>NC_091786.1:33712786-43105286 GCF_029378745.1 Bos indicus | reverse complement strand
GCAACACCTGCTGATGCCAGGTTCACATGTTGAATGGTGGAGGGCAGCAGAAGGAATGTCTTGATGACAAACAATTAGGTCAAATGATTAAATCAACCACTTATTTAAATCCCAAGTGAACCAGCTTTAAAAATGAAAATCCTTTGAGGGCCAACATACTGAAATAAGGAATAGGAAATGGCAACCCGCTCTAGTACTCTTCCCTGGAGAATCCCATGGGCAGAAGAACCTAGGGTTCTTACATAGGATCGCAAAGATTCAGATGCAACCGAAGAGACTCAGCACACACGCATACCGAAATAATCTTGTCAAATTGTTCACTCGTTAGCCATCACGCTTTTTAATAACCACCTTGTAAAACTTTCTAACAGATGAATCATTTTTTCCTGGTACAAATCTCGCATCGTGCTCTGCTACACACAGGGTCTCCACTGCAGTCAGAGCCACTGGGGTCAAAGACATGAACTGGATCCCAAGGGGGACAACACGCCCCAGAGCCTGCCTCATGGCTCAGAGGAAGACCAGTAAGTCCACGAGCTTGGAGGGTAAACTGTTACTTTTTAAATTTGTGTTTAATATTTTTGCCAATATGTGAAGGGAAAAATGGAAGTAAAACCTTAATAATCAAAGGCTAGGACTTGACTCCATTCTCTGCTTGTGACTTTTCCAGTCACATGGATAGTCCAATCCCCACAACAGTAAACTACACTCAATACCCATCACCATCCATCTGAAGGAGCTAGGAACATGGGTTGATGGCAAGTAACTGGCTGTTCTGAGGCTTCCAGGCCACAGCTACATCAGCTCAGCTTCTGATCCCAAATTCTTAACGACCTTCAACTCACTCATGACTGCAAGACAAATACTTTTTTTTGCAAGAAAGACAAAAACTTTTTTATTTTACACTCACTTCTGGAACCTTGACTCTTTCAGTCCTTCCGGTCACCAGCCTTTTGTCCCTTCCCTTCCATTTGTAGTCTGTGTTGGTCTCAAGATTAACCAACTGAACTAATCCCTAATCAGCATGCTTTGTCCTCCTGCCCCAATACCTTCTAGAACCTGACTGGGTAAGGTTCCAACACCTGCATGATGCTAAATTCCCATTCCACAGCCTCCGCTGGAATGGAAGAACCAGCAGCCAGTCCTGTCACACATCCTCAGTCCGTTTCTTTCCTACCCTCTAACGGTTCTTCCATTCCAGTGGAGGTTGTGGAGTGGGAATTTAGCAAGGTGTTCCTTGACATGGGATCATGAATGTCTATTCCACCACTGCCTCCACTGGAGTTGGGGGTGTTTAGCATCATGGCTGCAGCCACCATCTGCAGTGATTTTGGAGCCCAAGAAAATAAAGTCTGTCACTGTTTCCATTTTCCCCCATCAATTTGCCATGAAGTGATGGGACCAGATGCTATGGTCTTAGTTTTTTGAATGTTGAGGTTTAAGCCAGCTTTTTCACTTTTCTCTTTCACCTTCATCAAGAAGCTCTTTAGTTTCTCTTCACTTTCTGCCATTTGGATGGTATCACCTGCATATGTGAGGTTGTAGAGTGAGTAACTCCAAATCCTCCCTCCAAAAGGCAATGATAAAACTGGATGAAACTGTCAAAACCCCAAAATGTCAGGACTCTAGAAACAGTAGAAAGGCATAAAATAAACTGGGATATATCTACACAAGACTGGACTGTGTACTGGTAGTGGTGGTTTATTCAACATGTGTGTGAAGGCAGTTCAGGTAGGGATTTCACCGTGGTGTTGTATCCTGGGATTGCTATGATCCCAACCTTACCACTCACCCCATCTCTGCCTTTGTGGTTAGCTATGTTCTGGGTTGGTGTAAGCCATGAAAACCAGATTCTGAGCCAGCAGGGCTAAGAGCTAACTTGATAGTCATCAGAACATGGAGGAATTCCCACATGCCTGGGCATTGTCAGAAACAGTAGCAATTATAGTGACAAATTAGAAAGGCCAATGTCAGTTAGGCTGAGGTTGTGGCAGTCAGACTAGGCATAAATTTAGCAGGAATGAGACAGCCAGAGGAGGCCTTAATAGGCCCCCATGTAGCCCTGGGTCCCAAAGACAGTGTGCATGTGCAAAGCTGCACATGTTCTTAGAAGAGACTAGAAAAGGAAGCTCTCTATTTGTCCCTGGATGGATGTGAGGCTTGTGCTAGCAGAAGGCAGAAGCCAGGAAAAACTGTCAGATGAGCTGTCTGAAATTTACACGTGTCTCCCAACTCACACACAGATCCATGAACATGGGGAGATGCTTAATATAACATATTAAGATATAATATCTTATATATATATATATATATGATACATAATATATATATGAAATATATATGTGAGATATCATAGCTCAACGTAGACGAGAGCAACCTCTAATTTTTTAGTTATCACTAAGCAATTCTGACATAGGATCATCCCCTATGAAATTAGGCTTGCAAATAAAAGTAATAATGAAAAAGAAGGCCTTAGAAGAGACATCAGAGGTCACAAACTGTGGGGAAAGATAGACTCCACAGAATTAGTCCAAACAAATCATTAACAATAAACAGAACAATATCAAAGGACAATCAAATTCACACTTGCTATGATTCATATTAGGAGCTTCCCAGGTTTCTCAGTGGTAAAGAATCTACCTGCCCATGCAGGAGATACAAGAGACATGGGTTCAATCCCTGGGTCAGGAAGATATCCTGGAGTAGTAAATGGAAACCACTCCAGTGTTCTTGCCTGGAAATTCCCATGGACAGAGGACCCTGACGGGCTATATATTCCATGGGATTGCAAAGAGTCAGGCATGATTGAGCAACTGAACATGAGCATACATATTTCCCAAAATGTCCAGTTTTCAAAAAAACCAATACTATACAAAGAAACTCAGAAGTGTTACCTGTACACAAGGAAAAAAGCAGTTTTAAAAAATTGTCTACTAGGGGACCTAGATGTCCCATTTAGCACAAAAAGACAGTTATCACAAATGGATTCAAGACACAAATGGAAATCGCTTCTATAAATTAAAGAGAAATATGATAAAATGGCTCATCAAATAGAGACTACCAATAAATAAATAAATACTGTTTATAAAAAAGGAAATTCTGGAGTTCAAAAGTATAATAATAATAAATGGCACTTCCAGTTCTCATTACAACATGTGAAGAGATTAGAAGTTGTAATTCCCATCTTCATAATGAGAAGAAAGTTGAAAAACTAAAAATCAACAACTGTCCTTAGATTCATCAAAGAATTGAGGTCACAAAGAAAACTACTGCCCTGAAAAGTGAGGTCTCTCAGTTGTGTCTGACTCTGCAACCCCATGGACTGTAGCCCACCAGGCTCCTCCATCCGTGGAATTTTCTAGGCAAGAGTGCTGGAGTGGGTTTCCATTTTCTTGTCCAGGGGACTGCCCTGAAAACTGGAGGGAAATAACACAGAGAATCACAGCTTATCAAGAGCAGAAGGTACTGGAGCCAGAAACTGGTGGGAACACAAAAACTGTAACTGACACATTTCTGGAGGATGAGTGTTGACTAGCTTTAGACTTAAAACTCCTGAGGACCCAGTCTTCAGGAAGCCTCTATACATTCATAAGTTTTACCTCCAAGAACCCCACCAAATTCCTACTTGTGAAAACCAGGAAGAAAGCGCCCATATACTTTGCAGAAGATGAAAGAAAAAAAGGAACCGTCTGAAATACAACTCTCCAAAACAAAGACCTGATTTTAAGGAAAACGACTTCACTGGAATATTATCTGTAGAAGGGCAGTGAGCTGACTCTGCTCCCCACAGCCAATTTCTCCTGGAGATCATAGTCCAGGAATTCTGATCCACTTTTTAAATAGAGAGTAAATCATGAGCGTATGGAGTGTTTGCCTTCTCCAATATGTTACTACCACATTAATAGGGATGGAGAATAATAACAATAAATTACAACTGAGTTAACTTCAAGAAACAGACTATGTAGGAAGGAGTTTCTAGGGAAACTCAAGAACAACAGAGGAGACAAAATCAAGGACACCAGAGTAAACAGAAGCATCTTGCACTACTGCTGCTGCTCTTCAGTTGCTAAGTTGTGTCCAACTCTTTGCAACCCCATGGACTGTAGCTCACCAGGCTGTTCTGTCCAAGGGATTTCCCACACAAGAATACTAGAATGGGTTGCCATTTTCTTCTCCAGAGGATCTTCCCAGATGATTGAACTCACATCTCCTACAACAGCAGGCAGATTGTTCTCCACTGAGCCACAGGGAAGCCTGCCTCTTACACTATAGTTATAACAAACAAACACAGCCTAACTGCTAGTCATATAAATACAGAAATCATCCAAAGACCTATCCACCTCGTTTTCTAATACATAATGTTTGAATTTCAATAAAAAATTGCAAGGCATATTGAAAGGCAAGGAAAAATCAGACTGAAGACACACACCAAGCATCAGGAAACTAACTCAGCTAGCACAGAGAAATTTTAATTATTAGACCAAGAATTTAAAATAACTACAATTAAAATGTTAAGGACTCTAATGGAAAAAGTGGACAATATCTAAGAAAAGATAGGTAATGTAACCAGAAAGATAAAAATTCTAAGAAATAATCAAAAGAAAATGCTAGAAAATGAAAACTACCAGGTAAATGGAGTGTCTTTCATGGACTCCTCAAAGGGTGAACATGAATGAAACACAGCTGAGGAAAGAATCAGTGACTTTGAAAGTAAGTTTGTAGAAACTTCTAAAATGAAATTCCAAAAAAGAAAGAAAACAACAAAACAAGCAAAAGCATAATGAAACAAAATACCCAAGGACAGTTAGACAATTAGAAAAACTGTACTTAATGTGTAATGGAAACACCAGATGGACAAGAAAGACAGAATTTAAATGATAACTGAGAACTTTCTAAAATAAATGACAGACATCAAACCACAGGTTTCAGAAGCTCAAAGAATATCCAGCAGGACAAATACTGGAGGGAAAAATAAAACTACACCTATGCATATCATGTCAAAAAGCAGAAAACAAAAAAGAAAATTTTGGAAGAAGTAGATGCCAAAGGGAAAAGAACACATTATCAACAGAAGAAAAAAGACATGAATGACACTGAATGGCTCTTCAGAAACCATGCAAAGAGAGTGAACTGAAATACTTAACATATTGGAAGAAATAAAATCACAAACCTACAATTTTGTATCTAGCCAAAGTATCATTCAAAAGTGAAGAATTAAAGACTTCCTCAGACAAACAAAAATTAAGGGAATTTATCTCCAGTAGACCTGCGTCTGGAGAAAGCAATGGCACCCCACTCCAGTACTCTTGCCTGGAAAATCCCATGGACGGAGGAGCCTGGTGGGCTGCAGTCCATGGGGTTGCAAAGAGTCAGAAACGATGGAGCGACTTCACGTTCACTTTTCACTATCATGCATTGGAGGAGGAAATGGCAACCCACTGCAGTGTTCTTGCCTGGATAATCCCAGGGACGGGGGAGCCTGGTGGACTGCCGTCTATGGGGTCACACAGAGTCGGACACGACTGAAGCGATGCAGCAGCAGCAGCAGCAGCAGCAGCAGTCCTGCATCACAAAAAAGTTAAAGGAAATTCTTCAGAGAAAATAAACATCACATAAGCTGGAAACCTGGATCTTTATAAAGAAAGGAGAGCATTAGAGAAGAAATAGATGAATTAAACATTTTATTAATATTTTATTTATTCTTAATTTATCTAATATATGTGTTGAAAATAGCAGCAGCAATTAAGTGGTTACAGCTTATAGATTAGCTACACGAATGGGCACAACATAAGAAGCAGAATGGAGAAATAAGGAAACTTTGTTATGAGGAGCCAGACCACACACAGAGCTGTGTGTGGTATTTAAAAGTGAACTTTAGATTACTTGCAAATATATGTTTCAAACTCTAGATCGACTCTAAAAATATTTTAAAAAGTGAAATTGGGAAGAAAGAAGAAAACAGTGGAATCATATAACTACGCTAAACCAGAGAAAGCAAGATAAAGAAGAGTAGATAACAAACAAAGTGGAATAAACAGAAAACAGCTACAAATAAACACACCAATTTAAAGACAAACAGTGTATTTAGAGCAAAAAAAATAAATAAATAAACCACACACAAAGATACATTGTCTACAAAAAATTCACTTTAAATATCAAGCAAAATAGATTAAAAGAAATGGAAAAAGATATATCATACTAATACTGATCAAAAGAATGCCAGAGTAAAAATATTGTTTCAGAAAAAATCAGACTTCAAAAAAGGGAAAATTATAAGTGATAAAGAGGATATTACATAATCATAAAGAAGTCAGTTCTACAAGAAGACACAGTAATCCTTAATGTGCATATACTCAACAACAGAGCATAAAATATGTGAAACAAAATTGTACAGAACAAAAGCAGAAAGAATTAGGTCCACTATTACTGTTGAGACTTCAACAATCTTAATCAGTAATTGACAGAACTAGCAGACAGAAAGTCAGTAAAATATCATTGAACTGAACAGCATCATCAATCAACTTGACTTAATTGACATTTGTAGAATATTTCATCCAACAACAGCAGAATACATATTCTTCTCAAGCTCACACAAGACATTCATCAAGACAGATGACATTCCAGGCCATAAAACAAACTTGATTTTTTAAAAAGAAGAATCATAAAAAAACATGTCCACAAGAAATTGAACTAGAAATTAGTAACAGAAAGATAACTGGAAAATCTCAAAATATTTAGAGACTAAACAACATATATGAAACAAATACATAAGTCAAAGAAGAAGATTCGATTTTTAAATATAGTTTAAACTAAATGAAAATATAGGTAAAACTTATCCAAACTGTGTATGGCTCTGAAAAAGCAGACCTAGAAGTAAATTATAGCAATGAATGCATATATTAGACAAGAAGAAAGATATAAAACAACAATCTAAGCTGCCACCATCTGGAGAAATAATAGTGACCCAAACTCAAACCACATAGATGAGTTAAAGAGCAGAGAAATGAATGGAATGGAAAAGCAGAACACAGAAGAGAAAATGGATGATACCAAATCTTGTTCTTTGAAAAGATGAATAAAACTGATAATTTTAGTCAGGCAAACTAAAAAATAAAGAGAAAAGACTTAACTCAGTAGTATCAGAAATGAAAGACAGACCATCATTCCTGGCCCCACAAACATTAAAAGCATAGTGAAAAAATATTCTGAACAACTCTATGCTCAGAAATGTGATGACAGACAAAATAAACCATTTTCTTAGAAGACACACCTGCTGAAACCCACACATGTAGATATAATCTGAGGAGGCCAGTATTCAGTAAAGAAATTGAACTAATAATTAAAAACCTTCCAGAAAAAGAAAGCACCAGGCCCTCGCGGTGAATTCTGCTGCTGCTGCTAAGTCGCTTCAGTCGTGTCCAACTCTGTGCAACCCCAGAGACGGCAGCCCACCAGGCTCCCTCGTCCCTGGGATTCTCCAGGCAAGAACACTGGAGTGGGTTGCCATTTCCTTCTCCAATGCATGAAAGTGAAAAGTGAAAGAGAAGTCGCTCAGGTTGTCTACTTGAAAGTTATACAGTCTGACCCTATGGACTGCAGTCTACCAGGCTCCTCCGTCCATGGGATTTTCCAGGCAAGAGTACTGGAGTGGGGTGCCATTGCCTTCTCCCAGGTGAATTCTAGGAAACATTTAAAGAAGAAATTATGTCAATTCTCCACAATCTCTTCCCCAAAACAGAGACAAAGTGAACACGTCCTAACTCACTCTATGAGGACATCATTACCTTCAAAGCAAAATCAGATAAATACACTGCAAGAAAGAAAACTTACACCAATACCTCTCACAAACACAGATGCAAAAATTCTCAACAAAATATTAGCAAATCAAGGGGCTTCCCTGGTGGTCCAGGTGATAAGAATCCACCTGCCAGTTCAGGGGACACAGGTTCAATCCCTGGTCCGAGAGGATCCCTCATGCCATGGGGCAACTAAGCTCATGTGCCACAGCTTACAAGCCAGCATTCTAGAGCCCACGACCCACAACTGCTGGGGCCCAGGCACCTAGAACCCCACGCCCCTCAACGAGAGAAGCCACCGCAGTGAGGAGCCTGCACACCACAGCTAGAGAGTAGCCCCTGCTCGTCATAGCTAGAGACAGTCCGAGCGCAGCAATGGAGAGCCAACACAGCCAAAAATAAATTACATAAATCTTCCAAAAAAGAAAAAAAATATTAGCAAATCAAATTCAACAAAAAGAATTAAACACCACGACTAGGTGAGATTTATCCCAGGTATGCAAGACTGACTCAACATTTGAAAAGTAATTAATATATTTTATTGGGTCAACAGAATGAAGAAGAAAAAATACATGATATCAACAGATGCATAAAAAAGCATTTAACAAAATCTAATACTCATTCATGATAACAACTCTTAGAAAACTATAAATAAAAGGGAACTTCATTAATTTTATAAAGAATACCTACAAATACATATAGCTAAAATCATATTTATGTAAAAATAGAAAAAATAAATGCTTTCCTCCAAACATCAGGAATAAGGCAAAGATGTTTCCACCATTGCCTTTCAACATCATATTGGAAGTTTTAGCTAATGCAATAAGATAAGAAAAAGAAATAAAAAATATATACATTGGGAAGAAAGGAACAAAGCTGTCTCCTCTGTTCCTGGATGACATGATCATCTTTGTATAAGATGTGAAAGAACAGATAAGCTCTTGGAACTAATAAATGATTATAGCACCTTTTCAGTATACAAGGTTAATATACAGATTCAATGACGTTTTTGTATACTAGCAATAAACAAGTTAACTTTTAAAAACACAATACCAGGACTTCCCTCATAGTCCAGTGGTTAAGAATGTCCCTAACAATGTTGGGGAGATGGGTTCGGTCCCTGGTCTGAGAAGGTGCCTCATGTCGCAGAGTAGCTAAGCCTGCATGCTACGGAGACTGAGTCCATGCTCTAGAGCCCGTGTGCCACAGCTACTGAGCCCAAGTACCACAGCTAATGATGCCTGAGGACCTAGCGCCCAGGCCCCACCGTAAGAGAGGGCACCGTAGCGAGAAGCTTGGGCACCTCAGTGAAGAGCAGCCTCCATTCGCTGCAGCTAGAGAAAGCCTGCACGCAGTAACAAAGGCTCAGTGCAAGCGAAAATTTAAAAGTTAACTGACCAAAAAAACTTAAAAAAGGATCATGCTGGACTTCTGGATCAGTCCTAGAGTGGTGAGCCAATCTTTTAAAAAAATACATAAAAGAAAAAATAAAACCACAATACCATTTACCTTAGCACTCCCAAGAATGAAATACTTAGGTATAAACCTAATAAAATATATACAACGTCTATAGGAGGGACTATAAAACTCTGGTGAATGAAATCAAAGAACCAAAAAATGAAGAGAAAATTCATCCTCACAGGTAAAACTCAAGATGTCAGTTCTTTGCCAAATACAATTATGTAAAGTTTAAAAATAAAATAAAATTAATTAAAAAAAAAAAAGATGTCAGTTCTTCCCAACTTGATCTGTATATTCAATGCAATACCAACCAAAATCCTAGGAAGTATTCTGTGGATAATGCCAAACTGATTCTAAAGTTTGTATGGAGGTGCAAAAGACCCAGAATAGCCAACAAAATACTGAAATACAACATTGGAGAATGAACACTACCCAACTTTAAGACTTACTGTAATGCTACAGTAATCAAGAATATTGGAAAAAGAAAAGACAAATGGATGTATTAGAACAGACAGCTCAGAAACAGATTCACATAAAGTCAGCTGATCTTTGAAAAATGAGCAAAGAAAGGCAGCACAATAGAGAATACATAGTCTTTTCAACAAATGAGGCCAGAACAACCTGATACCCACCTGCAAAAAATACAGGAATCTAGGCACAGATTTTACACCTCCCACAAAAATAAGTTCAAAATGGATAATAGACTTAAGTGTAAAATTCAAAACTATATAACTTCTAGAGAACACAGGAGAAAATCTAGGTGACTTTAGGTTTTACATTTACTTCTTAGGTGCAGCAACAAGGCATAATATGTGAAAGAAAATATTAATAAGTTGGGTTTCAATAATATTAAAAACTGCTCTGTGAAAAACACCTAAAATAATGAAAGACAAGTAACAGATTGGGTAAAAATATTTTCAAAATATATGTCTTATAAGGACTTGTATCCAAAATATAAAGAACTCTTAAAATTCAATCCTTTATTCTGTTAATATGGTATATTTTATTTGAATACACGTTTCTTCAAAAATGGTATATGAATGGCTCAGAAACAGATGAAAAATGCTCATCATTAGTTACTTGGGAAATGCAAATTGAAACCACAGTAGGTTATCACTTTTACCCAACATAAGGACCATAATCAAAGGCCAACAAGTCTTAGCATGGCTGTAGAAAAACTAGAACACTCATATATTATTGATGGGAATATAAAACTGTACAGTCCTTTTGAAAGTAGTTTGAAAGTTTCTTTAGAAGTAAGCCTAAATTTATCATATTACCTAGGAATTCTACCCAGCTACCTGCGCAGGAGAAATGGAGATATAGATCTATATAAATTTTATATTCTATGTTCACAGACACATTATTTAGAATAATCTACAATTAGAATGTTCTGAATAATCCATGAACCAGAAAATGGTTAAACACAATGTGATACATCCATACAGTGGGACACCATTCATTAATAACAAAGCACTGATGAATGTTACAATACGGTAACTAAAAAAAATATGCAAAGGAAAAAATTTAAATACCAGACACAAAAGACTATATATATTATATCCAGAAAAAGGCAAATCAAAAGCAAATTAGTGGTTACCTGGGGCCAGGATTAGAATGGTAACTAAAAACTGGATTCTGGCAATGTTTGCACAATTCGACTCTAAAAACTTACTAAGAATTATTGAATCGTACACTTAAAATGGGTGAATTTTATAGTACATAAATTATATTTCAGTAACACTCTTGCTTCTCTGGTGACTCAAACTGAAAAGAATGTGCTTGCAATGCAGGAGACCCGGGTTTGATCCCTAGGTCTGGAAGATCCCCTGGAGGAAGGCATGGCTACCCACTCAAATATTCTTGTCTGGAAAATTCCATGGACAGAGGAGCCTGGAAGACTACAGTCCGTGTCGTCACAAAGAGTCAGACATGACCGAGCAACTCACACTTACTTACTTAACACTTGCAGAAAAGAACGCAAATGGTAATATGTGACCTGCCGGAGCACTGACTCACCGTCACAGGCACACGTAGAACGCGACCACGTTCATTCATTCCTTGCTTTCTTTCCTCCAAATACAGGGCTTTGTATCCCTTCAGTTATAATTCTCCACCTCTACTCACCACACATCTCCTTCTACCCTATTTGAGATATATCACTTCATTTCTTTGAAAAAATGTGCTTTTCAAACAATATAGCATATGTATAGGAAAGCAATAAGGTCAAAATGAATTAAAATGTGTTATTCCCTCACTTGATAATGTTCAAAGAATGACTGCAGAGGAATTTAAAGCCTTCTCATGGAAAGTATTAGCAGTCCAGAAGATGACAAAAGACAAGTAAGAGGAAAAATTGTTTGGAAATCTGGGACTGGGGGGAAAAAAAAACCTACCAAATAATGGTGAATGTTCATTTTCTAAAAAGGCAAATTCATCTAATTAAAAGTTTTGAGATAAATGTAGACACATTTTAAAAGCTATAAGGATACAGATTTCAGCACAGTCTTAATGAGCCAAATTATTTGGTCTAATACACCATATGCTCTATGGGAATTCTTGTTTTTTAAAGAAGCTTTAAGCAAATTCTTAGAAATATTGCCTTTAAATTAAAAAAAAAGAATGAGTTAAGGAGAGAGCACAGCACAGCTGCTGGCATTTGGCAGACCTGGATTTGAATCGTTGACCTTGATGAATTTCTTAATCTCATTGAGGTTTGGTTCTCTATTCTTTAAAATGAATTTTAAAACATCCTCAGTGTTTTTTAACTATAAAACCGGATTAAGTGTGTACAGAATTTACCACAGTACCTAAAACAAAGGAAATGCTTAATAAATGCTAACTGCTATTATTTGCTGGCTGGTTTAGTCGCTAAGTCACATCTGATTCCTGCAATCCCGTGGACTGTAGCCCGCCAGGCTCCTCTGTCCGTGGGATTCTCCAGGCAAGAATACTGGAGTGGGTTGCCATTTCCTTCCCCAAACTACTATCACTAGTTTTACTTTCATTTATAACATTATTACTGGAATTGTCCCCTATAATATATGGTCACTCACGGTCTGTAGTGGACATCTCTTATTTGTGGTCACCTAGCATTGGAGAAGGAAATGGCAGCCCACTCCAGTGTCTGGTGGGCTTCCGTCTATGGGGTCACACAGAGTCAGACATGACTGAAGCGACTTAGCAGCAGCAGCTGCAGTATTATGCCATCTGGTCCTATCACTTCATGGCAAATAGATGGGGAAACAGTGAGAGACTTTATTTGGGGGGCTTCAAAATCACTGCAGATGGTGACTGCAGCCATGAAATGAAAAGACGCTTGCTCCTTGGAAGAAAAGCTATGACCAACCTAAACAGCATATTAAAAAGCAGCAACATTACTAACAAAGGTCCGTCTAGTCAAACCTGTGGTATTTCCAGTAGTCATGTATGGATGTGAGAGTTGGACCATAAAGAAAGCTGAGCACCGAAGAATTGATGCTTTTGAACTGTGGTGTTGGAGAAGACTCTTGAGAGTCCCTTGGACTGCAAGGAGATCTAACCAGTTCATCCTAAAGGAAATCAGTCCTGAATATTCATTGGAAAGACTGATGCTGACTCTGAAACTCCAATACTTGGGCCAACTGATGCAAAGAACTGACTCATTGGGAAAGACCCTGATGCTGGGAAAGATTGAAGGCAGGAGGAGAAGGGGACAACAGATGATGAGATGGTTGGATGACATTACCAACTTGATGGACATGAGTTTGAGTAGGCTCTAGGATTTGGTGATGGACAGGGAGGCCTGGCGTGCTGCAGTCCATTGGGTTGCAAAGAGTCAGACATGACTGTGTGACTGAATTGAATGGCTGGAATCCACCATGAGGTTAGGGACTTGGCTCTCTTTTCTAACCTGGCATTTACACATCCCAATGGAAGACTTAGATGTTGCTTGTCTCCAAGATGGAAGACTATTACTAGACAGAGTCTAAGCCAAGTCAGTGCAGAGGTACTTAGTCTGACACAACCCACCTTTCATTTAGTATCTAACCTTTTTCTAAGTAGGACTGGACGGGGGAGCTGTATTCATTTTCAACAATGTGCCGTGAGAGATAGCAACTTTCATATGAAAGAACAGACGAGGAGCATGAAGCGATAGGGATTCAGCGGCACTTGGAACTGCACCACCTCCTTCCTGGTCTCCAAGTGTGGCACTCTTGCAGGACAATGTAAAATTCCAGGCCCGCAGCCATCTATTCTGTGGTCTGCTTCCTACTCTTTGACACTTTTCCAATGACCCTGGCCAGAACCTTGTGTTCTCCTCATCCACTGGTATCAACATACATTGTTAGAGATCATTCCTTTTGAGAATGTACCAAGGGACTGTAATATTTTAAAGCAGACATTTTCAATTTCCACAGAACATTCAATCCACATATAGTATTCTTCAAAAGAACTCAGTATTTGATTAACTCCAAACATAAAATGCTGAAGTCTAAAGAGAGTGTCTTGAAAAAGAGCAGGTCATAACGTAACGGGGCTGACTACTGAAGTGAGAGATGACTTCTGAAGGCCTAAACCTGTGATTGTAATATGAGAAGTCGATCATTATTCTGGGACAAAGAGTGAAAAAAAAAAGCATTGGCCGTCTTGTGGAAACAAAAGCCCTAAATACTACAGTACACTGTGCCAACTCCTGCAAAGCAACTTTTGGAGATTGGCTGAAACATACTACTGAGAAGCAGAATACGTTTCTAGCAGCTAAAAGAGAAAAGAACAGAGAGCCAATCAAAACCTTTTTGCCTGGCATATGTGCACTCTGGATACACAATGCTTCAGCACTTGGTTGACATGCCTAGCAAGACTTAACCTCCACAAGATTCATCCGAAGGAGAGGAAGAAAGTATTGCCTACTTATTAGGACAAGACTAGCTGTTAAAACATGGGAGAAGGCAATGGCACCCGACTCCAGTACTCTTGCCTGGAAAATCCCATGGACGGAGGAGCCTGGTGGGCTGCAGTCCATGGGGTCGCTAAGAGTCAGATACGACTAAGCGACTTCACTTTCACTTTTCACTTTCACGCATTGGAGAAGGAAATGGCAACCCACTGCAGTGTTCTTGCCTGGAGAATCCCAGGGACGGGGGAGCCTGGTGGGCTGCCGTCTGTGGGGTCGCACAGAGTTGGACACGACTGAAGCGACTTAGCAGCAGCAGCAGCAGCTGCTGTTAAAACACAAAAAAGTAACAAATAGAACACAGCAGTTGTTATTCATTTCTCTCTTGTAGTACGGTCAAACGAGAGAATTGTGATAGGGGAAACTTCTGGTTATTGGAGTGCACCATAACACCCTGGTGAGAATCCCCAGTCCCCAGCGCCTTGGAGCCATTTCACTGTACTGATTTTGCCCTGCAAAGCCACTGAGGCCTGAGCAAGCTCTTGTCAACTCATGAAGTGGTAAGTCCTGTCATTGTAATTTTATTTTGATTACAACAACAATATTCTGATATATAGCAGTAAGTTTTTAAATAATAATTCAGTAAAAGCACTCCATCTCAAAAGACGTCGAGAGTCACTGTGGATGAAGCGTAATAATCCAAATATCTCACAAATGGTCCACCATGGGCTCTCAGCACCATTCGGATGCGAAATAATTAAACGGGAGGCACCACAGTACTGAACCGTTCACACCTGGTGACGTCAACCTGCCCTCTGTTCACACCACGGGGAGAGCACAGAAATCCTCCAGGTGCCTGTGACCTCGGCTATGGGAGCACATCTGAAATCTGAGGATGGTTTCTGACCTGAGGGAGGGAACCAGTCATACAGCCAGGCTCAATTGCAAGCACTGTGCAGCTCCTCGAAGCCAAAAGCTCCACCAGCCCCCAGCACCCGAAGCATTTGAACGGGAAGGTCGCTGAAACTGGACACTCCTCGTTCAGGGAATATGTATCTATTCCTCAAGAACCTCTGTGGATTTTTAAGAGGAAAGTGATGACATGGCAGTTCTTTTTTTTAATTGAAGGATAATTGCTTTGCAATGCTGTATTAACTTCTGCCATACAATGCAAATCAGTCATAATTATATATATGAGCTCCCTCTTGAGCCTCCCTCCCCACTCCCATCCCACCCCTCTAGATCATCACAGAGACACAAGCTGGGGTCCCCGTGTTAAATAGCAGCTTCCCACTAGTTATCCATTCTACACATGATGAATGAATAAAGATTTGGTGCATAAATACAACAGAATATCACTCAGCCATAAAAAGGAACACAGTTGAGTCAGCTGTAGTGCAGTGGATGAGCCTAGAGCCTGTTATACAGAGGGAAGTAAGTCAGAAAGAGAACAACAAATATCACCACGATTTTTCTTGCTGAGCTGGAAAAAAAAATTTAAAAAGAAAGAGCTTAAAAACAGGCCAGGGCTTCCTGTGTTGCTCAGTAGGTAAAGCATCTGCCTGCAGCGTGGGAGATATGGGTTCAACCTGGGTCGGGAAGATCCCCTGGAGAAGGGAATGGCAATCCACTCCAGTCTTCTTGCCTGGAGAATCCCATGGACAGAGGAGCCTGGCGGGCTACAGTCCAGGGGATCGCAAGAGTCGGACACGACTTAGTGCTATCTTTCTTCTTTCTTTAAGAACAGGCCAGGAAAGAACAAGAACAAAACGCTGAAGAAGAAAGAAAGATTCGCAGAAGACACTCTGAGTAGAAACCCTCACTTCAACCTTACTGGTCCATGCCAGCTTCATGCCAACTTCAAAGTTAAAGAGGGGTTGATGATGTTGTTTTCACAAATTGTGCAAAAGGTGTAAATGATCAGAAGACAGAAAATTTGGAAATTATACAATGCGATCAGAATTTCACAAAAAGTTCATGGAGAAATATACAAAATAGTACAGTTTTATGTGCATAATTAAAGGCTGAAAATGTAAATGATCTGACCTTATTTTGGTCTGTTTGTTTTTCTCTTTCCCTCCCATCTAAATTGTTACAGGCTTTCCTAAAGTTAAGTTCCATAATATCTTTTGCTTCATTAGTTCCTTACTTAATAAGGACTTGGGAATTGGTTTAACTCAGCTTCCATCTCCGAATATTTTCAGTCATATATTTTCTTTTGAATATGGGAAAAGGAGTCTGCTTATAAAAAATATTTTTCATAGTCAAAAAGCAGCAAAGAGAAGGGACCCTGTTCTAGGGAGCACAAGTCTGTAAATATGATTGGGGTCAGGACTGACTTCGTACCAGGGATATAGGAAAACAGACCCCTACACAGGCCCACCTTGTTTAGCAGCTGGCAATCAGGACCACGGGAAGTCAAAACCAGGACAAGTATCTGAGCATCCCAGTGAAACGTTTCAGTCCTTTTTCCATGATGGGACTTCTCTGAGATAACAAAAATGGGAAGAGCAAACAAGGGATGGTCACACCCCCACACCTCAAGCCCCAAGTTGTGCTGCCCTGGAGTGGTGGAGAGAGTCAGTGCTCCGCTCAGATCCTCTCACATCTGTCGTGCCATTTTTGTGTACTCCACACCAGAAGTGGGGCGTTTTTGATAAGTAGGAGCTGTATCTCTTTGCAGGAGAAGGATGGTCCTAGGGTCATGGGAACCGCTTGGCCTATAGACACAGAGAAGGGCTTCGGTGCCCATGTTCACCTGGACTAGACTTAAGCCAGTGACAGATACAGGTGAGAGCTATTCCCTCGCCCGCTTCCTTTGCCTTGGTTTGTGGATCTCATATCCCAGCGTTCCGCCAGAGGACTGAGGCAAAGCTCTCCTCTGTGATCCAAGACCACTTCTTTAGCTTCTTCCGCTTTCTGCCCCAAGCCCTATTCCTTTTCTAGCTTTCCTCAAACACTTCTTATAATAAAAAACTGGCACACAGAATCTCATCTTGGGATCTGTTTGCGGGGAACTGACCTAAGAAACTTGGGATTCTAAAGGCACCCTGACCATAGGTGGGTAGCTCACATTTGCAGACTCAGCAGAAGTCTCATGGATTCACGGCTGCTTTGAGGAGGGACCAGTGGCTACTGCTATTTTGTTCCTTTAGAAGCATATTGAAAACTACTTAGAATTTGTTTTGTAAAAAAAAGAAAAAAATACAGATAAATGATATGTCCATGTTTAAGTCAAAGAATCGTCCTCTTTTGGTCTAGATTCTTGTATCCAATACTCTTCCCCTGAAGTATCAAGTAAATAAGTAATCTTCCATCTGAAGACAAAACCAAGATAAATGTATCCCCTTTAGTTTCTAATGAATAGAACTGGGAAGCTGCACAAGAGAAATAAAAGATCCAAGAAGGCCTTCAAGCAAGTCCATTTAATTAGCTGGGCTAATAGAGGGAAGGAAGGCCATATATAACACAAACCAACAGATTATCCGCAAGTAATTTGTATTTGCTTTAGTTAAGCAGGTTTATTTTCCTATTTGTCTTTGCTCTAGGTAAATATCGAAGTGAGATTTACTTTCCTGAGCTGGAACCAGGAAGACCACAGCTTGAAAAACACAACAGAGTAAAGGTCTGAGAACAGCAGTTTGCTGCAGCAAATGCAGAAAGTAGGCCTGCTCCACATGGATGAGCAGGAACCGAATCCAGATAATTTAACACTAGGGATAAAGACACTTCCCATTCGATTAGAATCTGGTTAGGACTTCTCCACAACTCCAGGAGCAGAGCAATGACTGAGTGACTGTAGCTACCCAGTAAGTCCCCAGTCAGGAGCTGCTAAGAACAGGAATGGGAATCTCCAGAGAGTAGCTTCAGTTTTCACTTCATAAGAAAAAAATCTTTAAGATAGCACTAGACTACTCAATCACCGACTCAATGGACATGAGTATAAGTAAACTCCAGGAGATGGTGAAGGGCAGGGAAGCCTGGTGGGCTGCAGCCCATGGGGTCACAAAGAGTCAGACACGACTTAGCGTCTGAACAATAACTAGGCTACAAATGAAAATCAGACTTCTCTATTTCTTGGGTGTAAAGTGAGCAGCAACTTTTAAAAGGTTAATGAGAAAATATTTTGTGTGACTGACTATAGTCAAGTGACTTTATTTATTTAGATGACATTTTGGCTTATGAAGGAACACTGAAATCGAAATTAGTTTCTCTGTATTGGATATTGTTAAGGCTGTCATTTTTAAACTCAATTACAAGAGTGGAAAACAGCTTCTGCAAATAATTGATTTAGCATGCTTAATTAGTAATAAAAGAGCCTTTGGATGAAAGTAAGCTACCAGAAGGACAGAGTTGACTTGCATCTGGTTGATTTTGGAGAAATTTAGAAACCCATATATTGCTTTCTTTAGTTAGGAAATAAACTCAAGACAAACTTTGAAAAGCTAAAAATCTTCAGAGAAAAAAGGCAGAGGAAGAATTTAAAGGATAAGAATTATTGACTAAATACATCACTTTCTAGTTACAATAACATTAATAATATAGGCACCTGTGAACTTAACTTACCATCTTTATTGGATAGGGCACTCCAGTGAGTATTAAAGAGGATATGTTTGCATTTCATTACTGATGAAATTATTTTTACAATACTTACTTCTTTGTGGAAAGTCTAATACCCTTGACCTTGGAACAAAGAAACCATCCCATAGGAGGGCACAATCGCACAAAATTATACACAGTATCACCCAGGGAGATTTTTCAACTTCCACCTCCTGAACCCCAGATCCTAGGCTTCAGCATCATCTGCATCTGGGTGGAACTGTTGCCTCCGTGGCCTACCGTGACTGAGAGGGGTGTGTACACTTCTTTGGTAGCTTGAATGGATAGAAAGTTGAGAAACAGAAAAACTGAATACATGAGAAGTGTTAGTCCTTGGAACATCCCTGGCAGTCTAGCGGTTAGGACTTCACACATCTACTTCAGGGGTGTGGGTTCAATCCCTGGTCAGGGAACTAAGATCCCACATGCCACACAGCTTGGCCAAAAAAAAAAAAAAAAAGTGTTGGTCTTCAAGATTGTTTTATTCTGGAATTCGATTCAAGCATTTGAGCACCTACTGTGCACTTAACACTCTTCAGGGTGCTGCAACACAGGTGCTGAACAAGAGAAGAGAGGCCCGCTCTCCTGAAAAGCTTCACAGCCCATTATTTTTTATTATATTTTTATTTATCAAAGTCATATGTGCTGCTTACGTGTACCAGACATTGATCTATAAAATAATACTTCCTTTAATCCTTATAACAACTTTATCAGTAGATGTTATGAATATTTCCATTTTATAGATGAGGGAGCTAAATCACAGCTAGTGGGGGGTTGAGCCAAGATGAACTATAACCATTTTTACTCTGAATCTGTGCTTTTCACCACTATGTTATATTTCTTCTAGTGGAAGAAGCAGCCAATAAATAAGTTAATAAGCAAACATGCTATTTATATGAGCTGTGAAGGAAAATAAAAATCTGCTCTATCTCAGTAAGGGCTCGACCAGAGAAGCAGAACCAGTGGGAGATACATACACTACCATCACGTCTGAGGCTGGAGCCTGAAGTCACACAGCAGGCAGGCAGAAAGAGGAGATGAAGAGCAGGCTGGAATCCTACAAGGACAGAGGGAAACACATGTCTCTTCTCGTGGTCTCTGACCTTGATGACAAGAGAGCCTTGCGAAAGCCAGGACCCTCCAAGGCTGAGTCACATGTATCTGGCCCAGCTGATGCTTCGCACCAAGGCAGGGAGTCAGGAATCAGCAGCAACAAGATGAATAGACCGTGTGCAAAACGGCTACAGCCTCCTCTCCAGGCTCCGGCTGTAGAGAGAGAATTTCCCTAACAGTCCTCCTCAATGAGAAACATGCAACAAAGGGAATTTCAGGACACATGGTTCAATCTGGCCAAATTGGTACATCCCAAAGCCACTGCCTATGTTTGGAAATGGAAGCGTGAGGAACTTCTCTGGCAGTCTGGTGGTTAGGACTCTGCACTTCCAATGCATGGCCCATGGGTTTGATCCCTGGTTCGGTAACTAAGATCTCACATGTGTTGCAGCCAAAAAAATGAAATGGAAGAGGCCAAATACAATAGTAAATTGATTCCTCGACCTTAAAGAATCCAGAACTGAGCAAGGGAAACAGACATTGAAGAAGGAATAAATGTGATGAATGTTAAAACAAGGGTCATAAGATCTGCTGGGAAGATTGCTACCAGAAGAATTAGAAGGTCAGTAGGGAACTCACTGAAGAAATGACCTTTAAAACTAGAACCCTAGAAATGATTTGGAATTACATGTTTAGGATAGAGTTTGGGAGGGAAACATGGGGAAATTTTAAGTATGAGAGCTATGCAGAGGACAGGAAAGAATAAAAGCATGGCTGGAAGTACAGACTGAAAGAAAGATTAGACTTGAGAAGTATGTTGGTGCCACATTAAACAAACATATAGTACATAGTCTCCTTTCTCTCATTATCATTAGGTTGCCTGATCACTATGAGGTCTTTAAAGGTAGGAACACTGTCCCCCAACTCTGAATCACCAGACCTTTAGCATCAAGATATATGACATGTATTCAGAAAATGTTAAATGACTAAGTCAATCACTCAGTGGTTCCTGCCCTCAGACATATATGTGCAGCATGCTCTGGAATGACTTATTTTGGTTTGATTGAAATACTATCAGTGCAATTTACTTTGTTCTACCTCTGCCCAAGAAGTTTCTATTACAGGTCAATAAAAACTTTTGAATCATGAGAATATATTTGCAAATCATCTATCTAATGAGGGGTTAATATCCAGAATATATAAAGAACTTCTACAACAAGACAAGATGGCAGAGTAGAAGGACGTGTGCTCATCTCCTCCTGCAAGAGCACCAAAACTGCAACTAGCTGCTGAACAACCATCATTCTGGGAGGACACTGGAACCCACCAAAAAGATACCCCACATCCAAAGACAAAGAAGCTGCAGTGAAATGATAGGAAGGGCATAATCATGACAATCTCAAATCCCATACCTGCCAGGTGGGTGACCCACAGACTGGAGAAAAATACTACCAAAGAAGTTCTCCCACTGCTGTGAAGGTTCTGAACCCCACGTCAGGCTTCCCAGCCTGGGGATCTGACAAAGGGACTGGGAATCCCCAGGGAATCTGGCCTTGAAGGTTAGCAGGATTTGATTACAGGTCTTTCAGAGGACTGGGGGAAACAGAGACTCCAGTCTTGGAGGGCACAAACAAAATTTTGTGCACACCAAGATTCAGGAGAGGAGCAGTGACCCCACGGAGACTGAACCAAAACCACCCACTAGTGTTGGAGGGCCTCCTGTGGAGTCGTGGGTTGGCAGGGGCTCACCAGGGCTGGGGGCACTGGAAGGTCCCCCTTGGTGTAGACCCTCTTGGAGTTTGCTATTAACCCTACCACAGAGCCCCTAGACCCCAGGATTGGGTCTTGGGTCACCTCAGGCCAAAAACTACCAGGGAGGGAGGGTATCCATCAGGAGATAATATCCCACCCATCAGGAGATAATTGGATTAAAGCTTTACTGAGCAAAGCCCTGCCCACCAGACTAAGACCCAGCTTCTCTCATAAAAAAGCTTACAGAAGCCTCTTAGCCTCCTCCATCAGAGGGCAGACAGAAGAAGAAAGCAAGAAGCACAATCTCACAGCAGCTAAAACAAAAACCATATTACAAAAGTTAGATAGGATGAAAAAGCAGAAAGTCATGTCCCAGATGAAGGCACAAGATAAAACCCTAGAAAAACAACTAAATAAAGTGGAGATAAGTAACCTTCCAGAAAAAAAGGATTCAGAATAATGATAGCAAAGATGATCCAGGATCTCAGGAAAAGAATGGAGGCAAAGATTGAGAAGATATAAGAAATGTTTACCAAAGACCTAGAAGAACTAAAGAACAAACAGAAATGAATAATACACTAGAAGAAATCAACAACATAATAACTGAGGCAGAAGAATGGATAAATGACCTGGAGGATAGACTGGTGGAGATCACTGCCATGGAGAAGAATACAAAAAAAAGAATGAAAAGAAATGAAGACATACTGAGACCTCCGGGACAACATTAAATGCACCAGTATTCACATTATAGGGGTCCCAGAAGGAGAAGAGAGAGAGAAAGGACCTGAGAAAATATCTGAAGAGACAATAGCTGAAAACGTCCTTAATATGGAAAAGGAAACAGTCAACCAAGTGCAGGAAGCACAGAAAGTCCCAGGCAGGATAAACCCCAGGAGGAACACACCAAGACACACAGTAACCAAACGGACAAAAATTAAAGACAACAAGGGAAAAATTAAAAGCAACAAGGGAAAAACAAAAAATAACATACAAGGGAAATCAGGCTATCAGCTGATTTCTCAACAGAAACTCTACAAGCCAGATATATTTAAAGTGATGAAAGGGAAGAACCTACAACCAAGAATACTCTACTCAGGAAGACTCTCCTTCAGATATGAGGGAGAAATCAAAAGCTTTCCAGACAAGCAAAAGTTAAGAGAATTCAGCACCACCAAATAAGCTTTACAATAAATGCTAAAGGACTTCTCTAGGCAGGAAACACAAGAGAAGGAAAAGACCTACAGAAAATAAACCCAAAACAACTAAGAAAACTGTAACAGGATCATACATATCAATAATTACCTTAAATGTAAATGCATTAAATGCACCAATCAAAAGACCTAGGCTGGCTGCGTGGATGAAAACATGTGCTTGTCCACACTTGCACTTCCCACACCACTCTGCTTGACTTCCCCCTCACCAAGCTGAATGTAATTATTTTATATCATGAAGTTAATCATGTTCCCACTATGCCTTGCAATTGTCATTATCTGTTATTTTTTGTCTGGCTATTGATTTTGAAAGCTGATAAACATCTTTTACTATTGTGATATGTAACTATTACTCACTTAATACCTTTGTATCATGATTGGTCAACAGAAAAATAATAGAACTCTACATCACCAAAACTAGGATCTAATAGAAAAACGTGATCACTTTTTAAAATACAGATGCATATCAGAATTATCTTGAAATTTTTTGAAAAATACAAATGCTCAGGTATTGCTTTTTTTCTCCAGAGCTCCAGGTATGTGTCTAGTGAGCAGTCGTGTTTAAAAACAACTGGACTGTATGATGATCTTCTACTTGTATCTAGTTTGTTTCACTTTTTCTGTTTCATACTCAGTACTCCCATTTCACTTATGTTCTCCAATTTCTCCATCTCTTCTCATTTCCTTTTTTTTTTTTTTTTGATGTTCCTTCTTAAGCCTTTATCAAGTGTAGTAGAAAAGTTTTTAGATACATAAATATGTATAACATATATTTTAGAAAACTTATGAATTTTGCCTAACCAAAAAAATTATGACATTTGATTCCACATGTTTGACTTAGCGTGAATAGAATGCTAGGCTTCTAGTTAAAAAATAGATATGCAGCAAGCAACAAAGGTTTACTGTTAGCACAGGGAACTGTAGTTGATTATTTATATTATATATGTTACATATATTATATATATATATTATATATATTACAACTGTAGTTGTAATAATCTATAATGGAAATAATTTCAAAAATAATATATGTGTATTTGTATAGCTGAATCACTTTGCTCTATACCTGAAACATTGTAAGTCAACTGTACTTCAATAAAAAATATACAGAGAAGTTTAAAAAAAGAACTTCTACAATTCAACAACAAAAACTTAATCTGATTTAGAAATGGGCAGAAGACTTAAATACATATTTTTTAAAGAAAATAACATATGGTAAGTACATAAAAAGATGCTGAACATCATTAATCATTGGCAAAATGCAAATCAAAGCTACCATGAGACACCACTCCATTAGGATGGTTTTTATTAAACACAGAGAGAGATAAAATAAGTCCTGGCAAGAGTGGAGAAACTGGAGCTCATGTAGTACTGACGGAAACGTGAAATAGTGCAGCTTCTATGGAAAATATAATGACAAATCTTTAAAAAATTAATCACAGAGTTACCATATGACCTAGTAATTCCATTTTTGGACATAATTTCCAGAACCGAAAAGCAGTCTCAAAGAAATGTTTGTACATCCATGTTCATTAGCAGTGTTATTTATAGTAGACAAAAGTGGAAACAATCCAAATTTCTATTGCAGAAGGAATGGGTAAAAAGAGTGGAGTACACATACAAGGGAATCTGAAACGGAGAACGACATTTTGAGACACTCCACAACACGAAAGAACCTGGAAAACATTACAGCCAGGTGGAATACAGCAGACCCTAAAGGACACATGGTGTTTCCCGGTGGCTCAGACGATAAAGAATCCGCCTGCAACACGGGAGACGCAGGTTCCATCCCTGGGTCGGGAAGATCCCCTGGAGAAGGGAAAGGCAACCCACTCCAGGATGGGGTCACAAAGAGTCAGACACAACTGAGAAACTAACACCCTCACTTCCCACTTTCAAAGGGCAAATATTGTGTAATTCCACTTATACAAAATAATTAGAGTAGTCAAATTCATAGAGACAGAAAGTAGAATGGTGGCTGCCAGGGGCTAGGAGAAGTGGGGACGGGGAGGCACAGGTCACTGGGTCCAGGCTTCAGTGCGGGAAGACAAGGATCACGGTGATGGTGGTTGCACGACAGTAGAAATGGACTTAATGCCATAGAAGTGCACACATAAAAATGGCTGAAACGCCACGTGTATTCTACCACAACTGTTGAAAATCTTAAAGATCTGTGTCCTCAAGGGCATTTGCTTCAAAACACTTAAACATCATTAGACTGTACTGTTTTCAATAATAATATCTTTAATGTGCAGAAAGAAAAATAACTCAGTTTTCTTCTAAGCTACACTATCATTCAGGAGAGGTAAAATAAACATAAAATTTTGTTGATTTGTCAACAAAAGATTGCACCAGATAGAGTTAAACAGACAAGGAAGACTTCATTCAAGACTATTGCAATATGGACAACAGAAGGAAAGTTCCTTTAAAAACTAAAAGTAGAGCTACCATAGGACCCAGGGATCCTAGTCCTGGGCATGTACCTGGAAAAGACAATAACTCTAATTCTAAAAGATACATGCACCCCAATGTTCATAGCAGTATTATTTACAATAGCCAAAACACGGAAGCAACCTCAATGCCCACTGACAGATAAAAGACGTGTGGTACATACATCTAATGGAATAGTACTCAGCCATAAAAAAATGAAATAATGCCATTTTCAGCAACATGGATAGATCAGAGATTCTCACACTAAGTGAAGGAAGTCAGACAAAGAGAAATATCATATAATATCACTTATATGTGGAATCTAAAAAATGCTACAAATGAACTTATTTACAAAACACAAACAGACTCATAGAGAACAAAGTTATAGTTACTAAAGGGAAAATGTGGAGGGTGGATGGGTAAATCAGGTGCTTGGGACTGAAATACACACACAACTTTATATAAAACAGATAACCAGCAAGGATCTACTGGGTAGCACAGGGAACTGTATTCAATACCTTGTAACAAGCTATTTAGAAAAAAATCTGAAAAAGGACACATATGTGTGTGTATAACTGAAGCACTGCTGCACACCTGACACTCACACAACATTGTAAATCAACCGTACTTCAATTCAACAAAAGACTCCTGCACCGGAGCAGAAAGACTGAACTCACGCCATGGAAACAAAGGCGACAGGGGGTTACGTGCAGTGGAGAAGTGCTGGGTGAGGCCAGCGGGGAGACCGCCACGGGCCAGTGACAGGTCAGTCACTCATGCTCACTGTTTATGGAAGCCAGGCTCCTGACCTTCCGCAGAGCCTGGGAGACTGGGTCCCTGTCTTTCTTGCTGATGACATCTCAAGTGGGATGGCTCTCATTCCTGGGCTGTAAAACTGGAGACAGGATGGCAGAAGATCTACATCTCAAAAGACCAGAGGAGGAATTTGAAATGACAACTTTTCTAAAGGAAATACTCTTTAAAATCAGAAGTGGAGGGGCCTAGAGCCTGGGAGAAGTCAAGTTGACGTATACACACCTCTATATATAGACAGTCAACAAGAACCTACTGTATAGCACAGGGGACTCTGCTCAATACTCTGTAATAACCTATATGGGAAAAGAATCTGAAAAAGAGTGGATATATGTATGTGTATAACTGATTCACTCTGTGGTTATAGCTGGAACTAATGTCATACTGTAAATCAACCACACTTCAATAGAAATTTAAAAAAACAAACAAGGTTCTAGTATGTAGCAGAAACTATCAGAGGTAAAGAACCCGCCTGCAGTGCGGGAGACACAGGTTTGATCCCTGAGTCAGGAAGACGCCCTAGAGAGGGGAATGGCAACCCTCTCCAGCATCCTCGCCTGGAGAACCCCATGGTCAGAGGAGCCTGGCGGGCTACAGTCCATGGGGTCACAGAGTCAGACACAACTGAGCGATAAGCACACACGATAAACCACAGCAGAAAAGAATATAAAACAAGAATGCGTGTCTGTATGTGTGTATATACATACACACATGTGTAACTAAATCACTTTGCTACACACCTGAAACTAACACAATTTGTATATGCTGCAATAAAAAACTTTTTAAACGTTAGTGACCCTGAGAGGCTGGCTTAGTTACAGTGAACAGAAAAGACTCGCCATTGTTTAGCCTCAATGAAAAAGCCATTGAGCCTGTGTTTTAGCGAGAATGTGATTGCACCAGGGAGGACTGGGAAACGAGAGAGAAATGCCGCATAAAGACGTTGGCAGACAGGGTAGGAGTTAAAACTCACACTGAGTATGAACAGGGCTTGTAATAAGAATGAAAATTTGGGAGAATTTACAAATGAAATGGAACCAAAATAAATGACCATAATAATGGGCAAGAAACTGGAAGGAGGATGTTACAGTCGGAACATGCCAAGATCTATGGTAGGCTACGGAAGTATTGATATAGTTTAGAATTAGGTACTTAAAAGGGTTACTACTGTCATACAAGCAGGAAAATAAACTATTTCCAATCTTTAGTAAGAAAGGGGATAAAATAGAGCTCAAAGCAGAAGCCTGCAACCAAACACGCCAACCAAAACGAACAGACAAAACTAACAAGCTCTAAGGATCTGGAAAAAGGCGATCTGCAGCTGCTCGGTCACTCAGTCGTGTCCGACAGTAGCCCACCAGGCTCCTCTGCCCATGGGATTCTCCAGGCGAGAATACTGGAATGGTTGCCGTTTCCTTCTCCAGGGGATCTTCCTGACTCGGAGATCTCCTGCTCTGCAGGCAGATTCTCTGCCACTGACGACCAGGGAAACCCAAAACAGAAACCTGTCCCTACCTTCCCGTTAGACTGAACACTGCTGGGGAGAGAAGGGGGACGTGTGGCCCTCCAACCACTCTGTCAGCAAAGTCCACGTTTGGGCAAAATCGTCTAACACAGAGCTTATTTTACAGCAAAGTGCTGAATGTCTCATGTAATCTATTAAATGCTGAACTGAAAGTGGAAACCAGCATGTTGTGTGGGTTTAGTATGGTTACAAGTGCATTGTTGTTAAACGTTAAATTTCTGTAGTGAGCTTCTTTACATCATTAGGTTTTGTATATGTTTACCCCCTTGATTGCCCGGCTGACCAGAAGCTGAGGCCACTGCCCACCACTGTGAGAGAGAATCGTACCATGTACCATTAGCAAAGAGAAAAGAAAATTAAAAGTATGATTCAAAATTGGAAGCATGATTTCTACTGAATGCATATACCTTCCACATGACCTTGAAGTCAAAAGGTCATTATGTCAAACCACCAAAAACCGGGGCCTTGTGTATTCAGAATTTTGTGTACTTAACACAAAACCAAAAATACAGAAAGTGAGCATGGGAACAATGTGACTAAAACTTCACTGTACATGTACGTGGGCAAAGAAACATTCTAAACCAACCCAGAGGTTCCACTTGAGCCACGGATATAGAACACTGGGAAGAACACCGCCCCAAACCACAAAACAAAACAATTGCAGTTGTTATGGTGGAGAAGAACGGGTGGGGAAAGTGGACCGAGGAATGGTCTTGGGTGTAAATCTATGATATAAAAAAAAAATATGCTTCAGAAAAGTAATTTCAAAACAAGAATGATGCCCTTGTTTCAACAATCAGGAAATCTGAATAAACTTCAAAATCATTTAACTTTCAGATATTCTTGAATATCTCTAAGACTAAGGTTGCCAGGAAACCAAATACTCAGTGTTGGACTTAGGGTAATGACTGCAACAATGCACACAAGCCCAGCTCAACACCTTATTTTGGAGGAAAAAAAAATGTAGTGCAGAGAGTACATATCAAACATCATATTAAACGGCATACCTCTAAAGTACTCCCTTGCGAGATTGGGAATAATGTTTGACATTTTTCAATCCTAGTCAGCAAAGTTAGGCAAAGAAAAATATTAAAATATGTAAAAAGATAAAGGAAAAAGCATAACTGTTATTTACATATATTTATGTCCTTGGAACATCCAAAAAGATCTACAGATGAGAGAATTTATCAAGATGGAAGAAGTATCTACAAACAAAAATCTACTGTATTCTTATAAATCAACCTAGAATTTAAATTTGCAAAAAATGATTTAATATGCCATTTGCAATAATTATTAAATTTTTTAAATGTTAAATGCCAAAGAATAACCTTAACAGAATATTTTTTCAAAGAAAATAAAACTTTACTGGGAGAGAGTAAAGAAAAAACTAGACAAAAGCAGAACTAATGCAAAGGTTTCAATTATCTCTAAATTGATTTAGAAATTCAAGAGATTCCTCATCAAATTCCAGTTTGGTTTTTGTGGAACCAAACCAGCTGACTCTAAAATGTATAGTGTGAAAGTGAAAGTCGCTCAGTCGTGTCCGACTCTTTGCAACCCCATGGACTGTAGCCCGCCAGGCTCCTCTGTCCACGGGATTCTCCAGGCAAGAATAATGGAGAGTGTAGCGGTTCCCTTCTCCAGGGGACCTTCCCAACCCCGAGCCCCGGTCTCCCACATGGCAGGCGAAGTCTTTACCGTCTAGGCCACCAGGATATGGAGTAAAAAGGGTCAAGATTAAAAACTGTTTTTTTTAATTTTATTTTTTAACTTTACAATATTGTATTGGTTTTGCCATATATCAACATGAATCCACCACAGGTATACACGTGTTCCCCATCCTGAACCCTCCTCCCTCCTCGCTCCCCATACCCTCCCTCTGGGTCGTCCCAGTGCACCAGCCCAAGCATCCAGTATCGTGCATCGAACCTGGACTGGCGACTCGTTTCATATATGATATTATACATGTTTCAATGCCGTTCTCCCAAATCATGCCACCCTCTTTTTAAAAAGCTAAACAAGATACGAGATCTTGTTCTTCAGATATCAAGGCTTGTTCCACAGTAATTAAGCCTGTGAGTATCATAGTGATAATCAACAGACCAGTGGAACACAACGACCCACTGAAAAGTGGACCTATACTTAATGTGCGCTCTTGTAATATTGCAAGGGTGGCTCTGGAGATTGTTAGGAAAAGAATCATCTTTTCAATAAACATGAAAAACTTAATTAAAACCCTTTAAGAAGACATTGTGGAAAAATACCATCCTTTCTTTTGGATAAAGAATGATTTATTAACCAAGATGCAAAGAGCACTAACTATAAAGGATAATACACATTTATTTACATTGACACTAACAACTTCTGGGGCTTCCCAGGTGGCGCCAGTGGTAAAGAACCTGCCTGCCAATGCAGGAGATATAAGAGACTCCGGTTCAATCCCTGGGTCAGGCAGATTCCCCTTGAGGAGGGCTCAGCAACCCACTCCGGTATTCTTGCCTAGAGAATCCCTTGGACAGAGGAGCCTGGCGGGCTATGACCCACAGGGTTGCAAAGAGTGGGACACAAGTGAAGCGACTTAGCATGCATGCATGCAACGACTTCTGGCTATGCAAAGACACCATAAAAGGAGTAAAAAGTCAAGGACGCAGCATGAAAATGTTTGTAACACATATAGCTGGAGAATTTACTCTTAGACTACATGAAGGCTTTCTAAAGTTAATAGGAAAAGGCAGAAAACTGAATTTTAAAGTGAGCAAAACACTAGAATAGTCATTTTATACAAATACAAGGGAAACACAAGTGACCAATACCACTTATTTAGACGGTGCTTTACCTAATTAGTAATAAAAAAATACAAACTTAAGAAAAATAGGGTACCACTGTGCTCCTGTGCGCTCAGTTGTGTCCAGCTCTCTGTGACCCCGTGAACTGTAGCCCGCCAGGCTCCTCTGTCCATGGGGTTTCTCAGCAAGAATGCTGGAGTGGGTTGCCGTTTCCTTCTCCAGGGGATCTTACTCACCCAGGGATCAAGTCTGGGTCTCCTGCCTTGGCAGGCAGGTTCTTCACCACTGAATCACCTGGGAAGCCCAGTGAACTGAGCAGGGCCTCAGTGTCTGTGGGCTCCCTCGTGGCTCAGATGGTAAAGAGTCCGCCTGCAAAGCAGGAGACCCCAGTTCGATTCCTGGGCCTGGAAGATCAGCTAGAGAAGGGATAGGCCACCCACTCCAGTATTCTTGGGCTTCCCTGGTGGCTCAGCTGGTAAAGAATCTGCCTGCAATGTGGGAGACCTGTGATCAATCCCTGGGTTGGGAAGATCCCCTGGAGAAGGGAAAGGCTACCCACTACAGTATTCTGGCCTCGAGAATTCCGTGGACTGTGGGGGTTAGTCCATGGGGTTACAAAGAGTTGGACACAACTGAGCAACTTTCACTTTCACTTTTCAGTATCTGTGGATTAGAAACCCAAATCAAATTTGATAAAATGCTTATGCCTAAATTTGATGATCCCCAGAAAAGTAAGTAAAGGATACAGATTTAAAATGCATTATTGAGTGGAAATAAAAAGAAGGAAATTTTTTCAAGAGTCATTCTTTCCAGTCAGCACTGCTGTTACAGCATTTCGTTGATGGAATATAAAGCAAAAATGGTACATAACAGCAGATGGGACATTTCCATTTATCATGGACAGATTCACCAGTTTATTGTGCTGTTTCACAGGAAAAGAAATGTCTGTCATAGCAGTCAACTCTGAAGAAAATCCTCAAGACACAGAATCAAAGGTCGACTGGGCAGCCCAGGCTCCTGCTTTTAGATAGGTGTGGTCTTCATGATTCCTTTTATCCATGAGATGGATTCCATCTGTGGCTTGTCCAAGATGCCACAGGTAATGGGAAGCATCGTATCTTCAAGAGAAATGGCAGTTTAACGGTTACCCTGTTACCTGTTGATGTGTCCTGGGCAGATGATTGAACCCATAAAATTTGCTGCATCAAGGACTTCTGTCTGCAGAGCACAAATGAATCGACCTACGAAACAGAAGCAGACTCACAGACAGTGAGCACACCGTGGCTGCCAAGAGGGAGGTGGGCGGGAGAAGATGGGCTGGGAGCTTGAGGTTGGTAGGTGCAAACCCTTACACCTGCGATGCATAGACAACAAGTTCCTAATGCACAGCCCAGGAAACTATATTCAGTAGCCTGTGATAAGCCACAGTGGGAAAGAATATGAAAAAGGAACGTATATATGTGTATAACTGAGTCACACTGCTGTACAGCAGAGACTGGCACAAAACTGTAAATCAACTGTGTGTGTGTGTGTGTGTGTGTGCACTCAGGTGTATCCAACTCTTTGCGACCCCATGGACTGCAGCCCACCAGTTATACTTCAATCAAAAAACAAAAAGAGACTTTTGTCTGCAACAAAAAAATTATCAAGAATTTACTAAATCAACTCTTGCCTTCAGGCATATCTATACAGCTTGCTTCCTGTGAATCTGTTAACAGGTAGAAAAGCAAAATTTAATGCCAAGGACAGATAACTGATTACATGGACCCTCACACATCCATCACTGTCAGCAGTTCTTTTTGGACAGTGTGTTAAAAGTGAATCCTTATAAAGTCCGCACTGCTCTACCTCATGTGTTTAAAAAAAAAAAAAAAGGAATGCTGATAATAAAATAACTAAATATCCAATTTTCATAACAAAATAACTTAATATCCAATTTTTATTGTTTCCTTGAGGAAATTCCACAGATGAATCACCTTAAAATATTTGCAAGCACTAGAAGAGTTAGAAAAAAAACTAGGGACCAAGCTTCATTGCCCTTTGTGAACTCCTAGTAATGAATAAATTTCTTTGAGTAAAACCTGCAGACAAGAACCAAAGACCTCAATACCTGGACAGTCTCAGTCAGGGAGTGTTCTGCTTTATTAAGTGCCTGATGGTGTCAGGTTTGAATATAAACCCCTCCAGATCCTGGCTTATTATATATACCCCTTCTGAGTGAAAATATATTTGAAGTCACCACTTGAATGTCAATTACTATTGTGTTATTTCACAGGCATAAAACAATCCCAGTCCTCTCCTGAAATATAGTTTATAGCAACTAAACCTCCGATCTCAGGTTTTTGGGTTTTTTTTTTAACTATTTCCTCTTCCAGTTAAAAATCACATGTAAAAATGATTGCCACTGAGAGGGCTCCAGTTAGTTAAACTTTTTCTATACTCTGTTCACTCTGTTAAAAATGACTTTGAAATCAAAAGACAGTACATCTCCCCCTAAAATATGGGAAGTTGCTTTTCACCAGGTATTTATGCCCACATCCTTATTTGTCACAATAACATTATCAAATTGATAAAGCAAGTTGCTCATTCTTTCCCCCCTGGACTCTTTTCCCAGCCTCCAAAGGAGTTGCCTTTTTCTTTTTTCTAATTTATTTATTTATTTATTTATTTTTTTTTTTTGGCTGTGAGGGTTTTCAGAGCTGTGTGCGGGCTTCCTTAGTCACGGTGAGTGGGGGCTTCTCTCATCTCCGCTCACTGGCGTGGCCTCTGCATTTCCAGCTCCCAGTCTGAGTTGCCGTGCGGCACGTGGAATCTTCTCAGACCAGAGATGGAACCTGTGTCCCCTGCATTTGCAGGTGGACTCAACCTCTGGACCATCAGGAAGTCCCAAGAAGTCCTTTTTTCGAGTCACTTCTCAAATCAGCAGCCAGAGGACGTTTTTTTTTTTTTTTAACTTTACAATATTGTATTGGTTTTACCATATATCATGAGCCAGCTGGTGCTTGCTTCTGCCCAAATCCCTGTCACAGCCCCACCCACTCCCATCTTCCCTGCGGCTCTCGCTTCCCCTCCTCCTGTTTCCCCTGCTTACCTGCCTACCGCCTCACTGGTCTGCACACTGTCCTTCAAACGCACCAGGCCATTCCTGCTTTGGCCCCTCTGAACTGAACCGTCGCTGGACGCTCCTGCCTCCAGTGTCCGCACGGCTTCCTTCCTCAGCTACTTAGACTCTGTTTGATTCTCATCTTTGCAAGGAGACCCACCCTGACCACCTGATCCTGCTCATACTCCACGTCTCTTCCCTTGATTCCCTGTGCTTGTTTTTAACCACAATACTTAGGACTTGTTCTCAAATCTCCCACCCTCTGCCCACAAATGAAAACTCAAGATGGTGTCATTTTTAACATCAATAAACCCCAAGTGCCTCAAACAGTTCCTGAAGCACATTAAGCTCTCAATAAAAATCTGCTAGATAAACACGTGAATGGAAACATACATGTGAGGTGCTCAATTGCATTAATTCTTTGTCGTGGAGGTTATTTCTCTGTTTCGCTTTCTTAGCTAACTGGCTTAGAACAGCACTATTAGGATCTGGGCTTCCCTGGTGGCCCACTGGTGAAGAATCCACCTGCAGTGCAGGAGACCCAGGTTCAATCCCTGGGTCAGGAAGATCCCCTGAAGAAGGAAGTGACAACCCACTCCAGTGTTCTTGCTGGAAAATCCCATGGACAGAGGAGCACGGCGGGCTGCAGCCCACGGGGTCACAGAGAGTAGGACTCAACAGCATGCATGCAGGCGTTGTGATCTAGGAGCTTCCTTACTTGGGATTATTGCTAACACCGGATGTGGTCTGTAAAATCTAAACAATTTAGGATTTTCAATGTGTGTAGTACTGACTATAGTCATGGCCCCTGATCTGGATAATATTAGGAAAAAGTCTCTCTCTATCCTAGGCTGTAATGTGAGAAGGACTGAGTGAAATGCAAATTGGGAGGAGATTTAGGGATTTCATTACATTTAGGAGTCAGGGGCTTTCCAGGTGTCCCAGTGGTAAAGAATCCGCCTGCAATTCAGGAGACCCTGATCCCACCCCTGGGCTGGGAAGATCCCCTGGAGAAGGGAATGGCTACCTACTCCAGTATTCTTGCCTGGAGAATCCCATGGACAGAGGAGCCTGGTGGGCTACAGTCCATGGGATCACAAAGAGTCAGACAGGGCTGAGCGACTCACACTTTCACTTACTTTAACTTCAGAGACAGGAAATTGCCTGATGCCCAAAATACATTGCTCATCTCACGCCAAGAAAACAAGAGACACTTCTGGCTTCTTCCGTGTTAATACAGAGTCTCAGGATCACATCAGTGGGAGGGGAGCCCCTGGGAGCCAGAATAAAAGCATTAAGGAACTTGGTTCAATTATAGCCACTGCCATTCAAAATTGACAATGTACTCCCCTTATTATAAAGCCCCAAACAAAAACAGAGCAAAGTAAAAGAAAAGAAGGAAATACAGGCTCAGGTTCCTATAAAAGCCTCAGGACATTCTACATTTATAGCTTTCCCAGCCTGTCTCCTGGAATCATTTACACAGAATTTTACAGTGGGTTCCCTGTATTGAATTTTTGTCCTTGAAGCTTATAAAGAAAAGTGATCATTTGGCTGATGGAAAGTGATTCAATCAGCTTTCTTACTGAAATAGTGCTTATAATCAAAAGGATGCCTTTTAGCTTCTAGAAAATACTGTAAAATGGATTTTCGTGCTAGCAATAGTAATCCTTCAAGATATACTGTCCCAAAAGAATTGACTCTATTTCAGTACTGACATCTTGATTTAAGCAGACACATCATTTTCGAAACCTTATTTTCAAAGGAATCAGTAGGAATAAAACCACTTAAGCATTTACTTGATTTAGCCAACTACATAGACATCTACTCCTGAACTTGAGCTTGTCTTATTTGAGGTACAGCCTTTCAAATTTCATTTGTGCAAAATATGGTCTGATCTTAAAATTTAGCTAATGGGCTTCCTAGTATCTCAGTGGTAAAGAATCAACCTGCAATGCAGGAGGCACAGGTTCAATCTCTGAGTCGGGAGGATAGATCCCCTTGAGAAGGAAGCAGCAACTTACTCCACTGTTCTTGCCTGGAGAATTCCACAGACAGAGGAGCCTGGCGGGCTACAGTCCATGGGATCACAAAGAGTTGGACATGACTTAGCAACTAAACAGCAACAAAATGTAATCCATACTTAGAAAATGTGTCTATCAGAAAAATATAACTCATCTGACTGACTCAATCGGTTTACTCCATATTCTTTAAGCAAAGAATATTTTCAAGTTCTTTCACAAAATAGTATCTTTAAGAAATGCTGCAATATACTTTGTTGACATAAAATCAACTTTCTGTAATAGGAGAAGCATGTTGATTTTTACATTAGGCAGAAGTGCATTCAAATTCTGGTTCTATCATTTACTGGTCATGTAATACTAGGTATATTACATACTTAGATGAGTCTCAGTTTTTTTCATCTATAATATGGGAATAATACTGACTTACCTCAAAGGGCTGTTTATGGTGATTGTAAAGTACGTGTAAACCATCTTACACACAGAACATGTTAAAATAAATGAGGGGTATTCATATTTTGGAAAGACATCATTCTGATATGCTAAAATACCTTAGTGGCCTAGAAGAGATGAAAAGGGTTACAATTTCTTTGGAAGTCACTCTTGTTTGGTCTTTCTTCTCTCATTACTATCAGCCCTCTGTGGACTGCTGTCTCTGATCTGGTCATAAAACTGCCTTCCTAATACTCATGCTCATCTTTACCATTATAATTCCAGCACACCTGGTGAATTAGCCTCCAGATGAATCTGCCTAGTAAATATATGCTTTTGATAATAAAATGTTCCCCATCTCACACCCAGTTATACACCAAATAAACTGAGACTTCTGAACTTGATATTTAAGGCTCTTCTCAGCTTTGCACAAACTAATTTTTCTGTCTGATCTCCTCACAATTCACCCCAGTTCAGTTCAGTCACTCAGTCATGTCCAACTCTTTGCGACCCCATGGACTGTAGCATGCCAGGCCTCCCTGTCCATCACCAACTCCCGGAGTTTACTCAAGCTCATGCCCATTGAGTCAGTGATGCCATCCAACAATCCCATCCTCTGTCATCCCCTTCTCCTACAACCTTCAATCTTTCCCAGCATCAGAGTCTTTTCAAATGAGTCAGTTTTTTGCATCAGGTGACCAAAGTACTGGAGTTTCATCTTCAGCATCAGTCCTTCCAATGAATATTCAGGACTGATTTACTTTAGGATGGACTGCTTGGATCTCTGTGTAGTCCAAGGGACTCTCAAGAGTCTCCTCCAACACCACAGTTCAAAAACATCAATTATTCCATGCTCAGCTTTCTTTATAGTCCAGCTCTCACATCCATACATGACTACTGGAAAAGCCATAGCTTTGATTAGATGGACCTTTGTTGGCAAAGTAATGTCTCTGCTTTTTAATATGCTGTCTAGGTCAGTCATAACTTTCCTTCCAAGGAGCAAGTGTCTTTTAATTTCATGGATGCAGTCACCATCTGCAGTGATTTTGCAGCCTAAGAAAATAAAGTCTCTCACTGTTTCCATGGTTTCCCCATCTATCTGCCATGAAGTGATGGGACCGGATGCCATGATCTTAGTTTTCTGAATGTTGAGTTTTAAGCCAACTTTTTCACTCTCTTCTTTTATTTTCATCAAGAGGCTTTTTAGTTCTTCTTCACTTTTTGCCATAAGGGTGGTGTCATCTGCATATCTGAGGTTACTGATATTTCTCCCAGAAATTCATCTACATATATCTTACAGTTCAGTCAATTGGACCTACTCACTGTTCCAACCGTATTGGGAGGGGTTATAAACAATGGAACACAAAAGCAGGAGAGGAGAGCTATCCTGGGTGCCCAGCTTAAAGGGCAGGTGTCTAAATTTGGTAACTACTTACCACTAATTCTCTCTCCAGAAAGAAATTCCATTTTCTCTACAGTCTGATTTCCTTTTTGTTTTAGGGAACTGTGTAGTTCCATGATGACCAGGCTTCTATTAGGTGGTCTGAGCTGAGATGCTAAGAACTGAAGTGATCTTGGAAGTACAGGAAGCAGAAAGGACACATGGGAATCTAAGTGAGAGCCTCTGGCCCAGGGTAAGAGGAGCAGCTACATCCACCTTTTGGTGGAAAGGTTCTGCACATCAGAAAGTGCCAGAACCCTCCTGGGGAAATGAAGTCCTTAATGGGAGCAAAGGGCAAACATTTCCAGATGGTGGTCCAGGTGACAAGAGCAGGCTTTCACCTCCTATCCTTCATAATACCGCTCCTGATTACCCCTATTATGAAATGTGAGTTTTATTGTGTAATTTACACTAAAGTCTAATGCAAAGAACATGGGGTGCTCCACCATCAAAACCTTGGTATGTTCTCTGAGCAGCATCATTTGCTGCCATGGTGATGGCAGCACCTTTAAAAATCTCAGAACTCTGAAAACACGGATCAGCCTTTTGATTCTTCATGTTCCTTGAGGAACCAGAGAAAGTTCTGGCTGTTGAGGGGCTCGATGTTGTACTAAAGAACACTCAGTCTGAGCCTTCCCGCCTCTGCCAGCCTGTCAAGTCGCGTCTTCTCCCTATGACGTGTCCTGTTAAAACTGTCCCAGCTTTGATCAAGCTCAGTGGTACATCCACCATGAAGCAGCTCACCTTTCCTCTTCCTTGTCCCCGGCAGAAAGTTTCCTCCTTCAGTTCTCCATGTATGTGATAGCACAATCTTGTATCTATTTTTTCTCATGTTGTGGTCCATTTTATCCTTGGAGCAAAAAAGGGGGGTTGATTTGAGTTTGGATTTATAATTTTATTACTCCTCTGCAGTTCCTCATATAGGGCCTTCTATACTGAAAGTATTCACTAAACTGGCTACAGAAATGATTCAAAGCCAAGTATGGGTCAGCACCCTAAGTCGTGTCTTGGGATTAAGGGAGATAACTCAAAGTGAGTCTTGAAGGCTGAGGCAGGGACAATGAACAAAGGGAAGGAAATGATATGGTGGGAAAGTATTCTTGTATTCTTGAGACAGAAGGAGTTTCACGTGCTAAGGCAGGGAGCTCAGCAACAGCATGGCTTGGCCAGGAGAATACAGTAAATTCAGAAGGACTGGAGGGCAGAAGTGCTTGCTCACCAAGGGATCAGTGTAATCCCCAGAGAGAACTTGTAAAGAAAGCATCTCAGGTAAGGAGATGCTGGTGCTATCCTCTGCCTCATATCCCTTTCTGAGCTAAAATTATTTCAATAAAGCAATCTACTGAAAATAACTCCCAATGCGACTACAGACACTGTGTTTTTTGCTTGTTTCTATTATCCTTCAAACAAAAACAAACTGGCGAGGAAACCGCACTCGTCAGGTGGGACTCAAGCCCAGCTGCACTTCAGATCTGGAACGTGAACCCAGCACGCCTGCCTTAGGAGGGGACTGAACCCAGCGTCTTCTAACTGAAACCTCCCGCCTGGCCTCAGGACTACTGAAGCTCGGGTTCTTCCATCTTGTCGCAAGCACAGGCAAAGAGGGAGTTTGCTGGCACAGGGCAGACTTTGTGAGAAGCACAGGAGGGCAGGCAAGTGAGTGTGGCCCTGAGAATGGGGCTGCATCCTTACAGTCAAAGGAGAGGCAGGAGGGGAGACGTCAGCTTCCTTACTCTGGGTAACGGCAATGCTCACATTGTTAGTTCTTCCTCCAGCCCTCTGTGGTCTACCTCGGACTGTCTCGGCGAGACTTAAGTCATACGGATGTTAGCAGAAGGGAGTTTCAGGGTAATGGCCTCTTTCCCCTAGGTTCCTACTCCTTTCACATATATTCCTGTATGGGCTAGAGGCAGGAATGTGGTTGTCAGGGTCTGCTATCTTATAGACCTCCCAAGGCTGAATGCTGCTCTTGGATCCATTTTTCTGTGGCCCAAGGAAGTGTGTTTAGTTTCAAAATGTTCTGATTATTGTTTAGAAGCCTGATGTTCTAGGCATTTTCTGCTTGGTGTCCAGCTTATGGTGATCTCCTGAGGTCAGTCTCTCCATCTATCTACATCTCTCTCTATATATGTGTGTGTGAAATAAAATCTCTCTCTCTCTCTGGAAATCCTACTGGGATTTCTAGTTGGGTAATTATTATTCTATCCCCATCAATAACACTTCCAAACAACTAGTCAGAAACCTGGAAGATTTCTTGAATAGCTGTACCAGCCTTCTCCAATAAGCAAATGGGTCTGGACTTCCAAATGTATTTATAAGTCATTTGTCTCAAACTCAGAAAACAGACACCATGGAAAAGGTGGCAGTTACTCTCCAAGGCTCACTCGTGGTCTTCAAGGTGCATGGTCTGCAGGCTCTGGGCTCAGTAACTCACCCCTCACTCTACGTTATCCCCCACCTTTCCTTCCCTTTCTGGTTCAGCTGTCACTGAAGCCCCATGTGTATTTGTCCAGTGTGTCATTTTATACAAGTAATATTTGGAAGCACTTACTTCTAGAGCTCAATCTTTTTAGTATATACAGTGCACATGAAGACTATTAAACATATGTAACTACATAAAAATACATCTTTTTCCACATTTATAAACTACTGCCACAATAAGGCCAAAGTTCCTGAAGGGCGGGACTCATAGATGCCAGTGGGATATAACCAGCAGTGGCTGGAAGATTACAGCTGTGTTCACACTGGCCTCATCTCCCTCACAACACTCAGCTCTAAGCTCCTCTCTTGAAGTAGGGCACGGCTTTTGTTCATCACATGACACTTTGCTGCTCAGTAACAGCTAACACTTAGTGAGCCATGTGCTCTACTCATCTTTCTCTGTGTATTTTCCAACCCCAGTAAGGTGACTAGTATCCACGTCTTCTTCATCTTACAGTTGGCAGGTGAACTAAGCTTCCCATGGCCATCTAGCTAACAAGTGAAAGATCCAGGGCTCAAAGCCAAACCCATTGATTCCAAACAGCATGATTTTTTCATTCTATGTTGTACTTGACACTTCTCACCTGCTGTGATAATCTGCATGTTCAGTGACTTTTTGAATAAAGAAAACCAGTTGATACACATCAGATAAAATTCTTTGTCGTGTGTTGAGGTCCTTTAATGAACCAGAACCTGGTGGTCTGGAGTCCATGATAAGAAAGTAAAGGAGAGAAAGAGGCTGATATTCCTTGGTTTACGCAGAAAGCCAATAAAGCCCCTGGCACAGGGCTTGCTCTGTTCACGGAGGCCTCAGGCACCCTCTCAATGGGGTGAAGGCGCAGAGCACCTTATCGAGAGGGTCTTAGAAGCCCGGGCAGGAAAGTGAACTCAGAGAGCCTCTGCGCTCCAGGGCATCAGCCTGAAAAAGAGAGGGAGGGAGAGAGAGAGACAGAGAGAAAGAAAGAAAGACAAAGAAAGACAGGGGTACCAGAGCTCTGATGGAGCAAAGGTGTTTTAATCAACACGGTGTGGGCATATATACCGTCTTACAAAGTAGTTATTCTCAGCAAAGATAAAGATTAAAATTCCAGACTTACAAAACATAGGCAATCCATATTAAAGAGAGAGATTTGTAAACAATCACTTTTACCATATGGTTCACAAGAAGGAAGAGGGTACTTATCACCATATAGAAACACTAATGAAGGAAATGCCTGGATTCCTCAACCCCTGGGAGAGGCTTGCCTCTCCTCTTAATTCCTGAATATTCAGGAATTAATAAGGAACAGAGAATTCCTGACAGATCCAAAACAGCACACAGGAAGCCTCTTGTTAAATGCTTCCTGACAGCTGTGTATGTCACTAGAGGGGTCATGGAATTCCAAAAGTCACCCCAAGCCACATGGCAGCCAGATATCATCCCTTACCCTAGTTGTTTAAAGGAAATTGACTTTTGCATCTTGTTGTTAAATTATTTCACTCTAGGTAATTCTTAACATTAAAAAAAAAAAACTTTGCAAAGAGGCAGCTCTTGCCAAATTGATCTATAGACTCAATTCCAGTGAAAATCCCAACAAGTTGCTTTGTGTCTATCAACACACTGATTCTAAAATTTATCTGGAGACGCAAAAGACCCAGGATAGCCAGCACAATACTGAAAGAGAAGAACAAAGTTATAGTTTGTTCAAACTACCTGACTTCAAGACTTACTTTAAAGCTTTGTTTCTTTCACTAATACTATAACAGAAGTGTGGTATTGTTGAAAATTTGACAAATATTAATGAAACAGAATGGAGAGCCCAGAAACAGAGGCCACATAAATATGGTCAACTGATGGCTGACAAAAAAAAAAAAAAGGCAGTACAGTACAGCAAAGGTAATCTTTCTAACAAATGGTACTATGATAATTGGACATCCTTACACACACACACAAAAGGAAAACTTTATACACAGACCTTAAACCCTATATGAAAATTAACTCCTAATGAATCATAACCTAAATGTAAACTGCAAGATTATTAAAATTCTAGAAGCTAAAAGGGGAGAAAAATCTAGGTGACCTTGGATATGGTGATGTCTTTTTAGACACAATACCAAAGGCATAATCTATGAAATAAATAATTGGTGAACTGGACTTTGTTAAAATTAGAAACTTCTGTTCTGCAAAAGACAATGTCAAGAGAATGAGCATGCAAGCCATAGATTGGGAGAAAGTATTTGCAGAAAACACAAGTGATAAAGGACTGTTATCCAAAATAGCATAGAATTCTTAAGACTTAGGAACAAGAAAAAAAAATTTAATGAGTAAAAGATATTAGTGGACACCTTACTAAATAAGATATATGGATGAAAAAAAAAAACACAGGAAAACATGCTTCACATCATACATCATTGAGAAAATGCAAGTTAAAACTACACAGTGAAGCATCACTACACATCTTTTAGACTAGCTAAATCCAACACTGGCAACACCGACTGCTGCTGAAGACATGGAGCAAGACAAGCTCTGATTCACTGTCGGTAGAAACTCAAAATAGTATGATCACTTCAGAAAATAGTTTGGCAGTCTCTTACAAAACTAAACATATTCTTACCATAGAATCAAGTAGTCACACTCCTTGGTATTTACACAAATGAACTGAAAAAATATGTCCACATAAAAACCTACAAACAGATGTTCAGAGCAGTTCTATTCGTAATTGCCAAACTTGAAGCAACCAAGACAGTCTTCAGCAGGCGGATGGATAAATAAACTGTAGTCCAATGGGCTTCCCTGATGGCTCAGCTGGTAAAGAATCTGCCTGCAATGTGGGAGACCTGGATTTGATCCCTGGATTGGGAAGACCCCCTGGAGAAGGGAAAGGCTACCCACACCAGTATTCTGGCCTGGAGAATTCCATGGACTGCATAGTTCATGGGGTCACAAAGAGTCGGACACGACTGAGTGACTTTCAAAAATCCAGGTAATGGAACTACTCAGTGGTGAAAAGAAACAAGCTATCAAACCCTGAAAAGTCATGGAGGAACCTTAAGTGCACAACACTAAGTTAAAGAATCCAATCTGACCATGCTACATACTGCATGATTCTAACTGTGTAGCATTTTGAAAAAGGTAAACTATAGAGATAGCAAAAATATCTGTGGCCGCCAAGGGTTGGGCAGGGGAAGCACGAGCAGGCAGAGCACAGAGGGTCTGTCAGGTGGTGAAAATACACTGCCTGATGCCATAGCGGTGGATGCGTGTCCTCACATGTTTATCAAAACCCACAAACTGCAAACAGCAAGAGTGAGGCCTCACGCAGACTATGGACTTTGGGTCACACTGACATGTCCACGGAGGTTTATCATTTCTGACAAGCGTGCCTTCCGGGGCTCGCAGGAGAGGCGGGTGTGCGGGGCAGGGGCACACGGGAACTCTGAACTTTCTGCTCAGTGTTGCTATAAGCCTGCAACGTCTCCAAAAAATAGAGTCTTTTAAAATATATTAATAGAAGACTTAGGTTAACAGATACTGTTGGGTGGTAAGATGTGATATCATAAAGGTGTACTGCCCCCAACGTAGATTGATCAGTTTCACACAACTGCAATCTAACTGCAATGAGATGCTGAGATGGTTCTTTGAACCTAGACAAAAATGACTTGAACTCGATATTGAAGAGTAAAGTGTAAACCTGAGGTCTTAATCAAAGAGTTAAAGGCCAAAGGAAATGACCAATTTTATAGGAAGGAATGCTGGGGGAAGACCCTCAGAAAGTGTCTGGATGTCAGTAAGCACTCAATCAATGTCAGTTCTTCTTACCATTACTGGATGTAAACAGACTTTTACTACTCTCAATGTGGTTCTCGTCAAGGTAGAAAGAATTAAAATGGTCTGAGGTGAGATATCTGGGACTAACATTCCGGTAGCAAATGAAAGGAAAGATAAGGTTTTCCTACCAGAGAGACTGTTTTAAAACAAATACAAACATACTTGTGAGCTATGAGTTTGTGGATAGAGGGGAGTGATGGCAGGTGAGAATCAGAGGGGATTCCTGGGCCCTTTTCCTTGAGTAGATAATGGGAGTGGGGGATAAGCAGCCAGACATACAAGGAAGATCAGTCCTGCCTTCAGAGGGGCAGCCTACACGGGACAGACACCGGCGGGAGGTCCACGGCCACACACGGAAGCTCAGCATCTGTGGCGCGGAGGCCCCGCAGACTGCATTCTAACAAGCTCCCTAGGTGGCTTTTGCTCTTGCAGGGTTTAAATCACGGGTCTGTCCAACCCATGCATTAGACACATAGGAAAACTGAGGCCCAAAGGAACAAAAACTTGCCCACTGTCAACCCGCCCTTTTACAGCATAAACAGAACGAGCTTGCAGCACCCTCTCTGCTTCCACCTTACAAAATGAATCAATAAAGTAAAAGCAAGTTTTGCATAGAACCAGGAAAGGCTACTCCACAACCACTTAGGCATTTGGATGTAACAAAAACAATCCAAAGCAAATTTTACAGCTTTTTCAGTTCACTATAAAATGTGACACTAAGTTAATGGTATTAAAATCTGAACTGAAGAAGCATTTCTTGGCTTGGACTCTCAAACTCCAAGAACATGAATATGAAAAATTCCCTACATTATATACAAATAATTCCATTTAAGAGTTCCATTTAACATGACATACCTCTCTACTAAAAAAAAAAAAAAAAATTCTGCTATGCCATTTATTAAAACTTGCTAACTGGTTTAGGATACAACTGTATATTAATTTATTAAAATATTTTTCCTTAGATGTAGATTAAATTAGTGGCTTTCACTGTCTTACCAGTTCCAAGTCAAGCTCACTCAGAATTAAGCCTTCAACACGGATTCAACACATGCATGTTTAACAACACATTTACAATGAAGAATCTTCTTAAATGTGGGGCATGTAAAGTCCTTTCATACTGATATTTTTCTAGTTAGAAATTTGGGGTATTTTCTTCCATACACCACCACCTTCTCCAAAGGATCACAGAGAAAGATGAACAATGTTAATATCCAGAGAAAAAAGTAGAAAGGCACATACAGTAAAGCCCAAGTAGCTGATGACACTTAGAATAAGGGATCTGGGAACCAGGCTATTCATTCACTGGGCTAAAATTTCAGTCTGTACATATGAAAGTTGATCCTTGTGTATGTATGTGTGTTTATGTGTATTTTGGTAAACAATAAAACAGCCAAATATTATACAATGGAAAGCTATCCTCCACTATTAAAAAAAAATTTCATAAAAACCACCCAGTTGTGCTAGGATCAATTACTAGCATAATTCACATTTCACACCAAATGGTAAATATATAAGGATTTTTAACAGGAAATTCTTTTCTGTTTTCAACCCTATGCTATATGCAAAACCAAGTCCTGAGCTATGTGAATTCACTTTGTAACTGAAAGTGTGTTTAAAAGAATTACTGATGGCCCTGTTAGCAAAATTAAGATGAGTCAAGCTGGTCAGGAGTGTAGATTAGAATCCAGGAAGCATTCAGGGAAAAAAAAAGGAGTAGAAGAAGTCATGAACAAGCAGAAAACAGTCGGCAGGACAGCAGAAAGCTGAAGCAGAGACATCCAGCTGAGTTGCACATTTTCCCAGCGCCCAGGTCACAGTGTTAAAGACCTGCTCTCAGCAGAGGAGGTGGGGCGTTGCCCAGAAGGAATGCAAATCTCACCCCTGGGGGGAGCTGAGGCCTAAGAATAATACAAGGATACAAAGAAGCAGCCCAGAATAGACCTTGATGAAACCAACCCCTGGGATGAGGCTGAAGCTCACCTCCAGCTGAGGCCTTGCCCCCTCCTTCCCTCCTTCCCGTTCCCCAGGGAGCCCTCCTTCAAGACTCACCTGCACAAAAATTCCCACCTCTGACTCTGCTGCTGGGGCACCCAGTCCAAGACACCACCTGAATTCCAGACCCAGGGCCAGGCCCTGGGAATGGTGAACAACAGAAGCCCAGCTCTTCCACCTGGAACTTCTGGATTTGGTAGGCAATGAGAGACAGAGATAGAAGATGAGATGGTTGGATGGCATCACCGACTTGATGGACATGAGTTTGAGGAGTTGGTGATGGACAGGGAGGCCTGGTGTGCTGCAGTCCATAGGGTCACAAAGAGTCAGACACAACTGAACGACTGAACCGAACGGTGAGACGGTACTATAAAACAATCAGAAAAAGGATTTTATTAGAATTTCCACTGCTTCAGTGAAGGAAAATGACACACTTCAATCAGAAGTATTTAGAAAACTACAAAATTCAGAGTCAGATACAAGATTCCAGGTGGATGACTAAACAGTACCTAGTTACCCTGGAGGGCTTCCCTGGTGGCTCAGATGGTAAAGACTTGCCTGCAATGCAGGAGACCCACGTTCAATCCCTGGGTCAGGAATATTCCCTGGAGAAAGGCATGAGAGAAATACGACCCATTCCAGTATTCCTGCCTGGAGAATTTCATGGACAGAGGAACCTGGCAGGCGACAGTGTATGGGGTCACAAAGAGTCAGAAACGACTGAGCGACTTCTTCCACTGTTTCTTTCAGCTACCACTGAAGATGTTATATGATGACAATCAAGGAACAAAGGAGCACACTTCATTCTTTCTTCAGTTTAGGGACCATTTATTGAAGACAATCCCAGCTTCCTAACTTGCATTCAGGGTGTCACTGCTTTTCTTTCAGAATACAGACTTTCTCCTTTTCTATTATTCCCAATAAACACAGTTTCAATGAGAGACTCAGACAATTTCTGCCCGATGTGCTACACGCATGTAGAACACAAGAAATAAATAAAAGGGAAGAGAAAACGTACACACACCCTGAGAAAATGTATAGTATTAAAATCACATGTTTTCAGTAATGTCTGCAATTCGGTGATATTACCAAGTCTAAGCTCATACTGCCCATACGGCAAATAAATCAGAAACGAGTTGCTAGGGCAAGAAATATACATCTTATTCAGAAAGCCAGTCGACCAAGAATATGGTGAACTACTTACTGTCCCTAAGAAACATCTCCCCCAAGTTAGAATTCAGGCTTCTTTTATATTGAAAGGTGTGACTCAGTTCAGTTCAGTTCAGTCGCTCAGTCGTGTTTGACTCTTTGCGACCCCATGAATCGCAGCATGCCAGGCCTTTCTGTCCATCACCAGCTCCCGGAGTTCACCCAGACTCACATCCATTGAGTCAGTGATGCCATCCAGCCATCTCATCCTCTGTCGTCCCCTTCTCCTCCTGCCCCCAATCCCTCCCAGCATCAGAGTCTTTTCCAATGAGTCAACTCTTCACATGAGGTGGCCAAAGTACCGGAGTTTCAGCTTTAGCATCATTCCTTCCAAAGAAATCCCAGGGCTGATCTCCTTCAGAATGGACTGGTTGGATCTCCTTGCAGTCCAAGGGACTCTCAAGAGTCTTCTCCAACACCACACTTCAAAAGCATCAATTCTTCAGCACTCAGCCTTCTTCACAGTCCAACTCTCACATCCATACATGACCACAGGAAAAACCATAGCCTTGACTAGACGAACCTTTGTTGGCAAAGTAATGTCTCTGCTTTTGAATATGCTATCTAGGTTGGTCATAACTTTCCTTCCAAGGAGTAAGCGTGACTAGTTATTATCAATATCAACAGAATCCTTTGTTCCTGCAGCTATCCATGTAGGTCAGGTGACAGTGTTCCTGTAAACCTCCAACAAATGTTATTCTCTACCTTGAAAATTTTTATCTGTACATGAATGGAAAACTGTTATACTTTTAAAGATCAGAGCCTTGAAAATGGGCTCTTCTGTATATTTCAGACTATAGGCAATACTCTTAACTTGTAGCAAAAGCAACAGAATTCAAACGCTGAAGTAAAGAGAATAGATTTAACTGGAGTGATATTTGTTCTTCCCTATTAGAGGGACTCTCATATAACTTCCACACTTCCCTTTCACAAAAGAGTTTAAGGAATTAAGAACACTTCTCCAAAACTAAAACCTAAAGGACACAGAGCTGTACAGGGCACTGAGGAAGCTAGAGGTCCCTGGCTAAGAGGGTAAGAAACCATGATGATTAAATAAAAGCATTCTCCTAATACTTAGAAATTCTTTATTATTTATTTTTAAAACTTTTTAGTTTGTATTGGAGTATAGTTGATGAACAATGTTCTGATAATTTCAGGGGAATAGCACAGGGACTCAGCCATACATATACATGGATCCATTCCCCCCAAACCTCCCTTCCCAGCAGGCTGCCACATGACACTGAGCAGAGATCCACACGCTGTACAGTAGGTCCTTGTTGGTTATCCACTTTAGACACAGCAGTGCGCACGTGTTCAGCCCAAACTCCCTGGTTATGCCTTCCCCTTGGCAACTCTAAGTTTGTTCTCTAAGTCTGTGACTCTGTTTCTGCTCTGTAAGTATAACTTCATTTGTATCATTTCTTTTAGATTCCACATACAGGGGCTGTCACAGGATATTTCTCCCTCTCTGTCTGACTTACCTGCCTCAGTACCACACTCTCTAGGTCATCCATGAAGCCATTGCACCTATGGCCAATTAATCTATGACAAATCCTTTTTTCTTAGGTGAGAAAAACAGCTTGGCTGCTCCTCTAAAATCAGACCTTAGTACATGTGAGCCTGAAGAGTTTAATTTTAAGGTTAAAATTAATTTTACGGGGTAAAATTAAACACAGATACATGTGGGCATGGCTACAACGAAAGGGCTGCAATTAAACTGATTTGCTTCTAGTGTCCTCCAGCCACAGGTGTGTTCTCCAATGTACGTAAGTGACACAGTGTACTGTCTACGTACCTGAGACTTCCCATTTGGAAAATGTTCTGCATGTGGAAAACGTCTCAGAAACAGCACTGGACTCGTGCCCAAGAGGAAGAGTTCAGGCTGCCACTTGTATTTATCAAGGCAGGCCACCTAAGAGTGGAAGTGTTCAAAGCTTTTAAAACACAGGTATATTTTCAACTGTATATACTGCAGTGGCCACAGGACTGGAAAAGGTCAGTTTTCATCCCAATCCCAAAGAAAGGCAATGCCAAAGAATGTTCAAACTACCACACGGTTGCACTCATCCCACATGCTAGCAAAGTAATGCTCAAAATTCTCCAAGTGAGGCTTCAACAGTACATAAACTGTGAACTTCCAGATGTTCAAGCTGGATTTCGTAAAGGCAGAGGAACCAGAGATCAAATTGCCAACATCCACTGGATCATCAAAAAAGCAAAAGAGTTCCAGAAAAACATCTACTTCTACTTTATTGACTATGCCAAAGCCTTTGACAGTGTGGATCACAATAAACTGTGGAAAATTCTTCAAGAGATGGCAATACCACACCATCTGGTCTGCCTCCTGAGAAATGTGTATGTAGGTCAAGAAGCAACAGTGAGAAATGAACATGGAACCACAGAATGGTTCCAAATTGGGAAAGTACGCCAAGGCTGTCTATTATCACTCCGCATATTTAACTTATATGCAGAGTACATCATAAGAAACGCCAGGCTGGATGAAGCACCACCTGGAATCAAGACTGCCGGGAGAAATATCAATAACCTCAGATTTGCAGATGACACCATCCTTATGACAGAAAGCAAAGAAAGAAGAGCCTCTTAACGAAAGTGAAAGAGGAAAGTGAAAAAGTTGGCTTAAAACTGAGCATTCAAAAAACAAATATCATGACATCTGGTCCCATCACTTCATGGCAAATAGATGGGGAAACAATGGAAACAGTGAGAGACTTTGTTTTCTTGGGCTCCAAGATCACTGCAGATGGTGACTGCAGCCATAAAATTATAAGACGCTTGCTCCTTGGAAGAAAAGCTCTGACCAACCTAGACAGCTCAGCATTTGTTGGCAACTTTGTCACCAAAAAAGGTCCGCCTAGTCAAGGTTATGGTTTTCCCAGTGGTCATGTATGGATGTGAGACTTGGACTATAAAGAAAGCTGAGTGCTGAAGAAGTGATGCTTTTGAACTGTGGTGTTGGAGAAGACTCCTCAGAGTCCCTTGGACTGCAAGGGACTAAAGGAGATCAGTCGTGGGTGTTCTTTGGAAGGACTGATGCTGAAGCTGAAACTCCAATATTTTGGCCACCTGATGCAAAGAGCTGACTCATTGGAAAAGACCCTGATGCTGGGAGGGATTAGGGGCAGGAGAAGGGGATGACAGAGGATGAGATGGCTGGATGGCATCACCGACTCGATGGACATGAGTTTGGGTGAACTCTGGGGGTTGGTGATGGATAGGGAGGACTGGTGTGCTGCAGTCCATGGGGTCACAAAGAGTCGGACACAACTGAGTGACTGAACTGAACTGAATTGAACCTAGACAGCATAAGGTCTGTCTAGTCAAGGCTATGGTTTTTCCAGTAGTCATGTATGGGTGTGAGAGTTGGACTATAAAGAAAGCTGAATACCAAAGAATTAACACTTTTGAGCTGTGGTGTTGAAGAAGACTCTTGAGAATCCCTTGGACTGCATCAAACTAGTCAATCCTAAACAAAATCAGTCCTGAATATTCATTGGAAGGACTGATGCTGAAGCTGAAACTCCAATACTTTGGCCACCTGATGCAAAGAGCTGACTCATTGGAAAAGACCCTGATGCTGGGAAAGACCGAAGGCAGGAAAAGAAGGGGACAACAGAGGATGAGATGGTTAGATGGCATCACCGACTAGATGGACAGGAGTTTGAGTAAACTCTGGTAGTTGGTGATGGAGAGAGAAGCCTGGCATGCTGCAGTCCATGGGGTCGCTAAGAGTTCAGACATGACTGAGAGACTGAACTGAACTGATAATTTGCAAAACAGAAAGAGACACTGATGTAGAGAACAAACATATGGACACCAAGAGGGAAAAGGGAGAGGGGGGTGAATTGGGAGACCAGGATTGACAAATACACACTGCTCTGCATACGAGATAACTAATGAGAACCTACCGTATAGCTCAGGGAACTCTACTCCGTGCTCTGTGGGGACCTGAATGGGAATGAAATCAGAAAAGAGGGGATCTATGTAAACGTGTGGCTGATTCACTCTGCTGTACAGTAGAAACTAACACTGTAAAGCAACTATACTCCAATAAAAAACAAATTTGAAAAGTTAAGAAAAGAAAATTATATAGCATGCTTTAGAAAACCATGGAAGTAGGCCTGCTTGCATCTGGTTCTGCAAATTAACGTTGCTGGGCCTCCGTTTTTCTTCACCGTGCCTGGTCAGCCCAGTGTGAACAGTACTTTCGAGAAGAGCTTAAAGATGAGGGGAATGACCTGCAGAGTAACGATGGGAGCAACACACACCACGGGGTCTGGAGGCCAGTGGGCCCGGGACCAAGCCCCGATTCTCCTAGTCACCAGCTGCATGACCTTGAGCAAACTGCTTAACTTCTCTGTGCCTCAGTTTCCCCATTTGTAAGCAGGCTAGTCACAGGTTGGTGACAGTGATTAAACGTGACCTTGAAGGCATAGCACTTGGCACACTGCTCACTGCCTAAGAGGTGCTCACCACCTCCTGTAATTAATAAGCACTTACTGAGTACCTACTACATGTCAAGTACTGACTACATCTGCACTTCTGAAGTCAATCATGTAGTGGTACCATCTACAGGAATGATAGCTGCGGGCTTCCCAGGTGGCACCAGCGGTAAAGAATCCACCTGCTGATACAGGAGACTCAGGTTCAATCCCTGGGTCAGGAAGATCCTTTGGAGGAGGAAATGGCTCCCCACTCCAGTATTCTTGCCTGTAAAATCCCATGGACAGACAAGCCCGGTGGTCTGCAGTCCATGGGGTCACAAAGAGTTGGACAGGACTGAGCGACTGAGCACGTGCTCACTGAATAACTAGGGTGATTTGCTCTTCAACGTTTCCCCTCAAATACTCTTAAAAGTCAAATAGTATTGTAACTTAGATTTAACCAACTCACTTCTGAGGATGAGACCGAGCTGAATTTTATCCCCTGTTCTACAGCCACAGAGAGCCTCCTAAGCTAATTAATGCTATACACAAGATGGGAGGGGAACTTTGCCTGCATCAGAGCACAGTTATTTCCAAGTGCTTTCACCTATAATTTTCCAAAAAGCATCGTAATTGCAAAGTAAGTAGAAGCCAGAGTTGCTAAGGCGTACTCTGTAGTCATCCCTGCTCACCACCGTCCACTCATCAGTGTGGTCCTGAAGCTGGCACAAGCCAATCGGCCTCATCCTAGGTATCCTGCTCATGTGCAATGGGACAAAATGCCGTAACAGATTACAGACCGCACTGACTCAAAACTCGGGGGGAAGGCAGTAAGTAGGTGAGGCCTCTGGAGTTCACAGACGTGAATTCAAGAGCAGCTCAAGTTGGTTCCTGAGTCTGGAATTCATCGCCTGAAAATGTGGACGATGACAGGACCTAACAGTAGAGTTATTACCAGGCTTAAAGAGAAAAATCTATGAAAATCATCTACCATAAGGTAGACCCACAATAAATGCTTAAGAAAATCTAGCTGCTGCCACTTATTATCATGATCTTCATCATGCTGATCACCAAATATGATCAGTGAGAACACAGAAGGTAAGAAAAAAGCCACACTTTGACAGACAGGGAACAAAAGGAGCCTGTAGATTCCCAAAAGGAGATAGAGTGGACAAAGAAAGAAATATCTACATTCATTCTCACTTTTAAAAATTGCACTAACATTTGAAATTTCAGATTTTCCATAAAGATATTAAAAAATCCTTAAGAAGAATTACATTATCCCCTTATGTCAGCAACCCACATTTTTAAATAAATTAATGAAATACGAAAAAGAACTATTTATACCTTGGTTGCCAAAAGGCAGATTTTTATTCTACTTATTTATCTGGTCAAGAGAGGCAGAGGGAAAGAGCTGTATCTCTCCAAGTCAGGTTTATCGATTCTGCTCTGAGCGCATTGTCAAGCCAAGATGTGTGGTCACCAACTGTTTCAGACTCGCTGAGGTGGGGAGCAAATCGAGACCCAAGGGATTTCATTTTCACCTGAGAATATCAACTTTCAAAGTCAAGGTAATTTTGTTAAGCTTTCATACTGTATTCCCCTTCAACTAAATCTGAGATATCAGGGTATTAACTTATCAGTGGAAAAAAATTTGAGGTGCTTTTCTCAATTTTTGAAATTATCTATTTGCTAAAGCCTGTAGCTTAGCTTCAAGGTTTTTCTCTTAATCTTTCCAGATCAGGAATATCTCCAAATTCATTTTGAGATGACAAAATTCTGCAATTAAATTTAACATAATCATATATGATTCCTTTAACATAGTCATTTTATCTTTTTAAGCTGAAAAGATGTTCGCATTCCTGAACCAAATTTCCAAAGAGCCACCGCAGAGCATCTCATTCTGCTCATCTTGCTTGAAGCCACGGTTGGATATGAGGGTTGTCACTGAGGGTTCTTCAGTGACAAAGAGTCACTTTTTCCTCTGGGAGAAAGCTCATTCTATTTGCTCTTCCTCAATAACTCTCCCAAGTGGACTGGCCCTTCTCCTTCAGACAGCAGTGCTAACACTTGAAAAATGTCATTTCATGTTGTTCTTTCTAAAATGATTTGGAACCTAGGCAGCTTCACTCCTGTGCTTGACAAATAATGATTCTTGATTGAAAAATAGGACAAAGTGGAAAACACTTCCCATCAAATGGATTTCAAATGCGAGGCTGCTGCACTGCGATATACAGTCATAGAATAACAGCCCTTTTGAGAAAAGGCACTTTAAAACACCCCACATAAGTGAGCGACAATACTTAGCCCCCATCTATTGTCTCTCCCCCAAAATCTGGAGAGCAGCAACACTTCAAAAAAGCAAGAAACCAGGTCTCCAGACGTCACAGTCCAGACAGCAGCACCTAATTAACTGTGGGCTTGCTCTCCTGATGAAACACGTGTACCACGCAGTCATGGCTGCAATGAGGCTAACACGTGCCCCGAGGAGAAGCTCAGAGTCTCCAATGCCAGCGGTTAGGAAGGCAGCATTAAAGATGATTAGTAGGAGGAATTTAACATAAACAGGAGGAAACCTGGAGGGGGGAAAGAACCTTCCTCCACACTCATTTTAAAAAAATGAAAAAACATTCCTACATGTCTATCATGTTTTAAAAAAGAGAGTCCAGTCCTTTGAATAAGTGACAACAATCCCGTAAATAATCAAAACAATGTGTTGCCACTCAAACAAATTAGAAAGGAAAGGCACAGCTCTCACGTCTATAAATATTGTTGTTGTTGTTCAGTTGGTAAGTCGTGTCCTACTCTTTGCGACCTCACAGACTGCAGTGTGCCAGGCTCCTCTGGCCTCCACTATCTTCCCGACTCTGCTCAAATTCATGTCTACTGAGCTGGTGATGCCATCCAACCATCTCACCCTCTGTAGCTCCCTTCATCTCCTGCCCTCAATCTTTCCCAGCATTATGGTCTTTTTCAGTGAGTCAGCTCTAAGCATCAGGTGGCCAAAGTATTGGAGCTTCAGCTTCAGCATCAGTCCTTTCAATCAATATTCAGGGTTCATCTCCTTTAGGATTGCCTAGTTGGATCTCCTTGCAGTCCAAGTGACTCTCAATAGTCTTCTCCAACATCACAGTTTAAAAAAGCATAAATTCTTTGTCATTCAGCTTTCTTTATGGTCCAACTCTCACATCCACACATGACTACTGGAAAAACCATAGCTTTGACTAGACGGACCTTTGTCTGCAAAGCAATGTCTCTGCTTTTTAATACATGGTAGGGTATGTGTGGGGGTATTTCCAGATTCCATGTAAGTCATATATGGAATTACTGGGGGTTGTTGTTTAGTCGCTAAGTCATGGCCAACTCTTTTGCGACCCTGTGGACTGTAGCCCACCAGGCTCCTCTATCCATGGGATTTCCAAAGCAAGAATACTGGAATGGGTTGCCATTTCCTTCTCCAGGGGATCTTCCCAACCCAGGGATCAAACGTGTATCCCCTGCATCAGCAGGCAGACTCTTTACCACTAAGCCATCGAGGAAACCTATAACTCATTTAAGGGTCCTCAAGTAGCCGATGAAAATCTGTGTCTTTGTAAACTCTTCAGATAGCTCCAGTTTGAGACATCTGGTCTAGAGAACACGACAAAAGATTGGCTCCTCCCTACTGTACCGACTCATTCTGACTCTGCGTCACATCTGGAGACACTGGCTCATCTCATTAGTAGTGACCAAATATGTCACTCCGTGTGGGTCTTGGCGAAAAGAAACTCTCAGACCTATGGAAGTATACTACACTCATAGGATCAGGATAACTCTCAATAAATGTCCTTTTCTAAGAAAATACTGACAGTTTGCTACGGAGTGTCCTTGTCTCATTGTAATTCACTGGTTCTGTGCTTTACGTTTGTCGTCCCGCACAATCCTGGAAGCTTGCAAGAGCACAGCAACATGTTAAGGCAAAAAGGGCTTAAAAATAATAAAAACCACATTCTGCGGCGAAAGACGAGTGGCGAGGAGGAAGAGACACAGACTTCACGGTCACGAGAAGCAAGCTCAACACCTTCTACTTGCAACAGTCAGAGACAGAAAGGAAAACCAAAGCACATTTACTGTCACTTACTACATGCCAGACCCTCATCTTATGACATCGTGTGCGTTCACCCTTGATTCTAGCCCAGTACTGTTAACTCCACTGTCTTTCTCAGATTGAGAAAAGAAAAAGGTGTCCACGAGAGGCGTGAACAAGATGCTTTACAAATGCCAGCCACTAATAAGCACTCAGCTCATCCCCTGCACACAACCGGCTCTCCAGACAGCCCGGGGCCCGCCGTTGCCCACGGGGAGCAAACTGTGAAACAGCCAGCTGTGCTCGTCCCAGAGGCATTTCTTATATCCACAGACACGATCTGGGAATTGGGATTTTTTATTTGCAACATTCAGACAGTCTCTTGTAGTCCTGGGAGACCACTTCTGGCAGCAAAGTTGGCAGGAAAAGAGATTTTTCAAAAGAAAAGAATCTGTCTAAATACCTTGGAGAACAGTGAAAAGAGAACGGAAAAGCGTTCTGCTCCTCATGGAACAGAACGACTTTCCATTCAAACCCTCAATGGCATGTGGAAAGGAGAGACAGTTTTCAGGATAACTTGATCCAAAAAAAGATCTTTCATTATATTTCTCATTCAACTCACTTTATCCCCAAATACATGCTTTCCACTCTTTGAAACATACCCATGAATTTTCAGTAATTTCCTTATCTGAATTGTATTTTTTTTTTAACTTCATTGGCAAATATACCAGGTTAAATACCTGAGATTTCCAGGAGTCAGAAAAATCAATAACTTCAAAGAATCCATATCTAAAACATCTTCATATCAGAGAAAAGCAATATTCAGATGTCTGTATGTTCTACAGATGTCAGCATATCAAAACGGCTCACCAACATAATACATTATGCACTTGAATGAAATTTTTGAAATGTGCTTAGTCACTCAGTTGTGTCTGACTCTTTGTGACCCCAAGGACTGTAGCCCCCCCAGGCTCCTCTGTCCATGGAATTCTCCAGGCAAGAATACTGGAGTGGGTAGCCTTTTCCTTCTCCAGGGGATCTTCCGGACCTGGAGGTTGAACCTGGATGTCTTGCACTGCATAAGGATTCTTTAATGTCTGAGCCACCAGGAAAGCCCAATTTAAAATATAGTTCCATTAATATTTCCTGAATTAAGTTAAGCACAAACGTCAGTTGGAGAGAGCACTTTCATAGCTCAGAAGCAGTAACAAAGATACAAAGCGGAGAGTGAACGAGGCATACAGCCCCAGGTTGTAGGCACAGCACGTTGAGTGGCCCAAGGAACATTTTGTAACCTCCATGAACCACACTCATGACCAGGTATCTTGAGGTTCAAAGGGCTTCTGGTTTGCTCAGCTGTTGGCATTTGGTTCTGAGAGATGTAGTCGAGGAGAAAGCAAAAGATAACAATTTCACTCTGGTATTATACAATCAATAGCATCATCCTCTAGAGCAGTGCTGTCCAAGAAAGTCACATACAAGTCACATAGGCTATTTTAAATTTCCTAGTAGCCACATGAATAAAAGGCAAGAAATATATGAAATTAGCCTTAATGATATGGGATTAGCATTGACATATACATACTACTTTATACAAAACAGGTGACTGAGAACCTACTGTACAGCACCAGGAACTCTATTCAACCCTCTGTGATGACCTATATGGAGAAAAAATCTTTAAAAAGGTAGATATATGTACAACTGAGTCACTCTGCTGTACAGCAGAAACTAACACAGCATGTAAATCAACTATACTCCAATAAAAATTAACTTTAAAATGATTTGTTACATTTAATCCAACATATATAAAACTATTTCAATATGAAGCCAGTATAAAAATAGTTATTACTGAGATATTTGACATTTTTGTGCTAACCGAATGAAATCTCAGGACATCTCAGTTTGCACTAGGCATATTTCAAGTGCTTAAGAGTACATTTTGGTACATATACACAATGAGTATGACTCAGCCATTAAAAAGAATACATTTGAATCAGTTCTAATGAGGTGGATGAAACTGGAGCCTATTATACAGAGTGAAGTAAGCCAGAAAGAAAAACACCAATACAGTATACTAATGCATATATATGGAATTTAGAAAAATGGTAACAATAACCCTGTACACGAGACAGCAAAAGAGACACTGATGTATAGAACAGTCTTTTGGACTCTATGGGAGAGGGAGAGGGTGGGATGATTTGGGAGAATGGCATTGAAACATGTATAATATCATATGAAACGAGCCACCAGTCCAGGTTCGATGCACAATACTGGATGCTTGGGGCTGGTGCACTGGGATGACCCAGAGGGATGGTATGGGGAAGGAGGAGGGTTCAGGATGGGGAACACATGTATACCTGTGGCGGATTCATTTCGATATTTGGCAAAACCAATACAATATTGTAAAGTTTAAAAATAAAATTAAATTTAAAAAAAAAAGAAGAGTACATTTTGGGATGAACATATATACACTATCATACATAAAACAGATAGTAAGGTCCTACGGTAAAGCACAGGGAAAAAGAATATATGTGATTATATAAACATATACACAAATGTATATGCAAATCACTTTGCTGTACACCTGAAAGTAATCCAATTGTAAATCATTATACATCACCAACTTGATGGACGTGAGTCTGAGTGAACTCTGGGAGTTGGTGATGGACAGGGAGGCCTGGCGTACTGCAATTCATGGGGTCGCAAAGAGTCGGACACGACTGGGCAACTGAACTGAACTGAACTGATACTTGAATAAATTAATAAAAATTCATAGGTGGATCTTTAAGACCAAACAGGAAAACAACAGCACACGCGGCTACTGGCTACCATAATGAGCAGCACTGACACAGAGCACCTCCATCCCACGAAGTTCCACTGGACCGTAATGATCTGGACACTGGAAACTTTAAAATGCAGAGTCAGGCCTCCAGGCAGCGTTTGCTCTTCCTATGTGCCCAGTCTCTGGGGCTAATGAAAATTTCAGTTTAGGGAATCTCAAACTTTTCCATCAACAGACTCACAGAGGAGAAATACATTAAGGGCTTGAAACTGATGACCCCTACAAGGTAGGTCCCCGTCAGCTCTCAGCACATCTCTAGCAACTGTTACAAGAATCTGTATAGACAGTATTGTTATTGTTGTTTAGTCGCTAAATGGTGTCTGACTCTTTTGTGACCCCTTGGACTGCAGCCCACCAGCATTCTCTTTCCATGGGATTTTCCAACTCTGTCCATGCGAATTCTGGAGTGGGTTGCCATTTCCTCCTCCAGGAGATCTTCCCGACCAGGGATCAAACCTGTGTTTCCTCAATCTCCTGCTTTGGCAGGTGGATTCTTTATTACTGAACCACCACGGCTTCCTGTGAACAGTATTACTGACCTCAAAAGAAATGGCTTGTTTCAAAATAAGCACTTACAAAGAACTGTGTTTCAATATTATCTCCACTGTACATTAAAAGAGACACTGGAACAGTTGGCTTGAACTTGGATTTTTCTTTCTGTTTATCAGTGTTTTCCCCAGCAGGGACAGGCACAGAGCCCAGGAGATGAGCCAGTCTCCCCTGGAGTGTAGCCAGGAGTGGTCCCGCAGTACACAAGTCCAGCTCAGAAGTTCAAGGGCAAACCCAGCAGCCTCCTTCTTCCCCCTCCTTAAAAGAAGTTGCCAAAAGAAATGACTCTTTCCCAAAATGGTTATTACAAAAAGCAAATACATGATTCAACCATTTAATTAAGGCACAAATTTACTGAAGCCGTACCCATGCAGATATTTAAATTTGGTGAATTCAGAACTATACATACAGCAAGAAAGAGGAATCTCTATAGAAAGAAAGCCAGCTCTCCCCTGACCATTCTCTTCAGTGAGCATACGGCCTCAGGGCAAGCAACTGGTCCCATTATCCTCCCCACTGGAGCATCTTTTTGACATGAGTATCGTATCATCTTTTAAATAAAATATTTTTCATGCACATGGCCCCTAAACTCAACAGTGCAGTGCAGTTTATTGCCTGGAGCAGTGGTAAATAATCCTTCAGGCAATGCAGGAGACATGGTTAGATCCTGGGGTCAGGAAGATCCCCTGGAGAAGGAAATGGCAACCCACTCCAGTATTCTTGCCTGGAAAATTCCATGGACAGAGGAGCGTGGTGGGCTACAGTCCATGGGGTCGCAAAATGTCAGACACGAGTGAGCATGTATGCACATATGCAAAGGATTAATCTAGGACATTTTGACTCTGCATAATTTTTGCCTGAAGACTTGAACATCCAGCATACCCCTTTACTTGTCACATTTTATATGGCAGGTTCCTCCAAGAAGACCTTTTAAAACTGACACCATGGTAGGGAAGACAAAGATATATGTACAAACCACTATCAAATTAGGCAGAAAGCCACTGCACCTGTTAGACTGTTAAAATATGTGAACTCAAACAGTAAACTAACATTTCTGCCAGCTCAAAAGAAGACGTCTTAGAGGAGGTAGCATTTGACATAGGTCCTCAAGGAAAAGGAGGACTTCAAAAAACAGGAATAGGATGGAACAACTTTATACCCAGCAGGCAACTACATAAGTAAATCCATAAATATAAGAAATTAGATTTTGTGCTGAAGAAATAGACAATATTCCAGTGTGACCAACATGTAGGAAGCATTTTTTTTTAAGTAGGGAAACGTGTGTGTAAATAGAGGCTTGGGCCCAATCCCAATATGTTGATCATGGTAGGACAGGCTGTGATTCTAAGCCCCAGCGTGCATAACGGCCCAAACTCCGTAAACACTTACTTTCCATCCGTGTGACAATGTCCAGCAGAAACTTCACCTGAGGGGCCCTGTCCTCCACACGGGGATTCAAGGATCTGGGCTCCTTCCACCTTGCGGCTCCACTGTGTTTCAGGGGAAAAGGTACAATACAGTCTGTATTTCAGAGAAGTAAGTATGACTCTTACATTTCTAAAGAGATGTAAAATACTCAAAATAAGAAAGATTTGTATTGACACACCATTCCACAGAGCATGAATATTGACTATCTGGTCCTTTCCAGAAAAAAGCCTTGGAAACTTCTGCCTTAAGGCCTCACTATCTCCCGTACGCAACAGTCACAAAGAGAAAAAATTTGTGGAGCGGCTTCAGCCCTTTCTTAAAAGCCTTGCCACCAAATGACATCCATAACTTTGGCCAAACATCCCTTCTCCTTCCATTGGCTAGAACTCAGTCACATGGCCAGCCCTACTTCCAAAGAAGGCTGGGAAAGGTAGTCCAGCTGTGTGTCCAGGAAGAAAAGGAAATAGGATTCTGGTAGACAGCTATCAGTCTCTGAACATCCAGCTTATATTTTCTTCAAAAAGCAATGAGGAACCACAGGGAATTTTGGGAGAGAGAACTGATGTGATAAAATTGCTTAAAAGCATCTCCTTCTGAAGTTTTAATAAGCATTCACCTGCAAGGAGCAGAATCAGGCATTCTCAAGGCAAAGAGGCGCTAACCAGACTTACATGCACCTGGCAAATGGCCCAGCCATTTTTAAAACCACCTATTTGTCAGTTAAACTTCACCACAAAGCAATTAGCATACTGATGTTTATTTCCACAAAGCACAGACTGTAGTTGTAAGGATTTACAATAACAGTAGATTCTCATTAATGGTATGTGAAAAACATCAACAGCAAAGTATTGATTCAAAGATAAATTTCCTTCAGTAGAGAAGCACAGACCAGATACCATGGAAACACAAGGTACATATAGGGAGTCAGCAGTTCAGGCTCTGACAGTCTCTCCATGAGATGAAACTAACAGAGGCTTAGAAATCAGAATGGCCTGGGTTCTGATTTCCACTCTCACACAAGCTATATGACCATAAGATCACTTCATGTCTCAGTTCCATCATCTGTAAAATGGAAGTTAAAAAAAAAACTGCTTTGCAAATGATTGTAAGGATTAATAATGATTAACAGAAGGCAGTTGATGCAGTGTCTGGCACAGAATAAACCTAAATAAATTTTAACTACTACCAGTACTATTATCATTATCATGCCCATTTAGGCCTCTCTTGAATAAAAATGAAGTCATTTGTATCTTAAAATGGTTTGCCAATGACACGTAATTTACAAACATATTAAAATATATAGTTACAACTTGCTCTTTCATTTCAAATTTATAAGAGAAGCAGAAGTTCAAAAAGCAATTTCCCTAATTAAAAAGAATCTGATATTCAATACGCAAATGAGGTTTCAGAGCCATTAGATGAATGAATCCAGCCCATTCTTCATGCTCCTTCGTGGTTTTCAAAACTAGTCTACCTTTAAACACTTAGAACCCAGTGGTTGCTGGATGAGAGTTCCAGGAGAGTCCTTTTCCATTATGAGACCCTTGCATAAGTCACACAAGTCATCATTTAGTAGAGAAAGGACATAAAAGACAACATGTAGAACACAGTATTTTGTGACATTCATCTGAGGCCTTTTGTTCCATGACAAAATCAGTAGTCAGCTTATTAAAGCATTATGTACTATGAACTTCTTAGCTGAAGCACAAAGCAGGCATTCAGTGAGGACCTGTCATTTAATAAAATGATGTGGACCTTGGGCCTGTAGTTTATCAGTTACTCTTCTTAAAGGCACCTGTCACCTGCTTTCAAAGTTGACATGATTCCCACCTTAAGCTGGGTTCCCTTGAAAGCAGGCCTAAGACAAGAATTTGAAGGTGCATGGTTTATTTTTTTATGCTACCCCAGGAAGAACCAAGGGAGAAGCCAATGGCACCCCACTCCAGTACTCCTGTCTGGAAAATCCCATGGATGGAGGAGCCTGGAAGGCTGCAGTCCATGGGGTTGCTGAGGGTCGGACACGACTAAGCGACTTCACTTTCACTTTTCACTTTCATGCATTGGAGAAGGAAACGGCAACCCACTTCAGTGTTCTTGCCTGGAGAATCCCAGGGACGGGGGAGCCTGATGGGCTGCCATCTATGGCGTCGCACAGAGTCAGACACGACTGAAGTGACTTAGCAGCAGCAGTAGGAAGAACCAGGAGGGAAGCCAGGAAGTAAGGTGCAGAGAGGGAGAGAGCAAATTAACCAAGTTTCAACAAGGTTACCCCTGCCAAAAACTGGGCTCAGTCCTTCTGGGAACCTCTAGGGGGCAATGCCTCAAGGTTGTTCCATGAGATGCGGGGGAAAACGAAGGTATTTAACCACTAACTCTTTTTGTTAGGTTGATGGAAAGGCCTGAAGGTGTTAAGAGTCTGGTACTCCATCCTGCCCAGTTAGGCCAAAACCTTTTCTCTTCCTACAGCCAGAGAAAACCCCCTTGTGGTGCTGAAGAGGCATGGGTAAGGTGCTAACAATGTGTGTTAACACACACCATTATATTATATGCTGTGGACTTACACTAGTATTACATATAAACACAGTAATAATTAACATTCTATTATATAAAAAGTAGTTAAAACAATTCTAATGATATTTAATGATAAAATAAGCCAAGTATTGTCATCACCACTGGTACTTTACCCAAAAGGAAATATGTTTAGTTACCCTAAACCTGCCAGAAAATCTGTCTGTCATACTAGGGTTCTCCAGAGAAGCAGGAGTGATGTGATATATGTATAGCTGGATACAGACACAGAGATGGAGAGGGAGTTACAGAGACAGATAAGGAATTGGCTCACACGTCAGGTTTACAGAGGCTGCCAAATCCTGAGGCCTGCATGAGGAGCTGGCAAGCCGAAGACCCAGGAAAGGCAACAGTGTGGTTCCAGCCAAATGATGCCAGGGTCCAGATCCACAAAGAGCCGCTGTTTCAGCTCACAGCTGAAGGCAGGATAAAACCAAAGCCCCAGATCAAAGGCCCTAGGGCACAGAGAATGCTCTGTTTCTCGGAGGAAGGCCAGTCCCTCAGTTCAATGCAAGTCTTCAACTGATTAGATGAGGCTCACCCACGTTAGGGAGGGCAATCTGCTTTACTCAACCTACCAACTCAAATATTAGTCTCATCCAAAAGCACCCTCACACTTAATCATAAAAGAACGAAACTGGGTCATCTGCAGAGATGCAGATGGACCTGGAGACTGTTACACAAAACGAAGTAAGTCAGAGAAAAAAAACAGTGTATATTAATGCATATATGTGGATCCTAGAAAAATGGTACCAATGATCTTACTGCAAAGCAGAAACAGAGACATGACATACAGGATAAGCATATGGACACCAGGAGGGGAAGGGGGAGGTGGGATGAGGTTGAGCCTGGGATTGAGGCATACACATTATCAATACTACGTATAGAACAGGTAACTAATGAGCGCCTACTGTAGAGCACAGGAACTCTACTCAGAGCTTCATGGTGACCTAAATGGGAAGGAAACCCAAAGAAGTATGGATATGTGTGTATATGTATATATAGATACAGCTGATTCACTTTGCTATACAATAGAATCTAACACAACATTGTGAAGTAACTTATACTCTAATAAAGATTCATTTAAAAATAAGAACAAACAAAAAAAAACAGAAACAAAAACACCCTCACAGAAACACACAAGCTGATGCTTAAGCACCGACCTGGGCACCTCGTGACCCAGCCGAGCTGACACCGAAAATTAACCGTCACGTTCATTTCGCAAACGGAGTACCCGGTAATTTTTTTTTCAGATTGAGAACTCAAAATACTTAAATTTCTTCACACTTTCACAAGACAAGAACTAAACCAGGGAAAACAATTATAGGAAGGAGTGTTTGAACTAGCCCCCACCGAAACACATTATGAGAATAGCTGTATTTTATGCTCAAACATTTCTGTCAGTCCAACTTGTTTTTAGGGTCAAGGGTCACAGATCTGCAGTCAAGGGTGTTTCTTTCTAAGAGCTCTGGACAGACCACTGTGGGAAGAAACACGAACTTTCTTATATATACATTCATATATACATATGAACAGAGGTTTCTATAACGAAGCAAGAAATGCAGAGGCCAACCTGCTTTTGTTAATACATCAGTGACCTAAACAACCCTGACATTTGGGTTCCTAGATATATACAAACACATCAAAATCTAGTTAATGACAATATCTTTGTTGTGTATAATAAATCAGGTTTTACCTTTCTAAATATTAACTGCTCCATACAGTTATCTCTGACACCTTCTGCTTAAAATTCAGTAGGTCAAAGGGATTAGGACGCCTCTCTTTCAAGGTCTGTGTTCTTATTGGAAATCACAATGAGTGAGTGTTCACTTCTCTTGTTCCAGGTTATTTGCCAGAAATCACAGTGTCTTACCACAAACTTTATTGACTAAATGTGATAAATACCTAGTGCCTCATTTGTGTGTTTTTAATACTTTTTGTGGTAAGCATGATATTTTATCCCCCCCCCCAAAAAAAAAACAGAAGAGAAGACTTTGCAAGGGGATAGGAGGAGGGTGCTTTTTATTATTTTCTTACCCAGATGTCAGGTAAGAAAAAGTCAGGATCTTTTCCTGTTCCTGGGATGTAAGAGAAAATAAAATAGAAATATATGCTCTTGTGGTGTTTACATTCAAGGGCCAGAGAGGGAAGATAGAAGTAAGTCACTAAAATATAAGTAAGTGCTCAGAAAAAGGCAAGCTGTACAAGAAAACCAGGAGAAAACTGAACACTCCAAACCAGCAGCCCGGAGAGGTTCAATGAGCTGTGCTAGACAGATAACAAAGGTCCGTCTAGTCAAGGCTATGGTTTTTCCAGGAGTCATGTACGGATGTGAGAGTTGGACTATAAAGAAAGCTGAGCACTGAAGAATTGATACTTTTGAACTGTGGTGTTGGAGAAGACTCTTGAGAGTTCCTTGGACTGCAAGGATATCCAACCAGTCCATCCTAAAGGAAATCAATCCTGAATATTCATTGGAAAGACTAATGCTGAAGCTGAAACTCCAATCCTTTGGCCACCTGATGCGAAGAGCTAACTCTTTTGAAAAGACCCTGATGCTGGGAAAGATTGAAGGCAAGAGGAGAAGGGGAAGACAGAGGATGAGATGGTTGGATGGCATCACCGACTCAATGGACATGAGTTTGTGTAAGCTCTGGGAGTTGGTGATGGACAGGGAGGCCTGGCATGCTGCAGTCCGTGGGGTCTCAAAGAGTTGGACACAACTGAGCAACTGAACTGAACTGAACTGAGACAGATAACCTGAGTGAGCACTTGCAATAGCAAATAGAATGGATAACAGAACTAACTCTGAACTTTAAGACTATAAAAAGCTAACTTTAGGTTATTAAGTGTGATATCAACCATAGCAGGGTCTGTGATATCACCGGGCTCTCTACACTTACTCACCTTACAGATTTTCTTAGAGTCCAGAGTGAGAGCCTGGAATGGCCAATTGCCCATCATGGCAGCCCCTCCTGTTATCTGGCAGGTCATACAGACCTCTGCAGCTGCAGATGCAGGTATACACTTCCTCACACTGCACCAGAAACTGGAACACGCCAAGGAAGAAGCAGCGTCTCTGGTTTAAAAATTCAGTTACTCCTGCAAATTTCCCCATGATCCGTGGATAGTTGGGACATACGTCTTCTTCCTCCCTAACGTAGCACACCACAAGTTATTCAGTTCAGTTCAGCCTCTCAGTCGTGTCCGACTCTTTGCGACCCCATGAATCGCAGCATGCCAGGCCTCCCTGTCCATCAACAACTCCCAGAGTTCACTCAGACGTAGTAAAAAATTATTTTAAAAGAGCCAGACACCCTTTATGCCCTGACTTGTATTTCCGGGTCTCACCACTCTGATTAGGTCATTCCTGCAACAACCAGCTGCTGGAAAGGTCACCTGGCGGCACACCTGCCCAGGGCTGAGGTTGGATGCCTGCCAGAGGCTGCCAAGATCAACCTGAACTTGCAGGAGCATTAACACTGCTAGGGGAGTGGTTCCCAGAGTGTGGCCTCTGGGTTAACAGTCTCAACATCACTTTAGACCTTGACAGGAATGCAAATTCTCCAGCACTACCCAAGACCTACTGAAACTCAACAGAGAGAGTTCAGCAATACCAGTAGAATCTCATACCCTTGGCTTGGCTTGGCTTTCCTTCTTCTCCATTCTGCTCTTCCGAGCCCCATGCTTCAATTCCTTGGGAATCACTTCCCAAAATAAGATAAGTCCTTGTCTCATGCTCTGCGTTTCTGGAGGAACCCATGCTAAACAGCACCTATTCCATCAGTGTCAACACACAAGCTTACTCTCCCACAGATTTCAATCTTCTTTGCAATATCCACTTGCGCAGTGCACAACTCACTCCCCTCCGATTTTAACAAGTGCTTGTATTTATTTCCTTCGGTTTGTTCCTAATATTCAGGAGGAATATCCCAGCTTCTGCCAGAATCACCATTCACATGTCTTAAGACTACTCTTTCTGTTTTTATTCCCAAATGAACACCTTCTAACTCCCAAATTCTTCAGTATCAGCATTCAGATCATTATCAAGCAATCAGCATCACTATCCCTGGCAGGATAACTGCTACTAGAATATAACGTCCTGGTGACATCCGAGGTGACCTCAGTGGCGTGTCCTCTGGAAAGCAGGACGGCACACAGCTCACTGTGCCCCAGTGGGACTGCTGATTAAGAAAGCAAGACCCTCACTCAGTTTGCAGTGATGAGCTTCTTCTCCCTGGAGTGTCCCCATCCCCTGGAATTCCTTCCAATAAAGATTCTTCCTGTGATCTTTGGTTTTTTAGGACCCTCCATATGTTCTCCATAGAGAGTGCACCAATTCACACTCCCGCCAACAGTGTAGGAGGGTTTCCTTTCCTGCACACCTTCTTCAGCATTTATTGTTTATGGATTTTTGATGATGGCCATTCTGATTGGTTTGAGGTAACACCTTATTGTAGTTTTGATTTGCATTTCTCTACTAATGAATGGCAACCCACTCCAGTGTTCTTGCCTGGAGAATCCCAGGGACGGGGGAGCCTGGTGGGCTGCCGTCTATGGGGTCACACAGAGTCGGACATGACTGAAGCGACTTAGCAACAAGAAATAATGAATGATATTAAACACCTTTTCATGTGTTTATTGCCCATCTGTATGTCTTCTTTGGAGAAACGTCTATTTAGGTCTTCTGCCCATTTTTTGACTGGGTTGTCTTTTTGATATTAAGTTGTACTAGCTGTTTCTATATTTTGGAAATTAAGCCACTCCTGGGCGTATATCTGGAAAAGATGAGAACTCTAATTAGAAAAGATACGCACACCCTCAGTGTTCAATGCAGCACTGTTTATAATAGCCAAGATATGGAAGCAGTCTAAATGTTCATCAATAGATAGATGGATAAAAATGAAGTGGTACATATATACAATGGAATATTAGTCAGCCATAAAAAGAATGAAACAATACCATTTGCAACAGCATAGATAAAACTAGAGATTATCATACAAAGTGAGGAAAGCCATACGGAGAAAGACAAATATCACGTGACGTTGCTTATACGGGAAATCTAAAAAAATAATGCAAATGAACTTATTTACAAAACAGCCCACAGACACAGAAAACAAACTTACAGCTGCCAAAGGGGAAAAGGGAGGTGGAGGATACGTTAACAGCTTGGGATTTACAGATACACACTAGTTAGTGTATATAGAATAGATAACCAATACGGATCTACTGCATAGCACAGGGAACTATTCAATATCTTATAATAATTTATAATGGAAAATAATTTGACACACCTGAAACTAACACAAAACTGTATGTCAACAACAGTTACATATAAACATTCTTAACTTTTTTAAAGTAAGAAAAAGGAAAGGATTTAGTTAAACCTAAAGGAGTACGTCAAGGTTGTATATTGTCACCCTGCTTATTTAACTTCTATGCAGAGTACATCACGAGAAACACTGGACTGGAAGAAGCACAAGCTGGAATCAAGATTGCCAGGAGAAATATCAATAACCTCAGATATGCAGATGACACCACCCTTATGGCAGAAAGTGAAGAGGAACTCAAAAGCCTCTTGATGAAAGTGAAAGTGGAGAGTGAAAAAGTTGGCTTAAAGCTCAACATTCAGAAAACGAAGATCATGGCATCCGGTCCCATCACTTCATGGGAAATAGATGGGGAAACAGTGGAAACAGTGTCAGAGTTTATTTTTCTGGGCTCCAAAATCACTGCAGATGGTGACTGCAGCCATGAAATTAAAAGACACTTACTCCTTGGAAGGAAAGTTATGACCAACCTAGATAGCATATTCAAAAGCAGAGACATTACTTTGCCAACAAAGGTTCGTCTAGTCAAGGCTATGGTTTTTCCAGTGGTCATGTATGGATGTGAGAGTTGGACTGTGAAGAAGGCTGAGTGCCGAAGAATTGATGCTTTTGAACTGTGGTGTTGGAGAAGACTGGAGAAGGCAATGGCACCCCACTCCAGTACTTTTGCCTAGAAAATCCCATGGACAGAGGAGCCTGGTGGGCTGCAGTTCATGGGGTCGCTGGAGTTGGACACGACTGAGCGACTTCACTTTCACTTTTCACTTTCATGCATTGGAGAAGGAAATGGCAACCCACTCCAGTGTTCTTGCCTGGAGAATCCCAGGGACGGGAAGCCTGGTTGGCTGCCGTCTATGGGGTCCCACAGAGTCGGACACGACTGAAGCGATGCAGCAGCAGCAGCAGCAGCAGTTGGAGAAGACTCTTAAGAGTCCCTTGGACTACAAGGAGATCCAACCAGTCCATTCTGAAGGAATTCAGCCCTGGGAATTCTTTGGAAGGAATGATGCTAAAGCTGAAACTCCAGTACTTTGGCCACCTCATGCGAAGAGTTGACTCATTGGAAAAGACTCTGATGCTGGAGGGATTGGGGGCAAGATGAGAAGGGGACGACAGAGGATGAGATGGCTGGATGGCATCACTGACTCGATAGATGTGAGTCTGAGTGAACTCTGGGAGTTGGTGATGGACAGGGAGGCCTGGTGTGCTGCAATTCATGGGGTCACAAAGAGTCGGACACAGTTCAGTCGGACACTGAACTGAACTGAGGTCTTCTATGATCAGGAAAGAAAGGCACCAGCAGCCAAGCAGCCAAGAAACAAAGGAGGGGAATGAACAGGAAGTGTATCCAACTCCAGGCCCATTGAGAACCAGCTTGCTTTAAAATTTGCTGAGACGAGAGAGGAGCATCAGTAGAAGTTCAGGATGTGTTTCTCTTTTCCTCTTCTGTCCAGGACATTTGTGTGAAAAACAGTTTAGTAAAAGAAATAAGATCAATCAAAAAGTGTCTGTGGGAAGAAAAAAAAATGTAATGAAGCCTGTATTTCATGCTGTCACTGTTGTCCCGGTACAAGCAAGAAAGAACGGGATTGTTAAAGCAGGAGGAGAGGTGGGCTCCAGGGAAGTTTCAGCCGAAGGAGAATTCTAGATCTCAGCACTAGTAACTTACAGCATCCTGATGTGAGATAAGTCATCTCACCTTTGACTGCCGCTTTTGCCTAGCTCATTTATTACAACAAATGACTGGAAACCCAGAGCATGTGATTTATTTATCTATCAACTTGCTAAAGTCCAGACTAACCCAGAGAGAAAACAGGAATGAGAAAGCCATCTTTCATTTTGAACTAAACACTTGTTACCAAATCATGAAAATTTGTCCTTCATCCAACCTACATCCAAGATCAATAATGAAAGGTCATGTCTTGGGACCAAGGTGACTTGAAGGCTTCCACTAAATCTCCAGCCTTCTGTGAACTTGAGCTTCGACCTTCAGAGACAACAGGGCACAGAGTTTGGCAGCAAATGATCCAATTACTTTAATGCCGATGTGAAAATTGTGACTCTGTTAATTTAAAACATAGTTTCACTGTGAATAGTTCAAGTTTTATTTTGATTCTGGCTTTTAATACTTACTGATAAGTATGCAGAAAGAGATACTTTGGGACTTTTTATTACCATATTGCCTAATACTGCTTCTGTGTTTAAAAAATCTGCTTATTGTAAGCAGGGTACAGTCAATTGTGCATATTGGATTTAATTTTCTACTATGCAAATAAAAATGCCTAAATGCAATTTACAGATCTTCTTTTTTTTTTTTTTCAAATACTGTATATGTGTATGTTGGTTTCTAGTGCTATCTGAATGACCCATGCTGAAAAGGTTTTCATTTTGCATTTCCAAAATATATACAGAACCCATTAAAAGAAAAAATGTAAGTCATAACTTAGATAGGAAAGATAATGCTCCAATCATAACCCAGTGGTTTTACATAACCAATATGTCTCTGGCCTCATCAGCCTACAACTATAAAATAAGGTCACATTTTCTTTTGTTTACCAAACTGCTACAGCAAAATCCTTTCCTAATCATCAGCCATTCCCCCAGTGACTTTCAGCTATTTCTGAGGGTGTCACAAGATGCTCCTTGCCACCTGTGAAACCGGGAAAAAGCCCCAACTGTGACCCTCCACTTCTGGGGTCTTTGTCGTTTGACGGCTACTGCCTATGACCCGGACCATATCAACAGACTCGTGACATAGCTGCCTTGTCCCACCTACTGCTGCTGCTCCCAGACTTCCCTTGGGGAGACTCTGATCCTCCAGTCCTGCTCCACAGGCAAAGGACAGGCAAGGGCCGCCACTGAACTCGCCAACATGCCAACGGATGATCTCTCGGCAAAGAGAACTAAGGCGATTCAAGCTCACTGCAAGAAGGGAGGACACCATCTTCACAGAGGCTCCGCAGCATCTTAGAAGGAAAATCGGAGGTAAGGTATTTACAGGGCTATAGGGTCCAGGCTCAAGTTGGTTAAGGCCTATCTTTTAAGGTGGGGAATTAGCTGGGATTGGGCAAAGTCTGTGACCTGATAGTTTAGATCAGTTGATACAGAGCTGAGACTCTGGAAGCAAATACCGATAAGTAAATTGTTTGATAAGCAGGCTATTTGCTTTAGTGAGCAGACTACTGGCTCTGATCAATTAATCAGTGGAAATTTCCCAAAGCAAATGGTCAGGTTATTTACTGGCATACCATCTCATCTTTCCCAGGCAAAGGCTTCCTGAAACGAAAACCTGATGTTAACATAGGTGCCCTAAGCCTTATGCACATATTGTTCCCACCAAAGCGCTCCGTTTCCCCTCAAAGTCCGGCTTCCCGTCTCACTACTGATCGGCCTCACTCGGCCAAGGGCAGATCATTCCTTGCAGATTCTCAGAATCTGCCCAACTGACCCTCAACCTTGTTTAGGAAAAAGAAGGAAGGAGGGGAGGGAGGAAAGAAGGGAGAATGAAGGAAGGACGGAAGGAAAGGAGGGGGGAGGGACACACACCTTCACCAAGCTCAGCCTTTCCCGTACCCTTTTCTCTCGCCTACACTTCACATGGGGGCTTCCCCAGTGGCTCAGGGGTAAAGAACCTGCCTGCAGTGCAGGAGACACAGGACATGTGGGTTCAATTCCTGGGTCGGGAAGGTCCCCTGAAGGAGAAAATGGCACCCCCTCCAGTATTCTTGCCAGGAAAATCCACGGACAGAGGAGCCTGGTGGGCTACAGTCCATGGAGTGGAAAAGAGTCAGACTTGGCTGAGGCCACACACACGCAAACTTAATGTGGACTTGCAGTAAGAACCCCCTGACCCCACTAAGGATATGGTCTCGCCTTAACCTGATGACCCAACAAGAGGGTCACATTCGTGTATTTCCCAGGTTCTGGTTCTGTTGATCTTTTTCATGGTCCACTTGTAACCTACATTTTCTGGAAACTGGACATAAAGCACATACTTTTTATGTTTCTATGAATATATTCCTACCCAGATTTTCCTTCTAAGCATCAACAAAGAGGTTTATTCTAACTGTGGAGGACAACGAGAACATTCTGCTCTGCAATTCAAAATTTGATTCTAGGTAGCATATTAATTTTTAAAAATTGTCACCTTAATAATCCAAAGCAAAAGAAGCCTAGAACAGATAAATATATACCAATCTAAACTAAGAAAATAAAAGCTATTCAATACATACTTTCTTTTAAGTATGTATTGCATTTTTAATCCTTTCAAGGAAATAGCCTATCCCCAAGCTAGAGCCATTCATTCACATGTTGTTTAAAATATGAGTTGCTACCCATTGATGACTTCAGTCAATGCCATAATTCTAAATACAATGTCAAAACCATCCGACTCTAGGATATAAATTCTGGAGCCACAAAAGCACTAAGGTCTTTGCAACATCCTATTTTGTTGGGGAAATGCTTAAAATTTCAAAATCAAGAGACAACTGGGATATCTTGAAATTAACTCTACAGTGAATATCCTCCTGGGAAAGACGTGTCCAAAACGATGAGTTGAACATGCACAGGGACTGAGACAAGTATTATTAATTTTTCTGAGTCTATGAGCCCTCTGAAGGCAGAGCCTGTCCCCAGTACTAAACACAAAATAACTGTTAAACATTTGATGACTGACTGACTGAGTGAGTGAGTGAATGAGTGAATGGAAGACTTGCCACCAGCCGGCCTGGGCTCTGCATCCTGAATCTGGTCTAGAGGCCTTGGAGCCACCATCAGGTAGAGCTGCACCAAGAAGAAGAATTCTTCATTTTGAAAACTGCTGATGTAGCAAATTCATGGGAACTTCTAAGCTCCACAGAGAAGTGATAAGACCATAAAATGGACCTAGAAATAGTAGAGCAGGCCAAAATATCAACAGACCTGGAGACAAACCCCTGGAAGAGGCTGGGAACCAGGGCGAGGCTAAGCTGTGGGGAAGAGCCAGAATATCACACTGGGCTGAAGCTGCCCCTCCCTCGGGAAGCACAGTTAATCCAGACAAGCTAGGCCCTCGGACACTGTCCACACCTCACAGTGGCTGGCAGAGTTTGGGGATCCTGCCTCCTGGCATCTTGCAATTGACCGTGGTGGCAAGTGCAGAGAAAACTGCAAGGTCAGGGCCTCTAACCACCCAGCAGGTACCCTGCCACTGAAAGGAAAAATCTTCTCAAGCTTTTCTTTTCTGGTGAAAAGCAATGTGACAATCCTTCAAAATCCTTCAGGACTCAGGTCCCAAGTATTGCTCTTTCTAATAGAAGACTGTCGTCTCTTAAGTACTGCAGGGTGATTAATTCTGACTTCAAAGGAAGTAAGGGCTTCCACTCGCCCCTCACCAACAGCTAGGCTTCATGATGAACACGGCCACTCCCCTGCCTACAAACCTTCAACTCAGGAGCCGTCAAAGATGTGAACATGGCCCTGTAACCCAGCTGTCATACTCTACCTTTCAAGGTGCTATTTTGTAAAACTAAAAATGCTTTCTTTATTTGTGTGTTTGTTTTACGTATTGTTTGTATGAAAAGTATTATGAATCTATTACAGTGCAGCACTGTTAACACAATATAGCTGATTGTGCTAGTTGGGTATGTAGGCTAACCTTGTTGGACTCACGGACAAATCAGAGTCATGAACGCACTCTCAGAATAGAACTCTTTCATATGTAGGGGACTCACCATACATGTTTCAGAATGTATTTAAAATCTGATCCTAACACTCCCCATAGGAGCTATTCTTGTTTGGACGTCAGTATCCTTCTCACGAAAGCAGGAACAGAATTATCCCCTCCCGTGGGAAAACCTACAGACACTTGGGCCAGATCTGAGAATTCATCTCGGGGATTTCTTTACGGCTCCCTCCCTTTCTTCTCTCTCTCTCTCTCAGGTCCCCAAGGCTGTGATTCTCTACTTTGGCAGCACAGAAATAACATCTTGCGAGCTTCTTTGAAAACTGGTTCCTGGGTCCACACACTGACTTTCTGGCCTGCTGGAAGGTCCAGGTGTCCAAAAAAAATTTAGGTGATTCTAATGTACAAGCCCTCTTGGCACGTACTCTCTCCCTGAGCTCACACGGAGGCTGAAACAGAAATTCAGCAGAAGAGACCCTCCCAAGAGCAGAGCAAAGGCCTGCATTTACAGCCAGGTTTTCCCCCCAGTGGAATAAAAGCCTGAGACTGCGGAGAAGGAGGCAGAAGGTGAGGGAAGGGGCCCAGGAAGAACAGGGCATCCCTGACGTGGGGGAGGGAGCTCCTGCTATAGGGGATCCGAGACTGGGATGGGGGGACTTCCAAGGCAGCCTGCCTTCAGCGAAAACACTCCCCTCTGCCCAGAGTCAACCTGCCGATCAAGGGTACTAGATTCTTATCAGCCCTCCAGACAGCAGGGGAGATTTTAGACTTTCTGTGTTAAGATGTGGGCATGAGGGGAGACCCGCTTCTCACAGAGATGTCTGGACACAAACAGAACAAAGAGTATCATTCACCATCCGGTTACATAAAGGGTTAAGGCACAGCCCACTGCAGCCCACCCGCTGGTCACAGCGCCCCCTGGGGGAAATTCAAGATGCAAAAAGCAGGATGAGGCATTCCATGCTTCAGACAAACTAGCCCTTGGATAGTTAAACTGCAAACTTCAGGAAGAATTCCATGATCCCAGGCTCACGCACCTTCTCCTACTCAGAACAGCACTCAAGTCATTTTGAGATGCCGGTTCTTTGTGATTGCATGCGTGTGTGCTCAGTTGTCGGAGAAGGCAATGACACCTGCCGAGGTCCAGCCCCGGCTGATCCAGGGTATTCGAAGGGGAGACGGAGTCGGCGACTATTTACATATTTATCAAAGATATAAAGAGTAATAGAATGAGGATAGCTCAGTAGGAAAATTCAGTGGAGAAAAGAAGCTGAGTAGCTTGGTTTACGCGGGAGACCAATAAAACTTCAAGACAAGAAGTTTGCACCACTTACGTAGGCCTCAGGCGTCCTTCCATTGTCCCGAAGGAGAGGAGACACGGAGGCCTCCCCGGTCGGATCTTAGAAGCCCAGGCATAATTAGTGAGCATGGTGGGTTCTGCGCTCCAGATGGAGACTCAGCTGGAAGTTAAAGGGAAGAATGACATGGGGAGACCAAGCATTGGTGAGCAAGGCCCGTAGCTTTATTTTCAACAGGGGTTTTTATACCCTAAGTTACACATAGAGGATAATAGGGGATGCAAAGTCAGCGGTCTTTGATTCTTATCAAAAACCAGGGTTTCTTTCCTGCAAATTTATCGTATACAAATGGTTTAGGTGATTTACATCATCTTCTGGCCAGAAGGCTTATTAACATTTTATGACTCTTGACAAGGACTTATCAACAAAGACTTATTTTCTCTAAGAGTAATTATTTTAAGGTTTGGCGCCATCTTCCGAAGATAAAATTGCATTCCTATAGGGTGTATGTGTAATGGGTTTACAACAAAGGAAAGAATTTATTACCTTAAGGGTCTAAAGTTACTAACACCAAGGCCACTACTTATTTTTTCTATATACCAACTATATTAATTAATACACATTCAAGGATACAATTCAGGGGATGTAGAAACTTGGCAACAAACATTGGCTCATCAATGAAATCCTTTACTAGTTTATTCTGACAGTTTCTAACTCTCTAAGCTATTTGAATATCTTAAGCTTCCCGTGCCTCTCAAGGCTGGGAGACTGTAAACAATCGTATGCATAGCTGTAGGAGTCCGGGTAAACTTGTCAGGAGAGTTAGAGAGCCATCTGAGGGGTTTGGATTTAAACACTCCTAATTGCCCAGGAACTTTATTAATTGGAGCTGTAAGTTAACTCTTTGTCAGAGAGAGCGAGATGGTGGTGGGGGACAGCCCCCAGTAAAGTCAGAGGTGAGAGCACAAAGCAATAAAGTAGGCAGACTCTGGTTTTTTGGGGGAAGATGCTCGAGAATATCCAGGGGGACTCCTGAGGCTCGATCCCGCCTTTGCGTATCCCGAGCCTCCTTCCTCATGACCTTTGTCACGAGTGGAATGCCTCACCGGCTCCCGGCAGGCACCCCACTCCAGTACTCTTGCCTGGAAAATCCCATGAACGGAGGAGCCTGGTGGGCTGCAGTCCATGGGGTCTCTAAGAGTCGGACACGACTGAGCAACTTCACTTTCACTTTTCACTTTCATGCATTGGAGAAGGAAATGGCAACCCACTCCAGTGTTCTTGCCTGGAAAATCCCAGGGACGGGCGAGCCTGGTGGGCTGCCGTCTATGGGGTCGCACAGAGTTGGACACGACTGGACCTAGCAGCAACAGCAGCATGCTCAGTTGCTAAGTTGAGTCTGACTGTACTGGGACCCCATCCTCTGTCCATGGGATTTCCCAGGCAAGAAGAAGACTGGAGTGGGCTGCCATTTCCTTCTCCAGGGGATCTTCCTGACTCACGGATCAAACCCATGTTTCCTGTGTTAGCAGGAAGTTTCTTTTACCACTGAGCCACCAAGGAAGCCCTTCTTTGTGATTAGCAGTCACCTTTTTACGAAAATATATGCTTTACTACATGTATTTCCCAGCCAAAAATTCAAATATATATGTGTGTGTATATAGATATATATATATATATGTTCAGTCTCTCATTCATGTCCGACTCTTTGCAACGCCATGGACTATAGCCCCCCAGGCTCCTCTGTCCATGGGATTTCCCCGGAAAGAACCCTGGAGTGGGTTGCCAGTTCCTCCTCCAGGGGGTCTTCCCGACTCGGGGGTGGGACCCACCTCTCCTGCATTGGCATGTGGACTCTTCCCACTGAGCTGCCTGGGAAGCTGCTCCTGGGCTAGTCCACAGCCATAGCCTGACTGAACCTGAACTCACAGCTCTCACGTTGTCGTTTTCTTTCGGTTGACGGACGGGACTCGGCATTGCTGACGAGGAACGACCTGCAGGCTCCCCAGACCGTCCACATTCTTTGCTTACGCTGTGCCACATAAGCTGCCACAAAACGTGCTGCTCTGCATGTGGGCTGTTTGGGGCTGAAATCAATTACGACCTCACAGACACAGGAAAAGATTTTTACCACTCCCTTAACTGCCTAAAAGAACTTGGTGGGGGAGGGCCTGTACCAAGAAGAGAAATATTACCAGAGACAACGTTTTATATGAAAAAGACTTATCTGCATGGCCTGGCAAACATTTCCCTCGTATCTTCCTGTGAACTGTCTTTCATCCCAGCCCCAGGCTCTGAACTCTTCTTCTTAGCTCAGGATGGCGTATAAGTCTCAGTATCCTGTCTTTGAGTCTCTTATTTTTATTGGACTCCCATAATATGAAGTTTGCTTTTCTCCTGTTAATCTTTCTATATCCATTTAAGTATTACACCAGTCAAGGAACTTAGAAGTTCTTTACCCCAACAGTATCAATTCACCAAACTCCCAGTACTGCCATAACTCTGACAGGAGCTTCACAGGGAAGGCAAAACATTTTAAAAACCCACAATCTCAAAAACACCTCAAGAAGTTCTATCCCACATTCTCCTTCCAACCATTAAAAATTGTTCTGTGATGTAGAATATTTCAGAGAAAAACCAGACACACGTAATAATGTGGTTTTATTTGGTGGCTGATAACATCCACATAGAATTTCAGATACCATGGGCTAACTGGTTTAGGCTCATTGCAATCCAGGGATAGCTTTCCAACATAGTTTATTCAAATCTAATCCATTCCTGGAAATGTAGCAATCTTAGGCTGTGAATTTTCAGATAACGGCAGCTTCTATCCCATTATTTTAAATGGAAAAGAAAGGATGTGTCCCCAGCCCATCCAAAATCCCCAACACATTTCCCCAAATATCACTAAAACCCATAGACACCTCGGTAACAGTACACCAAGGAGCTCTGCAGATGCGAACATTTAAAACACCAGTTACTGAATTATTGAACACTTAATGAACTCATTAGGGGGAATGTTTATATGCAGTACTTGTGATTACAAACAGTGTTAACCATAAAGTATATTTTTCTTCTAGTCTGCCACAAAGAAGTATTTACTATATGGACACAACTGAAGTGACTTAGCATGCATGCACATAAGTAAAATAAGCAGTATGTTCAAGATACCAAAGGACATGAAAGCTACCATCTAAATTGGTTGGTGGAACAGCAGGAGACGGTGATGAAAGGGGAAGATGAAATGCGTCCAAAATCAAGCAAAGCTCCATGGAGGGTGATGCTGGCTCCAGTCCATGGGGGCGCAGTGACTACGTGTCACACTCGGAGCTTCTCCCCACGGGGGCCAGAGAGCTGGAGTATTTTCACGACCACCTGGACCTCACGGACCTTGGTTAAGAGCTGCCTCTGTGATGAATGGATTCCCAGGTACTTCTGACTCTCCTTGCGTTCAGACAAAGCAGATTCTGGACGGCTGCGGGTGGCAGCCCTTTGACACTGTGGAGCTGGCTGATGGTGGCGCAGGCACCCAGGATGACATATTAATATAGTCCCTCCCTGGCCCCTTTTCTGCACAGATGCAAAACAAGCCTGCAGAGATGCAATAACTTGTCACCTGGTGACTGAGGCATTCAAGCAGAGCCAGCAGGGCCTCTGACTGTCTCCTTCTTTATTTTAGTACTTTTGATCATGTAAGTCTTCTCAGCTTTCACTTTTCCCACAAGGAAAGCCTAATTGCTTTGGAGTTCACTCACACAAAAGCCATCCACTGATTCTCCACTTGGATGCCTCAGGCACTGTCTTCAAAACCGTCCCTTTGCATTTTGTTTCTCCAACCTTTTAACCTCAGTGGATGAGAAACGGTCCTAACCTTTCAGGGGACCACGGATGCAGTCTTGCACGTGAGGAAGACTTGCTCACTTTGCGATGGTGCCTTGCTGTGGCTTTGGGCTGGCTACTTTGGTGAGAGGTGCCCAGTCAGGTCTCTGGCACTAGCTGACAATGACGCCTGACCTCATGTTATCGCCCTTTTTTAAGCCTTTCTACCTGAAAAGCTCTCCTCAGATCACTACACCTCCTCCACCAGACAAAGCTCCTACGTGTTCATCTTTAGAAATGGTTCCTTTCTAAGGGACTTTAGAAGCTCCTTCAGAAAGCTTTAGTGAAGCTCTCCCCACCCACTTCCACCCAGGCTGAGTGGGCCTGGGTGCTGCAAAGGTGTGCATTATTCAGGCTTCCCTCGTGGCTCAGCTGATAAGGAGTCCGCCTACAGTGCGGGAGACCTGGGTTTGATCCCTGGGTTGGGAAGATCTCCTGAAGAAGGGAAAGGCTACCCACTGGTGTTCTGGCCTGGAGAATTCCATGGACTGTACAGTCCATGAGGTCACAAAGAGTCAGACAGGACTGAGCGATTTTCACTTTCACTTTCAAAGACCCTTAACACAGGACCTATTATACTGTCTGTCTTCTGTCTTCTAGCTTTATTTTCCATTTATACCATCAGATACTGAAAACAATACCTGTCTTATTATTGTATCTCCCAGTGTTTGTCACAGGGAAGGTTATCTACAGATAACTGTTGAATAAATAATTTGCAAAAACATTTCTTCCTGAATCACCCAATGGATTGTTCAAAGCTCTCAAAAAAATTACAGACTGAATCCATTCTTCACCAATATAGTAACAAGCAAAAGTGTTCACATGTTAAGTATTTTCAGAGGACTTCCCTAGGAGTCCAGTGGCTAAGACTCTGCACTTTCAGTGCCGGGGGTACGTGTTTGATCCCTGTCAGGAAACTAAGATCCTACATGCAGAGTGGTATGACCAAAACAAAAATAAATAAACAAAATAGCCTATCAAAATCAAAATAAAAGTACATTCAGGTCACCTTGAAACTCAGAAGGCCATTTGGGCACATGTCATCTTGGACACAGAGGCAATATCCTTTCCTGCAATCACTAATAAACTGTAGAGCTACCGGGAAAGAATTAAGTCCTAGCCTTCTCGTGTGTTCAAACACAATCCTGATAAAAGTCAAATAAGTCAGCACAGGAAATAACAAAGTGAATATTACTACTCTGATCCTACCCTGCCTACAAGTTTGGCTATACTTAAACACATATAGATTATCTACATCTGCTGCTGCTGCTGCTAAGTCGCTTCAGTCATGTCTGACTCTGTGTGACCCCATAGATGGCAGCCCACCAGGCTCCCCCATCCCTGGGATTCTCTAGGCAAGAACACTGGAGTGGGTTGCCATTTCCTTCTCCAATGCAGGAAAGTGAAAAGTGAAAGTGAAGTCGCTCAGTTGTGTCCGACTCTTAGCGACCCCATGGACTGCAGCCCACCAGGCTCCTCCGTCCGTGGGATTTTCCAGGCAAGAGTACTGGAGTGGGGTGCCATTGCCTTCTCCGTATCTACATCTATGACCTACTAATTCTACTTTTTGTATGAGCATAAATATTTCCCACAATTCAGAACTGCCTCTGGATGCAACGCTAGACCACACCCAATGCCTGTCATAAGAGTCTTTCTTCAGCTCCACTCCTCTCACAGATGCTCTTCAAACAGACGACATGGCTGTGGAAGGTTGAGTACCACATGGAACGAATGAATCCAACAGGTCACCAGGTTAGGAGCCGATACTGTGTGGCCTGACAGTCACCTCCACACGATCCTTTCCTTTCTAAAATAAACGTTCCAAAGTGACACTCTGAATTCCAGTTCTGGTCATACAATGGCTCAGAGAGTCGAGCAAACTCCATTCACAAAATACATCACAGCTAAACTGTTCCCATGGTGATGACTTTTATTCTCACAATCAACAAATTCTTTGAAAAGGATACTATTTTAATCACATTTTCCCTCTCAAGTCTTTTTCTCAGCCAACTGGAAATCCTCTGCTGAGTTTAGCTAGCCTTGCCTGAGCTTGGCTCCAGATCACAAGCTCTGTTTATCTCTGATCCAGTGGTTCTTAACCTTCTGGGGCCAATGGGCTGCCTGGAATTTGTTCTTCTCATGGGACAGCAGATCCTCAAAGGCACAACCCAAAAGCACCAGCCTCTGCTAACAACCTACTGACTGAAGCAAGTCAAGGAACACAGAAGTATAGTCATCCCTCAGTAGCCAAAGTCCTGGATGCTCTATTCCCTTATATACAATGGCGTCAGACTTGTATATAACCTACACACACCTTCCTGAATATTTTAAATCATCTCCGGATTACCAATACTACCTATTACAACATAAATGCTATGAAAATAGTTTGGGGCATTCAGCAAACTCAAGTCTTGCCTTTGGGAACTTTCTGGGGTATTTCCCCAAAAAACATTTTGATTCAGCATTTGGTTGTATTTGCAGACATGTGACCAACAGATACAGAGGGCTGACTGTAGATCCATCTTACATGGAGTTGGAGATAATAGAGTGAGCATGTGTGGAGCAATGACCTAATCAACCACAAATGATCTGCATAAAACCTCTGCTGTTTTGCTGTCTCATTGTACAATGGGCTTGACACCATGGTATGTCAAATGAGGCTGGAGGTATAGGATGAGACTTGTAGCCCATATTAATAATAATAATAGTTACAATGATAGTTACCACTGACTACAGCAGGATCCCATAGGTCATGATAATAGTAATTACTTACTTCCCCCTCGTGGAAACTCTTCTCCATCTCCTTCAATGTCTTAGCTACATGTCTTTGAACCTGATCCTTTTCCCTCCTGTCTTTCTCATGTAACCTTATATTTGTCCATTTTTGCGTGAGTTTTAAAAGATGAATCCAATTCAGTATATTCATCAAGCCCCAAAACACACATGGGTTTTGGACCATTGTTACTGGGGAAGAGATAAAGAGAAGAAAAGCAGAAAGATGGAGTGATACAGTTAATGGTGCACAGCAAAGTTCAGAGAGGCCACCCTCCTCATTATACCTGCATATAAAGGTAGAGCCCCCCATTAAGAGCTCAGAAGTCATCTGCCCTCAGAGGAACAGATCCAAGGGAGCACACTCCAACATGCATTCATGCTTATGGCACTGGGTCCCGTCTCTGGGCACTAACACCACAGATTTGGGATGATGTGATTTCTCACCAACACCCACTGCTAGAGTAGGAACTCCGTAAGTGCAGTTGTGATTTCTATAACTGTGCTGTGCTATGCTTAGTCACTCAGTCGTGTCTGACTCTTTGTAACCCGTAGCCCACCAGGCTCCTCTGTCCATCGGGATTCTCTAGGCAAGAACACTGGCGTGGGTTGCCATGCCCTCCTCCAGAGGATCTTCCCAACCCAGGGATCCGTCCCAGGTCTCCCATATTGCAGGTAGATTATTTACAATCTGAGCCACCAGGGAAGCCCAAGAATAATGGAGTGAGTAGCCTATCACTTCTCCAGGGGGTCTTCCTGACCCAGGAATTGAACCGGGGTCTCCTGCATTGCTTCCCTGGTGGCTCAACTGGTAAGGAATCGCTTTCTGTGTGGGAGAACTGGGTTCTATCCCTGGGTTGGGAAGATCCCCTGGAGAAGGGAAGTACCACTCCAGTATTCTGGCCAGAGCACTCCATGGACTGTATAGCCCATAGGTTGCAAAGAGTCGGACACAACTGAGGGACTTTCACTCACTTTCACTTGCTTTCACTCCTGCATTGCAGGCGAATGCTTTGCCAGCTAAGCTACCAGGGACGCCCCATCTTATAACTACCGTAAACAAATGCATTGCCTCTGTTTAAGATAATTTTGTGGAATTAATAAAAGAACGAATGTTGAAAGTAAACAGAACAGAACACATGCACCAACACCTTCTGAGAGCAACTCAGGGTGAAAAAATTAACAACAGAAGTGCTTCCAACTGAGCTGCTGGGAGACAAGGAAAGGAATGGGTGGGTAGCTAGACCACCTCATTTATCAGTATCCCCCAAGCCCATGGAGGGTGCTTAGAAAATACTGAATATGCATACAGTAAATGAATAAACAGTGGATAAGCTAGAGGAGACAGATTAGAACTCTAAGGGTTTATTTCATTTTAAAACGTGTTCAAAATGTGGGTCAGACTGATTCTGATGCCTATCATGGATCTTCATTCCCTCATAATTAGCTCTCTGCTGCTACTGCTGCTAAGTTACTTCAGTCATGTCTGACTCTGTGCGACCCCATAGACGGAAACCCACCAGGCTCCCCCGTCCCTGGGATTCTGCAGGCAAGAATACTGGAGTGGGTTGCCATTTCCTTCTCCAATGCATGAAAGTGAGAAGTAAAAGCAAAGTCGCTCAGTCACTTCTGACTTTTAGTGACCCCATGGACTGCAGCCCACCAGGCTCCTCCGTCCATGGGATTATCCAGGCAAGAGCTCTGGAGTGGGGTGCTCTTGCCTTCTCCAATTAGCTCTCTATTCAACTTCAAATAAAGGCAATGGATTTTCCTAAATAATTCCCTCCCTAAACAAATCCAAGGATGGAGCCTTCTTGGCTCTTCCTGAAGTCAGTCAAAGAAACAACACAGATCTCTGCTTTGGACACGCCATTGGAAGTCATCCAACGACTCTCTTAATTTTAATCATAATATTTTACTCATTATTTCATTAAGCTATTCCCTTAAGGAAACAAATATAAACATGACTGCTGGCAGCTGTATCCACTTTGGCCCTAAGATACTGAAGAATCTCTGGTTATAAACACTGTCTCCATCTGGCTGTGCTTTTCCATGTCCTCTTCCTATTTCAGCCCAGTTTTTGGTAATTCATCTGGTACTCTCGAATGAGAAACAGTTTCCATCAAGTACAAATCCAACAGAAATTTGTAAAGAATTAATTTACTGACTCCCCTACCACCCCCCAAAAAAGTTGAGATAGATTCTTATTGCTTCTATTTTTTGGATGTATCATTTTTGACTTGGAAATCTATGCTTTGCTCTAATGATCCCTACTTTTCCGTATCTCCTGTCCTCCTTCTCCTGTCCAATTACAGGGTGACTCCAGTCACTGGAGAACCCAACCTAATTTTTCCAAGTCCCTAACAATCATCTTTTCATACTGTTCATACTGTTCATGGGGTTCTCAAGGCAAGAATAATCAAGTGGTTGGCCATTCCCTTCTCCAATGGACCACATTCTGTCAGACCTCTCCACCATGACCCGCCCGTCTTGGATGGCTCCACAGGGCATGGCTTAGTTTCATTGAGTTAGACAAGGCTGTGGTCCATGTGATTAGATTGACTAGTTTTCTGTGATTATGGTTTCACTGTGTCTGCCCTCTGATGCCCTCTTGCAACACCTACCATCTTACTCGGGTTTTTCTTACCTTGGACATGGGGTATCTCTTCACAGCTGCTCCAGCAAAGTGCAGCTGCTCCTTACCTTGGACGAGGGGTATCTCCTCACTGCCACCCCTCCTGACCTTGAATGTGGAGTAGCTCCCCTAGGCCCTCCTACGCCTGCGCAGCCACCGCTCCTTGGACGTGGGGTTGCTCCTCTCGGCCGCTGCCCCTGACCTCAGGCATGTGGTAGCTCCTCCTGGCCACCACCCCTGGCCTCAGGCGTGGGGTAGCTCCTCTCGGCCGCTCCTGCACCGTCACAGCCTGGCACTCACAGCCTCCGCCCCTGACCTGGTTTTTCCAGTGGTCATGTATGGATGTGAGAGGTGGACTGTGAAGAAGGCTGAGCACCAAACAATTGATGCTTTTGAACTGTGGTGTTGGAGAAGACTCTTGAGAGTCCCTTGGACTGCAAGGACATCCAACCAGTCCATCCTAAAGGATATCAGTCCCGGGTGTTCTTTGGAAGGAATGATGCTAAAGATGAAACTCCAGTACTGTGGCCACTTCATGCAAAGAGTTGACTTATTGGAAAAGACCCTGATGCTGGGAGGGATTGGGGACAGGAGGAAAAGGGGATGACAGAGGATGAGATGGCTGGATGTCATCACCAACTCGATGGACGTGAGTCTGAGTAAACTCCGGGAGTTGGTGATGGACAGGGAGGCCTGGCGTGCTGTGATTCAAGGGGTCACAAATAGTCGGACACGACTGAGCGACTGAACTGAACTGAACTGAACAATCATCTAGTAGACTCTAACTAATTACAAATAAAATGAGAAGCAAGATGAAATGGAAACATTTTTCCTCATTCTCAGCAAATACAAGTTACGGATTTTCTTCTAACTCTTGTTTTTAAATGTCTTCAAATATGCTAGCCATATATTTGGGAGGAAAGGTAATAAATGGGTTTGTTGAGCAGAAAGTCTTTCTTTTTATGAATGCCTGCTATTTTCTATTCCTAGATTTTTATCTTGCAAGAAGACATATCAAATTCATGTGCACCTAACAGCAAAGCTCCAAATATTGAAACAAGAACTGGTAGATATGAAAGGAGAAATAGACAAATCACAATTATAATTTTAAAAAAATCCAACATCCCTCTCTCAGTAGTTGACTAAATTTGTACACAGGAAAATCAGTATGGATACTGACAATCTGGAAAACAGCATCCAACAACTTGACTTGATTGACATTTCTAGAACATTTCAACCAACAGAACCAAAATACATGTCTTTTTTCAAGTGCATATGAAACATTCACCAAGAGAGACCACATTCTAGGTCATAAAACCAATCTGGAAAATATATTCTCTGACTATAAGAAATTAACCTAGAATTTAAGAACAAATCTATCATGACATACTCAAATATTCAAAAATTAACAACACACTTCTAAACAATTCATGGATCAAAGACAAAGTCACAGAGAATTAGAACATGTTTTAAATAGAATGAGAACTAAAACATAACATATGAAGATGTATGGGATTCAGCTAAAACAATTCTTAAAAATAAATTCATAGCATTGTATGCTTATAATAGAAAAGAAAAATGGTCTCCAATACATGATATATCCTTCCACCTTACTATAAAGCAGAGCAAATCAAACCCATAGCAAGCAGAAAAAAGAAAAATAATGTTAAGCATAAGTCAGTAAAATGGAAAACAGAAAAACAATAAAGAAACTCAACGAAACCAAAAGCTAGCTTTTTGAAAAGATCAGCAAGAGTGATAAAGCTCTAGGAAGACTGACCAAGGGGGCTGGGGGAGAAGACACACGTTACCATTTGAAGAGTGAAAGGAAAGACATCACATTAGACCCTTGAGATATTAAAAGGACAAGAGAATATTTTATGCCAATTAACTCAAGAACTTAAATAAAATAGAAAGATTCCTTAAAAGAAGCCAGCGATGAAAGCTCATGCAAAATGAAATGGATAATATAATAATCCTGTATCTATTAAAGAAATTTAATTTGTGGTTTAAAATCTTCCACAAAGAAAATTCTAGGCCAAGATGACTTCACTAGGAATTTTATCAAACACATGAGGAACAGATAACATCAGTGGTGCACAAACCCTTCCAGGAAACAGAAGATGAGGGAACACTTGCCAATGCAGTTTATGAGGCCAATAGTATCTTGATACAAACACAAGGGAAAATATTACATAAAAAGAAAACTAAAGAGTATTTCTCAAAGGAATCTTGCTAAAATAGTCACAGACTGATCCAGTAGTACATAAACTTCAAACAATTAAAAGAGGAGTAAATTTAGATATTAAAAGACATGTAAAGTACATATCAACTAGAAGTTTCGTGTAGATCATGCATGGATCCTGGTTAAAACAAAACAAAATCAGAGAGATTTGAACACTGTTTCTACATTTGTTGATACAAATGTAAAATACAAATTATTGTCAGCCTCTTCAGTGTTATAAGGGTATTCTGATTACATTTCTTCAAAAGGGTACTTTAAAGAAACAATCTGTGATAAATATTGAAAAAAACATACAGATCACAGGACATAATCTTTTTCTTTTAAAAACTGTATGGGACGGTGGTGGTGAGGAATGGGAAGGGTCATAGATGAAGCAAGACTGGGCAGAGGTTGAGATCTGTTGAAGCTAGAATCTCTACACTATTCTCTCTAGCTTTATATATGTTCAAAATTTTCCAAAAAATAAAGTTTAATAATACAAGTTCAATATAAGAGATTTAAAAATAAGTGGTTAAAAGTACCACTCACTCAAAAGGGAACCCTTCTACACTGCTGATGGGAATGTAAATTGGTATAGCCACTATGGAGAACAGTATGGAAGGTCCTTAAAAGACTAAATACAGAGCTACCATATGATCCAGAACTATCAAACAAAACTACCAAATCAAATTTCTGGGTATGTATCTGGAGAAAACCATATCTGGAAATGATACACACACCCCAGTGTTCACAGCAGCCCTATTTACAATAACCAAGACATGGAAGCCATCTAATGTCCAGTGACAGGTGAGTGGATCAGGAAGATAAGGTACACATGTACAATGGAATATTACTCGGCCATAAAAAGGAAATGAAACTGTGTAATTTACAGAGAGGTGGATGGACCTAGAGACTGTCATACAGAGTGAAGTGAGTCAGATGTAGAAATACAAATGTTATATGATATCACTTATATCTGGACTCTAAAAAAAAAAGATACAAATGAACTTATTTACAGAACAGAAACACACAAATTTCAAAAACAAACTTAATGGTTACCAAAGGGGAAATGTGAGGAGAGGAGGGATAAATTGGGAGATTGGGATTAATATACACACACTACTATATATATAACATAGATAAATAACAAGGACCTACTGTTTAGAACAGAGAACTCTGTCCAATATCCTATAATAACCTAGATAGGAAAACAATATAAAAGAGAATGAATATCTGCATATTTTTAACTGATTCACTTTGCTGTACACTTGGAATGCAACATTGTAAATCAACTGTACTCCAATATGAAATAAAAATTAAATTAAAAATTAAAAAAATTTTAAAGTACCACTCTCCCAATACATTCCTAAGAGGTTCATTCTGTTGAAGACCAACAATAGTCCTGCTGAAGTATAGCTCTTTTTCCTTCAACTCTGAAAGGGAGCTTTTGAGGTTTTAGCTGCAGACACATGCCCCCCACCCAGTTGGTTTACTGTGAAAATAGTTAAAAGCCTTCATATTTCAAGGTATTTTAGTTTACTGACGGTATAAAATGTTATAAAATAAAACTTACTTTATTATTAATAACTTCTGTGCCCATCCCAGGAAACTCATTTCCTGATTTTGTGTGTGTGTGAATCCTTACTAGCTGCCATGCACGCCACAAAGCTACAGAGATATGAAGATAAAGGTCATCTTTCTCTTCAGTATCTTCTGTGCAACAATTACCACAATGCCTATCATTTCATTGAGAGATATAATGATCTTCGATTTGTAAGTGAGAAATCAGATTTAGTAACTCGATTCATGATCTAAAATATATGTCATTGTTGAAACAGCTCATTTATAAGGCTAGGAAGGATGCCAGATGATTTTGTTGTTTTGCTTTGTTTTCTCTGCACCATGGGTCAGCAAGCTCTTTCGCAAAAGGCCAGTCAATAAATATTTTAGGTTTCTCAGGCCATGTGTCACATATTCTTTGATGTTTAGTTTTGCTTTGTTTACAGCCCTTTAAAACTGAAAATCATTCTTTGCTCTCAGGCTTAAAAACAGGCCAGACTTGACCTGTGGGCCACAGTTTGCCAACTGCAGTATGTTTCACTTCAATTCATTTATAATATCTCATTTCAATTAAAATCACTGAAAGATTATATTGCACTATTCAGTACCAATCATAGCAGAAGGAATCACACAAGCTTTCTGTGGTTGCCATCTGATCGCTGATCTTCCCTGAGAAGATCTGAGAATGTTAGAAGCCAAGCGTGGTGACCTGACCTGAGGAGCACGACTTTTTGTTGTTTTATAAAGGAAAAAAAAAAAATGCTTATCTTAATCTATGATTCTATCTTCTGTATGAACTGTATTCATTCTGTGGCCACAATAACAGACAATAGAAGATCTATATCAAGACAACAAAACACATCTGTCTTCACAAGGAAGACAGGAAATAAGGGATCCAGATTTCTTATTCAGATACTTAGCACAAAAACTAAGCAGATTATTTCTGCTGAGTTAATCGCATTTCTAATGGCAAAAAGTGAAGTGGAACTAAAGAGTCTTGATGAGGGTGAAAGAGGAGCATGAAAAAGCTGGATTAAAACTCAGTATTCAAACAACTAAGGTCATGGCATCCTGTTTCATCACTTCACAGCAAATAAAAGAGGAAAAAGTAGAAGCAGTGACAGATTTTTCTTTCCTGGGCTCCAAAATCACTATGGAATGGTGACTGCAGCCACGAAATTAAAAGGTACTTTCTCCTTGAAAGGAAAGCTATGACAAACCTATACAGCATTAAAAAGCAGAGACATCACTTTGCCAACAAAAGTCTGTATAGTCAAAGCTATGGTTTTTCCAGTAGTCAGGTATGGATGTGAGAGCCGGAGCATAATGAAGTCTGAGCACCAAAGAATGAAATTTTTGAACTGTGTTGCTGAAGAAGACTCTTGAGAGTCCCTTGGACCTCAAGGAGATCCAACCAGTCCATTCTAAAGGAAATCAGTCCTGAATATTCATTGGAAGGATGGATGCTGAAGCTCCAATACTTTGGCCACCTGATACAAAGAACTGACTCATTAGAAAAGATGCTGGAAAAGATTGAAGGCGGGAGGAGAAGGGGATGACAGAGGATGAGATGGTTGGATGGCATCACCTACTCAATGGACCTGAGTTTGAGCAGGTTCTGGGAGATGGTGAAGGACAGGGAAGTCTGACACACTGCAGTCCTTGGGGGTAGCAAAGAGTCGGACACAACTTAGCAACTGAGCAACAACAACCGCATTGAAGTAGAATGTGTTCTAAATTAGGATGGATGTTGTGAAATAAAACATGAAGGCTTCCTTACCGCCCCCATGGTCTCCCCGGTTCTTCCATGCCTTCGGAGGCCTCACTTGTCCTCAGGAAGATTAGAATTGCTTAGCACGAGTCAAAGAGGAAAGAAAGACTTATACTCAGGTCTTTAACTTCCAAATCAATTTAAAAATCAATAACAGAGTCGGTAGTCTTAAAACCAAAGCATCTTTTTTTCCAGTGTCAGACTTCCTGAGAGAAGAACCATTTGAGAATCCACAGGGATGAGAGCTGCAGTCAGCAGGCCTAGAGGTCAGGCCGCAAACGAGAGGTTGGAAGGAGAGGGGAACAGATGAGGAGAGAGGAGCTGAGGGCGGCTAGGGAGGTGGGGGGACCGGAGCGGCAGCTCCCAAGGAGAAGGGGATGTGGCCAGAAGGGGCCTCGGGGGCAAAAGTGGAATCCGCGTTACAAGACTGCTAGCCTCTGCCGGCGTAGACACTTCTTTCCCAACACTGAAGTACCAGCCCAGCCCGGCAGCAGGCAGTGTGTGGCCCTGTGAGTGAGTCCTACCAGTGGTCTTGTTTGTGCCAAGAACAGCTCAGTGTGCACTGTCCTTCCACAATGCCTGCAGGGCCTTTGGTGATCATCCATCACAAATGATCCTCAAGGCAACTCTGTCATCGTTGTTCAATCACTCAGTCATGTCCGACTCTTTTCGACCCCATGGACTGCAACACGCCAGGGCTCCCTGTCCTGCACCATCTCCCAGAGCTTGCCCAGAGCTCAGCACGGTTCGAACGAGCAAGGTCAGGCAAACTGGAACCAGCTTGAACGCCCCTCCCTCCACAACGCCACCCTTACCTTAAAACTCCAGGTATCACAAGACATCTTAGGGTCACTGAGTGTCACACACACAGGGACACCTGCTAGCAAGGGACAATGCTGAGGCTTGCCAACTGGAGAAGGCCGCTCACCGCTCAGCTCTACAAGGACTGAGTCGGGAGGCACTGCCGTCCCTGGCCTTCAACACATGCAGACAGCAGGGTGGAGATCAGAAAAGAGGCACTCGGCGCTCTGGGAAAACTGGCAGGACGGGCCTGTGGACAGTTATTTTCGGAGAAATTTTCTATGAACCTGAATACCTGTATGTTCCCATACTCAGAAAACATTAAAGCCATTAAGACATGGGTTCCTTGCGACTAGCAGCAACCTTCTACTGAGATGTGTGCCTGGCTGCGTATATCCCCTTGGCCAAAATCACATATTTACTAACCCTTACTTCTTGGAAACATTTTCTCAGAGCTCTCTGAGAGTCTGTCTCCTGGGCCATAGTCATCAGTGAGACACTGAATAAACTTGACTCTCAGCTTTTATGCTGTGTGTGTGTGTGTGTGTGTGTGTGTTAAATCAGCAGACTCAAGCCCAAGTCCGTTGTGCTCAAAAAGAATTGCTTGCCCAAGCTCATCCTGGGCCTACATTCCTGCCATGCTTCCTTATGAAAGTCCATCTGTCTAGAATAAGCACAGCAGGGAGAAATCCCATCTGAAAAGCCAATGACACACAGGATTCCTTACATACAGCCCTGCGTGCCAAAGTTCCCTGTATACAGTAGCTCACTGAATCCCCACAACCCCCACAATCCCCACAATGTAAGCAGTGCTGGAGATGGGAATTGGACGCTCAGACACATCAATTACTCTAACCAAGGCCACACAGCTAGCAAGCAGCAGAGTCAGGAACTAGATCTTGTCAAGCCTAGATCTGGCTGAAGCCAAAGACATTATTCTCTATACTACAGCAATTCTGCAAAGAAGTGTGTGTGTAGAACTTAAAAAAAAAAAAATTGCATTGTATTTTTAAATTAGCCATTTATTTCATGTAAAATAAACTGTCTACTCAAACAAATTCCTGTCTATTACCCTTCAATTTCATGGACGACAGCTGAACATAAACTTAATTTTGTTCTGCTTACAATGCTGATCTTTTACAAACAACTTGTCTTATTAGATTACGTTCCTGACCTTAAATATTTATTTACACTCAATTCCCAGCATAGGATTCAGATACACAAGTGATGAGAGAAGAAAGGGAGAAGGAAATGAGTCAGGGAAAGAACAAAACAAATGACTAGAATTAGGAGTAAAACGATTACAAATATCTGCCTAGAATAGGTAGGCTTAAAATCACAATAAGAAATAATATCTCAGGATTTCACAAATAAATATGCCATACTTTTTCGTAAGTAAAACCCTCTATACTATTTTAGGGAAACAAAATTTGCTACCCCAAAATGTCTGTTTGGCATGAGAAATATTTCAAGCTGAAAATAATCAAGGCCCAAAAGACTCAGGAAGAAACCCTGACCTTCCCCTCAGCTGCCTGAAGAGTGTAGACAGAAGACTTACTCCAGGAAGCATCACCTTAGGTAACTACAGTATGAATCAGATGTGTAGACAGGGAGGAATCTAGCCACGTCTGCTAAAATTCTGCTCTGTGTCCCATTGACTCCACTGGTCCAGCAAACATTCATTTACCAAATCTTTGGACTTCCATCTCCATATGAATTACCTTCTCCCCTTTGAAGTCCCAAACCCACACCCGCAACATTCTCCTCAGTTTTAAGCTAAAGGTGATGTATAAGGTGAGGGTGTTCAGTTTTACTGGGTGTCTCTCGGGGGTTGCTGTTCCTCAGTCTCTCAGTCATGTCTGACTCTTTGCCACCCCATGGACTGCAGCACGCCAGGCTTCCCTGTCCTTCTCTATCTCCCAGAGTTTGCTCAAATTCATGTCCATTGAGTTGGTGGTGCCATCCAACCATCTCATCCTCTGTCACCTCCTTCTCCTGTCTTCAATCTTTACCAGCATCAGGGTCTTTTCCACTAAGTCAGCTCTTCCAATTAGGTGGCCAAAGTACTGCTGAGCTTCTGCTTCAGCATCAGGCCTTCCAATGAATATCCAGGGTTGATTTCCTTCAGGATTGCCTGGTTTGATCTCATGCTATCCAAGGGACTCTCGAGAGTTTTCTCCAACACCACAATTCAAAGGCATCAGTTCTTCAGTGTTCAGCCTTTTTCATTGTCCAGCTCGTACATACATACATGACTACTGGAAAAGCCATACCTCTGACTAGATGGGCCTTCATTGGCAAAGTAATGTCTCTGCTTTTTAATGTGCTGTTTAGGCTTGTCATTGTTTGGCTTCCAAGGAGTAAGCATCTTTTAAATTCATGGCTGCAGTCACTGTCCACAGTAATTTTGGAGCCCAAAAAAATAAAGTCTGTCACTGTTTCCATTCTTTACTCAACATCTACTTGCCATGAAGGGATGGGACTGGATGCCATGATATTCATTTTCTGAATGTTGAATTTTAAGACAGCCTTTTCACTCTCCTCTTTTACCTTCATCAAGAGGTTCTTTAGTTCCTCTTCACTTCCTGCCATAAGGGTGGTGTCATCTGCATATCTGAGGTTATTAATATTTCTCCCGGCAATCTTGATTCCAGCTTGCACTTCATCCAGCCCAGAATTTTGCATGATGTACTCTGCATAGAAGTTAAATAAGCAGGGTGACAATACACAGCCTTGATGTACTCCTTTCCCGATTTGGAACCAGTTCATTGCTCCATGTTCAGTTCTAACTCTTGCTTCTAGACCTGCATGTAGGTTTCTCAGGAGGCAGACAGAAGTGAAAGTGAAGTCGCTCAGTCGTGCCCGACTCTTTGCGACCCCATGGATAGTAGCCTGCACCAAGCTCCTCCGTCCATGGGATTTTCAAGGCAAGAAGTACTGGAGTGGGTTGCCATCTCCTTCTCCAGGGAATCTTCCCAACCCAGAGATTGAACCCAGGTCTCTCACACTGTAGACACTTTACCGTCTGAGCCGCCAGGGACAGGGAATCTTCCCAACCCAGAGATTGAGCCCAGGTCTCTCACACTGTAGACGCTTTACCATCTGAGCCGCCAGGGACAGGGAATCTTCCCAACCCAGAGATTGAACCCGGGTCTCTCACACTGTAGACACTTTACCGTCTGAGCCGCCAGGGACAGGGAATCTTCCCAACCCAGAGATTGAACCCAGGTCTCTCACACTGTAGACGCTTTACCATCTGAGCCGCCAGGGACAGGGAATCTTCCCAACCCAGAGATTGAACCCAGGTCTCTCACACTGTAGACGCTTTACCGTCTGAGCCGCCAGGGACAGGGAATCTTCCCAACCCAGAGATTGAGCCCAGGTCTCTCACACTGTAGACGCTTTACCGTCTGAGCCGCCAGGGACAGGGAATCTTCCCAACCCAGAGATTGAGCCCAGGTCTCTCACACTGTAGACAGACGCTTTACCGTCTGAGCCACCAGGGAGGCAGATAAGGTGTCCGCTATTCCCATCACTTTAAGAATTTTCAACAGTTTGTTGTGATCCACACAGTCAAAGAATTTAGCGTAGTCAGTGAAGCAGAAGTATATATTTTTCTGGAATTCTCTAGCCTTTTCTATGATCCAATGGATGTTGGCAATTTGATCTTTAATTCCTCTGCCTTTTCTAAATCTAGCTTGTACAGCTGTAAGTTCTCAGTTCACATGCTGTTGAAGCATAGCTTGAAGGATTTTGAGCATTACTTTGCTAGCGTGTGAAATGAGTGCAACTGTGTGGTAGTTTGGACATTCTTTTGCATTGCCTTTTTTGGGATTGGAATGAAAATTGACCTTTTCTAGTTCTGTGGCCGCTGCTGAGTTTTCCAAATTTGCTGGCATATTGAATGCAGCACTTTCATAGCATCATCTTTTAGGATATGAAATAACTCAGCTGAAATTCTATCACCTCCACTAGCTTTGTTCATAGTGATGCTTTCTAAGGCCCACTTGACTTTGCATTCCAGGATGCCTGGCCCTAGGTGAATGATCACACCATCATGGTTATCTGGGTCATGAAGATCTTTATTGTATAATTCCTCTATACATGTACTCCCAGGGGTGCATGTTATTAAACCTTTGTGTGATTTTCTCCTGTTAATCTGTCTCAGGTCTATCTAATTCTTAGGCAAGCCAGAAGAATATAGAAGGGTCGAAGAAAATCTCTTGGACAAAGGGTTGAAGAGAACATGGACAGTATGTTCCATGTCAGGTAGTTTTAGCCACGCCTGACATAACTCTGCATTGTTCACATCAAAACCAGGTACAGTGTCTAGAAACCTGCCTAATCATGGACAGAGACTGTCATAACATACATAGTGAAGTAAGTCAGAATGAGAAAAACAAATATCGCACAGCTTCATTTATATGTGGAATCTAGAAGAACAATGCAGATGGACTTACTTGCAAAGCAGAAATAGAGACAAAGATGTAGAGGGCCGACGTGTGTATACCAAGGCGGGGAGAGGGGGTTGGATGGCTGCGGAGGTTGACATGTGTACCACTGACACTATGTCAGTTAAATAGATGACTAGTGAGAGCCTCCTGTGCAGCACAAGGGGCTCTAGTCAGTGCTCTGTGGTGACCTGAATGGGAAGGAAATCCAAAACAGAGGGGACATATATACTCATAAAAAAATAATTTAAAAAAAACTTTGTGAAAAAACTATCACAGCTTCTCCAAGTGGACACATCTCAAGCACTGCAAACCTGCCGGTTGAGGTTCAGTTTTACTCAGTCTGCTAAGTTGCTTCAGTCGTGTCTGACTCTGTGCGACCCCATAGACGGCAGCCCACCAGGCTCCCCAGTCCCTGGGACTCTCCAGGCAAGAACACTGGAGTGGGTTGTAATTTTTAAGGGAAGGTTAATTTTAAGGTTAATTTTTAAAGGAATTCTTACTGGTATTATTTACAGTTCATTGTTACATAATAAGTTATTTGTGTACTAGGAATTTTTCATCTTTAGCAACGATACACATGAGGTTTGAATACACGATCAACGGGCTATGACCTTTTTTTAAGGATTCACTAGCTTAGAAGGGGTGTTGCTTCTTGGCCACAGCCATAAAATACTTGCTGGAGTAAATAAGGGCATGCACATGGCATGGTCAGGCCATAAGAACCTATGTTCCTCTCTAGGCCAAAATGAAACACCTTTCGTCCGTCTGAATTCACTGAATATGCTGGGAGAGATCCTGTGGCCATGTGGTGGTTCTCTATCCAGTGCAAATGACAGAAAGCAACGTTCATTCTGGCAAACCCACTCAGCAAACTTACTACCAGGCACAGCCTTTAAATCTGCCCCCCCGTGACCCTTCACCTTTTACCCTCTGGATGAATTTATTAGGGTCAGTGTCAGGGAAAGCTGCAAGACGTGCATTTCCTGTGTCAACACCTCCATTTTACTGTAGGTGACGTCATTCCAGCTCTAAGACCACCCAGTCCTCCCATCCCAAGCTGGTCAACTTCACCCTCAACCCTGTGGCTCCGTGCTCAGTCCTAATCTACACCCCTGCCTCCATCCTAACCCACACAGGTCACGAACGTACATCAGTAAGGCTGAGCAGTTGCACACCACCCCCGCCTGGAGCAGTGGGGTATTTACAGAGGCATGTGAAGACCAAAGCGTTCATTAGAAATCAGGAAAATGGAACTTCCTGGGGACCCAGGGGCTAAGGCCCCATCTCCCACTGCAGGGGCCCAGGTTCGATCCCTGGTCAGAGAACTGGATCCCACATGCTGCGACTAAGAAGGTCCCACATGCTGCAACTAAGGCCCTGTATGCCAAGCACATAAATATTTATTTTTAAAAAAGGAAATCACAAAAATGCTTTGACTCAAGGGCCGCGGTGCTTTTCAAGCCAGCATAAAGCAGTGACATAAAGCAACCAGATTTTTAGAATGACGATCAGAGGCCACCGTCACTGCCGTTTAGGAAGCAGAAAACGGATGAACTGAAGTGAAACTCACTTAGTCAGGTCCAGCTCTTTGCGATTCCATGGACTGTAGCCCACCAGGCTCCTCTGTCCATGGGATTTCCCAGGCAAGAATACTGGAGTGGGTTGCCACTTCCTTCTCCAGGGGATCTTCCCGACCCAGGGATTGAACTCGGGTCTTCTGCATTGCAGTTAAGATTCTTTACCATCTCAGCTACCAGGGAAAAGGGATAAGCCACACTAATATGACTTTGGATAGAATGCAGGTTTCCCAGACCCCCTTCCTTCATTCAGCTCCTCCTGAGACCGTCCGGGCACTGTGCTGGGTGCTGCAAGCTACGTGGACCACATTACTCTTTTCCACAACGGTCAAATTACAGTGGGGACAGACACCTACCTACACCAACTGTCACCATATAGTGTCACAAGCATTTAACAATTAAAGCTACCTAACACGGATGACGGGACCAGGCTGTGCAGAGGAAGGAAATAAGGGTGGGAGGATTCCGGGAAAGCTTTCCAGAGGAAAAGACGTCTGGGCTTAACGCCTGCCAGACAGAGAGAGGGCTCGAGAGATGGGAGGAGGCCGGTCAGGAAGATGGATGGCAGGAGGGTGGGAAAGCGGGTCTTCAGTTCAAAAGATTTCATCTCTATCCCTCGACCCAAGGAACTCTGGCAGCCTGAGAGGAGGCCAGGCTCACGTGGGCTGGCTCCTGAATTAGAGCGGAGCGCCAACTCCTGTTAACACCACCACAGCCCCAGCTGCTGAACCCAAGTTACCACATGCCTGCCCTCCTGGGACAGCCTCTGCCCAACCCGACCTGTCAACCTGGCTGACTCTCACATCCAGAGGGTTCCAAGGAACGGGCAAGAGTGCCCCCCGGATTTTTTTTTCTCACAGAATTACCTCCAAACAGTGTATTCCGTTACCGAATTCAAAACTCTGGGCCAATTCTGACCACATATTTTGGGGGGCACAAATCCACATCCCCTGTTTTATTTTGTTTTTCCAAGAAAATCTTAATTTTAGAGCTTGCTTCCAGGCTTCCAGATTTCAGTTCGTATTTCAGTTGGCTCTGTATATTCAAACCCTGAATACAATGGACCCAGGTCAAAAGTTTCTGCTCCCACAGTGGAAACTTGTCCCCCCTGGTGGATTTGGTGAGTTTGCCATCTTCCCAGCTTGGTGTGGTGCTGCTTTTACAAATGATGAACATGAAGACAGTTCTATCCAGGAGAATCAAATGGTCAGGGTTATTAAAACATCACAGAAGCCACTGATGGATGGAGACTCAGAGCAGCACCAGCAGCAGGTGCCCTCCGTCACACGTCCCGGGAGCCGGTTAAATACCCTGGACGTTCACCAGCCATGCGGCCCTTCCTACCACACCCTCCACTTCCTTCCAAGAAAGGACCTAAAGGAGCCTCTGTTATAAACCGCTGTCACAAAACTCATCTTTTACTACTCTGTTCTTACATCTTCTCAGTGGAAAAAAAAACAAATGCTAGAGTTTGGGGCTTTCTAGAAGCAGATTTTAATGTGTGTAAGCTGCAGTGCGTGTGGGCCAAGTCACTCAGTCGTGTCCGATGCTCTGCGACCCCACGGACTGTAGCCCACCAGGTTCCTCTGTTCATCGGATTCTCCAGGCAAGAGGACTGGGGTGGATTGTCATGCTCTCCTGGGGATCTCCCCACCCCAAGGGTCGAGCCTGCGTCTCCTACGTCTCCCGCACTGGCAGCCCGAGTACTGGGGTGGATTGTCATGCTCTCCTGGGGATCTCCCCACCCCAGGGATCGAGCCTGCGTCTCCTACGTCTCCCGCACTGGCAGCCCGGTTCTTTAGCACTAGGGCCACCTGGGGAGCCCCAGCTGGAAATACGGAAACGTCCTAACTAGTAATGTTAGATGTCAGTGTCTAGGCTTCTTAGCAGTCTGCACGCTAACATTTTACTAACTGTGTAATAAAGGTTTATTTAACCACCAGGGCACGGCTGATTTATGTACAGTGGCTCATTCTACTCTCCCTGGACGAGGCCAGGAACAACAGAAAGTGATACCTTAACATTTTATTGCTTGCCCCAAAACACTGCACACACCCCAGTTTTATGCCAGTCAGCTCTCAGATTAACTGGAAGACACAGACCACACAGAATGCTTGAAGATGTCTGTCCAAATATCACGTGTACGAAAGCAAACAAAAAAGTGGTGTTAAAATAGCATGTTACCAAAACCATTTTTAAATGAGATAACTTCTGACTATCCAAAGGAAGAAAAGTCATTTTTCTTCTTCATCATTTGAGGATAGAAGGAAAAATGTCATTTTGAAAAAGCATTGAGTTCCCTAGTTGAGCAACTCCAGACCAAGAAAAGGATGAAATTACCTCTGAGAAGTAAACTCAAGTGGTTTAATGCTATAAACCACAAGTTTCTACCAGAATTGTATTTAAAAGTGGTTTCATAGCTCCAGTCTGGATTCACTCCCATGAAAGTCGAAGAAGACTTAAGGCATGCCTGATTCTATTTTTCCACTCATGAAACTGTCAATTTCACGAAAGACACTGCAGAGGCTTACACTGAAGCTCAATATGACGCACAGGGAAGCGACGTGGGACGTTCAGCAGGAAAGTCGCAAGACCGTCTGCTTTACCGCAAAACGTTCAGTGTCGACTTTCCATAAAACTATGAATCTTGAGTTGGGTTCTGTTTTGTCCTCTATCAAATACATATGCTGACCTGAAAGAGCCCTGCAGTTTCATACCTGCTTAAGTGTGGCTTAAAACATCTGATCACAGAGCATGAGAGTTATTAGAAACCTTAGATAATCACTTCTTTCTTTAATGATGGGGAGAAACTGAGATCAAGAGGGGCCCTCCCACTGGTTTTCTCCTTCCCCGCCTCCCAGGCCCCTTCTTCTTCCTCCTCTTCAGTCCTCAGCTCACAGCCTGACGCCTGTCCCCAGCTCCACCCCCATCACAGGAACTCTTCCTCCCGACACGACTGTCTTTTCATCTTGGAGCGTCCCTTCCCATCCCTCACGCAGTGGTCCCCTGATTGTCTCACTGTCTCTGGTGCCTTTGCCTTGGGAAGCTCTCCTCTTTGAGCTTCGCCTCCAGTGCTGGTGGCCAGGGCTTTGACACAGATCCTCTAACTTCTCCATCCACACAGGCTCCACCAGACAGATCCAATTCTTCCGCAAAGCGCTGTGTACCCAAACCTCCCTCCAGAGCATCAGGCCCCGGTCTCCAAGTGCCGACCTGAACCTCTGCCCTGCCTATCGCACAGATTTGTCAAACTTTCCATGTCCCAAATGGACGGACTTCTAGCCCCCACCTCAAACCCCTCTCCCTCCCAGGTTTCCTGAATTAAAGAACGACATTCTAGTTGTCCAAGCCAAACCCCAACATCTCATCCAAAACTCCACCTTCTCTTCCCTTCCTCAACCCCAACACTCAGTGAATCAGTAAGTCTTATAGATCTTATTTATCAAATGCCTCTCTGCTCCTGGGATTTCCTGGAGGTCTAGGGGTTAAGACTCTGCACTGCCACTGCAGGGGGCAAGGTTCGCTCTCTGCTCAGGGAACTAAGAGCCCACATACCTCGCCGTGTTGTCACAAAAGAAAAAAAGTTTCTTTGCTTTGTCCATTTATTTCTATCTCCACTGCCTCCATCCTGGCCCAGGCCATTGCATCAGCCTCCAAATGGTTCCCCCCTCCCTTCAATTCAGACTCTTCCCCAACATATCCTCATCAGAGCAGACAAAATGATCTTTCTTATCAACTTCATTGCTAAATCCCTTCTATGTCTCCGCAGTGATCTTAAAATAACATCAAAATCCTAACACGAGTGTTGAGGCTCTGCGTTGTCTTGCTTCCACCCGCTCTGCAACAGGCACAAATGTCGCCTCCGTGGTTCTCAATGCAGCTTTTTTATGCATCTATTTCCTCCAGAAGGCTTAAAAACATGTAAACGCATGGGCAAGCACACAGCCCAAAGTTCAGTGATGTGCTCTAATCTGGCCTCTTTTCTTTTGCTGCCCTGATTCTGCCATCTCACCAGGATGGATCTGCTCATTTCTGCACACACCCTGGAGGACCAGAGAAATAATTACTGGTTTCTAGAAATACAGCAGCTATTTCTGTTTTCTCTTTTGACACTTCTCTCGATGCCCAAGTTCTACAAACCAGACCCTTCCACAGAAGGGAGCTCTTGCCAAAGGAAACATCTGACATCTTGTTAGAATATGAAAGTGCCACAGAGAACAAGGAATAGAGGGAAGATGAGAGAAGCAGCATCTCCTCTTAAGACAACTTACCATCCAGACCCCGCCAACAGCAATCCTAAGATCACAACTAACAAACTCAAATTGCCAATGGCTTACCGAGTGCCTCTTGTGAAAAAAGCAGTTGTTAAGACAAATATACCAACGGTTCTAAAGAATATCAGAAACTTTTGAGAATCACTGAGAGAACTTTTGTAAAGTACAGATGGTCTCAAGTAATCCCTGAAGCCTCTGATTCAGTAGGTTCTAGATAATGCTGGAGCATTCTGCTTAAGGCCTCCCAGGCCATTATGATGCACAAAACATTTAGGAACCACTGAGAGACACGTCTGTAATAAACACCTAGGAAATGTGCTCCAAGCGTCCTCCAGAGTGTCCATGCTCTGCAACTGCCCTAAGAAACCTGCCACAAGAATTCCAGAATTCAAACTCTGCAGGTGAAGAAGATTTTCCAGAGCTTCAGGAAGCATCAGCATGCCAGCCATCAGGGGTAACAATCCACAGCCAACCCCTCCCTCATCTGGAGACACAGGAAATGCCAGGATGTAGCTCTGAAGTAAACAAACAAGAATCTATAAAAAGAAAATAAATCAAGACAGTTACTATCCTTGTTTCTGATGACAGAAAAAAAAATGGGTGATTTTTTTCATTTTCCAGATATTTCAAGAATGTAGGTTTTAAGGAATTCTGCAGGTGTTTTTCCAGTTTTTTGATATGCTACTTTTATAGTGAAAAATAAAAGTCTTTGGATTCACATATTTCTGATCAAATCTTTGCTCTGTCACTTACAAGTTGTGCAACAGTGGGCAATCTGCTGACTTCTTTTGAATCTCAGTTTCCTCTGATGCAAACATGGGAATAATGCTAAGTAGGAAAAGGGAAAGTTCTCCACTGAATCAGACTTGCCCACAGGCGGGTGCAGAATGGGTGTGACTTTCTCGGGGAGAGGAGAGTGGAGGGTAAATCAGAAGTGTGCCTGGCAGGGGCGCTCTTCAAGGAGGGCTGAAAGACACTCTGTATTGGTAGGAGTTGCAGCTAGAGACAAAATAAATAGATAAACCAAAAAACCACTAACAGTTCATGACATTAACTCTCTGGTTTATGCTTAAGGCTGGGCCATTCCACCAGCCATGCCTCAGTCCCTGACACAGAGTTTTATGGAACAAGAGATAACAGAGAGCGGAAAAGAGAAAACAGAAAGCGGAAAAAGTGCTTTTATGTTTAAGTGCTTTTAAAACACTTAAATACATCAGTCATGTGAATGCTCATATTCACCTGGAGGAGTTACCTGAAGCAGCCAGCAAACCCAAAACACTAAACCAGACTGAGAGAACTTCAGGGTGAACACAACAGGGATACCTCCCAAACACACCCATGAAGGCTGGGCCAAAGACCATCAGGGGATGCAGAGGTTGCGAAAGATGACTGCGGATCAGTGCTGGCGCTGGGCTCCAGGGCACGGCTGCATGAGCGTCACCCTGGGTTGTATTAAGCTGATCCTATGCCCAGAAGATTATTTCACATGTATGTAAAACAGCTAGCACATGCTAAGAACACAAAAGATTTTCTCTTTTCCTTCACACACCATTTATCCGTTGAGTGGGCAATTGTCCTGGAGAAAAAACTGCTACCCTTCCAGGCTCTAAATACACAAGAACATCAGGCCCTGGTAGGGAGATGCCAAAGAGGCTTCATTACTCCTCCTGACACTTTAAACGATTCTCATCTGTAGTGCTAGCCGCTGACTGCATTAAACCCCAAAGGATGCAGATTCATGTCTATTGAAAAATCATTTGGTCTGATCTTATTTTCAGTCTCTTTCTAAAGTATTTCTAACCATCCAACCAGGGATATTAGCACTTCCTGGTCTTACTTACATACTGTGAACGCAGTAAGTATACTGCATACAATTCAGTAGACAGACAGTCCCTGACTTACAACAGTTTGACTTACGATGAGAAATACACACTCAGCAGAAGCCATACTTTGAGTTTTGTCCTTTCTCCTGGGCTAACGACACGTGGCGTGATATTCCCGTGTGATGCTGGGCAGCAGCAGCAGCCACAGCGCCTCGTCAGCCAGGTGGTCGTGAGGGCAAACAACTTTCAACCTTTCTGATTTTCACTTTCAGTACTGAATAAATTACAGGAGACATTCAATCCTTTATTAAAAAATAGGCTTTGCGTTAGATGATTTTGCCCATCTGTAGGCTAATGTCAGGGCTCTGAGCATGTTAAATGTGGGCTAGTCTGAGTTGTGGCTTCACCGGTGGTAGAGAATCCACCTGCTGATTCAGGAGATGGGGGTTCGATCCCTGGGATGGGAAGAGGAAAATGCAGGAAAAGGAAATGGCAACCCACTCCAGTATTCTTGCCTGGGAAATCCCATGGACAGAGGAGCCTGGCAAACCACACTCCATACGGTCGCAAAAGAGTCAGATGTGACAGAGTGACTAAAGAACAACAGGCTGAGCTGTGATGTAGGTCAGGGTATTAAATGTATTTGAGTTGATATTTTCAACTATGAGTTTATTGGAACATAACCCCATCATAAGTCAAAGAAGATCTGTAGTGGTTAAGAACCTGAACTCTGAAACCAGACTGAAGCTTTCAGTCTCAGCTCCACCTGTGGATTTTGTGATGTGCCAGCCACATCCCCCATTAGAACTAATTCAATCCCCCGGCTCCAGGGAGTGGTGCCATCAGCAGCTGCCTAGGAAAGGTCTTCTACAGAAGTGAAGACAAGGTCACAACCCTCTTCCAGGGACAATCTGCACAAAAGAAAAGCCTGCCCTGCTCCTCCCCACCCCCACTCATCCCAGCTCCAGAAAACTGCAGGGCCAGACCTGCCCCAGAACTCCCCATGGGGTTCACTAAAGCCTCTGCTGGGACTGCATCGCACCCCGACTTCTGCCAAGCCCCACTTCCTTCTCTGCCCCCAGGGAATGATCCCAGGAACGCTCCCTGACACCTCATGTGTGCAGATCTCCAGACCACAGCCCACTTCCTTGGACACCCAACCCACAACAGCACACTTGCTGTGAGATCCTGCAAGTCGCTCAGCTTCTTTGTCCCTCAGTTTCCCCATCTATAAAATAAAGGTGATAATATGACCCACTTCACAATAATGGGAAGAGGATTCAATAAATGAATATATACAAAGTGCTTGGGACAGAATGGCGACCTGTATAATGTAATACCATTCAACTCTCACTCTTATCCTTACCTCACAGTAACAAGCTCTCACTTCCTTTTTATACAAGTGAAATCGATTATAAAGATTAGACTAGTTCCCAAGGGACCCTAACTTTGAACACAAAGAAGTTCAGGCTTTCCAAGTCCAGACTTTCCCTGAATCATTTCCCTTCTGATTTGGTTCATTAAGAGTCCAAGGATGTAGGCCCTTGGGGCTCACAGAAGGAGATTCATCTTTTAACTGGCGCCTGTGCCTGAGACAGGGCGATGGGGGTTAGCCTTGGAGCCTGACTTTTGCCAATCTGTTGTTTTTATAAGTGGTGCTTTGTACTTGTGCCCAGAGGTGCGGATGATGAGTGCATTGCTATAAAACTCAACATAAAACACGTGAAATGGAGCCTAAATCATAAATACAAAAACTCTAACAGCAGGTTAGATTTTATGGCTCTAATTTGTCTTAAATTGACATGTAGCATGGCTCTTGGCATCACTTGGAGTGCTATATGCAAATCAAAGGTAAATATGTGCCCAGATAGTTAAATGTAGCTCCAAAGTGAGGTCAGTATTAATAAGTGAGCACTAACCATAATTTTTGATGAAGGGATACATTTCCTTTTTATTATTCTGTTGTGAAAGATAAGTAACATGTTTTACACTTGCTTTCACCTAGAAAGTGATTAGTGAGTATTTCAGTGAAAGTTTCCTATGAATCCAAGGCCAAAAAAAAAAGGAGATTCTGTTAGCAAAAAAACGGCAGGATTGAACCACACAGAATGTGCCCCTTCCACAATATAAAGTCATCATGGGCCGAGGGTCCTGATATATCAATGAGGTGAGAATGGAGAGAAAGCAGGTATCAAAGGAGGCCAGCTGGCTGCAGCTTGGAGAAGAGGTTCTCCTGGGCAGTACTGTGGATTTTAAAGTGAAAAATGTTAGGCACTTAGTCGTGTCCAACTCTTTGTGACTCCATGGGCTGTAAGTCCACCAGGCTCCTCTGTCCATGGAATTCTCCAGGCCAGAATGCTGGGGTAGGTAGCTGTTCCCTTCTCCAGAGGATCTTCCCGACCCAGGGATTAAACCTGGGTCTTTTGTACTGCAAACAGATTCTTCATCATCTGAGCCACCAGGGAACCCCTAAGTCCAAGACTATTGATATGTCGATAACTCCCACATCTACATCCACATCCTGTCTGTAAAATATGGGTCTCCTACCAAAAGCTTCCTTGAATGGCAAGTAAGTATCTCAAATATTTCATGATGCTTGACTTGTCCTCAAACCCTGCTTCTCCCTTGGGTTCCTCCTCTCTGTAAACGACACTAATATCCTTGTGGTTGCTCAAGTCAATAACCTAGGCCTTACCCTTGGTTCTCGACTCCCAGTTAATCTCCAAACATACTCAGAATCTACGTGCTGCTTCCCATCTTCAGCACTGCCTCCTGCACCCAGCTCCCATGCCACTCTCTTCTCCCATGATGCTCCAGCCCTGCTGGCTTTCCCTCTGTCCATCAACCACCAGGTCTCTGCTCTTCACTCTGATTATCTCAGGTCACCCCAGCTTCATGCCTTTTTTGAACTCCTTCCTTTGCCTCAAGGGCAAGAACTCCTGGTCTGCACTTCAGAACCTCCTTCTTGCCACTCGAAGCTTTGCTTATGTGTCTCCTCTCCAAAGATGCCTTCCCTGATCATCCAAAATAAAGAAGACATCAAGAACCTGTATCTCCTTTAACTTGTTGCAAATTCCTCATTTCCATCTGATAGTTTCCATTGTTTATTTATCCAGAGGTTTATCATCTGTCTTTCCTATCAGACTGCATCTTACAAGAAAACAGAGTAATTTCCCTAGTGGTCCAGTGGATAAGAACTCCCTGGCCAACATAAAGAACATGAGTTCAATCCCTGGTCTAGGAACATTCCACATGCCGTGGGGCAACTAAGCCTGTTCTCCACAAATACTGAGTTCATGCTTCAGAGCCAGGTGCTCCTCAACAAGAGAAGCCACCACAAAATCCCTGCACTGCAAGGAAGAGAACCTCAGCTGCAATGAGAGAGAGCCTGTGTGCAGCAACAAAGACCCACCACAGACAAAAATTAGTTAACTAATTTTCAAGAAAAGGTATCACTAAAAAAGAGAGAGAGAGAGAATAGGGACCCTGGCTGCCTCTGTCCCCACTGAATACCCTACCAAAAGGAGGACCCTGCCAGAAATACAAGTTCAGCAAACATTTGTTGAATGAGTGACTGGGTAGTAGTCACTGAAAACTGGACAATCAAGTATGAAGCCAGAACTACTTGACAAAGGAAGGCATGTGTCAAATCTGCCATACTCTGGGTTCTATGTTCACCACGTATGTGTTTTATCTCATTTAATCTAATCCACATTTCTCTGAAGTGGATCTAATCTCTCTGATCATCTCAAATGTCTACGTCAGTGAAACAAAAATTCAGGGAAGCTAAGTAATTTTCCCAAGTTCAGACTGCTAATAAATACAAAGCTAGATCTGGCTGTAGAACCCAGACCCTTCCTACAGTCACGCTGGTTTGCTATCAGCTTATAGTCTTGCACTCATTTCTCTTTTTTATTGACAATGGGAAATAGGTAATCAAGATGAAAATTATTTTTCCATATCCTACATGTGCAAAATTTCTCAGATCCCACTTATATCCTATGCAAAGAATTACCAGTTCTCTGTTCTTCATACTAATCAAGGAGAAAAGAGATTTGTATAGGAATAAAGTTTAATAGTAAAAATGTATTTTATATTTGTCTCTGGGAAAGAGACAAATATAATTTTAGCCCATTGAGCTAAGCTAACCTGTGGCTGAAGCTTGTAGAGAGACAGGCTGGGTTCATGCTTCCTCCATCTCTCCTCGCCTCTTCCTCTGCTTCTGTCCACTTCTCCTCTTCTTCCTCCCACTCCTTCTCTGTCGTCTCCTCTCTCTTTTTCTCATTAATACTGCTCCTGGAATTTATATCATAAACGTTATCTGGGGAACACAAGCTGGGGGAACCACGGACAAGAGATATGGCATCTCTGTACTTCAGTTTCTCCCACTATACACCCCAAGGGATCCCAACTGTTCCCACATTTGTGGGGATGGTGGGGAAGAAAAAAAAATCTGTAGACCATTCCAGAGTTCCCAAAAGTAAAACAGTGGTCCATAGATGGATATCAATTCTCCATAGATGGATTCCGTTGCTTCTCTGGAATGTAGAAAGCACAGCACATTTTTACAAATAGGGCCATTTTTACCTTTTGGCCCACTACACGTGAAAAGAGGGGGTGGTACCAGATGGCCTCGAAGACCCCTGCCAGCTCTAGCCTCCCAGGAATCAACCAGCAGAATGAAACAACTCAGGCTTTGAAGTAAAACAGACTTAAATTGCAATAGTGACTATCTCAGAACCTCTATTACTCTGTAAAATTGACATAATAAATGTACTTCTCATCGTGGTTATGGAGACCAATAAGGCCTTGCTACAAGGACCAGCACATACATATTTAAGAGGGGCCCACTTTGATTATTATGGGTTGAATTGTGTCCTCCCCCTAAAAAAAGACACACTGAAGCCCTGAACCCTAAATAACTCAGAATGTGACCTTACTTGGAGACAGGGTCTTTTCAGAGGTAATCATGTTGAAATGAGCTCACTAGGGTGGGCCTTGACCCACCATGACTTACAGAAAGTCATGATTTTAGAAAAAGAGAAAATCCAGACATAGAGATAAACATGTGCACAGGGAGGATGCTGTGTGCAGTGAAAGCAGAGATTAAAGGGGTGTACCCGCAAGCCAGCAACCCCACAGATGGCCAGCAAAGCCCTGGAAGCGGGGAGAGAGGCTCGCGGCCTCAGAAGGAGTCCACCTCGCCAATGCCTCAGTGGTGGACTTCCAGCCTCCAGAACTGAGAGACAGTACGTGTCTGCTGTTTAAGACACTCAGTCTGTGGGACTTGGCTACAGCAGCCCTAGGAAATGAAGACACGATTCTTAGAGGCTAGTTTCTCCTGATGTATTTGTAGTATCTTTTCCACCTAGAAGTCAAAGTTTTTCTGATGTTTTTGACAGCAAGCTCAGTGAGCAAAGGATTTTAGAGTCACGAGTAACATAAAATGATATTGGTTGTTATGATCTAAAATTCACTCTGACATTTTCTATGCTGTTATTTTCAATCTGGTGGTGACCTACTAAATTAATTTCACAACCTGCCTGAGAAACACTAAGCTGGACTTCAAACTCCTTCAGAACAGGGAGTCTTCTCTGTTCTCCTTCCTCTAACCCAACACTGGACTTGTAGAGAGCAAATAAACCTTTGATGACTGACGTTGAAGGTCAATATATATTAGATACCTTTTTATGCCACTACTTGGGGTTTTGTTAATAAACCTCTGCCAAAATATTCAATTGCAGTGGGAATTTTGAAATGGTTGTTTCCTAAACAGAAACACACTCACAGACCCAGAAAACAAACTTAATGGTTGCCAAAGGAGAAACTGGGAGGGAGGGATAAATTAGGAGCCTGGGATCAGCCTTGTCTAACTCAATGAAACTAAGCCATGCCCGTGGGGCAACCCAAGATGGGCGGGTCACGGTGGAGAGATCTGACAGAATGTGGTCCGCTGGAGAAGGGAATGGCAAACCACTTCAGTATTCTTGCCTTGAGAACCCCATAAACAGTATGAAAACGCAAAATGATAGGATACTGAAAGAGGAACTCCCCAGGTCAGTAGGTGCCCAATATGCTACTGGAGATCAGTGGAGAAATAACTCCAGAAAGAATGAAGGGATGGAGCCAAAGCAAAAAGAATACCCAGCTGTGGATGTGACTGGTGATAGAAGCAAGGTCCGATGCTGTAAAGAGCAATATTGCATAGGAACCTGGAATGTCAGGTCCATGAATCAAGGCAAATTGGAAGTGGTCAAACAAGAGATGGCAAGAGTGAATGTCAACATTCTAGGAATCAGCGAACTGAAATGGACTGGAATGGGTGAATTTAACTCAGATGACCATTATATCTACTACTGTGGGCAGGAATCCCTCAGAAGAAATGGAGTAGCCATCATGGTCAACAAAAGAGTCTGAATTGCAGTACTTGGATGCAATCTCAAAAACAACAGAATGATCTGTTCATTTCCAAGGCAAACCATTCTATATCACAGTAATCCAAGTCTATGCCCCAACCAGTAACGCTGAAGAAGCTGAAGTTAAACGGTTCTATGAAGACCTACAAGACCTTTTAGAACTAACACCCAAAGAAGATGTCCTTTTCATTATAGGGGACTGGAATGCAAAAGTAGGAAGTCAAGAAACACCAGGAGTAACAGGCAAATTTGGCCTTGGAATATGGAATGAAGCAGGGCAAAGACTGATAGAGTTTTGCCAAGAAAATGCACTGGTCATAACAAACACCCTCTTCCAACAACACAAGAGAAGACTCTATACATGGACATCACCAGATGGTCAACACCGAAATCAGATTGATTATATTCTTTGCAGCCAAGGATGGAGAAGCTCTATACAGTCAGCAAAAACAAGACCAGGAGCTGACTGTGGCTCAGACCATGAACTCCTTATTGCCAAAGTCAGACTTAAATTGAAGGAAGTAGGGAAAACCACTAGACCATTCAGGTATCACCTAAATCAAATCCCTTATGATTATACAGTGGAAGTGAGAAATAGATTTAAGGGCCTAGAACTGATAGATAGAGTGCCTGATGAACTATGGAATGAGGTTCGTGACATTGTACAGGAGACAGGGATCAAGACCATCCCCATAGAAAAGAAATGCAAAAAAAGCAAAATGGCTGTCTGGGGAGGCCTTACAAATAGCTGTGAAAAGAAGAGAAGCAAAAAGCAAAGGAGAAAAGGAAAGATATAAACATCTGAATGCAGAGTTCCAAAGAATAGCAAGAAGAGATAAGAAAGCCTTCTTCAGTGATCAGTGCAAAGAAATAGAGGAAAACAACAGAATGGGAAAGACTAGGGATCTCTTCAAGAAAATCAGAGATACCAAAGGAACATTTCATGCAAAGATGAGCTCGATAAAGGACAGAAATGGTATGGACCTAACAGAAGCAAAAGATATTAAGAAGAGATGGCAAGAATACACAGAAGAACTGTACAAAAAAGATCTTCACGACCCAGATAGTCACGATGGTGTGATCACTGACCTAGAGCCAGACATCCTGGAATGTGAAGTCAAGAGGGCCTTAGGAAGCATCACTATGAACAAAGCTAGTGGAGGTGATAGAATTCCAGATGAGCTATTCCAAATCCTGAAAGATGATGCTATGAAAGTGCTTCACTCAGTGTGCCAGCAAATTTGGAAAACTCAGCAGTAGCCACAGGACTGGAAAAGGTCAGTTTTCATTCCAATCCCAAAGAAAGGCAATGCCAAAGAATGCTCAAACTACCACACAATTGCACTCATCTCACACGCTAGTAAAGTAATGCTTAAAATTCTCCAAGCCAGGCTTCAGCAATATGTGAACCATGAACTTCCTGATGTTCAAGCTGGTTTTAGAAAAGGCAGAGGAACCAGAGATCAAATTGCCAACATCTGCTGGATCATGGAAAAAGCAAGAGAGTTCCAGAAAAATATCTATTTCTGCTTTATTGACTATGCCAAAGCCTTTGACTGTGTGGATCACAATAAACTGTGGAAAATTCTTCAAGAGATGGGAATACCAGACCACCTGATCTGCCTCTTGAGAAATTTGTATGCAGGTCAGGAAGCAACAGTTAGAACTGGACATGGAACAACAGACTGGTTCCAAATAGGAAAAGGAGTACGTCAAGGCTGTATATTGTCACCCTGTTTATTTAACTTATATGCAGAGTACATCATGAGAAACGCTGGACTGGAAGAAGCACAAGCTGGAATCAAGACTGCAGGGAGAAATATCAATAACCTCAGATATGCAGATGACACCATCCTTATGGCAGAAAGTGAAGAGGAACTCAAAAGCCTCTTGATGAAAGTGAAAGTGGAGAGTGAAAAAGTTGGCTTGAAGCTCAACATTCAGAAAACGAAGATCATGGCATCTGGCCCCATCACTTCATGGGAAATAGATGGGGAAACAGTGGAAACAGTGCCAGATTTTATTTTTCTGGGCTCCAAAATCACTGCAGATGGTGACTGCAGCCACGAAATTAAAAGACGCTTACTCCTTGGAAGGAAAGTTATGACCAACCTAGATAGCATATTCAAAAGCAGAGACATTACTTTGCCAACAAAGGTTCATCTAGTCAAGGCTATGGTTTTTCCTGTGGTCATGTATGGATGTGAGAGTTGGACTGTGAAGAAGGCTGAGTGCCGAAGAATTGATACTTTTGAACTGTGGTGTTGGAGAAGACTCTTGAGAGTCCCTTGGACTGCAAGGAGATCCAACCAGTCCATTCTGAAGGAGATCAGCCCTGGGATTTCTTTGGAAGGAATGATGCTAAAGCTGAAACTCCAGTACTTTGGCCACCTCATGCGAAGAGTTGACTCATTGGAAAAGACTCTGATGCTGGGAGGGATTGGGGGCAGGAGGAGAAGGGGACGACAGAGGATGAGATGGCTGGATGGCATCACTGACTGGATGGACGTGATTCTGAGTGAACTCTGGGAGTTGGTGATGGACAGGGAGGCCTGGCGTGCTGCGATTCATGGGGTCGCAAAGAGTCGGACACGACTGAGCGACTGATCTGATCTCATCTGATCTGGGATCAGCAGATATACACTACTATACACGAAACAGATAACCAACAGGGTCCTACAGTACAGCACAGGGAACTCTAGTCAATATCCTGTGATAAACCATAATGGGAAAGAATCTGAACAATAATATAAATGTATATCTGAAGCTCTTCGCTGTATGCCAGAAACGAATACAACATTGTAAGTCAACTATACTCCAAGTTAAGAAAAAGACAAACTAGATCTGGGAACTGTTCATGTGCCAGAACTAATTATCGCTTCGCCGCCCCTAACACTGCCCGGGAGAACCCAGCAGCCAATGCCTCAGACTTTTCTACTGGGGTTAGAACCACACTCCCCCCACAAAGCCCACCTCCCTACCCTGATCCCCAAGGCAAACGTGGCAACCTCAGAGCTTCACCTCTGCAGCCTTCACAACATGATCAGCTGCACATATGCTTTGAAAACTTACAAAAGTAAGACATTTTAACTGTGTATTTCCATTCTGACTTCCATGGTCTTTCCCTAATGCGGGGTGGTGTGGGAGAGGCCTCAAGTGGCCTCAGCTCTTCCTGTCAGCCAAGGAAGGGCTGAGTTTAGGATATACTTGTGGGTGTAGTGGGAACTATTTGTTCCCACTATTTGATTCACAGTCAATTCTGAGGTAGTAAAGTTAATCCTCCAGTGGAAGAATGGCTTTGGGGAATTCTAATGCCCACTCTGCTAACTCACTCAGCCAAAAGTTGCATCATGATGTCAGTGCTTCCTATAGTCCCCAACGCCAGACAGATGCAGATCATGGAGGAAAAGCATCATATCTCTCATATTTGAAAGAAACTCGGTAAAATTTGCTAAATTTGACAGCACTCAAAATGCACATATTACTAACAAGTTGGAAGTTGAAAGAAACTTGCCAAATGACAAACAATGAAAAATTAATAAAGCAAAAATTAATTTAAAAGCAATAAATTAAGCAAATACAATGAAATACCAATAATCTATTATAGAGGAAATATTTATGCATCTTCCTATTCTCTCTGAAATAGTAATTGGAAATAATGTAGGCCAAAAATTGGAATAAAAACTCCCAGAGGCGTGTCAAGAAGTATAGCAACTGCCGTGCACAGGAACAATAAATAAAGTCAGCTTCATGGCAGGACAGCTCAGAAAACCACACACACACACACACACACACACACACACCCTTTCTGAAAGAAGGGTTTACCCTAAAGTGAAATGTATAGCTTTTGCAATTGCTGAGGATGTAGGGAAGACAGGTAGGAGATGGAGAAGGCAGATAAATACAAAAGGACTCAAAAAGGGTAGTGAAATAGAGGCAAAATACCTAAAAACTAACCAAGATAAATGATTTCTCTAAAGGGAATGGCTATAAAAACCTAGGCCAGGAAAGTGCAACTCATTCTTTCTCAAAAAAAGTAGTAAAAAATTGGTATAACCTCAATACAAGAATACTACAAGAAAAATGAGAGGAAAGAGTAGCAAAATTTACCAGACAAAAAACATCCACCATGGAAAGGCTGTCACGGAACAGAGGAAAAGAGTGATGAAATACTTTGCCACAAATTTTTCTTTAAGTTACTTATCTAAAAAGTAAACCCATAAAGCAGAAATGCAGAGACTAGAGAACAGATTGTGAGAAAACAAGTGCAAAGGGTGAGCAAAAGGACTGATACGGATGAAATATTGTGAGAACTCGGAAAAAGTTAAAAGAAAAGGGGCTTTAAATAAATAAGGACTAAATTAAAATGAAAGCAAGAGAAAATAAGCAAGCAAGAGGCTTTAATAGTATGTGAACCATGAAATTCCAGATGTTCAAGCTTGTTTTAGAAAAGGCAGAGGAACCAGAGATCAAATTGCCAATGTCTGTTGGACCATAGAAAAAGCAAGAGTTCCGGAAAAACATCTACTTCTTCTTTACTGACTACGCTAAAGCCTTTGACTGTCACAACAAACTGTGGACCATTCTTAAAGAGATGGGAATACCAGACCACCCTACCTGCCTCCTGTATGGAGTTCAAGAAGCAACAGTTAGAACCGGATATGGAACAATGGACTGATTCCAATTTGGGAAAGGAGTACATCAAGGCTACAATTTGTTACCCTGCTTACTTAACTTCAATGCAGAGTACATCATGCGAAATGCCAGGCTGGATGAAGCATAAGCTGGAAATAAGACTGCCGGGAGAAATATCAATAACTTCAGAGGATGAGATGGTTGGATGGCATCACTGACTCGATGGACCTGAGTTTGAGCAAGGTCTAGGAGTTGGTGATGGACAGGGAAGCCTGGCATGCTACAGTTCATGGGGTCACAGAGTTGGACATGACTGAGCAACTGAACTGAACTGAAATTAAAATGAAAGCAAGAGAAAATAACTATTGGGATGAGAATAGTGATTAATAATAATTATAGGTATTTAAAAAGCAATCAAAATAAGACAAATAAGAGCTTATAAGGAAGAAGAAAATATTGGGAGATGAAAGAAAAAAACAGGCAAAAGTTTCTACCATAATATGCAACCAACATTCCATATCCTCAGGTACCACATCCATAGATTCAACTAACTGTGGATCAAAAATATTAGGGGAAAACAATCCAGACACTTTCAAAAAGCAAAATTTGAATTTGCGACACCCTTGTAACTACCTACACAGCATTTACATTGTATTAGGTATTATAAGAAATCTAGAGATGACCAAAGTATTGGAGCTTCAGCTTCAGCATCAGCCCTTCCAACAAATTTTCAGAGTTGATTTCCTTTACGAATAACTGAAAATTCAGCTCTTTTTTTTTTCCCAGAAAGTTTATCAAATTATAGTTTCAAAAAATTTGTTCTGAAAAGAAGAGTTGATCAGAACAAATTCTGAAACTATAATTTGATAAACTTTCTGGGAAAAGAGAGTTGAATTTTCATGTTGAAATGGCACACCATGTCCCTGACAACGTTTATCCAGAGCAGTTAGGACTAAGACAAATCCTAGCAAGATTACTGGAATCTAAAAATTAAAAGAAAGAATTTCATTTGTCAGGCAAATTGACCAAGACACTGAGAAGGGAAAGAATTAGCCTCAGATCAGATTTTTTCATATCATTCAAAGCCAAAGACAGCATAGAAATTTCTAGAAGACTCTCAGGGAGAAAAGTGTGAGCAAAGGCATTTATAGCCAGCCAAGCTGTCTTTGTGAATAAAGACTACTGGAAAACACCGTTGCACATGTAATTCAGGGAATGTCTCTCTCGTGAGCCCTTCTTAAAGAAACACCTAGACAACAAATTCCTGCCAACTGAGAGATGACTGGGGAAACCACAGCAAAACAATTGCATATATTAAATGAATTTAACTGTGGGACCAACATTTAAAGCAATGTGAGAGCTATGGGAACATCAGATTATAAATATCAAATATGTATACACTCTGTGCCAAGGAACTGCCTTCGTGGTTATATTCCCTAAAGAAGCACATGTATCCAATGAGCTGTCTTCAAGAATTTTATTGCAGCATCGTTTATTTAAAAAAAAAAAAAATGAAACAACCTAACTTCATGAAAACCTATATGCACACAAAACAATACGATACAATGCTTATGTACACAGTCAAAATCAGGACTAGTTACATAATTTGCAAGGCTTAGTGAAAAATGACAATGCCTTAATACGTTTCACAAGTGCTGTCTTGACCTAGTTTTGAAGTCCTGGAAGAAAAACCTCAATTTCCCGTTAGCAGCAGTTTGCTGAACCTCCGCTCTAACCACGTCCTCTGCCAGACTCTCATTTCCCTGGGGCTGCTGTGCACACACCTAATCAGGGGCCCCACACCCCAGGGCCAAGTCCAACCACTAAGGAGGGCCCTTTCTTCCCTATCGTGTGAAATTATTCAGATCAGCCAACCTGCAGGGTCCCCAGGAAACCTAGCTCACCCCATCGCTAGTGTGCCTTGCATAAACTGTTATATTAAACAGCTGCAGCTTCGTGACTCTATGGGGGCCATTCTTTTTGAACCCCAAGTGGCATTCTTCTCTCATTTGCAGCTCTAAGAAAGAAATCTGCCCTTCATCTATCTAAGCATCAGTATGTTGCATCACACCATCAAAATAATCTTTAAAACTTACAGAACTGGGGCCACTTGCCTTGTTCAAAAATAGGAACATCAAACCAAACACAGGACCCTTCTAAACACAGGCCCTATACACACCTGTAAAGCCTTTCCTTTAAAGTTTGAAAAACATGTGATTCAGAAACAATGAATTCAGGACAGTATGGTATGGACTTCTAGGATTTGGAATAGCTCAACTGGAATTCCATCACCTCCACTAGCTTTGTTCATAGTGATGCTTCCTAAGGCCCTCTTGACTTCACATTCCAGGATGTCTGGCTCTAGGTCAGTGATCATACCATCGTGACTATCTGGGTCGTGAAGATCTTTTTTGTACAGTTCTTCTGTGTATTCTTGCCATCTCTTCTTAATCTCTTCTGCTTCTGTTAGGACCATACCATTTCTGCCCTTTATCGAGCTCATCTTTGCATGAAATGTTCCTTTGGTATCTCTGATTTTCTTGAAGAGATCCCTAGTCTTTCCTATTCTGTTGTTTTCCTCTATTTCTTTGCATTGATCACTGAAGAAGGCTTTCTTATCTCTTCTTGCTATTCTTTGGAACTCTGCATTCAGATGTTTATATCTTTCCTTTTCTCCTTTGCTTTTTGCTTCTCTTCTCTTCACAGCTATTTGTAAGGCCTCCCCAGACAGCCATTTTGCTTTTTTGCATTTCTTTTCTATGGGAATGGTCTTGATCCCTGTCTCCTGTACAATGTCACAAACCTCATTCCATAGTTCATCAGGCACTCTATCTATCAGATCTAGGCCCTTAAATCTATTTCTCACTTCCACTGTATAATCATAAGGGATTTGATTTAGGTGATACCTGAATGGTCTAGTGGTTTTCCCTACTTTCTTCAATTTAAGTCAATATGCCAGCAAATTTGGAAAACTCAGCAGTGGCCACAGGACTAGAAAAGGTCAGTTTTCATTCCAATCCCAAAGAAAGGCAACGCCAAAGAATGCTCAAACTACCACACAATTGCACTCATCTCACATGCTAGTAAAGTAATGCTCAAAATTCTCCAAGCCAGGCTTCAGCAATATGTGAACCGTGAACTTCCTGATGTACAAGCTGGTTTTAGAAAAGGCAGAGGAACCAGAGATCAAATTGCCAACATCCGCTGGATCATGGAAAAAGCAAGAGAGTTCCAGAAAAACATCTATTTCTGCTTTATTGACTATGCCAAAGCCTTTGACTGTGTGGATCACAATAAACTGTGGAAAATTCTGAAAACAGATGACTCTGATGCTGGGAGGGATTGGGGGCAGGAGGAGAAGGGGACGACAGAGGATGAGATGGCTGGATGGCATCACTGACTCTATGAACGTGAGTCTGAGTGAACTCCGGGAGTTGGTGATGGACAGGGAGGCCTGGCGTGCTGGGATTCATGGGGTCGCAAAGAGTCGGACACAACTGAGTGACTGATCTGATCTGATGGACTTCTAGAGAAGGGAACTAGACTAGCAAAAAGAACTTCACCTAGGATCTTTAATTTTGTTCAAAGGAAAAAAAACCTGAGCCAAAGATGATGAAACATTAAGATCTGATGAAGCTATAGGTGATGGTTATATGGGTGTTTGTCATATTTTCTGAATGCTTGAACTGTTTCACTTTTTAAAAACTGACGATTACAGTAATATAATTCATGCAGAGAACAGTTTACAGTTAAATGCTAGGACAGTATTCAAAATCCTTTACGATGGACTATAGAGCTCATGAACTGTAAGACAGATTTTGAAAGCAGACTACAAATGAAGGGTGAGTTAGGAAAAGTTAGAAAGTAAACGGTGTTTGGAATTGGCTGGAGGAGGGGAAATGAGGACCTGCTGATCAATGGGCATGAAATCTGTCATGGAAGATGAAAAAGTTCCAGAGACTAGCTTTAGAATAGAACATAGTGCTTATATTTAACCATACTAGACTGTACACTTGACCATCTGTTAAGAGAATAGATCTACGTTATGTGTTTTTTATCATAATGAAAAAAAAACAAAACCTACATTGGAGATTAGGGTATGTCCCTAACTTTTAATTTATCCAACACTTAAATGACGCTAATAATAATTTGGTCTATTTTCAGCATCAGAGTAAGAGTCAAAGAATATATATTAATCATTTAGTACAGTCTTAATATTTACTATTGGTATAATTAGTATATTAGCATAACCATATCATTGAAAAATACAAAGTAAGTTGTTCACAAACAAGGAAAACAACAGAAACAGACCAAAAGTGGGAAGATATTATTGTAACATAAAGTGTAAAGGGGGCTGGATCAAAATAAATCACCAATACCGCCCCCTAAATTACGGAAAATACACTTAGAATATATGCGCTTGTTTCTGAACTTTTTCCCCTTTTCTGGCAGGAAAGGGAAATTGAGATTCATGATTTCTCTGCATAAAGTCTACCACCTATTGATTTTGTTAATATTTTTCTTTTTTAAAACTGCAACATTATAGTCTGAAGACTCAGCGACACTTTGGTGTCGAGGTCTGTGAGAGAACACAGGTAAAATGGCTCCATTAGACTAATTACCTAGATACAGGTAGGACGGCTCAAGACTGAGTAGGCTAACTGCCATCTTCGGGGGTTTTTAGTTGAGTTCTAAATTCACTGCTGAAGATGCACGTGGGGCGAACGTGAGGTATCTCACTTCTTCGAAGAAGTTGAGCCATTTCCCTTCTTCGGAGAAGGTGAGGCATCTCCCTTCTTTTAAAAACGTGAGGCGCCTCACGTCTCTGGAGAACGTGAGGCATCTCGCTTCTCGGAGAGCGTGAGGCATCTGCCTTCTTCAGACAACATGAGGCGCCGCACTGCTCTGGAGAACGTGAGGCACCTGCCTTCTTCGGACAACGTGAGGCATCTCCCTTCTCGGAGAGCGTGAGGAATCTCACTCCGCTTGCAGGCCGCACGTGCCCGCGGGCAGCAGGCAGGACCCCCGGGCGCCGGAACCCCGGCTCTCACAATCCAGGGTCGCGTCGGCGACGAGCGGCCTCTGGAGATCTGACCCCTGGCGTTCTGTGCGCCGCTCAGGACCGCGCTCGCCCGCCCCCGCGGGGCCCTGCGCTGTGGCCGAGCTGCGGCAAAGGGCTCGCTTGCAGCTCCCTGGTCCAGGCGGCTGTAGCCGAGCGCGCAGGAGTCTGCACGGGGCCGACGGTGAGGTCAGGTGTCTGCCCCTGGGTCCCACCCCGCCCCTGCACCGGGTGCCATGCACCTGGGTCCCCACCTGAGGCCGGGGCAGGGCGGACAGGCCTCCGGGTGGAGCGCCCGCCCTGGCCTGCCTGTCAGAGGTGGACATCTGCGCTGCCCACGATGGCTAGCCTCCTTGCCGCACCATTTCCTCAAATCCTGCGGCATCTTTATTAGGCTCTTCACTAATCACCTAATTGGAAGGTGCCGTCCATGCTCTGTTGAGACAGGGAGAAAGGGAAGTGCAGTATCAGAATGACTCAGGCACAAGAAAGGAAGAAAATTGTGCCATTTGTAGAGACCTGGATGGACCTAGAGATTGATATACAGAGTGAAGTAACTCGGACAGAGAAAAACCAATATCATACATTAACGCATATAGGTGGAATCTAGAAAAATGGTACAGATGATCTTATTTGCAAACCTGAAATAGAGACGTTATGTAGAGAAGTAATGTATGGATACCGAGGGAGTAAGGCTGGGAGGTGGAGGAACTGGGAGGTTTGGATTGGCATATATACACTATTGATGTACATGAAGAACAAGTGAAGTGGAAGTCGCTCAGTCATGTCCGACTCTTTGCGACCCCATTGACTATACAGTCCATGGAAGTCCAGGCCAGAATACTGGAGTGGCTAGCCTTTCCTTTCTCCAGGGGATCTTCCCAACCCAGAGATCCAACCCAGGTATCCCGCACTGCAGGCAGATTCCTTACCAGCTGAGCCACAAGGGAAGCCCATTGATAAACACGACAGATGACTAATCAGAAGCCACTGTATAGCTCAGGGAACTCTACTCAGCGCTCTGTGGTGACCTAAATGGGAAGAAAATCCAAAAATGAGTGGATATATGTGTACATACAGCTGGTTCACTTTACTGTACAGCAGAAACTAATACAACATTCTAAAGCAACCGTACTCCAATAAAAATCAATGCCCCGTGGGTGACTCAGCCTGCCCCTCACCACTCAGTGCCACTCTCTTAGTGGGAAAACCAAAAAAGAATTAACTACATATGCAGTTAAATATACTAAATTATTAGGAATACCATAATTATAATTATTAAATGCTTCTGAACAAGTTAGTATTTTGTGAAAAACTTTATATCACTTAGGGCTTCCCTGGAAGTTCAGACACTAAGGAATCTGCCTGAAATGTGGGAGACCCAGGTTCGATCCCTGGGTGGGGAATATCCCCTGGAGGAGGAAATAGCAACTCACTCCAGTATTCTTGCCTGGAGAATTCCATGGACAGAGGGGCCTGGTGTGCTACAGCCCACAAGGTCGCAGAGAATCAGACACGACTGAGCAATTAAGACATTATTTAGTCATTTATACCCTCACCCCCAAAACATGTAAGCAGCTTAAGACAGAGATTAGTCACTCTTAAAGAAATAAAGAAGCAGAGCCCTGGCCCCAAACAGCCAACTGATTTGGAATACAAGTGTCTTACTAGCGGCTGGAACCCCCATTGGAAGGATGTAAATCAGTACATGCCTTCTAAGTGGTCTCAATGACATTCCCACCCCACTTAAACTACTACCGACAAGCTTTAATGTGCCTGATTTAACACCTTCGTTAGCTCAGTACCATAAATAATGGCTTTCATTGCCTGACAATCTGTGTTGCAATAGGAGAGGTGAATCGAAATTAATAAGATGCTACACAGGAAAAGCTGGCTGCCATGTCACTCCCAGCTAAGTATTCTGGGTCAAGGGACACTTATTTCCAGAAGGAAATTAGTCCCAGAATTTCTCATCTCCTTCTTTGCAAACCAAACCCAGAGTGCCCCCCTGTGTATCAAGTGGAAATAAATGCCTACAGTTGCCATTATTACCAAGATAAGTTGAGATATGAGTGCTGATTCTTCTGACAAAAATACATAATTATGCTGATAGTTTTCAAGTGCAGTGTGTTTAACAAGTTGTCATATGGTGGGCACCATTATTTACAGTCCAAGCTATGTATTGTTTATTGGTGGAGTTCCAGAAAACTCAAGAATCTCAGAAATGGGAACAAGCCTAGTTTTACAGTAAATTAAAAGTAAAGGCCCAAATATCTATTATTCACATCTTGTAGATAGTTATCATTTGAGTTTAAAAATTGTTAACAGACTGTTCAAACACTTGAAAACATCACAAAATTTACTAACCCTCACCATGGTTGTCAAAGGTTTTTCTCTCATCAGGGCTTGTACCTAAATAATTTGCCTGGGATAACTCCCTTTGGCAGCAAAGAGAATCCGTTTTTTGTTTTTGTTTTTTTTATTCTGTGAGCCTTACTAAGTTCTCCATGTTCAAAGGGCTTGTCAGACAAACCCAGCTCATCAACCTGCAAAGGACTTCATCAGTCAATGAAGATTAAATTAAGGTTAGGCTATTAAGCAGAACTTCCAAAGCAGATTCCGACATAAAAATGTAAAAGTTACTAAAATAATTTATGTATTTACCTCCTGGAAAAGTCATTCATCAGCCATTTCTAAAATTACAACTCTGAAAGACGAAAAGCATCAGTGATAGAATTTGTTTTTCAATAGAAATATTGATAATTAGTCAGTTCTGTAGTTAGCCATGAGGTTTAATTTTAGAGAGGAATCTGTCTGCTTTTGGGCAGAGGATTTAAGTTCTTCCTGTATTCCTGCATTCTCGTCTATTTGCTGTGCTCTAGTGTCCTCCAATGGATGTTCTCGATAGTACTGCTATTACAGAATCTGAATCTGAGGATCACCAGGAGGCCAGGTGGACAAGAGCTTTCTAAGCAAACAGTCCCTAAAAGAACCCAGTTCTCCCCATCTAAGCTGAAATCAAGTAACACTCGACGTACATCCAAAAATCATTCTCCCTGATAGACAATGAGTTCCAGAGTCATTCAGATTAAATTTCCTTTCTCTTCTTATCATATTGAATAATCTCAAAAGTTGGACCCGTATGTATGAAAGTTGTTGAAAATATAAAAAGAGTATGGCTTTAGAGGTATGTGGTACAGAGTTAGACTTTGGATGTCAATGAAGACACAATTAATATTGTTTGATTAGCCTGGAAAATAACTTAAAGTACTCTAGAGCCCAGGGCTTCCCTGGTGGCTCAGTGGTAAAGAATCTGCCTGCCAATGCAGGAGACTCAGGTTTGATCCCTGGGTCAGGAAGATTCCCCTGGAGAAGGAAATGTCAACCAATTCCGGTGTTCTTGCCTGGGAAATTCCATGAACAGAGGAGCCTGGTGGGCAACAGTCCGTGGGGTTGCAAAACAGTCAGACATGACACAACAACTCTAGAGCATAAAGTTTGATTCTAGAAGAGTTTGTTTTGCAGGCCTTCTCTGGTGGCTCAGGTGGTAAAGAATCCACCTGCAAAGTGGGAGACCGGGTTCAGTCCTGGGTTGAGAAGATCCCTGGAGGAGGGCATGGAAACCCATTCGAACATTCTTGCCTTGAGAATTCCAAGGACAGAGAAGCCTGGTGGGCTGCACATGGGTTGCAAAGAGTCAGCAACAACTGAGAGACCAGCACTCGCTGTGCAACATAAGAAAAATAAGGGAAAAGCTCGTATTCATTGACATTAATGAATAAATCAGTCTGAATTATTGAGAAGTCTAAATTAGAACATATCTTTTAAAGAGCAGTGCTTCTGTATTTTCTTGGCCAAAATTAGAATGTAGTTTCAATAGATAGCCCAAGTAATTATAATAAAATCCAGGGCTATTCTTGTAAATTGCTTGTGTCTAGGGTTATTTAACAACAATATGCCCCGTATATTCTTGTTATTTCTATTTAAATAATCCTTCCATTCCCACAATAAGTGTTGAATCTTGTATTCAATCAAATGTCCCAATTTTGACCCAGAAAATATTGTGACTCAAACTGTGGGTGGAAGAAAGGGTGTGCATGGGAAGGAACTTCCTACTAGATATATGCAAATAAGTCCTGGAAAAAAATAATAATAATAAAAAATAAATAAATAAAAGTCCTGGAAAAAAAAAAGGGTGACCCTCACCCTGCCACCACACAGACATCCGTTCAGTTCAGTTCAGTTACTCAGTCGTGTCCGACTCTTTGCGACCCCATGGACTGCAGAACTCCAAGCCTCCCTGTCCATCACAAACTCCTGGAGTTTACTCAAACTTATGTCCATTGAGTCAGTGATGCCATCCAACCATTCATCCTCTGTCATCCCCTTCTCCTCCTGCCTTCAATCTTTCCGAGCATCAGGGTCTTTTCAAATGAGTCAGCTCTTTGCATCAGGTGGCCAAAGTATTGGAGTTTCAGCTTCAGCATGAGTCCTTCCAATGAATAGTCAGGACTGATTTCCTTTAGGATGGACTGGTTGGATCTCTTTGCAGTCCAAGGCACTCTCAAGAGTCTTCTCCAACACCACAGTTCTATAAGTATCAATTCTTCAGCCGCTCAGCTTTCTTTATGGTCCAACTCTCACATCCATACATGACTACTGGAGAAACCATACCTTTGACTAGACGGACCTTTGTTGGCAAAGAAATGTCTCTGCTTTTGAATATGCTGTCTAGGTTGGTCATAAGTTTTCTTCCAAGGAGGAGGCATCTTTTAATTTCATGGCTGCAGTCACCATCTGCAGTGATTTTGGAGTCCCTAAAAATAAAGTCTGTCACTGTCTCCATTGTTTCCCCATCTATTTGCCATGAAGTGATGGCATGATCTTCGTTTTCTGAATGTTGAGTTTTAAGCCAACATTTTCACTCTCCTCTTTCACTCTCATCAAGAGGCTCTTTAGTTCTTCTTTGCTTTCTGCCATAAGTGTGGGGTTATCTGCATATCTGAGGTTATTGATATTTCTCCCAGAAATCTTGATTCCAGCTTGTGCTTTTTCCAGCCCAGCATTTCTCATGATGTACTCTTCATATACGTTAAATAAGCAGGATGACAATAGACATCAGTTAATGTATAATGCTTTCTTATATCTCACAGGTGTATATATTTCCCTACTGTACTTACTGGAGCATTATATATAATACACACACACACACACACATATATACGTATGTGTGTGTGCTCAGTCACTCAGTTGTGTCCGACTCTTTGCGACCCTCTGGACTGTTGCCTGCCAGGCTCCTCCATGCATAGCATTTCCCAGGCAGGAATACTGGAGTGGGTTGCCATTTACTTCTCCAAGGCATCTTCCCAGGGATCAAGCCCAAGTCTCTCGTGTCTCCTGCATTGGCAGGTAGGTTCTTTACCCTAGCACTACCTGGGAAGCCCATGTGTGTGAGTCATTTGCTCTACCACGTTGTAAATCCACTATGCTTCAACAAAAGCAAATATAATAGCCCTCTAGCACTATAACTATCTGTAGGAACAATATTACAAGTGTGTTTCATTTACCCATCCTTTCCATCCATGGGGATTCCAAAGACTTGCTGTGGTACCTGCAAAACAGGAGATCTGGAAAGTTCCTGAGCACTGGATGGCTGGCAGGTAGTTTAATAAAATGATAAATCGCAGTCCTTAAGGAGCTCCAACAATTAGAAGTTAACTTCAGATAGTGATGACTGTATCCTGAGATAAAATGAAATAACACCGGTGGCACAGCTTAAAAGCAAGCGAGAATAACTCTGTAAGTGGAGTGTAAATATGAAAGTATATAGGCTTGCAGTTACTTTCCCGGGGACCGGATTACAATTCTGCACACGGTGCTCCGAGTCCCGCTGGGCTCTCCCATCAGGAAGACAGTAGGCCCTTCATTGGCTCTTTCTACTAAGTTTATTGACAAACACAAACTACAGAGCACAGAGAGCATGTGAAAATGCCTGTGTGCAAGTGTCACATGTGGGTGAAATGAATACAGAAATAGCTGTATGAGGAGCTACCCAAGACTGGAAGCCTAGCATCTTGTGAAAGAAAATCCACTAAGTTCCTGAGAGTCTATGTGGAATTAGCAGAAATAGAGGAAGTACTAGTATTTCCTAAATGCACTTCACCAATGGCTGCAATTGTACATTTTTATCACCAGATAGTTAAGATGCTCCTCCTCCTTCTCTGGTGTGGTACCCAGCACAGATTCAGAGCAGCTTACATGTGGAATTGCTCCCATTCTAATTCACTTAGGGGCTTCCCCTATGGCTCAGCTGGTAAAGAATCCACCTGCAATGTGGGAGACCTGGGTTCGATCCCTGGGTTGGGAAGATTCCCTGGAGAAAGGAAAGGCTATGCACTCCAGTATTCTGGCTGGTGTCACAAAGAGTCAGACATGACTGAGCGACTTTCACTTTCACATTAAGTCACTTAGAGTCAGGTGGTTAAGCTCTGGGAAGATCTAATATGATTCTCACTCACTCGTGCATTAGCCTTCACAATTATGCCATTTAATAAGGCTCTTGGTGTACCTAGACAGCAGAGACGTTACTTTGCCAACAAAGGCCCATCTAGTTAAAGCTATGGTCTTTCTAGTAGTCATGTATGGATGTGAGAGTTGGACTATAAAGAAAGCTGAGTGCTGAAGAATTGATGCTTTAGAACTGTGGTGTTGGAGAAGACTCTCGAGAGTCCCTTGCACTGCAAGGAGATCCAGTCCATCCTAAAGGAAATCAGTCCTGACTATTCATTGGAAGGACTCATGCTGAAGCTGAAACTCCAATACTTTGGCCACCTGATGCAAAGAACTGACTCATTGGAAAAGACCCTGATGCTGGGAAAGATTGAAGGCGGGAGGAGAAGGGGACAACAGAGGATGAATAGTTGTATGGCATCACTGACTCAATAGACATAAGTTTGAGTAAGCTCTGGGAGTTGGTGATGGACAGGGAGGCCTGTCGTACTGCATTCCATGGGGTTGCAAAGAGTCAGACATGACTGAGCAACTGAAATGAGCTGAACTGAACTGGGGTCCAGAAGCTTATAACTTATAGAGAATATAGCTTATCTCTCTGCTAAGTATCCTAACTACATGGACTTCCTTCTGTATCCTTTAGATAAATAAACCTTACTTTATTCATGCATGAGCTGTCTCTGTGTCTCCATCAATCTGAATCTAGTATTTTCATTTAACAATGCAATGATCACACAGTAATTTAAAGAAAGATAAAACCTGCATGAAAATGTCATTATGAAATTTCTATAATGCATACACTGTCTCTTGTGATAACCACATTTACTCTGCAGATTCAATAATCACACATTTCAGAAAAGTCACAGCTCCAAATAGCAAACTAGTCACAAGACATTTTGGAGTGAATATTCTGGTAGCATGACTACCTGTCTCATTCTATAGCCTAGGCTGTAGGGCTATCTGGTTCTTTTCATAAAAATGGAAGAAGTTCAAAAAGGCAAGCCCAACCATGCAAGGAAGTCCATTAGCCAAAGCAAGTTACATAGCCTAGGGCAAAGCCAAGTATCAGGGAAATTTCCTCTGCTCATCATGAAGTGTGGAGAAGGCGATGGCACCCACTCCAGTACTGTTGCCTGGAAAATCTCATGGATGGAGGAGCCTGGTGGGCTGCAGTCCGTGGGGTCGCTAAGAGTCGGACACGACTGAGCGACTTCACTTTCACTTTTCACTTTCACGCATTGGAGAAGGAAATGGCAACCCACTCCAGTGATCTTGCCTGGAGAACCCTGGGGACGGGGGAGCCTGGTGGGCTGCCGTCTATGGGGTCGCACAGAATCGGACACGACTGAAGTGACTTGGCAGCAGCAGCAGCATCATGAAGTGACGGATGCGTGGAGGTGTGGGTGCATGTCAAGTCGTGTCCAAATTCGTGACCCCATGACTGCAGCACACCAGGCTTCCCTGTCCATCACCATCTCCCAGAGTTCGTTGAAGTTCATGTCTGTTGAATCAGTGATGCCATCCAACCATCTCATCCTGTCACCCTCTTCTCCTTCTGCCTTCAATCTTTCCCAGCATCAGGGTCTTTTCCAATGAGTCAGCTGTTCGAATCAGGTGGCCAAATTATTGGAGCTTCAGCTTTAGCATCAGCCCTTCCAAAGAGAATTCAGGGTTGATTTCCTTTAAGATTGACTGGTTTGATCTCTTTGCTTTCCAATAAAGGAGGCAGAGAGCTAAAGAATTGATGCTTTTGAACCGTGGTGCTGAAGACTCTTGAGAGTCCATTGGAAGGAACAAGTAGACTGAATGATTTATGAAGTTTTATGAGATCCCAGTTATTCTCTGAGCTCATTACCTGTCACTTTAAATCAATTCCTTCTCCTATCATGCATGTCATTTTCAAAGTCATCGGTCTCCAGTTCAGGATCAATAGATTAATGCTTGATTTCTATAACTGAGTAATGACTCACTCCTATTAATATCTCCTTTCAACTATATTTTCTGTAGGCATTGCCCTCAGCACCTCATATATATTCCTTCCTGTCCTTGACATTTAACTTTAATCCTAAATTGTTGAACAAATGTCCTAGAAGATGTCATAATTCTTGTATCACTTAGACTACTTATTTTTTTAAATAGCCCTTCCTCAAGTCCACATCCAAACCTTTAGTGAATTCCTCCCCACCATTCCCTACAGGCCCCAATTCATTAGCCCACAGTTCAAAGATTTCCAAATTCACTTCTCCTTTCTTTTTGCTGTTCACTACAGCCACTTCACTTGAAGGAAACAAAATCATCCAAGTATGCTAACCTTCTTAACTGTATGCTAACCTTCCTACTGTTAACAAAAAAACTCATCAAAAACACAGAACAAAGGTTGAGTATCATATCCATTCAATGTCATTTGGAGCCATTGCTTAAAAGGTCAACTTGAGGATTATTTAAAAGCATAGACTTTGTTCAACCACTGTTTACCATTAAATAAAGACCTAGATGTAAAGAAGTGACTGGTGTCTCAGATGGTAAAGAATCCACCTGCAATGTGGGAGACCTGAGTTCAATTCCTGGGTTGGGAAGATCCCCCTGGAAGAGAGCATGGTAACCCACTCCAGTATTCTTCCCTGAAGAATCCCATGGACAGAGAAGCCTAGAGGGCTACAGTCTGTGGGGTCTCAAAGAGTCGCACATGACTGAGCCACTAAAACTCTTTAACACATATGTCGATATCCAGATTTTTGTCTAACAGAAAAGATAACCCAGTGCTACAGTTTACTGTCTTACAGAACATTATCTAGTTTTGTCTCTAACCCAGAAACCATATCCCAACTTTCCTTCATTAAATTTCTGAGGATACCCAGCACCTCAGATGCTCTTGGAAGCAATCACTCCATTACACTGATTTCTTCAGTATATGAATTAATAAGATGAGTAATATCTTTGACATGTGTTCATTTTAAATTTGTAAAACAGCTATGTTTTCAACTCTTTGAAAAGTGTCCCTTATCAGTAATCTCTTTTTGAAAACTTTTCTCCTTCTCCTTCTGTTCCTATCAGAAATGTCTGCCACTTGTCCAAGCTTATCAGAATCCTAGCTCTCCTTCAAGTTTTTGTCCTAAGTCCATTTCCCAGAAAGGATCTTATCTTCCCTTAAACGGATCGGGCATTTATAGCCTGCATTACTTTTTTTCTTTTTTTTTGAATGTACATAGACATATATTTATTTATGAAATACATTCACCAACATACTATTTTCATTGTTGTTTAGTTGCTAAATCATGTCCAACTCTTTTGTGTCCCTATGGACTGTATGCCACCAGACTCCTCTGTCCATGGGATTCTCCAGGCGAGAGCACTGGGGTGGGCTGCCGTTTCCTTCTCCAGGAGATCTTCTTGATTCGGGGATTGAACCTAAGTCTCCAGCATTGGCAGATGGAGTCTATACCACTGAGCCACCATGGAAGTATGTGTATATATATATGTATATATATACACACACACAGAAATATGAATTTGAAGGGAGAGAGAATTAAAATACAAATTGAACTTACAGTCTATTATTTCATGCCCTTGTGGATAATTTTTTTTTTTTGGTTGTTCTTTTTTTTTTTAATTTTATTTTATTTTTAAACTTTACATAATTGTATTAGTTTTGCCAAATATCAAAATGAATCCGCCACAGGTATACATGTGTTCCCCATCCTGAACCCTCCTCCCTCCTCCCTCCCCATACCATCCCTCTGGGTCGTCCCAGTGAAAACTTTTCTCCTTCTCCTTCTGTTCCTATCAGAAATGTCTGCCACTTGTCCAAGTTTATCAGAATCCTAGCTCTCTTTCAAGTTTTTGTCCCAACTCCATTTCCCAGAAAGGATCTATCTTCCCTTAAATGGATTGGGTATTTATAGCCTGCATTACTTTTGCTTCTTTGTGATTTCATTTATTTTTAAATGTTTGTTTTGTTTTCTTGACTGTTGCTCTTGAATTTTTGTCATAAGAAAATAAATTTAAAGTCTGCTAAACACTGGACTTCCCAAGTGGCGCTAGTGGTAAAGAACCCACATGCCAAGGCAGGAGATGTAAGAGATGCCGGCTCAATTCCTAGGTGGGGAAAGTCCCCTGGAGGAGGAAATGGCAACCCACTCCAGTATTCTTGCCTGGAGAATTCCATGGACAGAGGAGCCTGGTGGCCTATATAGTCCAAAAGGTCGAGAAGAGTCGGACACGACTGAAGGGACTTAGTGCACACACACACATGTTAAACGCTGATATTTATAAACACAAAGATAGCAGCTGTGTGGCGATTCCTGGAACTGTTGAAAGACGTAACACAATAAGTCTCCTACATACGAACAAATTCTGTTCCGAGAGTGTATTCACAACTCCGATTGTTCGTAAGTCCAACAAAATGAGCCTGGGTACACAGCTAACACAATCAGCTGTATAGTACTGTACTGCAATAGGCTTATCGTACTTTTCTCACGAATAATACAGAATAAACGAACACAAAAAATAAGGTATTTTTAATATTACTGTTCAGGACCTTGAAAAGTACTGTAGTGCAGTCCAGCAGCAGGCGAACAGGCAAGAAGAGCCACTGCCTGGAGGAGGGAGAGGGTGGGACATGATAAACCGAAGGCTCATCAGGAACAGAAGCGGGCGAGCTGCAACATCACTCACGCACTGAGGGAAAGCACATTCACACCTTGGAAGTTCCCCACTTGGAGGTTCCCGTGTAGGGGACTTGCTGTAATTGTTACCTTGGTATCTCATGAAAAGAAAAACTTTTCTTCTTTTCTTCAGAAAAGAAGAAAAAAGTTGAATGAGGAGACATTCAACTTCAAAAACATATTAATTAACACTTTTGCTACTTTCCTAGGTCAGCTTAGACAAGATCTGGGAAACGCTCTAAATAAAGTCTTTGCAAAGTGAGAAGGAATCAGCGCAGACAGAAAGACGGTGCCAGGCACAGCTATGGAGTCAGCCTTCTGTGAGAAACGCACTTCTAGAGAATCACTTGTAAATTTATGTAGCACCCAAAACACTGTCATTTCAAAAAGAAGCTCAGCGGGAAGTTCCCAGGGTGGGAGTGTGAGGCTTCTCGCACTCGCTCACCAGGGGACCAAGGTCCTCCTGTGTACACATTTGTTTAAGGTCTTCTCCCTCAACAGGTAGGTATCGGAACAACTATACTTGGGCACACAACAATGGGAAAATTCAATTCTGAGCTTCAGTTAGAGTTTCATGGAAAATTCCTTTTATTATTGGCTAGTTGTTTCAGCTGGGAATACAATTTAAAGACACTGCCCAAATAAAATTGAAATTCTACATTTTTAAAGCCGATTTAGATGGGGAAAAAAAGATGTCCTCACTATTAACCAAGCCCTTTAACCAAGTTTCTCATTCTGGAGAGCTCCTGGGAGGCTAGGCTGATGGATAGATGAAGAGCAATATTAAAATCAGGCTTCAGGAACCAGGAATTTTGCCTGGCTCACTCTCACATCTCCAGGGTTTTGTTCTCAGGCCACTCCATCTTCCTTCCAAGGCCATTCTCAGAAACCTTCAAGAGCCACACACTGGCTCCTAAAGAAACGTCCAGTTTCTCATCCTGTCATTCAAGAGTCTCATCATCTGACCCCAAACTACCTCTCCTAAGTTGTGGGTGGTTGATAGGCTATGCTACAATATTACTTATATTTCTTCACAGCCATATCTTGGTCCTATTCTTTTCTCATTGGAAAAGACCCTGATGCTGGGAAAGATTGAAAGCAGGAGGAGGAGGGGATGACAGAGGATGAGATGGCTGGATGGCCTCACCGACTCAGTGGACATGAGTTTGAGCAAGCTCTGAGATGGTGAAGGACAGCGGAACCTGGCGTGCTGCAGTCCTGGGGTCAAAAAGAGTCGGACAGGACTCAGTGAGTGAACAATGCTTTGCTCTGCTTACCACATCCTTTCACAATCATCTCTGCTTAGTCTTGTAGGTTTTATTCAAATACTATGTAATCCTTGAAACATTTCCCAGTCACCATAACTCAGCATGATTTGTTTTTTTCTAAATTCCTGTATCTTTTTGTGTTGTATTGAGTTGGCCAAAACTTTTTTCAGATTTTTCCATAAGATCTTATGGAAAAACTTGAACAAACTTTCTGGCCAACCAAATATTATTTTGTTTTGTTAATCATATAATAGGCACATGTATTTCCTCCCTTATACAATGTTGAGAACAGCAATCCATATCTCATATTACTCTCTCTCTATCCCATAGCATAATAGATCCTCAATAATTTCTTGTTGAGTGAGTGAACTGAAAAGAAGTGGTAATAATGCTTTATGCTGGTTTTACAAATTCAACTTTTTAGAATTAAATCACTTGACAATTTTTTTTCATTTGACCATTTTTCTATTTTCCTCATCTGTGCTTACATACGTTCGTGCTAAGTTGCTTCAATCATGTCCAACTCTTTGTGACCCTTTGGACTGTATAGACCACCAGGCTCCACTGTCCATGGGATTCTCCAGACAAGAACACCGGAGTGGGTTTCCATGCCCTCCTCTAGGGGAGCTTCCTGCCCCAGGGATTGAACCTGCATCTCTTGTGTCTCTTGCGTTGGCGGGCGGATTCTTCACCACTAGCGCCACCTGGGAAGCCCATTCTCTCCATAATCAGGCAATGAAAACATCTTTAATTAATGATCAAGTTGACCTGAAGGTTGACCAGCCTATAAAATTCTAGTTTATTTGAATCAACCTTTTGGTTTGACCTTAGCATAACCTTCTGACAATATAGTACAGAATCTGTAGGACACCAAGTTTCCCTTCCAAGAAAATTGTTTAACAGTTTTAATCAAAAGCTAATTGCAGTTGCCTGAAGAACCTTGAGAAAGATCTGAGGTCAGGGTTTGGGATTAAACAGTTCTTTAGAGTTTACCAAGTGCTTTCACACACACTGATGGTGCGAGCTAGGTTCAGGAACTTTGTGAGGATGTTCATTGGAAACATAGGGCAGGAGGGGCTGGCAGGGGACAAGTCAGGCTGCAGTGCAGTTATGACTAAGCCCTGACCCAGGAGGATCCCTGGGGCTGGCATAACCCTGTTCATGCCAGGAGGGACCCAGACCTTTGTACCCCTGGACTGACGGGTGATGCACTGCCCTGGGAAGCAGGCACCCTTGGGCAAGGTGGCACTCTTCAGTAGAGGCAATTCTCAAAGAGGGGTGTGGCGATCTCTCAGTGGACAACCTCTGCGTTGGGAGGAATAAATCCTTCATTCCCCAGGGAGAGATTTTGGCCAGTGAAGTCCAGTATCCTCTAAATACCTCTAAATACCAATGTATCTCATGTTCTTTCCATTAAGTACTAAAGTTTGGTGTGGCTTCTTGAGCACACATTTATTCTAGGTGGCAAAGAAGTGTTTATACTCCCACATTTCTCTCTTACATTATTCCTGTCTGTATTCCTGATATGAGTCCGAAACATGTGTCACAGTGTTTTCCCCTAACTCCAATGATTTTTGATTCTTGAAGCAAATGAAATGTGTGTTTGTATCTCTTTCCTTTGTGCCAGTGGTCCTACAGCAACAAGAATGATAAATGAAAAGATATAAATGAGATCTATAATTATTTTTTTATTCTCTAATATTTCCATAAAATTAACCACTGGTTTTTCTATCAAGTTTGTCCATTAGAACATGCAGATATTTATTGCATTTGTTCCTAAATATTTACAGCTGCATTGTTCACATACATCTGTATATGAATTTGTGTTATGAAGATGATCTTACTGTACATACTCTGCAGCCAGATGCTGCCTCTTCGTGAGCTCTCTACTTGGAAGACTTCCAGAGAGGCAGTGCATGAGAGGCCAAGAGCATAGGTTTGGGATTAAACGGGACCAAGGAGGAATGGAATGCAGAGTTTAAAAGCACGGATCCTAGAGTCAGACTGCCTAGGCTCAGCTCTACCAACTGTGTGCTGTGTGATCTTGCGTATTTCACTTAATCTGTTTACGTCTTGGTTTCCTTAAATATAAGTGGGAAATCAATCATGGAATTCTTGCGAAAAATAAAAAGCACACAATGTATTTAGAGCAAGGTCTCAACACACTTAAACCGTCATCAACTGTTATTTATTGTTGCAATTGGTACTAAAATCTTCACATTCCCAGCTTTAAAGAAAAGAAAGTAATAAGAAAGACGGTGAGATATGCCTGGAATCACACTGTGGAGCCTTCTATTTTATTCTACTTGGGAATGCATCTAAGGCAGTACTATATTCATAAAGTATTCTGAAAAGCCTGCAAATACTTGGCGAAATTGAACAAACAGGATAACTGAGGGTCTGCATGGCTTTATTTGCCCCTTGATATTAACTCACTAGTTTTGCTCTCTTTTGCTTTGGAGCTCACCTAGAGCTTTCACATACATTGATTAGTCATTTTATCAATGATTCTGCAAAATAGCCTAAGATGATGACTGTCTCTAAATTTAAATATACAAAGTATAACCCAGAGAATTTGAGTGATCTTTTTCAACATCACACAGTTAAGCAACGAGAAGAGTGAATCCTTAGCTTCACTACTCTCAGTACACAGACAGGTCTAACATCACAGCAGCAGATGTCAACTGCGACTCTGCCATCCACTGCAAGACCCTCACCCGTCATCTGTGACTGGAAACAACGCGTGAAGCTTGCAAATGATGGAACATGAAACACTTCCTTTTATATTTAAGGAAGGGTTGTCTGCATAAACATCTATCTCTTGCTCATATTTGTGTTCATAAATGCTTTCTCAAGTAGAATAAATGGCTCCAGTGGGAAGAAAAATGTTTAGGGCTTTGGTACGCCCAGGGGAGTGTGTCTGGCATGTGAATGTTATTTATCAGGTAAGCCTTGGTGGTAAGCTGCATTGCATCACCTTGCCACTAAGATCTGGGACCATGTTTCCCCCTTTACATTTGCCTCTATTGATCTGGGACCATGTTTCCCCCTTTACATTTGCCACTAAGATCTAGGACCGTGTTTCCCCTTTACATCTGCCTCTACTGACAACACTTGAATTTTGGCATCAACTCTAGAACCCTTTTTAAAGAGAGAGTCAGTTCAGTTCAGTCGCTCAGTCGTGTCCGACTCTTTGCAACCCCATGAATCGCAGCGCGCCAGGCCTCCCTGTCCATCACCAACTCCCAGAGTTCACTCAAACTCACGTCCATCAAGTCGGTGATGCTATCCAGCCATCTCATCCTCTGTCGTCCCCTTTTCCTCCTGCCCCCAATCCCTCCCAGCATCAGAGTCTTTTCCAATGAGTCAGTTCTTCAAATGAGGTGGCCAAAGTACTGGAGTTTCAGCTTTAGCATCATTCCTTCCAAAGAACACCCAGGACTGATCTCCTTTAGAATGGACTGGTTGGATCTCCTTGCAGTCCAAGGGACTCTCAAGAGTCTTCTCCAACATCACAGTTCAAAAGTATCAATTCTTCAGTGCTCAGCTTTTTTCACAGTCCAACTCTCACATCCATACATGACCACTGGAAAAACCATAGCCTTGACTAGACGGACCTTTATTGGCAAAGTAATATCTCTGCTTTTCAAAGATAGAGTTAACCACATATCAATTCCCTAAAATGACTAACTAGCTGCTTGTAGGCTCATTAAGCCCAGGGTCTTCTCCCTTTTCCTGCATCCACCATACCTAGTTGCTTTTCTTCTTTCATGCATAATTCTGTGGCATGACAACATTTCACCAGTAAGGACTTTATAAAGCATAAAGCACTAAACTCAGAAGAACAACGTGAATATTTATGTCAGGGGAGTTTGTAATTTCCTCAGTTCTGTCTCATTGCAACAAAAATCTGAAGCGACGGACCAGCGTTACAGCCCTTGGATGGACCAGTGTTACAGCTCCATGTTACACCTCAGTTTTATTCAGAAAGTAAAGGAAAATACGTCCTTGAGGCTTGAGGGCGGGCCGACCCAAAAAGACGCAAAGAGAAGAGAGGCCCCCCGCCCAATTTGGGGCCCCCTTTTTATGTTTTCTCCTCCCCCTGGGCCTGCCCTATGTAAATTGGGCTAGCTAGGAGGGCTGTTTGTTCTACCTAAGGTCCTGTCTCTGATCCTCAGACTTTCCTTTGTTCTATTTTCACAGGCTTTTCCCTTCCTTGTCGTTTAGCCACCGCCATTCTGGACTCCTTTTTCTTATTCTAATTACCTAACATTTACTTATTAGCGATTGCAGAATTATACCCACATACAGAGACCTGCATTTCAACATGATAAATGACCAGGTATTACGAAAGACTGGTAGAGCATTCACCCCCAATGGCACTGCACCATTACTAAAAATACATTGATATTTTGGTCTTATTCTTCACACAACAGGACTTTTAAGGAACAATAAGATGATAACGGAAAACCAACGTCAAGCCAACAAACTTCTATTAGTGCCCAAAGCCACAAAACATACAGTATATATTAGGGTAATGAGGAGTTCTCAAATCTTTCTGAAGATCCTTCTTTTAGCAGGGGATGCCCACTTCTTGCTTATGTAAGACTGAAAATAAATCATATAGGACCACAGTGTTGCTAGAAGACAATGAAGCTGATTTTTTAACAGGCTGATTCCAGAATATAAGCAAATGAATCAGAGGAGTCACCTAGAAATTTTGAAACTTATTTCAAAAGCTACACAGAAAAAATGAATCTCCCCTATGGGTAAATAAGTAAAGAAAATATGGTATATATATATATATATATATATGCCATGCATGTATACAATGGAATACTATCCAGCCAAAAAAACAGGGAAATCCTGTCATTATGTGACAACATAATGAGGGCATTATGCTAGTAAAATAAGCCAGACAGAGAAAGAGAAATACTGGATGCTCTCACTCATATGTGAAATCTTAAAAAGAAAGAAAGAAAAAACACTTGAAGCATGAGATAGATGGGCCCAGGCTAAGGATTTATAACTGGTTCCTGTTTACATTTCTTGGGGCAAGAAAAAGGTGGGCTTCAGGCTGGATGCTTACAAGTAGCCTCCTGTTTGCACTTCCTAAAACAGGAGACAGGTATGCTCCAGGTTAGATATATGCAGCCAACCTACTATTTGCTCTCTGAAACGGAAGTCAGAGCTGAAACAGGGTAAAGAGTCAGGCTTTGTCTACTGTGGAGCCCTTAGGATGACAGTCATGGCAGGAGCAGAGAAGGACTGAGCCCTGCCAGTAAGGGACCAGGAAGTCACTTACTTCCCATGCTTGGGACAAAGGAGACACTGCACACACACACAGACTCCTCGGGGGTCAAAAAGGAGGGGGCCCCACCCCAGAAGAGGTGACACCCCCACAGACGTCTGGGCTGGAGTCCCTCTTGGAAAAAAATGGGCCTGCATGTCAGGGAGGATCCTAAGGTAGGTCAGGTCTGGAAAAAGAAACCAAGCAATTGCCTAAGGGTAAACAAAGACCCAGAAGAACTGCCCTACAGATGACTCAGCCGCCTCTTTCCTGCACTCACTAGGAGGGGTACCCACGCCCTTTCTCTCTGGTGTGCATCGCCACCTTACTTCTGTCCTAGCTAAGCAAGCCGTTTCCCTGTGTCCGCCCCCACCTGTGGTTGTGCTGTGCCTCTAATAATAGACTTTATACCTGCATTTACAGTTTTTAACTCTGTGAGAAATACATTTTTCACTGAGGGCAAAGATCCAGGGAAAAATAGCTTCTAGCCCCTAGCCCTGTCTGGTCTGGTGGCTAGGAGTCCTGCTTCTCATCCAGGCTCCACAGGTTCAATTCCAGGGCAGGGATTTAAGATCTTGCTTCACGCCACTGCTCACTGCTGCCTCCCTGAGAACAAACTGAACTCATAGATACAGAGGACAGACTGGTGGTTTCCAGAGGCAGGTGAAATGGGTGAAGGGAGTCGAAAGGTGCGAAGTTTCAGTTGTGAAATAGGGAGGGACACGTAAAGAAGGGGCTTGGGGACAGAGCAGAGTAAGGAGAGGGTGGGATGTGTGGACCAGTGGGAGGAGAGGGTGAGAAGAACAGGAGAGTGGGCCTGATACACGTGCACTGCCCTATTAGAAACAAAGCTAGAGGAGACCCGCTGTATAGCCCAGGGGGCTCAGCTCAGTGCCCTGTGATGACCTAGCGGGTGGGCTGGGGAAAGGGAGGGAGGCTCAACAGGGAGGGCATATACATACACTTATGACTGAGTCATGGTCGCATCGCAGAAACCAACACAGCATTAGTGAGCAATTATTCTCCACTTAAAAACTTTAAAATAATTTTTTGAAGTTCTTATGACAAGGAAAAAATTGTAGCTATGTATGGTGATGGGTGTTAAATAAACTTATTGTGGCTATTATTTCTCAGTATATATATATCTATAGAATCATTACTCTGTACACCTGAAATTAATAAGTGTTTTGACATATATGTCACTTGTATCTCACTAAGAAAAGAATGAGTCTCCCCCGAGTCGTCTTCTCTGCTGCAGGGATACCTGCCCAGGACATTTTGTAATTCCTGTTTGTGATTCTCTTTGAAGCAAGTAGCAGTTACTTTACTGAGTTCTTGGAATGTTACATGAACCATACAAATCATTTAACATGTTTCATCTAACATGATCCTTCACAACAGCAGCATGAGGTGGTCCAGATGGGAAAAATCCCAGAGATTACGAAACCTAACATGTGGAGTGGTCTGAAGTCCGGGCCTGGCAGCTAAGGAAGCTGGTATTTGAGCTTTCTCCTTCCCAATCACATCACTGTGCAGTCACACAGGTCCATCACAGCCAGTCAAATTCATGACTTTGCACTGTGGCAGTGAGAAATGGAATATTCCCTGCCGTATCAGTAAACAGAGGATGCCACGGTCTCCAGCAATTGCAGCCCTTCGACATGAGCCGATCAGCCCTGAGGAAACGCAGGGCTGAAAAGAATACCTGTAATCCAGCAGCTGGCAGGGGCTCCCCTGGTGGCTCAGAGGGTAAAGAATCCGCCTGCAATTCAGGAGACCTGGGTTCAATCCCTGGGTCAGGAAGATCTGCTAGAGAAGGGAAAGGCTAACCACTCCAGTATTCTTGGGCTTCCCTGGTGGCTCAGATGGTAAAGAATCTGCCTGCAATGTGGGAGACCTGGGTTTGATCCTTGCGTGGGGAAGATACCCTGGAGCAGGGAATAGCCACCCACTCTAGTATCCTGGCCTAGAGAATTCCATGGACAGAGGGGCCTGGAGGGCTACAGTCCACAGGGTCGCAAAGTGCCTGACATGAAGGAGTGACTAAGCACAGCAGCTGTCAGACTGCAGCCACGCCCTGAGAAAACTCAAGGGTGTGGAAATACAGGATCCTGGCTGTATCAGGATCCTTATACAGTATTCTCATCCAGGATCCTTATCCAGGATCCTTATCCTTATCCCTGTATCCTAATACAGGATCCTGGCTGTATCAGGATCCTTATCCAGGATCCTTATCCTTATCCCTGTATCCTAATACAGGATACTGGCTGTATCAGGATCCTTATACAGGATCCTCATCCAGGATCCTTATCCAGGATCCTTATCCTTATCCCTGTATCCTAATACAGGATCCTTAGCTGAGGTGTATAACAAAGGAATGATTCCAGTGAGTCCAGACTCTTGAATCTTCCCGTTCAGAGAAAAACACTAAATTCCTTAACTTGGGATATCTGGCTTATTCAATATCAGCAGTCTGGTGATGCTCCCAACTACCTGTCCTTTGTTGCAAGACTTCTATATATCCTACCTCCTCAGAGCAGTTTCTCAAGCTGTCTGAAATGCTGTCTCCAAGACTCAGTCTTCCTTTTGCCCCAAATAAAACTGTACTTGTATAGGCCTGTGCACACAGCTGGGGAAGGAGAGGGTGGGATGAACTGAGAGCGTAGCATGGAAATGTGACTAGCACGTGTGAAATAGCTCGCTAGTGGAAAGCTGCTGTATAGCACAGGGTGCTCAACCCCGCGCTCCGTGAAAACCTAGAAGGGTGGGAGGGAGGTTCGAGAGAGAGAGGATACGTGTATACTTATGCTGAGTCACACTGTCGTGTGGCAGAAAGCAACACAATATTACAAAGCACTTATGCTGCAATTAAAAAATAAATAAACCTGAACTTGCAACTCTCGTGCTGTGCACTTTTTAAAATCAACAACAGTTTTTACAAGCTCGTGCAGACAGCCAAGGATTTCCCAGGCTCCATTCCAAGGATATCGGAATAAAAGAGCTAAGTCACCAGCAAATAAGACATAGGTCCTCAAGGGGCTTTGAGGTTACTCTTGATTAGTACCAGGCTCTTGCCAAAAGATAAATCTACCTGCAAAGGATGAAGCTTTGCCACACTGCAGATGGTTTTTGAAATCGGGGCACAGGCAGCTTACTGATGGGAGGTGTAGTCAGAAGACAGAGCCTCGGGGATCAGCCCCAGACGACGCTGAGCTGCGACTCCAGTGCCACGGTTGCCGTGGTTACTCTCAGAGCAAACGCTAAGGAGGCTGGCGCGCACCTGAAGCCCTGCTGTGTCTGCACAAGTCCTGTTGCTTGGGGATCTGTGGGGAGCTGGCGGGAGGCAAAGGTCATGAGGGAGGAGGCTCGGCATACGCAAAGGCGGGATCGAGCCTCAGGAGTCCCCCTGGAAATTCTCGAGCATCTACCCCCAAAACCAGAGTCTGCCTACTTTACTACTTTGTGCTCTCACCTACACCTCTGACTTTACGGGGGGCTGTCCCCCACCACCTCTTTCGGAAAAGGAGTTAACTTAGAGCTCCAGTTAATAATAATTCCTGGGCATGATAGGAGTGTTTCAACCTACAAACTCCTCTGAAGGTTCTCTAGCCTGCCTGACAGGCTTGTCCGGCCACATGTGATTGCTCACAGCCTCCCAACCGTGAGAGGCACGAGATGCTTTAAACCTTCTAAAAACAGGTTCCCTAGAAAAGTTAGAAAACCATTAGTATAAGTATAGTGGGCTGATTAGAAATTGTATTGGTGACGGGTTTTTCATTTGTTGAGCCAATGTTTACTGCTAAGTCTCCACATCCCCTGCCCTTATACACATTAATGAATATATAGAAGAAATAAGTATTAACCTTTGATATTAATCACGTTGGATCTTAGGCTAAGTAAATTCTTTCCTTAATTAAAAACCACTACACCCTTACCCTATAGGAATGTAACTTTATCTGGTACCTTCGGAAGGTGGCGTCTGTTTCAAAAATAATCACCCCTAGAGAAATAAGTGTTCTGGTTGACTAACCACTGTCACAAGGAGAGGGTCATAAATTGTCAGCAGGCCCCCCTGGCCAGAAGATGATGTAACACCCCTAAGACCTCTGTATACATTTGTATGAAGCACCTGACTTTAATAAAAGTCAGGACTGCTGACCCCGCGTGACTTTTGTATAACATCTCAGTGTATAAAAACAGACTCTGGAAAATAAAGAATTGGGATCAGTTCCTCGAGATACTGGTCTCCCCATGTCTGTCTCTCTCTCTCTCAAACTCTGGCTGAGTCTCCATCTGGAGCGCGGAGCCCTCCATGCTTACTAATTATGCCTGGGCTTCTAAGATCCGACCGGGGAGGCCTCAGTGTCTCCTCTCCTTCGGGAGAATGGAAGGACACCTGCGGCCTACGTAAGTGGTGCAAGCTTCTTGTCTTGAAGTTTTATTGGTTTCCCGCGTAAACCAAGCTACTCAGCCTCTTTTCTCCACTGAATTTTCCTGCTGAGCTATCCTCATTCTACTACTCTTTATATCTCTAATTAATATTTAATTAAAGCTATTGTTTCCTGATCACTGATGCCGTCCCCGCTTCGAACTCCCTGGATCAGCTGGAGCTGGACCTCAGCAGGGATCCCTACTTTTAGTGTGTGACAGAGATTTTGGAGGCACTTTTGAGCTCGTGAACATTCCCTTCATTTGTATTTATTTGTTTATTTTTGGCTGTGCTGGGTGTTTGTTGCTGCGAGAAGCAGCTCCTCTCTAGCTGTGGCACGTGGGCTCCGCACTGCAGCCCCCCCTTGCGGGCAGAGCTCGGGCTCTGGAGCCGGGCTCAGTCGTGGCGGCTCCTGCGCTTAGGTGCTCCTCAGCAGGTGGGATCTTCCTGGACCATATAGAACCTGTGTCCCCTGCCTTGGCAGGCGATTCTTAACCACTGGACCACCAGGGGACCCACCGTGAAAGTATCCTTTATTAACCTAATTCATAAACTGTTCACAAAACCAGCTTTCCTTATGATTTTATTTACTTTGAGTACTAACTGCAAGCTGGGCCCACTTACTCAAGTTATATTTCCCCTTAGCTGATTTTTAATCATTGAATTTTTATTTTAAATGCTTATTAAAATAGTAATGTGTATATACATATATATATATGCTCCAAAAGGAAGTAATTGCACACTATCATTTTGATAGAAGTTGTAAAATTATATAAACTATCATTAGACTTCCCTTTCAAGCACATTATAACACAGATAAACAGATTTTTTTTTTAATTTATTTGGCTGCACCAAGTCTTAGCTGTGGCATGTGAGATCTAGTTCCCTGGCCAAGGATTGAAGCCAGAGCTCCTGCATTGAAGGCATGGAGTCCCAGCCAGTGGACCACCAGGAGATAAACAGAATTTAACAGAATAAAATTGGTTCATTTTATAAACAAATTTATTGATCTAGCAATTATTTTTAAATTTGCAGCACTTACCTTTGATTTTAGAATCCAGCTAGGTATAGAGAACATGCCGAAGAATAACCAAAAGCTGATGTGAGTATAATTTAAGTTTATGGCTACATCTTCCCATATCCTTAAGAAACAGAAATCATCACTTTTTAGTGAAGAAAAGCTTTTGATTTTTACAAAATCAGCAATGCTTTCTAGAATTGCCACAGATGATCACAAAATTCTGTCTCTTCTGGAATTAGAAAAATTCTAAGAACTTAGGATTTTGGTATAGATTCTTGATGACTTAGAGAAAAATTAAGAGGTAAGACAAATAAATTTACAGAAGTGATAAGCAAAAAGGTGAGGCAAGTAAAAATAACTCCAACAATAAGTGACAGGCACACTTCATTCTGCAATGCTTGTGGATTTGTCTGAGATTTTAAGATTAATCGGTTCTACTGTCACAGACAAGAGAATGGTTTTCCCAATTTCACTTTTAATTTTCCCTGCAAATTCCACCTTTTCAATAAGGGTAAGTGTAGTCTCTACTGCCGATAAATAAGTTATATTAATTTATCCCCTAATGTCACTCAAAAGTGTTGTTGTTCAGCCGCTAAGTCATGTCTGACTCTTTGCAACCCCATGAACTGCAGCACACCAGGCTTCCCTGTCCTTCACTATCTCACAGAGTTTGTTCAGACTCATGTCTGTTGAGTTGGTGATGCTATCAACAATCTCATCCTCTGCCACCTCCTTCTCCTTTGCCTTTAATCTTTCCCAGCATCAGGGTCTTTTCCAATGAGTCAGTTCTTTCCATCAGGTGGCCAAAGTATTGGAGCTTCAGCTTCAGCATCAGTCTTTCCAATGAATATTCAGGACTGATTTCCTTTAGGATGGACTGGTTGGAGCTCCTTGCTACCCAAGGGACTCTCAAGAGTCTTCTCCACACCACAATTCGAAAGCATCAATTCTTTGGCATTCAGCCTTCTTTACAGTCGAACTCTCACATCCATCATGACTATTGGAAAACCATAGCCTTGACTATACAGACCTTTGTCAGCAAAGTGATGGCTCTGCTTTTTAATATGCTGTTTAAGTTTGTCATAACTTATCTTCCAAGGATCAAGCATCTTTTAATTTTATGGCTGCAGTCACCATCTACAATAATTTTGGAGCCCAAGAAAATAAAATCTGCCTTCCTAGGGCAGCTATTTCATCCCATTTTATGGATGATACAGAAATAAGATTATGACTTGTCCAAGTTTATGCAGTCTCAAAATGCATCAAGAACTGAAAATTAAATAACTAGAACAGAGTTTGGATGGCTAAAGAATTATTCAAAGTACAGACATATAATCTCTAGGTCCAAAGAAATTATATTCTTGGGCAACTAAATAATCATTCAAAATTTTCAGACAATCAATAGCTGTCATTTTAAGTGTCTCTTAAAATTGAGACATTATCAGGACACTAGAATATTCAAGAAATATTTCACACCAATAACTGAGAATGAACTTTTCCATTAATTATAAATTTTTTTTCCTATTCCTTGAAAACGATGGGTTGTGAAAAACTTTAGTCAATGAGGCAATTTTTCAAAAAGCCCAGGAACTTGGTAAAAAAATAAACTTCTTTGTAACAGGTTAGTTCAGTTCAATCTAATTTACTTGTTATTAAAATAGAAACAAGAAAATGCAAATGGAAATATACCTTCACTTTGTTAGTTTTTATTATTTTTATTTTATCCTAAATGAAGAAATATATGTGGCAATTATAATTCAAATTAAACCATTATGTGGTATTCTAAATACTGGAGGATTTCTTGATGAGGGAGAAAATATCAAATGATGGTCTCAATGCATCATTACATCATTTTTATTTTTTAATTACTAGTATCATTTTTCTAAAGAACTATGTATCTGATTACTCATGTGAGTCATAGATTCATGTATTTGGAATGAGGGGAAAGTGCTCTTTAGGTAGAATGGGTCTGAACACAGGAAAAGTAAATTCACATTGTCCACCTTCTCTTAGAAACACCACACTCCAGTGGTGAATACTACAAAAGGTTCTTAATTAAATCTCAGATTCATCAGTCTTGACAATTACCATACCTTGATTCAAACCAAATGCTTTGACCTTAGAATAGTGAATATCAGAAACAGGGTTTTATTGGTGAAACTTGAGTCTTGTTAAATGCCATAATATTGCTCTTATTGGTGAAATAACTGAATGTTAAAGACTTGGGAATTGGACAAAGTTGAGAAATACTCTGGTCCCCTTCATGAGGAGGAAACAAGGCTCTATAAAGACTCTAGCCTGGTCACACCCACGGATTCTGTTTCAACCCTTGATTAAGAGCATTTCTCATCATCTAGCTCCAGCTCTAAGGATACAGTATTCTTCTCTGGAATATCATCATGTCTACTCTAAGTAAAATGTTTATGCAAGGTGATAGCTGCTGTATTTAAACGCAGAGAGAGCAGAGACTTCCTTAGGTTTACCCAATAGTTGGAGGAACAGATTACCTCTAGTTCCCAATTAGAGTTCATTTAATAATTGAGAATGCAGAAGCTACCACTCAAGAATGGCATCAAAGACAAGAATTCCCTTATATTCCAGCTCCTTCAATCTTCCATGGGTAGAAAAGCTTAAAATTACTTCCAAACCCCATTTTCCAGTGAAGAGACCTATGCTAGGCTTCCAGTGTGCCGAGGTGGTAGACAGCAGCCTGTCGGTGGTGCATCCATTTGGGCAACAAATGTGCATTAAACTCCTGGTGGCTCAGCTGGTAAAGAGTCCGCCTGCCAGGCAGGATACCCCGGCTCCATCCCCGGGTTGGGAAGATCCCCTGGAGGAGGGCATGGCAACCCACTCCAGTATTCTTGCCTGGAGAATCCCATGGACAGAGGAGCCTGGCAGGCTACAGTCGCATGTAGGGGACCTGACTACATGGGGTTTCAAAGAGTCAGACATGACTGAGCACAGACATGACTAAGCACAGACACAATGGGTTAGACAGACATTGTGTGTTAGCCACTCAGGCGGTCACCTAAGCTGGGATCAGGATGAGGTGGTGACTGCCTACACCTCCAAAAAGACCACTCACTAAAAAAAAATGCCAGAAGGAAAATGTGACCCTCTTTTATGCATGAGGAATCAATTATCAAAGAAACCAAAGATAAGAAAGGAACAGACTCCTGATTCCCAGGGGCCTGCAGTTCTAGCTGGCAGTAACACCTGGCACAGGAGGCCCTGCTCTCGACACCACATGGGCTGTGGCATGACTAGTGGGCACTCACCTGAGCCCATTTGCCACTGCTGCGTCCACCAACCGACGGCACTGGGTTTACCGTGGTCACTTGGGAATTTGGATTCCATTCTCAAAATGTTCCTGACAGTATACTGTTTCTCTACTTTGGTGTATATTTGAAAGTTTTCCATAGCAAAGTATTTTTAAACCCCTGGCATACAAGAGGTCATCAAGCTTCACTTGAGCTTTTCCAGAGGTGACATCCTAACACTTCATGAGATCCTACCACTTCATAGGATCATAAGATCCTACCACTCAGCTGAAACTTGACTTCTTATCATGTCTACCAGGTGATCAAACTTCTCTACTGTGAACGACATAAAAGTAGTTCTTTACACAGAAGTAAAGCTCTCAACAAGAGAATCCTCCAAATAGCAAGAAGTTTATTAGGTATACAATTTACTATCCAAGACAGGGACAAAATTTGAAAATAAAAAGTGGTACTAAAATAATGAATGTCTTATCATTGTTAATATTTTAATTAATTGAGTACTAGATTTTAATAGAGTAGGAGATCTATTAAAAGATTCTAATTCAAAAGCATTTTCAGGAACTTCCCCGGCGGTTCAGCGGTTGAGACTCTGTGCTCCCAGAGCAGGGGACATAAGTTCATTCCCTGGTTGGGAAACTAGGGTCCCAGCTGCCCCATGGTGCAGCCAAAAAACAAACAGAAAAACAAAAAACAAAGCATTTTAAAAAGATAAAATGCTTTCCAAAATGTAAAAATAACACATCTGGCACAGACGCCAAATCAGATGGGATACTAGGAGCATGTATGAACAGGGAATGACCCGGGTGGTCCCCAACCATACGGTCACCCTAGTTACCACGTCATCACCATTTCCCTCGTTCAGGAGGAACATCCCCTAGTCTTTGAACTCTGGGTTTCTTCAGCATCCAATTTCCTTCATTTGACAATATCCACTTAAAATATGGTACCAAAAATAATGCAATTATCCTGATGAGTTCTGACCAGTGCCCATTACAATGAGCCATCACTGGCCATTGATCCAAACAGTATATTATCCCGACACTCCCTTCAGATTGCATTAGACTGCCCAGCAGCTGCAACTGTACAGTTGGCGCCTATTCAGCTTGTAATCAACTGAAATCTTCTGCACATAAAGCCCTACTAAACTCAGTCTTCCTCTTTATAGACATTCACAAAGGATCTTATTTTTCAGCCCTAGTTTAGGAATTATATCCTGTTAGTTCCAGGTCATCATGATAAGATTATTAGCAAAACTTCTGATGAACAGCTTGTCATCTAATACATTGACTGTTTTCCAATGTTTTGTGACATCCAAAGTTGATTGAGCAATTTCTATGCACGTCTTTCATCCCAACTGTAATTGAAATGCCTAACAGAACAGGCCCACCTCATCTGGGTGACCCAGTTAGCCAACATCTTTTTCAGCCAGGTAGGAATTTGCCTCACTCTTCTGACACTGGGTCTATACTTGTTTCCATTTAATCCAAAAGAATATCACGAGAGGTATCAAATACGCCAGATACTTCCCTCTGAATGTAAGCTGATAGAATCTTCAGCATAACTTTTTACATTTTTCATGAGGGAAGAGGGTTCATGACAGCAGTGTAGGAAGGTCCTGAACTCAGCTCCTCTCATGAACACGTCAAATACACAGCCGTGTGTAGGACGATTCACCACACTCCAGCTGCAACATTGCATAAGGAGGAGGGATCACAGAGGTGTGACTCTTCCATGAGGAGCAAGCAATTCAAGTCCCACGTGAGACACACCAACCCCTTGACGCTGCACAGGAGAGAGAATCCTCCAAAACACTTCGCTTTAAAAACCGCCTGGGAATACACACAGCGAGACCGTAGAACTGCAGAGAACAGAAAACCCACTCTCAAGAAGCACATTCACAGACTCAGTTGACCCAAAAGGCTATCAGAAGATTTTCCAGCAGAAACCTTATGGGCCAGAAGGGAGTAGCAGACGCATTCAAGGTTCTGAAAAGTAAAAAAATTCCAAATAAGAATTTTCTATCCAGCAAGATTATTATTCAGAATTGAAGGAGAGATTTTAAGAATTTCCCAGATAAACAAAAGCTACCGGAGTTCATCACCACTAAACTGGCCCTACAAGAAATACTTCAGGGAAAGTTTTAAATTGAAAAGAAGTGGCACTAACAAATAAGAAGAGAACATGCAAAAGTGAAAGTCTCTCTAGAAAAGGTAAATACAAAATAAAGGTAGTGCATGAACCACTTACAAAGTGAGCATGAAGGTTAAAAGACAAAAGGAGAGAAGAAACTAAAATCATAATAATCATTTAAGAGATTCATGAAATAAAATATTTTAAATGTAAAATATAAAATATTTTAAATGGGCTTCCCAGGTAGTTCGGTGGTTGAGAATCTGCCTGCCAATGCAGGAGACATGGGTCTGATTCCTGGACTGGGAAGATCCCCTGGAGTAGGAAATTGCAACCCACTCCGGTATGCTTGTCTGGAAAATTCCATGGACAGTGGAGCCTGGTGGGCTACGGTCCACGGGGTTGCAAAGAGTCAGATATGACCGAGCATGCACGCACACATACACCCAACAGAAGTGTCTAAATATTTAAAGCAAGTAGTAAAAGACTGGAAGGGAGAAATTAAAAGCAAAACAATAATAGCAGAGGACATTTAGCACCAAACTGAAATCAGTGGATGTATCATTTAGACAGAAAATCAACGAGCAAACTACGGGCCTTAAATGGCATGTCAGTCCAGATGAATTTAATAGATGTATGTATATACATAAAGCATTTAATCCAAAAGCAGTAGCATATACTTTCCTCTCAAGTGCAATAAATAGATCATGTTAGGTTACAAAATAAGTAAATTCAGGAAGATTGAAATCATATCAAGCATTTTTTGTGACAGCAGTATATGAAATCAGATGTTAGTTACGAAAAGAAAACTGGAAAAAATCAAAACATGGAGATTAAACAACATGCTACTGAATAATCAGCTCAATGGTTCATCAAATAAATCAAAGGAAAAATAAAATACCTAGAGACAAACGATTGCAAAATATGATAGTCGGTATGACAGAACAACAGAGTCGGACACGACTGAAACGACTTAGCACCAGCATCAGCAGGACAGAGCAAAGACAATTCTAAGAGGAAAGTTCACAGCCATACAGACTTACATCAAGAAACAAGAAAAACACCAAATGAACAATTTAACCTTACACCTAAAGGAACTAGAAGAAAATAACAAAAAATTTCAAAATTAGTAGAAGGAAGAAAATAATAAAGGTCAGAGCAGAAATAAACAAAACAGAGCCATAAAAATAGTAAAAACCAATGAAACTAAGAGCTGACTCTTTGAAAAGATAAGCAAAACCAGTAAACCGGATTTATTGATTGAGCCTGCACACACGCATGTACCCAAAACTCGAGCTAAACTAACCAAGACAAGAGAGAGGAGTTCAAATAAACAAAAGCAAAAGTGGAAGAAGAGACTTTACAACTGATACCAAAGAAATCAGAGGGTCGTAAGAGACGACTACAGCTCCAGGCCAACAGACTGGACGGCCTAGGAGAAATGAACAAGTTCTTTAGAAAACATAATTTAAGCACAAATCATGCAAAAGTGGAAGAAGAGACTTTACAACTGATACCAAAGAAATCAGAGGGTCGTAAGAGACGACTACAGTTCCAGGCCAACAGACTGGACGGCCTAGGAGAAATGAACAAGTTCTTTAGAAAGCATAATTTAAGCACAAATCATGCAAAAGTGGAAGAAGAGACTTTACAACTGATACCAAAGAAATCAGAGGGTCGTAAGAGACGACTACAGTTCCAGGCCAACAGACTGGACGGCCTAGGAGAAATGAACAAGTTCTTTAGAAAGCATAATTTAAGCACAAATCATGCAAAAGTGGAAGAAGAGACTTTACAACTGATACCAAAGAAATCAGAGGGTCGTAAGAGACGACTACAGTTCCAGGCCAACAGACTGGACGGCCTAGGAGAAATGAACAAGTTCTTTAGAAAGCATAATTTAAGCACAAATCATGCAAAAGTGGAAGAAGAGACTTTACAACTGATACCAAAGAAATCAGAGGGTCGTAAGAGACGACTACAGTTCCAGGCCAACAGACTGGACGGCCTAGGAGAAATGAACAAGTTCTTTAGAAAACATAATTTAAGCACAAATCATGAAGAAATGGAAAATCTGAGTGGACCAGTCTCTAGTGCTGACGAGAAGGCGTGGGTAGGAGGGGGTCGATGGTGTGGTGATCGGTAGTAACTCGGTGTGTGGTAGTGATCACTCTGTAGTCTACAAAGATGTCAAAGTACAGTGCTGCACAGCAGAAAAATACGTAATTTAATAAAACGTTAAATAAACCGTTTGCCTAACAGTCTACTCATAAGTGTCTGTCCGGTGAAACAATCTGAAAATTTTTTAACAGTGAAAGATATGAGTTGTGCAGAGCTTACCACACAATCCAGGTCATTGAACAACTGTTAAATGTCGCCTGGTTAGAGCAGAACCCAGAAAAAAAGCATAAGGCACATGGAGTGCATTTGGCAACTAATTGCTTTGATTCAGTGCAGATGTTGCATCCGTCTATGCTCTTCTTTCAGCATCTCAAGCTCACTGGCGGGCCACTCTGAGTTGCTTTCTGTCCAAGGGTCACACCTAAACTAGGTTGAAAAGCAGTGGCGAAGAATCACCATGATACAATGCATGAGTGTGTGCTCAGTCGCTCAGTCGTGTCCAGCTCTTTGTGACCCTACGGGCTGTAGCCTGCCAGAGTCCTCTGCGCATGGGGGTTTCCAGGCAAGAGTACTGGAGTGGGTTGCTATTTCCTCCAGGGGATCTTCCCAACCCAGGGATTGAACCTGCGTCTCCTGCATGGCAGGCGGATTCTTTACTGCTGAGCCACCTAGGGACAATAGGATTGGTTAATTTGAGCCAAGAATGATCATACAAAGACCCAGGACCAAGAGCACTCTCTGATGAAGAGTTGCAGAGCACATGACTTCACCTGCACAAACAGAAGAGAGAGAACACTGGAGGTCTCTGTTATATGTTATCAACAACAACGAATTACTCAGTCCAACTCAAAATGTCTAGAATGCGAAGTATCCTAGAGACACAGCAGTCATCTCCATAAAAAACATCCAAACCAAACTATAACTGGTTTTAATTGTAAAGGATTATGGAGGAAATGTAATCTAGAGAAAATGTGCATCTGCTCTGAAATCAAGCTCCAATTTCTTCTCTTACTTGTTATGTGATTCAGTGTTTTGTCGTGCACACTTCCCAAGCCACAGTTTTATTACCTCTAAATGGAGCCCTTTTTTCAAGTTACGCCATGTTATAAAGAAGATCGCTGTCAAACTCACAGATTTGTTATGGAGATCAAATGAGAAGACCTAAATAAAAGCTCCACACAAATATGTTTTCTTATAATAATTAATCATAGTATATTAGTGGACTTAGCTATTTTCAGTGAATTTGAATAAGTGTGTCCTTTCTTTCATTTTTACTGATGTATAGTTGCTTTACCATGTTGTTAGTTTCTACTATAGAGCAAAAGGAATCAGCCGTCCTTACACATATATCCCCTCCCTTCTGAACTTCTCCCCCATTCAGGTCACCACAGAGCGTCCGCATCCCCTGTGCTCTCGGGTATGTCCTCATCAGCCACCTGTCTCATATGTAGTGTCCGCAGTCTGCATGTGTCCATCTCAACCTCCCTTTGCCTCCCACTCCCTCTTTCCCCGCTGTGTTCTCTTTGTCTGCGTCTCTATTTCTGCTTTGCAAATAAGACCATCTATACCACTTTCCTAGATTCCACATATATGCATTAATATACAATATTTGTTTTTCTCTTTCTGACTCACTTGACTCTGTATGACAATCTCTAGTTCCATCCATTTCTTCACAAATGACCCAATTTCATTTCTTTTTATGGCTGAGTAATATTCCAGTGTGTGTGTGTGTATATATATACACACACACACACTCTGGATATATATATATATATATCTCCAGTGTATATATATTACTCATATATATATACATATATATATATACCACTTCTTCTTTATCCATTACTCTGTTGATAAACATTTAGGTTGTTTCCATGTCCTGGCTATTATAAATAGCACTGTTTTGAATATTGGAGTGCATGCATCTTTCTGAATTGTAGTTTTCTCTAGGTATAAATGTGTTTCTTAAAGTTTAAATGACATAGATAGATAGTGAAAGTGAAGTCCCTCAGTCTTGTCTGACTCTTTGAACCCCATGGGCCGTAGCCTACCAGGCTCCTCTATCCATGAGATTTTCCAGGCAAGAATACTAAAGTGGGATACCATTTCCTTCTCCAGGGGATCTTCCCAACCCAGGGATCGAACCCAGGTCTCCCGCATTGTAGGCAGATGCTTTACTGTCTGAGCCACGAGGGAAGCCAGCTAGACAGATAACAGGATACAAAGAGATGATAGATACGGATGTATTTATGAAAGCAATGAACTATGTTTTCTAAATGCTATCAAAACAAATTCTTGTAGAATAACAAAAATTTTAACAGAGTCTTGTTTCACAGCTTTGTTTTACAGAGGAGCAAACTGAACTTTAGGTATGTTTAATGAGCTGCCTAAGATCGTTAGTAAAAGACTAAATCTAAAACCTAGGTTTTCAGACACCCGGCTTGTGTTCTTTCCGCAGAACTGGCGTGCTAATTCTGTCAGCAGTGACACTGTCAGAGTTCTCCATTCAGAAGGTCACTATTTGAAAGACAAATAGAGCCAGCACTTTCTCAGTGCTGCCAAGATGCCTCGCAAAACTCATCTTGATATGAACCTGCAGAAGGTGGCGTGGAATCGGTGAATGCGACGCGTAATCATCTCCCCTCTCGTTCCTCTTTCATGGGCCAAAAAGCAGCTTCTGACTCCTGAAAATAATATGCCCAACAAGTACTACCCATCAGTCAGAGTTGCCACGTTAGATAAAAATTGTCTACACCTCTTGCTGTGCTTAGTTGCTGTCGAGTCTTGCGACCCCATGGACTGTAGCCCGCCAGGCTCCTCCGTCCATGGGATTCTCCAGGCAGGAATACTGCAGTGGGTTGCCATGCCCTCCTCCAGGGGATCTTCCCGACCCCGGGATTGAACCCAGGTCTCCCACATTGCAGGCGGATTCTTTACTGTCTGAGCCACCAGGAAAGCCCTTCCACCTCTTGGAAATATTGGAAAGATACTGAAATGAGAAACAGTAAACTCCAATTCCTGGAACTGCTAGTCACGTCACACCAGGCAGGAAGATGAGGTTATTTCCTCATCTGCAAAGTGACGCATTGAACTTCCCAGTCCCAATATCTTCTACCTCTATGACTAACATCTAAGCCAGCTTAAGTTAAATGCTAGAAATAAGATCGTGACTGTTGCAGATAAAAGTGGATGAGAAAAAGGATCTCCTTTGTGATTTATGACATCTTCTTATTTTCAAATCAGATAACTATCAGTATAATAACTAATAGGGCTTAACCAAAACAGCAGGGACTGGCACAAAAAAAAAAAAAAAAAAAAGACACACAGATCAGTAAAGCAGAACAGAGAGCCCATAAATAAACTTACCAACGTACAGTCAGTTAATCTAAGACAAAGACTATCCAGTGGAGAAAAGATAGTCTCTTCAATCAGTGGTGCTGGGAAAACTGGACAGCTACATGTGAAAGAATGAACCTAGAACATTCCTCACCCCATATTCAATAATAAGCTCAAAATGGTTTAGAGACAAATATGAGATCTGAAACCGTAAAACTCCTAGAATGGAACATAGGCAGATTACTTTTGACATAAATCATAAAATTTTTTTCCGACTCTGTTTCCTAAGGCACAAGAAATAAACAAACACATGGGACCTTCTTAAACTTAACTTTGTGCACAGCACGGAAACCACTGACAAAGCAAGAAGACAGCCCAAGACACGGGAGAGAGTATTTGCAGAGGATTGTAACAGATTACTATCCGAAATATATAGACCGCTCATTTAACTCAACATCAAAAAAGCAAACAACACCCCCCCCCAAAAAAAAGTGGGCAGAAGACCTGAGTAGACATTTTCCCAAAGAAAATATATAGATCCATGGAATTCTCCAGACCAGAATACTGGAGTGGGTAGCCTTTCCCTTCTCCAGGGTATCTTCCCAACCCAGGGATTGAACCCAAGTCTCCCACATTACAGGCAGATTCTTTACCAGCTGAGCCACCAGGAAGCCCAGATGGTTCACAGGTACTTGAAAAGATGATTATCATCTCTAATTATGAGATAAACGCAAATCAAAACAGCAATGAGCTATCACCTCCCACCTATCAGAATGGCTATCATGGAAAAGTCTACAAATAACAAATGCTGGAGAGGAGGGGAAAAAACGGGACCCTTGTATACTGTTGGTAGTATTTGTGAGGCCACTATGAAAGTAGTATGCAGGCTTCTAAAAACTAAAACTAGAGCTACCATGCAACCCAGAAAATCCACTCCTGGGTATGTATCTGAAAAAACAAAGCCACTAATCTGAAAAGACACATGCATGGTTCATCGCAGCATTATTTTCAATAGCCAAGATATGGAAGAAAGCCAAATGTCATCCATCAACAGATGAATGGATAAAGAAGATGTGATACATATACACAATGGAATATTGTGTTGTGGACTCTTTGCAACCTATGGACTGTAGCCCACCAGGCTCCTCTGTCCATGCAATTCTCCAGGCAAGAATACTGGAGTGGGTTGCCATTTCCTTCTCCAGGGTATCTTCCCAAACCAGGGATTGAACTCAGTTCTCCTGCCTGGCAGGCAGATTCTTTACTGTCTTAGCCACCAGGGAAGCAATGGAATATAACTCGCCATGAAAAAGAATGAGATTTTGTAATTTGCAACAACATAGCTAGTCTTGGAGGGTATCACACTTAACAAGTCAGATAGGGAAAGACAAGCACTCCGTATTATGATTTACATGTAGAATCTAAAAGATAGAGCAAGTGAATGTTTACAACAAAACAGAAAGAAACTTACAGACACGGAGAACAAACCAGTGGGCGCCAGTAAGGAGAAGGAAGGAGGGGCGGGGATTAAGAGAAGCAAACTATTACGCAAAGTAGACGATCAACAAGGATGTACTGAGCAGCACAGAGAGGCATGGCCATTATTTTATAATAACTTTAAATGGAATATAATCTATAAAAGTATTGAGTCACTATGCTATACACTTGGAACGAATATCATATTGAAAATCTACTCTACGTCAATAGAAAAGAATAACTATAGAATTTACATTAGCTAGGGTAGGCCAAGCACTTGTAACAAAGAAACCTCAAAATGCAACAGCCCGAACACGTAAAAGTTTAATTCTCTCTCAAAGAACAGCCCGAGCATCATGTTTCTCTTTCACGTGCTGTTTCAGGGACACCGGCTGATGGAAGCTCCACGTCTACAAGTTTCTAGATCAGGCTCGTCGTTGCCTTTCCAGCCCACTGGAAGGGAAGAGTGTGTGTAGACATCACATTCACCAACCTAAAGTAATTGACTCCAAATTGCTTACATATGAGCAAGAGAGATAAATCCTTTGAGCCCCTACTTATAAATCCCCTGAACTCCACAGAGACCTGGCAATCGGAAATCTACTCAATTTGATCCCAGGAGGCAGGCTTCCTGCTTTTGATTTATGACAGCGATTTGTAGGAAGCAGTTCTCTTTGAGCCATAAATGGAATCCACAGCTCTGGAGAGATGTTTTCCCTGGCAATGGAGGCAGAGCAGTGAGCAATCTGACTGGCTAAGATTGAGCGATACTCAATAGAAGCACGTTCATCTGTCACACTTGGCACAGTTGCTAATGCACAGGGATGCTGTTTGTATCTCTTCTTTAGCTCGTAAGTTTAAAAAGAAAAAAGAAAAAGAAGATATGGGGTAAAACAGAACCTCCACCACCTCATTCTAGCAGATCCCTCGTCACCGAGCTCTTCTACTTGTAAAACACAGCAGATGGAATGTTAAATCTAAACTAGAACGTCTCTTGCATTCCTCGTGTCAAAACAAACCATGTGCCTCCTGCTTCTCAACTAAAATCCACCAAAAGCAATGAGACTATTTCACAGTGAGACAGAGCACTCATCCAAGCCGATCTTAGGGAGATTTTGTTTTTAAGCATTGGTGCTGGAAGGTGAATGGGTGAACTCAAGTAAGAAATAAGTGTCCTGAATTAATGAGAATTTATTGGCATTTTAATTGTAATTGTTGTATAACAAATATCAAGACCACTAAAACCAATATTCCTCAGTTGTGATCTGTGTTAAACATTAATATGTATTAAGATTGTAACAGTCTTTATTAATTGTTTAGCATGATGTTGGCCGATATTAATATAATGCATATCACAAATATAAGCCATATATGTAGTTAAAATTTTCTAGTAGTCACATTTAAAAAGGGGGAAAGAAATCAGTGGTTAATCTTAATAATATACTTTATTCATCCCAATGAATCCAAAATACTGCTATTTTAATATGTAGCCAGCCCTCTTTTTCATATTAAGTCTTTGAAATCTGTTGTGTATTTTGCATTGCAGTAGATCTTTCCACTAATTTGGACAAGCTATGGTGCAAATGCTCATTAGCTGCATGTTAGTGGCTACCATATTGGTTGGTACAGGTTTAAAATCTCTTAGAGTTTTGCTTTTTTTTTTTTCCCAGAACTTGGGGCTATATAAAAGCTAGAGTGATAAGGAAGTGTGCTAAGTATTACAAAGTAAATAATTGCCTGTTTCTTGAACTCGAACCCTTCCCCCAGGCCCACAGTGATTAAAAATGCATGTGTCTATATTCAGAAGTTATATAATATTTCAAGTAGTATCCACAGCCAAGCATACCACAAACACTAAACCCTTAGTCCATACTCTCAGCCCAAATCTTGATTGTCACTAACAGGTTCTAAATGGACCAGCTAATTCCTCAATCCTGTGGCATGTTCTGTTATAAAAACGTGTGTGTGTGTGTGTGTGCATGCATGCACGTCTGTGAACTCAGTCACTCAGCAGTCAGTCTCTTTGCAACCCCATGGACTGCAGCCCGCCAGGCCCCTCAGTCCCTGGGATTCTCCAGGCAGGAACACTGCAGTGACTTGCCATTTCCTGCTCCAGGGGATCTTCCTGATCCAGGGATCCCAGGAAAGAAAACAAGACTGGATGGTAGCCAGTTGTGACTGAGTTCTGAGAAGTCCCAAAATGTGCCCAGTTGATGACCTGGCCCAAAAGGCAATCGTATCTTGAATCAGAGAAATTCAGGGAGCCAGCTCTTAGAAACGGAAGAGCACTGCAGGTCGCCCTTCAGGGCCCAAGCGCCTCAGAGAGATGCTCCACCGGGCCACGCAAAGCAGAGCAGTGTCGCAGGAACGCCCAGCTGCAGGCCCTCACGGGGAAAATTCCTCCAACGTTGTGTAAATTCCTGGGGCTTACGGGGCCTGCGGGTTGAGCCTCCCTGATAGCTCATTACCAGCTGGAAGAAAACTTCCCACAGTATACAAAAACAGGGAACATCAGCCAGGATTTAAGAGGAAACATAAAACTGCAGAAGAACCTGTTTCCGTGTTAGCCCTTCATAGTTGAGCAATCTGAGAAGTGACTCAGCCCTCCTCGGGATTCCTCCTAGATAAATAGCAGTTAATGTATTTGACAAGGGCTAGATTGTGTTACTGACTAAATAAACTCAAAGATGATTTATTAAGAGAGCTACTTCCCACAGCAATCTCACCTAAGTTGAACAGTGCCAATAAACGCAAGCTGAAAATGAGCACTTTGCCCAGAAGACGTACAAACAGTCCTGTCCCACGCTGAGTCATGAGCAGCCTCTTCAGCAGCACATAATTCTGGTAATAAAAGCAAAATGTTCACTTTAGATAAGTATTCAGAAATGTCATCCAAAGAACACAGTGGGTCTACAGCCAAGAAACATATTTATTCAGCCCACTATTTCCCTGAAAACAGTATCACTGAGATGCTGAGACTCACAGGAAGCATCTTGAGTGCTTGTAAAGATATATGCCCCCTTAGCCAGACAGCATTAAATTATTCTTCCTGCAGAACCAACTTGGAAACAAGGCGCGTGTGCATGCTCAGTCACTCAGATGTTCAACTCTTTGCAAACCCCAGGCTCCTCTATCCATGGGATTCTCCAGGCAAGAATTACTGGAGTAAGTAGTCATTCCCTTCGCCAGGGGAGCTTCCCAACCCAGGAATCAAACCCAAGACTTCTGTGTCTCCTGCATTGATAGGCAGATTCTTTACCACTGAGCCACCTGGGAAGCCTTATGAAACAAGATAAGGAAAGCCAGATTCATTACCGAGTCTTTACTAGAGAAAAAGGAAAAAAACCTTCTCCAAAAATTTACACAAGTCTCTCTTGTAGAGACCCACCCAGTTCCCTGAAAATCATCTAATTTGATGGTCCTGAAATCTATACTTTTTCTAACACTATTTAACCTCTCTGTCTCTCAATTTTCCCATCTAAAATAAGAATAGTAGTACCCACATCATAGCTTTCTTGTTAAGACCACAACAATCAAGGTAAAGAGCTTAGAAGAAGGCCCAGCACACAGAAAGCTTTCAATAAATATCAGCTGTTACTGTTATAACTAAACATAGAACAACAGAGAGACTAGACAGAGTTGCACAGTCAGGGGTTATGCAAATATGTAGGTTTTATATATATATATATATGCTCTTTTTTGGGTTCTCTTCTACCATAGGTTATTATAAGACATTGAGTACAGTTCCCTGCGCTATAGATCCTCGCTGTTTATCTATTTGGTATGTAGCAGGGGTAATGTTAATCCCAATCCCCTCCTTCCATTGTCCCCTTCGGTAACCACAAGTTTGTCTTCTACATTTGTGAGTCTATTTCTGCTTTAAGGATAAGTTCATATATATCACTTTTTCTAGATTCCACATATAAGTGACACTGTCTGATATCTGTCTCTCTGTCTGACTTACTTCACTCACTATGATCATCTCTAGTTGCATCCATGTTGCTGCATATGTCATTCAGTTCAGTTCAGTTGCTCAGTCGTGTCCGACTCTTCACGACCCCGTGAATCGCGGCACGCCAGGCCTCCCTGTCCATCACCAACTCCTGGAGTTCACTCAAACCCACATCCATTGATTTGGTGATGCCATCCAGCCATCTCATCCTCTGTCGTCCCCTTCTCCTCCTGCCCCCAATCCCTCCCAGCATCAGTCTTTTCCAATGAGTCAACTCTTCACATGAGGTGGCCAAAGTACTGGAGTTTCAGCTTTAGCATCATTCCTTCCAAAGAAATCCCAGGGCTGATCTCCTTCAGAATGGACTGGTTGGATCTCCTTGCAGTCCAAGGGACTCTCAAGAGTATTCTTTCATTCTTCTTAATGGCTGAATAATATTCCATTGTATACATGTCCCACGCCTTCTTTATCCATTCATCTGTTGATGGACATTTAGGTTATTTCCATGTCTTGGCTACTGTGACTAGATGGCACAAGTTTTGACTGCTCTAAGTAGTCCCTCAATCCAGCAATTAACTGCTCCATCTTATAAAACACTTTGTTTTTACAAAGCTGACCTCAGGAAACAAAATAAGACTGTGCCTTTGCCGGGTATGTCTGGATACAGGGAAACCCCAAACAGGTATTCAATTAATGAAGAGGCCAAAAGGAAGCATGGTCTTTAAAAAAAAGAAAATAGATGAGGTTTTAACTTCTACCAACTGAATAATAATAGATTGATGTGGGTAGACTGCAGTTCAACAAAAACCACCAAAAAACAAAACAAAAACCTTGCCACCCTTGAGGCAAATTCATGTCCCAGAGAGAGAGTCTGTGGTCTCATTAGTTAAAGAGAAAGAAGGAAGCGCCCCAGCTTCATCTCGAACAGTCCACTCAAGCCAGCAGCGTGCGGCAGAGCCTGACCTCCGGAGCAGAGATGCCGAGCCCGCACCTGACCTTAGGTCTCCCGGTCCCTGCAGGGCGGTGTGTTTATGCCGCCGGGTCCTGACTAATGAGACATGGAACAGATCTGAGATAAGCCGGTTGGAGGCCCAGCTTAAACACAGGCTCATAACCGTCCACGCCATCGCTGTCTGAGGACGCTTAGAACCCTGAGATGACAGAGGCCAACCGTGCAAGTCGGTGCATGAGAACCTAAATGAGAAACTTCTGGTATCGAAAGCCACTAAAACCTGGAGATTGTTGTAGCAGCCAGTGCTACGTTTTTTCACTTGTTGACATCAGTGGTGATTTAAACCTACTTGAATTCCTATCTGTAACTTCTTTTGCTGATATGACCAACACTGCCTTTATCTCGCTCACATGCTTGCAGCCCCGAGAAAGAAATGACAGATGTGAACTCACGTCCCACTTGACTGAAGCTTATTTAATTGGCTTTCTGATGGTATTCAGACTGGTACAGTCCCATTGCAAGGGGCTCCTTGCCAGGGAGATTGTTAAGATCTTGATGGACTCCTCTCCTTCTCCCCACCTCCCATCTGGACCACGAAAATGAGTTTCTGGTTGGGATCCCCTTCTCCACACGGTAGTGAGAATCAGTCCCTGCTTCAGACCTTCAGGTGACTCCCCACTGGCCTATCATAATCCAGGTCCCGGAGCTTGGCCTGCCAGGCTCTCCACGGTCAGGCTGTAAAAGCGGCTCTCTCCACGCTCCCACTGGATTTCTGTACTCCAGCCACTCTGCTCTTCATTCAGTCTCTTGAACATAACACCTTGTCCCTGTCTCAAGAAACTAATACTTTTCGTCTTCTGTTTTCATCCTTCAAATGCATCTCGTAAGAGAATACTTTGGATCCTCCCCGCCCCCAGCTAAATCAGTAGCCCCCAAAGCCAATGCTTATTGCATTTCTCTATTCTATTTCTTTCAGAGCACACATCAGTATCCAATCTCACCGACTTGGGTTTAGTGTCTGAACGTCCCACCCCATCCACCTCCAGCGGATGCAAGCTGCATAAGAGCTGTTTTGCCAACACTCTGTCCAGTACCCAGTGCCTCATACACCCTCCAAAGAATATGTTTTAACAGACTGATGAGATCTATGAACACACTGGCCCCAATGTGTTCACCCACAAAAAATTTCTCATATTATTTTGAAGCCCCTGAAAGCCACACATATGTTATAAGTTCCCTAGAGATCCAATGGCTAAGAACCCACCTTCCAATGCAGGCGACTTGGGCTCCATCCCTGGTTGGGGAACTAAAATCCTTCCTGCCAAGGGGCAACAAATCCTATGTGCCACAACTAGCATGCCAGCCCACTGCAACGAAGATCCTGCGTGCTGTAGCTAAGACCCAACGCAGCTAAGTAAATATTATAGATAAACAAAAGCCACATGTGTGTTGCCTGAGGATCCATGAGCCTTAAGTTACTAAGCATAGAAATCAAATACATGATGGCCAGATCCGGAAGCTGGGCCAGTTCAAACCAAACCTGGGCGAGAAGTTTGGGAATCCTTAGTTGTTATCCATAGCTTGAAATATCACTGATTTCCTTTCTAATTGTTACAACAGTTATACCAAATGCGGAATTGAGGTCTTCAAATATTTTTCTCGAATTATCTATTTCTCCTTTCAATTCTGTTACTTTTTGCTTCCTATATTTTGGAATTCTGGTGTGAGATGCTTATATGTTTATATTTGTTTTGATTTCCTAGAAAGCTTTTAATAATTCTTTTACTATTATAAAATGTTCCTAATGCAAAGGGCTATTATAGTCTTTATGTGGCCCATTTAGCTTAAGTATTCATACTTGATATGAATCTCAAAGATGAAATATTAAGATGCTTAATTATGGAGTGCTGCCCTAGACTTCACCAGGAACATTACAACATATGATATTTGCACCAAATTTCCTTTAAAAATTCCAAAAACAGCTGACTCCAAGGGTTTTAGATGAGGGATGTTGGGCCAGTAATTTGCTTGAGATTTAAATAGGTACCAGGCACCGAGCTAAAAGTATCATAGGAATCTCAACATTTAGTCTGCCGGATTAGCTAGAAAATGAAGCCACGCTTGAGTCACTGGGTCAAGAGGAGCAAGTCGCCTCCAGCTGCTCTGTGAGATGAGGCCAGACCAGCTGCACAGCCCAAGAAGCTCCGGTTGTCCATCTATTCTATTGAGGCGTGTTCCGGACCATAAACATGTAGAATCCCAGGTAGAGGAAATCCCTGCTGGACTTCCCTTGGTGGCTCCGTGGTTAAGAATCAGCCTTCAGTGCAGGAGACCTGGGTTCAGCGCCCAGTCCAGGAAGATTTCAGACGCTGCACACACAGCAACTAAGTCCACGCACCGCAACTACTGAAGCCTGTGCGCCTAGAAGCCGTGCTCCACAAGAGGAGCCGCGGCCGTGAGAAGTCTCTGCACCGCAACAGAGAGTAGCCCCTACAGCTAGAGAAAGGCCCAACCCACAGAGACCCGGCACAGCCAAAAAGAAAGATGGAAATCACTGCTCCCTCCCACCTCCCCCAGGAGGGGGCACCGCCCCCAAGGCATCACTCCCGGGAGACGAGCTCCAGGGAGCATGCGGAGATTTAAGGCGCTTCCGCTTCCTCCCGCCTCATGCTTTCAACTTCCCAACAGACTAAAGACCTCAGCGCGAGGCAGCTGTCTGCTTGTTCATTCAGGAATCCATGTGGCTCCTTCCTGCACAAGGTCAGCTGTACTGAAGGACCAGCTGCTGTCAGCATGGAGTCAGAGGATCTGAGGGAGAGCCTTCACATCTCTGGAAACCTGGAGGACTGCAAAGGTGCACAGTGCAAGGATTCGGAGCTCACTTCTGAATGTGCATGTGTGTGTGTATATATGTACATGTATATGGGCTTCTCAGGCTTCCCTCATAGCTCAGCTGGTAAAGAATCCGCCTGCAATGGAGGAGACCCTGGTTTGATTCCTGGGTCAGGTAGATCCACTGGAGAATGAACAGGTTACCCACTCCAGTATTCTTGGGCTTCTCTGGTGGCTCAGCTGGTAAAGAATCTGCCCATAATGTGGGAGACCTGGGTTCTATCCCTGGGTTGGGAAGATTCCCCTGGAGAAAGGAAAGGCTACCTACTCCAGTATTCTGGCCTAGAGAATTCCATGGACTGTATAGTCCTTGGGGTTGCAAAGAGTCAGACAGGACTGAGTGACTTTCACTTTCATGAGCTTCTCAGGTGGTGCTAGTGGTAAAGAACCTGCCCACCAAGGCAGGAGACGTAAGAGACAGGGTTCAATCCCTGGGTTAGGAAGACCCCCTGCAGGAGGGCATGGCAACCCACTCCAGTCTTCTTGCCTGGAGAATCCCATGGACAGAGGAGCCTGGTGAGCTACAGTTCATAGGGTCACACAGAGTCGGACACAACTGAAGTGACTTAGCACACATGCATATGTATTCATCTGTTTAAAATACCATAATAAAATCAGTATGCACACTTAAATGTCATATCAAATTGAAATGTTCTAGAGACCACATTAATTGTAACGCAACAAAAAATTGAATTTTATGCCAATCCTGGAATAAAAATTCTATCGTTTCTGTGTTCAGTTAGACTCCTGCAATGGTGTCAGTGACGACAGAGGCGGTAACCGGCAGTGGTCTGTGTTTGTCACTCCAGCCTATACATGTCCACAACAGACACAGTTAGGAAACCGTTACTAAACATGTGTGAGCTGGGATTGTCTTGTGTGCAACCAAAAGAAAACAGAGAAACAAATTGAATGTAGTCATCGTTATTCAAAACCTTCAATTTCAAATATTCTTTTTTTTAACGTGTAAGTTGATTTTTATTTTTTTATTTTTTGGCTGTGCCTCGTGGTTCACAGGATCTTAGTTCACCCTGCCCCCTATAATGGAAGCGCAGATTCTTAACCACCGAGCCACCAGGAAAGTCCCAATTTTATATATTCTTTAGAACACTATGGTGATTTTCCATTTATTAACTTTTATTATACTTATGAATTTAGAAGATAAAATTATTCCAGTAAAAGAGTGCCTTCTCACACCCAACATCTAACCCCGACTTTGTTTTGACAGAGATCAGTGTTTTCAGCCTTCTACCTCTGATGTGAGCTGGGAGAATGGGGCTGGGGGATGTTAGCCATCGGAGTCATAGCAGCTCCCCAATCTTAGTAACTTAAAGCATCTCACAGTTTATCATTTCAGACTCTCTGCAGGTCAAGTCTGGACACAGAGTAACTGAGTTCCCTGCTCAAATCTCCCAGGCTGAATCAAGGTACCGGCTAGGATTGACCTGCTTCTTCAAACCCCATTCAGGCCACTGTAAAATTCAGTTCCTTATTATTTGTATCAGTTCGCTATTGCTGAGTAATGAATGAAACATGTTAGTGACCAAAACAAGCCCATCAGAAAAACAAGCTTTCAGATATGCAGGCATGGTGTGCTGGGTTCTTTGCTCAGGGATTCAAGCAGCAAAATCTTGGTCAGCCGTGCTACATGCCTTTTGAGACGTTCTGGGAAGAACCCGCTTCCACGCCTGCCCGGACGGACGGAGAGGCAGGTCTCTGTGGACGGGGGCGAATGCTGACTCTGATCTCAGCTCCCATGGGCCACCCCCAGATCCTTGCCGTGTGGCCCCATCTGTCTTCAAAGCTGGTGGCTTAGAGTCTTCCTGGTCCCGAATCTCTCACACTTCCAATCTCTGTCCCAGGGAGAGCTTCCTGCTTATGTTTTCTTCCAGAAGTTTTATGGGTTCAGGTCTCAAGTTTAAAGTCTTTAATCCGTTTTGAATGTATCTTTGTGCACGACGTAGTCCAGTCTGATTCTCTTGCATGTAGCTGCCCTGTGTTCTCATAACAAGATAGCAGCAGAGTCACAGACACAGAGAAAAGATGGTTCCCAGAGGGGAGGCAGTGGGGGAAGTAGAGAAATAGCTGAGAGAAAGGGGGAAATAGCTGAAATAGCTGAGAAATAGCTGAGGTGTGAAGAGATGCACACCTCCAGTTGCGAAATGAATGAGTCAGGGTGTGAGATGAACGGTGTGGGGGAATATAATCAATAATTATGTAATATCTTCCTGTGGTGACAGATGGTAACTAGATTATCATGGTGAACATTTTGTAATGTGCAGAAATATTGAATCACTATGTCATGTAGCAAGAACTAACAGAGTGTTGTGGTTCAATTATACTTTAAAATCAAACAAACTCACTCATAGCGAAAGAGATAAAATTTGTGGTTATCCAAGGGGGTAGAATTGGGTAAACGCAGTTGAAATGTGCAAACTTCCAGGTATAAAACACATAAGTAGTAGAAATGTAAGGTACAACATGATAAATATAGTAACACGATTGTACGTTACACAAGAAAGCTATCACGAGAGTAAATCCTGAGGTCTCATCACAAAGAAAAAAATCTTTTCTGTTTCCTTAATTTTGTTAGATGCATGCAGATTTTGTTAAATCTCATATAAATTGTGATATGATGGTGTTGACTAAACTTACAGTGGTCATCATTTCATGATGTATCCAAATCAAATCATTATGCTATATACCTTAAACTTGTAGTTTTATGTCAATCATATCTCAATAAAACTGGAAGCAAATATAAATTTTTTAAATTAATAACCAAGTTGAAAAAGCTAGCCAAAGTCCCTCCTCCCACCTGAAGTTTGTTAGTATATTATGCAGCTGCTATGTTTCAGGCACAGTGCTGGGAACACAAATATTTGAAGACCTCACAATCATTATTACACAGAAAGGTAAATAATTACTATAAATGAGAGTAAATAGCATATTATATGATTATATTAAGAGTATCTATTATTATATGAGACTGTATTTGAGATCTGAATACGGTAGTAGAGATGCACAGGTGAGTGAAGGATTTGAATCTATGAAAGATGGAAAAAAAGGTATCACGAGAGAGGTGAAATTTGAGCTAGGACTTGAAGTTGAGATCGAAGTACCTTAGGGAGGACTTGCCTGGAGGTCCAGTGGTGAAGGTTTCTCCTTCCAGTGCAGAGGGTGCAGGGCTGATCCCTGGTCGGGGAGCTCAGATCCCACATGCCTCACGGCCAAAAACCAGAGAAAAGAAGACTTTAAACGTGGTCCATACCAAAAAGTCTTTAAATGAAAAAGAAGAAGAAGTGGTACCTTGGAAAGCAGAGGAAAAGACATTGTAGAAAATGTGTAACCTCTGTGTATCTTGCTGATGTGGGATCAGGAGGCCATGTTATTTTGGTAGCATCTAGGAGAAAGCATGTCAGCTCCCCGCCCTGGCACTAAATGTGCCCTCACCTGGTATCTGGAGGTTGGTGGGAGGGGTTGATCATACACCTCCCCCTCCCCCCAAATCCCCACCCCAGCCCGGCACAGTTGAAGCAAGATTCATGGGGCTTTTAAAGCCTTTTGAGCACTCGAGGATTCTGTTATCTGATATACAAAGACTATCATTTGTGAGAGTATTTATTATGAAAGAGAAGATTGAGTTTCAAACCAAAACCAGTGCTTTCCCCCAGAAGGACGGTACATGGAGCCAGAGACCTGTGACCCGCACAGCTGTCCTGCGGGAGGACTGCCTTGCTAGCTTTACTGCAGCTAAATAGTCCTTTTCTCCTTGTTTTTACTCTTGTGCTGTGCTTAGTCACGCAGTCGTGTCCAACTCTTTGCGACCCCATGGACTGTAGCCCGGCAGGCTCCTCTGTCCATGGGCTTCTCCAGGAAAGAATCCTGGAGCGGATTGCCATGCCCTCCTCCAGGGGAATCTTCCCAACCCAGGGACTGAACCCAGGTCTCCCACATTGCAGGCAGATTCTTTACCATCTGAGCCACTAGGACTTATCCCATAATAAATCTGACATGCTAAACCAGCGTGGACAGTTTTTTAAACAGTTGCTGTTCTTCCCACTGGGTTTCTGAAATCTACACTTGAGAAGACCTTCACTGGGAATTTCAAACAATAAAACCAATGTGAATTGCCTTTTAGAAGGAAATCTAGAAAGAAAGCACTGATTCTTGAACATTCTTGCTCCCCCTTAGTTGAAGAATACGTCATATGTCGCTTCCTGGGTTCCAAACGACATTCACGAAACACCCCTGAGAGAAGGTCTAGAGGATGCTACCAGAGCTACATTCACTTTTTTCCAGTAAAGATAAGGCTTAAAGAAGATCGTCTCACACTTGTAGTGCCCTGAACTGGACAAAGTCCTTTTGCATTCATCGTCCAGTTTAATTCTGTAAGTAATCTTGGGAAGAAAATAACAACACTTTTACATGCAAGCAAATTAATTTTTGAAGTCAGTATGTTACTCAAGATACAACAGCTTAGTAAATCAGTCAGAATGTGAGTGCCGGCTTCAGGCTGTTTCTCTATAAGCTCGCAATAGTTAGACTCCTCCGGATCGTCCATGAACTTGACCACAGTGTGTGCGGATGAATGGCATGGATTTTGGAGGCTTTAATCCCTCTGTATTAGCTGGGTGTCCTAGGGAAATTTATCTGTTCTCTGACTCTTCATTTCCTCACCTATTATATGAATTTTCTAGGGCTTCCATAACAAAGTGTCACAGACTGGGTGGCTTAAACAACAGAAATATTTTCCTCACAATTCTATAGGCAGGAGTCCAAGATTAAGGTGCAGCAGGGTCGGAATCTTCTAAAGGCCTTTCTTGGCTTACAGATGGCATTCTTTGGAGGTATCTTCCTGTGGTCTTCTCCCTGTGTGTGTCCATGTCCTATTCTTTTCCTTTAAGAACACCAGTCATTGGACCAAGGATCCCTGGGTTGGGAAGTTCCCCTGGAGGAGGAAAATGGCAACCCACTCCAGTGTTCTTGCCTGGAGAATCCCATGGACAGAGGAGCCTGGTGGGATACAGACCATAGGGTCGCACAGAGTCAGACACGACTGAAGCGACTTAGCACGCATGCACAAGGTATGTATGTCCGTCTAAATCTCCCAGCTCATCCCTCACTTTCCCCTCGGTGTCCATCCGTTCATTCTCTGGATCTGTGTCTCATTTCTGCATTGCAAATGTGCTCATCTGTACCATTTTTCTAGATCCCACATATATGTGTTAATAAGTAAGAAAGAGAAAGGCTTTCCTCTTTTACAGATGTGTATAATTACATTGGTCCCACCTGAATATTAAAAAAAAAAGTCCCCTCATCTAAAGGTCCTTAACCTGAATCCCACCTCAAAGTCCTTTTGTCATATAAGGTAACATATTCACAGGTCCCCAGGATTAGGATGTGGACCTTTGCGGGGACATTATTCTGCCGATCACATAAGTGCTTGATGAAAGAGAGATGCTGTCTCTTTAATAATTAAACAGACTCTTTGGTGAGCCAATGAGACTATTTAAAATTGGATGGGTTGTTCTGAAAACTGGTCAACCACTTGTAAAAGAATGAAACTAGAACACTTTCTAACACCATACACAAAAATAAACTCAAAATGGATTAAAGATCTCAACGTAAGACCAGAAACTATAAAACTCCTAGAGGAGAACATAGGCAAAACACTCTCCGACATACATCACAGCAGGATCCTCTATGACCCACCTCCCAGAATATTGGAAATAAAAGCAAAAATAAACAAATGGGACCTAATTAAACTTAAAAGCTTCTGCACAACAAAGGAAACTATTAGCAAGGTGAAAAGGCAGCCTTCAGAATGGGAGAAAATAATAGCAAATGAAGCAACTGACAAACAACTAATCTCAAAAATATACAAGCAACTCCTACAGCTCAACTCCAGAAAAATAAATGACCCAATCAAAAAATGGGCCAAAGAACTAAATAGACATTTCTCCAAAGAAGACATACAGATGGCTAACAAACACATGAAAAGATGCTCAACATCACTCATTATCAGAGAAATGCAAATCAAAACCCCCATGAGGTACCATTTCACGCCAGTCAGAATGGCTGCGATCCAAAAGTCTACAAGCAATAAATGCTGGAGAGGGTGTGGAGAAAAGGGAGCTCTCTTACACTGTTGGTGGGAATGCAAACTAGTACAGCCACTATGGAGAACAGTGTGGAGATTCCTTAAAAAACTGGAAATAGAACTGCCTTATGATCCAGCAATCCCACTGCTGGGCATACACACTGAGGAAACCAGAAGGGAAAGAGACACATGTACCCCAATGTTCACCGCAGCACTGTTTATAATAGCCAGGACATGGAAGCAACCTAGATGCCCATCAGCAGATGAATGGATAAGCAAGCTATGGTACATATACACAATGGAGTATTACTCAGCCATTAAAAAGAATACATTTGAATCAGTTCTAATGAGATGGATGAAACTGGAACCTATTATACAGAGTGAAGTAAGCCAGAAAGAAAAACACGAATACAGTATACTAACACATATATATGGAATTTAGAAAGATGGTAACAATAACCCTGTGTACGAGACAGCAAAAGAGACACGGATGTATAGATCAGTCTTATGGACTCTGTGGGAGAGGGAGAGGGTGGGGAGATTTGGGAGAATAACATTGAAACATGTATAATATCATGTATGAAACGAGTCGCCAGTCCAGGTTCGATGCACGGTACTGGATGCTTGGGGCTGGTGCACTGGGACGACCCAGACGGAGGGTAGGGGAGGGAGGAGGGAGGTGGGTTCAGGATGGGGAACATGGGTATACCTGTGGCGGATTCATTTCGATATTTGGCAAAACTAATACAATATTGTAATGTTTAAAAATAAAATAAAATTTAAAAAATAAATAAAAATAAATAAATAAATAAATAAAATTGGATGGGTTGTTCTGGATAAACGGTTCCAGCCAGGGGACATCTGACAAATGTCTAGAGACATTTTTAGTTGCTGTAACTGGTGGGAAGGGGATGACACTGGTCCCTAGCAGGTCAAGGGCAGGGTACTGTTCAACATCTAACAAAGCCCAGAACAACCCCCACAGCAAAGAACTAACCAGCCCCAAATGTCAATAGTGCCAAGACTGAGAAATTCTGATTCACCTGAACACTTTGGGAAAAGAGAATTGATCTACATAGAAGTGAAATTTTTATTTTTACCAAATGAACTTTCATCAACACTTTATCAAGTGATATCTTTTGTTGCATGACAGAAAAAGAAAAGTTTTTTCTTCTGTTGGAAAAAAAGTACGAGATAGTGTTCCATGGTATCCTTATTGCATTTGAGACATGGTAAGAGTAGATGGCTATATTCCTGCTTTAAATTCAACCTTATCTAAGAAAATGAGAGTTAATGTCTTCTGAAGGGTAATATATATAGACATGTGTGTGTGTTTGTATACATGTATAATAGATAAATATATATACATATCATTTTGAATAAATATATACATATTTTATTCACTGCTTTATCGAAAGCTTAGCAAGGGCCAGGCGGATACTGTTCCAGGGACTCAGTACACATCCATGAACACTACAAAGATCCCAGCTTTTGCAGATCTATATTCTAAGGAGGGAGACACTCAACGAACATAAATAAATAAATAAGGAATTATGTGATGAGAAATGGTCTAAGAGTCACTCGACCAGGACTACAGTGGTAGGAGAGGGTCAGGGAAGGTAGCCGCAGCAGAGGGATTACAGAAGGCGGTCAAGGCAGGCTGCCTGATCTTCATATCTTTTTTGTTAACATTATTGCCAAAGTATTTGCAAATTATGTGTGTGAGACATAAACACTGACATAGCTTTGTGGTTTTATTGAATGAGAAAAATCAAGTGGAAAAGAGATGAACTCATTAGTATCCACCCATCATAAACAAAAGCTCAGAGCTTGGCACTGGAGTCCTTGAGTTACAAAATCGCTGTTCTTTTCTCAAAGACGCTTTCCCTTCTCACTCTGCTCCAGTGTCAGGAACCAACAGGAATATATGGTTTTGACTCTGCTATGTAATAACTGCTTTCACCCTCACCCCGCATTCCAAAAACAGATTCAAGGACAGCTCAGGTGAGTTATAGCTGAGGATCTGTTTGTTGGAACAGTCTAATGTCCATTGTGCCAACTGCATTATATTTGTCATTTAAATTGAATGAGGAGAAAAGAGAAAAAATGACACTAAAGGAAACAGTCCAAAATACTACTAAACGATTCCTTATTGGAATTGTTCTGCCTTTGACCAAAGTCAAAATCATTAATGACTTGCAGAAAAATAGCAAAGTCCTCAATGGCAACATGTCCTGAATTCCCAGAGTTTGGTTCTGCCTTAATTTTTTTGTTTTGCTTGTTTTATTCATCTTTTAAGTTCTGGGATTAAACATTTAGTCTTTAAATATTTTGAAGAGCTTCACCATTTATTCTTCTGATAGGAGAGAAGAATCCAGTTTAGAATACAGTTGGGTTCCTGGGTTTACACTGGGTCTGATTAAAACCATGCTATGGAATTCAAGTGAACAAGTTAAAACTTGCTGGATTTGCTGCTTAACAAATCAAGGAGTCAAATCAATATTTTCCGAATACAGCCCTGAGAGGAGAGCCGTCTAAGGAAAAGGAATGGTATTCTCTGTCTTCTAAGAGGTCCAGACAACAGGGTAGGAGCAGACATTTAAAGATTAACTTTCTCCAGACATGCTTGTGCGGCAAATAGGTCTGGTTACACATTATCCGGCCTTGCCTATTTTCTACCCTCACCCAAATCCATGAGAGCAGGAGCCGCCCGTTGGCTGGGGAGGCCCGTGAGCATCTGTGTGTATCATTCATTTCACAGCATAGGGTACTCTCATCAGCAGAGTGAGCGAGCGAAAGTCGCTCAGTGGGGTCCGACTCTTTGCGACCCCGCTGACTATACAGTCCATGGTATTCTCCAGGCCAGAGAATGCAAATCACTGCTTTTCTACATTCTTGCTGGATGCTCAGGGACACTGTGGGGAACAACCATGGTTAGCCTTCCCTGTGTCCTTCCCCACAGCCCAGTATCCCGCCCTCCAGTTTTCCTTGGGGAAGCCGTTTGCTTCCATCACAGGCTGTGTGTTCCAAGTGTGCTGAGCGGTCTACTCCCAGGCAGCCCCATGAGGGCGTCCATCTCTCCAGCCTCTGTGATGAGGACGGTCCAAGCCCGGGCAGCGTCAGCCAGGGCCCGCCGGCCGGAGGGAAGCAGGGAGGATGCTGTCCCCTCTGAGGTTCAGTTCAGTCCAGTGCAGCCGCTCAGTCATGTCCGACTCTGTGCGACCCCATGGACTGCAGCATGCCAGGCCTCCCTGTCCATCACCAACTCCCAGAGTTCATTCAAACCCATGTCCATTGAGTCAGTGATGCCATCCAACCATCTCATCCTCTGTTGTCTCCTCCTCCTGCCCTCAATCTTTCCCAGCATCCGGGTCTTTTCAAATGAGTCAGCTCTTCATATCAGGTGGCCAAAGTATTGGAGTTTCAGCTTCAGCATCAATCCTTCCAATGAATATTCAGGACTGATTCCCTTTAGGATGGACTGGTTGGATCTCCTTGCAGTCCAAGGGACTCTCAAGAGTCTTCTCCAACACCACAGTTCAAAAGCATCCATTCTTTGGCACTCAGGTTTTTTACAGTTCAACTCTCTGTGGTTGCCGAGGTGCAAGATGGAAGCCTGGAGTGGCCATGCCCATCCCTGCCTCTTCCTGGGAAACACCCAACTGGAGACAAAGTGTGGAAGAGAGCTTTGAGATGGAGGAAAATTCAAGAGGCCGCTGCTGGAGCACTTGACTCATCCCACAGACCTGCCGTCCGTCTCTAGGCAAGACCCGACATGGCAGACGGGCCAGAACTCATCTGTGCTCCCCAACAAAAATCAGAAGGCCCTCCTGTGGCTGGGGGCATGCTTGAGAGGGGCGTTCATTTTCCTGCTTTCCTATGACCGGCCGTGCAGTTCCTGAGAGCCTCGAGTTGTGAGTGCCCTTTGGTTTGACAAGAAATAGTCACCCTTTGGCCAGTACTGCCTGAAACATAATCATCCCCCCAAGGTCTTTCCTTCTCAAAGCCCTTCTCCATATCCTCTGACTCAGAGTAGGGATGTGGTGTTTAGGCAGGTTGCCTGGACCACACTCTGTCGATGTGCTAGGAACATCACCTGGGAACTCCAAGGAAATGGGCATCCTGCCCCTTAACCTCCAGGGATGGTGAATCTCTCCCAGACGGATACACAGCGCACCTGCCATGGAGTGCTCTCAGGTCAGACGATGTCTGCCTCAAGTGCGTCAGCAGCTGGACCGCCAGACCTGTGCAGGGTCTGCAGTGCCTACGAACGATCGTCTTAGGTTCCACTAAACATTCAGACTCACAGGACTGCCAAGGGCCACACTTGGGACCCATCTGTTAGGTTAGAGAGCAGAGCCCAGGGCTTACCACACGGACAGCTTCGGGTGGACTGTTTCTGTAGTGATCCTCGGAGCAGTCTAACGGCTCAGACGCCAGGAGACGAGATCCACATCAGGCAGGCTCAGGATCCACCCTGACCTGAAAGGTGCTAACCCAGGGGATTTATAGCTTCCTGGGTCCCTGTGGGATGCATGCCCAGATCCAGGAGTCACAGCTCATAGGGAAGTCCAAAACATAGCTTCCCAATCAAGTATTTAGAGCCTTTCCAAGCCAGATGCAATGCACCAGTCAAAGGTCATTTCCAGCAGCAGCAATCCTGCCTGGAAACACCGTTGACAGGTCTGTCATCGTCAAGTTACCAGAGGCACTGAGCCGGACAGTTAGCCAAAGGTCAAATTCTCATTCAAAAAAGGGAAGGAAAAAAAAGTGAAGAGTTTTGTTAACCATTAATCCACAAAAGTGAGAGATGTCCTCAGAAAACGTGGCAGGATTCTTAAAGAGAACTATGGTGCCCCGTAACTCAGATGGATACGCTGGCAAAGAAGCTATATGGAAAACAAAAGCCAGTGTGACCAGTTCCCTCCTCAGACAACAGGATAGCTTCAGCAACAGGACCGGGATCCTCCAGGAGGGGACCCAACATGTGGACTGCTCCCCTGCTGACACACAGGCAGGGCTCTGTCTCTCACGACCACGCGTGCTGAGCCAAAGAAAAGATGGTCCAGTCGGCATCGTTATCCCAGTTTCCCAGCCCTTCCTGTAAAGGCCAAACGTGGGCCTGGAGAAGGTGTTTCCTCCTGAAAAATCATGAGAATAAGTATAGGAAGTTCTCCACCTCTGACATCTGTGCCAATTGGGCCCAGCCTGACTGCCACACACACAGAGCAATAACCAGGAATCCCTTTCGGCTTCTGTGTGTGTGTGTGTGTGTGCGCGTGTGCGAACATATAAACAGTGAGAAGAAACCCATCAGTATCTCAATTTCCCCCAGTCTAGCAAGAAACCAAGAACTAGGCATATTGAGCTTCCTTGGAAATTTTGTGGCATTGAGAGCTGTTATGTAGTAATCAAATTGTGATCACCTGGCAGAAAATCTGAGCTCTCTGGCATATCACGTGGGTTATCATGTGAAGTACCGTCAACAGAACAACTGCTTTTAGCATAAGCACCATAACCGACAAAAGCACCAGTCCGTCAGGGGCTTCCCTGGCTAGGACGCCACGTTTCCATGGCAGGGGGCACGAGTTCGATCCCTGGTAGGGCAACTAAGTCTCTGCATGCTGCATGGCCAAAAAAAAGTACAAGCCAATCATCATCGAAAGCCGTAAAGATTAGCTACGTTGCCACAAGTACTTCCAAGTTCCATCATCGAGTCCCCAGTACCTAGAACCACAAGACCACTGCCATCTAAAACCATAGTTAATATAACCCAGAGCAACAGCTGAACTGAACTGAAAAGTATAGAATCACTGTCACTCAGAAACATGTGTCCAGTAGTATACCAAGTCACAGTGATGCCGTGTAACAAACCAGCTCAAAATTAAGTGGTTTTCCAATCTTCAAAAAAAAAGAACAAAGCTGGGGGTATCACATTTCCTGATTTTAAGTTACAGTCATAGTAATAAAATGTCATAGTAATAAAATGCCATAGTAATAAAATGCCATAATAAAATACTAATGCCATAGTAATAAAAATAGGATGGTAGTGCCATAAAAAAAAAAAATAGACACAGAGACCAATGGAAGAGAACAGAAAGCCCAGAAATTAAATCCAGGCATATACAGCCTGACAAAGTAACCCCTGCGAGTGATAAACAAGACAGACGCCAACATTCGCTTGTCTTGTTATCCTGCAAGTTTTAAAATATGTAAGCATGGTCTTTGAAATGGTGATTCTAACAGCTAATATGTCAACCTTCTCGTGAAAGGATCAAATACGTTTCTTTGGGGAATCTTCCCTGAGTACATTTCCAGAAAGCAAGTGTTTCTTTTCTCAGAAAATGAAAGTACTACTTAGAAAAAGTTTCTTGAGAAGATGGAGAGCATGAACAAGGTTGAATAATCACTGGTCATTACTGGCGGAATCAGAAGCTATTAGGTAAAAGTAAAATATATTATACCTAGTAAAATAATACGCTCGGCAGAAACTCAAGCTTAGTGAGTTCTAGGATATGGTTTTAGCAGAGCCAGGAATTTTCTGGGAGCACTCACAGGAGCACAGATCTGTCTTAAAGGAGCCTGCTTGCTGCAACTCTGAGGCCAGCTCCTTGAAGACTGAAGGCAGCAGCACCTTCTCGAAGAATCCTCCTGCATCTGAAAGATGGGGCCACCGAGAGTCATTTCTGTCACCACCTCTGAACTGCAAGGCTGGCGACACTGTCAGAAGGCAATCCCACTGACCAGCTGAAGATGCTGTCTTCAGAAACAAGCTCGTGTCTTCAGAGATCAACAATACTGATAGCGGTGGAAGACGTCTGTGTACTTTGCTCAATGCTAATTGTGTTTGCCCAGCAAGGCCCTTAGTTGTTTATCCCAGGGGCCGGGGGTGGGGGGCTTTGGATTTCATTTCACTGTGCAGCATTTGCCGCCCCTTCTTGGGGGCAGGAGGAACAGCACCTGTGTTGTTGGGGAACCAGCAAGTGGGCCTTGCTACCATGAGTAGAGGTCGCTGAGATAAGAGACTAATTTTTTTAAACTGTTTCTGGTATAGCAGGCAGGTAGCTGGGCATAAGCAGAGGAATGGGGGGCGGGCGGGGTGGGGGGGGGGGCAGTGGGAGCCAGGTGGCAGGAAATGACGCATCCTGTAAACAGCAAGGTCCACAGGAAGACAAAGGAAGGCAGGGACCTCCAGACTGGCAGGAAACCACACCTCTGGGTGGCAAGGGTCTGAGCCGCAGACAAAGACAGGTGGGGAAAGGCGGCAATCTCCGGCATCTGGAGGTAACCTTTAGCTCACTGCTCTCATTACCACAAGATCAGCCTCACAGATAAGAAGTACTCATCAGGCGCCAAAGCCGTGACACTTCCCATCTAAGCTAAATGGGGACAAAATCCCTCCTCCCCTCAGGATCATGGAGCTGGGATGAAAATTAGGAAAGTCGATCTCAAACGCCTCCTTCCCCAGGGAATATTCTGCCCCTTCATTTGATTGCCACTTAAAGTGAAAGAAAGTGATGTTGCTCAGTCATGTCCAACTCTGCGATCCCATGGAGGGTAGCCTGCCAGGCTCCTCTGTCCATGGGATTCTCCAGGGAAGAATACTGGTGTGGGTTGCATTTCCTTCTCCAGGGGATCCTCCGGACTCAGAGATCAAACCCGGGTCTCGCGCATTGCAGGCGGATTCTTTACCATCTGAGCCCCCATCTATGCCACTTAAAGCAAGCTTAACAAAGAAACCCAGGGCAACAGCTCTTCACCTGCTCATCTGCTCTCCCTCTGAAAGCCTGGGTCTGAGTTGCTCAGTCGTTTCCAACTCTTTGAGACCCCATGGACTCTAGTCCATCAGGTTCCTCTGGGATTCTCCAGGCAAGAATACCAGAGTGGGTTGCCATTCTATTCTCCAGGAGATCTTTCCAACCCAGGGATCGAACCCGGGTTTCCCCCATTGCAGGCAGATTATTTACCATCTGAGCCACCAGAGCATATCCTTGCTTGAATAAACTCTCTCTTCACTTAGGGCTTCCCAGTTGATCCAGTGGAGTGGGTTAGATCTCTGGGTTGGGAAGATTCCCTGGAGAATAGAATGGCAAATCACTCCAGTATTCTTGCCTGGAGAATCCCAGGGACAGAGGAGCCTGGGAGGCTACAGTCCATGGGGTTGCAAAAGAGTCAGACATGATTTAGCCTCTGAGCAAGCCCATATTACTTTCTTAACCTCTCTGCTTCAGCTCTGAATTTTTTCTTGACCAAGAAAGAACCTCAAATTCACTAGCAACATTTCACAGCTGTTCTTTCAGGGTCGCCTTGGCCCAATCACGTTCTGAAAGTTCCAATAATCAAACCTCATTCATTCCACCCATGTTTATTGCACACATCCTGTGCGCCAAGAATTGTTCTCGGCCCTGTAGATCCTAAAGTGATAAAATAGACCATTGTTATTTAGTTGCTCAGTCATGTCTGACTCTTTGCAACCCAATGGACTGCAGCCAGCCAGGCTCCTCTGTCCATGGGATCTCCCAGGCAAGAACACTGGAGGGGGTGCCATTTTCTCCTCCAGGGGATCTTCCCCACCAGGGATTGACACAAAATAGACCATGTTCCTGCCCCAATATAGATTTAAAAATGGAAACCCAGTGATAAATGGGGACACATAAATGACCAGGGGAATGACAGCTTGTAACAAATGCTAAGAAGAAACGAACAGAAACTTCATGGGAGGAGGAGGGCAGGCCGAAGTCCTGTTAAGGAAGTGTCAGGAGACAAGGCTCTACAAGGTGACCGTGAAGCCCAGTTCCAAGGAAGAGAAGGGCGCAGGCATGCCAAGATCAGGAATAGCAGAGGAAACCACAAGTCCCTAAAGTGGAAAGGGAGCCGTTCTAGGATGTATTGGAAGGTGAACGCGGCGGGGAGAGGCACGAGACGACTCCTAAAAGGGATGTGGGAACTGGATACAGCAGGGACTGGAAGGCCAAGGTTGAGCCCACGGAGTTAATTCCCGAAGTGCAGAGCCACCATTAGAAGGCTTTAAGCCAGGCCAGGGCATGGTCTTGTTTGCATTTTTTAAAGATCTAGCTGGCTGCCCGGTGAAGAATAGATGGTGCCTATGTCATCACAGTTATTTATGTGTTCGGATACATACCAGCATATCAGCATAAACACCCCCAGAGTGATATTAACTTGGGCAAAAGGCCCACACATCACCTCACCTCCATTTAAGAATCAATGTGGTCTTAACACATTGCCCCAAGCAGCCAGATTCACTTCCTGGTTTGTGTTCCTTTTCTGTCTGATGCTTGGGCTCCTCCTTGTGGTCGTCTGAACGCGACACCCTCGGCAATGCCAGCTTCACACGGGGACTAGCGACCAGCAACCTTTTATTTATTCATTTATTTTAGCTACCTTTGTTAATAAATAGTGCAAAGCCAGAAATGTAGGTGTGAAATGTTATTAGTGATTTGAAAAAATAAATTTTTAATCTGCTATGATTAGTCCCTGTATGTGTATATATATATATATATATATTTTATTTATTTTATATTTATATGCATGGCATGGTATTATGGTATCATATGCTGACTCTCTCTCACCAACTGAACCTTGGAGTTTGCCAAAACCTTCTTGACAACATCTGGTAACAAATAAGTAAGAAATATTGGTAAGAAATAAGGTGTTTGTCTCCCTTCAGAGGTAACTTCATCAGATACAGACTGTCTTTAACAAATCTGAAGCAACAGAGCAAACGGAATAAATCGTAATATTTCATTCTCAGAGTTAAAAATGAAGTGACACACATTTATCTACTATGGAAGACGTGGATAAAAATAATCACTTTCTCCCTGCATCACCACATTACAGCAGATGACTGACAACTTGAGTTGGAAAGAATCCCAACCAGCTGGGCATCAGGGACTTTCTAAAGGTTGTAGCTCTTCCTTACTAAGAACTAGAGCTTTGGAAAATTGCTCTCAGAAGGCACATCTATTCCCCCCAAAAAAATCTAATTTTCAACCCACTTGTAGAAAGCGTTCATGCCGTGAGCTCCCCCATGCAGGCAGGAGCCAGAGGGGGCAGAGGCCCCACTGAGCCCCAGAAAGCTGGGGTGCTTCCCCTGAGGATGGGGACACCTCTCTACCACTTTCATTTTCTGAAGCTCTTTTCTTAGCTTTACGCCTTATTCCCCATCTATTTCCAGCGTGTTTAGAATTTCCTAGTTGAGACATGGGCTGGCATACAATGAAGAATGCCATGAGCTCCCTGGGGCCACTGAGCCAGCAGGCAGTCAGGGCAGGCAGGGGCCCAGTGCTTACACAGGTAGGAATATTGTGATGGATCTTATCTGAGGCCTAAAAACGTCCTTAGAGCACAATGGCATTCAGTGACTATTCAAGGTACAAAACCACATTACACGTAGACTAACATCACACTCCTTTGACACAGCCCTTTGGACCACCCTAGGTGTGATACCTGTAGAAAATTTTCCTTAATCACAAATGTCTGCTTTGAAATAGCAATAAGGAAAAAAAAAAAAAACCACTACAGAATTCTGTTCCTGGTCATAACTCAGAAGGGTGGGAGTAACAGAAGGAAATTTACAAGTGCCTGCAGTTTCTTGCAAACAAGTATTTATAATATTGGGAATGCTGATTACTACTTCATGATATAATATTGCTTTATGATGTATGAAATGTGGAACATTTCAGTCATTTTGCTGTTTTCGTTAAAAGAGTAAGAGCTCACTAAAAACTGGGAATCGATTTTGCGTAGCATTAGTTTACAGAGCAAATTCATAAAATGCAAAAAGCATTTGCAACAAAAATAAAACCAGAGAACACAGAAAAACGAGTTAATATGAAGGTATGGTCACTGAAATGCATGATCACTTAAATGTATTGAAATATGAAATTAAGACACAAATCACTGCAGATGACTTGACTAGGTAATATATTTTAAATCCTCTGAATAAGGATGTACAAAAAATATATATAAATTCAAAAGGAAAAGGAACTATAGTCTCACATGTGGACTGCTGTAAACATGACCCCAACATACTTTAAGAGACCAGTCAGGACCCTTTGGGTTTAAATATTAGGACCTCAACTCAAACTGTTACCAAACCAAGCTTGGGTCAGCTTGCCTGAACACAGTGAAACCAGCCCTCTGACAGCAGGTTGTGGCGATACAGAGTGCAGTGTTTATTGCAAGGAAGAGTCCAGGCAGCTGGTGAGGAAAAGGCCTGCTTCGTGCTCATAAGCACAAGCTGGAGAGGCCAGGACAAAACGTGGTAGGAACGTGCATTGTTCTTCAGGAAGACCCAATAAAGCAGGGCAACCAAAGAGGAAGCCCACAGGGACTTCAGAAGACAGGAATAAAGCACCACTTTTCACAATGCTACCCAGTTCTGAATGGCTGCAGACTGCAAACTAGATGAGCTATTTTGTTCTGTGGAAATAAGGAAACAAACTGTGCTTTTCAAGCCAACTCTTTAAGCCAAATTTGGGTCTTCTGTGAAGAACTTCAAACATGATGCTCTTCGAAATGTCAGTCATGAAAGCTCATTTGGAAATGTGAGCTTCCTGTGAAGAAGTTAGGAAAGGATTTCACGTTTGAAGTTGGCTTTTCCATCACACATATGCCCCTCCCACCTTTAAAAATAAAACAAACCACATGAAACGTATTTCCAAGAACTTGATCATTCTGAAAAATCCTAGGAAATCTGAGCCAAAAAGAAGGAAAGGAAACACTCTTTGCAAAGAATAAATAGCTGCCCCATAACTTGTGGAGAAGGCAAGTCCTCCAAGCAGTGGTCTATGGCGCCGTCATTTCATCTAATTAAATGGCTATGCAAGCCTCAGGATGCCACGTCTCCTGCCAGCAGACCCTATGCCCATGACCTTCTCCACGGAGTTCGGGGGCGTACGGGACTTGAGAAAGACACTGCCTCTTAACCTAGAGGAAACTACGGATCTGTTCATGAACGGGGTTAGGTGGCGAGGGCTTCCCTTGATTAGTCTGTCCCAACAAAACCTCTGTGACTCCTGTGTTTCAGAAATTGATGTTGTTTTTTTTTTTTTTAAATCAGAGGGTGGTCTGATTTTTTTGTTGCCATGCAGCTAAATTTTGCTTGCAATGTGTGTCATTGTTTATGCTTGTCTTTTTAAATTCGAGAGTTCAGCATTTCCCATGCTTGCTTTTGCTGCTGAAATCTCAGCTATTGAGTAATGTTGAATAGCTTGAGTTCTCTGGGCACTGGAGTTGTGACCCCACAATTAGGCTAATTATTGGATCTTGAAAGATACGTTGGTGAAGTCTTTTTACTTTCCTTTTTCACTCATTTTTTTTAATTTTTAAAATATTATCCCATTTAAATTTTTTCAAAATTATTCTATATTTAAGTATAGTTGATTAACAATGTTATGTTGGTTTCGGGTGTACAGCAAAGTGATTCAGTTAACATATCTATTTTTCCAAATTCTTTTCCTTATAGGCTATTATGGAATATTGGCCAGAGTTTCATGTGCTATACAGTAGGTCCTTGTTGGTTATCTGTTTTATGTATGTCAGTGTATATATGTCAGTCCAAACAGTGGGAAGTTGCATGCTGGTCTATTGCATCTACCCACAGAATCCAGGATGTCATGTCTCCTGCCAGCTGACCCTATGTAGCTAAGCTGGTAAAAAATCCACCTACATAATGCAGGAGACCCCGGTTCAATTCCTGGATCAGGAAGATCCCCTGGAAAATGGATGGGCTACCCACTCCAGTATTCTTGGGCTTCCCTGGTGGCTCAGATGGTAAAGAATCCATCTGCAATGCTAGAGATCTGGGATCTATCCCTGGGTTGGGAAGATCCCCTGGAAGAGGGCATGACAACCCACTCCAGTATTCTTGCCTGGAGAATTCCCATGGACAGAGGAGTCTGGAAGGCTACAGTCCGTGGGGTCACAAACAGCTACACACAACAGACAGACGAAGCATGCACATATAAATATAAAAGAGGTTCATTTTTGCATATGTAACAGAATATTCTCATGCACCATCTAGTCAATACCTTCCTTTCAAAGGTAAACACCATCCTGAGCGGAATCACCATACATTAGTTTGTCTGTTTACGGCCTTCACATAAGTGGAATCATGCAGTTGATTTTGTACCCAGTTGCTCCCTTCCGTCATCATTATGACTGCAAGATACTGCCTCAAGTAGCAACATTGTTCTCTTGCTTATATCCATTGAATAAACATATAAGAGTTCGTTGGAGATGTTCTACCGCTACAGATCCATTCTACTGTTGGTGGGGCCCTCAGTCTTATTTTCTCTGTGTGTTATCCTCCCCAGATGTCAACTCTATCCCCAAAGCAGAGAGCCAGGTCCTTCTAGAAGCTATGAGCCATTCCAGGTTCCATGAGGTGTATACGAAGGAGGTAAATTCAAGCCTTTGAAGTTCTATCCTGGAGGAGATTTGAGGTCCTTTAGAGTCTTCTAAGTGAAACAGATAAAAAGTTAATAACAATAAACATGTCCTTGCTCATGCTGACCCCGGTCCATTTAGCGAATGCATTGTTTAGCACCTCTCGTATGCCAAATATTTTTCAGTTCCTAGGAACGACACTTAAAATAGGATAGAGGAGAAGACTGTTCTTCTGAAGCCAGCCTTCAAAGAGAAAGTTAGGTGGTGAGAAAAAGCTACGGAAAAAAATGAAAATAGCACAGCACAATAAAACGGCCAGAAAAATCCTCTCCAGGGAGACCAGATAATAACAAGAAAGAGCTGCTAGAGGACTGGGGGACCCATCAGGAGGAAGCATGTTCTAGACTGGCAGGGCAACTGTTGTAATAGATCGATGCCCCTGGGAATGAACTTGGCCTTCTTACAGAAGAGAAGCATGGCTCGTGAGGCTGGTGTGCAGTGGGCAACATAAAGAAGATCAAGTCAGAGACTTAAGCTGGGGTTGGACTGTACGTGACTTCGAGGTCAAGAGTATAGATTTTCTTCCCAGTGTGATGGGAAGCCTCTAGAGGGCTTTAAGCAGAAAAGTAACTGCTCTGGAAACTGAGTGGGAAATGGCTTAAAAGGGATGAGGAGTAGAAGCAGAATACCAACAAAGAGGCCACTTCCCTCAGAGACAGAGGATGCTATCGTGAGATAAGATGGCAGCAAAGGAGGTAAAGAAGTGGACTGAACTCAGCGTGTTTTGGAGATGTCAGTAGACTGTGCTGGGGAAAGACGCTGAACGAGTTTCTGTCTCTTACTGCGTCTCCCTCAGATCCCCTCCGTGTGCTAGGATGTGGATGGGGCGGGCAATCTCGCCTCACAGGAATCGCTTCCACTGGCCCACGGCAGGCAGGAAGTACTCTCACATTCACATCCTCCTTTGGTCCTTACAACAGGCTTAGAAGAAAAGAAAGCAGACTTGATAAGTTTCATTTTACAAATGAAAAACTCAGGATTTGAAGATCATCGTGGATTCATCTGAGGCTACACAGTGAGTACGCTCCTAATCCAAGACATGGGCCCATCCTCTTGGCATCTGGCCCCGCCATATCATCTTCCCGAGATATTTTCTCTAGTGACCATAATAAATCTTTGCTTTGAGTGCTTTTGCTTTGCCAGACAATGGGGTAATTCATGGCATCTATCACCTCTTTTCAGGCTTCCCCAGTGGCTCAGCAGTAAGAATCTACCTGCAAAGTAGGAGCCACAGAAGACACGGGTTCAATCCCTGAGTCAGGAAGATTCCCTGGAGTGGGGCATGGCAACCCACTCCAGTACTCTTGCCTGAAGAACCCCATGGACAGAGGAGCCTGGTGGGCTGTGGTCCACAGGGTCGTAAAGAGTCGGACATGACTAAAGTAAGAGCACACACACATGCATCACAGCTTTTCATCCTACAGTGTAAGCAGCCTTATTGCCAGCCTTCTTTTGCAGACCTGAAACTCAGGGAGTTGAACTTTCCAAGCTGTCACAGCGGCTCACTCCAAGTCCATTTCCCCAGTCATCATGAGAGCAGAATAAGCAGAATCTGGTGAAAATCTCATTTGCCACCCCCAATGCTAAGTATCTTCAGTTCAGTTCAGTCGCTCAGTCGTGTCCAACTCTTTCCAGCTCCACGGACTACAACACACCAGGCCTCCCTGTCCATCACCAACTCCCAGAACTTACTCAAACTCATGTCCATTGAGTCGGTGACGCCACCCAACCATCTCATCCTCTGTCGTCCCCTTCTCCTCCTGCCTTCAATCTTTCACATCATCAGGGTCTTTTCCAGTGAGTCAGTTCTTCACATCAGGTGGCCAAAGTATTGGAGTTTCAGCTTCAGTATCTTATATCATTTCAAATACCAATTTCCTCAGAGACCTTAAACAGTATCATGTGCTGTGTGTGCTAAGTCACTCAGTCATGTCTGACTCTTTGTGGCCTCATGGACTGTAGCCCACCAGGTTCCTCTGTCCATGAGGATTCTCCAGGCAAGAATCCTGGAGTGGGTTGCCATGCCCTCCTGACAAATAACTATACACACATTCCAGACATTTTCTCCTCTCCCATGACATTCATTAAGGAATCTATTTCTCAGCTTCTCTCATGAGCATCTGAAAGCTCATGATGTGAGTTCATGATATGTCCTTTCACCATTAGGTCCTTAGCAGCATCCGTGAGCATCAGTGTAATTAAAGATGTGTCAAAACATCAGGGCTGTTGCAGGACTGATTTTATCATTTGCTGTGAAAAATAGAAAGGATCCATTACAGAGCCAACCCTTCATGATTATAAACATTTCCAGAAGACAAATAAGTGAACAATAGACAGGGTAACTCCAGATTAAAGCATTTATTTCTGAGATCTTCTCCAAGATGTCTCCTATTATTTAACCAAATAGTATATTACTTATAAAAAAAAGAAGTTTAAAATGCTTTCCAATTAAAATTTTCTTTTGTTTCATAAACCGAGCAAGTGCTTTTTAAATGCGTTCTGTTAAATTTTATGCAGTTTAGAGTCACCAGGACCGTGTAATCTGATGGTCTCAGGTTATAGACAGAGAAGGTTACTGCAACCTGTGCTCCAGGCTCCCCAGTGAGTTGACAACAAAGCCAGGCCTGTGTCTCTCCCTGCCCTCTGACTCCAGCACAGCAGCAACGTTTTACTAACCTTCTTTGCTGTTACTAGTACCTTGATAAAAAAAAAAAAATCTAGAAACTCAGTCTAGCAATTCCATTCCTGGCCATACATCCAGAAAAAATCATGATTTGAAAAGATATATGCACCCCAATGTTCATAGTAGCAGTATTCACAATAACCAAGACTTGGAAATGGCCTAAATGTCCATCTGCAGAGGAATGGATAAAGAAGATGTGGTAGATGCACACAGCGGAATACTACTTGGTCATAAAAAGAATGAAATAATGCCACATGTATGGGCCTAGAGATCATCATACTAAGGGAAGTAAGTTAGTGGAGAAAGACAAATGTCATATAAGATCACTTATATGTGGAATCTAAAAAAAAAAAAAAAATATATATATATATATATATACAAGTTAACTTATTCACAAAAAAGAAACAGACTCACATATTTAGAAAACAAATTAATGGTTACCAAAGGGAAAAGGTGGATGGAAGGGATAAATTAGGAATTTTGGATTAACATATACACACTAGAATATATAAAATGGGGCTTCCTTGATGACTCAGTGGGTAAAGAATCTGCCTGCAATACAGGAAATAAAGGAGACGCAAGTTCGATCCACAGGTTGGAAAGATCCCCTGGACGAGGGCATGGCACCCCACTCCAGTACTCTTGCCTGGAGAATCCCATGGACAGAGGAGCCTGGCAGGCTACAGTCCAAAGGGCCACAAAGAGCGGGACACAAGTGAGCAACTAAGCACGTGTATAAAACACATAAGCAACAAGAATTACTGTAGAGCACAGGGAACTCTACTCAATGTTCTGTAATAACCTAAATGGAAAAATAATCTGAAAAAGAACATACATATATATGTATATGTATAACTGAGTCACTTTGCTGTCCACCTGAAACTAACATAACATTGTAAATCAACTGTACTCCAATATAAAATAAAAATCAAATTAAAAAAGAAAAACATTAGTCTATAGTTACCTACACAGCCCTGTATATAAACACATAGAGATCTATGTCAACAGGCTTTCACATGCTTTAGAGTTGGGAGAACTCTTTCAGATCCAGTTCAGACAAAATGAGACACTCTGTCATCAGTTCAGTTCAGTTCAGTTCAGTCGCTCAGCCGTGTCCGCCTCTTTGCGACCCCATGAACTGCAGCACGCCAGGCCTCCCTGTCCATCACCAACTCCCGGAGTTCACAGAAACTCACGTCCATCGAGTCAGTGATGCCATCCAGCCATCTCAATGGTGTTCCCAAAAAGTTGAGCTCATTTCTCAACTGTAGTAGTTCTCGCCTTGTATTCTAATTCATCTGGTTAACCTCGTGCCTCCTCTGCAGGACTGTGAGCTCATCTCAGCAAAGATGATGCTTTGATCCCCCTGTGAACCCCAGCACCTTGTATAAAATATGCACTCAGCAGCACTTTTCATGACTGAATGTATTGTGGAATGAACCAGCTATTGGACAAACCCTTGGCCAACCCCTGAGCTCAAGTAGAGAGACCAATTATGGATGTCATACAAAAACACCTTGGTATGGGGGGTGGGGCAGAGAATGGGTTGGGTGTTTGGGATTAGCAGAGGCAAAATATTATACACAGAATAGATAAACCCCAATGTCCTACTGTATAGCACGGGGAACTATTTTCAACATCCTGTGGCAAACTATAGAAGAAATGGAATAGCCCTCATAGTCAACAAGAGAGTCTGAAATGCAGTACTTGGATGCAATCTCAAAAATGACAGAATGACCTCGGTTCGTTTCCAAGGCAAACCACTCAGTATCACAGTAATCCAAGCCTGTGATTTCTTTGCTGTACAGCAGAAATTAGCACGACATTGTAAATCAAACATACTTCAATTTAAATAAAAGAAGGAAAGGCCTATCTGTGAACTCTATTTCTCCCAACTTTTTAAAATAACTTCCAAAACACAGTAACAGGTCACAAGTTACCTTACACGATCATCAGATTATACCAGGTGTTCCCAAAACTTCTCACTTTCAAGGGATCCTTGAGTGACTTAGACACTGTCTTCACAGCATTCCTAACCCCAAAGAAATAATCAGCTGCTCTATGTCCTAAGTAGTTAGGTCCATACAACTTGGTAAGTTGTTTTTTCTTTCTTTTTTTTTTTTTTTTTTTTTGTCCTAAGAATTTAGTAGCCACTTGAAAAAATAATGTGCATAAACTCAAAGAAAATCTGCTTTTGTTTCCATCCTTAAATAACCACAAGCACTTATTAAGCAGGATGTGTGCATCCTGGTCCCTGCGCAACTTTGGAATCAGAGTGGACTGCCAGCCACAAGCCTCACACACCCGGGGTTTGGGGTGATTGCTATGTGACACAGCAGCTGTCAAAACCCAGCGATTAAATATATGGCACCCTGGAAGGGGATGCCATCCAATCACACCGAAGAAACTGTGAAGTATCTTGGGCTGATAGTTTTTGTGGTTTTCAATAAATATTGGATATCACTATACTGAGGCGACTTCACGTACACGCGCACACACACACACACACACACACGCCTCAAAAACTGAACGTTTTTTAAGCCACCCTAAGGTAACTTCGCTCCGTTTGGAAACTACACGCTCATACCCTTTACAAAGGACTAATTGTCACCAAAGGCAAGGTAAGAATTCTAAAAGAAGAGAAAATTTTGCAAGGAAGACTTACAAACAGTACAACAAAATTTCCTTACATATTGAAATCAGTTCTTCTCTGGCTTGTTAGGACAAAAGCAAATCCTTGTTAAACTAATATTAAGATTCTTAAAACGTTATGATCTTTTGAAAGAAAATGATCTTTCTAATATTTCCACAGTAACAATACATCAGTTTCCCTGCAATAAAAGAGACTTAGTGTGTAATTATTATTGCTCTTCGATTTTCTTTCCTTCACCTTCTATTTCCTTGACATTCCATTTTAAATGAAATGTAAGGAACAATTTTGAACGTTCAACCTTCACCAAAAGAAAGGAACCTTGATTGATTCAAAGTTTTATTTTATGTACCTACAATTTCCCAGTAGTCCTATTTCTGAATCAGAATTTGAATAATCTTTACAACTTGTATTCCTCCCAAACTCAGATTTAATGACTCGGTAGGTTCAGCAAGAGGAGGAACAGCTGCAGCTCATCCCGCTGTGCTGTTGGGTAATGACAATGTTCTACCACATTAGCAATTGTGTCATTAATAAAAAGAAGCCCATAGGATTAACCAAAGACAGCTGACTTTAGTCAAATGTAGGTCAGGCTTTGTTTGCTCAGAAGCTGGTAATAAATTCCCAGGTAAGTGCTCTCGTGTGTCACACATACATGTCAGGAGCATAATTTCAGACCCACTTAATGATTCACATTTTTAAGTTTCTCTAAGCCATTTTTGAATTATTGTTAAGCATTTAAGTCCACTGCCAAGCCTACAGGCTCCTTAAAATTATTAACTTATGTGACATTATAGCATGTTTTTCCTTTAGACACCACTTAAGAACACCTTGGAGGATTTTGCGTTCACCTTCCAGATATCGAAGCTCTTACTAGAAGAGGCTCAAGGGTCACCCCTAATTTATAGCATAATTATGGGGGAAAGGGTGTTGATGGCTAAGCCAGCCATCTGTAATTGCTAAGTCCTCCTTGTCACAGAAAATACTATTGTAAGCCTAATGTGAATATTGGATTCTTAATCAAGTCTTGTGGTACGCTTTATAGGAATAAGATGTCTAGAACCCACGAAGCTAAAAATATATTTTTAAAATTTAAACACTGTGGAAAACAGTGTAGCCATCTCTTAAAAGATTACCATATGACCCAGCCATGGCTTCCAAGCTATTTGTCTAAGAAATAGAACCATATGGCCACAAAAAGATCCACACAAAAAGCAGCTCTAGTCATAACAGCCCCAAACTGGAAACAACCCAGACCAACAGGAGGCTGGCCAAACAATGGTGTATTCATACACCAGAAAACACCTCAGCAATAAAAATGAAGGAAGTCTAGATCTGTGCAACCACTGCAGACAAATTTCTAGAACACTGTTAGGTCAGAAAATATCATACACAAAATAGTACATGTTGCATGATTGCATTTATGGGATATTCTAGGATGGTCGAAACCAGTCTATGGTGATAAATGAGAAGAGTGGAGGAGGGGGTCAAGGAGTGATGTAAGATGGTCTGAAAAAAGCACCTATTCTGGATGATGAACAGTTTTCTATCTCAGTTGGGTGAGGTTCTGTGCATGTATACATTTGCAGGATTTTTTAAAATACATATTTAAGATCTGTCCATTAAGACCTTATAATGAGGGTAGGGCAGGCACCTGGATGTTAGGAAGCAACGGAGGCAGTCACACTCAGCCACCGATCAGTGTCACAGCGGGCCCCCTCAGAGTTAGAGAGGCCTCTGGTCAGCGTCACAGGGGCCCACATCAGAGTTAGAGAGGCCACTGGTCAGCATTACAGGGGCCCACATCAGAGTTAGAGACATCAGTGATCAGTGTCACAGCGGGCTCCTCTCAGAGTTAGAGATGCCACTGGTCAGTGTCACAGCGGGCCTGCATCAGAGTTAGAGATGCCACTGGTCAGCATCACAGTGGGCCCCCCTCAGAGTTAGAGAGGCCACTGGTCAGTGTCACAGCGGGCCCCCCTCAGAGTTAGAGACATCAGTGATCAGTGTCACAGCGGACCCTCCTCAGAGTTAGAGACACCAGTGGTCAGTGTCACAGAGGGCCCCCTCAGAGTTAGAGACATCACTGGTCAGTGTCACAGCGGGCCTGCATCAGAGTTAGAGATGCCACTGGTCAGCGTCACAGCGGGCCCCCTCAGAGTTAGAGACACCACTGGTCAGTGTCACAGCGGGCCCTCCTCAGAGTTAGAGACACCAGTGGTCAGTGTCACAGCGGGCCCTCCTCAGAGTTAAGAGACACCAGTGGTCGGTGTCACAGCGGGCCCCCTCAGAGTTAGAGACGCCACTGGTCAGCGTCACAGCAGGCCTGCATCAGAGTTAGAGAGGCCACTGGTAAGTGTCACAGCGGGCCCACATCAGAGTTAGAGAGGCCACTGGTCAGCGTCACAGCAGGCCCCCCTCAGAGTTAGAGACGCCACTGGTCAGCATCACAGCGGGCCCCCCTCAGAGTTAGAGAGGCCACTGGTCAGTGTCAGAGTGGGCCCACATCAGAGGTAGAGATGCCACTGGTCAGCATCACAGCGGGCCCCCCTCAGAGTTAGAGACACCAGTGGTCAGTGTCACAGCCGGCCCCCTCAGAGTTAGAGACACCAGTGGTCAGTGTCACAGCCGGCCCCCCTCAGAGTTAGAGACACCACTGGTCAGTGTCACAGCGGGCCCTCCTCAGAGTTAGAGACGCCACTGGTCAGTGTCAGCGGGCCTGCATCAGAGTTAGAGATGCCACTGGTCAGCGTCACAGCGGGTCCCCTCAGAGTTAGAGACACCACTGGTCAGTGTCACAGCGGGCCCTCCTCAGAGTTAGAGACGCCACTGGTCAGTGTCAGCGGGCCTGCATCAGAGTTAGAGATGCCACTGGTCAGCGTCACAGCGGGCCCCCTCAGAGTTAAAGACACCACTGGTCAGTGTCACAGCGGGCCCTCCTCAGAGTTAGAGACGCCACTGGTCGTCGTCACAGCAGGCCCCTCTTCTGAGTTAGCAACCATTAGCAAGGTGTTGCAGTGGGCCCCTCCCACCCCTCTTCCTCTGTATAAAAGGAGCCAAAATCAGACTGAGGGAATATGTTTTTTGGTTTTGGTTTTGTTTTGTTTTGTTTAATACATTAGTCTGCCATCTCTCAGTCTGCTAGCTTTCTGATTAAAGTCGATCCTTGCCCCAAAATCTCATCTTCCTATTTACGGGCGTGTTGGGTGCAAACAGAGCAAGCGTGGGCTCCAGGTCACGTTTCCCCTGTCCCGTCACTCACAGATCTCTGCACTGAGGCAGCTCAATGGTGCCCCATCCCTGCCCCTGAGCCTCCGGTTATATTGCCTGTGTATCTGAATTTTATATCAGTTTGTCCCCAACTCACCATGACCAAATTCATCCCAGCTTTCAGAACCCACTTCAGCCATCACCTCCCTGTCAAGAAAGTTTCCCTCTGTCCTCACCCAGAGTAATCTTCCTGTGTTACAAACACTCACCACGCTGAACACCCAGTTTCTTATCATAATCACCACTCTCTATCTTATGTTGTGAAATGGTTTTGACTCCAGCTCCGGCCAGAATCACTAGCTTCAAACCACTTATCTGCTCAGCTGTCAGAATTTAGCCAAGTTACATCATCTCTCTATGCTTCTGTTTCTTTATCTGTTAAAAAATAAAGTAGCATCTCTCTTATAAGATGGTTATAAGCAGAAAATGAAATAATGTATATAAAATGCTTAGTCTGACACATTAAGTTTTCAGGGAAATTTATGCCAAAATCTGTTAGCCAAAAGAGAATACATTCTCTAAGTTATGGAACTATATTGCAAGAATTGAGAGAACTTGTAAATGGAAACTTTTTGAAGAACTATCAAGATATTCCAGAAGGTTGGAAGTGGATAACTTTTGCTGCAGTTTCCAAAATAGGCCGTAAGTTAGGTTTTTAAAACTGCAGAATGATGGGGTTAATTCTAGGTAGGAAGGATCTGTGAAAAAACAAAATAAAAATTTTAAAAAAAGGAGCCTTGGGGCTGGTGCACTGGGATGACCTGGAGGGATGGTACGGGGAAGGAGGTGGGAGAGGAGTTCAGGATGGGGAACACGTGTACGCCCATGGCAGATTCATGTTGATGTGTGGCAGAACCAATACAATATTGTAAAGTAATTAGCCTCTGATTAGAATAAATAAATTTAAATTTAAAAAATAATAATAATAAAAATTAAAAAGAAGAAGTCATCTAGGTACAGAAGAGAAATAAAAACACACATCCACACCAAGATTCATATATGAATATTCATAACAGCTATACTCATCAGAGCTCAAAACTAGAAAAATGTCTACCAACAGGTATCTGCAACAGGATACCACTCAGCGATAAAAAGGAACACTGTCCTGGGAGAACGGCAATATGGATGAGCCTCAAAACCATTGTGTTGAGTGAAAAAACCAAGCACAATAAAGTATACACTGTATAAGTACATATGTAACACAGTCTAGGAAAAACAAGGAACCTCTGATGACAGGAAGGAGATCAGAATCTGCCTGAGGACCAAGGATGAGGGAGAAGAGTGATGGAGAAAGGACAAGAGGAAGCCCTGGAAGGTGGTGGAAACGTCCTGAGGCTCCATCACAGGGGTGGTTTCAATGGTGCATCCAAATGCATCAAACTACACATTCGCGAACGATTACACATCTCTCTTAGGGCTTCCCTTGGAGCTCAGTTGGTAAAGAATCTGACTTCAGTGCAGGAGACCTGAGTTCGATCCCTGGGTGGGGAAGATCCCTTGGAGAAGGAAATGGCAACCCACTCCAGTATCCTTCCCTGGAAAATCTCATGGACACAGGAGCCTGGGGGGCTGCACTCCACGGGGTCGAAAAGAGTCGGGCACGACTAAGCGACTAACACTTACTTACACTATACATCTCTTAAATTATATATCTCATAAGTCTGTCAAAATGCATCAAAGAATACATTTAATATTTTTAATTTATTGAAGTATCATTGATTTACGAAAGTGTTAACGTCTTCTACACAGCAAAGTGATTCAGCCATATATATATATATTCTTTTCCATATTCTCTTCCATTACAGCTTATTGTAGGATATTGAGCATAGTTCCCTGTGCTCCACAGTAGGACCCTGTTATTTATCCGTCCCGTATGTAATAGTTTGCATCTGCTAATTCTAAACTCACATTCCACCCCTCCTCACACCCCTCCTCCTTGGCAGGCACAAGTCTCTGAGTCTGCTTTTGTTTTGTAGATGTGTTGATTTCCATCACATTTTAGATTCCACATATAAGTGATAACATATGCCAAATTAAACATTTTAAGCGAGTGTAATTTGTTGTTCATGAATTATAACCTCAATCAAACTAATTCTCAAAAAAGAAATCATGAAAACACAAAATGATATTTTTAAGTCAGTTAAGAGCCTAGAAAAGGAGTAGGTCTGTTTGGGACACAATATATTTTCATTGAGAAAATGTTGTTTTTGCCTGATAGTTTTTTCTTCCCCAACAGGGCTCCTGGGCCGCAAGATCTGGGATGTGCCCTCAAAGTGCGTGGACTTCAGCAGATATGTGGAGAACTATTTTCACAGTGCACTGTTGGATCAGATGAAGTTTCACGGCCAGGGGCAAGAACACTTGGAGAGCCGGGTGGCGGTTCCTGTGTAGCCCTGAAGGCCTCCAGCAGCAGATCGCAGGGTCTGCATTCAGTCTACTTAACACTGTCATCAGTTATTTGCCTGAACACCTAAGGGCACACACATCACCTTTGTGTTGACTGAACACTGCTATGTTAGGCAAGAGATGATGATCTGAAATATCTTATAGGCTGAACAGTAGTTTAGATCTAACAAGTCTAAACCTGACGAGGACAGCTTTCAATATTAAGTAGATAAATTGAGTCCAAATGTCAGATTTGTGAGTATAAGACACAAGTGCCATGCCACACCAACGGGACATTAGAAAAAGAAGGCTTAGAGTCGTAGTCAATAATAAGTTCAGGGTCAGCTAGCAATGAAATGCAACTTTGCAGAAAGTTAGCATGACCTTGGGTTATATCAAGAAAGATGTAAGCTTTTATAGAAAGAAGGTGAAACTCTTGTTCTATGTTCTGTAATAGGCTTATATTAAAATATTATGTTATGTTCTTGGGAGGATACCTGCAGTGGGGGGAGGATTAAAACTAGATCAGAGGAAGGGGGATAAAAGTGTATTTTTAAATCCATGTTTCCTTAAGGACAGGGACAATGTCTTAGTCATCTCAGCATCTGTCATGGTTATCTCAATTTCTGGCATGACCAAGATTATTGTTGTTCCAGTTAATGCTGATAAAGTCAGTGCATCTTGATAAAACTTGGGCTGACGCCACGTCAGGTAGTGGGAAAGCAACCAGGACTTCTGAGCTGAGAGAAGACTGAAGGAATGGGATGGGGGGTGGCGAGGGAGAGTGAGGTAAGACGAGCCTCTGGGTACGGGCTAGACTGCAAGCGGCTGCAAGATGTTCGTCCAGTCCCTAAATCAAGAAGCGGAGCTTACGGTGCGTCTTTTTTATCACACACAGGAATTTCTCTGTGGCATGCATTTAGGAATAAAATTTAGGGTTTTAGAACATTTCAAAATGATCTTTAAATGAGACATTGCAGATTCTGTCTGTAAAGGAAGTATTTCACAAATGTTCTTTTTAATTGAGTCGTTATTAATATATGACACGTTAGCTTCAGGTGTACAGCATAATGACTAAGTATTTTACAAACTGACTTCTCTCTGCTGCCATGACGTTGGGTCTGTTTTTCTCCATGTGCTGGCCAAGAAACAAAATTATATCATCATCAAAATACATGACATCTGACAGCCCTGAAATGTTATCTTCTTCTAATTCAAATTACTTAATATGAAGTTCAACATCTTTCACATACTTCATTCGCTACTGGGTTTCCTCTTCTCCAAGTTTATGGTCACACCTTCTAAGTGCTACTTTCTATTGGTTCCTTTACTTTATTCCATTTATTCAAGTGTCCTTTATATATTCTAGGCATTAATCCTTTTAAATATTTGTACACTTACAATACCTATTTATGGCACAGGAGAGTTGTTTCCAATGGAAGTTTATAAGTCATGTGAAATGCATTTAATAAAAAACTATTTGTATTATCCTTTAAAAAAGAATAGAGCTGTATTTCTACCCTCCTGAATCTGGGCTCACGCTACAACGACTTTGATCAAGAGAATGGGGAGAAAGTGGCATGGTGCCAGTTCCAGACTGGCAGCTTCTATCCCTCCCACTTAGAATCCGGCCACCCTGTTAGAAGGAGTCTCAAGCGGCCACAGAGGCAGACCCACACAGAGCACCACTGAGGGGCCAGCCAGCAGCCCCGCAGGGCTCCCTGCAAGCCCACCTAAGTGAACCACGTGGATATAGATCCTCATTTCAGCAAGCTACCCTGGCCGACACCACATGGAGCAAAAGTAAGCTTTCCCCCCACTGAGTTTGGCCAGACTGCAAGATCATTAGCAATAAAAGTTACCATCATTGTGTTGAGCCATGGTGATTTGTTAGGGGGCAAGAGAAAATCAAAACAATGAGCATCTTCAAATCTATAAACTGCTCCATAGACATGGCCCCGTGGGCTAGAATTAGAACCAATAGGGAGAAGGCAATGGCACCCCACTCCAGTACTCTTGCCTGGAAAATCCCATGGATGGAGGAGCCTGGTTGGCTGCAGTCCATGGGGTCGCTAAGAGTCGGGCACAACTGAGCGACTTCCCTTTCACTTTTCCCTTTCATGCATTGAAGAAGGAAATGGCAACCCACTCCAGTGTTCTTGCCTGGAGAATCCCGGGGACAGGGGAGCCTGGTGCGCTGCCAACTATGGGGTTGCACAGAGTCGGACACGACTGAAGTGACTTAGCAGCAGCAGCAGGAGGATTAGAACCAACGTGCATAACTTGATGAGACTCACAGAGGAGCTTCCAAGATAAGATTAGGCAGAGAAATTCAGAATAGAGTGCTAGAGTTGAACTGGCCTCAGGAGATAAACCAAGAACCTAGATTACGATGCTCAGAGAACCTGGCTGTTTAGACTCAGTCTCAGATGGCATCAGTGCCCAAGGTTCCGCCTGCACAGCAGATGTGGGTATCACAGTGCTGGGCTGGGGGCAGTGCGGTGGGCAGGATTCAGCTTGAATCCGTCCATCCAATGGCTGGGGATAGACGATGGGAAAGGACTGGAAGGTGGCCTGGGCCCCAGTCAGTATGATACTCAGGTTGGGGTATCAACCTCGAGGCAAAATCAGAGGGGAACAGAGGAGCAAGGCTGGGCAGCAGAGTGGGAGCGCTAAGGGTGCGGCCTGGGATAGGGACACGCCTTTCACCTGCCAGACGTCAGCCGCAGTCTTGATCCCAGCCTTGGATGGGAGTGAAGATCCTAACGTGTCATCAGGATAGATTAAGATTAGCTCAGAAACCAGGCAATGAGAAACTGGCTCAGGAACTGGGATGGACAAGTAGGTGAAAAGCAGCTTTTCAAAATCCTTAGCTGTATGGGGGTCAAACAAGAGGCTTCTGAGGGGAATTAGTGAAAAAGAAACACAGAGAAGAGCCTTCTCATTCAGAAGGTGTATGTCCATAATGTGAAAACTGACTCATTGGAAAAGACCCTGATCTGGGAAAGACTGAAGGCAGGCAGAGAAGGGGACGACAGAGGATGAGATGGTTGGATGGCATCACCGACTCGATGGACGTGAGTTTGAGTAAACTCCGGGAGTTGGTAATGGACAGGGAGGCCTAACGTGCTGCAGTCCATGGGGTTGCAAAGAGTTGGACATGACTGAGCAACTGAACTGAACTGATTCCCATGATTGCAAAAACTGGCCAGGAGAGCTATAGAGAAGATACACTCATCTGATAAGGGCTACCTCAAACAACTTTCAAATTCCCACCCAACCTAAGATTTCCTGGAATTGAAAATACACAATAAGAGGGCAAACTGCGTGCACAGAGTACATAGGTGCTCAACAAGGAAGGCGTGGGTGGATGGATGGATGGACAAACAAGTGGACAGACAGATGGATGGACAGACAAATGGATGAATGGATGGACAGGCAGATGGGTACCTTCATGGATGGACAAATGGATGGATGGATGGACAAACGAGTGGATAGACAGATAGACAGACAAATGGATGAATGGATGGACGGGCAGATGGGTACCTTCATGGATGGACAAATGGATGGATGGATGGACAAACGAGTGGATAGACAGATGGACAGACAGACAAATGGATGAATGGGTGGACGGGCAGATGGGTACCTTCATGGATGGACAAATGGATGGATGGATGGATGCAGCCTAACGTTTAGAATACTCAGCACTACCTGTCCATGAACACATTAGCACAATGTAATACACCGGACTCCAAAGGAAAAAGTAAAATGCATTTTCATCTCTAAGAGTTTGCCAAGCAATTATCTAGAATGCCCAAATATATTCTGTATATTCATGCTTAAGAAAACAATTTCCTAAGATAATTAAATTTCATATGAGAATCTCATTATTCATTCCTACTGGCTGAATCTGAGCAGGCATCACCACGACCTTGTATCATTCGGAACTCACTAAACCCAGCGCAGCTCTGCTCTGACCGTCTGGAACCCCAAGTCCCAGGACAAGAGGAGAAGCCTGAGTTGCAGAGAAGCAGTGACCAGCCGGTGTCAGAAGTCTTTCCTCTCAGCTGCTTTCTCACTTCCACTTGGCTTGCATATCTTGCAGCTGTTTTTTACCTCCTATCACACATTATCAACACGGGATATTTCTACAGACCTCTGACACAGAACGTAGACCATCCCCTCAATAACAGGGCTCTTCCCCCTCCAGGCGAAAGTTTCGTCTAAAATTAAATTTTCTAACATCTTCATATACAAAGAGCATCCTGCTCTCTAAGGTAGAGAGTGAAGATCTAAGCTCTAGGGTGGGGTTTATAAATGTCTTTAACACTGATCCAGAGGCAGAAAAACATTTTACATTCCAACGTAGTACACAGAATACATGGAAAACATTTACCTGTGTCCATGAATTCTAGTATTTCTCATTTCACTTCATTTTTAAGCCACTCATCAGAAGCACAAGTTGTCAAAGTAAGAAGCAAAGCCCAGACCCCCCAAGCCTATAAATAATGTAACCATTTTGTTACATTATTTATTTTGTAAGAATGAAATTATTGAGTTAATACATGATAGATGAGATTAGCTAAATGCAGCAATTAACGCACGCCAACGTAGAACTCTAGGGATTTGTAAATAGGGAAGTCCAATCCAGGTGTCCTGGATTATCATTTTAATGTGGAACTGGAGACATGACAGTTTCGGTTTGCCTTGTCGGGAGAAATCCTGTTGCTAGCAGAAACTGCTCCTTTTGTGATCATGTAAGTAGGGAGTCAAAATCCAAGGACTTTTTCACGGGTGCCACATCCAGGGCCTCTGAGCACAAACACACAGCCCGCTTGGCGGCTCAGGGACCAGGGCAGCAGCTCGTCTCATCTCGAGGCGCGGTGACACTCATCGCTTTCCGTCCTCTGATCCTCCATGCAGCTGGGATTTGGACATCTCTCTCCTACACACGTTTTCCTAGAGCAGTCGGAACACGCTCTGCAGCTAATACGAATTTCTCCTCTGCTCTCTGGTGAGATTTTCCCTTGTAGATGAATAGTTTGGGGTCTTGGGGTATATTTATCAGTCCTGTGGGTTGGATTATCTGATCCCTTTCACACTGAGTGAAATATCGCAGTTGTGCAAGGCCGAGAACGTGGCGGCCCTGCAGGGACAATGACACCCGGGACAGCCAGCCTGGGCAGCCCTCCAGTCCCCCCAGGACACCCCCTCTCTCACCTCCCTCTCTCCACCTGGAGTGGGTTACTCGGAGGCTGATAAACGACAAATCAAATAAAAAAGCATTGCTTTTGTGAAGGAAAGCATTGACCTGGCCCTCCCCTAGTCAGATGAAGGGATGAGCGTCACTGAGACCCCGTCAAGCTTCTTCCCTCACGAGGACTGCGCGTGGGCCAGCCAAGCACGCACCGAAGTGGTCTTATTCTTTTGTGATTTCGTTAATTCATTATTTTGGGCTGCCCTGGGTCTTAAAGCTGCTTTGCGAGGGCGTTCGTGTGTGGCCAGTGGGAGCGCCTCTTCGCCGCAGCGGGCGGGCTCCCCACCACGCGGCTTGTCTCGTTGTGGACCCGGAGCTCTGGGACACAGGCTCAGAGGTTGAGGCCCACGGGCGTCGTTGCTCCAAGGCATGGGGGGTCTTCCCAGACCAGGGATCGAACCATGTGCCCTGCCTCGGCAAGCGGATTCTTATCCACTGAGCCACCAAGGAATTTCCTAAAGTGGATATTTTTAAGAGAAGACAAAGCGACCTGGGTCACAGGCTCTGAGGTCCATAGCCCACCTTAGAGCTTCCAGTTAGCTGCTAGGCCTGGCCTGGCATTGATCCCCGCCCTTCTTCATTCACTTCCACACGTCGCGTGCGGTTCGGGGGTCACCAAGGAGACAAGGCTGTACCCTCGGGAAGCTCGAAGACTGGCCAGGCGGGTAAATAACTGTCGGTAGGGTAAGGGATACCGTCACTCGCAATACACCACCACGCATCAGGCAGGACCGACTCAACCTGGGGGAGGCCAGGGAAAGAGATTTCGCAGGGAGACCCTTCAGGCGGGCTCCAGGGGGACTGGAGACCACCAAGCCAGCAGCGGAGGACTGCAAGAAGGCGAGCCTGCCCGGGAGTGGGCTCCGGCCTCCTCACCTCAGCTGCCGGAAGTGGAGGGAGGCGGTTTTGTTATCACAGATTTGCTTCGTTTATTTGTTGCCAGGTTAAGTGCACGATTTATCTGTATTAATTGTGAAATTCATCTTTCTTCTCCTTTTTCCCAAAATATAATATATTTTTCTAATTCTCAATTGGCGTATAGTTGCTTTACAATGCTATGTTAACTTCTGCTCCACGGAAAAGTAACGCAGTTGTGCATACACACACATGTATATATGTGGATGGATATACATATACACACTTCTTTATATCCTTTGCCATTGTGGTTTCTCCCAGGATAGTGAATACAGTTCCCTGAGTATGACCTTGTTGTTTATCCACTCTGTACATCGTAGTCATCGTAGTTTGCATCTGGTAATTCCAAACTCCCAATCAACCCTCCCCACCCTCCCCTCCCCCTGGCAACCCCCGGTCTGTTCTCTCTGTCCATGATTCTGACTCTGTCTCATAGATAGGCTCATCTGTGTCATAGTTCAGATCCCACATGTAAGTGACATCACATGCTGTGATGCCTTTTGCTTTCTGACTTGCTTCATTTAGCATGCTCATCTGCCTCTATGCTGCAAATGGCATTATTTTGTTCTCTGATCAAGCTTTTTCTTTGGCGAAGGTTTTCTCCAGACATGAAGCAGGCTGAGGACATGGGCGGTAAAGACCATAGAGTCCTGCTCTGGTTTATACATCCCCCACCACGCCCGACTGTGAGCTCAGAGTGTGCTGCTGGTGCAAAAACAGCACAGTCAACAGCTCTGGACTTCCGTGACTGAACAGGCAACACAGCTTTCCATTTTCACTCACAAAGTGGCTCCTAAGTGCTCTATAAACTCAAAATAAAGAGGACAAGAAATGGATGAGCTTTTGAAAACAGAGAAATCAGAAAGCAGTTGATTATACTGTGCATATTCATTCTCATATGTGAAGCTATTTGAAAACCTACACACACCACATTTTGTTCAAAGCTTTCTTGATGTTTTAATGTAAGAACACTGCCTCCTCATATTTTTAAACTTTTTAGATTGTACTGGGGTACAGCTGATTAACAAGGTTGTGACAGTTTCAGGTGAACAGGGAAGGGACTCAGCCACACATATCCATGTGTCCACTCTCCCCCAGACTCCCCTGCCCCCCAGGCTGCCACGTAACACTGAGTCCTTGTCGGTTATCCGTGTTAAATATAGTAGCGTGTGTATGTCCTTGTACATGTCAATCCCAGACTCCCTAAGTATTCCCTCCCCCGTCTTCCCCCCAACCCCACTTCACCGCCCCCACCCCACAACCAAAAGCGCCTCCTCTGAGTCTGAGTTTGTTTCTATTTTGTAAGCTCACTTGTACCATTTGTTCCTAGATCCCACGCAGAAGGGACGCCACACGACACTCCTCCGTCTGGCTTCACTCAGAATGACAGTCTCCAGTCACACGACACTCCTCCGTCTGACTGACTTCACTCAGAATGACAATCTCCAGTCACACGACACTCCTCCATCTGACTGACTTCACTCAGAATGACAATCTCCAGTCACACGACACTCCTCCATCTGACTTCACTCGAAATGACAGTCTCCAGTCACACGACACTCCTCCGTCTGACTTCACTCGAAATGACAGTCTCCAGTCACACGACACTCCTCCGTCTGACTGACCTCACTCGGAATGACAGTCTCCAGTCACACGACACTCCTCCGTCTGACTGACCTCACTCGGAATGACAGTCTCCAGTCACACGACACTCCTCCGTCTGACTGACCTCACTCGGAATGACAGTCTCCAGTCACACGACACTCCTCCGTCTGACTGACCTCACTCGGAATGACAGTCTCCAGTCACACGACACTCCTCCGTCTGACTGACCTCACTCGGAATGACAGTCTCCAGTCACACGACACTCCTCCGTCTGACTGACTTCACTCAGAATGACAGTCTCCAGTCACACGACACTCCTCCGTCTGACTGACCTCACTCGGAATGACAGTCTCCAGTCACACGACACTCCTCCGTCTGACTGACCTCACTCGGAATGACAGTCTCCAGTCACACGACACTCCTCCGTCTGACTGACTTCACTCGGAATGACAGTCTCCAGTCACACGACACTCCTCCGTCTGACTGACCTCACTCGGAATGACAGTCTCCAGTCACACGACACTCCTCCGTCTGACTGACTTCACTCGGAATGACAGTCTCCAGTCACACGACACTCCTCCGTCTGACTGACTTCACTCGGAATGACAGTCTCCAGTCACATGACACTCCTCCGTCTGACTGACTTCACTCGGAATGACAGTCTCCAGTCACACGACACTCCTCCGTCTGACTTCACTCAGAATGACAGTCTCCAGTCACACGACACTCCTCTGTCTGACTGACTTCACTCAGAAAGACAATCTCCAGGTCCATCCCTGTTGCTGCAAATCTGCCTCTGTTTTTAATTTTTCAGGAGTGTAGAGAAAAATGGAAATTTGGGGTTTTGTTTAAGGGATGATTCTATTTTGATATGACAATGATTACTTTTATGTGTATGACTTATGTAGCAAGGAAAGGCTTACAAACACTTCCCTGACTCCAGGACTTTTGAAAACTGCTGAGTCACTGCAGACAGATTAATGAGGGTGTGGTCAACCAACATGTAAAGTAACACGACACTGAGGAGTGAAACCAACTTCTTTGTTTTCCAGAAAAGTTGACTAAGATGATTCATAAACTACAAATTATAACCAGAGGATCAAAACATTTTCTGTATTTTCATGTTCAGTGTATTTAAATGTGATTTTAAAAGCAGCAAGCCCATTTGTATCCTCTCTGAGCAATGAACTCACTCTGGCATTTAGAAATTCTCTCCACAATCCCATTTTTCTGTGTTCAGCAACTGATGACACTGCCGTCCCTGGGGTAACCTCCTACAAATCGAGCGCAGTGCATTGCCCAGCAACAGAGCTGGGCAGGAGACCGGGGCTGAGGCTCAAAACTCCATTTCACTGCAATGCTGAATTAACTAATAAGGGTGTTTTGTTTTGTTTGCTTTTTCTGGAATTCTTTGAACGACTGTATTTGCTCATAGAGATAAACAGATAAGGCCATCCCACAGCCTTTGCTAAGTGCCTCCTGGGAGATCCCACGCTAGTTCTTATTGTTGAGAATAGACATAAGTGATGCATCATATCAACCAAGTGACTTAGATAAAAGTCATTTCACCTCTCTTAGCCCCAGTTTCCTTATCTCTGGGTCCCAGAGCTCTTCCCCCTGCATGGTTTAGCAGTGCTTTTACTCACATCCAGTCCCTGACTTCTTTACCATCATTCAGAGGCTTCCACTGTATCACCTGGAGCTCATAGTCGGCTCCCAGCCACATCACCAGATCTGCCATTTTTAGGAGTCCTGAACTTTCTTGCTCTGACAAAGCCCACTGTCCTGCGATGGCGCTCTTTCTATGCAGCTCTAAAGTTGCTTACTGAGATGTGCATACGTAGCTATTTCTCTCCGGCATCCTGCCTGTCCTTTTTATCACCTGGTTGCCTCCTCGGGAAGATTCCTAACTCCTGTGGAGAGGGGCACCACCCTAAGACACCACTCACTAATCCCCTGGCTGCACTGTCCACGGGCTGACATTTCACACCCCCCTCTTCCTTTGAGTACAAGGCTCTCTGCTACCTTATTTTTTTAATTATTAAAGTACAGTTGATGTACAATATTATATTAGTTACAGATATACAACATAGTGATTCAAGATTTTTTTTATAGATTATACTCCATTTAAAGTTATTACACAATGCTGGTTATTTCTTCTTGTGCTACACAGTAGATCCTTATTGCTTATCTAGTATTTACTGCTCTGCATGGATTTTGCCTGCCTACCTGCTAAGTTGCTTCATTTGTGGCTGACTCTTGGTGACCCTATGGACTGCAGCCCACCAGGCTCCCTACTTCTAGTAATATTAGTTCCCCTGGTGTTGAGGCTAAAATACTGGAGTGAGTTGTTAGGCCCTCCTCCAGGAGATCTTCCTGACCCCATCTCCTGCATTGCTGGTGGACTCTTTGCCGCTGAGCCCCTGGGGAAGCCTGGCTCTTTCTTTACATGCTGGTTGTTGAAGAGCCCCTCTATCGGCCTCCACGCTGTCTTTAGGGTGAGCTGCTCCACACGGGGGTGTATTTTTGATATGTTTATGGTGGGATGTGAGCTCAGCATCCTCCTTATCCACCATCTTGATCTCCTCCTCTGCCACCTTCTTTAAGAAATAAACAATTTTAAATAAAAGACCTTGCTTTCTAGCACAAACTGTGTAGCAAAAGTAACACAGAAAAGCAGCCATTTTATCTATGTTTTTGATGAGTGTATAAATTTGTATAACCTTTTGAAAAGGCAGTTTGAACATATCAAGAGCCTTATATTAGTTATTTGTTTTTACATTGAAAATTACCCCCAAAACAAAAAATCCCACAGTTTCTGCACGTTAGGACTTTGGGAGCAGCTTAGCTGGGTGTTCCTAGTTCAAGTTCTTTGGTAAGGCTGTAGTCAACCCATGCGTCTAGAGCTACATCCATCTGAAGGTTTGTCTGAGGCTGGGGGATTTACTTCCCAAATGACTCACTTGCCTGGCTGGAGGCTGGTCACCCCACGAACCTCTCCACAAGACTGCTTGAGCATCCTTATAACACGTCAACTGGCGTACTCAGAACACATGGCCCAAGAAAAAGCAAGGAAGAAGTCGCAGGCCTTTTATGACCCAGTCTCCAAAGTGACACCCATCACTTCTGCCATAGCCTGCTCATGAGATGCAGGTCACTAAGCTTATCTCATTCTCATACCCAAGAGGAGGGGAAAGACACGCTGTAAAACCACAACAGGCTCTAAGGTATCTTGGAGAAGTTGTCCAAAGCACACACACACAGACCTCTGTGATATTGTCCATTGCAGAGATATTTATAACGCAAAAGCATAAAAACCTCCAACATTCACCAGTTGGGAAAACGTTGAGCAACGCTCAATATGCACATTATGCAGCAATTTCAAACACTGTTTTCCAGGAATAGTCTATAGCATATGCAAAGGCTTCTATTGTAGCATTAGAAAGGGAAAGCATTATATGAAAGAAGCATAGATGGAAAATATCCTAAAGAAATAAATCAAAATGTTAAAATCAGATGCCTTTGGGTGTTAGGGTTGAAGGTGGTTATTCTCTCCCTGCTTTTCAGGATTTCCACATAATGAAGCAGCACGCTCCCTCTTTTCCTCTCTTTCCAACTTGTGGTGTATTTACATGCACTCTCTTAAAACTTGTACGTATAATGGTTTATTAATCAGTTTCCTCACTTTTAACAGAAGAATTTATTCTTTCCATGTTTACCTCATCTAATTAGTGATTTTTAAATTACGAAACCTCAGTCTGAAAGACACAGCAAATCAGACGCTCCTATTGGCTGCCCCCAGTGAGGAGAAGGCCGGAACTCACCTGCAGACAGGTGTGGAGGCTGGTGGGGTGCAGGGGCTCTGGGATGGGACCAGCCCAGGCCATGACGGGCGTTCACAGGCCTGGCCTTGGTGCAGACAATGGTCAACTGACCCCAGAGAGCGATTCCTGGACCAGGAGGCCGGATGCAGGCTCTGCCAGCACAGCTCTTGGGAACTCGCCTTGAGACTCTCACAGCTGTCTTCTTATAGGTGCTCACCTGAGCATGTTCCACAAAGCAGACCCCCAGGAACCACTCTCATGGGTGAGAGGCACTCTCCCCTCTTCTCCTCTGTACCTTCAGCCTCCACCCACCCCGTTCCATCCACGTTCCCATTCTAGACAATTACAACAGATGCTGTCCCTGCTCCTCCCAGGTCCTGGGAATCCTCCTGACCAGCTCTGAGCATCCCTCCCCCAGCTTCAAGGTGCTTTGCTTCTAAGGGCTCATATCTGCAACTTTCTTCAGGGGTTCCTTTTGAGCTACTGGACTGTGTTGCTGCAAACATGGAGAGTTGAAAGCTCTTCCGAGTTCCTATCTGAGCCCTCACACCACACATCATGGTACCCAACACACACACACACACACACACACACACACACATACACACACACAGCAGTTCTTAGGCGATGACTGATTTAAGTAGGAATATGAAAACCCAGCTCCCCATCTCAAGCCAGAACAACCTTGGGGTGTAATTTACACTCTGAGCTACTGCAGGGATCTGTCTGAGGCTGGAACTTGGCCCAAAACATCTTCGAGTCTCAGTTTCTCGCCTTCCCTGTCTTGCTTCCCCCACACCCTTTCCGATTCTTCGGGGAGCTCTTTCCTAATAAACTGACACAAACACCTCTTTTCACATTCTGCTTCTGGGAAACAGATGAAAAGCTCACAGTCTCAGTGGGAGTTAGGTACCTCGAGACCAGGGATGTTACAAGTCCTTCGATGCCACGAAAACCTCACACAACAAAGAACGTCCCTCCCCAAGTGGCCAAAGGGCTTCCCAGCTGGTGCTAGTGGTAAAGAACCTGCTTGCCAGTTTCGGAGACACGGGTTCGATTCCTGGGTCTGGAAGATCCCCTGGAGGAGGGCATGGCAACCCACTCCAGTATTCTTGCCTGGAGAATCCCAGGGACAGAGGAGCCTGCTAGGCTACAGTCCACAGGGTGGCAACGAGTCGGTCACAGCTGAAGGGACTCAGCACATAAGCACCAGTGCCCAAGGCATCCCGACCAAGAAACACTGGAGAGAGCAGAGGAGACAAGGAGCATGCAGCTCAGACCGCAGATAAAGTACCGAGTTCAGATTTGACTGAGGAAGAGGAGTCAGCTAAGGACACTTAAAGAGGAAGTAGCCAGAGAGATGGGGAGAAAACAGGAGATGGGAAACCAAGGAAGGTAGATGTTTCAGGAAGAAGGGGGGTCTCGGCGGTGTTAGCTGCCAGTGGCCACACAGGCAAAGACAGAGACCTGGTCATTAAGTTTGCTCCATGGAGGTCTCTGGTGCCCTTGACAATTGCAGTTTTTAAGGGGCAGTGAGATTAGAGTCAGATAGAGTGAAGAATGAATATGTGTAAAAGGACAAGAGAAAACTGGTGAGCTTGGGCTTGAATGGATGTAGAATAATGGGAGGATGATTACAGAAGAATTTGGGACAAAGGGAAATTTTTCAAGAGCATGTTTGCATGATGATAGGAATGATTCAGTAGAAAAGGGGCAGGGGATGGCTCAGGAGAGGAAAAAACAAGAGAAATACAGCTGGAGCAGACAGGAAGATGTGGAGTCTTTACCCACTCCCAGCGGCCCCATTCTGAGAAGCAGAATGCCTCTTCTTCCCTCCAGAGTCCACCTCTGACCCCTCCCTAGAGGGAAGGAAATGCACTCATTTTGCAAAATGCCTCATCCTTCTCAAACAGTGGATTCTAAGACCTCTTGCAGACAGAAAGCGCATAGTAATAAGCCCTCCCCTCATATACACAGTCCTCAGGCCCTAAGTGGTCTTGAATAATGATCAGGACAGGTCGGGGGAGCTGACCTTGATTTTTGAAAGACAAGAGTTTCCTCCCTTGGGAATTCCCTGGTGAGTCCGTGGTTAGGACTGCATGTTTTCTCTGCAGGTTGAGGGCACAGGTTCAACCCTTGGTTGGGGAACTAAGATTCTGCAAAGGTGGGGGAAAAAAAAAAGGAAAGGAAAGAAGGAAGGGAGAGATTGAGGAAGGGAGGGAAGAAGGAGAGGAAAGAAGGAAGGAATTTTTTTTTTAAATCCTGTCTTGCCTCCTCTGGCCCTCTAGCTTAAGGGTTAGAAGCATACTATCCATGGAAGGGTGCTCCTCACATCTTCCAGGAAAGAACTTGCAGCAGGAAACATGGTTAGCCAACCACCTTCGGCCGCTGCATCTCTGAGATCCGCCCCACCATCCACATCAGGTCGCTCTTCGGGGCTGCTCTCACAGATGCCGGCGCTCCACCGTCTCCTTGAGCTGATGCAAGACCCCTCTGACTGGCCACCGTGGCTTTGGAGCCGAGACCTTCTCAGCTGTGCTGCAACCCGAGGGTTCCCGAGGCTCCTCCCTCCCCTCCGCTCTCCTTTCGCAGGTGCCAGCCCCTCAGCCTGGCCTGAGGTTTCCTTCCAGTGGCTTCTATGGCAGCTCCTCTTGATCTACCATGGGTATTTCCTACACTAAATCTCTTGCACTCTGTCTCGGCCAGCTTCCTACAGGACTAAAGCCAACACAGATCCCTCTTCCTTTGGATGTTGGACACATGGCTCCAGACAGAGGTCTTGTTAACTCATCAGTTTGAAGATTTTATCTACATGGCTTTTCAACCAAAGACTTTGCGTCTGTTGGAATATCAAATCAAATTCCTGTATTTCAAGAAGTAGATGGTTAATGTGTTGTGTGCTTAGTCACTCAATTGTGTCCACCTCTTCTGTGACCCCATGGACTGTAGCCCGAGAGGCTCCTCTGTCCATGGGATTCTCCAGGCAAGAGTACTGGACTGGGTTGCCATTTCCTCCTCCAGGGGATCTTCCTGACCCAGGAATGGAATCTGTGTCTCCCACGTCTCCTGCATTGGCAGGTGGATTCTTTACCACTGCACCACCTGGGAATTATTGGTTATTATTGGCAGCTATGCTCATTTTATAAAGGTTTGTTATAAGCTCTGAAGGATCGGGCTCCAACTCATATCTGTCTGTTCCCTATCGAATAAGCCCAGTTCAATAGATTCTTATTTCTGCTGTTTGCTCTTTTCCATCAAAGACGCCACAGGGCACAGTTGCCAAATGAATAGATTGGAATAACGTCATGGTGCAAATGGAGCAGGGACTTCCCTGGTGGCTCAGAGAGTAAAGCGTCTGCCTACAGTGCGGGAGACCTGGGTCCGATCCCTGGGTCAGGAAGATCCTCTGGAGAAGGAAATGGCAACCCACTCCAGTACTCTTGCCTGGAAAATCCCATGGACAGAGGAGCATAGTAGGCTACAGTCCATGGGGTCGCAAAGAGTCGGACATGACTGAGTGACTTCACTTCACTTCACAAATGGAGCAAAGAATGCGACCCAGGCATTCTGCCTCGGGAAGGTTCTTGATTAGCAACTGCAGCTAACTTAGGCAATAGGGGATTTATTGACATGGTAGAGGGTAGGGCAAAGGGGCCTGAAAGAAGCCACAGGAAGTGGGGGCGGCAGGTTTGGGGATGGATGGAAAGAACCAGGACACTGAGGACCATAAAGCCTGGAGCAGGACTCAGCGACCACCTGATGGCGGGAAATCCTGCCCAGACTCTGGCAGCGTGTTGGCCACTGCTGTAGCGTCACCTGCACCATCTCTGACATCCGTGTGTCCACCGGGTTGGGCTCAAGTCAAACAGCTGCCATCCGACTGCACCAGGGAAAAGCCGAGGAGACCCAGGAAGTTCACCTTAGAGACGGCGGGACAGGCGTTATTACCAGCGAGGCCAAGAACAAAGGGGAGAAGGAAAATTTCCTCAAAGGAATTCAAGGAGGTGTTGTGAAGGTGCCAAGTGCTGGAAGAGAAAAAGGAAAGGAAGAAAGAACTCCACTGCGCCCTTTTAGACGTCAAACCAACACTTTTCCATCATTTCAAGTGGCATAGAGTTAATTTCAAGATCTGAGTCTGTTTCTGTTTCGTAAATAAAAATTTATTTCCCCTGTACTCCAATAGAAATGTTTTCATTTTAAAAAAGCAATATTCAAATCTAAAAAAGCAAGGCATAGAAAGTTTGTTCAAAGAAAATATCAGAGCAGTCAACTTTGGCTGATCCAAGAATCATCTGAGAACCTTTTATGAGTCCTAGTGCTCAGGTCAAGAAAGCGTGAGTCTCTCAGTCACGTCTCTTTATGACCCCATGGACTATAGCCCACCAGATTCCTCTATCCATGGAATTCTCCAGACAAAAATACTAGAGTGGGTAGCCATTCTCTTCTCTAGAGGATCCTCTAGACCCAGAGATCGAACCTGGGTCGCCTGCATTGCAGGCAAATTCTTTAGTGTCTGAACCACCAGGGAAGCCAGTGGAGTGACTTTGGTGGGGGCAGTGGGTCCCAGGCATCAGGCCTTGCCAAACTTCACAAGTGGTTCTAACACACAGCCAAGACTGAAAACCAGACTTCCTTCTAGTGGGAAGGCCAACACCGAGAACAGAACCAGACTTCCTTCTAGTGGGAAGCCCAACACCGAGAACAGAACCAGACTTCCTTCTAGTGGGAAGTCCAACACCAAGAACAGAACCAGACTTCCTTCCAACACCAAGAACAGACGAAGCAGCACCGCTCCAGCTGGGCGGGGAGACCGGCGCATGCCCATCCCCCCGTCCCCAAGGCCTCTCAGGGGGACGCGGCTCTTAAGCTGGCTTGCGATCATGCCGTTGTTGACTCCTGTTTCTCCCACAGCCCAGATACAGCCTGTCGGCCTGGCTCAGCTTTCAGAAGATAATCAGAGTCCAGCCTCTTCTGCTCCCTCCTGCTACGCTTTCACCCAAGCCACTCCCATCTCAGCTTAGACTGTTGCAATGGCTTCCCAGTGGGTCTTCCCGCTTCCGCCCTTGCCTCCTCCCGTCTGCTCTCAACACAGCAGCAGGAATAACCCTGAAATAAGGGCTTTCCCTGGTGGCTCAGATGGTAAAGAATCTGCCTGCAATGCGGGAGACACGGGTTCGATCCCTGGGTTGGGAAGACCTCCTGGAGAAGGAAATGGCAACCCGCCCCAGTCTTCTTGCCTGGAAAATTCCAAGGACAGAGGAGCCTGGTGGGCTACAGTCCATGGGGTCCCAAAGAGTCAGACACAACTGAGCAAGCAACTTTTGCTTTCAAGGGAAGTCTGAGCATGGCTCTCCTCCACCCAAAGCTCTGAAATGGCTCTAGACTTCATTCAGAGTAAAAAGCAAAACATCGGATTCTAGACCAGGGATCGGGAAACTTACTGAGTGACTCTTTCTGCTTGTTTAGGCCATATGGTCTCTGTCACAACTTTTCAGCTCTGCCGCAGCAGCCAGAAAGCAGCTGTGGATGCTGCGGAAATGAACAAGCACGACTGAGTGCCCTAAGACCTGACGCACAAAAACAGGCAGGAGGCCAGATGCGGCCGTCTGCGTTTGCTGTCCCCTCCCAGGGGGCTGGAGCGGTAAAGAACCCGCCTGCCAATGCAGGAGACATGAGAGACGTGGGTTCGATCCCTGGGTCAGGAAGATCCCCTAGAGGAGGAGGGCTTGGCAACCCACTCCAGCACTCTTGCTTGGAGAATCCCATGGACAGAGGAGCCTGGCAGGCTACAGTCTGTGGGGCTGCAGAGAGTCACACAGGACTGAAGCCGCTTAGCACGCAGGCACACATGCTACACAGGCAAAGCCTCCGGGGCCTCACCCCTTATGTCCCCCCCGCCCCCTCTTTTCGGTCACGCGGGCCTCCTGGGAGCTCCGGGAGTGCTCAGGCGTCCCCCTGCCCAGGAGCGCCCTGTGCCTTCCTGCCCTTGGGGTCTTTCTCTGGCTGGTCCCTCCCCTCCCTCCAATCCCCTCACACCCCACCTTCTCAGATAGGCTCACCGTGACAGCCCTGTTTCCCATAACACCTGTCTGCCCGCATTTGCCCCCGGCGCCCTGGGCCCCTCTGGCTCTTTAATTTTCTTTCCATTACACCTTCCCCTCTTAAACTTACTGCATAATTTGCTTGTTTATTAAGCTATTTGCTTAATAACTAACCCCGACGGATAGTCTGCCCTTGTGCAGTCGTCTAGAATGTCAGGGTGTCAACGGCACAAGGGCAGGCTATCCATCAAGGCTCAGCCAGAGCAGGAGAGCCGCGGGAGAACAGGATGGATGTCAGGGGTTAGTCCTTGTACGGTTGCAGGAGCAGGTGGTACGGCCCTGTGGGCTATCGCCTCTGCATCTGGTGGAGGCTGGTGTGCCTGGAGTCCAGCTCCCCGGCTGTCAGGAAGGAGACCTGGGCGTGCGTGGGAGCAGGGGCATGGTCGAGCTCACAGGGACTGCCTGGGACCTGCCTCCAGCCGGTGTCAAAGGGAATCGCAGCAGAAACTGGTCCTCTGCCCTCATGTGGCAGCAAGCTGGACCCAGGCCTCAGAGATTCCCAGCAAGCCTACAGGTGACCCTAGCCCCGGGACAGTGGTCCAGCAGGTCTGCTCCGTGTCACAAGCTGCCCCCCGCAGCGACCTTCAGACACGGTGCCACAGAGAGCTGGGCTCTCACCACACACAACTGTCACACATTTTTCTGGGGCCATTCCCATCCCAGAAATGCACCAAGAAAGAAATTCTGGGAAAGGTAGCTCCAGCCTGGAGAGTTTGGCACCTTCTAAAGCCACCCTGGGCAGGAATCCTCTTGTCCTGTTTGTTTACCGATGAATCAGAGTCCCCAAAACCTAAAATAGTGCCTGCCTGGCACATGCTGCTGCTGCTGCTAAGTCACGTCAGTCGTGTCCGACTCTGTGCGACCCCATAGACGGCAGCCTACCAGGCTCCGCCGTCCCTGGGATTCTCCAGGCAAGAACACTGGAGTGGGTTGCCATATGGCAGGTGCTTAAAAAATAGTGGATGAACGGATGAATAAACGACTGCATCAGTGGTGCCTGGGTGGTTACATGACTCCTACTGGTGTCCCTACTGGAGTGCAAGTTCCGGGGGGCAGAGAAAACGTGTGTTTGTGCCCCGTGTAGGACCAGTAGCACCTAACCTGCACCTTCAGTCTCCAGACACGTGCTTACCCCAGGAAACACGCCCGGCCGCCGAGAGTAGCAAACTCCCAGTCCTAATGGCAGCTCCTAATGGGAGTTTGGAATTAGCAGAGGCAAACTATGGTGTACAGAATGGATAAACCGTCCTTCTGTATAGCACAGGGAACAATATTCACTATCCTGGGATAAACCCTAATGGAAAGTAATAGGTAAAAGAATTTTGAACATTTTTTAAAAAGATAATGCAATATATGTGAATAATAATAAAGCTCAAGTTAAAAATCCTATCACCTCTGGAGTCTGTGAAACATTGACTCTGGAATCCGTCATCTCCACAATCAACTTTCCTGCCTACAACATCCTGGGTGGGTTTTGGTCTTAATCCCCAATCCAGAACAGGTCTCATTCATTTAAGATCCTCAGAGACAAACAAGGCAAATCGTTCTTGCTAGCTTTGCCCTCACTCTAGAGCGGCTAGAAGCAGACCACCCTGTGTTGTTCATAACACAAGCCCACCGTGGATTGCTCATCTGAGCCCCCACCCTCGGAGCAGGCTGTTTCTATGCAGAGGATCAGCTTGTTTGGCACAAACGGGGTGTCCGATACGGACGCCTATGCAGCCAGTTTGGTGGCCCACTGGTAAGTAGTCATCTTGAAAGAATCGTGATCAAGGGACTTCCCTGGTGGTCCAGGGGCTAAAACTTTGCACTCCCAGTGCAGGGGGCCGGGCTCCATCCCTGAGCCGGGAACTAGATTACACCCGTCACGGCTGAGACCTGGTGCCGCCAAATTAATTAATTGACTAATTAATTCTTTTAAAAGACCCAACAGAATCATGGTTACCTATCAGTTTGCAGTTGATTCCCTGTACAAGAAAAACCAGACTAACGTGACTCTGAGTCATGTAAATCCAGGAGAACAAAGTGAGAAACCAGAACTGGTAAGTCGCCCTGACGCAAAGGTGAGGGATGGGTGTGAGGTCACCGGGCCGGATCTCACGGTGGACGGTCAGAACCCAGGAAAGACGCTTTTTCCTGTAGGCCCTTGACATGGCGACGCTTACAGGAAAAAGACACCGTCTGTTCTCAGAAGCAGACACTTGGACTTCCTAACGCAAGCCTGAAGCTGTTCGCTCAGGGAGCCTGATCAAGCGCCTCAGAGTTTATAATACTAAACTTTCGTGACACTCATCCAGCAAATGTTTATAAAGCATGCGCTTCGTGTCAAGTGCTTTGGGAGAATACACGTAACCTATCCTGACAAACGTCTATTACACGCGTTTCTTTCCGATTTTGACACTTTGACTTGGTTTAGAGCCACGCTGAACACACTCTTCACGCTGAATTTACGCATGCCTTTTTTCCCATGAGTTTCCCATCACTGCATTTCGCATCTTTAGGTCAGCTAGAGTTCACCTTTGAGTCATTTTTTCAGGAGACTTTCTTTGCTAGTTACTTGGCTTACCTTTTCAGAAATGGAATGAGGTGGATGGATGGATAGACAGATAGATCTGGCTAGAGTAAGATGCTTGCACCATTATTTAAAAAAAATTTTTTAAGTGTATTTTTTAATTGTAGTTGGGGGGCTTCCCTTGTGGCTCAGCTGGTAAAGAATCCGAGTGCAATGCAGGAGACCTGGGTTTGATCCCTGGGTTGGGAAGATCCCCTGGAGAAGGGAAAGGCTACCCACTCCAGTATTCTGGCCTGGAAAAGTCTATGGACTATCCATGGGGTTGCCAAGAGTCGGACACTGAGCAGCTTTCACTTTCACTTTCATAGTTGATTTACAATGTATTATTTTCAGGTCTGCAGGATAATGATGCAGTTTTTTATATACTTTTTCAGATTCTTTTCTCTTATGTGGTCAGTCGCTCAGTCATATTCAACTTTTTGCAGCCCTATGCACTGTAGCCTGTCAGGCTCCTCTGTCCACGGAAATTTCCAGGCAAGAATACTGGAGTGGGTTGCCATTTCCTACTCCAGGGGATCTTCCCGGCCCAGGGATCAAACCCACATGTCTTGCATCTCCCGCACTGGTGGCTGGATTCTTTACCACTAGTGCCACCTGGGAGCCCCTCCTCCCTTACAGGTTGTTACAAAATAGAGAGCACAGGGCTGTGGCTTGCACTGTTCTTACACCAAATCTTTGCCCCATCTGTTCCCCTAATGTATGCTCTTCTAACGTCTACTACCATAGAGAGGCCATCAGAGGGACACACCCTCAGCCCTGCCCTGGAAGCACAGAGCCTCACCCACAGGACCACCAGGGAAGCTCCTGGTCTCCTTTTTTGAGAAACCTCAGTTACCTCTGTCTAATCACTCCTCTCTGCTAAGCTCTCCATCTGTCATCATTTTGAACTCTTTGTCCATTTTTTCCTACATCCTGAAGAGGGGGTTCAGTGTCTCCCTGCTTCGGAGTCTTTCCACAAGCTCCTCTGGCTGGTTCCTGCTCATTCATCCTACAGGAGGGTCAGGCTGACCCTGGCTTAGTGTTTCCTCCGCAGATTGAAAGACCGGGTTCTCCGGTATCTCCCGATTGTCCCTGGAATCTCTCTGGCAGGTTCCGGTGCGGAGGGCTGGTTGGTGTCAGTGTCTGTTTCCTATTCCGCCTGAACTACACGGTGTGCAGTGGGAGCCAAGGCGTTTCCAGCAGCGCAGTGCACGGGTCCTTCCAGCCCCGGTGGAGCCACAGATGCTCTGGCTTTCCGCAGCGAGCCTGTCGTGCGCCTGGCCTCCGTGCCAGGTAACAGCTGCGCCTCTGCCCGCCCGATGCCGCCAGCCAGCTCTGACACAAGCCTCACCACCCCGCTGGACGCAAGCCCGCAGCGGCTGCAGGAAGCCAGCTGCCTTTGGGTTCTGCTCACTTCAGCTCCCGGGGCTGGAAGAGCCAGCCAGCAGCAGGACCCCCCACTGCCCGTCTCCAGCCTGCGTCCCAAGGTCCGGGGTCTCAGATTCTCCCAGGGTCTCCTGGCTGCTCGCCTTGCGCCCCCCAGCATTGGCGCACCCCTCCGCCACGAACGAATGACGCTGAGCTGCGGCTACAGAATACAAGCCGCCGCACGGGCTCCAGGTCCTGGATTCCAGTTGTCACCAGGCCACGTGGTGTCCTCCAGAGACCATCGCGGTCAAACGTTAACTTGCAGTGGGCTTGGTCCTCCTCTGGTTCCCTCACAGACCCTCCCTCAGAACAGTGACAAAATCGGGCCGCTCTTTCTTTCCCCGTCATGACCATCTGCCTACCCCTGGCCTAGGCCTAAGCCCAGCTGAGGGGTCCGGCGCCAGAAATCCATGGCCTGGCTGCTGGGGGAGAACCAGACACCCAGGTTCGTCTTATCCGGCATGCAGACACAGACGATGCTTTGCACTCAAAGTCCTCACTGGAGAGTTTGCAAACTGCCTGCCCTAGGCTCTTCCGAGAGTCCTCACGCGGTGCGCGGAGGCAGGGGCGCCGGAATCCGTGCTGGGCGCCCTGGCAGCTCCGGCCGCGCCCCCTCCCCAGACAGCCTCTGACAAGCCTCCGTTTCTAAGTCGCCCGGCCTCAGGCAATCTCTGCCGTCTGCCTTCCGAACACCCTTGCTCGGTCTCACAGCGTTCTGCAGCTGGTCCCCGACGTGGGTCACTAGGCGGGGACAGGGCGCCTCAGGGGCGTGTCTGCTCCCGGCGCTGCCCCAAGGCCACAGCCCCGGCTCCAGGCTCACCCTGCTCCACGCCCCCCCACATCAGAGCTGAGCCACTCCTGCTCCCCCCACGCCGAGTCCGGAAACTCAGTCCGCCACGCCCTGGCCTCCCCAGTTACATCGGAGAGCAAGAAGACAGAGCTGAGGCCCTCAGGCCCGGAGGAGGCGAACTCTAGACCGTGACTAGTGATCCCCCGGGCGGCGGCCCAGGCTGGAACGGCAACCCAGGCGCTCTCTAAGACTGTGAGCCTAGAGGAGAGTCTTAACCTTTCAGAGTCTCTATTTCTCATCTATACAAATAATATGATAATACATTTGCCCCCCAAAGGCTTTGTGCAGGTGTTAAATGAGGCGGGTGTAAGTTAAGTGCTATGCATAAGGCTTGGGACCCGGTAAGCTGTCATAAATATTAACTGTCATTATTACTATGATTATTAATAAGGTCAAAGAATGAGTAACTGCCAGAGCTCGGGATTGAATCCTTCTTTATCTCTTCATTTCATTTTTAATAGTCCATAATTATAGAAAATTAGTCCATGATGGGAGACAGAAATCGTCCCGAAATAGCTTTTGACTGAATATGGAGAGGTTTGATTACTTTCAGAGCTTCCTAGAGGTCAGAAAAATATTACTTGCCCTAGACAAATATTACTTGGCCGTTGCTATTATCTTATGAGACTTCTCCGACAGGGAGCTTTAACAGAAATATCACTAGTGACAGGCGAGTCGAAACACATTTTCTCGGTCTTTGTTGTTATAAAGGAATACACGTGATTAAAGCCAACATCTTGATAGCACTCTGCTAAAAGCATTCTGGGTGGAATTCCTCTCTGCAGGTATGCTCTGAATTCATGGCGCACTGTCATCTGTGCAATTAACATAAGCAATTTTCCAGTGGCTTCCTTGGAAACTGAACACAGCTGACGGCAGTGGGAATTTTGTTGATGACCCTGGACATCAGGGAAAGCTCAGGCTCTTTCCTGGATGCTTCTTTCCATTAGGAGTAGAAAGTCAGACTTAGAGCAGCTTTTGAAGCAGGCACAAGGAACCTGTAAAGGTCCACCAGGTAATTAATCATGAGTGCTCCAGGGAAAGCATATCAGAATTTCCAGCTTCTCCCAATAACATGTCCATAGTGAGTTTTCCACTTTATTTGATGGACAAATTGGCCAAAGTGTTTATTGTGAGCCACAAGCTTTATGGATGTGGACAGATTATCTCTTGATAGTCTGCAGCAGACAGGGCTACCGGAGAGGTGATGTGTCCTGGCCCAAATGACACCCTCATCCCACACTGCACAAGCTCTGAAGGCCTGCTTCCAGAGTTTCTGACAAGGAGATGAACTCTGGAGCATCTTGTGCTCTAAGTAGATCCAGATAATCCCTCTATGACAGGTGCTTAGCTACAGTTCCTCGGGGTTGATCCGTGGCGGCTTGCTCTCGTTGTCCCAAGGTTCAGCTGGGTGAGACCTTACTCTGCTCCTCCTGACAATGACCCCCCACCACACACACACACAAATGTAAAATCCATGGCAAACTGAACGTTTGTGAGCAAACCTGATCCAGGTGAGAGAACAGCTTCTCTGGGCCAAGGGCCGTAACAGATATTTAACACTCAGGAGCTCTTTTGAATCTCATTATGTTGCTGAATCTCTGCCTCTGCTCACTGGTGCCAGACACAAACACGGAGACAGTTTTGGGTGAAGTAGGAAAGAGCAGCTGTTACTGCTTTGACAGACAAAGGGGGCCATGGTGGCCTAGTGCCCTGAAGACTGTGATCCACCCTGAAGGGGTCCTGAGGACCTGTATAGTGTTCAAGGAGCAGGATGTGGTCAGCTCACGGGCCGTTCTTGGGTTGGTTGTCATCAAGGTGACGTTTCAAGCATCATCAGCCTTCCGGTTTCAACTAGTCTAGGGTCTATGTTCTGGTGGTCAGCAGTTTTCATCTGGAGGGAGGTGTACTTCCTGTAAAAGCAGCTTAGGAATGTGTGTCAGCTTTTATCTGTATCTTTCAGGGACCTGGGGATTTGGTGATTATGTTATGTGGTACAATTATAGGTTAAACTGTTACCAGTTTCTTAGCCCAACAGCTGTTCTTTGTTTCTGCATCTTCTCATTTCCTAATCATTATCTCCCGAGTCAGCATTTTCCTACAAAAGATAAGGACACAGGAGCGTCTACACTGTTTCAATTACAGCCCTGATTTGGGGGTGCTGTGGTTCAGCCCACTGAAAGGAGAGGAAGCTCCCACTCAAGATCAAACTGCTCAAGATCAGAGATCAAATTGCAGGAAAGATGAGGAGAGCTCTAGGGACTTCCCTGATGGCCCAGTGACTAAGACAGGGAGCTCCAACAGGAATATCACGGCTGACAAGGTAGGGGTCCTGGGTTCAATCCCTGGTCTAACTAGATCCCACAAGCCACAACTGAGACCCAGCACAGTCAAATGCACACATAAATGGTTTTCTAAGAACAGACAAGGACTTCAGCCAGATTCCCTGATTGCAGACGCTGGTCATGCTCTCCCTCCTCTGTGCTGACTCGTGAATGGGCCAAAACAGATCCCAGATTAGGGTCTTTGCTGACCTCTGCCTCAGCTGGGAGCACTCTTCTCGCAGATGTCTTCCTGTTGTCATCCAGGGCTCAGTGTAAGTGGTCCCTCCTTGGAGAACAAGGGATGCTCAGAGCTGTTTCAGTCGTCCACCACCTCTCCCTGTCTCTGGCTGAGGGCCGCTCCTCCAGGGCCCTTCCTCCAGCTCTGTGCATGAACAGGAGCTCCAGCCATGCAGGGTGAAGGCCCAGCCCACCGAGCAGACCTGCAGTGTGTGCTTCGGGCTCGCTCACGTCCCTGAGAGCCAGGTAGACCCCTCGCTTTCCCGCACTCAGCTCTGAGACAGCCCACTTCCTGCATGGCCACAGCTTCTTGCCTCCTCTTTCTCAGCGAGTGAAAAACAGGCCATCTCCCTATTAAGGGTCGGTAAACTTCCCAGATGTTTCTAGAAACTGGCCCCCACTCCCCGGGCCCATCTCCCACTTCAGGCTGGATCCAGGCCTCCCTCCTGAACCAAACCCAGCAGACAGGAAAACCCCATGTACTTAGGCCCAGATTTTTAGACCAATCATTGTCAAGGGCATGGGGCCACCATGACTGGGGCTGTTACCCAAGGCCTTTCACACGGGAGCTGGGACACTCAGTCTCCCTGAGAAGGGGTCTGTTTAGGAGGGAACAAGCAGATACCAGTAAGCTAGCAAGACGCCAAGCACTTCATAACCTTAGGGTCTTTAAAGACTTTGCATTCTCATTTGCATAGACAAAACTACGCCTTCTCTACCCCACCACGGCCAGTCAATATCCCATGTCCTGACTTTATTTACACCATAGCATTTATCATTCTCTAATATATACTTGTTTATTGGTTTGTTTTGGTTTGTTTTCTCCACTAGGAAATAAGCTGCAAGAGAAGAGGGATCTTGTCTGTCTCATATACCTCTATAGCCCTCACCCAGAAAGTAACGCCTGGAATACAGTCTATATGAAATAATAAATGCTTCTCAGCCATTAAAAGGAAGAAAACTGGGTCGTTTGTAGAAACGTGGGTGGCCCTAGAGACTGCAGTATAGAGTAAAGTGAATTAAAAAGAGAAAAACAAATATCATATGTGAACACATATATGCAGAATCTAGAAAACTGGTATAGATGATTTATTTGCAAACCAGAAATAGAGACACAGGCATAGAGAACAAATGTAAGAACGCCAAGCGGGAAGGACGCGGTGGTGGTGGGATGAATCAGGGGGGAGGGGCTTGGGGTTGACGTATACACAGTATCGATGCTATATTTAAAATAGATGACTAATGAGAACCCATGGTGTAACTCAGGGAGCTCTGCTCAGCGCTCCGTGGTGACCCGAATGGGAAGGAAACCCCCAAGGAGGGGCTACACGTGTGCGCGTAGCTGATTCACTGTGCGGCACAGCAGAAACTCACACAACGCTGGAAAGCACCTAGACTCCAATAAAACAATCATAAATAAGTGCTTCCGGATGAATACATGAACTAACTAAGAAATGAGCAAATGGATGAATCAAGGCACCTTTGACACAAACGCAGGAGGCAGGAGAGCCTTACGTTGAAGCCACTGACGGGACTCCCTTGACCCCCGGCAGCGCCTGGAGAGTCAGGACCTGGAGAGCTATGGGTAGGACTCCTGCTGCCCAGGTCTCCTAGGACGAGACCTACAGACATTTAGGAGGTGTTGCATCCTTAAAACTGATCCCTTGTCTTTGCATTTTCCTGAAACTTCTCTTAGGCTATGGCAATTGGTTGAATAACAGGTCCTGCTTCTTTAAAAACTTGATTTTACTGAAGCATAGTTGCTTGCGTTGTCACACCCGTTTCCTCCGCATCCTCCTCCGGTACGGCTTATCGCGGGATGTTAAATGCAGTTCCCTGTGCTGTGCAGTATCCCCTCGTTGTTTGTTCATTCCATATGTAGTAGCTTGCAGCTACCAATCCCAAGCACCAGCTTTTCATAAGAGGTTTCCCCTCGCCTCACGGGGCTTGTGGAGCTCCACACGGACTTCGTGAGAATCCAGGAGTCACCCCCGCCCCTAACCAAGCTCGGGCGACCAGCATGCACCTGGCCCTTCACGTTCAGAAGGATGCTCTCTGTATGTTAATCCGCAAACAGATGATCCTTTGCCCTTTTCCTGTGCCTGAGTTGGGTTTTCTGCCCTGTGCCTTTCTTTCTTTTGATGCGTTTGTTAATTGAATCATCACTTAAACACAGCAAAGTGCACTCAGCTGCACAGTTGGGCCTGATGACCTTTCAACATGCATCCCCATCCCTAGATCCGGGCACAGAGTATTTCTGTCACTGGAGAGGTCACTTTTGTGTCCCCACCCTACCGAGAGTCCCTCTCTCAAAAGTAACCATTACTTTAGCTTCTACCAGCAGTGACGATTTGGGGTCCAAACATGTTCCCTTAAACTTTCTTTAGAAACAAGGTGCCCCAGGCTTCAGAGCACTTCAATCTGTCCCTCGTCAGTTCCTTTCATAAAAAATGAAAAAAAGATATACCACGGGCTTCTCTGGTGGCTCAGCTGGTAAAGAATCCATCTGCAATGCGAGAGACCTGGGTTTGATCCCTGGGTTGGAAGATCCCCTGGAGAAGGGAAAGGCTGCCCACTCTAGTGTTCTGGCCTGGAGAATGCCATGGACAGAGGAGCCTGGCAGGATGCAACTGAACCACTAAACACAGCACAGTGATGAAAGAGAGGTGGGAGAGGGGCTGCCCCGGCTCTGACTACGCTAGTCATTTAAGTCCTGGTTCTCAGCCTGGGGCTGTTCTGCCCCTCAAGGAGTTTGGCAATGTCTGGAGACCATTGCTTTTGTCAAAACCAGAGATAAGAGTGGGGAGCGCTTCTCGCATCTAGTGGGTAGAGACCAGGATGCTGTAAACATCCCACGATACTCAGAACAGCCCCACAACAAAGAATGACCCGGGCTAGCGACCAGACATGACTGTCTCCCTTTTAGCTTCCTCTTCTGTTTTTTTTCTTCTGTCCATCTTTTCAGGAAACCATACCAGGAGCAGGGAGAAGGGTGTCAGACCCAGCCAGCCTGCTACCCTAATCCTAGCTGTAGCCTTAATCCTGACTGTAATGTCAACAGTGCCAAGACTGAAAACTCCTAACTCAGAGAATGGCCCACTTTAAATGCGGGCTGACTTCAGATCTCTTCCCATCATCTTTGAACCTCTTTGCACAGTTCAGATGCACAAAGTGGGCAGGTGGTGCGTAGTCCAAAAATAGGATTCTTAATTTATTAGAATTAGAAAACATCTCATGCAGGATTTGACTGGCTGCCTTCCTTTTAGTTACCTCTTCTGTTGCCATTTTTTGGTGAATCTTTTTAGGGTACCATCCCAGAAGCTGGGAGAAGGATGTCAGACAAGGCCAGCCTGCTACCACAAGAATCCAGAGGTCCTTTTCATATTTGATATGTATATCTTTCATGTTAAAATGTAATAAACATCAACATTATCATTTTAAACAAAATGCTTTTGTGACTACGAAATAGGGAGCAGCTTTACTTCATGGGAATTCCAGGAGAGTAGATGAAATTGAACAAATTGTTTTCTTGACTGTCAACCTTTTTTCAGAAAAAGCTGTTAGCAAGGTTCCCTTTTAACAGTGTGTTATTGATCAGGCTCCCAAGGAAATTTGCCAGCTCTGCAATGTAGGTCAGAATTACAATTTACAAGTGACCACTGATGCTTTTTTCCCTAGGAAATAACAGATGCTGTAATCAAGGGCAAAGCATTCTAATTTCCCCTCCTGGATCCTAAGAGCATCTCTTGAGCCTCATTTTCATTAAGATATAGATTGTGCTGCAAATGTGTAAGAAACATTTAGAAAGAAAAAGCTCACAGAGCCAATGACAGTTTTAATTCTATAGTTTAACCAGACAACAAAAACAGTACAGGAAAATACCTGTATTCTCTCTCTACCTCTACTCCAAATAGCAAAATTCTTAATCAAATACATCTTGCTTATCAGACATTAATGAGATATTAGATATTTCAAGTCAGTAAACTTTCCAGGGAAGTGAAATTTCACTTTTAAGCAGGGAAATTCATTTATTTAAGGCATGAAATCTTATCCTATCACTGCCAATAAAAATTCAACTCATGCTTTGGAGCATCATCTCTTCCTTCTTGAGAAATTTCACCTATTGACCTAATCCAAAAGAATCTCTTCTACTTAGTATTTCTGCCCTATTTTAATTGTGTTTCCATATGTTACATCTATATTGAGGGTCACCCCAAGAACGTGTAAATAAAATAAACAAGTTGGCTCCTTTGGATAAATAAGCTATCAAACCAACACATGACGGACAAAAATGGAGATCAAGAAAGACATTTTAAAGAGGATTAAATGAGTTAATGTATTTAAAGCACTTGGAACTGTGCCTGGCACATCATAAGCCTTAAATGAGCATCTCTGACTATAATTATTGATTTTATCATTAGGATTAAATAGCATGGGTTGCTTCCAGAGAATAACACGTGATTGTAGTGTGTGCCCATCAGGAGGAGGACTGTCCATCCTTGAGAGTCTGGAAGAAGAGAGAAGACTCGAGGTGAACGCTGGCTGGACTCAGCCCAGCGGTACCCAGGGGAGAGGGTGTCTCTGCCAAGGAGCCGTCTGCAGAGCCGAGGCAGGTGCGCCCATGTTGTGGAGGAGGTGACTCCCGTAACTCCCCCAACTCTTTCCCCTCTTCCTCATTCCACGTTCACTGATCAGGAATATAAATCAGGTTTCTCCACTGAGAAGTTTCACAGAAGCTATATGCCAAATGGTCTGCCATGTGGATATATTTTCTTAAAAACTGGGCTACCTGGCATTTAAATGATAATTTGGCTTTCTGTGTGGGGTGTCCATGGACAGAAGATGACAGCTGGAGAGCAGGTCTGGACTCTTTGGTATTTCTGTTTTTCCATAAGTTTGGTTACTGTGAATCTATTCCTGAAAATTGAATCCACCCAAGAAGCCAACAAATTGGGTTTCTGAGTCAGCCCTTTTGGCTGGGAAGTAGTCACTACGGACTCCAGAGGTAAGGTATCCTCTCTGCTTGTTGCCAAGCACCACAAGCTACAGCTTGCACAACTTCAGCTGACTTTAAGGCATTATTTGCATTGCCTTATATTACAAATATTTATGTACTTAATCACATTCAATTACAAACTCCATGAGCACAATAATCATTCATTTTTACCATTCCCCATGGTAATATTTAATATATGAGGTTTTGATGAGAGGATATAAATGAATACTTTTAAAATATTCTTAGAAGGCATGCCAATTGGAAAGATAATTGTAGGGAAGAATTCAGGCAGTATTAATCAAAATTTCATATGTGCATAATATTTGACCGGTTCTAACTCTCAAAGTCTACTTTAGAGAAAGACTTGGAAGCATGCATAAAGAGATGTATATAGCTATGGTTTAGCACTGTTTATAATCATAAAAACTGAAACAGTCTACATGTTCATTAATAGGATGAATAAATAATCCATTGCATATCCATTCTATTGACAGCAGTCAGCAAATTAAAAGAATGAGGGAATTCTAATCTTCTTTCATGAAAAGAGCTCTAAAGCATATTGCTGGGAGGGGAAAATAAAAAGCAAAATACACAAATGAGCATTACCTGGTACAGTTCATGTGGGCAAAAAAAAGACGAGCTGATACCATATGTGTTCCCTGGGCACATTTACATACATAGAGATGCTGAAGAAAATTTAGACACCTAGCTATTTGGAGACTGATAACTATGGCCAGTCCTGCGGAAGAGAAAAAGGTATATCCGAATTTGAGATTATAGACTTATTTATAAAATTTAAAATTTTAACAATAAGAACACATTTGTATTTTAATGATGTGACTATAATTGAGTTTTTAAAAGAAAAATGACTAATACTAACCAGCACAAGAGCAGACAAATAGACAAACATCATAGATAAACCTAGTTGAAAACATCCATAAAGATGTCAATGCCTTCCAAATTAACTTGCAAAGTACTAAAAAAAAAAAAAATCCTAGCTATTTTTGGAAATGTATAAAAGAATTATATGAGGAAACAGTTCAACTTGTTTCAAAATACATGAATGACAAATTCAGAGCCTATATCAAGGAATTTTATTCATGCAAAAGAGTTTTATGGTACATTTTGCTTTAAGGATTCTGTCTCAGTGCAAATCAATATTACAATTAAAATCAAAAGAAGATAAAAACTAATGTTTTTCTGCATTGACTACCTACTTGCCTTTTATTTTTGGTTGGTTTATTTAACATGTGCACACGAAGGTGTGCAGATCGTAAGCAAGGGGCTCACAGAGACATCACAAAAAGAAGAAGTCCAGGTCCAGAAGCGAAGGCTGCGGGCACCCAGAGATGCCTCTCCTGCCCTCTCCCACCTCGAGGCCCTCTCTTCCCCGAGATCAACCACCGTCCTGACTTCTGACACCACAGCTTAATGCAGTCTTTTTTTTTTTTTTAACTTTACAATATTGTATTGGTTTTGCCATATATCAAAATGAATCTGCCACAGGTATACATGTGTTCCCCATCCTGAACCCTCCTCCCTCCTCCCTCCCCATACCATCCCTCTGGGTCGTCCCAGTGCACCAGCCCCAAGCATCCAGTATCGTGCATCGATCCTGGACTGGCGACTCTTTTCATATATGATATTATACATGTTTCAATGCCATTCTCCCAAATCATCCCACCCTCTCCCTCTCCCACAGAGTCCAAAAGACTGTTCTGTACATCAGTGTCTCTTTTGCTGTCTCGTGTACAGGGTTATTGTTACCATCTTTCTAAATTCCATATATATGCATTAGTATACTGTATTGGTGTTTTTCCTTCTGGCTTACTTCACTCTGTATAATAGCCTCCAGTTTCATCCACCTCATTAGAACTGATTCAAATGTATTCTTTTTAATGGCTGAGTAATACTCCATTGTGTATATGTACCACAGCTTTCTTATCCACTCATCTGCTGATGGACATCTAGGTTGCTTCCATGTCCTGGCTATTATAAACAGTGCTGCGATGAACATTGGGGTACACGTGTCTCTTTCAATTCTGGTTTCCTCAGTGTGTATGCCCAGCAGTGGGATTGCTGGATCATAAGGCAGTTCTATTTCCAGTTTTTTAAGGAATCTCCACACTGTTCTCCATAGTGGCTGTACTAGTTTGCATTCCCACCAACAGTGTAAGAGGGTTCCCTTTTCTCCACACCCTCTCCAGCATTTATTGCTTGTCTTTGAATATGACAAATATAGGGATCTTTCAGTATGCTTTACTTTGTGTCTTGCTTTATTTATTGAACATCATGCTTTGAGACGCAAGCATACTGAACTGAGCCAACAATTCATTTTCAACGCCATTTGCTGTCTCATTGGAGATAGCGAATCATGTCTCAGTCACCCCTTCACTGTTGATAAACGTGCCTGGTTTACAGCTCTCCCAATCCAAACCAGAAGGAGCAGCAGACACGCTCACACGTGGATGGTGAACATGCTAAGAAGCAGAGGGCAGACCTGCAGACACCAGCGGGGAGAGCTCGGGGAGCTCCACTCCATGCCCTGTGGTGACCCGGATGGGAGAAAGCTCCCGAAAGAGGGGATATGTACACACAGAGCTGGTTCACTCTGCCTTGCAGCAGAGACTCACACCATTGTAAAGCAACTATACTGCAATACACTCCAATAAAAGTTATTTAAAAAAAAAAAAAAAGCGCTTTCACCACTTGGGGAAAAGGCTTGGGCTCATCTATGACGTTGGCTGCGGCATCACTCACTATCCAGGAGTTTTGCTCCAAGCAAAGCCCTCAAGGAAATGCATGTCCTTGCTTACCAACATAAAGCTACAGGGAGAGTTCCTAGCAGCATTTTTCTTACTTTGTGTTTATTATAAATATGGCAATTACTGCGCTTGTCATGTGAGTTTTCGATAAATGGGATAAGCATAATGGATGTGTTTATATTTAGAGACATTGCTTAAGACGTTGTGAAACAGTGTTTCACACCCAATGTGACTTAGATAAATAAAACAGATCTAGACGTGAACCTAAATATTAAACCTCAGCCTGCTGGAAATAATACCTTACGTGGCACTGTCACCTGTCAACCTTCCCACTGTGCTTGGTTAAAAAATCTATACCCCATTCAGCTCACGGTCTGCACAGCTCTTGGAACTAGGATTTTATTTCATCATTAGCTTGGGTATTACCGTGAGTTTTCCACTTAATAATTAGCTTCACTAATAATTTAATTGTCATCTTAAATTACTGTTAACTGAACCTGAAATCCACTTCATTAACTTTAAAAATATAAGGCCACTGCTAAATTCAATTTAAAATGTCAGCAGCTAAAATAACAAAGAAGAAAGATATTCACTCTGTGGTTTTCAAGCCTCCTTCTCCATGGAAGAGTATTTTAAAGGCAGAAATAACTCCATATGGTCCGTGGCCTAAAACAATGATTTAGAGAACATCTTGTTTTTAAAGACATTTTTAATCAAATCACAAATTGAGTACCAAGGAAATAAACCCATGAGCATGGAGAAATTATTTCTCAATGGTTGAAACATTATGAAATGCAAAGACATTCCTTATTAAGTTAAAATGTCAAGTACATAACAAAGCTAGCTTTACAAATTTACATTTAATAAAAAATAATCAAAGTTACTTGGAGATGACAACTTATCAAAATAAACTCATGGTGCAGGCTATTCTAGTTTTATTTAAGACTTTGAAAATTAATTTAAATGAAGATTTTCCAAAAGACCCAGAAATTCTGCTCCTCAAAAAGAATCTCTACCCATGAGAAATGAAAACACATGTCCACACGAAGAGGTACATGGCAATGTCTTAAGCAGCTTTATTTATAACAAGCAAAAGTGGAAATAACCCATTTACTGTCAACTGATGGGAAACAAACGAAACACAGTATCCTCATGCAGGGGAATGCTACTCAACAATCAAAAGCAAAGAGGTGCTGATGCTCACCAAAGCACGGATGGGCCTCAAAAGCGACACTAAGTGAGAGATGCTGCACACAAAGGTTATGTACTCTGTGACTCCAGTCATGTGAAATGTCAGGAAAAAAAAAAAAAAAAATATATATATATATAGGCACAGAGTAAATGCATGGCTCTCTCGGAAGGATGGTGAGAAAGACGAGTGAGTCTCATGGGCACGACGTCTGTGTGACGGAAAGTTCTGAGATGAGACGGTGACAGCAGCTGCGCTGCCCAGCAGGCAGACTAAAAAGCAGGGAATCGCTCACTGGACCTGCGTAAAAGACGCAGCATGCAAAGTATGCCTCAGGAAATCTGTTTTTAAACACAGACTGCAGTCTGAAAACGAGCCGGGGTGTTAGGAATTGGTTGCTGCTGAACATCAGTGTGTGAGATGCCTTTCTGTCTTCTCAAAAGTTCTGTTACTACAGATGACCAAACATCACAAGAAAAGAAGCTCAACATCACTAATTACCAGAGATATGCAAACGAACACTGGAGCGAGGCATCACCTCACACTGGTCATAACGGCCGCCATCAAAAAGGTCACACACAGTAAACGCCGGAGGAAGTGTGGAGAGAGAGGAGCCTCCCACACTCTCAGTGGGAATGCAGACTGTACAGCCACTGTGCAGAACAGGCTGACGTTTCCTCAGAAAACTAAAACTGAAACTACCACATGAGCCAGCAAATCCACTCCTGAGCATACATCCAGAGAAAAACCGTAATCTGAAAGGATGCAGGCACCCCAGTGCTCACAGCAGCGCCATTTACAACACCCAGGCAACAACCTCAATGCCCACTAACAGAGAAACGGAGAAAGAAGACGTGGCACATACATACGACGGAACACTACTCAGCTGTGAAGAAGGATGAAACCAGCCACTTGGAGCAACGTGGATGGACCCAGAGATGACCGTACTAAGTGAAGCAAGTCAGACAGAGAAGGACAGGTATCACATGACGTCACTCACACATGGCATCCAATTTAAAAATGATACTTATCCACAATGGACTTATCTACAAAGCAGAAACAGACTTCAGTTCAGTTCAGTTCAGTCGCTCAGTCGTGTCCGACTCTTTGCGACCCCATGAATCGCAGCACACCAGGCCTCCCTGTCCATCATCAACTCCCAGAGTTCACTCAAACTCATATCCCTCGAGGCGGTGATGCCATCCAGCCATCTCATCCTCTGTCGTCTCTTTCTCCTCCTGGCCCCAATCCCTCCCAGCATCAGAGTCTTTTCCAATGAGTCAGCTCTTCGCATGAAGTGGCCAAAGTACTGGAGTTTCAGCTTTAGCGTCAGTCCTTCCAATGAACACCCAGGAACGATCTCCTTTAGAATGGACTGGTTGGATCTCTTTGCAGTCCAAGGGACTCTCAAGAGTCTTCTCCAACACCACAGTTCAAAAGCATCAATTCTTCAGCACTCGGCTTTCTTCACAGTCCAACTTTCACATCCATACATGACCACTGGAAAAACCATAGCCTTGACTAGACGGACCTTTGTTGGTTGGCAAAGTAATGTCTCTGCTTTTCAATATGCTGTCTAGATTGGTCATAACCCACCTTCCAAGGAGTAAGCGTCCTTTAATTTCATGGCTGCAATCACCATCTGCAGTGATTTTGGAGCCCAAAAAAATAAAGTCTGACACTGTTTCCACTGTTTCCCCATCTATTTCCCATGAAGTGATGGGACCAGATGCCATGGTCTTCATTTTCTGAATGTTGAGCTTTAAGCCAACTTTTTCACTCTCCTCTTTCACTTTCATCAAGAGGCTCTTTAGCTCCTCTTCGCTTTCATCAAAAACAAACTTTTGGTTACTGAAAGGGAAACATGATGGGTAAGGATAAATCAGGAGCTTGGGATGAACATACACACACTATTATATATAAAATAGATAACCAACAAGGACCTAGTGTATAGCACAGGGATAACCTACATAAGAAAAGAATATAAAAAAGAATGAATATATGTATACATATAACTGAATCACTTTGCTATACACCTTAAACTAACTCATTATAAATCAACCGTATTTCAGTAAATTATTTACAGTTATAATGTGCATCATCTGCAATTTTCATAAAGCTCACTATGCAAAGAATGACACAACATAATAAAAATGCAAAGATATTCCATTAGCTGACAGAACTAAGAATCAAACAGATTCAAGGAGGTATTTCTAAATTAATACAACGTTAAAAAAATACATCTAGGAGAAACAGAATTAACAGAATTGTTCATGATAATTGCTTTTTCATTACCTCCTTCTTCACCGTCACAAGTCCTTTCTCCAGCCAGTATCCAGAGCAAATTATGTTTAAACCTAAATCAAATCACATCATTGCCCTGTTAAAAAACCTCCAGCAATCAGAACAATCTCTTCCTCACTCCATACCCCAGTCTGTAAGGCTGGCTAGGTCGTCATCTTTGCCTAATCTCTGGATTCAATTCATACCATGTTGCTCATGCCTAGATAAACACCATCCACACTGGGCTTCTTCACTGCCCGAAAAGCGCCACGTTTTTTTGAGCCTTGGGATATTTGCAGTGGCTATGAAGGCAGCAAACCATAGAGGTTAAGCATACAGACTCTAGTCCCATGCTGCCTGGCTCTCTATTTAAATATTAACAGTGTGACTTTGAGTGAGTTATTAAATTTCTTCATCTGTATAATGGGGATAATAGCTGCACATAATCACAGGGTTTTTAGAGGATTCAATGAAGTAATGTTTGGAAAGTGCTTGGAAGAGCTTTCACATAAAATCTTTTTTTCAAAAGTATGCATGAAATGATCTTTCTTCCACTAATCTTTCTAGAAAAGGCCTCTTATTCAAAACTCAGTTCAAATGTCTTCAAGTCATTGCCATCCCCATTTATTCAACACTTACATATGAAATGCTGGCTTTCTGCCAGGTGCATCTGGGGGCACCAGGAAGAAAACAAAGATTTCTGCCTCTGCGGAGGTCACTTTCTCAGGGGACAAGACAGGTGATAAAGGGTAAGTGCAGCAAGTACAGCGTCTCGGAAGCAACAGCTTGCTGGAAGCTGTGCAAGGAAGAAGCCAGGACAGGGTACGAGAGACGGGCAGCTCGGGTGTCCACGTCAGGAGGGGGACAAGCATCCTTCTGCGGGTGCTCAGGGACACGGAGAGGTGACACGGGCAAAGAGTTGGAGGAGAGGAAGGCAAGCGGAGCGTGTGTGTAGGAAGTGCGGCAACAGCCAGAGCAGGAGCCCTGAGGCTGGACGGTGCCTGGCGGGTCTGAGGACCAGCTGGGGCCCACGGGCATGGAGGAGGGGCGAGGAGGACCATGCCAGAGAGGGGTGCTGGGCAGGGGTGAGCACGAGGGGGCTCTGGGGCCACGTGAGCCCCTGCCTTCTTCTCTCAGTGGCAGACGGATGCTAAAAGGGCTCCCACCAACCCTGACCCCTGACCCCTGAAACAATGAGATGCAGATGGCTCTGGTCCAAGCTGCTATTGTGTAGTCATTTGTTACCTAGCAACAGAAAAGGAAGAGTGGGCCATTGGAGGGTTTGGAGCAGAGGAACTGGGTGATCTGGCTTGCGGTTTAGAAACATTACTCTGGTGGTTGCCAGGAGAATAGACTAAAAGAGGCCAGATTAGAAAATCACTGCAGTAATCCAGGCAAGACATGATGGAGACTCGGGCTAGGGTGTGAGGTCAGGAGCAGTCGTATTTACTCCTCATACACCTTCTCGGAGAAGGCAATAGCACCCCTCTCCAGTACCCTTGCCTGGAAAATCCCATGGGTGGAGGAGCCTGGTAAGCTGTGGTCCACGAGGTCGCTAAGAGTCGGACACGACTGAGCGACTTCCCTTTCACTTTTCACTTTCATGCATGGGAGAAGGAAATGGCAACCCAGTCGAGTGTTCTTGCCTGGAGAATCCCAGGGACAGGGGAGCCTGGTAGGAGGCCGTCTATAGGGTTGCACAGAGTCGGACATGACTGAAGCAACTTAGCAGCAGCAGCAACATACACCTTCTATTCAAGTTTTTCATTTTTTTTTTTTACTTTTTTGCTATAACCTTTTGCTTTCCCCAGCCCACTCCTAAAAGAAAGAGTCCTATGACAAGTACCTGCCCATCTTGAGCATCATTTTAACCACTGCATCTAAAGCACAGAGTGGGGACTGACTGAATGTTTGTGGAATGAGTCAATGCAGGAATGAATGAGCGAGGAGATGAAGCAACTGATTATGAGTTCAAACCCACATTCAATCCTTTGTGCAGCATATGTATGATTTTAATATATGATAAACGAGACATTTCAGATTAATGAAAGGATTTTAAAAGTTGTTGCTTGGATAGATAACAATTTACAATTAAAGTTAACTAGATACTTAGTTTATCAGATCAGATCAGATCAGTTGCTCAGTCGTGTCCGACTCTTTTTGACCCCATGAATCACAGGAGCCAGGCCTCCCTGTCCATCACCAACTCCCGGAGTTCACTCACACTCACGTCCATTGAGTCAGTGATGCCATCCAGCCATCTCATCCTCTGTCGTCCCCTTCACCTCCTGCCCCCAATCCCTCCCAGCATCACAGTCTTTTCCAATGAGTCAACTCTTCCCATGAGGTGGCCAAAGTACTGGAGTTTCAGCTTTAGCATCATTCCTTCCAAAGATCACCCAGGGCTGATCTCCTTCAGAATGGACTGGTTGGATCTCCTTGCAATCCAAGGGACTCTCAAGAGTCTTCTCCAACACCACAGTTCAAAAGCAAAAAAAAAAAAACAAAAGCATCAATTCTTCGGCACTCAGCCTTCTTCACAGTCCAACTCTCACATCCATACATGACCACAGGAAAAACCATAGCCTTGACTAGATGGACCTTTGTTGACAAAGTAATGTCTCTGCTTTTCAATATGCTATCTAGGTTGGTCATAACTTTCCTTCCAAGGAGTAAGAGTATTGTATGCTATAATAACAAGGATTTTTAAAGGTTTAACATTATTTTGAAAATCCTAAAAGAACAAAAAGAAAACAACTTGATTATTTCAGTGTGGAAAAGGGTTCTCCAAAGGAAGAAACTAAAAAAAAAAAAAAAAAAAAAAGATTGATTTAAGAAAATTATTAACTTCTGCACAGCAAAATCATTATAAACAAAATTTAAAACCCAGCAACAAATTCAAACAAACCTACCAAAAAAAAAAAAAAATCACTATGTATGCAATAGTGGGTAATGTCCTTCATAGATAAGTGATGCTTACAAATATATAAAGAAAAAAATTCCTCTATAGAAAAAACTGGCATGAGTATAGGAATAAAAATTTATAATCAAGACATTAATGTTCAATAAGCATAAGAAACATTCAACCTTACTATCAATCACGCATAGCAAGTTAAAGCACAATAAAACAACACTTTTCAGCTTATCAAAAAGGTACTGATTTCCTTTACTACTAATACGTTGGCCAAGGCACTGGTTAGTGAGCAAGCCCTTCAGTCTGCTCACATGAGTAGGAGTTGATACACTACCTCAAGAAGTGAGTATCAGCACGCCACAAGTATCTTCAACATGCCATAGCACTGACTTCCCAATCCTACTTACTATAAACGAAGTGTCCAAGATGCTTTGTATCAACACAATAGAATATGACACACACAAAAATATAATCATTATAGGAGAGAGACTCACTGCACTGAAAGAGGTTCTCAGTGTACTGTATTGTTAGAGGAAGAAAAAAGTTATAAGGCGTATTACACAGAATATTCCCATTTAAAAAAATTACATAGACAATTTTCATTGTGGGGGTGGTTGCATGAATATATTCATGTGATTAAATTGACAGAACTTTACACATGAGTTTTACCAATGTCAATTCCCTGGATTTGGGGATTAGACTATAGTTACTCTTGCCTGGAAAATCCCATGGACGGAGGAGCCTGGAAGGCTGCAGTCCATGGGGTCGCTGAGGGTCGGACACGACTGAGCACTTCACTTTCACTTTTCACTTTCATGCATTGGAGAAGGAAATGGCAACCCACTCCAATGTTCTTGCCTGGAGAATCCCAGGGACGGGGGAGCCTGGTGGGCTGCCGTCTATGGGGTCGCTCAGAGTCGGACACGACTGAAGCGACTTAGCAGCATACAAGATGTGACCAGTGGGTGTAACTGGGTAAAGGTATGCAGGACAGTTCTGTACTCTTTTGTTAACTTCTTGTGACTCTACAATTATCTCAAAATGGAAACGTTTCCCCCATACATACAGTCTTTAGAATACATGGAAACAGAACAAACTGCTAACAGTGGTTTCCACCAATTTATAAAATTTGGGTGATATTGATTTTTGTCCCACTTACAAACTTTTTACCAATGAGCAAGAATTTTTCTCAAAATCAAAAAATATCATTATACTGCTTCAAATACCAAACCCTAAAGATGTTCCAAGAATTAAAACCTCCTTTTGAGTGTGTGTGTATGTGTTCGAGTGTATATAAACATGTGTATACACATGAGAAAAGGGACAGATGGAAGATCAGTAGATACATAGACAGGGCCATTCACAAAGCTTAGCAGACAGTGGGAAGGAGCATCACAAGCACGTTTCTGACCATGTGAGGAGGATGAATATTTGAGCAACAGAGAGAGTTTTCATATTAGCAGTTAGTGAGCATGTTGTTAAATAAATTTGGTAGGGTCCTCCCTGATGGCTCAGTGGTAAAGAATCCAACCGCTAATGCAGGAGACACGGATTCGATCCTGGTCCAGGAAGACCCCACATGTGGTGGAGCGACTAAGCCCACGTGCCACAACTATTGAGCCTGTGCTCCAGAGCCCAGGGGCCACGACTACTGAAGCCAGAGATCCAACCAGTCCATCCTAAAGGAGATCAGTCCTGAGTGTTCACTGGAAGGACTGAAGCTGAAGCTGAAACTCCAATACTTTGGCCACCTGATGTGAAGAGCTGACTCACTGGAAAAGACCCTGATGCTGGGAGGGATTGGGGGCAGGAGGAGAAGGGGACGACAGAAGATGAGATGGCTGGATGGCATCACTGACTCAATGGACATGAGTATGAGTAAACTCCGGGAGTTGGTGATGGACAGGGAGGCCAGGCGTGCTGCATTCCCTGGGGTCGCAGAGTCAGACACGACTGAGCGACTGAACTGAACTGAGCTCTTGAGTGTGTACTCAACAACAGAAGAGGACACCCCAGTGAGAAGTCTGCACCGTAACTAGAGAGTGGGCCCCACTGCCCACACTAGAGAAAAGCCAGCACAGCAAAAAAGACCCAGCACAGCCAAAGACACATAATTTTTTTTTAATTTTAAGAATAAAGTCAGTAAATAATCAGTCCTTTCAGTTCAGTTCAGTTCAGTTCAATGAGGTGGCCAAGTACTGGAGTTTCAGCTTTAGCATCATTCCTTCCAAAGAAATCCCAGGGCTGATCTCCTTCAGAATGGACTGGTTGGATCTCCTTGCAGTCCAAGGGACTCTCAAGAGTCTTCTCCAACACCACAGTTCAAAAGCATCAATTCTTCGGCGCTCAGCTTTCCTCACAGTCCAACTCTCACATCCATACATGACCACTGGAAAAACCATAGCCTTGACTAGACAGACCTTTGTTGGCAAAGTAATGTCTCTGCTTTTTAATATGCTGTCTAGGTTGGTCATAACCCACCTTCCAAGGAGTAAGCATCTTTTAATTTCATGGCTGCAATCACCATCTGCAGTGATTTTGGAGCTCAAAAAAAATAAAGTCTGACACTGTTTCCACTGTTTACTCATCTATTTCCCATGAAGTGATGGGACCAGATGCCATGATCTTCGTTTTCTAAATGTTGAGTTTTAAGCCAACTTTTTCACTCTCCACTTTCACTTTCATCAAGAGGCCTCTGAGTTCCTCTTCACTTTCTGCCATAAGGGTGGTGTCATCTGCATGTCTGAGGTTATTGATGTTTCTCCCGGAAATCTTGATTCCAGCTTGTGCTTCTTCCAGCCTAGTATTTCTCATGATGTACTCTGCATAGAAGTTAAATAAGCAGGGTGACAATATACAGCCTTGATGTACTCCTTTTCCTATTTGGAACCAGTCTGTTGTTCCATGTCCAGTTCTAACTGTTGCTTCCTGACCTGCATATAGGTTTCTCAAGAGGCAGGTCAGGTGGTCTGGTATTCCCATCTCTTTCAGAATTTTCCACAGTTCATTGTGATCCACACAGTCAAAGGCTTTGGCATAGTCAATAAAGCAGAAATAGATGTTTTTCTGGAACTCTCTTGCTTTTTCGATGATCCAGTAGATGTTGGTAATTTGATCTCTGGTTCCTCTGACTTTTCTAAATGCAACTTGAACATCAGGTAGTTCAGGGTTCACGTATTGCTGAAGCCTGGCTTGGAGAATTTTGAGCATGACTTTACTAGCATGTGAGATGAGTACAATTGTGTGGTAGTTTGAGCATTCTTTGGCATTGCCTTTCTTTGGGATTGGAATGAAAACTGACCTTTTCCAGTCCTGTGGCCACTGCTGAGTTTTCCAGATTTGCTGGCATATTGAATGCAGCACTTTCACAGAATCATCTTTCAGGATTTGAAATAGCTCAACTGGAATTCCATCACCTCCACTAGCTTTGTTCATAGTGATGCTTCCTAAGGCCCACTTGACTTCACATTCCAGGATGTGATTATCTTGGTCATGAAGACCTTTTTTGTACAGTTCTGTGTATTCTTGCCACCTCTTATTAATATCTTCTGCTTCTGTTAGGTCCAAACCATTTCTGTCCTTTATCGAGCCCATCTTTGCATGAAATGTTCCCTTGGTATCTCTAATTTTCTTGAAGAGATCTCTAGTTTTTCGCATTCTGTTGTTCTCCTCTATTTCTTTGCATTGATCACTGAGGAAGGCTTTCTTATCTCTCCTTGCTAATCAGTCCTTTACATCTATATAATTTTCCCTTTATGTTATATTGTGGTCAACTACAAATACAGGTGTTAACACCAACAAAGGTCAGTGACAAATGTCGTGAAATGGTCATGCTTCTTCTCCTCTCTCCCCATCAGCACAGTGTCCTTGACCACTTTGCTTTTCCTTGATAGTTCTCCCAAACACAAGGATTGTGTTGAAACGGTCTGCAGTGGGGAAAAGCACAATTTGCATCTGGTATCGCCTCGCTGTCATCTGTGGTCATGGGCAAGTCTCTCCCTCTCTGAACCTCCGCCACCTCCTCTGTAAGATGGAAACGCTAACACCTGCTTATGAAGGCACCCGAGCGTGAACTGAGAAGATGTGTGCAAAGGGGTCCAGGAGATGCTCAGCAGCAGTTGTAGCTTCTTTTTTTCCTATTTCTTTAACTGCCCATTTCTTTACTTTTTAGTGTCAACTCTTTGAAGGCCTTATTTTCTGATGAAACACATTGATTAAAAAAAAGACTAGGGCACTAATTTCCTCAGCAAGCTCCCATTTTGAGTTAAGCATCACTAGGGCCTCACCTTTAGGAGGATGCAGGTTGGGGGCGGGGGAGGAGGAGGGATTTCTATTTTTTGCCACCACTAAGAGCACAGCGCTACAGGGAAGACAACCTCTCCCGTGAAGAACAGTTCCGGGAGCTCAGTTTTACTGCACCAGCCAAGGGTAACTGTCTCTAGAAGACCTCCTCAGAACTTTAAAGAAAGCTAAGACAAATTCCGTTCTCAAGGCCCTATCTCTTCTCCGAGTCATTTTTACGGCTGGAGGATGCCCTTAAGCAGTGGTTCTGGTAGAAGATGACTTTTCAAAATGGCATATTTCCTCTCATACCCCCAAGAATTCATCTTCTATTTCAAAAGGCCTGATGTCAAGCTGTAGTATCAGTCAGGCTAACACAGGGTCTCAGACAGCAGTTTCGAGGCAGGGGGTGGGAGATGAAAGGCGACTTGCCTTGCAACACAGCACAGCCTCACCTCGGAGGACCCTTCACGTGCTGGGCTCAGCCTTGCTGCCTTTCCACGTTGCCACAGACTGAGCACTGCCCACTGAGGTCGTCCAGCCCCAGTTCCAGCTTTCAAAACCTCCTCAAGGGAGCCCGCAGTGTGGTCCTGCCCACCACTTCCATAATTAAGGGCAATGCGTGTGCCCCGTCAACTGCCACAGGGGAGAAAAGAAGTCAGCCTGTCTCGAATCTGACTCCCAGCGTAGCCAGCCAAGGGGTCTTTGGTCTGTTGGTCTCATGACATAATGGCCCCTCTGGCTTGATCTGCACGAGTCTTTCCTGTTTGTATCAGTTGTTCATCTTTTCCATTTTGACATTTCCCGAACATCTATTTCCTCTCAATTCTAAGTGAATGGGGTAAATTCTGCAGGGTTGAGCAGACAGGACTAAATTTTTAAATGTGCACATATTTATGCAGAAATCTCTAGTGTTTCATCGTTGTGGGCGTTTGTTTTCCATGTTCTGAGTCTGGTTGGTCCATCTTATTACCCCCACCCTGGGAGCTGCCAATGTTTCCAGTAAACTCCTTTTCTGGGAAATTTAGCCAGTGTCAATTTCTGCTGTTTGCAATGAAAACCTTGAGTGATATAACCTTCAAGACTGCATGATATACTCTTACAATCTAAGAGAACAGCAGTAGAAATATCTGGAGAACTTTAGGTAATGTGAGTACTAAGGAAAAGAATAGTGCCAGCTGTTCAGTCGTGTCCCACTCTTTGTAGCCCCATGGACTGTAGCTCACCAGGCTCCTCTGTCATGGGATTCTCCAGGCAAGAACACCGGAGTGGGTTGCCATGCCCTCCTCCAGGAGATCTTCCTGAACCAGGGATTGGACCCAGTTCTGCTGCATTGCGGGCAGGTTCTTTACCATCTGAGCCAAAAAAAAAAAATGTATACTTGAAAGAAAAATGTTAATGAAATACTGTTTTGGGGGAAGCAAGTTACAAAACGGTATCTGCAGTATGATCCCATTTTTGCAAAAGAAAAAATATGTGTATATTTGCATATCAAAAATGCTAACCAGATACATGCCGAATTGTTAATAGGGTGATCTTTGTGGGAAGAATGTGCCTCTGATACTTACTTAATTCTTTCACATCTCTATGCTTAACTATATTTTCTACAATGAATATGTATTCTTTTTGCAATATAAACATGATCAATGTTATTTTAAGAAATGCATGCTTCAGGAGGAGCTTACAGAATAATTAGAGGTTAGTCACTGATTGAAAACTACATGGGCAACTCATGAAACGTTATTCCAAAGACCTGCCTTTGTAAAGACTCTTGAATCTTAATGATACCACTGGAATCTCTCACCTACTGTTACCCAATCCTCACAAACTAAACAGGTACAAACAGGTCCTGTTGTTAATCATGACTCATTAAGATGAATCAGGCATATGATCAGGGCACGCTGCTGAAAGGTTGTAGTTAAACATACTATCAATCTCCATACACAAGCATCCACGCTATTTTGAGAATCTATCTTTTTTTAATGACTTACATCGGCTTGGTAACTGAGCCGCTGTTTCTCTTCCTATCAGTTAAAACAATGCATTCTAACTGCTGGCACATAAGATACAGAAAAAAATGAATAAGGGAGCTTAACAAAGTATTCATGAATTTAGCTAGATGACAATTTCAAAATAAAAATAGGAATTTTTCAGAAACCTTCAAAGCTCACTAGTTAAATTCAAACGTATCCGTATTTTAAAGGATTGCACCAGGACTTCCCTGGTGGTCCACTGGTTAAGACCTCATCTTCCAACGCAGGGGTTGTGAGTTTGACCCCTGGTCAGGGAACTATTATCCCACATGCCTTGTAGACAAAAAAAAAAAAAAAACAACAACATAAAACGGAAGCATATTCTAACAAATCCAATAAAGACTTTTTAAAAAATGGTCCACATCAAAAAGTTTTTTAAAAATAAATTAAAACATAGAAAACTGAACTATTACAAGGCATGATCATTTACCTCTCAATTCCTGTCCTGCTAAATTCTTAGAAGCCTGAGTCCAAGTTTTCTTTTTCATTAATTATTTGGCTTTGTGTCTGGTTTTGCTTAAAAGGTTTGAGGGAAATTTTTAAGTGCTCTTAGAATGTATTCATTCTCCTTTAAAAGTAGTTTGGAATCAAGTATCCATAATAATACAGTCTGTCAAACGCTCATGGGTCAGTAGAAATTCTGCATCTCTTGGCACTACCATTTCCTAGGGTTTGGTTTAGTCTCTTTTCTTTACATCATTGGTTCTCAAACTGCTTCATCTCAGGACCTCTGTATACTGTAGTAATTATCCAGGACCCCCAAAAGACTTTTGCTCATGTGGGTAAATATTTCTCAAAATTTACCGTATTTGAAATTAAAATAGAAAATTTGAAATATTGACTTATTCATTTATAAATTAAAAATAATAAGTTCATTCTGATACCATAAGTAGCATATTTAATGAAAAATGACTCTATTTTCCAAAACAAAATAAGCAGCGAGAGAATAGCATTGTTTTATCTTTTTGCAAATCTCTTCAATGCTTGGCTTAATCTATAACAACTGGATTATGCCATCTGCTTCTGCATTCACTCTGTTGAAATACCACACATCATTTAGTCTCTAGAAAACTCCACTGCATACTCATGAGAAAATGAGAGTGAAGGGCAAATGACATCTTAGTATAACTATGAAAATAGTTTTGACTTCATGGGAACTCTGAAAAGATCTCAGGGAGACCACTCCTCTGGGCTCCCCAAGTCACCAGAGACAGAAATGAGTTGATGTCATTTCATGGTTGTACCAGAGCTAACTCCCACATCTCACTCACGGCACTGAATGCTTTCTGGGTCAAGAGTTTCTCTCCTGGCGACAGCTGTTCATCTTCGAAGCCACAGCAGTGGATAAAGGTCTCCTTGGAACTTGTATGAAGATGCAAAGAGAGGAACTTCCCTGGTGGGTCACCGGTTAGGACTATCTGCTTCCACTACAGGGAGCACAATTGAATCCATGGCTGGGGAACAAAGATCCTGCATGCAGGCACTGCAGCCAAAAAATAAACAAATAAAAATAACAATAATGATGATTTTTAAAAAGCTGCAAGGAGATTTGCCCCACCTCCCCAATTTTCAGCTTTGACCAGAAGGAGAGCTACAAGTGTAGTGGACCCTATTTGGGACAATTCCCAACTCTAACCTTCTATCTCAGAAAAAGGCTAAAGTAATGTTTGTCCCTAAATAATTGGAGGATCCCAGAAGTTCTACGGGACGGAACGCCTTCCATTCCCATCATGTGTGCTGTGCTTAGTCGCTCAGTCGTGTCCAATTCTTTGCACCCCATGGACTACAGGTCCCCAGGCTCCTCTGTCAATGGGATTCCCCAGGAAAGAATGCTGGAGTGGGCTGCCCTGCTAAGAGATAGTCACTTCTGATTCTTCGGTGAATTTTTCCTATGTGTGCACATATGAAAAAAAATAGAATCAAACTATGTGTTGCCTATTTTGTTCACCTAAAACATCTCATGGGCTTCCCTGATAGCTCAGTTGATAAAGAATCTGCCTGCAATGCAGGAGACCTCGTTTCAATTCCTGGGTCGGGAAGATCCACTGGAGAAGGGATAGGCTTCAGTTATTTCTGCTTTATTGACTACTCCAAAGCCTTTGACTGTGTGGACCACAACAAACTGTGGAAAATTCTTAAAGAGATGGAATAACCAGACCACCTGACCTGCCTCCTGAGAAATCTACATCCAGGTCAAGAAGCAACAGTTAGAACTGGACACGGAACAGCAGACTGGTTCCATATTAGGAAAGGAGTACATCAAGGCTGCATATTGTCACCCTGCGTATTTAACTTATATGCAGAGTACATCATGAGAAACGCTGGGCTGGATGAATCACAAGCTGGAATCAAGATTGCCGGGAGAAATATCAATAACCTCAGATATGCAGATGACACCACCCTTATGGCAGAAAGTGAAGAACTAAACAGCCTCTTGAAAGTGAAAAAGGAGAGTGAAAAAGTTGGCTTAAAACACAACATTCAGAAAACTAAGATCATGGCATCCGGTCCCATTACTTCATGGCAAATAGATGGGGAAACAATGGAAACAGTTACAGACTTTACATTTTTGGGCGCCAAATTCACTGCAGATGGTGACTGCAGCCATGAGATTTAAAGACGCTTACTCTTTGGAAGAAAAGTTATGACCAATATGGACAGCATATTCAAAAGCAGAGACATTACATTGTGAACAAAGTCCATCTAGTCAAAGCTATGGTTTTCCCAGTAGTCATGTATGGATGTGAGAATTGGACTACAAAGAAAGCTGAGTGCTGAAGAATTGATGCTTTTGAACTGTGGTGTTGGAGAAGACTCTTGAGAGTCCCTTGGACTGCAAGGAGATCCAACCATCCTAAAGGAAATCAGTCCTGAATATTCATTGGAAGGACTGATGCTGAAGCTGAAGCTCCAATACTTTGGCCACCTGATGCAAAGAACTGACTCATTGGAAAAGACCCTGATGCTGGGAAAGATTGAAGGCAAGGAGGAGAAGTGGATGACAGAGGATGAGACGGTTGGATGGCATCACCAACTCGATGGACATGAGTTTGAGCAAGCTCTGGGAGTTGGAGATAGACAGGGAAGCCTGGCGTGCTGCAGTCCATGGGATCACAAAGAGTCAGACATGACTGAGCAACTGAACTGAACTGACTGATAGCCTACAGTGCAGAAATTCTACCTCAAAGGATCTACCTTTCCAAAATAGTCAAAGTCAGGGTATGGATATGTTTGTGTGCACACACAAACATATATGAATATTTATCACAGCACTGTTTATTATAACTAAGATTTTATAGAAACCTAAATATCCATCAATAAGGAATGCATTAAATACATTATTTTATTCATAAAATGGAATTGAATACTGACATTAAAATTGATCATTTAAGCTTATGTTCCTTTTTTAATTTCAGTTTTATTGAAGTATAATTGACAAATAGCTGGCTTATATTTCTTAATAAGGAAAGATGGTCATAATAAACCATTAAGTGACAAAATTAATAGAGAGAATAATGAGCACATATGTACAAAAAACAAATCAAAGGGATATATACCAAGAAGAAAGCAGTAAAATTATGGCTGATTTTTATTATTTTTATTTCTGGCTGTGTGTGTTTTCTAGGTTATCAATTTAAATTGTTTTCAAAGTTAAATTGCTTTCTAAGTCATCAACTGAAATTGTTTAGTTGTCTTTCAGTCGCTCAGTCATCACTAGACTTTTTAAACAAAAAAAAAAAAGAAATAAAAATTTGAACATGAACCTATCTCTAATATCAGATATTTTTGGCTCTTCTAAACTTAATTTCTTAGTGATTTTGAAAGAAAAATGTGTATCCTTTATTAACCAAAAAAGAAAGAAAAATGAGACAGAGGACTACATCAGGGTAAACGAAGCCCTCTGTAACAAAAAGTCTGGGGAAGGGGGAGCTATAAATATTTACAAGCAAATTGTGTTTGGTGATGAAAGGAGATGCTTCTAACGATAGAAAAAGATGCATTACAGAGTTGTTGCAGCCTCAGAAGTGACAGGATCCCCAGTCACCAAGCTCATCTTCTCCTACCTTCTGAAACACAGTGTCTACTTCACAGCATGAACCTTATTATAAACTGCAGTCCTGATCTTACATTAATATCAAAATAAGGCTAAAAAAACTTGTGTCAAGTAGCACACAGCACCCAGTACTATTTATGTGTTATAGATAAACTGAAGCTTCTTTAAAATCCTTTAATAACAATTGGACTAACAGGTTGTTCTTAGGTATTAGGGAAAGGTAATTTATTCATAGAGATAATCAGAAAATCAGCCCATGAAATAAAATTATGTCCCATTTGGGAAACTGTATTAAAAACACAGTTTCTGGCTTCAAGTTAAAAGTGATTAAGCTGACCAAATACATTTCTCTCTCCATCCTCCTAATAACTCACTAATGATAGTGATGGAAAACATATACATCTACCATCAGAAAAAGAACAGGAGGGAATCTACTGGCTGACAGTTGATTTCAAGAAAACCCTGAGAGATGGGAGGAGGAATCCCGCAACGTGTACACAGAGGCAGATGTGAACATAAGGCCCAAAGATGCCTGCCTTCCTGCAGAGCCTCCAGGGCCCTGAATTAGAGACTAAGTTACATCAGAAAGCGGGAGTAAGACGCACCACTGAACACAGGGAGACAAGTGGGAAGTCCGCATGGTGCCCGTCGTACAAGACCGACTCCAGCAATACTTACCTCCTGGTGTTCGCTTAGTCTCCTGCCCCGTTAAACAGAGAACGGCTCTTTAGGGACCAGTAGAATAAAGCAGCCCGGAGAAGGCAGTGGCACCCCACTCCAGTATTCTTGCCTGGAAAATCCATGGACGGAGGAGCCTGGTAGGCTGTAGTCCATGGGGTCCCTAAGAGTCAGACACGACTGAATGACTTCACTTTCACTTTTTACTTTCATACATTGGAGAAGGAAGTGGAAACCCACTCCAGTGTTCTTGCCTGGAGAATCCCAGGGACGGGGAAGCCTGGTGGGCTGCTGTCTATGGGGTTGCACAGAGTTGGACACGACTGAAGCGACTTAGCAGCAACAGCAGCAGCAGCAGAATACAGCAGAAGTGCCAAGGGATGATGTCTGAGGCTCGGTCTTCAGAGGCTTTGCACACGCCCGCTCTGTTTACTGGACTGCTCACTGTGGAGAAGCCATGCTGTATGGATGCTCAAGCAGCTCTGTGGTCAGGCCGCGTGGTGAGACCGGCTCCAGCACCGACTCTCCAGCATACAATCGAGTCCCCGTGGATGCGCATCCTAAAACCCCAGTCAAGCCTTCAGATGACCATGGCCCCAACTTATAAGCAGTCCCAAACCCAAACCACCTGTCAGCTACCAAGTTTCTGACCCATGGAAACCCTCAGAGGTAACAAATGATTGCTCTAAGCCACTAAGTTCTGGGGACATGTGTTATTCAGCCATATAGGCTAGAGCAGCCAATACATGATGTGACAAGTACCACAGCTTCACATGGGATTTTTCACACAGGGATCTGCTCTCCCAGGCAAGAAATTGGAAACGTCTGCTTTGGATAAGATAAAGAGCCCCAAACTGGGAGACTGGGATTGGCATAAACACTTCCCTTAGAGGTCATCATAGAATACTTAGTAGAGTTCCCTGCTATAGAGAACATTGTTTATAAAAACAAATGACCAATAAGAACCTTCTGTATAACACAGGGAACTCTACTCAACACTCTATAATGACCAAATGGGAAAAGAATCTAAAAAAGCATGGATACATGTAAATGTGTACCTGATTCACTTTTCTGTACACCTGAAGCCAACACAAAATCATAAATCAACTATATACCAATAAATTTTAAAAAAAAAAGCATTGGAGAAAAACAGTGATGCTGAATACTTTGGAGAAAATATGAGTCACTAAAAGTGAAAATACATTAAAATTTTATTTAAAAAATACATATATATATAAAGCACCTCCACTTTTTCACATTTGGGGAATTCCAGGGCAGGTCAGCTCCCACTACATCACTTGTTACCCAGAGACACCGATCAATAAGCTCCAACTCGGCAACAGAACTCCCAAGTAACCTTCAGGACCTCGTTTTAAAATGTAAAGAGACAATCGGGAATCACCAGGTATTTATAAAAAGTTTTCCATGTGAAAGAGAAAGACCAGTATGTACAAAGAGAATTTCATTTCAAAAAAAAGAAAAAACGGTGCTAGAAATAAAAGAGAACTTCAACACTTCCTAGTCAGTGGTATGAGAAAAAACTGACAAAATATTAAACCTATTTTTCAAAATAACAGGATCAGGATGATATAAAACAAGCAAGATTCCTTGAAATTTAAATATTTGCCCAAATTAAAAGTTCAACAGAAAGAGAATTGAGAAAATTCCCCAAAGAGTAAGACTGAAAGATGAAAAACACGAGAGAAAAGAATTAGAGCATCGGTCCAGAAGGTCAAATATGTAGGATTTCGTTTTCCATTAAAAAAGGATGGATAAACGGGAAAGTCAGCCTTAGAAAGGAATTTTTTAAAAAAATTCCAGAACTGAAAAAATTGAAAGGAGTCACTCGCTGAAAGAGTGGAGGAAAAGAGAAAGAGGAAAAGACCTAAATCAAGACACACTGAATTTAGAACTGTAGCAATATGTTTCTGATTCTAAAAGCTTCCTGAGGGAGGAGGAAAACCAGACTACAGACAAAGCAATGCCCTGTGGGCTGAATTGGATTTCCTCAAGAACAAGCAATGCTAGAGGCTAGACAGTGGAGCTGAGATAACCAATAGCCGTGCATCTATGAACAGACTCTGGGGTCAGTTCACCTGGGCTTGAATTCCTTGTGTTTCTGCTCACTAACTACCTGAGCACATTGTATCTATTTTCATCTGCCTCCAGGCAGGTGTCAACGGCCAGAGGCTCTCAGATCCATGGTGAACAAAACAGAAAAAAACAACCGAGACTTCGGGGCATGGTCAGAGACCACGGGAGCAAGGAGTAAGGCCTCCTAGTCCTAGGAAGCCATGCTGACAGCAACCGGGATGAGGCATTGAGTTCTCAGTCTACCGGCTGAAGTAGAGTGCTGACCTCACGCCAAGGAAACCAAAGCGAGTCCTTTGGGACGACGACCAAGAAGGATGAGGGTGTTGGTAGGAGGTCTCCAGTCCCCTTTCCCAAGAAAGGACCATCAGAGCAGCCCAACAGCTTGAGTGGGACAGGACCAGTGAAGCAGGCTGGCTCTTAAGGTTCGAGTTAGATTTGCAAGGCTGATCCATCCCCAGACCCAGGAGCCCACGACATCTAGCCTTGCTTCCTAGAAAGAAGAGTTTGGTTGTCCCTTGCAGAACAGGCCAGCCTAGCCAGGAGGGGTCATCACTCAGCCTTAACGGTTTCACGGAACTGTGTGAGTGTCCCCAGCCTAAACCCTGAGCACCTGGTCAGCACTCAATAAATAAAGAACAGAATGATGCTGGATTTCATGAATGAACGGTGCTTTTCAGAGGCCCCTGAATCAAAACCTCAAGGCCTAGGATGGATATCCAGGCTCGGAGTTAGTTTATCGCCCAAATGGACCCCTCCTTGGAGGCACTCCGATCCCCTCTCCTGGTTTCTGCCCTCACAGTGAGGGTGCTCCCTCTCCCCGCTGCTTCTTACTGATCACCTCCAAGTCACAGCCTCTGACATCACACTGACATAAAAAAAAACCTGCCCCCAACAAGGGTAAAATGGTCAACCATCCGCTATTGTTGTTTTTTAAATTTAATCATTCTTTGTGTTTATTTTTTAACTGGAGGATAATTGCTTTACAATGCGGCGGTGGTCTCCACCCTACATCAACGCAAATCAGTCATAATGACATATGTGGCCCTCCCCTTCGCACCTCCCTCCCACCCCATCCCACTCCTCCAGATGATACAGAGTGAAGTCAAAAGGAGAAAAACAAATACTGGGTACTAACGCATGTATATGGAATCTAGAAAAATAGTACTGATGAGCCAGTTTACAGAGAAGAAATGGAGACACAGACGTGAAGAACCGCCTGGGGAACACCGCGGAGGAAGGCGAGGCCAGGACCCACTGAGAGGAGCCATCCGCTCTGATCCCGCTAATCAAGGGGCTACGCCGGCCCAGAGGTCTCCTGCCTGCTCCCCTCCAGCACGGGGATCTGTTCTCCCCGAGGAGAATCACACAAAACTCCAGCTTGCCTGGTTTTTCCTGGCTGCCTCTCCTCCCAGGCACCCCTTGTCTTCCCTGCTCTTTTGAGGACACGGTCTAAACCTACTACTCAGGAACTGTGGGGAGAAATGTGTTTACCAATACACAATGAAACTGAGTTTCAGAGAAGATGAACATGCTCCTGGTCACAGAGCTAATCGGTGTAGAAGATAAGATTAAAATAATGCTGTCTCAGACTTGGCAGTGTGTGCACTCCATCAAAGCCTCAAAGCTCTGGAATCTTCCGGGAGCAGCCTCTCTGATCTCCCCAGCGGCCTTCACACTGCAGGCAAGTACAGATGACCCCCCACCCCCGGCAAACACCCCCAACCTCCACGTGTCTTTTTTCCGGATGGAGGAGACAGTCCAAAGCTCCCTCCCCTGTAAATCCTGGACCGCACTTTGCTTTCACCAAGGTCACAGCCAAACTCAAGTCTTAGCAACACTTGCATGGTTTGCTTTTTTTCCCTTTATCCAGAAAATACAATCTCTCAAAAAATGTGAAAAAAAATTGGAACAAATTCAAGGGACAAGTCTTCTGGAATGGGAAGAATTAATGTAATGATGATGCCCTATTTTTAAGTGAGGCTTTGCCAAGGTCATGTTCATATACTAACTGGAACTAGCTGTATTGATACTAATCATACTTGGCGGAGACTCGGATTTAATGGATAAGAATTATTTGAACTAGCAAGTCAAAGCATGAATCCAACCAGCTACAAAGCCCTGCTTACCAAGTCATTTCATTTTGGTTATGTAAGTACAATTATTGATGCTCTTTACAGTTTTTATGCTCCAACGTGAGCAGCCATCTCTTCCTATATTCTTATGTATACTATTCCTCATTTAGCAAAGTCCTATTTTTCCTTGATATGGCAGAGATAACCCTTAAAGTCCATCCTGAAATTATCACCAATTTTAAGATGATGTTGGTTGTATCAAAAATAATGAAATTTTAATACAATATCAACATTATCTGTGGATTTTAAAAACAAACATAACATCTTGATTTTTAAGTGGTATCTCTCACCACCATGGGTCACTAATAGTCACACACCTGCTAAGAATTTAAAAAATGCCCCCAAATATTATTGCCATTTAATTCGTCCCATTCTTCTTAATTATGTGATTGTGTGGAAAAATTGAAACCTATTTCGATAATCTTTTCTAAATAAAGTTTTCTTTTGTATAGGTTTATTTATTTTCCGGTTATTTATTTTTGGCCGAGTGCTTTGCCGCTGTGCACGGGCTTTCTCTAGTTGGGTTGAGCGGGCTTTCTCCAGCTGTGGCGGGCTTCTCTTGCAGTGGCTTCTTCCATTGAGGAGCACAGTCTCTAGGGTACAGGGCCTTCAGTAGCTGCTGTGCACGGTCTCGACAGTTGCAACTCACAGGCTCTAGAGCCCGGACTCAGCAGTTGTGGTGCATGGGCTCAGCTCTCTGTGACATGGGGGATCTTCCTGGACCAGGCATTGAACTTGTGTCTCCTGCATCGGCAGATGGATTCTTTACCACTGAGCCATCAGGGAAGCCCAAGAAGCTTTTCTTTTCCCCTTATTTTATTTTCTAAAGTGGTTATGCTCAATGTTATATAAAATATTTTATTACTACCATTTGATTTTATCAGTTCTCCCTTCTAAAAGTGCGCAATAGGCGTAATACCAGCCACAGCCAAGAAAACCATGAAATTTATAGCCCACATGGGAGCGCTTCTCAGATCAAAAGGGGGTGCAGTTAATGAATACATCAGGCATAAGCCAACTCTGTCCTAGGCAAGCTGAGAAGTATAATCAGCCCAGCCCAGGGGTCCCTATCCAAACAAAGTGTCCTGAGTAAAATTTTCAAAGGATAAAGCTGAATACACAGAGATTCTCATTGGTACAGAATTACATATTAATGAAAATCAAGAAGCAATCTAATATGGGTAAAATTAAGGTAAGGGAATGTGAGCTTAATTCTAAATATAATCTGGTATTATATAACCATAAAAACTAATGGTCTTGAAGATGATATGACAGCATAAAATGGCACGAAAAATACCTATCATATATTCTTGAGTAAAAAGCGAGCACAGCTTCCAATCAACCCTGGACGCAGAGCTATGTAAAATTTCATGCAGAATCATCCAAGGATAAAGCATGACCAGCTATGGAATTTGTGGGGCTCTTCTGAGCGGGGGACCCTGTGTCACTGCCAAGGTCACAGGCCTCTGAAACCCGAGGACAGACCAGCTGCAAAGAGAGAAAATGAAAGCAAGTGAGCCATTTATCAGGGTTATGGATTTGTTGGTTTTATTTTTGTTATTGCTATTATAAGGTCATTTTTCCATAAATTAAATGAAAAAGACTTTCACCACTAGTATATCTTTAGTTAGCATAGTAAGCGAAACTTTGTTTTGACAGTGTGGACATCTTCTGCCAGCCTAAAAATAGACACACCCTAGAGCTCTTGCTCTCAGTCGTGCCTGGACACCAGCAGTTCCTTTGCCACCTTATGAGTTTAACGTCCACACTTCACTCATAGAGGTTCTAACGCAGCAGATCTGCAACAAAGCATTTGAAAATCAGCCACAACATATTATAAAAGGCCTTTTCCAAGAAAAGGATTTCAAGTGTTGGTTTTGGCCTTTGGGATCTCATTCTCTTTCAAAAATAGCACATTTTTCATAATTCAATCATGACGACACGTCGTGTGGGGAAGGGGTGTGATCTGTGGTTTTGAGTGGATGCTCTGTTTGGGGTTTGTTTTGCCCATTTCCATTCACTCAACCTGGAGATTCTCCCCCTAGGTTAACTTTCAAAATAATATATAAGCTATGAAATTCTATGGTAAAATGATATTCTATTTGTAAGAAGCCCAAGGGAAAATGTTAGATACAGAGAAGGAGAAATTTGTTTAAAGAATTGTTGAGATTTTTTTTTTCCATCTTTATGTCTTCCAGCATGGCTTTAATGGGGTTTATTGTGGTGACCACAAAACGTATGAATGACAGTATTCCAGACAATAGGTAATTAACCACAGACACATGGATTCATCCATGTATGAAGGATGTAACTGACAAACCCACCATGCATTTCTCAACACAAGCATCATCTCTTTGCAATGTCTGTCATGGGCACTGGCAGAATCAGAATTAGGGTGAGCACGTGAGGCATCCAAGGCGAAAACTAAGGAGGCCCTTGCCCGACCCAGAGAACAGGTGCCTCCTTAAATTTTGCGCCTGGTTTACCCTGCTGGCCGCACCCTGAGCACAGGAGGCGAGACTTAGAGCATGCGTGCTGTAATCCATCTTCCTGACTCTGGAACCAAATAACCAGTTTCCCTTAACAGATTTTCAGAGAACATTCTCAATCGTCAGTAATTGTTTGAATTGGACGTTATCTTCAGGAAATCTGGCTTTTAAGTATCCATTAACAGTATGACATTTACACCTGATTAAGTCCTTGGATGACATACATAGAATCTCTGTACCCTTTATTCTGTATTTTTAGACCTAAAGATGACCTTTAAACAAAGCGTCACCCGCCGCTTCCACATTCCAGAGAGGAATCAGGAGCCCTTTGCAAACAAGCTAGCTCTTTGTCCTCTGCTGGTTGGCATTGCTTTGAGAAGTAACAAGGAGTAAGAAAAAAGGGATGTTTCCGGAGGGGGTAGAAACAGGGGATGATGATTGTCTACTCTGACTGCACACAGTTCATCTCAGTTCTGGGCACTCTTTTCAACCTACAGCCCCAGTTCACCAAGTTAGGTGCTACAGCTTTTGCTGTTCAGAGCAAATGGAGCAAACATTGCCCCAGCAGCCAGCCTTGGCATCGCCTAAGAGTTGGTTGGAAATACAGAATCTCTGGTCCCTCTCTAGACCTGCCGCATCGGTACCTGCATTTTAACAAGACCCCCAGCAGCAGATGTTATCACACTGAGAGGCATCTCCTGTTCCAGCCCACTCCTTCTCCAACAGCGTTCCCAATAGTACTGACGTCAGAAGCAAATGGGCCAACACATCACAAAGAGCCCAGGCTTACCTGTCTCTGAGCAGCGGTGGCCGCTAGCCCTTGGTGTGTTTGCCCAACCTCGCCCAGGCTTACCTGTCTCTGAGCGGCGGTGGCCGCTAGCCCTTGGTGTGTTTGGCCAACCTCACAATGGGTTTCTGCCTTGGTTACTAATTAGCAGACTGAGATCAGCACTCTGTCTCAATTCACACTCTTTGGCAATCCCATTCTGTGCCCCACAGGACTTGGGAAATTTGTGGGAGTGATTTGGGTTTGTCACGGGATTGGGTGTGCTATTGATAGGCAGGAGTCAAGGATAATAACGTTCTGCCATCCGTGGCATAACCTTGCATACAAAGAGGGGCCCTGCACGCTACGAAAATGCCAAGCATCCCACTGGGCATTCCTGGAGGTGAAAAATACATCCATCAGTCTATGGGGTCACACAGAGTCGGGCACAACTGAAGTGACTTAGCAGCAGCAGCAGCTTGCACTTGGCTGCAAAAAGAAAAAAAAAAAAACATCCATCATTATGCGAGTCCAGAACCCAGCTGTGTTTCACACAGGAGCGCAAAGTATTTGGGCAAGAATGCAACTAGCTGTGCAAATCAAGGGAAGTCAAACAGGTTTTTCAGCAAGATTTGTTTATGAATTACCTGAGAAATCACATTCAATGGCAATGTCTCTCCTGATAATTCAATTGCCGACTCGACACGCCTGTGTAGGGCTGCATTTGTGGATACAAGCTCTTCTGGGTTATACCTTTTAAGGCCAAGTGTATGCCAGGTGCCAGCAGCACTGACATAATCAGGAAGTTACCAGAAATTCGAATCCTCAGGCACGATGGTAAAGAATCCTCCTGCCAATGCAGGAGACACAGGAGCTGCTGGTTCGACCACTGGGTCGGGAAGATCCCCTGGAATAGGAAATGACAACCCACACCAGTATTCTTGCCTGGAAAAGTCCATGGACAGAGGAGCCTGGTGGGCTACAGTCCATAGGGTCACAAAGAGTCAGACAGGACTGAGCATAGAACAAAACACACCTACCGCCTAATGAGCCAGAATCTACCTTTTCACAAGATCCCAAGGAGATGTGCACGCAGGTAAGTTTGGGGAACACTGTTCCCAGGGTTTGTACGCAAGCATTCTATATTAAAATAAATTGTATCCGTTCATTTTTTCTTTTTTATTTATAGTTAGGGCATTCTGATTTTTATAAAGTACCTGTGTAGAGAATTTTATCAATGAATGTTAAGTGGATATAACAAATATTTGTGGTTTTTTTTATATTTTTAGCATTGGATCTTTTGCCAGTTTGTATTTCTTTTGTCAAACACATGCAAATCCTTTTTTAATTTATGTTTAATTTTTATTTTATATTGGGATATAGTTGATTTACAGTGTTGTGTTAGTTCTAAGCATTTTGTGTTAAATAGAGAACATTGTGTCAGTGATTATCAGTCCTTTTTGTCCTAAAAATACTCACTGCAGACTGGGAGCCACCCAATTAATGGTATCACCATTGACAGAAACTCCTGTTACCGCCACCCACGAACCAGATGGATCACCTTAGACGATCACAGCAAGCCAAATCAGGGTCAAACCCCAGGGTTCTCTGGGATCAAGACTTGCCTTTTCCCTCACGGCCATCCTCTTACTCTCAATGATCAACCCCATGGCCAAGTTAGTAACCCCCCTCCTCCCAGGACCATGGTTTCCCTGGTCACTCAGATGGTAAAGCCTCTACCTACAATGCAGGAGATCCGGGTTCAATCCCTGAGTCAATGCCCTGGAGAAGGGAATGGCCACTCACTCCAGCATTCTTGCCTGGGGAATTCCACGGGCAGAGGAGCCTGGTGGGCTACAGTCCATGCAGTCACAAAGAAACAGACACGACCGAGCAACTAATACACACCCCCCGCTGCAAAATTTTCTCCTACTGTATCCACGAAAGTTTTTCAAATCCTAATATGCTCTGCAAGCAACCCCACCAGAGTAACGAAGCCGGTACAGATAGAATCTATTAACAGTGGCCTTGAAACTCTAAGATTATATATGAGACTTTCTGAGCCTCCAGAGTGTTACATACACCCACAGGCAACTGGATACAAAAACATACTTCCAGAGCCAAAGTGGATGATCTGGCAGGGATAAGATGGGTCAGTGTTGATACTTGTATAACAGGTTATCTTTCTTCATTATGGCATAAACACTCAAAGAAATGTTTATTTCAATTATAAAAGCTAAATGACATAATCTTAGTTTGAATTATGCCACTGTCAAGAGAATTAGAATCCGAATCACCCAAGTTTCAGCTACACTAATTATCTAGGAAAATCTAATCATTTCCAAATAAAGAAACATTTGACCTTGTGTATGTGAAGCACACTAGAATTACCATTTGGGCAAAACTTTTTGAGGGCACACTATATATTTCTGGTATTTATGGCATTTTCATATGTTCTGGTTCAGTTTCCAGCAATACAAAGAGAAATACCCAGTTTCCCAGTTATATTTCCTGGTTAGGGGCTTTGTATGAGTCATTTATGAGGCTGCCCTGGTGGCTAAGTGCTAAAGAATCGGCCTGCCAATGCAGGAGACTCGGGTTCAATCCCTGGGTCAGGAAGATCCCCTGGAGAAGAAAACGGCAGCCCACTCAAGCATTCTTGTTTGGGAAATCCCATGGACAGAGGATATTTAAGATAGTACAGGTATAAAGCAGGAAAAGAGCACTTTAAAAAGTCCGAAAACCACAGGACTTCCCTGGTGTTCAGTGGTTAAGACTCTGTGCTTTCAATGTGGAGGGTGTGGGTTTGATCCCTGGTCGGGTACTAAGATCCAACATCCCGCAGAGCGTGGTCAGAAAGAAAAATAAAAAAGGAAGACTGGCACTTAGCCACTGTGTTGCATTATCAGCACTGTGATTCCAGTTCAAATATCAAACTCTGCAAATCAGTCTCCACTTCTACAAAGGACGTCAGTGGACCCAAGGGCCTCTCACTTTCTTTCCAGCTAGAACATGTGATCATAGCCAACGAGCGAATGAGTAAATGCATTCTTTAAACTGTACAGAAATTTTGTCACATCTCCAAACTCAACCTCAGTATTAGATCTCTTGATGATCTTGCAAGGGATTTGAACTGTCAATCAACCCTTGGCTATATATGTTCTTGGAAGAAAGCAATGTCATTCTTGATACAAAAAGTCAGGTACAATTTGTTTCTAAAGTAATGTTTTAACTTTTTTTTTCTCTTTTTTTTAAATTTTTTTAGTATGTTAACTTTTTTGCCCTCCTGAGTAAAATTAACTAGCATTTTTGATCAAATGGAATTCAGAGAATAGGCCACAAGAAAAGGGGTCACAAACCCCAGGCAAAAGGAAATCCACAGGACATTGAAAATGCTGGTGATAAAGGGCAGAAAAGCAGTTAACATGTATGATAATAACCTAGATTTGCCTAAATTCCTAAACTCTAGTGACTTAAATTCCATCCGTTTGAAAGACTTCATCTGTACAGGTTATCATCTGTTTAAATACTTTTCTCATATTTTTGCAGCAATATAAAGCAGATTGTAGGCATTTACGGCAAGTCTTTGGTGACGTGGCAAAATCTACCAAAATTCAAAACGTGTTTGACCTTTGATTCAACAGCTCTACTTCTTCCATTCCATTCAACAAATACTGGCACAAACACAGAAAGATGTGTATGTAGGAGGTTTTTCGCTGCAAGGTGGTTTGCAATGGAGAAAAACGCGAGGCAACCTGAATAAATAGCCGGCAGTAAGACAGCAGTCATGTACGCTGTATGCTCATTTCACTCTGAAGTAACTTTGATTTACAGAGAAGTTGCAAAGACAGTACAACGAATTTCCACATACCCTGTACTGAGAATCCCCAAATGCGAACATTTTATTACAATTGCTTTATTTTCTCTCTCTCTCTCTCTCTACACACACACACACACACACACACACACACAAGCAAATCTGTCATTTACAGCAAAATTTAAAAACATTTCTTCCTAAGCAAATCAAAACTACAATGAGGTACCCCCTCAGTTCAGTCAGAATCAGATCAGATCAGATCAGTCGCTGAGTTGTATCCGACTCTTTTCGACCCCATGAATCACAGCACGCCAGGCCTCCCTGTCCATCACCAACTCTCGGAGTTCACTCAGACTCACGTCCATCGAGTCAGTGATGCCATCCAGCCATCTCATCCTGTCGTCCCCTTCTCCTCCTGCCCCCAATCCCTCCCAGCATCAGAGTCTTTTCCAATGAATCAACTCTTCGCATGAGGTGGCCGAAGTACTGGAGTTTCAGCTTTAGCATCATTCCTTCCAAAGAAATCCCAGGGCTGATCTCCTCCAGAATGGACTGGTTGGATCTCCTTGCAGTCCAAGGGACTCTGAAGAGTCTTCTCCAACACCACAGTTCAAAAGCATCAATTCTTCAGCGCTCAGTCAGAATGGCTATCATTAAAAAGTCTACAAATAACAAACGCTGAAAAGGGCGTAGAGCAAAAGGAACCCTCCTACACTGCTGGTGGGAACGCGAATTGGTGCAGCCGCGATAGAAAAGAGTCTGGAGGTTCCTCAGAAAACTAGAAATACCGTATGATCTGGCAATTCCACTCCTGGATATATATTTAGAGAAAACCATAGTTCAAAAGAATATGTGCACTCCAGTGTTCATAGCAGCACTATTACACTAGTCAGAACGTGGACGTGACCTAAGTGCCCACCGACAGAGGGCTGCAAAAAGGAAAACTGTGGCACAGATATGCATGGAATATCACTCAGCCATTAAAAAAGATGAAAGAATGTCATTTGCAGCAACATGGATGGATCTGGAGATGCTCATACTAAGTGAAGTAAGTCAGAGACAGACAAATACTATATGATATCCCTTCTATGTGGAGTCTAATATGACGCAAATGAACCTATCAGTGAAGCAGAAGCAGACTCACAGAGGCAGAGACGGCTCCTGGTTGCCAAGGGGCTTGGGGGTGGGCAGGGATAGGTTGGGAGTTTGAGGTTAGCAGATGCAGGTTCCTACATTCAGAATGGATAAGCAGCAAGGTTCCACTGTGCAGCACCAAGAATTGTATACTCAGTGTGGTAAACTATGATGGAAAAGAACATATATATACTATACAGATATATGTCATTTTGCTGTACAGCTGAAACTAATAAACTTGTAAGTTAACTACACCTCAATAAAATTAATTTTTCAAAATAAAGATAAATGAAAATATTTGTTTCTTTTTGCCCCAGGAGTGGGCATGGCGTGCACTTGTCAGGTCTTTTGAGCTCCCTTTAATCTGGGAGCATCCCTTGGTCTTCTGTCTTTCGTGACCTTAGAGAGGACAATCTGGTTCTTTCGTATGGAAGGCCTTTCAGTTTGGCTTTTGTCTGACGGTTATCTGACTCAGTCGTGCATCTGTAAGTAACTGTGTACTTGGTGACATCGAAGACCTGGGGATATTCTGCTAAGGGGAAAACGCGGTCATGTTCATCATGGTCAACAGAAAGCAGAGGACCCACTGAAAGAATCTAAAGAAGGCTATTTTGACAGAGGGACGCTTTTCAGAGGTGCAGGTGCGGTTAAGGGAGCAGCGCGGGGTCAAGGGGAGCGCCACACAGCGGGAGCGCGTCCCGGGTGGGCAGAGGAAGGCACCGGGAGCTGGAGACGAGGGGCCACCGCGACTGGGGTCCAGCAGGCTCAGACCGCAAGCCCTCCTGAGGAGAGTGCGCTCCCCCCGCCCCACGCAGGAGGGACAGAAGGCTGCGCCTCCTCCCACCTCAGACAGGGGCGCCTCTGAGGCGGCTGCAGGGGCTGCTTGGAAAGACGGGGGCGGCGGCACGGCGCAGACACGGGCAGTCGGTTTCCTACCTGGACGTGTGCGCGGCCAGCAGAGCTGAGGACGGCGCCCCGCTCCCCATGCCGGAGGAGACGCCTGGAGACCGAGGCCAAGGGAGGGGTGGGGGGCGAGAGACCAGCGGAGAGAGGGTCCAGAGCCCACCCCTCAGGTTTCTTTCTTTTTTTGGCCTCCCTGCCTGCACTGTCCTAGTTCCCCAACCAAGACTCGAACCCGCGCCCCGCCCCGGCACTGGGAACACACTGGACCCCCGGAGAAGTCCTCTCCCTCAGGGTCCCGATTTCTGAAGGACATGGAAGAGGAGGTTCCTGCAGGTGTCTGCCGGCCTTCAAGACGGTTTCAGCCAGTTGAGACTGCAGAACCCTTCTGAGAAGCACCCGAGTTGGGTGTTTTAGGAGGCGAAGGCGTGGCCTGTGGAAGAATGGCGGCGGACGCCATGCTTGTCCGGAAGACGTAGCCAGGCGAGCCCGGGAGCTGCACGTGCCTGCAGAGCTGAGCGGAAGCAAGCGCTCCGGCAAGGGGCGTGTGCGGACTCCCACCATCACTGAGCTCACGAAGGCTAGGGTAGCGGACGCAGCCGAGGAAGCAAAGGCCGCCAGCCAGCCCCAGCCGCACGGCCACAGGGACCAGCTGGAACCGCACGCACTGCCGGCCTTCCCTGGGCGTGGGGAGGAGACCTTCTCTGAACTGCATTTGAGACTGACGTTTTCAAATAAATAGAATCCTGAATGTTGAAATGAAACCATTCTAACCACTGAACATAACAAACTTATGAAGAGGAGCTGAGATTTCATTAAGGAGCCCACTCAGCACCAAAAGAAAAAGGGAGGTTTAAAATAATATATCCATTTTTGGAACTTCTGTGGTGGTTCAGTGGTTAAAATTCTGCGCTCCCAAAGCGGGGGGCACAGGTTCGATCCCTGGTTGCAGAACTAACATCCCACAAGCTGCACGGTCAAAAAGAAAAGAAAAGTCACTTTTTAAAAAATGAAATTATTTCATATTTATGCTCCAATTAATTGTGCTCCTCAATAAATCTTTACATTTAAAAAGTGAAGTATATATATATATGCAAATAAGAATTAGAAGTGCATTGAATTGTTAATTATTAACAATCGTTAATATCTAAGGGAGAAGGCAATGGCACCCCACTCCAGTACTGTTGCCTGGAAAATCCCATGGATGGAGGAGCCTGGTAGGCTGCAGTCCATGGGGTCGCACAGAGTCGGACATGACTGAAGCGACTTAGCAGCAGCAGCAGTTAATATCTAAAGGGCTTCTCAGGTGGTTCAGTAATCCGCCTGCAATGCAGGAGACACAGGAGACTTAGGTTTGATTCCTGGGTCGAGAACATTCCCAGGAAGAAAGCATGGCAACCCGCTCCAGTACTCTCGCCAAGAGAATCCTATGGACAGAGGAGCCTGGCGGGCTACAGTCCATAAGGTCGAAGAGTAGGACACGACTGAAGCAACTGAGCATGTGTGTAATACATGAAGGGAAAATGAGATTATGAAAAGTAACAAGGATGGAAGAGAAATTCTTTGGTATTTGAAACATAGTAAGCCATGTATTTGCCTATTACTTCTAGAGTTATTGTAAGGGAAAAGAGGCTTTCTGGCATTTTCTCAGTGAGGCACTGTGAGTGATACATCATGAGGGCCAGAGAGGTCCATACCTGCAAAGCCTTCATCCAAAGACCTGGCCCCAGAGACGCTCAGTCTCCTCCCTCACCTTCAATCCACCTTCCTCGGTGGTGTCTTACATTAAACGTGATGGTCCAAACGTCATTTTATGTTTAAAACTGAAAAACCATTAGAAAAAATACTGCAAATGCCATTATGATCTTAGTCATCTCCTTTTGAAGGCTCAGTACTCAACGGGTTTCTTCATAGATGAACTTAGCATTTGTTCAGTGCTTTCAGTAGATTTGTGTTTACTTCACTCTGCCCAGGTTCCTCCTGTGGTCTTAGAATGTGTTCTCTGCTTCCCATGAACACAGCCGCGACTGAAAGCTTTCCTTATCTGCGTGGCTCTGAGTGCCTCCGCTCGAGCTGTCTCTCCCGTGCCTCCTCTCGATCTGTCTCTCCCGTGATCCGTCTCTCCTGTGGAGCGTCTCCAGGGAGCCTCCCAGGAAAGCACACGTGCGGTTCTGAAGGTCCAGGAGGGCCCACAAAGGCTCAGCTTCTCCCCTGGCTCCACGGCCCCATGAGCGTCTCCTGCCCGCTTTCCTGGCTCACACCCATCACACCTCTGGTACTTCTGCTGCAAGGCCTGCAATGCTCCCGGACAGCTCACTCCCAGCCTCCATCACCCCTACAGGCATTTACGAGGGCCTACTATGTGGGGGCTATCTGGAGGCTAGAGGACAGCAATGATGAAATACGCTCAACCTTGGCTGGCCACACACCAAGGCCTGGACCTTCCCCTTGCTTCCTGACCCCAGTTGGCCAAGAACTATATTCTAAGCTTAGCATGAATACCACCCCTCTAATTCTTTTTTTCAAAAGTGACCGCCATGATGATCTTGGCTGTCAATTCTGTACTTTCAGCTGGTTGATAAACAAACAAATCCAAGCTATAGTTCATTTCCTTTCACATTTTCTGCCCGTGATAACCTACGTCTCTGGGTCATGAACAGGGTAATCTTAGTTTTATGAGCAGAGAAAGTTGGTAACAGTAATTTTTAAAAGATGTTATTTTACAAAACAAAACCAGACAGGACTTGACTGGATCCCATGGGGGACTGTGACCGCCCTTGAAGTGCCGTCACAGTTCCACTGGTCGCTGAATGGGCTTAAATCAACTTTGTGATGAACTTCTCTGGCATAAAGATTCATGTGGGACAAAAATGGGGCTCAACATTTATTCTTCTCTTGCTGTTCTGCCCGTAACTCTAAACTCCCTGAAAGGGCTACAAAATAGTTTAGGGACTTTAGTTCAAAACATCTGATTTATTGTGATTGTCCCAGCTCTCTGCTTACTTGTGCCTTTGAATAAAGTTAATCCTAATGTAACGTTTCATATATGAAGCACATCTTTTAAAAAACCTTTACTTACTTCCCTTCATGGGGTCTTGGTTGCAGCATGTGGGATCTAGTTCCCTGACTGGGGATCAAACCCAGGCCCCTGCGTTGGGAGCTTGGAGACTCAGCCCCTGGACCTTCAGGAAGTCTCCCCGAGCACATCCTCAACGAACTTTTTGTTAATTTCTCACTTACCAAAATAAAACTTTCAACAGAATTGTTTCTCTACATTGAGTTCACACTTTTTTTATTTGAGAGGAAAAGAGACAAAATTTCAAAGCAAATGAAATGTACAGGCTAGAAAAGATGGAAAATTAATAAATCCATGGCGTGTGAACTCACTTCTAAACCTGCCTCAGGGGATCAACTAAATATTGTGTCTGTTGGGACAATATTGTGAATCAGCTTTAGAATCAAGCTTGGTTATAAATAGTCCTCCACCAATATTTCAAACTCCTGGATGGTATGTTTTCTGGATTTTCTTCAACAATAAGTTGACGACCAAAAACATTAAGTAACATATTCTACAGCCGTGTTGATCTACAGCTGAAACTGAAATCTTCTATTTAAATAGAGTGGAACTGTGACGAATAATCAGTTTGTTGGTATAAAACCATTGCTCCTGTTGAATCTTCAACGTCCATTCCCTCAGTTTCCTGCTCAGCTTGAAGCTGAATCCTTATCCTCTACTCCGCCCTCATTCCCAAGTCACATTCCTTTTAAACACAAACTCAACTCTTGTCCCTCAAGCCGCTTCTCCCCAAACTATTCCTGAACAGTATTTCATTCCCGCCAGAACCAAATTCCAACGGAAGGAATGTGCCTCGAAGCCAGAACCTTATCTTTTTATAGAACAGAGCAGCATCCACAGCTACTTGACCTGGACAGCAAGTATCGCATCCCCAGTGCCACGTGCTGGAGAGCTTGGTGACGGAATACCTTGGGCAAGAAAGCTACAGGAAATTCCAAGAGGAGGATCGGGGCCAAATCCTGCAACTAATTTAATTTAGCCTGACAAATCACAACATGTAATTGATAATAGCAGTGAACACCAAAAAAAAAAAGCACAAACGTTAATCCTTAGGCACTACGCTCAAGATATTCAATTATAGCTTGGAAAAATACATGTAATAAAATATACAGATTAACGCTTATAAAACTGTTAGCCTTCTCGGCATCTGCTGCACTTAATCTGATGTGCTCAGTAAGGCATTGAATAGAAGCCCTTGCTCAGGTACTGTCCACGTTATAAACCCGACACCCTACATATTAGGCATTACAAATACAGGTGGTCACTTGAATATTCACACAAACTGCATAAGCCACTACTTCTTTTGATCCCTATAAAAGCGCTCCCTTGGTTTGGAATTATCACTTGTTAACCAGTGAACAAGTGAAGTTTCTCAGTCATGTCCAACTCTTTGCAATCTCATGGACTGTATGTAGCCTACCAGGCTCCTCCATCTATGGAATTTTCCAGGCAAGAATACTGGAGTGGGTAGCCATTTTCTTCTCCAGGGGATCTTCCCGCCCCAGGGATCGAAGCCAAGTCTCCTGCACTGCAGGCAGACGCTTTACCATCTGAGCTACCAGGGAAAGCACTGTTGATTACTAATCTTGAGGAAACTGTAGAAAACAAGTACCGAAAACTTTTCAATGGGGAAAGAGGTAAATTCCACAAATTTTATACAAGGGCTGTCCAATGGAAGTATTATAGCTATAATAAAAAATGTTAAAAGAAGCAGATGAAATAAATGTTAACAGTATTTTAATTTAGCTCAATATATCCAAAATATTACCATTTTATGTAATAAGTATAAGCAGTTATTGACAAAATATTTTAAATCCTTTTTTCATGTGTCCAAAATATGATTATGTATTTTTATTGAAATATAGGTCACATTCAACACTATGATAGTTCAGGTGTACTACACAATGATTTGATCTTTGCATAAATTATGAAATGGGCTTCCCAGGTGGCTCAGTGGTGAAGACTCTGCCTGCCAACACAGAAGACATGCGAGACTCCAGTTTGATCCCAGGATTGGGAAGAGCCCCTGGAGAAGGAAATGGCAAGCCACTCCAGTACTCTTGTCTGGAGAATCCCACAGACAGAGGAGCCCGGTGGGCTACAGTCTACAGCATCACAGAGGGTCGGAAACAACTCAGCACACACACACACAGATCAGAATTCTGAAACGATCACACTCTCTATTAACCATCTATTCACATGCAAAGTTATTACAGTGTTACTGACCACATTCCTTACTCTGTATGTTACACACTGTAAGTTATTTGTTTACGACTGGAGGTTTATGCCTCTTAATCCCCATCACTTAATTCTCCCATCCTCTCTCTCAAGCCCCACCCTTCTGGCAGTGACCAGTTTGTTATCTATGTCTATGAATCTGTTTTCATTGTGCTTTATTTTGCTTTTAGATTTCACATATAGGTGAAATCAGGCAGTATTTGTCTTTCTCTGATGTATTTCATTTAGCATAATACCCTCTAGATCCATCTGTGGGGCCACCAATGACAAGATTTTAGTGGCTGAATAATACTCCACTGTGTGTATGTGGGTGTATATGTGTATACCTCACATCTTCTGTATCCATTCATCTGTTAATGGACATGGGTTGCTTCTATACCCTGGCAATTGTAACTAGAACTGCCATGATCATTGGAAGGCATATATCTTTTCAAATTAGGATTAGTATAGTTTGAAATCGGAAAGTATGATACCTATAGATATTTTTCTCTCTCAAGATCATTTTGGCTGTTCTGAGTCTTTAGTGTTTCTATACAAAGTTTAGAATCATTTGTTCTAGCTCTACAAAAAAATGCATTTGGTATTTTGATAGGGATTTCACTGAATCTAGTTTGCCTTGGGTAGTATGATCATTTTTAAAATATTAACTCTTCTTATCAATGGCTATGTTATACCTTCCCACCTATTTATGTCATCCTTAATCTCATTAATTAATGTCTTATTTTGGTACTTTCAGAGAAGGCAATGGCACCCCACTCCAGTACTCTTGCCTGGAAAATCCCATGGATGGAGGAGCCTGGAAGGCTGCAGTCCATGGGGTCGCTGAGGGTCAGACATGACTGAGCAACTTCACTTTCACTTTTCACTTTTCTGCATTGGAGAAGGAAATGGCAACCCACTCCAGTGTTCTTGCCTGGAGAGTCCCAGGGACGGGGGAGCCTGGTGGGCTGCCGTCTATGGGGTCGCACAGAGTCGGACACGACTGAAGCGACTTAGCAGCAGCAGCAGCAGCAGCAGCATTGGTACTTTTCCAAATACAAGTATTCTGCCTCCTGGGTTAGATTTATTCCTAGGTGTTTTATTCTTTTTGATGCAATTTTAAATAGGATCATTATCTAAATTTATTTTTCGGACAGTTTGCTGTTATTATAGAAATGAAACAAATTTATTAACTTTGTATCCTGCAACTTTACTGAATTCATTTATTAGTTTTAAATTTTTTGGTGGCATCTTTAGGGTTTTAATACATAGTATCATGTATTTCCTTTCATCATGCTGAATATAAAATGTCACTCCTTTCTACCTGCAAAATTCTGCTGAAAATTCACCTAATCAACTTACGGGAGTTCCCTTGTGCATAACCACTGCTTTTCTCTGGTGCTTTTAACAGTCTCCCTGCATCTTTAACTTTCCATTTTAATCAGAATGTATCTTGGTCTGAAGCTCACTGTGTTTATCTTCTCTGGCACTGTTGTGTTTCCTGGATCTGATGTTGGTTTCCTTTTCCAGGTCAGAGTAGTTTTCAGCTATAGTCTTCAAATTAAGTCCTCTGCCCCAGAGTCTCTATTTTCTCCTACTGGCACCATGATATAACCAATGCTAATGTATTTGATGTTGCCCCAGAGATATCTTAAACTACCCTCATTAAAAATTTTTTCTGTTCTACTAGGGTGATCACTGCTGCTGAGTCTTCCAGCTTGCTGATCCATTCTTCAGTATCATGTAATATCCTACTGGTCCCTCCTAGTGCACTTTTTACTTCAGTCATTATATTCTTCCACTTTGTATGGCTCTTCTCTATATTTTCTGCCTCTTTGTTCAAGTTATTACTGTGTTCATCCATACTCCTTTTCTGAAGTTCACTGAGCATCCTTATGATCACCACCTTGAACTCTTTATCAAGCCAATTGCTTATCTCCACTCTGTTCAGTTCTTTCTCTGAAGTTTTGTCTTGCTCTTTCATTTGCAATGTATTACTCTACCACTTCATGTTTGCCTTGCCCCTGTGTTTATCTCCATGTAGTAGGTATCTTTGAGCTTCTCTGGTAGCTCAGCTGGTAAAGAATCCACCTGCAATGCAGGAGACCCCGTTTTGCCTCCTGAATTGGGAACATCCTCTGGAGAAGGAATAGGCTGCCCACTCCAGTATTCTTGGGCTTCCCTGGTGGCTCAGACAGTAAAGAATCTGCCTGCAATGTGGGAGACCTGGGTTCGATCCCTGGGTTGGGAAGATCCCCTGGAGAAGGGAAAGGCTACCAACTCTAATACTCTGGCCTGAAGAATTCCATGGACTGTATAGTCCATGGGGTCACAAAGAGTCAGACACAACTGAGTGATTTTCACTTTCAATAGGCATCTTGGTTATGTTTCCTGACCTTGCAGAAGAGGCCAATGGAGGAGACATCCTATGGAGACAGTAAGCACTCTCCATATGCTCTGCTGTGTGGGCTCCTCTGCTGTGACGGGCCAGCTGCTGTGAGAAGACTGGAAGGCTCTGCCCACCCCCGAGTTGGCTGCCAGGTCCTGTTTCATTCAGGGGCCGCTTGCCCAGTGGTGGACGGGGCCGGGCCTCCTCACAGCTGGCGTGTGGCCTGGGGGGCCCCGGACTGGTGCTGACCTCCGATACACAGGTGAGCCCCGCGTCAATAGGCTGGAGAAAAGGTGCCTAAATGGCACTTGGCAACACAAGTGTCCTCGTAATGGAATGAGCTCCCCAAAGAGACACCGCCAGAATTCTGTCCCGAGAGGGAGTCCAGCAGATGAGCCTGACCCAGGCGCCTTTCAGATTCCTGCCTCTGAGCTGGGACTCAGAGAGCGTGAGATGTGCGTGAGCCCTTTAAGAGCAGAGTCTGTTTCCAACGGCTCCTGCACACAAGCTCTGTAGGCCTGCAGGGCCAGCTGCTTTGGGGCTCCTCTTTCCGGTACAGCACTCCCAGGCTGGGGAGTCTGGAGTGGGGCGTGGACCCCTCACGCCCTGGAGAGAGGCTTTGCAGCTGCAATTACCCTCCCACGTGTGGGTCTTCTCAGGGGGGCGGGTCTTGACTGCACCATGGGCCCGCTCTTCCTACCCATCTGTGTGTGTTTCCTTCTTTATATCTTTAGTTGTGGAAAATCTTGCTTCCTATTCCTTGGGTCCTTCTCATCAATAACTGGTTTTAAATAGTTTTAATGTTAGTGTACCCATAGGAAGAGGTGAGCTCAAAGTCTTACTCTGACATCTTGGTACCACCTCCAAGACATATCTTGTGCGTGTGTGTGTGTGTGTGTTAGTCACTCAATAGTGTCCAACTCTTTGTGACTCCATGAACTATAGCCCTCCAGGCTTCTCTGTCCACAGAATTCTCCAGGCAAGAATACAGGAGTGGGTTGCCATTCTCTTCTCCAGGGGATCTTCCTGACCCAGGGATCGAAGCTGTGTCTCCTGCATTGCAGGCAGGTCTCCTGCATTACCATCTGAGCCACCAAGGAAGCCCATGTATCTTATACTTACACAATATCTTAATTAGGACCAACCACATTTTGAGTGGTCTATAGCCACATATAGCTGTTGGCTAACATTGGGTTGTGCAGGTACTAACTGATAAGCTACTAACCCTGGCACAGTTCTAGAACTAATTTTATCTTGGCAGAGCCTGAAGCAAAAACTTATATACTACTACTTCATTAAAGCTGCGATGTCAGGAAGTAGACTTGAGACAAAGAGGGAGTGCAGCAAGGAAGGAAGGTCACAGAGTTGGCTCATGGAATCATCTTCTGAGACCCGTAGATCATTGTGTCCCAGTAGAAGGAAGAATTCCTCAGCTAGCTTGCATCTCACCTTGACCCGAGCTTCCTTCACGGAACATTGACTCTCCCACACTTTCCAACTGCACAGAGCCTGACACCAGGTCAGATTCCACCACATCTCACAGCTTAGAGGCTACAAGGAAAGCCCAGAGAGGCAGTCAAGCAATGTTCAGCTGGGGCGGGAAGCAGGGCATGGTTGGGCTGTACCCACGAGAGTGTAGTTGCCATAGCAGCTGGGAAAACAAATGGCAGAGAGCCCCAGGGACAGGCGTGGCAGAGAGGACCTGCGGCGGTGGGTAAGGAGCGTCTGATGCGGTCAAGAGAAGAACGCACAGCTGCCACTGATACACCCAGACTGAGTCATGGCAAGCTAAATTCACTTTATGCTTTGTTTAAAGCACCAGATGGGAAGGTTATGCTGTGATGTGCCTGAATCACCACCTCTCCATTGTCCGTCTAATCTTCCATTCTGAAGGAGCTTAATTCCTTTGTGCAAACCAAGCTTCATCCTCCTTGAATTTCCATATGAAAAGATTTTAAAGGCCCCAAAACCAATAACACCAAGACCAGAAAGCTTTGTCCTATTTCTCTTCTGATCCTAGGACCCAGTTCTGGTGACTGGGTTTCTGCTCTGTTCCTTAGCTTTGCACATTTCCCCTCGATTTCCTTCCTCTTTCCCATGCAGCTGGAGATCCATCAGTCTGAGGCTGGTGTCATTCCTTTGATTCTTTGTATCACCACATGTTAGCTTCCCAGGGCACTGATCTACCCAGAAGCCAGACGACGCGTCTCACTGGGCCTTCCAAGTAGAGATCTTCCTTGGTGTATCCTTGCCACCCTGGTCTCCACAAACTGCCTTCCTCAGCATTACTGGACTTCCCATGACATGAGCAGAGTAATCTGTGCCCTAACTCTACCCTCCCAGGTATTTTTAAAGGGACAAATGTTCTCCCAAGTGAAAACATGTGCTGTTTTTTTGTTTGTTTATTTTCCCCTAGCAAGGGCCTTCTCCAGGGGCATCTGCTCCTCGTTCTGTAACCTGCACACCCCTCCTTCTGGTCAGACATGGCCCAGTCCCAAGGTGCATGGCTCAGTGAGCAGAAGCACATTTGTGCAAGTCCTAGCTTGCCCACTTCACCTTTGCTGTCTGAAAAACATACACTCTTCCAAAAACTCTTCTCATCCAGTCTCTGCTTGAATGGTCTCCCTCAGAGAGGCCCGGTCTAATGCAGATCTTTATTACATCTCAGTTCAGTTCAGTTGCTCAGTCGTGTTCGACTCTCTGTGACCCCATGAATCACAGCACGCCAGGCTTCCCTGTCCATCACCAACTCCCAGAGCTTGCTCAAACTCATGTCCATTGAGTCAATGATGCCATCCAACCATCTCATCCTCTGTCATCCCCTTCTCCTCCCACCTTCAATCATTCCCAGCATCAGGGTCTTTTCCAATGAGTCAGCTCTTCGCATCAGGTGGCCAAAGTATTGGAGTTTCTGCTTCCGAATCAGTCCTTCCAATGAATCTTCAGGACTGATTTCCTTTAGGATGCACTGGTTGGATCTCCTTGCAGGCCAAGGGGCTCTCAAGAATCTTCTCTAACACCACAGTTCAAAAGCATCAATTCCTCAGTGCTCAGCTTTCTTTATAGTCCAACTCTCACACCCATACATGATCACAGGAAAAACCATAGCCTTGACTAGATGCGCCTTAGTTGGCAAAGTAGTATCTCGACTTTTTAATATGCTGTCTAGGTTTGTCATAGCTTTGCTTCCCAGGAGTAAGTGTCTTAATTTCATGGCTGCAGTCACCACCTGCAGTGATTTGGGAGCCCCCAAAAATAAAGTCTGTCACTGTTTCCATTGTTTCCCTATCTATTTGCCATGAAGTGATGGGACCAGATGCCATGATCTGTTTTCTGAATGTTGAGTTTTAGGCCAACTTTTTCACTCTCCTCTTTCACTTTCATCAAGAGGCTCTTTAGTTCTTTTCTTTCTGCCATAAGTGTGGTGTCATCTGCATATCTGAGGTTATTGATATTTCTCCCAGCAATCTTGGTTCCAGCTTGTGCTTCATGCAGTCCAGCATTTCTCATGATGTACTCTGCATATAAGTTAAATAAGCAGGGTGACAATATACCCTCAAAATTCATCATAATTTAAATATTATACACCTGTTTGCTATTTACTTATCTCTCTTTTATTTCAGACTGTATGGTCCATGAAAGTTAAAATAACCAGTTTATATCTAGTCCCCATCATAGTTTCAAAATCATTATTTTTTCAATGAATGATCTACATATCTAGCAACTAGGCTCTTTATATTAAAAATCAAGGAGATGACCCCTTACACATAGCTGTGAAAAGAAGAGAAGTGAAAAGCAAAGGAAAAAAGGAAAGATATACCCATTTAACTGCAGAGTTCCAAGGAATAGCAAAGAGAGATAAGAAAGCCTTCTTCAGTGATCAGTGCAAAGAAATAGAGGAAAACAATAGAATGGGAAAGACTAGAGATCTCTTCAAGAAAATCAGATACCAAGGGAACATTTCATGCAAATATGGGCACAATAAAGGATCCACAATACTATGGACCTAACAGAAGCAGAAGATATTAAGGAGAGGTGGCAAGAATATGCAGAAGAACTATACAAAAAAGATCTTCACAACCCAGATAATCACAATGATGTGATCACTCACCTAGAGCCAGACATCCTGGAATGTGAAGTCAAGTGGGCCTTAGGAAGCATCACTGTGAACAAAGCTAGTGCAGGTGATGGAATTCCAGTTGAGCTATTTCAAACCCTAAAAGATAATGCTGTGAAACTGCTGCAATCAATAGGTCAGCAAAATTGGAAAACTCAGCAGTGGCCCCAGGACCAGAAAAGGTCAGTTTTCATTCCAGTTCCAAAGAAAGGCAATGTCAAAGAACGCTCAAACTACCGCACAGTTGCACTCATCTCGCAAAGTAACGCTCAAAATTCTCCAAGCCAGGCTTCAACAATACGTGGACTTCCAGATGTTCAAGCTGATTTTAGAAAAGGCAGAGGAACCAGAGATCAAATTGCCAACATCTGCTGGATCACAGAAAAAGGAAGAGAGTTCCAGAAAAACATCTATTTCTGCTTTATTGACTATGCCAAAGCCTTTGCCTGTGTGGATCACAATAAACTGTGGAAAATTCTGAAAGAGATGGGAATACCAGACCACCTGACCTGCCTCTTGAGAAATCTGTATGCAGGTCAGGAAGCAACAGTTAGAACTGGACATGGAACAACAGACTGGTTCCAAACTGGGAAAGGAGTATGCCAAGGCTATATATTGTCATCCTGCTTATTTAACTTATATGCAGAGTACATCATGAGAAATGCTGGGCTGGATGAAGCACAAGCTGGAATCAAGATTGCTGGGAGAAATATCACTAACTTCAGATATGCAGATGACACCACCCTTATGGCAGAAAGTGAAGAAGAACTAAAAAGCCTCTTGATGGAAGTGAAAGAGGAGCGTGAAAAAATTAAAGTTCAACATTCAGAAAACTAAGGTCATGGCATCTGGTCCCATCACTTCATGGCAAATAGATGGGGAAATAGTGGCTGACTTTATTTTCTTGGGCTCCAAAATCACGGCAGATGGTGACTGCAGCCATGAAATTAAAAGACGCTTGCTCCTTGGAAGGAGAGTTATGACCATTCTAGACAGTGTATTAAAAAGCAGAGATATTACTTTGCCAACAAAGGTCCATCTAGTCAAAGCTATGGTTTTTCCAGTCGTCATGTATGGATGTGAGAGTTGGACCATAAAGAAAGTATTGATGCTTTTGAACTGTGGTGTTGGAGAAGACTCTTGAGGGTCCTTGAAGTGCAAGGAGATCCAATCAGTCCATCCTAAAGGAAATCAGTCCTGAAGATTCATTGGAAGGACTGATTCGGAAGCAGAAACTCCAGTACTTTGGCCACCTGATGCGAAGAGCTGACTCATTGGAAAAGACCCTGATGCTGGGAAAGATTGAAGGTGGGAGGAGAAGGGGAAGACAGAGGATGAGATGGTTGGATGGCATCATCGACTCAATGGACATGAGTTTGAGTAAACTCCAGGAGTTGGTGATGGACAGGGAGGCCTAGCGTGCTGCCCTGCATGGGGTTGCAAAGAGTCAGACACAACTGAGAGGCTGAAGTGAGGAGTCAGGATCTGCCAAAAGTCAGGGAGGCAGCGTAATTTGTAAACCACTCGCTGACAGCACTAGAAAGTATCAGGACAGGGCAAACCGCAAAAAACAAACAAACAAAAAAAACTCTTAGTTCCTAAAGACGTTCAAACTCAAATTTCAAATGTGCTCTACTCGCCCAGTGTAGCTCAGCCTGGTCTCAGCCCGTTGCCTCTGCCAGCACTGCTGGGCTTCCTTAACTCCTGCAGGAATTCAGGACCCATGGATTCAGTGCCCTCCTAACTCTCAGAATAGCCTCGTTGGCACATTAATATGGAATGTGCCCCCCGGGACTTTGCATATGTTATTCCCTCCATTCCTTTCTCATCTGCCTTCTCCACATTCACTTTACAGAAGAAAGGCGAACAGTCACCTTCTTCAAGGAGCCTCTCCTGACCACTCCTGCCTGCTTCCCTTCTTGTGTGTTTGCACGGTACCTGGCACTCCTGTGTGCCTGTTTGTCTCCCTGCCAGACTCCCCCTAAGAGCTGGGACCATGCCCTGCTGTATCCTTGGTGCTTGGCACATTCCTTGGCATGGAATAGAATTCAAAATATTTGGAATAAACAAAGGACGCCGCCATAGGGATTCCCAGCTGGTTGACTCATCCTTCTGTGGAAGCCAAAGAATGGACCCAGACATGGATGAAGGTCGGGTGAAGGTCATGAACACTGCAACACAGGCGCCATCCCATGTGACGTCCTTTCTGAACGACTCCACTGAAGACGAGCTTTACTCTGACTCGCGAGGCCTGCGAAGCCAGGCAGAAGTCAGGGTGTTGGGAAACGGCCAAAGAGAGGAGATAAGAGGTTGTGGCTGTGGTGAGTGTGGGTTGAGGTCATGGTTTCATAAACCAAGTTTGAATATTTTTGTAAGTGCTGGGGTGCGTAGGACGGTGGAAGAGTGTGGGGAGGAGGCGTGGCTCCAGGTCGGAATGTGCCTGTTTACTGGATTCACTCTCCGGTGGTTTTACAAGCCTGAGGCTGGAGCCCAGTTTCACTTTTGCTTGCCAGAGAGACTGTGAGGGCTATTTTTAAAGTAGCAATGTTGGCAGGATCCTGTGAATTCATCTGTGTGTGCCCTTCCCACCCAAATTCTCGATTTATAACAGGGTTAGAACCTGGCTCCTGTTTCTCGTCGTACACGTGTAAATCCAGCTGGTTCTTTCTCCCTCTTAAATAAATGCACTGGTATTTGCTTTATTCTTGAATTTAATATCAGGATTGCTAAATGTCTGTTAAGGTTTAGGTGAATAGGGTTGATATAAATGGAGCCAAGAAACCCACATATTTTAGATGATGGGCAAAATTCTAATGCAGTCTCTCAAAAATATACCCAGTGGAACCCTTTGGGATACTGGTCTTCTCTAAGTGATGCTCTCGTAAATGCCTCCCTCCAAGAATCATGTCCAGCTAGAAGTATCTAACAACTAGTAGTATCCCCATTGATGTTAATCCTAAGAAAGTATAAATTTTGGGAAGCTATATGTGTGTAACTTTAATTCTCACAGCAACCTGCTGGGATAGGTGTTTGTAAAAGATCATGGTGTTACCCTGTGTAACCCCTAGACTTGCTGTGAACATTCTCCAAAGAGTGGAGAGGGGCTGAGAACTGAGTTAACAATAGATCATGCCCTCATGATGAAACCTCCACAAAAATCCCTGAAGTATGGTGTTCAGAGAGCCTCCAGGGTGTTGACAGATCTACGTGCCAGAGGGGTGGGGCATCCCAATAGGGATAGGAGCTGCTTGGGACCCTTCCAGTCTTCCTGCATGTTCCTTCATCTGGCTATTCATCTGCATCCTTTATCATAGCCTTTATTATACAATAAACTGGTGAATGTGTTTTCCTGAGTTCTCTGAGCAGTTCTACCATGTGATTCAATCCAAGGAGGGGTCTTAGGACCTCTGACTTGTAGCCTAATCAGAAAATGAGAGTAACCTGGAGACTTACTACTTACTATTGACTTTTAAAATGAGGGCAGTCTTATGGGATTAGCCCTTAACGTATGGAGCTGCACTAACTCAGATCAGTATCAGAATTTAATTAAATTGCAGGACATCCAGCTGATGTCACAGAGATTACTTGGTGTGGGGGAAAAACATGTCTGATGGCAGAAGAATACTATGCTTGTGGGTATAAGCGAAGGAAGGCACCCCTAGAAAGTTTTTCCTATACGCCCCTCAATGATCTTCACCTTCTAATATTGTCATCCTTGTTTTAATCTTCTCCTCCTGGAGATGACTTTAGATAGACTGTATATATTCACTCCCTAAATAATTAAATGCTACTTCAGGAGACCCACAGGTAGGAGATGTGCTCAGCATCGGAGTCCCATCTCTTTGGCATTTAAAATGCACAGGCAGGCCGGCCAGCTCCTTACTGCTCACATCTGTATGTCCCTATAGGCAACAGATGCTGGGAATTCATGCTTCTCCCAGCCCTCAAACCATGATGGATAAGAGTTAGCAGACAAGTGCAGGAGCTCCCTCACCCCTGGGTAGGATCCCTGTGACATCCATATTCTACCAAACGGGTGCAGTCAGCCCCAAATGCATCACCAGTGAAAAAACGTCAGGTCACTGGGTGGGGAGTGAAGTGTGAAACCAAGCGAAATGAAAATAGAGGAGACAAGATGAAGGAAGAGATAACTGGCCAGGAGTATGGTAACCATCTTCTTATACCAGAGCCACGGACTTCAGCCAGGGCATACCTCCCAATGCCACCAAGTCATCCACTAGATGACAACACATGGATCCGGGCTGAGGACACCAGCATTTGTCTATAGCCACCACCGCAGAGTGCCTTACATGCAGATTATCCCCATGGGCAACTGAACTGGGGAGCTCTGAGAGACGCTCTGAGAGACGGTATAGAACATGGAGCTCTAAGCTGTATGCAGTCCATCGGAATGCAATCATCTGAACTTGTAAAAACCTGTCAATCTGAAGAAGGTCACTATGCTTTTTAAGAGATTTGAAGAACAGTGTTCAAATGCATAAGAATTCAGTCTCTTGATTTTTGTCTTGATTTGTGTCAGAGACCTTTGAGAAGTTACTTCACTTCTCCGAGCCTTAATTTTCTTACCTGTGAAATGGACACAATAATTCCTACTACATTTGGTAATGGTAAAATAAACTGCAAAGCAGCAAGTTTAGAGATAGAGAACCGCTTTCTTCAAAAAAATTTATTTATTTTTTAATGGAGTATATATTATGCTACAATATTGGGTTGGTTCCTGCTGTACAACAAAATGGCTTTAAAATTCTTTAACTTGCAATGATAACAGTGCTGGCTATTTTGCCTACACACCAGATTACTCAAGCGAAAATGGTAATATCAAGTCAAAGTCAATACTGGTGCATAATATAGATTGAATGTTCACATGCTAAATCTTAACGCCCAATGTGAGTGCATTTGGGAGGTGATTAGGTCATGAGGGTGGGACTCTTTACAGAAGAGAACTCCCTTCTTCGGTCTGCCACGTGAGGACACAGCAAAAAGACGTGTCTATGGGCTAGGAGGAGGGCTCTTCAGCAGACACCAGATCTACAGGCACCTTGATCTTTGGCGTCTCAGCATCTGGCACTGTGAGAAAAAAAATGTTTGTTGTTTATAAGCCACTGGGTCTGTTGCATTCTGTTACAGCCCCCTGATGGGCCAAGAGAATATGCTTATGGTAAAAAACTCAACAATGCCCGTCGGTATTGAAATACTTGATCTACGAATGTTAAAATAGCATTAATAATCTAATGCTGTTTTCAGATATATGCCTCCAAAAATGTTTATTCCTTCAAACCTTTTTTGATAAAGTTTTCTTATTAAAGCTGTTATATGTAAAAGAAATATGCTATCAAAACGGTGAGACTTTATCTAAATAAGTTACCATCATCAGGTAAAAATGAATTTTGGATCTCAAAAAGCAAGATGATAGAGAAAATGAAGGCATAGCTCTCCACAATTGTGATTTTCAATACATAAAATATAATGTGTAAAACCACACTGCTGCTGCTGCTAAGTTGCTTCAGTCACATCTGACTCTGTGCAACCCCATAGACGGCAGCCCACCAGGCTACCCCGTCCCTGGGATTCTCCAGGCAAGAACACTAGAGTGGGTTGCCATTTCCTTCTCCAACGCATGAAAGTGAAAAGTGAAGGTGAAGTCGCTCAGTCCTGTCCGACTCTTAGCGACCCCATGGACTACAGCCCACCAGGCCCTCCGTCCATGAAATTTTCCAGGCAAGAGTACTGGAGTGGGATGCCATTGCCTTCTCCACTAGCACACACAAAGTTTATCGTTATAAGAACTGGTGGTTGGAAGCACCCATTTGAAGAGTTTGCATCTGGAAAACTTGGAGCTAGAGACAAAACTTAAATTCATAAGAGACTGCCAAACAAGATAAGCAGGCCTAAGTGGCCAAAAATACATAAACTTCAAATTTGTGAGAGAAGAACAGAAACGCTGTGTCATCTTGTAAGTATCCCAAGGTTCATAAAAGTAGTTCAAAAGCCCTGATCATCTCTGATAGATAGACACAGATATTTACATTAAAACACGCAACACTGCCATCATGATGAACAAAATTACCAATAGGTGACAAACATCTATGATTGAAATTTTTTGGCCAATTTCTGTTTCAGTCCGTTCCCTTGGAGCCTCCAGTGCAGCCTGACACGTGGTAGACTTTAGAGAAACGCTCACTCCCTTCTATTCATCAGTATGGCGGCAGTACCAGCAAAGAAGAGAATGCTAATGCACATTTCTGAGTCCCAAATCCAAGCGCAAACCATCACCAAATAGGGACTATTGGTAGAAGCCCAGTCACGGGAAATCAAACACGAATGTTGCTATAAAGTGCTTTGGGGTTGTTCACGGGAGAAACGAATACCAAAGAGACAGAGACTGAGGGAGCCAGTCAGCATCAAACTGGATAACGGCTTAATAGTCGGGTCCTCCCCAAAGAGTAAGGTCCGCGAGGTCCAGAAGCACTGCCTGGAACAAGCAGGCAAAGCGGAAGGGCTCAGAAACTGAACCTGCAGGAGATCCAGAGGAACTCTTAACACCTTCTTTTTACTCAGCCAGAGACGAGCCCTTATGTGGTCAGAGAAGACTGGCCCCAGTCCCGTCTCTGACCTCTAGCGCAGGTGGAGCCCTGTGATGGAAAACGAAGACACAGGGACAGTGCTTCTCCAGGAAAATATGTCCTCAGGAAGCTCAAGTCCTTTCACACGGATTTTGTGTTCATCAGATTTTGATTATTCATTTCTCCCAAAGATCTTTCTAAGAATGAAGTATGCACTGAGCCGTAAACACAAACATTCTGATTTTGGTGGTCTCAGTATCCAAAACTGTACCTTCCACCATGCATTAAGCCAGTGGGAACCCACATTTAAAGGCATAAGACAGCTACAGATTTGTAAATGTAAGCTGCTCTCAGAAGGAATATGACCTTGGGAGGCATCCTTCTTTGGCCAAAGACAAGTCCGCGAGAGGGACTGGCTGGTTGGCTGGAGGCAGCCAACCCTCCAGGCAACTAGGAGAGTGAACGCTGCAGTCCCGCAATGGGGGACCGGAGGCAGCCAACCCTCCAGGCAACTGGGAGAGTGAACGCTGCAGTCCCGCAATGGGGGACCGCACTGCCTACGGCTTCTAAACACGCAGGTTAACTAGTGAGAGGCCGGTCTAAGGTGGAAATGGCACCTAAACACCTGTTCTGATTTTGGTCTAGTCACTAAGTTGTGTCGACTCTTGCAGTCCCGTGACTGTAGCCTGCCAGGCTCCTCTGTCCCTGGGATTTCCCAGGCAAGAATACTGGAATGGGTTGCCACTTCTGTTGCTGTCACAGTAACAAGACCCACCATCCCCTCCTCAATTCAAGATCCCTCTGAAGGCTCCTCCCAGCTGGAGTTCACACAGGATTAACTAAGGCCTTTGTGTGTTGACCGTGTTGCAATTCAACTACTAGCCCTGCACAAGCCTGTCTCCTTCACTCCTTCAATAGACATGGATTCTAAGAGCTCGCCCCGATAAATGGACTGCGTGCAAAAAAAGAAAATAAAGGTGTAAGACACTATGCCTTGAGTGTCCTTCCCTGATGTTCATCCCAGGCTCAGCCGGAAGCAGTTTGCCACCCTCACATTCTGATAAATGTATTCTCAGCTCGGATGCTACCATCAAACTTTTCGAAGCCATTAATAAAATTTCTTTTCATGTGGCTAGACGCAATGCTGCTTCAGGACTTGCTGAGCTGCTCCATCTCAGAAGCCTGTGAGTGGCTGTTGAACGTCTTGGTGCCCTTGCCCGCCCCTGCCCGTCACCGGGGTGGAGAGCTGCCTGTTGTTAGGCAGCGGGGCAGGGGCTCTAACCCAGCTGGCAGCTGCACCATCTTTATTGGAGAAAGCCCCTTGCCCGCGTTTTCTGAGCGATGGCAGAAAGAAGATGCTGGGAATTTGGCTCAGTGTTTCTCTTGGCCAGAATGATTTTATTTGGAAAGATTTGGTCTCGATGTAGAGAAGGTCTCTGCCTTCTTAAAGCATAAACAGTGACCTTATCCCAGAGACTCCATGCCACCAGGTTAGACCTTGTTGAAGAACCACCAGGGTGTGCCCCATCTTCAGACTCACCCCTTGGATGACTTGGACTCTGTTTACCTGGTGAGTCCCAGTTCCAGTAAAGTCAGCGGCATGATAACTGCAAAAGCCAGTCTGCCAAGGGGAGAGTTATATATTTGTTTTGGGTGGTGATGGGGAAAATTTTTAGTCAAAATATATGATTTGTGACCAAAATTATTCATATGCTCTCGGGTTTGACTGCCTCGGCATGAACAAATAATCAAGAATACAAAAACATAGCCCAAGCTTTCAGGACCAGATCTTATTTGGGAACAGAGTGTTAAACCAATTACCAATCAAGGTTCTTGTTCTCCTTAATCAATAGAAACTGACTGGAGGCCAGACAAGAAGTTCAGACAAGGCTTTGCGGGGCGGAGGGGGGCCCTGCTGCAGCAGAAAGAGTGAGAACAAATAACCGTCTCCCCTGCTCACTCCCCAAGGAGAGGCGAGCTGCTTCCCTGTGAGGATGGGGTAGGGGTGTCCAGGGGTGAGCTGGAGGGTGTCTTAGATGGTCCGCCTGCCCCTTTGGGGTGCTGAGTGCAGCGGGCATGCGCAGGGCCCTGCTTTTGTTCCTGACTCTTCAGAAGCGCCTGCACCTTTGGGGGTGCTGAGTGCAGCGGGCATGCGCAGGGCCCTGCTTTTGTTCCTGACTCTTCAGAAGTGGCAGTTGGGCTGTTTTGTCTTTTTGTACCTTTTGTCCGTAATTTGCTCCAACTGCACATGCACTCGGTTACTTTTAGCCCCTTAGAGTATCTGTGTATTTTGTTGCTCAAGGAGACATTTGTCCAGACACAGGAACTGAGCAAAGGGGCCCAGCCGGTCTCCCCACCGCACCAAACGTCCCAGCATGACAAAGCAGTCCACACGCACAGGGCGCCTCTTGTTGGCACACGCCCACGACCTGGGAACTGGGCAGGTCCTTGTAAGCCGCAGTGCCCCTCCTTGAATCCTTGAGACACTGAGAGAGTCACACATCCCTCTGAACTTCAGAATTCCTGGAGGTGAGGAGATCAATTCAGCTTCGTTCCTGGGTGCCTGGTAGATAGCGGTCATTCTTTCATGTGCTGGGGACACGAAACGAGAAAGAAAAAGGAAAGGGCACTTCAGCCTTTATGAAGCTGAGATTTTTCTACTCCTCGAGTCTGGCTAGAGGCGTAGACAAGATAACAAAACATGTAATGTTATCAGCACTTAAGAAGTACTTAACGTCAGGTCGTCCAGCTAGCCCCCTCCCCTCAATTTGTTTCACAAATAAGTGCTACAGAGAGGAAGAGAAAATGGAGCGCGTCATTTCTGAACTATGTCTAGAAATCAAAAAACAAACCTGACCTAGGTAATATTTTTTTTCAAATTCCATATTCTGACGTAGCAGTGACTTGTAAAATCAGTTCAGTTGGTCAAGTCCAGCGTTTTCCTAAGTTGAAAAGTGAAATGGATGGACAAGCTGGTGGTCCACGGGTTAAGACCTGGCCTTCCAACACAGAGGCTGCAGGTTCAACACCTGGTCAGGGAACTCATCCCACACGCCCCACGGCCAAAAACCCAAAACAAAAAGCAGAAGCAGTATGGCAACAAACTCAATAGAGACTTTCTTTCTTTTCTTTAAAATAGAAAGCTGCTCTGTAAAACATTTTGAAAGACATTCCCTATAGTCCTATAGATTCTATTTACTTCCCAGAATTTACTTCCCAAAAGTAGAATAGATGGAAAGGGGTGTCTCCTTCTCAACGCATTTTCCAAAATCGGTACCTTCTCAGTAATTTCTAGATTAATACATTTACATGATGGTGTTAAAAACTATAGTGAAAACAGAGAAAGACAAATACCATGTGACATCAGGTATATGTGGGATCTACCATAAAAATGATACAAATGAACTTATTTACAAGACAGGAACAGACTCACAGATACAGAAAAGAAGCCTAGGGTCACCAAAGGGGAAGTCGGGGCGGGATGAACCAGGAGTGTGGATTACCACACACACTGTTGTGTGTAAGACGGGTAACCAACAAGGACCTGCTGTATAGCACAGGGAGCTCTACTCAATATTTTGTTATAACCTATAGGGGAAAAGAATCTGAAAAAGCATATATATACACACACACACCCATATGTATACACATATCCATATGTACCTGAATCACTTTACTATATACCTACAACTAATACATTGCTAACCAATTCTACTTCAATTAAAAAATAAAAATAAAGAATGAAAAACTGTCACAAAAAAATTAAATTGAGATATGAAAGCAAGACTGCATGGCAGGAAAAGAAAGTAGACGGACGCCATCTTCCTCCCCTCCAAGCAAGGGGACAGGTCTTGCCCCAGAGGTGCAGCTGTGCCCCAGCCCCAGAGGTACCTCCTCGGATGCGAGAACCCTGATACGTCTCTAACCCAGCCTAGAATCATCCAGCCCAGGTGCAACCTGAGGGCTCTCACCTGCGCCCGCACTGTTTCCATAGGCCTTACTCTCTCAGCACCCGTTCACCCTGTAGATCGTCCACCGCTGGGAACTGACTTTTTTCACTTTAGTCCTGAACAACTAGTAGGGGTTTTGCTGCAAATATCAAGTGCCCTTTTCACTTGGTGTGATAATTCTAGGTCTATCCATGTGGCTGTAATTGGGAACATTTCATTCTTTGTTACGGACGAGTGATATTTCATCGTGTGTGTGTGTGTGTGTGTGTGTGTCTATATATATACATACATCTTCATGCATTCAAGGCAATGAACTATATTTGTTATCTTGTAATAACCTATAATAAAAAAGGATCTGAAAAACATGTGTATATATAAAGCTATCATTGTGCTGTACCCTTGAAACTAACATAACACTATAAATTAACTACACTTCATATTTTGAAAATATGTATATCAATTGCCTTTAGAAAGCAGATGTTCTTAATCATTTTTATGTCTTCTTAGAATGACATTTTTAAATGCATAAAGTAAAAGGCATAGGGATTAAAAAGAAAGCAAAATATATTGAAATACAGTTGCTGAAAATTTTTTTAATATTTGTGATATAAAAATACAAAGAGTCCTTATTAATAAATTAAAACTGAACCTACTAGTGGTTCTACTACTGCTGTAATTTCAAAGTGATCATGAGATTAATATGCAGATGACACCACCCTTATGGCAGAAAGTGAAGAAGAACTAAAAGCCTCTTGATGAAAGTGAAAGAGGAGAGTAAAAACACTGGCTTAAAGCTCAACATTCAGAAAATGAAGATCATGGCATCCGGTCCCATCACTTCATGGGAAATAGATGGGGAAACAGTGGAAGCAGTGGCTGACTTTATTTTTCTGGGCTCCAAAATCACAGCAGATTGATTGCGGCCATGAAATTAAAAGATGCTTACTCCTTGGAAGGAAAGTTATGACCAACCTAGACAGCATATTAAAAAGTCAAGATACTACTTTGCCAACAAAGGCCCATCTAGTCAAAGCTATGATTTTTCCAGAAGTCACGTATGGATGTGAGAGTTGGACTATAAAGAAAGCTGAGCGCTGCAGAATTGATGCTTTTGAACTGTGGTGTTGGTGAAGACTCTTAAGAGTCCCTTGGACTGCAAGGAGATCCACCCAGTCCATCCTAAAGGAAATCAGTCCTGGGTATTCATTGGAAGGACTGATGAAGCTGAAACTCCAATATTTTGCCCACCTCATGCGAAGAGCTGACCCATTTGAAAAGACCCTGATGTTGGGAAACATTGAAGGCAGGAGGAGAAGGGGACGACAGAGGGTGAGATGGTTGGATGGCATCACCAACTCAATGGACGTGAGTTTGGGTAAACTCTGGGAGTTGGTGATGGACAGGGAGGCCTGATGTGCTGTGGTTCATGGGGTTGCAAACAGTCGGACACGACTGAGCGGCTGAACTGAACTGAATGAGATTAAATAACATGTTGAGATATCTACAACATCAGCAATGTCATGAACACAAATGTGGCTTCTATTAGTGACAAAGGGAAGTTAGCAATGCCAGGGTGTGTTGCCTACACTCATAACTGGAGGAAATTCTATATTTCTGTTAGAGTTAGTGAAGATGAAAATGGAATTGTTTTCACATCCAAGACCACCGACTCTGAATTCTACCTACACAAAAGGTCCAGAGACTGCAGGGGAAGAGTCCCTAATGAGAGACAGGAGACAGCTCTAGGTTGTCTTAAAATCTCTCTACAAGGTAACAAAGAAAGCAAGCTCTGACAGAACCCTGCCATTTTAATTAGCAGGCTGTCCCAAGATACTTATGTACCCTGTCTTTAAACTGGATGAAATTCTGGTTCTCTGCCTTTATGGAGGTCTGACAGTACCTTATAGTAACGTCTTTCCCAAGCCAGTATGCCAAAATTCAAACACCCGGACTCCTGTAATTCTCAGACAAAGTTAGGCAACCAGCAACTTTCCAATTACTGGCTGGAAAGGACAGCTTAGGAACCACACTCTGGGCACTGTTGAGGGCTGCTGAACAACTGTGATCATGCAGCATGTATCACCCAGTGCAGAGGGCCTCCCTGGGGGCCCAGTGGCAAAGAATCTGCTTGCTAGTGCTGGAGACACGGGCTCCATCTGGGAAGAACCCACGGGCTGCGGAGTAACTAAGCCCTTGTGCCACAGCTACTGAGCCTGCGCTGTAGAGCCTATGAGCTGAGCCTGCGCTGTAGAGCCCATGAGCTGAGCCTGCGCTGTAGAGCCCATGAGCTGCAACCGCCGAGCCCGTGTGGCACAGGTGCTGAGGAGCACCAAGAAAGCCTGTGCTCTGCGACAGAGAGCCGTCGCCATGAGACATCCCTGCACCGCAACGGGAGAGCAGCCCCTGCTCGCCACGACTAACGTAGAGCCCGCTCAGCAAGGAAGTCCCAGCACAGCCAAAAATAAAATACATACTAAACTTTAAAAACAATTAAAATTAACCCGAGGCAGAGAGCCTGTTGCCATCCCGAAGGTTACAGACTGCAGGCTCTCTTATTCTTATCTTATCTTATTCCAAGATGCAATGCTCACATATTCAACGTCACATACAGCACAATCACCCAAGGAGAAAGGAGGCTGACTAAAAACCACGAGCGTAAGCACACCAAACATGTCCAACCTGAATTTCAGCCTCGCCCTGTTCGTGTAAGAGTCAGGGCTGTCTTCTAGACAATTCCTCTATCTAGACCACTAATTTCACCAAAAAAAAAAAAAACTCTATTTCTAGCCCCTCAGGTACTCATTAACAAACCCTGTGGTATCGATCAGAAATCAAGTCAACTGCTCAGAGTAGCTATCTCTGGAAGGTAGCCCCTTGATTAAATGCTGGCCACTCAATTCTGGAGGGTGTCATTCAGCAACTTCCTCTGGTGTCTGGATTAAAATGAACACAAATGCAGACTTATCACACAGATTATACTGGAAAATGTTTCTAAAGAATTACAGGTCACATACCTAATTATCACTCCTTTGGTAAGAACAACCTGTTAGGTTATTAAGCCACAACACTATTTTGGAAACAAGGATGTTCTCTTGTGTCTATCATCGAAAGGATTTGGTTCCCTTTGTCTTTGAGTTGGGGCGCTGCAGTTACCCTCCATTAAATGCTGTTTTGCAAGCTTTGGGAAATGCCCAAATTTACAGTTTCAGGAGAGACGTCCCGTCATCCCCTTAGTGAAGCCTGGAGGGATCCAGTTCAACAAGCCTGTCCGGAGTGACTGAAAAGGATCAGGGATCAGCCCAAGGAAGAATCACGAGGCAAACAGAGCCACAGAAGGTGGGGACCTGGTTGCTCTCTGAAAGTGACAAGTTGGAATTGAGTGCGAGAGAAGACGTTATTACAGCACAATTGAAGAAGCAGAGAAACAGCAAGTGGGACTGGAAAGGAAGACTTGGGGGCTAGAGAGAAGGGCAGATAATAGGCTTCCCCCTCGAATGTCAAAGCAATCTCACGAGCCCGGACAGCAGTGCCACGTACACTGGGCTGCGCCTGGTGAGACATAGACTGTAAAAACCACCCAGGTTAGGGTCGCTTAAGGAAACGAGGAGGTGAAGCCCTCACAGGAGTCCAAAGTCAGCCCAAACAGAACGCTGTGTGAAAACTGCCAAGAGAAAATGGCAACTATAGAAAGACAGAGGCAACTTAACTCACTCTGATCTGAAAAATAATTTTAAATAAAGAATGATGCTTCTAATAGCAGGTATACTGAATCACAAACAAAGCAAAGCCCATTAGAATGCCAAGGACGCAACAAATGGTCCCGATTATGGTAGAAAATACCTTTTAAAAAAATTCTGGGACTAAGCTAGACTACATTTCCTTCACAGGACTTGTGCCAGTTCTGACCCATCCATTGTGGATGAAAATGATAAAGCTCGTCCAGATATGGCCACGCAAAGCACTCACGCCTCTCTCCACACTGGCTCTGGGTTCTTGAAGAAGAGCATAGACTAAAAGCAGGGGAAAACATGAGTACCAACGAACAGTGGGATTATAAGTGATCTTTTTTCCACTTTCTTTCAACTTTCTATAACTTTTCAACTTTTCTGCTCAAAATCTGTATGATAACCAAACATCATAAAATATTTCAGGGGCTTCCCTGTTGGCTCCATGGTAGAGAATTTTCCTGCCCAATGCAAGAGACACAGGTTCTATCCCTGACCCAGGAGGATCCCACGTGCCAGAGCAACTAAGCCCAGGAAAGTTCAACCACTGAGCCTGTGCTCTAGAGCCTGGGAGCCACAACTGCTGAGCCCACGCATTGCAGATGCTGCAGCCTGCGTGTCCCAGAGCCCGTTCTCTGAAACAAGAGAAGCTGCCACATGAGAAGCCCGTTCACCGCAACCAGAGAGTAGCCCCTCTCTCTGCGACCAGAGGGAGTCCACGCGCCGCAGGGAAGACCCAGAACAGCCAAGAATAAGCGAAAACGACTTTCAAAATGCCAGTTTATGATGGAGAAATATACATGTATTTACATATATAAATTCCTTTTTAAAGTGAGTCATCCCTACTTCCTTTGGTGACTCCGGATGGCATGGATTTTGCCATTTTGGTAGGTTTACTTGGGCTTCCCAGTTGATGCAAGTGGTAAAAACCCCACCTGCCAACGCAGGAGAGGTAAGAGATGTGAGGTCTATCCCAGGGTTGGGCAGATCCCCTGGAGAAGGGAACGGCAACCCACTTCAGTATTCTGGGCTGGAGAATCCCATGGACAGAGGAGCCTGGCCGGCTACAGTCCACAGGGTTGTAAAGACACGACTGAAGTGACTTAGCATGCACACAGGGAGACACTTGTTCACTAGTACACCCCTAACACCCAGCACAGGGCCAAGAACATTGTCGGCTTCCAAAACACATAGTTTGCAAAAACAAATTGTTTCTGGTATCCTTAACATTCTGCCTAGTATCTAATGCGCCTCTTAAAATGTGACAATCTCAACTAAATAAAATGCTTAAGACAAAGCCAAAATACTTCCCATATTCTCTTCATGGTGCAAAGTTTCCTGAGACTATTATGTCCATTACTAGGACTCTATTTATACAAACATGGCCTGAGATTGCACTTGATACTTTCTGGTTTTGTTTTTATAAGGGAAACACTGTTGGCTCATATTGATCTTGTAATCAACTCAAACCCTCAAGTCTTTTTCACATAATTTGCTGTCAGACCTGATTACCCTCCTTCTGCACTTGTACAATTGATTTTTTTGCCCCCAAATGCTAGACTTTAAATAATCCTTGTTAAGTTTTACCTTATTTGTTTTGGTCTATTATTGGAGTCCCCTGAGATGCTCTTGAATGCCTGATTCTGCAATCTTGGATATTACCCATCTCTCCACACGTGTCTTTGATAATGTTACCAACTTCTAAGTCTCCAGAAAGTGAAAGTGTAGTTGCTCAGTCGAGCTCGACTCTTTGTGACCCCATGGACTATAGCCTGTCAGGCTCCTCTGTCCATGGGATTCTCCAGGCAAGAGTACTGGAGTGGGCTGCCATTTCCTTCCACAGGGGCTCTTCCCCATCCAGGGATTGAACCCTGGTGTCCCACATTGCAGGCAGACTCTTTACCATCTGAGCCACCAGGGAAGTCCTCAGTCTCCAGAGTTGAGGATAAAGCTATTAAGTGGATAAGAACAACAGAAAGATTTCATTGAGCACCATTAGCAAACTCATCCAGGCAGCAATGCTCTTGGGACAGGTATCACTGGATGCTAGATTTTAAAGAACTCATCACAGTCATCCAGTATACATTAGTATATTGTTGTACTATACTAATAGTACATTATATTAATGTATTACTTATATAATAAAATGCATATTAATACAAATGAAAAAAGATTAAATAGTCCCATATGAAAACTCTGTCAGTATCCTGGAGTAATTTCCTTGAACGTATGACAATTTCCTTTTAAATACCAAGGTGCCTTCTTACTGCTCATCATCTGTCCCAGACATCAGTCCTCTCTTAACTGCTGCTGCTGCTGCTAAGTCACCGTGTCCAACTCTGTGCGACCCCATAGACGGCAGCCCATCGGGCTCCTAACTGCAGTTGACAGTTATTCTTGAGAGGGAAGCCGGAAGAGCACACAGAGTCAAGCCGTCCTGCCCCTTCTGCTTTCTGGTGACATTGTACCATGTGTCCTGGCAGCTGTCCCCTTCCTCCTTTGTCTGGTGGCTACACAGCTGACCCTTGTCCTCTGCATTTTGTAAGGGCCAGCTGTCATCACTGGAGTGCGGCAGGCCATGATGGATCCTGCGAACGCATACATGGTGGAAAAGAGAGGAAACCGGTTCTGTGGCAGGAGACCTGGTCCAGCAAGAGGGCTGGCCCTTGAGGAGGAGTAACCAGTAATCCAGTATTGAATGTCCAAAGAGTGTTGATTGGAGCTGGTGTCAGTACTCAAGAGTTTCTAGGCCTGGAGGTTTTGCTTAGTGGGTGCATGCTCAAATCCAGATGAAGCATCGTCTTCACCCTCGATGATGGAAATAGGTGACCCAGATGGGCGGTGTGTGGGGATGTTAAGGGGGCAAGGGTTCAGGGAGGAAACCTCAAATGATGGTGCTATCAGGCTAAGTAGAGGTGTGGTCTTAGTCCCACAGTCGCTCTTGGCCCTTGAGAAAAGGTGATGAGATCATGGTTCGGCATGATCCTTTTCAGCAGACCCCTAATATGCATATGGAATTTAGGAGATATATCTGGTCCTCCAAAAGAAGATAGTCCCCTAAGGCGAGAACGAGGACATGGTCCAAGAGAAAGTAGAAATGTCACGTTCAAAAGCAAAGACCTGGACCTCTCATGAGGACCCGATCTGTACCAGAGCCGGCAGCTGAAACAGCACCAGGACTGAAGCACATTAGCTAATTGGGCATCTCTGAAAAGCTGAAGGGAGGCCATGGGTCGTTGCCGCCATGTTCTGTCTCTCCACTTGCACACACTCTGAGCTGACACTCTCACAGCCTCTCACACTCTCTTTCCGTGTCCAGCACACTCATGCTCCCGACCAGCTCTCCTGCGTAACCCAGTCATTTCCTTTGCTCCTTCCTCTGCCCTCTGGAAAAGGAGGAATCAGAAAAGTCAAGACTGTGTGTGAAACCTGGCTGCAGAAAAAAGATTCCCGGAGCTATCTGAATAATTCGCATCTCATTTTATTCCTGTCTCTTATAGCTTTTCCACTTTTGAAATCTCTTCTAAGGGGACCTTACTAAATCCTCCTTTCTCATTCCATTATTCCAAGAATGGAGAGCCTCACGAGATGGGTCCTAGCAAACTGGGAAAAGATATGCATTAATATAAAAATAAAATTTACGATATAAAATCAAGTTTGGACCGACCATCTTGACTTGCTTGGGACTTGAAGGGACTTTTACGATGTGGTTCTGGCGCCCAGACTGGGAAAGTCCCAGGCAAACCAAGCTGATCACCCTAAAACTGTAAGCAAACATTGCACCCGCCCGGAAAACCACCAAAATTTTCGTCTAAGTTTCTACTTCCTGGATTCCAAATAGAATTGTATTCCTTTACAATTTTTCCTTCAAACCACTGCTGCACACAGCACACTGGTCTGACTAAGTCTGACCTCCTTCTTAACCTCTGTGAGATGTTGATAATTAGAACAGATCCACCCTTCAAATTTTCACCCAATCCATCCACTTCTCTTGATCTCTACAGGCTCCATCCTGGTTGAAGGCCTGGTCACTAAACACAAGCCCGGATGAAGACACTCACCTTCTTCCCAAGGGTTCTCAGGCTGAAGGAGAAGTTGTTTTTCATTTTTTCTTTTTCTTTTCTTCCATTTTGTGTTGAATTTCCAATCCATTATGAACCCACACTTTTGTAATGCTCAGTAAAAACGGATTACTAGGAAAATGGTCATGCACCTGAGTCTTGAAACAACGTCGGATTTTCTCTGAGTTCCTACATGCTTCCGGTCCATTTCTATATCGACTTTGTCGTTCATAGGGAACAGTCAGACTTGCTGCCAAAGACCACACTTCAAGAAATGACATTCTAACAGACATCGCTTCCACGTTTTTCTCCTTTCTTCCTACCAAAAGAATCTAACACGATCTTTCAAAATGTAAATTAGATTGTGTCAGCCCACAGCTCACAAAACCACAGGAAGAGGGGGAGGGTTGTGAACAGACTTTCAAGACAGATCTCTCGGATTTAAATCTCTGCACACCACTTCATAGAGTTAGTGGCCCTGGGCAAGCCACCTCATTTCTACGTGTCCCATTTTCCTCATCTAAAAACTGCATTTGCTTCATAGGGTTGCCGCAAGGATTAAATGTGTTCATTTTTGTAAAATGCTTAGAACGACGTCTAAGGCATGGTAAGTACGTATGCTACTTTTACTGTTATTACGCATCATTAGCGTGGCCTACAGCATCCTGCCTTCATAAACGTCATGCGTCATTGTCATCGTTGTTTTCGTTATTTACATGGCCTAGGAGTCCCTCCCTATCTCTCTAGCCTCATCTGAATAACTAAGGCATCAAGCCAGCCTCTTAACACAAGATAAAAGAACAATACATTCAGGATTTCATGCAGATCATCTGTGGAGGGCTAGATCATTTCTCATGGCATTTCTCAGGGACGGGGGAGCCTGGTGGGCTGCCGTCTATGGGGTCGCACAGAGTCGGACACAACTGAAGCAACTTAGCAGCAGATCATTTTTCATCTAATAGCCACCCCTTTCTCTCCACTTACGGGAGAACTGTATACGCACCCCCTTAACTTTGCAAGGGACCATGAGACTTGCTTTGGCCAATGTGGTGTTAACAAGCATGATCTTCGCAGAGACTGGTGCGGTTGGGCTATGCTCTTGAGCTTCTACTGTCAGTATGAAATGAACAAGTTCTGGGCAGCCCACTGGCTGGCTCAGACGTGAATGGAGAAGGTTGAGAGCCACCTGGGTCAGACGTGAATGGAGCCTGCAGCCTGGGGCCAAGGCCACGCCAGCCAGTCTGAGCTCAGCAGGACTGCCCTGGCCATTGAAAGAGTGCCATTGAAAATGTTTTGTTTTTTGTTACACAGCTAAAGCTAACTGCTCACACTGTCTCACCTCTTTTCTTTTTCCTTTACTCTAAAATCTGTTTCTTGGGATTTTGTCCCATTTCATTACCAGGAAACCCCACTCCTATATGCTGTAATGCATCTGGAGAAGTAGCACATTTGAAAAACAGCTCCTAGTCCATCCCATGATCTCAGAGTTTGGGCAAGCTCTTGAGGTTTTACTTTGGGCACTCAAAACCTCCAGTTTTTAATAAATGTCTTTTTAAAATGTTTATACAATACATACATATATAATACTTTATATACAGATAGAGATATAGCATTTTCTTGACAGATGCTACATAAAGTAAATCCAGAAGTACAGAAGTTGTCTCTTCGTTCCCCACCATCTTAGAATAAGCTCGGGTTTATACATAGAAGCTGAATGCAAATTGAGTGAAGAGTACAAGCAACAGAAGTGCAGTGGTCTCCATGCCAGGGGAACAGGCGAGCACAAAAGAAAAACTGAAGTTGTTATCAGTTCTGTTCCTTTCCTCCTAGATAATATAAAGCAGAAGCTAAGAACTCTACAGCTCTTAGATCAAGTTTAAAATTAATCTTAACACATGCCAGTGATATTCTAAAGGCACCCACCAATTTGTAATCAGGTTAATGATTGGCGTAGTACTCAAACATTTCCTTCATAGCTTTCTCTTAGAAGCTGTAAATAAATACTGACTCCGATGGTTTCCCAAAGCCATGGCACACTTCAGTCTTTTTCCTGCAAAGACAGAGGGAAATGATTACAGTAACGGCTCCTGAGGCCCCTGGGGAATGCAGACGTGGGCCTGGATCACTGCAGAGCTTCCTTCATTAGCCAGCTCCCAGTTCCTGTGAGTGCTCCTGGATGTCAGCTTGCTTCTGCTATAGATTATGCTCCTCCAAAAGCACTCCCTTCAGATGTTACTCCCACATGTCAAATGCACGACCACTTGAGAAAATATTTTGAAATTTGAACTGAAAAGGGAGCTGATGGGTCAATAGGGACCTTGTTCAGTTCAGGTCAGTCGCTCAGTCGTGTCCGACTCTGTGACCCCATGAATCGCAGCAAGCCAGGCCTCCCTGTCCATCACCAACTCCCAGAGTTCACTCAGACTCACGTCCATCGAGTCAGTGATGCCATACAGCCGTCTCATCCTCTGTCGTCCCCTTCTCCTCCTGCCCCCAATCCCTCCCAGCATCAGAGTCTTTTCCAATGAGTCAACTCTTCGCATGAGGTGGCCAAAGTATTGGAGTTTCAGCTTCAACATCAGTCCTTCCAATGAACATCCAGGACTGATCTCCTTTAGGATGGACTGGTTGGATCTACTTGAAGTCCAAGGGACTCTCAAGAGTCTTCACCAACACCACAGTTCAAAAGCATCAATTCTTCGGCGCTCAGCTTTCTTTATAGTCCAACTCTCACATCCATACGTGACCACTGGAAAAACCATAGCCTTGACTAGATGGACCTTTGTTGACAAAGTAATATCTCTGCTTTTTAATATGCTGTCTAGGTTGGTCATAACTTTCCTTCCAAGGAGTAAGCGTCTTTTAATTTCATGGCTGCAGTCACCATCTGCAATGATTTGGGAGCCCAAAAAAATAAAGTCTGACACTATTTCCATTGTTTCCCCATCTATTTCCCATGAAGTGATGGGACTGGATGCCATGATCTTCGTTTTCTGAATGTTGAGCTTTAAGCCAACTTTTTCACTCTCCTCTTTCACTTTCATCAATAGGCTCTTTAGTGTTTCTTCACTTTCTGCCATAAGGGTGGTGTTATCTGCATATCTGAAGTTATTGATATTTCTCCCAGCAATCTTGATTCCAGCTGTGCTTCCTCCAGCCCAGCGTTTCTCATGATGTACCCTTGTTAAAGTTAATATCCCTCCCTTTATAATTCGTTGACTGATGTGAAAAGAGTCTTGCAATGGTTTTTTAATGTCAGTTTGAAAGGTTTTTCTCAGTTTGACTTTTGGCCATGCTAAAAAGTTCATGGGATTTATGTTTTCTTAGCAAAATACACAGAAGTTCCTACTTGTAGGTCAGCACAGGGCTAGTGGGTGACAGCTATATTGCAACTTACCCAACCATCTACAGCTAAAAGCCAGAACTCAATTCACCTGCCCTGAGAAAGAGCAGGTGAGTTCTGCCCCTCCAGTCTACATAAAGCAGCGGGGGAGGGGACTCCTGCTGCTGCTGCTAAGTCGCTTCAGTCGTGTCCGACTCTGTGCGACCCCATAGACGGCAGCCCACCAGGCTCCCCCGTCCCTGGGATTCTCCAGGCAAGAACACTGGAGTGGGTTGCCATTTCCTTCTCCAATGCGTGAAAGTGAAAAGTCAAAGTGAAGTCACTCAGTCGTGTCCGACTCTTGGCGACCCCATGGACTGCAGCCCACCAGGCTCCTCCGTCCATGGAATTTTCCAGGCAAAAGTACTGGAGTGGGGTGCCATTGCCTTCTCCGGGGGGCAGGCGGAGCAGGCTCCAAGTGCTCACTGGTGAATGGAAGTTGCGTCCGGAAGCAGCTGGCGACACCACGTGAAAGGTTGCCAACAAAAGTGTCCTGAGGGTGAAACCCCACCGCTCTTCTCGTCTGGCAGACAATCTGATTGGTTCTGCGGACCCGCTCCGGCGGCAAGCGCTGTCTTTACGTTTCTGTTTGTTTGTTTGTTTGGAGAGGATAAAACAAATTCTTTAGGCCAGCAAACATAGATGATATTTAGCATTAAAGCTAGTGGAATTGACTATTATCCTAAGATTAAAGCCAGGCAATGATATAAAGTAAATTGCAAAGGTTCTCTTTTCTCAATTACCTTTTTTTTTTTTAACTGAAGTATCGGCTATTCACACTGTGTTCGTTTCAGGAGCACAACATAGTGATTTGCTATTTCTAAACGTTCCAAGCGATCACCGCAGTAAGTCTAGTTACCGTCTGTCACCATGCAAAGCTATTACGGTTTTACTGACGCCATTCCCCACGACGTACGTCTCACCCGACGGTTCATCCACTTTTGAACTGCGAGCGCGTTGCTGTTAGTCCCCCCCCACCTGTTTCAGTCATCCTCCACCGCCCCCCCTGCCCTTCTACCGCAAGCTGTTTCTTCTCTGTAGCTACTCGTCTGTCTGTTTTGTTATGTTTGTTCATTTGCTTGTTTTTTATATTCCAGTATAAGTGAAATCATATGGTATTTGGCTTTCTCTGATTCATTTCCCTTAGCATAACACCCTCTAGGTCCATCCACGTTGTCTCAAATGGCAAGACTTCCTTCTTTTCTGCGGCTTAGTAACACTCCATTGTGTGTGTATGTACCACGCCTCCTTTATCTAATCGCCCAGTTGATGGAAAGCTTCCATGTTGGCTATTCCATTGACTATTGTCATATGATGCAGTGAACATCAGAGTACTTGCAGGTATTCAAACAGTGCCTTTGTTTTCTTCCAATAATAGCTAGAAGTGAAACTGATGGGTCACATGTGGTTCTCTTTTTAATTTTTTGATGAAACTCCACATGGTTTTCCACAGGAGCTTCACCAATTTACAACTCCACCAACATTATCTCCACATTCTCATCAACACTTATTTGCTGTCTTTTTAACGACAGCCATTCTGACAGATATATATTCTTGCCTCTTTTATCGTAGATGAATCGACCACATAATTGACGGTTTACTTCTGGGCTCTCTGTCCCATTGATCTGTGTGCCTGTTTTTGTGCCAGCATCAGACTCTTTTGATGATAATAGCTTCGCAGTATAGTTTGAAATCAGGGGACATGATACCTCCAGCTTTATCCTCCCCTCTCAAAACTGCTCTGGCTATCTGGGGTCGTTGTGTTTCCATACAAATTTTAGAATTATTTTTTTTTCTTGTTCTGTAAAAGTACCATTGCTATTTTGATAGGGGTTGCATTGAATCTGTAGATGGCTTTAGGCAGTATGGTCCCTTTTTCTCCCAAACTCAGAGCATCTTCATGATCATTACCTTAAACTCTTTTTTTGGGTAGACTGCTTATCTCCACTTCACTTAATTCTTCTCCAGGAGTTTTAACTTGTTCCTTCACTTGGGAAATATTCCTGAGTCACCTAGTTTTCCTAGTTCTGTTTTTGTCTCTATCAGATGGTTCGGCTACCTTTCCTGCTCTTGGGAAGTGGTCTTCTTTAGGAAACATGCTGAGGGGCCCAAAGCGCACTCCTCTCGTCACCAGAAGCCTGTGCTCTCGGGTGGCCCACGTGCTCTCAGGGGGCCTGCCTGTCGTGGTGGCATCTACTGTGGCCCAGTCTGCTGCAGTGCCTTCCTCTTGCAGAAGACACCTGGCCGTCTGTAAGTGGGGCAGGGTCCCAGGGAGCTGGCTGCAGGAGACGGGGGGCCGAGGGCTGGGGTTGGCTTGCTGGTGGATTGGGGCTGGGTCCTGGGCCTCTGGCAGGAAAGCCTTCATGGTAACAGGCTGGGAGGGGAACTCCAAATGACACTTGCTACACCAGCGTCCTTGTGGTTGGACAAGCTCCCAAGATTGGCTGCCATGAGCGTCTACGTCGCCAAGGGGAGACCCAGTCACCTCCTGCCTCCCTGGTAAGCTCTCCAAGATCAGCAGGCGGGTCTGACCCACAGATCCTTTCAATTCAGGCCTTCCACTGGGACTCAGAGTTTGTGAGATTTTATTTTACAGAAGACCTTTAGCAAATGGAGTATCTGTTTCCTACGGCCCTCCAGCACTCCTGTGTGCAAGCTCCACTGGCCATCAGAGCCAGAGGTTCTGGGGCCTGTCTTCCCAGTGCAGGACCCCCCAGGCCACAAAGCCCTGTGTGGGGCTGGGACCTCTCACTCTAGGAGGAGACGCTCCGCAGCTGTCAGGGTCCTCCCGTCTGTGTGTCCGTACCCAGAGGCATGAGTCTCGGCTGCACCACAGCTCCACGCCTCTCACCTGTCTGGTGTGACTCCTTCCTCATATCTCTAGGTGTGGAAGATCTTTCTGGCAAGTCTTCCAGTTTTTCTCACCAATAGTTTCTCTGTAAATGGTTGTCATTTTGATGCCTGTGAGAGGCAAGGCCTTCATACTCTGTCATCTTGGCCACACCGCTCCCCCTTGAGCTTGGATGCCTGGATTAGTTGACAAAGAAGAACGTGAGCACAACAGTTCACAAAATCTCTGCATCAAACTCTTCCATAAAACATTGAAAATCATACATCATCTATCATGCATCCTCTAAACATAATTTAGAGACGAACAAGGAAATTATGGGAGACATGTAGCTAGTAATGCAATTTACATATTTTCAAGGACAAATTCTGTCAGTAAAAAAAGGTTTACAGTGGAAGTCCCCTCTTCACAAATAAAACGCATAAGGTTGTAACAGCTGATTTACTGGGAGTTTGGGACTGACATGTACACACTGCTGTATTTAAAATTGATAACCAACAAGGACCAACTGGACAGCAAAGAGAACTCAGTTCAACATCCTGAAATAACACAAATGGAAAAAGACTTTGTAAAAGAATAGATACATGTATATAACTGAACCACTTTGCTGTATACCTGAAGCTAACACAGCATTATAAATCAACTACAGCCTAATATAAAAAATTGGGGGTTTCTCTGGGGGTCCAGTGGTTACGACTCTGTGCTTCCACTGCAGGGCACAGAGGTTTGATTCTTGGTTGGGGACCTAAGCTCCCACATGCCACAGGAGGTGGGCAAAAAAGTAAAATTAAATAAAACTAAAAATAAAAAAAAAGTTAAAGATACATGACTTTCTGATGTGTAGTATAAAATAATGAATCAAAATGAAAGCTGCAAAGACTGCTTATAACAAAGGCTGCTGAAAAGCAGAAGAAGGAGGAGGAGGAGACAAGAGGAGTTAAAGGCGGAGGAGGAAGGAGAGGAAAGGAAAGGGAAGGAGCAGGACCAGCCTCACCCTCACCCTTAGGAAAAGAGTCCGTACACGTGGCACAGCGACTGCATTGACCGACGGTCCTGAAACAAACGTTGAGCAGAAAGATGAAAGGAAAGCTGTCAGCGACTCGCACGCTGAGCTGGGTTTTGAGCGATCTGAGTCACAGCCTCACTTCCACCCTTGACGGAGTGATGGGCTTTGGGGCGATCAAGAGGCACTTGCACTCACTGGAGGCTGCTGTTCACTAAACACTTAGCCCGGATCACTGCGATGAACTGCAGTCTCCAAAATACTTGCTGCCCCTCCCTGCAGGCAAGCCCTTCCCTGGAGAGAAGTCACACCTTCTGCTCCTCTGATGAGACTTCCAAGGAGAAGCTTTAAGAGCCAGTATTTTTTCACCACGATCTCTTTATCCCTCTGTCAACCAGCAATGTCTCAAACAGAGGCTTCTCTGTGGGCCCGGCCCTGGAGAGAAGATCTTCACCAAAGGGAGCCAAGTCTGACCCAGCCTGGACCTGCAGCATGAGCAAGAAGGAAGGTAGCTGAAATCTGGGGGCGATTTGTTACCGTAGTATAAAGACCAGAGCTGACTGATAAAATCAGACTGACCTAATTTAAGATTTAACTGAAATATAGAAGTTATGTTTCCCATGCTTATTCCCAGCTGAGTAAGACAGTATTCTGTCCCCCTTCCAGGACCGCCTGTGATAATAAATTTGTGGTTTTCAGTTCTTCAGCTACATATTAAAACATTTAGAATAAATAACCTCTCAAGTTCCTTCCAACTCAAGTGTTCTATGTTCTTCTGACTCCTTTCATAGACTTTCTTGAGTCGCGAGTGAGCTTTGTAAAGGCTTCTTCAGTGACATTCACCTCTGTGCTCGTGCGCTTAGTCGCTCGGGCGTCTCCGACTCTGTGTGACCCCATGGACTGTAGCCCGCCAGGCTCCTCTGTCCATGGGATTCTCCAGGCAAGAATGCAGGAGTGGGTTGCCCTGCCGTCCTCCAGGGGATCTTCCCAACCCAGGGATAGAACCCAGGTCTCCCACAGTGTGGGAGGATTCTTTACCGACTGAGCCACTAGGGAAAAGTAGTTATCTTAGACACATTCACTTAAGTGAGACCAAAAATATTTGCTTGTTACAAAAATTCCACAACTATTACTGCAGAGATCTAGAGCATATTGATTTGTACTCCTTGATACTTTCCTTTGTAAATTTGTTATTCAGGTTTTTATATATTTGCATACCATCTTTCTGATTAAATTGCAAGCATTTTTGTAAGAAAAAAAGGGTTTTTTATTTTTCTGTTACCTTGCTCCTTGCCATGCCTTATTATGTTTTAATAGTTGCTAAAGAACTTGCTTGTTAACCAATAAATATTTTTCTTAAATTCAGAATGATGGAAACCAGATTCAACAATAGGATAAAGCATTCATTGTAAAGATTTTAAAGATGGCAACAAATTTTCTGATGCTCCTGGGATCTAGAGACAAGAGTCTAACTTCCCTCCCACTGAATCTGGGCTAGCTTGAGAGGCTCGCCTGTAACCAAAATAATACAGCAAAAGTGATACTCTGTAACAAGTCAGAGAAAGTCATGCAGCGTCCATTTTGCTCACTGGAACGCTTACTCGCGGAGCCCCAAAGTGTAAGAAGAGCAAGTACTCTAGGCCACTACTCCACGCGGAAGCCCCAGCCACATGCAGAGGCCACACGGCACACACATCAGGAGAGACCCAGGAGAGCTCGGTTTTCAGGCCATCATAGCCTGTGAGCCGGATCTGTGATGGGAGAAACCTCCAGATAATTTCAGCGCCCAGCTATTAATGTCACCCCCAGCTGTCCGAGTCTTCCTAACAAGCGCACCAAGCTTCACGAAGTAGAGACAAATCCTTGCTCTGCCCTTTATAAATCTCTGAAACGCCCATGAAAATCCATAAGCATGGTAAAATGGCTGTTCTTTATGCTACTAAAATTTGGGGTGGTTTCTTACACAGCAATAGATAACTGGAACTTCCATAGGGTGTCTGCAAAAGTCAGCCAGACAAGTGTCACACAAAGAAGTGTGTGCAGCCACGCGCTTTCCTGCTTTGTCTATTTTCATTAGAGTGTAGCAACCCACTGGGGTAAACAGCTCTTCAGTAAGAGCAATCTGGAAGACAGGAGTGTTAAAGCATCAGGCAGAGATACAATCGAATTATTATCAAGCAATTGCAACATAAAAAGCGTAGGCGCCGGCAGCATCTGAGGGCCCATTCCTCTACCGTGCAGTTGCAACACCACAAAGGCAGCAGTCAGGGTGTCATCACAAAGACCAGTGGAATCAATACGGGCTCCAAAATTCATTACAGCCCACTTTAAAATAAATATGTAAAATCTGCTTTAAATTGATTCTAGCTCAGCGGGGAGCAAACTGCTATAACGATTTTTACACACGAAGCCCAGGGAAGAGAACCAGGAGGAAGCACCCAGCGTGCCCGGCTTGGGGTGGAGACGGGCGATCCACTGAAACTCACTGGTGACAAGGCGTCCTTTACGCAAGACAGGCTTCCCCTTACGGATACTGGAAGCTCTGCTCTGGGAGAGAAAAGCCAACATGTTTAAACAAGAACAGTTAGATACGACTATATATGACATCATAGAAAAAGCAAGAGAGTTCCAGAAAAACATCTATTTCTGCTTTATTGACTATGCCAAAGCCTTTGACTGTGTGGATCACAATAAACTGTGGAAAAGTCTGAAAGAGATGGGAATACCAGACCACCTGATCTGCCTCTTGAGAAATTTGTATGCAGGTCAGGAAGCCACAGTTAGAACTGGACATGGAACAACAGAATGGTTCCAAATAGGAAAAGGAGTTCGTCAAGGCTGTATATTGTCACCCCGTTTATTTAACTTATATGCAGACTACATCATGAGAAACCCTGGACTGGAAGAAACACAAACTGGAATCAAGATTGCCGGGAGAAATATCAATAACCTCAGATATGCGGATGACACCACCCTTATGGCAGAAAGTGAAGAAGAATTAAAGAGCCTCTTGATGAAAGTGAAAGAGGAGAGTGAAAAAGTTGGCTTAAAGCTCAACATTCAGAAAACGAAGATCATGGCATCCGGTCCCACCACTTCATGGGAAATAGATGGGGAAACAGTGGAAACAGTGTCAGACTTTATTTTTCTGGGCTCCAAAATCACTACAGATAGTGACTGCAGCCATGAAATTAAAAGACACTTACTCCTTGGAAGGAAAGTTATGACCAACCTAGATAGCATATTCAAAAGCAAAGACATTACTTTGTCAACAGAGGTTCGTCTAGTCAAGGCTATGGTTTTTCCTGTGGTCATGTATGGATGTGAGAATTGGACTGTGAACAAGGCTGAGCACCGAAGAATTGATGCTTGTGAACTGTGGTGTTGGAGAAGACTTTTGAGAGTCCCTTGGACTGCAAGGAGATCAGCCCTGGGATTTCTTTGGAAGGAATGATGCTAAAGCTGAAACTCCAGTACTTTGGCCACCTCATGCGAAGAGTTGACTCATTGGCAAAGACTCTGATGCTGGGAGGGACTGGGGTCAGGAGGAGAAGAGGACACCAGAGGATGAGATGGCTGGATGGCATCACTGACTCGATGGATGTGAGTCTCAGAGAACTCCGGGAGTTGGTGATGGACAGGGAGGCCTGGCGTGCTGGGATTCATGGGGTCACAAAGAGTCGGACACGACTGAGCGACTGATCTGATCTGATCTGATCTATGACATATATGACTTATATGTGTATATATGTTTTAAAAAGCCAGTGCTCTTTCATGTCAGTTCAGTTGCCTAACAAGTCTGCCCTGAGGGAGCAACCAGGCGTATTAAGCTCGTTGGGGTTATTTCGCTTGGGTTTGCCTGGCTGGTTAGTTGGTCAGTTTTGTAGCCAGGTGCCATATTATTTTCTGTGCACTTAACATAGGCTTTATGACATTCTCTGCAGGGTACTACTCTAGGCACTAAAAGATACGGAAAGCATAAACCTTACCCTTGAAGAGCTTACATGTTAGTAAGGGAGATACAGGTGCAGCTGAAAGGTGACTATTGTGTGATAGCCAAGACATGGAAACAATCCAAGTGTCTACCCGTGAAGAATGGATAAAGAAGATGTGTTACGTATACACAGTGGACTACTACTCAGTGGAATAATGCCTTTTGCAGCAATGGGTGGACCTAGAGATTTGTCGTACTGTGTGAAGCAAGTTAGAAAGAGAAACACAAATATCATATGATACTGCTTATATGCAGAATCTAAAATATGACACAAACGAACATATCCACAACACGGAAACACGGACGCAGAGAACAGGCTGCGGGTCACCAAGGGGAGAGGAAGTGGGGATGGAAGGGAGGCTGGGGGTCGCCGAGGGGAGAGGAAGGGGGGGATGGAGGGGAGGCTGGGGGTCGCCGAGGGGAGAGGAAGGGGGGGATGGAGGGGAGGCTGGGGGTCGCTGAGGGGAGAGGAAGGGGGGGATGGAGGGGAGGCTGGGGGTCGCCGAGGGGAGAGGAAGGGGGGGATGGGGGGGAGGCTGGGGGTCGCCGAGGGGAGAGGAAGGGGGGGATGGAGGGGAGGCTGGGGGTCGCCGAGGGGAGAGGAAGGGGGGGATGGAGGGGAGGCTGGGGGTCGCCGAGGGGAGAGGAAGGGGGGGATGGGGGGGAGGCTGGGGGTCGCGAAGGGGAGAGGAAGGGGGGATGAGGGGGAGGCTGGGGGTCGCCAAGGGGAGAGGAAGCGGGGGATGGAAGTGGGGAGGCTGCGGTCGGCAGACGTAAGCCTTTATATTTATATACAAGATGGATAAACAGCAATGTCCTACCACAGAGCAGAGGGACCTCTATCCAGATGATAAACCATAATGGAAGAGAATATTAAAAAAGAATGCGTAGAGGTACAACTGAATCACTTTGCTGTACGGCAGCAATCAACACAACATTGTAAATCAACTATACTTCAATAAAAATATTCCAGCAGAAAAAGGTTAACTACTGTGCAAAGTAGGAGGTTCTAAGAGCAGAAAACAAAAGCTGTTTGGTACACACAAGCCTATATCAGAAGGTTTCAGTTGAATTTGGACATTAAATAGTCCAGATCACATCCATCCTTCTTTTCAAGATGGCAGCCTCCTTAGAAAAAATAATTTTGATTACATGCTTTTTTAAATCCCTCACCCTATCTTTCAGGTATGTTGCCACAAAGCATTGCTCACTAAATAAGTATGGAATTAATGAGTGCAGGGGACTTAGTGTAAGATCTGCCACTTAGAACCTATCCTCCCAGGTGTCACCAGTGGTAAAGAACTCACCTGCCAATGCAGGAGACCTAAGAGATGCAGGTTCAACCCTTGGGTTGGGAAGATCCCCTGGAGGAGGGCATGGCAACCACTCCGGGGTCCCTGCCTGGAGCATCCCATGGACAGAGGAGCCTGGAGGGCTACAGTCCAGAGGGTCACAAAGAGTCAGACACAAATGAGGCGACTTAGCACAAGAGCACCAAACCACCAGCCTGGTGTCCCGGGATCTCCTTGCCTATTGATACTTCCATGGTGTCCATGGTTCTTGTTCTTGTCCTCCCATTTTAAAAGCTGTCAATGTGGTTTTTGTAAAACTTGAAGTGTTACCTTCAGAATTTTGTATTTTGAGCTTTATCATGAATTGTGAAATAAAAGAGTTGGTTCCCTTCTCTTTCTACTCAAAATGGATAGATGAGCGTGTATTTCACCACCTCTGAATGACTCAAGTCCTGTCTTCATTCCCTACTTCCAGCCAGAAAGTGCTCCCTCAGTCACAGGGTCCACAGTCTGCCGGCTCTGGGAGGACCTCCGATAAAAGATGTATTGACTCTAAAATATGACGAGAAACCTGCAAAACTGAAATGAAAACTGCTTAAATACCTTTCAAGTATAAAGTTATATTCCCTGATGACTGCACCTCAACTTATACATAATTGCAGAGAACTTACACATAGTGTGGGCTACGGGCACGTTTAACATATATGAAGAAAGCAGTGGACATGTATTAGCAAAGTCCGGATACAGAGGGGACGGTCCTCGGGCTCCAGCCTTTGCTCTGCCCACCCCCTGCTTTTCCCTAACGAGACTCTGGCTTTGTGCAGATGCTCATCACTTCTGCAGGCAGCTGAGTGTCTCAGGGAAAACCGACTCCAGTTCTAGAGATAAACTTTACGGTCTAATGGTGATGTCGCTCCCTTTGGCGGTGTTTAGTTCAGAAACCGGCACACAGCTCAACTCTGGCCAGTGAGACATGAAAAGTATCCTACTGAGGGACGGGTGTTCTGGGGGAAGCTTCTCCTCTTCTAAAAGAGAGATAGCTCCTTATGCCTGAAATTTCTCTGTCTGAACACGAGGTCTGGAACTATTCCAGCCATTTTGCTGAAACCTGAGGAAAAGCCAGCACTGAGGAGGGCAGAATGAAGAGGGAGAAAGTCCCCGGGTCCTTGACCACACAATCCAGCTGCTGACTCCTCTTAACCTTCTGGAACTTCCCGCTGCTGCTGTGCTCATGTCCGACCCTTCAGCGGCCCCACAGATGGCAGCCCACCAGGCTGCTCTGTCCACGGGATTCTCCAGGCAAGAGTACTGCAGTGGGTTGCCTTTCTTCTCCAGGGGATCTTTCCGACCCAGGGATGGAGCCCACGTCTCTTACGTCTCCTTGCATCGGCAGGCAGATCGTTCACCCCTGCTCCAGAACTCTGCTGGAACTTCCTACCACGTGAGATACACACATCTCCTCTGCTTAATCCAGTTTCATTCATTGTTTTCTTACTGCCTTCTAGGTACCCTGTCAGCCCACCCCAGGAGAAAGCATCCCAGTTCCCACGTTTCTGTTCTCATCTGTTTCAGGCATTTTCAAAGAGTGACCAAACATCTTTCTGTCACTGGTGGTAAGTCTCCCAAGCACAAGGATCACGTCACGCTGGTTCCAAGGTGGTTAGCGACACCTGTGTGAATAGAGCATGTGCTTTCTCACAGCAGTGTCATGCGTTCGTTCTTTTTCTGGCCCAAGTACATTATCTATGTTTATATGTTTTCAGCTTCATATTGGAGAAGGCAACGGCAACCCACTCCAGTACTCTTGCCTGGAAAATCCCATGGATGGAGGAGCCTGGTAGGCTGCAGTCCATGGGGTCGCTGGGAGTCGGACACGACTGAGTGACTTCACTTTCCCTTTTCACTTTCATGCATTGGAGAAGGAAATGGCAACCCACTCCAGTGTTCTTGCCTGGAGAATCCCAGGGACGGGGGAGCCTGGTGGGCTGCTGTCTATGGGGTCACACAGAGTCCGACACGACTGAAGCGACTTAGCAGCAGCAGCAGCAGCTTCATATTATTCTTTCTTTTTGAAGTATATTTGGTTTACAATGTTGTGTTAGTTTCAGGTGTACAGATATCAGAGGTTGGTATATGTATAATATATATATGTTATATATATGTATATTTATAATAAAATTACATAATTATATATAAAGAATGTGCCTGCCAATGCAGGAGATGCAAGACGTGTGTTCAACCCAGTGATGCAACTGAGTGTGCACACACACACACACTCACACACATATATATATTCATTATTCAGTCTTTTTTTTTGTAGATTATTACAAGATATTGAGTATAGTTCTCTGAGCTATAAAGTAGGTCCTTGCTGGTTATCTATTTTACGTTTAGTAGAGTATATCTGTTAATCTCAAACTCCTAATTCATCCCTCCCCTGACTCTTTCCCCTTTAATAACCAGAAGTTTGTTTCCTCTGTCTGACATTCACTCTTGCTGCTGCTGCTGCTGCCAAGTCACTTCAGTCGTGTCCGACTCTGTGCAACCCATAGACGGCAGCCCACCAGGTTCCCCCGTCCCTGGGATTCTCCAGGCAAGAACACTGGAGTGGGTTGCCATTTCTGTCTCCAATGCATGAAAGGAAAAGTGAAAGTGAAGTTGCTCAGTCGTGTCTGACTCTTAGCGACCCCATGGACTGCAGCCCACCAGGCTCCTCTGTCCATGGGATTTTCCAGGCGAGAGTACTGGAGTGGGGTGCCATTGCCTTCTCCGACATTCACTCTTGACAATGGCTAAATCCAGCCTTGTGTCTGGTTCAGTAAACTGTTGCCCATTGGCAAGTCCTCTGTAGTAGATTTCCAGCATGAAAGCCACTAATGAAGATATCAATTGCTTCTCCCTAAGTGTTCATTTGTGTGCTTATTTGGAACTTGACCTACAGAACCATGTGACTAATAAATTGGGTATTCTTGTAAGGCATTAAGTCTGTGACATTTGTTGCAGAGCACTAGAAAAGAACTAGGGTGTCATATAAATCATGCAAACATTTTTAACACACAAAATGAGTAATATATGCTGGGGGTCAGCAAACCACAGACCGTGGACTCAGTCAAGGCCATGATCTGTTTTTATACAGCCTACATGCTAAGGATGGGTTTTACATTTTTAAAGCTTTGTAAAAATTAACATTTCATGCAAGGATGGGCACAATAAAGGACAGAAATGGTAAGGACCTAACAGAAGCAGAAGAGATTAAGAAGAGGTGGCAAGAATACATAAAAGAACTATACAAAAAAGGCCTTAATGACCCAGATAACCTTGATGATGTGGTCACTCACCTACAGTCAGACATCTTGGAGTGTAAGTCAAGTGGGTCCTAGGAAGCATTACTATGAACAAAGCTAGTGGAAGTGGTGGAATTCTAGCTGAGCCATTTCAAATCCTAAAAGATGATGCTGTTAAAGTGTTGCATTTAATATGTCAGCAAATTTGGAAACCTTAGCAGTGGCCACAGGACTGGAAAAGGTCAATTTTCATTCCAATCCCAAAGAAAGGCAATGCCAAAGAATATTCAAACTATGGTACAATCGTGCTCATTTCACAGGCTAGCAAGGTAGCGCTCAAAATCCTTCAAGCCAAGCTTCAGCAGTACATGAACCAAGAAATTCCAGATGTTCAAGTCGGATTTAGAAAAGGATGAGGAACCACAGATCATACAGCTAACATTAGTTGGATTGTGGAGAAAGCAAGGGAACTCCAGAAAAACATCTATTTCTGCTTCATTGACTATACCAAAGCCTTTGACTGTGTGCATCACAACAAACTGTGGAAAATTCTGAAAGAGATGGGAATACCAGACCACCTTATCTGTCTCCTGAAAAACCTGTATGCAGGTCAAGAAGCAACAGTTAGAACTGGGCTTGGAACGATGGACTGGTTCAAAATTGGGAAGGAAGTACATCAAGGCTGTATATTGTCACTCTGCATATTTGTATTCAGAGTATATCATGGGAAATGCTGGGCTGAATTAATCACAAGTTGGAATCAAGATTTCCATGAGAAATATCAACAACCTCAGATACGCAGATACCACCACCCTAATGGCAGAAAGTGAAGAGGAACTAAAAACTCTTGATGAAAGTGAAAGAGGAGAGTGAAAAAGCTGACTTGAATCTCAACATTCATAAAACTAAGATCATGGCATCTGGTCCCATGTCTTCATGGCAAATAGAAGGGGAAAAGTGAAAACAGTGACAGATTTTATTTTCTTGAGCTCCAAAATCACTGCAGACCGTGACTGCGGCCGTAGAATTAAACGATGCTTGCTTCTTGGAAGGAAAGCTATGAGAAACCTAGACAGCATATTGAAAAGCAGAGACACCACTTTGCCAACAAAGGTCCACATAATCATGTACAGGTGTGAGAGTTGGACTCTAAAAGAAGACTGAGCACCAAAGAATTGATGCTTTCAAATTGTGGTGCCAGAGAAGACTCTCAAGAATCCTTTGGACAGCAAGGACTCCAAGGGACAACAGAGGATGAGATGGTTAGGAAGCATCACTGACTCAATGAACATGAACTCTGAGAGATAGTGAAAGACAGGGCTGCTTGTGCTGTAGTCCATAGCGTCGCAAAGAGCTGGACATGACCTAGCAACTAAACAACAACAACAAAAGAAATTTTTAAAGAAGAATGTACGACAATGACTATATGTGGCCTTCAAAATCAAAACTGTTTCCTGTGTGGCCTTTTATGGAGCAGAAGGGCCCCTGTCACACTGACTATCACACTCTTATGCCTGAGGACGAGTGTCAGTACTGGTTCAGGGGCCACACTGCTGTGTCTTTCTGCATTTGGCCTCGCTGACCCGTTTCCCAACATCCTTCTCGCCTTGGGAGTTTGGTCTGCATAACCACAAGTGCCCCTGGTTCCAGGCTGGATGTGACACAGGGAGTCTGCCAAGCAGTCAGAGGGCAGGAGAAAGGGGAAGCTGGGGTGTCCATCCACTCCTTTGTCCTGAGCACCGCCTCAGGCAGGCACGACCCTCAACCAAAGGGCACAGCTCCTTTCGAGGCCTCTGACCTGTACCTTTTTCTCCTCTGGGGTCTGGGACCTGCTCGCTCTCTCCCCTTGGGCCAAGGGCATCAGCACCCTGACTTCCTTGTGATTTTCTACATTCTGCCCACACCTGTCTACTCACCTCTTCACTGAAGACTCTGCACTTCATTTGCCCTAAGTGGGGCCCGTGACTGATACACCCAACTCACCTAACTATCCTGGGACAGGAAGGGGAGACAGAAAACTTCCAAGTGAACAGCTGCGCTTGCTTTCTCATTCACAAAAGAACCTGAAGCAAATATAAAAGACTCTTCATCATGGCTGTTGCTGGTGGCAAAACAGACATAATTTTTATTTATTTTTTTCATAATTTTTTTAATTTATTTTTTTTGAATGCTAATTGCTTTACAATATTGTATAGGTTTCTAACATACCATGGACTCAGCCACAGGTATACACATGTCCCCGCCCTCGTGAGCCTCCCTCCCACCTCCCACCCCTCCAGGTTGTCCCAGAGCCTGGGTTTGAGTTCCCTGGGTCCTACAGCAAATCCCCCCGGCTGTCTGTCCCACAGATGGCAGTGCCTATGTTTCCACGGTGCCCTCTCCACTGCCCCACCCTCTCCATCTCCCGCTCCCCAGGTCTGTGAGTCTGTTCTCTGCCTGCGTCTCCACCTCTGCCCTGCAAATAGGTTCATCAGTACGGTCTTTCTAGACTCCACGTATGTGCCTTAATATACAACATTTGATGTTCTCTTTCTGACATACTTCACTCTGCATGATCGGCTCTAGGTTCATCCACCTCATTAGTACTGACTCAAATTCATTCCTCTTTATGGCTGAGTAATATTCCACTGTTCATATGTACCCTAGCTTCTTTATCCATTAATGTGTCAGTGAACACCTAGGTTGCTTCCATGTCCTAGCTCTTGTAAATAGTGCTACAGTGAACACTGGGGTACATGTGCCTTTTTGAATTATGGTTTTCTCAGGGTATGTGCCCCATAGTGGAATTGTGGCATCATATGGTAGTTTTATTCCTAGTTTTTAAGGAACCTCCATATTGTCTTCCATAGTAGCTGTACAATTTACATTCCCACTGACAGTGCAAGAGGGTTCCCTTTTCTTCACATCCTCTCCAGCATTTATTGTTTATAGATTTTTTTTGATGATGGCCATTCTGATCCATGTGAGGTGATATCTCATTGTGGTTTTGATCTGAATTTCTCTAATAATGAGCTACGTTGAGCATCTTTTCGTGTGTTTGTTAGCCATCTGTATGTCTTCTTTGGAGAAACATTTAAAACAGATGTAAACTTTTTAAATAAATAAATGTCATTTCCTCCTTTTTTTAATAAAATACTTGGAACATGTTATTTGGTGCTTAAACCTCCTTATCCTTAAGGGCAAACACAGGAGAGCTTGATGATAGCACAGGCCACTGCTGATACATGACCACAGTGAAACACAACAGGGGGATCTTCAGAGTGTTAGTAACAGTCTGCTGACAGTTTCAGGAAGTGCACAGGGCAGGTTTAGTTCAGTGAATCTGAAGGGCGGATGGAACCCAGCGAGTAGCCCTGGCTGAAACAGGCCCACTGTGAGCCTGCGTTAGGTCTCCGTGGTCTACTTCAGGGCCAGAGGTTCTTCAAACAGAAAAATAAAAAACCTTTATATATCTTAGTTATCTTTTAATATATTTATAGACACAGAAAATAAACTTGTTACCAAAGGGGAAGACGAGGGTGGGGGAGGGATAAATAAGGAGTTCAGGACTGACATAAGAAAAACCAGGGCTTACTGTGCAGCGCAGGGAGCTGTGGTCAGTGTCCAACGACAACCCACCTTCTGAGCACAGGGCATGTTCACTCTAAAGATGCTTCCCCCATGGCTCAGCCAGTAAAGAGTCTGCCTGCAAGGCAAGAGACCCAGGCTCCATCCTTGGGTCTGGAAGATCCCCTGGAGAAGGGAATGGCAATCCACGCCTGTATTCTTGCCCAGGAAATCCCATGGACAGAGGAGCCTGGAGGGCTACAGTCCATGAGGTCACAAAAGAGTCAGACACACGGACATGATTGAGTAACTAACATAATGGAAAAGAATCCAAAAAAAGTGTGTGTATATATATATATATATATATATATATAAAACTGTGTCTTTACCAGCCATGCTATTTTGTATTAAGACTGTCAAAATCACTTATCTGAATCAACCCACAGAGTCTTCCTGACCGGCCCCAGTCCTGCCTGCTGGCTGGGTACGTCTCCCAAATTGTACCTCCATCCTGACTCACAGCACCAAGACCTTCACGGCTCATCCCGCTCATCACCACCCAAGGCACGAAGCTGCAGAGGCAGCTCAGCCTGGGGCTGACTCCGCCCCACGGCCGCAGCGCTTCCCCGGGACGAGCTGTTCCCGCGGCTCTCCTCCCCGGAGCGCCCCAGCAGTTCTCCGTGCTGCTTAGGGATGAAGTAATAAACTTTCCTGCCAGGACTTATAAAATGTTGCGGCTTTATGAGGCAGTGTCTCCTGCTGCTTTGGGCACAAGTCCAGCTGAAGCAAAGAATCCGGGAGGACATCAGAATGACAAAATGAACCATTGCACTAAGAACAGTGGAAAAGAAAAAATCACATTCACGATGAACAAAGAGCATAGTAAGTGAGGTAAGTCAGAGAAAGACAAATGTCAGTGCCTTCACTCACGTGGAATCTGAAAGAACGATACAAAGAAACTGATGCACAAACACAGATCTCGAAATCAAACTTAAAGATATCCAAAGGAGAAACAAGGCGGGAGGGATGAATCAGGAGGCTGGGATGGACACATACACGCAGCTATATATAAAATCGATGATCAAAGAGGGCACAGGGCACAGGCACTGCACGCAGCATTCTGTAATGACCTGTATGGAAACGAATCCGTAAAAGGCTGAATACACGCACATGGACGACAGAATCATTTTGCTTTAGGCATGAAACTAATACAACACTGTAAATGGACTATAATTCAAGACAATTTTTAAAAAAGAAAAAAGCTCATCTTCAGAGCAAATGCAAAAACATGAGACTACTAACTTGGATCTTTCTAGTGTGTGTATTTGTGTGTGTGTGCGCTCAGTCATGTCCAGCTCTTTGCGACCCCTGGACTGCAGCCCGCCAGGCTCCTCTGTCCGTAGAATTCTCCAGGCAAGAATCCTAGAGTGGGTGGTCATCTACTGCAGAGGGGATCTGTCTAGGTGAGGTTACAAAAGTGAAATTCCTGAATTCATCATGAAAGAGAGCGTTACGTTTATTAGAAGACATTCTGCGTTTCTGAGGAGGATTTGCCGTCCCTCCTCCCGCAGTGCTATTAGATTCTTGATCGCCCCTGGGCAGGCATAGCTCGGGTTGGATCATCGGCCTCGCTCACTGAGGTTCTGACTTTCAGGGAAGTGCCTTTGGGGAGGTGTGCATGCTCAGTGCTTCCACGTATCCTGCTCTTTGTACCAGCTGTGTAAAGGATTTTTTCATCTTTATTTAAGAGAAACCAAACCTGTGCAGGAACAGCCTGTCAGGAATACTTACAACTTTGCAGTTGACTCTCTCTTGTGTGTGATTTCTCAGCAAGGTGCTGCTGACAATATGTAACAGAATGTTGTAAAACCTACATTGTTTAACACCTCTGAGGGTGCCAAAGGAGACTCCATAAAGGGTAGGGCAGTGATTATTATTTATTTAACATTTATTAATCCTGGGCAGCATGCTAAACTCTAAAGAACACAGCATAGACAGAAGTGGATTGCCTCTCAAGGCCCATGCTTTCCTGAACAAACATGGAAGGGACTTTCACATTATCCTCGTGTAAGAATATGAGATAAAAATGCCTTGACTCCATGGACAAAGGCAGAAAAGTGCCAAAAAAAAAAGCCAAAGGCCTCCTGAGGCTTGTGTCTTCATTCATAATTTGCATCCATTTACAGCACGATCCTGGCGCTGGATCAAGGGTTAGCAAGCTACAGCCTGTGGGTGTGCCACCTGTTTCTGTAAATAAAGTTTCCTTGGAACTCAGCCATATCCATTTGTTCACATATTGTCTATGGAGGCTTTTGCACAGCAGAGATGAGTACTTGTGACAGAGACCATATGGCCAGCAGAGCCAGAAATATTTATTATCTGGTCCTTTCCAGAAAAGGTTTCCTGACCCCTGATCTAGACTGACCTGGGGAAAACATGAGCCAGATTTATAGTCATCTCAATAAGCTTACTGGTTAATGTACTTGTTCATCTTTACACATGCTAGGTCAGGTTCCATTTAACTTATCGGTTCATTAAGCATGGGGGAATGTCTGTTATTTTCCATGGAAGAGGAATGTGCACACAGTGGTGCAGGCATCATCCCTTGGGAGCAAAGGCACTCTGCCCACACGGAAATATAGGAGATTCCCACAGGGAAAGCCGGTCTCCCCCACTAAGTGTTCTGAAAAAGCCAAAGATCCAGATAGCTGGATGGACTTGAAGTTGAATAGATAGTTCATAGAAGGAAGATTATACAAGACTTCATTCTACAGAGGACGCTAGTACACGGTTTAATTTATAGAACTGTTCTAAGTAAGATGTGAAAGCTATTGGCAGCATTAGGGTTTTATTGGTTTTATTTCAAAGCCCATGAGCTCTTGAAAAAAATCACTTGTCATCCACTTCCTAATTCTGTGGTTATAGTACATTGAACCACACACTCAACAGCGTGATAAAATCAAATGGCGTTTGTTTATTCAGAGACCACAGATGGCTTTCTTGATATGAAAGTACACAGTGCTTGAAAAGTGCTAGCCTGAAGGACTGCTGTTTAAGTCTTTTTGGAAGAACCACTTTCAGGGCTCCCACAAATGTGAACTTTGGAAAACTACTGTTGCATCTGAATAGGCCAGTAAAGGTGTCTAAATTACCCAGATGCATGGAAAGAACAGAAGTAACAGTTTTCCAGCACATACATGGTGCTTCAAATAGATGTCATATTTTGTTCAACAAGAATTAAATGCTATGACTTAATCTTACCTGCTTAACATCCAAGATCTGTTTCAGGGTTTTGGCAGCTAACATATGCACTCCCATGGCAACTGCATAAAAACATTATATAGATTGAAGTAGGGGGGAAATTCAAAACTTTTCAGACCCAGTTACTTCATGAAACTATTTTACAAGTGTCTTCTTATTTTGCAACAATTTTTAAAAATCTATTTGAACAATTTCTATCTTTCACTACCTGTACTTCTGAACAAAAGCACGTTTTTCACAAAGAACTATGAAGAAAATTCCAGGCTTATTCAGAGAACGGATAATGGATATTCTTAAGTAGAATCAAAACGAGCACCAAACAGATGAGTCGGGATTTGAGTTTTAGCCTTGGCTGGGGTAAACAATGAGATGAATGACCTTGACAAGTTACTTTCTGCCATGGGTTTCATTTTCTTCATCTGTAAAAGCAGGTGATTTAAATCAAATTCCCAGAGTGCTTTCAGCCCTAAATATTAACACAGTGATGACTAAAGCTTGGCATCAATTGTAGCTCTAAGCAGTATTACTTCCAACCTTCTTTCAACCTCACTGCTACGCGTGACAATGCCAGAGGGAGAAAACCACAATAAACCAACATGAGTCTGATTCTCTGCTCCTGCCCTGGAAGGAGTCATCAGACATAGCTAGCTGGGCCACAGAGAACGTGCAATTCTCTGCCCCTCCTTAGCACCTCATACAAGATTAGACACAAGTTCGTTCTCGGTTTACCTAACTATATTATTTAAAAGAGTGAAATGAAGAGTGATTTTCAAAAAGAAGAATTCTGGGCCACTTGGAAGGGGGCTTTCCAGGTGGAACAGTGGTAAAGAATCTGCCTGCCGATGCCGGAGATGCAGGAGACGTGGGTGCAGCCCCTGGTCAGGAAGATCTCCTGGACAAGGAAATGGCAACCCACTCCAGGATTCTTGCCTAGAGAATCTGATGGATGGAGGAGCCTGGCAGACTACCATCCAGGGGATTGCAAACAGTCAGACACAACTGAGTGACTGAGCGTGTGTGCACGCACACACGCACACACACACACACACACGTCTCATGGGTCAACACATTGGCACCTTGCAGAGATAATCCTCCCTGAAGCACGCCACCCAGGCAGTTCTATAATCTGTCCTACAAATAGGGTGAGGTATTCCTAGCACTTTCAGATTTTGCTGATGGAAGGAAAATATGGTCCTGATTTGGAGAGCTGTTCAGCTGTTTCTTATAAAGTTAAACAAACATATAACCATCCGATGACTCAGAGAGAAATGGCTATTAGAATCACAATAGTTCACAAAAACTTCATACAATAGTAAGCTCTTCAAGTAAATAGGCTATCACAAGACTTCTGAAATTTTTTGGAAATGATATGAATTGTTGAATGATGATAACATCATGAACTTAAATATGACAATCTTTTCTAACAATAATTAGGAAGAATTAAGAATGTGAGAAAACGAAATTAAAAGGTAAATGTTTTGAATGACCAGGTTATGAAACTTAGTAGGGATGGCTTAAAACATTCAATATTTTCTCATATCAGCAAGGACTAGGCAAGCAGAAAGAAAACAATTAATAGACTATCTTATATTATGAAAGACCCTCCAGGAGGTAAGGGGTCCCAGAGAGAAGCTGATGATATAATAAACAATTAAAAGCAACCAAGCGAAACCTGCATAATGGCTAGATTTTTTTTTACTCTGCCACAGAGCATTAAAGACAACAAAGAAAACAGTGATATCCCTGAGCAATAATTCTCTTCTTTGAGTCATCTTATGTAAACCAGTAACTCCAGGGAGAGAGAGGCTTCAGTAAAAGTGAGAAGAAGTCTGACAATTTCTCAGACCCACCACCAACAGCGACGGAATGTGACAAACTCAGAAGACACTCAAAGATTTTAAGCCCACAATAACCTTACATGCAACAAACTCCAAACTCCTTCAGTTCAGTTCAGTCGCTCAGTCGTGTCCAACTCTTTGCGACACCAAGGACTGAAGCATGCCAGGCCTCCCTGTCCATCACCAACTCCCAGAGCTTGCTCAAACTCATGTCCATTGAGTTGGTGATGCCATCCAACCATCTCATCCTCTGTCATCCCCTTCTCCTCCCACCTTCAATCTTTCCCAGAATCAGGGTCTTTTCCAATGAGTCAGTTCTTCGCATCAGGTGGCCAAAGTATTGGAGTTTCAGCTTCAGTATTAGTCCTTCCAATGAATATTCAAGACTGATGTCCTTCAGGATGGACTGGTTGGATCTCCTTGCAGTCCAAGGGACTCTCAAGAGTCTTCTCCAACACCTCAGTTCAAAAGCATCAATTCTTCGGCGCTCAGCTTTCTTTATAGTCCAACTCTCACATATATATATGACCACTGGAAAAACCATAGCTTTGACTAGACAGACTTTTGTTGGCAAAGTAATGTCTCTGCTTTTGAATATGCTATCTAGCTTGGTCATAACTTTCCTTCCAAAGAGTAAGCGTCTTTTAATTTCATGGCTGTAGTCACCATCTGCAATGATTTTGGACCCCCAAAAATAAAATCTGTCACTATTTCCATTTTTCCCCCATCTATCTGCCATGAAGTGATGGCACCAGATGCCAAGATCTTAGTCTTTTTAATGTTGTGTTTTAAGCCAACTTTTTCACTCTCCTCTTTCACTTTCATCAAGAGGCTCTTTAGTTCTTCACTTTCTTCCATACGGGTGGTGTCATCTGCATATCTGAGGTTATTGATATTTCTCCCAGCAATCTTGATTCCAGCTTGTGCTTCATCCAGCCCAGCATTTCTCATGATGTACTCTGCATCTAAGTTAAATAAGCAGAGTAACAATATACAGCCTTGACATACTCCTTTTCCTATTTGGAACCAGTCTGTTGTTCCATGTCCTGTTCTGCTGCTGCTGCTGCTGCTGCTGCTAAGTCGCTTCGACTCTGTGCGACCCCATAGACGCCAGCCCACTAGGCTCCTCTGTCCCTGGGATTCTCCAGGCAAGAATACTGGAGTGGGTTGCCATTTCCTTTTCCAATGCATGAAAAGTGAAAAGTGAAAGTAAAGTCGCTCAGTTGTGCCCGACTCTTAGCAACCCCATGGACTGCAGCCTACCAGGCTCCTCCGTCCATGGGATTTTCCAGGCAAGAGTACTGGAGTGGGGTGCATTGCCTTCTCCGATGTCCCATTCTAACTGTTGCTATTTTACCTGCATACAGATTTCTCAAGAGGCAGGTCATGTGGTCTGGTATTCCCATCTCTTTAAGAATTTTCCACAGCTTGTTGTGATCAACACAGTCAAAGGCTTTGGTGTAGTCAATAAAGCAGATGTTTTTCTGGAATTCTCTTGCTTTTTCAATGATCCAACGGATGTTGGCAATTTGATCTCTGGTTCCTCTGCCTTTTCTAAATCCAGCTTGAACATCTGGAAGTTCATGGTTCATGTTCTGTTAAAGCCTAGCTTGGAGAATTTTGAGCATTACTTTGCTAGGATGTGAGATGAGTGCAATTGTGCGGTAGTTTGAGCATTCTTTGGCATTGCCTTTCTTTGGGATTGGAATGAAAACTGACCCTTTCCAGTCCTGTGGCCACTGCTAAGTTTTCCAGATTTGCTGGCATATTGGGTGCAGCACTTTCACAGCATCATCTTTTAGGATTTGAAATAGCTCAACTGGAATTCCATCACCTCCACTAGCTTTGTTCATAGTGATGCTTCCTAAGGCCCACTTGACTTCACATTCCAGGATGTCTGGCTCTAGGTGAGTGATCACACCATCATGATTATCTAGGTCATGAAGATCTTTTTTGTACAGTTCTTCTGTGTATTCCTGCCACCTTTTCTTAATTTCTTCTGCTTCCATTAGGTCCATACCATTTCTGTCATTTATTGAGCCCATCTTTGCATGAAATGTTCCCTTGGTATCTCTAATTTTCTTGAAGATATTTCTAGTCTTTCCCAATCTATTGTTTTCCTCTATTTCTTTGCACTGATCACTGAGAAAGGCTTTCTTACCTCTCCTTGCTAGTCTTTGGAACTCTGCATTCAAATAGGTATATCTTTCCTTTTCTCCTTTGCCTTTCACTTCTCTTCTTTTCTCAGCTATTTGTAGGGCCTCCCCAGACAACCATTTTCCTTTTTCACATTTCTTTTTCCTGGGGATGGTCTTGATCACTGCCTCCTATACAATGTCACGAACCTCCATCCATATTTCTTCAGGCACTCTATCAGATCTAATCTCTTGAATCTATTTGTCAGCTCCACTTTATAATCGTAAGGGATTTGACTTAGACTCAACCTGAATGGTTTAGCAGTTTTCCCTACTTTCTTCAATTTAAGTCTGAATTTGTCAATGAGAAGTTCATGATCTGAGCCACAGTCAGCTCCCGGTCTTGTTTTTGCTGACTGTACAGGGCTTTTCCTTCTTTGGCTGCAAAGAATATAATCAATCTGATTTCCCAAACTCCTTACCCAGCCTTCAAAGCTCATCACAGCCTGACTACTGTATGCTTCCTGGTGTCACCTTGTGCTACCCTCCTCCTTACGCTGCATTCCAGGGTGTCCCCAGGGCTCCACTTGACCCAGCCTCCGGGGGGTCACACCAGCCTTGCTCTGGGCCTTGCAGGACCCTTTTTACTATCCTGAGTGTTGGCTTTGTCTTCCAGCTCTCAACTGACAGGTCTTCTCCCTGGAGTGGTCCTCTGTGAGAGCCCAAGCTAAAAAGCCTTCCATCCAAATAAAGGGAAGCCTTAATCCATTTGTTATTTTTTTATGTTTGTTTTATGCTTTTTTTTTTAAGTTTTGGTTTTTTCTTATTTTCTGTCTACACCAGCTAGAATTTAAGCTCCATGAAAACTAGTGACTTATCTGTTTTGCCTGACACTGTTAACGAAAGAATTATTCTGACATTTGTTAAAACAGTAGAGAAGACACTCATCTGAGATAACCTCAATATGGGTATTGCAATAAAGAGAGGCGCTTAACTCCAAATATGGCAAAGACAGCTGGGGATTTACAGTCAGTGAGCATGTTGAAGGTAGGGGATAGAAGATGGATAATTACCAAGAGGAGATATCAGGGTGAGGGATTCTTAATTTACTGAGCCAACAGGATTCTTGCTGAAGGCAGACCAGGGTGATCAGATATCAAGGGTATAGAGGATGAGTTGGCAGGATGCTTTGCTAAGACTGGGTTCAGAGACCACAGATGGGATGAGGACCAAGGTTAAAGCTAGTCAAGGAAAGGGCTTGGTGGTTTGACCCTGGTGGCCTAGTGGTTAAACTTTGCAATGCAGGAGGCGTGGGTTCAATCCCTGGTCAGGGAACTAAGATCCCATAAGCCCTGTAGCGTGATCAAAACAAAAACAGCAGAAGAGAGAGCTTGGAGGAGCCTGGCTGAAGTTTGGTCAAGGAGAGTTTTTGCCAGCCTCTAGCAGGCTCTTGAAAATTATTGGCTGAAGGAATGAATGATTTGCTCAATATGATTTGCTCTTTAAATTTTTTAATTGCTTTACTTTCCCATTTCACCTTACTACCATAAACACTGACAACAGTAGAGATAAACCAGGAAAGAAAGCCAAAGAAGAAACTCTCCACTCCTTTCAAAGTAAAAAGAGTAAATCTTCACAATTAGTGGTATCTCCTCATGGCTCAGACAGTAAAGAATCTGCCTGCTATGCAGAGAGATATGGGTCAAGAAGATCCCCTGGAGAAGGGAATGGCAGCGCACTCCAGTATTCTTGCTGAGAAACTGAACTGGCAGGCTACAGTTCATGGGGTCGCAAAGAGTCAAACACAACTGAGCAATTAAGTCTGTTCATTTATTTATCCCTCAAATATTTACTGAGAGTTCACTGTGATGCACTGGTTACTCTTCCAGGCCTAGACAGACACATCTGAAGGACACATCCTTGACTTCAAGTTCATTTTCACTGTCTGTTGAGTGATAAACCCTGAACAGAGTGGGGTATGGGAAGAGGAACAGCTGACATGGATAAAGGGCAGCAAGAACCCCTCTTGGCAGTGAGACCAGCAGAAGAAAGACTCAGGAAGAGAGCAGTGTGATGAGAACCTCACAAACGAAATACCCTACAATGTGCCGGAAACCCTCCCAACCTTCCACAAAATTCCAGACCCTAGGATGTGCCTGACGTGACTCCATTTCGTGAGGAAGTCAGCACAAAGGCCACGCTGGGCCAAAAGTTTGTGCAGGGCTGAGGTTCAGCCAGGCAGCCAACAGAACACCTGCCCTTCCGGGCTGTGTTAATGGATTGGAAACGTGTGACTCTAAGTGGGAAAAGCATGTAGTTCACGTACTCCAGCACTGATGTCAAAGGGAAAAACATCACATAGACACTCAAGAAGGTACTCTTATTATTCCTGATCAAAGCAGAGGTTGTTGTTACCGTTGTTCAGTCGCTAAGTTGTGCCCGACGTCTTTGTGACCTCATGGACTGTAGCCCTCCAGGCTCCTCTGTCGGTGGGATTTCCCAGACAAGAATACTGGAGGGGGTTGCCATCTCCTCCTCCAGGGGCTCTTTCCGACTCAGGGATCGAGCCTGCGTCTCCTGCAGGAGATTCTTTCCCACTGTGCCCCCAGGAATGCAGAGGGATGAAGAAAAGTGGCCCCGAGTGAATGCACTGTGGCCCCGAGACCGTCCCATGCCCTGCAGGCTCAGCGGCTCTCTCAGAGGACCGGCCACAGGGGCGAGGACCCCAGGTGAGGCACCCACTGGGGATGCGGCTCTGGTCTGAAAGCTTTCGGCATCACCTGCACCCTCAGGAGGATGGAAGGTTCACAACCAAGCTGAAAACAATGTCTGGTAATAATAACTGTGCATGTTTAAAATGTAATCTAACCAAGATGTAAGGCTATCTTGGTATTTCCCAATGACTAGAAAAAGAAAGATTTTCTCATTTTTCAATTTTATCTCAGGAGTATCATAATCTAAGCCTGCTGCTGCTGCTGCTAAGTCTCTTCAGTCGTGTCCAACTCTGTGGAACCCCATAGACGGCAGCCCACCAGGCTCCCCCATCCCTGGGATTCTCCAGGCAAGAATACTGGAGGGGGTTGCCATTTCCTTCTCCAGTGTATGAAAGTGAAAGTGAAGTTGCTCAGTCGTATCCGACTCCTAGTGACCCCATGGACAGCAGCCTACCAGGCTCCTCCGTCCATGGGATTTTCCTGCCAAGAGTACTGGAGTGGGTTGCCATTGCCTCCTCCTAATCTAAGGCTAGGTGAACCCAAACAGTAAAAGCAAAAAAAAAAAGGGGGTTGATAAAGACCGGATCAATGTAAGATATATTTTGGCAGGGATTTCCAACACATGTTCGTTAAAAAAGCTGTGCTAATTGGAAGCTTTGCTTCTTCCATGTGAAAGCAGCTAATAAGAAGTTGATGGCAGCAGAATCAAGCACCAGAACCCCAGAAGGAAATTACAGATGTAATAGATACCTCTGGGTGCATACAAGACTTTTAAATCTAAATTGAATCTTTATTTAGAAATCAATTTATGTGGGGAGACTCTGCGCCCAAGGGTATTTGTTTGTTACTTTATGAACGTTTCAAGCCAGCAGCGTTTTTCTTTAGGTTATGAACGACTCTGACTAAATAAAATATGAGGATAGATTTTTGTAATAAATATCTCTGACAGTATCTATTTATTTGTCCATTGAAATGTGCAGGCTTTATCTAAAACAGTTATTTAACTCTCACACTATTTTATGAAATAAAACTGTCTCTAAATGACCAATTCCCCCTATGCCCTCCAAAGGAGCTGAAATAGTGATATTTTATCCTATTATCCTGGATGATAGGAGGTTAGTCTGACCTCCCCCCACCTTCCAAGGTAAAAAAACTACTTCGATTTGTTTAATCTCTGTTACCCACAGTAAAACATTACATGTGTGTGTGTACTTAGCAGCTCAGTCGTGTCCAACTCTCTGCAGCCCCGTGGACTGCAGCCCACCAGGCTCCTCTGTCCTTGGGGTTCTCAGGCAAGAACACTGGAGTGGGTTGCTCTTTCCTTCTCCAGGGGACCTTCCTGGCCCAGGGATGGAAGCCCCGTCTCTGGCATCTCCCGCATTGGCAGGCACATTCTTGACACCAGCACCGCCTGGGAAGCCCCACATATTACGTAGTTTCTTTTAAAGAACAAGAGAGACATTTTTCTCTAGAGCTCTTACCAATGGCCCCTTTTAAAACCAGACTTCAACATCCTGAAAAAAGGGGGGCCGTACTTCAGGCAGAATCAGCTCTAGAGGAAGGCTGGCAGGAGGCTGGGGAGGGGGCCGGCAGGTAAGCAGGGAGAGAAAGTCGCTCCCTGACTCAGACAGGACCGGAGCAAGGCAACTGCTCCGCCTGGGGCGGGCAACGAAGCCGATGATCAGCAGTCCACACTACAGATTTCTTTTTTCTTAATTTTTTAAAATCTATTTATTTATTTTTAATCGGAAGATAACTACTTTACCCAGGATTTGTCAATTATGCTGCCTCTTGGATTCCCTGAGATGGTGCAACAGGCAGACTTTGCAAAATGCAAGGAGACAAACTCAAGAATCTGAGGGAAACATATGCAAATCACCCGTGCAACAGCTACATCAAATAATAAGGTAATGACCAAAAGATGAATTGTTTTGACTATAATCAGCACAGATTTGAAGTGGTGCGTGTATGAATCGTTCGCCCTCAGAGGCCAAGGTTTAGAAACAGCCTTCAAGGTCCAGTTTCTCTTGATCATTGAGTTGCATATTGAAGGTTCTTTTTTTCCAGGAAAAATTCCTGCTGTGGTTGAGAATTTCTTAATTACATTTTTAAGCTTTCTGCTATCATGGCAGAATACTGCAGAAAGTAATTACGGAGCTAATAAAAAAAATGGGAAACTTTATTTTGGTTTGTTTTCCCAAAAGCATACAATAAATGCAAAATTATAAACACAGATGTAAATGATTTGCTCCACATTTGTCTCAGCAAATTAAAATGCCATCTTCTCTTTATGAAGAAAATGTAGATTGTAACAATAGAGCACAACAAAGGAAGAAGGAAGACTACAGGTGGAATGTCAATCCAAAATCACTATGGGATTAAGGAAAAGCTAAGATACGACATAGCTAAGTAATTTCCAAAAAAAAAGTTATGATTAACACTATAGCAAATGTTTGTGGTAGAAATTTTGAGAAACATAAGAAATCCCTAAAAGAATAAAAAGAAGCACCCAAAAATCCAATATTCAAAATTAGAGAAAACTGAGCACTGCCCTTGGTGACTCGGTGGTTAAGATTTTACCTTCCAGTGCAGGAGTAGGGGTCCATGCCTAGTCAGGGAGCTAAGAGAATTTGATCACATGCCTCCTGGCCAAGCAGCAACACATAAAACAGATGCAGTATTATAACAAATTCAGTAAAGACTTTAAAAACGGTGCACATCAAAAAAAGCTCTAGAAAGTTAACATTTGAATACACACTTTCATTCTTTTTTCCAGTCCTATGTAAAGCGTTTTTGTTTTTTTTTTTTAATTTTTAATTGGAAGGTGATTGCTTTACAAGGTTGTATTGATTTCTGCCACGCAGCGAGTCGGATCAGCCATAAGTATGCGTAAGGCCCCGCCCCGTAGAGCCTCCCTCCCACCCTCGCCCCGTCCCAGCCTCTGGGCTGTCACCAGCGGGCTGAGCTCCTGTGCTTCCAGCGGCTTCCCACGAGCTGTCTGTTTCACACGTGGCGATGTATACGCTTCGATGCCACTCTCTCAGTTCGTCCCGCCCTCTCGTGCCCTCACTGTGTCCACAAGTGAGGGCACAGTCTGCATCCCTATTTCTGCCCTGCAGATAGGTTCGTCAGCACCATTTTTCTAGATTTCATACACATGTGTCATTACTCGATTTTTATTTTTCTCTTTCTGATTTACCTCACTCTGTATTACAGGCTCTAGGTTCATCCTCCTCCCTAGAACTGACTCAAATTCATTCCTTTTTATGGCTGAGTAATACTCTTTTGTATGTATTTACCACAACGTCTTTATCCATTCGTCTGTCAGTGGACATCTAGGTTGCTTCCATGTCATAGCTATTGTAAATAATGCTGGAATGAACATTGGGGTACATGCACCTTTTTTAACTTATGGTCTTCTCAGGGCATATGCCTAGTAGTGGGTCTTCGGGGTCATATGGTAGTTTTACTCCTAGTTTTAAGAAATCCCCACACAGGTCTCACGGTGGCTGTGTCTGTTTACATTCCCACCAGTAAATTCCCGCAACAGTGCAAGACGGTTCTCTTTCCTCCACACCCTCTCCAGCATTTATTGTTTGTAGATACTTTGATGATGGCCATTCTGACTGGTGTAAAGTGATACCTTGTTGTCATTTTGATTTGCATTTCTCTAATAATCAGCGCTGTTGAATATTTTTTCATGTGTTTGTTGGCCATCTGTATGTCTTCTTTGGAGAAACGTCTGTTTAGGTCCTCTGCCCATTTTCTGATCGGGTAGTTTGCTTCATATTGAGCTGCATGAGCTACTTGTATATTTGGGGGCATTAATCCTTTGTCAGTTGCTTCATTTGCAATTATTTTCTCACATTCTGAGGGTCGTCTTTTCATCTTGTTTATGGTTTCCTTTCCCAACCTAATCTTCCCTGGTGGCTCAGACAGTAAAGCGTGTGTCTACAATGCAGGAGACCTGGGTTCGATCCCTGGGTTGGGAAGATCCCCTGGAGAAGGAAATGGCAACCCACTCCAGTACTATTGCCTGGAAAATCCCATGGACAGAGGAGCCTGGTGGGCTACATACAGTCCATGGGGTCACAACTGAGCAACTTCACTTTCTTTCACTTTCCCAAGCAAACACTTTTTAAGTTTAATTAGGTCCCATTTGTTTAGTTTTGTTTTTATTTCCATTACTCCAGGAGGTGGATCATAGAAGATTTGCCACAATTTACATCATATAGTGTCCTGCCTATGTTTTCCTCTAAGAGTTTTATAGTTTCTGGTCTTAGAGTTAGGTCTTTAACCCATTTTGAGTTTCTCTTTGTGTCTAGTGTCAGCATGTGTGCTAATTTCATTCTTTTACATGTAGCTGTGCAGTTTTCCAGCCCCAGTTAGTGAGGAGACTGCCTTTTTTCCATTGTAGGTCCTGGCCTCCTTTGTCAAAGGTAAGATGCCAGTAGGATGTGGGCTTATCTCTGGGCTTTCTCTACTGCTCCATTGGTCTGTATTTCTGCTTTTTACCCCTGAGCCATCAGGCAGCCCCTTGCTCTTGGCTGCATGCATGCTCAGTCATTTAGTGTCTGACTCTTTGCAACCCAATAGACTGTAGCCTACTAGGCTTTTCTGTCCATGGAATTTCCTAGGCAAGAATACTGGAGTGGGTTGCCATTTCCTGCTCCAGGGATCTTCCCAACCCAAAGATTGAACACGCATCTCTTGCGTCTCCTGCATTTCAGGCTGATCTTTACCCCTGAGCCATTGCCAAATTGATTAAACAAAAATAGTATCTGCTTCTACTTTCATTTTTCCAATAGCAGTCATGCTATTTCTTTATATTTATTTGTCATATGAATTTCTTGCTTTCCCAATTGCCTGTCCATTTTTCTAGTGGGCTGTTGAATTTTTCCTTACATAATGATATTCTATTAAGACTTTTAAAATATTATAATTCAGGTGGTTTTATCCAATCTGTCACTTGAGTTATAACCTTTCTGATGCTTTTTAACATACAATGTTTTTAGATTTTTAGATAATAAACCTATCGATATTTTCCAATCTTTTACTTTGTTTATATGCTTAGACTGGCCCACTCCCAAGATCATATAAATATTTACATTGTCTTCTTTAGTATTCTAATGAATTTAATTTCTAACATTTATTCCATAATTCACCTAGAATTTATGTTGGCGATGCAAAATCTTAACTTTATTCCTTCCCATATAACTAAACTCTGGACCAAATAACTCCTATTTATTTGATTTTTAAAACTCTTTTTTGAAACAGTGGAACACTTTCTTCAAACAAAATCTTACATGAGAAGCCACTGTATGTATTAAAAATAAAAGTGCTGCGGTGTCCACTGAACCAGAAGTGAGAAGAAATGAAGAGAGGAGGGAATTTTCTGCATCAGCCTTCAAGACCTCACAGGACACCATTTGCAAATCATTTTCCACCACCAGATTTGAAACGTCACTATTATGTTATAGGAGAAGGAAATGACAACCCTCTCCAGTATCCTTGCCTGGAAAATCTCATGGACAGAGGAGCGTGATGAGCTGCAGTCCATGGGGTCGCAAAGAGTTGGGCATGACTGAACGACTAACACACTAACACTATTATGTTATATGACCTACCTGAACGGGGACATTTGAATCTATCCATTTTATTCTAGTCATCTGTTCCTATACACTTCATCAGTTCAGTTCAGTCACTCAGTCATGTCCGACTCTTTGCAACCCCATGGACTGCAGTACGCCAGGCCTCCCTGTCCATCACCAATTCCCAGAGTTAACTCAAACTCATGTCCATTGAGTCGATGATGCCATCCAACTATCTCATCTTCTGTCGTCCCCTTCTCCTCCTGCCTTTGATCTTTACCAGCATCAGGGTCTTTTCCAATGAGTCAGCTCTTCACATCAGGTGGCCAAAGTATTGGTGCTTTAGCTTCAGCATCAGTCCTTCAAATGAATATTCAGGACTGATTTCCTTTAGGATGGACTGGTTGGATCTCCTTGCAGTCCAAGGGACTCTCAAGAGTCTTCTCCAACACCACAGTTTAAAACCATCAATTCTTAGGTGCTCAGCTTTCTTTGTAGTCCAACTCTCACATCCATACATGACTACTTGAAAAACCATAGCTTTGACCAGACAGACCTTTGTCGGCAAAGTAATGTCTCTGATTTTTAATATGTTATCTAGGTTGGTCATAGCTTTTCTTCCAAGGAGCAAGCGTCTTTTCATTTCATGGCTGCAGGCACCATCTGCAGTGATTTTGAAGCCTAAAAATATAAAGTTTGTCATTGTTTCCACTGTTTCCCCATCTATTTGCCATGAAGTGATGGGACCGGATGCCATGATCTTAGTTTCCTTAATGTTGAGTTTTGAGCCTTCTTTTTCACTCTCTTTCACTTTCATCAAGAGACTCTTTTGTTCTTACTCACTTTCTGCCATAAGTGTGGTCTCATCTGCATATCTGAGGTTATTGGTATTTCTCCCAGCAATCTTGATTCCAGCTTGTGCTTCTTCCAGCCCAGCGTTTATCATGATGTACTCTGCATATAAGTTAAATAAGCAGGGTGACAATATACAGCCTTGACATACTCCTTTTCCTATTTGGAACCAGTCTGTTGTTCCATGTCCAGTTCTAACTGTTGCTTCCTGACCTGCATACAGGTTTCTCAGGAGGCAGGTCAGGTGGTCTGGTATTCCCATACCTTGAAGAATTTTCCAGTTTATTGTGATCCACACAGTCAAAGGCTTTGTCATAGTCAATAAAACAGAAGGAGATGTGTTTCTGGAACTCCTTTCTTTTTCGATGATCCAGTAGATGTTGGCAATTTGATCTCTGGGTCCTCTGCCTTTTTTAAAACCAGCTTAAACATCTGGAAGATCACATTCTGTTGAAGCCTGGCTTGGAGAATTTTGAGCATTACTTTGCTAGTGTATGAGATGAGTGCAATTGTGCAGTAGTTTGAGCATTCTTTGGCTCATTCATCAGTGCTCTGTTATTTTAAGTATTGTAACTCTGAAATGTGCTTTTATATCCACACAACTACTCTCTATCTCACACACACAAACACGCACACACACACACATATATTCCGTCTCAATAATTTCTTGGATACTTGTATCCATTTACTGTTTCCATGTAAAGTTTTTTACAAATTCATTTTCCCCCAAAGCTACCAATAAAATTTCAGGAGGAATACATCAAAATTGTAAATTAATTTGAGGCTAATTGACATTCTAATATTGAGTCTTTCAATCGAAACTCAAAATATATTTTCCATATTTCAACTCAATTGTTCATATAACAAAGTTCACACGAGTTTTTTGGGGGTCGTGTCTTTGGGGTGGGGATTGGCTCTGCTGAGCCTTCGCTGCGGGGCACAGGCCTCTTAGTGGCAGCACACAGCCTTAGTTTCCCTGCGGCATGTGGTACGTTAGCTCCCTCACCAGAGATTGAACCCATGTTCCCCAACCAGGGATGAAACCCACGTCCCCTGCCTTGGAAAGCAGATTCTTAACACTGCATAAATTTTATACTCCATATTATGTTTTCAACTAAGCATTTTATATCGGTTTTATTACTATGATTGGAGTCATTACATTTTCCATCTTGTTATTATCTAGTAAAAGGAAAACTACTGATTTTTTTTTATCATTCTCTTAATGATTTTTGAAATTTTTCTGTTGATTCTTTGGGATCAGTAATCAAATTACCATCAAAGAACAATCTGACCTACACTTCGTGTTTCTTTTTCAAATCTTTTGGCATTGACTAAATACTCCAGAAGAATGTTGAATGGAAGAGGTGCCAAGTGAGGATCCTGCTTTTGCCCCTGACTTTGATAGCGATGCCTCAGGTGGTAGCTGTCGTTTGTCATATGTACTGTGTGAAGTAAGCATTCCAAGATGTTGATATAAATGTCGCTTTTATCCCATTAGTAAGAGTCTTCAAAAAAATAGATACTGACTTTTCTCAAACCCTTTGCAGCATCTGATTTTTTTCTCCTTTCAACTATTAATGTGATTGATTGCTTTGATATATTTCTCATGTCATCTCTGAATTTCTGAAACTTATTGGTTAATTATATTAACATATGGTTATTTTAATATAATGCTGTATTTTATTTGTTTGAATTATATTTAAGAATTCTGCATCCATGTCTATAAGAGGAGTTGATGGTGTTTCAGTTTTGATTCTTTGTTAGGTTTTGGTATTACTGTTAAATTAGCTTCATAAATGATCTAGGAAGCTAAATCTAACATCATGATTTTAATAGGGTAAATTGCCAACACACTGTTCATGATCAGTAAATGATGAAAAAGTCCATTTATATCAATGAAACAAATTTCCCTGGCAAGGTTAGACAATCAGTGGCCTTACAGTTGATGGTAAAGACTTTGAATGCAACCAACCCAGGAACCTGCAGGCGGAGTCCACCATAAAGATGAGCCATGCCGAGTGAGGGAAGTCAGATAGAGAAGGAGAAACAGCCTATGACACCCCTTACCTGTGGGATCTAAAAAGGAATGATACAAACGAACTTACTAAACAGGAAGACTCACAGACTGAGAGAATGAACTTCTGGTTGCCGGGGGGAAGGGATAGTTAGAGAATTTCGGATGGTCATGTCACTCTGCTATATATAAAATGGACCACCAGCAAGGCCCTACTGTACAGCACAGGGAACTCTGCTCAATGTTACGTGGCAGCCTGGATGGGACGGGAGTTTGGGGGAGAGTGGGTACACATATGAGAGAAGGCAATGGCACCCCACTCCAGTACTCCTACCTGGAAAATCCCATGGATGGAGGAGCCTTGGAAGGCTGAAGTCCATGGGGTCGCTGAGGGTCGGACACGACTGAGCGACTTCACTTTCACTTTTCACTTTCATGCACTGGAGAAGGAAATGGCAACCCACTCCAGTGTTCTTGCCTGGAGAATCACAGGAATGGGGGAGCCTGGTGGGCTGCCGTCTATGGGGTCGCACAGAGTCGGACACGACTGAAGCGACTTAGCAGCAGCAGCAGCAGGGTACACATATATGCATGGGTGAGTCCCTTGCCTGTTCAGCTGAAACCATCACAGCACTGTTAATCAGCTATACACCAACACAAAATTAGAAGTTCAAGAAAGAAATGAGTATTGAATTCCAATGCTTATCTTGATACAATTTGCAGGACTAGCATGCTTGAAAGGGTCATAGTGGTATGAGGTTCTTTGAAAATATGAAAGCACAAGTTATTTGTTAAGCAAAGTTAGCATGATGGAGATAAGCAAATGAAATTCCATTCAGCAAAGATTTACTGAGTACAACTGCTTTGCCAGACACTGTCTTAAATGCTATAGGATAGCCTCAAAATTCCATTTGGGATACTTGTTAGAGGCAAGATTCCTGAGCCCCACCCTCTGACTGCCTGAACCCGAATTACAGGAGGCGCATCAAGCTTGTTTGCTTTTTAATGGGCGTCCAGATTGTTCTTACCATCAGGAAATTTTAGGGTACTCTTGCTGTAGGAGACTCGAAATCAGACGGAAGTTTCCGGCAGCCTCATCAGTCGTGTGCAGAGCCCTGGTCCCTGTAGCTTGCACGGGACATCTGAGCTAGAGAGATGAATGTTTCCTCCCTATGTGGGCCCGAGGGCACAGGTCAGGAACAGCTCCCTAGAAGGACGTAGGGATGCAAACCAGTTATAAGTAATGGCTGTGGAATTTGTCTCACGATTTTACTGCAAAGCAAACTCACTCTTTGTACTTAATTGTACGTGTAAGTGCAGTGGCTTTGGAAGGCTGAGGGAAATTACAGAGGCCCAGGCCATCCTAAGCCATCATTTGGCGCCCTTACTGCTAGAGGAGTTAGGCCTGTCTCCGGAAATAGATGTAAACAAAAACAGCCAGATTCTTTGCCCTACTGAAAGAAAAAAGAAAAAAAAAAAAAAACAGGAGGGAAAGGCAAGCCTTCCCCGTGGGACAGTTCTGAACGGAAACAGGAAGAAGGGGGTGAGAGCGGTCACTGGAGAAACTCACAGGGACCGCGAGTGTTTCAGATGGAGGACGGAACGCCGCCTGCGCAGAGGAGTGGCTCAGGGAGCAAACAGGTGAGGCTGTGAAAGCTAGAGGAGGAGGAACAGAAGGCGGAGCAGAGGAGCCCGGGGAAGAGTCTGAGGCAGCAGTTTCGGTGCGGAGGGTCCGCAAAGGCGGTTGCGGGCCGGATGTGGTTCGGGGCTCTGAAACTCCTCAGCAGGGAGGCAGGCTGACGATTTTCTGTGCATGTGCGTGCGTCAGTCGCTCAGCCGTGTTCGACCCTTTGTTACCCCATGGATTCTACCTGCTACCCTATCGGTTCAGGGTGGCTAGCACTCTAAGGTGTTCTGCACGTGCGGACCGTGAACTGTACTTGGGGGGAGGAGACCAGCAGCCACCTCTGGAAGTTTCAGCTGCTTAACCCTAGGGGCGTCCCTGAGCACACCCTAGGGCCTCCCTGTAAACACCCTAGGACCACCCTGAGCACACCCTAGGGGGCGTCCCTGAGCACACCCTAGGGCCTCCCTGAGCACACTCGGGGGCCTCCCTGAGCACACCCTAGGGGGCCTCCCTGAGCACACCCTAGGGGGCTTCCCTGAGCACACCCTAGGGCCTCGCTGAGAACACCCTAGAGCCTCCCTGAGCACACCCTAGAGCCTCCCTGAGCACACCCTAGAGGCCTCCCTGAGCACACTCTAGGGGGCCTCCCTGAGCACACTCTAGGGGGCCTCCCTGAGCACACCCTAGGGCCTCGCTGAGAACACCCTAGAGCCTCCCTGAGCACACCCTAGGGGCCTCCCTGAGAACACTCTAGGGGGCCTCCCTGAGCACACCCTAGAGGCCTCCCTAAGCACACTCTAGGGGGCCTCCCTGAGCACAGCCTAGGGGCTGAACCATGCCTCCCAGAGGGTTCGTCTGGGACCAGAAGCATTCATGTCATGCGTAGAGTTGTTGGGGGTGCACATTCTTGACCTAGCCCAGTCCTCCTGACTGGGGAATTCTGTAGATAGGGTTTTGTACGCATGCTCAGTCATGTATGACTCCTGCGACCCCATGGACTGTAGCCCGCCAGGCTCCTCTGTCCATGGGATTTTTTTTCCAGGCAAGAATACTGGAGTGGGTTGCCATTTTCTCCTCCAGGGGATCTTCCCGAATCACAGGTTGAATCTGCGTCTCCTCACCTCCTGCATTGGTGGACGGATTCAGCGCCTAGCAACATGGTATTAAGGGCCTGGGTGATTCTGAGGCCACCAACGTCTGAGAATCATGGTCCTAAAGAAAGGCCAGACTGATGCTGGGTCTTCCTTTCTCTGGCTTTTCTGGGTAAGATGCTACAGAAAAACCTGAATGAACTTTTTGGGCAACCCAATAGTTGCACCCAGGACTCAATCCATGCCTAGTCTACAGATTTACCCCTAGGCCACATCAAATTCGGGCTTCCCTCATAGCTCAGTTGGTAAATCACCTGCCTGCAATGCAGGAGACCTGGGTTCAATTCCTGGGTCGGGAAGATCCCCTGGAGAAGGAAATGGCAATCCACTCCAGTATTCTTGCCTGGAGAATCCCATAGACAGAGGAGCCTGGCAGGCTACAGTCCACGGGATCACAAGAGTCGGGGGTGGGTCTCGGCTTCCCCCAGCTACCGTGTCCCTTGATTATTCGACTGCAGGCAACATACCCTGGTCGATTCTGCATCCAGGTGTTACCTGACAGGTTAGTCCTCCCCTGGTTGTCTACTGGCCTGACCTACTGAGGGCCCAGAATGGCTGGGGGCTCCTTCACCCACCGCATGACAAGATGAGAGAAGGAACAACTTAGCTGAAGGAAGGAACAACAACTACAGTGAGGATGTCTGCCAACCGTCAGAGGGCCCAGGAAGATGAGAAAAGGCCCCTGACTGGCTTTTGTAATTTATACGGACAAGTTGGCATGGTTTTGGCCATTCCCATGCCTACAGGTGAGCCAAAGCCACCTCAGACAGTATGCCTTGTTCTATCGGGGTCCCCAGGGCGAGACTTGGCCAGAACCCACTTTCTCCTCTTCCGCACGTCCAGTCTCAGACCCTAGGAGAGTTTTCCTCTGTCTGCTGACTCCCCACCACGTGTGCTGACTGTTCCCCTTGCTGGGACCCCAGCTCTGGTCCACACTCTGGGGCTGGTGTCCCTGCTCCCCATCCCAAAGAAATGACCTGACCCTTTCCGTCTCCCAGCCCTGGGTCCTGAACCACACAGCCAGAGTGTGTGTGGCACAGGCTCTTGAAGAAAAACCACACTGCACAAAGGAAACGAAGTGCATGAGAAGGTGACAAATAGAGGAGTCAACTGAAGGCCCAGGATATTCAGAAGAATTTTCAAGCTGAGGTCGGTGGTGCTTGTTTAAAGCTGAAAGGCAACCACCCAGGACCTAGTATGGCGTGCAGGAGACTACTCAGTATTCTGGAGTGACCTACATGAGCAAAGAATCTGAGAAAGAATGGACATATGCATGACTGATCCACTTTGCTGTACACCTGAAACCCAACGTTGTACATCAACTATACTATAAAATAAAAATTAAATTTAAAAAATGAAACTGGAAGAGAAGGAGAGAGAGAAAATGAACATGCTTAAAGGGGACGTAAATACGACACTCAAATCTCCTTAGAGGCAGAGAGTGAAAGACTGTCTCCCTCGGAAGCTTTAAGGGAGAATAAAGTAGCTGACGATAATTCAGTGTTTTCTCTGAGCCACACACAGTCCCGAGTGCTTCATACACTGACTCAATGTATCCTCATACAAATCGTATGAAGTAGTTCCTATTAATACTCCTCTTAACAGATGAGGAAACTGAGGCATAGAGAGATACAGAAACTCACCCCAAATCAGACAGCTAACGAGAGACAGAGCCGGATTTGAGGCTGGGCAATCTGGTTCCACACTGTGCCCTTATCAGCTCCACAGCACTGTCTGTGAAGGGACAGAGGTTGACTGACAGCAGGTCCAGAGGAAGCCACGGGGAAGCCACCGGGAAACCCACTCTGGATATCCCCAACTCCTTTCCATAAAGAAAGAGATGAAAATTCCTAAGGAAGTGCTGTTCAATAAAAATACACTGTGAGGCACAAATGCAAACCACATTGACTTTAAACTTTCTAGTCATCGCATTTAAAAAATAAAAAGGATAAACAGCAAGGTCCTACTGGATGGCACAGGGATCTATATTCAATATCCTGTGATAAATCATAATGGAAAAGAATATTAAAAAGATGTATATATAACTGAATCATAGCAGAAATGAACAAAACATTGAAAATTGACTGTAATACAATAAAGTTTTTAAAAAATAAGAAGAAACAGGTAAAATTGTTTGAATTAAACTCAGTGTATCCAAAATATTATAATTTCAATATTATAGTCAATGTTGCAATATGTTTTAAACATTATACCAGTCGCTGAGATATTTTACATTCCTTTTTGCATACTAACTCTTTGAAATTGACTGTGTGTTTTAAACTCAGTTTTAAAGTGGTTAATTTGGACCAGCCATGTTTTAAGTACTCAAGAGCAGCATGTGGCAAGTGGCTACCGATATGGACAGGACGGGACTGAAGAGCCGCTGGAAGGAGGAGCGACAGAGAATCGAGATTCTCTGCTGAACCACAAAAGACGCCGGGATTCTTGGCCTCCGGAGGAGGAGAATTCAACCGGGGCCAGAGATGAGGCTTGATCGCTCAGAGCTTTTGTGTAATAAAGTTTGATTAAGGTATAAGAGAGAGAAAGCTTCTGGCACAGACATCAGAAGGGGGCAGAAAGACTGCCACCTCCCCCCTCCCCCCATCTGCTAGTCTTTAGTCGGATGTTATACAGCTACTAGCAGTCTGCTAATTAAAGAAAGGAAATGTTTCAAAACTCAGAGAATGGCACCAGGCCCCACACCCACAAGATGCATTTTGAGATAACATTGGCACCAGGTGAGTCATCCCGAGCCATAAAACGATTGACGTGAATCTTGAAGAAAGGCAGATTCCCATACAAATACATAGCTTCATTAACATAGATTAGGAGAACAATGTATGATTATACCGTACTGTTTGTCAAGTCTGTTCTGAGCTGTAGGGGGAACCAACCTGAAGACAGAGTCTTGGGTAAAGGCATAGCACATTAACATAGCTTAAGACAAACATTTCCATAAGAAAAATGCACTGGTTAGCTCAAGGGTTGAGAAAACTTAAGTTTAGGTGGAACCAGGTGTCATTGTGGCAAAACAGAATTTTTTTTTTTTTTTTTTTTTTGATGTTCAAGCTGGTTTTATTTTTATTTATTTTTTTTATTTATTTTAAATTTTTAAAAGAAAATCCATCCTGAACCCTCCTCCCTCCTCCCTCCCCATACCATCCCTCTGGGTCGTCCCAGTGCACCAGTCCCAAGCATCCAGCATCGTGCATTGAACCTGGACTGGCATCTCGTTTCATACATGACATTTCATATGTTTCAATGCCATTCTCCCAAATCTTACCACCCTCTCCCTCTCCCACAGAGTCCATAAGACTGTTCTATACATCAGTGTCTCTTTTGCTGTCTCGTATACAGGGTTATCGTTACCATCTTTCTAAATTCCATATATATGCGTTAGTATACTGTATTGGTGTTTGTCCTTCTGGCTTACTTCACTCTGTATAATAGGCTCAAGTTTCATCCACCTCATTAGAACTGATTCAAATGTATTCTTTTTAATGGCTGAGTAATACTCCATTGTGTATATGTACCACAGCTTTCTTATCCATTCATCTGCTGATGGACATCTAGGTTGCTTCCATGTCCTGGCTATTATAAACAGTGCTGCGATGAACATTGGGGTACACGTGTCTCTTTCCCTTCTGGTTTCCTCAGTGTGTATGCCCAGCAGTGGGATTGCTGATCATAAGGCAGTTCTATTTCCAGTTTTTTAAGGAATCTCCACACTGTTCTCCATAGTGGCTGTACTAGTTTGCATTCCCACCAACACAGAATTTTAAGAGAAACCTCTTTTAAAATTTGTATAGAGAAGGGGAAAAAATATAACACTAGTTTGTTCCCTCCTGCTGCTTAAGAGAGAGGTAAAAAATGTCTGACACTTGCAGCCTATTTCCTCCACTGGGAGACTCCTGGCCTTCCTGCCTGTTGCCCTCTCATGGGTGCAGGTTAAGTACTTAAGAAGAGGGGAAACCCTAGAATACCTCTGGTTTGGATCTATCTCTGGTGGCTCAGACGGTAAAGAATCCCCCTGCAATGTAGGAGACCTGGTTTCAATCCCTGGGTTGGGAAGATCCCCTGAAGAAGGGAATGGCTACCCACTCCAGTATTCTGGCCTGGAGAATCCCATGGACTATAAAGTCCATGGGCTGGCAAAGAGTCGGACACAACTGAGAGATTTTTGCTTTCACTTTTTCACTTTGAGTAGTTGAAAAGAAACAAATAATAGGGCTGGCCAGGAAAAGCCAGATCTCCGTGGAAATACACTGACACAAATCTATAGGCGTGTGTGCCTCTGTGTGTGCCCACACTGGGTACAAAGTTGGCATTCATGATCCATTGACCAGCAACCCACAAAATCTAACATCAATAAGGACTTCACATCTCCTCTGCAAAAAGGCTTAGTCTGCCTGTGGTAGAACATAGTCTTTATTTTAATTAATAAAATGAAATTCAATTTTTGGAATTAATGTTAAGTTCAGGTTGTATCTTTTCCATCCACCTCCTCTCTAGTCTGCTACCCATGACCCCTGCTCCTCATTTTGGATGCCTGTGGCAACCTCACTGACTGTGGACTCGGGGGCACCGTCTTTGCCCTTTGCACACGTATACCTCTCCCTCAGCTAGCTTTATTAATAACATGAAACCGTGTCCTGTGGAATGACACCCAGAAGTCATTCTACTCGGGCACTTCCCTGGTGCTCAGTGGTAAAGAATCCACCTGCTGATGCACGAGACACGGGTTCGATCCCTGGTCCGGGAAGACCCCACGTGCCACGGAGCAACTAAGCCCGCGTGCCACAACTACCGATCCGGCGGGCTCCAGAGCCCGGGGGCCACGAGCACGCACGTACCCTGGAGCCCGCGCTCTGCAGCGAGAGAAACGCTGCAGTGAGAAGCCGGAGCACCGCAACTAGACGGCAGCTCTCACTCTCCACGGCAGGGAGCAAAGCCTGCACAGCCACGTAGACCCAGCACAGAGTAAACAAGTGATTAAAAAATCATTCCACTGAATACCTGCTTCAACGTGGCATCCTTTTCTCTAGCTAATGCCTTGCCTTTATTTAAAAGTCTGCTGTCTCTTTAGTAGCGAATGTTCATCAAGGACCAAAGAGCCAGAGAAGTGTTTAAATGTCATTTAGATTAAGAATCACAGGGCAGTTTGCCTAGAGGCCAGATTGGAAGATAGGCGTTGGGAAAAGAAAGTAAAATGACTGAGGAGCTGTATCTCTATGAATATAGTTTAAAACTATGGAGCAATATAATAGCTCTGCTCCTGAATATTCTTCCCTAGGGTAGGTAGGGAACACAGTATCGGAGGCCTTGCAGGCAGAACCGTCCCTTTTTCCAAGTTGGAAAATATCATCCTTTGATCAAAGAATGTGAGATCCTTTCATTTTCCCACTACAGTCAGTGTTTCAACTTCAAAAGCCACTTGCTGTTTCTGATCTGTTATCAGTCAGGCAGACACTTTAGTATAAGCTGCTATCTCCTTTATCACACATACAGACTCGAGGATCCCGTGCAGCTCAAACCGCACAGCCCAAGACCGAAAGGTGGACCTGGGGGCCGAGAAAGTCAGCCTCACCACGGAAAGCTGCAGAGCCACTGAGAGACGTGCTGATGTCAGACGCACGGGGGACTCAGCACGTCGCCCACGTGGCTGGGCGCAGCCTTCTGTTCCGAGTTACTTTCACTCCTGAGATCAGAATTGCCAGAAGGAAAAAGCCAGGATATTGTTGGGCATGACTAGAAAGGAAGATACATTAACAAGCTCAAGTACCTAATACAGGGCAGGCACTGGGCTGTTTTTCAGGGACAGTGAACCTCACCGTCATCTCTGATGAGGAGGAGAGGCTGAGAGGAGCGACATACGCGCCTTAGGTTCACTCCTGAGTGGAAAGCCGTCATTCAAACCCCTTGCTCTCCAACCCTAAAGCCTGAGCTTTTTCTTCTCTTTCCCTTTTTAATTATCTTTCTCCTGAACACGCTGCTTCCAGAGAAACAGAGAGAGGGCTGGGTGTGATGGTCTGGGGACTGGTTTAGCCAGACGGCCAAGCCTGACCACACACATTTGTTTATTTGTTTTCGTTTTGTCCATTCTATGTACATCGTAATTGTGTCTCCCTCAAAAAAAAAAAGAAAGAAAAAGGTTCAGTCAAAGAAATACAAGACACATGAGAACATCTCTGACTCATTTCCATAACAGACATCATATTTGCCAAAAGTTGTTGCATCTGCTAACTGGGTGGCTCACCAGTCTTAAGCTCCTGAGTCACTCACGTGCTTCGCTTCGGTGGGACCATGATGTCATGTTCTCCATCTGATTTTTTTCAGGAGCTCTTGGTATTGCTTATTCATATTATTCATTCAGCACTGTTAGGCAACAAAAGACAATCAGACAAAGGACAAAAAAGGCAAAAGACAGCTGGGATGGAATGACCACTGGAATTGAACCAAACATGAACTAAGCCTTCAGTCCAGTAACAATTGTAACGTCCCAACTAGTTCTGTTTCGGTTTATTTACTCCTGTTTCCTTGTGTGATTGTTTGTGACGAATCATTTTCGTGTGTTTTCAATTATAAAAGTAATACAAGCTGTAGGACTACGTGCTCAGTAGCTTCTCTGTGCTTAGTTGCATGTGGGTCCTTTCATACGTCATCCATATGCTGTACAAACATTTAGAAGAAAGATTTTCTTACATTTTATAACAACAACATTCTACACACACTACTCATCAGTTCGTATTTTGTCACTTATCACAGTGCCTTTAGGTTGTACTTTATTCTCCTCCTCTGTGATATCTCTAGCAAAATATCTTTAATTTCTCGAGAGATGACCATTTAGGATGTTTTTAAGTTGGGGTTTTTTTTGTTTGTTTGTTTTACTATGTGTGCATGGGTGCTCAGTCTCTTGAGTCGTGTCCAATTCTTTTCAGCCTTATGGACTGTAGCCCGCCAGGCTCCTCTGTCCATGGGATTCTCCAGGCAAGAATACTGGAGTGGGTTGCCATGCCCTTCCCCAGGGGATCTTCCCAACCCTGGGATCAAACCCAGGTCTCCTGCTTTGCAAGCAGATTGTTTACCTCTGATCCACCAGGGAAGCCCTGTTTTACAATAATAAATACTATTAAAACAAACTTCCTTGTGTACATGTACTTTTTTTTACAATAAGATACAGCCCCCAAAACAGAGCAATTAGCTCTGGGCCTTTGCACATTCTCTTTGTATTATTAATATTATTAGACACAGGACTTAAGTGTACAGTTCAATTAGTTTTGACAAGAGCATATAACCCACCTCCTAATCAAAAAGTAGAATGTTTCCACCCTGTTCGAAAGTTTCCCTGTGTCCCTTCCTAGTCAAACCTGTCCTAATCAATCCCACCCATTCTGATCAACCATTGGTCTGATTTTGCCTGTTTCATAATTTCCTACCAACGGATCAGAAAATTTGATCTTTTTCCTTGTTTGGCTCCTTTGGTTCAGCATATTAGTTCTGCCTGCCCTCATTCCATTTTATTATACAGATGTGGCACAATATTCATTTCTTTTTTATAATCATTTATTTTTAGTTGGAGGCTAATTGCTTTACAATATTGTGTTCGTTTCTGCCATATGGCAACATAGGTATATGTATGTTCCCTCCCTCTTGCGCCTCCTTCCCACCTCCCACGCCCTCACACCCTCTAAGTTGTCACTGAGCATCGGATTTGCACTCCCAGATAGGGGCATTCTGCCATACATTCAACTATTCTGCTGACGAACATTTCAATTATTTCCGGTATGATGTTCCAGTAGATGACACTTCAATAACGCTCTTTGCACCCATGTCTTTATGTCCTGGGAGTTCTTTCATCCCAGGATATAACCCCCAAAATGGGATAAAGAATTTTAAAGTTCTTTAAATTTTTAATTATGTTAGATACTGTCAGATTACCTTCCAAGGAGGTAAAAGCAATTCACATTCCTCCTGGTCCGTTTTCCCACACCTGTATCAACCTGAGAAGCTCTTTGGCTATCAGGGGGCTTCCCTGGTGGCTCAGCTGGTAAAGAATCCACCTGCAGTGTGGGAAAGACCTGGGTTTGATCCCTGGGTTGGGAAGATCCCCTGGAGAAGGGAAAGGCCACTCACTCCAGTATTCTGGCCTGGAGGATCCCATAGACTGTCGAGTCCATGGGGTGGCAAAGAGTCAGACACGACTGAGCGACCTTCACTTCACTTCACTTCACTTGGCTATCAGGGGTACTTCCCCTTAAGGGCTAAAAGCTCATTCATGGAGCAGCACCTACTAAAATACTAAAAATACGCATACTGAGCACAAACTTTGTGTTGAGCACTTTGCTAGGTACTGGTGATAAAAAGGGAAGCAAAGCCTGACCCTCACCCTCAAAGTGTTAGTATTAGTGAAAGTGTTAGTCACTCAGTCACGTCTGACTCTTTGTGAGCCCATGGACTGTAGCCCACCAGGCTCCTCTGTCCATGGAGTTTTCCAGGCAAGGGTTCTGGAGTGGGTTGCCATTTCCTCCTCCAGGGGATCTTCCTGATCCAGGGATCAAACCTGGGTCTCCTGAATCACAGGCAGTTTCTTTACCATTGGAGCCACCAGGGAAGCTCCCTTACATGGCTTACAAGTCAAATAAGAAAAGTGGTGTGGTTGATACAGGAAGGAATGTTTCTGTGAGGCATCACAGGAGAGACAATTTGAGAAAGTCAGATTGTGAAGTCAGATAAAGAAGTGTGTGGCCAAAGGCTTCCAAATGCTAGCTCTGAAGAAGTCAGAACGAGTTGGATGAAGAAGAGGAAGAGTATTCTAGGCAGATGGAAGAGAGTAGGAGGGGCCAGAAAGTCATAAAACACTGACTGTCTGCATCAGAAATCCAGGGACATGGGGACTGTATGCAGCCTACCCACAGAGGACAACAAGGCGTGCTACAGACAATGGTGGGGTTTCACATCTTGGCTACTGTGAACACTGCTGCAATGAACACTGAGATGCACGTATCTTTTTGAATCATGATTCTCTCCAGATGTAAGCCCAGGAGTGGGATTGCAGGGTCAGACTGTAGCTCTGTTTTTAGTTTTTTTCAAGAAACCTCCATGCTATTCTCCACAGTGGTTGTACCGATTTACATTCCCACCAAGGGTGGGAGGCTTCCCTTTTCTCCACACCTTCTCCAGCATTTATTTTTGTAGATTTTTTTAATAATGGCCAGTCTGACTGGTGTGAGGTTATACCTCACTGTGTGGTTTAGGTTTGAATTTCTCTAAGCAAACTAAATGTCCATTGACAGAGGGATGGATAAAGAAAATGAGTAATGTACTATTACTCAGACATACTGAAGAACAAAATAAAGCCATCCGCAGCAACACGAATGGACCTAGAGATTATCATAATAAGTGAAGTAAGTCAAAGACAAATATCATGTGATATCACTTATATGTGGCATCTAATAAAAAATGATACAAATGAACTTATTTACAAAACAGAAACTGATTCACAGATCTTGAAATCAAACTTATGGTTACCAAGGGGAAATGGAAGAGGATGATAAATAGGAAGATTGGGATCAACATATACACACTGCTGCTGCTGCTGCTGCTGCTGCTGCTGCTAAGTTGCTTCAGTTGTGTCCAACTCTGTGCAACCCCATAGAGGGCAGCCCACCAGCCTCCCCCATCCCTGGGAATCTCCAGGCAAGAATACTGGAGTGGGTTGCCATTTCCTTCTCCAATGCATGAAAGTGAGAAGTGAAAGTGAAGTCGCTCAGTCGTGTCCTAGACCCCATGGACTGCATGCAGCCCACCAGGCTCTTCCATCCATGGGATTTTCCAGGCAAGAGTACTGGAGTGGGGTGCCATTGCCTTCTCCATATACACACTACTATATATAAAATAAATAATCAACAAGGACCTAATGTATAGGGCAAGAAACTCTACTCAATACTCTGTAATAAATTAGATAGGGAAAGAATTTGAAAAAGAATGGATATATATATATACACACATATATTTACACACATATGATTCACTTTGCTATATACCTGAAACTAACACAGGTATACAGTAAATCAACTATACTCCAATAAAATGTTTTTTTTAATTGGCAAAATTTGAATCAGGGCTATAGATTAGGTAATATAATGCTGTTTTATTGTTAAACTTTTTGAGTTTGATAACTGCCCTGTGATTGTATAAATGAATGCCTTGTTCTTAGAAATTACATACTAATAAAAAGGGCTTAATGTCTATGACTTACTCTCAAATGGTTCAGAAAACAGTATTATGTAGACAGGTAGATAAAATAGATTAATTATTAAAATTGAAAACAAAGAGCACAAAAGATACTACGTCAGAGAACTTTTTATCAAAATTAAATAAGAAGGACTGATGCTGAAGCTGAAACTCCAATACTTTGGCCACCTAATGCAAAGAGCTGACTCATTTGAAAAGACCCTGATGCTGGGAGGGATTGGGGGCAGAAGGAGAAGGGGACAACAGAGGATGAGATGGTTGGATGGCATCACAGACTCAATGGACATGGGTTTGGGTGGACTCTGGGAGTTGGTGATGGACAGGGAGGCCTGGTGTGTTGCAGTTCATGTGGTCACAAAGAGTCAGACATGACTGAGCAACTGAGCCACTGAACTGGAGTGGCTGTTATATCATACTTTGAATCATGATACCTAGGGGTTTATGAAACACTTGATCTTTCCTCTTAATGATATTAGTGTAAGAAATACATGCCATGTGGACTTAATGATAGTTTAGGGCAAAGGTTTGGGGTTTTTTGGGGGGTCTTATGAAAATTACACAAATATATTATTGGAGTAAAAAAATAACCTAGCTTATGTATCTGTGTATCATTTCATTTATTTTGTCCTGTAAAGACGTTGATTTGCAGGTGGTGGCTTACAAATGTATGCACTGAAATTTATAAAAGAAACAACCTTAAATAGTATTTTATTTAATAAAGGTATCCTGATTGAAGCATAAAAGAGATAGGTAAACAGGTAGATAGGTGGTAGGAAGAAGGATGGAGCAAATGTGAAAAAAATGTTAACAACTGGCAGATTTAGGTGAGGAATACGTAGGGTTTTTTTGAACTGGCCAGGAATTTTTCTCTAAGTTTGAAGTTATTTCAAAATAAAAGTTTCTTGTATTAAGATTCAAAATAGAACAAGGCCTTCATTGACCTTCAGTCGGCTCTCTATGACTGGTGTGAATGACATGAAATGGAAGGCAGTGAGCTCTGAAGGAGAAAGAAACTGAAGCAAATTCTTGAGGAGACTTGTTCCTGCTGAGAAATTTGAATGTCATCCTGAAAGCCATGCAAAGGAAAGGAGTGCTGGAACTCAACGGGAATGTTGAGAGTCCTTCGGCAGCTTTGAGGAGGTGGGCTCGGCCTGGGACCAAGTGATGGGCAGGAGACCGGCTGGGAGGTGAGCACAGTGCATCAGACAAGAGAAGGCCTGGGGAGGCAAGAGCTGAGAAATGGAAAAAAGATACAGCAACCGTGTTAGGATGCTGCCTGACCCGGAAAGTGGAGGCTGTGGGAGGATTCTGGCTTGGCAAACTGGTCAGATGGTGAGTCAAGTCACCAAAGCAGAGAGTGGAGATGCAGTGGAAAGCTCCAGAAGAGAGGATGAGTTCTGGGCTGGCCAGAAGGAGACTGACGTACACATGGAAAATTCAAGGGGAGGCTTGCAGAACCCAGCAATCTGGGCATGAGACACCAGCTTTAATGTCATCTGCATGTAGATGATTTGGGCTCCAATAAAGGACGGGTCCTTGAAGCTTTTTCCCTATTTCACCACTGTCAAGCCTAATGAGGGCATTTTATTTTCAAAAGGAAGCTAAAAGTGGGAAGTTGTTAGCCTACAATACCTAGAATGTCTTCTTCCCAGAACCTGTGGAAACAGGCCCATCTAAAAAATGTCATGAACAACTGCTCTACATTGAAAGGAGATAATTGTCACAATCTAGCAACATTTCCATTAAGTGCAACAGTGGTGAGCTGTTATGCAAAACACGGTCAGGGCTCATTGCACCATCGGAGCCAGAAGAGCGTGTGAGCTCTGAACAAAAGGACAGACCTGACTCATCTCCATCACTCCCCCTTAGCTCAGTCAGGGGCTTTGCAGACACAAGAACCATGCAGACACGCCCCCAAAACCTCCACCACCACCACTCAAGCAACACTGGTTTCTGAGACTGTGTTACACCACATTGTCTGATGAGATTGGGAGGGAAAGTGGGAACCAGGAAACTTGCTACAAACGCAAATCCTTGGTCCCCACGCCAGACCTACTGAATCAAAACTGGGAGGTGGGCCCAGCTATCTGTGTTGGAGAAAACTCTTGAGAGTCCCTTGGACGGTAAGGAGATCCAACCAGTCCATCCTCAAGGAAATCAGTCCTGAATATTCACTGGAAGGACTGATGTTGAAGCTGAAATTCCAATACTTTGGCCACCTGATGCAAAGAACTGACTTATTTGAAAAGACCCGGATGCTAGGAAAGATTGAAGACGGGAGGAGAAGGGGATGAGAGAGGATGAGATGGTTGGATGGCATCACTGACTCAATGGACATGAGTTTGAGTAAGCTCCGGGAACTGGTGATAGACAGGGAGGCCTGGTGTGCTGCAGTCCATGGGGTCGCAAAGAGTCGGATACAACTGAGGGGTTGAACTGACTGATTGAGATAAGTGGATGAACATTTGCGGGGGGGGGGGGGGTAAAACTATATTAATTCCTCAAACCAAATACAAACTCCAAATGAATCTGAGTCTTTGTGACCCCATAGACTGTAGGTGGCAGGCTTCTCTGTCCATGGAATTTTCCAGGCAAGAATACTGGTGTGGGTTGCCATTTACTTTTCCAGAGGTTCTTCACCACCCAGTGATCGAACCCGAGTGTCCTGCATTGCAGATGGATTCTTTACCACTGAGCCCCCTGGGAATCCTCATCTATTATATTGACAAACATTAAAAAGCTTGACAACATGATCTGCTGGTTGGTGAGGCTCTGGGGATCGTGAAGCAAGATCCTACATCGCTGGTAAGAATGTACAATGAAGGCAAATTCCCCGAAAGAGGCAATTTCGACAATATTTAATGAAACTATGTAAGCGACTCAACTTGTAGGAGTTTATCCTACAACACTATGGAAAGACCACCTACACAAGGTCAATCAGTGCACCTTATTTGTAATTGCAAACATCAGAAACTACATAAAAGCCCAAGCAGAGAAGGTTGGCTTATTATCACAGCAGTCCTATGAAGCTGTAAAAAGAAGAATTATCTCTGTGAACTGATGCAAATTTATCTCAAGGAGATATTAATAAGATGAAAAAAAAAAACTTTAAAAAGTAAAATGCAATAAAGTATATAGGTAGGAAGAGAATGCTCCCTTTAAGAAAAGAAGAAGGGGAATTAAAATAACATGCATTTATCTGTTATCTTTAAACCTCCTCGCAAAAAAACACAGGAAGAATAAGAGAGCAAAACACAGGTAGGAGGGGGCAAGATGAAAGGGATACAGGACAGAAAGATGCTTCTGACTATATCTTTCTATATAGTTTTGAGTTTTGGAACCATGTTACTCCTCTAGATAGTCAAAAATTAAATCAACAACAATGGGAAGGGCAAAAATGTTTAAAACTGAAAGCAGAGCACAGTAATGAATCCAGTTATATAATTTCAAGTGAATACCGTGTTCATAGTAACTGGGAAAGAAAAAGGAGAAAACCAGTTTGAGAAACGTTTGAGCAAAGTATTTGACTTCAAATATATACGTACAGGACTTGAGTCTTGTACAAGATTGTGGAGTGGGGGGAACTGCACGCCAAAGCTGAATTGTTTTTTTGTACATTTGTCATTGTCATGGTGTGAATGCAGTCATTTTGAAAGCATCTTGGATAAGCTGGAGCACTAAAGGAGCAAGTATCACCATCTCTAGGAGGCGTGGTTCTCAGTGTGGAAGAAGCGACACCCAAGTTACAGAACGGCAGAGGGTGAGAAAGCCCTTTGGAGATGGATTGGATTTGGAGACACTGCTGCTGCTGCTAAGTCCCTTCAGTGTCCGATTCTGTGCGACCCCATAGACGGCAGCCCACCAGGCTCCCCTGTCCTTGGGATTCTCCAGGCAAGAACACTGGAGTGGGTTGCCATTTCCTTCTCCAATGCATGAAAGTGAAAAGTGAAAGGGAAGTCACTCAGTTGTGTCCGACTCTTAGCGACCCCATGGACTGCAGCCCACCAGGCTCCTCCGTCCATGGGATTTTCCAGGCAAGAGTACTGGAGTGGGGTGCCATTGCCTTCTCTGTTGGAGACACTGGTGAGCCGTGATTTTTAACGTATGTGTGTGTCTTTTCATGAATATGCACATATGTATACACACGTGTATACGTGTGCACGGGTCCCCAACCTCCAGGCCGCGGACCGGTATCTACTGTCAGATCAGCAGCAACATCAGATTACAAATGAAGCGCATAGTAAAAGTAATGCACTTGAATCACCCCAAAACCGTCCCCCCATTCCTTGTCCGTGGAAGAACTGTCTTCCACGAAGTAGGTCCCTGGTACCAAAAAGGCTGGGGACCACTGCATGTGTGTGTGGATGTGTGAGTTTGTGTTTGTATATGTGTACATGCATGCATATGTTTTATTAACTTTGCCAAAAGGCCCTAGGAGCAAAGATACCTCAGTAGCAATGAACACATGGACCCCACTAAAAGGAAACAGGGCTCCTGAAAAATAGCCAGTTCTGGAGCCAGGGAATAGATTCAAGATGAGCTTGGAATATGTGATAAGGTCGTGCTCACAAAATTCGTGAGACCAAGTCACAAAGACATGAGAATCAGCTTGAGGGGGTTCTCCTGGCCAATTCTGGGTTAAGTGAGTACCAAACATTTAAGGACAGTAATGAATTATAAACTATTGAGAGAAAAAAGGAATCTATAAGCTCTTACTTTTAATAAGCACATAAAGAAATGAGGGGGAAAGGAGAGATCTATTTACAGCAGAATGTCAAGTGCCAACTGGTAAAGGCAGGATATTGGAGTTTTGTACATTTTGCAACCATCGCAGAGAAAATGAGTTCAAGCAAGAATCAGCAACAGATGCTCAATCTAGGAGAAAGTTCAAGGAGGGGCAGAATACTTGCATGATCTCAACGTGTTTCCCACAGATTGCTTATTAGTTGTAAGGCAAAAAAAAGAATGGTAACTCTACAGTGAAGACCCAGGACAACACTTGACAGGGTGATGGAAATTAACATCATTAATGTGAGCAAATCAGCATCACTTATGTGATATTCCAGCCAGGAATGCATCACCTAAATCTAATTACTAGGAAACATCAGGCGAACCCCAAAGAAAGGCTATGAAAACGTTCCAGATGAAAGGAGATTACTGAGACATGAGCACACAGTGCAACACCCTACCCTAGACTGGATCCCGGACCGGGAACCAAGCTGGGGAGCGAGAAGGGGGCTAAAAAGGGCGTAACTGGGTCCACGGACAAGACGAGAATCCAGAGGAAAGGCCCTGTGTATTCGGGCTTTACCTGCTAAGGGGCCACGACGTATGCTACTGACTTCTAAATAAGTCACAAGATACATGTACTCATGTCCACATACACATATATACAGAGCTTCCCTGGTGGCTCAGTTGGTGAAGAATCTGCCTGCAATGCAGGAGATCCAGCTTCAGTCCCAGGGTGGGGAAGGGCCCCTGGAGAAGGAAATGGCAACCCTCTCCAGTATTCTTATCTGGAGAATCCCTTGGACAGGGGAGCCTGGCAGGCTACAGTCCATGGGGTCGCAAAGAGTCAGACACGACTTAGCAACTAAACCACCACACGTATATACACTTGCACACACAGTCTACACACACGCAGAGGGTGCACAAGGACCCTCTGGCGTAAAACGCAAGTAACAGGCGAAACTGGGAGAGGAAAGCTCTCATCTGTACTGTCCTTACTCCTTTTTTTTTTGGCTGCACTGCGTCTTCCTTGCTGAGGCCAGGCTCTCTCCAGGGCAGTGAGTGGGGGCTGCTCTCATCATGGTGCACGGCTTCCCATCCCGCTGTTTTCTCCTGTTGCAAAGCCCGGACTTCAGAGCACGCGGGCTTCAGTACTTGTGGTGCAAGGGCTGAGCTGCTTTGCGGCACGTGGGATCTTCGTTTCGTGACCAGGGATAGAACCTATGCCCCCTGCATTGGCCAGCGGATCCTTAACCACTGGACCACCAGGGAAGCCCCACTATTCTTAGTCTTTGAGCTTTTAGTACACTTGAAATTATTTCCAAATAAAAATCATTTTTTTTAAAAGAGCAGGCCATCAACATAATTTGAGAAAGCAAATGGTTTAGGCTAGCCCCAGGAGTGTAGGTTAGTATCTAAAGAAGCCAGAAACTCATTTTCATCTAGATCTAAAAAATACCATAGGCCAATCTTAATTAAATGACTTTGCTATTTAATATTTATAAGGCCATTTGCTGATGTGGTTTTCATACAATGGCTTACAAATTATAGTATAACCAGTAGAGTAGAGGATATTTAATAAATAGTGATGACTGAGCAACGTGCCATGGATTAGCTGGGCACCTTCCTGAGAGACTTGAGAGGAAGACCTGCTGAACAGTCAGAAAACACTGGGATTCCTGACCAACCGCCTTTATAGATTTGAAATAGACGCTTCAGTTACATTAGTCTTAAAATTAGATCACATTTCTATTTTGTATTTCAGAATGATGTCTTGGGACTTCCCTGGCGGTCCAGTGGGTAGGAATCTGCCTTCCCAAGCAGGGGACGGGGTTCGATCCCCCATCAGGGGACTAGGATCCCACGTGCCACGGAGCAGCTGGGCCTGGGTGCTCCGAAGCTGGTGTGGGGCCACAGAAGGCTGCAGACTGAACCCAGAGAAACCTGTGTGCCTCAATGAAGACCTAGCACAGACAAAGTCTAAATAAAGTAGTATCTTAAACCCAAAGGTAGTATTTTTCGAATTTCTCATTTTTAGTGCTTGCCATTATCTAGATATTAATGTTGAGATTCCTAGGGAAAAGAAGACAGAAATAAATATTTTGGGCCCTGTAAAAACTTAGCATCCTTTAGTTAACAGAGAGATACGGAGGCTGGCATCAGAACTTCTTTATTTCAATATTTGCTTCCTAAGGACTAATGTAAACAGAATATAGCCTTTTGCTTTCTCTGTATTCGGACAGCTTGCATCCGTTGGCCAGCTCTGCCTTTCTCAAGGAGCTGAGGTTGGACCCCAGATGGATCCCAGGGGTCGGTTCGCATAACATGACTCCAGGCTTTGTTTTTCTGCATTTGTTTTGTTTCAGTGGAACCTAATTTGTTCTAAATCTGAGATAGTGTTACTTCAAAAGCTTCCTGTTAATATACTGGAACAAAAAAGTATAATTTATGAATTATCTACTCCTTACAGCTGAATGAAATAAGCTAATTCTTTGCTGTTCACTTAACAGGCTAAGTCTGTATAGTCGTTAGTGGCTGTTAGCGAACAGTATTTGTTTTTTAAAAAAGTGTTTATAATTCCACCCTGCATTTCACATGTATTGGTTTTATATAATACATTTCTGATTAGGATAGGACTTTGAAAAGCCAGCAGTTCACTTCTCATAATTGGCTGCAGAAAATTCGATATCAGTCTTCTGCAGTAGACATCAAATCACGTCTCGCAGACGCAATGTACTTGGCTCTATTAGCCTGTGGTGATTTCAACACTGGAAGGCAGACAAGAAGCAGAATTGGAAGCACAGAGGGAAGAAGTAAATGCAGGAGAGAGGAAAAGAACAGGAGGGAAAAAGAGAAGAGGAAATAGCAGAGGCAGGAGAAATAGAAGGTCAGTGGGAAAGAAGGTGGAACAGCGAGAGGATAAGAAGATGGAAGAAGGGCTCGGAGGTAAAGAATCCGCCTCCAACGCGGGAGACCCTGGTCTGATCCCTGGCCAGGGGAAGTCCCACCCGCCAAGGAGCAGTTAGCCTGTGAGCCCCAACTGTGAGGCTGCGCTCGAGAACCCAGGAGCCCCAACTACTGAATCTGCTGTGACCTAGACCTGCGCTCTGCAATTAGAGACGCCCCACAATGAGAAGCCCGTGCAGCCCAACCAGAGAGCGGCTCCTGCACACCCCAGCGGGAGAAAAGCCTGCCCAGCAACCCAGACCCAGCACAGCCAAAATTAACCACATAAAAATAATACATAAAAATAACAAATAAATATTATATCTTCAAAAAAGAAAACAGAAGAAGATAAAGCCCTAATTCAAAACTCTACACTCACCCCTGTGTTCACAGCAGCACGGTCACAACAGTTAAGACACGGGAGCAGTCTAAGTGTCCATCCACCGCCAAAAGGATAAAAAAGATGTGGGGGGAATGTAAACTGGGCAGCCACTGTGGAAACAGAATAGAGGGTCCTCAGAAAACTACAGCTAGAGCTGCCGTAGGATCCAGGGGCCCCACTCCTGGACACACATCCAGATAAAACTATAACTTGAAAAGATACACGCACCCCTATGCTCACAGCAGCAGTCTTCACAATGGCCAAGACATGCCAATAGATGTCCATCAACAGAGGGATGAATAGAGAAGACACAGGGCGTGTGTGTGTGTGTGTGTGTGTGTGTGTGTGCGCGCGCGTGTGTGTGTGCGTGTGTGTGCGTGTGCGCACGCACAGTGAAGTACTACTCAGCCATAAAAAAGAATGAAATAATGCCACTCACAGCAACACAGATGGATCTAGAGATGATCATGCTAAGCAAAGTGAGTCAGAAAGAGATACACAGACACCACACAATATCACTTACATGTGAGATCTCAAATAGAACACAAATGAACATATCTACAAACCAAAAACAGACTCACAGACATAGACAACAAACTGCTGGTTCCCAAGGGGGAGGCAGGGTATGGGAGGGATGGATTGGGAGTCTGGGATTAGCTGGTGCAGCCTATGCTATACAGAATGGATAAACAACAAGATACAACTGTGTAGCTCAGGGACCTGTATTCAATAACCTGTGATAAGACATAAAAGAACACCCCAAAAAAGAATGTGTGTGTGTCCATATATATATAATATATACGGACAAACACACATTTATATAACTGAATCAGTTCACTGTACAGCAGAAATTAACACAACTACATTTCAATAAGCTTTCTTTAAAGGAAGAAAGGGAAAAGGAAAACAACGCAGAGGAGGAAAAGTGGGAGATGAGAATTCCTCTCTCAGCTGGGGTTTATTGAAAAGACCCTGAAATGGAACCTCTTTATTTACATTTTGTAAAAGGGAATACATTATGAGATCTGCAGGGAGAGACAGTGGTTTCCTATTTGGCCATTGCTTCTGTTTGTTTAACACATGTTTATTTTGTATAAGCTAGAACTTCGCTTGCATGAAGGTATTCCTTTATACTTGTACAGAATGTAAACTGATCTTTTAGAGCTAGGTGGTACCAACAGTAGATGCCTGGGCTGAACAGAGGCGCTGCAGCCCGCCTGGAATGGGCAAGAACTGGCAGCTATTAACGAAGCAGCTTTCTTCCAGCTGTCACTTGGTGCCACGCTTTGAAGCATCCTCTATGGAATGGTTTTAAACAAGCACAGACAGAACTTGTCACAGTATCATATAACCGCTATTGAACAGCTCTGAGCTTTGAATCAGCCGTGTAGCCTCTGTATTAAAAAAAGAAAACCAATCTGTCATGAAAGTGCATGAAAGTTGACAAGACTTCCTCTAATAGCTATATCCTGGGAATACATATTTATGAACATTTTTTTAAACACTAGCTTGGAAAACACATACTACCATGCTCAGATTGTTTAAAATGTGAACCTCTGACCTTAACAATCATAACAGCTTACTTCACAGCTAAACCTGTGGTTTATTCTGACCCTCAAGCAGCCTGTAATGTCCTCCATTAAAGAAAGAGGCTGTGTTTGTATTTCCTTTCAGGGTTTTAAGTTATGATTAAGTATAGACATTATTCAAAATAACTGTCTCAACTTGTCTTAATGTTTATATAATCTCTTTTCAGTATTTTAATTTATGAGTAGATACAGACATTAGTCAAAATAACTGTCTCAATGTGTCTTCTTGTTTGTAACAATTTCCAAACTATATCAATTATTCTCTAATATTCTATCATTATGGGGTTCCTGGTGGCTCAGATGGTAAAGAATCTGCCTGCAATGCAGGAGACCCAGGTTCGATCCTTGAGTCAGGAAGATCTCCAGGAGAAGGGAATGGCTTTCCACTCCAGTATTCTTGCCTGGAGAATTCCATGGACAGAGGAGCCTGGTGGGCTACAGTCCATGGGGTCACAAAGAGTCGGTGACTAAGTGACTAACACTTTCACTTTCTAGAATAAATGGTATCTTTGTTTTTCATTTATGACAGGATTTATTTCAGAATTCCCAATATGACAATACACAGACATCCAGAAAAACTCTCCACTATGTAATACCCTTAACAAACAGTTATACAATTCCAAGAGTGGCTTTCACATAAAAGACAACCATCAGTGTTACCACTGTCCTTGTTTATCTGCATGGCGTTCACAATTACATCTACAGTCTTCTTTGTTTGCCCTCCAAATAATATTATTGCCTTTTAAACAGGGGTCATCTGGGGCTTCCCAGGTGGGTCAGTGGTAAAGAATCCATCTGCCAATGTAGGAGAAACAAGTTTGATCCCTAGGTCGGGAAGATCTCTTAGAGGAGGAAATGGCAACCCACTCCAGTATTCTTCCCTGGAGAATCCCATCGACAGAGGAGCCTGGCGGGTCACATGGGGTCACAAAAAATCAGACATGACTTAGTAACTAAACAATAACAACATCTGAGGCAAAATGATCTGAAGATAACTTTGCCATCAATTAATTAAAGTTTCACTTACCTGGTAGCTCAGCTGGTAAAGAATCTGCCTGCAATGCAGGAAACCCCGGTTCAATTCGTGAGTCGGAATGATCCTCTGGAGAAGGGATAGACTATCCACTCCAGTATTCTTGGGCTTCCCTGGTGGCTCAGATGGTAAAGAATCCGCCTGCAACGCGGGAGACCTGGGTTTGATCCCTGGGTTGGGAAAATCCCCTGGAGGAGGGCATGTCAACCCACTCCAGTATTCTTGCCTGGAGAATCCCATGGACAGAGGAGCCTGGCAGGCTATGGTGCCTGGGGTCACAAAGGGTCAGACATGACTGAGCAACTAAGCATACAATCTAAGCTTCACTGTAATTCATGAGTTTCTAATTCTTGTACTTAAGACACTATTTCCTCCCATCTCTGCTTGTGACATTTATTTTAAATGAGACCTAAACACCAAGATTAGCTTACAAATTAAGACCAGAGTCAAATGCATTAGAACATAAAAACATAGATAAGAAATTAGAGAATTTTTGAGCTGATGAAAATGTTAAAGATAATGTATCCAACATTTTAAAAGAAACCGAAGTCCAGGGATGTGAAAAGGCTTTCCAAATCTTGCATGGCTAGTTGGGGCCATGAAGCTAGTTGTGAGAACAAGTAGAAAGCAGGCTAGGTATACTTGATAAGAAAATTAACGAAGTCTTGGCTGAAGCCGAAGCTCCAATACTTTGGCCACCTGATGCGAAGAGCGGACTCATTTGAAAAGACCCTGATACTGGGAAAGGCTGAAGGTGGGAGGAGAAGGGGATGACAGAGAATGAGATGGTTGGATGGCATCACCGACTCAATGGGCATGAGTTTGAACAATCTCCGGGAGATAGTAAAGGACAGGAAAGTCTGCTGTGCTGCAGTCCATGGGTCACAGAGTTGGACACGACTGAGCGACTGAACAACAACAACAGCATTTCACCGTATCCCAGGGGGTAGCCTTGTCAAGGGAGCACTGCCGGTGAGACCTTCCAGCACCGCTGTGAGCTGTAACGCCCGCTCAACTGCCAAGGCTGCTCCTTCACCACAAGCCAGAGCCCCCGGGTTGGTTGGTTTGTTTTTAATTTCAGCGTCACTTTGAATATATGATCCGTCCCAGACTCCACAAGCAGCATGTACACAGGACTGCTGGAGTTAGAACTACTAGACTCCTAAAAGCTAGTCAGCAGAAGACACCAGGCTGCCATCAAACGCGTGAAGAAAATGTTTTAAATCAGAAGTTCGCTCCCTGGTGTTTTTTTAACGAGTCAGGAAGCAGAAGGGGGAGGAAGGGCGTGTCGGCGAGAGCACCACATCTGTGACTAAGAAGAGGGGAAAACCTGCCGGTCCTCAAAGTGAAAATCCCCTTCTATTTTAAGGAACACTCTCTCAGTTGAACCAATCTCTCCAACGAGTAAATCGGGTTGGATCATATCCTCTTGGGACAGCTAAGTTCCCAAAGAATAAGCCTTTAATGCATCGATTAAAAAGGGAGAATGTCCTCTGACAGCTGAGGAGACCATCCGTTTCCAGTGGCCTGTGCGTTCTGTTCGTGCGGCGCCGGGCGCAGAGGACCGGCGCTCAGCCAGCCCCCGGCTCAGCGCGGGCACAGCCTCCCGCGCGGCGCTCAGCCGGGGCTTCCGCGGGGACTTTTCCCCCGCGGGCCTCGCGAGGCGTGTCTCGGGGCGGAGGAGTAGATCTGACGGTGCTCGGAAGACGTCGTCAGCTCTCAGGGTGAAACCATGTACTGAAGTCAGGCTGGACGGAGACGTTCATGCCGGCTCACCCATCTCAAGCGCAAACCACCCAAGTCCACACTGCAGACGCCCTTATTATCCACTCTGCCGCCATTTTGGGCTACGATTATCCTCTCCTCCACGTCTCTGAATTTATTCTACCACCTAACCCTCCTTATGAAAACGCCTACGCGTTTCTTAAATAATTGTGTTGTATATATTTAAATAGTTGAACTAAAAAAAAAATAAACCCTCCTTTTCCCAAGGAATGAGGAAAACCGGACTTCATTTCCATATTCCGCAAAGACAATTACAGAGAAACAAACTAACCATAACATCGAGTGGTGGACAGCCTATTTATGAAGCTCCATGATGGCTCCATAGAGACGATGAAGCTCCATGATGGCTCCATAGAGACGAAGAGGCCCAGCTTTCCTCAAGAGCAAGGGCGCTATACATGGAATCTAAAAATAACAATACAAATGTACTTATTTATAAAACAGACTCCTGGAGTTAGAAAACAAATTTATGTTTACCAAAGGGGAATGGTTCAGTTCAGTTCAGTTCAGTCGCTCAGTCATGTCGGACTCTTTACGACCCCATGAATCTCAGCACACCAGGCCTCCCTGTCCATCATCACCTCCCGGAGTTCACTGAGACTCACGTCCATTGAGTCAGTGATGCCATCCAGCCATCTCATCCTCTGTCATCCCCTTCTCCTCCTGCCCCCAATCCCTCCCAGCATCAGAGTCTTTGCCAATGAGTCAACTCTTCGCATGAGGTGGCCAAAGTACTGGAGTTTCAGCTTTAGCATCATTCCTTCCAAAGAAATCCCAGGGCTGATCTCCTTCAGAATGGACTGGTTGGATCTCCTTGCAGTCCAAGGCACTCTCAAGAGTCTTCTCCAACACCACAGTTCAAAAGCATCGATTCTTCAGCACTCAGCCTTCTTCACAGTCCAACTCTTACATCCATACATGACCACTGGAAAAACCATAGCCTTGACTAGACAGACCTTTGTTGGTAAAGTAATGTCTCTGCTTTTGAATATGCTATCTAGGTTGGTCATAACTTTCCTTCCAAGGAGTAAGCGTCTTTTAATTTCATGGCTGCAGTCACCATCTGCAGTGATTTTGGAGCCCAGAAAAATAAAGTCTGACACTGTTTCCATTGTTTCCCCATCTATTTCCCATGAAGTGGTGGGACCCGATGCCATGATCTTCGTTTTCTGAATGTTGAGCTTTAAGCCAACTTTTTCACTCTCTTCTTTCACTTTCAACAAGAGGCTTTTTAGTTCCTCTTCACTTTCTGCCAGAAGAGTGGTGTCATCTGCATATCTGAGGTTATTGATATTTCTCCCAGCAATCTTGATTCCAGCTTATGCTTCTTCCAGCCCAGCGTTTCTCATGATGTACTCTGCATAGAAATTAAATAAGCAGGGTTACAATATACAGCCTTGAGGTACTCTTTTTCCTATTTGGAACCAGTCTGTTGTTCCATGTCCAATTCTAACTGTTGCTTCCTGACCTGCATACAGGTTTCTCAAGAGGCAGGTCAGGTGGTCTGGTATTCCCATCTCTTGAAGAATTTTCCACAGTTTGTTGTGATCCACACAGTCAAAGGCTTTGGCATAGTCAATAAAGCAGAAATAGATGTTTTTCTGGAACTCTCTTGCTTTTTGATGATCCAGCAGATTTTGGCAATTTGACCTCTGGTTCCTCTGCCTTTTCTAAAACCAGCTTGAACATCTGGAAGTTCATGGTTCATGTACTGCTGAAGACTGGCTTGGAGAATTTTGAGCATTACTTTACTAGAGTGTGAGATGAGTGCAACTGTGCGGTAGTTTGAGCATTCTTTGGCATTGCCTTTCTTAGGGATTGGAATGAAAGCTGACCTTTTCCAGTCCTGTGGCCACTGCTGAGTTTTCCAAATTTGCTGGCATATTGAGTGCAGCACTTTCACAACATCACCTTTTAGGATTTGAAATACCTCCACTGGGATTCCATCACCTCCACTAGCTTTGTTCACAGTGATGCTTTCTAAGGCCCACTTGACTTCACATTCCAGGATGTCTGGCTCTAGGTCAGTGATCACACCATTGTGATTATCTGAGTCATGAAGATCTTTTTTGTACAGTTCTTCTGTGTATTCCTACCACCTCTTCTTAATATCTTCTGCTTCTGTTAGGTCCATACCGTTTCTGTCCTTTATTGAGCCCATCTTTGCATGAAATGTTCCCTTGGTATCTCTTATTTTCTTGCTCTAGTCTTTCCCATTCTGTTGTTTTCCTCTATTTCTTTGCATTGATCACTGAGGAAGGCTTTCTTATCTCTCCTTGCTGTTCTTTGGAACTCTGCATTCAGATGCTTGTATCTTTCCTTTTCTCTTTTGCTTTTCGCTTCTCATCTTTTCAAAAGTTTTCACAGCTATTTGTAAGGCCTCCCCAGACAGCCATTTTGCTTTTTTGCATTTCTTTTCCATGGGGATGGTCTTGATCCCTGTCTCCTGTACAATGTCACGAATGTCTCCATCCATAGTTCATTAGGCACTCTATCAGATCTAGTCCCTTGAATCTATTAGTCACTTCCACTGTACAATCATAAGGGATTTGATTAGGTCATACCTGAATGGTCTAGTGGTTTTCCCTACTTTCTTAATTTAAGTCTGAATTTGGCAATAAGGAATTCATGATCTGAGCCACAGTCAGCTCCCAGTCTTGTTTTTGCTGACTGTATAGAGCTTCTCCATCTTTGGCTGCAGAGAATATAATCAATCTGATTTTGGTGTTGACTATCTGGTGATGTCCATGTGTAGTCTTCTCTTATGTTGTTGGAAGAGGGTGTTTGTTATGACCAGTGCATTTTCTTGGCAAAACTCTATTAGCCTTTGCTCTGCTTCATTCTGTACTCCGAGGCCAAATTTGCCTGTTACTCCAGGTGTTTCTTGACTTCCTACTTTTGCATTCCAGTCCCCTATAATGAAAAGGACACCTTTTCTGGGTGTTAGTTCTAAAAGGTCTTGTAGGTCTTCATAGAACCATTCAACTTCAGCTTCTTCCGCATTACTGGTTGGGGCATAGGCTTGGATTACTGTGATATTGAATGGTTTGCCTTGGAAACGAACAGAGATCATTCTGTCGTTTTTGAGATTGCATCCAAGTCCTGCAGGAGGGTTAGAGCAAGCTTATTTGATAAGAAAGACCTTATCAAACAAAAGGAAGTTTCCAGTGAGGTTGCAGTTACCATCTAGATGGTAACAACTCCGGAATCTATCTTTCCAGGCCAGACCTATTTCCTGAAACCGAGAGCTCAGCTGTCCACCCATCATCTCCAACTTCCTCCTCAGCTTGTCCTGAACTGAGCTGTCACTGTTCTCTTCAAAGGGGTGCCCTCCCCAGTTTTCCCTTCTCCAGCCCATGGCCACTCTACCCTTGCAAACGCTCCCCCATACATCCTTTAATACATAATCTTTACTGGAGTACAAGTTGCTTTACGATGTTGTGTTCGTTTCTTCTGTATAGCAGAGTGGATCAATTGTATGTGCACATATCCCGTCTTTGGGGGGGTTTCCTTCCCATTTAGGTCACCACAGAGCAAGGAGTAGAGTTCCATGTGCTGGACGGTAGGTTCTCATTAATTATCTGTTTTATGCATAGTGCTGTATATACATCAATCCTCATCTCCCAATTCATCCACATCTTTCACCTCCCTGGTGTCCATATATTTGTTCTCTATGACTCTATCTCTGCTTTGCAAATAGGTTCGTCTGTACCATTTTTCTAGATTCCACATACATGATATTTGTTAACACATGGTATTTGTTTTCTTTTTTTGGCTTATTTCACCCTGTATGACGGTCTCTAGGTCCATCCACGTCTCTACAAAAGACCCATGTTTGTTCCTTTTTATGCCTCAGTAATATTCCATTGTATGTATGTACCACATCCTCTTTATCCATTCGTCTGTTGATGGACAGCTAGGTTGTTTCCATGTCCTGGCTATTGTAAATAGTAATGCAATGAACATTGAAGTGTATGTGTGTATGTATCTTTTAGTATTATGGTTTTCTCAGTATATACTCCCAGTAGTGGAATTGCTGGGTCATATGGTAGTTCTGGGCTTCCCTAGTGACTCAGTGGTAAAGAAACCACCAGCTTGCAGGAGACACAGGAAATGCAGGCTTGATCCCTGGGTGGGGAAGATCCCCTGGAGGAGGGAATGGCAACCCACTCCAGTAATCTTGCCTGGAGAATCCCATGGACAGAGGAGCCTGGTGGTCAGACACCACTGAGCATGCTCGCCTGGTAGTTCTATTTTTAGTTTTGTTCCATAATGTTCTCCACAGTGGATGTTCCAATTTACATTCCCACCAACAGTGTAGGCAGGTTCCCTTTTCTCCACACCCTCTGCAGCGTTTATTCTTTGTAGATTTTTTGATGATGGTTCTTCTGACCACTGTGAGGTGATACTTCAATTCTCTAACAATTAGTGATTCAACCCTAGTCTTCTTTGGCTCTTTCTCACCTTTTCCACATCTAATCTGTCAGCAAGTCTGATGGTGCTGCCTTTGTTTTTTTAATTCTATTTGTTTTATTGTACTTCGCAGGTATTGTGTTTTTTACACGTTGAAGGCTTCTGGCAACACTGCCTCAAGCAAGTCTCCTGACACCATGTTCCAGCAGCATTTGCTCACTTTGGGTCTCTGCATCACATTTTGGTAATTCTGGCACTGTTTTTTAATTTAATTTCTATTTTATAGTAGAGGATGGTTCATTTCCAGTGTCGTGTTAGTTTCAGGTATATAGCAAAGTGAGTCCATTACGCATATACATATATCCATTCTTCTTCAGATTCTTTTCCCCATAGGTTATTACAGAGTGCTGAGTGGAGCTCCCTGTGATATACAGGAGGTCCTAGTTGGTTATCTAGTTTATATAGTAGTGTTTGTATGTCAATCCCAAACCTCCACCACCCTCACCCTGGTGCGGGCCACCAGCATCTCTATATCCATCCTTGCTTCTCTGGACCTCATTTTCAACTCCACAACCAGACGAATCCTTTTCAGATATGCGTCAGATCACATCCCTTTCTGCTTGACGCGCTTCCATAACTTCTCACTGGGCCCACAGTGCGACCCCGCTCTGACATGACACTCGTCTATTACCTCTCCCCTCTGCACATCCTCATCTCTTCCCCACTTTCCTCTCTTCCTGCAGCCCTACAACCTCCTCGCCAGGCCTGTGTTGCCCTGGGGGATTTGCACTGGCTCCTCACCCTCCTGGGAATCCCTTCCCCAGATCTCCAGGGTGACTTCTTTGAGTCTTTGTTCAAATCTCATTTTCTCAGTTTACCTGTTTCATTGCAACCGCTCTTATTCTCAGGAATTCTGATCCTTCTAACTCTATTTTTTTCTGTTCTTTTTTTCCCTACTTTCCCCCTCATTGCTAAAATACTATCTAATTTACCTATTTGTTATATTTATTATATATTCTGTGTATCCCCAGACTTCAATGTAAGTTCTAGGAGAAAAAGAATCTTGGAGTTTTAGTCACTGATGAATTGGAAAGGCCTGGCACTGGGCTGGTCACATGGTAGATGCTCAATAAATATTTGTGGAATGAATGCAGACAGAACTGAGTTCAAAGGAAGTAAGAAAGTGGAAAAGATGCAAAGTTAGAACAACCATGTCAGCGAGAACAGTCTCAGAATCAGAGCTCTGGGTGATGGTGTGGATCCTTGGGATGCGGTCACGGCAGGCAGGGCTGTGGTGAGGTCTGTGCAAGGGCGAGGGAGAGGGCAGGCAGGTCAGGAGAAAGAACAGACAGCGAGAAAGCTCAAGAATTAAAGCAGAAGAGCTTTTCTTACCATTGTCCTCAGAAAAGAAATAGAAAGGGAAAATTGGAAAATAATTTTTTTTAAGCGTTCAAAGTTTCATAGTAACCTTAAAAATATGTATCACTTCTCAAGTCAGTGTTTACCTTAAAGAAGGATGACTAGGACCGGCTTCTGTCCTAGGAACCCCTGTCATTGGCCATAATTGGGCTCTTGCACTGTTCCTGTTTGGAGCAGACGATCATCGGGGAGAGCTTCCCAGGCAGCAGTAGAAGAGGATCCATCCACTCTAAGCACAATTCCAGGGCCTGGGAATACAGAACTCTGTGCGTAGGCAGTAACAGAAGAACCAACCAAGGGGAGAAAAAGAAATTCATTGGCTTTTGGAACATAAAAGTCCAGAGTTCTGTTGGTTTCAGGTCTGGCTTGATCTAGGCCCACAGGCAATGTTATTAAGAATCTAATGTTTCTAGCAGAAGACTGTTTTCCTCTGGCTTGGCGTCATTTCTAGACAGGCTTTACTAAGATAGGACCTGCAGCATTTATGGGTTTACACTTTGTCATTTTAGCTACCCCATCAGAAAGAGCCTCTTTGGCCTCATTCCAAGATACCTTCCAAGCTTCTCTCTCTTTGACCTCACTTGTGTCCCTCTCTAAACAAAGTGCCATGGCCAGGAGATGTAGTCCTCTTTTCGTCTAGTCCTGGGTCTTGCACATGTCCACTCATGGAGCCAAAAGATGGATTACACATGAATTGATTAAAGAGAGGAATGACCCTCCAAAAAAAACCAAGGCTCTTTTAACAGAAAATGGGAAAAGGATGTTGAGTAAGCAGCAAAAATCTATTAATGGCTCTTTGGGCTTTTACAGGAGAGAACCTTACTGCTTACATAACAGTGGTCTCAGAAATGTGAAAGAAACAAAGGGCAAAAACCATTTCTCTTAATTTAGAAAGTCCATATTTTTGCAAGAGAAGTTATTTTCAGCAACTGCCATGGTTGAAGACAAGTTTCTTTCTTTATTTATTTTTTAAATAAAACAATCCTAGACTCTGCTGAGACCTGAATCACCTTTTCCTTAGCAGATGTCTGATATTTCCTGCGTCCAATGCTGTGTCGTGCTGGTCTATGCTTAGTCACTTGAGTCGTGTCCATCTCTTTGCAATCCTGTGGACTGTAGCCTGCCAGGCTCCTCTGTCCATGGGGATTCTCCAGGCAGGAATACTGGAGTCAATTTACCGTGCCCTCCTCCAGGGGATCTTCCCAACCCAGGGATGGAACCTTGGTCTCCTGCATTGCAGGCAGGTTCTTTACCAGCTGAGCCACCAGAGAAGCCCAGGTTCAATGCTAGGTACCACGTAAGTACAGACAGAGCCAAAACGCACCGTCAGGGCCACCATGCTCCTGTCTTTCTCCACCTCTCCAGCCTTCTCTTTTGATCCCATCAAATGGCAGCATCTTGAGCCACCTGTTCTGGTCCCAGGCTCTCATAGCTGCCTGTCATCTTGTCCAATCCCACTTTCCAGAAATCTCATCCTTTCTGGGACTTCCCAGGTGGCGCTGGTGGTAAAGAATCTGCCAGTAATGCAAGAGACACAAGAGACGCAGCTGCAGTCCCTGGGTTGGGAAGATCCCCTTGAGGAGGTAATGGCAACCCACTTCAGTATTCTTGCCTGGGAAATCCCATGGGCAGAGAAGCCTGGTGGGCTACAGTCCATGGGGCCACAAAGAGTTGGACACGCCTGAGCAGCTAACCATTCACTTTTATTTTTCCAAGGACCAACATTAATGAAGACGTGTGTATGTCGCGTCGTGTAGTCACTTTGAGGATGACAGCTGACTTTGGCTGACCTTGTCAGGTCCTGGTAGATCATCATCGTTTGCCTGTACCTCCCGAGTGTGTCTGGGAGCAGGAGAAGTGGATTCAGTTCTATTCCTTTCTGGGTTTTTTGGTGGTGTTTGCACAGAGTTTAGTCTTCAGTTTCTTGGTAGGAATCTACCTGATCCCGTAGTTTATCTTATAAGGGTTCAAGTAGATTTATAATGTACGTATGCAATTAACTGGGCAACTACAACACACCAATTACATCCTCGGAAACATCCAAAGAAGCAAAGATGCCAAAGTCAATCCTCCCTTCTGAACATACACAGTTCTTGCCCTAAGACCCCCTCCCAAAGACTGCAGGTGGCACTGAGCATATGCACTAAAGGCATCGGGCCCCTGTGTTCATCACTGTGCCTTTGTGCTCAGTCGCTCAGTCGTGTCCGACTCGTTGTGATCCCAAGGACTGTAGCCCGCCAGGCTCCTCTGTCCATAGGATTCTTAAGGAAAGAATACTGGAGCAGGTTGCCACTTCCTTCGCCAGGGGATCTTCCTGACCCAAGGATCGAGCCCACATCTCTTGCATCTCTTGCATGGGCAAGGGAATTCTTTACCACTGCATCACCTGGGAAGGTGAGAGAAAAGGAGAAGCTCTCACATTTTCTGCCCACGTCCTGGGAAGCCTTCTCTCACTTACTCTGGGAGTGTGCCCATAGCTGAAGACCCTGCAGCCGCCCGCACTCCACCCTGCAGACCTGCCCCGGCGGTGGCCAGGCCTCCGGCCCTCTCCCTTCTCTGCACTCTGGCCTCACGGTCCCACCGCCTCTCCTTTGCCTTCAGACCCCCAGAGGTTCTCAAGGGGCCCACAGTGAAGGGCGGCTCTCCCTTTCCAACCTCAAAACGCACAATTCTGGTGACTTTTCCGGGGCATTGAGGGGTGGGGAGAGGAAAGTCTCTGTGACTTGACTGGGAATCAGCTTTTCAAAGGGTCCCTAGACAAAGTCGCAGCCAAAGAGCAAGGATCTGCTTGGAGGGGTGTCCCTGACCACAGAGGCAGAGCCTTGCAGGACCTAGGCTGCTGAGAGGAGCCGAGTCCTGCTCCAGTTCTAGGAAAGGATGGTTATCCTTGCGACCCCATGGACTGCAGCCCGCCAGGCTCCTCTGTCCGTGGGATTCTCCGGGCAAGAACACTGGAATGGGATGCCATGCCCTCCTCCAGGGGATCTTCCTGACCCAGGGATGGAATCCATGTCTCCTACGTCTCCTGTATTGGCAGGTAGATTCTTTATCACTGGCCACCAGGGAAGCCCTCAGTTATTTCTTTACTATGTTTTACTAAGCATGGAACCATGATTTGGCTTAGATTGTAAACTAGAGACGGTTCTGCAGTGGCAGCAGGACCTTGTCTCAGCCTGACTTCAGCTCTGTTCCCGCCAAAGCTTTTGGACCCTTTTCTACCTACTGTGTCTCCTTGAAGCCCTCAGCCCCCTCTTCATTATTGAAACTCCCTTCTGATTCTGGCACTTTGCAAATTCCCTAAGGTTATCTCACATGATCCTGCTTACCTCTGGGGGAAAACCTTCATCTTTCTAATATTTCCTAAGCTCCAGTTAGATAGCATCACTGACTCAAAGAACATGAGTTCGAGCATACTCTGGGAGACAGTGGAGGACTGGGAAGTCAGGCGTGCTGCAGTCCACGGGGTCCCAAAGATTCATACCCGACTGAGTGACTGAAGCAAAATCTTCCTTTATTCTGAGATTCTTGATCATTCTTTGTGTACTCCAGCTTGCTCTAAGACCCCTCCAAAGGCCATCAACTCCCCTCTCCCTATTTTTGAGGATATTTTGTAGTTCTCATAGGGAAATGTATCTTAATTCTGAGTCCAGATATATGCCTTTTCCCATGTCTTTTTCTGTGGATATCCAGTATTTTGGATTGTATTACACATACTTCAGATTTTTTGTTTGTTGTTTCATATTGTACTCTCATACTTTTTTGTGTACATATGTGAAAACAAGAATTATGGAATAATAAATAAGCATGGGAAGAATAAAAATAAAAATACAAGAAATAACACTTTCAGACATGAAATAAAATATTGAGTGATTTTTACAAGTTAAATCACAAGGGGTAGGAAGAAAAGCAATAATGTGTGTAATTTTAGCAAATTTTATCACATGCAAAATGTTGTATGAATCCTACTCTATTTTTCTCTTAACCAAATTTAGGTAACAAATGCTATTTCCAAACACTAGCACCAAAATGGATATGAAATGACACTGTATGCAGATATAAATATCCCCATAGAATATACACATGTATATATTCTCTATTTAGCTGTGCATTTAATATATGTATTCTCTATTTAGCTATATATGTACTATATATAGAGAGAGAATTTATATAGAGTACTTACACAGAGAATAGGCAGTCTATATTTAACTGTATAGAAAATATACATACTTTCTATTTGGTCTAGAAAAATCTACCAATCTACTCCATCGTTCTCACAGTCCTATCCCACGTTTGCCAACGCGCCCCCGACACACACATCCTGACATAGTCGTCACGGACTGTATTCAGCTAAGAAGTTTCATGCAACATTCAGTCCACTCAGGCCAGTGGAGTTTCCTAGCTAGACACTTACAATATCTGTCCTATTGATGTTCATAAAAATGTTCTCATATGCATCTCGTGAGCTACTATTTGACTGTCATCTTTTATGTACCAACTAAATCATGAATTATTTTTAAATTTTAAAGTTTGTTTTTTAATATAAACTAAAAAGTTGAATGTGCAAACCCCAGTTGCCAGGCGTATCTATGCACCACAGTTTATTCCGAGAGCAGTGCTTCAGGCCATGCTGTTTAGTGTGGTCAGTCCTTCCACATCCATCAATTTCTTTCTTAAAACAGCCTAAAGAATAAGAGGTTAAAATACTATTTCTGTGCAAATCAAAACTGTACAAAACAATGAGGTATCACATCACCCCAGTCTGAACGGCTTTCATTAAAAAGTCTACAAATCACAAATGCTGGAGAGGAGGTGGAGAAGAGGGACCCCTCCTACACTATTGGTGGGAAGGTAAGTTGGTGCTGCCACTATGGAGAACAGTTGTAATTTTCAAAAAACTAAAAACGGAGACTTTCCCTGGTGGTCCAGTGGTTAAGAGTCCACGCTCCCAGTGCCCAGGGCCTGGGTTCTATCCCTGGCCAGGGAACTAGATCCCACGTGCTACAATTAGGACCCAGCACAGGCAAAAAGAATGCAGTTGCCATATGGTCCTAGAACCCCACTCCTGGGTACATATCCAGACAAAGCTGTAGTTCAGGAAGATACGTGCACCCCTGTGTTCACAGCAGCACTGTTCATAACAGCCAGGACGCGAAAACAACCTAAATGGCCATCGACAAGTGACAGGTGAATAAGACGTGGCCATACACACACTGGAGTATCACTCAGCCATTAAAGAGAATGAGACAATGTCATCTGCAGCAACGTGGACAGACCTAGAGATTACCAGACTAAGTGAAGGAAGTCAGACGGAGAAAGATAAACGCCACGCGATGCCACGTACATGCAGAATCTAGAACACGGCACAGATGAACTTCGCTGCAAAACAGAGAAAGACTCACGGCTACAGAGGATGGACCTGTGGTTGCCAAGGGAGGGGGCTGGGACGAAGCGAGGGTGTGGGACGGCAGAGGCAGGCTGCTGTGCAGAACGGCTGAGCTAGGACCCACCACACAGCACAAGGAGCTGTATTTGATACCCTGTGATAAACCACGGTGGAAAGGAAAAGTACATCACTTCCAGATTATTTTAACCAAACAAATAAAACATGAAGAACAAAACCTCTTTCAGAGACAGGAAACACTACTTCATCTGAGCTTCCGGAACTCTTTTCTTCTTCATACGATTTTTCATTACTCAAGTAAGATGACCACAAAACTCAGCTTTCAAACTCCTTGTACCATTTCAAGGACCCATGCAGTGCGTGCTGTCTGCATCCCACAGGATCAGCCTGAAGCCCCTCTCAGGCTGAGGCCACATCCTTGTTACCTCCTTCCTCACCCCATCCAGCTTCCGTGAACCCATCCTTCTGGGAACGCTTCCTCTATGAATCATCCAAACCAGAATCCCATCCCAGGCTCTATGGATCTGTGCAAGTCCTGAGCACGAAATTTCTCAAAACGAACCATTACTACCTGGATGACCTGCGTTAAACCTCAGAAACCAATGCTATCCTGCTCAGCTTTTTATTTTATTTTATTTTTTTTGCATATTCAATTTACAGCCCTGTCAAATAATTTTCTAATTGAGATATAATTAACGTATAACATTATATGAGCTTCAGGTGTACACATAGTGGTTTGATATTTGTGTGGTTTGTGAAATGATGCCCACGGTAAGTCGAGCCATCATCTTACAGTTACAAGTCCCTTGACTGTGTGTTGAAAACCTTTGAGGTCTACTCTTTCAGCAGTTTTCAAATCTGATATACAGTATTATTAATTCTAATCACCATTTTGGACATTACATCCCCTCAACTTGCTCAGTATTTCATATATAACATGCAATATTTATTTAATAACTGTAATACCAATAGTATTATTAAATATCTAAGATATCAGAGAATCTTAATGTAGCAGTGACCTTCTGGAGAAAGCTCTTACTGGCATTTGCAGCAAAATGTGGGTGGACCTAGAGAATATTTTGTTTAGGAAATGGAAGTCAGACAGAGAAAGACAAATATCGTATGATGTCACATATATGTTGAATCTAAATATATATATATGTAACAAGACAGAATCAGACTCACAGATGCAGAGGACAAACTAGTGGTTCCCGGTGGGGAGGAGGACTGGGGGAGGGGCAAGTTAGGGGCATAGGACTAAGAGACACAAACTGCTGTGAATAAAGTAGATAAGCAACAAGGACATACTGTACAGTACAGGGAATTATAGCCACCATTGGAGCCTCCCTGGTGGCTCAGCGGTTAAAGCGTCTGCCTGGAATGAGGGAGACCCGGGTTCAATCCCTGGATCGGGAAGATCCCCTGGAGAAGGAAATGGCAACCCACTCCAGTACTCTTGCCTGGAGAATCCCATGGAAGGAGGAGCCTGGTGGGCTACAGTCCTTGGGGTCGCAAAGAGTCGGACACGACTGAGCGACTTCACTTTACTTTATCATTATAATAACTTTAATGAAGTATAATCTGTAAAAATACTGAATCGTTATTCTGTACACCTGAAATTAATATAATATTGTAAATCAACTAAAATTCAATAAAAATAAAGTAGCAAAGCTTTCACGCATACATTTAGAAGTGTGTAACTGTGGTTTGGAGAAGACTCTTGTGAGTCCTTGGACAGCAAGGAGATCCAACCAGTCGATCCTAAAGGAAATCAGTCCTGAATATTCATCGAAAGGACTGATGCTGAAGCTGAAGCTCCAATACTTGGGCCACCTGATGCGAAGAACTGAGTCATTGGAAAAGACCCTGATCTGGGAAAGATTGAAGGCGAGAGGAGAAGGGGAAGACAGGATGAGATGGTTGGATGGCATCATCGACTCAATGGACATGAGTTTGAGTAAACTCCGGGAGTTGGTGATGGACAGGGAGGCCTGGTGTGCTGCAGTCCATGGGGTTGCAAAGAGTCAGACACGACTAAGGACTGAACTGAAGGCAGAAAGGATGCGCCAATTAAAAATATTCTGCTTTGAGTGGCAATTAGACTCTATACAAGAGCAAGAATTCAGCTGCTGACAGAGGATCAAAAGTAAATCTCCACAAATTTGTAGACAACAGTAATGGTTTCCTAGGCTGTTCCTTCAGTCTCCAGTAGCTTCTAGCTGTACGCTAGGTGTACAGAAATGTAGTGATGGTGTCTGGCCAAGCCAGAAAAAACAGGATGATAATTAATCACCTCAACCTGGACTGAATTTTCAATGTTGTTTTAATGGCCCAGCCTTCCTCTGAGCTATCAAATCCTTCTCCAGAAGGAAAGAAATATGTGTAGCCAACTCTCAATTTTCAGCTTTAATGGAAGGACTATTCATGTCACAAATGCGTATTGAGTTCTGGCTTTGCTGTGTGCACAGCGCTCTGCTAGGTGCCCTGCAGAGCCAGAGGAGGGGATGAGAGGGAGGAGCCCAGGAGTGTGCTGAGCGCCGAGCCGCGGCGCTTGGCTGCAGCGCGCCAGGCCGGCCCCGGCCAACCCACGCCTGCAGACAGTCGACCTTCTCTGAGTCCCCGCCCCCTTCGGTTCCATTCCGTCTCACAGGTTACCTTTGCGTTCATTTGTTTTACCCTCTCTGCCAAATTAGAGAAACGCTGCTGCTTAAAAAGGCAGCCTGAACTCCTGCTTCTGCTTTCCTTCTACGCTTCCTCTCCCTGAGACCCCAACCTCTTCCTCCTGTGCTCCCTGGGGACAAGGGAATAAATAGAAAGCTATTTGGTCGAAAAAGCCACCGTGGATTGTCTAGCCAGGATGAAATGTGCTACAGCCGCGATTCAGTGAAAAATCACCCACCTGCAAGAAAGCCAAACATTTCTTTTTTATTTTATTTAAGTCTAGTTGATTTAAAATGCTGTGTTAACTTCTGTTATACAGCAAAGTGATGCTGATATACATACATACATACATATATATATATATATAAACACACACACGCACACATATATTTATATTCTTTTCCATTATGATTTATCCTGAAAGTAAAGTGAAAGTGAAAGTCACTCAGTCATGTCTGACTCTTTGCTACCCCAGGGTCTGTAGTTCACCAGGCTCCTCTGTCCATGGAATTCTCCAGGCAAAAACACTGGAGTGGGTAGCCGTTCTCTTCTCCAGGGGATCTTCCCAACTCAAGGATTGAACTCAGATCTCCTGCATTGCGGGTAGATTCTTAACCGTCTGAGCCACCAGGGAAGCCCAAGAATACTTGAGTGGGTAGCCTATTCCTTCTCCAGGGGCTATTCGGAGCTTAAGAATTGACCAGGGTCTCCTGCATTGCAGGCAGATTCTTTACCAGCTGAGCTACCAGGGAAGCCCATGGTTTATCCTAGGACGCTGAATATAGTGCCCTGTGCTGTACAATATGTCTCGTTGTTTAACCATTTTCTGTATAGCAGTTTGCATCTACTAATTCCAAACTCCCAATACACCCCTCCTTTTCCCCTCCCCTCTCAAATACTTCTTTTTACATTCGTGAACTTGGCAACTGTCAAAGAAGGTTCTAGCTCATTGGCAGAATGATGAGCCTAGTAATGACCCCTTATATTTACCTAGTGTTACAGAGTTTACAAAATCCTTTCACATACATTACTCCAATTTCCACAACAACCTTATGAAACTAGCCTGTTCCATCAGAGGAAACTAAGGCTCAGACAGGTTAAGTGTGTCCAAAGGCACCTTGAATCAAGCCTTTCAGCTCCAAGCCTTTCAGTTATTCCAGTATTACCTCCCTCAAGCTCCTGAGAACCCTAGATTCCCGTAAGTGTTTTCCCTGCCACTCCCCTGCTCAACAGCAACCACTACCTAAACCAGTAATCCCTCAGAGAGCTGGTCTCTGGGATATTACGACACATTCCACCCTCTGTACTACCACTTCTTTAAAAATCAGACATAACATAGGAACCATCATTGTATAACCAGTACTCACATTAACTGCATACCTTTTTCTCTCCACTCGGTGGGTAATAGTGTTGCAAGACACAATATTTTACTGACCAAAATGGTCTATAGACTACTTCAGAATTGAGAAAACTGATGTAAGGCATACCTTGCTAGGAATCATAAAAGGTTTGTTTTTTAAAAACTCTCCAGTTAAGAGGGAGGAAAGAATTCCTTGCATAATGAGACATGTTTGGCTCTCTGAATTTTTTTGGTATCTATTATTTTGGTATCTCTTCCAAGACTTAACTGTTTCATTTCTCATATGAAAAATGAAAGGGAAGGAGATTAAAGTTTTCAGCTTGGACCAGACATTGGAATGACGTGGGCGTGTTTTTTTAGGACGGAGGTTTAAAGTATTCACCCATAAGGAGTTTTGTATATTGCATCAATATTCTTATGCATTACACACTGATGAACAGTGCCGAAAACTACTATTTCTGATAACTATTGTCTATATCCGTTAACTCATTAGTTACCGGATGATGATATTCTAATTCTAATCTTCCCTCTGCTGCTGCTGCTAAGTCGCTTCAGTCGTGTCCGACTCTGTGCGACCCCATAGATGGCAGCCCACCAGGCTCCCCCATCCCTGGGATTCTCCAGGCAAGAATACTGGAGTGGGTTGCCATTTCCTTCTCCAACGCATGAAAGTGAGAAGTGAAAGTGAAGTCGCTCAGTTGTGTCGGACTCCTAGCGACCCCATGGACTGCAGCCCGCCAGGCTCCTCCGTCCATGGGATTTTCCAGGCAAGAGTACTGGAGTGGGGTGCCATTGCCTTCTCCGAATCTTCCCTCTAACAGTATTCAAAAAACGGAAAAAATCTGAAAACACACACATAAAAATGGTATGTATGAAAAGTACGTGCGTGGGTGCTTGCTCAGTTGCTTAGTCGTGTGTGACCTTGTGACCCCGTGGACTGCAGCCCGCCAGCCTCCTCTGTCCATTGAATTCTCCAGGCAAGAACACTGGAGTGGCCTGCCAGTTCCTCCACTAGGTGATCTTCCCGGCCCAGGGATCGAATCCTTGTCTCCTGCATCTCCTGCATTGGTAGGAGGATTTTTTACACAGACACAAAAACAGTAGGACATAATTTTCTCAATTTTCAATTTCACGTAAGCCAGGGGTGGCCAGCATTTTCTGTAAACAGTCAAATGGCAAATGTTTTCAGCTTTACAGGTTGCACAGTCTCTGTTGGGACTACTCAGCTCTTTCACTGCAGCACAAGAGCAGCCACAGACAATACGTAAGTGAGCAGTGTCGTTTATCGTGTTCTAATGAAACTGTTCACAGAGATAGGCAACAGGCTGGGTTTCACCTGTGCACCACAGTTGGCTGGCCCCTGAGATAAGCCAAATCCTTTGCATTTTTGGACACAATTTAAAAATTTTTGACTTTTTCTAGTGGGCAATTTCAATCATATAAAAAAGTTGGAAAATCAGTGTAATGATTTGGTATCCATCACTTCCCTTCATCAGTTATCAACTTAGAATGAATCTTGTTTAATCTAACTCCTTACCCACTTCCTTTTATCTGAATTATTTTGGGGTTTTTGTTTGTTTGTTTTGGCTCCCGCTGCACAGCTTGCAGGATTTTAGCTTGTGGCCAAAACAAACAACAAACCACCCTCCCAAGATCAAGAACAGAGTAGAATATAACTCTGCTTTTCACATTATGCGTAGTTATATGAATATTGTCAGCTGGATGAAGGAGGGTATCCACCAGTCTTGGTAGAAATTGTTTCAAACCACCAGCCCTCCCCTAACTTCACAGTTTATGGGCATTCAAGCCCCCTTCTCACTCCAACAATGCTTTTTCCAACTTTACATGACCATCTCAGACTCCAGCCTCTTGCATTTGAAATACAGTAAATGCCCCAACATACAAACACAAGAGTGTGTTCAGGTCCAGTGTATTCATAAGTCCAACAAAGTTAGCCTAGCCAGCCAACACTAAATGGCTATTGTAATTAATACATAAAAGGCAAACACAAACATAAAGACAACATTTTTAATCTTACAGTACAGTACCTTGAAAAGTACAGTAGTACCAACTGCGACCAGGGCTTCCTCGGTTGCTCAGAGACAAACAACCCGTTTGCAATGCAGGACACGCGGGTTCGATCCCTGGGTGGGAAAGACCTCCTGGAGAAGGAAATGACAACCCACTTCAATATTCTTGCCTGGTGAATTCCACGGACGGAGGAGCCTGGCAGGCTACAGTCCATGGGGTTGCAAAGAGTTGGACTTAACTGAGCAACCACAGAATGATAACAAACCAGCTGCATCACCGCTGCTTTACACTTGCTTCCGGACGTCCTGGGCTTGAAATAACGATCAGCACTACTGCAATGTTTACGGTACCGTACAGTAAAGTGCACAAAAGCACAGCCACCTGTAGGGGGCGCACACATGTGGCCACGTTCACCAGATACGGGAACTTACGTGACTGGGCATGAGATCACACGTTCGCATCTTTGAAAGTTCACCGCTTGGGGGTTCGGAAGTAGGAGGCTCACTCTACGTTCCGTATCCACATCATCTTGGTCTGGAAGAGAGGTCCTTTCCTACTTTACAGTTATTCCTACAGAATGTTCATGAAATCAACGATCGTTGCTGGTAACTTGGGGAAAGACGAAAGAGATGTTCACCTTATGTCAGGGTTTTCACCACCTCTGTGGTCGGGAGATACAGCCATCCTGAACTACCCTTTGACTCCGTTCTGTCCCACAGAACTTTCCATGATGATGGACATGTCCTGCTTCTTCTCTAATACAGTCATTATTACCACAGCAGGCTTCTGAGTGCTTGCACTGTGGCCAGTGTGAGTGAAAGATTGAATTTTTGAATGATTTAACTTTAATAGAAGCGTTTATACTTAAATAGCCATACGTGTCTAGTGGCCACCATATTTATATTAATTATGATTAATTATGTAATAACGCAGCCCTTGTCCCTTCCCTGTGGAACCGTGGTGTTCTGCCCACGTCCCAGACTCTCAGTCTCCCTCACTCTTCTTACCTCTTGCAGACCTTTCCGTAATTCACGCTGAGCAGTCTCTGTCTACCATGATGCCTTAGTACCTGAACAGCCATGACTACGGATCTCTGCTCACTGTGAGTCGACAAAATCCTCAGTCTTTGCACCACAGACTTGCTGCCTCCAACTTAGGGTTGATAATAGTAACTATCTCATGGATTTACACTGGGAATTAAATAAGCTAATATGTATAAAGCGGGAAGCATATCCCAAATAGGCCTAGCACGCGTGTGTCAGTCGCTTCAGTCGTGTCCGACTCCTTGCGACCCCACGGACTGCAGCCCGCCAGGTTCCTCTGCCCATGGGTTTCCCAGGCAAGAATACTGGAGTGGGTTGCTATTTCTTCCTCCAGGGGATTTTCCCAACCCAGGGATCAAACCCGCGTCTTACAACTCCTGCATTGGCAGGCAGATTCTTTACCTGGGAAGAATTCTTTACCTGTGCCACCTGGGAAGCCCAGGCCTAGCATAGGACATCCCAAAGAAAGTCATTTTCATGTCTGAAACGAGTCCTGACAATAAATGCTTGGGAGTAAAGATTTCACTTGTCACATAACTGTAGGCTGCAGGAGCCACATGGCCGCGTGTAGCTATCTAATTTAAGGTAATTAGAATGGACGTTTAGTTCGTCAGGTGTACTAGTCACATTTCAACTGCTCAGTGGCCGCGTATGCCTAGAGATGATCACCCGTAGGAAAGTTTCACTGGACAGTGACAAAACTTTGTCACTCCACGTCTAGGAACTCAGGAGAGAAGAATTGCCACAGTAGGTCAGAAAATCAATTCAGTTAGGGAAGACCAATCAGTAGCAGAGTGATCAATCTCGGTCATTCTTGCTGCCAAATCTGTATTCCCATGTTTCATTCTTCCTTTTCACCACTTCCTCGCCCATCGCGACAGTACTAATGAAATGCATTTAATAAATATCGTTAAAATACCGTTGACCTAATTTTCAATGTTATCAAGAACAGGTTCTTCAGAATTCATTTTCTTCTAAGGCTTCACAGCAGAGGAGATTATGTCTTTCTTTTTATTGATACTCTGTCATGTCTGGCAAAACACGGGGCACAATCCTGTTCATTTCCTGCAGTCACAGCATGGCTAGTCTCAATAGATAACTGAAAGAACATGTTTTACTTTGTCCCATTTGCTCACAGGTTGACAGAACCCAGTAAGGGAGGCAAGGACCCATTGTGTGTGAGTGTGTGTGTGTGTGTGTGTGTGTGTGTGTGTGTGTGTTTACCCATGTTCATCTCTGTGTCTATCTTCTGTCATTAACTGCAGTGAACTGGAGCTTGTCTGGGCAGCTAATGAACATTCCTCCCTTAAGCTGTTGTTCTCTTGGCCATTTGTTCCCAAGGGAAGGGAAATGTTACCATTAGTACATAATGGAAACTTTCTTCAGCTTACAGAAGCTTATCCTAAGAGCACCCTGTATTGCTCTGAAAGCGGTTCTGAGCCTTGACTGCCAGAACACACCTGTCTTGACCTTGGTGGGAGCACAAAGAAAGACATACATGCTTTGTAGAGAAGAGCTCACGTGGTCCACCATCCCAAAGAGTGTTAGTTAGTGCTGTTTTCATTGGGAAAACAAAAGTAAGTAAATAAATAGTTATATACTATTAAATAATGAAAATAAAAGGAACTCACTGCTGATCTTCAAAACAAAAACTTAACCAAGTATTGTGGGTGTTTTATTCACAAATGGAAAAGAATCCAGATTCAAATGTAGGTGGCTGGAGTCAGACTCTCACTCTTTAGCAGGTTTGTGACCCTGGGCAAGCCACTTCTGAGCCATTGTTTACAGACATCTCTAAACCCTGGAGTCCAGGCATTTCTTTCTCTTTGGGGAGAAGAATGTCTTAGGTCCATTTCCCCAGGAAACAGGCTTCGAGATAGATTTCCTACCACGAGTTTTACAGAAGAGTGTCCTTGAGACCACCTGTGGGGACTAAGAAGAGCAGCATGGGCAGGGGGAGAGACTGGGCTGCAGCAGAGCCGGCAGCTGACAGGCCGGGAGCTAGGCCAGGCTAGCCCGGAGGAGTGGTCCCGCAGGGAGGTGAGGAGTCTGGCCTTCGAACTGGCGTGCTGTGCGGGCGGGCCTTTGGATAACGGCGGTTCCCAGAGAAGGACGTGAGCTGCCAGACCTCCCAGCAGCTGGGGATGGTCATGGGCGTGTGGAGGGGACATGGGCGTGGAGGGGGGAACGTGGGAGTGCGGGGAGGGGACTTGGGGGGGGGGTACATGGCCGTGTGGGGGGCACGTGGGCGTGCGGTGGGGCAGACGTGGGCGCGAGGGGCAGGGGGACGTGGGCCCGTGTGGGGGACCTGAGCGTGTGGGTCCTGGAGGAGAGATCTGGGCAACCTTCACTCTTGAAAGGAAAGCCCATCTCCTTTCCTGCTCCAGGGATGGTCGTCACTATTCAAGTGTTCAGGCTGCCCTGCAGTGACCCAGGCAAGGCCATCGCGAGGATCTGCAATGAACTGCTTGTGTGAGGAGAGGTTCCCTAGAGAAAGACCCTGGCATGAAGATGTGTTCAAGTGACTTGTTAGGAAGTGTTCCCAGAGATCAGGAAAGAGAGGCCAGCAACGTCCTGCCCTGCAAGGCTAGCAAGCAATGTCCTGCCCCGCTCACTTTGGCTCAGTTCTGCAGGGGAGCTTGACTGATAGTAGAAGTACTTTGTCAAAGCTGACCCCTCAGTGGGCAAGGAAGCTGTCACAGCTATACCCTCATACCCATCAGGGAAAACTTAAATTCTTAGGCATCCCAACTCCTCACGAGCGGGCAAATTGAATTCCAGTCACTGGGGCTTCCCTGATAGCTCAGTTGGTAAAGAATCCACCTGCAATGCAGGAGACCCCAGTTCGATTTCTAGGTCGGGAAGATCCACTGGAGAAGGGATAGGCTACCCATTCCAGTATTCTTGGGCTTCTCTGGTGGCTCAGCTGGTAAAGAATCCGCCTGCAATGGGGGAGACCTGGTTTTGATCCCTGGGTTGGGAAGATCCTCTGGAGAGGATTCTGGGCGACTTTCACTTTCACTGGGGCAACCTTTCGGCAAAGACAGTGCAGCTGGTTTTACTGGGAACGAAAGCACGCAGGTAGCTCGTGAGCATTAGCATGGTTACTGGATGGACGAGGCTGTGAATGGAGAACTCAGAGCCGGAAGTCTGGGTCCGTCAGCCTTTAATAAGCTCACGGGGGACTCACTCAGGCTGCCTCTGAACCTGACGGCTTCACTTCCTCATCACCGTCTATCCTTCCATGTGGGAAGGGGAAGTAATCAAACTGGCTAATCGCTCCTTTCTCAGCGTGATGACGCATTCTCTTATAAGCAAATGCTTACAAAAGAACACAGACATTCACCCTTTTCCCAAGGACAAGCAATGATTTTTTTGGATCATGACAATCCTAAAGTATCGATAGATGAACAAAACGCAGCATCGTTGTCATGACAAGAACCAATCCTAGCTTCATCCAACAGTTTTACAGATTACATCGTCTGAAAGAGCACTTTTAGAACCCACGGATGGTGCTATTAGAGACTGTCTCCTAAATCCCATATGCTTACTGGCCCGATGTTGGCAAAGTTTCTTTTTAGTTCATCTTCTAAGTGGATGCCCTGTAAGTGCGTCTCCTCAACGCAATAACTTTATGAATTGCTTTTCAGAGTAATTTTAAAGAGCTTTTACCATGATACCCAATACGAGTATTTGTGGAGTTATACTCCCAGTAATATTAATAGTAATTATTGCAGTGTTAAAAGTATTTATCTCCTTTTAAAATTTTTAGCTTGTTTCATCAGGTGACTCCTATCAGCATCTAAGGCTCATGTGAAAGAGAATCATTTCAGGCTAACAGCTGATTCCCAAAGAGTATTTTTTTTGTTCGAAATTTTAAAACTGAGAGCGACCCTCATATTAGGAGAAACACCATTAAGGACTTGGGCTTTAGGCAACCCCCTCTTTTATGGGCAACAATTTGAGGGTGCAACCCTCCTCTTATAATGGTAAACGAAACAAAAGGAAGCCAAGTTTTATCACGCTTAAGTGTTGGTTCCCACACGCAGATATGAAGAGGGCACTGTGAGGCAGACAGACAGCTTTATTAGACCTGCTATAAAGAGGCTTTCTTCACCTTCTTCTAGGGTCTCCTATAACTTTATTGATCTTGTCTACAAGGATGATACTGAACACATTTCTTTACAAAGGCAAGGAGGGGGTTTCTTCTCTTCCACCATATGACCGTTTTGAAGAAAGGACTTAGATATGATACCAAGTAGCGACATTGATGTCCCTGAGATGCTCTGAAAATGAAAATGAAATGCTCTGTTGATTATTCTCTTCATCCTCATAATTTACTTGAAAAGAAAAAGTTATCCATGTATTAAGTGTGCAATGTTCTAAGTGTCTAGATAAGAGATGTACATACTTTTTAAAACATGATTTACTAAAAAATCATAGACCACTTAAAATAAAGGCAATTTATAAAGTATTTTGCAAAGACTGTTTTATGATTACTGATGTACAAACTGTGGGAAGCATAAGTATATTGACATTTGGTCAGGGACCTAGAGTTTAATAGTATTCAGGGATTTTAAAAGAAAGTCACACTCTAAATTGGAAAGTATATAGGATTACCTGTAATCTGTGGCGAATTAACTTTTTGCCTTATTTTGCTAACATTCTGTTATTGGAATATTTGCTTTGTTTTGAAATAGCTTATGACTGTTTATAAATTACTATGATGCACAAGAAGCCTCGAATCACTAAGACACTGCAGAGGGCTCAGCAGTTTGACCTGGCATAACTCAAATTTCTTATCTGCAGAAAGAAGAGACACAATGTCTTATCACCTATGTTTTATCTGATTTTGATTGGGAATTCGAGCTATGTTTCTCATTCTGTTGAAGGCCTCCTGAAACCAGACAAAGGATCTCAAGGTAAAGAACAGGAAACGGGTATTGATTTCCTTTATCCACCCAGACTTTTTTATCATTTTGTTTTGTACTGTGATGGATTAGGGGAACAGGCCAGCAAATGCTTCACGTTTTCTACAGATCGGATGGGCTTTGGGGAAAAAGGATTTGAGGCACGTGCTAGTAAAGAAAAGAAACTCTAAAGCAGGTCTGGGTCAGTGTGATAAGTAGCGAGGTATATGTTCCTATATCAGGAGACTCCCAGCCTCCTAACCTCTGTCCCAGCGCCCTCAGCATTCTCTCACTGTGCACGCGTACGCAAGGGCAAACACGGACCCGACTGAAATAGACACCGATGCGTTCCTGAATCTAAGGTTCCTTTTGGCCATTTTTGTTTTTCCTTCCACTGGAGGGACTACAGTGATCAAAATGATGCTTCCTCACAAACATGGTTACAAAGGGGAAAGGGCTGGGACAGACTAGGAGTTTGGAATTGACATATACGCACAGTGTGTGTGTGTACTCAGCTGTGTCCAATTCCTTGTGACCCCATGGGTTACCGGGCTCCTCTGACCATGGAATTTTCCAGGCAAGAATACTGGAGTGGGTTGCCATTTCTTTCTCCAGGGGATCTTCCTGACCCAGGGTTCAGACCTGAGCCTCTTGTATCTCCTGCATTGGTAGATGGGTTCTTTACCACTGTGCCCCCGGAAAGCCCTATATACACACTTGTTGTTGTTCAGTCGTCCAGTCGTGTCTGTTGTCTGACTCTTTGTGACCCCATGGACTGCAGCACGCCAGGCCTCCCTGCCCCTCCCAGCTCCCGGAGCTTGCCCAAGTTCATGTTCATTGCATCAGTGATGCTGCCAGCCATCTCATCCTCTGACGCCCTCTCCTTCTGCCCTCAATATTCCCCAGCATCAGGGACTTTTCCGGTGAGGCGTCTGTTTGCATCAGATGACCAAACTACTGGAGCTTCCACTTCAGCATCAGTAACACTGCACTGTATATAAAGTAACCAACAAGGACCTATTGTATAGCACAGGGAATTCTACTCAATATTCTGTAATAACCTAAATGGGAAAAGAATTTGAGAAAGAATAGGTACATGTGTATGCGTAGCTGAATCACTGTGCTGTACACCTGAAACTAACACAGCGTTGTAAAGCGACTCTAGTGTAATATAAAATAAAAAATTTTTAAAAGCTTGCATATCACTAAAAAAAAAAAAAGACACTTTCTCATTCTCACCTATAACATGCAGGTCAGTGTTTTTCAAAGTATCATCCTCAGAGAAAGTGTATCCAACCATAAAAGGCAGATCCTACATGGGTTGAAGCAGAGTCTTAAGGAGGGGACCCAGGAATCTGCATCTCATCACAACAGTCTTCTGCACATTACGTTTGAAAGCCACTGCTATGGTTTGCTACATAGAATATAAATGCTAAATTAACGAAACTTGATTTCGTTACAGGTACAGCCCTTCCCAGAGCTACTGGACACACTCATGAAAAGAAAATTAAGTCTAGGTGTCAGGCCTGCTCCGGGACCTCTAAGCACCCCAGCCCCCACCTCCCTACCCCTGTAAGGACTTTGCATTCTTCTTTCTCAGCAGTAACTTCTTTACAACATAATTAAGCAATCAATCATGTCTGAATGTTTCCGGGCCCCTCACCCTATCCCACCCACCTTTCTGTTTCTCCCTGACCTTCTCCTTCTCATTCCCTTAAAGAGAGTAAGTTCAACAAACGGAAAAAGGAAAGACAAAATAATGCGCATAGAAATGTAGCCGTAGAATGAATGACTCTCCAACAGATACCAGCGGAGCAGCTCTACAGCAGGCAGTCTCTTTTGTTTATTTATTTTTTTAATTTATTTAGAAACTGAGCGACTTGAGTGTGGGCTAGGTCACTTCAGTTGTGTCTGACTTTTGGTAATCCCGTGGACTACAGCCCATGAGGTTCCCCTGTCCATGGGATTCTCCAGGCAAGAAAACTGGAGTGGGTTGCCATTTCCTCCTCCAGCGGATCCTCCCAACCCAGGGATGGAACCTGTGTCTCCTGCGTCTCCTGCATTGCAGGCAGATTCTTTACTGCTGAGCCACCGGGAAAGCCCTTTTGACAATATGTATACACCTGTGCAAATTTCTCCACTCTCAAGATACATAAGCTGGCCCCTCGCCCCCAAAATGTCCCTCCTGTCCCCTTTCAGTTGATTTTACCCCACTCCTGATCTTCCAGTCCCAGGCAACCACTGACCTGCTTTTAACCACTACAGATAAATTTTGCCTGCTCTAGAGCTTCATAGAAATGGACTCATACCATGAATATTTTTTGTCTCTGGCTTTTTTTTTCTCTAAATAGAATGTTTTTGATATAAACATTTTTTCATGTGATTTTTCATGTTATAACATGTTTATTCATGTTATTGCATGTAAAGATATTACCCTATTGAGGGACATTTCCGCTGTTTCCACTTTGGAACTATGATGAACAAAGTTGTTTTTACTGTGTACAATTCTTTCTTGGGCGTATATTTTAATTTAGGGAGAGGGCAGGTAAATACTTTGCTTGCTCCTTGGAAGGAAAGCTGTAACAAACCTAGACAGCATATTAAAAAGCAGAGACATCACTTGGCAGACAAAGGTCCATCTAGTCAAAGCTATGGTTTTTCCAGTAGTCATGTATGGATGTGAGAGTTGGATCATAAACAAAGCTAAGTGCTGAAGAATTGATGCTTTTGAACTGTGTTGTTGGAGAAGACTCTTGAGAGTCCCTTAAACAGCAAGGAGATCCAACCAGCCCATCCTAAAGGAGATCAGTCCTGAATATTCATTGGAAGGACTGATGCTGAAGCTGAAGGTAAAGCTTCATTACTTTGGCCACCTGATGCAAAGAACTGACTCACTGGAAAAGACCCTGATGCTGGGAAGACTGAAAGCAAGAGGAGGAAAGGCCAGCAGAAGATGAGATGGTTAGATAGTATCACCAGTTCAATCGACATGAATCTGAGCAAGCTCCAGGAGACAGTGAGAGATAGCAAAGCCTGGCGTACTGCAGTCCATGGGGTTGCAAAGAGTCAGACACGACTTAGTGACTGAACAACAATACTTTGGAATGGAATTACTGTGTCCTATGGTATATATGTGGAGAAGGAAATGGCAACCCACTCCAGTGTTCTTGCCTGGAGAATCCCAGGGATGGGGGAGCCTGGTGGGCTGCCGTCTATGGGGTCGCACAGAGTCGGACACAACTGAAGCGACTTAGCAGCAGCAGCAGCATAGTATATATGTATTTAATTTTATAAGGAGCTGCTGAACAGTTTTCCTAAGTGCTCGTTTCACTGATATTCCCACCAGGAATGAATGAGCATTCCGGTTGTTCCACATCCTCATAGACTCTCTTGAAAGCGTTTTCCGTTTTAGTCCTTTGGATAGGTGTGTAGGGATGTCTCACGGTGATTTGATTTTGCATTTCTCTCATGACTAATGATGATGAACATTTTTTTGTGTGCCGTTTATTCCCATTCATATAGTTTCTTTTCTGAAGTATCTGCTAAAGTCTTTTGCACATTTTAAATAGGTTATTTGTCTTCTTGGGCTTCCCTGGTAGCTCTGCTGGTAAAGAATTCACCTGCAATGCAGGAGACCCCGGTTGACTTCCTGGGTTGGGAAGATCCCCTGGAGAAGGGATAGGCTGCCCACTCCAGTGTTCTTGGGATTCCCTCGTGGCTCAGTTGGTAAAGAATCTGCCTGCAATGTGGGAGACCTGGGCTTGATCCTTGGGTTGGGAAGGGCATGGCAACCCACTCCAATATTCTTCCCTAAAGAATCTCCAAGGACAGAGGAGCCTGATGGGCTACAGTCCATGGGGTTGCAAAGAGTTGGATATGACTGACTGACTATCTGTGCATTCGTCTTCTTAAACATATGCATGTGTGCGCGTGCACACACACACATACACACACACTACTCCTGACACTGAGCTTAAGGGATCAGTTTTACTGGTAAGGATCAGACTGAGTGGTAAAGGCTGGAGTCTTTTTGTGTATGGGACATGGACTTTTGTCCCATCGAAGCTGCAAAGAACTGGAACCTAGGATTAACCTTTCCCTTGCTTTGTTTTGAAACAGCACAGAGATTCGGTGGGTAGGCTGGAGTCAAGCACATGTGGGCTCCAGCACTTACTAAATGCATGGCTTTGGACAAGGTGCCAAATTAAGCTGACTCAGTTTTCTCTGCTGTTAAATGGGGCTATGCTCACCTCGTAGTGTGCTGTGATATTTAAATGAGGTTATTTAGAGCACTTTGAACTGTCCAAATACAAAGTGAACTCTCAGTAAATATTGGCTGCTATCAATCAGGGTGAAGAATCTGAGTAACATGATTAACATACTCACCCAACCACATTCTTTCCAGAATCCTTATCTATACAGTATCATCTCTGTCCTCCAGACCTCACCTCTGTTTCTACAACTGTTTTCTAGATAAGCAATCTCTGGAGACAATTTCCTTTTGACTGCAGGTGATTTTCATAAGTATCAGTAGAGAAGGAGGTAGATTGAAGGTAGTTTTTACCCGATAAGGTTTTAAATTTTATATCAATTTATACCCATTTGCTCCTCGGAAGTCTAATTCTTTTTAGAATATTTCAACAAAGACCTGAGATAACTGAAAGTTCAAGAGAAGGAAGAGAAACTAGACTTGCCCCAGCAGGAGGCTGGCAGGAACATTTGACAATTAGATGCTTTTATTTCAGGGTAGAAAATTAGTTGCCTCTAAGACAAAGAGAGGAAGTGAAACTTTAACAGCTTTTGGCTTTGAACTTCAGGAAGCCCTAAACATTCCTGATGACACATTACTACATTACTAATGGGGGGAAAAAAGAAAGAATTCTGATGTATTAGATCAATAGAATAAAAGACAAAAGCACATGATCGTCTCAATAGACACAGAAAAGCATTCGGAAAAAATCCAACATTCGTTCATAACAGAAACTCTGAAACTATGAATAGGACCTCCTCAACCTGATAAAGGACAGAAAAACCCCACAGCTAACATCACACTTAATGCAAAATGCTGAATGCTTTCCTTCTCAGATCACAAACAAGGTAAAGATGTCTGCTTTTGCCAATGTTATTTAACCTTACGCCGGTTTCTACAGTGCAATACGAAATTTCTTTTTAAATTAGGGACATCCAGACTGGGAAAAAAAGAAGTAAAATTATCTTCATTCGCAGATGGCTTGATCTTGTATGAAAATCCAGAACAATCCCCTCAAATTTTACCGGAACTCCTAAAGAACTTTAATAAGATTACAAGAGCAATGAGCAAAAATTAATAATATCTCTATATGCCTGCAATGAAAAAACAGAAACTGAAATTAAGAAAATGACTCCTTCACAATAAAAGCAAAGACAGCAAAATAGTGAGGAACAAATTTAACAGAAGAAATGCAAGACTTGAACACTGAAAGCTATAAAACATCATTGAAAGAAATTACAGAAGATTTAAGTAAATGAAGGGCTCCCCTGGTGGGGGTAAGCTCAGACAGTAAAGAATCTGCCTGCAATGCAGGAAACTTGAGTTCAATCCCTGGGTCAGGAAGATCTCCTGGAGAAGGAAATGGCAACCCACTCCAGGATTCTTGCCTGGGAGATCCCATGGACAGAGGAGCCTGGAAGGCTCTAGTCCATGGGGTCGCAAAGAGTCAGACACGACTCTTTGACCAATAGTTTCACAAGAAAATGAAAGGGCATTTCATGTTCATGGATTGGAAAGCTAAACAGTGTCTGCTCAAGACGGCTGTTCTCCTCTTGCTGAACTGTAACTTCAGTGTGAAGTGAAGTGAAGTGAAGTGAAGTTGCTCAGTCGTGTCTGACTCTTTGCGACCCCATGGACTGTAGCCTACCAGGCTCCTCCGTCCATGGGATTTTCCAGGCAAGAGTACTGGAGTGAGGTGCCATTGCCTTCTCCAAACTTCAGCATAAACCCTGTCAAAGTCCTGCCAGAGAGGGCTGCCTGTGAGCTTGGACAAGGGTGCGGATGGAAGCCTGCCAGCTGCTCCTTTCTCTTTCCATGAGCGGGGTAGTGAGGAACTCCATGTGAGTGTGTGTGTGTGTGTGTGTGTCTGTGTGTGGTGTGTGTCTGAGTGTGAGTGTGTGTCTGAGTGTCAGTGTGTGTTGTGTATGTGTGTCTGTGTGTGAGTGTGTCTGTCTCTGTGTGTGTGTCTGTATCTCTGTATCTGAGTGTGTGTATGTGTGTGTGTCTGAGTGTGAGTGTGTGTCTATGTGTGTATCTGAGTGTGAGTGTGTCTATGTGTGGTGTGTGTGTCTGTGTGAGTGTGTGTGTTGTGTGTGTGTGTGTGAGTACGTCTGTCTGTGGGTGTCTCTCTGTGTGTGAGTCCCAGCCCATGGCTATAACTTCCAACCTTTTCTCTCCTCGCCCCGTCACAAACAGCTTCCTTTTGGCCAGCCCTTCAACCACTAAAAACAAAATCCTCTTTTAGCAGCACAGAGCAGGACAGAGAATAAACAGTTGCGGAGGAAGAGCTCTCTCCGAGCCATTTCAGTAGCAAACAGCTCTGTTCACTGGAGGCCGAGACGTGGGCTCCTAGACCCCCTCAGAAGGGAGCCAGAAGTGTCCTCTGAAACAGCCTCTCGGACTTCAACATGCAGACACGTCAGCGTGGATCTTGTTAGAATGTGGATTTAGCGGGTGGAAGAGCAGGCACGAGGCACGGCCACCCCGACAGCATCCAGGTGGCGGATGCGCCGCCGCCGGGCTGCGGCCCACACTTGGAGCAGCAGAGCCCCGGGTCACGGGCCCCACCGAGCTGGGTCCATGGTCAGAACTCACAGCGGACTGAACAGGAGAGACAGCAAGGCGCGTGGAAGGCCGCCCAGTACTAGGACGCCTTCTTCACCTGCCGCTGGGCACGCTGGTGACGGCCGACAGGGAGCCAAGGAACGGTGTTTGCGGCGCTAGTTCTCGAGGGGTTCATAGTCCAGCGGGCATGTTAGATACAAATAAAGAAGTGCAGGGCATTGTGCAACGAGGAATAGTAGGCAGATGTGTATCGATGACACAGCAGAGGCGAGTCATGTCTGGGCAAACCTTGAGGGGTGCACCGGGCTCCGCAGAGAACAAAGCGGGAAAGGGGCTCACAGCAAAGGGGCGGATGGATCTGTGGTAGGCTGCATTTTCCAAAGAAGGCTGCAGCAATATCTCTAGCCTCATAAAACCTTCTAGAAATTTCCACTCTCCTATCATGATGTGACATTTAATTCCCTTCCCCTTGAACGTGGGTGGATTTATGAATGACTTCCATAAATACAATATGGAGAAATGACACTTTGTGACTTGAGGTTAGATTAAAAACCAACATTTAGTTTTTGTCTGGTTTTCTTTGGCTGCTTGCTTTTAGAACCAAGCCACCACGCTGTGAAGAAGCTAAGAAGCCCACAGAGACTCTCAGCGGTGAGGAACTGAGGGCCCACCCATGAGTCCTGTTGAGCTCAGAGCCAGCTACTGACACGGACTTGCTAGCCACGTGAATGAGGCATCGGGAAAGCAGGCGCGCCAGTCTTTAGTCAAACTGCAGGGAGCAGAGATAAGCCAACCCACCAACCCTGGCTGAATTTCAGATTCATGAGCAAAATAAACGATTTTTGATGCTTACCAACTTTCAGAGTGCTTTATTTCACAGCAGTACATTTCAGGAAAAACATGCAAAGGTGAAGAAGTGAGAATCAGCCTGGTGTTTCAAAACACAACACAAATACAGGCATGTTTATATATGCAACTCAGCTACTAGGAACGAAAGCAGAAAGGTATGGGAAATGTTTGGCACACTGAATTTGTGATGTGGAGGGGGAAAAGTTTCATCAACAGAGTGTTCATAGTGTTAGTGTAATACAGTTGTCTTTGCAGTCAGCCACGCTCGGATTAATTATTCATGGCTTTGCCAGAAGACGTGCTGGATGTAAGTGTATTTATCCAACCAATTTTCTTGCTGGTAAAAGCAAATTCTTGTTGAAAAGAAAATAATAATGATCTGCTATTGTGTGTGCTCTGGAGATGAAGCCCAGGGTGACAATTTCAAAAGAAATCACTTAATAGTTTTTACTACTAAAGTGAAAACATGATATTAATATAATTTCAAAAAATTACAATCTTATCTGAAATCTTCTAAGGAGGCTACATCCCCACATTCTTGGGATAAAAGTACACAACTTGGACCTGTCATCAGTCCCGTTTCTTTTCGTCCTTGCAGTTCTGAGATAACCAACCAAGAGTCTCTGAAAGAGGTAAATGTGTCACTATTCTTTAATGCCGAGAATCTTATTTTCTGTAACCCTATGGTGGGTGCATGCTAATTGGAGAGAAAAAGATTTAGAATGCACTGAATTGATACACCGAGGTTCTTTCCTGGGCTGTGGAGTTTGGAATCAGGGATTCCTGGGATGCAAATAGCAGATGACACGTACCTTCCTTCTGCTCCCAGCTAAGCGGCCCCTCCTGGGATACTGGGTTCAGTTCCTGACAATATGTTTCAGTAGGAACATAGACAAGTCAGGGTGTGTTTGGAGGAGAGGGGCTTAAATGGTGGTGGAACAGAAACCTGTGTCACAAGATGAAGAACTGGAGAGAAGAGGAATGCTTCCTAGGGGAGGAAACAACTCACCAGGCGTGTTGTCTGCTCAGTTGGATGGTCATGTTCTACTCTTTTCGACCCCATGGACTGTAGCCCACCAGGCTCCTCTGTCCATGAGATTTCCCAGGCAAGAATGCTGGAGCAGGTTGCCATTTCCTTCTCCAGGGGATCTTTCTGACCCAGGAACTGAACCCCTGTCTCTCGAAGCTCCTGCATTGGCAGGTAGATTCTTTCCCACTGCGTCACCTGGGAATCCCGTGGGGCATGTTGTTGTTCAGTCCCTAAGCCGTGTCTGACTCTGCGACCTCGTGAACTGCAACACGCCAGGCTTCTCTGACCTCCACCATCTCCTGGAGTTTGCTCAGACTTCTGTCCACGGAGCAGGTGATGCCCTCCAACTATCTCATCCTCTATCACCCCCTTCTCCTCCTGCCCTTTATCTTTATCAGCATCAGGGCCTTTTCCAATGAGTGGGTTCTTCACATCAGGTGGCCAAAGTATTGGAGCTTCAACTTCAGCATCAGTCCTTCCAGTGAATATTCAGGGTTGATTTCCTTTAGGATGGACTGGTTGGATCTCCTTGTAGTCCAAAGGACTCTCAAGAGTCTTCTCCAGCATCACAGTTCAAAAGCACCAATTAGGCCCTCAGCCTTCTTTATGGTCTAACTCTCATATGACTAACTCAATGACTACTTGGAAAAACCATAGGTTTGACTACAGGGACCTTTGTCAGCAAGGTGATACCTCTGCTTTTTAATACTGTCTAGGTTTGTCATATCTCTTCTTCCAAGGAGCAAGCCTCTTTTAATTTTATGGTTGCAAGTTAGCCATATTTAAATAATGAAAGAGCTTTCTTGCAGGAGAGCTGGTAGCATAACTCTATAGTCCCAAAAGCATAAGAGAAAAGAATTGGGAAGCAATTTAGGGGAGAAGAGAGATGTCCAAACTGGATGTCCAACTGTCCAATGATGGAGTTGGCTATGGGGGAGGTAGGAAGTCCCATCTCTAGAGACATTCAAGTAAATTATCTTGAAAGAATTCTAAATGAGGTAGTAATTGGATTGGACATCCTGCAAAATCCTCCTGAGCAGGACCCTGTGAGGCTCCTGGGCACGGGAGCCTTTCTGTGTCCACTGTTTCTTGTTTGCAAGGAGTAGATTCCGTGACCTTCCCGGAGTTCCAAAAGGCAGATTCCAACTACAGTCAATCAGGGAGGGAAGGTGATATGGAGACAAGGGAGGAACAGTCAAGAAACATTAGTGCAGCCTTGGGCAGGGTCCTGGTTCCCCTCCAGGGATACACACAACAGTAACTTTGAGCTCTTTGGAAGTAAAGCTATGACCAACCTAGACAGCATATTAAAAAGCAGAGACATTACTTTGCCAACAAAGGTCCTTCTAGTCCAAGCTATGGTTTTTCCAGTAGTCATGTATGAATGTGAGAGTTGGACTATAAGGAAAGCTGAGTGCTGAAGAATTGATGTTTTTGAGCTGTGGTGTTGGAGAAGACTCTTGAGAGTCCCTTGGACTGCAAGGAGATCCAACCAGTCAATCCTAAAGGAGATCAGTCTGACATTCATTGGAAGGACTGATGCTGAACCTGAAGCTCCGATACTTCGGTCACCTGATACAAGGAGCTGACTCACTGGAAAAGACCCTGATACTAGGAAAGATTGAAGGCAGGAAGAGAAGGGGACGACAGAGGATGAGAGTGTATCCTCTGTGTTGTGTCACGCGAGTGTATGTTCCTCGGTTCTTTGTCTCGTCACAACAAAGATTTGGAGCGACGGACATTAAAGCCCTCGGAGCGTCACAGCTCTCGGGTCTTGGACAAACCGTGCTACAGCTCTTAGGCAAATCAGTGTTACAGCTCTATTTTATTTAGAAGGTAGCAGGAGAGTGAGAGAGAGAGAGAGAGAAAGAAAAGAGCGCACGCATGCGGTAGAGAGAGTCCATGAGAAAGCGCTTTGGCTCCTCCTTTTATATGTTTTTTCCTCCACCTGGGCCTGCCCTATGCAAATTGGGCTTAGCCAGGAGTGCTGTTTGTTCTGCCTGAAGTTTTCACTCTGGTCCTCGGACCTTCCTTGTCTGTTAGCCACCGCCATTTTGGACTCCTTTTCCCTATTCTACCTACCTATCATTCCCCCCTCAAGAGATGGGAGGCCCAATTCTTTGGGAATAGGGGCATCAAGGTCTTTCTGGCTACTTCCTGCTGAACTGGGACAGTGAGGGGTATTGGGCCTCCCCCTCTTGCTAGTCTCAATCCTCAGAGTCCTTATAGCGGTGTCCAAGGGTGTGTGATATTTTCCGTGGTCAGCTGTAGTTTTATATCTTTGTTGAACTGGCACTGCAATGTTGTAGCTGGTTGACCTGGGCAGAGACAAAACAGGTTAGACAATTGACAGTACATGGAATAATCATAGGCATCATCGATATAGCATAACAAGGACTAGTAGGGACATTGGTCAATTTTAAATTCACATGGCCAGGATGGCTCAAGTCCCTCCTTGTTCAGGGATCAGAAGATCTATCTCCTGTCTGTTTTGGAGTACAGTCTCTGTCAAGCTGTGTTGGCTCCTTAGAGTTATCCTGAGAAATCTTATCCCCAGAAACCAGATTTTGGGTGTGTTCATTAGAATGGCACTCATTGGTAGTTCTGAATAGGTATCTGAGATCTCCCAGGGACTCACAGGTGTATTGAGTGTCCTCTTCTGTTTTCTTTCATGGCTTGACTCATGAGTAGTGAATCCAGGAGTCATGTCCTGGTACCTTGACTGCTGTGGGGGTAGAAAGTATTACAGGGTAGGGGCCCTTCCATGTGGGCTGGAGTTGAGCCTTTGGGGACCCATCTTTCCAGACTTTAATTAGGACTTGAGTCCCTGGAGCATATAGTGGTGACTCTTCAGAATCTTTTGGGTCCTGGTTCATACCCCACAAGCGTATATCCTGTTGGAATTGCCCAATGGCCATGGTATAAGACCGCAGGGTCTGAACCTCTGGATCTAGGAAGAGGTCATTGACATAAACAAAAGGTCTCCCATATAGCATCTCATAAGGACTAAGACCAAACTGTTCTTTAGGGGCAATGCGGGTGCGGAGGAGAGCTATTGGTAAAGCCTCCTTCCATCCCAGGGAGGTCTCCTGGGTTATCTTTTTATCACCGATTTTAGGAATTGATTGGCTCTTTCTACTTTTCCTGAAGACTGAGGCCTCCAGGCACAATGGAGATAATAAGTAATGCCCAATGCTTTCCAGACCCCTTGGGTGACCTTAGAAGTGAATGATGTCCCATTGTCACTTTGTAATGACCTGGGCAGACCAAATCTTGGAATGATTTCATGGAGCAGTTTTTTAATCACCTCCGGGTGGGAAAGCCTTCAATCCATCCTGTGAATGTTTCTGTCATGACTAATAGGTATTTATACCCTTGAGAAACTGGCATCTGGGTGAAGTCCATCTGCCAGTCCTCTCCTGGGTAGGCCCCACGTCGTTGGATGGGCTGGGCCAGCTGGGGTCTTCGAGCTCCTTGGGGGTTGTTTAATTGGCAAATGGGACAAGAGGAGACCGCCTGTCTTATAGTTGTTTGGAGGCCTGTTCCTCTGAAGGACCTTTCTAGTAATCTTTGGAGGGCCTTTTCTCCTAAATGAGTAGTGGCATTTAAGGAGTTAACCAACTTCCATTGGAGGTTTCCAGGTAGAAAAAGGAGTCTCTCCTTTTGGAACCATCCCATATGATCTTCTTGAAAGCCCTCGCTCTTAGCTTTAAGAGTCTCACCTTCAGTATATGAAGGAGTTTCTGGCAAATTAGTCTGTGGAACTAAGGCGGCAATCCCTATTAGGTCATGGTTCTGTAATGCTGCTCTCCTAGCTGCCTGATCAGCTGCTTGGTTCCCTCGTGCCGCTTCCATGTTCCCTTTTTGGTGTCCTTTACAGTGGGAGACTGAAACCTCAGTGGGCAGGTGGACTGCCTCCAAGAGTCAAATCTGATCACCATATTTGATTGGGGACCCTCGGGTGGTCAAGTGGCCCCTTTCTTTCCCAAACAGCCGCATGTGCATGTAGCACCAGAAAGGCATACTTGGAGTCAGTGTCAATGGCTATTCTTTTTCCTTTTCCCAGGTCTAAAGCTTGAGTCAGGGCTATGAGCTCAGCTAATTGGGCTGAAGTACCTGGTGGCAGAGGCTTAGCCTCTATGGTCTCAAAATTGGAGACTACTTTTTCCGGCTCTCCTTTTTCCATCCAAGACAAAGCTGCCTCCATCAGTGTACCAGATTTCCTCAGGATTGGTCAGAGGATCTGACAATCCCTCTTGGGGTTTTGTCCAGTGGTCCAAGGTTTCTAGACAAGAGTGAAAGGGGAGAGAGCCCTCGGGGGTAGGGAGGAGGGTGGCTGGGTTAAGAACCTCACAAGGGGATATAGCGAGGCCTGGATTTTCCATCAGCATTACTTGATATCTGAGGATTCTTTGATCAGACATCCATAAATGGCCTTTCCCATTTAGGAGTTGTTTCACTTGGTGGCTGGTAAAAATAGTTAGTTTGCCCCCAAAGGAGAGTTTTAAAGCATCTTCTATCATGATTGCAATTACTGCAAGATTTCGAAGGCAGGGGGGCCAACCTCGGGTAGTTGGATCAAGCCTCTTGGATAAGTAAGCTACAGGCTGGGGCTCAGATCCCAACCTTTGAGTTAACACTCCCAAGGCTATTTCCTCTCTTTCATGGACATAAAATTGGAATGCTTTTTTTGGGTCTGGCAACCTCAAGGCAAGTGCCTGAGTTAAGGCCTGTTTTAGTGTAGCCTCTGCCTCCTTTTGGAGAAGGCAATGGCACCCCACTCCAGTACTCTTGCCTGGAAAATCCCATTGACAGAGGAGCCTGGTAGGCTGAAGTCCATGAGGTCGATGAGTCGGACACGACTGAACGACTTCACTTTCACTTTTCACTTTCATGCATTGGAGAAGGAAATGGCAACCCACTCCAGTATTCTTGCCTGGGGAATCCCAGGGACGCGAGAGCCTGGTGGGCTGCCATCTATGGGGTCGAACTGGGTTGGACACGACTGAAGTGACTTAGCAGCAGCAGCAGCAGCTGCCTCCTTTTGAGGAGTTCCCCACATCAGTGGGATTGAATCATCTCGTCCCTTTAAGCTTTCATATAAGGGCTGGGCAATTAGACCATAGTTGGGTATCCAGATTCTACAATAACCAGTTAGCCCCAGGAAAGCTCGCAATTGTTTTCAAGTCGTGGGGGAGGGCAACTGGAGGATTCCTTGTACCCGATCAGAGGACAGCCTCCTGGACTCATGTGTAATCTGAACTCCCAAGTAAGTGACCTTTGTCTCGACCATCTGTGCCTTAGCACGGGAGACTTTATCTCCCCTTTCTGCCAAGAAGTTTAGAACCTGAATTGCATGTTGTTGAGCACTTTTCTCATCTGGACAGCAGATTAGTAGGTCATCTACGTATTGCAATATTTTCCCATTAGGTCCCAGGTCCAGATCTAGGAGATCCCGGCTAAGGGCCTGTCCAAATAGGTGGGGGCTATCTCTGAACCCCTGAGGTAATACTGTCCAAGTCATCTGTTGGTGTTTTTATCCTGGGTCCTCCCACTCAAAGGCAAAAATATATTGGGATTCTTTAGCCAGTGGTATGCAAAAAAAAATGCATCTTTGAGATCTAAGACTGTAAACCACTTGGCACTGGGTGGGATTTCTCCCAAGATTACATAGGGACTGGGTACTGTGGGATGGAGGGGGACTACAGCTTCATTTATGATCCGGAAATCTTGAACCAGTCGCCAGGTTCCGTCCTTTTTCTTTACTGAGAGGATTGGGGTGTTACATGGCAAACTGGTGGGGACCAATAGCCCACAAGCAAGGACTTTATTTATTAAAGGCTGTAGTCCCTCCCGGGCCTCTCTTTTGAGAGGGTATTGTTTCCGGTTAGGAAACCGAGTGGGATCTCGGAGGACAATGATGACCGGCTCAGCTTGGTGGGCTCGTCCAGGAATCCCCTGTCCCACACCTGGGGGTTAATTTTGTCTTCCCATAGTTTTTGGTCCCTCTCTATTGAAGGTGTAATGGGTTCTTCAGTAGTAACCAGGAGCTGTAGAGCTCTGGGGGCTGAAAAACTTCCCACCACAAGGGTGGTCCCCAGTTTAGTGAGTATATCTCTTCCCAATAAGGGGGTAGGACACTCAGGGACCACCAGAAACTGGTGGGAAAATATTTGTCTATTCCAGCAACAAAGAGCTCAGGTGAATCTTTTAGTAGTTGCTTTTCCTGTAGCACCCAAAGTGGTACAGGTTTGGGAGGAGAAGGCTCCAGAGTAGGAGATCAAGACAAAGTAGGTAGCCCCTGTGTCAACCCAGAAATTCTCGGACCTACCTGCCGCATCCAGTTGCACCCTTGGCTCCAGCCCCGTGATGGTTATCTGTGACAGGCGGGCTGGCTGGAGCGGGCCACTTCAGTCCTCTTAAACCATCGTGAGGGTAGGCTTGGCACTTGACCTTGAGGCTCTTGGGTCCCGAGGGCAGAGTGCTGCCCAATGTCCCAGTCGATGGCATTTGTGGCAAGCCGTTCTAGGAGACTTGTCACGGTTTGGACACTCTTTGGCCCAATGCCCTGCCTGTCTACAGATCAGGCATTTGTCTCGTGCCTTGTCCCTCAAGGACTCCGGGTTTGCCATAGGGCTTCTCTGGAGGGCGGCCAGCATCTGGGCATGCCTTGTCTCTTTTTCCCTATTCTACCTGCCTAACGGTTGGATGGCATCACTGATTCGATGGATATGAATTTGAGCAAGCTCCGGAGGTGGTGATGGACAGGGAAGCCTGGAGTGCTGCAGTCCACGGGGTTGCAGAGTCAGACATGACTGAACAACTGAACTGAACCGAACTTGAGCTCTTTACAGAACCCCCAACAAATGGAAGAGGACACCTGAGGCCAGATTAAAGGAACCAGAGAAGTTTAACGGGAGACCATTGAATGCAGGCCCTGCACACACCCTGATCCTTTTCAGTAACCCCACCCTTGGGCCCTTGAACCATTGTTGTAAAACTTCTCACCAAATCCTCCCAGGTCAGGACACACACTTTTTCAAGGCACTAGCCCAGTGTGTCCTCCTTGGCCCGGCAAAGCAACAGAGCTATTCTTTTCTACTTCACCCAAAATTTGTCTCTGAGATTCGGGTCGGTACTGGTGTAGAGAGGCTCAGTTTTCAGCATCACGATTGCCAAGAGCTTTGAACTTCTTCAGAAGCCCCATCCCATGTACTCAGGGCATTATTGGGTATATTCCCACAGGTAGTCATAACAGAACCCATTCTTTCTACTTCTGGATCCTGTCAGTGGTGACACTTCCTGACGCCTCAAAGCCTATGAGATCCTGGAGATAATTGACAGTTTATCCCTGACAGCTCCATGGAGGCCGCCCTGGGCCACAGCTGCCCACTGTGCCAAGCCATCGTCCCACTGGTCCCACGTCCACTGTTCTGACAACCTGGCAACACCTCCCTTTCTCGTGCTCCACTGTGCCATGGTTGTCAAGCCAGGGTCCCATAATGCTGAACGGAGTTTATGGGCAAATAGCTGTTCCTGTTTTCTTCCTCTTGGACTTCACTAATAGTTTACAAGGACTGAGTTGGGATAATCAGATGGCAACAGATTTTATGTCTGCCTTAAAACTGCCTTTCCCCAGAGGGATGTTCTCATCATACTTGAGCAGCATTCTAAGTCTCCAAACCCTTCTTCCTTACGGTCAAGTCTTCTTAGGTCACTCCTTGGTCCTTCATAGTAATGTCTTCCCTAAGGGCTTGCTTTACTAGCAGGTGCACACCGGACATTCTGAATCCCAGGTTGGGCAAATGAGACTCAAGCTGTGGCCTTGTCTTCTTCCCTTTCCCCTATTTTCCTCTATCTTTTATGATTCTATGAAGCGTGAGAACAGAGGAAGATAAACATAATGGGAACACACGCTTCATGGTAGGGGAAAGGAGAACCATGCGGTGTGGATGGCTTAATTGAATTTTTTTCTGTTTATTTATTTATATTTTATATTGGAGTGTAATTGATTTACAATGTATTGGTTTCAGGTGTACAACAAAGTGAATCTGTGATACACACACATACACACACACACACACATATATATATATATACAAATATCCACTCTTATTTCAGATTCTTTTCCCAAACAGGTTATTACAGAGCATTGAGAAGAGTTTCCTGTGCTATACAGTATGCCCTTGTTGGTTATCTATTTTATACATAGCAGTGTGTATCTATTAATCACAACCTCCCAATTTATCCCTCTACACCATCTTTTTAAGCGAATTAAAAAAATTTCAGTGTGATGTTTATTCTACTAAATAGTGGGACTAAAAGAAGTCCTCATATAATTTAGCAGTTTCAAAGTGATTGGTCAGCCTGCATAGGATTTCACTGCAAAAAATCTAGTCTATATATCAGGGGAAAAAATATCCAGAAGCTTGCTGATAGCATTTGCAAAACGATTTTTATTACTCATCCAATACTAATTATAAAATTTGAGAGATCAACTAAGAGAAATTTGCATATGCTCTTTATAAAGATATTTACACACACATCTGCCTTAACTGATACTCTCTAACTTGTGGGTTAAGATATAGGGTGTTGTGAGTTTCCGTGGAAAAGCTATGGATGGTGGGGGAAGAGGATGTCTGCCATTCACTTTGAACAGACAGAGGAAGAACTGTGTTTAGCTCTTCCAACTGAACCTTCCTTACAGGTGAATAGCTCAGTTTTGGTATATGTCAGAGGGAAAACAAGCCAATTCTTGGAATTCTTGCATATTTCTTCAGAGCATCCTTTAGTAGGTCCTTCTCTCTTATCTTTAAAAAAAAGGATGCATGTACAAATCTATGTTTTTAACACTGGACTCACGCTGAAGTGCCCTGACATTCATTAACTCGAGAGCCGAAGTGCTGATTGCAAATCCCAGCTCTGCTGTGTGACTCTGCCAAGTGACTTTATTCCCTGTCCTTCAGTGTTCTCATCTGTGCAGTGGGTGAGTGAATGAAACCACCCTTATGGGCTGTTTGTGGGTCAGTATATGTATAAAGTGCTGGAATTTTGCCTGGTGCCAGTTAAGAACATGCTACATGTTAACATTATTATTGAAGAAATTAGAGTAACGCCTATTACACCAGCAACTGAAAGAGGTCAGTTTCATTCTCTCAACCAATATTACTGAATATATATAGTAATGATCCCCGGCCAATGAAATCCTTCTTCCCAAAGTGCTTATATGAGGAGGGGAGAGGGACAGAGGAGCAGAGGAGAAGGGGGGGACTAACAGAAATAAGTAAAAAATATATTATTTCATATATTATTTCAGATTTATTATGATGATCTTAAAGCAGACATATTTAAAATCGATAACCAACAAGAACCTACTGTACAGCACATGAAACTCTACTCAATGTTATGTGGCAGCCTTGACAGGAGGGGAGTTTCAGGGAGAATGGATACATGGATATGTATGGTTGAGTCCCTTTGCTGTTCACCTGAAATTATCACAACTTTGTTGGTTAATTGGCCATGCTCCAGTACAAAATAAAAAAAATTTTTTTAAGAAGAAAAATAAAGCAGAGATTAGATAAGAGATGCTGGAGGAGGAAAGAATACGATAGAGCAAACTGTAAGTCAGATGTCTTGAGGTCGGGTAATGTTTGGTGTGGTCCATATGAGCAAGGAGGCCAGAGTGGCTGCAGGGGGAAAAGAGAGGAGGAAGCCACACTTCGTGAGGTCGGAGGGGTTCTGGCTGGGGTGGCAGGGGGATCCTGGGGTGGCTTGTAGCCATTGTTGCCATCCTTTGGCTGTTCTTTAGGATAAGAAGCCACTCCAGGTTTTGAGAAGAGGAGAGAAATAACCTAACCTATATGGTAAAGGATCACTTGGACTGTTGGGTGGGGCCTGGGGGCTGGGGTGCGTGGGCGAGTGCATGGGGGAATAGAAAGATCAAGTCAGAGGCCGTTATGGAGAGATGCTGGTGGCTTGGACCAGGGAATTAGCTGTGGGGAGGGAGATGGCAAACAGTGAATACTTCCATGTGTATTTTTGAAGGCAGATGTAGATGGAATCTGCCAAGGAATTGAATATCGTGTATAAAGGATAGAAAAGCTCTGAGAGGACAGGGATATTTTTCTCTTTTATTCAACGTCATGTCCCAATCACCTAGATAGTGCCTGGTACGCAATATTCCTTGAACCAATGAAAAAGGTAGCTGATTTGTATTACAATGCCCTACTTAAACTCAGCGAATACTATAAAGCAGCTAAAACATCTACAGCCATTTCTCCAAAGAAGACATGCAGATGGCTAAGAGGCACATGAAAAGATGCTCTATATCAATAATTATTAGCAAAATGTGGATCAAAACTACAATGAGGTATCACCTCACACTGGTCCCCTGGAGAAGGGAATGGCTACCCACTCCAGTATTCTTGCCTGGAGAATTCCAAGGACAGAGGAGCCTGCCGGACTATAGCCCATGGGGTTGCAAAGAACTGGACACGACTGAGTGACTGACACATGTACACATACATATACACAACCGTGTGTAAACAGGTAGCTAGTGGGAAGCTGGAGAAGGCAATGGCACCCCCTCCAGTACTGTTGCCTGGAAAATCCCATGGATGGAGGAGCCTGGTAGGCTGCAGTCCATGGGGTCGAGAAGAGTCAGACATGACTGAGTGACTTTACTTTCACTTTCCACTTTCATGCATTGGAGAAGGAAATGGCAACCCACTCCCAGTGTTCTTGCCTGGAGAATCCCATGGACGGAAAAGCCTGGTAGGCTTCAGTCCATGGGGTTGCACAGAGTCGGACACGACTGAAGTGACTTAGCAACAGCAGCAGCAGCAGTGGGAAGCTGCTGCTTAGCACAGGAGCTCAGCTTGGTGTTCTGTGATGACCAAGAGGGATGGAACAGGGTTGGGGGTGGGAGGGACATTCAAGTGGGAGGTGTGTATACATATAGCTGATACACTTTGTCCTACAGCAGAAACCAATAGAACATTGTAAAGCAAGTTATGACCAACCTAGATAGCATATTCAAAAGCAGAGACATTACCTTGCCAACAAAGTTTCGTCTAGTCAAGGCTATGGTTTTTCCTGGGGTCATGTATGGATGTGAGAATTGGACTGTGAAGAAGGCTGAGCGCCGAAGAATTAATGCTTTTGAACTGTGGTGTTGGAGAAGACTCTTGAGAGTCCCTTGGACTGCAAGGAGATCCAATCAGTCCATTTTGAAGGAGATCAGCCCTGGGATTTCTTTGGAAGGAATGATGCTAAAGCTGAAACTCCAGTACTTTGGCCACCTCATGCGAAGAGCTGACTCATTGGCAAAGACTCTGATGCTGGGAGGGTTTGGGGTCAGGAGGAGAAGGGGACGACAGAGGATGAGATGGCTGGATGGAATCACTGACTCGATGGACTCGTGAGTCTCAGTGAACTCCGGGAGTTGGTGTTGGACTGGGAGGCCTGGGGTGCTGCGATTCATGGGGTCACAAAGAGTCGGACACGACTGAGCGACTGATCTGATCTGATCTGATCTGAAAGCAACTGCTGCTGCTGCTGCTAAGTCGCTTCAGTCGTGTCCGACTCTGTGCGACCCCATAGACGGCAGCCCACCAGGCTCCCCTGTCCCTGGGATTCTCCAGGCAAGAACACTGGAGTGGGTTGCCATTTCCTTCTCCAATGCATGAAAGTGGAAAGTGAAAGTGAAGTTGCTCAGTCGTGTCCGACTCTTAGCGACCCCATGGACTGCAGCCCACCAGGCTCCTCCATCCATGGGATTTTCCAGGCAAGAGTGCTGGAGTGGGGTGCCATTGCCTTCTCTAATCAAAAAAAAAAAACAAGTACAGATAAATGAAGTCCTGTAGCAACTATCAGTTTCAGCATTTAAGCAGTGAAGCCTTTTCCTTTCTTCAGGTTAGACACTGTCACTGCTGCGTGCCTGGCCCTCTGCTGCCAATGACCAGGACTGAAAAAGGCTTGGATAACTTTCTGTAATAGAAGAGTACTTCATTACAAAATATTCATGGTGAACATACAGAAACCAACAGGAAATACACCTTAGAGTATAGGAAAGAGTAGCTTATTTGGAGAAAACAGAGACCTAAGAAATGGGGATTCTCTCATGTATCCTCACTAGACAACTGCAAAACATACAGGAACACAGTCAATAAAATGAGAACATTAATACACAAGGATTTCATGAGGTAAAATAAGTTATATACCGCATTTCAGACAATCTACGAAATGGCTTATTTAGGTCATATTCTAAATATTAAAAAATACAATGCATTTTATGTCATCTTTTCCTATTAATATACTGCAGCATTTGAGAGAGATAGATGGCTACATAATTGATGATAAGCCCAGGATATGGTGATTTCTAATCCCCCAATACACATTTTAGAGTTTAAGGGTAATCAGGTTTGTTGATATCCTTGAGTGACACACAGAGTTGGTATACAAGAGCACACCCACGTTTTGGTCCGTGGTGATTCATGGAGACTAGAAGCAATCTTCAGGGAAATTACAAAGTACCTGTCAATTCTTAAAGATGACATTTGATAAAAGGATGTTCCGTTCTAGACCTATGTTCGGGGAACCTCGACTGTCTCCTGTCCTTTGAGTCACCCGCGGGGCTGTCTTCAGGTCTGCTGGGCAGGACATTTTGTCCACATACACTGACAGCTTCAGGGTCTTTATTCAGAACATGTTTAGGGGCAGCAATAGCCATCAACCGGAAGAGGACCTGCGGCGAAGGTGGAGGTGGGGGAATTGTGTGGAAGCAGAGTTTGCACAGCAGACATAGGTTTGTGCTTTTCTAACGGTTATTCGGGGGACCTCATGACTCCCCTGGTGGCTCAGATGGTAAAGAATCTGCCTGAAGAGCAGGGGACCTGGGTTCGATCCCCGGGTGGGTAAGATCCCCTGGAGGAGGAAATGGCAACCCAGTCCAGTATTGTTGCCTGGAGAATCCCATGCACAGAGGGGCCTGGGGGGCTACAGTCTGTGGGGTCGCAGAGTCGGACACGACTGAATGACTAACACACACGCCCCGTGTCGTGGGGTCACCCACAGCCCCGCTCCTGTTCCCACAGCCTCCGACTGCCCCCCACTCGCACGGCCCCCACAGCCCGGGCCCCAGGGGGCGCGGAGGGCCCTACGCGCCGCAGAGCCGGCCGAGGGGCCCGCCTCAGCCCGGCCGGCCGGCGGGAAGTTTTCCACCCCGGGCGCGAGTGGGCATCGCGCGTCCCGGGGGAGTGCGCCCGGGGTCCACGCCGCAGCCGCCGGGAGGGAGCTCCGAGCCGGGGCGTCGCCAGGGCGGCAGCGGCAGGCGGTGAAGCGCCGCTCCTGCCTCGCCTCAGGGCGAGCCGCACCCGGCAGCGCGTCCCTTTAACGCGCGCGCCCGTCAAGGTGCCCGCGGCCCTCCCGATCGGCCCGGCAGCCTCCCTCCCGCGCCTCGCGGGCCCTGGCTCTCTGTCCCGGGGGGCGTCCCTCGCCCGCCCCCGCCGCCGTCCGCTCGCGGGGCTCGGTTGTCACTTCACTTTCCCTCGGCGCCCCGCGGGCGCGCGCGGCGGAGAGGGGGCGGGGCGGCGCGGGGCTCGCGCTCTCGCGCTCTCTGCCGGGCGCGCGCGGGCACGCTCCCTCGCGGGCACGCGCAGCGGGGGCGGGGTGGCGCGGGGCGGGGGCGGGGCGGCGCGGCGGGCTGGCGCGGGGCTCGCGGTCTCGCGGTCTCTCCCGGGCGCGCGCGCGGGCACGCTCCCCCGCGGGCGCGCGCGCGGACGGCCGGGCGGCGGCGGCGGCGGCGGCGGCGGCGGCTCACGGAGGCGGGGGCTCCACTTCCAGGACTCAGGGGCGGCGACAGCGCCAGCCGCGGGCAGCAGGCTCTGCAGCCGGAGCTGGAACGGCCGGGCGCGGCGGCGGCGCCGGGGGTGAGTCCGGCGGGCACAGGCGTGGCCGGGCGGTCCGCTGTGCGGGGCGGGGGTGCAGGTTCGGAGACCGGACGGCCCGCGGGGACGTCGATCCCCGGGGCCTCGTCGGCGCCCCTGCCCCCCGCGTCCCCTCAGCGCCCTGTCCCCGGGCTGGGGCTCGATCCCGCGACCGCGCGGACGGCCTCGCTCGGGTGCCGGAAGCCCCGCGCCCCTCCCCCTCCCTCCCCTCCCCCCGGCGCCCCCTCCCCCTTCGGACCTCGCGTCCCAGTCTTTGGCCGCCCGCCGCCCCTTCCCTGTCCAGCGCTCCCGGAACCAAGTCTCCGGGAAAGTGCAGGACGAGCGAGTGTCAAGGGGAAGTGCCGGCCCGGCCGCACGCGGGGTCCCTGCGGACCTGCCCCCCGTCATCGCCGCCGGCGGGGTCCCTGCGGGTCCCCCCACCCCCCGGGCCGGGGGCCGTGCGGCGTCCGCCCTGCGGCGGGCCGTGTGTTGTCCCCGCTTTGTGAAGCCCGCAGTCCGCGGTCCGAGCCCGTTTTCCTCGGCTCGGTCCTCCGCAGCCCAGCTGGCTCGGTTCGAAGCCGGGTTCCACCCCCAGCCTCCCCTCTTTCTCCCCCCCTCCCTGTCTCCTCGCTCCCAGTGTTTTCATCCCCTTGCCCTTTACTATTTCTAATGAAGATAAAGCGGAGCTTCTTGTGGCTTCTCCCCCCCCCCCCCGCTCCCCCCCGACCGACCAGAAATGTCCAATCCATCTTCTCTTAAGGAAATTAAGGCCGCTTTGCAAGGATCTCTCGTCCTGTGCTCGGTGGCTGTTAGACCCATTTGCATGTTGCCCAGATTCACGGTTTTGCATTGTGTATTCTTGAGCGTCTACGCAAATATTTTTTTATTTAAAAGTGCAAAAGGAAATGCTAGGGTTTACCTTAAGAGTATCTTGCCATCTCGCCTTTCAGAAAAATTTTAAATTCTTCTTAGTTTTTTTTTTTCTTTTAATCTCCGATTCTTAAAAAAGTATGTTTCTGAATAGGTGAGGATTCGTTCTGGACCTTGGGAGTCTACAAATTTGTGTTGACTCACTTTGGATGCCCCTTGGCTCTTGAGAGTTCTGTCTGTGGGCTGATGCCAGTGATGGAGGGTTTTCGTATAATATCATACCCCATTATAGAAAGGTGTTCATCGCCACACCATAGCACTTTTCCCCTCAAATCTTGGCTGTTCTCCTATTATTTTCTGCATAAATATCCTTGCAGGTAAGTTAAAAGTAGTATAAATAATTTAATTTTGCGTTTTACAAAAGTTTAGAAACGTGGCTGGGAAGGCAAATGGCAAGAAATGGGACAGAATTAAGCGTTTTCCTGTTGGTGAAAGCTCAAAGGAACACTTGCTTCTGCAGTTTTATACTATGAGATGCAGTTCTGAGGCTTATCTGGACGGTAATCTGGATTCACGGAGTGACTATAGTTGTTTCTATGTTATCAATCATATTTATCACCAAATCATCTCATTTCTATGGAACATGTGAGTTTATTTTCATACGTTGCTAATTTCCGGGACTGTAATTTACAATATAGAATACACAGCTAAATACCCTTTTAGATAATTTTTGAGTTGAAGAAAGAACAATATTCAGACTTTTAATGTAACACTTCTTTGAGGAAAGTTCGATTTTACTATCTTATGTTTAGAAAATGAGTATTTGAGTGCAAAGTAAAAATCTTTATCTTTGAAACTATCATGGAAGAGTAGCTCCCTGTTTATAACCCTGGGATTCTAGTTTATCTTCACTCTAGATTAGCTAATTGGATCCAATTAGCTATTTAAGAATTCATCTTAAAAGATAATTTTAAAGTGCTGATTTAGAAGATAACATTCACTTCATGTATTTCTTTTTTATTTTTTTATTTTATGTGTCCTGCGGCTTGCGGAATCTTAGTTCTCTAACTAGGAATTGAACCCATACCCTCTGTACTGGGGACACAGGAGTCCCTTGAAGATAACATTGAGAGAGTTTTAATTCAGGAAATTAAAAAAAGAAGTTGTTTATTTTTGGCTGTGCTCAGTCTTTGTTTCTGCAGGGGCCTCTCCCCAGTTGCCTTGAGCATGGGCTGCTCTGTGCTGGTCTTCTCCGCGGTGGCTTCTCTTTCAGAGGAGCCCCAGCTCTAGGGCGCTCAGGCTTCAGTAGTTGGGGTGCATGAGCCTAGTCGCTCTGCAGTATGTGGGATCTTCCAGACCAGGGATTGAACCCATGTCTCCTGCATTGGCAGGCGGATTCTTTACCATTGAGCCACCAGGGAAGCCCAGAAAGTTTTTTTTTTTTTACTCATTTGTACTTTAGAGAGACAAAACACCAGTCTTGCAGCTGATTAAAATGTGTACAGACTGTTTTTTCTTCATAAAAATTAGTTGCCACCTAAGTAGTACGGTAATTTTTCCCCACACTGTTTCTGTAATTAGACATTCAAAAACTATTAATAAAACCCACAGAACTTCCCCTTACTCTTAGTATTTGAACAGGATATGAAAACTGTGTTTCTGAAAGCTTCTTTTATAGTGGTTATTTGTGGCCTTAGGTGAATTTATCATCCGTTGGTTGATTTGGATGAAATAAGGCTTCTTAGGTCAAAAGTGGAACTCTTTTTTCCTTACTGTGAAACTGTAGAAATTATACACCTATTTGAGTATTTTAATAGTTTCCTAGTGAGACTAATTTTAGTTTTCTGATACTGTGGGGCAGTTTATGAAATTTGGATTTCAGACTGTGGCTCAGATTATATCACTGAGTAGTCTTCTAAGTAATTATATATGCTCATGGCATTATTAGATATTATGTAATTACACATAAATAAGAATATTAAGACAAATATGTAGCTTTATAACTAATGGAATATACAACTGAAATTCTAGGCATAGTTTGTCAAACTAAAACTGGAGCTTCAGTAAAAAAGAATTTTACTTCATTTTGGTTTTCATGCATTTGTCATCTAATGGATTGCTTCTAGTTTAAGACATAAAAGGATTTCTCACTCGTTTCACATATCTCAAAATATTGCCAGCAGCGTTTTGCTGCATGTGAGGGCCTTTCCCTAAGAATTACTCTCTTTCTTACTCCCATGCACAGCTGTTGTCACAGGCTCTTATGTACATACTTACAAGGGTTTAAACTCATTATTATTTTTTTACTGAAGTAAGCTGAAAAAAAAATCAGCGGTAAATCCAAGGATGAGAATTTTAAGTGAAATAAAAATGAAAATAAAAAAGAAAGCAAGAAACATGTCAGGACTGTTCCAGCTGGATGTGGAACATACTGATATAAAATCTTGGGATTCTATTAAGTGACTCTAGTGCTCCAGCTGAGGAGACTGTTGTGCTCCATTTAAAGGGAGGGAAACCCGTTGGGTTTCTCCCACTTCAGAGCTGTCCGGGCAGACCTGTTTTTGTTTGGCGTGAAGAAAGGGAGCTGCTGAGGGTGATGGGGCTGTATCTTGTGATGTCTTATTGAAGGCATTCAGGATTTTCTGCTGGCTCTTCGCCCCCTCTGCTTCCCGCTCCCTCAGTTCTCTTTCGGGTTTGTCTTAACCTTTCTCATTTCAACCACTTCAAGTTCTGTGTTATGAAATCACTTTGATTTAGAGCAAGCTACAGGTGAAATAGAGCGAGCTGTAAGTTGAATCTTCAGTGAGGAAGAATTTCATTATTGTCAGCTCGCTCTACATTTGGACCAGTTGTAGTAATCAAGCAGTGCTTTATTTGAGGTATCTTTCTTTTACATGTTAAGTCTTATTTTTGATTTATCAAATACAGTTTGAAGTCTTAATTTGACTGAGAGTTACATAGCATCTTTTGTCCCCATTTATCTGTGATTCTTAAAGGTGACTTTATGTTGTTGGTGTCGCTCCTTAAAGGTGCTTCTGTGTTTGCAGAGGCGCCCCAGAAGGTAGGTGTGCCAGCTCCGGTGGTTCTGCGGGGACAGCAACATGGTGACAGTCTGCGCTTGGGTTTTGTCAGTTTGGTTTTGGATTTGTCAGTAAACTCTAAGCTAGTTGGGTCACAGGGGATGTCCTCAGAAATCGATTATGATAGAATGATCGTTGCCAAGAGAGAACTGGAATTTTTTGTGCATTATCTAGATTGTGACAGCTTACCCATGTACCAAGATACCGAGAAGACTGAGCTGGTAATCAGAGTTGCTTGTGGAGCAAAGGGACTTTGAAAGCCTCGAGGTGTATTTCATCCTGGCCGTGGCGGGAAAGACAGGCTCCTTCGGTGTCTCCGTACAGTCTTCATCACCTGTGAAACCTGGTTGCTTGGTGTATCGTGGGATCAGGGCTGGCACCGTCCTACGGCTCAGTTTCTATTTAGAAGCACGGAGGCCTCTGTGTTCTTCTGTTATCACAAAAGTGATATTACTTAAAACAGTTGACTGACTTAGAGGATTTGAACCGTAGCCCAGCCGGAGGATGTATTCCTGTAGTATTGGTGCCAGCGTTTGCCCTGTTCCTCTGATCCTGTGGCCGTTTTTACTGACCTCTCTTACAGCACCTAGCAACTTTTCTTACCCCCGAATCAACTTGCTATCCTAGGACCCAGGAGCCCCGCACAGTGCCCGGTTGGGGAGCACAATTTTTTTTTTTCCGATAACACTTTATTGACATGTAATTCATGTATTACAAAATCCACTCTTTTAAAATGTATAGCTTGGTGGTTTTTGAATGTTTAGAGTTGTACATCACCATTATCTAATTTAAGAACATTTTCATCACCCCTTAAGGAAACTTTGCACCCATTAACTTTGTACCATTCCCATTCTTCCCTCACTCCCAGCCCCTGGCGGTCACTTACTGACTTTTCTGTCTCTGTGTACTTGCCAATTCTGGACGGTTCGAACAAATGGAGTCGTGCAGTTTGCGGCCCTTTGTGCCTGGTGTCTTTCACTGAACGTCATGTTTTCAAAGTTCACCCACGATGTAGCTCGCACGTGCTGTATTCCATTCCTGTATGTGGCTGGATGGCATTCCATTGCTCGGATAATCCCACATTTGGTTTATCTGTTCGTTGTCAGCTGATGGGTATTTGAGTTGTTTCCTCTTTTTGGGTCTGTGAATAATGTTGCTGTGAACATATTGTGTATATATATTTGTTTTCATTTCTTTTCTCAGTACATTTTGAATGGATGAAGGAACAGTTTTGGCATTTCCCAAAGCTGTTACGTAAAGTGACCAAGTCATTAATTTTATAGTGATTTTTCTTTGGTTCCTGTAAGATTCACTTTCTCTCTGTTCTCAGGCGACCTTTCTGCAGTCCTCCCCCAACTGAGTAAATTATTTTTTTTGACTCTTTAATCCAGGATCTAAAATGTCCACTGAGGCACAAAGAGTTGACGACAGTCCAGGCACTAGTGGAGGAAGCTCCGATGGAGACCAGCGCGAAAGCGTCCAACAGGAACCAGAGAGAGAACAGGTTCAGCCCAAGAAAAAGGAAGGGAAGATATCCAGCAAAACAGCTGCTAAATTGTCTACTAGTGCTAAAAGGTACCTCAGTTAGGGTAACTTCTTTGCTTTTAGTATCAATTTATGACCTGAAGTTCTGTCTTTCTCTTGCATTTAATCATTTTTCTGGGATATGGACCATGAAGTTCATGGACTTTTTCTTCTTCAAGATTATATTTCTTTTTCATGATTTTAATTGTATGCAATATGAACTTTCTGGTATTTAAGGTCAGTTAAACAGCATGGCAGAATTATAAACTACATATCCATAGTGTATGCGTATGTATTGTTAGGTGAATATGAATAGGAAAGTGCATGTAAAAGTGTGATAATTTGTTTTATGGTTGCTTGACCATTTATTTTATTGAGCAGCAGAGAATAAAAGTGGGAGTCTGTTGAAATAGTTACTGGATGATTATCTCCACTCACTGTTAGTAAAGTGAGCAATGCGGGAGTTAATAACAATACAATGGGAAAGACCAGAGATCTCTTCAAGAAAATTGGTATCACTTCAAGATACCAAGGGAACATTTCATGCAAAGATGGGCACAATAAAAGACAGAAACAGTATGGACCTAACAGAAGTAGAAGATATTAAGAAGTGGCAAGAATACACGGAAGAGCTATACAAAAAAGATCTTCAGGACCCAGATAACCACGATGGTGTGATCACTCACCTAGAGCCAGACCTCCTGGAGTCCACAGTCAAGTGGGCCTTAGGAAGCATCACTACGACAAAGCTAGTGCAGGTGATGGAATTCCAGCTGAGCTATTTCAAATCCTAAAAGATGACACCGTAAAAGTGCTGCAGTCAATATGCCAGCAAATTTGGAAACCTCAGCAGTGGCCACAGGTGGAAAAGGTCAGTTTTTATTCCAATCCCAAAGAAAGGCAATGCCAGAGAAGGCTCAAACTACTGCACAATCGCACCATCTCACACTCTAGCAAAGTAATGCTTGAAATTCTCCAAGCCAGGCTTCAACAGTACGTGAAGCCTGAACTTGAGATGCTTAAGCTGGATTTAGAAAAGGCAGAGGAACCAGAGATCAAATTGCCAACATCTGTTGGATTACAGAAAAAGCAAAAGAATTCCAGAAAAACATCTACTTCTGCTTCGTTGACTATGCTAAAGCCTTTGACTGTAGATCACAACAAACTGTGGAAAATTCTTAAAGAGATGGGAATACAGACCTCCTTACCTGCTTCCTGAGAAATCTGTATGCAGGTCAAGAAGCAACAGTTAGAACTGGACATGGAACAACAGACTGGTTCGAAATTGGGAAAGGAGTGTACGTCAAGGCTGTATATTGTCACCCTGCTTATTTAACTTCTATGTAGAGTACCTCATGCAAAATACTGGGCTGGATGAAGCACAAGCTGGAATCAAGATTGCCAGGAGAAATATCAATAACCTCACATCTGCAGATGACACCACCCTTATGGCAGAAAGTGAAGAAGAACTGAAGAGCCTCTTGATGAAAGTGAAAGAGAGTGAAAACCCTGGCTTAAAACGTAACATTGAAAAAACTAAGATCATGGCTTCCAATCCCATCACTTCATGGCAAATGGATGGGGAAACAATGGACACAGTGACAGACTTTATTTTTTTGGGCTCCAAAATCACTGCAGATGGTGATTGCAGCCATAAAATTAAAAGACACTTGCTCCTTGGAAGAAAAGCTATGACCCACCTAGATAGCATATTCAAAAGCAGAGACATTACTTTGCCAGCAAAGGCCCAAGTCAAAGCTATGGTTTTTCCAGTAGTCATGTATGGATGTGAGAGTTGGACCATAAAGAAGACTAAGCACTGAAGAATTGATGCTTTTGAACTATGGTGTTGGAGAAGACTGTTGAGAGTCCCTTGGACTGCAAGGAGATCCAACCAGTCAACCCTAAAGTAAATCAGCCCTGAATATTCATTGGAAGGACTGATGCTGAAGCTCCAATACCTTGGCCACCTGATGGGAGGATAGAATATCTCTTGGTAAATACTTTAAAGGTGAATTGAATCTAGTAGAGTCTTTCCTGGTCCTGTGATACCCCGTCTGAGAATTTTGAGCCTTGTGGACTGTCTGATCATTGAATTACAGCTTCATCCTTTGCTGGTGGTGTGGATGAGGGAACGCATCCCAGAGGTTGTACCCCATGTGGACTGGAGGACCTTGGTTCTCTCTGGTCGAGTTGGTCCACAGGTTGGGAAGACCTTTCTCAGGCCCACTTCGGGCCATGCCTTTCTGGGGAGAGTTGTTAGAGCGACGGTGCGCTGGCCATTCTAAGGGCCTCGGGTAGCCAGTTTCCCTTCCCGGAAGCGTGTGGCCGATGCCCACCCTCTGCTGAAGGAGCCATGAGGAAGTCAGACAGCCTGAGACTTGAACCCCTCCGACGTCTGTACTGGGTGGCAGGAAGGGCTCCGTGTGCTCCTGCCGGCACAGCGCAGGTCCAGGGCCCTCAGCTCACGGGCCCCACACCTCTGCTGCCCAGTCACAGCAGAGAATGACTGCCTGCAGGGAATGCTGGTGGACTAGGGTAGAACAGAGTGGGGCTGGATAAATAGACATTTAGAGGAAGGAAGGAAGTGAGGTGGGTGTGTGCGGGCAAGAGATACTCAGGTACAGACCGTGGCCTGCTTAACTGAGGGCGTGCCAGGTGGCTCAGACAGTAAAGAATCCGCCTGCAATGTGTGCGACCCGGGTCCAGAAGATCCCCTGGAGGAGGGCGTGGCAGCCCCTGGAGACTCCCATGGACCGAGGAGCGCATGGGGTCGCAAAGAGTCGGACACGGCTGAGCGACTAAGCACACAGCCCCTGAGAGTGAGTGTGCTGTTGGAGAGCGGGGAGGACAGCCCGCTGGTGGGGTGTGCTGGTCTGCCCTGCCCCCGTGTCTGCCTCTCGGGGGTCTCCCCGCCGCCCCCCCGCCCCCGCCCTGCCGTGTCAGGGTGCCACCACGAGCACGGCAGAGCATCCTGCTGGGCGATGGAGCAGAGCCCGCAGTCTGTGCGGAGGTGAGGGAACGGGGACGTGTGTGAAAGCGAGGATTGGATGAGGCTTTTTCAATAAGGGTCATTCTTTACTTCGTTTTCCTACAATGTGTACGAAGTTGAGATTACATATTCAAACCTAGTTTTCCTTTTTCCCGCTGTTTAACTTGGGGATAAAATTTATTTTTGAGTGCGTGTGTGAAGAATCCAGGACAGTGTCTGATGGGCACATAATAGGAATTAGTATGGCATTGGTGAAAGTAAGAAGTGTCTTTTGAGTTGCTTCCTGGCTGAAAAAAAATCCCTCCGTTGGCAAATTTATTCTTGTGAATCTGTGATTTTCAAACTGTGACTGATGACTTTCCTCTAGACAGTTTCTGGGTGGCTTATGGTTGAGTATCTGAGGGGGTTTAGGCATTTACTGTTTTTTTGAATATAAAATGCTGTTTCATGGCAGATTTTTAGGTAAAAATCAAAAACCCAATACTAAAAGCTGAATTCTCTTCCTTTCCTTCTCCCAGTTTAGCTGATAGTGGAAGTTGGTTTTGCCCGTCTCTGCGTTAGGTCCTTTTCTTTTGTTGAGCAGGCGTCTCTTTTGGCTACACCGGGCCTTAGTGGTGCATGCGGGGTCTTTGCAGGTAGAGCACGTGGGGTCTAGTTCCCTGACTGGGGCTGGAATCCAGGCTCTCTGCATTGGGAGCATGGAGTCTTAGCCACCCGACCACCAGGGAAGTCCCTCTGCCTAAGTTCTAACAACTGAGGGAAAATATTGGGAATCTTGATGACAGGGACTCAACATGTTTTTAATTCACCTTGTGCCTAGCATAGTATTTATGTACTGGCTGCCTTAGAACCTAGAGTTTGTTGCGAGGCTTGGATCTTCCACAGAGATTAGAATCCTAGTACTAATGTGTTCAGAAGATCAAAGTTGGAGGTAGTTTCACAATAAAATTCTAATTTATTATTATTGATAATTGATTTTTATGCAGATGAGACATCTTTTCCAAGTAGTGTCATTTTGTGGGAGAGTTAAATCAGCAGTGCAGAGCTTGCACTGTAGAGGCAGAATCTGGGCTAGAGTCTAGGTCCTGGCGCTTAGTTGCTCTGTGATTAGATACATAGTTTAACATTTCCAAGCCTCATCTTTCTCATCTGTAAAATGGAGACAGCAGTAGCCCGTCTTCACAGGGCCAGTGTGAGGGTGGAAAGTGATAAAACTTATTTGGCACACAGAAGGGTTTCATACACTGATGCTGCTGTTCTTAGCCTTTGTGCCAGTTCAAGCCTGCAGCAGTATTTTACTAAGTCCATGTGATAAATTTAGGAAAATGAAGTTTGTGTTAATGCTATGAGGACTTAGTGCTTTTTGTTAAAATAGTAACAGATGCTGTCATTATATATACATTTTATAGTAACTCAAGAAAAGTACTTTGCATATAGGTGTTCAGTTGCATAAAATATGCTGTAATTGTATAATTAATCATTAGGTATAGAAATGTGTTTTCTTGAAAAAAAAATCTCAGTTTTCAGGTGTTACAGAAAAGTAACATTGGATACAGAAAATATTAAATTGGAATTTTATTTAAACAATAGTATAAATTAATTTCTGTCTGTTTCAGAGCTAAGAGGGAGATTACAGTTACTTCTTGATGCATTTTTGCTCTTCCATGGCATGAAATTATTTCTTAAAAAATCAGAATGCTTTTTAGCATGGTCTGTTCTCTTCATAATTTTATGTGATTTTATTGGATACAATGTAACATTGTCCTAGAAATGATATTTGGTTTTAGACTCTAAATTGTTGTTAGGCTGGAAGGTTGATTTCAGTGCATTTCACTGTGAAATTTTATTATAATACATGGGCCAATCTGTTTCTTTTCCACATGAGAATGAAGTACTCTTTATAGATTATCTTTTGTAATTTTTGTATTTTATTGATTCTGAATGTTCATTTAAAATTTTCAATGTTCCTGAAATCAGGATGCAGCTTACTGTTGATGTGCAGAATCATTAATTTAGGTTGTCTTAAAAATTGAGCAGTTTTTTTGAATCACAGATGAATAGTATGTATCACCACTCAGAATTAAGCTCTGGATTTATTACTTGCAGTGGCTCTGTGTTTTCTAAGTTAATTCAGAGATTGCTTTGAGATTTAAGAAATTTTAGTAACTAGTTGCATGATGTTTTGAGAATGAGTTCATTTTGGAAGGTTTTGAGGAATGCAGACCATAGGGGAATACAGAAAGTCATCTAAGTGGATGAAGTTTTTTTTCTAAATAACTGTTAAGAAAATACCTTTGTGAATCCCCAAGTCCATATATTCATGTTCTCCTTGGCCCTGAGTGAGTTACTGAGTTTTCTTGAAACTCAAATATGTGTTTGTGTTTGAAACATCTTGGTATATGTACAGCTTCATTTTTCTGAACCATTAATCCAGTATGCTGGCATTAAAACGAGTGCTTCATGTCTTCTCCACTTTGGTTCAGTTTTGGTGCCGTGGTCTTCAGTTCAGTCTGAATGAGTCATCATTATCTCCCCTTCCCTGCCCCCCACTCCTCTTTCTTTTTAGCAGATGACAGTCACATGTAACACTCCTACCGTTCCTGGAACATTTAAGGTTTTAGGTGAAGTTGAACAAACTGAAATTTAGTTTGCATTTTGCTTCTGACTTGTTTCAGTACCCATGTGCAGTTGCTGACTTACGTATCATGATAACCAAGGAAGTGGCACTGCTGGGCAGAAATTGGAGATATAGACAGTTGTCTAGTGCATTTGTGTCTAAAGAAATAATTTTGTCTTAAAAATTCTCATACGAGAGAGGAGAGGTTGTTTTGTTTGTTTGACTTAGCAAGATAAGTGCTTGTCTTTTCACCTGAACAGCGTGCAGTTACTAGCCTGAGTTTCCTAAATGGGAACTGATAAAATGGTAGTACTTAAAGAATTCTGTGAGATTTATTTAATTCACTTTTAATAGCCTAAGATCATCATGTAAAAGTGCACTGTAAGTGTGAATTACTGATACTTTTTCATTTTTCCTCACCCTAAGGGACAGTGCCTGAAATAGCTGCCTTCCTTATTACCCCACATGTCAAGGCGGAGAAACTTAATACATACCATGATCACAACTTTTGAGATAGAATTGAATTGCTGTCATTGAAAACAGCAGGACATCTTGCAGCCGTTTAAATAGCAATTCTTAGTATAATCTTTTCTGTCAAGAGAAATACAGCCATTCTTTGGTAGCAGTGGCTCAAAATATATTGTAATGCACTGACTCACTGCTCAAAATTGTCAGGTTTATCAGTAAATTGCTTTTTGTATTGAATAATTAGATTTAGAATGATAGACATCTGGAGGGGTTTCAAGTTCCATTATAGAATTCTGCGACAAAATTATGACATCAGTTTTTTAAACCAAAAGGGACAGTATAAGCATAAAGCAAGATGAATTATTTGAAAATCCCTAGGAAGTTCTTTTACATTAAAATTGTTTTCTTTGACACTTTAAGCATGCTCTTTTGGTTCTCTGAGTTTAAAAACAAAAGTATGTGTTTGTACATACACACACACACACACACTCATTTGGATATACACATCTGAATCACTTTTCTGTATACTTGAAACTAGCACAATATTGTAAATCAACTATGCTTAAATAAAAAAATTTTGTAAAAGTTTTTCATGTTTCTGGTAACAGTACAGAGACATTCTTATTACAAAGCAACAGTTTTCTGTTCAAATACTTCCCTGTCACAATTCCTTTTAGCTGACTATGGCTTGACCTTAAGTAATATACCTACTTTTTGAATTGTTAAATAATACCTTTTGTCTCCTTGCTGTGAACTTTGAGGATGTTCAGCAGCTTGTTCACCTGCTTTCTTGTCCCTCCTCCCAGTTAATTACACTCATACTTTTGAAAAAGTATTGGAGGGATGGGGTGGGAGGGAGGTGGGGGGGCAGTTCAGAATGGGGGACACATGTGCACCCATGGCTGATTCCTGTCAATATATGGCAAAAGCCACTACAATATTGTAAAGTAACTAGCCTCCAATTAAAATAAATAATTAAGAAAAAAGAGTATTGGTTGTCTTTCTAAATGAAATAGTATATTTAAGCCACTGTTGCTCATTCCTTCGCATTTCAGCAGTACTTGTTGGTTCCCGACTTTGTAAAATGGGGATATTAGTACCTTTGTTCTTCCTTCTGTCTACTCACCCCCTACCATCCACTTTTAGTTGGTTTCTATTAGCTACACTTGACTTTACATCTTCATGGTTAGTAGTAGTTCCATTTTACAGTGTGTAACTACAACCTCTTACCTGTGCTTTATCGATAATAAAAGGCCAATAAACTCTGTAGGTTTACCTGTTTCGTGCTAGGCCAGCCGGGGTGTTAGGATCAGATTTCCTATCGGTCCAGTCTTAGGATCTCTTAGCAATCAATGCAAAGAAACAGAGGAAGACAATAGAATGGCAAAGATGAGAGATCTCTGCAAGAAAATTAGAGATACCAAGGGAACATTTCATGCAAAGATGGGCTCGATAAAGGACAGAAATGGTATGGACCTAACAGAAGCAGAAGATATTAAGAAGAGATGGCAAGAATGCATAGAAGAACTGTACAAAAAAGATCTTCACGGCCCAGATAATCACGATGGTGTCATCACTCACCTAGAGCCAGACATCCTGGAATGTGAAGTCAAGTGGGCCTTAGAAAGCATGACTATGAACAAAGCTAGTGGAGGTGATGGAATTCCAGTGGAGCTGTTTCAAATCCTGAAAGATGATGCTGTGAAAGTGCTGCACTCAATATGCCAGCAAATTTGGAAAACTCAGCAGTGGCCACAGGACTGGAAAAGGTCAGTTTTCATTCCAATCCCAAAGAAAGACAATGTCAAAGAATGCTCAAACTACCATACAATTGCACTCATCTCACACGCTGGTAAAGTAATGCTCAAAATTCTCCAAGCCAGGCTTCAGCAATACATGAACCATGAACTTTCACATGTTCAAGCAGGATTTAGAAAAGGCAGAGGAACCAGACATCAAATTGCCAAGATCCACTGGATCACAGAAAAAGCAAGAGAGTTCCAGAAAAACATCTATTTCTGCTTTATTGACTATGCCTAAGCCTTTGACCTTGTGGATCACAACAAACTATGCAAATTCTGAAAGAGATGGGAATACCGACCACCTGACCGACCTCTTGAGAAATCTGTATGCAGGTCAAGAAGCAACAGTTAGAATTGGACATGGAACAACAGACTGCTTCCAAATAGGAAAAGGAGTTCGTCAAGGCTGTATATTGTCACCCTGCTTATTTAATTTACATGCAGAGTACATCATGAGAAACGCTGGGCTGGATGAAGCACAAGCTGGAATCAAGATTGCTGGGAGAAATATCAATAACCTCAGATATGCAGATGACACCACCCTTACGGCAGAAAGTGAAGAGGAACTAAAAAGCCTCTTGATGAAAGTGAAAGTGGAGAGTGAAAAAGTTGGCTTAAAACTCAACATACAGGAAACTAAGATCATGGCATCTGGTTCCATTACTTCATGGCAAATACATGGGGAAACAGTGGCTGACTTGATTTTTTTGGCCTCCAAAATCACTGCAGATGGTGACTACAGCCATGAAATTAAAAGATGCTTGTTCCTTGGAAGAAAAGCTATTACCAACCTAGACAGCTTATTGAAAAACAGAGACGTTACTTTGCTGACAAAGGTCCGTCTAGCCAAAGCTATGGTTTTTCTAGTAGTCACGTATGGATGTGAGAGTTGGACTATAAAAAAAACTTACTGCTGAAGAATTGATGCTTTTGAACTGTGGTGTTGGAGAAGACTCTTGAGAGTGCCTTGGAGAGTAAGGAGATCAAACCAGTCCATCCTAAAGGAAATCAGTCCTGAATAGTCATTGGAAGGACTGATGTGGAAGCTGAAACTCCAATCCTTTGGCCACCTGCTGTGAAGGACTGACTCATTGGAAAAGACCCTGATGATGTGAAAGATTGAGGGGAGGAGGAGAAGGGGACGACAGAGGATGAGATGGTTGGATGGCATCACCAACTTGATGGACATGAGTTTGAGCAAGCTCTGGGAGTTGGTGATGGATAGGGAAGCCTGGCGTGCTGCAGTCCATGGGGTCCAAAGAGTCGGACATGACTGAGCAACTGAACTAGTATCTTAATGCTACACAGTGAATCATAGCATTTAGGCAAATACCTCCTTTTTATCCCAATCAAGTATCTGTTACTTGATTAAAAGTATTTTCTGTTTTAGTTTCGTACCTGTTCGCTCTGTGATTTTCTTACCGAGTTGTTTCTCTTGTGGGACTTCTGTTTTCCTCCCGAGAGTAGCATATCTTTATTATACCCTTATATGCTCTATGCCCTCTGGACCATCTCAACCTGGTATATGGTTTGATTTATACCACGCACTTTGTCTTCCAAATTCAGTGAAGTTTCTCCACCAGTGGTGTCCACCCCCGTTCTTTGTCTTTTACTCCTCGTCGCGCTTTCTGTATCTGTGCCCCCGCCGTCACCCTGGGGTGCTGAAGGAGTGGAGGTGAATGTGTGTGCTCTCAGTTTGCTGCCTTTAACCTGGACTTAACCTGTTTTGCTTTAAAGTGTCTGTTCTATTTATACGTTTGTGTGAAATCCACAGAGGGTGTTCTGTATCAGATATTTGAGACTTCTCTTATTTAGTTCTGTGCCGTATGTACTTTAAGTGCACATGAACACACTGTAGAATCTCTGAAGTCTCAGTGGGACAGCGGAATTAATAGGTTTTTTATTTTTGGCATTAGATTTGTTAGTCTTGGTCTATGTATCGATGTGAGAATTGGAGGGTAAAGAAGGCTGAATGCCGAAGAGTTGATGCTTTTTGAACTGTGGTGCTGGTGAAAACTCTGGAGAGTCCCTTGGACTACAAGAAGATCAAACCAGTCAATCATAAAGGAAAGCAATCCTGAATATTCACTGGAAGGACTGGTGCTGAAGCTCCAATACTTTGCCCACCCGCTGCAAAGAACCCACTCATTGGAAAAGACCCCGATGCTGGGAAAGATTGAAGGTGGGAGGAGAAGGGGACGACAGAGGATGAGATAGTTGGCTGGCATCACCGACTCGATAGACATGAGTTTGAGCACACTCCAGGAGACTGAGAAGGACAGGGAGGCCTGGCGTGCTGCCGTTCATGCAGTCGAAAAGAGTCCGATAGGACTTAACCAGTGAACAACAAACAACAACTATTTCCTAACATCTTGCCCACCTTGAGTCACAAGACTTAGAAAAGCGATAGTTATATCTGTACCAGAAATTTCATTCGGGGAAGGGTACTGGAGTGTGTTGCCATTTCTTTCTCCAGGGGATTGTCCTAGCCCAGAATCAAATCCACGTCTCCTGCGTTGGCAGGTGGATTCTTTACCACTGAGTACCAGGGAAGCTCATATAGGTGGTTAGGTGAAGTAAAAAATAAAAGATGAAAATAACACATGAGGGTAAAAACGGGTTTTTAAAATAAAAATTCTTTTATTTCCTCTTTGCAGAAAGCGTATGCTTAGTGTTAGCAGTGGTTTGAGTTTCCCTGGAAGCCCAGCTGGTATAGAATCCGCCTGAAATGCAGAAGACCCTGGTTTCATTCCTGGGTTGAGAAGATCCCCTGGAGAAGGGCATGGCCACCCACTCCAGTATTCTTGCCTGGAGAATCCCATGGACAGAGGAACCTGTTGGGCTATAGTGTGTGGGGTTGCAAAGAGTTAGACATGCCTGAACAACTCAGCACAGCACAGCACAACAGTGGCTTAAAGTTTTGATTTAAGTCATGCTGTTGGTTAGAGATGGAGGCACAGATAGTGGCTGGTCTCCTAACTCTTTATAGATGCATTGTGGAAACCAGCAGAAATCGCTACTTTGTTGGTACTGTGTATGATGATTTATACAATGATAGTATTTCAAATTAAAAGCACACAAATAGTAAAGATTAGTGTAAAAGTGTAAAATTTAATGGAATATTAAAAGAGTAGAGACATTTTAATGTAACTTTCTTTGTCTTTATTTTCAAGAATTCAGAAGGAACTTGCAGAAATTACATTGGACCCACCTCCCAACTGTAGGTAAGTACTTAATGGATTTTTATTTATTTGTATCTTTTGCAGAAGGTGTAACTGAACTGTTGGTCTGATGTGTCAACGGAAAACATGGTTGCGTTTTGGACTTAAGTGACTGTGAAGACAGTGGTTGTGGTGGTCTCCAGGCAGAATGGAATCTTCACGAGTCTGTTTGTCGTGGTAGATGGAGTTGCCAAAAAAAGAGTAATGCAATAACAGTAAGATAATGGAATTATAGGGTAACACATACAGTGATCTTTTGGTGGAAGAGGTGTTGGAGTTTTAACTGATTTCTTTCATGATAGAGTAATACTGTGGCTAAAATATTTGCTGTTGGATAATTTATTCAGTTGTTATCTTGCTGAAAATTGATTTTAGAAGTGCTGGAACATTAAACAGTGTTTCTTCATGGTTTACGTTATTTCTTATAGTCCTGGGTTGTGGTGATTGGAGGCAGTGAGGTTAAGTTTAAAACACTCTCTCCATTATGACCACATACCCTCAATTTTCTAGTTGGAGTTTACTGATGGGAAGTTAAAGTGCTTGCTTGGAGTTGATTAATGATGTACACAGAGAAGGAGGGAAGTTAGCTTCTGCTGTATCTCGGATCTGGCACAGTAGTTGGAAGATGGCTGTTTGACTACTTGAAGACATTTGTTTGTATTCTGATGTCAGTTCAGTGTTGGAACCAAGCCAGTGCGGAGTTTTGTAGTTAAAGTTGGTAGCGCTGTGCGTCAGAGGTGAGAGGACGAGCTTCAATACTGAGTACATTGTTGGTATGATTTCTGATTTTACTGAACTTATTTTAATATGAAAGCAAAGTAACAGCTCTGGGTATTAATGGAAGTGAAAAATTTGTAGGTGGCTATATGACTAATTGACAGCCGTTTTTGTGTAGGAAAAATTCTAGTAAGATTTAATGTTTGTAGTGAATTTATTATAGTTCTTTACGTGAGAGTCACATAGAGTATATAAACTTGTAGTAATAATGATCAAAGAATATTTCACTCAACCAGAACAAATAATTCTTGGTTAGGAAAAGCTGTTGAGTAGTCAGGTGTTTTTGTCACAATTAGGCTGTTACATCAGAGCTGTTTCAGATGTCACATTTTGTTTAAGCTTTGGTGGCCAGTTTGTGTAAATGGATTGATTTGTGGAAAAAATTCAGTTTGAATTAAACTTAAAGTCTCTTGTTTCGTAGGGTAGTATTTGTTTTAATGTTTGAATCTTAAAAAAAAAAAATAGTGTTTTACCACGTATTTCTGTTACCTTTTTACAAACAACTGAAATGGTAAATATGTGAACTTAGTTTATACACTTGCTTAAACTCTGAAAACAGATTATTGGCAAAATAAACTAATTGCTTTGTTTTAATGAGCTTGTTTAGGGCTCATTTTTGATGAATGTAATCCACGTATAATATGCAATGATTAGAGTTTGCAGTTTTGCTATCAGATATATTATTTCCTGGTGCATTACTCTAATTTAGCTTTGACTTGTTACAGATAATTTAACTTAGATTAAACCAATATATTATAAATGTGCATGGAAACTGAAAATTCTGAGGAAAAAAATTACATAATGGTTATTCCTTAACTAAAATGGTTAGATCATAGTTTAGCCTAAAAAAGAAACACTTAACTATGGAAATTTGGGGCTTTAGTTTTTCATTGAGCCTTAGTTAAAGTGTACTGGTTGTGCAAGCAAAATATTTGTAATAGTTTTTCATTAAAAAAATGTTGATGTCACATATAATTAGCCCCTCAGTTTCAAGAAAGAAACCTACTCAGTTGTATACCCCCCCCCCCCCGTTTTATTGAGATACTGACATATAACATTGTAGAAAGATACCTTGTATGGTGGATTTGCTGGCTTATGGAAACTTTCAGTGAAATCCTTTTATCCATGTGAAGACTGGATAGCTCAGATTGCTTCAGAACAAGGACTACCAGTGCAGCTTCTTTGATTGATCCCCAGATAGCTGATGGACTGATCAGGCAGAGACGAAGGTCGTGCCCCTCTTCATGTTTGTGGCTCCCCTGTGGCAGAGGGTCCTCTGTGCTGGGCTGCCTGGAAGTGGGGGATCCTGCCGCCCCCTGCGGGCCCTTCTCCTCACGCTCACGGCCCTGCGAGCGAGCCCTGCCCCTTACGTCGACGCTCCCTTCGGGCTCTACCCTGCACGTCCACGGCCATGCAGGCCCTGCCCCATACGTCGACGCTCCCTGCGGGCCCCACCCCTCACTTTGATGGCCATGCGGGCTCCGCCCCTCACGTAGACGCTCCCTGCTGGCCCTGTCCCACACGTCCAGGGCCATGCGAGCCCCGCCCCTCACGTCGACGCCCCCTGAGGGCCCCGCCCCCTCACGTGGACACTCCCTGCCCTGCCCCTCACTTAGAGGGCCATGAGAGCCCTGCCCCTGACGTCCACGCACCCTGTAGGCCCCGCCCCTCACGTCTATGGCCATGCGGGCCTAGCCCTTCACATAGACGGCCGTGCGGGCCCTGCCCCTGACGTCCACGCACCCTGCGGGCCCCGCCCCTCATGTTCACGGCCATGCAGGCCCCGCCCTTCACATCGACGGCCATCCGTGGCCATGTGCTTGCTCCCATGAGGATTACCGTGGTCTTTGGATTTTTTTGATTGTGGTTTACAGTAAATCTGCTCACCTATATTTTAGTGACAATGCAGTAACTATCTTCAGAAAGAGAAGTTAGAACATAATTTGGTTTATTTTTGGCACAAACTTAACGTCAACAGTACTTCTGTAGTTGATTTTTTTAGAGTCCTGTGCTGCCTTCCTGTGTGTATGAATGACTAATGAGTTTATAGAAGTGTGGTGAACCGAACCCATCTGCCGGAGAGAGTCAGAGTCCCGCCCACCTCGTCTCCGAGTGTCCTTTCCCAGGACACCTGCCTCTCGCAGCCCTGCCCTTTGGGGGCTTGGGCGGGCCAGCTCCTTTGCCACGGATGGAGAGTGTGTGCAGGCGCCTCGGGCTCAGGTGGTCAGAGCGGAGAAGGGTGTGACCTCCGCGGAGTCTCGGTGAGGGTGCGTGTGTACAGCGTTCCACTGGACTGTGCTTTAGTCTTCTTTTCTCAAACTGAGGCGGTAATGCAGCCCCGTTCTGTGGTTGTGTCGGGTTAGAGATGAGACCTCGGAACTTCAGTGCATCTCTTGTGATGTCCGCTAAGCGACTCTGGGGTTCCTAGTACAGGAACCAGCATGTGTTTGTCTTCTGCGGTAGTATTGTCCAAGGTCTATTGTCCAAGGTCTTCTTTCCCCCTGCACAGGTTTTCAACAGACTTAAGTCTTTTAAGAGTCTGCACAAAATATTTTGATGATCAGTTATTTCTTTGTATAGAAAATACCTGCCTGTACAGTTTTTGGGTTTCTTTTCACTTTTTTTTGGTCATTGTTTTTGAGGTAAAAGTGCAGTAATTTTTTTTTTTTTTTTAGGCTGGATTAAGTTAATTGTTTTATAACAGAATTAATGTTTAAAACCAAAACTTTATGATTTATCTAAGAAAAAAGTTTCTGTTCACAAAACTGTAGGGTCTGTAGGATCATAGGCATAGGAAAGTGTACATAATCTGGGCGAAATCTGGTTATATATTTAAGAGTATTGTCTGTAAATGGTAGAGGTGCTTTGCTCAGTCTCAGTTTGTGCGATGAGAACATAATTGGCCCGCGGAATTTGAAGGGCTCTCTCCGAGGCCTCTGCAGGTGCCCACGTGTTGGTCCCACCCTGAGTTGGGGGTGCTGGCTGGCGGCTGCAGTTGCTCACTGCCTCAGTGGCCTGCACACCAGCTTAGCCTGTAGATGACTGTGCCGTGACTTTGAGGATTCCGCACAGTCGTCAAAAATGCAGACCCAAAGTCTGTAAATGTGCTGGTGTGTTCATTTCTAATTCCTCAATGCTAGTGGGAGACTGGCAGCTAGCTAGAAAAATTTCTGAATTAAAATAAAAGTTTGTGTCATCCTGAGGATAACCTGTGTCTCTGTATTGCACAGAAGCTAGATTCAAATTCCGTTATGATTGGATACTGCCCAAATTTATATTAGCTTTATAAGCATGGAAATGACAGAGATCTTTGCTACTTTTTAAAAATAGAGACTGTGGTAAAATGATTCACTTGGATTTTGGTTTTTGATTTACTATTTGAGCAAATAAAAGGAGAAAATACTTAAGAGGATGTATTTCAGTTATATTAGCAGTTTTTACTTTTATTGCTGTGTTTCAATTATCTACTCATTGAACACAGGCTCTGCTTTATTTTTAATTGTAACAGCTTTATTGAGATGTAATTTGAAGTATAAATTTCAGTGAATTTTAGTGTATTCACTGCTTTATATCTGTCACAATCAATTTTGCATTCAGATCACCCCAAAAGATACACCATACCTTTTAGCAATCATTCCTTTCCCATTTCCTCCCAATTCACCACCACCCAGCCCTCGGCAACCATCGGTCTTCTTCTGTCTCTATAAATTCGCCCTTGGGACATTTTGTACAAATGGAATCATATAATATGTGGTCTTCTGCGACTGGCTTCTTTCATGAAGCACAGTGTTTGCAAGAGTCATCCATGTTGTAGCACTCATCAGCACTTTACTTCTGACTCTGAATAATATTCCATTGTGGGGCTATATTACATCCTATGTATCTGTCCATCAGTTGATGGAAGTTTGCATTGTTTCCACTTTGTGGTTATTGTGAATAATGCTGCTGTGAACATTTGTGTACAAGGTTTTGTGTGGACATTTGTTTTCATTTCTCTTGGGTGTAGCTAGACCTAGGAGTGGAATTGCTGGGTCAGGCACTAACTGTGTTTCACCTTTCGGGGAACTGCCGGAACATTCCAGGGTGGCTGCACTGTTTTACCTTCCCAACAGCAGAGTATCAGAGTTCCGGTTTCTCCGAAGCCTTAGCAACTGTTACCGTGTCTTTTAATGACGGCCCTCCTTGTCAGTGTGAAGTGCTGCGTCACTGTGGTCTGGATATTTGTTACCCTGTTGAATAACGATCTTGATGACTATCTTTTCATATACTTTTTGGACATTTTTGTGTCTTGTTTAGAGAAATGTCTATTCAAATTCTTTGACAATTTTTAAGTTGCTTTGTCTTTTTTGTTGTTGAGGTGTAAGTACTGTTTATTTATTTTGACTACAAGTCCCATATCAGATATATGGTTTGCAAATATTTTCTTTCATTCTGTGGATAGTCTTCTTGCCTGGAGAATCCCTTGGACAGAGGAGCCTGGCGGGCTGCAGTCCATGGGTCGCAAAGAGTCAGACATGACTGAAGCAACTGAGCATGTGTGCACACTGCATCCTTTCTTGCACTCTCTGCACGTGGAAGAGGAGGCCTGGCAATGATTCAGAACCATCCGCAGGAGAAGGGGCCCTGGTGCCCGAGCCCGTCTCTGCCTTGCTTCCCCTCCCGCACCCCACTGCTCTCAGGTCTCCTGATGTTATGACTCCTTTATCTGACTTACCCAGTTGGCTGAGAGTTCTTTCTTTAGTCTCTGGACTTCACATGTTTGCAGTCACTTGATGTTCGGTGGCCCCTTGAGGGAACGGATATACTTGCTGTGCTCGGAAGCTGGCGTCCGTGGACGCTCCAGTGTTGGCGGCGGTGTTGCGAGGTCTGTAGTCCCAGCGTTGCCTCAGTTAATCTTCCTGAGTCTGCAGGAGGGAGGCTCTGGTTTTAGGTAGGATTTCACAGGTGGGAAGACAGACTCAGACAGGTTAGCTCACTTGTTCAAGGTTATACAGCGGTGCAGTGCAGAACGCAGATTTCAGGCTCCAGAGCCCAGGTGATTTGAGCCTTTGCTGTGCTGACTTCCTTTTGCAGAACAGACACAGGAGAGTTGTCTAGAACAGCACTGACCCACAGAACTTTCTGTTAGGATGGAAGTAGTCTGTATCTGGCATCCAGCGCAGTAGCTATTTAGCACTTGAACGATAGCTAATCTGAGTAATTTATAATTTTACTAAAATTTAATTCAAATTTAGGAGACCACAGATGACTAGGAACTACTGTGTCACATAGTACAGACTTAGAAACATGAACATGTCTCACGCTCACATTTATGCTTCACTTAATGCTAGGTGAGACTAAACGAGCAGGTCATTTTGAGTTTGTTAAAGGGTACTTACAGTTATGCATTTGTCTTTCCCCACCCTTCCTACCAACCACCATTATTTTCTAAGAGCCAGCGACCCTTAACGAATTTTTTAGAGCATCACACAAAATGCCCTTAAGTAAAAGACCCATATAAATATTAGTATTATATAGTATGGTTAAAATTTTTTTATTTTTTTTAACAAAGTGAAAGTGACATCGAAAGCATTGTTTTTAGGTGGACTCATAGGATTTTGAAACAGGAAAGCGTATGGTCTGGCATCCCTCCAACCAGAGAGAAGTCAGCACTCTGATGAGGACACAGTTTCATGACAGAGCCCAGTCCAGCATTCAGTTCTGATAGTCGATGTGTTGCTGATTTCACTGACAGAATGGATATGTTTTATACACTTAGAAAATGTAGATACCATTAATGTAAACAAGGAAAATTGGAAGCCTTATCTGCGATCAGAAAGGACATTGGAAGGGAACTGGAGTTACCTCGGCTGGGGGAGTGAGGGGCACCGTAGCTGTGTTTAACTGTTTTCAGAGCCAGAAAACGGAAGAGAGACTCGCCTCCCTCCATGGGGTTTCAGGGTGTGGAATTAGCGCTGCTGTGTTAAATCAGAAGGAAACCGCTTCCTTCATGATACAAAGTCTTCATCTTCGTCCGGAGCCATCCAGAGAGATGATGGACAGCTCGGGAGGTAGGTAGTGTGTGCCTCTTCTCTGGAGGAATTAAAAATGAGTCCGTCTGCTTATTTCAGAGGCGTTTTCAGGTCTCAGATGCAAGGCAGCGCTGGGACGTGTTTCCAGCCACTGGACTCGGCTTCATCTCCCTCATCCGTGGATCGCGAGTTGGTTTCTCCCTCTCCTTTGCCTTCTTGGAGCCTGTGGTTCATAATTTGTATAGTTTATTGGCCTGGCTGTTTTATTTAAAACAGCTAATTTGTTATACGTTCTATATATGAGTTAGTAAGTGAGGCTTTTATTTCTTTGTCTATTTATAACTTTCAAATATATAAGAAAAGGATGATACATGAAGAATATTTGTGTAGCAGACCTATTCCATTCTTAATTACATGCATTAATGGGAAATTAATAATTTCCTATGTCATCTAAGGTGAAAATACAGCATTTAAGAACCATGGCATATGGATTATAGATAGTATTGGAATAATGTATAAAATGTTTTAAGTAATAAATTCAGGGTAGCCTCCCCCAAAATGTAAATGTGGGTGTGGTGACTGTCTAAACAAGTGGTAGCTGTCTCATTGATTCTTTCTCCTTTTTCACATTACAAGCCAGATGTGTCTAAAGCGAGGAAAGATCGTTGAACAGTTCTTCCTGTTTTTGTGCTCGCCAGAGGTGTGGGTCTGTGGACTGGTGACTGATGGAGAAGTAGAGCTGTGCGTGGTTCTGATGTGATCGTTCTCCGTACTGGGAATATTCTGTTACTCTCCTGTTTGCCATCTTTTTAGGAAGTAGGGGTTTGCCTGGAGACATGACCACATTTCGTATAGCTCTGTAATCAGTCGGCTGGGGACCCCTGACAGTGGATTCTGGAGACAGTAAACTTAGGTTGAGCAGATTTCTACTCTTCTGTGCGGAAGGTAGTCAGATGGATGTTCAGTTGGACACACAGATGGAAATGCACCCGGTGACCTTCCGATCCTCTGTGGTCAGACCCCATGAGCTGGGAGGTCCAGCTGGGGAGTTTTGACTAGTCTACAAGGCAGAGATTGAATTTGAGTCAGCACGCTTGTCCAGGTAGGAGATCGGGCAGGCTTACATGGATGTTTGTGTGCTTGCAACATTCACTTCATAAGGTGGGCAGAGTCAGGGACTGGCGTATTGATTGATGCCCTGTGGTCTGCAGGAGGCTTGGGAAAGAGGGGGTCTCCTCACACCCTGATCCCTGCAGCTTCGGATAAGTGCTTATTGAGATGAGGAGGAGAGAGCAGACATGCACACTGCCGTGTTGTTAAAGAGTAAGAATTTGTCACAGGGATAAGAATAACCTTCATGTTTGATAAAGCACCCGGCCAGAGATTAATAGGCAAGCCTTTGAATAGGCTCCGAATGGTATCGGTGCCTGAGAAACAGCAAAATAAAATTATGTTCTTGAATAAGAGTATGTAAGGTGCTATTGTATTCCAAAAATAGCTATTATTAGGTTAAGTGAGTAATAAAATAAGCTGAGTAGGGTGTATTTTGAAATTAACAGTCGCTCAGTCGTCTCTGACTCTTTGCGACCTGGTGGACTGTAGCCCACCAGGCTCCTCTGTCCATGGGATTCTCCAGGCAAGAATCCTGGAGTGGGTTGCCATGCCCTCCTCCAGGAATAGCCGTTTAACACCAAACAAGTGTTTCCTAAGAGCCGGTTGTGTGGTCGGCACCATGCTGGGGTGCAGTTCGCCCCAAGGAGACGAAGGGGCGAGGGGGCGTGCAGCCCGGGCAGCGCAGAGGCGCTTCTGGGAAGGCAGACTGGGAGGTCACTGCAGAAATCCAGGACTGCCCTGGGAGGGAGGGGGCAGGGAACAGATGAGACAACACGCAGGTGCCGGATTTTAGTGTGGGACCTACCTGTCCTCTGGGTTGGGAAGGCTCTAATAAGGAGGTGACATCTAAACCGAGAGCGGAAGGGGATGCTCTGAGAGTTCCCGAGGTGAGGAGGCCCCTGGCCGCGGCCGGGAGCGGCAGGGATCCTGGGATGGGGCGGGGCGGGGGGCGGGGGGCAAAGTGCGAGTGCAAAGTGAGGCTGGCCTGAGTGAGTCGAGCCGGTTTGGTTCTCATGAGGCTTCTGGGCTGGAGGCCGGTTGCTCGTCGGCGGGGAGGCAGGACGGCGTTCTGGAAGGGCTGGACTGGGACGCATCTTGGAGGAGAAGTGGTGGGGCTTGGGGTGATGGCAGGTGTGGGGATGTGGGAGAAGTCTGATCGAGATTGAGGCTATTGGGGAGAGGGGGGCTCCTGTTCCTGCGAGGACTGCGGAGGGAGCGGGCTCGCAGCCCTCTCTGGCCGTGTTAACTGGGAGCGGTTAGCACTTCCAGGTGGAGACGTCAGACAGGCGGCCGGTCATGAGCTGGAGTCCGCGGAGAGCTGGAAATACCAGTTCAAAGTTGTCATCGTAAAGACATGGAAAGGGTGTGTGGGGAAAGAAGGGGACCCAAGGCGAGGCCGTCTGGAACCACGGGTTTGGAGTCGGGAGGAGGGGCCTGAAGGAGGCGGAGGAGCCGGCCTGCGGGGAGGGGGTGTGTGTGTGTGTGTGTGTGTGTGTGTGTGTGTGTGTGTGTGTGTGTGTGTGTGTGTGTGTGTGTGTGTGTGTGTGTGTGTGTGTGTGTGTGTGTGTGTGTGTGTGTGTGTGTGTGTGTGTGTGTGTGTGTGTGTGTGTGTGTGTGTGTGTGTGTGTGTGTGTGTGTGTGTGCGCGCGCGTGTGTGTGCAGGGGGAGGTGTGTGAGGCCGGGCCGGGAGGGTGTGTGTGTGTGCAGGGGGAGGTGTGTGAGGCCGGGCCGGGAGGGTGTGTGTGTGTGTGTGTGTGTGTGTGTGCAGGGGGAGGTTTGTGAGGCCGGGCTGGGAGGGTCTGTGTGTGTGTGTGTGCGTGCAGGGGGAGGTGTGTGAGGCCCGGGGGGGGGGGGGGGGGGGCGTGGCGGGGGAGAGGGGGCGGGCCTCGGTTCCTGGTGGTCCTGGGGGCTTCCCAGTGGTCAGGATGCCACATCCACTGCCAGGAGCACAGGTTTGGTCCTGGGTCGGGAAACTAGGATCCTACATGTGACTCAGCCAGAAGGAAAAAATTAAATTGATTATGAATGAAAATTTTAAGTGAATGAAAAGTGGAGTAGCACTGTAATTGTTGGCTGATGGCTCAGAGGTAAAGAACCCTCCTGCTGGTGCAGGAGACACAGGAGACGCGGGTTCGACCGCTGGGTCAACAAGATCCCCTGCAGAAGAAAATGGCAGCCCACTCCAGTATTTTTGCCTGGAAAATTCCGTGGACAGAGGCACCTGGTGGGCTGCAGTCCATGAGGTCACAGAGAGTCTGACAGACTTACTGACCAGACAGCAACAGTGAAGACTGTAATTACTTTTCCCACCAGGAAAGTGATAAGTGAGTAAGGACCATCACGTTGCATTGAGATTTCCAGAGGAGTTCTTTTATAATTTCCCAAGATGATTCACATTACCTTTTCAGGCAGACTCCATAATTGGGCTCAGGAAGGCATGCCTTTTCCCTTTGGGGTGCAAGGTCCTGCCCATCTGAACGCTGGCCGGTCATGCTCAGGGACTACTTTATTAGGGAGACTTTTGAGAACTCGCAGCCCGCGTGACTGCGGACTTACCGCAGCGGGGTGTGCCCCTGTCGTCTTCTGTTCTTAGCCGGGTGCCTTCCTCCTGGAGAAGCCACTGCTGGCGGCCTGTGAGTTTGCATGTGGCTGGCTCCCATCCTCTGGGAGCACAGATTGCGTGTGGTCAGCACGCCCTGGTCTTCGCTTCCGGCGCCGAGAAAGGGCCGTCAGGGCTGCTGTACGAGGGAATCAGCACAGGCTGCTCTTGGAGCGCGGGTGGCGCCGCTGTCCTCACGGACGCTTCCTGTGGGTGTGTGGCTGGCCTGGCCTGTGGCCGTGCCTGCCTGCATCCAGGTGTGCAGGGGTCAGACACAGCAGCAGAGCAGGAGAGCCGTTCCCTCCCCGGCACCCGGGCGTAGCCTTTTCCCACGTCTTCTACCAGGACCTCAGGGCCTCGCTCAGACGTCGCTTCGTTTGCTGACTCTCTGCCCCCTGCACGCCCGCAGCACGCGCACCCCCGGCACCTGGCACCCCCGCACCCCCAGCACCCGGGCGTAGCCTTTTCCCACGTCTTCTACCGGGACCTCAGGGCCTCGCTCAGACGTCGCTTCGTTTGCTGACTCTCTGCCCCCCGCACGCCCGCAGCACGCACGTCCCCGGCACCCGGGCGTAGCCTTTTCCCACGTCTTCTATCGGGACCTCAGGGCCTGGCTCAGACGTTGCTTCGTTCGCTGACTGCCCCCTGCACGCCCGCAGCACGCGCTGCTTCGGGTCAGAGAGGCAGTACTGCACAGCCGTTTCCGCGGCAGGGACTGCCTAGGTTTTACACATTTATCCTCTTGGTCTAGTTCCGTGGTTTCTCTCAGTTCCCTTACCTGTAAAATGCCATGAGTCTGTGAAGATTGTGTGAGTTGTGTGTGTAAAGGACTCAAGAGTAGGCCCCAGCTCATAGGGCTCAGGAGTTGTTAGCCATTGTGCAGTTATCAATATTTATAAGGGTTATATGCACTTACTGTCTTCATTTGTTTTGAGGATGGTGAAGGCATATGACATGTAATTCACTATCTTCTCAACATGGTATATTGCATGTAAGAGGCACTCAATATTTTTTGCATTAGTAAATTATTGAGGCAGAGAACTAAATGTTTTGTTTTTCTCTAAAATACTAGGCATACGCATGGATGTCTTATGTGTGACACTAGATGCTTGGTGGTCAGTATCTCTTCTATACGATGCAGTTAATAAACAGAATCATAATGCATTTGTTAAATATATATATATATATATAAAATTTTTGTAATATGAACCCAAGCTTGGTTTTAAGCACTCATAGTTTCCTGTGAGGAGAGGGGAAATCTTTTTTTAAGATAAAAAATTTTCAGTGTTTTCCAGTTTGTCTTTTCTCATGATAAGCTCAACAGCCATGTCTATATGACTAAATTCAGTGTAAACGGGCAGCTTGGCATTTTAATCACCTCATTTCCAAGGGCTCAGTGCTCTGGGGATGTGGGATTCTTAACTTTCAGAGATGAGAATCTTAACTGTTGAAATAAGACCGACTCACTCGAAATAGAGAAAAATATCAAATGGTATACAAAGGAAGTGTGATGTTATTAAAATAGTAAAATAATTAATCCAGCAGTCTTGTTTGTTATTCACCAAAAGCCTTTTGAGCACCTCTTTCTCATTGGATTCAGAACCTCTGAATTTTAATCCAAGATCTGCCACTGAGAAATTGAACAAGTCCTTTATCTTTACTTGCTCTACTTACTCACAGGCTGATAAAAAGATCAAATATAATGATGTGTATGAGCGCTTCTAGGACACTAAAGCGTTCTGCAAATATGAAGAGTTGTATAATGTTAAATTGTCGGAGGCAGATCGTATGTGTGTTGACAGTTAAGAATCAGTGATGGCTGGGATGGTCAGGGTGAACCTTAGGGGTGGGTCTGATTGTCCCCCAGAAAACATCAGGGGAAAGAGTGTTTTTAAAAGCTAATACCTAGGTGGGAGGGGACGTGGGTAAACCTATGGCTGATTCATGTTGATATTTGGTAGAAACCAACATAATACTGTAAAGCAATTATCCATCAATTACAAATAAATAATTTTTTTAAAAAAGCCAATACCCAGGATTGGTGAAGTAGTTAGGAAAAGAAGAGTATGTTGGAAAATTGTCCAGTTGTGTTTTATTGAACATGAAGTGTATACTGCGTGACTGAATTCATTGAGCAACTGGAATATCCTTTCAAATTTTCAATTTTTTCTATTTCTAAAATGGGTTTTGCATTTTCCTCCCCTCTGAAACAGTATATAACAAGTTTAATATTTTCTTATTAGTTTAGGGCCTTCCTCTGCAATGCAGGGATTGGTAAAGAACTGCTGAGTTAGTGAGGTGTGTTGGGCTTATACCTAATGCCTTCAAAGGATCTTTGGATACTATCTTTTGTTAAGTTGACATATGCACCCTTTTGGAGAGCGTAATCCAGTGGTTTAGTGTATTCACGGAGTCGGGCAGCCTCAGCCCTTAAACTACTCCCAGAGCGTTTTTATCGCCCACAGAAACCCAAACCCCGAGAGCCGTCGTCCCCTGTGCTTGCCACCGCCAGGCCCTGGCAGCCGCGGGCTGGCTTTGTCTGTGGCTTGTCTGCGGACATTGCACCCAAATGGGATCCTACAAGCTGTGGCCTTTTGTGTCTAGCTTCTTTCACTGAAAACATTCAGTTTTAGAATAAAAAAAAGCTAGTCAAATTAATAGAGTGGGGTTGGAAGGAGATTTAAGAGAGCCCGTGAGAGGAGGAAGGTGAACTAAGAGGAAAAGGATGAGATCAGAGGAAGTTCAGATTCTGCGAAGTGTCTGTGAGCTTGTCACTGGGCTGTTACTGGGCGATGAAGCAGAGTCAGTTCTGAAAGGTATGCTGATACTTCCTGCCTGGTTGATGATAATTGGATTTTGAAGAAAGAAGTAATATCCTCTTCATGTGTAGAAGTGCTAAATGAGCCCTTTGGAAAGGAGTTGGAAAACAGACTATTACTACAATCAACCTTTGATTAGTATGATTTCAGCTTTTATTCCTCTTTTAAAGTATAATTCCCACGAATTTTCCCCAGTTTCCATTTCTTGAGGTATATAGGGTTCTTGCTCCATGATGCCAACCTTATCCCTGGTTTATATATATATATATATATATATATATATATATATTGTGTGTGTGTGTGTGTGTATAAATTAATGGTAGAGCAACCAGTTAAGTTTTGCAAATATTGACTGAGAGAGTAGGCATCAGTAATTTCCCTTTATACCTTATTGCTTAATATTTAAGGTTAGGATAATTGGTTAAATATTCATATTTTATTAATTGGTGAAAGTGAAAGTCACTCAGTTGTGTCCAACTCTTCGCTACCCCATGGACTGAAGCCCACCAGGCTCCTCTGTCCATGGAATTCTCCAGGCCAGAATACTGGAGTGGGTAGCCGTTCCTTTCTCCAGGTGATTTTCCCAACCCAGAGGTCAAACCCAAGTCTCCTGTATTGCGGGTGGATTCTTTACCAGCGGAGCCAACATGGAAGCCCAAGAATACTGGAGTGCCCACTCCAGCCTACCTTGTCTCCAGGGGATCTTCCTGACCCAGGAATTGAACTGGGGTCCCATGCATTGCAAGCAGATTCTTTACTGGCTGAGCCACCAGGGAAGCCCTTATTAATTGATAATTCCCATTTTTCATTTACTTCATTGACAGTCTTACAATCTCCCCATGTCAGTTAACTTAGTGATTCTTACAGGGTTTAATTTTTTGTTTTGTTTTAAAGTTGTGCAAATGCATTCACCTTTATAACCAAAAAAAATCTTGTTAGGTAAACGGCTGACTTGGGTAATGCCTGAATATGGCAGTGTGTGTAGCTGCATGGCAATATTCTTATTTAACATCAGTACTCAGTTCTGATTGTACCATGTTATCCTTAATAAACAGGCATGATCCAGTTGTTTTGTTTCGGGAGGAAACCTATCATTAAATAGTTTTGTTTCTTTGGTGCACAATAGCGCTGTTTACGACACCATTAGAAATCTGCCAGGCTTACTGTGTCTGCAGTGAAAGATATGGACAAAGCCTGACAGAGTCTTTGGGCATTTTCACCTCTAAGCATTATACATCTGCTGGAGGGCCGAATTAAGCCTTCTGTATTGTTGAGCTGTGATTATTTAAGCTGACTGGATAGCCTAAGTATTTTTTCCGTTTGCCCACATTCACTTTTCATGTAATCTTTATTGATGGAGCATTACTTGGAGGTACTAAATGAAGATTAGTAATAGTGAAAATTTATTATATTGATTAGTCAAGTTGATGTTAATAGTTAAGATTTAATCTTGTTTAAAATTTATTTTTGCTTAGCTGCCTCTAAAATAAACTCTGCCACTTAAATTTTAACCTCTGTGTCTAGCTGCCTGTTCAATGTTCCATTTGAATATTTCTTAGTTACCTCAAAAGAGGAACAGGTCCAAAACTGAACCCCTGTTTTCCAGTCCAAGTCCAGCTCACCCACAGTCTTCATCTCAGTTAAAGGCAGCTCACCGTTCCAGTTAGCAGGAAACCCTGGAGTCATCCTAGATTTCTTTCTTCCTCTGTCTACATTCATCCTGTCCACACATTCTCTTAGCCCTGCCTTCAGAATGAATATCCCTAGAGTTTAACCACTGCTCCCTTCCTTGTCGTCCGAGCCATCTCCCTTTCTTGCCTGAATTAATTGCCATGGCTTCCCACCAGCTCTCCCCACTTCTGTCTGTCCTGTGCACTCTGTTCTTAGTACGAGAGAATGGTCCTTTTAAGGTGGAGGTCAGAGCGTTTTCCTGCCGGGACTCCCATCACAGCGGCCTGTGACATGGTTAGTGGTCAGGTCCCGCTCCTCTCCCTGACCTCGCTGCCTCTTGCCTCCGGTGCTCCTGTTGCAGGAGCTCTTTCCTGTTCTTCAGACGCGCCAGGCGTGCTCCCCCCAGGTCTCTGCGAGCCTCTGTCCTTTGCCTGGATGGCTCTTCTTTCAAAAGCTGCCTGACTGGCTCCCTGATCTTCATTCTTTTCTCAGCTGCCAGCGCACTGAGCTGCTCTCATCACTCTGCCATAGCTCGCCCAATCTCCTTTACCCAATCTCCAACAATGACTTCTGTGATTTGCCTGTGATCCCTGCTTTCCCATCAACGTATTAGTGTTCTGAGGGCACTGATGGTTTACATGTTCAGGAGAGTGTATGTTGCCAGCAGGACATTACTGGCACCCTAGGAGCCGCCGCTGTGTACCCTTCCATCACTCTGCTCCCCAAGTCTGATGGCCTTTAGCATTGTTTTAGTTTATTGGGTGTCATCTCCCACGAATACAGCGCAGCTGCAGATGAGTAGTCTGTGCGCAGAGCTCTGTCCCTCAGGGGAGGCCAGGGTGGCAGCTTGCTCTTGCCTTGTCTTGTCCGGTATCTCATGAGCGGTCCACAGAGCTGAGGTGTCCTTTGCAACACCGAGATTATTTTTTCTAGTTTATGGAAATGCGTTTTAAACTGTTTTTTACAGTCCTCTTTGCTTATGAATGTAAATGTCACAGGAACAACAGCCTTCGCCACTTTACTAGATCTCTGTGATTTAGCTGATGAGAATTTCATTCTGTTGACAGTATGGAGCACTTTGCAGGTGAATATCAAGGTTAATTGTCAGACTGAAAAGTGAAGCAGTACATTGTACATCTTTCTGCTGAGAAAAATGGAATTGTTACCATTAAAATGATATTAGGTTAATAAGTTGGTTAATAAAAGCAATTAAAACCAGATTTTCTTACAACTTGCCATAAGTGCTTTGCTTGAAAATAAAAAAGATCAAATGACTGGTGAAATTAAAAAAAAAAGAGAGAGAACTGCAATACTTTAGTGGACACTATTTTGATTTGGGTTTTTGGTGAACAAAATTATTCTTCACGTGCTGCACAAGATCCAGTAATATGAACAAACAATATTATCATTTGTTGAGCACTTATTATGTATTGGTTCTCATGGTTTATTTTTTATGCTTCCAACAGTTTTATAATGGCACATACTATAATTTCACTCTTCTAAACATGTTTCATTCAATTTCCAAGCCTCAGTTTTCTTATCAGACCTCAAATACTGGGCTCCTTACCCTACATCCTGTTTCCCCTCCCCCAGCTTCTACCTAATTCTTTATTTTGTATTTGATACTCTGACTTTCCTCTAAAGAGCAGTGTATACTCATTTTGAAGTTAATGGCTTTTTTTAAGGAAATAGTTTATTTAATGTTAATTTTAACATCGTTCTCTGGCTCAGCAAAAACATTATTCTACTATTCAGGCATAATTGTTTTGGCAAGTTTATAGCATCTTTTCAGGCATTGGTTAGGCTAATTGAACATCTGAATACCTTTATGGTATTACAGTTTTTTTGGTTCTCTGTAACTGATGCTTCTTTTTCTTGGCCCTGAAGGCTTTCTTGGAGCTTCCCAGATGGCACTAGCAGCAAAAGAACCCACCTGCCAAGCAGGAGACGTAAGAAAGTCGGGTTTGACCCCTGGGTTGGGAAGATCCCCTGCAGTAGGAGATGGCCACGCACTCCAGGATTCTTGCCTGGAGAATCCCATGGCCGAGGAGCCTGGCGGTCCACAGTCTCTGGGGTCACAGAGAGTCGGACACGACTGAAGCGACTTAGCCCAACACGGCCAGACTTTCTTAGCACATAGTTCTCTCAGAATCCTTAATACAAGAAGACGCGGCAGATTTCCCTCCACCTGATGCCAGTTTACTTAACTACAAGAAGACGCAGCAGATTTCCTCCCACCTAATGCCAGTTTAGAGAAGGCGTGTGTTTCTGTGGCGCTGTGCTGCGTCAGGACTTTTCCTCAGGCCGTGTCTGTCCGTTTTCATTTTTGCTGCTTTAGGTGCTGCTGTGTGTCTGTGGTGCGGACTTGGCAGTTCCCTCTCCAGCCAGGCTTTTTCTTTTAAACTTGTGCAGCTTTCGTTCTCATTATTATTATATTTATTAAGGGTGATTTCATAGAAAACATATACTCTCAGTTTTATATGGGAAAAAAAAAGTATATTGTTACAGGAAAAAATTTTCAGTATGCTTGTTTGTTTTTTGATTTTTTGGAGACATACTTAGGAGAAACTTAAGAGTATGCCTTATGCAGAAACTTTAAGACTAAATGATCCTTAGTAATGGATTCTCACCGTATGTTGCCAAGTTCATATTTGCATATTTGTATAATCTATCCTGATTTCAGATATTCCTCCTTATTTTCTCTTTATTAAAGACATTTATAAATGAAAATACCCTTTGGGCCTACTTATTATGGTCTAGTAATGTGCTTAGCCAATATTTAAGGCACTGTGGAGATACTCACAAAGAAAGTTAAGATAGTGAAAGATATTGAGTTCACAGGTCTGTTTACATGAGAATGGAGGGTCCTAAATGAAGAAAAAAACCTACAGAGTATTTGCTGTCGGTAAAAGAGGATGTATAACTGATGATGATAAATAGTTTATTCATTGTTCTGTTAGTCTTTAGCTTTGTGGAAATTTTATTTTCTAATACACATTCTCCCTTTTAACAAGTCACGTGACTGTGTAGTCTACTTCTCACAATTAGTGTTCATTAGCTTCCTGAATATTGGAGGACGAAATGGCAACCCACTCCAGTGTTCTTGTCTGGAGAATCCCAGGGATGGGGGAGCCTGGTGGGCTGCTGTCTGTGGGGTTGCACAGAGTCGGACACGACTGACGTGACTTAGCAGCAGCAGCAGCAGCAGCAGCAGCAGCAGCTTCCTTAATGGAGATTTTTACAGTCAGCGTGGAAGAGGGCCCACTTTTTGTTGCTGGTGCGCCAGCATGGTTACCCACACAAGGTTCGTCTGTCACAGCTGACTGAGTACGAGAACAGTGCTTCAGAGGGGAGCACGCAGAAGGCGAGTGCAGGGCAGCGGCGTGGGAGGCCGCCCGGCCGCAGTAGTGCCTTCAGTGGGCAGTTCGTAAATGCGTGAGCACCCGCTTACATTTTTCAGGTAATACGAGCTAAAATGTCTGATTTTAATGGCCATTTCTGTTACACTGTTGCAAGGAAATAATGGAAATTTTGCTTGGAGAAATGATTGTATTGGAGAAGTGTTGTGTATACTTCAATTCTGAAAGCCTGAGCTCTTTTTACAAATGGGTAATGAAATTCACTCAAAGACAAGTTTTTTTTGGGGGAGGGGGGCGGTTTCTGATTTTATTGAATTAGACCTAAAGAAAAATTATATATTCCAGTAACTAAATAGTAATACATTTGCAATAGATAGTGTGCAGAGAATTTAGGGTTTTGCTCAGTCTATGTTTTCTGGGGAAGTTCAGATTTCAGATACTCTGCCTTATTTTCTCTTTATTAAATACATTTACAAGTGAAAATACCCTTTGGGCCTACTTATTATGGTCTGTTAAGTGTGCTTAGCCAATATCCCCACAAGGCACTGTGGGGATACACACAAAGAAAGTTAAGATAGTGAAAGATACTGAGACCACAGTTCTATTTACATGAGAATGGAGGGTCCTAAATGAAGACACAACAAAAAGCCCTACAGCGTATTTTCTGTCTGGTAACGGAGGAAATATAACTGATAATGCTAAATAGGTTGCACATTGTTCTAAAATAGGTACGAGGGAGATGCGGAGTTCTCACCTGTGACTGCGCCGAACACTGTGCTCTTCCTCAGTTAATCCGCGTGCGTCTGTCTCGGGGCGTCTGTACCCTATTTGTGCTGTTGTGGAGACTGAGTCCCAGAGAGCTTACATTGTTGAAACTCACACGAAGCCAGAATTCAAATCCTAACTTTAAATCCCATTTTCTTTCCACTAAACCATAATAAATGGCTAGAAACCCTCAAAGGACATAATTTCTTCAAACTTGAGTAGATTGGCACGGTGTTGGATGTCATCAGTGAAATGCTCACAACTGAACTTATCAAAGAAGGAATTGGATAGGCGATGGTGACTGCAGCCATGAAATTAAAAGACGCTTACTCCTTGGAAGGAAAGTTATGACCAACCTAGATAGCATATTCAAAAGCAGAGACATCACTTTGCCAACAAAGGTTCGTCTAGTCAAGGCTATGGTTTTTCCTGGGGTCATGTATGGATGTGAGAGTTGGACTATGAAGAAGGTTGAGTGCCGAAGAATTGATGCTTTTGAACAGTGGTGTTGGAGAAGACTCTTGAGAGTGCCTTGGACTGCAAGGAGATCCAACCAGTCCATTCTGAAGGAGATCAGCCCTGGGATTTCTTTGGAAGGAATGATGCTAAAGCTGAAACTCTAGTACTTTGGCCACCTCATGCGAAGAGTTGACTCATTGGCAAAGACTCTGATGCTGGGAGGGATTGGGGACAGGAGGAGAAGGGGACGCCAGAGGATGAGATGGCTGGATGGCATCACTGACTCGATGGACGTGAGTCTGAGTGAATTCCGGGGGTTGATGATGGACAGGGAGGCCTGGCATGCTGCGATTCATGGGGTCGCAAAGAGTCGGACACGACTGAGCGACTGATCTGATCTGATCTATTTGGTTCCTGAAAGTAGCAATCCAGGTTAGTAAGGGACTCTTGATATTCATAATAATAGCATGAGAGATTAAAGTCATTAGAGGAAGCAAGTAGTTTTGTTCAGTAATAATACATTGCATTAGAAAGGCACTTTATAGTTTTAAAGGACACTTCCATATCTGTTACCTGAGCACCTTAAACTTTTCTTTAGATCTGCCAAATGATTGGTTTTGTTCCCTCTTGAACCTTTCTCAGGTAAGGAAGAACCATGCTTCTTTAAGTACAGAAACTGTCTTTGAGAATTTACATACATAGATCTTGTTGGGCAGTTATGGACAAATGGATGGCTCAATGAATAAACAAAAGGACAGGACTCGAAAGGAGTAACGAGACTCTTCCAGTTGTTGAAAATAGACAATAAAATGTATTTTGAGCATAGACTACCTGGTCATATAATCAGTTAAAGATGAGGCACTTCATTAAATCTTCTCAAACCATAATGGCATGTATCTTCCCCAAGAATTACATGAGGGGGTGTGACAGCACGCCTGGGTCCCTGCCTGGCACTTGGTAGGTATTCAGTCACTGCTGTTAAGTGAGGAGGTAACCACAGTGGACTTTCTAGTCTTACTCTTTTTTCCATTTTTCAAAAAGCCAATTCCCAAAGAATACAAACAAAAAAAAGAATTTTTTAATTGCTGAAATATTATAAAACTATACTAGTTTTCTTTTAGGAAAGGGGACCCCTTCCAGGGCCTAAAACTGGGCTCTTGTCTAACACTTGGAAATCAATTGTCCAAGGAGACACATGTGCTGACAAAACCGATTTTATTGGGAAGGGCGCCCGGCGGAAAACAGGAGGCTGAGGGAACCCAGGAGAACTGCTCTGTCTCATGGCTTGTAGTCTCGGGCTGGCGCCTGCCTCATTCAGCCAAGATGACGCCAGAGAGAAGGATTCTGGGAGGTGGTCTGACAGGTGGTGTCTCCTTTTGACCTTTCCCGAACTCTTCTGGTCGGTGGAGGCTTATTAGTTCCCTGTTCCTCACCAGGCCCTCCTGTCTTAAAACAACTCGTGCAGATGGTTACTATGGTGTCTGGCCAGGGTGGGCGATCTCAGTCAGTGTGCGTCACAGTTTTACAAGTTACTGTTCTGCAGTTGTATTATCTTGTTCTTTATTGTCTGATGTTTCAATCAGAAAATAAGCTGGTTATGTATTACTTATATCTATGAGTCTGTCAACTTTGAGGCAGAGATGTTTGGGCCTGAAGAGGAAGAATTCTTTCAGGGTGTTGGAAAGGCATCTTCACGACAGTGAGTTGAACATAGAGGCTCCTTTGCAAAGGCACTTCCCATCTCAGCTCTCTCCCAGAAATTAGCTAATAAAACAATTCTGCTGACGTTTACTCCCCCGCCCCTTTACGAAGAGAAACAATACTTGTGAAAAATCACTAGCAAATTCAGTTTGGTTTTCCATTGTGCCCAAATAGCAACCCTAAAACTCTAAGTTGTGAAAGTCTTAGTGTTGCATTTTAAAAGAATGGTATTGCTGTGCAAAGCGTTTGATCAACGTAAAGCTTCAGAAGAGTCCATTGCCTGTACCAGGCAAGTGTGTTTTTCTCCGGTGCCCAATTCTTACAGACTTTGTTCTTATTTCTCTCTGTTGCAGAAGCGCAGATCATGTTGCCGTGTGTGTGTGTGTGTGTGTGTGTGTGTGTGGTTAAACACATTCTCTTCCATCAGCAGGGCGATCACTGACTGACCTGATGCGCCGGCCCTCACACATTGCTGTAGATGATTCCATCAGGTGACAGCCTGAATGACAGGCATCCGATTCCATTTTTAGACGTGGGAATACACACCAGTCAGTGTGATCCGACTTACGCCACATCCTCACTGGTGTTCCTCTCATTTTTATAGAGAGGAAAGGAATTTTTTTGGAATTTCCTTAAGACTTCAGCTTAATTTTATACTATAATCCGTGACTGAAGGAAGGGTTAAGGGGACCAGGTGAAATTTGAAATTGTTCCTCAGAATCTGAATTCTGTCAGCTAAGTGGAATATTGAAAGTTTAGAACATTCAGCACAAAAACATCTCCTGACCAGTTTGTATATGGAAACCATAAAAAAAAAAAAAAAGTGCCACGTTATATGGCTAAGTTAGAAACAGTGAGGTTGTATGGCATCAGAACTGTTGATACTTTTAGAATTTTTAGGCAAACATTCTCTCACATCATTGTGTCATAATTAACCTTTGTAGATTCAGGTGTTCATACTTAATCTCCCTTGAAGAAAGGAGAGCATGCGTGGGGGACATGCTGTTTAAGGAGAGCAGGTGCAAGCGGTTGGGCCTTTGCTGCCTTCTCGTCGGTGCGTGTGTGTCCCTCAGTGGGAGATGAGAGATGCTCTCCCCTTCATCCGTTCTCAGCAGGATGAGCAGTGCCCCAGCAGCACTCGAGGAAAACGGGCTGTGCCGGCCCAGCTGGCGGATGTCACTGTCCTGGCTGGTTTAAGGAGGTGGTGCTGCTTGTTTAGTTGCTCAGTCGTGTCTGACTCTCTGCGACCCCATGAACTGTAGCCCACCAGGCTCCTCTGTCCATGGGATTTTCCAGGCAAGAATACTGGAGTGGGTTGCCATTTCTTTCTGGTTTAAGGAGGTACTCAGAGGTAATTTTTTGACTGTGTACAATTTTTTCCTTTTATGGTGACTTTAGAATCTAATTCTGGAGTAAGATGTGATTTTGCTGTAATTTTACGTGAATTAAAGATTAACTCACCAACAGAGCTGAAGCCAAATGGAGGCATTTGAGAGCAAATGGCTTTGAAAAATCCTGGACATTCAGTGAGATACTCAGAGAAATAAGTCTTTAATCAATCTGTTTTCATTAAAGACTGCTTAGTATATTTTCCCTGATGCTGGGAAAGATTGAAGACAGGAGGAGAAGGGGACGACAGAGGATGAGATGGTTGGATGGCATCACTGACTCAATGGACATGAGTTTGAGCAAGGTCTGGGAGTTGGTCATGGACAGGGAACCCTGGTGTGCTGCAGTTCATGGGGTCGCAAAAAGTTGGATATGACTGAATGTCTGAACTGAACTGAGTATATTTTCCATCTCCTTAAAACTTTGACCAGAGAGAAAAAGTGGGAAGCAAGAGATTGATTCAGGATAGATATAGATAAATTAGCTAAGATTAGGGATTGTAGTGATGTTAACAGTAAATGTCTACATTAAGTAAAAATCAGATCATTTTAATTAAATCTGGCTTAAGTTAAAAAGGCTTCTATAGTAACATAAAGTTTTAAATATATGTATTCTTTTTTTAATGTAAAGTATTTATTTGTTTTCAGTTTTTAATTATATTTTCATCAGCATAACATTTCTAAACCATTTCAGACTTATGGCCCTTATTTATAGTTACATCTACAGCCTGTCATGTTAAATAAATTGTAAATGTATATATTCTTGAAGGATTATATAATAGCTGGTAAGACACAAATGTCAGACCCTGCCAACCCTGTCTAATCTTCACAGTTCTGAGTGGGTCAAGAGACCCCATTTGGGAGCTTGCCCTGGGATTTCTTTGGAAGCAATGATGCTAAAGCTGAAACTCCAGTACTTTGGCCACCTCGTGCGAAGAGTTGACTCACTGGAAAAGAGTCTGATGCTGGGAGGGATTGGGGACAGGGGAGAAGGGGGCGACAGAGGATGAGATGGCTGGATGGCATCACTGACTTGACGGACGTGAGTCTGAGTGAACTCCGGGAGTTGGTGATGGACAGGTAGGCCTGGCGTGCTGCGATTCATGGGGTCGTAAAGAGTCGGACACGACTGAGCGACCGATCTGATCTGATCTGATGTGTTAACCTAACCTAAGGTGTCAGATGTCCCCTTCAGTGTGGAAAGTGCCTGCTTTTAGGAGCTAGACTAGGCCTTGTTGTTGTTGTTCAGTCGCCCAGTTGTGTCCGACTCTCTGTGACCCCATGGACTGCAGCACGCTAGGCTTCCCTGTCCTTCACCATCTCCTGGAGCTTGCTTAAACTCATGACCGTCGAATCAGAGATGCCATCCAACCATTTCATCCTCTCTCGTTCCCTTCTCCTCTCGCCTTCAGTCTTTCCCAGCATCAGGGTCTTTTCCAATGAATCGGCTCTTCACATCAGGTGGCCAAAATATTGAAGCTTCAGCTTCAGCATCAGTCCTTCCAATGAATATTCAGGACTGATTTCCTTTAGGATGGACTGGTTGGATCTCCTTGCAGTCCAAGGGACTCTCAAGAGTCTTCTCCAACACCACAGTATCAGTTCTTAGGCATTCAGCTTTCTTTATAGTCCAGCTCTCACATCCATACACGGCTACTGGAAAAACTATAGCTTTGACTAGACGGACCTTTGTTGGCAAAGTAATGTCTCTTCTTTTTAATATGCTGTCTAGGCTAGATCTAGACTCAGTGAAAATTTTCTCATTTTGTATCAGAGGCTCTAATGAACATGAGGCTGGAGAGTGGTGACATCACCTCATTTCTACCTTATATCAAACTAGATTATCACAAAGCTGGTTAGTTCTATATTTTAGTACCATTCCGTAATATCTTACCAGTCTTTTTAAATGCAGTTATATGGTAAATATTTTTTCATCTGCGTCTCCCGTGACACTGTCTGTTCAGATGTTTGACCATCCTTTTATAAGAACTCACATGACAGATTTTTCAGGGGTTTGGTTTCAGAGTGAAGTTTTCTTGCAGACTGGCATGTTCCTTCTGTCAGCCACTGAGAATTATTTAGCCTGTTGTGCTTTCTATTAATATTTGCTTTGGCTGCAAAGGAGCTTGGAGTTACAGTTCATTTAATCACAGTACCTTTATTAACCTAGGCTTTTGATGGGGTAAATTTCTCCTCTAGCTCACTGTGGCTGGAGGTTTTAAACCATCCTCTATGTATCAGCTTCAGGGAGTGCATGAACCCCTTTGAAATGATAGGAAAAATTATTTGTGTGTTCACCTGGGAACTTGGGGAGTTTCCTTGGCTTTTATCAAAATTTCAGTGACTTGTACCTGCTGCTCAAAGGTGAGGAACCATTGTTCTCTGGACTGGCTATTCATTTTATATTTTAATGGTCTCACAAAGTCTCTTGTTATAATCTGCTTGTAACCTTTTTGGCAATAGGTTGATTGTAAATCATACCTATACATTCAAATCATTATCCGTTTCTCAGTTTTGTCAGAAAATTCTCTGACAAGTAAGTTAATTTTATCAACCAGTTCTCTGTAATTTTAAAAGGCACGGAGTCTTAGGAGCATAAAGAATAGTTGATGTATTCATGCAAATCATGTACCTACTACATTTATTTTCTTTTAAAGGAGCTTTTCCCTCTTAAATTTATTGCCTTAAATGTTGTTGTTCAGTAGCCCAGTCGTGTCCAACTCTTTGTGACCCCATGGACTGCAGCACGCCAGGCCTCCCTGTCCCTTACCATCTTCTGAAGTTTGCCCAAGTTCACATCCATTGATGACATCCAGCCATCTCATCCTCTGATGTCCTCTGCTTCTTCTGCCCTCAATATTTTCCAGCATCAGGGACTTTTCCAATGAGTCGCCTCTTCACATCAGATGACCAAAACACTGGAGCTTCAGCTTCAGCATCAGTCTTTCCGACTGTTCAGGGTTAATTTCCCTTAAGATTGTCTGGTTTGGTCTCCTTGCTCTCCGAGGGACTCTCAGGAGTCTCCTCCAGCACCACGGTTTGAAGGCATCAGTTCTTTGGTGCTCTGCCTTCTGTACCATCTCACAACCGTACATGACCACTGGGAAGACCACAGCCTTCACTATACAGATATGTGTTGGCAGAGGAGAGTCTCTGCTTTTCAACACTGTCTGGGTTTGTCATCGCTTTCCTGCAAGAAGCAGTCGTCTTCTGACTCCATGGCTGCCGTCACCGTCTGCAGTGATTCTAAGCCCAAGGAGAGAAGCTCTGTCACTGCTTCCATCTCTTCCCCTTCTATCTGCTGTGAAGTGATGGGGCCGATGAGTCTTAAGCCGGCCCTTCCACTCTCCTCCTTCACACTCATCAGGAGACTGTTTAGTTCCTCTTCACTTTCTGCCATTAGAGTGGTATCATCTGCACTTCTGAGGCTGTTGATGTTTCTCCTGCCTATCTTGGTTCCAGCTTGTCACTCACCCAGCCTGGCATTTCTCATGATGTGCTCAGTGTATAGATTAAACGGACAGGATGACAGCAGACAGCCCTGTCATACTCCTTTAATATTCCCTTAAACAGGGAATAGTAAATTATTTGTAAAATGATGAATTAATTTATATTTTGACTTAACATTTTAAGCCATTAAATGTATAGAAACAGTCCGGAAAAATTATTAGAATGGCTAGAATCTTTTCTGTTTACCCACCAAAGGAAGAAGATGAAGGAATATGGTTTACATGTATAGAGTTTGGCTATACATGTAATATATATACATGTAAACCATATTCCTTCATCTTCTTCTTTTGTTTGGTGGGTAAACAGAAAAGATTCTAGCCATTCTAATCATTTTTCCGGACTGTTTCTATTTTAGGAGAAACAACTCCCAAAATACACAGGGTAGGGTTACCAGCCATTTTTAGCTAGACCCGCACATTTACAGGTAAAAGTTACATCCACTGGAGGAAATGAAGCCTGTGCTGCCAGCCTCACTACTCAGATTAACTTCCACGGCTGTCATTTTAAGTGGTTTTCATATTTTTCAAATGCAAGTTATACTGACAGGTACTCTACAGAAATGTGCTATAATCTAAGGGGCACATGGATTATGTTTTTGATTATAGAGGCTTTTTGGTCTAATTGAGTGTTCTTTTGCAACAAAATAAAATTACTCAATTTGGAAAAAGGGAGTAAAGCCATCTGCTTTTCACTAGGCGATGTCTTGGTTGTTTAAATCTATAAGTTGTATGTAAATACATATTTTTCTCCCGAAGAGCTGATGACTGACAAAAAAAATACCACTACCAAAGTGTCATTATAATAAAAGCGATTGTGTCTGTGAATTACACAGCAGTGTGAGTTATGGTGTGGATTATAACAAATCACTCCTGGTTATAGAACCCTGTGAGTAACAGAGATCCAAGACTGAAGACTGTGGAAAATGAATCCCATGCTACCATCCAGCTTGCTACTCTGCAGGCTTGGTATGTGGAAAAAGAATTTGTATGACTTAACCACACACATTAAAATTTGGTGTGCCAAGAAAAACAGATTTTCTTAAACGATATGATTTATATTCCCACAATAGCAAGAACAGATCTGCAGCATTGTCTTGTCCTTCTTTATAAAGTGTATTCTACTTTTATATTCATATTGATTGAACAGCCTATAAAGACACTGGTAAGATTATAATAATGGGTAATATTTTCCACATTTTATCTCTTAGTGAGGAGTATTTGAACATTTATTGAATGTGAATGGCATGTGAATGGTTCTGAAGTAGGTTTGTGGGAGCTGGCAGAGATGACACATACTTCTTAGCTATTAGCTCAAGGGTTAAATATAAAAGAAAATGAAACTAAGAGGAAGATGTAGCTCTAACTGAAAACATGTTGGTTGTGCGTCAGCAGCAAGAGAAACGTTCATAACCTTTGATTCAGTAATTTAACACAAGGGACCCCCGCTTATGGCAAATAATTAAAAATAAGGACTGTGATGTGTGACAGTGAAATGTGAAAGTAAACAATATTATGTGACTAGAAATGGCTAAAGTTAATCCTTTGGATGTTTATGTATCTAATAAAAACCAATGGGCAAACTATATAACAATATGAAAAGATGCATGTAAAAGGGAGTAGATGATACTGTATATCAAAATTATAAGTTTATAAAATATACATATTTTAAATATTTGAAAGGAAAATAAGAAAATTTAATTTCTAATTAATTTAATTAATCTGGGTTCAAGTAATGAAGTTACAGATGCTCTCCTTTCCTCCCTTCTTGTTTCTCTGAAATAGTGTTACACTAATTTAAAAAGTTAAATGTAGATTTATATTTTTAAGACAGTTTAGTTCTTTTTTTTTTTAATATAAATTTATTTGGATGCTTGGGGCTGGTGCACTGGGACGACCCAGAGGGACAGTTTAGTTCTTGTTCTCAAGGAACTGCTAGTCTATTGGGATAGAACTACGATAAAAAGAAATATGTTATTCGCGTGAGAGAAAATTCAGTGCTCTGGGAAGACTCTTGAAATTCAGTTTTCTACATACTGGATTCTTGTAAAGTCAGATGAACCTTAAAAGTTAATATTTCTTAATGAAATAAACTGAATTTTTAAAGGCACTGAAAATGTCTAAGAATCTAAAACTCATTGAGATGCTGTTTTTTGTTCACATCTTGATGGTAGAACCATAAATTTACATCCTGTACTGTTGTGCTGGGAATAGTCAGCTAGGCGTTTATTTAAATACATTTGTGGAACGCTTATAAACCCTCCTAGGCATGCATCTGGGGGTGAGGATGAATGAAGAATGTGGTCTCAGCTCCATGGGAGCTTTGTATCTGATTAGACCTTGCGCTCAGTCACGCTTTATTAAATGCTTCCATCAGTGTTTACATCAAGAATGACTTGAAACCATGGGAAAGAGGGAATTTTGACTGAGGGATGCAGGGAAGACTTCCCAAAGGTTAAGACAGGCTGTGAGCCTTGGAGGATGATAAAAGGTCACGAAATAAGCAGTATTTTTTTCATGGATCCCTGGAAGGCAGCAGAGGATCCATGAAATAAATGAAAGGAAGGAACATGGAATGACATGAGTAAAGGCACAGAAATGTCCTGGGTTTAAGGGACATCCAGGTTGCCGTGCATTTCTGGAGCTGTAAATAAGTAGGTGCGTGGGGCCAGTGAAAGGAGAGTTGGTAGCCAGTATTCGAGAAGCTGCCCCTGCTAGTCTGTGCCGGTGACTTAGTGCACAGAGGTGAAGATGGTTCTGTCCTCAGGGAACACGTAGTCCAGTGTGGGGAACGAGAATTAACTAAAATCCAGTATATTGGTTTAAATTTGTTCATCAAGATTTTGGGGAGCTTTATTAAAATTCCTTTCACGAAGTCCTGACTCCAGACAGCGTGGTGTTTCTTGTTCTAAAGGAAACCATCAGATGTTGTAGGACTACAGGAGGGGAAGGGGGCTCTGATTATGCCTGGAAAGGCGGCCGGAAGAGTGACCCGGAGGACTTGCTGTAGGAGGCTGTGTGTGAGCCTGGCTCGAGGGGTGAGTGCCAGTTAGGGGCAGGTGGGAGTGAGGAGAAGAGCAGTCTGAAAACACAGGTGTAGCCGGATAATTAAAGGGACGCGGGCGGCTCTGTTGGTTTCTTTAAGGCATTTTTGCATGTGCATCATGTGTCAGTAAACGTATGACCACGTTTAAAAGAAGTTTGGTGATGAGAGGATTAAGCCAGTGCCACCTAGGTGGTCTGTGATCTCACATGACTTGGCCAGCTTCGACACATCTAGAGCAGTTTGTCGGGAGACGGTAAGGACAATTTAAGCGGTGGTTTTTATTTAATTTTAAAACAAACAGCACAGTTTAAAAGGTAAAAGTTTCCTATTTATTAATGATATGCTGTATGAGCAGAAAGCAAAAATTCAGGAATTCAGGGAGGCAACTAAAGAGAGTTGAGAAATACAGATATAGAAAGAGCTACAATAGGGAGAAATGACGCTCCCAAATAATGGATATGGTCTTGGTGGGAAGTGGTGGGTAGGTCTTGGAGCTCTCCGTTTTCTGTCTCACGGAAGAATGAGCTTCTGAATCCTTTGCTTTTTTTTTTTTTTTTTTTAATCACAAATAGGGTCTTTGTCTTCACTTTCAGCAGATTTAGCTTCTTTTAATCTAAACTGTTTTAGTGTTGGGTAAATTTCCAGGAGCTGTGGATGAGATACTAAAGCACAGCAGCTTTTGAGAGTACTTGTTAATAAACTTACTTTCCCAGACCAGGCTTTGAAGTTAATTCAGGAAAAGCCAGAGACACTGCCCATCCTTACCCTGTGAGGCAGCCGTGGAGGTCCTTCTGTTTGTCTGCTCTTAGGAACAAAACCGGCATGGGAATCATGCCGCCTGATTTTTCTTTTGTTCTTATACATTTTAGATTACAAAGTTCTGTTCGTGTATGTGCACTTGCAGTGTGTGTGGTAAGTGAAGTGAAAGGCGCTCAGTTGTGTCCACCTCTTTGCCACCCCATGGACTATAGAGTCCACGGAATTCTCCAGGCCAGAATACTGGAGTGGGGAGCCTTTCCCTTCTCCAGGGGATCTTCCCAACCCAGGGTTCGAACCCAGGTCTCCTGCATTGCAGGAGGAGTTTTTACCAGCTGAGCCACAAGGGAAGCCCAAGTATGGTAAATACTTTGCTAAAATGAATAGGATTGCATTTATAATCATTTCTAATTAATATGATAATTGTTTATTTTAGCTATTTAAATATCTCATGTTGAATGCTTGGAGACTTATATTACTGTTTTTATTAGTCTTTTATTTTAGAAGATATTCCATAACTGGATGTATATGCCTCTGTGCATTTTTATTAGTAATATACACTAAAATAACTTCTTGGACAAGAAACAAGTTAGTTTAAACTATATTCCTGAAGGATATGTTATTTTATCCAAGAGCATTTTAGTTCTTAGTTACAAACTCCAAAAAGTGAGAAAAGTATGAGGTTAACATCAATTTCTTTTAATGCAGTTAACAAACTCCTTTTGGAATTAGTGGTGTATGTAAATTCTTCATAATAATGTTATTACTAAATTAGGTCAGTGCCTGGCTGCCTGTTTTGATCTGAGTTCTTTCTACTTTTTAATGCAGTGCATTAGATATTGCTTTGATATTTAGTTATTTACTTAGAATCTTTATATACTTGTTCTAAGGCTCATGCATGTAAACACACACACACTCTCAGACTCTGACACCGCCCCAGAATCACTTTCTCCTTATTATGGTCCACGTCCGCTTTATTCCGCCAGAGGTTGCTAGCATGGCATCTGGTCTAGCCTGAGTAATAGGAAGCTTATTTCAGTTCTGCTAACGCATCTGCATGTTTCGATAGAACAAAAGGCACTTAAAAAAGAGTAGAAATCTGTCTGTCTGGCAGCTGTGAATCAAGTACACAGTGGCAGCGAGTTGGTTGTTTCTCCGTTTCCCTTGGAGGTTTGGGGGATGGGTGTTTGGATGGGCCTTTCCTTCGAGTGGACGGGGCCGCGGGAGAGCTGTGGGTGAGTCCTGAGCCACGGCTCCTCTGTGCGTCTGCATCTTTCAGGAGAGGCCGGGCCAGAGCTCTCCTGGTCTCACTGTCCGTCCGTGGGGTGGACGCAGTGGCAGCACCTGGCTCCGGGCGAGACCCATCTTGGTGGCCGTGCCCACCCAGCTCCTCTCCGTCGGCGCTGCACGCCCTGCCCCCTGCCCCGGCGGTGACAGCCCGAGCCCAGGTCCGGTGCTGCAGCTCCCGTCTGAGCGCCCGGCTCCTGAGGGGGGTTCTGGACGGCACAGCGCTGCTGCTCAGCTGCACGCCTTACCCTGCTAAAGGGAAGGAAAGTTTTTAGGACTCTCTCTGGCTTCTTACTTTTTGTTTTTAGCTTCAAGGTACATTTGAAGCCAGAAAATACTCAGTATCTAGTACTAAACATGTCACTCTCACTTTCATCTCTCCGTTTTTAATTTGGAGAAAGTATCAGTATTTTGTAGAAAATGTATAGTATACAGACTGGCATTCACCTCATCTTTCTTCATCCTCCAGGACTATAAGACTGATAATCAGAATGACATCTACCCCTGATATAACTCCTTATATTCTGTGTTTTTGCTTTTCTTTATTCAGATCTGCTTCTCTCATGTGTTCAGCCACTGCCATTAAAAACAAAAATCCCTTCCAAGGAGAAATGAGTGTTAGAAATGGATTTAAAAAGAAAAGGTTAATGAGAAGAGCTGACAGTACATATATAACCATGTGATTGCTCTGTAAATTATGCGTTAATTACCCTGATAAAGGAGGCTGAGCCCAGCACAGGGACAGACCGGTGTCGGCAGGACAGGGTGGCAACTGCACGTAAGAGATTAGAGCGTGTAATCGAACACCCTGGAGATAAGGCAGCGGCTGACACGTGAATAGGCGGCAGGGGCCGAGTGGTCGGTGCTGCACCGGAGGAGCAGAGACGATGATGAGTAGACGAGAGGGGGAGATGTCACCACAGGGTAGGCTGGAACACGAGAGAGGATGAGTCGTGGCACTGGAAATGATCTTGCTGTGAGTGGGGTGAGCAGTGATAGTAAAAAGGAGAAAAACAACTCAAGGTGATCCATGGTCTATCGAAAAAAGTCACCTATTAATGTACTGCTTTTGAATGGCCATTTTTAAAGAACTTTGCCTTTCTACAGTATTTTTTATTAATAATGACAGTAAAGCTACCAAAACCCAGATGCTTATGTTGATTTTAACTATCATATTTCTTTTGGTGGTGGTCTTCTAAAAATGGATGTAACCTCCCATAAGGACAATGTTTTTGACTTATACGCAGTAAAAGACTTACCCTGAAATACGGAAAATCTTTGGCAACTTTAAGGTACCATTTTAATACAAATGAAGTCTGGGGTGCTGTTTGGTACCTGCAAATTATTTTTTGAATGCGCCTTATTTTTAGAGCAGTTTTAGCGGAGATCTCCGCGTACTCCCACACTGGCGGACCGCGGCCGGGGGTCCCGGTGTCACAGCTGGCGAGTTCCCGCTGACACGTGCTTCCGCTCTGAGCCCGTGGGCCACTGCAGGGGGCTCGCCCAGGTGCTGGGGCAGACGGGCGTGTCATCAGACAGATTTGTTCGCAGCGCGTCTCCCTGAGGCCGGCGTCGGGGAGGCGCAGGCGGGCACCCTCTCTCCCGGCGGGCGTCCCCTGCCGCCCCCTCTGCAGAGCCCAGGACGGCGGCCGGGCGGCCTCCCCGCGCCGCCGCCTCCCTTGGCAATGTCCCTTCCGGGGAGATGCTGCGCCGTCCACTCTGCAGAGGCCGCCCGGGGACGGCGGCCTGACACGCAGCCTCGTGTGAGAGCAGGTGTACAGTTCCATCATGAAGTCGCTCCGTTAAAAAGACATGTTTATTTTAAAGGAAAGTAACTACTGAGCCTAAGGCCAGAGGTGGATGGCCTCCCCGTGGTGGAGGGGGCTCCTGCCTGACAGGCTGCCCCGCGGCCATCCGTGAACCGGCGGAGGCGAGCACGTGACCCTCCCTGCTGGACACCTGCCCACCTCCGCACCCGGCTCTGCAGCTTGTCACGGGGCACCGCACCTCCAGCTCCCATCGGCTGTTCTGTGCACACGGCCATGTGTGTGTTTCTGCGCTCTTCTCTCCAGTCATCCCGCCGTCTCCTCCGACTGTGTCTGAAGTCTGTTCTTTACATCTGTGTCTCCTTTGCTCCCCTATGTGGACATAGGATCGTTGGTACCATCTTTATAGATCCCATATATGTGTGCTAATATGCGATATTTGTCTTTCTCTTTCTGACTGACTTCACTCTGTATGATAGGCGCTAGGTTCATCCACTTTATTAGAACTGACTCAAATGCATTCCTTGTTACAGCTGAGTAATGTGTATGTGTACCACAACTTCCTTATTGATTCATCTGCTGATGGACATCAAGGTTGCTTCCATGTCCTACCTGTTGTTCTTAGACTACTAATGATGGCCATTCTGTGAGCTGATACCTCATTGTAGTTTTGATTTGCATTTGACATCTGGTTTTAAAATGAGTGTTGCAGTGGGCACAGAGTCATGAAAAGGCACTTTAGATGATGGGAAATACGTAGAACATGAATGTTATCAACCAGTACCTCTGTGGGGTTTTAGGAGTCATGGCTGGCCCACTGAAGGGCCATCTCCTCTCTCCTGAAAACACAAGGCTCTAGATCACCAGACCACTGTCCGTGGGGATCTGTGTGTGTGTGTGTGGGGGGTGGGGCATGCACACATGTGTGCACAGACTGTCTCCTTGTGATGCTTGCAAGTATGTGTGTGTGTTCACGTGTGATCCCAAGATCTGCTCATTTTTGTAAAATTTAAGTAATTTTGGAGGCATCATTTTCTAAGATATTAGTTTTTTTCCCTTTTCTCTAAATAGTTAGTGAAAATGTTGCATTGTTACTATATTATTTCTGCTCATGAAAGAACAGTATTATAAAAAAAAAAATCATTCAAATGCTGAAATGTTTTTTTAGAGTAGAATTTGATGACCAAAGCTTATTGCATGTGTATGGTTGCATGTAGAAAAATTACCTTACATCATAGCTACCCTGTGGAAATTGCTTGTTGAATGATTTAGCATATTTGAAGAGATTCATGGTGATCCAGTTTCTTAAAGGCAAGATTTCTGTGAAAGATTTCAGGTAAAGTTGTCTAGAGAACTTTCCCAATTCAGAAATAAAATTCACTGAATTTGTTTACCTTTTTCTGCTTTATAGTATCAACAAGAGTTACAGGTAGAAAATGTATGGAACTAGATGGACAGATTGCAAAATCCAACTTACATTCATTAAAGATAATCAGATCAGATCAGTCGCTCAGTCGTGTCCGACTCTTTGTGATCCCATGAATCGCAGCATGCCAGGCCTCCCTGTCCATCACCAACTCCTGGAGTTCACTGAGACTCACGTCCATCGAATCAGTGATGCCATCCAGCCATCTCATCCTCTGTCGTCCCCTTCTCCTCCTGCCCTCAATCCCTCCCAGCATCAGAGTCTTTGCCAATGAGTCAACTCTTCGCATGAGGTAGCCAAAGTACTGGAGTTTCAGCTTTAGCATCATTTCTTCCAAAGAAATCCCAGGGCTGATCTCCTTCAGAATGGACTGGTTGGATCTCCTTGCAGTCCAAGGGACTCTCAAGAGTCTTCTCCAACACCACAGTTCAAAAGCATCGATTCTTCAGCACTCAGCCTTCTTCACAGTCCAACTCTCACATCCATACATGACCACAGGAAAAACCATAGCTTTGACTAGACGGACCTTTGTTGGCAAAGTAATGTCTCTGCTTTTGAATATGCTATCTAGGTTGGTCATAACCTTCCTTCCAAGGAGTAAGCGCCTTCTAATTTCATGGCTGCAGTCACCATCTACAGTGATTTTGGAGCCCAGAAAAATAAAGTCTGACACTGTTTCCACTGTTTCCCCATCTATTTCCCATGAAGTGGTGGGACCGGATGCCATGATCTTTGTTTTCTGAATGTTGAGCTTTAAGCCAACCTTTTCACTCTCCACTTTCACTTTCATCAAGAGGCTTTTTAGTTCCTCTTCACTTTCTGTCATAAGGGTAGTGTCATCTGCATATCTGAGGTTAATGATATTTCTCCCGGCAATCTTGATTCCAACTTGTGTTTCTTCTAGTCCAGCGTTTCTCATGATGTACTCTGCATATAAGTTAAATAAACAGGGTGACAATATACAGCCTTGACGTACTCCTTTTCCTATTTGGAACCAGTCTGTTGTTCCATGTCCAGTTCTAACTGTTGCTTCCTGACTGCATACAGATTTCTCAAGAGGCAGATCAGGTGGTCTGGTATTCCCATCTCTTTCAGACTTTTCCACAGTTTATTGTGATCCACACAGTCAAAGGCTTTGGCATAGTCAATAAAGCAGAAATAGATGCTTTTCTGGAACTCTCTTGCTTTTTCTATGATCCAGAGGATGTTGGCAATTTGACCTCTGGTTCCTCTGCCTTTTCTAAAACCAGCTTGAACGTCAGGAAGTTCATGGTTAACATATTGCTGAAGCCTGGCTTGGAGAATTTTGAGCATTACTTTACTAGCGTGTGATGAGATGAGTCAATTGTGCGGTTGTTTGAGCATTCTTTGGCATTGCCTTTCTTTAGGAGAGATAGGCTTAAGCCTCCCACCTCCCTGTGTTGCTTGTTTTCTTCTTCAGTAACAAGCCTCTAGATTGGGCAAGCCAGACTGCAGCTTATTTTCGCATCTGTACTCGCGTCTCTGCAGCAGCAACCACAGTGGTAGCGTAGTTGACGTGTATCGGGCGCTTGCTGTGAGCTAGGTGCGTGTTTCTTATACCACCCGTATGTGTGGGGACTACAGTTACCTGTGCTTTGCACTTGAGAAAGTGACACTCACAGGAATTGAGTAACTTGCCGACATGTAACATTCTGGGAGATGGAGGTAGGATGCTAACCTCGGAAATCTAACCTTTGCTCCCGATCTCTACAGAATCAGTAGGGGTAGAGGAAGAAGAAGGAAACATTGAATGCTCATGTCTTCAAGTCCCACAAGTCTTGGGACTCAACCATGAATTTGACTCTAAATTTCCTAGAGCAAAAGAAAAAAAAGTGGGAAGGGTAAAAGGGAGAGTACCATCTAAAATCTTTTGCTTGGGACTTAATGCTCAAATAGAGCCCGTTTGTGGGAGCCTCCAAGGGAGACTCACTGGGATCAGATAGTGGAAATGATTTCTTCATAACACCGCCTACAGTATATTGGTAATGGGTTTAATAGGATTTTTTTTTTTAATCCCACAACAAACCATGAGGCCAGAATGCCCAAGCGTGATCAGGGCACTGAGATGCCATGTTGTTGTGGACCGCTTCCCTGGTAGCTCACTGATAAAAAATCTGCCTGCAATGCAGGAGACCCGGTTCAATTCCTAGGTTGGGAAGATCCCCTGGAGAAGGGATAGGCTACTCACTCCGGTATTCTTGGGCTTCCCTTGTGGCTCAGCTGGTAAAGAATCCTCCTTCAATGGGGGAGACTGGGATTTGATCCCTGGGTTGGGAAGATCCCCAGGAGAAGGGAAAGGCTACCCACTCCAATATTTTGGCCTGGAGAATTCCATGGAGTGTATAGTACATGGGGTCGCAAAGAGTCAGACACGACTGAGCGACTTTCACTTTCACGCTTGCATGGAGTGGCTCGATCCATTTGTAAAATCCAGCCTGCTCCCTCAGAATGGAAGAATATACTTGCAAACAAAGCAACACATAAGGGATTAATCTCCAGAATGTACAAACAGCTCATGCAGCTAAGTATTAAAGAAACAAACAACCCAATCAAAAATGGGTGGTAGATCTAAATAGACATTTCTCCAAAGAAGACATGTATGGCTAAAAAAACATGAAAAGATGTTCAACATCATTAATTATTGTGTCTGGGTGTTCAGTCATGTCCAACTCTTTGCGACCCCATGGATCGTACGTGCCAGGCTCCTCTGTCCATAGAATTTTCCAGGCAAGAATACTGGAGTGGGTTGCCATTTCCTGCTCTAGGGGATCTTCTCGACCCAGGGATTGAACCTGCATTTCCTGCATTGGCAGATGGATTCTTTACCACTGTGCCAACTGGGAAGCTCTAATTATTAGAGAAATACAAATCAAAGTACAGTGAGGTATTGCCAGTTAGAATAACCATCATCAAAAAATCTATAAACGATAAATGTTCGAGAGGGTGTGGAGAAAAGAGAACCTTCCTTCACTGTTGGTGGGAATGTAAATTGGTATAGACACTATTGTGGACAGTATGGAGGTTCCTTATAAAGCTAAAATAGAGCTATATATGATCCCACTCCTGGGCTTATATCCTGAAGAAGACTATAATTTGGAAGGATGTATGCTAGCCACATTATTTACAGTAGCTTGGACATGGAAGCAACCTAAATATCTATTGGCTGAGGAAAGGATCAAGAAGTGGTGTGCATATACAGTGGAGTATTACTCAGCCGTAGATCCCCGTTACTGGCGGCAGGCATCTGAGCACTTTAGCACAAGTGTGCACACGCACCAGGAGGCCGAGGCCCGGGCCGGTGCTCAGGAGGACTCCCGACGTGAAGGCACCAGGTGGGGGGGTCCTCACCGAGCCCCCGCCGTTCCACCATCAGCCGTAGAAAGGATGAACTAATGCCATTCGCGGTGACATGGATGGGCCTGCAGATTGCGATACAGGTGAAGTACGTCGGAGAGAGAGAGATGCCGTGTAATGTTGCTTATACGTGGAGCCCAGGGAAACGGTACAGGTGAACTTACCTGCAAACAGAAATGGTCACGGACGTAGAAAACAAACTTACGGACACAAGGGGGAAGTGGGGGTGGGGTGAACTGGGAGGTTGGGATTGGCGCACACACACTGCTGATCCTCTGGGTGAAATTGGTAGCTGATGCGGATCCGCTGCACAGCCAGGGACTCTGCTCAGGGCTCCGTGGTGACCTAAATGGGAAGGAAATCCAAAACAGAATGGATGTATGGGTGTGTATTCCTGATTCACCTTGCTGGGCAGTAGAAAGTAACACAACATTGTAAAGCAACTGGAGTTCAGTAAAAATTTTTTTAAAATCCACAATATGGAGAGGAATGAAATAGATGACTGCATATTTGCCACTTAATCCCGTCTTTGTTTCTACTTCAGAAATCCCAGAGTATACTTTGTGTGTACTTTAAATGAGCAGATCCTGGGTAACATCTCTGTTTTGAAAATTGAGAAGTATAAACAAGAAACATCGTGACAGTTGTTCATTTGATTAAGCTCACCCTTGAGTGGGTGATTCTCTCAGGCCAGGGACTGGCATGGAAGCCAAGAAGTTGAATTTCCAGTAAGAAAGCGTTTTTCAGGTCTGTGGAGTGAGCAGAGAAGTGCCACGTCAGAGAGGACCGAAGTGCCCAGTGTTGCAGGGACAGGCCCTCGGTGCCTTAGCAGGGGCAGCGTCAGTTCAGTTCAGGTCGTGTCTAACTCTTGTGACCCCATGAATTGCAGCACGCCAGGCCTCCCTGTCCATCACCAACTCCTGGAGTTCACTCAGACTCACGTCCATCGAGTCAGTGATGCCATCCAGCCATCTCATCCTCTGGGGTCCACTTCTCCTCCTGCCCCCAATCCCTCCCAGCATCAGAGTCTTTGCCAATGAGTAAGCTCTTCGCATGAGGTGGCCAAAGTACTGGAGTTTCAGCTTTAGCATCATTCCTTCCAAAGAACACCCAGGGCTGATCTCCTTCAGAATGGACTGGTTGGTTCTCCTTGCAGGCCAAGGGACTCTCAAGAGTCTTCTCCAACACCACAGTTCAGAAGCATCAATTCTTCAGCGCTCAGCCTTCTTCACAGTCCAACTCTCACATCCATACATGACCACAGGAAAAACCGTAACTTTGACTAGACGGACTTTGTTGGCAAAGTAATGTCTCTGCTTTTGAATATGCTATCTAGGTTGGTCATGACTTTTCTTCCAAGGAGTAAACATCTTTTAATTTCATGGCTGCAGTCACCATCTGCAGTGATTTTGGAGCACCCAAAATAAGGTCTGACACTGTTTCCACTGTGTCCCCATCTATTTCCCATGAAGTGGTGGGACTGGATGCCATGATCTTTGTTTTCTGAATGTTGAGCTTTAAGCCAACGTTTTCACTCTCGTCTTTCACCTTCATCAAGAGGCTTTTTAGTTCCTCTTCACTTTCTGCTATAAGGGTGGTGTCATCTGCAGCGTCAGGGGTTTAGTAAACCTCAGTGCTCTGGGCTGGGAAGGAACGCAGGGCGGGGAACTGGCAGCTCCTTGTGTAGCCTGCGCCTTAGGCGCACGCTGTCCTGGGGAGAAGGAGAGACCGGGGTTGAAGGAAGAACTTTGTGTAAGGACTTGAGGAAGCCTGAGGCCGTTCACATGCCTCGGCGAGGGAACCAGCAAGGAAGGGAAGGTGAAGGTGAAGTGCGGACGACAGGGCTGCACCCGTGCGTCTGGGGTGCAGGTGATGCGGCTTGGAGGGGCTGCGGTCAGTGCGCCGAGCATCCGGGGCACGGGCGAGGGCGCTCAGTGCGCCGTGCATCTGAGGTGCAGGGGATGGGTCCTGGAGGGGCTGGGGCTCAGGTCGCGGCTGCAGACGGTGGCCAACAGACCAGCCCCCCGAGAGGTGCAGGGCTCTCCCACCCACTGCCCACCCTCCCCAGTCACACAGCACCGCACACATGCGGATGAGGTCTAGGAAAGCGGGGTGAAGGGGGGCCAGTCACGAGTGGTGACCCGCCTGGAAAGGTAAGTGGGCCCAGCAGCGGCTCTCTCCTAACCCTGGACATGGAGCTGTTGTGGGAGGGGACTTAGGCGAGCCAGCCGGGAAGGTGGAATAGGCTGGAGGGTGACGCAGAAGCGGGCATGCTGGTGAAAATGCGAGTGCTTCCTTTGCTCTCTTCCCAGCAGCTGACTCTGCTGCTGCCCTGGGCCCCGGGGCTTCCTCATCCAGGGAGGTGCGTGTGCAGGGGGCCGGGAGCCTCCCCTAAGGAAGCTGTGTGCTCCTCTCTCACAGGGTGTTGGTGTGGGGTGGGCCATGCCTGGGAAACCCACTTAAGGTTGGCAGGGAGAGTTAAAAGTGAGAGACCAAAGGCCTTAGGGGCCACGGTGCCTTTGGGACACATTGAAATAAAGAAATACTGATGACGCTCAGAGATGGTACTGGAGAGGGCCCGCCTGCCCAGATCAGAGCTCACCCTCCAAAGGGAGAGGGTTTTGGGGCTGGATGAGGGGCACAGGACAGAGGGAGATGCTCACTGCCCTGCAGGGGCCTTCAGTAGAGCATCGTCTGTTCTGGGCACCAAGCCCAATATTCCAGCAGTGGCTGAGGTGGATTGTACGTGATGCTCGAGCGCTCCGTGGGCAGAAAGCCGAAAGCCTGTGTCATTGGACGTGGTTGGAGAGAAAAGTCGTAGACGGAGGAACACGGCATGTAGCTTAACGTGGCAGGGGCCCGGCAGGAGGGTGGGGTGCATTCTTTAACCTGCTTTATACATGAATGGCGTGTTTTCTTGGGCCCTGGTGGCCTGGTAGTCAGGAGTCATGACACAGGGCCATGGGAACCCCAGGAACCAGGTGGGGTCTCCGTGTGGAGCCCCTTCTGTACGGCTGGGGCTCCAGAAGGGCCCTCTCTAGGTGCCGGCCTGGTGGCTGCTGCTCGTCCGGCCTCGTAGCTGCCAGCGGCAGAGGCTAGAGAGGCTCTTCCTGCTGGGCCCTGTCTCTGCGGTCAGGACTCCTCGCCTTTTCTGCCACTTCCCCTCTGGGGAGCAAGCTAGGGTAACCTTATATCTAGTGGGCTCCCCTGCCACCGCTTTTCCGCATCCAGGCAGGGGGCAGTGGACGGGGGATGGCATCGCAAGAGGGAGCTTTCTGACCCTCACCCCAGCTGAGGCTTCCTGTGGCCCTGAGCCTGGTTCCAGCCCCCACTCCAGCCCCAAGGTGCACACCAGGCGCAGCCTCGACAGCAGTGCAGGGGAGCCCCAGGCTGGGCGTGCCCCTCGTCTGCACAGACCCATGCCCAGGGGTAATGTCCGCATGGCGGAGTCGTCCTGACCCGCCAGCAGTGTTCAGCAGGCTGTCCCTGACCGGGTCCACATGCGTCCTCCAGCGGTGAGCGCCCTGGAGGAGCAGATCGCACCGTCTCCACGCCTCTGTCACCTGTGCCTCATCGCACACAGTGGCATTCCAGAGGAGACGGGGCAGTCAGGACAGGAGACGTGCGCCTTGAGTCTCTGGAACTTGCCTTCTGATGGGCCTGCGGGGGATACGAGGGTGAGTGTTGGAGCCGGTGTGTGTGGGAGGACTGTGAAGTGGGGGCGTTGTGGATCCAGGGAAACAAAGCCAGCAGGATGCGTGCATGTCTGCACGCGTGTACACACACACACACACACACACACACACACACACACACACAGCCTCGTTTGTCATCAGGAATCGGCTCACTCGCCTGATGACGGAGGCTGAGAAGTTCCAGATCCGTGGTCCCAGCAGAGCCATTTCAGTCCAAAAGCTGGCGGGCTCTGGAGCCAGAAAGAGCTGATGCTTCAGTGGAGTTGAAGGCAGAAGACTCATGTCTTTGGTGACGCCATCAGGCAGGAAGGGTTCCCTCTTACCCCAGGAGGGCTCAGCCTTTTTATTCTGTTCAGGTTTGAGTGAGAACCACCCACATTAGGTAAGGCAGTCTGCTTTACCAGCCAGGGCTGCAAATGTTAATGTGATTTAAAAACACCCTTGCGGGCACCCTCAGAATAGCATTTGACTAAACGTCTGCCCCCTCCCACCCAAGTCAAGGTGATACATAAAATTAGCCATCACTGATGGTTTGCATGACTAGAACAATTTTATAGTATAAAATGCAGTGTGATAATTCTACAGCATCATGACATAAGTGAATGAACTTCTGAAATTGCTAAATTAGAAATAGTTTTCCCACTTTCTGGAATTATTTTCATTTGAAGTTGACATAGTACATGCTGTTAAGAGTGAGTGAGATATTGATAAACTTGACTGTTCTCATGTTTAACTCATTCTTGTGTAGAAATCCTGTGATGTAATGGGGAAGGTACTTTGATGAAAGGAGGAGGGTCAAATATTACATACAGGACAGGGCTTTATCTTTTGGAAGTGTAGCGGCAATGAGTTGCTAGGTTGCTGTATTTTTTCTTCTACATGTAGCGCTAATTTCTGGTCTTGGCTCGTGTTTAACATCAACTGCAGTTTGGAATGTAAAAAACTAGTCTAATGTGGTAGCCTTTTAAGTTATAAAGACTCATATTGTTGAGGAAATGCCTAGATTCATTAAGAAAATGGTTTTCAAAGTCCACATATTCGTCGTATGTTTCACAATTTGTCCTTTATGACTGCAATTCTTTACTTAAAAATGATGCAATGGATATTCTTTTAGATAAGTATTCTGCATAGCTCTCATTTTTTTACAATACATACTGGAGAGTTAGTAAGGAAATGGAGTGGAGCTGTCTCAGTGTCCACTTTTTGAACAGTTTTAATAAGTGTTCCTAGTTGCCCTCATTTATTCACTCTTATAAAAATAAATGTTGATAAGAACAGCTGACTTGCACTGAGTGCTGGTCTGAACCTGGGCTTCCAGAGGGTTGTTTGATTTCATCCTCAGAATAACCTTGTGAGACAGGTGGTGATGTTGCTGTCAGGAGGCTGGCGACGCGCGCCTCCTGTGTGCAGAGCTCTGTGCTAGGCAGGGGCTGCAGGGATCTCAAGACTGACTTTCTTAGTTCCCACAGGCAGGGGCTGCAGGGATCTCAAGACTGACCACCTTGGTACCCACAGGCAGGGGCTGCAGGGATCTCAAGACTGACTTTCTTAGTTCCCACAGGCAGGGGCTGCAGGGATCTCAAGACTGACTTCCTTGGTACCCACATTCCCGAGGAAAAGACTTGGGGACAGGCGGCAGTAATTCCTCTCCTTTTATGAATGATCACTGTGAGAAAGGCTCTGAAAGAGTTCTTGGGGCTATTTTGAAAGTGTATCACATGGGGTGCGGGAAGAGGTGGTAGGGAAGAAATTTTCTTTGAAAAAACACTTTTGCAGCTAACTTGAACTGCAGAGTGGAGCAGGAGGGTTTTAGGCTGAGGGGGCAGCATGCGGATGGAAGGTGCCAGAATAGATCTGCGTGACTAGGGTTCTGAGGCATCTGGTGTGGAGGGGCTCAGACTGAGCCTGGACTAGATCACACAGGGTCTCTCTGGGTTTGAGAAAGAGTTTGTTCTTTTTCCTGAAAGCAGCGGGCAGCCTTTGTGTGTTTTATGTGGAGGGGTCCCAAGAGGATTTACTTTTTAAAAAGGACACTTTGGCTGCTGTGTGGACAATGGATTTGTAATGTATGACATCTTCTATTGCCTTATAATTTCCAGCAACCCTTTTATCAATCAGTATGATAGATAGAGGTGCTTAAATTTCTTAAACAGAAACCAGACACTTAAGAAATCCCCAGTCACAGTACTGGGGGCGGGCATTGAAGGGATGGCTTTCCAGAGAGGGAAGGGATGGTTCAAGGTCTAGACATCGGAGAACTCCCATTTCCCTTTTGTCACAATGTCCAGAAGACTGAGTTTGCATTTGAAACAGAATATGTTGTCCGCCAGACCCAGATTCATTAAAAATCTGAACTGAGCTTCTTTCAGTTCATAGTAATGCTTGCTTCCGTTCCCTCAGACCCCCACAGACCGCCTGAGATGGGATGGCACGTGAGGGGCTCACTGAAGGATACAGAAGGCTTGGGAGGTGGGCGAGACCCAGCGTGGGAAAGGCAAGCAGGGATGAGCGTAGTTTTGCTTTATTTTAGTTTTCCCCTTTCTCCGTTATTTACTTCACGATGCCGGTGGGAGGAAGGCGGCCGCCTGGCTTGCGCGCAGGTTGGTGGTTGCAGCGGCTCCGTGACTCAGGCGCTGGTCTCCTCTAGAAGCTCCTTCAGTGCTTGCCTGCCTAAGAGACGAGCGCAAGTTACTTCCCAGTTCTTAGGATTGTAGTCCTGCAGAAAGCACACGCTTTCTAGTTTTTTTGTTTCAAGAAACGAACTTTTAAAATCTGAATATGAGAAAATTGTTCTGCTCTGAAGTAAGTTAAAAATAATTAACTGAAAATTATTAGTATAAAGTAATGAGAGATTGGGCTTCCCTGGTGGTAAAGAATCTGCCTGCCAATGCAAGAGAAATGGATTCGATCCCTGAGTCAGGAAGATTCCCTGGAGGAGGACATGGCAACCCACGCCAGTGTCCTTGCCGGGGCAATCCTATGGACAGAGGAGCCTGGCGGGCTACAGTCCATGCGGTAACAAGAGTTGGACAGACTTAGCGGTCGAACAGCAGCAAACAACAGCAGCAACAAAGAGGTTACTTTCTGTTAGTGCCGGCCTCCTTCGTTCTCCTTCTTTGACTCTTTTCATGGCCTCAAGAAAATCAGAGATACCAAAGGAATATTTCATGCAAAGATGGGCTCGATAAAGGACAGAAATGGTATGGACCTAACAGAAGCAGAAGATATTAAAAAGAGATGGCAAGAATACACAGAAGAACTGTACAAAAAAGATCTTCACGACCCAGATAATTACGATGGTGTGATCACTGACCTAGAGCCAGACATCCTGGAATGTGAAGTCAAGTGGGCCTTAGAAAGCATCACTATGAACAAGGCTAGTGGAGGTGATGGAATTCCAGTGGACCTATTTCAAATCCTGAAAGATGATGCTGTGAAAGTGATGCACTCAATATACCAGCAAATTTGGAAAACTCAGCAGTGGCCACAGGACTGGAAAAGGTCAGTTTTCATTCCAATCCCTAAGAAAGGCAATGCCAAAGAATGCTCAAACTACCGCACAATTGCACTCATCTCACACGCTAGTAAAGTAATGCTCAAAATTCTCCAAGCCAGGCTTCAGCAATATGTTAACCATGAACTTCCTGATGTTCAAGCTGGTTTTAGAAAAGGCAGAGGAACCAGAGGTCAAATTGCCAACACCCGCTGGATCATGGAAAAAGCAAGAGAGTTCCAGAAAAGCATCTATTTCTGCTTTATTGACTATGCCAAAGCCTTTGACTGTGTGGATCACAATAAACTGTGGAAAATTCTTCAGGAGATGGGAATACCAGACCACCTGATCTGCCTCTTGAGAAATTTGTATGCAGGTCAGGAAGCAACAGTTAGAACTGGACATGGAACAACAGACTGTTTCCAAATAGGAAAAGGAGTTCGTCAAGGCTGTATATTGTCACCCTGTTTATTTAACTTCTATGCAGAGTACATCATGAGAAATGCTGGACTGGAAGAAACACAAGTTGGAATCAAGATTGCTGGGAGAAATGTCAATAACCTCAGATATGCAGATGACACCACCCTTATGACAGAAAGTGAAGAGGAACTAAAACCCTCTTGATGAAAGTGAAAGTGGAGAGTGAAAAAGTTGGCTTAAAACTCAACATTCAGAAAGCAAAGATCATGGCATCCAGTCCCATCACTTCATGGGAAATAGATGGGAAACAGTGGAAACAGTGTCAGACTTTATTTTTCTGGGCTCCAAAATCACTGTAGATGGTGACTGCAGCCATGAAATTAGAAGGCGCTTACTCCTTGGAAGGAAAGTTATGACCAACCTAGATAGCATATTCAAAAGCAGAGACATTACTTTACCAACAAAGGTCTGTCTAGTCAAGGCTATGGTTTTTCCTGTGGTCATGTATGTGAAGAAGGCTGAGTGCCGAAGAATTGATGCTTTTGAACTGTGGTGTTGGAGAAGACTCTTGAGATTCCCTTGGACTGCAAGGAGATCCAACCAGTCCATTCTGAAGGAGATCAGCCCTGGGATTTCTTTGGAAGGAATGATGCTAAAGCTGAAACTCCAGTCCTTTGGCCACCTCATGCGACGAGTTGACTCATTGGCAAAGACTCTGATGCTGGGAGGGATTGGGGGCGGAAGGAGAAGGGGACGACAGAGGATGAGATGGCTGGATGGCATCACTGACTTGATGGACGTGAGTCTGAGTGAACTCCGGGAGTTGGTGATGGACAGGGAGGCCTGGCGTGCTGCAATTCATGGGGTCGCAAAGAGTCGGACACGACTGAGTGATCTGATCTGATGGCCTCAGAAGGAAAAACAAGGTAGGAAGCTTATACAGCACTGATGTATCTCGTGCTGCTTTCTGCTGCTAGCATGAATGAATGAATCTTGTGTCGCAAGTGTCGTAACATATAACACATATATGTGGGTCGTGGCAGACTGTGTGATCAGATGATCACGTTCCTTTTCCTTTGACTGTGTGGTTAAACCTGAGTGTAGCAAAGCTATAAAAATCACAAGGGGGGAAAGTGGGTTGTGTTTTGAAGTAGTCTTTAATCATTGTGAGCAAAAACAAAATAGAAAAATTTCTCAGGATATTATCATGGGATACTATTGCACGTTGTGAGCATTTGTATTTTTGTTGGTCTTCATTTCTGGTCGTGACTGTGATTTGGGGATTATTTCATTATATAAACACTGACAAAGAAAAAGTTAATCATGGTATTAATACTGTTACAGAATAATTTTTTTGTATTGACCTAAGGAAGAAATAGAGAAGTTTTGTTCTTTTAAAATTCTTTTCAAAACAAAGCAAAATAAGGCTAGGTTACTTTAAGCAGTTGCAGTGTTCTGGGAAAACAAAAGCTGTGGTCCACATGCTTTTGATAGTAGACATTGTGACCGTATCGTGTGTGCTTTCTTAATAATGTCTGATGTTATCAAATTGATTAACTCAACGTGGGGCCTAATCAGATTTAACTATGGTTGGCAGCTGTACACCAGAAGAATAGTTAATACAGAAGGGGAATGAAATTAGCTTTTTAATCAGCTGTGTTAAATACGGAACTAAAAAATGTATCAAATGTGTTCATTGTTTCACAGCAACGTGTGCAACTATTGTATTCACAACAGTAGCCTTCCCAATATCCTTCCTGATAAAATCCTGACTGATGCTTTCAAAGATTGGCTACTGCCAAAAGCTGGACATGCTAATTAGATTTTCATCTGATAATTGATAGTGTGGGTTTCAAGCATTTACGATTTCCTGCGGGCTTCAAAAGTCAACATTTGTATCCATATATTATATTTACTGTGTAAACCTCAGACTAGTCAACCCATCTAAGAACTAGAACCCGAACCACTGATGACTCTTCCTTGGAGCAACATAAATATTTCTCGGAGAAATTAGTCATTGCAAAAATAATTATTTTCCTTTTTGCTTTTAAAAATATATTCATGAAAAGTTAATGAATGATACATAAGAAGGAGCCCTAAATTAAGGGGTTGTGATTAATTCTGATTCTGCTCGTAACTGTAGCTTGAGCCGTGGAGTGTTTAAGGCCGTGATCGCCTGCTTTGTCAGGCCATTCAGGACTCTACCGTTTTGACCAGAACAGCAAACATACCAGCTTCCTTGAAAACACTGTTTTGATGTGCTGAGAATCTCTCTTGAGGATAACAGTCATTAATTAAGCTTTAAGGACTAATTTTCAACTGTTCAGAAATAAGCATGACAAAAATAGTCTGAATTTCTGAATTGTGTAGCATGAAGTGTATGCACAGAATTTTCTATTCCGCTTGGTGTGACATCCAGCTTTTAGTCAGTCTTCTAAAGCTGTTGAGCTAGTAAAACTTTGAGTGTTCAAATCTTCTGCAGTCAAATGTTATCGTCTGGAATTAAGGTAACAAAATAGCTGATAAGTGAGCGAAAAGATATGCAGATTATGTGGGGCAATTGTCACCCTCTGGGTTAGAGATCAGTTTTCCAAATAAATGTACATTAAAGTATTCTTAGATGCCTTGTATGTTAACACATAATTATGTTAAATGCATGTATAAGACACAGTGTATGTTAAATTTCTCAGGTTGCTTAAGATTTCTAACTTAATTAGTACAGTGTCATGACTAATTTTAATTCAGAGAGTTAAATATATTGAATTTAGGAAAAAGAAGCAATATGTGTCATTTAAAGAAGATACAGTATCCCCAACAGGTCCCCACTGTGAGAGAACGTAAATTTTACAGGTTTGATAAGTCCCTAAATATGTTCAGTCAGATAACTTACTCAAATGTAATCTTAACTGTAATCTTGCAGGTGAGAGTAAAAATATTTCAGGTTCAAGAGGGATTGTTTGAGGAGTTTTGATGGCCAGTAAGCAGGAGTTTACAGTGAGCGTGTGTCTACTGTCACTGTCACTTTATTTTAATGTGTGTCTAGACCTGGAGGCGCCTGTTGAACTCTGTGTACATTTCCTAGGTGTGACTTCCGAAAGATACTGAGCGGTTGCTTAGCTGCATTAAATTATAAATAGTAATGAGATGATCAATGATAATTTATGAAATCTGAAACTAATTTAGAATAAAAGGAATTGATTTGTGGTAGAATACAGCAATAACTTTTGCATAAATATACCATTAAAACCATAATTGCTAAAATCCTAGCAGTATAGAACCAGACATAGCAATATTAGACATGATTTATGACCTACTGATAGTTTAAGCGGATATTCACATGTTCATTTTGTGACTTTTTTGGATCATGGGGTGATAAATCATTCATTAGACTAAATTGTTACTTTTTAATGTTATTAGAATTTACATACACTTTGCCAATCAGATCTTGGGTAAGTTTTTAAAGGTTGGAGGTTGGGTAGAAACAAATTCATCATTTAATTTATTCTCTATTAAAAGCATGGTTTTAAAACAACTGCCATTTTTAAAAAAATGTATTATTCTTTACAGGTGATAAAGTAATATGTTCTGTTCAGTCGTTGAGGTGTGATTTCAGGAAATGCTTACCCTCTCTCCTCAGGATCTCTGTCACCACTTGCTCACTGATGCTTAAAATCAGTTAGTAGTCAGCAGTGCACTTCATTCACCTATTAGGAAGCCATAAATGCAGATAAGTCTGGGAGAGAAAACAGGTTTGAATTATTGCTGTATTAAGACTGAAATGATTAATACCAAATTCCTTTTCTGAGGCGGCTTTGGTAGAGATCACAGTGAGATAGGACGGAGCTCCTACAAGACGGAGCACAGTGGGACAGGATGGGATGGGATGGAGCTCCTACAGGATGGAGCAAAGTGGGAGAGGATGGGAGAGGATGGAGCTCCTACAGGACGGAGCACAGTGGGAGAGGATGGAGCTCCTATAGGATGGAGCACAGTGGGAGAGGATGGAAGAGGATGGAGCTCCTACTGGACAGAGCACAGTGGGACAGGCTGGGAGAGGATGGAGCTCCTATAGGATGGAGCACAGTGGGAGAGGATGGAGCTCCTATAGGATGGAGAACAGTGGGAGAGGATGGAGCTCCTACTGGACGGAGCACAGTGGGACAGGCTGGGATGGGATGGAGCTCGTAAGCCAGGGAGGCCAAGGGACCAAAGGACTCGCTGTAACCTGTTTGATCTCGCCAGGGGCAGTCCCTGTGATTAAGTCCATTTGTAAAACGGTTCGGAGAGGTGTTTTGTTCTCTTCCTTTTTTAACTCTCTTGTGCAGCTGCCTCTGGTAGTCAGTGCCGCATCCCTGAGGGAGTCTGTTCCCGGTGAGAGTTTTGCTGGTTTCTGCTGGGAAATGCCAGCGCCGTGCACACCCTGGAGCCCCCTCTCCCCCGCAGAAGGTGCTGGTGCAGACCAGGACCCCTCGGCACCGCTTCAGCTCGGGAGCTCTGAGCATCGTGAAGAGGCCAGACGTGGGCACGCGGCGTCTTTGGCCCTGCCTGGTTTCACTGCCTGCTCTTTCCCATCTCGTTAGCTCCTGTCCAGTGTGGTGTTGCTGTTTCCTCGGGAAGCCGCCTGACCTCGAGGCAGGCCTGATGACCTGACCGTCTTGTTCGCTCAGAAGTGCAGCCTTCTTCCAGTGGCACCTGGCGTGACTGTCCTCACACCCGCTGCCTGCCTTGTCACCCTCGGCTTGGGCTCAGTAAATACTTGTTGCATAAAGGAGATGCAGCTTCTCTGTCTGCTCCTTATTTTCCTTTTCTGTTTTGACTGATTCTGTTACCTTCTCTCACTTTACATTCAGAATTCCCATAGAGAGTCTGATGGGTCGGTTACCATCTAGCCTGCAGTGACCAGATTCCCACACCGGCTGTCTCCTCAGCCGTGGGTTTCTCTTCCATTCACCCTCTGCTGGCTTGCTTTTGACTAGGGTGTGGAGTCCTGTTCTGATGACTGTGGCTTGTGTGAATGGCTGGCCTGATCCAGAGTTTAATAAGCCATCAATCCCTCATGGGCAAGCAAGGATTACTGTGGTTGGCCTCTAGTAGAGTGTGAATGGGGAAATGTATTTTATCTTCTAAACATGCTATTTATTTATTTATACATTAACGAGAAACATTAGTTTTTATGGGGGATATATTATATGGAAAGCATGTATTACGATGGTTGAATGTAAAACTTCTAATGAAAAAGTTGTATTTTTGTCTAGAGGAAGAACTTCTGAAGATTTCATTTTTAAGTATATTTGCTTATATACACTTACAGCTACTTACATTCATATTATATTTGTAGGTATACCTGTATATCCACACTTAGGTAAATCTACTTATAACCATCATGTCTTCCTAATATTAAAAATTACAATTGTGGTCCATCATTTATTGAACTAAACACTGTATGAAAATAGCATCTGTTTTTCTTAAATTTTCTATAATTTATTTTTAATCTTAAGAATAAATAACCAGAAAATCTTGTGAGTAGAAAACTGTTCTTTCAACTATACTTATAAAATAAATTTAAGAAAAGCTGTTTCTGAAAATTCCATTAATGATAACATGTCTGTTAAATCCCTTAGAAATCTATGAAGTATAAAGTAGTGTGAATTATTTTTACTGAAGAAGTGGCTATGAGCCGACTCCCAGCAGTGGGCTCACTGCTCACTAACGAAGTGCGTCCTTTATTGTAGGTGCAGTGTTAGTCTGGTCTTCCAAGTGATCCTGGAAGCTGGGGGGAATTACTTAATTTTGCAGATAAAGCTCAGGATATAGTCGCTTGTTCTCAAAGCTTTGTAACCAGCAAGGAAGAAACAGCAGAGACTCAAACCAACCTCCGTCTTACTCCAAAGCACAGCCCTCTCCTCTGCGCTGCTCGAAGCATCTCCTGTCCTGTACACATTACTCCACTGCTGTGAATGGAATTTCTAAAAAAATATATCACTGTAGGAGCCTCTGAGAAATTACTTACTACATTGCCCCTTACAATATTTCATCCAGGGTGTTCCGTCATCCCAGTATAGCTGGCCAAGGATGAATGTTCATTGTAATGAATTAAGTATGACCATTACTCACAGGCTTACCTTCTAATGTAATTATGCATCAGCTTCTATCCTATTGTGAGCAATCTTCTTTGCTTTTCTCCCACCACACTTTGATATAAGCAAAAGCACACACATATAAAATTCTCATGTTGATAGCTGATAAATTATAGGGCTTTTTATAGGAGATAATACCCCACAGAGTTTGAAATCACTTTATCTAAGTTGTAAATAAAATTTGCTTTGTATACTTAGCAGTAATCTGTAGTTGATCATCCCAAGCCTTGTATTCTTCAGTGTGAAATTTAGAGTTTTAGTCCTCCTTCAGGATAAAAATTCTATTTTTATATGCCAACAAACGTGATTTAAAAACTAGAGTGAAGTTAAAAAGTAGAGTCAGTGTATTGTCAAAGTAGTGAATATGAAAATAGATTCAGCTTTTATTCTTCGTATTCCATAAACATTTATAGAAGCCTCAATTCAAAAAAATGGAACAGTAAATTAATTTGATAATGAGCTAGGTTAGTTTGTAGGGGTGAGGATTAGCTCTGTAAGATAGTGATGTTAGTGTATTAGAGTAGGCAGAACTTGGATGGAGCTAAAATTCATGCTTTCTCAGATTAAATGGTAGCCTCATGATTCCAGAGGGGGGTCTAATCTGTCACGATAGTTTTAAAAAAGGCTGTTTTTTTGGTCATTAAAAGTCTTATATCAAGAGAAGTCAATAAATGCCACCCTCCTCTGTCCACTCTTGAGAATGCAGACTAATAGGTCATGGGTCCACAGTGCCCCCAAGGCAACCAGTACAAGTTTGTTTATTTTTTTTCTTTTTCTTTCTAGAAAGTTGAAACTGTTTTTGTAGATAAAACTCAGGCTTTGAAAAGGGTCACTTGCTCTCAAAATTTGTAACTAGCAAGAGGGGAGAGCTGAGATGTGAACCCACCTTCATCTTCTGCCAGAACACCTGCTCTTTCCCCATATTGTCTGACAGATCTTACAGATTTCACGACCTTAGACCAGTGGCTCTCCAGGTGTGGTCTCCAGACCTGGGCCTTGTTAGGAGGGCAGGTTATCAACAGAAGCTCCTGGGTGCGGCCAGGACCCTGTCTCAGCAGGCCCTCCTGCTGTTTCCTGAGCAGGCCAGACGTTCAAGAATCACGGCCCAAGGTATCTTTGCAGTTTGAACCCTTAAGAGCACAGGTACGAGGGGCTGTGTACAGTGTAGGGCAGTTTGTCCTTGGAGCGGTGTTAGGAATAAACCTGGTCTGTGACTGGTTGACTGTAATTCAAGTACTGTCTGAATTAATAATACTGTATTTCAGCTCCAATTCCCAGTAAGGGAAATTTCTTAAAAGCAATCCAAATAGTTCAGTTCAGTTTGGTTCAGTCGCTCAGTCGTGTCTAACTCTTTGTGACCCCATGAATCGCAGCACGCCAGGCCTCCCTGTCCATCACCAACTCCTGGAGTTCACCCAAACCCACATCCATCAAGTCAGTGATGCCATCCAGCCATCTCATCCTCTGGGGTCCCCTTCTCCTCCTGCCCCCCATCCCTCCCAGCATCAGAGTCTTTTCCAAAGAGTCAACTCTTCGCATGAGGTGGCCAAAGTACTGGAGTTTCAGCTTTAGCATCATTCCTTCCAAGGAAATCCCAGGGCTGATCTCCTTTAGAATGGACTGGTTGGATCTCCTTGCAGTCCAAGGGACTCTCAAGAGTCTTCTCCAACACCACAGTTCAAAAGCATCAATTCTTCAGTGCTCAGCTTTCTTCACAGTCCAACTCTCACATCCATACATGACCACTGGAAAAACCACAGCCTTGACTAGATAGTAAGTGATCAAAATTTGGTTTACCTGGTTTGCTATTTTTAAAAGTAGCCATTAGTCATAATGTTTCTATTTTAGACTTAACTGTATTTATAGAGTTAGAATTTGGGTAAGAACTACATAATATTTATGTATTATGAAGCATAAATATGAAAAACATTTTTTTTACATTAAAGAGAAGTTATAATATTTAATTTTAATAAAATATATGTGATTTAACAATTATCTCTTATTGGCTTCACATGTGCTAATAAAATATTTGGACATTTTATCAAGAAATTTTGCTAAAATAGTGTAAGGTAATTTTATTATTTCCCAGTGAGTGCTTCAGTAAAGAATCTTTGCACTGATTGGATATTTGATGATATGAAGACATTATTATTTGTGTTTGTTTGTGTAAGAGAGGAGATGATACTTTGCTGCTACTGCTGCTAAGTCGCTTCAGTCGTGTCTGACTCTGTGCGACCCCATAGACGGCAGCCCACCAGGCTCCCCTGTCCCTGGGATTCTCCAGGCAAGAATACTGGAGTGGGTTGCCATTTCCTTTTCCAATGCATGAAAGTGAAAAGTGAAAGTGAAGTCTCTCAGTCATGTCTGACTCTTAGCAACCCCATGGACTTCAGCCTACCAGGCTCCTCTGTCCATGGGATTTTCCAGGCAAGAGTACTGGAGTGGGGTGCCATTGCCTTCTCCGATGATACTTTGGGTATGTTCAATAGGGGGCATGTTTGGTTTTTACAGATAAGGTATAATTTCACCTGTAAATATTTTCAGTATGTATCTGGGATTTGCTTTAAAATAATTGGAATGGGGGTAATGAGAATTAATACATGGGGTAGGACAGAAACATGGTCAGTCGTGAACTGGTAATTGTTGGAGCTGAAGAAGGGGGTTATGGTCTGAATGTGTGTGTCCCCCAACCTGCCCGCCAGTTCATGTGTTGAAATCCTAACGCCTGACATGAGGCATCAGGAGGTTGGGGCTTTTGGGAGGTGCTTCAGTCGTGAGGGTGGAGGTGTCACGAACGGGGTTTGTGATCATAAAAGTCCCACAGGGCCCCCTTGGCCCTTCCACCCCGCAGGGTGCAGCCACTGCCCCGTGACTCAGGCTCTCACCAGAACGCCGCCATCCCGGTGCCTTGCTCTTGGGCTTCCCAGCATCCAGAACTGTGGTGAGTTAGCTTCTGTTGTTTGTAAGCTGCCCAGTCTTCCTGAAGGGACTAAGGGTGTATAATAAGAGGATACACTCTTACTCCTCCTGCATTGGCAGGCAGGCCACTTGGGAAGCCTGAAAGTCTGCCAGTGACCTCCTGTAATGTAAAATTGGAAAGAAAAAAACCCAACATTGACAACTAGCTCAGCAGCCTTCCCACACAGTGAGAGTTTGTTGCTTTGATTGACTTTCTCAGAACCCAGATGATATTATAATGTTAATAGAAATTTTTTTCTGAGCAAAAAGCAGTTTTACACATTGCCACTTCCAGGTATCATTTTTCAAATGTGATGTGTGATTCTGGATGAAAAACTAATAAAACTGTCACTTTAAAATGCCATGCGATGCTGCCGTAAGTGATAAAACACAGGGCCCATTTCCAGACCCGATGTTTAGAACGGCATTCTGATTATCTTTACATTTCTCCTTGTATGTTTTGAATATGCACATTAGCTGAAGATCGTATCACTTTCAGTGCTTCCTATTTAGCTTTATTAGTATTTCTTTCCATTTCTAATAGAAATACTTCCTATTAGTATATCTTACTATTTAGTTATAGTTACATTATTTCAGTTAAGACTTCCAGGAGATCAAACTAATCCATTCTACAGGAAATCAAGCCTGAATATTCATTGGAAGGACTGATGCTGAAGCTGAAGCTCCAATACTTTGGCCAGCTGATGTGAAGAACCGTCTCATTGGAAAAGACCCTGATGCTGGGAAAGATTGAAGGCAGGAGGAGAAGGGGACAACAGAGGATGAGATGGTTGGGTAGCATCAGCGTCTCAATGGACATGAGTTTTAGCAAACTCCGGGAGATAGTGAAGGACTGGGAAGCCTGGCGTTCTGCTGTACATGGGGTTGCGAAGATTCAAACACGGCTTAATGGAACAACAACAAAGTTATGACGCTATAAAGAAATGGCAGGTGCCAGTGACATTACAATTAAAGCCTTTTATTATCAGGTTGTAATAAATTGTAGTTAAAATTTCTACTTTAGGAACGTAATAGTTCTCTAAAAGTGATTTTTCTTAATGTGATAAAAAATTTTTCCTTAAGATATGATTATACTTTTTGCATAAAGATGATTGATAGACTTTAATTTCTCTTGTGTGTGTTTTCAAAATTGACTAAAGAGAATTCAGTTAAATATCTCTAAAGAAAAATTTGAGTTCACAAAAGGGTGAATATAAAAGACATTTAAAGTCAATTAAATTACTCATGAAAGGTGGATTTTAGAAAGCATGCATAAGAATTATTTGCAACCCCATGGGCTGTAGCCTACCAAGCTCCTCTGTCCATGGGATTTTCCAGGCAATAGTCCTGGAGTGGATTGCCATTTCCTTCTCCAGGGGATCTTCCCAACCCAGGGATCAAACCCGGGTCTCCTGCATTGTAGACGGACGCTTTACCGTCTGAGCCACCAGGGAAGATAACTATTTGTCATAGCAAAATTCAAATATATGTTTCCTCCGCTGAGCAGATTGGGACCTACTAGGTAGTAGCTGATGTGTCTTGTTAGGTCAGGACAGTAAGTGAGAGAGTATTTAATTTAGATGGTGGGCCTGTTCTTGACTCTGTTCAGGACACGTGGGGTCCATGGCCTGGAACACTGTTTCTCACACTGAATGTGGGTGAGAATCATCTGGAGAGCTTGTTAAAAATGCAGATTTTGTTTCCAGTAGGTCTGAAATGGGACTAAGACACTGCATTCCTGGTGATTTCAGGGCAGGTCTGAAAGACCACTCTACAGGAAAGGACAGGGTGATCATCGTTGTGATTTAGTATTGGAATCTCTGTGAAATATGGGCTTTAAAATAATTTTCATGGGCTTGCAGAATACTGTTGGCTTACAACTGCTGCTTGCCTCTGCAGGATTTTTGCTGATTGGATACAAATGCCCCTTGAGGTGGAATCGGAATTGAGCAAGCTGGGAGGCCTTTGTGAGTTAGGGAAAGGTGCCAGGACTCTGCACGGCAGCCCGGAACCCGAGCCCTCACTGGCTCCCTGGACTGACTGACGCGCTTTGTGCAGGACACAGATTTGCAGGTTACTCTGGTGATTCTGCCTTGTTTGACCTCAGAGTACAAAGTTACAGAACAGTATGCAAAAATGTATAAAAATGATGGTTACATTCTATGATAATATATATAATTATATATTACACATCAGTGATAATAAAGTCAGCTGTTCAGAAAGTATAATAAGCAAAGCGGGAAGTCTTATCTTTTCATGTGTTGTAGTAGTAGGGTTTTCCTCTACCATTTTGATGTACTTGCTTTAACAGTTAGGATTGTGGTATGCAGCGCAGGTGAACTAAAATGCGGAGTGCGTAGGCGCATATAAGCAGCATCCTGCTGACCATGCTCACTGAGACAGCAGCTACATCCACAGATTTGTGAGGTAGAGAAGTGGCTCTCAAATGTATCATATCAGGCAAGATGAGAAAAATAAGGTAATGTGGTGAGGCTGTAATACTTACAGGTTTATTTATGGGACTGTTCACTATTTGTTACTGTTTCTGACTTACGTTGGAGTTCGCTTCTTTGTGAAGCAGTGTTGGAAATGTATTAGAAGTGTATTTCTGTGTGTGTGCTCGTGTGCAGGCGTACATACCCATGCTACCTCAGGTCCTGGGCTTTTTTTTTTTTTTTGTAAAGGGAGAAACAACTTCTCTTCCTGGCCTTTTAGAAAGAGGAGGAGTACCGAGGCTGAGACTGGTAGAATTTGGAGTGAGATAAAAGGATAGCCTTCTTTCACTTCCCTCACCTCTCAGAGGCCCTTCGCTTGTCTCTCAAGTGTCTCAAGCCCTGCCAGCTCTTTGTGGCAGGCAGTCATGAAGATTCCCCTGTGCTGGGAGCAGCCTCGGCCTTCGGAGCTCCTTGGAGGAGCCTGGTGGCCAAGCCCCTGTTCTGCTCTCGTTGCCTGTGTAGCCCTTAAAAAGCCTCGACAAAGCTCTGCAACCTGTTTGTACCTCTTTGGAGTCATATTTAAAATCAGGATAATAGTTCACCCCTGGTGTGGTGCTTGCGTGAGCAATAAACATCTGGCACGGTGCCAGTCACGTAATGAGCACTCAGCTGCTGTATTGTCCTCGTCTATGCGGTAATTTCAGTTGTGTGGGAAGGAGCAGAACAGATTAAATAAAACAGGATTAAAGAAGAATTCACATTCCTACCCCAATTCTGCTTCAGTCCCTCTATGTTTGATCTGCTTTCCAGGTAATTCTTTCATTTAAGACGTTACCCTGTGTCACATTGAATACGTTATTCTAAAGATCCTCTCGCAGTGAGCTTCATCTTGAGCCTGACTTAACCACTCAGATTGATTCTGGGTGCTCACACACATGGAAGGGCAGAGATACGAAACTGTTCATTTTGTCTGACACTGTATCTGTAGTGCCTAACAGCACCTTCAGCATGGGGTCAGCCCTCAGAGTTTCATGAGATAACACAGTCTTTTTAGAAAGATGGAGAGCAAACGTGTCCTAGGCCTGTTAGAGGGACCTTAACGGTGAATTCACAAAAATGAGAAATGAATCGTCTGTGAGTATTCTTCCCACAGCTTGTTAAAGAAAAAGTCAGATGAGCTGTATTTAAATCAGAATCTTATTCTCTGGTATAAAATTCTTTAATTCCACTTTAGAAGTCATATAATAATGATTCTTTTGAATAAGAAATAATGATTCTTTTGAATAAGAAACTTATTTTTTAGGCAGTGAGGATGCTCATAAGCATAATCTATAAAGTAGAAGCATGTTTTTGTTTTTTTTTTACCTTGAATAATTTACTGCTGCTGCTGCTACTGCTAAGTCGATTCAGTCGTGTCCGACTCTGTGCGACCCCAGAGACAGCAGCCCACCAGGCTCCCCCGTCCCTGGGATTCTCCAGGCAAGAACACTGGAGTGGCTTGCCATTTCCTTCTCCAATGCATGAAAGTGAAAGTGAAGCCGCTCAGTCGTGTCCGACCCTCAGCGACCCCATGGACCGAAACCTTCCAGGCTCCTCCGTCCATGGGATTTTCCAGGCAAGAGTATTGGAGTGGGGTGCCATCACCTTAATTTACTAGGTCACTGAATAAAAATGCTAAGAAACTAATAGTTTCGCAATAATTGTGCCATGATCTTAATTCTGAGTGAGGCGTTTTCAACTGCATGTTAGTAGAAGAAAAAACTTAAATGTTTAACTTAATGTAAAACATTATTCACAGCATAAAGATAGGTAAAAAGCAGATCTTACTGAGTCAGAATGAATAAATCAGTGTCTGGTGAAACTAGGAAAAATACTAGTATTTAGTATATGCTTTTTCCTGATGTAATTTGTATGTGTGGTCAGCTAATTTTAAAATAGTAGACTATTTGACATAGGTTTATTGATGAGAAACTTTGATTTTTCAATTGGGATGATGTTATCTTCTAACTTCCTTGATTATAATCTTAATTACTCTACCAGATAAGAAAAGATAATCAAGAAATGACTTATCTGGTTTCCTTTGCTCTTTATCATCTGTCTGTTCAGTTCACAATAGAGGGGTTTTGTTGTATCTTTTTATTTCATCATTATTTCTTATAAAGATATTCTATTCAAGTATGTTGTAGCTTAACTATAGCAAGGCAGGTAATTATTGCCTCAGTCTAAAAGATGCTTGCTCCTTGGAAGAAAAGCTGTGACCAACCTAGACAGCATATTAAAAAGCAGAGATATAGTTTGCCAACAAAGGTCTGTCTAGTCAAAGCTACGGTTTTTCTAGTAGTCAAGTATGGGTATGAGAGTTGGGCTATAAAGAAAGCTGAGCACTGAAGAATTGATGCTTTTGAACTGTGGTGTTGGAGAAGACTCTTGAGAGTCCCTTGAACTGCAAGGAGATCCAACCAGTTCATCCTAAAGGAGATCAGTCCTGAATATTCATTGGAGGAACTGATGCTGAAGCTCCAGTACCTTGGCCACCTGATGGGAAGAACTGACTCATTGGAAAAGACCCTGATGCTGGGAAAGATTGAAGGCAGGAGGAGAAGGGGATGACAGAGGATGAGATGGTTTGATGGCATCACCGACTCAATGGATTTGGGTTTGAGCAAGCTTTGGAAGTTGGTGATGGACAGGGAGGCCTGGGGTCCATGGGGTCGCACAGAGTCAGACAGGTCTGAGCGACTGAACTGAACGGATTGACAAAGCTGCTCTGTGAAGTCAGTTACTCTACTGAATACAGAAACTTCCTTGTTTCCTTCTGCCTGAGACTGAGTCTAAAACCACTTCTCATAACTTCCTGTTCTTACTGTTTTCTGTTCAAATATATATGAATATCTGCAGTTAAACAATCATGTGTAAGCCTTTTACATATAGTACCCATCTCTCCTTTGCTGCTGGTGTCGTTTCCCCTGTCTCTGGTCCTGCTACCTTCACTCACTGTTGGGTGATGCTACAGAGCAGCTGTGTCTCTCCCCGCAGGCCCAGTGCCTTCCTCCTTGCTGGATTCCAGTGTCTGCTTTGGCTCAGTGGAGTCATCTCCTCCCTCGATTTCTGCAGTGCTGTGCTGATCTCTGAAACAGGTTTTTTGGTCCCTTTGCTGGTTTCCTTTCATGCCCCAAAGTCTTTTTCTGAAGCTGAGGTTCTAATCCTCCACTTCTGTCTCTTTGAAGGTTGCAGATTCCCTCAAAGAGGTCTCTGTTAGTGATGTGAAGGAGTGAATGGTCTGCGTTAGGGACAGGTGATGAGAAAGCAGATCCCTGCCGATGGAAGTACTGCTGTTGGCTTCCTTTCACGTGGGGAAAAAGGAGTCGGCTGTAATCAGACCTTCTAATTAGGGAAAGTGTGGGGACTCTAAACTTTTATATGAAGTACTGCAGGTTTTGAATGTTGGCAGTTAGCTGAAGTTCAGGATACCCCAGGGAGAGGCAGTTGACGTGGTATGCTGGTTGGAAGGGCTTCCACGTTGTGCTGGTGCTGAAGAACCTGCCCGTGATGCAAGAGGTGTAAAGAGACGTGTGTTCGATCCCTGGGTCAGGAAGATCCCCTGGAGGAGGAAATGGCAACCCCCTCCAGTACTCTGGCCTGGAGAATCCCATGGACAGAGGAGCCTGGTGGGCTGTGGTCCATGGGGTCGCACAGAGTCAGACATGACTGGAGCGACTTAGCATGCCCACGCATGCTGGTTGGAAAGGGTGTTCGTGGCTGGTGTGCTGCACAGCCCTTGGGTCTGTAGTCTGCATTACAGTACACACCACCGTGCTACAGGGAGCAGTGTCTTCGAGATTGCCTTCAGCTGCATTTCACAGCAAGTGCATGCCTTGTAATTTATTACATGAATATTGTTTGGGGGTGAATATTGCTGGAGATGGGAAATAAACGTCCCCTGCCACAACTGTTTCTTTCTACTTCTACTATTTCTTCTACTACCCATTCTACTTCTTTTTTCAAAAAATCCAGTGGTTCTGATTAGGTAGGAACCTGCTGAATATGATTCTCTTTCAGATTCTCAGAGACTCTATAATCTTATCCTTACCTTACCAAAGTATATTTCCCACTAGGATAGAGGGAGAGAAATATGTCACTCTTCTGCCACAACTGTTTCATTCCTCTCTCTGTTTTTTTTTTAACCACAGTCCAAGCAAACATGACTATGGACCTCTGACCTGTGACCCCTGCTCTGAGTCTTGGAGAGCTCACATATTCTCATGGCTTCAAACATTTCTAAATAGAAGGTGGAAAACTTAAGCTTGGGTTCCTTTTCAGGTTTTGGCTGGTGACTTGGGCGTTGCAGTTCTTCGTCCATCTGTTGGCTGAACTTTGAAAAGGAGGCAGGCACTCATCTGCCCAGAATGATGGAGCCACTCGCTCAAGGGCCTTTCCGCTCCAAAAGTGTCTGCCTCTCCTGTTCCCTGTCTGACCTCTCTCACACTCGGTCTCATGTGAAGTTTCTTTGGACTTTTGGGCCATTTTGATACTTCAGTATTTCTATTCTTAACCAGTTTAAAATTATCATGTCTGGAATTGAGCTTGCTTTTCTTCCCAATCTAGTTCTTTTTCATTTCCTTGACCTAATCCTTTTCCTGATAATTCAGACTTCTGAGAAGTTGCTGATTCGTGTCATCCGTACAGCAGGCCTCTGGCCCAGGAATGCCCGAGACTCTGCAGCCAGCATTTGCTCTGTAGCCTATCTCCATGTAGCTTAGCTCCTCATGTCCACGATGTGCCCTACAGCAATTTCCAGTCGAGTGTCAACAAAACTACCCATTCTACTTCTTTTTTCAAAAAATCCAGTGGGTCTGATTAGGTAGGAGCCTACCAAATATGTTTCTCTTTCAGATTCTCAGAGACTCTATAATCTTATCCTTACCTTACCAAGCTATATTGCCCACTAGGATAGTTACTACTCCAACTTACTATTGTTCAGTCGCTAACTCATGTCTAACTCAGCGCAGTACCAAGGGCTGCAGCGCACCAGGCTTCCTTGTCCTTCATTATCTCCCTGAACTCGGTCAAACTCATGTCCTTCGAATCGGTGACGCCATCCAACCATCTCATCCTCTGTCTTCCCCTTCTCCTCCCCTCTTCAGTCTTTCCCAGCATCAGGGTCTTTGCCATTGAGTCAGCACTTCGCATCAGGTGGCCAAAGTATTGGAGCTTCAGCATCAACATCAGTCCTTCCAATGAATACCCAGGACTGATTTCCTTTAGGATTGACTGGTTGGATCTCCTTGCAGTCCAAGGGACTCTCGAGTCTTCTCTAGCACCACAGTTCAAAAGCATGGATTCTTCAGTGCTCAGCCTTCTTTTTGGTCCAACTCTCACATCCATACATGACTACTTGAAAAACCATAACTTTGAGTAAATGGACCTTTGTTGGCAAAGTGATATCTCTGCTTTTTAATATGCTGTCTAGGTTGGTCATAGCTTTTCTTCCAAGGAGCAAGAGTGTTTTAACTTCATGGCTGCAGTCACCATCTACAATGATTTTGGAGCCCAAGAAAATGAAGTCTGTCACTGTGTCCATTGTTTCCCCATCTATTGCCATGAAGTGATGGGACCGAATGCCATGATCTTTGTTCTCTGAATGTTGAGCTTTAAGCCAGCTTTTTCATTCTCCTCTTTCACTTTCATCGAGAGGCTCTTAGTTCCTCTGGCTTTCTTCTATTAGGGTCCTATCATCTGCATGTCTGAGGTTGTTGGTATTGCTCCCAGCACTGTTGATTCCAGCTTGTGATTAAACCAGCCCTACATTCTGCTTGCATATGGGCTTCCCAGGTGGCACTAGTGGTAAAGACCCCGTTTGCCAATGAAGGAGATTTCATAGACCTTGGTTTGATCCCTGGGTGGGCAGATCTCCTGGAGAAGGGCATGGCATCCCACTCCAGTATTCTTGCCTGGAGAATTCTACAGACAGAGGAACCTGGTGGGCTACAGGCCTTAGGGTCATGAAAGAGTCAGACACAACAGAAGTGACTTAGCACACACGCATGCACTCTGCACATAAGTTAAATGAGCAGGTGACAACATACAGCCTTGATATATTCCTTTCCCTATTTTCAACCAATCCATTTTTCCGTATCTGGTTCTAACTCTTGTTTCTTGACCTGCATAAAGTTTTCTGAGGAGGCAGGTAAGGTGGTCTGTTATTCCCATCTCTAAGAATCTTCCACAGTATGTTGTGATCTACAGTCAAAGGCTTTAGCATAGTCAATGAAGCAGAAGTAGATGTTTTTCCAGAATTCCTTTTCTTTCTCTACAATCCAACAGATGTTGGCAACTTGATCTCTGGTTCCTCTGCCTTTTCTAAGTCCAGCTTGTAGATCTGGAAGATCTTGGTTCATGTGCTGTTAAAGCTGAGCTTGGAAGATTTTGTGCATGACCTTGCGAGCATGTGAAATGAGTGCAGTTCTACAGTAGTTTGAACATTCTTTGACTGTATCCTTCTTTGAGATTGCAATGAAAATTGACCTGTTCCAGTCCTGTGACCATTGCTGAGTTTTCCAAATTTGCTGGCATACTGAGTGCAGCACTTTCATAGCATCATCTTTTAGGATTTGAAATAGCTCAGCTGGAATTCCATCACCTCCACTAGCTTTGTTTGTAGTAATGCTTCTTAAGGCCCACTTGACTTCACACCCCAGAGTGTCTGACTCTAAGTGAGTAAACACTGCATTGTGGTTATCTGGGTCACTGAGACCTGTTTTGTATAGTTCCTCCTTTGTGTGTATTTTTGCTGCCTCTTCTTACTTGCTTCTGTTTCTGTTAGATCCTTGCCATTTCTGCCCTTCATTGTGCCCTTCTTTGGATGAAATGGTCCCTTGATATCTCCCTTTTTGGGAGGTGCTTTATTACTGGTTGTGTCTCCTGTCCATGTCATTTTCTTTTCCTTTTCTAGCAACCCCCTCCCCTGCCCCAATCTTAATAGCCTAATTTCATGCTTTCCAGAAATTTTCTCTGGGGAAGATTTTTTTCCTTTTATGTTGGTTTTAGAACCAACACATTAAACACACACAGACACATTTTTAAACTCTTAACTTTTATTTGTATTGCCATCAGATAAAGAAAGAAGTGCAATTTATTTTTTATTATTAGGTACAAATTTCCATATTTAATTCCGCTTCAGAAGTCATGCAGTGTGTTTCTTTCCAACTGAGAAACATTGCCCTTAGGTGATGAGGACGGTTTGAAGTATAATCTGTATGGTAGATCCATCATCTGCATAAATGCGGGGTGATGCCTTTCCAGTGACTAGTGTAGCATTTTAAATCTACAGAGTTACTGTTCTTCTCAGGCTGCAGGCACTGGGAATAAAGCAGAAGTCAGTTAGTGAGCCAGGGTCACAATAGCTTGTTCCAAGGGCTGGAAGCAGAGCTGGGTGACCCCGTCTGCCGAAGCCTGTGGAGGGACAGTGGCCCTCTTGGCCCTGGAGACCCCTGTGCTGCTCCTCACAGGAATCTTGAACCCTGCTGCTCTGGCCGCGTTCCGGCCAGTGCAGTGGTTATGCTCTTAGTCTTAGCTGAGCTCCCGCTGTTGGATGCAGTCCTGTGAGCTGGTCTAGCCAGGGCACTGGGCTTATTGGCACCTCTGCTCTGAAAGGGTCTCCTTATCTTTATTCCTTGACCGTGGAGCAATATCGTTTCTACTGCTCAGCAGTTAATACTATCCTCCATGGAAGAATTGACATTTTATATTCAGTGTAGGGTGTATTTGACTTCACTGTTTACTTAAGAACAAAACTGACCTTGGACATGTCAACGTAAACATGATGACATTGTAGCAAAAGGGTTAAATATTTTCAAATAAAGATAATTGGGATCAACCTTAGAAACATAGAGACCTTTAAAATTTTTGACACTCAAAAACCACTGTTTTATGCCACGTTATAAATCAGCTGTTCTAAAGTTTATTTTTGTCTCAGGATATTACAGTCATAAAAATTTTTGGATTATATCTGTTGATATTTGCTGAATTAGGAATTTAAACACATTTAAAATACACTTAATTTTTTAAAAGAGCAATAGTAAACCCACTCTATGTTAACATAGATTTTATGAGAAATATGTTAATTTAAACATATTTTAAAAAAATCCCTTGAAGAACAGCATTATTTCACATCTTTGCAAATGTCTTTAATGTCTGACTTACTAGACCACAGCTGCATTCTGGTTTTCTAGTCTGTTGTTATATGTCATTTCATTTGAAGGTTATGAAGAAAATCCTCACACACATATATAGTTGGAAAAAGGAAGAACGCGTTAACAGATTGTTCAGGTAATTGTGGATATTGTTCTTTGATCATATACCAAAAGTTGAAAAATAGTGGTTTTTGTGCATTAGTTGCAGTGTAGAATCCAAAACCACATCAGTGGACTTTTCCTACTGTGTTACATGAAAGTGCACTGATTGTCTTATACTTCGCATGCATGCATTTATTCCCTTACTGGGTGTGTGTTTGTGTGCACACACATTTAATCTCTGCTATTTTCTTGTATTTTCAACAATTCTCTTACCCTTGCGTGATTTTGTGACATGAATTTTGGTCATTTGGGCCTTACTGAGACTCTTGTGTTGTGCAGACTTTCCAAATGTTGATAGATTTCACTGTGTAGTATCAACAACTGTTGGTTCTCTAACATCACCACTGACCACATCACCACTGACCACGTGACCACCGACCACAGCAGGAGAATTGTTTAAGTATTGGCAGCAGATGTGGTTTCCAAAATTCTGATTTTTTGCTGGGAGGGTCAAATTTTATTACTGGCAACCAATACTTTAAGTTGATTTTCTTAATATGACAGGCTCATTCAGTTACTGTTTTAGATAATACCTGCTATATACCCATGTCTGAATTAACATGATTTATCAGTCAGTCATTCTTTCAAGGAAGAATGATGTTCCGTGGAAAAAGTAGCTAATCCAGGTCGCAGCTCTACCAGATACACAAGTGCTTTGCTTCAACACAGCCATCTTTCTAGGTATGCAGTAGAAAGGTATGCATGCTCAAGGGCAAATATTTAATACTTCTGATGGTTTTTATTGCTTTAACAAGAACAAATGGAGCCGATTTTTCTTTCTTACCTGCAGGTCGTACAGTTTGGGGCCATTGTTTAGCTTTTGAGGTAAGACACCAACAGTTTACCTGCTGTTGCGTTGGCATCCTCATTATTAATGTCAATGCAACGAGAAAAGGCGAATGCTGTCTTAGTATTATTATGAGCTAGTTTTGACTTCATTAGCCCTCTGGAAGTGTCCCTGAGATGTTCAGAAGTCTGTGGACCACACTTTGAGAACTGCATTTATATCTCTTGTAGGAGACAGTATTTAATGTTTTCTTTTCTTCTGACATATAAAATATAACCATTCTTTTACCTTGCTCATTTCATTTACTTCGCTATTCTCTAAGAACATTAGTGTGAAAACCTTTGTCATTTTCTAACCCTAGGCCTTTGTTATTAGTTTGTTCAAAAGATAATACTATCATATTAATAACTATGCTTGGATGAGCCTTCAGAAATTAATGGTAGATGAAAAACAGAAGAGACTGAAAACGGAGTTTACAAGAACTTACACTAGAAACCTGCCAGGCTACTGAAGGAGTTTAAATAAAGTTTTAAGTGTATTTTATTTTATTGAAATAATAACAATTGAGGATCAGCTGCTTTGTGTGCCCAAATCTAATTCCAAAGCTGTCTGTTCTGTTCTTCAGCAAGTCATTTGAGCTTTCTATGCCTCCACTCCCTTAACAGCTGTTAATTCTGGGATGTACGTCGGAGAACAGAAGTGACTTCCAGGGAAGGAAGCACAGTTCTTTCCTTAAACCCCCAACAGTGTAAGAGTTTTTCCTTAAACCCCTTTCCACGCCCCCACTCCTGGCCCAGGACATGTATTCACGTATTTTCAGAAATGAATGGTGTCTGTCTGAATGTTAAACGTCTATCAAAGAAGGTAAAAATGTTGTGGTTTAGATTATAGATATCAATAAGATTCCAGTCAAAACACATCAAAGAGGTGAATAAATCACCTAGTTACAGTCCTTCCTTCTTGGCTGCAAATGTTGCTGTTGCTCAGCGTCTCTGATTTCTGATTTATGGCCAGACAGGTATATACATTCTCTCTCCACTTCGCTACTCCTGGTTGACTTTCTCACGGCACTGCCATTCCATCTGGAATGACAAGCAATGAGCCAGTGGGTACTGCAGAGCCAGGGCCACCAGCCAACCGTGGACGCTGGGTCCCGAGCCCCGCTCAGCCAGGCGTGCACTGTGCGGAGAGTTCTGACTGTCTCCCGTGAATCCAGATGTGCTGTACATACACGTTATTACATTTTAAATATTAGATTTTAGATATTCTTTAAACTAGATTCTATTATTAAACATTAATTCATCAAGAAAATTAAGGAAGTCTTAATTGTTTGACTTAACTAAGGAGAACTGACACTTTTTCCGTGCGTTTGTGGGAAGTCTGTTTAATAAAGAGGTGCTATGCTCTGAAATGCCGGAAAAGCATCAGAGAAGCTGGCCTTCAGGGGGTGCGCTAATCTGGAGATATTTGGGGTAGAAGTGGTGCTCATATCTGATTAAATTTGTTCTGCGTAACGTTCTGTCCCCTCTTTCTATTTTGTGAATTAAAAGAATACCGTACTTACTCTGTTGTGAATATCTTTTCTGAGTACATTAATAATAGTCTCTCCTCTGTATATACGGTCTTTCTTCAAGTTGCTCCGTCTTGTTTGATGCCCGGTGGTTGTTGTCACTTGTCTGTATTACGGGCCGGGTTTCTGAAATCTGCTAAATCGCTGTTACCAGCTTCTGTGCTTTCCAGCTCCCCAAACGTAATGCTTTCACCTCTTTTCTCCTTACCTCCAGGCTGAGGGATTTATGCGTTTTTACAAGTTTTTCTCTGTCGTTTTAATAGGGCTTTGTAAGGGAACAAATATATCGATGTGTTTGTTCTCTTTCCGTCTTTACTTTGATGGAAATTTGTTTATTTAGATGAAGAATTTATGCTGTTTTCATTTCAAACCAGAAGTTGAGTTCAGCAAGCAAGTACTAAACCATGACAGTGGTTTAAAAAATAGTTATAACAATCATGTTTTTATACTTCACAGGTTCTATAAAATCATCTCATGGCTTCTGTAATATTGCTTATGGATTATCATGGGTTGTTTTTGTTCAAAGGTTACAAGATTTTTTTTAAAGATTAGAAAAAAAGGTTACAGGATTTTTTCATTGTTAGAATTATTTTTCAAACCACATTTTTATTTACAAAGTGAATCAGGGCATTGTCAGTGAATTAAATAGAAATGGATATCTTAACACTCTATACCTTAAGCCGTAAATCACAATTAGGAAAAGATTTGTAGAGCACAGAAGTAGTTTGGTTTTGAATATGTTTAATTTTGCATATGTGTACACTTCTCCTGACCTACTAATCAAGTGGCTCCTTGTAGGAAGGTGAGTTTCAAGAATAAACTCCCTTGACATTTTTTACAGATGCCCCCAAGTACTAGTGGCCTTGGGGTGAGTAGTGGCGTGTCCGTAGGTGCTGGAATCAGGACTTGGCTTAGACCGTAACCCCAGGACCTCTAAGCTTATCTGCTTGACAGAGCAGAACACGGTGATGACACCTTGCCTTTAGATTGCCACCAGGACTGTGTGTGTTTAGTCGCTCAGTCGTGTCCAGCTCTGCGACCCCGGGACTGTGTAGCCCACCAGCCTCTGTCCATGGGGTTCTCCTGGCAGGAACCCTGGGTGGTCAGTGCCTTCTCCGGCCATCAGTGCTAACGGAGGTGAGGCGTGCACAGAACCTGGAGTGAGCCAGGCGCTTCGATACGTGTTTGTCTCCCCGGTAAGCCTGCAGTCCAGCTTTCCTCTCTCAGGGTGGCAGATGCCAACTCTCCCCTCATTTTCTCATTGTGCATGATCTGTGCATATTGGTGTGATCGTCCTTCAGTGTGGAGAATCCATCCCATGCTATATTGTATTCAGCTAAATTAACAATAAAATCGGAAGGTGATTTATACAAGGGGGGTATTGTTTTTACACTAATAAATGCTAAGGTAATGGCAGTAGTTTTGCTATCATTGACAGTCATTATAAAAATTTTACCATGGCTTGTATTAAAAAAAAAAAAAAGTTGAGTCTTTTTCATTTGAAGACAGAATTGTTCCCGTTAGACACATGACATCTGTTAGTCTCTCAAAATTTACTGTGATTTGCATAGATCATATTCACAAAAGGAACACAGATAGCTTAGGTGCTAGGTGAAATTTCAGATACCTCCTACTTCATCCTGTGGCAGCTGTGTCTTCAGCATGAAGTGCTGGAGCTGTGATGATGAAATGTGTGTTATTTATTGCTGCGTAACAAACTACTCCAAACGCTTATTATCTCATAGTTTGTGTGAGTCAGGATTCAGGCGCAGCGGTTGGGCCAAGTCTGGTTTGGGGCTCGCTCATGGGGTTGCTGACTGACCATCACCTGAAGGTGTGACTGGGGCTCGAGGGTCTACTTCCACGGGGGCTCAGTCATGCCTGCCGAGGTGGTGCCAGTTGCTGGCAAGAGGCCTCATTTTTCCACACATGGGTGCCTCCACAGGTTCCAGAGTTGTCCCCAGGACACAGTGCTTGAATTCCCCTGGACGAGCTTTCAGGAGGGAGGTAGGGGCCGGGAGAGAGGCGGGTGGGGAGAGGGAAGGGGCCGTCTGAGCAGACTGCCTCCCCGGTCACGTCCTTTTCCCTGAAGCCAGGCGCTAAGCCTGGTCCGCCTGCAGCAGGAGGGCCGTCGTTAGACTCTAGCTCGGAAGTCATGGGCGAATATTAAAGTCACCACAGGCAGGTATCTTTGCTTCAGACACTCCGTCTCACATGACTTGAGGCTGTAGGCACGTGGGTAGCCATGCGTTAGTGGTGTCTGCCTCTCAGCCATGGTCGCTGCTGTCAGTACCAACATGAAACAGGAACAGTGTTGTCAAGGGCGGCATGCACCAAGGCATGGACTCTTTTGAAAACTGTTAATTCAGCATTTTGACTTGGGTGTCCTACCTTTTCCTCAAATTCGAAAGATCTATAATCTGACCCACCAAACCCATCCTCAGAGCAGCTCTCTTCGCTTCCTGTTGTCACTGCTGAGGGTTTATCTCCCCGTCCCCTTGATCTGTGGCTGAGCCCCCTCATAAGCAGGCCTCTCGAACGACTCACACTCGCCGTCTCGGTCTGCATTTCTCCTGTCCTGATCTCGTCCCACCTGTCACTGCCCTGTGACTCAAGACAGATTCTTAGTGCCCAGATATTGTAGGGTTCTGAGATCTGCTCCCAGCATCTCCAGTTGGTTTTTCTTTCTTTTTTCTAAACCTACGTCATTACTCCTTTCTGCCAGATTGGAGAGATTCTACCACAGAAAGATAGTAGTGAATGTTCCCAGTATGTTTCTCATCTTGTTTTATGGGATAAAAGTCAAGTCCTATATCTAAAGAATTCTCTGAGACCTAAATGTCCAGAGGGAGAGGATAGTGCCACGTTGAGTCCTTTATGGAGAGGCTGATGGAGGGAGAGTGGGGAGGGAGAGGAGGGAGACAGGACCCTTCAAGTGACAGAGAGGGGCCCTCACTGACAGGAGGCGTGTGGGAGCACCACCGCAGAGTGAGGGGAGGGAGAGGAGGGAGACAGGACCCTTCAGGTGATGGAGAGGGGCCCTCACTGACAGGAAGGGCCTGGGAGCACCACCGCAGAGTAGGGAGGGAGAGGAGGGAGACAGGACCCTTCAGGTGACGGAGAGGGGCCCTCACTGACAGGAGGCGTGTGGGAGCACCACTGCAGAGTAGGGAACTGGCTGGTAATGTCAGTGCTCCCTCGACTGGGTGGCGTGCTTCTCAGGAGGAGAGCATTGGGCTGTTAGTTAACATATATTTTAAAACATATATTTATTTATTTTTATTAAAAAAAAAAAAAAACAGCTAGAGAAAGGGCATTGTTACCCAGTCCAGTGTGCTTGCCTGGGAAATCCCATGGTCAGAAACGCCTGGCAGGCTGCAGTCACGGGGTCACAAAGAGCCAGACACGACTGAGCAACTAAGCATGCATGCTCTTTTATAAAAAATACATTCTCATCAGGTTATAACTTGAAAATGTTCATTAAAGAAACACTTTACAAACTAACAGGCAAGAAAGAGTTAAAATGGCCACTGTATCTGTGTTAACAATCTGCTTATACACTGTCTGGGTAAATTAATATTTCCTTCTGTAGTTTTGAGTATTATTTTAAGATTGCATTCCATTGTCCCAGTTGTTAAAAAGTATCTTCATGACAGAAAAGAACATACGTTAATTCTGAGAAGTCAGTGAACAGTAAATGGAGAGAAATTGATAGTCTGTTACTTTGTAGAGAATAAAGGATCTTCAAACCATAATTTCTTATTTTATAACTGTAAACCAAATTGATATTACGATTAATCTAAATTGACCGTGTTAACCAAAATTGATCGAAGCCTGGTTTGATGATCTTGTTAATCTTCCAGGATAAACAGGAAGGCACTGGGTGTGTTACTTTTGTTCTTTCCCAGCCTTAGCCCTGATGACCTCACTGGTCTGAACTGGGCCTGGCCGTCCGGCCAGAGCTTGAGCTCTTGATGAGAAGACTTCCAGGTGAGCACGCCCTCCTTACGTGCTGTGCTCCTGACCCTCCTCGAGACGTGTGTGCTGACCTCAGTACTGCGCTGTGATTCCTTCCATTTCAGCTGACACCTGCAGAGTGCTGACCTCAGGACGGATGCCTGCTGGGCCCTTTTATGTGTTCTAACAGTGGGTTCTCAGAACAGCCCTGTGACAGAGGCGGCCCTTCACTTCTTTGCAGAGTGTCCTCCTGTGCCGAGACAGCTGGTCGGGACCCAGCTGCGGGCCCACGCCTGGCCCGCAGACAGGGCTTGTTCGGTGGTGGGCTCAGAGAAAGCAGGGTCCCCGAGTTTTACCTGGACTGCCGCGTGCCTGGTGCAGAGAATCCCCGCGCTGTGGCCTGCAGCGCGTCCGCCCCAGCTGACCCGCTGCGGCCCTCACAGTCCCGAGGAGCCGTTCGCTCTGCCGGCACACGGCTCCCCTCTCCTCTGAGCTCGGCCATCGTCTCCCTGGGGCGGCCCCACACGGCTCTTCATGCCTTTTCAGGTGCGACTTCTCTCTAATTCTGGCAAGTTGCAGGCTGTAATAGCTACAGTTTGGTTACAGTTTCATTAAGCTGCTCACCGGTTGAAAGTGTGGAGACGAGCCGTAGTGCAGTCAGAGCTGAGCCGGCAGGAAGGAGGGACCCTGCTCTCACTTTCTCACCCCCGCTTCCCCGACCCCCAGCCGAGGCATCCACTCCAGCCTTGGGCCCTGGGGGCGGTCTGTCCTGGACGTTTCATACAGTGGGACCGCGCAAGCTTTGTGCAGCTGGCGTCCTCCTTTAACCACGTCCTCGAGGCTCGCTGTTCAGGGAGGTTGCATATCTGCCCTGCGGTCAGCCGGAGACTGGCAGCCCGGCCTGCCCTCTCAAGTCTGCTCAGGAGGCACGGCTCTGGTCGTGTGCAGTGTTGAGGAGCAGCAGGAACCACTGTGGTTTTGGTGGGCTCTCTTCCTGCCCTGGTGTCCTGCCAACGCTGTGTCTGTCATCGTCGCGCTCAGCGGGTAGCGTCTTCGTTCCCGGCTGTTTAGCTTCTAGGGCTGCTGTAACCAGTCACCACAGACGGGGTGCCTGAACGGAAACGTGTTGTCTCACAGTTCTGAAGTCCGGAAGTCCAGAACCAAGGGGCCCGCGGGGCCAGCCCGCCTGAGACCACAGGCAACGGCGCTTCCTGGCCTCCGAGCGGGGGTACTGGCCGGCGCCTTCGGTGTGCGTCGGCGTGCACACGCCGGTCTCCACGTCCGCCATCACCGCTGTGCATGTGTGTCCACCTTCTCTCTGCTTATGAGGACACCAGGCATAGTGGATTAGGGTCCACTCTAATGACCTTCTCTTTAACTTGGTTACATCTGCAAAGACTCTGTTTCCAGATGAGGTCCCATCGCAGATGCTTAGGACCTCAGCCCTTTGGAGGAAGAGGCCATTCTTTCTGTCCCAGGAACTGGTTGCTCTCTGTGGTCAGCACGCTCGGGGGCAGAGAGGGCTGCGCATCCTGCGTCTGGCTCCGTGGCCAGCATCAGGGCGCTGCCCATCTCTGCCGCTGGCCCGGACGCCCTCCTGGGCTCGTGGGGAAGGCTGGCCTTCACCAGCATCCCACCCGCAGCTTCCCTGTAGGGCAAGAGGTGTGTGTGCTAGTGTGTGAAGGGGTAGACGCAGATCCTGCTGCCCAGCATGAATCCCCCGCAGCCCAGATCTAGTCGTGGGAACCAGGAGTGGCAGGACAGGTGCTGCCTCCTGCCGCCCGCTTCTCGTGGGTCTTCTGTAGCCCAGAACCGAGGCCATGGGAGCTGCCTGTGTTCGCTGACTGTTGCCTCCACAGGGCGGGGCTCTGCCACGCCAGGGACCTGCGTGGTCCACCTGCTGGAACAGGTCTTCACAGCACAGGGCTGGGGACGCGGTCTGGCTGGAAAGCCGTGGCCTTCCTCTGTTATTACCGAGCACTCATGGATTTTATTAAATAAATGCATTGCAGTTTGTGGCAAGCCTTTTGATTGATCTCCAGGGACTCTGAATCCTTGTCTTTGCTAATTTTTGCCAGATTAATAAATAGTGTGGAGGAAACGGACGAAGGTTCTGCCAGCTCTTCACACAGCCATTCTAGAAAATTTTGCCCATTAACTACTTTTAAAGCAGTATCTTTGAGGGTGGGGTAGTGAGACAGACACAGGGCTGGATGGCAGGTCGCTGCTCAGGGAGCTTAGGCCGTAGAGGAATCATTTCCATTAGTGCTGGTGTAATTTTTCAACAAAATCAACCTTTGAAAACTTTTACAATCCCTTGTTAAAGGATTGAAATCATTTCTTACTTGATTTAATAGCCTCCTTTTTCTACCTACAGAGAAAACATTTAGAAATAAATGGTTAGAAAGAATCCTCAATAATGTTTCATTTCAGCAAGTAAAGTTTTGCCTGGATTGTTTGATGGGCTAATTATGTAAGTTAAATCTTCATTTCACTGAAAGCTGGACGTTTTCATAATGAACTTGTAGCACCTCTCTTTCGTGGTTATTTACTTGATGTAAATGTCACTATCCGGGCTGCGATTTTTTTTTTTCTTATTCAGTTAGTTGAAAGGACCAGCAAGATATCCTGAAAGCTTTTTAAAAACTCTGAATGTATTTGTTGGGTTAGCATTCTTGTAGTGATTAGTTTTAACTAAGCTGAGCCATGGTGACTCAGGGGTAAAGAATCTGCCTGCCAAGCAGGAGACACAAGTTTGATTCCTGGGTTGGAAAGATCCCCTGGAGAAGGCAATGGGAACCCACTCCAGTATTTTTACCTGGGAAATCCCGATGAACAAAGGAGCCTGGCGGGCTACACTTCACAGGGTCGCAAAGACTCGACATGACTTAGCTACTACACAACAGTAGTAGCAAAGCTGAGTTCTAACTTTAAGAGATTTCTAAAATTCAAAGCTGTTGTAAATCTGGGTTCTTTCTCCCAGACCGAAGTACTGGGAGATCACTCTGACATGTCATCAATAATGAGGAATAATCCCAAGGTACTGTTTAATGTTTTCTGTAAAGCTTTGTAGGCTTTGTGCCTTACTGTACATTTATAGGACTCTAACTGCCTCTTGATGAAAGTGAAAGAGGAGAGTGAAAAAGTTGGCTTGAAGTTCAACATTCAGAAAACTAAGATCGTGTCATCTGGTCCCATCACTTCATGGGAAATAGATGGGGAAACAGTGGAAACAGTGTCAGACTTTATTTTTGGGGGCTCCAAAATCACTGCAGATGGTGACTGCAGCCATGAAATTAAAAGACGCTTACTCCTTGGAAGGAAAGTCATGACCAACCTAGATAGCCTATTAAAAAGCAGAGACATTACTTTGCCAACAAAGGTCCGTCTAGTCAAGGCTATGGTTTTTCCATTGGTCATATATGGATGTGAGAGTTGGACTGTGAAGAAAGCTGAGTGCCCGAGAATTGATGCTTTTGAACTGTGGTGTTGGAGAAGACTCTTGAGAGTCCCATGGACTGCAAGGAGATCCAACCAGTCCATTCTAAAGGAGATCAGTCCTGGGTGTTCTTTGGAAGGAATGATGCGAAAGCTGAAACTCCAGTACTTTGGTCACCTCATGTGAAGAGTTGACTCATTGGAAAAGACTCTGATTCTGGGAGGGATTGGGGACAGGAGGAAAAGGAGATGACAGAGGATGAGATGGCTGGATGGCATCACTGACTCGATGGACGTGAGTCTGAGTGAACTCCGGGAATTGGTGATGGACAGGGAGGCCTGGCATGCTGCAATTCATGGGGTCGCTAAGAGTCGGACACGACTGAACAACTGAACTGAACTGCCTCTCTGCATATGTTCATTTATTACTAATTCTTTTCATTGGAATTTTAGATGTTTGAAACTTAGATTTTGTTTAGTCCCACTCCATCATTTTGATGAAGTAATTGAAATACTTAGAGATTACTAAAGTATCTAAGCCTTAGAATTTAAGATTGCATATTTAACTATAGGGGTTAGAAGAAAACGGTAACACTTCCCAAAGCCAGGAAGCAATGTGTAGTTCTCCTTTTTCAGGAAGCTTAGTAGTCACCTACGCATGTGAGAGTTGGACTATAAAAAAATCTGAGAGCCGAAGAATTGATGCTTTTGAACGGTGGTGTTGGAGAAGACTCCTGAGAGTCCCTTGGACTGCAAGGAGATCCAACCAGTCCATCCTAAAGGAGATCAGTCCTGAATATTCATTGGAAGGACTGATGCTGAAGCTGAAGCTCCAATACTTTGGCCACCTGATGTGAAGTGCTGACTCATTTGAAAAGACCCTGATGCTGGGAAAGATTGAAGGTGGGACGAGAAGGGGACGACAGATGATGAGATGGTTGGATGGCATCACCAAGGCAATGAATGTGGGTTTGAGCACGCTCCGGGAGCTGGTGAAGGACAGGGAGGCCTGGCTGCTGCGATTCATGGGGTCACAAAGGGTCGGATACAGCTGAGCGGCTGAACTCAAGAACTGCTGTGTATTCTTCCTTAAAACAGAACAGACTAGAATACGTAATACTCATTATTTTGTCGCACATTAATGTGATTCTTAGGCTTAACTAAGCCAGAGTCCTGATTTTTTTTTCCTAGTGGAAAGCATTTCCTTGTCTTGCTCAACATTGTTGTTTCAGTAAATCATAAATAGCTGTCAGTATAAACGTAAAATCTTATCTATGTACCTCATTTAAAGTATTTTAGAACTTGCAAATCAGAAATTAATTAATTCAAGATTTACTAGGTCTTAAAAAGTACAGTTTGCTGTGCTTATTGCTGTATATTGATAAACTTTCTGTGTATTTTTATATTTGATCCTTATAGGCACTTGATGAAGGTAGGCCGGACAACCTTTATTATTTCCACTTTATAGATGGAGAAACTGAGTTTTGAAGTTTAACTTGCCTCAATTTTATGACCTTAATAATTGACTCCATGTCACTGATCATTCATGGTAGCATTCTTATTTCTTCCAATGACTGCAAAAGTCTTACTGATTATTATTTTAGTGAATTTAAGAGGAATAATCTGTGTTATTTGGCTTGACCCCAGAGCTAACCCAGGAGGGAGGCTTAGAAGTTCAACTCCCCTTCAGGCTGGGATTTCTTTCCTCTTCCTTTCAGTAGAGTTCCGCCCTTGTCCCAGTTGTAGCTCAGGCGCCCCCTTCTCGGTGCAGCCTGCCTTCACTCAGAGGGGACGAAGTCTTGTGCTCCTCTGTGCTCTCTGCGGTGCTGGGTGCCTGCCCCATTCCGTACAGTAGTATTTGTTGATACCACGAGTGAGCCTCCTTGAAGGCAAAAACCGTGATGAACCTCTGCACTTCTCCAGGACCTCACGTGAAGCACAGTGTGAAGCGCAGTCGGTGTTTTCATATGGGTGGGACTTCCTGGCGGTCCAGTGGATAGGAGTCCACCTGCCCGTGCTGGGGACATAGGCTCCATCCCTGGTCCGGAGAGACCCCACGCGCCTTGGGGCAACTAACCCCATGCACCACAACTGCTGAGCCCGCGCTCCACAAGAGAAGCCACCGCGATGAAAAGCCCTCCTGTCGCAGCCAGAGAGCAGCCCTGCTTGCCGCAACTAGAGAGAGCCTGCGTGCAGCAACGAAGACCCAGTGTAGCAAAAATAAAGACATTTGTAAAATAAATGGATGAATGAATGTGTGCCATGGACTGTGCAAGCCCAGCGTGGCCCCTGGGACTCTGGACCAACCTGCAGTGTTAGGTGTTAGAGCGCTCACTGCCTGATGTTCCCTTGTGTTTTGATGCATCAGGACTCTGAAGTCCCCAGTTTTTGCTGGTTCAGTTTATTCCTGCTCTACTTCATCTCTTAGGGTTAATTGGGATGTGAATCAGACAGTTTCATTGTAATGTTGCCTTAGTTCAACCTGTGATTTTACTAAAAACATTAAGTATTGTTCAGGACATTTAATTTCCTACACATGAAGCTTTGTTGTTTGAAGTCTGTCATATTTGTCTAAATGTGTTTAAAAACAAATATCTTAGTTAAAGCCCGACTACCACACAAGTGAGTTCAAGAAAGAGCAGAGTTCCTTGTGAAACATGAAGAGAATTAAAGGTGGATACATCCGGCAAGGTCTGGTTCGGGTCTGATGAACCAGTTCGTGTGTTTCTGTGCTTCCCACCTATGCCTTCTGGCAGCAAACCAGTCCTGCTGTTTATAAGCTTCAGTACCAGACCGTGGTACAGGAGCCTTCAGTCTTGCCACTTATTAGCAGATTCTTTAAATTTTACATGTGAAAAAGAATGAAAGTAATTAGGTTATTTGTGCCTCATCCCTATTATGTCTGCCTTCCATTATCATAGGTAACAATGACTTATCTGTAATTGACTAAAATTTCAAGAAAGAGAAGTAGTTAAGAAATGCTTCCTCAAGATTTTTTTTCCACACTTTTCTCTTGGGAAAAGAATTAAAAAGAAAAAAAAGACTAAAGTGGATTCTGATGATTTTCTTTATCTATGGTGTTTTGTTAAATTGTGTTTTCTATAATGAATAGTAGAATTGGCTGTTTTGAATTACAGGAGGTGGCACATATGATAAAGACTGTGGTTTTATGTCTGTTCAACATTTCAAGGTGGAACTGAAATGAAACTGTAAATATTTTAACAACACCAATTGCTTCTGCCACTAACCAGGATTAGTCCTTAATGAAAGCTAGATCTGCTGATACAAAGTTAATGTGAAGCAGGGTCCTTGTTTAATAACAGGCAAACTTTAGCAATTTTGAGTTGGCTGGGCACACATTCATTTTGTTCCCTAAGAATACAAATATTAAAATACATAAATATTTACATTTAATAATAAAATGTGTTTTATGTTTAGTAAATATGCATGACGGAGAAGGCAGTGGCACCCCACTCCAGTACTCTTGCCTGGAAAATCCCATGGACAGAGGAGCCTGGTAGGCTGCAGTCCATGGGGTCGCTGAGGGTCGGACACGACTGAGCGACTTCACTTTCAATTTTCACTTTCATGCATTGGAGAAGGAAATGGCAACCCACTCCAGTGTTCTTGCCTGGAGAATCCCAGGGACGGGGGAGCCTGGTGGGCTGCCGTCTATGGGGTCGCACAGAGTCAGAGACGACTGAAGTGACTTAGCAGCAGCAAATATGCATAAAACAGTAATATATTGAAAAGCAAAGGAAAACATTCAATTTGTATAATCATTCCACAGTTTACATACCAGTCTGATATTGGCTGAAGGAAGGAGACCAGTTCTTCAGATTATTAAACTGCCTGGAATATACCATGCTTTGTAGAAGCTTCTTGAATAGTGGTAGCTATTAAGATTTTACTGTTAGAATTTGAACCCTCTTACACTGTTGGTGGGAATGCAAACTAGTACAGCCACTATGGAGAACAGTGTGGAGATTCCTTAAAAAACTGGGAATAGAACTGCCTTATGATCCAGCAATCCCACTGCTGGGCATACACACTGAGGAAACCAGAAGGGAAAGAGACACGTGTACCCCAATGTTCATCGCAGCACTGTTTATAATAGCCAGGACATGGAAGCAACCTAGATGTCCATCAGCAGAGGAATGGATAAGAAAGCTGTGGTACATATACACAATGGAGTATTACTCAGCCATTAAAAAGAATTCATTTGAATCAGTTCTAATGAGGTGGATGAAACTGGAGCCTATTATACAGAGTGAAGTAAGACAGAAGGAAAAACACCAATACAGTATACTAACACATACATATGGAATTTAGAAAGATGATAACAATAACCCTGTGTTCGAGACAGCAAAAGAGACACTGATGTATGGAACAGTCTTATGGACTCTGTGGGAGAGGGAGAGGGTGGGAGGATTTGGGAGAATGGCATTGAAACATGTAAAATATCATGTAGGAAACGAGATGCCAGTCCGGGTTCGATGCATGATACTGGATGCTTGGGGCTGGTGCACTGGGACAACCCAGAGGGATGCTATGGGGAGGGAGGAGGGAGGAGGGTTCAGGATGGGGAGCACATGTATACCTGTGATGGATTCATTTTGATGTTTGGCAAAACTAATACAATTATGTAAAGTTTAAAAATAAAGTAAAATTTAAAAAAAATAGATCTTTAGTATTCTGTAAAGAACGTTAAAATATATTTTATAGGATAGCCTAAGTAATTTCCATTTTCATTCTTTTCTTGGATTTTTAAATCCAAAGCAATAGATTTACAAATTTAGCCTTCATCCAAAGGAGTCAGAGTATTCCACTTACTTGAGGTTTCCTGAGCAGCTGTGAAGATCCTCTTGAGTTTATTTGTTCATTTTCCAGCGTGAAACTCGAATGGTCAGCCCATGCAAGATCATGTACTACTTGGAAAATAAAGCACTTCTGCCTCGCCCGTATCATTGCATGAAGGTCTGATAGAGGAAGGAAGGGGCTGGGGGAACCGAGTGCCCTGTTCTACGCCTCCCCTCCCGTCCCAGAGTAATTATTAATCGTACCCCGCCTCTCACTTTCAGATGTCCTGCTTTGAAGGATAAGTTATATGGTCAAACTCTGAATAACTGTATAAACCTCAGGCTGAGGTCAAGCCCACTTCAGGTGAAGCATTAAGAAAATTTAGCGGGGGCGCTGGAGTTGACCTCAGTGAGGGTGGGAAAGACCAAGCATCTTAAATCGGACACTTTGCTAGCTGATAAGTATCAGGTGGCAAAGGGTGGGCATCTGGTTCTTGGAAACTCCCCAACGTAAATCAAAGTTTACAGAGTCTCCTCTCGGGTTTTCACTTCTCACACGTTCCATAAACTGCAGCCTGAGAGGAGAAGAGAAGGGCGCCACGTCCAGTGTCCTCTCGGGTTTTCACTTCTCACACGTTCCATAAACTGCAGCCTGAGAGGAGAAGAGAAGAGAAGGGCGCCACATCCAGCACTGCTGCTGTGTTCATCTTTGGTAAAACTCTTTGAAGCAGCTGCTGGGATTTTTATGTTTTTAAAAGTCATAAAAGAGAAACATTTGAGTGGTTTCCATTGCTTGATTTTTCTAAATCACTTAATCTTACTAAAAATACTGATTATGAAGTAAGAGAAAGATTATAATTAATGTCAGATAGCTTGAAAAAAGTTTGAAGTTGTGTAGTTTTGTGTTCAGAAATGTTTCTGCCGGCTTTAGTGATATAAAATTTAATCTGCAGTATGGAGTAATCTACTGCCCCTCTTTTCCTCCCACCACTGGTCACATCATTTCACTAATGAGAAACTCTTTAACCTTATGATCGAGAAATGCTTGTGTAAGGCCAGTACAGATAAGACTGTTACTCTGGAATTGCTGTACCTATTCTCTAAGACAATGAAGGCATATGACTTCACCTTCTGTCTTTTCTTCCTGTTGGCACGGCAGTCACGTTCGCTTAGTAAAGCACTGATTGTCTCTCCTTAGCCACGTGCACCAGAGAAACAGCCTGAGCGCGTGGGGCAAGCGCACGCGACAGAATCGCTAGGCGGGCATCGCGTTGTGGACGGCGCTGCAGCTGGCAGCAGTCCTGCTGGAATGAAAAGCGAACGATCACCCAAAATAGCAGGCTGTGCCCTGGTGAAGTAAGCCAGAATTCCTGCTCTGTTTCATCTCATCAACCCTAGGGTGGCTGGACAAAATTTTACAAATGAGTGAAATCGTACACAGGTCTGAAAAAAGCATGATAAGGTTCAGATAACACGTCTGTGTGCAGGTTAGGAGTTAGTGTGGTCTAGGAGCTTGTGAAGAGGACATTTTCCAGGCTTTGATGTCATGAAATGTCATTTCATATTTGTTTCATCTTAGTTGTGGGATGATAGGAATGTGCTCATTTCTTATTTAACAGTGATTATTGTATATAATAATTAACTCAGCTTGTTATTTATTATTATAAGCATTGAACAGTGGTCATACTATAAATATTGAGGCTATCAAGTATTTTTTTGGTGACCTAATGTGAAAAGTAATGAAGCATTTCAGAATAATTTGGTACAGTGAAAAAGAAAAAAGGCATGAAGCATGCTAGTCATCTTGACAGGCAGGTTTCCTGATCTGAGGGACAGAAGGTCAGATTACAGAATCTGCACAAGTGCCTTCTCCCTCTCTGCGTGTCTTTAAGTCTGTATAGTAGACTCCTGTTTGTTTTGACTGGAATCTCCTGGTCTCCGTGGTCTTTCTGCACATGTCCTGTTTAAACCAAGATGTTCATTCTTGGTCCTTCCCTCTTGCCCAGGATCTTGTTTGCTATATTAGATGTTGGTTTCTCTTGAGAATAACAAAAGGATAATTTTTGACATATACCTTAGTTTTTAATGGTATGAAAATTAAGGTAGTAATATATAGATGGAGGTGCAGAAGGAAATGGCAACCCACTCCAGTATTCTTGTCTGGGAAATCCCATGGACAGAGGAGTCTGGCCAGGCCACAGTCCATGGGGTCGTGAGAGTCTTGGCGTCTAAACCGCCACATATAGATGTAAGAATTTTTTCCTACTAGATAATAGAGCATTCTGGTTATAGCTGGAAGTCAAATCGAGTAGACAAATATTTATGAAGCTTCTAAATATGAACATGGCTCCCCTCTGAGAATGGGCATCAAAAATTTTGCTTTGAATGAACAGTGAATACATTTTTACCAGGTGTTTTGGGAGATGAAATTGCATGTTTATTTTCTTTCTGTGTTTGCCTTGAAATTGACAGTTAAAGGCAAATGCAGGGCTTATATTTTTGCCAAAGTCCAAGGCACAATAGAAGGCTGAAAATTGTTAGGTTGGCGGGCAAGAGGGCAGATTCTCTGCCAAATGGCTCTAAATGAGTTGATACAAGGAATTCAAATATTAGGTTTTGATGAAAGATTGTTGAATTTCCTCAATGTTGGTGTCTCCTTTGGTATGCAAGCTAATTAGACAACAACAACTAATTGGACCAATGGCTTAGACAGCTTGCCTCTGTTGGCACAGATGCCAGAGGGCGGAGCAGTTGGCGTTACTGCCAGCCAGGAAGATGTCCATCAAGGCTTCACTGTTAACGTCTTCAGACCTCTCCCGGCACGCTCTCGGAGAACCTTGCCTTAAATGACCGTTGGTAGCAAGGGTGTTCCAGGAGATCCCTACTGCTGTCACTGTCTGTAATGTTGGTGTTATTTATACTCGCCTGTCTTAATGTATTTCAGCAACCGCAAGTTCTCCCACTCCAGAAAAATGGAGAAATCCCCTATTTGGGAAGAACAAAAATGATTACAGAGCATCCTGCTTCGTGTTGAGTGATAACTTGCCACAGAACAGATGATCGTAGTCGTAACTGTGCATGGAAACACCCAGGACTCCTGTTAAAGGTTGGGACTCCTGGGGCACAACCCCGTCCACTCTAACGCAGCAGGTCTGGGAGGAAGCCGTGGAAGCCAGCCTTTCCCCGGCTTACCCGGACTGGAGCCTGCCTCCTTACTTAGTCGGAAGTCAGAGAGGACTGTAAGGCCAAAGCGCTTATAAACAGTTTAAAACAGATTTGGCCTGTAATAAGTACTTCGGAGTCAAACAGTACTCCTCTGTCGCAGTGATTTAGCCATGTTTGTTTACACAGTTACTTCTAAGATCAAACCAAATTAGTGTCCTGGCCACAGAAAGCTTATTTGAGGTCACACCTTTTGTCTAAAGAGCTTATTTATTGTTCCTCAAGGAGAATGCATAAGATTTACTGTTGACTGAAAAAGGTTAGGGCCACGTTGTTATACTGCTTAATTACTTTTGCTTATCCTTTTGCAATGCTGTAACACTTGGGTACTTTATTCACATAATTGATAGGTTGGTTGGCCACCATGTAATAAAGGTGTGGTTTTCAAAGCAGAACATGTTATCTTAAGGAAGTGTTTGGCAGGTATGTTTAGACGGTTAGTGATTTCTTTGATATCATTCACTAGCTTAAATATCTTAATGATTTTTTAAAAAATCAATGCAATTAAATTCTTTCCAAACCTGTTTAAATGATGCTTGTTTAAAGGAAAGGGTTATCTTCTAGTTTCTTTTCAAACGATAGTGATAGGACTTAATAACGTTGATTACTTTGTGCCAGTCGCTGTCTTAAACCCTCATTTAATCCTTAACATTGATTCACTATGAAAAAAGTTAATGGTCCCTTAAGTATGTACCTTTCCATTTCATTATATTGGTTTTTTTAAATTAAACTTTTTAGGTCCAGGTAACTGTAGATTCAACAACAGCCATAAGACAAGATAAACGGATTCCTTGGACTCTTTGCAGGTCTTTCTATCCTCGTAACAAGGTCTTTCCCAGAACAGAAGTTTTCACTTTGGACGAGAATTAGCTAGCTTATCCGGAGAAGGCAATGGCACCCCACTCCAGTACTCTTGCCTGGAAAATCCCATGGATGGAGGAGCCTGGTGGGCTACCGTCTATGGGGTTGCTAGGAGTCGGACACGACTGAAGCGACTTAGCAGCAGCAGCAGCAGCTGGCTTATCAAGTTGTACTTTAGTGGGTGATGCTTTTGGTGTCAAGTCTGAGAATTCTTTGCCTAGTCTTAGGTCACCAGGATTTGGGGGTGTGGGCCTGTGAGTGAGATTTTAAACTTCATTTCTTATTTGGCATGATCATTTATCACAGCCAGTGAACGAATGCTGATCCATCGTTGTTGAGTCGGGCTCATGTTTTGTTCGTGTTTTCTTAGTTTTGGGTCCCAGGACCTCATCTGGACGTCCTGTCACACCTTCCATCCTGTGTCCAGGGTGTGTGTCCTCAACACACCATCGCTGCTGGTGTTCCGTCTGATCACGGGGCTTGGGTCCTGCTCTCCAGGTGTCCCCTTCCACCTACCCTGTAATCATCGGAAGTCCGAGCGGCTCACCTGAAGGGTGGGGAGTTAAGTCCCACCCACACATTTTCATTTTCTTTTAGTTCTGTCTGTTTTATTCTTTGAGACGTCCAGTTCGGCACATGGGTTATTTTATACCAATGTTGTTATCTAAAGGTTTGGGGATTTTCCTGTTGTGTGTTGTTGATTTCTAGTGTAAGTCCATTATAGTGAAAATATACTCTGATTGCAGTTCTTTTAAACTTTTTGAAATTTGTTTTATGACCCAGGATGTGGCCTGTCTTGGGGACTTGGGCTCATGCAATCTGCTCTTGTTGGGTGGAGTGTTATACGTATGTTAATTATATGCTGATGGTTGATGATTTGTTCTGTTTTTCTATACCCATCTTGATTTTCTTTTATTTTTAGATAAGCCGGGTTTAGGTTTTAAATGTTTTCATGAAGTTTTTTTAAAATTCTTTATACTAAGGTTGGGGTACCTGTGTGGATGCCCCAACCACAGAGAAATTAGAAAATGGAATATTGGCATGAAACAGCACAGAGAGCGCCTCATTCACTGAGTCAGCCTTTTGGTCATGAAACAAATATTTGTTGACTACCTCACATGTGCCAGGAATCGTTTAGGTGCTGGAGACATCAGTTCAGTTCAGCGCAGTCGCTCAGTCGTGTCCAACTCTTTGTAAGCCCGTGCACACCAGACCTCCCTGTCCATCACCAACTCCTGGAGCTTACCCAAACTCATGTGTATCACGTTGGTGATGCCATCCAACCATCTCATCCTCTGTCATCCCCTTCTCCTCCCACCTTCAATCTTTCCCAGCATCAGGGTCTTTTCCAATGAGTCAGTTCTTTGCATTAGGTGGCCACAGTATTGGAGTTTCAGCTTCAGCATCAGTCCTTCCAATGAATATTTAGGACTGATTTCCTTTAGGAGGACTGGTTGCATCTCCTTGCAGTCCAAGGGACTCTCAAGAGTCTTCTCCAGCACCACAGTTCAAAAGCATCAATTCTTCGGCACTCAGCTTTCTTTATAGTCCAACTCTCACATTCATACATGACTACTGGAAACACCATAGCCTTGACTAGATGGACCTTTGCTGGCAAAGTAATGTCTCTGCTTTTTAATATGCTGTCTAGGTTGGTAATGGACAAAACAGAAGGAAAACAAAACAAAACGTGACTGGCCCGGGGTTTGCATTCTGGCGGAGGAAGAAGCAAGTGGAACATTAAATGAATTATATTGGATTCAGAAGGGAATAAATGCTGTGGAGTAAAGTCAGTCTGGGAAGGGGGCAGACATGGGTGCCAGTGAAGGGTAACGGGTGGGGGATGTGGTTTTGTTCCGACAGGGTGATGGGAGAAGAGCTCTCTGATGAGTTGACATTTGAGCAGAGACTTTAAGATGGTAAGAGATCAGGCTGTGTTGGTTTCATTTCTCTGGGAGAGAAGATCTCAGGCAGAGGGTATGCTGGCATGCTAGACAAGGAGGCTGTGTGGACAGAGCGGGGGGTGGGGGCAGGCGGGGGGCGCAGGTCAGCGGAGCAGGGGACACCCTGAACCCCGAGGGCATCATGAAGACGTGAGCTTTGTGAGGTGGGAAGTCACCAGGGAGTTCTGAGCAGGGGGTAACATGGTTTAGCTTTCATGTCAAGAGAAACGTTTGGTCATTTGTGTATATTTACTTGATCTGTTTAATAAAAGACAGTGGAGAGGTGGGAATTAAATGAATGGATTAATTCTTTTTTTTAAAAGAGGAAGGCAGGCTAGATAATTTCAAAGTGTTTTTTCACTTCCCAAACCCCTTTACTTCTTTACCTTTCGTAAGTCTAAAGCAGTCGATTTGTAATTTAAGTGTGAGGGGGCTGTGGAGCGATTCTAAATGTGACCTGGGAGTGACTTTAGGGGAACACCCTCTGGTTCCTGTTGGGCAGGTGACACACCGTGGTACCCGTTGAGGGATTCACTGGGGACATCTCACCAAAAGTGACAGAGCCTGGCCCCTGGGCCACGCCGCTGCTCTCCTCGGCCGCAGCGGACCGGGCGCGTCACGCCCACTCGAGCTGAGCGCTGCGCACGGGGTGGCCACAGCAAGGACAGATGCACTCGCCGGGGCCGGCGCAGCAGAGGGGCCGCGGGCCGCTGCCGACAGGGCCCCCGCGACGCCGCTCTCACACTGCCGGGGCCTAGCCACGGCTCTTTTTCTGACGGGCCGTTTCGTTTAAGTCTCAGTGAAATAAGGACAAGAAAAGACAAGCATGAGAAAATCGTGTCTGTGGATAAAGAAGGAAACGATGATCACAGTGACTAAAGGCTACAGGAAATGTGCAAAGGTCGTTTTTCACGGATGCCATGAAAAGTGGATTTTGCAGAGGTTGAAGCAAAGGGTTTATATGAGGTATGATAAAAATCCAGTCCAGTTCGCCTTTTTAAAGAATTAAATAATAAATACCAAGAAAGGAAGAGTGCATACCTTGGGCCTTATGTGATGGTGGTCTCACAGCCTCTGTTAGAGTTTCTAAACTGTACCCTGCAGGGTCATCTGTGACCACAAGCTCCTCAAACCTTCATGAATTGTGCGTGAACATGTCTCCAGAGTTAAACACCCTTCTAGGGACCTCTGCATATGTGTGTCTTACACTTTGTTTCAATTTGAACCCTGCCTCTACTGCTAAACCAAAAAGTCCTTGTAGGTATTAGCATGGAACAGATTACCTTCTCATAATCCTCCATAGATGCTTTCCATACAGCAGGGACTCTCCGGATGCTTTCTGATACAACAGCTTAGGTAAGCTGTAACTGATCAGAAAGTCAGACAGCAGGACCATTAATAATAAGAATTATAATTATATTTTCTGATCCAAATGTCAAAATAATGGGGTCTGACAGCACATCAGAATCTTTGAAAATTGAGTGACCAGAGAATTCAAGGTATAAGCTCTTTGTATCTAGAGAAGAAAATACTTTTTCTCAGGTTTGAAATCCTGTTACCTAATCTGGGGGCTTCCCAGGAGGCACAGGGGTGAAAAATCCACATGCCGGTGCCAGGAGACACAAGAGATGGGAGTCTGATCCTGGTTGGGAAGGTCCCCTGGAGAAGGAAATGGCAGCCCACTGCAGGATTCTTGCCTGGAGAATCCCATGGACAGAGGAGCCTACCAGGCTGCAGTCCCTGGGGTCGCAAGAGTAGAACACGACTGAGCACTCACTTGCACACACGTCCTAATTCACTGTGTAAAATCCTTGACCAGTATGCACTGATTAGCCTATTTCGAGAAGTTGTATCTGTATCGAAACTGTATGACAATGGCTCTTTTAAACGTGAAAAGTCACGGATGCCTGTCTCATATTAAAAATTTTATGATACGTTTAAATAAGTCTGAAAATAAGTGCAGTGGCCGAACAGATCTGGTCTAATAATACCCATTAGACAAATATATTTTGTTATTTATCTACAAAATAGACTCAGGTTTTCAAAGAATCAGTCTTTATGTAAGCATCTTTATTTCTTTCTGTCCTCCCTATAGTTACGATTAAAGGCAGTGTCAAGTAGTTTCAGAGTGGGGAGTAGCCCAGACATTCAGCCCTGACCCAGAGAGATAAATGTGTTAGTAATTCTGTGTGGTCGCAGTGAGCTAACTTTGTGCCAACAAGTTGGGGGAAAATCAGTTTGTTTTAAAAAGTCAAATTCCATCACACTAACTTCCTTCCTAGTTTCTCCATTTCTGACAGTAATCCTGATAAAAACAAAACGATGCTACTGACGATGCTGCCGCTCTGGGGCCAGGTTAAGCTGTTGCTCGGAATACCTTCTCTTCTGGCAGAACTCGGGCGCCTCGTGTGCACAGCGGGCTCGCGTGCTCCGGTGCTTCTGCAGGAAGCCCTCTGACAGTGGAAGGCCGAGCGGGTGATTTCTCGGGGTTCCTGTGGCCACTTTGTCTCCACCACACATTCTAGCAGCTCATCATGCGGGACTGGTGACATCCTCTGGCTGGTCTTCCGAATGTAATTCTGTTTGCCCCTGAAAATATAATGAGCTGGGTGGATGCCTTCTTCTCTTTCCCATGCCTGTATTTACAGATCTCAGTTCTAGAAATGCATACATTTAAATAGACTCCCCCATTTTGCTTTTAATGTGAATTAGGAGTCTTATTACTTTCATTTACGAAAAAAGTTACCAAATGATTATCCTCCTTGTTCTTGACCTCAATGCTTTTATCAGTAAGTCCCCCTAAAAGGGCCTCATTTAGAGACACATTGTTGAGGCTGTCCTTGACGAAAGAGCAGAATCTCTTTTAATGCACTGTTACATTTTAATGTAATAAAATTCCTGATAAGGTTGGACCAGGTGTTTTCAGTATAATTATAACAGATTTATGTGACTTTTTAAGTAGTGAGCTCTCCTGTAGCTCTATAATTTTGAAAATCATGCTGACCAGAATAACACTTCTTTAAATCTAACCAGAGCTGCCAAGATACTTTAAGAAATCATTCTTGTTTACAACCAGGAAAGGTCTGGAGGAGGGGGTCATTTAATCCACTCCACAAATATGGGATCTAAAATACAGAAAGTTTAAATGGCACATAATAGACTCTCAGGACGTGTTGGATCTTGTTCACCAAAGCGCTAGGTAAATCGATAGACTCAAGATTAAAGCTGAATCGTTCTGACCCTTCATTTAAAAAGCATCCTCAGTGAAGGAAGGCTCACATCAGGCCACGAGGTGGACCCCCGCACAGCAAGTCAAGGAAGAGAGGTGCTCTCTTGCACGCACCACCTTTTCCTTTAACATTTAACTATCTTTTCCTTTAACATTGTTCAGCTCCCCACTCAAGCCATCTCTTCTACTGCAGAATTTAACTGTTTTGTGACTTCAGTAATAATCATGAAAATACATACTAAACCTCATTAATATAAAGCCTAAACTATTTGGGAAAGTTGATTTAAATTATCTGCTGTTTATTAGAGAATTTAATCTCAGGGAGTGGGGAGGGAGCTTCCTGAGGGAGGGGTGTGTGTGTGTGTGTGTGTGTATAATTATGACTGATTCGTGTTGATGTACGGCTGAAACTATTGTAAAGCAATTTTCCTCCAATTAAAAAAAAAGAATGTAATCTCTGAAGAGACAAAATTTGTTTTTCTTAAAGCAGCAACCTTAGTTTGTGATTCTTAACCCAGATTCTATGAGTGATTAATGAAAGGGCTTCTGCAGCATCCTTTAAAGGACTATTCTCATCTCTTAGAAAGTTTCTGATGGGCAGCACTCAGAAACTGAACACATCAATTCGCAACAATGTTGATATTGACCTAAAAGTGGGAATCATTTAAAGACAGAGGCTCAAATACTCAGGGCAAGCAGCCACAGTAGACAGATGGCCATGCCCTTGGTTTTCTTCTTTGCTGATAGCTTGTGCTAGAAAATAATGCTTTCTGTCTCAACAAGGTACAGATACGATGTAATGAAATTAAAATTGGCTAATTTTGCTTTAGATAAGGACACTTTCAAAAAGTATTGCAGATTTCATTAAATAGAAGGCCATACTTTCTCATTCAGTTGCTTGTAGTGAAATGAGTGGGTGGGTCAGTCTTGGCGACCCTTCGGGACCCCGTGGACTGTACAGGCCGTGGGATACTGGAGTGGGTGGGATACTGGAGCGGGTGGGGTACTGGAGTGGGTGGCTGTGCCCTTCTCCATCGCTTGTTTGTAATGCTGTCCCTAGCGGACACGCCTCGGCTTAGTAGTAACCAGAGTCAAGCCGCACCTCTGCGGCCTCGGCTTAGTAGTAACCAGAGTCAAGCCGCACCCCTGCGGCCACTCCGGCTACGCTGGTGGTGTCTTCTCTGGGTGTGCTGTGTGGATGGAGATATGCATTGAGTGGCCCAGTTTCTTTCTTCTTAGTAGTTTGTGGTGTTTGTGCTGGGTTTCCTGTAAGCAGGTCTTAATTAGCGAAGATTTGTAAGTCCCTGTTCCTGTCAAGACAGGCAGAAACCAGTCTTGGCATATAAAGTTGGCAGGCTGGCCGATAAAAAAAGGACTGTAATGTTGGGAATAATTTTTTTAAAGAAACTTTTACAAGGTCAGATCTTTATATTTTGATGTGTAATAACAACATATGCTGATGAAAGTATGTGGATTAAATCACAAACCAGTTAAATTCTGTTTGTTTGGAGGGTACAGATATCACCTGAAATAACAGATCGGTAAATGTATCTCAGGAATCAAAAATATGAGAGAATGGATTGCTGAATGGAGAAGCTGTTAGACATTAAGGAATGTTGCAGTTTTCTGAAATAGTGTCAGTATTTGCCCTGAAGTTGATCAAAACAAAACTTAACCCTGCCTGTGAAAGTGCGGATAGGCTCTGCTAAAGATCGTGTCTGATTTCTGAAGCAGTTTCCTCCGTGTCAGCTGTGAGGTACCCATCGCATTAAGTGGCAGGGCAGGATTACAGAGCGAGCCCTGGAGTCCAGCCAGTTTATCATCCTTGAAGCTCTGTGGAATGCTGTTAGCACGATTGGAAATAGATGGCAGAAGGCTGTCCAAACAGCCGCTGCACGGGGATCTAAGCTGGGGGATCACAGCCCAGGCTGACGGAAGAAGTGCCGGAGGGCACGCCGAGCCCGGCACCAGAGGGCCAGATGGCTCAGAGCGGCCGGAACGGTCGTCTCTGGGAACGCAGTAATCAGAAGCAAAGGGGCTTCTTTACACCAAAGCCACTGACGACAGCGTGGACCTAAAGCGATGGCTTGCAAACGGGGGCAGAATACATGAATAATAGTTGCAGTTCAACTCAAAGGACAGTTTAATACAGGCATCATGAAAAGGATTAATTAAATACTTCCTTTAGTTCAGAAGCCGTTAAAATTATCTTTCATTATCAAGGTAGCAGCAACCTTAACTACTTATCAAAGACAGAATTTTAAATTATGTTGGTTTGGGTAAAAAAATAATAACAAATGCCCAAATGTAGTTTTCTAGGGTAGAAATGACCCTCCCACCTGCAGGATAAGACATCATTCTGCACATGTTCAGTGCTTAGATAAATTGTGGAGTCAATTTATTCATAGTTTTCTGTGACATGAAGCCAAAATCTTTTTCATTAGAAATATTGTATTTTATTGATAGGGACATGGGCTGTTTGCCTGTCCATGTGCCTTTGAGTAAGTCATATTGGTATAATAATATACAATGATTTAGTTTAAAAGTTCTGTAGCATAAGAGTGTCACATCACACTTGAAGAAATGAGAAAAAAACAGCCAGATAAGGATCCAGAGGAAAGTATATTTTCAGATATAGCCAGCCCCCTATCTTAAAGCAAGTTATATCCCTAAGTTTCCTCAAAATAAATAACAGAAACTTAGAATCACTTTTCCAAAGGATAATAAAAAGCAGATAGGTTCACAGACTGGCTCACAGGTGCCAATTTAACACATAAAGTACCTAAAATATACATTTAAAAACTAAGATAACCACTGTAAAAATGTACATGCGTGCTCAGTCGCTCAGGCGTGTCCAGCTCTTTTCTACCCCATGGATTGCAGCCTGCCAGGCTCCTCTGTCCATGGGATAGTCCAGGCAAGAATATTGGAGCGGGTTGCCATTTCCTATTCCAGGAGATCTTGCCGATTCAGGGATCAAACCCATGTCACCAGTTGCTGTTGTTCAGCCACTCAGTCATGTCCGACTCTTTGTGATCCCAGGGACTGCAGCGTGCCAGGCTTCCCTGTCCTTCACTTTCTCCCAGAGTTTGCTCAAACTCATATCCATCGAGTTGGTGATGCCATCCAACCATCTCATCCTCTGTCCCCCTTCTCCTCCTGCCCTCAATCTCTCCCAGCATCAGGGTCATTTCCAGTGAGTCAGCCCTTTGCATCAGGTGGCCAAAGTATTGGAGTTTCAGCTTCAGCATCAATCATTCAAATGAATATTCAGGCTTGATTTCCTCCCTGCCCACCAGAGCAAAAACCCAGTTTTACCCACAGCCAGTCCGTCCCTTTAGGAAGCTTGCACAAGCTTCTTAGCCTAATCCATCAGACAGTAAACAGAATAAAAACCACAGTCACAGAAAACTAACCAAAATGATGACACAGATCACAGCCTTGTGTAACCTAATGAAACCATGAGCCATGCCATGTGGGGTCACCCACGACAGATGGGTCATGACGGAGAGTTCTGACAAAACGCTGTCCACTGGGGAAGGGGATGGCAAACCACTTCAGCCTTGAGAACCCCATGAACAGCATGAAAAAGCATGTCTCCAGAGTCTTCCTGCATTGGCAGGTGATTCTTTACCACTGAGCCACTGGGGCACTCCAACCACTGAGAATACATACCATTAATTAAGCAAAATGGAAGAAATTGAAGAAATAAGGCGATAAAATAGTCAAGTATTAAATGATCCCTTTGCAGAAAAGCTGTTTAAAAGAAGGTGATTCTAAAACAGTAGCTTGTAAAAACGAACAGAGGATACAGATAATGTCTGCCACTAGAGTCACAGGATGACGTGATCCAGCAGTGAGGAAAAGGTTAGTTCCCATTAAAGCAGATACGGAGTTGTTTGAACGTTTTGGACTCTATTTTGAAATTTGTATTGGAGAAGGGCAGGTGTTTTAAAAGTCAGTATTAAGGGGAAACTAGAAGCCTTGATTTCTTCCTCTGCTTATCCCTTAAAAGCCAGTTGACCTCTTTCTCATTCTATATATTGATGCTCGTTGGTGATTTCAGCTACTTCTAGTGTTTAATCATCATCTATTTGCAGGACTTCCAAATCTATACTCCTAATCTATAGCTTTTCTCATATATTTGCTAGTGTTTATGTTCAACTATCTACTGAATATTTCCACACAGATGTTCCTCTGACACTTTAAATTCACTGTGTCCAAACCCCAAAATGTTACTGTACATAAAACTCTTCAACTGCTCTTTTTGGCCTTCAGATAAAGCATATAAAGTCTTTAACTTGAATTGCATACCTTTATGGTTTACATGTGTCTATCCCAGTTACCTCTTACCTCCTGGCACAATGAAGGGCTGACCTTCTAGCAATTTAGTGGAAAAAAAAAAAAAAGCACATGCCACATCTTCTCTTGTCTGGTCCTTCGCACATGCTTTTAAAAGTGTAAAGAAACTGTAGAAAAACACAATAAACGTATAACAGCTGTTTGTTTTGAAGTGTAAATTTCCTTGCGTTTGTAATCCTAAATGCTACTCAAGCCATGGATTTTAATTACGTGCGTTCGAGGAAACCCATGTTGACCTGAAACACACTGCCTGCCAGGTATTTCCCCAGCAAAGAAGAGCTCATATGATTAGCAGAGAATTGCAGCTCACAGTCCACTACCATAGCGAGCCACCAGCCACCTGCAAAGTCCCCGACTGGGGAAATAAAATGCTCTTATAGAGGGAAAGACAGTTGGGAGGGCTGTAATAAAGAGAGCCCATGGCTTTTATTGGCTTAGTCCTTGCCTGGAAAGAAGAGCAGCTTTCTCCTTCCTGCCGGGCTCTGCCGTCTTCACAGGCTGTGATTCACTGTGCTCACAGCAAAGGCAGGCACTTAGCTTTTAACAGTAGGAGTACCTGTAACATAATTTAAATTATGTTATTGTGTCAAACATTTCGTAAGCTATAGATAATAAAGTTGTTAATCCCGGAGAATTATCAATAAGTATAAAATCTCTGAAGACATAGCCACTGTTTTAAAAAATGGGTTATTGTACCTCCTACACTGTTTGTGGGGATGTAAACTGATGCAGCCACTATGGAAAACAGTCTGAAAGTCCCCCCAAAACTAAAGGTAGAGGTGCCTTCTGGTCTAGAAGTACTCTTAATTCAAAAAGATTCATGCACCCTGTGTTCACAGCAGCACGGTTCACAACAGCCAGGACGCGAGGCAACCGAAATGTCCACTGACAGGAATGGATAAAGAAGATGTGGGTGTGTGTACATATACACGTGGGTGTGCACGTATAGACACGTGTGTGTGTACATATACACATGTGCGTGCGTATATACACGTGTATGTGTGTGTACATATACACGTGTGTGCACATATATACACGTGTGTGTACATATACACACGTGCACGCGTATATACGTGTGTGTACATATACACGTGGGTGCGCACGTATATACACGTGTGTGCACATATACACGTGCACGCGCGTATATACACGTGTATGTGTGTGTACATATACATGTGTGTGTGCGTATATGCGCACACATACACACAGTGAAATACTACTCAGCCATGAAAAGAATGAAATCATGCTCTTCGCAGCGACATGTGTGGACCTAGAGATGATCATACTGGGTGAAGTAGGACAGAGAGACACGGAACATGATACCATTTATATGCGGAATCTGAAATGACACAGATGAAGCTGTCTATAAATAGAGACAGACTCACAGAGAGAGCAGACTTTGGTTGCCAGAGGCCGTGGGGGTGGGGGATGGAGCGGAAGCCCTGGATTAGCAGATGCCGACTATTACCCAGAGAAAGGACGGAAGTGAGGCCCTGCCGAGTTACGCCCGGGGTGGGAGTGAGGAGGAGGACCGTGGAGACTGGCCCGCTGGCCGTGCGGGACCCTGTGGCTGGCAGCCGCCTGCCACCCTCCCGCTCAGCCTGCGTCTTCCCTCAGCCTCCAGGTCACAGTGGCCTGAGACACTGGGAGACTGGTGTCTAACATTGTTAATACAACAGGGCACCGAAGAAAGCGCCTTTATTTCCATCTAAAAGTCAGTCACTTACCTGAAACAGGACTTGATGAATCGAGCTCCCAAAAAGAATAAATTGGCTTTGTACTGAATTCTCATTGGAAGAAAAAAGTACCAGCAGGCATTTCTAAGTGATACTTGTAAGGTGTTGTGTTTTATAAGTCATCTGTCCCTTCCTGAACTGATCCTCCGTAATTCAGAACGGCAAGAGCTGCTTTGCTACCTACCTTTCAGCCACAGGATCCTGGCAGGACAGTCCTGAGGAGCCGTGCAGAGTGTGGAAGGAGTGACTAACACAGACACATGCCCACATCCACCACCAGCGTCACCACCTTTCAGATTTTTTTAAAAATAAGCTCAATCCTGGGCTTGCAAAAGTCCCCTTAACCTGTTTTCTCTGAGACACTGGGTGTAAACTGATGGCTTATGATCATTTGCCATTTTCTGTTCGTGGACAGGAGGGTTTATAGATTTACTGAGGTATTGGATAGCTTTTCTCATTTCGCTAATGGAACATTTCTTTTCACGTTTACCTAGAAAGAAACGATATCTGATCATCTGATTTGAGCCCCGTGCTAGTCTGCATTGTAACCTAACCATGAACCTCTGAAACTAACACTGCTAATACCATCTTCAGACTGCTTTAAATGTGGGAAAATAAGAGAGATCAACAGGGAGATTATCTAAGTCTTCCTTAGAAAAGAAGAATGAAATAAAGTTCGCTTGCAGTGAAGAGGGCAGGGAGCACAGGCGCCTTCACAGACGCGGTCAGAGCGGCACAGTGCTGTGTGGGCCTTCAGATGGGTCACAGGGCCGGCTTACTGAGGATGGAGACGCAGTTGAGTTCAAGCAGGTCCCAACTGCTACGCTAGTTATGTATCACAGTTTGCTCTGTCCGGCTAATTATTTAGAGCCTGGAATTCACTTAGCAATTTATTTTGTATACTGTTCTTAAAGTCCTATGATTGTTCATTAAAAAAAAACAAAAACAAAAAGTAAGCTGCAGTATTCCTGAAATACGGAACATCGTTAGCAATCCAATTCTGAATCAAGGGAAAGAGTACTCACAGGTGTAATTAAAACAAAGCAAGCAAACACCCGTATGTCCACGTCGGTATACTGAGGTCCCCTTAGATCCCCGTTACTGGCGGCGGACGTCTGAGCACTTCAGCGCAAGTGTGCACACGCGCCTGGAGGCCGAGGCCCGGGCCGGTGCTCAGCAGGACTCCCGACGTGAAGGCACCGGGTGGGGGGTCCTCACCGAGCCCCCTGCTGTTCCGCCATCAGCAGGGTCCCGGCTCCGGGTCTCCCTCCGGGGTTCCCGGGACGCGGGTGCTGTGTCCGCAGCGGGCACACAGGGCAGAAAGGGGGGTTCAGGAGCCCCGATGGGCCCCGAAGGGAGGCCCGCGGCCCTCTGCCTGCAGCGACCACGGTGACTCGGCCAGCAGAGCCTGCTCACAGAAATCTTAACAAGAGGACGTTTTGGTGGGATTTTTTATTCCCGGTAGAGAAGTTTTGTAGTGTTAACAGTTTCTTTTTTTTCATGGTACACCAGTGCTCTTAATATTTCTCCCCTTGCATTCAAGGTAGAGCAGCAGCTTTAGCCCTGCTCTGGTCTCGCTCTCCCCTCGCCCCGCAGACCCCTGCCGCGCTGGCCGGCTCGGAGCTTGTCTGGCAGACCATAGCCCGTTCTGCCCCTGGGCGCCGCACGCTTTCCTTGTGGTCCCAGCTTCCTTGCCCTCACCCCTTGCGGATTTTCAGCTGAGATGCCGCCGCCTCAGCAGGCGTATTTAACTGTCTGCTGGCTGTCTCTCCCGTTAGCTGAGTCGCTCAGGAGGGTAGGAACCGTGCCAATGAGTTTCTTCTCTGTACCCAGAGTTTAGCGCTGTGCCTGAGATAGTGAGAACTCCATGAGCACCCAGTCCTGGAGGATCAAGTGGGAATCTCTGTGGAACATTTCTTCAGGGGTGACGAGCTGCTTTATAACTGACACTTTAAAATCACCGATGCTTTACTAACTCCCCAGGCAGATGCCCCGTCTCATGACAAAACAGTATCAAAATACTTTCGAAAGGAGCCTCTCTCCCAAAGATACAAATACTTACGTAGCAGCACTGTTACTGAAGAAGCACTTCTGTGTGTGAGAGGCACGGAGACCACAACAGAGTTTGCACAGACGTTAGCACACCACTGCTCCTGAAGGTGTAGGAGGGGGAGTCAGAGATTTGTCAAGCAGGATTAGCGTTAATACTCTTCTGTTAAGTAAATTTTAGGTCCGTCAAACAAATAATATTTTAAGTTGCAATATCAGTTATCCACTTTTGTTTATTAGTTCAGTTTCCAGAGCTTCAGCCAAGTTGTGTAACTTCTGTACTTTTTCTCCTAGCCCTATACTAATTCTCTTGCAGGCTTTTAAAATCAACACACTTTTTAAATTTAAGTAAATACACTTATTACCCATTAGTAAAAAATTTGAGAGCTACCTGCAAGCATTTTGCTGCCGACAGCTGACCTAGTCTGAAAGACATGAGCTTGATCTGCTGGTCACTGCAGAGAAGGGGTTTGGTTACATAGCACACGTGCTATTAAGGTTGTGAAGGACGGACACCTCATATTCAGCTCTAGTGTCCACGTGTATATTGTAGGAGTAATCAGTACCACAGTGGCATTTTTCAGGTGCAGCACACGTAGCTTTGAAACCTTAAAAATAATTCAAAAGCGTTTTCAGTGAAACTTCTATATAGAGTGGTGAAAGTAAAGTGTGTATGATCTTAAGGTAAACTGTGGGATTCTTTTACTCCTCGTTTGCGGTTAGCTTTGAGTATATGCTGCTTACTGGCTGACTTTCCTTTTTAGACAGGTGAATAAACATCATGGGTTTGAGCTCACTTTGTGTTCTTATTTTAAGAAACTTGTGTGGTTTCCTGTTCTGCTTTTAAATACCTCTCAGCTGTAGCCATAAATCTCACATTATAGCAGATTAAGAAAATACCATTGGAGGAATGGCCAACTTTAAGACGCCAGGCGTGGCTGTCGGACATTGGCAAGGGCCGTGCGTGTCCTCCCCAGCAGAGTGCAGCCATACGTCCAGTTGCTTCTAGGGATAAAAATGCGATTAATTACAGGTCTTCATTTGCTACAGGCATACATATAAGTGGTGTGTAAAAGCTGTTGAAAACTTGATATTTCAAATATTATTAAGATTTTTAAAATAACGTAATTAAGCTAGTGGCTAAGTGGGTGAAGAATCCACCTGCAATGCAGAAGATGCGGGTTCAGTCCCTGGGTCAGGAAGTTACCCGAGAAGGAAATGGCAACCCACTCCGGCATTCTTGCCTGGAAAATCCCATGGACGGAGGAGCCTCGCAGGCTACAGTCCAGGGGGTCGCAGAGTCAGGCATGACTTAGCTACTAACCAACAAACATACCAGGTGCTACACTAAGCACTTTATCTGTTATTTCATTTAATTGTCTCAAAACCCGAAGGGAGATAAGGAACTGAGGCTTGAAAAGTGTAAAGTAGCTTGCTAGAGGCCACCTGGCTAGTGAGGTGCACAGGTGAAATTTCACACACAACTGTTGGATCCCAGAGCCTGAGCTCCATACGCTTTCCACTTCAGATTCTAAGACCGTCTTTCAAACAGGCCCTCCCAGTATTCTGTGCAGTATCGTAGAATAGGATCCAGCAGATAAACAGGCCACAGACTGATCTAGCAGATGTGGAAATCATCCTCCTGGTGTCTCTCACATCCAGGCTTTTGCACATCTTCAAACTCTGGTCTCCTAAAGGTGGAAATAATATTGATCTCACTGTGAAAATAATCAGGCAGCAGTACCATAAACTGCCATTAATGATTGCCTAGATTTATTACAGCAAGCAAAACCACAGGGTAGATTGTTTAGACGCAGACTGAAGTGTACATACTCGGCTGCTTCTGCTTCAGTGTGCTTGCTGAAGGAAGCGATCTCATCATTCCAGGTGTGTGGGTCCCCAGGTTCGCCGATGGAGAACAGCGCAGATTCCATCACGGTCAGGGGTTTGGTTCCCTGGTAGCTTGTCAGCTGTCCACCCTCAGAGACAGAAGGTGGGCTCAGTGCCAGCCAGCTACATGGTATGTTTGGGTGAATCTAGTGATCGGAGAGAAGCATGGCTAACACCCAGGTCTCGAGGAGATGCTTGAGACTGAAGCTAGTAAGAATACACATCAAACGTAAATTACATACAGGAAATGCCTGCAAAAGCAGCACATCTGGCTTGTGATTTGAAAGACAAGTATCTCAGTGCACATTGTTAGGTAGCGGCCCACCTGAAATCTATTCAGTGGAAGAAATATACAGATGTGCGTGTTATAGCCGAGGGCATGCACCATGCACACAGTTATTAATAGTTTACATACATTCCTTTATATGTTTTAATTACAGTACTTTTGGATTATGTACTCCTTATTATATGATGCTTTACTAAACAGTGTATCACTGATACTGTTTTATGAAACCCGCATGTTTCATATGGGCTGCTTGTGGAATCCTTAGTGAGAGTACTTTGACTCTGTGCAATCTTGGCCTTTTACACTAACTCTAGAATCAGCCTACACGTTAGCTTTGACTCTAGAGTACAGAAATAAGGAGATTGATGTGGTAGTAACAACTATAATAAGAAGTGCCGTTTCATGGATCTGGACATGTTACAGTTTAAAAAGATTTGAAGTGTGTTTGCAAATACCCAAGAGCAAAGGTGCCCTAATTATACGTAGCTGGTCACGGTTCTTCGTACAGAAACATGCGGAGAAAAGGGAAAGATACTTAATATTACTAATAATGGCATGAGAAACGTTCACTAAACACCCATCTGAAGTGCGGTTTGCCCACTAGAGTCTCTGCAGCAGAGAGGAGGCCTCCTGTCTACATATACGATCACTCCTATTGCTCACGCAGTCGTCGTTATCTGACGTGTGTGTGCTGCGGCCCACGCCCTCTGACCAGGTTATGAATGAATTACAGACCAGGTGTTTTTCACCTTGTAGCCACTGTAGTGCCTGAACTGAGGGTGCCAGCATCTCAAAGCCATCAGGTGAATGTTTCTGTTTCTTGGATTAGGTAGCATTCTTGCGGCAAATTAAAAAGTGATTTACTAGTTTGTAAATCAGTCTCTTGTGAGTTTGGAAAACACAGATTAAGTTCTCAGAGTTGATTGCCTTGGGTGAACTGACAAAATCAGACTTCAGTGGAATGCACATGTGTCAGAAAGGGACGGGGCAGAGCGCTCACGCGTTCCTGCGCGTGAAGGCCTGGTTGCTTCTCCAGTGTGTATCCCTGGGGTTTCACGGTCAGCCGGCCTCTTCCTGTGCCGCGCTCTCGGATGCCGCATCACATCTTGTGATGTCCAAGTAGGAGTAAGAGTGTAGATTTCTTTTTATTCTTTTTCTTTTTGTCTTCTATTATTATAGAAAAACATAACTCTCCACTTCTTGAATGGATTTTAATGTATATAAGCATAGTAAAGGAAGAAAATCTCTTTATATAATCTAGAGATTTAAACAGTCAGACTGACAAATGAACAAAAGTGGTAATTTTATTAGCAATCCATACAGGCAAGAGGCAGCAGTTCTGTCTTGAAAGTCCCAGCAAATCTGATCTGTATACTGTGAGTGCAGTTCACAGGATGGTTCTTTAAGTCGCAAGACAATGGGTTTTACTCTGAAGCTACATCCTGAAAGGAGAAAAATGAACTTAAAGCCAATATTAACAGGTGATAATTAAATTACGGGTTATGCATGCTTAATGTCATAGACTAAGGCAAGATGGGACACCTGGAGGCCTTTAACTGTAATAACTGGAGTCAGTGTCTGAAGTAGGGTTTTACAGGGGCTTCCCAGGAGGCGCTAGTGGTAAACAGCACACCTGCCAACGCAGGAGACGTAAGATACATGGGTTCCATCCCGGGGTCGATAAGATCCCCTGGAGGAGGGCATGACAGCCTGTTCCAGTATTCTTGCCTGGGAAATCACATGGACAGAGGAGCCCAGTGGGCTGCCGTTCATGGGGTCGCAAAGACTCAGACACGACCGAAGCGCACCGTAGCACGTTAACGATGGTCGGTTAGTAGCAACTCAGAAAGCAAACTGTTTTCTTACTAAAGCATGTTTTGCTAATTCAGATTCATACCTATACCTTTAAATGTATAGAATAATTTATAGGCAGTAATCTATCTTTTTAAAAAGATAAATAAAAAGAATATAAAACATTTGTCAGATTTTAAACTCAATAAGTTTGAAAGACCCATGATTGGTTACCTTCGTATTCTAAAGAACTGGGTACAAGAAAAATTAAACCATTTAATTTTATTATTAAAGATGAAAAATCCCCAGTTGAAATGTTCATTCTATTACAAAGATTTTATGCCATGTAAGTTTGACTTAATGCTTGAAGTACTAGATGGTTATTCCACATTAATTATATAGCAATGCTATAGGCTTCATGTAGGAATTGTATCACAGTAATAACAGTCCTCTTTGCAAAAAGTTTTTTGTTTTGTTTTATAGAACATTTAGTGAACATCTGCATTTACAGTGCTCTAAAACATAGTTATCACATTAACTTTGAAATACTTAATGTTACTTACTTGTATTTTGGGCTTTTGTTAAATAATCCCAGCCTCTCCTAAGAGGTTCATACTGTTATGACTAGAGTGAGCATATTATTTATCAGCCAAACTCTTGGGGAGTGAGAGGAAACACTTACTCAAAATAAATCTGCCGGGACAGCCTGTAAACCAGGAGGTATGTCGCCCAGTGTGATAGTAGACTGTTAAACATTATAGTCCAGTACCTGCACCGTCAGACACCCTGACCATCAAAGCAGTGCATCTGTGGCGAAAGGCTTTCAGAGTCCCTGTTTGGGAAAACTGGGCTGGGCTGCTGTGAGGTCTGGGTCTTCCTCGCCTCCAGGTCTCTCCAGGACTTGTTCTTGTTGTCATTTTCACCAGGACGCGTCCAGCATCTCGTCCCGGCACGTGAGGATGAACTGGGTGGAACCTCGGGTCCCAGACTAGGAGAGCCGTGTGCTGGAGTTGTGTAAAGCCGTGGTGGGAATGAAGGGGCTTGGGGACCATACAGGGAGGCCGGGCTCTCCTTCCTGGTTAAACTCCGCGGGAGCGTCTCTCACGGGATGGCCAGAATTTGAAACACCAGTTTGGTGTTTTACTCAGTATCCCTGGAGAGAAAGACAGTGACCATTAATGAGATACGACTGATAAGGGATTCATAATCCAACACGTATAGACAGCTCATACAACTCAAATCAGGAGAACAAACCACCCGTTTAAAAAATGGGCAGAAGAACTCAATAGACATCTTTCCGAAGAAGAAATGCAGATGGTCAGCAGCACAACACCCTTAATCGTGTGGGAAATGCAAGTCAGAGCCACAGTGAGATACCACTTCACAGCTGCCAGAACAACTATTCTCACAAATTACACAAATGTTGATAAGATTGTGTCGAAAAAGAAATTCTTGTGCACTGTTGATGGGGATATAAATTGGTGCAGCCTCCGTGAGAAATGGGATTGCAGATTTCTCAAAACACTAAAAATAGAAGTACCATGGCAGTGCCGAGTTGCTTCAGCAGCTCTGACTCTGTGGCCCCGAGCCTGGCAGGCTCCTCAGGCATGGGATTCTCCAGGCAAGGGTACTGCAAGGGGCTGCTGCTCCCTCCTCCAGGGATCTTCCCGACCCAAAGATCACACTCGGGTCTCTCATGCCTCCTGCACCGGCGGGCAAGCTCTGTACTGCTGGCACCACCTGGGAAGCCCGGGTACCAGGGAACTCACTGGGTACTGGGCATCCTGGACCCAGTAATCCCACTCCTGGGTACATGTCCCCCAAACGCAAAGACACTAATTTAAAAAGATACATGCATTCCCAGTGTTCATAGCAGCACTGTTTATAGTAACCAAGATACAGAAAGAAACTCCACCGATAGAGGAATGGATAAGAATGTGGCACGTGTGTATAATGCAGTATTACTCATCCATAGGAAAGAACAAAGCAATGTTGTTTGCAGCAACAAGGACGAACTTAAGGGCGTTGTGTTAGTGAAATCAATCAGAAATAAAAACACTGTGATATCAGTTACACGTGAAATCTAAAATTACCACAAAGCAGTCAATACAGCAAAAGAAGCAGATGTGGCAGATAGAACAAACTAGTGGTTACCCACGGGGAGAAGGATGTGGGGAGGGGCAGTATAGGGCCGGGGCCAAGAGGGACAAACTGCTGCTGCTGCTGCTGCTGCTGCTAAGTCGCATCAGTCGTGTCCGACTCTGTGCGGCCCCATAGATGGCAGCCCACCAGGCTCTCCCATCCCTGGGATTCTCCAGGCAAGAACACTGGAGTGCGTTGCCATTTCGTTCTCCAATGCATGAATGTAAAAGTGAAAGTGAAGTCACTCAGCTGTGTCCGACTCTTAGTGACCCCACGGACTGTAGCCCACCAGGCTCCTCCGTCCATGGGATTTTCCAGATGAGAGTACTGGAGTGGGGTCCCATTGCCTTCTCCAGAGGGACAAACTACTGGGTATCTAATAAACTGTAAGCCTACATACCACACAGGGGATATATCCAGCATTTTGTTGCTGTTGTTTAGTCGCTCAGTCGTGTCCAACTCTGTGCGACCCCATGGACCGCAGCACGCCAGGCCTCCCTATCCATCACCAACTCCCGGAGTTCACTCAGACTCATGTCCATTGAGTCAGTGATGCCATCCAACCATCTCATCCTCTGTCGTCCCCTTCTCCTCCCGCCTTCAATCTTTCCCAGCATCAAGGTCTTTTCCAATGAGTCTTCGAATCAGGTGGCCAAAGTGTTGGAGTTTCAGCTTCAACATCAGTCCTTCCAATGAACACCCAGGACTGATCTCCTTTAGGAGGGACTGGTTGGATCTCAAGGAGATCATTCCAATGATCTAGTGATCACCTAGAGGACTCTCAAGAGTCTTCTCCAACACCACAGTTCAAAAGCATCAATTCTGCAGTGCTCAGCTTTTTTTATAGTCCAACTCTCACATCCATATATGACTACTGGAAAAACCATAGCTTTGACTAGACATACCTTTGTTGGGAAAGTAATGTCTCGGCTTTTTAATATGCTGTCTAGATTGGTCATAACATTTCTTCCAAGGAGCAAGCGTCTTTTTATTTCATGGCTGCAGTCACCGTCTGCAGCGATTTTGGAGCCCAGAAAAATAGTCTGTCACTATTTCCACTGTTTGCCTATTTCCCATGAAGTGATGGGACCAGATGCCATGATCTGAGATTTCTGAATGTTGAGTTTAAGCCAACTTTTTCACTCTCCTCTTTCACTTTCACCAAGAGGCTCTTTAGTTCTTTTTTGCTTTCTGCCCTAAGGGTGGTGTCATCTGCATATCTGAGGTTATTGACATTTCTCCCGGCAGTCTCTATTCCAGCTTGTGCTTCATCCAGCCCTCGGTTTCTCCTGATGTACTCTGCGTATAGATTAAATAAGCAGGGTGACAATATACAGCCTTGACGAATTCTGTTCTGATTTGGAACCAGTCTGTTGTTCCATGTCCAGTTCTAACTGTTGCTTCCTGACTTACATACAGATTTCTCAAGAGGCAGGTCAGGTGGTCTGGTATTCTCATCTGTTTAAGAACTTTCCAGGGTTTGTTGTGGTCCACACAGTCAAAGGCTTTGGCATAGTCAACAAAGCAGAAATAGATGTTTTTCTGGAACTCTCTTGCTTTTTCGTTGATCCAGCAGATGTTGGCAATTTGATCTCTAGTTCCTCTGACTTTTCTAAAACCAGCTTGAACATCTAGAAGTTCACAGTTTATGTATTGCTGAAGCCTGGCTTGGAGAACTTTGAGCATTACTTTGCTAGCGTGTGAGATGAGTGCAATTGTGCGGTAGTTTGAGCATTCTTTGGCATTGCCTTTCTTTGGGATTGGAATGAAAACTGACCCTTTCCAGTCCTGTGGCCACTGCTGAGTTTTCCAAATTTGCTGGCATATTGAGTGCAGCACTGTCACAGCATCATCTTTCAGGATTTGAAATAGCTCCACTGGAATTCCATCACCTCCACTAGCTTTGTTCGTAGTGATGCTTGCTAAGGCCCACTTGACTTCACACTCCAGGAGGTCTGGCTCTAGGTGAGTGATCACACCATCGTGGTTATCTGGGTCATGAAGATCTTTTTTGTACAGTTCTTCTGTGTGTTCTTGTCACCTTTTCTTAATGTCTCTGCTTCCATGAGGTGCATCCATCTCTGCCCTTTATTGTGCTCGTCTTGGCATGAAATGCTCCCTTGGTCCCTGATTTTCTCAAAGTGATCTCTAGTTTTTCCTACTCTGTTGTTTTCCTCTATTTCTGAGGAAGGCTTTCTTATCTCTCCTTGCTATTCTTTGGAACTCTGCATTCAGATGGGTATATCTTTTCTTTTCTGCTTTGCCTTTCGCTTCTCTTCTTTTCTCAGCTATGTGTATGGCCTCATCAGACTACCATTTTGCTTTTTTGCATTTCTTTTTTTGGGGATGATTTTGATCACTACCTCCTGTACAGTGTTGTGAACCTCCGTCCATAGTTCTTCAGACACTCTTTCAGATAGAATCCCTTGAATCTATTTGTCACTTCCACTGTATAATAGTAAGGGATTTGGTTTAGGTCATACCTGAATAGCCTAGTGGTTTTCCCTATTTTCTTCAATTTAAGTCTGAATTTTGCAATAAGAGAAAAAAAGATTAAAAAAAAAACTCCAATATTTTATAATAATTATCAATGGAGTAAAACCTTTAAAAATTGTGAATCATTATTGTACACTTGTAACTCATGTAGTATTATACAATAACTACATTTCAATAACAAGTACATAAAAGAGAAAAAAAAAAGACCATTAGAGTGGTGATTAAGTTCTCCAGGATTCTGGAGACAGGAGAATGGGACGTGTCTAGCATCCCTCTTCAGTTCATGCATTTTTCCTGCTGCTGGAGATGATGTTTTGAACAGGGAGGGCTCAACATTTATACGAATAAGGGGCCACAAAAGCGGGGCAGGTCAGGCAAGAGGGGAAGGGCCTCGGGAGCACATAGTGGGGTGGCCTCAGCCAGAGTAGGTATGAGAACGTGGTGTGTGGGAGAGAGGGCGTGCTTCCGGGGAGCAGCCCGCGGGCGCGGCCAGCTGCAGGCGGACAGTGAGAGAAGCACGTCTGTGTGGACACACGGCCTGGTACTAACCCACGCCTGGCCAGTCCTCTCATGTGTTAAACAGGTCTGTCATCTTCTCAGAAAAAGAGCAGCATGAGTAGACTCGCTCTGTTTTTCCCTTGTTCCAGTGATTTTCACAGCCATGCCTCTGCGCTCCCAGGAAAAAAGAACGGTCTCGTAGCTTCATATTATCTTTAAATGTGCTTTTGTTGCGTGCTTATCTGCACTGGCGGACGTTCAGTGTACAGACCCCACGGTGCATGCTCCATTTTTAAAATGGGGAAACCACGTAAGGAAGTTAAATGAGGAAAGACAGAAAAACATCAAAACAGAGTGCACATAGCAAGGTTAAATTGAGTCCCGTTAACCCCCTGCTGACAGCAACTGATAGTGTAGAAGCGGCAGCAGGAATCTGAAACACAGGTTACTGTTGGGCAATTTCAGCTCATGACAGTTACAAATGAAATATATCGGCCAGTTTTTCTTCCTAGGGTATCCCTTTAAAGAACATTTAAAAGGTAACATCACAGATGCTACTTGGTATATATGCAGTAGAAATAACACAAGCTAAAATAATATCTTAGTCTGAAGTTAGAATTCAAGTGAGTTTTCCGCATGCCTGTAAAAAAGTAAGGTATAATTTATGTGCCACAAAGTATATAAACATGAAGTTTTATTTATCCATCATATAACTCAGTGACTTTTCAGATAGGAACAAACCCCTGTAAACAGCAATCCGATCAAAGTTCTGAACCTTGTCACCGCCCCAGGAAGTTCCATCATGCCTCTCAAAACCATGTCAGTAGTTATTCAGAGGTTTGGTTCACTAGTTATTCTCAATTTACCTCCAGTTCTATATAAACGACCGTTATCAGTTTCAAAATTACAGGCTTGTAGCATGTAGCCTTCTCCTCTCCCCAGTGTGTTTCCAGAACAGTTCTCTTCCACTTTTGGCCTTATTCTCTCATATTCAGCTAAATGGAAAACAGCTCTTATTTCACGGGTAAGTAGATAATTAAATAACAATGACATAGTCACCTTGGTTGAAAACTTGCTCTTTGAGAATATACGTAATTGAGAAAATCTGAGAACCAATCGACGACATTGAATGGAAAGTATAAAATATTCATAACACTGTACATAGGGTATACATATTTAACAGCTTAAAACCCATCCCTTAGAAATACGTCCACAGCTGGTTGTGGATTTTATTGCACAGGAGAAGTTCTAGTTGTGTCTTTGAAACTTCTCAAGGCCCGTAAGTGATAGCGTTGGTTCTTCTTCTCTGCTCTGCCCGCTTTTCTGAGGAAGCCGCCCTCAGGAAGGCTTGTTTGCCTGTTTGTCTTCCTCCTGGTGTCTTCTGCTGGAGTTACTCTCTGCTTGCCTCCATCTCTTTTTCTTCCCATCTTCAGAGCTCACCACCGACTTTTCTCTCTGTTTTCCTGTGAGTCCAGTGGTGCTGTGGCCACCCCTGCTGGAGCATGAACTTCCTCACTCCACGCCCAGGTCCCTAAAAACTGAAGGCTGCTCACAGCGCCGTGGCTCCTCAGCGTTTCACAGAACACGCCTATCCATTCTTCGTTTGCACCGTTCCTAGGAAAGGACAGCAGACACTCACTGAGAAAGCTTTTTAACTATCGGGCATTTTATCCTATCCTGTTTCTCTTAGAATACTTATATAGAAAGGCTATATACAAAATACCAGGGCAGTCTTTTCCTGGATTCCCGTTACTGTATGAGGTTTACTCCATTTTAAATTCAGAAACTGAATGTTTCTTTAATTATCTCAGAGACCACTTGTTGCAAGTAGTCCGTGCATCTCCAGGTTTTGTGTGGCGCCGGAAGCTGCTGGGAGGGAGGGACAGGCGCCCCCTGCCGGCAGGGTGACGCGCTGCGGGGCGTGCGCAGTGAAGGCCTGGACTGCGGGGACGGGCAGACTTAGGACAGGGTCAGGAAGGCGATCTGGTGGAGCAGTGACAGGACGAGAAAAGATAGCTTTACAAGGAGTGCAGACAGGGTAAGAGAGAGCAGTAAAGCTGCGGCATCGTTAGCGCCACTGAATCAAAGCAAAGCCAAACAAAGAAAACCCTCGCTTTTGAAAACTAAATATAGACTGGCCCTGTGATCCCGCCGTCCCTGGGCATACATCCAGACAGAACTCGAACCCGAGGGATTCATGTTCCCCTGTGTTCACAGCAGCACTGTTCACAAGCTCCAAGACAGCCTCCACGTGGAGACAGCCTCCACGTCCACGACAGAGGAAGGGATAAAGACGACATGGGGTGGGGGGCGGTGTGTGTACAGTAGAATACCACTTAGCCATCAGAAAGAATGAAATGCTGCCATTTGCAGCAACATGGATGAAGCTAGAGATTATCGTCCTAAATGAAGTCAGTCAGAGAAAACAAATACAATATGATATCATTTATATGTGGAACCTGAAATATGACATAAATGAGCCTATCCATGAAGCGGAAACAGAATCATGGGCCTAGAGAACATGCTGGTGCTTGCCAAGGGGGCTGGGGGTGGAGGAGGGAAAGACTGGGACTTTGGGATAAACAGATGCAAACTAGTGTGCATAGAATGCATGAAAATGAACAGGGTCGTGCCGTACAGCATAGGGGGAACTATATTCAGTATCCTGTGAAAAGCCATTTGTTGTTGTTGAGTCAGCAAGTCAGGTCCAACTCTTTGCCACCCCATGGACTGTAACCTGCAAGGCTCCTCTGTCCCTAAGATTTTCCAGGCAAGGATACTGGTTGGGATTGACATTTCTTTCTCCAGGGGATCTTCCTGACCTAGGAGTCAAACCGGCATCTCCTGTTTTGCAGGCAGATTCTTTACCACTGAGTCACCAGGGAAGCCCATAATAAGTCATAATGGAAAAGAATGTATGTGTGTAGATAGATAACTAAATCACTTTGTTGTATGGCAGAAATTAGCACAATATTGTAAATCAACTGTACTTCATTTAAAAAAAATAAAATTTAGGAAGTATCCTGCTTTTGGCTAAAAAAAGGGGGGAACAAAACATGGAATAGAGCAGAAGTGTGTTCTGACGACTGAGTTGATCGAGCTTTGGAGAAATTTTCACAGCTGTAAAATAGTAATTAACAATGAAAGAGCTTATATTTTGCACTTCCTAATAGGGCTATTAGTGTCTAGAAAGGCAACAGATATGAAATACCTAAGAGATTTGAGGGGGTTTTTCCCCCATTAAACTTTGTTTTATTGGGTCTCAGAATCCTCTGACAGGGTTTGGTCAGGTTGTTTCCATCAGAAAGTACTGATTTAAAAAACTAAGAAAGCCGCCCCATGCGTGAACAAATGACCCACAAAGCCTCTGCGCTCCTCTGAAGGCTTAGTGAGGCACTGTAATCATTAACTACTCTTTCTCTATAACTTAAACGGCCAGTCGGGAGAAACAGCTCTGAGACCACTCTTCTATCACTGGTGAAGACTGGGGGCAAGTATTAGGGGCAATACTCATTTAGCCTTCCAAGTGTGGGGGCAGACTTGGTGACCTTGACAGCTCCTGCTGCCGTCTTGTCCACTGCCTTGATGACACCCGCAGGAACTGTTTGCCACGTGTCACGAACAGCAAAATGGCCCAGAGGAAGATATTTAGAGAAGCTGTCAGCACACGTAGGCTTGCCAGGAACCGTATCAACCAGAGCAGCATCACCAGATTTCCAGAGTTTGGGGCCGTCCTCCAGCTTCTTCCCCGAATGGCAGTCAAGCTTCTCTTTGAGCTCAGCAAACGTACAAGCAGAGTGAGCTGTGTGACAGTCAGCACAGATGCCTGGCCATGGTTGATTGTCCCTGGGTGGCTCAGGATAACTCCCTGAGCCGTGAAGCCAGCTGCTCCATCGGTGGCTCCCTTTGCTGTTAACAGCCATGTTGCCTTTGCTGTGATGAACATCTTTGACAGACAAGTTCTTGACATTGAAGCCCACGTTGTCCCCAGAAAAGAGCTTCACTCCAAGTTTCACGGTGCATTTTAACAGACTTTTTACTTACTAAATAAGACTTTAAGTAAGTAAGACTTTTTACTTACAAATGTCTTTAACAGACATTTTACTTACAAGGTTGATGGCAACACCATGCTGGATTTGAAAACACAGGTCTCCATGGGGACAGCACCAGCCTGGCCACTAGTTTTGTGGCCGTCCCGGAGGGGCAGATGCAGGGGTTTGTCGGTGGGATGTGTTGGTGGTGGGATGCAGACCAGAGCTTCCGGCAGGGTAGCCCCACCAGCGTTCCTGTCTTCACTGGTGGGGTTTTCCATCTCCCGAACCACAGTTCGTCCTTGACTCCAGCATGTCGTCACCGTTCCAACCGGAAGGTGACACACATGCTGTGTCAGGGTTGAAGCCAGTTTTCTTAACATGGGTGCTCACTTCCTTTGATTTCCTTGTTTTCTTCTGGCTGCAGGGTGGCTGCTGGAATCCACTTTGGTAGCACTAACGCTGAGTTGTTTGACACCCAGTGTGTGAGTGTGAAGAGCGCGCTCACGGGGTCTGCCCGCTCTCCTGATTTGCGTTCTGCAGGACCAGCACCAGCAGTAAGAGCAGCTCAGTCAAAACCTGCGATGCGCCTGCCGTCCTGTGTGTGAGAGTCTCTGTGTCTGGAGGCATCGGTGATGGTCACATAACCCCTGCTGGTCTTGAATTGTCGCAGGGAGATGCCAGTGGTGATGCCACACTTGGATTCAGCTCTCAGTGTGTCTGAACCTGAAATGGACTCGAAGGAGCCCTTTCCCGTCTCCGGCAGCCTGGTTCTCTTCTCAGTGGCTGTCTTGTCGATCCCATCACATTTATAGATCCGATGGCCCGTAGTGGGAGATTTGCCCAAGTCGACGTGTCCAGGGATTCCCTGGTGGCTGAGACGATAAAGAGTCCACCTGCAACGCAGGAGACCTGTGTTCAGTTCCTGGGTGGGGAAGAGCCTCTGGAGAAAGAAATGGCAGCCCACTCCAGTGCTCTTGCCTGGAGAATCCCATGGACGGAGGAGCCTGGTGGGCTACAGGCCACGGGGTTGGTCGCAGAGAGTCGGACACGACTGAGCGACTTCACTTTCACATTTGTCCAGTGAAGATGTTTATAGTTTTTTCTTTCCCACTTTGGCTTAGATTTAGGAGTGGTTTTTTATGACACCTGTTGTGGCACTAAACCTGTTGCAAAAAAGTGAGAGGACTTTTCACTTTTTCTTTTTGAGAGAATTTTTTAAAGGTGATATAAAACGAATCTAAAATTGACCTGAAATTCTCAGTGTAAATGCTTGGTTTAGGGATTAGACCTAGGTAAGTATGACCACTGCTGCAGTTACACTAACTAGGCTCATATGGGGAAAGATCAGTCCTCAGGCTTCTAAAACGATCCCTGGATGCAGTGAAGTGAAATGTCTCCCTTCTGTATCTTACTTCCCAAGTAGGCAACTCAAGGGACCTTGATGCCTGCCTCTAACACAAGACAGAACTTTGTTCAGAGCAGAAAACCAGGCATGGTGGCTGGCTGATTTCAGTGTGGCAACTGTCATATTTCTAAGGACCTATCCCTAAAGTGTGCCTAATGCCTCAGCAGGCTTGGTGATTCATGCAGAGGGGGAAACAGCCACAGAGCTAGTCTCGGAGGATATATTATACCAACAATATGATGGTGTGTATGTGAACCAGTAACTTGTAAGATTCCGACAGCTTTAAAGAGTGTAATCCCATGGTTTCTGTTAGGAGAGAATGTAAGAAACCAGTTCAGTGATGCATTGTGGCTGTATGTACGAAGTACATCCTTATTTGGTTATTCATGCTAGAGGACAACAGTTTTTTAAAAAATACAACCAACCAATGCAATAAAGCAGTAACTTCTGAAGTTTTGCTCATCTGAAGAGGCGTTTTTCTAGGAAGGCCATTATTGCTGGGACCCACACAGTTCTGTGTACATGGCCTACCAGGCTAATTTAGACTCCTTCCTCATGCACTGTTTGATGTTGAAGAGATTATTTTTTTAACAATAAAAACAGAATCTTTGACCAAAGGCCACGATCAAAGCTGCTCTTTGAAAGAGAAGTAAAATATTCAAACAATAAAATCCCAGATTCTGTTGTTATAAAAGACTATAAAATATCTGTATCTCCTCCTTCAGCTCATGACTATATCAAAACCAAATCCTAGTATTGTAGAGTAATGGGTTATAAAAAAATACACATTGTAAAATCATGGCAGATCAATGGCAATCACAGGTTCCACTAAATAGACACTTTGAAAATACTAATAAGCTATTAGTAGTAGTAGATTTACTTCATGAGGTCAGGTAGTCTTTTTTCTTTTTGAAAAGTGAAAGTGAAGTTGCTCAGTCGTGTCCGACTCTTTGCGACCCCATGGACTGTAGCCTATCAGGCTCCTCCATCCATGGGATTCTCCAGGCAAGAGTACTGGAGGGGGTTGTCATTTCCCTCTCCAGGGGATCTTCCCAACCCAGGAATCGAACCCGGGTCTCCCACATTGCAGGCAGTCACTTTACCATCTGAGCCATGAGGTTTGTTTTAGGAATCTAATTTCGCTAACTCCATAGCTTTCCTTCTATTTTGACTCATGAGTCTGCTGAGATGAGAATGTATTTGTGGAATCTCTCTCAATAACAAACATTGAGAGAGTGCTTGAGCAGGAAACATTTTTACTAGACTCTGAATAGCCAACGTACAGAAAGATATAGAAGTGTATTTTTACAGCATGGCCTGATGAAGTTTTTATGAATTTCATTTAATATGCACCAAGACCATATTTAAACTCTGAAGTGAATGCTTCTTTATACCAAGGGAAAACATTGTCGTGCAGAGCACAAACTTGAGAGCTGGAATCGCTTGTCTTTAACTTTGAAGACCCTCACCAGCTGCCTGACTTTTCTGTCTCCTTCTCTGAGAAGTCGGGATGACTGACCCTGACCTTGGGAGGACAGCTTCACACACTGTCCAGTGGAGCACGTGCACAGCAGGAGCTTCAGGGATGGCCACCACCACCACCACTCATCTTCTGTCATAATCTAGGCGGTTTCTGTTAGGATTATAATTCTTACAGAGTTCTATATATAGTCATAAAGATAATTAAAAGAGATTAAGTGAAATGTTCTATTTATTAAGTATTAAGAAATACACTATACCGGTTCCTACAGTTAAAAAAACATCTCCCCCCTCCAAAAAAACTGCATAGGCAAACAAAAGCCTTCACAGAATGAAGTGATCATTTACAAAATTCAGTTCATTTCAGTTGCTTGGTCACGTCCAGCTCTTTGCGACCCCATGGACTGCAGCACGCCAGGCCTCCCTGTCCATCACCAACTCCTGGAGCTTACTCAAACTCATGTTCATCGAGTCGGTGATGCCATCTAACCGTCTCATCCTCTGTCATCCCTTCTCCTCCTGCCTTCAATCTTTCCCAGCATTAGGGGCTTTTCCAGTGAGTCAGTTCTTCGCATCAGGCGGCCAAAATATTGGAGTTTCAGCTTCAGCATCAGTCCTTCCAGTGAATATTCAAGACTGATTTCCTTTAGGATTGGCTGATTTGGTCTCCTTTGCAGTCCATGGGACTCTCAAGAAACACCACAGTTAAAAAAAAAAAAATAACACGAAAAAACTGCTTAGGCAAACAAGCCATCACAAAATGAAGTGACCACTTAGAAAAATTAGTCCTAACACAAACATTACTTCTGTTTAACACCAATGCCTGTCTATATAGACACTCATCCTATCAGAGACTAGTTTCTCAGCAAATACACGGCAAGTTTAATTCAACTATGAAGTGAAACTGGAAGTTTTTCAGAAGATTTCCTGAACTGAATTAAAGCGATGAAGAACTGCTGAGATCACGTTCCCAGCCACCAGGAAGCAGGAGAGCCAACAAGGACGACCGCAGAACAGCGCTGCAGAGCGACTGCCTGTCGGGGGACCGAGAGAAGCCCTGAAAAACGGCGAAGCGGTTTACTATTTCCTGTAAAAAATCGTGTGTTTATCATCCTGTAGAAACCAAATACGCAGTAAAAAGCCTCATAATGTGTTACCAAACATATGAAAAATCATGACAATAAAACAATCAGTTTTCACTGTTCTGCTAATTAGAACACTGTTTCAGTTTGGTAGAGGTTTTCTTAACTGAGTGAAAATCGACTTATTTTTCTATTCGTTTTTAGTGTATAATTCTCACGGTTTACTCTGTTTTATCCTAGCTTTCATTGATTTCACGTTAAGGAGCCTTTTCATGGACTTATCCTCAGAAAACAAGTACCTACTCTATATGAAATAAAAGTTTGTATAAGAACTATTAAAAATTTTAGATTACATAAAGTGATACAGATGTTTCTCTGTATTACCTTTGCTTCACACTCAAATAGGTGGTTTTATGTAAAGTGGCCATGGTTATATAAAGAATATCCAGCAATATCTTCAACTTATAAAAAGGAATTTCTTCTGAGGAGTTCATATTACTTCCTATAAAATTTATAAATCGGTCCATCTTCAGCCTGAAATAGCTTTTTTTTCCCTCTGGTGAAGAACAGGCTAGAATGCCATAGGAATGACCGTGGTAAACCCCAAGCTAGTGATCTTCCCAGATACAGTCACACCTCCTTCATCTGAGCTCACTGGAGTTGACGTGTTAACCGGAAAGCCTGCTGTGATGGCTGTGAGAGGTCTTCCCGGCTTCCTCGGGACGATTTCATTATTCTTGCTTCTGTGCTCCTCAGTAGTACCTGGAGCACAACCAGTCACGTCCTCGGTGGGGTCTGTGTTCTTGGCCTGTGTGTGTCTTTGAACCACTCCCCAGCAGACTCAGGATACAGACCACAGCTCACGGCTCTTTGTCTCCATAGCATCCAGTCCACGTCTGGCACGGTAGAAACGCGATTCTTCTTTGTCACAGAGAGGAAGGAGGTGGGAGGGAGGAGGAAACACTCAGACTCCTTTTCTAACAATTTCTTCTTAACAGAAATCTTTCTAGTCTACAGCACTCTCTCCTTTTTCTTACCATACAAAGTAAGTTAAACATGCTTGTGAAACTTTTTTGGATGGCTAAGGGCCAGAGTTTGGAACACTGAATTACACTCTGCTATATAATAAGGATGCTTTTCAGTACTATTTGGATTCCTAGGTTGATCTTTCCAGGAATTCATTACTGTGGGGCCTTTCCAGCAGGGTATGCCTCTTGTAATTTGCATGAGGAGCTGAAGACTGACAGGGAGAACCGGTTACAGGAGCCGGTAAGCCGGCAGCCTTCAGGAGCATGGTAGGCTGGCCGCCTTCCTGGAGAACCGGTTACAGGAGCCGGTAAGCCGGCAGCCTTGGTGCTCAAGGCCGCCCTGGATCCAGGGCTGGCTCCGTGGCCGCTCACACTGTCCTCTGTGCTCCTAAGGACTTGGGGGTTTGTTCCCACCTTCATAGTTTAGAAAGTTAGTTCATATTTGGTTCCATTATCTCTGTTTTACAAAATTTCGCCTTCTAAATACATTAGAATTCTGAATTTTCAAAGTGCCCTCAGGATGCAAGTATAATATTTTAAGTAATTAAAAGGCTTAATTTTATAAAAACCAAAAACCTCTTACTGCTCAACTAAGCATTCCACAAAGATAAAAATGTGTCATTTTGCAATGTCCAGAGAAAGACAAGAACGAAAAGTTCCGTGTCTTAAGTCTTGGTTTTTAACAGCTGCAAGTGTTTATTTGTAGATCAGGGTCCATTTCAAATAATGCTGCCATCAGAGCAGTTTCCAGAGTCCACACATCCCAGTAATAGATGTCGAGAGAAGTTGTTCAGAAATTGCTCTTCAAGTGATTCCAGCAGGAGGAATGGCTGGATGGCACTTTGTTTCCTTAGAGGCGGGGCTTGCACAGAAATCCTCCCGGGTCGGTTCATCTCTGACCCGGCCTGAGGGGCGGAGGCCGTCTCTTGGGGCGCGGCCAGATCCATGCCTGCCTGTGTCTCTGCGTCCCCACCCGAGCAGGAATGCACACGAGCCTGCAGGGCCAGCTGCCGCTCCCCGGAGCAGCACCACGATCCTGTAAGGGTGTAGGAAACGTGAGCAGAGACACAGAAGTAGTCACTTGTCCGGAGTCTGGGAGACGCAGCAGAGCGCGAGCTCCGACAGAAGTGTGAGGCTGACGGTGCAGATGCTGACATGTGAGCTGCTGACCTGGTGACGGGGGCTGACGGGGGGGGGCACGTCTGGCTCCTTCACCCGTCACTCCATCCCTGGCACACACCCCCGCACAGCGCGTGAACAGCAGAGCGTGAGGAGAGCGCACACACGAGGGGCACGTCTGCTTCTGAGATGTGTGTTACTGCCCAGGTTACTGACTGACTGAGTCTCGGTTTGCAGAGTTACAGGAGGATTAGCTGAGATGCCCTGTACAATCAACAGGTTACTGACACAGGCGAGCACTCAGGCCCGGGTGGTTTGTGACACATTCATTTAAAGCTCAGAATGTGTTTTCCTGCTTTCCTTAGAGACAAATATTTAGGTATTTAAAGACCTCTTTTCAGTTCCCTTGTGATATTCTGACAGGTACTTTGAAGTAAAAGGAATAGATACGAGCAGAGCAAAAGCGATAGTTATAAGCAAGACGTGATTGTCTTTAACCATATAATTTAATAGATTGCTTTGTAATTTATAGTTGTAGAACAAGTCTATCAGTTTGGTTCTGACATACTCAGATACTCAAAAGAAATCCTAAAATGCAGGTCTCATCTATTAAGTTTTTTACAAAGGTACTTATTGACATCTTTGATTGAACTATTCAAAACTCATTTCAGCATTTCATTTAAAGATGTTTGTTATATAGAATATTTTATTGCAAGAAGCATGTTAGATGTTTCTACACTAATTTTATTGGCAGAGCTTAATGAATTTTATGAACCATTGTAGACAAAATGTTTTTTAAAAACTGTGTTTATTTGGCCCTGATATTTTGATTCAACAGGGAGAGTAACTACACTGTTGTATACCATATGGGCATTTTAACAGACCTTTCTATAAAAAGCAATTAGTAGCTAATTGAGAACTCTGACAAAACAACAAAAGCCTATGTGGAGTATATAGATACTTTTCCAAGTGGTTCTGCCATCAGTTTTCTCCTTCCTAAAGTAGATTTCCTTTGTCTTTGAAATGTAGCAGTTTCAGAGGAGGAATTTCTACCTAAATATAGATGATACATGTTTAGGAATCAAGAGCATCAGGCAGTGTCTAGAGTCAGATCTGGAGAGAAGGAAATGGCATCCCACTCCAGTATTCTTGCCTGGAGAATCCCGTGGACAGAGGAGCCTGGTGGGCTGCCGTCTGTGGGGTCACACAGAATCAGACACAACTGAAGCGACTTAGCAGCAGCAGCAGCAGAGTCAGAACATCCCCAGAGATATAATCCTTTGGTTCCTCCAGTTCTTTTTAGTTATCTCTCCATTAAGTATATTTATTTTCTGAAAATCGTCTGTAGTGATTGAGAGCTCTCATGTAGAATTAATGGCTTTAATGGAAAGGCTATGCTCCCAGGGTCCTGAAATCCTGTTTGGAATGAAACTCCACATATAAAATTAAAAGATAAAAAAAAATCCTAAAGCTGCCTGTTATAATGGCTACTGTTGGAAATTGAAAAGGAATCAGATACTTAAATATTTTCAGTGGATATGCTTACAGTCATGTGTGTGTGTGTGTGTTTGCACGTGAACACACTTCTCCAGGCACTGCATTTTCAGGACTTGGTAGATGAAAGCTGGCCCTTTAGAAGAAGGAATAAAGTAAGTGATGAGACAGCAGGTAGGAAAAAGCACCTTGGGTGACAAACACCGTCACCGCTTCTCGCTTCTCAGACGTCAGTCCCCACACATCCACTCTCCATTGCTTCTCAGACATCAGTCCCCACACACCCACTCTCCATGCCCGAGCCAAGTGTGCTGCTGACTGAGTAGTTCTCTGTTCTTGTTCCTTGTTCCCTGTCCCTTCTGGTCCATGGAAGCATTATACCGCCCCACTCCTTGCAGTCGAGCAAGACCAAGAGACAGTTCTGGGCCAGGCGAAAGCGTTTAATGGCCCATTTGAGACGGACCACTCTCTCCGTTTCTGCTGCTGGCAGGAGGCTCTGAGCAGCCTGGGTGACTACGCTGCTGACGTTGGAGTCAGAGCCCAGGGGAGTCACTCAGGTGCACCGTTGCTGTGTGGAGGGAGAAGTAAACCTTTGCTGTTTAAACACTGAAGTTGGGATATCATTTGTTACACAGCATAACTTAGCCTGTCCTGATTGATGACAGAGATTTAATGTTTGTTTTTCTTCCGAGGGCTAGTTCCCAGAGCTGCTTGGAGTTTGTGTGAGGTTTACTGAAAGGGGAGGATTGTGTCCCGCACACATTCCAGAGTAAAGCGTCCTGATGCTGAGCAGAGGAAATCTTTGGGGGGAGTATTCCAAATAGAGATGAGAAGGTGAAGTCAAGGAGTATACTTGGGGTCTAGGAAGAGATGCAGTTATCAACAAAAGGGAATTCTGAAAAAGTGTTCAGAGAACGTATGAAAGGGAAGAATTTGTCTGCAGTGTCAGTCTGGTGAGGATGAAGCCTTAGTCCTAACCTCCCCTCTTTTGCTTACCTAACAGTACTGAACTGCAGGCTGAATCCGTGCAGTCCTTGGGATTCGATTTTGAATGAGCAAGAATTATTTGTCCACTTCACGACCAGTATTTCTTCGTTATCAGTGACTGTTGTTCTGTAGGTGCCTGTCGGGCTCAAGCCCTTTGATCACCTGACCACACTGGATATGTTCCGTCCTGTTTCCTGACCGTCCTCCTAGGTTCTGACTCACTTTTCCCCTGGTTCCAAGGACAGTCCAGAGATTGTCTGAAAAAACTTTAAGAGATGGCAGAGTAACAATAAAATTCAGAAAATATTAAATCATTCACATGAGAGCTAAAATTTTTAAAATACAGTTGTCAAGGGTATGTACATATTGCATATATACTGCTTTACATGGCCAGTGAGTGGTAGCATGGTGTTTTTTTAATACTTTAAGAATCGTGCGGGGCTTCCCAGGTGGCTCAGTGGGTGAAGAATCCGCCTGCTATGCAGGTGATGAAGGCAGATGTGGGTTCGATCCCCGGGAAGAGGGCATGGCAACCCACTCCAGTATTCTCTCCTGGAGAGTCCCATGGACAGAGGAGCCTGATGGGCCACAGTCCATGGGGTCGCATGGAGTCGGACACGAGTGAAATATCTGTGCACGCGTGCAAGGATGGTGCTGTAGAAAAAGGAAGTCACATTAATGATTCAGTGCAGGTCTTGCAGATCAGGGATTTTAGTTTCTATGGAGGTCATGACAGTACTATTATAGTTTCAGCTTTTCTAGTGTAAGCGTTATACATTGGCCAGTCCCAATCTACGGTGCGTAAGAAAAGCAGCTTTGTTTTCTAAAGTGATCTTTTTCTAGTTCTTAGCTGCCTTTCCAAATCATGGTATAAAATAGTCAACCTTGCCTTTGAAAAAGGTATCTCAGCGTTTTCTCACTTGAAATACTTTGTCTTGTCTGATAAATCAGTCCATCAAAATCTCTGCTCCTCTCAGGGGTCCCCCTCCCTCCTAATCGAGAGGGCGTTGGGGGATGGAGGATCACGGCTCCTCCTGCTGTGCTTCCGGTGAGAGCGCTGACGGGGTCACGGCTCCTCCTGCTCTGCTTCCGGTGAGAGCGCCGAAGGGGTCACGGCTCCTCCTGCTCTGCTTCCGGTGAGAGCGCCTGTGGGGTGGGCCCTAGGCCTCAGGCCGGTTCTCACCACCTCCGCCCGGGCTGTGGGAGCCGTGCAGGAGGGACAGAGGCGTGCGGTTCTGGCCACGCACAGGCAGTCTGCCCTGCTGCGGTCCCCTGGCTCTGGATACTAAGTCAGCTTTAGTCCTGTGGTCCCCGCAGCACTTCAGATTCCTTATTGGAATCTAGAAACTCCTAGCTGCCCTCACTGCACTCCCTGGGAACGTGTGGAACCCTGTAAAACCTGCCCTCTGTCCACCAGCTTGGGAAATCCTGCTGGGACTTCAATCCTCTGTCCATTACCACTGTGTCACGGAGAACACAACACTCTGTCTCGAACAGGGCTGTCTGAAAGGCTTGCAGTTTCCGCAGGCTCTTGGCTCAGAGAAGCAAGCATCAGCCTACAAGTTCGGGGAGTAGCCTCTAGCTTTCCTCAGAGTCTAGTCTTGTCCCCGCTCTTAGTGTGGAAGCTGCGGAGGATGAAGGGAAATTGGTCCCTCCTCAGGACCACCACAACCCTAGGCTCATCCACTCAGAATTCTGTATATCCACCAACATTTCTAGACATTCTAGAAAAGAATGGTATTTTCTTTGCAAGGTATTTGGAATTATTACTCTATGATTATAATATAGTTAATCCTCCAAATGCGTTTTTTCTTATGTAAATAAGAAATTTGGAAGTTCTCTAAAAACCTTTTTACCACATGAAAGTCTGGCTTACAAGCTTTGGACTTAGAAAAAAAAATCTATGTTCAAACTCAAAGTTAAGCTTCCCGGTTGTAGGCAGCAATCCTGAGCAGTAAGTTTCAGCTTCATGGGTGAATTGAGGATAGTCTTAATGGCAGGTGTGGGGGTGGAGTAAGGAGAGGGGAGTGGCATGACTGAAAAAAGAAAGGGCATTGGATAACATTAAGCATGCAGCTGTATTATCCTCAGTAGTAACTGGCCATCAGAAGATGGCGTCACTTCGCTGGAGTGGGGCCGCTGATTGCAATCCCTTAGTACCTATGGTACCCACTGTGGGCTCCTGTGTAACTTCGTTTTCTCCTTCAGAAAGCAGGTTGAGCCAGAAGTTTTCAGGAATGAACCAAGTTTTCCAGAATATAATAAGGAAATAATTGTGTTTTCTCCAAAACTGTCCATAAGCCAGGTGGCACTACTGGTAAAGAACCCGCCTGCCAATGCTGGAGACGTAAGAGACTCTGGATTCGACCCCTGGATCGGGACCATCCACTGGAAGAAGACATGGCAACCCACTCCAGTATTCTTGCCTGGAGAATTCCATGGACAGAGGAGCCTGGTGGGCTGCTGTCCATAGGGTCCCAGAGAGTCAGATACGACCTGAAACGACTTAGCAAGCATGCACATCCATGACCCAGTGATAAGTAAAAAGTAAAACTTGCAGAAAACAGGGATGAATTTTGTATTTGTCTAGTGTTGAGAATCGGAGAAGGCAATGGCACCCCACTCCAGTACTCTTGCCTGGAAAATCCCATGGATGGAGGAGCCTGGAAGGCTGCAGTCCATGGGGTCGCTGAGGGTTGGACACAACTGAGCGACTTCATTTTCACTTTTCACTTTCATTCATTGGAGAAGGAAATGGCAACCCACTCCAGTGTTCTTGCCTGGAGAATCCCAGGGACGGGGGAGCCTGTTGGGCTGCCGTCTATGGGGTCGCACAGAGTTGGACACGACTGAAGCGACTTAGCAGCAGCAGCAGTGTTGAGAATAAAATTTTATTGATGGTAAAAAAAAAACACACTATACACAGTTTAGGGGTATTATTTATGCAAGAGAACATTTTATGAATGTGAAATACAGTGTAGTCTTTAGTGAAACAGTGAATGCCTTTATGAGTGTATGCACTTTTGTAGTCGAAACTGCACTTGCAGTCAGTAAAAATAGTATCTTGTCTCTGCCAGTGGGCTGCTTGCAGATCTTTAATAGCTAAATACATTTCACTGAAAGTTATGCCTTGAGAGTTGGGAAAATGTCACTTTCAGCCTACGTGTAATGATAGTATCTGAAAGCAAAATCTGGACTCAGTAGATTAATTATAAGGGAAAGGTACTAATCTTTTATTATTCTAGGATTTTAGCACCTCAACTGAAGGCATTTGGCAAATGTGGGACAAATTTTCACATAGCTGAGTGTTTTATTTTGGTCAAATAAAGAACTTTTTGTCTAACAAAAGACAACTTTTCTTGAAACTCAACAGGCTGCCAGTTTTATTTCACTATTAATTATTAGCTTTAAAATAAACACATAGTTAGAAAGTACCTTTTACGGAAAGGGAAACCCGGAGTTACCTAGGCGTAAAAATTACCGGGGAGTAGAATGTGCTCGCACAGAACGACATATGAATCGCATAGAACAGCCTTCTGTCACAGCACCGTGATCAACGCAGTCAGCAATAGCTGAAAACCCTTAGTTGCTGCTAGCTGCCTTGGGTGAGATGGTTTTTTTTCCTCCTCAGTATCCTAAGGTCAGTTTATTGCACTCCTACCCAAACAGCGCCTGGGGCTATGCTCAGGTTAAATAATTGAAAATAATGAAAGGAAATATTTTAGTAATCAAAATGAGAACATGAGGATCTTGTTTAATCAAATGTGCAGCAGCAGTTGCTCAAAAAAGGATTGCAAAGAAAGTTTTATTAAGGCAATTTAAATGTATAACTTGACAATAAAGAAAGTTTATTTTGTTTTCGTTGATATTCAGTTACTAAGTGACGTCTGACTCTGTGACCCCATGGACTGTAGCCTGCCAGGCTCCTCTGTCTAAGGAATTCTCCAGACAAGAATACTAGTCGGTTGCCATTTCCTTCTCCAAGGGATCTTCCGGACCCAGGGACTGAACCTGTATCTCCTGCATTGGCAAGCAGATTCTTTACTACTGAGCCACCAAGGAAGCCCATTTATCAGTTTAGCAGACTCTAGTTTTTGATGCCTGTAGCTTTCATTTTTATTTTAATTTTATCTTATTTCATTTTATTTTCCATGCTATGCCAGGATCTTAATTCCCTGACCAAGGATTGAACCTGGGGCCATGGCACTGAAAACACTGAATCTTAACCACTGGACCACCAGGAAACTCCATGTAACTTTAGTTTTAAAAATTTCAGTGACTAGTAGTATTCTTCTAACCATTTTCTTGTATGACTATTAGTTTTGTGAGTAGTCAGTGCTATTAAAATGGAATTCAAGTTAATTTTTGAACTTTAATGAACTAGTTACATTAAGTATTGGTTTAGAAATGTGACAGATTTCTGTGTATTATTTTTGTATCCTGTAGCTTTGCTCACTTCATTGATGATCACTAGTAGTTCTCTGGTGACATCTTTAGGATTTTGTATCTATAGTATCATGTCCTCAGCAAACAGTGACAGTTGTATTGTTTCCTTTGCAAAATGGATTTCTTTTGTTTTTCTTCTCTGATTGCTGTGGCTAGGAAAACCACAAACATGTTGAATAAAAGAGTGGGCATCCTTGTTTTGTTCCTGATCTTAGAGGAAATGCTTTTAGCTTTTCACTGTTGAGTATATTAGTTATCAGTTCAGTTCAGTTGCACAGTTGTGTCCGACTCTTTGCGACCCCATGAATCGCAGCACACCAGGCCTCCCTGTCCATCACCAACTCCTGGAGTTCACTCAGACTCATGTCCATTGAGTCAGTGATGCCATCCTGGCATCTCATCCTCTGTCGTCCTCTTCTCCTCCTGCCCCTAATCCCTCCCAGCATCAGAGTCTTTGCCAATGAGTCAACTCTTCGCATGAGGTAGCCAAAGTACTGGAGCTTCAGCTTTAGCATCATTCCTTCCAAAGAAATCCCAGGGGTGATCTCCTTCAGAATGGACTGGTTGGATCTCCTTGCAGTCCAAGGGACTCTCAAGAGTCTTCTCCAACACCACAGTTCAAAAGCATCAATTCTTAAGCACTCAGCTTTCTTCACAGTCCAACTCTCACATCCATACATGACCACTGGAAAAACCATATGTCATGTATGGCCTTTATTATGCTGAGTTATGTTCCCTCTATGTTAGGTTTCTGGAGAGTTGTTATTATAAATAGGTGTTGAACTTTATCAAAAACTTTTTAGGCATCTTTTGAGATGATCATGCAGTGTTTAATTCTTTAGTTTGTTAATATGATGTATTTTTCATATGGTGTATTAATCAATACAGTCAATCAATCAATAATCACATTGATTGATTTGCAGACCACTGGAAAATCTTTGCATCCCTGGGATAAATCCTACTTGATTTTGATGATGTTATTGTTCTTGTTTAGTCTCTAAGTCTGACTCTTGTGACCAAGTGGACTGTAGCCAGGTTCCTCTGTCCATGAGTTTTCCCAGGAAAAAATACTGGAGTGGGTTGCCCTTTCCTTCTCTGGGGGATCTTCCCAATCCAGGGATCAAACCCACATTTCCTGCATTCCAGGTGGAATCTTTGCTGCTGGGCCACCAGGGAAGCTCGACATACGGTCTTTTTAATGTATTGCTGGATTTGGTTTCCGAGTATTTTGTTGAAGATTTTTGCGTTTATGCTCATCGGTGATACTGGCCTGTGAAGTATCAGAAAGAGAAATTAACAAACCAATCCCATTTACCACTGCATCAAAAAGAATAAGATACCTAGGAATAAACCTACCTAAGGAGGCAAAAGACTTATACATTAAAAACTATGACACTGATGAAAGAAATCAAAGTTGACTCAAACATCTGGAGAGATACATCGTGTTCTTGGATTGGAAGAATTGATATTGTTAAAATGACCATACTACCCAGGGCAGTCTACAGATACAGCACAATCCCTTTAAAAATACCAATGGCATTTTTTATAGAACTAGAACAAAAAATTTTTTAATTTCTGTGAAAACACAAAAGACCCTGAATAGCCAAAACAATCTTGAGAAAGAAGAACGGAGTGAAAGGAATCACTGCCCTGACTTCACACTGTCCTACAAAACTACAGCAATGAAAACGGTACTAGCACAAAAACATGCACATTTATCGATGAGACAGGATGGAGAGCACAGAAATAAACCCGTGCACTTACAGTCAATCAGTCTGTGATAAAGGAGGCAGGAATATACAATGGGGAAGATACAGTTTTTCACTAAGTGGTGATGGGAAAAGGGGATAGGTACATGTAGAAGAATGAAATTAGAGCATTCTCAAACACTGTATATAGAACGCAACTCCAAATGCATTAAGGACCTAAATGTAAGACTACTGCTGCTGCTAAGTCGCTTCAGTCGTGTCCGACTCTGTGCGACCCCATAGACAGCAGCCCACCAGGCTCCTCGGTCCATGGGATTCTCCAGGCAAGAACACTGGAGTGGGTTGCCATTTCCTTCTCCAATGCGTGAAAGTGAAAAGTGAAAGTGAAGTCGCTTCAGTCGTGTCCGACTCTTAGCGACCCCATGGACTGCAGCCCACCAGGCTCCTCGGTCCATGGGATTTTCCAGGCAAGAGAACTGGAGTGGGGTGCCATTGCCTTCTCCGAAATGTAAGACTAGATACTGCAAAACTCCCAGGGGAAATATAAATCACACGTATATATTTTTTGGATCTGTCTTCTAAAGGAAAGGAAATAAAAGCAGAAATAAGCAGCTGAGAGCTAATAAACTGAAAAGCTTTTGTGCAGCAAAGGAAACCATCAACAAAATGAATAAAAAACAAAACTACTGAATGGGAGGAAATATTTGCAACTAATAAGGCCAGTAAGGGGTTATTATCCAAAATACAAGAACAGGTCATACAGCTCAACATTAAAAAACAACTTGACTGAAAAATGGGCAGAACTGAATAGATATTTTCCCCGGGGGGAAATGCAGCCAACAGGACATGAGAAGATGCTTGCCACTAATAATCATCAGGGAAATGCCAATCAAAGCCCACTGAGCTCACCCCTCAGAATGGCTGTCAATGGAAAAGAGAAACCCACATGTAGCAAATGCTGATGAGAATGTGGAGAAAAGGGAACCCTTGTACATTGTTGATGGGAATGTAAATTGGTGCATATACTGTGGAAAACAGTATGGAGATTTTTCAAAAAACTAAAAATAGAACTGCTCTATGACCTAGCAGTTCCACTCCTGGATACATAGCCCCCAAAGCACAAAGACACTCTTTGGAAAAGATACGTGTACCCCAGTGTTCATAGCAGCATTATTCACAGTTGCCAAGATATAGAAGCAATCTAAATACCCATCAACCAGTGAATGGATAAAGAAAATGTGTAGTACCTATGTGTGGAATACTACTCAGCCATAAAAAAGAGTGAAATAATGCCATTTACAGCAAGATGGATGGACCTAGAGTTTATCAAACTAAGTGAAATAAATCAGAAGAGAAAGACAAATACGATGTTACTTAAATGTGGAATATAACAAAATGATACAAATGAACTTATTTATGAAACAAAGATAGACTTACAGACTTAGAGAACAAATTTATAATGGTCATCAGCGAGGAAGGGTCGTGGGGAGGGATAGATTGGGAGTCTGGTACTGACGTGTACACACTACTGTATATAAAATAGATAACCATCAGGGCTCACTGTGTAACTCAGAGGACCCTCCTCAATATTGTGTAAAAATTAAAAGGGAAAATAAGTTGAAAAAGAACACCTGTTTATGTGTAACTGAGCCACTCTGCTGTGCACCTGAAAGTAGCACATTGTTAAGCAGCTGTACTCCCAAAATATTAAAGGTTTTAAAAATTAAAAATTATTGCTTTTGTAATAGTTATTGTGATGAAAATTCTGAAGTACACTTGACCTTACTATTTCTTAAGCCACATAAAGTAAATGATGCGTAACAAAATGATGAAGACAAAAGAATTGTATTGATCTACTGTGCTGAGAACCGCTAAACTCAGCATGTTGTCTTCATAAACCTGTTTATATTTTAATAACCAGTAGGAGTTTAATACAGGGCAGGGTATCCAGAAAACGAACAGCTCACTGTTAATCAAGAATTCACTGATGTAACCCTTCCCCGTGTGTAGCTAAGAGAGTCATTCAATTTTCTATCTGCTGCAGCCACACCAGTTTGCAAAGGTCAGTTGAAATGTAGTGCACAGTTTGGGAGGGGATCTGCACATGCAAATTAATGGCAGCTGGTAGCTCTAGTCAGAGACAGAACTAGACCTGTGCAGACAAGTGCGTCAGTGTGGCCAAACACCCCTTAAAACTTCTCTGCGTCCAGGATCTTGTGAGAATGTTGTCTGCACCCTCCAGGACTGCAGAGTGGGGGATGGTCTGCAGTTGAAATCCAAGGAAGAAAACCTCACGTACGCAATGTTCTTTTCTCTCCCCACAAACTTTTCTTTTTCAAAAAATTATTTCCTCATTTAATTAATTCATCATCTCATTCATTAACACTTATTAATCACAGAGGTGCTAGGTTCTCTGCTATATGAAATTTAATATTGCACTGTCCACATTCATAGGAGTGCAAGTCTGGAGGAAGACCCAGGCGTGTTAACAAACAATTGTAGAACAGTGTGATAAGACTACACGATTTGTGGATAAAGATCAAAGAGAATGACTTTTTATCTTTAAAGAGATGTCTTTGAGAAATATTTTTAACATGCCTAAATATTTTAATATTTTATGTAAATAACATTTAAATAATTTGCTTAAGATCCTCTGTGAAGATTGTCTCCAATAAAGGATGCACAGGCTAACCTCACTCTGCATTTCTTCGCACTTTATCACTTGACTCACCCCATGCTGTCTCATTAACATCCATACTTTCACTCTCCATTTTTCACCCATTCACTTATTTCTTGCAGTGGGATCCTGCAGGAAAGCCACTCAGAGAGACAGTGGGAAGTGATGGTAGGAATGGATGTGATTATGCTCACTCATGTTAAGACAAAAAATGTCCTGAGACATTAGCTTGCTTCTCAGAGTATGCCCAGGTTCACCTTAAAGACTTAAGCACAAAGAGTTTTGTGGCTCTGAGGCTTTTTATGGGCTTTCCTTGGTGGCTCAGAAGGTAAAGAATCTGCCTCCAATGTGGGAGACTGACGTTCCATCCCTGAGTCCAGAAGATTGAGTTTCTTAATTACAGACAGCAGGCATTGCCCAATACGTGACCTCAGGAAAATTTTTCTGGAATGTTTTGTGACAAGTTAAGTGTCTCTGAAGTTGAAAAGGGAGAGTAAGCTGGTGCCTCTATTGTGAAATGTCAAGGACCATTAAGAGGGAATAAAAATCTCTGAACCAGATAAATCAAAGCACTTCTGTTTGAAGAAAAACAGATTGAGCGTAACCTATGACATGGTTAGACACCCCCAAATCTGCAGATTCCTGATAAATCAGAACTGGAAACAAAGTATAAGAAAACTTGTGCAGTATTTATTTAGCATAGCAAATTATTTGCCTGTTTGGAAAGCCGGTTTTGGTTGGTATTTTTGGTTTTTAGAGCCACTGTTGTGTAAAAGTAAAACGATGTCATAAGCCCAAATTGAAACCTACTCAAGCACCACGAGACTGAATGGATAACTTACGATAGACTCGCACAATGGCTTCCTACAGCAGTGGATTAAGGATGAATAAACCACAGCTACGCAAACATGGAACCTCACAGAGTGTTGAGCAGCAGAATTTGGGCCCGAGAGCACACGTGCTGTATGATTCCAGCCACGTGGTCCCAGGCGGTCCAGGGTCCTCAGTGCTGTTGGAAGGCCAGATGGTGACCATTTGGAAGAGGCAGGACTCGGTAACTGAAAGGGAGCCTAAGATGTTGGCGATGTTCTATTCGTGATCTGGGGACACTCCTGACCTGGGACAGGTTCCGCAGGTGTGCCCCCTGTAGGAGAGTTCTTCACACGGTATGCTTACAGTCAGGCCCTTTCCTGTGTGCAGGCTGTACTTGACAGAAGTACACCTACAAAGTAACGGACTTGTTCACTTCAGAAGACTTCTGGAAAAACGGAATACATTGCCTATTTAATCGCCCATCTTGCTTTTATCTTCATTTTATACTGGTCATAAGCTAGTCCCATGTCATGCAATATGTTTCATTGAAGGACTTTTAATACTTTCATTACCTTAAGATATTTTTGAAAATAAGGGAATATTCATTATGTAGGTATTCATTCACACATATACAGTAGAAAGTAATGATGGGAGAAAAGTTCTCCAAAGGAAATGCTTCTTTCTATAATTTGTCCAGAAGCACCAGTTCTTTCAACTGTAAGGCTAGAGTTGCTTTAGCTTTACACAATTATGAAGTAGGGCAAATAACATAAAATGTATTCTTGGCCCTAAAGTTTATTAAAGGAAGTTTCCCCTTTCTTTTCTGTCAAATTCACCTCGTCAACACAGGCTGACGCTAAATATTAATTTACTTTCCATAGTATTTGCAATGGAAAAATATAAACATGTATTTTTTGCATCAGGAACAAGTCAGAAATTAAAAATTAACATGTATGAATAAATATCAAAGTTTAATATAAATAAATACATTGGTACACTACAGAATGCTCTGCGTTCTGCATCCAGAGGCATGATTTACATAATGTTAAAATTCAGTTTATGACCATGGGCTAGTTCACAAAATCTCACAGAGATTAAAATAAATGTTTATAAAGCAACAGAGAATATTCTATGTAATCTAATCAGCTAAGACAAATACTTCATAATGCCTTGATTCCCCTTTCAGTCTAGAGAAATGTAAATAGTGTTACATCAGCGCTTTCCCTCCCTTACCGATCTAGCCATATTTGACATTTCAAAGTCTCTCTTGTGAACAATAAATTAAAAAAAATCTAGGCAGGAAGTCAACAAATGTTTTTCCCTTTTCACTTCCCTGCTGTCAGTCATTAGGTCTGTTTTATGGGACTGTATACACATAATTTTTTAGTCTTTAATCTTTGGGGGTTTTTTTTCTCATACTTTTACCGCATCTCATTGCTTCTTTTTGAGAATTAGGATAAAGTGATATACAGCGGAATGCTGTTTACTTTTTGTAGGGAGGAAATGTGGCCAGATGTGTTTCCAAATAGTTTGATCAATGATTATACTACTAAAATTATTGAGACATTTTTAGGAAAGAAGAAAGGGACGGAAGGAAAGGGGAAAAGTCATGATCTATTTATTTTTTTATCATCACATCTTACTTGTTCACTCGCATTTTATTTACCCACTTTTGGCCGTGCTGGGTCTGTGGCCCTCGCGGGCTTCCTCTGCGGTGCGCGGGGCTGCTCCCTGTTAGGGAGCGCAGGCTTCCCGTCGCCGTTAGGGAGCGCAGGCTTCCCATCGCAGTGGCTCTGCTTGTTGAGGAGCACGGGCTCTGGGTGCACGCGCTTCCGTAGTTGAGGTGCACAGGCCTGGTGTTCCATGGCGTGTGGGGTCATCCTGGACCAGGGACTGAACGTGGGTCCCCTGCGTTGGCAGGTGGATTTTCATCCGGTGGACCACCAGGGAAGCTCCAAAGGTCATGATGTAGAATGTAGTGTATGCAAGTAAGTGTCGTTGTGGGGGTATAGTTTTAGCTGTTCGCAGCTGCCCGCTGATTTAGATGCTAATAAAATGTAGGCTTATACCTAAACTTTTGTTGTTGTTTTCTTGCCAAGTCATGTCCAACACAGGGATTGAACCTGCGCTTCCTGCGTTGGCAGGCGGATTCTTTACCACTGAGCCACCAGAGAAGCCCCATACCTAAACTTAGGTATGCTTAAATGTTTAGCTTGTGGTCTTTTACATTGAAGGTAAAGGGCACAAGTAGAAAAATGTGTGTATTACAAGTGAAGGGCCAGGGTTCCTAAGTGAAATAAGACCTACACTGCTGTGCATTAGAATCTCAGTAGTATAGCTCTGAATAATTACATCTCAGTTTCCTTATCCAGAAAATGGGTATAGGGCTTTTTACCTAAAATTATAAAGATCAAATGAGTTTATACATATCAATAGCTTAAAATAGTGTCTGTCACCCAGGAAGTCCTTTATAGACGTTCACCATTATTTCTACAATTAACATCAAGACCAATAAGATAATCTGTGGCTTCCTAGTATGCATGTGGTCCGAACACCAGTATTCAATGTTACCACCTATTGGGGAAGTGGAACCTTGGGTTGCTGGCAAGACTTAGATCCACACATGCCATGCCAGGCCTCTGATCCTGTGAGCGTATTATTCTTGAGATCATGGTCTGTATTTCAGAAGGAGCACTCATCATTTCGTGATAAAGATACAATGACCTCTTCATTTGTTCAGTCAGAGGGGTTTCCAGAGAAGCTGCGTGGGGTCTCCCTGGTTGTTCCTGGGGGTGCAGGCCGCAGTGAGAGGTCGGGACGCACAGAAGCGGAGGCGGTGAGGGGAGCAGGGGGAGGAGCGCAGGGCTGCTTAGACGCACACGCGGGGTCCGGGCCGCGCGAAGGGCCGTGGACCTGGGCGTGCTTCTCCCCAGCCCGGCTCCCGGGTGCTCACAGGGCCGTGCGTCCAGGGCCCCCCAGCGTGTGTTCCTCCCTGCTTTGATTCATTCGCAGGCTAAGGGAGAAAAGTAATTTCCAATGCAGGCCAACAAGGGTTTTCAGGACTCGAGATTTTGTGTTGTTTTTTCTTGAAAATTCTCACCGTGCACCCACCTAGGATCATTCCTCAGAAAAACAGTATTTTCCATGTGTCGGTTTTTTCCTAACATTTTGAAACATATATTTTAGTTTGTTTTAAGGAGGATTTATTTTAAGGAGGATTAGGTGTGATTATGTACTTAATGATGACAACCTGTAATTATTTTTATGATCATCAGTTATTAAGATTTCCTGTTTGTCTTTGAAGAGCATGACAGGTGTTTGTAGTTACCTTCCAAGAAGAAAAGATTACAGTTACGTAGTAGATGCAGATTATTTTTGCTCACTCGTCAAAAACCAGCTTATACTCTATATTTTAGCTAACAACTCAATGTAAGTAAATGTTGACAGTTTTGAATTCTGAAAACCTGATTACTAAATAGACAAAATCTTTTTAAGAGTAATGGCTCTTGAGAAGTTGAGCACGATTGTTCACTCATTGCAGTGCTGTAGAAGAATTGGGGCCCAGCAGAGCTAGGTTCACATGCAGTCTGCTGTATGTTGATTGTACAGCCCTTTGCAAAACAGTTAAGCTTGTGGACCTCAGCTTATCCACCTGTGAAGTGGTAAATGACTGAAACTCACAGTATTATCCAAATACTGAAAGATTTTGAATGCTTCCCTTCGTTTTGTCCTAACCCCTTTTCTGTAAATATTGCTGCTGCTGCTAAGTCGCTTCAGTCGTGTCCGACTCTGTGCCACCCCATAGACGGCAGCCCACCAGGCTTCCCCGTCCCTGGGATTCTCCAGGCAAGAACACTGGAGTGGGTGTAAATATTGCAGTATACCTAATTATCCCGAATAATTAAGAATGACTAAAACAGACACAAAATTAATCACACTGACCTCTTTGATTATTTTAACTCAAGTTGAAAATAATTTGAGAAAGCACAGTTACTATATTTTCTTAAAGTAATTTAAAGATACGTGGTGATAACATAATGAAAGTATACCTGTTCCCAAGATAATATTGAAGAAGAGCTTGGGAAGACTGAAATAACCCTCCAGTCAGGTAAACAGTCAGGGGCAGAGCCAAGAAAAAGCAAGTACGTGTCAAAAGCAAAGAGAGCTTGTCACTAGCAGTGTTTCATGATTAAATCTGAAATGTGCATGTGTGCGTGTGAGCCCAGTCGTATCCGCTTCTTTGTGACACCACGGATTGTAGCCCATCACGCTCCTGTGTCCTGGCATTTTCCAGGCAATAGAATGAGCTAAATTTAACAAAACCAGCCTCAACTGTATCATCTTTTCTCACCTATTAAATGGAAGAAAACTTTAAATTGGGGGCTCTGTCTTTTAAATTTTTTATTTAATTTTTAAATTTTGAAGTAGGTTTTTTTTTTAAGTTGTGAAAATAAAGTTTCTTCACAAAGAATGCTCGTGTGCCCTTATCTCAGCTTCATCAAGTGTTAATGTCCTATATATAACCACAATGCAAGTATCAAAATAAGAAAAAAATTAACATTAATATTACTCTCTTACCCGATCGACAGGCCTTCATTCTCATCTTGTTAATCTTCCTAGTAATGCCCTTCCAGTCTAGGTTCTAATCCAGGACCCCCCGTTGCACTGACTCATCAAGTCGCCTTAGGTCCCTTTAATCTGCCTAGTTCCTCTGTTGTTTGGCAGCCTTGACACTTGTGGAGAGCACTGTCGGTAAACGTGTGCCGTGGCCCCTGGAAAGCGGCGATGTGTCCTCCTCAGCAGAGCAGGCCCGGGAGCACACGACTCCATGTGCCCCATTCAGGCGAGTCTGCTTTGGCCATGTGGTGGAGGAGACATCCGCTTCCTCTGCTGTAGAGTTGCTGTTTTCCTTTGTGATTGGAATCTTGCTTTGTGACTGTAAATACCATGTTTACAATCTCAGTCTTCACTAACGGCTGGGTCTTCCCTGACTGTTTTGTTTCTCAGTGCTGATTTCCCATTTCCACCCTTTCTTCTACATGTTTCATCGGAGTTCTGTGGCAAGGAGGAGTTTTCTTTTCTCCCTTACATGCTTAGTTGTAGCTGGGTATCTGTTTTCACTCTGTGGATTAAAAGTCATTTCTATCCTTGTTTAAATTGTTCCCGGTTTGACCACTGAGAGCTCACTAAAGTCAACTCCTCTGTCCTGTGATATGCTTCCGTCATTTTTTGAACATTTTCTTACTTTCTGGCACTCAAGTCCTTCCTGGCTTATCCCATACTTCCTCCGCCTCCCTTGCCAGTCCTGAAGTCGCCGTTTCTCCAGGGAGCCCTGATTCCTTTGTTCATTGTTCTAGTGCTTAGAAACCAGGACCTGAGCACTAGATGGTGTTCACTGGTGACATGATAGCACTGCTTCCAGGCCCTCTCATGAACAGAGCTAGGGGAGATGTAATGTATACATATCCTATTTTGATATCAATGTCCAGTCTAAAACTATTGGCTTCTCCAGTTTCAGTTCAACTTTACAAGGTTGATCATAGCTTCCCTACAAATAAAGAATTATTTGGAGCTCTTTTCTCTGACAAAAGAGACTTGTTTCCTAATATCCACAATGTGTTTATTTGCCCAAGCTTTGATGTACATAGTTGTTTCAGAATTGCTAACTCACACTTTAGATTTTGCTGAGTTTTAATAAGAGCATAGTTGTTGCTGTTCAGTCACTCAGTCGTGTCTGACTCTTTGCGACCCCACGGACTGCAGCACTCCAGGCCTCCCTGTCCATTGCCAACTCCCGAGCTTGCTCAAACTCATGTCCATCCAGTCGGTGATGCCATCCATCCATCTCATCCTCTGTCGTCTCCTTCTCCTCCTGCCCTCAGTCTTGCCCAGCATCAGGTCTTTTCCAGTGAGTCAGCTCTTTGCATCTGGTGGTCAGAGTATTGGAGCTTTAGCTTCAGCATTAGTTCTTCCAATGAACACCCAGGACTGATTTCCTTCAGGATGGACTGGTTGGATCTCCTTGCAGTCCAAGGGACTCTGAAAAGTCTTCTCCAACATCACAGTTCAAAAGCATCAATTCTTTCACACTCAGCTTTCTTCTTTCTTTATGGTCCACCTCTCACATCCATACTTGACTACATAGTTTTCACTATACGGACTTTGGTTGGCAAAGTTATGTCTCTGCTTTTTAATATGATGTCTAGGTTTGTTTTTTAATACGATGTCTAGGTTTGAGCATAGTTAGGAATTTTAAATGAACATAGTTAGACTGGCACATTTTGATTCTAAAATGCACAGAAGACATGTCCAGTTATGTAGTGAACTAGTGGAAGTATACCAAAAAGCATTGCTTCCAGTCTTTTTTTTTTTTTCCTTCAACTTCATTGAAACATAATTGACATTCAGCACTCAATAAGTTTAAGGTTGACTTACATATGGCAGTGAAAATGGTCAATAAGCAGTTTATAATAGGAATAGAAAAGAGTTTCACTTAAGCCAAACTGAGGACTCTAGCCTGGAACAGAGCCTCCTAAATGACCATGGAGAAGAAGAGTTTTCATCAGTTTTCTGTCTTGTCAGAACCAAGAACATCAACACGACAGGGAGACATTCCTTCAGGACTTCCAACTAAGTCAGTATGTACTTGGTGAGTCAGCGTGGCTCAGCAGCCGGAAAGGGAGTTTTCTCATCAGAGGAGGGCCACCGTCCGCATCCCAGGTCAAGAGTCGTTCATTCTTTTTTTTAACATAGATGTTCTTTCCTTCTGGTGAATGTTGCCTTTTCCTTTAATAATCAAAGCAGATGTATGGTGTATGTTTGATAGGCCACCAATAGGCTGTTTCATTTAGCATAAAATTCAAGTTAACTCCTGCATAAGACAGAATGATTCCGCATAACTCAGTATGGGAAAGTTTCTCTTATCCCGTATATATGGAAGTGATGAGCACAGTAATTTTAGTGAACATCCATCATCCCATATAGATATGAGATTTACTATAAATTAAAGAAATAGAAAAACAAGTTTTTCCCTTGCAGTGAGAACTCTTTAAGATTTGCCCTCCGCAGCTTTCACGTGTGGCATTCAGCTGTGTTAACTGTGGTCACGGAGTTGTGCGTTACACCCCCAGTACTTGTTTGTCTTACAGCTGAAAGTCTGGTGCCTTTTGCCCACCCTCCACTCCCACATGTGGAAGTCCCAAATCTGATCTCTTTTTCTATGAATTTGTTTCACCTTCAATACTAAGTTAATTCCTGGTACACAGATAGTAATGCAGTGTTTCTGTGCCATTTCAAAAGGATCACTGTGACAATTCTAGTTACAGTAAGTCACCGAACAAAGATGTTACAGTTGCTGACTGTATTCCCCACACTGAGCGTTTCACACCCGTGACTCATTTATCACGTAACTGAAAGTTTACTCCTCCTGGTTGCCCTCGTCTCTCTCCTCCCCCACTGCAGTCCCCTCTGGCAGCTGCCGGTTTGTTCTCGCTATCTGTGACTCTGTTTCTGCTCTGCTGTGTTCATTTGCTTTTGAGATTCTCCACAGAAGCGAAACCATACAGTATTTGTCTTCCCCAGTCTGACTGATTTAGCTTAGCATAATACCCACTAGGTCCGTCTGTGTTCTATAAATGGCAAGATTTCACTCTTTTTTGTGACTGAGTACAAAACAACCAAAAAAAGCAGTATTCCACTGTGTGTATCTACCACATCTTCTTTATCTGTTATTTTGTTGATAGGCATTTAGGTTGCGTCCATATCTTGGCTTTTGTAAACATTGCTCTGGTGTGCATAGGGTACATGTATATTTTTGAATCAATGTTATTGTTTTCTTCTGACAAATACCCAGGCGTGGAATTTCTGCATCTTACAGTAGTTCTATTTTTAATTTTCTGAGGTGCCCCAGGTTGTTTTTCATAGAGATTGCATCAGTTTAGATTCTCACCAACAGTGCATGAGGGTTTGCTTCTCTCCACATCCTTGGCCATGCGTATCATTTGTTGTCTTTTTGATAACAGTCATTCTGATAGATGTGAGCTGACATCCAGTTGTGGTTTTGGATTTTATTTCCCTGATAGTTCGTAACATTGAGCACCTTTTCGTGTGGCTACTGGCCACCCATACGTGTTCTTAGGGGAAAATGTCTATTTGTAATTCTCTGCCCAGTTAAAGGAATATTTATCCATCTGTGGCTGCCCTGGGCCTCTGTTGCTGCACCGACCGCCCTCCAGGTGTGCGTGGGCTGCTCCTCGCGTGGCTCCTCTTGTGGAGTGCTGCCCCAGGGTGCTCACGCTCAGTAGTGGTGGGAACGGGCTTGGTTGCTCCACCTCCTGTGGGGTCTTTCTGAACCAGGAATCAAACCCAGGTCCCTGCATTGGCAGGCAGATTCTTAACCAGGCAGATTGTTAACCAGGGACCACCAGGGACGTCGTCCTCTACCCAGTTTTTATCTGTTTGCTTTTTTGGTTTTGAGTTCAGTTGGGATATACAGATGCACCCTTATGTGCTGTATCATTTGTAAATATATTACTCCATTCAGTCGGGGACCTTTTTGCCTTGTTAATATTTTGTTCACTGTGCACATTCACTTTTACTTTTGTTTCACTTGCCTGAAGGGATGTATTCAAAAAATATTACCAGTAAGACTGATGTCAAATTCCATATTGCCTGTGTTCCTTCCAGGACTTAATAGTTTCGGGCCATACACTGAAGTCTTGAGTCTTTTTCCATCTACTCTGGGGCATGGTGTAAAAGAGCAGTTTGACACTTTTGCAAGTAGCTGTCCAGTTTTCTCAACACCATCTATTGAAGAGGCTGTTTTCCCCTGTTGTATGCTCTTGCCTCCTTTTTCGTGGACTAGCTGCCCTTGTAAGTGTGGGTTATTTCTGGGCTCAATTCTGCCCCTTTGATCTGTGTATCTGTTTTTTTGCCAGTGCCGTACTGTGTGCATTGCTGTAGCTTTGAAGTACAGTCTGAAGTCAGGGAGTGTGATTCCTCAGCTTTGTTTGTTCTTTCTTAAGACTGTTTTGTCTATTCAGGGTCTTTTGTGTTTCCATACAAATTTTAGAATTGTCTGTTCTAGTTTTGTGAAAAATGCCATTGGTATTTTCATAAGGATTGCATTGAATCTGCAGATTGCCTTGGGAAGTATGGCAATATTAATAATACAAATTCCTTCGATCCATTAACATGCTATTAAAAAAATGAAAAGAATCTGTAGTTTGTATTATCTTTTATTTCTTTCATCAGTGTTGTACGGTTTTCCAATTACAGGTCTTTTTATCTCCTTAGATAATTTTATTTCTGGGTATTTTATTCTCTTTGACATGATTATAAATGGAATTGTTGTCTTAATTTTTCTTGCTGATTCTTTGTTGTTAGTGTGTAGATATGCGACAGATTTCTGTAGATTAGTTTTGTATCCTAGAACTTTACAGAATTCATTGACTAGTAGGTTTTTGGAGATGTCAGGAGGATTTTCTATGCATAGTATCATGGCATCTGCAAACATTAACAGTTTTACTTCTTCCTTTCTAATTTGGATCCCTTTTATTTCTTTCTCTGGCCTGATTGCTATGGTTAGGACTTCCAATACTGTGTTGAATAAAAGTGGCCAAAATGGGTACTCTTGTCTTGACTCAGAGGAAATGCTTCAGCTTTTCACACTTGAGTTGTGAGTATGATGTTAACTGTGGACTAATGGTCTTTGTTATGCTGAAGAATTTCCCTATATACCCATTTTGTGGAGAGTTTTTATCATGAATGAATTTTAAATTTTGTACAAAGATTTTATCTGCATCTATTGAGATGATTACGTGACTTTTGTTTTTCAACTTCAAGTCAGTCGTTGATTGATTTGCAGATACTGAACCATTCCTGGCATCCCTGGAAGAAATCCTGCTGATCACCCTTTAAATGTCTTTTCGTAACAAAATAATTTAATCCGTCTTTAGGAATTGGGGAAAGTTTGTGCTTTTTATTCCTATAGATCCTTAAAAAGTCAGAATCTAGTTTTATTTCTCAGGAAGTGACATATGAGAACTACTTTATTGCAACTGTTGTTCTTTTCTCCCTTTCTTCTCCTTTCTTTTTTCTTTTGGTACAATTATTTCTCTGCAACTTGTGTTACTTAAACATATTAGCAAACTAGTGATTTCAAAACCATAATATAAAAGCTAAACAATCTCAGTTCTTTTAGAAGTAAAAAACCATATTGCTCTCTCATTTTAGAAAACGAGATGGTCTTGCTCAAGAGCAGACCATGTATCATAAAAGGATGAACCAACCTCTTGCGTTAGTGACTGATGGCTGAGGATGGTGAAGTGTTTTATATATTGAGGCATCAGGGAAGTTTACACTACCTCCTGTGTCACCAGACTTTTGAGCAGAGTTCAGTTCAGTTCAGTTGCTCAGTCGTGTCCGACTCCTTGCGACCCCATGAATCGCAGCACGCCAGGCCTCCCTGTCCATCAACAACTCCTGGAGTTCACCCAGACTCACGTCCATCGAGTCAGTGATGCCATCCAGCCATCTCATCCTCTGACGTCCCCTTCTCCTCCTGCCCCCAATCCCTCCCAGCATCAGAGTCTTTTCCAGTGAGTCAGCTCTTCGCATGAGGTGGCCAAAGTATTGGAGTTTCAGCTTTAGCATCAGTCCTTCCAAAGAACACCCAGGACTGATCTCCTTTAGAATGGACTGGTTGGATCTCCTTGCAGTTCAAGGGACTCTCAAGAGTCTTCTCCAACACCACAGTTCAAAAGCATCAATTCTTCAGTGCTCAGCTTTCTTCACAGTCCAACTCTCACATCCATACATGACCACAGGAAAAACCATAGCCTTGACTAGATGGACCTTTGTTGGCAAAGTAATGTCTCTGCTTTTGAATATGCTATCTAGGTTGGTCATAATTTTCCTTCCAAGGAGTTAGCGTCTTTTAATTTCATGGCTGAAATCACCATCTGCAGTGATTTTGGAGCCCCCTAGATATAAAGTCTGACACTGTTTCCACTGTTTCCCCATCTACTTCCCATGAAGTGATAGGACCAGATGCCATGATCTTTGTTTTCTGAATGTTGAGCGTTAAGCCAACTTTTTCACTCTGCTCTTTCACTTTCATCAAGAGGCTTTTTAGTTCCTCTTCACTTTCTGCCATAAGGGTGGTGTCATCTGCATATCTGAGGTTATTGATATTTCTCCCAGCAATCTTGATTCCAGCTTGTGCTTCTTCCAGCCCAGCATTTCTCATGATGTACTCTGCATAGAAGTTAAATAAGCAGGGTGACAATATACAGCCTTGATATACTCCTTTTCCTATTTGGAACCAGTCTGTTCCATGTCCAGTTCTAAATGTTGCTTCCTGACTTGCATGTAGGTTTCTCAAAAGACAGGTCAGGTGGTCTGGTATTCCCATCTCTTGAAGAATTTTCCACAGTTTATTGTGATCCACACAGGAGAGTAGCTAAGTCAAAAACTTTACCTTTTACCCTGTTCATAATAATTATTATGACTTTTGAATAAACCATTGTTTATAACCCTTAATTTTACTACCCTGCATAATGTTTTAAATGAATTAATGTATACTTTGCTTTCTTAGAAATAAACTAAGCATTCACTTTTATTTCGCCCAAATGTAAAACAAGTAAAAGTAATGAGCTTCCGGGGACGGCATTTTACTCTTCTTGACGTTGTTACTCTGCATACTTACAGTGGATTAAAGCTAAGCTTGAAGTATAAGTTGAAAGCAAGCCTATGAGCTCTAAATATTTTTAAAAACCTTGAAAGATTATTTTAAACGTATAAAGCATATGTATAATTACGAAAACAAGTACAATTAAAACTGGAAGTCTGGCCCATCAAATTGTTTACCGTTTGAGTTTTCTACAGTAGCTAGCTTGAGTTTTTCACTATGTTCTAAATCTTCTGTAATAAAAATGTACTTTTATAACCAGATGCTTTTAAATTTAATTTTTAAATTGTGATTATATGTATATACACATGTACAGCATAAATTCGCCATTTAAATAATTTTAAATGTGCACTGCAGAGGCATTAAGTACATTGAATTTTTATACAGCCATCACCACCATCGGTCTCTAGATTCAGATAATTTTTCGAATGAACATTATTTTCTAAGTCATCCGTAATTTTTTTCCTTCAAAACTAACCATGTTTCTTGGGACTTCCTTGGTGGTCCAACAATTAAGACAACTTGCTCCCAACGTGGGGGTCCCTGGTTTGATTCCTGGTCAGGGAACTAGATCCCACATGCCGAAACTAAAGGATCTCTCACACCGCAACGAAGATCTGGAGTGCTGCAACCAAGACTCAGCACAGCCAAATAAATAAATGAATAAAAAGAAATATATATTTAAAAGATCCTGTTTCCTGTATTGCCACAGGATAGTTAAGGCAAAGCTGACTTGCCTTCTTTTAATGAAATCAAATGTAAGTTACAGCAGTGCTGAAGATAAAAATACTTAAAGAGCCTACAAACAAAATCCAGCCTTAGTGTTTTAAGAAGAAGCTTTATTTCAAATACATGTGACTACTACGTATGTGGGCATTTGTTTAAAATAAAACCAAATTTTCATTTCATTTAAAAGAATTCGCCTTCTAAGCCAATGTTTTGAATAAAACTGTTAGCATACCTACCTGGTTTAAATAAAAATACTTCATATAGATTCAAAATAAAAAGATTTGTTAAATTTGTGAAAATTTTCTACTTCCCCCCCACTTAAGGTATTTAATTCACTTACCATCACCCACGCTGCCCCCAGACACACAGTGTATTCTGTGATGTGTTATCCTTTTGTGGGTGCTGGTTAATTTCATAGATTATAAGTCATGGACAAATGAACTAATACATTTTAAAGAAATGCACTGCTTTCCACAAACCATTATATAAAATACATACACACAGTGTTGGCTTTGTGTTTTAAGCTTCGTTTGTAAACCTGACATAAAACTTTTTCTTGATGTTTAGGTATATTCTGTCAGTGAGCTGACCTGCAGTTTGGCCTGTACAGACTATTTTTAATATACCCTTCAAATACAAAGTTTATAAATTTGAGATAGTCTCAATCAGTGATTTATATTTCAGACACTTAGTTTAGGGTTTTATAGCATGGTTGGTTTTTAATTTAATTTAGAATTTAGTGTTTTCCTAATCTGTGAGAAGTTAGTACATACTCCATTAAAAGGATTCCATGGTGAAGTGAATTTCCAACAAATGCTTTCTTCCATATCCCTTTCTTTGAACATTTTTAACAAATATGTTTCTGTGACACCCAGTAGTAAAGATGTCTATTTCAATTTAACTTCCTGTGTCTCAGCTTTTTGAAGATGGACTCATTTGCATATGACATCTGCTAACATTCCCAAGAAATGATGGTCTGTATTAATCTACTGATCCAAGAAATAATATTATTTATATTATTTCAGAAATTTACCCCATTCCCTCCCCAAAATGGCTTCCCCAGTGGCTCAGTGGTAGAGAATCCACCTGCCAATGCAGGAGATGTGGGTTTGATCCCTGGATCAAGAAGATCCCCTAGAGAAGGGAATGGCAACCCACTCCAGTATTCTTGGCTGGAAAATCCCATGGGCAGAGAAGACTGGCAGGCTACAGTCCACAGGGTTGCAAAGAATTGGACACTACTTAGCAACTCCATAGACTTCCCTGGTAGCTCAGCTGGTAAAGAATCCTCCTGCCATGCTGGAGACCCCGGTTCAATTCCTGGGTCAGGAAGATCCGCTGAAGAAGGGATAGGCTACCCACTCCGGTATTCTTGGGCTTCCCTGGTGGCTCAGCTGGTAAAGAATCCTCCTGCCATGCAGGAGACCCTGGTTCGACTCCTGGGTCAGGAAGATCCGCTGAAGAAGGGATAGGCTACCCTCTCTGGTATTTTTGGGCTTCCCTGGTGGCTCAGACGGGAGAGAATCTGCCTGCAATACAGGAGACCTGAGTTTGATCCCTGGATTGGGAGGATCCCCTGGAGAAGGCAAAGGCTACCCACTCCAGCATTCTGGCCTGGGGAATTCCATGGACAGAGGAGCCTGGCAGGCTATAGTCCATGGGGTGGCAAAGAGTCGGACACAACTGAGCGAGCGACTTTCACTGGCAACTAAACAGCCAACGACCCCCTCCCCCCAGTAAAGCCTAACATTTCTATGATTTGGTCAAAATAGACCAATAGAAAGGGTGAAAATAGACTAGACCACTGAAAACCAGACTCAGTCTTGCCCCATTCTTTTTCCCCCTTCATAATCGATAGCCTAATTCTTTTGTCTTTGAACTCCAAGGATTCAGCAAACCGTTAGAGAAATAAATATATTTGAGAGCCACAAAATGACTACTGATTCAAAGCATCACAGAGGGAAAGAAGTGCCTGGATCATTCACACAACCAGAAAACCGGTTTGGAAATTCTGGCTTAGTACTCATTTCTGTGCATATTTGCTAGAACTCAAGCACTAAAGCCTTATTTCTCTCAAATTTGCACACAGTAAAAGTCCTGATTGAATCATAAATGTAAAGATCTTTATAGAAAACCAGTGAGAAATTTGACAAATTAGCTAAATGTTAAGCAAAAGAGACAGCTAATCTGGATTATTCGTGTCTCAATAGCAGTTCTCCTGTCTTAATCGCACAGCCAGTTGCCTCTCTCCAGAGTGTGTGGCCAACTGCATTCTCATCCAGAAAAAAACATTAGAAGGGCTGCTCCTGGAGACTTCAAAACAGCACAGCAGCAGAGAGCAAGAAGTATCCAGCTTTTAGTCAGCACAAAATATGCGAGCATAGTTTACTGACTGACTGTCATGAATTTCTTGTCGTCTTGTCTGAAACATATGCCTGTTGTTCAAATTCCACTCTAGATGATCTGAAAGAAACTCAAGTTATAATTTCTTCAGTTATGTTTTGTTTTGAAATTTTCAGTCATTAAAGCAGGATGAAATGAATATGTTGTCTGTTTTTGTGCGTCCTGTAAGTATGTACCGCTGACACTCAGCTGTAGAGTGTTTACATCACAGCGACTGTTGCCCCCGTCATTCATGACGGAGAAAGGGGTCTTGAGGGCTCAGATCACATAGCAGGATGAAGAGACTTTTGAGAAGCTTTCTATAACCACAGAAACCAAAAACAACAAAAAAAAATCACTGCAAAAATATTAATAAGTTTTACTGGAGTCAAGAAGATGAACTGTTAGTGTATTTTTTAAAAGGAAAATCATATACTTGTTTTTTTTACTGAAATGGCTTGTTAGTAACGTTAGTGTATATTGTAAGCCTTGTGTAAGGCTAATAGTTGTTTCTTTTCTAAATAATAAGAAAAATCAAGTTAATGTTGCTCTTTCTGAGCAGACAAAATGCACCAGCAACTGAAATGTTTAATTTAACAAATGAGGCTTTTGGAAGAACATGAGCTTTGCAAAGTTATAGGAAGTGAACCTAAGTCTTAGATTATAGTACGTATGTTATCAGAGGCTGCTTAACCTCTGTAAGCCTTGATTTATTCATCTGTTAAACTGACTGGTAGAAATATATCTGTATTTCTCAGAATTATTATGAGTATTAAGGGACGCACACAAGGGGTCAAGTGTAAATTCTTGTAAACTGTAAACTCCCTACTTACCAGATGCTACTTGGTTCTACCATTGCTTGCTACTGTTGCTACTAATCATAAGACATGGAGTTATAAATACTTCCAAGTAATTTTAATACTGTTAGTCACCACTCTGACTGCTCTAATCAAGACAAATGAATTTAAAGGCAGCTCTGTGGAGAGTCTTCTTAATTTTTTCTCTCTCAGGTGAAAAAAAAGAAAAGTGAAGTAGGCAGGTGCTTTTGTTTTTGTGCCAGAAAACTTATCCTAAGGTTGTTCTGCCTCCTCATCGCCAATCTGGATCATCAGCATCTCTTTTTAGCCCTCGTAACTCTCGCACTTCTCCAAGAAAGGTATTTAATACGTATGCAAGGCTGGTCACTCACATGTCAGTACCTTATTCCCTCAAGGCAGCCTTCCAAGGGACTGGCGTAAACATCATTTCGGATGAGCTTGTTAATAACTGAAAGAGGTTTTAGGTGTGGGAGTTTAAACACATGTAAACTGAAAAAGAGCTTTTCCTTTAAAACCCTGGAAGCTCAGGACCCGCTGCATTTGGTAGCCTTCCAAGACCCCCGGGACCAGTGTGACAGCCACTGATCTCAGAGAGCCTCCCAGGCTGTTACTGCTTCAGATTAACGCTGAAGCTGGAGTCTGTTCGGTGTTCAAGAGCAGCTCCAGCACCGAGGTAAGGGTGGGCCTTGCAGGTGGGGCAGGGAAGCAACAGGCAGGAGTCGCCCATCACACTCTCCCCAGTGTCGTCACAAGTCTCCTCTCCACTGAGCGCTCGTCACCTGTGTCGGGAAGCGTGCAGCTGGATTTTCCAGCACTGGCAGCACGCACCCCTGTCACCACTGCTCTCTGAGTTTCTGCTGAGTGCAGGCGCTTACAGCGTCCTGTGAGTTTCTGCGGTACGGCGGGGCGCAGCAGCTGCGCTTGTACACACATGCCCTCATTTCTGGTCCCTTCCCACTGAGGTCACCGCAGAGCACTGAGCAGAGTCCCCTGTGCGGCAGTGGGTCCCCGCTGGTTACCTCTTCTGTGCATGGAATCTGGTGTGTACTCGTCACTCCTTGTCATCCCTCTTTGAAAGTGCCAGAGGAGTCTTTGTAAAGTGTAAAGTGACTTCAAGCGCTAGTGGAAAACATTTGCTTGGCACCCAGAAGTGGCTTCCTCGGTACCTAAATACTACGCTTTCTGCCAGTGAAAACGCCGCCTGATAAAGTTCCCGGACAGAAATACGCACATCTGCCAACAGCGCTGGCCGCCAGGAAGCGCACGGCTGAGGCGCGCAGAAGCAGCCTTTTCCTTAGCCCAGTGTTTGGGCCTGTTGTTCCTCCTTTGTTACATGGGTCCCATTCCCTTTCCTTCTTTCAGTGGTCTTGTTACTTACAGCTTTTAGATTGTAGTGACCACATGATTTTTAATGGGATTTTCAATGATTTACCCTTAAGGGCTGTCACGTATTGCATTTCCTTTTCAGAAGTAACAAGATACAAATAAATAACAAGATTAATAAATAACACAAAACGGGCATTTGGACAAAAATTACCATTAATTTCCTTTACAATGACTGCTCCTGGGAAGGATAGTTAATAAAGAGGAAAAAGAATGAAAACTTGAAATTGAGCTTCAAATGGATGGAATGTGACATTATATACATGTATTCTGAACTACCTGATAATCTTCAGCTACCTGAGAAAAACTGCCAGCGGTTTTTCAAAGAAATTAAGGCTGTAGGAACCTGCATTTCGTTGCCATTCTTTGCAGTCTTGATTCATGATCATTTGTGGAGTACTGTAAAACTATCGGTAAATAAGGACCAGTCACACTGTCTGAACAGTATCTCTCAGCATTTGCCTGCTTCTGTAATTACACTGTGATTATTTTTTATTGTTGACAGTAAAATATGTAGCATATTTCACAAGTGGAATTCTCACTGCCAGTCTCTTAAAGTACTGTTGTTTGGGGGATATTCTATATGCTAATTAACATTGTTGTCTTATACTTTTGGTCATAGAAAGCCGTTCTCTTTAGGACGTTCAGGGAGAAGAGATCTCACTAAAAGCTTTATGGCATTATGGTGGTCTGTTTACAAACGCATTCTTACTGAAATGTAAGTTACTTTTTAAATATCTGAGGAATTTAAAGCTTTTAATAATAATGCTTTAATATACATGTAATATTTCATCATTTAGTGAAGAGCTACATATTAATACTCTGATATTAATAAAATATTTTATATATTAGAAAATGTAATACTTTGACTTTGTCAGCTCCCATCCTACTTAAATACTAAGCTGGCATTTTTGAAAGAAAATGGAAACACACTAAGAAGGCAAATATCTGAGGTGGTAGATTATTTTCATAATTGGTTTTGATGTCTGTCTGTTATTTTATTGTCCCGCATTAAACTGACTCATTGCAAAACTTAGAAAAGTTTTTTTTATAAAGAATTGAGTCATCTCCTTGTACAGTCATTTTGCTGGTTTCTTTATGCCATTTTGTAACACTAAACAAAGCTATCTTTATTAATTCTCTCAAATAAATCACTTCTTTCAGGAAAGCTATTCAAGGGATACTTGCTGAATTTCTCTCCGAGTTGATGGCATTCAGCTTACTTTGAAAGCTCTTTGTATTTTAAACTCTGCTCCAGGATAAACAAAAGCAAATTTCGCTCCTCCTAAGTAGTTCCTATCTGATCTTTGATTAAAAAAAAAAAAACTGAAAACAATACACGAATTTTTATAGCTTACAGAAGTGAAATTTTCATATATACAAATACTGTTTTTGATTGAATTGGATGCCTAATTCATGCTTTTCAGTTTCAAGTCTTCCCAAAACTTTAAGATTATTTCTCCTTTGAAACTTTAAACCAAAACTTGGAAGTTTTAGGTGTGTTCCTTTGCCAGAGTGTGAACTGGAAAATGAATGAACAACTGAAAGAGAAGAACCTGTTCGAGGCTTTTGTATCAGAAACTGTGTCTGCTGTTCCCCACCTTCAGTTAGAGATTCACTTGATTTATCACATACCTATTAAGATTCAGTTATCCCTGGACAGAAGAATGGATCAGAATAGAACAGAATATAAAATCTTAGAGTATACCAAGAACGTGTGGGAATTTGGTATATAAAAAAGTGAGAAATCTTTAGTGAGTTACATTTTAAGGACATGAAACTTCACAGAAATCTTGAACTTTGTTCAGTAATTTCGTTATTACTAATAGCAGTATTGCAACTTTAAAAATTTTTAATGTTTATATATAAAAACAGATAAGCATGTTATTAGAACTCAAGATATTCAGCATAACAGAAAGTTACAAATGAAATAAAAGTTATAAAATGAAAGAAGCTAGGGAAGAATCCTACAATGTCCAGTTTGAATGGTTACCATCAATATGAGCTCATGATATTTCAGTTCCTGTTCCATCCACATAAAAGGCAGTTCCCAGAGCAATGAGTATACCTATGCCCAGATCTTGCTGTTACCTTTCCCCACTGAAAGACAGCAGTTCCCTGGAGAAGAGGCTGATTCCAGGTGTAGGGAGGGAAAGTGTAAAATGAGCCTGAGATCATATTAAAAGATGCTCAGCGTCACTATTCATAATGGAAATGCAAATCAAAACCACAATCACCTTACACCTGTCAAAATGGCTATCATCCAAAAGGGCACATAACAAATGCTGGCAAGAACGTGGAAAAAAGGGAACCCTCTTACCCTGTTGGTGGGAATGTGAGTGGGTGCTGCCACTATGGAGAACAGTACGGAGGCGCCTCAAAAAACTAATAATAGAGCTACCATAGGACACAGCAGGTCCACTCCTATGTGTGTATAAATGTTTAAAAAGCCCACCCCACTAATTTGAAGCGGTACATGCACCCCAGTATTCATAATATTGGTATTTCCAATAGGCAAGATGTGGAAGCAACCTAAATGTCCATCCACAGATGAATGGATAAAGAAGATGCGGTGTATGTATGCACACGAGGGAATACTACTCAGCCATGAACAGAACAAAAGTTTGCCATTTGCAGCAACATGGATGAACTTGGAGGGTTTTATGCTAAGTGAACTAAGTCAGAGAAAGATGTGTACTATATGATATCATTGATATGTGGAATCTGAAAAACACCACAAACGAGTGAATGAAGCAAAAGAAACAAACTCACAGATACAGAGAACAAGCCAGTGGTTACCAGTGGGAAGGGGGCAAGGGCAGCATGGGTTTGGGGAGTGGTAGGTGTAACCTACTGGGTATAAGGTATTCTCAAGGATATATTGTACAAATGGGGAACATAGCCTATGTTTTGAAATAACTATAAATGGAAAGTAGCCTTTAAACATTGTATAAAAATGTAAGAAAAGATAGTCTATGAGTCAGATCTGCCAAATTTTTACAATTTTTATAAACCAAATTCCTGGCACAGGATCTGAAATACACTGAGACCTTGAAAAGTACTGAAAGAATTCATTGTGTTTTATTGTATTTTTCATCTATTTACAGTCTTTTTAAAAAGATTAATTCTGATGTTAACTGCCCTTCTTAGTTCTGTGGCATGTGTAAATTTCTCGTTTTTGTTCTTCCGTGAAAATTACCCGAAAAGTGTTAAAAGGGACTGGACAAGGTCCAAAGCGTGTCACACTTTACAAGTTGCAACTTGATCTCAAACTATTAATTAGTACTGTTTGAGTTTGGTCCTTCAATTAACTAAAGATCCACCTACTTCTCTATCTTGAATATCATAGGATAGCTTAGCAAATGTCTTGCAAATCTTGGTATACCACGTTCTTATAATTCTTTCAGTCCTGTTAGACTATTAAGAGAAGAAAATAAAGATCTTTTAGTAAGACTTATTTAATCACTGTTCCTTTTCTCATAGGTGGGCAAAAATACATACTTTTGAAAGCAGAAGCATTTTGCTTAATTTGCTATCTACTGCCACCCTGATTTTTTCTGTAATTCTTTACCTAGTACCTTGGTTCCTATATAAATGTTTTCAGTCTTATGGGAATCATTTTAATTAAAATGCGTTTTTAAACTGCCATGCCAGAGTTGACTAGCTGAGAACTAAAAGCCTCTTATCATGAAAAAGTAGTTGTCAAGCTGGTGGGGTGACTTGCTCAGGCACTGAGAGGTTTTGCTGATTCTGTGAGCTGTGTGGGTGTCAGGGGTCACCGTACGATGAGAGGGAGCTGAATAAGACAGGAAGCACAAAGCTCACCTATTTCTAATTCTGATAGGCCAGCGTGGGGTATGTGCAGGTGTCTTGCTGGTTTCAGCGTTAGGCATATAGACTCCCTACCGTCCCTTCACGTAGAGTCGGCCTAGGCGGAAAGGAAGGGAAGGCACGAGCTGGCAAAGGGGAGCAGTTTATCAAAAGCATCACGGAGTGTGTGTCATGCCTCAGAAATTATCCTGTCTTGAATCATTCCAAATACTGTATGTCTGTCATAACAGTTTATCAAAGCCTGCTAGGTTTTTGGCTGAGGCTGAATGGGTGTCATGGCTGAAATAATCTAATAGTTATCCATCTGTGAAAATAGTGAAAGTGTTAGCTGCTCAGTCGTGTCTGACTCTTTGTGACCTCGTGGACTGTAGCCCGCCAGGCTCCTCTGTCCATGGGATTCTCCAGGCCAGAATACTGGAGTGGGTTGCCATTCCCTTCTCCAGGGGATCTTCCCAACCCAGGGATCAAACCTGGGTCTTCTGCATTGCAGGCAGATGATTTACCAACTGAGGTCCACAGGTGTGGACCCTTATACGTTTGCAATGTTTGTTGACCCATTAAACTATATTTTTCTAAAACTTAAATTTATTTCAAAGCCATCCTAAGCATAGCATTTTTCTTCTGTGAAATTGGTGAAGCCATTTCAGTTGCTTCCCTCCTGCTTTTCAGTTTTTCTCTTGGTATTTCCAGTTGTCAGCAGCTCCAGACACTCTAGAGGGCTCTGCAAAACACTCCTTGTGGGAATGGTTTCCTCACACTCTTCGAATTCATTTTTGGAGAAATTGTTCACATAAAACTGATTGAGTATTACTTACTTTGTACAGGATAATATTTACTAAGAATATGGAGGTTATATTCACATGGATATATTTTTCTTTAGTTTGTTGGGGTTGCTTTTTTTTTTTGGAGTATATGATTTAGCAGACTCCCAGCAAGGTTATTTATTTTAATCCTGTCTTTTAAAAATCTCTTTCTGGTTTATCTTTGTAGATGCTTTCCACTTTGAACAACCTTGCATTGAAAGGGTATGTAAAACTCAGATTTACTGTTACTGTGGTTTTTCATATGTTCTATATTAATAAAAATATCATTATATCTTTGCTTTTGGCATTCATACTTATTTATATCTGAATCACAAGTCATTATCACATTTCAATAAATTAATAAGTAATATAAATATATGTTTGTATTTGTGTATATGAAAAAGTGAAAAGTGTGAAAGTGTTAGTTGCTCAGTCGCGTCTGACTCTTTGCAGCCCCATAGACTGTAGTAGTCATGGAGGACAGGGGAGCCTGGCATGCGGCAGTCCATGGGGTCGCAGAGAGTCGGACCTGACTTAGCAACTGAGCAAAAACAACGGGAATTATACTCAGTATATTGTAACAACCTGGAATGGAATATAATCTGAAGAATATCTGAATCACTGTGCTATATACCTGAAAATAACGCAATATTATAAATCAACTATAATTCATTTAAAAAAACTTTGATTATTTGGGTTCCTGGGGTGACTTGTAGGACACTGGTCATTTTATTTCTTTTAATTTATATTTTTCCCTTTTTTGCCTTTTTATTTTGAAATAATTTCAGGGTTATGGGAAGTTGCAAGAAGAGGAAAAATAATTTTTATGTACCCTTTGGTCACATTCCCCAAATATTGAAGCTTTACCACGTTTACTTAATTATTCCTTCTCTCTGTCTAGAAACACACAGACAAGCTTGTTTTGTTTTGCTTTGTTTTTTTGGCTGGTCTATTTGAAATCTAGTTAGAGATGTGATGCCTTTTTACCTCTAAATAAGTTGACCTATATTTCCTAAAAACCAAGGTATACTTTTATATAATCAGAGTACGTTTGTAATCATCAGAGTATTGCACTGATACCCGTATTACTATCTAGTCTACAAACCTTGTGTCCATGTCATCAGTTGTCCCCATAGGAGGCCCTGTGACGCCTCCTCTGACTTATGCTGCCCAGACATGTAACGCAGCTCTGACCACAAAGAAACGGCACGCGCAGCCCTGTGGAGGAGGCTCTGCAAGGCGCCTGGTCTACCTGTTACATAAATGCCACTGTTCTAAGAAGACTGAGGAACTGGCCAGATGAGGGAGACTGAAATGACGGAGAAGCTGTCTTAGACTGGGCGGAGGAAGGGTCGTGTGTGTGTGTGCGTGTGTGTGTGTGTGTGTGCATGTTCTGTAAACTGTAAATGTCATTATTGGAACAGCTATATTTTTTAAATACTGGTTTCATAATAGTCTAAAATAGATTTATAGTGTACCTGTAAACGAAACTTCAGGAATGAGAACTTTATCTTGGCTGTATTAACACCAAGAGCTCATCAAAATTTTTTATGGGATATCTGTGACGTGCTGTGTCCAGGGATGATGAAAAGATTTAGAAATATGATCACTGTCCCAAGGAGACATAAAATCTCAGCTTTTTTTTTTTTCAGCCTGTGCCTGTCTTGTACAAACAACCAAAGCACATACCCTCTTTAATTTAAAATCTCAAATTAAACTCAGGTATCTCTGCCATGTGAGTCTGTTTGCTTCCTGAGTTTGTGTAATGAAGGATGCCTCATTATTTATGAAATATGTTTGGTCCCTAGATTGTGGTTGCTGCTGCTGCTAAGTCGCTTCAGTCATGTCCGACTCTGTGCGACCCCAGAGACGGCAGCCCACCAGGCTTCCCCGTCCCTGGGATTCTCCAGGCAAGAACACTAGAGTGGGTTGCCATTTCCTTCTCCAATGCATGAAAGTGAAAAATGAGAGTGAAGTCGCTCAGTCGTGTCCGACTCTAGCAACCCCATGGACTGCAGCCTACCAGGCTTCTGCATCCATGGGATTTTCCAGGCAAAAGTACTGGAGTGGGGTGCCATCGCCTTCTCCGAGATTGTGGTTAGTGAATAATAATAAGAGCTTGAATAGTGAAGGAAAACAGCTCCACCTTAAAGAGTTTTTTATGTTTCCTGAGTCTGGATAGTGGGACTTTAGTTAGAATTTAGACTGTAAGGGATATGTGTATCACATCTTAAACTAGTAAAACTGTAACAGATGGAATGAAGTGATCAAGACAATATTTTACCCCTCCATTACTGCTGTGCCCTGTACCCTTTGAATATAAGGATACTCCACAAGAATATGTATTCCTCTCTAAAAATAATTCTCACAGAAATTTAATAACTAGATTATGGTAATATCTCAGTGTTCTGTTTATGCTGACTTATACGGTTGTCTATATACATATGCCTGTAGGTGAAACGGTTTAGCAAGTAGATTAAAATGTGGGTATGAAAGCAATTAAAGGACTCGATCCACATAATGATAGTACTGCAGTTGCTACAAGATAAGGTCTGTAACTGATTCTGCTGAGACCGCTGGCAGGGTAGAAAGCCCTTTTTTGAAATAAGCCTTAATAATGCAGACTAGTGAATAATAGATAATATTCTGCTAACATGTAATCAGTTCCTTCAACAACACATTTACCTAATAAATGCCCAACTCCGTGCGGACTGTGTCTGCGTGGGGCCTGGCCATGTGAACACTGGACTCTGGTAGAATTCTCTGCGCTCAAGAGGCGGGGTTTATGGGCTGGAGACAGGGCGTGAATGTGCATCTGGCTCTTGCACTTACTAGCGACTTGAACTTGGGCGAACTGTTAAACTCTGTGTGCCCCGCTCCTCCATGTGGTTAATAAAGGAGAGAAGGCGGAGAATTCTGAGAGCATCTACCTTGTGGGGTTTTGTGAGGATTAAACAAACAAATGTATGAAGGGCTTGGAAAAATGCCTAGTGTAATAAGTGTCAGTTATTTTTGTTTTTTTAATGTGAAGACAGATAGTTAGAAACAAGTACACATTAAGGGAAACTTGGCCTGGTCTGGAGGGTCAGTAAAGGCTTTCTTGGGGATGGCCCTTGCGGCCTGAGAAGTTCAGGCTGACTGCACAGGGAAAGAATCCCAGGCTGGGAACAGCAGGCGTGGCGGCCTGGAGGAAGCCTGGGCAGAGTAAGGCGGGGACCCGTCCCGGCTGAGTCTCCTGTGGCCTCGGAGAGCTTTCAGAAGGGTGGTTTTAAGCAAGGAAGAGTCTCGTCTTAAAAGGATCGTTGTGCACGCGTTCTGAAAAGTGTTCGGAGCACACTGTTGACAAGTAGTAAGGTCGTAGCTGAGGGTAAGGTGGCAGGCAGATAGAAGCGGGCACATCAAAATACGTGCGGGTCAGCAAATGACATGACTTCATGTTTTACTGGAGGTGAGGGTGAGGGAGGAGAAACGCCAGTGCAGACTCCCGAGATAGCAGATAGAAGGGCGATACGTGCAGGTGAGTTCAGAGAGCTGAGGGGTGTTCTGTTGTAAAGAGACTGAGGATGTCGTATGGAGTTTGCCGATAATATCGAGGAAGTTGGGAGCAGTGATTCTCCAGGTGTGGTCCCTGGGCCAGCAGCATCACCTGGGCACTTGTTAGAAATATGAATTATCAGGCCCTACCCTGGACTGACTGAGTCAGAAATGCTGCATATGAGACCCTCCAGTCTGTGTTCTAACAAGCCCTCAGATGGTTCACATGGCTCTGCTGCCTGGGAAAAATGGAGAACACCATCCTCAGAGGCACAGTGGAAAGGTTTAGGAAGAGAGACAAGTGTGTGTCGGAGCCAAGGACTTGATTGCTTTTGTGGAATGACAGCACTTCGGGGGCAGGGAGTCGGCGAACCACAGCCTGTACGACAGGTCTAGCCCACTGCCAGCTTCGGGAGAGCCACCAGCTCAGATGCCTTCACTGCTTCTGTCGTTGAAACGGATCCCAGTGGGGCTCGTGCTACAGAACCCTCTTCCCAAGGCCTGAGACACGGATTTGATCCCTGGGTCGGGAAGATCCCCTGGAGAAGGAGATGGCAGCCCGCTCCAGTATTCTTGCCTGGAGAACCCCATGGATGGAGGAGCCTCATGGGCTACCATCCGTGGGAATAAACGTGGGAAGTAGGGTTCCTCAGCACTGCCTGGTTTTTGCCAAAGTCGTCGCTGCATTTGGCAATGTCTGAGCTTGTAGTCTTGGTCTTTCTGCTCTGTCCAGCTTTGGGGAATGGATGGCGCATCACCGAGAACCTAAGAATACAGGTCTGAGGAGAGACGTGGCAGTGACAGCATCAGATGTGGGAAGTTCAGGAGACTTTTCCCTTTACATTCATGGTGAACTTGGTATAAAATGTCTCTTTAAAGGGATGTGTGCTAAGTGAACATTTTCAGCTCACCTCTATATTTTTGTCAAAATGACATTTGCCTAGTTTTATTTTTATGTCTTTACCAGTAGAATAAATCTTCTGAAAATTATTATAAATGCCGTCGTTTCTGCCAGGAGAATTCAAGAAATTCTGAAGGAAAAATAACGCCTCTACGTTGATGATGCATCTTATTTCTGGATTTAAACCTTGAAATCAGGTCTCAGAAACACAAACTTCATAGTAAATACTTCATTGTTAGTGTAATTATGAGAAAACTAGTAGAAGATACACTTTTTCTTCTTAGAAGTTACAGCCATGTGTGATGAACTGAGAAATACAATCCAAACTAAAAATTTAGCGATGTAAAAGCCAATTCAAATTCTTTACAAAATTCTGTCCACAATACATGGGCTTCCCTGGTAGCTCAGTGGTAAAGAATCTGCCTGCTATGCAGGAGACCCAGGTTCCATCCCTGGGTCAGGAAGATCCCCTGGAGGAGGAAATGGCAACCCACTCTAGTGTTCTTACCTGGAGGACCCAATGGAGGAACCTGGTGGGCTACAGTCCATGGGGTCGCAAAGAGTCGGACACGACTGAGTGACTGACCTCGCAGGTGCACAGTTCAATTTTCTTCTCCTCCCAAGCAGTGCCTTTACATCACACACTAGTGAAGTAATGCTCAACATTCTCTAAGCCAGGCTTCAGCAATACATGAACCGTGAACTTCCAGATGTTCAAGCTGGTTTTAGAAAAGGCAGAGGAACCAGAGATCAAATTGCCAACATCTGCTGGATCATCAAAAAAGCAAGAGAGTTCCAGAAAAACATCTATTTCTGCTTTATTGACTATGCCAAAGCCTTTGACTGTGTGGATCACAATAAACTGTGGAAAATTCTTCAAGAGATGGAAATACCAGACCACCTGACCTGCCTCTTGAGAAACCTACATGCAAGTCAGGAAGCAACAGTTAGAACTGGACATGGAACAACAGACTGGTTCCAAATAGGAAAAGGAGTACGTCAAGGCTGTATATTGTCACCCTGCTTATTTAACTTCTATGCAGAGTACATCATGAGAAATGCTAGGCTGGAAGAAGCACAAGCTGGAATCAAGATTGCCGGGAGAAATATCAATAACCTCAGATATGCAGATGACACCACCCTTATGGCAGAAAGTGAATAGGAACTAAAAAGCCTCTTGATGAAAGTGAAAGTGGAGAGTAAAAAAGTTGGCTTAAAGCTCAACATTCAGAAAACGAAGATCATGTCATCTGGTCCCATCACTTCATGGGAAATAGACAGGGAAAGTGTGGAAACAGTGTCAGACTTTATTTTTTTAGGCTCCAAAATCACTGCAGATGGTGATTGCAGCCATGAAATTAAAAGACTCTTACTCCTTGGAAGAAAAGTTATGACCAACCTAGATAGCATATTGAAAAGCAGAGACATTACTTTGCCACCAAAGGTCTGTCTAGTCAAGGCTATGGTCTTTCCAGTGGTTATGTATAGATGTGAGAGTTGGACTGTGAAGAAAGTTGAGCGCTGAAGAATTGATGCTTTTGAACTGTGGTGTTGGAGAAGACTCTTGAGAGTCCCTTGGTCTGTAAGGAGATTCAACCGGTCCATCCTAAAGGAGATCAGTCCTGGGTGTTCATTGGAGGGACTGATGCTGAAGCTGAAACTCCAGTACTTTGGCCACCTCATGTGAAGAGTTGACTCATTGGAAAAGACTCTGATGCTGGGAGGGATTGGGGGCAGGAGGAGAAAGGGACAACAGAGGATGAGATGGCTGGATGGCATCACTGACTCGATGGACATGAGTTTGAGTGAAGTCCAGGAGTTGTTGATGGACAGGGAGGCCTGGTGTGCTGCGATTCATGGGGTCGCAAAGAGTCGGACACGATGAGCGACTGAACTGAACTGAACTGAACTGATTTCCATTAGGGGCTTCCCTAGTGGCTCAGCTGGTAAAGAATCTGCCTGCCATGCAAGAAACCCGGGTTCAGTCCCTGGTCAGGAAGATCCCCTGGAGGAGAGCATGGCAACCCACTCTAGTATTCTTGCCTGGAGAATCCCAGAGATAGAGGAGCATGGCAGACTATAGTCCAGGGGGTCACACACAGTCAGACACGACTTAGTGACTAACCATCACCATTTCCATTACGAAATATATTTATTTATGTTAACATTTGCTAGCGTGAAAGTGGAAAAAAAAATCCTGTATACACCATCTGTGGGCTCTTTCTCGCTTTGCTGAAGTACTTGCATCCTCCTTTGGCACCTGAGCTGAGAATTACGCTCCTTCCTCGACTGCACAGCAGGTTGCTTAGATTACTCCCTTCTCTTGAACCTTCTAATATTTCAGAGCGTGAAAACGGCAACGCCTTCCTGTCTGAGCTATTATCATCCCATTGGTCAAACAAAATGCTGCCGATGAGATTTTATGAAGCCCTGTTAATGTAGTTTTGCAGATTTTATGAGCTTTTATTTTGCAAAATAGATTTGCCAGAATACCGAAGTCAGGAAACCCTATTTCTGTTACAAAGACACGCTAACCTTCCTACAGATTAGAATTCTTGGCTAATCTCTTCGCCTACTAAACCACATGTGGTCATAAAAGAAAACACACGGAAAGCAATCAAGTGAGCCGTTTAATGTATAGATGAGGAAAAACAGTGGGTGAGTTGATGTGTCCTGTGGGTGGGAGCCTGTGGCTGGCGGCAGGCAGCTCGCTCTCAGAGTTCTTCCTGAAATCTGCAAGTGGATGCACATGTCCGTGTGAGTGTGAGTGTGTGTGTACTTCCAAAACCCTTCTTCCATGATCCCATGCCTTTCAGTACCACATTTAGGTACAAAAATTCACTTCCTGTCAACTCACATAGAAAACCAAGTCCCTATCAAATTGTATCAAGTTGGCCAAGAAGCTTGTTCAGGTTTCCCTAAATTTTCTGGGAAAACCCAGAGGAACTTTTTGGCCAATCCAGTGTTGATGTTTAAACCCTCAGATTCCTTTTTCCGCCCTGAGACTTCTTTCCTTCGCTCTCTTCCTCCCTCCCCTTCTCCCTCCTTCTCTCCTGCTTCTTCTGGTACTTGGGACTCTTTCTGGGTGCAAGAGATGCAGCTGTGAACAACCGCTGAAGAATTCAGCCTGTGGGCTAATGTGGCAGGACTCAAGGGACAACTGAGGAAGAGGAGCAGACGCCTTGTGCTCCGTCGGCAAGTAAAACCTGGGCTTCTGCTGGAGAAGGGCTGTGTGCCCAGAGAGTGCGTGGCTAGGAGGCCTCTCGGGAGCTGATGGTGGAGCTGTGGCCTGGCGGTCTTAGAAGGACTATCATGTTAGTGTCTTGGGGAGGACGTTCTGTTTAGAGAGGCTCGTGTAGAGCCTAAGACAGGAGCCAGGTCCTGGAAAGAAGGCTGGATGGCTGGAAAGTGTGGTGAAAAGATGGTGTGAGGTGAGCCCGTGCTGTGTAGGCTGGGGAAGGAGTATGGGTGAAGTCCTCAAAGCAAGAAGAATGATGGTAGCAACCTCTGCACAGTGACTCATTTGCTCTGTGTCAAGGACTCTGCTTGGCGTATTTTCGTGTATTATCCAATTTAATTCTCGAAATTCTATGAGATAAATACTGTTATCCTCATTTTTCAGATGAGAATGTGGAGGCTCAGAGAGGGTTCATTAAGATCAAGTGTCTGTGAAGTGGAGACAAAGGAGCGTTTTCTTTGCACCCTGGTCCAGTGGGTTGCAAAGCCTGTGCTCTCAACTGCCCTGCTGTGGGGAATCTGTACTGTTCTTAGCTTTCCCCTTTTGTTCCCTTTATCCCTCAAAAAGGTTCTCCTTCGGCCATGCCAATGCTGGGACGTGGCGGAGAAGCCCTTGACACTCCCCTGAAGCTGGCTTCCCGCCTCCCTGTATTTATTTCTCCCACTGTCACTCTCAGCCCCTTCCTTGGCAACTTACCCTGTCCTTACTGGCAAAGAACATAAACTTAGAATAAGATGAGGGCGTTGTACAACAGTTTCCAAGCAACGTCAGCCCCAGGACAGCGGTCCTGCTTGGTGACCGCTGCTGCTTCCAAATGAAGTGCAGCGGGGATGGGCTAAGAGACCCATCCAGCCAGAGCGATTTTCAGGGTTTTTCTGCTTTCACTCAGTATTAGTGTACTCCTTAAACATGAGTAGTAGTTAAGGATCAGAATTGAGAAAGTTTAGAAAATGCCTCGAGAACTCTAATCTGGGAGCTGGTATTTTGTATTTCAAGAATACAATTAGGGACGTCCCTGGCGGTGGCGTGGATAGGAATCCGCCAGCCCGTGCAGGGTACACAGGTTCAATCCCTGACCGGGAGAGATCCCACGTGCCGCCGAGCAGCTAAACCTGTGTGCTGCAACTTCCGAGCCTGTGTTCTGGAGCCCTTGAACCGCCAGACCAGACCCGCGTGCTGTAGCTGCTGAAGCCCACGCGCCCAGAGCCCGCGCTCCACCCCACGGGAAGCCGCTGCGGCCCGCACCCAGCAACAGAGAGGAGCCCCCACACCCTGCAACAGAGGAGAGCCCCGCACCCTGCAGTGGAGAGGAGTCCTGCACCCTGCAGCGGAGGGAAGCCCCGCACCCCACAATGGAGGGAAGCCCCCGCACCCCGCAATGGAGGGGAGTCCACGCACCCCGCAACGGAGGGGAGCCCCGCACCCCACAACGGAGGGGAGCCCCGCACCCCACAACGGAGGGAAGCCCCCGCACCCTTCAACGGATGGGAGCCCCGCACCCTGCAGTGGAGGAGAGCCCCGCACCCCACAGCGGAGAGGAGCCCCACACCCTGCACTAGAGGGGAGCCCCACACCCCACAGCAGAGAGGAGCCCCGCACCCCACAATAGAGGGGAGCCCCGCACCCTGCAGCAGAGGGGAGCCCCGTACCCCACAGCGGAGGGGAGCCCCGCAGCATAGAGGAGCCCCACACCCCACAACGGAGGGGAGCCCCGCACCCCGTAGCAGAGGGGAGCCCCGCACCCCACAGCACAGAGGAGCCCCGCACCCCACAGCATAGAATAGCCCCGCACCCCACAGCGGAGAGGAGCCCTGCAACCCGCTGTGGAGGGGAGCCCCGCACCCCACAGGGGAGGGGAGCCCCGCAACATAGAGAAGCCCCCGCACCCTGCAGCGGAGGGGAGCCCCCGCACCCCGCAGCAGAGAGGAGCCCCCGCACCCCGCAGCGGAGGGGGGCCCCCACACCCCACAGCATAGAGGAGTCCCGCACCCCGCCGCAGAGAGGAGCCCCGCACCCCGCAGCGGAGGGGAGCCCGAGCAGCACTGAAGACACAGCGCTGCCAAAGATGAATGAATGAATAAAAAGTACGTTAATGATTTTAGCCACAGCGTCGTGAAGATTTCGACCATATTATACAAACATACGTGTGTGTGTATGGCTTCCTTGCATTAGATACAAAATAGAAAAAACAACTTCATCTGACTTGTGTTTAGGTATATAGCTGTTCTAGTTATGTGTTTTTAAATGGGCATCTATTAGCAGTAATACAAAGGCGCGTTTTTATTTCAGTAATTTTCCAAGATACCTCCCTTCAGATCCAGCACTAGACGCCTTGCGGCTGTGACTCCGCTGAAGGCCCAGAGGGAGCCTGCGGCCTCAAAGCGCTGCTGTTTGCACCCAAGTCCGTGCCGTGGTTGAGCCCGGCCCCCCTCGCCCTGCCTGGGGCTGGACGGGCTGCAGACTGCCTGGGGACGGGGGCGTTGGGGCCACGGGTGCACGTCGGAGGCTGCTTTTAGAAGGGGAGGGGTTGCTTATACTTAGAATTAATAAGCAAAAATTCTTTCCTAAAATGAGGCAAAGATTACAAAGCAGAACTTAATGAAACTAAAATGGATTTAACCTCTTGAGTCAATGTGATTATTTTTGTACAGTTATTACTTAAGGCAGTACTTGATCTGAGCATTCAGGGAAATACCCATAGGCAGGATTTCATGGTCGTTGCAGTGACGGTCAGAAGCAGATAAAAACTGCACCTCTCAAACATTTTCAGTTTCACTTTCCTGGGATCTAATAAAATGAGCCTTGAACCGTTCACTGAGGAGGCCTGATTTTAAAATCCAGCCTAATGTTTTGTTCCGCTGTTTGTCGATTGTGGACGTCAAGTGATACGACACTGCATGGAGAAGTTGCTGTTGGCTCTGCACACGGGTTACAGGAGTAACGCTGCAGCCATGCAGCAGGGCTCTGCCATCAGCGTGGTAAATCCCCCGTGACTCCGTGTGATGAGTGCCGGGCTCTGCCATCAGCATGGTAAATCCCCCCGTGACTCCATGCAGCAGGGCTCTGTCATCAGCATGGTAAATCCCCCGTGACTCCATGTGATGAGTGCCCTGGCGGAGTAGCAGTGACTTCAGAAACAGTCGGAGAACAAGCTAAAGCGCCCTGCTTACAGCAGGAGGAGACTCAGCCCTGTCAATAACCAGAGAGTGGGCCGTCGGCGCGTCTCATGAGCGTCTCTGGATCTTTCTCTAGCCTCTCACCGCCGTCTCCCTTTTCTCTTTGGTTCTGTGCAGGGACTAGAAGCAAAGTACTACTGACTGTATCTGAGAAACAACCTCTGCCTATAATCTCTGGATTCCCCTCCTGTGACGTTACTTTCTAAGAGAATGATGTTGGATTACACACTGCGAGGCATAATACACTTATTTCTTTATAAACTCAGTAATAATGAGATTCTGCATGTTGGAATACCATATGATGAATATCTGTATTGGTGTCTATCGAACATTGGCTTTTTATGTGACTGCAGTAAGATTTGAACTGTATGAACTATTATTCTTCCCGCCCCTCCCTCTCCACTTAACTCTGCATTCATCAAAGTAAATGCCCAGCTCAGTGGAGTGTTTCTGTAACAGGTGAGAATTACCTTAGACCTCCTCCCCATTGGATTCCCAGGTGGTGCTAGTGGTAAAGAACCTGCCTGCCAAATGCAGGGGATGAAGAGACACGGCTTTGAGCCCTGGGTTGGGAAAATCCCCTGGAGAAGGGAATGGCAGCCCCCTCCAGTATTCTTGCCTGGAGAATCCCATGGACAGAGGGGCCCGGCGGGCTACAGTCCGTGGGGTCGCAAAGAGTCGGGCGAAACTGAGCACGCACGCTTACTCCCCATAACCCACAGGCTTATCGTCGTCATCACATAGACCGATTATTCCTACATTAAGCTCTGAGTCTGTTTTTCATGTTATTTGATGAATAGATTGCTTGAATGACTGTTAGAAATATAGCATTTGGAATTGAACAGGTTATGAGTGACAACTGGCTACTGTTTTTCTCTTCTTTTTTTTTTTTTTTATTGTTTTATCAGTGTGTTCGTAGCAGTCCCAGCCAGGTACCTTGTTTTGCAAAGATTTTTTTGAGGTCAGCATTCTTGGCAGTTTAAGAAGCAGGTTTAATGCTCTATGCTTAAGATAATGGCCAGCTGTAGCACTCAGTTCAGTTCAGCCGCTTGGCCGTGTCCAACTCTTTGCGGCCCCAAGGACAGCAGCGTCCGCGTTCTAGGATTTGTCAAACCTGTGAAGTCTGCAGTCAGAACTCCTTTGGCAACGGGCAGAGGCACTTTGCCTGTAAATTCCCATCAGTTTTCTGTGCTGTCTAATCATATTAAATTGTGGGTATTTTGAGTGCAAGAGAACCTGAGATACAAGTAGTTTACCACAGCCTGTTACCCATTGTTCTATTTAGTTCAGCCACTTTGTTAGTATTAGAAATCTGGCTTCTTTGATTCAGGTAGTTAGGTATTTCTCTAATGTGAAATAAAGTGTGGACAAAGTTGATGCTGCTTACAAGTCAGGAATTTTTGAGAAATATAGCAATGGATTTCTTTATAATATCCTTGGGTTTATTTTCATTAATTTTATAGATGGTAAGTCACATGGTATAGTATAACACGCTGGACAGGTTTCAGTTTGAATTCCAAATCTTTTTGCTTTGTAAACTTGGTCAGGTCTGCCAACTCCTTGAGCGTTTGTGTCTGTTTTTCAAAGCGTGAGTGATATACCTACCGCACTGAGCTGTGAGAATGGAATAGGGTTATGCGAAACGTCCAGCACAGTGGCTGGTGTCTTTCTTAGAGTTCTGAAGTTTCAGCGCTTGTAAGTGGCGCGTATCAGTCAAAAGTCAGGTCCTCGGACAGAAACGGGTTTTCAGTCACAGCATGTGTTACCAGCTGGTAGAAAGTCTGGGTTCTGGCAGATGGTCATGTAGATCGATCTAACATTTTTGGCTAGTATTTCCCTGTAAAATTCTGTTAAGGACTTTTCTCAAGAATTCTAAACATCAGTAAGAATTGGCTGAAAAGGAAGGAGAGGCGCTGAGAGATGTGCAGGGCCTCGCCCCGGGGGGTGTTGAGAACAGGCCTTTGGTGAGATGCAGGACGGACGAGGAGAACCGGGCGGTCTGAGAGAGACTGAGCTGGGCAGACACCTTTAGTTTGGTTTTGGCTTTGCTTAGAATATTTGTAGTTCCCAGGATGACTCATTTTGTTGTTGTTTTGTTGCTAAGTCATGTCTGACTCTTCTGCGACCCCATGGACCGGAGCCTGCCAGGCTCCTCTAACCCAAGGAATTCTCCAGGCAAGAATATTGGAGTGGGTAGCCATGGCCTCCTCCAGGGGATCTTCCCAAACCAGGGATCGAACCCCCATCTCCTACACTGGCAGGCAGATTCCTCACTGCTGAGCCACCAGGCAAACCCATTACTCATTTTAGGTATTCATAAATTTGCGTAAAGCTCTCAGTTGGAGGCAGCCCTTTATCCCCAACTCAAATCTAGATCAAAATAACAGAAATCATCACGGTACTGTTCCTGATGTCACTCAAAATAACTTTCTAAAGGATACTTTAGTCCATGAAGATCACTAATGCTTGTTTTAAAAAATGAACGATGACAGTAACTTGAGTATAAAACGGGATCACCTAGAAGTTTCGTATCAGCTGCCGGAAGGTAGAACCAGAAAGTAAAAGCAGTGTTCATCTCTCCAAGGCTGTGCCGTTCATAAAGATCTGGCGATGTAGAGAACAGGGGGGAAGTTCCTTAAGAATCTAAAAATAGAACCACGGTGTGATCCAGCATCCCACCCTGAGCATATATCCGGACAAACACATGGTTCAAAGGGTGCCTGCAGCCCAGTGTTCACTGCAGCACTGTTACAGCAGCCAACATGTGGAAGTAACCTAAACACAAAGGATGAGTGGATAAAGAAAATGCGCCCCGTGTGTACAATGAGATATTCAGTTCAGTTCAGTTCAGTCGCTCAGTCGTGTCTGACTCTTTGCGACCCTGTGAATCGCAGCACGCCAGGCCTCCCTGTCCATCACCAACTCCCGGAGTTCACCCAGACTCACGTCCATCGAGACGGTGATGCCATCCAGCCATCTCATCCTCTGTCGTCCCCTTCTCCTCCTGGCCCCAATCCCTCCCAGCATCAGAGTCTTTTCCAATGAGTCAGCTCTTCGAATGAAGTGGCCAAAGTACTGGAGTTTCAGCTTTAGCATCATTCCTTCCAAAGAACACCCAGGGCTGATCTCCTTTAGAATGGACTGGTTGGATCTCCTTGCAGTCCCAGGGACTCTCAAGAGTCTCCTCCAACACCACAGTTCAAAAGCATCAACTCTTTGACACTCATCTTTCTTCACAGTCCAACTCTCACATCCATACATGACCACAGGAAAAACTATAGCCCTGACTAGACGGACCTTTGTTGGCAAAGTAATGTCTCTGCTTTTGAATATGCTATCTAGGTTGGTCATAACTTTCCTTCCAAGGAGTAAGCGTCTTTTAATTTCATGGCTTATTACTGAGCCATAAAAAAGAATGAATTAAGACCACTTGCAGCAACATGAATGGACCTGGGGATTATCACACTAAGTGGAGTAAGTCAGACAGAGAAAGACAGTACATGTGATATTGCTTGTGTGTGGAATCTTACAAAATAAATGACACAAGTGAACTGATTACAGAACAAACTCACAGACTCTGAGAAGGAGCTTACGGTTACCAGGGGAAAAGGGTGGGGACGGTGGGATAACAGATACACACTTCTCTATTGAAAATAGATAACCAGTGAGGAGCTGCTGAATAGCACTAGGGATTCTGCCCAATCTTCTGTGATAACCTAAATGGGGAAAGACTGGAAAAGAGCAGAGATATGCAGGTGTGTAACTGGTTCACTTTGCTGCACACCTAAAAATAAACAGTGTTGTTAACGACTACTGCTGCTGCTGCTAAGTTGCTCAGTCATGTCCGACCCTCAGCGGCCCCATGGACTGCAGCCCACCAGGCTCCTCCATCCATGGGATTCTCCAGGCAAGCATACTGGAGTGGGGTGCCATTGCCTTCTCCTGGGTTAACAACTACAGTCCAGGATAAAATAGAGGGTTTGGCGGTTATTTTGCAGCTTCCTTCTCCTGTCTTCCTTCTGCTACCTCCCTTTCCTGTTCTTCCTCTTTGTCGCAGTGAGGCGGCGTCCTGGGAAGGACAGGTCCTGCGCCGGGTTCATATCCCGGCTCATTCTTTGTCGAAGTGAGGCGGCGTCCTGGGAAGGGCAGATCCTGCGCCAGGTTCGTATCCCGGCTCATTCTTTGTCGCAGTGAGGCGGCGTCCTGGGAAGGGCAGGCCCTGCGCCAGGTTCATATCCCTTCCTTCTCCTGTCTTCCTTCTGCTACCTCCCTTTCCTGATCTCCGTCCGTGTTCTTCCTCTTTGTCGCGGTGAGGCGGCGTCCTGGGAAGGACAGGCCCTGCGCCAGGTTCGTATCCCGGCTCATTCTTTGTCGCAGTGAGGCGGCGTCCTGGGAAGGACAGGCCCTGCGCCAGGCTTGTATCCCGGCTCATTCACTCACCCCTTGTCTGATCTCAGACTGATCTTGTTCATCTCTGAGCACGGGTCCATTTCCATATCTGAAAACTGGAGAGAATCATGCCTAATTTATGAGGTTACTGGAAAAAACGAGGAAACAGGTTTCAGGAACTCGTTTAGGAAGTAGGAGTTTTTAATATTATTATTAGGCATCCGGTTGAAACTACAGAGTAACACGGCATAATAAAGCACAGACAAATAAATGTGATGACTCATGGGTTGCTCAGAGGGTCCCAGGTGGCACCAGTGGTAAAGCACCTGCCTGCCAAGGCAGGAGATACAACAGATGAGGGTTCGATCCCCGGGTCGGGAAGATCCCCTGGAGGAGGAGACGGCAGCCCACTCCAGTGTTCTTGCCTGGAGAATCCCACGGACAGAGGAGCCTGGTGGGCTACAGTCCATGGGGTCACAAAGAGTCGGACACGACTGAAGCGACTTAGCACCTGTGCTTGGGTTGCTTAATAAAAGATTTTGGTTAAAGAGGAGGTGGAAACTAACCATTAAAATGAGTTTTCTAAAAATTATCTGTGGAGTTATCCACTAACCCTGTCTTCTGACACTGTGATAATTGAGTTGACTGTAAGAAAGACGGAATAAGGAAGAAGTTCTCCTGCCAACTTAGAGAAAATGTGCGTGCCCAGAGGCAGGCTTGTCCGGCATTATTGGAGGCAATGCTTTAAAACCCAGCCAGCAGTGCTTGAGACTTCCCTGGTGATGGATTGCCTGCCAAACTCTGCCACCAAGCATTCCATTTAATTCACTTATCTCTCTTGGCATAGCTTCCTTACAAAGCCGGCGCCCTCACAGGGGGAGAAAGGTCAGCAGGAAAGCCCATTCTAAATCTTAAAGCAACACTACTTGTGATATTTTGAATTCACAGGCTATTTTCTCCCCAAACTCCTCAGTCGTTTTGGATCCATAGTTTTCTTCAGTTTCATAAGCTAAAGATATTCTCCACAGGATGTCATCAAGATGGCATATTCTTTCTTTTTCTCGGGATAGCCCTGGCTGTCAGAATGGCCCCAAAAAGAGGACTTGCCACTGTGCACGTGGCCCGTCTGCTCCCTCACACGCTCCTCCCGCCCCGGAGCCTGTGTCCAGAACCGCCTGTCAGGCGTCCGGGGAGAGAAGCTAAAGCCCCGGTGAGGCCCGAGACGGTCTGGCCTCACGCTGACAGCCCGCATTCCCTGCGGGTCTTCTCTGTGTCTGTGACCACAGCTTGGGTCTCAGTGTCCACGGATGTCAAATTATGTTCTAACGTCTTGATGTCTTGATTAGCTACAGGGATCTTTTTTGAAAAATTTTAAACTTGAAATTGTGAAAATGTTCAAACACACACAAAAGTGGGGAATTAAGACCCTAGGCACCTAAGTGACTTCCGATACCCTCAGTAACGGCTGGGCTATTGTGTCTCTCTCTCCTACACTTCTCCCACCTTTTGCGGTTGAGGGTTTGTGTGTGTGTGTGTGTGTGTGGAGTATTTTTGAAGAAAATGCCAGTCCTCATATGATTAGACTCTTAAGTTTTCATTTTCCCACAGAAAACCTGAAACTTTCAAGTCTTTGACTTATGCCCCCCCTTCACCTCCCCTCCCCACCTTGGAAAGAATTGCCGGTAGTACAGAAACGTAAAACATTGTTTTCCAGAGATTTCTGACTTTATAATAATCTTGCTTCAGTAGTGCTTTATTAGAAGTTTTTAAAACCCCAGGTGGGTATGGGAAGCTTCTGAAATTAATGCAGGTATTTGTATGTATGGGTATTTGTAGTGTTTTGGTTTTTTATTTTTCATGGTAGGGGGAATCGGGTGATATATTTCATTAAAGTTTTGAAGCAGGCTCTGGCTGGGAGATTTGAGCCTGAGTAGCAAGTGTACAGGTAAGCTCGTCACCTGATTTTGGGGCCCGGCCTCAGTGGAAGTGCTCTGCAGTCTGAGCTTGATAGAGGATCTGTTAAACACACTAGCACAGCATGAAGCTGTCTTCCTAAGGTAACACTGAAATAATTCTGCTTACCATTCTGTATTTACGGAGACAGAGCCATTAGGAAAAGACTATAAAGAAATGCTTTCCACACATTTTTTGGAAAAGGATTATTTAAAGCTAGATAGGTTATATGTTTGTGGCCCCAAGATCAAGTTGTCAGTCTCCTCCGGTGTCTGTAAGGAGATACAGTTTTTTCGTTTTGTGCCCATGAAGTGTTTTCGAAGGAAGGCCATTTAGTATTGATTTGGGCTGGACATGTCGTTTGTTAGGAAACGGGTGCAGTTCTTTAAGAGAAGCCCGCCTGCCGGGTGGCCGCAGGCATTGGAACCTCCCTTCCGCCCTTCGCCCAGGGACGGTGGAGGCTCAGCTCTGAGGCCTCAGCTGAGGCCGCCTCCCCGGGGCTGTGTCCTTAGGGTGTGACGTGCAGAACCTGGATCAGAAATGCAGTTCTCCCCGTTGAACCCCAGAACTGGAAATCAGAAGGCGTGTTTGATGACAGTGAAACCTGCCCACTGAAGCAGGACCAGCCTGGTCTCCGGGCCACGGTTCACAGAGACGCCCCGAGTTTTGACAGTACTGTAGTTTTGTCTTCTTTTCCTTTGAGGGTACACTTGCTGCTTGGAATACGCTTGTCAGGTTTGTGGTTTCGCTTTACCTGGATGGAGAATCAAGCATGAGCGAAGGCGTAGGGTTGTGTTGGTTCGTGATGATTCCCTTCAGTTCAGTTGTATCCGGCTCTTTGTGACCCCGTGAACCGCAGCACGCCAGGCCTCCCTGTCCATCACCAACTCCCGGAGCTTGCTCAAACTCATGTCCATTAAGTCAGTGATGCCATCCAACCATCTCATCCTCTGTCGTCCCCTTCTCCTCCTGTCCTCATACTTTCCCAGCATCAGGGTCTTTTGAAATGAGTTAGCTCTTCGCATCAGGTGGCCAAAGTATTGGAGTTTCAGCTTCAACATCAGTCCTTCCAATGAGTATTCAGGGTTGATCTCCTTTAGGATGGACTGGTTGGATCTCCTTACAGTCCAAGGGACTCTCAAGAGTCTTCTCCAACACCACGGTTCAAAATCATCAATTCTTTGGCACTCAGCTTTCTTTGTAGTCCATCTCTCACATCCATAAATGACCACTGGAAAAACCATAGCCTTCACTCGACAGACCTTTGTTGAGAAAATAATGTCTCTGCTTTTTAATATGCTGTCTAGGTTGGTCATAACTTTCTTTCCAAGGAGTAAGCGTTTTTTAATTTCATGGCTGCAATCACCATCTGCAGTGATTTTGGAGCCCAGAAAAATAAAGTCAGCCACTGTTTCCACTGTTTCCCCATCTATTTGCCATGAAGTGATGGGACCAGAAGCCATGATCTTAGTTTTCTGAATGTTGAGCTTTAAGCCAACTTTTGCACTCTGCTCTTTCACTTTCATCAAGAGGCTCTTTAGTTCTTCTTCACTTTCTGCCATAAGGGTGGTGTCATCTGCATATCTGAGGTTATTGATATTTCTCCCAGCATTCTTGATTCCAGCTTGTGCTTCCTTCAGCCCAGCGTTTCTCATGATGTACTCTGCATATAAGTTAAATAAGCAGAGTGACAATGTACAGCCTTGATGAACTCCTTTTCCTATTTGGAATCAGTCTGATGTTCCATGTCCAGTTCTAACTATTGCTTCCTGACCTGCATACAGGTTTCTCAAGAGGCAGGTCAGGTGGTGTGGTATTCCCATCTCTTTCAGAATTTTCCACAGTTTATTGTGATCCACACAGTCAAAGGCTTTGGCATAGTCAATAAAGCAGAAATAGATGTTTTTCTGGAACTCTCTTGCTTTTTCCATGATCCAGCGGATGTTGGCAATTTGGTTTCTGGTTCCTCTGCCTTTTCTAAAACCAACTTGAACATCTGGAAGTTCATGGTTCATGCACTGCTGAAGCCTGGCTTGGAGAATTTTGAGCATTACTTTACTAGCGTGTGAGATGAGTGCAATTGTGCAGTAGTTTGAGCATTCTTTGGCATTGCCTTTCTTAGGGGTTGGAATGAAAACTGACCTTTTCCAGTCCTGTGGCCACTGCCAGGGATTGTAAAGTAACGCTCTCAACAATCAGTGTGGGTAGCGTGACTGAGAGCAGGCCGCTGTGGGTGGGGCAGTGCTTCGTCTCCTCTTTGCAGGCAGTTGTTAGGTCTGAGAGCCCCAGTCCCGGGACAGAGCAGTGGGCGGCTCGCCAGCCTGAGTGTGGGCCTCACCAGGCCTCATGGCGCCTCCTGGTTAGGAAGGGTGTTTCTGACAGGTTTGTCTGCTGGGCAGCTGTTCCCAGTGCTGGCTGTGCTTTCTCAAGGGTGATGGAAGATGTGTACCCCTGCTGTGTCGGCCACACGCCTGAGGAAGAGTGCAGGCCGATGAGTGTGCAGGGACCAGGGCGCGCGTATCTGCTGCACCTTTAAACACTCAGTGCAGCATCACTGATGCGGGGAAAGCGCAGCAGAGAGAGTTACAGGGGCTGACCACTGGAAACCAGTGTGGATCACGGAAGGAGAGGCTTCTGGGGCTGTGACAGAGTGCTCAGTTGTCTCAGTCGTGTCCGACTCTTTGCAACCCCAGGAACTGTAGCCTGCCAGGCTCCTCTGTCCTTGGAGGTTCTCCAGGCAAGAATACTGGAGTGGGTTGCCATGCCATCCTCCAGGGGACCTTCCCGACCCAGGGATCAAACCCAGGTCTCCTGCATTGCAGGCTGAATCTTGAGCTTAACTAAAGGTGCAAAGATGCTGTGTTAAAATAAGATCACATCTACGAGTTCCAGGGGCTACAACTTGAACATAAGCTTTTTCAAGGAGACAAGTTAACCCCAGTCCATGATCCACGGGTAAGCAGAAGTGTTAGTTTTCAGTGTTAGATTCAGAGTTGTGGTTTTATTTCCTCTCGGTTCTATTATAAAATTTTTAATTGCAGAATTAAAAAGTAGACAGTGGTTTTCTGACACAGTGGGAACTCGTGTTAAGTGAGAGATGATTTTGCTTTGTAGAGAGTGTTTGCTTACATTTTTTTGTTTTATTTTCTCTCTATAGCCCTTAAATAACAGTTTTAACCTTTAGGGTATGATTTCTTGATTTTTCCTGTTATTTTCAGTTGCTCATGTACTCGACACAGATTTCAGAAAGACGTGTCAAGAGAGTAAATATAGGGTGGGAGTTAACTAGGTATCACCTCTTTTGTTTAGCACACACATAAAAATGAGGCGTGCGTGTTCTGAATGTTCTAATAAGCCTAGTCGATTGTGGGGATTCGAGTTGAAGACTGCTATGATTGAGGAAATGTGCAGGACGCTCAGTTTTTCTTTCCTACTGATTTTACCTTTACAGAAGTCCCATGAAGTAAGTTAGAATATGTGTTACGTACACTTAAACGATGGGAAAACGGAAGTATACAGAGTTACTGTGAATCCTGGTGGTGTACCCAGTGAAGGGGGTCTGCGTGGATAACACGAACACAGGGCAGATCACAGGTCCCCTGCTCTCGGGGCAGTGAGATCTAGTGTGAAGTGTAGACTAGCAACACGCATTTATGTTTAATGTTAGCGTGCATGCTAGAGGTGTCTGTAAGCTGCTTTGGCAGCAAGTGGTGAGCTGTGGCAAAAAAGAAGCGAAAATTCTTAAGGAAAAACAGACGGCAAACAGACCATTCCTTCCTTCTGTTGCCCCCCCTTTTTTCCCATCTCGCCCCTCTTACCGCCCCTGGAACTCGCATACAGTTTCTCAGTTTTAATAAGTTAGGTGAAAAATTAAAGAGAATGCTTGCGGCAGAATAATGTGTTCTCCAGGATCAAGTGCGGCTACATCACAGACCAGAAACTCAGGAGCAGGCAAACTGTCCCAGCTCAGGGAAACCCAGGAGTCAGGCAGCAGAGTGTTTCCTGCAGGTGAAGCCCGGAAGAAGGCACCTCAGCTTCTGCCCCGCACACGGTGCGTGCGGTCAGCACTGTCCACACCCCCTGAGGGGCGTCACCTGCGGCTGGGAGGACGGGGCCCAGTGGGGTCCAGCAGGCCCGGGCTCTGCTCCAGATGCACCGTGGCTGCTGGTCTTTGGCCCAGCGCTCCTGGGGGAGGCGAGCCTTCTGCCCTCTTGTTCTCGAGGAGGAAGGTGAAGCTCTTCTGTTTTCTCCCTTGGAGATTCGGAGTGATCCTGGGCCTCACCAGCATGTCTGTTGGTTACTGAGGGCATCCTAGGAACAGTTGGGGGCTTCCCTGGTAGCTCAGCTGGTAAAGAATCTGCCTGCAATGCAGGAGATCCCAGTTCAATTCCTGGGTCAGGAAGATCCGCTGGAGAAGGGATAGGCTGCCCACTCCAGTATTCTTGGGCTTCCCTGGTGGGTCAGCTGGTAAAGAATCCGCCTGCAATGCGGGAAACCTGGGTTTGATCCCTGGGTTGGGAAGATCCCCTGGAGAAGGGAAAGGCGACCCACTCCAGTATTTTGGCCTGGAGAATTCCATGGACTGTATAGTCCATGGGGTCACAAAGAGTCGGACACAACTGAGCGACTTTCGCTAAGAAGAGTTGGGAGCAAAAAAAGATTGAGGTCAAATTTATATTTGCTAAATTAAATTTAAAATTTTCAATATTACAACTTAAAAGTATGCCAGTAGTTTCTTCTACATGAATGTCTGAAAAGCATGGTGGGACTGTCCTCGCTGTCTCCTTAATAGCAGTATTCTTTTAGGCAGGTTAAGTTCTCCATTATACTTCCTTCCACCGGAAGACAGGCTGAGCATGAAGATTAGGCACTTAGTTCATGCACGCTGCCTTCCAAGGAGTCAGTGAGTGTTAGTTGCTGTTATAATTAATGCAGAATTTTAGTATTAGTTTATAAAAAGCTTTAATGCATCTTTGTTAACCACGCGTTATTAAAATTAATAATTCTAATGAGAACCAAGTGAAAGCACAGTTGTTTTTCTCTGTGCATGAATAATTAAAACTGAGCAAGCAGCACATGTTCGTGACACTGTGGACCCCGTACGTAGTTAACGTACATTCGCGGAAGTGGCAGACCCTCCAGAGACAGTGTGGAATTACCAATGATTATAATCACATATCTAATTAAGTGGGATAACTTTTAATGTATATGAATATCCCTAATATATGTAACTGTTTCTAATGTAGATAGATGGCCTTTGTTAATAAAATGCATTGCAGTTGTTTATAATTTCCATTATATCATAAAATTTATTTTCAGTGTTTTTAAAGATTGTTGTTGTTATTAAAAATCCTTTACCTTCTAAAGCAGCTTATTTGTACACTAGCTCATTTTGGAAGGATATAGTTTTATTTAGTAATAGTGGCAGCAGCAAGACTAAAGTGGTTTTAGAGAACTTTCAAAGGCAGAATGCTCTTAGCTGACATTTTTTTCCTGGACAGTTTTGACAAGGTTCAAGTATCTAACCACTCTATGCAAAGTTAGAGGTAAACGATTAGTAGAATTCCTGCTGGGTGAATAGTTGATTGAAACAGGAAGATTGGGATATCGATTCCTCAAGATGTTTAGAAACTGCGGTTCAATTAAGTTAAGTTTAGATGCCTATTTCTACGATAGGAAAGACTCCAGAGACCGTCTTTCCCCTCGTACCTTCATTCAAGTAGACTTAGAACCTGGTATTCGGGTGCAGTGGTTCTCAAGGTGTGGTCCAGTCCCCAGAAGCAGCACCACTTGGGGGACTTGTCAGGAATGTTCGACCTCCTGTCGCGCCCCTTAGAGAATCAGAAACTCTGTTCTGGAAGCCCAGAAACCTGTGCTTAACAGGCCTTCCAGGTAATTCTGATGCAAGCGAAGCTTGAGTATCATTGCTCTTTATCACACTGGATCCCTGACAAACAAGGGAAACTCTTGTCAAGATGCTTACTGAAAAAAATATAGACTTCCGCTCATCATGTGATTAACATTAAGCGAAAATTTCCCTTCAGCTTTGTAACAGAAACAAGTAAGTGTTTCAAGCCATTAATCCGAAGTTCATATCATACTGATTTCTGCAGTAGTATGGCTAATATCCCTTTGGTTGTAACTTTTTCTGACACTGTTTTAACTCTCCACCTTTCTTTAGGGAAAAGACTGAAAGTTTTAAATTTCAAGTTCCAGCTGTAGTCATTAAGGTCAGGCCAGCCTTATCATTTGGTAACGCCCCACCCCGCGCCCCCCAGCCCCCCGCTTGCCTCACCTCCCAGAGACTCAGTCAGTCTGAATGGATTGACTTTCCTCAACTTCTAATGGTCCTCCTTCACCTTCGGGCACAAGAGATGCAGTTACCTCTGTCTGGAAGCACCCTCTTGCCCAGCTCTTCACCGTGCCCTGTTCATTCTTTAGGTTGAGCTTAGACGTCTCCTGAGGCAGACCCTGCTTGCCTTCCCTCTGCTCACAGAGGTCTGCACGCCGGGCGGTGCTGGCTCATGTGTCGCCCTGTAGCCCGTGATGCACCGTGCACACACCCCTCGGAGATCATGCGGGCTGGTTCCAGACCCCCACAGTAAAGCCAGTAACAATAAAGCAAGTCACATGAATTTTTTGGTTCCCGAGTGCATATGAAAGTTACGTTTACACGATACGGAGTCTGTTAGGTATGCAATAGTTTATATCTTTAAAAACAAATGTGAGTACCTAATTTTAAAGTACTTTATTGCTGAAAATGCTGAACATGATGTTCAGTGGCGTGAGCCTTCAGGGAGGTGTAATCTTTTTGCTGGTGGAAAGTCTTGCCTCCACGTTAGCGGTTGCTGGCTGATCAGGCTGTTCTGAAGGTTCAGGTGGCTGTGGCGATTTCTTAAAATGAGACGATTTACTCTTCGTCTTCTGAACGATCTCTCTGCAGCATAGAATGCTACTTGACCGCATTTTACCCACAGTAGAACTTCCTTCAAAATTGAAGTCAATCCTCTCAAACCCTGCTGCTGCCTTATCACCTAAATTTGTTCAGTGGTTTAAATCCTTCGTCATTTCAACAGTCTTCACCGCATCTTCACCAATAGTTTCCATCTCAGGAAACCTTTTTGTTTGCTCATCCAGAAGAAGCCGTGCCTCATCAGTTCCCGTTCTAGCCTGAGACTTCAGCAGCTCAGTCCCATCTTCAGGCTCCACTTCTCATTCCGGTTGTGCTGTTTCCACATCTGCAGCATCACTTGCTCCACTGCAGTCTCGTACCCCTCACAGCCACCCATGAGGGTTAGAGTAAGCTGCTTCCAAGCACCTGTTCTCAAATGTTCTTAACAGCATCTAGGATGGCGAGTCCTTTCTGGAGGTTTTCAGTTGACTTTATTCAGATCCATCCGGGGAATCACCGTCTATGGCAGCCGTAGCTTTATGAAATGTATTTCTTAAATAATAAGATTTGAAGGTCAAACTACTCCTTGATCCATGGGCTCCAGGATGGAAGTTGTCAGCCAGTGTGAACACAACTTGCATATCCTACATCTCCATCAGAACTCTTGGGTGACCGGGTACATTGTCAGTGAGCAGTGATGTTTTGAAAGGAATCTTTTTTCTGAGCAGTATGTCTCAACAGTGGGCTTAAAACATTCAGTAAACCATTTTGTGAACAGATGTATGTGCTGTCACCGGGCTTTGTTGTTCCATTTCTAGAGCACAGGCAGAGCAGATTTAGCATCATTCTTGAGGGCCCCAGGCTTCAACTTCAACTTAACCAGATGCATTAACACCTAACAAGAGACTCAGCCTGTCCTTTGAAGCTTTGCAACTGGACACTGACTTCTCCTCTGTAGCTAGGAAAGTCCTAGATGGCTTCTTGTTCAAATATAAGACTGTCTTATCTGCATTGAAAGATCTGTTGTTTAGTGTGGTCACCTTCATGGTTTATCTCAGCTAGATATCCTGGATAACTCGCTGCAGCTTCTGTATCAGCATTTACTGCTTCACGCTGTACTTTAATTTTAAGGGGACAGCTTCCTTCCTTCAACCTCATGAACCAACATCTGCTAGCTTCAGACTTTTCTTCTGCCACAGATCACTATCACAAAATAATAATAAGAAACTTATCACAAGAATTACCAAACTGTGCCACAGAGACATGAAGTGAGCAAATGCGGTTTGAAAAACAGTGCTGATAGGCTGACTCAGTGCAGGGGGATCAGTGTGATACCTGTCAAGGAAAGTACTCAAGTACAGACTTGCGCTCAACTTCCAAAGGTTATGAGCTAGATGTTACCATGTATTTTCCAAGTTAAATTTCATAATGGGGATTTATTTTTATTGTGTTTGGCCAAAGAAAGGGGTTCAATGAATCAGTGTCAGTAGCTCAAGAAATAGTGGATTAGCCATTAAAAAAAAAAAAAAACCTGCATCCAGGTAGATGACCCAAATAGGCAGGTGAATTCATTCATCACCTTGTTATGTTATGATTAAAGCTGATCTAAAGGTAACTGTTCTTACACAAATAATGATTATTGGATATATTCCTGTAGGAATTTGGCATTTAGTCTTGGAAGGATAGTATTTCACCTCTGCTGCTGTTATACCATAAATTTGGTTTATTTGTGTTTTAAACTTGAAATATTTTAAATTAACCAAAGTAACTACTGACAGAAGAACCAGAAAACCCCAACGTCCATATCTGGTTGGTCGGATTGACAAAGATTAAAAAGACAAAACGCAGCTTGTCAGGGATGTGGGGGTATAGGCAGCGTCATAAGCTGTTGGTGAAGCTGTAAATGTGTATTTTTTATTTTTATATATATATATACACACACACATATATATGTAGGTATGTGTATATACGTATATATGTATGTACAGTCAGAGCTGTGGGTTTTCCAGTAGTCACGTATGGATGTGAGAGTAGGACAATAAAGAAAGCTGAGCGCTGAAGAATTGATGCTTTTGAACTGTTGAGAAGACTCTTGAGAGTCCCTTGGACTGCAAGGAGATCAAACCAGTCAGTTCTAAAGGAAATCAGTCCTGAATATTCATTGGAAGGACTGATGCTGAAGCTGAAACTCCAATACTTGACCACTGATGCAAAGAACTGACTCATTTGAAAAGACCCTGATGCTTGGAAAGATTGAAGGCAGGAGGAAAAGGGGACGACAGAGGATGAGACGGTTGGATGGCATCACCGACTCAATGGACATAAGTTTGAGTAAACTCTGTGAGTTGGTGATGGACAGGGAAGCCTGGTGTGCTGCAGTCCATGGCGTCACAAACAGTCGGACACTACTGAGCAATTGAACTGACTGGTGTGTGTGTGTGTGTGTGTGTGTGTAAGGATTTCCTTACTGTGTTAAGTAAATGGGGGGAAGTGATTACATAGCTATATATTACTTAAGGAAAGGAAACATTTCGGAAGGAAATACATTAAAATAACAACAGATTTCTGGGAAGTCATTGTGTGGAGTAGTATGTGAAAGTCACTCAGTCATGTCCAACTCTACGACCCCATGGACTATACAGTCCATGGGATTCTCCAAGCCAGAATACTGGAGTGGGTAGCCTTTCCCTTCTCCAGGGGATCTTCCTGACCCAGGGATTGAACCCATGTCTTCTGCTTTGCAGGCAGATTCTTTACGAGCTGAGCCATAAGGGAAGCCCTGTGGAGTAGTGTAAAACTCAGATATTTTGAATTTGTGTGTGTTTTCCACAGACTTCTAGTATAGTGGTTCTCAAACTTTGGTAACTCAGTAACTTGTCAGACTTCTTGTTAAATATATTCGTTAATAGCCCCAATCCCAAAGAACCTAATTTTTTAAATGTTTTTTAACTTAATTTTTCCCTGGAGGAGAAATGCTTTGCAGCGCTGTGTTGGTTTCTGCTGTGCAGCGTGAATGTGTAGCACACACGCGTGCCCTCGCTCCTGATGCTGCCCCCAGCCCGCCCCACCCCTCCGCTCCAGTTGCCGGGCGCCGGGCTGGGCTCGCTGTGGCGGCACCACCCCACTCGCTGTGTGTCTCACACGTGGCAGTGTTCGTGTGTCAGTCCTTCTCTCTCAGTTCATCCCCCCTCCTTCCCCACCATGTCCGCAAGTCCGTTCCCTTCAGCTGTCTCTATTCCTGCTCCACAAATAGATTCATCAGTACCTTTTCTAGATTCCATGTACATGCATTATGTCCACTGACAGATGATTAAAGATGTGGTGCGTATATGCAATGGAATATTACTCAGCCATAAAGAGGAACCAGTGAGAGTTAGTTGAACTGAAGGGGGTGAACCTAGAGCCTGTCACACAGAGTGAAGTCAGAGAGAGAATCTAACTTAGTGTGAGTCTGGAAACCACACTGTCAGCAACATTGCTGATTTGTTGTATAGTTTCTCTTCCTACCATCTATATATGATACTACTAGAAAATTATTAATAGCACAGTTCAGTCACTCAGTTGTGTCCGACTCTTTGCAACCCTGTGAACCGCAGCATGTCAGACCTCCCTGTCCATCACCAACTCCTGGAGTCCACCCAAACCCATGTCCATTGAGTCAGTGATGCCATCCAACCATCTCATCCTCTGTCGTCCCCTCCTCCTCCTGCCCTCAATCTTTCCCAGCATCAGTGTCTTTTCAAATGAGTCAGCTCTTCACATCAGGTGGCCAAAGTATTGGAGTTCCAGCTTCAGCATCAATCCTTCCAATGAATATTCAGGACTGATATCCTTTAGGATGGACTCATTGGATCTCCTTGCAATCCAAGGGACTCTCAAGAGTCTTCTCCAACACCATAGTTCAAAAGCATCAATTCTTCAGCGCTCAGCTTTCTTTGTAGTCCAACTCTCACATCCATACATGACCACTGGAAAACCCATAACCTTGACTAGACGGACCTTTGTTGACAAAGTTATGTCTTTGCTTTTTAATATGCTGTCTACGTTGGTCATAACTTTCCTTCCAAGGAGTAAGTGTCTTTTCATTTCTTGGCTGCAATCACCATCTGCAGTGATTTTGGAGCCCAGAAAAATAAAAGTCTGACACTGTTTCCACTGTTTCCCCATCTATTTCCCATGAAGTGATGAGACAGGATGCCATGACCTTAGTTTTCTGAATGTTGAGCTTTAAGCCAACCTTTTCACTCTCCTCTTTCACTTTCATCAAGAAGCTCTTTAGTTCTTCTTCACTTTCTGCCATAATGGTGGTGTCATCTGCATATCTGAGGTTATTGATATTTCTCCCAGCATTCTTGATTCCAGTTTGTGCTTCTTCCAGCCCAGCATTTCTCATGATGTACTCTGCATATAAGTTAAATAGGCAGGGTGACAATATACAGCCTTGTCATACACTTTTTCCTATTTGGAACCATCTGTTGTTCCATGTCCGGTTCTAACTGTTGCTTCCTGACCTGCATACAGGTTTCTCAAGAGGCAGGTCAGGTGGTCTGGTATTCCCATCTCTTTCAGAATTTTCCACAGTTTATTGTGATCCACACAGTCAAAGGCTTTGGCATAGTCAGTAAACCAGAAATAGATGTTTTTCTGGAACTCTCTTGCTTTTTCCATGATCTAGCGGATGTTGGCAATTTGATCTCTGGTTCCTCTGCCTTTTCTAAAACCAGCTTGAACATCTGGAAGTTCACGGTTCACGTATTGCTGAAGCCTGGCTTGGAGACTTTTGAGCATTACTAGCCGGAGAAGGCAATGGCACCCCACTCCAGTACACTTGCCTGGAAAATCCCATGGACGGAGGAGCCTGGTAGGCTGCAGTCCCATCGGGTCGAGAAGAGTCGGCCATGACTGAGTGACTTCACTTTCACTTTTCACTTTCATGCATTGGAGAAGGCAATGGCACCCCACTCCAGTACTCTTGCCTGGAAAATCCCATGGACGGAGGAGCCTGGTGGGCTGCAGTCCATGGGGTCGCTAAGAGTCGGACATGTCTGAGTGACTTCACTTTCACTTTTGACTTTCATGCATTGGAGGAGGAAATGGCAACCCACTCCAGTGTTCTTGCCTGGAGAATCCCAGGGACGGGGGAGTCTAGTGGGCTGCCGTCTATGGGGTCGCACAGAGTCAGACACGCCTGAAGCGACTTAGCAGCAGCATGTGAGATGAATGCAATTGCACGGTAGTTTGAGCATTCTTTGGCATTGCCTTTCTTTGACAGAATGTGGTCCACTGGAGAAGGGATTGGCAAACCACTTCAGTATTCTTGCCTTGAGAACCCCATGAACAGTATTAATAGCACATGTGATTGTTATATATGGTTGTGCGTATAACTAAAAAGTATTTACGTGTATGTAAGGCCTAGCCTCAGAGAATGCTAGGACTCCCTGTATGCTTTAGGAGTGACACAATGCGTATTTTCTGCCAGATATAAACTGTTAGAAACTCAGTCATGGTGTTTAGATTCTTTTGAATAAAGACTTCTGTTATCTGGGAAAAAAAAGAGATATTGAAAACAATAGAGCAATAAACAAAGATAAAGTAGAATATATTCTGTTTAATTCCATGAGAAGGTAAAAGCGGTGTTCAAAGTTATATCTCACTTTAATAGTCCTCATTCTAATGTGATAAAGGATGCACCTGATTCATGTTATAAAACAAATACTAAACTCTGACTAGACAAACTGGAAGCTATTTAAGACTCCAATTTATTACAGTTCCCACTGAGATTAGGTTTTTTGCCCTTGATAACATGAAGCTTTTCCTGACTCTTAAGTGGCTGTTTCTTCTATCCTCCTTTTTTCTCTTCTCTGTGTCAAATTTTAGTTTAATACGCATCTGACCTCTGTGGTTTGAAAAACCGAATTTGTATAAACTATTTAGAATATAGTAAAATCACATGTTACTTCCTTAAGGATTATTTGATACAGATCTTCTATAAATTAAAACACGTTGCAAAGAAGTCAAGTGTTTGATGAAATAATATGATGTGTGTATTGTATGAGAGCTGTACCGGCAACAGGTAACGCTGAGGGACCTTTCTGTGTTACGCATTTATCCAAGTCAGTTTGACCGTCCGTGTTTTTTCAGGTTCTGTGGGTGATTGTCACAGCCTTGCTTCAGGTGAACTGAGAAACCAGCCCAAATGTTGCCCTGCGTGCAAACCCGTGCTGTCAGGCAGACACAGAAACAATCAGAGAGCCTTTTTCAAGTCAAGTTCCCGCTTTGTCGTTTTAAACATGCACAGACAGCCCGAAGGCAGGGAAATATCATTCTCATGGTGGGATTAGCTAACTTTCTGGTCTGATCAGGCCTCAGCGAACTGTGCTGAGTTGAGAAGGGTGTTTGGTGCAGGAGCAAGGTGATCATGGCCGTGCTTGCAGCTCAGAAGGAGTTAGACTGTGGGACTCGCCTGAGGAGCCACTCCATTCAGGCCGAGGTGGAGAAGCCTGGCTGCTCCTTCTGACAGTCACGTGTTTTGGACACTGTTTATTTCCCTGGTGAAATTTATTGCCGGCATCTGTGGTGCACAGAGATGAGCCTCCAGTGGGGGGTGCAGGCGAGATACTGGATGCGAGGAAAGACGCTCGGTCCAGCTGCCTCTGAAGTTAAAGTCCCCGAGCAAGCTAACCAAGCACTCTCAGAGTGGTAATTCCTGATTAGGTCCTTCACATGTTAACTTGCGTATACAGTTAATGCATGCATGTTGTATGATCGTATTGATATTCTTCAGGTTTCAAATATGATCGGTGAGTGGTCTGTGAAAAATCAGTGGGCTCAACAAGTTTGCTTCACTGTAATTTGGGATGAGATGGCGCAGAAGTGCACTGCATGTACCAGTGTTATTCTGTGAGCCTTTTCTTTCAGTTACAGATGCAAATACCACTGGGTGGTGATGAAAATGTGTATCCTACTGTGAGTCACAGACAAAAATGGTTGAAATCAGCAGTTAGTGTTTTAAATTACAGGTGAGATACAACCGTAACTTCTGTCAATCCTAGATTTATAGGAGAATAGAATTTACTGGCTTCTTGAGAGTTTTTTTAGTAACTAAAAATCTAAGCCTTTCCCTATTTTCAAAGTTAATGTTACTCTTACACAGAACTGGCAGCTAAGATAGTAACTGAAAAAGAAAACAGTGTTCTTTGTTGAAAAGCACATCTTATGCTAGGCATTCTATCAACAACAGACTCTTTCTGGAGGCGTTAAAATCACTGTTAGGATAGATCTTTCGTGTTAGCATATAGACAGACTCCCTGAATCTTCGGAACGACCGTAGAAGAAGACGTGATGGGATGGGCGGTCACGGCGGTGATGAGCTCAGTGCCTCACTCAGTTCAGTTCAGTTCAGTCGCTCAGTCCTGTCTGACTCTTTGCAACCCCATGAATCGCAGCACGCCAGGCCTCCCTGTCCATCACCAACTCCCGGAGTTCACTCAGACTCACGTCCGAGTCGGTGATGCCATCCAGCCATCTCATCCTCTGTCGTCCCCTTCTCCTCCTGCCCCCAGTCCCTCCCAGCATCAGAGTCTTCCAATGAGTCAGCTCTTTGCAGTGCTTCAGTCCTGCTGTGGCTTTGCAGGTGATACTTTAATGCAGTTAAAATCCCTTCGGTGGGAAGGGCGTCAGGTTAGAGGCCTCAGCGCCTGCCCTAGTCTTCCTCATCTCCTCTCTCACAAATGGTACTTCCCAGCTGTTCCGTCTAACGCTGGGGCTCCCCCATCTCTGGCTGCACAGAGGCTTCCAATGTAAAAATAGAGCTGCCGGCCCGTCACCCTCACAGTGAGCTGCTTTCCTTGTTCTGTGTGTGCAGATGGTTCTCCTGCCAGATCTTCCTCCGGAAGCCGCTCAGGCCTTTCAGGGGCTCTGGGAGGTGCCCCATCGGACTCGCCAGGGCAGGTGTGGGTGCGCCTGGAGGATTCGTGTTCCGTTCTGCAGGGGTCTGCAGAGTGGATTCCCGCTCACCGGGTGTGCACGGTCTTGAGAGAGACCCGCGCTGGATGGGGAGCCCTTTCCTTCCCCTTGCGGTCCCTGTGCCTGGTGTAGCGTCTCACAGACAGAAGCAGCCGCATACACAGTGGTCATGGGGCCGCATGGGGCACTGATTTCACTGACGCCGTCTTCTCTGGAGGCCCACTCAGCCCGTTTGAATTGCATGACACCCACCCCGTGGACTGGGGACACTCCCTTCTCCCCAGTCTTGCTCAGGCTTCGAAGCCCTGAAGACTCAGCCTCACTCCTCAAAGAAGAGGTTTCAAAACTGGCAGTCAGACTTGCATGGATGCTGACAAAATGCTGGCTGATAGTCTGCTGAGTCTCAACATGTAGGCATAAGGACAGATGAGCAGAGCACTTACGAGGCATTTAGGAGGTGACAGATGTCCGTGATCAGTCATGAGAACAGGTAGCCCTCGTCTGCTGTAGAACTCAGGATTTTCTAACAAGTTATGGTTTAAGTTAGGTTCAATGGCCTACTGAACGTGAGCTCATTGAGGACATGAGATATGTCTGTCCATACGTATTTTTTATCATTCATTAATTTGATGCCTATGAATATAATAAGATATAACTTTGCAATAAGAATGCCAGTGATATTCTAAATACAATTTTCCTTTCATTATAAAAGAAAAATGGGCCACCTTACAGAGTCTTTGGAGATAAGAAAATCTGCAGAAAGGTGATGAAAACCATTTGTGATCTCACTATCCTGAGATGGTCAATATCAACTTGTTGATATCTTTTCAAGTTTTTATTCTATTTGTGCCTGTGTATAATTTTTATAAAACTTGGATAAAATTAATTCTGTAGTTTGCTTTTTATTTTCCACTGAGCAGTTTCCCCATATCATTAAAGAAGTCTCCAAACATATAATTTGTAAAGACTTCATATTCTGCTCTCTGACAGTATTATAATTTATTTAACCACTTTTCTGTTTTTGGATAAACTGTTTCCATTTAAAGTACCTAAGTGTCAGTACTCGCCCTGTAACCTCTGCAGCCGCCCACATAGTGCATTTACGAGCACAAGCCCAGGAAACAGGTAAGGATGAGTGGGATGGATTTCCCAGAAGGAACGCTGGAACTGCCACTGAGCCCCACTCTTGAATAAAATGAAGGAGCCGACCAGAAAGCTTATATATGAGGTCTTTCTAACCTTAAAGTTTTATGATTATGTGAGTTGGATAAATCTTTCTAATCTACTTTTCCATGGTCAGAGCCGCATCTTGTTCTGGAGACGTGTGTGTAAAGGGTGGACAAGGCTCTTCTATGTGGGTGCTGGAAGTGCAGGCTTTGGAGAGCCGAGCAGGAGACCGGCAGCTCTGAGAAGCAGGGCCGTGCCGTCTGTGGCCCCCGCTGCATCTGCAGCCTGGGGACAATCGTGCTCCTCGTTCTAACTTCCCCGACAGCGCTTTACAGTTCTCTTCACCATCTGCACCAGAACCGCTTGCAAAGAGGCAAGAATCGTCACGAAGTGTTGAGTCATGATATATCCCTTGGTATGTATATAGGCAGCTGAGTTTAAAGCCTGCTCCTCCTGTGACGTCTCCCAGACTCCCCTTCTTTCCAGGAAGGAGTGGTCTTTAGTCTGCATCTGTCAGCCTGTGTTATTAGGCCCACAGATGCTCCAGGCGCGGTGCTGGCTACTCAGGAACAGAGGAAGAGGATAAGGACTGTTCTCAGACGTGGAAAGAGAAGGTCATGTGGGTCAGATACAAGCAGTAGCGTCCTTGTTCCTGTCGCTTTCTTTCAAATGAGGAAGCATGAGTTTAGTTTTATCAGGGAGAACTTTCCTGAAAGGTAACACTTTCCCAAAGGGCACGGTCTGCTTTATCCTGTGTAAACCAGTAGTGTCTGAGCATCCTACAGGATTGTCCACGGGACGTTTCTCTGTTAGCTTGAAGAATAATTCTCAGACCATTTAGACAGAAATGCAGCAGATATTTTATACATGTTTGTGGTGACATAAATTCTTATGTAATTAGGTAACCAGCATGCTATTACAGTCTATTAAAACCTGGCCTGAGAGATGGTCTTATGCTTATCCAAAAGACGGAAGGTAACAGGAATAAATGCAGTCACAAAATTTGGCTTTGATGGTAGGTTTGTTTACCAGGGTTGACTAAAAGATCAGATTTGTCGGTCTGTGAGTCAGAACATTAATGGCATGGTATTTGCATATAATCTATGCATAGCCTCCTATATCCTTTAAACCATCTCTAAATTACATACAATACCTACTATATTGCAGATGCTATGTAATCAGTGGTAAATACAGTGTAAATACTATGTAAATAGTTGCTGGGCCCAACAAATTCAAGTTTTGCTCTTTGGAACTTCTTAGAATTTTTAATTCCAAATATTTTTGATCCATGGTAGGTTAATCCATGGATGCAGAACCCATGGATATGGAGGGCTGACTATATCAGCTGTTTGCTTGGAAAATACTGTTTCTAGAAGCTGGCGTTCTACCCAGTGGTGAATGATTTGTCAGGAAGATACAACGAAGGTTTTAGACTAGATGACATTTCAAGTTTTTTCCTATCCTGAAATTCTTGAATCTCTAAGTTCTAGGTCCCTGTTTCTTAGCTATTCTGCAAATTCTCACGTGTATGTTTCACAGAGAGTGAATACCCGCCCTCCCCCCTACCCCCCATACTGGGCAAATGAGTTCATTACTGTTAAGAAAAGTAGTACACACACACAGTTACTCTGCTGCATCGGGCCTTAGTCGCAGCACTGGTATCTTCCCTTGCAGCGCCGGAACTCTGGTTTTGGCACACAGGCGCAGCAGTTGTGGGCGGGGCTTAATCGCCTTGTGACGCTGGGATCTTCGCTCGCCAACCTGGGATCTAACCCACATACCCTACGTTGCAAGGTGGATTCTTAACTACTAGACCACCCAAGAAGTCGCGAGTCCATTTCTCTTAAATATTGGTTTTCCCTTCTTGTCTACTTACAGTAGATGATGAAGAGTTTGCAGTTCTTGCTTAAAAGGTCCCTTCTATGTTAAGGAATCGCAGTGTTCAGCGAAAGCTTGACAGTCTCTGAAGCTGTGATCGTTTTGTTCTCCTGAGCACGTCTAGATGAGTGCACCTAGTGCTCTAACTGAAGTTTCCTCCAGTTCTCACGCCCCAGATAAGTATAGTTCGTTAGCAATGCAACAGGAAGTGAACTAAACATGATTTTAAAAAACGCTTACCTGGAACTGTCTTACATTTTCATTATCTTAATAGTGAGGATCTGAGAGTAAAGCCCTGCACTTTCATTTTTCTCCTCCATATACATAATCTTTCCTGAAGATGTAATATGGGAGCGAGTGTCTATTTCTGGTCATAGCTCATATTTTAATGTTTAACAGTTATTTTTCTCTTATCAGGATGGCAGTTAGTATATTGCCAGCCTAGATAAGAGTTCCTGGTCTTCTTTCGCTTAACTGCTTTTTATTACTTTATAACAAACTAACACTGTAACCTGTAGTAATGTTTGCATGACCAGTGCGTTCATTCGTTTCTAAGTCAGTTATTGTTAGAGGTACCAGGTGCTTTAAACACATATCTTAAACTGAAATAAGGGCCATTGCACTTTTGCAAAACGTGTGAAGTCTTTATAAGGACACTCATGAATATTGTCAGTGGGAATAGAGTGTAAACCTCACATCCCTTCTTGAACCTTAAGATGGGAGTGCAGAGGTCCTGGTGCTGCCCATCTGTACAAGCAAGGACCACCCCCCACCCGCCTTCGGTTCGTGGTGCTCAGGAAGACTCCTTTGGCCCAGCTTAGTTCCTGAATCTGGGGGTTGGCCTCTTTGAAGAGTGGTTGGGAGCACTCCTGAGAATTTCGAGAATGAGTGGATATCTTAAGAGTTTCTCTTCAAGCTCTTCCTCCCTGACTCGTTTGCAAAGATAAGTACTACTGGATAATTCTGTTTAATTCAGTGGTTATTTACTGTGCCAAGCTCTACAGGAGATACCAAATTAAATAAGATGGAAATCTTCTGTAGTCAACCAGAGAGGTCTAAGAAATAAATAATTTGTAATACAGTATTAATGAAAAGATAGCAAAGACTTGCAGTTATCACATTAAGGTACAAATGACTTCCTAACTGAATCCATTTATCTACAATCAGGCACGAAAGCAGCAGTCAGTGGACGGATCCCCTCTGATGGAGGAACGGGCAGCGTTTCTCTGTGGAGAGCAGATATTAATGGACGAGAATACCTTTGTTCTTCCTGTGTTTGCCTTAATTAATACTGAATTTGATGACTGCTGCTTCTAGTTTCTAAGGATAAAGTATGGAACATTTAATCCTATTGTTTGGATTAATGAGCATTCTTTTTACCATCTTGTGCACATTGTACCATTAATGAAAGTTCTGCTGCAGGCAAAATATTTTATTTGAGAACGAAAAAGTGAATTGAGATATAGTATTGTGTAAGAGGTTCTTAGTGAATGAAGTATTGTGTCAGCTTGATCTCAGCTGAGGCTAAGATACTCTGATAGGTGTGAGATGGTAAAGTAATGGGGAAGTTTAGAGAAGTGGGACTGATTTATGTAACTCAGTCTGATTTATAGTTGGTGAAGTTTATTTTACCTCTATGATTTGGTAGATGTACTCAGCCAAATAAGTATCAGCTTTCAAGCCATGTTTACTCACAAGCCTTCTAATAATAGCATCAATTCTGCTAGTAGTATGAATGATGAAATCAAAATCAACATTTACTTCAATCTTTTTATACTTTACTGTGTTTTTACCATTTGACTGTGGGACATTGCAGGCTTCCCTGGTGGCGTTAGTGTTAAATGACGTGCCTGCCAATGCAGGAGACATACGAGACGCGGGTTCGATCACTGGGTTGGGAAGGTCCCCTGGAGGAGGGCCTGGCAGCCCACTCCAGTGTTCTTGCCTGGAGAGTCCCGTGGACAGAGGAGCCTGGCGGGCTGTAGTCCACAGGGTCACCAAGAGCCAGACACGACTGAAGCCCTCAGCACACACACGTGCATGTGGGGCATTTCAGTCATATACAGAGCACAGGATTAGCACAATGAAGGCTGTTGCCCATCACCTCCGTCAACACGTGGCCACACTGTACCCCCACCTCCCCCCACCTCACTTCTCATTTAAAGCAAATCCAGGCGTCACGTGATTTCCTTATACATATTTCAGCATGTGACTCTGTAAGTAAGGACCTTTTTATCTTGAAACATAACTATAATACTACTGGAAAAAAAAAAAAAAAACAGCTGTTTTCACACTCCAGTATTCTTTTCTGGAGAATTCCATGGACAGAGGACCCTGGCAGGCTACAGCCCATGGGGTTGCAAAGAGTCAGACAGGACTGGGTGACTAACACTTTTGCTTTCAGAAAGTAAGAAATTCTGGAGTCCAGCCAGGTTCCCATGACTTTAAGTAGCTCTAGGTAGTTGGACAAGCCATTAAACCTTCCCCTTTCCATGCTTTCTTGTCTTTAAAAAGAGAAAGTTCAACAAGGTAGTCTCCAAACTCCCATCTGTCCCTCGCACTTGTAATTGGAGAAATGAGGACGCCTCCAGTGTCTGGTCCAGCATGTGCGGGGCCTGCAGGGCATCCCTGTGTGCTAGCAGGTAAAAAGTCGAAGAAACTGAGAAGTCCGCAGCTGTCCTTAGATCTGTCAGAGACGTGGGGTCACAGGGCAGACTGCTGCCCCAACTCTGAAGAGACGAGACCGACAAACACAGAGAATCACAACCGACTGGAGGAGAAACGTCCGGGGAGACCAGCACTGGGGTAAGAAGCCCTGAACCGTAAGTGATGAATTGCCGGAGGTTCCCAGGGACAAGTCTGAGGGTTCAGAACCCCAGGGGGACCCCGTCGGAGAGGCTCCACAGTTTTGGAGGTTTCCTCCAGGAACTGGACGAGGTTCTGACAGTGAACCTCCTGCAGCGGGAGAGGAAAGAACCATGTTGAACTATCCTGGGCATTTTGTTTTTCATCACAAAGGATGTCCTTAGAGAAACTATCAGAGCCAAAACTGCTGGGGATTGATCAGAGCCTAAGAGACCCGGGGGAGGGAAGTACTCAACCCCAGCCCGCTGCGGTCATCCTGTGCTACCTAAGTGGGGGAACCGAGACGCACTGAAGCTCACGTTTCAGAGACAAAGGCTCACTGAAAGAATGATTTCATTTTGAGCAGACTGCGCAAGATAATGAAGGACAAGGAGATAGTGAAGGGCAGGGAAGCCTGGCTTGCTGCAGTCCACAGGGTCGCAAAGAGTTGGACACAGCTGAGCAACAGAACAACCAAAATTAACCATAGGACTCGAAAATGCTTCCTCTATTGCTGTACCTTACACTGCATCACACTCAGTACCTGCTTCAAGCAGTTCCCTTTACCCAGCACGTCACAGCCATCTGTCAAGAAGAAATCACCAGGCATTCCAGAAGACAAAACCATGGGTTGAAGAGACAGGGCGAGTAACAGAAGCAGACTCCAATAGGGCAGGGTTGTTGGAATGATAAACTGGGAGTTGAAAACAAATTGTGATTAAAATGCTAAGGACTCTGATGACTGAAAGAGACAGGATGCAAGAACAGATGGGCATGTGAGCAGAGGGTGGAAACTCTATGGAGGAATCAAAAAGGAATCCCAGAGATCAGAAACAGTAACAGAAATGAAGACTGCCTTCAGTGGGCTTAGCAGGAGACTGGACACGGCTGAAGGGAGAGTCTCCGAGCAGGAGGGTATGTCAGTGAACCTTCCAAAAAGTAAAAGCAAAGAGAGCAAAGACGGAAAAAACTGAACATCCAAGAACTGCGGGACCACTCCAGGAATATCCATAGCGTTCACAGGACGCAAATGCCACTGAGGAGAACAGAGGGAAGAAATACGTGAAGCAGTGAAGACTGAGATTCCCCCAAGTTCATGTCAAACATGAAACTACAGATCCAGGGGGCTCAGAGAACACCGGGCAGGACCAGTGCCCCCTAAACTGCACCTCGGCATGCCATGTTCACACCGCACCCCGCGACTGTCCTGGCGAGGTCCTTGTGCTGACGGTCTCAGATATGTCTGTGCACCTACTATGCGTGTACATCCAACTCCGTTCTCTCCCCAGAGCTCCAGACCCACCTGCACCCCTGCCGACTTGACGTTTTCACTTGGATGCTTTACGGACACCTCAAACTTTATGTGTGAAAGGGGAGCAGTTGATTTACTCTCCATCTTTGCCCAGCTCTCCGTGGTACACCATCCACCCAATAACTGAGGCCAGAGCTCCAGAGATTGGTGCTCCCTGTCAGTCATCCCCCCATGCTGTTCAGCACAGGGTCCTGCCCGCAGTGCCCGCCAGCGCATCCTCTCCATAGCATCCTGTTCTCACTTGCACTCTTGGCCCTGCCCCCATCAGTCTTTACAGAGTAGCCCAAGCAATTCTCATAAGATAGAGGTGGGGACTTCGTCTCTCTAGGGACATCCCATAAGGCTTGGAATAAAATCCAGCCCTGAGCTCCCAAGGTGCCCCGAAGCCCCTACATGGCCTGGCCCTGCCGCCCTCGCCCTCCACCTCCTCCCTGTTATCTGAGGACCTCTCCCAGTCTTTCCCCGCTCACGGACCCAGTCCATTCTGCCTCCCTCCCACCTCCTGCTCGCCACCTTCTCATGCTGTAGGTCTCAGCTTCAGTACCCCTGACTTGGGAGGCTTTTCTTACCACCACGTAACCACAACAGCTCCCTCTCCATGTTTGTTACCTTCCTAGCAACTCTCGCTTGGTCTGCTGTTTGGGTTTTGTCTGCTGCCGCACTGGGACACAAGCTCCCCCAGGGAAGGGCTGTGTCTGCCGACCTCGTCATTATAGCTCCTGGTCTCCAGGAGACTTCCCTGGTGGCTCAGACGGTAAAGCATCTGTCTACAATGCAGGAGACCCGGGTTCAATCCCTGGGTCTGGAAGATCTCCTGGAGAAGGAAATGGCACCCTACTCCAGTGTTCTTGCCTGGAAAACCCCATAGACAGAGGAGCCTGGTAGGCTATAGTCATGGGGTCACAAAGAGTTGGACACAACTGAGCGACTTCTCCAGGAGAGGCCGCCACATACCTGATGCTCCAGACATACTTGGTGGGTGGGTGGATGAATGGATGGATGGAGGGAGGGAAGGAGGGGACCCGTGAGGGCAGCAGGGAGGTGTGGAAAGCGTGGCTAAGTCAGGAGGAATGGAGACCAGGAAGAAAGCAATGGGGAGGGGAATCTTCTAGACAGGAGCGCAGTACGGACAGAGGTAGAGGAATGCGCGAAGCGGGTATAACGGCTGACCCTGACATCCGCTGCACCCCACGGACTAGTCCAAGCCACTCATCGTTTCCCTCGTGTGGATGGGCCTGAGGGGCACTGGGCCGAGCAAGGTCTGGGGATGTTTTCCTCACGTCCGTGAAGGAGCGGGCAGAAAGAGATGTGTCCTCCCCATCCTTGGAGGCGGTCCTGTCCAGAGCAGAGGGCCCGAGCTCCTGCAGCTGTTTCGCTCCCCGACGGGAGAGGAGGCCGTCACAGAGAAGGAAGGGACCAGAGCTAGGGCTCCGCTCGGTCTCTGCACTCGGGCATTTCCTGGATCTGCAGTAAGGCATGCAGTGGGTGCCCACTTTCCTCAGCTCAGCTCGGGCGTTTCTCTCCTGGATCTGCAGTAAGGCATGCAGTGGGTGCCCACTTTCCTCAGCTCAGCTTCGTTTAGAGGGTCTGACGGCCTCACTGAAACAGTGGAAATGTCAGTAGAGAAGGAAGCACATTCAACTGAGTACTTTGGCACCTGATGCGGAGAGCTGACTGGAGAAGACCCTGATGCTGGGAGAGATTGAAGGAGGACGAGAAGGGACGACAGAGGATGAGATGGTTGGATGGCATCACCGACTTGATGGACGTGAGTTTGAGCAAGCCCAGGGAGACGGTGAAGGACAGGGTAGCCTGGCGTGCTGCAGTCCGTGGGGTCAGAGAGTCAGACAATCTAGCAACTGAACAACAGCAAGGAATTCATTGGGAAAAGGTTAGGTTTTGAGACTCAAGGCCTTTGAATGATAGATGGAAGTGGTCTGTACGGTGCTGAAGAACAAAAAATCTGAGTGCAGACTGCCTGAACTTACTGTTTCCATTAGTTTCTGGCCGTGTGACCTAGGGCGAGTTCTTTAACCTTTTGCTGCCTTGTGCTTTTGCGTCAGTAATGCCTGTCCCATAGGGTTGTTCTGAGGAGTAAACGACTTCATCCATGGAAAGCTTGTTGGCTATGATTCCTAATGGTGCTGAAATATATTTTAAAGTTAGTCCACAAGCATCTGTCCATAAGAACCCATTAGGAACTTTGTGGAATGCTGGGTCCCATTGCCAGAGCGTTTTCCCCGGTGGCTGGATTGGGCCAGCGCACCTGCCCCCGTCCGGGTGAGTCTGCCGCAGCGCGCCCCAGAGCTCAGCAGAGAAACCGCAGAAACCCGTAGAGACGATGGGGCTTACAGCTGTGAAGCGAGGTCTGCTGGGAAATTCGTCTTTAGGGTATCTTTGCTGGGAACTGGAGGCTGAAGAACCGAAATGAGACGTTGCATGAGATACGGCAAAGGTAGTCTTGTCAGACTTTGGTATAAAACAGCACTTTGCGGTGTTGAGCCTGTGGCCCTCAAAGAGCAAACGTCCCAGCGAAAAGACGAGAGACTGTCAGAAAGGTGAGGACGTGTGCCGGGAATCCATCCTGTTCAACAGGCTGGGGCCCCCGGGGCCGTGCTTGCGGGCCGTGAGGAGATGCGGGCTGAAGGGGTCTCCGGAGGGGCCGGGAAGGGGGGTCTCTGCAGGAGCCGCGGTCGGGGGTGGTTCTCCGGAGGGGCCGGGAGGGGTCTCTGAAGGAGCCGGACAGGCCTTGGGGAGCGCGGGTCCCGCCCGCCGGCCGTCGGGGCGCGGCTGGATGCGCTTCCGTTCAGTTTCTGAGGCGCTAACATCGGGATTACGTTGCTTCAGGTTCTGTATCGCTGTAATTACTTTTTTATGTTTACTGTAGTTTTGGTAACTTTTCCATAGTTTACAGTTCTCTTTTTATCTTCTTTTGTTTAAGATTCAGTTGATTAAAGACTGAGTTTTGTCACCTATCCTAGAACATGCCCCTACACTGGATACTTCACACACATTATTTATAATCCTCACAGCAGCTTTGCAAGGTAAACACATTTCCTTTGTAGGGGAGAAAAGTAAGGCTCAAAGAGGTTACATCACCCACCTCAAGTCATGCTAAGTGAGAACTCAAACTGACTTCTGTCCAGGAGGTCCTTGCTCCAAGGTTTCCCCTGCTGTTTTCAGTCGTGTGCCTAACACTGAAGGCTTAACTGTGTTTAATCATTTGTTTGAAATCTCTGAAGGGACTTTTCATTGAGATGCTATCAGTCTGCTTTTTAATGATGCATAGAGCAGGTCGTGTTACTGATGAATAGTGAGGAGCAAATAGATCCTGAGGTGCCTAGTTTATCTTTTAAGGAAGGAAACTATCATTATTTGGATATTTTAACCTTCACATCCATATATCATATTTTCATACGAGACATTAAATCTATTTACCCTGTTCTAGTGAATGATGTACTTTTCGCCTCTGGATTATTGCTCCAATTTCTCCTTCCTCTCTCTGTCCAAATAAATTACCATAAGGATAAACCTATTTTTTGTGTGAAGAATAGGAAAGGAAACTTTGGCTATTAAAACTGAAAAAAAAAATGCCTTTGTGTCTGGGAAAAAAAAAATCTGGTTTTTTTGGAGATAGGAAGAAAAGTAGCTGAATACTCTACAGTTTGAGAATCATCCAGAAAATGTCTAGCTGAATTCCAGATATTCAGCAGATGTTTTAACATAGTAGCCAGCTTTTTTGTATCATTATAGGAATCAAATATATTGTCTAAACAGTGTGGGAAAGATGTTCAGTAGAGCCTTGTGAATTAATTGGAGAGTTTCCCTGCTAGTAGAGCACTGATATATTTCTAGGAACTTGTGAGGCATCAAAAAAGCAAGTTGAGAACACTGTCCACTCTTTTGTGGCCCCACGAACTGTACCCAGACTCCTCTCTCCAGGAGATTTCCCAGGCAGGAATCCTGGGGTGGGTTGCCGTTTCCTTCACCAGAGAATCTTCCCGACTCAGGGATCGAACCGGCGTGTCTTACGTCTCCTGCATTGGCGGACGGATTCTTTAACCACTGCACCACCTGGGGAGCCCATTCATAGAATCAGGTTTTCTTTAAAATGTTTGCAAGAAAACACACTATAGTGATACAGCTTCCCTGTCACTCTAATCAGTTCACGACGGCTCTGGCACGTGACCCTGGTAAGCACAGTAACCCGCCCGGCTTTCTAGAACCACCAGAGTCCTGTCCTTGATGGTGCTCTTGTCACACACGTGTTGATGGAGCGGGGCTCACACGACGCTGACGTGCACACGCGGCTCCTGGAAGTGGGCAGCGTCAGGTCTGAGCACTGAGCCCGCTCAGTCTCACAAGGGTTGGTGCACTGAGAGCGTCTGCAGAATGCTCGCAGACGCTCTCCCGTGAATTTCACAGCAGCACCATCTCTGCCTTTTATTTCCCTAACCCCCCTCCCCTCCTGCGCATCTCCTGTGAATTTCACAGCAGCGCCGTCTCCGCCTTTTATTTCCCTAACCCCCCCTCCCCTCCTGCCCTCAGTGGTTCACTTCCCCCCCCACCCCCGCCCCCGTATCTGAAGGGTAGGAAACGTGAGTGTGTAAGAAATGGTGGGTCAGAGAACAAACAGGAGGAAGGAGAAGGAAATCAGCTTGTAAACTGGTTACAGTGGTTCTTGGTTTGGGTGGGGGTTTTGTTTTTAAGGAACAGTGGAATATTACTCGGCCATAAGGAACTCTTTGTTCAAACAGAATTCGACCCCAGACTCTAGACCACGTCACAGCTGGAGTGCTGCCCTAGGGGTGGACATACAAAGCTGAATCCTTCCTCACGGGCCCCTCCTCCTCTGAGAAGGGCACGGGACAAAGGGGAGTCTTTTAAACAACGTACAAGGGCACTATTTGAAAATTACTGCTCTGCAACAGTGATCCCTGCTTTTTGGAGTATACTGAGTCCAAAGAGGGGGAAGATGGATTTTACTGCCTAAGAGGAAGTCAGCAAGCTTTGTGTGTGAGCTCAGTGTGTGAAAGGTATTGAATTGCATACCTTCATAGATTTTATAATGTGAATAAGCAGACTGCTGGTTTATCTTTTTGTAATTTTCCTGTTAAGACTGTCCCTTTTCTTAATAAGAGATGTAGTCTCCAATTTTTGTTACTCTTCGGAAATGGTTCAAGTACAGTATAGTATGATTACTACAGATGGATTGCAACCATTAAAAGCTCTCTGATTTTTCTTGAGCTGTTAATTGTATTGTCCTTTTCTTAGGTAACACATTACAGAGCTATCTTATGAGCTGCATGGCGAGGTTTAGAGATTTATCACCATTCAGATGTATCTGAGGATCGCCTCTTAAATACAAAACAGAGCTTTGAAGTGACAATAAAATAGTATAAACAGAATTTTACTCTCTGAAAGCCACTTTATTGGCAATAACCACTGTATAAAGAAAAACTTTCCTGTTCTCAAGTAATTTCCATTTGTTTGAAGTACTAAGCCTTGCAAACAGGAGGTGAAGAGCCTGAGTTTGGTTCTAAATGATGGCATAACAGAAATGCATTTATGTGATGCTTAAGCCTCAATATTTGGGAATTAAAATTAATTCAAAATATTTTCAGTAAGAATGTGGCCAGATTGGCTCACATACTATAGTGAAGCTGATAATCAGAAACTTCTGATGTACAATTGCTTATTTACAGTTCTTCAAGCTGTTCATGTAAAACCATCTTTAAATCTAATACCTTAAACTGAAAAGCATGTAAGTAAACCCTACTAATCATGATCACTTGGAAATGTACAACTATTCCTCCAGAAGATGTGGATGAATGTTCTGCAGCCAAACCCAGAAAACAGCGTTTTGGTCATCTCTATAAAATACTCTGTTTTATCAAATGCCATAATCATATCACAAGCACTTTCAAATTCCAAACTGGTGCATCAAGAAAACAAGCAAGAGTCTTTGCCTTTCTTAATTCTGATTACCCTAATTTAGGATAAATAAGATAAATAATACCTCCTTAATTAATGCTTTAAGATGGTGGACTGAAAGGTGCCGTAAAGTGCCAATTACTGTTTGTTTGAACACTCTTTGTGTTTAGTAAGTAAAAGGTGGAATAAAAGGAAAAGCCAAAATTTGTGACAAATAGTACCAGCATTTAAATGCAAATTTCCAGAAATGATTCTCACATTAGACTGGAGACAGCCTTTTTTTCGTTGGGTGAGATGATTTTAATGGTTTGAGTATTCAGCAGGCTTTGTATCGTATGACCGCCCTCACCGGGTGTCTGCTCTACCGTGTGTGGCTGAGTTTCCGCCGTAAAGCTCTACACAACTCTAGCATGTTCCCATTTCCTCTCTGCTTCCTTTTCCCGACAAGTGTCAGAGAATAGTGCTTCCTACTGTTCTGTCCCCGTTTAGTAGTAATTTTCTCGTTTTTTAATATTTCATATTCAATTAAAGATAACTTCAGTACTTTAGAAAGTTCCCCCGCTCCTCCCTAGAGTAATGTGTTTATATGTGGATTCGTTTGAGATAACAGTAACATGCAGACTGCTACTTTTATTTTTTTTTACTGTTCCTAATGAAATTGATAAGCTCTACATGTGGTCCTGTGAGAATAGAGATTGTTTGATTTTGTGATAAAAAGATTCCTGATTATGCTGCAGCTGGAAATTCTAAACACTCTATTTTCAGCTTTCAATGCCGTGAATAAGTCCTCTACTCATGTATGTGATGCGATGTTAATGGAATCATGTATGTGATGCGAAGTTAATGGAAGCATGTGTGTGATGCGATGTTAATGGAATCATGTATGTGATGCGATGTTAATGGAATAATGTATGTGATGCGATGTTAATGGAAGCATGTGTGTGATGCGATGTTAATGGAAGCATGTGTGTGATTCGATGTTAATGGAAGCATGTGTGTGATGCGATGTTAATGGAAGCAAAAGTAAAAATTTATAGTAGAACACTTGTACCCGCGTGTTTATTCCTTCAGCAAACAACTGCTGAATGTCACTTTCTATATGCCTGGCACCTGGATTACTGCAGCATACCAAACAAAATCTTGTTCTCAACGACTGTATCTTTTCCACCAACTGAATTGCTATATTATCGTTTTTTTGCCCATGAAGAACTAGACTGGCTTCACAACAGTAAACAAAAACATCGTGAGTTTGTACCTGTGAAAGTCAGCTGGTTAAACCCTGTGAAGCTGGAGTCCTGCGATGTGTGGTTTTAGGTAAATGGTGGTAGAGTTCTTGATGTGTTTTAAAGAAAGTTAATGCAGATAAATGTTCTGGATTAATGTCAACAGTAAATGCAGATGGTTTTTGAGCATTTTTTGGCGCTATAAATTGGTTTAAATTTTTTTAAAACAAAGTGATGCAGATTTGCATAAGCTGATGACATCTTATTGGCTATAATTAACCAGAATATGTGATATCTGAATATTGAAAATACCATGCAATATTAAGGAATCAAGAAAATGCCTTGTCTTTATGGCTTAAAAAATATTTTAAATACGGAGCTAAGTTATACCCACAAACTATTCAGCCCAAGGGGAAGGTAGACTTAACAGAGTGAGTGTAAATGAAAAATCTGACCCATGAGTGGTTCTGTTTTATCAGTTTATAACCCTTGAGAAAAGTTAGTTATGAGGAGTCCCCTGGAAATCCAGTGGTTGGGGCTGAGGATTTTCACTGCGGTGGCCTGGCTTCAGTCCTTGGTTGGGGAACTAAGATCCCGCAGGTCAGCGCAGTGCAGCCTAAATAAATAAATAAAAGTTAATTATGGAAACACATCATGTCTTGTTTTTTTCCAGGATGTAAAATATGGGAATACATATAGACAAGCAATGATAAAAAATTTTAAGCTACCTTGTTTTGTAGTATGGATAAATGAGAGACTTCCTTTTTTTCTCATTTGCATTTAAAAAGATGAATCCTCACTGTTATATTTAATTATTTATAATATAGTGAAAAACACTTCCTTTGAACATATAAAGATTCCCAATAATCTGCAGCTAATATGCATTGTCTGAAGCTAATAGATTAGACGGAAAATACTGCTCCTGTTTGAGTAAAAGTTAATCTTATGGAGATCAGCCAATATACTTACCTACAGTGTGTGAGCAGTGGGTGTCCTGCTTATTTTTATTACAAACTCTATCACTGTGCAATTTACTTGTAACATGTTAGCAGTAATCCACTTTAAGCCATGCTTACATATATATTGAATGTGGTAGCCAAGGAGCTGTATTAAAAAGGCATACTTAAAAAGTATCTGAAAATGGCATTCAGTTGCTTACTGAGTAACATAACCTGGATTATGGTTTACCTCAGACTTTATAAGTAATGTTTCAGAATTACACTAGAATTATGAAGAAGGTAAAGTTTGTATCCCCCAAAGAGGCAAGTAGACATCAGCTCTACTAAACTAACCGAAATCTAAAAAGTCAAAAGCCTCTCAGTACGGAAGACTCTCAACGTGATCACCCACTGTGTGTCCAGAAGGATATTTACTAATGGAAGTCTCTCACCTCCCTCTTGTATAGTTCTAAAATTTCATTTTAACATGACTATATAAGATAACGTATTTCATAATTCTCCTCCTTTTCAAATACATAAACACAAATGTGTGTAAATTAGGTAATTATGTAACAATTGAAAGACAGGAAACAGATGCATTGGGGTGTGTGTGAATGTGTGTTGAAACAAGTTGAGATGTGATAAAGAGAAAAAACTCTGAAGAGAAGGAAATTCCACCAGAGCGAAGCTTTATTAGCTCCGTTTTCCCCCCTTGTCTCATATCTGGGCAACCAGATTTTTCATTTGTTTAAAACTAAAGCATTGGCACACACAGTGTTAGCTAGTCCAGAAGCCTTTTACCACTATCAATTGCTACATTTGCATATCAAGATTCTCACTAAGCATGGCTGAACGTACCATTCAGTATCTCGAAAACAGTCTTGGTTTCAGGTTTACTTTCGTCACTGGCCCCAAAACCCTTATGAATTCTCTTAGTAGTCCTTTAGGTGTTGACTGGCATTGAAATGCTGGATACGTGTGTGCTCAGGCGTGTCCGACTCTCTGCGCCCCCACGGGCTGTAGCCCGCCAGGCTCCTCTGTCCATGGGATTCTCCAGGCAGGAATACTGGAGTTGGATGGCCATCTCCTCCTCCAAGGGTCTTCTGACCAGGGATTGAACCCATATCTCTCGCATCTCACAATCACATCCACACTGATGTGGATTCTTTACTTCTCTGCCTCCTGGGAAGCCCAATGGAAATGCTCTTATTTCTAATAAGGCAGATTGTGTTTTAACCAAATCTGGTCGGTCTGTCATTTTTATCCACACCTGTGGTTTCCAGGTCAGCTATTACTAATTGTACCTTCGATTGGTTTTAAATTAGTTGTGGTGACGCAGGAGGTGACAGGGTAGGGTGGTCTCAGACCCGACCAAGAGTCTGGCACCGACCCCTGGACGCAGAGCTCCCAGCAGCGCCCAGGGTCAACCTCCTCAACCCTCGTCCACAAAAGGAAATGCTTGGCGGTGAAGGTTAATGCCGCGGCCTGAGGCCTGAGGTCTGAGTCACACATCCAGGGAGAGACTGGTGTTTTGTTTGTTTATTGGAGTGTAGCTGGTGTAGGATGTGGTCTTAGTTTCAGCAAAGGATTCAGTTATGCAGTCAGGGAGCCGCTTAGCAGCTCTGTGGCCTTGAGCAGGTTACTGAACCTTTGTGGGCCTGAGTTTCCTTGTCTGTAAAATTGGAATGGTGTGTGATCAGCTCTGTGGCCTTGAGCAGGTTACTGAACCTTTGTGGGCCTGAGTTTCCTTGTCTGTAAAATTGGAATGGTGTGTGATAGAACCCCATCCTGATCGGGATGTAAAGGCATATAACAGTGCCTGACGCATAAGAGACGGTGTAATAAGTTATTCCAAATTAGATGGTGAAGGCTGTCAGCGGAGGAGGTGCCATATATGCATCTAGAAGGGGCTTTGTAAATGTTGCATTTCCTAGATGTTCCATTCCTGACAGACCTGCCTTTTCTTTTTTTTTTAAATTGAAGAAAAGTTAATTTACAGTGTTCCCAGGTATACAGCAAAATGGTTGTTTTTATATATATGTATGTATGATGTTCATATGAATTCTTTTTTGGATTCTTTTCTGTTACAGGTTATTACAGGGTATTGAGCGTCGCTCCCTGTGCTGTGCGGTGGGGTCTTGTTCACCTGTTTTACACACAGTCATGTGTGTCTGTGCACCCCAGACTCCTGACTTGCCCCCCACCCCGTCCCGCCCCTGTTGTAAGTGCACGCTTGCTCTCTGTCACTGAGTGGCTGCCTTGATGGCCTTCTCACTCCTTGATGAGAAGGGGATGCCCACCGTGGGGTTGTAGGAAAGTCTGAACACACTGAAGTCCACTGGGAGATGAGGCGGGGGCTGCGGGGAGGGGACCTTGGGAGATGAGGTGGGGGCTCCGGGGAGGGAACCCTGGGAGATGAGGCAGGGGCTCCGGGGAGGGAACCCCGGGAGATAAGATGAGGCGGGGGCTCTGGGGAGGGGAACCCCGGGAGATGAGGTGGGGGCTCTGGGGAGGGAACCCCGGAAGATAAGATGAGGCGGGGGCTCCAGGGAGGGGAACCCCGGGATTTGAGGTGGGGGCTCTGGGGAGGGAACCCCGGGAGATAAGATGAGGTGGGGGCTCCAGGGAGGGCACCCTGGGAGATGAGGCAGGGGCTCCAGGGAGGGAACCCTGGGAGATGAGGTGGGGGCTCTGGGGAGGGAACCCCAGGAGATGAGGCAGGGGCTCCAGGGAGGGAACCCCGGGAGATAAGATGAGGCGGGGGCTCCAGGGAGGGGAACCCCGGGAGATGAGGTGGGGGTTCTGGGGAGGGAACCCCGGAAGATAAGATGAGGCGGGGGCTCCAGGGAGGGGACCCCAGAAGATAAGATGAGGTGGGGACTCCAGGGAGGGGACCCCGGGAGATGAGGCGGGGGCTGCGGGGAGGGGACCCCGGGAGATGAGGCGGGGTCTCCGGGGAGGGGACCCCAGAAGATAAGATGAGGTGGGAGCTCTGGGGAGGGAACCCCGGAAGATAAGAAGAGGCGGGGGCTGCGGGGAGGGGACCCCGGGAGATGAGGCAGGGGCTCCGGGGAGGGGACCCCGGGAGATGAGGCGGGGGCTGCGGGGAGGGGACCCCGGGAGATGAGGCGGGGGCTCCGGGGAGTGGACCCTGGGAGATGAGGCGGGGGCTCCGGGGAGGGGACCCCGGGAGATGAGGCGGGTGCTCAGGGAGGGGCCGCTGCAGGCCCTGAAGGTTGGAGGCGAGCTGCATCTGTCTGCAGGGGGCAGCTCTGTGGTACGAAGTGAGGGGCAGCCCCTGGTCCCCAGGAGGCTGTGATGGACTTGTTCGGATGGTTCAGGTAGGCAGCTGCGCCCTGCTCCCATGCGCCAGGCAGGAAGACCCCTGAGCCCTTCAGGAAGGAGAGCTAGAGGTCTGTGTGCTCAGGGCAGGGGTGCGAGGGCAGCCCACAAGGCCTTCCTGATTTTTCAGATGACCTTGGTCCTTGTCTTCCGGTGTCTACCTCACAGCTAAACCGGGATGGTAACGTGGAGTCTCCAGTCTACACCCACGTTTATTCCCCTGCTGTGTGGCATTTCTTCCCCTGGCTAGAATCACGTGTTGTCATTTTGTTAGGAGCTAAGTATTTTCCTTTCTCTGGGCATTTCCTATGAACTTACACACTGTAGTATTAGTATCTGTTGTATTCTCACAGAAGACTAGAGCACGCTCATCTGGGAAAGAATTTGAGAACTAGCTTTTCCTTTTAAAGGAAATTTGAGTGTAAGTGCTAATTGTATCTTGATTTCAAGTGTTCTTCTTCCCAGAGACAACTTTTTTTCTTTCAAGAATTCTACCTTCCCTTCCCAAATTCCTGTTTCCCCATTCGCGTCGTTGTTGCTATTAGATCTTTCTCACACTCACTTCACACTCGTGCAGCTGGCTTCCCCCAGGTCTGCAATGCCCGCGTCTCCAGTCACATCTCCCGTGTTAGACTTTTCCAGCTTCTCCTGCTCACGGTGACGTCCACCCCATTCTTACACTGTAGGCTGAATGCAGCAAGAAATACCTCAAAACCTGAGAGATGATTCCTGCCATTGACACACTGACACTCTTAGTGTGGAGAACAAGAAATGAGGATTGCACGCGCGTGCGTGCTAGGTCACGTCAGTCATGTCCAAGGCTTTGTGACCCCATGGACCATAGCCTGCCAGGATTCTCCAGGCAAAAATGCTGGAGTGGGTTGCTGTTTCCTTCTCCAGGGGATCTTCCTGACCCGGGGATCACAGGTCTCTGCCATCTCCTGCCTCGGCAGGCAGGTTGTTTACCACTGGCGCCGCCTCGGAAGCCCCGAGGCTTGCAGGGTGAGAGGCGAATCAGAGCGCGCGGACGTCCTCACGGAGGTGCCGCGAGCCGCCTCTGCCCGCCCGGCGGCCCCGCCTCTGCTGCGCCTCCGCTCTGCCACTGGCTCTGGCCACAGCGGCCTGTGTTCTGCGTCTCGCCTTTCTAGTTTCCATGCTGTGGTTTACATCTCATGTTTATTTACTTGTTTGTCCTTTTCTGCCTGTGCTGGGCCTTCCTCGCAGCGCGGGCTTTTCTTGGTTTGCAGTGAGTCCTCAGTCTTCTCGTCGCAGTGGCTCTCCCGGACGCAGCGCTCAGGCTCTGGAGCTCGGTGGGGGGCGTGCCCGGGTTTAGTTGCCCTGAGGCATGTGGGATCTTCCCACACCAGGGATCGAACCGGCGTCCCCTGCATTAGCAGGCGGATTCCTGTCCACCATGGACGCCCTCTCCGTGCCTTTCCTCGGCCTGTAGTACTCTTTCCTCCACGTCTGACTCCTCCTCTTCTTTGGGGCCTCTTCCCAGCTGTCGTCTTTAAGAACACATCCCTCGACTGTGCTTTTGCAAAGCTGACCCTGTTGGCTGTTCCACGCCAAGTGGTTGCCAGGTCAACCTCTTACCGTCCATGTGATTTTTCCCCCCCAAGATAATTCATTTCTTTGTGCCGCAGTTTGCTAATCTATGAAATGGGGATATTTTAATGGATTAGGTTGTCGTGAGAGTTGACAGCATGTAAAGTGCTGATTGTGAGTCGCTGGTGGAGAGGGAGTGCTCAGTAAACAGTTTCTAATCATCTTTATCATGAAGAGTAAAGAGGTACCAACCCAGTAAGGTGCAGGAGATCAGAAGGGGAAAGTCCTTGAGTCCCGCATCACCAGATCCCTTCCTCGCCCGGGCAGATTTGAGCATTCCTGTGTCTCTGCTGCCTCTCGATTGTAGCCCGCAGACAGCACCCGACCTCCTCCTTTGCAGCTCCCGGGGTCCTCCCCCACGACACTGACCTTGGTCTTGCTTGTATCGTCACTGTGTGTCTGCTCCCATGGAAATGGGAGTCCTGCAGCTCTGCCTCCTGGCACCCTTGTGCTCTGTACTCTGGACAGGTGACCACCTACTCAGTCGCAATAAGGAACAGTCAGGGAGACGCTGTGACATCAGCACCATTAAAACTCCCGGTGTGGGCACGTGGGTGCGGGGTGATCGGGGTGCCTCTGAGCGCCAGTTACTGGAGGTGGTCCAGCTGGAGCTGCGGGAGACACGCTGTTCATGCATGTGCAGCTGGTGCTGGAGTCAGTCTAACTCAACAGACATTTGATGAGCGTCATTTCATGCCAGTCTCCGGGCTAAGACATGTCCAACTCTTTGTGACCCATGGACTGTACCCGCCAGCTCCTCTGTCCATGGGACTCTCCAGGCAGGAATACTGGAGTGGGTTGCCACACCCTTCTCCAGGAGATCTTCCCGACCCTGGGATCAAACCCACGTCAGGCGGGTTCTTTTACCCACTGAAAGTGATGGTTGGGAGCACAGATAGACTCTGTATAGGTTCCCTTAAAGCGTTTAAAGTGGATCCAGACAAGACTTGAGTGTAGAGAAGAGACGGGCGATCCACACAAGCTCCAGACAGAGCACAGGTAGGGGTGTGGAGTGGGGCGGGCAGGGGCCCAGGCTCCTGCAGAAGAGGGCTCCTCGTCTGGAGCGCGGGGCAGCAAGGTTGGTCCTTGCGGGAAGGGGCAGCCGAGCCGGGGTCCTTCCTGGACAGTCCCCATGCATGGGGAGCCCGGTGGGCACAGCCCGTGGGGTCACAGTCAGACACGACTGAGCATGCGTGAGGGACCCCACGTCGTGGAGAGTTTAGGGTACCAGAAATGGAGCGTGGGCTTTGTCCTGTAGATGTTAAGGAGTCTGTGGAGGTGCGGGCAGAAGATAGGAGTAGTGCTCAAAACTAGAGCATACATCGCTGTCTTTTCTCTGGGTTCACAGGTTCCTTGTTTGAGGAGGTTTGAGTGGAAAGGGACAGATCTCAACTTGTGTCAGGCTCTTTTAGTCTTTGTACAATTTTGGTGCTGAGTAAATTTTACAGCACAGCAACAGATGTCGGGCAGTCGTTAACCCCTGAGTCATTAATTACTCTTTAGTGAGTGATGTTTAAAGAATTGAGGTTGTCCTTTTCACTGTAGTGTATGTATCATAACCTTGATATTTTCTTGAAATATTTATGAAATTAGTTCCTGTGCATGTGGCCCATCCCATGTGCAAATGGAAGAGAGAAAATTAACGTAGTTCATAAATGGAAATATTTGGTTTCAGCTGTACTCAGATTGAAACCAGCAAAGAGTCAGAATGACTGTCGTTCTGTGATCGTCAGGCTCATCCCCAGAGCGCCACAGTTTCTAACTTCTTATGAGGTTTGTATCTTCTTTGCATCCTTGTTTGAACATTCATCATACTACACAATTGATAGCTATTCTTGTCTTCATTTTAAGGCAAACGTGAATGTTATTAGATTTATTCCCGAATGACTGAAAGTGGAAGTGAAAGTGTTGGTTGCTCAGTTATGTCCGACTCTTTGCAACCCCGTGGACTGTGGCCAAATAACTGAGTGTCAAATTATTTTCATCAACAAGTATATCTGATAAGAGTACAAAGTTTGGAGTAAGAACTCAGTGCCCACCTGCCTGCTAAGTCACTCAGTCATGTCTGACTCTATGCAGTGCTATGGACTGTAGCCCGCCAGGCTCCTCTGTCCATGGGATTCACAGGCAAGAAGACTGGAGCGGGCTGCCATTTCCTCCTCCAGGGGATCTTCCCGACCCAGGGCTCGAACCTGCATCTCTTATGTCTCCTGCACTGGCAGGCGGGTTCTTTACCACTACTGCCACCTGGGAGGCTCCAGGAATTCAGTAACACTTGTAAATCGGTTGATCCAGAGAAGTGAAATATTTTCTCTTTCTTGACATTGAGTTTGTGATGTTTCACCTTTTATATGTGATTTTTAAACGACCTGTTATGTTTATAAGATCCTTCTGCAGATGAAGACTCTTGTCCCCTGGTGTACATTCCAGAAGGAAGCCATGTGTCTGAATTCCTTCATAATTGTTGTCACATATTGTGACTTGTCAGATGCAGGGATCCAGGGACCAAAGGGAAACAGAATGTGTCTGAACCTGTGCCAGGAGAGACTGCCAGCCTGCGGGCCTCTCCCTGGGTCTGTGCCCTGGGCTAGGCCAGGGGTGCTCACGGGTCAGTGTTAGGATTCAGGTAGAGCTGGGAATGAGAGGAGACTTTCAGGTGAGCCTTGGTGCTGGCAGCTGCCCAAAGCCCCTGACACCCTAGAGAGCATGAGAGGGGATCCTGGGGGAGCTGGAGAGAATGGTATGCCCTCTCTCCAGGAGGATTCTCCCCCTCTCCAGGAGGACTCTCCCCCCTCTCCAGGAGGACTCTCTCCCCTCGCTCCAGAAGGACTCTCCCCCCTCTCTAGGAAGACTCTCCCCACCTCTCCAGGAGGACTCTGCCCCCTCTCTCCAGGAGTATTCTCTTCCCTCTCCAGGAGGATTCTCGGCCCTCTCCAGGAGGATTCTCCCCCCTCTCCAGCAGGACTCTTCCCCCCATCTCCAGGAGGACTCTCCCCACCTTTCCAGGAGGACTCTTCCCCCCTCTCTCCAGGAGGATTCTCCCTCTCTCCAGGAAGATTCTCCCCCTCTCCAGGAGGACTCTCCCCCCTCTCCAGGAGGACTCTCTCCCCTCTCCAGGAGGACTCTCCCCCCTCGCTCCAGGAGGACTCTCTCCCCTCTTCAGGAGGACTCTCTCCCCTCGCTCCAGGAGGACTCTCTCCCCTCTCTAGGAAGACGCTCCCCCCTCTCTCCAGGAGGATTCTCCCCCCTCTCCAGGAGGACTCTGCCCCCTCTCTCCAGGAGGATTCTCCCCCCTCTCTCCAGGAGGATTCTCCACCCCCCGTCCAGGAGGACTCTCTGGCCTGTCCTCTTAGCAACTGTCTTCACCACCCATCCCCAGAAGTTCGCAGCCCCCATCCCTTGACAATCTTTGAAGAGGGAAAGGCAGTCTGTTAGCTTAACGCGTGTAGTAGGTTGACATCTTCAGCCAGAATGCATCTGGCCCCGCCACCTTGTCGGGCGGGTTTGCGGCTCCAGTTCCGAGGCCCTCTCCGCGCCCCCTGGTCTCAGTATCCACGGCCTGCACGCCTCCCTGGTCTGAAGAGTTTATCCCAATGAGCCACCTGCAGAGCCCAAAAAGCTCTATTCGTTAACCACAGACATTCTTTTGTTTTACGTAAATACCTAACAAGATGTCAGATGAACCTGCGTGATCTCCATGTTAACATCTGTACCTCAAAGTCTAAACAGACCAAGGGTTCATATGGTGTGAACAGAAATAGTTCAGCATCAAAAGAGAGAAGGATGTTTCTTGACAGAAAGGAAGTGATCACAGAGCGTGCCAGCCAAACAGATCTGTCAGGGCTTTGAAATGCAGAGCCGGTAGGTAAGACCCTGAGGTGAAGGATGAACCACCAGCCTGTCTCTGTTTAGGTTGATTTGTGTGCGACTGGTAAGCTTCGCCTTTAGGAGAATTGTTTTCAGATACTAAATAACTGTAAAGACTTGAGTTATTGACTTGGATTTTGGGGGAAGACGTCGCCTACTGTTTTGTCCCCCAGGTCCTTCCCTGCTCTCCCTAGAGTTGGCACTTGGTGACCCCCAGTGGGACAGCTGGATGTTTCAGTTCCGAGGCTTGTCTCTGGTTAGACAGGCCAGGGGTCTGCTGAAACAAGCCCAGGAAACTTGAAACGCCTAGAGGCGTTATTGAGCACCCTCTGCTGCTCACAGTTCAGTTGGAATTCTAAAAAGAGGATGGCCTGGAGAGGCTGAGCTCTGGTGTAAACCCGTCAGGGATGCTGGGCCGGCTCTCAAGCCTCTGGAGTCACCCGTCCTGACGCTGTGAAGCCTCTAATGAAGACTCAGTCCCCTCTGGTGTCGGCACGCAGCCGTTGTGCCTGTGGGAGGATGAGAATCAGTGGAGTACCGTCCCTCTGATTAAGCCTGAGTCAGAAAACTGGGGGAGGAGAGCTCAGTGTGGAGGCCGTGCGCCAGCTCTCAGGAGGGGGCCAGAGGGTGTGTTGTGCAGAAACGCCCACTGACGTGGTCTTCTCTGTGACCAGAGCAGGCCCCAGCTCTGCTGACCGGTGTCTCTGATCCTGCCTGATTTTTTAATGGATTTGTATTGGCCTATAGCCTCCTTGCACTGCTGGGTTAGTCTCTGCTGTGCAGCGGTGACTCCGCTGTGTGTGGACACACCGCTTGTCTGTGTTTGGATTCCGTCCCATCTGGGGCCCACGGAGCCCTTGAGTGCAGATCCTTGATCTGTGCAGAAGGTCCTCGTTGGCCCTCTCTTCCATGCTCACGCTTGGTCACTCAGTCGAGTCCAACTCTGCGACCCCATGGACTGTAGCCCGCCACATGCCTCTGTGTGGGATTCTCCAGCAAGAATACGGGAGCAGGTACCCATTCTGGTCTCCAGGGGATCTTCCCCACCCAGGGACTGAACCCTGGTCTCCTGCACTGCAGGCAGATTCCTTGCCACTGACCCACCAGGGAAGCCCAGTGACTTGTTTTATACGTAGCGTCGACAGTATATGCGTGTCAATCCCAGTCTCCCAGGCCCTCCCATCCCCCAGGCCCCCTTGTTATCCATAATTTGTTCTCTATTGGGTCTCTATTCCCACTTTGCAGATAAGGGCAGCTGTACCATTTTTCCAGATTTTTAAGTTATAGTGTATTTGGTATAGCTTTGTGCCATTGTTTTTGAAAGACAGTTGTTAATTGTATAATACTTAAGCCAATATTATGAGCTAAAAATTTTAAACGCATTTTTTAATTACCAAAAGCAGTGGCAGCAAATAAAACTCTCCAGTTGGCTGCTTTGAAACTCTTGTGTGTATTTACACTGCTCTGACACTCATGTTCAAAAACATTTCACATTTATTTAAGAACTTCAAGACTGTTTTTACAAAGCTTTGTGGTTTAAATTTTGGTTCCTTGAGTTTTTTGTTGTCCACTATAACTTCAGATTTAAATGTGGCCTGTGTTATACATGCTGTAAAAATAAAGACTCTCTGGAGAAAGGCAACAGCATATGATGTCACTCATATGTGGAATCTGATTTTTTTTAAATGATACAAATGAACTTCCTACAAAAGAGAAACAGACTCACAAACTGAGAAGATGAATCTATGATTACGGAAAAGGAAATGTAGAACGGAGGGATCGGTCAGGAGCTTAAGGTCGCCATACAGACGCTGCGGCACGTGAGCCTGGTTGCCGGCGAGCGCCTGCTGCGTGGGCTGCGTCGCCAGCGAGGGCCTGCCGTGTGGCGCAGAAAACCCTGCTCAGTGCTTTGTCACGACCTGTGTGAAACCAGAACCCGAAACAGAACAAGTGTGTGTGTGCACGCATAACTGAGCCGCTGTGCTGTGCACCTAAACCGACACAGCGCTGTAAAAACAGAAGATAAAACCTGTCTGGAAGTTAGAAGAACAGCATAAGTATATTTCACTAAAGCCCTGGAGTGTGGTTACAGTCATTAAACGTTAATCATAGTAGGATTAGGGGTATTGACTGAAAATGGACAGGAAATTAGAGTGAAATTCAGACAGGGCTCTTTTTTTTATATACATTGAATTAAATAAAAGAGAAGTTTAATGAGCTAAAGAAGAATACCACAACTTTCCTAAACTTTAAAAAATTAAATTCTGTGGCTGGCAGACTGTGCGGCTCCTTATAACCGAAGTTGACATTGTTCCATACCTGTGGCCTTTGTGATTAATTCTGAGTATTCAGAGAAAGATTTGTTTTCTGACCCTAGGTGTTCATGAAGGCATATGAAGCATTTCTATGAACTCCCCTGTTCTCCTGTGTGTAACAGGGGAAATTTTGCTGTGAAATACCTACCCAGGGAGCTGAGCGTTCCATTTTTCTTCTGTAGCATCTCCTTATGGGAGCTTATGTTACAAGCCTTTTATCTTATTTTTTGATATCTAAGCTTTTTATAAAAACAAAAATCATTCAAAGACAGAATTTTGTAAATGAATGGCTTAGCCACGAGTTCACCCTCTCCTCAGCCCGGATCCCCCCAGCCTGCCCTCCGAGAGGCAGAGGTCCGCTTCCTGGCTTCTGGCTCCTTCCACAGTTTGCCTGGGGTGTTTCCGCACCTGCCAGAGGAACGTGGTTTGAAGAAGACTAACATCCAACACGCTTCTATTTGCATATTATTTCATTTCCTTTGACAATGCATCATACCAAATGGTCCCCGAAGTCAGCCTCTGACATAATCAAAAAGCATCAGCTCCTTCATGCACTCACGCTCAGTCACGTCCGACTCTTTGCGACCCCGTGGGCTGTAGCCCCCCAGGCTCCTTGGTCCAGGGGATTCTCCAGGCAGGAGACTGGAGGGGGTGCTGTTTCCTCCTCCAGGGGGTCTTCCACAGCTCCTTACATGTGGACTCTCTGCCCTGGTGGACTCCCTCCCGGGAATACGGTCCTTGCCAGTTTTCCGCCCCCTCTCCGGCCAGTGTGCCTCTTCTTTTCCAGTCACTGTCCTTCTCATGGCCCCCGTGTTAGGCCCGCTTTTCTTCTCACCCCGCCTCCTCCCTGATGACCCCGGCTCCACCCGTGACCCCACGCACCAGCTCTGAGCTCGTGCGTGGATCGTGAAGACCCCGCTCCTGTGAGGCTCATCTTAGCTCAGGTGCCCCAGAAAAAGAGCCTGAAGGAGCAGGCTATGTGCAGTTCCTTAACGGGGGCCAGCACCCCAGGAGGCGGGAGCTTGGGGAGTGTGGTCAGGCGGGAGGGAGAGCTCGCACGCGTGTGCACAGCTGGGACTGCCCAGTCCTCTGCAGTCACAGCCCGAGACGTCCACCCTTGTGTCCGGAGAGAGTCCTTGGGAGAGGAGCAAGCCCGTGGCCTTGGTTAACGGTCGGTGTTGAAAGAAGCAGCTTGTTCTTTTCCTTTGAGAGCGTGTCCCCGGCCTGTCCCCGTGCCCCAGGCTTCTTGACGACACGAGCAGAGTGCTGTGTGTCTCCTCGCTGTAGCGTGTGTCCCTGCGGCGCTCTGGAGTGCTTTCCGTCTCTTGCCGCAGTTCCCGTGCGGTCAGCCGTGGAGAGGGCTGGGTCAGCCGCTGCGGAGGGTGGAGATGGTCCAGGCCCCTGCAGACTGAGTGTTCAGGGAGGTCGGGAGAGTCCACATCACATGCCGGGGCAGGGCTGAAACCTGTCTGTCCCCACCGAAGGTGACGCCGCGCAGCACACAGAAGCTGGGCCCCCGAGCCGGGCCGCGTGCGGTCACAGCCCGCGTGACAGGCACTGCTGCCCGACTGCGCCACTGTGAGCTGACAGCGGTCCGTCCGCGTGTCCCTTGCTGTTGTTTTGTTCTGCCGGGCCACTGGAAGTATAGAAAGGGGGTGTGGTGAGGAGCCCTCGCTCCGGGTCTTTAAGACTTTGGTGACGTTCTCATCTCAGGTCTTCCCATCCACGCGCCGTTGCTCTTGGGTTACTGTGTCAAGTGGGGATGGACCTGGGGGGGCAGGCTCAGAGGTGTAGTCTCGGCCCTTCTCACGCAAATGATGCCCATTCTCCACGTCCGGGAACCATCTGAGGGTCTCCCGGAGACACGCTTGCAGTCAAGCAGTGACCCCGTTGTTGCCCCGCCCCGCTGACCCCCATTCCAACCAGACGGACACGATGGCGTTTCAGGTTCCCCAGCACGGCTGCTGTGCGGAGCCCTGCGCTCACGGTCCTCAGAGGTCTGCAGTCTCCCCAGGGCGTCCTCTTCTGCCTCACACCCTACCCTCGGCCTGGGGCACGTCTTCCTTGGGTGTTTGTGTCCGGCCTCCCTGGCCAGGGCAGATCAGGCGGTTGGCACTCTGCGCCGTGTGCGTCTCCTCTGTAATACTTAAATAACTCTGGTTTTGTAAGAGTTCTCTGTGTTTCTCGATTAAGGGCCGTCCCTGTGTTTCTTGATTAAGGGCAGTCCCTTCGAAGGCCCTGGAGGGTCGTGTCTCGCCCTGCTCTGCGCTCTGCCCCCGGCTTAGCGCCTGCATGACATTCAGGAGGTTGATAGCTATCGGAGGGATGAGTGACCTGTTACCTGGGAAGCAGAAAGCAGAGGAGATGAATTTCACCCGGTCTCAGGAGCCCTGTTACTCTGGCTCAGCAAGTCTAAGAAGTCCTTCCCCCGCCCCGGTATTTTAACATTTCTAATGTCAGTTGCTTTGGGCCAGGTAGCTGTTGTGAATCTAGTTGTTATTGCCTAGCCAGACAAAAAAAAACAAAACAAACAAAACACTTGTAAACAGCATCAGCAGCTTGGAACAAAATTACAGGGGCAACAGCAGATAAGATGAGAGAGACACTGTCAACAAGGCTCTGGATGACACAGAGGACTACATTTCGCAATAAAACAGTCACCTCGGAGCTAAAAAGTGGTGCAGGAGATTTGAAATCTGAACGTGAAGAAGTTCTAGGAATCCATTTTCTTGGCTCACGTAGTATCACTTTTGAGCACAAATAAAAAGGTGAGCATGTATCCTGTTCTACCTACTAGGAGAGCCCAGTCAATGAGTGTGATTTCTCTGCGATGAGAAATCACCTAGTTATAGTTCAGCTTGGCAGTGCTGAAATTTCTTGGTGTTTCTCAAGAGTTCATCATCATTTTACATTTGGCAAATATTATATACAGCAGTGAAAGTTAATCGCTCAGTCATGTCTGACTCTGCCCTCCCACAAGCTGTAGCCTGCCCGGCTCCTCTGTCCATGGAATTCTCCAGGCAAGAGTACTGGAGTGTGTTGCCATTTCCTTCTCCTATATACAGCAGTATGTAATATCATATACAGCGGTATATAATACAGATTGTATATTGTATATAGTCGTCTTCTGGGCCTCTGTTAAAATGTATGGTAGCTGGTAGGAATTACGGAGGCATCTCTTTCCCCAGGCCAGCCTCGCAGCTGGATGTGGGTCTGTGAGCCCCTCTCCACCAGCTGCCTTTGGGAAGTGGAACAGCAGGACTCTGCGGCAGCTTCAGCTAGCCCAAGTTTTATAAAAAATAATTTTCTCTTACAGTTGAGAACAGAACATTCTCCACAGTTTTAGGCACTGCTAGATGGGGAAACAGTGGAAACAGTGTCAGACTTTATTTTTCTGGGCTCCAGAATCACTGCAGATGGTGACTGCAGCCATGAAATTAAAAGACGCTTACTCCTTGGAAGGAAAGTTATGACCAACCTAGATAGCATATTCAAAAGCAGAGACATTACTTTGCCAACAAAGGTCCGTCTAGTCAAGGCTATGGTTTTTCCAGTGGTCATGTATGGATGTGAGAGTTGGACTGTGATGAAGGTTGAGCGCCGAAGAATTGATGCTTTTGAACTGTGGTGTTGGAGAAGACTCTTGAGAGTCCCTTGGACTGCAAGGAGATCCAACCAGTCCATTATGAAGGAAATCAGCCCTGGGGTTTCTTTGGAAGGAATGATGCTAAAGCTGAAACTCCAGTCCTTTGGCCACCTCATGTGAAGAGTTGACTCATTGGAAAAGACTCTGATGCTGGGAGGGATTGGGGGCAAGAGGAGAAGGGGACGACAGAGGATGAGATGGCTGGATGGCATCACTGAGTCGATGGATGTGAGTCTGAGTGAACTCCAGGAGTTGGTGATGGACAGGGAGGCCTGGCGTGCTGCGATTCATGGGGTTGAAAAGAGTCGGACACGACTGAGCGACTGATCTGATCTGATCTGATCCTGCTTTTAAATGGTGTGACTTGGAAAAAAAGGTTATAAGGAAAAACTTGGACTAGATGGCAAGGTGACTGTCATTCAGAAGAATGAGTTTCTATTTTTTTTATTTAATTTTTATTTCATATTGGACTATATACAGTTCACTTGGGCTTCCCTGGTGGCTCACACAGTAAAGAATCCGCCTGCAATGCAGGAGACCTGAGTTCAATCCCTGGGTCGGGAAGACCCTCTGGAGGAGGAAATGGCAACCCGCTCCAGTACTCTTGCCTGGGAATCCCACAGACAGAGGAGCCTGGCAGATACAGACCCTGGAGTCTCAGAGAGACATAGCTGGGCGACTGAGCACACTCACAAAGCACACTGACAGAGCACACTCACAGTTCACTTACAGAACACACTCACAGAGCACACTCACAGTTCACTTACAGAGCATACTCACAGGGCACACTCACAGTTCACTCAGAGCACACTCACAGTTCACTCACAGGGCACACTCACATTTCACTTACAGAGCACACTCACAGAGCACACTCACAGTTCACTCACAGAGCACACTCACAGTTCACTCACAGAGCACACTCACAGCACACTCACAGTTCACTCACAGAGCACGCTTACAGGGCACACTCACAGTTCACTTACAGAGCACACTCACAGAGCACACTCACAGGGCACACTCACAGTTCACTTACAGAGCACACTCACAGAGCACACTCACAGGGCACACTCACAGAGCACACTCACAGGGCACACTCACAGTTCACTTACAGAGCACACTCACAGGGCACACTCACAGTTCACTCACAGAGCACACTCACAGAGCACACTCACAGTTCACTCACAGAGCACACTCACAGAGCACACTCACAGGGCACACTCACAGGGCACACTCACAGTTCACTTACAGAGCACACTCACAGGGCACACTCACAGTTCACTCACAGAGCACACTCACAGAGCTCATTCACAGTTCACTTGTAGAGCACACTCACAGGGCACACTCACAGCACACTCACAGTTCACTTGCAGAGCACTCACAGAACACACTCACAGTTCACTCACAGAGCACACTCACAGAGCACACTCACAGAGCACACTCACAGTTCACTTACAGAGCACACTCACAGTTCACTTACAGAGCACACTCACAGAGCACACTCACAGAGCTCACTTACAGAACACACAGAGCACACTCACAGTTCACTTACAGAGCACACTCACAGAGATCACTCACAGAGCACACCCACAGTTCACTCACAGAGTCGCGTTGGTTTCAGGAGTGCAGCAAAGTGATTCAGTTACACACACACGTCTGTTCTTTTTCAGATTCTTTTCCCATGTTATTACAGAGTATTGAGTAGAGTTCCCTGTGATAAGCTTCTCTTTAAAAGCCATTCTTTTTAAGGCAGTTTTTTCCCCTAACGGATAAGCCTGTTGTGAAGTTTTGATCTGGGGATATCAGGGTGTTTCTGGGTAGACAGGAAGTCTAGCAGAATTTAATTTTGATTGAGACTGTCCGGGTCAGCAACCTCATAATCTTTTGAGAATGAAGCTCGGGCTCTGAAGCTTTCCAATCCCACTCCTGGGAACTTTGCTCGGCTCCTGAAAGGCGTGCCTGCCTTTGATGTTTGATATGGATCTTGGTGTTTATGTCCGTGGTTTTTGTTTGACCTAGACTCTGGGGCCACTTTTCAAACTGCTTGTGCCAAAATTTTAATTTTTACAACCTTACCTGGCCACAGCAGCTAAACTTCATTTACTCACTACAATTAAGATTTTCAGTAGAATTAAAAAGCAGTGTACTAAATGAGTAGTTTTGATGCAGGGCTGCCATGAGGGCACTGATAAGAAGCTAATCAGGAAGGATGTTAGCTCCTGTTGTGGGAAACATTCAGGCTCACATGAACTACTTAGATTCTAGACTCCTTCCAGTGATGGGAAAGGCATTTCTATCATGAATTGAAAAGGGTTATAGTTATATTTTGGGTTTGTAATTTATATTCAGATGTATCATCTGATGTATGTAAAATGGCTTTCCCGCTTAGGACCCCATGTCCACCCCCTGCGCACTGTGGGGCCCACAGAGAAGGTCCCTTTGTAGCACCCCGACCCCTCCTGGCCCGGTGGGAGCACAGGCGATCACAGAGCCTGGGGGGAGGCCGCCCCTCGGAGGATGAGGAGCCAGTCAGACAGCGCCGGGGCCGGTGGGCCTGGTGGGAAGAGCACAGGTTTCGGCACACACGGCCTGTGCACTCCTCCCCGCTTCTCACGGTTCGCTGCAAAATGAAATTCTCTCATCTTTTTGTTACCAACCAGGGTTCCTGGCTTCCCTCATCCACAGACATCGACTAGGGGCCAGACAGGAGCTCAGGCCAGGCCCTACTGGGCCCCTGCTGCACAGGAGCAGGGGACAAGCGCCAGCTCCCCTTGTCACTCCCTGGGGGCGGGGACGCCACCCTCCGTACCTGGGGCGAGGGTGCGGTGTGCCCTGGGCTCAGGCTGGAGGCTGTCTTAGCTGGCCCGCCCGCCCCATGGTGGTGTCGACTCCAGGGGCCACGCGCTACCCTTCACTTTTGTTCCTGGGTCCTCAGAAGTGGCCACTGGGGGTTGGTCTCCTGGTATCTTAGTGTCCGTAGCTCGCGGCCCCTGCTAGTTTCTCTGTATTTTGTTGCTGCCGTAGACGTTTATCTAGACTGCAGCGAAGGGTCTCAGGTCCCAGCCAGCCTTGGTTTCAGTGCTTTTTAGAAGTGTGATGTTGTCCATTATCCAGAGAAATCTATGGCATTTTACTAAATTGGGCCTGTGACCTTACTGCCCATAAAATACACTGGCAAAAAGAGTTTGAACCGGAGAGATGTAGGGTGACTCTTCCAGTTTCAGAATGTCCGTGGGAAGATGCCACCGTCAGGATGCATAGTACAGCTGAAACCATGAAGACGCTCATCACCCATAGAGAACATTCTGTGCGTGAGGCTTTCATGGGGCTGTTTATAGCTAGCCACGCTGTGAGGGATCAACAAGCTGTTACACTGATTTCCTAAAATCTGTTTGAAAGAAATGACAGGTCCTTGTTTCCTTTGACCATTTCGTCACCATTAACTGCGACCAAATCATAGAATGGTCAGGAGAAGTAAATGGATGGAATTCAGACATTTGCTCATTTTTAACTCTAATTTTAAACAATCAGATGGCATGAGAATGAGGAGCCATGGAAATTTGTGAGATTTTCTTGTGCTTGATTACATTTTCTCTCTTCCACCACTGCCCATGACTGATAATTAAAAGGCACTTACCCTTATCTTTCGGAGAAGGCAATGGCACCCCACTCCAGTACTCCTGCCTGGAAAATCCCATGGACGGGGGAGCCGGTGGGCTGCCGTCTATGGGCTCACACAGAGTCAGACACGACGAAGTGACTTAGCAGCAGCAGCAACCCTTATTTTTTGTCTTGATTGGGAAAACCCTTGTGCGGTTCACCGTAATCTTCTCAGATCTAGTTTGACTAGATCTGAGATTCGAACAGTCCCGTCGTGGTCATTTCTCCTGGGAGGCCGAGCGCCAGGAGAAATGACCACACATCATGGTTAATCAGTTCACCCAACCCTGTTTTGAATTAACTGAGTGACCCAGTAAGCAGCATTTTTAATATCTCATAGAGAGAAAGACTCAACACTGGCTAACAGTGAAATTTCCTGTTTTTCACTGGCAGGAACCCCAGCCCCATAATGGGGAAGGTCCCACCAGTGCGAAGGCCCCACGCAGGGGCCCCTCCCCTAGGGAGGAGTGTACCCCCGAAGAGGAGCCCCCGGCCACGGCCGCGCCACGCGAGTACAGCAGCAGCAGTGGGACCTCAGCTCGTGCTCGGTCTCTCGGTGTCCGTCTGTCTGCCGGGAGAATTGGCCAGACCCTCGTCTTTTTCATCTTCAACATTCAGAAAAGGAGCCTCCTTTCAGCAGGTTTAACAGAAATTGTTCGGACAGGAGGCGAGGGCTCTCGGTCGAGGCTCAGGTCAGGTGTCAGGAGTGGAACATTCTGTGCCATCTTGAGCAGTTCTGTTCCATGGAACTTTCTGCAGCAATGGAAATGTTCCGCGCCCGCACTTTCCAGCACAGTAAACCGCTCACCACGGGCAGCTCCAGAGGGCTTGAGATGTCGTGCAACTGAGGGATGTAATTTTAACTTAGCTCTCCACGGGCGACTACTACTACTACTACTTCTACTACTACTAAGTCGCTTCAGTCGTGTCCGACTCTGTGGGACCCCATAGACAGCAGCCCACCAGGCTCCCCCGTCCCTGGGATTCTCCAAGCAAGAACACTGGAGTGGGTTGCCAACGGGCGACTAGTGGCTGCTAAAATGGACAGTGAATGCCCATGTCTAGTCTGTGGGCCAGAGCTGTCCCACCTCTTTGGCCATTTCCACAGAGGTACCTCTCCACTGCTGTGTGCTGTGCTTAGGCACGCAGTCGTGTCTGACTCTTTGCGACCCCATGGACTGCAGCCCGCCAGGCACCTCTGTCCATGAGGTTCTCCAGGCAGGAGTACTGGAGTGGGTTGCCATTCCCTGCTCCAGGGGATCTTCCCCACCCAGGGACTGAAACCGGGTCTCCTGCACTGCAGGCAGATTCTTTAACGTCTGAGCCACCAGGGAAGCCCCCAGGGCTACAGCATTTATGCCTCGACTGCTATTCCTTTCATAATCCAGCAAAATTTTCTTTGTATTATATCCATTATTGTAAATATGATTCTCTAATAGAAAATATTTAAGTTAAAGATTCTCATCTCAAAACATATTCACCCATATTGCCCTTAGGTAGTTTTAATTACTTTATGATCTTGAGAAAAGGTATTCAGTCTTTAAGATTATAAAGTAGTTTTAATATCTGTTTAAATATCCCAGCTTTATTTTCTTCTTTACATGTTTTAATTTCAGCTTCAGTGTATATGCAGAAGTAATTGTACACATTAAACTCACTTTCCCATTTTATTATTCCTTTTTAAATGAGACTATAAAATAGCCTACATCAGTACAGTATGTGCAGTGCTATTACCAAACATTACATTCAGCACTTACTCTTTAAAATGCAGTACTTAGAAGTTTCAAAGTTTGGTTCTGATAGGCAGGTTATTGAAATTATAGATGAATTAAATCTGTAGTTTTAACTGCTGGAGTCAATGTCCTTCCACTATCGGGATATCATTAAAAATTGCTCACATCATAAGATGTAAGGGAAATTATGTGTGGGGTATGTGGGAACTTTTAAGCTATCCATGCAGTTTTTCTGTAGATATAAAATTATTCTGAATTTTTTTAAAGTTTATTTTTTTAATTGCCTACATCATATTTTCTCATGCCGTCTGTTTACATTTGTTAACATGGCTGTGTATGCCTCCCAAGCAAGACTCCTCAGGTCAGCCATGGATAGCACGTATGTCTCACAACATGGCAACTTCAGAATATCCCTGAGAGGTAACAGTGTCATAATTTTACAGGTGAGGCAGCAGAGGCGTGACATGCACAGTAATTCGGCCAGGGTTACTAGCTGGTCCATGGCAGGACAAGAATCTGAAGCCAGCAAGTCAGTGTTTATAACCACTGCACTGAGTCACCTCTTAAGGAATCTCGATCATGCAGTAGAAGATTTCTTGTCTCTGCTATCAAGGTAGCAGGCAGACTCTCCACTGTAAGAAATCTAAAATATAGTAATGCCCTGGTAATAAATTACCTTTAAACTAAAAAACACAGAAGCAGGCTCGATGTGTGTTACATTGATTCAGACTTTGTACAGTGGTTCATTATTTTTATGAGTGAGGAACATGTTCATATTCTTGCCAGGAAATGTCTATTGGTGTGGTTTTTAAGATTGATGTGTGGTTCATTAAGGGTGGCCAAAGATGAAAGAAGGAAGAGAGACCAGCACCTAAAGGGCAAGGGGGATGTGGGTGGTTATCTCATAAAGACAACATTTTTATGAGACTACAGTTTTAAGGAACTTAGAGTAATTTGTGACATAACATTCTATTGTCTCTGTTATTTTACCATTTTCCTATCACAGTGCTTTGTTTTATCATGTATGATAATGATAATAATAATGTATATTATTCCTATACATTAAATCATAGAGATCTTTGTTAGAATTTAAAATGGAAACAATTGCAAGTGAAACTGCAACATTTCTTTGAGATGTTTTTTGTGGGCCTTGGAAATATTTTCTTTGGCTGAAAATAGGGAAGAAAAAATATTAATAGTTCAGAAATGATTTCAGGTGGAATACAGGGGTTCATCTACTCGTTTAATGATTGTATACCCATTGTTGGACTAACATATTCAATAGCATGGTATATCTAACTTTGTGTGAATATAAGGTCATGCATTTACTTGTCAGCATGAGACATGATATGAAATGTTTTACAGGAACTTGAATCATGAACAGCTGCCTTTCTTACCAGGTCATTCCTTTTCTGTTCGTGTATACGCTTTGGAGGGCTTTCCAGGTCATGCTAGTGGTAAAGAACCCCTCTGCCAATGCAGGAGACATAAGAGACCTGGGTTCGATCCATGAGTCCGGAAGATCCCCTGGAGGAGGGCATTGCAACCCACTCCAGTATTTTTGCCTGGGGAATCCCATGGACAGAGGAGCCTGGCAGGCTCCTAGTTCATAGGGTCACAAAGAGTCAGACACGACTGAAGTGACTTAGCACGCGTGCGTACACTTTGGAACCAGCTGGGCAACCGTCTGTTGTCTTTTGCAAACTATTTGGATTTGAGCATGGTGCTCTCTTGCTGAGAATGTATGTTTACCGTCTCTATTAACATTTTTGTGAACATGTAGAAGGTTCAGGGGAAAGGTCATGCTTGCAAAATAAGGAAATTTTAAGCTCAAGTACACACTGACCAATTAAAATCTAGGTTCAGATTATTGATTTAGAATGACATCCTAACTTGATCTAGCTATCATCTTGCAGATTCATGTTCCCTAAGGTTGTTGAGTTGCTGCTGCCTAATTGTGTGTTGGGCAGAGGAGAAGTGAAGCTTTGTTTCTGATGGGAAAATGACATTTAATGCTTACATTTTTTAAAGGACAGTGTGTGCTGAGAGATCTGGTAAGACCAGTAAGGAGGAAAAGAATTGGAGGACTGCAATTTATTCCAAAATGCCTGTGATTCAACAGTTAGCTAAGATAGACAAGTTGTACGCCAATGGATTCTGTTCTCCACAGCACAGGGCACCCCCTTTGCTCAGATACCAACTGTGTGTCCTGGATTTCCCAGAACAAGCCAGCTTACTGAGATTCCACCCTGTTTTTTAACATGAATGCACTATTGCTTAGACCACCAGTTCAGTTCAATCACTCAGTCATGTCTGACTCTTTGTGATCCCATGGACCGCAGCATGCCAGCCCTCCCTGTCCATCACCAACTCCCAGAGTTTACTCAAACTCATGTCCATTGAGTCCGTGATGCCATCCAACCATCTCATCCTCTGTCATCCCCTTCTCCTCCTGCCTTCAGTCTTTCCCAGCATCAGGGCCTTTTCCAATGAGTCACTTCTTCTCATCTGGTGGTCAAAGTGTTGGAGTTTCAGCTTCAGCATCAGTCCTTCCAATGAATATTCAGGACTGATCTCCTTTAGGATGGACTGGTTGGATCTTTGCAGTCCAAGAGACTCTCAAGAGTCTTCTCCAACACCACAGTTCAAAAGCATCAATTCTTCGGTGCTCAGCTTTCCTTATGGTCCAACTCTCACATCCATACATGACCACAGGGAAAACCATAGCTTTGACTATACAGGCCTTTGGCGGCAATGTCTCTACTTTTTAACAGGACTTAGACCATAAATCCTATTTTTTTCAAAAATAGCATATTTAGAAAAAATGACTACTGTACAAAATAAATGGTAGGTCAGGTTTCGGGGAGCAGTTTTGCATCTGAAAAGTAACTGAAGTGTACTTAAGATTTAGGTAGCTAAGTTTGAATCTGCTATTCTGTAACAGGTAAGTGCCAACTCTGGGGGAGCATCTTAGCTTAATGCCTACATTTAAATGTGTCAGTTCAATCAGCCTAGTTGGTGTATTTGCTACATGTTATTAAAAATAATACCTTTTTTGTTAAAATGAATGGAGAGTTTTAAATTCATCCATTTATTTTGGAAACTATATTCTCGAGCTCTCAATTTGTTTCTACTTTTCATTGTGAGCAAAAGAGAAAATACTTTGTATCTTTAATCTATTTTTTCTTAATTATTTTTAATTAAAGCATAATTAAACTATTGTGTTGGTGTCTGCCGTCCACTGACATGGATCAGTCACAGGTGTACACATGTCCCCGCCCTCGTGAGCCTCCCTCCCACCTCCCACCCCATCCCACCCCCCTAGGTTGTCCCAGAGCCCCGGTTTGAGTTCCCTGAGTCCTATGGCAAATTCCCACTGGCTGTCTGTTTTACATATGTCTTTAACCTATTTTTAAAGAGAGGATGGGTATGAATATGGTTTAAAGGAAGTTCAAAAGAATAAATATCATTCAAAGAAAAAAAGCCCCATGATTAAAGTGTTAGCTTGCTTTTTCTTTCTACATATTTACTTCTCACTTAAAAACAGTACAATCGTGAAAGTTGCTACATCCTAAGAGTTCTTGTCACCTGGAAAATAATTTTTTGCTATTTCTTTAATTTTGTATTGTAAGAGGTGATGGATGTTTGCTAAACTTACTGTGGTCATCATTTCATGGTGAATGTAAGTCAGCTTGTATACAGTGCCGTATGCCAATTATCTCAATAAAACTAGTAGAAAAATAACTTTTTTAAATGATACAAATATTAAATGACTAGAACCAGTAGTTTGGGGATTTAAAAAATCCATTTATACGCCTTTCTGAGTCAGGAAGGGGAATTGTTGAAGATCCTAATAAAGTATAAATCAAGATACTGCATGTAAGCCACTTTACAAAGCAGATAATAAATAGAATTTTTATTACAGGTGTTCCTAATTGTCAGCAACTGACAGAGCTTTCTTGCAGGGTACCGGGTCAGTCACAGCTCTTTCCGGGATGTGTTTGCACGTTGGAGCAGGAAGCCCCTTTCAGGTTTTAAGATGTTGATAATGCCTTAAGGGCCCTCTTCCTGGGCTTCCACAGGCCTGCTTTCATGGAAGATAAATGACTGAAAGCCAGTAGCTCAGAGGTCTGCTGTAAAATAACCTAAAAGTACAGTTTTCTGTCCTCTTGAGCTTCACAGTAGGGAGGCAGCATTTCTGAGATATTTGCAGGTTCTGTAAACGTCTGGTGCTAAGTCCAGGCATTCGTTAGAGTCACAGACTGAGCCAGAGTGTTTACTCGGTTTTGTTCTGTTTGAATTTTTTATACGCAACTGAGTTTTTTGATGCCCATTAGCCGCTCTTAAATGTGATTGATTTTCATACTTTGCAACTGATGTTTTAAATTTTTATAGTACTTAAATATGGTTTACTTCTTTCATACATATGTGTATTAGTTATTAATTTATATCAGATTATTATAGCTTATTAATAGCAGGTTATTAGTAAGAGCTTATTATTTTAGAAGAGCAAAAATCCTTGGAAAAGAATTTTTATTTTGAATGGTGCTACCCATGCAAGGAGTCCCTGCTTTAAAAGCTTCGAACTGGGTTAGACCTTCAAGGACATCTCTTCTCCGAGAGCTTTCCACCTTCCCTCTGAAATCCGATTTAAGCCTCCTGTTCCACCTCGTGTCTTCTTTAGCCTCAAAGAACTTCAAGACGGAAATTATGGGATAAATTCTCAGAAAGCTTAAGACAACAGAGCTGGAGGCTCGAGGAAGCTAGCAAGCCGATTAGCAGAGTGAGCCTGCTTAATTAATGCCGGCTTCCCCGCCGTCGGGACGGGAGACCCGTCCACCAGGGCCGCGGCCCGGCCGCCTGCGCGGGTCCCTGACGGCTCCCGTCCGCGCCGCGTGTGGTCCGGTGCGTAGGCAGTGATGCCGCGTAAACAAACCCGGAGCGGCAGCGCTGTTGAAGCTGCATGTGACCTGTGGGACAGTCTTAAGAGGCCGATCTTCTTAAACTGCGAAAGATGCAAGCGCTGGAGGGAACCTGGACCTCCTTTCGAGCCGTACAGCGTGTTTACTAGTCAACTTAGGCTTTGATCAGATTCTCCACATTGCACGGGGCGTGTTCGAGGCATTTTGGTCCTCTGGGTTCCACTCGGCAGTGCGCTTTGCTCCTTGACGGATGTGTCAGACATGCTCACAAGTCACTGAGGCCACGGGCGGGGCCTTGACCAGGACGAGCTCAATGGGGTAGCCGGTCTTGCTGCCCTGGCGAGGCCTGCCCCGCCGAGAACAGCCGGCTGTGTGTTCTGCTCTCGCCTCCTTCTGGAAGACGACCTGGACAGGTGGGCTTCCAAAGGCTTCTTGGTACGCGGAGTCAGTCCAGGGGCAGAATTGTCCACAGAACCGAATGTAAGCAGTTCTGTGTTCTAACTGAACCGTGAACACCAACCTAGCCACCAGTAGGAAGTACCTTTTGTGTCTACCAGACAAGACAAGTAAGTATTAGATCAAAAAGTAAGGTAATCATGAGTTGCCTATAGTTTATGTACGTGCTGATTTGATAACTCTGATTTCACCTCATCTTTTGCAAGTCGTGCTTTGAACTAGAGCTCTCTTCGGATTCCGTCTTCTGCCCTAACTGTTGGGGGCAGTGGGGCCACACACACGAAACTAAACCCAGATCGTCTGTGCTCATCAGTTACCCCTGTTACATTTTCAAAGCCTGCTTTTTGGTTTTTTAAATAAGCAAATCTACCCACCAGAAGTTCCATAAAGGCCGATCTGGACCCCTGCGACTGTTGCTCTTGAAATGTATTTTTCACTCCTTCAGTTGCCTTGTAGCTGGTAGAATAAAATAAATTAAAACAATTTTTTTTAAATTTTATATTGGAGTATATGACATGCGTGCATGCTCAGTCGTGTCCGACTCTTTGCAACCCATGGGCTCTAGCCCACCAGACTCCTCTGTCCATGGAATTCTTCAGGCAAAAATACTGGAGTGGGTTGCCGTTTCCTTCTCCAGGGGATCTTCCTGACCCAGGGATCAAACCCACATATCATGCGTCTCCTGATTGGCAGGCAGATTCTTCACCACTGTGCCACCTGGGAGGTCCTATATTGGGGTACACTGGCTTTATAATCCACGATACATTTTTTTAAAAACCTTACACAGCTTAATAGAAAAGCAAACAAAAAACCCAGTTAAAAAAGGAGGAGAGGCTCTAACTAGATGTTTTTCCAGGGAAGACGCGCAGATGGCCAACAGGTTCAGGGAGACACTCTGGACATCACGAGCCGCAGGGAAATGCAGATCAGAACTACAATCAAGCATCACCCCACACCTGTAAGAATGGCTGTTACCAAAAAACAAGAAATGGCAAGTGTTGGCAAGAACGTGGAGAAACGGGAGCCCTTACCTGCTGCTGGAGGGAATGTCAATTAGTGCAGTTATTATGGAAAACAGTGGGGAATCCTCAAAAAATCAAAACTAGAGCTACCGTATAACCCAGCAGTTCCACTTCTTGGTGTTTATGCAAAGGAAACAACGTCACTATCTTGAAGATATATCTGCACCCCAGTGTTCAGTGCAGCATTATTTCCAGTACCCAAGACATGGAAACAAGAGATCATCAAAATTTTTATTATTAATGTGGCCTGTCTACCATTGAATATTATTCAGTAATAAAAAGAAAAAAAATCCTAAGGTTTGTCACAATATGGATGGACCTTGAGGGCATTATATCAAGACAAATACCAATACTGCATGATCTCACATATGAAATCTGAAAAAAAAAAAAAAAACATAAAAATGAAACTGAAACCATTGATACAGAGAAGAGACTGATGGTTGCCAGAGGCAGCGGGTGAAACATTTGAAGGAGGCCAAAAGCTGCAAGTTTCTGATTATAAAATAAACAACTCACGGGGATGTAATACACAGAATGGTGATTGTAATTAACGTTACTAGATTTGAAAGTTGCTTAAAGAGATTTTTTTTAACCAGTCATCTTTTGTTGGGTGTTGGTTCTCCTCTGGGCTGTGAAGGGATTCAGGGCTTCACAGCAGAGGTCACGGTCAGGATGCAGGGTCCGCCCTCCTCCGTGGCACCTACTCGGCTGCTCTTGTTTAGGAGTCTTGTAAGAACAGTGACAGTTGGGCAGCGCTTGAGCCCCCGGCACCATAGGGAGCCCCGCAACGCTCCCGGGCTCCGTGCCGAAATGCCAGCTGCAGCACCGGTAACCGCCTCTCTGGGACCCTCCGGCAGTGCCTCAGGGCCGAGACCCCACTGTAGCCTCCAGCTTCGCAGCCCCCTTCATTTGACATCAGGGGTTTCTCCTGCTTCAGGGGAACAGCTGCCGCACGCCCGGCGCCCTCTTAGACCTGGCCGTCTGCTAGGAGCTTTCCTGTGCTGAGCGAGGTGTGAGGCACCAGGGAGGCCTCCTTCCCACCTTCTTCTTAGGCTTTCTCGCCACTCTGAATTATCCAATGCAGAAAAAGAGATGAGTGTTTCCCAGATACAAGCATTCTTCTTTCTCTGATTGTTTTATAACTTGAATCCAAATCTGTATTCCAGCTTCTTGTCTCTTCCCTCACAATCACCCAGCAGTCTTTTCCTTGCTCCAGTAACACAGTTATGTCTGGCTTAGAAGTGGAGGCCAACTTTCTATGGTTCTCCATCACAGTGCAGTCCAGTTCCTTCTGAAGAGAGTCAAGAACTCTGTATGCAGAAAGAACTGGATGACCACATCCCTGAATGTTGTTGTTCCACCGGCCATGGTTTTAGACCTGCAGGAGCTGTGCTCAGGGTTCCTTTACCAGAAGAAAACAGAGTCCAGGAAACCCAGACTGACCCTGGTGGGCCCGGGTTTGCACCATTGTTTCCATGGCAACCCACTGGTTTCTCGCTTGGATGGATGCCAGTCGCAAGCTGTTGGCATCAAGGAGCAGGGATATAATCTGAGCTGGAAGTCACCTGCTCCATTGCTGGAGGTGCCGTTGGTGGTCATCAGAATGAATTTTTTTTTTCTTTCAAAAGCAGTCTGCTCATTGACAAAGCAGATGTGGCTAAGAAAGATGAGAAATATTGACAGCGAAACTTGTAACCAATGCACATAGTTGAATTCCATGCAAAATTAGCTCAATTGTCAGTAAAATCTGCCTAACTGATAAATTTTAGTTCTTCTTGAGCTTCTAATCTTGAGAGAATGCATGGTAAAGAACCATAACATATTTACAAATGCAGATGTGATTATGAAGCAACATAGAAATGAACCAAAATAGGAGAAGGGAAGAAGACTGCAAATGTTCTTTTACAGCGGGGAGCCACACACACAGCCCAAGCTCCGCAGGAGCCTTTCCGGGGCCCTGAGGTCTGCCGCAGACTCCGCACAGGAGCAGTGTCTGCGCCTCAGGCCACTGCAGGCTGTCAGGGCTGTTCCTGGGGAAGGGCTGGCCCTCATAGAGAGGGATTTTGCCCATCTTAGTCCCATGTTCCTCAGAACTTCTGTGATCTGGGAAGGAAATGGCAACCCACTCCAGTATTCTTGCCTGGAGAATCCCATGGACAGAGGAGCCTGGTGGCCTGCAGTCCATGGGGTCGCAAGAGTCAGACATGACTGAGCGACTAACTTTCACTTTCACTTTCTGTCCCATATTCCTCAGAACATCTGTGATCTGGGAAAACCACAGACCAGAGTGAAGCCCCCTTCTTTCAGCATCCTTTCTATATAATGAATCAGATAATTTTGTTAGTTTTAAATGTTTCCAAGGAAAAGAAAAAGCTATGACATGTATTTTGTGCTGAACAAGTGTACTCTGAATAGCTAAAAGGTTCCCAGCTGGTTCCTAAGCTGGCTCTCACGTTCACAGCTGTGCCGGGCAGCCTCACCCAGCGGCGGACACTTGCTGAGTCTTTTTAGGGTTTGGACCAGATGCGATTGGTGGACTTTGAGGCATTGAGCTGCCTTTCGTTAAGTCCTTCAACACATGGTTGGAGTTGGTGTGCCAGCCAGAGATACGAGGTAAAGCACTTCAGAAAATGCAAGAATTGCATTCAGAAGACCTGGGTTCAAATCTCTGCCAAACCACAACCACCTCAATGGCCTGGTGGTCCCTGGGTTTTTTTGGCCCTGACATGCCAGTTGCATGTGCCATGCAGGATGCTTTCTTGCGGGGGGGGGGGGGGGGGCGGTGGGTTTGGCTTGGTGCTCAGACTGTTATCCTGGCTCTCCATCTCTGTTTCCTGTATCTTCATCCATAAAGTGGTTGTGGTACCTCCTGCATAAGTTAATATAAAAGTCTCTCAAAATCTGTATGATTTTTGGTGTGTAAATCCCGGGTGGTGCAGTGGTAAAGAACCTGCCGGCCAGTGCAGAAGACACAGGAGATGCAGGTTCGATTCCTAGGTCAGGAAGATCCTCTGGAGGAGGAAATGGCAGCCCACTCCAGTATACTTGCCTGGAGCATCCCATGGACAGAGGAGCCTACAGTCTATGGGGTCACAAAGAGTGGAACATGACTGAGCAACTGAGTATGCACGCTCAAGCCTTCTAGAGCTTCTTCTTACCATTTTTATTACTATTATTAGGGTTAATGAGATGTTGGACAGCATGCTATAAACTTTATGATATATAATCAGAGGAGATTAAATAAGTAGATAAATATCTGTAATGTAAGGAGAATGATAATAATATAAAGGTCTTTGGTAGTTACAGAAAGGAGAGTTGTTTTTTTTTTTCATCTAGGTTATCATGGGAGTGTTCTTGGAAGCAGTAGTTTTTGAGCTTGGCCTTAAAGGAACATGAAAATGTGGGCAGCTTGGGCTGGAGGTGCTGACGGTGGTGAAGGGCATTCAAGGAAAACCAAGTATCTGGAAAAAAAAAAAATGATTTATTACCAAGTTACCGTCCTGATCTCAGAGAAGCGACACATTTGCGTGTGTTGGCGTGTGCTGTGTCTGTGTGAACACAGCCTGTTTTAGGCACAGGAAATTCTCACAGTGTTTTGTTATTCACAAAATGCTTTAATTTCCACAGAAATTGCTAAGATAGGTTTTGTTATTTCCATTTTCTGGGTAAGGAAACGGAGGCTGTCCCAGCAGTGGTTGGTAGAAGGGGAACCAGCTGGACAAGCACCAAACTCCATGCCTGTCCACAGCCCTACTGCCTCTGTTAGTGTAAGCGGGAACGGTCTTAAGGCCATCACCCCAACATTGCTTTCTTAAAATGCGTGCCATGTTCAGAAGGGCTGGAGAAGCCACCTGGATGACCCCTGAACTGTAAATGGAACCCCAGACCCACAAGTGGCTGCTGACAAAGCTTAAGGCAGCCTCAAAGCCAGTGTTCCTTTTGTTGTTTTCATGGAGTGTGGTTGCTTTCGATGCTGTGTCAGTTTCTGCTGTATACAACGAGTTGAATCAGCTATATGTACACACGTATCCCCCTTTTTTGGATCTCCGTCCCATTTAGGTCGCCGCAGAGCATCAAGGAGAGTCCCCTGAGCTGCGCAGTGGGGTGGGTTGTCCTTGGTCGGCTGTTTTATGTCGTTTCAATGATGTGAGTGTGTCAGACGCAGCCTCCCCGTTCATCCCGCCCTCCCCTTTCCCTCCTGGTGTCCACGTGTCTGCCCTGCACATCTGCATCTCTCTTCCTACTTTGTAAACAAGATCGTCTATACCAATTTTGTTCAGATTACACATATATGTGTATTAATACATGGTATTTTTCTTCTTTTCTGACTTGACTTTACTCTGTATGAAGATGTCTACATAAATACAGTGGAATATTACTCAACCATAGAAAGTAACGAAATTGGGTCATTTGTAGAGACGTGGACCAACCTAAAGCAAGTGTTCCGATTAACTCTGTGTGACATACTTGCTCTGATTTGCCATAATTAGCTGCCGTTTGCTAGGTAGTTATGATTCAGATATGATTGTCTTTATTAAATTGAAACTGACCAATAAATGAATATCAGGTCTTAAGCTGTGCTTCAGTGTGTTCTTGATTCAAAGATATTTATAAAAATAAGTAAAAAATTACACATTGATATTAGGAAATCACAAATTGACAATAGTCAAATAATTAAAATAGTCCTCTATTCATAGACCATAATACTCTGAACAATGGTATTCTTCCCATTTGTATTATTTCCTTTTAAAAGGATTGTCATGTGGATCAAATAGCATGACTTGCATTTATTATTTTTTTAGCTGACACAGTAAACCACAGAAGACTGTGCTCTTTCCATCAAATCTCTGAGACAGATATTTCTAGTATTAAAAGAATACATCATATTTCCATGAATATGCTATTGCGTATTTGTTACATTTTAAGTATGAAGTGAACACACGTCTACTTGAAATGTCTTGATTACATTGCATATTCTGAAAGCTCACAATACTCCAATAAGACTGTTACTTCAAGAGGAAAATGACTATATGATGTGACATTTATATTAAATGTGATTTTCATCTACTATATAGGGTTTTCTGAAATTATAATAAACTGTAATTTCACCCAGTTCTGGTTGCATTGTAAGCTTGGGAGTGAAGTGATTTGTCATAAATACCCCACTATGGGATTTATTTGGAATACAGTGTAACATATTTTTCATTTCTAATAATACAAGATTAGGATCATTCACTGTGAAATATTGTATCATTGTACAGCGTAAATCAGAAGTGTCTCCCTGTTGCTCCCACTGTATTGTACTGATTTTAACTGGATGTCTTCATTGTCTTAACATTTTCTCTACTTTATATGCTGCTTATTCTTCATACTGCTAAGAATTGTGTATGAATATATGCCTTTGTTACCAAATGTGTATCAAGAACTTCTGTTAGCATTTTGGAGAAGGAGTAATACTTTCAGCTAGCTTAAAACTCAGCATTCAAAAAACAAAGATCATGGCATCCGGTCCCATCTAATTCTCCTTCAGTTCAGTTCAGTCCAGTCGCTCAGTCGTGTCCGACTCTTTGCGACCCCATGAATCGCAGCATGCCAGGCCTCCCTGTCCATCACCAACTCCCGGAGTTCACTCAAACTCATGTCCATCGAGTCGGTGATGCCATCCAGCCATCTCATCCTCCGTCGTCCCCTTCTCCTCCTGCCCCCATCCTTATGTGGTAGCAAATGCCAGAGATGATTAGGTTTACTTTGAAAAACCGGTGAGTCTCCTCTGATGGTTTTTAATCTGTCCACACAGGTGTGTGATGCTCTGTGATTAAAAAAAAAACTCAGCTTCTCACAGCTCGTGTCTGCTGTGCAGGACCTGGGCTGAGCCCTGGGGTTTCTGCACCCCAGCTCAGGAGACTAACCGTCCAGCCGCACCCCTGGGTGCTAGGTCCACCCACGCCAGTCTAGGCAGGCAGCGGAAGTGGAGACAGGACAGCAGTTGAGTGATACCTGGGCCCTTCTAGGTCAAGGAAAGAATGAGACCGGTTCTCGGCCAGATATCAACGTGGACAATTGCTGTCTATGGGGGAGGTGCCGTATGCACACCTAGAAGGGGCTCAATAAATGTTGCATTCACTAAATGTTGCATTCCTAAAGAGCCTGCCTTTTCTTTTCTTTTTTTTTTTTTTTAATAATGGAAGTTTGCCTTTTTTGGACACATTCTGTTTTATGTTTTAATTGGAGTGTAACTGCTTTAGGGCTTCATATGTGAATCCTCACAGCAGTCCTGCGATGGAGGTAATGTTCTCATCTCCACCGAAGGAGCTGAGACAGAATTTCTGAAAGAATAGGTAACACAGCTGGTGAGCGGTAGGACTGAGACAGAACTGAGGTCTGTGCGATTCCAGAACCCAGGCTGCTCTGACCCCCTGCAACAGGTCCTCTGAATCACACCGAAAACACTGCCCTTCCTCCCGTGTTAGACCCCGCCCCTGAAAGTCAGCACGGTCCAAAAGACCTGTTGTCCTGAAGTTATTTGAGAACTGGTGATTTCGTGGCTTTGCCCTGCAGCAGGACCCTTGAGATTTTGCTGGTTAGGGGCACCTGACGGTAAGATGAAAATGATGACTCTGGCTCCCCGGGGGCTTCCCGGGTGGCACAGTAAGTGGTACCTGCCGATGCAGGAGGTGCAGCTTCCTGCGGTGGGTCAGGAAGATGCCCTGGAGGAGGGAAAGGCACCCTCCCCAGTGTTCTGGCCTGGAGAATCCCAGGGACAGAGGAGTCTAGCGGGCTACAGCCCACGGGGTCGCAGGGAGTCGGACACGACTGAGCGCACACATACACACGCTGGCCCCGCAGAGACCACTGCTGCTGATGCAGCGGCCAAACTGGAAATAGTCTGGTGAACAGAAGTGGGCTTTGCTCCTGTTGCCCCCCAGGTCAGGCCTCTGGAGCTCTGTCTGCCCTTCGCACCCCCAAATCCCAGTCTCCCTTCAGCTTCCTGGCTCTAACACAAAAGCTCTTTGGAGCAGTAGCTATCAAAGGAAAAATGTACTTATTTAACCATAACTGAGAGTTACATAGCATGCCTCAATTTTTTACAAAATCTCTGGTTTGATCAGTTTTCTCATTTCAGTGCGTGAGTGTGCATTTGTGTGTATAGGCTCACACTGTTTAGAGTTGGGTGAATTTCCACAGTTTACAGTGATAGAGGAGTACTTTAACTTGTCCTCTTATCAGGAAAACAGCTGTAAACTGACCTTCTGAAGTATGGTGCTTTACCAAATATGGAGGTGTGCAGAATGATTACTGGCAGTACAAAATAAGCATATTTTAAATGTATAATCATCTATGTTAATTTTAAAGTATTTCTATTGGGAAAACTATTTAACGAGTACATCAAAGCCATGACTTATTGATTTTTAAATTGAGGTGAAACTAGGTATTTTTTTGACCCACTCCAGTGTTCTTGCCTGGAGAATCCCAGGCACGGCGGAGCCTGGTGGGCTGCTGTCTATGGGGTCGCACAGAGCCAAACGCGACTGACGTGACTTAGCAGCAGCAGCAGCAGGTGTTTTTTTGAAAGGGCGTAAATAATGGATGTTTTGCTCTTTTATTTTTAATTTGTTCATTTTTTGTCATGCTGGGTCTTCATTGCGGCACAGGCACTCCTCCAGCGGTGTCAAGCGGAGGCCCCTGGAGCCGTGCTGGGTGGGCTTCTCGAGGTGCTTCCCTCTTGTGGGCGGGGGCTTCTCAGGGTGCTTCTCTCTTGTGGGCGGGGCTGGTGGGGTGCTGCCCTCTTGTGGGGTGGGGCTCCTCGAGGTGCTGCCCTCTTGTGGGCGGGGCTTCTCCGGGTGCTTCCCTCTTGTGGGCGGGGCTTCTCCGGGTGCTTCCCTCTTGTGGGCGGGGCTTCTCAGGGTGCTGCCCTCTCGTGGGGTGGGGCTTCTCGGGGTGCTGCCCTCTTGTGGGCGGGGCTGGTGGGGTGCTGCCCTCTTGTGGGGTGGGGCTCCTCGAGGTGCTGCCCTCTTGTGGGGCGGGGCCTCTCGGGGTGCTGCACTCTTGTGGGGCGGGGCTTCTCGGGGTGCTGCACTCTTGTGGGCAGGGCTTCTTGGGGTGCTGCCCTCTCGTGGGGTGGTGCTTCTCGAGGTGCTGCCCTCTTGCAGGCGGGGCTGCCAGGGTGCTGCCTTCTTGCGGGGCGGGGCTGTCGGGGGCGCAGGCTTCAGCTCTTTCCGCCGGGGGCTCGGTAGGCGCGATTTCCGGTCTCTAGAGCGAAGACTCAGTAGTTGGGACGCACAGGCTTAGCTGCTCCCTGACATGTGGAATCTTCCTCTATCAGGGACTGAACCCTTGTCTCCTGGATTGGCAGGCGGATAGTTTACCACTGAGCCACCAGGGAAGCCTGGTATTTTGCTTTAAAAAAAAAAAGTTAAAATTCTAAAGCAAGTCTACTAGAGTTAGTACCTGAATAGACAGGTGCACGTACAGATGATGTGTGCAGAGCACTGGTCCGTGACACACACAGTTACCGAGTTTCCTTTAGCAGCGCCTCCTGTGTAATGAATCTTGGTGGTTCCTGCCTTGTGGCAGTCTCTCAGGGAAACGCTGGATTGTGTCTTCTTTGCCTTCTAGTAAACTCTTGACAGGATGTTTGGTCTTGTTTCAAAATCACAGTTAACTTCTGAGTCTTGTTTCCTTATTTTTCTTATAAGCAATCTATTATTTGCTAGCTCTGTCACAATGAGTGAGGCCCCATAGGGTTTATTACTCTGATGTGTTTGCAAAATGAATGCAACACAGCAATTATTTTTCTTGGTAATTAAAATGAGATCTTACTATGGAGAAGTCTGAGATAAAACTTCAAAGCAGTTATCCCCTGAAAAAATTAGATCGTCACTAAAGTCAGCTACCACGAATAATAAGTGCTCTGTTAAACATGAAATGTGTGCTCCATTGGGATTTCATGGGAACTACTGGTCATATAATAGACTTCATTACATGTTCTTATAGTGTTTGGATTTGGCCTGCATGGGAAACCTCTGGCGTCAAGGTTTTCTCTCCTCAGCGTTTGATCTTTTAAGTGTGCTTTTCCTCTGTGGTGTTACGGTTGAAAATGATTTGAAAGCCTAAGATTTGTGCTTGGGTGAAGCGTTTGTTTGTTTGGTCTGTTGGTTTTCATGGAGAAATAGCGGCAGAAGGAGCGTGAGGTTTGGCGCCCAGCGCACGTGGCTCGGATGCCTGAGCCTGCTCTTGCTTTTCCGGTGGCTTTGGGCAACACGCCTCGGTTCCCCCAACTGGAAATGGGCCGAACCCGCCTCCTTAAAGGAGCTGCGACCCGGGTGGATGTGGGGGCTGCAGAGGGACAGAGTAGGTAGATGGTAACGGTGGGTTTTCTTCTCTGTCACTGGCAGTGACTCCCTAGATCACAGTTCCGGAGCCCTGATACTCCAGGCCTCACTGCCCTTCCCGGCCACATTCTCCCCACCAGCTTCTGCAGAGGCTCCCTGGCTCCACGTGGACATGCTGACCCCCGGCTCACCTTCCGTGCCCTCCCCAGCCCAGGCCTCTGCCTTCTCTCTTCCCAGACCTTTTCATTGGCCCTGTGTGACATTGCCCTTGAATGTCACTTTACTCTGTTTTATCTGGATTTCTATCCGATAGAGTACAGTTCAGCAGTTATGTTTCCCTCCACTTCCTTTGTTCAGGTCTTACTTTCTCCAGCCAAATTACAAGTGCTCAGAGGCAAGGAGCGCTGTATCCCACATTTTTCCCATATTACCCACAATATGAAGAAAGAGGACATTAAATCAGACCCACTGAGAAAATGGAAAATCGTAGAATAAAACAAGGGCATAACGCATTCTGATCCATTTACTCCGTGGATGGTTATGCTTCATTAAACGTCTACCATAGTGCCTTCCCTGCTCATAGGAGTCACTAGGAAATGCGTTGCCATCCGCTTCACTGGGGGAGGTGCCTCACACCCAGTAATGGAAACGAGACGGAGAAGAGCGAATGCACTGAATCCCTGAGGTCAAGAGGACCTGGACCCAAATTTTATTGCTGTGGCTACATGACCTTGGGCGGCTCCCTGAACATTAGTGTGAAACTGAGGGGATCGAGGGGAGTGGGGAAGCAAACAGCTGCTGAAACAGGGACACAGACTTGGGCCGGAAGGCTGAAGTCTTGTATCTGCAGCTGATCTGCTGCACGTGGGTTCTCGATAAAGTCATACGTGTCCTGATCGCCTCGCTCTGAGCCGAGCCCGATGAGATCCAAGGCACAGGGCTGTTAGGGTTACATCGAAACGTGTGCATGTTGATGCCTGGTGTCTTGTGGGCAGGTACTAAATGTTGTGTTCATCTTTTTTTAATATCTTTATTTTCTATTGAAGTATACTTGATTAACAATGTGTTGGTTTCAGGTTACAGCAGAGTGACTCAGTTGTACATAAATGTGTTTATTTTTGAACAAACCTCTGTGGATATATGTTGCCTCAGTTATAAAATGATGGACTTCAGTTAGAGAATCACCAAAACCCCTTTGAGTTTTAATTTCTTATGTCAGGAACCTCAGAGAGAAGATCATAGGTTAAGAATATTATATTTTAAAAGCTCATTAGGAATCTTTTCTCTGCCTAATAGAAGCAGTTGCAACAAAACCAAAAAGAAAACGGATACAGCTGAATTAGAATGGACATTACCGTACAGCTTCACCTTTGACATCATGCTGGTGGCCCCTGTGGCGTCTCCCCCTTGAGTTCTGGAGTTCCATTCTGCCCACTAAGAATGGCTGTATTTGCATTCTGTGTGTGGGAGTCACTCAGTCGTGTCCAACTCTTTATGACCTCACGGACTGCAGCCTGCCAGGCTCCTCTATCCGTGGGGTGCTCCAGGCAAGAATACTGGAGTGTGTTGCCATTCCCTTCTCCAGAGGATCTTCCCAACCCAGGGATCGAACCCAGGTCTCCTGCACTGCAGGCAGATTCTTTACTGTCTCAGCCACCAGGGAAGCCCATATTTGCAGTCTTAGGATGGTCGAGTACCTCGGTAATAATTTAAAGCAGAGTTGAGCCCATCGAGTTGATGAGCACTTGCTGGCAGAAGAAGAGCTATATTTTATCATTCGTGTGTCACCTTTGACTTCTCCTTCACATTACACATAATTAAACAAGCTCTGAGAGAACATAGCATTGGTTCACTTCCTTTTTCAGAGAGAGATTCTGCCGACTGAAGACACACACGAAAACCACTGCCAATCTGTGTGTTTTCACTTAGGTACTCTATTTCTAAAATAGACACAAAATTACAGTCTTCTCTTTCACAACTTTTCTGCACACTCAGTCCTTCAGTATGGCCGTTTCTGGCAGGTTTCTGGATAAGGGTTTACGGTGCCTGGTTTTACAGAGCTGGCATGTTGCTCAGTAGGCAAATGCTACAAGGCCCAGGTACTACCAACCTGAGTCTTCGGATTAAAGAAGCTGGTCCCTGGCAGGCAGGTTGGAGAACTTAAGAACATCAGAGTAACAAGAGGCTTCCTGGGAAGGCCATGTCCAACCAGTCATCACACATGGAGGTCCCGGCCAGTAGACTGGGGCCCACCAGCAGATCCAGCGTGGGCCTTGCAGGGCTCTGGCCAAATGACTCCCCTGCAGCTGGCTCTGTTACCTGGTGTGCCAGACTGCAGCCTGGCACCGTGGCGCTGCCCTGCTTACCCTCTGGAGGTTGTGCCACCAGGGACACGAAGGTCTCTGCCTCCAGAAGGGTGACAGACCCTGATCTCTCTGATCCGGGGTGGCAGGCAGGCCCAGGGGTCCAGTTTCACAGGTAAATGGTGTTCGGTGGTATGCGCCAGGGTGCTTGCCTTTCCCAGGAGGCATCACACCTTCCTCCACAAATACTGGCTATAGGGTTTGGTTTTTATTTTTTCTGAAGTTGTAGGGGAAATTGCAATTTTAAATATATAAGACCAAGTAGAAAAAAATCAAACTTGGTTAATGATTTCTGAGATGCATGTGTCACTTTAAATTTTCACATTTGTTCTAAATAATTGCACAACTTAAGAACCACATTTGATACCATAGTTGATATTCAGGTAGCAGTAAACTGGAGGAGAAATAAGACCAATAAAAACTGTTAACAGAAACATAAAAGCGTGTAAGAAATATAGACCTTCTCCACAAGCCCTTGAAAAACATGACAGATTATTAAAAGGTATGCTTTTTGCTTCAACTCTGGATGTGGTTCTTGCATCAGTTTATTTTTGCAAAGACTAATTCTGTTTTATGAGTTGGTTCACTTCACTTTTGCTTTAAGTACTGATTTTAAATGGTGATTCCTGAACAGTGACGTTCAGATAGTTTTAACTGCATAATTCTTTCTTCAAACGAAATATTTCATGGAAGTCCAGTGTCTATACTGGATCCCTCTGTTTGAAGCGGGGCGCAGAAAGGAAAACAGAGGTGTGTGTACACACAGATGCGCACACACCTACATCGCCCACGCTTCTCAAAACTGCAGTTCAAAGATCACTGGTGTTTTACTTCCTATGACTAATAGCCTCGGTTCATAGTATTCTTAAGTAGACCTTGAGCAATAATTAGTTTAAATTGAAAAAATACAAACTTAAGGGAAAAGATTCCTAGAAGATGGTGGCAGCAGTGGCATTGTTGACAAATCTCTCCAGAAAGGCAGCAGCTAGAATACAAAACCCCAACCTTCAGAGAGCAGCCACATCAAGCCAGTGACCCCCAAACCCCTGTACTAGCAAGGTAAGGGCAGATTGCTGACAACTGTGAGATTCCTGTAGAGTCAGTAACCGTGTGGAAGGAAGCACAGGAGACAGGCCGCTGATGGTCTGAGAAGAGGAGTTCCCTCAGGCTGCCGAGAGGTCCACCGAGCCAGCGGGGTAGCCGTGAGACTGGGTGTGTGGACATGATGCTAAAGCAGCCGGAGCCTTCTGAACTCTTGAATCGAGCAAGCCAAAGCTCTCTTCCAAGACAGGTCCTCTCACTGAGAAAAGCAGTCCCAGTTGAGCAGGATGCGGCAGTATGGGAGAAGGCAGAAAAAGTCCAGGTAAAAAGCAGCTGATGACAACATAGACAGTTCCACGGAGCGGAAGGCTGCTTTTTAAAAAGTCACTTTGTGAAAACAACAAAAGGGAAAGTTCAAGAATCGTGAAGTTGGAAAAACTATCCTAGTCTCTCCCTTTGAAAGTACAGGAGAACTTATTTCATGAAAAACAAAACAAAACCCCGAAAAACCAAGCAAAATAAAATTCAGAGCAGAGTGGTCAGGAAGCATCAGTTAGAACTGGACATGGAACAACAGACTGGTTCCAAATAGGAAAAGGAGTTTGTCAAGGCTGTATATTGTCACCCTGTGTATTTAACTTCTATGCAGAGTACATCATGAGAAACGCTGGACTGGAAGAAGCACAAGCTGGAATCAAGATTGCTGGGAGAAATCTCAATAACCTCAGATATGCAGATGACACCACCCTTATGGCAGAAAGTGAAGAGGAACTAAAAAGCCTCTTGGTAAAAGTGAAAGTGGAGAGTGAAAAAGTTGGCTTAAAGCTCAACGTTCAGAAAACGAAGATCATGGCATCCGGTCCCATCACTTCATGGGAAATAGATGGGAAAACAGTGTCAGACTTTATTTTTCTGGGCTCCAAAATCACTGCAGATGGTGACTGCAGCCAGGAAATTAAAAGACGCTTACTCCTTGGAAGGAAAATTATGACCAACCTAGATAGCATATTGAAAAGCAGAGACATTACTTTGCCAACAAAGGTCCATCTAGTCAAGGCTATGGTTTTTCCAGTGGTCATGTATGGATGTGAGAGTTGGACTGTGAAGAAGGCTGAGCACTGAAGAATTGATGCTTTTGAACTGTGGTGTTGGAGAAGACTCTTGAGAGTCCCTTGGACTGCAAGGAGATCCAACCAGTCCATTCTGAAGGAGATCAGCCCTGGGATTTCTTTGGAAGGAATGATGCTAAAGCTGAAACTCCAGTCCTTTGGCCACCTGATGTGAAGAGTTGACTCATTGGAAAAGACTCTGATGCTGGGAGGGATTGGGGGCAGGAGGAGAAGGGGACGACAGAGAATGAGATGGCTGGATGGCATCACTGACCTGATGGACATGAGTCTGAGTGAAGTCCGGGAGTTGGTGATGGACAGGGAGGCCTGGTGTGCTGCGATTCATGGGGTCGAAAAGAGTCGGACACGACTGAGCGACTGATCTGATCTGATCTGATCTGAATATCCCTGTCATGAAAACATGCCCCCCACAAAGCCTATAAAACAGATGCAAACAATAAACCATTATTTTGAAACAAGGTTTAAAAATGTTTTGAATGATAGAGGGTGAGAAAGAAAATATAAATCAGAGTTAGATCAGAATTAGGTGATTGGAGAAGAATCCTGGAACATATTTAAGGTACTCAAGGCTGGAAAACGTAAGCCGCCAGTTTTCTACCCAGTCGAACTTAACTGGCAAGTGTACTGAGCACAGACAGAGTTACACACAGTGTGAGAAGCGAGCTGCTGCTCTCGAGAGTCCTTGCCGAGGAGTCAGTAGAGAATGAGCTTCAGACAACCCCCTCCAAAACCAAACCACCAGGAAGCTCAGAGAAGTGTTGAAATTCTCCCAGAACTTGCATCGTGGCCTCGTGACTGAGTCCGGCCCCTGACATGGAGAGGCAGAAATGCAAGGTACCTCCAGGCCCCATCCTCCACGCAGTCTTCACTGACTGGCTGGCCGGGTGCAAAGATTCAGCAAAGTGTTCTTGGACACCAGTAGAAATCCCATTACTGTTATTCCAGACAGCTCAAAGTAGCATCTGTGCTTTGCTACTTCAAGATGGCAATAATTATTAGGTTTACTAGATTAGATTAAAAGTTGTCATTTAATTGATTGAGGAAATGCATCTGCAACAATTTTAATACTTTGGTAACTATTATAATTAATTATAGAATAAATATATAATGAAATACAATAATTGTAAATACTTCAGTATCATCTGTGTCCTTGATAATACTATGCATTGTATGTTGTGCATTTAAAAACATTATTCTGAGAAGAGGTCCATAGCTTTACTAGCCTGCTGGATGAGTCATGAGCAAAGAAGAGGTTCAGAACTCCCGAGTTAGACTGAAGGAGACACGGGTCTCTAAATTCATAGGAGCCTTCTTTCCACTCTGTCACCACACAGTGAAAACGACTTGAGCAAGAAATAGACTTCTGTTTAAGTGAAAACTATATAAAGGAAAAAAGAAACAGTGTGGAAGAAAGTCCTTACGGGATTTTATCCGAATGCTCTTGTAGAAAGAGCATTAGTTTTTCTGAGAGTTGAGGAGCTCTCTGCTCTTCACAGTCAGTTTGCATGGTCTTTCCTGATCATCCCCAGAGGTCAACAGAAGCCCCAGCCTGTCTGCTTTGCAGCTGGGCCTCCAGACCAGACGCACCCTCTGTTACCTGCCTGAGCCGCAGGGCTGTGCTGGTTCTTACTGTAAAGTGCAACTCAGGAGTTTGGGATTAGCAGCTGCTCAGTATGAGATAGGTAAACTATTATACGTAAAACAGACAGTCAGCAAGGTCCTTCCCTATAGCACAGGAAGCAATATTCAGTATCTTGTAATAATGGAAGATTATTATATAGTGGATGCTGAAGCTGAAGCTCCAATACTTTGGCCACCTGATGACTCACTAGAAAAGACCCCGTTGCTGGGAAAGATTGAAGGCGGGAGGGGAAGGGGACAACAGAGGATGAGATGGTTGGATGGCATCACTGACTCGATGGGCGTGAGTTTGAGTAAACTCCGGGAGTTGGTGATGGACAGGGAAGCCTGGTGTGCTGCAGTCCATGGGGTCGCAAAGAGTCTGACACAACTGAGTGACTGAACAACAACAAATTACATAATGGAAAAGAAGCTGAGAAAGAACATATATGTTCTTTAGTTCTAAATCATTTTGCTATACACCTGAAGCTAACACATTGTAAATCAACTATACTCCAATTTTTTAAAAAAGAAAATTCGATTCAAAGTATGCTTCTCCACGGGCACTGTGTGGGTATCAGACACCAGCAGATATGCTTCAGTATACTTTTGATTGTTGTCTATCACAAGCAGCCTCATGAGATTAAGACAGAATTTTCATTACGGACTTGATTGCTAGGGGGGCTTCCGAGGGACTCTCACCCACCTTCCACACCCTTGTGAGTGTGAGCTGAGGACCAGGTGTGGTCAGGTTCACCCTTGGTCGCTCAGCACAGGTGCCCGACGAGGCTCAGCCACGCTGCCCACGTGTGATGTCAGGACGAGGCTCAGCCGCGCCGCCCACGTGTGACGTCAGGACTGTGTTCCCCTGGCCGCAGTCTCCCCTCCTCACCCTTCTTTCCTGCTTCCCTCACATCCCGGTGGGATTGCCTTCAGTCATTCTCTAAAACTTCCTGGGAAAACTTTCCCAGTTCGCTAGCTTTTTTTCTTCTCGAGCTCAGAAAAAGATTTTCTCCATCTTTCTTTCTTAAAGCTGTTTATTTCTTTTCTTTCCCTCATGCATTTGGTTACTGTGACTTTGAATGAATTAAAATGAATAAATGAGAAATAAAAACAAATGACCTTTATTATTCAAATACATTTGCCCTTAAATATTGCCTGTAAAGGAGAAGGCAATATCACCCCACTCCAGTACTCTTGCCTGGAAAATCCCATGGATGGAGGAGCCTGGAAGGCTGCAGTCCATGAGGTCGCTAAGAGTCGGGTACGACAGAGCGACTTCACTTTCACTTTTCACTTTTATGCACTGGAGAAAGAAATGGCAACCCACTCCAGTGTTCTTGCCTGGAGAATCCCAGGGACGGGGGAGCCTGGTGGGCTGCCGTCTATGGGGTCGCACAGAGTTGGACATGACTGAAGCGACTTAGCAGCAGCAGCAGCATTGCCTGGAAACAGGTGATTAAACTTCAGAAGACCCAAATTTATCTGGTGACAAATTATGAATATAAAACATTCTCTTACCGTTTCTTGTTTCTCGATGCAATACCTGAAATTCCAATTAGCATCATTTTTAACTGTTCTAGCGCTGATACAGGTGACTTTTCAATCTTCCTCTGTTACTTAGAGGTTGAGAAATACGGATTTTTTTTTTTTACTTTTTAATTTAATTTTTATTTTATATGGGAATATAATTGATTTATTACAGTGTTGTGTTAATTTCAGTTATGCCTGCGTGCATGTGCATGCTAAGTCACTTCAGTCATGTCCGACTCTTTGTGACCCCATGGACTGTAGCCTGCCAGGCTCCTCTGTCCCCGGGATTCTCCCGGCAAGAGCCCTGGAGTGGGTTGCCATGCCCTCCTGCAGCGGATCCTCCCGACCCAGGGATGGAACCTGCATCTCTTACGTCTCCTGCATTGACAGACGGGTTCTTTACCACTAGTGCCACCATATCCATATATCTGTTCTTTTTCAGATTCTTTTCCCACTTAGTTTATTACAGAATACTAAGCAGAGTTCCCTGTGCTATATAGTAGGTCCTTCTTGGTTCTCTCGTTTGTGTATAGTAATGGGTACGACACAGGATTCTATGTTCATGAAGCTGACAGTCTTGAGAGAAGAGGGTGGTACATGGAACACCTCTGACCCCCAGACCGTGTGTTCTCTGAGCGCTCTCCTGCAGCGTCTTGACGGGCCTCCCCCAGCAGAGTGCCCCTGGGTGCTCGCTCAGCTCCCCTGCAGAGTGCGCCTAGGTGCCCGCTCAGCTCCCCCGCAGAGTGCACCTGGGCGCCTGCTCAGCCTCTCTTGCCAGAGCGTGCCCGGGCGCCCGCTCAGCTCCCTGCAGAGTGCGCCTGGGCACCCGCTCAGCCTCCCCCACAGAGTGCGCCTGGGCGCCCACTCAGCCTCCCCCGGCAGAGTGCCCCCGAGTACCCACTCAGGCTCCCCCAGCCCCCGGGTGCCCGCTCAGCCTCCCCCAGCCCCCCAGTGCCCGCTCAGGCTCCCCCGACAGAGTGCGCCTTGGTGCCCACTCAGCCTCTCCCGGCAGAGTGTGCCTGGGCGCCTGCTTAGCGTCCTCCTTTGGCGCGTTTTTGCTGCATGTCAGTGTCCGGTCCCTCCTTCCCGTGAGGTCCCCTCCTAGGAATGGGCTGCAGGAGTCATCTTTGTTACCCCCTTTCCTCCGTCACTGGGGTGGCTGTGTTTCCAGCCCCCTGGTCGCTGCTTTCCAGGCCCTTCTGGTATTTCTGTGACAGTGTCAGAAAGGCTACTCCGACCGAACAGAGCCTCAGGCAGGCGTCTCTGTTCTTGGGGTGTTTCTCTTCTCCCTGCTCCTACTGTCTGGGAGAAAGCGTTTCTCAGAGGGTTTTGTCTCTGAACCAGTTTTCTTTTTTTCTAATTTATTTATTTCTAACTGGAGAATAATCGCTTTACAGTGCTGTGTTGGTTTCTGCCAGCATCACGATGAATCAGCCACAGGTTTGCATGGGTCCCCACCCTCGTGAACCTCCCTCCCACCCCCCAAGGTTGCCACAGAGCACTGCTTTGAGCTCCTGGCATCACACAGCAAATCCCCACTGGCCGTCTGCTTTGCACAGGGCAATGATGCATGTTTCCATGCCAGCCTTGCAACTCTGTGCCCTCTCCTTCCCCCGCCGCGTCCAAAAGTCTGTTCTCTGTGTCTGTGCCTCCATCGCTGCCCTGCAGACAGGAACACCAGCACCATCTTTCTAGATTCCTTATCTATGTGTTGATAAATGATACTTCTTTTTCTCTTTCTGACTTACTTCCCTCTTACTTTGCAGGCTCTAGGTTCAGCCTGATTGGAGTTTTTAGCAACATTCTTAGGAAGAGGGTCCCGTTCTCTTTTCAGCTCTTCCTTCACGTCTTTCTCTTGGTCTGCACGGGTAATAACTTTATTAGGAATAGGTAGCACAGTGCAGTTGAATAAAATGCAGTTCTTAATAAGTCAAAGTGTCAGTCAGTTAGGGTTTATGGAGAAGCAGGAACCTGCCAGGAGATGAGAGTGAGCTTTCCTATGGGTTTATTCTTTAAGGATGATTAACCAGGAAACAGAAGCAGATCTCACTTGTTTCGGTTATATTTCTCAGGGAGACACACACCTCTCTTTGAAATCCTGAGCCAAGTTCACAGACATATTAGCAAGTCTTTCATTTTTTCCTGACGTTTGACTGTTCTAGTAAAAGGAACAGCATGTTTATTGCTGTTTATTCTAAGAGAAATATACTAATATGTGATAATGTCATAACTATTGAAACAGATCTTTCACCTTCATGGAAATTAGTTTAACCACCATGCAAGGCCATTGGGTTGGAAACCTGAGCTTTACAGGGGAGCCTATGAATACTCATAATATGTCTACAAGTTGAGCCTTTTTAAAGAGAATTAAAAGCCTGATTTGATCTGTCATCCACAGTCTAAGTAAGGTTCTAAGTTTAAGAACAGAGAAGTCACTGAGTCTCTGGTAACTTATTGCGCTTTGGAAAGGGACCACTACAAACCCAAGAAAAAGCAGGGGACACCCAAGAATTCCTGTTCACTGTGAGTTATAATCTCTTCTATTAGTGTTTGGAGTTCACCTTCCCTTTCCACATTGTTTTCAGCATTGCCTAAATAACCCAACCAACAAAGATGCTTTGTAAAGTAGATTTCCCTTATCCAACATATTGTTTTATCAATATTGATTTCCTTTTCTCTGTGTTCTTACTGCTGTTGTTTTTGAAATTTAGTGATATTTTTGAAATTTGAAAATAGTATTGGTGTTTTGATGGCTTGGGTATTTTATTTAATTTTATCTTGTATATGTACATGTGTAGTATAGCTGATGTACAGTGTTCTGTTAGTTTCAGGTGTACAGCAAAGTGAATCAGTCGTGTCCGACTCTTTGCGACCCCGTGGACTGTAGCCCGCCAGGCTCTTCTGTCCATGGGATTCTCCAGGCAAGAATACTGGAGTGGGTTGCCCTGCCCTCCCCCAGGAGGATCTTCCCAACCCAGGGATTGAACGTGGGTCTCTTGCATTGCAAGCAAATTCTTTACCATCAGAGCCACCAGGGAAGCTTAAAGGGTTTTGAGCAGAGTCCCCTGTGCTACACAGTAGGTCCTTGTTAATTGTCTGTTTTATATACGGTGTTGTGTGTATGTAAATCCCAAGCTCCTAATTTATCACCCCCTTCCCCTTTGGTCGCCGTAAGTTTGTTTTATATGTCTGTGAATCTGTTTCTATTTTGTAATCAAGTTTGTTTGTATTATTTCTTAAGATTCTGCATATAAATGACATCATATGATATTTGTCTTTTACTTCACTTGGTATATTTTCTTAACACTGACAGAGGGTATAGACACTAAGTATAATTATTATGCTAGATGCATTAAGATTTATGAAAGTGGCAGCAGAACATCACTGCAAGACATTCACCCACTGTTTAAATGTGACGACTCTAAATGGTGTGATTTCCCATTCTCTGTCCAGTGTTTAATAAACTATTCTTTGATACTTCCATCCTGCGTAGTATAAAAGCTGTCATATGAGTTGCTGCTACCCACATGATACTAAAAGTTACATGAAAAGTCACATTGGAAATGTTACAACAATAACTGATGAACCCCAGAGTTTAGTGTTTTCGATTGCAACATTGATTGATCTCTGGAAATTTAATTCCTTTTTGTTCCTTTTATTAAAAACATTCTCTGTCTTTTTCTTAAGGTTATGCTGCTGAACTAAAGACATATAATCATTTTAAAAACTACAATTTTTAAAATCACATTGTGAATACTTAGCATGCTCTGGTCATAAACAGTATAATTGTGTTTTCAGTGAATAAATTTTTAGCCTAAAATAGAAACAATTCTTACGTGAATTAGGAGAGTTTCTCTTGATATTTTGCAAATCCTTAGCCAGCTGTGAACTTACAACTAAATCATATTACACTTCACAGAGGAAGCAGTTCATTATGTGCTAATGTATTTTTAGGAGCTTTTATATGATTCTTTTTGGTTTGGGAAAAAATGTAACTTAGAGACATAGATACCTACATGTCACAGATACCAAAATGTTCCATATATGTCTTTTAGGTTTGGTTTTGTTTCGAGTCATCAGGAATCACTACCTTCACCAAACCTGTTTTGTTCACCATTATTTCTCATCACCAGCCAAATGATAGATTTACTTGTTTGCTCACTGTTATCTTCCCCTCATTAGAATACAGATTTTATGAAATCGAGGCCTTTGGATTTGTTCAGTGCTAAATGTATTACCTAGACCAGTACCAGACACAATGAAGGAGTTTGGAATAAATTTGTTGAATAAAGGAACCAATAAATTCATTTTGTTTTACTTTTCTTTTATTTAACATGTTTTGAATATTTCTTTATGTTATTAAAGAGTAAGTAAGTAAGGTCGCTCAGTCGTGCCCGACTCTTTGCGACCCCGTGGACTGTAGCCCACCAGGCTCCTCTGTCCGGGCGGAGCAGACCGGGATTCTCCAGGCAAGAATACTGGAGTGGGTTGCCATTTCCTTCTCCAGGGGAGCTTCCCCACCCAGGGATCGAACCCAGGTCTCCCACATTGCAGGCAGACGCTTTAACCTCTGAGCCACCGGGGAAGACCCTTATTAAAGAGTAAAATACCTTTTTAAAAATGAAGCCATGATCCATTAAAGCAGTCAAATATAAATCAAATCCAGCAGAGGTGTTTTCGTAACTCCACGTTGGTTAAACAGAGATTGTCAACAACAGTTTACAGAGTCTGTATTCTGATCACCACACCTTTTTTGGAAAAAAATAAAAGGACATAAGCTTTACAGTAAAATTTATTCTAAAGAGTGAAATAATTCCATTTGCAACAACATGGATGGGCCGAGAGACTGTCATGCTAAGTGAAGTCGGACAGAGAAAGACAAACACCATTGATGTCACTTACATGTGGAATCCAAAAAACTGATACTAATGAACTTACAGAACAGAAATGGTCTCACAGACTTAGAAAATAAACGTGCATTACCAAAGGGGAAATGGGAGGGAGGAGGGGTCAGTTAGGAGTTTGGGATGGACACACACACACACGGACTGTGTGTGTGTGTGTGTGTATGTAGTATACTGTGTAATACTCTGTGTAAAATAGGGGAAAAGGCAAGATGGCTGTCTGGGGAGGCCTTACAAATAACTGTGAAAAGAAGAGAAGCGAAAAGCAAAGGAGAAAAGGAAAGATATAAGCATCTGAATGCAGAGTTCCAAAGAATAGCAAGAAGAGATAAGAAAGCCTTCTTCAGCGATCAATGCAAAGAAATAGAGGAAAACAACAGAATGGGAAAGACTAGAGATCTCTTCAAGAAAATTAGAGATACCAAGGAAACATTTCATGCAAAGATGAGCTCGATAAAGGACAGAAATGGTATGGACCTAACAGAAGCAGAAGATATTAAGAAGAGATGGCAAGAATATACAGAAGAACTGTACAAAAAAGATCTTCACAACCCAGATAATCACGATGGTGTGATCATTGACCGAGAGCCAGACATCCTGGAATGTGAAGTCAAGTGGGCCTTAGAAAGTATCACTACGAACAAAGCTAGTGGAGGTGATGGAATTCCAGTTGAGCTATTCCAAGTCCTGAAGGATGATGCTATGAAACTGCTACACTCAATATGCCAGCAAATTTGGAAAACTCAGCAGTAGCCACAGGACTGGAAAAGGTCAGTTTTCATTCCAATCCCAAAGAAAGGCAATGCCAAAGAATGCTCAAACTACCGCACAATTGCACTCATCTCACAAGCTAGTAAAGTAATGCTCAAAATTCTCCAAGCCAGGCTTCAGCAATATGTGAACCATGAACTTCCTGATGTTCAAGCTGGTTTTAGAAAAGGCAGAGGAAACAGAGATCAAATTGTCAACATCTGCTGGATCATGGAAAAAGCAAGAGTTCCAGAAAAACATCTATTTCTGCTTTATTGACTATGCCAAAGCCTTTGACTGTGTGGATCACAATAAACTGTGGAAAATTCTGAAAGAGATGGGAATACCAGACCACCTGATCTGCCTCTTGAGAAATTTGTATGCAGGTCAGGAAGCAACAGACACGACTCAGCGACTTCCCTTTCACTTTTCACTTTCATGCATTGGAGAAGGAAATGGCAAGCCACTCCAGTGTTCTTGCCTGGAGAATCCCAGAGACAGGGGAGCCTGGTGGGCTGCCATCTATGGGGTCGCACAGAGTCGGACACGACTGAAGTGACTTAGCAGCAGCAGCAGCAGGAAGCAACAGTTAGAACTGGACATGGAACAACAGACTGGTTCCAAATAGGAAAAGGAGTACGTCAAGGCTGTATATTGTCACCCTGCGTATTTATCTTCTGTGCAGAGTACATCATGAGAAACGCTGGACTGGAAGAAGCACAAGCTGGAATCAAGATTGCCGGGAGAAATATCAATAACCTCAGATATGCAGATGACACCACCCTTATGGCAGAAAGTGAAGAGGAACTAAAAAGCCTCTTGATGAAAGTGAAAGAGGAGAGTGAAAAGGTTGGCTTAAAGCTCAACATTCAGAAAACGAAGATCATGGCATCCAGGCCCATCACTTCATGGGAAATAGATAGGGAAACAGTGGAAACAGTGTCAGACTTTATTTCTGGGGGCTCCAAAATCACTGCAGATGGTGATTGCAGCCATGAAATTAAAAGACAATTACTCCTTGGAAGGAAAGTTATAACCAACCTAGATAGCATATTGAAAAGTGGAGACATTACTTTGCCAACAAAGGTCCGTCTAGGCAAGGCTATGGTTTTTCCAGTGGTCATGTATGGATGTGAGAGTTGGACTGTGAAGAAGGCTGAGCACCCGAAGAATTGATGCTTTTGAACTGTGGTGTTGGAGAAGACTCTTGAGAGTCCCTTGGACTGCAAGGAGATCCAACCAGTCCATTCTGAAGGAGATCAGCCCTGGGATTTCTTTGGAAGGAATGATGCTAAAGCTGAAACTCCAGTACTTTGGCCACCTCATATGAAGAGTTGACTCATTGGAAAAGACTGATGCTGGGAGGGATTGAGGACAGGAGGAGAAGGGGACGACAGAGGATGAGATGGCTGGATGGCATCACTGACTCGATGGATATGAGTCTGAGTGAACTCCGGGAGTTGGTGATGGACAGGGAGGCCTAGCGTGCTGAGATTCATGGGGTTACAAAGAGTCGGACACGACTGAGTGACTGAACTGAACTGAAGATAACCGTGATCTAAACACTGCAAAGTAGCTACTGGCATCCCAGCTCACTTTTCTTTTACTATATATTCATTTTCACTGAGCTGAGTAAAATTGTAAATTTTGTAGCACAGAGGAGTTGAGGGGCTAGGGAGCCAAGGATCAAGCAAACTGAAATTGGACATTTTAACTTGAATGTGTATAAAAACAGATCAGTTGAAATCTCCCCACCCTCACATCTCCCCACCACTCCCCCAAAATAAAATAATTTAAAACTGTATTGATTTTATAAATAATATTTGAGAGCAGCATCATATTACCAGTAACATTAGTAAAACTAGGATGTAGCTAATGTAACACATATGACAGTATTGGGGGAAGATCTCACTGTAGAGAAATGAGTTATATGCTGGCACTAAAATTTTTAACATATTCAAGCTGAGCATTTGTACACAGAGGAGTTTTCTTTAAAGGAAACCCAAGAAAGACATTGTTTTTTGTCATAACAGAATTTTAAATTAACTGTTTGTTTTGGAATGACTCTGGATTTACAGGGAGGTTGGAAAGATAGTACAGAGTCTTTCCAGATACACTTCACCCAATTTCTCAACTTAAGTTCTTATCTTATTAATTTTTATAATAAGAAAAAGGCTCCATTTTATAAAGAATGGAGCCTAAGTAGACATGACTACTAAATAATGTGGTATCCTGGAAGGAATCCTGGAACAGAAAAAGGACATTAGGTTAAAACTAAGGGACTCACAATATACTGTGGACTGTAGTTCATAACAGTGATGAGTCAGTGTGAACTCATTAATTGTAATAAATGGAGTAAACTAATATAAGATTTTATTAATAGAATAAAGCGGCTGTTGAGTATATGAGAACTGTGAACTGTCTTTGCCATGTTTCTATAAAGCTAAAATTTTAAAATAAAAAGGTTAGTTTCAAAAGTGTCACCTTCCCCCAAAACAAACTTAATATATATATTCATTCAGTATCTACTCTGCCCTCAGCACTTTGCTCAGTGTTACAAGTGTCAGTTCTTTGTGGGTTCACGTGGTACATCAGAAAACATTCTTGGAGTTTCTGCTGTGTTCCTGACCGTGCTGCACCTACAGTAGACGCGGTGTCTGTGTCTGGGGTCTCTGGTCTGCTCAGGGCAGCAGACAGCGCAGCCTGAGATAAGCCTGCAGTAGAGATGGAAGTCATGGGCTTAGGCAGCCAGGGGCCGGGCGTGGACTGATGTCAAGTGTTACTAGTACAAGATGACTAACTCTGAGAGGGAAGCAATGCACCAAAAAGCAAAGGAAATGTAAACAATGAAAAACACAATTAGAAGGCAATGGCAAAGGTGTACAATGTTCAAAAGAAAGAAGAGTCATGAGAACAACTGTGTCCAACGGTGACTCGTTACCTGCAGGACTAGAAAGTGCAAGATTGCTGTCCCAGTGGAAGTCAAGTCCTTACATAGAAAACTGATGTGAGAAAGGAAAACACTAAGAATGTAACCTGTGACATAGACAGAAAGCCCTTTGACATAAATCCCAGAATTTTTTTTTGATCTGTCTCCTAAAGTAAAGGAAATAAAAGCAAAAATTAACAAATGAGACCTAATTAAACTTAAAAACTTGTGCACAGTGAAGGAAAACATCGACAAAAAGACAAGCTACTGAATGGGAAAAGGTATCTACAAATGATATGACTCATAAGGGATTAATGTCCAAGATATATAAACAGCTCATGCAGCTCAATATAGAATAGTAATAATAATTGGGTTAAAAATAGGCAGAACTGAGTAGATACCATGCCAAAGAGGAAATGCAGATGGCCAACAGGCAAGTGAACAAATGCTCAGCATCACTGGGTGTCAGGGAAATACGAATCAAAACCACAGTAAGATAACACCTCCCACCCGTCAGAATGGCCGTCATCAGAAAGTCCACAGAAAGCAAAAGCTGGCGAGGATGTGGAAAAACGAACCCTCGTACACTGTTGGTGGGCGTGTAAATTGGTGCAGCCACTGTGGGAAAAAAGTACGGAGGCTTCTCAGAACATTGAAAACAGAACTGTGACATGATCCAGCAATTCTACTCCTGGATGTGTATCCGGAAAAAAAACAAGCACTAACTTGAAAAAAAAAAAATGCATACATCCCAGTGTTCATAGCAGTATTATTTACAATAGCCAAGACACAGAAGCAACCCAAGTGTCCCAGTACCAATCGATGGATAAGGAAGATGTGGCTCACATATATAGTGGAATATTACTCAGCCATAAAAAGAATGAAATAATGCTATTTACAGCAACATGGAGGGTATTATGGTAAGTGAAATAAGAACAAGAAAGACAAATACTGTATGATGTCACTAATACGTGGAATCTTAAAATTCCCACAAACTATTGAGCTTAATAAGAAAGAAGCAGACGCAAAGAAATAGAGAACAAGCTGGTGGTTACTCGTGGGGGTCGGGGAGCGGGGGTGTAAGACAGGCTAAGACATATCCTACAACACGGGGAACACGGCTGGTGTTTTATGATAACTAAGTGGACTGTAGCCTTTAAAATTGTCCAAAGAATTAAAAACAAGGGGAAAATATAAGCTGCAAGAGCAAACGGAGGACTTCTGTTCTCCTGGATGAGAAGCTGATCTGGACTAAAATTGCAAATCCAGGTCCGCTCTCATTTCGTCATCCTTTTACCTACTACATGCAGGGAATCGTCTTTAAGTTAGAGGTACAGAAAATTAGAGAAGATTCAATGAACCAAAAGAGGCATAAAAATGGAAACTAAATGCCATTGTAAAAGCCATGAAATTGCTTAGTACCAAAGAAAAGATCATATCTTCCTAACCTTCCAGTAATGGGAAAGGTTATCATCAAAAGGGCAGTGATATGGTCTTATTTTTGTTTGCTTAATGATTTCTGCTCTAATTTTTATTTCTTTTCTTCTGCATACTTCAGTTTTTAATAATTTTTGTTTTTGCTGTGTTATTTTTGGCTGCGCTGGGACTTCACTGCTGTGCATGGCTTTCTCAGGTTGCGGTGGGTGAGGGCTGCCCTTCCCTGCAGGGTGAGGTTTCTCGTCGTGCTGGCTTGTCTTGTTCCGAGCGTAGGCCCTTGGCACACAGGCTCCGTGGTTGTGGCGGATGGGCTCAGTTGCTCCTCGGCTTGTGGGATCTTCCCAGCCCAAGGATCGAACCTGTGTCCCCTGCGTTGGCAGGCAGATTCTTATCCACCACACCACCAGGGAGGTCCGATATGGTCTTATAAACAGAAGTAGAGGAAAAGCCTTAAATTTAGCAAAATTAAGCTCAAGAGCAAACTTTTAGTTAAAAAAATTAAACAGTGACTTTAAAGTCAGTAATAGGAGGAAGCTGCCCTCTTTAATTTAGGCAGATGTCCTGCCCTTTGTTGGAAGTCTAGAAACAGATCACTGTTTCCAGCTGTTCAGGTAAATAGGGTACTCTTTGGTTTGAATATGATATTAGATACTAACAGCATTTTAGCAAGTCTATAAAATATCAGTGACTGTTTTGTGGTCCTAACATATAAATATGACAGTAGATTTGGACTTGGGTTCCCAAAGGGAAATTAAATCCATCAAAAGCAACGAAGAATCCCAGCTGGCAGAAGCAGCACTTGACAGATTCAAATAAGACAGGGTTTTCCTGTAATATATTCTGTTCTGAACCTTTGTTTCAGCTTTAACATTTCTATTTCTTTAAATGCTATTCCAGCCAGTCCACCTGCATCAAACGAATAATAGCTTTTCATAAGTAGTAGCAGTTTTTTTTCTGCATGTAGATAAGAGGAGTGGCCCACCTTTAGGAGCAGTGTTTTTTCTCTAGACTCAGACTCCTCTTTTTTTCCATGGGAATTAATTACTGGTGCTTTCAGAGCTTTGCTTTTATGTACTACATATATTGGAGGCACACTGTCCTTAGCGTTTGTTTCCGTTTATAAAGAATACAATTAGCCTTTTTAATGTTTAGTTCAGTCACAATTAAAGCTCCCCTAATGGTTAGGGATTGGTCTTTCCAGGGCTGAGAAGGTGTTTTTAATTATTCATTCCTCCGTTTGTTTCTTACAGCCGCCTCAGCTGTGCTTTATTATTCAAAGGTTAATGCAAACCAAGAAGTGGGTAAATTAAATCGGCTCGGCAGCCCTCAGAGGCGGCAGCCCCTGGAAGATGGAGATGGGCAGTGAAAGTTACTTCTCCCACTGCAGCCCTGCCAAAAGCAGAGCCCCGAAACCCCTCAAAGGCAGCCCACATCGACGGGAACTATTCGGGGACCCTGCAGATTGGTGGTTCTTAAGTACACATCTTCAATAAAATCTGTGTTTTGCTTACAAAGAGAGAAGGCAGTGGCCGAAATCAGAAGGATAATCATAGCTTCTGTTAAATGGATGTAGATGCCATGACTAATGAACTTTGTATAAGAGTAAATCAGCAAGTTGGCAAAGATGGTTTAGATGATCTTATCTGCAAGACGGAAATAGAGACACGGGGTAGAGAACAAACATATGGACACCAAGTAGGGAAGGAGGGCAGGATGAATTGGGAGTTTGGGATTGACATCTCTACACCGTTGATACTGTGTATGAAACAGGTAACTAATGAGAACCTCCTGTGCAGCACAAGAGCTCTACTCTGCTCCGTGATGACCAAAATGGGAAGGAAATCCATAAAAGAGGGAAACATAGGGCTTCTCTGGTGGCTCAGATGGTAAAGAGTCTGCCTACAATGCGGGAGACCCAGGTTCTATCCCTGGGTTGGGGAGATCCCCTGGAGAAGGCAGTGGCACCCCACTCCAGTGTTCTTGCCTGGAAAATCCCATGGACGGAGGAGCCTTGTAGGCTACAATCCGTGGGGTCACAAAGAGTCGGACACGATTGAGCGACTTCACTTCACTTCATAGCTGATTCACCTTGCTGTACAGCAGAAACTAAGCCAACATTGTAAAGCAACTACACTCCAATAAGAATTCACTTTAAAAAAAGAGTAAATCAGCAAGCTGAGTGTTGGAAGTCACTTGTGTAAATGTTTTACAAGGGCTGACGGCAGAGTCTCCCATGAAAATGAGGGCATTCTGGACTGACCTTAGACAGCTGAGCAGTGTGGACATGTTGTAACCTGACCCCAGGAGCCAAGCAGGGAGCAAAGTGTTTCCAGAGCTTCTCATTTGCTTCCCTTTGAAGAATGTGTGTTCTTTTCAGCTACGGAATCAGAATTGTATAGACTTCTAAGGATGCCTGATCGCCATAAGGGCTCAGATGACGTAGGGGTGAGGTTTCGTGAGCACGCTAGCCGTCAAAGAGGAGCTTCTGAGTCTTCTGTTGCTGCTCCATGCTCCCTCCTCCACCAGGCTGTTGGCGTGTGGGCTGACCTCTTAAATTCACTGGAGATGACCAGACTAAGTAAAGTAAATCAGAGAAGACAAATACCATGTGTTATCACTCATACGTGGAATCTAACTTTTTTTTAATGGTACAAATGAACGTTTTTTACAAAACAGAAACAGACTCACACACACTTACAGCGACTGTGTGGTCACCAAAGCGGGGAGGTGAGGGAAGTGGTAAACGGGGCTGGAATTTACACATACGTATAGAATAGATAACCAGAGGGCACCTACTGTGTGGCAGAGGGAACTCTGCCTAACATTCTGAAAAAGATAGGTACTGATATATGTTTAGCTGAACCACTTTGCCGTATGCCTGAAACCAGCACACCATTGTAAATCAACTCTATGCAGATAAAAGTATAAAAGACCTTCATGTCCAGCTGGGACGCACCTGTGCCAGGAGCCCCCAGGGCCCAGTCAGGTGCCCATCTCCTCTCACGGAGCAGGTATGACAGGTGCCAGGAGCCCCCAGGGCCCGGTCAGGCCCCCGTCTCCTCTCACGGAGCAGGTGCAATGGGTCCCAGGATCCCCCAAGGCCCAGTCAGGCGCCCGTCTCCTCTCACGGTGCGGGTGCGATGGGTGGGCTCATGCCACTTCCCTGTCTTCACTCCTGGGGCCACAGCCTCCTCTATCTTCTCATTGCTACTGATGGGATGAAAGGAAAGAAGGACAGATGATGAAATCTGTGCAGGTCACTGAAAATCTGAAATTTTTTTAAAGCACAAGCTTTATTTCATGAAATCCATTGTAGCGTAGTCGGAAATCCAGGTTTATGAGATTTAATAGGGGTTTAAGGAGGAAAGAAGTAGGTGGAATCATCTAAGTTGAGGCTCATCATCCCATCGCACCAAGCTGTGGTGAAGGTTAAAAGAAGATGATGCTTCTGAAAGGTTTTGTGAACTCCCTAAAGCCCTCCAGAGGGAAAGAGTATTAAATCGTAACTGAATGTTGCTACCGGAAGACTGTTAACTAAGTTGCTAAGCGTGTGTCCAGGTTGGATTTTTGTTTCCTGGGAGCGTAGTGGCTCTTCTGCTTTCACTGGTCTCTGTCTGTCCGTGTAGCCAGTTCCCGTCTCTCCCGCCCGAGTGTGCGGGGCTCTGCTGTGCCTTTCAGTTCATCACCAGGGCCGCCATCCCGCATTCATTCGGCGCTGAGCCCGGCTGTCAGAGCGCTGGGTGGGAGGAGACGAGCTTTTGAATCAGGCCATCCAGGGTGTGGACGTTCCTGGTGGCTCAGAGGTTAAAGCGTCTGCCTGCAATGCAGGAGACCTGGGTTTGATCCCTGGGTCGGAAAGATCCCCTGGAGAAGGAAATGGTACCCCACGCCAGTACTCTTGCCTGGATAATCCCATGGATGGAGGAGCCTGGTGGGCTACAGTCCATGGGGTCACAAAGAGTCAGACATGACTGAGTGACTTTACTTTCACTTTTCACTTTCACGCATTGGAGAAGGAAATGGCAACCCACTCCAGTGTTCTTGCCTGGAGAATCCCAGGGACTGGGGAGCCTGGTGGGCTGCTGTCTCTGGGGTCGCACAGAGTTGGACACGACTGAGCGACTTCACTTTCTTTCATCCAGGGTGTGAGACTCAGTTCCAGCATTTACTGTGTAACCTTGGGCGAGCCCCTGATCTCCTCTGAGCCTGAGTTTCAGTTAAGAGTAAGTTCACAGAGTGGCCGTAATTTGAAGGAATTTATGTTAAGGGTAATAGTTACCACCCGCTCTTTACCAGGAGCTGTACTTGACACTTATGTGTATTTAAGCCTCAGGACAGCCCCACAGGTAAACGGCGTTCCCTTCTGTAGAGCGGCGTGGAACAGGCCTGCACGGCGTCTGGGGTACGGAGATCGTACTCTGTCCAGGGTTTCGCTGTGTGATCCCCACTCAGACACTTCGTCGATGTCAGCCTCCGGTGTCCACACCACCCCCCCACAGCTCTTTTCCTAACGTAGGTTCTGCCCAGTGGACCTGCGTGCTGTCGCTGCTTTCTGGGGTGGCATGAAGTGAAGGGCGCTCAGTCGTGTCCGACTCTCCGTGACCCCATGGGCTGTACACTCCGTGGGATTCTCCAGGCCAGAACACTGCAGTGGGCAGCCTTTCCCTCCTCCAGGGAATCTTCCCAACCCAGGGGTCGAACCCAGGTCTCTCGCATTGCAGGCGGATTCTTTACCAGCTGAGCCGCCAGGGAAGCTGCTCTCTGGACCACACTTTGAGACCCTCGGTGGCTCCATAACCTGTGACGGTGGCTCTCAGCCCCACGTGCTCGTTCAGTTCTGACTGAGTTGGTCTTGGGTGGGACCCAGGCTTTTTTTGTTAAGTTCCAGAAACAGGTCAAACTTGTTTTTAAAGCACTAGACTCCCCTTATCCTCATTCCCCCTTTATTCACTGAATATGTGTGCGTTCAGTCGCTGTCGTGTCTGACTCTCTGTGACCCCATGGACTGCAGCCCCCAGGCTCCTCTGACCATGGGATTCTCCGGGATCTTCCCCACCCAGGGATCGAACCCACATCTCTTGCACCTCCTGCCTTGGCAGGCAGACTCTTCACCACTTCACCACCTGGGAAGCCTGTGTGTTGAGTTTCTTGGTTGAATCTCCGGAGGGGGCAGAGAGATTAGTGATGGAAGCCTGCAGCTCCCGGGAGCGTCACAGTAGAAAACCCCCCAGACCCCAGGTGCTGTCGCAGCCCTTAAGACCCTGCCCTGCCTCGGCTCGGGCCGGCGTGTTTGCTGTGCTCCCGACAGGGAGTCCGCTTTCCCCTCCCTGCTTTTTACCCCTCCCGCCCCCTCACTTGTCAGGTCCGTGCCTGTGGAAATCGACTTTATCTTTCACACAATACGTGGCAGAGGCGGAACTCAGACCTGGCTCTGTCCCTCTGAAGCCGTCTGCTGTACTGCTGTGCTGTCTTAATAGCCTAGTGTTCTATCCAGGTGTGTATTATTTTTCAGCAAACACTTCTTAAGTCTCTGTGTGTGCAGTTTACTTCTGCCTTGAGTCTTTTTTTTAATTTTTAGTTTATTTTTGGCAGTGCTGGCCTTCGCTGCGGCACACAGGGTTTCTCCAGTTGCAGCGGGTGATCGCTCTAGTTGCGCTGGTTAAGTTCCGAGTTGTGAGCCCCTCCTGTGTCCACTCTAGTTGCAATGGTTAAGTTCCGCATTGTGAGGCGCTCCTACGGTGGTTTCGCTCCTTGCGGAGCACAGGCTCTAGCGTGTGCAGGCTTCAGTAGTTGCGACTCCCTGGCTGTAGGTCACAGAGTCAGTAGTTGGGGCGCACGGGCTTAGTTGCTCCACAGCATGTGGGGTCTTCCGGGCCCAGGGATCAAACCCATGTCTCCTGCATTGGCAGGCGGCCTCTTTGCCACTGAGCCACCAGGGAAGCCTGCCATTAGCGTTTGGGTTGATTTGTTTCCTCTCCTCTGGGCTAACCTTGGCCTCCAGGCAGCGGGTGAAAGAAAGCGGTGACGGCGGGTCTTAGGGCACATGGCAGCGTCGGGGATGCAAAGAAAAGCACGCAGGTTGCAGGATACACTGAATAAGCCAGTTTACTTTTTTGGAGTAAATTAGGCAGCTCCATGAAGGAGCTGTTGCTCACCATTTTCCTGTGGAAGAAACAAAGACGATCTCAGCCAGTGAAAATGTGTCCAGTATATAGGAGGTATCTAACCTACTTGAGAAACAAAATTGCCTTGATGGGAACTCTGTATACAAATAAACACATAAATCTTAGCTCCCCTAAGAATCATTAACTGTCCTCAAGTTCTGCCCCTTCTGAAGGTTCAAATAGAATTTTCACTTTGGTATCATTTAAATGTCAGAAAGTCATAAAGCTGCCTTTGAAAAGGTACCAGGGAATCTTGCATTCTGTCACCTTCAGTGGTAACGTTTTGGAGAATTGCAGTGTTTTGAGAAGGATTTGGCTCCCTGTAAACTGCACCCGGGCAGCAGTGGCTTGTCTGCTTGTCACAGGCTTGTTTAACCTGCAGATAAGATCAGGAGGCACGTTAGAGCTCTCCAGCCTCCAGTCTGACTCTCGGGGTGGGCTGGAGATCTTACCCAATAAAGACGCAGTTCGTGCCTCCTGGGCTATGGGCTAGCTCCTAAATTGTTCTCACAATGCAGATAAGACAGGCTAATTCTGGAGGCCTGGGGACCTTCAGAGCTCTCAGTTCCCACACAGATGAGAGAAAATGCACAGGACAAAAGCAGGGTGGCAAGGAAAGGTAGTTTCCCTAAAGAAATGAAGTGAGTCCTCAAGGATCACTATTTCTCCTTTGAAAAATTTAAAGAGAGAGAGAATGTGGTAGCTGAAATAAAAATGGCTGTTTACCAGACCTGGATCTGCCCTGAAACCTGCCCAGGATGTGAAGTACAAGAAAGTCCAGGCCTTGCCTGGTGGTCTAGTGGTTAGGAATCCACCTTGCAGTGCGGGGGACAGCGGTTCCATCCCTGGTGCAGGAAGGTCCCACAAGCTGTGGGGCAGCTGAGCGCGCGCACCACGACACTGAGCCCGCGGGCCGCGGCTCCTGATGCTGGAGCCTCCAGAGCCCGTGCTCCGCAGCAGGAGAGGCCGCCGCGGTGAGAAGCCTGCGCAGCACAGCGGGAGAACGGCCCACCACAGCCAGGAAATACAGACAGAAATCCACCTTTTAAAGAAGGAAAATCCAGGGCAGGCTTGCCCTCTGGTCTGCTGTGTCGAGCAGAGCAGTTCATGGGCAGTGGCCACGTGGCTTTTCCGGTCAAGTCTGCTGTCTGGCGGGCAGTGGTGAGGTGGGAAGAGCTCTCGCTGGGGTCAGACGCTCACTGTTCTTCTCTAGGTGTGGGCTGGGGCGAAGCAATCCACTCTGCTGACCCTTCATTTTATCACCTTTCAAATGAAGGCTTTGAATCTGAAGTGGTCCCCAGTGGAAGAAGAGCTTTTTCATTTTTCAAATTATTTCGTCCCCCCACCCACCCCCTTAGCAATGCTAAGAATCGCTGCTGCAATGGGTCATTTCTTCTGCAAGGAGATAAGAGTACATGGAAAAAGACTCAGAAAGATTGAGACTGACTCCATCACCCTATTGCTAGAGTCCTCTCAGCTCATGTAGGATTAAAAATTCTGTAATTCAGTATTTTAACTACTGCTGATTGATTTTATGCCTAATTGTCTCAGTTGGTGGATTCCAGTCCCATTCTAGTGTTTGCTTCTGTGTGATGAAAAAGTTGAATTATTGATACATGGTTTCCAAAGTCTTTATAATTCTAACCTTATTTCTAACAACGCAGATATGTAAAATAAGATGAGGTTTTTTTTGACCCTGTAATGTATCTTTGTGCTTACAAGTGAGAGCCTCTTAAGGAAATTAGCTTAGAAAAGAAAGTAAGAATATAGGGAGGATACACAGTTTTTTCTCTGAGCTCTTCCTTCCTGCTTCCCAGTTTCTCTGTTTTTACCTGCTGTTTCATAGTTATGTCTCTTAAAATTAGGTCTGTTAATAATAAATGCTGGAGAGGGTGTGGAGAAAAGGGAACCCTCTTACACTGTTGGTGGGAATGCAAACTAGTACAGCCACTATGGAGAACAGTGTGGAGATTCCTTAAAAAACTGGAAATAGAACTGCCTTATGATCCAGCAATCCCACTGCTGGGCATACACACTGAGGAAACCAGAAGGGAAAGAGACACGTGTACCCCAATGTTCATCGCAGCACTGTTTATAATAGCCAGGACATGGAAGCAACCTAGATGTCCATCAGCAGATGAATGGATAAGAAAGCAGTGGTACATATACACAATGGAGTATTACTCAGCCATTAAAAAGAATACATTTGAATCAGTTCTAATGAGGTGGATGAAACTGGAGCCTATTATACAGAGTGAAGTAAGCCAGAAGGAAAAACATAAATACAGTATACTAACGCATATATATGGAATTTAGAAAGATGGTAACAATAACCCTGTGTACGAGACAGCAAAAGAGACACTGATGTATAGAACAGTCTTATGGACTCTGTGGGAGAGGGAGAGGGTGGGAAGATTTGGGAGAATGGCATTGAAACATGTAAAATATCATGTAAGAAACGAGTTGCCAGTCCAGGTTCGATGCACGATACTAGATGCTTGGGCCTAGTGCACTGGGACAACCCAGAGGGATGGTATGGGGAGGGAGGAGGGAGGAGGGTTCGGGATGGGGAACACATGTATACCTGTGGCGGATTCATTTTGATATTTGGCAAAACTAATACAATTATGTAAAGTTTAAAAATAAAATAAAATTAGAAAGAAAAAAAAAAATTACGTCTGTTACAAAGTTGTGCACTCAGTGTAATATATCACATATTAGGAGAAATAAACGCACACACACACTCCTGAAAGTGTGCCTTCTTTGGTAACTTCTAGGAGGTTAGTTTTTGACTTAGCATACTATCTTGCTAGCTCCTGCAGGCCCTGGGAAATGCTGTGATTCTTAAGCAGTAATTATTTTGCACAGTTAACAAAAGATCCAAGGTAGATGAGCAGCGACATCTAAGATTTGGTAAAAAGAGAAGTTAGAGGCGCTGCCCTGGTGGCTCAGTGGTGAAGAATCTGCCTGCCAGCGCAGGGAGTGTTTTATCGCTTAGTTGTGTCTGACTCTGCAACCCCATGGACTTCAGCACTCCAGGCTTCCCTGTCCGTCACCATCCCCTGGAGCTTGCTCAAACTCATGTCCATTGAATCAGTGATGCCATACAACCATCTCATCCTCTCTTGCCGCCTTCTCCTCCTGCCTTCAATCTTTCCCAGCATCAGGGTCTTTAATAATGAGTTGGCTCTTAGCATCACATGGTCAAGTGTTCAAGTTTCATCTTCAGCATCAGTCCTTCCAATGAATGTTCAGGGTTGATTTCCTTTAGGATTGACTGGTTTGATCTCCTTGCAGGCAAAGGGACTCTCAAGAGTCTTCTGCAACACCACAGTTTGAAAGCATCAATGCAGGATACATGGTTTGATTGCTGGGTCAGGAAGATCCCCTAGAGAAGCAACCCACTCCAGTATTCTTGCCTGGGCAATCCCATTGACAGAGGAGCCTGGCGGGCTTCCAGTCCATGGGGTCACCGACTAAACTACGACAACTGTAGTCAAATGAATGTTTCCCCATGTTTGCATCCCAATCTGAAAAGTCTGATTAAGGATAAAGATCCTTCCCGTTTTTTAAAGCACTTTTTCACAAAAAGTAACAATTCATTTTTAGGGATACCTTGAGAATAAGCCCCAGACTCTTATGAGCTGGAAAGAAACTGTGAAATAGTAACGGGAGGAAACCGTCCAGCTCTGCTTGGAGTTTAGAATACACAGTGGATCTTTTCTTTCCTGTTTTCATTGTCTTTCCTTTTAGGATTTCACCCTTTTGCCTGATTCCCCTTTTCTTTTTTTAAAAATTTCTTGTTTTAGGTATGAGTGTAGTTGATTCACAGTGTGGTGTTAGGTTTGGGTGTACAGCAGAGTGATTTTGTTAAATATATTCAGTACTGCGACATTCTGAGTTCCTGAGATGTTACAGTGGTGTTGATGATACCGGTCTTGTAGGAAAAATTACTGAACAAACACGGGACCCTCGGGAGTCTGTGAGAGACTTTCTCTGTTGGGCCTCTCAAGAGCTGCCATCCTGGCTTATTCTCTCAGCACCCTCTCGGTGATCAGGGATGCCCCTTCACCATCAGGGCAAGTTCTTCTTTCCTCTGATCCAGATAATGTTGTTTCTTAACTCTTCTTTGCCCAGTATTAAAGGCCCCATAAACAACTTTTTATAATGCCATGTTTGCATAGAACGTTACTCCTGCCTTTAGGGGTAGAAGATGCCCTGGAGGAGAAGGCAGTTAAGACCTAAAGGACAAATAGGATGGTCAGACCTGCAGAACATCTTCTCCAGAAGCTCCCAAAAGAGCCCAGGCCCCATGGAGTTTCTGTAGGTGGTTCCAGTACCATTGGAGGATGGTAAGTTGGAGGAGGGCAAGTTCAAAGCATGAGGTCAGAGAAATCAGCTAGAGCCAGATCTTTATGGACGACTTCGTGTGTGCCTGAGGAATGGAGAAGCCAGAGAAACAGGGAAACACAATCCCATTTACAAGGTTTTCTGGAGACTGTCTGTTCTTCCCTTTAGTGGAAGGATGGGAGGAAAGCAAGACTGGAGGCAGGAAATCACAGAGGATGCTGCTGCCGCCGTGAAAGTGACAGAGGACACAGCCAGGAGACAGGTCAGAAAGACACTAGGAAGTAGGGCTCGACAGGCTCTGTGGAAACTTAGAGGCGAAGGAAGGAGCAGGCCTCCCTGTGCATCACCAGCTCCCAGAGCGCACTCAAACTCATGTCCGTTGGGTCGGTGATGCCATCCAACCATCTCATCCTCTGTCGTCCCCTGCTCCTCCCGCCTTCAATCTTCCCCAGCACCAGGGTCTTTTCCAGTGAGTGAGGTCTTCACATCAGGTGGCCAAAGTGGAGTTTCAGCTTCAGCATCAGTCCTTCCAATGAATATTCAGGACTGATTTATTTTAGGATGGACTGGTTGGATCTCCTTGCTGTCCAAGGGACTCTCACGATAGCAAAAATTAATACATTGTAAATCAACTACACAAAATAAAGCTTGGCCAGGTTGACTCTCAGGTTTCTGATCAGGTTAAAGATTCCATCAGTGTCTGGCAGGTCGATTATCAAAGGTGATCGATGAGACCAGCATGTGGGAGGTGAGCAAACAAGGCGGTGGAGGGTAGGGCCCCGAAGGAGGCAGACTCAGCATGTGGGAGGTGAGCAAACAAGGCGGTGGAGGGTAGGGCCCCGAAGGAGGCAGACTCAGCATGTGGGAGGTGAGCAAACAAGGCGGTGGAGAGTAGGGCCCCGAAGGAGGCAGACTGAGGAGGAGGAGGAGGATGCCCGTCCTGTGTACATGGTCTCAGTAGCCTGTTTTCTAGTCCTAGGGTCTTGAAACCTTTGTTAGGAAACCACCAGGCAGTTAGCCTTTCGAGTGAGCTGGTGCGCTTCTGTGGGTGGCCACAGGCGGAACTGCAACCTCAGCAGCAGCCCACATTTGGAGACTTACTATTTGGGCCCTTCTCAGCCCATTTCCCAAGCTCTGTGAGTGCAGTTCTACTGAAATTTTACATTTCAGGTTGGTGCTGTGATGGCCCCATTTTACAGATGAGAAAACTAAGGCATAGAGAGATGACATATTTTCCCAGAGTCAAGTAGGCATCCCGGCTTCCCCAACGGCTCAGTGAGTAAAGAACCCACCCATAATGCATAAGACACAGGAGACATGGGTTGCATCCCTGGGTTGGGAAGATCCCCTGGAGAAGGAAATGGCAACCCACTCCAGTATTCCTGTCTGGAGAATCCCACGGATGGAGGAGCCTGGCGGGCTGCAGTCCATGGGTCACACAGAGTCAGCTGTGACTGCGCACACACAGGTGCTCATGCAGGGGCGGGGCTGAGATGCAGACAGGCCGTGTGGCTTGGAGCCTGCCCCCCAGCATCAGCGCTGCTCCGTGCTACAGGCGTCTCCTGGCACCAGCCTCTGTCTGACCAGTTTACGGAAGAAGGGATCATTAAAAGCATAAAATACTGCAACGTCTGATGCTCACCTTTCTGATCCAGCCAAAGTGTATAAAAGCCTGTTCTTCCACGTCGTATAGGTCCTGACATATTAAACGCACCCCAGTCACTGTGGGTCTGCGCTGTGCGTGTGTTTGACCACGAGCCACGTGGACCTATTTGGATTTGAATTCACTGAAACTAAGCGAGGTTTCAGATCCACTTCCTCATCCTCACTGGCCTCATTTCAGGTGCCAAATGGCCACGTGTAGCTGATGGTTACAGCACCAGCTCAGGATGAAAACGTGAACATTCCCACCATCACAGAAAGTAGATTCAAGGCAGTTCTGTTGAATAGAAATATAATATGAAGCATGTGTGTAATTTAAAATTTTCTAGCAGCCACACTTAAAAAAGTAAAAAGAGGTAGGTGAAATTAATTTTAATATATCTTGGCCCGGTATACTCCAAGTATCATTTCAGCATGTAATGAATAGTAATGATGCAGTTCCCTTTCTTCTGCATTGTCATCAAAGTTTGGTGTTTATTTTATTTTCACAACACATCTTATTTTTTACTGGTATTATAAAAACTTTTTTTTGCACTGTGAATTCTTTTTTCCTTTATTTTTATTGAGGTATAGCTGATTTATAATATTTCATAAATTTCAGATGTACAACATAGTGATTCACAATTTATAAAATATTGGCTATATTTCCTGTGCTGTACAATATATTCTTTTTAAGTTTTTTTCATTTTAAATTCAATTTTTAAAGGTTACTTTCCATTCACAGTTATTACAGTTTTACGAGGCGTTGGCTTGTGTTCCGCATGTTGTACTATAACCCTTGAGCCTGTCTTACACCAAAGAGTTTGCACCTCCTGCTCCCCCACCCCTGTGTGCCCCCTGACCGCTGGTATAACTAGTTTGTTCTCTATGTCTGTGAGTCTGCTTCCGTTTGGTAATATTAGCCATTTTGTAGTATTTTTTAGATTCCACATATATGTGAGATCTACAGCATCTCTCTCTCTCTGACTTGATTCACTTAATGCCTCTAAGTCCTTCCTTGTAGCTGCAAATGGCGACACTTCGCTCGCTTCTATGGCTGAGGAATATCCATTGTGTACTGCGTTGTCTTTATCCATTCATCTGTTGATGGACAGTTAGGTTGCTCCTGTTATCCTGGCAGTTGTAAATAATGACACGATGAATACTGGGGTGCGTGTATCTTTTTGAACTAATGTTTTTGTGTTTTTTCAGCTATATACCCAGGAGTAGGATTGCTGGCTGGAAGGGTAGTTCTAGTTTTTGAGAAATCTCCACGTGCTGTTTTTCCACAGTGGCTGCGCTCAGCAGTGTGCAGATATCCCCTTTGTTCTGCTTCGTCACCTGCATTTGCTGTCTGTGTTCCCTCTGATGATGGCCATCCTGACAGGTATCTCAGTACGGCTTTCACTTGCATTTCCTGGTTGGGGTGTTGAGCGTCTTTTCCTGAGAGTACGTCTTACCTTGAGCCAGCTACAGTTCAAGTCCTCCATGGCTGCATAGCCACCATGTTGTCCAACACCACTGTAGACACTCAAGCTAAGGTTTCTCAGCTGGGATGTATTAAAATGATTGTGTGACAGAGGGCTGTGTAGTTCATGGACCTCTGCTATAAGCTTTGGGATTATACGTGGTGCAGATAGACGATTTCTAAGATGATGGAGGTGGCCAGGTTGCCAAGGCTCAATCTGTGTATTAAGGAAATAATATTAGTGTTAAATACATTTTAAAACACCAGTGTCAAGCTCTTGATTCATCCTTGTCCTCCCCAGCATTTCTCCTTGGGGTTTACACACGCACACTACATGAGACAGAGAATCAGCAGAAACCTACTGTGTAGCACAGCGAACGCTGTTCGGTCTTCTGTGATGACCTGTGTGGGCAAGAACCTGGGAAAGAATGAGCGTGTGCGTATGTATAACTGAACCACGCTGCTGTCCACTGAAACCGACACAGCATTGTACATCACCTATACTGCAGTGAGACCTTTAGAAACTAGAAATAAAGCACCGATCTTTTCAGATAGTTTGTCACTGCTAGTATTTTCTCAAAAAGGCACATTTTGGCAGCATGAACTAACTCAGAGTGATATTGTTAATGGAGTTGTTTAATCCACTGTTAATGACTTCGAAGAAGCAGTAAAATTTGGAGTTCTGACTGAGAGCCAGATAAAACTTGCATCAGGCGTAACTGGAATATGCATTATCTGCAGACACTGCCCACTTTCTGGAGTGCCTCCTGCCGTCTGCTTTCGAGTTCCTTCTTTGGAGGCACAATTTGGTGACTCCTTAATTACTTACATTATATAACTAACTGTGATGGCCATTCTTGGGAAATTATCTTTAAATGTCTCAAAGGGATTCTTAAATTACATCTTTGGATTTGGGAACTGCGTCTCTGCTCCTTGTTTCCTAGTTGTGTGCTCTCCTCTTTGCATTTTTTTTAAATTAAATTTCTTCACTTACCTTGAAGTAGTGTTGTAAATACAAACCTATAATTTACTCGACTTTTAAGTCCTTCCTTCTAATAAACTTTATCTGTTTGTGTTGGGTCTAAGAAAGTGTGAGTCGCTCAGTTGTGTTTGACTCTTTGCAACCCCATGGACTGTAGCCGGCCAGGCCCCTCTGTCCATGGAATTCTCCAGGCCAGAACACTGGAGTGGGTTGCCATTCCCTTCTCCAGGGTATCTTCCCAACCCAGGGATCGAACCCTCGTCTCTTGCATTGCAGACAGATTCTTATAGTCTGAGCCACCTGGGAAGCCCATATTTTTTTAATTAAATTTCTTCATGTCCCTTGAAGTAATGTTGTAACTACAAACCCATAATTTACTTTTAAGCCCTTCCTAGTAATAAACTTACCGTTCACTTTGGGTCTAATTATAGCTCGGGACATAACCATGTGCATTATTTATCTGAATGAGTGAGCTTGTCTGGCAACAAGATGCTGTGTTGGCACAGCCTCACTGTCATCTGACCTGAATATTCTGTCTGCGCCTCACTGCCCCCTTCAGGGGAGGAGGCCAGTGGTCAGATGGGGCGGGAAGGCTGGGCCCCAGTCCTTGGAATTTTATTTCAGTACTTGGCGATGAACTTGGCTAACTGTGATTTTATTTTTAGTATTTAAATAAGAGAAATCAAAGCCTCGAAATAAAATTAAACCCTTCTTCAGATCTGTTTCCTCCCATCACCTGGTCCAACTCTCCCACGTTCCTTGCACAGCTGCCCTGTTGAATTTAGGTATGTTTTTCCAGTTCATTTCTTGGAAGGCATGGACACCGATATGTATCCATAAATGATACAAAGTATTGTTTTATGTCTAGTTCCTAGGGTAGGACCACACAGTGCTGCAACTTCCTGTTCTCATGTGGCAGCTTGGTCGGCTTTTTCTGCATACTTAATATGAAAAATTGATACAGATCTAAGAATATGTTAATGTCTAATACCTAAGGAAGTTATGAAACCTCGTAGTAAACAGATAGCTCATCCTGAGAAGGAGAGCACCCCCAGAACCCCTGAAGCTCCTCCTGAGCTCTGCTCTCCGCCCTCCAGTTCTCCCCAGGAGATGCCTCTCTGGAACATTTAGTGTCTGTCCCTCCCCAGTTACCTTTCTTGTTTGTTTTTATACTTTGTAGAAATAGTGTTGTTTGGTGCATATTCCTTTTATACTTGCTTTTCGTATTCGTTAGGATATTCTTAAGGTTTCTCAATGTTGGTTTATATGTTTTCACTGCTGTGAAGTGTTCCTTTGGGTGAATTTACACCTTTTTCTATCAGTGGGCACTTCTGTCACTGCACGATTTTGCTGTTTCATAACTTACTTAGGCAAGTATATTCTGGACACGAGAATTTCGCCCATTTTATATGATCCCAGTTTATGGCTTGCCGTGTCACTCTCTTTAGTCAAACTGTAAAGCTTTTGACTTGCATTTAAGTGCTTAATCCATCTACAACAGAGGTTTATATGTTTGCGTGCCAAGTCGCTTCAGTCGTGTCTGACTCAAAGCGACCCCGTGGACTGCAGCCCGCCGGGCTCCTCTGTGCATAGGATTCTCCAGGCAGGAATACTGGAGTGGGTTGCCTTGCCCTCCTCCAGCGGGTCTTCCCGACCCGGTGATCAAACCCACGTCTCTTTAAGCCTCCTACATTTGCAGGCAGGTTTTTTACCACTAGTGTCAACTGGGTGAGGTAGAAATTCAGTTTCTCTGTTGTCCAAAGACCAAACTGTTTTCTCAGCCCCATCAGTTCCAACATCTGTCAGATTTTCATTCTGCGTAGAAAAGTTTAAAGAGCTTCCTTAAGGTCCCAAAAGCGTCCTGGAGTCAATGTGTCCAGTTTGGTTTTTTTAAAATCTGTTGGACTTTTGATTAGAATTACATTGAATCAAGGAAAAATTGACATCCCCAGGGTCCTGGGTCTTCCTACCTATAAACTTGGTGTCTTCATTTATTCAATTTCCTTGAGTGTATTTCAATGTGTTTTATAGCTTTCTCCATAAAAATCTTATATATTTTCCCTGAACTCTATTCATAGGTTCCTTGTATTTTTAATACTATTGTAAAAAGTATTTTAAAATGTATTTTCTAATATTGTTGGTGTGTTGAAATGCAGTTGATTTTTGTCTGTTTATCTTATATCCTGCGACTATGTTAAACTTTTATTAAATTTAGTAAATTGCACATAGATTTGGGTAGCTTTCTCCTGTGTACATAAATACCATAAATGCCAACCATTTTATTTCTTCCATCCCAGTCCATAAATACTTTGTTTTTCAATTTATGTCTTTCATACCTTGATGGATATGAGCTCTAGTACAGTCATGATTGGAAATGGATTTAGTGGGCATCTTTGTCTTGAGCCTCAATTTTTAAAGCATTTGCTTTTAATATTTTACCATTGAATATTCAGTTGCTATGAGGTTTCTGGTATATGCTTTTTATCAAGTTAAAGAAGTTTCTTACTATTCTGAATTTGCTAGGAGTTTTTTCATGAATAGCTATCATTAAAATTTATTGAGTGCTTTTTTCTTCACCTATTGTGATTGTGATTTTTTTCTACTTTAATGTGTTGTTAAGTACATTACATTAATAATCTGCTGTTATTAAACTGTCCTTGCATTCCCAGAATAATCCCAAATTGGTTAAGGTGCATGCCTTTTTGGCGTCGTTTCATCTGTCACCATACGAAACTATTCTGCGATTACTGGCTGTATTTCCCGCTCTGTGCGTCTCATACCTGTGACTCATCTATCTTGTCACTGCAGTTTTGTCCCGCTTAACCATCCGCCCCTCTCTCTACCCTTCCTCCCATTTGGCAACCACCTGTCTGCTCTCTGTATCTGTGAGTCTGTTCTGTTTCCGAACACGTGTTCTTTGGTTTTGTTTTCGAGATGCTGCATGTCGGTGAGATCCTGTGGCATTTGTCTTTCTGCGTCCGACCTGTTTCATTCAGCGTCGTGCCCTCGAGGTCATCTGTGCTGTCCCAAACGGCGAGATTGCCGTCTATATGGCTCAGTAATATTATACACACACACACACATATAAACACACACATTCCGTATCTTCTTCTATATTTAATACATACATTTATTTTTATGTGATATATAATAGTATTATGTATGTGCTGTGTACTAGCTCGTTTCAGTCCTGTCCGACTCTTTGTGACCCATGGACTCTATACCCTGCCAGGCTCCTGTGTCCTTGGAATTCTCCAGGCAAGAACACTGGAGTGGGTCACCATGCCTTCTTCCAGGAGATCTTCCTGACCTAGGGATCCAACCCATGTCTCTTAGTCTCATGCATTGCAGGCAGGTTCTTTAGCACTAGCACCACCTGGGAAGCCCCTATATTATTACTTATATATATGCACATCTTCTGGGTATGTGTCCAAAGAAATGAAAACCGTAATTTGAGAAGAATATGCATCCCAGTGTTCACTGCAACATTGCTTACGTGGCCAACATATGTATATATATATATGCCGTAGATGAAGTGAAGTGAAATGCTAGTTGCTCAGTCGTGTCTGACTCTTTGGGACCCCATGGACTGTAGCCCACCAGGCTTCTCTGTCCATGGAATTCTCCAGGCAGGAGTACTGGAGTGGAGAGCCATTCCTTTCTCCAAGGGATTTTCCCAACCCAGGGACCAAACCTGGGTCTCCCGCATTGCAGGCAGATTCCTTACAGCCTGAGCCGCCAGGGAAACCCATGTCATAGACACAATGCAATGCGTGTATATGTGTCATAGATATAATGCATATATATGTCATAGATACAATACATACGTATGTATATCATAGATGTAATGCATATATATACATGTCATAGATATAATGCATATATGTCATAGATATAGTATATATGTATATCATAAATGTAATGCATATATATATGTCATACATATAATGCATATATATGTCATAGATATAATATATACATATGTATATCATAGATATAATGCATATATATATGTCATAGATATAATGCATATATATATATATATATAAAATACGACGCCACATGTTCTTCATCCATTCGTCTACTGACGGGCACTTAGGTCGCTTTTGTGTCTTGGCCATTGTGAGCAACGCTGCAGTGAACGCTGGGATGCATATTCTTTTCACATCACTGTCTCCATGTCTTTGGATACATACCCAGAAGTGAAATTGTTGGACTGTGCGGTAGCTCTACTTTCAGTTTTCTGAGGAGCCTCCACAGTTTTCCACAGTGGCCGCACCAGTTCACATTCCCACCAGGAGTGCAGAAGGTTCCCTTTCTCTCTTCACGTCCTTGTCAACACCTGTTAGTTGCCGTCTTTCTGATGACTGCCGCTCTGACGGGTGTGAGACGATAGCCATTCTGGTTTTGATTTGCATTTTGTGATTAGTGATGTTGAGCGGCTTTTCCTGAGCTTGTTGGCCTTGGGATGTCTTCTTTGGAGAAATGTCTGTTTGGGTCCCCTGCCCACCTCTTAATAGGTTGTATGTTTTTTTGTGTTGAGATGTATGAGTTCTTCATGTTCTCTGGATATTATCCCCTTAACGAATTTGTCATTTGCAAATACCTTCTCCCATTCAATAGGCTGCCATTTCATTTCAAAGATAGTTTCCTTCACTTGCAAAAACTAGTTTGATGTAGCTTTCGTTTAGTTTGATGTAGAGTGACTTCACTTTCACTTTTCACTTTCATGCATTGGAGAAGGAAGTGGCAGCCCACTCCAGTGTTCTTGCCTGGAGAATCCCAGGGACGGGGGAGCCTGGTGGGTCGCACAGAGTCGGACACGACTGAATCGACTTAGCAGCAGCAGCAGCAATCCCATTTGTTCATTTTTGCTTTTGTTCCCCTAGCCTGAGAGACACATCCCCAAAATTGTTGCTAAGACAGATGTCAAAGAGTGTACTGCATTTGTTTTCTTCTCGGAGTTTTATGGGCTTGGGGCTTACATTTAAGTCTTTAATCCATTGTGAGTTTAATGGTATATGTGGTGTGAGAAAGTCCAGTCTGATTCTTGCATGTCGGTGTCCAGTTTTTCCAACACCGTTTATTAAAGGGGCTGTCTTTTCCCTAGTGTATTGATGTATTCTTCCTCCATTGTCATAGATAATGATTCATGCTTTTTTGGTCTCCTGCTCAACAATGAAATTGTTGTAGATTTGAACTAATTTCACAATATGAAAGAAGACATATCTTTGTTGGCAATAAAATCTTCTCAAGCACCTTAACAGGGTTGCCCACTTTGCTGCAGGGTGTGAGGGGATTTCTGGCTGATGTACTGTGAGGTCGGTGTGACAGGAAGAACACTAGAGGGCTTAATTATAATCTCGCTTTGCCTTCTGTTACTCGGGAAGAATGGGGACAGTTCAGTTGGCTCGTGTGGGTCTTCTTCTCGTCCGGAGTCCCTCTGCAGCTGGGGAGCAAGGTGTGCCGCTGGTAGCCAAACTTCCCTCGCTTGGCTGCTATTCCAGCAGCAGCATCTGACAAACTCTTACTTACTGAGTACCAAGAACAAGGCAGAACCTGTTCTTGGAGGACTTCCAGAGAGGGACGGAAAAGCAAACAGTTTCAAAGCACAGGTATAAAACAAAATGACGAATCCTGTCTTCCACAGACCACCCTAGCGGGACGCTGGGTACCTTAGCAGGGAGTCTTCGGGTGGAGTGAGAAAAGAAGATTCAGATGTGATGCTTGAGCTGAGTCTTGTGAATGATGACCATTTCCTGATCTCCAGCACCCTCATTGGTGCTTTTCGTTAACAAAAGCATTAGACTATTTTTTTTTTTTCTTTAGCGTTCCTTCTAGCTTTGAAAATTTGTCTCTTTGACCTTATACCACCCTTTCAGGGTCTCAGAAATAATTTTATGCTTTATTAAACATTTTGCTCCAGTAAAAATTAATTTAAAAATTTTGCTTCTGGTCTGTGGTCCTTGGAATCCTTTGTTTCATGGGTTTGAGGTTATGAATGGCAAAACGGAACTTCTTGGTTCTGTATTACTTAGTAATACCAACATATTTCATTTATAGAATACTGACAATATTGACAAGTGAATCCTCATTTGGAATTGACCTATTAACTTTGGTGTGTTTTCTATGGAATGGCTCAATTTGTTGTTATCATAAATAGATATTTTTACAATTCCAAGCTTTCTATCATCTCTAAGCACATTTCATTTGTATGTCTTATTTCAGTGCTGGACCCAAAGGAGACAACATTTATGAATGGAGGTCAACTATATTGGGACCCCCAGGATCTGTCTATGAAGGCGGGGTGTTCTTTCTTGACATAACCTTTTCACCTGACTATCCGTTTAAACCCCCCAAGGTCAGTATGATGTATTCATCCATTTTTAGCTATATGTATTATCGCTTATTTTTATATATATATACATATTCTTCAGGATGCACACCTAGGGATGCATGTCTGTTCTGTTAGCATAGACAACTTCCCAGGACTGATTGTATGTAAATGGAAAAATGATTGTGTCTTCCCTAACCCCAACCTTTGACGCGCAACTCATTGTTCCTTCTCATCCTTTCTCGTATTGCCTTTTTTTGTGGTGTATGTTTTAAGGTAACATCAGACAGCCTGTTAATGGGTGGAAGCAGGAGACAGGATGGGCTGGTGCCAGCTCCGGGGCCTGGAGATCCAGGCGTGGCCTGGGCTGAGGGAGCCCCTCCAGGAGCTGGCCTGGGCGCCGGCCGGGAGCCCCGAGCCCTGGGGCCGCCGCAGCTCAGCTGCCCACAGGGAGTGCACACATGTCAGACGAAGGCGTGTGCACACACGTTAGACGAAGAGACCGAACAGTCGTGTCAGGAAAATTCAGTAAGGGAGAATGTGTGTTTGTCCATTAATAAAAATGACGGGCTGATGAAAAGTCATACATAAACGACTAAAGAAAGTCCGAGAGCCCAGCCTTGTCAGGAGGTGGGTGATGGAATTCACTTAGGATGCGATTATTCCCTTTAAGCATCTTCACATTACTTTCTGCTGCATGTAAGTCAGACGTGCGATGACTTCAGATCCATCCCCGTTCTGAAGATGTTTTGTCTTAGACTGGTGCTCAGCTGGTGAACAACATTGTGTTGGTTTCAGGTGTGCAGCGAGGCGATTCAGGTATCCACATACTCGTGTCTACTCGTTTGCAAGTTCTTGTCCCATGTAGGTTGTCACAGAATGTTGAGCAGAGCTCCCTGTGCTCTACAGGAGGGTCCTTGCTGGTTATCTGGTCTAAGCATAGCAGTCATTCTCCACGTTGGAAATGGAAAGACCCAGAGAACACTGACTCTCTCTGTTGGCCACCAAGACAGAATTTTCATTTGACCTGGCTTCAATTCTGAATGTTGTGGGTTCGAGTGAACACTTTAAAAAGCAAGGCTCGGCCTTCACCTTCCCCGTGACGTCCCAGGGTCCCCTCCCTGCCTCCCATGCCCTTTTCTATTTTTCTTCTCTTCTTTCCTCTCCACTGAGACTTGGCTGTTATTTTGGTATCAATGCAAGAAGTAATGACTGTCGTTTTACCAAATAGGAGAGGCAGGCAGAGAAACTAGGTAACTTGCCCAGCATATCCTAACACTGTCAGGACTGAAGCCAGGACGGCACACAGGACATCTTACCCAGGATGCCACAGCCGGCGGCCCCTGGCCCCCCAGGGCTGCGTTTGGTCCATTTCAGTGGTGAAGCCACAGTACTGCTGACCTTTATTTCCTCCTTTGAATGGGTGGGGACCTCGCGGCCTTCTCTTCTTTGCACCAGCCCCCGAGTCGTCTGCATACCTGTCGCTCTGCCAGGGACGTGCGGGCCTTTCCGGGCAGTCCCTTCAGTAACAGAGATGCCGATGGGCAGGGGAGCCGGGGGCTCGGATGAGGCAGTTGTGCTGCTCGGGAGCCCGATACAGTCTGTTCTATGAAACATACATCTCAGAAAAAGCGTGGGCATTTCCAGCTTCTGCAGGACAGAAGTGCATCGATTAAACAAAGCAAGGAGGGAAAGCAGGTAGGTCCGACAGTCCCATTTCTGAAAAGGTGTCTCTGACGGGCTCGGAGGAAAGGCCAAAACCAACAGGATGGAACGGAAACAGCTCAGTGGGGAGCATGTCATTGAAAATCAGAGCGAGGTCCTGATACAGGACAGGAAATGGAGACTTGCTCTGTTTCCATATAAGTAATAATGTGTGGGCTTCTGACTGAGTACAGTTCTGTGGGAACTGCAAGGTCCTGAGACCTTAAGCAGATACTCTTAGGAGCACAGTCTCTGGAACTCTGAGCCCGTCGTGCAGTGCCTACAACGCCTCATTCACTTCCGAGCTCTTCGTTTTTAGGAGGGCACACAGGAGTAAGCTGGGGAAGGAAAGAGTTAGCAGTCTGCAGTTTCTCCACTGGCTCAAGCTCTGCATCGGGCAGCCGCGAGCCAAGCTGTCCCTCCTCCAAATACCCTAGTAAGACTGGGATTTTCCCTTTCACAGAGGAGAGAACTTACATGAGGCTTAGAGAGGTTTTCTAATAATAAGCAACCAGGAATCTACTGAACTTGGCCTCCAGGGACCATGTCCTTTCCACTGAATTATACATAGTTACCCTGGAGATGTTTACTAGGAAAAATAGGTCCTGGGAGGAATGTGATAGCTGTCCTTTGATGTCCATGGCGTGGGTTGTGTTAGACTGGCTTCTGGGTGACTGGATGGGACAAAAATAGAAGGGGCGGGCATCAGTCATAGGGAAGCAGATTTCGATTCCCTTGGGGGAAGACCTGACCCATCGTGGGACAGCCTGCTTCTGAATAGCTCTACCTCTGAGAAAGGGCTTCCCTTTCCTGGGAGTGTTCAAAGCAAACAGCTGAACTGGAACCTGTCAAGAAGATTGCCAGAAAAAAATTAAATCCCTCCAGCGGATAAATCTGCTTAGACAATCCATGAGGACAAAGGAAAATCAAACTTTGGGTATTGGATCATCATTTAAGTGCACAGGTACTAGAAACCTGTAGGAAGTTTTAAAAGAAATTGTCACCAGCTAATTTGTCGGTTTTAGAAGTCAGATTTTGTGGACAGAAGTATGACTTGAAGGGGGAAAGTTGGCACGTGTCTTGAAAGCTTTTCACTAAGACAGACTCACTCACTAATAATTCGGAAGTGCCATGCCCGGCCTTTCAGGTCTCCTGTTGCTCTCAACAGCCCATGTCTGGGGTTAAGTCTTGCTTTAGGTGGCGCTAGTGGTAAAGAACCCGCCTGCCAGTGCAGGAGACATAAGAGACGAGGGCTCGATACCTGGGTCGGGAAGATCCCCTGGAGGAGGGCTTGGCTGCCCACTCCAGTCTTCTTCCTGGAGAATCCCACGGACAGGGGAGCCTGGCAGGCTCTAGTCCATTGGATTGCAGAAAGCCGGACAGGACTGAGGTGACTTAGCATGCACTCACGCACTGGCTTTTATTTCTCTGTTGCCTTCATCCTTTTTTCTTTTTCCAACAACCTTAGGCACACGCTTGGATTTATGTAACATTTTCTGATACCCTCAAGAGTGAACCAGGGTAGCTGTACTTGTCAGAGAAAATGGTGAGAGAGAGCAGAGGCTCACGAATAAATCTGACTGCCCATCTGCGTGCATGCTAAGTCGCTTGAGTCGCGGACAACCCCATGGCCCTATGGACTGTAGCCCCCCAGGCTCCTCTGTCCAGGGGATTCCCCAGGCAAGAATACTGGAGTGGGTTGATTGGCTATCTATTTGTTATCAGGTATCTACCGTAAAATGAACCTTTATGCCTGTAGCATGACAGAATCCCTGAGGTCCCTTTTCCCAAACTCTCAGACTGGGAATCGTTACTGAGAACTTGTAAATACTTCAGTGCTCAACTTTATCACTTAAAGGTCACTGGGGTGACGTGGATGTACCTTCTTGCCGTGGGAACGTTTGGGGAGTAGAGCTTCATCAGTTTGAACATCCCACATTCTAGTACCTAATTTTTCACGATTTCAGATGAATCATTCCAATCATTTCTTCCAGAATTCCCCAAAATTCTAATAAGGCAAGCAAAACAAATGTTTAATGAAGTATGTAATGTTATTACACTTCATATTCTAGTTTTACTTGGAGAAGGAAATGGCAACCCACTGCAGTATTCTTGCCTGGGAAATCCCATTGACAGAGGAGCCTGGTGGGCTTCAGACAGTCCATGGGGTTGCAAAAGAGTCAGACATGACCTCGCAACTAAACAGCAAACGTGACCAGTTTTAAATTAGTCAAGTCCTGGTTGTACTTTCAAATGCTGTGTCTCAGTACAAGTCTTAGCACGCTGATTTTCTTTCATCAGTATGTTCATGCCTCTCTTCGTAAATCTGCAGCGTCTGTTTCATGACCCCAGTAGCCGTATCTAATGCCAAGTCTTTAGCTGAATACTTCACCACCAATGATAGGATTATTTCTCTGAAAAAAATATCTGCTTAGTGAAACTGTATCCAGGAATAGTGTATATATAGCCAAAAAGAAAAGCATAATAAATCTCAAGTATGTCTCAATCTTTTAATACTGTATTTCTTCTTCAGTGTAGACATACATTTTAATGTTATAATTCAGATATCTACTTATTTGTAAAGTAGGAACTGTTTTATATCTTATTGGAGATAACATTTTTAATATTCATGTCATAGATAATTTTACTCTGCTCAAAACCAGCACTTTCTGAATAGTCTAATGTGTAAGTATTTTAATGTGTACTTGAAAATTTCAGAGGAGAAATAACGGAATATATTATATGCGTGCATCATTCTTTTTGCTGAAAAGCCCTTGGAAAGATCGCAGCACACTGTGTCTGGCGGCTCCTGCCTTGGAGACGCCGGTGACGCGCAGCCTAAGGGTGAGGAGTCTTTCTCGCTTTAGCAGCTCAGGTCTGTGTTTTACAGGAGAAACACACAGACATAGCCTATTCATAATTTGGCTTTTTCTGTCTCTCTGTGGACCTTTGAAAAAATAAGTGGGCCTTCCATACAGACCTAAGAGTGGGCCGACAGGAGGCGCAGACACGCCCGCTGTTTCTTCATCAGGGTGTCTCAGGCCACCTGTCCCCCAGGGAAATGCACTGTCTGATGCTCTTGTCTCTTACTGGAAAGCACTGTTCTCTTGGGAAGGGCAGCACAGTATCTGTTGGTGGATGTTTTCCAGAACGGAATGATAGAATTTGTACCTAGCATGTTTAAAAGAATAAACAGAAAAACTACAGGCATACATTGTCTGTGTGAGAAAAAAACTCTTCAATACTAATACTATCTAAAAACTTTTAAATATAGTTTGTTCTTCCATTACAAATTGCATCAAATACATTTTTAAATAAATCTTAACTTAGAGATCATTTCAGAGTGTCTTGTCTGTTTTATGGTTTGATTTTGGCTTTATAAAATTTACTATGGTTTGCTGACTTTTCTCAGCTAATAGGAAAGGTATTCCTTGCTTTCATACAATGAAATAGATCATTTAGGTCCATCAGAGTTTCAACATTTTCATTTTATTATCCTCATCATATTAATATTTCAACCTTAAATTGTAAGTCAAGGCTAATGATGAATAACGTAGCTAACTGGTTACCCAGGAAGCAGCAATACCCAGCATCTGAAAGCCAGCGAGCGCTCTGTAACTGAAGTTCCCCATAGTTCTATTCTAACCCGGGTATCGTTATCTCTTGTTTTCATTGTCATTGCTGCTGTGCTCAAAGAAGAAAGCTGACAAGCGTCTCCCGGCACCTTCAGAGGATGCTGTGGTTCACTGTGTAAAACCGCTCCTGCTCACTCTCTGTGATCTTAGAGAGAGGACACCCAGCTGCCTTGAAGTGCCGTGCAAGTGCTCATTTGTTTTGTTTTGTTTTGTTTTACATAATTTTTAGAGAAATGTTTAATTCTATACAATATACGTACACAAACAGCACAAATTATAGGTGTGGAAACTGATAAATATTCACAAAGAAAAGCATTTGTGTAACTATAACCCCAGTCAAGAAACTGAGCACCACCAGCAAGTCGGAGGTCCCCCACTAGCCCCGCCCTGGTCGCTGCTCCCCGCGCTGGGGCACTAACAGACTGTCTGCTTCATTTCGTTTCTCTAAGTCTTGTTTTTTTAAAGAAATGTGTCCTTTTATTTATACTTTCAAGTGCTTGGCATGAAGATCATAATACCATCTTATTTTTTAAACCTTTTTCCCCTTTTAAACTTTCCGACATTAGAACTGCTCTTTTCGCTCTTTGTCTTTTGATCAGCATTACTGGGGATTCTCTTAGACCTTTCAGGAGAAGCACAGGTGTTCGTTTCTCCTTTTATATGTTTATGTTTTATTTCGTTCGTCTGTGCTCTCTACTTTCATTTTCATGATCTTTTTCCTTTTCCTTTTTGAAAGGATTTAATTTGTGTCTTTTCCTAAGTTCTTAAAATGGATAGATTATTGATTTTTTTTTAATTGGAGACTAATTGCTTTACAATATTATGGTGGTTTTTGCCATACATGGACATGAATCAGCCATGGGTGTTTTTTAAGCTATTTTCAGCAATATACCAATATATATTTAAGACTATTATCCCCAGTAAGCATGGTCTTTTCTATATCTTACATGTTTTGGTACATCCTATTTTTATTATTCAGTTTACTGACTTTTAAATTTCCACTTTTAAATCACAAAATTTGTGATTTCTCTTCTCACCTGTGTTTATTCGGAGGATTTTCTGAATGCACCTGTTTTTGACTGAGTTCCTACGTTCATGTAAAGCCCAGACACGGGTCAGGAGCTTGCAACCAGACTGCACTGCCTGTCTGACACGTGCGGTTGAGCACCCAACAGTCAGCTCCCGCAGCAAGCTCATCATTAAACGCCCTGCCCACTCCTGCCCAGCCCGGTCCCCCAGGGCCCTCCCCTCAATGAATGGAAACCGACTTTTCTAGTTGCTAAAGCAAAAAAGCTTGAGGTCCTCCTTGACTCTCTCACACAGCCTAGCCAGATCCAGTCTCACCGGCTCAAAATAAATGCTCACAAGAAACCCAGACTCCTCCCGTCTAGGAACACGCTTTCCAGTGGTCCTCCAGCCTTGGCCGCCACCAGCTGCTCCCCTGCCTGGCTCGCTGGGGAGGCTCCCGTCTGATCCCCCTGGTCCGGCCCTGCCCTTCCTTGGTGCCTGCCCGGGTACCACATGGTCCTGTTATAATGAAAGTCAGAAGATGTCCATTCTTCGCCTAAAACCTTCCCGTGATTCTCACCTCACCAAGTAAAAGCACGCCGAGCCTTCCAGAATCTCACTGAAGTCACCAGCTGTCTGTCTTGACTCAGAGACTCCAAGCGGTCTCCTTCCATGGAGTGGTGACGTTTGCCCTTCCTTCCGCCTGCTTTGTCCGCCCAGAAATCCTCATGGTCCACTCCCTTCTTCCCTGCAGGCGTCTGCTCAAGTGTCACCTTTCCAGGGGAGTCTCGAGTGACAACTCCTGAGCACCTTTCGCTCCTGAGCACCCCACCACCAAACTTGACTTTTCTCCATAGCACTTCTTCCCCCAGCATCCTGCATTTCTCTGAGTTGGTTATGCTTCCCTTTCTCTAGTTAGCGTGTGAGCTCCATGGACACAGGGTCAGCTCTATATTTATGTTGCTTCTCTGGTGGCTCAGACGATAAAAGAATCCACCTACAATACGGGAGACCTGGGTTTGATTCCGGGGTCAGGAAGATCCCCTGGAGAAGAGAAAGACTACCCACTCCAGTATTCTGGGGCTTCCCTAGTGGCTCAGCTGGTAAAGAATCCGCCTGCAATGTGGGAGACCTGGGTTTGATCCTTGGGTTGGGAAAGTCCCCTGGAGGAGGGCATGGCAACCCCCTCCAGTTTTCTTGCCTGGAGAATCCCATGGACAGAGGAGCCTGGCGGGCTATGGTCCATGGGGCTGCAAAGAGTCAGACATAAGCACAGCACACAGCTGTATTCCCAGTATCCAGAGCAATGCCTGGTGATGCAGTAGGCATACAGTGAAAACGTATACATACATACAGTATACATACACACAGTATACATACGTACGTACATACATACATACAGTATACATACATACATACATAGTGAAAATGTATGCATACATACAGTATACATACGTACACACACATATAGTATACATACAGTATGTATACATACATACAGTATACACGCATACAGTATACATACAGTATACATACATAGTGAAAACGTATGCATACATACAGTATACATACATACAGTATACATGCATACATACAGTATACATACAGTGAAAATGTATACATACATACAGTGAAAACGTATGCATACATACAGTATACATGCATACATACATACATACAGTGAAAGCGTATGCCTAACCTAATCCTTGCAGCTTTGCCACAGAGACAGCACTCGCCCCGGCCCCGCCCCACTCTCATCGGTCAGAACGCTGCAGCCCTTGGAGAGCGCGTGCACACAGGCCACGCAGGAGGTGGACAGCGGAGCTGGAGTCCAAAGCCAGTTCCAAACTGAACTTTCCCCAATTACAGACAGATGTTAATTGCCTAAATCCTTGCAAGAAGGAACACTTGCTCTTAGAATTCACACTGTGGTATAAATTCATGATATTAGATCATCCTCTAAATCGGGTTCTGGGAGGGGGATGAAGGAAGCGACACAAGCAGGAAAGGGCACTGTGGAGAGGTGTTGAGCGCCCATGTTCCAGTTTGCCAAAGGCACCGGAGGCTCTTCACCAGTGGGTTCCTAACCAGCAGGCCCTGAGGTCATAATTCTGTGTTGAGCAGTAAATACTGATCTCTGATGCTGAGGGCGGAGGAGAAGGGGACAGAGGATGAGACGGCTGGATGCTGAGGGCAGAGGAGAAGGGGAGACAGGGTGAGATGGCTGGATGCTGAGGGCAGGAGGAGAAGGGGAGACAGAGGGTGAGACGGCTGGATGCTGAGGGCAGGAGGAGAAGGGGAGACAGTGGATGAGATGGCTGGATGGCATCACTGACTCGATGGACATGAGTCTGGGTGAACTCCGGGAGTTAGTGATGGACAGGGAGGCCTGGCATGCTGCGATTCATGGGGTCACAAAGAGTCGGACACGACTGAGTGACTGAACTGAACCGAACTGAAGCTAAAGGAGAAGTCGTTTGCTGGATGCAGACGGAACATACCTCAACACAATAAAGGCCGTATACCACAGGCCCACAGGTAGTATTATACTCAATGGAGAGAAACCGAGAGTGTCTCCTTTATGGTCATGCACAAGGCAAGGAGGCCACCCTCAGTGCTCTTCTTGAGCGTGGCACCAATAGAAGTCCCAGCCAGAGCAGTTAGGCAGCACGAAGAGATAAAGCTGTGCAGATCAGGATGGAAGAAGTATAGCTTTTGTTTTCTGATGATATGAACCTGTATAGAGAAAACCCCAAAGAATTAGTCAAAAAACTGTTGGAATTTATTAATGATTTCAGTAAAGTGGCAGGATACAAAATCAACACACAGAAATCAATTGTATTCCTTCACACTAACGATGAAGCATCTGAAAAAGAAACAAAACCATCCCATTCCCAACAGCATAAAAAACAGTGAAATAACTGGAATGAATTTATCCAAGGAATGAAAGATCAGTACAATGAAAACTACAGAACCTGCTGAAAGAAATTGTAGAAGACAAACAATTGGAAGGATGTCTCGTGTTTGTGGGTCAGAAGAAATAATATTGATAAAATGCCCATACTACCCAAAGCCATCTGCAGATTCAGTGCAATCCCCATTAAAATGACAAAGACATTCTTCACAGAAATAGAAAGAACAATCCTAAAATTTGGGCAGAACCGTGAAAGATCCTGAATAGTCAAGAAAGAACAAAACTGGAGTCCTTGTGCTCCTGGACTTCCAACTATACTATAAAGTCATAGTAATAAAAACAGGTACTGCTGCAGAATAGGCACATCTACTAGCGGAACAGACTAGAGATCCCAGAACTATATGATCCGCTGACATTTCAACAAGGGATCCAAGAAGACCCAATAGGGAAAGGAAAACCTCTTCAGCAAATGGTGCTGGGAAAACTAGAAACTCACACGGAACAATGAAATAAGACCCCTATCTCACACCACTGGGAAAAATCAACTCAAAATGGATCAAAGACTTAAACATAAGACCTGATACCCTAAAACTTGAGAGTCCCTTGGAATGCAAGGACATCCAACCAGTCCATCCTAAAGGAAATCAACCCTGAATATTCATTGGAAGGACTGATGCTGAAGCTGAAGCGCCAGTGCTTCGGCCACCTGATGCGAAGAGCTGACTCATTGGAAAAGACCCTGATGCTGGGAAAGATTGAAGGCAGGAGGAGAAGGGGACGACAGAGGATGAGATGGTTGGATGGCATCACCGACTCAATGGACATGAATTTGAGCAAATTTTGGGCGGTCGTGAAGGACAGGGAAGCTTGGCGTGCTGCAGTCCATGGGATCAGAGTCAGACATGACTCAGCAACTGAACTATAACAACCCTAGTACTTGTAGAAAAAACAGGGAAGAAGCTCTGTTTTGGCAATAATTTGGGGGGAGGGGCACGACACCAAAGCCACAAACAATAACGAAAATAAAAAATGGCAGCACATCAAATCCGCAAGCTCCAGCCCAGCAGACAAGTAACAGAATGAAAAGACAGCCTACGAAATGAAAACTGTCTCTGCAAAGCATACATTGGCAAGAGGTTAGTATCTAAAATGTATAAAGTGAAAGTGAAAATGTTAGTTGCTCGGTTGTGTCTGACTTTGTGACCCCATGGACTGTAGCCCACCAGCCTCCTCTGTCTGTGGAATTCTCCAGGCAAGAATCCTGCAGTGGGTAGCCATTCTCTTCTCCAGGGGATCTTCCCAACCTGAGGATCGAACCCAGGTCTCCAGCGTTGCAGGCAGATTCTTTATTGACATTCAGTCAGTTCAACAACAACGACAAAAATGATAGAAAAATGGCAGAAGAGCTCAACAGACATTTCTCCAAAGAAGACATACAGGTGGCCAACAGGACATGAGAAGATGCTCAGCCTCACGCACCATCGGGATGGAAGTCACAGCCACAGTGAGCTGCCCTCTCACCTGTCAGAATGGCTGTCACGAAACAGACAAGACAAGTGCTGGTGAGGACGTGGTGAAAGGAGACCCAGCCCCTGTTGGTCGAAGTGAAGACGGGTCCAGCTACTGTGGAGGCTCCTCGAAAAAATTAAAAACGGGTTTACTTACCACAGGATCTAACAATTCCACTTCTGAGTGTATACCGACAGGAAATGAAAACAGGAATTCAGCAAGGTGCACGCACCCTCATTTTTATTGTGGCACTGTTCACAGTTACCAGGACACAGATACAGCCCAAATGCCCATCAGCAGATGAATGGATAAAAAAGATATGATACATGTACACAGTGGACTATTTTTCAGCCATGAGAAAAAAAAAATATCCTCCCGTGTGTGACAGTATTGAGCACATCGTCCTAAGTGAGATGAGTCAGACAGACAAAGCCAAGTGCTGTATGACGGTAGTACTTCTATGTGGAATCTAAAAACACTAAATGTGTGAAAAACAGAAAGATGGTGATCACCAGAGGACGGAGGGGAGGGGTAAGAGTAATGGTGTTTAAAGGTTCAAACCTGTAATGAGGACTAAATAAGCCACAGAAATCTAATGCATCTCCATGATGAATATAAACAATAATATTGTACTGTAATTACACAGCTGATAAATAATTACTTCATCAGCAGTCGTGTTACAGAACACAAATTAATCAAAGTAACACTTTGCACACTTTAAACGCACGCAGTGTTGCACATCAAATTGATTCCGATAGGTGAAGAGATGGGAGGATGGATTACGGATAGGTCCGAGGGTAGATAGATACATAGATACGCACATACTTAGACATGCGTGTGTGGATACATAGGCATGTACGTCGGTAGACTGACCGCCTTTCTACACGGAGATTCTGACCCTGGCCTGGCTAGTCTTGAGACTGCTCTTTTCCAGTGAGTCAGCTCTTCACATCAGGTGACTAAAGTATTGGAGCTTCAGCTTCAGCATCGATCCTTCCAGTGGATAGTGAGGACTGGTTTCCTTTAGGATGGACTGGTTGGATCTCTTTGCAGTCCAAGGAACTAGTTACCATTAGATAAGAGTGAGATGTAAAGAATCCCTTATAATATGAAACATTCCTTCGGTAAAACTAAGTGGTTCCTCAGTGCTCGCCAGGGAGGCCAGCAGAGCTATGCTAATAGCCTCGCAGTGCTGCACTAAGTCGCTCAGTCGTGTCTCACTCTCTGTGACCCCACGGACTGCAGCCCGCCAGGCCCCTCTGTCCACGGGATTCTCCAGGCAGGAACACTGGAGTCGGTTGCCATGCCCTCCTCCAGGGGATCCTCCCAACCCAGGGATGGAACCCACGGTCCCTCACGTCTCCTGCATCGGCAGGCACATGATTTACGACAAGCGGCAGTTCTCAGTGTTCTTTTGGGGGTGAGGAGGTAAGGGGACAAGCATATTCCATCTTTCTGAGGTGCCTCAACACAGAGGTCACTAAAGAACCACCTCTTGGAGCAGGAGGTTGGGGTTAGTAGATGTGATCTGTTCTGTATGGAACTGACCAGCCGCAGGCCCTACTGTACAGCACAGGGAACTCTCCCCTGTGATAAACCTTAATGGAAAGACTATAAGAATACGCATGTATGTTTCTGTAACTGAATCACTTTGTTATATGCAGTAATTAACACAGTAGAAATCAACTGTACATCAATTTAAAAACTAAAAATAAAAAAAAAAGAATGGTTGCCCTTGGAGTCTTTCCCCAGCTGTCGGCAGGAGGACCCCGGGGTGGCCGAGGCAGCCGCGGTTTTTCAGCCGTTTCGGGCGGCTGATGCTGCAGTGTCCGCCCATAATAGTAACAGCATCCTCACAGTGTGATTATGAAGGTCACATTATGTGACGAGTGCACACTGGTTACAGTGGAGCCTGGCCCATCGTTGGCCGTCTTGTAATTTATGATTCTAACTGTAGACAGCATTTTCTGTGACATACATGCTGTGCTTTTTAACTTTATGGCACAAACATTACCCCACCCCACCCCAGAATACACACAGACTTTGGAAACTTCTGTGGTATTTATGACTACTCTGCCGATTTCAGAGGAAAGTGTCTGTCGTGTAGCACTCGCTGAACATTCAGGCATCCAGCCAACTCTGTAATTGCTGTTAATTCACTGTATCATTAACAGAATTAGTCATTGTTTCAGTTTAGACTGCGCTCAGATGCAGTTCACTTCTAGACTGTTGTGGGCTATATGAAAAATCAAATTGTCACTTCCAGCTAGCGATGATGAATACTTTGTTTTTGGTTGCATGAATGTTGAATTATTAATCTCTTAAGATAAATAACTGGCACTTCCTATGTCTGCAAACATAAAATGTATTACTTCTTTTCCAAGGGATAAAAGAAGTCTGTATATCACTTTCATTTTACGCTTAGCAAAACTGTAAATAGGCTACATCTTACGGAGTTGCCTCCGGTAATGTGAGACCTGTAAAAAATGCAAAGCAAACACAAAGCGCTGCATTCTCCTTACGTTTATGTTTATGTCACTGTAATTGTACAGCGACTGTCATATGGCCGGTCATCGATGACACACTCGACGTGGACTCCATTAAGGATCTCAGCTGTTACGCTTCGCAATTAACTGTCATTATGTATGAGACACTTCTGCAGTTATAAAGCAGAAATGAATCATCTTGTCTTAGAAGTGTAGGATCGTTGGCCATTTGTTAAATGATGTCTTCTCTTTGCAGTGCCAATTAATAAATAAGTGTTGTTGGATCAACAGTGCCCCACATAATGGTTTTAAGTTCAGGGTCCCCAGGAAGAGCTGTTCCACTCTCTGATTTGGGAGGCGGGAGGTGATCCCCTTGTGGGAATATTTAACTCAGAGCTTCAGGTTCTGCTTTCAATGGACCTTCAGGTATTGCATATGTGCTCAGTGAATGAAAACATGGGAATGTGTGAGTGGTATTTGGGGCATAAGTTCCTGTTTAGATACTAGATCATCTTCACTTCCCTCTCAACTGTTTGGGATTCAGCAGTTTTTGAATCCATATATGACTATATGACTGGAAAATTGTCCAAGCCATGAAAACCCATTTGTAGGAAACTCAAGTGTTCAGCTTTTTAAAAACTTTCCTAACTGTTTGAAAGGACTGTATTTCTTTTTTTCAATACTCTTTTTTAATTAATTTATTTTATTTAATTAATTTATTTAAATTAATTTAAGTAATTTACTTAATTGGAGGCTAATTGCTTTACAATATTGTGGTGGTTTTTACTGTACATTGACATGAATCAGCCATGGGTGTACACGTGTCCTACCGTCTTGAACCCCTCTCCCACCTCCCACTTCCCTTCCCACCCCATCCCTCTGGGTTGTCCCAGAGCACCAGCTTTGAGCGCCCTGCTTCATGCATCAAACTTGCACTGGTCATCTATTTTACATGTTTCAATGCTATTTTCTCACCTTCTCCCACAGAGTCCAAAAGTCTGTTCTCTGCATCTGTGTCTCCTTTGCTGTCTTGCATATAGGGTCATCATTACCATCGTTCTAAATGCCATATATACGCATTAATATACTGTTTTGGTATTTCTCTTTCTGACTTCCTTCATTCTGTATAATAGGCTCTTGTTTCATCCACCTCATTAGAACTGACTCAAATGTGTTCTTTTTACAGTTGAGTAATAGTCCATTATGTATATGTGCCACAATTTCCTTATCCATTCTTCTGCCAGTGGACATCTAAGGCTATTCAAATTCAAGCCTTCGAACGGTTAAGTCGTACTCCTCGAAGCATCCTATTGCTGCTGTATTGTTGAATTTCTGTATTTCCTTTTATAAAAAACTGATTTGAGGGTGGAAACCTCTATTTGAACATAAGTTGACCAAGAGGTAACTTTCCTGCCTTATATTTTGGTATATGTAATATTGGATGAATGCAAAACTAGAAAGTCAAGAGATACCCAGAATAACACGCAAGTTTGGCCTTGGAGTACAAAATGAAGCAGAGAAAAGGCTCACAGTGTTTTGCCAAGAGAATGACTGGTCATAGCAAATACCATCTTCCAACAACACAAGAGATGACTCTACACATGGACACACCAGATGGTCAGTACCAAAATCAGATTGATTATATTCTTTGCACCCAAAGATGGAGAAACTATACAGTCAGCAAAAACAAAATCTGATGACTGTAGCTCAGGTAATCAGCTCTTTATTGCAAAATTCAGGCTTAAATTGAAAAAAGTACAGAAAACCACTAGGCCATTCAGGTGTGACCTACTTCACATCCCTTATGATTATACAGTGGAAGCGATGAATAGACTCAGGGGATTAGGTCTGGTCAACAGTACCTGAAGAACTACAGATGGAGGTGTGCAACACTGTACAGGAGGCGGAGACCGAAACCATCCCAAGGAAAAAAAATGCAAGAAGGCAAAGTGGTCGTCTGAGGAGACTGTACACATAGCTGAGAAAAGAAGAGAGGCGAAAGGCAAGGAAGAATGGGAAAGTTATACGAACTGAATGCAGAGTTCCAAAGTATAGGAGGGAGAGATAAGAAGACCTTCTTAAGTGACCAATGCAAAGAAATAGAGGAAAACAACAGAGTGGGAAAGACTAGAGATCTCTCCAAGCAAACTGGACATATCAGGGGAACATTTCGTGAAGGATGGGCACGATACAGGACAGGAATGGTAAGGACCTAACTGAAGCAGTGGAGAGTAAGAAGAGGTGGCAGAAATGCACAGAACTGCACGAAAAAGGTCTCAATGACCTGGATGACCACGACGGTGTGGTCACTCACTTAGGGCCAGACATCCTGGAGTATGAAGTCAAGTGGGCCTCATGAGCATTACTGTGTGCAAAACCGGTGACGGTGACGGAATTCCAGCTGAGCTGTTTCAAGTTCTAAAAGACAGTGCTGTTAAAGTGCTACACTCAGTATGTGAGCAAATTTCGAAAACTCAGTAGTGGCCACAGGACTGGAAAAGGTAAGTGTTTTCATTCCAATCCCAAAGAAGGGCAGTGCCAAAGAATGTGCAAACTGCTGTGCAGTTGCACTCATTTGACATGCTAGTAAGGCTATACTCAAAATCCTTCAAACTAGGCTTCAGCAAGTATGTGAACTGAGAACTTCCAGATGTACAATCTGGGTTTAGAAAAGGCAGAGGAACCAGAGATCAAATTGCCAACATCTGTTGGATTATAGAGAAAGCAATGGAGAAGGCAATGGCACCCCACTCCAGTACTCTTGCCTGGAAAATCCCATGGACAGAGGAGCCTGGTAGGCTGCAGTCGCTGAGTCAGACACGACTGAGCGACTTCACTTTCACTTTTCCCTTTCATGCATTGGAGAAGGAAATGGCAACTCACTCCAGTGTTCTTGCCTGGAGAATCCCAGAGACGGGGGAGCCTGGTGGGCTGCAGTCTGTGGGGTCGCACAGAGTCAGACACGACTGAAATGACTTAGCAGTAGCATCAGTAGAGAAAGCAAGGAAATGCCAGAAAAACATCTACTTCTGCTTCATTGACTACACTTACACCTTTGATTGTGTGGATCACAACAAACTGTGGAAAACTCCTAAAGAGATGGGAATACCAGACCACTTTACCTGCCTCCTGAGAAATCTGTATGCAGGTCGAGAAGCAACCGTTAGAACCAGCGTGAAACAATGGACTGGTTCCAAATTGGGAAAGGAGTATTCAAGGCTGTGTATTGTCACCGTGCTTGTTTAACTTCTTTGCAGAATACATCGTGCGAAATGGTGGGCTGCATGAATCACAAGCTGAAATCAAGATTGCTTAGAGAAATATCAACAGCCTCAGATATGCAGATAAAACCACTCTAATGGCAGAAACTGAAGAGAATCTAAGAGCCTCCTGATGAAAGAGGAGAGTGAAAAAGCTGGCTTAAAGTTCAACATTCAGAAAACTAAGATCATGGCATCTGGTCCCATCACTTCATGGGAAATAGATGGGGAAACAGTGGAGGTGGTGACAGATTTTGTTTTCTTAGGCTCCAAAACCATTGTGGACGGTGATTGCAGCCATGAAATTAAGGTGCTTGCTCCTTGGAAAAAAAGCCATGACAAACCTAGACGAGGTTTCAAAAGCAAAGACGTCACTTTGCCAACAAAGGTTCTTGTAGTCAAAGCTGCGTTTATCCCAGTAGTCATGAATGGATGTGAGTGTTAGACCATAAAGAAGGCTGAGCACCGAAGGACTGATGCTTTTGAATTGTGGGTGCTAGAGAAGACTTTTGAGTCGAGTCCTTGGGACTGCAAGGAGATCAAACCCGTTGATTCTAATGGAAATCAACCCTGATTATTCATTGGAAGGACTTCTGCTGAAGCTGAAGCTCCATTACTTTGACCACTCAATGTGAAGAGCTGACTCACTGGAAAAGACCCTGATGCTGGGCAAGATTGAGGGCAGGAGGAGAAGAGGACAGAGGATGAGATGGTTGGATGGCATCACCAACTCAATGGACATGAATCTGAGCAAACTCTGGGAGATACTGGAGGAGAAAAGAGCCTGGAGTGTTACAGCCCATGAGGTGACAAGACTCAGACTCAACTTAGTGAGTGAACAACAATAACAATATTGGGTTGACCAAAAACTTTGTTCAGGTTCGGGAAATCCCGAATGAACTTTGTGGGCAACCCGACACAGTCTGCTCTCAAACTAGTGTTGCGTTCATAAGCCCACGAAGAAGCAAATGCAAAACACTCCATCAGCCCAGGCACGTGAGATTTCTGCAGAAAAATCCTGTATCCTGAGAATGAGCTCACACTCAGTGACCCCCGTCTACACTGTGACGCAGTCCTGCCATAAAGGGGGATCCACTAGAGACCATCATTGAAGCTTGAGGCAGCAGAACGGGTCGAGAGAGACACGGTCACTGTTGAGGCCACACAAGGGGGGAAAGGAAGCACAGCAAGAGAGAGAGAGAGCCACGAACAGAAAAGAGCACGCACGCGCGAAGAACCAGGCTGAGCCTGATGCGGCGTGTGCTCCTGAATGTCCTGTGCACACTGGATGCTTATCAGAAGGAGTCTAGTGACCGGTCCCTAGTCCAGTCTTCACGGGCATCCTGTCTTGCCAGAGGTTGGAGTGGGTGATCGCTGTGTGGTTGGAATGGGCCCTGGGAACTGACCAGGGAGCCCCAGCTTGCTGAGCAGGCCAGGGAAAAGGGTCTAGTCGAGCGTGTTTCCACGTCTATACTTAAAAGGGACTGAGAAAGACTTTCTTAAACTTCAGTGTCTATGCTATGAAGTTTCTTATTTTTTTCCCAATCATTTAAATTGTACTCGAAGCTCTCAGAAAGTTGCTCTGGTCCACAAGCAAATGGAACATGCTCTGTGGCGTCGTTCGCCACATGGGTGTCATCTTCACGCGGTTTCTAATTGATATTTCATTCTCATTCTCTTACTGCCACTTATCAAGGTGGAATCTGTTTCCAGGTTCTTTTTTAAACTGTGGGAGGGTTTTTGTTTTGTTTCGCTGTTGTTTATTACTTTAGTCTTAACGACACGTGGTTCCCCTCACTTACAGTGAGTTTTTGCGGGTTTGATGTTGCCGCTGATACTCTGGTCTTAGGGTGTGTTCATTGCTGGGACAGTGCTCTTGAGTCGGTTTTGAGAGAAGAGCACTTGAGATGTCAAGGAGGGTGGTACAACTGACATTTTTTAATGTACTGTAACAAGCTGTTCAAATAAACACTTTCGTGGTCAGCCTCTGGCCAACACCCACTTGAATGATGGTAACCCTGCTATTTTTGGATCTTCCTCATATGGCTCACTGATTTATGGCACAGAGGCTCCAAATATTTCCTCTCTGGGTCTCCATGGAAAAGTCTTTTTAGGAGGAATGTGCTTCTCACTGATCTCAGACTTCCTCAGTAAAATCACAGTGCTATTTATCTCCTGATCAAAAAAAATGTTTGAAAAGTGGAAGCTAAAAATAGAGGTTATTACTGAAGTCTTATTTGAATTGATCATTTTTACTGTCATTATCAGCTTTCCAGCTCTGAGGTGTTTATTTTCTTTACAGTAGTTTTCTAAATTATGTGTAGAATCTGCTGGTCAGAAATAGTGGGTTGGCCAAAAACTTTGTTCAGGTTTTTTTATTTGCTGCTCCCCAGGTGGCTCAGTGAGTAAAGAATCCACCTGCAATGCACGAGATGCAGGTTCGACCCCTGGGTCAGAAAGATCCCCTGGAGGACGGCGTGGCGACCCACTCCAGTATTCTTGCCTGGAGCATCCATGGACAGAGGAGCCTGGCGGGGGTCAAAAAGAGTGGACACGACTGAAGCAACTGAGCGTGCACACACACACGGAAACCTGAGTTAACTTTTTGGCCAACTCAATACCCTCCTGAAGTGCTTCTTCTCTGTCTCAACTCTTTCCTACACGACCTCCCGCCATGTTCAGAACAGCAGTGTGTCTGTGCGTGGACTGTTGTCTGTGGTGGGACAGAGACCACATGTTGAAAGTTCAGGAGGTGGGAGATTATTGCACGAACACACGACGCTGCGATGCTCCTTAGATCCCGGAGGGGTGCAGAGCAGCAGGCCCTCCTGCTGCCGGGGGCCTGGCCTCGGGGGAGGACTCACCTTAGACCGCAGTCATCACAGAGGATGACCAAGGGGGTAGCTGGTTATTTTCCCATTTTTCACATGAGGAAACTGAACCCCAGATGCTACCTTGACCTGTCCAACGTCAGGATTCCAGCCCGAGTCCTCACACCCAAAACTATATATTCTTTCAAAATTGTTTTGCAGTGTTGAGTAGACTCAAAGGTAAAAACAACCAGCTCTGATACATGCAGTAACTTAGATGGGTCACAAGAGCATTATGCTGAAAAAACCCCGCTTCAGAACGCAGCACCCTGTGTGATTCCGTTCATCACGCGTTCTTGAAGTGACAGATTTGTAGAGATGAGGGGCAGAGTCGTGTTGTTGAGAATTCAGAAGGGAGGGACGCGGGGGTGATCGTGGACCTTGAAGGGTCTCACAGAGGACATTTGTGATGGACTGTTTGTTCTCTGCTTGACGGTGGTGGCGGCCACACAAATCTACAGGTGATAAAGCCCACAGAAACACATTTACATGAGTGCGTGTAACGCTGGAATGCCTGGGGGAGGTCAGTGACGGCGTCGGGGTCAGCTTCCTGTGATTTGACGCTGCCCTTAGGCGAATTGTTACCCCTGGGGGGACGTAGGGAGGAGGTATGTGATCTGTCTGTATTGTTTCATACAACTGCCTGTGAATCTGTCGTTGCCTCCGAATTAAGTTTAAAAAATAATAAAAGAGGTGTTGAGGCTGAGCAGGAGAGCGTGGACTTTAGGTCAACAAAGTTTTCAAATTCCGGCTCCACCACTTACCAGTTCTTTAACCTCTCTGTCCCTGCCTCTTTTTTTTTTTTTTTAACCGCAGTAAGTTTAGTGAATATTTATCATCTCATATAGACCCAAAATTAAATAGGAAACATTTTTTGTTAAAAAATTAAGTTTTTATTTCCATAAACCCTTAGGATTTACTCTCTTAGCCACTTGCAGATGTGACGTAAGCCCTGCTCTTTGTACCTGTCCTGTTGAGCATCACATCCTTGCATATGTGACGTAAGCCCTGCTCTTTGTACCTGTCCCGTTGAGCATCACATCCTTGCTGCTGTTGCTCGGTTGCCGAGTCATGTCATGTTCTTTGCAGCCCCAGGACTGCAGCGTGCCAGGCTGCCCTGTCCTTCACGGCTTGTTTATCTTAAAACTGTGTATCTTTTAACTGCCTTCATCCTGTCCCCTCTCTGCCCACAAATCTGACCTTTTTCTGAGTCTGTTTGGTTCTGAAGTAGAATGGACCTACAACACTGTGTTACTTCCCAACACACGACACAGTGATTCGATATCTCTGTACAGTTCAGAATGATCACCACGATTAGTCCAGTGACCAAGTGTCACCCTCCGAGGATACTACCTAGTTTTTGACGGTATTCCCCACTCTCACCCTCCGAGGATACTACCTAGTTTTTGACGGTATTCCCCACTCTCACCCTCCGAGGATACTACCTAGTTTTTGACGGTATTCCCCACTCTCACCCTCCGAGGATACTACCTAGTTTCGACGGTATTCCCCACTCTCACCCTGCGAGGATACTACCTAGTTTCGACGGTATTCCCCCCTCTCACCCTCCGAGGATACTACCTAGTTTCGACGGTATTCCCCCCTCTCACCCTGCGAGGATACTACCTAGTTTCGACGGTATTCCCCACTCTCACCCTGCGAGGATACTACCTAGTTTTGACGGTATTCCCCACTCTCACCCTGCGAGGATACTACCTAGTTTTTGACGGTATCCCCACTCTCACCCTCCGAGGATACTACCTAGTTTCGACGGTATTCCCCACTCTCACCCTCCGAGGATACTACCTAGTTTTGACGGTATTCCCCACTCTCACCCTGCGAGGATACTACCTAGTTTTGACGGTATTCCCCACTCTCACCCTGCGAGGATACTACCTAGTTTTTGACGGTATTCCCCACTCTCACCCTCCGAGGATACTACCTAGTTTCGACGGTATTCCCCACTCTCACCCTCCGAGGATACTACCTAGTTTTGACGGTATTCCCCACTCTCACCCTGCGAGGATACTACCTAGTTTCGACGGTATTCCCCCCTCTCACCCTGCGAGGATACTACCTAGTTTCGACGGTATCCCCACTCTCACCCTCCGAGGATACTACCTAGTTTCGACGGTATTCCCCACTCTCACCCTGCGAGGATACTACCTAGTTTCGACGGTATTCCCCACTCTCACCCTGCGAGGATACTACCTAGTTTCGACGGTATTCCCCACTCTCACCCTGCGAGGATACTACCTAGTTTCGACGGTATCCCCACTCTCACCCTGCGAGGATACTACCTAGTTTTGACGGTATTCCCCCCTCTCACCCTGCGAGGATACTACCTAGTTTTGACGGTATTCCCCACTCTCACCCTGCGAGGATACTACCTAGTTTCGACGGTATTCCCCACTCTCACCCTCCGAGGATACTACCTAGTTTCGACGGTATTCCCCACTCTCACCCTCCGAGGATACTACCTAGTTTTGACGGTATTCCCCACTCTCACCCTCCGAGGATACTACCTAGTTTTGACGGTATTCCCCACTCTCACCCTGCGAGGATACTACCTAGTTTTGACGGTATTCCCCACTCTCACCCTGTGAGGATACTACCTAGTTTTGACGGTATTCCCCACTCTCACCCTGCGAGGATACTACCTAGTTTTGACGGTATCCCCCCTCTCACCCTCCGAGGATACTACCTAGTTTTGACGGTATTCCCCCCTCTCTGCGCTTCACACCTGTGACTCGTTTATTCTGTAACTGCAAGTTTGGCCTCTTAGTCTCCATCACCTATTTCTCTCCCCTCCCCACCAACCTCCCTGTGGCAACCACCTGTTTGTTCTGTGACTATTTCTTCTTGGTTTTTTCATTTGTTTTGTTTTTTAGATTCCACATGTAAGGAAAATCGTACAGGATTTATCTTTCTCTGTCTGGCTGACTTCAATTAGCATTAAACCCTGTAGGTCCATTTCTGTTGTTGCAAATGGCAAGATTTCATTCTTTTTTATGGCTGAGTAATATTTGAGCAAACTCTGGGAGATGGTGAAGGACAGGGAAGCCTGGGGTGCTGCAGTCCACGGGGTTGCAAAGAGTTGGACACGACTGAGCAACTGAACAACAATAATCCATCGTGTGTGTGTATATGCTACATCCTTATCCATTCACTTACTGAGGGACACGTACACTGCTTCATATCTTGACGCTGCAGCACCTTCATGAGCATATGGGTACATGCGTCTTTTCAGGTCAATGTGTTCATCTTTTTCGGATAATACCCAGGCATGGAATTGCTGGGTCGTATGATAAGAACGTAAATTAGTGCAGCAACAATGGCGAACAGTATAAGGATTCCTCAGTTTCTTTATTTAAAAAAGGTTTTTAAAATTTTATTCAGATAGCACTGACATACAGTATTGTGTTCGTTTCAGGTGTATGGCGCAGTAATTTGATATATGATTATATTTTTAGTAAGTATCACAGTAAGTTTAATTAGCATCTGTCACCTCCCACAGTTTATTTTTAAAGTGAGCACAGTAATAATACTTCCCTCCTTTAGTTGTTTTGATGATTAGCTGGCCCAGGGTAGTCAGTCAATATCTAATAGGTTTTTCTTTTTGTTTAATTGATTTTCAGTGTTGTGTTAGTCTCAGGTGTACAGCACAGTGGTTCCATTGTACACATACATACATTCACTCTGTAATAACCACATGGGATTGAGTGAGCTCCCTGTACTATACGGTAGGAGTTTGGGATTCACATTTACCCACCTAGATACAGACAATAGGTAACCAACAAGGCTCTACTGTACAGCACAGGAAACTCTACTCAGATAGGTTTTTAAAATACTGTGTTATATACAAACGCAACTCATCGTTTACACTGGATCATAGAAATACTGTCTTTTTATCTAGCACTTTAAGGGCCAGGTACTCTCACTTCTCTGCAGAATTTTGATATCACAGGTATTCTTTTATTAACTTCTGCCCGTTTCTTTCTACTTTCATGGGATTTACTCTATTCATTTTTCTTCCTTAGATGTATACTTAGCTCATTAATGTCTTTCTTCCTTTTTAATATATGCACTTAAAACGGTAGATTTCTCTTTTACAACTGTTTTAGCCAAATCACAAATTCTGGTACTGACAACCCAGCATTTTTATTGTCACTGAGTTATATCTTAGCTGATTTTTTTCTTTGATCCAAGAATTATTTGAAAATAGGTGTTTTAGTTCGCAGTCCTCTGATGGGAGATCTGTATGGACTTAGGAATCCTTTGAAGTGTATTACGCTTTCTTTGTGGCTTAGCATGCGATCAGCTTTTAATAAATATTCTTACGTGCTTTTGAATGAAATCGTACAGGATGTCACTTTCTGAAACTCGGTTTTTTTCACTCGGCGTAATTCCCTTTCGATCCATCTACGTTGTTGTGAGTGGTGGTTTTTATTGTTGAGTAGTAAGCATTCCACGAGGGCTTCCCACGTGGCTCAGTGGTAAAGAACTCGCCTGCCAGTGCAGGAGACACTGGAGAGTCGGGTTCGATCCCTGGGTCGGGAAGATCCCCTGGAGGAGGGCATGGCACCCATGCCAGTATTCACACCTAGAAAATCCCATGGACAGAGGAGCCTGGTGGACCACAGTCCATGGGGTCACCAAAGAGTCAGACATGAGTGGGCGACTAAGAACAACAATAGTATTTCATGATATGGATGTGCCAGTTTGTTTAACCATTTACCCATTGAAGGACAAATGGGTTCTTTCTCATTTTTACTTATTAAAAATAAAGCTGCTATGAACATTTCTGTATATTTGTGTGAGCATAGTTTTTATTTTTTGGGGATAAACGCCCAAGAGTGCAATTGTTGGGATGTCTGGTGAGCTCATATTTAGCTCTGTAACAAGTTGCCAGCCTTCTTTCCAGAGCAGCTGTGCCATTTGACACCCGTGCCAGCAGTGACCCGGTTTCTCTGCATGCACCTCGCTGACATTTAGTGTATCAACATGCTTTACTTTTCATTCCAATCCCAAAGGTAATGCCAGAGAATGCTCAAACTGCCACACAATTGCACTCATCTCACACGCTAGTAAAGTAATGCTCAAGTAATTCTCCAAGCCAGGCTTAAGCAATATGTGAACTGTGAATTTCCAGATGTTCAAGCTGGTTTTAGAAAAGGCAGAGGAAACAGAGATCAAATTGCCAACATCGGATGGATCATCGAAAAAGCAAGAGAGTTCCAGAAAAACATCTATTTCTGCTTTATTAACTATGCCAAAACCTTTGACTGTGTGGATCACAGTAAACTGTGGAAAATTCTGAAAGAGATGAGAATACCAGACCACCTGACCTGCCTCTTGAGAAATTTGTATGCAGGTCAGGAAGCAACAGTTAGAACTGGACATGGAACAACAGACTGGTTCCAGATAGGAAAAGGAGTTCGTCAAGGCTGTATATTGTCACCCTGCTTATTTAACTTATAATGCGGAGTACATCATGAGAAACGCTGGACTGGAAGAAGCACAAGCTGGAATCAAGATTATTGCCGGGAGAAATAACAATAACCTCACATATGCAGATGACACCACCCTTATGGCAGAAAGTGAAGAGGAACTGAAAAGCCTCTTGATGAAAGTGAAAAAGGAGAGTGAAAAAGTTGGCTTAAAGCTCAACGTTCAGAAAACGAAGATCATGGCATCCGGTCCCATCACTTCATGGGAAATAGATGGGAAAACAGTGGAAACAGTGTCAGACTTTATTTTTCTGGGCTCCAAAATCACTGCAGATGGTGACTGCAGCCATGAAATTAAAAGACGCTTACTCCTTGGAAGGAAAGTTATGACGAACCTAGATAGCATATGCAAAAACAGAGGCATTACTTTGCCAACAAAGGTCTGTCTAGTCAAGGCTATGGTTTTTCCAGTGGTCATGTATGGATGCAAGAGTTGGACTGTGAAGAAAGCTGAGCGGCAAAGAACTGATACTTTTGAACTGTGGTGTTTGGAGAAGACTCTTGAGAGTCCCTTGGACTGCAAGGAGATCCAACCAGTCCATTCTGAAGGAGATCAGCCCTGGGATTTCTTTGGAAGGAATGATGCTAAAGCTGAAACTCCAGTACTTTGGCCACCTCATGTGAAGAGTTGACTCATTGGAAAAGACTCTGATGCTGGGAGGGCTTGGGGGCAGGAAGAAAAGGGGACGACAGAGGATGAGATGGCTGGATGGCATCACCGACTTGATGAACGTGAATTTGAGTGAACTCCGGGAGATGGTGATGGACAGGGAGGCCTGGCGTGCTGCGATTCATGGGGTCGCAAAGAGTCGGACACGACTGAACAACTGAACTGAACTGACTGCTGCTCTACTTTACCATCTGCAGGGTGTACTGCCACCTCCCTGAGCCTTTCAGTTGCATTTCCTTAGTTGCTAATGATGTTGAACACTTTCTTGTGATTATTTGCTGAGAATGGAATTTCATCTTCATTCAGTCCCTTGATTTTTTTAAATTTGGTTTTTCATATTTTCAGGATCCTTCCTAGGTTTTGGTCTTGTTGACCAAACCTACTTCAGTGAAAATGTCCCTCTGTGACTGTAGATGTATCATTTTCTCTGTATAATTCTGCCAACTTTTGCTTTTTATATTTTTCTCTGTGTTGTTACGGAGAAGGCAATGGCACCCCACTCCAGTACTCTTGCCTGGAAAATCCCATGGACGGAGGAGCCTGGTGGGCTGCAGTCCATGGGGTCTCGAAGAGTCGGACACAACTGAGCGACTTCACTTTGACTTTTCACTTTCATGCATTGGAGAAGGAAATGGCAACCCACTCCAGTGTTCTTGCCTGGAGAATCCCAGGGATGGGGGAGCCTGGTGGGCTGCCGTCTATGGGGTCGCACAGAGTCGGACACGACTGAAGCGACTTAGCGGCAGCAGCAGCAGCTGTGTTGTTAGGTAGAGCACATTCAGAATTGTCCCATCTTCCTGATGAATTATTCATTTCATCATAATGCAGTTGTTCTCTTTATTCATTTTTGCCCTAAATATATATTTGTATGGCTTGCCTTAATCATATATTTGATCTGATAGTAATAGAGTCATTTAAGCTCCTCTTTAGTTAGTGTTTGCATAGCCTGTGTGCTCTGAATTGAGCATTCTCAGGGGAGACACTTTTCTCCCAGTTACGGTGCCGATAATTCCACCCCCAGGGCTTCCCCAGCACGTGTCTTAGCTCGCTCTCTCCCATAAGGTGTTACCTTTTCAGGTTCAGACGTTTGCTAAAAGGCTGGCTGCTCAGGTGTCATACTTTATATAGGGCTCGTGGCTCAGACGGTAAAGAATCTGCCTGCAGTGTAGGAGGCCAAGGTTTGATTCCTGGGTCGGGAAGGGAATGGCAACCCATTTCAGTGTTCTTGCCTGGAGAATCCCATGGACAGAGGAGCCTGGAGGGCCACAGTCCATGGGGTTGCAAAGCTTTGGACACGACTGAGCAACTAATCAGCTCAGCTCCGAATCCTCGTCACGTACAGACCTAAGGTTCCGTCTCCTTCCTCCATGAGGGCATCAAACCCAAGCCCCACCCCAGACAGCGACACTGCAGGCCCTTGTGCCTGCTGTGATTTTTGGGTTTCCGTTTCAGCATCTGGGGATGCCCCGTGTAACTTCATACTTGCATTTTAAGGAATGTTAGTTATAAACATAGTTATAAAACTACATTGAGGAATGTGTTTTTTTCTTCAGCATTTCTGCATGTTTGGGATGTGTAGGGGTCGGGGGATGGCCAAGTTATCTGGTCTGGGGTGATGCTAACAGAGCAGGCAGTTCCCACGAGGAAAGCTCATGTAGCTTGAGAAAGGCGTCATGTTGAACAGTTGCAGAAGCCTGGATGTGTCCTTTCTGACCTTGACATCGTAAGGATTCAGCACATCTGATGTTTTGGACCCTGGAAGCTCTGCTGGAGTGATAGCACCTACGAAGACCTGCAGTGTGTATTTCTTGGTTCAGAGTCACTTTGAACTTAGGGTACCAGAAGGACTGGTCTTGAGAACACCAAGATTTTTTTTTAATATTTCAGCTTATAAATTTGAGACCATTTATTAACACGATGTTAATAAACAGCATTAAAATCTCATTGTTGCTTACATAAGACTTTTGTAAAACAGAATTCTACCAGTTATAAAACTGATAAGTTTTCCAACTGAAGTTCTTTAAAAATGTTTCTAAGCATGTTTCAAAATTATGCCTAAGCAAAGTACAGCAGTAATCTAGCTATTATAGATAGGCTGCAGTAATAGTACATTCAAAATACAGAATTGAAGGAGGAAGACGTCTGTATATTGTAACTAGTATAGCTTCTCCATAAACTAATTGCATTATTTACATACGTGCTCTAGTTCATGTTTTTAAATTGTAACGTACATAATATTCATTTCCTTTTTGTAATATTGCCATGTTTTTTTAAGTTTTCTAAATGTACAAAATCCTTCAAATAATTGGAATCTAAGAAAAGTTTCCTTTCAAGTTTTTACTTTTGAACATTTCCTTCTTTGAACTTTTTTTAGAGCCTTGAGTCAGTTTTCGCCTTAGAAGCATTCCTGCAGTTGCACCAAGAGTAAACTCAATCCCCAGAACATTCGTTAAATGATTAGACTTTCGTTAAATGATTAGAATTCATCAGAAGCAGAATGTCATGACCTTGCCACTGGAGTTTAGTCCTCTGTGCCCAGAATGACAAGTTCTGAAATAAAGATTTTGTTTATTGATTCTTCTTGTGTGCCGAAGGAACAATTAAGTGTTTGTTGTTGTTCAGTCGCTCAGTCGTATCTGCCTCTTTGTGACCCCGTGGACTGCAGCTCACCAGGCTCCTTTGTCCTCCACCGTCTCACAGAGTTGCTCAGATTCATATGCATTGAGTCAGTGATGCTAACTAACCATCTCATCCTCTGTCACCCTCTTCTCCTTTTGCCTTTTAATCCTTCCCGGCATCAAGGTCTTTTCCAGTGAATTGGCCCTAAGCATCAGGTGACCAAAGTATTGGAGCTTCAGCTTCAGCATCAGTCCTTCCAATGTATATTCAGGGTCGATTTCCTTTAGGACTAACTGGTTTGGTCTCCTTGCAGTCCAAGGGACTCTCAAGAGTCTTCTCCAAAACCACAGTTCAAAAGCATCAATTCTTTGGCATTCAGCCTTCTTTATGGTCCTCCTCTCATATCCATACATTACTTTTAATACACTGTCTAGGTTGGTCTCAAGTTTCCTTCCAAAGAGCAAGTGTCTTTGAATTTCATGGCTGCAGTCACCATCTGCAGTGATTTTGGAGCCCAAGAAAACAAAGTCTCTCACTGTTTCCATTGTTTCTCGATCTACTTGCCATGAAGTGATGGGACGGAATGCCATGAGTTAGTTTTTGAATGTGGAGTTTTAAGCCAACTTTTTCACCCTTCTCTTTCATCCTCGTCAAGAGGCTCTTTAGTTCCTCTGCTTTTAGAGTGGTGTCATCTGCATATCTGAGGTTATTGATATTTCTCCCGCCAATCGTGATTCCAGCTTGTGAATCATTCAGCCTGGCATTTTGCATGACATATGCTGCATATAAGTTAAATAAGCAGGGTGACAATATACAGCCTTGTCATACTTCTTTCCCAATTTTGAACCAGCCAGTTGTCCCATATCTGGTTCTAATTGTTGCTTCTTGACCTGCATACATGTTTCTCAGAAGACAGTTAAAGTGGTTTGGTATTCCCATCTCTTTAAAAATTTTTCACAGTTTGTTGTGATCCACACAGTCAGAATCTTTAGAGTAGTCAGTGAAGCAGAAATAGATATTTTTCTGGAATTCCCTTGCTTTCTCCAGGATCCAGCCAATGACCCTTGGATTATTTTGTCTAATAAAAGGTGTGTCTACAAGTCAGGATGGCCATCAACAAGTAGTCTCCAAGCAATGGATGCTGGAGAGGATGTGGATAAAAGGAGCCCTCCTACACTGTTGGTGGCAATGCAGTTTGATACAACCACTATGGAGAATACAGTGGAGGTTCTTAAAGAGGGATCCCACTCCTGAGTATATATCTGGAGAAAACCATAATATGAAAACATTCATGCCCCCCAGTGTTCATAGCAGCACTATTTACAATAACCCAGACATGGAAGCAACCTCAGTGTCCAGTGTGTGTGTGTGTGTGTGTGTGTGTGTGTGTGGTGTGTGTGGTGTGTGTGTGTGTGTGGTGTGTGTGTACGTTGTGTGTGTGTGTGTGTGGTGTGTGTGTACGTTGTGTGTGGTGTGTGTGTGTGTGTGGTGTGTGTGTGGTATGTGTGTGTGTGTGGTGTGTGTGTGTGGTGTATGTGTGTGTGTGTGTTGTGTGTGTGTGTGTGTATGTGCTCAGTTGTGTCCAACTGTTTGCAATCCCACAGACTACAGCCCACCAGACTCCTCTGTCCATGGAATTTTCCAGGCAAGAATAATGGAACAGGTTGCCATTTCCTTTGTCAAAATGCCCAGAGGAAGAGATAAAGAAGATGTGGTTTTTAAATATATATATATATATATACACACACACACACTGGAATATTTTTCAGCCATATAAAAGAATGAAATAATGCCACATGCAGCTATATAGATGGATGTAGAGAGTATCATATTAAATGAAGTAAGTCAGAGACATATCAGATGATATCACTTATATGTAGAATCTAGAAAAAGTTGTACAAATGAACTTACTTACAAAACAGAAATAGACTTACAGACATAGAAAACAAACTTATGGCCGCCAAAGTGGATTGGGGGTGAGGGGGAAGCATAAATTAGGAGATTGAAATTAACATACACACACTACTATATATAAAGTAGATCACCAACAAGGATCTACTGTATAGCACAGGGAACTCAATATTCTGTGATAACCTATATGAGTAAAGAATCTGAAAGAGAATCAATGTATGTGTATGTATAACTGAATGACTTGACTGTACCCCTGAAACCAACACAATCTTATAAGTCAGCTGTACTCCCAACAAAACTTTTTAAAGATGAAAGTACATCAGCGGCGTGGCTGTTCACGGCAGCTGTGTGTTCTCTTCTAGGTCACCTTCCGCACCAGAATCTATCACTGTAACATCAACAGCCAAGGCGTGATCTGCCTGGACATCCTGAAGGACAACTGGAGCCCGGCCCTCACCATCTCTAAAGTGCTCCTGTCCATCTGCTCCCTCCTGACAGACTGCAACCCCGGTAAGATTCCCAGCGGCGGAGGGCTGGAGCCGCGCCAGGCTGCAGCGTCAGCCCTCGGTCGGCTGTTTACCACCAGGACCACCACTGGCACGGTTACTTTTATTATTATTGATTTTAAATTTCCATCATTTGTAACTCCTTTCTTTTTCAGTGTAGTCCAGTCATTAGTCTTTTTAAAACCCATTATTTGCCAAAAAGGAGAAAGCACAGTGTGTAATCAGAGTGAATGAAAAATCATTTTATATGGGGAAGTGCATTTAAAGAATGCCTCACATTCTGCTGCCAAATCATAAATAGGAATTCAAACTGAATAGCCTAATCTTTAATTTGGAGAAGGAAATGGCAACCCACTCCAGTGTTCTTGCCTGGAGAATCCCATGGACGGAGAAGCCTGGTAGGCTGCAGTCCATGGGGTCGCACAGAGTCGGACACGACTGAAGCGACTTGGCAATCTTTAATTAGATGCCCACCAGAAGATGCTCGTTTGAGAGATGAGGACTATTAAAATCCGACAGCCCCTCAGGCAGCACCACGGAGAGGTCACCATTTGGCATTTTCATAACCGTGCGTCCTTACGAGCCGAGCCGTTAAGAGCCGAAAAGCTCCTGAGCTAGGAAACGCCGGGCAAGGCCGCAGGGCAACGCTGCCTCCCAGGGCCCCGAGCGGGGCCGTGGCCACGCCCTGCCTGCTGGTGTGCTTCCGGCCGCGAGTTCTCCTTCCGGGTCTTCCTGGGTGTGTGAGTGCGCGGCTCTGCCCAGCCGCTTCTAGCTCCAAGACAAGCCAACTGCCAATAGTTTACGTATCTGGGGATTTGGGGGGGAAATAACAGAAGTCCAAAGGGTTTTCATTGGGGTTTTCATCGATATTCTCAGTGAGAAGTTCTTCTTTCAGTGTTTAATTAATAGTCTTAATACTTTTTGGGATTCCGTCTTCCAAGTTCAGGAAATGCACTCACTAGATAAGCGAAGTTTCAGACAAGAGAGAAATGGCAAGTGGGAACTAGGATCTCTTGGGACCCGGGCTGATTAATAAAGCGTGTAGAAATTGTCATCTTTTCCATCTTTGTATGTTTGCTGTTTTTCAGTAGTAAAAAATTATTTTTAATGACATTTAAAAACATTTAGTTAAATTGTGATACATGTAAACTATATATAACAAATCAATGCTCTTAACACCAAGAAACTAAAATATAATTGTGCAAGATTATAAAATGTTTTTTAGTTAATTTATACCAAATGCCAGATTGTGTAGTTCAACCGTGATGCACGAATTTAAAACTGAACATACACTTTGTTCTTTCAATCTCACTATTCCTGTTTCAATCCCATTTGTTGGTATGATGGTGTGTAACCTCATTTGGAGGTTGTGTCATCAAAACACTTTTCTTGTATGTGGTATTTCCTTTGGGAAATGTTGCACCACAGGACTACAGTCTGCCTCCGCACTTCCCAGAAAGTAATTCTGGCATTTGCTGCTACTTGGAGGGCAGTGTTTTTTAGAGAAAAAATTTATTTTGAGAGGTAAGTCACTTATTCAAGAAACTTTTGGTGTCAAGTTATTATGCTGTACACCTTAAACTCAGTTTTGTGTGTCAATTGTATCTCAGGGAAAGAAAGAAAAATAAATTTTTGAGACTCTACTATCTATGAGGCAGTTTTGACCACAAGGTAAATTTCTTATACATGGAATATACATAGAATAAGGCATCAGGTCACACTTAGGACACTTGTGCCAAGAGACAGCCTTACCCTAGTGGGAACCACATTAACAGAAATGGACCCGTCACCCTGACTGTTCTCCTGCGTTCCAGAACAGCCTTCTCTCAGCACTTGAAAGGTTTCTGTTCCATAAATTAGTTTCCTTTTTCTGTGTCACAGGAAATTACAGATACATTCCACAGGGAAAAAAAAAAAGCATTTATAAAAATCATCCTTGATGGAAACAAAATCACATAAACAGATTTTGAAGATCATGCTATGAATATTAAGAAAAAGCCTAAAGCTAACAATGTTCCTTAAGTTTCACCAACTAGAGATGGCTTATCTGGTATCATAATAGAATCTTATCTGTAAAGTACACGGTAACAAACTAAATATTCATCGTTTAACACATAAAAAAGATTTCTAATTTGTACATCATTATATGTATATTTATGTTCACACTTCTAGAGTCTTAAAAAAAAATTACCCCAAACAAGTCAAAATGTCCATTGTTTTGTTCGGTGGGTTTATTTCACATTGTTTTCTGGTACCCTTCCCTCCATTCTCTGTCAATTTTTTTCTCCAGATTTATGTTGAACTTCAATCTGGCCTATTTTCATGTGATCACAAATGTAGGTTTAATAGGATATGAATAACGACTTTCCTGCACTGAATCCATGCAGCTGTTTTCACACCAGAAATGCTGTCAGCTCAGACATAGGTTTTGCAATAAAGACACAGGTTTAACCAACTTTGTGAGGGCTATCATTCTTGTTCCTACATAAACTGGGGCGAGGGTGTCATCTTTTTTCATACTTTTCTCTTAATTTATATTTATCTCTTCCAAGAATTTGGCCCATTCAAAGCAAATGTTTCAGGGTAAGGCTACACACCCTGTCTTGCTTGATAGAGTCAGCAAATATAGATCTCAAAACCAGCTCCACTGTTTATTACCGGTGTGACCTTGTACCAGCCGTTTAACTTTGCTCAGCCTCCATTTCTTGTATAAAACAGAGATTATCCTCAGCTGTACCTAAGTCACAGGATTCCTGAGAGTTTAAAAGGAGATGATGTATGTGAAAACCCATTATAAACAGTAACGGGTTGCTCTTGATGTTATTTCCCAGAGTATTTAGGACTCCAGATGTACAAACATGAGATGCGATCCAAGCCCAGGAGGCTGCATTTAACGGAGAGAAGGTAGAATTGAAGACTCTCTCGCACACCACCTCCTGGGCAACTGACACGTTGGGACTTTTCATCTGAAGAAAGCCTAGCCCTGAATTCCTCCGTCCATAAACTGTAACGCTGTGTGTTAGGAGTGCTGAGACCCTCTCATCTCTGGGGAAGGATCGCTCAGAGGGCGGTGTCCGACAGCGCGCAGGCCGTTGAGGGTGCCCCGAGCGCTCGGTCCCGGGGCCGTGGTGGGGGTCTCCCTGCGGGCCTCCGTGGGCTGGCCACGCTTGGCAGGGGGCCCCTGGGCCCGACGCGGCGCCTGCTTGCCCACGCAGGCCTAGCCGCCGGCGGGTGGCCGTGACCGCTGCCAGGACAGAGAGCCGGAGCGGTAGAGGCTGAGAAGCCCGAAGCTCCGCACCAGGGACTCCCCTGGCGGTCCGGGGCGAGACTCCGCGCTCCCAGTGTTGGGGGCTCGGTTTCCATCCCTGACTGAGGAACCGGCTCCTCCTGCTGCGACTAAAGATCCCTCCTGCTGCAGCTAAGACCCAGTGCAGCCGAAATAAATAAATGTTTTTTTTGATAAAAACAAAGGTCAGCAGCAGCCTCCCGGCTCCCCTGACAGTGAGCACGGTTTCATCCAGGAGTCGCTGAAGTTTACACTTGTAAACACATTTCCATTTTTTCATGGAACGCTCCTATTTGTAAACACTCTGTCAAGCATATGTAACATTTAAGCTCTCTTCTACTTAATTTCATCTTTTAAAGTTTGTTTTTGCTGTTTTGTGGCTTTTTTCAAACGCTTAGCTGTTTTAGCATATCCTTTATATAAAATCTGTTATTTAAAATTTGCCTGCGTAATGGTCTTCAGGCCTATAACTATTAATAATGGGTGCTTTCCCTCACACAAAACGAACTATCCTGAGGATACTGACAATTATGAAATAAAAAAAGGTCAGCAGTTTCCTGTCCCAGAGGCTTTATTCACAGAGTAGTGTCCAGAAATATTAATCTCTTTTTCATGAATCTTCGTATCATCTGGCATCGCTTCACTAATCTCAGTTCTCCTTTCTGCTGCGCTCCTGCGGCTTTTGAAAGGGTTATGACCTTGTTTGATTCTTCCATTGTTGCTGTTGTTTTTCCCTAAGTGCTGAAATGGGAGATGCTGGCATTTCATAATATGGGGAAATTTTGGAAAGACAGCTTGGTGGTTATAAACTTTTTTGTTCCACACTCTGAGTTCATTTGTACCTAAGCCTCTGTCTCTGTTGCATGTTCTTAATAGAACCATCCAGGCCTTTTGTTGCTCTAAATTTCTGCTTAGCTGCTAAGCTTTCTTGGTGATTCTGACTGTGAGCATCAGATTACTGACTCCTCTCTGCCTCAGTCTTCTTGTCTGTAAAACAGGTTTAATGATAGTGCCTGCCTCAGGAGATGTCATGAGATTCTTGTCCTCTGATGAAGTTATTTGATTCATAATGTGATTTTGATGCTGCATTGTGAAAAAAATTCCCCCCAAGACATGGCTCTTAGGAGATAATCAAAAGTTGGAAAACAGAGTATTTGATATTGAGGAATTGTTGCCAGAAATTTTTAGGCATAAGAAAATGAAATGGCAATTATGAATTTTCTATACATGCTTTCCTTTTAAAGATCCATACTGAGTTCTTTGCAAATGCACCCTTTATCTCATCCGCGGTCACCTGCTTCAGACCACAGGCTGCCTGTGGAGAGCCTGGACAGTAGGGCCCTGCATCCGTAAACAGCCATGAGGTCCTCGTCCTCCACTTCTCAAGCAGGCAGAGCTGCCCCGGCCAGGCCAGAAGGTGCCCTGAGTGCACCCACAAACATCACACCCGCCCCCTCCCTCCATCACCTCCCAAATAAGAATCTGGGGTTGGTTACTCCCAGTCTTTGATTTATGCAGATCTTCATTAGAACAAGTAGATCTAAGAACAGCAGCGAATTAACCCTCTGTCTTAACACAGTGAGGAAGCCGAGGGTACACGAAGTGCAGTGTCGTTGGTAGGAGCTCTGGTCCTTGCAGACGGATTCAGTGGAGGAAGGAACCTCTCCCCGTGGCCTGGCCATGGTGTTCCAGCGCCCCCCTTCCCCAGCATCACTGAGCTTGGTTTCACATCTCTTACAGACTGTTCAATGTAAACAACAAATACAATCCTTATCCACCAGTCGTCTCAGATATCTTAACTTTGATCGTTATTAATTGCTTGTCTTTGACCTGGTTATGGTTACATAGTAAATTGTGTTGCTATTAAATATTTAAAAATTTTAGTTGCTAGTGACTGCTGAGTGGTGGAGACAGGATTAATTATTTTAACACAGAGATGTTTGTGTCATTATTTACACTAAGGTGGTGAGCTGTTAGACTGATGAAAGCTACATAAATGGAATTTAAGAGGATTCCATTGCTTACGACAGCAACACAAACCTTTCTACTCCTGCACTTGAGAACTGGCAGAGAATAATTTATTTCACTGAAATTTAGAGAAAACTGCAAAAGTGATAACCTACCTATTTTCAAAGCAGGCTATTTTAGCAGGAATGCCAAGAAGAAACGTTGATTTTTCTAAAACAGACATTACAGATGGCTGTGTAGACATCAGATTTCTTCTGATGCCTTTGACTTTTTATTCACGCGAGAAACTTAAAAAGTAGACAGAGATGGTACAACATACACTAACTTCAAGCTATTTTCTTTGTGAAACTTTGGCTTCCCTCTGAGAATATTGCGTGCTGAATTCCAAAAGTCGTTCTAATCAGGACTTCCAAATATGGGTATAGTCTGTAATTTGCAGTCATTTATCTTCTCGGACACCTTATACAAGAAAAACAAAGCTGTAGTTGTATGTAGTTAAATCAGTCTACCTGGTATTTTAAATACCAGGAGAGTAAATAAAGTCCACAAAATGTACTGTGTGCAGGGCCTCGGTTCTGGCTCAGGAGTCGCTGCTGCCTCCTGGGGACCCTGCTCCCGTGGCGACCATAGGCTTACTCAGATCAGATTGGAAACATGCCGTGTAGGGTGTGGAGGCTCTAGAAAAACTGAGGCTTCATTGAGAAGGATGAATAAAATCGGGGTGTGTGCATCATTAAAGAAAATAATATTTCAGTTGTGTGAATTAAGGAAGTTTCACAGAAATTATTCTATACCATCATAAATTAGGCTTAAAAAAACAGAAAATAACAATTCTGAGATATTCCCCTTGATCTATATATTTATAAATGTGACGGATTGTTTTCCTACTTTGTCATTCTGTAGAAAGGCAGGCTTTATAGTTGTTTTACAAGGTATTTTGGTATTTAACAATGAAACTGAAAGATCCAGCTGAATGACTTTCCAGGAAATACAGGATGATAAAGGAGAGTTTAAGTTATCTAACCATGGGTTTAGACTTCGGATTGCCGTGCAGTGAAACAAGTGAAAAAGATTCGTCTTTGAGACAGAGTTGGCAGGAAAGGCCTGGGGGCTTCAGCGTGTAGGTGAGAGGTGAAGGCACAGTGTGCTAACCTTGAGTGTTTCTCCTTGGTGTAAGTTAGTGTTTCTCTAACACAACCATCTCTTTGCTGTCTTTCCTGAACAGCCAAAGTGCCTAGGCTAAAAAGAACATTGGCTGTTTATTATTTTTTGATAGATCATTGTCCAAAAATCCTAACCTTCCAAAGCTGTGTTGCTTTCCTAGTTAAATCCATTGCCTTAGTAGGTCTGGTTCTTTTAAAACGGCAAAAACTAGGCTTTATCATATTTGTTGACACATGGGAAGAGCTGAACTTAGAATGTGCCAGTGAAGTTTCACCTTCTCAGTGTAAGCAAAGGGCGGTCGGGGAAGCTGCTGCCAGTGGTAGCAAGGAGAACACATCCTTATGTTTGGCATCGGCTGCTTCTCTGGCTTCCGCTTCCTTCTCTGAGCAGGAGGAGCTGCTCTCCGCGTTCCTAAAGCGGGGGGCGGACCCGGGGGGCAGTCCAATCCACTCTCTTCTCGACCATTATGAGGTCATCCCCTCATCCTCTGTAAGGAGTCTGATTGGTGTGTCCTTGGACAGCGTGTCCAGTCAAAGTCTCATCATTTCAGTGCAGTTAAGAAGGTTAGCCTGATTAGCAGGCCTTTTTAATGAACTGTGGAAATTTTACAGGAGTGAAGACCCAATCCTTCTAAGCACTCATAGGAAACATTGGTAAACGTTTAGACTGGGCACCCTGGAGACTCTGCTTTATCAAGGAAAGGAGTGAAAGTGAGTTTTTCACATTCAGAAAAATAGAGAAAATGATTATAACGAACCCTAATGTATCCCTCACCTAATCTAGATTCAAAACGTACCTTTATATTGGGGTTGGGGTATCTTTACAGGTTAGCAAGTACGTTTTTAGACGGGCTGAGTAGTCTCAGATAGTACTGCTTTCTACAATTCATTTTCATGGTAACTCTTTTTAAAAAAAAAGGAAACCGTCAGCTTCAGCACAGGTTTTCGTGCATAAATAGGATTAATACTCATTTCTGAAGGGTGCAGCGTGTGTTGCGCCCTTCAGAAACGAATGTGGAAGGTAGGCCACTGAAGAAAGTCTTCTTTTATAAGGAGAAATGAAGATAAGCTATTTAAGTGACACCCGTTTCAAATTGTTGATGCTACCCTATTGTTATTAATATGGAAATGTTATAATTCTGAAAAGTTTAATAAAAATCCTCTAATTGCCCAGAAACTCACTTGTGTGTAGATGAAACATTAGGTGATTTAATGTTTTGCCTTCTTAATTTGAGTATTTGAGATTGTGATACCTTGGGAAAATATTGTGGTTAGGAAAGCCTGAAGACTTCACGGAAGCCCACCAGCGCCCAGCCCCCTCACAGCTCAGGAGCCGTCCGTGCTTCCCCTTGCTTGCTGCTTTCAGTATTTATTGACTTTGTGGCCGCGTCGAGTGTTCATTACAGCACTCAGATCCTCACTGATCTGCAGGGTCTGTCCTTGAGGTGCGCGGGCTCTCTGGTTGCGGCTCGCAGGTTCCGCCCCTCCAAGGCGTGCAGGGTCGCAGTTCCATGACCGGGGACCGCAAGGCAGATCCTTGCCCACTGGGCCACCCAGGAAGTCCCAACTTCTTCCTTTCTAATTCACCTTCCAGTCAATATCTGACCCGGGTAAGGGGCCGTCAGTAATAGCACATGCAGTATTCTTATTGTAAAAAGAAGATGCTTCTAAAATGTAAGACTAATTATTCCTACCCAACAGCAATAACGTCTTTCTCTTTTTCTCCTGTGTCTGTTTGTCCTTTAAGAGATCCTTGAGCCCAGTGCTTGTTATGGGTGTTGAATTTCTGGTTTGTGTCATGTTAGTGAGGACTTTGAACACCGAGCAGTATAGGCGCTCCTTTAAACCACAGGCACATGTCTCTCAATGACAGGTGTGTTCCTGGCGGAAAATAACAAATCACCATATTTTAGGTGTATTTGAAGAACCTTCTGCTGGAGAACATTCCATGAAGAAGGCAAGTGAAGCATTTTTAAACTTGAATGATGACTTCCCCATTTGTTTTTTCTTAAAAGTGCAAGAGTTTTTCCCCCTAATTCAACACTGCCTTTCCTATGAGGTAAAGTGATGTGAAAGTCGCTCAGTCGTGTCCGACTCTTTGTGACCCCATGGACTGTATAGGATTCTCCAGGCAAGAATCCTGGAGTGGGTAGCCTTTCTCTTCTCCAGGGTATCTTCCCAACCCAGGGATCAAACCCAAGTCTCCTGCATTGCAGGCAGATTCTTTACCAACTGAGCTGTCAGGGAAGCTCCCCCATCGCCCGCATCACCCATGCGACACTGAGGTGCCTGCGCCCACTGACAGCAGCCTGCTGCTGTGTGCCTGCGGGCAAGAGAGCAGGCGGGCCCTTGTGGGGTGACATCACGTCCCTGGAGAGCCCCTCCATCACCCCAGACCCAAGCCCCTGACTTCTGTGCAGACCAGCTCCCGCGGTGGAAACGCAGTCATCCACATTCTAATTCAGATCCACGAGAGAAATTTGTATAACGGAGAGGTCTTTTTTTTTAACCGGACAGTCTCTTTTGTTGGCCGCACTGAGCCTTGGTTGCTGTGCACGGGCTTCCTCTCGTTGTGGCACGTGGGGCTCCTCTTCATCGCGATAAGGGGCTTCTCACAGCAGAGATTTCTCTCTTACAGAGCCCAGGCTCTCAGCCCCCGGGCTTGTGGGATTCTCCCAGACCAGGGATTGAACCCGTGTCCCCTGCATTGGCACGTGGATTCTTATCCACCATGCCACCAGGGAAGTCAGCGCTGGGTTTTCAGAAGAAGAACTCTAGAAAACAGCACCCAGCTACAGTGTATGAACAAATAACACTGCTTCTCTGGGGCAAAGACACACAAAAGTGCCAGCCACCCTGGTCCTCCATAGGAGGACGCATTTACTCTAGGAACATGTTATCTAAGGAAAGGTCACATAAGGCTGGTGTGTTAACCCTAGCCCTGACCTCAGCCTTGTCCAGTATAATTCTGCGTCTGCAGAGAATGCGTCTTTTCAGTGGAGTCACATTCCAAATACCATGGCTAGCTTAGACTTAGGGTTAATCACATCTGAGCCTCTGTTCAGTTCAGTTCAGTTCAGTCCCTCAGTCGTGTCCAACTCTTTGCAACCCCATGAATCGCAGCACGCCAGGCCTCCCTGTCCATCACCAACTCCCAGAGTTCACCCAAACCCACGTCCATCGAGTCAGTGATGCCATCCAGCCATCTCATCCTCTGTCATCCCCTTCTCCTCCTGCCCCCAATCCCTCTCAGCATCAGAGTCTTTTCCAATGAGTCAACTCTTCGCATGAGGTGGCCAAAGTACTGGAGTTTCAGCTTCAGCATCATTCCTTCCAAAGAACACCCAGGACTGATGGGAAGGATAAAAATGGTAGAGACCTAGTAGACATTAAAGAGATCAAGAAGAGATGGAAAGAATACATGGAAGAACTGTATAAAAAAAGATCTTAATAAACCGGATTACTGTGATAGTGTGGTTAGTCACCCAGAGCCAGACATTCTGGAGTGCGAAGTCAAGTGGGCATTAAGAAGCACTGCTGTTAGTAAAGCTAGTAGATGTGATCAAATTCCAGCAGAACTATTCAAATCCTTAAAGGATGATGCCGTCAAGGTTTTGCATTCATTATGTCAACAAATCTGGAAGACCCAACAGTGGCCACAGGACTAGAAAAGGTCAATCCTCATCCCAATTCCCAAGAAGCGTGGTACCAAAGAATGTGCTAGCCATCGGACAGTTATACTCATCTCCCATGCTAGGAAGGTCATACTTAAAATCTTACATGCTAATCTGCAATATTATGCAAACTAAGAACTTCCAGATGTCCAAGCTGGGTTTAGAAAAGGAAGAGGAACTAGAGATCAAATTGCAAACATTTGCTGGATTACAGAGAAGGCAAGGGAATTTCAGAAAAACATCTGTCTCTGTTTCATCGACTGCACCAACGCCTTTGTGTGGATCATGGCAATCTGTGGAGAGCTGTTAGAGAGATGGGAATACCAGACCATCCTACCCGTCTCCTGAGAAACCTGTATGAGGGTCAAGAAGCAACCTGTTAGAACCCATATGGAACAACTGATTGGTTCAAGATCGAGAGGAGAGTAAAGGGGGCTGTCTGCTGTCACCCTGATTGTTTAACCTAAACGCTGAGCACGTCACGAGAAATGCCGGGCTGGGTGAGCTACACGCTGGAATTAAGATAGGTGGGAGAAACATCAGCAACCTCAGATACGCGGATGATACCACTCTAATGGCAGAAAACAAAGAGGAACTAAAGAGCCTCTTAATGAGGGTGAAGTAGGGGAGTGAAAGAGCTGGCTTAAGATGAAATATTTTAAAAAAGCTAAGATCATGGCATCAGCCCCATCACTTCTTGACAAATAGAAGGGGAAGTGGTGGAAGCGGTGAGAGATCCTCTTCTTGGGCTCAGAATCGCTGCAGACGGTGACTGCAGCCATGAAATCAGGAGATGATTGCTTCTCGGCAGGAAAGCTACGACAAACCTAGACAGTGTGTTGAGAATCAGACACATTACTCTACCAACAGAGGTCCATATAGTCAAGGCTGTGGTCTTCCCAGGGGCCAGTAGGATGTGAGAGCTGGACCATAAAGAAGGCAGAGTGCCGAAGAATTGATGCCTTCAAACCATGGTGCTGGAGAAGACTCCTGAGAGTCCCTTGGACTGCAAGGAGACCAAACCAGACAGTCCTAAAGGAAATCAGTCCTGAATATTCACTGGAAGGACTGATGTTGAAGCTGCAGCTGCAGTATTTTGGTCATCTGATGCGAACAGTTGACTTACTGGAAAAGTCCCTGATGCTGGGAAAGAGTTGAGGGCAGGAGAAGAGGGCGTCAGAGGATGAGATGGCTGGACAGCATCACCGATGCAATCAACATGAACTTAGACAAACTCCAGGAGATGCTGACGGACAGGGAGGCCTGGCGTGCTGCAGTCCATGGGGTCGCAAAGAGTCTGACATGACTGGGCGACTGAACAACAGCAACAATCACATCTGAGTTCAAAGTAGCCTGTGTCCAATCTGGTAAAAGTTTTTAAGTGAAAGATGACTGTTTGTGGGAGGGTTTGTTTCTTGTCTGTTCAGTTCTCTGGAAAGCTGATTTAAAGGCACAGTTATTGTAACTAGGCAAAGAAGCCTTTGACTTATATGCAGAAGTTGCATTTGGGGAACTCAGTTCAGGCCACGTGTGTCTTCATAGTGTGGATGAGGACACCTTGGGTAAAGAAAGGGGCTCTAGATGTATATACTCCTTGATTGTATATCTGGAGTGGCTTTTTCTTTTTTCAGGTAGAATTATCTTTCTTGTGTTTTCTTATAAAAATAATACATACTTACTAAATTTTTCTTAAATCAACTGTCATTTAAAGAGAAGTATTTAATTTCCGTTTGCGGCTCTGCAGACTTCAGTTCAGTGGTGGCGGTGCTGGCGGTTTAGTTGCCAAGTCCTGTCTGACTCTTTGTGACCCCATGTCTGTAGCCCGCCAGGCTCCTCTGTCCATGGAATTCTCCAGGCAAGAACACTGCAGTGGGTTGCCATTTCCTTCTCCAGGGGATCTTCCCGACCCCGGGATCGAACCCAGGTCTCCTGCATTGCAGGCAGACGCTTTACCGTCTGAGCTACAAGGGAAGATTCAGTTCAGTGGGACTCAGCAAAGTGTATTTGTTCTTTAAGTTTGTCTCATCTGGTGTAAATTTGGACTCACTGACCTCAGCTCTTAGCCCTGGCTTTGACCTACTTCTCCTTAACACTCCCTGTGCTGATTTTCTTGTCCCTTAATATAAATCTAGACGTGGATCAGCAGTTGCTACCAGTTTTTGTTATAAGTCTATTGCTGTCTCTGTAATAAAATCCTCTTATTTTATTTGTGTAGAAGTCGATCTCATTAAAAAGCTGCTGTACATATCAACTTCTGATGGACATTCTCTTCGTTTTACGTTTGGAGAGTGTCACGCAGGGGTTCTCCTACTTAGAAATCAGCACTCATCTGTTTTTTCCTTAGAGAAGCATGTAGTGCATGGTGGAGTGGTTGGAACGAGCGCTTGTCCGTTTCTCCACTCTCCCCAAACTGAAGTCTTCCTCCACTAAAATCAGTTAATGGATGTATTTCTCCGTGTAAACTTTAGTAAATTTTCTGTATTTGAGGTGTGTTTCTCCCCCTAAATTATCTTCAGATCTCTGATGTCTAATGTTCTTTTGAATATTGGCTAAAGCTGTTGAAATTCCTGTTCCATCCTCGTCAGTGAAAGGCTCTGAAAACACAAATAAGAAATTGAAAAGTGAAGCAGACCCTTAATATAAACAAACACCATCTTTCCTCACATGGAAATGTGACTTTCACTTGGACTCTCTGTCCAGCCCGTGGTTCAAAGACTGTCTTTCCCTTACTTGAGAGATTTCTGAAGAAGCAAGAACATTTAGGCTAGATTTTAATGAACTTTTTCTTGATTATTTCTTTTTTAAAATGTTTTATTTATTTACTGACTTTTCTTTTTGGCTGAGCCGGGTCTTGGCTGCTGCTCAGGTGTTCTCTAGCTGCAGGAAGCAGGGGCTGCCCTCTGGTTGAGGGGCATGGGCCTCAGTACTTGCGGTGCCCACGGGCTCAGTTGCTCTGCCGCACATGGGATCTTCCCAGACCAGGGATCCAGCCTGCATTGGCAGGCGGATTCCTTACCACTGGACCGCCAGGGAGGTCCTCTTTAATTATTTCTTAAATTAAGATCATTTAAAGATAAAGATCGCAGTGATGAAAAAGGACTCGTTAATGCCCCTCAGTTCAGAGTAAAGCAAGTTTCGTTTTAAATGACAGGGAAAGATTTATGCAAGACTTGTATCTTTTAGGTCAAAGGTCTTTCCTGTTCCCCTAGATAACCTCTCCTGTGGGTGTTTTGTTTTGTCTTTAAAGTTTAGGGCCAGTAATAAGTGTCTCACTCTTTAAATGAGTCCTCTTTCCTCTGTCGTCACGTCTTTATTTTCACTCTGGTCCTGAGGTAGTTCAGCACTAATTTAATGCTCAGGCACAGTCGCTCCATTAACCCTTGTGATGATCCCCACTGCTTTTCTACACCTCTGTCCACGCGCTTTATTATGACTTACTCTGTTTCTGTGGTAATTATTTTATTGAGCATAACTATTTTATTGCACATCATTTGACTCTCTTTGGCAGAGTGAGGCATATAATAAGAGATTAAAGTTTCTCTTGTGGTAGGTCCAAGGGGACCATTTCGTAACGTCCCAGCATTCTCTGCCTGGGTTTATTTACAGCTGTGTCAGGAGAGACATCACTGTGTCAGGCTTTGCTCAGCAGTTTCATTCCAACAAGATGTATTTTTCCTGTCTGTTGTCCAGCTACCCTGTGGTCTCCAGGTCTCCACACACACGGAAAGGTTCCCACTGTTATTCCAAGGCAGGGATTTGCTTCAGGTGTCTTTTCTACATTTAGAATATGTCTTAATGGAAATGATGAGATTGTTAAGTAACTGAAAATTGTCTGTGTAATTCTCTTCGATTTTCACTCTATGCCACTTCTGAAACTCCAAGTTCTATTTCTTGGTTGGTTGATTTCTTTTGTAATTCAGACTTCCCTCCCCTTCTCTGTCCATATCTGTAATGCCGTGGTCTGTTAATACTCGTCAGTAGATGGAATCATTCTAATGATATTTATTGTCAGAAACACCTGTGCCTGCTTTTCAAAAGACAGCATGGATTTCGCTGCTGCTGTTTAGCCGCTCAGTCGTGTCTGACTCTCTGTGACCCCATGGACTGTAGGCCTCCAGGCTCCTCTGTCCATGGGATTCTCCAGGCAAGAACACTGGAGTGGGTTGCCCTGCTCTCCTCCAGGGGATCTTCCAAACCCAGGAATCGAACCCACATCTCCTGCGTTGGCAGGCGGATTCTTTACCGCTGAGCCACCTGGGAAGTGGATTTTTACTTTATGTAAATGGATTTGCTTTATGGATTTTACTTTATGTAAATTTTAAAAGTGAATATGTTTTTAAAATGTGATGGCTCAGCAGGTAAAGAATTCGCCTGCTGATGTAGGAAACACAGGTTTGATCCGTGGGTTTGGAAGATCCCCTGGAAAAGAGCGGGGCAGCCCACTCCCACATTCTTGCCTGGAGAATCCCATGGGCAGAGGAGCCAGGTGGGCCACAGTCCATGGGGTCACACAGAGGTGGACACGACTGAGCAACTCAGCACAGCACAGCATGAAACGCCCTCCGGGATGGTGACTTGCACGCAATACCCGCCTCGGAAGGACCCTCGGCCTGAGGCGCGGACCCCCCAATCGCCCGATCGCTTTTCTCCCCGTCCAAGTCCCCTTGTAGCTGTCATGTCCCCCTTTCAGCCGAGCGGGCAGGGAGGACCACCTTCTGAGAGCACTGACCTCGCCCGGGCAGCCGTGGGAGGCCCCCCCTGTGACCTCACTGTCTGTGAACACTCTGTGCCCAGAGCATTTGTTGACGAAGCGGCTCTGTGAGAAAACCCGAGGGAAGAGTGGTCCTCTCCGGAGGGGAGCCCTGGACTTGCTCCTCTTCTTGCGGATAGAAACAGCCAATCCCGGGAGAGCCATACTCCATCGCTGCCTGGCCACAGCAGCCGGGCCATCACTGCCTTCGAAAGACCCCCCAACCCCCCGCTTCCCGGAGTCCTGATAGGAAGAGCAGTCACGAGGAAGTCAGCGAGCCACAGCCAAGGTTATCCACAAGGTAGTGTAACGCACACCGTCTTCTGAAAGAGTGGCTAGAGCTTCAGGAGCCCTTCCTTCCTCATCTCTGACCTGCCGCCCTGAGCCCTGGGACTCTGCTGCGCATCACCCCCTGGGCTTTGTTGTTAAAAACAGAGACCCTCTGCACAAAGCCCACCTGGCCCGGGCTCTGCTTCGCCTGCTCCCTCGAGCCCGAAGGGTCTCCCTGTCCTGCAGAGGTGCCACCGAGCTGGCACAGGGACGGTGTGCTTCTGTGGGGCAGAGCTTGAGTGGGCGCATCTGTCTTTGGCAGTCCCTTCTCCTCTCTCCCTTTGCCCTCCAGCAGGACTCTTCTCTTTTATTTGTGTTTCCAGTCTCCTAGTTTTTCTGCTGAGTCTTCTCTTTTTCTTTCTTTTTACCCTTATTGTTTGCCTGCTGCCCTACCTCTCTTTTTTTCCAGTCAAAGTATAGTAAATTTCCGGTATTTGTTTCAGATGTACAACATAGCGATTCAGATTTTTGTAAGTTATACTCCCTTTAAAGTTATTACCAAATATTGGTATTTCCTGTGCTATACCGACGCTCCTTGTAGCTTATCTGTCGGCTTCCCTGGTAGCTCAGCTGGTAAAGAATCCGCCTGCAATGAGGGAGACCTGGGTTCCATCCCTGGGTTGGGAAGATCCCCTGAAGAAGGGAAAGGTTACCCACTCCAGTGTTCTTGCCTGGAGAATTCCGTGGACAGAGGAGCCTGGTGGGCTGCAGTCCGTGGGGTCGCAGAGTCAGACACGGCTGAGCTGCTAAGCGCAGCACAGCACAGCCTGTCTGTTACATACACAGCAGTCTGGCTCTCACCTCCTTCCCTTCTCCTGTCTGCCCCTACGCCTCTACTGGTAGTCACTCCACATCTGTGAGGCTGCTTCTGTTTTGTTATATTCATCTGTTCATTTTTTTAGATTCCACGTGTATCGATGAACACACACAGCGTCTGCTCTTCTCTTTCTGACTTAGGCTACTGACTGTGTGTTCTCTAGGTCCGTACGCGTCGCTGCAGATGGCAGAATTTCGTTCTTTTCATGGCTAAGTTGCATTCTATTGTGTATATATGTAAATATCTCATCTTCTTCAGTCTGTGGATGGCCACTTAGCTTGCTTCCCTGTCTTGCCTACTGTAAATAATGCTCTTATAAACACTGGGGTGCAGATGCCTTTTTGAAGTAGTGTTTTCCTTTTCTTCTAATATATACCTGGGAGTGGCATTGCTGGATCACATGGTAGGTCTAGTTTTAATTTTTTGAGAAATCTCCATATTGTTTCCAGTCGTGGCTGCACCGATTTACGTTCCCACCAGCAGTGAATTAAGGTTCCCTTTTCTCCGCGTCTTTGCCGACATTTATCGTTTGTGGTCTTTTTGATTGTGGCCATTCTGACAGGTGTGAGCTGATACCTCATGGTTTTGATTTCTATTTATTTCCCTGATAATGAGTGATGGTGCAGGCATCTTTTCATCTGCTTGTTGACTATCTGTATGGCCTCTTTGAAACAAATGTCTGTTCAGGTCTTCTGCCCCCTTTTTTTTTTTTTAATTGGGTTGTTTGTTTTTCTGGGGTTGAATTGTGTGAACCCTTTGTATATTTTAGATGTTAACCCCTTACCAGACATATCATTTGCAAGTATCTTCTCCCATTTAGTAGACTGTCTTTTCATTTTGTTGATGGTTTCCTTTGCTGCGCAAACGCTTATAAGTTTAATTAGGTCTCGTTTGTTTATTTTCGCTCTTATTTCCCTTGCTTGAGGAGACAGATCCAAAAAAATATGGCCAAGACTTACGTCAAAGAGTGGATTCCTGTGTTTTCTTCTAGGAGTTGTATGGTTTCAGGCCTTATGTTTAGGCTTTAAACCCCCATTGAGCTTGTTTCTGTGTGTGCTGTGAGGCGATGCTCCAGGTTCGTTCTTTTACACACAGCTGTGCAGTTTTCTCAGCACCCTTGTTGAAGGGACTGTCTTCTCCCCATGCTGCTCCTTAACTTTTTTTAACCTTTCTTTCACCCAGAAAAATGTTTTTTAAAAAAAAGGAAGGAAAAATTTTAAAAGAAGTAAATATAAACTATCTTTTTGATTTATTTTTACTTTGTAAGAGCTTTATTTATTATTCTCTCTATAACCAGATGACTTAGCCTGTAGCGTCTGTTGGCCGAGGACAACCTTGGAATATTCCATTTTGCTCCACGTGCCAAGCGGTGACTCTTGTTCTTCGGGTGTGCCAAGGCAGGAGTGGCCCGCCAACTCTCAAAAGGGGGCTGGTGTCAGCGCTGACACTGTGGATGAGCGCGGAGCACCGCGCCAGAGCTGGCGCTGTTCTCAGCCAGGACCTCCCTTCTTAATGCCGGGGCCTCTTTCTGCAGCTAAGCAGCTTCTTTTCCTAATCTAGTTTGGAAAATATATTAAATGCAAAGCTCCGTGTTCTGTAAGTGCCACTGCCAAAACAGCGTCAGGCACACAGCCCGATGATCTCATTTTGATGCTCTTAATGTCCTTGCCCTGTGTATGGATGGCCGCATTTTCCTGGATTTTATTTGTTTGGGTATTTATTTTGGCCACGCTGAGTCCTCGTAGCTGTGCCCGGGCTCTCTTCCATTGTGCCGAGCGGGACCTCCTCTGCAGCTGCAGTCTCGGCCTCCCAGGGCGGCAGCTGCGCTCGTTGCAGAGCCTGGGCCCTGGGCGTGTGGGCTCAGTTGCTGTGGTGCACAGGCTTAGTTGCTCCAAGGCAGGTGGAATCTTCCCAGACCAGGGATCAAACCCATGTCCCCTGCATTGGCAGGCGGGATGTCATCCATTGTACCACCAGGGACGTCCTTGGTGGCAGGATTTACAATGAAAACACTGGAGTTAGTGCATAGTGTAAGATGGTTTCTGTTGTTCAGCTCTTAGCTGTTGCCCTGATCTTTGCTGTGTTCTTGCCTGAGTTCTCTAAGATCTCGAGTCTGACTCACAGTCACATACCTTCACATGCATCTTTCCCGCTGACCTCCTCGCCAGACTCACCAGTGCCAGGCAGACCATGACTACAGCGAAGGTTGTGCTTCGCCGTGTTAAATGAAATATCAGGTCATGGGGACCAGATCACACTGAGCCTGACGATGTCGGGAAAGCTAGCGTGTTCTGTTGCCCCCCTCTCTCATTCACTAGATCAGTCAGCGTCTTCACTTGTAAGACCATGTTTCTGACCCACCTTTCCAGAGTAACTGTGAAGACACGGGGGCTCTGCATCTGTAACCCCTTGAAGGTGGTGCGTATTGTATGGACTGTATTAAACTGAAGGCCATGGGCCCATGCTAGCTGTGCAAGGTGTGATAACCTTCAAGATGGCAAAAACACATTTTGGTTTCTTGAATAAGATCTTTAAATGGCTTCTAGTTCTGTGCATTTGGAGTTTCACATGCGACGGAACCTACTTTCTAGAAGGAAGACTAAAAGGAAGAATGAATTGTACATCAAGCTTGACTTAATGACTTCAGTTTGCAGTAGTCTCCTGTCTTTATTAGATTATTCAAATATTCAGTGCTATCCTCTGCCCTAAATCTGCCTCTTTATACCCAGCATGCATAAGGCACGAACTGCATGCCCTCATGCAACCCCATCCAATCAGAGAACTCCCCAGGAAATGTTGCCTATTCCAAGTTCAAGCCTTTATTAATCTTTACTGCCACCCTTGAGTTCCTTTGCTCTTGTGTGTGTGCCTGGTCAGTTGTATCCAACTCTTTGCAACCCCATGGACTGTAGCCCACCAGGCTCCTCTGTGCATGGGATTCTCCAGGCCAGAATGCTGGAGAGGGTTGCCATGCCCTCCTCCAGGGGATCTTCCCAATCTAGGGTTGGAACCTGCATCTCTTGCATTGGCCAGTAGATTCTTTATCACTGGGAAGCCCAAATACAAGTCGTAGGTCTAAAGACAGCTTAAAACATGTCAGAACATCATATTGGATGGCAGACTCCTGAAGATCAGAGGTTATGTCTAGTTAAGGTAGGAGTGAAATGTATCTAATTTGTAATGCGATTTGAACAAATTTAATTACTGAACTAGATAGCCTTTATTGTCCAGACTGTTTATAATGTTTTTAAAATACGTCAAAGTTGACTTCTGCTTCTGGCCATGAAGAAATAATGGAAACCAGATTTATACTCCTGCCTTAAACAACTAGAAAACTAGGCAGTGGACGACAGTCAGGGAAACAAGCGAAGTAAAGCCCACAGCTGCTCCCAGTTACTGCCTAGAGGAGCGTCGAGGCTGCACGGCAGGGAGGGAGAATCCAGAGAGAGCCCAGCTGTCCCCCTGAGTGGAGGAGACGGCGATGGGGTTTGGAGACCAAGATGTCTTATCTTGTGGGGCAGAGACCCAGGAAGAGGGGCTTCACAGAGAGGAAGCTCCAGAGACCGAACAGGGATTTGAATCTGTGCATTTATTAGTATCGGAAGCCACCTGGGGTTGGGGGAGAGCCTCCATAGAGCAGTAGACTGTAATCCTTAGCTCACAGAAGGCTCCCATGAGCAGGAAGACCTCACCATACACAGGAGGCATGCAGTCCTCAGAAGAGGTCTCATGACATAAGGGTAAATGAGCTTTGTGCCAAAGACTGCTCTGGACCTGGCCTAACGAAGTTTGAAAGCAAGCTCAAAAGGATTGAACTTTGCCTAAATAAATACATACTAGAATGAAGTACCACATTCTTTAGGGGAATGCAACAAATTCCACCACCCAACAACGTAAAATTACAGTGTTGTATATCCAATAAAGTAAGACGGGGCTTTTTAAAAGCAGGGAAATGGAACCCATAAATCAGTACAAAAACTAATTCATATAGGCTAACCCAGAAATGACAGAGATGATGGAATTAAGTAGGCAAGAACGGTACTAACACCTATTATAAATGAATTCTGTGTGCCTAAGAAAGTGGGTTCCATCCCTGATCAGGGAACTAGATCCCACATGCCATGCAACCAAAAAAAAAAAAGATGTAAATGAAACTTGCAGAGATAAAAAATGTGGTATCTGACATTAAAAAAGTACCTTGGATGGAGTCACAGCAATTAGATACAGTAGAAGAAAAGGAGAAGGAAATGGCAACCCACTCCAGTGTTCTTGCCTGGAGAATCCCAGGGATGGGGGAGCCTGGTGGGCTGCCGTCTATGGGGTCGCACAGAGTCGGACACGACTGAAGCGACGCAGCAGCAGCAGCAGCAGAAGAAAAGATCAGTGAAACTGAAGGTAGTAGTAGAAGCTGTTCACAATAAAGGAAGAGAAGCAAAGGCCCAAAAGAAGGAAAATGACTAGAGCTTCAGTGAGCTGTGGCAACAGGAGCTGCCTAACATGCTTGTAATTGGAGTCCCAGGAAAAGGAGTCAGGAAATAAAAAATATTTGAAGAAATAATGGAGGAATTTCCACTTCTACTAACAGGGATGGGTTTGCCCTCCCACCTAAAACAACCAAACAGATTTGACTACACAAAAGTTTTTGAAATTCTATGTGGCAGAAATGCCATACAAGGTTAGCAGATACCAATCTTGCAACATATCATGGGCAGAGAGGTACTGTTCCTAGTGTAGGAAGAACTGTAAGTCAACAAGTAAAACAACCAATGACTCAGTAGGAAAAATGGGAAAATGACCTAAGCAAGCAATTCAAACTCTTGTAAATACTGACCAAAATGAGATTTCTCTTTAATCACAATCGACAGAAATGAAAGATTAATAACATCCTATACAGGGAGTATATAGGGAAAGACACATTTATACACTGCTTGTTGTATATGGATTGGTACAGCATTTTTCAAGGACAGTTTGGAGGCACCTGTCAAAATGTAAAATGCTCATAAACTCTGAGCAGCAATCTCACTTCAGTGAGTCCATCCTGTATGAATACTCACACGTGCTCACTGATACACATACAGGGAATACTCCACAGCATTTGAGATTATAAGCAAAAATCTGGAAAAGTTCTTAATATGCATCATTACAGAATGGTTAAATAGATGCTTAAAGCTGTCATAAAAGAGGAAAACTCACAATATGATGTACTTTGATCTGTTTTTAAAAGCTGACCTCACTCACAAACACTCCGAGATATACATGTTTGTCTGTAAACACATAGGAGAATGTGGAAATGCACGTCAAACTGTTAAAAAGAACATGTTCTTTGAGGTTAGAATGTGAAGGTATAAGTTCGGAGAGGATTTACTTTTACATTTGTTTTATTGTTTGAATTTTTTAAGTAAATAATTTAAAATTTTATATAGCTAAAAATTTTTAAATAAGCATTGGTAAATTAAAATGAGAAAAGTTGAAATTAAATTTTAGTTGATAGAGTCTTTTCAGTTAGTTTCTGAAGCATTATTGTAATTTTTAATCAATATTTTCAAATGTTTTCAGCTCTTTTCTTCTTGATATGTAAATGCTTAAGAATTGACTAGCGTGCATGTCTTTTACTTAATTAGAACCAAAATATTAGCTGTTAAACTGGTCAGAAATTCATGTTGGCTGTAGTAGAAGTGTGCAAATATTCAGACGCAGTAAAGTGTGATCACTTTGTAAACATTCTCTGTACCCTTCCTAGTTTTAAAATGCTGGTCTCTTTCCATTCACTCCAGTCACTGACGATTCATTCCTAAAATTAAGAGGTTTCCCTCTTTGTCTTGAGGAACTAGCTTCTTTTTATAAATAATTGGTAATGTGTCTGTTTACTGCTCACCTGTGCTGTGTTCAATTTAGAGAGTGTCAGAAACTCATTAGGAAATAAGAATACTAACACCGTTCAGAATTAAAGGAGAAGCATTTCCATTTTCCTCAGGAGGTTTTGCTACCCTTGGCATCAGCAAGGTGACTCCTCCGGCTGCCTCTTGAGAACAGGAAGCGCTGGGACAACATCACCCTCCCTCTGCTGGGTATCAGGAGGAAATGTAACCTCCTGTTCCTCTTGTGGTCTTCCTCATAGATAATTAGAATGCTTTTGCAGTTTTCCTTTTTACTTTCAAAATGCAGGTTACATGTTTCCTTTAACCTGGCATCCCAGTGGCATACATTGCCATCATAGAATCAACGACAAGATAGGACAGAGAGTTTTTTTACACCAAGATGGAAATTCTTAAACGATTTTGAGGTTTTCTTCTTAAATGTTCTTTAGTCTAACGTTCTTTAAACATTTATAGAGGCGCCGTGCATCATCGAATCAGTGGCATCATCGAATCAGTGATGGCATTATGACCCTCATGCCCTCGTCTGCCCCCTGAAAATCTGTGCTCAGATTCTCTGTGTGTGGCCCAAGAGATAAAATTTAGATCTGACTTCATGCCCTAATTATGCACCCACGTGACTAGAGTTGGCTTTTCACCAGCCACTGTTTGACTGACTTCACTCCCAGTGAAAATAAATGTTTTTATGGTGGGAAGAAACTTAGACCAGGGTCTTGGTAAGTCTTGCTTAGTACCAGGGTGTGAAGGCTGCACGTGGTGAGTTTCTGAACCAAAGCTGATCCTTAGGGATCTCCCAGGGTCATCCCTGGACTCAACAGGGAAAAGAGGTGTCTTCCAGATTGTCCCAGGGAAAGCCAGGAAACATTGCCCATCAAGAGTCAGCCTATGGAATGGGAAAAGATATCTGCAAATGGTATGACAGAGAAGGGATTAATATTCAACAAATATTGAATACAAATAGCTCATACAACTAAACAGCAAAATACAAACAACCCAATTAAAAAATGGGCAGGAGACCTGAATAAACATTTTTCCAAAGCGGACATACAGATGGCCAAGAGGCACATGAAAAGATGCTCAACATCACTAATCATCAGAGAAGTGCAAATCAGAACCCCAGTGGGACACACCTCCCACCTGTCAGAACGGCTGTCATCAGGGGTCTACAAACAGCAAGTGTTGGCAAGGGTGGGGAAGAAAGGGGGCCTCATGCACTGTTGGTGGGGGGTAATTTCGTGTAGCTACTGTGGAAAACAATATGGAGGTTTCTCAGAAAACTGAAAACAGAACTACTGTATGACCCAGCGATTCCACTCCTGGGTGGTGGTGGTGTTCAGTCGCCAAGTCGTGTCCAGTTCTGTGCGACCCCACGGACTGCAGCACACCAGGCCTCCCTGTCCTTCACCGTCTCCCGGAGTTTACTCAAACTCAGGTCCATTGAGTCAGTGATGCCATCCAACCATCTCATCCTCTGTCGTCCCCTTCTCCTCCTGCCTTCAATCTTTCCCAGCATCAGGGTCTTTTCCAAAGAGTTGGTTTCTTTTCCACTTCTGAGTATGTTCCTGAAAACAAAACAAACCCACTCATTTGGAAAGATACATGCACCCCGGAGTTAATGGCAGCACTGTTTACAGTTACCAAGATAGGGAAGCAGCCTGCATGACTGCCTCATTTAATGCTCTTAACCACTCTGGGGTGGGTATTCGTGTTCCCTGCTTTTTGCAGATGAAGACACGGGCTCCGAGAGGCTGGGGGCTTGTCCGGGGCAGGCCAGAACTGGGGCTTCCGTTTGGGAATTCCCACGGGAGCCTGCGCCCCTCCCCGCCGGTCCTGCGCCCCCGCCGTGGTCTCCGGGTCACACCACTGAGATGCCACTTCTCTGCGCGGACACCACGCGGGTGCCCCATGCTTGGTCACTTGGTCGTCCAGCAACACGTACCAAGCTCCAGTTCTGGTCCTAGGCCAGAGCAGGTGGACGCGGGTAGTTAAAACACTTCGGTTCAAGGCCCTGCCCTTAAGGACACTGAAGTCCAAGAGCTGGACCATGAGTGACCCAGCCCCGTGACCCAGAGGCTGGGAGCAGCACGTGTGTTCCCCGGCCGTGTGCCACGGGACCCACTCCGCCAGGGTGCCCCGTGGGCAGAAGCCTCTCCCTCTCTGCCCGTGCTGTGCCGGGTACGCAGCGTGCTTTCAGGGGGCCCCGAGGGCCTTCCTCAGCCTTTCTGCTGGGTGTCTGCCCCCCAGGCTGGGAAGGAGCCTCACACCGCTGACTCGGAGTGGGGCAGGGTGGCGTGCAGTGACTGAGCCCTTCCTCTGTCCTCGGCCTCCCACAGCAGGCTGCGTCCTTGACAGCCAAACACATTAGACCTGAGAGGTGAGCTTCGGCAGCTCATCCCCCGCCCATCCGTGTCCCCCAGACAAAGGGCCCCTGTCTCCTCACCGCCCCCCAATTCAGAGGACCCCCTCAATCTGTACAGAGATCATGAGAAGGAGGAGGACTCTGGGGGCAAGATCCCAGAAGCTAGGCTGAGACCAGTCCCTGTCCAACAGGACACTGTCGTCACAATGTCTGACGTGCATCACAGGAGCCCGCTGCAGCACACTCACACGCGTGTATAAAAGGGGCCCAGCACACTCTAACTCTCCAGGTGCACGGTTTTCATCGTGGGCTCAGGACTGTCCAGCTTGGAGTGAGGTAGAGGATATCCGAACCTCCCACACAAGCGAAGTATAAATGCTCCTGCATCTATTCTGTGCAGAGTCCGTGTTTTCCTCAGAAGACCATCTGCCGATACTGACCTCTGCTGAGTCCGAGTTTCCAGTATCTTTCCCAAGGTCCCTGCAGCTACAGGGCACCTGCTCTCGGCACGTAACAGCACTCTGCACGCCTCTGTGTGAACAGGCACCCAGGCTCAGCATCTTTTCTGAGTGCTCTTCATCCACCCCAGTCTTACCAGTATCCCTGACATGCACCCCTTCACACAAACTATGTGCACAGATTTCCTTTTCATATTTTCTGTCTAATTTTTTTATTTTCGGCTGCATCTGGTCTTGGCTGAGGCACTCAGGCTCTTCACTGCGTGTGCAGGTTTCTCTACTTGCAGTGCCCAGCCGTCTTCGCTCCGCAGCAGCTTAGCTGCTCACATGGGCATATGGGGTCTTGGTTCCCAACCAGGGAACACCCCCCTGTCCCCTGCATTGCAAGGTGGATTCTTAAACCCTGAACCACCAGGGAAGTCCCTCACACAAATTTCCGAATATAAAATAATGTTCCTGTTCACTTTTAGTCATTTTAAATTTGCCTAGTAGTAAATAGCCATTGCAATTATTATCAGTTACTCTAATTTTACAGAATCCTCGATTCAGCACGTTTATTTTTAGTGTCTAAAGTTGGAAAGCTCTGTGCTGGGCACTGCAGGGGGTTCTGTGGGAGCTAAGATCACAGCTACAGGAATGTTCTTCCAACCACTTAGACTGTAATAGAGGGTGGGTCAGAAATCCAGGAAGTGCAGAAATAGCAGACCACACTGTTGGACTGGGGAGGGTATGACTGAAGAGATGGGGCGCCCAGGGAGACTGTCACACACTCTCGAACAAGGAAACGTGGGGATGAGGACGTGAGAAGGATGACTGACCAGGGGCCTTGCGTGGTGGGAAAGGATGCTGGAGATGGGAAAGATGGCTTGCTATCACAGACCCCCCAACACAGGAAGAGCAGCCTCTAAGGGTGTGCCGTGGACTGAGCTCTGTTCCCCCAAAACTCAGGTGCAGAAGTCCTGACTCCTGACATGACAGTATTTGTAGACTGGGTTTATAAGGAGGTAATTAAGGCTAAATGAAGTCATAAGGGTGGGGCCCTGGCCCAGTAGGATTAGTGCCCTCATAGGAAGAGACATCAGAGAGCTAGTTTCTCCTCTCACTGCCCTGTGAGGACCCAGGGAAGGTGGCTGTCCCCACACCAGGAGGAGAACCCTCACCGGAAACTGAACTGGACCTTCAGCCTCCAGAACTATGAGGGCTCAATTTCTGTTGTGGAAGTCACCCAGTTGTTAGCATTTTGTTATGTCCCAGCCGATTGGAATGGGACATTCACAAAGCTCCTGCCAGAATGTTGGTAAGAATACTCTGCATCAGGTACCAGCTCCCAGGGGGCCTTGGAGCTTAACTGGAGGAGATTCCCTCAATTTTCTGGACACAGCAGTATCCAGTGGCCTCGAAGGAGAATCTGGTGTTGTTTTCCTTCAAATGTTAGACTTTCTTCCTCCTATTCTGACTCATCATGGGATGCCCTGCTTTAGGAAAGGCTGATGGTGAACATCTGTTTAACTAAATTCAGATGTCACAGCTATTGAGCACAAGGTCAAGACAGTCTAAACGAGGAAGGTCACCAAGGAGAGGTTTGAGGTTTGGATGTGTCTGCATTTCCAAGGACTTGATTGTCAAGAGGTAACACGGAGAACTTGCACTCACCTGTATGATTCTACTCTGCAGCTCGGTGCCTGCACGACCAGGAGCTTGGGTTCTCTTCCATATGCAAAGAGTCTGGATCACTGTTTCTTTTTTATAATAACTTCTTTGCAAATCGCACTCTCACACTTTAAGAACATAAGGTTCTGTGGCATCTCCATCAGCTGACCTCATCTCCCCATCAGTTCTTACCATGTGAATGCTAGCGCAGTCTGGAACGCTCCCCAGCTCCACTCCAGGCCTTGAACATGCAGCTGAGGCCCTCAGGCATCCAGGAGAACACTGAGCTGTTGCGTGACTAAAATTTCAGAAGCCTTCTTTCCTCCGTTTGGTCACACTTAAGTGTAACAAACACTAGGTCAGGAAGCAGTGGTGTTCATCCTGGTCCTTACTCTCCTTTTAGGGAGGCCCCTGGAAGGAAAAGAAAGGGAATACATGGAGCCTGATAACTGTAGACAGAAAGGAAAAGCAACGATATTATGAACGTATTTATAACAGCGTTACAGAGAAACAGAAAGGATAGCGGCACAGAAGTGTGGCTTGTGGGCAGGAGTGGGGCAGTCTCCCACAGCAGCTCAGTGTCAGGAGTGGGGCAGTCTCCCACAGCGGCTCAGTGTCAGGAGTGGGGCAGTCTCCCACAGCGGCTCAGTGTCAGGAGTGGGGCAGTCTCCCACAGCGGCTCAGTGTCAGGAGTGGGGCAGTCTCCCACAGCGGCTCAGTGTCAGGAGTGGGGCAGTCTCCCACAGCGGCTCAGTGTCAGGAGTGGGGCAGTCTCCCACAGCGGCTCAGTGTCAGGAGTGGGGCAGTCTCCCACAGCGGCTCAGTGTCAGGAGTGGGGCAGTCTCCCACAGCGGCTCAGTGTCAGGAGTGGGGCAGTCTCCCACAGCGGCTCAGTGTCAGGAGTGGGGCAGTCTCCCACAGCGGCTCAGTGTCAGGAGTGGGGCAGTCTCCCACAGCGGCTCAGTGTCAGGAGTGGGGCAGTCTCCCACAGCGGCTCAGTGTCAGGAGAGGGGCAGTCTCCCACAGCGGCTCAGTGTCAGGAGTGGGGCAGTCTCCCACAGCGGCTCAGTGTCAGGAGTGGGGCAGTCTCCCACAGCGGCTCAGTGTCAGGAGTGGGGCAGTCTCCCACAGCGGCTCAGTGTCAGGAGTGGGGCAGTCTCCCACAGCGGCTCAGTGTCAGGAGTGGGGCAGTCTCCCACAGCGGCTCAGTGTCAGGAGTGGGGCAGTCTCCCACAGCGGCTCAGTGTCAGGAGTGGGGCAGTCTCCCACAGCGGCTCAGTGTCAGGAGTGGGGCAGTCTCCCACAGCGGCTCAGTGTCAGGAGTGGGGCAGTCTCCCACAGCGGCTCAGTGTCAGGAGTGGGGCAGTCTCCCACAGCGGCTCAGTGTCAGGAGTGGGGCAGTCTCCCACAGCGGCTCAGCGTCAGGAGTGGGGCAGTCTCCCACAGCGGCTCAGCGTCAGGAGTGGGGCAGTCTCCCACAGCGGCTCAGTGTCAGGAGTGGGGCAGTCTCCCACAGCGGCTCAGTGTCAGGAGTGGGGCAGTCTCCCACAGCGGCTCAGTGTCAGGAGTGGGGCAGTCTCCCACAGCGGCTCAGTGTCAGGCGTGGGGCAGTCTCCCACAGCGGCTCAGTGTCAGGCGTGGGGCAGTCTCCCACAGCGGCTCAGTGTCAGGCGTGGGGCAGTCTCCCACAGCGGCTCAGTGTCAGGCGTGGGGCAGTCTCCCACAGCGGCTCAGTGTCAGGCGTGGGGCAGTCTCCCACAGCGGCTCAGTGTCAGGCGTGGGGCAGTCTCCCACAGCGGCTCAGTGTCAGGCGTGGGGCAGTCTCCCACAGCGGCTCAGTGTCAGGCGTGGGGCAGTCTCCCACAGCGGCTCAGTGTCAGGCGTGGGGCAGTCTCCCACAGCGGCTCAGTGTCAGGCGTGGGGCAGTCTCCCACAGCGGATCAGTGTCAGGCGTGGGGCAGTCTCCCACAGCGGATCAGTGTCAGGAGTGGGGCAGTCTCCCACAGCAGCTCAGTGTCAGGCGTGGGGCAGTCTCCCACAGCGGATCAGTGTCAGGAGTGGAGCAGTCTCCCACAGCAGCTCAGTGTCAGGAGTGGGGCAGTCTCCCACAGCGGATCAGTGTCAGGAGTGGAGCAGTCTCCCACAGCGGATCAGTGTCAGGAGTGGGGCAGTCTCCCACAGCAGCTCAGTGTCAGGAGTGGGGCAGTCTCCCACAGCGGCTCAGTGTCAGGAGTGGGGCAGTCTCCCACAGCAGCTCAGTGTCAGGAGTGGGGCAGTCTCCCACAGCAGCTCAGTGTCTGGACAGCTGCAGTTTCTTGGAAGAATACTTCAGTATGCCGGTAGCCGTAACCCTGGGGCCTTTGTTTTTGTCCACGATCGCTAATCTCCCGTTTACGTGTACAAACTGCCGTAGCTCTTAAAGTGGGTCATGCATTCACCATTCAGAATTTGACAGTTGTTTCTGAAGCAATTGGTTCAGTTTTCTAAATGCCTCTGTTCTCTTCCTTTTTTAAAAAAATCCCAGTCATTGACGATAGTTCTTTGGATTCTTTTAGCTTTCTCAAAGCTGTACCATATAAAACAACGCTACCTCAAAAATAAACATGGAAAGAAAACAGATTAGAATTGTTGATATTGTGTCAGGGTTTAAAAACCAACTGATTCCAGATTTAAGATGAAACCAGTATTACACACATGCATTGTTTACAAGAAATGAAAGATTCACCCTTAAAATATGTATTGCACACTTACCGTTTAGAATGTTACCCTTTATGCTAGTCAAGTGGCTTAATCCATATATATCTCAAGAATCCAGTCTTCCTCTGTACCAAGACTCCTACACAATTTTAAAACAAATGCTATCATTCTATGATTCTGAAACAGCACAAACAGAATCAGTATGTTCTGTAAAATGTTTCCTTTCTTTGCCTATCAGTTATGTAGTCCATACAGCTGATGAGATTCAACTTCTAATCATTCACTGTTTTCCAAAGATAAAGAACGTAGCAGGCCTGATCCATAGCTTTTTTCAAGGGTAAGTTTTCAGTTCTCTAATAGCAAGTTACTCTCACTGTATTTCTCTTATGCTCTTGTCTGTAAACAAGGCTTAAGCAGCCCTCCTTGGAGATTGTAGGGATCTGACAAATTCCATTAGAAAGTCAATCTGGCTTTTTGTTTCTCTTGACATCGCCATAGAAGGTCAGCCTGTCTCTGAGAGGAACCTGTCAAAATGGCTGTCTTACTGCATTTCTTATTGTTATTCTCTGGGGTGATATCCCTTGAAGGTCATATTATAGAAGGTCTTATCAAAGGAGCGTCAACAATAGTGGCCGGGCAAGAGTTGGTTCCACCTAATGAGATATGTCCTCCAAAGCCACTCTCAGCTTGATGCCCTAACAAAACCCAGTTGCCTCAAAACTTCGCCGTGACGTTAGGTTCGTCTCAAAAAAAACCATGTCAGATCTGTACATTCATCCTCCGCCCTCCGAAGTACACTGCTCTAACAGCTTTTATTCTCTCAGTCTGGGATGAAAGGCCAGATAAATGCAAGTATGCAAACAGCATTTTGCTTTATTATTGCCACTTCTCTGCCTCACGCTTTTACACCCCTAAGCAGACACACACACAGACATATCTATAAATACATGTTTTCAGTTTCGATGCCTGGGTCTCAGGCTTATTTAAAGGCAAGTCTGGTCAGTGAGTCCAGACTGTGAGATGTGGACCATCCCGAAATCAAACCACCTCAAATAAGAGACAGTTCAGGGCACCAGCTCATGAGCAGCTTCTCCCTGAAGTGGACTCATCGTGTTTAACTCACAGACCATCGTCCTTCATCTGACTTGGAAGGTAGTGTCGTGGATGAGGGGGTGGCCGCCCCCACTTGTGGGACCTGACGCTGTTTCCCAGCAGCCATCACCTGGATATTGCCTGTCCAGGATGGACATATTATTTTGCCTGTTTCAGCACTTCTGGCCGCTAAAGCCTGCTCATCTACATATTACTATTGACTAGTTCAAGTGCTAAAACCAAATGTTTATAAACACCTCCGTCCCCATGATAAGTGAAGTACCACTTCCTAAGAACTTCAAATGGCATCGGTCAGATAAACCATCTGGAGTCAGAGCACAAGCATCATGTGATGACTCGGCTGACCCTCTTTCAGCTCCACAGACTTCAGTTCTGACATTAAACATAACCAGCTAATGAAAGTATTTGTGTCATCCCTAGAGAAACAATTACTTATTTTTAGTTTGGTTTGTAACTTGATTATAGATTGATGGTGTACTTGTTAGTACAGCCCTGCACCTTCTGAGGAATCCACGTGCATTTGATTAAGCATTTAGCATCGCTCCCAGGGGCAGGCAGAGTCCCAGAGAGCCAGTGGACGTGGAAGGCACGGAACATCTGTTTTCCTGCCCTGTGATCAGCCTTCACCATGACCTGCCAGCCCCACACTGGATTACCTGGAGGCCTCTCTGTGTCAGATATCGGGCACCAGAGACTTGAACTTAGTACAAATGAGAATTAAGTTACTGGGCTAATTTTCATTTCCGATTTTAAACAACATTGTAATAAGAGATGGTCGTGTTTGCCCAACACCAGCTGTCTGTCCTGCCATGAGGCGGTTATGCGTCCTTCCCTTTTTCTTTTTCGAACAGTGTTGAATTAAGGACACAAGCATCTACTTGTCACTCTAATACGAATTTTAAGGCCTGTTAGAATAGTTAGCGCGAGTTGCCACCACAGTGGCTTGGCACCGCGGACCTTAGAAATAACCTCTAATTCAGCTCAATGCCAGTGCTTGTTAATTCTGTTATTTTTCAGGGAATAGTTCTCCAGGATTATTTTGATTTATTACTGGTTTTTTAGGATTATCCTAGACTGAGTAATTTAAGTATGCAAAGCCCTATAGGTACCTGCTGGACCTGATTTGCAAGTGAAAATGCAGTCATTGTTCACGCAGATAAGTGGCTGTGTCCTCACTCAGAGGCCAGAGGCAGTTCAGTCTCAGGATCCCTTCCTCCCACCCCACCCTCACACAGACACACACACCCTCACACACACACACCCTCACACACACACACACACACACACCCTCACACACACACACACACACACCCTCACACACACACACACACACCCTCACATACACACACTCTCACATACACACACCCCTTCACACTCACACATACACACACCCTCACACACACACACTCTAACATACATACACACACCCTCAAAAACTCATACCCTCACACACACACACCCTCACACTCACACATACACACACCCTCACACACACACTAACATACACACATACACACCCTCACACACATGCACACACCCTCACACACACATACCCTCACACACACACAAAAACCCTCACACACACCCTCACACACACACACACCCACCCTCACACACACACACCCCTTCACACTCACACACCCTCACACACACGCACACCCTCACACACACACACACACACACACCCTCACACACACACACACACACCCTCACATACACACACTCTCACATACACACACCCCTTCACACTCACACATACACACACCCTCACACACACACACTCTAACATATATACACACACCCTCAAAAACTCATACCCTCACACACACACACCCTTACACACACCCTCACACTCACACATACACACACCCTCACACACACACTAACATACACACATACCCACCCTCACACACATGCACACACCCTCACACACACATACCCTCGCACACACACGAAAACCCTCACACACACACACCCTCACACACACACACACCCACCCTCACACACACACACAGGCACACCCTCACACTCACACATACACACACCCTCTCTCACACACACACACACACACACACTAACATACACACACACATTCTCACACACACCCCCTCAAAAACTCATACCCTCACACACACACACACACACACCCTCACACTCACACACCCTCACACACACACACACCCTCTCACACACATATACACACCCTCACACTCACACACACCCTAACACACACACCCTCACACACACACACACACACCCTCACACACACATGCACACACACACACACTGTCACACACACGCACGCACCCTTACACACACATACACACACCCTCACATTCACACACACTCACACACACACCCTCACATTCACACACACCCTCACACATGCACCCTTACACACACATACACACACCCTTACACACACATACACCCTCACACTCACACACACACCCACACACACACCCACACACACACACCCTTACACACACACATACTCAACCCTCGTATCTCTTAATAAAGAACTGGATGTCTCTCCTGATGTGCTGAGCACTTCATATTATTTACCTCTATTAATGATTTCCTCTTTGAAGCTCTTTATGTTTTATCTGAAAAAATAAACATTTTTGAAGAATTCAGTAAATTTTAAACTGATAATTTAGGAATATATGCAAGAATCCTCACTAGATATACTCTATAAGGGAAATGTTGGTAAGTAGATGCAATTAAAAGAAGATCCATTCTACTCATTTTATTTGCCACAAATAGTCATTGAGGTATATTTTCCACAGGGCTGTATATTTTGTTTGGTTTTCTAAACCTCAGTAAGACAGTATGGTATATGTCAGTGCCCAGAATTTGCTTACTGGTCTTATACAAAATGGGGAAAATTTTAACAGGTCTAGACAGTTGATTGAATCTTAAAACTGTATATTTTAAAAAAGAATCATTCTTAAAAACAATCACGGTGTGTGTGTATGAGTGTACTAAGTTGCTTCAGTCATGTCCAACTCTGTGCAACCCCATGGACTGTAGCCACCAGACTCCTCTGTCCATGGATTCTCCAGGCAGGAATACTGGAGTGGGTTGCCATTCCCTCCTTCAAGGGAGTCTTCCCAACCCAGGAACTGAACCCGCATCTCTTATGTCTCCTGCATTGGCAGGCATGTTCTTTACCACCTGGGAAGTATGTGAAGAGTAGTTATTTAAACTAATTTGCAAGTGAAATTGTAATTGTTCAGGCACATGTGAGTGCATCCTCATTTAGGGGCAGTGGGTCTATTCACTGCTTACCCTCCCCCAAAAGAAAACAGCTCTAGATGTGTAATCTCCATGCAAATCTCGTCAGCATATTTACACTGGAAACAAATGTAGCCAATTATAGAAAAATAGGTGGAACTATTCAAAGCATTCATTACCTCTTTCAGGGCAATGGGATAAACTAAACTTCATAAAACTGCTGTAAAAATAACTACTTTAGAATTTAAGTACAGTTGTGTAATTTACTGCTGGTTACCAGATTCCATTTCAACAGAAAAATTTAGCTTCCAAAAAAAAGACTCCCAATGAAGTGCTGCGTCTGAAAACCCGGAGCCATGCCCCCACAAGCATTTAAAGATTAGGGCCCTGTGTGGCCCGTTTCACGCTGCATCAAGAGGGGCCCTTCTGGGCTTCCCTGGCGGTCCTGTGGTTAAGATGCCACGCTTCCCCTGGAGGGGGCTGAGGTTTGGTCCCTGGTCCGGGAGATCCTGCATGCCATGAGATGCAACCAAAAAGGAAAAAAAAAAGAGTGGCCTTTCCAGTCCAAAAAGTACCCCCAACGGTTTAAGCCGTCTTGATTAAATACAGTGGTGGGATAAGGCCCCTGAGAGTGGGGTTCCTGCCAGCCTCCGGCTCCGAGTTGAGAGCAGTGTCTCCCACCCATCAAAGGATCTGCAGGGTCAGAGCAGGAAGCGAGCTTCCTCCAACCCATTCCCTCCATTTTAATAACGAATCTGGGAGGAAGAATTCAAGTACTGTCATAGGAACGATCCCCCGGAGTAGGAAATGGGAACCCACTACGGCGGGTTCTTGCCTGGAGAATCCCATGGACAAAGCAGCCTGCGGGCCACAGCCCATGGGGCCGCAAAGAGTTGGGCATGACTGAGCAACTGAGCACGCACACCGCACAGGCGTCAGTGTTATTTGCAAAGTTAAGCTTCAGCGTGGGTCAGATTCTCATGAGTGATGACTTGTGGAGGCAGCTCCCTGAGGAGTCATCGTCCGAATCAGGCTTATGAAGCGAGGACAGAGACACTGCTGGACTCACAGCCTGCACTGCGTCCCTTCCAGCGGCAGAGTGCAGGCTGGCTCGCAGCTCTGTGGCGTGAAGAACCCCAAGTTCCTCTGAGTCCAAGCCAAATTACGCACCTACTCCTTTGCTCCAGTTATTTTGTGTCAGTTTCATTTCTCTGGGCTAAATGGGGTCTCCGGAGTTCTCTTTAAAAAGGTACAAACCTCTGGAAAAGATGGCCTATTCGGTGCCAGTCGCATTGAGATCCAATATATGATCATTTCCTCTGGGAGAGGAAGATCTGTGAGTGTCAAGAAGGGAAAGTGGCTACGGCAGGGAGTTAGCCAGATGGGGACGAGGCAGCCAGATCAAGGGGCATTTTCCCTGCTTTGCAGAGTTGCACTGCAGTTAGCTAGAGGCCCAGTTCTGTGGGTTTGTTTTGGTTTTGTCTTTTAAAACTTTTTTTTTGAAGTATAGTTGATTTACAGTGTTGTGTTGATTTCCGCTCTACAGCAAAGTAATTAAGTTACACGTGTGTATGTATATACATGTGTATGTATGTGTGTGTGTATATATATATATATAAAGATATATATAGGGAGAGGTGGGAATACCAGACCACCTTACCTGTCTCCTGAGAAACCTGTATGCAGGTTAGAAGCAGTAATGAGATCCTTACACGCAACAACACGCTGGTTCACACTCCAGAAAGGGGTGCGACAAGGCTGTGTATTGTCACTCTTTTTGTTAACTTACACGCACAGTACATTGTGTGAAACGCTGGGTCGGATGAAACACAAGCGATTGCCAGGAGAAATATCAGCAACCTCAGATATGCAGATGATATCACTCTGATGGCAGAAAGGGAAGGGGAACTAAAGAGCCTCCTGACTAGGGTGAAAGAGGAGACTGAAAAAGCTGGCGTACAGCTCAGCATTCGAAAACTAAGATCTTGGCATCTGGTCCCATCACTTCATGGAAAAAGATGCTGGGAAAGACTGAAGGCAAAGGGCGAAGGGGTGGCTGAAGGCAAAGGGTGAAGGGGTGACAGAGGATCTCTGAGATGATTAGATAGCATCGTGGACCCAATGAACGAACATGAGTTTGAGCAAACTCCAGGAGATAGTGAAGGACAGGAGAGCCTGGCATGCTGCGGTCCATGCGGCCACAACTTAGTGACTGAACACACACACAGAAGTTTTGTATTCCTTTCCATCAGGGTGACAGGATATGGAGTGTAGCTCCCTGTGCTGTGCGGTAGGACCGTGTCTATCCATCTGTGTATAAAGGCTCACATCTGCTGACCCCAGGCCCCACTCCCTCCTCCGCCAACCCCCTCCCCCAGGCGACCACTGGTCTGCTCTTCATGTGCCTGAGTCTTTTTCTGTTTGTAGACAGATTCATTTGTGTCCTGTTTTAGATTTACATGTGAGTAACATCTTACGGTGTTTGTCTTTCTCTTTCTGCCTTACTTCACTTAGTGTGATCATCTCTGCGTCTGCCCATGTTGCTACAGATGGCATTGTTTCACTCTTTTTATGGCTGGGTGGTGTTCCACTGTGTGTATGGACCACGCCTTTACCCTCGTCTTTATCCGCTCCTGTCCATGGACATTTACGTGTTCGCCTTGTCTCGGCTGCTGTGAGCAGTGCTGCTATGAACAAGGGTGTATCTTTTGGATTAGATTTGTCTGGATATATGCCCAGAAGTGGGATTTCTGGATCCTATGGTAGTTCTTAGAGAAGAAAATGGCACCCCCACTCCAGTATTCTTGGCTGGAGAATCCCATGGACCAAGGAGCCTGATAGACTAGAGTCCATGGGGTTGCAAAGAGTCAGACACGCAGACAAAACTGCGACTAACAGTTTTCCCACTTTGACTTTCAGGATAGTTCAGTTTTTAGCTTTTTGAGGAAACTCCACACTATTCTCCGCAGTGGGGGCACCACCTCACATTCTCGCCAACAGTGTGAGAGGACTCCTCTTTCTCCACAACTGAGAGAGACCCCGTTCTGCATTACTGTACGCTCCCGAAGAGTGAGGGGCTGCAGAGCTTTGCTGCGTGGCTTTGTCCCAAAGTAGCCTGGAGTTTCCTTACAGTGAGAGCAGCTGGCCGCCATCCTGAGAGGGGTCAAGGTAAGAAAGGTCAGCGTGTTACTGTGGCCAGTGCAGCAAGGCTTGTTCAGGGTCACCCAAGGCCTACTTAGGGGAGCAGCAACAAGCAGAGGGCTGGGCTTTCTGCCCTGGGGGGGTGAGAGGGCCCATCTGGCTCCAGAGAAGTTGGCTTAACTCTGTGAGGGTTTAAAATCCAGATTAGAAAAATCCCACAATGGGCATATGGAACCCCTCTCCCATATGGGATAAGGTGATTCTCCTAAATCAGCATGGTTTTGGAGGGTTTAATGTGTCAGTTACTTTTCTTCCCTCCTCTCTGTGTTTTAAGAGCCCCTTCCTGAGACCTCTGTCTTCATCCTCAGAGACGGGTGTTCCTAAGGAAGACTAGAGCGACGGTTCTGATGCAGACTCACCCACTTGTCAGGAGTCACTGCTCGTGAGGCTCCTCGAGCAGCGACTCCTGACAACTAAGGAGGAGTGCAGAGCATCAGAGCAGCCCCTGTTGAAGATAAAATATGATTAAGACATAGAAAAATAATTGAATGGGTAAAAACCATCTGGGACATCATGCAGGTTATTGGCCAAAAGGAATCTTTATGCATAGTTGGCCCTGCCCTGGGGAATCTCATGGCAAGGGAGAAGGGACAGTGGAAAACAGAGGGTATGAAAAGAGGGGCCTTTGGGACCAGGTTCATGTCTCTGCAGAATAAAGTTACTTCATTTGGGAGAGAAAAGACTGAAAACGGGGATGCTCAAGGGCATTTTGATGGTGCCGGGAGGAGATGACAGAGGCCCTGAAGAGGTGGAAGGGGGCAAGGGCCACAGATATTTGGGGACCAGCGCCCCCAGGACTTGGTTTCCTCACCACTGTGCCAGCGTCACTGGTGAATGCGTGCACTTGGCTGTGCCTGGTCTCCCGCAAATGCCCAGGGCAGGCTTGCTGTGCCAGAAGAACACTCCAAGATCAGTGACTATTACTTAGTCAGTTCACGGTCCCCAGAGGATCAGTCCACCTGTCATCCATCCCCCATTTTGTGCTAGTAGAAAAATGGAAAGCAAGATTCACAATTTACTACTTATGACGTGTTAGAATTTGTTTGACATGGTTCTTTATCTATGTAAGAAGGATACAGTAAGGGTTTGAATCCTGGAAGTCAGTCTGCCCACCTGGCTGAAGCAGAAGTAGGAGAGGAGCTGTATATATAGACAAAGTTTGCTCCACTGGTATAACATGTTGCCCAAGGGGTTACAACAAAGGAGGTTCAAGTTCAGGCAAGATGCCAATAAAATAGAAAACAACTGAATACAGACTAATATGTGCATAATCACTCAGTCGTGTCTGACTCCGTGTGACCCCATGGACTGCAGCCCGCCAGGCTCCTCTGTCCATGGATTCTCCAGGCAAGAACACTGGAGTGGGTTGCCATGCCCTCTCCCAGGGGATCTTCCCGACTCATGGATCAAACCCAGGTCTCCTGCGCTGCAGGTGGATTCTTTACTATCTGAGCCACCAGGGAATCCCAGTTCAGAGTACATTACAAAGCTACAGTAATCACAACAGAATGGTAATATACCGGAAGGGTATTATACACAGTGAAATAAGACAGAAAGACAGGTAGTGTATGATATACTTATACTGGAATCTTAAAAAGATACAACAAATTAATGAAAGTAACAAAAAGAAGCAGACTCAAGGGTACAGAGAACCCCTGGGGAGAAGGAAGAAGGGAAGGGCACGTTGGGAGATTAAAAGATACAAGCTACTGCATATAAAATAAGCTACAAAGTATGTTATACAACACAAGGAATATAATACTTTATAATAATTATAAAATGGAGGATAACCTTTAAAAATTGCGAATCACTATGTTGTACACTGAAACATCTATAATATTGTACATCAGCCGTGCCTCAGTTTAAACAAAAGAAGAATTGAAACCTTCAGAAAGAGACAAAAAGGAGTCGAAGTCAAGCAAGAGGTCATTTACAGGAAGTCGATCATACTGCGTGCTTTAGACCGAAAGCAGAGAGAGAAGACAATGGCACTCCACTCCAGTACTCTTGCCTGGAAAATCCCATGGGCGGAGGAGCCTGGTAGGCTGTAGTCCACAGGGTCGCTAAGAGTTGGACACGACTGAGCGACTTCACTTTCACTTTTCACTTTTCTGCATTGGAGAAGGAAATGGCAACCCACTCCAGTATTCTTGCCTGGAGAATCCCAGGGACGGGGGAGCCTGGTGGGCTGCCATCTATGGGGTCGCACAGAATCGGACACAACTGAAGCGACTTAGCAGCAGCAGCAGCAGAGATAGCTAAATATTAAATCACAAAAGGAGATTTACACTGGGGCTGCCCAGATGCTTCCTCACTCATATGAGTGACTTGGAGCCGCTGATCCCATAGGGATAAAGTCATTCAGGCTCAAGTGTGGGAAGGAGGAAGGCTGTCTATCAGAAATCAGCTCCCTCCATCCTGACCAGTGGGACTGCTCATTAACTCATTCATCAAACAGACACGTATGGGACGGTCATCGTCAGTACCCCAGACTGTCTGCTGTCTTTGTGACTGAGACCGCAAGAGGCCCTGCCCACCCCAAAGGAGGAGACGGAGCAAAGACCTCAGCCCACACCTCCTGGGAGCGGCACTGCCCAGGGCGGAAGCGTCCACGAGACTCACCGGGCTGTCTTGGCTACACACGGCCAGCCCTCAGCGACAGGCAGAAGCATCCAGTCCACCGAAACCACTGACGTTCTGGTCCGGCTTTGGCGCTGCGCGGGGGGTTTCTGCCTGTGGACTCCAGCGCAGACGCCCCAGGGCGGTGCAGACTGGGCGCGTGTGGTGGCCCAGGGCCCTGCTGCCTTCACATCCTTCTCCAGCCGTCTCCTGTCCTGTTCTGTGTGCTGAACTGCAGTGCGGACAGGAAAGACGGTTTGAGAGGGAAAGAGATGCACTAGAGTACAGTCTTTGGCGGGCGGACTACGTGTAAGGACTGTGGGACGAAAAAGCACTTTTTTAGGTCGAAGAAAAGGTGTGTGTTACAAATACTGATGCTAAAGCTGAAACTCCAGTAGTTTGGCCACCTCATGCGAAGAGTTGACTCACTGGAAAAGACTGATGCTGGGAGGGATTGGGAGCAGGAGGAAAAGGGGACGACAGAGGATGAGATGGCTGGATGGCATCACCGACTTGAAGGACGTGAGTCTGAGTGAACTCCGGGAGCTGGTGATGGACAGGGAGGCCTGGCGTGCTGCGATTCATGAGGTCGCAAAGAGTCGGACATGACTGAGCGACTGAACTGAACTGAACTGAAGAGTGTTGTTGTCATTTTTACTTCCATCAGGGTTAGAAGTAGAGGGAAGACAGGATTGGGATAATCTTTGGTCCCTTGTAGACACAGGCCATGAGAAAAATACTCCAGTTGGAGAGGATTTATTTTCCATAGTTGGCAGGAACACGTTTGTAGAGAACATGGTGTGTGTGTGTGTGTATATATATATATATATTTTTTTTTTTTTCTAACTGGACACCTGGTAGGCGTCCAGTGGGTGTAAGCTATTCTGTCTTTAAAATCTGGCATCCTCAGATACTGACAGTGTTGGTGAGAATGAGAACTGGACCCTCACAGATTGCCTGTGGCGATGTGAATCCTCTTCAGACAACATTTTGGCAGTTCGGCGAGTGATTAAGTGCAGAGTTACCATTTGGCCAGGTACTTCCACCGCTGCGTATTTATCCAAGAGAAATGAAACCAGGTCCATGCAAAACCTGTACACAAATGTTCACAGCAAGACCATTCACAGTGCCCAAAAAGCGTGCACCATCCACGTGTCCATCAGCTAGTGAATGGGTAAATATAATATGGTGTGAGCATACAGTGGAATATTATTTGGCAGTAAAAAAGAATGAAGCAGTGATGCATGCTTTGTGAAAGAAGCCAGTCGCAAAAGACCACATGTTGGATGATTCCATTTATGTGAAACGTCCAGGATAGGCAAATACGTAGAGACAGAAAGAGGAGTGGACCCCTCGGGCTGGAGGATATGGAGGTACAGGATGTACCTTTGGGATCTTTGGGAAATGAAAATGTTCTAAAGTGGGTTATGGCTGCAGTCGTGTCCCGCTGTGAATGTACTAACGGCCACTGAAGTGTGCGCATGAAATGGGTTGATTATATGGTATGTGAATTACATGTCAGTAAAGCTGCTTTTTAAAAAATTTAGCTTTGACATCTCAGCATCGTGGACTCCTTCCTACTTGTTGCAGCCACAGCTCTTTTGCAGAGGTGGGAAAGTAACGTGAATCTCCGGTGTCTTAAGTCCAGCACTGTAAGGATATTTTCTGAGAGTTCATTAGGAATTATTGCCTAACTAAGCCTGGAATTGCAATCCGATAGCTTCTCAGTGGGAATGGACCGTCTGTGCTGCCGGGTGGATGAGCCTATGCTAACAGATGCTTTCCATTTCAAAACACACATTGATTTAGGGTACGTGGCTCTGCTGTGTGGCCTGAGAGAACAAGTTTTGCTGTATTGAGAAACATTTTATCAACAGTATACTTCAGGTTATAGCGGTGTATTTGTGGAGCCGACTCAGGGGGCATCAATACAGAATGGCTTTAATTTTCTGCAGTCTCTGCCTTAGGCCAAGTTTTGTCGAATTTTGCTTTTGCATCCCTTAACAGTATTTAGCAGCATTCGGATCACTTCCAGGTAGTAGACCATCAGTCTGGTCCATCTTTAAAGTCTCCTGTCTTGCTGATTTAAATCTGATTCCATTTCCCCTCCGTGAGGATGGAGCAGGTCTGGTTCTGACCCCTCCTCTCTCCCTTCCCAAGGCCTGACTCCTAGGCTGTGGGGCAGAGAGAGGATGAGCACAGGTCTGTTTACCTAGGGCCACGCTTCTTTGACAAGCAGCCTCCTGCCGTCCATACCTTCGGATGACACATGTCAAAATGCTGCTTCTTGTGGGTTGTGGAAGGCCTCAGTTTCCAGGCACCTGGTGTGAAAACTGGCTGCCCTAGCCCAGCTTCCCCGGCCAAGCCCTTCCCCACGGGCACTGGGGACTTTTTAAAATGGTGGGGGGCAGAAGTGGAGTGATGTCACATGCTTGAGTACATACCTGTTTATTATACACTCACTAATGTGAAGTGGACGCAATTCGCAGATAGTAAAAAATACAGTACTCTTTAGTGCAAATCGCATGTAGCCAAAGGCCTCTGGGGATTTTTACAGCGTGCGTGTGTGCTCAGTCGCGACCGGGGTCTTTTGCAACCCCTGGACTGTAGCCCGCCAGGCTTCACTGTCTTTGGAATTCTCCAGGCAAGAACACGGGAGTGGGTGGCCATTTCCTTCTCCAGGGGATCTTCCCAACCCAGGGATCGATCAAAGCCTCATCTCTTACTCTCCTGCATTGGCAGGTGAATTCTTCACCAATGTACCACCTGGGAGTCCCTGGTTTTTGCAGCTGTAACTGACAAAAGAGAGTAGTTCTAACATGGATGTTGGGTGATATTTTAAGTTAGGAACTAAGGCCAAAGTTAGACAAAGAAGGTGTCGGAGCCCCACCTGTTAGCCTTGCCGCGTGCCTCACGGGGGCAAGGCGCACGGCAGCGTGCCTTGTTCTTCCGCCAGACAGATGGAGGGGACTTGTGAAAACACTCTGGGGGCCAATAATGATAACGGTAAAAGAATTAAGAAATGATGAGTTTTAAGTATTGATTACCCTGATAAGTCATTTAATTGCAACTTTATATCACTTAATTTTTGAGAATGGCTGTTTCATTTTCTAAAAATTTAAACACTGGCTGGCCAGCCGGCTCCAGAATCCCACCGCCCTCCCACAAAGCATCCTCCGAAAAGCCTCTGGGCTCTGGGCCCCTCTCCTGGGGGCACACCCCTGATCAGATGCAGGGATGCTGGAGACCTCCACCTCGGCGCTCCGGGGGGTGCTCCTCACACCCGCCGGCCGACGTAAACCCCCAGCCGGGGACGGCGCTTCAGAGCCTCCTGCTCACGGGCGCCCGGCTTCACTGGCGGCACCTTCCTCGATGGTGGTACCGAGCACAAGCTCACGCGCCCGACAGAGAGAGAGGGTCAGACACACCGAACAGCAAACACCGGAGTTTGCAGCAGAGACAGATCTACTGCAGGGCCATGCGGGGGAGCTGTGGCTCATGCCCCCAGACCCCGAGCTCCCAGAAGCGGTTCAGCAAAGTATCAAAGGCCAGGGGAGGGAGGCGCAGGGCTGATTGTTGCAGACTTCTTGGTATCAGAGTCCTTGGCTCTTGCAGCTGTCCACATCGGTGAGGTCCCGTGTCCCTACAAACCTCCCACATGACAGATGATATTCTCTGTCATGAATGTAGCCTTTTATCCCTGTGTGAATGGAAGTGTTACCCTTCAAGGTCAGAGCCTTGAGAAGGGGCTCTGCCTCAGGCTCTGCGCAACATTCCTAACTCAAACACAAGCAATAGAATAATACAAAGGTTAAAGTAAAAGAACAGATATAGTATGGAGTCGGATTTGTTCTTCCCTATTGCAGTGGCTTCAAGAGGAAAAAGCCTTCTTCTTCCAGTTTGGTGGTGGGAGGAGGGGACACAGGGGTGCTGACCTCCGCACCCTGCACTGCACTCCCGGCAGGTTAGCGTCGCGTGCCCCCAGACCCCCTCCTCTCCTGCAGGCCCCCTTCTCCTCCCGCAGACCCCCTCCTCCTCTCCCGCAGACCCTCTCCTCCTCTCCCACAGACCCCCTTCTTCTCCCACAGACCCCCTTCTCTCCTCCTGCAGACCCCCTCCTCCTCCCGCAGACCCCCTCCTCCTCTCCCGCAGACCCCCTCCTCCTCTCCCGCAGACCCCCTTCTCTCCTCCTGCAGACCCCCTCCTCCTCCCGCAGACCCCCTTCTCTCCTCTCTTGCAGACCCCCTCCTCCTCCCGCAGACCCCCTCCTCCTCCCGCAGACCCCCTCCTTCTCTCCTGCACTGTCTGGTAGACTTCTGGGCCCTGCAGAGCCCGCTCGTCTTCCCTGAGCACGTCCTGTGAAGACACATGTCCCTCTAGGAGCTGGGGCCCTTGGATCCTCTTTTAGGATCACTGGGTACTAATTTTGGGGTAATGACACATCTTGCTAGACTTGTATGACGCTTTGTGTGGCATTCTCAAAGTCAAATCTAGTTGGATCGCAGCCACCACTTGGTTCAAATCATAGCCATGATGATTTTCTCCCTAAATTATTTTATGAACCCCGCCCCACCACACACATGATACAGATATATGCACATACATATCTATAGATACATATATGTAGACAGATAGATGGGCTTCCCTGGGGGCTCCGTGGTAAAAAAATCTGCCTGCCAGTGCAAGAGATGCAAGTTCAATGCCTGGGTCGGGAAGATCCCCTGGAGAGGGAATGGCAACCCACTCCAGTATTCTTGCCTGGAAAATCCCATGGGCAGAGGAGCCTGGCGGGCTACAGTCCACGGGGTCACAAAAGAGTCTGACATGACTTGGCAAGTAAACAGCAGCAACAAATATATATTCTTTAAATATATATATATGTATCTATGTATCTTTCCAAGGATCTTAACAACCTTCTGGTCTGAGTTAGGCCTGTAATTAATAGTCTGGTTTTCCCACATTCTAAAGTATGAAAACTTTAACTTTGCCCTACTCACTTGATGCTTAATTAGTAGACCCTGAGGAATTCAGATAGCCCTAAATCTTGATAACATTCTTCAAAGAGACCTGAAAAATTCCTGTACCCCCAGGGGAAATAGCTTTAATTGCTCCAAGTCTTAACCTCAAGATTATAGTTCTCCAAATGAAACGCAAGTGAAGGAAAGAAATGAGGAAGGCTAGGAAGTTATCCTGCCAGGTATCAAGCATACCATTAAAGTGTAACAAGGAAAACAGGAATAAATAAAGCAAGAGGCAGATTAATTGGATGAAGGAATATTGAGCACAGAAGCAGGCCCGGACACTTATGGGAATCGTGTGTGTGATAAAACCAGCATTACACAAACAGCTACTATCTGTAAATACAGGAGAATATTCTAGAATACTGGAGTGAGTGGAGAAAGCCTGCTAGTACGCATGATATCACTCTAAAAAATATTTAAGAAAGACTGACTTATTTAAGTACTGAAGGACTTTACCCTTGTGTGACAAGAGACACTGTGCACCGGGTTAGAGGACAGACGCTTTGGAGAAAGTATTTCCTCCACATGTAATAGATAAACAATATTTCCCTTAGAGGTGGGCTGAACTTATTTTGGCTGAATGCTAAATAACCAATGTTAAAAAAATCAATGAACAGCTTAAGCCAAGGGTGAACGTTCCCCCCATATAATGATCTTCTGAAAAAGAAGAATAAATATGAAATTTTATCTTAAGAATCTAAGTAATCTTACAGTATTATTATTGAAAATTGGAGGGGATTCCCCAGCGGTCGGATGGTTAGGGCTCCGTGCTTCCCCTGCTGGAGGCCCGTGTCAGGAAACTATGATCCCACAAGCCTCGTGACGTGGCCAAAAGAAATTTTTGTTTTAATCCATAGAAAATTGGATATGTTTTTAAAGTTTGTCATAACGACGTCACTGTGTCATTTCTTGGCACTACCATCTTCTAGGCGACTCTTCTGCACGTGTACAAGATTTCGATGTTTTCGCCTGACGAAAAGGATGGATTTCTTCTTCTGTCTATTCCAGTGTGATTACTGTTAGTGGGGCTTTTGCTATCAGATTGGTGCAGTTTCCTTTTTCTCTAACAGTAGCACAAAGGTAGAGACCTAAAGATCTGGCTGACGGTGATCACCGTGAAGTGTCTTTGAAGTCCCCCCACAAACTGAAGCCGTGCGCAGCATGTCTAAAGCCAGTGTCCCCTGAATATTTGAGAAGCCCCCAGAAGATTTTTGCACTTGTATTTCTTATTGCTTGCTTCACTTCCTGCTTCCCACAGTCCCTGGACGCGCGGCTTCCTCTGCCGGCAGCCACCAGTTGTTGCCAAGCCTTTGCTCCCGGTGGCGGAGTCTGCCGGGCACCATCGTGCAGCGTCTGCTGTGCCAGGAGACTTTTCCGTAGATCACTGCTCATCCATCTCACTGGGAACATTTGTACTGAGGACATGTGAAGAGAATTCCAGGTCTTTTCCTTATATGTCACATGGTTTGTCTTTGACTGAAAAAGATTTTCAGTCCCAAGTTACATTCATCATGCTTACCAGTATTCTAATTACCAGTATTCAGATATTAGCAATAAGCCCAAATGATGGTTTTGTTTACTAAGTATGATAGCAACCTGATCTTTGATCTCCACAAGTTCAGCAAATCTCAAAATAACATCAAAGAGGCATTTGTCGGTTTAATCTTCCAAAAACTAAAGCAGTTTTGACTTTTGAATACTGAAGCCAAAGCTGACCTTAAGTGCATGCTTAATATTTATAATATATAAAATATGCCTTCACATCAGTAAAGAAAAAATGGACAAAAAACATGAAGAAGCACATCACAGGAGAAGAAATGGAAATGGTGAGCAAACATGAGAGCATGTTAAAACCTCAGTAGCTATCAGATCAGAGCAAGGCGCAACCGTGACGGGATTTTTGTTTGTTACCTTGACAAAAAAAAATATATATATATATATATTAAAGATTGGTAATGCAGTGTTGGTGAGAATATCCAGAAACAGAGTAGACTGTACACCCTTCTTTGAAGGACCTTTTGGTAGTATTCACCAAAAGTTCAAAATCTGTACTCTCCTCTCCAATGTTGTCACCTAGAAGAACCCACCCTCCAGAATGACTCCAATGTGTGCTCAAAATATGTGTACAAGATAGTAAAAGTCCTGATAGTGAAAAACCAAACCTAGTCTCAGTGTGCATCAGGAGGGGATAGAAAAATAAATGCTGAATAACTATGCAAGGAATACCCTGTAGGTACTAAAAATAATCAGCTCAATCTCTTTGTGCTATCAGAGAAACACAACTTGTGTATTGGCCCAGAGGAGAATGCAAGCTGCAGAATCATGTGATTCCCACTGGGTTTAAATATAAGTAAAGAAAAAAGTCTAGAGCAATGAGCATCCAACTGTTAACAGTGGTCACCTTGAGATGGGAAAGATACAGAGATGGAGGGGAAGTGAAGGGAAGAAGAGAGTGTGCTTTACATCATATGTGTTTCTTTATTTCTTGAATATATTAAAATGAGCATGTTACTTTTTAATTTCATAAAAGATTTAAATAAATCCAGGCTAGACCAAACCATGGAAGAAAAGTCCCCTGAAAGACACAAAAATGAGCTAGACCTCATTGTAATGCTGACCTACAGAAAGGCTCCAGTGACTTGGTGAGTAGTAGCTGAAGGAATAAATGTTCATCCTGGGGATCATGGAACAGCTGGAGGAGCAGCAGTTTGTAGCCTGCAAGAATCCAAGAAATGGCAAAGCACAAACCACAAATTTCAATAATAAAGTTTAAGAAAACAACCACCAGGGCTTCCCTGGTGGCTCAGTGGTAAAGAATCCATCTGCCAATGGAGGGGACACGGGTTCAATCCCTAGTCTGGGAAGAGGCCATGTGCCGTGGAGCAGCTAAGCTGAGCCTGCGCTCCAGAGCCCACGCACGGCCACGAAGGGCAGCCCCTGCTCGCAGCAACTAGAGACACCCCCGAGCAGCGATGAAGACCCAGTCCAGGGAAAATAAATGACTGCATACTAAAACCAAAACAGCCAGGAAGAAGATGAAAGCAAAGCTGCTGGACTGTCCTCCAGGGCCCCTTTCCTGACTTGCTAACCATGTGTGGAGAAGAACGTTCTGTGATGAGCCAGCACATAAGGCCAGTGTGACAAAGGGGACACCTGCCTCACGGAGTCACTGCTCTTTCTGGCTGTTATTTTTGTGTGTTCTTTCCTTGTCCTCTATCCATTCATACATCCTCGCAGAGACACGGTGTTAACAAGCGAGAAGCGGAGACAGAGGAACGGGGCAGGGTCCCATGAGGGCAGCAGTCTGCTTAGCAACCTCCCTAGGACCTGGAACATAGTAGGGCCTCAGCAGTGACAGTTGTCTGGAGCAAATGCGTGGGTTGCCCTCCAGTGGGAATTGTGGATCTTTGCCAAACAAGCAACTGAAAAGTGGTATTCTCAGTGCAGTGATAGAGGTATGGACGGACCAGACAGAAATGGGGCACAGACGTCTGCTACGAAGCCCCTAGACACATCCCTGAGCAGGCTCTGTCTGAGCTAAAATTTGAGACGTTCACAGAAGCCCACCAGACAGAGGAAGTCAGAGAAGCAAAGTGCAGAGAGCCATGAGCGAGCGGGGCCTATTGGAGAAGCTGCGAGTCCGCTGATTGCGGGTTACAGCATGGGATGGGGAGGCCAGAAAGATTAGTCTAGATCATGACGTTCTCAGGAGCCGTGCTAAGGGCCTTGCTGGTTTGGGTTGGGTTTGTAATTTGTTTTATTGAAGTATAGTTGACGTGCAGTGTTCTGTTAATGTCTGCAGTATAGCAGCGCCTCAGTTATGTGTGCACATTCTTTCTCATCTTCTTTTCCTCTGTGGTTTGGCACAGGACATGGAATGTGGCTCCCTGTGCTGCACAGAAGGACCTTGTTCTGTGTGCATTCTCTCTGCAGGACTTTGCGTCTGCTGACCCCAGCCTCCCACCCCATCCTTCCCCCTCCCCCTCCCCCTGGGCAACCATAGGTCTGTTCTTGGTATCTGTGAGTCAGTTTTGTTATTAAGTTCATTGTGTCATATTTCAGATTCCATGTGTAAGGGATATCACACAGTATTTGTCTCTCTCTGACTTATTTCACTAAACGTAATCCCGTTCATGCCCATCATGTTGCTGCAGATTGCAACATTTCATTCTTTTGCCTCACTAAGTAGTATCCCACTATATATATGTGCCACATCTTCTTTATTCAGTGGACATCTGGGTTGTTTCCATGTCCTGAGTTTTCTGAGTATTGCTGCTATAAACATTGGGGTGCATGGATCTTTTGGAATTATAGTTTCGTCCCAGGAGTGAGACTGCTGGATCACGTGGTAGCTCTATTTTTAGTTTTTTGAGGAGCCTCCGCACCATTTAAATTCCCACCAGCAGTGCAGGAGGGCTCCCTTGTCTCCACCCCCTCTCCAGCACGTTCATTATTCCACACCGCACTGTGCTGAATGTGGAATCTTAGTTCTCCCACCAGGGATTGGACCCAGACCCATGGTCAGTGAAAGCGTCGAGTCCCAACACTGGGCCACTCCAGCATTTATTGTTTGTAGGTTCTTTCAACAGTGGCTATTCTGGCTGGTGTGAGGTGGTACCTCACTGCAGTTTTGATTGGCATTTCTCTAATAATCACATGAAATCCCATGGACAGAGGAGCCTGGTGGGCTATAATCCGTGGGGTCACAAGGGAGTTGGACATGACTTAGTGAGTAAAACAACAACAGTAATTACATGCCAAGGACTTTGGATTTTATCTGAAGAGTGTCTTCAAGAATAATCCTATTTATATTTTTTAAAAGATGCACATGGATATTCATTTGCTGTCCTTATTTTGAAAACAATAGAAATTTTGTATGTGCCTGACAATGTTTCAGTCCATTGGCTTCTTATAACAGCTGTGGGGCAGCTCCTGCCATTGCCTTCGTCTTGCAGTTGAGGAAACCAAGGCACCAAGTCCCTTCTCTGACCTGATGCTGCTATGGGTGGAGCCCAGATACAGAGGCAGGCAGCCTCGACCCAGAGCCCACCCCCTTTTCCCTTATCCTGGGCTGCTTTTCTTTGTTTCTTTAAGGACATACATGTTTTCTTAAGGAAAGAAAGTCAAAAAAACTTTTTCGCGTGGTTTCTCCTGTACCACCTACCATCCAGGAGAGAATGATTTGGGGCCTTGCGGGTAGAACCCCTCTGCGGCTCAGCCGGCCGCCCGTCCTCCACTGCTCGCGGTCAGCTGCCTCCCGCCCGCTTTGTTCTTCCAGGTGTGTATAAGTTTACTTTTGGTGGTGCTGGTCCTCGTGGCCGTTGCGGGGTTTCTCTAGTTGCGCGAGTGCAGGTGACTCCAGCCGTGCTGCGCGGGGCTCCCCCGCGGTGGCCTCTCTGGCGTGGCCCACGGGTTCTGGGTGCGCGCTTCGGCGGCTGCAGCTCGTGGGCCCGGAGGCTCCGGCTCCGGCTCCGGCTCCGGCTCCGGAGCCCGGCCCGGCGGTTGTGGCCCTCGGGCTTCCTTGTTCCAGGGCATGTTCGACCTTCCCAGACCAGGAGTCAAGCAAGCCACGTCCCCCGAGTTGGTAAGCGGGTTCAGTCCGCCGAGCCAGCGGGAGGCCGCCTCCTGCAGTCGGCACCCGCGTCTCCCCGCTCTCCTGGACGGGCTGTGAAGCCTCCCGGTGTCCGGGGTTCCTCGCAGAGGGGGGCCTTCAGACAGGGTCCCAGGGGTTCCCTGAGCCTCTCCCTTCCAGAATCGCAGTCCCCGGAAAGGGCTGGGTTGGCGCGCTCAGCCCCCTTAGGCGCCCCCAGCTTTCACTGAGCCGCCCTCTGCGCCTGGCCCTGCGGGGACGCGGAGGTGAGCCCAGGAAGTAGAGAAGGAGCAAAAAGAAGTGGGGCTCCCATCACGAGGGATTTGCTGACTTAAGCCTCCACTCAGGTACTGTTTCATTGCTTCCATTGTGCCAGCAAAAAAAGCGATGGCTGATTTTTACACACAGGCGAGGTGCCGCGGGTTAGGATCCGGTCCCTAAACTGGATGGCGGAGAAGCGCTCCCTGCCCCCACCCCCGTGCTTTTCCGTTGACCACACCGTGAATCCTGTACGGGGACCCGCTCATACACAACACCCTGCCAGCTAGGAGAATCGAGTGCTTACCATCACCTCACCCTGTGCTGTGAGCCGAGCCAAGTGTGAACACACTCCTCTTCTCAGAAATTCAGACAAATGGTGAATGAAAGAGAGCAGACGATGCAGGAGACTTAAATTTCACTTTACTCATTCATGGATGAACTTTGTGGGTTTTCTTTAGTAAAGAGGAAGACTGACAGGTGATCATCTCAGAGATTGATAGAGACTTGGGAAAGCAGTAGCAGTCTAGAAGCCAAAATGATGGGGAAATTTTCCTTCTGTTGTAAAAAGGAATTGATAGAGAAACAAGGTTGAGTAATTTATGTTTGGAGACTGTTATTTCATCCCTGGTGTAGCTCTGTCCATGAAATATGAAACCTTACAGCAAGAGTCAATCTTCCCTCAGGTCATGATTATAAATATACTGTACAAGGAGTATCTGATTCCTCCAAATGCACTGCAGTTGTCATGGACACACATTTATTGCCTAGTTTCATTTGGTTACTTGTAGTCTTAACTGTCTTCTGTTCAGCAAAATATTTTAGCATTGAACTGTTTGATAACACATGATTTTAAAATTTCATTTTATACTTTTATTCCTTCATTAATACTTTTAAGATTTGCATAAATTTACAAAGATGCACACACAATAATATTCTTCACAGCATTGTTTATTAAGCAAAAAAAAAAAAAAGTAGAAAGAACCCATATATCTCTAAACAGGAAATTGATTTTTAATTCAGATTAATATTTTAAATGTTGCGGACTTCCCTGGTGGCTCAGTGGTTAAGAATCAGCCTGCCAATAGAGGAGACACACAGGTTCAATCCCTGGTCTGGGTGGATCCACATGCTGCTGAGCAGCTAAACCCGCCACCACAACCCCTGAGCCTGTGCTCTAGAGCCTGGGGGCGTAACTACTGAGCCCAGTGCTAGAACCTGCGCTCAGCAACAAGAGGAGCCACCTCAGTGCGAAGCCTGCACGCTGCTGCTCTCTGCAGCTAGAGAAATCAGTGAAGACCCAGCGAAGCCAAAACTAAAAGGAATCAATTAATTAATGCCTTTTAAAAGTTTACAAAAAGTAAATAAATAAGATGATGCACAGGGAATATAATAACTTTGTATGGAGTCTAATCTATAAAAATACTAAATTACTATGTTGTACACCTGAACCTAACATAGTAATATTGACATGTCAGTTACACTTGAATTTAAAAAAATAAAAATGATGAGGTAGGATGTAATTCCTGAAACAGAAAGTTATTCACCATATAATGAGTTTTTTTAAAGGTTGCAAAAGCAGACTGACCTTTTTTTTTTTCCTTGTATGTTTGGAAGAGAAGTCTGGAAGACGGAAGTCAGCGTGTTAACAGTGCTTCTTTCAGTGAATTTGCAGCCAGTTTTCACTTACAACTTTCTGTCTTATGTGTTGTGTGAGGTGGCTTTGTAAATTATTATTTTTATATTTAGTATGTATAATTTTGCAGATGGAAAAATATTTCTGTTTTAAAAACTGAGCTCGAAAAGGTGAAAGGAACTCTGAAAGGAATTTACTGCTAATTATTTAAGCATATACAAAAAGAAGTCTGCACAGTGTGAGTGAGGTTTCTTCCTCCTCGGCCCCTGCTGAAATAGTCTGAATGCTCTTCCTCACCCCTGAGCTTCCTGTTCCTCGTCCTTCACCTGTCTGCCTCTCCCTTTGTGAAGGAACAGCGGACTCTTGTTCCCCGTTAGCCCACCCTCCGTGCATTAGAACATTAAAATCACTGCTCATTCTTCTGACTTAAGCCAGTCCTTTACCGTGACCGGTTAAGTGAGGAAGCTCAGATGGCCCTTTTGCACCTCTCTCATGTTGGGTGTATTTAACCAAACAGCCGACTTGACTGGTGTAGACCTGAGCTCTGTCCAGGGCGCCCAAGTTCTTTGCCTTCCCGAAACTGGAACTGGATGATTTGTTTCAAAGGTACAGAAATGGGACTCACACCTCTCTTTGGCCCTTTTTAGACTCTAATATAAAGTCATTACTTTAGTCTGAACTGAAAGACAGTATTTTTTAAGAAGATATCTTGCCAATCCCAGATATTTGTGTCTACATTTGGTACTGCTGGTCTGAGTCATCTTGAACCCTGGCTGGGCTGGTTGAGGTGACAAGTTTCACCCTTTGGGCAGGTGAAAGTCCAGAGTCACAAAGAGCAGGCGGAGAGGCAAGACGTTTGTAACAGACCCGTGATAACGAGTCAGTGTAAGAAACTTAACAAGCTTAGGGCAAACCCAAGCAAGCTTAAGGGAAGTTCGTGAAAGCTGAAGCAGTCTTGGGGCTCCCTGGCGGCCCAGTGCTTGGGACTGTGCTTCTGTTGCAGGGGACACGGGTTCAGTCCCTGGTCGGGGAACTAACACCCCACAACTCACTAGGTGAGGCCCCAAGGGAAAAACAGCCCCCTAAAAATGGTGTATTAGTAATGTTAGATCTGTAACAAAATGTTTTTAAAAAGCAGGGGTTTGTTGGGAGGACTTTCAGAGGCTGTTATCGTCAGCCTCCGCAGATTCTGAAAAGGTGGTGCTTCCCTTACACTCTGATTATTGAGAAGCTGTGACATTGAAAGTCTTACTCAGGATTTTCCTCAGGTTACAAGGTTATCAGACCGCAGGCACCCTGCCATCTTCTTTGCTTATTTTTTTTTTATTTATTACCAACTTTTGCTCATTTTTTTCTCTTTTGGTGCTTTCTTATCCACTTGCTCTAATACACACAAATTCTCAACACCAAAAGTACAGGAACTAAAATTCGAAGGGAAATGAAAGAGTGGAGGGAAACCAGTGCCTTCTGGGATCTCCAGAAACCTAAAGGACGTTTTTTCAGTTGCTCTGAATGGTCTTCATTAGCCCTGGATCCTGTCTGAGTGGAGGAGTGTCCCGGGAGCCTGCAGGGAGAAGGGGGCTCCAGCTCCAGGCCTGGAGCCCCCCTCCTTAGGCTGAGCTTCCTCCCGTGGCAGCTCCAGTATGTTCAAGTTTGAGGACGTGGTTAAGTCAGTGAGTTGTCAGCTGTGAGTAACATCCTCACTACTTTTGTAACAGAGAACCCTATGACTTTGATAAGGGCTTCCCTGGTGGCTCAGGCCTTAAAGAATCCACCTGCTCATGCAGGTTCGATCCCTGGGTCAGGAAGATCTGCTGGAGGAAGAAATGGCAACACATTTCAGTGTTCTTGTCTGGAGAATCCCATGGACAGAGGACCTGGTGGGTTACAGTCCATGAGGCTGCAGAGTGGGACATGGCTGAGCAACTCAAACACACACACACACCCGGCTTGGTAATTCCCAAATACAGAGACACTGTGTCACCCACTCACTCACTTGCTGCTGCCCCCAACCCCAGCAGTAATCAGGGTGGAGACCAGGCTCCGCCCACTCGCATCTTCTCGGGGAAGGAAATGCTCCCTGAAAACCAGGGGGGACGGCGGCAGGTGTCTGCCTGCTGGGGCCCGGGGAGCCTTGTCCGGACCGTGACGAGGCGGCAGGGCTGCAGCGATGCGGTCCCGGGCGGGCGGCACGCAGCCTCCAGCTTTTCCGCCCGCGCCCCGACACCCCGTGTCCCCGGCTCCGGGGGGCCGAGCGCTGGCCCGACTGACCTGCCTCTGCTTCCTTTGCAGCTGACCCGCTGGTCGGCAGCATCGCCACACAGTACATGACCAACAGGGCGGAGCACGACCGGATGGCCAGACAGTGGACCAAGCGGTACGCCACATAGCGCCGGCGGCAGCTCCGCGCGGGCCGCCCGCGCTGCCCGCAGGCTTGTTACCTTTGGAACCGTCTTGCGATGGAGCGTCATCCAGCCCCACTCCTGTTCCTTTGCTCCCACCCCTTCCTGTTTTATTCCCTTTTTAATTTCCATTAACTTGAAAGATCTGGTCTTTTTTTTTAATCCCCCCCTCCACGTGGATGGGAACTTTGGTTTTCAGTGCGAACAATGTGGGATCTGTAATAATAAGAGCTTTCTTACCAAGCTTTGTATTCCTGTGTGGTTTTGTTCCTTACTGTCCATTTTCTTTTGACCCTTCTTCCTTTTCTGTGATCTTCAGGAAGACACGAATTCAGAATTCTATCTCGTTTCTACTTCCATGTAGCGCTTAGGATTAAGTTTTTTGTACTGAAGTCTTTATCGGTGGGTGCATGCTACTGGGAACCAGATTTTGTACAAACGCTTCAATCACAATCACTGTGCATTACTGAAGACTCTGTTTATCACTAGCCTTCTGTCCCCACACCGAAGGCTGCTGGATTGAACAAAATAATATGTATTTTGATTTACTGCAAGTGCTTGTACATTTCTTAGGGACCTGGCGCTTTTGACTGTGGATCAGTTGATGTACACTTGGATTATTAAAGCGCTCAATAAATCACTGTGGCTGATAAATGCACTTCTGATAACCCGGCATTTGCTTTGTATCCTGGTGACCGACACAGCGCTCCGCGCAGTGAGGCTTGCCTAATTCAATTACAGGTTCAAGTGTGTTTTTTCATCTCAAACCTGGGAGGTCCCTTTGCAGTTGAGTTGCCAGCTGAGGAGGTTCCCCAGCTGTCAGTGGCCTGACGATTTTATGGTTGTCTCAGATCACTCTTGTTTTGCGTATTGGCTGGACGTCACTTTTGTACGGACATCTTTTCTGTTACCACCTTCTTGACGCAACAGTTCAAATATGTGACTCCAAAAATAGGCTTCTAGTGAAATTGAGGGCTGGGCTGATCATTGGGTTAAACCACTTTTGACTTTATTTCTCCCTTCTTTTTCGTCTTAAGATGGTTACAGTGATTGCCCTTGGTTTGGAGTTTGTTTTTCCTCTATAGTTTTAGCGGAAAAGGCAAACTCAACTTGTATCAGCCGTGGTCAGCACGTTCAGTGACAAGGTTTGTCTGGCTTTGACCTTCAGGCTTTTTTAAGTTTGCAGCTACAGGAGGCAGAGGAAACGTGTGTGGTGTGGCTTGAAAACCACACTGCCGTGCTTATTAATATTCAGGTTTCTTTGTGTTGACAAGGCCTGTTGGAAACTCCTGCTTCAGCTAATTACAGTTACAAGCCCACCTTACAGCTCAGTCTCATTTAAGGAACTTCGTTACTGTTAAACAGTAGGATTTACAAGTGTAAGGTTTTTACCTCTAAATGTTAATATTTCTGAACTTCAATTTTAGTAACTTTATCAGAAACATCTTAAACATCTGATTCAGAAGGTGTACTTTCTGTTGCTTTTTAGCAGTTGGAAAGAAATCCTAAAGAAAATGATGTTTAAACACTGTAAATGACACTTTGAAATCAGTGTACTCAAGGATATTTTAATAACCATTTTACCATCCATTGTATTTAAATACAGTTTTCAGCTTACAGAACACCATACAGTTTCTGTTTTTTCAAGTCTAGCGAGCTTTTCAAGTCTAGCGAGCATAACCACAGACAGCGTGTATGAATGGGCACGGCTGTGTTCCAATAAAGCTTTATTGACCAGAGCAGTTGGTAGCCAGATTTGGCCCACAAGTTGTAGCCTGTCCCTGCCTGTTACAGACCACCATAGACGGTGTGAAAAGAATCAGATAACTGTGTGTTTAACATTTCTCTACTTAAAATAATACAAACTTAATTAATATAATACAAGACATTTTTAAAAAATTACCCAGACCGTTTTATTGCCTGCAGTCTTTCTCACCATAAGGTTTTTATGTTGACTTTATTGCTTTAGGTGAAAAAATTCAACCCTAAAAGCATTAAATTCATTTTCACATGAAATTTTATTAAACGGATTTTTGTTACTTTTAACTGATTAAACCAGTCTCATGATATTAATAGTGACTTTTATAGACAGTATTTAAATTCAGTTTGCCTTTCTTCTCTTAAAGCATCAGCTGCATGGAATACACATTTTGATGGTCTCTCCAGTATACTACATCTACATCTCCTGTCTGTCTGTACTTTAGATCATTTAAAAATATGTATTTTTTAGGAGACAGAAATTACAACAATTCTAGTAGGAAATCCTACCAACCACAAATCCGTGTTTGCTATTCCATGAGGCATTTTCAGGTATTATGTCAATTTGATATGAAGAGTTTATAAAACTCCTTTCCTTAGTGTTATGAACTTCAAGTACTTAATGACAAACAAATGTACCTTCCCTTCAAACTCTGAAAGCTGGACAAACTCCAGAGAGACCAAGAAACTTTTAGTTGAGCCTGTTAAGTCTAGATTTCAGATAACATGGTAATTTTACTTGAAATCTATAACAGCAGGCAATACAGTTTTAATAAGTTTTCAGTACTGTTTGTAAAATAAGACTTGGGAGTAGTTTAATAGTCAGAAACCTAAGTAGTTTTGCTAGTAATTATGGAGATAATATTGGCCTTGTACCCTAATATTGTTTAACATTCCAAACCAGTTATTGCTAGTTGTCGTCTTTTGTAGCTTTGTTAAATAAAATGTTGGCAGATCCTTGACTGAGGCAGGACCATTGGTCATTGAGAAAGTAGTTTGAAATGATATTTATTGATCTTAAATCATTCAGAAGGCTGTGGCCTTAATTTATCCTAAAATTGAAGATAAATAAAGCATTGCTCATTTGTTCTTCTACAAGAATCTACAAGAATTGAAGACAACAAATGCAGTAGTCAATCTTTTCTTCTTATGATGAGAGTGTAAACCCAGAAGTTTATCCTAGAATACTGATTTGGGAATTCGGGAGAAAGGAAGTATTTATTCAGAATGTACTATATGCCAAGCCATGTGTTACCTAATAAAACCTCAGCCCAGCTTTGGAGGGTGCAGGTGGCTATCATAATCTGAACATTTGTAACCCCCAAAAATTCCTGAGTTGAAATCCTAAGTCCCAAGGCGATGATATTATGAGGTGGGGTTTTTAAGAGGAGATTAGGTCAAAAGGGTGGGGCTCTTGTGATTGGGATTAGTGCTCTTATAAAAGAGACCCCAGACAGCTCCCAAGCCCCATTCCATCACGTGAGGACACAGTGAGATGCTGCAGTCTCGCCGGGAGAGGGCCTCCACTGGAACCCAGCACCTGTTGGCACTTGGTCTCAGGCTTCCAGCCTCCAGAACTGTGAGCAGTGCATTTCTGTTGCTTATGAGCCACCTGGCCTGTGGCTTGTGTAGCAGCCTGAACAGAGTCAGACCGTGGCCCCACGTCACGCACAGCTAACAAAGTACCACAGTGAGATTCCCACCCAGGCTTGACAGCAGAGCCCCTCCTGTCGACCACCAAGCCCAACACGCCTCTCTTCTAACCACGGAGCCATACTGGAGAGAGAACTGGCCTCATTCAGTCTTACAGTCTGCACAGTTTGGGGCGGTGGGGTGCCATCTTCAGGAAGTGGGAGAAGTTGTTGAAGGAGATGTGGACCTGGTGTCAGATGAGAAATCAAAACGCACTTCCAGTCTTGGAGAGGCTGCTTTATGAACGCCCAGCCCTGGGGAGACGCCACGTGAAACACCCGCCAGTTTCTCTGCATCTCAGCCCTGCAGTGAAAACACTGCTGACTGTTACCAGGCTGGGCAGTTTTTAATGTCTCTACACTTTGTGCTTGAAAAAGTGATACGTTCGTAGACAACAGACTCCTGGCTGCCAAGGTGAAAGGGGTTGAGGGAGGCGTGGGGAGGAGCCTGGGGTTGGCGGACGCAAGCTTTAAATATAGAATGGAGGGACAAGAAGGGCCTACTGCGTGCCACAGAGAACTACATTCAACATCCTGTGATAAACCATAACGGAAAAGAGCATTTTAAAAAGAATGTATACATGTGTAGAACTACATGTGTAGAACTGAATTACTTTGCTGTACAGCAGAAACTGGGCTTTCCCGGTGGCTCAGCAATAAAGAATCTGCTTGCAATGTGGAAGATAGCCCACAATGCAGGAGATGCGGGTTCAGTCCTTGGACTGGGAAGATCCCCTGGAGAAGGAAAATGGCAACCCACTCCAGTATTCTTGCCTGGGAAATCCCATAGACAGAGGAGTCTGGAGGGCTACAGTCCATGCAGTCACAAGAGTTGGACACAACTGAGTGACTACACCATCACCACACCACAGCAGTAACTCACACAATGGTGTAAATCACCTGTGTTTTGCTTAAACTATCAATAAAGTAATAACAGCAGTCCATACTTGAGATCCAACCAGTCCATTCTGAAGGAGATCAGCCCTGGGATTTCTTTGGAAGGAATGATGCTAAAGCTGAAACTCCAGTACTTTGGCCACCTCATGCGAAGAGTTGACTCATTGGAAAAGACTCTGATGCTGGGAGGGATTGGGGGCAGGAGGAGAAGGGGACGACAGAGGATGAGATGGCTGGATGGCATCGCTGACTCAATGAACGTGAGTCTCAGTGAACTCCAGGAGTTGGTGATGGACAGGGAGGCCTGGCGTGCTGCGATTCATGGGGTCGCAAAGAGTTGGACATGACTGAGCGACTGATCTGATCTGATACTTTATGCAGTCTTTTTTAAAAAAGAAATATGTTTGTAATTAATACAGAAAGCAGTTGAAATTGTACAAAATAGCCCTACGAGAGGATTCTGACCTACACATGTAAACACGTCCCCTCTGTAAGGTTGCAGGCCTGCGGCATGGTCACCCCACACAGGCACCTGGCACCCCGTCATCGTCCTCAGAGGACGTCTGCTGCAGGCCGAGCACTTCCTGCTGCATAGGATCTGGGAGTTGAGGCCGACATCCAAGGACCTCCTGTGGTAGCCAGCACCTCCCACATCCAGGCTGTCCCGGGGGAGCTCCCGGTCCCCTGGGCCTGGGACATTCTATCTCCTCTTTCACACTCACATTTCACCAGGAGCGCTGACGATAAGCATTAGGGGGTCAGGCTTACCCCAGTTTGGTGGGACTTCCCCTTTAAAACAGAAAGGCCCGTGTCTCAGGGACGCCCTTGGTCTGAGACCCACAGGAGCTTTTGTGCCAGGACTGAATTTAAGCAAAAGTCTTATGTATCACACAGGGCTGGTTGCTTCCACAGAAACACTATTTGAGGAAGCTGCGTTTTACTCAATGTACAGAGATCCTGTTAGAAAAGATGTGCCCTCAATAGAAGCAACCTAGATATCCATCGACAGATGAATGAATAAAGAAGCTGTGGTACATATATGTGATGGGATATTACTCAGCCATAAAAAAAGGAACATGTTTGAGTTGGTTCTAATGAGATGGATGAACCTGGAGCCTATCATTCAAAATGAAGTGAGAAAGAAAAACAAATATTAATGCATATATGTGAAATCCACAAAGTACTGACGATCCTATTTGCAGACATAAAGAACAGACAGGACACAGTGGGGGAAGAGGAGGGTGGGATTATTTGAGAGCGTAGCATTGAAATGTATACGGTACCAGATGTAAAGTAGGCAGCCAGTGGGAATCTGCTGTATGAGGCAGGGAGCTCAAACCGGTGCTCTGTGACAACGCAGCAGGGTGGGAAGGAGTGGAAGGCAGTTCGAGAGGGAGGGGACACACACAGACCTGTGGCTGATTCATGTTTGATGTATGGCAGAAACCAGCACAGTACTGTAAAGTAATCATCCTCCAGTTAAAATAAAACTTTGAAAGAAGATGTGCCCTCCATGGCTGGCAGCATTCCTGTATATGCCACTCTCTGTCTTTCACATCCAGCCACCTTCTCTCAGTCCCTGCTCTGGAAACAAATGTGAGTAATTGAAGCTAATTGCGACCTTTCCTTACGTCTTCAAACCTGGCTTCAAGTGCGTTTGCCTTCCTACGAGGAGGCTTACTCCTAATGAGTGGTCTGAAACATAATACGCCTTTCAATAGGATTTTTTGAAAAGGCAAATTCCTGAATTTTAAAAGATCTCTCATATAGGGGCCCAGACCGGAGAACAGAGGAGATAATGTGACCTCCTATCTTTTTTCTTTTTTTCTCTCGAGTGGATTTTTAAAAAAAATTTATTGGAGTGTGGTTGGTTTCAGATGTGTAAGTTTCAGGGGCACAACACAGTGAGTCAGTTACACAAATGCATATAACCATTGTTTCTTAGGTCCTTTTCCCATGTAGATCATTGCAGAGTACTGAGGAGAGGGCCTTACTAGTCATCTGCTTTACGAGGGGTAATGTCTGCCCATCCCAGCCTCCCAATTTACCCCTCCCCCACCACCATCCCCCACTTGGTCACCAGAAGTTTGTTTTCTACATCTGTGAGTATTTCTGTTCTGTAAATAAGTTCATTTGTACCATTTTTTTAGATTTCACATATAAACGACATCATGTGATGTTTGTCTTTCTCTGACTCCACTTACAGAGGATCATCTCGAGGTCCGTCCACGTTGCTGCCCGTGGCGTTATTTCATTCTTCTTTATGGCCACTACTGAACATAGCAGCCAGTGAGCCCAACCAGAGAATTCAGGCAGCTGTGGAGCCCAGCCTGCTTGCTGGAGTGGGAGTTATCAAGCATATGGTAGCATTTCTTATCTGTAGATGACAAAAAAAATCTTGGCCTTCTGACGGGGGTAAAATTCTTTTATAAGTAGTAGTTGTGAAAGGCTTGAGATTCTAGAAGTCTGTGAAAATTGTGTGCCTTTGGACAACAAACGTAGATTTCTGTAGTGGAACATTTAGGGCTTCTGTTTCTTCTTCACAAGCTCATTTTAATTCTGTTTGCTGGATTAAAAGGGTGATGTCTCATCCTCATCATTGTCATTATCATCTCAGTGGTGACCCCTCCTTCAGCACAGGCTGTGGAAAACACTGTGTGAATATACGTATGTGATGTATAATCTCACTCAGCCATTGCTATAATCTCCCAAGATGTGTGTTATTCTCATCACATAGATGTGAAACTGACCAAAGATTCCAGTAGATCCAGACTCCTGTAACTGCTCAGCAGCAGAGCTGGGTCTCAAGCCCAGACCTGTGTGGCTGTGAAAACCAGGCGTGGAAACCCCTGGGGCACCATCTCCCAGCCCAAGGAAACGCGGTGGCCCTCACTGCAGACCTCCCAGCTAGTGAAGGAAGAAATTACTGTGTTTACACAACCAGAACCCTGAAAACTTGTGTTCAGTGGACCTCGGGTCAAGCAAAATACTATATGTAGCTCCACCAGGTCTGAGAGAGCCTTGGGAGGAAAGCAAGGGGGACAAAGCAGGAGGAAGTGAGGGGGACCCTCCAGTCCGTCTGGAGGACACGGAGCCAGACAGCCACCCAGTCAGACACCCAGGGAGCCACCAAGCCAGCCACCTGGTCAACCAGCAGGCCAGCCACCCGATCAGACACCAGGCCAGCCTCCCAGTCAGACACCCAGGGAGCCACCAAACCAGCCACCTGGTCAACCAGCAGCCAGTTCCGGGGTCCCCGGCCCCCCAGTCAGCCACAGGGTCGGGCACAGACCCCACCCTGGAGCCAGCTATCAGCAGCTCCGCAGCCCTTCTCTGCCTTCCGGCAGCTGGTTTGTGCTTGTTACTTTCTTGTCTTACCTCCCCCCCCCGCCCCCCCCCCCCCCCACCGCCCTAGTCTCCATGGGACGATTTCTAGTCATTTTCTAGCTGAATTCAGTAGAAAAATAATGTTTATTCACTTTGCGGCCCATTTGGCCAGAACATGTCTCTATCCCATGAAATACCGTGTCAACATGTTCACGGTTCAGAATCACGGCGCACCCCTCGCAGCCGGTTGTGTGTCAGGCTGGATGAAATTAAAACGTCACCCTCCTTTTCCTCTGCTGTGGATCCCGTTGAGTTCGCCGCCGGTTGTGTGTCAGGCTGGATGAAACTAAAACGTCACCCTCCTTTTCCTCTGCTGTGGATCCCGTCGAGTTCGCAGCCGGTTGTGTGTCAGGCTGGATGAAACTAAAACGTCACCCTCCTTTTCCTCTGCTGTGGATCCCGTCGAGTTCGCAGCCGGTTGTGTGTCAGGCTGGATGAAACTAAAACGTCACCCTCCTTTTCCTCTGCTGCGGATCCCGTCCGTCACCCTCCTTTTCCCCTGCTGCGGATCCCGTCGAGTCGCCCTCAGCAGGCGGCACTGGCGCTCTCAGCAGAAATGCCAGGCTTCAGAGTAAAGACCTGGCCCGTCCAGCCTCCTGAAGCCGCGCAGGCCCGAACCAGGGCAGAGAGGAGCGGGAGGAGCAGAGTGTGTGTGTGTCTCCCTCTCTGTCACACGCACACGCACACTCAGACAATCTGGCTCCCTCTCTGCTGCCTTCCTGAACGCACTCCCTCAGGCACACCCACTGACCCCAGAGACGACAGCATTTCCTGGCAGCCCCCCTCACACCCCCGGAGCCCCCCACGCTGTAACCCCGCTCCCAAAGCTCCCTTCCCTCTGGGCTCACCTTCCGAACGTGTCCACACTCCGGTGTTTCCCGCCCTGTCATCTCGCCTTCTCCCTCCTGGGAGGATCTCCTCGCTCATCTCACGTGCTTCCTGACGACCTTGATGTCCGTCACCCAGTGTCTCTTGCAAACACCAGCTCCGCATCTCCACCTTCCTCCCAAGGATGGGTGCGTGGAAACCCCACGGGCGCAGCAAACTGTGTATCTTAAGTTGAACTCATGCACTGTCTGCCTGTGTCCCATCCCTAAACCGTGTCCAGATGCAGGACCCGCAGAGATAAAAGGCCAAGTACATCCCGCCAGGAACCAGTCGCCCAACACCAGGTACGTTCTGTCCCCCGAATGGGGACGGCCAGGTGACTAGCTCCAGCCAGGGCATGGGAGCCGGTGAGCTGGGCCCCAGGCAGGCACACGGCCTCCCTCCAGCCACGTGCCTGTCTGCCCGCTGGAAGGGAAAACACCCGCCTTGTTCCTATCCTGCGTTCTTAACCCAGAAATAGGAAAGGGTTCAGACTGAGTTACCGGCTTCCCTGGTGGCTCAGTGGTAAAGAAATCTGTCTGCCAATGCAGGAGACGCAAGGGACTCAGGTTATGCCTGGTCTGGGAAGATTCCATGTGCCGCAGCAACTGAGCTCCTGCACCACAACTGCTGAGCCCGAGTGCTGCAGTTACTGAAGCCCAGGGGCCCTCGAGCCAGTGCTCCGCCACGAGGAGGGGCTGCTGCAACGGGAAGCCCCTCGCATGGCGACTAGAGAGGAGCCGCTGCAACTAGAGGAAGCCCACGTGCAGCAACGGAGACCCAGGGCAGCCAAAATCAAGCAAATAAAAAATTTTAATGTTTTTTTAAAAACTGAATTAAAAGGGGAAAAGTGCACCGGAAACTAACATTGCAAATCAGCCACACTCCAATAAAACATTTTCACTTAAAAAAAAAAAGAGGAAGAGAAAAGTCTAATAGGGACAGAGCAGAAACCCTGGATCAGTGGAGATTCACAGGTTTTCCCAAAATAATTAGCTCTGGTGAAATTTATTTCAGGTATTTCACAGGTGCTTCTGTTTAAACCTCACCCCACCTTCCTATCTCCAGCAGGACACAAGAAGCCATAACAGCCGCTGCTTTCCAGGAAGGGGGTCAGGATATTATAGGTTGGAACTGGGAAGAAAGCATTTTACCAGCTTCCTTTAGCATTGTGTGAATTTTAACCATATGCAACTGCCATACTTTCAGAAAATAAAAGCCACCACCCAACCAATACAAAATTCTCTCCAGCAGACACTCGGAGGGCAGTTAGGTGAACCATCTTCACCCACAGAACACCTTGCCTTTGGATAATAACAGCACAAATGAGCTCATAAAGATGCTGGAAACACCAGGTCGGCCTTGTCACCCACAAAGACGGAGCACAGATGTGCAGAGCTCTTTTTTTTTTTAATTTTGATTTTATATTGAAGAGTAATTGATTTACAAGCTGTGTTAGTTTCACGTGGTTTGCGGGGGAGGTATTCTGTTTTCGTTTGTGTTTTTTTTTTTTTTTTTTTTTTGCAAACCTCGTTTCTGACTAATTTTAGGATGCCAAGAAATGGGCGCTGGCTCGGGCCCTAGAGGCTCCAGGCCACCAAAGGGCTAACTGAACTCAAGTGAGAGGATGGGTTCCGGCCCTGCCCCGGCACGGACTGGCCATCACCTCTCCGTGGCTCCTTTTCCTCTTCTACAAAGTGTGACTTGTAAGGTTGCTCAGAGGCTCTGATCTGTGGTCCTGTGTGGACACAGGGCGGGCTTCCCTACAGGCCCGGCAGACACAGCTTCTGCCCCTACCGCCCAGAGAGCCTGAAACGCTCATGTGGAGGCTGCCTTCCTGCTCCGATTTTGGGGTTATTTGTCCAAATGCCTGCCAGCCCCCATCCAGGTTAGACAATGTGTTTTCCACAGGGCGTTTCCAGCCAGAGGGGCTAGATAGGAAAATGATTCGGGGTAATTTGCGGACAAGACTGATTTTAATAGTTGTGTGTTTCTGTTTACTATATTGGTGTATTCTGTTTACCATTAACAGCCTCATGCTGTGTGATCCTGGCTCTCCATTTATGGTATGGAGTATTATGGTCTTGATAAAAATAAATAAATCGGAGGCAATAGCAAATAGTAGTACAGGTGCAGGCTATTCAGGAGAGCCGTCACAGAGGTGGCCTTAAATGTGACTCGAGTTCGGGACTTGCCTGGCAGTCCAGCAGTTAAGACTCTGGGCTTCCACTGCCCGGGCGTGGGTTCAATCTCTGGTTGGGAAACTAACCGCATGCCAAGAAGTTTAAAAAAATAAAAAACAGAAAGGAGGGAAGGAAAGGAAGATGAACGAGGACTTCGCTGGTGTCCCAGGATAAGAACCTGCCGGCAGTGCAGGAGACGCGGGTTCAGTTCCCGGCTCCAGGAAGGTCCCACCCGCCATGGAGCAGCTGAGCCCGAGGCCCGCGGTTACCGAAGCCCGGGGTCCAGAGCCTGTGCTCAGCGAGGACAACAGCCGCAGGAGTGAGAAGCCGGAGCGTCGCACCGAAGAGCAGCCCCACCGTCCACAGCCAGAGGGAGTCTGCTTGCAGCGAAGAGGGCCCAGCGCAGCCAAAAATCAATAAATAAAATCATTTTTAAAAGGGAGAAGCAATGACTGCAGTCAGAGGAACACGATGCGCTGAATCGTGTCCTTCCAAACCTGAGGGGTGCAAGTCCTAAACCCGGTGGAACCTGCGGAACCTCATTTGGGAACGAGGTTCTTGCGGTCGAGCTTTGTGAGGTTGTGCTGGGGTCCCCTGGAGTGACTGGCGGCCCCTCAGGAGGCCCTGCGGGCTCAGACGGCCCGGGAGCGGGGAGCGGGGCCGCCTGGGACGCGAGCAGGCGGCGCGGCTCAGAATAACCCGCGTCTCCCTGACGCCTCAGGGGGCTGGGGTCAGAATAGCGGGGCGCAGGGCTGCTCTCGGGGCATCCCTGTGGCCCCAGCGCAGCTCCCCACGTCCAGGCCCCGACGCCGCGGGCCGAGAGGTCTGAGCAGGTGACGCTCAGCGCCGGACGAAGCTCGCTGAGACCCCCTCCTGGCGGCTGGTGTGGGACGCCTGAGCTGGCCTCTCTGGAACCTTCTCTTGTATGTTTTTCTTTTTAGATTCCACATGTAAGCAACACTGTATGATATTTGTCTTTCTCCGTCTCATTCGCTTTACTTAGTCTGATAATTTCTTACAAATGAACTTATTTACGAAACAGAAATAGACCTACAGACATAGAAAACAAACTCACCGCTACCAAAGAGGGAAGCGGGGGAGAAGTAAATTGGGAGATCGGGTTAAGGGACACACACACTGTGTATGCCTGTGGCCGATCCATGCTGATGTATAGCAAAACCATCGCAATATTGTAAACTAATTATCCTCCAATTAAAATAGATAAATTAACTTTTAGAAAATAAATAAAATAGATAAATAGCAAGGTCCTACTGTATAGCACAGGAAATTCTACTCCATATTATGTAATAGCCTATAATGAAATAACATATATACCTACATATATATATATTTTCTTTTTTGGATTCTTTTCCATTAAATTAAAAAAAAATAGCATATATAATCAGATCTTTTTACTTTTGCAAAAATTATTAGTTTTAAAGAGAATCTTTTATGCATGTTATTTTGTTGTCAAATATGATAAAATAATATGAATATTATTACTGCACACAAATTCTTAAAAATGATGAATGCTTAACTACAAGGATCTTGGTAATGTATCTGGTCTCCACAATTGTAACTTGATTATTGATCATCAAATGAAACCAATAAATTCCTAAAAATAAAGATGACACTGTTGTTTAAAAAAGAAAAGAGTTTTCTCTTGCCTCCGCTAACTCTGCTAGGAGTCATCGCCCGCTAGAGGATCAGGGAAGGCTTCCTGGTCCTTGAGACACGGAAGAAATGGAAACGAGTCTATTCCATGGAGAAAGACGACTGAACAAAGATGCTGGGTGAGGCCAGCCCAGGTTCATAGGGGCGGGAACCAGCAGGAGGGTTCTGTCCACAGCAGACTTAGGAGCGGCTGGAGTGCAGGCAGCAGAACCCACTGGAAACTGCCGGAGATGGCAGGGCCTGAGCTCAGCGGTGCCGAGATGCGAGGGACCCCTGGGCCCAGGAGAGCCTCTGGGGATGGCGGAATGGCCTGGAGGTAAGGTCTCGGGACGGCGGGCATGGGGACAGCCTGCCACAATGGACCTCAAAATGCTCCGGGAAGCAGAGGAACGCAACACTCGCCCATCCATGACTGAGAGCTTTGCGGGAAACGTTCACAAGCCCTTATGGGCTGAAGACGGTTTTTACCCCTGGTTTATAGGTGAGAAAAGGGCGGCTGAGAAAGGTTCATGAACTCGCCCAGCATCCTACTTCTGGGAGTTGTAGAACTGGAATTCAACCCAGGCCCGCCAACCCCAAAGCCCATAAAACTTTTTCAAAGACATATTTAATAACAATTTAATGTAAGAGACTCTTGAATTCTTTTTTTTCACACTTCTTTCAAACTTTCTAAACATGCCGTAAAAATGCACAGATCTTGGATGTTGATTCTGATGAATTTTGACAGTTGCGTCCATCTGTGTAACCACCTCCCAAAACAAGATGTAAAACATTTCATTCGTCCCTGAACATTCCTTTCTGCCTCTTTCCTGCCAATTCCCCTCCCAACCCCTGGGGACACATTCTGATTTCTATCTCTGCAGTTTGCCTGTGTCAAGTCCGTCTGAAGTGAGGGCCTAATCTGCTCTGTCTGGCTTCTCTCAGCACGTTCGGAGGGATTCATCTGTGTTATTGCGAGTATCAGTAATTCAAAGCGCTGTTTACCTCTGAGCGCCTGATCAGCAGGTAAGTACTGTGTTGGTAAGACTTTTGAGCGTGTCCGTGGGCTGTCCCTCTTGGCTTTCTCAGAAGCTGACCTGCATCCTAGTCCATGTGCATGAGAGGAAGTTAGCGTCGCCTGCAGAAGGAAATCCAGGAGAAGGCACAAAGTGACTGCTTTCCCTCGGGCACAGCTTTTGAATTAACTTGGCTACATCACGGCTCTCAGACCACACTTTGGACGACAGCTTCTTGGTGGTCATGGTGTTGTTTCCAATGCAATAACCTTTTATCCAAAGGCACACTGAGTAAATATGCTGAGGTCTGTGATATTTTGACCTCCAAGCAGACGAAAACACATCAGCAACTTGGTCAACACAGCAGCGTCTTGTCTGAGATGACCCTATGGCACAGATTTGAAGTGTTCACCTGCATGGACCCAGCTGGCCAAGAAGATGCAGAACCGCACCTCCTCTGACCCTCAGCTTTCTAGTTACAGCTGCCTAGTCCCTAAGAACCTGAGAGCTCACGCTTTATTTCTCTCTGATGATGTTATCTATGTATTCCTCGAGATGCAGCTTGAGAGCAAAGTAACCATGAGCTCGGAGTTGAAAACTTGGAGATAAAGACATGAAGAGAGAAGGATGAACTTGGAAAGAATGATCCTCCCCCAGTCCTCTTCCCTAGACCCCTCTTAGTCCTTTGGTGAGTTCAAAACAGACCTTCATTCCTTTGCATTCTGTGTACAAACTAGATTTACGTACCTTCGTGTGTTATTACTTGTACGAGTGTGTGTACTTAGTCACTCGGTTGTGTCTGACTCTCTGTGACCCCATGGACTGTAGCCCACCAGGCTCCTCAGTCCACAGGATTTCCCAAGCAAGAATCCTGGAGTGGGTTGCCATTCCCTGCTCCAGGGGTTCTTCCCAACCCAGGGATTGAACCCCGGGTCTCCTGCACTGCAGGCACATTCTCTGCTGTCTGAGGTACCAGGGAAGCCCTTACCTGTGTGCACTTATTTTAATTGTTCAGTTGACAGTTTTCTGCCTGTGGAAACAGTTGACATATCTTGGATACATCATAATTCTTTTCCCACTAAAATTGGTGAGAAAACAATTGTTTCTTGAATGACTTTGCCCCTAGTAGCAAATTCTCAGGGATGGATTCGTTGGTTCAGCAGGGACCTGTGGCTTTAGATTTCAAAACTGGGATCTGCCGACAATGAGCTTGAATTGTCTATCCCACTAAGCTCCTGCGGTCTGTCCATGAGCGGGGACTTTTGTAAAAGCAATGTAGGAAGAAAGCACCCGTGAAGAACAGCAGCTCCTTCCCCTCCCAGAGGCAGGAAGGCAGGGAGGAGAGGAGAGAGACGTAAGATGTGCAGAAGCCTCGTGTTCCTCCAGGCCAGGGCTCACCACATGCAGGGGCCACTGCCACCGACCAGCAAAGTTCTTGGCATCCTTGCTGCTGCTAAGTCACTTCAGTCGTCTCCGACTCTGTGCAACCCCATGGACTGCAGCCCACCAGGCTCCTCCATCCATGGGATTTTCCAGGCAAGAGTACTGGAGCGGGGTGCCATTGCCTTCTCCATTGGCCTCCTTAATCAATAGGAAAAAATTTTTTTCTTTTGTTTCATTGGACTTTTTTCCCCACTGGGAGTCAGTAGAAATTGATCAAGGCTGAAGTCAGAATTCAGGCAAGGCTTTACTGGGGCCCCTGCTCAGCAGGAGGGAGGGCGAGCAAGCAGCAGGTGCCCTGGTTCACGCACTCCCGGGGGGCGGAGGGGAGCTGGGCCTTGTGTGGGTGAGGGTGGGGGTGCCTTAGGGTCCGCCCGCCCCTTTGGTTGGTGATGCTGAGGGCAGGGCGCGTGCGCAGTACCCTGCCTTTGCTCCTGGCTCTTCAGAAGCAGCAGTTGAGTTTTTGGTCTTTTCAGGCCTTATTGTCCATAATTTGCCCCAACTGTACTTGCACAGAGTTATCTTTAGTCCTTTATCGTTTCTTTGTATTCTGTCGCTGGAGGAGAGGTGTGTCCAGGTACAAGCACTGCAGCCAGGGGTCCCAGGGCCCAGCCTGGGACCTGTCTCAGCACTGGGCATTGGCTCCTCGGAAGAAACCCAGGCCAGGCCCGCAGGAGGGAGGCCCTGGCGGTCAGCTCCTGAGGCGTCCACAGACTCTGCAGCCGGCGCCCAGGGGCTCAAGGCCCGTCTCGCGGGACTGGAGAGGCCACCTCCGGCGTGGGGTCCTCGGTCACAGCTGCCCAGACCTCAGAGGACATTTCCCTAGAACCTCACCCCGGGGACCCCACCACAGGGCAGACCCCCAACGCTCAGCAGGCACTCACCATGTGGGCACCTCACTGGCCCTTCCTCGGCCCCTCACCCACTACTGGGGGCTTCCCAGGTGGCTGCAGTGGGAGAGAGCCTGCCTGCCAATGCAGGAGATGTAAGAGACGCAGGTTCGATCCCTGGGTTGGGAGGTTCTCCTGGAGAAGGGATAGGCTACCCACTCCGGTATTCTTGGGCTCCCCTGGTGGTTCAGACGTTAAAGCATCCGCCTGCAATGCAGGAGACCTGGGTTTGATCCCTGGGTTGGGAAGATCCCCTGGAGAAGGTCAAAGCAAACCACTCCAGTATTCTTGCCTGGAGAATCCCCACGGACAGAAGAGCCTGGTGGGCTACAGTCCCTGGGGTCACAGAGTCAGACACGACAGCAACTGAGCACACACACAGCCCACAGGCGACGCCCCAGGACAGCGGCCCTGCACGGGGACCACAGACTCCGAGCCTACAAGCCTGGGGCCGAGAGGGCGTCCAAGGAGAGCTGGGGAGTGAGCGGCAAAGCCCAGCTCCAGGAACGCTCAGGGAAGGTGACCCGGCTCCCAGGCAACAGAGACCCCTGGGCCGGGGGTGGGTGTGTGTCTCTGTGTATGCATGTGTGCAGATGCCCACATTAGCATACAGGCTAAATTAAAAGCAGCTAGAGAACAAATCCAACACGTATACCTTATTTGGGTTCTCATTTTAAACAATCTGTAAAAAAAAGAAAAAAAAAATCTTAGAAAAGGGAGTTGTAATGAGTTTAAGGGGGACCTTTCACGTCTTTGGTATAATAATAGTAGGATAGTTTTTATTTTTATTTTTTAAGAATCCTTACAGATACATCACGAAACGTTTGTGGATGAAATGATGTAGTATTTGGGATTTGCCTCAAAGTGATCAATGTCAGGGAGTTTATAGAAGAAAGATAAAAGACCAGGGGCTGTGTGTTCATACTGCTAAACCTGGGCAGCGGGAACACAAGGGTTCTGGTACTGTTTGGTACATTTCTGAACATGGCTGAGGCTCTCCGTAGTTGGATGTAAGGAAAGATGGGAAAGAGGTGGTGGGCACTTAGGAAGGGGGTCACACAGGGCCCAGGCCTCAGGAGGAGGTGCAGGACCCCAGGGTGTGAGCACGGGCCAGGGCCGTGGCTCGGGCCTCGGGCCCAGTGGAGCCGGGAGACAGAGCAGCCGGGCGGAGGTGGGCCCGGCAGGGGGCCTGCCTTCCACCTGATGTCCCTGCGTCCAGAGGGCAGCGTGGTCTGAACTGTCTGCATTATTGCCTGTACCTGCCGGCCCCACGAGAGCAAAGCAGATGGAGCCAAAGAAACAAAACAGAGAGAAAGGTTTATGAGGCCCTGGGAAAATTAGGTACGACTACCGAGGGTTCTTAGGAGGGAAGGGAGAAAAACCGAGAGGAAGGGGGTTAATTTTGCTCCCAAGCTAAGACAGTGCAGATGAGGGAAGGCCCACTCACGGGCGCAGGGCCTGAAAAGGAGGGTGTGCTGTCAAGAATTCCCATATGGAAATCTCACGTCTGCAAAGTGAAAGTGTGAGTCACTCAGTCGAGTCTGACTCTGTGTAACCCCACGGACTGCAGCCCGACAGGCTCCGCTTTCCATGGGATTCTCCAGGCAAGAATACTGGAGGGGGGCTGCCATTTCCCCTGTCCGACTCTGTGACCCCACGGACTGCAGCCCGACAGGCTCCACTGTCCACAGGATTCTCCAGGCGAGAACACTCAAGGGGGCTGCCACACCCTCCTCCGGGGGTCTTCCCGACCAGAGTGGAGCCCAGGCTCCTGGAGTGGTTTTAAAATAAACACTGATGAGAGGCTGTCCTGTCCTGGTTTCTACTGTTTATATACTTAGGGCTCATTCACTACCTATTTCTAAGAAGGGATTTAAAGACTCTGCTGGTATTAATTCACAGAGGTTCTCAGGAAATGTGTAAGCTTTGAAACCTCAATCAGTGTTGCAGTGCTGGCCAAACTTACTGCTAATTCTGGTTAACATGATGGGCTTGCCTGGTGGCTCAGTCGGTAAAGAATCAGCCCACAGTGCGGGAGACCCAGGTTCGATCCCTGGGTCGGGATGATCCCCTGGAGAAGGAAATAGCAACGCGCTCTAGTATTCTGGCCTGGAAAAGCCCCAGGGACAGAGGAGCCTGGCGGGCTACAGTCCATAGGGTCGCAAAGAGTCGAGCATGACTGAGCGACTAACACACACACGCATGTGTTGCCAGCACCTCAGTCATTCAGGTTCCACAGGGTGTTTTAAGTACTGAGATGATAGAGAAAAAGAAATTAAGGGAGGAATTGTTTTTCCACCTACATTTTACATGGCCTGAAAATCTAGGACTCAAGAACTTGAGATAAGACTTTCCTGGTAGCTCAGAAGATAAGAATCCTCCTCCCAGTGCAAGGGACACAGGTTCGATCCCTGGTCTGAGAAGATCCCACATGCCAAGGAACAGCTAAGCCCGTGCACCACAATTACTGAAGCCCGTGTGCCTAGAGCGTGGGCTCTCCACCAAGAGAAGACGCTGCAATGAGATGCCTGTGCACCGCAGAGAAGGGGAACCCCTGCTCAGCACTGCTAGGGAGAGCCGGGGCAGCAGCAGAGACCCCGCATCACGGAAACCAAGTGAAAAATAAGTTTATTCCATTAAAAAAAAAAGAACTTGAGACAGACATTTTGGAGAAAATGAGCGTGGGAAACACCTCCCCCGAGGGACAGCGACCATGCCCACGAAACCCAAAGACAGAGTTCTGGGAAGTTCAGAGCACGATGTTGGGTGTCCACCCCGGGAAGGACAGCCTCTGCCTTCCTCTGGTACGCATTTACCAACTGCATGGCTTTCCTTCTGATCTTGCAGAGAGCGTGACCTTTCCCTGACCCTTTGGCACGAAGAGGTGGGCACAGGGCTTTGCCATCGTCTGTGGCAGACCCTCACCAGCAAGGACAGCCCACAGGACCACGGCCAGCAGGCCTGCGACAGCCTTTCCGGCCCCGGCCCCCAGGAATTTGAAATGCAGCCGGACTCTTAGGGCCCAGGCCATGCGCCTAGGAGAGAGGCTTCAGTGGGTCTGGGTTTCAGACAGAGCTTCCCAGCTGGCTTGGGTTTGGGGTGGCTGTTTAGCGTCTGTGAGTGTATTGAGGATTAAACGAGAACAGTTAGCTTAAACACTGAGCCCAGATCGGGCCCCTGTCAGGCGCTGAGTCTGTGCGATCGACCATTGTTATTACTCATCGCTGCTCTTGCTGGCATTATTATTTAGCGGGCAGCGCGCGCCCGGACCCCAGCCGGCGTGTGCCGAGGCCGGAAGGAAACCCGACCACCTCCCGGCGCGGAGGCCGACCCCGCAGGCCTGGGCGCGCGGCTCCCCGCTGCGGCCAGCCGGCTACGATGAGAAAGGGCTTCTAGAGAAAGCTCCTTTGGGCTGGGGGCTTGTTGTGTCCCTAAGCGTGGGGACAGCCCCTCCCGCCGCCAAGCGGTGTTTTCTGGGCTGCAGACGGCCGGTCTGTGATGCCCGCGTCCGTCAGGCTGGGTGTCGTGCCCCGGGGCTCCCCCGCGGCAGGCCTGCTTCAGCCCTGTTACGGAATCCCAGAATCCCGGCTGAGTGGGTGGCCTTCCTCTGAGAAGGGGGAGTGGGTTTCAAGGCCAGGCAGGTGAGTGTGAAACTTCCGACCAGTGCAGGGGGGTGGGGGGCGGTTCCAGCTGGTTTGCTGCCGTTTGCTGGCATATTGAAGGGTCCGAACCTCCTGATCTGACTTCGCTGGAGAAGGCCAACCTGAACCGATGAGCTGGGGGTGAGGAGGGGGCAACAAGGAACAGCTGATCAATAGGGAAGCCCTTTTCGCACCCCAGGGTGGACCCAAAGCCAGTGTGGATGTGAGGTCCAGGGGGCAAGTGCAGGGTCTCTGTGAAGCAGAAAGGCCCTGGACACAGGGTCACCTGCTGCCTAGTCGGGGGCACCGCTGTGTCCCCCCAGGAAGGAGCCCAAAGGGTCCCCTTGTAGAGCCCACGCCAAGCTGGCTGCCTCTGCTCAGAGCCAGAGGGAGAGGCGAGGAAGACAGCAGCTTTCTGCTCCAGAAATGTTTTAAGAAAATCGTCTTTGGGAATTCCCTGGTGGTCCAGTGCCCCGGCCCAGGTTCAATCCCTGGTCAGGGAGCTAAGATCCTGCAAGACGCGCAGTGCAGCCAACAACAAGAAAGAAAGAAAAAGGTATCTTTGCAATAATTGTTGATGTTATTGTTCAGTCGCTAAGTCATGTCCAACTCTTTGTGACCCCGTGGACTGCAGCACGCCAGGCCTCCCTGTCCATCACCAACTCCCGGAGTTCACCCAAACTCATGTCCATCAAGTCGGAGATGCCATCCAACCGTCTCATCCCCTGTTGTCCCCTTCTCCTCCCGTCTTCAATCTTTCCCAGCATCAGGGTCTTTTCCAGTGAGTCAGCTCTTCGCATCAGGTGGCCAAAGTATTAGAGCTTCAGTATCAGTCCTTCCAATGAATATTCAGGGTTGATTTCCTTTAGAATTGACTGGCTTGATCTCCTTGCAATAATTAGGTTCTGTTAAAGAAAAAGGGCGAAGAGGGAGAGAAGCCTGAACATAGTTCATGTTGTGAAAATGAGCTCATAATTAGCTTATTTAAAATTTCAGAGATAAAACTTCTCAAGCAGAAATTTAGAATTTTCTTCCTAAAGGTTGCTGGCTTCAGAGTGTGATATGCAGCTTTCACTGTCCAAACAGCTCTCTCCTAAGACTGACAGCTCGTTACCTCCTTCCTCAGGAAGGCAATTTATCTCATTTCAGGCTCTCACAAATGAAAAGAAACAGGGCCCTAATCTTTTTATGGCGGGAGTGAAAATGTTTTGTGTAGGTAATTTGAACACAAGCTAGATTTTTCCAGGTGATTTTATATCATTGCCATAAACTTTTATTGAATTAAGATAATAGTGCTTTGAATTTATATGTCACATATTTTTAGAGGGAGCAAAGCACACTCATATATATCCCCTTGATTTTTAAAAAATCCCCGTCAAAGACTTCAAAAACAAACTTACAATTACCAAAGGGGAAAGATGGGAGGAAAGGATACATTAGGAGTTTGGGACTAACATCCTCACAATGCTATATATAAAACAGATAATCAACAGAGACCTACATAGAGCACAGGGAAAGGAATCTGAAAAAAGAGTGGCTATACGTGTCACGGAAGCACTTTGCTATACATCTGAAACTAACACAACTTGCAAATCAACTATACTCCAGTATCAGATAAAAAAGACATTTACAAAATTCCTGTGAAGAAAGATCAAGCCCTGTCATTCTTATAAAACAAAATCTACGATTTCAATGTTTTTGCCTTTCTCTTTAGTCCAAGATATGTTTGAGCCCTGTAAGAAATTCTTTTATTCACAAAAGAATTCCCTCATAACTGCTAGAAACACTTTAATTTTACTCTATGATACTGCTTTAAAACTTCTATATGGCTTCATGAATTCTGACTTTGAAGCTGCAACTTCTGAAATCTTACTTTCTCTTTTTAAACATCAGTCTCAAAAATAATCTTTTTCCACATTTAAAAGATCAGAGGAACTGTTTAAACCCATCTTTAAGACAGGAACATGATTGAATGTCAATCCCCCTTTTTCACAGATGCCTCAAACTATAAAAGAAACTCCTTGCCTTTTCATTATGAAGAAGAATTTATTGGAAGAAGTGACTATTCCAGTCACTCTAGGGAGCAATTTAGAAAGTTGTAACATTTTCCTCGCTTGTGGGTTTTGCCAGAGGAGGGAAAAAAATATTAATAGAAGTCGCCACTGTCACAATCATAGAAGACTATGGGGTGGGGGGGGTGTGTAACTTTGAGTGCAAATGTGTTCATCAGGAGAAAGCTTTCTAAAAATTAAGGTATAATTCACGTACAATAAAACTCACCTTCTTAAAGAGTACAGATCAGTGGGCTTTAGTATGAAGTTGTGCAACTATTACCACTGTCTAATTCGAGAACATCCCACAATTCCAAAAAGAGGCCCCTTACCCCTTAGGTGTTATTGTCCATCCGCCCTCACCCCCAGACCCTGGCAGTCATGAGCCTGCTTCCTGTCTGGAAAAATTCACGTGTTACAGGCGTTTCACACAAGTGGACTCACATCCCGTGGCCTCACACCCCGTGGACTCACACCCTGTGGACTCACACCCCGTGGCCTTTTCTCTCTGGCTTCTTTCACTTAGCAGGTCCCGGTAGGAGCATGTATCCATATGTATCCATCCGTTTGGTTTTATGCTGAGCAATCATTGTGTGGATAGACATACTTTATCTGTCCATCAGGTGGTAGCCATGTGGCTCGCTTCCACTTGGAGTCTCAGTTCAGTTCAGTTCAGTCGCTCAGTCGTGTCCTACTCTCTGCAACCCCATGAATCGCAGCATGCCAGGCCTCCCTGTCCATCACCAACTCCCGGAGTTCACTCAGACTCACATCCATCAAGTCAGTGATGCCATCCAGCCATCTCATCCTCTGTTATCCCCTTCTCCTCCTGCCCCAATCCCTCCCAGTATCAGAGTCTTTTCTAATGAGTCAACTCTTCGCATGAGGTGGCCAAAGTACTGGAGTTTCAGCTTCAGCATTCCTTCCAAAGAAATCCCAGGGCTGATCTCCTTTAGAATGGACTGGTTGGATCCTCCTTGCAGTCCAAGGGACTCTCAAGAGTCTTCCCCAACACCACAGTTCAAAAGCATCAATTTTTTGGCACTCAGCTTTCTTCACAGTCCAACTCTCACACCCATACATGACCACAGGAAAAACCATAGCCTTGACTAGACGGACTTTTGTTGGCAAAGTAATGTCTTTGCTTTTCAATATGCTATCTAGGTTGGTCATAACTTTCCTTCCAAGGAGTAAGTGTCTTTTAATGTCATGGCTGCAGACACCATCTGCAGTGATTTTGGAGTCCAAAAAAAATAAAGTCTGACACTGTTTCCACTGTTTCCCCATCTATTTGCCATGAAGTGATGGGACCAGATGCTATGATCTTCGTTTTCTGAATGTTGAGCTTTAAGCCAACTTTTTCACTCTCCTCTTTCACTTTCATCAAGAGGCTTTTTAGTTCCCTTCACTTTCTGCCATAAGGGTGGTGTCATCTGCATATCTGAGGTTATTGATATTTCTCCCAGCAATCTTGATTCCAGCTTGTGCTTCTTCCAGCCCGGCATTTCTCATGATGTGCTCTACATATAAGTTAAATAATGAGTCTACTGTGAGTAATACTGCTATGAGCATTCAGGTACAAGTGTTTCTGTGAATATATATTTTCAATTATATCTCATTGTGTAGGTCATCAAAGAAGGTTTGCAAGATAGGATGTAACTGTTTTTCCCCCAAAGACCGAACATCCGCTACTTGATTGACGCAGTGCCACAACTCATTTCTAAGTCTGCCCCTTTAGCAGCGGACGATGCGTTCTCTGTGGTCGCGATGTGAGTAATGAGTGGATAGTGAGGACTGGCTCAGAGGGCTGTCCTCTCGGGCACTCCTCCTCTGCGCCACCCCCCCCACCCCGTCTCACTGCAGCCCCAACACGCCCCACGAGCCACACGCGCGGACGGCAGGGCTGCCACCGCGTGGCCCGGCCTCCTGAGCTGGCGAGGCCAGAGGCGGATCAGAGCACCGCCTCGCACCCCTGGCCCCTGCTTCAGGCCCGCCGCGGCCCACGGCCGCCTGCACCTGCTCCCCGGGGGCTGGAGGGACAAAGCTGAGCTCAAGCCCCTGGTCAAGTTCACCCACACCGAGGCGGGGGTTGGGCTTTCAAGGTCTGGGCTTGTGCTGTTCAATCTCCCCTTCCCATGCCCCCCAACCTTCCTGAATCTCCAAGACTCCCACTCCTCCCTGGAGATGGGCTAGTCGTCTTCAGCCCCCAGCAGGGCCGCCTACATTCTTTTCCAACAGGTTGAACATTGACTAATCCAATAGATAGGGGAAAAGCAGAAACAGTGGCAGATTTTATTTTCTTAGGCTCCAAAATCATTGCCAATGGTGACTGCAACCATGAAATTAAAAGATGCTTGCTCTTTGGAAGAAAAGCTATGACTAACCTAGAAAAGGTATTAAAAAGCAAAGACATCACTTGGTCAACAAAGTCCCTATAGGCAATTCCTATAGGAAAAACCCTATGGTATGGTTTTTCCAGTAGTCATGTATGGATATGAGAGTTAGACCATAAAGAAGGCTGAGTGCTGAATTAATGTTTTCAAACTGTGGTGTTGGAGAAGACTCTTGAGAGTCTCTTGAACAGCAAGAAGATCCAACCAGTCCATCCTAAAGGAAGTCAGTCCTCAGTGTTCATTGGAAGGACTGATGCTGAAGCTGAAACTCCAATACTTCGGCCAGCTGATTCGAAGAGTTGACTCATTTGAAAAGCCCCTGATGCTGGGAAAGATTGAAGGATGAGATGGTTGGATGGCATCACCGACTCAATGGACATGAGTTTGAGCGAACTTTGGGAGTTGGTGATGGACAGGGAAGCCTGGCATGCTGCAGTCCATGGGGTCACAAACAGTTGGACATGACTGAGCGACTGAACAACAACCACAAAATGAACTTGGCTCTTGTCCTTGTTTCTGCTGAAGGTGGAAAACCTAATCTTGCCAATTCAAAACAACCGGTTGCTTTCAGCATCAAAACCCTGCCCTCCTGGAATAACTGCTCCTCAAGTGGCCGAAGTGATAGGCGGCTGCCCCAGAGTGTGCCCCTGTCACCCCAGCCTCTGCGTGGCCTCTGTGACCACAGCTGGGCCACCAGGACTGGCTCGAGAGGTGCGCCCAGGACCACTCGGCGCTCTCCAGCGGGACTCTCCTGGATGGCTGGTGTCCCCGGCCACAGCATGGAGAGGCAGGCCGTCAGTGCTTTGCTCTCCAATCCCCTGACCTGTCCAAGGTGTCCACACCTCCACTGTGTTTCGGGGCTCACTCCAAGTCAGAATCCCAGAACGCTGGGGGACGTCTCAGGGACCCCGCCTCAAAACTCGGGTCCTGTCCTCTGCACACTGTCCTCCTCTCCTGAGGTGGGGAGGCGGTGTTTCCATCGCCGCTTCTCCTGGACGCTCCAGAGGATGGTTCTGGACATATGCTCTCTGGACCAGCCCGAGCAGCACCCGGCCCCGGAGGCCAGACCCAGGCCCTGGGTCCACCCTGTTTCCAGTGTCCCGGGCACCCCGCCTCCAGCTCCTGACATTGGAAACCAGGCCTGGGGCATTCCCTGGGGGTCCAGAGAGGACTTTGTCTCTCACAGCTGAAGGCGTGGCTTTAACCCCTGGTCAGGGAACTAAGATCCAACAAGACGCATAGCCAAAAACAACAGCAAAAGAAAAAAATAAGCAAGTCTGGAGTTCAAATGCACTTTTCTTCTTTAAGAACTAGGCTTTCAAAACTTATTTCCACTTTATGTAGTCAAAGCTGAGAGCTGGCTGAAAGCCACACTTCATTTCAGCAGCCTTCATGAGAGGTGATGGACCACAGCCAACTGCAGGTATGCAAAGTGTACTGTTTGATAAATTTTGACTTATGTGAGCATCCAGGGAACAGCAGCCCGCTCCAGTGTTCTGGCCTGGAGAATCCCAGGGGCAGAGGAGCCTGGTGGGCTGCCGTCCATGGGGTCACAGAGTTGGACACGACTGAAGCGACTTAGCATCAGCAACAGCAAGCATCCAGGAAACCAGCTCCCCAGCCAAGATGATAAAACCGCTCCATCACTCTGAGACATTTCCTGTCGTCAGGAGTTTTGCTTCTAGTTTTGATAGGTTTCTCTTTCTGTCCTGGACAAGCCTCAGCCCATCTCTGTGGTGGGAGACGGAGGAGCTGCCCGGAAAGAAGACCCACTGGCCGATGATGCCGGCCTTGTCTCAGGACAGAGTCCCTCTGCACTGGAAGCTCAGAGGGAGGCCTGGCTTCTGAGCCCCAGAAAACAGGACAGGCACTCTCCTGACCCCGGGGTCTGGTGCAGCGAGGAATCCGTGCACTTATGACCAGCGGGATGTGTCTCAGCAGAGAGTGCCCGGGAGAGAACTGCAGGGGGCTAGCCTGTTGAGACTGAAGACGTGCCAGGGCTGGGTCTGTGACCGGAGCCCCAGGGTGGGCGTGGACAGGCTGGGCGGGCCGCAGACAGGACCGCAGCTGTGCTCTGGGGGCTCCCGGAGCCCTCGGGGCCTGGGACCCCCGCCCAGGTCTTCCTCACTGGGTCCTTGATCGTGGGCAGCTTCCCATCTGCTCTTATGTCACTATTTAGTTCTCTCTGTGCCCATGAGGTTTTTAATATTTATCTCTGTTCAGGCTGTGGGCTTATGAGCCCCAAACCCTCAATTTGGTGTGTAATGCATGTCACAGTCATTTTTATTTTTTAATTTATTTATTATATTTATTTTTGGCCACACCCTGCAGCTTGTGGAACTTCCCCAGCCAGGGGTCAAACCCGTGCCCACTGCCTCAGGAAAATGGAGGCTTAACTGCTGCACCACCAGGGGAATCCCTGGCACAGTTTATGTCACTGCATGAAATTTACTCAGCTCTGACTCCACCCTGACTTTGCCCAGAATGGAGACATTCGGTCTCAGGCTCAAGGTACGCTGTTCTGTCTTACTGTTCCCGGAAATCTAACAATACTCTTTTGAAGACAGTTTCTTTCCCTGTGGAAAGTGCTCCTGGAACTCTGCATTGACGCTTTTTTCTTTTTCCTGCTTCATGTGCTGTTAAGATGTCCAAGAGAAGCTATTCCAATTGACTCCACTGGGTGTGAGGATATGAGTTTGTGGAAGTTCTTAAGGAACTTTTTGCTTTCCTGATAAAAGGATTAGATGCAAGCAGACAGCCCTTATTTCTTCACCTCTTCTTCTAGTCTTGGCTGTGGATGGGATGGCAGGAGCCCTGGCCACCTTTTTGCAACCATGAGGGAAAACCCAAGGAAGTCTCAGAGTTACACACTGTGTTAGTCTAGGCCTGTCAGAAAGCAGGTGCCTGGTGGCTCAGACAGTAAAGTGTCTGCCTACAATGTGGGAGACCCAGGTTTAATCCCTGGGCTGGGAAGATCTGGAGAAGGAAATGGCAACCCACTCCAGTACTCTTGCCTGGAAAATCCCATGGACGGAGGAGCCTGGTAGGCTATAGTCTATGGGGTCGCAGAGTCAGACACGACTGAGCGACTTCACTCACTTAAATGGGATTAAACGTGCAAGGATTTCACTAGGGGAGAGGCCTGCACGAGGGGAAGTAGGAAGCGATCTGAGGAAGACAGGGAGAGACGTCAGGCTTTGACTGAGTCTGACCCCAAATGAAGAAGAGAGGGAGAGAAGGTTGTCCTGTCAGGCGAGTGTATGCTCCTGGGTTCTGTCTCGTCACAACAAAGATTTGGAGCGACGGACATTAAAGCCCTCGGAGCGTCACAGCTCTCGGGTCTTGGACAGACCGTGTTATAGATCTTAGACAAATCAGTGTTACAGCTCTATTTTATTTAGACGATAGCAGGAGAATCCACCCTCGAAGCGTGAGGGCATGCCAACCCAAAGACGGGAAGAGAAGAGCCTGGAGGAGCCCGCTAGCGTGCGGGGGTGGGGAGAGAGAAAGAGAGCGAGCTTTTTGGCTCTTTTTATATGTTTTCCCTGGGCCTGCCCTATGCAAATTGGGCTAGCCAGGAGTGCGGTTTGTTCTACGTGAAGTCCTCACTCCCTTGATCTTCCCTTGACCTTCCTCTGTTCTATTTTCGCGGGCTTTTCCCTTCCTTGTCTTTTAGCCACCGCCATTTTGGACTCCTGTTTCCTATTCTAACTACCTAACATCTAAAAGTCCAGTGAAGCCATCAGGGAGTCTTCAAACCCAAGTTGGCCGTCAGGGGAGACCCAGGTCTCCTAGGAGGGGTCTATGTTGGTACCTGTGATGCTCCATCATTGGGAGGGAGTCGCCCATGGCTTGGGCACAAACATTGCGATGAATTTTTAAATGCAACAGATGGAACCCTTAGTCGGTTATGCTCCCTGCAGCACAGGACCAGAAGGCATATTCCCACAGCCACAACACCAATCTTTGCATTACTTGAACCGTCGCCTCAAACTAACTTCCTCTGGAACATTGGCTATCAGAGAAAATAAGTTCCTACACATCTGCAGATGCAATGTCCTATCTTCTATAACTGGCCTCACTGCATGCATTCCTGACAGACACACCCGTCACTGCCCCCACGAAGCCCGCCCCGCCCCTGCTGCGGGGCTTCTCTCCTCCCTCCTTCCTCCCCACACCCGTGCTTCTCCCCTCCCCCGTCCTCCCTTCACTGTCTCCTAAAGAGCAGCGTAACTCTGTCTCCTTCACACTTGACCTCCTGCCAGCGCCCAGCCCTCAAGGTCCCACCCTCAACCCCAAGTTGAAAGGCCTTATCAAGTTGTTTTTCCAGACCAGCACCATTCCCCGCCCCCAGGAGAATTCTGGAGCCAGGTGGTAAGCTCGAGATTCCAGCTCACTGCACGGGTCCTTGCAAGCACATGCAGCAGCCACCGCAACGGTTCTCAAGGGCAGGGTGCTCAGCGTCCCCCGACATGTACAAACTCCTCAAAACTGGGACTCTATCTTTCCATGTATAATTCAGTTTTGTTACAAATCATTTAAAAATATAGAAAATTATCCAAAATAACACTCACCGAAAAACCATGTAGGTTTAACAAATGGTAACACGATTGAATCTTCTTTTGAGAAATAAATTATTACAGCTGATAATAATGACAATAATTTCAACACTTATAGAGTGTTCAATATGTGCCAGCCTATGTACTAAGTACTTCATATGTACCAACCCCTTTAAATCTCATAAAATCTGTGAAGTATGTATTACTATTGTCCCACTTCATAGACAAGGAACCTGGGCACAGAAGTGGTAAGTTACTAATAAATGAGACTTCCCTGGCAGTCTAGTGGTTAAAACCCCACCTTCCAATGCAGAAAGCCCAGGTTCGCTCCCTGGTTGGGGAACTAAGTTCCCAAATGCCACAGGCTGCTGCCAAAAAAAAAAATTATTTTTAAAGAGATATATAAATATATGAGCCAAATTGTAAGCCCAGGCAGGCTAGACTAGATCCAATTTTGGAATCATATTTGATGTATTATTATGCTTAGAATATAATAATTACCCAACAAATATTTGTTGAAGGAATGAATAAAGCTCATTAATTTAGTGAGTCAATAAATCCATGACTGGCTTGCAGTGCTGGGAGAATCAAGCTTGAGGAGGTGATCAGAGCTCTTTGTGAGACCACCCAAGCCGTAAGGATCGTACATTTTCTGTTGAAACGCAGCTAGCTTGGTTCCCGGATGTTTTCTGTCTCCCTCGTCTGGCAGCTTCCTGCAGGGAGAGCCGTCCCTCTTGTATTAGCTGTTGCTGCCGGACAACTCACCCCAGTATTAGGTGCCTGAAAGCAAGGGGCCCGTTCTCTCTCGCGGTCACCATGGCTCAGGGGGGACGCGGGCCCCTGCTCCACCTCCCCGGAGCCGGGATGGGTCCCGGAGGACTGGGAGCCGGGTCAGCGGGCATCCGCTCACCTGCACGGCGGCTGTGGCTGAGGCGCTGTCAGCCGGCTCTTCCTTACAGCATGGAGGCTGGGGCCCAAGGGCGAGGGACTCAGAGAATTAGGCAGAACCGTGTGGTCTTTGATGACCTCAGAAGTCACGTGGTATCACTTCCACCTCCTTCTCCTGGGCAGGGAAATGTCCAGGGTCAGCCTGGGTTCAAGGGAAGGGAAGGCAGATGCTTGCCCTCGGTGGGCGCACGTCGCCCTCACAGTGTCAGGAGAGCAGGCAGGAGGCAGACGTGAACCGCGGGGCTCAGAAACGTACACTGTTCCGGTTTTCTTTCCACTGGAGAACCTTTGATTCCTAGCCTGAACTGGATCCCATTAAAATGAATGAGAATATACGAATCTTCAGTCCCGTGGATGTGTAACATACAGCACAATTGATACAATCAATAATATGGTGATAACTTTGTGTGGGGAAGACGGTCATTAGGCTTTCCATGGTGGTCATTTCATAATGTATGCAGAGGTCAGTCATTCTGTAGCAGAAAGTGGTATGGCAACAGGAGTTCAATAAAAATAAATTACCATGGGGAAAAAATTTAGTAAATAAAATACACTAGAGTGGACTTGATCAGCGTGTCCACTGTTAGAGGAGGAGGAGCAAAACCGACCGTAAGGTCACCTCCAGTCCAGCTGGTTCCATGCTCTTCTCTTTCCCTGTTCAAACGCTATCAGACCTTAAGACACTGAACCTGCAGGCTGCTGAAGTCCTCGCCAGTCTCCCTTTCCGTCCTTCCAGAGTGTTTTTCTCTGCAGTGATGTGGTCAGTTCCTCCCTCCGCTTCACTTTGTCTCCTGAACCCAGGTCCAAGGTCGTGAGGCTGCAGGTCTATGGTGCCAGCCCCACCCACGGTCTCATCAGTGAACCTGACTCAGGATCTGGTGCAGATCAGGGTGCTGCACCTCCCTCATCCACACGCCAAGAGCGGCTGCCTGGCTGGTCCACGCTCCCACGATGGAGCAGAGTAGCCCACACCTCGAAGAAGTAAAGGCAGCAAGCCTATTTGCCAGTTACTCTCTGTGTCCTGATAGAGAATACCTGCTTCCCCGAATGGAGCATGGAAACATAATAAAGTGGAAAAGCCTCTGAAAGAGGAGGTTGTGACATCTTTGCTCAGAAGGAGAGGGGCAGATAGGTTTTCACACTCACAGCGCACACCTGGGGCTCTTCTGAGTGGTTCGTGTTTTCTTCGGTTGCAACCAGAGAAAGTGCTAAGTGTGCTGAGTTGGAGATGATCTGCTAAGGTTCTCGGTGCCCTGAGTATATGAAACACCCAGGCTCGGGGCAGCGCTGCCTTATCTGGAACTGTTCCTAGACTGAGCGCGGGAGAAGGCCGTGTCTAGACAGCATCACTGCTGCTCGTTCTGAAGGCAAGCCAGCCTTTCTTCGTCCTGCGACCACTCGGCTTCCACTGTCCCTGCTTAAACAGCTTTGTGACGTGGCCACGCTTTTCCTAAGGAATGAGTTATTTAAGCACTCTAATGTAATCATCCCAAGACAATCTTCCTTCATCGATTTAATAAAGAAAATTAAAGCGTGTTTTCTTTTTGTTAATATCTTCAACTGCCATCTGCTTTCAATGTGGATCTAATAAGACACTGGAAAGTATGAGAAAGAGATCATGTTGACAAAGGAGTCTCTCTCTTTTTTAAAAAGTGTGTGAATAAAATTTTGAAATACCCATGAGGGGTGCAAAAAATAATCTACCAGACTTTTTAGTTGAAAGAGATTTTATTTCATAGCAAGAGCTGGTCATGTAAAACGATTCTTTCAAATATAGACCCCAGGCTTCCGGGTAACTGTGTTATTTTTAGGACAAATAAGGTGTTTTCTGCTCATTTATTGTTTTCCAGAAACCCTTCGAAGTCTGGTTTTCAGTCCTACGTGTGTGTCTGGATACTGACACAGACACACCCGCCCCACCCTGTAGCTGCTGCTGCCGTGTTTGCTGGATGGTTGGTTGGTTGGTTGACCCGACTGAAATGATCCTGCAAAGTCTAGCTTCCGGCTGTGCCAGCCTTTCATGCACTTGCTCGGTTTTCTGCCACCTTGCTCTTCCGTTTTGGCCTGGGCCCCCAAGAAGTCACTTCTGCTGTATATAAGCTAGTTATTGGTCAAAGCTGTGCCTGACTTACTGCTATGCTCAGTATTCTCTAATAACTGTGAGATGTCGATGAAATCTTACTAAAGAAACAGGAACCTGCCTAAAGTTGCAAAAACACGGCTGCAATCTTGGTCTCTGAGCACACATTACTTTAAATAATTATTCAAGTTCTAGAAACTGTCCTTCAGATTTCAAACTTTAAACTGAAAATAAACATGAAATCCGTCATTTACTGACCCAATACTGGATACCTAGATGGATGGATGGCTGACGGATGGAAACTGAAAGATTTATTCCATTGGTGTGCGGTGCTTTGTTATCATGGGAGATTAAATAGAAACAATGAAAAACAAAGCAAAAACAGAAGCTGTGCTTGATCCCCCAGGGCTGCTCAGGTTCTGACCCGGTACAGTGGTTCATGTGGGGCTGGGAGTTGCTGTTAGTTTGGGGGTCCCTTAGAGTCCCGTGACTGCTCCTCTCTGACGGCCCCCAGGGGCGGGGGTGCGCCTTAGGCATCACACAGTCCTCAGCCTGCCGGGGCCACTGGGCTCGCGTTTCTGAGCCTGGCTCCTGGGAGCTGCCCTTGTGTCAGGGGACTCCGCTGTCAGTCCGTATTCGGTCGGGGGTTGTGGCTAAGCCCCTCGAGTCCCTGGGTCTGTCTGAGACCTGGGGAATGCTTTCGGGTCCACTCACATCCTGCTGTCATTGCCCACCCCCACCCCGGCCCCCTGGGGCCTAGAGAACGTGCACAGAGTTGACTGGGATCCCCGGAGGTCTCCAGGGAGGCCTCCGCCTGCTTCTGTTAAACTCCGGTCCGCGTGGCTGCTTTTCTTGCATCAGACTTACCAGCCTCTCCACTTCCTCCAGGACCCCCGTGGGTGACGACATCCTTACACATGGAGCTCTCCGCTCCACTCCGGTTCAAGCGGTCCTCCCAGCAGAGTCCTCTAGGTCACCTCCCCCACCTATGGGTGACGAGACCCTGATGTGTGGAGCTCTCCACTCCACTCCAGTCAAGCAGTCCTCCCAGTAGAGCTCTGAGCTCTGTATCTTTAAGCTTACTTTCCCCACTCCCTTCACCCTCCCCTCCACCCTTGAGCTGATGCTCTGCACCACTACTCAGGCCTGGGGTCAGGGGCCCACTTTCCCCAAAGTAATAACCCCGCCTCTTAACAACTGTATGGGCTTCCCAGGTGGCTCAGATGGTAGACGATCTGCCTGCCAATGCAGGAGACACGGGTTCGATATCTGAGTCAGGAAGATCCCCTGGAGGAGGGCGTGACAACCCACTCCAGTATTCCTGCCTGGAGAATCCCATGGACAGAGGGGCTGCAGCCCTGGGGGCTGCAGTCGTTGGGGTCTCACAGAGTCGGACACGACTGAGTGTGCACACATGTTACAACCATATGCTGGGGGGCCGGCCCTGGCAGCTCTGGTTTCTTGGCTTCTTCCTTGCAGCAGGGAGCCTCTGCCCAATTAGCCCATAAGCTAGGCTGGGGTGGGGTGACAGTGACCCCGAGTTTTCTCCTCCAGAGACTGTGAGGAGGCGGGCAGGGAGAGGGACTCTGGTGCTCTTGGCTGTCCTGACCAGAGGAGGGCTCCCCTCCTGCAACAGGGGAGCAGGCGGCCTGAGCCTGCCCCCCAGGGAAATCCGCAGCCTCAACCTGGGAGTGGGGCCCACCGCAGCAGAGGGTCCCGGGAGGCCCGCCCCACTACAGAGCTGTGGGTGCAGGCCAGGAAGTGGGTGCACTCCAAACGCCACTAATGTTCACTGTTCTTTCTAAGGTTTTCTTGAATGACTAATTTTTCATTTGTTGCCCACCTTTTGAGCAGTCTCTAGAGACTCTAAATGATTGCTTGTTTTGTAATTTTCACCAGTTAAATTCTGCTTTGCTGGAGAGAGGGTCTGCTGAGGCCTTCCTCCTTCATTCGGGAAGTCCTGTTCTTCACTGATACTTTCTTTACCTCTGTCTTTAATCGAGCGATGAGCCCTTGACCACTCCATCTGGGAGGCTGTGAGATGAGAAACCGTGGGAAATAGTGACATGTGGACGGTACCTGAAAAGAGTGCCTTACAAACGCCGGGTGCTTCTTCAGATTTCAAATGATTCATATATTTTTGCTTCTTCCCCCTCAAAGTTATCAAACAGAATGTGTGCGGCTCATTTCATTGTATACCATGAATATGTGACATGCCGCATTTTCAAATTGGAAGGAGACATCAGACAACTGAAGGCGTAACTCCCAGGAGAGCAGAACTTGCTCTTCTAGTTTTCCAATTTTTGTGCGAAATAGGAAACGGTAGTCAAACAACAAATGATGTCTTTAAAATGGTATTTTAAAATTGAGTGCTGTTTCTGGGCATCACAAATTATTCATAACTCAGCAGGGTCATAGCAAGCTTCATGTTCTCAAAGGAATGCATTTTCTTTTCCAATACACAGGCCCCAGTAGACAAAGAGTTGAATTAAGACTTTCCCTCCTATCAGCAACAATGTCGAAGTTTGGACTTGAGAAAGAATACAATTTCAAATGAAAAGCACTCAAATATAACATTTTAAGATAGATAACTTTATACTTAAACAGTTATCATGTTAAAAGAACTAATCATATTTCATTTTCTCCAGGGAAAAATAAAACCACCATATTTAATAACTCTTGCCTGGAAAATCCCATGGATGGAGGAGCCTGGTGGGCTGCAGTCCATGGGGTCGCTAAGAGTCAGACACGACTGAGCGACTTCACTTTCACGCATTGGAGAAGGAAATGGCAACCACTCCAGTGTTCTTGCCTGGAGAATCCCAGGGACGGGGGAGCCTGGTGGGCTGCCGTCTATGGGGTCGCGCAGAGTCGGACACGACTGAAGCGACTTAGCAGCAGCAGCAGCAGCCATACTTGTTCCACTGGGATGCGAGAGTTTGAGTCTGATAAGTTGTGAATTATTTTTTAAAAATATCAATGTAACTCTAATGGTGTACTAATAAACTTCCATTCACAGAGCTTCCAATCTTTTATTCATAACCTGTAAGGAGTGTGGTATGTAGCTGTGACTAAAGTTTCTTGAAGGTGATTCTAATAGCTTTGCCCATTTCCACAGCCGTATGTATCTCAGCCACAGGTGACTGGGCAGCTGTTCCTTAATGCCTGGCAGCATCCTGTAAACCTTTCAGAAGCAATTGGCTCGTGGAAAGCCATAGCATGCTAAGATTGTAAACCCCAGGGAAACTGAGACAGGAAAATCATGCAATTTTTCCCAAAGCCCAGGCTCAATAATGCTCAGTCGCTTCAGTCGTGTCTGACTCTTTGCGGCCCCATGGACTGTAGCCCACCAGGCTCCTCTGTCCATGGGATTCCCCAGGCAAGAATACTGGAGTGAATTGCCATGGCCTCCTCCAGCAGATCTTCCTGACCCCCTCCAGCAGATCTTCCTGACCCAGGGGTCAAATCCACGTCTCCTGCACCTCCTGAATTGCAGGCAGATTCTTTACCGCTGAGCCACCAGGGAAGCCCAATAACTGGTGGAGACAAAACTAAAACCCAGGTCTCCCCATTTCCTCTGGTGGCTTCTCCCCACATTAAGTCAGACACATTATGTCCTGAAATAATAAAAAGGATGCAAGCAGACATCCCGTAATGGTAACATGGGTTTTTGACCCTTCAGTTGATAGGGTTTTCCTAAGCTTTCTCCTTGCACGGTGCTTTGAAGCAGTGGTGCTTGTCGTCAGAGTGTTGACGGTCTCACTGTGAAGACAAGGAGGGTGAGGCTTCGTTTAAGGGTCTGCCCAGCATCACACTGGTGGGGGCAGGGGGCCCAGAGTCTGAACCCAGACCTGCCACCCACACGAGTGTTTCAGACCCTGAGTGGGACCCAGTGCACACTGATGACCGAGGTGCTACAGGAGCCACATGGATGCACCAGACAAGCCCTGCCCTCCATGTTGCACACCCACCCAGCCTCCCGCACGCCTTCCCATCGCGTGTATCTACACCACACACGCCCGGCTCGAAACTGCCACCAAGACTCTCCCAGCCTCAGTCAAAGTCCGCCAACATTTTACCTTGGAGTAAGTTATTCAATCTCTCCGTGCCTTGGTTTTCACTTTTAAAAAAGCTAAACATTCCCAACCTATGATCCAGCAATCCCACTCCTGGGCATATATCCAGAAAAAAAAAAAAACATAATTTGAAAAGATACATGCACCCCAATATTCATAGCAGCACTCTTTATACTAGCCAAAGCATGGAAGCTACCTAAGTGTCCTTTGGCAGATGAATGGATGAAGAAGACGTGGTCTATGGGAAGACGCGGTCCATGTGTATCCATACAATGAAATATGACTCAGCCGTTAAATATGACTGAGATATGACTCAGCCGTTAAGAAGGAAACAATGCCGTTTGTAGCAACATGGGCGGACCTAGAGGTTGTGGAACTAAGTGAAGTCAGAAAAAGGCAAATGTGACATGGCTTATATGGGGAATCTAAAAACTGATACAAATGAACTTATGAAACAGGAACAGACTCACAGACTCTGCAAACAAAGGTATGGTTGCCACAGGGGAAAGGTCGGTGGGGGAAGGGATGCATCTGGGGATTGAGACGGGCACACACACTCTACTACACAGAAAACAGAGAACCAGCAAGGACCCCCCGGCAGCATGCGGGACTCTGCTCAGTGACCTGTACAACCCAAAAGTGAAAAGAGTCTGAGCAAGGACACAGGGGCGTGCATAACCGAAGCAGTTTGCTGTCACCAGAAACCAACACAAGACTGTAAATCAACTGCACTTCAATATAAAAAATTTTTAATGTTTTAAGTTAAAACCAAAGCACTCCTGACCATAATAAAGAGCAGCAAAGACCAGCTGATTACATCACAAATACAAAACACTAATGCGCAAGAGTGGCCCGTGGCGCCATGAGCAACACTCTCCCAGCATCTCTGCACAACGATGCCCTTGTTCTCCGCTGGACTAAGTCCACACTGAGTCTAGTCTCACCAAGACGTCTTAGTCTCTGTCTGGGTAGCCTGTATCTTTCTCTATGAAAAATAACTCTCATATCGTATCTACACATGGTTGGATGGCGTCACCTACTCAATGGACATGAGTTTGGGTCAACTCCGGGAGTTGGTGATGGACAGGGAGGCCTGGCGGGCTGCAGTCCATGGGATCGCAAAGAGTTGGACATGACTGAGCAACTGAACTGAACTGAACACAACCCCATGTGCATTGAGAACAAAGGCTTTGAGGGTAAGAAAAGACGTGACTGCCGGGAATTTCTGCAATTCGAGTCACCTCTCCTTTATATGAAGGAAATTAGTTCATTTCCTAACACTGAACAGAGCACAGTGGTCAAGAGTGGTAAAATAATAGAAAGAACAGGGGAGGGTTGTCTTTGAGAACGAGCGTTTCAGTAATGTTACATAAAAAACCACTCCCAGGGCTCCCCTTGTGGCTCAGTGGTAAAGAACCCACCTGCCCATGCAAGAGAAACAGGGTCGATCCCTGGTCCGGGAAGATCCCTTAGTTGCCACGGAGCACCTAAGCCCCTGAGCTGCAGCTACTGAGCCTGTGCTCCAGAGCCGGGGATCCCCAGCGACTGAAGCCCGTGCACCTGGAGCCCGCTCTGCAACAAAGGAAGCTGGCACAGCGAGCGGCCCAGCACCGCAGCTAGAGAGGAGCCCCGCAGCAACGAAGACCCAGCACAGCCAAAAACACCCCAGAACGTAATGGCTTCAGTCAAGCACGCTTTATCATTTCTCAGAAAGTGGCGTCTCAGCAGGGTCCCATGGGTGACTGTCATCTGTCGGCCGCAGCTATTGGCCAGGGGCGTCCTCGTCCTCCACGGCCTCTTACGTGGCCCCCGTGGATGCAGGCAGGCCTCTTAGGGAAAAGCTGGCGAGGGCGCACCCCCACTGCAGGCTGTGGGTCAAAGCACGTTGCCAGAGTCAACTCAGATGCGAGAGGGGGCCAGCAGGCCCCAGCTCTAGATGGGGGAAGTGATGAGCTCCTTCAGAAAGGGGAGCCGTCACGGGTGGCTGTCTTTGTAGGCTCCCTCCCACAGAGGGAGTTAGGAAATGGGAACCTGTGACCTCTGTTTTCAAACTCCAGACCTGCAGACGAGGTAGCGGAGCTGGGAGAGGCTGCAGAGTTGTCAGAAGGCTCCAGCAGCTCTGAAGACTGCAGCTCGGCACTTCTAGTTAACAGAGGGAGTGACCTGCTCTGAGGTCTTCTGGAAATTCAGCAGGACGGCACCACCATATTCCCACTCCCCTCACCCTGGGCAGGGACCGAAACAGGGCTAAGTGAGGTAGAGAGTATCAGCGATGGAGCTGCGTCCCTTTCAAAATTCATAGGTTCACGTCTGAAAGCTCAGCACCCCAGAAGGTGTCAGAAAGGCTAACACCGAAAAGCCTGTTAGATCCCAAGAACAAATGTTGGTAAGAATGTGCTGAAAAAAAAAACCCTTATACACTGCTGGTGAGAATGCAAACTGATACAGCCATCTTGGAAGACAATACGGAGTTTTTCCTCAAAAAGCTAATATTAGAACTACCCTGCTGCTGCTGCTGCTGCTGCTGCTGCTAAGTCGCTTCAGTCGTGTCTGACTCTGTGTGACCCCATAGATGGCAGCCCATCAGGCTCCCCTGTCCCTGGGATTCTCCAGGCAAGAACACTGGAGTGGGTTGCCATTTCCTCCTCCAATGCATGAAAGTGAAAAGTGAAAGTGAAGACGCTCAGGCGTGTCTGACTCTTAGTGACCCCATGGACTGCAGCCCACCAGGCTCTAGCAATTCCACTCCTGGGTATATATCTGAAGAACCTGGAAAACGAATTCCAAGAGACACAAGCACATCAAGGTGCACAGCAGCATTATTTACAACAGCCAGGACATGCAAGCAACCCATGTCTACCCATCAGCAGAGGCAGGGATAAAGAAGGTATGGTACACACACATGGAGTACACACGCATGGAGTACACACGCATGGAGTATACATGCATATGGAGTACATGCGTATGGAGTATACATGTATGGAGTATACATGCATGGAGTACACATGCATGGAGTATACATGTATGGAGTACACATGTGAATGAAGTACACGCGTATGGAGTACACATGCGTATGGAGTACGTGCATATGGAGTACATGCGTATGGAGTACACGTGTATGGAGTACACACGCATGGGGTACACGCCTATGGAGTACACACGCATGGGGTACACGCCTATGGAGTACACACGCATGGGGTACACGTGTATGGAGTACACACGCATGGGGTACACGAGTATGGTGTTCTCCTCACCCACTGAAACAACGACGTGTTGCCACCTGCAGCAACATGGGTGGACTTGGAGGGGATCACGCTTAGTGAAGTAAGGCAGGCAGGGAAAGACAGATACTGGATAATAGATTCCACAGGAGAGCGAGCGAAACAAGAAAGAAACAGACTCAGATACAGAGAACAAACTAGTGCTGGCTCCCGGGAGGGGAGGGAAGGGGGAGGGGCAAGATCAGGAGGAGATTAAGAGGAACAACTACTGTGTGTAAAAGAGATAAGCTGTGAGGATACATGCATAGCACAGGGAATACCGTCAACCTTTTGAAATAACTTTAAAGGGAGTATAATCGATACAAATATTGAAATCACTGTGCTGTGTATCTGAAACTATATACTGTAAGTCAACTGTATTTCAATGTAAAAAAAAGAAGATCCCAATCCAGTGGGAGTGAATAATAATAATATCCACTGTGAATAATAATAAAATTCAATGTGAATAATAATAATCATAATTCATAATAAGAGAGCCATGAAGTTAGAGGAGGCTGTGGGTGGGCCTGACCCACAGCCGGTGTCCCGAGCAGGGGCTGAGGCCACGCAGGAGACGCGGGGGCCCTGCACAGAGGGGCGACCGTGGGCAGAGGCAACAGAAGGGGGACCACAGCCAGCGAGGAGAAAGCGGCTCTGGGACAACAACTTCTGCTGTTTAAGCCACAAGGATCGTGGTGTTTTGTCAGGGCAGCCAGGCCTGCGGGAGGGGCCCCGGGGAGTCGGGGGAAGGCCTCCAGCCAGGAGCGCTGCTGGAGGCCCCAGGGCTGGTGTGGACGCTGACGGGGCATGGGTCCTGAGACCCAGATGGGGTCGCACGGGGGAGATGCGGCCGAGCCTCGTGGAGCCCTCTCTGTGCCTACACAAACTGGAATTAGATGCCAGCACTGAAAACAAGGGATTTTACCCTGTGATCACCTTGGCCCAGTGGTAGAGAATCTTCCTGCTAACGTAGGAGACGCAAGAAACATGGGTTTGATCCCTGGGTCAGGAAGACTCCCTGGAGGAGGGCATGGCAGCCCACTCCAATATTCTTGCCTGGAGAATCCCATGGACAGAGGAGCCTGGTGGGCTGCAGTCCGTAGAGTCACAAAGAGTCAGACAAACCAATCATGCACGCATTTCATTTCCACCTATTTGGGAAGAGAACCCAAAAGAGAATAGATGAACTATATGCATAGCCGAGTCACTGATGCACACCTGAAACTAACACAGCACTGTGAACCAACTAGACTCCAGAAATTCAAAAAACGTTTCAATGCTTATCAACAACCCCTCCCCCCAAAAAAGAGGATTTCCAGCTTCTCTTGGAAAATCAGTAGAACTGGCCTCCCTGGCCCTGTGTTAGAAGGGCCTTGGTTCCCACCTGAATCCTAGTCGTGGAAGCTGAGTTCTGTGAATTACAAGTGGAAAGAAAAATGAGCACATTCTATCAGATGACGGTACTTTGGAATTTGGGGATTGGAAGTTTTCATGGTAATTTCCGTCTTGTCATTACTGTAGTTCAGTTCAGTCACTCAGTCGTGTCTGACTCTTTGCGACCCCATGGACGGCAGCACGCCAGGCCTCCCTGTCCATCACCAACTCCCAGAGCTTGCTCAAACTCAATCTCCATCAAGTCGGTGATGCCATCCAACCATCTCATCCTCTGTTGTCCCCTTCTCCTCCTGCCTTCAGTCTTTCCCAGCATCGGGGTCTTTTCCAGTGATTACAGGGTCGTTACTGTAAAAAGAGTGTGATTCACCTGCTCAACCCTGTTCCTTGTGATTACAGTGGAAGAAGTTAGATAATTGCCATATCCAAAAGATGTGGAATCTTCCAATGCCCCAGCTAGGGCTTTTAAAGAGTTTTCATGATCTTAAACTGAGTTTTCATAGGTGTTTCTATTTCTGGAAGACATTGGAATAGCTTTAAGTGTACGTGTGTGTTCAAGTTGCTTCTCACTTGACGCTCTCAGATATGCTTCGGCAGCTTATAAATTCCTGCTTTGGTGTAATGAACACTCATTATAATTTGCACATCAAACAAGAGGGCCCAGTTCCTCTAGCTGAGGGAGATTGGTTGAATTTCTAGGCTTTTGAGAAACCCACAACAATCCCGGTTGTTAATGTTCTTTCTACAGAATGTCTCAGACAGAATTAGCAACAGTTAGGGCTCAGATGGGCTTCTCAGACGGCGCTTGTGGTCAAGAACCCACCTGCCAATGCAAGAGGCATAAGAGATGAAGGTTCAATCCCTGGGTCAGGAAGATCCCCCGGAGGAGGAAATGGCAACCCACTCCAATATTCTTGCCTGAAAAATCCTACGGACAGAGGAGCCTAGAGGGCTACAGTCCATGGGGTACCAAAGACTCAGACACGATCGAAGCGCCTTAGCACGCACGCAGGGCTCAGATAGGAGTTGCTTTCCTTTCTTCCGAGGCACCTGGTGGGTTTGCAAGCGGATCACCGCGGTGCCCGGGTTACAGTAGGCACTTAGAGACTCCGGAGCCGCTCTTTCCTGGGCATTGGCTGTTTCATCTCCACTTGGGAGGGCTGGTTCTAGAACAGGAGGGTCCCTGGTGGTTCACAAAGGACTCCCAACAGCACAAAGGCACAGCCGCTGACTGGGACGGCTCCCTCGGGCCTCTGTCCCATCCTGTCCCCATCCTTGTCTCGCAGGGACCCCCGCTGCACCCACCCCGCCTCCACAGAAGCCCCACCCCATGGCCCCTTGGGGTTCTCGGGGGACTCCCTCGCGCATCCCTGGACCCACCCTCGCCTGTAGGAAGCCTCGGACGGCAGGGCCGTCCCCACCAGGCCCATCAGGGTGGGGGGCATCCCCGATCCAGCCTGGCCCGTGGAAGGCAGCCCCCTTCCCACAGGGCTGTGCCTCAGCCACCCGCTGGCCAGGCCTGCGGCAAGCACAGCCTCCCACCCTGACCAGCCAAGGTTCCTGGCCTCCTTCATCAGGAGAAAGAGGTCAGACGCCAGACAAGAAACCCAGGCCAGGCTTTCTTGGGGCCCCGCCGCACAGCAGGCCCTGAGCACGAGTACCAGGCTCCCCAGCCCGCTCCCTGGTGGTGCAAGCTGGTCCCCCAGATGGTGACTGCAGGGGTGGGTCCGGGGCTCAGGCCAGAGGGGTGGCTGAGTGGGCCAGTGAGAGTTGCTCAGTCATGTCCAACTCTTGTGATCCCGTGGAGTGTAGCCCGCCAGGCTCCTCCGTCCTTGGGATGCTCTGGGCAAGAACCCTGGAGAGGGTTGCTATTCTCTTCTCCAGGGCATCTTCCCGACTCAGGGATGGAATTGCATCGCAGGCAGACTCTTCACCGTCTGAGCCACCAGGGAAGCCCCCCCTATGGCAACACCCCTGCAGCAGGAGAGGCCGCACCAGGGCTCATCCAGGAGAAGGTTAGAACAAGGTGGGCGTCTGCTGGCATCAGGGCTGGCATCGCTGCTCTGCTGAGGGTCACCTTCGTGGCCTGGGGCTGTCACGGCCGCCGTGGCCACCGTGTCTGTGGTCGGGAGCGGGGAGGTGGGACACAGCGTTTCCATCGAGGACGCACAGATCTTCCCAGCAGCCCGGCCACCACTCCCTCTCGCATCTCAGTGGCCAGAGCTGAGGATGTGACCATCCTCCCTGCCCGGAGCGGGCCCAGCCCCCGCTGCTCGGTCAGATGTGAATAAGGAAACAGGAGGACCGGGTGCTCTGGCCAGCATCTCGGGACCCAGCAGGGCCCCTTGGGAATGGAGTCAGCACTGCGGATAGCAGCACAGAGTCGGACCGGGTCCTTCAGCTCATCGCTGAGTGCCCGCAGCTGCCCAGAAGCCCTCGCCTGACCGTCTACAGACTCCCAGGCACAGGAGGTTAGCAACTTTCTCACGCTCAGTCAATTGGGTTGAATGTTCTGTTACCCTGAACGTCTCCAAGGGCTCCTAACGTGATGCTCCTTTTAGAGACGAGGAGGCTGATATCCGAAGGGAGGACGGAACCTGACCGAGGTCGCGTAGCTGACGCGGCAGAGCTGGGCTCGGGACCAAGGGCTGACTCTTGCCTCCACACCCTGCAGTTAATCCAGCTTTTCACTGCCATCGCTGATTCACATACTTCTGATGTTTTAAGAACTGCTCAGACATGCCGAACTTACTCAAAAACTTGTCTTTGACTTTTCGGGCTTCCTCCATGAGTTCAGGACTGGGCCATTTCCTGTGGAACCGGGTTCTCTAGAACATCAGTAGACTTGCACAAATCACATTCAAGTCAAATCCGCAGATTTATTACTAGTTTTCAGGGTGACATCAGTTTTGTTTAGTTTTGTTTTGTTTTTAAATAGGCAGTAATGATGCCTGGATATAAAACAAAGATATGCTGGATAGTGAGTTCCAATGTTATCTTATTTCAGTGGACAAATGTGCCCTACCTGTGGGAGCGGTGTGGGCAGGGAGTGGCTGCTGAACATCTGTGAATTCTCATACTGTGAATAAAAGGATGTGGATGCAGCAGTATAATCAACAAAAGTCTAAGACCTCCTTCTCAAACAGCTTACGGCCCGAGACCTGGATGGAATCAGGAGAGCAGCTGTCCTAGCCTCCTGCCCGCCGTGACAGGAGTCCTTCCAACACCCCAGGAGTGGCCCCTCGGAAACATTCCGGGTGAGGACAGCCTTCCCCATCCTTCCTGTCCGAAAGCTTCTGATATTGTATTGATTGCACATTTTGTCATAAACAATGTCGGTCTTCTTCACAACACAGTGGATAGCAGCTTGTCAAAAGACAGATGGTAGCAAATGTGGGAAAGCCTTTGTCATGTTTACTCCCAAGAAGATGCCATGATGAGCCACCAGGAGGTGCCCCCCACCAACCAGGTGACCAATCCTGTACTCCTTCACCCAGAGCTAACCTGAGATAGAAATGGATACACAACCTGTCTATGAACTGGATGTAGGTGAGGAGTTACTTTGGGCTTCCCGGGTAATTCAGCTAGTGAAGAATCCTCCTGCAATGCAGGAGACCTGGGTTCAATTCCTGGGTCAGGAAGTTCCCCTGGAGAAGGGATAGGCTAAGCTACCGACTCCAATGTTCTTGGGCTTCCCTGGTGGCTTGGATGATAAAGAATCCGCCAGCAATGCAGAAGACCTGGGTTCAATCCCAGGGTTGGGAAGATCCCCTGGAGAAGGGAAAGGCTACCCACCCCAGTATTCTGGCCTGCAGAATCCCATGGACAGAGGAGCCTGGTGGGCTCCATGGGGTTGAAAAGAGTCAGACACGACTGAGTGACTAAGCACAGCACACAAGGAGTTACCTCAACGTGTTGTTTGACTCAAAGGTGACCTTTGAGAGGGAAGGATGACCTTCTAAAAACTACCTCCGTTGTCTACCAAAGCACAGATGGGTTTGGTGTTCAGAGTTCGCTCACAGACCAGCAGTCTCCACCCACACTCTCCCTGTCTCTAAAGATGCTCTCTAGAGGCAAGCACTTTCGAATCTTCTAGCTATTTCTTCTGGTGTTTGTACTTCTATTTCTCATCCTGTGTCAATATTGTTATCTCTTGATTTTTCCTTTTTTTGGGGGGGGGGTGGGGGGTGGGGTCGAGGGAACCAAACAAAACTGAGTAGTTTAATTGCGTGCCAGAAAAAAGTTAGGACTACTGATCATTTGATTGAAGTCGCTCAGTCGTGTCTGACTCTTTGCGACCCCATGGACTGTAGCCTACTAGGCTCCTCTGTCCAGTGGATTTTCCAGGCAATAGTACTGGAGTGGATTGCCATTTCCTTCTCCAGCGGATTTTCCCGAACCAGGGATCGAACCCGGGTCTCCCGCATTGTAGACAGACGCTTTCCCGCCTGAGCCTCCAGGAAAGTCCGGGACTAGTGACAAGAATACGCAGAACTATGCAGCGGCCCACAAAGTAAAGTTTACAATGTCTGGAATCCCATCAACAATTACGAAACTTGCAAAAAAAAAAAAAACAAGCATTCTGTTTTGCCCAACAGGGACGGACAACCCAAAATAGAAAAACCGTGAGCTTTCTTTCCCTCTTACACGTCATCTGTTTTTTCCCCTCGTGCAGAAAACGAGGGTTAAGGGTGCGCACACCTCCCCGCCCCGCCTGCTGTCTCCCCGCCCTGCACAGCCGGGCCCGCCCTCTCCTGGCTTCCAGACTTGGCGACGGCACAGGCTTGGGCGAGTCCACGTGGAGTATTTACACTTTGAGGACGATGTAGATCTTGTTCACAGCTGAGCCGGGCCACGGAATTCAGAAGGAATAAAGAGGTGCGAGCTGACCTCACGGGCAGAGCGAGCTCGGGTGCAGGCCGGGTGCGCAGGGCTCTCTGGAATGTTCCCGACAGTCACCCGGACCGCGGGGCAGGGCTGCCCCTGTCTGCCCTGATCCAGACCAGGCGGGCTCCTGGGGAGGCAGGTGGGGCTTCCTTCCTGAGGGCAGGCGGAGGTGGCGGTCCGCGCAGAAGCCGAACAAAGAGCAGGAGCGCAGGGAAACCGAAGGCTGCGGATCGACGCCCCAGCGCCCTCCGCCCGCAGACTTCTTCCTCCCCCCGGGCTCTGGCAACGGCAGACAAGGATCCTGTGGAGCGCTTTCCTCCTTCCAGGCGACTCCCCGTCCTCGCGCCCTTCAGTGACTCACTAGCCTCCGTGTGCTTCTCTGCCGTGGACGCGGCGGCGGGAGCAAGGCCCTGCGCTCCGCGCCCTCCGGTGGTCCCGGGGCGCCCCGGGCCAGCACCTCTCCTCGGGGGTCCCTGGGGCAGCCGGGGTGGGGCGGAGGCGGGGGGAGTTCCAGGAGCCCTGACATGGAGTCACGCCTGCGGGGAAGGGGAGGCTTATGCTCGTCTGCCTTCACTTGGATTAAAGAGTCAGGGGGGTCTGTTTATAAAATAAACTGACGTGAACTTATTTACAAAATAGACTCACAAAGAAAGTGAATGAACGGTTACCTAAGGGGGAATGGGGGTGGGGAGATGCCTTAGGAGCTTGGGACTAAGAGACACCCATTAGCATACATAGAATAGTAAAACAAGGGCCTGCTGAACAGCACAGGGCTCTGTAGTCAACGTCTTGCAATAAACTACAATGGAACAGACTCTGGAAAAGAGAAGACAAATGTGGACCTAACACAACACGAAATCAACTCTTCCTCAACTTAAATAAATAAAACACCGTCTGATATCACTTACATGTGGAGTCTAAAACAGGACGCAAATGCACCTGTCTAGGAAGCAGAAACAGACTCACAGACGAGAGAGTAGACCCATGGCTGCCAAGGGGGAGTGGGGAGGGGAAGGATGGCTTGAAAGATTGGGGTGAGCAGATGCAAACTGTTTGTTATACAGAGAAACAGCAAGGTCCTGCTGCGTAGCACAGGGCTGTTGCTGTTCAGGCGCTCAGTCGGGCAGACTCTTTGCGACCCCATGGACTGCAGGGTCCACGCCAGGCTTCCCTGTCCATCACTATCTCCTAGAGCTTGCTCAAACTCATGTCCATTGAGTCAGTGATGCCATCCAGGGAACTATATTCAAAGTCCTGAGATAAGCCATAATGGAAAAGAATATAAAAAAGAATGTATATATATGTGCGTGTGTGTGCGTGTATGTATAACTCAGTTACTTTGCTGTACAGCAGAAACTAAGACAACATTGTAAATAAACTATACTTCAATAAAAAAAATCTTTTTAATGTTGCCACAAGGAATTAGGAATTCACATCCAAATGTAAGTTCCTCTAACGTCTACCAAATACAGTGGACTAAATCTTTAAGAAGTCCTCACTTACTAAAGCTCCGCATATGTGTTTGTACAAGAGGATGCAGTCTCTGGGCCTATCACTTTTATTTCTGCCCTAAGAAATTCTCCGTATTGTTCCTAAGTTTTAGTCTGCAGTCTCTTGATGGGAAAATAGAAATATCTAGGGATTTAATTATAAGTTCTGGTCCAAGAGTTATTTTTCAAGATGTATAGGGAGGAGTTGAACCCAAGAACACCTCACTGCCTTTTTTTCCCTTTTCTATTAATGGAAATGTTCAAATTACCTAAAAAACAAAAACCCAAAAAACAAGCACCTGAGTGTCCCTGTTCATTTTCAAACGCTCAGCTTCAGTTTCTAAACAACAAAAGTCCTCCGCTTCTGAAACTCACAGTTACTTTTCTAAGCAGCTTCCTTCGAGCGGTTCCCTTTTAGCGGCTTTCTTTTCCGGGTCTCTAAACCTGTGAAGATTCAGTTATGCAAAGGAGGTTACAAGTGCCGTCTTCAAAGGAGGGGAAGCCAGAAGTGGATGTGAAAAAAAGCCACGTGGGCCGTGGGGACTGTTTCTTGAGAAAGCAGACCTTCCTCTTGTCTTCATGAGACATGAGCAGACCTCGCCCCAGTCATGACGGACGGGTCAGATTTAGGGCTCGCCCTTGGCACTCAACTGGGCTCGACTAAAACTCAGCCAGTGGCAGAGGTGATGAAAGAACCCATCTGAGATGGGATTTGAGGCCACGTGGTAATAAGAGTTCACAAGAGGATTTTGCGGCCTGCAAAGGGGCTTTTACAAACGTTGAAATTTTAAGTTCTTTGAACAGCTGCGTGGTGACAAGAACAGTGGGGAATATTTGCTGAGTGCTGACTGCGTCAGGCCCTGCGAACGCGCCTTCCCTGGTTAACTCTTTTGACCCGCATGATTGGTCCTTCAGTATTGGCATCCGCTCCAATCACCTCTAAAGAAGTGGGCGGGGGCTTCGCCGGTGGCTCAGTGGTAAAGAATCCACCTGCTAATGCAGGAGGCGAGGGTTCGATCCCTGGGTCAGGAAGATCCCATGGAGGAGGGCATGGCAACCCACTCCAGAATTCTTGCCTGGAGAATCCCATGGACAGAGGAGCCTGGCGGGCCGCAGTCCACAGGGTCGCAGGGAGTCAGACAGGACGAAGCGACTGAGCACAATGAACATAATCACCACAGAGAGGAAGACAGGTCACGTGACAGACACGAGGCTGCGCTGGTACTTGAACCCCAGCATCCAGGCCCCCGGGTCTGTATTCTTAACCACTGTCCCACTATCAGGCAGTCCTCCTTTCCCACTCCAGGGCGGGTGTCCGGCTCATTTCACAATTCAAAGCAGAGACCCACAGCCTAGCTTATACAAGTCCACACGGCTAGCCAGGGGGCAGAAAAAAGAGTTAAAACTCTCGGGTCTAGCTCCAAGTCTGGTGAACCCACACATCGGACCACCTTCCCCCATCACCTAGCTTACCAGGCAAAGCTGGCGGGGACCCGTTTGTCTTTCTGGCAGACCGGGACTCGAGGGCATTCACCCGAGGCACAGAAATGAAGCAATCTCCAAAAAACTCCATCATCAAAATGAATAATAGCTATGCATTATTTTTAATCAAAATCAATATAATATTTGATGCAAATTTTACAAAATTAATTCAAAAAATTATAATCGGGATATCAACAATTTAAATAAAAGTCATCTCAGTCCAGTCCCAAATGCCTTTTCAAGACTTTCCCCCAGTTCTGGCAATTCTTAGTTATTCAATTTCTTCATGCCTTGCTCTTGAAGAAAGACTTGAAAATCGTAAAGTGTGAATCATTTATTCCAAGGGTATTTACATTTAATACCTCGGGCGTGAAGGAATTTGATTCAGTGAGAATTGCCAGGATTGGGGAAAGGACTTAAAAAAGAATTGGGACAGGACTCAGCTTTATCTTTTCTTTAAATGTTTGATTTTGTGCTCCCCATGGATTTCTGTATTAATTTTGATTTTTAAAAATATTATTTGAGAGACTTCCCTGGGAGTCTAGTGGTTAAGAATCCGCCTAACAGTGCAGGAGACATGGGTTTGATCCCAGATCCAGGAAGATCCCAGGTGCCAAGGAGCAGCTAAGCCTGTGTGCCCCACAACCTCAGACCGTGAGCCCCAGGGCCCAGGACCACACCCTCTGAGCCCGTGCGCCTGGAGCCTGCACTCTGCACCAAGAGAAGTCACTGCAGTGAGAGGCCTGCTCACCCCACCTAGGGAGTAGCCCCCACTCCCCGCAGAGAAAGCCTGAGCACAACAGTGAAGACCCAGCACAGCCAGAACTAAAAATAAAATTTTAAAAGCGTATTATTTGATTACTGAGTCTTGGGCAACCCGGTAAGTTTCGTTTGCATCTAGTATAGGGCCCGGAAATCGGTGAAGATGAGGTGTTTTCAAAACCAGGAATAACCCTAATATGAAGCTGCACACGGCGCAGTTGCAGGGTGGCGGGACCCTGGGCAGGCGCCCACCGTGTGCTGCCCTCTCTGCCTGGGTCCCGGAGAGGGTGCGACACCCTTGCATGACACTCTGAACACAAGAGAACTCAGAGCAGCTCAGTGAGTTGCTCAAGGCCAAACAGGAAGCAGGCTGGGAGCCAGGATCTGAGTCTGATTCTCTCTTCATGGCGAAGGCGGGGCAGTGGTCTGTCTGCAGTGAAACAGGGGTAAACAGGAGAGAGCATGGCGTTGCTGGACAGGCTTTCAGCATGGCTTGAAGTTCCACGTGACGGCTTTTCAGTGGGAAGAAAACCCAAAACAGACAAGCGCTTCGGGAGTAAATAGCACCTAAAATAATTTTGAAGCAGCCCCTTAAGATCATTTTTTCGACTTTATTGAGGTCCATATTCAAGTGTAAAATTTGGTCAGTTTGGACCGAAGCAGGCACCTGTGGAATCACTCCCACACCAAGATAGCATTTTCATCCCCCAAATTTTCTTGTGCCCATTTGTAACCCATCCATCCGTCCAGCCCTGACTCCAGGCAGCTGCTGACCTGCTTTCTGTCTCTGTGGATTTGTTTGCATTTTCTAGTATTTTAAATAAATAAATTCATACAGTATGAATGACTTTTTCTTTAGCTCTTTTTCCTCAGCACAGTTGTTTTTAGATTTATCCATGCTGTCAAAGTATCAACAGCTCCTGCCTTTCTATTGCTGGGTGGCATTCTGTTGTGTGGATGTACATCAACAGCGCCTGCCTTTCTATTGCTGGGTGGTATTCTGTTGTATGGATGTACAATTGTTTATGCAGTCACCTGATGTTTGTTTTCAGTATCTTATATTTTTATGTACATAAATGATAGATTTTTAGATACTTTAACCAGCTTAAAAAATTACATGTTCATTTAAACAGAAAGAGACTCACAGACTTAGAGAATAAACTTATGGTTGCTGCAGGGAAGAATGTGGGATGAGACAGAGTTTGGGAGGGACACGTACACACTGCTACACTTAAAATGGATAACCAGCAGGACCTGTACAGGACAGGGGACTCTGCTCAATGTTGTGTGGGAGGGGAGTTTGGGGGAGAATGGCCACATGCATATGGATGCCTGAGTCCCTTCTCTGCTCATCCGAAACTATCACACCATGGGAAGGAGGTTCTGGAGGGAGGGGCCCCGTGTATACCTGTGGCTGATTCATGTTGATGTATGGCAGAAACCAGCACAATATAGTAAAGCAATTATCCTTCAATTAAAAATAAACAAATTTTTAAATGTGCTATAAGGCATTTGCTAAAAAAAAAAAAAACGAAAACCTATCACAACGTTTGTTAATTGGCTATATCCCAATAAAATTAAAAGTTTAAAAAATGATAAATAAAATAAAAAAGCATAATAGGATAAATAACATAGGAGTAAAAGAAAAAAATTGCATGTTCTTCCTGAACTCCTAATCACCCTGATATAGCAGGGTAATGCTATGTATCTCCAAGAGCACAAAAAATGTACTTCCCAGCCTCTTTGCACCTGGGTATGCAGGGCCCTGTGGCCATTCTGGGCCGATGTGGTATGAGCAGAGGAGATGAGACGTTTTCCCCAGTGGAGGAGGCAAGCTGTCTCTGCAAGTTCCAGTCTCTCTCTCCTCCTTCTGCAGGGGGAGGGGAGGCCGTGATTAGCTGGTAGAACCATCGACCAGGTGGGGCCCTCAGTCAGCAGATGGAAGCAGTGGCCTTGACCTGCCATCAACTTCACATCCTGGAGAAATAACCTCTCCTTAAGCTGGGCCTGTTTGTTACTGCAGCACAAGCCTAGCCTTTCCTGACTGACACACTTCAGCTCAGCAAACCCTCGCTTTACAAACACAAGGAGACTGTGCTGGTGAAGTTTCTACCAAGGCTGAATGGAGTCCAACCAATGAAGTTTTTACTATTTAGAGTTATCTACGGGTGCAGTCCACGGGGGTCACAGAAGAGTCAGGCTTGACTGAGCTGAGCGACTAAACAACAAAAAAGAAATCTACTAACACTGTACCATTACAGACCTCTTTGCCCTTTGGTGCATGGGACGGAAATGTAAGTATTCTGAAGAGGAGTAGGGGGGGATGCAATAAAGAAAGGGGAAAACATGTGTGACTATTATGTACTTGCAACTCACCTACATTAACTTATTTAATTGTCACAACTCCAAGGAGATATTCATAGCCTCATTTGTACAAAGGAAAAAAACTGAGACCCAAGAGGTTCCTAGGATACACAGCTGGTAAGCAGCAGTTTCAGAATTAAAATCTGCGTCTGCCTAACTCACAGCTGCCTCGTTGCTTGCCCTGTCAGATTGGGAAATGCCGAAGAAGGTGAGACAAAGCCCTCCCAGCACCCACCACTCCCGTCTATGTGCCAAGTCCAGTTAGCTATGGTCCAAGCTGGACGCTCAGGCAGAAGGCTCTGGACACTTGGCCACGGCAGCCAAAGTGCCCCCAGCCTGGGCCAAGTAGACGAGTGAGGGGGTGAAGACAGAGCAGGGCAGGGAGCCGGGGCTCCAGGCTCAGACCTGCCTCTGTCCTGGGGGGCTCTGTGGCCTCAGGCAGAGTCAGCCAAGGTGTCGGAGCCGGATTCCCAGGTTCGAGCAGGCACGCTCGGCACTAGGTGGATGGAAACCCAGAGGTGCCAGCCAAGCCTGGGCTCGTCTCGGGCTCTCTGGCCTCGGCCTGAGACATTTGCAGGCAGGCGTAGTGTTGTCACCGAAGGAGGTCACGCTCTCCGTGTTCTTCCCTTTCCTAAGTGCACCTCGTGCAGACCTCAGGACTCCCAGCTGTTCTCATAAGAAAGCACCTGTGAGAAGCCTACCACTCAAGATCCTAACTCCTGTTCTCTGAAGACTTTGATCTCCTGGTACAACGTCTCTTGCGGGAGTACTGGCATGCTGGGGGACCAGGCTGGGGGAGCCCTCATGGGCCCTGAGGGTTTGCCCATTTCTGCAGAGGGTGCACCCTCAGAGGTGGGGTGGGATCATTGCTTTTTCTCAGCCCTACAAAGCCCCCACCTCCTCTGCTCTGGGGGCTAGGGGTAGGGGGTCCCCAGCCCAAGGTAGAGGAGCTGAGCTAAACCCATCACAGCAGTTGAATATCTTGCGTTTATGGGCATCAAGCCACAACTATATTACATATGTGGATGAAGTCACTGTCTTAGAAGATTGGAAGAGTCCCACCTTCTATATTTTATCATTTGGTATTCCAGGAAAGAGAGCGTGCTCATGGTAACTTTGAATATTTCTTTCCCCATTCTTCCTTTTTTTTCCCCCAAAAGCATTGAATATGATCAAAAAGATAGATGCAATAAAGATGCACTCTTTAAGTCAAGTTTCATCTTCTTAAACAATAAATAAAATGTAGGGGGTTTTGTTGTATTTTAAATAGAACTCTGCCGGGAGTGGGGAAAGGTGTTCGTCCTTAGCAATCATTGTTTTCTCAGGGAGAAAAGACCTGAAAAGATGACTGACTGGGCTTCCCAGGTGACTCAGTGGTAAAGAATCTGCCTACCAATGCAGGAGAAACCAGTTGGATTTCTGGTCCAGGCAAATCCCACGTGCTGCAGAGCCGCTACCAAGCCTGTGTTCTGGAGTCCTCGAGCCCCAGCCACCAACGTGTGTGCTCCTGCCCACGAGCTACGACTCCCGAGCCCATGTGCCTAAAGCCTGTGCCCCGCAACAAGAGGAACCACCACGATGAGATGCCCAGCACCGCAACTAGAGAGCAACCCCTGTTTGCTGCAGCCAGAGAAAGCCTGGGCAGCAGCCAAGACCCAGCTCAGCCTACAGTAAATACATAAAGAAATTAATTAAACTAAAGAAAGAATCGTTGGCCAATGACCAGCGTATTGAAGCATGAAATACTTGAGTAAGGCTGTGATTATTTGTGTGCCATTTCTCAACCACACCGCCTGCACCCTGATGGGCTCCTGTTCACTGCCTGTCACTCCAGCCCCCATGGTGCTTCTGAGCTCTCTAAGCAGGTAGTTAGTATATCCACGTCCTTAATAACAAGTATTGGATCTGTTATACACCTGAATCCTGGGCTACAATCAGGTGACTGGATCCCTGGGACCTTTGGAGGGAAGGTGCTTCGTGTGAATAGAGACACAGCAGAAGCAGTGCCCCTGTAGGGCTGCAGGCTGGGTCTCACTCACAGCACCAGGAGCGGAGAGCCACCGGGCACGCCAGGATGCTGCTGCAGATGGTGGGGTGCCCTCGGATTCACCCCGCCTCGCTGGAAGTCAGCATAAAAGGATCGTAAGCGGGAACTGGTGGCATTTTAAGAAGCTCAGAATAATTTTATGCGAGCTGTTGTAAAAACGCTGGTCACAAATTCCTGCTGCTGCTGCTGCTAAGTTGCTTCAGTCGTGTCTGACTCTGTGCGACCCCATAGACGGCAGCCCACCAGGCTGCCCCATCCCTGGGATTCTCCAGGCAAGAACACTGGAGTGGGTTGCCATTTCCTTCTCCAATGCATGAAAGTGAAAAGTGAAAGGGAAGTCGCTCAGTCGTGTCCGACTCTCTGTGAGCCCATGGACTGCAGCCCACCAGGCTCCTCCGTCCAAGGGATTTTCCAGGCAAGAGTACTGGAGTGGGGTGCACAATTCCTAGGGGTAAAAAATGTGACTTTAGGCCGAGGCTCAATTGCTATTTGGAAAAGAAGAGGAAAGAGAAACCAGATGAAGCCATTTGCTGACCACAGACGGTAGGAATCGGAGCTCTGAGTTCTGGGATGAGTATCATTCATTATTGTATGAGCTTGTGAGGATCACACGCCTGTCTGGCACAGAAGCGGAGAAGGGCTTTTAGGTACTGGGTCCTCACTTTCTTTTCTCCTCTCCAATGAATTATTTTTTCCTCTCCAATAAATTTTTTAATAATTTAAAATCTTCTAACTATTCTAAATCCCTCCGGCAAACCTCAAACTTGATCTTCATGGCTCGCTTTCAAAGTTCCATATTTCTACATAAGATTTTTTAGTACAATTTTTAACAATAAACAGTGAAAGCACTAGCATACCCACCACCCAGAAGGAACAAACAGACGTTGGCATTTGTCATTAAATAATTAAAAGCAACAGAATAAACATTACAGATAAAACGAAAGCCTCCGGGCTTCCCTGGTGGCACAGTGGATCAGAATCTGCCTGCCAATTCAGGGGACACGGGTTCGATCCCTGGCCCAGGAAGATCCCACACGCTGCAGAGCAACTAAGCCCATACGCCACAACTACTGAGCCGGGGCTCTGCAACGAGAGAGGCCACTGCAAGGAGGAGCCAGTGCGCCTCACCCAGAGAACAGCTCCCACCGGGGGCAAGTGGAGAAAGCCCTTGTCCAGCAAGGAAGACCCATCACAGCCAAAAGTTAATTAATTAAAATTACGTGAAGGTTGCTCAGTCGTGTCCAAATCTTTGCAACCCCGTGGACCAAACAGTCCATGGAATTCTCCAGGCCAGAATACTGGAGTGGGTAGCCTTTCCCTTCTCAAAGGGATCTTCCCAACCCAGGGATTGAACCCAGGTCTCCCACATTGCAGGCGGATTCTTTACCAGCTAAGCCACCAGGAAAGCCCAAGAATACTGGAATGGGTAGCCATTCCCTTCTCCAAGAGATCTTCCCAACCCAGGGATTGAACCCAGGTGTCCAGCATTGCAGGCAGATCCTTTACCAGCTGAGCCACCAGGGAAGCCCAATTAAAAAGCAAAAATGTTATTAAGAAATGAAAGCGTCCTCCAGCGCCTCCCCAAGGCGTGCACAATCGCGGACTTGGCGTGCGCGCTCCCTGCTCTGGCCGGGTTCTGCCCCTGCGCAGATGTGCGCTGTAACCGGGACACGGGGTCGCTGCGTCCTCACTTGCCCGAGTGCACCTCCAGCTGTTCCTTCCTGTCTCTGCTCCTCACTGAGCCTCGGCCAGGTGAGCACAGGCAGGAGAGTTCACGCTCAAAGGCCCTGTGTCCCCCTCCAATCCCCTCATCTCCCCGCCCCCAACGTGCCGGTTGTGGTTCTTTGCAATGTGATGGCCGTTCAAGTGGTTCCCAGTTCACTGACATTTCAAAGGATGTTGCATTCTCCGGACTTCGGCTGGATTCAGCGTCTCTGGCCCAGTGGTTCTGCCAAGCCCTAAGCAGGTTTACAGTCCTCCAGCCCTGCCTGAACACGCTTGCCTTCCCACCTGCTTTTGCTTGGTTTTGTCAGACCTTCTCATCTCCACTAACCCAGTGGAAAGTCTTGGGGTTTTAGCCTTCATTTCCCTGCTGCTCAGAGCCTGGACCCACACTCACCTGGGATGCTGGCCACCCTGATGGCTCCTTACAGGCACTGTTTACCCCTGGCCTTTGCTGCTTTTCTGCTGTGTTGTCTTTCTCTTATGTATTTATAGTTCTTTGCATATTCTTAATATAATCCTTCATCTGTTTTTATTTGTTGCAAAAAATCTCCTAGCCTGCCATCAGCCTTTTCACACTTTGTTATGATGTCTGCTCTAGTACAGATGTTTTTCATGTCGATGAACTGAGATGTATCCATTTTATTTGAGCTCTGCTTTTTGTGTGCCATCTCTAAGAAATCATTGCCCGTCCCTAAGGTTATGCAAATGTTTCCAGGGTTTGTTTTCCATCCCATCGGTGTGGGTGAGATGAAGATCTAGCTTTGTTTTATTTTTTCCATTGGGATAGCCAGTGTTTCTATGTCCCTGGTTTGTAGGGACAGTGCTATCATATCTCAAGCCCCTAACATATTTAGAATAACTTCTGGGGCTTCCCTGGTGGCTCAGACGGTAAAGACTCTGCCTGTAATGCAGGAGACCAGGCTTTGATCCCTGAGTGGGGAAGATCCCCTGGAGAAGAGAATGGCCACCCACTCCAGTATTCTCGAATGAAGAATTCATGGTCAGAGGAGCCTGGTGGGCTACAGTCCATGGGGTCTCAAAGAGTCAGACATGACTGAGCAACTAACACTTTCTTTTTCTGGGCTCTTTCTTTGGTACCTTTTTTTTTTTTTTAATCTTCTTCCTACTTTTTCTATCCAGTTAATCTGCATGGCTGTCAGGATATAGTCAGTCTACGGAGTGGTTATTTGATTCAGTTAAAATTTACATGGAGGGAGTTCTCCGGAACCCTGGTGGTTAGGACATGGCACTCACTTCAGTGGCCCCTGGGATCAATCCCTGGTTTGGGAACTAACATCCCACAGACCTCACGGTGTGGCCAAAAAAAATTTGTACATGAAAAGCCAAGGTAATTTTTTTTTTTTTTTGGCTTAAGGAAAGATCACCGACGAAGGTAGGGGTACACCTCTCTTTGATTGGCAATCATGTAAATGTCAAATATAAAGCTATAAAGAAAGCTGAGCGCCGAAGAATTGATGCTTTTGAACTGTGGTGTTGGAGAAGACTCTTGAGAGTCCCTTGGACTGCAAGGAGATCCAACCAGTCCATTCTAAAGGAGATCAGTCCTGGGTGTTCATTGGAAGGACTGATACTGAAGCTGAAACTCCAATACTTTGGCCACCTGATGGGAAGAACTGACTCATCAGAAAAGACCCTGATGCTGGGAAAGATTGGGGGCAGGATATAAGGGGATGACAGAGGATGAGATGGTTGGATGGCATCACCGACTCGATGGACATGAATTTGGGTAAACTCCAGGAGTTGGCGAAGGACAGGGAGGCCTGGCATGCTGCAGTCCATGGTGTCGCGAAGAGTCGGACACAACTGAGCAACTGAACTGAACTGAAAAGTCAAATAAAATAGATTGGGAGTGGGGGTGGGGGGGCTGGAGGAAAGAGCTCAAGTTAGCCGCTCACCTAAAACGTGCTGGGTGGGCTGATCACCTCACGGCCTCTTCTCAGCAGCACTTCGAAATGGGTTCTATTTGTACTCATCTTTCAGATGAGCAAACAGGAGACCGAGGGGAGTTCTGTAAGTTGCTCTGAGTCATCATGAGCGAGCAGCAGAACTGGGGCTGAACCGTCAGCCCGTCTGTCTCCAGAGACCTGCTCCTCTCTGTTTGGCCACAGAGACGACAGAAGACGTAGCTGGACTGGGCCAGCTCAGGAGAAGACCCTTCGCCGTCGGAACTCAGGGCCGGGACCGGCCCATCCCCGTATCCCTGTGGACCAGGTGACTCACTCACGAGATCTGGATTCCTGATACCACCCCTGCCGGGGAGGAAAGATGACTCTCCAACTGCAGGCAGGAAGCCTGAGCGGCAGAGAGGACACGCGTTCTCCCACTCCCTCTGCTGTAAGATGTACGGCAGGGCCTGGGTCCTGTACTCCTTCACGTGCATCTGAGAAAGGAGACAGCGCCTGGCCCTTCCCCGCCCGGGTAGACCCAGCCTGGTGGAGGGGCTTGGCCGGCAGACTCAGCCCCGAGCCCCTCCCCGGTGCCCTGTGGAGCCACAGGCGGGAACACCAAGTGGTCTGACGCCAAGACTTGTTCTGTTTCTCCTCCATCCTGTTCATCGTCTGAGACGAGCGCCTCCCCGATTTTTCTGGTTCCAGGCCGCTTGGTTGAGACCAAAGATGCCAAAGGCCCAAGCGCTTCAGCCTCCCAGTGGAGCAGCAAGGGACTCTTATCCACCCATTGATATGTCTTATTTAGCTGTTGTTAAGTCATTTGAGTCGTGCCCAGCTCTTTGTGACCCTGTGGACTGTAGGCTCCTCCCCCCCAGGCTCCTCTGTCCATGGGATTCTCCAGGCAAGAATACAGGAGTGGGTTTCAATACCCTCCTCCAGGGGATCTTCCCCAGCCAGGGATTGAACTCATGTCTCTTACGCCTCCTGCATTGTCAGGCGGGTTCTTTACTGCTGGCGCCACCTGGGAAGCCCTGTATTTACCTGTAGCTATGCCTAATTCATATTGAAACCATAACACGTGTTAGGTCATAAAATCACTGTTAGGAAAAAAATAAGTCAAAGTAGTGGCCAAATGCTGTCACAGCCAGACCTCTGAGAACTGAGAGAGTTCTCTGCTCAAGTATAAATTACTCGTAAGCAGCAGCAGCAAGTGGGTCTGAGAGACACATAGAAATAAAAACCAGTGAAAGGAGCTGAGATTCTGGATTAGCTCACAGCTGCTAGAGATCTCACTCTGGGAAAGTTTTTTTCCCCTGAAAAGAGTTTTTTTTTTTTTTTTAATTGACATTATAATATTATATTATGCATAACATTACATCATATATATTATAACATTATATGATAACTGAATCACTTTGCTGTATAGCTGAAACTAACACAACATTATAAATCAACTAAACTCCAATATAAAACTAAAAAAAAATTAAGACAAAAAAAACCCAAACCCACCTTCTATTAGTTTCAGGTGTGCAACTAAAGATTCAGTATTTGTGTGTATTGCGAAATGATCATCACTGTTCAGTTACCGTCCGTCAGCAATAAAAAGGTTACCAATTTCTGTGTGTGTGATGAGAACTTTTAGGAGTTACTCCCTTAGCAACAAAAACTACTTCCTTAAAAGAAAAGTCAGACTATATTTCATTTCTCAATCCCCGGTAGAATTCCTCCTTTGGGATCACGCAGGCACTGTCGATTCCCCAGTCTTCCTACAGGTGGACAAGTCTCTGAACTGAGACCACGTGAGAGTCGCTTACCTAGGCTCACAAACTGCAGACACAACTCCGAGATGATGGCAGCCCCTGGCCTGTGTTGAAGCAGATAATCTGAATACAAACTGCTGAGGCCTTTGAGCTCCGGAACCGAATTAGCCTGGAAAGCGCAACAACACAGAGCCAGAAATGGGATAAGCTAGAAGGAGTGAAGACGTGTGACTTTTCCTGAAGTTATAGGAGGGGAAAAAATGGAGTCCATTCGTCCTCTTCGCCGGCGGCTCAGCTGGTAGAGTCCACCTGCAAGGCGGGAGACCTGGGTTCCATCCCTGGGCTGGAGAAGGGAAAGGCTGCCCACTCCAGTATTCTTGGGCTTCCCTGGCGGCTCAGCTGGTACAGAGTCCACCTGCAACGCGGGAGATCTATGTTCCATCCCTGGGTTGGGAAGATCCAGAGGTGAAGCTCCACTTTTTACAAAAATGGGGAAACGGAATCCTCAATTAATACTATAGTTTCACCAACCCTGATGGCTCAGTTGGTAAAGAATCTGCCTACAATTCAGGTGACCCTGGTTTAATTCCTGGTCAGGAAGATCTGCTGGAGAAGGCAAAGGCTGCCCACTCCAGTGTTCTGGCCTGGAGAATTCCGGGGACTGTATAGTCCATGGGGTCGCAAAGAGTCCGACACAAATGAGCAACTTTCATTTCACTTTCATGTGTCCCAGATCCAGACATTGTTCTCAAAAGACCATGTTTAAAAGTTGAATGTAGCAAAGAACAAAGTGATGTCTTTTGGGGAGAAGTGGGAACCAGTCGCTGGCTGTCCTGCATTCATGACACTTCCTGGCGAGCAGTCATTGGCTCAGTTGGCTCAGATTTGGTCTGACATCTGCTGCCCTGTTCGCTTTTTACGGGGACTCTTGTCAGCTCCTTAGTTAACTTCTTCAGTTTAGTACCTGTCCTCTGGGCGATGCTTTAATGAAAATGACAGGAAGATGATGAACTTTGCTTTAGCCTTCTGAGTCAAGAAGCGAAGATTTCATTTGCTTTTACGAAAGGGAACCCTCCTCTGCCTTTGCCGAGGTGCCCCAGGACAGTCCCCATAGTGACCGGGTGAAGCCTGCAGCCCCTGGGGCCAGTGACACAGATATTCCGTAGCACCGGGTTCATCCCGCCATCGCCCCCGTGTGGGCTGAGTACCGGGGATTTCTTGCTCAGCAACGAAAGGCCCCCTTTCTGGTTCTCCCTTTGCTGCTGCTGGTTTTTTTCCTGTTGCATTTTCCAACTCGGTCTGCATTCCAGCTGTGTTCCTAACGACGCTTCCAGACTTGAAGGGACTTGGCACTTGTCACCGTTGGCCACAGTGTGCTAGAAGCAAGCTTGTGAAAGCTGCCTGCCTGGAGATTAACAGGATCTCATCCCACAGGCAATGCTCTGCACTTTTCAGATTGGGTTTTTGTTTATTTGTTTTGACAGTGGGACTTGTGAGATCTTAGTCCCCCAACCAGGGATTGAACCCAGGCCACCTCAGTGGAAACACAGAGTCTTAAGTACCGGACTGCCAGGGAATTCCTCTGAGTCCTAACTACTGGACTGCCAGGGAATTCCCCCAACTGGCTTTACAGAAGAGGCTGGAGTTAGTTCCCAGCAATGAGTGCTGACATTTGGCATTTCTATTAGCCAGAGAGAGGAGAAAAGATTTCCTTTTCCCTTGCCCCTTCCCCCGAAACCCTGACTCACCAAAAATAAAAAAAGAAGTAAAATCTAATTCATCTTGACTCATGTGGGCAGCTGGCAATTTTACTACTTTGGCTGAAGAAATGTTCCCATTACATAGTACACAGGCCAAATAAGGAAGTGACCCAACTTGCCAAGTTCACTCACCCTAATTTTGTTGGCAAGCCTTATCGACATGTAGCAATAGAATTTCAACGTTGGAAGAGATCTGAAAAGTTTCAGAGTCCCAGTATCCAATGACATTCCAGTATCCTCCAGGCACTAGGGGCTCCAGCACCTGGTTGAACATCAGGGTAACAAGGCACTTGTTCAAAATGACTACACTTGGCCTCACCGCCTCGGGACTCTGATTCTGTATGCCTGGGGTGGACCTGTTTACTTTGGTTAACACCCAGGGGATTTTAGGTGCAGCAACTCCCCAGGACAGGATTCCAGAGCCGCCGTGTGTCCGGTAGCGCAGGGGAACTCAGGCAGGTATCAAAGCCTTCCCGAGTCTCCTCCAGCTCCTGGCCCTCTCTGCTTTCCAAACTAGCCAAATCTGGGCAGCGCTGACTGTTGAAAAGTCTTGCTCCGTCTCAGCGGAAGCATTTCTTTTTCCAGCTTCTTCCAGCTGATTCTGCTTCTGCTACCAAGTCCAAGCTCATTCTGCCCACCTCGCACCAGACCAATACATTGGGAGGCGAGGTGTTGGGACAGTAGCAACTCTATTTGGAAAGCCGGAATCTGAAAAGATGGTGGACTGCTGTCCCAAAGAACCTAGTACCTGAGTCAGAATTCAGGCTTCTTGTACACTAGAAGTGTGGCTGGGTGTTGCAGACTTCTCATACTGGAATCCTTTGTTCTTGGAGCTATTCACGTATGTCAAGTTGCCACATTCCTGTAAACCTCCAGCAAGACAAATGTTATTCTCTGTTCTGCAGTTTTTTATCTCTTTATGAATGGAAAAGTGCTATCCCTTTAAAGGTCAGAGCCTTGAGAATGGGCTGTCCTGTCTATTTCAGGCTCTAGGCAACACTCTTAATTCAAAGCAAACACAAAAGAATACAAAGGTTTAAGAGAAACAGATCCAATATGGAGTCAAATTCCTTCTTCCCTAGGGTGGACCTAACTTCAGGCTTTGCAATTCAATACACCTAAATTCCAACCCACTGCTTCCTCTCTCAGCTGGTGGTCGTGGCGTGGCCTTTAGCCTTTGGAAGCCTCCGCTTAGTCCTCTGTGGCAGGGGATGAGACAGCCGGGCACACAGCGGGGTGCAGGGGCCCCCGTGCAGAGCTGGCCACCCGGAAGTCTCCTTTCAGTACCTAGCTGATGCATCTTCCTCTCAGAGGGCAGTGGTTTAAAAGCACTAATAGAAGTGTCCTGTGAGCTACAAATGTCATTTTTCACACGTGTCATTTTAAACTTCCTACTAATCACATTAAAAGAGTATACAGGAACAGTCACGTTCGTTTTTATAATATATCTCTATTTAAAAACAATCTAAATGTCGATTAGCAGATGAATGGATAAATCCAGGTGGCCCAGTGGCTAAGAATCCACCTGCCAATGCAAAGGATGCAGGTTCGAGCCCTGGTCCGGGAAGATCCCACAGGCTGCGGAACAACTAAGCCCACGCAGCACAACTCCTGAGCTCGTGTGACCTACAGCCTGTGGTCCATGGCGAGAGAAGCCACCGCTCCCCACAGCCAGACAAAGCCTCATGCAGCAACGAAGACCCAGTGCAGCCAAAGATAAGCAAACAGACAAAGCCCGCATGCAGCAACGAAGACCCAGCGCAGCCAAAGACAAGCAAACAGAAAAAGCCCGCATGCAGCAACGAAGACCCAGTGCAGCCAAAGACAAGCAAACAGACAAAGCCCGCATGCAACAACGAAGACCCAGCGCAGCCAAAGATAAGCAAACAGAAAAAGCCCGCATGCAGCAACGAAGACCCAGCGCAGCCAAAGACAAGCAAACAAAAATGTGTAAAAAGAGGATGTGGTAACATGTACAATGGAATATTACTCAGCCATCAAAAAGAGTGAAATAATGCCATCTGCAGCAACACGGACCTAGAGACTGTCTTACTAAGAGGATCAAGTCGGACAGAGAAAAGCAAATACCATATGATATCATCTATATGTGGAATCTAAAATAGGACAGAAATGAACTTGTCTGCAAAACAGACACAGACTCACAGACACAGAGGACCGACCTGCGCTTGCCAAGGTGGGGGTGGGGAGGGGTGGACTGGAGTCTGGGATTAGCAGATGCAAACTGTTGCATATGGAATGGACGGACAGCAAGGTCCTGCTGTCTAGCACAGGGAACTGCCTTGAATTCCTATGATACCGTAATGGAAAGAATATGTATGTATAATCTATATATAACCGAGTCACTCTGCTGTACAGCAGAAACTAATACAACAGTGTAAACCAACTATACTCTAATAAAATTAAAAAAAAAATAACTGGGAGACACTGGTTCCTGCCCTCAAGGATTTTGAATCCACGTAGGAAATATACCCACGGAGCTATAAAGTCGAACCAGAATTGTTACGTACATACAGACCTAACTACATCGAGCAGACCAGTGGGGCTAGAATCCCTCCTGAAGCTGTTTGCACTGCTGTGCACAAAACCCTCCCCCCGTCACCCACGCTCACAGAGGTAGAATGTGAATCACTCGAAGCGGCTGGGCTGGTGCAGTGTCCCCAGAGCTGCGTGCTAAGAGGGAAGAGGTGATGGTGAGAATGTGCCCACGCCTCATACCCCCACCCCTGCTCAAGACAGGTGCAGAGCGGAAATCTCACCAGGGGCGTTAGACTCTGAGGGGCGGGGGATGGGGCACGGACTGAGTTGGTCACATCTAGGCCAGTGGTTCTCAAATGCTTCTGATCATTAGACTCACTCGCAAACTTGCTAGACATCCTGAATCCATTAAATTGAAATCTCCAGGGGTGGGATCTAGGCTTCAGGAATTATTTTTCTTCTACTTTCATTGAGATATAATTGACATATAGCAATGTATACATTTAAGGTGTATGAACAGTGAATTGACTTACATACATCATGAAATGATGACCGCAGTCGGTTTAGTGAACATCATCTCCCATAAATACAACATCAAATAAATGGAAAAAATGTTTTTCCTTGTGATCAGAGCTCTTGCAATTTGCGTTCTTCGCGGCTGTGTCTGTAACACCGTCGTGTTGACTATATTTAACACTTTGTGTATCACACCCTCAGTGCTTCTTTATCTTATCACTGGGGGTGTGTGCGTGTTGACCGACATCCTGCCACTTCCCCTCCTCTAGCCCTCCCTTGGACAACCACAAGTCTGGTCTCTTTTTCTATGAGCTTGTTTTGAAGTATAACTGACCTACAACACTAAGTCAGTTCCTTTTCCACAACAGGGTGACTTGGTATTTCTACACATTTTAAAATGATCACCATGATAAGTCTAGTTACATGCCACCATACAAAGATATTGCATAGCTACTGACTATATTCCCCTTCTGTACATTTCCCACCTGTGACAATCAACTGGTGACTGGAATTTTACACCTGCTAGTCTCCCTCGCCTATTTCTCTCCTCTCCTACCCCTGTCTCCCGTCCGGCAAACACCTGTTTGTTCTCCGTGTCTATAGCTCTGTTTCCGTTCTGTGATGTGTGTTCATTTCTCTTGATTTTTAGACTCCATGTATATGGGACATTATGCAGTGTTTTCTTTCTCTGCCTGACTTCTCTCTCTTAGCATAATACTCTCTAGGTGCATCGCAGATGGCAAGATTTTAGTATTTTCATGACTGAATAATATTAGGCTTCAGGATATTCTAAAACTCCTCCAGGGATTCCAGTGCAGGGGGAGTTGAGGACCAGTGATCTTAAGAAGTGCTTCTCAGACTTTAACACGTGTACAAAGAATCTAGGAGTCCTAAAATGCAGATCCTGATTCTGCAGGTCTGCGTTGGGGGGTGCTTCCCAGGTGGCGCTAGTGGTAAATAACCCGCCTGTCAATGCAGGAGACGTGAGACGCAGATTCAATCCCTGGGTCAGATAAGATTCCCCTGGAGGAAGGCATGGCAACCCACTCCAGCATTCTTGCCTGGGGAATCCCATGGACAGAGGAGCCTGGTGGGCTACAGTCCCTGGGGTCACACAGAGTTGGACACGACTGAGCCACTTAGCATACAAGCACAGGGTGGGGCTAAGATTCTGCATTTCTACGTGGCAGCTATTCTGCTGGTCTGATTTGAAGGGGCCAAGAGATCCTGCTTATCAAGGGGTCATGTGATGCTCTCTGAGGCTCAGGGCCTGCAAGTTTCCTTCTGGCTGGGAGGGCCGATCTCAGGCAGAGGACAGGTGGGGAGGACAGGAGTGTGTTTCAACAGGAAAACACCCATTTCTTGTCCCCACAGAGACTCTCCCCTTCCCTACCCCAGAAAAGGTATGTGTTTGGCGAAAGTGGCTCCCTGCAAAGGGTGGAAGCTGGAAAGGCAACGGGCAGCATGTTCTGAGCTGAGACTAGGTCTAGAATCCAGGCTTAAGCTGCCCTGGAATGTCTATGAGATTTTGACATGAAGGGCAGCTTTCTGGAAACATCTACTGATTTATCTGGGCAACTAAACAGCTAAAGGTAAAAACACACTCCGGCAGTTACGCACGGAGGCTCTGCAGACAACAGACATCAGGATGTGGAAATTGACTGGATAAGTAGAGCAAGGTGGGTTTTGAAACACCCGGAAGTGCCAACTTCAACGGAGGCTCCTGGGCGTGGGGCAGGGGAGAAATGGACAAGCCCAAAGCAGCAAAAATACCCAACAGCTACTCTGGGGGAAAAGAACACATAAGCTTCCCTTTCTCCTCTCCCATTACACTGTCACTATATGTGTGTGTGTGTGTGTTAATCACTCAGTCGTGTTCGACTCTCCACGACCCCATGGACTGCAGCCCACCAGGCTCCTCCGTCCATGGGATTCTCCAGGCAAGAACACTGGAGTGGGTTGTCATTTCCTTCTCCAATGCGAATTTTAGTAGTAGTAGTTAAGTCGCTAAGTTGTATCTGACTCTTGCGACTCCATAGACTGTAGCCCGCCAGGCTCCTCGGTCCATGGAATTCTCCAGGCAAGAACACTGGAGTGGGTTGCCATTTGCTTTTCCATGTCACTATATGCCAGATCCTCAGCTAACATGTCCAAGCAATTGGGCAGGCTCCCCAGGGAAAGCCAAATGCCTCATTTAATTTCACCCTGGTTCCCCTGAATATCAGCGCCCCTGCCTTCAAGCCTTCGGGTGCTTTAGGATTAGAACACGGCCACTGGCTCCTGAGCCGGTCGACCACCAGCCCTCCCTGCAGGCAGCCCTCTCTCGCTGCGTCAGACCCTGGGCACAGACACCACAGCCCAGGCCCTCCTCCCGGCCCTGCCGACGCTGTGAGGTAGGGGCTGGCTTTCCGTGAAGCTGCGGTGGGCGACCTTGACCCACGGAGCTTGCTTCCCACTCTCTGCCCCACAGTTGTCTATGCCTGATTTATATGTAGCATCTTCCTCATCGTTGACTTTGCTGTTGCTTCGGGTAGCGATCACCTGAATCCCATCCCCAACTTTGGGGGCAGTCCCTCTCACCCCGAACGTGTTCACCTCTCATCACAGGCAGAACAGGGTTGCCTTCCTGCCTCATCCATGTGTTCGTTAACACGTGGCTCAGTTTGCCACATACAATGTTCCCAGGCAAGACTTTGAATCTGGAGCTGGGAGACCAAGAAGCAGAGAGAGGGAAATATCGTTTCAAAAAGTCCCTTTTCTGCCTAAGTCACTCAGGGCCAGTTCCCACGGTTTCCAAGGTCAAGATGTCCAAGGTGGTACCCACACCTCAGGGACGCAGCCCCAGAGCCCACACGGTGGAGAAATCTGCACCTTCCGTGCTTCCTCACTCCAGGGTCTCCCATCACCCAGTTTTCCTGGGACCCGGGGGTTTTCCAGGATGTGGGACTTTGAGGCTAAAACTGGGATGTGCTGGGCAAAGCTGGATGGTTGGTCAGCCTAGCATGAGCCTGTGGACGTAGGACAGTTTTGGCGTCCAGTTAGCTGTAAGTAACAGGATTCATGAATAAATAGGTCCTGGTGAGAAGCCGGGTCCCAGGAAGGCCCTCCGCAGAGAGGGCCTGAAATCAAAGGAAACGTTCAGTGATGAGAGTGACTCATCCCAAGTGTGCTGATGTGGGCAGAGGAGGCCGTCCAGGCGGGCCACCCTCTCTCGGTCCGTGAGATCCTGGGCATCGCAGCTCGGGTCCCTCCTGACGTTGTAAGGCAGGGCCGGCTTTCCATGTAGCTGCAGCAGGCGACCCACAGAGCTTGCTTCCCACTCTCTGCCCCACAGCTGCTATGCCTGATTCATACGCAGCATCACCTTCGAAGGAGGCCTCCTCTGGCCTTGAGGGTCCCTGGAAGGGCCAGTCAGTGTCCGCAGGACTGTGTTTTCCAGTTCTACAAAAGCGACAGTGGTTTAACCGCCATAGGTTCAGATGCCTGTCTCTTTCCTTTCCAAATTCCCCTCCTGTGAAGAGGCAAGTGTTGGAGGGTCTGAGGGTGTTTTTGGAAATGCTGGTAAGAGGACATGAAGCCTAGAATATGGCTCATCTGGGCCCCGGCGGCTGGGCCTGCGAAGCCGCTGCGGCTTCCTCAGACCATCAAGCTGCTGCTGGCTGAGCTGCTACGGGAAGCGCGAGTCCTGACCTTGAATGCTTTATCCGATGTCCACAAAAGGGGCTTCTCTTTTTCTTTCAACCACACCACACTGCATGTGGGACCCCGGTTCCCGGACCAGGGATCGAACCTGCACCCCTTGCTTTGGTAGCGTGGAGCCTTAAGCCCCGGACCACCAGGGAGGCCCCAAAAGGTGCTTCTCCGACACACGGGGAAGCGGTGTTGGATTGTCCACATCCTCAGCCTGCGAGTGGGTTAACAGAGAACTCTGAGAACCACGCGGACTGCTTTGAAAAGACAAGAGTGGGTCACTCAGGAGAGAGCTGAAGCCGCATGCTGCTTCTCTCCGCACAAAGAGCAGCTTCGGGGAGCAGACCCCATCCTGTCTCAGACACTTTCGTTTCAACTCGAATTGGTTGAACTTGAAACTGCCTTTAGTTGGGAGAGGTGGCAGGTTGGGGAGCTGGAGAGTCTAATAGGGGTTTAAGTGTGAGGTAAAAGTTTAAGGAGGAATTACATCAGTACAGAGATCGACTCACAGACATAGAAAACAAATTTATCAAAGGGGAAATGTGTGGGGAAGGGGATAAACTCATAGCGTGGGATTAACAATAAACAGACTATACTACATACAGAACAGACACAAGATCTGCGCGGTATCAATAATGCGTATCTATAATCTATCACCTATAATGGGAAAGAATCTGAAAAAGAACTTATAATAAATGTATAATTGAATCCCTTTGCTGTACAGCAAAAATTAAAACAACACTGTAAGTCAACTATACTTCAATAAATTAAATAAACTACTGCTTCTCAATTGTTGTACATAGGGCAGATAAACAACAAGCTTCTACTGTGCAGCACAGGAAACTATATTTAATATCTGGTGATAAACTATAATGGAAAAGAATATGAAAGAGAATGCAAATATAAATATGTATAACTGAATTATTTTGCTATGGAACAGAAAATAACATTGTAGATTAAATGTATACTTCAATAAAGTAAAATTAAGAAATAAACTATATATATGGGTGTGTGTTTATATACAGCTAAATCACTAGCAGCTATCACAGGGTTGTAAATTAACTATACTTCAATTTTTAAAAGGTGTTAGATTATGATGTTAGAAATTGTATTAAGACAGAGAGGATGGGGTGGTGAGGAAGGTGGGGTTCCCCCTCCCCCATTTCTCCCTGCCGCCAGATGAGATCAGGCTTCTCCACCATGCCTGGTTCACCCTGGCGTTGCACATAGCACATTTTGGGGTTTTGTGCCGGGAACTCATCAGAGACAAGGTCTTCCTGATGATGCTGTATCAGCAGCACCCGGCAAAGAGCCTGGATCCCGAAGTAGCCTCTCCAGAAGTGTTTGCTGCATTTCATCCAAACACCATGCAGGATCTATGACCACCCCAACACCCAGGACCCTGCCACCAACCAAAGGGAAATAACGAGTTGTGTACATATGTCCGATGGACTATTACTCAGCCAGTAAAATGAATGTGAATCACTACTAGTGAGGTGGATGAACCTAGAGTCTGTCATACAGAGTGAAGTTAGTCAGAAAGAGAAAAAAACAAATATCATTTATTAATGCATATATATGGAGTCTAGAAAAACGGTAGGGATGAACCTATTTGCAAGGAAGGAAGGGAGATATAGATACAATGTAGACACAGAGAAGGGGCTTGTAGATGCAGCAGGGGATGGAGATGGTGGGACGAACTGAGACGGCAGTGCTGACTTACTTACACAACCATGAGTAAATAGAGAGCTCTGTCATGACCTAGAGGGGTGGGATGGGGGCGTGCAAGGGAGGTGATCTATGTACGGTTATGACTGATTTGCACTGTTGTACAGCAGAAACTAATGTATTAATAACATTGTAAAGCCATTATTCTCCAATTAAAATTTTTTTTAAAAGTTAGGGGATAACAAGAAAGTGCTCTCCTAAGAAAAATCAGATGTAGAAAACCAGCGGAGGGGATTCGGGGACCACAGATCCTTTCCCCCCAACTCCCAAAGCCCAGAGGAAGCTGGGGGCTCTGTGGTCACAGGAGAGGTGAGTGCGGGGAGGAAGAAGAGAAAAAAATGTTGTTGGGAGAACAATAGAAAGAGGGGAAGAAAGGCAACTACGCTGATTTGAATCCCCGTACGTCATCACCACACGTGTGCATTTAAGTGCAATTGTACGTAACGAGGGCTTCCCAGGTGATACAGAATGATAAAGAATCTGCCTGCCAATGCAGGAGCTGTAGGAGACATGGGTCCAATGACTGGGTTGGGAGAAGATCTCCTGGAGGAGGGCATGGCAGCCCACTCCAGGGTTCTTGCCTGGGAAATCCTGTGGACAGAGGAGCCTGCTGGGCTACAGCCCATGGGTGGCAAAGAGTCGGAGATGACTGAGCGACTGAGCACGCACGCAGGTACATAACGAGGTAAATGCAAAGCAATGTTTCCAAGCTCTTAGAGCAGTGATCTTTCATGGGTACCTGGCGGCACCTCGGTACAAAGAACCCCTCCTGGGGAACCGCCCAGTTTTAACGTATAAAAACAATCCGGGCTGCAGCTGAGGACAGGAGCAGTCATGAAAGCGATTCCAAGTGGAACACTGAGCAGGGAGGCTCAGAGGAGGGAGCTGAGAGCCAGGCATCCCTGACCTGGAGAAACCAGGAGTGGCGTTCCCTGGCGTCGGGGACATCCAGCCTAGGGAGTGTGCAGAGGGCACCGCGAGGGAGGGAGAGGCCCTGAAGCTCCCCTACCCAAGGGTGGGGGGACAGAGGTCCTGTCCAGTTAAACCCTCCGAAGTGTGCCCGGAGGGTGGCCCTGCTCCCACGGTTGAGGGCCTCCGTTCACTCACTCCTTGTGTTTCAGAAAAGTCAACCTGATAAATTTACCCGCTTCCCTGGGGCTTTTTGTTTGCTTGATTGATTGGGTTTTTTAATTTACTTTTAAAACTGACTTTTGAAATAATTGCAAATTTACCGAAAAGTTGTAAGAAGTGTACCCAGATCCACCAGTTGTTAGCATGTTGCCACGTTTGGGTTCTCATTACACCCACATACATATTTTTTTCCTGAATTATTTGAGAGTAAGTGGTAGGCACATCGGCTTCAGCCCCTAAATGTCTTCACAACTACATCCTGGTAACAGGACATTCGGTTAAGACTCTGCTTCTGCTTCAGAGGGTGTGGGTTCAATCCCTGGTTCAGGAACTGCCAAAAAAAAAAATATATATATATATATATATATAATGTATGTGTGTGTGTGTTTAAGTATGTATATACACTTTGTACACAAATTTTGCAACAGAGCCTTTCTGGTTAGCAGCACTCTCTAGTGGAACTTTTTATGATGGTGGAAAAGGCTGGTAAGCCCTTAAAACATGCCTAGTGTAACTCACCAAGTCAGACTTTCGTCCAATTTTCCTTTAAATGTCAATAACCACACACGTCCCGGTGGCAAGTGGTTTGCAATGGACAGCTCAGTCTTACATCACCCCCCATCCCACCTTCACTCCATCTTCCTGCACTTTAAAGAAATAATCTGAGGCTTGGAGGGCTGTCAGGAGGGCTCTTTCTGAGCGGCCACTGACTGAGGAGCCCCGGGCTGAGCAGACCGTCAGCTGTGTTTGCTTATCCAGCATGAGTTTGTTTTTTGTTAAGTACAGTTGATTTACAAAGTTGTGTTTGTTTCTGGTGTACAGCAAAGTTATATGATTCGGTTATATATAAATCATACATATATATATTCTTTGCATATTCTTTCTCAGTGCGGCTTTTCACAGGATATTGAGCGTACCCTATGCTGTGCGACAGGAGGCTCTGGTTTATTCACTCTTTGTACGTAATAGTTTGCATCTGCTAACTCGCAGTTCACACTCGATTCAAATTTCCCTTTCTCTGTCCCGGGATTCATCCAGGACACTGCGTCCCGTGTTGCTACCCCGCCTCCTCAGGCTCCTCACAGCTGTGGCAGTTTCTCAGGCTTTCTTGATGTTCGTGACCTTGACAGATTCAAGAGGTGATACTCGGGTGCTCTAGAATGCCCTTTGACTGGGACTCGTCTGATGCTTTTCTCATGATCAGACGCGGGTTATGGGTCTGGGGCAGGGAGACCGCAGAAGTGAGGGGCTGCTCTTATCACACCATATCAAGGGACACAGCCTCAGCATGGCATCCTTGTTGCCGTGACACCGGGCTTAGGTTCTGTTCGCTGCCTGTCTCTGCTGTCATACTTTCCTCCCCTCTCCACACTGTGCTTTTTGGAAGGAAGTCACTCTGTGCAGCCCACACTCAAGGAGTAGAGCTATGCTCATCCCCTTGAGGGCAGAGCATTGACACAGAATATCCAGGCCCCTTCTGTGCAGCCCACACTCAAGGAGTAGAGCTATGCTCATCGCCTTGAGGGCAGAGCATTGACACAGAATATCCAGGCCCCTTCTGCATGGTAGAGTCATCTATTCCCTCCAGTTTATTTACATATTCAGTCATTCATACCAGGACAGACTCATGGCTACTTACTTTATATTTTGGATTACAGTCAGATATTAGTCTTGGGGGGTTATTTCTCTGCTTGGGGGTTTGGAGGGGCTGTTGTCGGTGTTTGCTCAAATCCACAAGGTCTGGCTCTTGGGAACTTCTCCAGTTGTCTCCTGTGTCCCTTTGGCGTACTCTCATCCTTGTGGGATTGCTTTTTGTTTGACACTTCCTTGCTTTCTGGCATTCACGGTGCTCCAGGCTCATTTTGTATATTCCCTGCTCCAGGACTAGAATCCGCCATTTCTCCAGGGGCTCTGGTTCCTTTTGGAATGGCATTAGAAACCAATATCTGGGCATTGGGTGTACTTGCTCCTGTTGGGGTGTCTTTGCTTCTGGACACTCTCAGCTGACAGAGGAAGGAAATGTATGCATACTAACCTGTGTATATAGTCATACCTCTAAATGTTTCTATATGTGACTGCCTGTATGTGTACTAAACTAAGCATGATCCACACTGATGTCTCCACCTCTAACTCACTACCCCAGGGGCCATCTCACCCTCACAGTGTCATCCTCCGTCCACCGTCCTTTTAAAAAAAAAATGTTTTTTTAATTTATTGGGCTTCGCTGGATATTAGCTACTGCACACGGGATCACGTGGGATCGAGGGGTCCCTAACAAGGGACCAAATGCAGTCCCCCCGCAACAGGAGTGTGGAGTCCTAGTCACTGGGCCACCAGGAAAGTCTCCATCCACCACCTTTTTATCAGTTCAGTTCAGTTCAGTCGCTCAGTCGTGTCTGACTCTTTGCGACCCCATAAATTGCAGTACACCAGGCCTCCCTGTCCATCACCAACTCCCGGATTCACTCAAACTCATTTCCATCATGTCGGTGATGCCATCCAGCCATCTCATCCTCTGTCATCCCCTTCTCCTCCTGCCCCCAATTCCTCCCAGCATCAGAATCTTTTCCAATGAGTCTACTCTTCACATGAGGTGGCCAAAGTATTGGAGTTTCAGCTTTAGCATCAGTCCTTCCAACGAACACCCAGGACTGATCTCCTTTAGAATAGACTGGTTGGATCTCCTTGCAGTCCAAGGGACTCTCAAGAGTCTCCTCCAACGTCACAGTTCAAAAGCATCAATTTTTTGGCACTCAGCTTTCTTCACAGTCCAACTCTCACATCCATACACAACCACTGGAAAAACCATAGCCTTGACTAGACGGACCTTTGTTGGCAAAGTAATGTGTCTGCTTTTCAATATGCTGTCTAGGTTGGTCATAACTTTCCTTCCAAAGAGTAAGCGTCTTTTAATTTCATGGCTGCAGTCACCATCTGCAGTGATCTTGGAGCCCAAAAAATTAAAATTTTCTGCTGTTTCCCCGTCTATTTCCCATGAAGTGATATGGAATTGTTCAATTCCACTGTGCCTACACTGCAGTGTCAGAATGGTTAACCCGTGCCCTGCAAGATGCTGTCTCACTGGAGGACAATGTTCACAGGAGCCTCTTCTGCCTTTCATCCCACAGATCCGGCTCACTTCCAGCGTTCTTAGGTGCACACTCGTCCTTACTCCTTCAGTGAACTTCTGCATATATTTGTAATACAGTTTGTTCTGTCACATTCTGAATCCATCCTGGGATTTTCCATAGCTTCCTAAATGATTTCTTTTTGGCACCATACATTAAGGTTCACTATTTTCGCTGTACAGTTCTGTGGGTCATGACAGGTGCATGGTGCCATGCGTGCGCCACTGCAGCGTCTTACAGATTGGGTTCACTTCCCTGAAAACCCCCTGTGTTCCACCCATTTTATCCTCCTCCCCTCCCCTTGACCCCTGGCAACCTCTGATCTTTTCACTGTCTCTGTTTTTGCCTTTTCCAGAATTTCATATAATTGGAACCATTACGTACCCTTTTCAAACTGGCTTCTTTCCCTTAGCAATATGTATTTGAGATTCATCCCTGCTTTTCTGCAGCTTGAGACCTCATTTCTTTTTATCACTGAATAATACTCCACTGTATATGGATGTCCCACAGCTCATGCGTCCATTTACCTATTGAAGGACATCTTGGTTACTTCCACTTCTTAGAAATTATGAATAAAGAGTCTATAAACATTCACATGCAGGTTGTTATGTGGATGTAAGTGTTCATAGCAGTTGAGTGACTACTGAGAAGCATGACTGCTGATCATACAGCAGTGCTTAGCCTTGCAAGAAACTGTCCCTGTCTTTTCCAAGGTGACCAAACCATTTTGCATTCCCACCAGTAATGAGCGAGCAGGAGACACAAGAGATGCAGGTTTCATCAGTGGATCAGGACGATCCCTTGGAGGAGGGCATGGCAACCCACTCCAGTGTTCTCGCTTGGAGAATCCCATGGACAGAGGAGCCTGGTGGGCTATACAGTCCATAGAGTCACAAAGAGTTGAACAAGACAGCTGTGCCAAATCCTTCCTGGAAACTGGTATCATAAGTTTTTGGATCTTAGTCGTTCTAAGATCCAAAGTGTAGTAGCTAACTCAACGTTTTACTTGGAATGATTTTTTTTTGATTGTGGCACTCTATGCCCCCAAAATTGAGATAACTTATTAAACTACACAGCAGTAGGATAGAAAAACCAGAAACCAAATTGATTGACGTGAAGACAAAATGAGTATTGCCAAACAACTGGACTGGTTTATTACTGCCTTTGACTAAACTCAGCGTTATGTTGCAAACAGTTTCCTTTCCACTTGAATAGAAAGCAAACAAGTTTACTTGGAGGGATAGAATGTTTCCGGCTCCAAATCTGAGTGGAAATTTATCTTGTGAACTTTGAACTAATAGGCCTTGGATGTCATAAACGATGGTGCTGTCAACCAGCTTTACAGCCACGGCAACGTGCTTCCAGCTGAAGTTCTTACATCCGCCTTCCAGAGAGGCCGCCCTCCTCAGCCACCTCTTCTTCCTGAGTCATGGTTTGCTGCAACGTATGACTCAGATCATCAGCGTGTTTTTTTCTAAAGACTCTTAGAACAACAAAGATGATGACCCAGGCGTGTTAAACCCTGATAAACACATGTGAGTTGAATGCAGATGGTGGAGAAACCACCCACCTCAACAACATGGGGCTGGTCTGTCAGATTTCCGCCAGTGGTTCCCGAATCTGTGATGATTCTCTCTAGAGACCAGGATGAGGATAAAGCCGGGTTCGCTGCAACCCCAGAAGCCTTCTCTCTTCCAGCTTTATCTCGGGATTTCTTACTTCTCACTTAGCTCTTCTTCGGGGAAGAGCCTGACTTTTAGACATTTTCTTTTTTTAAATTTTATTGACGGATCATTGATTTCCGTGTCTTGGCTACTGTGAATAGTGTTGCTATGAACGTTGGGTGCATGGACCTTTTTAAACTACAGTTTTCTCCTGATATGTGCCCAGGAGTGGGCTTGCTGCACCATATGGTAATTCCATTTTTGCTTTTTTGAGGAGCCTCTGTGTCGTTCTCCACAGCAGCTGCACCAGTTTATAATGCCCCCAGCAGTGAAGGAGGGCTCCCTGTCCTCCACCCCTTCTCCAGTTAATGCATTTTCTTAAAATATATTGGTATCCCTCCACCGGAGGACGCACCCAAGTGGAGAGCTCTTCACTGGAGTTTCACTTTGGGATGGCTGTGTGTGCATGAACGATTGCTGAGCAATTCGTGTTCACCTGAAAATCATGGAGAGGAGCCAAGGGGTTGGGATGAGTAAGTACAATGAAGCCTAACTCCTTTCCCTGGAGGGAAAGGAGCAAAAAGTTTCTTGAAAATATTTCAAGTTAATTTTCCACAGTCCCACTGAAGTCAGAGAAGTGGAAGGAAGAGCAGTTGTCTGACTACCTGTGTGTCTATCTCAGCCGTGAGACAGAGAGAAATGGGGCACTAATCATGCTACACGCTCTCTTTTTACAAATCTGCTCTGCAGAGTGCACTGTCCAAACAGAAAAGAAAAAAGCACAAAGACTGTCAGTAGCTATTTAGACAGAAGGACAATAATGCTCTTTCTAGAGTGTTCATTTATGCCAATTTGCTGTGAAACCTTCCAAAGCTAATGAGATATTAAATGCGTTTGGTTGAGGGAAGAAACTGATTAGTCTGGTTTGCTTTGTAACACAACTGGCAAGGAAAAGTACACAGCTTACATTTTAGTAGTAACTTTCATTCAGAGCCCTGTGGAAACACGATTAGATTTGTGAAGGACGTGAAGACCTTGCTTGCTTGGCTGGGAACTTAGCAGCAGTTGTGATGTGCGACTTCTCCTCTGGACTGAGTTCATCCAGTGACCTTTCCTGATGTTTGTAGGGAGCCCTTCATGTCACTGAGATGCCTGGACATTTTATTTTCAACAGGACTGTCATGGCTTTCAAAGGCAGTCCTTTCAAACCTGGGGCTTTTCAGATAACCCACTACCCACGATTTAAGCCAGTAATCAACAGCTAACCTGTATCAGGGACTTCCCTGGTGGTCCAGTGGTTAAGACGGTGCTTCCAATGCAGGAGACATGGGTTCAGGCCTCGGTTAGGGAACTAAAATCCCACATGCTGAGCAGCTGGGCCAAAAACTAAAATTAAAAATAAAATGATAATTAACCCATATGAAACCCATATTGAGCCAGTATGGAATCATATGTTATATAACACATAGATCATGGGATGAAGGACTCTTGGTCTTATGGAACCAGGAGAATCTTTAAAATTGATCTATTATTTTTAAAAATCTTTACTGAATTTATTACAGTACTGCTTCTGTTTTATGTTTTGGTTTTTTGGCCTCGAGGTCACAAATTCAATCATGTTTCCACCCCCTGCATTGGAAGCCGAAGTCTTAACCATTGGACTGCCAGAGTTAGTCCAGATAGAAGTTATTGATAAATGGCACCAAGCCAGATTCTTCCATTCCCCTTGATTGTGGGTGGCAGGACAGTTTGAGGAGTCCAAGTTTTGTTGAACCTGAGTGGGCTTGAAAAGACCATTCTATGAGCTTAAAAAATAGTGTCACACTGATTTCCCAGTATTCTCAAGCCATATATAGAGGATTATTGTCTAAGCTGATATACTTTTTTAAAAATATGTATTTATTTGTGGCTGCCCTGGGTCTCCATCGCAGTGTGTGGGCTTTCTCCATGATGGTGGGGGTGGGGGCTACTCTCCAGCTGTGGGACGCAGGCTTCTTGGGGCAGTGGCTTCTCTTGTTGCACAGCATGGGCTGTAGTTGTCAGTAGTTGGAGAGTGTGGGTCTAGTCCCTCCTCAGCATGTGAGATCTTCCCGGACCAGGGATCCAACCTGCATTGGCAGGCGGAGTCTCAACCACTGGACCGCCAGGGAAGCCCATCAGCCGATACATCTTTCTGTGTAAAATCCCCAGTTGTGTGGTTACCCATAACCTAATCCAAGCATTGGGAGGCTAGACACTCTCCAACTTCCTGTTTTTCCTTTAAAATAAAGCTAGAAATGTAGGTTGTTAAATGACAGATCTAACCAGGTAAAAATAAGAACAGACAACACATCCAAAAACACAAAGGAAAATCCTTTCCCACAAGTGAGCGTATCTACACACAGAATTGTCTGAAACTATAGTGACAACAACCGTCATAAATGAATTTCAAGTGGAAACATGCAGTGTTTTGCGTTTAACCATCTTGAAATAGTTGAACAAATGGGAGAAAAACAGGAAACTGTGTTAAACTCTTGCATCAGCACGTAGGAGTGGATAGAGGCAGAGTCAAGTGCACTCCCAGGTCAAGCACAAACTAGTGACGCAGCCTGGTCTAGGGAGTGGGGATGAGGGTGACCTTGAAAGTGAGAGTCTGCCAGGAGTATCCAGATGAAAACCCTCCTGATGGTGGTCCCTGCAGAGCGGGTCGGGCTCGGCAGCCACCAGGTGAGACCTCAGGGATGGAGACACAGGCAGCAAGTCAAACGTCAAGCGTTGTGTTCACGCCCAGGTCCCACCGCTTCCTCTCTGAGGGACCAGGTTACTTCTCCAAGTTCCAGTTTCCTCGCTATGAATCAGAGCTAGTGAGCATGTGTGATACATGCTCAGGCTCTAAGGCACGTCCGACTCCTTGCAGCCCTCATGGACTGTAGCCCGCCAGGCTCCTCTGTCCATGGAATTTTCCAGGTAAGAATCCTGGAGTGGGTAGCCTATCCCTTCTCCAGGGGATCTTCCTGACCCAGGGATCGAACCCAGGTCTCCCACATCGCAGGCCGATTCTTTACCATCTGAGCCACCAGGGAAGCCCATGTCCCTAACTACAGGATACAATTTTACCTAAAAAGCTGATACACTGTCTTGTGTGTTAAATCGTGTTCACCCAAAAGAAATGTTCAAGTCTTAACCCCTAAGGCCTGTGGATGTGACCTTATTTGGAAGTGCAATCTTTGCAGATGTCATCAGACTGAGATGCTGGCTAGAGTGGACCCTAATCCCCTTTGACGGTATCCTTATAAGTAGAGGAGAGACACGGACAGACACACAGGGAGAATGCCATATGATGAGAGAGCAGTGATGTGAATACGAGCCAAGAACACGGTCAGCAGTTTCAGAAACAAGAGGAAAGCGTGCATCAGGTTCTCCTCTAGAGCCTCCACGGCAGGCACGGCCCTGTCAGCACCCTGATTCTGGACTCCAGCCTCAAGGATGGTGAGAGGACAGATTAATGTTGTTTAAAGCCACGCAGTGTATGGCTCTTTGGGTTATCAGCTATGGGAAGCAAATGCATACTGTATGAAAATTATTGTCCAGACATAGAGAACAGACTTATGGACATGGGGAGAGGGGAGGAAAGGGTGAGATGTATGGAAAGAGTAACATGGAAACTTACATTACCATATGCAAAATAGATAGCCAAGGGGAATTTGCTGTATGGCTCAGGAAACCCTATAGGGGCTCTGTATCAACCTAGAGGGGTGAGATGGGGAGGGAGACAGGAGGGAGGTTCAAGAGGGAGGGGATATATGTCACCTGTGACTGATTCATATTGAGGTTTGCCAGAAAACAGCACAATTCTGTAAAGCAATTATCCTTCAATAAAAAAATAAATTAAAAAAAGATTATTGTCCAAAGAGGAATTTTTTTCAGGTGACTATGGGTTGATGGGTAAGTCCAAAGTCTGCAGGGCTGGAAACCCAGGCGGGCAGGCAGGATGTTTTTTAATCATTTATCCAGCTGCCCAGATCGTAGCTGCAGGCTCTCATTCCCTGATCAGGAATCAAGCCCGGGCCCCGTGCACTGGGAGCCCAGACTCCTAGCCACTGCACCTCCAGGGAAGTCCCTGAGGCAGGATCTCTATGTCGCAGTCTTGAGGAAGAATTCTTTCTTCTCCAAGAAACCTCAGGTATTGCTGTAGAGGCCTTCAACTGATTGGGTGAGGCCCACCCGCAGAGGGAAGGGTCATCTGCTTCACACAAGGCTGCTGAGAGCCAGGGTCAACCCTGCCCGTAAGCAGCATCTAGACTAGTGCTTGGCCAAACGTCAGGGCCCCAGAGCAGAGCCAAGTTGTCTTGTGAAATCAGCCACCACCACCGCTACACACACACGCACACGCACACACGTGTGCACCTGCACACACACACGTGTGCACACACACGCACACACACACGCACACTCACACACGCACACACACACACACACACGCACGCACTCCACGTGCCCTGTCCTCCTGGACTTTCTCTGTCTCTGGCTCTTTCTACTCTCTTTGCCTGCAAGACCTTTCCCCTTTCTAGTCACCTAGAGTCTCAGGTTAAGACTTACCCCTGGAAAAACCTGCTCTGATTCTTCTGACTTGGTTAGGACCCCCTGGTATGCCCCTACCCGGCTTGTCACATTTTTCTTTCCCATCTTTTGTGTGCTTAAAAAAAAAAACAGCACTCAAATGAACATGTGAAACAAACTGCAGCCTGTCTTCTCTGTCGGGCTGGAAGCCCTCCTGGAACCCCTAGCGTCCTGTAGTGTCAGGCACCCAGTAGATGCTCATGAAAAGCTTGTGGTCCCTCCTAGGGATGTAAAGACCTGGAAGGGTTCCCAGGGAGCCTGCTGCACAGCTGAGGCCCCAGAGGCCCAGGGCAGTTAAGACATCTCGCTAGGATCAAAGGACAGAGTTCAGACCCAGGTCTCCTGAAGTCAGATACGCAGCTCCCTGTACCCGCGGTTTCCAGTTTCCAGGCAGAACCCACGGGTCTCATTCGGAGTTGCCTGACATATCCTGCTTTACTGAGAAAGTCAGAGGGCGTCTCTGACCCCCAGTCTCCAAATTTGCAAGTGAAATCCATGTGAAAGGGGAGCTTCTCCTCTCTGGTTAATACGGAAGGGCCAGTGGTTGAAGGTGGGTAGCAAGAACGTGAGTCCATACTGCCACCTCTCCAGTCTGCCTCTTTGGTGAGAAACGTTCAAGAACTGTTCATAAGGAAACCACGTAGGTATTAAAAACCTAGGCGTCCCAAACCCTGTTCTGTATTCTGAGTCCATCTTCTTACCTGAGTTTCACCTGCCCTGTGCTACTTTAAGCCCATCCTAGACATGGGGAAACTGAACCTCAGAGGGTTTACGTAACTGAGCCGAGTCTCACAGTCAAAGGGCGGCGGGTCTAGGATTTCAGCAGTCCGGATCCAGCCGTGTTCATGAACTCTCTGCCTTAGAGGAGGTGAGACTTGAGTGGGGGTAAAGCTGTGCTGTCCCAGGAAACAAAGTGTGAGCTACGAGGACGGTCACAGATGCAATTCTAACTTTTCTAGTAGCAACATTTTTAAAATTTTTATTCTGTATAGATTTTAATATTTTTTATTTTTGGCTGTGCTGGGTCTTCATTGCTGCAGGCGGGCTTTCTACAGCTGCGGCGAGCAGACCGGTTGTTGTGTGTGGGCTTCTCACTGCAGCGGGTCCTCTTGTTGCAGAGCACACGCTCTAGGCGCGTGAGCTCAGGAGTTGTGGCATCTGGGCTTAGCTGCCCTGTGGCAGGTGGGACCCTCCAGACACATGCCCTGTCCCCTGCCTTAGCAGGCGGACACCTTAGCCACTGGGCTACCAGGGAAGTCCTTAAATTTTCATTTTATTTTGGAGTATAATTGACTTGCAATGCTGCGTTGGTTTCAGGCATGCAGCAAAGTGACTGTTATACATCTACATATATGCATTCTTTTTCACATTCTTTTCTCATTTAGCTTATTACAGAGTGCTGAGCAGAGTTCCCTGTGCTGTACAGCAGGTCCTGGCTGGTTAACCATTTTGAATACAGTGTGTGTATGTCAGTCCCGGACTCCGAATGTATTCCTCCCCTTCCTTTCCCCTTTGGTAACCATGCATCTGTTTCCTAAGTCTTGAGGCTATTCCTCTTTTGTAAATAAGTTCATTTGTACCAGTTTTCCAGGTTCCACACATAAGTGATATCGTATGGTATTTGTCTTTCTCTGACTTTCTTCACTTAGTATGAAAGTCCCTAGGGCCATCCATGTTAGTAGCGACCTTTTGGGGGGAAAAAAAAGAAGAAAACTAAAGCTATTCTTAATAATTATCTTATTTAATCCAGTATACCCAAAATTTTATCATTTCAACATGTATCAAGGTAAGTAATTATAAGAGACTTTACACGTCTTTTCACACAAAGTCTTTGAAATCTGGCGACTATGTCATACATTTCAGTTTAGGTTATCCATATTTAAGTGCTCAGTCGTACTTGTGTCTACTGGACAGAGTGTGTGTGTGTGTGTGTGTGTGTGTGTGCTCAGTCACTCAGGCGTGTCTGACTCTCTGTGACCCCATGGACTGCAGCCCGCCAGGCTCCTCTGTCCATGGGATTCTCCAGGCAAGAACACTGGAGTGGGTGGCCATGCCCTCCTCCAGGGGATCTTCCCGACCCAGGGATCGAACCCGCGTCTCCTGCACTGCAGGCGGATTCTTCACTGCTTCACCTGGGAAGCCACCAGAGTGGTAGCTCGAGACTAAAGACTCTCTCTGTCACACTTGGTCACCCAAAGAGCCAGGCTGCACTTCCTTCCTACCCGGAAAGACCCCCACCGTGAGCCTCCTTTCGGGTGCTAGTCAGTCACTGGGGTGCCTGAGCCGCCCCCCAACTCAGCCTTGGGGGAAGAGGGAGGGTTAGCACTGGCCTCACCAGCCTCAGACGCCTTCTGCCCCGAGGACGAACACCCAGATTCCGCAGTCTTGCTGTGTAGGTCCGGATCTCAGTTTGCCCGGGGCTGGGCGACCAGCTCCGTGGGTTCACCCTGAGCCTCTCTGCCTGGAGTGGGTCCAGCCCGCTGAGTCAGGGCAGGACGATGAGTAATCCAGGAGCTCCAGAACAGCTGTCTTCCCGGCCAGCCTTTGAATCACCCGATCCACCCGGGGAGCAGATCACACTGGGGTAATCGGTTCTGCCCAACCAACCAGGGCTCCCTGCCAGCGTGTCTCATCTGGTCCCTCTTTTCCTTCTTGGCTCCTGGACAGCCTGGCACTTGTCAGAGGGAGCTGGAGTTTTCTGGAATCATTTCTGCAGGGTATATGGCAGAAGCGAATCAGCCACACCACGTGGCTCCCATTCTCTCAAGGTTTAGTTCATTGGGTCATGGTTTTTTTCCCCCTCCTTTCTCTTTCATTTGCAAAAAAAGCTCTGACCATTAAAACAGAGGATAACTCAGGAAGCTGGAGAGCACTTTAAGTGGAATGAAAAATTCAAAGAAGATTCTGGTTACGGTATAAGGTCAGCTTCTCCCTAAACTGAAGCTGGTCTCTCCACCTGAATCCTGGCCCACAAAATTCTACCATCTCTGCTTCCACACCCCTCTGCCCAAGGTACTGGCAGAAACTTGGATACACTGGGGCATGATGTATTTGGGAGAGAAAGTACTCCAATACTCCAGGGACTCTAACCTGGAAAACGAAACACAACAATGGAGTTAATTAGATCGCATGGCTCATGAACCCCCTCCTCCAGGGGCTCCTCCTTGATTTAAATCAGAGGGAACAGCTCCCACTGAATGACCCCAGACCAGTGTCTCTGAGCTTCTCCCTTGGCTCTGGGAGGAGGAACCGCTGAGCCTGGGACCGGCTGCCTGCTCACAGGACCCAGGCAGGCTCACCTCCCCGCCTGCCCTCACCTCCGCCCCCATTGCGATTCAGTTCAGCTCGCTCGGCGTCCGACTCGTTGCGACCCCATGGACTGCAGCATGCCAGGCCTCCCTGTCCATCACCAACTCCCGGAGTTTACCCAAACTCATGTCCATTGAGTCAGTGATGCCATCCAACCATTTCATTCTGTTGTCCCCTTCTCCTCCTGCCTGAAAGACCCAGCTTCAGACCCTGGACTGGAAGAAACACAAGCTGGAATCAAGATTGCTGGGAGAAATATCAATAACCTCAGATATGCAGATGACACCACCCTTATGGCAAAAAGTGAGGAGGAACTAAAGAGCCTCTTGATAAAGGTGAAGGTGGAAAGTGAAAAAGCTGGCTTAAAGCTCAACATTCAGAAAACGAAGTTCATGGCAACCGGTTCCATCACTTCATGGGAAATAGATGGGGAAACAGTGGAAACAGTGTCAGACTTTATTTTTGGGGGCTCCAAAATCACTGCAGATGGTGACTGCACCCATGAAATTAAAAGACACTTACTCCTTGGAAGGAAAGTTATGACCAACCTAGATAGCATATTGAAAAGCAGAGACATAACTTTGCCAACATAGGTCCGTCTAGTCAAGGCTATGGTTTTTCCAGTGGTCATGTATAGATGTGAGAGTTGGACTGTGAAGAAGGCTGAGCGCCGAAGAATTGATGCTTTTGAACTGTGGTGTTGGAGAAGACTCTTGAGAGTCCCTTGGACTGCAAGGAGATCCAACCAGTCCATTCTGAAGGAGATCAGCCCTGGGATTTCTTTGGAAGGAATGATGCTGAAGCTGAAACTCCAGTACTGTGGCCACCTCATGCGAAGAGTTGACTCATTGAAAAAGACTCTGATGCTGGGAGGGATTGGGGGCAGGAGGAGAAGGGGATGACAGAGGATGGGATGGCTGGATGGCATCACCGACTCGATGGACGTGAGTCTGAGTGAACTCCGGGAGTTGGTGATGGACAGGGAGGCCTGGTGTACTGCGATTCATGGGGTCGCAAAGAGTCAGACATGACTGAGCGACTGAACTGAACTGAACTGAACTCAGGGTCTTTTCAAATGAGTCAGCTCTTTGCACCAGGTGGCCAAAGTATTGGAGCTTCAGATTCAACATCAGTCCTTCCAATGAATATACAGGACTGAATATTCAGGACTCACTGCTGTATCCAGACCTTAACCCTTCAGGCTCGCACTGGACTGGGCTGGGTGTTTTCCCCACGGCCTTTTAGTGAGTATGGACTTTTTTTTAATGTACTATTCTTTTTTATTGAAGTATAGTCAATTTACAAGGTTGCGTTAGTTTCAGGTGTGTAGCAAAGGGATTCAGTTATACGTTTACACATATCCGTTCTTTTTTAGATTCTTTTCCCATGTAGGCATATAGGTTATTACAAGATATTGAGTACAGTTCCCTATGCTATACAGTAGATCCTTGTTGATTACCTACTTTACATTTAATAGAATGTGTGTGTTAATCCCAAACTCCTAATTTATCCCTCCTCCTCCCTTCGCCTTTGGTAACCATAAGTTTGTTTCCTACATCTGTGACTCTATTTCTGTTTTGTAAGTAAGTTTGTTTGTATCTTTCTTTTTAGATTCCATGTATAAGTGATATAACATGATACATGCCTTTCTCTGTCTGACTTACTTCACTTAGTATGGCATTCTCTAGATCTACCCATGTGGCTGCAAACGGAATTATTTATTCTTTTCATGGCTGAGTAGTGTTCCATTGTATATACGTACCACATCTTCCTTATCCATTCATCTGTCAATGGACATTTAGGTTGCTCCCATGTCTTGACTCATCTAAATAGTGCTTCTCTGAACGTTGGGGTACATGTATCTAAATTTAAAACTACCATATGACCCAGCAATCCCACTCCTGCACATATATCCAGAGAAAACCATAACTGGAAAGACACATGAGCCTGGACTTTTCAGCCCAAGCTCTCCCAGTCCGACCCTGGGAAGGGCATTTCCGACCTCACCCGGCCATTATTTCCCTCTGTCTGTGAACCTGACACCTCACAGACGTCCTGCATCCTTAGAAACCACCCCGCTGGGCAGGCATAAGAATCCCCATTTTACAAGTGAAGATCCTGAGATTCCAAGAGGTTAAGCAATATCTCTGAGGTTGAACCTATGTGAGAGGCCATCCTGAGGCTCCAGCCCAGGCCCTCCTTGCCCCAGAGCCCCGGGTCAGGCATTTCCCTCTTCACCACCCACCCTGGGCCGGAAAGATGAGGATGCTGCTACTTCAAGGGACAGCAGAGACCCCAGAAGCAGCTCTGTGACTGCTCACATTTTGCAAAGACGGACAACTATCTTAGTATAAGCCAGAGGTTCCGTGTGGGTGGAAAGGGTCTGCTCTGTGGGAGCTGTTGATTCCACACATGAACGCTGACTTAAGCTGAGGAGCCCTGGGGGCGGGTTTAGGAGCCAGGTAATATTGCATGTGTCTAAAGGTGCCGGGAGGGCGCTGAGGACCTGCTCCCAAGTGGCTGCGTCTCACGACCTGACTGCGGGTCACGGCCCGCTCTCTCCAGTGCCTGGGGGCCTGACCATGGGCCTCGCCACAGCACCCCTCCCAAGCATGGCAGCCTGCTTCCCTCCCAACCAGGGCTCCGAGAAGCGGAGGAGCGGGTGGAGAGGGAGCTGGAGACCTTGTGACCGCATCTCAAAGTGGGTCCTGTGTGTTCTGTTTCCTGGAAGCCCACACACCACAGCCAGAGAGTAGCCCCTGCTCGATGCAACTAGAGAAAAGCCCGCTGGCAGCAAGAAAGACCCACAGAGCCAAAAATAAATCAATAAAGTCAAATAAATCACATTTCAAAGTAGAGCGTTCCTGAGACCAGTAGCACATGAAATCTCCTTGCGTGCACGCTGTTAACTTCAGTCGCGTCCGACTCTGTGTGACCCCCTGGACTGTAGCCCGCCAGGCTCCTCTGTCCACGGGATTCTCCAGGCAAGAGTACTGGAGTGGGTTGCCATACCGTCCTCCAGGGGATCTTCCCCACCCAGGGATTGAATCCAAGTCTCTTATCCGAGTCTCTGCACTAGTAGGCGGGTTCTTTACCACTAGCGCCACCTGGGAAGCCCATAAAATCTCTAGCAGATCTCAGAAAACTCTCCCGGCCTCCAAGCGCCCCGCTTCTGTCATCAAAATGCCACCAGATGACACTTCCTAAAACATAAACTCAAGTGGGCCCTTGCTTGGACCCTGCCGTTGCTCCGCTGCTCTCTCAGGACCCGAGGCCAGCGCTCTCCCGCGGGCCTCCTTGACCGCCACACCCGCGTTTCCGCCGCGTGGTCCGGCCCCGAACCTGGCCCGCCACCTGTGTCTCAGGCCAGCTCCCCCTGGACTCGACACAGTGCAGAGAGGAACGCCCCAGGTCAGAGTCTGGGCCCCCACTCGTCTGACCTTCTAGTCACTGCAACCACTCACAGAGGGCTTGAAAGGCAAGAAGGAAGAGGAAGGACGAGAGAAACGGGCCATCCAGGGGCGGGATGTGAAATTCACTAAAGCAGAGAACAGAGCTTCGACTGGCCATTCAGTTCTGAGTCTGCAGGCGGGCGTTTCTTTCTTTGCAAAACACCCCGCAGCAGACAGTGGCTCTGGCTGGGGCCCCAGGTCCTCCCGAAGGGCCACCAGAAAGTGTAAAGCTGAATCGGCACACTTGTTTAGCCAAACAACATCCTTTCTGTCTGGGGACTGTCAAAAGGCCCCGTGCTAATTCAAAAATAACTCAGCCTCTCATGAGAACCGAGCATGCAGGAACCCCACTAGGGGGGAAGACTCCTGAAGCCCGATGTCTGGGGGCTGTGTCTTCAGAAGGAGCCTCTCCGCCGGGGCAGAGTGGGATCAGAAGGGAGGTGAAGCGAACGCTGTTCCCCGCCTCTGCACCTGCTCCCCGACCTTCCCCGTCCTGCCCCTCCTGTCCACCCGCCCTCTGTCCCCTCCGCTGGCCCGCCTTCCCTCTCCCCTCTGCACACGGCTTTGCAGTGTTTCTTGCTAAAACCTTTTTTCCCAAATACTTTTTTTTTTTAATTATTTATTGATTTATTTTTGGCTGTGCTGTCTTCATTGCAGCTGGGGCTTTTCTCCGGTTGCCTGTGCGGGCTTCTCACTGGGGGGCTTCTCTTCCTTGCGCCCATGCTCTAGGATGAACGGGCCTCAGCAGCTGTGGCCCACGGGCCCTCCAGCACACGCTCAGGAGCTATGGCCCAGCGGTTTAGTTGCTCCTCCTGGCTTGTGGGATCTTCTCGGACCGGGGAGCGAACCCATGTCCCCTGCGTTGGCAGGCAGATTCTTCGCCACCACCCTTCTTGGTAAAATTTTAGGCGGAGCCTTAGCCCTGCTTTTGGATCTGATCACAAGTCCTGCGTGGAGGACGCCATCTGGGACACACCCCAGTCCTGGTGGGGTCAGCGGCCCTGGCTGCTCGTGATGAAAGTGTCTCCTTCTTGCTTTCCCACCAGTGTCCTCAGCTCTGGCAAGCAAATGAGACAGCCGTGGAATGCCCTCGAGTATATCTTTTTTAAATAAACAGCCAATCGTCTGACAAGTGTGGTTTTAACTACCATTAGTAGTAAGTGACTTGATGCCTTGATGAACCCCAGTGCCTCCCGTCCATGTATTTGAAGCCAGAGAGCGCTTCAACTTGCATGTGCTTCTGAGACACCTTTGAAAATGTGCTTTAATCTGTGCTTTGGGGAAGATGTTCAGGGGCTTGTTGGGGAGAGACATATCTTTAAACACATTTTTTTTTTTTAGATTTTAGTGAAAGTTGAATAGATGGTGTGCTTCCTTATTGCAGAGAAGAGTGTAGAACAGGGCATTCAGGGTGAGGTTTTTTGAAATTCTTTACTTTCTGGCTGTGCGGGGTCTTCGTTGCTGTGCGAGCTTTCCTCTAGCTGCGGCGAGTCAGGGCTCCTCTCTAGTTGCGGTACGAGGGCCTCATCGAGCTTTCCTCTGGCTGTGGCGAGTCGGGGCTCCTCTCTAGTTGCGGTACGAGGGCCTCACATTGCAGTGGCTTCTCTGGGTGTGGAGCACCGGCTCTGGGAAGCCCAGGCTTCAGTAGCTGCTCACACGGGCTTAGGTGCCCCTTGGCATATGGAGTCTTCCTGGACTGGGGATTGAACCCACATGCCCTGCATTGGCAGGCGGATTCTTCACCTCTGAGACGCCAGAGAGGTCCAGTATGAGTTGTTTAATAAGACAAATCAGGCATTGAGAGTAGACTGGGGTGGGGTAGGTGGAATGGCATGGGGTGAGGGCGGGGGTGTCCAACTACCTCCCATCACCGCCATCTGTGTGTTCCCTCCAACTGCAGGATAATGCCCAACACCGTAGGCGCTCAATAAATGTTTACTGAACTGAATTGCTGGTCTGATGGCTGAGCCCGTGAAGCAGATGTAGAAAGAAATTGCCCCACTCTGAAAACTCCCTTTGGATTTTAGCCCAAACTCTATTTCAGCAAATACTGTTAGGATCAGAGATACACTTACTCACAGGAAAAAATAAAATGGAAAGTCAGTCTTTTTTCTCCATCGTGTTAAAAAAAAAAAATAGAGTTTTTTAAATCATCCTCTGCCATTTCTCATCCATCAGACTTACATTAACATGATATGTTGCTGTGAAAATGCTTCCCTTAAACACATCAAATGGATTAATGCTGGCACTTTATCAGGTACAATTTCTGTTTCCATAAAACATCTTTAGACACATAAAACCTACTTCAATGAGAAGTAGAAAAGCCTTCTCCTCGCCCGTCATCCAGTTGACTCCATGGGGGAAGCCGACATTTCTGGAGGCTCTGGCGTTGCCCCCCTCCCGTCGGAGCTGCTGCTTTGCCAGGGGCCTGCTCCTCCCGGGGGACCCTTCCTCCTCGCGGGTGACCACAGCTGACTAAGCGGACCAGGTTGGGGACGGGAGGGAGTCAGAAGAGGAGGCAGAGGCCGAGCCCGTCCAGCTGGGGGCAGAATAGCTTGGAAGCTTGTCCCGGCTCTGACCTTGGAGTCAGTGAAGATGGAGGGCAAAGCTAACTTGGGGTCATCACACTGGCCCTAGAAATGCAGCCCCGCACCTGTGCGAGCCATTATTTCCCAGGACGCTCTCTCCCTCTCCACCCATTCTTCATTCTTGGCCTCCGATGCACCAGGAGCACACGAGGTTCATGACTCTCCCATTGTGTGGTTGTCGGACCAAAAACAGCCCTGGGAGCTGGTTGGAAATACCCTTCCTCCATCTTCCCATCGAAGACCAACAACTAGCAATCTGGGGGCGATGCACAAGCCCTTCAGGGGATTCAGATGCGAGTCCGCGTCTGAGAACCACTGCGTCTGGCAAGCCCTGGGGATGGAGGCTGCTCCCGCCCCCTTTCAGCGGGCAAGGATTCCCAGGAGTCCTCCAGATTCCCTCCTTGTGGTCCTCACCCGCTGAGGACTACGCTGGGGAGGTACAGCCCCACCGGTCCTCAAGGTGGCACAGAAAGTTGTTATGGGGTGCCTGCTGTGCACACTGTCTCTGTGCCCTGTTTCTGCCCCCTCCAAACAGGCCCGTCGGGCTGGTGTTCCTCCACTCTTATGATCCAGTTCTGTGCCCCCCAAATTCATATGATGAAGCCCTCACCGCCTGTACTCCAGAAAGGGACTGTGTTTGGAGATGGGCTTTTAAAGAGTTAAATGAGACCTTTGGGGTGGCCCTAGTGCAGTGTGACTGGAGTCCTTGGACGAGGGGCTGAGGACCCAGAGAAACACCAGGGGCATGTGCACACAGAGTGGGGACCCCCTGCGGGGAAGGCAGCTGTCCAATCCAGAGGCCGAACCCACGGCTCCTGCACTGCCAGGGGATTCCTCACCACTGAGCCACTTGGGAAACCCACGATGTGAGAATTACATCTTAAGGCTGTGATTAAAAAAAAAAAAAAAGCATACTAGTGCATGGTGTGCCCCATTCACTTTTAGAGTGCACACATATACAAACAAAGACGAGTCTCGCTGAGCACCTGGAAGGACTCCAAGGAGCTGATGACATTTTAGTGGGGAGGGAGAGGGTGAGGGGAGGTTAGGCGTGAGAGGGGGGTCTTTTCACTGTAATCTGTGAATACATTTGACTTTTTTAAAATTGTGTTCCTGTATTTCCTACTCAATCAACGAAGATAAGTCTTTTGCAATGCAGAGGAAGTGAAAAGGGGAGAACAGAGGGTTTCTTGAATGATGACACATGGATTGGGAAGATCCCCTGGAGAAGGAAATGGCAACCCACTTCAGTCATCTTGCCCGGGAATTCCCATGGACAGAGGAACCTGACGGGCTACAGTCTGTGGGCTTGAAAAGAGTCCGACACGACTTAGTGACTGACACATGCATGCAATGAAGTCCTGCAGGAACTGTTTTCAGATAAAACAGGCTGAGTACTTTAAAAAGTAAAAACATCTCAAGCACTCCTAAAGCCCCGAGCTGAAAGGTGACTTGCTACATCTCTGCCGTATTTGCTCCGAGACTGTCCCTGTCAGCCGGCAGGTGGTCACTGGCAGGGCAGTGACTCAACTCCACAGGCAGCATCCTCTGTCCCAGGAACCAGCGACGGGGCTCCCGGACAGTTATGGGATCCTGCCAGGTCACAAAAGAAGTTCCCTTGAAAACTAACTGTCTTTCACCGGTCTTTACCCCCAGGACCATAAAAGGGTGTTTAATTACAAAGCAAGTAGAAAACCTTCAGAACAAGGGGCCAGACATTCCACGGCGTGTTTCACTTCTCTGTAGAAGAACTGCTAGGTTACATTGCAGATGGTCTGCTCTCAGGGCATCTTACATCCCCTCCAGCGAGCTGTTATACTCTAATGTAAAACTTTTTGAGAAAGCAAAGTCTTCACAAATGTACATAATGATGCCCATTTTATGGATAAGGAAGTCGAGGCTCGGGCAGGCTGACTTGGCTGGAGTCACAGTGGTAAGGCCAGATTCATGCTTAAGATTCTCTCTGGAGCCTCCATTTTTTAAAATTAGTGTATAATTGCTTTACAGTGTAGTGTTAACTCCTGCCATACAACAGCTCCAGTCAGTGATAACCATACATACACATCCCGTCCCGCTTGAGCTTCCCTCCCACCTCCCCATCCCGCCTCTCTGAGCTGCAGCCTCAGTGTTTCTCACTGTATCTCGTCCGGATTGCCTTATTGAGCATAATGCTGGATGTCTCCAGGTCCGTAGAACACACAGATGGGATGAGCCTGTGACAGCCGGTTTACCTACTGTTTTAGTCTACTTTGTGCCATGGTCTGAAAACCACTATAGACTGGTGCTCACAAATACAGCATTCTGCCCCGACCTCCACATTCACGCCCCTGTTGCCTATGAAATACTTCCATGCCATCCCAGTGGTTCCTAGAGTCTTAACTCCTCCCAGAAAGATCTCAGAAGTCCAAGTTCCATCTAAATAGCACCCAAATTAGATCCAGGGGAGGTTTAAGGTGCAATTTATGCAGAGGAGGCTCCTCTGCAGCTGTGAGGGCATGAAATCAAACAAGTCATGTGCTTTCAAAATACGATCGTGGATCAGGCACAGGGTGGACCTTCCTGCCAGGCTCAGGCTGGGCCCTTGCGGTTCGAGGGGACTTGCACCCACGGGCAAGAGGAGGGAGGCTGTCTTTCCAGCTCCCTTCTTTTCTCCCAGGTCCTCAGAGGAATCACCCTTCACGGTCCATTCCAAGCAAAGTGGCTCTTTCTAGCAGTCACCTCCAAACTCTCCCAGCCTCCACCCATGACCCACTTCCACACAGGTGTTTGTTACAGCAGCACCCCACTTCTCCTTACCAATTTCTCACTCCATTCAGGCTGCTACAACCAAATACCATAGACTGGGAAGCTTATAAACAGAAATGTATTTCTCACAGTGCTTGAGGCTGGGAAATTCAAGGTCAAAGTGCTGGCAGATTGTGTCTGGTGAAGAGCCGGCTTCTCGGTTCATAGATGGCTGTCTTTTCACTAGCTCCTCACATGACGGGTGGCGAGAATGCTCCTGGGGGCCTCTTTGATGAGAGCACTGATCCCACCCACGGGTGCCCTGTGCTCATGACGTCACCACCTCCCAAAAGCCCCACTTCCTAACACCATCGCACTGGAGGTTAGGGTCCAGCGTATGAATTTGTGGATACACAGACGTTCAGTCCAGAACACCTAGGTGTGGTGACAGGGTCTCCTGACGGTGGTGACGTCTGCTGGAGCCTTGTGCCAATCAGAGCCTGAGGAGGTCAGAGGCCCACAGATCTGGGCCAATCAGAGACTAAGGAGGTCAGAGGCCCACAGATCTGCTGACATCACTCTGTCCACACCCTTCCACACAATCTGTGTTCACTTCGTTTGCTCCCTGCCCAGAACCAACCCCACTTCCCTTCTGTTAATCCGAGAAACTTCTTCATATCACTATTGGTTACATAAGTCCATTTTAAAGCCTTATCATACTTTCCATACGGTTTTTCATTCTGTTAGTGATACAAGTTTGTTTGTGAAATGATCAGCTCGAAAAAGTTGTTGTCAAAAATCAATTCTATTATTTCACTAACATTTTGTGGGTTATTACGTCCAATAGTTACACTTGACACATCTGTAAAGACTTCTAATTTTCATGAAACGTCTTCGATTCACTCGTCTGCAGAAGCAAAGGAGCATTCTCCAGCACTGTGTGAATTTCATGTTCACTTTCCCTATCAGAATCAATCACTAAGGTTTTTTGTCTTTTTGTTGGTCTAATATCCACATCATCTGAACAGGAACTATATTCTGACAAACTATAATCTCCTGAGACACTAGTATATATGTCACTTGGATAGTCAGAGAAAGTAGCTGCATAAAATTCACCCCCCCCAAAAAAAATCTCCTTTACTCAACATTTCACAATGCATCAGTTTTGAAATTTTTATGTTTATAATACACACAAGATTGGAACAAAAACCTAACGGAGCAAAATATGAATGATAATGACAATCGTAAGTTGTGTGACGAACCCTTGATCAGTTTTAAGCTCCAACAGTTTCGTTTGGTGATTTTCATTGTATCACTGTCTGAGAAAGTTCTGGTAGTCTCCAGTTAATAATAGTCAGTAACGTGTTAGAAAAACAACAGAGGGGCTTTCACAGGACACACGTCCATCACAGGAGCTCACAGTAAAGTTCAAGGGTGGAAAGTCAACCCAACCTAACCCACCATATTCCCTCTCCCAGAACTTGACATGTGAGTGCAGACACCCAGGTTTCCAAAGTGGCTGGAATTGTGAGAGAAGGACTAAAAAGTCACACAGGAGTCACCATTCTCACCCTTGCTGAGACTTTTTCCTTGACTCTTACAAAAGCTACCCTTCTTTTGTAATTTAAGCAAGTCAGAAGGGATTTCTGTTGCTTGCAACCAACAGACTCCTGAATAATATAGAAAATCATACTCTAGTAGTCAAGCAAACAGAAAAAGAAATCAATATATAATTATAAACTGTGAAGTGCCATGACAGAAGGAAGATAAACTTGGAGAGAGTGACAGTGGAGACCAACTGCAGAAGGGGAGGTCAGGGAGAAGACCCTTGGGGGAGACTATCCTTAAGTTGAAACCTTAAAGATGAAGTCTGCCGTTTGAAAAGTGGAAATGCAGGCTGAGGGAAAGCGTGTGCAAGAGCCGAGAGCAGGGAGGTGAGCCCCAGGAGGGGTGGGCTGTGTACAGAGAGATGAGGCTTAGTCTCTGAATCACATCCAGAGCAGTTTTCTTCCTCTTGGTTAAAGTGAATGCCTATAGTTTTTGCCTCTTGAAAATCAGCATACTACATCTTAGCATTCAGGTGTAGGTGTGGGTATGTTTGTGTGTGTGCACTGGACCCAGTCTCTGGTGGTTCAGCTGGAAAACAATCCACCTGCAATGTGCGAGACCCGGGTTCGATCCCCAGGATGGGAAGATCCCCTGGAGAAGGGAAAGGCTACCCACTCCAGTATTCTGGCCTGGTGAAAAAGTCCATGGGGTCGCAAAGACTCAGACACAATTAAGCGACTTTCACTTTCACTTGGGAACAGGCAGGTTTATTCTGCATATTATATGACTTTAGCACCTGCCTACAAGAACCTCTGCTGGACCAAGAACTTGATTTCTTCAGGATTCACCTGGATGCGTCAGATCATAGAAGATGCGTCCTGGGTTTTGGCAGATCCTTTACAGTCAGGCACATAGGGGATGTGCAGGCGGTGGACGGTGGAAGAAGGTGGAGACGAGTGGAGGTATTGACTGGAGAGAGCTGTCATACCTGTGATCTCTGCCCACTCCTCACTGCTCCAGTAATGGAGATGCACACTAGTTATCCACTGCTGCCTAACAGGTTCCCGCAAACCAAGCAGCTCACCACAATGCCCACTCATCAGCTGACGGGTCTGCAGGCAGAACTGGGCCGTGGTGTGGCCGTTTTGCTCAGGATGCCCCAAGGTCAAATCAGGGCACTGGCTGAGACTTGTGCTTCTCAGCTAGGCCTTGGGTCCCCTTCTAAGCTCGCTGCTTGTTGGCAGAACCCGTTTTCTCATGGCTGCGGGACCGCGGTCCCCATTCTCCCCACTTCCCTACATCAGCAGTTCACAGAATGGACGTTTGCTTCTTCTAAGCCAGCAATGTGTCTCAATGACATCCCCTTCTGCTACCAATTAGAGAAGACTCTCTGCATTTAAAGAAGCTGGTGTGATTAGGTTAGGACCACGGGAACAATCTCTCTATCTTAACACATTATTGACCAGAGATGTTTCAATATGTTTTCAGACAGTGAAACAACTAACATCACCATGCAAAGCTGTTAGAGCTTAAAATCGATCAAAGGTTTATTGTACAACTTATGATTGTCGTTATCATTCACATTTTGCTCTGTTAAGCTTTTGTTCCAACCTTGTGTATCTTATAAACGGAAATTTTTCAAAAATGACATATCGTGAAATTTTCAGTGAAGAATTTTTTTGGTGAATTTTATGCAGATACTTTCTCTGATTATCCGAGCAACATATATACTAGTGTCTCAGAAGATGACAGTTCTTCAGAATATAGTTCTGATTCAGATGATGTGAATATTAGACCAAAAAAATCCTTAGTGACTGGTTCTGATAGGGAAAGTAAAAACGAAACTCATGGTGCTGGAGATTGCTCCTTAGCTTCTGCAGAAGACTGGATTGAAAACAACCTTTCACAAAAATTAGAAGACTTTACAGTCATGTCAGGTGTTACTACTGAATGTAATAACTCACAGAGTATTAGTGAGGTAACAGAATTAAGTTTTGGTCAGTGAAAATAAGAATCACCAGCTACAGGTGCTGGTTTCTGCAAAAATCCCCAGACAGTCATGAGTTAAAAATCAACTGATTTGGGCTTCCCTGGGGGTTCAGTGGTAAAGACTCTGCCTGTCAGTACAGGAGACCCAGGTTCGATCCCTGATCCGGGAAGATCTCACATGACCCAGAGCACTGCGGAGCCTGCGCCTTCGAGCCTGTGTGCTACGACTACTGAAACCTGAGCTCCTAGAGCCCGTGCTCTGCAATGAGAATCACCACAGTGAGAAGCCCACGCACTGCAGCTAGAGAGCAGCCTCCCCTCGCTTCACCTAGAAAAAAGCCCCACAGCAATGAAGACCCAGCACCGCCAAGTACACACATACTTAGAAAAATAAAATCAACTGATTAGTTACCTTAATTACAGCTGCAATATCCCTGTGCCGTGGAAAGCGACTCCAGAGGGTGGAGGCCGTGGCCATCCTACGAGGCTGCCTGCCTCGGGATGTTGCTGTTGTTTGCCAGTTCCTGGAGTCACTGCACAGTGCCCTGATGGAAGAATCCAGCCCGCATGAGCCTGCAGCTAAAAAATAATTTCCTCTCCTTCTGTCTCCCGCTACTTATGACACATTGTATTATTAGTTTCCCGCAGCTGCTGTAACAGGTGGTCACAAACTTGGTGGCTTAACATAACAGACATTCATCCTCCCGCAGTTCCAGAGGCCAGATATCTGCAGTCAAGGAGTCAGCACAGGCACGTCTCCTACAGAGGCTCCGTGGTCCAGGCGCTTCTTGGCTTGTGGCTGCAGGTTCTGGGGACTGGCACATGGGCGTATCTTTAGGAGACCATTTTTCAACCCACTGCCCACGTGCCTCCTTCCTGTGACCTGGGCACCAGGGATCCGATTGTCAGATGGCAGGTATTTGTAACCTTTTTACCAGTGGCTCACTCTGAGACGAAAGTGAATTGTTCTTGTCTTTGACATGAAGAAACTAAAACATCTATTTAGTCCATATTCATGTCTGCAATTTCCTAATCTTGTACGCAGTTCCAAAGATAAGTCACCTCAGTTTCCAGAACTCTCTCCCTCTGGAGGCTGCTTAAATCCCCATCACACCCCATGTGGACCAGATGGGAACCTGAGATCAAACATCTGCACAGACCGTGCAAGGTCTTCACTGGGTTTCCTACACACCATGGTGGGGAGGGGCGGGACCTGAGGGCTGGTCCCTTCTGCTTTTGAGGGTCTTTTTGAAATGCAAAACCAGAGTGAGCTACAGGTTTCTCCTACCCTTTACCCCTCCCCCTTTTGAAACTTTTGTCTCAACTATGTATGATGGTTTAATAAAAAAGCTATTTCTTAACAATAAATAAATCCCTAAAATTCAAATAATGCATACAGATTACTTTTCAATTCATTTTACAATGTGTGATTTGTAAGTGCTCTTAAGATATGATGATTTCCAGTTAAATCTGGGATCTGAATATCCTTATCTACCACCTGGAAAGTGTCTGAAGCAGAACTCTATGAATAATGAGAGAAATGAGTCCACGTTGATTAATCATCAGGTCCCACAAAAGGAACAAAGTCCCTTTGTAAAAGATCATTGCAGGGAATTCTGAGAAGGATAGGGCATTAAATGAAATGAGGGCAGGTCTTAGGAAAAAAAAGTTCTCCCTCAATAAAAACTGCCTGTTAGCTCTCCTGACAGCATCGTTTTCAATGCATATTTCCATGCAGTCATTTTCAATGCATGTTTATTTTTATTACAGACTTTAAAATATTGTTTGAGAAACATATCATACAAAAAGAGTGTCTATAATATATATGTACAGCTTAAGATTAATAATAAAATGAACATAAAGCATTTTTTTTTCAAAGCAGTCAGCTTAGAAAGGCTCAATATCACTGGGGTATGAAACGCTTGACATTCTATTGTGGAAATGCCAACACACAAATTATCCTTGTTCGTGTTTTATTGCTGTAGCTCTGTGTTTCCCCATATAATGCTGTGCAAACATTTTATCAGAAATGGTGGAGGGAAGAAATCCCCACTGTTAAGCACAGCCGAGTAAGTGATTTGGTTGCCGAGATTACAGCTTCTGCAGTTGGATGGTTATGTTGTTTTCTATATTCATCAAGGGGCGAGAATAACATATTGAGGGTGGTTATAAAGAAGCAGAGTGGAAGTTAAAAAGGCAATATGCCATAATCTTTTCGCCTCCTTGGTTTCTTCTTACGAAGCCTATTGTGAAAATACTGCACTGGCACAGCCCTCGGGCAGGCTGAGATTTTAGCACGGTCCAGGAGCCACAGGATCCGATGCGTCTGGACTGGGCGGGTCACACACGGAGGCCCCAGACGGCGTTTGGTCCAAATGCCCAGAGAGCATCAGCCTTGGCTACCTTCTGACGCCTCCTGTCCCTGGGTTTCTTCCCCCATCGCGTGGGCAGGATAATGAGATAGGCCTACCTTCGTTGTGAGGATAAAGCGAGTTAACGCAAGTAAAGCCCCTGATGGCGGACGGGGCCTTGGTAAAAGCTAATTGGCTGTATTCACGCTGACGCGGAATCCCAGGCCAGCTCCTCCCCTGCCTTCCTGACTGCTCCCCTCCCTCCCCTCCCCTCCAGCCTCAACCTTTCCCTTGACCCCTGACTTGCCCGCTTTGTCCCTGTTCCATCAACTGGCCAACGACACTTCAGCCTCCTTGCCCTGTTGTCCACAAAAGCCTCCTCCTCCCTAGACCTGAATAGACATTTCTAGACATCACCTAGACATCCAAATAGACAGGTGGCCACACGTGACAAGATGTTCAACATCCTAGTTATTAGAGAAATGCAAATCCAAACTTCAATGAGATGTCACCTCACACCAGTCAGAACGGCCATCATCAAAAAATCCACAAACAACAAATGCTGGAGAGGGTGTGGAGAGAAGGGAACCCTCCTACCCTGGTGGTGGGAATGTAAATTGGTATGGCCACTTTAGAGAACAATATGGGGTTTCCTTTAAAAACTAAAAACAGAGCTACCACATTACCCTACAATCCCACTTGTGGGCAAATAACCAGAGAAAAACATAATCCCAAAGGATACACGCACCCGAGTGTTCATCGTGGCACTGTTTACAACAGCCAGGACACGGGAACAACCAAAGTGTCCACCGACAGATGAATGGATGAAGATGTGGTACAGGTGTACAATGGAATGTTCCTCAGCCACTAGAAAGAATCAGACAGTGCCGTTTTCAGCAACGTGGATGGGCCTCCGAGTGTCATACCGAGGGAAACAAGTCAGAGAGAAATAACCTGTGACATCCCCTATGTGGACTCTAAAAGGAAATGATACAAATGAACGTACTTACAAAACAGAGACTCACAGACTTAGAAGACCAACTTATGGTTGCCGGGGGGGGGGGGGGGGGGGGGGATTAGTTAGGGAATTTGGGAAGGTCATGGATATACTGCTAATTTCTCACACCTCCTGTACCTGGGTTTCTCCCTCATCACGTGGGCAGGATAATGAGATAAACCTATGTTTGTTACCAGGGTAAAGTGAGTTAACACAAGCAAAGCCACTGATGGCGGGTGGGGCCTTGGTAAATGCTGTATTCAAAACAGATAACCAAGAAGGACCTACTGTGTAGCACATGGAACTTTACTCAGTGTCATGAGCCAGCCTGCTTGGGAGGGGGATTTGGGGAAAATGGATACAGGTATATGTGGAAACAAACAAACAAAAAGCGCCTCCTCCTCCCTTTGACAGTTACCACATCGCCCGCCTTACTTCCTTGGCCTGTCTCACTGTCTGAACTTAACATATTTATTTTCTTGTGCCCTTGCTAACGGTCTGCCCCCCACCAGTTTGTCCCAGTTTACCCAGTACTTACTCAGTTTGATTTTTTTAAGTTTTTTTTTTTTTTTTTGATGTGGACCATTTTTAAAGTCTTTATTGAATCTGTTACAATATCGCTGCTGTTTTACGTCTTGGTTTTTTGGCCACAAGGCATGTGGGGCCCAGCTCGCCCGAGAGGGATGGAACCTGCACGCCCTGCATCGGAAGGGGACATCTTGACCACTGGACCACCAGGGGATCCCAAGCCTTGCGCAGTTTTACCTGCAGATTCCCACATCCGGGGACGCAGCCCCACATCCGGGACGCTCTGGGAGGTCAGGCACTGGTTCCCCACCTCTGTCTTCCCAGACTGAGCAGTGCCGGGCACACGCACAGGCGGCCCCTTGGCGAGTCTTTGCCGAGTGAGTGAGTGAGTCACTGAGCCCCTGGATGAGGGAGGGGCAGAAGAGGGCCCTGACTCCAGTGCCTCCATCTCCCCGCTTGACGACGACAGGCCTGGAGTCCCGCTGCAGCTCTCGCCACACAAGCCAACCACAGCGCATCCGTCCGGAAGGCGCTCTAACTCTGAGACCACTGCCTGCCTCCTGGCAGCATCAAGGATGTTGGCGCTCCCGGCTCCAGAGCTCCCGAGACGCCTCCGAGGCCAGCAGCTGTTTTGCACCTGAGATCAACACACACGAGTGTCTCGAGGGCCCGGGCGGTCCAGGCCACAGGGAGGTTCTAGAAGCTGACATGGCGTCACGCGTCAGTTCCTCACGGACGGAGGGGTCAGTGTCAGAGTCAGACGTGGCCCTCTGAGCTCTGAACTATCCCCAGCCTCCGAGCTGAGATCCGGGGAGAGCTTGTGAGGAAGGACCGCTGACCCTCCAACAGCAACTTGACCTGAGCAGGCCCACTGACAGCTGGATTTTCATCACTAAATACGGTCCCCAGCGGGTTCCTTTCACAGATGTGGAAGCTCGCACACGCGGGTCAACTGTAAAGGTATACGTAGATTTCAGCTTTGAGGGGTCGGAGGCCATAACCCCTGCATTGTTCAAGGCTATACTGTATTCTAAACAAGAACAAAAGAAGCTGTAAAGAACTGTCCTGAGGAGAAGAAAACAGAGGCTACTGGAAACTTAAAAATGAGTATGGAGAATATTGCAAAACTGGGTTTCCCTCTCTATGATGATTAGGAAGCCCTTGCCTCTGGCTTTCTGGTTAGAGATGCACGTTCAGATGGAATTCATCCTGTATCTAAGGGAACTACGCTAGGATGACCTGGTAAATACATCATCCAACTAGAAGCGAATATCTATCTGCGTGACTGTGAAATTTGTACTTTGTTTTCTCCATCTATTAAGTCGCAATGGATATCTCTACCCAGACTTCCTCATGAAGATATTAGTTATCATGTGATGATCAGCCCGATCCTATGGGTTGAATGAAAACAGCCCTCTCTCAGGGAATGTGTTAAGTGGCTCAGGCCATTCCAGTTGAGCGAATAAATCAATTTCAGTTGACAGATTGGTTTCCTGCTGCTCGAAAAGGTTTTGCAACGGGGAGAATTTACTTTCTCTTTATCAACAGAGACAGTCAAAGCTCAGAGCTACTTTCTTCTAAAGAAACAGCCTGAAGAATCATGGTGACTAACTAACATTGGTAAACATAAGATCCATCCTTTAACCTAGCAGGGTAAACTATTTTAGAATCTAGCCTTTCGGGACTTCTCTGGTGGTCCAGTGGTTCAGAATCCCCCTTCCCGTGCAAGGGATACTGGTTCCATCCCTGGTAGGAGAACTAAGATCCCCACATGTCTTGGGGAAATTGAGCCCTGGCACTGCCAAATATATATATATATATATATTTTAATTTAGCTACTTAATATGAGGGGAAGGCATTAGGTGTTAGGCTGAGCATGGTGGGACAGAGACCCCAAATGCATCTGAAGTCCAGCTGTGGACACAAACCAGAGTGACTGCTCCTTGGAGGAAGTGCTTCTGAGGCTTTGATTCCTTGTCTCACGTTAAAACCAGACTTCTTAATCCTCTCCCTGCAAACCCCGTTCTTTGAGATCACCCTCCCTTCTCCCCTTTGCTTGTCTTGGTGCCTGGATGCTCCTGACCTCCCAGAGGCCATTCCTGAAGCCCAGCTCAAAGGCTGTCTCCTCCACAAGACCCTCTCCAGACCTTCCCTGCCTGGGAGCATCTCTCCACACCCCCTCCTCCAGTGGTCACTGCCACCATGCAGGTTCTTGAAGTCTCTTCTTGCATCATAGCAATTCATGGGTCTCCTTTCCAAATGGCAAGCTTCCTGAAACTAGACCCCGTGTCTCGTTAACTGTTGGACTGCCTGGAGCCTGGCAGAGGGGATGAGCCCCATTGGGGTGCTGTAATTATTCGCTGGATTGAATCCCAGTGGGAAAGCAGCTTGGAAATCTACAAGCCACCTGGGAGCAGGAGCCTGCATCCAGAGGAAGCACGACCCCAGTGCTGACAACGGTCAGGGCAGGCTTCAGAGGTTAGATGGCCTCAGATGAGTGGGCTGTGGTTCACAGAACTATTCTGCCCTGAACACACGTGATCGACATCGTCTGCGTGATGTCATTCATCTAGAGATGGGAATCTTCGCTGGCTAGGGTTCCTCTCTTGGGCATCCACCTTTGGGCTGGGCGTAGGCAAGCTTGGTGCCTGAGTCCTGCGGAGTGATCAGACGCAGGGCCTGGGCCACTTCGTCTCAATGTCAGGGGAAAGGGGAGCCCGGAATGAAAGCCAACAGAGCGCCACAGCGATGCGTCTGATCACGAGAATCACAGGAGGAAGAGCCTCCCATCTCCATGGAAAAACTGACACCTTTTCCAGCCAGCTGTGTGATTGCAGGAGAGACGGGGAAATTTGTAATAATTTGCAAGTTTGCCCAGAGGATGGAGTTGTGTCATTTTTCCTGCAACAATCTGTGCTGCTGGCTGAGAGAGTGGAATTTCTCCCTGGATTGAGCTGGCGATTATTCACGGATTGTGCAAAGACTGAGAACAGAGGCTTGTGCAAATCTGCTAAAGAGAGCTGAAAGCGGAGGTGGACGGAATCCCTGGCCGCCTGCGGCGGCTCCTCCCCGACTTCCCCAGGTCCCTTTCCTCTCTTTGCTTCACCTGGCTCCCTGACTTCACCGACTGCCTGCCCGCTGGCCTGACCTCTTGACAACCATCCTTGGGCAGTTCCTTCCTGGGCCCTGGGCTGCAGCCTTGTCTTCCACACCTGGAGTGCCTTTCTTTGCAGGCACCTCAGAGAAAAATGGGGCCGTAACCTGGGAAACGCACCCCGAGCCCAGCAAAAGGGAGGCAGGTGTCACATTGCTGAGAGGGGTGCTCTCTGTGTTTCCAGCAGGCTCTGGAACTAGGAAATCCAGAGCTCCCCCAAGTGTGGAGCGGTTGAATGATAAAGCTGGAAGAGACTCCCCCCAGCCACTGGCAAGCCTGTCCTTTCTTAACATTTTAGGCACCTTCTTCTCTGACCCAGTCCTCCAGGTAGAGTGAACCTCAGAAGACTTAGCGCCTGCCCTATGAATATACTTACTACCTGATGCCGAGTCCAGGAGGTGATTTCTTCGTCCATCTCTTTTACTCTCTAGCTCAGGCCTGTTTTTTTTTTTTTTACCATAATTTTACTTATTTACCTCTTTTTGGTTGTGATGGGTCTTTGTTGCCTTGCAAAGGCTTTTCTTTAGTTGAAGCAAGCAGGGGCTGCTCCTGGTTGCGCGTGTGGTCTGCCCCTGGGCTGGCCTCTCTTGCTGTGGACTGCAGGTTCTGGGCCGTGGCCTTCAGTAGCTGTGGCCTCCGGTCTCTAGAGTGCGGGCTCAGCAGCTGTGACGCGTGGGCTGAGTTGCCCCGTGGCGTGTGGGGCATTCCTGGACCGGGAGTTGATCCGTGTCCCCTACATTGGCAGGTGGATGCTCATCCACTGGACCACCAGGGACGTCCCCAGGTCCGTGTCTACACACGGGCGCTGTCTGTGTAGACTGACTCTTGCAAATCTGCCAGAATCAGGTTCCCGGGCAAAATACAGGAGACCCAATTAAATGTGTCATTTAAATAAATATTGAATCATTTTTGGTTTAAGTCTTTCCCAAATACTTCCTGGGAGGTAGCTATACTAAAAGAGACTGGACGTTTATCTGAAATTTAAAATGATCTGTGTCCTGTGTCTTGCTTTGCTACCTCTGCTCCTCTCAGCCAAGCAGGCCTTGAGCCTCTCTCTCGGACTCTCAACCACGAGGCACCTGCATGCATCTCTGCTGCTGCTGCTAAGTCGCTTCAGTCGTGTCCGACTCTGTGCGACCCCATAGACGGCAGCCCACCAGGCTCCCCCATCCCTGGGGTTCTCCAGGCAAGAACACTGGAGTGGGTTGCCATTTCCTTCTCCAGTGCATGAAAGTGAAAAGTGAAAGTGAAGTCGCTCAGTCATGTCCGACTCTTAGCGACCCCATGGACGGAGGCCCACCAGGGTCCTCCGTCCACGGGATTTTCCAGGCAAGAGTACTGGAGTGGGGTGCCATTGCCTTCTCCGATGCATCTCAGCAGCAGGCATGTCTAAGGCCTGGTAGACCAGTTAGCCGAAGCCACCAAAAGGCTGTTTGGCCAATGATTTCGGAATTAAGTGTCCTAAAACAGCATTCCTTTCTCCTTGTGGGCCTATGGGCCCAAGGGGGACTTCCCTGGTAGCTCAGACAGTAAAGTGTCTGGCTACAGTGAGGGAGACTTGGGTCTGATCCCTGGGTTGGGGAGATCCCCTGGAGGAGGGCATGGCAACCCACTCTAGTATTCTTGCCTGGAGAATCCCATGGATGGAGGAGCCTAGTGGGCTATAGTCTATGGGGTCGTACAGAGTCAGGCCCACAGGGGTAGGCTGCCCCAGGTGTCTCATTCCCTCCCTGAGACCCGTGAGCCTGCCCAGGCAGGTCAGCGGAGGCACCAGAGAGCAAAGCCAGACGCACAGGACCATCAAGCCCTGGGTCACATCACAAGCTAATGTCACATGACCAAACACACTCACAAGACCGGGAAATGTGGATCCAAGGGAGGGTGAAGAGTTGAGCCAAACACTCTCTCCTATGAGAAGAGGCCCAGTGGGCAGGCGTGCACGCCAAGTTGCTCAGTCGTGTCCAACTCTGTGTGACCCCATGCACTGTAGCCCGCCAGGCCCCTCTGTCCCTGGGATTCTCCAGGCAAGAATACTGGAGTGGGCTGCCATTCCCGCCTCTGGGGGACCTTCCCGAGCTGAGGATCGAGCCCACGTCCCTGTGCCTCCTGCGCTGGCGGGCGGGTCTTCACCACTCGTGCCACCTGAGCTCTGACCCCACTTTGCCACTTAGCAGCCAGGAAGCCCAGGAAAAGTCTCTCTGAACCACTGTTTCCTTATCCCTGAAACAGAGCTTTGGCAAAGGTTTAGAGTGACTTGACTAAGGGACCACTAAATGGTCACCGTATCATTATGGTCTAGAACAGTGGTAATATACGTACCACAGGCTAACCAACTGTGCCACTAGCCATTAAAAAGAATGAAATTATGCCACTGGCAGCAACATGGGTGGATCTGGAGATTATCATACTAAGTGAAGTAAGTCAAAGGCAAATTTCACATGACATCACTTATATGCAGGATCTTAAAATGATACAAATGAACTTATACACAAAACAGAAACAGAGTCACCAATGTAGAAAACAAACTTATGGTTACTAAAGGGGAAAGGCAGGGGGGATCAATTGGAAATTTGGAGTTAACATGTACACATTACTAAATATAAAATAATAATAAACAAGGACCTGCTGTGTAGCACAGGGAACTCTGCTTGCTATTCTATAATAACCTAAATGGGAAAAGAATTTGAAAAAGAATAGATGTGTGTATATGTATAACTGAACCATATTGCTGTACACCTAAAATTAACACAACTCTGTAAATCAACTATACTCCAACATAAATATAAAATTAAAATTAAAAAGAAGAGAACAGGGGTCATCAAGGGAGGCCATGGTGTAGCCGTGACTGCCAGAGTCCAGCTCCTAACATCTATAAACTTCTGATTTTCCTCCAGGGATTCCAGCGGGGTGTACCAAGAACCGGGGTGTGGGTTCAGCAGGGCAGTGTGCAGGGCACTGGGCCTGTTCTGAGCTGCCCCTTGGACTCTGACCCCCCACCCTGCAGCCTGCCCCCCGTGGCAGGAACAGCAGACAGACAGGCTCAGCCCCTGCTACAAGCCGCCCCTCCCTGCGGCAAAGGCAAGGCTGAGTCGCTCTCAACCACATCTGCTTCTGGAACCAAGCTCCTTCCTTCTCTAGTGAAGGATCTGCTAGCAGCTCACGCCTTCTCTGAGTTCTGGCTCAGGGCTCAGCTCTAGTGCAGCTCAGTCTGTGGGGCCTTAGTTCCCCAACCAGGGATTACGTCAAACCCATGCCCCCTGCAGTGGGAGCTCGGAATCTTAACCACTGAACTGCCAGGAAAGTCCCTGGACTTTTCTGCTTACCGACTGTGCCTTGGAGAAGTGACCTAGTGCCTCCTCTATAAAACAAGCATAGTCACAGACGCTACCTTCTGGGTGGCTCTTTGCAGGATTAAAAGCGCTAATACAGCATAGTCCTGTTAAGGAGAAGGTCTGCTCCATTGTACGGACCTCCATGAATGTTGGGCGGGGAGACCCTGTGAGGTCCTTGCTGTGATTTTCACTGTCATTGGTATTGCATCCTAGACTTGTTTCACGGTTGGGATAGATTAACTTCTCTCCCTGAAGATTTAGTTCCTTTTTTTTTTTAAGTTTCTTCTGCTCCCTGCATATTGTCTTCTCTGAATTCCTTTGTTTCTCTTTTTGCTCTCTCTCTTTGTTCCCTTGAATGTCTGGTGGTCTGGGTGTCTGTGTGCACACTGAAGTGTGAGCAGCCTTCAAAACAGTACCCAGCGATTGGCACTCCCTGGTACTGGCACCTCCTACGTAGGTCCCTCCCAAGGTGGCTAGAGCAGCCTGGGTCACCAACGTGATACAGCAGAAGTGATGGAGTGTGACTTCCAGGACTAGGTCAGGAGAGACACGGCAGCTCCCAGCCTGCTGTCTGGTACCACTCACTGCCATTCTGTGCACAGAGTCCGGCGGCCCGTGGGAAGTCTGTGGAGAAGAGCCAAGTCCTCTTTCCAACAGACACCACGGAAGGGAGCCATCTGCGAGGGGGCACCTCCAGCTCCTATCAGCAGTCAGACCTCATGAGCAACCTTCAGCCAGAACACACAGCTGAGCCCTTCCAGAATTCTTGATGGCGAGGTAATAACCGTCAACTTCTGTTCTAGGTCACTGCATCGCCAGGCGACTTATTACACGGCAATAGGTCACTAACACAGGAAGGGTAGTTGGCTGACTGGGTAGCGAAGGTAATCTGGGTGTCCAATTGCTCACCAGCTAAACTTTCGGTCAACCGCGGGTGTAGCCCCACCCCACACACCAGGATTTAGAGGTCCTTGACCCTCCGATCCTGAGACTAGAATTCTAGAGTTCTGCCAAGCCAACATGCCCCTCGTTTGTAAGAAGTAGGTTTCAGTTTCCCAGTTCTGAGGAAGTAGTTATCATTTTTCCTTTTGCTTGTCCAAAATTTCATTGTTGTGGCTCATCTCTGCCATCCCCTCTCTCTTCTTCTTTGGCCTTATGGGTTGTATCACTGTTTTTAATTTGCTGTCATTTACCAGGCTGTGGGAGAGGGCAGAGTTCAGGCGGGTGTCCCGTCTGCCACATTTGGTCCAAGTCAGAGGCGGTCTTCCAGCATCTGAAAACCGCTGTGGCTGCTGGAGGGCTCAGCTAGGCCCCTCCATCCTTAGAAGGTCGGCGCTGTGGGCAGGTAGAGCTGAGAAGGGCTTGGAAGGCCCAGCACACCCCTGAGTGCTGCAGGGCGGGTGTGGCTTGGGGAAGGGGAGGAGGCGGAGGAGGCCTACCCAGCCCTTGCAGAGTGCAAGATGGTGAAAGGAAAGGCCTGGAAGATGACAAGAATGAAGACATGTAATCAGACATGGGTCAAAACTCGAAATGGAACGAGGGTGTTCATGGGACAATCCTCAGAGCAGCTCTATCCTCAGGACACCTGATAAAGACAGGCCCGTGGCTTCAGACAGCATCAGCCTCTCCTGGACAGAAGATGAGGAAGAAACATCGGCTGTATGTATTTTAAGGAGTACAACATTCAAAAGGAGTGAGAGAGCAAACATCCTTGCCTTGTCCCTTTTCTTTTCTTTAACTCTTTTTTCAGCTGTGCTGGGTCGTCACTGCCGTGCTAAGGTTTTCTCTAGTTGCAGCATCTGGCTGCAGAGTTTTTTATAGATATTTTTTATCAAGTTGAGGAAGTTCTCTTCTGTTCCTTATTTATTGAGAGTTTCATTTTGAATTTTGCCAAATACTTTTTCTGCATCTTATTGATCGTGTTGATGTGATGGGTGACATTCACTGATTTTCTCTTGTTGAACCAGCCTTGCTTACCTGGGATAAACTCCACTTTGTCATGGTATGTAATCCTTGGGTGCAATTGTTGATACAATTTACTAATATTTGTTGAGGATTTTTATGTCTGTGCATAAGAGACATTCATCTGTAGTCTTCTTTTCCTGTAAAGTCTTTGTCTGTTTTTGGTATTACAATAATATTGGCCTCCCAGAATGAGTTAGTATTAACTCAAAGTATTACCTCTACTTTGATCTTATGGAAAAAATAGTCGAGAATTGTAATAATTTCGTTCTTATATGTTTGGTAGAAATCATCAGAGAACTATCTGGGCCTGATGCTTTCTGTTTTGGAAGCAAACAGAATTGTTGATTCAATGTCTTTAATAAATATAAGCCTATTCAGAGTGTCTATTTCTTCTTGTGTGAGTTTTGGCAAGTTGCCTCTTTCAAGGAACTGATTGATTTCATCCAGGTTATCTAATTTGCTGGCATAGAGTTGTTCATACTATTCTCTGTCTTTTAGTGTCTATGAGATCTGTAGTGATGTTTCATTTCTCACATTAGTAATTTGTGTGCTTCCTCTCTCTCTGTCTTTGTTAGCCTGATTAGAAACTTATGATTTTTTTTTTTTTTTTGATCTTTTCAAAGAACCAGCTTCTGGCTTCATTGATTTTCTCTATTGATTTCCTTTTTTTAATTTAATTGATTTCTGCTCTAATTTTTGTTATTTCTTTTCTTTGGCTAACTTTGGATTTAACTTGCCTTTCTTCTGCTTTCCTAAAACAGAAGCTTATATAACAGATTTTAAATCGTCTTCTTTTCTAATATATGCATTCAACGCTATACATTTTCTTCTAAGCACGGCTTTTGCTGGATTCCACACAACTTGATAAGTTGTATTTCTTTGAAATTTCTCTTGAGATCGCTTCTTTGACCTACATGTCACTTAGAAGTGTGTTGTTTAATCCCTAAATATTTGGGAATTTTCCAGCTCTTTTTCTGTTGCTGATCTCTAATGTAATTCCACTGTGGTCTGGGAGCAAACATCATGTGGCTTCCATTTGTTTAAATTTGGCAAGGTGTATTTTCAGGGCAAAACGTGGCAGATATTGGTGTCTGCTCCAAGTGAGCTTTGGAAAAAAATGTGTATTCTGCGGTCGTTGGATGAAGTAGTCTAGAGGGGTGTGTGTGTGTGCTCGTGCTCAGTCACTCAGTCATGTCCAACTGGAGACCCCATGGTCTGTAGCCAGGCTCTTCTGTCCATGGGATTTTACCTGCAAGAATACTGGAGTGGGTTGCCATTTCCTCCTCTGGGGGAATCTTCCCAACCCAGGGATCAAAGTCATGTCTCCTGCACCAGCAGGCAAGTTCTTTACCACTGAGCTGCCTGGGAAGCCCATAGCTGTCAGGGTATCCAGTCAATTAATGGTGTGTTGAGTTCACATATTTTAGTTTTTACAAAGAGAATATATTCATGTATTTCATGTCTTATTCCTGTAAAGTACCAGTGCAATCAAACAGAAACAACAAATGACGTTTTTGAAAGGCAGCAATGAGCCAGGCAGAATGTGTTTGTTGGGAGCAACATTGTGATCATTGGCACTCAGTCTGCCAGTCTTGCCAGTCTTGCCAGTCCAAATAGGGGTATGGTGGTGCTGACGACCCAAGACCTCAGAGCTGCCACACTGACCAGAGCTGGGGCGGGGAGTCCCCAGTGGTGGGCTTGGGCTCAGTCTAAGAACTGCTCTCAAACACGAGCTGCCGAAGTCCAGCCAAGCCTATTCATCTGTGATCATAACAAAAGTCATGACATTTATGTTCACACTCCAAGCTCGTTTATAGGATTAAGCAATTGAAGGTGAACGTCATATTTGTCTTGTATTTTGGATCAGACACTAAGCATGCCAGCTCACAGAACTGAAGGGACCTACCTGCGAGAAGGCAGATATCACAGACGAAATTGCATTTCCAGCCTTCTCTTAGGCAACTCTCATTGAATGTGCAACATTTCTTTGAGGTATTTAACTTGTTATTACTCCTCCTTTCCTAACGGACATTAACTGCAGGAAATCTCCAGTTCAACAGGAAACCATATCAACCAAAAACTGTCTAGTAAATAAACAGGGAAAGCCGAATGTACATCACCTAACACCAATGCAAGAGGTTCTACCCAGCGTTCTGTCCGAGTTCTTTCCTCTGTCCCTTTCTTTATGTTCCTCTAGGGGCTCAGATGGTAAAGAACCAGCGTGCAGGGGGGGAGACCCTAGTTCAATCCCTGGGTTGGAAAGATCCCCTGGAGAAGGGCATGGCAACCCACTCCAGTATTCTTGCCTGGAGAATTAATTCCATGGACAGAGGAGCCTGCTGGGCTACAGTCCGTGGGGTTGCAAAGGGCGGGACACAACTGAGCGACTGACACACATCCTTCAGATGGAAGAAGTCCACTTAGAAGGAAGGTCTCAGTGACCTACAAAAGTAGAGAGCCAGGTGCAGCACAAGGCAGAAACGCTGCCTTCCCAGTGTTGACGTGTTCATCTGATGGTATCATTGTTCATCCGATTTTATCAAAATTAGTTCCCAGGTACCAACCACAGAGAAACTTGACTTTTATCAATGCAGCAAGCATGAGAAGTTAACTAAACAAGCGGTGCAGAGGAAAAAGGTGTAGGCACATATGTTTCCACAGATCTCTAAAGATTCGTGATGAAATTTCCATGGTCTTACTCAGAGGTGGTTAGAAGTACAGTGAATCAGATGAGACTTCTTTCTCTTGTTTTTAAGTCTTTCTTGAATTTGCTACAATATTGCTCCCGTTTTATGTTTTGGTTTTTGGCCACAAGGCATGTGGGATCTTAGCTTCCAACCAGCTATCTGACCCTCACACTCTGCATTGGAAGGCAAAGTCTTAACTACTGGGCCACCAGGGAGTCCCCATACAAGATTTCTTAATCATTCACTTTTAAAGTTAGAATCATCTAGAATACTCTTAAACCCTTTCAGCCCTACATGAGACTGATTGTGAGAGAAAGAGTAAGTGATTGCTGCAGTGAGTATGTGTGACTTTTTGGAAAATATGTTAGTTTACTGTGGAGACAATGATGTCATGGGTAAAAACAAAGCTATCAAAAAATTCAATATACATACTTTTTTTGTAATACACTCATGGTTCATAGGGAACAAAAATGTTTCATAAATCAGCCCAAGTGTTGTATACAAATTACAGTATTTGGAGGAATAATGACTTTTATTATAGTTATACGACACTTCTCAGCAAATAAATTTCTCTAATCGCTCCTAAATCAAAGAACTTTCAACTTTTGTTTTCAAAAGCAATTTCCTTATTTCTTACTAATTCTGCCAACCATTCAACTGTTAAGAGAAAAGTTCAAACTTATGTGTAATTGTGCTAGAGATGACCAGCATTTTTAGAAATGTTTCATATGAGATATAGTTGTTTTGTGAACCTACATATAAGTTAGAAAATATAATTTTCCTTTGAAATTGCTTTCCAAAGCCTAGAGAAAATTAATGTGCATAATGACACCTTCCAATGAGCCATAAATTTACAGTCTTTCCAAACACATTTGCCTGGATCTCAAACATAACTAGTTAGGGGTAGGGGGCTAAATTAGGAGTTTGAGATTAACATATACACAATACGGTATATAAAATAGATGATCAACAAAGACCTACTGTATACCACAGGAGTTATATTCAATACTTTGTAATAACCTGTAAGGGAAAATAATATGAAATATATATATATATATATATATATAGTTGTTGTTGTTCAGTCTCTCAGTCATGTCCAACTCTCTGCGAATGCATGGACTGCAGCGCGCCAGGCCTCCCTGTCCATCTCCAACTCCCGGAGCTTAGTCAAACTCATGTCCATTGAGTCGGTGATGCCATCCAACCATCTCACCCTCTGTTGCCCCCTTCTCATGCCCTCAATCTTTCCCAGCATCAGGGTCTTTTCCAGTGAGTCAGCTCTTCAAATCAGGTGGCCAAAGTATTGGAGCTTCAGCTTCAGCATCGGTCCTTCCAGTGAATACTCAGGATTGATTTCCTTTAGGATTGATTGGTTTAATCTCCTTGCTACCCATGAAATATATATATATATGTACATGAAAGTGATGTCGCTCAGTGGTGTCTGACTCTTTGCGACCCCATGGACTGTAGCCTACCATGCTCCTCTGTCCATGGGTTTTTCCAGGCAAGAATACTGGAGTGGGCTGCCATTTCCTTCTCCAGAGGATCTTCTCGATCCAGGGATTGAACCTGGGTCTCCCGCATTGTAGGCAGACACTTTACCATCTGAGCTACCAGGGAAGTACATATGTATGTATAAAAAATAGACTTCTTTGCTGCACACCTGAAACAAATAACATTATAAATCAACTATACTCCAATAAAAAGTGAAAAAAAAAAAAAAATGAAGTCAGCCAAAAAACGAAAACCTGTAACTAGTTAACTTTTATTTCTCCTCTCACTCCTGTGGCCAGGTGCTTGCTTGGGGCCACTGAAGATCAGAGGACGCACTTGATACATCCTTAAATCAATCCCCTATATTCACTGGAGGAACTGATGCTGAAGCTGAAACTCCAGTACTTTGTCCACCTGATTCGAAGAGCCGACTCATTAGAAAAGACCCTGATGCTGGGAAAGATTGAAGGCAAGAGAAGAAGCGGACGACAGAGGATGAGATGGTTGGATGGCATCACTGACTCGATGCACATGAGTTTGAGTAAACTCCAGGAGTTGGTGATGGACAGGGAGGCCTGGTGTGCTGCAGTCCATGGGGTCGCAAAGAATTGGACACAATTGAGTGACTGAAGGACAAAAGTCCCTACATGTATCCGGATCTACAGGGGCAAGTTACAGGATTCCAAATTTTACTTCCAGTGGTGCCACAGCGCTTCTCTGGGGAGAAGTGTTGCTTTTCCTGGTGTCCTCCTACAAGCGCAAATATGCCTGAGAGCAGGTCCTCCCAGCCCGCTGGCCTCAGTGAATTCTAGGATGAAGAATGGACAGGCCAAGGCTGCTCCATGGATGACTATCAGTGAAAGAAGGAGAAAAGGGAGACCTTGTCTTACGGATCCATGAGGGTGAGATTCAGCTGCATGAAACAGAACAAAATAAGAATGGCTTAGACATGCTAGAAGCCTAGTTCTTCCTTCCACAAAGGCAGTCATTCGAAGCTGGTGGGATGTGGACTCCATATGCATTCTGGAACTGCAGCCCTGCACCTGGCCTCCATCCTCAGGGTTGCCTCGGGGTCCCAGACAGGCTGCCAGAAGAAGAGAAGTAAATGCAAAAGGAGACGCCACCCTGCCAAGTCAGTTCCCTTTAGACCGCCTTCTGGGAAGTCCCACAGACTGCATCACATTGCCAGAGGCAAATCACAAGGACACAGCTGACAAATCGGTACTTCACTCTGGGTCACAATGTGCCCAGTTAAAAATAGGGGCAAACAAAGAGGAAGTGAGGAGTGAGCGGAGCAGGAATGCTGGGGGCGGCGGTCAGCCTGTCTCTGCATTTGGCAAGACGTGAAGGTCACGACTGGCCTTGCAAGATCTGGTCTGACGTTGTTCTCGGCTCTCTTAAGAATGCTTGCTTCCTTTAGGCCTCTCCCGGGTGGGGGACCGTCCTAAGGACTGGAAGAGCCCAGTCCTGGCAAGTGTGGTCCAGAAGAGTCAGACATCAAGTCCCACCATATCCCTCCCCCTGGTGGCTCAGATGGGAAAGAATCTGCCTGCTGTTACGGGAGACTGGGGTTTGATTCCTGGGTTGGGAAGATCCCCTGGAGAAGGGAATAGCTACCCACTCCAGCATTCTCGCCTAGAGAACTCCATGGACAGAGGAGCCTGGTGGGCTACAGTCTATGAGGTTGCAAAGAGTTGGACACGACTAAGCATGCATGTCAGGCTGAAGAAAAGACACATGTGCAGAGACCCACTGAGCATGTTGCACGCAGCCCACAGGGGTGCAGTAACGGTCCCTGCGGGCCCAGGAGGCGGGACGCCCTTCCCCAAGTGGCTGTCCGCTGGGAAGGCAGCTCGGGACATTGATAGAGATGTGGCTTGCTTCCAGCCCCTAGCGGACTAGCATGGGCTCCTGTCGTGACGACCACAGGAGTTCAACACCCAGCCGAGTGTCCTCCTTGCTGGAGAAGACCCTCAGCACACACACCTGTGGGTCGCAGTGTCGGCTCTCTGTAAACGTGCTCCGTGTGTCTGTTCTGTCTGGGGAGAGCTGGGGGTCGGATCATCCTGCTGATATGGGCAAGTCCATAGAGACAGACTGCTTACACCTTGGTAGGTTTTTATTTTCTTTTAAAACAATGCTTAGGGGCCTTCCCTGGGGGTCCAGTGGTTAAGAGTCCACCTGCCAGTGGAGGGGACACGGGCTCAGTGCCCAGCCTGGGAAGACCCCACACGCTGCGGGGCAACAGATCCCCACTGCCACAAGTAGGGAGGCCGTGTGCTGCAGTTCCCGAAGCCTGCGTGCTCAAGAGCCCGCGCTCGGCACCAAGAGGCCACCGCCCTGAAAAGCCTGCCCACCACCACGGGGAGTGGCCCCTGCTCACCACAAGTGGAGACAGCCCGCGCAGCAGCAGAGACCCAGTGCGGCCAAAAAGAAAGAAAATGAAATTTAAAAAAATAAAACGATGATTGAGATGAGTGGATAAAGAAGGTACGGAATATATATATACACAAAGGCGTGCTGGTCATGTGCTCAGTTGCTCAGTCGTGTCCTGCTTGTTTCGACCCCGTGGACTGTAGCCCGCAAGGCTCCTCTGTCCATAGAATTCTCCAGGCAAGAACACTGGAGTGGGTTGCCACTTCCTTTTCCAGGAGATCTTCCCGACCCAGGGATCGAACCTGAGTCTCCTAGATTGCAGGTGGATTCTTTACCATCTGAGGTACCAGGGAAGCCCGTACAATGGAGCACTGCTGCTGCTGCCAAGTCGCTCAGTCGTGTCCGACTCTGTGCGAGCCCATGGACTGCAGCCCACCAGGCTCCTCCATCCATGGGATTTTCCAGTTGCTCAGTCGTGTCCGACTCTGTGCGAGCCCATGGACTGCAGCCCACCAGGCTCCTCCGTCCATGGGATTTTCCAGGCAAGAGTACTGGAGTGGGTGCCATTGCCTTCTCCAACGCAGTAAAGTGAAAAGTGAAAGTGAAGTCGCTCAGTTGTGTCCGACTCTGTGCGACCCCATGGACTGCAGCCCACCAGGCTCCTCCATCCATGGGATTTTCCAGGCAAGAGGACTGGAGTGGGTTGTCATTGCCTTCTCCGACAATGGAGTATTAGTGAGTCTTAAAAAAAGAACCACACTTTGCCCCTTGAAGCAACCTGGATGGACTCAGAGGGCATCATGCTAAGTGAAGTAGGTCAGACAGAAAGAGACAAACACTGTGTGGTCTCACAGCAACAAAACAGTGAAAGTAGCAAATAAGAAGCAGGCGTAGAGCCACCAAGAGCAAACCGGTGGCTTCCAGCGAGGAGAGGGAAGGCGTGCGCTGCCCGAGGAGGAGGCACTCACCAGATGCTCTCTCCATCTCTGCCACCTGCCCGGCCCCACATCCGACACTGGCCTCACCGTTTCTCTGTCTTGGGTCCGAAGGGAACCCCCTTCCAGCTCACCGCACGGTCTTCCTGGCCTTTCCTCAGCTTAGCCGAGCATTACTTTTAAACCCTCATTCTGATCTTTGTTTTGTGTTTACAGAAGTAGATTCCTTTTATTCCTTTCCCCAGACAGGCCTAATCCCTTTGGAATTCGAGCTTTTAAAGAGCACCTCCTTGGTTATGGAAAGGCAGCCCGCCACCCTGCTGCAGAGAGGAAACACGCCCCACCCCTTCACCGCCCCGGGCAAAGGCACCCTGGCTCCCCCTTCCCTCAGCTTCCCTCCCATTTCTTGTTGGGTTGGCACCAAGGGCAACCTGGAAAAAGAGGAGGGAGGGGTAGGGGGTGCAGGGGGACAGAGAGGCGGAAGCAGGTGGCTCACCCTGGACCCTGAGGCCTGACCGCACCCTGCTGGGGGATCGTCATCGAAGGAAGGGACACAGTGCCACCACCCCAGCCACCCAGCTGCCAGGAAGGGGGCAGGCAGCCGGGCGTGGCTGCCACAACGGGGAGCCACTGCCACCGGGGCCCTGCCAGGGCGGCCCCACGCAGGAACCAAGGGCGGGAGAGGGCACCTGATGACGCCTCTCACTCCTCCTGCAGCTACAGGTCCCGAGGGTGCTCCCTGATAAACAGCTGTTCACAAAGCCTCTGAGTTCACTTCCCGGGGAGACCGAGCTGGGAAGCAGAGACCGTTGGCACAACAGGTGAACGCCCTAACACCCGAGAAGACAGTGCGCTACGGTTGTCCTTTCAGGGGACAATGATGAAGTCACTGTTCCATGTGGAGTTGGAGCACACGGCATCAGTGAGTTCCCTCGGGCCTGCGTGCACGACTCCATGTCCATCATGCAGAGATTAAAAGTCCTGAGAGGTGGTTACTCTGTTCCCCCATTTTACAGATGAGGCGACCGAGGACCAGGGAGAACACAGTCCTCGCTCAGGGCACCGCGGCTCGTGGCTACGCTGCGGCTGACCCTGGAGGCTCATTGCAGAGTCTGTGCTCCCACACCAGGCGCCTCCTCCTCCCCTGCCAATGGGCTAGGTTCTCCTCCAGGGCTAGTCCTCCTCCAGGGCTAGTCCTCCTCCAGGGCTAGGTTCTCCTCCAGGGCTAGTCCTCCTCCTGGGCTAGTCCTCCTCCAGGGCTAGGTCCTCCTCCTGGGCTAGTCCTCCTCCGGGGCTAGTCCTCCTCCAGGGCTAGGTCCTCCTCCGGGGCTAGGTTCTCCTCCAGGGCTAGTCCTCCTCCTGGGCTAGTCCTCCTCCTGGGCTAGTCCTCCTCCGGGGCTAGTCCTCCTCCTCCCCTGCCAACGGGCTAGGTCTTCCTCTGGGGCTAGGGCAGGTGGTCTGGTCTCGGTCCCTGCCGGGGACAGGAAGGCAACAAAGAAGGATAGGAAGATGAGACAACGGAAGAGCAGAGCTTGAATAGAAATGCAAATCTCAAAAGACATTCTTTTTTTTTTAGTTAAAAGCGTGTCTCTCGGAGGTCGCTGGTGGGCCAGTGGTTACGAATCCACCTGACAATGCAGGGGACACCGGTTTGATCCAGGTCTGGGAAGATCCCACACGCCCTGGAACAACTAAGCCCACAGCCCATCTCCTGAAACCTGTGCCCCAGAGCCTGAGCTCTGCAACGAGAGACACGGATAGGAAACCTGAGCCCCGCAAGTGGAGAGCAGCCCCACTCCAGGCAACCGACACGCATGAGCAGCACCAAAGACCCAGCACAACCAAAAATAAGGAAATTAACTATTTTTTGAAATAGCATGACTCAGGTAGAAATATAAAATGAGCATATACCAGACCTCTGTTGAACTGATTGTATTAGTTTTCTAGGGTTAATGTAACAAATTACCACTTAGCAGATGGTTTAAACCAGTATGAAGGTGTTCTCCCCAGTTTTGGGGGCCAGAAGGCCCAGTGAGGGTCCGCAGTGTGGCACCACCTGCCCCCACATCCAGCCTCTAAAGGAGAGCCTTCCTCCCAGTCTCGCCTGTCCTCCGCAACGCCACTCATTACTGGATTTCTTTCTTTTTCTCTTTTTCTTTTTTTGCTGCAACAGGCCACATGAGGACTCTCAAGCTCTTCAACCAGGGATTGAAACCGCGCCCCTGCAGTAGAAGCTTGGAGTCTTCATCTCTGTACGGCCAGGGAAGCCCCCCTCATCACTGGATTAAAGGCCCATGCGAGGAACCCAGGTCTGTGTGTGGGCTGGAAAAGAATTTCCAGACATGAGGCAGAATGAGAGGAGAATAGAGTTTATCAGAGCGGGAGACGCTGTTAGAACAGCAGGCAGCTTCAAGGGAGAGTCAACGCTTTGGGGGGTTGGAGCCAATTTCTTTTATAGCCGCAAGACAAAGAAAACTCCTGCTGGAAGGATGGCATTAGGTCATGGGCTAGGAGGCTATAGCGTGGGTCACAGGGTGGCTATTTTTACCTAATATGGGGTCGGGGGGCTCATGGCAACGGTTGCTATGGAGCTTGGTCAGTGCCGGAGATGACCTTGGTACAGGGTTACACCTGTGGCCTTGGGACAGGGCCTTCACCTGCCACCATTCAATCCACTAAGCCTGTTAATGATGGAGCCAGCAGGAGAATGAGTTCTTTCAAAGGAAAATTTGAGAAACAGAGGTTTACCTAGTCAGTTAGCTAAGGTGCGTGAAAGAACTTTGCTAACTTAGGGATGAACCGAACGGTTCATGTCTCACGGGAAAATAAAACTGGAACCTTGCGGGTTGTCGTTTCCTACAGACGGAAATCTATTTGGACAAGCATGTTCAAGTTAGCATGTGACTCACAAGTTCAGTAGTGAATGGAAAATTAAGCAAAGTTCATCCCTTAGACCATCGTTATCCAATAGAACTTTCTGCAGTGATGGCATATTCCGTATCTGGCTGTCCAGCCCAGTAGCCACATGGGCTACTTGAAATGCCGCCACTATGGCTGAGAAACTGAATTTTGAATACTAGTGGATTGTAATTAAAGTTTAAATAGAAAGCCACCAGTGGCAGTGGGCTGGTGCAGCCCTAAAGAATTCAATAACCCCTCACAGGACCTCTAGACAATGGAATATTGAAAGGATACACCGTTATCGCTTATATATAGAATCTAAAACAATGGTACAAATAATTTATTTTTCTACTCAATACTCTGTAATTACCTACATGGGAAAAGCATCTTAAAAAGTATATATATACACACACACACATATATATATATGTCTGACTCATTTTGCTGTACACTTGAAACTTACACAATATTGTAAATCCACTATATTCCAATGGGCTTCCCAGGTGGCTCAGTGAGTAAAGAATCCATTTGCAATGCAGGAGACGTGGGTTCAATTCCTGGGCTTGGAAGATCCCCTGGATGAGGGCATGGCAATCCATTCCAGTATTCTTGCTTGGAGAATCCTACAGACAGAGGAGCCTGGTGGGCTACAGTCTATAGAGTCACAGAGAGTTGGACACAACTGAAGCGACTGAGCACGCATGCACTATAATACAATAAAAATTAATTTTTAAATAAAGGATATACTGTTGGCTTTTTTTCCAAGTTGGTATCATCTTTCTTACAACGTTAAATGGCAGAACTCAGACCAGGCCAACCACAGGAGGGGTGGGACTTGGGGCGGAATTGGCAGTGGAGTGTCCATGGAGTCAGAAGAGCACTTTTATTTGGTTCTGATCAATCACTGTCCTGTTGCCAGAATTATAGAACGTTTGGGGAGGGGCCAGACATGTGTTTGGCCCCTCCCCAAATCTCTCAGCGTTTCTTGATATTCAGAGATTAGCCAGTAGGTGATCTCTGCCCCAGGGAATCAGCCCACATTCATTGTCCTCCCACAACGTGCTTTATTTTTAGTTGCCTTTGTTACAATGCCATCCAGCTCTAGGCTTCACATGTGTTGGACCCCCTTCCCCGCACCCCAAGCGGTGCAATTCATTTCAGCTCAACAAACATTTACTGAGCACCTACTATCTACAAGGACTGGCCAAAAAGCAGGAAGACTGAACTAAGGAATTCCCTGAAACGAGATGAAAAGCGTGAAAGAAAAGTTGGGAACGTGGAAGAGACTGTCACGTGCTTCCCACGTCCACCTGAACACGTTTCAGAAGGAGGACAGAGTGGATAAATGGGATCAAATATCTCAAAAGAAGAAAAATGTCCAGAGTTAATGAAATGCACGAGTCCTCTGAACAACAGTGCCCCAAAGACCAAAATAGGAGAAAGAAAAGATGCCATGTGCTTAATGGTGACATTGTGGTGAGATTTCAGAATACTAGGGACATGGCCTTGATCTCCCTGAGGAAAAAGGAAAAAGCAGATGATTTTTTTTTTAATAAAAATAAAACACTGTATGGCGGGTGGGGGGAAGGAGTATCACCTTGACCTCACACTTCTCATCAATAACAGCTGATGCGAGAAGACAATGAAGCTGCATCTTTAAAATTCTAATGGAAAAGACTTATGAACATCGATTTCAAGTGAAAATATTCTCGTAGGGAAAAGATGGGCTTCCCAGGTGGCACAGTGGTAAAGAACCCACCAGCCAATGCAGGAGATGCAGGAGACACAGGTTCGATCCCTGGGTTGGGAAGATCCCCTGAAGGAGGGCATGGTAACCCACTCTAGCATTCCTGCCTGGAGAATCCCGTGGGCAGAGGAGCCTGGTGGGCTACAGTCCCTGGGGTCACATTGAGACGGACACACTGAAGTGACTCCGCATGCAGGCGTGTAAGAAAAAATGGAGGCATTTCAGACAAGTGAGAACTCAGAAAAGATACCATTCACAGGACCCGTTTAAAAGGATCGCTGGAGATTGTACTCTACAAAACAACAAAAAGGAATTTAGGAAGAGCGAGACTCTAGAGAAACAATCAGGAGCTAAAGAGAAAATAACTGTTAAAGTGTCATGTTAAGAAAAACAAGTATTCATAAGGAGTTCCATCTATTTTTTTAAATATTTATTTATGTATTTGGCTACATCTGGTCTTAGTTGGCATGTAGGGTCTAGTTCCCTGACCAGGAATTGAACCCAGGCCCCCTGCATTGGGAGTGAGGAGTCTTAGCCCCTGGGCCACCAGGGAAATCCCCAGGAGTTCCATCTATTGAACACATTTAACTTGTGTCACAAATAGGAAGTTTGCTTACCATCAACTTCAAAGAGTCAAGCCTGCAAACGTTTCTGTAACATCTTACGGAACCTTGCTGGGCACTGGTGCATGCAGAGAGACAGGTCCACCGCAGCCAAGAGGGTGACTGGGTTGATGGGGTGTGACACCAGGGTCCCGCCGGAGCTCCAGACCCAGGGACTTGTCCACTTGGCCCAACAGCCTTCGTGCATTGCAAGGCCATCCTGCACAACACGGTCTCACTGGTCCATATTCTGTCTTCTGAAACCACAGATTTTCTTATTTTCTAAAATAAGAGTGTTTGACTCAGAATGAATTTGTATAATTTGCCCTTCTGGTCTTTCTATTAGAGCGCTTAAATGACTCCACGGAGACCTGCCAAAAGCTTTCAAACCTTTAGCATCGAGTGGGAAGTGAAATTGAATAACAAATGAGCTGGAGTCAGGGGGGAAAGTCTTGTTTGAAAAGAGAGGATGCAGCTGCTTTTGAACCTTTTGCTTCATCCCCCCCCCACCCCTCCCCCATTTATAACACCTCTTTCAGAAGTTTAAAACTGTTTGCTTTTCTCCATGAGTCTGAGCCTCAACCAGGGCCGGCAGGAGGGTGGCCGGCTTTGTGTCCATGGGTGAAGACAGCGGATTTTTTGTTTCCGTATCAGGATCTTCAGTGTCTCCCTCTCCTGAGGGATTAGAGATCGTTAATTACTTTCTGTGAAAGAGGGAGCCTCAGGCCTGCGGGCTGGCAGGTTGGCTAAAAATAGCAGCTGTAGGTTATTTTTAAAAACCCTCAAGGAGGAATCCCTGACCATGAGTCACGTTTATCTGGAGTTTGCCTGCTGAGGGAAAACCACAGCGGCCACGTCTGCAGGACAGTCACCCCAGCTCACCTGGCAGGAAATAGAGAAGAACGTGAACGTGTGGAAATTGGAAGACCCACTTTAGTGGAGAATAAATATTCCATTTCCAAAGGATGTGCGCTATTTTCTCAGCGCTGGCTCTTAACTGGGGTTTGTCAGCTTCTGTACAACTCTTTCTACTGTTTTCTTTTTTTTCCTTCCCCAGGACTGTTCGTAATCTATTCTCTGAGGAGGAATTCCATGGCATGTGAGGTATCCGTCTTCTCTGAGACGTCCATTTCACTTGCTTACAGAACATTAAAACGAAATTTTAAGTGATAAATGCATTAATCTACAGCTACTTATGATTAGGCTGTTCGGGCTAAAGTGGAATACATTATCTGTGAGACATCTTTCATACTCCCAAGGCACTTTAAAATAATGAAAACATATAAAATAATATCTAAGTAATTAAAGTAATAGCAAATAAAAGCATAGCATTATACAGAATTGGGGTAATCCATCTCTTTTTATAAGCCCTTTGTGACATTGCTATTAATTTTTAAGTAACAAAATGTTGCTCTTGAACCCAAAATGGGCTCTTAACTAATATGTGCACTATTAATTGCTTTGCAAATGCAAAGTGCTACGTTCTACTTTGTAAAAATAAGCCTTGGAGGTTATCTAATAAAATCTGTACACAGGGCCCACTTCTGAGTCATCTGTGCCTCGAAGGAGACTCCCCATGGCGAAACCTTAAAAATAACTTCATCAGACCCTATGGCTCTTCTCAGAGCTGATCCGTGAGTGCTGAGAAACCTGAGGACTCAGCTACTAATTCACCTGTCTCCTTTCAGCTAACGGGCTTTAGCTGAGACAAGGACACTTCTTAAAGTGGTGTCAACTTCTTTCTCTGTCCCCAGACCAGCTACTCTCCACCATCACGCCGTCTCTAGATGCTCCTGGGTCCCAGGGAGTAGGCCCGACGGCCTGACTTTCCTCTGTTCACCGGAGTGGGATTGACGCAGCACATCCTGAACTGCCCAGTCCCAGGGGCCTCGTGGGTTCTCCCAGGACCACGTTCAATGGCCCCGTGGATGCCTCCCACCCCTCAGAGGCAGGTGAGGGGCCGCAGGGCAGGGTTTCGGGAGGCACTCACACTTGGGCTTGGCCTCTGACAGCCCAGCTTCCTGCCCTGACGTATCCGGCCGGCTTCTCCAGCCTCCCAAGTTACAAGAAGGATCCGCTGGAAATGACTGGCAACGGGCAGCAAGGGCAGCTAGAAAGGATCATCACTTCAAAGCGGGTCCCGGGCCCCCTTTTCCTCGACTCCCCATTCCACCATTCCCCGCAAGGAACTGGCCTGTTTCTGGGCAACTGGAACTGCTCTAGCGGGCTCCCCAGTTTGTGAAACAAACTGCGTGTCATCTGGTGACCTGCTTCTTACCAGCTCTGCTGTAAACCCTTTCGAGGGAAAACACATGCGTAGAAAATCACGAAAATTTCTAAATGTCACAGGTCACGTCTTTTCCTCTTAAGAGATTCTCGACGTAAACGAATATATTAAAGGTTCTGAGAATTCTTGCAAGAGAGAAAAACAGTTGTTTAAATTTGTTTCAAGCACCCTTCAACCACAGAGCCCCTCCCTGAGGGGGCAAGGGGTGGCATCTGTTAATATCTTAGGAAACAGGGGTTCTGAGGAAGCCGAGAGGGAGGGGCTCGGGAAGACGGGGTTGGAAGCCTCAGGAGTAAGGGGACCCTGCGCTCTACTTACCTGTTCGCGGGTCTGTAGAGTGAGTAGGGAGCAGTGGTACATGCAAGGGTCCTGTGGCTCATCCCTTCTCTCCTTCCCTAGTGACCACCCTCCCTTGGTGGGTGCCTGGGAAAAGGGATCTTGGTCTACCAGTATGCCAGTCCCAAGCGGGCACTCGCCATCCTGCTGCTGGAGAATAAACTTTGAAGGGGTATTTCAGGAGAACTCAGGGTAGCAGTCTCAGGCCAGAAATTTGCTCTCCTTAAATAGGTCAGAAACACCAAAGGCAAGAATCAGACAGTGGGGTCCCTGAGCAGAGCCACTCACTCAGCTAGCTCAGAGGCTGACAACAAACAGACAAGAAAGGCCCATCAATGCTGCAAACCCCAAACCTTGCCGTCATTTTGATAAGGCTCGGGCTTTTGACTCTGTGGCAGAGTTTACTGACTCCAGTTAATTCCAGCTTCAAGTAAACCTTAGATGTTGATACTGATTAATTGTCAGCCTAATCTTTATTCAAATACATCAATACGTTTAAGGCCAACATAAAAAGGCAAATATTTGCCCCTTGTGCGAAAGTAACCAGCTTTTAAATAATAGACTTTGCTGGAATCACTAGCAACCATTCTTTATCTTTTTCTCTCACGTTCCAAGCAATCTGGCCTAGCAAACTATATTTACCAAGTAATTAATTTGTTTCCCCTTAAAAAAAAAAAATAAATCCAAACATGTGTCATTTGGCTGTCTTCCCAGATGAAAGCAAAGATACTTGGTATCTGAGTTATATTTAGTCGCTCGGTTTTAATTTGGCGTTGATTCTGTCTCACTGTGGTTTATATTTAAGTAGATGCAGAGAACTGTGATCCTGCTGACCCAACTACCTAAAGAATACAAGCGAATGCTGCTGCTGCTCACAGGTCTTGAAGGACTGGAATTGGAGCACGTTTTCACTCATTCACTCGCTTGGTTTTCAGTGGACAATTCTGGGACCTCTCCTCTGGAGAACTGGTGTCCCACTGGAATTTCCTATCCTCCATGTAATAAAACTGTCACCAAGCTCATAAATAGATGCAGATTCATGATGGTTCCGATGACCCCTCCCTACGTGGGGCTCCCCGAGAATGGCTCCCTTCCCCACTCCATCCCTTCCTCCCCAGAACCGGCCCCTCCCCACTCCCCCGGTCCCCTCTGGCAGCGAGGGTGCAGTTGGGAGCCCTCTGGGATTCAGGGTTTCCCATATAAGGCACCAGACCCTGGTTTACTTCGTCTGAAATTCACCAAGGATACACGCAGAGATGCAGACGCAGTCCCAGCTTCCTGGGTGCCCAGCCCTTGGAGCAGAAGGAAACCAGTGAGTTTCATCACGTGGGAGCGGGGGAGCCCTTCTGGGGGGTCCTCTTTACCTGTTCCTAGTCCGGGCTTCCCTGCCCCCCTCCCACCCCCCAGCACAAGCTCCTGGCCCGCAGCAGAGGGCGGTGCCCCAGAGCAGGAGCGTTCCCTGCTTCACCTCCAGGAGCCAGCAAAACGTCTGTAGGAGCGACATGTTCCAGCTGATCCTTGAGGAAAGGAAATTCCTGCAGCTGGAAACAGCAGAGATCTGTGGGCGGGGGCGCTGGAGCGAGAAGCCGCCTGCCTGCCTCCTAGCAGGAGCCGGAAGAGGCCTGAGAGACCCGAGTCGGGTGGGCACCAGCTTCCCTGGGGCCCACACAGGGGGTCAGACTTGGGGGGGGTCCTCCTGCGTGTCTCTGAGGTTCATGCCCCTGACATGTCACAGACACGGCAGATTGAGCTTCCCCTGCCCAGCACAGGACCCGGGTTGCTGGGGGTACAGCTCTGTGCCCTGGGGGTGACCAGGAGAGGCGGCCCCTGGGAACCCCCCACTGTGCCTTGCAGGCTGCCTGTGGCCCTCAGGAAGGCCAAAACTGATTCAGGTTCAGGTTCCAGCACTCTAGGGAGAGTGGAAACTTAAATCAGAGATTAGTGAATCTTCTATAAATTGGGGCTTCCCTGGTGGCTCAGACGGTAAAGAATCTACCTGCAATGCGGGAGACCAGGGTTCCATGTCTGGATCGGGAAGACCCCTGGAGGAGGGAATGGCTACCCACTCCAATGTTCTTGTCTGGAGAATTCCATGGATGGGGATCCTGGCGGACTCTACTCCGTGATGTAGCAAAGAGTAGGACACAACTGAGCGGCTGACACACTTTGACTTTTTCAAGTGAGCTGTGTTTGTTTCCCACCAGTTCCCGGCTGCGATTGCATCCACAGCTGGAGCTGGAGGTGAGGGGAAGGGGCCTTGCTTGCTGCCCCCGGAGTACACGCAGGTCCCATGGGGCCCAGATGCAGAGGCCCCTACCCCCTTCTCACCACCCACTCCTCCTCCTCCCTACCCATCACTCCAGACTGGGGAAACCCTCGTCTCCTGAGGACCCCATGCTGCCTTCCCCAGCGCCAGGAGCCACTGTCTCAGGGGGTCAGTGTGCACCTGTACCTGGGGCTTCGGACAAAGGCTGGCTGGTCTGATGCCAAGGACTTCATGTCAAAGCCGTGAGGCGGGCCAGAAGGGGAGGACCACATTTCTCGTGAGGAGGGCCAGAAGGGGAGGACCACATTTCTCGTGAGGAGGACCACATTTCTCGTGAGGAGGGCCAGAAGGGGAGGACCACATTTCTCGTGACGAGGGCCAGAAGGGGAGGACCACATTTCTCGTGAGGCGGGCCAGAAGGGGAGGACCACGTTTCTGAGCCTGGGCACGCTGTTTGGGTGTGCGTAGTCATGGTGATAGCTGGAGGGGAAGAAAGGCAGATGGCAGAATCTTGTGGCTTTGCCATTCGCCCAGATTCCTAATCTTTTGTTTGTTTTTTCAAGTTTCCAGTGGCAGCAAATTGAGGGTGATACGGACAAAAGACGATGCAGCCCTCAAGCCCATAGCCACTGCAGTTGCCCGCCCCCTTTCCCCAGCTGTGCACCCTGAGGGGATTCACGACAGAGAGAAACAGGATTCTGGCCCTAGATAGCTAAGGTGCATATCGAAGAGTGATTTCAGTGAGCCCAGACTCTTGCATCTTTCCAGAGCTAGAAAAGCTCTGACTTCATTAACTTGGGTTATCTGGTTTTCTTTAACAGAAATCTTTTGTAATCAGTCCTAAAGGAAATCAACCCTGAATATTCATTGGAAGGACTGATGTTGAAGCTGAAGCTCCAGTACTTTGGCCACCTGCTGCGAAGAGCCGACTCATTGGAAAAGACCCTGATGCTGGGAAGACAAAAGGAGAAGGGAGAGGCAGAGGATGAGATGGTTAGATAGCATTGTCGACTCAATGGACGTGAGTTTGAGCAAACTCCAGGAGATGGTGAAGGACAGGGAAGCCTGGTGTGCTGCAGTCAATGTCGTTGCAAAGAGTTGGACACGACTTAGCGACTGAGCAACAGCAAAATCTTTTGATATTCTGATTACCTGATTTTTGTTGCAAAAGCTTGTGTATGTCTTAGCTCCTCCCTTACTTCTTCAGAGCAGTGGATCAGCGCCATCTGGCAAGCCATGTCCCGGGCTTAAACCCTCACAAAGTCCACAAAATAAAACATGATTCTCCACCTCCAGGTGGTGTATTTTTTCCAGTTGATAGTGAGAAGAAAGGCTTAATTTGTCCCACCTTTGAACACATGACCCACCCTAGCCTACAACCTTGATAAGAATTAAGCATACACACCCACCCTGATAAAACTGCAGAGCTGCAGAGGTGAAGCTCCACTTTTTACAAAAATGGGAAACGGAATCCTCAATTAATACTACAGTTTCACCAACCCTGATGGCTCAGTTGGTAAAGAATCTGCCTGCAATGCAGGTGACCCCGGTTTGATTCCTGGTCAGGAAGATCTGCTAGAGAAGGGAAAGGCTGCCCACTCCAGTGTTCTGGCCTGGAGAATTCCGTGGACTGTATAGTCCATGGGGCTGTAAAGAGCTGAGCAACTTTCACTTCACTTCACTTCTTCACTAAAATCCAGTACTCCACAGACAGATTTTGGTAGATTGCTTTTCTTTGGAAAGAAAAGAATGCTTAAAACTCAGAGGTCTTAAACTTAAGCTTTCAGAAACAGAAACACAGGAGAGAACAACGTCATAGACACCTAGGGGGAAAGCGGGGAGCATGAACTGGGAGATTGGGATTGACACCCAGACGCGCCTCTGTATGAAGAACCTCCTGCACAGCACAGGGACCTCTACTCAGCGCTCAGCGGTGACCTAAATGGGAAGGAAGTCCAAAAAGAAAAAGGAGAAATATGTATATGCACAGCTGATTCACTTTGCTGTACAGCAGAAAATAATGCAACATTGTAAAGCCACTATACTCCAATTAAAAAAAAAATTTGCCCTTGTCTGCCTCATCTCTTAGCTCTGTCCGATAGCCACCAACAGTTAAGAGACCAAAGCCAAGAAATGAAGACAAATGAGGTAGAAATGGTGAGACCTGGGGCAACTCTGCCGTGAACTGTCGAGTTGCCCGTCTCCTTGCCTTCGCAGGAGTTTCTCTGGCAGGTCCCAGCTCGGATACCTGCCTCTCGTTTCCTTTTCTTACACCAGCCTTCTCATCTGAACCAGGTCCCACTTGCCTCAAGTCATTTAAAGTTGGGAAACTTCCTTCCAACTCTCAATAGCCCACCTAAGGAATAACAAACTGTGTGCGTGGAAGCCGGGGATAAGCCACATAATTAATTCAGGTTATCAGCCAAATAACCAATTCATTTTAGCCTTTCTTCACTGGAAGATTCAAGAACTGCTGAAACATCAGAAACAAATGACTGACCATAGGTTCCCTCCTCACAGCCTGCTGCCTGGGGAAGGCGCCCGCGGGGAGCAGGAACCTCAGGGAGCAGAGTGGAGGTATGGGCCATGGGCCGCTGGGCAGGCACAGGGGGATCGGGCTGGCTTAGACTTGCAGTCAAATCTGGTCTGGGTTTCATCTCTCCAGGCTTCATCAGTCATTAGAAGTGACAATTAGTGGGACTCCCATGGTGGCTCAGTGGATAAGAATCCGCCTGCCAATGCAGGGGACACGGGTTTGATCCCTGGTCCCGGAAGATCCCAGTGAAGAGTAGCCCCTGCTCACCACAAGGAGAGAAAGCCTGGCCCAGCAACGAAGACCCACTGCAGCCAAAGAATTTTTTAAAAACGACAGAGTCTTCAAGAAAGTATTTCCCTGCTGCCCTCCCCCGTCCTCTCCCTTGGTTCCCCCCGCCTGCCTTCCATCCCGCCCCCCAGCAGCAGGGCTGCACACTTCCAGAGTGCCAGTCACCCCGCAGTTGTACACTGGAATGCCAGGGACCTGAGAGTGGGTGTGGAATTGCCAGTGTTTCTGCCAAGACGTAGAACTCTGGGCCCCTGGTGAACTCCAGAAGGAAAGGACAGCTCACAGTTGGCATCATTTGTCTCTGTTGGGAACTACTATTACTAAACGTCCTTAAATACCTAGAACGCTTGCTCTGACTCCATCTGAGAGCTGAACTTTGTCTCTTTCAATGTGGTCCCTGAAGAATGAGCAGAGTGAAACCATTTTTCAATAAGCAGTTTCTTTAAAAAAAAAAAAAAAGCTCCCTATCCATGAGCAAGAACTTTAAATATAAATTTCTTCACAGGACATAAGTTGAAAGGTTTAAAACCTAAGTAAGTCAGAAAACGCAGAACTAATAATGCATGTAAGAAGCATTTGGAGATTTTGCTCTAGATGTAACAAGTGGAATAATAAGAGATTTGCCTTACTGTGAATCTGTTTCTGTTTTGTAAATCAGTTCATTAGCACCACTTTTTTAGATCCCACCTAAAAGTGATACATTTTATTTGTCTTTCTGTGTCTGGCTTACGTCACTAAGTACGATCATCTCTAGGTCCATTCATGTTGCTGAAAATGGCATTCTTTTCTTTCCTTTCTTCCTTAACTAAGTTTTATATGTTTACCCAGCTTGCAAATGTTTTCCGTGTTTTTCAGATGCAGCATTTCATAACGAATAAGGACTGGGAGGAGAGGCAGAGAAATATAGAAAAGCCCATATTTTCCTCAAGAAAAACCCTTATTTTGATTTCCAGGTATCTGTTTTGATTTCCACCCTAGCACTTTATTATCAGCACCTGTAACTTTGAAAATGTGTTAGAGTGATCTTTTTTGCTTAAGTCAAATACATTTTTTCGCTAGAGCGTTGACATAAGAAAAAAATAAGCAATCCTGTCCAGTTTTAGAAGGTGAAGCAATGTTAGTGATTGATTCGTACTCTGAGTGCCTTTTACCCAAATAACATTAAAACCGTTAACTATAAGATACTTGCCTGCTGAAATAAAGGCGAAATGTGGGTGGTATTTGCCTGTCGCTACCGACTAATAGAGTTAGAATGAGGGTCTAGGACACGCAGCACCGGAAACTCGGGGCCACCACCCGGCAGAACCGGAAATCAAGTCCTCCCACCTCCCACATCCAGCCCATTCCATTCGGTTCTCTGCCTCTCCTCCCAGTCCTTATTCGTTATGAAATGCTGCATCTGAAAAACACGGAAAACATTTGCAAGCTGGGTAAACATATAAAACTTAGTTAAGGAAGAAAGGAAAGAAAAGAATGCCATTTTCAGCAACATGAATGGACCTAGAGATGATCGTACTTAGTGATGCAAGCCAGACACAGAAAGACAAATAAAATGTATCGCTTTTAGGTGGGATCTAAAAAAGTGGTGCTAATGAACTTATTTACAAAACAGAAACAGACTCACAGACATAGAAAACAAACTTATGGATAACACAGCGGAAAGGGGAGGAGGGATAGATGAGGAGTTTGGGATGAACAGATGCACTCTACTGTACATAAAATGGATAATCAACAGGACCTGGAGTATAGCACAGGGAGCTCCGCTCAGGATTTGGTAATAATCTACAAGGAAAAAGAATCTGAAAAAGAATATATATATATATATGTATTCTGAGTTGCTATGCTGTACACCTGAAACTAACACAATGTTGTAAGTCAACTATACTCCAATAAAAAAATAAATACAATTTTTAAAAAGAAGGAAATGTCAACTAAAAAGGTGCACAATGTGAGAGTCGCAAGTTAAGCTTTATTGGGGGCAAAGCGAGGACTGCAGCCTGGGAGACAGCACCTCAGAAAGCCCTGACAGTCCGCTCCAAAGAGGTTGTAGGGGAAGGTCGGTATGTAGGATTTCGGTGAAGGGGGAGTTCAGTGCAATCAAGAGCTTACGTTACGAAAGGTTTTCTGCTAGTCACGAGGAGCTGATGTCACCACAAAGGGATTTAGTGCCTTTCTAGGTATGAAGAGATGCAAGGATTGGGATCCTGAAATCAGTTCCTGAAAATATCTAACCATCTGAAGACCTGTCCCACCAGTTTCCCTGGGGCACAGGGTGCCTCACTCTCCACCCTGAATTCCCCTCAGGGGGTGTCGAAGGTCAGCAGCTGCAGCAGCTCAGGGTTCAATCTCAGCAGAGGCGGGAGGCAAATGCCCTTGGCAAGCTCCAATTTGTAGCTGACAGAAGGGAGAAAGAACGCAGACAGCAGAGCAGAAAAAACTCAGCATCAGAGTCAAGGACCCCCTGCGAATCCTGGCCCCGCCTTCCAGCTGCGTGGCCCTGAACAGGCCCCAAAGCGCTTGCAGTGCTAGCTTCCTGCTGTGGAAAATGGAGGCATGTCATTCACCCCACTGGGTTCACTGTGAAAAGTCCAGTGAGACGATGTATATAAAACACGTAGTTGGTGCTCAGTCAACGGTTTTTCCTAATTAGCTCACAGAAGTTATGGTTTAATCGCTGAATAAGCTGTCACTTTTCAAGGGTAATTTTTGCTTTCGCATTTTTATAAGACTCCGTGATGCGTGAACTCGAAAAAGGAAGCGCCATGGGAATTTCCCACCTTGTGGCAGACCAGTTGAGAAAGACACGCCTGAGACGGAGAGCTTAACCAGTTACGACATGAAGATACCTTTTCCGGCCTTTTTAAAGAGATCCACCCTGAATCCAGGGCTGTCTGAGCAAGTGAGGAACTCCTGGCTCCTCTGTCTCGGTGGGCGGCATCATCTGTGCTGCTGTCGGGCAGGCGGTGGCCTGGGCTCTGGCACGCGGGGATGAGGTCCCCCTGGGGTAAGTGCCACGCTTTCCTTCTAACACCCTCCAGGGGGAGTGGAGGGGACTGGGGTCCATATCCGCCCAGGACATGCCAGGCTACCCCCGTGTAGTCCCTGAATCATTACTAATAGAAGCTCCCTTTCCACTTTTAAAATCATCCCAAGGAGGGTGATAAACGGTATAGTGACCTTGGTCAGAGTCATGCACACATGAGTGAGGACCGTAAGTAACAAAAGGGAAAACGATGATGCACACGAGTTCATAGACTCCAGGACGCTTAGCCCGCATCAGTGTTAAGATCCACCACTATGCCACGCACCGTTGAGAAAGAAAAAGCCCACTGTATTCAAATGCGAAGGCTGCCGTCACCAAGAACCACAGACCAGGTGGCTTAAACAACAGCCCTACTGTCTCCCAGTCCTGAGGCTAGAGGTTCAAGATCAAGGTGTCAGCTGGGCTCTTCTGCAGGCCTCGCTCCTTGTTCGCAGATGGCCGACTTCTCCCCGTGCCTCCACAGGCTTGGGCTTTGCTACGTGTCTGTGTCTGAATCTCCTCTTGTTGTAAGAAGCACCAGTCATATCGGAGCAAGACCCACCCTGAAGGCTTTATTTTTAACTTTGTCACTTCTTTTTTTTTTTTTTTTAAAGATCTCTTTATTATGTATTTGGTTTTCTGCTCTGATGTGTACAGATGTGACTTTTTAACATACGGTACAAGCATTACCCCATCCGTTTATCTGTTCTTTTGCTTTTTGGCCAGACCGCATGTGGAATCCTATTTCCCCGACCAGGACTCAGACCCATACCCCCTGCATCTGCAAGCTCGGAATCTTAACCACTGGACCACCGGGGAAGTTCCAACTTCATTACCTCTTTAGAGACCTTACCTGCAAATACAGACACATTGTTTTTTATTGAAGTCGATTTATCACGTGTTAGTTTCTGCTGCAGGGTAAGGTGGCTCAGTTACATATGTATCCTTTTCCACTCTGGTTTATCACAGGAAGTTGATAGTTCCCTGTGCTATACTGAGGGACCCGGTTGTTTATCCATTCTACGTATAACAGTTTGGGTCTGCTAACCCCAAACTCCTCCCCCCGCACCTTAGGAATACAAATACAGACATATTCCCAGGTGCTGGGGGTTAGGGCTTAAACAGAAGAACTGTGTGGGACATAATTTAGCCCATAACAAACACCAATTAAACTCCAGCATGCCGTGGGTCATTTGATGTATCCTAGCATCAGAGATGTTAAAGTGTAAACTGCAGTGCATGTCAGAGCTGCATGGGTTGCAAGGGGAAGAGCGGCTTCAGGCTGCAAGCCTTGCTGACGGTAGCATCACCTCCTCCTTTGAAACCGTCGCTTTCCCCAGCAGCGTCCTGAGGGACCCAGGAGAGGAAGGGAGAGCGAAGCCACCCAGATTGTGATCTTGATTGCTTCCCCTCCTCGGAGCCTCACTTCCTGCCGATTCTTCTTGTGTCACTGAGCCTGTGACAGCCCCTTCCTCTCTCCCCACTCACACTGCACCAGGTCTTCCACGGACCAGTCTGCCCACACACACCCGCTTTGGCCTCCTAATCCACCCTGACACAGGCCCCAATCTGCAGCATGACTTGCAAAACTGCAGGCCCGGTCACACCACGCCCCAGGTAGAAAGCCTTCGCTGGTCCTTCATTCCTGAAGAATGAAGAAAGGATACATAGATGCATTAATTATGAGGGCTTCCCAGGTGGCGCTGGTGGTAAAGAACTGTCTGCCAGTGAAGGAGACATAAGAGACACAGGTTCGATCCCCAGGTCAGGAAGATCCCCTGGAGGAAGGCATGGCAACCCACTCCAGTATTCTTGCCTGGAGAATCCCAAGGACAGAGGAGCCTGGCAGGATATAGTCTTTAAGATCGCAAAGAGTCAGACATGATTGAAGTGACTTAGCACGCATGCAGGCACGCATTAATATACGTACAACGGAAGCGCTTTCTGTATACCTGACGCTAACACAGTGCTGTCAACCAAGTGTACTCCGGGGACTTCCCTGGTGGTCCAGTGGCTAAGACCCCACACTCCCAGTCAGGGGACCTGGGTTCAGTCCCTGGTCAGGAAACTAGATTGCGCATGTCAAAACTAAGAGTTGTGATGAATATGATCCCACATGCTACAGCTAAGACCTGGTCCAGTCAAATAAATAAATATTCTTGTTAAAAAACCTGTACTCCAATATATTTTAATTTTTAAATAAATAAATGTAATTATTGCACGTTATTTATGTCTGACTTTCCAACTAGCAGTCATCCAAACTCAAGCCTGTAGCGTTCTCCATCAGCCATCCTGGCTGAGAAAGGACTCCTTTCTCCTTGACTCCCCCAGAAAGAATGAAAGGTGTTTCCCCACCCTCTTCACCTGCATCCCTGCAGAGAAGGTAACCAGCCTTTGAACCTGGAACTCTGACTTCCCCGAGCCCCAGAGGAAAAACACAGCCTTTTTCTGTGGGAAAAAGGGAAGCTGTTTGGTGCAATTGCCTCCCCCTATGTTTTCTGAGGTTGAGGCCACAAGTTGAAATTGGAGGCCCAGAAAATCCTTATTTGGCCTTGAAGAATTTAATATGAATTTTAAACATGCATTGCAATGTTCAAACAGTGGGAGATTTCTTATGAAAATCTAAATTTCTGGGTTCTCTTGGAAAACACAAAGATGGAGCACCTCTGGTCCCCTACGTTCACGTGGCAAAAATGGGCAAAATCCAAGTCGCGTGATCCCCTTTAGACAGATCATGTGCTCCCTGGCCTGCCGCAATCCCACCACTCCCTAAGGTCTCATACTGTAAATAGACAGGTTAGGGGTCCCCAGGGAAAGAGAACGAGGCCTGGATTTCTTGACCTAAGAGAAGCCGTTTTGGCCTAGGCCTGGTCACTGTGCTTATCCCTTAACAGCTCTCCGTAATTAATGATCTTAAAGGAACAAAGGAATGAAGGGACAGAGAAGAGGCAGTCCGAGCACAGTGCAGTGATAAAGCAAGTCCTGCTTCCTCCTCAGGGGGAAGGTATTATTATTATTATATCAAACATAATAGTACCTTTGAGTTCTACAGGAACTGAGGGCCCCACCCAAGAGGAGGGCGGGTGATGGTGTTGACCCTGGTGGCTTCCATCAACTAAAACCTGGAGTCTGTCGACCTTTGCCCCAGTTCTATGCTGGATTCTCCTCTGCTCAAGCTCCTTCATGAATATGCATGTACTCATAGTTTAAAACTCCCCCCCCCCAAAAAAAAAACTTCCCCAATTTTGTTGTTCCTGGAGACGCTGTTTTGGGAAAGATCCCTGGTGTTCTCCTTACTGGCTGCAAGTAATAAATTCTCCCTTCTCCCGATCTTTGGCGTGATTGTGTCTTTTGGCTCCGCACTCACCAAGACACACATCCAGTTTGGGGGTAACAATGTCACTGTGTCTTTCATTTATGTACGGGCCAGTTTTGGTGAGGGTCTGCATTTTCGTAGCATGCCTAGGCCCACTAAGGGGATTAATCTGAGATATTTGAGGCAAAGGAGATGGTGGCTGTGAGCTTCAAGAGTGGAAGAGAGCATGGTGGCTCTGCAGGCCTTAGAACCTGGGCCTGTTCTAACACCCCTGCCTGAGGGGCAGGACCAGGCATAGAGATGGCCGGGCAGGTGCCCGGGAGGACTGAGCTGTACCTGACTGCACCTTGAGAGTGTTGGTGAAGAGTGCCATTTCTGAGCTTGGGCCTGAAAGAGTGGAGTCACCCTCAGAGCTGCCTGCAGAGATACCCAGCTTCAAACAGACATGGGCAAGGCTCTCCAAGGCCCAGATTTGGGGCTTCCCAGGTGGAACTAGTGGTAAAGAACTTGCCTGCCCATGCAGGAAACAGAAGAGGCGCAGGTTCCATCCCTGGGTGAGCCAGATCCTCTGGAGGAGGAAATGCAACCCACTCCAGTATTCTTGACTGGGAAATCCCGTAGCAAGAATCCCTGTCGGACTACAGTCCATGGGGTCGCAATGAGTCGGACACAACTGAACGACTGAGCGTGCACGCAAGAAAGAAACGCATCAGGCATCGCATGAAACAGAAGCCTGGCATACTTCTGTTGCAGGAAGAAAATGGGGCAGGAGGAGGCTCACAGCCCAGTCGCAGGAGAGTCCCTGGCACGGGAGGCCAAGCGAGGGTCCCTGGCTTCCTGCAGGAAGGAATGCGAGAGCAAGCGGAAGTGGAGTGGAAGCAGAGTTATCCAGGGAGACACCCCCCCATAGACTGGTTGCAGGCCATTTCAGAGCTAGAGGCCCCACCGAACGGGGTGGTCAGCTTTTATGGACTGGGTAAATTTCATCGGGTGCTGAGTGGGAAGATTATCCCAACTACTTGGGAGAAGGGGCGGAGTTTCCAGGAATTGGGCCACCACCCGCTTTTGGCCTTTCCTGGTTGGCCTCAGACGGTACTGGTGCCTTTGAGGGTGTCACTCGGATGCTGATGAGTTTCAGTTAGCATGTAATGAGGCTCAAGATCCACTGGAAGTTGAATCTTTGGCCATCTTGGGCCGGGTCGGTTCTAAGCAGTTTGTTAGGTCCTCAACAGCTACTCATTCTTTTCAAGGCTGTGCCCTGCCGCTTCCCTCGAGTCTCACCTCTGCCTAGCATAAGGCCCACGGTTCTTGCATAACTAACTGGGCGTGGAGGGCGTCACTTTACAACTCCAGAAAGGGCCCCAGCCTGGACTAACTCCCCCCGTGGTTGTCACTGCATATACAGTGACCCTGGCTGGGGATAGTGGTGGTGCACGCGTGTGTCCTCTCAAAAATGACCAGTTTGGACTCTTCACCAACTTCGATGCTGAGGGCCAGAACGTGAACTCAATTTTAAAAAGTGTAACACATCTTGGTCATCATGTGTGGTTTAGCAATTGAATTCTATAACAAAAAAAGAAATACTTTTCACAGAAAGTGTGGTTTAATTCTATGTTCCTCCACAGTGTTTTGCAAAATAAATGTGCTGTCTCGGACTAAGGGTCTCAGCATTGGGTTTCTGTCCCGGTAAAATGTAAATTTCCCATTTTCATGGGTAACCAATCCTGGGCAAAATTGGCTTATGCAACCCAAACTCACTTGAGGCTCACATGTTCTACAAGGAAGAATCTAATTAGTGAGTGAGTTTCCGCTTATAGAGTCCAGTCTGTGTGTAATATTTTGAAGAGGGAGTTTGAACAAAGCTCTCTGCCATCAACTCTCTGTCCACAGGCTTAAAATTTTGAATCACTTTGATCAGAAATTTCATTTCTAAGAAAATCATCATGAAATGTGAGCCAAGATTCATGGGCTGTTGTAATATTAATTATAGCAGCAATAAAAAAGGACAAGCTAAATGTTCAACCACTGGGGAGTGATGAAATTCACTGGAGCACATTTATGGGATGGGTTACCAGGTAGACTCTGAAAATAGTGTGTTCAGGGTATTGAATGAAATGAGGGCATGGTCACCATATACGTAAGATCTCCGAACACTTCTAAATATGTTAACGTTGGAACATGTGTGGCTATTGTTAAAAATATTCACTCTCCTTCTTTTCCTCGACTGTGGGTTCAGCTGTGAGGTGTGTTTTGACCACAGGGATACAAGTAAATGAGATGCTGGAGGGGATTCCGAAGCACTGGCAGGGTTTGGGTGCCTCTCTTGAGCCAATGCCTTTGCCTGAGAACAACCTAGGTGAGCCCCCTGGTTCTAGAAAAGGACGGCAGATGTGTGCAGCTAAACCAGACCTTCCTTCCAGCTGAACACAGCCTGGTTCAACCCACCCCCAGCAAACCCACAGATCCCTAGGAATAACGTACCGCACACCTACTGGTGGGAGCTTCATCATCCAGCCCTTTTCTGACATCGTTGGCTAATAGAGGAAGAGGGTCTGCTCCGATTCTAGAAAGATCTTTTCTCCAAAGATCCACCATTGGGGGGAATTCCTTAGTGGACCAATGGTTAGGACTCACTGCTTTCACTCACAGGGCCTGAGTGTGATCCCTGCTCGGTGAACTAAGATCCCACAAAACGCATGGCCAAAAAAAATAAATAAAGTGAAAACAAAATTTAAATTCAAAGATACAGCATTTGGGACTTCTCTGGTGGTCCAGTGGTTAAGACTTCACCTTCCAATGCAGGGCGTCCAGGTTGATGCCTGGTCAGGGAGCTCACATCCCATGCTTAATGGCCAAAAAACCCAAAACCTAAAACAGAGACAATCCTGTAACAAATTCAATAAAGATTTTAAAAACGGGGACTTCCTTGGTGGTCTAGTGGTTAAGAATCTGCCTACCAGTGGAGGGGACACAAGTTCAATCCCCGGTTTGGGACAATCCCACGTGCGTCTGATCAACTCAGCCTGTGCGCCACGACTACAGAGCCTGTGCTGTAGAACCCGAGCTCTGCAGCAGGAGAAGGCACCGCGGTGAGGAGTCCAGGCACCGCAGCTAGAGAGTACCCCGCGCTCTGCAACTCGGGAAAGCCCGCACACAGCAGTGAAGACCCCAGCGCAGCCAAACATAAATAAACACATATTTTTAAAAAGACTTTAAAAATGGCCCACATTAAAAAAAAAATCTTAGGAAAAAAAGATACAGCATTTGAAAACTTGCGCAAACGGTCCTTGACTTTCGCCTTCACATGCGGGTTTGATCCATACCGAGTCCTCGCAGGTTCAAGCGGAGGGACCGAAACTCCATTTCTCAATAGGAAGAACACCCAGGTCACATTGTAAGAAGAACATGTAGGACTGAAGATATTTTATGGCCTTTTGGGGAAGATGTAACCCACTGTATAAAATTCTCAGAGCACTGCTTTATAAGCACTATCCGTGAGTTAGCTGTTTCCCTTCAGTACGCGTTTACTGAACGCCTATGATGCACCAGCTGCTGTGCTGGGAAGGCAGCATCACAGGGGAGGTCCCTGTGTTGGAGGGCTAAGCAAAGGAAAGACGCAGGCTCAGACCCGTTGGAAGAGCTCCCTTAGAAACAGACCAGACCAGCCCAAGAGAATCAGAAAATATCCCTGGCTGGCTCTAGAAGCATTTCGCTGCGGTTGTGTCCATTGTGATGGAAGCTTTCTTGGCAGCTTCTCTGAGTGCCGAATGAGGAGGCCAGAGCTCTCAAAGGGCTTAGAGTCCAATTGCATTTCACTCAAGCCATTCCTATAGCTTTAATGCGAAGCAGGTGCCAGGGCTGTTAAAGAGGAGCTAAAGGCACTGGTTCGGCAGTGTGGCAGCTTGGAACTCAGGGTGGGCTCTTGGCACAGAGCTTGGTCATGTGTCGCCTGCCTCCCCTGGGAGGTTTACAGAAATGCAAGATCTCGAGCCCCACTCCTAAAGTGCGGAATCAGAATCTGCCTATTTTTAAAATGTATTTATTTATTTAAGAATTGTTCTGGCCACCCTGGGTCTTCGTTGCCGCGTGGGGCTCCTCTCGTTGGAGGGAGTGAGGGCTGCTCTCCAGTCATGCCCAGGCTTCTCTCGTTGCCGAGCGCAGGCTCTCTGTGCACAGGCTCAGGAGTTGTGGTGCATGGGCTTAGTTGCCCTGAGCGTCCTGTGGGATCTTCCTGGACCACGGATCAAACCCGTGTCCCCTGCACTGGCAGGCGGATTCCTAGCCACTGGACCACCAGGGAAATCCAAAATCTGGATTTTTTTAAAGAACTTTTAACGTAGTAAAAATACACATCTAAAGTCTTCCCTCTTGGCGATTTCTGAGACTATAATTGAGACCTCCCTGGTGGTCCAGTGGTCAGGACTCCCGCTTCCACATGGTCAGTTGGTGGACAGGGAACTAAGATCCCCACGTGCCTCAAGGCCAAAAAAGTAACAGAAGAGTTCAGTGAGATGAAGCCTTTTCACACTGCTGTGCAACTGCCACCACCGCCTCCAGAACTCTGTTCATCTTGCAAAACTGACTCTGCCCACGTTAAAAACTGACTCCCCATTCCTGCCTGCCCAGCCCCTGGCAACCGCCATTCTCCTTCTGTCGTGATGAGCTAGACACTCAGGGACCCCAGAGAGAGAAGCACACACTATCTGTCCTTTGGTGACATCAGGTCTTCGAGGCTCGTCCACGCTGCAGAAGAACCTGCCGGCTCTCCTACGACTAGGCTGAGATGGGGAGACAGCATGTCCAGGGCAGACCTGCGGAAACTCAGGCTTTCTCTGCTACCCTCCGCAGCCCCCTCTGCGGTCACCTCCAGGGCCACATGTGCCAAAGCCGACGTGGATTCTCGTGAGCGATCGCACAGGCTCCCCCAGCTGCCAACATACAAACAGCTAGACTGGCCTCTGGGTGTAACGCGAACATCACTCCCACTGCAGCAGGGGCAGGGATGTGTCTGTGGCTGGACTGCTGCTGGGGTTCACACTTGTTGAACTGCACACACTTACACAGTGCTGTCTGTGGTTCCAAATGGTTATCAAGCTTCAGCATCTTTAAAGGGTGGGGGAGAATGAAAAAAAATAAAATAAAATAAAGGGTGGGGGAGGAAAAAAAGCTTCAACAGCTTTAACTTCCATAGTGATCCTAGGAATAGGAGCTAGTATGATCCCCACTTAACTGACAGGGAAACTGAGGCACAGATGGATTAAAGTCCCACGGTCATAGGGCTGGTAAACTGTCCCCTTCCCTCCCCCATACTCCCCCTCCCCTCCCCCATACTCTTCCTTCCCCTCCCCTCCCCATACTCTCTTCCCTTCCACCATACTCCTCTCGCCTCCCTCTGTTCACTCTCTCACCCCCTCCTCACTAAACTCAGTTGCTCTCTTGGCTTCCAAGCAGATAAACCCCAAATTCATGTTGCTCACTGGGATCCTTCTTCCTGTTTCCAGATCATATCTAATTGCTTCCTGGCATCTCTGTGAAAATGTCACACCAGGATTTCAAATGCAGGAGAGGCGGGTTTGATCCCTGGGTTGGGAAGATCCCCTGGAGGAGGAAATGGCAACCCACTCCGGTATCCTTGCCTGGAGAATCCCATGGACAGAGAAGCCTGAAGGGCTCAGAGAGTCAGACTGGACTTAGTGACTCAGCCACCACACTGCAGACCCAATGCCTTGCAACTTCAGCACACTTTTCCACATGACATCCTACATGGAGCCCAACCCTTTGAAGAGTTAGGAAATTAACCTGATACATTGCTGCCATGTAACCCTCAAGCCCCATTCAAGTCTTAACAACTAGCTCGAAAACATCCTTTTCCCAGCAGAGGGATCCAATTCAGAGTCACCCATGCGTAGGTCGTCCTGCCTCTCCTGGCTGCTTCATTCTGGAGCAGCTCATTTCCCCTTGTTTTTTATGCCCTTGACACTTTTGAAGATGATGGTGCAGACTTGTATAGAATGTCCCTCCTTTTGGGTTTGATTCGAGGTTTCCCCTGGACTAGACTTGGGAAGGAAGAATGCTTCTTTGGCAGGAATGTTGCGGAGTGAGGCTGCGTTCTCCGAGTCCTGCTGTGTGGGGCGTGGTCTCAGTTTGCCCCGTGCTGGTGATGTTCTGTTGGTCTGCTTGTTTGTTGCGCTGGAGTATCACTGCTTTACAATGTTATGTTAGCCTCTGCTGTAGGACACCACCAATCAGCGTAGGTGTACATTTACCCCCTCTCTCTTGCGTCTCCCTCCTACCTCCTGCATCTAGGTCATCACAGAGCTCTGAGTCCAGCACCCTGCCTTATTCAGCAGCTTCCCACTAGCTATCAGTTTTATACAAGCCATATGCCAGTCTTTCGGTTCTTTGATGGTGTTTCCCAGGCTCCTCAAAAGTGATTCTCTCCTCTTTCATCAGTATTCTGTGGACGCCATTGAAACCATGTAAATACTTCATTTCTCATCAAACTTGCAATTGAGTCATTTATTTATTTATATCAGTAGGGACTTGTAGTTTCCTATTTTATTCACTGTTATGTATAACGTTACCATCATGGCTTTTCTGCCCTCTCTCATCCCACACCAAGCACCTGTATAAGGAAGTTTTTAGCCGCATCTCTGGCCGTGGAGCCCTGTGTTTATCAAAACCATGTGCCTCATGCCTACACGGAATATGGTTGTTATTTGAGAATTTGTTGCCTAAGTGCCTACAGTTATGACTTGCTTAAGAAGCAAAAGTTGTCGTAAGGTGAAACTCTGTGCTCATGGACCATAACACAGTCTCTCCCTGTTTCACACCAGCGGCCACCCCCACCCATCACATCGACACTTGTGTGGTTTGTAGCAACATCCAAAATTACAATTCAAATTCAATGCAAATCAGTTCATCAGGTGAAATTGCAAATCTTGCAGAGTCTCCGGGTTTCCTGAAGTCGCTGAAACTCACTTAGCAGGCCTGTGAACGACCACCGTGACTGAGGCCAGTTAACAATTACCAAAGGGAAAACCCAAAAATAAGACAAGATAGCAGAAATATCAAGGATTCAGGAAAGGCCTTAAAAATTGACCAGGCCTTCAAATATTTTTGTGGGGGGAGGAGGGAAGTACTCCTCTATGAATGTGACATGCCAGTCAAAAATGCAGTAAAGAAGACTATAGTTTTATCAGAAAAAAAGGTTCAGAGTTTTTTGTTGTTCTCAGAATGAGCGCACGGCTGAGACTACACTCTCAATTTTGTTAGAGGGTAAAGTTGTTTTCATTTGGCCACCTCATGTGAAGAGTTGACTCATTGGAGAAGACTCTGATGCTGGGAGGGACTGGGGGCAGGAGGATAAGGGGACGACAGAGGATGAGATGGCTGGATGGCATCACTGACTCGATGGATGTGAGTCTGAGTGAACTCCGGGAGTTGGTGATGGACAGCGAGGCCTGGCGTGCTGCAATTCATGGGATCGCAAAGAGTCGGACATGACTGAGCGATTGAACTGAACTGAACTGAAAGTTGTTTTCATACTTTTGTGTTTTGTTGTTGTTGCTGTTTTTTTGTTTTTTTTTTTTTTTCTTTGGCTCTACCACTTGGCTTGCAGGATCTCGGTTTCCCGATGAGGGATCCGTGAGTGAAAGCTTGGTGTCCTAACCACTGGACCACGAGGGAATAGCCTCTTTTCTTTGGCGAGATAAAATGCCAATCAAGTCTGTTCCTCTCTTCACTGTAAAGTCTCGGTCCCTTGCCTGAGTGGCCCCTTAACGCTCTGTTCCAGTTCTCTGGGCCGGGGCCCCTCCTGCACACTCCGCAGGGGACTCAGACTCACCCAGCGCGTGAGTCTCTGCCCCCACGATGCTTCTGGCAATGTGTCACCGGCCAAGTGAAGTGAAAGTCGCTCAGTCATATCCAACTCCTTATGACCCCATGGACAGTAGCCCACCAGTCCCCTCTGTTCATGTAATTCTCCAGGCAAGAATACTGCAGTTGGTTGCCATGTCCTCCTCCAGGGGATCTTCCCAATCCAGGAATCAAACCTGGGTCTCCTGCATTGCAGGCAGACTCTTTACCACCTGCGCCACCAGGGAAGCCCTCCCGACCCCAAATCTCCTCTTTCTCACTCCATGACCTCCCCAGCCCCCAGGCTTGTGTTTTCACTTTCTGGTCTTACTTTCCTCCTTCAGCCAAAGAAGAAAATATCTTCAAAAGAAGAAAATGACTTAACGGGGTTATTACAGTCAAATGAGTTCACAGATCCTAACAGCAGTTGCCAACTTGTATTGAAACTTTATTCCACATCTGACCATGAGCTAAGAACTTCATATGATGTGTGTGCACACTCAGTCACTAAATCGCATCCGACCCCTTTTTGCCAACCCCATGGACTGTATTCTGCCAGGCTCCTCTGTCCATGGGATTCTCCAAGCAAGAATGCTGGAGAGGGTTGCCATCTCCTTCTATAAGGGCATCTTCCTGACCCAGGGATAGAACCTGTGTCTAACACGTTGGCAGGTGCATTGTTTTCTGCTGAGTCACCTGGGGAAGCTTTCAAGAGTCTCACATGGACTACTGCAATGAACTTTCTCTGAAACTGAGATCAGAGGCCATATCCTCTTGGAGGTTACAGATAAGCAAATGGAGGCTCCAGGAGGATAATTTATTGAGGTTTCCTCACTGGAGGAGTGAAGATCTGAGTCCAGTAGCTCAAGTTCTGAACTGCAAGGCTTTACCCTCTGTATAAAAGGGTTCTAGCCTGTGGTTGCCAAGGGGTGGTGGTGGGGAGAGGAAGGGCTGGGAGTCTGGAACTAGCAGATGCATACGATCGAATATTATATCAAGAATGCATAAACAACAAGGTCCCGCTGGATAGTACAGGGAACCGTATTCAATCTCCTGGGGTAGACTACAACAGAAACGCACATGAAGAAGAATATTTACGTGCATAACTGAGTCACTTTGCTGTACAGCAGAAAGTAACTATTGAAAGTCAACTACACTTCAATAAAATAAATCATTAAAAAATTTTTTTTAATGTCCTGGGGGTCCAGTGGTTAGGACTCCATGTTCTCACTGCCGAAGGCCTGGGTTCAACCCCTGGTCAGGGAACTAGGATCCCGCAAACCTCACAGCACAGCCAAAAAGAAGGAGGGAGCTTCTGAGAACTGAACGAGGCTCCCTGAGTGTAGGCATCACGGTCATCGTGGTTATTACGCTTCCCTGTGTATGATCTGATCCCCGAAGACGTCGAATGATAGACATCATGCTTCCTCGTGTGTGTGACAGGTTGTTTAGCCCCCAGAACACTCCACGAGTGGCACCCAGTGGCACCCACAGGCATTGCTTAACCCCACCCAGACCCATGACCCTGACCCATCAGCCTTGGGACACCCGTTTGGCTGTGAGTAGTAAAGTAGAAGCAGACCAGCTCACCCCGAAGGACACTGCGCAGACCCCAGTCCCGCCCAGAGCAGCTCCTCGGGGTCTAATCTTGGCCACTGTGCCCTGGCTTTCCCAGGTCTGAGATGGGCAGGACCAGGCAGAGGGACCCAAAAGGAAGTTTGGTTTCTGTCAGATAACAGAGTCATCAAGATCCTTGTGGAGCTCTGTACTGGCACTAGAATTTGCTATCATTACATGTAAACCTGTGTGTTAAATGCCCACCTATGGGATCTGTATGAATCCATCTGCCCCTCAGGGGCTCCCGGGGCCAGCGGGGGAAGTTGGGGTGTCAGTGCAGCGTCCTGCCCTCCCCTACAGAAAACCCCTGTTTCATGGTCCTCCCTCTGCCCAGCCAGCGAGTGCCCGACCCCACCGGACAGAAGTCCCACTGCTCTGCTTTGCATCCTGCCTCTTCCGGCCCCAGCTTTGCAGGGCCCGTTGGTGAGTGGGCGCCGATTTGCCTAACAGGCAGAAAGGCAGGGTTGTGTGTCATCAGCACAGAGGCGAAGGGAAGTAACACCCCGAGGACGCCCTGGAGCTGCGGGATCTGACTAAGGCAGTAAAACCACGAGGTTCACACATCTGAGGGACGGGGGCCAGCAGGTAGGAGAAAGACTTGCTTCTGCTGATACTGGCTCTGGAAGGCTGGGAGGAAAGCAGAGACCCCCAAACCGCCAGACGTCCTCCCAATCAGGGCTTTGGGTGGGAGGGGGGAGCGTTGGGGAGGGTCCTCCTGTCCCGCAGGGGCCTCCCTGGTGGCTCAGACAGTAAAGAATCCGCCTGCAATGCAGGAGACCCAGGTTTGATCCATGGATCGGGAAGATCCCCTGGAGGAGGGAAAGGCCACCCACTCCAGTATTCTGGCCTGGGAAATCCCATGGACAGAGGAGCCTGGTGGGCTACAGTCCACAGGGTTGCACAGAGTCAGACACGATTGAGCTATTGACACTTTCACTTTCATTTTCTCGTCCCCCTGGGGAGGTTGAGACCCAGAAAAGCATCAGGACAGGAACAGGAAGGCTTAGATGCTTAAGGACAGAACCAGCAACCGAGCCAGGTCTGGCCCGGTCTCCAGCACGCCCCCACCATGGGTTAACCTCACACATTCAAGGCTGAACAAACACGAAGCTGTACAATGAATACTGTGTATGGCCTCGTGCAGAAGCCATAGCTTAAGCCTGTCAGATAAGGACCCTCGGGGGAAGGAGCTCTTCTAAGATGTCTTGGCTGGTTGTCAGGACATCTGCCTACCCAACGGGGCCGCCAAATACAGCTGTTCAGGTGTTGCACTGTGCAAGAGTGTCTGGCTGAGGAGGCCAGTGGGCTGATACCTGGCTTTATCGCCACCCACTCAACCTTGTGTCCTGGGCCTGGAGTGGCTTTCCGCCCAAAGGAAGTTGGGTGCCATCAGCCCCCTAAATGGTGGGCGCACCAAGCTGCATTAGCTCACAGGGGGTGCCAGCTGTGGTTCACAAGGGCTCCCATGGAGGGTAGCTACAGTGCTCTGCAGCCATTCACCCTTCTTCTGAAAGGTTTTTTTCTCTGTAGAAACCTCAACCTAAATTCAGTCCTCGGGTTTCGTGGAGCGGACTTCATTCCCATCTCCAGGAATGGACCAGGGACCCACAGCTGTGATCAGTTTAAGGTCGGGCGCCTCACTCAATGAGAGTGTATTCCAGAATCAATCCCGGAAGTCTTGGCAGGGCTTTCCCAGTGGCTCAGTAGGTAAGAATCTGCCTGCCAATGTAGGGAACGTGGGTTTGATTCCTGATCCTGGAAAATCCCACATACCGAGGAGCAATTAAGCCTAGGCAGCTACTGAAGTCCATGCTCCAGAGCCTGGAGCCTCAACAAGAGACGCCACTGCTGTGAGAACCCCGCACACCACACCTAGAGACCAGCCCCCACTCATCAAAACTAGAAAGAAGCCTTCGCAGTAATGAAGACCCAGCACAGGGAATAAATAAACAAATAAAATTACAAAAATAAATACATAACATTTAAAAATTTTAATAAATCTTTTTTGAAAAGGAAGTATCCCAGGCAGCCCTTTGATTGGAGTTGTTCTTCTTGGCAGAGTCAAGGGAAGAAAGAAAGCAAATGGCGCTGTTTGGTGCTTCAGAATCAACTGTGTCTGGCCAGATTCGCTCTCTTAAATGTCCCAGGTCTAGGAACCAACTCTCTTCTCTGCTTAGGCTGGGTTGTACTGCGTTCTGTCTCTGGCAGAGTCCCGACCACTGGAGTGACCGTCAGAGTTTCACCTTCCAGGGAGGCTCCTGTTGCCTCCTCCACTGGGTCAGTCAAGCCTGAGCCAGTGATCACAGGCACCCCGCCCGCCTGCTTGTTAGGAAGACTGGGCAGTGGGCACGCGTCAGCTCACACCTGTCACTCTGCCCTTCCTCTCCTGGTTCTGGGAGAGGCGGCTGCACTGACTTCTCACGTCACTAACAGGACTGTCAAGCAAAGGCCTGAAATTGAAATTCCATTTAAGCTCTTTCTGCAGAGCTGGGTAACCAAATGAGACAGCCGTGGAAAATATATGACTTTCATTTGACGTGGAAAGCAGAGCTGTCTAATTGCTTTTGTCCACTGGTGTATAAAGATTGAGACCAGATGTGTTAAAAAAATAAATAAATAAAAGGGTGGCAGCGAGCAGGGGAAAGAAAGAAAGAAGAAGGTTTCTGCTGGCTGTTGCTTGGAACAGTGCAGCCCGATTTCCTCTGTCTCTCTCTCTCTGTCTCTCTCTCTCCGTCTGTCTGTTGTCTCTTTCTGGGCCTCTGGCTCTCTCTGTTTCCCTCTCTAAGGCAAGGGCCACACGTTAAGTCTTCTAACCGCTTGTAAGTTTTCAGAGCCTCGTTGATTTTGCTTTTCACAGAAGATAAAATTGTGACATTGGCCTCAAAAACTTTATTTTCACTTTCCTCAATTCAAAGGGACGCCTGTGGGAGGAAAGGGCTGCGCCGAGGTCGGCCGCCTGCCCCTCTCGGGGGCGGCCCCGCCAAGCGCGGGGGAGGAGCGGTCCCCGCCCGCCCGGCTCAGCGCCAGGAATACAGGCTTCACGTGTAGCTCCACGGGAACGGTGAGATGGTGATCGCCTTTAAATAGAACCACCCAGGGCTCAGCTTCTGGGTTTCATTTTGCAGAAGAGCCCTTAAATCTGCTTCCACTTTTTTTTTTTTTAACCTCTCCGGTTATTTATAGCACCTGCAGCCACAGAGCCCAGCAGGCCTGCTGAGGCCCTAATGACGTCCTGAGTTGGACGGGTGGAGTTCATATCCTTCGCCAAAGATGCATCTGAAGCATTAAAAAAAAATGTGCAGACTCCAGAGAGAGGTGATGGAGACCCAGGGTGCACAGCCCTGCTGCTTCTGTGTCTGGTGAGGGCAGCCCACCAAAAATGGAGTTCATTTCATTATTACCTTGTTATTTCCAAAATTAATTATTTTCCTGAAAATGAAGACTGCATGGGGGTATTGGGAAAAGAGAAGTCTTCCCAAGTGTCATTTCCTGAAGGTCACCGTGAACCTCGCCTGGGAGGAAGGAGAGGCAGACTCCGCCATAAAACCTCCAGGGGCTCCCCCAGCCTCTTCCCGGGCAGTCATCCTATTGCTTGCCTGGCAAAGGCGCCCCTTCCCATTTCTGCATCTGACTCCGTGTAGTTTCATCTCCAAACACAAACAGGGATCTCAGAGCTGCCAGGGGTCCTTCCTGTGCTCTGCTAGAGTCCCCCACCGTTAATCCCTGGCTGGGGGAAGATAAATAACTTTGATTAATTTCCTTCACAAGATTTACAGGCATCCAGCCCTCAGTGATCATACCGGAAGAGAAAGAAAAGATGGAGGCAAAGAGGCTGAGGTTCCCAAGGCTTGTGCTGGGGCCGGCGGAGCCCCCACTTCCAGGAGGGCCCGTCCTCCACCCCCACTCCCCTACACAGGCCTATGATCGTGCCAGATCCGAGCGCCGAAGAATTCAGGCGTCTTTCCTAACAGGGCACCCTTGTGCATGTGTGCTACATCGCTTCAATCGAGTCCGACTCTTTGCAACCCCATGGACTGTAGGCCCTCAGGCTCCTCTGTCCATGGGATTCTCCAGGCAAGAATACTGGGGTGGGTTGCCATGCCCTTCTCCAGGGGATCTTCCTGACTCAGGGATCGAACCCGCGTCTCCTGCGTCTCCTGCATTGGCAGGCGGACTCTTTACCGCTAGCGCCACCTGGGAAGCCCACGGCACCCTTGGCATTAAATTAACGCCAACCTGATTTCCAAAGGGAGTGACTAATGTGTGGCATTAACGAAAGCAGTCATTGCTGAAAAGAAGGTGATGGGATGCTGAGAAGAAGGTGATGGGATGCTGAGAAGAAGGCGGCAGACTCATCGGGCTCTGTACTTGGCAGCCAGGTGACCTCGGGCAAGTCATTGAGCGGTTCTAGGCCTCCGTGTCCTCGATGGATCCGTGGGGTTGGGGCAGGGCTGGGGACTCCTGTGCAGTTTTGTTGCAAAACTTCAATGAGAAACGAGAGGGATGATGAATCAGTGGGAGGGCTGCTCTGATTACATCATTACCAGAGCCTCCCTTATAACGTGACCTCAGGATTCAGGCTGACATCTTCCCCAAAACGTGTCTCCCTGTAAAAAGGAGTTTGGCACTTCAACGAATGGAGCTCAGACCCAGGTACAGTGCGGAACCCAGGATTCCACCATGTTCTCCTCCAAGGGCCCATGCAAGAGCTGTCTACCCAAATACCACGCCACCCCCTCTTAAGGAGATGCTCTCCACCCCCTCAAGGAGCAGGCCTGGGGGACCCTTTCAGAGTCACGTGTTTCTGCCATCCCCGCCCCACAGGGCCCTAGGTGACCAGTCCAAGGAAAAGCACTTGAGCCAAGATCAGGCTGTCCCGGGCTGGCCAGCGCCTGTCAACACTTGGGAATCTGAAGGGGAAACCTGAAGGCCCTGGGTGAAGCAGGGGATCCAAAGCTGAGGGTCGGGAAGCTGGCAGGGGGGCGGCGGGGGGGGGGGTTGCGGGGAGCATGGTGGGAACCGGGAGCATCCAGAGGAATGGAGCATCCAGGCAAGTGGTTCTCAGGCCCCTTTCCCCCCACTGGTCCCCGACCACGGAGCGCCCTTCTCCCGGGGCAGAGAGGGGAGGCGCACCCCACGCCTGGGGCAGTGGCTGACCTGGGCTCCAGGGAAGACAGGGCCACCTCTTAACGCCTGGAAACTGTGAACGCAACCTTATTTGTGATGGATTAATAATTAAGGAACTGGCCGTGACATCACCTTGGATCATATGGGTGGACCCTAAATGCAGTGACAAGTGTCTTTCCAGGAGACAGAAAAGAAGACATACAGAGAGACACGCAGGGGAAGGCGAGGCCTGGAATTCTGCCCCTAGGAGACAGGGCGGCCTGGAGCACACCCCCTCCCAGGCTGGGGGCGGGCCATGGAGATGGCCCCCTCGAGCCCCTGGAGGTGGGCAGGGCTGCCCACATGTCTATTTCTGACTTCTAGCCTGTCACATTTCTGTTTCCTTTTTTTGATCATTGAGTTTTATTTTTTAATTTAATTTTTATTTCAGGTTGGACTAGAGTTGATGTAAGTGAATCATATAAATATATATATATATAACTGAATCACTTAGCCGTACACCTGAAACTAACACATTGTAAATGAACTATACTCCAACATAAAATGAAAATTAAATTAAAAAAATGAAACTCAGTGATGAAAAAAAAAAAAGAAACAGAAGTGTGTTCTCTCAGTTCTAGAAGCTAGCAAGCTCCAGGAGCTGGTGATGGACAGGGAGGCCTGGCGTTCTGCAGTCCACGGGGTCGCAACAAGTCAGACACGACTGAACAACAACAAAATCTTTTTTTTCTTCAGGTTCTTTTCCCATACAGACCATTAGAGAATCCTGAGTAGAGTTCCCTCTGCTATCTATAGGTCCTTGTTGATCACCTACTTTATGTACAGTAGTGTGTGTATGTTAATCCCAAAGTCCTTATTGATCCTGCCCACCCCATCACATTTCCCCTTCTGTAACACATCTCTGTTGCTTTGAGTCACCACATTTGCGGTGATCTGTACCAGAGGTCACAGGAAGCTAAAACATCTTGTGAACCAAAACCATCTGACTACAGCTGATGTGTCAGAACTCAGGGACAGTTTCCCTTTGAGGAGCCATGCCCTAAACACCTCCTTAGTTTTCATCCCTAAATTTTGCGTCCTGCTGCAGCTGCAAGAAAATAACAGAAATGGCTCCCATGCACCGAGCACGCATTAGGTACCAGGAAACGTAATGTGTTTTATCCTTAACCCTCACCAAAAGCCTTTTTCTTTAACCCTGCCCTCATGCCATTCCCGTTTCATAGGTAAGGAGATGGAGGTTTGGAGAAGAGAGGGAACCAGGGCTGGAAGCCAGAGGAAGCCCTCCAGCCCCAAGGCCGGGTGTGTTCTCTGCTCCCACTTCTTGGGGCAGAGGAGGAGAGGGAAAGAGGGAGAGGTCCTGGTAGGCTATGCTGACTCATCGGATCGGGTACACGTGCCGGCCCCCTGGAAGCTGGAAAGAAGTTGGTCTGAATCGGGTCCCTCTTCTCCTTCCTGGCTGAGGGATCTCTGGCCACCACTCACCCTCTCAGAGCCTCTGTCCCCTCCTGAGCGATGGGATTAGAAAGCTCCTCGTCTGGCGTTAGGATTAAGGCAGAACTCTGTTCAGCAGGGTGCAGAGGTCCAGCGAGGCTTGTATGAGCAAGCAGAAAGCCTCAGGGCCCAGGCTGCTCTGAGACGTGTTAACAGTCTCTCTCCGGGATTTCCCCCTTTGCCTTTAAAACTATGCGTTTCAAGTATTGCTTAGCAGAGTTCTCTGAGCCAAAGACTCACAGGGAGGCTTGGTACAAATGCCCATTCCAGGGCCTCGCCCTGGGTGCACTGGATTAACCTCTACTCCCAGGTAGCCTAGGAATCTGAATTCTTTCATAAGCGATCCCAGATGGTTGTTCAAATCAAAAAAGTTAGGAATCTCTGCACTAAGGCAGCACTTTTAAAAAGAATGTTTAATTTTATAATGGTATATAGTTGATTCACCCCTGGAGAAGGAAATGGCAACCCACTCCAGTATTCTTGCCTGGGAAATCCCATGGGCAGAGGAGCCTGGTGGGCTACAGCCCATGGGGGTGGCAAAAGAGTCAGACATGAGTTAGCGACTAAACAACGACAAAATAGTTGATTCACAGTGACGTGTTAGTTTCAGAGTACAGCAAAGTGACTCAGTTATACGTATACATACATATATTCTTTTTCAGAATCTTCCCCATACGGGTCATTACAGAGTACTGGATAGAGGTCCCTGAGCTACACAAGAGAGCCTTGTTGATTCTCTGTTTTACATATTTGTTGCTGTTCGGTTGCTAAGTCATGTTTGATATAGTGGGTGCAGAAGCAGTGCTTCTTAAGCTCTAAGTGAAGTGTTGGTTGCTCAGTCATGTCTGACTTTTTGCAACCCCATGGCCTGTAGCCCACCAGGCTCCTCTGTCCATGGAATACTCCAGGCAAGAATACTGGAGTGGTTCCCATGCCCTCCTCCAGGGGATCTCCCTGACCCAGGGATTGAACCCGGGTTTCCTGCACTGCAGACCAACTCTTTACCGTCTGCCCAGGGAAGGCCCTTAATCTCTGGTGAGCTTGCCAAATACCTGCGGATCTTGTTGAAATGCAGATTCTGGTTCCTCCAACTCGGGGGGGGGGGGGGGGCCTGAGAGTCTGCATTTCTCACAAGCTCCTGGGGGATCCCCATGGGGCTGGTTAGGGAGCCACAGGCTGAGGGGCAAGAGGAATGACGGAGCAGGATGTGGATGGAATTTACAGGCTTTAGTCATAATCCTCAAGATCTGTCAGCGCCTTCCAGGACTTGCACTGTCTGCTTTAAGTATCGGAGCAGTCATGGGGGGAACTTTACCCTCTTTCTACCCACGAGGGTCCCAGCAGCCCGACACCCAGGCAGCTTTCTGCAGGGGAAACAGCAGTGCCCACGGATGCGCACGGATCAAAGTCCAGTATTGGTGCAAGCTCACTCCACCGCCGTGGGTCCGCAGGGCGGTAGTGAACCTCCGCCCAGACGGTGGGGCGCACTGTGCGCCCTCCGCGTTCCCCGGGCTGGGTTTCTGGTCCTGGAAGTGCTGGGGTAGCACTTTCAGACTGTGTCACCCCTGATAGAAGTTTCCACTCCGGAATCTCCCCTCGAGCTGCCCCACCTGACTCTCACCCTCCCAGTCTCCACGCCTGTCTGCTCGGTGAGGTTAAGCGCTCGGCCCTTCCCACTTTCCTGAATTTTGGTTGCCTTTCCCTTCCGCCTGGGTGCACACACTAATTTTTGTTTTTTTTTTAAACTTTTTACTTTGAAATAATTTCAAGCTCTGAGAAGAGTTGTAAGAGCAGTAGACATAGTAAAATGACGCAGCCCCTTTGAAAACAGGCTGTGGCAGCTCCTTTAAAAAGTTGCTGCTACTAAGTCGCTTCATTCGTGTCCAACTCTGTGCGACCCCATAGACGGCAGCCCACCAGGCTCCACCGTCCTTGGGATTCTCCAGGCAAGAACACTGGAGTGGGTTGCCATTTCCTTCTCCAATGCATGAAAGTGAAAAGTGAAACTGAAGTTGCTCAGACGTGTCCGACTCTTTGCGACCCTATGGACTGCAGCCCACCAGGCTCCTCCGTCCATGGGGTTTTCCAGGCAAGAGTACTGGAGTGGGGTGCCATTGCCTTCTCCATTTAAAAAGTTAAGCCCCCATTCACCATCGGACCGGGCAGTTCTACTCCTAGGTATATTCCGCAAGTGAAAACAGGGACTTGAACACGTAGCAGCATTATTCACAGTAGCCAAAGGGGAAAAACAACACAAGCAACCATAATGGACAAGTGGATGAACAAAATGTGGCCTCTGTGTACAACGGATATTAGCCAAGACAAGGACTGACGTTCTGATAAATGCTGCAATGGGAATGAACCTCAAAGACACAATAGTAAGAAAGTAAAAAAAAAAAAAAAGAAACCAGACATATAAATCCACATATTGTATGATTCCATTTGCAGGAACTCCAGAACAGGTAGATTCATAAATGTAGAAAATATAAACCAGTGATGCAGGGAAGATGGACACGCACTGCTTCATGGGTAGCAGGGATTTTTTGGTTGTTGTTGCTGTCGTTTTGGATTTTTGGCCACACCACCTGCCATGTGGGAACTTAGTTCCCTGACCAGGGGCCAAGCCCAAGACCCCAGCAGCGGAGTCTCGGAGTCTGAACCACTGAATGACAGAGGCGGCCTGGAGGTTTTCTTTTGAGATGATGGAAGCGACTTGCAACTAGAGAGAGGTGGTGGGTGCACAGACCCGTGACTCTATTAAATGTCCCTGAATTGTACACTTTTACATGGGCAACTTTATGTCGTGGGAATTTCACCTCGATTTTTAAAAATTGTGCTAAAATTTATGGGATTCTATTTTTTTCTTTCTCTGAACCATTTACGCTAACTAAATAGTTCAGCATGTATCCCCTAAGAACAAAGACAGCTTACATAACTCCAGTAAAATGATCAAATTCAGAAAATTTAATATTATGCCATACTAATATCTAAGCTACAGTCCATAATCAAATTTTGCCAATTTCCCAATGATGTCATTTACAGCAATTTTTCTCCCAGTGCTGGATCCAGGATCACGTAATGTATGAGTTGCCAAGTCTCTTTGCTCTCCTTTAATCTGGAACACTCTCTCAACCTTCAAGTCTTTTTAAAAAATTATTTCTTTTTATTAAAGTATAAATTTACAATTTGTGTTAGCTTCAGGTGTATAGCAAAAGGATTCAGTAATAACACATATATATATACTTTTTCATTATTTTCTATTATAGGTTATTATCAGGTTACTGCAAAAGTAATTAGGGTTTTGCATTGTTAAACTTTTCTGTTTGGTATTGGATTACGTTCTTAAATAAATGTAGTTATGTTATACATCATTTTAATGTGCATTTCTCAATTCATGTTTTTTGCTAATGACTTATTACTAGCTATTTATTTTATATTTATTTTAGACTAGGGAAATGATACTAGACAAAAAGCAAATTGAGAGATTTTCTCGAGTTCAAAATGGGTCATAAAGCACTGGAGACAACTTGCAACATCCACAGTTGGCCTAGGAACTGCTACCAAATGTATAGTGCAGTTGTGGTTCAAGAAGTTTTGCAAAGGAGACAAGAGCCTTGAAGACTAGTAGGGCAGTGACTGCCATGGGAAGTTGACAGTGACCAATTGAGAGGATCATCGAAGCTGATATTCTTAAAACTACAAGAGAAATTGCCAAAGAATTCAGTGTTGACCTTTCTACAGTCATTCAGCATTTGAAATAGCAAATTGGAAAGGTGAAAAGCCTCGATAAGTGGGTGCCTCCTCAGCTGATCACAAGTCAAAAAATCATCCTTTTGAAGTGTCATCTTCTCTTATTCTACAAAACAACTACAAACCATTTTTCGATTGGATTGTGATGTGCGACAAAAAGTGGATTTTACAACAACTGGTGATGACCAGCTCAGTGACTGGATTGAGAAGAAGCTGCAAAGCACTTCCAAAGCCAAACTTGCACCAAAAGAAGGTCCTGGTCACTGTTTGATGGTCTCCTGCCGGTCTGACCCACTACAGCTTTCTGAATCCTGGTGAAACCATTCCATCTGCGAAGTACACTCAGCAAATCGGTGAGATGCACCGAAAACAGCGATGCCTGCAGCCGGCACTGGTCAACAGAGAGGGCCCGATTCTCTCCATCCAACACTCACCGCGCGTAGCACTACCAACGCCTCAAAAGTTGAACAAATCGGCCCACATTCTTGCCTCTTCCGCCACATTCACCTGAACTCTTGCCAACCGACTACCACTTCTTCAGGCATCTCGACAACTTCTTGCAGGGAAATCTCTTTCACAATCAGCAGGAGGCAGAAAATGCTTTCCAAGAGTTCATGGAATCCCGAAGCCCAGATTTTTATGCTCTGGGGAATAAACAAAGTTACTTTTTGTTGGCAAAAATGTGTTGATTGTACTGGCTCCTATTTTGATTGATGAAGATGTGTTTGAGCCTAGTTATAATGATTTAAAATTCACGGTCCAAAACCACAGTGACATTGGCACCGACCTAATACAAGGTGTTGAATACAATCCCTGTGCTAGAGAGTAGGTCCTTGTCGGTTCCCTGTTTTACATGCAGGAGTGTCTGTTCACCCTAAACTTAATCTGTCCCTCCCCGCCTTTCCCCTTTGGTGACTGTAGTTTGTTTTCTAAGTCTGTGAGTCTGTTCCTGTTCTGTACGTTCGTTTGTGTCATGTTCAGATTCCTCATGTTAGTGACACTAGATTGTCTCTGACTCACTTCACTTGGTGTGATAACCATCGATAGCTCCTTTTCTCTGTGTGTGGTCTTTGCCGACAGCGCCATTCCTGAAGCGCCTAGATCTGGGTTTGCAGCTTTTCTCTTGATGTGAGTCTGTCTCACGCTGCCTTGTGACTTGATTCAGGTTGTGCACCTTTGGCAGGAATACCCTGAGGTGATGCTGTCCTTCTCAAGGCACCGTGTCAGTTTGTCCCCTTACTGACAGCATCTCCCTTTTTGATATTTATTTATTTGTTTGCTCTGGGTCTGTAGTTGTTCCATGTGGGAGCTAGTTCCCCGACCAGGGGTCGAACCCGGATCCCCCCTGTATTGGGAGCAGAGTCTCAGCCACTGGGCGCCTGGGACGCCCCTGATGTTCCCCTTAATCACGCGTTTCAGGCACTGTCTGCCAGCGCTCTCCATTCTAAAGCTACCATTTTCCTCTTTGCATTTAATAACACTGTATGGTGTTGTTAGCCTAGAAAAACTACTAATTCACAAAATCATTTTTTGGTGCCAGGTGCTATTTTCCATTCATTCATTCAGTCTCTATTTAGTCTGCATGTGTGCATGCTTAGTTGCTCAGTCATGTCTGATCCCATGGATGTAGCCCACCAGTCTCCTCTGCCCACGGAATTCTCCAGGCAAGAATACTGGAGTAGCTTGCCATGCCCTCCTCCAGGGGATCCCAAGCATCAAACTCGTCTCCTGCGGCTCCTGCTTTGGTAGGTGGACCCTTCACCACTGAGCCACCTGGGAAGCCCCCTGTTTAGTCTAGGGAGAATATAAAGCCATATATATATAATGATTTAAGGTAGTCCCTGCCTTCAAAGAGCTCATTGTTTTGTTGGGGTGACAAGTCTCAAAGTCTCCAAATTCTGGAGGAGTGATTCTGTCCATTATATTAACTACTTCTTTTCTCAATTTTATAGCTGAAAGCATAAAATGCCCTGATACTGGGAAAGACTGAAGGCAGGAGGAGAAGGGGACAACAGAGGATGAGATGGTTGATGGCATCACCAACTCAATGGACATGAGTTTGAGCAAGCTCCGGAAGATGGTGAAAGACAGGGAACCCTGGTGTGCTGCAGTCCATGGGGTCACAAAGAGTCAGACACGACTGAGCGACTGAACAACAAGCTGAAAGCAAGAGAGACCTGCATGAAAACCAAGGACGGATATATAGTCCGGATGGCCATGAAAACCAAGCACTTGTTGAACCTCTTCCAAACAGTAGGACTGTTTGGTTTAGAATATTCCACTAGATTGAGCGAAGAACTGAAATAATCTTAAACAGGCCAACGCACAGAGTTTTATTGTAAAAACCGTCTCAATATTGTGTGCTTTTAAAATGATCAATACTTTTTCTTTAATATTTTTAGTGGACTGATTCTTTGACCTGTTGGAATAAAACTTCAAAGGAACTGAGAGTCTAGTGAGTCCCACCGAGAGGTGGGTTAAAGGGCTGCCTCATGCCTATAAGCAGACTTATTTTCTCCTCATTTCCCCCATGGGACTCATCTTTCTCGTCTTCCACGTGCATTGTCTCAAGGAGGACACTGACAAAAACACGTTTCTTGTGCTTCTTGCAAGTACTTCTCACACTGTGGTACTTTGTTCCTCTTGAGGGCTAGAAACACGATGATACCTTGTAGAGTTAAATAACAATATATATATGGCTCAGATATTTGAGAGTTCCCACTCTATTATTTGCTTGATTTTCATAATTTCAGATCAATTTTACTATAAAATTACCTATTTTACTGCATAATATATATGTATGTGTGCGTATATAGATAAATCACTTAACAGAATGGAGGCTCAGTGGCTAACGATTGGACAGCAGCTTGGAATAAATGCACTGGTCAGTCATGCTTTCCATGACTTTTTCTAGAAAAGGGCACAACAACCACCTCGTACCTGACAAAAGAGACAAGTAAACAGCCCAGAGAAGGGAGGGGTCAATGGGCATTTTAAGTCACCACTTTTCAAATGTAAAAAATGTTTATTTGCTCTCAACCTGCCTTCGCATAGCTCTGGTTACATTTCTAAATCTGTCAGCTTTGATGTCGTTTTGAAAGCAGCCCTTATTTTGTACTATTAAAGTCCTATATACTCACCATAGAAAAGGTAGAATACAGCACAATAAAAGAAACAAATCACTCACCGTTCCCATCCAGAAATCATCTCGTAGGGACCCCCACGGCGGTCCAGGGGTTAGGGCCCCAGAATCGCTGCCTGGGAAACTAAGATCCCACAGGCCCCACGGTGCGGGGGGCGGGGCGGGGGGACCAGGAATAATCTCACGGGAGTGACTGCAGGGGTGACGGGCGGGGCGGGGGGACCAGGGATAATCTCACGGGAGTGACTGCAGGGGTGAAACTTTTAAGGCACATTGTGTTCTCTTTCTATGTGAAAGACACGTGTGTGTGCAAAACCCATGAAAAGCGAAAGCTCATCTCTCCACCCTCCCATCCTTCTCCCACCAGAACTCGTGCAGGTCCTCGGAGGCCCAGTCAGGGAGCAAGGGCATCTTTCCCTACCCTCGATTCCCAGTATACAAATAGGGACTGTTCCGACTGGCCTCCCCAGCCCCACCTCTCACTCAGGATGGTCTAAGCCTCTGTGCTCCCAGTGCAGGGGTCCCGGGTTCGACCCCTGGTCAGGGAACTGGATCCCACCTGCCGCAGGTAGAGAGACCACATGCTGCAACTAAGCCCTGGCAAAGCCAAAGAAACAAACATTTGGGGGAAAAAAAAGCAGTCACCACCTTCAAGGCTCTCCCAGCAAAGGAGACACTGTTGGTTAGCCCTGATCACACACTTGGCAGGCCACATGTGGTCCCTCTGTCTGTCAAACGAAGCTGCCTGTCCAGGCCTTTCCAACCTCGTGGTACCTGACACCGGGAGCCAGGCAGCCAGAGGGCGTGGAGGCCTGAGGTCACACCCAGGCCCGGGCCTGCTGCAGTGGCAGCAGCAAGGCTCTCTCTGTTCCCAGACAGCCTTCCGGTGGCCTTGGGCTGGCAGAAGCTGGGGCTTTGCCCTCCGTACGGAAGATGGGCAGAAAGTCTGGGCAGTCTCTGGGCCTGGCACACAGCCCCAAAGGACACACAGATGTCTTTGTGGTGGGTGCCAGGGCCAAACCATGCCATGGAGAGCCATGTGATGGCTTTTAGGGAAAAAAAAAAAAAAGAGAGGCATCTTTCCTTTCAAAGGAAAACCCGTGTTTCAGAACCCCTAGGGAGTAAACAGCCAACAACACGAAATCATTATCCTCTGTCCCTCTGGGACTGGGGGTGAGCTTGCAAGGTTCCCAAGGAACGCATGTGACTTTTTTCTCTAAGGCATGATTCATTCCAGAAAAGTCCGCTTTGTTCTCCGAGTGACAGAGTTAGAGTCAGTACCTTAAACATATACCGGAGCAGTGTCCCCTCTTATCACAAAACAGAAGGCACCCAACTCTACAAGACTCTTTGAAAGAGGAAGGGATACGGGGTTCCGGGTTTTGGGAACGTTATTACTATCTCAGATTGTGGAGAGATCCATTTTAGGTACACATCTCTATTTTACATTAAAATCTGCTTTCGCGTGGGGCATGCCTTGAAGTCTGTTGTGGCAACCCCGACGGCAGCGCCCAGGGACTCTGGATTTGCAGGAAGGACCCAGGTCCGCATGGAGCGGTAGGCAGCCCTCTACAAAGAACCCGCCTGCCAGTGCAGGAGACACAAGAGACTCGGGTTCGATCCCTGGGCCGGGAAGATCCCCTGAAGTGGGAAACGGCAGCCCACTCCAGTTTTCTTGCCTGGAGAATCCCACAGACGGAGGAGCCTGGCAGGCTACATACAGTCCGTGGGGTTTCAGAGAGTCAGACACGCACGCAGTCCCCAGGTGGGCAGGACGCAGCCCTCCTCTCAGAGGCCAGCAGGTGCCACCAGCCACTGGGCACCTGCACGGACCCCTTCAGGCTAACCTTCAGCAGCAGGGGCTCAGGCCTTGCTGCCAGCAGAGACCACGCCGCAGACAGTCCGGCAGGCAGGCCCCTTCCCGCCCCTCCCAGCGCGCATGCGCTCTCCCACTCTCGGAAGCAGCCCCGTCTCTCCAGCCTAACGCTGTCCTCCCAGCCGCCCCCTGCTTGTGGCCCTTTAGAAAAGCCCACGGGCCCTTTTCACAGCGAGCTCACATCACAGATTGCAGGCAGGTACACGAGGAGGAAGAAGACCCACAGACACGGGAAAGAAGATTTTTTTTTTTTTTAACCATCATCAAATTACAGAATGGCTCTTGTGAGGATTCAAAAGGGTTTATAGAGGAAAAGTATCCAATCCGAGGAGACAAGAGAAACGGTAGAATTGCAAGGTTGTGATACGGGCTGAGCCAAGCTGAAATGTCTTCGCCACCCCTTTATGGTCCCACACGAGGGGTTAACGCAGAGCCCTCTACAGAAAACATGATGCAAACCACGTCTATGATAAATTGTCTAGCAGCCACATTTTAAAAAGTAAAAAGGAACAGGTAAAATCCACCTTAATGGCATATTTTTAGCCCAATATTATACCTTCAACTTGGAATCAATATAAAAAATTATTGAGACCATTTACCATCTTTTTTTTTCACTAAGTTTTATGGTCATTTTTATGTAGTCATACACAACAAGACCAGATATGTTCAGGTTCCACGGGCTTAATGGTCATGGTCATCTTTTCTTCACGGAGACTCTGAAACCTGGTGTGGATTTTACACTGAGAGCGTGTCCCGGTTCAGACCAGCCGCGTCTGGATAGTGGCTGGCATACCAGACAGCCTTGGTCTAAGGAGTCTGATTTTATTTCTCCTCTCTGCTGGATGAGGACCAGCACCACTCGCATTGTCCAGGGAGGGGACTGAGGCACAGAGCTGATAGTGGCCTGTCACGGGATCAGCAGCAACAGTGGTTTGGTCCTTGAACAGGGTCCTGTTTGAGCCCTGATTTTGCCACTTCTGATTTCTGTGACCTCTGGCAGGCTGTTTCAAGTCTCCTAGGCTCAATTTCCCTACAACTGAAGTAAAAGAGAAAAAATAACTCCTACTCTTAGAGTGCAAGGATTAGAGAGCATGTTTGCAAAGGACTCTCAAGTGGCTGGCACATAGAAAACGGTCAATAAATGTTGGCGATTCTGATAGCAATGGACCAGGCAGAACCTCTCCACTGGGGGTAAGTAACTCACGGCTTCCCTGGCTCTATAAGCCTGAATGGGCCTCTCCTTTGTCGACCTGCCCTCAGCACCTCATGCACCTGTTTGCCCCCAGCAGACCCTGGCTGCCCTGCCTGCTGGTACCTTCGTCCCTGGCAGCTCCCTGTCCCTCCCCTGGGGCCCAGGAATCCCTCCCCACCACCCCATTTTTTCCCCTGTGAGACCTGTTTTCTCCTGAGTGACTGTGAGGCCCATGGAACCTCAATGTATCTGGTCTCGTTGTGTAAGACTGCATAAAAACGACCATAAAACAGTGGCTTAGAATAACTTTTATTGTGCTCACAAATCTGCAAACGTGGGCATAAATCCAGCTGCCAAATTTGAGAGGTGTTTGTATTGCCTGTTCAGTGCCAGGCACTCTGCAGATTCTGTGGACGTGGAAACACAAGGCCTCCCCTGGACATGCCTGCCACCTCCGCTCCCGACAGCCATTCTACAAAACTCCTCAGGGAGCTCAGGACTCAGAGATTCTGGGTCTGTTTGCGGGGAGGAGTTTTTAATCCAGGTAGCCCCGTCAGCACTTCCCGGGCTCGGGAAGCCCAGGGTGAGGCTGAGAGGACCGCTGTGTAGGGAGGCTTTGGGTAGGACCTCTGTGTCAGAAATGGACCACCAGGAATTCCCACTAAGTATTTTCATTACTAGAGCTGAAAACTTTTTTTTCCAGTGGTTTAAAATTTTTTTTAATTGAAATACAGTCGATTTACAATGTTGTGCTGGCTTCAGATGTATAGCAAAATGACTCATTTATACATAAATGAAAAAGTGAAGCTGTTAGTCACTCAGTCATGTCCAACTCTTTGCAATCCCATGGACTGTAGCCCATAGGCTCTTAAGTTCCTGGAATTCTCCAGGCAAGAATCCTGGAGCGGGTGAAGTGAAGTGAAAGTCGCTCAGTCATGTCCAGCTCTTTGCGACCCTGTGGACTATACAGTCCATGGAATTCTCTAGGCAAGAACACTGGAGTGGGCAGCCTTTTCTTTCTCCAGGGGATCTTCCGGACCCAGGGATCAAACCTGGGTCTCCTGCATTGCAGGCAGACTCTTTACCAACTGAGCCACCAGGGAAGCCCTTATACATATATACATAGCCACATGTATTCATTTTTACATTATCTTCCATTATAGTTTATTATAAGACATTGAGTAGAGTTCCCTGTGCTATAGAGGAGGTCCTTGCTGTTTACTTATTTTATATATAGCAGTGTATGTTAATCCCAAACTCCTAATTTATCCTCCCCCTCTCCCCCTTGATAACCATGAGCTGGTTTTTATGTCTGTGAGTCTATTTCTGTTTTGTAAAGAAGTTCATTTGCATTGTTGGGATTTTTTTAACTTAAGAAAACTTCACTGTGTTGTTGAGAGAGAAAACCCTAAGAGTTCTCATCCTATATAAAACAATACACAGCAAGAGAACTACAGACTGTGATGAGCTCTGTGAAAGAGGCAAGAGGGTGTTAAAGAGAGACTGAGGGAGGGAAGGCTTCCCGGGAGAGGGGACATCTTTAGGAGACACAGAACCAGAGAATCATCCAGCAAAGTGAGGAGCTGTAAGAAGACCCACTAAGGTTGAAGAAAAGTAAGAGCAGACACCTGGAAAAGGAAAAGGGCTTGTATGTCCAAGCAAGAGAAAGAAGCAACCGAGCCAAAGGCAGCTGGGGAGAGCGGGAGGGAGGTGTCGGTCTGAGAGCAGGGTGTCTGTGGTTGGGTTGGGTACCGTGACTGGTGCTGCCAAGACAAAGCTGTGATGGGAGATGGATGCTGCGGACGGGGAACAAGTTACTGACAGGTCAGGGAACTAAGAGACCCTGAGGTGTATTGAAATGACCCAGAAGAGGGACAGGAGTCAGATGCAGAGGAAGACAGTAAGCTGAGAGAGTAGATCCTCAGTGAATCGAGTGCAGCAGGAAGGCAGCAGGTTGACGGCTGTGTGGAGAGATGCTACGGAGCGGAGTGATGCTGTCCCGACCTTCCAAAGCCATTCAGGTCTTAGAGAAAGGAGGCAGGTTGGTTCGGCCAAAGCCCTGGAGAGCAAAGTGAAAGTGAAAGTCATTCAGTCGTGTCTGACTCTTTGCAACACCATGGACAGTCCATGGAGCTCTCCAGGCCAGAATACTGGAGTGGGTAGCCTTTCCCTTCTCCAGGGGATCTTCCCAACCCAGGGATCGAACCCAGGTCTCCCACATTGCGGGCAGATTCTTTACCAGCTGAGCCACAAGGGAAGCTCTCTGGGGAGCCAGAAAGTGAAAGTGAAGTCGATCAGTTGTGTCCAACTCTTTGTGACCCTATGGACTGTAGCCTACCAGGCTCCTCTGTCCATGGGATTTTCCAGGCAATAGTACTGGAGTGGGGTGCCATTTCCTTCTGCTGGGGATCTTCCCAACCCAGGGATTGAACCCGGGTCTCCTGCATTGTAGACAGACGCTTTCCCGTCTGAGCCCCCAGGGAAGTCTGGGGAGCCAAGTGAACATCTGTTCCTTTCCCTGGCCCAAAGGATATTGTTTTCAACTCTTCAAAACGGTCTGGAACGACAGGACCCAACCTAGAAGCGTGGGGCTCTGTGTATGGGTCTAGCCCAGGGAAGGGGTTGTGGGGATTTTCTGTTTTGACTGATATACTTGTGTTTTGTTTGTTTGAACAAGGAATGTCTGTGCATGATATGTGCATTTTTAAAACAATGAAAACATTTTTAAAACAATTCACGGGGAGAAAGCCAACATAAAGTCTATACCACCCCCACCCAGTAAAGAATCTGCCTGCAATGCAGGAGACCCAGGTTCAATCCCTGGGTCAGGAAGATCCCCTGGAGGAGGGCATGGCAACCCACTCCAGTATTCTTGCCTGGAGAATCCCATGGACAGTGGAGCCTGGCGGGCTACAGTCTATAGGGAAGCAAAGAGTTGGACACCACTGAGGGACTAACACTTTCCCTTTCTTTCACTCCTAACTGAAGAATTTTCACAGGCTATAGTAGCTCTCAGGGTGTACGGTTTGCAGGCCGTTTCCCCAGACCCCCTGAAATCAGCCACTGGACGTCTCTGATGGAGGAGCTGGGCTCAGCTCCGGGTCACTCTTCTAGCATCAGAAACGAGCAGTAAGAAAGCAGAACGGGTCCAGAGGGTTTGCTGGAACTGATGCGGCAAGTTCAAGACAGTCTCAAATATTAAAAGAAGGTGTCCTTATCAATCTGTCATCTGAAAGCTTGTCTTGACAGGATTAACGAGAATTATCTTTTGATAATTGCCAAAGAGAGTTCACAAAATGTAGGAGGCTTCCAAGTCAGTCTCTATTAAAGTGCTGTATCATGGGGTGTTTGTTTCTCCTCAGGCCCTGGTCTGCCCTCCTTTCTGGGGCGATCCCTCAGTTAGTTCCCGGAGAACATTCCAGAAGAAGAACATTCAGTTCCCTCAGAATCTCTAAGGAGCCCCTGGGTGGAGTCTGTGGCATCAGGCGGTGCCGTCCTCGCCTCCAGGGGTTCCGGGCTCTCTGGGAGCTCTGCTGCACCGCACTCCAGGGCACCAGCTTTACCAGCCCCCTCTCGGCCTCCCCCCACCATAAGGGATCCAGGTCTCGCTGCGTGGCACCCAGGAATCCACACACATTGAACAGGACTCCCTAGGTAATTTTTTCCGCCTCATAAAGTTTGAGAAATATTGACCTAGGGGCTTGACTGAGGTTGTGAAGGGTCATTTCAGAGACATAACATCCGCTCGTGAAATAAATACGCTCCCTTTTTCTTGGGCTTCTAGCTTGACGGATGCCATTCATGAAATCAAAAGGTAGACTTAATACATAGAAAGATGGAACGGAAGTTGTCAGGCCAGTGCACTGTTGCATTGTCAGTGAACTTAGTTTTTTTAACGCATTTATTTTTACTTATCCGCTGCACTGGGTGTTAGTTGCAGCACGTGGGATCTAGTTCCCTGACCGGGGATCCAACCCCGGCCCCCTGCACTGGGAGCTCGGAGTCTTAGCCACTGGGCCACCAGGGACGTTCTAGACGAGGTTTTTAAATAGGCTAAACCAAAAGGCGGGCTTTCCAGGTGACACAAGTGGCAAAGAACCCGCCTGCCGATGCAGGAGAGACACAGGGCCACAGGTGTAATCCCTGGGGCGGGAAGACCCTCTGGGGAAGGGCCTGGCAACAGGGCCACAGGTGTAATCCCTGGGGCGGGAAGGCCCTCTTCGGAAGGGCCTGGCAACAGGGCCACAGGTGTAATCCCTGGGGCGGGAAGGCCCTCTAGGGAAGGGCCTGGCAACAGGGCCACAGGTGTAATCCCTGGGGCGGGAAGGCCCTCTGCGGAAGGGCCTGGCAACCCACTCTAGAGTCCATGCCTGGAGAATCCCATGGACAGAGGGCTCGGGTGGGCTACGGTCCATAGGGTCTCAAAGAGTCGTACACAACTGAAGCGACTTAGCACACACGAAAACCAAACAACACAACCTATCTGTTATACTGAGTTTTGCACGAATTTGTGAATTTTCAAAGTTTTTTCTTTAAATCAAGTTGAGAAAAGTCATCTCTCAACCCCCTGAATGTTTTGAACCTTTGCATTTCAACTTTAGGCCTCATACCCAGTCTTACAGTCCCGCGGCTAAACATGGAAAACAATGCCAGATGCCCTCCTGAACCCAAACTCGGACTCTCCGGCCTTCCTTAAATAACCCAGGAAACCCAGGCGCACAGGGCAGAGTCAGACGGCCACTGTTCCTGAGCCTTGTTTGTGGAGCAAATGGAAAGACTCATTTCATGTTTTATGACATTTCAGAATCGATTTACAACTGCCTACTCCTTCTGAGTCTGGATTTTCCTTTGAAATAAAAAACACTGTAATAAAAAATAATAGGAACATTGAATTGGAAAAATGGTAATGGTACAAAAATAGTATAAAAATAAAATAAAATCATACCATTGTTCTTTAAGATTCATTCAATATTCACTTAAAAAAACAATTAGAATCCAGGCAAGGTTCTAGGCCCTGGACCACAGCAGTAAACTGAGCAAGCATCCTTGGTCTCAGGGAGCTTCTATTCTAGTTGGGAAAAAGACAAAGAAACAAATATATCAAGTGTCGTGTGGTGAGAGATGCAATGAAGAAGAATAAAGCAGGTTTGGCAGTAGAGAGGGCTTCCCAGGTGGCACTCGTGGTTAAGAACCTGCCAGCCAGTGCAAGAGACTAAGATAGCAGGTTCGATCCCTGGGTCGGGAAGACCCCCTTGGAGGAGGGTACAGCAACCCACCCCGGTATTCACGCCTGGAGAATCCCATGGACAGAAGTGCCTGGTGGGCTACAGTCCATGGGGTCGCAAAGAGTCAGACACGACTGAAGTGACTTAGCACGCATGCATGCATGGGGTAGAAAGTGGGGCAGGGTGTGGGGCAAGGTTCCTGCTTTTGGGTGGACCAGGCAAGACATCTGAGCAGAGACCAGAGAGGAGTGCAGGAGTGAGGCAGGGCGGAGCCTGGGGTGGGGACAGGGCAGCAGGAGCAGAGAGAGCAGGGGGCAAAGAAGCAGGAGATGGCTCAGAAGGCTGGCAGAGAATGCCACGTCACACGGGACTGTGTCGATGTCAGGTCAGATTCTGCTCAGAGGCGGGAGGCCACTGCAGGGCTTGGGGCAGAGCCACCAGCTGATCTGACTCAGAATCTGTAGGTGCAAACGGTCGGAGGCTGCGGGTGGAAGCAGAGGGGTTTATGATGCGGGTGCGCCGCTGGCTGCTGGCTGCAGGGGTGGCGGGGAGGTGGCGGGGGATGTCCCCGTCTTGCTTCCTCTTGGCTGTCAACTGAGAGCTTTAAGATTCTCCCACAAAGACATGACAAGCGGCAAGTCCAAGTTCATGAGCCCCATCTCAGTTCAGGCGTGTATTCGCTCAGTTCTGCTCGCCACTAGTCCTTCCTAGAGCAAAAGTCTCCAGGTTAGCTATACGTCAACAAAAATTCATTTAAAACTTTTAAAAATAAATAAATACCATTTCCAGGTGCACACACACATACACACACACACACACACACACACACACACAGTCTCCAGGTTGTAGGGGCCACAGGGCCCTAACCAGATGATTCCATCCTTACCAGGGAACAAAATGTCACACCCTAAGACCTTTCAGTGCAAAGATTCTATGATCTCTCTGCTTCAGACATTCCTTGAGCTTTCTAAGGCAAATTCTCCTTGCTCCTGGAGACAATACCCTTAAAGGGCAGACAATTTATGAATATTCAAAAGAACAGAGTACTCAGCTTAGGAAGCTGGTTTACCTATAGTGTTATTGACTATGGCATATGGGAGGAAAGCTTTTCCTAAAATCCCACATCAACATATTTGCAAAGGCTGATAAATGTAACGGGAGCCCTCCCAGGGATGCTCCATTGTGAAAGCAGGCCCTTGAAGACTGCTGCAAGGAAGTAATCTCGTGGTGGAGCTTGATGCATAGAGAGGCCACACCGGTGTGTGGTGTGTGTGCTCAGTCATGTCTGACTCTTTCGTGACCACATGGACAGAGGCCCACCAGGCTCCATGGGATTCTCCAGGCGAGAATACTGGAGTGGGTTGACATCTCCTTCTCCAGGGGATCTTTCCTATCTGGGGATGGAACTCGGGTCTCCTACATCGCAGGCAGATTCCTTACCACTGAACCATCTGGAAAGCCCCAACGCAGGGCCAAGGGAGAGCAGAAGAGATGCCTCGTGTATACCCTTAGGCAGCTGCCCACCTTCTCCACCTCCTTCCTTTATTCATTCACCAACTCATGTACTGACCCATCCATTCATCCATCAGATTTATTCCATCCCTACCGTGTGCCAGGCATATGCTGAGCACTGGGACACAGAGACTTAAAAGCAAAAACCAGACAATTCCTACTTGGAAGGAATTCGCACAGTTGGAGCCCCAGGTTTCATTCCTCACCCAACAGGTGGAGGGGCTGCGATGCCCAGAAAAAAGGTGGGCTCCCGCAGGCTCCTACAGTCTCCGGACCTGCCTCCAGCCCCTCACCCCCTTTTCATGAGCTTTTCACTCTAAACCCATGGATTTATCTCTGAAATATTCAAGCACAGGGCAGTTTCAATTTTAATTCTTGAATTGATGGATTTAATTCTTTTTTTTTTAGTACTCAGAATTTTTTATTAAAAAATTTTTTTTCAGGGTGATGATGGCTCAGCCCATCTGACTTGTGAGAAGCGCTGGATTAAATCATTTGCTTTTGTTTTCCCTTAACATTTTCTTACAAAAGTTTTCAGGCATCCAAGAATGTTAAAAGCCTAGAATATTCCATCTTGATTTACCAGTTGTTAGTATTTTGCCATACTTTGTGTATACTTAACAAAAATTAAGAGTAATCCATAATATGATACAATATCCTGTGCATATGAAAAGGCACATATATTTCTGGACAGTGAAAATTAACACAACATTGTAAATTAACTGCACTTCAATAAAACTTACAAAAACAAACAAAACTAGGTGAAAAGAACTTTCTGACCCAGAGTCTGGGCCCCGGAAGGCAGTTTTTGTATTCAAGAGTTTAAAGTAATTTTTAAGTGCTCATCATGTAAATGTGAAGAGACATAAATTCAGGATATGAATGTATACATATAAAATGATCCCTATTTGGGAAAAATAATATATTTAATCATAAACATATACATGGAGAGAAAATACTGGGAAGAAAGTCAACTATATGTTTCCTTGGTGATCTCAGGATTGTGGATTTACAGGAGAACTTTATGTTTTCTCCATTATTATTTTCCAAATCTCCTATGCTGAGTGTGTGTTACTTCTATTGTCATTCAAATGTAGCTTTTTGAAAATCAGGTTTAAATTATTGCTTCCCTTTGCATAGTGCCGTTTACTCAAACTTCAAAAATGCTGCACAGAAACCTTTAGAAAGGGGCTGCTAAGTCCCACTGAATTCTCCACGACAATCATAAGCCCATCTTCATGTTAGAGATAAGCAACTGAGCTTTCTGAGAACCCCAGAGAGTCAGAATAAGAACTGGGCTCAGTGCCAGAGGGGAAGGTGTAGACGGATCGCCCTAGGGGGCTTGTGAAAACACAGATTGCAAATACGGCTGAGGCAGGACCACACAGGAGAAGCAGGGCCTGGGGGCAGAGACCCGTGTCAGGAGCCCCGCTCCAAGATGCGCCTCGGTGTCCTCACCTGGACATCAGGAAGATTCGTTTCTGCCTCGTGGGGTGGTTATGAAGGTCAAACAGGAAGCTCACGTCTATGGGCTTCCCAGACTGCAGTGGTGAAGAACCCGCCTGCCAATGCAGGAGACACAAGAGACGAAGAATCGATCCTCGAGTCGAGAAGATTCCCTGGAGCAGGAAATGGCAACCCACTCCAGTATTCTTGCCTGGAGAATCCCAAGGACAGAGGAGCCTGTCCGGCTGCAGTCCACGGGGTCGCAAAGAATCGGACACGACTGAACGACCGAGCACACGCACGCACGCAGGGCACCTGGCACAGGGCGTGGTCCTCGGGCACACTCCACGATTGTGAGATCTTTCTCACCACTCCGGGCTTGCTCCCCGGGTTACAGCATCCTCACGCCTCAATGCCCGCCAGCCTTACTGGAAACTCTCAAAGCCTCTCTTATTCAAAGTGCCCGGAGCACAGTCTCCACCCACCCACACGTAGATGTAAATGTTGTCTAAGGGGCCTCTGTTTGCAGGAAAGCTTGGGAAAATACTAGATCTTTCTTTGCTGCAGAAACTTACTTGGCACTTTTTTTTTTTTTTTAAAGGTAAGGGGATCTTTGGTTGAAATGTTTGCTTGGGGGCTAAGAATTAAAATATGTTCCTGAACCCACCAAAATCATTTTCTGTGACAATCTCAGTCTTGAAAAGGAGTGCCAGGAACCTTGGAGAAAGAAGACAGACTTGTGGGTTTTTTGTTTGTTTCGCAGATGCTTCAAGGGGTTTCCTCTGACACAGATGGAAGAAGAGGGTGATGACAGGGAGCACAGGCGGGGACGGGGGTGCAGGGAGGGGTAAAGAAGACCCAAGGGAGAGGTATCATTTATGCGCAAGCTCCCTGCTCCCTGGGCTGTCCGGTCAGAGCCAAGGCTGGGGGTCACACATGCGCGGGGAAACCCAGCAAGGAGGAAAGCGTCTTAGAATGGGAGCCATCTGAGTCTTATGTCCCCCTTTTTGCTCTATAGGGATGGAATTGCCCTAGGTGAAATAGATAACCAGTGCAAGTTCGATGCATAAAGCAGGGCCCCCAAAGCCAGTGCACTGGGTCAACCCAGAGGGATGGAGTGGGGAGGGAGGTGGGAGGGGGTTCAGGACGGGGCAGGGGAAGGGGGACACATGTGTACCCACGGCTGATTTGTGTCAATGTATGGCAGAAACCATCACAGTATTGTAATTATCCTCCAATTAAACTATGTTAATTAAATGCATTTTTTAAAAAAAAGGATGGATGGGGAGGGGAAGGTGGGGCGCTGCCTCCTCGTGGCTCCTGGACCGCCCACCTGGGCAGGTGCTGGGCTGGAGCCCAGTGTGTCTCTCAGCCCTTGCTGTCTCCAGGGTGACTGCACGGCTTAATTACACAGTCAGATTGTTGGCTCCGTCTAGACAGCGAGGGTGGCGAAGGCTGAGATGGAGACAAGGAAGAGCAAGGGGACTCAGGAGGTCTCTGAGGCATCCAGGCGCCGTTTTCTGGGCCCCCTCCAGGTGGGAGCGGGCCGCTGGCCTCCTCTGCTCCTGGACGCACACACAGGGCCTGGCTTCAGGGACGTCCTAGTCTGGCCCTAGTTAGTTTTGCTCCAGTGAGTGGCATCAGGGAGCCCTGAATTCTCTCCGAGGCACCGCCCCCCGGGCAGACAGGTCACCCACCCCCACTGAAAGCACAAAGGCTGCAGAGAGCCGGCGGTGGTGGGGGGGGCGCGGGGGCCAGGGAACACAGGACAGGCAGCATCAGCGCTCCGGCCCAGGTGCCCTTACGGGACCACCGGGACCACCAGGGCAGTCTGGGGAGGATAACTTTTTTCTATGATACATGGTTTATTTGCTCTTTTTATATTATTATGGAGATATTGGAGATACAAAGTAAATAAGTCACAGTTATCAAAGACAATAACATCATTATCTTGGTATTTATGATTCCAGATATTTTTAATATGACAATGTACATTTTTTTAAAGCAGGTTTTTTTTTTTTTTTTTTAATTTTTGGGAAGGATAACTGAATAGCATCATTTTAGGGGACCTCCCTGGCAGTCCAATGGTTAAGACTCAGCTTCCAATGCAAGGGGCGAGAGTTCGATCCCTGGTCAGGGAGCTGAGATCCCACAAGCCATGTGGCACAGCCAAGAAAATATTTTAAAAAACAATAATCACAACCTCATTTTACAACAGGAAACAAGGAGGAGAGATTAAGTGTCTGGCCCCAAACACACAGAAAGTAACATACAGAATGACATAGAGGGCTTCTCTCGTGGTCCAGTGGTTAAGAGTCCACCTTGCAACGCAGGGACACTGGTTCGATCCCTGGTCAGGGAAGGTCCCACGCGCCGCGGAGATACTAGGCTTGGGCATCACAACTACTGAGCCAGTGCTCTAGAGCCCAGGAGAAACACTGAGCCCACGGGCCACAACGCTTGAAACCTGAGCACCCTAGAGCCTGTGCTCCAGAATGAGAGGAGCCACCGCAGCGAGAAGCCCACATGCTGCAGCTGGAGAGTAGCCCTCACTCATCAACTGGAGAAAGTCGTTGTACAGCAACGAAGACCCAGCACAGCCAATAAATAAATAAATGAAATTTAAAAAAGAGTAACGTTGAGGCAGCCAAGTATGCAGTGTGAGTAAATAATATGATATCTAATAAAGAATAGATTAATCTTGCCCAATTTCATATGAAAGTGAAAGTGAAGTCGCTCAGTCATGTCCGACTCTTTGAGGCCCCATGGACTGTAGCCCACCAGGCTCCCCCATCCATGGATTTCTCCAGGCAAGAGTACTGGAGTGGGTTGCCATTTCCTTCTCCATGGGATCTTCCTGACCTAGGGATCGAACCCAGGTCTCCCGCATTGTAGGCAGACGCTTTACCGTCTGAGCCACCAGGGAAGTAAGTTTAGTTAAATCTATACTCTGGTCTTCAGACGGTAACAGATCAGCCTGCAGTGCAGGAGACCTGGGTTCGATCCCTGGGTTGGGAAGATCCCCTAGAGGAGAGCATGGCAACCCACTCCCGTGTTCTCGTCTGGAGAATCCCCATGGACAGAGGAGCCTGGCGGGCAGGCTTAGTAGTTGTGGCTCATGGGCTTAGTTGCCCTGAGGCATGTAGAGTCTTGGACCAGGGATTGAACCTGTGTCCCCTGCATCGGCAGGTGGATTCTTAACCACTAGACCACCAGGGAAGTCCCCAAATGATCATGTTTAGTAGCTTTAGAGTAGAAATAGGCTATGTGAAAGTTTCAGGAAACTTTTCTTTTTGGAAACACCCAGGCATGATAAAAGATGCTCTTTCAATTTTGTGACATAGTTATCTTAACCACAGTTTGCTGAGATCTTGTTGTCTCTCTCCCATATTAGGCTGATGTATACACATTTTAAATCTATTTCAAATATCTTGAGTATGTGTGCATGCTAAGTCGCTCAGTCGTGTCCGACTCTGTGATCCCATGGACTGTCGCCCACCAGGCTCCTCTGTCCCTGGGATTCCCCAGGCAGGAATACTGGAGTGGGTTGCCATGCCCTCCTCCAGGGGATCTTCCTGACCCAGGGATCTAACCCTCGTCTCATACTTCTCCTGCATTGGCAGGCGGGTTCTTTACCACTAGCACCACCTGGAAGCCCTCAAATATCTTATTGGCTTTTATACAAGTTACAGTAAACATTTCCAGGATTGGGATTATTACAGTTATCAAAGTAAACATACTGTCATGTCTGATGTTTGTAGCAGAATGAAAAGGGCGGGAAAAAAACCTACCAGCGATTTCAGCGGCAGAAATCCGGTGAAGACTGCAGTTTTCACAGCTATCTTTACTGTGTGTGGACGAAAAACGCGACGGCTCTGACTGAGGGTTCTGGGGCTTGAGATGCCTTTTGCCAAGTATGATTTCACACCTTGGAGAGGACAGATGCTCATCTGAGAGGTTTAACCCAGAGGACCCACTGACGGCCGTGCCTTTTAAAATGGACTCAACCACAGCCTTTAAAAGGGAAATTGCATGGTCATTGTGTTTGGGTATAATTGACCAACGAATTTTCTTGATTCAAAAATCCTGGGGAAGAAAAACCTAAACATCTTTTATAGAAGCAGCAGAACAGAGCCTTCCAAAAACCCACATGGTGTGTCAATATTGTTTTAGGACCACGTGAAGCTATTTGGAAATCAATATGTAAACGTTTTTATGAAGTGAGCCATACGTCAAATGAGAAAGGACAAAAGGAATACAATTGGGAAGAAGAAAATACAGAGTGTCTGTTTATGGCATCACTTAATACGTCTGTTTTCCTCTAGGCAAAGTTTCTTTATTATTGTTGATGTGATTCTTTTTATTCCATTTTCTGTACCACGAGCAGAGTGCAGGTAAGTAAGAAATGATTCTGATTGTTATTTTATATCCATGCTGTATGTCTTCCTTCATAAATACCTATTCATACTGTGGTTATACAAGTAATCGGAAGACATCAGTGAAAGTCTGAAAAAAAAGAAAGAAAAAAGCAGAAACAGAAAAACGTCTTCTCCATCTGCTAATGCAACGCCTGATGGTATTTCTGGTCGCTGCTTTGCTACTATAGGGCACTTTCATAGCGCGGCTTCCCACCCGGGGCCTTGCAGTCAGGCGGCTTGAGTTTACACTCATCTCCCCTTCTCACCAGCATTTTGACCGCAGGTAAACTGAGTTTGAGCAAGCTCCGGGAGTTGGTGATGGACAGGGAAGCCTGGCATGCTGCAGTCCACGGGGTCGCAGAGTCAGACACGACTGAGCAACTGAACTGAAATTGCTTAAACTTTTTGTGCCTCAGTTTCTCAGCTATACAACGGAGATGATAAGAATAGTACCTCTTGGGTTTTGAATCAGGGGATTCAACCAAGTGCAGAACAGAAATACTCGGGGGAGGGGGGGAATGCCAAAAAGCAAAACCTGATGGATGGACACCAAGGAAGTGGGGGAGGGGTGGGAGGATGAACTGGAAGATTGGGGTTGACTTATATACACACACGATTGATATTATGTATAAAATAGATCACTAGTGAGAGCCTACTACATAGGACAGGGAACTCTGCTCGGTGCTCTGTGGTGATAGATCACTAATGAGAACCTACTGCATAGGACAGGGGACTCTGCTCGGTGCTCTGTGGTGACCTGAATGAGAGGAAATTCAGAAAAGAGGGGATGTGTGTGCGCATTGCCAGTTCACTTTGCTGTGCCCCTGAAACCACCACAACGTTGTAAAGCAACTACACGCCAATAAGAGTTAATTAAAAAAAAAAAGCCTAAATACTAGGTGAAATTTTTTTTAATTAAAAAAAAAGTTTTTAAAAACTTGAATTTGCTGTATCCTGGCAATTATTTACATAGCATTTACAATTATATAGCATTTATTTATTATTTATATAGCATTTACATTGCATTAGGTATTACAAGTAATCTAGAGATGGTTTCAAGTGTACGAGAGGATGTGCAGGTTATACGTATATACTACGCCATTTTACATAAAGAGACTTGAGCATCCTTGGATTTTGGCATCAGTGGGGGACCAATCCCCCAGCCGTACCGAGTGCCACCGAGTGCCAAATGTATTGGTTTTGTCTCTTGCAAGAAAACTGAAGATCAGAGAGGCTAAATGAACTTCACAGCTCTGGATTCAGGTCCAGAGGTGTTTTTTAAGACACATGAGAAATGGTACGTGTTTCAGCTGCTCCAGAGATGCCTTTGAAGGAAGAAATCTTCGCCTCCTGATGTCACGCAGCAGGAAGGATCCAGTGTCACCCAGGTCTGGACTGTCTCGCTCCCCATGTTTAACTGGAATGAATCACACCTTTCTAGGGAAACTCAGGTTTACAAGATACAGAAGAGATAAAGGGGTCATGTAAACAGTACCACGAGAAAAACAATCAAGCAAATCTAAAACACATTCTGCAAAACAAACTGGCCGAGTCTTTTCGACAAGCCAGTGCTGCGGTTCAGGGAAGGCAAGAGACATGGGACAGCTGGGCGCTGCTCTGGGTAAAAAGGGACGAAACAAACCCAGAATGTGTGGCCTTGAAGAGGACTTTGAGTTGATCCTAAAGGGAAATCAGAGCATTGAACATGTACAGAATATTTAGACAAAACTAGGGAATTATTGCTAGTTAATAATGAAAGTGAAAGTGGTTCTGTTGCTGCTGCTACTAAGTCGGTCGTTTCAGTCGTGTCCGACTCTGTGTGACCCCAATAGATGGCAGCCCACCAGGCTCCGCTGTCTCTAGGATTCTCCAGGAAAGAACACTAGAGTGGGTGAAAGTGCTTCAGTCAAGTTCAATTCTTTCTGACCCCATGGGCTATACGGTCCATGGAATTCTCCAGGCCAGAATACCGGAGTGGGTAGCCTTTCCCTCCTCCAGGGGATCTTCCCAACCCAGGTCTCCTGCATTGCAGGCGGATTCTTTACCAGCTGAGCCACCAGGGAAGCCCAAGAATACTGGAGTGGGCAGCCTATCCCTTCTGCAGGGGGTCTGAACCGGGATCTCCTGCATCGCAGGCGGATTCTTTACCAGCTGAGCCACTGTAACTGTAAGTGTAACGATGGTATGTGTTTTTTGTTTTGTGTTTTGAAGAAGAAGCAGGTTGAAGAATTTAGGGTAATTCGTCTTGACATCGGTTTACTTTAAACTGTTTTAGTAAATTAAAAGACAAATATTATCAATTCTTCCATGTGGGTGTTGAGGTGAGTGTAGGGGGATCCTTGTGCTATGCTTTCTACTTTTATGAATGTTCCAAATTTTTCATAATAAAAAGGAAACGAATGAAACAGACAAAAAAGGACTTTTCTAGAAAGCAGAAGCTGTGTGTTAAAGATGTTGCAGAGATGGCCTAGTGCCACACGTGACCAGATGTGCACCACTCGGCCACGGCACACACACAGCTCTGCCTTCCACGCCTTCCACATCACGCATGTTTCATGAGTGCTGGTCGCTCAGTCCTGTCCGACTCTGTGCGACCCCATGGACTGTAACCCGCCAGGCTCCTCTGTCCGTGGGACTCTCCAGGCAAGAAGACTGGAGTGGGTTGCCATTCCCTTCTCCAGGGGATCATCCCAACCCAGGGAAGGTTTCATAAGGAGAGGACTCGAAGTCCCATTTAAAAAACTAAACTAAAACACCCTATACTACTAAGGAAAACCTCTCCAGCCATTCCTATAAAGGGCCAAACCTAAATTATCTGTGTAGCATTTATGTACAATAAATAAACAATGGAATGTATCAATAATATGTGTTTATGATGCAAATATATTGGAGTGCCAATAATTATTTTCTTTAAATAAGAGGATGACAGACGATTTTGGTAACGATGGATCCATAAATGGGGACAGAACTAAGAAAATCTCTATAGAATTTGAGCTCCCTATTCTGGCTGGGCTCTGCTCTAAGCCATTCGTTTACAAGTTAGAAAGTCTGAGCAGAGTAAATGTATGCACCTCCAAGTTCATAAAATCTTGATCTTACTCTCAAGCCAAGTTCAAGGAAAATCACAAGTTTTCATTTCATTCTCTAGCAGCTTCCAAAAATAACATCTTAAATATATACCTCTTTAGACCAACCACCATCCCAAGGATTTATTTTAAGCTAAGACACAACTGGAACTAAATAAACTCTAAATATCGGAACATAAATCTCAGGCTTAGAAAGGATCCTTCTCGTTTTCCCCTCTGTCGCTGAAGGACACAGCAGTGCCAAGGGGTGACCCAGAGTTGTGAGTAATGAGCTTTTCCACTGTTGAAGGGTTTCTGAATACAAATTTCTATACAATTATATGGAAAGAAAAATCTGTTTTCAAAAAATGTTATGTTCTCAACTCTGTAATATAGTAAAAATTTAGAACTCGAAGAGGACAAATATTCCCCCCAGTTACCCAGTTCTAAATCTCTGTCTTAGAACAGATGGAACCTAAATAGCTTATAGATGGTGCAAAAAACGACCTTTGCAAACCCAAACTGCTGCTGCTGATGGTGTAATTGCTTCTGGGAATCCAGTGTGAGAATCTGACGCAGAGAAGCATGTGAACAGTGAGCGGTTTCACCACCATTTCCCACACTCGTCCACACTGTGATCCACAGGCTGCCCTGAGACACGTCCTTGCGTTTCAAGCATCTTTGAAAACCCCAGCTTGCCCACCGCCAGTTTCCTTTCAGACCTCTTGATTTAACACTTTGAAGGGGCCGGACTAACCTGCCATCTACAAAGAAAGAGAATGAATTCCGCCTAAGAGACACAAATCCTCTGGAATGATCCTTCACCTGACAGCTCTCCAAACAACTGAAGCGAAAGCGTCACATACTCGGCTGTTCTGACTCACTCACTGAGAGAGAGGAGCACTTCTGGGCAAACTCGGATGATTTCTGACTTACCTGTTTGTTCAGCCTCTCAGACTCGTGCTACAATGACCCCTACTCAGCAGGTGGCCACGCGGCTCCCTGGATGCGGCCTTGGGCTCGAGCTAGAATGGGGCAGAGGTCCCCACGGCAGTGTCCCCTGGTGACAGGAAGCAACCAAAATAGTGTACGAGTACAGGGTTGGCTGCGTGTGCTTCTAATTTATTAACTCTGGAACAGCCAAAGGAAGTCTGAGATCGCGGGATTAAGTCCTGAAAAATACTAATTAGACCAGAATAATGTGTTAGATTCAACAATGATAGCTCTGGTCATGCCAGGCCCTGGACTAAGCAGTTTATAGACGTTTCTTATTTAACCTTTAAAAAAAAAATCTTACATGGATAAGCAATAAGTTCCTACTGTATAGCACAGGGAGCTATATTCAAGATTCTACAATAAACCATCATGAAAAAGAATATGAAAAACAATGTATATATCTGAATCACTTTGCTGTACAGCAGAAAGTAACCCATTATAAATCAACCATGCTATTGCTCAGTCGCTCCGGCGGGTCCAACTCTTCGCGACCCCATGGACTACAGCACACCAGGCTTCCCTGTCCTTCACCATCTCCTGGAGCTTGGTCAAACTCATGTCCATTGAGTTGGTGATGCCATCCAACCATCTCATCCCCTTCTCCTCCTGCCCTGTCATCCTCTTCTCTTCTTGCCCTCAATCTTTCCCAGCATCAGGGTCTTTTCTAATCATCAACTATACTTCTATAAAAAATGAAAAAAAAAAAGAAATCAGGTTTATTATTCCAGTTTTACTTAGGCAGCAGCAAAAGTTGGGCAGGTTGAAGAACTTTCCAGACGTCACCATCCATCAGAGGGAGTGTGGGCCTGGGAAGAGGCCTGCCTGTTCCTTAACTGTGTTCCTCCCTGGGATGGAGTCGCGGGGAAGGTCGGAGCCACGGGAAAACCCGGCATGGCTGATTTACAATGCTGCGTTTATTGCTGCTGTACAGAACAGTGATTCAGGTGTTCATACATATACATTCCTTTTTTAAGAAATATATTCTTTTCTATGATGGTTTATCGTAGGACTTCCATGGTGGCTCAGAAGGTAAAGTGTCTGCCTGCAATGCGGGAGACCTGGGTTCGATCCCTGGGTCAGGAAGATCCCCTGGAGGAGGAAATGGCAACCCACTCCAGTATTCTTGCCTGTAGAATCCCATGGACAGAGGAGCCTGGTGGGCTACAGTCCATGCGGTCACAACGAGTTGGAGATAACTGAGTGACTAACACACGAATAGGACTTTGAAGATTCTCCGTGCTATCCAGTGGATCTTGTTGTCCATCCATCCTACACTTTAAAACTTCCATCTGCTGACCCCAACTTCCCACTCCATCCCTTTTGGCAACCACAAGTCTGTTCCTAAAGAGACTTTTCAAGGAGACTGAAGTCAGGGATGAGGCAAGGCAAGCTGGGATATTTGCTTCTAGCTTCACAGTCATGTAGGGCCCACATCCATCCCCACTCCACTGTGAGATTACAGATTGTCTTCCATTCCGTGAGTGTAATTCAGGAAGCAAGTGGTTTGTGTGGGCACGCACACGCAGTGGAGAAGTGAGTCTGTGCCTGGCCTGATGTCTGCAGCGGAGGGTCTGTGAAGCGGATGACTCGGCCCAGTCTACGGAGAGCAGTGCCGACCGGCTAGGACAACGGCACACTCAACCCTTGGAGGTTCCCTCTGGCTGCGAGTGTCCCCACGGGCACCCCACGTTTGAGGCGCAGCCATGTGCATGCCACCAGACCCCACAGTCCACTTGAATTCCTTCAAGGGAAAGTTCTGCAGCTAACCAGTTGCCTGACCTTAGAAAACTCATCCAGCATTTCCGGAAGGTGGCTAGGCGTCGTTTCAGGCCTCACCTTGGGGCCACGCGTGCTTTCCTGGGAAAAGCAACACAGACCCCACATGTCCCTTATTGAGAGTTGGATAGCGTCATCCCACACCTGTGAACCATGGGCCACTGGAGGAGGTGGGAGAAGGGAAAGAGGACACTATCAACGCCAAGGATGATGTCCATCCCCTGCCGTCTATGACTGTGTCAGTTCAGTTCAGTCGCTAGTCATGTCTAACTCTTTGCGACCCCATGGACTGCAGCACACCAGGCCTTCCTGTCCATCACCAACTCCTGGAGTTTACTCAAACTCATGTCCATGGAGTCGGTGATGCCATCCAGCCACCTCATCCTCTGTCGTCCCCTTCTCCTATGGCTGTGTATTGCATGCCTACTAAGTGCCAAGCACTGTTCTAGAATACTTCTAAGCAGACGTGTTCTCGGCTATCGCGGGCTTTAAATTCCCAGAGCTTCGGCATTAAATGTGATTAATTAAAATGAGTGCAGAGAATTAGGACTCAGGAGCAGCTTCCCTAAGCCCAGGCTCCCCCAGTGGCTTCCTCATGGTTTGCAGACTTTTTCCTCTTTTTCCTGGCTTTCCTATCAAACTAATCTTCTTAAGACACCCCTTAGGCTAAAATGCCTCTAGTGTCTTTCTCTTGTACTTTGATCCTGTAGTGAAGTCCGGGCTTCTCAGCTCACCTTGGCCGCTGCTGCTAAGTCGCTTCAGTCGTGTCTGACTCTGTGTGACCCCATAGACGGCAGCCCACCAGGCTCCCCCGTCCCTGGGATTCTCCAGGCAAGAACACTGGAGTGGGCTGCCATTTCCTTCTCCAATGCGTGAAAGTGACAAGTGAAAGGGAAGTCGCTCAGTCGTGTCCGACTCTTCGCGACCCCGTGGACTGCAGCCCACCCGGCTCCCCGTCCATGCTCACCGTGGAGCCCTCTGCAAAAGCCAGGGGACTTCTTTTCACCCTTCCAGCCACCACTCACTTCTTTTGAACAAATTTGTCTACTCGTGGTCTCTCCTGTAACTTCCGGAGTTTTTCTGCCTCTATATATTGTTTTTGTTATTTAGAGATATAGCGGTTTGATTTTTACAATGTACTGAAAGAAGGCACGGGCTTCTCAGGTGGCTCAGTGGTAAAGATTCCGCCTGCCAAAGCAGGAGCCTGGGGTTTGATCCCTCGGTCGGGAAGATCCTCTAGAGGAGGAAATGGCAACCCCCTCCAGTGTCCTTGCCTGGAGAAAGAACCCCAGGAGCAGAAGAGCCTGGCGAGCTACAGTCCAAGGTATCCCAAAGAGGCAACGCAACCGAAGCACACAGAGAACGCCTCTCAGACTTCATTTCTGCCACGACACCGGGCGCTGTGCTCAGCACACACAGGCAGTTAATACGTATTTGCTGTTTGACTAATTTGGGGCTGAGACTTGAGTCCTGTCTGCTGCAAAGACAGAACTCATCAAGTAGGCTTAGCAAGTTCACATTGGTATCTTTGCTGCCAACTGCTTCTGGGCCTTGCAGTTACTGAGGTAACTTTTGGATTCAAAAGTGGATCCTTGACTTGAGATTTGCCACACCAGGGAATGGAGGGGGAGTTGATCTTTTTAAAAAAGTTTCACAATAGCTACTTAAGAGCGTGAAATAAAAAACAATTTTCCCGTACTCTTTCATCCCTCCAAATTTCAGGAAACTGAAAATGTGTTCCGTTCAAGAAAAGGTTTCAGAAACTAATGGACCAACCTGCTCAAGCTGCAATCCAGTATGTTCAAATACAGTGTGTCCTTATGTTATCAACGTGTAGGAGGCTGAAAGCTAGTGTGTTTAGAGAACAGGCTCCTCAGAGGAGATGCTAAATTATAAACGGGGAAGAATGCTTCCATACTAAGTGCCAGTCATTTGTCGACATCAAACCCACCTTTTTGCTGTTGCCTGAGAAACCTTTCAACTCTTATCAAATCTTGGTAAATTTTGAAAATCACATGGTTGTTCAATGCCTCCATGTGGTAGAAAAAATAATTTAGCTCTGCCCTAGCTTTGTGATAGCAACCTTCAGGGCCAATAGAGTCCTTCAAAGGAATTAGTGTTTTTTTTGGGGGAAAAAAAAAAAGCCTGTGGAAAAGACAACCCAAATTGAAGATAAAAACCCCAGATCTCATTAGGCCTCATGGAATTGATCTTCTTTGCAAACCTTCTTTATCCTTCTATCCTTCTATATAAGGAATGACTTTTTCAAGCAAAGGAGCAACATAAAATAAAACAAGTTGAATGAAATCTGCAGTGAGTCCATCTTTTCGGAAAACCTTTAAAGAAATTCTTTTTACATTCCCAACATAAGAGCTTTTTCCTTTTGACCAAAAAAAAAAAAAAAAAAAGGAAGTCTTTGTATCAAGTCATAAGGTAGCTTTAAAAAGTCATAGTAATAAACGTTAATTTGTTTGACAGTTCTTTGGATGTGACGTTGGCCAAAGAGAACGATCAGCTTCATGAAATATTTGAAGTTCCGTGCAAGCAACAAACCAAAAACAGGAGTACTCGAAAGTTCGATGGGGTCTCTTTCTTTTGAATCAACTATGTCGTTTCACCTCCTGGGGATCAGTCAGTACATTGAACTTCAAGTGCTTCTACTTAAAGATAATTGATACTCTAAAGATGGCTTGAGGAAGAGAATTTGGCTTGAGAAAGAGAATTGGATCATTTTGAGAATCAGAAAGAGGCATTACTAAACTGGAGCCCAATTTTTCAAAGCCCAGGGATGGCCGAGGGCTGCACCACGCGGGCCTTTTGGCTGAATGCATCTTTTAAATGTAGATTGAGCCTTCTTATCAAAGCAGCCACTGTATACATGTGCATTTGCCTGCCCTTGACTTTCAGAGTTGGGGGGAGGGGTGGAGGGAGATTTTCCTGGCACACCCTTTGGTTTCTTCAGGATAATATAGCATGACAATGTAGTACCTACTTAAAATATGCCAATCAATATGAAATAAAGACATAATAAGGATTATTCTCAGAGTGGGGAGCAGGGAACTTCAATAGTGATCATTAATTGGTTCAAGTACAATACATGTTATAAATTCAGCGATTCCCTTCACTTGCTTCCATTTTTTTCCACTTTCCCAACTATGCTGATTGTTTATGTTCTTTAAAATATTATCAAAGTTCTTTACATATTGAATATATTTAATATGTTGTTCTTTAACATAATTGAGACTCTCCCTTCTTCCCCCTACCAAACATTGCCAGAAGAAACAAAATCATCTCCAGACACCATGGACCACAGCCGTAATTCTGCCACCGACTTTCTGCTTGACCTTGGATAAGACACCGGGTTTCTTGGCCTGAATTTCTTCATCTGCAACATGAGGAGTTTGAACTCAAAGATATTATATCTTAGGCCCCATTTGGTAAATAAAATCCTCTGACTCCCCCACTCTTATCTTTCTCCTGAGGAGGTCTCTTATACTATCGTCAATTCCGAGTCATAAAGACCCCGTGTCCTGACAAAATTCCTGAGAAGTAGGATCAGGGTGGGATTATGAATACTTTACTTTAAGCAACAGTTAACAAACCATCTAATTATAGATACATATTTGTTCTTTCTTACAACTCACCGGTCAGTACGGCACAGGTATGGCCCTTCATAGATGAGGAAAGGGAGGCTTAGAGAGGTCAATTTGGCTCCTTAGGCCTTGCAGCTAATAAGCAGAAGAGCTAGATGGTTATAAATGAATTATTATTATTTTTTTATGACAGAGACAACTGTTGATTTAAAATAATCTGACATAAAGAATAGTCTTCCGAGAGCAGCAGATTCTTTTCTTAACATTTTGAGGTTTTTATTCCCCCCTCGGCAGGCAGGTCATTCCTGAACCATAAAGCGCTAATCAGGGTTAGAGATAAGAAAGACTAGGACTCAAATGCGAGCTAGTGTCCCTCCGGACTGGTGGTTGGGAAGGCACTCCCCTACAGAGGAGGGGCCCTTCCATGTCATGATTTATTTCCCCAGGGAACAGTCTAATTCAAGCATCAACGAAACACAAAATACCATGTTCGGTTTTTTAAAAAAATATTATTATAGTTAGTCTCCAAACATACGATTTACGCAAACCAAAATTAAAGAAAAAATTCAGCTACCATCCTAGTCATATGAGCAAATCAAACCTTTTATTTTCCTGCATTCTTCACTGGTTGTATTCACACAGTTCAGTTCAGCCGCTCAGTCGTGTCTGACTGCGACCCCGTGGACTACAGAAGGCCAGGCTTCCACGTCCATTACCAAAACTCTCGGAATTGCTCAAACACATGTCCATCGAGTCGATGACACTGACAGTGTGAACATGTATTTTAAATAATCAGGAACCCACATTTTAGTTAAGAGGAAGTCTCAATTTTAATAACTGTCTTCATATTATTTTTTTCATCCCTACTGAGTTCATGTTTGTTTACTGTTTTCCCTTAAATTTATATCTTTTACATCCAAAGTACATGTATACGGCCTGGTTTTAAGCAGATTCTTTTGGATTGTTTTCGTATAACATACAACAGAGAATGTTATTCTTATATGCTCTACCAGGACTCCTGAAATCAGACAGACATGTGGGATCTTTTCAAAATTTCTAAGCATCTGAGTGACTAAGGGATTGCTCTGTCTGGAGATAGGAGGCTGAAATGATGCCCTATATATATTTTCTTTCTCAGCTTTTAGACCCCTTGATACCATGACAATTCTTGGTAGGTACATGTTTCCTGGTACCTCACAATTACTTTATGAGTCTTAGTAAAGTTGGAGTTTCATGTTGAGGGCTAGGAGGGGTTTAGGTGGGTGGTAAGCATGCTTGTTTTCCTGGTTAGTGGATATGCCATGGGCTTTATAAACTGTGTTGTACTGTGGTAACTGAAGCCACACTGTTGCCATGGAAAAGGATGGCAATTTGAATGAGATAATTTAGAGTGGCCCATGGAAATCTGTCTGGACAGTCGCTTAATGTACTACACCTAGTACGTGTAACCTCATACGTATTTCTTCAATTTCCTTCAATTGAAATGAGGAATAAATGAGAAACAGAACTGTAATTTGATGGTTAAAAAAATTAATCTTGGTAAGAATACTAAATGAACAATTCAGAATTAGAGCGACTTTTATAAAAATAGTATGATTATTTGAATGGCGTTTGTATTGTAGCTGAAGAACGTACAGCGGTCCCCCAAACTTTTAATCTAAATTCTGACACCAAAAATTCTAAATCCAGTCTAATGTAGTACAGAGTTTATTCCCAGTGATTTCTCATATTCATGAGACTGTCGCACGTTGGTTGGTTTTACCTGTAACGAAATCCTTTGTATCACTTTTAGAAAACACCACCTCTGTCTATAAAAATGACTGGAAATATTTAACATTGTAAAATAGCACGTGTCTGGGCAGAAAAGTCCCGTTTCTCACAGGGGAGCCTGCACCGACCTCTGCTCCTAGCAGGTAAACCGTCAGAGGGAGAAGCCAGGTCAGCCCACAGAAAAGCCTGTCGTGGGGTTCCTCATTTCCCCTTAGGCTGATCACTTTTTAGGAGCAGTTCCCGGGGGCATTCTCTCGTCCAAAGTCCTGGCTACCGGATCACTTTTTTTAAACCAGTCGGCCACCCTCGAGTCCCCTTGGCAAAAGCCCCTTGGGAGAGGACTTCCTCAGGTCACCTCCCAACTCCCGGCAGTTCTCTGCACCCCCACCCTCTCCCAGCGCGGGCGGGGGCGGGGTCCCCAGGCCACGCGAGACCTCGGCCCCCGGCCCGGCGCCCGAGGTGCTGAGGTGCGCGGTGTGGGGGAGGGGCGCGGGGCGGGGCCTGCGCGGGCGGGGGCGGGGCCTGCGCGGGGCGGGGCCTGCGCGGGGCGGGGCGGGGCGCGGGCGAGCGTGTGTGGCGGGGGAAGCCATTGCCTGTTTAATAGTTGCTGCTGCTGCACTTCCGCTTCTCTCCCGGCGAGAGAGAGACACGAGTGGCCAGGCCCAGCCGCAGCCGCAGCAGCAGCCGCCGCGGCGGCACGGAGCAGCCAGACACAAAGAGAGGTACGGGGATCCCCCCCGCCGCCCGCCGGCCCCCGGCTGCGCCGCCGGGCCTCGGGGCCGCCCCTCGCCGCCCGGGCGGCCGCTGGGCGCGGGGCCGGGACTGGGGGGCGGCGGGGGGCCGGGCCCGCCCGCGGGGGGATGGGCGGGGACCCCGGGCCGCGTGGGGCGCGGGGGCCGCCCGCGGCGGGGGTCGGGGGGGCCGCCGGGGCTCGAACTGTCAGCGCGGCCCCGGGAGCCCCCCGTGGCCGCCAAGGCCCGCGGAGGGGGAGGGGAGGGGCGCCCCGTGCCCCCGGGGCGGGGGCCCGCGGGGCTACTAGCCCCCCGGGGCGGCCGCGCTCATTGTTACCCCTCCGCCGGGGAGGCCCCGCACCCCTACCCCGGCGGCGCCCGCGCGAGTGCTGGGATCCCCGCCCGGCCGCGCCCCCGGGGGCCGGCCCGGGGCTGGGTGGGGGGCCCGGCCTCGGCGCCCCCGCCCGCCGCCCGCCACCCCCACCCACCGGCGCCCGCTCCCCGCCCCCGTCCCCCCTTTCGGCTTCCTCCCTCGCCCCTCCCCGGCCTCCCCGCCCCGCCACCTCGCCGAACTCCGCTCCCGGCCCCCGCGACCCCCGGGGGCCGCTGCACACCGCTCGAGGCCGGCGGGCCCGGCCCCCGCCCGGAGGGGAGCCTCGGGGGCGGCGGAGGGGCGGCGCGCCGCGCTCCCGGCCGGTCCCCGCCGCGGCCCCCACTCGGGGCCGGGAATACAGACAAACAGCCCGCGTCCGACTCGCGGAGGCCGTGATGGGCCTGGAGACTCGAGAAAGCGCGTGGAGGGCGGGGGGCGGCCGGGGCCCGAGCCCTCCTGACAGCGCCCGAGTTCCGCGTCTACACCGGCCTTTCTATTTTGTCTCCCTCCCCCTGCAGGGGCTGTTTGCGGGGTGGGGCGGGGGGTTCGCTATGTCGGATGACGATTCGAGGGCCAGCACCAGCTCCTCCTCGTCTTCGTCCTCCAACCAGCAAACTGAGAAAGAAGCAAACACCCCCAAGAAGAAGGAGAGCAAAGTCAGCATGAGCAAAAACTCCAAACTACTCTCCACCAGCGCCAAGAGGTACCGAACCCCACCCCCGCCCCCCAAAGCAGGCTTCCTATTGCCCGCACGGCCTCCGGCTGCATTGGGTCCGCCTCCAGTGAGGGTAGCTTACTCGCTCCTCAGGGCTTATGTGTTCATAAAAAGGGAAAAAAGGACCTTGAAAGCCCGAATTATTTCTCTGTTGCTGCTTCTGTTTTTTCTTCTGATCATTGTCTCCATGCAGCTGTTGTGGCTTGCCTTCCCCGTATCTTGCTGCAGTTTGTAAGAATCCGCATGAGTGTTGCTAGTGACCTCCAAATCTGATTTCAAATTATTTGTCCTGTTAATCACTAATCTGTGACCCTCCCCAAGACTGTCATCCCACTTAATTACTAATACCTGCCCGGACAGCTCTATCACTGCGATTTCTATCACCGTCTTACTTCCTTCTCACCTGTTGCACATAGGATCTTTCTTTGAATAGTGCTTTCTCCACAAATTGCATAAGGAATAACTAACTCACATTAGCAGAGTAAAAAATTTAATAGATGGAAATGGATGTTTTCAAATGGGATTTAAAGAGGTTTTTCTGATTTAGAGAGTTGAGGCAAATTAATAAATCAATAAATGATGTAAATTAGTTATTCCAGGCTGTTTTGGGGATTCTTTGTTCTTTTTGAGAACCTCCACTTAAATTTCAGGGACGCTCAAATTTTTTTTTCATGCTATTTTCTTTTATGCTATAAACAAAACAAAAACACTTTTGTCAACACAAGCTGAATTCACGCAGTAGCTCTTTTTCTTTTTTCTCTCCCTCTTATGTCTCTGATAGAAGTTACTTTTAACCTCCATCATCCTTCAGTAGTATCCTCTGATCCTCACAAGCCTTAGTCTACAGCAGATTCCTTGGAGCCCCCTTTCCTTTTCATAAATCCTGCTGTCCGGTGTACAGTCATTAAACTTTAAAGTGGCAAACCAGGAAGATAGTAAGGAATCGAAATGGTAGCTTAGATAAAGATGTCTGTCTTAAAAGAACGTAAAAAAAAGAAAAGGAGGCTTTAGGTTTCTCCACTGAGTAGTGAGCCAGAACTTTGAGTTAGAAAGTTTGTTCTGTCATTTTCCCTGACTTGAAATTTGGAAAGTTGATGAAATGCTTTGGTGACCAAAGCACAGGAGACCAAGAAAAGGCTCTGGCTGCTGTAAACAGTGTAGACGTGTAGAGTTAAGTGGCAAGGTGCCTTGGCAAGATTCTCATTTCAGAGAGGTCGTTTGATCGCATCTCAGCTTCCCAGGAGTCCTGAGCGGCCCTCTGCGGTCAGCCCTGTGCTGGTTCTCCCCGAGCCTGGCGTCTCCCCTGCCCACTTTGGACGGAGCCGTCTCTTTATTCCCCCTCCCTTTCTCTGGGCTCTCTGATCCAAGCTGGGGGCAGCTTTTGGCCCGACCTAAGGCAGAATATTTGTGTTAGTTCACTAGCATTTTTATATTTTGCTGGATTACCCTAGTGTACAGGAATATATTTGGGGATAAAGGCACAGGTGTCAAATATAAAATTGTCTGCTTTATGTAGGCAAATTAGAGACGGTTTCTTTTTCTTCATTAGACACAATTTGTCTATTTATGCTAAGGAAGTTAAAAACTCATTTGGAAATGCCTGGGAAAGAGATGGTAGGTGTAAAATAAATGAAAGGCGGGAAGCTTCCAACAGTAGTTTTATCAGGTTAACATCAGCTTTAGCTCCCTGGGAATCTTGCTGAAGGAGTGGCTGTTACCATAAAGCAGAGCTGTGGTTAATAGTAAAGGTGAAAAAACAGGGGGCCTCGTATCCACGAAAGAACAAGGGGAAAAGGGAGGTTGCTGGGACCCTGTAGATGCTGCTCGGGGAAATTGATCTGGAAGGTGGGAATAGAATTGGGGCGGGCACATATACTAGGAGATGGGAAGAAAGACAAGCCTGAGTTGGCCGACAGGAGGTTACTTAACTGCCCATTAGAAGGAAACCACTTGTTGGTTTTTAGTCTACAGCTGAAGGGAAAGCCCCCACTGCAGGTGGACTGGATAAGAAATACTCTGTGGAACATGTGTGGATTACTCTTACAAATCTTTTCCCAGTATTCTGGAAGTAGTGTGAATGTTTGCTGTAGAAGTGAAGTCCATAAAGCTGTCTGGTATTATCTTTTTTAGGTGTTAAAGAAACAGCTCCCTTTTCAGTGAATGTTTTATCAGAGAGATTGGATTGACAAGGAGGATTTATGCCAGTTGTGCTTAGAGGGAGGTGATTTTGCCCCTGTACATACATACACAGCCATTCTGGTAGATGCAGGTAAAGAATCGGGAAGCCCACGATCCAAACTGCCTGACATACAATAATGAGTCAGACACCGGGGATGCCAAGGCCCCAGAGCTGATAGGATGATCGCAAAAGAATTGACAAAAGAGCAGGACGCAGATAAGTAGATACCAGAGATAGCAAAGCCCTTTCACGACAAGAAATGTCCTCCAATTGGAAAGTTTAAGGAACTTCCCTAATCACCACCCCAATCCGAAGTAAATTTCTCTTGACTTATAAATGAAAAAAAACTGCTTTCATAAAACCTTTTGCAATCGTAGCTAGCTAGTCCTGTCATCCTACCCTCAGAAAACCTTTGGGAAGAGAAGAGCATCCATTGGGATTGATTGCTTTTAGACTCTGTGTATGTTTTGTACTCCTGTACTGCCTATGTGGGGTTTTTAAATTGTAGCACAGCCCTTTAGGGCTTGATTCGATAGGGTCAGGAAAGGTGATAAAGACACCAGGCTGGGTCTGGAAGGTGGCGGAGGCTTCATGGCCGCAAACTTTGGTCTGAACTGATGCTCTGGGCACCTAGGTAGGCCCAAGACAAAGGCCGGGCCGGCGTGAAGGCCGGGCGGCGTCGGCCCGGGGCGGGGGATGGGCTCCGTGCAGTGGCGGGGCGCTGCGGGGACGAGAGCTCGCGGGTGTGTGTGGGGGGGGCTCCCGGGTTCAGAGCCCGTGCGGGGTGCGGGCCGGGGCTGCCGGGAAGTGCGGGGGCCGCCGGGGTGTGCGGGCCAGCGGGGCCCGGCGGCCGGTGCACCTTGCGGGCCGCGGGCGGGGTGTCCGGGCAGGGGGCGGGGGCGGGCCGCCGGGGTCCCCGGCCGGGCCGCGGCTTCGTGGGTCGCGGCTTCGTGCGCCGCGGGCGGGGCCCTCCCGGGGGCGCCGCGCGGCCTGCGCCGCCCCCGCCCCCGCCCGACGGTCAGGCGGCAGGGCGGTCAGCGCCCGCGGGGCCGCGCGGGGAGCGGCCATGTTGGCTGCGTCCTGGGGACGCGGGCGGCCTGAGGGGGGCGCCGTGCGGGGCGGGGGAGACGCGGGGCGGCTGGCGGGCGGGCTGCGCCCCGCGCGGTCCGCTGCAGGTCGGGAAACCGGCCGCGGGCGAGGCGCTCCGGAAGGGTCGCGGCGGCGACGGCGCCGAGCGGAACCGAGGGGCGGTGCGCGAGGCGGGCCTCGAACCCGGGCGGGGGTTGTCAGCCCTGCGCGCGGCCACCCTGACGCGCTGTCTTTCTCTCCCCTCGCCTCCCGATCCAGGATTCAGAAGGAGCTGGCGGACATCACTCTAGACCCTCCGCCCAACTGCAGGTGAGCGCCTGTCCCCTGGTCCCCCTTCTGAACTGTAGAAGTCGCCTCTTCTCCTTGTTTCGAAGTTTTGCTTTTGTTCATTGGCCGGTGATTGTGGGGCGCTGACCCCGAGCTCACGCTGGAATCCCGCCTGGGCGGAGGCTCCGCCGAGTCTGCGGCCGCCGTGCGGCGGGCCCTCTGAGGGGACGCCTGTCCGCGTGCTTCTGGGACACCCCCTCAGGGCTCCCGAGGGTGCGTGGGACCCAGACGCTTAGGGACATTTCAGTTCAGAAAACTGCCGTCTTTGTTCTTCAAGTTAATGCAGCGGTAACACTGCATCTTCACAAGTTACGTTGTGTGCATTTTTGTGTTGGACTTTGGGCTGACCGATTCAGGATGTAGTTTGTGGCTTTGATAAAGACGTTTTTACTTTATTTTATAGATATTAACTCTTCCGTAGAGATGTTTTTCCTCAAAATTGCTTTACTTGAACTGTGTGTATATCATGCGTGTTTCAGTTTCAAAACAACTTGATACACGCTTTTGAAGGATTTGGTGATAACTTGATTTTATTTAAAATGGCCACTTGGCTTTTGTTGGGTCAAGGCGGAAGACTGGATGATTTTACTAAATCAACGTGAAGTGACGAAGGACTTGCTGCTGCTGCTGCTAAGTCGCTTCAGTCGTGTCCGACTCTGTGTGACCCCATAGACAGCAGCCCACCAGGCTCCCCCGTCCCTGGGATTCTCCAGGCCAGAACACTGGAGTGGGCTGCCATTTCCTTCTCCAATGCATGAAAGTGAAAAGTGAGAGTGAAGCCGCTCAGTCGTGTCCGACTCTTCACGACCCCATGGACTGCAGCCCACCCGGCTCCTCGTCCATGGGGTTTCCCAGGCAAGAGAACTGGAGTGGGGTGCTGTCACCTTCTCCGCTGAAGGACTTAGGTACTACAGTAGCGCCGTTTGAGAGAGGTTAATTATTCCGTTGTCTTACTCCCACAGTCTGAAAATTAACTGTAACAGTTAAGCTAAATCTTAGTTCTCAGGATTGATAATTGGAATAGGGTGAGGTGTTTTAGAAGTGTACTAAACTTATATAGCATAGGAAGAAGTTGTTACTAGCGAGTAACAGGGGTGATAAACAGAATTTAAAATGCGCCTGTGGAAATATTCAGGTTGAAAAACGAAAGGGAATATTTTGCTTATGAACACTGAACTTTCTAAGCTGTGGTTAATGGATTAAGTGGGGAAAGCTTTAACACTGCCGTTTTTGTAACATGTTCTTACGTTCGGTCAAGTGTGGGGTGTTGCTTGGTAAAATCTTGTCCTGTTTTCTGAGTTTGAAATGCCCTTAAACTATAGTTTGTAGCCAGTTAATCGTTCTGGAGGATTTCTCTCTTGGCTTTCAAGAATCTTTTCAGACTGTCTTTCTGAACAGTTGAGAAATGGGCCAGGCTTAGGCCTGGGATATTTTCCTTTTTCATCTTGGTGGCAGCTTACTTCGGCTGGAGGCCTGTGGCTCCCTTGGTTGGTTGTATTGAACCCATGGGCATTCCCCAAGGTATGTCTGCTGCCTGTCCTTATCACCCACATATTTGATATCACGTCTTTTCCATGCATGTCTTGTGGATTCAGACAGCTTTAGCTGATCTAGGTTTTAAAACCAAGCTTTTAAAGCATAGTTTCAAAACTAATAATGTTTATCAAGGCATAAACTTCTTTCTTAAATTTACAGTTTAAAATTGTAAACAGTTTGAAGGTTTTCATGGGATTAATCATTTTCTTTAAGAAACCAGTTGTCAGTACACTTTAGTTTCCTAGCATTTTAGCTGAGCTCCCGTGTGAGAGATTTGTGTTGCTCAACATGTAGAACTTCTTATCCTTGGAAAACCCTCCTAAAGACCCTTAAAGGTGAAACCTCTGACCATCAATCACCTAAAACTGGATGGGTTGTTGGGTTGTGGACGCTGGGGACACAAGCTTTAACATAAACATTTTGAAAAAATTTTTCTTCAGTTTCAGAGAAAACACAAGACATTTTTATTTTGGGAGGGAAATGTGTATTATGTTGATTTCAAAAGTAAAGACTGCCTTATTTTTCTGAAGACATTTTTCAGTAGGGCTGTTTAAGTGCTGTGAACTGTGATTTCTACTTTTGGTTGGTTTACTAGTGTTACTGATAGAGTGTTATACAGTACCCCAATAGTCAGCTAACGTAAACGAGTTTGGTTTTAGGTTTTGTGTTGGTACCTTATAGGATTGAATCATTTACTATTTTAATGTATATTGTTATTTGAGATGGAAATGGGTAATTTGAAGCTACTTTTTGAAGTTCGTGTTCAGCTCTTTGTGATCCCATGGACTGTAGCTCACCAGGCTCCTCTGTGCATGAGATTCTCCAGGCAAGAATACTGGAGTGGGTAACCTTTCCCTTCTCCAGGGGATCTTCCCCACCCAGGGATCTAAACCAGGTCTCCCACATTGCAGGCAGAGTCTTTACCTTCTGAGCCACCAGGGAAGCTAGCTTCCAATTAAAATGTGTGAATTAAATGATACATTGAATGTATGCATGTTTATTTCTTTATAATTTTCTTAGTGTTACTCAGCATGAAAACTTGATAGCTTGGTTCTTAAAATTTTTTAATTTCGACAATTGTAAACTATATTTTGAGTGAGTTAAATAATTAGCTTTCAATTGATGTATATTAAGCTTTTGTAGAACTGCCTTTCTTCAGTCACTATTGAGTGTGTGGCTTTAAATTTAGCTACATTACTTTATTAAAGTATAGTAGTTGGCGCATAGTAACCTCTCAGTAAACCATTGATTATTGCAGATCAATGGGAGAATTGCTTCTCCTGAAGGTGCACTGGATGTGTTGAGTATTTTTAGCACTTGACAAATATATGTGAACTTACTGAGCTTCCAAACCTGTGTGAAATGCAGTTTCTAACAGTTATGTTTGAGCACATCAAGTTAAATTCTCAGCGTTTCATATTGAGTAGATGTTATTTTGAAGAACAAAATGAGGAATATATTCAGTTGTTGTTCAGTTGTGTGCTACTGTGTGACCCCATGGACTGCAGCACCCCAGCTTCTCTGTCCTTCACTGTCTCCCTGATTTTGTTCAAATTCATGTTCATTGAATCAGTGATGCCATCCAACTATCTCATCCTCTGTCACCTCCTTCTCCTCCTGCCCTCAGTCTTTCCAGTCATCAGGGTCTTTTCCAGTGAGTCGGCTTTTCACATTTGGTGGCCAAAGTATTGGCACTTCAGCATCAGTCTTTCCAGTGAATGTTCAGGGTTGGTTTCCTTTAGGATTGACTGGTTTGATCTCCTTGCTGTCCAAGGGACTCTCAAGAGTCTTCTCTTGCACCACAGTTCGAAGGCATCAATTCTTTGGTGCTCAGCCTTCTTTGTGGTTTAGCTCTCACATCTGTGTATGACTGCTGGGAGAACTGTAGATGGCTTTTACTAGATGTACCTCTGTCTGTTTTTTAAAATGCTGTCTAGATGTGTTACAGTTTTTCTTCCAAGGAGCAAGCGTTTTCTAATTTCACGGCCTCAGTAACCGTCTGCAGTGATTTTGGAGCCCTGAAAATAAAATGTCACTGTTGCCACTTTTTCGCCATCTATTTGCCATGAAGGGATGGGATGGGATGCCATGGTCTTAGTTTTTTGAATGTTGAGTTTTAAGCCAGCTTTCTCATTCTCTTCTTTCATACATTCAGTGACCTCAAAAGTGTTTTAAACTGTATTTTTAAAATTACTGTGTATTGCCAGTTAAATAAAATTCCTTGGTATCTCTGAACTATTACATTTGTGCATATAAATATGATCATAACTAGTCTCCCAGTTCATGTACTGTGCTTTCGGTTAGGCTTTTTCCCCTGCATTTTGGCGCTCTCTCGTTTAGGAGAAGAGTGCTGTCTTAACTACTGTAATGATTTCCTAAAGCATTGGATTGTAAAACTATGCCTTTTAGATAGCTGGTGAACTCTGGGCCCCTGGAGTCAGTTTTGTAGCTGTTATTTACAGCCTGAGGCTCAAGCTTTGCTAAACTGACTAGTTAGAGCTATATAACTAACCTGTAGCCATAAATGTCTGTAGCCTGTATGTCTGCACATAATAAATGACACATTTTGCACAAGTCCTTTAAACTTCAGATTTCTCTTATTAGATATATCAGAATTTTGAGTAAATACTCATTTAGTGCCTCAAAACCTAAAAATTAAGATTTGAGGCAGGGTGCTATTTAGGACAAAGTGTCTTAGAGAAGTCATTAAACATTTCAGGCATGGGTGAGAATAATAAAAATTTCCTTTTATATGAGATGACTTTATTACATTTTGAGCATTATTTTTGTGTTTTCTAAATATATGAACCCAACTAAGTCAGTGCTTTTTATTTTGGGGGGAGACCTAGAATGAAACCAGATACAGTGGTTTTAAAGTTTTACAGCTACACTTACCCTTTTTTTAGTATGATACAAAGGCTAATGTCAGGAGCATTAAAAAAAATGTAAAGCAGTTTTCTCAACCTTCTTTTCCTCATTGACTGAAAGGGCTGAGCACCTGGCCGGCCTGCCTTGCAGTGTTGTGAAGCTCACAGGAGAGTAAGAGTTTCCTGACGTGTTAGATGGTGATACTGTTAGAGCTGCCCATTTAGCTGCCTTTAACAGCTCATCATTTTTCCTAACATTGCTTGTATTTTATTGCTTGTATTTTAAGTACACTTTTAGGCTGTTACATGATTATAAGAATGTATGTTTTTGAGAGGCTGAGATGCAGAAGTTGTGGAGTAAAGAGTGAAAGATACTCCTGGTGGTCTCTTCTGACCTTGCCCTTAGAGAGGTGCTCTGGGTCAGCACTGATTGTGTCTGCGACTTTACATTTTGTATTCTGTGGTTTTATAAAATCTCCTGGCATTAGTGGTAATAATAGTGAGATGTCAGTTTAGAAATCCCAGGCTGCTAACCTTGGACTGAAAAGAGATGATCCTCTTTGAATAGTAAAGGCTGATCATTTCATCCAAGCATGTTTTGTATGCTTGCTTGGGTTTAAGAAACAGGTTCAACAGAAGTCTTCCTGCACAAAGCCCTGTCTCACCTGCTGAAAAATAGCCTTCCTTGTATATATCTTTAATTTATCTGTTACCTGTCTAAAAGTGAATTGTTTCCCAGATGAGTAGGAACTCTTGTGGGTGTTGTGCTTCCCAAAAGGACCACATTTGTAAATTGTAAAACTATACTGCTGTTGTTTCCCATAAAGCGGAAAAGAATTCCTGTGTGACCCAGCAATTCTACTCCTAAGTGTTGTCCCAAAAGGATTGAAAGCAGGGACTCTGCATTGAGTCAGTGTTCATAGCTGCTCACAGTAGTCAAAAAGTGCAAATAACCAGGTGTCCATCAGCAGATGAGTGGATGCACAAAATGTGGCCTATCCGTATAATGGAATATTTTTCAGCCCCGAAAAGCTGTCCCCACCCACCGCTGCACTGCACACACAGCACGTGGGATCTTAGTTCCCCCGGGGGGGTGAGGGGTGATTGAACCCTCACCCCCCGCAGTGGAAGCGAGAGTCAGCCACTGGACTGCCAAGGAAGCCCCGTGGAGTGAAGTTCTGATTCACGCTCTACACCATGAATGAGCTGGAAAATAAGCTAGACAGCAGGACAGACATTATTACATGATTCCGTTTACATGGTGAGCTAATTAGAACAGGCAGATTGGAGGGTTCCCAGGGGCAGGAGGAGGGGGAATGGGAAGTTATCTCTTGAGGGGCAGTTTCCGTTCGGGGCGATGAAAATTTTGCCACCAGATAGCGGTGATAGTTGCCCAATGTTGTCTTGTAATTAATGGTACTGAAGCTTACACTTTCAAGTGGTTTAAAATGGCAAATTTCGTATTATATACTTTACCACACTAAAAGAGGGAAAAAGAAAAAGACTATATTGCTGTTAAAATGTTGTTGGCATCTGAAGGGAAAATTGCTTGTGGTTGAGGGGGCAACACTGCAGGTTTTGGATTTGTGTAAAGGAATGTTAGCTTCCTGTCATAAACCTTTAGTGCCTGTCACAGGTAAAAGTCGTTGCCTTCAGGGACTTCATTGTTTCGGAATCTTGGTAAGAAATGCACATATAGATCTTGGGTTGTACTCGGAAGTGTCAGTAGTACTTGCAAAGTAGTAAGTGCATGTGACGTTTTTTTAAAGGTTCAGAGGAGTGCGATATTACCTGGCATGAGGGTTCGTATCTGGGGCCGCACAGGAGAACAGAAGTGAGTGGAGAGAGTGAGGGAGCCTGCTGCGGGACAGGGGGTGCCTGTGCAGGCCACGGGGTCACAGGAAAGCAGCCAGGGCACTGCTGGGCGCCAGGGAGCCAGTGTGTGGCCAGGGGCTTCCCGGGTGGCTCAGTGGAGAAGAACCTTCCCGACAAGCAGGAGCCGTGGGTTCCATCCTGTTTGGGGATGATCCCCTGGAGGAGGAAATGGCAACCCACTCCAGTATTCTTGCCTGGGAGCACCCAGGGACAGAGGAGCCTGGTGGGCTACGGTCCATAGCGTTGCAAAGAGTTGAACACAACTTGACAACTAGACAACAGCAAACGAGGCAGTGAGAAGGGGTGGGAGAAGCAGCAATGAAACACGTGCTCCTCGGGGTCACCGGCAGGCTTCGGGTGTGACTTCCTGGTGCTGGAGGGTCTCCAGAAACCCTTCAAACCGGAAGTGTGATCCAGTTAGAGCTGAGCATCCAGACAGAGAAGCAAGGGCTGCATGGAACTCCTGCCGCAGAGTCCAGGTGAGAGGGCAGGTGGGCCTGGGATGGGGGCAGGTGGTGGCCTCAGAGTGGAGAGGGGAGAGCGGTGCAGAGTACTGGAGGCAGAGACCTTGGCCACTGATTGAGGTGTGGGCTGCTTGAGAGGGCTCAGGGGTCCGGGGAAGACGGTGGTGCCGTGAGCACAGGCTGGGGAGGCTGGGAGACTGGCTCCCGCTCCCGGGGCGAATGCTTTGTGGACCCTGTACACACAGCGCTGAGCGCCCTGCTGCTCCTTGGTAGGCCGTCAGTCAGGACTTGCATGTTGATGGTACGCTTAGGCTTATTATTATCAGTCATCGAGCTCTCAAATCTATCTCACCTATTGAGATTAGACAAGTTAGACTTACAAACTGCCCAAAGGACAGCAACCACGATTCTTGTTTTTATTCTGATCCTACATATTCTTTTCCCCCAACTTTTTAAATCTGGAAACTTTCAAACTACAGAAGAGTTGAAAGAATATTACAGGGAGCACCAGCCTTCACCCCCATACATCAACTGTTAAAACTGTACCTGTGCTTTGCCTCCATCTCATCTCTAAATACGGAGAAGGCAGTGGCACCCCACTCCAGTACTCTTGCCTGGAAAATCCCATGGATGGAGGAGCCTGGTAGGCTGCAGTCCATGGGGTCGCTGAGGGTCAGACACGACTGAGCAACTTCACTTTCACTTTTCACTTTCATGCATTGGAGAAGGAAATGGCAACCCACTCCAGTGTTCTTGCCTGGAGAATCCCAGGGACAGGGGAGCCTGGTGGGCTGCTCTCTATGGGGTCACACAGAGTCGGACACGACTGAAGCGACTTAGCAGCAGCAGCAACATCTCCATATATTTATTTTGCAGAACCATTTGGAAGTGAGTTGGGATGCCTGTGTGTGGGTTTCTGTGCATTGTGTGTGTGGGCTGGCGGGGTGCCGAGGCTGGGGCTGGCCGTGGGCGACTCCGGTAGATGCGAAGGTGGGTAATGACATCCACCCGATCGCCCCGGGAGGAGGAGAGTTGAGATTTGCACTCTGAGGGATGGGGGAGCAGCGAGGCCCTGGCCAACACAGATGCCAAGTAGGGGGAGCTCTGAGCTGTAGGGGAGGGCAGGGACGTTTTTCCTGTGGTCGTGAAGTATAAAGCGCACTCTGTAGACGCAGAGGAAAAGAGTGAGAAGGCAGGAGAGGGAGCGGCAGGGTTCTTTGAACACAGTTTGTAGGGAAGACAATAGGGTCAGAACTGAAATGGGAAAGTGAGCGCTGGTCGCGCCCAACTCTTTGAACCCTATGGACCGCAGCCCGCCAGGCCCTCCTGTCCACGGGCTTCTCCAGGCACCGACACTGGGGTGGGTGGCCGTGCCCCTCTCCAGGGGCTCTTCTGGGCCCAGGGGTCAAACCCCTGTCTCCTGTCTCCTGCATGGGCAGGTGGATTCTTTGCCACTAGCGCCACCTGGGAGATGGTGAGTGGAAAAGCGTGTGTTTTGGAAGGCTGCTGCCCCCAACCTGATGGTGGAGTGACCGTGTCTAGAGGACTGAAGCCTCTGTGGCCCTCGAGGAACACTCCACTCCAGCTGCTGGAAAAGCAGCACCCGCCCCCGTGTCCTTCCGTTCGTTCTTTCCTGGGAGACTTGAAGTTCCTTGAGAGCAGGGATTACGTCTTTGCATCCCTACATTGTCCAAGAGAGAGTAGATAAACTACAATACATGTTTGTTAAATTAAAATACAAACACAGTAACCCAATTTGAGTCTGATAGTTTAATGGGATGCCCTCATTACCCTCTTCAGAAATTACTGGAAAGAGCTGGAGAAACGGCCATCGCAGTTTACAGCTGTCCATTGCTGGCTGTCTTTCCAAGATGGCATCCAGTCTCTCTCGGCAATTTTCACCTTCCCGGCATCACAGAGGAACTCTTTGTGGTATGAAAGACGGTGCTACAGCTAGTTTGGGAAGATGTATGCAGAAAATACCAGTACCAATGTTCACGGGTTTTGACTTCAGAAGATTAGTTTGCCAAGAAGTGAGCATGGGTTTAGGGGTGCTGAGTAAATTGGGCTTCCCTGAGCGGCTCCCTGTGCCCAGAGCCTTTCCAGAGTGGGGTATGTGGAGGTGCTGGCACCTGCTAGAGGCATCTGACAGATTCCCCACCACCAGCGAGTGAGGTAGGGCTGCGTAATGAGCCCGTGCTTGTTCCGCCTCTCCTATGCAGTCGTGCCCTGAGTGAAACAGCAGGCCCAGAACCTGCTGTCAGAGTGTGCTCCTCACCCCTGGGAAACCTCCTCCTCCAGAGGCGGAGGCACTCAGCAGGGCTCCTTGCTGGAGCGTGCCAGTGATGGTGGGCTGTTGTAGAGTCCTGGCCACGCTTTGTTGTCGTTTAATCACGGAGTCATGTCCCACTGCTTGTGACTCTGTGGACTGTAGCCTGCCAGGCTCCTCTGTCCATGGGATTCTCTAGACAAGCATGCTGGAGTGGGCTGCCATTTCCTTCTCCAGGGGATCTTCCTGACAGGGAATTGAACCCACGTCTCCTGCGTTCTGGGTGGACTCTTTACCACTAAACCACCGGGGAAGCCCTGTGCCACACTACGTAGCTTATGATAAACTTGCAGGAGGCCAAGGTGATGTTTCCGTCAGGAAGGTCCTGTTGACTTTGCATAACTGAGCGCCAGAGAATTGATGCTTTTGAGCTGTGGTGTTGGAGAAGACTCTTGAGAGTCCCTTGGACTGCAAGGAGATCCAACCAGTCCATTCTGAAGGAGATCAGCCCTGGGATTTCTTTGGAAGGAATGATGCTAAAGCTGAAACTCCAGTACTTTGGCCACCTCATGCGAAGAGTTGAGTCACTGGAAAAGGCTCTGATGCTGGGAGGGATTGGGGACAGGGGAGAAGGGGACGACAGAGGATGAGATGGCTGGATGGCATCACTGACTTGATGGATGTGAGTCTGAGTGAACTGTGGGAGTTGGTGATGGACAGGGAGGCCTGGAGTGCTGCGATTCATGGGGTCGCAAAGAGTCGGACACGACTGAGCGACTGAACTGAACTGAACTGAAGTTACCACTGGGTTTTGTTACCTGGGCAGCATACTGTTCATTAATACTGTAATCACAGGGGGTGCAGAGCTCTCCTGGGCCAGGCCTAAGCTGTTTTTTTGGTAGTTCGGCGCATCAGTCACCTTCCCTGGTGGCTCAGACAGTAAAGCGTCTGCCTGCAACACGGGAGACCTGGATTCGATCCCTGGGTCGGGAAGGTTCCCTGGAGAAAGAAATGGCAACCCACTCCAGTATCCCTGCCTGGAAAATCCCATGGACAGAGGGGTCACAAAGAGTCAGACACGACTGAGTGACTTCCTTTCCTTTTCCTGAGGAGGAGCGTGGACTTGAGACACAGAGAGTTGAGATGTGTGCACTTGGGAGAAGCCAGCTTGTAGAGGTTCTCCGAGGCCTCCAGCTCATCTGGAGAGGAAGGCACGAGAAGAGAGTCAGGCTGAAGACTGGGATGCCTTCTAGACAGAGGTGGTGGAGGCTGAAAGAGAAGCCAGAGGAGGACACAGAGAGAAAGGAGAAAAAGGAAGAGCAGGGGGTCAGGAAGCAGTGAGTGGGAAGAGTTTTGAGTGGAGTGGCCATCAGCTCTGAAGCAGTGCTGCTGAGGTGGGAGGCGTGGAGACCGGCAGGTGTGTGTCGGGTTTTACACCTTCTCGCTGTCGGTGACCTCCACGAGACAGAGCCAGTAGAGGGGCTGACTGTGGAGAAGGAAAAGGTGTTTATGTGTGTTACTTTTCCCAACTAGCAGATTTCATTGTGTTTATCCAGGGAAGTGATTCGGTGTTGCCAGATTTTTACACTAGTGTAATTGTTCTTAACATTGTGTATATTATTTCTCTTGGGAGGGGGTCTGTCATTTTCAATGAATTCTCAAAAGGACTGGGGGGGGTTCCTTTTCCCTTCCTTCACTAGAAAAGTTCCTGCTTTCCTAGATTCAAGGCCTTTGTGATCTTTGCGGCTAACAACTGTGGCGTGGATGCCGTATGTAAACAGTGCAGAGGTTCATATGTTGTATTTTGATAAATCCCTTCTGCTGGACTTGGTTTGAAAATACTAGGCAGTGGATAAATTGGAAAATCAGTAAATTGCTGCTTACATCCTTCAACTTTTTTACCTGCTTTGATTTGCAGTGGTTTGTGCTTTTCACACTTGTGAATGCCCTAGAATAAATGGGTTTATGTGTTTACTTTTAACACACCGGGAGTTATTCATCATAGTTGATTTTTTTTCAGCCTTTTAAGGTTGACTGTCACGTTGTTTTACATTGAATGTACCTGGAACTCTTAAAGATCTTACAAGCATCACCTTTCCAATCATCTTCCAGCCCCATTTTATTAATTTGTTTCAGATTATCCCAGGCACTCTTGGGGCTGTGTAACTTGATAATTGAAACTGACCCTTTTTCTGAGGTTGATTCTCCAGACACGTACTTGTAAGTTGCACACCGTATGCCCAGACAGTAAGGCGCCTGGGGTTACTGCTGCGCGTGGGCGATAGGTTGGTCTCCCCTGGCTCCTCCCATCAGAGCCACGTGTTCACGCAGCAGTCACGCAGAGAAGCAGATGCCAGCTTCCCATTCCGGGTGGGAGCAGGGGTGGGGGGTTGCACAGCTGTCCTAAGGGATCTAGTTGGTGTCTGGTTACTCACCTCACAAAAGTTGTCAGTCAAAGCACTACGCTTTTAGCTCCAAAATACACTGTATTTCATTGACATTATTCCACTTTGTTCAAAAATGGAATTTTGGATTATGATTGCTATTTTTCACTTTTTAAAACAGTCAGAGGTCATTATAGTAAATGAGTACTTGGAGGAGAAATTATTTATGATCTCTCTTATTCAAATAATTTTGATAAATTTGTAAGGTAACACTGATGACACAGACTACCTTCACTTGCATGGTGGGGGGCTTCCGACTTGAGTCCCGCTGCTGGCTCACGTGGGGAGATGGAGGTGTCTCATTTAAGACTGGCCCAAATTATTTTCCAGTCTGCTGTTCAGTTACTCAGTTGTATCTGACTCTACGACTCCATGCTTCCCTGGTGGCTTAGATGGTAAAGTGTCTGTCTGCAAGGCAGGAGGCCTCGGTTCGATTCCTGGGTCGAACCAGAGAAGGAAATGACAACCCGTTCCAGTATTCTTCTCTGGAGAATCACAGGGACAGAAGAGCCTGGCCTACAGTAGATGGGGTCGTTTGGATAAGTTAGTGGCTTAGACCACCTGGAAGAGTCAGAGCAAAGGTCTGGGAGTTGATGACAGAATAAAGAAATTTTCTGGGTTGGGAGACATTCAGCTAGTTGAGAGTATTTGTTGGTGTCACAGAAGCATTAGGTACTGGCAGAGGAAGACCGACAGGAACTGTGGAACCACAAGGGGTTTGGTTACGTGGCACTTTGCTCCCCAAATAACTTAAATTTCTCCTGCCACCATCAAAGCCCTTCCTCTTTTATGGAAATGTATGTCAGTGTTAGGAAAGTTACTGGAATTGGCTTTGTAAAATTTTATTTCTTAGCTGACTCTGCTAGAACACATTTATCCTAAAGAAAAGAAGATGGTTAAAGTGGTGTCCATCAAAGATTCTGAAAGAAAACATTTGTTTTATAACAAGCACCCAGGAGGATTTTATATATATATATGAACACGAGAGCGAACTTTTCCTCTAACCTAAGTAAGCAGTTGAGCAGATGTGCCCTAAGTGGTGATAGTAATGTGTGAGCAGAGACTGGCAGTAAAGGCAGCAGTGCCTTGTATTACTGATAGTGTGTGATTCTGCTTTGGCCTTGGTCCTTTTCCTGAGTAACCCTTTCAAGGAAAGTCCTCAGAATGCATACGTTTATTCTTCAGCCTGATTGGCAAGCCCCCAGAAAGTGCTGCTGATCTGTAGCTCAGAATACTGAGATGTTTTCACATCCAAAATTTATTTATTACATAGTAAACATTGCCAAGAGCTTCACAGGTGGCTAGGTGGTAAAGAGTTCACCTGCCATTGCAGGAGATAATGGGTTTGATCCCTGGGTAGGGAAGCTTCTCTGGAGAAGGAAATGACAACCCGTTCCAGTATTCTTCTCTGGAGAATCACATGGACAGAGGAGCCTGGCCTACAGTCCATGGGGTCGTAGTGAAAGAAAATGAAAGTGAAATCGCTCAGTCATGTCCGACTCTTTGCGACCCTGTGGGCTGTAGCCCACCAGACTCCTCCATCCAGGGGATTCTCCAGGTAAGAATACTGGAGTGGGTTGCCATTTCCTTCTCCAGGGGATCTTCCTGACCCAGGGATCGAACCGAGGCCTCCCGCACTGCAGGCAGACGCTTTACCATCTGAGCCACCAGGGAAGCATTCATTGGGTCGTAGAGTCAGATACAACTGAGTAAGTGAACAGCAGACTGGCAAATAATTTGGGCCAGTCTTAAAATAAACCGTACATTAAGGACACAGTTCTTGTTAGAACCAAAATTTGAAATTGCTTTTTGCTCTTCCTGGCCATGGCTGCGGGATGCTGTGTAGATATAAGAATTTCTTTTACTGCCGTGTACTATAACTGTTTGCATTTAGACATACTGGGAGGAACTCCTGTCTTACAGGGCCTGCAAGTTAAAATCCATGGTTACGAAAGAAACCCTAAACAGTCATTAGGCTCTTGGAGCCCCAGTCAGTTGTTACGATGGAAGTTCTGTAGCTTGGAGGATTGGACGTTCCCTTCTCTGAGTTTCTGTGTCCCGTTTACTGTGAGATGAGTGACGTTTCATTCACAGGTGACAGGCACTGTGTGTGTCTTTTTCCAGGGCTCCTCTTGAAACCTTTCTACAGTTAGAGGCTATAGTCCAACTCCCGTGGCTTTCCAAAGGTTAAACTTTAGAACCTGGTAGTAAGCCCCTCTGGTCGGACCAGCCCACGCAGTGCGATGGTAACACCTGTCGTCTGACCTGGAGGTGCCGGAAAAGACATGCCGTCTTGTTGTTTAAAGGCTAAGTCAGATCTTGAGTCTTAATGACACAATGCAGGCTTAGTCTGCCACTTCTTTTCGGGCTGAAATCTTTGTCGCTTTGCTCTGGCATTTCTGGCTTCCTTATTCCTTGCTGTGCACTCCCCCCCCCGCCCCCGTCCCTTCAGAACAAAAAAGTTGGCCAGTTGGGGGAGGTTTTCTGTTTGTTCTGAGCACGTGCACTTGAACCAGAAAGGCTTTGTGACACTGGGCTTGTTGAGGAAGAGATGTAACTGTGAGTCTCTAGACTCTGTGAATCGCTGTTGGCCGGAAGTTTGAAAGTGTGGTTCGTTCCCCAACAGATGCTCACCAGGCCCAGTAGGTTAGTAAATGTTAGTAAATGTTCCTTGAATGACTTTTTAAAACATATGACATCCTGAATACACGTGATTTGCATCAGAAGAATCGTCTGTGATAAAGACAGATTTTTGTTTGTTCCAGTTTAATCTCACTACTAGTTTTGCAAGTGTCTTGAGGCCTGGCATGGTTATGAGTGACTAGCTGGGGTGTGCGGGTCACCCTGCCTGCCTGTTGCCCTGGGGCCCGTGGAGCGCTCTGCAAGTCTCTGCTCCGCGTCTGCCGTGGCGTACTAGCCGGCGGCCCTTTGACTTAAAACACAGCTGTGTCAGGCTGCTCTACACCACACTCAGTTGCTCGTCTAACATTTACTGGGCATTTCCTGTTGTGCCAGGTACATGAGATAGAGCAGTGGAAAAGCGCTCATGGAGCTTACGTGCATGTGGAGGGAGGAACAATTTTAAAAACGTATAAAATTGTTCTCATCACGAGAAAAAAAATGTTTTCTCTTTCTTTAATTTTGTGTCCGGTATGAGATGATGGATGTTCACTTACTGTGATCATCATTCCGTGATGTATTCATACGTCAAAACATTATGCTGTACACCTTAAACTTATGCAGTGCTGTATGCCTATTACTTTTCAATAAAACTGGAAGGACAAGTGTACAAAAGAGTAATTTCAGGTAGCAGCACTAAGAAATTAGAGTAATGGCGTAGTGAGTGACAGGGCCAGTGGGAGCATTGGTTGATGCCAGTTGGGAGAGAGGGCCCTGAGTGAGGACAAGGAGCCAGCCACCAGAGGACATTTTTAAGCCCAAAGACAACAAATAGAAGACTAGACATTATGCGTGAGGGTCTAGAGCAGTAGGAGGTGAGGTGGGCAGCCACCAGATTGTACTGATTTCAGAAGGCCATTGCAAAGTTTTAAATAGAGGAATGATCTGTACCACCGTGATTGGCCTAGTCTCACAGAATTTCCAGCTCATAAAAAGAGAGCTTATGGAGTTACTCTTTGTAAATATAAATATCCCTGTTGTTTTTTGGGGTTTTTTTGCCTTATGAACAGATTCACTGACATTTCTTTATGTAGCTTTCTATTACATCTGGATAGGATAGATCTGTCATACCTACTGTATCTAGATGTCTTATATCTAGAAATTTTATAAAAGTGAAAGATGTGCTGCCCAGAGTCTGTGTCCGAACCCGTGAGGGGACGTGTCACGGCGCTCCGCTCGCCTGTCTGACATGCCGGGTGGGCCAGAGTGTGACTGCCCTGTGCCGTCTGCGTAGCTGACAGAAGCAGCTTCCTGGTTGGGTCTCTCCTGCTTGCCCAGCTTCCAGTGGAAGGGCAGGTGGTGCGGGGCTGCTGGGGGGAAGCCTCAGGACCTCGGCCTCTCTCCCCAGCAGAGCAGGGGCCGTGGACAGAGCTGGGCCGGCAGGCGGTGCGGCGGCCCCGGTGGGCTGGGTGCAGCCTGGTGGTCTCCCAGCGGCCCTTCCAGGCTCGATCTCCGCAGCCGGAGGCCTCGCGTCTGTGCGATGGGACTGTGGGGTGTCCTTGATTCGGTAGACTCTTTAGTGAAGTGATAGTTTGCCGTACCTTTAGTTAATGAAAGTGGAAATACTTGGACTAAAAAGGACATGTAGGCCAAACCCAGGGAATATTGCTAATAAATTGATTAGAGTTAAAATCATTCTCAGGTGTGTGTTTGAGGCTTTAGCTACTGAAATTCTGATGTTATAGATATGACCTGTGAAATGTAATTCCAGCCTATCTTAATAAATGATTTCGGGAGGTTTGGCGTTGCATTGGTAAGAAATTACACAATTTCTTACAGAAGAGTAGATTTTCTTACTGAAGAAATGGTCCTCATGATTTTTTTCGACTGACCTAATAACAGCTAAGTTAAGGGCTTCTAGGAAATTGTTCTTATTTACTGTTAAAGAAAAAATTACACACTTAAAATTTATGCATGTCATCCAAAATTCTTAAAAGGGGGCACAATTTCAGCGCAAATGAAACATGGGTATTTTGCTCGAAGGGAAGCTACACCAGTAATACAAAATAATCAATACAAAAACGCATCAAGTAATTACGTTTGACTTTTAAATGAACTGTAGTAATTATACTGTAAAATGAATGAACGTGTCCGATATTTTGGGCATTCACTTTATGGAAAATAATGAAGGAACAGTGGGAAAGCCTGATTTGTGATACTCTGGACAGCTCTTTTTTTTTTTTCCTTTTTTTAATATTTATGTTTTTGATTGTGCCTGGTTTTAGTTGTGGCACGTGGGATCTAGCTGCCCTGTTCAGGAATCGGACCCCAGGCTCCCTGCGTTGGGAGTGCTGGGTCTTAGCCCTGGACCACCAGGAGAAGTCCCCTGGACAACTCTTTAGAGTTCACATACATATCGTATCTTAATTCAGCTTCTTTCTGCCTCATACTCTGTGCTGTGGAAATTTTGAAAATAGCTTAAAATTTAGTGATGATAGCAGCTAACACATCAGTATGATTTTTATTCCCACTTTAAAGATGAGGAAAGAGAAACTTAAAATGGTCAGGTAGCTAGCCCAAGATCACTTGGCTCTTAACTGGGGGAGCTGGTGTTTAGGCCCTGGCCCATTAGAGCCTCCTCCCTAACCGTCCTCTGAGTTAGACCTCACTTAACGATACTGCCCATTCAGTTTTTACTCAGCTAAACTGTGGAGGTTTAAAAAGACGGGGTTATTCACAAGTTAGCCACTGACTGTGTTTCATCAGGCTGGCCATTTACCCCTCTGTGTGTTCTCCAGCATAGGTTTAATCACCAGTGCATTCCGCTTTAAAAACCTGAAGGACTCCAGTTGCCCTTCAGATTAAGTACCCCCCATTCTCTCTGAGGGGTCACGCTGGTTCTTTGTTGTGTCGTGTGGGCCGTCTCCTTGTTTCTGAGTGTGGGCTCTAGTGCCTGGCTCCGTAGTTGTGCATGGCGGTGGTTTAGTCCCAAGTCGTGTCCCGCTCTTGACCCTATGGGCTGCAGTCTGCCAGGCTCCTCTTTCCATGGGGAGTCTCCAGGCAGGAATACTGGAGTGGGTTATCATTTCCTCCTCCAAGGGGTCTTCCCAACCCAGGGATGGAGCCTGGGTCTCCTGCTTTGCAGGCAGATTCTTTACTGACTGAGCCATATAGAAGGCCCTCACGGGCTGGCTCCAGGAGGCCTGGCTCCTGCTCGTTGCTCCCCTCTGTAACTTAGCCATGTTCATCTCACTCCCTGGTGCATTCCCTCTCCAGTTTCCATCCCTACTGTTCTTACAGCCCAGACGGAGGTGAGTCATCCCGTGCGGTGCTCTCATCTGTGCCCTTTGGCACTGTATACTCTCCTCTTTACAACATGGATCACACTCAGTTACCGCCGTTTATGTTTTCTTTAAGACCTGATTGCTTTATTTCTTGGGCTCCTCAGGTGGCTCAGGGGTAAAGAATCCACCTGCCAGTGACAGAGACAAGGGTTTGATCCCCGAGTTGGGAAGATCCCCTGGAGGAGGGCTACAGTCCGTGAGGTTGCTGAGAGTAGGGTGCAATTGCACACGCATGCCTTTTTATTTCTTGAGCCTAACACCAGGAGATGCCTAAAAGGTTGATTTATACAGTATTTGTATAATATTTATACAGTAATTGTATAAATGTTCCTTTAGTCACTGAAGAGATTATAGTCAAGTTGAAGTGATGAAACCACAGTCAATTTTAATCTTTCATGGATGGAAATAGGACTATTTCTGCTACTTCACATAAATGTAATATATATCCCTAAGATTTTAAATATAGGTTTGGTTTTTAAGAAAATACACAGTGTATCCAGTGATTGAAAATTCAGATCAAAATGGGAAAATGGGATCATGACTTGGATACTTAGCAGTGCTGGTCAAAGCATTTGCTGGTGAAGGCATCGAAGTTGCTGCATTATATTAAAAGAGGTAGATGTAAATTACTTTTTGCAATAAAATGTTAAGAGTAGCAGGCACCATCAGGAAAAAAAATGTGAAAAAAAAAATTAAGAACAACATTTCCTTGGCTGTGCGGCGTCTTCGTTGCTTCTGTGTGGGCTTTCTCGAGTTGGCCGAGTGGAGGCCCGTCTTCGCTGCTGAGCAGTGGCTTCTCGGGGTGCGCACTTCAGCAGCTGCGGCCCGCGGGCTCAGTGTGGGGCACAGGCTCAGTCGCCCTGTGGCACGGGGGGATCCCATCTGTATCCTCTGCTTTGGCTGGTAGATTGTTAACCACTGTGCCACCAGGGAAGTCCTGAAAGTTATTTGACTAAAATTATAAACTGAGCATTTATTTGTGTCTTTGTACATATAGCAATGAGTTAGATTGTATGGAGATGGATGTTCTCAGCATAAAATGTCATAAAGCAGGTAGTGAGCTGGACACCGTATATAAGGTTCATAGGACAGAGCCGTGTTCAGTGTTTTCTCTTCATCATGCCTCTCTTCCATCTAAGCTTTCTGTCCGGTGACGGCAGTGATTCCCAGTTGTGCCTCTAACCAAGCACACCTCGGGGGTGGGGAGCCTGCCTTCAGAGCTGAGGGTGGAAAGGAGAGAAGAGCCCCAGCAGTCCCACAGCCTGAGCCAGGGCGGAGGGGGTCGGCCGGCGGCGTGAGGGGCAGCCCCAGCCTCGCTGCTAGGGGCCAACAGGGAGGATGGGGGGGTTAGGGTTCACGGGCTGGGGCGTCCGTGGAGGGAGGCTGGGGCTCTGGAAGGCTCTGCCCTGCGAAGGGAAGGGGTCTGAAGAGGGCTGACTTGTTTCTTGAGGTTAGAAATGGGGCCTCGCTTATTCTCCCCACAGACTACATTTACATCCCCACATGTGCTCTTTTGTATAAATAAGATCCATCTGAAAGAGAAGCAGAAAAGGGCGCAGGAGAAACCGCGGAGCTGGGTTCCGGGCAGAGGCGCCCTGGACTTTGCCATCACTCTGGACACACTTGAGCTGTAGAGTAATTTTGAAAACAGTTTTGCCAAGAAAATACCTTTGGAAAAAATCGTGTATTGTTAAACTCGTTTTCTGGCCCTTCAGAACCCTTTGTTTTCTGCGCTTTCCTTCCCCTCCCCGCTCTTGGTCTCTCTCCTGATTTCTTTCTGGGGCGTAATTGACATGCAGCATATTAGCTTCAGGAAGACAGCACAGTGACTGGACGTTGGTGTGTGTTCTGAAATGATCACCGCAGCAAGTCCAGTTAACGTGTTAGCATATGTAGTTCCTGGTGATTCTCCTTGGGATGAGAACTTCTGAGATGTCCTCTCCTAGCAGCTTTCAGTGTGCAGCGGTGGTGACTGCAGCCTCCATGCTGTCTGTGACCCCCCTGTGCATTCTTGCTGAGAACTTGTGCTTTATGATGCCCTCACCCAGTCTGTTCTATCTGTGAGCTTGGTGTTGGGGCGTTCGATTGCACGTGTCAGTGAGGTCATGCGCTGTCTTTCTCTGACTTGGCTCAGCATCGTGTGCTCAGGTCCATTCACAGGACTGCAGTCTTTTCATGGCAGAGTAATATTCCTCTGTGCGCTGACGCATCTTCGTGCATCTCTCAAGGGGGCACTTAGGTGGTTTCTGTATCATGGCTGTTGTGAATAATGCTGCAGTGGACCTGGGGTACATTTAGACAATCCCAGAAGTGGAATTCCCAGATCATAGGATAGTTCTATTTTTAGTTTTTTGAGGAAGTTCCATCCTCAACAACTGCCTTCCTTCCCACCAACAGTACACAAGGTGGGACCCTTTATTCCTTTTTTTTTTTTTTAATTGAAGTGTGGTTATTCACAATACTATGTTTCAGGTATAGTAGTTCAATATTTTTATAAATTATATTGCATTGAAAGTTACTACATGTAATAGCTTGTTTCCTGTGCCGCCCAGTATATCCTTGGTGCTTATCTCTTTTATACATGGGGATCTGTATCTTAGTCCCACACCCCTAACTTCCCCCATATGCCCCTCCCAACCGGTAACCCCTCACTAGTTCTCTGTACCCGTGAGTCTGTTTCTGTTTTGTTACATGCATTCTTTTTTTTTAGATTTCACATGAAAGTGATAATGTAGAATATTTGCCTTTTTCTGTCCGACTTATTTCACCAAGCGTAATACCCTGTGGTCTATCCATGTTGTTGCAAATGGCAGAATTTCGTTCTTTCTTACGGCTCAGTAATAATTCCGTTGTGTTTTGTACATCTTTATCCATTCCTCTGTTGATGGACCCTGAGGTTGCTTCCATATCTTGACTCTTGTGAATAATGCTGCAGGGAGCACTGGGGTGCATGTATCTTTTTGAATTGTGGCGTACTCTGGGTCTGTGCCTGAGAGTCGGGTTGTTGGGTCTTGTAGTAGTTCTTGGTTTCTCAGGGACTCTCCACCCTGCTCTCTGCAGTGGCTGCCCCAGTTTACACCCACCCACTGTGCGTGAGCATCGCCTTCTTCCACACCCTCACCGGCACTTGTTACTTGTAGACTTTCAGAATGTGGCCATTCTGATGGGTGTGAGGTACTGTTTCATTGTGGGTTTGATTTGCATTTCGCTGATGATTAGTAATGTTGAGCATCTTTTAATGTTCCCGTTGGCCATCTGTATGTCTTTTGAAAAATTTCTGCTCAGGTCTTTGCTCATTTCTTAATAGCATTTTTTGATACTGAGTTGTATTAGCTGTTTATTAGTGCTGTGTATTTCTTAAATGCTTGATCTCTGGACCGTGCTTGGGCCATGCTTTAGTCTAGTTCAATGAGCCCTGCAGGATGGTATTCAATTTTATTCTCAACTCTTTGCATCAGGGCTTCTGATATCCCCTTGACAGGACCACGGATGGGTGTAGCGTCTCAGTTGTTAGATACTGTAAATAGATTTACGTTTCACAGATGTCGGTAGTCTAATTGCCCAATTCCCATTATATATGCAAAAACAAAATCACAAATAATGAAGTAAAGTTTATACCAGTCAGGGATAATTTGTTTTTGGCAAGCTGAAATCATCTGTTGAATCTGAAAACGTGCTGAAATCTTTAGGTTTAGAAAATGAACAGAACGTAAGGAAGGGCCGTGTGACTGAACGTTGGGGTGGGGCAGTTTGGGTTCTGGTTGTGTGTTACCTGGGGCTGTGGATCACCCCTCACTGCTCCACTCCATTCACTGGCGTGGAACCTGCCCCTGCATGAATGTGGCCCTGCCTTTGTGCGCCCCCCTACCCCCCCCCGCCCCTGAGAGCCGCAGGGGTGTGTGATGCCCCCCGCCCCCTGACAGCTGCAGGGGTGTGTGCCCACTCCCCCCACCCCCCGCCGAGAGCTTCAGGGGTGTGTGGCACGGGCCCCGGTTGGAGCACTGGCTGCCCCATAGGGCTGTGCCACTGGAACAGCAGAAGCAGGAAGTCCTGTGAGGCGGTTGCTGTGGGGCAAGCTTTGCTTCAAATGTAGAGACACCATCTGAAATGTGAAGCGCTGTACTGGGGGTGCTGTCAGGCCCATTTTACAGATGATAGGGTGAAGGCACAGGCTCCAGGTGGCAAGTGAGTGGAGGGCTGAAGAAGAGGCCAGGCCCTCCAGCTCAGGACCCGTGTTCTCCACCATTCTGCTTTGTTACTGCCTAAGGCTCTCTATGTTGCAGGTAACGATAATTCAGTTTTAATGCATTGAAATAAAAAGGGGTTGTTACAAGGACACGCAGGTGTGTGACTTTACCAGTCTGACCTGAGACGTTCTGGGTGACAGCGGAGGCAGGGTCCTTGCCCTCCGTCTCATCTGCGCTGCTGTCTGCACGCGGGCCTCCTCTTTCTCACACTGCAGGTCGCTGCTGCCTGCCCCCCTGCCTGCAGCAACAGCACCACAGGGACTCAGGGAGAAGCTGCCGTTTTTTGTTTTTTTTTTTTTTTTGGCCAGTTCCAAAACTTCTGGGTGAGGGCCCGGGTTAGTGCTGTTTGATTGACTCCTGGACCAACCAGCTAATTTGGTCACTGGTCCAAATAACACTAGTGTTGATGATTAATTTAAGAAAATGGAAGGAACCTGTCCATTTGGTTCCTAATAACTGGCCGTTGAGGTTCCTGGGCACTTTGCGCCCTCTGAGGATGGGACTGTGCCAGCCACACAGCCGCACAGTGCCTGGAAGATGGTCGGTGCTCAGATGTTTACCAAGTGGGGAAAGGAATAAGTGAATGATCTTCCTGAAAAAGGAGCACGTCTAAAAATAGACTTCAGTTTTCTGATGGCTGTCCAGGGAGTGCCGAGGATGCAAATAGCCTGTTGGAGCGTTCTCAGCCGGGGAGAAGTGCCGTTTCTCCTGGGCTGGGAGTGGTTGTTCTAACTGCAGCGCTGCCCGTCTTTCCCTTCCTCTCTCTTCCCTCAGTTTGCGTCTCAGGACTGCCTAGTGTAAAGTGGAGACGTTTATTTTTTATTTTGTACTACTTGAAGAGAAGTTTTGTGCTGTTGTTCCTAAGCTAAAAAAAAGTCGTGGGTGTGTTTCCCTTGAGAATGAATCATTTGATTGTCATATATTAAAAAGTAAGAATTTAATAGACTATCCCAGTGGGAGAATTTGTTTCCTAGATACCTTTGGAAGCAACTACATTAATTAATTTACATGCGATACATAAATTACTTATTTGACTTCTTATTTTCGAGAACCTTTGTTTTCCCCATTTTTAGGTGATTAACAGTGATTCAGGCAGCGCTTGCTCTGACAGCCATCCTGAAGCAGTGGTTCGAGTACGAAGTGTCAGCCGTAGAGAAGGGCGCTGCAGAGCAGTGGCCGTGTCGGCGGGGCTGGCGGGAGGGTGAGCTTCTGCGTGCGGCCGCAGACTTTGCTGCCCATAGGAAGAAATTGTGGGCATGAGTGAAGAAAGAGGCTGCCTTAAGATGCCGAAAGTTCTACATCAGACGCTGTCAACTTTTGATGTTGGCGACCTAACAGCTTAACTCTTGTGTACAGATGGTTTTTGCGATGTCTTGGGGCAAGAGCCGCACTGCCTCATTATTACAAAGCCAACCTGTTGTCTGTGCTCTGAGGAGAGCTGGCTTTCTAGTCTCACAAAATGTGACTCACATCTTACCTCTGCCCCTTAGCGCTCTAACCTGGGGCAGACCACTCAAGCCCTTACAGCTTGCTCATCAGTGAACTGGAGATAATAACCCCAACCAAGTTATGCGGAGGGCAGGCATTCGTCACCGTTTCGGGTGGTTTTTCTAAAACATATCAAGTCGCTTCATTCTGTCTCTTGGAGCCCTTCGGGAACCTCAGGCCCGTCTCAAGCCGCCCCTTTGAAGTCACTGCTAACCTCCTTCCCCTAGTCTGCTGGTCCCTTTGAGATGAGAAACTGGATAATGGTTTTTTCTTACATTTTTCTTCTATGAATGTTTTAACCTACACTATTTTCATGATGGAGAATTCACCTCGGGAACGGTCCTTCAGTCTGGATGTGCCCTGGGTGCTCACTGCACGCAGTGCCCAGAGCCCCACAGTTTTGAGTGCATGCACGTGTGTCCTCAGTCACTTGAAGTGTGTGCAACTCTGTGGACCCTCTCTGGAGCCCTCCAGGCTCCTCTGTCCATGGGATTCTCCAGGCCAGAACACTGGAATGGGGTGCCATGCCCTCCTCCAGGGGATCTCCTGGGCCCGGGGATAGAACCCGCGTCTAGGTGCATCTCCTGCATTGCAGGCGGAATCTTTACCGCTGAGTCACCAGGGAAGCCCTTTTGAGTCAGTATGTCTTTACCTAATAGGTAAGTGGAAAAGACAGATCAAGCCTGGAACCTATTTCTTTTCTAACTTTGTAGTGTATGAGGAGGACGTGTTTCAGAAACGTAGTTTTAGGAGGGTAATTATGTTAGATGTCGTTAGTTGGCTTTGGGTTTACTAAAGCCATTGACGTTTGCCATATCTCGGAACTTTAAAAAGGAGCTATGCGGTTCCCTTTCCCTTCTTTTAAGTTGAGGAATTTCTTTTAAAAATTAAAGTAAATTTATATTGAATTTTGTTTTAGGACTTGTGGTATTTCCTGGAATACATACAAATCAGTATGAGGAATCAGTGTTTGAATCAATAATACTTAAAATTTAGAAGACGCTCAGTTAATTACTTGCTCAAAGCAACTGAGCATTAAGTGTGTGTTTTGTTTTAGTATTTATCTATTTGGCTCTGCTGGGGCTTAATTGAGGCATGCAGGACCTAGTTCCCTGAGCAGGGGTCGAACTTGGGTGCTCTGCGCTGGGCATGCAGAGCCTCAGCTTCCGGGCCACCCGGGAAGTCTCGAGTGGTGTGTGTTTAGTGCCCTGGTTCTCGAACCATTTTCTTTCTCAGTTATATTTAACATCTTAAAAAATATTCAGAAGCCACAGCCCACCCGAGTGACTTGTCATCGCTGGGGAGTGTTCAGACACTTGTGTTAAGACTGTGCACAGGCCACTCGCCAGCAGGCAGATAGTGTGCGTGTTGCCTGTAGTATACTTCAGTCCTGATTTCTGTTTTCATGGCATAATACATTACTGAACAAAATAAAAAGATAGTTGGTCAGTTTGGGAAACGTTTTTGTCTTCACTTTTTGAACTTTTAGAAGGAAAACCTCAGGGTAACTGTATAGCTTTAATCAGTTCATAAATAATTGAACCCTGGTGAATCGAGACTGTTAAATTTCAGTGTGTGGTTCTGTGCACCATCAACAGAAACAACCCACAAAGTAAACGGTTTATTTCAGCTTGTAGTGGCTTTGTACTCAAACGCATTCGGCAGAAGGTGAGCAGAGGGGTTCGGCACCTGTTCTCCCTGAGTTCTGAGCTGTGTCTGATGACTTCAGCCGCTGCTTTCGTGGTCTAGTCGTAGCACAGACAAGATACATGTATCTCAGGAAAAAGTTTCTGAGAGTTCACTACTGATGTTATAAGACTATGCTTTATGTTCATAGGCCTTTTGGAAAAAAAGCTGCTTAGATATAGTTGAAATATATTGAGACAGCGAGAACTGAAGCATTTTATTAAAGTCTTGTGAACAAGTTTTTAGAGCAGTTTTTATAACTTAAAATAAATAGATATATTTAAAGTGAACATTCAGCTAATAAAAGTAGCCATCCATTCAAAAAAATTTTGGAAACAGCTGATTTAGAGTTCTCCATAAAAATATTTTTTCATTTCACTTATTGCTCATAAATTTTCACCGATAATGCATTCACTCATTGAACATCAGATACCATCCCTGTAACATGTGTAAATGACACAGGCAAGGCCGAGGCCCCATGGAAGGTCTTAGTCTGGAGGAGCAAGGAATTTTAAACGAGAAATAAAAGGGCTATAAATTTTACGCGGAAAACTAAGCTGTTTCGATTTTCCTGGTCAGAGGCAACTCTGGTTCTTTCTGCCAAAGCATGATACAGGTTTTTCTTGGAGATTTTAGAGTTCAGTTTTTTCAGTCCAGTTCCTCACGTTATGGATGAGAACATTTGGGTCTGGGGAGGTGGTGTGACCTGCTTGCAGTGGCAGCGCCGAGGACCCGTGTGTTTGGGAGCGAACACCAGGCTTCTGCCTGCTGCCCACGCCCCAGTCAGTGACAGACAGGACCGTGCATGCCGCTGCTGGAGGGCTTCACGCTCTCTGTGTACCAGTCTCGGTTCACTCAGAACAAAGGCAAAGCTCTTACGTTAAATAGTTCATAGTCTAGAGTGAAAGACTGGCAACTGAAAACAGGTTTATAAAGCAGTTATTTGTTTAGCATATGGATTAAGATGATTGGTTCTGAATTAGATCGAATTAAAGTTGTAGCTCCCCACTTAGTAGATCTGTAAATTTGGGAGAAACATAAATCTCTGCACCTCCGTTTCCTTGTTTGTCAAATGGAGATAAAAGTGCTTATGACCTCATAGGTTTTTAGGATTTAAGTATGTATTGTACATAAAACACTTGTAACAGTGCTCTATTCATAGTGAGCCCTTAACATGCAATAGCTTCTAATACTAAAAACGCAGTATTTTAAAAAAAAATTTTATTGGAGTATAGTTGATTTACAGTGTTGTATTAATTTCAGGTATAGCAAAGTGAGTTAATCATGCACATATCTCCACTTTTTAAAAAAAATATTTCTTTATTTGCCTCTGTCACGTGGGATCTTTTGTCTTTGATATTTCTTTATTTGGCTGTGTCACACGGGACCTTTTGGTGTGGTATAGGAGCTCTGGTGGTAGTGCACGGGGTTTTGGGGTGGGCAGACTTGGGCTTCCTTACCCCATGGCTTGTGGGAGTTTTGTTCCTTGGCCAGGAATCTGAACCCGTGTCCCCTGCATTGCAAGGCAGAGCCTTAACCACTGGAGCACCAGGGGAGTCCCCACTGTTTTTTGTTTGTTTGTTTTTTAATTAAAAACATTTTTTCTATCAAAGTGTACTTGATTTTACAGTGTTGTGTTTCACATGTCCAAGAAAGTGAATCAGTTTTCCATATACGTATATCCACTCTTCTAGACTCTTCCCAGATACGTCATTATAGAGTTTTGAGTAGAGTTCCCTGTACTATAAATAGACCTTAAATAGATAACTAATGAAAGCATTCTCTTTAAAAGCTATACTATTCTGGTTTTCCTCCAGTTTACAGAAGAAGAAGTTGAAGCATAAAGTTAGATAACTTGCCCATGATCACACAGCTGGAAGTCTGGGGAGCCAGGACTTACAAACTGGGAATCTAACCAAGTGCTCTCTGTGTAGACCCAGGCCAAAGTGTGTTCCAGACTTACTACCAATACTAGGAAAGTATTTGGTTGGTTGGTTTTGGTTTTGGCTTTTGTTTTTTTTTTTTTAATAGGGTCGCCTACATCTGATTTGAGTGAGAATGGTTTATTTAATAAATAGCATTTATTTTTTGAGGAACTTTTGAGGATTAAATGTTGATAGTATATAGTATGTAGTTTCAATAGAAGACAGACTCTTGATAATGTGGAAAATTGAAAATTACAAATCTTTGTCCATCTCTTGTAAATTTCCTTTCCTTTCCACCTACCCATTTATTGGTTTTGCTTTATATTACACATTGATATTTTTAAGTCTCTGTGGGTGAAGTGTTTCATACTGCTAGTATATAAGTGACAGCTGGTGCATGACTTTTAATATTCAATAAGGCTTTCTTTTAAGCAGCCTATGGCTCCCCTGGCGGCTCAGTCAGGAGAGTCCGCCTGCAGTGCGGAAGACCTGGGTTTGGTCCATGGGTTGGGAAGATCCCCCGGAAAAGGAAATGGCTGCCCACTCCAGTAGTACTCTGGACAGAGGAGCCCGGTGGGCTGCAGTACCTGGATCACAGGAGTTGGACACAACTAAGTGACTGACTCTCACTTTTCAGGGCTTCCCTTTAAGCAGGACGGAGTTGGGATTTCTTTTCTAATCTGACAGTCTTTGTATTTAAATTGGAATGTTTAGCCCATTTACATTTAGTGTTATTGTTGATGTGATTGGGTTTAAAATCTGTTGTCTTAGTATTTGTTTTCATTTTATCCCATGTGTTCTTTATTGCCTGTTTCGTTTTTTATGCCATCTTTTAGGTTCAGTTAATCTTTCAGTGATAACATATGCTTTGTTGGGTTACTGGCTGTAACTCTGTTTTTTTAGTGGTTGTTTTAGAGTTTATAGGATTCCCTTGTGGCTCAGATGGTAAAGAGTCTGCCCACAATTCAGCAGACTTGAGTTCCCTGGGTGGGGAAGATCCCTTGGAGAAGAAAATGGCAACCCACTCTAGTACTCTTGCCTGGAAAATCCCATTGATGGAGGAGCCTGGTGGGCTGCGGTCCGCAGGGTCGCAGAGAGTCGGACAGGACTGAGCGACTTCACTTTCACTTAGAGTTTATGAGCCACGTCTTTAGCGTACTTCAATCTGCCTTCAAGTGAAATTATGCCCTTTATGGTACAGAGTCCTTCAGTGTTTATTCCTTCTACTGATATGCTAGTGTTATCATAAATTTTATTTCTGCAGGTTATAAACCCCATAATACTTTGTTACTATTTCCACTTTAAATAATTACCCTTTTAAGAGATTTAAGAAATTAAAAATTTATATTTTCCAAATATATTACTGTTTCTGGTGTTGTTTATTCCTTTTTATAATTCCAGGTACACACCTATTATCATTTCCTTCCAGCTGAGAGATTGCCTTTTAACATTTCTTACAATCAGATTTGCTGGTGATGAATTCTTTCAGCTTTTGTATATCTGAAAAAATCTTTGTTTTGCCTTTGTTCTTGAAACATTTTTGCTGGGTATGGAACTCTGGGACAGTTTTCTCTTCACGTATTACACTGTGGCTCCTCTGCTTCCGTCTGGCTTTGTCTCCGGTGAGCAGTCCGCCAGTGGCCTCGTGAGCCAGCCCCGTGCCTCCCCAGCACACGCTCGGTGCTGAGCGCAGTCACCCCGAGCTTGGAGGATGGCTGCGACAGCACACTGTCTCTCAGCTTTGCTGTCTGTGTCGTTGCTGGGTTTGTTTCTGGTGATTGGTTTCTCTCCTTGCATTTTCAGACTTTTCTGTATCTGGTAGTTTTCTGTTGATTGTGAATTTACCGTTTTGGGTGCTGGATATTTTTGTACTATTAAGCACAGTCTGGTTTTTCTTTCTTAAGTATTTATTTTTGGCTGTCTCGAGTCTTCGTTGCTGTGCGCGGACTTCCTCTAGTCATGCTCCGGTTTCTCATTGCGGGGGCTTCTCCTGTTGCAGTGCATGGGCTTGGGCATGTGGGCTCAGCAGCTGTGGCTCACAGCCTCAGTTCCCCATGGCATGTGGAATCTTCTGGACCAGGGATTGAATCTACGTCCCCTGCCTTGGCACGCGGATCCTTAACCACTGGGACACTCAGAAAGCCCTTAAATATATTTTGAGCTTTATGTTGAGGTACAATTAAGTTACTTGGAAATAAACTGATCCTTTCAAACTTTGTTTAAAGTGACAGGGCTTCCCTGGTGGCTCAGACAGTAAAGCATCTGCCTGCAATGCGGGAGACCCAGGTTCAATTCCTGGGTTGAGAAGATCCCCTGGAGAAGGAAATGGCAGTCCACTCCAGCACTCTTGCCTGGAAAATCCCATAGACGGAGGAACCTGATAGGCTACAGTCCATGGGATCGCAAAGAGTCAGAGACGACTGAGCGACTTCACTTTCAGTTCAGTTCAGTTCAGTCCAGTCGCTCAGTCATATCCGACTCTTTGTGACCCCATGAATCGCAGCGCGCCAGGCCTCCCTGTCCATCACCAGCTCCCGGAGTTCACTCACACTCAACGTCCATCAAGTCAGTGATGCCATCCAGCCATCTCATCCTCTGTCGTCCCCTTGTCCTCCTGCCCCCAATCCCTCCCAGCATCAGAGTCTTTTCCAATGAGTCCACTCTTCACATCAGGTGGCCAAAGTACTGGAGTTTCAGCTTTAGCATCATTCCTTCCAAAGAAATCCCAGGGCTGATCTCCTTCAGAATGGACTGGTTGGATCTTCTTGCAGTCCAAGGGACTCTCAAGAGTCTTCTCCAACACCACAGTTCAAAAGCATCAATTCTTCGGCGCTCAGCCTTCTTCACAGTCCAACTCTCACATCCATACATGACCACAGGAAAAACCATAGCCTTGACTAGATGGACCTTTGTTGGCAAAGCAATGTCTCTGCTTTTCAATATGCTGTCTAGGTTGGTCATAACTTTCCTCCCAAGGAGTAAGCGTCTTTTAATTTCATGGGTGCAGTCACCATCTGCAGTGATTTTGGAGCCCAGAAAAATAAAGTCTGACACTGTTTCCACTGTTTACTCTTCTATTTCCCATGAAGTGATGGGACCAGATGCTATGATCTTCGTTTTCTGAATGTTGAGCTTTAAGCCAACTTTTTCACTCTCCACTTTCACTTTCATCAAGAGGCTTTTGAGTTCCTCTTCACTTTCTGCCATAAGGGTGGTGTCATCTGCATATCTGAGGTTATTGATATTTCTCCCGTCAATCTTGATTCCAGCTTGTGCTTCTTCCAGCCCAGCGTTTCTCATGATGTACTTTGCATATAAGTTAAATAAGCAGGGTGACAATATACAGCCTTGACGTACTCCTTTTCCTATTTGGAACCAGTCTGTTGTTCCATGTCCAGTTCTAACTGTTGCTTCCTGACCTGCATACACATTTCTCACGAAGCAGGTCAGGTGGTCTGGTATTCCCATCTCTTTCAGAATTTTCCACAGTTTATTGTGATCCACACAGTCAAGGGCTTTGGCATAGTCAATGAAGCAGAAATAGATGTTTTTCTGAAACGCTCTTGCTTTTTCTATGATCCAGCGGATGTTGGCAATTTGGTCTCTGGTTCCTCTGCCTTTTCTAAAACCAGCTTGAACATCTGGAAGTTCACGGTTCACATATTGCTGAAGCCTGGCTTGGAGAATTTTGAGCATTACTTTGCTAGTGTGTGAGGTGAGTGTAATTGTGCAGTAGTTTGAGCATTCTTTGGCATTGCCTTTCTTTGGGATTGGAATGAAAACTGACCTTTTCCAGTCCTGTGGCCACTGCTGAGTTTTCCAAATTTGCTGGCATATTGAGTGCAGCACTTTCATAGCATCATCTTTCAGTATTTGAAATAGCTCAACTGGAATTCCATCACCTCTACTAGCTTTGTTCGTAATGATGCTTTCTAAGGCCCACTTGACTTCACATTCCAGGATGTCTGGCTCTAGGTGAATGATCACACCATCATGATTATCTGGGTCGTGAAGATCTTTTTTGTACAGTTCTTCTGTGTATTCTTGCCACCTCTTCTTAATATCTTCTGCTTCTGTTAGGTCCATACCATTTTTGTCCTTTATCGAGCCCATCTTTGCATGAAATATTCCCTTGGTATCTCTAATTTTCTTGAAGAGATCTCTAGTCTTTCCCATTCTGTTGTTTTCCTCTGTTTCTTTGCATTGATTGCTGAGGAAGGCTTTCTTATCTCTTCTTGCTATTCTTTGGAACTCTGCATTCAGATGCTCATATCTTTCCTTTTCTCCTTTGCTTTTCGCTTCTCTTCTTTTCACAGCTATTTGTAAGGCCTCCCCAGACAGCCATTTTGCTTTTTCACATTTCTTTTCCATGGGGATGGTCTTGATCCCTATCTCCTGTACAGTGTCATGAACCTCAGTCCATAGTTCGTCAGGCACTCTATCTATCAGATCTAGTCCCTGAAATCTATTTCTCACTTCCACTGTATAATCATAAGGGATTTGATTTAGGTCATACCTGAATGCTTTAGTGGTTTTCCCTACTTTCTTCAATTTCAGTCTGAATTTGGCAATAAGGAGTTCATGGTCTGAGCCACAGTCAGTTCCTGGTCTTGTTTTTGTTGACTGTATAGAGCTTCTCCATCTTTGGCTGCAAAGAATATAATCAATCTGATTTCGGTGTTGACCATCTGGTGATGTCCATGTGTAGAGTCTTCTCTTGTGTTGTTGGAAGAGGGTGTTTGCTATGACCTGTGCATTTTCTTGACAAAACTCTATTAGTCTTTGCCCTGCTTCATTCTGTATTCCAAGGCCAAATTTGCCTGTTACTCCAGGTGTTTCTTGACTTGCTACTTTTGCATTCCAGTCCCCTATAATGAAAAGGACATCTTTTTTGGGTGTTAGTTCTAAAAGGTCTTGTAGGTCTTCATAGAACCCTTCAACTTCAGCTTCTTCAGCGTTGCTGGTTGGGGCATAGACTTGGATTACTGTGATATTGAATGGTTTGCCTTGGAAACGAACAGAGATCATTCTGTCATTTTTGAGATTGCATCCAAGTACTGCATTTCGGACTCTTTTGTTGACCATGATGGCTACTCCATTTCTTCTGAGGGATTCCTGCCCACAGTAGTAGATATAATGGTCATCTGAGTTAAATTCACCCATTCCAGTCCATTTTAGTTCGCTGATTCCTAGAATGTCGATGTTTACTCCTACCATCTCTTGTTTGACCACTTCCAATCTGCCTTGATTCATGGACCTGACATTCCAGGTTCCTATGCAATATTGCTCTTTACAGCATCGGACCTTGCTTCTGTCACCAGTCACATCCACAGCTGGGTATTGTTTTTGCTTTGGCTCCATCCCTTCTTTCTTTCTGGAGTTATTTCTCCACTGATCTCCAGTAGCAATTTGGGCACCTACTGACCCGGGGAGTTCCTCTTTCAGTATCCTATCATTTTGCCTTTTCATACTGTTCATGGGGTTCTCAAGGCAAGAATACTGAAGTGGTTTGCCATTCCCTTCTCCAGTGGACCACATTCTTCAGACTTCACTTTACTTTACTTTAAAGTGATAAGAACAGCTGAAGGTTTAACTTTCTGTCGCCTCTGCAGAGGCAGTACCATTCTGAGTGCCCTGGGGATTAGGAGATTTTTCTTCTCTGGCAAGTGGAAACACAGACTCCTCTTAGCCTTGAGGGAGCCCTGGGGCTGTACCCTCGTTCCCTGTGTGTGCGCTCTCCCTGGTGGTGTAAGGTGGCGCCTCTGGTGCGTGTGCCAGACCTCCAGGTTCTCTCCCTGGGCAGCTCTCTGCCTTCCAGCACTCGTGTGCCCTGGCTACCTGAGTTCTGTCTCTGCACCATAGGGAACGTGTGTGTGTGTGTGTGTGTGTGTGTATGCGTGCATTCGTTCGTTCTGGGTCTGCACCATAGGGAACACTGAGTGTGTGTGTGTGTGTGTGTGTGTGTGTGTGTGCGTGCGTGCATTCATTCATTCAGGGTCTGCACCATAGGGAACACTGAGTCTGTGTGTGTGTGCGCGCGCGCGTGTGCATTCGTTCATTCAGGGTCTGCACCATAGGGAACACTGAGTGTGTGTGTGCGTGCGTGCGTGCATTCATTCATTCAGGGTCTGCACCATAGGGAACACTGAGTCTGTGTGTGTGTGTGTGTGTGCGCGTGCGCGTGCATTCATTCATTCAGGGTCTGCACCATAGGGAACACTGAGTGTGTGTGTGTGTGTGTGTTTCTTTCTCTGGAAATACTGCCCTGAGCTGCCTGATGGCCAGTGTTTAAAACTCATTGTTCATGTATTTTTTCTCTGTTGTTCACAGTGTTTGGGAACATTTTGTCCCTGTCTCATCCATGTTGACCAGAAGCTGAAGTGACATAAAAAGGCCGGGATATTTTTTTCATGAATAAAAGTCATTAGAAAGCAGTACTTTTTATGTTGTTCCAGTTTTTATACATTTATTATAGTAATACTTTCAGAAATGTAGGTGAACCGTTTTGAAAAGATACAAAGTTACTGGATTCTTGTTGCAATGATGGAGGGATGGGAATTAAGTTCATCTTAAGTGGCTTGTGTTTCAGATTTTGTCTGCTATAAATGAATAAAAGATTTTATTTAAAATTTATCTTGACATTTGGAGACTAGTACTGGTTCTGGCCAGATCAACTGCACGTTGCACTTAGAGAATTTTTAGTTATTTTGGACTGTTGGTTTCTTTTTTACTCCTCCTTTTACTGACTTAAGATTAAGTGTGCTTTGAGAGTATACTAGGTCTAATATGACTGTAGGTCAGATCACATCAGGAAATGTGTGTTGATTATAAGACATTGTAAATGGCTACAGTGTTGGAGATTACAGTTCTGTTTTCCACGGATTTCTGTTGGATTTGCAGATGAAGTGTTCTGAATCCGATAGAAGATGTGAATGTCAGATACTCAACTCTCACACTTCTTTCATTTCTAAAACTTGCCTCTTCTGAGCCAGGGCCGTCAGCTTGGGGTTCTGGAGCTCCTGCTGTGGTCGCCAGTAGCCCAGAAGCCACACGACTTCTGCTTTGAACACAGTGTTGCGCATACTCTTCTGACTCAAATTTGGAATCCTATGGGCTGGTGAGTGAAAGAACCGCGTGGAGCCAAGAGTCCCAGTGTCACACCACCGTGCCAGATGCGCTTGTTTTGTGGCAGTGTGTTTGTGGGTGGTGGTTTGGGGTTCTGGTAGGAGCGGGCTGAGGGCATTTTGAGGGAGAGCTGCTGTCGGGGGCAAAAAAGAAGACTTCATGTTGTGATTACTCTGGATTGTTACCCTGGACCAGAAAGTTAGTTTACCGGGGAACGTGTAACTAGATAAAAGTAAGGATGGTGTGACTTGCAGTTTGGTTGTAACAGGTGGTAAATCTCAGATGTAATAGGCTCTGTTTCTAGGATCAGCTAAGAAGATGGATTCGTGCTCCTTTGGGGAGCTCATTCTGGATTTCCTTTTGTGGTCACCTTTCATGGCTCATTGGGGTTTTTTTCTGGTTTGGGGTGAATAGCAGTTTTTATGACATGAAGTTGAAAAAATTGTAAGTATATTTTTACTTGTTTTTTGTGTGCTGCACTTGGGGTGGGCTCTCCGGGTTCCTTGCTCCAGTAGCTAGTGTGGTGTGTGTGAGCGTTCCCTCCACTCCCAACAGCCGCCCCCCAAGTCAAGAGTTTGTGTAAGACGTTGGGTGGAGGGTAGGATCTGTTGTTTTGGCAGAGGTGAAGGCATGCCCCAATATTAAACTGTTTTATTGCCCTGGCCTTGTGGTAAGGTAAGGAAATGAAGTGGATTTAGGGTGCTTAGAGATAGAGACGTGTAGGAACTCCCCGGTGGTCCAGTAGTTAAGACTCTGCGCTTCAATGCAGGGAGCACAGGTTTGATCCCTGGTCAGAAACTTAAGATCCTGCATGCCACACGGTACAGCCAAAAAATCAATAAATAAGTAAAAGATACAGCTGTGTGTGTATAGCATTTTAATATATGTTACAGCTACACAGGAAAACAGTGGGAGAAACAGTGGATTGGTTTAATAGATGATGTGGGGGAGACTAACTCACCCTGTGGAGGCAAATAAAAGTGGGTTCCTACTCAGCACCATGTGTGAGGAGATCTGGATGGATTAAAGGCCTGCGGTGGGAGGTAAGCTGTAGAGCCAGAGAAGAGCGTGTAACCCCCAGCCCAGGAAGCACCTTTCCAGCATATATTCAAAAGCGCAGACCTTAAGGTGAAATGAAATAAGGTTACCACATGAAAGTAAAATGTTCCGGGTCGTGGACTGCTCCTTGCCTCAGGCTCCGACGCCAGGCGGGGTGCACGGCAGGACCCTTGGGGGAGGGCCTGGGTCGGCAGAGCGCGGCCATACTGTGTGCAGCGGGTGGCAGCCTCTGCGCTCAGTTCTGCCATCCTGCGCGGCTCTGAGCCTAGAAGCCTGCACGTGGCGTGCTCCCCTTCCCCTGAGCACCTGTGGAGGAATAGTCCAGATCAGCCTTCTGAACAGTACAAGGTCTGCAGCAGAATTACTTGTGGTGGCTGTTTAAAAGAAATATTCTTTTTTCTCCGCGTCTCCCTCCCCTGTTGTCTCAGTATGTGGAGTGGAAAGGATCTGCCTTTTTTCTGAAAGCCTCAGAGCAGTGATGGCAAAACTTAAAGAAAAGGTCCAAATGGTAAGTATTTTAGGACTTGGAGGCTGTGTTAAAACTATTCAGTTCTTACCCATAGTATAAAGCGGAAGCAGAGACGTGGGTTTGATCCCTAGGTCCAGAAGACGCCCTGGAGAAGGAAATGGCAGCCCACTCCAGTATTCTTGCCTGGAGAATCCCATGGTGGGCTCTAGTCCATGGGGTCGCAAAGACCTGGACGCAATTTAAGCGACTAAACAGCAGCGGTAGCAGCAAAGGAACTGTGATTTGTGTGTGTGCTGTGTGTGGGCTGAAGCCAGTTCTGGTGGTTTTTTCAAAAGCTATGAATCCTATTAAATACGTAGACTTGTGGTACTGCTTTTGTGGAAGACTGAATTAAGTCCCAAGGTTAAATGAGAATTAACTGAGAAGTACATCTTTTAAGTATCTGCTTTTAATGAATATATGGGTTAATTATTCATTTGACCAACCTCTTGATGGTATTTTATGGGAGAGTTATATGCTTAATAAATGCTTCACATTTATGAAAGCAGTGTTCCCTGAACAGGTTAGAGTTTTTGAGTGTAATTTTTACTACTTTAATTATTTTGTGAGATAATAGCTTGAAATTAAAATAAGGAATACTCTTTTTCAACTTACAGATTCACAGAGCAGTTATTGGGGGTATGTAGCTAGTGCATGATTGGAGCATTCATTCAGTTCCGTTTAGTTGCTCAGTCGTGTCCGACTCTTTGTGACCCCATAGACTGCAGCACGCCAGGCTTCCCTGTCCATCACCAACTCCCAGAGTTCACTCAAACCCATGTGCATTGAGTCGGTGATGCCATCTCACCGTCTCATCCTTTGTCGTCCCCCTCTCCTCCTGCCTTCAATCTTTCCCAGCATCAGGGTCTTTTCCAGTGAGTCAGTTCCTCGCATGAGGTGGCCAAAGTATTGGAGTTTCAGCTTCAGCATCAGTCCTTCCAGTGAATATTCATGACTGATTTTCTTTAGGAAGGACTGGTTGGATCTCCTTGCATTCCAAGGGACTCTCAAGAGTCTTCTCCAACACCACAGTTCAAAAGCATCAATTCTTCAGCGCTCAGCTTTCTTTATGGTCCAACTCTCACATCCACACATGACTACTGGAAAAACCATAGCTTTGACTAGATGGACCTTTGTGGACAAAGTAATGTCTCTGCTTTTTAATATGCTATCTAGGTTGGTCATGGCTTTTCTTCCAAGGAGTAAGCGTCTTTTAATTTCATGGCTGCAGTCACCATCTGCAGTGATTTTGGAGCCCAAGAAAATAAAGTCTCTCACTGTTTCCACTGTTTCCCCATCTATTTCCCATGAAGTGATGGGACCAGATGCCGTGGTCTTCGTTTCCTGAATGTTGAGTTTCAAGCCAACTTTTTCACTCACCTCTTTAACTTTCATGAACAGACTTCTTTAGTTCTTCACTTTCTGCCATAAGGGTGGTATCATCTGTGTATCTGAGGTTATTGATATTTCTTCCAGAAATCTTGATTCTACTTTGTACTTCATTCAGCCCAGCGTTTCTCATGGTGTACTCTGCATATAAGTTAAATAAGCAGGGTGACAATATACAGCCTTGACATACTCCTTTCCCAATTTGGAACCAGTCTGTTGTTCCATGTCCAGTTCTAACTGTTGATTCTTGACCTGCATACAGATTCCTCAGGAGGCAGGTAAGGTGGTCTGGTATTCCCATGTCTTGAAGAATTTTCCACAGTTTGTTGTGATCCACAGTCAGAGGCTTTGGCATAGTCAATAAAGACGCAGAAGTAGATTTTTTCTGGAGCTCTCTTGCTTTTTCGATAATCCAGTAGATGCTGGCAATTTGATCTTTGGTTCCTCTGCCTTTTCTAAATCTAGCTTGACATCTGGAAGTTCACGGTTCACATACTGTTAAAAGCCGGTCTTAGAAAAATTTGAGCATTGCTTTACTAGTGTGTGAGATTAGTGCAGTTGCACAGTAGTTTGGACGTTCTTTGGCATTGCTTTTCTTTCTTTTCTTTGGCACTGTTGAGTTTTCCAAATTTGCTGGCATATTGAATGCAGCACTGTCACAGCATCATTATGTGGTGGTAAAAATCAAACATGCTTAAAGCAGTCTTTGGGCTTAAAAAGGTTGATCTCTAAAACATCTCCTTTCCTGTGTTTGGGTAGTTAAAGGGTGTGATATGTAGCCCTCTCTATAGCAATCAGTTCTATGTTCTTACTAGTTTGTCTTTTATTTTAAATTTTATTGAATTAGTGCATATCTTAATAATTGATGTGAGATAGTCAAGGCTGTGGTTTTTCCAGTGGTCATGTATGCTTGTGAGAGTTGGACTGTGAAGAAAACTGAGCGCTGAAGCATTGATGCTTTTGAACTGTGGTGTTGGAGAAGACTCTTGAGAGTCCCTTGGACTGCAAGGAGATCCAACCAGTCCATCCTAAAGGAGATCAGTCCTGGGTGTTCATTGGAAGGATTGATGCTAAAGCTGAAACTCCAATACTTTGGCCACCTCATGCGAAGAGTTGTCTCATTGGAAAAGGCTCTGATGCTGGGAGGGATTGGGGGCAGGAGGAAAAGGGGACGACAGAGGATGAGATGGCTGGATGGCATCACCGATTCGATGGACTTGAGTTTGAGTAAATTCTGGGAGTTGGTCATGGACAGGGAGGCCTGGCGTGCTGCGATTCATGGGGTCGCAAAGAGTCGGACACGACTGAGCGACTGAACTGAAGGTAGCTTTTATTTATTTGATTTCAATATAATGCCTTCATGAATTATGTGGGATTTTACTGTAATTTTGACCTTTAAAGTGAAAAGATTAACTTGATTATTGGAAAGCCAAAATGTAGCTTTAGATTTTTATGGCAGCCGTTAACTGATACTCAAGTAAGCAAGTGAGCAGCCACTATTTCTGTGGAAATTTGATGACTTTATTGCTTTTAAAATACTTGTGTGGGTTCAGTAGTGGTTAAAGGCCCAGAGCCCCTTGATGTAGTTTTCCTTTTCTTCTCAAGGCTCAGTTCAGGGCTGTGTCTCAGCCACACCCTCCAGATGAGGGCCGACTGGGATTGGCACGGGGCTCCGGCTTTAGATCCCTTGTGTGTTTGGTTGTATCATACTGTGAAGGGTATTTGCAAAGCTTTTGAAAGCAGCGCAACCCTTTCTTGAGACAGATTTCAGGGAAGTAAATCATTTACAACAGTGAAGCCTTCTCTCCCCTTGGGGTACAGTTGGAACACCGTTGCTTGCAGTAGGTATTCCCCGTACGTTACCGAGGCCCACTGACTTGCTCTTGTAGGACAGCAGCCTGGGACTCCTTACTGAATTTGGGCCAGATTCTGAGCTGCCTTCTCCTCTCTGCTTCCGTTGACGCCCGCTAGAGCCGCTCTGCACCTCATAGATGCGCACTGCCGCTTTATTAGACTGTTGCCCGGGGAGCTCCTGCTGGCTGGGCCCCGGGGCCCCCACAGATTAGCAGGGACGGGGCTTTGGAAAGAGCGGCAGGGAGTTCAGAGGTCAGAGGAGAACAGATAAGTCACGTTGTGATGGGCAAGAGGAAGACAGTGAGAAGCGCCCTTTAGTTTTGAGACTGGCAGCTCGTTGTTCACCGTTAAGAGGGTTTACCGGGGAACACTGAGGGCGAGGCGGGGTTGCCTCTCAGGCAGGGGGGTGAGTGCGGGGAGGGCAGAATTAGAAGTCGGCACTGAGGACAGGAGAACGCTGCACTGTAGCTCGTGGGGGACTATTTCAGCCTTTGTCCAAAGAGTTGTTTTTCTTTCTCGGGAAGTTTGAACGGGATTTTTTCCTCTGGCTGTGCCTCACGGTATGTGGGATCTTCATTCCCCGACCAGGACCGAGGCTGGAAGCCTGTGCCCACTGCAGTGGAAGCGTGGGGTCCTTGGCCCTGGGCCCCAGGGGAGGCCCGGCCTTGTGTTTTAATCACTTGTTGTCGGCCCTTCTCTTGGCTGGCACTGTCATGGGAGCAGGCACCCACTTTGACACTTCTGTGAATCTTGTAAGAATTTTGAACAAATACTCCTGTCTAAATAAGTAGTTTCTAAGTGGCTGATATGTGAGCACACAGGGGTTTATCTTGTCAGGCTCCCCTGCCCCGTGCTGAGCAGCCCCTGCTGCCGCTGAAGCTCTCCTTCCTCCCTGAGAAGTCAGCCGTCCTCCCAGACCGAGGCCTCTGAGCGAGCTCTGCTCGGCCGTGTGCCCATCCCCTGAAGAGGAGGGTGGCTCTGGGGGCTCAGGCTCGGGCGCACCCTCTGCCCCAGCAGCCGTCCCCGATCGGGTCTCTGTGGGCTTCTTGGCGCTCCGGGGCCGCCACTGCGCCTGCCTCTGGCTGAGCCTGCCGACGGCTCTGGCTGCTTCTGCTTTCTCAGCCGCGTGTGGGTTGCTGCACGGGCAGAGCGTCCTGGTTGCTGCTGCAGTTCATTGTGCCTTGTGCGTACGTGGTGTGGACTGTGCCTGTCTGCGGGTCTCTTACACCTGCTGTCTTGGTTCTTCATCAAGGCCCAGTCCAGCCAAACCATGCTGCCAGATAAACTGATTAAAAGGATCCATTTTGCTCAAAAGTGTTTCCTTCCAGTATTGCTTTACCTGCGGTAAGGCATAAACCCATTTAAATAAGTGTTTTTAAAAAATGTTAAACCTGATGTGTTTTAAAATTAATTTATTTTTTATTGAAGGATAGTTGCTTTACAGAATCTTGCTGTTTTGTCAAATGTCAACATGAATCAAAACTTGATACTTTTAACTTCTTGAAATAGACAATAACATGTTTATAACTATTGCATAAATAGCAAACAAATCAAGCATATACGTAATGACATTTTATGAGCTAAATTCAGGGTATATAGTTTTCTGAAATGTTACTGTCTGAAGCATGCTGGATTATATACATAAACTCAGCATTTCGTTTTTTCACAGATAAAATAATGATGTGTCTGCATGTGCTGGGGCAGGCACCTGGGATTTGTGCTGGGCACGCTGGGGTTTGTGTGTGTGTGTTGATGTATCCGAGGCTCTCTGCTTTACTGCTAACCCTTTGGGGTCGCCGCCGTGAAGTAGCTGTGATTTTCCCAGGGACGGTTCTGTTCTCCCTGTGCCTGCTCTAACCCAGGTTGTTCGGTTTCCATCGTCTCTTGATTAGGCGCTCTGCTCTGGTCATTGAACGTTGAAAGTGTAGCTTCCAGCTTCTGAATGGGCTGACGTTTTCCCTGTTTGGGGTTTTCCACTTCTTAAAACTGTGACAGTGTCTTCACTGTACTCCGTAGGCAGTACAAAGCCATTAAAATCTAAACAGCTCGCCAGGCATTTAAGGTTCTCTGGGGTCTGTTCTCCTTGTTTCTCCAGTTCCATTTTCAACTATATTCCTGCAGGAGATGCCCGTCACACACACGTCGTACCTGTGTTCAGTCGCCCCTTCCCCCGGAAAAAGCCTGTTGGCCCTCCAAGCACGACTTAGATGGCGCGTCACCACAAGCCTTCCCATTTCACTCTGGGACGAGCTTCTGCTCCACGTCTGTTCCAGTTCTCTGTTTTCGTAGCCAGTTTATGCTGTACTGCAGTGGTACAGTGTGCATTAAACTATAATGCATACTCTTGGGCCAGTATCTTATGCTTATTTTCTGGGAGCTAAGTGGATGATCCCTTGGAAAAATAGCTAATACATACCGTCTTGTACTTGGAGGAACTTGAATTGGTAAAAACGGGTTTGTGTCACATGGTTTTAAAATGTTAACTTTGTTTCCCTTTCCATCTTTTCTTGGTTTTTGTTTTTATTAAAACTATACACCAGCATAATTTAAAGGATCTAGTATTTCTTTAAGGTTTGTTTCAAAGGAACGACTGTTTCCAGTACTTTTCCCACGTTTTGCTCTCCAGAGGCAGCTGCCTGTGTGCTCAGTCGTGTCTGTCTCTGGGTGAACCTGTGGACTGCAGCCCTCGGGGCTCCTCTGTCCGCAGGATTCACAGGCGAGAACACTGGGGCGGTTGCCGTGCCTCCTCCAGGGTTTCGCCCACCAGGGGTCAGACCCGGCTCTCCTGCCTCAGCAGGCACTCTCCTCACTGCTGGGACGCCCCCAGAGGCAGCTACCCACACTTCTTTGAGTTAGTTGTTTTGCTGTTTACCTCCCTGTTTTTAGGTTGCTGTTTAGTTGGTAAATCGAGTCTCTCTGTGACCCCGTGGACGGTAGCCCAGCGGGCTCCTCTGTCCATGGGGATTCTCCGGGCAAAGAAGACTAGAGCTGGTTGCCATTTCCTTCTCCAGAGGATCTTCCCCAGCAGGGATGGAACCCGGGTCTCCAGCTTAGACAGGTAGATGTGTCCACTGCGTAATGGTCACTACACTAGGTTCAGGTAGCATCCGCCGCCGCACAGAGGGAGGGGTGAGAACCTTCGGAGGCTGCTCTCCCAGCGGCTCTCAGGTGTGCGGAGGTGGTGGCTGTGGTTGCCCTGCTGCCCGTGATGCCCCGTGGCTCGCTTATTGTTGAGGTCTGTGCTCCCTGACCACCTTCACCCATACGCGCCCCCGCGTCTTCTCCCAGCGGCTTCATCTGAGCAGTGTTCTTTGCTGGGTGCAGCATCTTCTGTGTCTCTGGATGTTGATGGTGAGTTTACTCTGGGCTTTTTTGTGATCTCTGTGTTCTCTGGTTCTCCCCCTTCCTGTCTGTCTTGCTTTTTGTTGGCAGTGTTGGAGGAGCCTGCCCCTCGGTCACAGTTCCTCAGGCAAGCCCTGGGATCAGTGATCAGGGTCTTCCTGGGCCATCAGTGCTCCTCTGGTGCCAGGGAGGAGGGCTGGGGACTCAGGGGCGCCCAGGGTGTGCAGACGCCCTCGGCTAGGCTAGGCCCCTGCTTCAGAGCACCCTCAGTTTTAACCTCTTCAGAATGCGAACCCCCAGCCAGTGGGCTTTCTGTCCAGTGTGACAGTGACCACAGCGTCAGCAGCCTGGAAGAGCACGCGCTTGTCCTGCGGTGAGGGGGCTGCTGGGCTCTGGAGGCCGCGGTCCAGGCCCGGTTCTCTTCTGACTCAGAGGCAGGGGGAGAGCTGGGCTCCTGCCCCCCCGGGTTGGCTGAGCCTCGGTCTCGTGCGCTGGGCACACATGGCCTGACCCTGTGGGGTGACTGTCCAGGCGGGGACGGCACTGCCCGGCTCAGCAGCAGCCTCACAGACAGCCCTGGGATGCGGGTCCCTTGGGTGCACTCTGAGCCAGCCCTTCGGCCTGGCCTGGCACTGCCCCAGGCGTAGGCTCCGGGTCTTCAGGGAGTGGACGTGGTCTGACGGCCCGCCTCTCTGGGGTCGCTGGGCGTGGTGTGAACCCTCTTGTGATGGCCGTGTAGGGATCAGTCCTGGACGGCACGTCCTTGACCACTGTCTGCTCGCCTGCCGGCTCCCCCTTGGTGTCGTCTCTTGTCCTGTGTCCCATCTTTGTAGGTTCGGCCGTTTCGGAGCATCCCCTTGCTCTTGTGCAGGTGGCGCCTGGAGGAGGAGGAGCCTCTGGCGCACGTGTTCACACTGCCATCTCACGCACGTGCTCCAAGACGGTTGTTTCCCTCCTCTGGTCCAGTATTCACGTTAGGTTTGGGTTTTCTCTTTTTCCTTAAAAGTGAGAAATTGAAAATGTCTCCTTCATTTTTTGCGTCTGTCTCTTCTTTAGCCTTCCTTTCCAGCTGCATACTGGGCTCTCAGCTGCATCCTGCTCTGAGCCTTGGGCTTGCCACAGGTGTCTCCTTTGCTCGTCATCAGAACTTCTCTTGCCTTTTGATCTTTTCTCTAAAACTTAATCCTGAATAGGCATGTCCTCTCAGTAGTTAGTTCTCTGAAAGTTTATCCCATGTACAGTTGGAAGTCACCAGCCGACATTTCTGTTAGGACCCTTTTCTTTTCGGGGAGAATGCGCTTCAGTGTTGAACGATTAGAGTCCTTTTCGGAGGCGACTGATGTTAGCCTGAGGTACATGTGTGTGCGCTGCTTGTGGTGATTTGGGAGCCAGAATGGTGGCTGGCCAGTGGCCCCGGGGCAGAGCCCTGAGTATCTGTCACTGCCGCAGCACTGGCCGCGTGTGTCTCGGGCAGCTGTGAAGCGTCACGTGTGGACGCCACACCTGGGTCACCTCAGCAGCTGCTGCAGCGCCTGAGCCCGAGGAAGCTTGCCTCTGCTCAGCCAGGAGGGCGTGTGTAGGTAGCAGGACGGATCTGGCGATGAGGTTTGGCAGTGAAAAAGGAGCCGGGGGCTCCCCCAGCCCTGTCTGTTCAGTCTCTCAGCCCTTGGCAGACATCAGCAGCCTTCCCCTGTTCACCCCTCACCAGCTGGGACTGAGAAGGAAGCCAGAGATTCCCCAGCGCAGTAAATAGCTCCGTTCACCTCCTGACCTGTGATTTCCTGGTGGCTCTGAGTGGCGATGGAGAGGGAGGGAAGAAAAGGCCTCAGATGCCCGGCTTCACAGAGCGCTGTGCAGGGCACCCCAGGCGGGGCTGCCCCGCGTTTCATCGCAGGTCAGTTCAGCGCTTGCCAGCCCCCCGGCCGCCGGAAGCCGGAGTGGTTCTGAGCTCCTGGGACCCAACTCACTTCTCAGCTGCAAAAATAGGTGTCATGTGCTAATACACCTGCTTTTTAGTTTTGGGTTTTTTTTTTCTATTTCCACCTGAAGAATTGTGTTCCTTTTTTTCTCTTTGCAGTTGAGGAACATAACATTTAGACTGTTAAGTTGGTTGAACTGATGCTCGTTTCTCAAAACCATCTTCGGTTTTCATTAAACTGAGGATTCTTACCATTTTTGGAGTTGTCACATTGTTAGAAAAACCCCCTGTCCTCCTCACTAAGTATGTACTGTGTAGGGTGTATGTATTTTCAGTTAATTCATTTCTGCAAATAAAGTGGATCCGTTTTTTAAGGAATTTTAATAACACTTCTTAGCAGATGACAAGATTTTCTTGTTCCTGTTTAGTTCCAGCGTCCATCCCAACGTGGAAGAGAAATGAGATAATTAGGTAGCAGAAGAAGGCAATGGCACCCCACTCCAGCACTCTTGCCTGGAAAATCCCATGGATGGAGGAGCCTGGAAGGCTGCAGTCCATGGGGTCGCCAAGAGTCAGACGCGACTGAGCGGCTTCACTTTCACTCTTCTGTCTCATGCACTGGAGAAGGAAATGGCAACCCACTCCAGTGTTCTTGCCTGGAGAATTCCAGGGATGGGGGAGCCTGGTGGGCTGCCATCTATGGGGTCACCCAGAGTCGGACACGACTGAAGCAACTTAGCAGCAGCAGCAGCAGGTAGCAGAGGCAGGCTGGTGTGATTAGATGAAAGTGGTGTGAGTCCGGAGGCAGTTTTATCAGAAGCTCCGTGATTATAGCGGAAAGAAAACACACAGCAGGAAACGTGTTAGCAGGAAAGCCTAGCTGCCTTTTCCAGAGCCGGGACTTTCCCCTTTAGGACTCAGTCATTCAGGCACATTACTTCACCTCTGGAATCTGTTTCCCCATCTTTAAAATGGGGATAATGTGACTTTTCCTGATCCAAAAGATTTGGGTGAAGATCAGAGAATTCAAAGTTTATGAAATGATACGCTGCTCTGCAAATGTTGGGTATTGTCGGTTGGTTCTTAGAACGATATTTTAAATGTGCATATGTTAGGTCAGAACAAACTGATACCTAATAAATCCTGGAGAATTGAATTCAAACTTTATTTTGCTTATTATACTTGGAGAAATTTTTATCTAATTTATTGAGGCGTAACATTACATAAAATTAAATTCACCCGCTTCCAAGTCTTCCACGTTTTGACTCTTCAGCTGAATTGAGTAAATGGGTGTTCGGTGATGTGAGCAGGTCGTCTCAGCTGGCGGTTGACGTTTTTAACGTGTCTGCTGAGTGGCCTGTCAGGTCCCCTGCCTTGATTTGAAAAGGATTCGCTTCCTGCTCTTGGAGCCTCCTGGGTTGGCATGGCACTGAGCCTTCTCTCCACTCCACATGGGGGGCAGGGTGGGGAAGGGAGCGGGAAGGAGCCCCAGGCTGAGGGGGGAGAGTCCCAGGCTTCCCCAGGCTCCGTGTTGAGAGTCAGGAGGCCTCGTCACAGGGCCAGAGGTGGCAGCGACCACAGTCACTTCCTGTGAAAGACCGTTTCACGTCGTCACCCAAAGATGCAGCGAGTCAGGAGGTCCCCAAGGAAAACGTATTTAGGTTTTGGCACAGGAATGAACTTGTCAAAATCTCCTCTCCTCCCCTTGGTGACTCTGTTCTAAACCACAATCTATGAAAACTGGGCTTCCGTAGCCCGGGTTGAGTACCCCCACCCCTGAAACCCTTAAAGCGCTGGTTTTCTGCTCAGAAATCCTGTTTACCCAGGACCTCCACATGACTCACCTTCTCTGATACTTTTCTGTCTTAGCGGTGGGTTCGATTCCGTGTTGTCTACTCTTTCTAAAATGGAAACACACGTTATTGTGAAAGTTAAACATGATTGTTTTTTAAATCCCAGTAATTTAGATCTGTTTGAAGGAGAAGGTAAATCCCCTGCCTCATTCTTCAGGTATAACCACTGTTACAGTTTGTTTGTATGGTATGTCTTACAAAAATGAGATTGCTTTACATACCATTACACACCTGCTTTTTCAGTTAACACTACGCTGTGGGTGTCTTTCGTCTTAAGCAGGATGCGTGCTTCATCTCGTTTAAGAGCTGTGGAGTCTGCCTTTATACGGTTGTACCGTGGTCTCTCTAACCTCTCTCCTAGTGGTAATTTAGTTCATTACAAATATTTTTCTATGATACATAAGGTCCTTATAAATATCCTAATACTATAGCCATGCGCACATGTCCATTCATTCCCTTAGGTTAATTTCTGAGAAGCAGAATTTCTGTGTCAAAGGGTATCCTGGATTTATATTTGAATAAGTTGCATCTGATCACAGACTGCCAACTCGCTGTCCACAGCAGTGGAGGAGAGCGCCTGTTCCTCCTGCAGTTAACACGGAGCCAGTCAGTCATTTGAATCTTTGCCAGTCCTTACAGGCTGAGATGTGCCTCGTGTTGAATTTGCATTTCCTTGAGTCTGAATAAGATTGGAAATCTGCTTATTGGCCTCACGGGTTTCTTTTAGTGCCTGTGTACTTTGAACGTTTTTCTGAAGTCGAGGTACTAACCCTGTCTTGTACCGGAGGTCTCTGCACCCACCCTTGATAAACTGTTCATGACTTCTTTCTCTGAAGGGTCTTCAGTTTTGCTGTCATCACATCTGTTGTCTTTCCCTGTGTAACTTCGTTGGTGTCTCAGCTTTGGTTCCCCGAGAAGGAGGCCCTTGAGAATTGGAACGCAAGCCGTTTCTGTAGTGTTAGGAACGGAGGGAGAGGCGGGAGTCAGTCTGGGAAGGAAGGGCTGTCCACGAAGGATGCCTCCTGGCCAGAGCCCACCAGGCGAGAGTCTCGGGACGCGCCGGGGACACGACCCACCCAGCCGTCAGCTGGTGGTGAGGCGGCTGTTGGAGGGTGTTTCTGCAGTTTATCCCTGCCTGACAGGAACATCCTAAAGGGTGCAAAACCACCTTCACCACGCAGTGTGTCTGGGGCTGGAGTCTGAGGCTCCCTGTTACCACCCGTCAGGGACCAAGGGCCAAGCGGGATGCCGGGGCTGCCCGGGCCCCCCGCACCAGCCGTGCGGTCTCTACACAGGGTTCCCCCCCCACCACCCCGCGCCAGCCATATGGTCTCTGCACAGGGTCCCCCCCCACCGTGCCTGCTGTGTGGTCTCTGCCCAGGGTCCCCCTGCACCTGCTGTGCGGTCTCTGCACAGGGTCTCCCCACCCCACACCTGCCGTGCGGTCTCTATACAGGGTCCCCCCCACCCCACGCCAGCCATACGGTCTCTACACAGGGTTCCCCCTACCCCGTCCTGCGCCTGCTGTGTGGTCTCTGCCCAGGGTCCCCCCGCACCTGCTGTGCAGTCTCTGCCCAGGGTCCCCCCGCACCTGTCATGCGGTCTCTGCACAGGGTCCCCCCACACCTGCCGTAGGGTCTCTGCCGCAGTCAGGTGGCAGTGGGGGAAGGCAGGACCCTCTCCTCTAAAAAGGCCCTAGCTTGGGGAGTCCCGCAGGCTGCCCCCGGTCCACTTCCAGAGGGGTGGGAACCAGACGCCTGGGGGAGGAGTGTCGGGGGTCTGTGGATTGTGCGGTGAGCTCGCTGCAGGGAGCGTCTGCCGCACCTCCTGCCTGTGACAGTCACGAGGAACCTCTCTCAGGCACCACCCAGCGCTGGGAGCTGACCCAGACGAGGTTTGAGGGCTGCCCGGAGGCGCTGGCGGCCTCTGTGCAGGGCTTGGCATGACATGTCCCCACCCTCAGGTAGAAAACCCTCACGCATATTTTCTTCCAGTTCCTGTTCAAACTTCTAAGGTTTTGTTTGTTTTAAATACCTGATGAAATTAAAGATCAAACACTTGTTTTAATGGTTAGCCAGTTGTGTTAATATGATTTTAAAATAATTTCCCCAGCAGTTCTCAAGTTTTTAAAGAAGTTTCAGGACCCCGTTATACCTTTAAAAATTATTATAAGCAAGAGCTTTTGTTCATGTAGTTAATAATTACGGATTTTTATTGCATTCAAGATTAGAGCTGAAACATTAAAAAAAAAAAAAAGCTCATTTAGAAATAACCCAGGACATGTTAACGTGCAAGTCTGATTTTCCAAATCCAAAAACCCAGATGAGGGTCACTGTTTTACGTATTTGCAGATTCCTTCAGTGTCAGACTTAAGGCAGCAGCTGTACTATTCTCTCTGCTTCTGCACTGACTGTCCTCAGATCATCCTGTCGGGAAAGCTCCACGGTGCAGATGCGAGAGCTGCAGAGGGGAAGAGGCAGACGGTGGTTCAGGGCTGTGGGTAGCTCTGACCTGTGGGCTGCCGCAGGGACTCGGGATACTGCTCTTCTGCTTTCTTCCCTGATGGTGTCAGAGCCAGCTCGAGCTCAAGGCGCGTTTGTCCTCCAAATCCCCCTGGGTCTGTGCTGAGGAAAGCGGTAGGGGCTGGACCGAGGACGTGCAGCAGCTGCATGGGGCATTTGCTCAGAGCCCAGGAGGGGTGCGGGAGGAGAGGAATCAGTAGCCTGGCCGGCCAGCCCCAGCCTGGTGCGGGCATGCGGTCTCAGATCCCCTCTGTGTGGATTAGCCACAAATGAGCCAAACTGGAGTACTTTCAAGGGCAGTGAAAATTTTTAATTATTAAGTAAAAGCTTTATTAAACAATGCAATTAAAATAATTGTAGAATTCACACCACATAATAAGTGACCCAGAAAGTCCGCTGCTGTGAGACAGTTGAGGCAGGTCTTCGTCTGACTCTGGAAGGGCAAGGCTGGGCCTTGCGCCCCCTGCCCACGGCTCCCTGCTCGCCCGCCTGCAGTGTGGAGGCGGCACAGACGGCCAGTGTGAGTGGGGGGAAACCTCAGTGAGGGCTCTGTAGCCAGAGGTATGTTCTAGAGTCTTGTCTTGGAACCGAGTAGAGCCCGGGAAGTTCCTTTTTGAAGATGTTGGTGTCCTGTAAGTAAGTAGCTTCTCCTTGTGGCCCTGTTGCTGTTGAGGGTTAGCACTGAATGTCTGGAGGGTGCACGTATTAACAGGTGTGCCTTACCCCCACCCACCGAAGTCTAAACAGGAGGCTCTGTCTCCACTGGCTGCCTCTCACTGACCTGCAGGGCGGCTATCGTCTCTGTGGACAAGCGGGCTGTGCTCCGCTGCCCCAGGGAGAGCCCGACTAATCGCTGGTTTCTACTTACAGTAGTCCCTGAACAGTGCGGGGATTGGGGGTCCCAAGTACAACTTTGGACTCCTTCCAAAACTTCTAACAGCCTACTGTTGACCGGAAGCCTTACCAATAACAACCATCGATTAACATATATTTTGTATGTTGTATGTATGCTCAGTCATACATACATACATACATACAGGTGGCTCAGTCGAGTCTGACTCTTCGCGACCCTCTGGACTGTAGCCCGCCAGGCCCCTCTGTCCACGGGATTCTCCAGGCAAGAACACCAGAGTGGGTTGCCGTTTCCTCCTGCAGGGGATCTTCCTGACCCAGGGATTGCACCCACGTCCCTTGCGTCTTCCAGCGTTGGTGGTGGCTCGGGCTCTCACCACTAGCGCACCCGGGAAGCCCGTTGTATGTGTACCTACGTTTGTTTTATGCCTTCATGACATACCTGTTTCTTAATTTTTTTGATATTTCTAGGCTCTGCAATTAGGCTGTGAGTTTTTTTCAGATTGTTAGAGATCCTCCCCAAATTTCCCAGTGTATCTATTGAAAAAAATCTGTGCATAAGTGGACCCCCGCAGTTGAAACTCGTGTTGTTCAGGGGTCAGGAGTCCTCACTCGAATAGCAGTTTTATAGATGCTAATGTGAACACCGCACCTGAAAACTCAGGGCTCCAAGGCTGATACCCTGGCTCTGGCTGCTTCAGTGGAAATAGAGGGGTAACGGCCTGAGAGCCTGACCTGCTCAGACCATTTCTCTCAATTTCTCTGGGAAAAATAAATTAGAATTGTTCTAAGTCAGGCTTGTCTGGTTCCTGCAGAAAAGAGCTATTGTCTGGTCCACCTTAATCCTGAATAGCTACCTGTTTGACACCGTATAGGAACACGGCCTCTGAGAGTCTGGGCGTGCTGATTGTCTAATTCTCCGTGATCCTTCCAATGTGTTGTCCCCCCTGTCCTCCGCAATCTGATTTTTTTTAGGCCCTTCATTTGGGGCTAATTCGTCATTTCACATGCTCGCTGCCTGCCCTCACTCTTTACCCGGTAGTTCAGAGGTTAAAGCCCGATTCTGGGCTCAGTTAACCAAAAGCTCTAAAAACTCAGCTGCCCCTCATTGAGAGGAAGGGACCTCTGAGGGCCTTGATTTCTGAGGCCTGCAGTTCTTTCAGTGTCCCTGCTGGAGTCTCTTTCAAATTGTCTTAAAATAGTTTTCTTTAAAAAGTTGTGTCCTTATTCGGTGTCTACGTTTTTTCAATATTGGAATGTGAATTTCCGGAAGGACTGGATGTTGCTTTTTCCTAAAGCAGTAGCATGTAAGATAAAACTACAGCTGATGGCCAGTTGGGCAAGATTGAGCTTTTGTGGGGTTTTGTTATTTCACCTAACTTGGAAACACTGTCATATAATCCTGAACAGTGGTATATATTTTGACCAGCTAATTCGGTGTTAATTGCTATCAGGCCTACAAACCTGTACTGTATGTAGGAAATTACTCTGTAGAGACTTAGTCTGATGTGAGAGAGGTTGTGCACCCACGTAGCTTGTAGCAGTTTAATCCACAGACAAGGCTTTTCTGATTGGAAACACGTTTCAAAAATGAGCTCTCCAGCTCTGCAGGCCCAGATGAGCCCGTGCTCCGTGGAGAGTGTCACGAGTGCCTTTGACAGGCTGGCTGCTCTCCTGCGGGAGACGGGGGGTCGCTGTCCTCAGTGTGGGTGCAGCCAGCCTTGGGCTTTGTGGGAAGGCCCCTCCCTTGGTGGGCGTGGACCGTGGTGGTTTCCACTTGAGTTTGTCTGAGTGAGTTCCCCTTCCTGTGCAGGACAGTGTGCCCCCTGCTTGGACTTACCGTTCCAGAGTGACTGCCTGGGTACACAGACGTGAGCTCCTGCATGGACCCCAGCTTTCCTGGGCAGTCCTTTAGGTGGGTCCTTGGTCTGAAAGTTCTTCCCGAGGGACGGTGCTGAAGGGCACCCCAGGCAGCCCCGCCGTGTGAGCCCGTGAGGAGATCGGCCGGGTGCCCTGTGTCTAGACGGTTACTGTTTTCTGAAGGGGTGCCAGAACAGCATGGTTTTGGGGTCTGTTTTTATAAAATTCCTCTGGATGTGTTCAGTAGCTGTCACCAAGAAGGTTGCTTTCATTCTCTGGAGCGATGTCTATTGGGAGTGATTGTGGGGGATGAGGAGTCCCTCTGGTCAACTGAGAAAAGATTCCTGCTATTCTCTCATATTCATCTTGAATTTCTTAGCATAAGGAGAGTAAATTAAGAATGGACTTTGAGTCATATGTTTGTAGGGAACATAGATTTGATGGCAGATCTCTTCCTGTAAGCACTTCTCAGTTCTGTGTTTGGTTATTGATCTTACAGACTGAACAGAGCTAAGCATCACCAGGGTTGATACTTGTTTTTTTTACTGCAAAGAAGTACAGATGGAGAAGGAGAGACCTAGAGAACACAGCAGGTCATTTGAATCTGTTAGAAGATGGGAAAGTGGAGCTGATGTTTGTTGCCATTTGTGTTCTCCAAGGCTGCCTTCTCAGACTCTGATGTGCTCAGGCATCGTTCGGGGACTGTGTTAAGATGCAGATTCTGTTGCCGTAGGTCTGGGTCCTCAGAGTCTGCTTTTCTAACAGACACTTGGGGGATGCTGATGTTGCTTTTGTTCAGGGACCACGTTTTGAGTAGCAGGGGTCTATAGAACTCTGGGGTATGTGCATATCTACTTTTTTGGGATCTCAGTTTTCCAACCAGGAATGGAACCCAGGCCGTGGCAGTAAAAGCACCAAATCCTAAACACTAGACCGCCAGGGAACTCCTCAATCCAACAGTGATTGGTAACAGCCGTCTGGATCGCATTTCGCCTGCTTTCTCTCTACTGGGCACTGAGCAGCAGAACAGTGATCGGGAATGGTGGTGGCGTCTGACAGCGCGTGGGGCTGCAGACAGACGCGGTTCTCTTTCCCACTGACGCGCACACTCCTGTCCGGCTGCGACATGCAGAACCCTCCTCAGACGGCGTCACCCACGGAGAGCGCGGCTCTCAGGCTCCCGTCGGGTGTGGGCTCCGCGGCCTGTGTGAGGGCAGCGGTGCCCTGTATGCGGAACTCGTTGCTGTCACGCGCCTTCTGCGGGGAAGAGGAGGAGAGACGGGACCAGCCCGTCCAGTCTTCGCGTTTCCCGGGGGTGTGGGTGCCTCCAGGCGCCTGTCCTTCTGAAACACGGGTCACTGTCCTGTGGGGCGACCCCGCGGGTCCGTGGCGGCTTCTGGGAAGAACGCGCCGGGCCGACCCGCCTCTGCCGTCCCGGGACCCGCCTGCCCGCGCGCCCCCACGCCCGGCTGCCCGGCTGCGGCATGCTTGTCGGGTCGTCGTGTCCCCCGCCGCCCATGCATGGTTGACGCTGTTCAGAGAACTGCGACCTGTGGGACTCCTTTCTGTTTAAGATTATGGAGAAAGGGGGAAGAGCCCCCTTCAGAGGGTCAGAAATGACGCTTTCACCAGAGGTGACGCGGCTCTGAAGAGCTCTGTGTGCTGAGAGGTGTTTCTCGTAAGTGTGGTTTGCGTTTCCTGCGGTGCACGGAGGAGAGGGTTTCTGGCTCCTTCCCAGCCGGGCCGGTGTGGAGGCTTCGGCGCCCCTCCCCGTGTTCCTGGACGGAGACGTGTTGGAGGCCCGCACCCGCGGGTCTGGAGGACGGGGGCCTGTGCTCTGCGGAGCGCCTGCATTACCGGAGCGGGTGCAGCGACGGGCCCTCACGGGCTGCGCCGCCGGAGCCGGGCTGCCGGCGCCCTCTCACCGCCGTGTGTTGTCCGCAGCGCTGGCCCCAAAGGCGACAACATCTACGAGTGGAGGTCCACCATCCTTGGGCCCCCGGGCTCCGTGTACGAGGGCGGCGTGTTCTTCCTCGATATCACCTTCACACCGGAGTACCCCTTCAAGCCTCCAAAGGTAAGGGGCTCCCCGACTGACGCTGACGTTCAGATATTCCTATGAAAGATGGATCCGGCTTTTAAAATGGGGGTTTTAACCATAAAAAGCAGATCCTGACAAATCTCTTAAGTACATTTGAACATACATAAAACACATCTTTGGGTTGACTGCCTCTTCTGGCAAAGACCATTTCTAAGTAAGTGTGTTTCCATGGGGCTTAAAATCCTGCACATCTCCCCATAAGTAATCTCCTATTTCCCACTCATCAGGAAAAGTTTCTAACCAGTAAAAACAGTGTCACGGTCTCCACACACGGACGAGTACAGGGACTGTTAGCGTGGCCCCAGGGCGCGGATGACATGCAGATCCCTGAAGCGCTCCATATTTAGAGCAAGGCAGCTGGAGACGCTCCTACCGACCAAGCCTCGGACTCCCTCGGGCCCTTCAGACCCCGGCGCGGGCTCTCCTCCAGGGTGGGGGCTGCCAGTCACTGTCCCCTGGGAGGCTCAGGGCCTCTTCAGAGTCGGAAGCAGAGCCAGTGTATTTCACAAGTGAGAACTAAGAGAGCAGACAAAACAACCCTCGTGTGGCTGATGTTGCTTTGCCTGCTGCTGTGGTCCTTACCCGTTTCTGGCTCCACCCCCGGAAACTGTTAAAGTGAATTCTGTGATGTAGGCCTGCAAGACAGCTGCAGGATCTGATGTAAAGGTCAGAAATGAGCAGAAACAAACCGCATCCGCTGATCCATTTTTCAGCCTTTTGGGTGTGTGATCAGTGTTTGCTAAGCTGTTTGTCTTCATGTTCCCACTACGGTGTTTGAATAAGGTGCTGAAGTTTGCTTTGAGGCCATGTAGTTCTACCAGCTAACACAAGAGGTCAGCAAACGACTAGCTATTCAAACTCTAAAACGTTAGGAAAATATGTACATTAAAACTGCTGAAGATGAATTCAAGAAACATACAGGGAACTATATCCAGCCTCCAGGGGTAAACCATAATAGAAAAGAATATTTTTTAAAAAAAAGACTGTTTTTATGTGTCTGTGTGTATGTATGTATAATTGAGTCACTTTGCTGAAAAGGGGAGATTAACACAAAATTTGTAGATCAACTATAGTTCAGTTTAAGAGGCAAAAAATGAAAAATTGAAGTTACCTTGCTTTTTGTTGGTGATTACTTCTTAAATGAGATTGTATCTGTGAATACTTTCTAATCTCAATTTTATTAAATCGTCTCTTAACACAGGCCTTTTTAAGTTAAATTGTTACTTTATTCACTTTTTTTTTTTAAACCAATGTCTTTCTTTAAAAGTTTTAATTAGAGCCATTTCATTGAAAAGGTTTTTTAGTAAAAAGTTTCATTGTGCTGTTTAAATTTTGTTTAACACTACCTTATTTTTTAGGTTACATTTCGGACAAGAATCTATCATTGTAATATTAACAGTCAAGGAGTTATTTGCTTGGACATTTTGAAAGATAATTGGAGCCCAGCACTAACCATTTCTAAAGTCCTTCTTTCTATCTGCTCACTTCTCACAGACTGTAATCCTGGTAAGCTTATGGCCGTTTACCTTGTTTTATTCCTCCTCACCTGGGAAATAGTGGTTTTTTCCATTAAACTAAGATTTTCTAAAGTTCAGATTTTATTTTTGTACAAGCTTTCAAAGGAGAAAAACTTAATTGTTTTTCAAAGAAATATCTAGTCAACAGTTGTTGAAAAACGCAGCCGCTTCCCCAGCTGATGTGCTCTAGGAACAAGGTGTTTTAATCTGCAGGCTTCACATCAGATTGCCTTAGATTTTTACATTTTTAGTCATTCCCTCCTTTATTTATTTCTATTCTGCTTTTGCATATTTCCCACGAAGTTCTCCTAAAACGACACGCTTGTGAGTGTTTTTGCGTCTGACCTGCCCTCTGCCTGCAGGTCCACCCCACAGCTGCCCCTAACTGGACAGTGGTTCCCTGCTGTATACTTAGTGATGACCAGACTGTGGTGCTTTCTGAACCTTCATTTTCCTCTAACTAAATTTTTTTCTAGATAAGCCAAATACAAATTTAATTACTAAAGATTCTGTTTAGGTTTCAGAGAAGCACTGCTTAACTGAAAGTACAGGTTTCGACCTGGCAGCTTTGGCCCTTTCTGGGTAAACAGTGGAGAGGTCAATAGTTTGATGTTGCAATAGCCTCGAGGGCCTCACCGTGTTCAGTGTCAAGACCGTGGTGCCGTTGAGCAGAAGGTGGTCCTGTGAACGGAGCTGGGTGTTGACGGTAGTCAGGGCCATGAGCCTCCTGGACCCTGACACGGAGGAGCAAACCCTGCGGTGGGGGGAGAGGAAAGTCTGGAAGGAAAGGCATCCAGAATGGAGGAGGGGTTGGATGACAGCCACCTGTCCACATTCTCCCAGGCTGGCACTGACCTACTGGCTAAGATTGAAATGTCCTTTTCCTTCCCTCAAAGTAATGTGCATTCTTCTCTTCCAGCCGACCCCTTGGTGGGAAGTATTGCCACTCAGTATATGACCAACAGAGCAGAGCACGACAGAATGGCCCGACAGTGGACCAAGAGATACGCTACATAAACTGGGTTTTCACAGGTCTTCACATTACTTGTCTGTCACAGAGAGAGCTGCTTATGGTTTTGAAGGGGTGGGGGAGGGTGGGAATTGGTAAAGAGTAGGGTATTTCTATAACAGATATTATTCAGTCTTATTTCCTAAGATTTTGTTGTAACTTAAGGTATCTTGCTACAGTAGACAGAATTGGTAATAGCAACTTTTAAAAACTGTCATTAGTTCTGCAATATTAGCTGAAATGCAGTACAGAGAAGAATAGACATTTGGGTTCAGTTGCTTGTAGACTGTAAATTTAAAACAGCTTAATTTCGTACAGGTTACACATGGCCATTTATGTAAAGTCCTTCCAAGACTACACACTTTTTTGTTTTGAAAAATTGGAATTTGTTTTCCCTCCTTGAAAGGGAACATTGATATTTAACGGCTTTTAGAGACTGTCATCTCATATATAAAATGGACACGTGGCTATAGGATACCAATACAGAAAATGAGTAGTTATGTATTTTATTTTATATGCCAATCTACTTTATTGTGAAGAGAGAGAGGTTTGAATCAGGACTTTTGAAAACCTGTAGTAAAATACCTTAAGCTGTTAACTGTCAGGCGTGGAGTAGGTTGCTCAGTGGATTGGCTCTATGTTGTGGACTACTCAAGTCTGCATTTGTTACTGTGCTAATAAACAATATTACAACAACCACCAGCACTGCTGCATTCATTACTTTCTTCTGCCTTTTTGGTAGTTTTTCTTCTTGCTAGATCTTTTACTATTAAAACAATCTAGAGTTAATGCAGACTGAACACGTTGGTTTCATTTACCCAGCACCAACTGGGCTTGGTATGTTACTCTTAATTTATCCAACAGCCTTGCAGGATAACTACTGAGGTGCCTTAGAAAAGGTTAGATAATCTAAGTCATTTTCTTCCAAAGATAAGAGTTCTGCTACATCTTTTTAAAAGCATTTTCCAGTTTGTAGATGCAGTGGTAGAATTAGGTTGGTGCAAAAGTAACTGTGGTTTTGCAGTGTTGCGCTTTGCCATTTGATGTTGGAACACATTCTTAAATGTGGTTATGTGATACATCATTTTAATGTGCATGTCTCAATTTACTTTTTTTTTTTTTTGCGAATGACTTATTACTTGCTAACAAAATGATGTTAGACAAAAAATAAAATCAATTTTCTTACTCGATCTCAAAATGAGTTGTGAGCAGCAGAGACAACTCGAAACATCAGTGACACACTTGGCCCAGGAGCTGCTAACACAGCGCAGGGGTGGATCAAGAAGTCCTGCAAAGGAGACGAGGGCCTTGAAGACGAGGAGCACGGTGGGCGGCCAGCGGAGGCTGACCACAGCCAGCTGGGAAGATCTTCGAGGCTGATGCTCTTACAGCTACACAAGAAATTTCCAAAGAACTCAAAGTCAACCTTTCTATGGTGATTTGGCACTTGAAACAAACTGGAAAGGTGAAAAGGCTCTGTAAATGGGTGCCTTATGAGCTGACTGCAAACAAAAACTCAATTTCTCAATCCAGTGCAACAGTGACGTGCAACAAAAAGTGGATTTTACACAACTGGCGATGACCAGCTCAGTGGTTGGACTGAGAAGCTGCAAAGCACTTCCAAAGCCAAACTTGCACCAAAAGAAGGTCCTGGTCACTGTTTGGTGGTCTCCTGCCGGCCTGACCCACTACAGCTTTCTGAATCCTGGTGAAACCATTCCATCCGAGAAGTACGCTCAGCAAATCGGTGAGATGCACCGAAGACGGCGATGCCTGCAGCCGGCACTGGTCCTCAGAGAGGGCCCGATTCTCTCCATCCGATACTCGCCGCGTAGCGCAGAGTGGCCCACATTCTTGCCTCATCCACCACATTCACCTGAACTCTCGCCAACCGACTATCACTTCAAGCATCGCGACAACTTCTTGCAGGGAAAACTCTTTCACAATCAGCAGGAGGCAGAAAATGCTTTCCCAGAGTTCACGGAATCCCGAAGCCCAGATTTTTATGCTCTGGGGAATAAACAAAGTTACTTTTTGTTGGCAAAAATGTGTTGATTGTACTGGCTCCTATTTTGATTGATGAAGATGTGTTTGAGCCTAGTTATAATGATTTAAAATTCACGGTCCAAAACCACAGTTGCATTGGCACCGACCTAATACAAGGTATTGAATACAATCCCTGTGCTAGAGAGTAGGTCCTTGTCGGTTCCCTGTTTTACATGCAGGAGTGTCTGTTCACCCTAAACTTAATCTGTCCCTCCCCGCCTTTCCCCTTTGGTGACTGTAGTTTGTTTTCTAAGTCTGTGAGTCTGTTCCTGTTCTGTACGTTCGTTTGTGTCATGTTCAGATTCCTCATGTTAGTGACACTAGATTGTCTCTGAGTCACTTCACTTGGTGTGATAACCATCGATAGCTCCTTTTCTCTGTGTGTGGTCTTTGCCGACAGCGCCATTCCTGAAGCGCCTAGATCTGGGTTTGCAGCTGTTCTCTTGATGTGAGTCTCTCACGCTGCCTTGTGACTTGATTCAGGTTGTGCACCTTTGGCAGGAATACCCTGAGGTGATGCTGTCCTTCTCAAGGCACCGTGTCAGTTTGTCCCCTTACCGACAGCATCTCCCTTTTTGATATTTATTTATTTGTTTGCTCTGGGTCTGTAGTTGTTCCATGTGGGAGCTAGCTCCCCGACCAGGGATCGAACCCGGATCCCTGCTGTATTGGGAGCAGAGTCTCAGCCACTGGGCCACCTGGGACGTCCCCTCCCCTCTTTAGATTAGGGAGAATATAAAGCTATATATATATATATATATAATGATTTTAAGATAGTCACTGCCTTCAAAGAGCTCATTGTTCTGTTGGGGTGACAAGTCCGAATCACATTTGCACCAACCTCGTATCTCCACGTGAGAAGTGGCTCTCGTGGAGAAGTAACTACAGCCACAGTGGGAGGAGCTGTAGGGTCCAGAGTGGAGGTTCATATCCATTCACTACATGTTTAAAAAGAACATAGTCATGCTGCACACTAACAGAGCCAAGCTGAGTTCAGCAGAGGAGCAGACTGCAGGATGGTTTTTTGTGGGTTTCTCTGCCACACTGTGGCATGAGGGATCTTAGTTCCCGAACTTGAACCTGTGCCCCCTGCATGGGGGAGCGTGGAATCTTAACCACTGGACCACCAGGGAAGCCCCCCCCCCCCCCCCCATATAATCCTTGTAAATGCTGTGTGCTGTGCTTAGTCGCTCAGTTTGATTCTCTGTGACCCATGGGCTGTACCCCACCAGGCAGCTCTGTCCGTGGGATTCTCCAGGCAAGAATAATACTGCAGTGAGTAGCCTTTCCAGTCTCCAGGGGATCTTCCCAATCCAGGGGTTGAACCCAGGTCTGCCACATTACAGGCGGATTCTTTACCGTCTGAGCTTTAAATAATTGTAAAAGTATTTATCTGTGTTTGGGAGGAAGAAAAAAAAAATAGAGGTTCAACACTCAGTAACTATAAGAGAAGGCAGGGAATGATTTAACCATCTGAGTGATAGTTCTTTAACCAAAAATAAGTAATGAGAAATTGTAATTATAAATCGGCCAGAGCTGCCATCACATAAGTTTTGTATCTTACATGCTGTAGTTCTTGCCTTCCAGTCACTTAACAGCCAACTGAGTTTAAATTCACTGAGCTTCACCATCTTAAAAGTACCCCAGGTAACTGCTGTTTACTGGACCTTTTAAATCATTAGTTTGTTGTTGGACCACGTACCTCACATTTAAAACCAATACTTAACTGCTTCGATGGTTGAAACGACTTGAGTGGCTTGCTGCTTACTTTTCAAGTAGTTATATGGTAACTGACTTGTTCACGGCGGAAGCTTTACTAGTGTTTAGCAGCTTCCTAAAGAAGGAAGAAGCAATTTGAACGTATTTACACCACCTACTCAATTCATGCTAAATTTCAACAAAGTTAAATCATGCATTTTATTCTGTTCAGCAAGATCTCCACCAGATGAAGTTTAGCTTAACTCAGTACTCCAATTGTTTACTGTTTGTGATCCAATCTGGACACATGTGAGGTGTCATTTTAGAACCCTAGACATGAGACGATTAGAAGTCTGCATAAAGTGACCCAGGATGACCGCTTCTGAGAAAAGTTAAAGGTGAGCAGAGCTACTCGGGTCCTCTGCGTACAGCCAAGCTTTATTCAAGTACAACGTGATGTAAATGGCACAGGTGCTCGATTCAGGGACAAGTTTCAAACAATGAGGGTGCAAATACATGATTTCAAATCAGGCAATACAACTTAGCCCAAGTAACTTGATGATAACTGAAAGCGCATCAGAGGCTTCCTAAGGACCAAGGCAGACAAACGGCCTGGCTTGAACACGGTCACGGGTACCTAGAGGCAGTCCCGACTGAAGGACGCCGGCGTGCTTCGAGTCCTAGTTCTCCGAGCTCGAGTTCCCTTTGTTCTTCCTGCCGGGCAGAGGGAAGCTGGATTTGCTCTGGGGCTGCGAGAGCTTGCTGGCCAGCAGGGTGAAGGGCTCGATGAGGGTCTTGCGGTCAGTGACCGTCACCTCCCACAGGCGCACCTTCTCGCTCCTGGCCCACTGCTGTGCCACCTCGGCGTCCACCTGTCTCTGTTCCGAAAGGTCGATCTTGTTCCCTAGAACAACGATCGCCACCTGGAGGAGGGACGGAGGGAGAGGTCACACTTAGGAGCTCCTAGACCAAACGGAGAAGGAAGACTGTACGTGACCTGCGTGGTAAGAAGGCGGGGCAGCACCTCACTGCCGCTTCTGTGCATTTTGTTAAAAAAAAAGGAATGCTGTAACCTGTGAAATGCCTGGGGTGTGAATGGAAGGGAGACGGGAAATCAATGCCTGGGGTACAGATAACGGTCTGACAAGCGTGCCTGCGTCTCAGTTTAGCTCTTACCTGCTGTCTGGGAAATCTGCGAGATGTCCTTGAAAACACAACAGGGCGCCCCGACCAGGGGAGGTCTGCACTCGGGGGAGCTGACTCTCCACTCACGTTCATCCAAATCACAGCAAAGTGCCTGAGGCAGGCACTGAAATCCCTGCTGAGCGCGTGCCCCAACGGGAACATTGTGCGTTAAAGGCAGGGCGAGCGAGCCTTCTCTCAGAGCGAACACTCGCTACGCTGGGCGACGCAGGCAGCAGTCACAGGGCAGCCAAAGCCCGGGGGAGGAAATGGCATCCGGGTATTGAGGCGCCTGCCAAGCTGACTCAAGCCGGAGGTGGGGAGGCGGCGGGGGCACAGCTCGGAGCCCTGGGCGGCCCGGCCCGTCCCACCGTCAGAGGCCGTCCAGCCGGGACGGAGCAGCGCCCGGAGCCCGGTCTTCCTGGCTGGTCTGTAACGCCTGCCTCTCAGCAGGAGCCGCCCTCCCGTCGCGCTCCCCGCCCCCCAGCTTCACCTGCGCCTGTCCTTGTCGTCTGCTCTTCCCGACAGGACAGCAGAGGCAGCGCGCTTTGCCCGCAGACGTCCCCGCGGCCGGCGTCTGCACAGAGGCCTGCCCTGCGGCCAATGGGACAGGCCCTGCCCTGTGGTGCCAGCGGCGGGGGAGGCGGTCCCCTCGGCTCCGCGCCCTCCCCGCCCGCGTCCTTCCCCGATCCGTCCCCGCCGCTTATCGCCGAGCGGCCCCTGGTCACCCCACGCGCCGCCCGTCGGGATGCGTTCAGCCTGTGGATGACCCGCCGGCATGCTCGCAGCAAGAAGACAGAAGCAACGGGAAGGGAACTTCTGTGTACTTCCACCACCGCACCTAACCGCCCTCCGCATCCTCTAAGCCCACGTCCACCCTTTAGGATCGGGTGTCGCTCCACCAACCATCCCCTCGCTCCTGCACCTCTCCACTGAGCCATCCTGCACACAAACAACTGTCTCATCTGAGAAACAAACCTTCTCAACATCCTTCTCCAGCTCCCGTCCCGCTTTGTGCTGGGTGCCAAGTCGTTTCAGTCCTGACTCTGTGCGCCCCTGCGGACTGCAGCCTGCCAGGCTCCTCTGTCCATGGTGTTCTCAGGCAAGAATACTGGAGTGGGCTGCCATGTCCTTCGCCAGGGCATCTTCCCCACCCAGGGATCGAACCCGGGTCTCCTGTGTCTCCTGCACTGGCAGGCGGGTTCTTGACCACTGTGCCCCTGGGAAGCCCTGTCCCCTCTATGGGACAGAACATTTATCCTCTGACTCCAGGCTCTTGAAGAGCTGTGTTTGCTGTGCTCAGCCCCCTCAGCCAGTCCAGCAGACTTTGAAGTGCTCCGCGTTTAAACACTACTTCTCGGCTTTGTTGATCTGCCTTCAGCATCTGACAGAGCCTGGTCACTCCCTCCTTTTTAAAGCGCCGACTTCACTTGCCTTCCGGTCTCTTTGCCCTCATCCCTGTCTTCCTCCTGCTTCAGAGGCCACTTCCTGTGCAGACTCCTCAGCCGCGGTCTTCTCAGTGCTAACCACTAAAGGTCAGTGTGCTTGAGAGCGAGCTATTGCACTAAAACACGGCTTTGCACCTTGTCCCCCACGGTCAGAGTCAGCATAGAGCAATCAGTTTAAAACTAAGTCAAAAGGAGGTTCAGCTTCCTTCACATGAAGCAAAAATGAAGCTACAAAAACACCCTTCACCTAGAAGAGTCACGAAATCCAGACATTTAAGCCCAGGGTTGTCAAGGCTGCAGAACAGGCGCTCTCACTGTATTCCTACAGAGGGCAGCTCCGCACCGTCTTTACCCTCGACTCGAGATCCTAACTTGTGCTGGTGGATCTTCAACTATCGGCTAAAATGTATGTACAAAACAATAAAAGTCTAAGATTATTCACTGTAGCATGGTTCATAATACCACATGACCCGAGATAACCCGTGTCCCATCAACCGGAGGCTAATTACATATGATACATCTATAGTCATACAATGAATACGAGGCAAACTTAAAAAAAAAAAAAAGGAATCCTGAGTACTCCTAGGGAAAGGACTCCAAGATGTATTACGTGAAAAATACAAGGTGTAGAACGATAAGCCACCTCAGGTATAACAGAAGAATAAGAAAAAAATATGTACCTTTCTATTTGCTTGTATTTATATGAAGAAACCCTGCAAGGGTGCCCCTCGACTAGGAAGGTGGGAAAATATTTAAAAAACACACTTGGGTACCAGAAATGGATGGCTGAGGATGGGTGGGAACCAGAGTTCACTGGAGTCCTTTTTATTTATGAACCATGTGCAAACATTCATTTTCTTAAAAACATGAAAATAAGTCATCTAACCCAGGCTACACCCTGCCCTCTCTTTGCCGCCACCCTCCCCTCCCGCCCGCCCGCCCCCAGCGTGACAGGCACCTCCCCCCCGGGGGGGCCTCAGCCGGCACTCCCCCCAATCCCCGCCCCACGAAGCAGCCCCTCCGGAGGCCGGCCAGGCGCCCCTCACGTCCCGGGTCTCGGCGAGCAGTCTCCGCAGGAGGGAGGCCTTCCCGCGTGGCCTCCCGCCTCCCGCCAGCAGCTCTGTGGGAGCAGACTGTTTCATGTCTCCCGTGTCCCCGGCCCCTCACCAGAACAGTGCCGGCCCACAGCCCGGGAAACGTCTGCGGTCCAAACTCGCCTACACGGAGCTACCACCTCGGCCAGAGCAGAAGGGCTGTCACTAAAAGTCTGTAGATGGGTTTCCCTGGCGGCTCGGCGGTACAGTCCGCCTGCCAGCGCGGGAGACACGCGTTCCACCCGCCACAGAGCAGCTATGCCCGCGCGCCCCAGAGCCGGCTCCGCAGGAGGAGAAGCGCAGGGAGAGGGCCGCGCGCCGCAACTACAGAACGGCCCGGCTCGCTGCAACTACAGCAAGCCCCTGCGGCAGCAAGACCCAACACGGGCAGGAATGAATGAATAAAAAGGGCAAAATAATGCCGTCTGCAGCAACATGGATAGCCCTAGAGATTGTCGTAACTGAAGTCTGAAGAAGACAAATACCACAGGAAATCATTTACATGTGAAATCTAAAATATGACACATGACCTGACACAGAAGCAGCCTCTCGAAGAACAGACCTGCGGCTGTCGAGGGGAGACGACTGGGGAAGGAGCGGGGTGGGGGGCGGGGTCAGCAGATGGAAGGGGTCAGCCTTCATGCACAGATCGGAGAAATAAGGTCCTGCCGCACAGCAGTTTGTTACCAACCACAGCTCCACCTACGTCAGCGCTCTTGAAATGACAAGGTTACTGAAATGGAGCACAGGTGAGTCAGTGACTAAGGAGGGAGGGCTGGGTGGGGAATGCCTGTGGACATAAGAGGTCCAGCTGCTGCTGCTGTTACGTCACTTCCGCCATCTCCGACTGTGCGACCCCATAGATGGCAGCCCACCAGGCTCCTCCATCCCTGGGATTCTCCAGGCAAGAACACTGGAGTGGGTTGCCATTTGCTTCTCCAATGCATGAAAGTGAAAAGTGAAAGTGAAGTCGCTCAGTCGTGTCCAACCCTCAGCGACCCCGTGGACTGCAGCCCACCTGGCTCCTCTGACCATGGGACTCTCCAGGCAAGGGTACTGGAGTGGGGTGCCATCCCTTCTCCAATGCATGCATGCATGGTAAGTTGCGTCAGTCGTGTCCAACTCTGTGTGACCCCACAGATGGCAGCCCACCAGGCTCCTCTGTCCCTGGGATTCTCTAGGCAAGAACACTGGACTGGGCTGCTGTTTCCTTCTCCTGAGGGACCCCCTGCAGTGCTGGGAAGCCCCCCAGCTGTATCAGCGTCAGTGTCTCAGCTGTGTTATCTACGATGCTGCTGCTGTCGTTTAGTCCCTAAGTCGTATCTGACTCCCTGTGACCCCGTTATTTGCAGCCCACCAGGATGTCCATGGAATTCTCCAGACGAGAATACTGGAGTGGGTTACCATTTCCTTCTTCAGGGGATCTTCCCGACTCGGGGATCAAACCTGTGTCTCCTGCCATTTCAGGCAGATTCTTGACCACTGAGCCAGCAGGGACTACAATAGTTTTGGAGGGTGTTACCAGCATTGGGGGAAACTGGTGAGGGATCTCTGTTGTTTCTTAAACTTGCATGTCAATCTACAATCATCTCAAAATTAAAAGTTTGACATGAAAAAATATATGAGAATTAGGTTAAGACCATCCGGTGATGTTAACAGGTTCATGACACGGTTCCCGAGGCACTGAGAAGGTGGTCTTGACCTGGAGAAAAGCCTGCAACAAGAGAGCTCCAGGCGGGGAGCCAGTGGCTGAGGAGGACTGCCAAGGGAACAGAACCATCCTGCTGACAAAGTGTGCAGAAAGCAGACCCCTGGAGCGGCCCTGGGGTACGAGGACAGAGAAACAGACACGGGCCAGATCATCAAGGGCTTCACAGTCTGTAGTAAGAATCTTATTTTCAAGTGGTACATCAATAGAACCCAGTAATTATTCATTTTTTTCCATTTCTTTCCTTTTTTTTTTCTTTTTAAGGCTGAAGACAATCGTATTTATCCAAGAAGACAATAAAAAATAAAAAGTCCTAGGAAACAGTGGTCCCAAATGATATGAAATGAACTATGTATGTGAGATATGGAGTCATTAAAGTTCAACTTTACATGTAAACAAGCAAAGGCAGAGAGTCAAGCTCTGGTCCTGGTTGAACCCAGTCAGTCCTGTATTTCCTGGGCTAGGAAAAAAAAGTCATGACGACTACAGATATTATGAATACAACTGAATGCTTTTAAAACATTTTAATTGCCCGGAAGTCCATGCTACAATTTAAACAGAATTCACAGTTGGCTTTTTTTTTTTTAACAACCCACTTACCTCTTTTTTATCTTTGAACTTATCAATTTCTTTCTTCAGAAGCTCCACTCTTTGAAAGGATTCCAGGTTGTTCACACTGTACACAAGAACAAAGCCGTCGGCAAATGAGAAGTAGTGCTTGGGCAGCTCCACGCCTTCCTGCAGGCCTCGGGTGTCGTAGAGGTGCAGCTGCTCCTTGACGCCTCGGTCCGTCTCCACTGATGCCATGTACACGTCCTCCAGCGTCTCGCAGTCCCCCAGTCCTGGGCGAGAGGCCAGTCATTCTCTTTTAAGCCTTTACTGCACCTGTTACCACGCTGCCTCTGCTGTTTGGCTGCCTGGCGTGCAAGATCTCAGCTCCCCGGCCAGGGACTGAACTCGCAGCCCCTGCACCAGAAGGCGGAGCCGCAACCACTGGACCACCAGCAAGTCCCCAGAAACTACTTTTGTATATACCAGTATCAAGGCATTACGTCATTCATCTGAAATGAATAATGTTATGTCAACTTTATCTCCATTTTTTGAAAAAGCTATTCGTTTTTGGACAACTCCACCAATTTTTGAGTATTTTGTCATTGTGTACAAGTTGGCTTTCTAGGTTCCTTATTTACTATACCCAAGAATCCTATTTCCACTTACTTATTTAAATTGAAAAGTAGTTAAGATTCTTTCTTCCATATAGGAATATTTAGGAATAAAAGATAAAAAGATATATATATCTATAAAATATATATCTCCATATAGGAATAACAGATAAAAATTTGGCAATGACATTTACTATTATTTTTAAAAAGTAACTTACAAGAGTCAGAGAACTTAATGTCTAAAATGGTAATTAAAGTCTGATTTTTAAAGTAGTTTCAACAACTAAGTGGCCCTGTTTTCTTCTTCATCAGAGTCAAGGACAGGACTTGGGTAATCTTGATTTTTCTCTGGACAATGTCCACCATTTCCAGGGTCTGTTTAAAGGACTCAAAAATGCACATGTCCAGTCTGGGTCTAAGCACCAGGCCTTAATTCCCAGGTACCTACTGTGCACTTTTGTGTGACGTCTTGCATGTCCTTCGCACCGACAAGACTTGTTACCCTCCCGCCCACACCTGTCGCTCCTCCCCGCTTTGTCCCGTGATCGCCATCCATCTGCTCAGTCCTGAGTGTTCTCTCTGAATGAAGCAAGTATGGGTGAAAGTGAAAGTTAGTCGCTCAGTCGTGTCCGACTCTCTGTGACCCCGTGGACTGTAGCCCACCAGGCTCCTCTGTCCATGGGATCCTCCAGGCAAGAATACTGGAGTGGGTTGCCATTTCCTTCTCCAGTGGATCTTCCCAACCCAGGGATCAAACCCAGGTCACCCGCATTGCAGGCAGACTCTACCGACTGAGCCACCAGGGAAGCCTGGTGAACATGGATGGACGTATGGGTGAATACGGTCCCAAATCAGCCCCTCAGCTGCTACGAGCTCTGCTCAATCCACCGCCTGCTCCCACTCCCCTGGCTTGCGCCCTTCTCCTGAACCACTGCCAACAGCTCAAGAAACACCTGGTCAACCCCTCATCCTCTCCAGACTCTGCTGAAATGTCAGCTCTGTAGGTTTTCTTTGGATTATCCTCTATTCTCCATCCTGTGCTTCCTGTGTCTTGCACATGTAAGACCATTTCACCCGTCCATCTTTTCATATCTGTCCCCTCTGAAACTGGAGGGTAAACTCCTCGAGAGCCAGGACTGTGGTTAATCTCTCTCTAGTTCTGAGGACCAACAAACTGACTTACGGATGTACAAAGTCCTCAGAGATCATCTGAGTGGAATGAATGAGTGAGTGAGCTCACGCCTGGTGCCCCGATTTCAACCCCCTGCTCCCGGGAATGATGAGCCTTGAAACGGGCATCTTACTCTGCTCCATCGGGGTGCGTTCTGTCTCTGCAACTCGTCCGTAACTTCCTTGAGAGAAACACCCATTTGGTGTACACGGCAAGTATTCAACAACAGTTTGCTGACAAGGAGGTTAAGATGAGAAGATGAACACTCTGATTTCAATGACTAGTGTGATGGGAAGTCCATGAAGACACAAACGTGGCAGGGCTTCGATTACAAAAAAATTTTAAAACAAAAACTACCAAGACTTTGGTCATGTTGGATGTTTTATCCACCAAAAGCCAGTCTGGTTCCCTTCCTCCCATTAGGCTTAGACTTTCTGAGATTTTGTCATCCTATAAAGCGTGTGAAGTCAGACTCCTCGCCAGCTCTCCGATCACCTCTCCCCCTCCATGCTGCCCCATCCCAGCGGGAGACTAAGCTGCACTCCTGCAAAGCACAAAATAGAGGCTGCTGGGATGGAAACAGGGCAGAGTGAAAACAGGCAAGTCCGTGGCCTGCTCCCACACTGTGGGGCCAGCTCTGCACCCTCTAGGCAGAGGGATCTGGGGAATCTGACCACCGAAAAAGTTAAAAACCCTAACTATGCTAACCTCTAGGGTTAACTATTAATAACAAATGCCCCACCCAGGTCACCTTATAATGAAGCAAAGTCACGAATCCTACCCACGTGCTCAGAGCTTTAAAAGCTTTAAAAGCTTTAGCTTTTCAGTTCGCCATTGTTAATTACTAAGCAGACAACCAAGGGTTACCAGACTCCTGAGAAAGAGACCAAAAAGCAGGAAAGAGCGCCTGGAAAGAAAGAGACTGTGCAAAGAGAAGAAAACAAACCAAAAACTACCAAATACCACACTTAGAGAGATAAGATGGTGCATTCATGAAATAAGAACAGGATACGAAGAAGTAAAAACTGAATATAAGGGCCAAAACGTAAAGATGAGGAAAATCCCCATAAAGTACAACCAAACACCGAGACAGAAAACAGGAGAGGAGAAACTAACACCAGGGGTGAGGCCAGAAGACCCAGCATCCAAAACGAGAGCTCTGGGACCTCCATGGAGGCCCCGCGGCCTAAGACTCGGCGCGTGCAACGCAGGGGCGAGGGCTCCATCCCTGGTCAGGAACTAAGACCCCACACGCCATGCGGTGTGGCCAAAGCATTTAAAAGACAGCATGTGATCACAGGAAGACGTTAGATTCGGAACACCACCTCAGCGTGTATGCGCTCGGTTGTGTGCGACTCTGCGACCCCCCTGGCGGACTGTAGCCCGCCAGGCTCCTCTGTCCATGGGATCCTCCAGGCCAGAGTACTGGAGTGGGCTGCCATTTCCTTCTCCAGGCGATCGTCCCAACCCAGGGATCGAAGCCTCGTCTCCAGCATAGAGAGTCACAGGGACAATAGTAAACAGCTTTACTCGGAAGCCCCAGGGTCGCAACTGTGCCCAGGCACAGAGGGCCATCTGAGGCTGTCATCGCCCAGGGCCCCATTTCATCGTGAAACATTCTTCACCCAAAGAAAGGACTGGAAGATGTGCTCCAGCAGAAGAAAGGCGTAAACAAAAGATGACAACAGGTCTAGAAAGGGGAACTGAAACCCAGAGAGAAGAAAGAAGCCAGGGGAAGTCCTGCGGTGAGAGCTGTGCAACAGGCCCAGAGGATGCCAGGTCCCAGAAGGTCTCACCAAAGAGCGTGCGTGTGTGTGTGTGTGTGTGTGTGTGGTGGGGGGTTATCTGACACAGCAGACCTCAAAGGAAACAGAAACATCAGGACATGCATAAGAGTTAGGGAAAGATGTAAACAAACTAAAGAAATGATAAACAGGGCAAATGTTAGCCTCCATAAACAGAAAAAGAAGAAAGAAGACAGTGCATGACGCTGCTCAGCTGAGAACACCCACAGGTGCCAGCAGCTCAAAGTGTGGTCTGCCAGAGACCCCCCGAGGCCTCCTTCCAGGGAACCCACACGGGCCAAGGGTCAGACAAGAGTGAGCAACCAAACACAACGACATGGGGAAAACTTCTTTCGTAACAACACTAAGGCGTTCACCTTTTGCACTATGTTGACATTTGCTGGTGATGCAAAGGTAACGGTGGGTAAAACCAGAGTTGGCTTAGTACAAATTCAGGCAGGGGTACCAACTGTGTTAGTGGCTGAGTTCCTCACCACCTCCTATTGCACTCTAAAAAGAAAAAATCAATTTCATTTAAGAATGTCCTTGAGAAAGCAGGAAAAATTACCAAATTTATTAAATCCCAATCTTTGAGTATGTTTCTTTATCTTTTCAATATTCTATGTGATTAATGGGAAGACTGCATTAAGTATTTCACTTAATGAATAATGGTGACTGGAGGAAAAGTTCTTGTGTCCGAGTTGCAAGCTGAACCAGGCTTTTTTGTTTTTAAATGACACACAAAAAACCATGGGTTTTTGGGTATCTGACAGACATTTTCTCAAAGATGAATAAATGGAATCTATCGTTTCAAGGAAAATAACTGACAATATATGTGGTTAATGATAAGATTTGTGAGCTTTCAAGCAAAAAGGAGAATTCTATCCATTGGCATAAACTTGATAGCCTCCCAATGGCAATGACATTGGTGATGACATTAACAAATGTTATTCGGAAGATCTGCTTATCTAGGTTAACCAGTATTTTCCAAATGACCCATTCATGATAAAAAACTATGCTTGGGTAAAAAACCCATTTGATGTGCAAGACAGATCAATGTGATTTTAATGTAATACAAGCTCACTGATGTGGTTTCGGGGTTCACACTGCATAACCATCAATGACCGAGTTTTAGTGAAATACCAAAGCAAATCCTGAACTATCTGCAAAGCTATTAAGATACTCCTATCTTTTTCAACCACATACTTGTGTAAGGCCAGATGTTATTCATGTATCTCAACTAAAACAGCACACAACAGCAGGCTGAATGCAGACACAATCGGTTACGATAATCCAGCCGCTTCCTACTAAGCTGGACATTCGATTTTCAGAAATGTAAATCCACAATCATCTCACTAAATTGCTTTTGAAAATGTAATTATTTTTCATAAAAATGTGTTCCCTTAGCATGTAATAAATTTATTGTTCTTACTCTAAGTAGTACATTTAAAATTTTCCTCAGTTTTAATTTCTAATGTAATAGAAATGTCGTAAGACACAGCCTACATAAACAAAAGCTGTGGGGGTTTTGACAGGATAAAGGGATTCTTTTTTCCCCCTTGGGCATAATTTGTTTTTTGTACAAATTAGAATCTGAGGGTAAAAAATTCAGAACCGTTAATGCAGCATTTATGACAGGAGTGATGGTTTTGGGGAAATCAAAAGGTTTTCAGAATTTCTGACACAGGCACATCATGATAAAAACCGAATGTGGAGTTAACCAGAGTTGTTAAATATTATTTTGGGAAGAAGGCAGAAGAGAATCAGACCGCATCAAAATGGTCAATAACAATAAGATAGAAAAGTGCTCCAGGGTTCTTGCCACTGACAAACACTTCAAAGATCCATGATTCTACCTAAGAGAAGCCTCATTTCCTTCAGCTGTGTCTGTGACCTCCTTAAAGCCAGAGAGGCCTCATCATAGCCTGGATCACAGAGGAAATACAGAACAATTTTTAACTCAATGAATGGATAGATGAATGAGATAATCCAATTCACAAAAGTAGGTCATATTGCAGCAAACAGCTGTCTCTTCCATTCTTAAAACCCATTCAGCGGTATTGGAAAGTCGTGTATGAAATGAGAATGAGGGATCAGTGTATCCTGAAGTCAGTGAGTCTGTGACTCCAAGACTGCTATTCATGATGTAAATACTCTACTGGAAACCACAGACAACATTGTCTTGCCTGTTATAACTCCTGTTTTAACAGAGTAAGTGCGAGCACTCTTGAATATCGACAATATAAAAACATTTTCTCCTTGCCCCTACATCCCCCTTCAGTCTCTGTCGACTTCTACAACCTTCCTGGTCCCTTTAGACGACACCTCACCCATCTCTAGGTCAGCGCGGCCAACCAAAGACCCCAGCCAGTTCCCAGAGCCTACAGAGAAACTAGAGAAAAAAAATCTTACCAATAGTATGATTCCCATAAAGGAGCTGCTCCAAAATCGCTGTCTTCCCCACAGATAGCAAGCCACAGACCACCACCTTGCAGCCTTTCCCCATCTTCTCTTCAGAGATCGCTGTGAAGAGAAGAGAAGATCTTTAAAAGAAAAAAAAAAATCCTTTCCTTTTTCTATGTTTAAATGTAATCAGTAATATGTACACAGGGGGATACTGGGTATTTCAAGTATAAAAAAGAAATACAGAATAAAGTTTATTCCTCCAAACCCCATTCCCTGGTTCCCACATGCTCCCTTAGAGCAATCAGTGCTATGGTTCAGTATATATCCCTGCAGAGGTAACCTAGAGAAATGCAAGAATACACATATAAACACGCTTGTTTTCAAAAAGAAGAGAGACATCTTAAAGACTATTTTAATATTAATTAAGTCTACAGCAATCCAAACAGAATCCTAGATAAATCCAATCCTTGAAAGACTGCCTGCTCATCAATGTCTACCTGGAGAAACAAGCATTTAAGTAAAACTTTAAGGAGCCATGAAGATAACAATTTGGATAGAGAATGGACATCATTAAAAATGTGGATAGAGAATGGACGTCATTTTTTATAAGAAGCATTAACACCATCAATGCCAACGTTAGTCTTTTCTCAGGAGAGTAAGACACTGGATTTGGGGCTGTCTTAGTTACAATTCTGAGTCATGGTTCTTCATGATAGAAAAATTGTTCAGGCACTTTAAACCGAAAGAAAAGGAAAACTCATTCCTCTTTGCTTCCTCACATATCCAAGGAAGAGAGAGATCAGGTAACAAACATTTTATTGAATTTTCCTCAAGGTTTTTTTTTATCTTCCAGAAGGCAAGGCAGAAACGGAAAAAAGACTCATTAACTACAACAAAACAGCCAAGAGAATTCAGATTCCACATTGCCTTCTGTCACCTTCCAACACAAACCTTAATCATCATGTCCTCCAGTTCCCTTACCTAGAAGTGTGGAGGGGCTTCCCGGGGGCTCCGTGGTAAAGAACCCACCTGCCACCGCAGGAGATGTGGGTTCGATCCCTGGGTTGGGAAGATCCCCTGGAGCAGGAAATGCAACCTACCCCGGTATCCCTGCCTGGGAATCCCATGGACAGAGAAACCTAGAGGGATAGAGCCCATGGGGTCACAAGAGTTGGACATGACTGAGTGACTAAATAACAACAAAATCAGAAGTGTGGAGCATGCGGCAACTCTGACTTAAAAAGGGTGCCACAACTCCAAGGCAGAAAACAACAAACGTGTTCAAATAAGCATCTGATAAGGGAGACCCGTGGACATCATTCTGTATGTGCATGTCGCACACCACTTGTTTTTAACCAACATCTAAAACACTAAGCGAAAACGAACTTTCCATCAGCCTTCTCTACTTTCTCAAAGTCTAATTTTTTTAAACTGAGGTATAGCCGATTTCCTTGGGCCTTCCCAAGTGGCACTCGTGGTAAAGAATCCACCTGACAATGTAGGAAACACAAGAGGTGAGGGTTCAACCCCTGAGTCCGGAAGATCCCTCTGTGGTATTCTTGCCTGGGAAATTCCACGCAAAGAGCCTGGCAGGCTACAGTCCACAGGGCTGCAGAGTCAGACACAACCGAGCACGCACAAGGTGCGGAACGGGTTTCCAACAGTAGTGTCAAGTGTGCAGAGTGACTCGAAATTTTTATGGATTATACTCCATCAAGTTATTATGAACGACTGGCTATATTCCCTGTACTGTACAGTATACCCTTTTAGATTATATTTATGTAAGTTGTGTAACAGTTGTTCCTCTTAACCCCCTCCTCCTGCGTTGCCCCCTCCTTCTTTCTCCCTATGGCAACCACTAGCTTGTTGTCTGGATCTGAGTTCATTCCTGTTATACTCACTAGTCTGTTTTTTTTAATTTCGCCTGTAAGTGGTAACATACAGTATTTGTCCTTGTCTCTTATAGCCTCCAGGTCCACCCACGTTGCGGTAAATGGCAAAACGCCATTCTTTTCTTCTGGCTGAGTAACACTCCATTGTGTGTGTGTACTGTGTCGACTTTATCCACTCACCTGTGGATGAACACTTGGGTTGCTTCTGTGTTTCGGCTGTTGTAAATAACGCTGCAGTGGACACTGTGGTGTGTGTCTTTTCAAACGCGTGGTTTTGTTTTCTCAGGATGGGAACCCAGGAGCGGCAATGCTGGCTCATATGCTAGTTCTGTTTTAGTTCTCTGAGACGCCGCCATGTCGTTCTCCACAGTGGCTGCCTCAATTTACACTACCGTCAGCAGTGTAGGAGGGTCCTCTTTTCTCCAGTTCCTCACCAACACGTGCTATTTGGAGACCTCCCGATGACAGCCATTCTGACAGATGAGAGGTGATCTCCCACTGGGGTTCTGATTTGCATTTCTCTGATGATGAACGACGCTGAGCATCTTTTCATGTGCCTGTTGGCCACCTGTATGTCTTCTTTGAAAAACTGTCTATTCAGATCCATCACTCATTTTTAAATTGGATTGTGTGGGTATTTTGATAATGAATTGTTATATTCTGGATATTAACCCTTATCAGTCATATTATTTGCAAATAGTTTCTCCCATTCAGTACGTTGTTTTCATCTTGTCAATGGTTTTGTTTGCTGAGCAGAATCTTTCAGGTTTAAACAGATTCCGTTTGTTTGTTTCCTTTGCCTTAGGAAACAGATTCAAACAAACGTTGCTAACATTTATGTCAGTGTACTGCCTATGTGTGTTCTATGTTTTATAAGAGTTTTATAGTTTTCAATCTTGCATCTTTAATCTGTTTAGAGTTTATTTTTGTATATTGTGTTAGGGAATGTTTTAATTTCACTCTATTATATGCAACTGTCCAGTTTTCCCAGCACCACTTACTGAAGAGACTTTTTTCCCCTCCATTGTATATATTCTTTCCTTTGTCATAGATTGTCAAAGTCTACAACTATGTATAACCCAAATCAGCCACAACACTAACCACATGGAACATTTTAAAGCTAATATTATTATAGTGCAGTAATAACACAGTACTCATTTCCAGAGCGGTATGCTACATTTTACCAGTAGATAAATAATCATCACTTACGTGATATAACCATTATTTCTTAGGTGGCATGCTCTCAATCTTTCTGAGAAATCTTCCCAAGAATATTTATCACCTACTTCCAGGAGAACCACTTCTCTTAGGGGACTTTCTTTTCAGTTTCAGAGTACTTGCAACAGAAAAATTCTCAGTCTGTCTTTATAAGGGCAGGGTTTGGTGTAACACTAATCATCTATGGTATGGTAACACCTATGTCAGCGACCATGGCCTATATTAAAAGTTTTCTACAGATACTTCTGAATTTGTGATTAATGTCATTTCCTTTATCATAGGATTCTATCCTCTTTCCATATTGTGGTCTTCTGTAAGTTATACTACTGAATCTTTCTTTCAAAGGGTTTTTAGTATTAGTTAAAATTTGGGACTTCCCTGGTGGTCTAGTGGCTAAGACTCTGTGCTCCCAATGCAGGAGCCCCGGGTTCGATCCCTGGTCAGGGAATTAGAACCTGCATGCCACAACGAAAGATCCCACATACTGCAGCTAAGAGCTGGTGCAGCCAAATAAATTTTTTTAAAATGGGATTTGCATGCCAAGTGAGAATTATTTAAAAAAATAATATTAATAGTTAAAATTTAAAGAAAGTTGCCACCTATGAGAGAAGAGAACAAGAAATTGATGGCAGCACAAACTATTTCTGTTGTCAGAAAAGTTTGCCGGTGGAATCTACATTCTGATTTTTCTACTATTTTCTATTGTTACTTGCCTTCCTCCAAAACAGTCCCACAGAATGTGTAAATACCAGTCCTCACCTCTCCCCTACTGTCCAATCAAAAAGTCCCCCATTGCCACAGACTATACCAACCTTCACACAATTCAAGTGCTGTAAAAGGGCAGGTACATACTACAGTTGAGGGAAGCCGCTGTTTTAGAAGAAAAAAAAGCCCAGTGATTAACAGCAACAGACTCTGTGAAAGGGAGGTGGGTATGAGTGCTAGGGACTGTAGAAAACTGAGAAAATGCTGAAATCGACAGACTCCTGAGAAATCCAGAAATCAAATATTCCTGAGACTCTTTGGAAGTAGTCTTAATTATCTGCTTTAAAAGTGGTATACTACAATTGTACTTTAATCACTTGTGACTGGCAGATAAAGTATGTTAAAAATATGCATTATTTTGTATTTGTGTATAAGAAATTGCAGGAGTTATTTCAATACCTCAGAGGAAACTTCATCAAGGGCAAACAGCAAAAGGAACTGAAAAAGAGGTGATTCAGACACTAGATAAGGATTTTAAGGTTTTTTAGGAAGGAGAGAAGGAAAGAAAGAGAACAGAACAGACCATGGTAAATATCTTACACCAAAAAGAAAACAAAGATGAGAGTGTGATTACTTAAAACATACCTGAAATAGTCCAGGTTCTTAGCTGTCTTCACGTGGAAAACAATAATAATACATAAACCTGAAGATCAGTGACCTGCTTTATCATCAAATAAAAAAACATGAATTCTGAGGTACAAACTATTGTGTGTAAAATAAATAAGTTATAAGGCTACATTGTACAGCATAGGAAATATAGCCAATATTTTCTAATAATTATAAATGGAATATAATTTAAAACTGCAAATCACTGTTGTACACCTGAAACTCATATAATATTGTACGTCAACCATGCCTCTATAAAATTCATTTCTTAAAAGTATGAATCCTTCAAAAAAATTAACATCTAAGGTAAGATTCTGAATGAATAACATTAAATACACACAAAAACACCCCATTTTCTATGCATGATGATGGCAGGGACTCTCATGACATACAAGGAGCCTGTTCTCACACTTATTTATATATACTCATATTTACAAACAAAAATTACTAAAAGCTTAGTTCTCTAAGCATTATAATATTTCATAATTCCCAAACATAATAAATATGCACCATTTCCTTCCAAATATAAAAGGAGGTCATCTTCAACGCCCTAAATGGGCCGGGAGTCACAGGAAGAGACAGGGTGGCCCAGCCGCTTACTAAAACCCGGTTTTGAAAAGTCTGAAAGGCTCCAGAGTAGACAGCTGACCTCCAAGGCTCCTTCTAACACTGAAGCTACGAGCGCGGAAACTACTTACCCAGAAACCATGTTAACACAAGGTTAACACCAAAAGCGGTAGCTAAGGATGCTTGTACGGTCCCTACCCTAAGAAACTGCTGGACAATAAAATTCAATCTGGGATCTATGCACCCCTAATACTCTGATGGATTAATAAATGACTAAGAAAATGTGCTTAACAGACAAAGTCCGATAGTCTTAAATACATATTGGTTTGCCTTCCAGGCTTCAATAACATGGCTAGAGAATAAAAATGTGATCTAATCCATCCTATTGAAAACACTGAGCCCTGTCAGTATTGTCTTTGAAGAGCCATCGGAGACAGCTGACAACCCCAAATTGTCAGTACCGCTGTTCTAAGGAAATCATTCCAGTTTTAAAGTAAAATACAACTTTTTTATGTAACCAGAAAAATATTAACACTGCAACACTGCTGACTTCATAAAGAGATGTTAGGGATCTTATCATGTAAGCATAGCAGGAGGAAAATTTCTACTCCTGCGCATTGGTTTATGTAAACATAATGGATTGTGTGTAGTACTTCCACTTACCCATATATGAATAATTTTACTTACATAAATATATATTTAAGAGTTTTGCAAACATTACACATACTAAATACAATGAGCACATTCCAGCTTACCATTCTTCTACTCATTCAGTAAATATTTACTGAGGGATTACCATAATTCCTGGATTGGGAAGATCCTTTGGAGAAGGGAATGGCAACCCACTCCAGTATTCTTGTCTGGAAAATTCCATGGACAGAGGAACCTGGCGGGCTACAGTCCATGGGATTGCAAAGAGTTGGACACGACTGAGCCACTAACACTTAACACCATAATGACAAGCATTAGGGATAAAGCAGAGTGCAAAACCAGAAATGATCACTGCCCTCAGAAATTTCAAAATCAATTGAAAATACCAATCCAAATCTTGCAAAATTACTACGAGACACTGCAAATTAAGAAACAAAACTGCAAAACCTAATTAAGAAATTAGCGGTGATTAATCACATTGCCAGAATCCTCTTTCCAAATGATGATTCCAACTTTGCAATCAATAGTGAAAGTGAAGTCGCTCAGTCGTGTCCGACTCTTTGTGACCCGTGGACTGTAACCCACCAAGCTCCTCCGTCCATGGGATTCTCCAGGCGAGAGTACTGGAGTGGGTTGCCGTAGTTCTTGACTAATGTTTCTCATACCCCACATCTGATCAGTAAACCTTTGGAATACATCCATGGCTGGACCAGTTAGAGCCTCCATCACTAATGAAGTAGCTGAAGGCACCATCTTCTCTCACGTGGTCTCTCAAAGATGCCCGTGTCACATTCCCCAAGTCCGTGAGTGTTCTTTACCTGGACTTCTAGGTTACAAGACTTCTGAGATTATGACTACATTAAGAACCTGAGAGGGAGAGTTCACCCCGGATTATCTGAGTGGACCCAGCGTCATCACAAGTGTCTTTACAAGGAGGGACAAGAGGGTCAGAAAGAGAGAGACAGAGATTTGAAGATGCTACAATGCTGGTTTTGCCAATGAAGAAGTGAGGAGCCAAGGAATGCAGGTGGCCTTTAGAAGCTGGAAAAGAAAGGAAATGGATTCTCCCCTAGAGCCTCTAAGAGAAAACACAGCCCAAGAGACAACCCGATTTTAGCCTAGTGAGATTTCTGACCTACAGACCTGTAAGACAACAAATGGGTACCGTTTTAAGTCTGTGAAACTGCTGTAATTTGTTTCAGCAACAATAGAAAAATGAATACAACTTCCTAACTGGCCACTTTTTCCCTTCTTCCTTTTAGCCTCAAATGATCTTTTTTTTTGGCTGCGCTTGCTCGTGGGATCTTCTAATAATTCCCCCCAGTCAGGGACTGAACCCGGGCCATAGCATTGAAAGCACTGCAGAGCCAGAGAATTCCCCCAAACGATCCTTTTTAAAATGTAGGTCACATGAAGTCACCCTTCTGCTCAAACGCTTCCAGCGGTTTCCAATCTCAGAAAGTCTGCAAACCCACAGTCCTCATAAGGAGCTCCACCTCTTTGATGTCGCTTGCTAGTTTGCTCTGTGGCTCGATTCCAGCCACACGGCTGTTCTATTAACGCAGGCACTCGCCAGCTGTGGCACTGTTCCCTCTGACCGAGATAGGGCCCGGGGCTCAAGTCTTTCCTCAAATGTCACCCTGAAGATTCCGGCCGAAATTTCTACCCCCATCCCAATACTCCCTACCGCTTCGCTGCCGTCAACATCTGTCCTTAGCACTTACCACAGAACACAATATACGTATGTTGATTGCCCTATTCCAAGAAGCTCGAGTCTTTGCCACGACCCCAGCCACCTTCCCAGCAGCTGGGCGCACACGAGGCACTTCATAAATCAAAGCCCCGTCAGGACTTTTACAAGGGCACCACTGCAACTAGGCAAGAACACAAGCAAGATCGGGAACGGGGCTGGAGACCAACCAAACCCGTTAATTTAGACGACAAAGGAGTCTCCTACACCTTCGCCCCATTTCAACTCAGAATGTGTAAAAGAGTTTAACCACTTCATTTCTCTAAAATGAAAATATTCTGGAGGTGCAAAAAAAAAAAAAAGCCAGTATATAAACTGTCAATGAAGAACGCAACACAAAATGTCTGCATTTTCTCGGCTTCCCCCCACCCCCGAAAACGCTCGCACCTGCCGACCAGATTGTGGCATATAAATAGGTTAAAAAAAAAAAAAAACAAAACCAAACCCGTGGTTCTGACGGAGCAAACCCAGGGCCAAACCTGCACGCAGGAAAAGCGCCACCCGGGCGAGCCCCGTCCGCGCCCCGCGCCCCCGCAACCCCATCTGGAGGAAACCCCTCAGAGCGGGGTCTGCGACCCCAACTGCTCCGGGAGGGGCGAAGCCGCCGCCGCGAAGCCCCCGCGCCTCCAGCGGCCCACCCGGCAGGACCCCCGGCCTGTGCGCGCGTCCGTCCAGGGAGAGGGGGCGCCCGCAGCCCCCAGCAAACCCGCCCGAGAGCGCCGCGGCCCCGGGAGCCCCGCCCCCAACCTGCCTCTCAGCCGCAGATGCTCGGCTGCCCGAACCTCGCCGCGGACCGTCGCCGCCGGCTCTGAGACGCGCGTCCCGAGCAGCAGGGGGCGGGACCCTGAGGCAGGTCGCGCCCAATCCTGGCCGAACTCCGCCCACCCGGGCTCGCTGCCGGAACTACATATCCCGTGAGGCCCTGCGCCACAGCCGCTTTCCAACGGAAGGAGGCTCGCTGTCGTGGGGGGTGGGGGGGCGGAGCGCCAAAAGGATTGTGGGAGAAAGGTTCAGTCCTTTCCGTCAGGCGGCAGCCATCAGGTAGGCAGCGTCAGGATATTCGCCGCTTCATCCGCCGCCGATCTCCCTTCACGTCGGCCATCCAGGCTTGGGGGCCCTGCGTCCTGGGAGTTTCTCCTGCCCCCTGCGCGGCGCGGGTTCGATTGCGACGCGGGGCAGCGCGGGCGCGGAAAGGCGGCCCCCCGGAGCGGGCTGGGGGGGATGCAGTGATGGCGGCGCGGACCCGAGCTGGGCCCGGGGCGCGGAGGAGAGGGACGCGCGGGGGCTGAGGTCCGGGAAGCCGGGCCTCGGGCGTCCGAAGGCGAGGCCGGCGGGCCGGGAGGAGCAGGCGTCTTGACCCGCGCCGCGCCGTCACCGCGCCTGCCTTGTGTCGGCGGGCGCTGAGGCGGGCGGCTGCCCGCACCGCGCGTGCTGACACCCGCGTGTCCCCAGGGTGAGCCGACATGGGCGCCTACAAGTACATCCAGGAGCTGTGGAGGAAGAAGCAGTCGGACGTGATGCGCTTCCTGCTGCGGGTGCGCTGCTGGCAGTACCGCCAGCTCTCGGCGCTGCACCGCGCCCCGCGCCCCACCCGGCCCGACAAGGCGCGCAGGCTGGGCTACAAGGCCAAACAAGGTGAGGGGCCCCGGGGCGGGGGGCGCTGACCGTCCGGCGGCCGGGGACGCGCCTGAGCGGGCGGCGTGCGAAACCCGCCCCGAGGCCGCCACCCTCACGGCCTCCGTGCCCTCCACTCATATAGGCTATGTCATATACCGGATCCGTGTGCGCCGCGGGGGCCGCAAACGCCCAGTTCCTAAGGGTGCCACCTACGGCAAGCCTGTCCACCATGGTGTCAACCAGCTCAAGTTTGCTCGAAGCCTGCAGTCGGTTGCGGAGGTAAGAGACTGAGAGCTGGTCACCTCCTGGAGGTGATGGAGAAGGATGTGGGCCGCTGTTCGGTGGTTCATTTGTACCTAGGTGAGCCCTGTTGCGTTTGGAATGTGGCTTGGTGAGTTTTATTTTTGATAACCTCAGTAAATCTTCTCCAACACCTACTTAGGGAAAAAAGTGCAAGATCTTTATAGATGCAGTATTTTTGTAAAGACAACTCTCCATCAACATTAAAATTGGACACGTGGGGAGATAAAGCCTTTTGTAAGGGGAAGAGAAATACATAACACTGTGTTAGGTGTCATCCAGTTTGGTTTGTAATGATAGAATTCCCATTTTCTAACACATAAATGAATAGGTGGAATTAGGTTCTGACATGATACAGAAAAGGGTTTCTCGCCCATCTCCCCCGACCCTCCTCCCAGCTTAAGTGGTAAACAAATCTGCCTGCAGTGCAGGAGATACAGGTTTGATCCTTGGGTGGGGAAGATCCCCTGGAGGATGAAATGGCAACCCTCTCCAGTATTCTTGTGTGAAAAATCCCATGGACAGAGGAATCTGGTGGGCTGCAGTTCATGGGGCCACAAAAAAGTTGCAAAGACAAGGACTAAGCACAAACATGCAATCTAGTTGAGTTGCTACCAGAATTTAGTTTTCATTTGGGAATCTCTCATAGGTCATATAAATTAATGTGAACCTGTGGAGCCTAAACTTTTAAAGGGCAATTAAACATCTTAAAGAGGAAGTCTCCCCAGGTGTTACTGGTTATGAATTGTCTTTCTTGGCTAGTAAATTAAGCTATGCTCTGTTGAAGAGGTTGGCCAACATGGGCCTGTTGCCCGCCATAAGCTAAAAGTATTTTGTTTTAAAAAGGCATAGAAGACCATGCAAGAGACCTTTGTAGCCTTCAGAATTCTCTTAAGTTTGCTAACCCTTCTTGTACTAGAAAAGTGCAGGGTTCCAGAATACTAAGTTTGGTTAGCTAGATATTAATATTTCACACCTTAATTGGCAAGAAGGTAATAAGAAAGGTTTCAAATAAGCATGTTGTGTTATTTTCTAGTAAGTCTTCCTTCTACTTGGGGTCCCAGCCTATGGGGAGATGCTGAGTATTTGAGTAGTTTAAGTCAGAAGCCTTCGTCACTTGTCTAGTGAATTTGCTGACTGATTTGTTCCTGGGATGTGTGGAAGGCTGACCTTGGGCCTTTGTTTCCTGTTCTAGGAGCGTGCTGGCCGCCACTGTGGGGCCCTGAGGGTCCTGAATTCCTACTGGGTTGGTGAAGATTCTACGTACAAATTCTTTGAGGTTATCCTCATTGATCCATTCCATAAAGCTATCAGAAGAAACCCTGACACCCAATGGATCACCAAACCAGTGCATAAGCACAGGGAGATGCGGGGGCTGACGTCTGCAGGCAGAAAGAGCCGCGGCCTGGGCAAGGGCCACAAGTTCCACCACACTATTGGTGGCTCTCGCCGGGCAGCGTGGAGAAGGCGCAATACTCTCCAGCTCCACCGCTACCGCTAACACACGTGATGTTTGTAAAGTTCTCACCTAATAAACAATTTAGGACGTGCTTGTCTGCTTAAAAGTGTTTTTAATTTGTCTGTTAAAACTAGTCTGCAGATTGCTTCATTGAATGCATTGTCAAATTATGAAAGTTAAAGTGCAATAATGTTTGAAGACTTACTGAAGTTACTTACACATATAAGTGTATATGAAGTGATGGTGTATCTTGTCTTTAATAAGGGAAATGCCTTTGTGTTTGCTTTATTAGGGAGTTGATGTGTCTGTGTTTAAAGTGCTGTTTGGTACAATAGGTGTAAAATTCTGTAAAAGAGGAGTGCAGACGCTTAACCCTGTAGGTTTGTTGATGCATGTGGTGAGACCTGCAGCTTATTGGGGTGATGCAACACTCTGCAGTTTTATGGAGTTTGGCAGGGACAACATTTTCAGTTGGATTTTCATTGGAAATGTGAAGGGTGTCCTGATCCTTTCTCATGATCATATGCAGAAAAATAATATTTGTGAGTAGGGCCCACATTTAGGCTTAATCTAATATTACATTTGTGTAACTGCTGCTTCTGAAAGGCAAAAAGTAAAGTAATGCCACCATTTTTAAGAGAATTGAATAGACCTGTTGCAAGAGGGTTCTGACGAATCAATCCTGGTTTACCTAAATTAAATGGCCTTGGCCTCCGTGGTACCACTGAAGTTCATATAAAGCTCCTGGTTCAGGTTTTGGGATCTGTAGAATACTGAACTTCGTGCAAATGGTCGTATTTACACTGGTGGTGATTAAAACTGATGGAAATAGAACGTTAGATAAGTGAGGGGGGAGTTAATTAGCCCTAAGGTTTGTAAGGTAGTGATAGGATTGGGAGCTTGGTGTTCATCAGATCCCTTTCAAGTGTAGGACAATAGGAAAAACTTGGATCCAAAAGTTCAGTGTTTTCTCTGTAGTATTAGTTGTGACCATCATGAACTCTCTAAGCCACATTAGGGGATGGGGGAAATCAGGGTGGTTATATTTAAAAGTATCATTGCTAAGTGTAATCTGTTCTCTAGGGTCAAGTCACTCCATTCTTAAAAGGCTATTGAGAAAACTCATCGTTGGTGCCAATGCAAGTTCAGTTGGCCTCCAACTTCATGTTGTCTACAGTTCCCATCCCTGCGCAAACCAGCCTCACAGTCCAGACTTGCTGGGCCGCCAGCTGTGGTTGCCCTTACTGCCTCATTCTTCTGGTTCCGTCATGTCTTCCCGTAGACCAGGCTTCTGTTTCCCAGGGTGGATGTGAGTGTAGGGAATACAGAAGAGGAATTACCCCAATTCTTGGCTTGCTATCTGCATAAATAGTTTGATTTTGAAACTGGCTTTCTTGAACCAATTTTTTTTCTTCAAGGGTCTTTAAAAAGGCCCGCTTAAGTGATTTCCAGAAAACAGGCTTGCAAAACCTTTTAAGACCCGAATTCCTTCCAACTCAAAAAAATCTTAAACCATACTATTTTGTGTGTAGAGGTTGTTCAACTACATAATAACAGAATAAATGTCTATTAAACCAAAACAAATGGACTTTCTGTTATCTTTTGTCATTTAATACTAGTAGGCTTTAACGCAAACCAGCCTGCAAGAAGACCTCAAAATGATGGCAGAAACAGTCAACGGTTTCAGGGGAAATGTATAGTATTTAGTTTTTCTCACATCTCTTTGGTCCTTGCATGAATTAGAAAAACTTGTTTGAAAGTTTTTTTCCCAACTATTCGGGTTGCCACTTGGGGAGGGGAGGTCAAAGGTCGGGGTTCCCTATATTCAGATCACAGTGTGAATAGCTTCCACGGTCTTCCTTGCCCCACTCTGTAGTCTCACAGCTGACCTCATTCTGTAATAGCTCATCCCACTCTCCTGGCAGTTTCTCAGGCACTTCAGGCCCTTTCTAATGCCTGTATACAGGAACACTCAGCAGGTAATACATGTCACCTCAGAAGCTTTCCCTGATAAGCCCATAAGTTGTGTTGGTTCAGATACACCCCAATTGATTATTAGGATTTTCTTCAGCAGTAGGGCAGTTGGGTTTTTACAACCCCAGAAGATGAAGACTTGTCATTAAGGAAGCAGACATGAAGCAATCGCTCAAGGTCGCCCAGTGGCAGTCTGAATTACTAGCCTCTTAAACATTTAAAGTTTGGTTATGTAATACACTGACATGGCTAAAAATTCAAAATAAAATTAAGGACTACAGTAGAAGTCTCTCTGCCTCTTCAGTTCCCATTCTGGAGGTAATGTGATCAGTATGTTTTTCCCATCAGGAGATACATAAATACAATATATATGTATTTTTCCTTTTTTACCCAAATGGTAGGATGTTACACATGTTGATTTTTTTTTCATGTAGTTCTATATCTCTGAAGGTATCACTCAATGGACATGAGTCTGAGCAAGCCCTGGTAGATGGTGAAGGATAGGGAAGCTTGGCGTGCTACAGTCCATGGGGTCGTAAAGAGTTGGACATGACCGAGTGACTGAAAACAACATATCTGAGCTTACTCTACACCAGTTCATCAAGGGCTTCCTTGTTCTTTTTATGAGTGCACAGTATTTTGTCATAATGTGGCCCCTGAATATCTTTTTTTTCCAGTCTCTTTTACAAAGTTTTTTGCGTGTATCTTCGTTTATCTGTAGGATTAATTCCTAGAAGCAGAGTTAATGTACAGTATGTATATTACTGTATGATTCCATCTATATGACATTCTGGAAAAGGCAAAATTACAGAGACAGTAAACAGGATCAGTTCAGTCACTCAGTTCATGTCCTGAAATAGTTCCTGAATATTTCCTTCCAATGAATATTCAGAACTAATTGATTAGTTTGATTTCTTTGCAGTCCCAGGGACTCTTCAAGAAGAGTCCTCTCCAACACCACAGTTCCAAAGCATCAATTCTTTGGCACTCAGCTTTCTTCACAGTCCAACTCTCACATCCATACGTGACCACTGGAAAAACCATAGCCTTGACTAGACGAACCTTTGTTGGCAAAGTAATGTTTGTGCTTTTTAATATGCTGTCTAGGTTGGTCTTGGCTTTTCTTCCAAGGAGTAAGCGTCTTTTAATTTCATGGCTGCCGTCACCATCTGCAGTGATTTTGGAGCCCCCAAAAATAAAGTCTGACACTGTTTCCACTGTTTCCCCATCTATTTCCCATGAAGTGATGGGACCAGATGACACGATCTTAGTTTTCTGAATGTTGAACTTTAAGCCAACTTTTTCACTCTCCTCTTTCACTTTCATCAAGAGGCTCTTTGGTTTTTTGCTTTATGTCATAAGGGTGGTGTCATCTGCGTATCTGCAGTTGCCAATGGTCAGAGGGAGGAAGGAAGGAATAGGCAGAGTACCGAGGATATTTTACGGCCGGAAGCCACGCTGTATGATGCTCTGTAATATCACTATACGTTTGTCTAAGCCCCCAGAATGTACAGCTCCAAGAGCGAACCCTACTGTGAACTATGGTATTTAGTGATAATATTGCAGTGCTGGTTCATCAGCTGTAACAAATGTGCCGTGCTGGAAGAGGATACTGATGATGGGGGAGGCTATATGCATGTAAGGGCAGAGGGTTTATGAGAAATTTAACTGTGAACTTAAAACTGTTAAAAAAACTGTTTATCATAAATAGCAAGCAAGCAAAAAAAAAAAAAAAAAAAGGATGTACTGACAGAGACATCTCGTCCAGTCTGATAGAATTGTCATCTACTTTTATTTTTACTCTTCTGAGTGTGGCAGAAGCAAAGCCACACGCCATAGCTTTTTCCTGGGTATACACCTGACCTATGTTTCACCCAGTGGCCCTACTTGAGGTAGGGGTCTTAGTGACATTCTTGCCAATATGTGAAAACAAATGACACATCTCCTTCCAAGGCAGTCAAGAGCTGGTGAGTCAATGAAGGCCAGTGATTCTGATCTCGTAGCTAGAAAGTGGTAGAAAAAGCTGCTCAACCCCATCAGTCCGCATGAACCAGAAAGCTTTGTTGCGTTAAGCTACTGTTAATTGCACTCTTTCTTATGATAGCATAGCCTCTTTTGATGCTGACGAATTCAGGAAGTCGAGCCTGCTTTTTATGTTTGTCTTACTTTGTCTTATGGTGACCTGTTGTAATCCTTTGGCCATTTTTCTATTAAAATCCATAACCTTTAAGTACCATGCTATATTAAATGAATTGTAGGGTGGCTGCTACCTTACTGTTGCTACGTTGCATCATTTCTCTGCTCTTAAGTTTCTTGAGGGTGACTTTACATAATGAGCTTCCCTGAGACCTCAGTTGGTAAAGAATCCGCCTGTGATGCAGGAGATCCAGGTTTAATTCCTGGGTTAGCAAGGTGCGCTAGAGAGGAGTTAGGCTACCCACTCCAGTATTCCTGGTGGCTTAGCTGGTAAAGAATCTGCCTGCAATGCGGGAGACCTGGGTTCGATCCCTGGGTTGGGAAGATCCCCTAGAGAAGGGAAAGGTGACCCACTCCAGTATTCTGGCCTGGAGAGTTCCATGCACTGTATAATCCATGGTGTCTCAAAGAGTTGGACACGACTGAGCTACTTTCCCTTCATTTTACTTCACTTATGTAGAATAAGTTCTCAAAAGTTCAACTGTTTGTTTTATCCTTTCAATTCTAAGCTCTCATTCCATCTCCAAATTCTGAAATCCCTAAGGGAAATTAGTTAGGTATATTGCATCAGTCAGGTAGACTAGATTAGGCTACAGTAACAACCTCTACATCTCAGTGGCTTAAAATTAAAAAGGTTTCTTTCTTGAACAAACTACATGCTCATGGAGGGCTGGTCATGGTCTTCATCTCAGAAACCAGGCTATTGGAATGGCCACTGTAGCACATCACCAGCCTTCCGTGGCGAAGGGCAAAGGGAGCGTGGTACAGCATACCCGAGCCTTCAGAGCTTGTTCTCAGGACGTCGTCTGAAGCAAGTTCCATGGCTCTACCTGAGTTCGATGTAGGGAAGTGAGATTTCACCAGGTAAGAGAGAGAACCGAATATTTGTGAACAGTTGAGCTTTTATAAATATCCATCATTTGGAGAAAAATTTGCATTATTTGGATTTGTCCTGGAAGCATCACACAGCCTGACATACCAGCAGTGAGGTGACATGCGACATCTGTATGCCACTAGCTACGTCTTGACCACCCGACAGAGACTCACCCACAGTGGTGGTTTTTACCCAGGAATCCTTTCTCCACCACCCTCCTCCAGTTCAGCTTTGGGGGTTTTTACCCAGGAATCCTTTCTCCACCATCCTCCTCCAGTTCAGCCTTGGGAATGTGGGTTGGATGTTTAGCCTGTTCGTAGATTTTTAGCTGTTGCTATTCATGCTGCAGTGAAAATAATCAGTATATATGTAGTTTTCAACCATTTCCATATAGGAAAAATAAACTTAGAGCCTGCTAGGAAACACTGATCAAGTTTCCTAAAAAACAAAATCTGCTGCAGAGGTGGCACAGTTAGCCTGTACCTTTAAAACACATCGTCAAAGCACTCAGATTTAATGAAGCAGCTAAAACACGCAGCTCACAGCTCACTCTCAAATCCTCGGAAAGGGCAATTCCCTGCCTCCGCCCACAGAAATTGATTAATCATTTAATATAATTGGTATGCTAGGAACATCTGAACTCAGGCGCTTGCAATTCTCATTGTCATTTAGAGACAGCTTCATTATTTGGCAGTCCTAGTTGGTTTAGAAACAGTAATTGATGGGTAATATAATTATCTAATCACTAAACTTCTTTCTGCAGAGACAACAAACATACTGTTTAGGTTCCAGAGGTTGATTATTAGCTGAGTGAGGAAACGTCACTTATCAGAAAGGAAAATTGAACTGATTATCTGCAGCCCATTGGCTTCTAGGTAGGTAGAGTCTGTGGGGAGGACCTGTTAGAATCCATTGCTGTCAACACGTCTAGTGCAACAGTGTGGCCAGAACGAAAAATGTGTAAATTCTCTGCCTTCCTCCCAGTTTAGCAGTTCTCTGATTTGTTCATTCTTATTTCATTTTTGTATGAGATATGTTGGTACAGTGACTGCTCACAGATTTTGCCCCTCTATGCTCCATTCTTTTCTTTTCTTCTCTCTCTTTTTTTTTAAAACAGTCCATCAGTGGAGAACTGGAGGCCTCCAGAGTCAGATCAACAAAAAAGCCTAGGGCAAGACTAGGAAGGGCCAAACCCAAAGCTAGAAACCACCATAAAAGCTGTTAGCTGCCAACAGAAAAGCTTTACGCTTTCCTAATGGAACAGTAGAAATTGATATGTTTAGTTATGCAACAATATCATTGATTTTTTTTTTTTTCTATTTGGGTGTTTTTGGTGGTTTTTTTCTTTCATTTTTTTGCCCCACCATGCAGCATGTGGGATTTAGTTCCCTGACCAGGGATGGAACCAGCGCCCCCTGCATTGGAATCACAGAGCCTTAACCACTGGCCCACCAGGGAAGTCCCTCACTGATTATTTTTCTGTGATTTGTAAAATAAGTCTGAAGTTCTGGAAATGCTTTGAGTAACAGCATTCTCATTGTTTCAAAATGGTGCCTTTGGTCTTCATGAATATCATGAGGTGTTAGGAAAGTCGCTGCCTTTTTTAATAAAATAAAACTCTCATCTCGAGGTCTGGCAGACTTGTAACAGATTTTAAGTAGGATCGGGAGGCTGGACTAGCCGAGATTCCTTTGACTTTTGAGGGCTTTTAGTGGTCACCATGGCCACCTCCTTGACACGCCCCCACCCACCCTGATAGTACTCTGTAGTGTAGATGGGACCAGGAGAAATTATTTTAAGAAAACTTTTATTGAATCTAGAGGGTTTAATTGGTTTGGTTTAGTCACTAAGTCATGTCCGACTCTTGAGACCCCATGGACTGTAGCCCACTAGGCTGCTCAATCCACAAGATTCTCCAGGCAAGAATACTGGAGTGGGTTGCCATTTCCTTCTCCAAGAGGGTTTAATTATGAGGGTTTAATTAATTAGAGGAAGGAAAGGCATACACCCAACTAGTTTTACAAGACAAAGAATACTTTTTGGGACCCACTCTTGAGGGTTTCCCTGGTAGCTCAGTCGGTAAAGAATCTGCCTGCAATGCAGGAGACTCGGGTTTGATCCCTGGGTCGGGAAGATTCCCTGGAGAGGGAAATGGCAACCCACTCCAGTATTCTGGCCTGGAGAATCCAATGGACAGAGGAGTCTGGCGGGCTACAGTCCATGGGGTCGCAAAGAGTCGGACACGACTGAGCAACTACATCACCAATGCCTTCGGCAAGCTTCTTTGCTCCGCCTGTGCGTGCACTGCTCACGATAAACATGAGACGACGCTGTGAGTTTTGGGGGCAGCGGTTAATTAAAGACAAGGACGCCAGAGTCAGACCGCTTGAGTTCACCCCCTGCACTCCCATTTCCTGGACAAATCATCCTGGGGAAGTGGCTTCGCGTCTTTCAGTATAAACCCTGTCATTTGTCAAGTAGGTAAAAGTCCACCCAGGGTCAGTCAGCATTTCTCAGTGCCACCTGGGGAGAAGGAATACTCCAAGAGTCTGGGTGTCTAGTGAGACTTGGTAGAGAGAAGCATTTCTGTAGGCGAACAAAGGGGTCTATTATGTCATGACGACCTGTGTGAAACTTCTCTTAAGAGCCGATTCCCTTTCCCTTGACTATGGTTTTCCCCAGGTTACCACTTCGTCAAATACTGAGTCTTCCAAGTGGACCAGGAAGAGCCCTTTTTCTGCAGGTCTCCTGCAGGTTGTCTCCTGAATTGCAGGCAGATTCTTTACTGACTGAGCTACGAGGGAAGCCCCCAACAGTGGGTCCCAAGAGCCCTTTTTCTGCAGACCAAAGACCTGGATTGTCAATTTATGGATCACTGATATAAAATGCTCTTATCCAAATGTTGTTAATTCTCAGTAACCCTCTAATCCTTAATAATTCCTCAGGGACCTAGCATTGTTTCTAGATATGTAAAATGTCTCTAACTCTAGCGTATGTCATAATCGACTTGGATATAAAAATAAATCCTGTTGTGTCCTCAGTACAATCAGAAGAAATTTTTATCCTAACATTTTTCCCTAAAGAAGCTGAACTTGGAGACAGAAGCGGATTCCAGCTTGGGAGCCCCCGTGTGTGGTTTATCACAGATGTGTGTACTGTCCGGGAAGTGGACAGAGAGAGAGAAGCCAAGTCCCAGGGGTCTCAGTCTCACAGCGGGGGTTCTGCCCGATTCCATGGGAGCACTGGAGAGGGAGTGATGCCTCGGAGTGCATCCTGACACATGGCAGGGAAACTGGGCTTTCACACTTTTCCCTGCACTAGCTGGTCACGGGCTGGGGCTACCCCGGGCAAGGAGACCCAGGAGGCCAAGCGGCCCCTGTAAGTCCAAGGCAGCCTCGCTGAGGGTCACAGGTGCCCAGAAGCTGGGGGGCAGGCATCAGCGAGATCCAGACGCCTCTGGCGCAGCACCCACAACTCCACCCCCAGCAACACAGGGATTCCATTGCCCCCTCGGTAGCTGCTTTTGTTTTTCTTCTTAAAGAAAGCATTGTCATGATCAACAAGTTCTTTGGCCAACATTTCAAGTATAATAAAATCAGCAAACAGTCCTGCATGAATTAACTAGCTTTGGGTGTTTTGAAGCTGTTTGTAAAAGTAACCAGTTTTAGGTAAATATTTGAATGTGGTGTTTCCACAAATATGTTTACATTCCTGCCTCCAGTGGGGGAGTAAAATTATTTAGGTACATGTAGTCTCTCCTACAGAGAAGGCAATGGCACCCCATTCCAGTACTCTTGACTGGAAAATCCCATGGACTGAGGAGCCTGGAAGGCTGCAGTCCATGGGGTTGCTGAGGGTCGGACACGACTGAGCGACTTCACTTTCACTTTTCACTTTCATGAATTGGAGAAGGCAATGTCAACCCACTCCAGTGTTTTTGCCTTGAGAATCCCAGGAATGGGGGAGCCTGGTGGGCTGCCGTCTATGGGGTCGCACAGAGTGGGACACGACTGAAGCAACTTAGCAGCAGCAGTCTCTCCTATATACGATGAATTTTTTTTTTTTTTAATGGAGTGCAGTTGATTTATAATGTGTTAGTTTCTGGTGTACAGCAAAGTGATTTAGTTATGCATGTATATGTATTCTTTTTTGTGTCATTTTCCATTATGGTTTATTATAGGATATTGAATGTATACTTCTCTGTGCTATCCAGGAGGACCTTGTTATTTATCTATACAGTAAGTTTCTAGTCAACTAAATATTGTAATTTCTAAGCCAAGGATGTTCACGAAGCTCTCACATATCTCAAAATGAATGAAAGCATTCTTAACAAGCTTACCGTAAATCACTTTTAATTTTGAGTAAGTGGTAAACATATGTTTGACTTACTGGCCAATCAAGTGTGGAGAATATTCTAAGGAATAGTTCAGTTGCTTTAAATTTTTCACATGAATATTTAAGGGAATATTTAAAATGTAAATTAACTTCAAAAACCATGTTCTAGATGATCTATAAAATTATTTCTATTTTTAAATATGCTTACAATGTGTGGGACTCTCAAACTTCTTAAATATAATGCTGAAACAAGCAAGTGTTTTTCTTAATTATAGAAAATATGCAAAGTATAGAAAATTAAAAATTTTGTGAATGCCATTCTTCAGAGAGAACCATGTTATTTTGGTTTCTTTTCTTCTAGTTTCTTTTTTGTAAATTAAAAAATAATTATAAAATTGCCACCTGTCATGATGACAGTCAGTAATTGGTGGAATAGGTAATCTGGACAAGCTCTCTCTCTGAGGACAATTAAGAGAAGTAGAGTACATTTTACATGTATATAATATTCTCTCTATATATATATCCATGTTCAGTAACTAAGTCGTGTCTGACTCTTTGTGACACCATGGACTGTAACCCACCAGGCTCCTCTGTCCCTGGAACTCTAGGCAAGAATATTGGAGTGGGTTGCCACTTCCTTCTCCAGGATATATTTATGCGCGCGCGCACACACACACACACACACACACACACACAAGTACGTAAAATAAATATAAGCACATAGACAAAGTAAATATATGTGCATATATAGGCTACACACAGACACATATATATGAGCTCAGAAGCAGTGGAGAATCACAGAGCCTGGACCCAGGACGACCGAGGGAGCTGAGAAAGTGGGAAGCACACAGAGCTGCTTCTGGAAGGGGCAGCTGAGGGGCAGAGAGGCTGAGCGGCGCTCTGACACGCTTGCTGGGCGACAGGGGAAAGGTGGAGAGCCCCAGGCCCAGGCATGACGGGAGCAGGAGGCCGACAGTCCGTCCACACTAGCTGCTGCTGCTGCTGCTGCTGCTGCGTCGCTTCAGTCGTGTGCGACTCTATGCGCTGGGCGTCCCCCAGATCTGCTCTCCACAGAAGCAGCAAGAGTGGCCTTGCTGAAACTCACAGACTACGGCACTCCTGGGCTTGAAACTCACCAGTAACTTTAATTCTCAGAGGAAAATATAAGAAAAATTTTTAAACGACAAAAGGACTACAGGACTCCTACACTAGCAGTTTTCAACCCTATTTTTGTGTCCAAAGGACTCAACACCCTCTTTTATAATAGGAATTTATAGTGCCCTCTTGACTATCATGAAATTTATGTATGACAACTAATCTACAAATATAATTTCAGAAAAATCAATGTAGTGCCCAAGCTGTAATATGAGTAAAAATAAAAGTATAATAAAACAATATGTATTGCAAAATATAGATTTCTGCATACAGCTCGATCGGAATGTACTATGAAACACTAAGAAGGTATGCATTCCTTTGTACAGAATTCCTGTGACTATAAGCCGATACGGGTATCTTAAGCTGCTTAGATACCATAGAAAGTGTTGCCTCCGGTGCTCTGATTTTTGAATGGTTTCAAAATTCTTGGTAAGGACTTCCCTGGTGGCCCAGTGGTTAGGAATCCACCTGCCAATGCAAAGGACGTGGGTTTGATCCCTGGTCCAGGAAGATCCCACATGGCTAGGAGCAACTAAGCTCAAGCACCACAAGTACTGAGCCTGCACTCTAGAGCTCGTGCCCCATAACAAGAGAAGCCCCCGCAGTGAGACCCCCTGCACCGCAACCAGAGAGCCGCCCGCACTCACCCACCGGAGAGCAGACCCCGCTCCCTGCAACCAGAGAAAGTCCGCACGCAGCAACGAAGAGCCCACGCGCTCAAAATGAAGACCCAGCACAGCCACAAACAAATAAATTAATTCATTAAAAAAACCTCTCGGTGAAGTTCCAAACAAAACCCACAGGGAGCTTCACTGGCTTCACAAGGCAGTCACACTCCTAGAAATCACAGTATACATTCAAACTGTGCAAAAAGCAGTTTGTGTTTATACGTGAAATGAAGTTAAGTCCCAGGCTCATATAATAAGACAGATTTTTCAACTTATCTACAAAACAGAAATAGAGTCACAGATGTAGAAACAATATAATGGTGACCGGGGAGAAAGGGGGGCGGGATAAACTGGGAGACTGGGATTGACATACACACATCGCTACATACACAATAGATAACCAATACGGACCTACTGTATGGCACCGGGAGGTCTACTCAATACTCCACAGTGACCTATGTGGGAAGAAAATCTAGAAACCAGGGGATGTGTGTGTGCATAACTGAATCACTTTGCTGTACACATGAAATTAACACAACATTGTAAATCAACTGCACTCCAGTAAAAACGTTTAAAATACAACAAAATTGATTTGTCTTTCCCCTTTAAAAATGTAGCAAGATATTTGAAAGTTGTTAAACACAAAACAGTTCTCCAAGGAGTGGGACTGTCCCACATATTGGCAGGGCTTCTGTCTTCCCTGGCCCCTCCGCATAAAATACCAGGAGCGTCTTTGTCATCATGGTGACAAAATGTTTTTGATAAAACACTCCCACAAATTTTTAAAGTGTCCTTGAGATGGGACGTCCCTGGAGGTCTGGTGGTTGAGACTCTGTGCTTCCACTGCAGGGGGCAAGGGCTGGATCCTGCTGGGATCCGTGGGGTTCCATGGGGACTGCATGCCTTGTGGTGTGGCCAGAAAAGTTTTTTTAATGAAAAGAAAACCCCTGAGATGGAGGGACAACTGTCTTTGAGAGCTGCTCGGAGAGTGACCCGGGGCACAGTTATCTCCCTGACCTAATTTCTCACTGCATTCTCCCTTGCTCCTGCCTCTGAGCCTGGCCTCCTCGTGTGTGTGTGTGTGTGTGTGTGTGTGTGTGTGTGTGTGTGTGTGTGTGTGTTTAGTCACTAAGTCGTGTCCAGCTCTTGTGACCCCATGGATGGTAGCCCACCAGGCTCCTCTGTCCATGGAAGTTCCCAGACAAGAATACTGGAGTGGGTTGCCATTTCCTTCTTCAGGGGATCATCCCAGCCCAGGGATTGAACCCGTGTCTCTTGTGTCTCCTGCATTGGCAGGCGGAAATTCTTTACCACTGTTCCACCTGGGCTCCTTGCTGTTCCTCAAATCGATGACACACACTCCAGCTTCGGGTCTTTGCAGTGGTCGTGCAGTCTTCTCTTCACCCGGAAAACCCCTCCTGCAAATGCAGACATGACTCCCTCCCTCACCTTCAGGTCTTTGCTTAAACATCACCTTCTCAGCGAGGCCCTCCTGGACGCTTCATATAAAACCCCCTCACCCTGCACCTTGGCCTTCCCTCTCTTCCCCTCTCTCTTTCTCCCCCTCGGCATGCACACCTGACATTCTCTTTGTTTTGCTTATTTATTGTCTATCTGGCCACCCTCCACCCCCAGAGGCTCTAGGCCTGGTGCAGCCTGGCGTCCTGTCTGTTTTGTCCACTGCGAAGCTCAGTGAGTGTTACAGAAGGAGAGGGGCTGCGGAGTTTACGCATGTGCTGCTGCGGAGTTTACGCATGTGCTGCTGCGGAGTTTACGCATGTGCTGCTGCAGTCAACACACGGAGGCATGGACCCACGGGCCTCCCAGGTGTCTCGGGTAAAGAATCTGCCTGCCGGTTCAGGAGCTGCAGGTTCCATCCCTGGGTCAGGAAGATCCCCTGGAGGAAGAAATCACAACCCACTCCAGTATTCTTGCCTGGAAAACTCCATAGACAGGGCAGCCTGGCGGTCTATAGTTCCCGGGGTGACAAAGAGTCGGACACTACTGAGCACAGCACAAGCCAAATGGACCTACACCTAGAACTTGAAACACAGTAGGCAATCCACATAACTACTTATAATAAAGAAAATTTCATTCTAAAAAGTCAGAGTTGTTCAGAAAAAAGATAGCACAGTTTTTGTCTCCTTCTTTATGAGGAAGCTGGGTGTCATGTTTGTGGAGGTGGTGATTGATTATGAAGTAAGACTGTAGACTTTACCCCCAACTAGACTGTGAACTTGGCAAGCACGGGGACACTGCCAGGTCTCAGCCATTCCCCGTCTCTTCCTTCCTAACGGAGCCCCAAACATGTTTCGATATCTGACTTTCTCCAACAGATCCCAAGGATGCTGTGACTCACCCCCAGCACCAGGAGAACATCCTGTTTCCATCCGTGTTTCCTTAATGCTATGGAGCATATATTAATGAGTCCATTTGGCATTCACGTGTCTTTGAATGCTCAAATCTTTTGCCTATTTTTTATGGAGTTGTTTGTCTTTTTATTGTTGAGTTGGAAGAGCTCTTTGTATATCCTTGATACAAGTCCTTCCCTAGATAATACGTATTATAAATATTTTCTCCTGGTCTGTGGCTTGCCTTTTTTTAAATATAGTGTCTTTCAAAGAGTTAAGAAAAGAGAGGGATGGCCAAGGAGAAGCAAGGAGAGGGACTCGGGGAACGGAAAGAAGGGTGGGCTTCAGGAAGCGACAGAGGGTCACCAGACTCAGATTCATCTTCTTGCCCTCAGCCAACCAGTGAGTTCAGAAACACTTGGGACAAATACCACAGAAATCTCTCATATGTGGGATCTAAAATACGATACAAGTGGTCTTCTCTACAAAACAGAAACAGACTCACAGGCATAGAAAATAAATGTGTGGTTACCGATGGGGAGAGGATGTAGAGGGTTAAACTAGGAACTTGGGATTAGCACATGCAAACTACTATACACAGAGCAAATAAAAAACAAAACCCTATTGTACAGCACAGGGAACTATATTCAATATCTTGTAATAAACCATAATAAAAAAGAATATGAAAAAGTATACATATGTAAATAGAGAGCCTTCCTGGTAGCTCAGCTGATAAAGAATCCTCCGGCAATGCAGGAGACCTGGGTTCGATCCCTGGGTCAGGAAGATCCCCTGGAGGAGGGTGTGACAACCCACTCCAGTATTCTTGCCTGGAGAATCCATGGACAGAGGAGCCTGGTGGGCTCCAGTCCAGGGGGGTCACAGAGTCGGACACGACTGAGCGACTAACCACAGTGTTGTTTATTATTGGTCGGTGGGGCCTGCCGCTGGATTCTGTGGTTCTTGTAAGTGGAGAGGTTAATTTTGAGGGGAGAGATAGGGAAGAGCCTCTGTACATTACATCACCCCATAGCCAACTGATGGCAGGTGCTTAGAAGTCAGAACGGCTTAAAGCCCTCGATTCTCTTTGCAATGTGAGGGGTTTATGGACCCCCGAACCCCACAGCTAAATAGAAGTGTCAGAAGTCATCACAGACCTGGCACAGCCTTGAGGGGTGTTTTGAGTTGGTCGCGGGAGGCAGCCTTCCAATAACAGCTATCGTGAGAATGCTTATTAAATTGGGCTTAATTAAGGGGTATTCAACAACTAAAGAAATTACACAGTGAAATCCCAGCCATTTCCATACTACACACTAAACGACGCCTGGAGGCCTCCGTCCTTTTTCTTTTAAATGGACTGTAGTTGACTTACTATGTTGTGTAGTTTTGGGTGCACAGCAAAGTGATTCAGTTATGCATATACATATATGCATATATATATATCCACTGGTTTTTTTTTAGATTCTTGTCCCATAGAGGTCATTACAGAGTAGTGGGTAGAGGTCCTTGTTGATTACCTATTTTATAGACAGTGTATATATGTTATATACTATAATACATACACACACCAGTGTATACATGTTAATCCCGACCTCCTAGTTTATCCCTCCCTCCCCTTCCTCTTTGGTAACCACAGATTTGTTTTCTACATCTGTGACTCTATTTTGTAAATAAGTTTGTTGGTATCCTTTTTTTTTGACTTCACATATAAGCGATATCATATGATACCTGTCTTTCTCTGTCTGACTTACTTCAATTATGAGCATCTCTAGGTCCATCCATATTGCTGAAAATGGCGTTATTTTGTTCTTTGTTATGGCTGAGTAGTATTCCGTTGTACATACGTAACACACCTTCTTTATCCACCCCTCTGTCTGGTGGTCTTTGCGTTAACCTGAGACTTCCCAAGCTCAAGTGTACACCCTAGTGAAACAGTCCACACGATGCCCATATATTATCACCTGATGAAAAATGACTTCTGTTGTTTTATAAAGAAAGGGACAGAGAGTCTCTTACCATGAAGAGCAGGAATCAGTGTGTGCTTTACTCTCTTTCCTTCAAAACAGTGTGCATTTCTGGGCTGGGCGTCAGGAGGGTCGCTGTTCGTGGGGACGTTGCAGACTGACTTGTTGTGGGCGGGCTCATGCCCTCGCCCAGCGATATCCCATCCTGGACATCCCTGGTAGTACAGTAGATGAGAATCTTGCTGCCAATGTGGGGGACATGGGTTCAACTCCTGCTCCAGGAAGGTCCCCACAGACCTAGGAGCAACTAAGCCTGTGCACCCCAATGACCGAGCCTGTGCTCTGCAATGAGAGAAACCACCACAGTGAGAACTTCATGCACCCCAACTAGAGAGAGGCCCCCACTTGCCACAACCAGAGAAAGCCTGCACGCAGCAACCGAGACCCAGCAAAGCCCCCGATACATAAGCAAACAACAGTAACAGAGGTTTCTCCTTCTAATGCCTGAAGCCCGCGCGTACGTTAAGTCACAAAGCAAAGGGGGATTAAGGGTGCAGGTGGAATAAGTTTGCTGATCGGCTGACCTGGCGACGGGGTGATGACCCAGGTGGGCCCGGTGTGGTCACAAGAGTCTGTTTAATATGAGAGGGAGGGCAACGAGCCTGAGAGGCAGAGAGATGGCAGATGAGATGGACTTGACCGGACATCGTTGGTTCTGAAGATGGACAGAGCATGAGCTAAGGCCCTGGGGCAGCCTCTGGAAGCTGGGGGAGGCCAGAAAACAGGTTCCCCCCTCAAGGCCCTGGAAAGGCCCGCAGCCCCATTGATGCCTTGATTTTAAATTTGGGGAAAGCCGTGCTAGACTTCTGACCTACAGAACTATAAGACAGCAAGTGTGCCTTTTGGTAAGCCACCAAGTCGCGGCCCCTGGTTCCAGTGGTGGTAGGCACTCCGCAGAGCGGTCCTGCCGTCTGCATATGTCCCTGGGTCTCTCTCCCGCTCCAGACCCCATAGCTCCGCTTCTCCCCACTGTGGCTGCTTTGTGAGTCACTCTAGGCCAGTGTTTCTCAACGGGGGTCATTTTGCCCCCTACCCCCCTGCCAGGGGACATTTGGCAACAGCTAGTATGGATGTGAGAGTTGGACTGTGAAGAAGGCTTAGCGCCGAACAATTGATGCTTTTGAACTGTGGTGTTGGAGAAGACTCTTGAGAGTCCCTTGGACTGCAAGGAGATCCAACCAGTCCATTGTGAAGGAGATCAGCCCTGGGATTTCTTTGGAAGGAATGATGCTAAAGCGGAAACTCCAGCACTTTGGCCACCTCATGTGAAGAGTTGACTCATTGGAAAAGACTCTGATGCTGGGAGGGACTGGGGGCAGGAGGAGAAGGGGACGACAGAGGATGAGATGGCTGGATAGCATCACTGACTCGATGGATATGAGTCTGAGTGAACTCCGGGAGTTGGTGATGGACAGGGAGGCCTGGCGTGCTGGGTCGCAAAGAGTTGGACATGACTGAGCGACTGAACTGAACTGAGAGATATTTTGGATGCATGATTGAGTGAAATTTGCTCTGTTGTGTCCAATTCTTTGCAATCCCATGGACTATACAATCCATGGAATTCTCTAGGCCAGAATACTGGAGTGGGTAGCCTTTCCCTTCTTCAGGGGATCTTCCCAACGCAGGGATCGAACCCCAGTCTCCTGCATTGCAGGCAGATTCTTTACCATCTGAGCCACCAGAGATACTTTTGTCACACTTGGGAGTTGGGATTTTGCTACTGGCATCTCTAGAGGGTAGAAGCCTGGGATGCTACTAAACACCCTATAATGCACAGGACAGCTCTCCACGCCCCCCCCACCCCCACCCAAGAATTATCCAGCCCCAAATGTCAATAGTATGACTCCTGGAAAACCCAGCTCAACACACACATTAGCTTATACACAGAATAGATGGGGTTAGGGGAGAAGGGCCTACATTCAAATCCCTTCCTTCATCTTCCCCCTGCCTTTTTTGAAGTGGGTGGGTAGGTGGAGCAAGAATGTTGTCTTGCTTTGATTACTCCACACATTCCCAAGTGGGGAAGGAAATAGTGCCTCCAAGGGGATGAAAATTGGTTTTGAGGGGCAAAAAAGACACAAATATTACAATGGTTTGTGGCCCTCTGAAACTCAAGCCCAAGTGACAAAATCTTATTCCTTGGTATTTCATTGTTTCCATCACAGACAATTTAAATGATATTTAGTTTTTTCCCTGTAGGTGAATGACAATGAAAAAAAGTGTTGAGAAACACTGCCTTCCACTGAAAGTGTGCCATCAGTCTTCTCCAGTGATGTTCTTTTCTTCTGATCTTTTGTGTTTTTTTTGTTAGGTTCCAGGGAAATGTAGCCATAAGCTTTTAGAGTAATTGCTGTATTGTGTAGCGAAGAACATGAATAAATGTTTTTGCAAGCTAGCAAATTGTTTAAAATGTGTATGCTTATGGATTTTTAAAAAATGGACATAAAGATATACAAACATGCCGTTCAAATTCTAACATCTAATTTAAGATGTTTTCTCCTGTTTTTTCACCTCTTCTTCTAGGACAGGTCATTAATTTGAAGAAGGAAAATCTAGTAGAATGTCACAGTAATGAATATAATCACAAATACTAGACATTCTAAAATAGAATATTTTCAGTTTCACACCACAATATACTCTTGTTTTCCGTTAAGAATACTTCAAAATTTACCTATTTATATAATATTTATTAACATGCTTAAGAAAGGTTTCCTTCTTTTTTTTTTTTTTCAGCGACATCAGTAGTTGAATGGATGGAGGTTAACAGAGGTTTCTAAAGTTAGCTCAAGATAAGGCAAAGTAATGACCAGAACTTTCTATTAGCCCAGAAGAAATGTGGAGGGTTTGTACTTGTGTGCAATAAGGAAGAACAAATCTGACTCCATATTGGATCCATTTCTTTTACTTTAGCCTTTCCATTGCTTTTGCTACAAAAGGGTTGTGCCTATAAACTTAAATTATACACAGAGGCCCATCTCTGGGAATCCTGCCTCCCGGTCATGAGCATGAAACATCCTAACAGGGCGCGTCTGTGAATGACTGCAGGGCAGAAAAATTTACCACGTTTCCTATAGAGGCTGATGAAACCAGGAAGTGTTTGACTTGACTCCCTTCCCTTTTGGTATAGAAGGACCCTGAATTCTAACTCAGGAAGGATGGGTCTTTGGGGGCATGAGAGTACCATCTTCTCTGTCAGCTGGCTTCCGGATAAAGTCACTATTCCTGGGCCACCTCCCTGGTGGTCCAGTGGCTAAGGCTCCAAGCTCCCGATGCAGGGGCCAGGGTTCAATCCCCGGTCAGGGAACTAGACCCCACATGCTGTAACTAACAGTTCGCATGCTGCAACCAAAGACCCTGAATGTTGCAATGACGATCAAAGATTCCGAGTGCCACAACTAAGACGGCACAGTCAAATAAACAATCAAAAATAAAGACGTATGTAAGTCGCTCTTTCCTGCCCCGATAATTTGTCTCTCGATTAGGCCTGTCGTGCAGCGAGCAGCGTATCATCTGGGCTTTCTTCCTGCCACATTCACCTGCAGAAACCTTTTTTCACGAAGAGAAATGAAACATCTTTGTACCTTTCCTCACCTCCAGACAAGCCATTCCAACAGACCAAAAGCAAACAGCAAGCGTGACTGCATCCTTAGCGTTTTGTCCTGGGTCTTCAGTGAGAAGGAAGCCTGCCCCTTGGGCAGCTGTGGCCCGTGCTGTCATTCACAAGCGCGGAACGACACCTGTGATACTGGTTCTCTGAATGACTGAAGGATTATTCGAGTTGTTCGAATGATGTCATCCTGCTGCAGTTCCTCTGGCTATTTGGCTTTCATACTGCAAATGTGCTAACAATTTAGGTCCCAGCTTGAACTTTTATTTATGCTGAGGTCAGCCGTGTGGGTTGCCTCGTTATACAGAGCCTGCAGAGGCAACCCTTCTGGGCAGGCAGCCAGCACTCTCCGGTCGCAGGAACAATTTCGGCTCAATTTACAAAGCAAAAGAGAGGGATCCGGTGGATCTACAAGGACCAACTCTGCAAGAATTAGTGCAAAATGGTGATCAGTCCCAGTTTTCCCATCTTCCTGAGAGAATAAAACAGTCCTCAGAGATTGTATTCCTCTTCTTTCAATGAAAGCATCCACTCTTGTTCTCTTATTTTAAAAAAAAAAACAAAACAAACTCAGACTATCAGAAGACTTATTATCTAATGTTGATAGATTTGATAGATAAAAATTGATAAAAGATTGCTTAAGGGATGCATGTAATAAGTGATTTCTAAATCCTGGGGAAACTGTAAGGTTACACGGTGCTGACTGCCCCCAAGGACCCCATCCGGGCTCACTGGTTCACTTTTTCTCTTGACCCTTGCAAGGTGATCTGAGATTCCCAGGCCCTGTAGGTTGTTCTTGCAGCTTATGCAAGCACAGGTGAACGGGGTAAAGTCAGCATTCTAGTAGTGGGATTCTGCTTCTCTGCTGCTACTGAAGACTTTCCATCCCCCAGAATGTGGGCTCAAATGAGCTGTGAGCATTGCTTCTCCCTTCCTCATCTGGCTGCAGTGATGAAGCGTCTGTGTTTGGTGTCTGTATTTGTTCTCTGCTGCTTCTGTAACGAGGAACCACAACGCAGTGTCGTAACACAACACAAATTTATGATCTTCCAGTTTCAGAGGTCAGAAGTCCAAAGAGGGTCTTGAGAGGTGAAAATCCAGGTATTGGCAAGGCTGTGTTTCTTTCCAGAGCATCTAGGGGAAGACTTTTTTTGTCGTTTCCAGCTTCCAGAGATTGCCCCCATTCCTCAGTGGTGGTTCGCTTCCATCTTCAAAGCCAGCAACGGCCAGCCAGGTCTTTCTCAGCCTGCCCCGTAATTCCTCATTTAAAGAACTCTGGTGATTACACTGGCCCACTTGCATAACCCAGACTAACCTCTTAGGTTTAAGGTCAGCTGATGTGCAACTTGAATGCCACTGCAAGCTTAACCCCTGCTCTCGTGAGCTGTAAGATGCTCCGAGTTTCCGGGGAATTGTGGCGCAGCTGAGCATGCCTTTGAGTGTGTTGTTCTGCTTGCTGCCGTGACTGTCAGGCAGTAATGAAACCGTTTAAGCTTCAACCATATTGCTGTCTCAGTGCTCAGTAAAGCTCTCCCTTCTTTCTCATTTAGACACATCTGCACAGACCTCACCTTCCCAGACCTTGTGTTCCTTTCTCTCATCTCTGTTCATGCACTAGCTCCCCTTCTGAACTGCCTGCCCCCACCACCTGAATTTCTCCTCATCCTTCAATCACAAGACACCTCTTTAGTGATGGCATTTCTGACTCTTCCATGACATTTGTTCCTTGTTCCGTTGCTGGTCTTTCTATACATCATTTGTCTATTCCACAAGCATTTATTAATAACAATAACCCTGTGTACGAGACAGCAAAAGAGACACTGATGTATAGAACAGTCTTATGGACTCTGTGGGAGAGGGAGAGGGTGGGAAGATTTGGGAGAATGGCATTGAAACATGTAAAATATCATGTATGAAACGAGATGCCAGTCCAGGTTCCATGAACGATACTGGATGCTTGGGGCTAGTGCACTGGGACGACCCAGAGGGATGGTATGGGGAGGGAGGATGGAGGAGGGTTCAGGATGGGGAACACATGTATACCTGTGGTGGATTCATTTTGATATTTGGCAAAACTAATACAATTATGTAAAGTTAAAAAAAAAGATGTATTGAGGAATACACATGTGTCAGAAGAATGAAATGTCCCTGCTCCCATGTATTCTGTATTTAGTAGTGGAGATAATACACAGGTAAATAAGAGAAACAGTTTCAGGCAGGGACAAGAATGGTGCAGCAAGGGTGGAATTAAATAGAAATCGGGCCTTTCTCCAGAAGGAGAGGACGTTGAGATGCCATGTGGAGGACAGGAGTCAGCTTATGATGATCTGAGGGAAAAGTATTCCAGGCAGAAGGAACAGCAGATGCAAATGCCCTGAGCTGGGAATGAGCTTGGGAGGTTGGTGATGAGGAAAGGAAGCCAGGGAAACAGGAAGTCAGAGAGAGTGGAAGGCGAGGTATTTTTTTAATTTTTATTTTTAACATTTTGGCCATGCTCCATGGCATATGGGATCTTAGTTTCCTGGCCAGGGATCAAACCCTTGTCTCCTGCAGTGGAACCTAGGAGTCCTAACCACTGGACTGCCAGGGAATTCCCTAGAGTTTTTAAAAACAGATAACCAGTAGGCTACAAAAAAAAATTCATAATGACTTTAAAATAAAACTGACAATGGCTAAAACTAAACATGGTAGGATTTATTGTTGACTCAAAAATAACAGAATTAAATCTTGGCAAAAGGAAAATCTGCAAAACTTGATAAGGCAGACGGACAAAATAAGTCATTGACAGAAATCTTAATAGTTGAAACTCTGATTGGGAAAAAAAATAATCAATGAATCAACTCTTTTAAGATTTTCAGGGAGAAATTTGATTTTTATGAAAATAGTTCCAGCAAACAAAGTGAAAATGGGAACTATTTGAAATAGTTCAACTTCACCATACACAAAACTGGTCAATTATTGATTAGTTCAGCAATAAATTACTCAAATCAAGTTAACCTCATGGATTTGTCCAGTTAATACTTTCCTGCTGAAAATGTATCCATGTCAAGATAATTCTGACTAAAATGTATTCATAAGCTTGTCAGAGAATCAACTCTCTATGGGTTTGAAATGACTGCCATTAAAAACTCCTATGGAATCATGCTGGGTGAAGTGAGTCACACAGAGAAAAATGTCACTCCTATGTGGAATCTCAAATAAATGATATGGATGAACTTATTTAAAGAACAGGGACAGACTCACAGACATGAGGACAAACTTATGGTTCCCAAAGGAGAGGGGGCAAGGATGGAGGATGATTCGGGAGACCGGGATGGACATATACACACTGCTACATGTAGATGGCATGATCACTCACCCAGAGCCAGACATCCTGGAATGTGAAGTCAAGTGGGCCTTAGGCAGCATCGCTACCAACAGGGCTAGTGGAGGCGATGGAATTCCAGTTGAGCTATTTCAAGTCCTAAAAGATGATGCTGTGAAAGTGTTGCACTCAATATGCCAGCAAATTTGAAAAACTCAGCAGTGCCTACAGGACTGGAAAAGGTCAGTTTTCATTCCTATCTCAAAGAAAGGCAATGCTAAAGAATGCTCAAACTACTGTACAATTGCACTCATCTCACACGCTAGCAGGGTAATGCTCAAAAGTCTCCAAGCCAGGCTTCAGTAGTACATGAATTGTGAACTTCCAGATGTTCAAGCTGGTTTTAGAAAAGGCAGAGGAACCAGAGATCAAATTGCCAACATCCGTTGGATCATAGAAAAAGCAAAAGAGTTCCAGGAAAATATCTGCTTTATTGACTACACCAAAGCCTTTGATGAGGGCTTCCCTAGTGGCTCAGACGGTAAAGCGTCTGTCTGCAATGCAGGAGACCAGGGTTCAATCCCTGGGTTGGGAAGATCCCCTGGAGAAGGAAGTGGCAGCCCACTCCAGTATTCTTGCCTGGAAAATCCCATGGACCTTGGAGCCTGGTAGGTTACCGTCCAAGGGGTCACAAAGTCCGACATGACTGAATGACTTCACTTTCACTTTCAAAGCCTTTGACTGTGTGGATCACAAGAAACTGTGGAAAATTCTTTAAGAGATGGGAATACCAGACCACCTGACCTGCCTCTTGAGAAATCTGTATGCAGGTCAAAAAGCAACAGTTAGAACTGGACATGGAACAACAGACTGGTTCCAAATCGGGAAAGGAATACATCAAGGCTGCATAAGGTCACCCTGCTTATTTAACTTATATGCAGAGTACATCATGAGAAATGCTGGACTGGATGAAGCACAGGCTGGAATCAAGATTGCTGGGAGAAATATCAATAACCTCAGATATGCAGATGATATCACCCTTATGGCAGAAAGCAAAGAAGAACTAAAGAGCCTCTTGATGAGAGTGAAAAAATTGGCTTAAAGCTCAACATTCAGAAAACTAAGATCATGGCATCTGGTCCCATCATTTCATGGCAAATAGATGGGGAAACAATGGAAACAGTGTCAGACTTTATTTTTGAGGGCTCCAAAATCACTGCAAATGGTGATTGCAGCCATGAAATTAAAAGACGCTTGCTTCTTGGAAGAAAAGTTATGACCAACCTGGACAGAATATTAAAAACCAGAGACGTTACTTTGCCAACAAGGTCTGTCTAGTCAAAGCTATGGTTTTTCCAGTAGTCATGTATGAGTGTGAGAGTTAGACTATAAAGAAAGCTGAGCACTGAAGAATTGATGCTTTTGAACTATGGTGTTGGTGAAGGCTCTTGAGAGTCCCTTGGACTGCAAGGAGATCCAACCAGTCCATCCTAAAGAGAATCAGTCCTGAATATTCACTGGAAGGACTGATGCTGAAGCTGAAACTCCAATACTTTGGCCACTTGATGTGAAGAACTGATTCATTGGAAAAGACCCTGATGCTGGGAAAGACTGAAGGCAGGAGGAGAAGGGGATGACTGAGGATGAGATGGTTGGATGGCATCACCTACTCAATGGACATGGGTTTGAGTAAACTCCAGGAGTTGTGTGATGGACAGGGAGGCCTTGCGTGCTGCAGTCCATAAGTTTGCAAAGAGTCGGACACGACTGAGCGACTGAACTGAACTGAACTGATGTTGATGTATAAAATAGATAACGAACAGGCATCTGCTGTGTAGTACAGGGAATTCTACTCATTACTCCGTTATGGCCTATATGAGAAAAACTTTTTTAAAAAAGAGAGTGGATATATGTATATGTATAATGAATCATTTTCTCTACACCTGAAACTCATACAGCATTGTGAATTAACTATACTCCAATAAGACTTTTTAAAAAGTCCATAGGTTTTAGTACTATAAATAAAACATACAACTAAAAATGACTTACTCTATAGCACAGTGAACTCTACTCAATACTCTGTAATGACCTATATGGAAAAGAATCTTAAAAAGAGTGGATATGTGTATATGTATAACTGAAACACTTTGCCGTACACCTGAAGCTAACACAACATTGCAAATTAATTGTACTTCAATAGACTTTAACTGGCAAAATCAAAATGGTAAGCTCCAAAGTTTTAAAGATATAAAAATTGATTTTAATTCATATTTTCAAGTGTTTTTAATTCAAATTTTTGTTATAGTAGTAGTAAAAATTCTGAAACATTTTTGAAAATATACAAAGTAAAAATAAAAAATTATCCATAATATCATTGAAACAAGACTATTGTAAATCTTTTGATATATTATCCCAATCTTTTTATGTACAGATATTTAAAAAAATAGTTGTAATACTATTTCATATGTAATTTTTGCACTGATTTTGTCACTTAACAGTAAATTATCAATATTTTCATGTTATTACTTCACCTTCATAAACATTCTTTTTAAAGACTGAGGAGAATTCAAATTTTCTTATGTTTGGGCAGTTAAAGATTTGCCAGATTTACAGTAATATATTGTTGTCATTCAGTCGCTCAGTCGTGCCCGACTCTTTGCGACCCCATGGACTGCAGCACGCCAGGCTTCCCTGTCCATCACCAACTCCCAGAGTTCACTAATGAAAGTTCTTGTTTTTAAAGCAACTTTTATTTTCATCAAACTAATGAATTCACCTATTTTAAGAAATCACATGGCCCTACCTGGCTTATGATAAATAACAGAAATACCCTGCCCTATCCTCCCCATCCTTCAGTCCCCAGCTTTCAACCTCTCAGTATCTCCTTCAGTTCAGTCGCTAAGTCATGTCTGACTCTTTGTGACCCCATGAATCACAGCATGCCAGGCTTCCCTGTCCATCACCAACTCCCAGAGTTCACTCAAACTCATGTCCATCGAGTCGGTGATGCCATCCAGCCATCGCATCCTCTGTCGTCCCCTTCTCCTCCTGCCCCCAATCCCTCCCAACATCAGAGTCTCTTCAATGAGTTAACTCTTCCCATGAGGTGGCCAAAGTACTGGAGTTTCAGCTTTAGCATCAGTCCTTCCAATGAACACCCAGGACTGATCTCCTTTAGGATGGACTGGTTGGATCTCCTTGCATTCCAAGGGACTCTCAGGAGTCTTCTCCAACATCACAGTTCAAAAGCATCAATTCTTCGGCGCTCAGCTTTCTTCACAGTCGAACTCTCACATCCATACATGACCACTGGAAAAACCATAGCCTTGACTAGATGGACCTTTGTTGGCAAAGTAATGTCTCTGCTTTTCAATATGCTATCTAGATTGGTCATAACTTTCCTTCTAAGCAGTAAGCGTCTTTTAATTTCATGGCTGCAATCACCATTTGCAGTGATTTTGGAGCCCCAAAAAATAAAGTCTGACACTGTTTCCACTGTTTCCCCATCTATTTCCCATGAAGTGATGGGACCAGATGCCATGATCTTTGTTTTCTGAATGTTGAGCTTTAGGCCAACTTTTTCATTCTCCTCTTTCACTTTCATCAAGAGGCTTTTTAGTTCCTCTTTACTTTCTGCCATAAGGGTGGTGTCATCTGCATATCTGAGGTTATTGATATTTCTCCCTGCAATCTTGATTCCAGCTTGTGCTTCTTCCAGCCCAGCATTTCTCATGATGTACCCTGCATATAAGTTAAATAAGCAGGGTGACAATAATCTGGAATGGGTAAATTTAACTCAGATGACCATTATATCTACTACTGTGGGCAGGAATCCCTTAGAACAAATGGAGTAGCCATCATGGTCAACAAAAGAGTCCGAAATGCAGTACTTGGATGCAATCTCAAAAATGACAGAATGATCTCTGTTTGTTTCCAAGGCAAACCATTCAATATTATGGGAATCCAAGCCTATGCCCCAACCAATAATGCGGAAGAAGCTGAAGTTGAATGATTCTACGAAGACTTACAAGACCTTTTAGAACTAACACCCAAAAAAGATGTCCTTTTCATTATAGGGGACTGGGATGCAAAAGTAGGAAGTCAAGAAACACCTGGAGTAACAGGCAAATTTGGCCTTGGAATACGGAATGAAGCAGGGCAAAGGCTAATAGAGTTCTGCCAAGAGAACGCACTGGTCATCACAAACACCCTCTTCCAACAACACAAGAGAAGACTCTACACATGGACATCACCAGATGGTCAACACCGAAATCAGATTGATTCTATTCTTTGCAGCCAAAGATGGAGAAGCTCTATACCATCAGAAAAAACAAGACCGGGAGCTGACTGTGGCTCAGACCATGAACTCCTTATTGCCAAATTCAGACTTAAATTGAAGAAAGTAGGGAAAACCACTAGACTGTTCAAGTATGACCTAAATAAAATCCCTTATGATTATACAGTGGAAGTGAGAAATAGATTTCAGGGACTAGATCTGATAGACAGAGTGCCTGATGATCTATGGACGGAAGTTCGTGACATTGTACAGTATCTCCTTAGTATTTCTAAATGATTTCCTTATAATGCTATTGCTTTTACTCACAAGTTTCAGGTATTATCTATCGACTTTCTATTGAACTGGCCAAAAAGTTTGTACGGTTTTGTTTTTTTCTGTAAAGATGAGAATGAAGTAAATAACACTTCTCTATCACACACATTTCTTCCTCCTGTGCCTTGACATGTCTGGGTCTACTCCTCCCCCCGCAACACACACGTCATACACTCCTCTTCCCCCCATCCTTCTAATCTATGTTACATCACCTTAGTAACCTTCTGGAGAAGATGTCTAGAAAGGGAGTTTTTGGAAACTTTATCTGTCTTAAATTATCTTTATCCTACCCTTGCACGTGACTGATGGTTCAGTTGGGTTTTGTGGTGAAGTATTTTTATTTCAAAAATTGGAAGGCATTCCTCAGGCATTCAGTGCCACTGTTAAAAAGTCTCATGATAGTCTGATTTCTGTGTGATCATATTGCATGTGATTTGATCTTTCTTTCTGGATGTTTTTTATTATTCTTTCTTTGTCCCTGATGCTTTGAGATTTCACCATGATGTGCCTTGAAGTTAATTTTTTTTCATTACCTGTGCAGCATAATCTGAGAGTATTCTAATCTGGAAACTCTTTCATTTAATTCCAGGAAAATTCTCTGGAATTATTTCTTTGATCATTTTCTTTCCAGAACTCCTACGACATCTCCTGGATTAATCTTTTTTTTTTTTAAGATTTTTTTTAAATTGAAGCATAATTCTTTTACAGTATTGTGTTGGTTTCTGCCAAACGATGTGGACTATTTTTAAAGTCTGTATTTAATTTATTACAATATTGCTCTGTTTCATGTTTTGGTTTTTTGGCTGCGAGGCATTTGGGATCTTGGATCCCCAACCAGGGACAAACTCTTGCACTGGAAAGTGAAGTCTGAACCTCTGGACAGCCAGAGAAGTCCCTCCTGGATTAATCTCTAAGTTTTTTTTTTTTAAAAACTGCTTGTAATGTCCTTTTTTTTTTTTTTTTTTTTTGTATTTCTGTTCTGTATAATTGTTTCTTTGCTTTCTAATTTTTCCAATAAAATTTCATATATTGTCTTTATTACTCAGTAATTCTTGCTTTTTCTGTTTCTTTTTTGTAGCATCCTAGTTCACGGGTGGTCTATCTTCTCTTCTCTCTCCTATAATAAAGTGATTTTCTTGCTTCTTGTATTGTTCTTAGTTTCTGTTTCCTTTCCATATGGTAGCCTCTTCCCTCAAAAGTCTAGTGATCCACTGTTCTCTGTTTATATCTGAGTGAAGCATTAGAAAGCTGATTGGAGGGGTGTGTGTGTGTGTGTGTGTGTGTGTGTGTGTGTGTGTTGGGAAGCTCTAGGGAGCGGCACTGATTATTATAAAGCCTCAATGGAGGGTGGGATCTGGGTGGGACCTACTGCTTCACTTATGCAAACGCTGAACCAATCCCATTGTTTTCAGTTTCATACTCACTGTGGACTCGCAGATTTCCTTTCGAAATTCCCAGCTGTCGGATCTACTGCTCAGTGTGTGCGCTCAGTCGTGTCTGACTCTGTGCGACCCCGTGGACTGTAGCCCTCCAGGCTCCTCTGTCCATGGAATTCTCCAGGCAAGAATACTGGAGTGGGTTGCCATTTCCTTCTCTGGGGGACCTTCTCCACCCAGGGACTGGACCACAGTCTCTTAGGTCTCCTGGACTGGCAGGCGGGTTCTTCCCCACTAGCACCACCTGGGAAGCCTGTTGGCTGTACTGGCTGGTGTTTATCTATCCACAGGTCTGTTAGGTCCCTGTGACGTTGGGAGGATTTGGACAGGTAGGAATTTTCAGTGTCCTGATCTGCTGATTGTCCCCTTTATTAGTCGTCATCAACTGCTGAGTAGCCAATTACCCTAAAACTTACCAGCTTAAATGATGACATTTATTATCTCACATTGCTGCGGGTCAGACATCTGCATGCAGCTTAGGCGGGTTCTCTGTGTCAGGGTCTCCATGGGCTGCAGTCAAGGTGCCGGGTGTGGCTGAAGTCATCTCCAGGCACAGCTGGGGGAAAGATCCGCTCTGACCTCATGCACTGCTTGTTGGCAGCATCCAGTTCCTTGCTGGTTGTTGTTATCCAGTTCCTTGCTGATTGTTGTTCGGACAGCAAGTTCTTGACCACAGGAGTCTCTCCACAGGGCAGCTCCTAACATAGCTAACCATTGATCAGGGTGAGCAGATAAGAAGAGCTGGAAAGAGAGAGTGTGAGGAAGATATGTTAGTCTTGCATGACAGAATCTCAGCAGCGGCATCCATCCTTTGTCATATTCTATTCTTACTTTTGTTTTTATTTTATAGTGAAGTACAGTTGATTTACAATGCTGTGTTAGTTTCAGGTGTACAATAAAGTGATTCAGTTACACATATACATGTGTCTACTCATTTTTTTCTTTTTAAGTTTCTTTTCCCATTTTGGTTATTACAGAATATTGAGCAGAGTTCCCTGTGCTATATATAGTAGGTTGGCTATCTACTTTTTATATAGTAGTGTTTGTATGCTAACCCCAAATTCCCAACTTATCCCTCCTCCGTATTCTATTTTAATTTTTTTAAAGATTTTTTTTATGTGGACCATTTTAAAAGGCCTTATTAAACTTGTTACAACATTGTTTCCCTGTCATGTTTCAGTTTTGGGGGGCTTGAGGCATGCAGGATCTTAGCTCCCCAACCAAGGATTAAACCCACACCCCCTGCATTGGAAGAAGTCTTAACCCACTGGACCTTCAGGGAATTCTCGCCATATTCTATTTTCAGAAACAAGTCACTCCGTCCAGTTCACACTACTGGACGGGGAGGTTGGATTACACAAGGAGGTAAATACCAGGAGGCAGGGATCACTGGGGACTTAGAAGGCTGCCTACCCCGTCCCTACGGAGAGCGCTTCTGCTGCAAAGTCTCTGCTTCCTGTAGCAGAGGGCCGGGTTCCCCAACCTCACTGTGCCCGGGAGCCCTTGTTAGCACGTGGCCCGATCCAGTAACTGCAGAAGGGGTGAGGTGCTGCAGTTCTTCGTGGCGGCCAGGCGGACTCTAGAGCGCAGGCTCAGTAGTTGAGGCGCATGGGTATAGTTGCTCTGCGACATGTGGGATCTTCCCAGATCAGGGATTAAACCCGCGTCTCCTGCACTAGCAGGTGGAATCTTCACCACTGAGCCACCAGGGAAGCCCTAGAGCTATATTTTGTACCTGATGGTTTTGCTTTCTTCACCCCCACCCCAGGAAAAATTATTGTAGGTATTTTTCTGTTATTTTTAAATTTATTTTTTACTGAAGTGTAGTTGATTTACAATGTTGTGCTCATGTCAGCTGTCCTGCAAAGTGACACAGTTTCATACATACATACATTCTTTATGCTCTGTTCCACTGTGATTCTCACAGGGCGTTGAATACAGTTCCCCGTGCTCTACAGAAGGACCTTGCTTTTTATCCATTCTGTATGTAATAGTTCATATCTACCAACCCCGAACTCCCAATCTATTTCTCCCCTGCTCCCTTACTGGAGGTTTTTTTCTTTTCAAACTATGATAGAGAGTATTGAAGATGATTGGGCATTTTTATTTACTGAACTGTCATGCAACATTTTCTTATTTTTTAAAGATCTGTTTAGTGTGTTATTAAATCAGTGGAGTACTTAACAAAATTCGATTCGGGTGTCCAGATGGCACTAGATAGTTTCCGACTGTACTCAGTGAGGCCCCTTGGCTGGATGACTTCTGTTGAGGGTGGTCTTGGGTTTTCTGTAGTGCTGCATAAATTACACCCGTTATGTGTGGATCACACTCTTCCCACCAGAGTCTTCTCTGAGGGAGCTCTCCCATTCCAGTGCCATCAGACGGTATTTTGTTAAATATTTACTTATTTATTTGACTGCGTTGGGTCTCACTTGTGGCATATGGGGTCTTTGTTGTGTTATGAGGGATCTAACTTCAACAACTGAGCCATTATTTGGAGTGGGAGCCTTTCCAGGCCCACTTGTTACCCGACTCGTTCCTTTCTCTTTATTCTGAGCCGTAGAAAATGCTGCCAGGCGGAGGTTGTGGAAACGTTCACCTTGAGAAGTACAGCGTCTTACAGATGACACTTGGAACAAGGCCCTCGATCAGGGTGGACTGTGTGTGTCCCTGTTCCCCGTTTGAACAACGATGGCGGCACGACAGCCTCCATCTCACATGCGACTCACAACAGGACCTTGATGGTCCTCTTATGAAGAGGTGACCTGTGTGTGCTGGTCCTTCAAATCTGGGTGTGCTCCTGACTTCCTTTGCAGGACTTTTGCAGGTGTGCTCCTGACTTCCTTTGCTCCTGACTAAAAATGCAGCAAAATTGGTGCTGCGTGACGTCTGAGGCTTGCACAGAACAGGTGATGCACCTTCTTCTGCTCTGTTCCCGGAAGAACTTGTGCTGGAGCCCTGAGTGGCCCGATGGATGGGGTGCCCAGTAACCCCCCTAGAGAGAGGCTGGGCTGGGCCTCAGGGGGCCGGTTCCTCAGGCCCTGCCCACTGTCTGATTGTCAGGAATACAGACCGAGCCGGAAATGCCCAGCCAGGAGGCCCTCCCTGCAAGTTCTGACCCACAGGAACCATCCAAGGTCATGAAGTGATTGCTCTGTTTAAAACCACTAAGTTCTGAGGGGCTCTCTTGCACTGCGGTAGCAACCAGAATACTCCCTGGAGGAGGAAAGGATGAATTAAAGCATTGTCAGTGAGAGGTTCCTTAGCCACTAACAGGAAAGACAGGCTCTGGCCAACCAAAGCAAACTTAACAAGATGCATGCCCTGCTCCAGGGGATCTTTCTGACCCAGGTATCAAACCGGTGTCTCCTGAATCTCCTGAATTGCGGGGGCATTCTTTACTCATAGAGCCATCTGGGAAGCCTCTAACAAGATACAAGTCCAAACTAAGAAGTTAGAAAAAGTAGATGAAAATAGAACAGAAGGAGGGTGACCAAAACAAAAAGCAGAAATCAGAGTAGAATGGAAGACAAATACTGTATAGTGAATCAATAAAGCCCCAAATTGGGCCTTTGAAAAAGCCAGTTAAGTAGACATGCTTCTAGTAGGACTAATTGGGGGACGGGGGTACAGAAGCACAAATAAACAAAATTAAGAATGAGAAACCACAAAATTGATGGAGGTTTAAAAGATAATAAATAATTGCTGAAAACAAACATCACAGACGAATTCCTAGAATAATAATTCCTCACACTGACTCAGGAAGAATAAGAAAGTCTCTAAAACTGTAATGACGGATATGGTTACCGTGAATTACGTGTGGCTTTTGACCCTTGAAACGTAACTAGTGACACTGACGGACTGAATTTTATATTTTATTTTAACTTAGATTTTAAAACTGGAATAGTGTTAAAGTATTAAATAGTGTTAAATAATTAAACTTCACTGTTTTGGTGGACTGTATTTTGCTTTATTGCATCTCATAAGATATTGTTACTGCATTGGAGGGTGTTGGGTGTGCGCCTCATTTCTAGGATTGTGCATAAACACTTCACTCATCTTGGTGTCAATGGATTAATTCACATTGAGTGATTTTTTTCTATGCACAGAGGTAATATTGTAATGTGTTTAACTGGATATTTTATGAAGAGATAAAATGAGAAGATATGATTTACATAGTGATGATACCTAGTAATGCTAAAAATTCTCCAAGCCAGGCTTCAACAATACTTGAACTGTGAACTTCCAGATGTTCAAGCTGGTTTTAGAAAAGGCAGAGGAACCAGAGATCAAATTGCCAACATTTGCTTGATCATAGAAAAAGCAAGAGAGTTCCAGAAAAACATCTACTATGCCAAAGCCTTTGACTGTGTGGAAAATTCTTCAGGAGATGGGAATACCAGACCACCTGACCTGTCTCTTGAGAAGCCTGTATGCAGGTCAGGAAGCAACAGTTAGAACTGGACATGGAACAACAGACTGGTTCTAAATAGGAAAAGGAGTACATCAAGGCTGTCTATTGTCACCCTGCTTATTTAACTTATATGCAGAGTACATCATGAGAAACATTGGGCTGGGTGAAACACAAACTGGAAATCAAGATTGCTGGGAGAAATATCAACAACCTCAGATATGCAGATGACACCACCTTTATGGCAGAAAGTGAAGAGGAACTAAAAAACCTCTTGATGAAAGTGAAGGAGGAGAGTTAAAAAGTTGGCTTAAAGATCAACATTCAGAAAACTAAGATCATGGCATCCGGTCCCATCACTTCATGGCAAATAGATGGGAAAACAATGGAAACAGTGTCAGACTTTATTTTTCTGGGCTCCAAAATCACTGCAGATGGTGACTGCAGCCATGAAATAAAAAGATGCTTACTCCTTGGAAGAAAAGTTATGACCAACCTAGACAGCATATTAAAAAGCAGAGACATTACTTTGCCAACAAAGGTCCATCTAGTCAGGCTATGGTTTTTCCTGTGGTCATGTATGGATGTGAGAGTTGGACTATAAAGAAAGCTGAGCACCAAAGAATTGATGCTTTTGAACTGTAGTGTTGGAGAAGACTCTTGAGAGTCCCTTGGACTGCAAGGAGATCCAACCAGTCCATTCTAAAGGAGATCAGTCCTGAATGTTCATTGGAAGGACTGATGCTGAAGCTGAAACTCCAATACTTTGGCTACCTGATGTGAAGAGTTGACTCACTGGAAAAGACCCTGATGCTGGGAAACATTGAGGGCAGGAGGAGAAGGGGATGACAGACGATGCGATGGTTGGATGGCATTACCTACTCAACGGACATGAGTTTGAATAAACTCTGGGAGTTGGTGATGGACAGGGAAGTCTGATGTGCTGCAATCCATGGGGTCGCAAAGAGTCAGACATGACTGAGAGATTGAACTGAACTGATACCTGTGTAAGTCATCATTGGTCATTATGTTGAAATGTTTATTATGTATGTATAACATAATGAAATTATGCTTCTAGTTAAAAAATAAGTATTCAAACGTTTTTGTTTACAATAGAGGCATGATGGGGCAATGACTCTAGGAGCTAGGGCTGTGACACTAGGAGCTAGTGCTGTGACCAGAGCAGTAAAGAAAAAAAAAAGCCTCAAGAAATTACATCACAGCTATCATGAGGTTGAATAGCAATTGCAATTTGCTGTGAGCAGAGGAAACCGCCAAAGCTGTCTGTTGACATCTGATGATGTCGCTGTTCTGTGACTTATGTGTTGTGTGTGCTTGGGTTTTAAACATTTCCCTGTTTTCATTTCTAATAGGTGGATAGGACAAATATAGTCCATGAAAAAGTGCTCTGCTGTTTTCAATAATTTAAGAGTGTAGAGGAAATGGCAACCCACTCCAGTGTGCTTGCCTGGAGAACCCCATGGACAAGGATTCTGGTGGGCCACAGTCCATGGGTCATAAAGAGCCGGACACGACTAAGCGACTAACACACACTAAGGGGTTCTGAGATAAAATGTTCGGGAACTGCTGATCCAGGGCACAGAGAAGGCAAAGCTAAGGTGGAAAGGTACTGAGGTGCTGGGAACCAGCAGGGTTCATCAGAACAGTTGAAAATGAGGAAAAACAGTAGACATCTCCAGTTGGCCTTAACTATTAGGAAACCTCCTCTTGTTCCCTTTCCCCGTCTCCTCAGGTCTCTCCTGCGCCCAGCCCCTCGAAGGATGGGCCCTCCTTGGCCTGCTGCACTGAGTGTGCGGTCAGAGGACTAACGGTGGGTTTGTTGCTGCTGTTTAGTCACCAAGTCGAGAATGACTCTCTGTGACCCCTTGGGCTGTACCCACCAGGCTCCTCTGTCCTTGTGATTCTCCAGGCAAGAATACTGGAGGGGGTTGTCATTTCCTCCTCCAGGGGGTCTTCCCAACTGAGGGATCGAACCTGCATCTTCAGCTTTGGCAGGTGGGTTCTTTACCACAGAGCCTCCAGGGAAGCCCGATTCAGGCTCTCCACTTCTTCATCTGCATTCAGACTGAATGGTTCTGTGTGCAGCTTCCCAGGCCCTCAGTGTCAGTGGAATATAAGGGTTGATAAGGTGATTTTCTCAGGAAATCTGCCTCTTTTAACAGATGACATTTGAAGACACAGTCACTTTGTTCAAGAAAGTGATTATTTTTGTCAGAGGAAAGAGAAAGGAGGAGTAGGTAGAAACCCACTCTGAATAGTCTGGGAATTCCTGTGGACTTAGTCACAGGCTCCATAGGGTTAAAAACGGAGGCTCCTTAGAAGACAGCAGCAAAAGGTGGTCTCCGTGGCAGCTCTGGAACTCTGGGGACCGTCCCCCAGGGCACCGCTCCGCTCCTCCTCTGGCTCTGAGGAGCCCCACACGACTCCAGGGGCCAGTGGTGTGGCCGTGACCGACCAGGGCCATCTATAGCTTCGCAGGCTCTGACAGTTAACCAGCAAGCCGCACAGGATGGAGGCGACCTTTTCGGGATGGGAGGCTTGAAGATAACAGATTTTATTTCATAGGCATTATCATGGAAGAGAGAGCCTTTTTCCATTCTTCTTTTCCAACTTAACTGGTAGCACCTTCTCTATTATTGTTTTGTTTTTAACTGGAGGACAATTGCTTTACAGTGTTATGTTGGTTTCTGCCTACAACCACCCCCATCAGCCATCCTCCCTGTTGAGCCTCCCTCCCCTCCTGCACCCCGCCCCTGCTCATCACAGAGCACCAGGCGGGGCTCCCTGTTGCACAGCAACTTCTCACCAGGTACCTGTTCGACACATGATAGTGTATGGAAGTCACCGCTGCTTTCTCCATTCATTCCTCTCTCTCTCTTTAAAATATACTCTACTTTTTAGAGCAGTTGCAGGTTCACAGCAACGTTGAATGATGAGTACAGAGTTCCCATAAATGTTCTGTCCCCCGACACACACATCCTCCCCCACGATCAACATTCTACAGCACAGGGGTACATCTGTTACCTATATCGACACATCCGAAGTCCACAGCTTATATTAGGGTTCCCACTAGAGGTGAAGAATCCATCTGCCAAAGCAAGAGATGTAAGAGATTCGGGTTCGATCCCTGGGTCAGGAAGATCCCTGGAGGAGGGCATGACAACCCGATCCAGTGTTCTTGCCTGGAGAATCCCAGGGACAGAGGAGCCTGGTGGGCTACAGTCCATGAGGTCACAGAGAGTCAGACATGACTTAGGGAAACAAAAACAACAGAGGTCCTGGAACTGATGCCCTGAGGACACTGAGGGGACCGCTGTGATGTCCTCTTTGTGATTTCTGCCTTCTGTACTCTTTGGGTCAGCTTAATTTTACCTATGCAGAAGCAGATGGTGGTTGATACAGAAAATGAAAAAGCAAGCTACCAAGTGTAGCCTGAAGTCTTGCTCCAGCATCACAGAGGGTGATAAAGCCCTGAGGTAGGGAAGGAAAGAGGACCCCCTTGTGCAGAGTGCTGGGGACGGGGCTCAGAGTTTGTGTAGGGTTTTGCAGGGCAGCTTAAGGCACTGGATTAAAAAAAAAAAAAGCAATAGGAAGCTATTGAAGGGTTCTGAGCAGAGTACTTACATCTCATATTAAAAAATAACACTCCAATTGTGGAGAAGTGGTTGTAGGTGGATACAGGAGTCGTTTCTCTGTTAGGGAACTATTACAGTAGCCCAGGCAAGAGATGCAGAGAAGACAATGGCACCCCAGTCATTACTCTTGCCTGGAAAATCCCATGGATGGAGGAGCCTGGCGGGCTGCAGTCCATGGGGTCGCTGAGGGATGGACACAACTGAGCGACTTCACTTTCACTTTTCACCTTCCTGCATTGGAGAAGGAAATGGCAACCCACTCCAGTGTTCTTGCCTGGAGAATCCCAGGGACGGGGGAGCCTGGTGGGCTGCCGTCTATGGGGTTGCACAGAGTCAGAGACTGAAGCGACTTAGCAGCAGCAGCAGGCAAGAGATGACGGTGGTTTGATGCAGAGTAATATCCATGCTGATGGTGAGAAGTATTAGAACTGAAGTTAGAATACCGCAGAGGGCTTCCCAGGTGGTTCACTGGTAATGAATCCGCCTGCCAATGCAGGAAACAGGAGTTCGATCCCTGGGTAGGGAAGATCCCCTGGAGGAGGGAATGGCACCCCACTCTGGTATTCTGGCCTGGAGAATCCCCAAGGACAGAGGAGCCTGGTGGGCTACAGTCCATGGGGTTGCAAAGAGTCGGACATAACTTAGCGACATGATTTATCCACTAAACAGCAATGGATGACAGAATAGCTCAGATTTCTTAATGCATTGAATAGATGTATAAAAGGCAGTGAGAGAGACAGACAGAGGGACAAGGAGAGAAAAGAGAAACTTGACTTGTTGGCTTCAGGAACTGGCAAATTTACCAAAATGTGAAGATTAAGATGGGGTGGTGGAGGGAGAACATTACAGTTCCCTCAACACTGTACACTGAAAATTTTCAAAGAGCAACTGCTGCTGCTGCTAAGTCATGTCAGTCGTGTCCGACTCTGTGCGACCCCATAGACAGCAGCCCACCAGGCTCCCCCATCCCTGGGATTCTCTAGGCAAGAACACTGGAGTGGGTTGCCATTTGCTTCTCCAATGCATGAAAGTGAAAAGTGAAAGTGAAGCCGGTCAGTCGTGTCCAACCCTCAGCGACACCATGGACTGCAGCCCGCCAGGCTCCTCCATCCATGGGATTTTCCAGGCAAGAGTACTGGAGTAGAGTGTCATTGCCTTCTCCAAGGAACAACTGGGGAAGACATTTACCAGTTGTGAATACCCACATATGACATCTACAAGGGCCATCTTACTATATTTCTATCCACGTTCTTCAGCCCATCTTACTTTAAACACATTTTCTTTTTTATTAAATATATTTATTTAGGCTGCCCTGGGTCTTAGTTGCAGCACATGGGATCTTTAGCTGTGCCATGCAGGATTTATTTCCCTGACCAGGGATCGAACCTGGGCTCCCTACATTCGGAGCCCAGCGTCTCAACCACTGGACCACCAGGGAGTTCCCTTACTTTCACAATTCATTTCAGTTGCAGGCAGCACCACACTTCCCTCCTCATACCTCAGCACACGGGTCATGTTTTTCCAGTTTCGTCCTTTTGAAGGGAAGAAAAAGGCACCTGTTTACACCTGAAACTTGAGCTGCCAAAGGACATCAAGGTGGCATAATCAAACGGGCTACTGGACGCAAGCGCCTGAAGCTCATTCAGAACACAGATGTCTGAGCTCTTGGACTGGATGAAGTCACCGAGCGGTGCAGAGGAAGAAGATTCCGGCAGAGCTGTCTGTGGGAGCGCCGACCCCCGGGGCGGTCAGCAGTCTGCCCAGCCTGGATCCTGAAAAGCGGGTCTGCTCCGCGCCACCCCGCGGTCCTAGGTGACCATCGGAGGTGACCCGCGGAGTCACCAGGTGCGGGGGGGAGGGGGTCTAGGTCATCATCGGGGGTGACCTGCGGAGTCACTAGGTGGGGGGGGGGTCCTAGGTCCCCGTGGGAGGTGACCCGCGGAGTCACCGGGTGGCGGGGGAGGGTGTGCTAGGTAACCATCGGGGGTGACCCGCGGACTCACTAGGTGTGGGGGGAGTGCTAGGTCGCCATGGGAGGTGACCTGAGGTGTCACTAGGTGGGGGAAGGGTCCCAGGTCGCCATGGGAGGTGACCCAGGGAGTCACCCGGTGCGGGGGGCGGGGGGGGGGAGGAGGGTCTAGGTCACCATCGGGGGTGACCCGCGGAGTCACCAGGTGAGGTGGAGGTTGCAAGGTAACCATCGGTGGTGACCTGCGGAGTCCTCGGGGGGCGGGAGGGGGGGTGCAGGGTTGGGCACCCCGGCCGGGCGGGAAACCCGGAGGCGCGGTGGCCGCGGGTGCTGGCGGCGGGCGGGGCGGGCGGGAGGGCGGAGTCGCCGCAGCGGCCGGCCGCGGGCGGGGGAGGGTGTGTGCGCGGGTCACATGGTCGCTGCTGCCCTCCCGTCAGCCGCCCTCGCCGCCGCGGTGCGCTGGCTGCAGGAAGCCGCCGCGCCGCCGCTTTGTTGTCGGGGCCCGCGAGGAGCGCCGCCCGCCGCCGCGCGCTCTCCCCGAGCTAGCTCTCCGGCCCCGGGGCCCGGCTGCGGGCCCCCGCGCGCCCCGCCCATGAGGGCGCCCCGCGACCACCGCCGGCGGCGGCCCGGGGCAGCGCGGCGCTGAGGCGGCGGCGGGGGCGCTGCCCGCTCTGCGGACGGGCGGCCTCGGGCCTCCCCGAGGGCACCATGGAGGTGAATGCGGGTAAGAACCTACAGGGCGGGGGGCGCGGCGGCGGCGGGCGCGCTGGGTCGGCGGGCGGGCGGGCGAGCGCGGCGGCGGGGCCCCTCACGGGCGGCGGCGCGGGGGGCCCGCCCGGAGCCTAGCGCTCGGCACCCCCCGGGCCGCCCTCCCGGCCGCCCGCAGCGCCGCAGCGCGGCGGCCCGGCCCCCCCTCACATGGCCCGGCCGCGCGAGCCACGTGCGCGCTGTGTTTACGTTCGGCGGCGCGCGGCCGCCGGTTGGCTGGGCGGGCGCGTGACGCGGCATTACATAATGGGCGCCGGGGCGGCGGCGGCGGGCGGGGACACGTGAGGCCGCGCGGCTCCGTGACCCACATTCGCCGGCCGCGGGGGCCCCTGGGGGCGGGCGCGCGCCGGCGGGAGGCCCCGCCCCGCGGGAGGCCCCGCCCCCGCGCCCTCGGGCTCTGACGTGGCCGCCCCTCCCCCGCGGGGGTCGCTCGCTGAGGGGAGGCCGCGCGTGCGCGCGCCCCGGGGACCCGCGGCCCAGCGGCCGGGAGGGCGCGGACGCCGCAGTGTCCTCGGCCCGGGCGGAGCGGGGAAGGCGGGCGCCGAGGGGAACCCTCCGGGGTCGCCTGGGGACGGCTCGCCGAGGGTGGCGCTGCCTCGTCTCCACAACAAAGAAGAACCCTTACCGTTTCAACGACCTCCTCTGGGACGCGGTCGACCTTGTGAAACACCTCCGGTGACGAACACGCCCGCGGCGCCTGCGGGCCGGGAGCCTCATCCTGGCCGGTCTCGCCCGGTGACCCCCCAGTGACCCCCAGGTTGCTGATCTTTCCTGAATCCGATAACAGATTCGCGCCCCCCGCCCCGCCATGAGGGCTGGGGATCTTAGTTTCTCAACCAGGGTTGGAACCCGGGCAGTGAGAGCCCTAACCGCTGGACAACCTGGGAATTCCCATGATAACAGATGTGACCTTATTAATCCTTTTCTTGTCCCATTTCCTGTTGCTTCCCCACTAGGGAGCAGTGTTAGGGTCCCTTCTGCCCTTTTGTCTGTCCCCCGCCTGCCATGGAGAGCCCTTTGCTTGAATCCAGTGAGGCTGCAGCGGAAGCAGCCAGTGATTATGCTGGAAAAACCATGCTCCTGGTAACAAATTGTGAACCTTCCACCAACAGTAAATAATAAAGTCATTTTCTTGTCTTTTAATTACCTGTGGGCCTATATAGCCTTCAGGATAGTTTAAGAATTTGAGTAACTTTGTTATGGAATAAAACTTTTTACTTGCTAGGGATTTCAAGATTAAAAAATTCATCCTCGTCTACCTCGGTGTGAATGAATTCTTATAGTTTTGAGAGCGGATAAGGTTAGAAAGTTTTTCTCAGATTTGAACCTTCCTGGAACATTATCACTGATCTTAATTTTGATTTTACGGTGTGATTACAAACTAACCTTTTCTTGGGATGACTGCTGACTCCCCCAACCCCTCTTCCATATCCAGTTCACATCCCTTGGTCCTTGCTCCCTGGTTTTTTTTTTTTATCCCCTGATCATCATCCTTATTGCCCTTTGGGATGTGGCATCCAAAGGTGGAAGTCGTAGAACGATTAATGACTGCTGTAAAGGAGCTGTCTGGCAGGTTGGGCTTTTGTGGCATACTGCTTTGCTGACTCACAGTAACCTTGCCATCAACTAGACCCTTTTCGTGTGAACTGTTTTGCAGTTAAGTTTCATCCCTTGTGCAGATAATTGTTTGCCCTGAACTGTAGGAACTTGCAATTATCTTTCTTAAATTTTCTCTTTCTCCACTTGGCTCTAAGTTCAAGCTGTTATCCGGAATAGTGTTTCTGCCATCCCTCTGTCTGAGGGAACTTAAATAAGCATTCCCTTTCATTTCCTTAACATATAACTTTCCCAGGGTGGGGACAAATTCCGTTCTGGTGGCAGGCCTCTGGCCCCTCCCTTTAGGTTGATATCATTTTATTAGTCAACACATATTCACCCAGTGACCATTTGGTGTAACTGCCCTATATATCATGACTCATTGTGTGACCCTTTCTGTGACAAATACGGAGGAGAAATAGTGAAGCTGTGGAAATGGACTCGATACATTTTTGTCACAGATTTTGACTGAAGTTCTTTAAATACCATTCTGCTTGATGTTTTTACTGTAAAGGTAACTGCATACTACCATTCTGTTCTCACTTGGAGAGACAAACAGTAAGATAATGGGAAGAATTCTAAGTGAAGAAGGAAGTTGCCTGACTAGACGGTGGAGTTGAGGAATTCATAAGGTGGCCTGGAAATAAGAACCTGCAGAGAAATCTGGGTCCACATGACATTCAGAATTGAAGGACAAAGAATGGATAGGTTTAGATTTGTTTGAACTATTGGGATCCAACTCTCCCAGGATAATGATGGTGAAATAATGATCACCAGTATCTGTGGAGCATTTATGTGTTCTCTATGGGCCCTGTACATGTGTTACTACTTTGAGCCTCCCCTTAATGCTGTCACTGTCGAAGGGGAGGGTCTAAGTTCCACGAAGTGAATAACTTACCCTTAGGGGCAGGTCTGTGAAGTCCCCTCGGAGCACAAACCAATGGCTGTGCTGTGGTCACAGTTGGGGTTGAAGCCCCGGCCCTCATAAAGGTGCGTGCGAGGCTTGGGGTCCTGCCTTTGGGGGTGAGGGGACACTGAGTAGATGCCCGAAGTTTGCATGGTACAAGGGTCAGCAGAGCCGCCCAGTTTCATCATTGCTCTTCTTTAATCTTGTTGCTGGTCCACAGGGTTTTACTCCCAGGCTCTAGATTACTCTTGTCCCCTCCCCACCTTTCCAGCAATTTACTTGGAGACAAGAACTGTGTTTGTCAAAATAAGACCTATTTGTTTTTGTTTTCTTAAGTAGTCTCTTACGTGGAACATCATTTGATCGCTTTCACATTCTTTAAAACTCCGCGTATTGTCTGTTCCCTTCGCTCTTGATCCTTGGCTTCTTCGGCACCCTTGTACTCTCAGTACCTTGTGTGAACTGTGGCTCACGTTGTGTTGGAACGAAAGGTGGACAGGGTTGTCTCCCCAGGTCTGTGAAGTGCTCTAGGGAGGGCGCCATCTTGCTCTCCAGAGCCCTGACAGTGGGACCCAACCAGAAGTTTAGGGCTTCGTTAGGTCCACTGTGTCATACCGTGAGTAGAAGGTATTGAAAACCTGCTTTTAAAATGAGAAAACTCATAAAGCTTCTTGAGTAAACATGTTTTGTTCTAAGTCACAAGGCAAAAAAAAAGTCCAGTCATGACTTGATCTCAAGCGTGTATTTTCCAGGATGGTGGGCAGAGGGAGTTGGGTGGTGGTAATGTTGGGCCAGCCTGGAATCCGGGTGAGAAAAGCCCAGGCTGTGTGAGGACAGCAAGTGCCTCCCAGCGGTACAGAGTTGGATGTTGACTTCGGGATTGTCTGAAACTGACCAGTAGGTAAGCCCTAGCCTGGGAACCTGGCCCAACTCCAGGATTCTTTTCAACTAAAAATAGAGACAACTCAGCCTCAGCTAATTTTAGCTTGAGGCATCTGAGAAGTATATGCTGCCTGTTTTTGGAGGTGTTAGGACTTGCTGGTTCAGGGATTTTACCTTTCTTGCATTTTCGTTAAAAACTCTCTGTAAAAAGGCACTTATTTTAATAGTTCCCTTTTATGAACATCATTTCATTTCAATCTTATACTAACTCTGGCAGATATTCCCATTTTATATTAATAGAAGATGACTCAGGTTTAGAGAGATTGAAAGTGACTTGTATGCTGAGGACTTCTCAGTAAGAGATAATAATCTGTGCTTTGGAATTGACGTTCAACCCTGGCCCTGCCACTTGGTAGCTGTATTAACCTCTCTGACCTCCTCTTCTGTAGAATGGAATAATGGAAGTTAATTTTATAGGGTTCTTATGAGGACTAAACGTGGTGTGAAATCGTGTCATTTTATTCTCGACATTTCACTTACTTTTGGCCAGGCTATGTTTTTCTTGCTTTTGCATGGACTTTCTCCAGTTGTGGCAAGTGGGAGTTACTGTTGGCTGCGGTGCTTGAACTTCTCATTGTGGTGGCTTCTCTTGCTGTGGTGCATGGGCTTAGTGGTTATGCACACGGGCTTCGTTACTCTGCGACAGGTGGATTCTCCCCAGACTGGGGATTGAACCAGTATCCCCTGAATTGGTGGATTCTTAACTACTGGACTTCCAGGGAACTCCTTATTTTCAGTATTCTTGCTAACTTGTAATCTTCACTTCCCTTCTTCATTGGATTGAGGAACTGCTAGATGTATGTCTTACCTTCTAAGAAATTAAATTTTAACCTTCTTGGGTTGCTAATCATCAGGTTGGTAGCATGATGTCTGGTTGATGCTAAGACAACTACGTCAGTGTTGAAGGTCTTGCTTAGAGAATGTACCTGCTCCTTGATGGGTCATCTTTGATTCCATGGTTCCTGGCACAATTGCTGGTTGTAAATTATTATTGATTCCCTAAAAGACAGGAGTTGGATCTTAACTGAATTGATAATAGCGCAGTAATTTTTCTTGGGTTTGATTTTGGAACTTTTGCAAAGGAAGGTGTGTTTTGAGTAGTTAGTACCTTCCATTGCCCAGTCAGGTTTAAAACACTTCTCAAGCCATCAGAACAGCTCAGATCTCCACTCAGAAGAACTTGGGGATGTAAATGGCTGACTGAAATCCTGGCCCTGGAAAGGTCTAACTTCCTGACCTTTTATCCTCTTGAGACATTAGTGAATTTGCTACCTAAAGTAGTAGTGTAGTCTCTAAGTCATGTCTGACTCTTTTGCGACCCCAGGAACTATAACTCACCAGGTTGCCCTGTCCATGGGATTTCCCAGGCAAGAATACTGGAGTAGGTAGCCATTTCCTTCTCCAGGGGATCTTCCTGACCCAGGGATTGAACCCATGTCTCCGGCATTGGCAGGCGGATTCTTTACCCCTGAGCCACTAGGGAAGTCTCCCACTACCTAAAGTAGTCCTTTAGAAAAGATAAATAGCTGTGAGAGCTTCCTCTGGGGATTTGGTGAGGACTAAGGATAATCTTTTTCTTTGTATCCATTCTCAGTGGGGATAAAGATGAAAAAAATATCCGTTGCTACCACCTGGGGTTTCTCATGTGATCTTCAAATCTCTAAAATTTTATGAAAGCAGTGGTGATTTTACCTAGCAACATGACATTTGAGAGACTTCAAGGTTGAAATCATTTTTCTTTGGATTCACAGTATGTTAGGGATATTCAGGCAGTTAGTGAGAAGATCAGCCTTGAAAATTACGGGCCAATTTGTGCTTGAATTTACTAATTGTAACCATTCTTAAACTTCTGCCTGCAAAGACTTGCCTTGAGAGCTTGTTCAAAATGCTCCTTCCTGGACTTCTGGGTGGCCCAGTGGCTAAGAACTTGCCTTGGCAGGGAGCAACTGAGCCCATGAGCTACGACTGCTGAGCCTGTGTTCTGAGCCCAGGTGCCCCTGAGCCTGTGCAAGAAAAGCCACTGAAATGAGAAACCCACACACTGCAACCAAGAGTAGACCCTGCTCGCCGCAACTAGAGAAAGCTCGAGTGCAGCACAGCCAAAAGAAAGTTCATTCCTGAGGGTGCCTTCTCCAGTCGGGCCAGGGTCTTGGAAATGTGTGTTTTGAGAAAAACACTAGGGGCGGTTCTGACGATGCGTATTTCGCATAATCTCTTTGGATAGTGAGAATAAACTCAAAGTTAGGACTCTTTCTTGTGTTTGGAGTATTGAAGAGTCTTCAGATTTTAAAATCAGTGGTTAGATAAAATTACTGTTACTAAGATTACCCTTGGTTGCTTTTTCTCCCATTGAGCACAGATGAAGTCATTGACTTGTGACAGTGACTCTCAGACTTCACTGTGCATCGGAAGAGTGAGGCCTGAGAACTTGGTTTCTAGCCGAGTTCCAGGCGATGCTGAAGCCACTGGTGCAGGACCACGCTTTGAGAGTGACTGGTGTGTGTGGGTAGGGACCAGGTTGCAGGACAGGTATTAATCCTAAAGCCCAGGCTTCACTCTGGGCAGGTGGGAAGCACAGGTTAAGGGCATCTGGAAGTGGGTCAGACTTTAGGAAAAGCGGATTCACACCTCCAGCTTCAGTGCCAATGTCAGGCGTATGCTTCTGGAATGGAAAAGTGGATGGAACTATCCACGTTGTATTTTTGTCTTTTTAAGACTCAAGTGCAGATAAACAACAAGGTCCTCCTGTATAGCACACGGAACTATATTCAGTATCCTGGGGTAAACCATGATGGAAAAGAATTTGAAAAAGGATGTGTGTGTGTGTGTGTGTGTAACTGAGTCACTTTGCTGTATAGCAGAAATTTACACAACATTGTAAATCAATATATTCGATAAAAAATAAATTTCAAAGATGAACAAGCAAGACGATTAAAAAGACTCAAGTGCCTTTAGCTGCATTGTGCATTTTAAGTTTGTGTGTGATGAACACTGTTGTGTTTCTCATGGCACAGTTGGCACCTGTTCTTCTTTTCTGGGTTATAAACAGAGCACTGTGGTTGTGGCTCTACTTCTAGGGGCTTCCGAGTCTGGATTTGTGTAATTGGTACTTAAATACAAGTCTGGTTCCTAACACCATCATGACAGACTAAAAGTGACTTATCCCTCTGCCTTTTTTCCCCTTCTCTGTAAGTGGAAATGACTTTCTGTTCTTTGGAATTGATTTGGCCTTAGCATTTTGCTCTGTGTGTGTGTGTGTGTGTGTGTGTGTGTATACACTTGAATGACCTATAAAGTCTGGCTGTTATTTAAAAAAAAGACTGGGGAGGCTTTTCCCTTTAGCAGACAAAGCGTTTATTTCAGAGTGAGTGCTTAAATTGCAGTTGTTACTTTGGGAACCTGTAAAATCCTCCAATTCAGAATAGTCATCTCAGGTTATTCTCAGAAATGTCTGTTTTACTTGTTACTGCCATGGGGTCTCAAAAGAATCAAATGCGACTTAGCAACTCAACAACAACAGCAGCAGTGATACCTTATACTGTTTTGGATCTGTCCATGATATTAGATGTGGGCTTTACAAAGGCAGAAAAGTAGATATTAGAAATAATTTATGTCTTGCAACTTCCCTGGCGGTCCAGTGGTTAGGATTCCGTGCTTCCACTGCAGGGGGCACCAGTTTGATCCCTGGTCGGGGAACTAATATCCCACATGCCACATGGCACAGCCAGAAAAAGAAAGAAACAATTTATGTCAGACTTATATCCGTAAAGCATGTATAGAGACTTAAAGGACACTCTGCACCTGGGTGCTTGTAATCCTTCTTGTTGAGAAGTAGATGGAAACAGGTAAACAGTAGGTTTAAATAAGAGTTCAAGACAGTGATGGAAGAGAGATAATTAACGTTTGTATGTGATGCACATTGAAAAAAGCCAATAAATGTTGGCTGATGATGGAGGAGAGAAGAAAAGAAACCACAGGAGGCCTTGGCAGAGAAGATGAAAATTACTTGTTTGGCCTGGGATTTGGAAAAACAATACTTCTGGCCATGAGGCTCCTCTTGCAGCATTTTATCACTTTCAGGGAAGAAGTTTGAAATTACACCCTGAGAGTCATTTTAAGTGCTGTTTCTTAAGCTGGAAGGTTCGCAGTCTGTTAAGAGGTCATGGCCAGTTTCAGGGGGAGTTGTGGGGTTTATCGTAATGAAGTGGTGAAGAGTGTTCTGAAGGTAGCTCTGTGAAGGGAGAGTTAGCTCAGAGCATGCCTTCCGCCTTTTAGCCTCTTTGACACTCACTGTAAACAGTGAGTCAGGAGAACAAGTGGTGCGTCTGGGTTTCTCAAGAGCTGCTTTGGAGAGGAGTGTGTCTGCAAGTCCGATGGCAGGAGTAGGGAGAAGGCAGGTGCGGAACTGGGGTTCAGTTTGTAGTCGTGGGGTCTTTGGGGAGCATCAGAACACAAAGACTGTGAGAGGAACAGCTGTGAAAGGCTTTGTGTTTCGGATAGATTGCTTTATCCGGAGTTCCAAATGTTACATTTGTGCTTGACTGACCTGTGTTTTAGCCCGATGCTGGGGAGTGGGGTGGGTGAGTGATGAGCCCATTGTTCTGGGACGGTGTCGTGTAAAGGGATAGAGAAGGAGGCAGAGCGGGACCAGAACCAGATTTCCTCATGGCCCAGGAGATGTGACGACTGGCTTTGTTGTCGCTCAGGAAGGTCTTCCATCCCCTTTTAGGGGTAGTTTGGAAAATGAAAGCTTTTAAGTTCAGATCAGTACATGCTGAGAATAACAGAGCCAGTGAGAGCCTGCCCACTTTGTAAACCAGTGGGAATTTTATAGCTTTGAACTTTGTGGAAGCAGGAATAGTAGGAAATAGGGAAGAAAATAAGCTACTTTTCCCTTTTGCGGTAATTTTGATCATTAATCTGTTTTCCAGAGTTAGTGACTTTACTGTTGAGATTTGCGAAAATAGAAAATATGCGCTACCATGTGTCTAATTACCTGGTTTCCCCCCTCTGCTCCAGGAGGTGTGATTGCCTACATCAGCTCTTCCAGCTCGGCGTCCAGCCCTGCGTCTTGTCACAGTGAGGGCTCTGAGAATAGCTTCCAGTCCGCGTCCTCTTCTGTCCCGTCTTCTCCAAACAGCACTCATTCCGATAGCAATGGGAACCCCAAAAATGGCGATCTCTCCAGTATTGAAGGCATCCTGAAGAATGATCGAATAGATTGTTCTATGAAAACCAGCAAATCGAGCGCCCCTGGGGTGACAAAGAGTCACAGTGGAGTGACAAGTGAGTTGTCTAGTTCTTGACAGTTGATGCCACTAATTGCAGGCAGGGCTTACTTTATCACTTGTTCATTTGGTGGGGACCATTTTATTTCTGGGTATATTTTTCATTCCCTTCTGGGTAATTATAGTTCAGTAATTATTCAGAAATCAGTGATGACCACAGCCTAGGGCCTGTCTTAATCGGTTCTCTGTGGTGAGGTGGTGTATCTGCCCGTGTTTCCTCTCGGGCGCCCTCTTAACCTTCTGTGGTTGTCTTTCTTCTGCACTCCTCCTGCTGAGTCTGGTTTCTGGAGTGGAGCACTCACTCAGGGAAAGGAGTTTGCTTTCATGAAGCTGGCACTAGGAACATTTGGAGGATTGGAATATCCCACAGAATAGTGGGAATGTGGATTCCTGAGTGAGTGCAGAGGTCATCGGCTGGCTCAGGACAGGGTCAGGAAGGGCTGGCACCTGGCTCTGCCCGAAGGTGGGTCAGACTGTTTGCACAGCGGCCTGTGGAGACCCCACTTCGCACCTTCTGTTGCTTGATGCCCCTGGCACTGATTTCTTTACTCTTACCCCACAGAATTGGTTTCTTAGTTCTGGTTGCATATCTGATATAGAATAATTCTAGATTTACAGAATTTCAGTGTCTGTCTCGGATCTTCAGTTTTGGCAGTGCCATAAGGCATGATTTCTTTTGATTCGTCAATTTGGTGTAAAGATTTTTCTCTGACAGTACATATCTGTATGTTTTTTAAAGTATTTACAAGTTAAACAAAATACAGTACTCCATTGGAAAGAAACAGTTTTAGCTTTTCTTCCAGCTTTTCACTTTTGTGTCTATTTGTGCTTCAGAATTCAGTGGCATGGTTCTCCTGTGTAAAGTCTGTGGGGACGTGGCCTCAGGATTCCACTACGGCGTTCATGCTTGTGAAGGCTGTAAGGTAATGCATGCTTTCGTTTGTTTAAGCTGCCAATTCTGGGATTAAAGAAATTACATGGTTGATGATCCGGGAGGAAGAGAAGTCAGCTGCTCCTTAAAGTTTTAAGCATTTTATGTCGTGTACAAACATAACTCATTTTGAAAAGCATATTTTAAAACTACATTTTAAATATATGTAGTATTTCTTTTTCCTTTAAGATTTTGATCAAAATAAATGTGTTATCTCAAACTTGAGTCTGGTGTGAAGTGTTCACTCACCGACGTGTCAGGCAGTGTCCTGGGTGGCAGAGGAGGGCAGGGAGTATGTGGGCGGGGCTGCTGCCTTCTGGAGACTGAGAGGAACCAGGCTTGGAGCAGATCTCATCAGGTCCTTTGACACTCTGACCTGTCAGGTGCTGGGAACGGGGAGCAGTTCCTAGACGCTTGTAAAAATGTGATACCTTCGGAAGCAATGCCAAGTAAGTGAAAGAGTCTCAAGTATAAATTGAGCCCTGGGTAAGCTCATTTGTAAGTTGCTTTGAGTATTCCTGAGTCAGGTAGTTCCAAGTGAGAAGTCTGTACTTCCTGCTCACATCTAGGGAGCCTCTCTTCTCATCTGGTCCTTCCTCCTGAGCGTCTAAAACTAATGTGGCCAAGACTTGTGCTCGCGCTCTTCTCTGACTGAGGGGCAGAAGCAGGGACCCGGTTTGGCGGGATGTGGTGGGTGAGCGAAACAACACCTGTACGTGAAGGGGAAGCACTTCCTAGGGCGGCTCCGAATGAGCTGTGCTCTTTATGGCTCCATCACTCCACAGGACTACTGTATTTTATTCAGAAATAGCACTTTTTCATTGTTTTAAAAATTCTATAAATAGTTTTTCTTTTTTTTTTCTTTTTACAAAAGATATAAAATAACTATGTTTATAGCTAGAGAAACCAAAGCACAAGCAAATGAACCTAAGTGCATATTCTTGATAAATGCCACACATAATTACTCTTAAAGATCTAGCTCACATATCATAGTGCCCAAGTATAGTATTACAGTAACAAAGTGTAAAAATGTTATATCCCACAATCACTAACACAGATTCATCTAATAATGTGGTTAGTTATGACAGTCAAGGAAACTGCAGTTTAAAATGATTTTGGTGATTTTGATTTTCCTGAAAAAGTCAAGTGGAGGTCTTTGCAGACCACTCACAGAGCATGAACTTGAATTGTTTGTGTAGTAAGTACGGGCAGCTGTGTGCGATCATCCAGCTGGGAGCTGTGGGTGTGTGTATGACACTTAACCTGTAGCTGATAAGTAACTGGGACATCTGGAATGTATAAGGAGGTGTCAGCAGAGGATAATCCAGGAAAGACCCAGTTCTCCTAACGTGATCCTTAGATCGAGCGAGGGAATTGCAGTATGGAACACCGTTCTCTGTCATCTTGTTGAGGATGTCCTTCATATTGCAAGAGTTTGGGAATTTGTAAGTGACTCCAATATGAGCTGGAAAGCGTGGCTGCAGGCCCGGCTGGTAACAGGTGAACAGAGCGTAGGACACGGGGGCTTTGGCAGCACTGAGACTCTCAGAGGGAAGGGGGAAAGGGCTCTGCGTGGCCAGCAGGCGCTCGCGGGTACCAGAGAGCTCAGCGATGGTCTGAGTGCCAGTGTTATCTCTCCCCTGCTCTCAGCCAGATGACTTCTCGGGTCCCCGGTAGCGTACTGGCTAATTAGGTGTGGGGGACGCTTAGAAGGAGTTCCCCTGGATGTTTTTAATCGGATCCCTACATCTTCCTTTGTTCTTAGGGTTTTTTCCGGAGAAGCATTCAGCAAAACATTCAGTATAAGAAGTGCCTGAAGAATGAAAACTGCTCTATAATGAGAATGAATAGGAACAGATGCCAGCAGTGTCGCTTCAAAAAGTGTCTGTCTGTCGGAATGTCAAGAGATGGTATGTCCCCAATCTAAAGAGTGCTCTTCTTAAAGCCTATGGGGCTTGGCTTTATTCCTCAGCATGAGCCAGAGTGGGGAGTCAATTGCCAAAGGCCCCCTTGTGCTCAGGGTGAAATGGATTTTCAAAAACACATTTTGTTGTCTTACAGGATGCCAAATTGATTCAAGTCAAATTTTAGCATCATCATCTCAGAAACAGCTTTTGACTCACTTCTTTTTTTGTTTCTTCCTGTGAAAAGACCCACTTTTCCTCTGTGTGATTTGAATACTTTTTCTTTTTCAAAAAATAAAGGTGCAGTTTTTCTTGATATAGGAGTTCTTGGCTTTTCCCCCTGATTTCTTTCTTAGTCGTTCTGAGGAACCCATTTCTCCCACTGTGAACTAGCTCTGTGACTTCTCAGTCCTGAGATGACACCGTGCTTTTCGGCACCGATTGTACTTTCAAAGGTGATGCAGAATTGAAAGACACGTTGTGGCCTGGTGTGGAGGTGGTTGCTCGGTCCTGGCGTGCGCCAGGGAAGCAGAAGCCTGTGGGAAGCAGAAGTGGTGGTGACTGGCGGGACCTTAGTGTCGTGTGTGGACGGCCTCACTGGGACCTGACTCTTCTGTAGTGCTTGGGGAGTCTCATTCTTTTCCAAGTAACCTAACTGAGGACTGTGAGGCTTTCAGAGGGGTCAGGGTAGGAGTTCATTGAGAACTGCTAAGAATGAGCCTTGTATTTATCTAGGGAAGGGTGATTTAAGCAGTCCCTTAGGTTACTCTAGCTAGTATGTACTGACACAGAAATAGTGTTGTAATAAGTAGGTTCTTGAATGACAGGTTTCAACAATTGATGTTCTATGTTTTCAGTTTCTTAAAAAAAAAATTTTTTTTTTATGGCTCTAGAAATACTAATCCAAACTTGATGGATATTGTGATTTCCACAAGAGTAAAAATGGCCATCAGTCGTGCAGAGGGGAGCGAAGGTAGAGTGTGCAAAAGGATAAAGTTATGTCTGTGGTTGCGACAGGGTAAGAGGCTGCAGTTGGAGCAGTGAGACTCCCTTGCTGGGTGGATGTATTGAATTTTTATTATCTGTGTATAAATACTAGAATAGAAAGAAGCTTTTCTTTCCCTCAGGGATAGGAATGTTGGAGACAGGACTCATTCTGAGACTAAAGCTTTTATTTTTGTTTCATTGATTTTAATTAAAATCCAGCCAGTTTATTTTCCAATAACTACGTTTCTATCGACTGTGATTTTTTTCTTCCTTTTAAGATTTTCTCTTAAGTTGGAAAAGGTGATCACTTAATAGTTGGGTCGGTGATCACTTAATAGCTGGGTCTTGAGGATAAGGTTACAGAAGTGAACGGACAGAGGTCAGGAAGTGATTGTACCTATCCATCCAGCGTTGATGGATGTGGGTAGCCGAATGCCTCCCTGAGGACACAGCCTTCAGCCTTATTAGTAAGGTGCTGTGTAGTAGTGCTGGTTTGTTTCAAACTGATTTTCATTAGTTAATTTCAGATTTCTTTCTTAGACTTTGCTTATAAAATACCCAAGAAGTCTTCTCTTTAGCTTTATTTTGAGAGAAAAGTGAAAAATTTCTCTCCCCACTCCTGCTTCCTGTGGTACCTCAAAAACGTAACCGGCAAGTTTAGAGTGATTTTTGGCCAGACTCAAGTGGGCATTCTTGTGTGATCAGAAGCTGTAGCTGTCAGAGCCAATTCTGTGTTACTCTTTGGAATAAACGGGTCTTCTTTAACATGTAGATGTTGAATATCTTTTTCTGCAATAGCTGTTCGGTTTGGGCGTATTCCTAAGCGTGAGAAACAGCGGATGCTGATCGAGATGCAGAGTGCGATGAGGACCATGATGGACAGCCAGCTCAGTGGTCGTCTGCACAGTGACCCTTTAGCAGACCACCATGAGCAGATCGCCTTGCCAGCCCAGGAACAACCGCGACCCAAACCCCAGCTGGAGTCAGACAGCAGCAAAAGCTCTTCTCCCTCCTCCTCCGATTTTGCGAAGGAGGAAGTGATCGGCATGGTAACCAGAGCGCACAAGGACACCTTCATGTATAATCAGGAGCCGCGCGAAAGCTCAGCGGAGACCGCGGCGCTGCCGCGAGAGCGGCTCCCTAAGAGCCTGGAGCAGTACAGCGTGAACCACGAGCGCTGTGTGGGCGGCCCGCACGGCCGCTTCCCCTGTGCGGACAGCGCGCAGCACCTCGGCGGACACTACAAGGGCCGGAGCGGCGTGCACTACCCCGGCGGGCACGCCGTCTGTGTCGCGGGCGGACACTGCGTGAGCTTCTCCGGCGCTTATACTCAACGAGCGTGCGATAGAGTTTCCATAGATGGCTTTTCTCAGAACGAGAACAAGAACGGTTTCCTGTGCAACACTGGAGCGAGGATGCACCTGGTATAGTGAAATCATGTTTTTTGCTCACTTTGTGTCCAGGAAAACTGTGAAGGCTTGCTTTTTATTTGGAGGCCATTCCAACTTCAGAGGCAGGGGGTGAGGGTCAGGAGGGCTAGGAGATTTATTAGAAGCCCTTTTGCGTGGTATTTTAGATCAAATATTTTGAATAAACAGCATTTGTGGAATGACCTGATTGCACACAGAGCTAGGTACACACGCATGTTATTTGCTTGATACTATGATCAGAATTAGAATTTTATGTAAAATATGGGTTTGAAGAATTGATCCTTTAATTCTTAGAAAACCCTTTCAAAATGTAGGCATTCAAGTTAGTTTTGGCCTTACTAGCGTTGGGATTTCCTCAAGGGACTGATCCTTTAGCTTGCCACAGTCAGTAATTCCTTGATTGGGATGGAAAGTGTCTTCTTCAACCATCATGATATAAAAAGGTCTTTGGATATAGAGCATGGATGTTTCATGCTTTGAAGACTTGGGAATAGTTTAAGATAATCCGCTGGTTTCTAAGAATTTTCTTAGACTTCATCCTGTGGGATGAGTCAGTGTTAACGTCATTTAAGTGTCTCATCAAATCCAGCAGTCTGCGTGAAAGCACGCTGTTTATGCTCAGCCAGACTTTCATCCAGAGCAGCGGTCCCAGGCTCTGTTTACACCATCAGGTCCTTTGACAGTGCTTGGTGTTTTCTACAGCTGGGTAATTCAGATCTTCTTTTTTCATTTTCAAAATAGTTGACTCAGTTACCCCAGTCCTAACGTTAAATGTCTGTTTGTTTTGGTCCCTTGAAGTTTTTGAGTCCGTGGATCTGGAAGGTAACCTTATTTTCCTTAGGCTTAGTGACTGCCGTAAGGAGGGGAAAATATGTAAAGGTTTAGGTTCTCATTTGTGATGTTCTCCATGGTTATGGAGCCGTCCCATCTCTGGATCTCCTGGGTTTAGTTGACACGTGAAGGCTGATTTTGTTAGCGTGTCTGCCTGTCGTGTCTGCATGGCGTGCCGGTCCCTCCTCTGGCCTCCTCCTCTTGCCTCCCCATCCTCATTTAGAAGGTGCACCTGTGTGTCCAGCCGTTGGGTCCTCACTGAACAAGTGGAGGCCAGTGGTCACACCATTATATATGAAATAAGTGGTCAGTGACCTCTTTTTTAAAAATGAAGCATCTCAGATCTTTTCTTCTCTGAAATTACAGCAATGTAATTTTGCCTATTTAAGAAACAGTGAGTTTTGAAATACTAAGTGTGGGGTTGGGCTCTAGGCCTTGACTTCTAGCTGTATTTGGATGGATCACTAACCCTCTTAAAGTCCCATTTCCTTATCTAAGAGATGGTAATTATATGTCTGCCATAACTAAGTAACAGGCCTGAGAGTCAAGTGCATATGTGTGACTTTGCTTGGCAATCGTAAAACCAGTGTAAGACGATAGTAGTGTTACAAAGTACACTCTCAAACCTGTGCAACAGGCAAGTGTCCAGTCTCAGTACTTTTTAGTAATTTTAGTTGCGCACCATTGCCATAATCCAGTGTTAAAACGTCCCCATCACCCCCAAAACCATCCCTTGTGCCTGTTGGCAAACAGCCCCTGCCCCAGCCCCAGCCGCTCAGCTACTTTATGTTTCTATAGATTGTGCACCAGGGTTTTGAACCAGCTTGTAACAGATGAACTTTTTGCTTAGGCTACTTCTTTTACGATAAGTTGACTGCTGTTTAAATTAGGCTGCTCTGAGCCTTTGTGTCACAAGGGGAGCAGCCAGTAGAGAAAGTGCTAGCTAATATCAGTAGATTCTATGTGTCGGAGAGTATTTTCCTGTTGGGGTTTCCACTGACTGATATGCTACCTTTGAAGTTTCTTTCCCACCTCTCATAATCGAAGATTTCTTCTGTTTTGTGCATATTAGGTTTGTCCGATGAGTAAGTCTCCATACGTAGATCCTCATAAATCGGGGCATGAAATCTGGGAAGAATTTTCCATGAGCTTCACCCCAGCAGTGAAGGAAGTGGTGGAGTTTGCAAAGCGCATTCCTGGGTTCAGAGATCTCTCGCAGCATGACCAGGTCAACCTTTTAAAGGCTGGGACTTTTGAGGTAGGTTTTTATTTATCTTGAATGTTGTTGATACAGGGCAGGGTAGTATTTTATTTTCATTCTTTTCTCAACAAGTGTTTGTAGTCCAGAGGCTGAAACTACCAACAAAAGCATGACCATCCCAGGATCTTGGGGAGAGACAAGGTAAACCCTGCGTGACTCAAGGCTTGAAACGCAAACGTGCTGGCTTCACAGCACAGAAACTCCAAGTCCTGGAACCGCCTCTACGTGTAAACCTGGCAGGTTCTTCGGAGTTAGACTCCTACCAAAAGCCCAGCCCAGCATTTCCTGGGTTCAGTACCAGACCAAAGGGCAAACAGATCGTGGTTTTGTCTCTTAAGAGATGGTGAAATATTTGGTCCATGTAGCAGATGTTTCATATGTACTACCACAATCCTTTTGGCCTCGTCAGAATCCTTGGCTGCTCTTTTGACTCCAGCTTCTCTTTCTGGGATGCTGTCTCCTGGGCCTGGGGCAGCTCTTATTGCCAACTTGAATAGGACCCAGACAGAGCCTCTCCCTGTGCTTGGCTAGGTGCCTCTCATCTGTTGGCCCAGGGCTTCCCTGCCGCAGCTGAGGTGGGCGAGGGCGCAGAACTGGCCTGGAGCTCAGGTGGGCCTTGTCCTGAAGTGCACGGGAGGGTGGGAGCTGATGTTGGGCGGCCCCAGCCTTTGATCAGCAGAAGAAGTGGGGGGAGCTTCATGTCCCTGGATGGCCCCACATGGCCCAGATCTCGGTTGTGCTGGATGTCAGGTGGTGTCCAGCTTGGTGACACGTCCTCTGCTACTGACTTTCCTTTCATCGCATTTCCTTCTTCCTCACGCCCGTTTTCACACATGCACCCCCCACAAAACCCCTTGCCTTTGGCTCTGTTCTCTGGGCCATTTGGACTAGAATAGAGAAGAAGATGTTTTCACAAATAAAATAGCTGTGATATAATTCCAAGGAAACACCTATAGGTTAGAATTTTCAGTTTAAAGGAAAACATTAGACGTGAGGGTCTTTGGCTGCGTTGGGCCTTTGTCGCAGCTCGTGGGTTCCTCTAGTCGGGACATGTCGGATCGTAGTTCCCTGACCAGGCATCAAACCCATGTCCCCTGCATTGGAAGACAGACTGTTGATCAGTGGACCTCCAGATTTAAAGTCAGAAGGGGATGTCAGAGATCAAGTTCAGTTCACCCAGTTATGAGGTTATATAACTATAGCCCAGAGAGGTGAAGAGACTTCTTTCCTGGGTTACCAGTATATTCATGACAGTCAGGACTAGAACACAGATCTCATAGTCCAGGACGTGTGTTCTGTTCCCCTTGTGATCTGTCTGGAGACAGCTGGCTGCAGAGCTAGCACTGTCTTCTTAGAAGGCTCCCTCTTTCTCGGGCTGCCTTGGATGAAGCAAGTCTTTGCTTGGGAGCTCTGCAAAGGGCGGGTGTTAGTTCAGCGTTCCTCTGGTTACGTGAGAAATAAGGGACATAGTCGTTAGCATTGACTAGGGTGGAGCGAGTCTGCAGTGACTCTTGGTTTGGATTTCCATCATAACTTGATATCTACAACACCTGCTGTAACAGTTTGTGTCTCTCTGTGTTACCGTTTCTTGAAATAGACTAGAGGTCATCTTTGCTTGTCTGCATTTGGTGTTTGGATGTTTCCAGGTGTTGTTGCATTGAAATACTGCTCTTTTTACTTCAGGCTTAGAGACCGTGTGATGTACGTGATAGCTTAATAGACTTTCTTTAATACCCTTGCCCAAGGCCCAGTTTCAGACTTCTTAGCATTATTGCCTGCTTTAATTTGGGGTTTTCTGGCCTGCTTTAATTTTGAATCTGCATTTCAGAATCTTTGTTAATAGTGTCAGAGCACCATAGGCATTGACTATTTTGCTATATTGACTATATTGACTATAATTTTCTTTTTTTTATGCTCTTCCTAGAGTATTGCTTTGATGGAGAATTTTCCTTAAGCAAATGGTTCTGGGTAAAAATAAACTCAGGTTTTCGTCTACAGCTTTTTAAAATACGTAGGTTATCCCTTAACTGACTTGAATACTGAATTATTTTCTCATATTACGATTGAACTTCCCCATATACATTTAAGTCTTTTTCTTTTTCCAGGTTTTAATGGTACGGTTTGCATCATTGTTTGATGCAAAGGAACGTACTGTCACCTTTTTAAGTGGAAAGAAGTATAGTGTGGATGATTTACACTCAATGGGAGCCGGGGATCTGCTAAACTCTATGTTTGAATTCAGTGAGAAGCTAAATGCCCTCCAACTCAGTGATGAAGAGATGAGTCTGTTCACAGCAGTTGTCCTGGTCTCTGCAGGTAAGGAAGCCGGTTCCCAGTCGTGCCACTTGGAATGCAGTGAGCAGCCTGGGGACAAGGCTGCAGTTGCCTAGATTCTGGCCAGTCGTGTAGAGGGACGAAGGCCTTAGGGAAGATGCTGAACTAGGGGTCTGTTATGTTTGCATGATGAATTTTTTTTTGCCATGACAGTAAAAGTCAAAAGTGCTGTATAGTGATAAACGGATGTTGAGATCTGGGCCTCATGTCTACCTCTCTTAATCTTTAGCTTTTGTTCATATTTTTTTTTACAAGTCTTAATATCTCATGGATTTATTTTTTGCAAGATTGTATATCACCAGGTAGGTGGTGGTAATCCAAATCTAAGTTTTAATTAAAAATACCATGTGGGTTACTTGAAAGTGTTGTAAGTATCAAGATGTATGATATTACTGTCTTTTGTTACAAAAATCAGAATTATGAGTTGTAGGCTCTCACTCAGCTTTGCTCCTGAGTTCCCTGTGTGGCTCGGTAAGTACCTGTCTCTCTGGGTCTCGGTTTCCTCTTCCTGGGAAGGGAAGCGATTGTGCGTGGGAGCCTCACATGCCCTCGGCACAGGGCAGACGCGAGCCTCTGCCTGAGCGAGTGCTGCGGCTGCTGTGTTCCAGCGTTTCCTGATGCTCGTGAGGCACCGGTGGGGTTTCCCAGTTTCTCTGCCACCTGGTGTTACATTGCGGTTGTTTCTGACTCACGTATCTCAGCTCGGACAGTAAGAGAGGGATTACCCCCAGTAAGAATTCGGGACTGAGACAGTCACTTCCTGGGAACGTGTGGAAAAGTGCCAGCCATTTTTAGGTATCCCTGACTTTATTTTAAATCATTCGTGGAGAATTAGACAGTATTTTGACGTGACTGACTTTAAGTTTCCCATTGACTTGTGCTGTGTAAAAGCCCTTGTGCTGAACACAGGGAGGGCTGTGAAATGTGAGTATGGCCCCTGGTTACTGGCTGAGCTGTCAATCAGTGACTCTTCACACCAGTGATCCCTGGAGAGGGTAAGTTCTTTGTGTATCTTGAAGGGCCTGTTGGACGTCGGTGGTTAGGCCATCTACGAGCATTGTTTGGCCACCTTTTCTGACCTGCTCTACCTGCAGTTACGGGATAATATGATGGATCCTGTCAGGGAGGGAGGCCTGGTTTCTCAGTAGCTTTTCAATGCCTCTGGCTCATGTGTGTGTTCAATCGCTCGTCGTGTTGGACTCTTTTGCGACCCCATGGACTCCTGTGCCCATGGGATTCTCCAGGCAGGAATACCAGAGTGGGTTGCCATTTCCTCTTCCAGGGGATCTTCCTGACCCGGGGATCAAACCTTTGTCTCTTGCATCTCCTGCATTGGCAGGTGGGTTCTTTACCATTAGTGCCACCTGGGAAGCCTCTTGCACATAAGCCACTGTTTTGCAGAGTCTCTTGATAAGTAATTAGTAATAGTTTGAGTTGGCATCAGGTCAGTAAATCTATAATCGTGAAACTGCAGGTGCTCCATACTCATTAACTTATTTATCTAGTGAATGGGCCTGGAGTGCGAGGCCCTCAGGGTGACAGACGAGGTTGAAGACACAGGCTGTAGGTTCCATTTGGAGAGACAGAACCAACGCAGAAAGCTTTATGTTCTAACCGGTGAGGCTCTGCCTGCGGTAGATGGGCGTCTTGGGAAGGAAGAAGGCTTTGTGGGCAGGATGGTGGTGGAGCGGGACCGTGCGGGTGGAGTGTTAGGTCTCCCCAGCGGAAGGTGAGGACGGCCCGAGGGGCGGGAGGCGGGAGACGGGGAGCCCCGGGCTGAGTGACGTTGTGAGCCCCAGCAGAGCGGCTGTGTGACTCCACGGTGGGGGGGCCCCCGGGCGTGAGTGCTGAGCTACTGTGACGTGGGTCCTGTGTTTACCCTGGGGCGCCGGAACGGCTGGAGGGTCGGCTTCACAGGCTGTGCGGGTGACTTGAGGGGTGAGGAGGTGGCCGTGGCGGAGGAGGCGGGGAGGAGGGGCTGCGCTCCCGGGGCAGGTCAGGGGTAGATGGTGGCCCCCCGGCTCCCGGGGCAGGTCGGGGGGACGCGGCTGGGCACGGGGGGTGCTCCCGGGGCAATTCAGGGGGAGACGGTGGCCCCCCGGCTCCCGGGGCAGGTCGGGGGGACGCGGCTGGGCACGGGGGGTGCTCCCGGGGCAATTCAGGGGGAGACGGTGGCTCCCCCGTTCCCGGGGCAGGTCAGGGGGGACGCGGCTGGGCGCGGGGGGTGCTCCCGGGGCAGTTCAGGGGGAGACGGTGGCCCCCCGCTCCTGGGGCAGGTGAGGGGGGACGCGGCTGGGCACGGGGGCCGCTCCTGGGGCAGGTCAGGGGGGAGACGGTGGCCCCCCGCTCCCGGGGCAGGTGAGGGGGAACGCGGCCGGTGGGGGGCGCTCCCGAGGCAGGTCAGGGGGGAGACGGTCCGCTCGCCAGGCACCCTGCTCCTTTGTAGTTTTCACCAGGAATGTGATTTCTCTGTTGTTTCAGATTTTAACTTGGAGAAAGCCTTGTTTTGTCTTCTGATTCTAAGAATAATACAGGTGCTTTGAGAAATTAGACAGTGTCAATACTAAGATGAAAATAAGGGGTGATAATATCACCACCAAAAAAGAGCACCATTGACATTAGGGATCTCTCTCGCCATTTACCCGCCAACCCGTTTGTCCCTTTGCCTGCCTGTGGGTATATAGTACTGAAGGAAGGGGAAGGGCAGATTGTGAAAGAAGATGGGCCTTCTTATTTAGGTTTATACATGAGGATATACAAGCAACACAGAAATACCTGCATCTTAAAATGATATTGTTCTACTTGATGATAATGTTCATATCAAATTTAAATCTTTGTCACTTAGAAAACGACTATTGTTATTTTTAAAGCAGGAAAATAAAATCCAGTAATGGTGGGAGGGTATAAAATGGAAAGTCTCTTTATTCTCTTGCTAGCCTATTCTTCAGGCTTATTCTGATGATTGCTGATACAACTCGAAACACTATCCTTATGCCTTTTTATCTAGTAGATGTAACGGATCAATGATAGCTCCAGCTGGTGAAGAATCCGCCTGCAATGCAGGAGACCCTGGTTTGATTCCTGGGTTGGGAAGATCCCCTGGAGAAGGGAAAGACAACCCACTCCAATATTCTGTATAGTCCATTGGGTTGCAAAGAGTCGGACACGACTGAGCGTCTTTGACTTTTCAGCTGATAAATGAAAGCACCCTCTCATTTTTCCCTCTCAGTTTTTATGTTTGTTTTCTCCCCCCGGTTACTTTAGTTATTTAATGACTGTGATGTGCCCCCCACTCTGCTCCTTCGCTTGTCTGTGACCCTCAGGAGTTCGGCTCGTGCATCCCCACGTCCAGGGAGGCGCATCCCACTTTTTCTGCAGCCTGACTTCTTTGGTCCTAGCGTTTCTTATGTGTTGTCAAGAATGAAAACGTTTACATCCTGTTCTAGAGATGTGACTGTCTTCCGTGCTTCATCAGTTGATTCTAAAAACTGAACAGGAAAGCATCCGTATTTAAGTGTTATGATTATGGGGATGGTACTCACAGTGTTCCCTCAGTGGGGCTGCAAGGGTAACAAGGCAGCTTAGACTCACTCTCCCCCAAACCTGTGCTTCCTGACGGGACGTTCAGGTGTCAGGTAACAGATGGATTGTCTTTCCGTATCTTCTGCTAACCGCTTAGAATTAGCAACATTACGGTTTGCTTTATATTCAAAATAGCTTTTGTTTTTCTTGGAATCTGCCCTTGCCTTCTGGTTTTTGCTTTGTTTTGGTTGTTGTCAGATGACGTGCTGGTTAACGGTCTCGTTTTGTAATTTTGTCTTCACAACAGACCCTGCCTGTGAGCTAGGACGTGCTGTCTTCAGTTACACAGGCGAGGAGGTTGAGGAACGGCAGGGGTGGGGGCTTAAATAATTTGTCTGAGGTCACATTTCAATAATCAGCTGATCAGGTGTGTGCACCCCTACCAGTCTGGCTTCAGAAGCCTTTGCCCTGTACTGCTTGTTAACAGAACAGCTCTAGCTGTTCAGAGAGAAGTCTCAAACTTACTTGCCTGAGTGATGGGGAGGATCTTGATACCGTGAGGAGAAGAGCAGTTGCACCTGGAAGGCTAGTTCTTTTTCAGGCTGTGTGGAAGGGCAGAATCCCTCCCAGGTGGAGGTCAGACTGGCCTGCGGGTGTCAGGCTGGGCTCGTCGGGGTGCGGTGTCAGTTGTCCCCACGTGGGGCTGGTGGAGGGGATTTCACGTCCGTCTATAGGCGGACAGTCAAGGAGTTCTCGAGAAATGGTGAAGGACGCGGAAAGCTGTGTCCCGACCAGCAGTACAGCTCGTGGTGCACCGTCTGGAAGATGAGTTTCCGTTTCAGTCTGTGCCTCTAGTGTCGCGGTTGCTAGGGGATTGTTTATGATCAGCTGGGTTTGTAGTTAGGTCCTCTGGCCTCGAAATCATGAAACTGTGGTTTTTTATGATTAACATTCTTAGGTACAGTGGAGGGAGTTGAATAGAGAGGCATGGGCCACTGAAAGTCAGGATAATCACTGGGGATCAACCCCATATAAAACTCACTCAAATGTCCTTTTCCACGCACTGTTTGGTACTGGTACTACTGCCATGTAGATGTTTTGTTTGGGGATCGTTCTCATTTTTTCCCAGTTGTTGTTGTAAATTACAGATGATGTAGTGTAAACCAGCTCCTTTCTTCTGTCAGAACGCCAGCTCTCTAAATATGAGGACTTGCAGTGTGTCACGGTCACTGCGTATTCCCCAGCACCATACAGGTAACCTGGAGAAGGCAGTGGCAGCCACTCCAGTATTCTTGCCTGGAAAATCCCCATGGACAGAGGAGCCTGGCGGGCTCCGGTCTGTGGGTCGCAAGAGTTGGACACGGCTGAGCAACTACGCACACATATACCGGTAACCACACTCATTCAGGTGTTTGGTGAATGAATTAATGAATTGCAAGACCGTTAAAGAAAACAATTGCTTGACCATTAAAGGCAAGGGAGGGTCTTGGAAGCATTATTACAAAGCTTTAAGTAGTTTTCCAGAGATGATCCTGTGATTGTATGGCCAAAGTCTGGTGTCGAGAGGAGATCTTTTGTCCATCTTACAGTTTTGTGTGAAAAGTTGATTTCCCTCCCTGCCACCCCCAAGCAGTAGTCAGCATTCAGTTTGTTTCTGTTTCTTTATTAATTAGCACAGTTGTAGCAATAATCCAAATTTTATTAAATGTAATATGAAACTGTTTTCATCATTTTTTTCCTGCATCGAGTTAATCAGCCTCCCATCCTTTACTATTAAATTTTAGTCCTTGTTTTGAGTGTTCCCATTCCAAGTAGCCTTTTTCAGCTACCAGTCACAATGGAAGACCTCCCTGATTTCCTTGTTAAAAAAATGAAACAAGGGTGTAAATGGCCAGAGAATTTTGTTTCCTTGAAGAAGTTTTTTTCTTGCTAATTACAACCCCGTTTTCTTGGAGCCATTGAATATTTCTTGTGTACGACTGTCTCCTGTTGTAAAGGGAAGAAATAGCCCTTGCTGATGAAAAAAGCCCATGGTTTGGTTCTTTTAAAGGTAGTTTCCTTTATTGCTGATTTATATTAAATCACTAACTTATTAACATTTTTGTATGATGAATTTAATAAACACAGTATGCTAAATGAAAGTAAATACAACTATTAATAGGGAGTTGGTGATGGACGGGGAGGCCTGGCGTGCTGCAGTCCATGGGGTCGCAAAGAGTCAGACACGACTGAGCAACTGAACTGAGCTGAACAGATAATAAAGTTGTGTGCTATGTTAGATAACTACTACTGCATAACAAGTTACCCAGAGATTCCGGGGCTTAAAAACGCGTCCATTTATTCTCTCTCAGTTTCTGAGGGTTGGGCTATGGGTGCGCTCAGCTCAGGGTTTCTGAGGAGGTAGTGTTCAAGCTGTCGGCTGTCCATATGAAGGCTTCGCTCGGGCAAGATTGCCCTCCAGGCTTATTCACGTGGTGGTTGGCAGGACTCGGTTCTTTGTGAGTTGTCCCACTGGGTGTCTTGGTTGCTGTCTGCTGGAGACAGCCCTCAGTTCCTGAGCACTTGGGCCACATCTTGGGGCACCTCACATGGCATCTGGCTTTCCTCAGAGCGAGCAGTGGGACTGTCTGAGGTGGAAGCCATGGTTTTTCCTGTGATACTGCATTCAGTCGTGAGTCTGGCCCACTCACGGGGAGAGGGGTCCACGCGTGGGTCCCGGGTGCCTGCCGCCCGTGGTAACAGGCACATGTGGAGTGTTCCGTATGGGGTGAAAATACACTTCCAAACCACACGACTCCTCTCGTTTTGCTCATTAGAAGCAGTTGAAATTAGGTGGTATTGTATTTAAAAAATCAGAACCTCTAGATTTTTGTGAGCAAAGATACCTAAGCGGTACAAAGAATTTTAATTTCTCAGGTGTACTATGTGGTACGTATTTTATAATATGATTAATAGCTACAAACATTTGCCATTGGGCTTTAAAAAACCCTGTCAGGTATCTTTTGCCTTTGTTCCCATGTGTAAAACTTTGGTTTGAGCTCATTAATGAGACTGACAAGTATGAGTTATGACTGTTATGGTTAGTAACACTGTCGTCTCCTCTCCCTCTGCTCCTGGCTCTCCGCAGATCGATCGGGGATAGAAAACGTCAACTCCGTGGAGGCTTTGCAGGAAACGCTCATCCGCGCGCTCAGGACCTTAATAATGAAAAACCACCCAAACGAGGCCTCTATTTTTACAAAACTTCTCCTAAAGTTGCCAGATCTTCGCTCTTTAAACAACATGCACTCTGAGGAGCTCCTGGCCTTTAAAGTTCACCCCTAAGGCCTTCGCTGACTTAGACACGAATCGACCCAGGCTAACTGGACATGTGCTGAAACGCTGATTTCTCTGTGCGCGCCGTCCAGGGAGGTGGAGGAGACCTCGCGGCCGACGAGCCGCAGGCCGTTCCGCAGCCGCCGCCGGGTTTCCTCAGCCCTGGCTGGAGGCCGCGCGCCGTCCCGAGACCCGCCGGCTGTGCAGCACTTAACTGGAGAAGCTACACTGAATTACACTCACACTGAATGTTAGACTTGCTCATCTGCCAAAACCAAAAACCATTTTGATCTCCCTGTGACATAAACGTAATGCGTAACCACAAGGATCTGAGGGCCTGAAGGTACCCTCTGCGGTGGAAGTTCTGTCAGACGGAAGCTTGACTTCACCACGGGACTCTGCTCTGCCGGTTGAGGCCCCGCGAGTTAGGAGACCTCGGTGTGGGGGCCCCGCCGTCTGAGCGTGCGCGGGCCTGGGAGGCTCCCTGCTTGTGGAAATGAGAGCCGATCCTTCCCCAGGCCCGCCCCACACGGCCTAACCACCGTCTGTAAAGCATCTTTACCTCTTGGGAGATAGGCACTATGTAAATACGGTAAAATTTTTGTTATAATTATTCATAATAATTATCTTTTTTTTTTTTTTTAACTTCTACTCTTTTCTGAGAAATCATTTCAGTCCACACCAATCTGCTATTCAGGGTTCCTGCGTAGGTGTGGGGTATCCTCTGGCACACACATGTTCAAAGATTATGGGTACATTAAGTACATAGCAGTGTACATAATATCCATGTGAATATAGTTATACATAAATATATCTCTTCACAATATTTTAAACTGTGAAGAACTTTATCATACAATAAACTTAAAACAAGAGGTGTCAAAAGACCCAGATTAGGTGCATTTTACCTGTTGATAACATAACCATTGCTTTAAATGTTTAGAGAGTAGAGGCTGAATTTATGCTCTATTTTTGTTTATTTAAGCAACACTTAATGTAAAAGTGCAACAGGCAGTTGAGTCCAGATTTTCAAAAAATAAGTATTTTAGAGTTCATCTCTAGTAAAATTTTTGGTTCAGGTACTGGTCATTTAAAAGTTCATTCAGATTCTTACCTTGTGCTAAAAAGATTTCATTGCTGCCACTTAATACACATGCTGCAGCTTGATGATAAACATTTTGATTCTTTCTGGAGAACCAATGTTTAAGAAGACCGTTTCACATGTCGATGTGTGCCTGTGTGTGTGAATGCAGGTGTGCAAGTGTGTTCTGAAGCCACTTGTTTTGTTTTTTTTTTTCCCCTAAATAACACTACAGGGATTTTGTCAAATTAGATTTCACCTATAATTTGAAAAATCATTTAGTGTGTGACCTGCAGGCTTAAGAACAGTCAGACATTTCATCCTTATTTCTGTTCTTGGGCTTTATTACATCTTACAGTTACAATCTTAGAAGGTAAGATTGGCCTTTTTATGGCAGTTGGAGAAAATCACCAGAAAGTTGAGGATCTTATGTATGTTTTTCTGTTGCCCTGGAAGATAGCAGCTAATTGGATTTTTTGGGTGAAGATTGCCTTCTGTATAATTTTTAGATTATATAAAATTACAAAAATGAAAAGGTCCCCTTTACTATCTCAGCCTGTTACTTTAATGACATGTGAGCAGAATGCCTTATTTTGTAACCTTGTTTAACTTGTTGCTACTAGGACTTGAATTTCTGTGGCACTAGTTAAGGAAGTTAAGAAAGAATTAAACCCTCTCTTTATTAAAGAGGAAAGGTGATGGTGATGTCTGTAGTACAATGTAAACCATAATTGTGATTTACCTTAAATAGGTATGACTTTTATGGGATATACAGTATAGTTTTTGTGAATTCTTCACATGATAGCATTATCTTTTTATAATTTTTTTCCGAAGATAAATGCATAGTTTTCTTCTATGGGAAATAGAAACAGCTTTTTGACGTAATACTGAGAACCTCAAAGATCATGTTGTTTCTTAATTTTTGCCTTTTGCATAAGCCTCTTTATAACATATATCTTTAAAGCAGTTACTAAGTCTTTAGGAATGTGTAACCAGAACTATGTTAGTATTGCTTATAAAACTTTAGTTAGGTTCAATATATACATGTATACATCTATATATAGGTATAGAGATTTGCATTTTGTCTTGTAAAATTTTATTTGAACAAATTCTTCCTGTAGGTAATGGGAAACAAATTTAATAGTTCATATGCCACTCTTAGCGTTTCTATATCTGAAAATAGCCCACGATTGAAACTTGTAATTCTAAAGTTAAACCAGCAGCCTACTACAAGCACATTCTTTGATTGAGTCATTGGTTATAAACTTACTATTGATAAAAGCGGAGAAGACAGCCAGTTTGGGGAACTTCTAAGTTGGTGGGATACTGTCGATTAACAATGTACTGTATGAATTAAGTGATGCTTTAACTCTGATTTTACATTTTAAAGTTAAGACATGGGCATTATGTCAGCAAACTTAAGGGCATTATGTCAGCAAGCTAAAACATTTTTTTCTTGTGCTTTTAACGTATCTCTTTACATGATCTGAGAGACGATTCAAGCCTTTAGAGAGAAATAGCTGAGGAAAAGGGGAAACATCTTCTTGGGATGAAGCTTTTCCTTATGGCGATGGTTTAATTGCAGATTCAAAAATCAGAAGGAAATTTCAGTGGATTAAGTGTATAGCTTCCATAAACACATTTCAAGAAATTACCATTGTAACTTGATAAGATACGATTTATTTTATGTAAACATCATTGCAAAGCAAGGAGTAGAAGCTCAGCTAGATTTATTACTGTGCACGAGAGTAAGTACCTATCTCAATTATTCTTTTTCTTTTCCAATATAAAGTTTGCTGAATGTACAAGAAGAGTTTATCACTTAGGGTATAGAATTTTTTAGGGGGGGGGGGCTCTGTCAGGCAATTACCTAGAAACAAAGATTGTCTTGGTTTGATCTGAAATGTAAAACTTGAAGCTATTCTTGAACTAACATGGAAAAATAAAATGGCTATTGTTTCAAAAAAATGATAGAACTATATTGTTGACAAGATATGAATTAAGTTTATTTTCTACAAACTGTTATTGATGAAGACATGGATAATACGTTCATGTTTCTGAAAAGTAATCTGTACATGGCGGGAGGGAATAATAAATATTATTTCTAACCAGGTGTGATATTTGGTATTTTCCTATCTCGAGTTTTTTGTAAGACCATCTATAATTACCTTACTGCGTTCCCTTGAGCAGAGCAGGGTCTCTTTTATGTAGATCTCTGATTCAGCATGGGGTGGGTTGGGGGGGGGGTATAAATATGTAGGACTTTTTAAAAAAGGAGACTTCAGAGTTTGTTTAGAGATTCCAGAAAAGACTGTTAGTTTTCTATGATGCCAGCTGAATGGAGGTTTGCTGTGTGAGATGAGGTGGTCTTCCTGGTTAGGGAATGTGGAGAGGTGGGTAGGGGACCTGGTGTAGACAGGGCTCGGCGGTGACCATGAACCGGGTCGGGAGCCTCTGCACGACCACCGCCTCCTCTCGCCTTACAGGGTATGCAGCCGTGTGGGCCACTTAAACCAGCGTTTCCCGCAGTTGTTTCCAAGACCGGTGATATCCCCTACTTTGCTGTGAATGTTAGTTGATGTCAGGTGGGAGACATGGGCTCCTTGATGAAATGAATGTGGAAACACTGGGTTAACCAAGGTGACCGAGAGGCCTTCACGGCATTCGTGTTCTCTGATGAGCAGATGTGCGTGTGTCCTTTAAGGAAGGGTTTAGGAGGATGCAGCTTTTTTCCCAAAGGTTCTCCACCAGATAAACACCACCCTCTCCACCCCGTTTTTTTCTGTGCTGAGCTCTTCTAAGGCTCTTTGGAAAGTATGCTTTCAGGAGAAAGTCCCTGGTAACCCACTTCAAGTTTTGATCAGGATGTTGATCATATTCTGTTGAGTATTGTACAAACTTATATCAGGTTTTGCCCCTTTTTTGCACAGGGTGAGAAACAATGAACTTGAAATAAATGTGTGGTTGATGGAAAGCAAAACAGATGGAAATCCTTGCAAGTTTTGGAAATACTGCTGCTGAGTAACTGAGTAAAAACAGCCAGTTCATGGATCTGGTGTTAGTTTTAACACTCACTCATGCATTGGAGAAGGAAATGGCAACCCACTCCAGTATTCTTGCCTGGAGAATCTCAGGGATGGGGGAGCCTGGTGGGCTGCCATCTGTGGGGTCGCACAGAGTCGGACATGACTAAAGCGACATAGCAGCAGCAGGCCTATTAAAACTTCTTACATTTGCTTTTCTTAATTCTTAGTCTGGGGGCTTCCCTGGTGGCTCAGACAGTAAAGAGTCTGCCTGCAATGCAGGAGACCCGGGTTCAATCCCTGAGTCAGGAAGATCCCTGGAGAAGGAAATGGCAACCCACTCCAGTATTCTTGCCTGGAGAATCCCATGGACAGAGGAGCCTGGCAGGATACAGTCCATGGGGTTGCAAAGAGTCAGACATGACTGAGTGACTTCACTTTCTTTCTTTCTAGAGTTGAGGAACAACTATGGCCTGTGTTCTAGGAGCCTTGTCAGAGTTGCCCTTCACAGTGTGAAAGTTGCTGGCCTCGGGGTGATTTTTAGACACCAGAGTAGTAAGCTCATTTAAAACAACACTTTGAATTGAGCGTGTGTAGGAGCCAATGGCACCCCACTCTAGTACTCTTGCCTGGAAAATCCCATGGACGGAGGACCCTGGTGGGCTGCAATCCATGGGGTTGCTAAGAGTCAGGCACGACTGAGCGACTTCACTTTCACTTTTCCCTTTCATGCATTGGAGAAGGAAATGGCAATCCACTCCAGTGTCCTTGCCTGGAGAATCCCAGGGACGGGGGAGCCTGGTGGGCTGCTGTCTCTGGGGTCGCACAGAGTTGGACACGACTGAAGCGACTCAGCAGCAGCAGCAGCAGCAGCAGGAACCATGAGTGCAGGCTTGGAGGAAGCTCAGAGCCTCTCTAGAGCCCTTTATGTGGGGCACATTCCCCAGAAGGTGATCGTGCTCTCAGGATGAGCATTGCCCCTGCATTTTAACACAGATAACCAAAGAGAGTGAGCCCAATGTTAAAGACTCCGGCACAAACCCAGGATAATTGTGTTCTAAGTCGCTTGTCCTGACTCTGTGACCCCATGGACTATAGCCCGCCAGGCTCCACTGTCCATGGGGTTCTCCAGGCAAGAATACTAGAGTGGGTTGCTTGCCCTCCTCCAGGGGATCTCCTTGACCCAGGGATTGAACCTGGGTTTCCTACCTTGCAGGCAAATTCTTCACTGCCTGAACCACCAGCGAAGCTGGCACACGGAACTGAATATGACCTTCTAAGGTGTCTGAGGTAAGCTGTTTTCTCATCTGCTGCTTCATTTTTCTCTGAACTCTTCTTATCCTTAACCTCAGCGGTTCCCCCTGCCCCATTACTTTGTTGCTTTGCTTGTACATTTTCATCTGTTTTTGCCTCCTACAAAAGATATTTCATTTCCTGTGCAGATTCTACAGTTAAACACAAGTAGGGTAGTTTCCAATCTGGAAAGCACCCGCACTTGCGTTCTGTCTTGATCATTTTTCTGTGTCCCCCCCCGCCCCCCACCATCGAAGTGGCTGCTCTTTTTCAAAGCTATTTTGTCGGACAGGATTTTTGAGGAATAAACTGATGGTTTACTTCCTCATTACTTAACATTTACTGAACATCTGTGTCTCAGGATTTTTTATTTTTTAATGCAAAGTGAGGTTCCATGAAAATCCAGGGCACCAATCCAGACAGCGTTGTAAAGGCGTATGCCTGTGGAGCAGGTGGTCCCCAGTCACAGCAGCCAAGTCCTGCAGGGGCTGCTCTTGCCCTGCTGTGCGGGGCCCAGCTCGGGGGCTCCTGAGGTCTGGTGTGACCTGGTCAGGGATTTAGCCACCTGGTTGGTAGAAACAACCATTATTAAAAATTAAGTTAGGTAAGTTTACAATTGAGTTATATTTGAAGGGGTAATACTTAAAGCTCATCTCTCCCTACTTATTTTAAACGTATTATTAATGCTTTATGTGTGTGTAAGTGCATGGTGGGAATCCTTTATGTCAGCGTGTTTCTGCACACCTTCCCATCTCCCTGCCAAGGGATTATCTATACCATGAAAATCTGCACATGCTCTGAATCAGGGCTTGATTTATTGTTTTGTTGATTTTATAGGCTTGAGAAAGTGATGGAGAAAATGTTAAGGATACAGATTAAACTTACAAGTGTCTCACGTCTGTTGCTGTTAACCATTGCAAATAGCATAGAAAAATGAAGAAATAGTCCAGTAGTTGAAAAGTATTACCTGGTTCAGCAAAGAAATTTCTCACATCATTGATAAACAACACAAGTTCTGATGTCGTTTTTATTGTTTGTTTTATTGTATTGGAGGAGAGCATGGCAACCCACTCCACTATTCTTGCCTGGAGAATCCCATGTACAGTCCATGGGGTTGCAAAGAGTCGGACCTGACAGAAGTGATGGAGCATGGACACATTTATTGTATTAATATATTTAAAATGTCCGTCAGCATGCCAGAACTACATTTGTCAGTTGCAACTTTGGCAAAAATAAAGGCATGCATTCTGTGAGAACTGTATATATGGAGTTAACAGTAAAGAGGATCGTACACTTTGTATACTGTGCACTATATAGCCTTTCAGTAAGAACAGTAGATGCACACTCATATGTATGATACTCCTCCTCAGGGAGCCAGCTGTTAAACACTCCCAGCACACCACTATTACTTAACCCCAAGAGGTAATTCTGTTTTTCTAGATGAAGAAACCTAGGCTCAGAGTTTAAGTAACTTATTCACGTTTGCACAGCTACTGAGTGGAGAGTCGGATTGCAAAACCCAGATGTCTGGGCCTTGGAGTCTGCTCTCAGGTGTTCTGTGGGAGAGAGAGGCCGGGGCTGGGGTCCCCTCCTTGCAGAGTGGTTTTTAGTAAGTCTGCTTGGCTCTGTGCAGATGTGGGCTGTTGAGAGGAGCTAAAGGGGAAGCTCTTAGGCAAGGAGTGAAAACCTAATAGTCTAATGTCATCCCCTCAACCCTTCAGTAAAACGTTCTCTCTTCTGTAAAAGGACAGGGTGGTTGCGAGACTAAATGAAAGGTAGTAAAATCTTGCTGCCAACAGTGAAACCTATTCAGACATGAGGTCACTGCCCGTGAGCAGGAGGAGAGAGGGGTTGGTCCCAGGGGAGGAGGCCTGGGGGGCTCTCTGGGGCTCAGCCCCGGGGCGGGTCTCTCAGAAGCCCTCGGGCTGGAGTGAGGAGAAGGGCACTGAGCGGTAGCTCCTGATTTACGCCTCCTCAGCTGGAAACTGCGCTGTCAGGAAGGACTGACCCGGCGGGGACCTCCGCCTTCGCACACGGCCGATTCCTGTAACTTCCCCAGGAGCATCTGAAGCAAGGGCCAGAGGATGACCAGGTCCGTGTCCTGTCACCTGCCCCTCAGGGAGGGGCCTTAGGCTTCCGGTCGGTGCTGGCCTTGCCCAGGGTGGACTTCGACCTCAGAGGCTGCGGTCGTCGGCTTCTTGACGGTACAGGCAACTTCCATGTCCTGAAAGGGAAGCATTCCGTGTCTTAGTTTCGAATGTTCTCAGCGTTTACTGAGGTTGGAGGTTGGAGGACACCTTTCTCCTCACAGTTCGGCTCTTGGAGGAGTCGAGGCCGTCGACCCCTGTGCCCTCCAGCGTCGCCTCCAGGGCTGACCTTTGTGATGGTCTGCAAACAACACAGAAGAGCCGCCCGAGTGGCGACTGCTGGGGCGGCTGGGCAGAGGCCGCCGCCGCAGGGGGCCGCCCGGCTGACTGCGCCCTGCCGGCCGGCCTGCCGCTGCCTTTCGCTCCAAGTCACCTCTCGGGGCTTGGGGACAGAAGTGTGCAGGGCCTGGGGGTTGTGTCAAGGAGCTTCATTCCCCCGAGGTTCCAGTGAAACCGGAGGAGGGCCCAGGGTGGGAGAGACGTCAGGAGCACCCGGTGAAGGGCGCCCGGCTCACCTGTCGGCTCAGGGGCTCCTCGAGTTCTCGGTGAACCCCGGGCGCTCTGTCTCAGACTTTCCTGCACAGCAAGCAGCGCTTGCGTCTTCGATCCTAACCAAAGAATAAGTATTTGTAGTAGAAGTGTAAAAGAGTGTAAAATGTTTGCTGTTGATTCTCTCATCGCCTCACCTACATCTTTTTTTTTTTTTTTTAACTTTACAATATTGTATTGGTTTTGCCATATATCAAAATGAATCTGCCACAGGTACACATATGTTCCCCATCCTGAAACCTCCTCCCTCCTCCCTCCCCATACCATCCCTCTGGGTCGTCCCAGTGCACCAGCCCCAAGCATCCAGTATCGTGCATCGAACCTGGACTGGCGACTCGTTTCATATATGATATTATACATGTTTCAATGCCATTCTCCCAAATCATCCCACCCTCTCCCTCTCCCACAGAGTCTAATAGACTGTTCTATACATCAGTGTCTCTTTTGCTGTCTCGTGTACAGGGTTATTGTTACCATCTTTCTAAATTCCATATATATGCTTTAGTATACTGTATTGGTGTTTTTCTTTCTGGCTTACTTCACTCTGTATAATAGGCTCCAGTTTCATCTACCTCATTAGAACTGATTCAAATGTATTCTTCATCCTTTTAATTTTATCCAGCCCTCATGGAATTCAGAGAAACTTTTTACCGTGTGAAACCAAAACTTCAGCTACTGTCATTTTCCAACGCTCTTAGCTGGTGATGTCAGAAGAATCTTACAGGAAACACGCAGACGCCTGAAACCCGTATCTTACCATCATCATTCGGTACTTCTTACACATCTGTCCACCCTTCCATTCACCCACCGATCTTGATTTTTTAAAGATCATTTTATTTATTTTTGGCAGTGCTGGCTCTTGGTTGCAGAGGGCGGGGCTCCTCTCCAGTTGCGGTGCATGGGCTTCTCGGTGCTGCGGCCCGCCTCGCTGAGGAGCACATGCTCTGGGGCTCGGGGGCTTCAGCAGTTGCGGCCCCCAGGCTCTAGAGCACTGGCTCGGTGGTTAGGACTCCAGGCTTAGCTGCTCCACGGCATGTGGGATCTTCCTGGATCAGGATTGTGACCCCGTGTCTCCTGCATTGGCACGTGGATTCTTTACCCACTGAGTCACCAGGGAAGCCTCATCTATTACAAAAATACTTTAATAAAGTAAACTGCAGTCACCAGGAAACTTCCCCCTAAGATTTTCAGCTTGCATACATTTTGCTAGAGGTGAATATTAATTCACAGTTTGTTCCTTTGATGTAAAATTTACAAGGAAATGCACACATCTTTGGGTACAGTCTCCACTCTGCGTGACAGGCATTCTGCCCCTGCAACCCCAAACCCAGCTGAGACAGAACGTTACCATCACCCCCAAAGTCTCCTTGTACCCCTTTCCAGACAATCCCCGCTGCTAAGGAGACAGTAACTATTGCTCTGATCTGTATGTTGCTGCATAGTATCCCTTTGTAGGGGTGTACCGGTTTATTTTTCCTGTTGATGAATATCTGGGCTGTTTCCAGTTTGGGGTTATTATGGATAAAGCTGGTTATGAGCACTCCTTTGTATTTGCATAGCTCTACAGAATGACTTGATCCTGGGCTAGAATTCGAGTTAGGTTCCAAGAGTGCAGGAAGCAGCACATAGTGGAAAGTACAGTAAGCCTCCTACGTGCAAACGAGCTCCATTCTGAGAGCACATCTATTAAGTCCAACTTGTTCCTAAGGCCAACAGAGTTAGCCTAGGTACCAGCTACCACAGTCAGCTATATACTGCTGCTTTTACATCTGCTTCTGGACACCCTGGGCTTGAAATGAAGATACTGTGCTGCTTTACTTTGGACAACACCGTACAGCAAGTACACAGCACAGCCACTTGCAGCGGACGCACGCGGGTGACGGCGCACACCAGACACGAGAGCGCGGCGGACGCACGCGGGTGACGGCGCACACCAGACACGAGAGCGCGGCGGACGCACGCGGGTGGCGGCGCACACCAGACACGAGAGCTGACAGGCGACTGGACGTGAGAGTGCAACTTCACATCTGTGAAAATTCAAAACTTGAAGGTTTGTATCTAAAGCACTTCCTGTATGAGAAACAGATTAAAATCCTGAATTAGTCCTTTCTGTTTGGGGTCTCATGGAAGGAGCAGTGCATCAACTAGAAGATACTTAAGACTTACCTAAACGGGATGAAAGCAATAAGGATATTTGTTACTTATTTCCTGCATAAGACCTCTGAGGGCAGGGTAGTTCCAGGCTGGTTCCGTGGCTCCAAGTGCCATCAAGAACTCGAGAGCACCCCTCACTCCCCGTAGATAGTGGTGGTTGTTTATCAAACAAACAGAAAAACAGAAAAAGAAAATAGTGTTGTTAAAGACGTGATGCTTCGGAACCACTGTGCACTGTGGGTGTTAGGTGGTGCAGCTGCTGTGGAAATGGTATGGCAGCCCTTCACACTTTTAAAATAGGGTTACCGTATGATCCAGCAGTGCCAGTTCTGGGACTGTACCCCCGAAGAATTGAAGGCAGCGTCTTGAAAAAGGATTTGTACATCCAGATTATAGCAGCCTTATTCATGGTGGCCAAAGGGTGGAGGCAGCCTGAGTGTTCACTGGCGTCTGAAGGATGCACAGCTCATGTTTATGGGTACGTGATGGGAATACGAGACAATTATACTTCTATATACTTTTATTATAATAATTATACTTTTATATAATTTTACATTCTAAAATACATTATATGTATGTGATGGGAATACTATTCAGTCATAAAAAAGAAAAATTCTGGCACGTCCCACAACTAGGATGAACCTTATGCCAAGTGAAATAAGCCAGTTATAAAAGGACAAATACTAAATAATTCCACTTATATACTTGGAGTGGTCACATTCACAGAGACAGAAAGTAGGAAGTAGAATGGTGTTTGGGGATGAAGGGTCGGGGTAGGGCAGGATGGTGAGGTATTTCAGAGCTTCAGTTTTGCAAGATGAAAAAAGTTCTGGAGACAAAATCATAATTGAGAAAGATACATGCACCCCTTCGTTCATAGCAGCACTCTTCACAGTACACACAGAAATCACCTGGATGCCCACTGGCAGACGAGTGGATAAAGGACATGTGCGCATCTGTGCAATGGAATATTACTCATCCAGAAAAAAAGAACGAAACGATGCCAAGTGCAGCACCACGGATGGACCTCGGGATTATTGTGCTAAGTGAAGTCAGAGAAAGACAAACACCCATATCACATGTGGATTCTAAACTACGACACAAACGAAGCTACCTATGACATGGAAATAGACTCACAGACACAGAGAACAGACTGCTGTTGCCAAAGAGGGGCAGCGGAGGGATGGAGTGGGAGGCTGGGTCAGCAGATGTGACCTACTTATACGGGAGGGACAAAGTCCTACTGCAGAGCACAGGGCACTATATTCAGTAACCCGTGGTAAACCACAGTGGAAAAGAATATGAAGAAGAATGTCTGTATTTTTATAACTGAGTCACTGCTGTACAGCAGAAATTAACATTGTGAAGCAAGTACACTTCAAAAAATGGATAAGAAAACAATTCTGGAGACTGGTTGCACAATGATGTGATGGTACTTAACACTACTGAACTATATGCTTGAAAGTGGTTAATTTTATGATATGCGTATTTTATCACAATTAATAAAAACAAAACAACAAAAGAAGTTTCTTTGTCATCTTGTGCATGTTCGTAACATTGCAAGTGGGCACCTTGTCAGGCATCACAGCAGAATTACTATGTCCAGAGGAGAAGAGGAGAAACCTTCCTCTTGTGTATGAGGGGAAATTTCTTTCAGGAGGAGGTCCCCGCAGACTATGCATCTCAGCTGCCACTGGCCAGTTGGGTCTCATTTGGCAAGTGAATCTGGAAAACAAACATATATACAGGGTCTTTGACTCTCTGTGGAGAGCACCAGGCTCTCCTGGAAAGAACAAGGGGCTGGGGGTGGCTGTGAGGTACTGACTTCTGCATGGAGGCCAATTAGGGCGGAAGGCCCTCCTTTGTGAGCGCGTCGACGACGGCCACGGTCGGGGGCGACCGGCCCAGCCTCCCTGTGGATGCAGGAGTGATTTTCTTTTGTTGCCGTTGTTCAGTTGCTAAGTCGTGTCCGACTCTTTATGACTTCATGGATTGCAGCATGCCAGGCTCTCCTGTCCTTCACTCTCTCCTGGACCTTGCTCAGATTCATGTCCATCGAGTCGATGATGCTATTTAACCATCTCATCCTCTGTTGCGCTTCGCATCAGGTGGCCAAAGTACTGGAGTTTCAGCTTCAGCATCAGTCCTTCCAGTGAATATTCAGGGTTGATTTCCTTTAGGATTGACTGGTTTGATCTCCTCGCAGTCCAAGGGACTCTCAAGAGTCCTCAACACCACAGTTCAAAAATATCAGTTTTTCAGTGCTCAGTCTTCTTTGTGGCCCAAGTCTCATCTCCGTACTTGATACTGGAAAAACCATAGCTGTGACTGTACGGACCTTTGTCAGCAAAGTGATGTCTCTGCTTTTTCAGTACTCTGTCTGGGATGGTGCTCTTGGCTTGCTGCTAATAAACACAGGACTGAGGCAAAAGTACAAATGAAGGCCGCTAGCCTGTTCCCTGTTTTCTGCACTCCAGCTTTTATTCCATAGCAAGAGAAGCTATTTTTTTTTTAAAGGAATTTTGTGACCCTGCTGACTTCACACTGGTGTCTTGAAATTGGCCCCAGTAGGAATGTTGATACTGTGGAAATCAGTAATACTACAGATTAGGGCTCCCCATCCCAGATAGCAACGCACTGCTCAGAGCTTTGGATACTGGCCGTGTGGTTTGACAACTACAGCCAAGGAGAGGCTTGTGCAGGCCCTGGAAGCAGTCCAGGCCACTCGGGCAGGGGGCTCAGATCTGGAGATGATCCAGAAGTGGGCGCCCTTGGCGGGGGAGGGGCCAGAGGAGGGACTGGCTTGGGCCTTCTGAAGTGTGACTTGGGGTCAGGGCCCAGAGTCACCTGGGCTGTAGGGAGGTCAAGAGAGGGCGATCCTTCTGTCCCCTCCCTCCAGTCCACTGTCTCTGGCTGAACGGGGCAACACCTCCTGATGGCCTTCTCAAGCCGGTGTAATAATAGGGAGGAACAACTCTGAGTCCACATGAGCTTTGCTTCTCTCTTTTATTGGAGTATAATTGCTTTACGATGTTGTGTTAGTTTCTGCTGTGCAGTGAAGTGAATCAGCTATATGTACACATAAATCCTCTCCCTCTTGAGCCTCCCCCCGCCCCCTCCCCACCCCTCCAGGTCATTGCAGAGCACTAAGCTGGGCTTGCTCTGCTTTACAGCAGGTTCCCACTAGCCGTTTTACATACAGCTGTATACGTGTCACTTCCAGTCTCCCAATTCCTCCGTCCCTCCCTGTGTCCACACATCCATTCTCTACATCCACATCTATTCCTGACCTGAAAATAGGTTCATCTGTACCATTTTTCTAGATTCCACATACATGTGTTAATCTACAGTATTTGTTTTTCTCTTTCTGACTTACTTCACTCTATATGACAGACTCTAGGTCCATCCATGTGTCCGAAAATGGCACAATTTCATCCCTTTTTATGGCTCAGTAATATTCCTTTATGTGTGTGTGTGTGTGTGTGTGTGTGTGTGTGTGTACCACACCTTTATCCATTCATCTAACCTTTGTATTCTATTGCTTTTGCTTTACGTAAAGAATGTTGCCTAGAGCCTGAAATAGACAGGACAGCCCATTCTCAAGGCTTTAAGGGGATAACACTTTTCCATTTGTATAGCAATAAAAAGTTTCAGAATGAAGAATAACGTTTGTCTTGGTGGAGGTCTACAGGAACATCGTGTCCATGTAGCTGTACCTACATGGACAGCTGCAAGAACAAAGGATTCCTACACAAAAAAATTTGCAGAAACCAACCATCCCCCTTCCTCATCTTGCCTTTAAAAATGCTTTGCTGAAGTTTGGGTAGTTCAGGATTTTGGGGGGCATGAGCTCTCTGTCTCCTTGCATGTTCCTGCGATAAACCTTTCTCTGCTCCGAACTCCATCGTTTTGGTTAGTTTGGCCTCGCTGTGTGTTGGGCACACGAGCTGGGGTTCGGTGGCACAGGGAGGACCGAGCTCAGTCCCAGTCTGCCCCCCCGATGACCTTGTCAATGCAGGGAGGACTGCTGGTCTTACTGCTCAGAACCAAGACTCGCTCATGGCCGGAATGGACATTGTAGGAATGTAGGAATGTAGGAATTGTAGGAATGGACACGGCTGCCGTGTCCTCAGTATTGAGACCTTTGTGGCCGTGACCGCCCCTGGGACGAGCACACTCGGGCAGCCCCCCTCCTGTTCCTGCACCCGAGTGACACTCAGACTTGAAAACTTCCCATTTTAGACTCAGGGGGAGGGAGCAAGAGGACTCCTATCTTGATTCTGCCTGACTAGAGATAGCCTTAATCTGGACTTTGTACCCCTAAGACAGTGGTTCTTCAGACGCAGTCTTCAGACTGGCACCTGCATCACCTTAGAACATGTGAGAAATGCAGATTCCAGGGAATTCCTTGGCAGTCCAGTGGCTAAGACTCTGCACGTTCGCTGCCCAGGGCTTGGGTTCCATCCCTGGTTGGGGAACTAAAACCCCACAGAGTGGCATAGTACGGCCAAAAAAGGAAAAAAGAAAGGCAGGTTCTAGAGTCTCCCCTAGATCTCCTGGGCCAGACACTCTAGCTGGGACCTACCAGTCTGCGTCAAGAAATCCTCCGGGCGACTCTGCAGCAGCTGAATGAGCACTGCTGCTCGGCAGCCCACTCCAGTCTTCCTGCCTGGAGAACCCCCTGGGCGGAGGAGCCTGGCGGGCTACAGTCCTTGGGGTCACATGGAGTTGGACACCACCGGAACGACTTAGCACAGCACAGCTCTGGAGTACAGTCTGGTGTGTTAGTTTGCAGGGCTGCTGAAACAGAGCATGACAGACTGGGCGGTAACCCACAGAAGCTTCCTTCTCACGGTTCCGGAGGCAAGTCCAAGATCCAAGTGTCTGCAGGCTTGGTTCTTTCCGTGGCCCGTGAGGAGAGGATCTGACCGGCCGCTCCTGTGGACTCTAGACGGCCGTCCTCTCCCTGTGTCTTCATGCCAGCTTCCCTCTGCACTTGGCTGTGTCTGAAGTTCTCCTTCATGTAAACATACCAGTCAGATTGCATTAGGCTCTACCCTAATGACTTAGCTTTCATTTGATTTCGACTTTAAGGATCGTATCTTCAAATACGGTTACATTCAGAGGTTCTGGGGATTAGGACTGAACGGATGGACTTTTGGGGGGACATGATTCATCCCATAGCACTTGGGAAACCTTGTCATATAATTTATGTATCTATCCCCACCCCCCCAACCCCCCATTCCCCAAATGTGAGCTTGTAGAGGTCAGAGGGCTTCCCAGGTGGCGCTAGTGGTAAGGAATCCACCTGCCAATGGAGAAGACACAAGAGATGCAGGTTTGATCCCTGGGTCTGAAAGACCTCCTAGAGGAGGAAATGGCAACCCCCTCCAGTATTCTTGCCTGGAGAATTCCATGGACAGAGGAGCCTGGTGGGCTACAGTCCAGGGAGCCACAAAGAGTTGGACACGACTCAGTGACTGAACACGTACAGTACACAGTGGTCAGAGACGGTCTTGGTTTTTTGCAGTTTTATTTTTTGGCCCCACCACGTGATATACAGGATCTTGGTTCCCCAACCAGGGATCAAACCCACATCCCGTCCAGTGGAAGTGCAGCATCTTAACCACCAGACCACCATGGAAGTCCTTCCCTGTTCTTACCGCTCTGTGCTGTGCTGTGCTTAGTCACTCAGTCATGTCCGACTCTTTGCAGCCCCATGGACTGCAGTCCACCAGGCTCCTCTGTCCTTGGGGATTCTCCAGACAAGAGTACTGCAGTGGGTTGCCATTCCCTCCTCCAGGGGATCTTCCCGACCCAAGAATCGAACTGGGGTCTCCTGCATGGCAGACAGATTCTTTACCAACTGAGCCACCAGGGAAGCCCTCTTACAGCTATAGTGTCTTACAAAATGCCCCAATAGTCTTTAAATAAAGGTTGTTTAAATTGGTTGACTATTGGTGGAGGAGCTTTTTGATGTTTCATTGGGATTATAATCTTAACAAAACACTTCTTGGTGTGCAGAGCACACATGTTGAAGCTTCGTTGAGTCTTAGACATTTTCAAGGCGGTCTCCTGAAGGCACTTCTTGGGTGAGGTCTGACCTCTGCCTGTGGACATGGAGCTCTGAATTGCCTAATCCCGCTCGCCTTAGTGCAGTGTGTGTGTGTATACAGTGGGCTCCTTCTTCTGGGGCCATCACAGAGGCTTGACATCTAAACTCTCTCAGAAACTTGTTTGTTTTCTTCTTTTCTGAGAGCTTTTGAAAGAAAAAAAAAATAGCCCTGCTTCATTCACACATGGCCAAGGATTCTAGATGTTTTTATTTTTCAGCACTCAAAGCCAGTCGGTAATAAACAGATAATTGTCACTGAGAGGTAGCACACTTTATTTGCTAGGGATTTTCTATTGCTTTTCATTTAGTTGACAGCAGAATTACAGGTTGCCATGGTAACCTTTCCGTTGGCCAAATTGCCTGGGTCTTAAAGACATAGACACCACATTTGGTTTCATTCCGTAGAGTGGACATTGTTGTAAAACGGAGCAGAGCCAGGCGGATGTGGAATTAGGGCAGCCATCCTATCCTGCTCCCTCCTCTCTCCTTCCCTTCCCTCTTGTGGTTTCCGTGTTTCTCAGGCCCCTGAATAGCCCAGTGTTAGAAATTGTATAATTTGGTCTCCGGAGTTCTTTCAAGAAAACAACCAGTTTGCTGTCTCCAGGCAGGTCTGTTACCTCTTCTGTTGGTAGATACTACGTGGGAGCTGAGTGTTTTGGGGGTGGCTGGCATGGAGGTATTAAACTCCAGCTCCAGTCCAAGACTGGACACATGTTAAACTTCTGTGACCACACTTCTTTCAATCAGGTAGGATACAGAAGAAGGATCCAGAGAAGCGAAAGAAGAGTTCTTAAGACATTTTCCCACTCAGGGGAGCCAGAACAGCCTGGTAGATCTGGAGACCTGTTCTTGGCTATGCCAAGAAACTGAATTAGCCAGCTAGGCTTGAGAAAACGCTGGGACTTCTGGCAACTGCTCTAAATAGATTTTTCACTCTTCTGAGCTTTGCCTGCAGTCACATGTGTCCTGAGAGCCAAGGGGAGACTGAATCATCTGATAAGCTAATTCCAGGAGGGGGGATGAAGAACGAAAGAAGAAAATAACATCCATTCCTAAATCCCACCCTTCTCTGTAGAAACTAATTGCTCGAGGGTTGCTGGAAGTTTAGATTTTACTGGGCTCTTTCTGCTTTCAGTCTTGCTTGACTTCTTTTCAGGCTTCAGGCCATTGCTCAGTGCTGACTTTTAGGGCTGCTGTCTGGGAGGAGGGGCTTGGGGTGCAAGCAGTGCTTTTCATTTCATGGGGAGAGTGGGAGCCACTAAGGGAACCCTGACTGTCCCCCGCCACCCCCTGCAATGGGGCAATTTTGGCTTTACCCGTGATTTCTTTGAGAATGCAGGGTGATCTCAGACCTTCTCGGCTGGCCCCATTCATGAAATGAATGATGACAAGAGCAGGAATTCAGGCTGGGGAAGGGCTTTCAGACCACCTGCTGCAATGGTGCTCAGGGCTTGCTCTCGCCAGGACATGCGCAATGGGTGTTTGAGTTTGCATCCTCCTAAAAGCTGATGACAGGCTTCCCAGGTGGCTCAGTGGTAAAGAATCTGCCTGCCAATGCAGGAGACATGGGTTCGATCCCTGGGTCGGGAGGATTGCCTGGAGGAGGAAATGGCAGCCCACTCCAGTATTCTTGCCTGAAGAATCCCATGGACAGAGGAGCCTCAAGGGCTACAGTCCATGGGGTCACGTAAGAGTTAGACAGGACTCAGAGACTAGACCAAAAGCTGAGGACAGGACGTTGGGTGCTGGGAAGGGATGTCAGGAAGCAGAAGTGAGGAGGAAGAGCCGGAGAGGCTGTGCTCAGGAGCTGTCCGCCCCCAGGCCAGCCGCCTGCCCTGGCGGCACCGCCTGACACGGCTATAGCACTGACCCTGCAAGGGGTGAGGAAGTTGGGGATTTACCCCCTGACACCATCTCTTCTTGGTTGGGGGTTGCCCCTTAGGACTGAGCTCCTTCCCCCAGCCCAGGGAAAGCGCTCAGGCTGTGAGACTGAGCGGCCTGAGCCCCCACGGAGGGCCACGGCCAGCAACCCCCAGAACCCCCGCCCCTCTGGAGCCGGAAGGGGCCGTAGCAGCGTCGGCCTCCAGGGTGCCTTTCAGCTACAGAACAGACTGGTATCCGGAGTTCTTGGGGTGGTTTTAGTCTCCTTTGCAAATTCTTGGCATCCCTTCCATCGAGAGGTGGGGGCTCAATGGATTCTTTCCCCAGAATCCAGGCAGGCTTGTGACTGCTTTCGTCAGGAGACTAGAACAAAGTGAACTTGTTGCCAAAACTTGGCCTCTGTTCACCAGTGCCAAATAGAAACAGTTTGGGGTGAAGTAGGAAGAAATAGCTTTATCGCTTTGTCAGGCAGAGGGGGCCACAGCAGGCCAATGCCCTCAAAACTACGTGTCCCAACCCTAGAGGGGGTAGTGGAGAGTTATGGTGTTCGAGGAGCAGGGCGTGGTCATCTCGTGGATGCTCTTCTGACTGGCTGGTGACGATGCCGTCGGGAGTCAGTGTCATCAGCCTTCTGGTTCCGACCCGTCTGGGGTCTCCGTGCTTGTGAGCAGCAGCACACAGTGAACTTCCGCACCTTGGTGTGTCTGCAGAACAGCTCACAGGACACGGCTCAGAATACTGTCTGTAGCTCTGGCAGAAGAGCTAACGCTCCTTGACTTTAGTCAATGGTTAAAGTGTTATTAATTTGTCTTGCTTGACTGTTTTCCTTTCTTTCTGCATTTTCTCACTTCTTGGATTATTCTTTGACTGAAGCTTTCCTGCAGACAAAAGCCAGGTGGAGGACATGGGTGGAGAGAGGGGTCTATTCTGGGAAGTCCCCATAGGGCCCCACTCGGTCACCATCTCTGTCATTTCCAAGATTACATCATCCAAAGCCATGCCGCCTCTGCCTTGGTTCGAGGATGCCTGCACTTGGGGCAGTGATCTATGTAAGGAGCCCAGCTGTCCTGGGGCCGCCGCGAGGGAGGGGCCGTGGGGAAGCTCTTCGGTCCAGTCTCCACGGAGTGCCCCCTGATCTGATGGGTCAGCTGCTGGCCGTGTGGGGGGGCCGCCTCGGCTGTGTAACCCTGTTGTACCTGCAGATATCTGCAGTCTTTTGTGGGACCCCCAGTAGAAACGTCCCCGTCAAGCTCTGCCTGAATTCCTGACCTACAGAAACTGGGAGCAAGATAAAATGATCATCGTTTTATACGCTGACATTTGAAGCACCTTGTGATGCCGTAATAGTAAGTGGAATACTGCTCACGTGGCCCCTTGTGGGGCACAGCCTGCCCCTTCTCGGAGAAAACTGTGGAAGCCGGGGGTGCACACTGGCAGGTGTTTCCAGCGGTACCATTAGCCGTCCCCCAGCTGCCTTCCGAAGAGGCTGCGATAATGGGAGGCAGTGTTTTGAGAGGGGCTTGGTGAACAGTCCAGTGGCGCCTTACACTCACATGGTGCCCTTTCTCTCCTTACTGTGGAATTCTCCGGGTCATCTTGTTCCATTCAGTTGCGGACAGGGTTGAAAGACTGTACTCTCTGCTGCCTCGTAGAGAAGCCGTTTCATTCTCTATCCAAAGCAGCTGGAATCAAGGACAGAGGGCAAGGAGAGAGGGGGCAGGGCTGGTTTTACTAATGTCTACTTTGTCTTAGAATCAAGGACAAAGGACAGAAAAGAAGGGGTAAGGACTGGTTTTACTAATTGGGAAATCCTTCCATCACATGACAATCAGACTTGGACAAAAATTGAAGAACTGGAAGTTCCTTGTGGTTGCCAAGGAGGAGGAGGGTGGGGGAGGAATGGGTCCAGAGTTGGGATTAGCAGATGCAAATTATTATATATAGAATGAAAACCAGCAAGGTCCTACTATATAGCACAGGGAGCTATTTTCAATGTCGTGGGATAACCATGAAGGAAGATAATATAAAAAAGAGTGTATATACATGTACAACTGAATCGCTTTGCTGTACAGCAGAAATTAGCACAGCATTGTAAATCAACTATATTTCAATAATAATAATAACAAAAGAACCTGATGTGCAGTAAGGAGTCAAGAGTATGGTTTACAAATTCTGGGACTCTTTGAGGGACCAGGAGAAGAAAGTTCTCTAACATTGGAGCCTCAGAATCACTTGAGCCTTGAAATAACTCCTACAGAAGAGAATGTGAGTGTCATACCATGCAATACCTGTAACAGGTTTAAATACATTCAACAGCACGTGGGTTCCATATTGCTTGATAAGGCACTTGGATTTAGAAATAAAGGAGAAAACCCCTAAGAAAATATGTTCGGATTTTTAAAAAATGTACTCAGTTCACTTCAGTCACTCAGTCATGTCCGACTCTTTGCGACCCCATGAATCGCAGCACGCCAGGTCTCCCTGTCCATCATTAACTCCCGGAGTTCACTCAAACTCACGTCCATCGAGTCGGTGATGCCATCCAGCCATCTCATCCTCTGTCGTCCCCTTCTCCTCCTGCCCTCAATCCCTTCCAGCATCAGAGTCTTTTCCAATGAGTCAACTCTTCGCATGAAGTGGCCAAAGTATTGGAGTTTCAGCTTTAGCATCATTCTTTCCAAAGAACACCCAGGGCTGATCTCCTTTAGAATGGACTGGTTGGATCCCCTTGCAGTCCAAGGGACTCTCATGAGTCTTCTCCAACACCACAGTTCAAAAGCATAGTATTAGTTAAAAAGAATTTTAAAGCTCTCAACCACTCCTGACATCAGATGAACCCAGACTCTGGTCATATTTATCCATTTCTAGTTCAGACCCCTAAGGCTGATTCATTGTCTGCTTCTTGCAGAAGCTGATAATAAATCCTTCCTTATGTCAATGCAAATAAAAATTTTGAGATGAAAATCGGTCAGTTTGATGGTGTTCCCTGACTCTGTGTGAGTCATAGACCCTGTACATCTAGGCTTCAGAAACTGTTAAAATGGTCCTAAAAAAGACTTAACTGAGACGTAATCAATTCGGAGACTGTATATAGATGAACCTCTGTCACAGCTTCTAAAGTGGCTAGACGTCAGCGTTCTTAGGATCCCTGAAATGCACCTTTCTTGTCTACAGAACACTATAAACAGTGCTCCTGAGACTTTTTTTTTATAATTTTACTTTTTTTTTAACACCCAAAACATTTTGTATTGGGGTACAGCGCATTAACAATGTTGTGACAGTTTCAGGTGAACAGCAAAGGGACTCGGCCATGCGTATGCATGTGTCCATTCTCCTCCAGTGCCCCCTCTCCTCTTCAGGCTGGCACAGAACATCGATCAGAGGTCCCATGCTATACAGTAGGTCTTTGCTGGTTATCCATTTTAAATGTAGCAGTGTGAGACACTGGTTTGATCTTTTGTTTTAAAAGACTGTTTAGGTTTTAGGCACAAGCAAGGAGAAGCGCTGGGAGAATATCCCCCAAAAGTTCTCGGGGTCCTCTCTGACTTAAACCACTGCAGCAAGAATGTAAAGTGACGTGTGTGTGGAGGGTGCATGTGAGTGTTCGTGCAGACCTGCCTCATCCCCAAACGTAAGTTAGGTTGTTCCTTTATCCTGTATATTTCCTGTAAAATGGAAATTGGATCTCAAGACTTGATTAGACACAAGTTAACTATTTATGTCTACAACACACGGAAGGAGATGTTACAGCTTCAGACAGCACCATAGCTAGTTATGTAGCCCATGATCCTGAAGTTAGTCTTCCATCTGGGCTGAGCTCCACTGGGAAGATCTGGTCTTGGCTCATCTTGGCTGTGTTCACTCATGTATCTCTGGTCAGCTGGCGGTTTGGCTGGGCTGCCTGGCTTATGATGAGTTTGGCTGGGGCACTCAGGTGACTGAGATCCACATGATGCTGGTGTGGGCTCACTCACCCACAGCCAGGGTCCCAAGAGCAAGAGCAAAAGCACACAAAGCCTCCGGTTCTGAACTAGTACAACAGCACTCAGTCAAAGGACATCTTGAGGCCAGCTCAGAGTGGAGAAAAAGACCCTGCTTCCTGATGGAAGGAGCTATCTGTCATCTTGCCAGGGCACAGGTGCAAGGAGGGAAAGCATGGCCAGTGTTCCAGTCTACCACGCTGGGTTCGGAATCTGGGGCAATGCGTGTTTGGACAGTGCCCATAGCTTATATACGGGCACCAGCAGGGAGATGTCCCAGATGCTACTGAAAATGTAATGTGTCACAGTAACAGAGAAGTCCTGAAAATGAGGATTTCGAGTTCAGTTGAGATGGCAAGTCAGCAGTTGGTGACTTGCCATCTCAATAGTTTCAAAAACCATTCTGGGACTTCCCTGGTGGCGCAGTGGATAGGAATCCACCTGCCAATGCAGGGGACACGGGTTCGATCCCTGGTCTGGGAAGACTGCACATGCTTTGAGCAACTAAGCCTGGCAACTAGCGAGCCCACAGGGCACAACTGCTGAGCCAGTGCCTGGGCCTGTGCTCCACAGAGAAGCCGCCGCCTGGAGAAGCCTGCACAGGCAACAGGGCGACGAAGAGGAGCCCTCGGTCGCTGCAATCAGACAAAGCCCGAGCAAGCAATGAAGACCCAGTATAGCCAAAAAAAAAAAAAAAACAAACCCAAACCCCCAAATACTTGCTGGGTCACGTGCCTTAGTGACATTATAAACAAACAGATCATTTGCCCTGTGAGATGATACATCTTCAGCATCTCAGCTGTGGGATAGGAATGTCTGGTCAGCTTACTTGGAAATATAACTACCAGGAAACAAAACCTGTACAGAATATACTATGGACGACTGCACTGATATAGCAGAACTCTGTAGAGGAGCTTCACTTCATAACAAAATACCATAGTCAGGCTTGAAAACTGAAAGTGTAAGTTAGTCGCTCAGTCGTGTCTGACTCTGAGACCCCGTGGACTGTGGCCCTCCAGGCTCCTCTGTCCACGGAATTCTCCAGGCAAGAATCCTGGAGTGGGTTGCCGTTTCCCTGTCCAGGGGATCTTGCCGACCCAGGGATTGAACCTAGGTCTCCTGCACTGCAGGCAGATTCTTTATTGTTTGCACCACCAGGGAAGCCCTATTCAGTTCAGATCAGTCGCTCAGTCGTGTCTGACTCTTTGCGACTCCACGAATCGCAGCACGCCAGGCCTCCCTGTCCATCACCAACTCCTGGAGTTCACTCAGACTCACGTCCATCGAGTCAGTGATGCCATCAGCCATCTCATCCTCTGTCGTCCCCTTCTCCTCCTGCCCCCCATCCCTCCCAGCATCAGTCTTTTCCAATGAGTCAACTCTTCACATCAGGTGGCCAAAGTACTGGAGTTTGAGCTTTAGCATTATTCCTTCCAAAGAAATCCCAGGGCTGATCTCCTTCAGAATGGACTGGTTGGATCTCCTTGCAGTCCAAGGGACTCTCAAGAGTCTTCTCCAACACCACAGTTCAAAAGCATCAATTCTTCGGCGCTCAGCCTTCTTCACAGTCCAACTCTCACATCCATACATGACCACAGGAAAAACCATAGCCTTGACTAGATGGACCTTTGTTGGCAAAGTAATGTCTTTGCTTTTCAATATGCTATCTAGGTTGTACACAACTTTCCTTCCAAGGAGTAAGCGTCTTTTAATTTCATGGCTGCAGTCACCATCTGTAGTGATTTTGGAGCCCCCAAAATAGTCTGACACTGTTTCCACTGTTTCCCCATCTATTTCCCATGAAGTGATGGGACCAGATGCCATGATCTTCATTTTCTGAATGTTGAGTTTTAAGCCAACTTTTTCACTCTCCACTTTCACTTTCATCAAGAGGCTTTTGAGTTCCTCTTCACTTTCTGCCATAAGGGTGGTGTCATCTGCATATCTGAGGTTATTGATATTTCTCCCGTCAATCTTGATTCCAGCTTGTGTTTCTTCCAGTCCAGCGTTTCTCATGATGTACTCTGCATAGAAGTTAAATAAACAGGGTAACAATATACAGCCTTGACGAACTCCTTTTCCTATTTGGAACCAGTCTGTTGTTCCATGTCCAGTTCTAACTGTTGCTTCCTGACCTGCATACAAATTTCTCAAGAGGCAGGTCAGGTGGTCTGGTTATTCCCATCTCTTTCAGAATTTTCCACAGTTTCTTGTGATCCACACAGTCAAAGGCTTTGGCATAGTCAATAAAGCAGAAATAGATGTTTTTCTGGAACTCTCTTGCTTTTTCCATGATCCAGCGGATATTGGCAATTTAATCTCTGGTTCCTCTGCGTTTTCCAAAACCAGTTTGAACATCAGGAAGTTCACGGTTCACATATTGCTGAAACCTGGCTTGGAGAATTTTGAGCATTACTTTACTAGCGTGTGAGATGAGTGCAATTGTGCGGTAGTTTGAGCATTCTTTGGCATTGCCTTTCTTTGGGATTGGAATGAAAACTGACCTTTTCCAGTCCTGTGGCCACTGCTGAGTTTTCCAAATTTGCTGGCATATTGAGTGCATCACTTTCACAGCATCATCTTTCAGGATTTGAAATAGCTCAACTGGAATTCCACCACCTCCACTAGCTTTGTCTGTAGTGATGCTTTCTAAGGCCCAGTTGACTTCACATTGCAGGATGTCTGGCTCTAGTTGAGTGATCACACCATCATGATTATCTGGGTTATGAAGATCTTTTTTGTACAGTTCTTCTGTGTATTCTTGCCACCTCTTCTTGATATCTTCTACTTCTGTTAGGTCCATACCATTTCTGTCCTTTATCGAGCCCATCTTTCCATGAAATGTTCCCTTGGTATCTCTAACTTTTTTGAAGAGATCTCTAGTCTTTCCCTATACACTGGCTTAAACAACAGAATTTTATTTCTCACAGTCCAGAGGCTGGGAGGTCTGAGATCAGAGTGTGTGCATAGTTGGGTTCTGGTGAGCACCCCACTATCTGGCCTGCAGACACTGGTTTATGTTAATTGGGGAGTGAGAAGTATTTTGAATGTTTAGGGGACATGGTAACACATTTCAAATATTTAGATGGTGAAGAACAGGGAAGCGTGGTGGGCTGTAGTCCATGGGGTCGCAAAGAGCCAGACATGACTGAGTGACTGAATAACAACGCTTGTGAAAAAGTAAGGGGCTTCCCCAATGGCTTAACGAGTAAAGAATCTGCCTGCAATCCAGCAGACAAAGGAGATGCAGGTTTGATCCCTGGGTTGGGAAGATCCCCTGGCGGAGGAAATGGCAAACCACTCCAGTATTCTTGCCTGGGAAATCCATGACAGAGGAGCCTGGCAGGATACAGTCCATGGGGTTGCAAAGAGTCGGAAACGACTGAGCAACTGAGCACACAGAACACAGTGGAAAAGTAAGCAAGCCCTGCAGTGTCTCTGAAGAGGGCTGGACAATCATAGATAAAGCTATGGAAAACTACAGACAGCTGTGTGCGCGTGTGCTAAGTCACCTCAGTTGCGTCTGACTCTTTGTGATCCTGTGGAGTGTAGCCCACCAGGCTTTTCTGTCCATGGGATTCTCCAGGCAAAAGTACTGGAGAGGGTTGCCATGCCCACCTCCAGGGGAGCTTCCAGACTCAGGGATCGAATCTGTGGGTTTCTTAAACGTCCTGCCTTGGCAGGTGGGTTCTTGAACACTAGCACTCCCTGGGAAGCCCCGTAAAAAGCTGAGTTCAGTTTACTATAAGAAGGACCTTTGGAATCATCTGGGCTCCCTGCCTTATGAGGTCATAGGTTCCATATCATTAGCTGGTTCCGAGGGAAGGGTCCCACCCCGCTTGTTGGCCATACTCTTCTATGTGGGGCATACTACTACTAGTAAGTACCGAGCAGACATACTACTACTAGTAAGTACCGAGCAGACATACTACTACTAGTAAGTACCAAGCAGACAGTGGTGAAAAGTATAATTTTATCATACTGTGGTATGATAGTTGGAGAGCTGTTGGCGATCATGTGACTTCTGCGGATTAGACGAGGGACTACATCAAGAACATCAGACTGAACATTATTCTGAAGAATCTGCACCTCGGATGAGAGCATGGCCGCCCAAATTCAAGTTTCTCATCCTCTGGGGGACAAAAGGCAGGATTACAAAAGGCAGGCTAATTCCCATTTATGCAGCAGGGGGCGCTCCAGCACCAGGGATTGCATAGAAAGGGTCGCTAGTGAAACAAGGACTTTTTGGTTAATGTTTGTTTTTCAGGCAAAAAAGGAAAGCTGTTAGGAAAAATAAACAGTTTATCAGGCAGTGCGACAAAGACACTCGAGAGGAAAGACAAGCTGTCACTTCAAGGATAGGAAGAAAAATTCCGTCATTTGTACAGGCATCACATGCTCTGTGAGTGCCTTGTAAGGAAAAAGAAAATCATGAAATGAGGAAGCAAAGAAAAACGGCAGAGATAAAAGATAAAGAAAATGGAAAACAACTGAAATCATCTTCAAGCAAAAATGCATGAGTGCACTCTGGGGAGGGGGATGAGGAGGAGGACTGTACAAGTGGAAAAAATGAAAACTACTTAAATATAACTGAGAATCATTCCAAGTATTCAGATGTACCGTTTACTTCAGATGCCAAATCTCCTGCATAATTGGTTTCAGCTGCCCAGCCCGCATCGGTTTTTGTCTTGTAGCTTTCAATATTTTGAGGTCTTTCAGCACAGAAACTTCTGCACCTAATGACAAGTGCCTAATTTCTGGATCAAAATTGCTTCTCTGTTTCCCAGATCTTCAGGTTAGGAAAACAAGACAGCTGAATTAGGAAATAAGTTTTAGTTAAAAGGGTTGGGGGCAGGAATAGCTAAATTAAAACAGTATTCACTGTGAAAATGGTAGAATTTTTGTGTCATTTGTGCTAAACTCTCACTAGGATTAGGAAAGGCTCCCAATTTAGTCACTTTCTCCCCTGTGCCACTAAAATGACTTTTCTCAAGGAGAACTCTCCGTTTCTCTTTTTGTTTCAAATCAATAGCTTGGTGAACCTCTTTTTAGAATGTTCTTGATGCAACATCATTTCACCTGGTTTTACTCTTTACTCTTGCAAAGAGCTTGAATCAGCAGGAAACGTTAGATAATCTGAAAACAATCCATGAAAGACACGAGGACGAGCAAGCGTCAGATTGGTTATTAGGATCCCCACCCAGTCTATGCAGTTAAGTAAACTAATGCAAAGGCGGAACGACTGTGCTGGTGGTTCTGAACCCTTCAGCGTGTCTCAGACTCACCTGGAGCGCCCGAAAATACAGATTGCTGGGCTCATTCCCAGCATTTCTGACTCAGGACCTGTGCGGTAGGGTCAGAAATTGTGCATTTCTAACAAATTCCAGGTGATGCTGACGCTCCTGGTCCAGGGACCTTGCTGTGAGAACCATTGGCACATGCATTTGCTGAAAAGCCTTCTGTGTGGCTCTGCAATGCACCTTCCTACCCAAGGTAAAAGAGCTACCAGAGGAGGAGGAGGACAGAGGCGTTATTGAACACCTACTGTGTTCCTGGCTGTCTTCTGGGTTCTTTACATTCTTCATCTTCTCACTTAATCTTCCCTGTTGATTTCCCTTTTCCACTCAACATGCGTAGAACCCAAGTTTTCAAGAGATGGGGAATTTCCCAAAGGCAAACACCCGGCAAGTTGCTGAACTGGATTTGGACATAGGTGTCAGATCAGATCAGATCAGTCGCTCAGTCGTGTCCGACTCCTTGCGACCCCATGAATCGCAGCACGCCAGGCCTCCCTGTCCATCACCAACTCCCGGAGTTCACTCAAACTCACATCCATCGAGTCAGCGATGCCATCAGCCATCTCATCCTCTGTCGTCCCCTTCTCCTCCTGCCCCCAATCCCTCCCAGCATCAGAGTCTTTTCCAATGAGTCCACTCTTCACATCAGGGGGCCAAAGTACTGGAGTTTTAGCTTTAGCATTATTCCTTCCAAAGAAATCCCAGGGCTGATCTCCTTCAGAATGGACTGGTTGGATAGCCTTGCAGTCCAAGGGACTCTCAAGAGTCTTCTCCAACACCACAGTTTAAAAGCATCAATTCTTTGGCACTCAGCCTTCTTCACAGTCCAACTCTCACATCCGTACATGACCACAGGAAAAACCATAGCCTTGACTAGACAAACCTTTGTTGGCAAAGTAATGTCTCTGCTTTTGAATATGCTATCTAGGTTGGTCATAACTTTCCTTCCAAGGAGTAAGCATCTTTTAATTTCATGGCTGCAGTCACCATCTGTAGTGATTTTGGAGTCCAGAAAAATAAAGTCTGACACTGTTTCCACTGTTTCCTCTTCTATTTCCCATGAAGTGGTGGGATTGGATGCCATGATCTTCGTTTTCTGAATGTTGAGCTTTAAGCCAACTTTTTCACTCTCCACTTTCACTTTCATCAAGAGGCTTTTGAGTTCCTCTTCACTTTCTGCCATAAGGGTGGTGTCATCTGCATATCTGAGGTTATTGATATTTCTCCCGTCAATCTTGATTCCAGCTTGTGTTTCTTCCAGTCCAGCGTTTCTCATGATGTACTCTGCATAGAAGTTAAATAAACAGGGTGACAATATACAGCCTTGACGAACTCCTTTTCCTATTTGGAACCAGTCTGTTGTTCCATGTCCAGTTCTAACTGTTGCTTCCTGACCTGCATACAAATTTCTCAAGAGGCAGGTCAGGTGGTCTGGTATTCCCATTTCTTTCAGAATTTTCCACAGTTTCTTGTGATCCACACAGTCAAAGGCTTTGGCATAGTCAATAAAGCAGAAATAGATGTTTTTCTGGAACTCTCTTCTTTTTCTATGATCCAGCGGATGTTGGCAATTTGATCTCTGGTTCCTCTGCCTTTTCTAAAACCAGCTTGAACATCAGGAAGTTCACGGTTCACATATTGCTGAGACCTGGCTTGGAGAATTTTGAGCATTCCTTTACTAGTGTGTGAGATGAGTGCAATTGCACAGTAGTTTGAGCATTCTTTGGCATTGCCTTTCTTTGGAATTGGAATGAAAACTGACCTTTTCCAGTCCTGTGGCCACTGCTGAGTTTTCCAAATTTGCTGGCATATTGAGTGCAGCACTTTCACAGCATCATCTTTCAGGATTTGGAATAGCTCAACTGGAATTCCATCACCTCCACTAGCTTTGTTCGTAGTGATGCTTTGTAAGGCCCACTTGACTTCACATTCAAGGATGTCTGGCTCTAGGTCAGTGATCACACCATCGTGATTATCTGGGTCATGAAGATCTTTTTTGTACAGTTCTTCTGTGTATTCTTGCCATCTCTTCTTAATATCTTCTGCTTCTGTTAGGTCCATACCATTTCTGTCCTTTATCGAGTCCATCTTTGCATGAAATGTTCCTTTGGTATCTCTGATTTTCTTGAAGAGATCCCTAGTCTTTCCCATTTTGTTGTTTATCTCTATTTCTTTGCATTGATCGCTGAAGAAGGCTTTCTTATGTCTTCTTGCTGTTCTTTGGAACTCTGCATTCAGATGCTTATATCTTTCCTTTTCCCCTTTGCTTTTCGCTTCTCTTCTTTTCACAGCTATTTGTAAGACCTCCCCAGACAGCCATTTTGCTTTTTTGCATTTCTTTTCTATGGGAATGGTCTTGATCCCTGTCTCCTGTACAATGTCACGAACCTCAGTCCATAGTTCATCAGGCACTGTATCTATCAGATCTAGGCCCTTAAATCTATTTCTCACTTCCACTGTATAATCATAAGGGATTTGATTTAGGTCATACCTGAATGGTCTAGTGGTTTTCCCTACTTTCTTCAATTTATTCTGAATTTGGCAATAAGGAGTTGATGATCTGAGCCACAGTCAGCTTCTGGTCTTGTTTTTGCTGACTGTATAGAGCTTCTCCATCTTTGGCTGCAAAGAATATAATCAATCTGATTTCGGTGTTGACCATCTGGTGATGTCCATGTATAGAGTCTTCTCTTGTGTTGTTGGAAGAGGGTGTTTGTTATGACCAGTGCATTTTCTTGGCAAAACTCTATTAGTCTTTGCCCTGCTTCATTCTGTATTCCAAGGCCAAATTTGCCTGTTACTCCAGGTGTTTCTTGACTTCCTACTTTTGCATTCCAGTCCCCTATAATGAAAAGGACATCTTTTTTGGGTGTTAGTTCTAAAAGGTCTTGTAGGTCTTCATAGAACCATTCAACTTCAGCTTCTTCAGCATTGCTGGTTGGGGCATAGACTTGGATTACTGTGATATTGAATGGTTTGCCTTGGAAACGAACAGAGATCATTCTGTCATTTTTGAGATTGCATCCAAGTACTGCATTTCGGACTCTTTTGTTGACCGTGATGGCTACTCCATTTCTTCTGAGGGATTCCTGCCCACAGTAGTAGATATAATGGTCATCTGAGTTAAATTCACCCATTCCAGTCCATTTCAGTTCGCTGATTCCTAGAATGTCGACATTCACTCTTGCCATCTCTTGTTTGACCACTTCCAATTTGCCTTGATTCATGGACCTGACATTCCAGGTTCCTATGCAATATTGCTCTTTACAGCATCAGACCTTGCTTCTATCACCAGTCACATCCACAGCTGGGTATTGTTCTTGCTTTGGCTCCATCCCTTCATTCTTTCTGGAGTTTTTTCTCCACTGATCTCCAGAACCATATTGGGCACCTACTGACCTGGGGAGTTTCTTTCAGTATCCTATCATTTTGCCTTTTCATACTGTTCATGGGGTTCTCAAGGCAAGAATACTGAAGTGGTTTGCCATTCCCTTCTCCAGTGGACCACATTCTGTCAGACCTCTCCACCATGACCCGCCCGTCTTGAGTTGCCCCACGGGCATGGCTTAGTTTCACTGAGTTAGACAAGGCTGTGGTCTGTGTGATTAGATTGACTAGTTTCCTGTGAGTATGGTTTCAGTGTGTCTGCCCTCTCATGCCCTCTTGCAACACCTACCGGCGCACAGGCGGCTGCGATGGGCGCGCCAGAGTGCGGCTGAGAGGAGCCACCCCAACTCCGAGGTCAGGGGCAGAAACTGGGAGGACCCCATGCCCAAAGGGCGGCGGCCAAGAGGAGTTACCCACATCCGAGGTCAGGGGCAGAGGCCGAGAGTACCAGACTTCGACGGCGCAGGAACGGCCGAGAGGAGCTACCCTGCGTCCGAGGTCAGGGGGGGTGGCTGAGAGGAGATACCCAGCGTCCGAGGTCAGGGGTGGCGATGAGAGGAGTTACCCCGCGTCGGAGGCCAGGGGTGGTGGCCGGGAGGAGCTACCCCACGCCCCTAAGCCTGAGGCCAGGGGTGGCGGCTGGGAGGACCAAACCCACGTCCAAAGAGCCGTGGCTGTGCAGGCGCAGGAGGGCCTAGGGGAGCTGGGCGGCGGTGTGGAGATACCCCTTGTCCAAGGTAAGGACAAAGGTGTGCCTGACCGCAAAGACAGCTTGCCTCAAGAGGACTTCAAAACACTCGACACTGCTGTATCAAATTTTCACAGATTTCACTTCTAACCGACCACAAGCAAACTCCTTAATTTCTGGACGTAAGTTCTTCCATTTCTAAGGAGCATAGGTATCTGTCTCTCAGGCTCGCAGAAGAATTAGGTGAAACAATGTACATCAGAGTGCCTGGCACATAGTGGGTCTCATTAAAGCTTACCTCTCTTTTCTTCAAAATGCAAGTATTTAATCCAGGTTCATCTGAGACATAAGTGAGCAGCTGTAATGAAAACAGAGACACTCACGTTCTGATTTGTCCCAGGGAATTCTGTAACTCAGTGGGAAGGAAAGTAGCCATTCTGTCCGATGAAAGACCTACACAAGTCTTCGACATTTTCCTTTTTCTAGTGGAGATGCCACTATAAGTGCCACATGTTACCTAGCCTCTCTGATAATAGTGGCTGTCTGTCCCGAATGACCTATTCTCACCAAAGCCACCAAAAGGAACTGGACACTCTGCAGATGAGCTCTCCAGAAACCCCATGTATTCCGGCTACTCTCTTGGCTTGGATTCCATCTCCTTCCTACACACCTTCCCTTGTAATTCCATTTCTGTTATTTCTAAGTCTGGGTTTTTGTTTTTGTTTTTGTTTTTTTGACTAATCTTTCTTCTGGATGTGCCTCACATTTTCCTGCTTTTTTGCACCCCTAGTGAATTTTTAGATGTTGACCATATAAGTGATACTTTGTTGTGTGTTTGGATTCTGTTGTCTAAGCAGAATGTTGATGTTTGTTTTGGTAGGCAGTAAACTTATTTTGCAGATCAGCTTGATCCTTTCCAGGTTTGTTTTTAAGCTTTGTTGCATCTGGTCTACCCCCCACTAAGGCATGACAATTTTGAGGTCACTCCGAAGGTCCTTGAACAGTGAGTTCTCTCCCTTCTGGCTGGGGGACTCAAAACATCTCCCAGCCCTAAGCTGGCTCTGAGAATTGTTCAGCTTTTACCTACTTGGCAGTCATCTTGTCTTTGTGGAGCTTTGCCTCATGGCTCAGTGGTAAAGAATCTGCCTGCAATGCAGGAGGCACACATTCGATTCCTGGGAAAACCTCTCTGGGTTCCAATAATCTGACTTAAGGACTACACTGTCATCTGCTCATTTAAGCTCATTTGTGCTCCTTTATGGGGCTTCCCTGGTAAAGAATCTGCCTGCAGTGCAGGAGACCCGGGTTCCATCCCACGGTTGGGATGATCCCCTGGAGAAGGGGATGGCTACCCATTCCAGTATCCTTGCCTGGAAAATTCCATGGACAGAGAAGCCTGGCGAGCTACATCCATAGGGTTGCAGAGTCAGACACGATTGAAGCAACGTGGCACTGCCCGCAAGCTCCTTTCACTTAACCCCCAGCCCCACCAGAACTACGAGGATCTTAGGGAGTGACAGCAAGAGCCCAGCGCCTCCGGCCCTAGGAAGGTACAGAGGAGACAGCAAGCGCTCAATAAACGCTCACTGACAGTGAGGCAACTGCATGCAACTGTGACATTTGACCTGACAGTTCGCCAAGAGCGCTCCTCATTCAGCCTTACTCACGTTAGGCTCCTTCTCATACCTAAGAACAAATCCCTGGAAACCCTGCATCTCCCCCTTGCCCTTCACCAGCAGTCGCAGTTTGCGACTCCCCCTCTCTGCAACGTGACGACCCGAGTTCACTCTGTGATGCGTCACTTCCGGGGAGAGGGCTCGGGGGTGTGTTCTGCAGCCTCTCCTTCCGCTTCCGCCTGGGCTGGCGGGCCCTTGAGGAGCGAAACCCTGAGGGGCTCGCAGGGGTCGCCATCAAGGCTCGACGAGGGCCAAACCCACTTCCAAGGTGTCGTCAGCACAGCCGAGAGGGTGCTTCTGAGAGCAGCTGGTATTGCTGCATCTCATGCCCTGTTGGAAAAGTGAGGCGTATTTTCCGTCAGGCCCTACACCGCCCCCTTGGTAGCTCCAGGGGGCATCTTGAGATGCCCCAGACCCTGCCTGTCTAAGCCTGAGCTCGCGGTACATCCCCAGCACGAACCTGGTCCTATGCGCCTCATCTCAGCCGGGGGGAGCCGTGCAGCCATTCCCGGCACCTCTTGTTCTTTCAGCCTCAGCGTCCAGTCCACTGTCACCTCAGGTCCATTTACCTTCCAGGTGTGCCTTTCGTCCGCCTTCCCCCGTGTCTGTTTTCAGTCCGACCACTCTAGGCCTAGCCTCTGAGAGGACCGCACTGCCACCGTCCACCTTCTGCTTATCCCCTGACCCAGGACTGCCTCTGAAGCAACCCATTTTTCTGCCTTGCAGCCACACTGGCTCTTTTCAAAGCCAACGTCACCTCCGAAGTCAGTTCCCACTCTCTGGAATTCTCAGAACAGAAGTAGCACTTTTTAGTAGCTCTGGTCACAGTAGTCGCTATTATTTATCTATGTGATTCTTAGACTTGATATCTGTTGTCTCACCTGTTAGCTCTGTGAGAACAGGAGGGATGCATGTGTGCTCAGTCCTGTTGGACACTTTGTGACCCTGCGGACTGTAGCCCTCCAGGCTCCTTCTTCCACGTATTTTCCAGGCAAGAATACTGGAGTGGGGTGCCATTTCCTACTGCAGGGGATCGTCCCAACCTGGGGATAGAACCTGAGTCTCTTGCACTTTCTGCATTGGCAGATGTGTTCTTTATCACTATGCCACGTGATTCTTAGATTTAATATCTGTTTGTTCACCTGTTAGCCCTGTGACAATGGGAAAATGCCTCCTTTTTTGCGGCTTCCCACTAGATCTTCAGTAAGTATTTCTGTCCAACTTTAATGTTTTCTGAATGAGTATCCAGTTGTTCCTAAAATATTTCTTGAACAATCTTTTCTTTCTCTGTTGACTTTAAATGCTTTTTTTCCTCAGGCAGAGGATTATAATCAGTTTGTCAACTTTCATTAAAAAATATTGGGACTCTGGGTGAATTTGCATTGAGAGTTTATGGGTGAATTTGCAAATAAAATGTCTTTTACAAAAATGATTCAGGGACTTCCCTGGTGGTCTAGTGGTTAAGACTCTGCACTCCCAAAGCAGGGGGTGCAGGTTTGAGCCCTAAAGCTGAAACTCCAGTACTTTGGCCACCTCATGCGAAGAGTTGACTCATTGGAAAAGACTCTGATGCTGGGAGGGATTGGGGGCAGGAGGAGAAGGGGACGACAGAGGATGAGATGGCTGATGGCATCACTGACTCGATGGACGTGAGTCTGGGTGAACTCCGGGAGGCCTGGCGTGCTGTGATTCATGGGGTCGCAAAGAGTCAGACTCGACTGAGCGACTGAACTGAACTGAACTGGGAACTTGATCCCACATGTCACAACTAAAGATCCTACATGCCATAACTAAGACCTGGCACTGCCAAATAAATAAACAAATAAAAATATATTTAAAAAAAATGATTCACGTTTAGGAGCATGGAATGTATTTCTCTTTATTCAGGCTACATTTTAAATTCTAAAGTAATTTTTCATAGTTTTATTCACATAAGTCAGATTTCTTTTAAGTATATTCTTAGACATGTAACAATTTCCTTTGCTACAGTGAATGGAATTTTTAAAAATTATAATTTCTAATTGCTGGTATATAAGAATGTGTTTTTTTTTAATTTATTTTTTTGTTTATAATTCTTTTACGGTGTTCTGTTAATTTCTGCTCTACAGAAAAGTGACTCAGTTACAGATATATACACATTCTTTTTCGGACGCTTTTCCCGTATGGTTTTTATAGGGTATTGGATATAGTTCCCCGTGCTGTCCAGTGGGACTCGGTTGCTCATCCGTTCTATGGCTAATAGCTTGTATCTGCCACTCCACTCTGCCCCTTTCCCACCCCACCCCCGCCTTGTCAACCACATGTCAGCTCTCTATGTCTGCGAGTCTGTTTCGCAGGTAAGTTCATTTGTGTCATATTTTAAATCCCACATATACGTGGTATCATGTGATATTTGTCTTTTGCTGACGTACTTTAGTTAGAATGAGAATCTCTAGGTCCATCTACATCGCTGCAAATGGCGTTATTTCACTCTTTTTATGACTGAGTACTAGTCCATCATATATATACGGGCCACATCTTTATCCACTCGTCTGTTGAAGGACATCTGGGTCGCTTCCATGTCTTGGCTTTTGTAAATAGTGCTTCAGTGAACACAGGGGTGCGTGTGTCTTTTCAAAGTACGGTTTTCTCTGGATATACGCCCAGGAGTGGGATTGCTGGGTTACTAAGGCAACTCTATTTTTAGTTTTTTGTGGACCCTTCTTACTGTTTTCCATTGTGTTGGCACCAATTTACATTCCCACCAGCAGTGTAGGAGCATTCCTTTTTTTTCAAGAACATGTTTGTTTTTTTACATATTGTTTATTTTACTGGCTTAATTACTGAATTCTATTTTCATAGTTTTTCGGTTGCTGTGTATGGGTTTTCGAGGTTGCTTTCTGGAGTATTTTCTTCTAGAGTCTGTATTAGTGCCTTTTTATTTCCACTGTTTCTACACTTTGCGTTATGTCTTCTCTTATTTAAAATGGCCACCATCTGCATCCATACAGTATTTAAAAACAGTGGAGTTAAGGGGAGCCAACTACAGCCTGGCAGGTATTTCTTGATGTAGTGAAGCTTATAGCATAGACAATGGAAGGACACTGTCCCTTCTTCAACAGTTTCCTTTTTGCAACTTTTTCTCTGGTATCTCTTCATTTTCAGTGTCTTACTAGTGTGAGTTCATCCCGGTTTGCCAGGGGTTTCCCCAGTTTTAGCACTAAAAGTTCCATGATCTGAGAAATCCCTCAGTTCAGTTCAGTTCAGTCCCTCAATTGTGTCCGACTCTTTGCAAAATTTGAGGATTGAGAAATCCCTCAGGTGCAGCCAAATGGGGACATTTGATCTTCCCAGCTTTTGGCTTGAGTCATTGCTAAAGCTTAGCCTGAGACCAGGAGTTGCTGCAGGTAGTTTATTTGGAAGATGCAGCCAAGGAGCAGAGGTGAGGGACCTGGGTGAGCATGGGAAGAAGGGAAAAGGTGCATTAATGAGGTCATCACTGAGAGTACCTGGGACGTGGTCCCGCCTGGAACATTCTGGTGCGTGCGTGCTAAGTCACTTCAGTCACGTCCAACTCTTTGTGAACCCATGGACTGTAGGCTGGCAGTCTCGTTGTTCATGGGATTCTCCAGGTGAGAATACTGGAGTGGGTTGCCATTTCCTTCTCCAGGGGATCTTCCTGACCCAGGGATCGAACCCACGTTCTGGGTAGTGTTTCGAATGCCTCTCAGAAGGATCTGCCTGAGGAGTGACTGGGAGAGAGTCTATCCATCAGTTCCCCCCATTAGTTAACACTTGCCTGGGGGTTGATAAGAGCCCCATGTGGGGGCTTGATGAAGCCTCTGGTGTTTGAAATGCTGGAGCCCCATAGCTTACTTGAGGCCAGACACTCTGTGTGAAGTGGGGAGAAGCCCACAGAGGTCTGAAATGAAAGGGAGGCTGAGCAGTGTGAGCTGGGGAACTGGAGGTGTCTGTACACGCAGCACTCGAGTGTGTCTGGAATCTGGTCTTTTACAGTTCTATCTCTGGTATCAGTTCTTCTTGTGTGTGCATGTATGTGTGTGAGACAGGCCTCAGGATGTCCCCTGAAAGTGGAGCACAGAAGAGCAGTCAGCTGACTTGCCCGCTCCAGCCTGTTGGCTTTCTGTTAATCTAAGTGTGATTTCGATAGATGAGGTGCTCACCTTAAGGCTTCTCATCAGCTGATACATTGCTTCCTTTCCTCTTCTTTGCAGGGTGGCAGTAAATGCATACCGAAGAGTAAATGTTTGTCTGGAGAAGGCAAACTAAATGATTGAGAAAGACGAGACGTGTGAAATTCAAGTGCAGTAGACAGTGTCTTTAATTAACTTGAACCTGGAGGAACCACATGTATGCAAGTGTGTGCTAGTGCAGCCGTTGACTGGAGGATGGGGTTGTTTTATTTATTTACTCCTAAATCTCTAAAAGTAATTAATTAATTTTTGGTCGCACTGTGTCTTGGTTGCTGCCCGGGGGCTTTCTCTAGTTGTAGCGGGTAGGCTACTCTCTGGCTGCGGTGCACCGGCTTCTCCCTGCCGTGACTCCTGCTGTTGGAGCATGGGCTCTAGAGTGCGGGCTTAGCTGCTCTGTGGCAGGTGGGATTTTCCCAGACCAGGGATTGAATCCCTGTCCCTTGCTCTGGCAGGCAGATCCTTAACTGCTGGATCACCAGGGAAGTCCCTGGGCTTGCTTTAAAGGGAAGGTATTGATCCAGTCAGCTCCAAAGAGCAGTCCGTAATTAGGTTGCCTTGATGCCGCCCTGCTACCCCCCGCCACCCCTCCCACCTTCAGGCTTTTTGGGGTTGAAAAAAATGGCAGTGATGCCTTTTTTCCTTATAAAGAACTCTTTCTTTATTCCATTCATTATTAAAAATTAAATTTATTTCATTAACAAAGTCAAGAAAGTCAAATAGGACCCAAGAGCTTAAAAATGATTCTTTGTCTTAACCAATGCCCTGCCCCTGCTTCTGGGAGGGAGCCACTTTCTGTGGTTGCTTCTGGGATTCCTAAATATTCATATTCCTCAGTTCTACCTTGATTCATTTCGGTTGTGGTCATTCACTTCTTGATTTGCTGATTTCCTCTTAGGATGAGCATTTAGCTCTGGGAGCTAATTACTCCCATCCTATCCTGTCACCCAGCTACTCTGCTTTCCTGTTTCAGTCTAGGCAGTGTTTCTGCTTATAGGAGTATCAGCGTTTACATGTCTGCGTGTGTGGGCTCAGTTGCTTCAGTCATGCCTGACTCTTTGCAACCCTGTGGACTGTAGCCTGCCAGGCTCCTCTGTCCATGAGAGTCTCCAGGCAAGAATACTGGAGTGCGTTGCCATGCCCTCCTCCAGGGGATCTTTCCCAACCAGGGATCAAACCCGCGTCTCTTACGTCTCCTACATTGGCAGGCAGGTTCTTTACCACTAGCAGCCACCTGGCAAGCCCCAGTACAAATACTGTTTACTGCTACACCTAGTACTGCACTCAGATTACAATCCCTTTCATTCTTTGTCCAGAGGTGTTAATTGCATCCATTCATTTTGCTTAGTTTTCTTTGTACCTATTGCTGATCTGTCTTACACCCCGGAGCAGGTAACCCACTAAGCCCAGACCCCCTCTTGGGGCCCTTCACCTTTCTACTTGAGCCTGAACTCTATCGTCCTGGGGTTTCTTTTTGTTCTAGAAGCTTCTCTGCTCTCCCCTCTGTTGGGTCCTCTGTTTCCTGGGTTCTGTACCTTCCCCTGTCTTGACTGTTTTCCATTTCTCTCTGGAGGCTTTTACAGTCTCTTTGTTATTCCTGGTGTTCTGAAGTTCCATGGTGATATATTGTGGGTGTATTTTTTTTCATGTATTGGTCTGGGTTATAAGTGGCTTCCAGTTCTGGAAGCTTTCTTCTTCTATTTTAATTTCTTTCTCTCATTTTTTTCCTTGTCTTCCTTTCTGAAACTCCACATAGTTGGAGACTGGGCCTCTCAGATTAAGCCTTTTACTCCTTTCTTTCCTTTTTGCTCATTTTATTTCCTTTCCTTTTATTCATCATCCAGGTGATCTCCCTGGTGGACTTTTCTAGCCTTCCTACAAATTTTCAGGTTTTCCGGCCACAGTTGTACTTTCTGTGGGCTCTTTCTCTTTCTTGTTCTTTCTTGCTCTTCAGAAATAGCTGCCTGCCTTTCCCTTATGGAGGTGACCGTGCCTCTTCTGATTCTGTGCATATCATTTGAAGTTTGCTTTTCTACAAGGTGCTTTTTGAGCTTTTCTTTAGAATTTCTTTTTTCAAGTTGCTTTTTAAATGTCTTTCATAGCTCAGTTTCTTCCAGTTTCTTTTTCTATTTCTCTGCTTTTCTCTCTGTATGTGTGATGCTTCCTTTCAATGTTAGGCACTGTGGAGCCAGGGATCTGTTACGAAAAGCGAGGCCCTGAAAACTGGTTGGGAGACCTGTGTGCTGGTGGGTGGTGGGGCAACTTTGTTGCCTGGTGACCTCCTTTGCGGGGTGACTTGAGGGTGAGCTGGCTTTCCCACCGGGAGACGCTGAGATTGTCAGTCGGCACGTCTTTTCTCTGGAGCTGTTCAGGTTCTCCTGAGAAGGCTCTTTCTGCCCTTGCTTTGGAGGCTGTCCTCCTTGGCTGTGGGTGTTCTGGAAGCTGGTCTGGGAAAGGGAGCTGGGGAAGAGCTCTTGTTATTCAGGTCGCAGAACTTCACCGCATCCTCCACGGCAAACCCAGTGCTTCATCCGTTTCCCGCCGTCCCGGTCTGCCCGAGTCCGAGTCTCCCTGGGGGCCTTTCTCCTGAAGGTAGATTCTTCCTTGCAGGGTTCAGGGATGGGTAGGGCCCAGAAATCTTCAGTTTGGTTCAGTTGCTCAATCGTGTCCCCATGGACTGCAGCACGCCAGGCCTCCCTGTCCATCACCAACTGCAAGGAGATCCAACCAGTCCATCGTACAGGAGATCAGGCCTGACTATTCACCGGAAGGACTGATGCTGAAGCTGAAACTCCAGTACTATGACCACCTGAAACGAAGAACTGACTCACTTGAAAAGACCCTGATGCTGGGAAAGATTGAAGGCAGGAGGAGAAGAGGAGAAGGGGACGACAGAGGATGAGACGGTTGGATGGCATCACTAACTCAGTGGGCATAAGTTTGTGTAAACTCCGGGGGTTGGTGATGGACAGGGAGGCCTGGCGTGCTGCAGTCCATGGCGTCACAAAGAATCAGACACGACTGAGCGACTGAAGTGAAGTGAGGTGATGGTGTCCCCTGTGTAGCCTTTCAGTCAAAACTTTTGTTTCCGTCTGTTGTGTACCCAGTGATGTGAAAGTGCAAGTGTTAGTCGCTCAGTCGTGTCCGACTCTCTGCGACCCCATGGACTGCAGCCCTCCAGGCCCCTCTGTCCAGGGGATTTTCCAGGCCAGAAGACTGGAGTGAGTTGCCTTTCACTTCTCCAGGGGATCTTCCCAACCCAGAGATCAAACCCGGGTCCCTGCATTGCACGCGGATTCTTTGCCGTCTGAGCCCCTAGAGAACTGACTGTACCTGGTGATATGCCACCCAGGTTCCCTGCAGGAAGGACTTGGTGTCCCAGCTGGCAGCCTTCAGCCTCCATCTCTTTACAGGTTGCCTCAGGGCAAGGCTGTGCCTCTCCCTGGTGGCCCGCCTCCAGTGACAGATGGAGGATGGAGACGGGTCATGAACACTGGCCCTGCCACCTCTCCGTGGGCAGCTCTTGTTGGCCATCTCAGCTTCAGAACTCACTGGGGTTGGCAGTGCCTCTCGGACTTGACATCCTCTCTGGCTGATGCCTTCCACCGCTGTCCTTCCAAAGATGCTCCCTAGTGTACAGGCCTGCCCTCTAAGGTCCGTCTTGGACGCTGCTTCCTCCAACGCACACCAGGCTCCTCTGATCATTTCCCCCTCCGGGCCCTCTGCTGCAGCTCCAGGCACTCTCATGGCTCAGCAGCAAATCCTCCCTTGAGAGGCCCCTGAAGCACATCGGCCTGCCTTTGGTTCTCTCTACCAGAGTCCCTTCATCCACCTAAGGGCAGTTTAACTGAGGATCTTTGTTCTCAGTGGTAGAGCAAGAAGTCACCTGTTATGGGAGGAGTGGAACAGGCTTTGGAAGTCTGAGTCAAATTTGATAATCCTGGTGGGCCACTTAAAAACCATGATTTTGACCAAGTTGCTTCACCTTGCTGGGTTTCATTTTTCTCATGTGTGAAATATAAAAAATAATGCCTTTAGGCCTGTTGGGCTTCCCTGATGGCTCAGCTGGTAAAGAATCCACCTGCAATATGGGAGACCTGGGTTCGATCCCTGGTTTGGAAAGATCACCTGGAGAAGGGAAGGGCTACCCACTCTAGTATTCTGGCCTGAGGACTCCCATGGATTGTAGTCATGACTGAGCGACTTTTGCTTAGGCCTGCTGTGCCAATAGAGTCAATACTGTATGAAAAGTTCCTTGAGCAGTGCCTGGCACATAATAAAAGGCTCTCGCCTCACCTGGATTCCAGAATCCTCTACCTGTCAGTGATTCCAGAATCTTCCTCAGAAAGTGTGAAGACTGGAAGCATGGGCGACATATCTGGCTCAAAGCAGGTCTCATGATATGGAAAATGTTTCTGGACCAGTTTATAGCAAGGTTTCCAACAGTGTGTCATAGGACTCTAGCCTTTTCCTTAGAATGTTTTTATTTGTTATTTTCTTAAAAAATTTTTTTCTTAATTACGCAAGCTATGGAAGAATATATTCTCAATGTAATGTAGTCCATCAGATAAACTAAAATTACTCTTGACCGTTTCCCTGGAGGTGATGGCTGTTACTGATTTGGTGTTGGATTTATTGATCTATCTACTAGTATCTACCAATCATCTACCTACCTACCTACTTACCTCCCTATATCTGTGCATGCTAAGTTGCTTCAGTCATGTCCAAGTCTTTGCGACCCTATGGACTATAGCCTGCCAGGCTCCTCTGTTCATGGGATTCTCCAGGCAAGAATACTGGAGTGCATTGATGCCCTTCTACAGGGAATCTTCCTGACCCAGGGATCAAGCCTCATCTCTTCCGTCCCTTGTGTTGGCATGCAGATTCTTTCACTAGCACCACCTGGGAAGCCCATGTCTATCTGTATCTATATCTGTGTATCTGTATATTAATGTCTATTATCTATTTTACCTAGAAGTTTTTTACTTAAGGACATGTTCCACTGGTGGTGTGGGGAGATAATTTTAGGTGGTACATGAACCCAACATCAGATAACTTTGAACAGGGTGAGAAAGTTATTGTTGTTTTCCAAAATCTTTTTTTGCATGTGAGACCATTTAAGTTCTTAGTAAATTTTAGCTATCAGTTATAGCCACCATTTGCACCTTAGATTCTCAGACCTGATTCATCTCATAGCTGAGAGTCTGTGCCCTTTGACTCAGCTCTCACTATGTGCTCCATCCCCCAGCCCCTGGCGGGGTTTTTTTTTTTTTTTTTTTTTTAAGATTCCACAAACTAGTGATAACCAGCAGTATTTGTCTTTCTCTGTCTGGCTTAATGCCCTCAGGGTGCATTCATATTGTGAAAAATGACAGGATTTCCTTCTTTCTCAGGGGTGAATAAAATTCCGTCACATAGGGTGGTTTTTTTTTTCACAGCTCTTTTTTTTACATAGTATCTTTTTTTATTAAGTATTTACATAATAGATGGACATATAGAAATGTATAGTTTTTGCTTTTACAAACATGATATCACTCTTTATGTATGTTCTGAAAATTGCTTTTTGCTCTTGAAGGGCTGGGAAGCCTGGCATGCTGCCATCCATGAGGTCGAAAGAGTCGGACACAACTGAGCAACCGAAAAACAACAATTAAAAAAAACTCCTATTAAAAAAAAGGACCAAAAATACTCCTCCCTCCCTCCCTCCTTCCTTCCCTACCAAACTGTTTTCCCATATTACTTCCATCAGGGGAGGTGGTGTGTGGTGGGTAATGTCCAGTGTTTCCTGCATCGCAAATAGTGCTCTGAAGAGTCTGCTCATCCCTGCGGTCCTGTGGACACTGGCCAGTGCTCCTCTGGTGTGGGGACTGAGCAGTGGAATTGCTGTAACAAAAGCACCTCTCAGATGTTAGCACATTCTCCTAAGTAATCTCACCAAAATCTAGTAATTTCACTAGAGTGGTGAGTTTTGCCTCATCTTTGACATTTGATGTTATACAATTTTTCCAATTTTACTAATCAAATGGGCCTCAAATGGTTTTCCGTTGTTATTTAATTTGCATTTTACTGATTATTAGTGAGATTCAAAGCCTTTTCATGTGCTCAAAGCCTGCTCGTTTGTTTTTCTGCTTCTACAAATCGTTGACTCTTCTGCTGTTTTCTTATAGGTTGTTGGTGTTATTTATATGTAGAAGTCATTAGTGTAACAAATGGATATTTCTCATTTGTGATAAATGTTACAGTTTCTGCAGTCTATCTCCTTTTAAACTCAATTATGGTGCTTTTGTGGTATAGAAATTTAAAACTTTTGTTGTCAGATTGATTAACATTTTACTTTCCAGGTTGTTATTATTGTTGAGGTACAACTGACATGTAACATGATAACAGCTTCATGTGTACACTATCACGAATCAGCGTTTGTTACATATTGTGAAATGATCACCACAGTAAGTCTAATTAACATCTGTCATATACAGTTTCAAAAATTGTTTTTCTCCTGATGAGGGCTTTTAAGATCTGCTCTTTTAACAACGTTCAAATATGCAATACAGTATTATTGACTATAGTTGCCGTGCTTTACATTACATTCCTGGCCTTCCCAGGTGGCACTAGGGGAAAAGAACCTGCCTGCCAAGGCAGGAGACGTAAGAGACACTGGTTTGACCCCTGGGTCAGGAAGATTCCCTGGAGGAAGGCATGGCAACCCTCTCCAGTGTTCTTGTCCAGAGAATCCCATGGACAGAGGAGCCTGGTGGGCTACAGTCCATGGGGTCACAAAGAGGGACCCCATGTCCCCGTGTCCATGGGGACACGACTGAAGTGACTTACCACACATGCATGCATATTATATCCCTATGACTTACTTATTTTTCACCGCCCATGGGCTCCCCCTTCCCCCCTGCCCCCGCCGCGCCCCTGACCTCTGCTCTGGCAACCAGTCTGTTCTCTGTATCTGTGAGCTTTTTTTTTCCCTCTTGTATCGTTTGTTTGGTTTTTAAAATTCCACGTGTAAGTGAGATTGTATGGTATTTGACTTTCTCTGTCTGACTTATGTTGCTCAACATTCCAGTTTTAGTACTTATCTAAAAATATTTAAAAGAGTCTTTTTGAACTCAAGGTTATAAACACATTCTAGATTTTCTTTTTAAACTTTAAATCTTGAATTCACATGGAATTTATTTTTGTAAGTGGTAGAAAGTCTAATTATTTTCTTCCAAATTGACAGTCAATTGTTCTCAGAACTATTTATTGCGTTCTTGATCTTTTTGCCAATGATTTTATATACAACATTAAATCATATACTAAATTCCTGTCATACTTGTAGGTATATTTAGGGTTTTTCTCTTTTTGTCTATCTGCTCCAATGCCCCATTAAAAAAAAATTCACCAAAAGCTTTATAGTATTGTCAACTTAAAAAGGAGTCACAGCCTAGAAGTTGAGAGTGATGCTTTATTTGATGGGAATTTTTAGGACTTTTAAGTCTGGGAGACAGCATCTCAAGTGACCCTGAGAAAACTGTTCTGAGGAGGCAGAGGGAGGAGTCAGGTTATATAGAAGCTTGCAGCAAGGGACAGGTAGTCTGAACATCAACATCATTATTGTTGATTAAGGAAAACCAGATGTCTCAAGTTAAGAATTTAGCACTTTCCTCTGTATGGGAAGATGCAGGAGTCTGGGCTCACTGATTCGTTCCTTTCGTACACACCACATCTGTCTGGGGCCAGCATCCTGTGATTTGATTATTCACATCCTTGGCTCCTTGCTCACTATAGGGAGTGACTGCAGCTGGGTGGCTGACAAATAGTAGGCATTGTTCTTCCTGGGCTCAGAAATTCACATTTGGAGGGCTGGAATCCCTGATGGCCGTGACATCCTTATTATTTAATATGGCAGAAAATACTCCATTTCACAGGATACATTTGACAATTAGTATGGCAAATTCCTCTTCCAGTGCTCTTTTTCAAAATTATCTTGTCTTGGACATTTTCTTACAAATTTTAAAATTAGTGTATCCTCTGTGAAAATTGTTTGGGGATTTTAATTGGGATTTCTTTGTGTTTGTAAGTTATTTTGGAGAGCTATATTGAAGATTACTTTTAAATAGTAAATTCAGTAAATTTTATAGGTTTCTCTATGTAGGTATTATATATTTTTTGTTTATAGTGATAATAGTTTTAATTGCTAGTGTAAATGGGATATTTCTTTTCTTTTTTTCCCCCCAAACTGGTTATTATTAGTTTATAGTAGAGCTCTGGGTTTTTGTGTCTTGTATCTAGCTACCTTGTTAAATTAAAAAAAAATTTTTATTTTAATTAAATGAATTTATTTGTTGGCTCTGCTGGGTCTTTGTTGCCTCTCTTGTTGCGGAGCATGGGCTCAGGATGTGGGGGCTCAGTGACTGTGGCACAAAGGCTTAGTTGCTCTGAGTCATGTGGAATCTTCCCAGACCAGAGATTGAAACTGGCAGGTGTGGGTTCTTCACCACTGGACCACCAGGGAAGTTCCTTCCAGTGTGATTTTTAATAGTAGCAGCAATAGTAGGCATCCTTGAGTTGAACCTGATCTGAGTGCCAAGGGTTCTAATTTTCACCATTAAGTATAATCTTTGCTTTGGTTTTGGGTTATTTTTTCCATTCTACATTGTTGAGCTTTTTTTTTTTTTTTTTTTTTAAGAAATATGTACTAAATGTTATCTCCTACTTTCCTGTCATCTATTGAAATGTTTATATGTGTTTTTTTCTCTGATTTGTTAATATAACTCAGTGTATAATAGATTTTTAAAATGTGACTCAACACTGAATTCCTGGAATCAGTCATATTTTTTCTAAATGTTTGATTAATTAAATATTATTTAAATGTTCTGGTACATACACATTCTACATGTATGTTCATACAAAAGACTGGCCTGTGGTCTTTCTCTTTGTATATTCTTTTCCTGGTTTTGATATTGCTTATGCTCACTTCATAATATCAGTTAAAAATTGTTTCACCCTTACCTGTGATTTGAACTTGGTTATATAACATGGAAATTCTGAAAGAGATGGGAATACCAGACCACCTGACCTGTCTCTTGAGAAACCTATATGCAGGTCAGGAAGCAACAGTTAGAACTGGACATGGAACAACAGACTGGTTCCAAATAGGAAAAGGAGTACGTCAAGGCTGTATATTGTCACCCTGCTTATTTAACTTCTGTGTGGAGTACATCATGAGAAATGCTGGGCTGGAAGAAGCACAAGCTGGAATCAAGATTGCCGGGAGAAATATCAATAACCTCAGATATGCAGATGACACCACCCTTATGGCAGAAAGTGAAGAGGAACTCAAAAGCCTCTTGATGAAAGTAAAAGTGGAGAGTGAAAAAGTTGGCTTAAAGCTCAACATTCAGAAAACTAAGATCATGGCACCTGGTCCCATCACTTCATGGCAAATAAATGGGAAAACAGTGGAAACAGTGGCAGACTTTATTTTTGTGGCTCCAAAATCACTGCAGATGGTGACTGCAGCCATGAAATTCAAAGACGCTTACTCCTTGGAAGAAAAGTTATGACCAACCTAGATAGCATATTCAAAAGCAGAGACGTTACTTTGCCAACAAAGGTCCATCTAGTCAAGGCTATGGCTTTTCCAGTGGTCATGTATGGATGTGAAGAAAGCTGAGTGCCAAAGAATTCATGCTTTTGAACTGTGGTGTTGGAGAAGACTCTTGAGAGTCCCTTGGACTGCAAGGAGATCCAACCAGTCCATTCTGAAGGAGATCAGCCCTGGGATTTCTTTGGAAGGAATGATGCTAAAGCTCAAACTCCAGTACTTTGGCCACCTCATGTGAAGAGTTGACTCATTGGAAAAGACTCTGATGCTGGGAGGGATTGGGGGCAGGAGGAGAAGGGGATGACAGAGGATGAGATGGCTGTATGGCATCACTGACTTGATGGACGTGAGTCTGAGTGAACTCCAGGAGTTGGTGATGGACAGGGAGGCCTGGCGTGCTGCGATTCATGGGGTCGCAAAGAGTCGGACACGACTGAGCGACTGAACTGATATAACATGGAAATTATAACCTTTAAGGTCTGGCAGAACCCACTTATAACATCCTATGGACCTATGCAGTTTTAGGGAGGGAACATTGGATTATCTTTTGTGCTTAGTGTTCTATTTAGGTTTATAATTTCTATTTTATTTTTTCTTTCACCTGGGTATTTTTTTTAAGAGTTTGCATTTTTCTGGGGATAGGTTCTTGGCTGGATGGGGAGGGAGAAACTGTCCATTTTTTTTGTTTTGTGGATTTTTAGATTATGTTACTATATGATCTGGATGTTTTTTGCTCTTTGGGGTGTTTGAGGCTGTCTTTGTGGCCCGATACACATAGTTTTTATAAACGTGTCATGTGTGTTGGCACACAGATTGTTGGCTAAAAAAGTCTTTTTTTTTCACCTTTAGTTTAAGTCTGATGGATATGTTATTTAAGTCTGCCATACTGTAAACAGATTATAATATGGTGATAATAGAGGAGGTGATCACAGAAGCACACACAGAGGAATGGGGGGTGTGGAAGGGTGGATGTCTCGAAGATGCTCCCCAGGGGCCATCCCTCCCAGTCCTGTGTGGTCCCCTCCTCTCCACTCTGGGCTCGGTCACTAACCTGTGATTCGTTTCTTACCAGTAGAATGTAGCAGAAACAGCGTTGTGACTGTCATTTCATATTTTTGATCTCTTGGAAAATTTGGGCAGCATTCTAAGAGAATTTCTTGGTTTATTAATTACTCCTCAGATGTATCCACTGTGCTATTTGTTTTTATGTTTTTCCATGATCACTAGCTGGTTCTTTTCCCAGTACTTCTTTTAATGTTTCTGTTTATTCCATTAACTCTGTTTCCTTAGGTGTTACTGCTGTTTATTGAACTTCATACTTCTTTTTCCTGATGCTTACTTCCTACAAATATTAGAACATTATTGCTTCTGGATATTGGAGATTTCCTGTCTTATGATGTCATTCAAGGAGAGCTAAGATGTGGTGCTGGTGCCCAGTGACCTGATGGTGAGAGTCCATGTCACTGCTGGGTCTCTCCAGCTCCCCCAGGCACTCTGTGATCCCTTTCATCCAAGCAGGCATCCCTCGGTTTCACTCTGCTTGGCACAGATGATGTGTGGTGATCCACCTGGCTGCCTTACCTGTTAATCTCACCAGGCATCTGGTCAGTTGCCCCCTCCAGATCCCAACTTGGCTCACCTTTTTCTTGGTCACCTCCAAGGGTGACCTCCTGGGTCCAAGGTCAGAGGGCACCTTGACAGAAGCCCTCTGGCATCATGAATTGTGCTGGGGTTTCCTTCTGTGATCTGATGGCATCTTCTTTCTGTCTTTTCCTGATATATTCATCTTTAAGAAAAATGTCTTGGGATAAAAATATAACCTGGAGTTGAGAGCTGGCATGACAGCATGACAGGAAATTTTGATTGTTAATTTCAGCCCAGAATTCAGACCTGTTAAGATCATTTTGCAGTTTGAGGATAATAGAAATAAATGTAGGCCCTGGAATTTAGCTTTAATAGCGCAATTATAACCAGCATGGAATGAAGCAAACCCTGTTTGGTAGTAATTCATAAAAAAAAAAAAATTCTAGAGCCTTTAGTTTATTACAGGTGTTGAAAGGTGTGAAACAAGCCTGTGAACTTGATTGAAGAAGGCAACACAGGACATCATGAGGATGGCCAAGGGGGGACCCCATCCTCTGTCCCCCAACAGAGGCTAATAGACAGCTATCCACCAACAGAAATAGCTCTAGAAGAGGTGAGGAGTCCACTTAAGAAACTTCAGCAACACAGTGGATCAAAAAACCGGAGGAAAACGGCTCAAAAAGGAAAGAAAGCAGTTTCAGTCTGCCTGCATCATCCCATTCCCCTCTGCTCCACTCCGAGAGGGAGCTCCCCACCCAGAAAGAGTTTCCCTGACCCGGAAAGGGAGGCAAGATGAGCTACTAGCTTCTCAGCGTTTTGGGTCACCATGTGGAGGACGCACTGTAGTTTCATCCTCTTCGGAGGAAAGCTGAGACATGTAGAGATGGCTGGGAACAGGGAGGAAGAGCAGGGGCCCCCAGAATCAGCCACGTTGTGGAGGCCACTGAGGTCCCCAGTGTCCTGCTCTACCGAAGGCTGGCCCAGCCACCAGGCCCCTGAAGATTTCAGCACGCACAACAGCCAAGCCAGGGAAAGCGGCTTCCCTGGGGCTCAGACAGTAAAGAATCTGCCTGCAATGTGGGAGACGTGGGCTCAACCCCTGGGTTGGGAAGATCCCCTGGAGAAGGGAATAGCAACCCACTCCAGTGTTCCTGTGTGGAGAATCCCATGGGCAGAGGAGCCATGGGGTCGCAAAGAGTCAGACATGACTGAGCGACTAACACTTTCACTTCCACTTTCAGGAAACAGTCTGAGCGTCCATCAGTGGATGAATGGATAAACCAAATGTGACATAGTGACACGGTGTTAGTCACTCAGTTGTGTCTGGCTCTTTTCGACCCCATGGACTGTAGACGACCAGGCTCCTCTGTCCATGGAATTCTTCAGGCAGGAATACTGAAGTGGGTTGCCATTTCCTCCTAGTGGCCTGCTAAATACCTTTCTACTTAGAATCTTCTCTGTGGCAGAATTTAAAAAGCTCCAAGCTTGCCTTGAAATGTATGTATACAGACATGTAGAAATGCATGGGGATATTGCTGTGAGTGTGAAAAGGAATTGGGCATAAATTAGCCTATGCTGTTTGTGAGACCAGGAGATACTTAAGAACAGAATAAACTGTAGTTAATCTACTGAAACACACTGAGAGTGTTATGTTTTCTGAGCTAGGCTTTCTCCTTGGTGTCAAGTAGCTACCAAATGCATTCTCAAAAAAGTTGCTAAAGGAAGACAAGAACCCTCCCCATTGCCCACCGAATGTAAAGTCTGCAGAATGGAATTTTGCCTAATCAGCCATGCTGTCTAAGCTTTCATGCAATCAGTAATGTTGGCTTCTTCTGAGGCTCATTTTAATCTTCCTGGGTTTCTGGAAACTGAAGTTTTGCCCAGACTGAGACAAGCGACTCTCCCCTCTCAAATGTTAATTTATTTCTTATTTTGGGGGACTGTTTCCAAACATAGACCCCTTTCTGCACTGCTTGTCCTCATACAAGGGTTTATACTTCTCTCGTGGAGGGTTTTACATGAAACTGTCCATATGTTGTCGTTTTAGCAAAAAATGTTTGGAGCAGTGAGATGGAAACGGGTTATAGCCAAGTCCTTGTGCAGAATGAAAATCCCACTTTTTAAATATAACTGTTAGAGGCAGTAATCAGTGTGGCAAAGAGTGTGGGCCCTGTTGTCAAGCACACAGGAGTCTGAATCGAATTTTTGTTAATTATTATTATTATTTTTTGAATTTACCTGCAATGCAGGAGACCCAGGTTCTATCCCTGGGTTGGGAAGATCATCCCCCAGAGAAGGGAATGGCTACCCACTCCAGTATTCTTGTCTGGAGAACTGCATGGACAGAAGAGCCTGGCGGGCTACAGTCCATGGGGTTGCAAAGAGTCAGACACGACTGAGCAACTGCTGCTGCTGCTGCTAAGTCACTTCAGTCGTGTCCGACTCTGTGCGACCCCATAGATGGCAGCCCACCAGGCTCTGCTGTCCCTGGGATTCTCCAGGCAAGAACACTGGAGTGGGTTGCCATTTCCTTCTCTAATGCATGAAAGTGAAAAGTGAAAGTGAAGTTGCTCAGTTGTGCCAACTCTTCCAGACCCCACGGACTGCAGCCTACCAGGCTCCTCCATCCATGGGATTCTCCAGGCAAGAGTACTGGAGTGGGTTGCCATTGCCTTCTCCAACTGAGCAACTAACACACACATTTTTCTTTTTTTTATTTATCTTTAACAAGTCACTTTTCCTCCGACATAGTTTCGTTGTCAGAAACAAGAATATAAGTGGTATCCTGTTGATTTTTAAAAAAAATTATTTATTTTTTGGCTGTGCTGGGTCTTTGTTGCTGCTGTGCCTGGGCTTTCTCTCCTTGTGGTGAGCAGGGGCTTCTCCTGTTGCCGAGCTTGAGCTCTAGGGCACATGGACTTCAGTGGTTGTAGTGCACAGGCTTGGGTGCCAGATCAGAGATTGAACCCATGTCCCCTGCGTTGCCAGGTGGATTCTTAAACACTGGACCACCAGGGAGGTCCTCCTGTTGATATTCTGATCCATATTTTACCGTGGGGTAAAAGTTATTTTACTAATCAAATGGCTTGGAGCACCCCTCCCAGCCCTGCCCTGTGAAAAGTCTCCTGTTTGCCTTTCTAGATTGACTCTTCATCCAGCATCACCTTGCTCTGCCCTGTGAGGCTTATAGTTGTGAACTTTCTGGACTCGGGGCTTTGGTGGGGTTCAGCCGATGGGAAGCGCCAGGGAGATTTGCCTAGTGGAGGGACGAGTGTTCACGGTATTTCTTCGGTTCTTCTCTACGATTCCCATTCGCTGGTCTTTCTCACCCCTTTAGGGGTGGTGAAGGCAGGTGTCCCCAGCTAGTCGAGGCTCCTTCACCTGTCTCGGTTTTCCTGAAGCCCACCTCCATCTTTGTAAACAGTGCCTGTGTGAGACTCTGCCAGGCCGTCCCATCTGAAAGGCTGCCAGTTTCCTGCTGGGAGCCTGCTGGGAGACAGCCACCCCCTGGAGCTCCTTATGGGCCCCTGAAGATGCCTTCTCAATTCCCGATGGAGTCCTGCTTGGCACCGCTCAGTGAGCAGGCTTGGGTTGTTGCTGCTGAAACAGGGACCCTGGTGCCTCCCTTCTGTGTTCCTTCCTGGAGTGAACCGCGTCAATCCATCTCTAGTCCTGCTTCTCTGGAGCCTGGCGGGACCCAGCCGGTGCCTGTGGAGCAGCCGGGGGAGGGGGCACGCAAATGCCGCCCGGGGACGAGACCCTCAGGAGCCTTCTCCCTGCCGCGGTCTTTGGCCCCTGGGCATGCAACGCACACGTGATGCCGGCCTGGCCTCGCCCAGCTTGGCGGCTGGTGGCTCTTTCTCACACACACTCAGCCTCCCAGCGCGAGCCTGTGGGGTGGGATGGTTCTGTAGCACGTGGCCTATCTAGCTCTTACATGTGCTTCCGGTGGAACCAGCCCGAACTCTACCAGGAAGCCCCGAATGTTCCATGGAGTCCATGGTTAGAACCGTGATGTAGTACAACTGGTTTGCTTTGTTTTATATGTTTAATAATATACTTCTAAGAAGATGTTGGTAGACTTCACAAGACTGCCCAAAGGGGCCACGGCACACAACATGTTACCTGCTGCCTGGCAGGCAGCGTCCCCGCCTGCTGGGCGTGGCCTCTTTCTCGGATGTGACGTCGGTGTCAGTTTTCACGGTGCAGAGTGGTTCAGTGAGATGACAGATGGGAAGCATTCGATTTCCACCTGCTCACCTTGGCAGGTACTGTGCTGTTATCTAGTCTCATAAAGATTCAGAATACCTCAGGTTCTCTGTCTCATTTAAAGCAATTTGTTGTTGTTTAGTTGCTGAGTCATGTCCAACTCTTTTGTGATCCCATGCAGCCCACCTGGCGCCTCTGTCCATGGGGTCTCCCAGGCAAGAATACTGGAGTGGGTTGACATTTCCTTCTCCAGATGATCTTCCTAACCCAGGGATAGAACCCACACTTCCTGCCTTGCCAGGTGGATTCTTTACCACTGAGCCACCGGGGAAGCCCTTTCAAAGCAATACTGTCCGTCAGCTGTCAGAAAACGGGAAAGAGGATCCTTCTCCTTCTCCAGCTTTCCTGAGCACCCCGCTACCCCACTGGTATAGACTAGTGAGGGAATTCCTGTGTGTCCAGAGTGGGTGACACCGAGGTTGTCTTTCCTGTGCTTTCTCAATCCCCAGCCTCCACCACTGCCCTGTCCTTCAAGACTCAAGTGTGCATCTGCCAGGAACCAAATTAGTAAGACTCCTGCCTTTGGTACCAGGTGTGCAGGTTAATCCTGCTATCGTTAGCCGGTGCCTGCTTTGTCCTGGCTTTGTGCTTATTATGAGGTGAAACCCCTGATCTCCGTTTAATTATTGCACGGTTTCATCCATCTGCATTAAGCTGCCATGGAATGCATTGTATTTCCAGCTTGTTACTTCAAGCCAGAATGATGTTCTAAAAAGCTGGTGAAATACGTACTTGGAAGAAACTGAATTAGGAGAGACGATGATTTAATAAAAGGAGACAAAGGAGAGGAGAGGAAATTGATTTCAATATGAGTTAGACAAGGGATAGAAAAAAAACACATTTTGAACTTTGAGTAAGTTTGTCTGCTTAAAATTTTTAATGTTGTTTTTATAGTAATTCTTTTCTCGAGTTTTATTTCCTAGAAGTTGAAGAGTGGGTTGAATGATGTATTATGAATCAAGAAAATGTAAAGTGAGTATTGTTTGGACATTTGATACCTAAGGAGCTGATTTTTGTTGTTTTAAACTTTGTCTGAAGCACATTTTTACAATTGAATAAGATACCTGTGGGGATTGGGAGGAAAATATTTGCAGTGTTTTGTCCTTAGAGCAAAGCCTTTTATTAGTGGAGGGATAGCATTAATGTTCCTTTGTATAAGATTGTATTTTGGACCCATTATCTTAGTATTGACCTCAGGTTCCATCATGCTAGAATCTCCAGAAGATTCTACATTAGAAACATTAGGCTTAATGGGTTTTCCACAAGGCAGGCAGAATGCAGAGGTGAGGCAGGCTCTCTGGGGCCTTGGGAATCTGGGCAGCACTGAGTGCGCCTACGTGAAGATTTTCCAGCCTGCAAGGACAGTTTTTGTCCTTTACTGTGAGCTCCAGAGTCTAGTGGCACGTGTGTGACCTGTGGGATTAACAGACTTGGGTCCAGATACTGATTCTGCTACTTACTAGCTGTGTGATCTGAGAGGTTTACTTATCCTCCCTGGACGGGAGCTTACTCATCTGCAGTATCATTGGCAACCTTGAAGCTTTGCTTTAAGGACTAGAATTAATAAAAGTCAAGCTCTTCATGGACTTCCCTGGTGGCTCAGATGGTAAAGAATCTGCCTGCAATGCAGGAGACCTGGGTTCGATCCCTGGGTCAGGAAGAACCCCTGGAGAAGGGGATGGCAACCCACTCTAGTATTCATGCCTGGAGAATCCCATGGTGGGCTGATGAGCTACATGGGGTCGCAAAGACAACTAACACAAGCTTGTCATATGAAGCCGGGCACAAAGTCAGTGCTCAATATATGAAGGAAGTCATTAGGATTATCTTTATCTATTGTTTCTCTGGAATTTTTTTCAATGTTTAAATGTTGTGTGTTTAAAAAGGCACAAAAACTGTAAGAATCAGAATCTAGATACTCAGTTGGCACAGAATGAATAACTGTGGAGTTAAATTGGATGAGTTCCCTCCATTTTCAGGTGACTTCCAACATCCATCTAACGTCACCTTCTCAGAGTCCATGGATGACCCCTTATGGACAGCTGGTGTCACTGCTGGGGGTGGGAGTGTTAAGTGTGCAGCCACTTTTATGGATAAATATCTGCCTGCAAGGGTCTGTGGGAGAGGAGGTTGGGAGGCGGGGGACAGGGTGGCCCGTCTTTCAGGAGGGTGGCTCTCTCGGGCCGCTCTTCTCTGTGGATGACGCTGTCCCTCTGAGCCAGGCCTGAGGAGACGGCTGGGAGAGGCCCTGGAAGGCATCGTAAGGGCTCTTCTGCCCCAAACTGGGAATGTAGTTTACGAAGGGAGTAGAGTTGTCCTTTTTTTAAATTGAAGTATAGTTGACTTACAGTATTATATCAATGTCAGGTGTGCAGCACAGTGATTTGATATTTTTATTATTGCGTGCTTACACAGTTATTACAATGTTATTGAGTATTCTCTCTGTGTCGCACAGTATATCCTCATGACACCTTTATTTTATAACTGGCGGTTTTTACTTCTTAATCCCCTTAACTGTTTGGCCCATCCCCTCAACCACCTCCCCTGACTACTACTAGTTCACTGGATCTGTGAGTCTGTTTCTGTTTTATTGTATTTGTTTTGTTTTTTAGATTCCACATATAAGTGAAAACACAGTATTTTTCTTTCCATGTCTGATTTGTTTCACTTAGCATAGTACCTTTTAGGTTCATCCTGTCACAAATGGCAAGACTTCATTCTTTTTTTTCTGTAGCTGATTAATATTCATTATATACATTATGTATATATGTGAGTAATATTACATATTATATCTTCCTTATTCATTTATCTGTTGATGAACATATATATATATCATATCTTTTTAATCCATTTATCTATTGATGAACATATATATATCTATCATATCTTTTTAATCCATTTATCTATTGATGAACATATATATATCATATCTTTTTAATCCATTTATCTATTGATGAACATATATATATATATATATATATATATGTATATATATATATACACCATATCTTCTTTATCCATTTATCTGCTGGTGAACATATATATATATATATATATATCATATCTTCTTTATCCATTTATCTGCTGAGAAACATATATATATCTATATATCATATCTTCTTTATCCATTTATCTGCTGATGGACATATATATATATATATATATCATATCTTCTTTATCCATTTATCTGCTGATGCACATGTATATGTCATATCTTCTTTATCCATTTATCTATTGATGAACATATATATATCTTCTTTGTCCACTTATCTGTTGATGGACACTTCTATGTCTTGACTGTTGTAAAGAATGCCACAATGAACATTAAGGTGCATATATCTTTTCCAATTAGTGTTTTCATTTTCTTTGAGTAAATACCCCAAAGTGGAATTGCTGGAGTGTATTGTGGTTCTGTTTTTAATTTTTTGAGGAATTTCAACATTGTTTTCCAGAGCAGCTGCACCAGTTTGCATTCCCACTAACAGTATAGAGGGCTCCCTTCCTTCCACATCCTCACCAGCACTCGTTATCTGTAGTCTTTTTGATGGCAGCTATTCTGACAGGTGTGAGGTGATATCTCATTGTGGTTTTTTAATTTTGATTTATTCATTGGAACTTTTATTAGTCCAAATGAACAATGTCTTAATATTGAGCTTATGGAATACCATTTCATAAATTAGATTAATTTCATGAACTTGTAGCTGGTGCTCAATCATGCTTTCTTGGGAATTCTATTGATTTCGCATTCTTAAGGAGCTTGGACCTTGGTAAAAATAGATTGTGAGACACTCTAACAGGCTTAAGGATTTCACAACATCGTCTGGTCTTTCACAGAATCTTCCAGTTGTTGCAATTAAAAACAAACGCCAATTTGCCACTGATACTTCAAATCTCTGTCATACTTTATTCCTACTGAGGGTAGATGACTGACTTGTAATTCAAAGTCTGCCCTAGAATAAGCCTTGAGTGTGGACAGACTAAAGCAGGAGGCCTAGAAGCCAGCACAAGAGAAAGCAGTGGGCTTGTCAGCCTCCTGAGGCGCTCACTGGGGTTCTGATTTGCGGTTCCCTGATGATTAGTGATGGTGAGCATCTTTCCATGTGTGTTGTCTTCAGAAAAATGTCTATTCAGATCCTCTGTCCATTTTTTAATTAGGTGTTTTTTTTTTCAATGCTAAACTGTCTGAGTTCTTGTATATTTTGGATATTAACTCCTTATTGAATATATTGTTTGTAAATGTTCTTCCATTCAGTAGGTTGTCTTTTCATTTTGCTGATAGTTTCCTTTGCTGTATAAAAGCTTTTTAGTTTGATGTAGTCCCATTTATTTTTGTTTTTGTTTCCCTTGCATGAGGAGACAAGTCCAAAAAATATTGCTAAACTGAATCAAGGAGCACACTGCCTATATTTTCTTTTAACAGTTTTATTGTTTTAGTTCTTACATGTAAGTCTTTGATCCCTTTTGAGTTAATTTTTGTATGCAGTGTGGGAAAGTAGTCCAGTTTCCTTCTTTTACATGTAGCCATCCAGTTTTCCCAGTAGCACTTAGGGAACAGGCTGTCTTTCCTTCACTGCATAGTCTTGCCCCCTTGTAGATTAACTGACCGTATAAGTGTGGCTATATTTCTGGGTTCTCTGTTCCATGTCATTGGTCTGTGTGTCTATGTTGGTGTCATTATCATGCTGTTTTGATTACTGTAGCTTTGTAGTATAGTCTGAAGTCAGGGGGCTTGATACCTGCAGCTCTGTCCTTTCTCAAGATTGCTTTGGCTCTTTGGGAGTATCTTTTTCATTTCAGTCATTGTATTCTTCAGTTCTGACTGGTTCTTTTATTTTCTAATGCTTTGTTGAAGTTCACGCTGTGTTGCTCCATTCTTCTGCTGAGTTTGGAAAGCATTTTTAGTACTGTTGCTTTGAACTCTTTATCAGGTATATTACTTACATCCATTTCATTAGGATTTTCTCCTGGGGTTTTATTTTGTTCGTTCATCTGGAACAAATTATGTAAAAAACTTTTTTTTAAATTGGAGTATGATTGATTTACAATGTTGTGTTAGTTTAGTGTGTACAGCAAAGTGAGTCAGTTATACATCTATCCACTCTTTTTGAGATTCTTTTCCCATATAAATCTCTACAGAGTATTGAGCAGAATTCCTTGTGCTACACAGTAGGTCCTTGTTATCTGTTTTATATACTGTAGTTTGTTAATCCCAGTCTCCCAGTTTACTTCTGTCCTCCCTTCTCTCTCATTGTCCATTATTAATTTTGTTTTAAACAGTTCATATTTGTCTAGATTTCCTCCCATGTTTACTGACATGTTTGACCACTATCTTTGAGTCTCAGATCTTTGATCAGAGATATGTTCCCTTAGGCTGAAGTACTTCCTTTAGAATTTTCTTTACCAAAGGTCTGTTTGGGGTAAACTCATTCAGGTTTTGACCTAAATTCCTTCAAGAAACTGACTTTAATTCTTTTTTATATTGTTCTTGTTCTTGAAAGAAATTTCTTTGGGCATAAAAATCTAGGATGACATTTCTTTTCTTTATGCACAGTAAGTATGTTGTTTCATTGTCTTTCAGCTTTCACTTTTGCTTCTTTGAGTTGAACTATAATTGCCACTCCTCTGTAGATGATATTTTTTTTCCCTCCCTTTTAATGATCTTCTTTTTTCTTTAGTGTTTGGAAGCTTCACTGGTCTGTCTTACTGAGAATTTCTAAAAACCCCGGTGGTATGAGGACTACTGTCTTTTACCACTTCTGTAAATTCCCAGTCATGGTTTCCCTGACTGGTGCCTCCACTCTAATGCTTCTGTTATTTCCTGCTTAAATGGGACCTAAGTTGGACCCTTTCATATCATCTGTGCTTTCAGACCTCTGTATTTCTATCTCTTTGTCTCTCTGGAATGCATCCTGGTGCGTATTTTTCAAAGTCGTTGTTTTCCTTAAACATGCAGAACATTTTTCATTTTGTATTGCGGAGTTCCATATACAGTCTGTTGTTTGTCCTGGCTCTCACTCATGGTGTGTTGTTTCTCTGTGTTTTGTACTTTTAAACAGTAAGCCGGTTGTTTTCCTTGGAGCTTTATCTGTGAGAGTTTTTTGAGGCTTGTGATGGTGTTACTCCAGTGAGGGTTTGTGTTTACTTCTGCCATTTACCTTGGCATATTGCTAATACAAGGCTAACTTTTAAATTAAATTCTGTACTTGAGACATGTGTGTGAGTGTACGTGTGTGTGGATCTATCACACAATTAGTGTGAATTTGGACCACAAACCTGTGTGAGAGCTGGTCTGTGGTAGTGAATTTTTAAAAATGTAAAAAATTTTAGGCAGGGCTGAGAATGAATCAGGCAAGGCTACTTTATTCTCTCTGTGTATTTCCACCAAAAGGTATAGTTAGACTCTTTATATGAGTGGCCCTAAAATTCTCTTTTCTTATCTACTTCCCTATAGCTTTGAGCACCAAGTCTTCCTTTCCACTTAGGCTGTTGCTTCGATTCAAATATTTATTTCCTTTTTCTGGCACTACTATAATAGCTGCTTTCTTTCTTGGTCCAAGCATCCCCCCACCCCCCATCAGTGTTCACTTTTATTTTGCTGTCAGGGTGATCTTTCTAAAAAGTAAAATGGATAACCTGATTGTTGTACAGACAGAGAAGAAACATTTGATGTGCAGAGAACTTCACAGCTGTCTGTAGGCTGCAAATGGACTCTCCCCTCATCTAGAGCAGACGCTCAACCATCTCCCTGCCTGGTGTGTTCTGCACTCGAGCCACCCTAGGTTCTGAGTAATCTCCAGCACCTTCTTGCCTTTGCACCTGCCGTGATCCCATGTAGGACACCTCCCAACCTCGTGACTGGGGCTAGGGTGAGGCAAGTGAATGTGGAGGCTGCAGAATTTAGGGAGGCACTCGATGTCAGGTTCACGCAGATGCTGTATTGCTTCTGAATGAACTGCCTGATGCAGCTGTCAAAGTCCTGCTCATGTGTTACCTGTGTGCGTGCTTGTGCTAAGTCGCTCAGTCGTGTCTGACTCTTTGCGACACTGTGGACTGGAGCCCTCCAGCCATGGGATCTCCAGGAGAGAATACTGGAGTGGGTTGCCATGCCCTTCTCCAGGGGATCTTCCTGACCCAGAGACTGAGCCCATGTCTCTTAAGTCTCCTGCATTGGCAGACAGGTTCTTTACCACTAGTGCCATTTGGGAAGCCTTCCTACAAAGGAATGTAGATTGTGCTGAATACCAAACCCCACAGGGACCAGAACTATGTCTGTTAGGTCCTGTATTGCTAGTGTCTGGAATGGTACCCAGCACAAATCTGGTGCTCAGTAAATATTTGGTGAATGAATAAGTAGGTTCTCAGTTTCTTGATGGCAGGGAAGAAGTCATATTCCTCTGTTCCCTGCTGTCTTATAATTCATTCATACTAGATCCTTAACAGGTATTTGTTTGTTAGTTGAACAAATGGAAGAAGGAGGGTCTGTTGAGTCCTGTCCAGGCCTGGGAAGTTTCTAGATGAACCTCAGTACTGAGACTTAGGCCTTGTCTGCTTGCTCACAGCTCCCTCCTCTTGGTGTTTTATGGAGGGCGTGGGTGCAGCTGGGTGGGGCCTGCTGCAGCTGGCCGGCCCTCAGATCACTGGGAAGAGGAGTTCTCGAACCCCTTGCCCAGTGTCTCTTCTTCCATTTTTTGGGCAAAATCCAGGAATTTGCACTTTTTCAAGAATCTCTAAATCTAAATCTAGAATCTCCCAGCATCACAAAGAGTCAGCCAAGTGTGATGATAGATGAAGTAGAAGTTTTCTCTTGAAAAGTTCCTATTTGTGAGTTCACATGTAAATAAAAGCACAGTAAAGATTTGTCAAGGGTCTCCAGTGGTTTAAAAACTAGGCCAGATGCCTCTTCTTTAAAGAGGCGTTTAGGGTGAGGTTTGTTTCCACATGTAGGCAGACAGTCTCTAAGTCACCTAAGAACCCTCCACTGTGGGGAGGCCCCAGGGGGCCCGCTGGGGGGAGAGGTGGGGGTGCCCACAGACCCGCCTGCCCCGGGAGCATGGCGCTCGGTCGGCTGGCAGGAGTGCCCGTGCCCTGCACTTGAGAAACAGTTCTGACGTGTGCTCTTGGCATCTCTGCCAGCAGCCATTTCAGAGCTTTTGAAGCCCTTGGTTGGTGGGCTGGCACGGGTCTCAAGAGAAAGTTACCCTGAGTGCCATTTGAACAGCAGGTGGATCAAACTGCCGCTGGAAGAAACTTCTGGTTCTGGAGCCCACCTGGGATCTGGAGCCCACTCCACAGGTAGCTCACGGCCCGCGCCGTTCATGGCCCTCTTTGGGGTTCCAGAATGTCACTTCACTGGTGGTTCAGTGGTTAAGACTCTCTGTTCTGTTTAGTCAAGTGTAGATACCAGGACACACAGCACCAACAGCTGAATTTTCCAAATATTTCCTTGAATTTTAAAAATAATAGTGACTGCCATAAAGATTTCAGATCTTACATTAGGAAATCTTACATATTAGCAAGTGTTCCTTAAATGTGCCACAAGACATCCAGAGCATGTGGAGCAGGAGGATAAGGCATGGCCACAAATATGGTATTTGTACAGTTCAGATCTGATCTCTGTTTATTATACATCTTCACGAAGATTGTAATGCCATCCCAGATGATACCATCCTAAATGGATGGACTGGAAAGTGCTGGTAGTGAAGAAAGCAGCAAGGAAGAAAAAAGCCAAGCTTAAAAAATTACAGTTCTTAAAGAAAATAACTTCCTCATTGAAGAAGGAATTCCAGAAATAACTGAGATAGCTGATGGAACATTTAAAATAGCTGAAGGGAAAGCAGGCACATGTGAACCTTGACTCTGCAGCAGTGTTGAGGTCTGAGAAGTACGTTGCAGGCATTTGGAAATAATAGGTGTCATGGAGGCATCACAGTCAATGGCGTTAAAAATAACCCACTCACCAAGAAACAAACACCTAAGCTAAGTCGTTAGGAATTCTCAGCGAGAGACAGAAATAGTGCCTGTCGTTCCCATTGCTCTTTAATTTCTATTCCTACCGTTTCATTATTCATGTTTCTGTGCACTTCATCTATTTATTTAAAATGTGATTCCAGACGACAGGCAGCAGTCCCAGTGTTCTGCGTCTCACCAGCCCTTTCCGCCCGAGAAACAGAAATTATATAACTTGTTTTCAATTGCGCAGCCTAGGAGGATTCACATGTTCGGTTTGCTGAGCTTCCAGGAAATAATTTTAAGTGTTTATCTAAAGTTTATTCAGACTTTCTTGATCTAGAAGTTAGGCAATCTAGCAAAGAATTGAAAGAAACCGGGCTCTGAAGAGGAGCATCTCTTCAGTGCAGCCCGAGGGTTGAACCGGGACAGCCCAGGGCCTTCACGCTGTGGAGAGCAGGAGGCCGGATCCCAGGGCTTTAGGGACCCAGGGCGGCGGCAGTATTAGCGTTACTGCCATTGCCCGCCGCTCACTCTCCTGGTGGCTGTTGCTGTGTCGTAAACTGCATAACACGTCAGCCCAGAAACTGTTTCACTTCGCCCCTGCCTGTGAGTCAGGAATCTGGAAGGGGTCAGCGGGGTGGCTCTTGTGTGGGTTGCAGTCAGATGCTTGTCGTCCGAAGGCTTTCCTAGGCTAGGTGGCCACGCGGGCTGCCTCACGTGGTGGACTGTTTGCTGGCTGTCTGCTGGGAGCTCTGCGGGGCTGATTCCCTGAAGCATCTTTCTGTGGATGCTCCATCATGCCGAGCTGGATTAGTCAGACTCCCTACATGGGGACTGACTTCTCCAAGAGCCAGGGTCCCAAGAGAGCCAGGCAGAACCTATATGGCCTTTCCTGACCTAGCCACAGAGAGCACTTCCATTGCACTCTGCTGGTCAAAGTGGTCACAAGTCCACTCAGACTCAAAGGGAGAGGACCTGTACTTCATGTCTCGACAGGAAACAGGGGAAGGCATTTGTGGCCATGAGAAAATGTCACAGGTAAAATCCAGACATCAAATAAAATAATAGCTTACTGAGTCCTCATAAAAACCCTGTGAGGTAGGCACTATTATCATTCACGTTTTACAGATGGGAAATCTAGGTTCAGGGGGGTTACGTAATCTGTCCTAGATCGCCAGCTAGTAAATGATTGTCTCCAAAGACAGTTGTACAGCTGTCGTCTCCAGAGGTTTACTGTCTCTGTTAAGTTGCATGGTGTTTGAAAGGCTCAAACTTTGTCCCAGATCTCAGTCATTGCACATGTTCTAGGCAACTGGATAATTCCCCCGCGTCCAGAATGTCAGTACATGGTTTGGGTAACCTGTCAGTCTGCTGGAAACAAGGAACCTTCTTTTGAGGATGCAGTCCATTGTCCCGAGGTAGGGAGGTGTTCGGTTCCATTATCTGGAGATGGAATCTGTGCTGTATTACTCAAGTAGCCCAAGACAAAACTAGAATCCTGTGTGATACTGGGGGACGTGATGGTGACTCCTCTGAGGTGAATAAACATGAAACAGATGTGATGATTGCAGGGGAGGTCCCTGCAGCAAAGGCGTACACTGGCCACTGGCTTGTCCAGTGTAAACTCTGCCCGCGCCCACGTGGACAGATAGATGGAACCGCAGAGTGGGGGCCTGCCCGGCTCACAGCAGGTGGTGTCACGAGGGGCCCAGGCTAGAGGGGCCCAGAACGTGCAGACTCTTAGGCATTTTATTTCTAATGTGAAGTTTCCTGGGAGGTATGCCAAAACAAGGGAGTAGACCAACACGTGGATCCGGGAAATGCGGGAATCAGTATAAGAGATAAATAAAGGATTTTCTAGTTTTATAATTTATGAGGTTGTGAGGTGATAGCTATCAGTAGTCTTCGAAATCAGTCAGCACACTTTGAATAGGGGGATATGGAAGACTTTAGACAGGAAGTAGTTTCTAGAGCAAATAAAATGGAACTGATGGTTAACCATATGCATCTTAACTATGTTGAAAATAGTATTGATAGAGGTTTTAAAAAATTGGGTGCTCAAGGGGGAATCAGTGATTTGTTGCTGTTGTTTAGTTGCTCAGTCTTGACCGACTCTTTGCGACTCCATGGACTGTAGGACACCAGGCTTCAATGTCCTTTGTCTCCCAGAGCTTGCTCAAACTCCTGTCCAATGAATCAGTGATACCATATAGCCATCTCATCCTCGGTCGTCCCCTTCTCCTCCTGCCTTCAATCTTTCCCAGCATTAGGGTCTTTTCCAGTCAATCAGTTCTTCACATCAGGTGGCCAAAGTATTGGAGCTTCAGCTTCAGCATCAGTCCCTTCAGTGAATATTCAGGGTTGATTTCCTTTAAAATTGGTCTGATTTCCTTGCAGTCCAAGGGACTCTCAAGAGTCTTCTCCAACATCACAGTTCAAAAGCATCCATTCTTTGGTGCTCAGCTTTCTTTATGGTCCAGCTCTCACATCCATACATGACTACTGGAAAAACCATAGCTTTGACTAGATGGACCTTTGTCGGAAAATAATGTCTCTGCTTTTTAATATGCTGTCTAGGTTTGTCATAGCTTTTCTTCCAAGGAGCAAGTGTCTTTTAATTTCACGGATGCAGTCACCATCTGAAGTGATTTTGGAGCCCCAAAAAATAAAGTCTGTCACTGTTTCCATTGTTTCCCCATCTATTTGCCATAAAGTGATGGGACTGAATGCCATGATCTTAGTTTTTTGAATGTTGAATTTTAAGCCACGTTTTTCATTCTCCTCTTTCACCTTCATCAAGAGGCTCTTTAGTTCCCCTTCGCTTTCTGCCATAAGGGTGGTGTCATCTGCTTCTCTGAGTTTATTGATATTTCTCCTGGCAGTTTTGATTCTAGCTTGTGCTTCAACCAGTCTGGGATTTATCATGATATACTATGCATATAAGTTAAATAAGTACGGTGACAATATACAGTCTCGACATACTCCTTTCCCAATTTGGAACCAGTCCATTGTTCCGTATCTGCTTCTTGACCTGCATACTGGTTTTGCAGGAGGCAGGTACAGTAGCCTGGTATTCCCATCTCTTTAAGAATTTCCCACAGGTTGCTGTGATCCACACAGTCAAAGACTTCATTTAGTGTAGTCAATGAAGCAGAAGTAGATGTTTTTCTGGAACTCTCTTGCTTTTTTAATGATCCAGTGGGTGTTGGCAATTTGATCTCTGGTTCCTCTGCCTTTTCTAAATTCAGCTTGAACATCTGGAAGTTCTCTGTTCACATACTGTTGAAGCCTCTCTTGGAGAATTTTGAGCATTACTTTTCTAGCATGTGAAATGAGGCAATTGTGCTGTAGTTTCAACATTCTTTGCATTGTCTTTCTTTGGGATTGAAATGAAAACTTTTCTTTTCCAGTCCCGTAGCCTTTGCTGAGTTTTCCAAATTTGCTGGCATATTGAGTGCAGCACTTTCACAGCATCATCTTTTAGGATTTGAAATAGCTCAGCTGAAATTCTATCACCTCCACTAGCTTTGTTCGTAGTGATGCTTCCTAAGGCCCATTTGATTTTGCACTCCAAGATGTCTGGCTCTAGGTGAGTGACCACAACATCATGGTTATCTGGGTCATTAAGATCTTTTTTTGTATAGTTTTTACCTATCAGAGGGCTTCCCCTGTGGCTCAGCTGGTAAAGAATCTGCCCGCAATGTGGGAGACCTGAGTTCGATCCCTAGGTTGGGAAGATCCCCTGGAGAAGGGAAAGGCTACCTATTCCAGTATTCTGGCCTGGAGAATTCCACAGACTGTATAGTCCATGGGGTTGCAAACAGCTGGACACGACTGAGTGCCTTTCACTTTCACTACCTATCAGAATCAATGTTAGGTAAAAATGAGTCAATTATTAACTGCTGGAAAACTGTGACTTGTACATGAAAGGAACTATTGTACAGTAATTGGCTCAGTGGAAATCAGTATTCATAAAACCTTAATAAAATGAACCCTGAATGTTGGCTTAACTATATATTGGTTGTAACTGTATTCTATAAGAGGAGGGGAAATAATGAGGTATGTGAGAGAGATTTGTAAGACAGGAAAGTGCAAAGAGAGCTTACAGTCATATCAATTATAATAGGAGGTCGATCAATAATAACTGAAATGTATGAATTCAGAGATAGCAACATGAGCATGTCATGTGAGAAAGTGAAAGTCAATATTAGAAGAATTGAAAGTGTTTAAAGTATTTCTTTGGAATGCAGGATTCAAGAGTGGATGGAGCAGAACAGATGTCTCCTACTCTATTTTTATTTTAGAGCCCATGTCTGATAACTGATATCTGGGTCATCTGTTGGCCTGTTTCTATTATCTGTTTTTTTCTCTTGGGCTTGTCTGTTGGCATACATTACAATTTTGATTAATTCTCAGACATTATGTATGAAGAATTATAGCTGCTTGAATGATGATATCCTTGTCAAAAGGTTTTATTCCTCCCAGTTTTTGCCAGATAGTTAAAATGGGGTATGTTGCTTTCCATCATTAGTTGATTTGAGGTTGGATTTCAGTGTTTGTAAAGGCCTCATCCATTTAAGTTCAGTTTTACTTTTAAGGTATAATCCTTTAAAGGTCCTAATTAAATCTGGGGATGCTTACTCAATAGTCATGAATTCCAGTTTTTATCTTCCCAGTTTTGTGAGATTGTGGGCAGCTTGTTTTCCCCACTCTCTTACATGTTTCTCCTGAGAGACTATCCTTAATAAATAACATACACACAAATCCTTGGCTTGGAGTCTGCCTCTGGGATAACCCAGGTTAAGACAACATCTATTAATAAAGCAAAATTACATGGGCAGACAAAAGTAAGATTTAGGGATTAGTAAACCCATTTCTCAATTGTACTCGGGCCAGAGCCAGCCCACACATTTCTGTGTTCCATCCTGAGGACCATGAAAAACTAACCTTTTTTTTATTTTACTTTTAAGATTTATTTTATAGCTGCTCACTTTTACTGGATAAGCAGAAGTTGGGAAAGAAATAAAGGAAATAATGCAGACTGAGGTCCACTGTCAGATGCTTGGGTTTCTGTTTGGCTCAGCTTAATTCTGTTACGAGAAGTTACAGTTAAGGCCTTCCATCTAAGTGTTTTTCTAAAGATACCTGACTCCAAAATATTCAAACTTTTAACTCACAATTTCTCAACCTGCTGTGCACATCTGGAGTTTGCTTTTATGTCAGAGAAATTTTTTCTTCCTCAAATGTGCCCAGCTTTCTGTAGCATGGGCTTCCTCTAGGTGTGGGACTGACTGAGCATGATCTTGAAGCCACACTGGGAATCCTATAAATTCTGGAATATTGTCTGTATTATCCTTAGAGACAAAATAATTTTAGTGAGAACTTTATTTCTACTTCCATTTTGACCTCAAGAAAAGCAAAATAATTTCCCTGAAGATTCTCATATCTATATTTAAAGAGATTTCGTATAGAATATTAATAACAGAGATATAAAATTGATTTACATCAATTTTTGGCATGCTGCAGTCCATGGGGTTTCAGAGTCAGACATGACTGAGCAACTGAACTGAAAATTGATTTTGCACAGGAAAATATAGACTAGTTAAAGCTCATCTTAAATTTAAGTGGACTCTTACTGAATCAGTTCTTCACAGTTTATAGTTCAATGATGAATGACTGTTCATTCATTGTTCCAAGACGAGTTGTTTTTATAACCATTGTGCAGACAGGAATTTTGCTCCAGAGAGTTCCCTGAGTGTTTATATGTTGAAAAGTATAGATGCAAAGGTTAGATGCCAAGGCTCACTGACAATCCAGGTCTCTCTACCCCTTCATAAGCTCAAAGTGGAAGCAGTGCTGTGACTAGAGTCTGGACATTGAGGTCAGTTTGCATGGTTTTAAATGCCACCTTTACTCCTTACTAACTATGGGCACGGGGAATGGTCACTCTCTGAATTCACCGTACGTGGGGCCACCAGGCTTTGGGCACCTCCTGATGTAACACTTTAGGAAATGCAGTTCATCTGTGAAATATTCGTGACGAAAAACAGGAAACTGAATCTAACCAACTGGGAAAGTTAGATTATGGTCTGAGAGTTACTGAGTTATTTATAATTTTATTGTTGCTGTTGTTCAGTTGCTCAGTCATGTCCGACTCTTTGCGACCCCGTGGACTGCAGCATGCTAGGCTTCCCTGTCCTTCACCATCTCCTGGAGCTTGCTCAAACTCATGTCCATTGAGTTGGGTGATGCTATGGACATGATAACTATATTTATGTAAGAGATGTTCATTTTTATTCCAATTTTATTGAGATCTACTTGACATAAAGTACTGTGTAAGTTTAAGGTGGATAGTGTAATGATTCAACTTATATACATCATGAAATGATGACCACGGTAAGTTCAGTGAACATCCATCATTCCATGTAATTACAAAATGAAAGAAGTGAGAACAATTTCTTCCTTGTGTTGAGAACTCTTATGATTTGCTCTGTCATACATAAAATGGAGCTGTGTTAGTTATATCTATCACATTGTACATCACGTCCCTAGTACTTATGTATCTTATAACTGACAGTTTGTTATGAACTGTCTTTATCTTATTTATCTTATGAACTGACAGTCCCCCCTCCCCCACCCCTGCCTCTGGTAACCACACATCTGATCTCTTTTTTCTATGAGTTTGGTTGTGTGTTTGTTTTTAAAGTATAACTGAACCACAACACTATATGTTATTTCCTATTACATAACCTAGTCTTTTGATATTTCTATAGACTGCAAAAGTGAGCATCGTGATACGTCTAATTACAATATGTTGCCATACAGATATATTACCTAGTTATTGATAGTATTCCCTGCTCTGTGCATTTCATACTTGTGACACATTTATTTTGTAACTGCAGGTTTGTGCCTGTTAATCGCCCTTACCTATTTCCTTCTTTGTCCCACTCCATCCTTTCTGTAAACTCCTTGTTTGTTCTCTGATTCTATAACTCTGTTTCTGTTTTGTTTATTTATTTTAGTCCAGTTTTATTCTTTTGCATGTAGCTGTCCAGTTATTTTTTAGATTCCACATATAAGCAAGATCACACAGTATTTATCTTTTTGTCTGACTTATTTTACTTAGCATATTACCTTCTAGGTCCATCCATATAGTTGCAAATGGCAAGATTTCATTGTTTTTTATGGCTGAGTAATTTGATGAAAGTGAAAGAGGAGAGTGAAAAAGTTGGCTTAAAGCTCAACATTCAGAAAACGAAGATCATGGCATCTGGTCCCATCACTTCATGGGAAATAGATGGGGAAACAGTGGAAACAGTGTCAGACTTTATTTTTGGGGGCTCCAAAATCACTGCAGATAGTGACTGCAGCCATAAATTAAAAGACGCTTACTCCTTGGAAGGAAAGTTATGACCAACCTAGGTAGCATATTCAAAAGCAGAGACATTACTTTGCCAACAAAGGTCCATCTAGTCAAGGCTATGGTTTTTCCTGTGGTCGTGTATGGATGTGAGAGTTGGACTGTGAAGAAAGCTGAGCGCCGAAGAATTGATGCTTTTGAACTGTGGTGTTGGAGAAGACTCTTGAGAGTCCCTTGGACTGCAAGGAGATCCAACCAGTCCATTCTGAAGGAGATCAGCCCTGGGATTTCTTTGGAAGGAATGATGCTAAAGCTGAAACTCCAGTACTTTGGCCACCTCATGCGAAGAGCTGACTCATTGGAAAAGACTCTGATGCTGGGAGGGATTGGGGGCAGGAGGAGAAGGGGATGACAGAGGATGAGATGGCTGGATGGCATCACTGACTCGATCGACATGAGTTTGAGTGAACTCTGGGAGTTGTTGATGGACAGGGAGGCCTGGTGTGCTGCAATTCATGGGGTCGCAAAGAGTCGGACACGACTGAGCAACTGAACTAAACTGAACCGAATATTCTATTGTATATGTGTATGCCGCATTTTCTTTGTATACTGATTGCTTCCATGTCGTGGCTTTGGTAAATAATGCTGTAATGACTACTGGAGTGCATATGTTCATCTTTTCTAACTACTGTTCTTGTTTTCTTTGGGTAAATACCCAAAAGTAGAATTGCTGGGTCAATATTAGTTGTGTTTTAAATTTCTTGAGGAATCTTCTCACTGTTTTCCACTGCGGCTGCATCGGCTTACATCCCACCAACAGTGCGTGAGGGTTTTCTCCATATCCTTGCCAACATTTATTTGTTGTCTTTTTGATGACAGCCTATTCTGACAAATGCGAGGTGATGTTCCATTGTGGTTTTGGTTTGCATTTTCCTGATGATTAGTGATTTCGAGAATCTTTTCATGTGCTTATTGGCTATCTGCATGTCTTCTTTGGAAAAATACCCACTCAGATCATCTGCCCATTTTTAAATTGGATTGTTTGGTGTGGTTTTTTTATATGGAATTCTATGAGTTCTGGTGTACTTTGGATATGAACCCTTCATTGGATACACCGTTTGCAAGCGTCTTCCCCATTCGTTAGGTGACTCTTTGTTTGTTGATAGTCTCCTTCACTCTGCAAGAGTTTTTCAGTTTGAAGTAGTCCCATTTATTTGTTTGCTTTTGTTTTCTTTGCCTGAAGATACATATCCCCCCAAATACTACTGAGACTGATGTCAAAGATCTTTACTGCTTCTTTTCTTCTAGGAGTTTTATGGTTTCAGGTCTTATGTTTAAGTTTTTAATCCATCTAAGTTTATTTTTGTGTGTAGTGTGAGAGAGTAGTCCAGTTTTTTCTTTGGTATGTAGCTGTCCAGTTTTCCCAACACCACTTATTGCAGAGGCTGTCTGTTCCCACTGTGTATTCTTCCTCCTTTGTCATAGATTAGTTGCCCATAAGTATGTGAGTTTATTTCTGGGCTGTCTATTCAATGATCTCTGTGTCTCTTATTGTGCCAGTAATGTACTGTTTTGATTGCCATAGCTTTGTAATATGGCCTGAAATCAGGGAGCATGATACCTCCAGCTTTGTTCTTTCTCAAAATTGTTTTGACTATTTGGGGTCTTTTAGTTTTCCATACAAATTTTATAATTGTTTGTTCTGGTTCTGTGAAGAATACCATTGGTATTTTGATATGAATTGCATTGAATCTGTAGATTTCCTTGGATAATACGGTTATTGTAATACTATCCTTCAATCCATGAACATGATATATCTTGCTGGCTGTTTGTGTCATCTTCAATTTTTTTCATTAGTATCTCATAGTTTTCTAGAAACAGATTGTTTACATCCTTGATTAGATTTATCCTAGATATTTTGTTCTTTTTGATATTATTGTGAATAAGATTACTTCCTTTATCTCTCTCTCTGATAGTTCATTGGTAGTGTATAGAAGCACAACAAATTTTGTACATTAATTTTGTATCTTGCAATTTTACCAAAGTTATTGATGAGTTCTAATAGTTTTTTTTTTACTAGCATATTTTGGATTTTCTATATATACTATCAAAGCATCTCCTAACAGTGATATTTTACTTCTTTTGTGATTTGAATTTTACTTCCTTTTCTTGTCTGATTGCTGTGGCTTGGATTTCCAGTACTATGTTGAATAAAAGTGATGAGAGTGGACTGTTGAATAAAATGGTGAGACTGGGCAACCTTGTATTTTTCTTGATCTTGCTTTCAGCTTTTCACTGTTGAGTATGATGTTAGCTGTGGGCTTTTCATATGCTGCCTTTATTATGTTGAGGTGTGTCTCCTCCATGCCCACTTTCTCAAGAGTTTTTTTTTTTTATCATAAATGGATGTTAGATTTTGTAAAAAAAACTTTTCTATGTCTATTGAGATGACTATATGATATTTATTTTCCAATTTGTTAATATGGTGTAATCACCTTGATTGATTTGTAAATATTGAGCCATCCTTGCATCCCTGGGATAAATCTCACTTGACCATGGTACATGAACCTTTTCACGTGTTGTTGGATTTGGTTTGCTAGTACTTTATTGAAGATTTTTGCATCTTGTTTATCAGTGATATGAGACTGTAATTCTCTCTTTTTTGTGGTATCTTTGTCTGGTTTGGGTATCTGGGTGATGCTGGCCTCATAGAACGAGTTAGGAAGCATTCCTTCTTCTGCAATATTTTGAAATAGTTTGAGAAGTACAGGGGTTAACTCTTCTCTCAGTGTTTGCTAGAATTCACCTGTGAAGTCAGTCAGCATCAGTGTCTTTATGGTAGAACCAGCTCCCCTAATTGTGTGCTGCTAATGTCTATTTCCCCAGGGTCAGCTCTAGTTACCTCCTGCCTCTCCAGGAGGCTCTCCAGGACCATCAGGTGGCTCTGACTCAGGCTCCTTTCAAATCACTACTTCTTCCCTGGGTCCTGGAGTGGGTGAGGTTTTGTGTCTCCCTTCTGAGTGAAGTCTCTATTTCCCACAGCCCTCTGGCTTTCCCAAAAGTAAGCCCCACTGGCCTTCAAAGCCAAGAGTTTTGGGAACTTATATTCCTGGTGCAGGACCCCTGGCTGGGGAGCATGATGCGGGGCTCAGACCCCTCACTCCTTGGGGCAGACCTCTGCAATTATTCTCCCAGTTGTGAATCCCTCACTGGGAGTATGGGTCTAGACTATACCATGACTCTGCCCCTCCTCCCATCTTGTTATGTTTCCTTCTTTATACCTTTAGTTCTAGAAGATCTATTCAGCTAGTAGTGTTCTGTGCTTTCTCACTGTAGCTGCTTCATCAAGAGTTGGGATTTTGGTGCCTGTGGAAACAAGCTCAGGGTCTGTCTACTCCGCCATTTTGGCCACATCCCTGAAATATCCATATTTCTAAAGATATGTGTATTGCATGGACTATGTGGCAGTGAATAATATGATGTATGCATTTTACTTTAAAACACTTTAGGAAATAAAATTGGACTAAGAAAAGGTGGCTGCTTCTGCTAAGTTGCTTCAGTCGTGTTTGACTCTGTGCGACCCCAGAGATGGCAGCCCACCGGGCTCCCCCATCCCTGGGATTCTCCAGGCAAGAATACTGGAGTGGGTTGCCATTTCCTTCTCCAATGCATGAAAGTGAAAAGTGAAAGTGAAGTCGCTCAGTCATGTCCAACTCTTCGCGACCCCCTGGACTGCAGCCTACCAGTCTCCTCCGTCTATGGGATTTTCAAGGCAAGAGTATTGGAGTGATGGATTTATGGGGGTTTTCTGCATCACTCTCCCTGCTTTCACAGTGTTTGAAAATTTTCATAATAAAATAGGATCTATCTAAAATTTGGCCACTTTCTCCCCTCCATGCCCTGCTCTTATCCTGGCCCAAGCTGCCAGCCTCTCTCTCTCTCATAATAGTCTCCTGACACATCTCCCTGCTTCTACCCTTTCTTCCCTGTAGTCTCATCTCAGTACAGCAACCAGAGCGAGCCTTTAAAACATAAGCCACGGACTTCCCTGGTGCTCCAGTGGCTAAAACTCTGCATTCCCAGTGCAGAGGGCTCGGGTTCCATCCCTGGTCAGCGGGCTCAACCCCACATGCTACAACTAAGACCCAACATAGCCAAATAAAATAGAATTTAAAACAAAAACATGTCACACCACAACATCCCTCTGCACAAAGCCCTCCAGCAGCACGCGTCCTTTGAAGTGCTGCCTGCTCTGCAGCGGCGGCCGCTGTGCTCTCCTGTGACCTCTCTGCCCTCATGGAGTCATCCCCTCTCCTGGCTCACTCCGCCTCCACCTCACTGGCCTCCCTGTTCTTCTTTGGACCTTTCAGCATGCTCTCACTTTAGGGCCTCTCCACTTCCCATTTCCGTTTTCTGGATGGCTCTCCCTAGATGTTCATCTGCCCTCTTCTCTCACCTCTCAGATCTTTGCTCAAGGGTCAGTTTCTCGATGAGGCTGACCCAGGTCGTCATATCTAAAGCCATACTCAGTCCTCTAACCCTGGACACAGCCCTTCCTGTTTCCCAAGCTCATTTTCCTCTTAGTGCTCTCCTTCATTTGACATACTGTGTATCTCACCCATTTATCCTCTCATTGACTATCTTCAGGAATAAGAACAGAGATCTTTGTTTTGTTCCTGGCTTTAGCCTCAATGTTTTCAATGGTGCCTGGCATCTATGAGGTACTCAATATTTTAAAAATATTGTTGATTTTATCTCATTTTTTTATCATTAATGCAAGGTAATATGCATTCTCTAAGTCATTCAGTCATGTCCACCTCTTTTGTGACCCCATGAACTGTAGCCTGCTAGGTTCCTCTGTCCATGGGCTTCTCCAGGCAAGAATACTGGTGTGGTGTGTCATTTCCTTCTTCCTTCGACCCAGGGATCGAACCTGGCTCTCATGCATTGCAGGAAGATTCTTTACTGCCTGAGTCACCAGGGTTTGGGACATTATCATGGGGTAAGAGAAGGGCTTTGATTCAGAGTGGGTTGGTCTGAATTTACATCTGCCATTTCCTAGCTAGAAATGTGATCTTGGAAAAGGTATTCTCTCTGGACCTCAATTCGTTCATCTTTGAAGTGGAGAGAATGCTACTCTCTTCTTTCTATCAGGATCAATATATCACGTGTTACAGATGATGTATGAAAAATGTTTTTCAGAAGTCTTTGTTCTCAAAGAGTGTACACTTGGGAAGGCAAAATATATAATCCAAAGTAAATATGACCTACTCAGGTGAGGTCTTAGCACAGGAGCCTTGCTAGTCTTTCTTTTCCACTGCATAAAATATAGACATTGGACTAGATGATCTCTAAGGGGCCTTTAGTTCAGAGATTTTGTGATTTTGTTGTGGGCTATTTAAGATTTTTAAAAAGTCACTAAGGGCCGTGACTGGTATTAGATTCCAAGCTGCAGGAACCCAGGACAGCATTTAATATACCTCTGGGTCACTTGGGAAATATACACAAAAGACCCAGGTAGTCTCCTTGAATATAAGATAAAGGAAGATGACAGGATAATTACATTTTTATATAATTCTCAGCTTAAAAGCAGAGAAAACCAATGGAGAAAGAAAAGGAACAGAAACCAAGCAGCGAACTCTGGAAAGCTTATGCGCGATCAAGGCAGATGGACTCTGTTCACAATGGACTCTCAATCCTTGACTAAGCAGGCAGATAAACACTTAAGGGAAGCTCAAAGCCAGTTGTAAGGTAAATGGCGGAGGAGGCGTTTTGCCTACTCAGTTGGGCTAACAGCTTCTGGACAAGAGCTCAGGGCTTACAGACAAGAGAAAACAGCAGCGGGGGCTGTGTTGGGGAATAAAAGCAGAGGCATGGAGTAAACAGGTTTTCAACAAGACACTCTGCTTGTTGAAAAGCCACTCTTAGCAAACCCTGCTTTTTACTTCCAAATCAGTGCAGCAGGAAGCTTCAGAAAATGAGCTGGGCCAGCAAAGAAACACCGAGTCCCAGGGTCCTTCACGTGCTTCACCTGCCCGTTCCTTCCTTGCCATGGTGCGAGAGCATGAGAATCATGCCCTCCTCCCCCACTGTAAAGGAGCACAAACTTGAAGGGATATAACCTTGGGGGAGGTGGGACAGCAAAGGCGCTCAGGTCTGATCTCAGGCAGGCTTCGTGTGTATCCTGGGCATATAACTTCACCTCTCGGGGCCTCAGTTTGCTCGTCTGTACAGTGGAGATGATAATAGTAACCACCTTGTGGGATTGTCCTGAGGACGGAAGATAACACACTTCAAGTGTTTAGTACCAGGCTTGGAGCGCTGTGATGCATTCTGAGTCAGCAATGGATATAATTACCACTGTTGCTTATTATGTTTGTTTTGAAAATTGCATTGGTGTGGAAATATGAGGTAGCTCTGCCTAGCAACAACCCACTCCAGTACTCTTGCCTGGAAAATCCCATAGACGGAGGAGCCTGGTGGGCTGCAGTCCATGGGGTGCGAAGAGTCGGACCTGACTGAGCGACTTCACTTTCACTTTTCACTTTCATGCATCGGAGAAGGAAATCGCAACCCACTCCAGTGTTCTTGCCTGGAGAATCCCAGGGACGGGGGAGCCCGGTGGGCTGCCGTCTATGGGGTCGCACAGAGTCGGACAAGACTGAAGCGACTTAGCAACAGCAGCAGCTGCCCAGCAAGCGTAGGGAGTAATTTTTGGTCACCTTCCTCTGTGACTCTGGGAACCTTTGGATGTAGTCGGAAGATCACCCTAGGAAGAACCACCCAGTGGCCGCTCTTTCCCGCGCCCGTGTCTCCTGGAAGTGCAGCCAGCCTCCAGGGCATGGTTAAAACAGCATTTCCTCCAGAGACTCTCAGTCCAAGATAAGTGCCCCCACCCCCATTTCTTTCATAACCCTTGCCACAATTGTAATTGGCTGTGATATAGGTCATTATTTACTGAATGTGTAAACAATGTAATTTTTTAAGAAGTTAGAAACATGACTTTCCTCTAAGTGTGTAGTGAGTCTGTGTCAACGATTTTTCTAAGTCAGGAGACTAGAAGCAGGATGGGGCTGTCTACAGAGTGTTTGTCAGCCAGGTTAGGCCTGCTGAAGCTAGTTTGCGGCCTCCCAGGCAAAAGAGGTTGATGCCTGCCAGGCAGTAACACCGAGGCCTGTGGGGTTATGTTTTAGACAAAAACCATTCGCCTCTCCAGTAGATCTAAGCCTACAAGTTAATATATAACCTCACAGGGTCTTGGCTTTATCAGTGCTAAATAATAAACCAAATAAAAGTACATTCTGCTGAAGAATGAAGTAGTCCCTGGGGTGGTGGTCAAGCTTCCGCATGGCTTCGAAAAGACATGCAGTCATCTTTATGCCTTATTTCTAATATTTGAGTTGTTTTTCTTAACAAATGTGTATCTCCTCATTTTATTCTTTAAAGCAATATACTTATTACTCTTAATGGTAAAGCATTTCTCATTAAAACTAAGAACAGAAAGGTACATTTACATATCGTTGTTTAGGAATTCTGCCCAATGCAATAAAATTAAAAGTAAATGCAGTTGACAGGAAGGCAAAGAGCCTACATATGGTACTAAATAAAAAATTAAGTAAAATTAAAAACATGTCATGTTATTGGTGAAAAGATGATATAGGGAAATAAAACCTGTTTTATTATCGTAATTGATATTTGACTTATAATTTTAACTGAAAGAATAAGCAAGCAAAATAGACAAGAAGATTGACAAAGGGTAATAACAAGATAGCATTCTTGACAGGTACTCAATCTATTTGTAAACAAAACAAAGTATCATTGCCTTAAATATATAGAACTATCAATAGAAAGGCCTTCCAAGGTGGCGCTAGTGGTAAAAACCTGCCTGCCAATGCAAGGAGACGTAAGAGACGCAGGTTCGATCCCTGGGTCAGGAAGATCCCCTAGGGGAGGGCATGGCACTCAACTCCAGTATTCTTGCTTGGAGAATCCCATGGACAGAGGAGCCTGGTGGTCTGCAGTCCACAAACAGTTGGACGTGACTCAAGCAACTCAGCATGCACATCAATGGAAAGATAGAGAAGGCTCCTGGAAGGACTCTAGCCCAGCAGCAGGCAGGCCCCTCGGTGTGGGGACCCTGTGGCCCTGTGACCCAGCCCTGCAAGGCGCCTGGGGTCTGCACCTCTGGATTTGGGGCAGGCCTGTGCTGTCCCTGTTGTAACGTCTTATTGGCTGTACCCTCTGGGGGTGCCTTGGCCTCCTGACTGGACCCAGTCCCCTTGGTATGGTTGGTCCCCGAAGCTCACGTCCAGTGTCCGAGATTTTATTCTGGATTTTTGTATTTAAATTCAAAAGATTGAGCTATCATTTAATTTTTGTCATGGTGTCTTTAGGTTTTATGATCAAAACCACATTTATTTCATAAAAACAAAATGCTTTTCTCTCTCTCTCTCTATATATATATATGTATTTATTTACTTATTTTTGGCTGCCCTGGGTCTTCATTGCTGGTGTGGGCTTCCTCTTATTGTCACAAGCAGGGGCTGCTCTCTAGCTGGGGTGCTCGGGCTTCTCACTGCAGTGGCTTCTCTTGTTGCGGCCCACGGGCTTAGTTGCCCCATGGGATGTGGGATGTTCTCCGACCAGGGATGGGACCCGGGAAGGGGAATGCATCTCTGAGATAGGTGAGGTCTGAGTAGAGACCGGAGGGAGTGGTGGGGGTGTGGGTGAGGACGTGCACGCAGGTCCAGAGCTGCGGGCGGCCCCCAGCCTTGCCACGAAGAGGAGCTGCTCAGTGCATCCGCGTGGCGGGGATGAGCTGGGGCGCCGGCTGAGAGCATGGGGAGCAGGACGGGGTGGCTGAGCCCTGGAGAGCCTTGCAGGCCACGGAGGGGTAGCCTGTACTTGAGTGACCCGGGAGCCACTGGGGGCCACGGGGATTTTGAGCAGGAAGGTGACTTGATATAATGTATTTTAAAAGAATCATTGCTATCCTGTCTATAATTTATTCGGAATACTCTGGACATGGGTTCCAACATGGATGACCTTGATTTCATTATGGGTTGAAGAGATTAGTCACTAACATGTTATTACTGAGTATATTTAAGAATTCTATTCAGTGCCAATAGAACAGGAAGTGATGCCTTCCGGAGGCAGAAACAACCCAGTGGAGACTTAGAAAGCTATTGGCTCGCGTCTCCCTGATGGACCCAGATCTTGGTTCCCATGTGCAGGTGTGTGCTGGTGTGTGAGCAATGTCAGTTTCCTCCCACAAGTACACGCGTATGTGAGCTCTCTTCTGCGGGCAGTTCCGCTTAGATCTGGGTGTCATGTAACTTAGGGGGCTCGGATACATCCCAGCAGTGACTTTCTAAAGTGTGGTTCCTAGACCACTTCAGCATGACCTGAGGAGCTGTCAGAAATGCAGGATCTCACTACCCATCCCAGACCTGCAGAATCAGGAACCCCGGGGGCGGGCTCCATAAATCTGTACATCAGCAGGCACTCTGGGTAATTCCAACCCTGCTAATACTGGAGAATAACTCCATCATGGTGTCACGTCCTGGGCGGGGCGGCTGGTCTGCACTGCCCTCAGTCCACAGGGGGCAGCTGAGGCCTCCAGTGCCCCTCTGGTGGTCCACACGGGTCCAGCAGGGTCCTCATTCCACACTGCAAGCTCTTTGCAGTCAGTCTCTGTCTCTCTCTCGGCTGAGTTCTGCGAGGTCCTTAGATGCGCTCTGACCATGATGGTTCTATTTTATCGGGTTATGGGAAATTTTGTGGCTGCATTATCTAAACACGGGCTACCTTGTGGCTGGCCTCTCTCAGCCTCACAAAATTATCCTGCCACATCTTTGCTACTTTGAGGCTTGGGGAACTTGTCCATACGTGTCTGTTTCTCTTAAAGGTCTTGACTTCACTGTCTTCATTCAAGAATGGGAGGCCAAGTCCTCTCTGCTCTGATTGCCCCAAACTTAACTGCAGTTTCTGTTCTTACTTTGGACTCCTTGATGGGACAGGTGCAGGATTTCTCAGGACCCATAGGAGTCTGAACGCATTTCACGTCATGTCTTCCCTCAGCAATTAAGGGAATGTTCTTTAGGCTCAGGCAAGAAAGCCTGCCGAGTTTTAGATGTCCCTCACTCACCGCACAAGCCATCCATCATCAGGGAAGAATAAAGGCACCTTGGGGGAAGATTGCAAATACTATCTTCACTCCCTTTATTGACAAAGCAACCATGTTGCTTTTAATAATCAATGGAAAAATGGAACTATGACTGATGTATCTTCTTTTAAGAACTTTACCTGTTTATGTGCCAAATGCCTCTCTAATGCTTCTCGATGCCCCGAATCTGGGAAGCCTGGACTCTGTCCTCGATTGTGGTGACTCAGGTTGCCCACTGCTTTGGTGTCCTTGACCACTGCCAAGCCCTTCATGAGCGAGTGAGCCGTGATGCTGTGGGTTTGGTGGTGACTGCATCACTCACATAGTAAGTCTGCTTTTTTGGTCCTAATTATGTTGCAACAACTAAAGTTATTATCTGACATCAGAGGTGTTACAAATATGAAGGCAAACGAATGACTAAAACCTAGTATTTGGTTTTGAGATGATCTGGATGATCCAGACTAGCTTTAGGGGAAATTTTTAAATTACTTATGAAACCAGAAATTAAAACTTTTTTTAAATAAAAATTTTGTCTTCTTCTGAGACTATGTGCTTAGCTGCCCCAGGGATCCTTGGGTTCAAGTTGAGAATAAACTTTCTTTGAAAGTCTGGGGTCATTGTTGTTCAGTTGCTCAGCTGTGTCTGACTCTTAGCAACCCCATGGGCTGTAGCCCGCCAGGCTCCCCTGTCCTTCACTGTCTCCTGGAGCTTGCTCAGACTCATGTCCACCGAGTCAGTGACCAGTGGACTTATACTGATGTGCCGCAGACACCAGGCTTTTGGGATCATGTTGGGATCATGGTGCTGCTTGCCCGTGCCCCCCGCCCCACTTTCCTCTGTCCCTGTGAGATGTATTTGTGCATGCTTTCAGGGAGAGAGTGTGGTCTTATTTCTGGAGAGAAAAAAGCCAGCACTTGGATGTGAAATGAAGGAATTCCTGGGAAAGATGAGGCTGATTGCAATGGAAACGTTTTAGTGACAAACTCCTTGTCACCCATCCTTATAAACATGTGACTCGTGATCTCCATTTGGAGGAAAAATGTCGTGCCAGCACATTTTTAGTCTTGCTTGTAACCCGCAGTGATTTGGAGTGCTCAGAGTCTAGTCGTGCCTGCTTTTGACAGACATTCAGAGTAAGGCATCTTCCTGGCTCTGAATCTCCCAAGGCGGCAGGCAGAAGAAGCCGAGCGCCAACCACAGGACTTCAGGACAGTCCAGACCTCTCTCCTGACTGTCCACCGTGCTCCTTTCATTCCCTGGGTACTTTCCACAGGGGATGATCATGGCTTTTGCTAACACTGATTGGACTAAGAAATGGTTTTCTGAGAAGTGGGAGGGGGATCAACTCCTTGCAAAGTATTTTTTCAAACTTCTGTTCTTCTCTGGTCTCTGAATTGCCAGAGAAGCCTCTCAAGTTGTCTGCTGGCCACGATTTTTGGCCACGTCATTACTCAAGCCAAGCTGTTTAAGACTAATTTTGATCAAAATAAATTTGTGCCTGGGCAGACAACCAGTGTGCAGAGTCCCAGCCAGAGACAATGAAATCAAGACTCATCTTATGGAGATGCTTAATAACTACTGTGGGATTCAGCTCATCCTGATGAGCGACCGGCAACACGATGTTCCCAGTGTGCAAGGCGATCCTAGGATTTATTTGCTGTCTTTCTTCTCACTTTAGAGTTGCTCTTTGGTTCTGGCACATGATTCCCTCTGCTGATGGTTTCAGATCAGCCTGTCTGATTCATGGCTGCACAGAGGAGGTTTTCTCCGGAGCTAGTCAGATAATTGTTGAAAAAGAAAACGTGGAGAGACAGATGGTAGACTTTATTTTACTGGCTCATCTGCTTTTGCAGGGGATGATTATATATTCAAAGTAAGTGGCACCAGAAGTCGAATCTATCTAAGGTTCATCTCACGTGTTTCCTTTCGGAGAACCTAAAATATGGCTTCAGGGACAGCTTAAACCTCAGCAAGTGCAGGGAGCCGGCCCCCTAGGACATGGTCACGATGTGGCCTGAGGCTGAAGCTGAGGTCTGAGGGGTCACTGGCTTTGACCTTCTGGTCTCTGTGCTGCCTCACCTTCAGATGAGAGTGTAGTTTTGGCTTGAACTCCTTGAGTGATGGAATCTTCTCTACTTCCACTTTTGACAGTTCAACTGTGACATCATTCTGTCTTCTTCTGGGGTGATATTAACTTCCGAATGACTTCCATCCATTCATTCTAGCTGTGCTCTTCGGCAGCAACACGGAACTAGTTGGTTTTCTGTTTCACCGAGGGTGTCTCAGATGCGAGTCTCAGGTCTTCTGCAGAGTAAGTGTTCCCGCTTCCTTGGATCATTCCCCATTTGAAATGGATTGGGTCCTGGTTCACGAGCCCTCCAAATCAGAGGAACTCAAAAGGGATGGAAATTGTTTGGCGCAAATTTGCTTAATCTCCTTATGTAGCACAACAAACAGAGTATTCAATTCCAGACTCATAAAAATGAGAGAGGTGTGTGAACCTGGTTTTAAAGGAGAGAGCTGGGGTGGTGGGCTCAGCAGGCTCCTCTCAGGCTTCCCGTTCCCATCCTAGGAGGCTCCCCGCAGGCCAGGCCTGTCTCTCTGAAGACTGCTGCCTCCTGTTGAGGAGCCGTAGGGGCTCTACTGGGGCCCTTTAAATAAAGTCGCCCCTCCCATTCATCACTCCAGCTTGGCTTATGAATGCATAGGTTTCTAGATCAGAGTTTTCCAGAACTTGGATGGAGATTAGGGACTCCTTAGAGACAGACTTGCTTTGGGGATTTGGGGTGGCTGGATGGACAGACCTATTTAACCAGAGCCTTGCCTCTCTTTTTTTTTTTTTTTTTTTTAGTTTCACATTAGATGTCGTTCATTGGAAAATAGGCTTGGCAGCTGGAAGATGATTTAACACCAAGGACTTGACCCCTTTCTCTCCTTTCTTTCCCTAGTCACCTCTAGACTATCTCTGCTTTCACTTCTGGGTTCTGAAGCTCTAAGCTGTGTGCCTCACCAAGATTCATCATTTAATGCCCATCATCACATGGGAAATACCATAATAGGAGTGACTCAGGGAAGAGATAATTAAAACCTGGCAGTTTCGGGATGGGGAGGGGGACCCTTAGGTAGGACTTGAGATTAGCATCCACTTTGTTTCATGGTGGTTAAAATCGTCAGTCTGCCATGACCCTTCTCCTGCTTTCTTTCTTTTTCTCTCTTCGTCTCGTCCACGTAGACACTCAGTCTAATGTTCTTGGTATAAGTAAATATGGTGTCCCCTTGCATGTGTCTGTAGTTTATATCCGTGCTATGGTGCTGTCTCATTTCGTGAGTGTCTCTGTATGCAGGTCTGCTTCAGTGCTTCTGATGCTTCGGGGATATCTTTGGTAGGAAGCCCTCCGCCCAGTATCCTCTTCCCTAGCCTGAACTGCAGAATCTGGGATGCTCAGATGACCATACCTCCAGACCCATGTGAGAGCTCAGGGTGTGCTCCCAGGGATGGAATTACATGTAGAGTCATTGGCTATAGGAAAATGGAATGGGCCAGTTGACACTCTCAGCGGGGTAACACTTGGTATTTCTATTTACCTAATTAGCGGCTATAAAGTGGTGTTGATTTTCCTATTTCTGATGGCTAGTAAGTTAGGGGATCTCTATATACTTGTTAACCATTTGGGCTTCTCTTTCTATAAATGTTCTATTTTTCTATTGTATTTCGTGTTTCTTTTTTTTTTTCTTATTGATTTGGAAAACCCGCATGTTTATTCTTGATACTAATCTCATGACATTTCAGACATTGCCAATATTGTAAAAATTTTCTCTCTGATGCTATCTGGGTTTGCTGGCTACTATTGGCTTGAAGGCTTTCGTTGTCTTCCTTTACTTGCAGGTTAGAGTGAAAGTTGGGTAGAAGAGGCTCTTATTGCTTTCCTGTGGAAAATTCCACAAGGGCCTTCCGTTTAGTGACTTATCCTCATGTCTGTGTGCAGTTTTAACTAAATGTATTGTCCAGATGTCAGGTAGAGGTGTGTCTTCAGAGCTAGGTGAAATTGCATTGAAAATTCTTCTTTCAAGTGTTTGAAACCAGGTAAAGGAGCTCCCATGAGTTCTGGGATAATGTTTTATCATGAAGCCCTTTGCCCTGGGCTTCTGTTCTTCCATAGCAAGATGGTAACTGAAGACCCTTTTTATCTGTTTCTGTGAGGCATTCACTTGTGCCATGTATTTGCCGATTTTATCTAATCATTTGCCACATGATCATCTGAAGTTCTATTTGAAGTTCAGGGAGTTGTCATATGATGACATCATGAAACTTAAGTGTTTCCCTGTGTCCTCTCTGTAGCCTCTCTGCTTCCACTGCTGAAAATTCTCCTCTCATTTTGCACAGCACTTTGGCTCTCTCCAAATTTAACAACTCACTCAGGCCCCCAAATGCTTAGCAAAACAAAATGTCCTCTTGTTGACTGACACCTCTAGAAGTCAGCTGAGTTATAAATAGGTCCCACCAAGACCAACAGCCTCAAGGGATTAGATCTGATAGAGAGAGTGCCTGAAGAACTTTGGACAGAGGTTCATGACATTGTACAGGAGGCAGTGAATAAGACCATCCCCAAGAAAAAGAAATGCAAAAAGGCAAAATGGTTGTCTGAGGAGGCCTTACAAATAGCTGAGAAAAGAAGAGAAGTGAGAGGCAAAAGAGAAAAGGAAAGATATATCCATCTGAATGCAGAATTCCAAAGAATAGCAAGGAGAGATAAAAAAGCCTTTCTCAGTGGTCAATGCAAAGAAATTGAGGAAAACAATAGAATGGGAAAGACTGAAGATCTCTTCAACAAAATTAGAGATACCAAGGGAACATTTCATGCAAAGATGGGCTCGATAAAGGACAGAAATGGTATGGATCCAACAGAAGCAGAAGATATGGCAAGAAGAGGTGGCAAGAATACACAGAAGAACTGTACAAAAAAAATCTTCACGACCCAGATAACCACAATGGTGTGGTCACTCAGCTAGAGCCAGACATCCTGGAATGTGAAGTCAAGTGGCCTTAGGAAGCATAACTACAAACAAAGCTAGTGAAGGTGATGGAATTCCAGTTGAGCTATTCCAAATCCTAAAAGATGGTGCTGTTAAAGTGCTGTACTCAATATGCCACCAAATTTGGAAAACTCAGCAGTGGCCACAGGACTGGAAAAGATCAGTTTTCATTCTAGTCCCAAAGAAAGGCGATGCCAAAGAATGCTCAAACTACCACACAAATGCACTCATCTCACACACTAGTAAAGTAATTCTCAAAATTCTTTAAGTCAGGCTTCAGCAATATGTGAACCGAGAACTTCCAGATGTTTAAGCTGGATTTAGAAAAGGCAGAAGAACCAGGGATCAAATTGCCAAAATCCGCTGGGTCACAGAAAAAGCAAGAGAAGTCTAGAAAAACATCTGCTTCGTTGACTATGCTAAATTAAAGCCTTTGACTATGTGGATCACAACAAACTGTGGAAAATTCTGAAAGAGATGGGAATACCAGACCACCTTACCTGCCTCCTGTGAAACCTGTATGCAGGTCAGGAAGCAACAGTTAAAACTGGACATGGAACAACAGACTGTTTCCAAATTGGGAAAGGAGTACATCAAGGCTGTATACTGTCACCCTGCTTATTTAACTTACATGCAGAGTACATCATGAGAAACGCTGGCCTGGAAGAAGCATAAGCTGGAATCAACATTGCAGGGAGAAATATCAATAAGCTCAGATATGCAGATGACACCACCCTTATGGCAGAAAATGAAGAAGAACTGAAGAGCCGCTTGATGAAGGTGAAAGAGGAGAGTGAAAAAACTGGCTTAAAACTCAACATTCAAAAAACTAAGATCATGGCATCCAGTCTCATCACTACCTTGCAAATAGATGGTGAAACAATGGAAATAGTGACAGACTTTATTTTTTTGGGACTCCAAAATCACTGCAGATGGTGACTGCAGCCATGAAATTAAAAGACACTTGCTCCTTGGAAGAAAAGCTATGAGCAATAGACATTATATTAAAAAGCAGAGACATTACTTTGCCAACAAAGGTCCATCTAGTCAAAGCTATGGTGTTTCCGGTAGTCATGTATGGATGTGAGTTGGACCATAAAGAAAGCTGAGCACCAAAGAACTGATGCTTTTGAACTGTGGTGTTGGAGAAGACTGTTGAGAGTCCCTGGACTGCAAGGAGATCAAACCGGTCAATCCTGAAGGAAATAATTCCCGAATACTCATTGGAGGGACTGATGTTGAAGCTGAAACTCCAATACTTTGGCCACCTTGTGTGAAGAACTGATTCATTTGAAAAGATCCTGATGCTGGGAAAGATTGAAGGCAGGAGGAAAAGGGGATGACAGAGGATGAGATGGTTCGATGGCATCACCCACTCAATGGACATGAGTTTGCGCAAGCTCTGGGAGTTAGTGAAGGACAGGGAAAGTGGAGGTACTGCAGTCCATGGGCTCAAAAGTGTTGGACACAACTGAGCAACTGAAGTGAACTGAAAAGAAATTACTCTTCAGTGTTGCAACACCAATGATGATTTTGCAGTAGACACAACCTAATGAGACCATGGCCAGTCTTCAGAGGGCATGTGTTTTTTTCGGGTAGAGCAGAGGAGCCTCTTGGGAAGGGGAATGGAAAACATTTCCAGAGCAGGGTTTCCTTTGCTCTTTTGTCATCAACTAAGTCCATGATGGTCTTATTGGGGCAAGTTGTAAGAATGACGTGGCTCTTGGGGCCCTGTGTGCTCTGACACTTGTCAACTGCAGGATGTTGGAGGAGTTGCTTAGTCACGCTGAGCCTCCATTTCCCTGTTGTCAGATGAGGGTGTGAACACCTACCTTTTGGGTTTATTTGGAGGATTAACAGTAATATAGAGGGTCTGGTACGACTCCTGCTTTTGATTAGGTTTCCTTACCTGGTGGGCTGTTGCTGTATACTCCGTGCAGCAGTGGAAAACTCTGGAAGGCAGCACCAACACCCAGCCCACCCTCTGGGATGACTGCTGGGCTTCTGGAGTGGAGAGTAAATGACAAGTGCTATTTTTGTCAGTGCTGGAGAAAATGAAGATGAATTTCCTGAAATGTGCAATTGGATTTTCATTAGCAGCTCATGTATGAATGAATGATCCTTGGTTTGGGGTTCTTCGTCTTTTGAAATAATTCATTGTTACAAAGATTTTATTTGGCTTTGACTTTGAATAATGGAAAGAAATCCTAAAAGCTCTCTTCAAGGCTAATGATACCCCTACAGAAAATTCTAAAATCCTTAAAATTCAAATAAACTTTCATATCTACAACAAAAAGACTAAAGCATCTTTCTAGGATTCATAGTAAAATTGAGGGGTGTGTTTAATGTCTATATATCTGTTGGGATTTAAGGGCATAAGGATTTTCAAATTTGCTAACTTGAAGATGCTCTACTCTGTATGCATCTCCCTCTCTCGTTGAAATTAGTACCAAAAAAGTCAAAGATGATTATCCTAAAAAAGAAGAGTGTTCATTGTAAATCATCTGACTCCACTTTTCATATGTATTGATTCTAAAAATGTTTGCACCAAAGTGAAGTTTTGTACAGAAAAAAATACCAAATTTCTATTGACTTCTACAAAATTTTTAGCCAGATATTTATATGGAAAAAAATTTGGCCTTGAAATGAGTCGCCTGTAAGAAAAGCTAATATTGTATAATTAAATCAATAGTCTGCTTAGTTTTTTTCAGCTATGCTATGTAACTGTAGATAAGTGGACAATTTGCATGACAAGTTTATATGAAATTAAGAACCCCTACATGTCCAAAGGCTTCTCAGCTGGTGCAGTGGTAAAGAATCTGCTTGCCAATGCAGAAGACACAGGTTTGGTCTCTGAGTTGGGAAGACCCCCTGGAGAAGGAAATGGCAACCCCTCTCCTCCCCGTCCCCCTCAGTATTCTTGCCTGGGAAATCCCATGGACAGAGGAGTCTGGTGAGCTACAGTCCATGGGGTCCCAAAAGAGTTGGACATGACTTAGTGACTAAACAACAGCACATTCAAAGTCACGGTACAGTGAAACACAGGTTTGTTTGTGGAACTTTGTCATTCTCTTTGGAACTTGGCCAATCAGTGGAACTTGTTGGCTGGAGGATCCCCTGTATCAGACCATTGCTGACCCTCTAAGTCCTGTTTACCTGCCCAGGGCCCAGGGCCATTTGTTTCACCTCACCTGCCGCCTGGTCTGTCACCCAGTCTAGATGGACTGTGCCCAGCTGTGGTGAGTGGAGAGAACTTTCTCCATTTGGGAGGTTGCTTTTGCTCCTGGAGCATGAGGCACCACTGGAGCTGCTCCGTGGCCAGGCATGTCCAGCCGAGCAGAGGGGAGTTCAGTCCTTTGAACAGAGAGTGGGAGATGACAGCAGGCAGGTAACTGATTCCCTCAGGCCCATGGGAGCCGTCTGGGGAGGCAGCGATCTGCCTGGCCCCTTAGAAGATGGTCTTGCATGACTGAGTAGTCAGTTGCACTCAGGGTGGCCAGCTCTTGTGTTTAGTCTCTTTCCTTCCTTAATTTCCCCTCCATTACCGCTTCCTTTGGAGCTGTTATCTCTAATAAAACTGTGGCAAATAAACTGCTTTCTGGGGAACCAAGGCTAAGACAACTTGCTTCTCGTTTTGAGATAGCATTCAGGCAATACCATTTTACTGGTAGAGACTTCATTTCTGACCTCCCTTTATGCTATGTAAATGGAGTCTGTCTTTGAGAAGTATAACGTAAAACATTTATCACTTACAGATCCTTAGATATCTGGAAAACTCTCCATTTCAGTAGTTCTACTGAGTTTTGCTTCAGTTTGAACAACATTTAATGTGTCAGAATTTGTGTACATGAACTCAATGACAATTCCACTTATTTACAGAGCTACCATGCCTGAGTACCTAAATAGGAAACCAGGATGAACTGTCATCTCAAGAAGGGAAAGCAAACCAACTTTGGCCTTTGGCTTCTCTTCATTTTAGATTATTATCAATAGAACTGTGCGGGTTTGTGCCATGACAGCAGCTCCATTACTCAGGTCAAGCTGTTAGCTACTACATCAGTTTTGCATCAGCTTTGCCTGTATAATGGGCTTAAGAATAGTACCTAGCTGGAATGTATGTGTAAACAATTCTCCAAAAGAGAATGAATAAATTTCTTGGGGGGGAGGAAATATGTTCATTAGGGTAGAGTTGAGAAGGTATGTAATGTAGAAAAGAGACAGATATAAAATTTATGCACAGTCCTTTGAACAGAGAGTGGGGAGACTCTCAGAATGGTACTCTGAACTGATCTAGTCTGGGGAAATGATAAATGCTAGCCACATCTTGGCCTCTTTCATGAGCTAGGTAGGATATCATCAAATACTTTCATTGGAGTGTTTATCTGGCTCATGTCCTGGCCGAATGGTGTTGAGCTTCCTCTCTGTTCAGGAGACTTGTCGCTGTACCAAAAATGGATGTGCTTTCAGACTTAATGATTGGTGTGGACATTTCTTCTTTTTTTTTACTTGCTCACTGTTCCTCCCATTTCTTATAGTAGCAAGACAGACTTTTCTTTGGGGAACCATTCCTAACTCAACTCTGTCTAGTTTAGATGGGGCTGGTTGTCCTTCTTTTCCTCCATCCAGTTCCAGGATTTCAGAGGATTCAGCTAATTAGCATATCTGTGCTCCTCAGCCACACGACTGGCTCAGGAATGGGCACATGACTCCATCTGGACCAATGAGGAGTAGGTTCAGGATTTTTACTGGAACTGTTGGGGAAAAGAAACTCTCTTCCCACTGGTTTGGAGCTAGAAGACTCATCCTGGAGCTACTGGTGGCCATCATAGGACAAAAGACTATGTGAACATGAAGTCCATGTGAAGGGAATTTGTACAGACAGAAATCTGCCCAGAGAGATGAAAAAAGGCACACCCTGAGGTACTGAGTACCCAGATCCAGCCACACCTGAAGCCATGGCACTCTTGAATTTTTCAGATATTATGGACAATAAATTCCCATTAGGCTTTTTTTTTTTTTTTTTGCCACCCATCACAGCATGAGTCCTAACATGTGAGCCATATATTGATACCTGGTATTAGTATAATTTCATTAATATTAATAATGTTCTTGGACATTTTGAGATAAAAAGATGAATGCAGTCTTTTAGCTGCAAAAACTTCCCTCTTCCCTCCTCACCCCATCTCTGTGGCCCCTTCCAAAGCGAGTACCTCCCTATCCCCCCCTCATGCCCTCCTCTCAAGAAAACTTGCTTATTTTAGTAGATGTTTATGAAACAAATGTCATTACATCTCTGTTTTCCTTCTTTTGGAAGCAGCAAGATGAGACAAGCAGGTAACCCTGTGCCTAAGTAGAAAATAATAATATTTAAAGAAAGAGGCAGAAAAGTATATCTGTTATAAGCTTTTCTTTTTTGTTTCTTTTTTAGAATTGTAGCTTATCAGTTTATCTATGCCTGCTATAGTCATAATTACAATTTAATATCTGCATACAAAAGCTATGTAAAAATCCATTTTTCCCAAATATACAAATTTTCTTTTTGGATAGTTTAAAACATTTTGATCACAGATTTCAATAGAATTTTAGGCTGAAAAAAATATTACCAATCTAGCAATATCACTTAACACCATTTGCAAAACACAAATCTTCCGATGACTGTAAATCTTTCCCTGTTCTGTTGTCCTTTTCTGATTCTCAGGGCATGAAAACATCATGGGGGAATAAAGGTGTTTTCTCCAAAGAAAGCTTTCATAACTAATTTGGCTCTAAAATCAAATGAAAAATGCCAAATAGGAAGAACCAAAAGAGGGGAGTGGCATAATGTCTGCTCGTTCATGCCCTGCTAGCGTCTGTGTCAGCAAGTTGCCTGTCTCCTAAGGGTCTTCTTCTGTCGTGCGTTGTGCTCTGGAACGTCCTGTCTGCATCCTGAGGAGGACAGATTTATATCTGATTGTCTTGTGCATAAGGTGGGTCAGCTTTAACTGTGCAACAGAAAGCCACAAACAGCATTTTACCTGCACGATATTGCTCCTGAAGGCGGCATTAATGAATGTAGAAACACGCTAGAAATGCACACATTTTGCATTTTCAAACATTTGTACAGCACAGTACAAATTCTGTGATAAGGCCAAACCTTTTTTCCCCTAGTCTGTTTTTGTGTCTGTGTGTGTGTGTGTGTGTTTAAAGTTTTTTTTTTTTTTTTTAAAGATTAAAGTGTTTCAATTGTAAAAAATACACACCGGGCAAATCCTTACCTGGATAATAAATATCTACATCACAGTACAATAAAATTTCTCCTCTATAAAATTTAAATACGGATTATAGTCTATCGCTATCAAAAGAAACACTATGCTAATATTTCCTTATTATTAAAATAACAGGAAAAATGACGAGCTTATTTTGGAACCTGATGCGGTAGCCATCGGAAAGGGCAAAGGGATTCAAACGTCTGTTAAGCACTCTCCTTCTGAAGAGGAATGGTGGCCTGGTGGTGATTCATCTCAACTCAGTTTGTGAAAAAGGTTTAGCCTTACAAATGCTGGCTACGTTTCAAAAACCATAAGACCAGTTTCATATTTTATGACTCATGCAGCCAAAGGTCAACATGACACGAACGGGTTAGAGTTCCGTAGAATAAGAATGTATCACGGACAGTGACATGCTTCGAGGGCGTCTGCAGTTCACGGAGGCTGCGTCCGCAGGGGCCGAGCGCGGAGGCGCGGGGCGGGCCGCGCCGGCCATGCTGTGGGCGGAAGAGGCGGCTCTCGGGCTGAGGCAGCAACACGGCGCGGGTATCCTTGAGGACCGAGGCTCACGGACGAGGAAAGCTCAGAGGCGGCACGTGGTGTTTGGAGCAGAATCATAAAGAAGAAAAGATCTTTACTTTTTTCACTATTTCTACCAACACGGCACATCTAATTGAAGAGTGAAGTACACTTGAGGGCTACACACACACGCACACGCACACGCACACGCACACTGGACACCACTCACCCCCCAAATATAAGTGATTTATAAATAGATATCCCAGTTGTAGGGCGTGTTCTCCTCTTCTGGGACGTCTGCCCACTGGGCAAGGTTTCAGGCAGTCCACATTTGATTTGAAAGTCTGGACGACGTAAGAAAAATGTAAAAAAAAAAAAAAAAAAAATCCAGAGCAAGTCCCTTCTAATCGAGTTTTATGGGATGGAGTCTTGAGATGCAGTAAGTACCTCAGTCAATTACAGAAGGAATGAGTCACCTTGACCACCGGGGTTGTGAGTCCTTCAGTCTTGACAGCCTTTCCTTCAACCGGAAGTCCTCGAGGCTTAGTCTACTCAGCAGGAAGTAGCCAGCTTTCGGCAAGATTTTGAGATCCGCAGTTTGCCTGCTTAAGGCTACCATGTAAGAGGCCAAGGATCAAACACACATTTAGTCGGGGCTGGCTGGGTTGCTGTAGATCTGCTGAACCATTTAGCCAATGGTCAATCATGTCAATCCCTAAGGCGTTCCCATGCGGCTTTAGATCAGGCTCTGCACTTGCACTGAATCTGGGGCTGTCTGATGCCCTGGGGAATCTCAACACGTTGAGGAGACTTTCCTGGGGAGCCTACTGCCTGAGGAGTCTGTGAGATTCCAGGACCTGCCTGCTCGCCTTCCCTTCCAAAGGAAAACCTGCCCCACCCGGAAAAGCTTCTCAGAGTTACCCTGGAGCAGAGAAGGTGATTAAACGCTTTGTTTCAAAGAGCAGTTATCCAAAGAGAGTCAACAGAGGAAGCTGAGATGGTAACAAAGTGAGGACCAGAGGAAACTGGCTAGAGGCTACCTGGAGAAAACAAAACCAAAAAACTGTCTGTAGGACACGGAAGCCTGGCGTGCTGCAGTCCATGGGGGTCGCAGAGAGTCCGACAGGACTGAGCGACTGAACTGAACTGAGGGAAGTCAAAGCAGGTAATCTGCCCATGAACTTCATGTTGATAATTTTATTCTCTTCACCTATTTCCTTTCTCTGGGTAGTAAGTTCTAGTGCACCGCTCTTGGTTTCTTTCCCTGGAAGCCTGTGTAATTGCTTTAGCACATCAAACACGTAATTTTTCTCCCGGATTATTTCTGGTCACTCTCAGGATTTTTAATGCACTCCTCTCCTTCTCCCAAATCTACCCTGCCTTTCTCTAAATAACTGATATGTCGTATATCAACTTTCTATTTTGAATCAACACCAAATATATTTTCCTTAGTTGTCAGGAGAGTCATCATTTCTAATAAAGTTAGAAATTAGAATGTGAAAGAAACCATCAAAAGAACTTGATTCCCTCACCCCCTAAAATTAGTACAGTGTTAAGGACAGGAAGGATTTTTGAGTTCATGACTCAAGGTCACAAATCTACCACTCGAGAGCACAAACTAGAACTCAGGCACCCCAACTTCTGGGCCAGTTAAAAAAGAATGAATCTACATGGTTTTTAGGCAAGTTTCACTGATATGGCTTATTTTCCCAAACACTTCCAGGATAAGGCAGTACAAGGCAGGCAGAGAAATAGTTTATGTCTACCATGACAGTGAAGAGTGGGATACATTCAGTTTCATGGGTATATTCTGTGCCCGTCTTCTGACATTGAAGCAACCAGGGGCATCATATGCTTTCTGGGCACACAGTACTCCAGTGTCGGTCACTGGGGAGGTGGGCTGGGCAGGGAAGGTGAGTGAGGGTTTGTGTGCGTGGTCTGCAGCTGTTTTCTGCTGAGTATCTATCAGGGCGATGCTATCAGAAGGACAGAGAGAGTCAGTGGCTGGAGCAGGCTTTGTTTGGTGGTAGTCAAGCCTCAGAGCCAGAGGGAAAGGAGATTAGGAAACACTTGTGAGTAGAGCAAAGAGCCCGAGGATCCAAGAGCAGAAGGGGGGAACCTCAGCATCAGGGCGTGAGGAGGCTCTGAGGCCCTGCATTTCCTTCAACATAGAATGTGACATCACTAGTCTCTCCCCAGAACAAGACTCAAACATTTCAGCTTGTTACCGCTCCTTGACTGGAAGGTCAATCCACAGGGAAATCTGGTGTCGGCTCAGCAGAGATGGAATCAGGTTGAATGACTTGAGGACTTTGAGAGTTGAAGGGTCTGATGTCACTGAACAGTGACATCCCTCTGTAAGTAGGTTTGATTTTTGTGGGAGTTTCCTTTGAGCAGTAAGAAGCCTTCTTGCTATGAAGTGACACTATGAATTTTTGGAAACCACTGAGTCACTGATATCTGTGAAGATTTTGAATTTCTTTGGGCTCACTTAAGGAAATTGTTTTCCTTGTTGGCCTCAATCAGTCAAACACCTGCACATCTTTGAGTCACACCCTTGTATAACTCAAATTAAATCACAGGATTATGAAAATTACAGTGAAAGGACAGCTAATTTGGGGGAAACACATATCCTTATACATTCCAGGTTAGGCTGCTAGGAGAGAACAGAGTGCTGAAAACAGTATGTTCTTGAATAGATAACAATTTGTTCAGAACTTTCTCTAGGAAGCTGAAAGCCACATCTCATCAAAGGCTGTCTCTGCTGTGCTAATTCGAGCCCTGCAAAAACCAGGATTGGATCAAGATGACCACATTGTCTTGGTTTTAAGTCTTCTTTAGTTTCCTGCTGTGCCATTTTGCTTGCTCGAGTCACTGACCAGGGACAGATGGGAGCTGGTGACGGCTTGGTGCTGGTGAATTAATGATTGTCCCCACCTCACCTCCACAACTGTAAAACCTCCAAAGCATATTCACATCAAAGGACTGGAGAACAAAATGCAATAGTTAGCAAGTACCCGCATTCGAGGGGCAATTTCATCCATGTCTATGCCAAGGACTACCTCCCTTTACCCCAAAACAATCCCTCCCAACACAAAGAAATAAAGGAACAAACAAAAAAGAGCTAGGCAATGGAATGAAATGACACCCAGTAGTGCTGTTGGAATTATGAGAATGAGTCAGTCGGTCTAATCCTCAAACACTTCCAAGAACAACGGGGGAAAGAGTTCCGTGGGGCATTCCACCTTCATGTGCAGGAAGCGGCTGGCATGGCAGGCTCCGATCATCCGCAGGTCTGTCACCTTCATCAGGAGTTTTGGCCAAAAGTGAGTCACATGGTGTTTTCGGTAATTGATATAGTGTTCAAAGGCCAGCAGGAAACTATCTTGGTATTTTTCTATTCTCTCAACGCAGGCAAGCCCTGGGCGATCTGAGGGAGAAGAAAGAAGGATGTTAATTTGCAGGCAGAAATGAGAAGGCTTGCCTGGTCCACTTCAAGTCCTTTAGTGTGAAGTGGGTCAATCTGGGGACTTTTGACTCCTAGGAATGGGCACGGATGCAGTATGAACTCTGGGGCATCAGGGACCAAGATGCCAGCGAATGGAGTAACTTACATGAAGGGTGTCAAGGCTTTGTTCAGATAAATGTCTCTGGCTTACACAAATCACCTCCTTGGGTGTGAAGGGTGATGCCTCCCTCCTAGGGTACAGAAGGAGAAACCTCACCTAGAGAACTGAAATACTGTGCATAATGAGGAGGGATTCTGACAAGCATGGGACTTACAGAGAAAAGAGAGATGTGAAAAGAGATTGGGAGGAAATCAGGCAGCCTGGATGCAAAGGAAGAATGTCCGATGGGAAGAGACTCTGGTGAAGACAAAGCAGCACAATATCTAATTTTAATTGTTCACTTGGCTTCAGTGAACCACTCCTTCCCTTCCCTTATTTTGATTGCTTCTGTAGAAGCCCTGTGTTGGTGGTGTCTTGGGAAGTTATAATGAAAAGGGGATGTGAACGACACTAGCATCATCCTGTGTGGAGAAGAGAAGAGTCACGGTGGGAAGATGGAGCTGGAGGAGATCATGATCATGTACAGCCCAGAAAAATCTTCCCAAATTTTGGAAAACCACTGGTCTTCCCACAATATATAGGAGACTCAAGGCAGTTTAAAAAAAACTGATAAAAGGATGTCAAGAGAAAGCCGGATGATTGGGGAACATCTAGGCTGTGAGGACTTGGGTTGCAAAAATGGATACAGAGGGACTGTATCTCAACATGGTAAAAGCTATATATGACAAGTCCACAGCTGAGAGCATACTAAGTGGTGAAAAGCTGAAGACATTTTTTAAGACAGAGAACAAGACAAGGATGCCTACTCTTGTGGCTTTTACTCAGCATAGCATTATAAGTCCTATGCAGAGCAATTAGGCAAGAAAAAGAAAGAAAAGGCATCCAAGTTGGAAAGGGAAAAGTAAAAACTGTCACTATTTGCTGATAACATTCCCAGTTGCATCAAAAAGAATAAAATACCTAGGGACTAATTCAACTAAAGACGTGAAAGACTTACACTGAAAAATAAGACGCTGATGAAGGAAACTGAGGAAAACACAGTGAGTGGAAAGATATCCCGTGCCCATGGATTGGAAGAATTAATATTGTTATAATGTTCATACTACTCAAAGCCATCTGTGGATTCAGTGCAATCCCTATCAAAGTTTCAATGGCATTTTTCACAGAACTAGAATAAACAATGATAGAGTTTGTATTTTCAGCCATAAAAGACCCTGAATAGCCAAAGGAATCTTGAGAAAAGAAAACGGGGCTGGAGGCATCACGTTCTCTGATTTAAAACTACATTACAAAGTTACAGCAACCAAAACAGTATTGTATTGGCATAAAAACAGGTATGTAGATGAATGGAAATGCAAATCAAAACAATTAGATATCACCTCACACCTGTCAGAATGGCTATCATCAAAAAGAAAAGAAGTAACAAGAAAACCCTTGAGCACTATTTTTGGGAATGTAAGTTGATACAGCCACTGTGGAAAACAGTATAGAGATTCCTTAAAAAATTAAAATAGAACTACCACATGACCCAACAATCCCACTTCTGGGTATTCATCTGAAGAAAACGAAACCACTACATCAAAAACATCTCTTCACCCCCCTGTTCTCTGCAGCATTCTTATAATAGTTAAGGTATGGAAACAAGCTAAGTGTCCACTGATGGATGAATGGATAAAGAAGCTGTCACAACCCCCCCCCCCACACACACACACTTTCTGGCATGCTGTTTAGTTACAAAGAATGAAATCTTGCCATTTGCAACAACATGGATGGACCTTGAGGGCACTATGCTAAGTGAATAAGTCAGAGAAAGATGAATACTGTATAATCTCACTTATAGGTAGAATCTCAAAAACAAACAAAATCCCAGCGACCTCATATGCATAGCAGATTGGTGGCTGACAGAGGCTGGGAGTCTGGGTGGGTGAAATGGGTGAAGGGGGTCCAAGGATACAGACTTCGAGTTATAAACCCAGTAAGTCATGCAGACGTAGTGAACAGCATAGTGACTAGCTAATAATACTGTATTACATATTTGAAAGTTGCTAAGACAGTAAATCTTAAAAGTCCTAATCACAAGAAAAAATTGTGCAGCTGTATATGGGGAGATATGTTAGCTAATACTGATGATCATTTCAAAATAATATACAAATATCCAATCATTATGTTGTACACCTGAAATTAATGCAATGTTATGTAAGTTATACCTAAAAACAAACAAACAAACAAAAAACCCACGAAATTTGTAAACCTGAATGAATTCCTCATACAACTCTGGGGAGCCCTACCACCTCCCTGCCCAGTTCTCCTGTTTGTGGCTTTGATCAAATAAATATATTCATGCTTCAAGTGTCTAGTTATTGAAATATCTGTATCAGTAAAACTCTAAATAGAGTTGTGCTTAATTTGAAAGAAACAATCAGGGTTAATGTCTCAGCCCACCATTCTGAGCTTAGACAAAATAATCCGGCTTTTGGCATCCCCCATCCAGCTCAGATTGCAATTTTTGCATTTTAATTTTGTGATTTCCTTCATAGTTGATGCTGCTGCTCTGTGGCTCGCCCCATCTTCTCTCTCTCTGAATGTGCTAGATAAATTCTCCACAGGATCGTTTAACTTTTGATCCAAACAGAAAGTCCACATATTACTCTGCACTTGCTCAGTTTATTTATTTTACAGGACACTGAAGACCAGAGACACTGGAAGCTTTGCTCAGGGTCACACAGGGAGTCCTTAGATAAATTACATGTTTTATTATTATTATTTTTTAAGGATACGTGGGTTCCCCTGGTGGCTCAGAGGGTAAAGCGTCTGCCTGCAATGCAGAAGACCTGGGTTCGATCCCTGGGTCAGGAAGATCCCCTGGAGAAGGAAATGGCGACCCACTCCAGTACTCTTGCCTGGAAAATCCCATGGACAGAGAAGCCTGGTAGACTACTGTCTATGGGACTGCAAAGAGTCGGACACGACTGAGTGATTGCTTGCTTGCTTGCCTTGAGAGTCCCTTGGACGACAGGAGATCAAACCAGTCCATCCTAAAGGAAATCAGTCCTGAATATTTATTGGAACCACTGATGCTGAAGCTGAAATTCCAATATTTTGGCCACCTGATGCAAAGAACTGACGCATTGGAAAAGACCCTGATGCTGGAAAAGATTGAAGGCAGGATAAGAACGGGAGAACAGAGGATGAGATGGTTGGATGGCATCACCGACTCGATGGACATGAGTTTAAGCAAGCTCCAGGAGTTGGCAATAGACAGGGTGGCCTGGCGTGCTGCAGTCCATGGGGTCGCAAGTGACTGAAATGATAGTGAAGTCTACTGGCAGGGAGCACCCCGACCTTGACCTGGCTGTCTGCTGGAGGCTGCCTCGCTTCCTCCTTCTTGGAAGCGGCTTCCTGTCCTGTGAGCAAGTCCGCTCCCAAGAGAAGCCGGAGTATCACAGAACACAAGGCCGTCACCGGGTGGACGTGGAATTCTCAGGATCCTACAAGGGCAGTCATGGGCTCCCGACAGGAGGGGACTGCACACGGCGTAGGCATCGGGAGGGCAGGACGGGGAAGGCCGCGCTAGACAGAGCCTGCCCACCACACCAGAGGCGGGTCTGGGGGACCCCACCGCTGTGGGTGCAGTGCAGAGCATGCGGACCCAGAAGAGCCTGCTGCCCCGAGGCGGGCCAGGAGTGTCTGTGGAAGGGAGCCGCTTCACCGAGCCTTGGGAGAGGAGCTCCGGGGGCTCCTGTCAAGACCTGAGGAGCCGGCAGACACCGCTTCTCAGCTCCCCGGCAGTCCGCAAAGCCCCGCCCGCCGCTGGAGGATGCCGGGACGCGATCCGACGGGGACCGGAAACCTACCGCCCGCCGCCGGAGGGCAGCGGGATGCGAACCGGAAGCCGGGGACCGGAAGCTTCCCCAGGCTCTCTGAACGCGCGCCAGGGCCGGTCTGGACACACTCACCTGAAGACATCAGCAGGACGGCCTGAAGGAGAGCGACCTCAGTGTCGTCCAGGTTAAAAGAGGACAGCGACATCCCCAGGTCGAAGATGGCGTCGGACACTACCCCGAGGCCCCCGTTTTTCAGCTGGCCGCGCGTCACCGCCATCTCCCCGTTCAGGGTCAAAGTCTCACTCTCCGGGTCGTAGCGCACGGCCGCACGGAGGGACATGATCTCCATGCAGCAGCCTTTAAGGAGGATGATCTGGTCTTCACATGGCAGCTGGAAAGAAGCAGCCCACGTCAGCACGGAGCGAGGGCACAGACGTCTGCTAGGACCCGCCTGCAGGACCCCAGGGGCGACGGGAGCAGCCCCTGCCCTGTCTGCTCGCGGCTGCAGACTCCCACAACCACTCCCCATACTCTAAGCCTGGGCTTCCCAGGGCACTCGTGGTAAAAAGTCTGCCTGCCAACACAGGAGATTTGGGTTCGGTCCCTGGGTCAGGAAGATCCTTTGGAGAAGGGCATGGCAACCCAGTCCAGTATTCTTGCCTGAAGAATCCCTGTGGACAGAAGAGCCCGGCCGTCTAGTCCATGGGGTCACAGAGAGTTGGCGCAGAGTTGGACACAACTGGAGCGACTGAGCACCCACACTGTTCATCATCTTCACCAGTTTTTTTTTTTTTTTGGCTGCACTGCATGGCATGTGGGATCTTAAGTCCCTGACCTGGGATTGAACTGGCACCCCCTGCATTGAAAGTGCAACCAACCCAGAACCCAGGTCTCCCACGCTGCAGGCAGATGCCTTACTGTCTGAGCCACCAGGGAAGCCCAAGAATACTGGAGTAGCCACCAACTGAGACCTTCCTAAATGTACCACTGTTTTGGTCTGGTAGCTCTAAGAGCTGACCCCACTGTTTAGCTGGCAACTGTGCCGCTCTGTTTTTTGAAGAAAGTTTGCTCCTTGAATCTCTTAAAAGGTAGAGGACTAGAAGGTCTGTTACAGACACATGTGACCTTTGAGGCCCAGAGATGTCACAACTTTGCTCAGAGTCACCCAGTGGATCAGAGGCAGAGGTGAGCCCAGAATCCGGACCTCCTGGCTCCTAGGGTTATTATGTTCTCAGAGTCTCCAGCATCAGAATTACTGCACACACTGGATCTCTTTGTCAGTGTTGTAATCTCATTTTAAACTCATTTGGGTGTCCTGTTAAGATTTGTGATAACGTGATAACATTATTGTCACCCTGCTTATTTAACTTAGATGCAGAGTACATCATGCGAAATGCCAGACTGGATGAAGCACAAGCTGGAATCAAGATTGCTAGGAGAAATATCAATAACCTCAGATATGCAGATAATACCACCCTCATGGCAGAAAGCAAAGAAGAACTAAAGAGCCTCTTGATGAAAGTGAAAGAAGAGAGTGAAAAAGTTGGCTTAAAACTCAACTTTCAGAAAACTAAGATCACGGCATCCAGCCCCATCACTTCATGGCAAATAGATGGGGAAACAATGGAAACAGTGACAGACTATTTTTTGGGGTTCCCAAATCACTGCAGATGGTGACTGCAGCCATGAAATTAAAAGATGCTTGCTCCTTGGAAGAAAAGCTATGAGCAACCTAGACATTATATTAAAAAGCAGAGATGTTACTTTGTCGACAAAGGTCCATATAGTCAAAGCTATGTTTTTTTCCAGTAGTCATGTATGGATGTGAGAGTTGGACCATAAAGAAAGCTGAGCACCGAAGAATTGATGCTGTGGACTGTGGTGTTGGAGAAGACTCTTGAGAGTCCCTTGGACTGCCAGGAGATCAAACCAGTCCATCTTAAAGGAAATCAGTCCTGAATATTCATTGGAAGGACTGATGCTGAAGCTGAAACTCCAATACTTTGGCCACCTGATGTGAAGAACTAACTCATTTGAAAAGACCCTGATGCTGGGAAACATTGAAGGCAGGAGGAGAAGGGGATGGCAGAGGATGAGATGGTTGGATGGCATCACGGACTCGATGGACATGAGTTTGGGCAAGCTCCACGAGTTGGTGATGGACAGGGAAGCCTGGCATGCTGCAGTCCATGGGGTCACAAAGATTTGGACACAACTGAGCAACTGAACTGAACTGATAACATTAATAATAAACTTAAAAACTCTGTGAAGAGAAATACCAAAAAATTAGAGTTTGATTTTTTGGAGGGGGAGAATGTTTAATTAAATGCCATTATCAAAGTAGGTTGAAACACTATTAGTTAATGGGTGTTTTTGATGAATTGGGCTAAGATTGACATACATCACCTTGTTTAATGTTTGCAACGATGCAGTGAGGTAAATATTCTAATTCCAATTTTATTGACAGGTGTGGAAATCCAGGCTCTGAGAGGTTGAGAGACATGCTAGGGGGTCCCTGAGTGGGTGAGGTGAGAGTTGGAAGCCAGCTCTGGAGAGCTCCCTCTCTGAAGGGATTTGGGTGTAAGCTTCCGTAAAGAATGAATATGAAACGACACATAGTTTCTCTCTTTATTAAAGCAGGTTCCAATTCTATTTTGAGAAATGATCTTGGCAACACAACTACTTCAGTTCAGGTGACTACATATGACAAAGCAGTATTTGGAATTACCTTTAAAACACAGAGTATTTCATATATATATATATATATATATATATTTTTTTTTTTTTTTTTTTACTAACTCAGCCTACCTGCCTTACTGTTTAATTTCAAATTGCTCTGCTTTTTCTCTATAATAAAAGGCATTTTGTGTTTGGTTCTGGAATCCATTCATGTGAATTCTCCCCTCTACTCATTAAGCAAAATGACTATGATTTGCTTTTATTTAGTTTCTGATTTGTACTCCTCAATTACATCTTGGATTCCTGGGCTCAGGGCCTGGTGGGGAACAGGAGACAGGAACTTGGCTGGCGCCTCCACAGGCAATCGGAAAGCTGGCTGGAGTGGGTGAGCGCTGGCTTCACTGCCTAGGGCAGAGGTCCTGTCTGCAGCCCGCTCACCGACACCTACGGCTCGATGAACACACATCGCAGCCCCGCCTCTGAGGGTCTGTATGTGCCCAAGTTCCCAGGTGATGCCCCTGCACCTGGTTCAGAGACCCGCTCTTGAGAACCATGGACATAGAGTGGCAAAGAGAAATGACTAGTCTGATAAAACCATTGATTTTAGTTGTTTTTAGAGTATATAGACTTGGGCAGGCCCCATCTTTATAGCCAAGTCTGATGATAGATGAAGTAGAAGTTTTCTCTTGAAAAGTTCCTATTTGTGAGTTCACATGTAAGTAAAAGCAGAGTAAAGATTTGTCAAGGGTCTCCAGCAGTTTAAAAACTAGGCCAGATGCCTGTTCTTTAAAGAGGGGTTTATGGTGAGGTTTGTTTCCACATGTGGGCAGACAGTCTCTAAGTCACCCAAGAACCCTCCACTGTGGGGAGGCCCAGGGGGCCCGCCCGGGGGAGAGGCGGGGGCGCCCACAGACTGGCAGGAGTGCCCGTGCCCTGCGCTCAAGAAACGGTTCTGACGTGCTCTTGGCAGCTCTGCCAGCAGCCATTTCAGAGCTTTCGAAACCCTTGGTTGGTGGCCTGGCATGAGTCTCAGCAGAAAGTTATCCGAGTTCGATTTGAACAGCAGCTGCATCAAACTGCCTCTGGCAGAAACTTCCGGTTCTGGGCCCACCTGGGATCTGGAGCCCACTCCACAGGTAGCTCACGGCCTGCGCCCTTCACAGCCCTCTTTGGGGTTCTAGAGTGTCAAAAGGGACTTCACTGGTGGTTCAGTGGTTAAGACTCTGCACTTCCAATACAGAGGGCTTGGGTTTGATCCCTGGTGGATTCCCTGGTGGGGAACTAAGATCCCACGTGCCACACAGCACCACCAAAAGATTAAAAAAAAAAGATAGTGTCAAAGGGTAAAGGCCCTCAGGAGGCCACAGGCACCAGAAACATATGTACCGCTGCTGTCAAAATGGTCTCCCCTCACTTTTTTTCAATTTGGAGACTACAAAATATCAAGGTTGAAAGAGAGGTGGAATCACGACTTTGAAGCAGGCTTAAACTCCCGAGGGAAGCTTGACGGGAGAAGCGTGCCACACTCGGGCCTGGAAAGTTCCAGGCTGAGCTCTCACCCTTGCCAAGGACACAGAGCACGGTGTGTTTGTTGCTGGTGGCAATGGCTTCTTTTCCTTCATTCACTACATAGCTCTCAGTGGCTGGTGGCCTTAAGCTTTACATTTTCTGGAAAACTTTTTTGGTGGGTATTCCAAGGGGAACACAGGACTGATGGGCTAGCTTGCCTTGTAGGAGTAGCCAACTCCAGTTTTTTCTCAGACGCCAAGGACTGAGGAAAGAGGACACAGCCCAGAGATAGAGGACTAAGAGAGGTTTGGGAAAACAGATTCAACCCAGCACCAAAATCAAGAGCTGACACTGGGAGTGAGAGGAAAGGCGTCCTTGGCACAGACGGGACTGTAGACACACTTTCTAGAGGGCAATTTGGCAACGCATGGAAAGTCCTCAGACGAGCAGCTTAGGTCCTTAAATTCCACTTCTGGGATTTGCACCAGGAAACAGGCTGTTCTGTGAACAGGGCTTAGGCACCAGAACGCTCGTTGCAGAATATTTATATTATTAAAAATCAGATATCCCGTAAAGGCAGATAACCTAAATTATGGGAGATCTGTTCTTTAGAATGGGCCTTCCCAGGTGGCTCAGTGGTAAAGAACCCACCTGCCAATGCAGGAGACACAAGAGACACGGGTTTAATCTCTGGGTCTGGAAGATCCCCTGGAGGAGGAAATGGCAACCCACTGCAGTATTCTTGCCTGGAGAATCCCAGGTGGGATGTTAGTTCCCTGACCAGGGCTCAAACCTATGCCCCCTGCAGGGGACGTGCCTAATCTCACCACTGGACTGCCAGGGACACCCCTCACCTCACCCCACCCCATTTCACTTATTCTTGAGGATGAAGAAACCACCACAAAGCCAGCCTGCTGGGATATAAAGTGGAAATAATACAGACAGAGACTCAAAGAACAGTGGCCCCATGCCACACAGGTAGACTTCATCTCTTTGATCTTAATTTTCCCCATCTGTAAAGTGGGCTTAACAAAAGCTATCCTGCCAATCTGTTAGAGACTGGATTTCATGAGGCAGGCTTGAGCATGGCAACCAGGACATCACAATGCCAACTGAGAGGAGGTGAGACTGTCTGGTTCTCCTGGGCCTGGAGTCAGGCAGTGGGGAGGCCCCTTATCAGCCTCACATGGATAAGCTGATGGATGATGACAAACAGAGGAGGCGGGGAAACAGGCGGGACAGTGGCTTGTCATTTCGTGCTGCTGTGGTTTTCATATGACTTTTTATAAGTCCCAACTGATTACAATTAAATTACACGTAATAGGAACTCAATGGAACTAATCATGAATACGAACAAAGAAGGAAAAGCAATCTCCTCACCTCACAAAACATAGGCAACTTTTTGGCAAAATCCACCACTCTGGTAATTGCTGGTGTGATGATTTTTGTAAAATGGCTGAAGGCTTCTAAGTCGACCTTTCCACCTTCTGGGGCGTTTACTATCGGTGCCTGTCCGATGTCTTCGGGCTGAGGAGGAGAGACAAGGAGGATTTAAATGAAGACACCGAACAGGTCATTGATCACGGTTCTCCCGCGGCAGGAAATCTCTCCTGAACTGACATATACTGTACGGTTTCCACGTCATTCCGTGAGAGACCGTACAGTTTCCAAGACCTTGAGTTCTCTGAGCAAAGATATATGTTCTTGGTTGTCGCTTTCAAAGGCCCCCAGTGATCACGGTCACAGGGCTGTTGCTGTGGAAAGGCACTGAGAGAAAGAGGGAGGAGGAGAAACAAGAATCTCGCTCTGTTTCTGAGTGCATGAAGGGGACCTACATCTGTGGCTCTGGGTGCCGTGTTCAGAGCAGGGCACACTCTGTGGGTGTCCTCCTGTGGGCGGTGGGAGGGGAGGGGGAGCCCCGCACACAGGACCCAAGGATTCACTCTTGCTTGCGATGCCTTTTGCTTGGGTCCCAGTCTGCCCTCCAGAGGCCAGCCCGAAGCTAGCTCCTCAGCTTGGACCGCAACAGGCTGTGGCCTCTCCTTCTATCTCCTGTGCTCACTGGTGCTCCCTGCCAGCAACAGTCCTCCCCGATGCCCTTTCTGGTCTTTGCCATGGTAATGACTGTCTTGGGTGGTCCTCACCCAGTCCCAGATGGACAGGTGAGAGAAGGAGTGCCCAGGGAGGTTCAGGACCGTTCCGAGGCCAGGACTGGTCCCTGCTCTTCCAGAAGGCCGTGCCTGGGGTCAGAGGAGCCGACACTGCCTGACGGTGGTGTCCTTTGCCCAGAGTCGCGGTGGACATGTAGGGGCGAGGCGGCCAGGCTGGGAGGCGGGAAGAGGGCAGACAGGGCAGGAGGTACGGGCTCCGGGAGCCGGTCCAGCAAGTCCGACCCCTCACCGCAGAGTGGCTGCTGAGGCCACCGCTGGGGACAGACTGCATCTGCCTCTACAGGCCCCAGACTTGACTGTGCCTCTGAGTGACCCACAGAATTGCCGACTCAATAGGTACCTGTTAAGAGAATCTGCCTTTCCACCGGCTCCCCAGGGCACGGGTGCCGCTGGCCTGAGCCTGGGCGCTGAGCAGCAGTGGGAGAGCAGTGACCACACCCAACCCTGGGGACCCACTTCCTGCTTGGCTTCCCCCGTCGCCCCTGTTGCTGCTCTCGCCTCCTTTTAGCACAAAGACAAGCAAGGATGGTTCTTTCACTCTCCTACCGCCACGGCACCAGGTCAGAGGGGTGGCCCAGGCCGTCCAAAGGTGTGACTGGAGATGTACAGACTGGGGTCGAGGGCGGGGGGATTTTTTCAATCTGCTGCTGCTGCTAGGTCACTTCAGTCGTGTCCGACTCTGTGCGACCCCATAGATGGCAGCCCACCAGGCTCCCCATCCCTGGGATTCTCCAGACAAGAACACTGGAGTGGGTTGCCATTTCCTTCTCCAGTGCATGAAAGTGAAAAGTGAAAGTGAATTTGCTCAGTCGTGTCTGACTCCTAGCAACCCCATGGACTGCAGCCCACCAGGCTCCTCCGTCCATGGGATTTTCCAATCTACTACATAGCAAACTATGACAGCAGTGACCTATTTTGGATTCTCCAGGAGGTTCTTTTGTTTTTTCCACTTTTGGGGGACAGCAAGTGGATGGGAAAGAAAGCTGGTTTCTGTCTTGTTTCATATCAGTGACTATGTTTTGGGGCAACTGTCAGCATAGCAAGCCCATGGAAGGCTGCTGGTTCTCCGGATGCAAATGGAATTGATGGGATAATCACAGGTAGGGCTTCCCTCTCTCTCCTGTCTCTATCTCTCTCTTATACTGAGTTAAGGGACAAGGACTTCCCTGATGGCAGAAAGCAAAGAGGGACTAAAGAATCTTTTGATGAGGGTGAAAAAGGAAAGTGAAAAAGCTGACTTAAAACTCAACATTCAGAAGATGAAGATCATGGCATCCGGTCCCATCACTTTATGGCAAAGAGATGGGGAAAAAATGGAAAGAGTCACAGGCTTTATTTTCTTGGGCTCCAAAACTACTGTGGACAGTGACTGCAGCCATGAAATTCAAAGACGCTTGCTCCTGGGAAGAAAAGCTACAACAAACCTAGATTGTGCATTAAAAATCAGAGACACCACTTTGCTGACAAAGGTCCATACAGTCAAAGCTGTGGTGTTTCCAGTAGTCATGTATGGATGTGAAAGTTGGACCATAAAGAAGGCTGAGTGCTGTAGAATTGATGTTTTTAAATTGTGGTACTAGAGAAGACTCTTGAGAGTCCCCTGACTCATTTGAAAAGACCCTGATGCTGGGAAAGATTGAAGGCAGGAGGAGAAGGGGATGACAGAGGATGAGATGGTTGGATGGCATCACCGACTTGATAGACATGAGTTTGAGTAAACTCTGGGAGAGAGTGATGGATAGGGAAGCCTGGCGTGCTGCAGTCCATGGGGTCACAAAGAGTTGGACACGACTGGGTGACTGAACAACAACAACAAGGGAAAAGGTACATCAGGAAGTCTGGGGGTGATTATTCCGATGCACACAGCAGCCTGCCACCCTGCAGACCACCTTGCTGGCCTTTCTGATCCCTGCCACTCTGAAATGTGGCCGGGCTCACCTGCGTGTCTGCTTTATAACTCTCTCACAAAGATCAACTAATAAAAGGAAGATGGTAAAAACGTAGAGAGTTGGATACACACATACATAAGGTGATCTTTGTAAGAAATAAAAATAAAATTTTAATAACCCCATGAATTGCAGCATGCCAGGCCTCCCTGTCCATCACCGACTCCCGGAGTTCACTCAGCCTCACGTCCATCGAGTCGGTGATGCCATCCAGCTATCATCCTCTGTCTTCCCCTTCTCCTCCTGCCCCCAATCCCTCCCAGCATCAGAGTCTTTTCCAAATAGTCAACTCTTCACATGAGGTGGTCAAAGTACTGGCCTCTTCAAATATTTTTCCAGACAAGATGGGCCATCATCACATAAAAATGAATGAAATAATATATGTAGTGGTGTTGTAAGCAAAAAAAATGGTATCGGCCACACAGGAGATGCAAGTCCTCGTGTATAGAAGCCAGTTCCGTACATGGATACTTATGAAGCAAAGCTGTCTTTAATGAAGGATTTTTAACGGCCTTGCAGGAATAATTCACAACCCCCAAGAGTCACTTTTAATCCTGAGCATAAACACTCAGTCACAACGACCCAGCTGCAGGGAGCATGTGTAAGTGTGTCCAGTGGCTGAGACGGCGGGCTTAGCTGTGCTGTCTCTGAGGGTGGATCCATGGAACTCGATGATCCATTTCACAGATATTTATTGCGCTCAGTTCTGGTTATCTACTGCTGCATAACAAACTCTCCCCAAACCCGAAACACTACTTTTTCATTTAAAACAATACATTTTCACTGAGTCTCAGAGTTCTGGGTCGTTCTTCAGGGGTCCCTCATGAAATCTCAGCAGAGACTGCTGTCATCTGTAGATGAGTCCAGTCACACCACTGGTGCCTGGGCGGGTAGGAAGTCTCTCCACATGGCTGCCTGGGGCTTCCTCCCAGCATGGCGGTCTCAAGGCAGGGGAACTCTCACTCTTTTAGTTTGTTAGGGCAGTTGGCTTCCCTCAGAGACCACATGGCATCCCTCTCCAAAATAACCAACTGGAAACTGCAAGGCTTCTTATGACCCAGCCTTAGGAGTCACTCTGCCCAAATCTGTCGTTTCAAGGAATCACAGCCCAGCCCAGATTCAAGGGAAGAGAGGACTAGATGCTACCACTCCTTGGTGAAGAAAGGGAGGAAAGAATTGATTGGCAGTCACCTTAGGGAAAAGCTACCGTCAGCTTCAACCACACATGTGACAGACACTGAAGGTGACAGAGCTGAATGGAACCCTGTCCTTCCCTCAAGGAGATCGGGGGTGGCCCAGGCACAGAAGGGGACTGGCTGACAGAAACAAAGCTCACTGTAGAGACAGACGGGATGATGGAGGCGTTCTGTCTCCCCCAGCATCCCTCGAGGAAAAAATATCCTGGAGAAACAGTTATTTGCATTTGGACCAAGCGGGACAGTTTCTTGAACATATCAAGGATCTAAAAAATATACACTTCACGTCAGCTCCATGACGGGGGGGGAGACAGGTGGGTGAAGCAGTGGCTCTGTAAACATCAACGTCCTGAACAGAACCTTGCGCCTGGGTAACCTTACAGCCTGAAGAAAGTCTACTGGCAAATCATTCTGTGCAATGCCTTTCCTGGTTCTTTCTATAGACGATTGAGAAAAGCATTACAAGCCTTTGAGTTAAAGGTATGGATGTGGCTGTTTTAATCATTAAAATCATGCTATCTTGGCTGAAGACTTGGGCCAAAAACCCAAGTTGGCCGTTTGGCCACTTTATGTTGGGCAAACCTCAGGTGGGACACTGGAAGGCCTGGGGCTTGGTTTGCATACCTGTAAAGCGAGGATGGTGATTCCAGCCTATCTAACCCAAAGTGTCATGAAGTCCAAAGAAGCAATGGAGAGGAAGACCTTTCACAATGGTTAGTTTTCGTTCATTTGTTTTTTGACATGGGCCATTTTTAAAGTCTTTATTGAATTTGTTACATTTTTCCTTCCATTTTATGTTTTGATGTTCTGGCCACAAGGCATGTGGGATCGCAGCTCCCTGACCAGGGACTGAACTGCATTCCCTGCATTGAAAGCCCAAGTCCTAAGCCCTGGACCACCATAAAATGCCTAGTTTTATAAAAATGTCAAACATGGATATTCCAAGGGTCTGGAAAGGCCTGTTTTTCTTTACACTCCCCTCCCCCAACCCTACTCCAGATTCTCATCGTCCCCCTGGACCTGACAGCATTTAAAACTCAACGTTTTGACTTCCATTGATGTAAAAATACATTCAATATATGGGTCACTTCTTTATAGAGGTGATTCTAAACGGGATATTTTGGAGTGAGTTTAGGGGATGAAATATGTATATAAATGGGCATCTGAGGGAAGACCTGAGTATAAAAAGGGAGAGCTGGCAGGTAAAGAATTTTGCTAATCAGTTGACCCAGGGCTGGCGTACTTCACAGTAGAAGCAAAGAGCTAACTGCATTAGAATTCAGTGACTCACATGCAGAAGACTGGCCCTGCACTCCCATCAATAACAGGCGGGAGACACCACCATCCCAGGTTCTGAGCACCCAGGGCACAGAGGCAAACAGAAGCGGAAGCGGAAGCGGAAGGGGCGGGATCTTACCAGGAACTTCCGCTTCTGCTTCCAGTGGCTGCCCTGGGCGTTGGTGGCCACGTGGGCCTCGGTGACGGTCTTGATGAGCTCCCATTCCTGGTCAGTGGGCTCTGGCTTGTGCCCCATGGATCTCTGCAGCTCCTCCCGCCGCCTCTTCTCCCGGTTCTCCTCGATGAGCTTCCTCTTGGCCAGACGCTTGCTGTCGTCTAGGACCACTGCGGGGGGAGAGGGACACAGAGCAGATGCTCTCCAGACAGCTGGCAGACCAGGGCGGGGCTTGAGCGGCTCAGAGGGGGTCACCTCGAGTCCTTTCTCCTTCGGGGCAAACTGCCACCGGCTAGCCATTGTCCACCACAAGCCCCAGCACCAATTCCCCAAAGCCTAGCAAGCTTTCCTAAACGAAGGTGGGTGGGGGAGACACACTTGGACACCGGGCATCTTAGCTCCACAGAGGGTGACCCTAAATAAGAATGAAGCAGAGCCAGGTAAAGCCCATCCCACCTAGAGGGTCATAGGTGGGTCTGTCTAGCCAGTCATCTGAGTTCACTCTTAAGGTGTCTGTTCTTCCCCTCAGCCCTAGCCTCCCCAAACGGCTCTTAGTAAGTACTTCAGGTTAAAAAAATTCTGGAGCAGTTAACAGAGGCTGGTATCCCTTTCTCAGAGGGAAAAGGAGTCTTGCTCTTCATTTGTTTACTCAAGGCTGATTGGAGTGGCTAGGAGCTTGGCTAGGCCAAGCTCAGCCCTCACAGATACTTTCTTTGCATTGCTGTATTCCTGGTCAACCCTCAAAGTGATTAAAGAGCCCAGGCTTTGGAATCTAGAAAGACTGGGGCTTGAATCCTGAGACTACCACATTCTAGCTGTGTGACCAGCTTACTGAGGGTCTCTGAGCTTTTGATTTTTCCAGTATAAAATGGGGTCAATAAGACCTACTTTTCAGGGTATCAGTATGATGATGCTGGACACGTGCTCAGTAAATAGAGCCATGAATTGTATCATTTATCCGTGGTCCCCAACCTTTTTGGCACCAGAGACTTATTTTGTGGAAGACACTTTCTTTTTTTCCCTGTGGATTGCAGGTTGGGGGGTGATTTGGGGATGATTCACACACATTGCATTTATTGCACATGTCATTTATAATCTAACGCTCCTGCTGGTCTGACAGGTGGTACCAGTTCAGGGCCAGAGGTTGAGGACCCCTGATACGCAAAAGGTAAATCAGAAGTGCAGGTAAGAGCAACCTATACTTCTGTGGTTAATTTCCAAAAGGAAAGCATTTCACCAGACGCTTAGTAGCTCTCAGTGGCACGGAAAGGCTCCGGGCTCATACTACAGAGTCGTAGTGTTTTACCAGTGCTGGATCTCAGCTCTGATCTACTCCAACTCCCTCTTTCACAGAGGAGGAAGAAGGCGATCATGACTTCCCAAAAGTCACACAGCAAGTTAATGGCAGGACCAAGCTAAGACCCAGGACCTCTGACTGCAGTCCTAGAACATCATTGTCCTAGGGCCACTTCCTGAGGAAGGTGTGACCTGCTAGGAAAAGAAAAATTAAAAAAAAAAAAAGCAGGCATAGCAGAGGAAGGGAACCAAAAGTGCCTGGTGAATCCATAAACAGTATGAGACCCTGATCGTGGAGACGTGGTTGGATCTTTACAGTGAGGGGGGCACTTAGAAATGTGGGCGGGCTGGGTGAGCCCCGTGAAGTCAGCATGGTTCACCCAGTAAAAGGAGGCAAGGAGAGGGCTGTGCTTATAACCCCACCCCCCAAATGCTTCCCTGGTGTCAGGGACCGTGGCAAATTGGACGTGTATTATTCTAGTTGAATCCTAAGATCAGCGATGACTTCACATAAGGGAAACCTGAAGTTAAGTCAGTGGGCACACAGCTAGTAAGTGGCAGGCCCAGGACGCCAACAGTTTTTCTGATTATAAAACCTGAGCTCTTATAATGAATGCTTCACACGCAAGCAAGTTGCACTCAAAATGAATTTCCACCTAGTGTGGATTAACACTGAGTTTTTAAAGCTCATCAACTTTCGCATCTTTAACTTCCAATAAAACAATGCAACGGACATTCAGCAGGTCCCTTCTCTCCACAGAACCTTAGCAGACATTTTGTTGGCAACCGGTAAAAGCCTTTCTGAGACAAAGAACTCAGCCAGAGGTGGGGATTAACCCATGGTTTCCAGCCTCACGCCCTGACACAACCCTCCTCCTTTTTTTCTATATAAAAGATTCCCCTTCTGTCTTCTTTAATGGGCAAACCAAGGACGTTCCAGAGATTTTTGCTGTTGTTCTTAGAGAACTCTGTTTATCACATAAATGTGGCTGTGACTCTTTCCTCTTCATGAGGTCCTCACTGCATTCTTTTTTCCTTCCTCTTTTCTTTAAACTAAAAGTTGAAATCCTTCACCAATGTGCAAAAAATTTATGCCAGAAGAAACTAGTAACCCAGATACCTAGCAAAAGGGAGGGCACACATTCTGAATGGCACGATTCTTATTTCATGATTAGATTAATTAAAGTGACTGGTGTAAATCCCTTGCACAGTGTGGAGAAGAGACCCCGACGGCTAATCTCACTGCCATATGCTGTGGCACTTTGAAAACTGGGGAGGATGACTTCAGCTTGGAATGTTTTTATGGGCTAAAAATATACCAACAACAAAAAGCCAACGGCAGGACGAGTCATGCAATAGGACTCAAGTTCACATTCTTTAGAAATTTCTGAACACGATGTTTTCTGCCAGTGCCCCGACTCCAAAAATGCCCACAAAATAAATTCCTGTCTCTGCTTTTGAAAAAAAAAGAGAATTAGTCCATGCGGTTCTGACCACATGAATGCTGTGTGGAAAATTACACCTCATCAAGGTGGGTGGAAAGACCCCTCATGTGTAACCTCTGTGCAAACAGAGTGTGGCTGCCTGTCCTGCAAGGGTGATGGGGACAGTTTAACCTCTGTCCCTCAGCCATCATCCGGATGCCTCTGGAGTCAGGCACTGATGGCGAAGGTCGGATGGAAACCGACCAGCCATGGGTGGGAGTGAGGGTCCCTGAAAGGGCTGGGTGCTTGCCCCCTGTCCACAGCATTCCTGCTTTCTTTCCTGCCTGGTTGTTGTCCTTGAGCCACGCTTTCCCCAGTCGCCACTCCCTGAATATGAAGCAAAGGAAGCAAATTGTTACTTACAATCTGTTGCCATGCCAACGTAGATGCATTTTTTAAAGCGACATTCCTGGCACTGATTTCTTGTAACTTTGTCTATGACACACTTTCCTTCATATTTACAGGAATAGGATGGATGGAGATTTTTCTGAATGGTTCTTCTAAAGAAACCCTACATGAAAAAGAAAGACCCAAGACAGCCATTTCAGATTGTCTAGAAATAAAGGCCCGCCAGCATTTTGCATCTTCCTACCACGGTGGCTGGTTTTGGACCTCACCTGTACACAGGCCTGTAGCTCTACCTGTTCCAGTACAGGCAGCTGACCCAAAGTGAATCTAAGTAGGTCTCAATCTGAGGAGAGGGAGAGGTCAGAAGCTGTGGAGTCATCATCTTTTTGGCATTTACTCAAAGCTAACGGGAAAATTGGTGTTCACACTTATGTTTTGCAAACAGTGAATCATATAAATAAATTATATTATTTCATTTTATAGAATGCCACAGTGTCAAAGTCTCTCAATCGTGTCTGTTTCTTTGCCACCACAGGGACTGTAGCCCACCAAGCTCCTCTGTCCACAGGATTCTCCAGGCAAGAACACTGGAGTGGGTTGCCATGCCCTCCTGCAGGGGATCTTCCCCACGCAGGGGATCTTCCCCACTCAGGGATTGAACTTGGGTCTTCTGCCTTGTAGGCAGATTCTTTACCGTCTGAGCCAAGCTTTGAAGAGGTTTGCTCTTTATACTGGAGAACAAAAAAGCTAGATACTTGTGATGCTCTGTGAATTAGTAATATAATTATCTAGTATTTAAATGCACGTGTTAACTGCCTTTAGAGATTTAGTTTAATTCTGGTTTTTGACTCTTGAGATGGCCGTGACCAGCTCAGATAGCCCTTAAAACAACAGTCACTGGGGAGGAGAAAATTCCAAATTCTTTACCAAATTTTCCCCAAAGCTCGAGGCATTGACTTCTCCTTTTCTAGCACCCTGTTTCTCCAGGGTCTATAGACACTTGCCCTAAAGTTCAGTGTTTCTTCCTCTCAAGGCACAGGAGAGGGCCACCTGAGGAAAGAAGGAGGTTCCAGGCCTAGGTGACTTATGTAACACCCTCAAGGCGGTGTCACATGAGAACCCTTTCTGGACATGGTACTCAAGTCATAACAGCAGAAAGCACTCCTTGTGAGTGGCGCGGCGCAGAGTGCTGCAGACAAGTGCCACGGCCTCCGTCTCTCCCACAACCTTCTGAGGTAGGCACTCTTAATATCTCCACTGTGGGGATTAAAAAACTAAGCCTCAGACAGGTTAAATCACTTGCCCCAAATCACATGGCAAGTACACGCTGGAACTGGAACCTGGGAACTGGACTGCAAGTCTTACTTATTTAACTGCTCATATGATATAAACTTAGTCCAGTTTTACTGTATTATTTAAATGTTTTAGATGAACATACTATAAACTGTCCTTTCTCACCCACTCTCAAAAAACCACATCGTTGTATGTTTTAGTATATATTAGCAAGGCACAACAGGTTTTAAAGGACGTTGCCTGTTAAAGCTTAAAGGAACCTCCAACTTGGTTGCATAAATTGGACTTAGATGCCAGCTGATCTAGTGAAAGTCGCTCAGTTGTGTCCGACTCTTTGCGACCCCAAGGACTATCCAGTGCATGAAATTCTCCAGGCCAGAACACTGGAGTTGGTAGCCATTCCCTTCTCCAGGGGATCTTCCCAACCCAGGGATCGAACCCAGGTCTCCTGCATTGCAGGCAGATTCTTTACCAGCTGATCCACCAGGATTAAGCCCAAATTGTAATTATCCCATTTAACCGGCCCTGGCTTTGATTATGTACATATACCATCTGCATATTCCTCACTCAGACTCAGGAACTCTTCTTTACAAGGAAAAGGTCTGAGGAAGGGTTTTCCATCGGGCAAAGCAGAGTAACCTGGAGGAATGGCGGACTGAGACTCAGGGACTCGGCGTCAGGGCGCGTGTGCTCATCCCTGGTCACTTCTGTTACTCAAGTCCTAACAGAAGAGCTGTTGTATTATATTTGGCTCTGCATCCTTAAACACTGAGCCCATTAGTTTGAATGACGTTGACGAACTGTCATAAGAGTCCCGAAAGCACACATGGGGCAGCGGCTGACATGTGTTTCCTGGGTGTCCATGGTGGGCTGTCCTGCCAGGCTTGGACGTCAGGGCCTGCAGAGGGAAACAAGCTTCCCCGCCTGCCCCCTCCACCCTGTACTCCTCCCTCCACCCCCCACCCCTACCCTTCGAGGGTTGCACTCACTTGAAAGGCAGAAGAAACAGAGATGCTAGCAAGAAGTCAGATGTCATAGGCAAGGAGGAGGGCCACTGGCTGGCATCCTCCTTCTGGTTTCCCTAGAGGTGGCAACACTGAAGGCCGGGGCCTCCACGAGCATGCTGACCGCTGCTCTGAAGTTGGGAGACTGTTGCCCTGAAGTCAGGAGACCCTTCCTCCCTCATCTGCTCACACTGGCTCGTGTCCTGGGGCGGGGCCCACGGAGGAGTCAGACAGGAGCAGGGAGGGGACGAGGTGATGAACCAGAAGCAGACGTAATGAGCATTTTTCCAAAAAGGCTTCTCTGGGAACCTTTAGAAGGAATGAATGAAATAACTGATGCATGGCTTATTTTGAAAAAAAAAAAAAAAAAGTTGAGGTAGCACGCTGTGCCATTCTTAGTGCCATCTTTTCTGTGGCTCATCTCGCTGCTTCTTCTTGGGCACTTCATGGACCAGATCATTTTTAAGGCTCAGGCTTCCCCTGAGGCATGATAGAAGCAAATTTTGACACATGATGAAGGAACACTTCATTTGAATAAATGTCCAAGATGGTAGGTTCCTTAATTTTAAAAAGGGAGAAACATCAACTTTTGCGAGTGAACTTGGATAGAAAATATTTACTTATAAAAAAATCTTTTTGAGACAAAAGAGATGTCTCAGGGACAGAGTAAGGACATATCTTTCACTGATGAGTTGCTGGTGAGCAGAGGTTTTGCTTTTATAAATTGACATTAGACACGTTTCTCTGCATTTTGAGAAGAACTGAATCCATTTCTTAGTGGTCCAGATGATGCCGTAATCAGCGCTAAAAAGTGATTTATTGTAGGAGCATAAACTTTCTTTCTACAAAAGATGCATGAAAACTGGCCTATCCCAACGGACGGAACATCTGATCTGGAAGATTTCCACTGTCTTCCAGGCAAAAACAGGAAGAAAAGAGTCCCTCGGCACACTGTGAGTAGTGGGTAGAAATGCTTGTAAATTATAGGTTTGAATAAACAAGATTTGAAGTGCAACTTTTTTCATTTTTGGCCACTTTTAAAAGCCCTGTTTCATTTGAACATCTCTTTTGCTTTTTTTCCAAGATGCTCTGTCCTTATGTTAAGTGATCTGTGTAACTGCCCTTGGGTTTCCCAGGTGACATAAGAGACATGGGTTCGAACCCTGGGTCAGGGAAGATTCCCTGGAGAAGGGCATGGCAACCCACTCCGGAATTCTTGCCTGGAAAATTCCATGGACAGAGAAGCCTGGCAGGCTGCAGTCCATGGGGTCACAAAGAGTCAGACACAACTGAATGACTAAACAGCAAACAGCAGCAGTGAGCATCAAGTCCTCTGCAAGGTACACTGGGTTTTTAGAGTCACTTTGGGAGCTGAATGTTAAATGGAATTTTCATTAGAGTCGCTCCTAGAATTCAAAATTTGTCATTAAAAACTGATTTGAGAGAATCTCAACACTGCATAATCAGGTAGGTAAAAGCCTTCTTAACTGGGGCTAATTTAGAAAAAAAACCCATTTGAATCGCTGAGCTTTTGGAATGAGGGAAAGCATCTACAGAAATGGTTTTAGCAGTTTCAAACAAAGCCCATAAAATTGGCCTTTCAAGAGACAGTCTGCAAGTTTCCCAATTCATAAGCAGCCACAACTTATTTGTAAATAATGTCATCAAACTCCTTATGATATTATTTTCATAGATGTAATAGCAACCTTTAGCCCAATCTTTGTTAAAAGGTTACAAATTCTAGATCAAAGGGGTCTGGATGAATGAGAGCAATATTATATCACATTCCCAAAAAAGAGTCTTGCCTTGAGACCTTAAAAATGACCTCTTTTCACTGGATATATCATCTTAACACTTTAGCAGGCTACATGTTTCCTAATTTTGTGCACAGAAAGAAGGGAGTTTGCATGGAAAATCTTCCACGAGGGAAATGACACCCATCAGTATGAACCGAGCTAACACGTTGAATTTGGGGGTCTAGGGTCAAAGGTTAGGAGAAAAGGAGGTAGTTGGAGGAAGGGAAGGAGAGGAGAGGTGGTGAGGTAGGTGATGAATGAGGAAGACTGACTTATGAATTTTAATATGATTTTTGCTGCAAAGTTTGTGATCATTTCATTTAAAATAAGGTAAATAAAACGTTCAACAACAAAATTAAAGTCTTTCTCTGACTTACTACCTCTTTTATTTTTATTTATTTATTTTTTCACTACCTCTTTTATAAAACATCAGCTGAATGCCCTGGGTTAAGCTCTGTTTACCTTTACAGTGAACTTTACCTCCTGGCTTCCCTGATGGCTCAGATGATAAAGCGTCTGCCTGCAGTGCGGGAGACCCGGGTTTGATCCCTGGGTCGGGAAGATCCCCTGGAGAAGGAAATGGCAATCCACTCCAGTACTCTTGCCTGGAAAATTCCATGGACGGAGGAGCCTGGTAGGCTACAGTCCATGGGGTCACACAGAGTCGGACACGACTGAGCAACTTCATTCACGTATCTCCTAGGCTAGGTTGTTGGACCAAAACGTGTTTGCCAGAAACTCAACGTCATGTTGATAATGAAGATGTAAGTCTGCAAATTCAGGGTCACTTTCCTCAAGCACACTGACTGTTGTTTGCCGGCGTATTCTTGTCCAGTGTCTCCTGCAGGTGAGTCTGGAGAGGATGTGATTACTGAGGGACAACCAGCATTCACCCAGGGACTGCAGCCTGTGCCAACAGCCGGTTTGGACAGTTTCAGCACAGAATTGAACCTAAGCAGCCTCAAAGATAGTCCCTAATGGAGCCCTGGAAAGTGAGCATATTCAGTCGGGTTCACACTGGCAAACGGCTCGGGGTTGAGGCCAACTCTGTCCCCGGAAATGCTCGAGATAAAGCAGGAGGAGAAATGGTCATTTCTTGGGAGGGTAACACGTTATAAAATATCAATGCGTTTTTAAACTGAAAAGGAGCCTTTATCAATTTCTTTTTATTTAATCCATTTTTCTACCTGTTGGATAGCATCATAGACAACAGTGGACGTGAGTCTGAGCAAACTCTGACAGACAGTGGCCAGCGTGCCTGCTGCAGCCTGGCGTGCTGCAGTCCGCGGGGTCGCAAACGGTCGGACACCACTGAGCGACTGAGTAACAGCGCCACCAGATCTCACACTCTCGCAAAACTTCATCTAGTTATTTTCAATTTGAAAAAAAAATTGTCTTGAATATGTGCCTCCCCCCCCAAATGAAGAGGTCCATCAGACACCCGGGTGATCACAGCCCATGAATGTCGGGGTTTGGTTCGAATTCAAACCGAACCTTCCGGCTGCGTTCCGGAAGCTCCGGGGAGGGGCCGTCCCGCAGTTACCTTGCAGCCTTCGCACGTGATGCAGCGGTAGTGGTAGCCTGTGGCTTTGTCACCGCACACGACGCACAACTCGTCCTTGTCTAAGTAACTGGGGATGTAGCCTGTGGGGAGGACAGAAGAGGAGGTGAGAAAGACATCATGTTCAAGTCAGAGATGCCACAGCCAGGAGGAGGACTGGGGAGGACCAACGGAGGGCGGAGGACGGCACGACCGAGTTGTTTTATGCGTTTTAACACAACTTTTGCTTTATGGTTTGCACATTGTGATCATTTAGTTTTAAATATAGAAAGTAAATAAAACACTGAACAAGAAAACATTTTAAAAGTCTTTCCCACCCTCTCCTTCCCACACTGCCCTGCCCCGCCCCGCCCCGTCATGTCCATAAGTCTGCTCTCCATGTCTGTGGGAAGGAGAGGGTGGGACCAATGGAGAGAGCACCGTGGAAACATGTACATTACCATCGGTAAAACCGACAGCCAGTGGGGATTTGCTGTATGACCTAGGGAACTCAAACCGGGGCTCTGGGACAACCTAGAGGGGTGGGATGGGGTGGGAGGTGGGACGGAGGCTCAAGAGGCAGGGGACATATGTAATCAGTTCAGTGGCTCAGTCGTGTCCAACTCCAAAGTATTGGAGTTTCAGCTTCAGCATCAGTCCTTCCAATGATTATTCAGGACTGATTTCCTTTAGGATGGACTGATTGGTTGGTCTCCTTGCAGTCCAATGGACTCTCAAGACATATGTATACCTGTGGCTGATTCACGTTGATGTATGGCAGAAACCAACACGATATTGTAAAGCAATTATCTTCCAATTAAATATAAATAAATTTTAAAAAGTTTTTCTCTGACAATACACTTCCTCAGTAGATTTCTCCAGGATCTTAGGTCACACTTGCAGAGTTAGTATCAGGCCCAGGATTTCTGAGTGCCTTGGAAACAGCTGTGCACACTCGCTGTGCAGGCAGGAATGGCCCTTGGAGCCAACGGGTGCAGCAAAGAGGCCAGTATTTTATTTTAAAATACTTAATATAAGTGAATTCATCATTTTTGTTATATGTAACATTATGAGTAATTATTAAAAAGAAAACATAAGGTCTTTTAAGAGCTACCTGTTCTTTGTTCCTGAAAGATTTGTTCCATGATCACACCCCAATCACAACTTAGATTACTGAGCTGGGGAAACAGTTTCTTTACTCGTCCTAATGCTGTGATACAATAGGTCCCTTGGGTAAACCATGGGTTTTCCACACTGATTAGACCTTAGAATCATCCTGCTTAAAACCATGGAATCTTATGGGGAATTCCACGCGGTCCAGTGGTTAGGACTCTGCACTTTCACTGGTGAGGGCCCAGGTTCAGTTCCTGGTCAGGGAACTAAGACCCCACATACCACATGGTACAGTCAAAAAAGAAAATTGAATCTTGGAACCAACCATTTAAAAATACTGAATCTGAGACCAGCCCCCTGAGAATCTTATTTCAGTGGTCTTAGGGTGTAGAAACACAGGCACTGAGTTTCCTAAACGTTCTCTGGGTGATTCTTATGCACATCTAGAATTGAGACTCCCTGGGCTGGGTTTATACGGAGGGATCCAGAGAGGCCAGGACATGAGACACATGGGGTGCCGTGGATCACAGTCTCTTTCGAAAGGCTTATTTCTGAACCTGTGCTTAGGGGACTTGATCCCTTGGCAATCTACGTACCATGCAATAAATTAAGAAAACTTTATAGCTGGAAAGGCTCTGAGAGAGCAAGTAATTTTGAGATGAACCGGTCTTCATCAGTTTGGCCTTCCTCAGGCTCAAACCAGAAATTAACAGCAGAGAAGAAAGCCCAGATCTTGACTTCTGGCTCTCCGAAAGTGTTGGTGTTGGTCTTTTTCTTTTTTTCTTTTGGTCTTTTTCTAAAAATAACTTCAAAAGTAGAATGAATAAGGCCATCTAAAAAAAAAAAAAAGGTTCTGCAGGGCTTCCCTGGTGACTCAGTGGTAAAGAATTGGACACAGTTACCAATGCAGGAGACACCTGCTGGGTCCCTGGTTCGGGATGACCCCACATGCTGAGGAGTAGCTAAGTTCATGTACTACAACTACTGAGCTTGTGTACCCTGGAGCCTGTGCTCTGCAACAAGAGAAGCCACCATGAAGACAAGCCTGCACGTCGTACCTAGAGAGCAGCCCCGCTCACTGCAACTGCAGAAAGCCTGCACTGCCACAGAACACCCAGCACAGCCAAAAATAAGAGTGAATAAACAAATACATTTTAAGAAAAGGTTCTGCAAACTCGTGATGTGATGACACAGCTCAGCAACTGGGTTGTTGTTGTTGTTCAGTCGCTCAGTAGTGGCAGACTCTCTGTGACCCCGTGGACTGCAGCACCCCAGGCCTCCCTGTCCATCACCAGCTCCCGGAGCTCACTCAAACTCATGTCCATTGAGCTGGTGATGTCATCCAGCCATCTCTTCCTCTGTCATCCCCATCTCCTCTGCCTTTAATCTTTCCCAGCATCAGGGTCTCTTCCAGTAAGTCAGTTCTTTGCATCAGGTAGCCAAAGTATTGGAGTTTCAGCTTCAGTATCAGTCCCTCCAATGAATTTCAGGACTGATTTCCTTCAGGATGGACTGGTTGGATCTCCTTGCAGTCCAAGGGACTCTTAAGAGTCCTCTCCAACACGACAGTTCAAAAGCATCAGTTCTTCAGTGCTCAGCCTTCTTTATGGTCCAACTCTCACATCCGTAATTGACCACTAGAAAAACCATAGCTTTGACTAGATGGAACTTTGTTGGCAAAGTGATGCCTCTGCTTTTTAATACACTGTCTAGGTTGGTCACAGCTTTTCTTCCAAGGAACAAGCATCTTTTAATTTCATGTCTGCAGTAAATAGTGGTTTTGCTTATTACGAAACAAATCCAACTGTGATAACACTTTTTATTACTGCACTCTGAGCTTATTAAATTCCATGACACAGGAAATTAAAGACACGAACAGAAGCTATGTACTTCCCACCCGTGTCTGCCTCTTTCCTTTCCTTGTACACAATGTCGAAACACAAGAAATGCTTCAGAGAGCAAATCCAGTTTCATAGGTACCACAGGTTCATCACAGAAGCACACAGAGCTTCAGAGAAAACCAAAAAGGCCTGATTTGTTGGGATGTGGAGAGGCTGAGAAAACAAAATCATTCTTTCTCTTGATCATGGTCTTTACGAACGTCTTTGACTCAGGAAACCCTTACTGTGTCCAAAAAAGATCAGCCAGGTTGAAATGACAGATGACTTACTATATGTTTTATCATGACATTTTCATCAATCTTTCATTAAACTGGGTCACGGAGGGCTTACTTTTCAGGAAAAAAACCTTTGAGGAAACAGAAAAAAATGAACCTTTTTCATAATGACTGTGCTCAGACTTGATTTTAGAAGATTCTCCCTTTTGGGAGGGAGAGAAATGAGTTCAAAGCAAGATTTGGTAAGGCACAAGGATTATCTTTTTAAACATCACAGCTTTTCTTAGTTTACTTTAGCATCATGCAAACATGAATCATCTGTTGAGTTCACTTCAAATGTTTCAAAATTCTCATCAGACATTAAAAAAAAAGAGAATTCTGGGAGGGATCTGGGCAGAGAAAAAGGAGAACTGAGAGATCTGTGTGTTCATCCAATCAGTCGTCTATTTGTGAATTTAGAAAACATTTATTTTAGCAGCTGCCACTGCGCTTGGGCTTCCCTGGTGGCTCAGACGGTAAAGAATCCCACCTGCAAGGCAGGAGATCTGGGTTTGACCCCTGGGTTGGGAAGATCCCCTGAGAAGGGAATGGCCACCCACTCCAGTATCCTTTGCTCAAGTGTTCCATGGACAGAGGAGCTTGGCGGGCTATATACAATCCACAGGGTCGCGAAGAGTTGGACACGACTGAACAATTAACACTGTACTTAGTGCTTGTAATATAAAAACAACTAAGACACGGTTTCATCCTTGCGGAAGCATATGTGTAAGCAACTGAGTTCTGTATTTCCAGTCTTGGTTATTTCTCAAGGAGAGAGAAACAGCTGAAAATGAAGGAAAAAACATGAAAAGATGCTCAATGTCATTGCAAGGAAATGCAAATCAGGGTTATACTGAGGTACTACTTAACACCCTCTAGGTTGGTTACGATAAAATGGCAGATAATAACACATGTTGGTGAGGATATGGAGAAATCAGAGCACTCGTATATTGCTGGTAGGAATGTGAAAAGTGCTTTGGAAAAGCACTTTGGCAGTTCCTCAAAAGGTTAACACAAAGTGACCTACGACCCAGCAATCCCACTCTGAAATACATGCTCAAGAGAGCTGAAAACATGTGTCTGTGCCTTATGGCCCAGCAATCCCACTCTGAGATACACACTCAAGAGAGCTGAAAACATGTGTCTGTACAGAAACTTGGACAAAGCAGCACCATGCACAATATTCAGAACGTAGAGACCACCCAAATGTCCATCAGATGATGAGTGGGCAGACAAAATATAGTATATTTGTACAATGGAATCCTATTCAGTCACGAAAAGGAAGTAAGTACTGTTACACGCTACAGCATGGAAGAACCTGGAAAGCACGCCATGAAAGAAGCCAGATACGAAATGCCATGTATCATCTACCTCTATTTCTGTGAAATATCGAGATTACGCAAATTCATAAAGACAGAAATTAGATTAGTGCTTGCCAAGGTCTGGTGGGAGGGGAGAATGGACGATGACTACTGAAGGATACAAAGTTTCTTTTCAAGGTAATGAAAGTGTTCTGGAATTGTGCAGTGTTGATGGCTGCACAACTCTGTGAATATACTAGAAACCACTGAGTGAAAAAAACCCTGTTTTGGGGACTTCCCTGGTTAGGGCTCTGTGCTTCCCCTGCAGGGGACTGCAGCTCAGTCCCTGGTCACAAACTAAGATCTCACATGCTGCATGGTGCAACAACATCAAAAAAAAAAGAAATAAATGGAATTAAAAAAGAAAACCATTGTTTTGTATGGACATATTTTGCATAAATCTATGACTTTTATAGTATGTGAAACATGTCTCCATAAAGCTCCTAGTAGAAAGCAAAGAAACCAGGAGAGAAAAGAGGTTCCATTCAACAAACATATATATGAGGGGATCCCATGCCAGGCAACATGCCAAGGAGCTGAAGACAACCAAGTCTTAATTCTTGGGGCAGCTTTCAGTGTTTTGGGGGAAACAGACAATCATGGGTCACCTGCCTATGACATGGTCAGGGCTGGGGTAAGTCTCCGAGTCGCCCTCCTGCCCAGCCGCGGCCCAAGTCCAGGATGGGCACTCTCAACCCTCCCCGTGCTTGTCAGTGGCAGCCCTCAGCACCTGGGGCATAACAGGCGTGAGCTTTCCCCTTCCTTAGACATGGTCTCTGGTTCACTGCAAGTGCTACGGTTCCAGCGAGGGGGCAGGGATCATACGTCCACGCTGAAACCCTGGTGTCCGCCCCTGGTTCCTCTGATGGACAGCATCACAGTTTCTGCAGATCACTGCTGCCAGCCCTCTAGAGGGGAGAACACGGGGAGGAGGCCTGTATCTAGCACGTGCAGACAGGCAGGGTGGCAGTCTGGAGCGGTGCCCGAGAGGCTGAGGGTCTCCGCGAGGGCTTCCAGAAGAGCTAATAACGCAGACGCAGGGCCCGGCTTCCAGCTTCATGAAAACTGCATTAGGATGTTTGAACTTTGGTTAAAAAACCCCCAAACTCCACTCAAATGAAGATGTCCAGATTCAAGCTCATCTAAGACGTGGTGATCTGGGGGCAAGCATGCTTACTGATCAGCTAGATTCCTGCTTGCTTTGATAGCTCTCATCACAGGGTTTACTAGGGCTAGGACACAGGGCTAAGGAGAGCTGAAGGGCCATATGTGTTCCCACAATGGAGAAATGAAAATCACTATGTCTAGGCCAGTTCGGTTGAGACACCATCACCGAAAATGGAGATCTGAAGTCTGAGTCTTATACATCTTGCTCAACTGTCTACTTTGGGCCATGAAAACCACTGTTGGGACTTCCCAGGTGGTACAGTGGGTAAGAGTCTGCTTGCCCATGCAGGGGACACGGGTTCGATCGCACGTCTGGGAAGATCCCACATGCCTCGGAGCAACTGAGCCCGTTAAGCTAGTGCTCTAGAGCCTGGGAGCTGTAGCTACTGAGCTCGAGTGCTGCAGCTACTGAAGCCCACGTGCCCCAGAGCCCGTGCTCCACAGCAAGAGGAGCCGGTGCCCTGCAACTGGAGAGCAGCCCCTGCTCGCAGAAACTAGAGGAGGCCCACATGCAGCAACAAAGACCCAGAGAAACTGAAACTAAAAGTAGATAAATAAGATAAATATTGCAACTTCCCATGCATTAAAAATCCACTATTCATCACACTCAAAAAGAGTCATTGCTTGCTGGTTAGGTCTCTCCTTTTCATGATCGTAAACCCCAAACCCCAAAGTAGTATGCCACTGTCTGCTGCTGCTGCTGCTGCTGCTAAGTCACTTCGGTCGTGTCCAACTCTTCGCGACCCCATGGACTGCAGCCCACCAGGCTCCTCCATCCATGGGATTTTCCAGGCAAGAGTAGTGGAGTGGGGTGCCATCACCTTCTCCGATGCCACTGTCTGCTAGGCAACTCAAATCTAAGGAGAAATACTAACAAAATCTACAGGAAAATTCACAAGGTGTTGATTTACTCTACACACAGTTTTTGAGGGGTGGAGTTCATTCTTAGGAAAAAGAAACAATAGCTCCAACAGGGATCTGTGTCCAGAGAACCAACTAGTGATCAGGTGTGTAGGAGTCAGACATACTCTGGAAATATGTTACATTACAGTGATCAGTCTCTAGGGATCAAAACCAACATGTACAGGGACGTCCCTGGTGGCACAGTGGGAGAGAATCCACCTGCCAACGCAGGGGACACAGGTTCGGTCCCTGATCCGGGAAGATCCCGCATGACGCAGAGCAACTAAGCCTGAGTGCCACAACCACTGAGGCTGGACACGAGAGGCCGGAACCACAACCACCGAGCCCACTACTGAAGCCCTCACGCCTGGAGCCTGAGCTCCGCACCAAGAGAAGCCACTGCCGGGAGGGGTCCTCGAACCGCAGCTGGAGAGCAGCCCCGCCGCAACCCGAGAAAGCCTTCATCAAGCAACAGAGACCCCTCGCAGCCAAAGATAGACAAACACATAATTAAACAAGTAAACAAAATGACTGCGATATAAAAGAATTAAAAACTGTGTACATTAGTTTCTTATAAAGTCCAGATTTTTTTAAGTAAAAATTATACAAATAATAGAATTTATTGTAGAAAAATCGAAAGACGTAAATTAGCAAAAAACAAACTTACCTAGCAACTTTCTCCCACAGAGATAAGTACTGTAGCATTTTGATGTTTCTACATCTTAAATTAGGATCTTTGACTGTATGTGGACATATGCGCCTGTGTGCACTGAAATGCATACTCACAAAACACAGTCACCCAATTACTAAAAAAATGCATCTTCCTGGTAAAGTCAGATGGAATATACATATCCATGTTGTCAGGAAAGCTACATCTTATTGTGAAATTAAATTTTCTTATTGAAGTACAGTTGCTGTACAATATTATATAAATTACAGGTGTCTAATATAGTGAGTCACAACTTTTAAGGGTTATACTTCATTTATAGTTATTATAAAATATTGGCTATATTTAATGTGTTGTTACTATGTCCTTGTAGCTTCAGTTCAGTTCAGTTCAGTTCAGTCGCTCAGTCATGTCCAACTCTTTGCGACCCCATGAATCGCAGCACACCAGGCCTCCCAGTCCATCAACAACTCCCGGACTTCACTCAAACTCACCTCCATTGAGTTGGTGATGCCATCCAGCCATCTCATCCTCTGTCGTCCCCTTTTCTTCCTGCACCCAATCCCTCCCAGCATCAGAGTCTTTTCCAATGAGTCAACTCTTCGCATGAGGTGGCCAAAATACTGGAGTTTCAGCTTTAGCATCATTCTTTCCAAAGAACACCCAGGACTGATCTCCTTTAGAATGGACTGGTTGGATCTCCTTGCAGTCCAAGGGACTCTCAAGAGTCTTCTCCAACACCACAGTTCAAAAGCATCAATTCTTCAGCGCTCAGCCTCCTTCACAGTCCAACTCTCACATCCATACATGACCACAGGAAACACCATAGCCTTGACTAGACTGACCTTTGTTGGCAAAGTAATGTCTCTGCTTTTCAATATGCTATCTAGATTGGTCTCATCTTATACCTAATAATTTGTGCCCCTCCCCCACCCTATTTTGCCCCTCCCCCCTTCCCCACTAGTTTGTTCACTCTGAGTCTGTTTCTTTTTTATTATACTCACTAGTGTGTTGTATTGTTTAGATTCTGCATATAAGTGATCTCATACAATTTTTGTCTTTCCCTGTCGGACTTATTTCCCTCAGCATAATGCTGTCCAACCATGTTGTTGCAAATGGCAAAAGTTCATCTTTTTTTATGGCTGAGTAATATTTCCTTGTGTACATATACCACGTTTTCTGTATTCATTCATCTGTTTATAGACACTGAGGATGCTTCCGTATCTTGGCTATTGCAAATTATGCTGCTAAGAACATTGAGGTGCATATATACTTTAAAATGAGAGTTTCTGTTTTTTTAAAAATGTCATTATTTATTTACTTATTTGGCTGCACTGGGTCTTAGCAGCAGCACTTGGGAACTTGGTTGCAGTGCTCAGGCTTCTCTCTTTTTGGCTCAGAAGTTGTAGCACATGGGCTTATTTGCCCCGGCATGTGGGATCTTAGTTCCCAGACCAGAGATTAAACCTGTGTCCCCTGCATTGGAAGGTGGATTCTTAACCACTGGACCACCAGGAAAGCCCCAGGGTTTTGCTTTTTTCTGGTACTTATCTGGGAGCGAAATTTCCAGGTAATATAGTAGTACTGCTACTAAATACTAGGGCTTCCCTGGTGGCTCAGGTGGTAAAGAATCTGCCTGCAACGCAGGAGACCCAGGTTCAATCCCTGGGTCAGGAAGATTTCCTGGAGAAGGGAATGGCAACTCACTTCAGTATTCTTGACTGGTGAATCCCATGGACAGAGGAGCCTGCTGGGCTACAGTCTGTGGGGTCGCAAAGAGCTGGACATGACTGAGCAACCGATACACATAGTAGTTCTATTTTTAGTTTTTTTGGCGAAAGCTCCATACTATTCTCCATAGCGGCCGCACTCATTTACATTCCCTTCAACAGTGTAAGGGATTGATTTCCTTTTCTCTACATCCTTGCCAACATTTGTTGTTTGTGTTCTTTTTGATGACAGTCATTCTGACAGGTGTGAGGTGATATTGTGATTCTGATTTGCATTTCCCTGGTGATTAGTCATGTGGAGCATCTTTTCACATACTTGTTCTCCATCTGCATAGGGAAGCTACATCTTGACTTCTTACACCCAGAGGTGATGTGCATTTTGTCAGATCAAGTGAAGATGGCAGAGATAAAGGAGAGAGAGCTACAGGTCTTTTCCTTCTCATCTTTGAGAACCAATCGTAGTGCAACTGGACACTCTGTGGCTTGAGGGACACGCCTTGGGAGGGCTGGAGACCACCCGGCAGAACTAGAAAGATGTAGGACCCTCCCCCACAACCTCATCACTACCTTTCTGCTTTACTCTTTGCCATTGGCAGTAGGGCACTGAAGATTTCTTCCTGTCTGTAGCTCAACAATTTATGTGGAAGGTTGAACTGTCTGGCCTTTAAAGTTCTTGGGAACCCTGGAGTCTCGTGATAATTCAATGTGTGGGTGGAATGGATGCCTTCTGTGTTCTGACTGTGAGTCTGAAGAGTGGTTTGCTTTGCTCTTGTATTTCTCCTAGATTATCTTCATGGAGAGTGGGTGAATAGGTGATTATGTCTGTAGTTAAAACATCAAAACCTCTACAGAAACATCTACTTAAGTGGTAGCAGTTGCACACTAGTGCACCCCACCCATGTCCTTCTTTGCTCCAAAATATTAACTCAGAACCATCTTATTTACCCAAAATAGTCACCACAGGCAACAGGACATCAGTCACTATGCCTGGGTCCATCATTCATCATCAAATAACTGTCACCAGGAGTGAGATCCCAGCAAGTGGAGAGGTGGGTGGGGAGTCTCTTTAGGCTACTGAATACACTTGACACATCACACGGTAACCAGTTCTCCTAGCTGCGTAACCACTGCCTTCTCTCCCCTCTCGGGGTCTCCATCCTTTTTCTTCCTCGTGCACGCCAAGCAGCCACATGCTGGCTGATACATATGCCCAGCTGAGGAAATGCATGCTGCCGGGAGTGCGCGCTCACTGGTGTCGGTACGGAGTTCTGCCTGGAAACAAATGTGAGAAACACAGCCCAGAGGCCTCGCTGTTCACCTGAGCACTGCATCTGTGAACTGTCCCAAGGGACTGACTGCTAAAGAAGCATGGTTAAACAAGGCCCATGACCACATGTGACAGTCCAAGGACGATGCATTTTGCCTAGCTTTTATGTTCTCAGATGCACTGTATCCTAGACTAATCAACTGTGCTGTCACTTTATCAAGGATATTAGTATGAAAGCAAACTCCGTCTGTTCGTTCAACAAAGGACCAGGAGAGTTTTTTTTAGTGAACACTTGCCAAGCATTAGTCTGACTAATTGCCAAGCATTACTCTGCACTAAAACAGATCGACATGCTAAAATATTACTAACATTTTTTTTTTTACTTTTTTGGCTAAGAACTTTAAGATCTAATTCACATAACATACAATTCAACGGCTTTTAATATATTCACAGAGTTGTAAAATCACACTGTCATCAGCTTTAGAGCATTTTCATCCTCATCCTAAGAAAGTCTGTACCTTTAGAAATCACTTCCTATCCCTCTCAACTCCCCATCTGCTCTGCTCCAAGCAACCACTAATCTATTTTCTGTTTCTACCTATTTGCCTATTCTCGACATTCTGTATAACTGGAATTGTACCACATGTATTCTTTGATGACTGGTTTTCACTGAGCACAATATTTTAAAAGTTTATCCCTGTTGTTTTTAAAAGTTTGATTTTAATTTTTAAAAATTTGGTTCTCAGAGGGACTTAGAACGTGAAAGGGAAAGCTGTGTGCATTCGTGTCAGAAATCATGCAACCGGAAGCAAGCCTGGCTTCTTGTTTTGCATTGGGTGGGATTCACTTGGTTTCTAGTTAATGAATGGGTAAGAGCAGAGGGCTGGCTAGTCTAACTTTTTTGAGTGGATTATAACAGCATCTCAGGCCCTAGTAGAAGGAAACCCCTCATCGCCTTGGTGGACACACAGTCCTTAGGAACAGAACGTAAGGCAGACCTTGCTGGTAGGTGGAAAGGAGAAGAAGCTGCCTCGGAGGGTCGACCCAGCAGAAGGAGAGGGGAGCTGAGACCAGACCATCTGCTCATCTTCCCTTTCAGATAAGACCCCTTGCCTGGCACAGCCGTCCTGGTGTCTGAAAGGAGCAGCGGTTATCACAGGTGGTGGGAAACCCCTTGGGTCATTCAGAAAGGTGCTGGTTCATGGTGAGGTTAAGGCTGTGGACCCTGAGCAGTTAGGGTGGGGCTATCGGATAAGAATATATTTTTATACCCCCAAGGAAGCTAAACTGTTAGCATGTTCGGTCACTCTTCCAATTTTACCTGGAACTTTCTCAAATTATCCCACAGCTAGGTCTTTCTGATTGAAGCTTTCCCCCCACAGGACCTTCAACATCATGTTATTTCTTTATATATTAAAAAAAATCTTGAACAGTCCATCGCTTAGCTTTTTCCCAACATAATAATCCTGATTTATGTTATGTTTAATTCTTGGTATTAGATACCAAGTTTTGCATCATGTTAGTATGTAACCCTTTGATAAACACCATATTCATTCATCCATCCATCCATTTACTTAACAAACATGTATGCTCCAGTGTGTAAGGAATGGGGTTCAAACTTGAAGCAGTGTTAACTTTCAAGGTCTGCAGTTTCCCAACAGAGCTGCCCAGATACTCCCATTCAGGGAATCTTTCCTTAGAACAGCGTGTCTTTTCTTTACATCCTGCCCTCTGACTGGCTGGGGTGAAGATACAAGAGGTGCAAGTCTTCAAACTCTACTCAGGAAGGCGGGGGAGGGGAAGAAAAGGGGAGGGAAGCAGAAAGGAGGCCGGGTCAGAGGTGTCAGTCCATAAAGGGGAGAGGACATGAACATAAGGGTCTCTGGATTTCCTTTTTCTGGAATCTTAAGGCAGAAAAAGGGCCAAAACAAGGTTTAGATGGTTTCTTCTAACTCAAGAGTTCTTGAAACTAAAATAAATCATTTTTAGGATGAGGCTAGGGCATGATACAGATTTCCCAGATGGCTCTGTGGTTAAAGAATCTACCTGCAATCCAGGAGATGCAGGTTCAATTCCTGAGTTGGGAAGATCCCCTGGAGAAGGGCATAGCAACCCACTCTAGTATCCTTGCCTGAGAAATCCCACGGACAGAGAAGCCTGGAGGGCTATTGTCCACAGGGTCGCAAAAGAGTCAGACATGACTCATGCAAGGGGCATAATACAGTTTTACACACAAGAAGTCCCTAACTAACCTTTATTCTCCCAGTCCCCATGGACTCCAACCCTCAGGAGCTGACACAACCTTTCAATCTACAATTAGAGCTAAACCACTTGAAGATGCAAATCACGAAGAAAGGGAAAAGACCGGTATAATGAGTCCGTCAAAATGTTAACCAAAAGGATACATACACTAGAAGTCTGCACTGTTTGGCTTTCAGAGTGTTTAAAAATCTCAGCCAGTTTTTAAAACCAGGATTTCACATAAAATGTAGCTTCGTGTGAAAAATGGGAAGATCTGGCGTACTGAGCCCAAATCCTCCCAAAGCACCAATAAGGCAGCCCCCCTCCTAACAGAGAGACCCCTGGCTCTCTGCAGTCAGCACCCTGAAGTGGCCAGTGTCAGTGACCTCTTAGACCTAGACCACTAGACCACTTAGGTCTAGTCTCTCATCATCTTTTGATGAGTAAAGAAATATTTCACAGAACTTGTATCTTTGGCCAAAGTGGGAAGACACAAGTAATTCAAGAAAAGTTAAATGATGCATTTCTTTATGGAAGTGAAAATTCTGATCCTGCGACAAGTAAACAATGTGTGCGATGGTTAAAAAATTTAAACTGGGTTGTCTTTACGGAACAACTGTGTCTCTCAGTTACTGACGTCGGCTCTTTGGTTCTTACGGACATTGGTGTTTCAGAACTCTGGTACTAATGAGATCACTTCCCATTTTATTTAATATTAGATTTTTAAATATTTTATTTTTGGCTGTGCCTCATGGCTTGTGAGAGCTTAACCCTAATCCTGACCCTAGCCCCGAGCAGGGATTGAACCCGGGTCACAGCAGCGAAAGTGCTGCGTCCTCACCACTGGACCGCCAGGGAATCCCCAATCTTTTCCTTTTTTTAAAGAGGTGATTGGTTAGAAAGCAGGAAGGTAAAGTGTTTTAGGAGAACAGGGAAAGGAGGCAGCAGAAAAGGTCATCAGAAATGGGCATAGTGGCTGCCTCTGATCTCTGGTTTTGCTCTGAGAGTCAGTTTATGGTATTGGGCTTCCCCAGGAGCAACCATAGTTATTTCATGCCCTGCAGGTCTGAGGAAAATGGGTGCCTTTTCTTTATCTGAATACCCTTCAGAATGAGAGTCAAGGTCTAGATCTAAGAATGCGGGCTAGCAGCTTTTTAGTCTGATGTCTCATGAAGGAAGGGGCAGCTGGGTTTGGCATCAGGATGGCATCCTTGTTCTAAGCTGCACTGGTCTCCCTGAGGTCACCCCTGTAGTCATGGAGTGGAAAGGAGAGGGGGTGCTTATGTCTACACAGAGCTGACCTAAACAAGCTTACCTGATGGAAGGAACACAGTCCAAACCATGCGGACTGTCTTTAACACACATGCATAAGCAGCATGTTGCAGGTATACATGTAAATGGATGTTCAAGTGTACTCCATTTTGAATCGACTCAATACTCAAAAATCTAAACTTTTCCATTTGAAAGCTGAGGAGGCTTTTCCTATTTCACATGACAAAAAAGAACCTTTACAATATACCCTTTCTTTCAGATGTTTTCTAAATATTCAATTCTTTCAAGGCAGTGGTTCTCAACTGGGGCGGTTTTACCCCAAGGGGACACCTGGCAGTATCTGGAGACACTGCTGTTGTCGCGACTGGGCTATTGGCATCTGGTGCCTGGAGGCCAGGGACGCTGCTAAACGTTCCACGAGGCGCAGGACAGCCACACAACAGGGAGGAGCCGGCCTCAAAAGTCATCCGTGCATGCCAAGATGGGAAACTCTAGTCTGATACTCATTATGTTTTTTTATATATATGAATTTATTTAATTGGAGGCTACTTACTTTACAATATTGTATTGGTTTTGCCATACATCAACATGAATCCACCACGGGTGTACACGTGTTCCCCATCCTGAACCCCACTACCACCTCCCTCCCCATACCATCCCTCTGGGTCATCCCAGTGCATCAGCCCCAAGCATCTTGTATCATGCATTGAACATGGACTGGCGATTCGTTTCATATATGATATTATACCTGTTTCAATGCCATTCTCCCAAATCATCCCACCCTCTCCCTCTCCCACAGAGTCTGTTGTATACATCTGTGCCTCTTTTGCTCTCTTGCATACAGGGTTATCGAGGAAACCACTATTGAAAGAGACACATGTACTCCAAGGTTCATCGCAGCACTGTTTATAAAAGCCAGGACATGGAAGCAACCTTGAAGTCCATCAGCAGACGAACGGATAAGAAAGCTGTGGTACATATACACAATGGAGTATTACTCAGCCATTAAAAAGAATACATTTGAATCAGTTCTAATGAGGTGGATGAAACTGGAGCCTATTATACAGAGTGAAGTAAGCCAGAAAGAAAAACATCAATACAGTATACTAATGCATATATATGGAATTTAGAAAGATGATACTTATTATGTATCACTTATTTCCTTCCCCAAAAAGGTGACTTACGCAAATGATTCAGCACTACTGTACTAAGCAAGGGATGCCCGTCTGCGAAGTCAAGGCCGGTGGGGAGCAGGCCTTTGGGAGAGAACGCGGGGCCGGTTAAACTGCAAAGGCTGCCGCGCTGTGAGGTGGGTCCTGACCTGAAGGGAGGCGGCGGAGGAGCGCAGGGTGAAGCCGAGGGTGTGGCTGGCAGCGGGATCGGTTCAGGGGTGAGGGGCGTGAGGAAACGAGCGAGCTTTCTGGAACAGTGGGTGTGGGAGGAGGCACAGAGGCCGGAATCCCGAGGGAGCTCCTCAGGGCCGGGGACAGTTGGCGGAGCGGGTGTCTGGTCCGCCAGGTCACAGACAGGGTCTGACAGCTTGAGGAGGGGCCTGTGGAGGGTGGAGAGGGCGGGGGGGCCGGAAGAGAGGCTTTGGGGGAGAAGGGGGGACACGCGGAGACGGGGCAGCGCGGCTGGGCGGAAGGACCGCCCCGGGAGTGTGGGGCTGAGGGAATCCTCTCGGGCCTGAGAGGAGCCTGGGACCAAGGACGGCCGCGGCCACCAGGGCGTGGACACGGGAGAAGGCAGGTCCCCGGTGCTTTAGTAGGAGGAGGCGGGTCCTAAAAGCTGGCCCGGAGCCGACGGCAGAGCGGGAGGCCACTGGGCCTCAGGCTGAATGGCCCTCAATGCCGGGAGCTGAGAGAAAACAGAGTCTACCGGAAGCATTTCATGAAGGGATGAGACCCGGTGGACACGAAGCCCGCACGCAGCAAGTACACAGCTCCAACGCTCCTTCCCCAGCCTGCCAGCCCCCGACTAAAGTGTCTCATAAGACCTTGGGCTCCTGGTATGACTGTCGCCTCGAGAGGCAGTGGGTGCCTGAGGGCACCCAGTGAAACCCCTGAAGGACACGCCTCTGACGAGACAGACCCCTGAATCTCAGCAAAGAGAAGACAGAAGGGCAGGCTCGAGCTTTCCTCGGCACTTGGGCTTGCTTTGGAAACGACTGTTGTTCCTTCCTTTGCTTGCATTTCTAGGTGCTGAGAGGCACTTTCATTTAACCTGTTGAACAGCAAAGGTGTTTCGTACTAAAAAAGAAAAAATGCCTATTATTTTCTGGAGTGGTGTCGACTCTTTGCAGCATGTGGGTGGTGGTGCCCAAGTGGAAATCCTGACTGGTACCAGCATCCCTACAATTATATAAGCACTGCAGAAAGATCTGCAGTTGCACTGGCCTCTTAAGGATTCCACTGTAAAGACAGGACCCCTGCAGCACTTGGTTCATTGGGTGGACTGACCGTAAATCTTCCCTTTCTTTGTTTCCTTTTGTGCCTGCCTCTCCCTGGACTGGGTGCCATTCTGGGGTTTAAGGGTACTTGTTTCTCATGTAACATTTTTTTTTTTTTTTTCAGGGCAGACTCTGGGGCCTATATATCCTCAACTCTACTGTATAGCAATCCTTCTTCAACCTTAACAGACGCTAAGGAAATTCTAATTGTGGCTTCCCGAGGGGCTCAGTGGTTAAGAATTTGCTGCCAACTCAGGAGATGTGAGTCCCATTCCTGAGTCAGAAAGACCCCCTGGAGGAGGAAATGGCAGCCCATTCCAGTATTCTTGCCTGGGAAATCCCATGGACAGAGGAGCCTGGCAGGCTACAGTTCATGTTTAGTCGACTTAGCAACTAAACAACAAGGAAATTCTAATTAGGATTTCTTTAGGGCTTAACTCTTGTTTTTAATCCAGTGTTCTTTGATGTGGACCATTTCAAACATCCTCCACCTACCATTTCATTTCCATTTCTAATATCTACACAATTACTCACACACAGTCAACAGAGCTAGAGAACATGGAAAAATTAGATTCCTGACTAGAGGCAGACTGGCAATGGAAACAGATTCAGGAACGATGGCTCTGTGTGAAGGTGTTGCTTTCAGGTATGAAGTCTTCTTTCTGTGATAGTAAGAAGGCGGCTGTTGAACGAGTACACGTGCAGTCCAGCCCCCAAACGAAACAGGACAGACACACGCATCCCCTTGATCCTGGTTCAAATCCAGGCAATTCTTACGCTCTTGGACATGATAACCAACTTGATTCAAACACACTAGCTGCGTTTTGGACGTGCAGATCTTGCAAAGATGGCACGGAGGATGTGAAGCAGGGAACCCAGGGGAGCTGAGTTGCTCAGGACACACACGGTGCGAGGAAGGAGTCTGTAGAAGCAGACCCAGAGGCGGACTGGCCAAGCTGCCCGCAGCGCGGCCAGACTCAAGCTCTTTGGGGACTCTGGAATGTAACTGGAATTTCTGGTGGAAACAGCCAGCACCCCGTGCCAAAAAAAAAAAAAAAAATTGACTTTTACCTCTGCTGAAAGCTCGGCCACAAAGGAGAAGACACAGCACCCTGCCTGCCAATTTCCCTTCCCTTTGTCTGGTTTCTAAATGTGCTCCTCCTATTTCTTCTGAGTTGGGACTAGGAAGAAAGTGTGGGGCAGAACCGGCTCTGTTGGCTGATGTTGACATAACAAACCATGGCTAGGCTCCTTGAAAGATAAGAAGTAGGGAGCTGTATCTTCGTAGTGATTGCTCGAGTTCTTTTGATTTGTCCCTAACTTTCAAAAATTGAAAACGTGTTTTCACATACTGTATGAAAAGTAGATTCATCTAGGTAAAAGTAAATGCATACTATGGATCTCAGCCCCTCGCAGCGTGGAAATTACTTACTCCCCTTCTTAAAGTTTTATTTTAAATTTCATTCAGTGAATTGTATTCTAACTCTTTGTTAATTCACGTTCTCAGTGCTTCAGGAGCTTGATAACATTTTCCCCCCTTGGCTATTTTATACATGTAAAGACAGAGAAAACAATGCAAAGGGAACTAAGTCATTCTAAAGTCTATTATTGAAATAATCAGTCTTGTCACTGGGTTATGCAGCCTTCCTTTATTTCATCTATGTGTACTTATAACACACTTTTTTTTTTTTTACAAGATTACGATCATTTTCTACATACTAGAAAACTCCAATTAAAGGCTAGAGAATAAGTCATCCTTCAAAAAATTGTGAAAAAGTTAAGACAACTGCATTATTGAAGAGTTTATAAAGCTGTTTTGACAGCAACAAGCACAGATGAAGCAATTATGAATTTCATGAAAATAGATAAAAATCCAATTGGAATAATGAGGCCTGCCCCACTGAACACCTGTTTATAGTCTTAATTTTGCCTTAAGGAGATACGACTGATGTTCTCCAACAACAACAAAAATCAATAATGGATCAATATGGATAAACGTGTTGGGTCTGACCTTTTGTCCTAAGAGACAGTTAACAGCTGGGTTTAGTTTTACTGGGATTTACTTAAAGACTTGTAACAGTAAATAATGGTGCATTTAAGAATATTTGCCTGCTTTGATTTAGTGAGTTTGGCAGGTGGCAGTGGCCTTTCAATGGCATATGGCTTTGAGAAATTACATCAATATATGCATATGATGTCTTAGCCTCTAGTTCATGCGTCAAGTTAATTAGTAAAGAATCATTGGTTTAGCATTTTATAAGCAAATATTCTACAGCACTAGAGGAAGAAAATACAGTGAAAAGATAAAACAAAAAAAGAGTAAAAGCCTGCAAAGTTTTGCAAGAGTTTTTAATAATAGTGGAATGCCCAAATATAGAGACAAACCAATATTTTCTTGAGATCCTACAGCATGAGGAAAGCATATCTCCAGGCATGCCTAATGAAACAATGTTAACTGCTTTTCAAAGATAAATTACTTATAATATTAAGTGAAATAGCATGCAGTCTATCTCAAAATTCCCATTAGGGACTTACATGCAGTGTCCCTTGTAATAAGTGAGAATTTCTGATGCCTTTCAAGAGAAATATGAAACTAAATGAAAATGCAGATGAATGACTCTGAAAATGTTTTATGCTTCAATTTCCTTCGTATCTGGATATTACAGGATAACACAGAGAATAAAAACACAGCATATGGTAAAAACTAAATGGGGTTTTGTTTTTTAAATTTTTGTTTAAACGGGCTACTTTTAATTGTGAACACATATTAAGGAAGGCAAATAAAATTTTTATAGGATCCACAATCAAGTTATCTTATGTTTTAAGATAATTTCATGGAGAAATTCATCTTTGAAGATCAGAGGGCATTATATTCTTGCAAATTATGAAGACCTATAAATTTGGTTTCCACTGAAATATCCTGTGGATTGTACACAGGAAAAAAAAAAAAGAGTTTCTGGCATATTTGCACTAGAATTTAAGCTATTTTCAAAAGCATTTCTATCTGGCAACTGCTTTTAAGTTTCTTGAGTACGACCAGTTTGCCTCTTTTATTTTAGCTTTTGGTAATACGAGATAGGTTCTACCGATAGAAAATTAAACACTATTGGAAAGCTGCAGCGTCTGTTAAATGGATATTGCACTTGTTTGAATATTGGATATTTTGAAGGCTATTTCATTCTCTTTCATGCAGTTTATTTGACATGATGGCAAACACGTCCACCTTTAGGCACATGATGGCAAGGTAAAATGTATCAGTTTCTTAATGAGTTTTATATTCTTACAGTTAGTTATGATTACAAGTAGATTCTTTACAGTTTACGTGGATAAGTAAATATATTAAAAAGAACACTTACAAATCCCAACATCTCAACGTTATAATATGGTAAAAAAAAATAGTGAAAATATTTTACTACTTACCTAAAATAAACTTTCAATATAAAGTGCCAAGAAAAAGTCAAATGAGTTTTTAATCTGAACCAGAGCCGAGGAGAATGATCCCGTTTCAAATGCAACAGTGCCAGTCCCCAAGGGCGAAGCCTTAACGCATTTTCTTTAGCAAAGAAGCTGACAGTATTCCCTGTGGGCAGTGTGCACCCACACGCGTGCACACACGCTATATAGATAATAAAATCACAGCCTAACAAACCAACTCCATCCAGCTTGTGTACTGGAGGAAAAAAGTGCTTGGAAATCTTCGTCGTTCAAGGACTTCTTTTGATCACTTAGCAACCTCTCTTTCCTGCTATTTTTAATTTCAAACGTTCCGCGTTCAAAGTCAAAGATTTGACAAAGCGGATGCAAAGGGTCCCTTTAAAACACCCCAGAGACAAACACGGAAACTTGGATCAAACGGAAGAAAAATGGTCCCTACCTTTTTTCTGAGAGTACGATGGCGACTGCACTTGAGAAAAAGTAGGCTTTTCTTCAGTGAAATATTCAGGTTGGCTGTATTGATTCAGGGCCATGTCCAAGTCCGAGTCCCTGCTTTTCAGCATGTTTCCAGGGTAACTACAGGTATAAGGCTGATTCACTGCCCAGGCCTGTTCCATATATATGTTCTTACTGGGCACAGCCTGAGCGTTGCAACCACTGTAACCTGGACTATCTTCGAAATACGCGTAATAATCAGTGGCCTGCATGTAGCAGTTGCTGCCGGCAGCTGGGTGTACTTCGTAGAGTTCTTGCATACAGAAGTTCATTTTGGTGCCCGGGCTCTGTTTCTACTTTACATATACACACACTCTATGGATGCAGTCCCCAGCCCATACGCCCCGCGTGCCGGGCATATACAGCAAGAAGCGTACATACATACACATGAAGGGAGAAGCCGAGATGAATAAACACCAGCCACACGCAACCCAGCCTGCTGTACTTTGCCACGGCACCTGATGTGCTAAAATCCTATTTAGGTGGAGGTGTCTTTGGAGCTCTGCTGCCATTCAAACATGTTGGAAAGCAGATTTCTGACTATCAAAGGTCTTAAGCTGTGAACGCACCTAATTCCCAGAGAAGATGGCAAGCAGGTAGGCATTGACCTCTGCCCAGCTGGAGGACTGACAGCCAGGACGTGTCTGTGGCTCTGAGGCTGGGAAGATCCATTTTATATGCTGTTTTTAACTCCTTTCCACATGATTAGAAAATGATTACTCATTGTTATGTCATTTTGGTTGACAACTTAAGCATGAAACATTATAAAGACATCTTAGAGTCTATCCTTGGATACACAGAAAATCCGAAAATCAATAATCTAGTTTATTAGCAGGGACCAGAGAAAATCCAGCCATAACGAGCCTGATGACTCTGGAACATTAATCTAGTCACACAAACGTTAGAGGTTACATCTGTTGTTGAACGTCACCCACGGGCTTCCAAGGCAGGAAGAAGGACACAGGGGGCCCACAGGTCTTTAAAAGATTCCACACAAGGCCCATCTGAGAGCACCGCTGGCGTTTGTGAGCTCGGTCCTGCTCCTTGCCGCTGGTGATTTTCTACATCATTAGCCTAATCGACATGCGGCCTGGAGCTGAACTTCGCTCTGCTCATTTTGCCTTGGTTGTGCTGGAAAGCGCACGAGGGGGAAGTGTGTGTCACACCTGGTGTGCAGAGCACCCCTCTGGAAGAGCAGCGTCCCCCTTCTGATCCCGGGGGGATGCTTTTTATAGTACGCTTGCTACCAGTTTTTATTTTTTTTAATTCAATTTTTACTTCATATTGGAGCGTCGTTGATTTATACTGCAGTGTTAGTTTCAGGTGTACGGCAAAGTGATTCAGTTGCACAGATACACACATCCATTCTTTTCCAGAATGTACAACTGTCATTTCATTCTCATTCAGTTCTGCTTTTGAGATGATCTTTGAGCTTAAAACTGTGATTTAAGTGGTAGTCATGTGCTTGACATTTAAAGATAGTGATCCAAAAGGGAGAGGCATTTTCTAGGAGAACCGCCATTTAAGACACAAACAAATACCAAGTTAGAGATAAAAAGCCTGCTACAAAGAGGACCTATGGTGTGTTCCCCATGTGGACGGCAGTGAGCACCTGTGTTCTAGATCACGATTCAGGAAGGGTGCAAGCTGCTTTCTTTGTAGTTGGAGGTTCTTTTTCTTGGGAAGACTTAGTTGGGAGGGCTGGCCCCAGGAGGTAATGTGTACACTTGGGATCCTGTTAGTCCCTGAACGGGTGACGTCTTGGTATTTCCCTCCTCAGGGACCACAGGCAATGTGATGTTGCAATGTTCCATTGTAACACTTCCACTTTGGACGTAATGCAATGTGGAATTTGGGGCAGGGACATAGGACTGGAGAAAGGAGGATATTACAGTCATTCAACAAACATCTATAGGGTATCTGTTCCGAACAAAGCAAGGAGTGGGTGGGAGCAGAGGTGTTGATGGGCCCTGTCACCAAGTAGCTTAATAGCAGGTGTTTTCAACACAGAGTCAAGCAGACCACTGTCAAGAGTCTGTAAGAGCTGATGGTTTTATGCATGAAGTAAAGGTGACATGGATTCAGGGAAGAAGATGAAAAATTAGAAAACAAGCAGCAGATGAGACAAGATGAGGGAAGAAACCTAGGCAGACAGGCTCCTGGGTGGATGTTTAGTGATAAGACTCCTCAAAAAATTGCAACTGAACAAGGAAAGGAATGTTCTTCAACTTGTTACATTTGAACCCAGAAAATGAATTCCAACATCCTAGGAGAAGGCAATGGCACCCCACTCCAGTACTCTTGCCTGGAAAATCCCATGGACGGAGGAGCCTGGAAGGCTGCAGTCCATGGGGTCGCTAAGAGTCAGACATGACTGAGTGACTTCACTTTCACTTTTCACTTTCATGCATTGGAGAAGGAAATGGCAACCCACTCCAGCGTTCTTGCCTGGAGAGTCCCAGGGACAGGGGAGCCTGGTGGGCTGCCGTCTATGGGGTCGCACAGAGTCGGACACGACTGAAGCGACTTAGCCGCAGCAGCAGAGAGCACAGGCGTTACCATAAGGAATAAGGAATGCAGCTAACATCTTAACAGTGTTTTCACTCTCTGATTACTCTTCAAACAACTAAAAGATTTATTCCCAAGTGTTTTTAAGAACACATACACACAACATTACAATTAACATTTTCTCCCTACTGAAAATGTCAAAACATTTCACTGGAAGCAATGACTATTTTCTGAAAACCCCAGGAAAAAGGATCCAGGCCTTATGTTTCTTTGTCTGATCTCGTGTATTTATCTCAAATTTCCCAAAACTAATCTGAAAATTAACCTTTCAATAAAGCAGTTTTTTTTCCTTTTTTTTCTGCCTCCTTTTCTGGTTAGAAGCTGTGTGTCAAACCATCCAGTTTTGCAGTTTTGCCCAGTGCATTTCCTGGCTCCCTTTCTAGTTCATTGGAGGCACAAGTCCAAGCCATTCCTTGCTTTTCACCAGTAACAGTACCAACTCAAGCCAGAATCTCAAATTTCATTACAAAGGAACACTTCTAAACATTTTTCCAAGATCTCTAAATGTGTTTGGAAAATCAAAGTTTTCTTCTGCCTCAGAACTGATCTGCATATTGCAGCAGAGAAAGACAGAACAATTCCTGAACAAGTTTTTCCCCCTCTAAATTCTCAACAGCATTTGGATGGAGTTAAAACAATCCTGAATTCTCCCAGAAATCTTTGAACAGAAAAAAAGTTTCAAGACATGTTTAAACGGGTTCTTCACTTACTCTTATCTTTTGGAAAATATAGAACCAGACTTTTCTGAAATGATGCTTTCTTCTTGTACCAAGTGGGGTTACTCTTCGAGTGAATGTCTGAAACTGATGACTAGGAGCTGGAAGTGGAGTTCAAGTTGAAATACAGTCCCTCATTCCTGACAGAGGCAATCTTAGCGTTGCCACTCGTGATCGATCCAGCCTGTCTTTTTGTGAAGTCAACAAAGCAATTTAAACATATTATATGTCACGAACGAGGTGAGCTTTAGTAAGTCTGCTCTCTTATTTCCCTGGCTGACAAGTCTAATTTAGTTACCGAGAGACAAGCTTACGAGTTATTTGACTCACAGAGCATCAAACAGCCTGAAATAAACTCAGGAGGGCTTTCATAATTTTTATTAGAAGTGTTTCAATCAATAATAATTTATTATCTAAGTACACCTTTGTCCTTCAGGAAATAACCTAAGAGGACAAGACTAATGATCTTGCTGGGGAAACTGGTAGGTAAACAGCAAACCCTCAAGGACTCTGAAGGAGGAGACTTGTTTCTCTCTTTGGGTCTTTCTTTTCTTCTGTCTTCAGCTGTGTTGACTCTCAAAGAAGGCTGCACATTGGAATCACCCACAAACTTTAAAAACACCAGCGCTCAAGTGTCATCCTCAGAAATTGTGATTTAATCAATATGGGGTAGAACCTGATTGTGATGACTTTTTCAAGTTTTCCCAGATTAATTCACAGGCAGTGAAGTCAGGCTTCCTAGGTAGCTCAGTGGGTAAAGAATCTGCCTGCAGTGCAGGAGACACAGGCAGACACGAGTTCGATTCCCAGATTGGGAAGATCCCCTGGAGGAAGGCATGAAAACCCATCCCAGTATTCTTGCCTGGAGAATCCCATGGACAGAGGATCCTGGTGGGCTACAGTCCACAGGGTCACAAAGAGCTGACAATGGCTGAAGTGACTGGGCACGCACACAGTGAACTTGGAGAACTGTCTGAGCCCAGCTCCTCAACAGGGACCGGGGTGTCCTGAAGACTCATTCCTTTTCTTCATTGGCAGCTTCATTGTGTATTTCCTTTTGTTTCTCAAAGTTTACCTTCCCTATCTCAAGCTGGCCTCAATACCCTTGAGTCATTTGGTCACGTAGAGGAAATGGATCAAGGAGATACACCAGGACAAAGTAAATCTAAGGAAGTGTGGTGACAGGGAACACAGGAAGTATCTGCTCGGGGGCTGTGGATGGCTTGCAGAAGAGATGACCCGTGAGCTGGCGTTTGGGAAGCCCATTGAACTCCAACGATGGAGGCAGGGGTATGAGAGACTTCGAGCCTCTACTCTAGCGCTTGCTCTTCTTCTGCTTTAGTAACAGAGCCTCTAAATTTTAGTTGGGCACATGGTCTTTGTTTCTCGGTCTCTCTTGCGTGTGCAGGCATCTGTGTGATTAACTTCTGGCCAACGAGATGTAACAGAAGACATACTGTAAGGCAGATTCCAGGGAACATAAAAGACAACTTAACATAACAACTGGTGCATGCATTTTCCTTCTTCTCCTTTGCTCCTTCTTCCTGCTGCCTGCAATGTATATGTGATGTCTGGAACCCTAGCCACCATTTTGGTCCATGAGGATGAGAGTCATACTCTGGGGCTGGTGAAGGAATGAACCGGAGGTAGTTTAAGTTGCTGAGGATTGCCATACGAGCCTAGACTGCCAACCTCTGGGTTTTTTTTCTCCCCCCCTTGGGAAGGAGAAATCAACTTTTTATTTATAAAGGGTATAGTTTTTTCATTTGTAAAACAGAAATAACAGTACTCACCTCACTGGTTATCGTAAAGATTAAGTGAGTTAAATATAAGTAAAGCTCGTAAAAGAGTGACAGGTGCAGGAGTGAATATAATTATACATGTGTGTGCTGTGCTAAGTCACTTCGGTTGTGTCTGACTCTTGGTGACCCCATGGACTGTAGCCTGCCTCAGGCTCCTCTTTCCATGGGATTCTTCAGGCAAGAATACTGCAGTGGGTTGCCATGCCCTTCTCCATAGTAACAATTATTATTGAAATGCCTTATCTCTATCTTGGAATATTTTCTCTTCTCAGCCTACATTGTCACTAGGTCAAGAGTCAATGAGCTTTGGTCTGCACACCAAGTATGGCCCTGTATCTGTTTTGTGATAAAGGTTTATTGGAACCCAGCCTTGCTCATTTGTGCATGTGTTGTCTGGTTCTAAATCTACTCTGTGCTACAATGGCAGAGTGGAGTCGTTGTGACAGAGGCCGTGTGGCTTGGTGAAAATATATAGTATGTGGCACTCTAGAAGTTTGCCATCTCTGCGTTAGGTGATCTCATCCTGTCTCATAAATTTATTTTTAAAAATTTACTTATTTAAAATTTTTTATTGACATACAGTTGATTGACAATGTTCTATGAGTTTCAAGTGTACAGCAAAGTGATTCAGTTACACATATACAAGTATCCTTTTTCAGATTCTTTGCCACTCTAGGTTATTACGAGATATTGAACATAGTTCCCTGCAGTATACAGTAGATTCTTGTTGATTATGTATTCTATATACATCAGTCGTGTGTCTGTTAATCCGAAACTCCTAATTTATCCCTCTCCCCATTTGGTAACCAAAGCTTTGTTTTCTCTGTGAGTCTATTTTCTCATAGTTTTGAATAACAATTAAATGCGGAAGATCCCAGCGTGTAACTGTAGCCCGGAGGTCTTCTCTAGGATCTATGTCCTGCTGTCCGCTCATGCTCCACTGTGCAAAAGTGGGCATCTCCAACTCTGTCCTTTCTAACACCCTTGCCTCCTGCAGTCCTCACATCTCCGCTCCACCAACACTTGGGAGCTTCAGCCAAAGCCCCCAGCCCTCCGGGACCCTCACTTTTCCTCACTACCTGCAGCCAGTCCAGCAGCAAGCTCATCGGTACTGCCTCCAAAACATCATTTTAATCCAGCCACTTCTCTGTCCCCGCCTTGTCACCGGATTCTCCGGGTGGCCTCCTAGCTGGCCTTGCCCTGTGGCAGCAATTCTTTCTTGCTACAGCAACGCGTCACGTCTGAAAAATGGCACACCTGACCACGTCGCTTCCCCCCTTAAAGTCTTCAGTGGCTTTTCATTGCATTCAGAATAAAATTAAAACTCCTCACCAGAAGATGTGCCACCTCCTGTCAACCCCTCCCCACCCTGGCTCCGTCTCACCCTCTCCTACATCAACTCCAACCCAGATGCTGTCCTGTGCCTGCCTGACTCAGGGGCACTGGTGTGCTCCTCTCTGTCTGAAAAGCCCCCCTTCCTCTGTCTCTCCCCAGGGTGGGGCCCTTCTCAGCCTTAGGACTTTGCTTTCACGTCACTTTCTCTACAGTTCAGGGACCTCTTGACTCCATCACAGGCTGAAGGCTCTTGACACTCATCGCCTATGTGACCGCGGTTGTCCAACCTCTTAGAAGAAAGCTGGAGGAGACTCAGTGCACCCAAAACTCTCTGCATTTTCAAAAGCAAGGTGCAAGTTTATCTAGCGCCCTAAATGGGCTCTCCTGGGCTTAGAAATTCCAGTGAGACATCTGTCGCCCTAAATGGACTCTCTTGGGCTTGGGAGTTCCAGTGAGGCATCCGTCGCCCTAAATGGACTCTCCTGGGCTTGGGAGTTCCAGTGAGACATCTGTCGCCCTAAATGGACTCTCCTGGGCTTGGGAGTTCCAGTGAGGCATCCGTCACCCTAAATGGACTCTCCTAGGCTTGGGAGTTCCAGTGAGGCATCCGTCTGTCTCAAGTTGAGTCAGTTTACTCTTATATTTTGCTGCTAGAGGTAGACCTGCTTATGTGAAAACTGCCTCTATGGAGGTTTGGAATTGTAAATGGGTGTCATCACTCCCAAACATCTCTGCTCCAAGAGAGGTTGTAAAAAGGGTAGGGACATCGCTTGCCCTCTGAAGGAGCCACCCAAATTGAGGAAAGATCCCTTTGTAGATATAAGGGAGTGGGCATTCAGCTCTCACTATCCAAGTGCTGAGTGTAGTTAAAAGTTAGGGGACATATTTACATATTTAGGGGAAATAAAAGGGATGCAAACAATTTTTTTGAGCATGCTTTGTTCATCTTTTGATGTGTGGGATATTCTGACTTGTTCGTCTCTTTTTTTAAACAAATGAGATACCATTTTATTTTTTAAATTATTTTTTCCAATTTTTACTTATTTTTTTACTTTGTTTGTTTTGGGGCGTACCATGTGGCTTGTGGGATTTTAGTTCCCAGAGGAGGGATTGAACCCTGGGCTCCAGGCAGTGGAAGTGCTGCATCTCCTGCACTGCCAAGGAATTCCTCTTTGAAAAAGATTCCAAATTAGTTCAACTCCAGAGATGAGAGCAAGGCAAGCTCTGGGCACACTGGGACAAATTTTTTTTTTTTTTAGTAATTTTTTCCTTATTTTAATTTTGGCAGCACTGAGTCTTCATTGTTGCTCGGGCTTTTCTTTAGTTGCGGCGAGTGGAGGCTACTCTTTACTGTGGTGCGTGGGCTTCTCATTGCAGTGGCTTCTCTTGCAGAGCACAGGCTCTAGGGTGCATGGGATTCCGTAGTTGCATCACGTGGGCTCAGTGGTTGCAGTTCCCAGGCTCTAGTGTACAGGCTCAATACTTGAAGTGCATGGGTTTCATTGCTCCACGGCACATGGGATCTTCCTGGATCAGGGATCGAACCTGTCTCCTGCATTGGCAGGTGGATTCTCTACCACTGAGCCACCAGGGAAGCCCAGGATCACTCTATCGTCAAGTGCTTTCCCTCCTGCCGACAGCTGGTAAATGATGGAGGCTTCCCCAGGATCCAAGGAAATGACAACTAGAACTTCTGAGCTTTGCATTCCACGTGTGTTTTATTTGACTCGTGAGGGAACAGTTCCAGAGGATAAACTGACTTCTGTCACATAGCAGGTGGTAGTCCTGGGGACCAGAACCCACCTCTGCTCTGTGCACAGTAGGTCTCCTATGCCAGGGGCACCTTTATTTCCCCAACTGACTATAGAGCTTTGTGTGTGTTAGTTGCTTACTCGTGTTTGACTCTTTGTGATCGCATGGACTGTAGCCTGGCTGTCCGTGGGATTCTCCAGGCAAGAATACTGGAGTGGGTTGCCATTTCCTTCTCCAATAGTGCTTTAGGCTCAAAACAAACAAACAAACAAGAACAAACCTGCCCTAAAGGGAAAGAAGGAATTAGGGAGATTCATCCCAAGCCTGGGATGGACTCTCTCTCCTTCCTACTTCTACTAAATGATCTGAAACCTTGTAGGACCGTGTCAAGCTAACCATGTTGGAAATGCTTACTTCCTCAGTCCTAGATGTGTTCACTGGCGTGAAGCACTCTCCCCTTGGCTACTGTATGTCTGGGATCCTTAGTAAATGAACGCTATGGCTGCTGGAGCAGCATTCAGATGGTGTTCCCAAAGTGGTCCAAAAATCAATCCCAAGAGATGCTTTGAAGAAAAAGCAATAAAAACGGGCTCTATGGTCAAGGTGAGTTTGGGAAACTGTAAATCCTTCTCTTGAAGATTCACCCAAGTTGATTGTTGAACTTTGTGTAACTCAGCATTTTCTGAACACACCTGGTCATAAAACCCTGTGCATCTTGTTTTTATTTATTTATTTGGCTGCATCAGGTAGGTCTTAGCTGCAGTATACAGGATCTTTCATTGAGACGTGTGGAATTCTCTTCAGGTGTGGGCTTAGTTGTCCTCAGGCATGTGGGATCATAGTCCCGCGACCAGGGATTGGACCTGCATCTTTTGCATTGGAAGGCAGATTCTCAACCACTGGACTGCCAGGGAAGTCCTCATCGTATATCTCGTAACATTGGTTCCAAGTATTCCGTGAAATATATGTTGAGATATACAGAAGTCTGTTCTGTTGAAGATATGCAAGAGGTGAGACTGTTTGCAGGATTTATCACTGGAAAGAATGGATTTTTTTTTCTCAGATTACAGACCAAAGACAGAGAGGAGGAGCCTGGGAAGCTTCCAAAGGTGAGTGTCCTTTTCTCTCATTTTTACCAAAGAAGAAAACTCCTGGCCAGACAGAGCAGGCTGGACCCAGGAAGTGCAGATCCCCAGGGGCCACACAAGCCTTGGGGCTCTGGGATTGAGTCTGTTTTGATATTTTGAGGAGTAAGAAACTCAAAGTTCTTCTCTTTAAAACTTCTTGTATTCTGAATTCCTTTCTAATTTTTCTCCTTTAATGATTAATAAAAACTTTTCGATACTTCTAGCCCTGATGGCTCTACTGAAGGATACTTGAGGGAAGTGGGGGCTTTGGGGCACAATCCATCACCAAGCAGAATTTGTTTTTACAAAAATGTGCTTGAAAAACTGGCAATGTGGCTTCCTAGCACAAACAGAATGGATTCTGACCTGGTGCAATGGAAAAGAGATGGCTGTGCTGAGAACACTGCGGTAGGAACCTGGGACTCGGGACCCAAGCTGATGGAAGCAGCCTAATACTTGAACTGTAGGATTTCCAAGGAGGAGGCTCTCATTAAGACATTCCTGGTGGCCTCCTTATTTGGCCAGTCTTTCCAGATCTATGGTTTGAAGGCTGCAAGTTTTATTTCATGAAGATGGAATGGTTGCCCAGCATATTCATGCCAAAGATACCACCAACTCAGTTATAGCAGTTTTTTAACTAGATGAAATAGGTCAATTTAGACGATATACAAGTCAAAGAAAACAGTCCTTTGAAGTTCCACAAAGATGAAAAAATAGACTCCAAAATCCTTAAGTCAGTGGTTCTTAAAATATGGATCCTGAACCAGCAGCATTGCCATCCCCTGGAACCTCTCAGAAATGCGAATTTGCCAGACCACCCCAGAAGCATTAAGAGAAATTCCGTCGAGGCCAGCAACAGGGGTGTAGACAAGCCCTCCTGGGGATTCTGATCCCGGCTATAGGCTGAGAGCCACTGCCCTCCAGGAAGGCTCAAGTGGTCCATCAGCTTGGTCTCCGCCGACTTTTCCAGGCTCACCGGCTGTCTCCCAGAGCCCTGGATTTTCAGAGCGCCTTTTCTTTGTTTCTGCTTCCTGATGCCCTGGCTGGTGTCTTGGCTTTGTCCTTAATCTGCAACCTTTTCTGGTCTAATTAGCCCAGGAGAAATGGTGTGCTCTGTGCGGCCAGCCACACTCCACTTGCCTAGCTTCCACTTTGGGTTTGGGTGGCCAGTCACTGCTAGCATAACAGCACTTTATCATTGCCCCTTGGGACTCTCCTAAGCAGCATGACTTCCAGTATCTCTGGGTCTCTGGACAGACTACTGTTGTACCTGCTTTTGCCTGCCTCCACAGCCACACCTGCTGATGGTGTTCCAGAAACTTCTACTACACGATACCTTTCTCATCTACCTCCTCCCCCTCTGGCTGATTTGTCCCAGCCTTCTTCAATAGATGGCTCCTCTGTCTGCCTTTAAAATTGGCTTTCCCTTTGGTTCATCCCAACCCTTCTAACTGGGTGTGTTCTCACTGGGTGACCTCAGCAGGGTCCGAATCTCTGACCATCGTCCTGTACGCTGGTGGTGCTCCACGGTGGCCCCGAGACCTGCGCTTTCAGCCACCTACCCAGCTCCTCTCTGCGATGCCTCCATGGTACTCCACACACCAAGACTGAACTTCTCTAAGAGTTTGGGCTGGGTGTTCATAAACATCGCCTTATTGAATCCTTATCATGGTACTTCAGGACAGCCGTGGCTACCCACATCTTTTTTTTTTAATAGATAAAAAACCCATTTTTTTGAGAGGCACAGCTGGCCATTTGAAGAGTCAGGATTCAAACCCAGATCTATTCAAGTAGAAACTGCCCCCACTTCCAGTGATGGGTATAATTTTAATGTTTTGCAAGTTTTCGGCAACTACGTATGTGTTTCAACACAAATTCTAAGATCACTGTGATGATTTATCTGTTTTCCCAAAGATGTGCCTAATTTAATGCTACTTCATTAAATGCGCTCAAAAGTCCCAGAGATACCTGTGCAATGTCAGAGCCTCTCTCCCAAAGCATTTCCAGTGAATGAGAGTGTGACGGTGAATGACAGACACTGCAGCACAATGGCTGGCATCTAAGAGCTCCCAGGATGAAGACCAAGTGTTTGATTCTCACTGCGATTTCCTAAGACCAGAGACAAACCATGAAGCTTCCTTGTGCTTTGAAGGAATGAGATAATATCCAGAAAGAGATCCGCATCCGGACCAAACGAGAAACGCACATACACAAAAGTGAATACCGAATAGCACTCTGAAGGCTGGAGACTGAAAAAAAGTCAGGCTTTTAAAACTTACTTAGACCACCATTATCAGCACTGAACTCCTCTCTTTTCTAGCTAACAGTGGGATCTCTGTTCTTTTTCATGAATGAACACTGGACTCAAAAGCAAATCTTTCCTGACTCTCGTCTGATGGAGCTTGGGCATCAGAGTCTAGAAAATACACCATCAACTTTCAGTTTTGGTGTAACTTTAATTAGAGCCCTGGCTATATAAAGGTGATGAGTGTTATTTTCATCACTAAACAACAAGACTGGTGCGTGTACTATTTGCTCAATTGTGTCTGCCTCTTTGTAACCCCATGCACTGTAGCCTACCAGGCTTCTCTGCCATCGGAATTCTCCAGGCAAGAATACTGGAGTGGGTAGCCATGCCTGTCTCCAGGAGATCTTTGACCCAGGGATCAAACCCGGGTCTCCTGCATTGCAGGAAGATTCTTATCTGTCTGAGCCACCAGGGTGGCAGGAGGTGTTTCCATTCATTTGACAGAGTGGAAACTAAGTGGATGGTTTTTTCACCCTGATGTAGTTACTAAGGGAAGATGTTAGCATTGACATTTCAGCTCTTGAATTGCTATTGTACAACCTGCCTGTCTTACTTCCCCCAACTGCTTTTCTAAGTAGAGAATTATTTTAATGTTTTGAAAGTTTTCGGCAACTACGTATGTGTTTCAACACAAATTCTAAGATCACTGTGATGATTTATCTGTTTTCCCAAAGATGTGCCTAATTTAATGCTACTTCATATATTTATTTTAATCAATATGTTTCCTTAGAATAAAAAAATGCTCATTAACATTTTATGTTTTTTTATGAATATCATTTATGCTTTGCATGAATATCACACAGCGGCTCACTTCACGTATGCTGTAATTTAATCACCCGCAGCATGTAGATCCATTTTCCCTTAATTTACTGTGTTACGATGATTATTTCATTGTAATTCACACTGATGGACTTGGTTTGAAAGCTGAGTGCTTGTTTGAGTGGAATGACTTTGACATTTAACAGCTATAGTATGTTTTATTCTAGAATAACATATCAGAGATTAATTTTGTAACAAATTTCCTTAACAATAGGAATAATGAATGAGTGATTGAGTCATTTGCATTTACTTTGCTTTTTCACCTTTAAGAACAACTAATGCAAAATCTAGATGGTGTCACAATTGATGCCGATTTCAAAAGGTTTATTCTTTGTTCATTAAAGGCTCCAGTTCTTCACTTATACTTGAAAGTATTATGAAGGATGATTAAAGGTAAAAAGTTCAGACAAAGTACTGATATATGTAACAACATGGATGAACCTCAAAAGCAGTAGGTGAGTCTCATCATAGGATTCCACTGTTGTGCAGTGTTCAGTAAAAGCGAATCAGTGTGGACAGAAAGTAGGTGAGTTGTCGCCAGGGGCTGGGTCCAGGAATGAAAAATAACTGCAAATCAGCTCAAAGTTTCCCTGGGGGAGATGGAAACATTCTAAATTAAGACTGTGGTCACGGCTGTATTAACACAACTCTGTAAAGAGACTCACAGTTATGGAATGGTACACTTGGAGGGATTTCACAATAGGTAAACTACATCTCAACAAAGCTTTACCAAGAGAGATGTGAGGTTATAAATAGCTTGAGGTAATTAAAACTTATTGTCAACAGGAAGAAAGTTAATAAGCTTATACCATTTATATATCAATACTATGTAAGTTTCCTTGATTTAATATAGGATACATCCTAAGAGGAAGACATGATTTTGCTTTGAAATTTGCAACCCAACTAAAAGAACATCAGCAAGCAGACGGTAAACATGGAGGAAAATGGAATTATTACTTCTGAAGCAACATAGGTTAGGCTCTTCCTTAGTCTTCTCTAAGATAAAGGCCAGCCAATAGCATTTTCACCACTGCTTGGTCATCAATAGGTCTGCTGCTCATTTCAAGCCTAAGCTGAAAGCTCTTCCAACATTTCTATTTGGAAATCTCATGCGGGAAGCAGGATGGTTCATCCAGCTTCTTACCGTCAGCACACAGCTTAGTGCTGGGCATGGAGAACACACGAAAACACAGCTGGTGTAAACTGAGATAAAGTCACAGTCACTGAGGAGCCCAACAGGCATGTTCAAAGCCATGATACAAGAAGGCAGAGCCCAGGAAGCATAAAATACTTTAATGAAGTTTCACAACAGCATGAGAAAGACATGATTCCTTGTGACGGGCAGTGGAGAATCCCAGAGGAGGTGAAGTTTAAACTGGGCCTTGAAGGATGAGGGGAATAAAGTAGGATTTGTAAATATTTTCAAAAAGAAAACCTACTTCATGCTGGTACACTGAAAACCAGATCTAGAACTGGTGAATCAAAATTCTTCATTCTGCTTCAAGTGTCAAAATAGCTGAGAAAGATATACTACAATTATCAAGGTTAACCTAAAATATATCCCAATCTTGGTTGTTTTGTAATTTACTATGGTTTGAGTTGTGGGGGGAAAAAACGAATGTCCAGTTAAACAGGACAAGACACCAAAGAGGCCATATGTCCTTGCTATCCTCAGAAAAGTCTCTGGATGGCAGAGAATCTGCTTTCTGTCCTGCTACAAATAGAGACGGCCCCAGGCAAGCATCCCTCTTTCATTCCAACCTTAAAAAGGTCACAGGTGACAAAACCACCAATAACATTCATTCCTGAGACATTCGCCCTCAGAACACGGAATGGATGCTTCACAAGAGCACTCAGACATAGAACAGACAGTGCTTGTCAAGGGGGGCGGAGAGTGGGAGCAGGGTTGGGTGGGGGGCTGGGGTCAGTGGATGTAAACTAGCCTATAGAGAGTGGAGAAACAGCAAGCCTACTGTGTGGCATAGGGAACGCTATTCAGTATCCTGGGATAAACCGTAATGGAAAAGAAAAAGAAAAAAAGAGGAGTCAGACTTCCCTGGTGGCGCCGTGGTTGAGAACCCTCCCGCCAACGCAGGGGACGTGGGTTCCATCCTCGGTCCGGGAAGATCCTACACGCTGCAGGGCGCCTAAGCCCGTGCACCGCAACCCCTGAGCCCATGCTCCAGAGGCAGTGCTCTGCAAACAGGAACCCCGCCCCTCAACTAGAGAAAGCCCACGCGCAGCAATGAAGACCCAGAGCAGCCGAAGGGGAATAAAAAAAAAAAAATTCAAGAAGAGAGACAGAAAGATGCAGGTGGTTTGGAAGATGGGAAACTTCCCAAATCACATACTTAAATTCAAATGTTTATAGGAACAAATATCAGGTGATATAATTTTTAAAACAGTTTGGCCCAATATGCACAGTCTGATCCTAATCATGAAGAAACGTCAGTCAAACCCAAACGGAGGGACATTCTCCAAAAGAATCAGCCTGCGTTCTCCACAAACGACAAGCGCCCTGCAAACCGTGGAAGGTTGTGGACAGAGTAAAGCAGACCCAGCAGACACGGAAACCCAAGGAAAGGTGCACTCCGGGCCCGGCCCGGCCGGAAAACAAGGCTGGTCTGAGGAGCGGTGGGGGCTGGGCGCAGGACTGAGGGGGATGGAGTTATGATTCGGATTCACGTCCTCTCTCGGTTCTGGTCTCAGCCGTGACCTCTCCTCCGGGGGGGGGGGGGTGAAGTGAAAGTCTCCCAGTCGTGTCTAACTCTTTGCGACCCCATGGACTCTACAGTCCTTAGAATTCTCCAGGCCAGAATACTGGAGTGAGTAGCCTTTTCCTTCTCCAGGGGATCTTCCCAACCCAGGGATCGGACCCAGGTCACCCGCATTGCGGGCAGATTCTTTACCAGCTGAGCCATAAGGGCAGCCCAAGAAGACTGGAGTGGGTAGCCTATCCCTTCTCCAGGGGATCCTCCTGACCCAGGAACTGAACCGGGGTCTCCTGCATTACAGGTGGATTCTTTACCAACTGAGCTATGAGGGCGGAGTGGGGAGAGACAATTTGTGAAATTTGAATGAAGTCTGTAGGTTTAGATAATTGTACACATCAATGTTCCATTTCCTCATCTTGATCATTGTCCCATGGTTTTCTAAGAGAATTTATTTGCTTTTAGAAGACACACTGAAATATTTAAAGGGGCATGCTATCTGCAACCTACTCTCAAATGGTTCTAAAAAGTAATAATATGTATATACACGAACACACAGAGTTCACACACAGAATGATACAGAAGATGTGGCAACAGGTTCATAGTTGGTGAGTCCAAGTGCAGGGTGTACGGGCCTTCTCTGCACCATTCATTTCCACTGTTTGGTAAAGCTGAGATCACTTTAAGATCAAATGGGGAGAAATTTATAGATTTGCCTTAGCAGATTTTCTAAGAAAACACACAACTCATTCAAACTTCAGACATGATGGTCTCCTGCCGCCAACTTGCTTTTTCCAATTCAACATTTAAAAACAGAAACCAACCTCAAAAGTAAGCAGATTTGGTGGTGATCGATCTGACAGGCACAGAAGTATAGAACCACTAAGCTGTGTACCAGGAGCTGACACAGTGTTTAGGGTCAATTCAAAAACAAACGAAAACCTCATAGAAAAAGAGATCAGATATGCCATTACCAGAGACAGCGGGGCTGGGTGCGGGGAAGGAGTTGGATCAAGGTGGCCACAGGTATAAATTTCCAGCAATAAGGTAAATAAGTGTCAGGGCTGTTATGTACACCAGGGCAAATATAGCCATTCCCTTCTCCAGGGGATCTTCCCAGCCCAGGGATCAAACCCAGGTCTTCTGCACTGCAGGCAGTTTCTTTACCATCTGAGCCACTAGGGCCCCATAACTGACATCATTGTATGTTATAGGTGAAAGTTGTTAAGAGAGTAAATCCAAAGAATACTCCTCACAAGGAAAAATATTTGTTTTTATTTCTTTTATTTTGTCCCTGTATGGGATGAGGGATGTTTATTAAGCTTGTGGTCATCCTTTCATTATGAGAGTCAAATCATGCTGTACACATTAGACTGATACAGTGCTGTGTGTCAATTACACCTCAGTAGAAGTGGAGGCAGAGAAGACACCCCACTCCAGTACTCTTGCCTGGAAAGTCCCATGGACGGAGGAGCCTGGTAGGCTGCAGTCCATGGGTCGCTAAGAGTCAGACATGACTGAGCGACTTCACTTTCACTTTTCACTTTCATGCATTGGAGAAGGAAATGGCAACCCACTCCAGTGTTCTTGCCTGGAGAATCCCAGGGATGGGGGAGCCTGGTGGGCCGCCGTCTATGGGGTCGCACAGAGTCGGACACAACTGAAGCGACTTAGCAGCAGCAGCAGAAGTGGAAGAAAAAATTGAAAAGTAAGCCAATTTGCAATAAAACAAGAAGCCAAGTTCAATAGCCTTTGACTCATCTGTGTAAAGTATGTCAGATTGATTACTGTTATTTTCTTACTTTTGTAGTGATCACCACTATTTATAATATTCTTCATTCTTAAAGGCTTATATTCTTAATTTTACAAAATATTTTAAAACATAAGAATGAACATTTATTTCCTTTGTTTGTGGAAGAAATGAGATTCAAACATAGAATGATCACTTCAAAAGCAAGTTAAGAATGAGCATATCATGTGTAACCAGAAAGGGATAATAGGAAAGGACTATCCCCATGTCCAGTCATGAATATTAAATGAGATGAACCCATTTCAGACACTTGTTCCCTTGGAAACAGTCATCTGAGACTCCTGTAAAAATTAACATGTATTTTTTTTCCCTGTAAAGGGCAGAAGCTTCTTTTACTTACATAGTTTTGACCTTTAGTTTTATATCTTAGGCTTATTATAAGACGTTCTTTCCAGAGCCAGGCAAACAAAGCACCATATAAGCATCTTTTCATTAGTTCTGAGGCTCAGCTTACAATAGTATGGCCTTTGCAGCTGCACATTACGGGGCAAGTATAAGCAGGGAGTCGGGTAAAACCTGCCACTCACTGATAAACCATCCGTCCCCAGACAGCATTCTAGCTCAGGCTGCGTGACTTCACAGCATGGCTAATTGAGTTAAATAGTCATGTTGGCAATATAGCTCTATATTTTAAGAGGCGGTGAGTGTGAATGAAGTCAAGTCTCTCGTTTAAGCCAAATCGACAGATGTCATGAGGACAGCCATTCACCAGAGGCAACAGTTCTGTCTCAGTCGATGCCGTGGAGCAGGGCTTTGGTCCGTGGAGGATTTCTGATACCCTTTCCAAAGCCTGGCTGGTTCTGGATTTCTGGTATCTTTGCAGAGAGATAGTTCGGGTCAAAGAGGCTGAACTGGTCCAGAACCAAGGCTGATTTCTAAAGGCGTTACTCACAGACAGGACTAACCCTCACAGACAGGGCTAACCACTCACAGACAGGGCTAACCCTCACAGACAGGACTAACCCTCACAGACAGGGCTAACCCTCACAGACAGGGCTAACCACTCACAGACAGGGCTAACCCTCACAGACAGGACTAACCCTCACAGACAGGGCTAACCCTCACAGACAGGACTAACCACTCACAGACAGGACTAACCCTCACAGACAGGACTAACCCTCACAGACAGGACTAACCCTCACAGACAGGACTAACCCTCACAGACAGGGCTAACCCTCACAGACAGGGCTAACCACTCACAGACAGGGCTAACCCTCACAGACAGGGCTAACCCTCACAGACAGGGCTAACCCTCACAGACAGGGCTAACCCTCACAGACAGGGCTAACCCTCACAGACAGGACTAACCCTCACAGACAGGGCTAACCCTCACAGACAGGGCTAACCCTCACAGACAGGACTAACCCTCATAGACAGGGCTAACCCTCACAGACAGGACTAACCACTCGCGTGTCAGTGTAGGTGACAAGTACAGGCGGAATGGCCCCCAGGAGACCTGCCTGCTTTGTCTATGACGCTGCTACCAGGTAATGCTCTTGGAATGGAGTTTCTGCTTCTCTAGGGCTCTCAAAACCCAGAGGCTCTGCCCTGCAGAGGGAAGGAGAGAGGGCAGTACTGGTTCCCAACATCTTCTCGGGGAGAAGTTTATTACAGGCAGGAGTAGGTTTTCAGAAACAGAAAGGGGAGAAGGCCCAGACCTACTCAAGAACTGAGCTTGAGGTTCCTCTGTTCCTGGAGAAAGCCAGCCCAGAGTTTGGTAAGAACGCTGACCAAGGCAGTAGAAGGTGACTGACCCTTCCCAATCTGTCCTGGGGGTGGGGCTGTGTTTTTATGATGCTAATAGCTTAGGTTTGGGGGGCCATTACTGGGCTTCCCTGGTGGCTCAGATGGTAAAGAATCAGCCTGCCATGCAGGAGACCCAGGTTTGACTGAGTAATATTATCTTGTACATATATGTACAATGTCTTCTTCATCCTTTCCTCCAGAAGGTCCCCCTGAAGGAAGAAATGGCAACCCACTCCAGTATTCTTGCCTAGAGAATCCCATGGACTGAGGAGCCTGGTGGGCTACAGTCCATGGGGTTGCAAAGAGTCAGACACGACTGAGCGACTTCACTTCTACTGTTTTTCACTTTCACTGATTCAATGTATTTTGCTCCATTTTCCCTATAAGGGGTAATATGGTTATTGTACTGGAGGGCTACTTTGCTTTACTGTATTTTATTTTTGTCATTATTTTATATTTGTTTCTATCTTTTTTTTTTGGCTGCCCTGCATGGCTTGTGGAATCTCAGAACCTTGACCAGGGATTGAACCTGGGCCTTGAAGTGAAAGCCTGGGATCCTAACCACTAGACCACTGGGAACTCTCTAAAATTTTAATTTATTTTTAATTCAAAAAATTTTACTGGAGTGTAGTTGATTTACAATGTCATGCTAGTTTCAGGAGTACCACAAAGTGAATCAGTTATACATACCCATATATTCATTCTCTTTCAGATTCTTTTCCCATATAGGTTATTATAGAATACTGAGTAGAGCTAGTAGGTCCTGTGGGTTATCTATTTTATATGTAATAGTGCATGTATATTAATCTCAAACTCCTAGTTCATCCCGCCCTCCCCTCACCTTCCCCCTGTGGTAACAGTAAGTCTGTTTTCAACATCTATGAGTCTGCTTCTGCTTTGTAAATAAGTTCATTTATTTTTTAAAAAATTAGATTCCACAAGTGTTATCATATGGTATGTGTCTTTCTCTGTCTGACTTCACTTGGTATGATCATCCCTAGGTCCATCTAGGTTGCTGCAAATGGCATTATTTCATTCCTTGTTGTGGCTGAGCAGTATTCCGTTGTTATACGCACCACATCTTCTTTATCCACTCCTCTGTCAATGGATATTTAGGTTGGAGGGTAGGTTGATGTCCTTGCTTCTTTGTGGTCGACTAATCTTTGATTATGGTGTTTGTTGGAGAGAATTAGTGATTTGTCCAAGGTTAAATAGCTGGAAAGTGTCAGAGCCAAGAACCAAATCATGGTCTTCTGTCTAAACATTCCCTACATGCCTACTACAGGCTGGGCAACACCCCCAGACTTGATGCTGTCGGCCTGCTGTGTAATGTGAGGGTTCTCAGAATGTCTTTTTTCCAACTTTACTTAGGTATAATTGACAAATAAAGTTGCAAGATATTTAAAACATATGTGATCATTTGATATTTTAATACATTGTGAAAGGATTCCTCCCATCTAGTTAATTATGTGTGTGTGCATGGACATTGAAGTTTTATTCTCTTAGCAATTTTTTTTTTTTAAATTTTGGTCACACTGTGAGGCTTGCAAGATCTTAGTTCCCCTACCAGGGATTGAAGCTGGGCCTTCGGCAGTGTAAGTGCAGAGTCCTAACCACTAGACCACCAGGAAATTCCTTTAGCGAATTTAAATTATACAAAGGAGTGTTATTAGTCTCGGAATACATTGACAGCCAATGATCAATATGGCACTCACACATCTGTCTAAATGTGACTGGAATGTCTGTATTTTCATCCTGTGTCAGGGTCAGTTCCTGGCCATCGGTGAGGTGGGTGCCTGTCAGGAAGCATTTAACAGGAGGCTTCCTGTGTGCTGTTTTGGATCTGTCAGGACTTCTCTGTTCCTTATTAATTCCTGAATATTCAGGAATTAAGAGGAGAGGCAAGCCTCTCCCGGGGGCTGAGGGATCCAGGCATTCCCTCCGTTAGTTTTTCTATACGGTGATAAGTGCCCTCTTCCTTCTTGTGAACCATATGGTAAAAGTGATTGTTTACAACTCTCTGTCTCTTTAATATGGATTGCCTATGTTCTGTAAGTCTGGAATTTTAATCTTTACCTTTGCTGAGAATAACTACAGTATATATGCCCACACCATGTTGATTAAAACATCTTTGCTCCATCAGAGCTTTGGTCCCCGTGTCTTGCTTTCTTTCTCTCTCTCAGGCTACTTCCTTGGAGCGCAGAGGCCCTCTGAGCTTACTTTCCTGCCCGGCCTTCTAAGACCCTCTCGAGAAGGCGCTCTGCGCCTTCACCCCATCGAGAGGGCGCCTGAGGCCTCCGTGAACAGAGCAAGCCCCGTGCAGGGGCTTTATTGGCTTTCTGTGTAAACCAAGGAATATCAGCCTCTTTCTCTCTCCTTTACTTTCCTATCGGTTGACTCTGGACCACCAGGTTCCAGTCCATTACAGGACCTCAGCAGGTGACGTTTGTTTTCAGGTGCCAAGTCTGCAGTGAACGCACTCCTACTGTGCAGTGCTCAACCCGACAGCCTGCACAGTGCTGCCAGGGGGGCTGCTCCTTATTTCCTCTCTCGCATCCATTTCCCTAGGTACTGTGCAGTGCTCAACCCGACAGCCTGCACAGTGCTGCCAGGGGGGCTGCTCCTTATTTCCTCTCTCGCATCCATTTCCCTAGGATCCTCACATTTTTCGTGTCCTCCTTCCACTGTCTTTATTGGATCCTGTCAAGGAGGAAAGAAATCTGATCCAGTTCTCCACTTGGAGATGCTAGTGACTCGATAAGATATCCAACCAGGAGGTCTGCATTTTGAAAGACAGAGAAAGGGCCACGATGGAATTACAGGCATTCAGGGCAACGCACGGGAGAAGTAAAGGACTCTGAATTCCAGTGGTCACCCGTGGTGTCTTTGTAAGAGTGACTCTCCCAATAATACCTTTTCAGCTTCCATACAAGGTCAATAAGCTCGTTACCCATGTTGTCCCCGGTTCTGTCTGAAACCACCTGTGGGGAGCATTGTGGAACTTGGCTGCTGTGTCTGCTCCCCCTGTTCCATTACACCCTCGGCTTCAGCGCTTTCAGTCCTGTTAGTGTCTGCTTAGCGGTTATTCTCAAATGGGCATTCTACGGCCCTAATCTGTCTGCTTCTCATATTGTTTCCAAGCTTCATGATGAGAAAATAACTTCTATTTATTGAGCACTCACAGTCGCCCTGTGAAATCATCTAAGAGCTTCTTTCTTTCCACAGTTGGATGAGAGAGGCGGAGGGTCCCCATTTGATAGATGAGGAAACAGGCTTAGGCAGGCTAAGCGACTAGCTCAGGGTTCAACAGCTGATAAGCGGCAGCACCGGAATGTGACCTTAGACTGTGCAGCTAGGCACATGCTGAGCCCCCCACTCCGTCCTGGCAGGCCTCACTGCCCTGCAGCTTCCCCTCCGGGCAGGCCAGCATCTTCTCCACAGTTTTAGTTTCTTCCTCAGGGCACCCGGATCCTCTTGCCCTTTTGTGTTATACGGTATCCTCCCTGGTGGCTCAGATGGTAAAGAATCTGCTTGTAACACAAGAGACCGGGGTTTGATCCCTGGGTCAGGAAGATCTCCTGAAGAAGGGAATGGCTACCCAACTCCAATATTCTTGCTTGGAGAATTCCACAGACAGAGGAACCTGGTGGGCTGTAGTCCATGGGGTTGAAAAGAGTCTGACATGACTGAGCAACTAACTTTTAGGGCTTTCCCGGTGGCCCAGATAGTAAAGAATCTGCCTGCAATGCAGGCGATGTGGGTGTGATCCCTGGGTCAGGAAGATCCCCTGGAGAAGGGAATGAATGGGTACAAGGTAGAGTGGTAAACAGCTCTGATGCTGAAGCAGACTGCCTGGTGCAAATTTCATTTAAGCTCTTGCATACTTTCTTGGTTTTGTACTTAATTTTTTAAACTATTTAAAGAGCTTGAAAAAATACCTTGGTTGTTGCTATGGATTTTTTCTTGGTCGTTCAAGCCTGTCTTCTAGCTGTATATGTGACAGTTCTTTCTGCTTCTCTTCATTCATGTGTATCTAGCTCATCAACTGGACAGCAAGGAGATCAAACCAGTCCATCCTAAAGGAAATCAGTCCTGAACATTCATAGGAAGGATTGATGCTGAAGCTGAAACTCCAGTACTTTGGCCACCTGATGAGAAGAGCCAACTCATTAGAAAAGACCCTGATGCTGGGAAAGATTGAAGGTGGGAGGAGAAGGGGATGACAGAAGATGAGATGGTTGGATGGCATCACTGACTCAATGGACATGAGTTTGAGTAAGCTCCAGGAGTTGGTGAAGGACAGGGAGGCCTGGCATGCTGCAGTCCATGGGGTCACAAAGAGTTGGATACAACTGAGCGACTGAACGACAACAAGCTCATCAACGTATTTCAAGGTGCAAAAGGGTAACAAAAACTGCAGGAGGAGGGAGGCACCAAGCCAAGAAATTATTGATATTTTCAGAACAGTTATCAGAATAAGTCATCACTCATCTCTCCTAAGTGGTGGGCACAGTGTTCTACACACATTACCTTTCCTTTTTACAACAAATCTGATAACTTGGTATTATTGTTATTGTTGTTGTCTAGGCGCCCACTCTTTTGTGACCCCATGGATTGGAATTTTCCAGGCAAGAATACTGGACTAGGCTGCCATTTCCTTTCTCCAGGGGATCTTCCTGACCCTTAGGTCAAACTCGCATTTCCTGCCCCTGTCTCTTGCATTGGCAGGCCGGTTCTTTACTGCTGGGCCACTGGGGAAGCCGTTGGGTATTATTACCTCATTCAAAATTAAGAGGACTCAGCTCAGAGAGGTTAAATGAAAGAGTCAGCAGTCAACTTAAGTCTGTCTGACTGTGAAGCATAGGAGCTTAACATTAAAAAAAAGAACTACACCAGTTCTCCATTAATGGAATTGTAAGAAATATGAACCGCTGTTGTATACTAAGCTAATAATACCCTCTATTCTGCGCTTCCCTTTTCCAGCTGTCTGCTGTCACAGGGTGATGTGTCTCAGGAACATTTTTCTCTGCACATCTGTGCTCACACAATTACTGACTTTTAAAACTGGATGTGGGATCACATGATCACGAATGGCTGCTTCTCCACTAAGTTTTCCTAATGCCACTATTTTTAAAAAACCTGTTTTCCAGTGGATGCTTTACATATACCATAATTTGTTTGATCATTCCCCTCTGGGTCAACATGTGGCTTGTTTCCAATTTCTCAGTTATAAAAACAAAGGCGCAAAGAAAACTCTGGAATACAGAACTTTGTGCCCGTGGTACTGTATTTCCATGGGACAGACTATTTTAAGAGGGACAGCAGGGTCGAAGCATACCTGCATTTTACGTTGTAACAGACGCTGCTGGGCTGTGCTTAGTCACTCAGCTGTGTCCAACTCTTTGCAACCCCATGGACAGAGAAGCCTGACAGGCTACAGTCCATGGGGATTCTTCAGGCAAGAACACTGGAGCAGGTTGCCATGCCCTCCTTCAGAGGATCTCCCTGACCCAGGGATTGAACTCAGGTCGATCTGCATTGCAGGCGTATTTTTACCGTCTGAACCACCAGGGAAGCCCAGCAGATGCTGCTTCACTGGCCTCAAAAAGCCCACGGTCCCCCCACTGCCGATGCCGCATCTCAGTGAAAACTGCGGTCAGTGGACCGGAGCTTTGAGCTTCTGAGGTTTGCTTGCTGTCGACGTTGCCAGTGCCCTTCTCTGTTTCCCTCCCCTCCACTTGAGATGAGGGCTTTTATTTCTTCGCTTGCCCTCCTATTTCTGCCTGTCCTGGGCCACTGGTGGGTGTGCTTCCCTGCCTTTGAAGTATCAGATCTCAGAGCTCTCCGTGCACCAGAAGCTGGTGGAGAGCACTTACTCTCCTGCTGATGGCCGAGCCTCCCCAGTGCCCTGGAGGCATATGAGTCCCCGTGCTCTCGTGGAGCCGTGCCTCCTGATGGATGGAGAGCCGGGGCAGAGACGAGAGCAGAGATGCATAAGCAGATGGTCTCCTGGTGGAAGGGCTCAAGCCTTTTAATCCCCCACCTTCTCAAACACTCGCCAACCTGAAGATGTCCTTGTATTTCACTTAAGGACAAAGACAGCGGTCATGTGCTGAGATCCTGAATGTCTAACTTGAAGGATTATAAAGCGCGATGACTTGACTTCATGTTTCTTAGTTTTAGACCACTTTGTTATTTTGGTAGATGAGACTCATACATCATTTAAAATGGTCGTCACTGGTTTGAGTCCTTTCCCCCTCCTGCCTCCTTCTGAAGAGCATGAGTTAATAGTCTGTCCTTTGTGAACATAAGAAATAGTTTCAAAAATTACTTTAACTCGTCTAAGTCTTGGGGACTAGTTTAACAAATGATACCTATAAGCAAGGATAGTCTATAGCCAGTAAAAGTCAGGATTCAGAAGGATATTTAATGACAAAGGAACATGTGGATGATATATTGTTAAGCCTGAACAGTTGGTTAAAAGTGATTCCAAGTTTGTAAAAAAATAGATACACATAGGAGAAAGAATGAAATATAATCAAGATCTTCATATCCTTTGAGGATGGAATTACAAATGATTTTTAAAACTCATTTCTGTTGAACTTTTGGGAAATCTTCACTCCTTGAACATGGGAGGCTTTTATAGTGAGAGAAAGCACCTTGTCAGTAAGATTATTTTGACTGTCTTTTCTTGTCTTCCCGGGTATCTGAGGTTCACTTCTCTTGCTTCAAGCACAGAGCAGACCTACAGAGAAAATTCAGGGAGCTCCCCAGTTTGTTGCTTTTTCCCTAATTCCAGGAAAAAAATGGGTCATTCTATTCCTTGTTTTTCCCACCAGGTCCGAGTGTTTCAGGAAGCTCCCTGACGGATACCAAGGCCAAACATCCAGGGATGGAGGGCTGGCTGGCTGGCTTCCGCAGGGCTGGCAAGATCCAGCTCCAGGGGTGCATGCACCTGTCCGGGACCCATCCCCGTGGGGCTAGTGAGACTGTGGTCCCCAGGGAGAAGCTCAGGGGGGCACAGAAGCTTGAAAGGAGAAGCCTTGCAAGAACTTGAAAGAGAAGCTGGACTCCAGTCAGACAAAGTGGGATTCTCAAGAAGGGCTCAAGTCCCAGAAGGATGTTACTGGATGGAGTGAGTAAGCAGCACACCCAGCTGGCAATTAAGGTAAGCCACATCTAAAGGGAAGGACAAACCGAGAAGGAGACCTGGGGGCTCCCCTGGTGCACTCAAGGAAGGGAATCGCCGTTCAGTCGCTAAGTCGTGTCCAACTCTTTGCAGCCCTGTGGACTGCAGCACACCAGGCCCCCCTGTCCTTCACGATCTCTGAGACTTCGCCCAGAGTCATGTCTGTCAGTCAGTGGTGCTGTCTGACCACCTCATCCTCCTCTGCCCTCTTCTCCTCCTGCCCTCAGTCTTTCCTAACATCAGGGTCTCTTCCAACGAGTCCGCTCTTCGCATCAGGTGGCCAAAGTATTGGAGCTTCAGCTTCAGCATAAGTCCTTCCAATGAATATTCAGGACTGATTTCCTTTAGGATGGACTAGTTGGATCTCCTTGCAGTCTAAGGGACTCTCAAGAGTCTTCTCCAACACGACAGTTCAAAAGCATCAATTCTTCATCCAGCTCTCAGCCTTCTTCATGGTCCAGCTCTCACATCCGTACATGACTATGGATGCACATTCCCCGGTGTCCACTAGGTGGCAGACCCTTTCCTTTACTGTTGCTAAGAGGTTGTGCGTAATCGCAGGCACCTCCTGATGCTCACGTCTTAAGGATCTCTTATGAGTGACTGAAATATAGATTCCTGGGCCCCTTTCCAGAACTTCCAGTTCAGTTCTCTGGGGCCTGAGATTCTGCATTTCTAAGAAGGTCCAGGTACTGCACCATCTCAGACTCCGGGAGGGGAGGAGGTGGGCGCGAGCTGAGCAATCAATTCACATTGTGGCAAAAAAAACTCCGCGGAGGTGGAGCTTGGCTGCGGGGAGGGAACGGGATGGCTTGCTTCGGGTTGGAAAGAGCCTCCGGCACTAGAGCAGATTTCAACTGTGAGATCTGTAGCAGAATGTCAGGGCTCCAGGGCGCTCTTTTTATTGAAATATGTTACCAGTTAGTTTCCTTAGAATGACTGTAACACACAGGAGCACACATACGCCTAGACTGAAATAAGAACAGTATTGAGATCAACCCGAGAAAGAAGACATTTGGTACCTACCAAAAATCAGCCTAAAGAAAAACATTAAGAACGCTGCTGCTGCTGAGTCACTTCAGTCGTGTCCGACTCTGTGCGACCCCATAGATGGCAGCCCACCAGGCTCCCCCGTCCCTGGGCTTCTCCAGGCAAGAACACTGGAGTGGGTTGCCATTTCCTTCTCCAATGCATGAAAGTGACAAGTGAAAGTGAAGTCGCTCAGTGGTGTCCCACCCTCAGCGACCCCATGGACTGCAGCCCACCAGGCTCCTCCATCCATGGGATTTTCCAGGCAAGAGTACTGGAGTGGGGTGCCATTGCCTTCTCTGAAGCATAAATCAGCAAATCTCAAACAATTTACAAAACAGCCCGCCCAGGACGGCCCAGTCCTTGGTTCTGCTGCAGCAGGCTTATGCCTGGGCTCTGGACTGCGTGACTGACTGGTGAGTTTGACAACATCCAGCTAGAGTCTACACTGCCCAGGAAGACGGATCCACCGAGCACAGCTCTGAACGCCAGCCGCAGCGCTTTTTGGCAATGGCAGTTTGTAAAGCTTCCTCTCAGTTTCTGTACTTGCATCAACAGACACAGGTAAGAAGTAGGTTTGCAGCAGGGGCCCCAACCACAAGGGCTCCCTCAGTGGCTCAGAAGTAAAGAATTAGCTTGTAGGAAACGTGAGTTCCATCCCTGGGTTGAAAGATCCCCTGGAGAAAGAAATGGCAACCCACTCCAGTATTTTTGCCAGGAAATCCCATAGACAGAAGAGCCTTGTGGGCTACAGTCCCTGGGGTCAAAAAGAGTTGGATACGATTTAGCAGCTAAACAACAATCCAACCACAAACCACACTCAGAGGTGCCTTGGTCTAGACCGGCTAGATCACTGATTTGGGAGATGAGTTTTAGCACAACTTCAAGCCATCTATTTGTTCTTTTGGCTTCTTCACAGCAGACTCTTGACATTTTGTATCCTTTAAGGGTTAGTTGTTAGTGTTGTTCAGTCCCTCAGTTGCGTCTCTTTGCAACCCCATGGACTGCAGCACGCCAGGCTTCCCTGTTCTACACCATCTCCCAGAGTTTGGGCAAACTCATGTCCATCGAGTTGGTGATGCCATCCAACCATCTCATCCTCTGTCGTCCCCTTCTCCTCCTGCCTTCAATCTTTCCCAGCATCACGGTCTTTTCCAGTGAGTTGGCTCTTCACATCAGGTGGCCAAAGTGTTACTTGGTTTTCCTCAATTCCACTTGGGGTCCTGGAAATGGGGGGACTTGGATGGATTTTTGGCTCTGCTGCTATTTTTTCTTCAAGGCTGTGAAGGACAATGTCCTGCAGTTAGTAGCCACTTAATAAACACAGATGGGATGCACAGAATGGCAGCCCAGGAAACAGATATCGAGTGCGCCTGCGGGCTAGACAGAGAGAGCCAGGAGATCAGTGCCCAGCCTGGGTGAGAGAGCTCTTCTCACAGTGCCTGTGAAGAGGCAGCTGGCAAGCTGAGTACACAGAGAGCACCCAACTCCGAAAAGAAAAGCATCTAATCCAGATGTTTCCCTGGCCCCTCCGCCGCCTCATCAGACACGGGTGTCCACTGGCAAGGAGTGAAGTTACAAGGTTTCGGCCATGACCGCGTAGGCATCCCCAGACTCTCCATGCTGAACCAAGGCACTGCCTCGCTTCCACGCCGACGAGAATCCTGGCGGTTGCTCTGGAAACTGCAGGAGCATTTACCTTTGTTGTGTTCCTTTTACAACTAGAATCTGGAGGAAGGGCTTTCATTCAAGAGTTTAATTACATTTTCCTATTAAACAATTCTCTGCCTTGCAGCAAAAGAGTGCTGAATGAATGCAAAACGGATGGTCAAGTCTAACCTCCCCGAAACTTCCCACCCTACGCCACACCCAAATGTCCTGGTCTCCTCCCTCACCAGAGCGCGGCCCAGGGGATATGTGTGATTTAATGATGCTGAGCCAATAAGAGTGATCATAGCAAGGATGACGCTGACGTTCAGAGACCACAATGAGGGGTGCTGTGCTAAGTACTTCAATAGTGATACATTTTCTAATTCAATTCTGTCAGCAATCACATAGCTTTGCTCAAGGATGGAGAGTGGAAAGGGTGAGGCTCTAGCCCAAATACAGTAGACTCAAAAATCCGCAATCTTAATCACTGTGTTACAAGCAGTAGGGTCTTGGAAACCAAATAGAAACTCTCTCCTTTTGCTCTCAAGGTTTCCCAATAAACCAGAAAGTGTACAGTTGTCAAAAACCCTAGATATGCAAGGCCAAGTTTTCTCAAAATGACAGAGACGGATCCATGAATGAGTGAACGAACACGGATACCAATCAGGAATAAATCAAATTTAGTTTGTGGGTCCTTAGGTCATGAGGACACTGCAGTGCCCTGTAAACCAAAGCCTGACGTGTTTTTGATGCCAGCTCCTAAAATTTGAAGCTACGATGTGGTTACGGATTTTAAGATAAACTCTCGATTGTATTTCAAACAAATGTGCACACACACACACACACACACCTGTTCTATATCCCGACTCCTTTGGAAAAACTTACTTTGCTCTTTTTCTAAATATCCCTTTCAATTTCTCAGTCTCCTAAGTAATAAAGATGAGAGACAGTTCAAACCCAGATCCTCCCCAAGAGAACACGGATGGTTTTGACTGCATCAAATAAGAGCCTATACCACCATATTATTATTTGTTTAGATAATCCCGTTTTTCATTTGAGACAATCTGCACACCCAGCTGCCCAGGTCAACTGGTGCTTCCAAGCGGCTTTTCAAGTTTTCAAAAAAGTTAAAGGACCAGCAGTCTTTTGAGAAGGATGACAGAATCACGTGTTTACGCTCAATTTAGAACAGTTTGCAAAGGTCCTATGTGGCTGAAATCTAGGGCTCTCTACAAACGTTCATTAATAAATCTTGATATGTGCTGGGCAGATTTTCAAACACACCATTTGAAATTTTATCACAATAACACAATATTGTAAATCAACATACATTCACATAAAAACTTGATCATGAATCAAAGTCCTCAAAGAAAATGGAAAAGGACTTTATTTTTTAAAAATGCTAAATTGAGAAAGGGCGGAGGGTCAACATGAACTTGGACATTTAAAGACACTAACTGATTTAAGAAGTAAAGATTTTGGGAAGCCCTAAGACCATAAAGCGATCAACACAAAGACATCTGTCAGGGCGGAGGCGACCCGAGGTAAAGACCAGTTAAATCTAATGCAATCAGAAACTTAGGCCAGTTTAACATTTTTTATGAGGTGACAACCCCCTAACACCATAATCTCGCCTTTCAGGTTGATGACACAGGACTTAATGAGTCAAAGAAAACAACTTCAAACCTCTCTTTTGAACATGAATTGTCTATTTAGGTTAAAGGTAGATTTGGAGATCCTATTAGCTACTGGCACAACTGGGAAAAGTCATGCACACACACACACACGCACACACACTTCAAAGCAAGTAGTTATGTAATGCTAGCAGTGTCTGTTTCTACTCAGCTTCAAAAACAGAACTGAAGCCAAAACTAACAGCCCTCCTGCTCATTAGAGAAAGAAAAATGTCTTCTCCCCCAAGCGGCCCCAACAGGAAGCTGAAATCAGCTGCTCTCCTCAGAAACCCACTTCTTTTCTGCTCCACAGAAGGTCTGGGGGCACAGGCTCTTTGGAAGAGAGCTGCCGGGGAGCCACGTGGACCGCACACCTGGGCTCAGGGGAGACCCAGCACACAGTCACAACAGAGAGTCCTTTTCCTTGCGGCCACCCGGGTCTCAAAACAGCTGTTACCTTTGCATTTCTTCTCCTCCGTCTGGAAGGTCTGGGCGCTGGGTGCGCTCTGATCGCTCACGTCGTCGTGGTCCAGATGGAATATGGAGCTCGTCCAGGAGGCCTGGATGAGGGGCGACTGCTCATGTTTCAGGGGCCCGCGCCGCTCCGGATGGCTCTTCCGATGCAGGCAGGCTTCAGACATTCCCACGAGCTTCCACTCCGGCTCGCCGTCTGGACAAGGCTTCGGCTTGTCCCAGGCTGGAAGGCCATTTTCTGGAGGGTTGAAAAACACGACATGATGGGGCTGTTGGCACTGTCAAGACGGGGCCGAGAGGAAGAGGTCTGGAAGGCAAGCGCTTCCCCGGCTCGTGGGGGCTGCCAGCGTTCCCGGACCCTTCCACCCAACGGCGGCGATAAGACGCACTGAGCGGCCTCTGGCACGGAGCCCCGGCGCTGGACTGCCTGCGGAGGAGTCAACGCGTTTCCCCCAATTTTTAGCGCCTAGAAAGACGTGGGCTCCTCCACGGAAGGGCCGCCCTCTCGCCAGCCCCGCTCCCGATGGCAATGGCTAGGGAGCAAGTGGGCACCGATTTATGATACTGCTTAGATGACCATGTGAGGTCTCGAGGGTCAGGGCTGGCCGTGGACACTTTTCAGATCCTCGGGACATACAACGTCCAGGATGCGGCCTTGTTTGACTTGGGTGTTATCACCGGCTGACCTGAGGGGCACCCTGTTCCCTGAGAGGGACGTGCCACGTGGCTACATGAGAGCGACAACTCGGGCTCCTTGGCACCTTCCACTGCCGACAGGCTGGCATAAGGGGCTGGGTCTTCCAAGGGAAACTGTGCCAGTGGTTTCCACGTCCTCCGGAACAGGCGAGGTGAGAGGAGAGGAGGTCAGCAGATTGTGCTTTAGTTGGGGCAAATTAAGAGCTCTGATGACAGAAGAAAAGCCCCGCTCTCTTGCGCTGAGAAGCAGGCAGTTAACGCTTTCTGTGTGTGACGCTCTTTTCTCTACTCAGTTTCAAGGGGCGTGAAGGTCTGCCCTCCAGAAAACGGGAAACAACTGGATAATATCATGAAAACGTTCTCACACCAACTTTCCCTGGGGGCCAATTTTACCTCCTTGAATATCTTTTCTGAACACGGATATAAGGAAGAGAGTAAAAAGAGTAAGCGAATATAGGTGATTTGTAGATGCGTTCACATTAAAAAGCATAGTCCATCTGCTCACCCATACTTCCAGAAATTCTGTCAAAATAGGAAAAAACACAAATAGAGTTCTACTTTTAAGTGATTAGAGACGTGGAATGATTAACTGATAAGTGAATTTTCCTTTATGCTGAAATGACCAAAGGACTGTAGATATCCATATCGGACAGAGAGGTCCGCCCTGATCTATGTACGGTACTGGGAATTGAAAGCTGCTTTTCAGACATTTAAGATAAATTTTAAACTGTTAAATGCAAGAGTTAAACCTGCTTTTGGTTTTCACCAGCCCCCTCTGTAAAGCTGCTAGATGTCTTCAGAGATGTTGGTTAGGGTGGTTTTTCTAAAGGTGTCATCTGCTCCCAGACCTCCTTGGAAGCTGCGTTTACCATTTCTGGTCTTGGGACTACCTTGTGGAAGTCCTGACTCCCGTCCACTTCATTTCTAGTACAGGAGAAGACTGCGAACAAAATCACAGCAAGGCAGTAATAACCAACACTCAGTTTCTCTGTCACAGTAAGTGGAAATACTGCAGCTTGAAATAACCTCACTTGGCCAGTAAGAAATGATCCCCTTAAAAAAAAAATCACACAATGCTTGGGATGTAACATTTGATGTTATTCAGAGAGGAGCCCTGAAAATTCACTCAGTGCTCAGATCTGTGCTTGGCATTGTGTGAGGGGGTGACATAGCCCGGGGCCTTTCTCCTCAGTTGAGGTGGCATGATTCAATGCATGGTGAATCCTAAAGGTCAGGACTCCACCATGCCAGCTACTGGTGCAGTTATGGGCACTTATTCTCACTTCCCATGAAAAGAAAACAAAAGATTAGGATCTTGGGAGATTGTATGGCATTTCAGATGAAACACAGCTACGTAGAATTCTTTCAAGGACCTTTCATGGATATGAGGGTGTTTTCATGAGCTGAATATAAAGTCACTGAATGCGAGGATTAACTCTGCAAAAGGAGTTTCATTGCTTCTACTGATGTGAGACGTGTTCTCACCCATGTGTGTTTCTAGGATGTCTACTCAATCGTCACGGACTCTAAATCCTCAGTAAATTATATTGTGCAATGTTCCTTTGTAAGTAATGTTAAAGTTATCACAGTGGTTTTGTAGAGCCTCCAACATTTGATTTTTCTGCAGAAATTCTTAAAATGTGGTATCAATTCCCTTGACTGCACAGAAATTAAGAAATACAGCCTAATGGGTAGAGAGTGCTCCCCAGTGAAGGGAGCTAGTCAGCACTCGTGGATGAGAGACGCTGGAAGAGATCTCACCAAGGGGACGTTCTTCTTTATAGCATGGCCCATTAAAGCTTGCTCAGCAGGTCCCCTGGGCCAGCAAGAGTGGGGATTTCTTACAAGCAAGAGATGTTATTTGGAGGCTGAGACAAGGAATAAGATTTCCTTCCATTTTCCTAAGAAAAGAAGCCGAGGTGGTCTGGGAAAAGAGTTCCATTCCCTGGAGCCATGTCCAAGCTCGCAATTACGGTCTGCAATTACACTCATGATAGTGATATTCCGTTGCTCAGTTGGCAGGTTTTTTGGCTGGGGCACTGCTTAAGGAGGGTTCTCGGTTACCTTCCCAAGATGAACAGAAAGTGTTAGCCACTCAGTCGTGTCCGACTCTTTGCGACCCCATGGACTGTAGTCCCCCAGGCTCCTCTGTCCTTGGGATTCTCCAGGCAAGAATATTGGAGTGGGTTGCCATTCTTTCCTCCAGGAAATCTTCCTGACCCAGGGATCGAACCCATGTCTCTTACGTCTCCTGTTCTGGCAGGTGGGTTCTTCACCACTGAGCCACCTGGGAAGCCCCAAATTTTTTGGCTGTGCCAGGCAGCATGTGGGATTTTAGTTCCCAAGATGAAGAGGGCAAATATAATTCCTATTCCATTCCCAAGGAGGGATGAGACACCATTCCAGGCTCCTTCACTTCAGCTGACTGTGGGTGCTGTGCACTGTGTTACTTCCATGTTTGCTTAGCAATGAGGATTCCTGCTATTTCTCTGCCAACTCATATCCTTTGGTTCCCCCTAAACTCAAACCAATGAGACCAGGCTTACTGAGATAGGATGGGGCCTGGGAATTTGGATATTTACCAGGTTCTCCAGAAGGTTCTGATACCCAGCAGAGTTTGAGATCCACAGGGTTAAGAAAATCTAAGGTAAGAAAACAAATAATTGGCAGATTTCAGATAAAGGTGCAGTTTCCTTCTCAGACTTGAATGTTTTTTCAAAAACCTGTCCTTCTGAGGATTACCTGGGATACAAATGTGCACAATAGTGGAAATACATTTTTAAAAGGGAGAGTCTGGCAATGATAATATCTTATAGTTCCTGAAGTATGAGCTCCTAAACGGATCTCAGTTAACATCTGGCTTTTAATATTTCATATTCTAGGCATCAAGATAGTTAATTTAATAGGGCAGTTATGAGGCAAATTGATAAATAAGTAGAATCAAAGAAAAAAAAACTAGAGGGGGCCTGTGAACTGCTATGAAAATAACTAGACACACATTGACCTGTGTGTCTCAGGGCATTTAGATTTGAATGATTGCATTTGTGTTAGAGGACCATAATTCTAAGGGCTCAAATGACTAGAACTGACCTTAAAGGGTTTTTTCCCAAAAAGAAACAAACATAAATCCCACAGAACTACCTACATCCTATCTCTGGAAATTTCATTAAAGACAATAGAAAATAAATGTGTCCATGCAAAAAAAGAATTATATGAAAATATGCAAGTATTTCAGGACACAAAAGCAAGCTGATATCACAGAAAAGTGCTAAGGCAAGGGAAACAGAATTATGCCAGAGTGCTCAGCAAGGGGCTGCTGAGCAGGCTGGGGTTCCATGGCACTGATTATGAGTGTTGAGTTTGCATTAAAAGGCCATCAACGCAAGGCACTGAGACCCCAACCATATTCTGTGTTCAGGGGATGTATATATAATACGCTTTGCACACCCAGCGAGTGTGTACAATTATCACTGTGAAGCACGAGGCCGCTAAGGTCTCTGATTTCTGCTCACATGTTTTATTCCAACCCTAAGTTTTAGCCTTATGGAACTCTCAGACTGTGTACACATCCACTGGCTTTTATTTGTGGAGTCACGTAGAACAGGAGACTCATGTTTGGCTGAGCATTGACTACGGACCAGGTACAGAACTAGCCACTTTGATTCACCTTCCTGAACATCCCAGGAGTACACACTGTTCTACCGCCTGATTGACGGGGAAACTAGAATCCGGAGAAGCGCTTCATCTGCTGCTTCATATCTTCTGTACTGTTAACCGATACGGTCTCATTGGTTGCCTTAGTCTGATGAGTCGCCATTGACCTATGAATAGCCAGCATTTGATGACGACTTTGAAAGTGCTTTACACACTATGTTTATTGCCTTGTTCAATTTTCCCAGCCACTTGTTGATGTCTAAATTCGTCTCCCAGATTTCACTCTCTACCACCTACAATCCATGGTCCAGGCAGCAGCCAGAGTAACCTTTGAAAATGTACATCAGAGTAGACTTCCCTGCTACTGAGAATCTTCCGGTGACTTCCCATCAATACTGGAATGAAGTACTCAGGTCTTGCTGCAGCTTGTAGGCTCTGTGGTGTTTATCAGCCTGTCCCGCTGAGCTTCGCTCCTGTGCCTCCGCCTCCAGCTCTCTGTCTTCTGGACACGTGGACATCAAACCTGGGAAGCTCATTCCCAACGCAGAATCTTTGTAGAGATTCTTTCCTATGGCCGAGGTGCCCTTTCCCAGTCCTTACACAACCACCTCCTGTTTTCCCAAGAAAACCGCCAGAATCCACCTCGCCTTCTCCCTTTTACAGGAAGGTTAGATTTCCCCTTTGAAGAACCTATTGGGTTACATTTCTCCAGGAAGATACCTTAAATGAGAAACCAAATGGGCTGGACCGGTGTCCACCTTGGTGGAGGGAGACGGGATGAGGTTGGAAGCCTGGAGTCCAAGTCTTCCGAGAGGGCCTGAAGGGTCTTACTCTTGGGAAGATCACTTCCTGGCTCTAAGTGTCAGTTTTGCCATTTGCAAAAGGGCAACATAATATTGCTCATGGGATTTTTCTAAGACTCAAATGACATAATGTATGTGGATTAAGTGCTCTTCAGGTGAACATGTGTAACCTGACCATACGTATTGCCTTCTCTCCAAAGGGAACAATACTATTAATAAAATAATATGTTACTTTTGAGCATCCAGTGGCTCAGACAGTAAAGAATCTGCCTGCAGTGCAGGAGACCCAGGTTCAATCCTTGGGTCGGGAAGATCCTTTAGAGTAGGAAATGGCAACCGACTCCAGTATTCTTGCCTGGAGAATCCCATGGACAGAGAGGAGCCTGGCGGGCTACAGTCCATGGGGTTGCAAAGAATCAGACATGACTGAGTGACTAACACTTTCATTTTCACTTTTCATGTTACCTGTACTATGCTCAATGGACACAGGTACCTGACCTCTACCCTCAACACCACGACTGCCAGCAACACACCTACCATCACCACCTTGTCCTCAACAGAACGTGTGTGCAGGTGAGGTTGCTTTTGATGGCCTCCTACTTCTGGCTGCCTTTTCGCCATCTCTCTCCCTCCTCCTGAGTCCTCTGGGTGCTCGGTCCCCACTGTGGGCAGATCGCCTACTCACAGAGCTCTTAGTGACCTTGGGCAAGCCACGTCTCTGCTCTGCACTTCAGTTTCCTCGTCCGTAAGATGGGAACATTCTAACGCTGTGATGGTTAAATAAGTTCGTACACAAAAAGGTCTTGGACCAGTGCATGGCACAGTGTAAACACTCAGTAAGTGTTAGCTCTTCATTCAGGCACTCAACGATCTCTTTTCCTTGCCCCATCCTCCAGCCCAAGTCTTCTCTAAACAAGATTTTCAAAAACATCTCCAGAAAAAATGCTTGACAAATGACTTCACAGGCATGCGTAGCTGCCTCAGTTGCGTCTAACTCTTCGCTACCCTATGGACTGTAGCCCGCCAGGCTCCTCCATCCGTGGGATTCTCCAGGCCAGAATACTGGAGTGGGCTCCCATGCCCTCCTCCAGGGGATCTTCCTGACCCAGGGATTGAACCCTCGTCTCTTATGTCTCCTGAATTGGCAGGCGGGTTCTTTACCACTAGCGCTACCTGGGAAGCCCAAAGGACTTCACACCACTATGTTACTGGCTTGGCATCTGGGCTGAGTCACCCCTCTCAGCTGAAGTTGTGACTTAAAGAGGATGGTTGAGGAGTGTAAGTCCACAGCCCGGGAATGAATGTCTAAAGTTGGATTTCTGATGGCTGTGTAAGGCAGATGGGAGAGACGTTTTGATGAAACAGGCATTCCTGTGAAGGCTGGCCTGTCATCATACCCGGCTTGCTTAGCTTGCTTGGTCAGTCAAACAACACAATGGTGAAGACACAGCTTTGACCCCTATTCAACTTTCAAGACCTGGCTTACTGTTTAAACTCGCTTGAACCAATCCATCCACCCTCACACTTCCATAATTCCAAAATTTACCTCCCTTGCCCTGCATGCTACTGTTTACCAAATGATATAATCATTCACATAAATGTATAATTTTATTTTTTTTGTTACATTTACATTGCCTAGCACAATTCAATTATAACAATTAATATCCCTTGTTCCCCAATAGTCTGATAATTGCAAAGAGAAAACTGCTTCCTAAGCACAGACTCTGCCTAATTTCTTATCCAGAAGCCATTGGTTAGTCACAAGGTAGATTCATTTCTATTAAAACCAATTCAATGCAGATTTTCTACCACCAATAGTATTATCTTCCCAAACTGCTGGTGAAAATGAAAACTGTTTTGCTTCTTAGAGGCAGGGATAGGTTAGTGGATAAGACTATGGGCTCAGCTAGTCAAGGTTCAAATTCTGGGGCTTCCCTGGTGGGCTCAGCAGTTAAGAATTTGCTTGCCAATGCAGGGGACACCAGTTTGATCCCTGGTCCGGGAAGATCCCACACGCCATGGAGCAACAAAGCCTGAGTGCCACAGCTACTGAACCCGAGCCCTAGAGCCCAGGAACCATAGCTGCTGAAGCCTGAGCACCCTGAAGCCCGTGCTTGGCAACAAGAGAAGCCAGCACAGTGAGAAGCCCGCAGACCGCAACTAGAGAAAGCCCATGTAGCAGTGAAGACCCAGCACAGCCAAAAATAAACGAATAAAAATAAACATGAAGAAAAAAAAGTTCAAATTCTAACTCTTCCACTTATCAGCTGTGTGACTTTGGGAAGATTGGATTTGTCCCTGGAATATCTGTCTTACTTGCTCTGTCTCTTCCATAAGGCAAGGACTTAGCACGGCCTCCTCGTGTGTCAGTGGTATCCCCCAGGTTTTTCTTCTTTACTGGCCTCTGACCAACTTATCCATCTCTTACACCCCACAGCTCTAAGCGCAGTCTTAACATGACAGGACCTCAATAAGTATTATTTGGAAATAATTGAATGTAATCTAGACAGGTCAAATTACCCCTGAAGCTGAACAGACCATAGACTCTCATCTATCCAGGAATTTCGACCTACAGAGCAATAGTGTGTTCTGTGTGAGACAAGTTGGCTAGCCTGCTCAGCATCAGTAGCAAGGGTAAGCCCGCTAGGGAGAGATGTGGGGTGCAGGCTGAGGGGAGCTCTGTGCTCAGAGAAGACAGAAAGGGCAGCTGAGTGACTCTGTTCCTTCCAGCCCCGGCTGGGTGAGCGCCCTCTTTTTCCTGACCAAGCCACAGGCGTGCAGCCCAGTTTGCTGCCCAGATGATGTGAATGGCAGAGCTCCACGAAGGTGCCATCGTGTGGCTGGGGCATCTCTGGGCCATCCTCTCAGGCCCCTTGGCCTGGCACAGCCCCCCAGCCCTGGCCTAGTAGCAGCTGGGATGGGGGTGCAGGCCTGTCTCCTGGTGCCCGGTGGTGGGGGGAGGGATCTGTCTAGGTGGCTCTACCAGCCTGTAGACAGCTGGGGATGGCTACCAGCCTGACTCCTCATCTCGGTGACTAACTGAGATTACTTCCCCTTTTCACTTTAAAAACACTTTCATGGCCAAGAAGGATCTTTGGAGTTGGTTTTGGGACATGAGTCCACCTTCTCCCCAGATTTCTGGCTTTCTGATTAAAAGCAATGTTTTTTGATTCTACCAACACTTGCCTTTCAAATATTGGTTTTTAAGCTGTGAGCAGCCAGACCTAAGTTCAGTAACACTAAAAATATACTGAGCACTTACTCTATGCCAGACTGGGCACCACAAATATAAATTACGATTAACTGAGCACCTACTGTGTGCCAGGCAACATCCTAAGTGTTTTCCACACATTATCTCATTTACATCATATAATAATAATCAAGAAGTAGGTGTTGTTTCTGTCATTTAAACCAATGTGGAAATAAGGGTCGGGGGTGGGGAAGTCAACTGACTCCTATATTTCTACTTAGAATGGGCTACAAAGTGCTCTTGGGCTTCCCTGGTGGCTCAGATGGTAAACAATCTGCCTGCAATTCAAGAGACCTGGGTTCGATCCCTGGGTGGGGAAGATCCCCTGGAAGAGGGCATGGCAACCCACTGCAGTATTCTTGCCTGGAGAATCCCATGGACATAGGAGCCTGGTGGGCTACAGTCCATGGAGTCACAAATGGTCAGACACGACTGAATGACTAACACTTTCACTTTCACAATGTCCTATAATTATTAGTTCAATGTTTACATTTGTGAGTTCCTTAACCTCTGGGACCACGGCTTGTTCAGCTGCACACCCAGCATGCAGCGTGGGGCCTGGCCCACTGCACTGCAGCACAGCTCTCCCCGCACCCACCCCCCATCTCCCCTCCACAGCCCAGTGGGAACTGGGACCAGTAAGCACATCCTTCTTCCCTTTGCTCTTGTTCTGGTTTCCCTCGGTGCAGCTCAGGGTCCTTTCCTGTGGTCCTCACACTCTTTCCCCTGAACTTTTCTTCCTTTACTTCCTTCTCTTTCCAAGTGCAATGTGTGTGTGCTATGTGTAGAGACAAAGCTATGGTTTCTGAGAACTGGGCAATAAAAAAGGCTGAGCGCCAAAGAATTGATGCCTTTGAACTGTGGTGCTGGAGAAGACTCTTGAGAGTCCCTTGGACTGCAAGGAGATCCAACCAATCCATCCTAAAGATTAGTCCTGAATATTCACTGGAAGGACTGATGCTGAAGCTGAAACTCCAATCTTTTGGCCATCTAATGCGAAGAAGTGACTCATTGGAAAAGACCCCAATGCTGGGAAAGATTGAAGGCAGGAGAAGGGGACGACAGAGGATAAGATGGTTGGAAAGCATCACCCACTCAATGGACATGAGTTTGAGCAAGCCCTGGGAGCTGGTGATGGACAGGGAGGCCTGGCGTGCTGGGGTCATAAAGAGTTGGACAGGACTGAGCGACTGAACAACATGTATCTATGGTTATTTCAAGATATGAGCAGAGGTCTCCAAAGAAACTGGGCACTGGGAGGGCCCTAGCATCTGCCTCTCACAGTGTGAGAAACAAATAGTAACATTTTATTTGAAAATTTAGAGAGAAAACCTTTTATTAGATTGAATTGATATACATACAGAATGAATGAATGAAATATTGAGATGGGGGAAATTGTGCTCAAACCTTCCCACTAGGGCTTACTCCTGGAAACTTTATAAACAAGATCGCCGAAGGACCCTGTTCTGCCATCATCTAGTTATTTGAAACGCATCCTCAGAAATGTCGTCTTGTGGGCAAAGTCTTGCAAAATCAGCCTCCTTGTTCAGATAGACTGCCTTCCATCGCTGTGTGGTTTTGGCCTTCTTTTCCTGAGCACCCGCCTATTAATTTTCCCTCTTGTTGAGCCCAGCCTCTCTGCCCACGCGTGCAGGTGAATTTAGGTCTGCTATCTCAGAAGTTTTTCTCTCGTTTCTCCCGCAGCGGTTCTCAGTCCATAAAGGGAGCGAGATCTGGAAATGGCTAAGAGAGAAACAAACCTTTTCCTTATCTGGCTGGTCTCACTTCTCCAGTTTTCCTACGTATTCCATTAAGAAGTCACTATCTCCATGGAAAACAATCAGCGTAGCTGTGGAAATCGCAATAATTATTCTGAAACAGAATTCCAAAGCTCATCTCCTAGTAAGCCATTAACGTTTTTTGCAAGTGTGTGTTTATAACCTTTAAACGAAATGCACATTCATGTCTTTTAAAGTTTAGCCTGAAACAAAGTTAAAGACCAAACAACAAAATAACGTGTGTTCAAAGAGCCTGGTGGAAACTCCGCTTGGAGAGTCCCTGCGTGGAAACAAGGCAGTGAGCAGGACCACGAGCTACGTCTAAGAATGACCGACTCGGGGACAAGCCGACTGCTAGAGCACTGACCACAGGCCCCAAAGGCTGGAAAAGGGCTTTCTAGAGAACACAGCGGAATCTTCCCCTGGGAAGGGTCACTGGCTTTCCATAATTCATACTGGATTTAATCAGAGAATCCTCAGGTCAGATGACTCCAACATTGAGGTAATTATTTTAAAGGCCACAGAGATTCCATTTAGGATATTAAAGAGGCTACAGCTGTGGCAGAAACATTCCCATTAAAGAGCCACAAATGCACAGAAAAGGGAACAGATGTTTGTTGTCAGGGTTAAGTTTCTCCTGTGTGAAAGTTCAGATCATAACGTTTATTCTTGTTGCCAGTCTGAACCCACAATTTTGAAAAAAACATGAGGTCATCTGTAACTCTGGCCTCGTTTTTTCGTTCCCAAACTTGAAATACCTCTTTCAAAAGGAGGGACTGCGTGTGCATCTTTTCTAACTTTGGAAGCTAGGACGGGGGCATCATTTGTGGGTAAAGAACAAATTTTGAGATTTACCACGTAAAAAGACAAAACATGACTCGGGTAAACCGAACAACTTTATACATCACGCTTAAAGGAGCCATTACATGCAGCAGAACACACACATTCTATTAACGAATTACACTCAGAGATGAACAGACTGGACAAGAATATACCTTGGTATGGATGAAACACAGTCATACAGGCTGACAGAGGTCCCTTCTCAGGGTTTTCATAGAATCTCACAACCGTTTTCCAGATATTGTTTTGTGCACATAAGTAAGGAGGATCAAGATCAGTGTGGACAGTCCCTTCATTGACGGAGGAGACGTTTCAGTCTGGAGAAGCTGGGTTTTCCCTTTTTTCAGGAATAGCGGGCTGGGAGGTCACCCACATCTTCCTTACCCTCGATTATGACGGCAGCAAGCTTCCTCAGGGACGGGGAGAAGGCGGGTACTTGGGGGTGTTTCTGGGCCCTCAGGACACCACTAACCACATCAAAAACACATTGCCTTGTGTGGTCTCTAATGTTTCCTCTGGAAACCTGGTTTAGCATCAGCCGCTCACAGCTCTGGTCCAACAGCAGACACCGAGGTAGAATCGAATTGTTTTCAACCTGCATGTCTTCTGGGTGTTAATCTGGTTTAGCCTGCTCTACAGTGTTTCAAGAGTTCAGGAAAATCAAGAGGCGGTGTGATTTCCACTGTCTTTTTCATACCTTTTGGCGTTTCCCTTAAACTTTTCAATTACTCAAAACAGAGCTGGTGAGGGGCTCCCCTGGAGGTCCAGTGGCTAAGACTCTACACAACCGGTGCAGGGGGCCCGGGTTAAAGCCCTGATGGGGGTCGGGATCCACAGACTAGAACTAAGAGTGTGCCCACCACGAGTAAAGATACAGCGTGCTGCAGCTAAGAGCCAGGGAGCCAAACACACCGAAACAGAGCTGGTAAAGCTGGGGCTGGGGCGGTGCCTGACCATCCGCCCCTGTAGGTCTGCCGGTCTCCAGCCTGCGTGCCCCCAGCCGGGGCTAGGCTGTCCCCCGCCTCCTCCATCCACAGATGGCTTGTAAACATACATCTAAGACCTTGTTACTCACATGTGGTCTGAGGACTCACAGTATCAGCCGCACCCAGAGCTTGTTAGAGACACGGGATGCTGGCCTCAGAACTGAAGAAGCAGAATCTGCATTTTAACCAGATCCGCATGTGATTCATGCGCACACTGAGGTTTAAGACAGTCTGCTTTAGGGCATGGTCTCCATGGAGAGTAGATAGGATTGGTTAAACGTGTAGTCACCCCGTTTAAACTTGGGTAAGATTTAATATTTACTACAGAGACGGATGATTTTCCTATCTGGGAATCAGAGGGGAAAGTAGTATTTGATGAATTGCAGGTCAAGGAATACACACACACGCACACACGCACACATGCACACACACACACACGCGCACACACACACATGCACACACGCACACGCACACACACACACACACATGCACACACGCACTGCTGTGTGTGTGCTCAGCCGTGTCTGACTCTTTGAAACCCCGTGGACTGTAGCCCACCAGGCTCCCCTGTCCATGGAATTTTCCAAGCAAGAACACTGGAGTGGGTTGCCACTACATTCTCCAGGGGATCTTCCTGACCCAGGGATTGAACCTGTGTCTCCTGCATCTCTTGCACTGGCAGGTGGATTCTCTCACTCAGCTACCAGGGAAGCCAGTGTGTGTATGTATATATATAAGACTGAGCGTCAAAGAACTGATACTTTTGAACTGTGGTGTTGGAGAAGACTCTTGAGAGTTCCTTGAACTGTAAGGAGATCAAACCAGTCCATCCTAAAGGAAATCAACCTGGAATATTCATTGGATGGAATAATGCTGAAGCTGAAGCTCCAATACTTTGGCCACCTCATGTGAAGAGATGACTCATTGGAAAAGACCCTGATGCTGGGAGAGATTGGGGGTGGGAGGAGAAGGGTGCAGCAGAGAATAAGATAGTTAGATAGCATGACCAACTCAATGGACATGAATTTGAGCAAACTCTGGGAGACAGCGGAGTACAGAGGGGCCTGGCGTGCTGCAGTCTGAGGGGTGGCAAAGAGTTGGATATGACTGAGCGACTGAACAGCAACCAAAGCTCAGGGAAGGTGAAGGGACAAGCCTTTAATGTCTCTATTTCCTAAATGGTGAGTTGTTCAGTTTGGTTCATGAGGTGGAAAAATCCAAACACAAAGATTTCTGATTATAATTTCATCTTTTGTAGGACTTCCTCTCTAGAGACAGCCAACAAGATAATAAAAGCAGTAGGTAACATTGAATGTAGGCTTACCAGATGCCAAGCACCCATTCTGCGATTAAATGTAAAATTTAATCTTCACAATAATTCTATGAGGCAGAAATATTACCCTCAGTTTTCAGATGAGGAAACTGGAGCACAGAGCGGTTTAGCAACAAGCTCAAGGTCACGGTGAGTAAGTGACAGAGTCAGGAAGCAAACCCGAAGAGGTCTAGCTGACCCCGCCACACATCCACCTGTTGCGGGAAAGCACCACCAAATGACTTAGGTGACCTTCTCAGGCTGGAAAATGGAATTCTGTGGACTGAAATACTGAATTATAGGTTTGAAATAAAGAAACTAAAGCTCAGAGAGGTCACGACCCTGCTCAACGTCACCCAGACGAGGGAAGTGCTGGGGTGGGTCTTCTGATTTTTCATCCCATGGTCTAAATTGAAAACATTCATATTTTGGTATACCTCAAGGATGTGTTGCTCTATCTCAAACACTGTTTCAAATTCTGACATTTCCACGCGATAGCTCAAAATTAGGAGCAGTTTCTCTAATTAAAACTCTTGTCTTCCAGGAAACTTACCAAACACAAGACTGCTGTGCAGGGACTGCTTCTAACTCTCACACCGGCTGCCAGTGAGTTTTTCAAAGGGCACATGTTTATGTTTGTACCGAGTGGCCAAAAAACTTGGAAGACAAAAACAACCAATCAAGGTAAGGAAGCACTGACATTTGTTGTAGCTGCCCATCCCAAAGGTGAAAAGGCCACCTAATAGTTTATAACTGGCAACAGGATAACTGATTTGGAGTTTAGGATATTGAGTGGTAACCCTTATAAAAGGTCTCTTGCGTGCCAGGCATGGTGTGTCTAGCATTGCATTTGCTCATTAGAACGATGCCGTGAGCGAGATGCTGTGATTCGCTTCATTTCGTAGGTGAGGAAACTTTGGCCCCGAGAACTGAAGATACTGTCAAAAGTCACAGATGGTAAACGGGGAGCTCTTCTCATCTCCCCTGCGACCGAGGTTGCTTTCTGCAGGTGATGCAATGGTTCCCCAGAGAAGAAAACCATTTGCCTGTCACACAGCTAGTTAAAGGGCAGTGCTGTGCCTGGAATCGTCCTCTGATGGGCCAAGTTTGGCCTGATGACAAATGGAAAATCCTAGGGAATGACAGTGGAGCATCTCTTAGCAGAAACAGTGCTTTGAGAGAGGCTCATCTATTTGCTCAGGAAACCTGGCTTCAGGAAGCCGAGCCTCTCCTTACTGGGATGGACATAGGTACGCTATAGATACCATGTGTAAGACAGGTAACTAGTGAGAACCGACATACAGCGCAGGGGCCTCTACTCGATGCTCTGTGGTGACCTAAATGGAAGGGAGGCCAAAAAAGAGAGGGGGTATACATATACATACAGCCGATTCCCTTTGCGGTACGGTAGAAACCAACCCAACATTGTTAAGCAACTATGCGCCAACAAAAATTTTTAAAAAGTGGAATTCAAGAGCATATTTCTTTGGAAATGTAGGAAGGACATGTTGTCCAGATGAACACACTTGTCTGATTTTGACCATAGAATAATAAATATTTGAGATACGAACATTTCTGGCTCTCTGAAAGTCTGGCCGAATAGTAACCAAAAGAAGAAGAACCATTGTGCTGTTGGGAATCACCCCGTGTGTCAGGCACACGTCCACAGCTGACAGCTTCTGCGCAGAAGCTGAGTCACCAAGATGGCAGAGCCAGCGTGCTCTCCGACCAGAGAGGGCGTGCTCCCTCGAGTATTCTCGTGGATTTACTTGAGACAAGATGGCAAGTGAAGTGGAAGGTATCAAAAAATGACCAAACTTGCTCCCCCAAGCCAGAGGGGCAGCTCACTTCCTGGGGCTGCCTTGCCTACAACTGCCTCATCTCTAGGGGTCCATTTGCCTGGAAAGATGAGGAAAGGTGGGGAGGAAGAAACCGCCCCAGTGAGGAAGACGCTCGGGCAGAAACACCCGGTTCTGCAGGTACCTCCACGTGAGGGTCACTCAGTGGATCCGTACAGACTCACAAAGAAACACAGACTGAAGGGGCCATTAGCACCTACAGGGCTGCCCTTAGGCTGGCACCTTAGGCTGCCCTTAGGCTGACACCTTAGGCTGCCCTTAGGCTGGCACCTTAGGCTGCCCTTAGGCTACACCCGGGATTTTGTCTCCCTGGAGACAGTTGGTAATGTTTGGAGACAGGCCAGGGATGCTGCTGAACATTTTACAGTGCCCAGGTTAGCCCTCCACAGCAAAGGATCATCCATACCCTTGAGTCACTGGTGCCGAGATCGAGAAACCTGCCTGCAAATCTGTTGGGTGCGTGAGGTTCTCACGGCCTCTGTTTCAAAACGCGCTTCCTCTGGCCCGAGCAGGGCCCTGGAGTCCCTCCTCCATACCTCCTTCCATCTGCCCCCCCAGTCAGTGTGAGTGACTCCTGGGGGCAGGGTCTGACCGGATTAATCTGCACTAAGGTATGAACGACTGACGGAGCCAGCACGAGCAGGAACAGCTGTATTTTAAGTGACTCATGGATTTAGGGTAAATTCAGCTCCAATCTGGGAAATGTTAGCCAGGAGGCATTAATAACGCAAGCACTTATTTTTAGTAGATGGGTGAGGTGACGAAATTTACAAAGCATTGCACACCTTTTAAAGTCATAAACAAATCTGTGATGTGGTTCCACTGGGATATAGCCATGAATACTCATTTTTTTTAACTTTTTTTTTTGGCTGTGCCACACAGCTTGTGGGATCTTAGGTCTCCAACCAGGTTCCAATGCAAGACCCTGGCAGTGAAAGGAGAAGTGGAGTCCTAACCACTGGAGCGCCAGGGAATTCGCCGGGTACTGTTTATTACGAGCAATTATTTGTTCTTGGTATTGATCACAATTGCTTTTCATCAAGAGAAGAAACCCTATTAAAAGCCTTCCTGTGCCCCAAACAAAACTCATTTGCTTTCTCTTCATCTCTAATGTTGACTTGTGGGTTTGACATGATTAGGGCCCATTTGTTGGTTATTTGAGGGGCCTTTGCTTCCATAAGTCCCTCGCTGTCTCTTCTCTAGACGCCGCAGGTCTATATTTGGATGGCAGGCTGTGTACGTTTTTATTTAAAGCCAGCAAAGCAGACACAGCCTGAGTGAAATAATTAGCAGTGGGGAGGAGTCTCAGAGTCATTTCTTCTCATTTTGAGGCTCAGAAACGGAAAGTTTTGCCCTTCTGTTTGCAAAGCATGTGATGGTACCAGATAGAAATGCTTCTCCCTGGGCAAACCTCCGTTAGGGTGGCTTCCCTGGTCACTCCACTCTACTCTCTGGATTCTTTGTCCCTCTGACCGTCATCAAGGGGACACATATGGTAGGTTGGTGGGTAGCACTATTCCATGCCAAGTTTCAGAGGCAAATTAGCCCAACTGGTTCTCAGCTTATGGCTTCTGAATAGTACAATTCAAGGAACAGTGGTGGGTAAAGGGTCCTTTGGGCTCACACTAGTTCGAACACCTCATATATAGGAAGGGAAATGGGAGTCTGAGAAGGTGGCCTAGGTTGGTCAAGGTCAGAGTTTTTTGTTTTGTTTTTTGCCTCACCAGGGCATGTGGGATCTTAGTTCCCCGACCAAGGATTGAACCTGTGCCCCTGAACTGAAAGCATGGAGTCCTAACCACTGGGCCACCAGGGAAGTCCCACGATCAAGGTCGTTTGGACAGTCGCAAGCGAAACCAAGCCTGACCTTCCATGAGTGTGCTGACTTCTGCCACCAAGTTCCGCCTGGAGCCTCCCAGGTGACATAGGCAGCACCAAGACCATCTGGGGTGAAGCTGGGTGAAGGCAGGTAGCCCTCATCCCGATGAAGCAACCTCCTAAGAGGTCTTCCAAGAGAAGGAACTGGGTAAGAAATCCTTGTCTGGAGAAGAGGGAACAATAGAGTTGGGTGTGTTATGGAGGCAGGCATACATGCATGCTCAAAAAGCTTCAGTCGTGTCCAGCTCTTTAAAACCCCATGGACTGTAGCCTGCCAGGCTCCTCTGTCCGTGGGATTCTCCAGGCCATAACACTGGAGTGCGCTTCCATGCCCTCCTCCAGGGGACCTTCCTGACCCAGGGGTTGAATCTGACCCTCTACGTCTCCTGCATTGGCAGGCGGACTCTTTACCAGCAGTGCTACCTGGGAAGCCTGTTATGGGGGCAGTCAGTGGCAAAAGTGTTCCAGAAGCTTTAGTAATAGATTTTCAGTGATGCTTCTTTCACAGACATCCTGAAGGATGTTTAAAATGAATGGGTAGCTAAGACTGTGCTCCCAGTGTAGCGGGCCCAGGTTCCAACCCTGGTCCAGGAACTAAGATCCCACATGACACTGTGAAGAGTTGGCTGCAACAAAGACCGAAGATCCCATGAGCCACAGCTAACACCTGGTGCAGCCAAAGAAAGAAAGAAAGAAAAATAAATACTAAAAAAGTCAAGCAAATGGGCAGTTCTCAAGGACCAGGCCTGGAACGTAGGGCTGGAAGACCCATTTCTGAGTCACACCCATGACTCTTTACTTCCTGGACTGTGAAATGCATTGTGGGGGGAAGCTGGATGGCATTTGGTTATGGGATTCAGCAAATGTGCTTGAGCAAGTGACCAGGTCACTGCATTTGTCCCCTTCAGCTTTCCTGGTGGGGCAGTGCATCCGGCCTGGAGATATGAGGGGGACGGTGGTGGGTGGCGGTGCTGGTGGCGTTTGTTTTAATAATATCTGTTTATTTACTTGGCTGAACTGGGTCTCAGCTGCAGCACATGGGGCCTTCGGTTTTCATTGTACATCCGGGTTCTTTAATCGTGGCATTCGAACCCTTGGCTGTGGCACATGGGATCTCACCCCCTGGCCAGGGATGGGACTGGGGCCTCCTGCGTTGGGAGCTCGGAGTCGTAGCCCCTGGAGCACCAGGGACGTCCCGATGACGGCGTTTATCATCTAGCGCTTGTGCTCCCAGTGCTCCAGCCTTGGCACTAAGCACGCTGTTTCTTTCCACCTTTACCTTCGTATTGAGATAAACAATAGTCATGCCCATTTCACAGATGAGGAAACTGAGTATTAAGAAAGAGAAGGCCGCGTGCCCAATGTCACAGCTGAAGAACCATACTGGATCCCCAGGGCCGCAACCAGAGGTGCCCTCAACGCCCCCACTGCCTTGTATGGGGTCAGCAGTGTCCATGTGGTTTGGGGCGTTAGGAATGGCTGGTGCAGAGCTAACTGGAGTTGATGGTATAGATGTTTCTGGTCTGGAGACAGTGTCTCCATTGTTTACCTACCCCCTTCCTCCCTTTGAGCCTCTTCTGCATTTAAAAGAAAAACATAAAAGCAAACAAGGAGAAATAAAACAGAGATTCATGAAAAGAATGAAGCAAGGGAGTAAAAAATGAGGCAGGCTTTCCAGCAAACAAAAGATAGCTTTTCTGTCCTTTGTAGAAATCATTGAAAGCAATAAAACAAGAGCCAGAGAGAGGGGATCAAGGAGGACCGGAAGCTACTGTTCCCCCCCGCCGGGGTGGGGGTGTCTCAGCAAAGAGCTGCAACGCCCCCTCTCTCAGGCGCGGTTGGGGGGCTCTGATGCTCTTCCTGATCTGTTAGCAAGTAGGAGGGACCCACTCACGGCCTCTGAGATGCTCCTTCTCTGGTTTGTAAAGGATGCTTTGTGAAGCAAAGACCACTAGCCTTGAGGAGGGCTTCCTGCTTTCATGTTTTTTGTTTACTCTTGTTGGAATTGAACAAGGACTTGGTAGCTCAAATCATTCTGTTTTAAGCCCTTGTACCTTCAACATGCCTCCTAGAATCATCACCTCATCAACTCAGTTCCAAACCACAGGAAAACATCCTCCACGGGACCTTTTCATCTCTCAGATGCATCGTTAGTCACTGATTTATTCAATCTGGAATGTCTAGGGACAAACCTGTTTTCCTGGCTTAGATGCATAGGGACAGAAGGAAATAAAAAGTCACATCAAATCTGTAGAGCATGCAGTAGAGCGTGGTGAGGGGAGGCCAGACAACGTGTGTGCTGAGTGCCCTCCAGGACAATGACTGTCTGCACAGCGCTGTGTGCGACCTTTGTTTTTTATTTTTTAGATCTCTGCCGTTTCACTGTGGACCACAGAACCTGTCACAGAGCACCACCTCCATTAATGCTGGCTGATGGATCTAGATTCTTTCTGCCCCTATTTGACAATAAGGAAAGCAAGACTCCAAGAGCTTAAGCAACTTGCTCAAATTCACAGGGTTAATAAGTGGCTTCCCTGGTGGCTCAGCTGGTAAAGAATCCACCTGCAATGCGGGCGACCTGGGTTCGATCCCTGGGTTGAGAAGATCCCCTGGAGAAGGGAACGGCTCCCCACTCCAGTATTCTGGCCTGGAGAATTCCATGGACTATACAGTCCATGGGGTCACAAAGAGTCGGACACGACTGAGCGACTTTCACTTTCAATAAGTGGCATACTGGGGATTTGGATCCCAGGACATGTGACTCCAATGTTCTTTTCACTATAGTATGCCACCTCCAGAAGTAACTAGAACCAGTGGGCAAAACAGATCACCCCAGCGCTGTCTGGAGAGGCTGACACTGCTAGGGCAGGTGCAGAGGACTCTAACACATTTCTGAAGAAGAAGATGACTTCCGGATAAAGACCAAGTCCTTGCTGACCTCCCTGACTTACGGAATATTCCCACGCATGTGCACAGCCCTTTGCGACACAGATGCGTATCTGAATCTGCGCCTCCCTGCTTCCTGGGTGGACAGCTGGACTGCACTTCTGTGTGGCTGCATTCTAGGCAATGGAATGAATGAACACACTGGCCACCCAGCTGGGCATTTGAAACGACTCCATGTATCTTTTCACTTTCTTTTCTCCCTTCTCCAGTTGAAAAGAGAAAATTCTGATGTCCTAGAGGTCAGCATGGTTGGAGGAAAGGCGTCTGGGTCCCCCAGAGGACCATACCAACATCACCTACCAGCCAAGAACACGTGGCATTAGATTAAACACGTGTGCACGCCAAGTCGCTTCAGTCGTGTCTGACTCTCTGTGACCCCATGGGCTGTAGCCCCCCAGGCTCCTCTGTCCATGGGATTCTCCAGGCAAGAATACTGGAGTGGGCTGCCAGGCCCTCCTCCAGGGGATCTTCTTGACCCAGGGATTGCTGGCATTGGCAGGCACATTCTTTACCACTAGCACCAGCTGGGAAGCCCCTGGATTTAATATGAGTCAGGTATGTAATTCTCTTGTATCATGTCACTGAGATTTTACGGTTTGCCTGGCTACAGCTGAGAGCACTGTTTTACTAATAGGCCTTTTAGGATTGCAAATAGCTTTCTGGCCTATGATATTATTCCTTTCTTGACAAATGCAACAAGTCAATGGAAGCTTAAAGAGAGTTGCGAAGAATCGCGTGTGGGAACCATCAAAGCATCTGGGCGGTACCCTGCTGCCTGGGCAGAAGCCCATTGGTTAGGTTTACTGGCTTAGTTTCCCACCTGTAGTTTCAAGGTATTATGTCAGATGGTCTCTAGCTTCCTTCTAAATCTAAGGCTCTATAAGTCTTTTTCGAGGCTGACAAATGTGTACGGCCACAGGTGTTCAGACAGTTATCTCCTGATACTGTGAACCCCTCAAAGGTATGGATTATTTCTTAGTTACATTTATATGCCTAGAATCTAATCTCTTAGATGCTCTAAGGTTGAATTTAATTAGAATTTTTTTGTTCGAAAAAAACTCAAAGAATTTATGAATGTTCTGATTTATGCCAGTGATTTCTTGATCTAATTCGGAGCACAGCATCAAATGATTGAAATTCTCATGAATATTTTTATTATGCATTACTAAGTATGATAGGCTATTTTATATTCATTTGCATAGACGTAATCTTTGAAGAATGATTTTATAATAAAGCTGAAAGACTTTTTTGATTAAAGGTGGTGCCAGCAGTAATTGGTATTCTGATGGCTTCATTTACAGTTCTATTTAGTTGAATAATATAGGGGCATAATTCCTACTTAGAGTTGAGAAAACTGGAGTACAGAGCATTCAGGATTTTATCATTCTGAATGGCCCTTAACCTGAGGTTCATAAAAGTAGTATTGGGCAAACTAAGAGCAATTTAAAAAGTTTGAATAAGGCCCAAGGGAAACTATAGAATAATACGAGGTAGCTTATGGCACTTTCATGAAGACCTTTAAGTCATCTGGTTTTGGAAAAATAATTTTTTTCTATAGGTTGTATGGAAATATTGGTCATTTCATCCTGCTCATCAAAAATATCGGATTATATATGTTTTCGGTGACTAAAAATAGGCAATGAATTATGTTTCTTAGAAAATGCAGTTTGGGACTTCTCTGGGGTCTCAGTATTAAGACTTCGTGTTCCCAGAGGTGAGGGTTCAATTCCTGGTCAGGGAACTACTATCCCATTCGCTGCCTCCCCACACCCCCCACCCCCAAAAAAGAAAATGCAATTTGGTGCATAAAAATGCTTTAAAGCACAGAGTTCAAGGGAGGTAGAAGGTTAAGGATTAACAAGAGAGTCTTGGCAGAAAAGTGGGAACCACGATTTGACACTGCACAGACAGAATGCAATCTAACAATGGGAAACCAGTGCGTTGTTAGACTTATTGGCAGCTGCAGGGGGATGGGAGAAGGCAATGGCACCCCACTCCAGTGTTCTTGCCTGGAGAATCCCAGGGACAGGGGAGCCTGGTGGGCTGCCGTCTATGGGGTTGCACAGAGTTGGACACGACTGAAGCGACTTAGCAGCAGCAGCAGCTGCACGGGGATGTGCGTCTCTTCCCATTTTCTACCCCTCTGTGTGATTATGTCCTGCTCTGTCCCACCTCCTGGGGAGTGCAGCCGTCCAGGAACATGTGAGCGGTATGGACCCTTTGTCTTGCTGGCATAGGAACCCATGCCCATCGAAATGAAATATTGATACTGCCAACCAGTGTTTTTAGATGCTTATTTTATCAGGGACTGCAGAAAGGAAGAGATTGTATTAAAAATTATCTACTTCCTTTTGCAGGAATTGTTTGTCTCATATGTTATGTTTAGGTGACTCCTTCATTCAATATATCATTCCATAAAATAATAAAGACTAACAAAGGTATTTCTTGGCTCTCACTTGGTACAGAAAGTTCTTTCAGGAAATCCTAAACAAGAAGTGGAATTTGAATGGGATCCTAAAGAGAAGGCAGGAATTATGGGACTGAGCCAAGCAAAGCTGGAAAAACGTAAGCTCACCTGCATTTAAAAACCTACAAACATTCATTTACGTCTGTTTTGTTCCACTGTGGTGCAGTAATTCTATGGGCCACTTCTCACCATTAAACTGACTGTCTCTAATGTCTAGAGCCTACCTGGGCCAGGTATAGCCTGAGGATGACTAGTCTCAGCTGAGCCCCAAGGGGCCTCACCCTGTGTTAGAAGATTTACCTCCATCCACCATCCTCATCACCTTTTTTGAGAAAAGTTCAGCATTTTCAGCATCAGGCAGTCAGTTCAGTTGCTCAGTCATGTCCGACTCTTTGCGACCCCATGGACTGCAGCATGCCAGGCCTCCCTGTCCTTCACCAACTCCTGGAGCTTACTCAAACTCATGTCCATCGAGTCGGTGATGCCATCCAACCATCTCATCCTCTGTCATCCCCTTCTCCTCCAACCTTCAATCTTTCCCAGCATCAAGGTCTTTTCAAATGAGTCAGTTCACATCCGGTGGCCAAAGTTTGGAGTTTCAGCTTCAGCATCAGTCCTTCCAATGAACACCCAGGACTGATCTCCTTTAGGATAGACTGGTTGTATCTCCTTGCAGTCCAAGGGACTCTCAAGAGTCTTCTCCAACACCACAGTTCAAAAACATCAATTCTTCGGCGCTCAGCTTTCTTTATAGTCCAATTCTCACATCCATACTTGACTACTGGAAAAATCATCAGGAGTCTTTCAAGCTCCTTAGGGCTTCCCTAATGGCTGAGTGGTAAAGAATCCATCTACCAATGGAGGAGACCCAGGTTCAGTCCCTGGATTGGGATTAAAGGAAAATGCAATTTGGCAGATAAAATGCTTAAAGGCACAGGGTTTAAGGGAGGTAGAAGGTTAAGGATTAACAAGAGGGTCTTGGCAGAAAGGAAGGAAATGGCAACCCACTCCATTATTCTTGCCTGGGAAATCCTTATAGCCTGGAAGGCTACAGTCCATGGGGTCACAAAAGAGTTGGACACGACTTAAAGACTAAACAACAACAACACCATCGAGTGAGTCAAAGGCGCAGTCCAGAACCATAATGCCATGGGGACTGCCCCCACACAGCCACATTCTCTTGAGGCCTAAAATGGTAGTCATTTAATATACATCCTGGAGAAGGGAAAGGCACCCCACTCCTGTATTCTGGTTTCTGGAGAATTCCATGGACAGAGGAACCTGGCAGGTTCTGAGGAACAGTCCAGGGGGTTGCAAAAAGTCTATGAAAAAAAAAAACTCTCTTGGTGGGGAACAAACTCCATAACTAAAAGTTTCAAACAACCCAAGCTACTCACTAAAGAAGCGTGGGGTGGCCTTCGGAGCTCAGTGCATGAGTTGATCATTTACAAGAATTTGTAGGACAGAGAAGAAAGTTTCCTTGTGGCTGCTCCATTCCTGAAATGAAAAATGCTGCCCTTGAAGTCCATTCCTGAAGGACTTGATGACCGTGTGATATGGAGGGGCTCCTGCCCCGATAGGCCTTTGAGGCAAATGAGACGCTGCAGTCCGCTGGTCAGACGCGACTGCAGATGCAGCGGGCTTGTCGTTCCTGGGTGAGTGTGACGAGTCACCAACAAGAGCAGAGCACCGCTGATCATATCTCAGTTTGTCCCTGTTCACCCTAGATTGCTGTTTAGTTGCTAAGTTGTGTCTGACTCTTTTGCAATCCCACAGACTATAGCCCACCAGGTTCCTCTGTCTGTGGGATTTCCCAGGCCAGAATACTGGAGTGGGCTGCCACTTCCTTCTCCGGGGGATCTTCCTGACCCAGGGACTTAACTCGTGTCTCCTGCATTGGCAGGAGGATTCTTTACCACTGAGCCACCTGGGAAGCCTGGAACCTTAGATTAATGGTGATATTTTAGATGTCTTTTGTAGGTCCTCAGAGGAAACGCCAGAATGTTATAAATGTTAGAATGAATGTTAGAAAACATTTCCCCAAAGACATGTGGAAAACATGTGGAAAAAAAACACACCCTGCTAGATGGGTGATTGCTAAGCTTCTGTGTATATCAGAATCACTTGAAGAGCCAGTAAGGAACCCAGAGGCCCAGGTCCTTGTCATTACCTAAGCTGTAGGAATGGAGCTGGTTTTGCCTTTTTTTATAACCAAAATTTCCAATGATTCTGATACCTCACCACCAAGTTTGAGAACACCTGTTCTTTTCTCAACACTTAGATGTGCACTAGAGGAGTTAAAAAAAACACAAAGATGCCAGAGGCTCCACTCTAGACCCAGTGGGCTGGACTCTCTCAGGCAGAGTGTGGGCATTGGTATTTTCAAATAGGTGACTAGGGTGGGAAGCCTGGGCTGAGACCCACTGTGTCCAGATTGAGGTTCTCAGACTGAGTTATGCTTCAGAAGCACCTGGACAGTTTTAAAAGAACACTGGATCTTGAGTCCACACCTAGACAGTCTGATTAGGTTGGTCTGGGGTGCCATGAGCATCGAGATCTTACAAAGCTCCCAGGGGGACTGGAATGTGCATGCAGATCTGAGCAGAACAAGGCTGTCTGTCCTCCACCAAAAAGGGGACTCTGCTTTGATAAGTTGAGGGCAAACTGCTTAATCCAGCTTCCATGGAAACTCATTATAAACACACATCTTAGCATGATAAAGAGTAAGAACTTCAGTTAAGAAAAACAAAATGAGACCTCAGTAACCCTGGGGGTTCAGATGGTAAAGAATCCACCTGCAATGCAGGAGACCCAGGTTTGATCCCTGGGTCAGGAAGATCTCCTGGAGGAGGGCATGGCAACCCACTCCAGTATTCTTGCCTGGAGAATCCCATAGACAGAGGAGCCTGGTGGGCTACAGTCCATGGGGTCGCAAAGAGTTAGACATGACTGAACGACTAACACTTTTGCTTCACTCCAATGTAATGTAAACCCCACTATTACCTTCTTTTTTGTTTCTCCACAAATTAATTATTGTCTTTAATTCCAAAAACAAAATAGTGGGCAATCAAAAGCTCTGTAAGATTGGACTTTTAAAAGGTTATATGGTGAGAAAAATGTCTTTAAAAGTAACTCTCTGCGTGGCAGCGTTTTAAAGATATACTTGGAAAGCAATGGTGGGACTCCCAAGGCAGTCCAGTGGTTAAGACTGTGCTTTCGAGACACATGTACCCCAGTGTTCATCGCAGCACTGTTTACAATAGCTAGCACACGGAAGCAACCTAGATGTCCATTGACAGATGAATGGATAAGGAAGTTGTGGTACGTATACACAATGGAATATTACTCAGCTATTAAAAAGAACCCATTTGAGTCCATTCTAATGAGTTGGACAGATTGCCTGATGAACTATGGGTAGAGGTTCATGACATTGTACAGGAGACAGGAATCAAGACCATCCCCAAGAAAAAGAAATGCAAAGAAGCAAAATGGTTGTCTGAGGAGGCCTTACAAATAGCTGTGAAAAGAAGGGAAGTGAAAAGCAAAGGAGAAAAGGAAAGATATAAGCATCTGAATGCAGAGTTTCAAAGAATAGCAAGGAGAGATAAGAAAGCCTTCCTCAGCGATCAATGCAAAGAAATAGAGGAAAACAATAGAATGGGAAAGACTAAAGATCACTTCAAGAAAATTAGAATAAATAAATTTAAATAAAAAAAAAGAAAATTAGAGATACCAAGGGAACATTTCATGCAAAGATGGGCTCAATAAAGGACAGAAATGGTAGGGACCTAACAGAAGCAGAAGATATTAAGAAGAGGTGGCAAGAATACTCAGAAAAACTGCAAAAAAGATTTTCACCACCTGGATAATCACAATGGTGTGATCACTCAACTAGAGCCAGACATCCTGGAATGTAAAGTCAAAGGGGTCTTAGGAAGCATCACTACAAACAAAGCTAGTGGAGGTGATGGAATTCCAGTTGAGCTACTTCAAATCCTGAAAGATGATGCTGTGAAAGTGCTGCACTCAATATGCCAGCAAATTTGGAAAACTCAGCAGTGGCCACAGGACTGGAAAAGGTCCGTTTTCATTCCAATCCCAAAGAAAGGCAGTGCCAAAGAATGCTCAAACTACCGCACAATTGCACTCATCTCACACGCTAGTAAAGTAATGCTTAAAATTCTCCAAGCCAGGCTTCAGAAATATGTGAACTGTGAACTTCCAGATGTTTAAGCTGGTTTTAGGGAAGGCAGAGGAACCAGAGATCAAATTGCCAACATCTGCTGGATCATGGAAAAAGCAAGAGAGTTCCAGAAAAACATCTATTTCTGCTTTATTGACTATGCCAAAGTCTTTGACATTGTGGATCACAATAAATTGGAAAATTCTTCAGGAGATAGGCATACCAGACCACCTGACCTGCCTCTTGAGAAACCTGTATGCAGGTCAGAAAGCAACAGTTAGACCTGGACATGGAACAACAGACTCGTTTCAAATAGGAAAAGGAGTACGTCAAGGCTGTATATTGTCACCCTGCTTATTTAACCTATATGCAGAGTGCATCATGAGAAATGCTGGGCCGGAGGAAGCACAGGCTGGAATCAAGATTGCTGGGAGAAATATCAATAACCTCAGATACGCAGATGACACCACCCTTATGGCAGAAAGTGAAGAATTAAAAAGCCTCTTGATGAAGGTGAAAGAGGAGAGTGAAAAAGTTGGCTTAAAGCTCAACATTCAGAAAATGAAGATCATGGCATCCGGTTCCATCACTTCATGGGAAATAGATGGGGAAACAGTGGAAACAGTGGCTGACTTTATTTTTGGGCTCCAAAATCACTGCAGATGGTGATTGCAGCCATGAAATTAAAAGACGCTTACTCCTTGGAAGGAAAGTTATGATCAACCTAGACAGCATATTAAAAAGCAGAGACATTACTTTCCCAACAACTGTCCATCTAGTCAAGGTTATGGTTTTTCCAGTGTTCATGTATGGATGTGAGAGTTGGACTAAAAAGCAAGCTGAGCACCGAAGAATTGATGCTTTTGAACTGTATGTAGTGTTGGAGAAGACTCTTGAGAGTCCCTTGGACTGCAAGGAGATCCAACCAGTCCATCCTAAAGGAGATCAGTCCTGAATATACATTGGAAGGACTGATGATAAAGCTGAAACTCCAATACTTTGGCCACCACATGCGAAGAGCTGACTCATTTGAAAAGACCCTGATGCTGGGAAAGATTGAAGGCAGGAGGAGAAGGGGACGACAGAGGATGGGATGGTTGGATAGCATCACCAACTCAATGCACGTGGGTTTGGGTGGACTCCAGGAGTTGGTGATGGAGAGGGAGGCCTGGCGTGCTGCGGTTCATGGGGTTGCAAATAGTTGGACATGACTAAGTGACTGAACTGAACTGAATGAGTTGGATGAAACTGGAGCCTATTATACACAGTGAAGTAAGTCAGAAAGAAAACCACCAATACAGTGTATTAACACATATATATGGAATTTAGAAAGATAGTAATGATGACCCTATATGCAAGACAACAAAAGAGACACAGATGTAGAGAACAGACTTTTGGACTCTGTGGGAGAAGACGAGGGTGGGATGGTTTGAGAGAATAGCATCAAAACATATATATTACCACATGTGAAACAGATGAACAGTCCAAGTTCAATGCATGAAGCAGGGCACTCAAAGCCGGTGCTCTGGGACAACACAGAGGGATGGGGTGGGGAGGCAGGCAGGAGAGGGTTCAGGACGGGGGGACACATGTACACCCATGGCTGATTCATGTCAATGTATGGCAAAAACCACTACAATATAGTAAAGTAACTAGCCTCCAAATATAATAAATAATTTTATTTTTTTTAAAGACTCTGTGCTTGTACTGCAAAGTGCTCAGGTTCAATCCCTGGTCAGGGAATTGAGATTCCACATGTGGCATGGCACAGGAAAAAAGTAAAAAATAAAGAAATAAACAAGGCAATGGTGATGGAAATGTAATGGAAATAAATTGAAAAGAAAAAAAATGAGACTTCATAACTAAAGTCATTTAACCCACAGTTTACTACGATTTGGGAGCAGAGTGTCCAAACACTCAACTGTCTGCCATAGTGACCTTGGGCAGGTGACTTCACTGTGGTCCCCTTTGCCTGCTGATGTATGAAGTGTGAGGGCTGGAGGGATGACTCTCAGCTCTGCATCTGCACCACGACAGATGCGCCTGCATCCCACAGGCTGGACAGCTGGACGTCTGCTCTAGGTTTCCCTTCTACAGCACAGAAAATTCCAGAGCAAGAATGTCAAGATGGCCATGACTTAAAAGCCAAGAGGGATAAAACATGAGCCTGGGACTGTCAGCTGGGGGTGGCACAGAAAAGTAACTCTTGGCTCATTTCAAACAAAAATACATCACGTGTTCATTAGGGGCCAAATTATTGCTGGGAAAAAAAACAACTTTCAGTTCTTTTGAAGGACTTTGGGAGAACAGGGAGGAAGATCCGTCCTGAAAGAACAGGACTCTGCCAGGTTAGGGTTGATATTTGTGACCATCAGCAGAAGCTGAGTTGAGAGCTGTGGGCAGTTCCTGGTTACGGGGGAGCAGAGATGAATTTGTCAGGATGGCGGATGCTGAGGGGAGATTGGCGACAGTGGGGTGGGGCAGGGAGAGAGGGCCAGGTGTGGGGGTCTAGAAGACAAATATTGTAAAGGGGCTTCTGGGCGGCAGTACAGGGGTTGCTGAACAGGAAATACATTTTTCCTTTACTCTCATGTTCCCACCTTTCAATTCATAAAGTCCCCCCCCCCTTTTTTTTAACATGTCATCTTTCTGACCCCCCTCTGGCTGCAGCTCAAATTTGGAAAGTGGTCCAGAAGCAAATGTCTTTGGGTGCCCAGGAAATTTTGAGGGAAGGTTTTCACGAATCTGGTTGAATTTGGTGAGATGTCATGAATTTGGTTTCCTTCACAAAGTCCCGTATTTTTCGGGAGGAAGTCTCTCTTCCGGGAGCAGTTCAGGAAGTTAAGGAGGTGAGGGATGGGAGGGAGACAAGAGACAGAGTCCAAGAGGCCAGCTCTTCCTCAGGAGGATGATGGACCAAGGTCCATCTACATTCCTATTGTAGAAAGTGTCACTGTGCCTCCTAGGCCCTGAAGAAAAGTATTTGCTATCGTGTTAAAGAAAAGAATGTGTGAGCTGCACAGAAATTCTCTTTCTGTGTGTGAAGGGTTTTTTATTTTTTATTTTTGGCTGCAGGGCATGCAGGACTTCCCCAAGCCAGGATGGAACCCGTGTGTGTGTGTGTGTGTGTGTGTGTGTGTGTATGTGTGTGTGTATGTGTGTGTGTGTGGGTGTGTGGTTTCCTGATTTTCCCTTGTTATGGTGGAACCTGGAGGGAACCTAGAGCTGAGGTGCTGGTCTCCTCTCTTCCAGAGGCGGGACAGCCGGCAGGGGCTCTCACTCTTCTGTTTGGTGTGTGATGGGGGAAAATGTAAAATGATAAGCAGTCATGGTTTTCCATTCGTTTCTCAGGTGAGCTCCTTAGACAGGAAGCTCTGTTTTGCTGAGCGGGGTCTCAGAGGGGGACCGACACCGGAGAAGCGGTGCGAGGGGCCACCCTCTCCGGAGGGAGTGGGCCAGTGGAGAAGGGGCGGTGTGGGGGCGGGGCTCCTGGCTGGGGGCGGGGCTCCCGGCTTGAAGGGGCGGGGCTCCTGGCTGGGGGCGGGGCTCCCAGCGTGGGGGCTGGACTCCCGGCTCCGGGCGGGGTCTGCAGTCCCCCCACTTCCCTGGGGCTTCTGCAGCTACCTGAGGAGTGAAGAGAAGAGATGGATGGGGAGGGTTTTAATTTAAAAGGTCTCTGTGATTCGTCTGCTGCAGCCTCCTCCTTGCCCTCAATGTATTTGGGAAGCCTGGCGTTTCCTTTCTTGCTGACCTGTGGTGAGATTTTGGTTGCTTTGAGGAGGGGACCCATGCTTCCTTGGTGATCAGTGGTAAAGAATCCACCTGCCAATGAAGCAGGCCCACGTTCGATCCCTGGGTAGGAAAGATCCCCTGGAGAAAGAAATAGCAACCCGCTCCCGTGTTCTTGCCTGGAGAACCCCATGGAACCTGGCGTGCTACAGTCCATGGGGTGGCGACCTGTCAGACAGGACTTAGGGACTGAACAACAGCAACCACAATCACCATCATGCTGGGGAGGGGGCAAGAGGCCCCATTGCTTCCTGGGCTAAATACCCAAGAGATAAAAGCCAGGTTTCCATTTGTGATTGGCACCAGGAGACATAAGAGACACGGGTTCAATTCCTGGGTCAGGAAGATCCCCTGGAGGAGGAAATAGCAACCCACTCCAATATTCTTGCCTGGAGAATCCCGTGGACAGAGGAGCCTGGTGGGCTGCAGTCCATGGGGTCACTAAGAGTCAGACATGACTTAACACACACATACAACAACCACCTCCGACAGCAGAGCTAGCTATCTGGGCAAATTGATATTTTTCTTTCTCCAAAACTATCTGTGGCCACATTGTCATGTGCATAGCTGGCTCTCTGAAATCTGAGGCCACGTTTTATTTTTGACCACGACTGGGGAAACAGGAATTCAGAAGAAAATGCACTAAGGCTTCAGATGCCCCTTCCGAATAATTACACCAGGAGTGCATAACCGGACAGTTCAAGCTCCTCGTTCACGGAGCAACGTGGGGAAGGAAGCGAAGCCACGTCTGGCCTCTGTGCATGGCCCTTGCTGGGAGACCAGTGCTCAGACCTGGGTGTGGCTGTCCTGACTTTGGCAGGAGGGACAGACGGACAGCCAGCTCTGCCAGGTTTCCCCGCCCTGCCCTCTGAGGCTAGGGCCAGGGTGCCATGGGGGTGTGGTTGGTGCATAAAGGGTGCTTGTTGAGATAACCTTCCCCCTTAACCAGTCATGCCTGTGTCTAAGTGGAAAGAAGTATGTGTTGGAGTAGAAGTACTAACACATCCCAAGGACCCACTGAGTTCTGCCCCAAGAGATTTCTTAGCTGGAGAACAGAGACAGAAGTCCTAAAACGACATCTCACTAGAGCTCCCTGTATCTAAACTGGAAATTTCTGTTTGTCAGGAATGTCATAGCATCACGTTCACAGCTCACCTGTAAACAGTACAAAATAGAAATTATACACACCAAGAAAGAGAGAGAAAAGAATTAAGCAAACGGGATAAAAGGTTAACATTGGAGGACTCTGGGTATTCTCTGAACTCATCTCACAAACTTTCTGTTAGTGTGAAATTACTTCAAAAGAAGACACATTTTTAAAAGGTCAAATATTGCCATAAACAAAAAGGAGAGATGGATACTGAAATGGGAAAAAGTTTTGTAACATTTATGACATGGTAAATCCTTAATATATAAATTATAAGAAAAAGACTAACAGTACAATAGAAAAGTTACAAAAGAAGACATTTAAGTGGCCAGTTGTGTGTGTGTGTGTGTGTGTGTGTGTATAGTCAAATCTATTATTAATAAGAAACATGTAAAGTTTTGGAAAACTTTGATACAAACTATGATAAAACTTTGCCTAATTAATTGCCTTTCTCAAAAGTAAACTACTGAAAATCCCCAAAGTTAGAGGGTATGTGATTAAATGGACATTGCACTGCTGTTTGGTCCAGTAACCTGGCTACAATTTGTCAATAGAAAAGGTTTTTAAAGATGTTCAGTTCCTTTGACCCAGAATTTTATTTCTTTCTTTTTTTTAACTTAGGAGAATCTATCCTGTGAAAATAATGATTGATGTCAAATTATTTATACTGAGGTTCATTATAACATTATTTATAATAACATTATATTAAAAGCCAGACATGCAGGGTCTGTATCACTGTTTTATGGGTCACTAAGTAGCTGTGAACAGAATTTTATTTTAGAAGAGCATTTATATTGATGGGAAATGCTAACAACATGCAAGCTGTTAGCATTGGCTCTCTCTGAGTGGTGTCCTTATCTGGCTGTGAACAACCTCTGACCCTGTGAGGGGGTAACCTACAGAGGTCACAGAGGTCACAGGACAGGAGCTCATCTGTGGTTCCATCTCTGAAGGGATGGAGTGGTCATCAGGGAGAGTCTACACTAAGACGGCCACCTTGGAAAATGCCATGGGCTTCACAATAAAACCCTAGTGGCTTAGACAGTAGACAGTCTGCCTGCCATGCAGGAGACCCAGGTTCGATCCCTGGGTCAGGAAGATCCTCTGGAGAGGGGGAATGGCAACCCACTCCAGTAGTCTTGCCTGGAGAATTCCATAGACAGAGGAGCCTGGTGGGCTACAGTCCAAGGGGTCACAAAGAGTTGGACACGACTGAGTGACTAGCACTTCACTTTCTTTCACGATAAAACACCGACCTTTCCCAACTTAGATGTATTGTTTGACTCATAAAAACCTATCCATTAACATAGTCTCAAAATACAAAAAACCTTTCTCCAGGGTGCCTTTTTTCTCTACACTCAACCATTAAGGTACTCATGCCTGACTTTATGAAAATGTGATTTATAGATGTTCAAATCTAAGTGCAACCTAATCTTAAGAGTGGAGGCAGAATTAGAGATGAGCTAGTCTCACTTTCTCATTTAATTGATAAGGGATTGAAGCTCTAGGGAGATTAGGTGACTTGCATGGTTATTATCTTGAATATAATAAATGCTTGTTCAAGTAATGAGAATACATAATCCACAGTGGGCAACCGGACAATGCATATGGGCCAGCAAGTTATGGGTGAAGAAACACAGTGGCCAACAAACATGCAAAAGCGTTTCAACCTCGGGAGCAGTAAGAAATGTAAATTTTCATCCTATTTAACAAACGAGCACAAGGGCCGTGACGGAGGGTATCAGGTCAGAGTCTTCTCTGCAGGGCAGAGCGGGGCTTGCGCCCCACCTACTGCCTCTTCTGTTGCCCCCAACCTCCCCCCTACACAAGATGCTGGGGAGGTCAAAGAACGCTCCCCTTCACGCCCGCCTACATCACCAACAAATATGCTTGTTCTCCTCTTTGAAAAAGCAAACACACACAACCACAAGCGTGGAGACACTGAGGCTCTCACGGTGAACGCCCTGGGCCGAGGACCGGGGGCTCTGGTCTGTCCCATCCCGCCCTCCTCCCCTCGCCCCAGGACACACAGAATAGGATTCCCCAAGCGAGAGAAAGGAGAGGGCCAAGGCCGCCGCGGGTCAGCTGGACGCACAATGGGCCACGCAGAAGAGGCATGGGTCCCTCCGCTGGGAGGCCTGTGATTCACGGGGCAGCCTCATCGCGGGCTGACCTCCTGTCCCACCCTGACTCCCTGAACCAGCTCGGAGCACACGGAACAGCCCCGTTTCTGCCTCTCCAGGCACGTTTCTAGGAGTCCCAGTTCTTAGTTCCCATCTCATCAAGGCTCAAAGCCTCTCACTTGGGTATTTAAAATTACAGACATTCATATCTTAGAACCAACTCTCCTATGGTGCGAATCATTATTTTATGCAAAGTGGAGCTCATTACAACGACATAAATGTTAGCAGAGTCCCCTCAGATTGCCTAGGAAGCTGTGCTTAATACCAGACCAGGAAAACGGGGGTTCCCAACCCCCAGGGCCACAGGCCGGTGCTGGTTCATGGGGTGTTAGGCACCAGGAGGTGAGCAGGGGCGAGAGCAGAGCTTGGTCTGTATTCACAGCTGCCCCCATTGTTTGTGTTACCGCCTGAGGTCTGCCTCCTGTCAGCTCAGCACGATCCGACGCAGGATCATATATGATCTCCTATAGGCTCCAGGCCCTCCCAGGAGGATCTCCTATAGGCTCCAGGCCCTCCCAGGAGGCCCTAGTGGAAAGAACCCACCTGCCAGTGCAGGAGATGTAAGAGATGTGGGCTCGATCCCTGGGTCAGGAAGATCCCCTGGAGGAGGGCGTGGCAACCCACTCCAGTATTATAGCCTGGAGAATCCCATGGGCAGAGGAGCCTGGAGGGCTACGGTCCATGGGGTCGCAGAGTTGGACATGACGGAAGTGACTCAGCACGCAGCACTCACAGGATCGTAAAAGCATGAAAGCCACTGTGCTTGAACCATCCTGAAACCATCCTCCCGCCCTGGTCTGTGGAAAAACCGTCTTGCACGAAACCAGTCCCTGATGCCAAAAAGGATGGGAACCGTTGCAATAAAATATGGTATCAGGGCACTTCCTTCCTCCCCTCTAAGAATCTGTATTTTCGGAGATTTCATGTGGTCCTGATATTAAGTAGGTTAAGGCAGAGCAATGAGAATACTGCAGCAAGACATGACTCCTCTGCAGCTGATATTAAGTAGCTCCAAAAAATAAACAATTCTTCTTTTGAGTGAATGAAAAATACAGAAATTTCATAAGTGGTGTGGCTGAAGGCTTTTTTTTTTTTTTTCCAATCTGAAAATGCTGGTCTGCTGTTTTAGCAAAACAGATTCAATGTTCTTACTCCTGTTCAATTTAAAAATTGGTTTTCTTTTCATAAAGGTTAATTGATTTCCTGTATTGCATAACAGCGATATTGCCCATTATGTGTTTCAGACAGAAAATATGCATATTTGCCCTTTAAGTTATGCTTCTAAAGCCAGCACTTAGTTCTGATGACTTACAGCTTTATTACGGTCTCCTTTTAGATTTCTTAAAATAAACACGCAGCTCGAGACCATAGGAAAAGACAGAGGAAAAAGGACACTTTTATTTCATCCACAAACAGGGCGTCTAAAGCAATGATTTTCTCTGCTGAGCCCATTAGCATAGACTGAGCATATGTGTGTGTGGATCGATTTCTTTTGAAAATAGAACTGCCGTTCGTTTCTGTGCCATGAAGCAAATGCTGGGAAGCAAAAACTTCCTCCTCCACGGGGAGGTAACGGGTTCCAGCCCAGCCTGCAGGGACGGCATTCTGCATCCCCAGACTGGCTGAAAGCTGGCTTAATCTAGAACCATCCTACACTGAGCCCGGAATTCCCAGCTTGGTCCTGGAGATGAGCTGGCTCGGCCTGGGGATTCTGCTCAACCAAAGACTATCCTGACTTCTAGACCAAGAGTCAGCAAACGATGGTCCTCAGGCCAATGCTGGCCTGCTGCCTGTTTTGTAAATAAAGTTTTATTGAGACACAGCCAAGCCTATTTATGTACCGCCCATGGCTTTTCATGCTACGGTGGTAGAGTTGCCCATGGCATAGAAATGGGGCTGGGTGTGTTTTGGTCCCTGTTCCTGAGAACTAAGCTGGGAAGATGAGATGGGTTCCTAGGCCCTCACTTCCTACAGGTGTGAATCGCTCTGGTGTGCCTGGGTGCTCCGTCTTTTGGCTGCTCCAGGAACTCGAGTGTGGATGGGCAGAGAGGCAGGGAATGATGTTGGAGATGTACGCTACGGGCATTTGTGAGCGTGTAAGCTTGCAGAGGGCTGAGGTCTGTGGGGACCTGCCCTGCTGCCATGGTAACCAAACGAACGTCCCAGGGTTGGGGCTGGGCTGGAAGGTGTGTTATAAACTGACAGTCCATGGCCGAGTCCAGTCAGCAGATATATTTTGACTGGCCTATGGATCCTTGATTTTTTTTAAAATATGTTAACTGCTTATATTTAGAAACGGGGATATTTCAGTCTAAATCTGGATTTCCAGCTTCCCTTGAAAATTTGAAATCTCTGGACACACTGGGCTCCCTCCCTGCTGTCGGTGATGGTCTGGGGTGGAGGAGGGTTTTCTCTTCGGAGAGAACCTGGCTCTCCTGTCCTGGGCGTTTGCCTTTCCTGACACCCAGCTGTTTCAGGCCTGGGTGTTTTCTGCCTGGCCGCTGGGGCCTCTGAGCTTGCAATCTCAGCTCTGTGCGTTGCACAGAGAATGCGTGTTATCGCAACCTTCTGTTCCTAGGGGTGGGGAGGCATTCTTTCTCTCCTCTGCCCCTTGCTAAGAGTTTCTGGCTCACTTTGCCTTGCGTGCTCTGAACATATTCCATCCTGACTCTGCTGCTGGGTCTTCCATTTAGGAGGAGGCCTGAACTCAGCAGTCACTGAGTACATAGAGCCACTTCTTATATAATGTGAGAGGAAACGTATCGGGTGTGAGAGGATGACCTTGAGAAGGAGAAAAACTAGGCTTTCACTGGGAATTACCATTTCCTCTCATCATGTTTCTGGTGATGCTGCACCTCACAGCTTCTGAGAAACCCGGAAGCGTGTTCGTTGGGATGTAGTCATGGGATATATTTGGATGTTTTTCTTCCCGCCTCCCCACCCTTCATGGAAATCTTCAGTAAAAGGTAAAAGATTTATACAAGCTCAAGAGAAACTAGAATATGGATATATTTGCATTTAATAACATTCGTTGACTTGGACATAACTGTTGCTAAGACTCAGGCTGGCCTTTCAGGAAGCCTGTATGTCTCTCTGGGTGGAACAGAAAAGAGGGATCACAAAGAAAAAAGAAACCAGGTACCTGTCATACTGTTGGGAGTCATGGGTTAGTGATCATTCTGCGCCCCTTCTTTCACTGACATCTCCTATAGAGAAAAAGACAAGAGAAACAGCATGGGTTAGAACCTGCGCTTTCCATAAGGCTTCTGTTCCAAACAATAGCACGTGCATTAATTAGCTTGAGGTGATTTGTTACTTTCAACTCAGGACAGAGGACCGTGAAACAGGGGTGGGCTGTGTCATACACATAAGCTTACAAGACCTTTCAACTTTCATCTCAGGGATCCTTCTATAAACATGTCTATAGTAACATTTCATTCAAGGTCACATGCCTATTTTCCATCTCGAGTTTTTAAGAAAGCACCAGTCGAGTGGACTTGCTGTTTTTCCCAAGAGTGGCTCAGATGTGTTAGCGTCTTCAACCCAGATCTTTGCGTCTCCAGGTGTGGCCTGTGGGGCAGCAGTGTAACATCGCTGGGAGCTTGCTAGAAATAGAAAATTTGGGTCCTCCGTCAAACCCACCCCATCAAATCTGCATTTGGACGTGATTCACGTGCCCTCTTAGCCAGCCTGCTCTAGAGAACCGGATCCATGTCCTCATCTTAGGCTTTTCCTCGGTCAGTGAGGAGGCCCCTTCTCGCCACCGGATCCGTGAGGTCCGAGGGCAGCAGGCGGAGGTGGGCTCATACGAGCGCGGGCCGGAGGCGCGGAGGATCAGGAACCAGAGGCACCGGCGGAGCGGAGCGCTGAGGGACTCACAGATGATGACCCCGGCGGTTGCTGAGCGTGGGCCGGAGCCCTTCTACGTGCTGCCCGGGACAGAGCAGGATGAGAGCTCTTTTTCTAGAAGGGCTGCCGTATCCCGCGTCGGAGGGTGGCTCAGGCACTGTGCGGAAGCCCAGGGCAAGAGTTCAAGGGCCGGCTGTCACGAGCTCGCTGTGCGATTGCGATTTCTTCACGTCCAAGTGAGGAGAGGAACACCTGATCTACCTGTGTCACAAGGTTGGTGTTTTTGAGTGTAAAAAGGGTGTGAGTGAAAGTGCCGGGTAAGCACGAGTCATTGGAGGAGGGAGGGGATATCCTGAGAAGAAGAGCATGGGGCCTGTGCCTGCAACCTGAGTTTATTTTCTGCGGCTTCTCCTCTGGGGCTTCCCAGGGGGTGCTGGCGGTAAAGAACCCACCTGCCAGGGCTGAAGACATGAGAGATGTGGGTTCGATCCCTGGGTTGGGAAGAATCCCCTGGAGGCGGAAATGGCAGCCCATTCTGGTATTCTTGCCTGGAGAATCCCATGGACAGAGGAGCCTGGCGGACTACAGACCATGGGGTCGCACAGAGTTGGACAGGACAGCACGCAGGCACGCATTCCTTCACTGTCTCCACGTCTGACCCCACGGCCCTGAATTCACGCTCTGATGGTCACACGTTGGTCATCACATGTTTCCGAGGCTGCCTTTCCCACTAGACTGTAAGCTCTTTGTGGCAGGCACTATATCTTTGTCATTTTTATATTTGACATGTGCAGAGTGTAAGATACAAAACAGACACTCAGGAAACACATGCTGAACAAGTGAATAAAATCAAATGAATGACAGTTGATATGGCATGGGATGGGATCCCTGAACTGGCGTCTGGTACAAGAGTGAGGATTAACTATTAGGGTAACACATTCTTGCTGTCGATGGACACTTCAAGGGTCGCCAGCCGCAAGCCCGTGCTGTCTCCTTCAACTACCAGCTGTGCTGGGAATCAGAGAACCAGGTTCTGAGAGCCCCTGAGCTCAGATCACACCTCTAGAAGCGACCGTCCAGACCTCTTGTGCTTAGAGATAGAGCCACCCTTAACCCCCTCCCACCCTGCAGACACAGCCACGTCCTAACTGGACGTGGCTCCTGAATGTTCCAGGGGAGGATGAAGAACTTGTCTCTGCTGGGCCAGCCGGAGTGCTCCACCTAGCTTCTGGGGGATGTTTGGAGACAGGAAGAGAAAGAGAGAGGAAGGGGGAGGGTTGTGTATTCCATCTTTGGGGGCAGAAGTTTGTAAATATCTATTTATTTTTAGCCGTGCTGGGTCTTCGTTGTTGGGTGGGCTTTCTCTGGCTGCAGCGAGCGGGGGCCACTTTCTGGTTGTGGAGGGTGGGCTCCTCGTTCCAGGGGCTTCTCTCGTGGAGCGCAGGCTCTGGGCGTGCCAGCTCTGTGGTCTCAGCTTGCTGGATGAGTTGCCCCGTGGCATGGGGGATTTCCCCGGAACAGGGATCCGTCTCCTGTCCTCTGCAATGGCAGGCAGATTCTTAACCACTGGACCACCAGGCAAGTCCCTGCGGTGGCAGAATTTATCAGAAGCTAAAACTCTCAGACTGCCTGAGGCCATGTCTCTCGGCCGCTAGGCAAAAGCCTGAACATGAGAGAGAGTACGGGCATGACATTCACTGAATACCGCAGGGACGAGGAAGCCCTCTGGTCTGGAACCCCTGCCTGCACATCTCCTGGAGGCCCAGCTGTGTCCCCCACCCCCTCAACCCTCCTGAGCAAGACAGACATCACCCAGGCTGGGTCCAGGTAGATCTCCGCCCCGTGCCACCAAAGGGATCCCGACTGATAACACCCATATCAAAACACAGCCTTAATACAAATGTGTCAGAAGAGTTCTGTGTCCTTTTAAGCATCTTGAAGGTGAAGCTACAAAATCCCAGTTATATTCTTGCTATACCAACACTTTAAAAATAGCTCTCTTTTAAAAACTTCAATAGAACAGCATAGGAACTGTAGAAAGTTATTGTATGTGAAGCAGAAAGTAGCCCGGACGAGGAAAAACATCTTATTAAGGCTTAAAATATATTGTCACCACCATGAGATTCAGTCCTGATTTTGCTCTTTAGCACTGTTTTCCTTCTACTGTAGCACCAATAGCACATTTCTGCTCTTTGCTGTGCACCTGAAACTAACACAACACTGTAAATCAATTATACGCCAATAAAAAGTAATCACCCCCGTTCCAGTTACCAGAGCACTTTAGTGTCGCCACACTATACTGTGGGTGCTGTGCCCTGCCTAGTCGCTCAGTCGTGTCTGACTCTGCAACCCCATGGACTGCAGCCCGCCAGGCTCCTCTGTCCATGGGATTCTCGAGGCAGGAATACTGGGGTGGGCTGCCATTTCCTTGTCCAGGGGATCTTCCTGACCCAGGGATCGAACCCAGGTCTCCTGCATTGCATGCAGATTCTTTATCATCTGAGCCACCACAGAAGCAATATAGTGCACTGTTTCCATTTTCCCAGCACGAATACATTCCTGTACTTTGCTGTATACCTGATACTAACACAGCACTGTACCTCAATTATGCTTCAGTAAAAAACAACACATTCCTGTTATCACGATAGCACTTTAGTATGACTACACTATACTATACTGGTACCATTCCTAGAGTATTAATAGTATACTCCATTCCTATTACTACAGCACTTTATTACTGCACTAAACTGTTAATACTCCTGTAGCATTAATAGTGTATTTCTGTTCCTATTCCTACAGCACTCTAGCGTTTCATATTATTTGGTGCTGATTTCCTGCAACGAGCTCTCAAGCTTTAGATGGTGGCTAAACGCTCTGAGCAGGCAGGCACCCTAGGGATGCTCTGGGGTCGCCCCCGGCACGGGGAGGGTCTCAGCCCGTGCTCTGTGCAGAGGGGGATGCACAGAACCTCCCCTCCGGAGCCATCCCAGGGATCACGTTATCCAAGGAGGAAAACAAGTCAAAGAGCTTGAAGAGGAAGGAAGCCGAGTGTTTCACTTGTGGGAAAGTGGAAAGAGCTTGGGGCTTCTCCCTGGGAGGGTGATGGGTGTGGGGAGGAGGTGGGGGGCGATGTGAGCAGAACTGACCACAGTGCCGCCCAGGCCACCGTTACAAGAGGCCCGCTGCTCCCGGGAAGAGGGGCCTCTAGCGAGACCCAGTGAGGGTCTGCAAGCTGCCCCTCAGAGCTGAGGGTCTGCAAGCCGCCCGGCGGAGCTGAGGATCCCTTGACGGCCACAGCATTTCAGCACCGAGTGTGCCTTTAGCTTAGTCTCTAGTGAACCGCTGCTGAACCTGAACATTCCTTTCCCATGAGACATTCATTTGTTTGACTGGTTAGCCCAAAGGGCTAACGGAGGGTCAACTCTGTCCAGGCGCTGCCCCAGGCTTTGTCCAAAGACAGCACTTAAGCCTGTCCATGTGGAGCTTCCAATCTACCAGAGGGAGAGAACTGCACTACACCAGTGAAATGTGCAGACAGGTTTCACCTGACGTGTCTTCTTCAGGGCAGACTGGGCCACGAGGGAAGAAGACATTTTTACTGGGGGCAATCTGGGAAGGCTCCTTGGTGGAGGTGACCCGGTATCTGAAGACTCTTCTTTATGACAGGCCTCTCCTCAGCAAAGGATTTAGTGCTTTATTCTCCTCCCTTTGCCCCTGAGGTCCATGAACCTCTCTGCAAGAAACAAGCCTTGTGTAGAAAAACTAGGAAATTCCCTCAAATCATACAGGTTGAAGCAGGGAAGTGATCCAAAGCTATCTGAGTTTTAAAAATTTCTCAGTGGCTGCTGAGTGACAGCAGACCAGCCAGGAAGCCGTGCTAGGTCTGGGGGAGAGAGGAAGGGAGCTGGAACTTGGTGGATGATGGTGAAGGTGCTGATAGGAGAGTGACTCTCATGACATTTAAGAGGTAGAAACGAGAAGACATGGAGATTAACGTGACATGAGTATTTAATCCAGAGATAAACAGTGGGGATGCAAACAGGTTCACCCCAGAGGCCCTGGGCACTCATGGAGTTTACAGGCCGTTTTACAAGCTGGGGGAAGGCGGACGCCGCCCACAAAGAGCGGCTGAAAATCCAAGCCAAGCGACCCGTGTGCCAGGAGGCGGCGCCGAGAGTGGCTGGGGGCCGGGACCTCCTCTGCCTGCTCCACCATTCCCTGTCCTGGGCCAGGGCCCCCCGGGGCGAAACATTCCCCTTGGAGGGAAGGAAAAAGTGGGCCTTCGCCCCTCAAACACACGAAATGCGTTTATATTTTAAAAATACACATGATGGAACGTTGCCATCTGGAACTCCGAAACTAAAAAGAGAGTGGGATTATTATGGACATATGATAGGCCTTCTGTGTGGAGTCTAAAAAGAAAAGATACAAAGGAACTTACAAAATGGAAAGGGGCTCGTGGACTTAGAAAGCGAACTTATGGTTGCTAGGGTGAAGGGAGAGTTAGGGACTTTGAGAAGGTCATGTACACACGGCCATATTGGAAATGGATGACCAGTAAGGACCTACTCTACAGCACAGGGAACTCTGCTCAGTGTCACGTGGCAGCCTGGATGGGAGGGGAGTCGGGGGAGAATGGATACACGTGTAGGTATGGCTGAGTTCCTTCACTGCTCCCCTGAAACTATCACGACATTGTTAATCGGCTAAACCCCAATACAAAATAAAAAGTTTAAGGTTAAAAAAAAAATTAGGTTTAGGGACTTTGGAAGACTCTGGGTCCACGCCTCCCCTGTGGGCTTGGGGACTGTGGCCAGACTATGCCGCATGGGGTTCCTGGTAGCTCAGACAGGAAAGAATCTGCCTGTAATGCAGGAGACCTGAGTTCAATCCCTGGGTCAGGAAGATCCCCTGGAGGAGGACATGGCAACCCACTTCAGTATTCTTGCCTGGAGAATCCCACAGGCAGAGGAGCCTGGCGGGCTACAGTCCACAGAGTTGGAGAATTTCAGTGAGTCAGTGGGTGGAGGACGGGGGCAGAGGTGCTGCTGGGCCTGGCGGAAGGGGACTGTCCCTGCTCTGGCAAAGAAGACGCAGAGGCAGAGCAAACACACAAAGGGCACACAGCCTGCCCGGGGCTGCCACTGTTCTCAGGGCCAAGGAGCCTCTCAGGAGAGAACCAGCGTCTCTATTATGCAACAAAGAGGTGCATGCGTTCCACGCTCGGGGGTACTCCACCCTTAAAACTCCCTAACAGAGCCCCTCAACATTCTCCTCTAGAGCTCCATTCCTTTAGCTTAGTGGATCTCGACTATTTGGGGGTGTGGTCTACTCAAGGAACATATGAAGGACACAGACAGACAGATCAGTGTTTATTTTTGTGGGCTCCGCAGACACACATATACACAACCCGTCAGCAGATGCCACACGGCGCTCCAGCTGCAGACTGTGATCCCCGTTAAAACGCAGACACGCATGGAAAAGAAGTAAACTGAATACGAAAAGAAAAGTGAAAGTGAAAGTGAAGTCGCTCAGTCGTGTCCGACTCTGCGACCCTGTGGACTGTAGCCCACCAGGCTCCTCCGTCCATGGGATTCTCCAGGCAAGAGTACTGGAGTGGGTTGCCATTTCCTTCTCCAGGGGAATCTTCCCGACCCAGGTATCGAACCTATGTCACCCGCATTGCAGGCAGACGCTTTAACCTCTGAGCTGCTTGCAAAGAATGAAAAGGAGATCTGAGAGATGATTTTGGTGCATAGCAAAGAGGACAGGGCCTCCCAGAAGCAGATTCCTTTGTGGGTGAAAGGAGAATGGTTTCTGAGAAGCAAGACTGGAGGCTGAAGAGGCCCCTCACCTGAAGCCCTGGTCCAGGGCTGCCTCATCCACGACCTCAGAAACCAACCCAAGTCCTAGATCGTTCGAGATGAACCACTCATGTTGCCTGCCCCTGGGGAGCAGACCAACCCTGAACCTTCGGGGCAGCAGAGCTGAACAGGAGGGAGAAAGGTACATTTGGAGGCTTGGGGGAGAATGTGATGATTCTGTCTGCAAGATGGGACCTTGGATGTTGGCTTTAAAAAGGAAGCCAGGAACCTTCCCGGCAGGGGACCAGGTGTGGCCTGTGAACGGCAGGAGTAGAAGGCACTGCATCCTGGCACAGGGGCGGTGATGCCGGGTGGGGTTGGGCCACCGTGGGAGATCCTTCGGGGAGTGACCTGACTTGAGAAGCTAACTCTGCCTCGGTGCCAAGGAGCCTGATCCCTTTGGTGGCACCTGCTGGCAGGGGGTCATCGCTACCCTCCTGTCTCAGTGTCCAAAGTCACCAAATTAGACCAGAGAGAACCCCGCCTTGTCAGAGGCCCCAGCCTTGACTGCACGCCCTGTGTCCCCTGGTGGATCCTTTCGTCCTTATCAAAACCACAACCCTGAAGGGACAACCGTGCAAACTCCCCCAGGGAAAAGTCTTTCCACAAAGACTGCGTGAGTCATTGCTTATAGAGTCTGCATGTTATGAAAATGGAACACGCATCACCATGGTGGAGAAGAATATAGAAAAGAATGTATACCCACGCATAACTGAATCATGCTGCTGTACATCGGCAGTTAACACGACTGTAAGCCAGCTATGCGCCAATAAAATAAACGAGACACGCGCCCCCCTCACGGCTCCACGGCTGCCTTTTCCGGGGAGGGTGTTTGCGGTCCTAGCTCGCTTCTCCTTGGCCTCAGGGCATCTGGACAGTGAGTTATGCACGGTCATCTGTTGTGTCCTCTGGGGGTGCTTCCCGGCCCGCCCAAGGAAGCTGAGAGCGGGCCGCGCGGGGTGGGCAGGGGTCCCATCCACAGGCAACTCTCTCGGCTTGGTTTACAAGGTCAGATGCTCGCGTCTCGGGCTAGCACAGGCTCCAGACTGAGACGGCGAATCCCGGGGAGGTTCTCAGTGCTGGACCGACCGGCGCTCACATCGCTGACGTGGGGACACCCTGGGCTTCCCCTGCAGAATGCCATCAGAGGCTGCGGAGACGTGAGGAAGGCAGCAGCTCGGGGTGTGTCGTGAGGGTGTGTGTGGACGGCCAGGGAGGTGTTGACTAGGTCTGTGGGGCGCCAGGCACCACGGGGGTTTGTGGGGCCAGTGTCCTTCCCAGCCTCACGCTGGCCTGGCCCCCCACCACCTGTCTCTGGGTCTGGAGCCACGGCTGGGGGGAGGCTGTGTCCTCCAAGGGGGTTGCACCCACCTGGAAGGCAGGGTGGTCACCACTCTCCCTCTCTCCCCGCTGGAGTGTCTGATTTTGACCCTGATGTTTGGGAATCGTTTGTAGGAACAAGCCCAGTCCCAAGTATGGCAAACAGACACCTGGGCTGAGAGCCATTCTGGATGGCTTTGAGTCTCAGGTTGCAGTCTGCACATTTTGGCTGGGTGTCTTAACTCTCCGAGCCACCTTTGTCAATTGAGACCACCGTCCCTCAACCCTTCAGGTTATGATGAGGACCAGGGAACTTGAAAATGTTTTGTAAATTTAAAAAGTCAGACACTGACCCACGGTGTTGGCAGGATGTCTTCATTATTTTATCTATTTATTCTGGGGTGGCGCTGCACGACATGTGGGATCTTAGTTCCCTGACCAGGGATCGAACCCGTGTCCCCTGCAATGGAAGCTTGGAGTCTTAAGCACTGGACTGCCAGGGAAGTCTCTCTCTTTGTTATTATAGTCACTACCATCAACACCCGTTCATCCCCTGGCCAGCCCCAGTCGTGGTGGGAGACTGGAGCTATTATCTGGCTGCTAGGGGCGCCCTGTCTCCAGGCAAGTATACTGGAAAGAGCATACTCGCAAAGAGTCGGACACGACTGAGTGACTTCACACTCAGGGGTGCCCCGAGGTGGGTTGAAAAGATGTAATATCAAATGATGCCCACCTCCTGAGACCCCAACATAAAACGGAGGTGGAATTGCTCCTGTCTCATCTTTCCAGATTGAATTTTACTTTCTGTGAATTTTTTTTCTCTTTCAAGTTCATTTAAAATTGTTACAGGGATCCAGGAAGGTTTGGTACACAGGTGAATCTGTAGCTACTTTTACAGCATCCCAAATGCAGGCCCAATAGTCCTTTCCTGAGGTCTTTGCATTTTAATAGTGAGTCTAGGATCCAATGAAGTGAATGCATAACGGTTGAATTTCTGATGATTGTCATTAACTTAAGCACTCACAGAGAAGAGACGGCCAGGCTATTCAAGCCATACAACACTGTGACCCACCGTTTCCACTTGGGAGTGTAGTATGACAAGATCAGTGCAAGGGGACATCCCTGGTGGTCCAGTCTCCACACTCCCAATGCCCGGGGCCCGGCTTCCACCCCTGGTCCGGGAACTAGATGGCACATGCCCCAGCTAAGAGTTTAAAGGTCACTGCTAAAGAGATCCCGCCGGCCGCAGCTAGGACCTGGTGCAGACAGATAGGTAGGTGAACATTAAAAGTAGGACACCTCTCTCAATGACAAACTCCCTAGAGTATAATGACTGTCCGCCTCAGACATGGTGGTTACCTGGTTCTGTGTCCACAAATTCGGAGAGGCCTCACACACATTCTTCTAGCCAACACTTACCCAGCAGCTAGGGCTTCCCTGGTGGCTCAGACAGGAAAGAGTCTGCCTGTAGTGTGGGAGACCTGGGTTCGATCCCTGGGTCGGGAAGATCCCCTGGAGAAGAGAACGGCCACCCACTCCAGTGTTCTGACCTGGAGAATCCCACGGACAGAGGAGCCTGGTGGGCGACAGTCCATGGGGTCACAAAGAGTCAGACACGACTGAGTGACTAAACACAAACACAGACATTAAAATAAAAAACAAACAAACAAAAAAACACCCTGAAATTCAGTACAAGGAAAATATTTACAAAGCCAGCACTGGTAGACTAGGGATTAGGTTGATTAAAACGGAACATGAGACTGTGAGTTACTTAATTAAAACGTCGGCAATAGTAGCAGCTCTGCCCTGTGATGGGGCCCAGGTGTTTGTCCCAGGGCATCGCCCCTTGGAGTGCGGGCTGGGAGAAGTCCTCCGCTGGGCTCTGTAGGAGCCAAGGGCCCCGCGTCAGGGAGGCATCAGGGCACTCCCGGTGGCAAGCCTACGACTCCCTTTTCTGATTTACGGCAGTCACCGGAAGCGTTTCTCCTCCAGGCCTAACACAACACAGCCAGGCTCTGCGGTTGAAACTGAGCTCAAATGGCTGTGGCTGATTTTTCAGTTCTTGGTAAAATGATTTTAACTCAAGTGCAACCATCTCATTCCAGGGCTCATTCCTACTCTTCCTTTTAATCTATGTCCACACCAAATCACAGCTCCAGTACTTTGGCCACCTGATGTAAGAGCCAACACATTGGAAAAGACCCTGATGCTGGGAAAGATTGAAGGCGGGAGGAGAAGGGGATGACAGAGGATGAGATGGTTGGATGGCATCACCGACTCGATGGACATGAGTTTGAGCAAACTTTGGGAGATGGTGAAGGACTGGGTGAAGAGGAAGCTATTAAGAAGACGTGGCAAGAATACACAGAGAACTGTACAAAAAAAGATCTTCACGACCCAGATAATCACGATGGTGTGATCACTGACCTAGAGCCAGACATCCTGGAATGTGAAGTCAAGTGGGCCTTAGAAAGCATCTCTACGAACAAAGCTAGTGGAGGTGATGGAATTCCAGTTGAGCTATTTCAAATCCTGAAAGATGATGCTGTGAAAGTACTGCACTCAATATGCCAGCAAATTTGGAAAACTCAGCAGTGGCCACAGGACTGGAAAAGGTCAGTTTTCATTCCAATCCCAAAGAAAGGCAATGCCAAAGAATGCTCAAACTACTGCACAATTGCACTCATCTCACACGCTAGTAAAGTAATGCTCAAAATTCTCCAAGCCAGGCTTCAGCAATACGTGAACCGTGAACTTCCTGATGTTCAAGCTGGTTTTAGGAAAGGCAGAGGAACCAGAGATCAAATTGCCAACATCCACTGGATCATGGAAAAAGCAAGAGAGTTCCAGAAAAAACATCTATTTCTGCTTTATTGGTTATGCCAAAGCCTTTGACTGTGTGGATCACAAGAAACTGTGGAAAATTCTGAAAGAGATGGGAATACCAGACCACCTGATCTGCCTCTTGAGAAATCTGTATGCAGGTCAGGAAGCAACAGTTAGAACTGGACATGGAACAACAGACTGGTTCCCAATAGGAAAAGGAGTACATCAAAGCTGTATATTGTCATCCTGCTTATTTAACTTATATGCAGAGTACATCATGAGAAACGCTGGGCTGGATGAAGCACAAGCTGGAATCAAGATTGCCGGGAGAAATATCAATAACCTCAGATATGCAGATGACACCACCCTTATGGCAGAAAGTGAAGAGGAACTCAAAAGCCTCTTGATGAAAGTGAAAGTGGAGAGTGAAAAAGTTGGCTTAAAGCTCAACATTCAGAAAACTAAGATCATGGCATCTGATCCCATCACTTCATGGAAAATAGATGGGGAAACAGTGGAAACAGTGTCAAACTTTACTTTTTTGGGCTCCAAAATCACTGCAGGTGGTGACTGCAGCCATGAAATTAAAAGACGCTTACTCCTTGGAAGGAAAGTTATGACCAACCTAGATAGCATATTCAAAAGCAGAGACATTACTTTGCCAACAAAGGTCTGTCTAGTCAAGGCTATGGTTTTTCCTGTGGTCATGTATGGGTGTGAGAGTTGGACTGTGAAGAAGGCTGAGTGCCGAAGAAGTGATGCTTTTGAACTGTGGTGTTGGAGAAGACTCTTGAGAATCCCTTGGACTGCAAGGAGATCCAACCAGTCCATTCTGAAGGAGATCAGCCCTGGGATTTCTTTGGAGGGAATGATGCTGAAGCTGAAACTCCAGTACTTTGGCCACCTCATGCGAAGAGCTGACTCATTGGAAAAGACTCTGATGCTGGGAGGGATTGGGGGCAGGAGGAGAAGGGGACACCAGAGGATGAGATGGCTGGATGGCATCACTGACTCGATGGACGTGAGTCTGGGTGAACTCCGGGAGTTGGTGATGGACAGGGAGGCCTGCCGTCCTGCGATTCATGGGGTCGCAAAGAGTTGGACACAACTGAGCGACTGAACTGACTGAGCTGAAGGATTGGGAGGCCTGACGTGCTGCAGTCCATGGGGTCACAGAGTCAGACATGACTGAGCGGCTGAACGACGACAACACTGAATTCCTGGTGACTCAGATGGTAAAGCGTCTGTCTACAATGCAGGAGACCCGGGTTCGATCCCTGGGTCAGGAAGATCCCCTGGAGAAGGAAATGGCAATCCACTCCAGTACTATTGCCTGGAAAATCCCATGGACAGAGGAGCCTGGTAGGCTACAGTCCATTGGGTCACAAAGAGTCAGACATGACTGAGCAGCTTCACTTTCACTTTCCCTGTGCGCAGTCACCAGGCTTGGAAGGAGCATGGGACCTGCCATTATCAACAGAATGACATGGGAGTGTTCAAGAGCCACAGCCCCAGGTGGGTAAGGTCACCCACCTCAAAGGGAACGGGCAGATGAAACAGGACTGACGTGCCTGCCCTTTGCGGGTGTTCCTGCATCCTCACGCAGGAGGGGCTGGGGTCACAGCCTGTGAAACAGTCACCTCTGCTTTAAGGCGCGGTCAGCAGCGGGAGGGCTGAGGTTCCTGGGGTCAGAGTGGGCTTTCCGAAAACCGCCCCAGCCCCCGAGGAATCTAAAGCCCTCTATTCCCTCTAACTTACTGACACCCTGAGTGGCACTTGGACCCGTTTCGAGCTGCATAACCCAGCGACAGAAAAGTCAGGAAGAGACCGGCCAGGAACAGTTCTATGGGGCCAACGCCGAGAGGCTCGACCTGCTGCCTGCTGTGTTTGTAACACACTGGCTCGTGGCTCCCCTGCTCGAGAGGTGGACATCACCCCTGAGTGCCTCTAAGAAGTCCCCCTGCTAAGAGGGAGCAGATGGCTGGTCTGAGGGCACCTCGGACACCGCAGCAGAAGCAACCTGACAGAGGTCTCGCTGGCCAAAGCAAGCGGTTCAAGCTGCCTCTGCTGACACCTGGTGGAGAGGCAGGCGGCATCCCTGAGCCACAGATAGCGGCGGGCGCGCGTGCTGAGGGGCCGGGAGGCACCCGTCACCAGGCCGGGGGGCGAGGGTCCCACGCAGACCCACCCGACGCCCAAGTGCTTACGGGCGGTGAGGGGACTCCCCACGACGCGGGCATGGAACACATCAGACACGAGGGGAAATACAACGTTAACACCGTACGGCAAAAAGCACTGCAATATCGTAACGTAAGTAGCCTCCAATTAAAATAAATAAAGTAATTTAATTTAAAAACATGTTAACACCAAAGCGGATCATGTTTTACTGGTCTCTTAAAAAGCGTTGGAAGGCGAGTTAAGGCAGCTCCGCACCCTGCCCCAGACAGCTGCCTAAGAAACGACTCTACCGTTGAACGCCTGCCCATCTCAAGCCGTGGAGACGGCGGTACCCAGGAGAAACTCGGGTTCTGCTTCCTCTGGAATCTGCCTTGAGCTCCCTGCAGATTTTTAACCCTGGGATAGAAGGAATATTCTTCCAAAGGAGATACTATGAGGACTGCTTTGCTCCTAAAATCCCTTGAAGATGCCAAGAAAATTCTCTTAATAGTATTGTAATGGTTTACTACTACTTAGATGCTACGTGTGGGGCAGGAAGGGAGTCTGCACTGCAGAGTTCCTGCAGAAACAGGCTTCATAAACATTGTACAGTCTCTGTCCCTTCACTGGGTTCTCAGTTAACGCTGCCTGATGAAGTCTGACTATTTTAGCAGACTTACTGGTTTCGAATGAGGACAGTGCATACCATACACAGCCCAGATTTTGTCTTTCAACAGTGTGTTTCAAAGGTGATTTGAATGCATCAGGGCAGTTATTAGTTCAAATGGGTAAGAAGTAATCCATTATGTTTTTATGTTTAAGCCTTGAAGAAAGGTTCTTTTATTTTTTTAATTTAAACTTTTAATTTTGTATTGGGGTATAGGCAGTTAACAACGCTGGTGACAGTTTCAGGTGAGCAGCAAAGAGACTCAGCCATACGTATACACATATCCATTTGCCCCCAAACTCCGCTCCATCACATAACATAACACATAACATTAGTTACAGGAGCCTTGGTTAAGGGTTGAATCACTTGGGGTGAACAGATCTACCTAGGAAGGTAACAAAAAAACAGAACCTCCTAAAAGACTCATGGAGTTGCAATTTTCTTTTTTTTAAATCCACGAATATTTAAACTTTATGTTGGAATATAGTTGATTAACAATGTGTCAATTTCAGGTGGACAGCAAAGTGATTCAGTTACACATATACATAAATTCGAATTCTTTTCCTATTTATGCTATAGTTGCCCCCCAACTTCTAAGTTACATTTAGAATATGTATTTCCTTAAATGTGCTGTCTTGTATGTATGGTTCTCATCAGGTGTACAGTCAAAATATACCTCCTCCCATGATCAGCAGTTCAGGTGATCTGGAAATATGACAGGAAATTCTCAACTTAGCTGGCACGCTTAGTGTTTCAGTAACTGCTTCACAGTGACCCAGGTAAAAGGAACACATGTTCTGTTTATTAAGTGTGTGCATGCTCAGTCTACAAGTTGTGTCAGAGTCTTTGTGAGCCTATGGATTGTAGCCCGCCAGGCTCCTCCGTCCATGGGATTTTCCCAGGCAAGAATACTGGAGTGGGTTGCCATTCCCTCCCCAGGGAATCTTCCTGACCCAGGGATTGAACCTACGTCTTCTGTGTCTCCTGCATTGGCAGGCGGGTTCTTCACCACTGAGCCGCCAGGGAAGCCGCTTATTAAGTAAGTAGGTCCAAATATCATAACAGCAGTGTTTGCATGGTGTCTGACAGCGGTGGCTACATCTTCCTCAAACGTCAGGCACTGCACTGGGTTCCTCTGGGTTTGCTGCGGCACTCCCAGGGGGCCCTGGTACAGGGTTTGGGGACTGTGGCTGTAGCAGCTTTGCAATCCGTAACTATTTCGAGCGTCTAGTTTTCCGAATCTCTTCTCAGACCTCGCTCTCTGTGAGCCCAGGGCTACACAATTCGACCTTTCAGTTTCACGTTGCTGAGTGAATTGGCCTGGTGTCAGTTGTGGAGGAGAGAGCAGAGAATGAAATCTGGCTAGATGTAAGCTCATTTCGGGGAATAAATAAGATGTGACCATCATCTAACGGAGTCTCCTGAACCTCTGTCACACCGTGAACTTGCAATACAGACTCGAAATAGGAGAAGAGCACAGCTCTTGCCTTGTCTTAGGTGGGAGATGCAACAAGCCACGTCATCACCAGGAATGGCAGAAACACGGAAGGGTGCCAAGAAAGCGGCTGGAAGCTAAGTTCTTAGGGGAGAATATGATGAGCAGCCTGTTAAACACCCCAGAACACATAGTGAAAAGTGAAGTCTCTCAGTCGTGTCCGACTCTTAGCGACCCCATGGACTGCAGCCGACCAGGCTCCTCTGACCATGGGATTTTCCAGGCAAGAGTACTGGAGTGGGTTGCCATGCCCTCCTCCAGGGGAACTTCCCAACCCAGGGATTGAACTCAGGTCTCCCACATTGCAGGAGGATTTTTTTTTTTTTTACCATCTGAGCCACCAGGGAAGCCCAAGAATACTGGACTTGGGTAGCCAATCCCTTCTCCAGGGGATCTTCTCAACCCAGGAATCGAACTAGGGTCTCCTTCTTTACCGTCTGAGCCACCAGGGAAGCCCGCTAACTAAACCAGTGGTTCTCAAAGTTTGGCAAACACTTGGAGGGCTCCTACAACCGATTGCTGGGCTCTGTCCCCAGGGTTTCTGATTCGGCCGGTCTGGTGGGGGTGTGGGGTCAGGGTGTCTGGGAGTCTGCATGTCTGACAAGGTCCCAGGTGATCGGACTGTCCTTTCCAGGAACCACGTGTTGGGAGCCATCAGCCTACTGGACCTGGAAGCCTGTTAGAGGCACTGGGGCGACCTCTTGTTGGGCTACACTGGATGCTGGATGGGCAGCCCCATCTCTCCACTGTTGACCAGCCCGGTCAACCATCTAGAACATACCAGTGAAGAGGTGCTGATTAAGGCCCCCAGCTCTGCGGCTGGACAATTTCCTTGTCTGAAGGCCACTTGCACTTTAAGTGAGCACCCTGGAATTTGAGATACTTAACTTTCCCGGTGATGGAGGAACAAGGAGACCTGAAGATGTGAAGGAATTTTGCATTTTCTTTTCTTAAACTAATTTTTATTGGAGTTATGAAATGGAATGTTTCCTGCCATATCACTAAACAAGGATGTCACGATCATCAGCTATTCCGGCCCTCCAAATGCAAATTTCTGAGCCTGGCAGGCACCCAGGAAGAGCAATGCCACCACTTCCAGCCGTGAGTGAGGAACTGAGGATGTGAAAAATCAAACTGCAGGATGTTGGCCCCATATAGCTGGGATGCATATGAAAGGAACATTTCAGTGAGTCCAGACTCTTGCATCTTCCCATACATAGAAAAGCCCTAAATTCATTCATTTGTGATATCTGGTTTTCCTTCATTAACAATAATCTTTTGCTGTTCAGACTACCAGCCTCTTGTTGCAAACTTCTATATGATCTGGTTCCTCCCCTCCCCTCCTCAGAGCAACTCTCTCAGGGTTACTGGAGATCCTGTCTCCTGGGCTTCAGTTCAGTTCAGTTCAGTCGCTCAGTCATGTCCGACACTTTGCGATCCCATAAATTGCAGCACACCAGGCTTCCCTGTCCATCACCAACTCTCAGAGTTCACTCAAACTTATGTCCATTGAGTCCGTGATGCCATCCAGCCATCTCACCCTCTGTCGTCCCCTTCTCCTCCTGCCCCCAATCCCTCCCAGCATCAGGGTCTTTTCCAATGAGTAGCTCTTCGCATGAGGGGGCCAAAGTACTGGAGTTTCAGCTTTAGCATCATTCCTTCCAATGAACACCCAGGACTGATCTCCTTCAGAATGGACTGGTTGGATCTCCTTGCAGTCCAAGGGACTCTCAAGAGTCTTCTCCAACACCACAGTTCAAAAGCATCAATTCTTCAGTGCTCAGCCTTCTTCACAGTCCAACTCTCACATCCATACATGACCACTGGAAAAACCATAGCCTTGACTAGACGGACCTTTGTTGGCAAAGTAACGTCTCTGCTTTTCAATATGCTATCTAGGTTGGTCATAACTTTCCTTCCAAGGAGTAAGCGTCTTTTAATTTCATGGCTGCAGTCACCATCTGCAGTGATTTTGGAGCCCCAAAAAATAAAGTCTGACACTGTTTCCACTGTTTCCCCATCTATTTCCCATGAAGTGATGGGACCGGATACCATGATCTTCGTTTTCTGAATGTTGAGCTGTAAGCTAACTTTTTCACTCTCAACTTTCACTTTCATCAAGAGGCTTTTAGTTCCTTTTCACTTTCTGCCGTAAGGGTGGTGTCGTCTGCATATCTGAGCCCTAAAATTTCCCACCAAATAAAACACACCTGTCAGTTTGTAGGTTGTGACTATTTTAAGTCAACAGAGCACAGCTGCCTTACAACTGTGTGTAAGCTGCTGTGTTAGTTTCTGCTGCACAACAAAGTGAATCAGCCATATGTACACATATTTGTTGTTTAGTCACTCAGCTGTGTCTGACTCTTTGCAATCCCATGGACTATAGCCCGCCAGGCTCCTCTGTCCATGGAATTTTCTAGGCAAGAACACTGGAGTCGATTTTCATTTCCTTCTCCAGGGGGTCTTTCTGACTCAGGGATCAAACCCACATCCCCGGCATTGGCAGGCAGATTCTTAACCAGTGAGCCACGAGGGAAGACCACGTATACATATATTCCCTCTCTTCTGGATTTCCTTCAAGTCTTGCATTTCCAAAGAGGTCGGATTTGCACTCTGCTTACTTGAAAGGATGGGGCCCAACCATGGAGGCTGCAGGAAAAGCGGGTCTTAATCTCGAGGAAGGATTCACAGAGGGATCAGCTGAGAAGCCTTGCCACCATCTCTGGGTCTGGGTCCGGGGAAGACATGCCTAGAAAAGGCTTTCCGGCTGACTGTTGAGAACTTCTGCGGTGAGAGAAGCGCTGGAGTATAAGCTGGATCACCCTGCTGTCATCCTGAAGCCATGCCCCTGTGTGCACCCGCCCACACATGAGACTCGGAGCTCCTGGACGCCCTCTGTGCCGTTTCACTGCCACAGGCCTGCAGAGAACTCCTTCCCTGCCTCTGGCCATGCTTTCTTGGGGGGCAAAATCATGCCCTGAGTGGTTGATCCAAATCGCATTGCTATGCACACCCAAAGCGACACCTATATGCACCGAAGGGCCCGCTGTAGCAGCAGCATGCCAGCGCACCCTACCTGGACTTCTGCGCTCAAGTCACACTCGCCCTCGCTCCTGCACATGACTGCCTTCCTTGAGCAGGGTTCTCCAGCGGGGGCTCAGACCAGCAGCAGAGCATCACCGGGGATCTCCCTAGAAATGCAGACCCGTACGCCCCTCCCCAGACCCACTGAGTCAGAACCTGTGAGAGGAAGGCTGTGCTTTAAGAAGCCCTCTGGTGATGATTCCGATGCCGCTGGAGTTCGAACCCCCCTGCCCATTGCCACAGGCCGGAAGGTCTTCACAAGGTGGGCATGCCTCTGTGCCCACTCTCAGCAGCTCGTCCAGTGGTCAGCCCAGAACATTAATTGGGCACCGAAGCGAGGGTCGCCCTACTTCCTGCTCATCGGAGAGAGTAACCCTTGGTGTGTTGCCTCTGAGGGTTTGCCAACGCTGTGTCTAAATCCTCTCATTTCTTATGGGCTGTGTGTTCCATATTCACAAATCAGCTCCCCTTAAATCCTCTCCAGGGTTTTTTTTACACTCCTTTCAGCTCAGGAAGTCCAGAACAAGATGCCGTGTTTCAACCGGGGTCTGTTTCCTGCAGGGGGAGGGGCGTTTCTGCAGGGTGCTTCAGTTCCCCTCTGCCAGCCTCCAGCTCATTTTCTGAACAATAGAAGGAGATTGCTGATTCATGTTTGGCTCGCGGCTGGCTCCAGGCGTCTCTTTTTCTCCTGCTGTACTAGTGCGGCTGGGACACGATGATGCTCTATTCATCCCTCTGAGTTAGAAATGCCAGCAGCTCAGAGAGGCAGCCGAAAATCCCCCTCCCCTTTGGCTTATTTAAAACCTTCCCACAAATGACACGTTCTGAAATACTATACAGCATTCACTCTGAGCCAGTTGGCTTTGGCCAAGAGAGCTTATCTTTTTATTAGCTGCTGCTTGCACAATGCCTGGCACCCTGGAACCAGAATTCTTAAAAAATGCCCGTAGGGTGAATCACACACCCACCTCCTGGGGTTCAAACCCGATCCTTCTATCCTGCCCTGATATGGCGGCAAGACAGTGCTCATGTTCAGGCTCACGCTTGCATCATTAAAGAATGGGTGTGACCTGCTTGAGGTCTGACGGTCGGCGGTCTCTGCCCACCGCTGACCCCGTGTGCACACTGTCTGCTCGGCCACTCCCGGCCCGGCCATAGCAGTGAGGCTTGGGTCGCCCCTGAGCACAGCGTTGCCAACGGCAGCCGGGGCCAGCTGTGGGTTTTTGTTTCCCAATGGCAAAATCAAACCGGTGGGACTGCTTCACGCTCCTAGAACTCAGTCCCCCTCAGCGGCACGTCCACATCCCCTGGGTGGCTTTGCAGAGTCCCAGTGCCCAGGCTGCACCCCATGCCACTGAGTGTTTTGTGAGTCAGGCCTCAGTTCTGTCAAGCCGCAGGGGCGTTCGGGGGTCCAACCAAAGCGGAGAAGCACGGCCCCATAGAGGCTCTAAAATAGTGTCCAGGGGTCCCGCTACCCCGCTCCCGCTCCCTTCTCATCTCTTCTCAACACGGCGGTCAGAGTGGCCCTTTGAGAATATAATCCTGCTCGTGTGGACTGTGCCCCACCCCCGTCACCCCCCGGCGTGCCCTCAATCTCTTCTCTGCTGTGGTCTCCTTCTCTTTGTACCAGGGTTGTTCCTCTGCCCGAATGCTCATTCCCCAGACACCTGCTCAGTCCCTCCCTCACCTCCACGAAGTAGTGAAACTGATTTCTCTGGGATGCACCCTCTGAACCCCCCAGTGCCTGCTGTGGCCTGCCCCTTCCCCACGCTCCGAGCCTTCCGACGCTCTTTATCCTGCCCCACTCTTTTCCCATGGGCTGCAGCATCTTGTAACAGCTGCACAGTTTATCTCTGGTTTTCCTGCTGCTTTTTGTTGTTGCCTACTGTTTTGTCTCCCTCTGCTGGGAAGTAAACTCCTTAAGGTCCAGGGCCTTTTTTTGTTCACTGATTCCCCGAGTGCGGAGACAGCGTGTGGCACACAGTAGGGCCTCAACACAGCAGTGCATTAATATGCTTGTTTGTTACCCAAACGTTACTGACTGGAGACCTTTCAATCTTCACTTGCATAACAGATCGCCAGCCACAGGCATTTGTTTCTGCAAAAATCCCCCACTCAGTAGCGTGTTAACATACGTTGTTAGATGAAGAACAAGAGGCAGCATGCATGCTCAGTCGTGTCCGACTCTTTGCGACCTGTGGACTGTAGCCAGGCTCCTCTGTCCGTGGAATTCTCCAGGCAAGAAGACTGGAGTGAGTTGCCGTCTCCAGCTCCAGGGGATCTTCCTGACACAGGGATTGAATCCGGATCTTCTGGGCTCCTGCACTGGCAGGCAGATTCCTTACCACTGCACCATCGGTGGGCCCGTCTGAGGGTGGTGGACAGAGATGCCGGCTGAATGTGAGCTGAGTTTTCTTCAGGGGATGCATGAAGAAAATGAATTTTCTCAAAAATGACAGCTTTTGAGGGAACACTTATCATTTGATTCTAATTATAAGTCAAGGGAAGGACTGCCAGGCAATGTCTAGGTTAAAAAAAAATTATAGAAACAGGAAGTGGATGAGTGATTTATCCAGGGCTGGGCAGGGGGTGGGCAGTGAGGGGAGCAGTGGGAGGGTTTGGTGCAGGGTAGGGAGTAGCTGCTAATGGGTACAAGGGTTTTTTTTTGGAGAGGCTAATGGGAACATCTACAAATGAAATTATAGTGATGGCTGCACAACTCTGAAATGCACTAAAATCCACTAAATTGAACACTTTCAATGGGTGAACCTTGTTATGTAAATTATGTCTCAATGAAATTGTTAAAAATGCATACTTAAACAAAGTATCACAAATTATCCAATTTAAAGCTGAAAAAGAAACACAGAGCATTATTATTATTACGTATCAGGCATGTGGATTTTTTCTGACTTAGGTTTGGAATCTGAGATAGAAGAGTCTTCCTTATCCCTTGTTTGCTTCCAAGAGACATCTATTAATCAATAACGCAACTGGAAATTCTTGATCAAGGCTTAATTCAAGAGTAATTTATTTGGACTCAACAGCTTTCCCTTAATAACTTCAACGTCTCCCCAAATTCTGGTCTTTTCAGGACCAGAAGTTTTGGGAAACAAGTAGCCACTTTCTATGAAACTGGTCTTTGTACACATTTGACACTTTTGAACTTATATTATAGCGCCCAGAAAAACTCCATCCATGCAGACATTTACCATCAACCGATGGACGGCCAATTGCCCTGTACATCTCAGAGTTCAGTCTGTCTGCATGTGGACTGAAACGCTGCTTGGCTGGCAGCACGGTGAACCTGCCTCCAACCTGCGGATGCCATGGTTATCTAATACCAGATGTGGAACAATGACAGCACATTGAGATTAAAATGATAAAGACGGAGAACTCGCTGAGGACCTTTCTCCCTCCCCTAAGAGCTCAACAGCACTGTTAGGCTAAGAAGGGGAAAACCTCTCTTATCCTCTTCTGCCCATTTCTCTGCTTACCATCTCCAAAAGTTTTAAAATTTTTTGTTCATTTCTTTTTCTTTATCTTTAACCATGAAAAAATTGAAGTATAGTTAATTCACAAGGTTGTGTTAGTTTCAGGTGTAGAGCAAAGTGATTCGGTTATACTATATACTGTAAATATACACACGTATACATATGTATTATTTTTCAGATTCTTTTCCTTTATGGTTTACTACAGGATATTGGATGTACTTCCCTGTGCCACACAGTAGGTCCTCGCTGTTTATCTATTTTATGCACAGTAGTGTGTCTGCTAACAATACTGACACGCGCTTGCCCAAGCACAGAGGGTCTGGCTGAATGGAGGTCAGGAGGCCGCCAGAGTCCTAGCTTCCACATTCTCACTAGGGATTCCCTAAGACTTGAGCGATGGTATGACAGGGAAGACCCTTGGGGACTGCTCTGTCTGCAGAGAATTCCCGAGGTGGACACACACACACTCTGTCATTAATCAGCAGGCTGTTTGGAGGAACAGACACTTAGAGTTGTCTCTGCTGATGGACAAAACAGAGAGTTGGGGAGCAGAGAAGCTTTACCTTCCAGCCGGTGAGAGGAGGAGCTAGAGAGTCACCCAGAGCCAGTGCTCTTAGTCACCAAGCTACCTTCCCACCTGCCCTGTGAGCGTCCCTCGGCTGGGCGCCTTGATGGGAAGAGAGATGACTAAGCCCTATGCCTTTCCCTTGGGGGAGCATTGCCTGGCAGAGATGACAGAGCACACACAAGCAATTCTAACTAGAGGAAGTCCTGTTTGGTACTCTATCTGAAGTGCATATACGTGTGAAATGCCAAGCTGGATGAATCACATGCTGGAAGCAAGATTGCTGGGAGAAATATCAGCAGCCTCAGATATGCAGATGACACCACTCTAATGGCAAAAAGTGAAGAGGAGCTAAAGAGCCCTTTAATGAGGGTGAAAGAGGAGAGTGAAAAAGCTGGCTTAAAGCTCAACATTAAAACAAACAAACAAACAAAGATCATGGCATTCGGTCTCATCACTTCATGGCAAATAAAAGGGGAAAAAGTGGAAACACTGACAGATTCTATTTTCTTGGGCTCCAAAGTCAATGTGGATGGTGGCTGCAGCCATGAAATTAAAAGACACTTGCTCCTTGGAAGAAAAGCTATGACAAACCTAGACGGGTATTAAAAAACAGTGACATCACTTTGCTGACAAAGGTCCACATAGTCAAAGCTATGGTTTTTCCAGTAGGGATGTATGGATGTGAGAGTTGGACTATAAAGAAGGCTGAGTGATGAGGAACTGATGTTTTCAAACTGTAGTGCTAGAGAAGACTCTTCAGAGTCCCTTGGGCTGCAAGGAGATCAAACCAATCCATCCTAAAGGAAATCAGTCCTCGATATTCATTGTAAGAACTGATGCTAAAGCTGAATTCCAATACTTTGGCCACCTGATGCAAAGAGCGAACTCATTGGAAAAGTCCCTGATGCTGGGAAAGATTGAGGGAAGGAGGAGAAGGGGGTGGTGGAGGATGAGATGGGTGGCTGGCATCACTGACTCAATGGGCATGAGTTTGAGCAAAGTCCAGGAGATAATGAAGGACAGGGAAGTCTGGGGCGCTGCAGTCCATGGGGGTCACAAAGAGTCAGACGGGACTTAGCGACTGAACAGCAACAGAACTGCAGAGGCCATGGAACTGAGACAACCCGACTACAAAACACACATGCTCTGTTAATCCCCCCTCCACTCTGAGCAGCGGTTATGTGATCTTCCTGGCCCAGACTCAGCTGTGAGTGGAGGGTCTTTGAGAACGTGGGCAGTACAAAGTGTAGGTGATTGGGCTGAAATCATCCTGACCATGCAACCTGGATGCTTGGACAGAATATGTCCATCAGCTTGTTTTAATGTCCTTTGAACATCTGTCCTAAAAGAGGAGAGTATGATCCTTACAGACCTGCTATGAGGATCCTACAGGATAAATGCTTCTGCTGTGTAGGAAAGAAGAGCTGGCAAGTGAGGCTGTGTTCCCCGAGTGGGGAAGCTGGTGGGTCTCCCCAAGCGTCACTGCTATCTGCTGAGAGCTTGACAGACTTCACGCAGGTTGTAGCTTATAAAAAGGGCACAGTATTAGACACACATTCTTCTTCTCTGGTGGCACCAGTGGTGAAGAATCCACCTGCCAATGCAGGAGACACAAAAGACCTGGGTTTGACTCCTGGATTGGAAAGATCCCCTGGAGACGGAAATGGCAACCCACTCCCATATTCTTGCTGGGAAAATTCCATGAACAGAGAAGCCTGGCAGGCTCCAGGCTATGGGTCGCAAAGAGTCGGACATGACCGAGCATACATGCCATTAGAGATCCTTTCATCACGGTATAATTTTTTAATAAAATAATTGGTAACGTTAGGAAAGCCTGGGATTTCTGTCCTCTGTGTGACACTGTGTAAAAGCTATTTGATTAGAGGATAGCCCATTTCTCTGGGGACCGTGGCATTTATAAAACGGACTCTTTTAAGCAGCATTGCAACAATTAATGGCTACCAGTTGAGTGGTCTCTGTTGGGAGATATGAATCAGTATTTTCACAACATCTGCTTTCTCCCAAAAGGCATATTTTCTGGTCCCCAAATGGTTTTTACAGTTATGAGATGGAGCACTTTGGTCAAACCATCACTAGAGTCATTGCGTATTGCAAACAAGACCCCCTTAAAGACAGTGAGCCTTGGTCATCAACCTGTATTGTTGGTTCTACCTGTGAAAACAGAGCCTGTGATTTTTGGGGAAAATGAATTCATATGATTTGGAAGAAGGATTTCCAGAGAAAAGGAAAGCAGTCAGTTTCTCAGACATCTAGGAAATGATGCAAATCCCACATGAAGTGCATGAAAGTGTTTCTTGAGCTATCTCTTAGCTCCAAGGCAGAGGCAACTAGACCGAACAGATGGCTCTTGGTTGTAGTAAAATTTACAGCAACTAATTGCTAAAGAGCTTTCACTTGTGTGTTCAGTGAAATTGAACAGAGAAAAAAGAAGATAACGATATTTATGTTAACATGTTACTATGTTAATCACTGACTGTTTGCGACCCTATGGACTGTAGTCCACCAGGCTCCTCTGTCCAGGGGATTCTCCAGGCAAGAATACTGGAGTGGGTTGCCATGCCCTTCTCTAGGGGATCTTCCCGACCCAGGGATCGAACCTGCGTCTCTTAGGTCTCCTGCACCAGCAGGCGGGTTCTTTTCCACTGGCGCCACCTAAGAAGCCCCCACACACGTGTATATGGTTTTGTAAAAAGTAAGAAAATAATAATGATAGTAATAAAGGCAATAACATTAATAGCATCTGACACTTACTGAGTGTTTGCCATTCTGCAGGTGTCCTAGAGCCCTTTTTGGGTTGACCAAAATGTTCCTTCCATTAAGATGTTATGGAAAAACCCGAACAAACTTTTTTGGTCAACCTCCTTTACGACTCTTGACAACCTATGATGGAGGCGGTATTATCCCGTTTTATAGTTGGGGGAACTAAAGTGAAGAGGTTGTGAAGATTTTTAAGTGGGAAGGTCAGGGATTGATCCCAGGTCCCATGAATCCAGACAGTCTGTTCTAAACGACTACACTTGACTGTTCCTTGCAAGAATAAAGGCAACCTGCGTTTACAATGCCTTTTTACAAGGGTCATTTCACTCAATGCCCACAACCTCCTTATATCTTTCGTGGATGAGGACAGTGAGGCACAGATGTTAAATGTCTAAAGATAAACACTGGTCTATGGAAAAGCAGACACTCAAAGTTCTGCTTCCTGACCTCTAAGCCAAGTGTGTTCTTAAAGAATCTGAGCTTAAATCTGTTTTGAATGGAAGGTTCTGATGACTGTCCACAGCAGTATCTAATGAAGGCAAAAGATGACCAACAATTTCACCTACAAGATATATATTTTTTAACTGCTAGGATTTTTTTTTATTAAAAAGATTAACTGACAATGGAGAACTAGTATGGGTTTCTGTTACCTTTATCATTCTAGATCTTAAAATGCTACTTAAGTTATTAGAAAATGTATGAATCCAGAGGAACAGTTTAAGACACGCATGATTGATACTGTCTAAACAATAAATAAGACACTGCACTTAAGATGGATTCTAGTGGTGAAAATTGGTTTTGAAAATACAACATTTCAACCTAATAGTTCACATGCATAGAAACATTGTACCAAAGACAAAATTATACAAAGAAACAGAGTAACATGGGAAACCCGGCAGGAGAAGCCAGAGGAAGAAGGACTGAAGAAATAGAGTATTCAACTCAAAAGTTAGAACAGGATTCAAAGACAAGCATTACCACCCATTAATATAAGTCCCATAACAGGAAAAAAAAAACATTAGATTTGCCAACTTCAAATGGCTTAATATATGGGCAACTAGAATCTCTGGAAAGAGATGAGAAATGGAGAAAGAAGAACCAGAAAGAAAAATACTTAAAGAAATAATGGCCAAAAAGTTTCCAAACCCAATGAACACTTATAAACCCACAGATCCAAGAAATCCAATGAAGTCAAGCATAGGGAACGTGGAGAGAATCACACCGAGGCACATCACTGTCAAACTGCTCAAAGTCAGCGATACAGAGAAACCTGCAGAGTCAACCAGAGGGGGAAAAAGATGCTGCGCTCGAAGATAAGGGTGATTTCAGCTTCGTCACTGGGGCTCTGGCCACGCAGCACTGGTCGCCTCTCCCTCCAGCATCCGGAGGTCCCTCCCTTGCCTCAAGGAGGATATCACCTCCGCTTTGTAAGTCCAGCGTCCCAACAACACAAGCTGAGCACAGGTATCCAGCATCACATCCCGATACAGCTCTCTCTCCTCAAGGCTCAGATGAGCCCACAGGTCCGGAGAAAAGACCACAGCCACGTCTCTAAACTTCACTGACTCCTGGGATATTCCCTTTAGAAATGAAAGAAAATGTTTCCTTCCTCCTCCTTCTGTGCTCAGGGCAAAACACTGCAGAGAGGTTATACCTTAAAACCTCTCAGCTCCAGCACAGCCCGACACCGACAGCATGCTTTAAAAAAAACACGAAATTTCTAGCTCAGAATATCAAGTAGCTGAAATTTTAACACAGAGAACACACAGTGTGATCAGGCTGACGCACGTCATTGGAAAAGTTCACCCTTGCTCAGTCTGATGCTCATTCTCAAACCCAGCCCAGTATCTATGAGACACATATTACCTAGATTGCAGGCAAACAATTCCTGTTAGATATAAGACATTTCCTGAGTTCAAAAAAGGTGACATGGTCATTCATAAAATTAGAAGTTCTATTAAAAATCACTCGTCCACCTGATGAAGGAAATTATCCCCAGGATTTTGTGGGTGAGTTGATGAGAATAAGCCTTACTTATGGTAAAGAACCCACCTGCCAATGCAGGAGATGTAAGAGACACCGGTTCAATCCCTGGGTTGGGAAGATCCCCTGGAGAAGGAAATGGGAACTCATTCCAGTATTCTTGCCTGGAGAATCCCATGGACTCTCCATCGAGTCCAGAGCCTCCAGATGGAGGCAGGCAGATTACAGTCTATAGGGTCACAAAGAGTCGGACACGACTGAAGCGCCTTAGCACAGGTACCAACTGGGTATGAGTGTCTGAAAATGAACTGACCCTCGGGGGCTGCGCAGCTCAATCTCATGTTAGTGTTGCCACAAAAGAATATAAAGGGATCTCCAGTGAAGGCCCCCTTAATAAAAGAAAGGTGATTTTCTTAAAAAGCCAAGAGATACTTGGGAATTTGGGACATCAGTAGCTGGAAGGAAAGGCGGACTCATAAGAAAGTAGAGCTGGCTGACTGCAACTTACAAAACTACAGACTTTGCAGCGCCAAACGGAGCGCCAGTCTGTTACCTGTCCTCCTCAGCTCCGAGTCTACCCTTCTCTTCTCTGAGATCCTGGGGGCAAACTCCTCCCCACAGAGCCTTGCCAGAGGATGTTCTGTCTGATTCTGATTCTCCCTAGAGGGAGACTGGAAGTGAGAGAGAGAGGGCCCTTCCCAGCCGCTGGTCTCCGGCTGCGTTCCCAGGAGTACTCTCTGCCCCCTCAGAGGTTCCAGCAGCAGCCTTTTGGGGTCCTCTCTTCTGGCTCTGAGTGCCAACTCCACAGGACTGCTCCTCTGAGCATGCATGAGAGGTTATAGCTCCCAAGCCCCTTTAGGAAGACTTCAAAGGACTGAATTCAACAAAATACAATTGTAGCATAAAAATAATGCTTTTTCACAAAGAAATGGTTGTGAACACAGATAGTACAAGGCAGGAAAAAACCCACAAAGTAAAGAAATGTTGAAAGAAGAAATAATAATGTCAGAAGAATCCAATTACAAAATACCATAACGGGACTGATAAGTAAAGATATTCAAAAGTTGGTTCTTTTGGAAAAAACAAAAACAGAACAATAAATAGATGAACTACCAGCTAACTGGATTAAAAAACAAGAAATAAAAAATTCACAATTTTTTGAATTGTGAATAGAAAGGGAAATAGAATAGAAAGGGAAATTAGTTGCAGATGCTGAGAGTTAGAATAATCATAATAGATGAGTTTGAATAATTTTGTGCAAATAGTTTAATACCTTAATTGATTTTTCTCAAAAAATATAAAATAGGAAAATAAATAAAAGATAATTTCATATAGACTAATAGTCATGAAAAAAAAAAAAACACTGTCAAGGAATTCCCCTACTCCTTCCCTGTGAGTATAAAATCCAGATGATTTTATGTATGGGTTATTTCATAGATTAAAAAAATGCTATTTAAACTTTTTGATAGCACAAAGAGAGAAGAAATATTCTAAGTGCTTTTTGTGAAACCACTGTAATTATGATACAAAAATATGAAAAAGTAATCTGTCCAGATCACTGGATGCAAAACTCTTAAATAAAACCTCAAAAAAGTCTTGATAAAAATTAAAAGAGCCATAAGACTGTTCCATACATCAGTGTCTCTTTTGCTGTCTCGTACACAGGGTTATTGTTACCATCTTTCTAAATTCCATATATATGCTTTAGTATACTGTATTGGTGTTTTTCTTTCTGGCTTACTTCACTCTGTATAATAGGCTCCAGTTTCATCCACCTCATTAGAACTGATTCAAATGTATTCTTTTTAATGGCTGAGTAATACTCCATTGTGTATATGTACCACAGCTTTCTTATCCATTCATCTGCTGATGGACATCTAGGTTGCTTCCATGTCCTGGCTATTATAAACAGTGCTGCGATGATCATTGGGGTACACGTGTCTCTTTCCCTTCTGGTTTCCTCAGTGTGTATGCCCAGCAGTGGGATTGCTGGATCATAAGGCAGTTCTATTTCTAGTTTTTTAAGGAATCTCCACACTGTTCTCCATAGTGGCTGTACTAGTTTGCATTCCCACCAACAGTGTAAGAGGGTTCCCTTTTCTCCACACCCTCTCCAACATTTATTATTTGTAGACTTTTGGATCGCAGCCATTCTGACTGGTGTGAAATGGTACCTCATAGTGGTCTTGATTTGCATTATGGACTCTGTGGGAGAGGGAGAGGGTGGGAAGATTTGGGAGAATGGCATTGAAACATGTAAAATATCATGTATGAAACGAGATGCCAGTCCAGGTTCAATGCACGATACTGGATGCTTGGGGCTAGTGCACTGGGACGACCCAGAGGGATGGTATGGGGAGGGAGGAGGGAGGAGGGTTCAGGATGGGGAGCACATGTATACCTGTGGTGGATTCATTTTGATATTTGGCAAAACTAATACAATTATGTAAAGTTTAAAAATAAAATTAAAAAAATAATAAAATAAAATAAAATTGAAAAAAAAATTAAAAGAGCAATATTTCAGAAAAAAATGGGATATTTCCTAGAAAGTAAGGATGGCTCAATATGAGCAACATTAAGTTGCTAATCATGGTAATAAGTCCACTGAGTGAAAGGTATTTGATCTTGAAGGATGCTACCATGGCATGTGATAATACTCACTGATTGTTCTTGATGACTTAAAAGCCCACATGGAAGGAACACTATATGAATATTATCTTGACATAACAGTAAATATATGGAAAAATTTTAAAAACAACAGTACGTAGAAGGAATAAACCCTATTAGATATTAAAACACTGTATGATGCCTTAATGATTAAAACAATGCACTATGGTACATGAACAGTTAGCAGATCAGCAGAGCAGCACTGAAGTTCAGAAACAGACCTCCTGTACGGAAGCTGAGAATATGATAGAAGCTGGCTTCTTCAATTCGTGGAGATAGGACAACCAGTAAACCATCTAGAGAAAAAAGTCAAATCCATAACTTATACCTTATAAGATAACTTCAGTGGATGAAAGATTTGAATGTAACAAATAAAAGTCTTAGAAGAATAAGAGAATCCTTTCAAAGCTTTAAAACAGAGACTTTCTAAATGGCACAAAACGTGAAAATATCCACAGTCTCACTTCTTAAACACCTAGAACACCCATATCTTGAACACCTGTAGAAGGAGATGAGTCAAATCTCAGTGTCCATCAATAGGGCCTAGGTAAATAAACCAGCTGATACTCACCCAGTGGAGTGCTATGTGATGTAAAATGAGGTGATACGGAATAATCTTTAAGAAACCTTATTAAGTGAGAAAAGCAAAGTGCATAACAGTGTATGACACAGATTGTCTATGAACGTAGAGAGAAAGAAGAGGACTTCCCTGGTCCTCATCCTTTCCAGAGGATGAGAATCCGCCTGTGCATGCAGGGGACAGGGGTTCGATCTTGGGTCTGGGAAGATTCCACATGCCGGGGAACAAGCAAGCCCTTGAGCCACAGCTACTGAGCCCGTGAGCCGCGACTGTCGGAGCCCGTGCACCTAAGCCTGTGCTCCGACAGAGAGGCCACAGCAGGGAGAAGGCCACACACCGTAGAGAAGAAGAGCCTCCGCTCGCCGCAACTTGAGAAAGCTCAAGCACAGCAATCAAGACTCAGCGCAACCAAGAAGAAAAAGTAATGAATATAAGAATATACAAATGTGCATGTGAAGAATGTCTGTGAATGGACATGCAGGAAGCTAACCACAGTGCTAGCCTATGAGAAGCGAACCTGATGATTAGGGCATGATGGGTGGACGGAATCTTTACTGCAGACTTTTTAATACATTTTCAATTCTGAACCATGTACAGAATTTAGTGTCTGTTCAAAGAATGAAATAAATACAGGCGAACATAACATAAAGGTAGAAAAATTTGAGGGAAAATTCAGAGATAACATACACTTTACAAAGTTGTCGTGAAGACTGAATTCAAGAACGTTGTGATGGTGGCAGAAAATAAATCGTATAGCAAAGAAAATGCAAAGCAGACATGCTCTGAAGTGTTCTTGACTATAATGAGGTAGGAATCTGTCTTCTCTGAAGTGTGACTCAACTGCTCACAGGAACGACTCAATCATTCCTCCGTTCAACAGCATCAGAGGCAGCCATGCCCCAGGCAGCAGGGACGGAGCTGTGAAAACAAACCGGAAGAAATCCCTGCCCTGGTGAGCATCCAGCCTGGAGAGATGACACAGACAAGGAAACAAACGCCACTCAGAACCACAGACAGGGAACGAGTGTGAGTCAGTGGTGGAGAGGGAGGGAGGTGAGCACCACTCAGGACCACAGACAGGGAATGAGTGTGAGTCAGTGGTGGTGAGGCGGTGAGCCCAGCGCCAGATATGCAGAGTGAAGTTTAAGTCAGAAAGAGAAAGACAAATATACATTAAAGCAGATACAGGGAATCTAGAAAACCGGTACTGATGAACCCATTTGCAGGAGATGAGTGAGGCAAAGATGTGGAGAACAGACCCATGGACACAGCGGGGAAGGAGAGGCTGGGGCAGATTGAGAGGGTGGCGCTGGTGGCAAAGAACCTGCCTTTCGGTGCAGGGCACATAAGACACGAGGGCTTGACCCCCGGGTCGGGAAGGTGCCCTGGAGGACGGCATAGCAATTCTCTTGCCTGGAGAAGCTCATGGACAGAGGAGCCCAGCAGGCTACAGTCTATAGGGTCACGAAGAGTCAGACAGGACTGAAGCGACTTAGCACAGATGCACGCACAGCCAGTGACATATATACACTACTCGTGTAAAACAGATAGCTGGGGGGAGGCTGCTGAAAGCACAGGGGACCCAGCCTGATGCTCTGTGATGACCCAGGGGGTGGGAAGGTGGCGAGGAAGGGAGGCTCAAGAAGGAGGAGCCTATATGTATATCTACGGCTGATCCATGTCGTTGTACAGCAGAAACTAAGGCAACATCATAAAGCAATTATATTCCGATTAAAAAAGAAAACTACATATAAAAAAAGAACAACAAACAGCCAAGGGGGCGGGAATTGAGTCAGGAATAGTGAGTTAGGCGGGTCACAACAGCACTGAGGGGTAGGCCCGGCTGCCTCCCTTATGGAGGAGACAGCAGGTACTTCTCTCCAGAAAGGGGTGGTCATGCCCAGCTGGGGAAACAGTTTTGCCAGATATTTCAGTTTGGCCAGATCTTCAGAGGACACCAGAAATACAAGATTTGTACTTGAAATCTCCAGATTCTAAAATCCTGACTCAACTTTAAAATAAATCACCACGCTCTCCAAATAAAACGCGACTTGCTACCCAGCGCTGGCCCTTGGGACGGCCAGCTCAAATCCCTGAAGAAACAGGACTGAGCTTTTAAAACAAACACACCAAACTTGTAAGCCCTGCCATCTGATGAAGCTATGCGTGTTTTTTCAATTCTTGAAACGTTTCTGGAACCCCTTACAGTTTGCTCACCACATAAGAAAACCTGTATCATTGTGGACTTAAGTCTTGTTTGGATCAAATGTGACTTCTCAGTTTAATCCCTGATTTTCTTTACCAGATTTGATTCTTCATAATGCTGGGTTTTCGAAACACCAAATTTACCCTCAAAAGACTAAGGGTGTGTTTAATCATGGACTTCTGGTCTTGAAGGCAAGCCCAGAGAGTACTTGCAAATACTTGGAGTAAGGATTGTTGCTGCTGTTGTTCTCGCGTCCGACTCTTTGTGACCCCATGGACTGCAGCACGCCAGGCTTCCTGTCCTTCAGCATCTCCCAGAGCTTGCTCAAACTCACGTCCATCGAGTCGGTGATGCCATCCAACCATCTCATCCTCTGTCATCTTCTCCTCCTGCCTTCGATCTTCCCCAGCATTAGGGTCTTTTCTATGAGTGGGCTCTTTGCATCAGGTGGCCAAAGTATTGGAGCTTCAGATTCAGCCCTTCCAATGAATATTCAGGATTGATTTCCTTTAAGATTGGTATAGAGTAAGGGTATATAGTGGTATATATACTGGTATATATTGGTATAGAGTAAGGGTAGAACTGTGGTGTTGGAGAAGACTCTTGAGAGTCCCTTGGACTCCAAAGAGATCCAACCAGTCCATTCTGAAGGAGATCAGCCCTGGGTGCTCTTTGGAAGGCCTGATGCTAAAGCTGAAACTCCAGTACTTTGGCCACCTCACGTGAAGAGTTGACTCATTGGAAAAGACTCTGATGCTGGGAGGGATTGGGAGCAGGAGGAGAAGGGGATGACAGAGGATGAGATGGCTGGATGGCATCACTGACTCGATGGACATGAGTCTAAGTGAACTCTGGGAGTTGGTGAGGGACAGGGAGGTCTGGCGTGCTGCGATTCATGGGGTCGCAGAGTTGGACACGACTGAGTGACTGAACTGAACTGAACTGAACGGTAGAATTATTAAAACAAGAATGTTTTCTTCTGTTCATTCTAAGATAACCGTTTTCGAGCATGCACTTAAATGTGTAGGAGTCGAACCCAGGTGTTCTCGTCTCCTAGGTATTTAGTAAAAGGTTAAGTTCCTTGGAGCCAGTTGATTGCTATAGGGCGCCGTGCGTGTTTTAATTTTTTAAAGTAAGGGCTTGATCCCTCGGACGTGACTGAATGCTATAAGTCAGTTAATTCTAGGATGCGCAACACGCAGATGCATATCCTCCTGAACAAAGGCTTCGTGCCAGACACAACCAACACAGCACCGTTTTTATTTTCCTGTGACCAGTGGGTTGTTTAATGTCTCTGTGGTTGTTTAAGGACATTAGTCATGTAAAATCACACAGAGGAAGAATGCAGGGCTTTTCATAAGCCTGTGACAACTTGGATTTTCCTCCCTAACAACATGGATGAATCAGAAGCCGCAAGTTTGCATTTGAGAGATATTTGCGGTGGTTAAGAAACACGTACTATGCTTGTTATTATTATTACATTCCCATAAAAATAGAGTGTCCCTGGGAAGAGTGCAAAACAGCAGAGAGATGTCCAAGGTATCAAGTTCAACAATCCCACTGTCGAATGCTTATGCTTCGCTGCTCTGAGTTCGTGGAGAATTTGCATAATGCTCATTCTGTCAGCCCAGTACCTAAGCTAAAGCCCATGTCTTAGCCCAAAGACGCCACACCTGACCACCTATCCATCCCTTTTCTCCCCTCCCTCCCTCCCTCCCTCTATCCATTTCTTTCATGAAATATTTACTGAGCAGCTAATGCTGATCAGCCCCTGTGCCAGGTGCTAGGCAAACAAAAACAGCCCGGAGTATCTGTGCTTACAGTGCTTACCATCTTCGGGGGAGAGAACAGACATTAATCAAGTCAGTAATGCAACTGAGCATAGAGTGTAGTACTAGAGCTATGCTAGTATTAATTCAGTGGAAAACTACAGTGATGCTAACTAATATAAAGGAAAGACGAAAAGGCAGAACTTGACTTAAGGAAGTCTTAGAAGTGGTGAATGGGATGAGATTCTTAAAAGTGCTCACTGGGATGAGATGAAACAAATGAGCAGGAGTGGCCCAGCCAGAATGGGGGGGGCAACCCCCATGGGGAGGGAAGGGAGGCCGGGGAATGGGGGGGCAACCCCCATGGGGAGGGCAAGGAGGCCGGCCCACACGTGGGGGTGGTGGAACCCCCATGGGGAGGACAGGGAGGCCGGCCCACACCTGGGGATGGTGGAGGGGGAAGGCTGTTGCCAGCAGAGGAGGGAGGTGGGAGAGGAAAAGCGGAGTGATGTCTGTAGTGTTACGAGAGCTCTCCAGAAAGGACTGGCAGGCCATCAGGGAAGAGGGGCTCATCACGTCTCAGCCTGGGTGGAATCTGACCCTCTGACTACAGATGAAACATGCCTGGAAATGAATTTGTATCTCCGGGAGATAGTGGAGGACAGAGGAGCCTGGCGGGCTTCAGTCCACGGGGTCGCAAAGAGGTGGACACAACTTAGGGACTGAACAACAACGGAAGTCACACTAACGGGGCACGCGGACGTGCCCTGTGAGCACAGAGGAGCCATCTCCCAGTTACGCGGTTAGCCCTGGATCCAGCTTCAGCTGCCAGGAGAGGCCGGTCACGTGGGTCAGCACCAGCGCAACACCTCCACACCACTGACTGTGGTGGCAAGGAGCAGACTGTGAAGAACCACGGTCTCCAGGGTTTCGAGCTCTGATTGGTGGAATGAATGAAAACCCTCTGCGTGCACTGCTCTCTTTCCGGGGTTGGAGAGATGTTCCTCTGAACAGAGCAGAGGAGGAGGGGAGAGAGGGAAGGGCTTCTCCTAAGAAGCAGGCCCACAGATCGTGGGCAGGAAGGGTGGGGGGTACCTGAAAAGGGCACCCACTGAGGCAGGCGACATCGCAGAGCCCACCAGGCTCCCCAGGCCTAGGCCCGGAGACTTGGAGACAGGAAGTGGACGAAGGGTCTGCCCTCCGTTAGCTCCCCTGGGAGGGCCTGGTTTCAGAATCAAAATAAACTTGGGAGAGTCAGATGGGAGGGAGGAGAGAAAGAAACAAACAGGGGGGCTTTACGTATGTTTCCTCCCAGCCGACAGTCAGCCCTGAGCTCTGGCGCCTGAAGCTTCACGGCGTCACCTCGCCTCTCCTGGGCTGGAGCTTTGTAGTCAGTATCACGTGGTCCATAACCTCGCGTACGCCAGCCTGGCTCCCCAGGGAGACTGGAAGTGTGCGGGGCCAGCTCTTTTGCTTTTGTGTTGAGTTGAGCATAGATGCATCACAGCTGTGACTACCGACAGCCTTGACCCCGGGTGAGACAGTTGCTCACAGGAGGCACCCGGCAGCCGGTCTGAGCCTGGAAGTGCCCGGCACAGAGGGGCTGAAGAAGTAGGGTGCAGGCGCCCGGAAGAGTTCCGTCCAGCTCACTCGGACTCTGGGGCCTCAGCTCTCCACCTCCCATGCCTTGTCTGGAGGCTGGCGTTGGAAAGAACCTCACAGGTCACTTGATTCATCCCTTTAGTTTTAGATGTGGAAGTGGAGGATGAAACGTCCTCCTGTGGCCTGTGAAACATCCCAGAGCCCCTGGCTCAAAAGCTACCATGGCCTCCCACTGATTCCTCTTGCTCCAGTTGTCAAGTCCCAGGCTGTTCGGGGAGGGTGCAGTGACTCTGCCGTAAACATCCACCCGAGACACGTCTTGCCTTGGACGACAGGGCCGCACGGCCTTGGGACTCTTCTACTCCAAGACAAACTAACCCAGATGGATGAGGGAGGAGTCCCTTTAAGTCACTGGGAAAAAGAGCCAAGTGCCAGCCTGCTTTAAAACGGGGACAAGGGGTGCATTTTGACAATAGCAAGAAAAGGAGTGTGGTCTCTAAGCCTAGAGAAGAAAGTTAGTGCAAAAAAAGTGAAACAAGGGACACTGTTAGTGTTCAGCCGCGAAGCTGGTGGAAGCAGAAAGGAGCCTGCTCTCAGCACGTGCCGCTTTGATGGAAGAGACACTATACCTTAAGACCCCTGGCCTTCGTTTTGATCATTCAGTTCAGAGAGGATCCTCCTTTGAAAAGCAGACCTAACGGCAGCTTTGAGTCCAAGTGTTTCACAACAGAGCAGGGCTTGGCTTTCTTTCTTACCTTCTTGTTTAATTTATTTTGTGTAATTTTTTTTTAAAGGAAACAAAAGCCTAATTCCTGGCAGCTATTTTCCATATCAGAGACTGTGTTTTTTTTAAAAAAATGTATTAGAAAGTCCTCAGCATTTGAAGGAGAGGCTCTTCTATTTGCCTAAAGAAAGGTACAAAAGAATTCAGCTACATGTTTGAATGACTTGGTTAATTTTCAATAAGAAGTCCTTGGTTTTCATCTCTACAGATAAGTAGTGAGACGTGTGGGTATGCAAGCCTGAGATATCATTCATACGCCACATAAGTTACCTTTACAAAGTGCACAATTCAACGGATTATCATATATTCATAGATATACACACCACAGCCATTTTTAGAACATTTCTCTTTTTGTTTCAACCTAGATGTTTATTTTTTTTTTATTTAAATTTATTTATTTTAATTAGAGGCCAATTATTTTACAATATTGTATTGGTTTTGCCATACATCAACGTGAATCTGCCACGGGTATACACATGTTCCCCATCCTGAACCCCCCTCCCACCTGCCTCCGCATACCATCCCTCTGGGTCATCCCAGTGCACCAGCCCCAAGCTTCCTGTATTCTGCATCGAACCTGGACTGGCGATTCGTTTCTTATATGATATTATACATGTTTCAATGCCATTCTCCCAAATCATCCCCCAGCTCCCTCTCCCACAGAGTCCAAATGACTGTTCTAAACATCTGTGTTTCTTTTGCTGTCTCACATACAGGGTTATCGTGTTAATTTTTATGTTTTAGTCACTCAGCTTGCTGGATCTCAGTTCCCTGATTAGGGATTGAACCCTGGCCACGGCAGTGGAAGCCCAGAATCCATGGGCTACCAGGGAACTCCCTAGAACATTTTCATCACGTCAAAAAAAGACTCTGACACCCCTTACCCCACCCCTGTTCCCCTGCTCCAATCAACCACTATTCTACTCCCTGCCTAGAGATTTGCCTACACTGGACGTTTCTCATAAATAGAATCATACAATATGTGGTTTTCCATGATCTGGGCAAGCTCTTCTTTAAATAATAACTTTGTCTGAAGAGGAACATGGTGGGCAGGGGAGGAAATGAAGAAACAGTTCTTCTGGGGTGCTCTTTGGGTGCACCCCTCTGCCCTGACCAGCCCGCCACCTGACTGGTGAGGCCACCCTTGCTGGACGCACCAGCTGGACTCCTGACCTGTGGGGCTGGCAGGACTCCAGCCTGACTCTCCCACCAAGAAGCGAACAGGCCAGGCCTGCAGGCCCCGTGCTGGGCCCTGAGAATAAGACATAAACTGGCCTTCAGGAAACGTACAGTTTCCAAGCTGGAAAGCAAGGTTTACTTAGAACGCTCATATTTATGAGCGATTAGCCATGTTCTTCATTTATTCCTCCACTGATTTTCTCTTTTACCTTCTCAGCTCTAGCTGGACGTGGCTGGAGAAAAAACAGAATCAAACTGACCGTCTCCACATGGCCACCCTCCCTTGGGTGGTCACTTGGTGCTCGCAGCCACCTCACTGTACCCCCAGACCACGGACCCTCCTGGTGTCCCCGATAACCGCTGCTGGATAAGCTTTCCCGTCTCCTCCTGTCTCCAAGAACCTCTTCCTAACCCTCCCTCTCGGCTAACGTCCCTCCTATTTCTCTGAGGAAATAGCAGCAGCCAGAAGGGGGTCTCCCACATTTCAGGACCACACTGGCATCTATACTGAGTGGGCTCCAATCTCAGTTTCTGAATCAGCAGAGCTGGGGCAGGAGCTGAGAACGTGCACTTGTAATAATTCCCAAGTGGGGCTGATGCTAGGAGCCTGGGAGTAGTCTCAGCCGAGGTCAACCTCTCCACGCGCGAACTCCATCCCGAGCTTTTCTTCTCAGGGACCTAGCTCCACCGACTCTCCCCTTTCCTTCCGGCCTCAGCATTTGCCCCTTATTCATTGAATCAGCCTATTGACCAGCACGTTATTTCATGTTAAGAGTCTCTCTCTGGACCCCTCTTTCCTCCTTAGCTTCCGCTCTGCTCCCCTTTACAGCAGCAGGCTTGTGCTCCCTCCCGGGAGTCCTCCCTGCTCCTCTCCAGTCCGCCTTGGCCCCCAGGACCCCCACGTGCTGTCTGAACCAAGGCGGGGCAACCCATGGTCCCCACACCGCTGGCTCTTACTGCCAACTCTCGGGCCTCATTCTGTTTGACTTCTCAGCAGCATTTGACACGAATGGTTGCTTCCTTGCCTCGAAGTTCTTGCCTCTGTTTTCCCCCAGGATAAGACATCTTTCTGATTTTCCTTACAAATCCCTGGATGCTTCTTTTCCGTCTCTTCTGGCTCTTCTTCCTCTGCCTGCTGAGATGCTCTGAGACTCACTCCCGGGACACGGGTTCTTGATCTGCAGTCACCCCCTCAGAGATCTCATTTTGTCTCCTGGCTTCAGACACCATCCCCAAATGCGTTTCCACAGGGCAGACTTCTCCCTGTGTGTCTACCTGTCTGCGTTAGTGGACATACTAAACCCGACATGTCCGAAACTAGATCACGGACCTTCCACCTGCTCCCCGCCAGAAAACCTCAGACAAACCTGTTCCACCCACTATCTTCCTCGTCACTATAAATGATGTTTAAATGATTCAGCATCGAAGCATGCTTCCCATCTTGATCATGACAGTCATCATCTCTCACCTGCACTAAGCCGGGTCTTCCTGCTTTCAACCCCATCCCAGACATTTAATTCTCAACACGCGGCCAGAGGTGATCCTTTTGAAACACGCGTCGGTGGACTCCACTGGTTGAATCATACGTGCGTTCATTTCACCCCCTGCACAAAGCCTGCAGTGGTTCCTATCGCCTGAGTCCCCCACGACTCCTGTTTCACCGCTGTTTCTCTTCCTCTCTTACTTCACTCCAGTCCAGCTGACTTGCTGGCCCTCCAACACACCAGGCTTGCTCCTGCCTCAGGACCTTGGACCATGTTCTCTCTGGAAACATGATTTATTTCTTTAGATCATTTATTTTCTGTTTGTTTCTCGCCTGCTAGATTGTAAACACCAGGGACAGGATTTTTTTCTCCCCCTTCCGTTTTGTTCATTACTGTAGCTCCAGGGCCCCAAACAGTGCTGGGCACACTTGGCATATTCATTTGTAGAATGTACTTCTAGAAAACCTTTCTTCAGCTCTGTTAGGTGATGGGTTACAACTGAACTTGTCTTGGGATTTCCTGAGTGGTCCAGTGGTTAGGACTTCAGGCTCCCATGGCAGAGGACACAGGTTCAATCCCTTGTTTGGGAACTAAGATCCCACGTGCCACATGGTGGCATGGCAAACGAACAAAAACCACCACTATAACCAACAAAACGAAACAAAAAAAGCCCTGAACGTGTCTTCTAGAGTTTCTGGGCACAGAACAGAAAGACAGTGGATATGATATAGTCAGGTAACAAATTCTATTTTCAGTTTTAAGCATGACAGAAGATATTACTCTTCAGCTTTTTTATAACTTCCAGCATTTATGTATAATGTTAAAAATATTTGCCATTTTTGGCATTCTGCCAATACTGACTTGCCTGCTGGACTGCTTCCAATTTTCTTTTCTTTCTTTTCTCATTCTTTCTTCACTCAACGGCTGCCATGGATGGAGTGTGTATGCCAGACTCTTTGCAAGCACTATCTTATTTAATTTTTATAAAACTTTTGATTATTGAGGGAGTGCACCAATGCACAGAGAGGTAAGGCGGCTTGCTTAAGACCCCACAGCTAATAAGAGGTTGAAAAGAAATTTGTCAGACCCCCCAAAGCAGATGCTTTAAAATTGTATATTATGATGCTATCAATATGCATAATATAAGTAATAAATCCACTTTCCAGAATTTAAGTTTTGGCATTTTGCCCCCGATTATTTTTGAAGATAATACTGGAGATGATGTCTTGAGACCCTAGAAAGTAGATTTCATGAGGATGGGGTTACGGTCATCTCTTTTGTTGATATTTCCTTCATGCCAGCACCAAGACAGAGTGGGTGCTCAATGCATATTTACAAAATAGATTTTCATTGAATCAAACAACTGGGTCATGTGTAGACATGTGGCTGGACCCAGAGCTTGTCAAACAGAGTGAAGTAAGGCAGAAGGAGAAAAATAAATATTGTGTATTAATGCAGATATGTGGAATTAGAAAAATGGTACAGACGAACCTATTTGCAGGGCAGGAATAGAGACACAGGTGTAGGGAATGGACTGTGGCCATGGCAGGGAAGGAGGGTGGGATGAGTTGGGAGATTGGGACTGACATATACACTTCCAGGTATAAAACAGACAGCTGGTAGGAAGCTGTTCTATGGCACAGGGAGCTCAGCTGGTGCTCCGTGATGACCTAGAGGGTGGGGTGGGGGAGGGGGAGGAGGGTGGCTCAGGAGGAAGGGGATGTAAGTATCTGTATGGCAGATTCACTTTGTTATGCAGCAGAAACCAACACAACATTGCAAAGCAGCTCTACCCCAATAAAAGATGAAAAAGAAAACCGTATGCACAAAACCCAGACATGGATAATTACAGTAACGCATAATCAACTACATTTAAAACACAGCTATCATTCATGAAGGACTCTGTTGAGAAGCTTTACAGAAGTAACTCTGTTGTAAGACAATTTTCAGGTGTTAACCTGCGGTTAACATCGCATGTAATCAACACACAGAGCGATGTCCTAATCTTAGGGTTTCAGATCCACATTCCTGGGAAGCATGATGAAGTGATGCTTTGACCCCCCTTGGCATTGGCTGAGCGTAACCGATGAAAGCGCTTCCCGCCTGGAAGAGCCCTCAGTCTCATTTTGCATCTGGGGAAACTAAGGTCTGGACAAGACAAACGAACCCCCACGGGACTCACAGTACTCAGGCCCCTCTGGTGCTGAACAAAAGAACGTGTATTCCATCTTGCCATCTTCCCCCTTCCCCAAAACTTTGCAGACAAAGCTTGGACATACAGAATCAGCCTTGCTCCAAGGCTTGGGAAAGCTTTCTTTATATGTCTCAAGCTGTTGTCTTTTCCCAGCTCTGATGCTTAAGCTAAATGAGATAATAGAAAATTCCTTAGCATAGTGCTTGGTACTGAGAAAACACTCTTTGAAGAGTAACTATCACTAATACACCAAGGCCATTTCACATTTTAGGTCATTCCTGTTTCAGGTCGATTAGAAATGCATTTGTTTGCCACTTGAAAATCAGTAAGTCTCAGGTAATTGACACTTGGAGATAAGCTCCCCGCCTCTCCAGATCCAACACCCTACCCCTTCCCAGCCCCCACAAAACAAGACTGCAGTTGAAAAAAATGAAACTTTGTGCCTTTAGTAGCAATATCCTAACAGTCCACAAGAGGGCAGTCTCCCTCACCGCAGAAGGGCTCCAAAGCTGTAGGTGGGCAGAAGGGAATTATGGGTGCTGAGGTAAGCTAATAAAAACCATCCATTAGGGCCAATATTTTCTTATTACTATTTTTAGAGCTATTATTAAGATACTTATAAGTGATGAGAAGTACTAAGAAGAAAATACAGCAGAGGAATGGAATGGAGAATGACGCCAGGGGAAAGTTAGCAGAAACATCATCTGAGCAGAGGCCCAGCCCTCGAACAAGGCCACCTGCGAGCAGCCGCGGGGAAGAGTGTGGCGACGGAAGGAGGCAGGGGCCAGGCTGGGTTTGATCGTGGCCGGCTTAGGGGACAGAAGGCAAGCGGCCGTCACTGGAACGTAATGGAAGAAGGAGGGGCAGGGGGTGGTGTGCAGGGGCCGCCAGGCTCCGCAGCAGACACAGCTGGGGTAGGTCTCAGGTCCTTCTGATCCCAGGGTCTGTGCACTGAACTACTCTGCTACCCTCAACTCTGCAGAAAAAGCCAAAGGGCACTCATCCAGACAGCAAAAGCGATACTGTCTGAAAACAATGAAAAAACAACTTAGGAAATGCTTCAGTGGCTTTCATTAAATAACTCACCAGAATTCACATGATTTTCCACCTTAAATTTATGAGGCACAAGCACTAAAAGACGTATAACTAAATTTATTCAGAATTTTGGGTCCTGACCATTAATATAGTGCAGGATTTCTCTTTTATCTCCTTCATAGCACTGTATAACAATCAAGGTTTTTAACATTTATTAATAACATTATAAAGGAAATACACCCAAAGATTTATATAGATCCCAGCATTAATGTTAATAAAAATTATAAATAGTGTAAGTGTCCAATAATAGGGGATTATTTAAATACATAGCATGCTTCTAAACGATTAAAATTTTTTTTAAATACTTGATGCTATATTAAATGCTTTTAGCATATGGTTAGAGGCAAAACAAACAACAAAGTAAACAGCCACATATGTTGTGTAATCCTATTTTTGGAAACTATCCCAGATAAGCAAAATACTTTGGAAAACACACCAAATGATGTGAGAATGAAGGTGTCCTCTACAGCACTTTTCTATCTTATTTTTTCCAAAGATTACACTCTTTTATAATCATAACAGCAATAATGAATGAATGTTTGGCATGGAAGTTTTAATCTTCACTTAAACGTCACCAAATCTGTATTGCCACTTTTGTGTAGACGTGTGTGTGATTTCTGAGGTGATGTGGAGAAAAGATCATTGTGTGAGGTTGGATCATGGGGTCTGCCTCCTTTAACACTTAAGGAATGAAAAAAAACATAGATTCAAATAAAACAAAGCAAAACAAAATAATTCCAGCAGCCACAAAACAAAGAGAGCAGGATAACTCCGTATCTTAGTCTTAAAAATTGCTGGCCAGAGGACTAGCGGACTGTAGTTCCACCTCTCCACTTGAGACAATACAGAGAAAGGAAGGTGAACAGGCTGAATCCAGAGACCGTCTCATGGTATCTTTAGACTTGGAAAGTAATGATCCCCGGGAGGTGCAGAGGGAGCCTTGGGGAAGTGGCAAGAGAAACACCTCAGAGCAAAGTAGTTCTTGAGTATGGTCACGGCCGGCTGGCAAAGACCGGGCTCCCATCCAAGCCAGGAAAAGACTGACGTCCACAGCCGTGGGCCCACTCCCAGTGGTGGAAGGGACCCTGGCTTGTGAGACCTAATGGAGTTCAGAAGTGGGGGCTGAGCCTGGGTCCCCAGCAAAGCGACCTGCTGAACTAGGCCTGCCGCACTTGTGTGTCCTTGCAAAGACAAGACTTTGGAAACCAACGTTCAGACCACAGCTGTATTCGGAGAGGAGAGCAAAGGTAGGAGATGTGGGACAAAGATCAAGAAAGATTCTGCCATGTTCTACTAGAGTAAAAAGAAGGTCTCGACAGAGCTTCCTCATCACGTGTGAAGACGATTAGAAGACAGAGCACGATCCTCTGGGGGAGGAGAGGGAGAAAGTGACAGACACAGTCAGTCCCTCTGGGGACACGGGATTATGACAGTATCAGTATATTGCTTTGTGGCCAGCAGCCATCTTAGTCATTTCTCCACAAATTTCAGATGCTGTCTGCTTGGTAATACATGTTGGTGATTTGAATTAAAGTAACAGAAACATGTAATGAAGTGGGAGAGGAATTAAAGTCTTAATGATTCACTAATATTATCTTCAGGAAAGAGTCAAAATTGCAGGTGTATATCCAGAGAAAACCATAATTAGAAAAGATACAAGTGCCCCAATGTTCACTGCAGTACTATTTACAATAGAAAATAGGAAAAGGAATACGTCAAGGCTGTATATTGTCACTCTGCTTATTTAACTTATATGCAGAGTACATCATGAGAAACGCTGGGCTGGATGAAGCACAAGCTGGAATCAAGATTGCCGGGAGAAATATCACTAACCTCACATATGCAGATGACACCACCCTTATGGCTGGAGAAGGCAATGGCACCCCACTCCAGTACTCTTGCCTGGACAATCCCATGTATGGAGGAGCATGGTGGGCCTAAGTCCATGGGGTCACTAAGAGTCGGACTAGACTCAGCGACTTCACTTTCACGCATTGGAGAAGGAAATGGCAACCCACTCCAGTATTCTTGCCTGGAGAATCCCAGGGACAGGGGAGCCTGGTGGGCTGCCGTCTATGGGGTAGCACAGAGTCGGACACGACTGAAGCGACTTAGCAGCAGCAGCAGCCACCCTTATGGCAGAAAGTGAAGAAGAACTAAAAAGCCTTTTGATGAAAGTGAAAGAGGAGAGTGAAAAAGTTGGCTTAAAGCTCAACATTCAGAAAACTAAGATCATGGCATCTGGTCCCGTCATCCCATGGCAAATAGATGGGGAAACAGTGGAAACAGTGGCTGACTTTATTTTCAGGCTCCAAAATCACTGCAGATGGTGACTGCAGCCATGAAATTAAAAGACGCTTACTCCACGGAGAAGGCAATGGCATCCCACTCCAGTACTCTTGCCTGGAAAATCCCATGGATGGAGGAGCCTGGTAGGCTGCAGTCCATGGGGTCGCTAAGAGCCAGACATGACTGAGCGACTTCCCTTTCACTTTTCACTTTCATGCATTGGAGAAGGAAATGGCTACCCATTCTAGTGTTGTGCCTGGAGAATCCCAGGGACGGGGGAGTCTGGTGGGCTGCCGTCTCTGGGGTCGCACAGAGTCAGTCACGACTCAAGTGACTTAGCAGTAGTACTCCTTGGAAGGAAAGTTATGACCAACCTAGATAGCATATTCAAAAGCAGACACATTACTTTGTCAACAAAGGTCCATCTAGTCAAGGCTATGGTTTTTCCAGTGGTCATGTATGGATGTGAGAGTTGGACTATAAAGAAAGCTGACTGAGTGCAGAAGAATTGATGCTTTTGAACTGTGGTGTTGGAGAAGACTCTTGAGAGTCCCTTGGACTGCAAGGAGATCCAACCAGTCCTTCCTAAAGGAGATCAATCCTGGGTGTTCATTGGAAGGGCTGATGTTGAAGCTGAAACTCCAATACTTTGGCCACCTGATGCGAAGAACTGACTCATTGGAAAAGACCCTGATGCTGGGAGGGATTGGGGGCAGGAGGAGAAGGGGACAACAGAGGACGAGATGGTTGGATGGCATCACTGAATCGATGGACATGGGTTTGGGTGGACTCCGGGAGTTGGTGACGGACAGGGAGGCCTGGTGTGCTGCGGTTCATGGCGTCACAAAGAGTTGGACACGACTGAACTGAACTGAACTGAAGGCATGAAAGCAACCTAAATATACATGAATGGATAAAGAAGGTGTGGTATATACATACAAGGGAATATTACTCAGCCATAAAAAGAGTTAAATAATGTCATTTTCAGCAACTTGGATGGACCTAGAGATTATCATATTAAGTGAAGTAAATCAAAGAAACAAATAACATGATATCACTTATATGTGGAATCTAAAAAAAGGATACAAATGAACTTATTTACAAAACAGACTTACAGATACAGAAAACAAACTTATGGTTACCAAAGGGGAATGTTGGTGGAATAAATTAGGAGTTTGAGATTAACATACACACACACTTCTATATATAAGATACATAATCAACAAGGACCTACTATATCACACAGGGAACCCAACTCAGTGCTGTGTAATGACCTATTTTGGAAAAGAATCTAAAAAAGAGGGCATATATGTATATGTGTAACTGATTCACTTTATGGTATACCTGAAACTAACCCAACACTGGAAATTAACAATCCAATAAAAATTTTTAAAAAGTCAATGTTGCCCTTTAGTCAACCAGGCAGACATAGCTTATTAAAATGAATACATATGTATATATATATAGAAATATAAATATAAGAAATAAGGCTAAATGTATGTATGTAAATTATGTGAGCAAAATGATAAATAATGTAATATATATTGTATATTAAAATATACATATTTAAATTATTTCGGATTAAGGGTAATCAGAAAACCTTCTGTTTTCCAGCTCTGGTTTATTCACCTTGACAATCTGGGCACAAAAGCCAAATTGAGTAAGCAATTAAGTGTGAAAATTTTAACTTTTGATATATACGTGTGTGGTTCCTACAATAACTTTGATCCTTCTTTGGTTGGATTTTTCTGAACTATTTTTTTCTAAACCTGCTAGTTTTTTCTTTTGTGCAATATCTAATGCATTTGAGCACTGAAGAAATAAAGCTATTTAACTTCTTACAAATGGGGGGTATTTACTCACATTAGGAAATGAAAAGGAAATATTTTAAAAATATGATAATAAGGCTAGACTTTTTAAAAAATATGATAATAAGATAGGGTTTTATACCTTGGAAACATAGAAACAGATAGTCCTACGAAAATGGCAAATTTAAAACTGCGCTCTAAGGCGGCGCTGCGTCTTCCTTTTTCCCAGTGTGTCTCTGTTCACATGTCTGAAAGCAAACAGGCCGTGAAAAGCATGCATGGTGTGCTAGACACTTTGACTAGGTTTATTACTGCATGGGGAGCAATTTTATTAAATTTTAATAGGCTACAGGTATAGTTTGTTCTGTAAAACTACAATGGATTACTCACTCCCTGACTCACTTTAAAAATGAAATACAAGTGTCAGGTCAAAGATGAGCTGGAAATCCCATCTAATTATCAAAATAACAAGAACGTAAAGGGATCCACACTGCCATTTAATCAAGTGAGCCTGCAGTCTTGGGTGCTAACATTATGAGCATCTGTCTATAATGCTATCACTCAGGCTGCCTAGAAATTAGATACTTCCTGGCCCTTCCAGCTGGAGCTCAATGGAAGCATTGCCAGCATCTGTGCCATTCTTGCAAGGGTCTGAAAAGGCACGAAAGTAGCAGCTAACGGCGGGTCAGTTCATAAGGACACGTAGGTTGAAGTCAGACGGCGTCCTGGAAATCGCACTGGGCCGGGAACTGGCAGCCATGAACTCTAGCCTCAGCTGTGGGCCGATCAGCCCGGAGTTCTGAGACAAGTCTCTCCTCCCTTTGGCTCTCTTTGTACAATGTAGTCTTGATTAGTTTATTTCTAAAGTTCTTTTCTTCTTTAACATCCTTTGATTATTAAGAGCACGAATTTTCATCTAGTCTTGCATAGAAATGTTTAGAATCCTACCTATTTGAGACTCCCCGGAAAAACTTTATTTGTTCAATTCAAAAGGGTCAGGAAGGTTCTTTTTTTTTTTTTTTCCAAAATATCTTCTTCCCTGATGCTCTTGTCTAAGATTTCCTTTTAGAGATATGCATTCAAAACACAGCCTTCCCTGGCAGGCATGGGTAACTTGTCACCATTTCCTCTGAGTAATAAAGTCTTATTGGATATTTTACTTAATTAGTATATTTGAGTGCAGAGTACAATCTAAGTCATAAAAATGTTCTATACCTGGGGAAGGTATCTGGCGCAATTCCCTCTTTTACAAAAATCAAACCATCATATATATATATATATATTTTCCCCCAACCAGGGTGTTTACATGAACATTTAATGCATGTGGCTTACGAAACAACCAAAGAAATAAGAACTTGTTCTTTTGCCCCTGTTCCACTTCCCAAGATTTGTAGAAAAGGAGGGAAGACAGTAATGAAGACAAGATCTGGGCTTTTCTAGAGTGTCCATTCCTACTGCTGCTGCTGCTGCTAAGTCGCTTCAGTCGTGTCCGACTTGTGTGACCCCATAGATGGCTGCCCACCAGGCTCCCCCGTCCCTGGGATTCTCCAGGCAAGAACACTGGAGTGGGTTGCCATTTCCTTCTCCAGTGCATGAAAGTGAAAAGTGAAAGTGAAGTCGCTCAGTCGTGTCCGACTCTTCGAGACCCCGTGGACTGCAGCCTACCAGGCTCCTCCGTCCATGGGATTTTCCAGGCAAGAGTACTGAAGTGGGGTGCCATTCCTGAGTTGGGCATAAATCTGGAAAGCAGAGAGTAGTGGGAGCCCACACTGCAGTGCGAGATTACCGAAAGGGACTCCCTGGGGGCACACGGAAAACATCTCTGACACCCTTTAAGAAGCAGCCCTCCGACCTTGACCTGGATGGAACAGAATCCTGTTATTTTTTACCAGAGAAAGGCAGGGGTTCTCATTAGAAGAGAAGACAATTTTCAAAGGAGTGAAAGACGACAATTTCAAAATGCACATACTTTGCCAACAAACCCATCTAGTCAAGGTTATGATTTTTCTAGTGGTCACGTATGGATGTGAGAGTTGGACTATAAAGAAAGCTGAGTGCTGAAGTATTGATGCTTTTGAACTGTGGCGTTGAGACGACTCTTGAGAGTCCCCTGGACTGCAAGGAGATCCAACCAGTCCATCCTAAGGGAGATCAGTCCTGAGTGTTCATTGGAAGGACTGATGTTGAAGCTGGAACTCCAATACTTTGGCCACCTGACGTGAAGAGCTGACTTATTGAAAAAGACCCTGATGCTGGGAAAGATTGAAGGTGGGAGGAGAAGGGGACGACAGAGGATGAGATGGTTGGATGGCATCACAGACTCAATGGACATGAGTTTGATTAAGCTCCAGGAGTTGGTAATGGACGGGGAGGCCTGGCGGGCTGCAGTCCATAGGGTCGCAAAGAGTCGGACATGACTGAGTGACTGAACTGAAATGAGCTGATATATATATATAGATATATATATATATATATACACATATATATACACTTATATACACACACATATATAAATATATATACATATATATATGTGTATTTTTTTTTTAGAACTGAACAGCGGTGAGAACTTCATCTGGAATTGGTTAAAAATGCAGACTCTCAGCCCCCACCCCGATGCCCACAGCCCCCGCCCCAAAGGCCAGCTGAATCTGACTCTGCAGTTTTCACAAGACCCAGTGATTTGCATGCACCTTGAAGTTTGATGGGCACTGCTCTAGAAGAGTGAAAGGGATTTCACAGAGGGAATGAGCGAGAGGCAGGTCTGCACCCACGCTTCTCAAATTTAGCTGCATTAAAAATCACCTACAGTACTTGTCAGGCCAGGGCACCCCAGGGTCTCCTCCTCTAGAGTTTCTGAGGCTGTACACGGAGGATGGGTAATCCCCCCAATTTACTTTCTTTTTCTTGGCTGCACCCCAGAGCACGTGGGACCTCCCAGACCAGGGATCGAACCCGGGCCCCCTGCACTGGAAGTATGGGGTCTTCATCACTGGGCCACCAGGGAGAGCCCCCAGTTTTCAATTCTAACAAATTCCCAGGAGGTGCTGCCGAGGCAGCACACTCTGTGAATCTCGAGCTCGCTTCCTTCCTCCTCTCGTTTCTCCCCCTTCCCTGCCCTGGCTTTCCCTCCCCTGCCTTTCTCCTCTTCCCCTCTTTCTCATTATTTGGGAGAACAGCAGAGGGGAACACTTAGCTTCGGTGTGCTGTGGCCACTCACCTCGCACCTCGCTGACGGCTCTGAGAGTGATGGAAGTCATGCTTATTAACCTCGCCCTCAGCTGCCATCAGCTCTTTGCTGTCGTTTAGTCACTAAGTCGTGTCCGACCCTTTGTGACCCCGTGGACTGCAGCCCGCCAGGCTCCTCTATCCATGGGGTTTCCCAGGCAAGAATACGGGAGCAGGTTGCCATTTCCTTCTCCAGGGGATCTTCCCAATACAGGGATCAAATCTGAGCCTCCTGCGTTGGCAGGCGGGTTCTTTACCAGTGAGACACCAGGGACCCTGGCTCTTTAGGGTGGATGAAATGAGTACACAAGGTAGGGAGAGAGACATGCCCTGAAGGAAAGCCGTAGAAAGTTCCAAGCAAGAGACAGGAGAGGGTTAGAAAACGGAAATTCCTTCAGTTAGCAGAATAAATTTAATCTTTCTGAGATGATTCAGGGTCTTGGGCATTCAACAGAGATTTATTGAACTAATATTTCCGAACATTAGAATAATAAATGATGCTTAACCATAACCATTAGAGTTCCAAATTCTCTAGAATCAATCTGGTTTTTGTACACTTGTTCTAGTACAAAATGATAGGTTGAATTTTTGTGGCGAAGTTTCTATCATTTGCCTCATAAAAATTGATAGGGGGATTTATGGTTACATGAGTGTCCTGGTTATTTTCATTCCAGGTAACTGAAGTTTTACTTTATATTGGGGGTACCTTGTCTAGGGCAGCCAGAATGATATACAAAAATAGGCGGAAAAAGCCAAGTATAACATGATTTGTTATACTACTAGGAGAAGACCAGCTACTATCTGAATGAATGAATGCTTTTTTAATTGGTCAAGACATCATATTTTAGATTATATCTCTGAATATATTTTTGACAAACTAGTACAATCTGCTTATGATGAACGTATGGAGGGACACAGGCCACGGCCCGTGCGGACAGACGGGGTCCCTGGAAGGAGGAGGGGAGCACACAGCGACCCCCTTGGCCGGTGGACACTGGTCCCTCTGTGGTCAACACGGGGATGCTCTGGCATGCAGCCAAAGTCTGCCTGGGATTTTCTTTCTCCCACTGGGTGTGAGTGTTCCAGCTCGACCCATGATCATGCACCAGACCCAACACGACCTCTTGGAGCAGAGAGCAAGTTATAAGGCTAGTTCTATGTAACCCCAACTCTTTGTGACTGTAGCTTGCTAGGCTCCTCTGTCCATGGGATTCTCCAGGTAGGAATGCTGGAGTGGGCTGCCATGCCCTTCTCCAGGGGATCTTCCTGACCCAGGGATCGAACCCCTGTCTCCGATGTCTCCTGCACTGGCAGGTGGGTTCTTTACCACTAGCGCCACCTGGGAAGCCCCATGATGTATCCCCATCATGCACAGCACTTGGCTGTAAAGTCAAGTCCTTTAGCAAAACGGTGAAAGGCATGGTGAGGAGCAGACTTCTTGCAGGGCTGGTCTGCTTGTTGGAATCCCCAGACAGGTGTGACCCAGGGAGGCCCAGAACAGCATGGTCTGCGCGCTGCTGAGCAGAAAAGTCAAGAGGCACCAGCAAAAGGAGCGATGACCCCCATGACCCCAGGTGGGGGTCAGATGATAGACAATGCAAATGGCCAGAAGCAGAGACTGAGCAGGGTCCACAGGGCCTGAGCTAAATCAGCAGGAGGCAGGAAGCGGTGGGGAGAAGGGCTCCAGGGTTCTGACTCTTCACCCAGCCCAGATCCACTTCAAAGGAGCCAGAGGACACTCCAAGTCAGAAGAGAAAATGGGAATTATTTTCAAACGAATGTGCAGAGCGAGGGTTTAGAGGAAGGCATGGCATAGCAAAGCCCATTTGCATTTTATTAGCTACAATTAGTATTAAGCAGGTATCGTAAACGAGGACTTTCTAAAATGTTGGGAAAAGAAAGGCAGGAAGTCTAAAACAGAGACAGAGCACCGGCCTTGGGAATCTTTTCTTTTCCAGCTTCACATGAGGGTGTTGATTGCTCTTAAGATCACTGAGTCCCAGGGGAGCCACCACGCTCTCAGGCAGACCCTTGAGACAAAAATCATTAGTAATTTTTCCTTAAATGATGTCCATTATTTTATTCTCTTTGGAATGGAGGCATTCTACAGGTAGAAAATGAATAGGCTTAACTGATGTTTTAAACAGACCCGAAGTCCCCCAAAGAAGCACAGTGTCATTCTGGGGACATGAATTCCCTGTCTACCAGGAGCGCCTGCTGAATGCCTGGATGTCAGCCCTGGGTCACCCCCCTGGTGGGTCACCTGCACAGAATTTTGAAACTGGGAAGCTGTTAAGGTTTATCTGGCTCAACTCTCACACTCTCTCTCTCTAAAAAACGTTGAGGCCTCCTGGGGCGGGGGTAGGGAGGTGGCAGGGAATGTCTAGCTTAGACGGTTAGCCGATGGCGGATGGGTCCCAGGACACTGGCGTCTCAGCCCCACTTCTTTAAAACGGACGTTTCGGAATGTTACTCATTCAAGTACAAGTTTCATCATTTTGACCACAGCTGAAGAGCAATCGTGCTGGGCTGTTGCTGTTGTTCAGTCGCTAAAACGTGCCCGAATCTTTGTGAGCCCCATGGAGTGCAGCCCGCCAGGCTCTTCTGCCCATGGGGTTTTTCCAGGCAAGAACACTGGAGTGGGCTGCCATTTCCTTCTCCAGCTCTGCTGGGTGTTTCCCACCAAATCAACTTACACTTTTCTTCAAGCTTAGATTTGTTGACGAAGATGACTTTGGAGCACTACTCTAATGAAAAACCTGTCTAGGCTGTAAAAATATAGCAAATGAAATAAGGCTATTAATTTGTAGGGGGATTCACTTGTGGAAGAACAGCCAGAGGCCTGAGGCCTGATTGCTGTTGCGAGGAGATGGGCAGGAATTAAAGGTTAGCAGGGCGGTGAGCACAGCCTTGTGGCTTCGCCCAGGGTCTAATCAGACTGTGGCTGGAGAGGTGTGCTCAGGTTAAGGCTGTGCGCTCTTCTGCCTGCAGTCATCCTGGGCCCAGCTAGAACCATCTCCTAGACCCTCAGGGGTGCAGAGCCTGTATTTTGGGAACAAATAATACAGAAGTGTTCTAGGTTACCCGAATTTTGTGACTGAAGGAACAATCCCTAACCTTGGTGGTCTTATTTCAAACATCAGCCTTAACAGGATGATTTAAAGGCTTTTTTCATTTTAAAGACTCAGCATCCTTTTACCAAATCAAATTTAATATGCCCCCAAACACTTCTTGCCTGGGAAATCCCATGGGCTATACAGTCCACGGGGTCGCTAAGAGTTGGACATGACTTAACAACGCACGCACCAGTCAAGCACTTCTACCAATTCCTAATACATACCAGGGTACTGAATGCATTTGTTAAAGGAATAAATTGATGACTTATAGTTTTAATTACACTTAACTTCCATGTGAGTATTTTCTTTCTTTGATTTGTTCCTAAGGAGAGTCTTTGCTTGAAATAAATTAGGTTGTATTACAGAAATTCTATACTTCCTTTCTGGCAGCGCCTGGAAAAGCTATAACTAACAGTTTCATGGTTTAAGATGTCACATGGTGCAAAGGCACCATCGACTGGACAGTTAAAATCCCACAAATCTATTTCAGAAGGAACAGTTTCAGTAACTCGCTAAGAAAAGAATGGAAAGTTGAAAGATGATCTGAATACATTTGTTTATCTTTATGGGCACGTTGTTATAAGCAGATGGAAACACTCTGCAGAAAAATGCATCATAATCACTGGAATCGCTTGTTGCAGTGTATCCGTTACTTTTACACCGGAGAGCCATGGATTTTAAAGTGCTTCACGCGATGTCCACGAAGGCGCACAGCACGCTGCCGTGGACGGTGTACGGGCGAGACGCGCCTGGACTGCAGTCCCCCCTTGACCACTTCCTGAATTCCAATTTCCTCAACTGTAGAATGGGAGTGGAGGCAGTGATGCCAACCTCCTAAGTCAGTAGGATGACTAATATTTATTGTATAGGGCCTGGCGGATGGCAGATACTTGTCAAGTGTGACCTGTTATGATTATGATGGTCAAGAGGGTGGTAGCGTTAGAAGGTAAAGTGACTTCTTAATAGTTGAAATCTGTAATTCTGGGATAAACAGGATCATGAGCCATGTAAAATTTCACCATGCACCATGGTTGGTAAGAGCCTGTAGGGTTTTCTTAGTTTTGAACAATCACCAATAATTCACAACGGGCTTGCATGTGGCCTCTACTTCACAGACAGTGATGCGGCCTTACTCTTTGCTGAGGGCAACATTTTCCCTGGAGAAGGATTTTTGCTCATTTAATCATACTTTTATCAAAACCATACCCATAGGCGTTGAGGAAAGAAAATCAAACTATCTTTCCGGAAGAATTAAGCCATGATTACACTAGGCTTTTTTTTTTTTTTTTTGCTATCACATTGCATCCAGCTGAAGTCATATTTTGTTGTGACCATGAAAACCAATTCAGATCCTCAGTCGCTAAGCAGTTTCGTTTTAAAATTTCACGGCATTACTTTATTATTTATGCTGAATGACTGTACTGTGTTTATGGTCTTTTTTCCTACTAAAGTTCATTGAACTCTCACTTATCTTAGACCATCTGCATCCAAAATAGAAAAGCAAATTAAACAGTCTACCTTTAAAAAATAAGCATCAGTACCAAATACTTATTTGTGTGGACTCAATTTCAGATGAGTCAGTGTATGACATCAGCATCTGGGTTCCCTTGGCCAAATTCTATTTACAGCTGTATAACCAGTGAGAGGCATTCGCATATACAAGTATGTTTTTCATAGAAAGAATGGGATGAATTGGGAGAGTGGGGTTGACATATACAGACTACTGTGTATAAAATAGATGACTAATGAGAACTGGCTGTACAGCACAGGGAGCCCTACTCACTGCCCTGTGGTGACCTGAATGGGAAGGAAATCCAAGAAAGAGGGGATACATATATACACATGTATTAATAGCTGACTCACGTTGCTGTACAGAAGAAACTAACCCATTGTAAAGCAACTAGACTCCAACAAAAATAAAAAAAGAGAATGTAACAGGTTGTTTTGAATTGAACACACACATACACACATATTGCAACTCAACTCTCTGTATCTGTGAGCTGCCTTTGGTAGTTTTAGTATTAATATATGCATGGGTTGTTAACTTGCAAGCCTTTCCTTTGTTTAACGAATAACTGATCAGCTGTAATGTGTCCGGAACACTACCAAGTGTTTGGTATATATGCATCAGTGAACAAAACAGACAGTCCTTCATAGAGTTTACATTTGACCATTTGGAAGTCTCTTCATCAATGGCCAAGTAGAATGTATCTTCTCACCACAGGGCTAAAGCTATAATTGGAGGATGAGAAGGAATGAGCAGACGCCACACAGAATTCTCAGGCCATCATTCTCAGACCTCTGTCAGTGGTGGCAAGGGGCAGGGGGGCTCCCCGCTTCGCAGCAAAATGAGAAGAAAGGGGGAAGGATACAGGAGCACAACTTCTGACTTGTAATTTCAAAGCCTAAAAATATCTGGAAACTGGAGCTTATCTGGTGGTAAAAGCTGACCTGATTTCATATGCGTGCTCTATAAGTCTTTATCAATTCAATTTAGCATGCATATTATTCATGTTTCACTACAGAAATATTAATGGGATGGGCTGTTCCCTCAGATGCCACAATGTTACTTTCATGCCTCTTAAGGGCCAGAGAAACTTTTGGCTTCCCTGGTGGCTCATATGGTAGAGTCTGCCCCCAATGCGGGAGACCGGGGTTTGATCCCTGGGTTGGGAAGATCCCCTGGAGGAGGAAATGGCAATCCACTCCAGGATTCTTGCCTGGAGAATCCCATGGACACAGGAGGCTGGTGGGCTACAGTCCACGGGGTCACAAAGAGTTGGACATGACTGAGTGGTACACACACACACACACACACACACACACATCTTTCTAGAATGGCGCCCCCTAAAAAAAACCCCCAAAAACCAAAACACTAAATTCTGAGACCTGTCCGGCAAGAACTTTGGACCTGTCTGTGTGTATCCTTGTAAAATCCCCAACCACATCTTGGAAAGGTCTATCGTTTTTTCCCCTGAAATTACTTTCTTGCTTTGGGAGTTTTAAAAATATTCTTTCTTTAATGTGGTGAGAGCAGATAGTAAAAGCTGGTTTGCTCTGTCTTCAAATATCTTTATTTGGCGAAACAGAAAGGCTGGCAGTTCCCTCTTTCTTTTCAGACACAATGCTTGTCTATGAAATATAAAATTCAGGGTGATACTGACCTGGAATAACAAGTCTGCTTCCTCGTCACCCAAGTTCCACCCGCAATCCATCTGCCCCATTATTTAATTACTATAGTTCTTTAAATTGACCATTTTAAAAAGCTGAAGTAAACTTCTTTATAAGAAAAGTTAGATCACTTCTGTAAGTGGAAAACCTGTCTCGCTTGCCATAAACAGGAGATCACTGAAAAATGAATGTGGAAGAAACAAAATGCTCTTGACCCATCTAAAACCACTGGGGGATTTCACACATCCATCCATCCTTGAAACGGGTCAGATATAGAGCATTTCAGGTTTTTTTATGTTCTGACTGTTAACCTTCATCTCTCTTGAAACAAAAATTTCATTTCCTTTTGTTCTGATTTGCAAGCGTGTCACCAAACATCTTCCAAGTGTTTCGTATGTCTCACGTTGATCATCAATCACATCTTGGGTTTCAATCCCCCAACTCTGATCTCCGCTGTTCCAGTCTGGTCCTGAATGCCTTTCCTTTGACATGGGTATGGCCCGAGGCTTCTCAGACTTCCACAGGCACTCGACCCCTCTGAGCACCTTGTTAAAGGCAGACTTTGACTCAGCAGGTCTGCCGTGGAGGCTGAGACTTGCATTTCTTCCAGGTGGTACGGCTGCTGCTGGTCTCTGGACCACACTCGGAGGAACACTGCTGCCTCTGGCGATGGGGCTGGCAGGGTGACTGGGGGGACCGGATGGGCCAGGTGATCTCCGGGGCTTTCCGCCATTCTCCCTGGCCCCGTAATTTCAAAGAGTGCTGTCCTAAGAGTAATTGCAAGAGCACAGACTTATTTTTATTTCCATCCAGTGACTGCGTCTGTGGCAAATGAGTTATCCGAAGCTTTGCTCCTCTGCATCCGATGTTGGTTACACAGGCCAAATAGCATATACTACACTGAAACACTGCTTATATGGACTGACACTGGAAAATGTTCACAGCAAAAACAGAGAGATGCGTGATTAACTGGGGAAGCACATTAACCTTAACTATTTTCAAGTTCCTATAGATGCATTTGTGTTCTCTTTCACTGTGGGTCTCATACATGTATAATATTATTTTACTTTTTTCCAAAAAAATTCTCAAGAAACCAGGAAAGAACATATGTGTAAATAATTTGTAAGGCCTTTGTAAGGACATAAGGACCAGTTTTGATTAACTCTGACTCTCACCATTTCCTTTTCCTCCCTTTCTTTTTTTTCCTAACTTGCCCATTTCTTCTTCTATTTTCATGATCAAAAACATTTATATCTTAGCTGTGACATACCAGGAAGTTGAAATTCACAGGGTACCTGCCTCGAGAAAGTGAAGCAAAGATTCACTGTATTTTTTGCTGTTGTTTTATTTTTACTTCTTTGAGCATAAGGGATCTTAGTTCCCTGATGAAGGGTTGAACCCAAGTCCCTAGTGGTAGTACAGGGTCCTAACCACTGGACCGCCAGGGATGTCCCTCCTTGTATTTAAATCACTGCAAAAACACCAGAGTGCTGCTTTCCCAGGTACTGGTTTTGCTTCACTAAACTTTAAGAAACCCTGAGTCTAACAGAAAATTGCACTGCCAGCAAAGTTTTCGCTCAAATACCTTACATTGATTTTCCATTTATTTTTCTCGGAATCTTTATACTCTGTGATCAGGTTTATACTTTTAGAATATCTAAACATATGTGAACATATTAGAATTTGGGCACCCGTCTCTTTTTCTTTACTTGCCCGTCTGTTTATTGAAGACGAGAAAGTGAGCACAGCTAAGCTCACATTCACACGAGTAAGCTCAGGCTCTGAGTTCACACAGCAGCCTTTCCACTTAGCGGAGTGCGCACTTTCTGAACCTGTTTACTGATCTGTAAAAGGGGCCACCTGCCTTGTTGTGGAACAATGAAATGATGCAATTCATACATAGCATGTGACACAGAGTCCGGTTCACTGAGACCCACAAAACTATTCTTCCCCCAGAGCCCATGGGAAGGGATGTGCTTGTTCTGCCAATAACCCTGGCGGTGTCTTCTAAGGAAAATTTGTGTCCTTGTTGGCAGAACTAAGATTTGGGGAACAGCTGAGTTTTTGAAGGATCTTTAAAAAAGTTGTTTTCTCAGTTTATATTATTTAATAGTGCAACTTTAAGTTATGTAATGTCTTGCGGTCTATTTTTTCTTCCTATAAAGTGAAGGTATTGGACTACATGGTCTGTAATAAGAAATTATCTTGCACTGCCACACTCCCTAGTCACATGAAACAGTATTCAATCTTTCCGTGAGAGATGCATAAAGTCGCTTCTATTCTATTGTTTTGCATGAACAAAATGCTGGCTATGACCATGTCACTCATTTCATTCTCACTGCTTGTCACAGCTCGTGGGTAGAGCATCCTGGACCAGAGTACTGCCATGCTTTGCATGGACAGCGGGCACCATCTCCAAGTCCAGTGAGTCGTGAAGAGAATTCTTCAAAGGACCAAAGTAGCCTTGATGTCTAACATTCTCCACCTAGAACTTTCAGGTCAGCTTTATTTTCACTTCCAAGCACTCTGTCTACTCTCATATAATGCACTGCTGCTGCTGCTGCTGCTGCTGCTAAGTCGCTTCAGTCATGTCCGACTCTGTGCGACCCCATAGACGGCAACCCACCAGGCTCCCCAGTCCCTGGGATTCTCCAGGCAAGAACACTGGAGTGGGCTGCCATTTCCTTCTCCAAGGAAATGCACTGCTTAGGGATTTGCAAACCCAGACTCAGGGGGTCTGAGTGATAAGCTCAAAGCATCAGAGGATGTGAAATCTTCCAGGTCTCCTCCTCTGCTTCTCCTAGCAAATCACTTGTGTCGTGGCCAGTACTTTCCTCTTCCAAATATTTTCAAAACAGGCAGTTTGCATCTTGGGTTTTCAATACAGACATAAATATTTGGAAAAGGAACATAGAAGGTGACACATAGCAATTCACACAGGGTGAATAAAACATTACAAGAAACATATTAAAATGCTATAACAACATCAAAATGTTATAATACACATATTAATATGTTTATTAGGTTTTATTTATAGTATAATAAACACATTAAAATGTTACAATAAACATTTTAATGTGTTTATTATAACATTCTATTTATAGTATTGAATGAATAAAATAATATTAAATGAATAAAATTAATTTAAAATTATGTTTTGAAGAAGGCTCTGGCAGTTTGCCCCATGCATTAATAATCGTTTCTGATTTTATGAAACTTTTACAGGTGAACAATATCAGCTGGTCTCACCCTCTTAATCTATTAATGAGGAAGCTGAAATAGATCACCCCAAGAATACCACTGGCTCTTTTGAAGCGAGTTCTCTTGTGAAAGGCAGTCTACAGTCAGGCACCCTTACTGTTACTTTACCTTCTACTGAGAACTCCACAGTCTGATGGTTTCTCTTATGAGAGGGAAGAAGTCAGGGAAAAGCAAGCTACCAGTGGTCCTGGGAGCCCTGCTTCATGGCCATCATCACATCACATGGCTCTTGGCCACTTTCCTATTTCTTCCTCGTCTCCCACTGGAGCAGGATGAAGGGCGTGTCTTTATGCTTTGAGGGCAGCCTGACTCTCAAGGGCTTCTTTTCTGGCAGCTTCTGTGGACGTTAGGAACTGCCCGGGGAAAGACGCAGGGCAGTGGCTCTCTCCCTGCGCGCCAAAGATGCTTTGAGATGTCCGAGTCCTGGGGTCCCGCCACACCTCCATACCCTCTGCATTTTGAAAATGCTCTCCTGGGTAATCTCATGTCCGGCAGAGGCTGGGACACATCATGGGGCTTCATTCTCACCCCTAAACTGCCACTTTGCCAAGAGAACTCAGAGTCTGGGAAATCTCCCTCTGTGCTTCTGGTTCCCATATTAACCTCCTAGCTCTTGTAGACAGCCCCTTGGAGGAAGTCACTGCTGCCCTTGGAGACTTGATGCCAAACTCAACCGTCTTCACTGAATATGACTTCATCGAGTTGTACTGTTTTTGCTAGTCAGTACTTTGGCCACCTGATGTGAAGAGTTGACTCATTGGAAAAGACCCTGATGCTGGGAAAGACTGAAGGCAGGAAGAGAAGGGGAGGACAGAGGATGAGATGGTTGGATGACATTACAGACTCAATGGACATGAGTTTGAGTAAACTCCGGGAGTTGGGGATGGAGAGGGAGGCCTGGGATGCTGCAGTCCATGGGGTTGCAAAGAGTCGGGCACGACACGACTGAGCGACTGAACTGAACTGAACTGAAACCATTTTCCTGCAATGTTGCCAGTTAATCTATAATAATTGACACATTGTAGAATCAGTCGATGATTGAACTTTTAGGTAATTCATCTGAAAGCTTTCATCGTTAGTGCTAAAATAATTGTCAATTACTCATTCATTCACTGGTTCATTCATCCTTCAGTACAGAGTGAATGCATTTACCAGACATGTAGCAAGCATTTGGAGCTGACTGTGGCTCAGATCATGAATTCCTTATTGCCAAATTCAAACCTAAATTGAAGAAAGTAGGGAAAACCACTAGACCATTCAGGTATGACCTAAATCAAATCCCTTATGATTATACAGTGGAAGTGAGAAATAGATTTAAGGGACTAGATCTGACAGAGTGCCTGATGAACTATGGACGGAGGTTCGTGACATTGTACAGGAGACAGGGATCAAGACCATCCCCAAGAAAAAGAAATGCAAAAAAGCAAAATGGCTGTCTGAGGAGGCCTTACAAATAGCTGTGAAAAAGAAGAGAAGTTAAAAGCAAAGGAGAAAAGGAAAGATATAAGCATCTGAATGCAGAGTTCCAAAGAATAGCAAAGAGAGATAAGAAAGCCTTCCTCAGTGATCAGTGCAAAGAAATAGAGGAAAACAATAGAATGGGAAAGACTAGAGATCTCTTCAAGAAAATTAGAGATACCAAGGGAACATTTCATGCAAAGATGGGCTCAATAAAGGACAGAAATGGTATGGACCTAACAGAAGCAGAAGATATTAAGAAGAAGTGGCAAGAATACACAGAAGAACTGTACAAAAAAGATCTTCATGACCTACATAATCACGATGGTGTGATTACTCACCTAGAGCCAGACATCCTGGAATGTGAAGTCAAGTGGGCCTTAGGAAGCATTACTGTGAACAAAGCTAGTGGAGGTGATGGAATTCCAGTTGAGCTATTTCAAATCCTGAAAGATGATGCTGTGAAAGTGCTGCACTCAATATGCCAGCAAATTTGGAAAACTTAGCAGTGGCCACAGGACTGGAAAACGTCAGTTTTCATTCCAACCCCAAGGCAATGCCAAAGAATGCTCAAACTACTGCACAATTGCACTCATCTCACATGTAATGCTCAAAATTCTCCAAGCCAGACTTCAGCAACCATGAACTTCCAGATGTTCAAGCAGGTTTTATAAAAGGCAGAAACCAGAGATCAAATTTCCAACATCTGCTGGATCATCGGAAAAGCAAGAGAGTTCCAGAAAAACATCTATTTCTGCTTTATTGACTATGCCAAAGCCTTTGACTGTGTGGATCACAATAAACTGTGGAAAGTTCTGAAAGAGATGGGAATACCAGACCACCTGATCTGCCTCCTGAGAAATCTGTATTCAGGTCAAGAAGCAACAGTTAGAACTGGACATGGAACAACAGACTGGTTCCAAATAGGAAAAGGAGTATGTCAAGGCTGTATATTGTCACCCTGCTTATTTAACTTCTATGCAGAGTACATCATGAGAAACTCTGGGGTGGAAGAAGCACAAGCTGGAATCAAGACTGCCGGGAGAAATATCAATAACCTCAGATATGCAGATGACACCACCCTTATGGCAGAAAGTGAAGAAAAACTAAAGAGCTTCTTGATGAAAGTGAAAGAGGAGAGTGAAAAAGTTGGCTTAAAGCTCAACATTCAGAAAACTATTATCATGGCATCTGATCCCATCACTTCATAGCAAATAGATGGGGAAACAGTGGCTGACTTTATTTTTTTGGCCTCCAGAATCACTGCAGCTGGTGACTGTAGCCATGAAATTAAAAGACACTTACTGCTTGGAAGGAAAGTTATGACCAACCTAGATAGCATATTAAAAAGCAGAGACATTACTTTGTCAATAAAGGTCCATCTAGTCAAGGCTATGGTTTTTCCTGTAGTCATGTATGGATGAGAGTTGGACTATAAAGAAAGCTGAGCACTGAAGAATTGATGCTTTTGAACTGTGGTGTTGGAGAAGACTCTTGAGAGTCCCTTGGACTGTAAGGAGATCCAATTAGTCAATCCTACAGGATATCAGTCCTGAATACTCATTGGAAGGACTGATGTTGAAGCTGAAACTCCAATACTTTGGCCACCTGATGTGAAGAGCTGACTCATTTGAAAAGACCCTGATGCTGGGAAAGATTGAAGGCAGGAGGAGAAGGGGATGACAGAGGATGAGATGGTTGGATGGCATCACTGACTCAATGTACATGAGTTTGAGCAAGCTCTGGGAGTTGGTGATGGACAGGGAGGGCTGGCGTGCTGCAGTCCATGGGGTCGCAAAGAGTTGGACACTGAGCGACTGAACTGAATAGTAGTACAGGGGTTAACAGCCTAAAACCAAGGAACTCCACTATTTCTCAGCTTTTTGACTTTGAATAAAGTCTCTAATTTTATAAATCTCCCTTTCGTTTTCTGCAAACCGGAATGATGACGGAATATTCCTCATTGGCGGTGGTAGGAGAAAATGAATCTAAAAACAGCACAGCGCCTGGGACGTGAGAACGATGCAGTCAAGCCTAGTCATCACTATTATCCTAGGGTGTAAGGCGCTGCGCCTGAGGATACAGAGACGGCAACACTGAACGACGAGGAGTACAGAAGTGAAAGTCCAATGCCAAGTGCCATGTGGGGGAAGCATGCAGGGCACAGCTGCGTGGAGCCAGGGGCTCCCATGGGAGGTGGGGGAGGGAGAGACATTCGCACTCAGAGAGAGCGAGGGATAGATATTGCAGCAAAGTTCTGAACAAAGATTGGTAATCCACCACACGTTATAAGATCGTTGTCTCGTAATCAATGATAAGAATTATATGAATACTTTCAAACAAAATATCTTCAAAATGTTTAACTCTGCAATAATCTTTGGCTTGTTTTTGAGGGTGAGTGGGTGAGTTACCAATGCCATGGCTTCTAAAGGCAGGAGGGAAAGAAAAGAGCTCATACTTGTAGCAGAGGGAACTGTCAGTCAAGGCTGGAGGGTGCTCTACAACAGGGGACCCCAACCTCTGTGCCTGATGACCTGAGGTGGAGCGGATGGAATCAGAACAGAAAGAAAGAGCACAATGAGCGTAATGCGCTTGAATCATCCTGAAACCAGCACCCCCTCAACACCGGTCTGTGGGAAAAGTGTCTTCCAGGAAACCAGTTCTGAAAAGGCTGGGGGCCATGCTCCAGAGCAGTGGTTCTCCAGAGGGAGTAATTCCCACCCGCCCATGCAAGGGGCATTTGTCAATGTCTGCAGATATTTTTTATTGTCGTGACTGGGGAGGGGGGTCCTACTGGCGTCTAATAGGTTGAGGCGAGGGATGCTGTTAAACATCCAGCAACACATAGGGCAGGCACCCCCCCCCGCCCCGCCGCCCATAACAAAGAATGATCTGGAGCAAAATAGCAATAGTGTCAGTCTCAATCGGCGGTTCTCAGACTATAGTGTGCATCAAGACTGCTTGGAGAGCTTGTTACAACCCACATTTCTGGGCCCTACTCCCAGAATTTCTGATTCTGTAGGTCTGGGGAAGGACCCAAGAATTTGCATCTCTGACAGTTTCCCAAGTGATGCTGACAATGCTGCTTTGGAGACTCTGGCCTGTATAATCTCTATATTCATTTTCAAGCTTAAAATCTCTGAGTTATATGAGTTTTTTTCACTTACTTAAAATTTTGAATGGAAAGTTACTGAGTTTATATTTATGTCACTTGCCAAAAAGGCCCAGGCAGCTAGAGAAATGTGTAGAAGTAAGCCAGTTATAAAACTTTAAAAGTAAGTCGTCGGTGTGCTGTCCCAAATTTCAGCTGCTGCCTCTGGATGTCCTTTTCCTCAGTGGCTTTTTTGGCTAAAAGTAACATTACATTTAAGTTCTAGATAGAAGGAATTTCTCAGAAATTCAATTTTGTCACAATAAGTCAGCCATTTGTCACTTACCAAATAATCGATGCTCTCAGTTAAGTGGGAACTAGTCATTAATAATGTGTTCACTAGCCAATAGTTATGCTATGATATTTGAACAGTGCGTGATATATATTTGTTTAAATTTTGTGTTGGAGTATAGCTGATTAACAATGTTGTGAGAGTTTCACGTGGACAGCAAAGGGACTCAGCCACACATACAAATGGATCCATTCTCCCCCAAACGCCCCTCCCATCCAGGCTGCCACATGACACTCAGCAGAGTTTGCACGGATATATTTTTATTAAGCTTGATTTTCCTTCCAAATAGGCAGTGGTTTAGTTCTGTTCTTCTCATTTAAGATGGGTTTGGGGATTTAAGGTGGGTTAGAGGGATCCATAAGATCATGGTATCTGGTCCCATTGCTTCATGGGAAATAGATGGGGAAACAGTGGAAATAGTGTCAGACTTTATTTTTTGGGGCTCCAAAATCACTGCAGATGGTGATTGCAGCCAGGAAATTAAAAGGTGATTACTCCTTGGAAGGAAAGTTATGACCAACCTAGATAGCATAATCAAAAGCAGAGACATTACTTTGCCAACAAAGGTCCATCTAGTCAAGGCTATGATTTTTCCAGTAGTCATGTATGGATGTGAGAGTTGGACTGTGAAGAAAGCTGAGCGCCGAAGAATTGATGCTTTTGAACTGTGGTGTTGGAGAAGACTCTTGAGAGTCCCTTGGACTGCAAGGAGATCCAACCAGTCCATTCTAAAGGAGATCAACCCTGGGTGTTCTTTGGAAGGAATGATGCTGAAGCTGAAACTCCAGTACTTTGGCCCCCTCATGCGAAGAGTTGACTCATTGGAAAAGACTCTGATGCTGGGAGGGATTGGGGGCAGGAGGAGAAGGGGACGACAGAGGATGAGATGGCTGGATGGCATCACCGACTTGATGCACATAAGTTTGGGTAAACTCTGGGAGTTGGTGATGTACAGGGGGGCCTGGCGTGCTGTGATTCATGGGGTCGCAAAGAGTTGGACATGACTGAGCGACTGAACTGAACTGAACTGAAAAGGATCCATAATGATGTTGAAACATGGAAGATAGGCAAAGAGTACAAGGATCAGAATCACACAGCACAAAAATAGAAAAGGTTCATAATGCCTTGCAAGTACACTTATTCACTAATTCATTCTTTTTTTATTCAAGAAAATATATTAAATATATATATACACACACATATATATAAAATGTGAGGTTATGGTGTCTAATCTCCATTTTTAGGATTTATAGAAAAGAGGCATAAAGTATACTGTAAAGAAATGGGATGAGAGAAATGAGAAATACTTTGAGCATTGTTAAAGTGGGTAAGATTTGCTGAGATAGGTGGGATAATGTATACAACACCAAGCAGATTTCATTCTGTTTTTTAAATCTGAGATCGTCTTGCCCAGAGGCAGGGGCATGAAAGACTAGGCCGGCATCTTCAGTAAAGGCCAATTTTTGTTTCTTGAACAGGCAGAATAATATTATACTTTGCACAAAAGGGTGGTCTATTATTCAAACCCAGGGTTGTGAAAAAGAGATGTTATATCACAACTCTCTACTTAAGCTACAATATGTGAGTAAACAAGTTAAAAAAAATCAGTAACAGCAGAGTATTGAAATTGTCTTTTTGCTCGTCTCGCTGCCTCCAGATTCTGAAGTTCTCATGAGCAGGAGCCTCAACTCAGAAGGCCTGTGATTCCAGCAAGCAGCTCACACCTGGCATGGCAGGAGCTCAGAACGGCTCACAACAGGAAGATGCACTGTCTGTCCCTTGTATTTATATATGGACTTTCCGCTTTCACAGGACATCATTTGATTGGTACTGGGAACTGAAAATATTTATACTAGGAAGAGTGAACATGTGGACTTGTCTAAGACAAAAACAAAAACTCCCAATGTTGAAAAACATCTGCAAAGCTCATAAGAGAAGAATCAATGAAAAATGAGAGATTCTGCAGACCCAGTTTTGGCTGTTCTCAGGCACTCTCTGCCTAAACATTGTGACAAGAGCTCTTATGCTACTTTTTTTTTCCCACCTTCCAGTGCTTTATTATTAAATATTTCAAACATATAGCAACATCAAAAGAATTTTCTGAACACTCATATACCCACCCAAGTTCTAACAGTAGTATTTTCCTATATTTGCTGTCTCTCACAGCTATTTACCCACTCATGATCATTTCAGGCTCTTGATTTATATTGGCAAATATTCTTTGAAACATGTCCTCAGTGAATGTACAGTTCTATCCCCAGGATATCAGAGCACTTGCTACAGCTCATTTCTAAAGCTCTCAGAGGAATATATTTCCAAGTGTGGGAATTTCTTTTCCTTTCTTATGCTATCTTCCTAAAAAATGTTTATTTATTTGTTTTATTTATTTTTAGCTGTGCGGAACTTTCTCTGGTCGCGGCGAGTGGGGGCTACTCTGCAGTTGCAGCGCAGGGGCCTCTGGTTGTGGCAGCGTCTCTGGCTGCGGAGCCTGGCTCCAGATGAATGGGCTTCCGTCGTTGCGGCACATGGGCTGAGGTGTGATCCCCAATGTCTTGTGGGATCTTCCCCAACCAGGGATCGAACCTGTGTCCCCTGAGTCGCAAGGCAGATTCTTAACCACTGGACCACCAGGGAAGCCCCTCTTACACGACTTTTAGACCAGTCAGAACTCTGTATTTCCTCCTCACATTGCCTTGTAAAATGGCCATTATATACACTGGAAACGTTGCTCTTTGTACCTCATCACTCTCCTCTACCCATCTTCTGGGCTTTAACGATTTGGGGCTCTCAATCTGTGGTCCATGGACCACACTCCACAAACGGTCCAGGGATGAAGCTCTGTTTCAGTATAATCAGTTTCCTTTGTAATCCTCTGTGTTTTACTTCATATTGAAAGAATTACTCTGAGAATAAATCTGTAGGTTTCATCAAGATGGCAGAAGGGACCATAGCACAAAAACAGCTACAAACATCAAGCTGCCTTGGCTGAAGGATGCAACTTTATTACCTTTATTCCTCATTAGCCAGAGTCAATTTCTCATACCACACATATTTCATTTTCTTCCCAGAAGATTGATTATCTAGCCCTGATCATTTCCTAGGTTTCAAATAGAACCAAACACTCCCAGAAAACGGTACTCCTGCCATCACTTAAACAATCGCTAAATTATCGTCCCCAGTCTATCTGGAGTAAAAGTAATTCTGCGTTACATTGACCATTGAGGTTAGAAGATCTTTAGCATTCAAAAATTTTTAGTTTTAGGGTTATGCCTTCTTACGGGCTGAAGGTTTGTGTTCCCCCTGCCCCAGATTTATATGTTGAAGCTCTAACCCTGGGACCCTCATGAAAGGATTAGCATTCTCATAAGAGGAGGACAGGGAAATGTCACTCTTTCCTAGGGCAGGCACGAAGCAAAGGTCATAAAGAGAAGACAGACGTCAGCAAACCAGGAAGAGGGCCCTCACCAGACACTGAATCTTACAGCTCCTTGCTACTGGACTTCCCAGCCTCCGGATCCATGAGAAACGAATTTTTGTTGTTTAAGCCACCCAAATCCATGGTGTTCTGTTATAGCATCCAGGGCTGATTAGGCCAAGCCTCCTCTCCTTTACAGGTCTTTATCAGGAACACAGGGCTCACCAGGGCCACACGCTTTTATAAAACAGCAACTCTCTAAAGGAAGCATCACTTTGTAAAAATTTTTATTGAAGTCAGTTGATTTACAGTGTCGTGTTAATTTCTTCTGTACAGCAAAGTCTCACACACACACACACACACACACACACACACTCTTTCCCATCATGGTTTGCCACAGGATGCTGAATACAGTTCCCTCTGCTACAGTAGGAGCGTGTTGTTTATTCATTCTCTACATAGTAGGTTGCCTCTGCTAATCCCCAAATCCCAACCCTTCCCTCCCCTTCTCATCCACACTCCTGCCCTGTTCTCTATGTCTGTGAATCTGTTTTTGCTTCACAGATAATGTTGGTTTGTGTTGTATTTTAGATTCCACATATACGTGATATTATATGACTTATATCTTTCTCTTCCTGACTTACTTTGCTTACTATGATAATCTCTAGGTCCATCCATGTTGTTGGAAATATTTATTCCATTTAAAGAAAGTATTCCTTTCTAAATACTGTTTTCAGCATGGTTCAAGAAGATGCCCATAGATGCAAAAAAAAGAAATCCCACATTCTCCATTTCTTCATCATTCAATCCTGTTGCCATCACCAGCTAAGAGGCAAGGGAGGAATTTCGGGTGCAGTCAGCTTAATGCATACGGTTTAACATTTCTCTAAACATCTCAAAATTTTGCATCTGGACAAATGGCTAGATCATTTACAGATAGAACTGAAGCTGGTCCACCCTTAGGCTGAGTTCACTATGTCAAGCCCAGTGCCCTTCAGTGGCAGCTTTGTTTATTCCTACTGAAACCACAATGGTTTCAAGGCTGAATAACTCAGGGTAACTAGAAGAAACAGAAATTTTGTATGAAAGTAAAATTGCCTCTTCACAACATCTCTCTCTTCCCATGAAACACCTCTCTCAATATTTTTCTTTACCTTTCTTCCTCTGCTAAATAGTCATGTCTGTATTGAAAGATGCATGTTCTCACCTCGGACCAGGGTGGGATGGGGTAGCCAGCCAGGAGGAACACAGGACTGGGGCTTCAGTGGCCCATCTTGCTTCCAATGTCAGTGAAAATCAAGAAGCTGAAGATCAAGACTGACAGGATTTCAAGCTGGGTTAATTCCAATGAATAATATTCAACATTCATGAGATGGAGGTGCTCCAGCCACCCCTTAAAGGCCCATCAGCTCATGGTGAAAATCCAGGCTCTTCCAAGAGCTTCTGAAGACCCAGGATCACCTGCAGACGACGAGGGGGTGGGGTGGGAGCCACACAGCCCCTGAGACAGGTCCCTTTACCTCCCCTCTCCTCTGTCACTGAATCCCTCTGGTTGGCTTCCCCCCACCTGGTGCCCTTGATTTTGCCTCTTTTCCTTTATTCGGATCCAAGCCCCTGACAGTTGCCATAAAAATCAGACTCCTAGGGCTATGAGGACTTAACTCCCCCACTGCAGCACCTGCATTAGGTCTCAATGATTGAGACGGGAGAGAACCGAGCGCTCGCATGCAGGTTTTTCTCGGTGTTTTCGTGTGTGTGTGTGTTTTATTGTTTTACTTTTAACTGAAGGATTATTGCTTTACAGAATCTTGTAGTTTTCTACTGATGCTCACATCCGCTCTGAGCAGTGCAGGCCCAGACTGGTTTTCCCAGTTCAGAGAAGCAAGACCTCAGCTGTAGGGAAGCATCACTGCGCTTGTCTCCGGGTCTGTAGGTGGAATGGGAGTCACCCTGTTGGTTCTGACACCATGTGGAGCAAACACCCTCCTGGTCTTTCCGACTTGCTTGGGAGAGATCGGAACACCGCCTTTCAGGTGAGAGATGTGTGGCTTTCTTCTGCAATCCTGAAGAATGCCCAGCAATCTTTTTTTTTTCTCCCAATGGCTTTCAGATGTTTTTGGGAACATGAAAAATACAAAGGAGAACACCTGCAGTGGCCTCTTTGAAGTTAAAACTTGACGACGTCTCATGGGAAGCAACGCAAATTCAGGCTCCTGGGGCAACTTGATCCAGTTCACTTTCTGTTGTCACCAGATACATTCCCATCCACCTTTGGCGCGAGCTTGAGACGAAGATGTCAGTAGCCAAAGACCAAGGGGAGAACTAATGAAAACCGCCAAGCATAGGATTGACTGTGTCCGGCTCCTGGCCTTGCTCTACGCTTGCAGCTTTTCCGAAAGCTGTAGCTCCGAAGCTGCATGGAATAGGGCTCTAAGCCGGGCCTTGAAGACATACATCGTGGTATCAGGAGGCCCTGATGCACGGTTTTTAGTCTGTCCCAAATCTAGAGGGCAGGTTTTCACCTGGGTGGCCGGAGCCGGGCAAGTTGTGGCCGCACGTGGTGAAGGAACGTCTGAGTGAAGCCTGGAGGCGGAGGAAGCGGCCGGGGCTGCGCACCCGCCACAGACTTGGTTCCTGGTCCGACAGGAAACCAGGCACGCTCGGCGGTCCGCGCCAGGCTTTCTAAATCAACATCATGAGTCTTCTCTGCTGCCTGTATCTGAATATCTGCATTCCTGACTACCTGGAAAGCAGGCCTCCCCTCTTCCGCTCTCCGGGAATCAAGTCCTGGAGTTAAAGTCTCTGGGATCCCACCTACCTTCTCAGAGACTCTGGCCGTGGTATTTTTAACTCCTTGTGATTATTCGGTGAGGGACTCTTCCATGAATAAACTTAATACCTTTTTTACTCCACAAACATGAAAAGTCTTCTGAAGGCTGCCGAAGGATGTCTCGTACTGTGCTCCTAGCAGTGAATAGGCCTGCCTTTTTCTGCCGATATGCGTGAGCCGAGGTTGACTGCCAAGCTGAAAATTCCCAGGCTGAGGCCAGTATACTAAACTCCTAGTTGAACAACTAGGAGTCCCAACCCACCCATGGTTGTGAATCAATTTAGCGCGGAGCGAGAAGCACCTTTTTTAAAAAATGAAAGAGTGGAGTGGAAAGCGGCGGAGTTCCCTGCATTTACTAAGAGTCAGCAGTGTTTTGTGAAACTCTCATCTGAGTTCACAGACAAACCGCTTGTAGGCTCCGTCTTGTTATGGAAAACGTCTTTCTTACTGTGGGCTGCGGTCATCATTTTGAAGGCCACTGCGCCAAAGCCATGCCAGAAACGCTGAAAGGAGTGACTTGCATAAGGAAATAAAGCCCTTCTGATTCCTGACTGTTGTCCAGAGTGCTGGCTAAGAAAAGGGAGGGGACCCGGAGACTCACGAAAACTGGACACAAGCCCAGGATGGGGTTTCAAGCCAGCAGCTTGTTGGCCAAATGGGAGGGTTGGCAAGTGGACAAACAAGGGTTTATTACTGCTGCTTATTAGCTGCATGAAGACCAAGGGATTTTTAAAGCAATCGAGCATGTAGGATAGTAAGCACCAACTAGAGCCCCAGGTACGCCACTTCACTTTGGGGGTGATCGTTCATAAACTGCGTGGCTGACAATTTGCACCAAGTTCCAAATGCTTAGTAAATGCAAACCAAGGTGTAGGTATGCCTGAGATGCATCTTCTTTCAGGATGAAATGTCAAAGATGCCCACCACCTGGTCATTTTCACCCACAGAAAGGGCAATTTTATATGGATCTGCCTTCAAAGAACTTGCTTTCCAATCTTTCTTCAGTTTGTAAAATGCGCAGTGTATGTCTATCTATCAGTCATTTTTTGGGGGAGTAGGGCAAGGTAATAAGCATTAAAATACAAGTTTGCCTTTCAGAAATGAAGCAAAATGTAAACCTTATTTAAACTGCACTTAAAGAGACAAAAATTCAGAGTTTGGGGCTTTTCCCTGTCGTGATGAAAAATCTAACAACCCACAACTTCACCCAGAGATTCCCCTCCCCCACCCCCCAGCGAAGACGCTTGCTGTCTCTCTTAAGAAACTTCCTTATTTTCCAAGGCAATTTTCTTGGAATTTTTTCTCATTTTCTACCCCCTGATTTTTCACTGTTGCAGACAGCATTTATTCTTTTGGAGATTATTTCCTAGTAGAAAAAAAATAAACCAAGCTGTGTTTCCTTTTTATTTCCTCAGCTGCCCAGAAACGTGTCTGCAAGGCAATCAAGTTTTCCATAATGTCTGAGCTGAAAAAGAAGTGAGCCAAGAAAAATCCCAAAAACACTGGCAGAAAGGAAAATATTTGGTGCTTAGTTGTGTTTCTTTTTTGATAGGAGGGAGGGGAAAGAAATCTTCTAGACAGTTTGCTAAGTTACTTTAATGAAATGTAACGCATTTGTCACGTACAGATTTGTGAGTTGGACCATAAAGAAGGCTGAGTGCCCAAGAATTGATGGTTTTGAACTGTGGTGCTGGAGAAGACTCTTGAGAGTCGCTTGGACTGCAAGGAGATCCAACCAGTCAATCCTAAAGGAGATCAACCCTGAATATTCATTGGAATGACTGTTGCTGAACCTCCAATATTTTGGCCATCTGATACAAAGAGCTGACTCACGGGAAACGACCCTGATGATGGGAAAGATTGAAGGCAAAAGGATAAGGGAGCAAAAGAGGATGAGATGGTTGGATGGCATCACCAACTTGATGGACATGAGTTTGAGCAAGTTCCAGGAGAGAGTGGAGGACAGAGAGCCTGACGTGCTACAGTCCATGGGGTTGCAAAGAGTGGGACGTGACTTGGCGACTGAACAACGACAACACAAACAACACCACACATGTCTCTCTTCACAGGCCATGGGGCCCTTAGCGAGGGGTTTGCCTGCTCCGGGCCCTTCTGCAATGTCAGAATTGACAAAAAAGGCATCTGTTGACAACATGTTCTTTCAGGTCAGATCACGTCCTAGGCATGTTCCCTGTGAACCTCAACAACCATATTCAAAAACATTTGGAAACAAAAATTCTTTCTTAGCTGCTGCTGCTGCTAAGTCGCTTTAGTCGTGTCCGACTCTGTGCGACCCCACAGACGGCAGCCCATGAGTCTCCCCCGTCCCTGGGATTCTCCAGGCAAGAACACTGGAGTGGGTTGCCATTTCCTTCTCCATCTTTCTTAGATATTCAGAGTATTTTTGTCATTAAAGGTGCTATTTTCCTGACCACTCAATTCAGTGCCTACTCTAGGAGACGTGGTGCACCATAAAGTGTTTATGCGTATACATGTGTGCTCAGTCGTGTCCAACTCTTTGCAACCCCATGGACTGTGGCCCATCAGGCTCCTCTGTCCATGGGATTCTCCAGGCGAGAGTACTGGAGTGGGTTGCCATTTCCTTCTCCAGGGACCTTCCTGAGATAGCACCCACATCTCCCGCGCTGGCAGGTTGGTTCTTTACCACTGTGCCATATTCAGGGGTTAAAATACCCTAATTAATCAGAAATGGAAACAAACATTCTTTCTGCCAAGAGGAGCCTGGTTTTTCCAGTAATTGTTGCTCCTGGGCTGGTGTTCAAACCAGACCCCGCAGCAGAATCACACAGCGATGACGACTAACCTCGGAAACTTCACGTGGGGATCCCCAAGCCATCAGCTGGCTCCAGAAGCTAAGATTTTCTATGTTCCCAGGCGTGAAAGAAAGGACCCTAACATGGTCCTTGAAATGTCTCTGGCTATCCTACTGTAAGGAAGCACCGCAGGGACTCAGGATGTCACCGAACTGAGCTTAGCCAGACTGTTCGCTCACTTGGGATTGGCTAAACAAAAGATGTCGGATGATCACACCTGTGTCTTCTTTACACGTCACCACCCTCAGCGTCCCTCTGGGGACCTCTCTTAACTTGTAGGGAGGTCCACAAGATTGCTTTCCTCCCGAGACAGAAGGGGAGAAGCCAAACTACACATGAGCCCGGAGTTCAGGGAAACTCTTCAACGGAATCGCCACCACTTAGCAGTTCAAAGACTTGAGAAGAAAGCTGTTTTAAACCCTGGGCTCTGTCGCCTCCTTTTATTAGCAAATGACACAGGGCTCCGCTTGGACCTGCCTCAGAAGTGAGGTGCACACTTGCCCTCAAAGCTCATCGGTCTCCTGTGAACACCTGGGGTGTTCCCTCATTCGCTGTCAGTAAGGGTGCACGTTAGCCAGCGTGTGGCCACATCTGCCGAAATTCCCAGGACACAAAGCCTCCAGCCCCACGACTCCACCTCTTGGCATTTATCCCACAGGCACATATTATTCACATATGTATTCATGTATACATGGCATACACATTTGCTATGGCTTGTGTGACATGACAACAGTCTGGAAACAAATGTTCATTAACAGAAGACCTGATGAGTAAGTGTCTGCACATCTGATCATTCTACTAAAATGTGGTGATTCAAAAGAGAGCAACATAGTGTGATTTAAAGGTGTATGGAGGGGTATGGAAAGATGTTGAAGTTTTGTTATTTAAGGAAAAAGTAAGTCACAGCATGATATATAGAGTATGATCCATTTGTGTATAAGATGCATATATTTATATATATCTACTATGTACCCATCTATCCCAATATGTCTATCTATTTATCTAGGATCTATCTATCCATCTCTGTATCTATCTATGCCTGTGTTTCATGTAATATTTACCTACATCTATATCTATAATTATGTAATGTAAATGGTATGCATGCAAAACTCCTAAAATTATATAAGAAAATGTTACCAGTAGGTCTGGGAAATACTTTTGACTTCCATTGTCATAGCAACCTAGACAGCATATTAAAAAGCAGAGATATTACTTTGCCAACAATGGTCCGTCTAGTCAAAGCTATGGTTTTTCTAGTAGTCGTGTATGGATGTGAGAGTTGGATTATAAAGAAAGCTGAGCACCAAAGAATTGATGCTTTTGAACAGTGGTGTTGGAGAAGAATCTTGAGAGTCCTTTGGACTGCAAAGAGATCCAACCACTCCATCCTAAAGGAAATCAGTCCTGAATAGTCACTGGAAGGACTGATGCTGAAGCTGAAACTCCAGTATTCTGGCCACCTGATGAGAAGAGCTGATTCATTGGAAAAGACCCTGATTCTGGGAAAGACTGAAGGCAGGAGGAGAAGGGGATGACAAAGGATGAGATGGCTGGATGTCATCACTGACTTGATGGACATGAGTTTGAGCAAGCTCAAGGAGTTGGTGATGGACAGGGAAGCCTGGTGTGCTGCAGCCCATGGAGTCGCAAAGAGTTGGACACGACTGAGCGAATGAACTCACTCAGCTACTGCGCAAACTGCATTAAGGACTCACCTAACATCTGACTCTAATCCATGTATTTTGGAGGGAAGAGGCTCTGAACCGAGAGGCAGATCTGGTCCCTCCTCTGAGCTCCTGCTCACCAGGGGCAACCTGCCCTGTGCCCTCTTCCCCAACTGGAAGCTTTAAGCCCCTGCTCAGGGACGGGGTCTGTCTTGCCCTCATGAATAAGTCCCTGGTTCTCAGCACAGCACCTGGCAGATACTGAGCAGCCAATAGATCTGGTTGATAAAAAAGCCAGCAGCCTCATCCCAGCTACAGTTCTAACAGGGCCATGACATGTTAGATCTAAACATCAACAAGGGAAGGAGGGCAACTTGCTTTGACGATATTAGCAAAATTAGTCATAAACCAAAAATGCAGAAAGGAAGGAGTGGGTTCCATGTGGTTGGAGGTCCTTGAACCCACCCTTTGGAAGACTTTTGAGACTCTGCTCTCATTGTCTCAGTTCTCTGGATGTCAAAAGCCTTCTCTCTCTCTCTCCCCAGTAAAGGGCAGCTACTTCTGCAACATGTGTTTCACTGAGATGTAAAAACTGTGCTTGCAGGAATCCAACTGTTCCCCTAGCAATTCTGGGAAAAAGCATTTTGGCAAAATGCTCATTTACATTGATTAAATTACTTCCTTCGCAGAATTCGATGGGGTGGGGAGTGAGGAAGGAGGATTCAAGAGCACAGGGTAAATGAACTATGGAAAACCACCACTCTGTGGAGCAGAAAACCAACAGAATGCTGTGGGAGGGAAGGTCGAGGTTGGTGGGGGCAAGCTGGCCCTGAGGTCCTGGACCTGTAAGCCAGGTGGAGGGGCTCTCCTGGACTTGGCTTGAGAAGCCTTGCCTTGTAGTGGGTGAATGCCTTGTAGTGGGTGAATGCCTTGTAGTGGGTGAATGCCTTGTAGTGGGTGAATGAAGTCAGGGTGTCCCGAGTTCAAATCCAACATCACTACTTCCTTACTGTGCAACCTCGGGGAGCTGACTTACCCTCTCTCAGTTCCCCATCAGTAAAACGGGGGTCACCACTGTTTCGCCTCACAGGGGGCTGTGAAGGTCCAAGGAGCCATCTGTAGGAAGTTTCTCCTGGGGGTTTGGGGGAGATTGGATCCATGTATATGGACAGCGGAGTCCCTTCGCTGTCCACCCGAAACTTCCACAACACTGTTAATTGGCTGTACCCCAATACAAAAGAAAAAGTCTACAGTCTGAAGAACAAAAGAAGTTTCTCCCAGGTACCATAATCGTAGCAGGGGCCATGCTTTCGTGTTTGTAAATAACACTGTAAGTCGTTGTTGCTCTTTAGCTGCCAAGTCGTGTCCGGCTCTTTTGTGATCCCATGGACTGTAGCCTGCCAAGCTCTTCTGTAAATGGGATCTCCCAGGCGAAGAATACTGGAGTGGGGTGCCATTTCCATCTCTAGGGAATCTTCCTGACCACGGGTTGAACCCACGTCTCCTGCACTGGCAGGCGGATTCTTCACCCTGAGCCACCTGGGAAGCCCAACAGTATAAGTACATCCGGATAAAACGACACTAGAATATGATAAACACGGGATGTTAGCGCAAATTTGGACCAGTTCCTTCTGCTTCCCGGCCCTTTCAGTGATTCATGCTTCTCAGACCGTGTGAAACTTTGGGGTCCCATAAAACACACTGAGGCATTTCAAAGCAAAAACAGAAGTTTGGCCGCAGGCAAGCATTTTATTTAAAACTGAGCAAATTTACCAATTTTCCAAAAAATATACAATGGGCTAGAACCGCTCCACTGCCGAGTTTTTGTGTGTTTGGCCCTCATGTTTTTTGCACCTCCCACCACTCACAGGCCTGTCCCAGAATCAAGAGGCAGAATCCTGGCTGGTTTCACCCCAAGTTAGGTGCCTGACTTGAGCATGTTTCCCGCATCACTATGTTTTGTTGATCTAAGAGTTTGATGGCTTCCCGACATTCTGAGAGCTTCATGGGTTTGAGACCATAGAGTCAGGCTGGTAACTAGGCTATGGAGCTTTCTACCAGCATGATCCAATCACACACAGGTCCCTCCCATCTGGGGCTGTGCCCCTGGGGACAGAGAAAGAGAGAGCAGTGAAAATCACCCAGGAAAGCCCTTCTCTTTCTCACTTAGGCCACCTGAGCCACCACAGTACTCTATTATTTTGATTTAAAACAATATGTCATGTTCAACATATGGAATAAGCATGAAAGTCAGTATAACAAAACCCAAGGATGTGCCTCTTCAATGGATGAAGTCTTATCAATGAATCAAAATTTTACCATTCTGCTGGATTTATTGTTTGTCAGCCCCAAGCACATTTTTATTCTATTTAAATATATGGAAATCTGTTCTTTCACTAATTCAACGTTAGAGAAGATGAGGTCTGATTAATTCGGTTCTCTCAACTGGAATTTAGGCAGATGGTATCATTCCCTGAGCCTGGCAATGCTGGTCCTGTGTCCTCAAAGGTCATTTAAGCTGGCTATGCCCAGGCTATGACCAGGGCAGCAAAGCTGATGCCATCTGAAGTCTGAAACATCAGTTCATCCTAACGGCCGATTCTCCACAATCCCTCCCCTCCCACGTGTGTCCTGGGTGATCTGACTTTGCCACTCCTTCCATCAGGATCTGGAGCTGACGTCCCTTCCCTCTGAGTTAGGGGCTTCCCTGCTGTCTCAGTGATAAAGAACCCTCCTGCCCATGCCCAGACCCGGGTTCGATTCCTGGGTCTGGAGGATCCCGTGGAGAAGGAAATGGCAACCCCCTCCAGTATTCTTGCCTGGGAGATCCCATGGACAGAGGAGCCTGGGAGGCTACAGTCCATGGGGTCACAAAGGGACTGGACACGACTGAGTGACTCAAAACTACACAAGCATGTAGCCCAGCTCTGGCCGATGAGATGTCAGAGGCAGTTTGCTAGAGGTAGTTGTGGGGGTGGGTGGGTTTCTGGAAGAGATGTTTCTCCCTGTAATGAAGACACCAGAAGAGAAATTTTTTCTCTTCCGGGCTTTGGATGCAGTTGTGCAAACCACAGGATTTCTGGAGATGTGATAATCTGTGACTCTTTGAGGGGACAATCCTGGGGATGAAAGGCGTTGGTGGGGTGGTGTAGGGGGCAGACCAAGAAGATGGCATCTGGAGGTCTAGGCCAGCTGGAGAAGTAACAGACACGAACACCAGCTACCTCCACAGTTCCTGCTTTGTGGGATCACACGCCTTTGAGTCATTTTTGGTCTGGAATTCTGTAACTTTCTGTCAAATAGCTCTAACACTATTGATATGTGACCCCAGTGAATAGAGAGGAAGCTTCCTCTTAACACTCTCTGGATATTACTTTCTCATTGAGAGTCTAGCTCTCAGCACCATCAGCCAAGTGTTAAAAGAAACAGGAGAGGGATGTCTTCACCCAAACGAATGAAGATGGATGGCCTGGGAGTTCAATAAAATCCTTGTTAGCTGTCTGAAATACCGCATCCAAAAAATGTCCCTGTAACTACGACAGCAACACACGTTCCTCACATATTGGTATTTTCAATGTTGCCTCAGGTCTGAGAACTCATCACCTCAGTTCCTGGAAACCCAATTTAAATGTATGAAGAAGTCTGATACTCTCTACAGTTGGTCGAATGTGGGCACATCACTCTATTACTGAAACCAGCTCGAGATGCGAGACAAATCTGAACACACACAAGAAACCTTTTGAGAAGTCAAATATTAAATAATGCACGTTAATGGGTGATGTCTGACAGCCCACACCACGAGTGTGTAAGTAAAAGATGTACACGTGCGTTTTTGTTTTGGGAATACTTAAAACACAATGATACACAATTACAGGACGGTAAGTACCGGGCAGTTAAATGGCGACAAGTATGTGTGCTGAGGTCTTGATTTGCATGCAACTTCCTTAACTGGTATTAAGTTGAGTGATGAGACGGTGCTTTGATGGCCACATAGCTTAGCATTTTAAGTATAAAGGCACGTTTTGTTCAGCAGTCAAGTTTTCCATTTAAGGTAATTACTGTGCTACGAACTTTCTACTTACAATTTTTCTTCTGGTAAGTTTGCTTAGTAGAACAGCACCGAAGGGCTATTTTGTACATTTGAAATCCACTGAAATTTGCTTGCCTCCCTCATTTTCTTTGACCCATACGAACAGACAGAGTGAAAGTGGGGACTTCTCACAGCATGGAGCATTGCGAGGCCAGCCAGGGGTTCCTGAGCGTGGGGTCCCAAGCTTAGGCCCACTGTGTGTCCTTGGGCCCAGTCACTGAACTTCTCCAGCAGTCCGGCTTCCTGTCTGCAAGGGGATGGGATGGAGCCAGTGCTGTCCGACAGAACTTATGCTGATAACGGTAGTGCCTTACAGCAGCACTGTCCAACATGGTAGCCGCTGGTCCCAGTTAGTGGTGGATGAGCACTTGCTATATGGCTAGTATGACTTTAGAACTGAATATTTAATTTTGCTTCATTTTATTAATTTACATTTAAATAGCCACTTCCCTTGTGGCTCAGACAGCAAAGGTGTCTGCTTGCAATGTGGGAGACCTGGGTTCAATCCCTGGGTGGGGAAGATCCCCTGGAGAAGGAAATGGCAACCCACTCTAGCACTCTTGCCTGGACAATTCCATGGATGGAGGGGCCTCGTAGGCTACAGTCCATGGGGTTGCAAAGAATTGGACATGACTGAGTGACTTCAGGTTCACTTTCAAATAGCCACCATAGCTAGTGGCTGCAATATTGGGCGGCACAAATCCTTCTTAGGCAAATGTTATTTATTCCTACTGCCCCAACCTTCCACTTAATCTTCTCATTCCGCTGTTCATCTGCTCCCCACCCACCGACTCTCCACTGTCTTTGTATTTTGCTTAGAATTCAAGGTCAGATACGCCTCCAGTACCATTCCACCATAGAGTCAAGAGCTCCGAATTAACCTGCAGCATTAACTCGATTCTTGAGATGGAGGAAAAAACAGGTCTGGAGAGCCTCTTTGATCTTCCATTAGAGCCCCACTGGAGAGTCAGGAGTTATTTGGATGGGATGAGAGCTGACATTTATTGAGTCAAAAGGCAGCACTGATGCGGCTTCCTATTTTAGGATAATGCCTGCTTCAGTTAGAAGCGCTGCTGTCCGAAGGCTCTGCTAATAAACATTAGCCACGTTGTCAGGAGGGGCAGTGCGTTTGCCAAGCTTCGTCTCCTGTAATTACGTGGTGTGCTTCCTACCACGTGCCAAGACCCAGAACTAATCTGAGACTGAGAATAGGAGTAAGCTTCCCTCCTCTTCTAAAAAGAGCCCAAGTCTATGAGAGGAGCCTGGCCAGGGGCTAAATGTTTATAACACACTGTGAACATCCCATAATCAATGTTACTACGAGGAGAGAGCAAGCTAGGGAAGCTTCCAGAAAGGGAATACCACGTGAAGGGTGGTGAAGTTGATGAAGGTGGTCAGGATGGAGGACAGGGCTCCTTCAGTCCTGTCAGCTAATTGGGGCTATCATTAAATTCATTCATTACCATTTTAAGTTGCGGAGAACAGAGCAAAACATTAGCGATTAGTGATTCTGCCATCTCTCACCAACTAGCCCTGCAGCTAACCACTTTCTCAAGTAGGTAAAACGGATTCAGAACTGTTCTGAATCTCTGCTTATTTCAAGGAGCAAATTCCCTTTCTTGATAAAGGATGAGAGTTTTCCCTCTTCCCATCCCACTCATCTCTAACTCTTGGGTATAGTAAGGCATCGCTGACAAGAAGCAGCATTCTGAAGGTATGGAGTGCAAGGCACCATTCACGGATTAGAAGGGAGGAAAAGAAGGAGGAGGCCAGATAAACAACAAGTATAGTCATTGTAAGGCTGATTTCCCATCCAAATAAAATCCTCGTTCATCACCAGAGTCACTGAATCTTGGCATTGCAACCTCACTTCTCAGAGTCTGCTGCTAGCCTCTGGGAAATGGACATTTCGTCTCCGAGAAGTTTGCCTGCCTGCATTTTCCTTTCCTTTAGTGACGCCGTTGGGGCAGATGAACAGATACGGCTGGTGCCCGCCTCCCTGATGAGCTGCGGAAAGCTGTTTCTGTGTTACTGTGATCATCCATTTAATTGCAGCAAGTAGGTGCTGTACAAGCAGTTACCTCGCCCTCCCTCCTGCCGTTTAGAAATTTACAAGCCAAGCCTGCCAGCACCCACCCGCCACTTACCTTCACCTGTGACTTTGACAGAAGGCAAATGTTTGTTGTATGTTTCTGTAACGAGCTGTATTCGTTTACAGGGCCTCCTTGTCATTGTTCCGTCGCTCTGTCGTGTCCGACTCTTTGCGACCCCACGGACTGCTGCACGCCAGGCCTCCCTGTCCATCACCAACCCCCGGAGCTTGCTCAAACTCATGTCCATAATGGACAGGGAGGCCTGGCGTGCAGCAGTCCATGGGGTCGCAGAGTCCGACACGACGGAGCAACCGAACAATGACAAGGAGGGTGCTGGCCCAGACAGGATACTAAGGCCCTGTAAACGAATACATGCTCGTTACAGAAACATGCAACAAACACTTGCTTTACGTGAAAGCCACAGGTGAAGGTAAGTGGCGGGTGGATGCTGGCAGGTTTGGCTTGAGAGATCAGGCTGTTCTCACCTGCTGTTGATAAATCCCTATAGGAGGTTTCCAACCTCCTTCCCTCTGTTTTAGACGGTCGTTCACCCATGTTGCTGTACACTAGAGTCATCTGGGAAGGCTTAAAAAATCTAGATGTCCAGGTCATTTCCCAGACCAATTAAATTAGAAGCTTGGGGTAACTCAGCTCTCAATATTTTTTAAACTCCTTGGGTGATGCTGCTACTGCTAAGTCACTTCAGTCGTGTCGGACTCTGTGCAACCCCATAGACGGCAGCCCACGAGGCTCCCCCGTCCCTGGGATTCTCCAGGCAAGAACACTGGAGTGGGGTGCCATTTCCTTCTCCAATGCATGAAAGTGAAAAGTGAAAGGGAAGTCCCTCAGTCGTGTCCGACTCTTAGCGACCCCATGGACTGCAGCCCACCAGGCTCCTCTGTCCATGGGATTTTCCAGGCAAGAGTACTGGAGTGGGGTGCCATTAAGTTTAAGACCCTCTGCTGCAGACTTCAGAGCAGTGGTTCCTAATTTTGGAGATCTAAAAAAATACAGATTTCTGGGCCCCTCCTCCGCATTTACTGAATCACCATCTCCAAGGGTGAATTTTGACCTTTAATTTTAAAACACTTCAAAGCCCGTCTGATGCCTGCCCTTAGTTGAAAACCTATGTCTAAAGCACCGAATTTCAACTTCTCCTCTGGTGTGCATATGAAATGTGAGAAAGAAGAAAATAAAAGAATATGGTCCACTAAAAACTATGAAGGGGCTATTTACTTTCTGGGATATCTTATTTTTTTTTTTTTTTTGGTTTCAACTTTTTATTAAAGTGTAACACGCTTAGAGACACATACACAGACTCTAAGCATACAAAGCATGCAATCAGTACTCAGATCAAACACCAAAGCTGCCTAATCACTCAGAAGCCTCTCCCGGGAGCCCCCAGGACCCATGGGAACCACATGCCTGATTTTAAATATCGCTTCTGCTTTTGGGAGTTGTATTTGTCTCCATTATCAAATTGCAAGAGGATTGGCCTATTTAGATGCAAATAATTGTTGACAGATAGTTAAGAGGTCAGTTGTATTTTGAGGGCAAATGGCCTGATACACAGACTTCTAAGACTGGTGGCTCAGACGGTAAAGAATAAGCCTGCAGTGTGGGAGACCTGGGTTCCATCCCTGGGTTGGGGAGATCCCCTGGAAGAGGGCATGGCAACCCATTCCGGTATTCTTGCCTAGAGAACCCCATGGACAGAGGAGGCTGGTGAGCTACAGTCCATGGGGTCATAAAGAGTTGGACATGCCTGAGTGACTAAGCACAGCACAGGCCTAATACATCTTATATTGGTCTTTTTTGTGATTATTTTAAATAAGAGGGAATTCCCTAGTGGTCCTGTGGTTTGAACTCTGCTCTCACTAACGAAGGCCTGGGTTTAATCCCTGTTGGAGAACGAAGATCCTGCAAGCCATGCCAAGCAGCCCTCGCCCCACCCCCACCACCCCCCCCCAAAAAAAAACTGGAAAAAAAAAAAGGCTGGAATTAACACATGCATGCTGTCATGCTGCGTCTCAGTCATGTCTGACTCCTTATGACCCCATGGACTGTAGAACCTGCCAGGCTCCTCTGTCCGTGGAATTTTCCAGGCAAGAATATTGAAGCGGGTTGCCGCTTCCTACTCCAAGGGTTCTTCCTGACCCGGGGCTGAACGTGCATCTCTTGTATCTCTTGTGTTGGCAGGCAGCTTGCTGACGACTGCCCCACCTGGGAAGCCATATACATACTGATGTATATGAACTAGATAGCTAATGAGGACCCGCTGCACAGCACAGGGAGCTGAGTTCAATACTCTGTAATGACCCATATGGGAAAAAAAAATCTTGAAAAGAGTGGCCATGTGTCTATGTATAACAGATTCACTTTGTTGCCCACCTGAAAATCGTAAACAACTATACGCCATACAATTAAATAAGTAAATTAAAAAAAAAACCCAATGAAATAAGAAAGAAGAAAATGAAAAAAATACTTGCCCAGGCTTTCGTAGATGTGACTCATTGGGTACAGTTTCCCAATTCCCTATAACACGCGCCCTCAGCCTGTGATGAGGCTGCAGTGGTCGGAGCTGCAGTCACCTCCACTTACAGAGATGAAAGCTCGGAGCCTGAGCTGGAAGCCAGGAGCCAAGACACACAGTCGGTCCCTCTTATGCGGAACACCCCTCCGTCCCACACTCTCTCCTGCATTTATAACCAATCAACGGTTTAATCTGTAAATATAAACATGAGGAAGGTCCCCAGGTATTCACTCACACTGCAAAAATCTGATCATGCACTGCAACTGCTTTGGCTGCTTCTTTAAAAATCCATTCCCCAAACACTGCATAAACTGTCACTTTTAAATCACATAGATGAGTTTTTAGTTAATGTGGGTTTTTTTTTTCTCTAATCAGAAAAGCATGTTATATTCATTGTAGAATAAGATAACAATATAGAAGAAGTGAAGAACTCGGCATCACACGTCAGGGTTGTTTAAAGGCAAGAAGGACTTCAAGTAACTTGGCTGGGAAGTCTCCAGCCTTGCCTGGAGGAAGAAGTCAGTTACTTGATATTTGGATGCTTTTCAGGAGATTTGATGTCAATAACTTATTTCTAAGCAATTCGAAGTATCCTGGAGTTGGATACTCCATTCAGTACATGATTCATACAATTTGAAAGGATCAATAGCTATCTGATTTCAGGTTTTCATCGATGACCAGGTATACTGCATTTCCCCACAATTTTTAAAAAACATTTCCTCTGATCAATGAAACTTTACTTTTTTTTTTTTTTTAACTACATCTCAATAGTACTGACTGAAATTATGGTATTTAGAAATTTATCATCAGGACATCTGAATTCTTAACTGAGATTCCAAGAAGCCTTGAGGTTTCTGGGCAAATGAGACATTTTTTTTTTTTTAAGCAAACATAGCAGAGTTTATACCTTTAAATGCATGTAGTTCCACCCCCCCACCCCCCCGGGGGAGGAAACTGTGTACCTTTTTCAGTGTGTTCCCATGGCTCACAATATGCTGGGGGAATTACAGGAAGCAAGGGCAGGCGGCTTGGAACGGCCCATCCCAACCCTGCCTCTCAGTTCCTGAACTAAACAGGAATTTTCTCAGTCAGCAACAACTCTGTCTAAAGCCACTGATTACATCTCTGAATCTGTTCAGAGACGTACGGTCTTCTCCCTGTGCCTCAGGGGAGAGCAGAACCAAAGCACTCTGCTTGGGGAGCTTGAGAGAGGAGTCAGGTACCGCCCGCCCTGAGCCCACGTGATGGAGTCCAGGGCGGCTGGGCACCCAGGGCTGTGCTCTGTGATACCAGGAACGAGGGGACCGAGGCTTCCTGCAGGACCCCAGACACGGCGGCTCAAAGGAAAGTCATCTCCTCTGCTTAAACCCTCCAACATGAATTCTGGCATGATCTACGCATCAGTCAAGCTGATGCTTTGCCTTCCACGTATCTCTCAAATCTCTCATCTATACAAATCCATGATAGAGGGGTACCACGATATTTGCAATCATCTCCCAATTGACCAGCATTCATTTTGTTTCCAGATACTTCTTTCTTTCACTGCAAGGATGATGCCATAACAATCTTGTATACAAAATCGTGCATACTGGTGCTTTTATTTTTATGGGCTAGTTTCCCAGAAGCTGAGTCATGTAATATATGTGTGTGTGTGTGTGTGTGTGTGTATTAATAGTTTGCTTTTCAAAAACTCACAAGACCACAGTAGGGCACTATGTCTGCACCCCCTCTGCCAATCTCTCCATCTACCAAAGAACCAATCTGATGGGAGGGATAATATCTCATTGCAGGGCTCAATGACAGCGTCCCCAAAAGATGTGATCATAACCTAATCACCAGACTCTATAAATATGGTCTCATTTTAAAAAAGGGTCTTTGCACTTGTGGTTGCCAAAGGGACGGGAGATGGGAGAGGGATGGATTGGGAGCTTGGGGTCAGCAGATGCAGACTATTATAGATAGAACGGATAAACAACAAAGGCCTACTGGACAGCACAGGGAACTATACTCAATATCCTGTAATAAACCATCACGGAAAAGAATAGGAAAAAGAACGTATAATCTATAACTGAATTACTTTGCTGCACAACAGAAATTAATGCAACATTGTACACTTTAATAAAAAAGTAAGAAAATAAAAATTTTTTAAAGGGTCTTTGCAGATATAACTAAGGAAATATAGATGAGATCTTCTTGGATTATTTGATGGGCCCTAAGCCCTGGGGAAGGAAATGGCAACCCACTGCAGTATTCTTGCCTAGAGAATCCCATGGACAGAGGAGCCTGGCAGGCTACAGTCCATAGGGTTGTAAAGAGTCAGACACGACTTAGTGACTAAACCACCACCACCACCACCAAGCCCAATGACAGGTAAGCTTGTAAGAGACACGTGGGGGAAGCGGTGAGGACCGAGTGAAGAGAAGGTAGAGGGTGGAGTTAAGCAGCCACAAGCCAAGGGAAACCTAAGGCCACCAGACCCTGGAAGACAAAGGGCGGAGTCTCTCCTAGAGCTTCTGGAGGGGCACGGCCCTGCCCTCGACGTTGGACTTTTCAGCTCCAGGACTCTGAGAAGAATTTACTTCTGCTGTTTTAAGCCACCAAGTTTGTGGCAATTTGTTATGGCATCCCTGGGCAACCAGTATTCATTGTTATCACATGTTTTTCTGAAAATGACTGAAGTTAGATATCTTTTTGTGGTTTTTATTGGCCATTGGAATTTGCTTTCCTATAAATGTACTATTCCGATCTTTCTTCCACTTTTCAAAGGCTGTTTTTTTTCCTAACAATTCTGATGAATGTTATTTAAAAAAAAAAAAAAAAGAGGCAGATATTAACCCTTTGTCTGCCATGTGTTGTAAGACATCTGTTGAAGTTTGTTTATGGCTGTTGGGTCACACGGTGAAAAGAAATTATAGGGTACATACAGCATACTCTTCTTTTATCCCTCATGAGTTAGTTTCCTGTTGATTACAAACGTCTCTCTGATATCTGGATGATAAAAATATTCTCCTAATTCTCCTTTGAAATGCCTGTGGTTGGCACAAAGATGGTCCCCAAAGACGCCCATGCTCTCATCTCTGGCACCTGTGAAGATACTTCCTTCCACAGCAAAAGGGACTTTGCAGGTGTGATTAAATGTACGGGCCCACCTCATTAGGACTGACTCAGATGTGTTCGTTTTTTTTTTTATAGCTGAGTAATATTCCATTGTGTATACATACCATAATTTCTGTATCCATTCATCTGTCCATGGATATCTAGGCTGCTTCCATGTTCTAGCTATTGCAAAAAATGCTGCAAAGTGGAGTACATGTGTCTCAATATTGTGTTGGTTTCTGCCATCCATCAACATGAATCAGCCACAGGTATACACATGTCCCCATCCTCTTGAACGTCCCTCCCACCACCCTCCCCACCCGACCCGTCTGGGTTGTCACAGAGCACTGGGCTGAGCTCCCTGTGTCACACAGCAAATCCCCGCCGGCTGTCTATTGCACACAGGGAAGTGTACATGCTTCCATGCTGTTTTCTCAGCCCGTCCCGCCCTCTCCTTCCCCCACCATGTCCGCAAGTCTGTGCTCTCTGACTGCATCTCCATCGCTGCCCTGCAAATAGGAATATCAGTACCATCTTTCTAGATTCCATACACATGTGTTAATCCTCCAATAATTTTTTTTTTTTTAATATACAGGTACTGAGAAGGGGAGAATGGCCTGGATTCTCCAGGTGGGCCAAATCTAGTCCTAAGAGCCCTCAAGAAGGAGATCCTTTTCCAGGTGTGGTCAGAGGGCAATGCTACCATGGGAGGACCATCAGAGAGCTGCAATACTGCTGGCTTTGAGGACAGAAAGAATCTAAAGCCAAGGAACGTGGACAAGCCTTGGGAATGGGGAGGAGGTGGATTCTCCTTTAGAACCTCCAGAAAAGAATGCAACCCTGCCTGGTCCTGTGAGACCCAAGCCAGACTTTTCACCTATAGAAATATTAGGGGGAAAAATTTGTTTTCCTTAAGCCACTAGGTTAGTGATGATTTGTAATGGCAGCAGTAGAAAATGAATGCATATTTATCGCTTGATTAAACATGTGTACCTTTATCCATGTATAATTTACGCTAAAATAATTTTATTGAGGTATAGTTACTTACAATGTTGTGTTAACTTCTGATGTAAAGTGAAGTGACTCAGTTATACATATATGCATTCTTTTCATCTTCTTTTCAATTATATTTCATTATGGGATATTGAATATAGTTCCCTGTGCTATGTGGTAAGACCTTACTGTTTATTATATCCATAATTTACTTCTGAGTATGTTAGCGAGTAGGAGTACAGCTTTGGTTCTAGATAGACTTTCCAACAGGTTGTGCTGATCAGTTTGTTTATTCCTTTGCTAATATCATATAGTCTTGATACAGTCCCTTCAATATGTTCAAGTATCCAGTAGGCAAGCTAGCTGCCTCTGTTTTTGTTTTTAAAAATAGTTTTGTTGGGTTTTTACAGATATTGTTTGATGTTCTTCAAATTAGTGTTTCTCATTAAAGCTCGTTCCTAAGTCTTGTACAGCGCGTTGTTAGGGTGACAATTACTTCTCCATTTGTAAACTTATTTTAGAATACAGAGTCTCAAGAGTTTTACCACTGAGAATTTTGTTAGTTTTTAGATGACAGTCTTTATCACATGTAAGTAAAACAGAAACAGATAAGTAGAAAGTGATTAAGGTTTTATTTTATTAAAAAGGGCTAAATTTTGCAAATGGCTTTTCCACATGTATTGTTCCAATCTTTTTTCCTTCCTTTAATTTAATGATGAGACAAGTTATTTTGATAGATTTCCTTATTTTTAACTATGTTTATATTCTATAAATAAGTCCTTTTTGGTCATTGTCATGGTGTATTATTCTTTCAAGATACCTTTGAATTTTACTTGGTAATATTTTATTAAATATTACATGCGTAAGTGAAATTGGTCCTTTTTTTTTTTCCTTTGGTCTGTATTTTGTTTATCATTAGGCTTTGAAAGAAAGATTATGTAGGCTTTATGAAATGATTTGAGAACTTTGAGAATTGATGCGGAAGCCCAAATAAAAGAAATGACATAAAAATTTGAAAAACATAAGCCATACAATCTAGTAGATTTGTACACAGAACCCACATCATAATGGAACATATAAATTACAAGTCTAAAAAGATAATTTTAGCTTACTTTAAAAAGTATATACTTTAATAGATCATAATCTTAGATCATAAGCAAGTAAAATTAGTGTTAAATACTAAAGCAATGGCTAGTCAATCTTAACCACTTGACAAAATAACTCTAGGATTAATGAGAAAAGCAAAAGTTAAACTGAGTGACTTCATTTTCACTTTTCACTTTCATGCATTGGAGAAGGAAATGGCAACCCACTCCAGTTTTCTTGCCTGGAGAGTACCAGGGACAGAGGAGCCTGGTGGGCTGCCGTCTATGGGGTCGCACAGAGTGGACACGACTGAAGCGACTTAGCAGCAGCAGCAGCAGACCCAATCAAAGGAAAATATCTATTTCCTACTAAAAATTATGTAACACAGCCAAAACTACATTCAGGGGAAAATGTATGGCTTATAGCTATGATAACTTCATTATTGAAAGACATTATAAATGAGCATGGTATTTGTATTAAGAAATTTCATGAAGAACAAAATAATAAACCTACATAAAGTATGAACAAGAAATCGATAAACACTGAAATAGATAAAATGGAAAACAAGCATGGTAGAAAGAAGAAATACGTTCAAATTATATGGTTCTTTCATAAAATATATAACCATCTCATGAATATGATTGAGGAAAGAAGAGAAGAAATTATTAGAATTGAGAGAAGAGAGAAGCACATACAAAAGAATAAAATAATTATAAGAAAGTACTACATTTAATCCCATTGCCATAGATATGAAAACCTAAAGGGAATGGATTATTTATTAAATAAAATAGAAATTAACTTCAAGTTAAGAAATGTGGCTCAGAATCTGCCCACAATGCGGGAGATCTGGGTTCAATCCTTGTGTTTGGAAGATTCCCTAGAGAAGGGCATGGCAACCCACCCCAGTATTCTGGCCTGGATAGTCCCCATGGACAGAGAAGCCTGCCTGGTGGGCTACACAGTCCACGGGGTCGCAGAGAGTCAGACACAACAGAGTGACTAACACTTCCCACAAGAAGAAATTAAAAAAAATGTAATAAAGAGATTGAAACAGTGACTCAAAGTCTATCATTTAACAGGGAGAAAAGTATCAAGGCTAAATAATTTTACAGCTGAGGAAGTTCCAACTTTTAGAAAACAGATAATGCCAATGCTGTTAAAACTACTCCAGACCAGTGAAAAAGATGAAAATTTCCTAAATTCCTTATATGAATTGTATAGATCATTGGTTCTTCTAGTGTGTTTCTTAGGCCATCAACTTCTGGAACCTTGTTAGAAATAAAGATTATCTAGACCTCCTGAATCAGAAACTCAGGGGTGAGGCTCCCAGAACTGGAGGTCCTCAAATGGTAACTTGTGAGTACCACTGCCATGGATGCGGCTGGCACACACGCTACATACAACAGGCTACGAACGTCGCTTCATCCTCAGGACCACGTCTGCTGGATTGCCCGCTCTCCTTTCTTTTCCTCAACTTCAATCTACCTTCCAAATGTGCTCACATAATTTTTCCCTCCCACAACCACTATATATATATATATATATATATATATATATATATATATATATTTGCATAACAAAGCTCTTCCATGTATAGAGATATCGAGACGTTTACTCTATGATCACCAGCAAAGTCAGTTCTTAGGAGTGCGAGGTGGCTGGAGGTAAAAATGAGCGAACAGAGCAGGGTATGGTAGTGTTGGTGGGAGCAGGCGTGTAGTATTTCCTCCTTGGTCCTGGGATTCCTGCTGCACATGTTGGGTGAGGTCAAGGTTGAAGGTTCAAGTACCAGGACTGCTGCTGCTGCTGCTGCTGCTAAGTCGCTTCAGTCGTGTCCGACTCTGTGCGACCCCATAGACGGAAGCCCACCAGGCTCAAGAACACTGGAGTGGGTTGCCATTTCCTTCTCCAATGCATGAGAGTGAAAAGTGAAAGGGAAGTCACTCAGTCGTGCCTGATTCTTAGCGACCCCATGGACTGCAGCCCACCAGGCTCCTCCATCCATGGGATTTTCCAGGCAAGAGTACTGGAGTGGAGTGCCATTGCCTTCTTGTATCGGCTTATATATTGGTAGGAATTACAGGTGATAACTCATCCCAAACTAAGGTAAACATGGGTATTTGCATGTTGCTGCACTCTATTCACCAAATGAGAAGAAGTACATTTTCCCTGTAAGGGTGGACAAGCTACAGTTGGTTTGAAGCCCTTAACCTGCTTTAACAATGAGGCAAAGAGGTACGTGAAAGGCACACCACGAAAGCCGGGCGTTTCACATCCATTGTATCATTTCTTCCTACATCTACCATAGAAAGTTGTTCTTAGGAACCCCTTTTTTATAAATTTAATTTTATTTTATATTGGACTATAGTTGATTTACAATGCTGTGTTAGTTTCAGGTATATAGCAAAGTGATTCATTTATACACACACATGTATCCACTCTTTTTCAGAGTGTTTTCTCATATTGGTTATTACAAAGAGACCTTGAAAACAAATTTACGATTACCAAAGGGGAACGGGGGGGTCAAGGGATAAATCAGGAGTTTGGGATTAACACATACAAACACTACATATACAAAGTGGATAACCAACAAGGACCTACTCTACAGCACAGGGAACTCTGCTCCTTTTTTTTTTAACAAGAAAAAAAACTGACAGAAAATATTGGGGACTTGCTCTAGGACACTTGATTCTATTCAGGTTTGCCTTGCTGCTTTGGCTCCTTCTACTAAAACCTCTTAGAATTCTTTTTCTCAGACGGAGTTGGCTCCCGAGAAATCTGAGTCTATCTCCTTCTTCAGTGGGCGACTCCTCCTGAAGAGGTCTTTCTAGTAGATAACATACTTCCTCGCTTGTTCATTTAGACGTGATTCAGAATGAAAGCCCTTCAGCGATGTTTGTATTGCGTTGGCCCAGAGACTAACAGATCATTCTACGTTTTAATATTAACCCCCCGCCATGTGGGGATTAGGAGTTTGGGTTTACTTTGGCACACAGGAGGAATACTAGTGACCTGGAATTCTGGTTTCCAGGAGGCTCATCGCTGTGATGATAAGCGCTCCCTGAATCTACATTTCCTGGCACATCACAGGCCTGGGCTGGACCACCCGTGGGAGGATGCAGGGATCTGTCAACAGTGTCCTTGACAAAGCAGTCTTCCCCAGAGGGATCTGGTCCCTCGCTCTGAGGCACAGCACCCGGCCAAGATAATTGTGTTGTCATATATACTCCCTGAGAACAGAAATTATAAATGGGGCTCAAGAACGAGGGAAAATTCTCTGGAACAGAGGAGTGAATGTTTTCTTAGTGTTTGCCTGCTCTTAGCTGACTAACTGGGCCTCTAGGGATGGAGGTGGATGTATTACCAACTTTTCAAGGTGATCAGAAGAACTGGTCTTGATTTTTTTTCCCTAAGGCAAAGCAAATGGTTTGACAGTTGAGTGAAATAAAAGTGTTTGTTAGGCTTCAACCCTCTGTTTCCAGTCCAGGCTCAAAGTCCTTAAATTGGCACATTACTCTTGTAGATCAAATATATGACCTTGTAATTTGTAACCATGGCAGGGCTTGGAAGGCTGATGAAACTTTCAGAAAGCTAAAATCCATCTGCATACAAATAGTTCTCTGCACTTTCCTACAGTTAATTCACAAAATTTAGTAATTAATTCAGGAGGCATATTATTTATTATGAGCTGGTTTATTATCCTATAACATCTTGTTCTAAATAAAGGTCCCATCCTTAAAGCAAACCATGATTATAGAGCCTTCTCTTTTTCTTCGCAATAAAAAATGAAAATCTTGTATGAGACTTCTTGATTGCTTTATAAATATAACCAACAATAAATTATAAAATATTCATGTTGCTTTATTACTTGGCAATGATTTGTGATGAAACTAAACAAGTATATACTCATGGATGTAGGCAAGCAACTTTTAATAGCCTACCCAGCACTATACGTATGCTGAATACTACATGAAACCATGAATTATTTTTACATTTACTGGGGAGAAATAACATGATAATGTTTGAGTTAAAGGTTATTTACTTAGAACTTAAAAGGAATACATGCTATTGTAGAAAGATACTAATAATATAGACAAGTATAAGAAAAATTTATAATATATCTAGATATCTCAACTCTTATTTCTTTTCTAGTCTTTCTACGCATCTGTTATGCATTTTCTATGCAAATATAATAGAGATGAAGTTGTACGTACATTCTGATTTGTATTGTTTTCCCTCTAACATTAACCATTTTGTTATGTGAGTCTCTCTTCATAAATAGCACTTTGAAGGCGAAAACCTTCCATTATATAGACATGGGCTTCCCAGGCGGTACAGTGGTGAAGAATCCACCTGCTAACGCAGGAAATGCAGGAGACCCAGGTTCGAAGATTCCCTGGAGTAGGAAATGGCAACTTGTTCCAGTATTCTTGCCTGGAAAATTCCATGGACAGAGAAGCCTAATGGACTGTGGTCCATGGGGTCACAGAGAGTTGGGCACAGCTGAGCGACTGAGCACACACACACACACAGCGCCCCCACCCCACACACACACCCACCATATAGATAAAGCATTAAATATTTAACAGTCTCCTATTGAAGGATATTTGGTTGACTTTCGAACACAAGTAATGCCACAAATAACATTTCTGACCTGAAATCTATTTCTGAATTCTGAGTTCTTTCTTTACAAAAAATTTTCAAAAGTGTTCTAGAAGCTTCTCAAATTACCGCTTCAAAGAATACGAAGTACTTTCTTGATATGACTGCAAAACTGTGTCTTAAACTCTGTGCTTAAAGAATCCTTCAAGAATTTCCCTGTGACTTTGTTCTGTCCAGTCCTAAAGTTTTTACTGGATTCTAGTTGTTTTAAGCTAACGTATAAATATCATCTCTGGAGTTTCCAGACCACTCGCCAAAGGCCTATGACTCCACAGTCTGCTGTTGTCAAGGTAGGACTACGGGTCTATGTTGTCAACTACAGAAATAGCTTTTGTGGTCACTGCTGCAGCGTCTGTGAATTTCTTTGCCCACTTGGCAGAGAAAGTGGGAGACTGGGTGCTAAAGAAGTTGCAGACTGGAACTCCGCAGGAAGGTAAGGTAAAGGATGCTCCAAGGGGCTGTCACGGAGCTTGGGCAGTCGGACTGAGTGAGGTGGCAAGGAGACAGGGGACACTGAAATAATGCTGCTCGCTTGGACCACAGCCACCAGAAGTTTGTGGCAAACACAGGCTTAATGCCTTTCGAAGGGCTGCTTTTGAACTTGGGGTTCTCAGAAAGAAGCAGGGAGCCTTGGGGTGCAGGATTCAGGTGTTAACAGAGGCCCTAAGTCACAATACTTTGTTGAGGCCCTGAAACAGAAAAATCACCATTGGATACAGAACATCTCTATCTTTCGAAATAAATAGCAGACCAGATAATCTAATTAGGCAGAAACCATTCTGTTAGGCAGAGACTCTTCTGGAGTAAATGAAGTCTTTGTTATAAAGCCAAATTGAGGAAAGTAAATTTCCAGGCATGTGGAATCAATATGCTCGAAAAGGAAAGGGCCAGCTGTTTTATTAACAGGTAAATTACGATCTTTGGCTTTTGTGTGTATGTGTGTTTAGACCCTTACACTTATATCTTGAAACTCCTGTTTATCTTCAAATTCACCTTTAGAGTAATTATTTGCCAAGAAGTAAATTATTTGCCCATAGTAAAACCTCAATAAATATTTGCTGAATTTTAACTGAATGTATGTTTCTTTACTACGAGTTCCTTAAATTGAGGATCTTCCAAGTCTTTGAAGTGAGACCTCTTTGTGTTTATGGAATAGGTTCATGTCTCCCTTTTGTCTTTGTGACTCTATCAACCTAAAGTTCTGAATTTTCCTTCCTATGGAGGAAGGAGATGAACTGTCCTTTTTCTCCGCCATGTGGGTCGCCACCCCGCGGGTACTGACGCCTCAACAGAACCCTTTCCCTTGCAGTTTCCTTTGTCAGGAAGGCTTGTCTCCTCGGTTATGCCAGCCCCTGTCCTGGCTGGGGACAGGTGGTGGGGCCCTTCAGCAGACAGACCATGTGTGGCCACATAGCTAACGTTGGTTCTGCCTCCCTGCACTTGGCATCTTTTTGTGATTTTTCTATCTTCACTCTTTAGCTCTTTTACAGCAGGTATTGCAATTGAAATCGTTTCAGTTATTCATTTATTTTAAATTTTTCACCATTTTTCAAACTTTTGAAACTCATAACAAGAAGTGTTTAACTTTGATTTACACCCTCACATACAACAGAAATGGCAGTCTCATGAAATAACACACTTAAGAAGTATGGTAGAGTGAGGCCTACTTTCTTCATTTTATTCTAGCTTGTTCCTCAAAGAAACGATCATGAAAGCTGTCTGAGACTGGTTAAGTCAATTTTATAATCCATGAACAGGATACGAACCTGAATTTGAACTATTGGGTTATTTGCCTTCTGTTTCCTCTGATTACAAAAAAGTAAGCTCCACGAAGTCAGAGAACAAATACTTGTCTTATTCACTGTTATCCAGTCGACAAAAATATTTTTTTTAACAAATCAACACATAAAAAAATAAATTCATGAACAAAGTCTTACTAAATGTATCTTCCTTCATTTGGCATACTTGCCCCTTATAAACAACTATTTACGTGGAACATCATTTCCTTTTCTGATAAAATTATTTTTAAATCCAATCTAATGTTTGGGGTCCCAAGGCATTTCTTAAAGATGTCAACATCACTGAGTTTCTTAGCAACTCCTAGAAATGGGAAATGTACTTGAAGAAGATAACTTTTATCTGAATGTTTACAATTTGTATGATGTGCTACCCACCTGCTATTTAAATGAATCAGAAGACTCCACCCTCTCGTGTGGTCCTGTTTTGGGTGGAAAAGGGGCGACCGAATAACTGACTGACAAAGTAAGCTAAGAAAGAGAGCGAAGGGGAAGCATCCTTGACACGGACATCGGCCTGTTTCTCAAACGCTGTAGGGTGCTGGGCAGGCCTCTGGCCCGCTGCCCTGAGAGCGAGTTCTGTATCACATTTCTATTCCACTCGCAGGAAGTTTTTCCATGTGCTTATTTAAAATCTCTCCTGGTCAATCTGATACCCAATCACCTATTAGATCTTTGTGAACTAAGGTAAGAAGAACTCTGCTCAGAGGAGCACACGCTTCATGTGGTTTAAAAACTGTTTATCTAAAAGAATTTCCCATGACAGGGAACTGTTTATCAATAATCTTTGTCTTAATATTGTAAAGTAATTAGCCTCCAATTAAAATAAATAAATAAAAAAATCTTTGTCTTGCAGAAATAAATGATGTACTGTACTTTTTTTAACTTCTTTCTTAAAGGGAAAGGAAAAGAGAGAAAATCTTCCTTCATCCAAAATCTTTTTTTTTTTTTTCTAACATAAGTAACTATTTCTGGTGAGACTTTAGTGACTGTTCATTTGCTCTAAAGCCACGCTTTTCAAATTTTAGTATTGATCAGAATCAACTAGATGGCTTTTAAAACACACATCACTGGCCCCACACCTAGAGTTTTTTTCTCATAGAATTTGCACTTCTAATGAGTTTTCTTTTTTAAAAAATTTCATTGGAATATAGCTAATTTATACTGCTGTGTTAGTTTCTGGTGTAGAGCAAAGTGGTTCAGTTATACATACAGTTATATATATATATATGCACATATCTATTCTTTCACAGATTCTTTTTCCATTTCTTATTACAGAATATTGAGTAGAATTCTCTCTGCCATATAGTAGGTTCCTATTGGTTATAATTTTAGATATAGCAGTGTGAGTATGTTAATCACAAGCCTCCAGTCTGTCCCTCCCTCTGTCTTTCCCCTTTGATAACCTTAAGATTTTCTTCTGTGTCTGCAAGTCTATTTCTATTTCATAAGTAAGTGTATTTTTATCATTTTAAAAATCAGATTCCACATAATATTAGTGATACCACATGGTATTTGTCCTTCTCTTTTTGACTTACTTCATTTAGTATGATCATCTCTGCTGCTAAGTCACTTCAGTCATGTCTGACTGTGCGACCCCATAGACGGCAGCCCACCAGGCTCCCCCGTCCCTGGGATTCTCCAGGCAAGAACATGGAGTGGGTTGCCATTTCCTTCTCCAATGCATGAAAGTGAAAAGTGAAAGTGAAGTCACTCAGTCGTGTCTGACTCTGTGCGACTCCATGGACTGCAGCCCACCAGGCTCCTCCACCCATGGGATTTTCAGGCAAGAGTGCTGGAGTGGGGTGCCATCGCCTTCTCCGATGATCATCTCTAGGTCCACCCATATTGTAGAAATGGCATTATTTCATTCTCTGCTTTATGGCTGAGTCATATTCCATTGTATACTTCTACCAGGTCTTCTAAACAGCATGAGTTTTCATTTGATGTGGATACTCTGATCTGAGCACGGTGTTTTGAGAACAATGGTTCTGAACAATGATTCTCAGCTGGGATGATCCACGGGCATTTGGCAATGTATGGAGACATGTTCAATTGTCACGGTTGGGTCTGGGGAGGTCTTTACTGGCGTCTAGTAAGTGAGGCCAGGTCAGTTCAGTTCAGTTCAGTCGTTCAGCCATGTCTGACTCTTTGTGACCCCATGGACTGCAGCACACCAGGCTTCCTTGTTTATCACCAACTCCTGGAGTTTACTCAAACTCATGTCCATTGAGTTGGTGATGCCATCCAACCATCTCATCCTCTGTCGTCGCCTTCTCCTCCCACCTTCAGTCATTCCCAGCATCAGGGTCTTTTCAAATGAGTCAGTTCTTTGCAGCAGGTAGCCGACGTACTGGAGTTTCAGCTTCAGCATCAGTCCTTCCAATGAACATTCAGGACTGATCTCCTTTAGGATGAACTGGTTGGATCTCCTTGCAGTCCAAGGGACTCTCAAGAGTCCTCTCCAACACCACAGTTCAAAGCATCAATTCTTCAGCACTCAGCCTTCTTTATAGCCAAACTCTCACATCCATACATGACCACTGGAAAAACTAAGGCTTTGACTAGACGGACCTTTGTTGTAAGGCCAGAGATGCTGCTAAATACCCTACGATGTGCAAGACAGCCCCTACCGCAAAGAATTACCCAGTCCCAAAGGTCAGCATGCTGAGACCGGGACACCTTTGGGTAAGGGAGCTGTCTTTCCCATGGAAGCCCACTGTTTAATACGAGTCTAAACCACAAGAGAAACAAGAGGACCTCTTCTCAGAAGGCTTCAGCTGCCGTGGGATGATGTCACAGGAATTAACTTAATTGGCTCAAGCATATCAAGTCATCTCTCTCTGCGCCTCCTGTCTCTCTCACATTCACACGTCCACAAAGCTTATAAAACACCCCGTGGTCCAGACGTTCACTCATCCAAAATGTAAATGAGGACTTAGGTAGGGATGTGAAACCAACTGGGATGAGGAAATACTTTTAGTCCCCACGGGGCTGCAAGCAACTTACTATAGCAGAGAAGATTCCGGGCGTACCGTGACTGTGGAAAATGGAAACACAGATATCCCAGAGTAATAGAGCTGGAAAGAGCCTGACTATTCCCTAGCAGACCAGTGTTTCTCTTTAATATTGTATTTGAATGGCAGAAGAACCTAAAATTAAGGAGGCCTCAATGGTTCTCTAAGGTACCTTCTCTCTCCACCTCTCATGGACTCTTCCAGCCTTCGATTTTCAGAATTTACAGAGCCCACACCACAAAGAAAACCTGCTCTCTGATAAAGAAGAAGCATACCTCACTATCAGCTGTGGCTTCTCCCCATCTTCTCCCAATGGCTCATTTATGCCCAAGTCCCCTGTCTTCACTACGGGAGAGGCTGTCCACGGTGGAAATGTAATGAGTTTGCCTTGTGGCTCTTCCCTTACGCACCCGTGCATTCTGCATGAAGTGTATCTGCAAGTCTTCCAGACGAGCCTTTCCAAACCTTTCTTCCAGATTCTCTCCACTCTTTCTGCCTCTCTGCGGGCCTGTACCAATCTCATCTCTCTTCCGGATTTCCAAACAGCCTTTCCATTGGCCTGCCAGCCTCTGGCTTGCCGCCTCTGCAGACCCTTTCCAGAGTGAGCTCTCTAAAACCTGCCTCATCTCAGTTTGAAACCTGTCAGGAGCTACAGATGTGTCAGAAGACCTTCTGATGGCTGGAAAGGCTTAGTGTGCACAGACCACTGCTCACTTCTCAGAGCTGGTTCCCCTTCTCTCAGCCCACCCCCACCAGCCCACTATGTCCCTGCCAAACATGCCTGGCTTCCCTGAAAGTCATGCCACCCCTAAACACCATCCTTCTCATGTACTCTTTCCCCTGCTGAGGACACTGGAACACTCGCCTCTGCCTTCTGCTTCACACCCACTCCCTCAAGTCTCAGCTGAAAGAGCGTTTTTCCCGGGAAGCTTCCCTGGAGCATGGGCTTAGTTGCTCCGTGGCATGTGGGATCCTCCCAGATCAGGGATCAAACCTGTGTCTCCTGGATTGCCAGGCGAGTTCTTTACCACTGAGCCACCAGGAAAGCCCAGAGGTAAGTCTTCACTCTTCTTTTCTTAGAGCTCCCGTACCTGACAAATGGTAAATACTGGTTGTACTTCCTGGTGGGAATTTAATAAGCTCTGTGATCTGGGGAAAGAGTTAAATGAAGCTGGAGGGGGAGATAAATTGTGAAATATAAAAGGAGCCTTCCTTGGGAAATCCTTGAAATCAAACCATGTGGCTGACATTTTCTACTCATACACCCATGTCTGTGGGGAAGAATCATCATCAAACCTAGCTTCCTGACTAATTTGGAGCTGATCTCTTTAGATGGCCTCCAGGAATGTTCACATTCTTTTTTCTCTGCTGTGAGTCTAACTGGATCACAGCATCACTGGAAGGCAGTGTGGCTGGACGTGAGACCTGTGTGGCTGGACCACATCCTACAGGCCTCGTCGGCTGTGGCAAGGAGTGAGGTCCTTGCTTGTGGCCCAGTGGAAACGTCAGAAGAGTTGAAACAGCAGTGGTGGCTTCTGTCTGCTTGATGGAAAATGGATTCGCGTGGAAAGGGCGAGTCCGTCGAAGCATTTCAGAATGATGCACCTTGACCCAGGCTGATGGCAACGGAGATGTGAGACGTGCAGACTCCAGAGGCATTTTGGGGGCAGAAGATGTAGGAATTGCCAAGGGTTTGGATTTTGAGGGGAGGGAAGGAGGAAGCAAGTATGGTTTCTAGGTTTTTGGATTGAACACTCAGATGAATGGGGCCTCCATTAACTGAGATGGAAAGACAGAAACTCCTACTTATTTTCAGCCCGGTTCTCACCTCCTCCAGGAAGGCTGTCACCAACTTCAACCCATCTTCCCTCTTTCCTCTCAGCAAGCGGGGACCTCCTTGCCTGCCCTACTCATTCTTTTAGGAGCGTGTGCTCAAGGCGCCAATCTGGCTTATGGTCCTTGTAGGGGAGGGTCACCCCTGCTCCCCCACCCCCACCTTCTCATGCAGTATCACCCCCAGAACAGCTCTGGATGTAGTTGGGGTGCCACACATACTTGAGGAATTAAATATGATTCACATTTGCAGCAAATTACTCTGGAGCTATTCCGTGGAGCCGTCAGCTGCTAAGAATATCCTGCCTCCCACGGGACTAAATGTTTGTCTCCTCCAGTTCATACCCCACTGGATGTTTTCAGAAGCCCAGCACCGAAACTCGGTGCCTTTCTAGCATTGTAAAGCCAGGCTTTAACTTCCATACTCTGTGATTATTTAGCATTATCACCTTTCACCTGAGGTACAGTTACTTTTCTTTCCCATTATTAAGTGTTACCATAAAATGCAACCTCATCCCCTCTTCTGTTAAAGAGAAATTTAGGATAAGTTTCTGCTGCTTGAAAACACTTGAATCATCTCAAAAACCTTTCATTTTCTACAGTGTTCATTCACACTTTGGTCAGAATGCTTAAAAAAAAAAAGACAAAACCTTAGTATAGCATATTATCACCTTTCAATGCATTTCAAAAGGTTTTTGTTTTTTTTTTTTTAATACAAATCTGGTACATATTTGGAGTTAGGCATTCACTGTAACTTCCCACGCAAAGCAAGAATGTGGCCTCAAATATTCTTAAGAGTCAGAAAAGAACATAATTATAAAGAACTTATGCACAGGCAGGAATTGGGCTTTTTCTTGCTCTTTCAACTCATTATCTTCGAGAATTACTTAGAAAAGTTGATTTCTGCTCTTCATGTTCTCTAGAACTGGGATAGGCATTTTATACACCCTTTGTCATGAAGTAAGCCCAGCCACTCCATGAGAGCTTTGACCTCAGCTTCTCAGTGGAGCAGAGGGTACCTAGGAGGGTAAATAATTTGTCTGAGGATGCACAGCTAGAAACAGCATCAGCTGTATCCAGATCGCTTCCTCTGAGCATCTAAAGCTCACATGCCCATTCACGCAGTGATGGGGAAGGAAATCCCATGACAAAAAACCCAGCTCCACGGGAGGACTTGCCAAACGCTTTGAGAATTCTTCCTTCTCTCCAACCAAATCCTGAAATTTCCATTCACTCAGTCCCACTGCCTGAAATGGGAGTTCTTCACACAGGCTTTATAAGGCTCCATGAAACCCCAGATATTATGGTTCGATCTTGCATTTATATAAGTACACTTTCTGGGAAGTAAGTCCACGTGGTTTTTCAAAAAATCAGAGTCTCAAAGATGTCTGTCATCCCCTTCTCCAAAGAACGAAATCCTTTTCTTAGAGAAATACAAGACCAGCAGTCTCCTTACCCTGGACCTCATCCTTCAACTTGAAAACAGCTGTATCTGGCAGCCTTTTCTCCAGACTGAAGACCCCCAGGTCTCCCCGCCTTTCCTGGAGAACATGGAGCACCTCTGAAGCCACAGTCTCCATGGGACGCCCCCTCGCACTCCCCTCAGGTGTGGCTCGTCAGGAAATTCAATGTCCCACAAAGTGCTGCACTAGGAACTGATTTCAATGGTCTGTTCATACATGCCTTCCATATTCTATTTAAGAACAGAAGATAGTTTTTCTTTTATAAATCTCCTTAAAAAATTTAAAGTTTAGAAAACACAGCATTACGATCTCTATCCCTTTACTATTCTTTTCCCCCCGATCTTCCACTGAAAAAGCCTGAAATCCAGGACTGATATTTTCTTTGCCTTATCTTTGAACTCCAGTTCAAGACAGCTGGGAACTACTGGTACATTATTTGTACCAATCAAAGTACATTTGCAGAATCTCACCCTCAACAATGACATGTTAGAACTTTAAGGAGAGTTGGCTACTGGAAGCGCGTGCCCTGAGATGGAAGAGGCCTTGACCCCACACCTGAATTGTAACAAAAGCCCCGCCAGCATCCACACAGAGAGGAGCTGTCCCGGAGAGCTGGACACTTACCCTGCAGTCCTCCCGGCTTTCAGGATCTCTCATGTCTCCAAACCCTCAGTATGATCTACTCCTCGTCTGCCTCCAAGCCAGGTGGAAAGAAGGCTTTCTCAGCCAAGAAACTGCTTGGGACCCATCACCACATCCCGCGCTTCTGAGGCTGAGTGATCCCAATTAGACGCTCTTGAAATGCATCTTAGATGCCAGTGCGGAGTGACGCCAGGCTGGCGTCACGACTGTCCGGGCTTCGCCACGTAACGCTCCCAGGCCAACAGTTCATGACTTGGGGCTGTTGTCTGGCTCTGGGATTCCACACCATGCCTCCAGCCCGCTCCCAGAAGCCAGCCCTGCAGCAGGAAGATGAGCGAAGCTGGTGGTAACCTAAACCCACAGTGAAAGGAGACGCCTCTAACACCAGGAGGCTGCCTGGACAGCTAACACCTGACATGCTACCTTATCCATGTCCACGGGCCCTGTGACGATGAGAACTTTTGCTGCCACCCAGCCAGAGGAGCATCATTGCAGAGAGAAATCATTCCTTCCACTAATTCCACTGCTTAATGCTGGCAAAGAGGACAAGAGTAATCGGACTCGAATAAGTCCGGCTTGCGATGCCTGTCTGTTTGAAGCTTCTTGGGGCTGGAGAATTCAGACTGGTGAGGCTGAATTTCAAATGTCTTTTTAAAAAAAAAAAAAAAAAAAAGAGCATTATTCTGCCAATGTCCCATAGAGCAGCACTTGTTTGCTGCTGGGGTGCTGAGAAATGAATTTAATTTGCTTTCTTGCACTCTTCAGATAACATGTTTCTGCTGGTGTGTAAAGTCTGGAAGCTCTCTGCATGCCAAGGCAATGCTCCTAAATGAAGTCTTACATAAGCCTGACAAATTATCTACAGATAGAAGTAATCTCAATGGGCGGGGTTACAGAGGTGTGACTGGTAAGGGCCGGAGAGCCACCAACACAAAAGCTGGCTGAGAAACACTTTCCAAAGTCTCAGCCATATGTAGATTTTTTGCCAGTAAGGTTATCATGAGATATTTTTAAGGTACCGATACTGACATATTTTCTTTTTGTTTTTGCACCTTCCACGCTTTCTCTATTCTCTTTCCCCCTGCTCCTTTTCAGCAAACACCATTCTTTCTCCTTTCTTCCTCTTTGCCTCTCTCGTTCTTCCTGTCTGTCCCTTCCCATCACATGTCCTCTCTGCATGTTATGGTTCAGATGCCATATTTTCTGGCCATCCCACCCGACGTGCCTAGATTCCAGATGCCCTGCACTGCAGCTTCACCCCCTCCTGGGTCACAGCAGTGACGACAGTCCGTCACCTCTGCCCTCTGCACAACACCCTCAAGGCTTCGCCCTGGGTACCAGGTGAGCCCTGCTCTCCAGTCCGCAAAGGAGACCCTCCGATCCAGCCCCACAGCTGCTCCTTGACCCGTCCTGTCTCCCACCTCACCTTGTCCCACACACCGTACACCTCCCACCACTATCACACATTGACCCCCTCCAAATCCCTTCTGTTTACACCTTTTCACAAAGGCTAAACCTGTCTTTAAAGCTCAAGCCCTTCTTTCCCTTCCCCAGGCTTGGTTAACTTCATGTGTCTTTCCTCTTCGGGTCTGCATTGCATTGCGAACATTTTTTCCCCCTGTCATGTCAAATAGGTGAAGAATTTCTGGGGCAAAGATGTTGCTGACTCACCCCCCAGGCAGTTGCTCAATCAATGTTTGCTGGATGAACTTTGTTTCTCTGAGTTTCTCTTCAAGATTTCACTAGGAAGCCACAGCAGCATCGCGGTTCATTGGTTACAAGAATGAATGCATGGGTTCACGTCCCACTGTGATGTGAGCAAGTTAACCACCCTCTTTGCTTCCTCGGTTCCCCATCTGTCAATGGAGATGATATTGTCCAGCTCTAGGGTAGGGGTGAGGATTAAGAGAGTTGTTATGTGTCATGTGTGGATCACAATAAACCGTGGAAAATTCTGAAAGAGATGGGAATACCAGACCACCTGATCTGCCTCTTGAGAAATTTGTATGCAGGTCAGGAAGCAACAGTTAGAACTGGACATGGAACAACAGACTGGTTCCAAATAGGAAAAGGAGTTCGTCAAGGCTATATATTGTCACCCTGTTTATTTAACTTATATGCAGAGTACATCATGAGAAACGCTGGACCGGAAGAAACACAGGCTGGAATCAAGATTGCCGGGAGAAATATCAATAACCTCAGATATGCAGATGACACCATCCTTATGGCAGAAAGTGAAGAGGAACTCAAAAGCCTCTTGATGAAAGTGGAAGAGGAGAGTGAAAAGTTGGCTTAAAGCTAACATTCAGAAAACGAAGATCATGGCATCTGGTCCCATCACTTCATGGGAAATAGATGGGGAAACAGTGGAAACAGTGTCAGACTTTATTTTTCTGGGCTCCAAAATCACTGCAGATGGTGACTGCAGCCATGAAATTAAAAGACTTACTCCTTGGAAGGAAAGTTATGACCAACCTAGATAGCATATTCAAAAGCAGAGACATTACTTTGCCAACAAAGGTTCGTCTAGTCAAGGCTATGGTTTTTCCTGTGGTCATGTATGGATGTGAGAGTTGGACTGTGAAGGCTGAGTGCCGAAGAATTGATGCTTTTGAACTGTGGTGTTGGAGAAGACTCTTGAGAATCCCTTGGACTGCAAGGAGATCCAACCAGTCCATTCTGAAGGAGATCAGCCCTGGGATTTCTTTGGAGGGAATGATGCTGAAGCTGAAACTCCAGTACTTTGGCCACTTTATGTGAAGAGTTGACTCATTGGAAAAGACTTTGATGCTGGAAGAGATTGGGGGCAAGAGGAGAAGGGGACGACAGAGGATGAGATGGCTGGATGGCATCACTGACTCGATGGACGTGAATCTGAGTGAACTCCAGGAGTTGGTGATGGACAGGGAGGCCTGGCGTGCTGCGATTCATGGGGTTGCAAAGAGTCGGACATGACTGAGCGACTGATCTGATCTGATGTGTCATGTGGTTAGAAAATGGAAAGGGATACATGTTATATAAGTGTTGTTAAATATGAGCGAGTAGGGCACTCTGGTACCCAACAGCCTCCTCTGCTGTGCTGAAGGGAGGAGGTTTTGGACATGATCAGGACTGACCTGGTTTAGATGAAAAGATGCTTGATTAGAAACATGAATGTCTGCCTCCCTCCTCCAATCAGAAGGACATATACAGTCAATCCTTGGTTATCCATTTCAAATATAGTAGTGTGTTTACACGGAGAAGGCAATGGCACCCCACTCCAGCACTCATGCCTGGAAAATCCCATGGACGGAGGAGCCTGGTGGGCTGCAGTTCATGGGGTCGCTAAGAGTCGGGCATGACTGAGCGATTTCACTTTCACTTTTCACTGTCATGCATTGGAGAAGGAAATGGCAACCCACTCCAGTAGTCTTGCCTGGAAAATCCCATGGATGGAGGAGCCTGGTAGGCTGCAGTCTATGTGGTCACTAAGAGTCAGACAGGACTGAGTGACTTCACTTTCACATTCATGCATTGGAGAAGGAAATGGCAACCCACTCCAGTGTTCTTGCCTGGAGAATCCCAGGGACGGGGGAGCCTGATGGGCTGCCGTCTACGGGATCGCACAGAGTTGGACACGACTGAAGCGACTTGGCAGCAGCAGCAGCAGCATGGGTGTTGGAATGGAGAAGGCAATGGCACCCCACTCCAGTACTCTTGCCTGGAAAATCCCACGGACAGAGGAGCCTGGTAAGCTGCAGTCCATGGGGTCGCAAAGAGTCAGACACGACTGAGCGACTTCACTTTCACTTTTCACTTTCATGCATTGGAGAAGGAAATGGCAACCCATTCCAGTGTTCTTGCCTGGAGAATCCCAGGGATGGGGGAGCCTGGTGGGCTGCCGTCTGTGGGGTCACACAGAGTCGGACACGACTGAAGCAACTTAGCAGCAGCAGCAGCAGCAGCAGTGTGTATACACGTCCATCCCCAGTTCCCTAACTTTCCCTTCCCGCCGGCAACCATAAGTTTGTTCTCTAAGTCTGTGAGTAGGTAAGTTCACTGGTATTATTTCTTTTTAGAGTCTGCAGGTAAGGGATGTCACGTGGCATTTCTCCTTCTCTGTATGGCTTACTTCACTCAGCACGACAATCTCTAGTATGTAGCAGGAGGAACTCTGCTCAGTGTTATGTGGCAGCCTGGATGGGAGGGGAGTCTGGGGGAGAACGGATACACGTACATGTATGGCTGAGTTTCTTCGCTGCTCATGTGAAAATATTACAGCATTGTCAATTGGTTATACCTGAATACAAAGTCAAAAGTTTTTTTTTTTTTTTTTTTTAAGGACAGATTTTAACACTGAGAAGAAAACTGCATTCTGCAGGAAAACTGAAACTGGGCTTATGCCACACTGTTGTGCAGCTAGGGATGTGGGTCTGGACGGCATGTAAGAAAAACAGTAACCCGAGAGGAGAAAATGCAATTCTCAGGCTACTATCTATGATGAAGTACACACTGGGTGCAAACTGTTTTAACAGAAAATGTGTTCAGGTCCAGGTAAGTAGTTAGAAAGATGTCGAACACCAGGCAATTTAATTTCGAAAAGTGAGTAGAAGTCAAACTCAGAGACAACAGCTGAAGGGAAGTCTTGACTCCTTCTGCTGGTGGGCAAACAGAGAAGGAGATTCTCCAGTCTGGGACTCTGCAGAGTCCATCATCACCTAGGTACCCCCTGCATGATCTGGTCTGGCTGACACCCTGGCTCTGTCTCTGCCAGCGCCCTCCTGCACGAGCCTGATGCTCCAGCTGCCCCAGCAGCAGTAGCCCCCTGTCCAGAGGCTCCTCTCCTGGCTTCTCACTGCGGCTGCCCTGCCTGGGGGGCCCTCCCTCTCTCTCTGAAACAAAGGTCGGGGTTCTCCCTCTTCCTCGTGCTCTCCCAGCACCTTGCCACACCGATTTGTCAAAGCAAGCAGACTGCATGCCACTCATCTGCTCACTTTCTGACTCCCTCTCGGGACTGTGAGCCTTTCAAGAGGGGGACCAAGCCTCGGTTCCCATCGCTTCCTCTCTCCTCAGCAGAGAGGAACAGAGCAGGTGCTCCACAAGTGTGCTCTGAGCACTTGTGGCGCAGGTCTGACTCACCGCCAGGTGCCTACGCATCAGTGCTGGGTGTGCACTGCACACTGTTTATCAGGGCACACTCTGGCGATATCGCACTGGGATTGTGGCTGAGGCATTTTCACACTTGAGAAAGTGAGGATGATTGCACAATTAGGCACCACATCTCTCAGGAAGGAGAAGTAGTTAGGATTCGTGCAAAGGGTTACTTCAACTATACGTGTAGCTGACTGAGCCAAGACTTTAAAAGCTTCTTCATGAATTCATGAGTTTTTATGACTCACTTATTGTAGGTGAAAATGCACATCAAAGACACCAAGAGACACTGCTACATACCAATCAGAATTACTCAGATTAAAAAGACCAACACTATCAAGTGTTGGAGAGGAAACGGAGCAACTAGAAGTCTCATGTGACTGTAAGTTTATGCAACCACTTTAGGAAGCTGTTAGAAAGTTCCTATAAAATTAAACATACACCCACTCTATGATCCGGCATTTCTACTCCTTGGTCTACATCCAACACAAATGTACATGTTCTCCAAAAGACAGCCCCAAACCAGAAACGACCCAAATTTATTCTACCAACAGGAGAATAAATAGGGGGCTCAGATGGTAAAGAATTTGCCTGCAATGCAGGAGACCCAGGTTCGATCCCTGGGTCAGGAAGATTCCCTGGAGAAGGGAATGGCTGCCCACTCCAGTATTCTTGCTTGGAGAATTCCATGGACAGAGGAGGCGAGCTGGGTATAATTTATGGGGCTGCAAAGAGTGGGACACGACTGAGTGACTGAGTATTGATATATTCATATAATCAGTGCTGCTCAGTAACAAATAGAAAACACTGATACCCACACCGATACGTGAGAACGTCTCAGTTCAGCAAAAAGCATCAAATACAAGAGTACTTATGTAATTACCTGCATAGGAAGTTGAAGCTCAGGTAACAAATGAGTCAATGATGATAGAAATCAGAATAGTGGTAGGTCTTAGGGTGAGGGTGAGGTTCTGATGGGGGCAGAGGAGGCTGAGAAAACCTTCTGTGGTGTGGAAAAGTTCTATCTTCTCTTTTGAGTGGTGGTGGCATGAGTGATATCTATTTTAAAAACTCATTGTCTTATATCTTTTAATATATCCACATGACACTCACTAAAAACTTAGAGATAGATAGATAAGAGATTATGAGAAGCCTTGATAAATCTACATTGTTCATGGGGTTCTCAAGGCAAGAATACTGAAGTGGTTTGCCTTTCCCTTCTCCAGTGGACCACATTTTGTCAGAAAAGCAATTCCAAAGAATGCTCAAACTACCACACAGCTGCACTCATCTCACATGCTAGCAAAATAATGCTCAAAATTCTCTAAGCCAGGCTTCAACAGCATGTGAACCATGAACTTCCAGATGTTCAAGTTGGATTTAGAAGAGGCAGAGAAACCAGAGATCAAATTGCCAACATCTGTTGGATCATGGAAAAAGCAAGAGAGTTCCAGAAAAACATCTACTTCTGCTTTATTGACTATGCCAAAACTTTTGACTGTGTGGATCACAACAAACTGTGGAAAATTCTTCAAGAGATGGGAATACCAGACCACCTGACCTGCCTCCTGAGAAGTCTGTATGCAGGTCAAGAATCAACAGATAGAACAGGACATGGAACAACAGACTGGCTCCAAATGGGGAAAGGAGTTCGTCAAGGCTGCATATTGTCACCCTTGCTCATATAGACCCTTGCTTATTTAACTTCTAGGCAGAGAACATCGTGGGAAATGCCAGGCTGGATGAAGCACAAGCTGGAATCAAGATTGCCGGGAGAAATATCAATAACCTCAAATACGCAGATGGCACCGCCCTCATGGCAGAAAGTGAAGAAGAACTAAAGAGCCTTTTGATCAAAGTGAAAGGGGAGAGTGAAAAGTTGGCTTAAAACTCAACATTCAGAAAACTAAGATCATGGCATCTGAGCCCATCACTTCATGGGAAATAGATGGGGAAACAATGGAAACAGTGACAGACTATTTTTGGGGGCTCCAAAATCACTGCAGATGGTGATTACAACCGTGAAATTAAAAGACACTTGCTCCTTGGAAGAAAAGTTATGACCAACCTAGACAGCATATTAAAAAGCAGAGACATTACTTTGCCAACAAAGGTCCGTCTAGTCAAAGCTATGGTTTTTCCAGTACTCATGTATGGATGTGAAAGTTGGACTATAAAAAAAGCTGAGCGCTGAAGAATTGATGCTTTTGAACTGTGGTGTTGGAGAAGACTCTTGAGAGTCCCTTGGACTGCAAGGAGATCCAATTAGTCAATCCTAAAAGAAATCAGTCCTGAACATTCATTGCAAGGACTGATGCTCAAACTGAAACTCCAATACTTTGGCCACCTGATGCGAAGAGTCAACTCATTGGAAAAGACCCTGATGTTGGGAAAGATTGAAGGCAGGAGGAGAAGGGGATGACAGAGGATGAGATGGTTGGATGGCATCACCGACTTGATGGACATGAGTATGAGTAAGCTCTGGGAGTTGGTGATGGTCAGGGAAGCCTGGCATGCTGCAGTCCATGGGGTCGCAAAGAGCTGGACACAACTGAGCAACTGAACTGAACTGAACTGATAAGTCTAAGGGACAAAACCCCTCCATCATTTATATGAATCTCAGACACTGGATCATATAGATCCTTGCAGGTTCAGGGAAGGAAGCTATCACTGAACAAAACACAGGAAACACCTCAGCTGAACTGGAATGGGTGTGGAGCAGAGAATCAGGGGAAACTCAGTTTGTTCAGACAAGGACGAGCAAGGATGTACCCATCCCAGAAGGCTGTATCTGTAGCATAACTCCTTCTGAAGGATGAGTGGATAAAACAGTTCAGCTGAACTGTCCTATAACAGAATCTTGCAACTCAGACCTTTACTTATCTATAAACCTAGAATCAAGTCCTTTCCTCCGGGTACCCCCATTTGAAAGTCATTTTGAACGAAAAACTCAGAGCTCTGAAGGGTGGAAGCACACTAGAGCCAGAGAAGAGAGAGCAGAGTGTTTCTCTAAAGTTTTTTCGCAAAACCTTGCAGAAATGTGAGATAAGCCAAAGGTGGTCAGAAACCTCTAATCTTTTTTTTTTTTTTTGGTTATTGTTACCATCTTTCTAAATTCCATATATATGTGTTAGTATACTGTATTGGTGTTTTTCTTTCTGGCTTACTTCACTCTGTATAATAGGTTCAGTTTCATCCATCTCATTAGAACTGATTCAAATGTATTCTTTTTAATGGCTGAATAATACTCCATTGTGTATATGTACCACAGCTTTCTTATCCATTCATCTGCTGATGGGCATCTAGGTTGCTTCCATGTCCTGGCTATTATAAACAGTGCTTCGATGAACATTGGGGTACACGTGTCTCTTTCCCTTCTGGTTTCCTCAGTGTGTCTGCCCAGCAGTGGGATTGCTGGATCATAAGGCAGTTCTATTTCCAGTTTTTTAAGGAATCTCCACACTGTTCTCCATAGTGGCTGTACTAGTTTGCATTCCCACCAACAGTGTAAGAGGGTTCTCTTTTCTCCACACCCTCTCCAGCATTTATTATTTGTAGACTTTTGGATCACAGTCATTCTGACTGGTGTGAAATGGTACCTCATAGTGGTTTTGATTTGCATTTCTCTGATAATGAGTGATGTTGAGCATCTTTTCATGTGTTTGTTAGCCCTCTGTATGTCTTCTTTGGAGAAATGTCTATTTAGTTCTTTGGCCCATTTTGTGATTGGGTCATTTATTTTTCTGGAGTTGAGCTGTAGGAGTTGCTTGTATATTTTTGAGATTAGTTGTTTGTCAGTTGCTTCATTTGCTATTATTTTCTCCCATTCTGAAGGCTGTCTTTTCACCTTGCTAATAGTTTCCTTTGAAGTGCAGAAGCTTTTAAGGTTAATTAGGTCCCATTTGTTTATTTTTGCTTTTATTTCCAATATTCTGGGAGGTGGGTCATAGAGGATCCTGCTGTGATGTATGTCAGAGAGTGTTTTGCCTATGTTCTCCTCTAGGAGTTTTATAGTTTCTGGTCTTACGTTGAGATCTTTAATCCATTTTGAGTTTATTTTTGTGTATGGTGTTAGAAAGTGTTCTAGTTTCATTCTTTTACAAGTGGTTGACCAGATTTCCCAGCACCACTTGTTAAAGAGATTGTCTTTAATCTATTGTATATTCTTGCCTCCTTTGTCAAAGATAAGGTGTCCATATGTGTGTGGATTTATCTCTGGGCTTTCTATTTTGTTCCATTGATCTATATTTCTGTCTTTGTGCCAGTACCATACTGTCTTGATAACTGTGGCTTTGTAGTAGAGCCTGAAGTCAGGTAGGTTGATTCCTCCAGTTCCATCCTTCTTTCTCAAGATCGCTTTGGCTATTTGAGGTTTTTTGTATTTCCATACAAATTGTGATATTATTTGTTCTAGCTCTGTGAAGAATACTGTTGGTAGCTTGATAGGGATTGCATTGAATCTATAAATTGCTTTGGGTAGTATACTCATTTTCACTATATTGATTCTTCCAATCCATGAACATGGTATATTTCTCCATCTATTAGTGTCCTCTTTGATTTCTTTCACCAGTGTTTTATAGTTTTCTATATATAGGTCTTTAGTTTCTTTAGGTAGATATATTCCTAAGTATTTTATTCTTTCCGTTGCAACGGTGAATGGAATTGTTTCCTCAATTTCTCTTTCTGTTTTCTCATTATTAGTGTATAGGAATGCAAGGGATTTCTGTGTGTTGATTTTATATCCTGCAACTTTACTATAGTTATTGATTAGTTCTAGTAATTTTCTAGTGGAGTCTTTAGGGTTTTCTATGTAGAGGATCATGTCATCTGCAAATAGTGAGAGTTTTACTTCTTCTTTTCCAATTTGGATTCCTTTTATTTCTTTTTCTGCTCTGATTGCTGTGGCCAAAACTTCCAAAACTATGTTGAATAGTAATGGTGAAAGTGGGCACCCTTGTCTTGTTCCTGACTTTAGAGGGAATGCTTTCAATTTTTCACCATTGAGGATAATGTTTGCTGTGGGTTTGTCATATATAGCTTTTATTATGTTGAGGTATGTTCCTTCTATTCCTGCTTTCTGGAGAGTTTTTATCATAAATGGGTGTTGAATTTTGTCAAAGGCTTTCTCTGCATCTATTGAGATAATCATATGGTTTTTATTTTTCAATTTGTTAATGTGGTGTATTACATTGATTGATTTGCGGATACTGAAGAATCCATGCATCCCTGGGATAAAGCCCACTTGGTCATGGTGTATGATCTTTTTAATGTGTTGTTGGATTCTGATTGCTAGAATTTTGTTAAGGATTTTTGCATCTATGTTCATCAGTGATATTGGCCTGTAGTTTTCTTTTTTTGTGGGATCTTTGTCAGGTTTTGGTATTAGGGTGATGGTGGCCTCATAGAATGAGTTTGGAAGTTTACCTTCCTCTGCAATTTTCTGGAAGAGTTTGAGCAGGATAGGTGTTAGCTCTTCTCTAAATTTTTGGTAGAATTCAGCTGTGAAGTCGTCCGGACCGGGGCTTTTGTTTGCTGGAAGATTTTTGATTACAGTTTCAATTTCCGTGCTTGTGATGGGTCTGTTAAGATTTTCTATTTCTTCCTGGTCGAGTTTTGGAAAGTTGTACTTTCTAAGAATTTGTCCATTTCTTCCACGTTGTCCACTTTATTGGCATATAATTGTTGATAGTAGTCTCTTATGATCCTTTGTATTTCTGTGTTGTCTGTTGTGATCTCTCCATTTTCGTTTCTAATTTTATTGATTTGATTTTTCTCCCTTTGTTTCTTGATGAGTCTGGCTAATGGTTTGTCAATTTTATTTATCCTTTCAATGAACCAGCTTTTGGTTTTGTTGATTTTTGCTATGGTCTCTTTTGTTTCTTTTGCATTTATTTCTGCTCTAATTTTTAAGATTTCTTTCCTTCTACTAACCCTGGGGTTCTTCATTTCTTCCTTTTCTAGTTGCTTTAGGTGTAGAGTTAGGTTATTTATTTGACTTTTTTCTTGTTTCTTGAGGTGTGCCTGTATTGCTATGAACTTTCCCCTTAGGACTGCTTTTACCGTGTCCCACAGGTTTTGGGTTGTTGTGTTTTCATTTTCATTCGTTTCTATGCAAATTTTTATTTCTTTCTTGATTTCTTCTGTGATTTGTTGGTTATTCAGCAGTGTGCAGTTGAGATCTAATCTTACTGCATTGTGGTCAGAAAAGATGCTTGGAATGATTTCTATTTTTTTGAATTTACCAAGGCTAGCTTTATGGCCCAGGATGTGATATATCCTGGAGAAGGTTCCATGTGCGCTTGAGAAAAAGGTGAAATCCATTTGTTTATTTTTGCTTTTATTTCCAATATTCTGGGAGGTGGGTCATAGAGGATCCTGCTGTGATGTATGTCAGAGAGTGTTTTGCCTATGTTCTCCTCTAGGAATTTTATAGTTTCTGGTCTTATGTTGAGATCTTTAATCCATTTTGAGTTTATTTTTGTGTATGGTGTTAGAAAGTGTTCTAGTTTCATTCTTTTACAAGTGGTTGACCAGATTTCCCAGCACTACTTGTTAAAGAGATTGTCTTTAATCCATTGTATATTCTTGCCTCCTTTGTCAAAGATAAGGTGTCCATATGTGCGTGGATTTATCTCTGGGCTTTCTATTTTGTTCCATTGATCTATATTTCTGTCTTTGTGCCAGTACCATACTGTCTTGATAACTGTGGCTTTGTAGTAGAGCCTGAAGTCAGGTAGGTTGATTCCTCCAGTTCCATTCTTCTTTCTCAAGATCGCTTTGGATATTTGAGGTTTTTTGTATTTCCATACAAATTGTGAAATTATTTGTTCTAGCTCTGTGAAGAATAAGCTTGATAGGGATTGCATTGAATCTATAAATTGCTTTGGGTAGTATACTCATTTTCACTATATTGATTCTTCCAATCCATGAACATGGTATATTTCTCCATCTATTAGTGTCCTCTTTGATTTCTTTCACCAGTGTTTTATAGTTTTCTATATATAGGTCTTTAGTTTCTTTAGGTAGATATATTCCTAAGTATTTTATTCTTTCCGTTGCAATGGTGAATGGAATTGTTTCCTTAATTTCTCTTTCTGTTTTCTCATTATTAGTGTATAGGAATGCAAGGGATTTCTGTGTGTTGATTTTATATCCTGCAACTTTACTATAGTCATTGATTAGTTCTAGTAATTTTCTGGTGGAGTCTTTAGGGTTTTCTATGTAGAGGATCGTGTCATCTGCAAATAGTGAGAGTTTTACTTCTTCTTTTCCAATTTGGATTCCTTTTATTTCTTTTTCTGCTCTGATTGCTGTGGCAGAAACCTCCAATCTTTGAAACCTACTTTGTCTGTCACACCTGTGCAACCAAAAGAAAATAGATGCTCCCAGAAAATGCATTTCCTCCTCATTACCAAACAGGGCCTTGGCCCCAAACCCAAGTTGAACTTGGATACCTTATTGGGAACACAGAGAATTCCCATTACTCTTTTAGTGTTTCTCAGCTGGGGCTGAAGCTGAACTGCCAATACTTTGGCCACCTGATGCAAAGAGTCAACTCATTGGAAAAGACCCTGATGTTGGGAAAGATTGAAGGTGGGAGGAGAAGGGGACGACAGAGGATGAGATGGTTGGATGGCGTCATCGACTTAATGGACATGAGTTTTAGCAAGCTCTGGGAGATGGTGAAGGACAGGGAGGACTGTTGTGCTGTAGTCCACGGGGTTGCAAAGAGTCAGACATGACTGAGCGACTGAACAAGAACAATAGCTGGGGCATTCCAGCATCAGCAGCAGGACAGATCTTTGGGGCCAGAACTGTCCTTTGTTACGAGGTCCCCCAGGCTAGAGACATCCCTGTGCCCCTCTCCCCCTCTGTGATATCAACTAAAGGCAGGGAGCCAGTCCTGTTGGAGGACCACCACTGATGTTTGGACTGAAGCCTTAACTGGCACCTTGTTGGCATAGTCCATCCTGAATCAGTGTCCTGATTAAGTGTATCTAGTGTTAAATAATAATAATAAAGTCAACATATGAAAGAACTAGTAAAGTCAACATATGAAAGAACAGGACACGTCAACTCAAAAGCTCAAACTTCCAATTCCTTAAGAAGTGTCTCATTTAAGTTACCGGCTCTGCTTTTGCTGGCGTTTGAATTTTCAGCCTGGGGTTGAGATCAATGCTGCAGGAAGTGCAAGGGCCAGTCACTGGCTGCCTCTCCCCTCTGTCCACAGGACCCCACCAGAGGCACTGGGACAGGAGGAAGCCAGTGGAGATGGGAGAGCAAAAGCCCAGGCCTTGAAGCTGAGAGCAAACCTCATCTGAGCCTTCACCCGGCTCACCCTCACCTGCAGCCCCATTTCTCCCAAGTTCAGAGCTCAAACTCTATCCTGGCAAACAGAATTACTGAAGAAAATTCATGAGTAGAAGGAAAAAGCCCCACGACACTCTTGTCCATGAACCACACCCAAGTAAATGACTCTGCCCAGCTGTTTGCCTCTGATCCCTACCCCTCTGTTACAAACTTAACAGCTCAACCAGTTAGTTACTATAATGACTTAGTACTGTGTCTCCAGAGACCCTGTTTTACTCTTGCACCTGATCCGACAAGCCTTAGAGCAAGTTCTTCATCTGGTTCCTATAGCCCCAGGTAGGGTAAGTGTTAGGAAAGATGAATTTAGGAGGTAGGTCTATGGATGAACAACCAAAACAAATTAATAGTTAAATAGTTTTAAATGATACATATGAACTTATTTACAAAATGGAAAGAGACTCATAGACATAGAAAACAAACCAATGGTTACCAAAGGGGAAAGGAAGGAGGGATAAATTAGTGGTTTGGGATTAACAGATACACACTCCTATACATAAAAAAGATAACCAACAAGGACTTAGTGTATAGCACAGGGAAGTATATTCAGTATTTTATAATAACCTATAATGGAAAAGAATTTTAAAAAGTATATATATATACATATACAGTGAAAGTTGCTCAGTTGTGTCCAACTCTTTGTGACCACATGGACTAGTGAGTAACCTTTCCCTTCTCCAGGGATCGAACCCAGGTCTCCCGCATTGCAGGTGGATTCTTTACCAGCTGAGCCACAAGGGAAGCCCAAGAATACTGGAGTGGGTAGCCTATCCATTCTCCAGCAGATCTTCCCGACCTGGGAATTGAAGCGGGTCTCCTGCATTGCAGGCAGATTCTTTACCAACTCAGCTATCAGGAAGATATACATATACAAACATATATAAATATATACTTGTGAAATTGAATCACTTTGCTGTATACCTGAAACACTGTAAATCAACTATACTTCAAATTAAAAAGTAATAAAAATATAGTTAAATGTTTTTTTACAGTTATCTTTTGGTAAATGACACATTTTTTGTCCGCAGAAATGATTTAAAATTTTCTTTTTAAATAGTTTATAGGACCCCCAAAGGACAACAGTAAGAAAAACTGTGAGGTTAGTGATGGAACTTGGGCAGTTTGGGATTCCTTTATGACAGGAAGGCCAAGGTGGCTTCCAGGAGTTCATGAATCCCTGACAGTTATGGGGAACATGTGCTGGTGAGCATTTTTCTGGAAGGAAGTTCACAGCTTTCTTCAGGTTTGTCTAAGCCACCAGCCATGTGTGGCTGTTTGGAGTAAGATGCTCTGTTAAGTGCATGGTGCACACAGCATTTCAAAGATTTAGCATGGAAGAGAGAATGCAAAATAGCTCAATGATTTTTATATCGGTTACTTGTTGGAATGCTATTTTAGATACTGAGCTCTGTGAAATATATAGTAAAATAAATTTCACTTGTTTTTCTTTTTGAATGCAGTTACTAGAAAACTGTAAATTACATATGGGTTTGCATTCCTGGCTCACATTCTATTTTTAGTGGGCAGTGCTGGGTTACAGCATAAGGGCAGGACAAGTGAAACGGATCTCAGAAGTCCCCGAGAAATCACAACGAAGAATATGCTTTCAAGCGCATTTATAAAGTAAAAAAGCTAGAGTGGATTTGGAGGGAAAAAAATGAGCTTTTGTAAAATGCTGGTTTAGATAGAAACAACATCATACGTATATATTTCACTTTGTCCCCTTAATCACTGAGCCAGGAAAACAAACCAGTATTAGAAGCTTAAACCCTTTTATCTTTTTAAATCAAAACCACAGCCTCCATAGGTTCAAACGAAGGATTTGAAAAAGTTCATGGGAAAAGTAGGTGACTGGGTTAAGTATCATTTTTTGTTAATCTAATCGACACACACCAAATAACAGAGACTGTATTGTGTTTGCTCTGGGCCAGGTCCAGCTCGCACCTTTGTCCTGTGACCCTTCCGAGGAGTAAGTAAATGTACAAAGTCTGTTAGAGAAATTCTTGAAGCTCCTTTTTTTGCCTGGAACTCCAGGAAGGCAGCTTTCTTCTTTGGGTCTGCACATCTCAGGGACACCAGAATCTCTCCTTAGCTTTTCCTTTGGAGCTGAAAACTATGACTGTGTTGCCCAGGAGCAAAGAAATTTTATTGCTAATTTTTTTTCTCTTCCATCGTTGTCACCAAGGCTGTGATTCATCTAGAACATTCTACTGAAAGACACTTCCTGTCACAGGAGCTTGATTCTTCTGGGGCTGAACAACATGCATTATAGTTTCACAGTCCTGCACAGAACCTATCACAGAAATGACCAAAGCCTTTAGCTCCATGTCCTCTCTCTAATACTCTGCCACTTTTGCCAATGCAAGTGCGTCTGTGTGCTGTTTAACGGCTGCTTTAAATCTCCCAAGTGCAGACGTGGAACTTGGGTGAATTTAGCCATAAACGCATTTTTCTCATGAGCATTTGCACTTATGTCCCCTATGTCTCCCATTCACTCCATTTCCTCTTTTTTTTTAATTTGTTACTTTTCCTATATACTTGTTTTTTGGTAATCTTTTTTAAAATTAATTTATTTTTTATTGAAGGATAATTGCTTCACAGAACTGTGCTGTTTTCTGTCAAACCTCAACATGAATCAGCCACAGGTGTACATATATCCCCTCCCTCATGAACCTCCCTCCAGTCTTGCTCCCCATCCCACCCCTCTAGGTTGATACAGAGCCCCTGTTTGAGTTTCCTGAGCCATACAGCAAATCCCCATTGGCTATCTATTTTACATACGGTAATATAAGTTTCCATATAATTTTTTAAAGTTGATATGTTGTATTTTCATGTTTATTCAGTTCAAGACTTTTTTTTTTTTTTGGTCTCACAGCACGCAGGATCCTAGTCCCCCGACCAGGGGTTGAACTTGTACCCCCTACAGTGAAAGCATGGAGTCTTGACCACTGGATGTCCAGGGAAGTCCATCACGCCTCTTCTTACTCCTCGCCCAACTCTTGTTCAGTGTTGCCGGTATCCAAGATTTCCGTAAAACGATGCCATTCATTTTGATGAGGGTGAGGTGGCCCGCAGATGAAGTGACCATCATCAGGTTTTCCTTAACAAGCTGACTTGTTCTAACAAACTCAGGTCCCAGGCAACCAAAGTTCCTAAGCGTATTCTTTGGATCCTGTTCTCTGTTTCCTGGGAACAGCATTTCTACCCTTTGAAATGACGACAGCGCCCCTAAGCCAAGACGAGAGCTGTTAAGGACTCGGTTTCGTTTTGGGACGTTCTCAGGATGATGACAAGGATCATTCAGGGCAGCTAGCCCATGCAGGGGTGAAGGGGTCCACTGAGGATGGACTCAGCCTTCTCCGATGTTACTGTGTATCAGGATCCCCTGCAGAGTTTATAAAGTGCAGATTCTGATTCACTGGGTCTAGGGTGAGCCCCGTGATTCTGCACTTCCAGCAAGATCCCGCCTGGTCCCACGGGACTGACCACAACCACACTTTGAGACGCAGAGGAGTCCATCTCTAAGAAATCTTCCGTCTCCAGGAAATCACCCGTTTCTAGGATTCCGTAATTTTGGTGACCAGCAACCAAGAGCTGACAGAAATAGGAGTTGGTTCTCTTGAGAACCTCTGCTAGGATACTCCAGCAGTCATAGTACCAGCTGCAGAAATTCATCAAAGTAGGGGGATTTAGAAATTAAATGTGAGAGTCTATCACCAAGCCACATTAGAATCTTGCAGTGGATCAAGTTACTATCTAGCCGTTCTGTCAAATGCACCTTTAGCTCCTGCCTTCCTAGAATATCTCTACAAATGAGCCCCCTTGACGCCTCAGCTGGATGGCTAATAATGTTGGATGCAAAACACACCTAAGTTTACTCAGTGACTAGTTACATAAAACAGTTATCTTGAATCCTTATGCAAAGAAGAATTTTGCTAAATAAATATTTGCTCTTCAATTTATCTGTTCTGTAAATACAACACGCTCCCATGTAAGGTTTGCTTAAAGTGGAACACAATTCTCTCATTCCATATCTGATAAGTATGAAAAAATAATTTATATTCATAGCAGGATCAAGGATCCTTCCATCATACCCATTGCTTCTCAAACCAAGTAAGTACGTGTACAGCTATGTAATTGATGCTGATAATAAATTCCTCGGTGTACTCAGCGAAAGTCAAAATGAAATGAATATGTGATTTCTTTCAATGTATGACTTTTCTGTCTCTTGACTGCAGGCAGATGAGTTTACACTATGTTAACTGAATGTTCACACACACCACGTGCTGGGAGGGGGGAGAAGAGGAATGAATTTTAGCCTCAAATGAGTGGGGGTGGGGGTGGGGGTGGGGGATGGGCATCTAACTCGGTATTTACAACATAATATGCTTTTAAGCAGAGGTACCTATAAAACACAGTGGAGAACAGAGGCGTTCCCTGGATGGGAATGCTGGCCTCTGTGTCCCCACAGTACACATACTTACATAGTGTAAACTTTTAGGGGGAAAAATTAGTATGCATGTCTGCCTAACTAACTTCTCAGCAAGTTTTGGAATTTAAGCTATTTTACTGCAAGAGCAGAAGGGAGTGAATGATCTGGGTCATGGAGGTGGGACTTGAACTCACCTTTGCTTCACATTCAAGTCCACGCTGACACTGTGGTCACAGACTGAGTCTTAAATTCTTAACTCTTTGTACGATTGGTTTCATTTCCAAGTGAGCACGTGAGGGAGTCTGGGATGGCCATGTACACATGCCACATTTAACATGGGTGACCAACGAGGACCCACTGTTCAGCACAGGGGACTCTGCTCACAGTTATGCGGCAGCCTGAGTGGGAGGGGACTTTGGCCGAAGTGAACACTAATATAGCTTTTCAGCCGTCAGGCACTTTACATGTATTCACTCCTTTAATCTTCACAGCAACCCTCTGGGGTATCGTCTCCATGGTACGGTTGAGAAAACAGGCAAAAGTGAAATCATTTCCTCACAGTCACATGGTAAATACGTGGCAAAACTGGGATTTGAACTGGGGAATCTGGTCCTGGAGCCACTTCGCTACTCTGAGTGTGGTGTGATGACCGGCATCACGAGCTTATCTCAGGAGTTTTGCCAGGAATCCAGCAGCTCAGGCCCTGATTCAGAACCAGCATTTTGAACAAGGCTCCCAGTTGATCGCATGATAAACCTTGAGACGCACCCCTGCCACAGGCAGCATCGGTTGATGAAAGACCAGCCCCCCGCCCCGCCACCTTCCCCCTTGGCCTGAAGCCCCATTCTGAAAGATTGCTACCATCTGCCCCTCAGGCATGTGTGGGCACCTGAGCAGCCTCAGCTTCATCCCAGGACCTGAGTCAGATGTGGGTTCTTTCTAGAACAGATCTAGAAGCACCAAACATTTGCGCTTCTTTGCTGAGGATCTCAGGTTGAAGGGGTCACTCCACGACCTTGAGTGTGTGTGTGTGTGTGTGTGTGTGTCAGGGTGAAGGAGTCACTTCACGACCTTGTGAGTGTGTGTGTGTGTGTGTGCCCTATCGCTCGATCACGTCCCACTCTCTGTGACCCCATGGACCGTAGCTCGCCAGGCTCCCCTGGCCTTGGAATCACTGCCTGAGAGCCTCTGTCAGCTCTCTGCTGCTCTGCCCACCATTGCTCACTCATTCACTCATCTCCTCTCTCTCCTTCTGTCCCTCTGTCTCCCTCCACCTTGAGCTTCACCCCCAAGTCCACCTCTGACTCCACCTCTATCTCCCTCTCTTCTCTGGAGTAATGGCGCAAACCTCCCCTCACCTCCAGCAAAACAGTTTCACTCTCAGCCAGATTCCTTGCAGATTTATTTTTTCCACCTCCAAGCACACTGGTCAAATTTCCCAAGTAAATACAGTTCCTTTCCTTAGAGGAATTCTGTTGCTAGTTGTTACTAGATATCATTTTCCCATCTTCTTACAGTTATTTCTTCTGCTCTACCTCTTTTTAAATCGTGAAATATGATACGCATGGGTTTCTCAGGTGGCGCTAATGGTAAAGAATCTGCCTGCCAATGGAGGGGATGTAAGACACGCAGATTCGACCACTGGGTCGGGAAGACCGCCTGAAGGAGGGCATGGCAACCCACTCCAGTATTCTTGCCTGGAGAATTCCATGGACAGAGGAGCCTGGCAGGCTACAGTCCCGGGGCTGCAGAGTCAGATATGACTGAAGGGACTTGACACGCACATGGCATGCGTGCTCCATATGCAGAGCACTGTATGTGGGTTAGCTTTTCACCTTCAGCTCCTACCAGCTTTGACTTTTAAAGCAGAAAACAATTGCTTTTCATTAACAAAATATGAAATGAAAATATGAACCATATCATTTACTAAGATGGCCATTTCTGGAAGCCCAGAGATCCAAGATTCAAACAAACTGAGGCCAAGCTTAAACGAGAAAACGGAAGGTCTCTACTGGTTGCTAAGTGCAATAGGTCAGACTTTCTGTCTCTGACTCTCGGAAATTACCAGAAAATCAAGTAGGTTAGCACTCTTAGAATAAGCATATTCCAATGCTACCTCTACCTTGCTGCAAAATATGTCTTAAAGTATTTCTGATTAAATGAAAAATGCAAGATACGTATAATAGTTTTTTGTATTAAAGGAGGACATCTGGATGAGATGAATAAAATGAATAATTGCAGCAAGTTCTGATTTAGCCACGGTCTGTGTCTTCAGACTGTGGAGTCAACTCCTGCTTCCAGTTTTTGGCTGTCTTCTGCCTTTGAGTCTCTTTCAGGCCATAATACGAAGCAGCAGACGAGAAAGAAGTCACATACTTAGTCTATCAGAGCAATTCTGTTATTTATTCAGTTTTCAGTTCAGTCGCTCAGTTGTGTCTGACTCTTTGCGACCCCATTGACTACAGCATGCCAGGCCTCCCTGTCCATCACCAACTCCCGGAGCATGCTCAAACTCATGTCCATTGAGTCGGTGATGCCATCCAACCAACTCATCCTCTGTCGTCCCCTTCTCCTCCTACCTTCAATCTTGCCCGGCATCAGGGTCCTTTCAAATGAGTCAGCTCTTTGCATCAAGTGGCCAAAGTATTGGAGTTTCAGCTTCAACATCAGTCCTTCCAGTGAATATTCAGGACTGATTTCCTTTAGATGGACTGTTATTTATTAATTTATTAATCACTATCATAAAAGATTTCCTGAGAGAAAAATATTAGGCTCCTTACTAAATGAAGTTCTCTAGATTATGTGAGATAAACAGCTCACCACTGCTTCTTGTGACAGGTTATCACTAAATAACTTAAACTTGGCATGATACCTACCTCACCAAGTGCTTCCTCTCAAAGGAAAAACGACACTGAAAATCAAGGTGACTGGCCCATCCTCCATTAATTGCCAATTAATAATGGTTTTAACCAATCAATGGCTGTCTGCCTTTGATTCTCTTTCAGGCCATAATATGAAGCAGTAGAAGAGAAAGAAGTCACATACTTAGTCTATCAGACGAATTCTGATAGGCCCATCCTATCAGACTGGCCCATCCTCCATTAACTGGTTTTAACAGAGCAGGGAGCATGCTTGGTGCTATCTTTTGGTACCAGTCTAAATATGACTGGCTTCCCTGGTGGCTCAGTGGTGAAGAATCTGCCTGCAATGCAGGAGACACGGGCTCGATCCCTAGATCTGGAAGATCCCCTGGAGAACGAAACAGCAACTCACTCCAGTATTCTTGCCTAGAAAATCCCACGGACAGAGGAGTCTGGCAGACTACAGTCCATGGGGTTGCAAAGAGTTGGATGTGATTGATCGGCAAAACAACAACTAAATATAACTGTCTTTACTAGATTTTCCCCATCGATTCAACTTCAGTGTTAGGTGAGTATAGAAAATGTTTGAAACAGCAGTGAAAAACTGTTCAGACACATATTAAAGCATAATACAACGGTCTAGAAATGAAAGCGCAACAACAATGGAGACGTGGAAAAAACAAAACAAAGCCAACCGTTAAATGTTGGAAATAGAGCTTAGAACTATGAAGCCTGCTCTCCCTTTCTCCCAGTCAGATTCTGCTTACTCTTCTGGGCCCGATTCAAATTCTAGTCCCTTCAGTAAAGGTTTCATAGGTCACTGCAACTACGATCATTTCTTCCTCTTCTTTCATGAATTATGAATCATTTCACCAAAAGCATAAATAATGACTAACTAAAATTACCGTTTACCTTTTCTGGCATCTGTATGTTGACTTCCCAATTAACTTTAAGTTTCTTTGAGGAAGCATATTGGCAGTACTTTCTGTACCTTCCATTGGCATAGCATGGTGTTTTGCATAGAGAAAAGCTTAATACATATTTTACAACATATTTTCCCAAAGGGCCGTGGACACTAGCTGTTCCACCTATTATTAGCAGAAAGCACAGTTCCAAACCAGAAATTATTGTGTCTTGGTATGATCTCCAAACATCTCAAGAAAAAGCTGTCTAATCAACATGGTCTTAAGGGTATTCATGAAATAAGTTGACACAACACAGAAATCAACAATCACAAAAACTGTGTTTAACACAAACAGGTAATTTGTACATTTTGGATGAATTTTTGTTCTTTCAAATAAAGGTTGAAGAACCCTCTCATTTTACTGATTCTAATGGATATATTTATGGATTAAGAAATTTGAATTTTGCACCTAGTTCAACCAAAAACTTATCATAAAAACTGTTGGTAAATCTTAAAGATAAAGGTTTAAAACATCCATCAGTAGATAATGGAATGGTCTAATTCCCATCAAACTATTCTAGGTTTTAATCAGATGCTATTGTATGAATTTAAAATAGAATTTTTAAAAGATAGATGTATAAAGTAATGACAGAGTGATGCTGTAGTTTAAAAAATAAGATAAAATTGACAGTTTGGGGAAACATAACGAGTTAGAGCTGCATCTCACACTATGTACTCTAGAGAAGGCAGGATGGATTTAGAAAGTAATCCTTTTAAGGAAACTTAAAAAATTCGAGAAAATATTAAATAAAATTTAATAACATAAACATTTCAAGTTGAGTAGTGGATCCTTGCTTGGGAAAAATGAACATGAAAATAATGAAAGAGACTACAAAGGAAAGGATATTCATATAAAGATATGTTCATATAAAGATATGTTCATATAAGGATAAACTTATATGAATTAAATTTTGAAACCCTAGGACAACAGATAAAAATATAAGAGCAACCCATACTCATTCAATAGATATTACTAAGCATCTACTATATTCCAGGCATAATTTAGGTTTCGGTAATTATCTGTCTATCTACCTACCTACATATCCATCCATCCATCCATGCATTTATCTAACAGATAAAGGTCTGTACAGCCTTGCTGTCAAGGAGTCTACATTCTAGTGGAGAGAGGCTGATGTTTAACGAAACACATTCTCAACACTTAGCATGGGCTGTACAGCCCTGCTGTCAAGGAGTCTACACTCTAGTGGAGAGAGGCTGATGTTTAACGAAACACATTCTCAACACTTAGCATGGGTAAAGATGAAGAGTGCTATGGGAAGGAAAGGAGAGATAAGAGAGAGGATTAGAAGTGCCAAGGGCTGTGCTTGTTGGGTGGCTGAAGTATTAAACAGGGTGGCCAGACATCAGTGAAGGAGAAGATTCAAATAAAGACTTTCAAGAGGTACGGGAATGAGCCCAGTGAGTGTCCTGGGGGTGGATGAGGCGTTCCAGGAAGAGGGAACAGCCATCTGCTAGTAAAGCAAAGGCAAAGGAAAAATGGGAAAAACATTTGTGACACATGAGATGAGCTGAGAGATATCCTTAATAGGGAGAAGCATTTTGGGAAACTGGTTAAAAACATCAGTATCTTACAGAAAATGGGCAAATGGCATGAACAGAAATCTTGGCATGAAAGTCAATAAAAGTGAAATATATCCAGTCTTACAAGGAATTGAAAAAGTATACATTAAAGTAACCTCACTCTAGGGAAATCCAATTTGTGAAGATTAAATAGTCAGTAAAGATGTGATGAACTGGACTCTCTTCGTGGAAGCATAAAACAACACAACATTTTGTCAAATGTTAAGACAACATCTGTGGGAAGGTATATTTACCATGACATGTAAATGATTAATACCTAGGTAACCTCCAAACTGGTTTCTGGCCCAGCATACATCTGCGGGCATTTGAAGCCTCCATATGAATGTTCCATAAACACCTCCGAGTCCAAATGTCCAAACTGATTTCCTGCAGCCACAATACCAATCCCCAAAGCTCGCCTTCTGTTTCAGCGAATGGTACCAATGTATATCTGTGCCTAAGACACAGACCCATCCTCACAGCTTCTCTCTTGCTTCCTGAATTCCATCATTCCCGTGTCTCATCAACGCTACTTTTGTAATATTTCCTGAATCCATCCCTTCCTCTCCATTTCCACCAGAATGGTCTTTGCTCAGCTCTCACCATTTTACACCTAAGCTGAGTAACAGCTGCTTGCCTGGCCCTCGATAGCCAATCTCAGTTCCACCTCATCCGCCCCTTCATTACCACAGGGCTCCTTCTAAAATACTAAACTGGGTCAAATCACTACTTCATTTACATTTCCAAGTGGCCCCTACTGCTGTCAGGTTAGAATCCAAGCGCCGTAGAGGCAGACTTGTGTGAGCTGATCCCTGATCATCAGCTGTCATGTCCTGCCAGTCTAAACTCTTCACTCTGTCCATCATAATTTCCCTGTGAATTACACACCACACCTCCCTGCCTTCATCTATGCCATTGTCTCTGCTTGCCCCCACCACCACCCCACAACCTATACTGCTCACCAGACAACGTCTCTTTCCCTTTTCAGACTCAATTGGCACAAGATAAAATCTTTGCTTTTAGTGTTGATCAGCCTGAGTTAGTGTATCTCAAAGTTAAGCATGCATCAGTCATCTGGATGGCTTGTTAAAGTTTCCAGGGTTTCCACCACCCAAGGTTTTGAGTTGGTCGGTCTGGGGTGGGGCCTGAGAATCTGTATTTTAACAAGTTTCCAGGTGACGTGGATGCTGTCTGTCTAAGGGCCACACTCTGAGAACCACTTGTCTGGAGAAGTCTTCATTGAAGAAACTCAAGTTTGGCTGGCTGCTCGCTTTTTCATTCATTAAACAAGTGTTCGCTCTGTGAATATGTGTCTACTCCAGCCTGTGAATTAGGTCAGGTATTCTGCATAGAGGTATCAAGAGAATCTCTCTCTCTCTGACGGGAAGGAGGCAGGACTGATGTGTACAGTTCTGCAGGTTGGACACTGTGTAAATGGTTCCCAGTGACATACTGCAGTTAAGCCAGAGGTGACGGTCCTGGCCCTCAGAGAAACAAGCCTTTGGTTAACAGAGCAGTGTGATGGATGTCATTATACAAAGAGGCAAGATTTTCTTTGAGACACGAGCAGAACCTCCAAACCCAGCTATGCACTTGGGCAAAAGAGTCAGGCGAAGCTTGCTAGAGGATGTGATGCGTTCAGTGAGCGTGGAAGGGTGAGGAGACGTTACTAGAGGGGAGGGGGAACAGCAGGGCTGGAAGGAAGCCTCACAGTAGAGACACAGAGACACAGTATATGCGATTGCAAGTAGACTGCTATGGACGGAGAAAAGAATGTCAAGGCCTCCACTCACTTTGTCCAACAGGAGGGGCATTTGCTTAATTTGAAGAAATTTTTTAAAATTATGAAATATTGCACATATTCACACATATACACAATGAAATATTTCATGTATATATACATATATAGTGATATATATACACACGATGGAATATTACTCGGCCATTAAAACAATGAAAGAGTGCCATTTGCAGCCACATGGATGGACCTGGAGATTATCATACGAAGTGAAGTAAGTCAGACAGAGAAAGGCAAACGTCATGACATTGCATTTATGTGGAATCTAAAATACGATGCAGCAAAACCAATACAATATTGTAAAGTTAAAAAATAAAATAAATTAAAAAAAAAGAAATAAAAAAAAATACGATGCAAAACAGAAACAGACTCAGAAACTTAGAGAACAGACGCACAGTTACCAAAGGGGAAAGGTGGGGAGGGGAGGGATAAATCAGGAAGATGAGTTAACATGTCCCCACTACAATACATAAAATAGGTAACTTACTGTACAGCGTAGGAAATCTGTTTACTATTCTATAATAATCTAAATGGGAAAAGAATTTGGAAAAGAATAGACACGTATGACTGAGTCACTTTGCTGTACACCTGACATTAACACAACATTGTTAATCAACTATGCTCTGGCATCAAGGAAACAGTGTTTTTAAAAGGGATATGAAACAATATTACAGACACACAAGGGTCCACCATTCAGCCTTGCTCTATTAGCTCCACCTCTCTCTTTATAAGAAATAAAACAAGGAAACACAGCAACCTATCTCCCTGTCTCTCCCCCACCCCTCCCCTCCCCTCCCCCGCTTCACCAAGCTAGCCACTATTTTACAGTTGGCGTCTTTTTCCCATGCATGATTTTGTACTTGTACTACGTAAGTGCACAGGCATTTACATCTTAATGAGAGACTCTGTCCAGGACATTACAGCAGAAATTACAGCGCTTGCCTCGACAGGCTTCCTGCGAAGAGACAGGGAGCAGCAGGCAGCCAGGGCCCCGTCAGCCCAGCTCCTCTCCACTGGGTGGTGGGAAGAAGCAGGCCTTGGGCTAGCTTCGCATGATGCCACTGGGCGGTGCAGCAGGGGGTCAGGGGAGAGGGCTGTGAATCAGAAAATCACGTTCTGCTTGTTCAGCTGATTTTAAAAGCGAAAATGAAAACGCACGTTGCCTTGCAGTCAAAGCTGTCAAATGGGCAGGACCAAGACAGAGGCACTGACGAACTCGGTCACCGTGCCCGGTCTGGTGTGTCACCCGCACAAGGTGAGTGTGTGGGTGTGGGTGTAGCATGTCCCGTGGACGCAAAGAGTTCCAAAACACCCGGCTACATCCTACCAGCACCACAGACGGGCTTTGAATTCGATATCTGCAAAATGGCAAGACATGACCTGCTGTCCCCTGGCTTAACAATGGATGTGGTGATGGCATGGAGCTGAACTTGCTTCTCACTGGGAAGAGCTCTTGGGGCGTCCCCGGGGCCGCTAGTGGTAAAGAACCCACCTGCCAATGCAGGAAACGTAAGAGAGGTAAGACATGAGGGTTCAGTCCCTGGGTCGGGAAGACCCCCTGGAGGAGAGCATGGCAGCCCACTCCTGTATTCTTGCCTGGAGAATCCCATGGACGGAGGAGCCTGGCGGGCTACAGTCCAGAGGGTCGCAAACAGTCAGACACGACTAAAGTGACTTAGCACAGCACAATGAAAAGTCTGTACAGTTACAAATGTATGATCCTTCTCCTCCTAAAGTTAAAGAAAGAAGAGTGAGTGAGAGGAGAGAGACAGAGACAAAGAAAGAAAATCTGGTTTCCTTTTCAACCTCGATTTTCCCGTTTCCCCCAGCTTGATTTCTTATGACCCCTTCTTAGTGATATTTACAATGCCTTCACCGCTTAGTTCCTTTAAAAGTCTACAGTTTAGCTCCTTTTTATTTTTCCTTTTTCTTTGTTTAGAGATGCCAAAGTTTGAAAATCATTGCAGTTGGTGGGAGGGGCCCTCAAAAAGTTTTATGCAGTTTGTGTTGTGCGTATGCGTACGTTATCCATCTGTGCATTATTTACCTATTGCCCATAGACTGCATCACTACCTTCCCAGCCAATGATCCGTATGTAAAAACACCATGAGATTTGTTTTTGTTTATCCAGATCCTGTTTCCTGGAAATTTAGCTAAATGTCTTTCCTGGGTTTCCATTCATATATATATATGTATGTGTGTGTGTACATAGTATATATGCACACATATATATTTACTCATATATATGCACATACATGGGCTTCCCTGGTGGCTCAAGGGTAAAGAATCTGCCTGCAGTGCAGGAGACCCGAGTTTGATCCCTGGGTCAGGAAGACCCCCCTGGAGGAGGGCATGGGACCCACTCCAGCATTCTTTCCTGGAGAATCCCATGGACAGAGGAGCCTGGGGGGCTACAGTCCATGGGGTCACAGTCAGACACGACTGAGTGACTCAGCAGCAGCAGCAATGTACACACACACATATTCATATGTGTACAGGCATATGAATATGTGTATAATGTATTTTTATACACATCCACACACCTCACAAACATGTGTGTGTATGTGTTTGTTAAAATGCAGTTTTGAACTGCATGGCTAATAAATTAATAAATTCTCCTTGGTCAATGCATTCTTCACAAAGGCCATCACACCAGTCTCTCCTGACCCTAATGTCACCTTAGTAACACAAAGCTCATCACTACAGACTGGAGGCCTCCACTGCTTCCAGCTGGCTGCAAAATCAGCTCCTCCAAAGCACCACCCTGACCGTGCCTCTCCAAAACGGAAAAGCCTTCAACAGCTGCCTGATTGTGACCAATCTTCTAGGTGCCTCCATTCCATTATGACCAGATCTCACTTGTGGATGCAAAGTACGTTTTCCAGCTCCATTTTTCAGATTCTTTTGCAACCAGGAGTTAGTAGATGAGACTGCAGGCAGAAACCATGAGGGGTAATTCAGAGAAAGTCTCCTAGAGAGTGAAACCAGCTGTAAATGGGTGCCTTTTGCCCCCCTCTTCCCATCTTCCCTGCTGCCTTGAATTTATGTGGGAGGGCTAGAAGTCTAGCAGCTATGATCACCCAGGAGGTAACCCTGAAGATAAAGTCATATGCTTGAGAACAGAAATTCAGAAAGATAGACGGTACCTGAGTCCCTGATGGACAGAACCACCCCCAACTGCCCTGGAGAGAAAAATAAATTTTGTGTTTTTTTACTGTTATTTAAGATTTTTGGCAAAAGGCAGGCCCAACATAGTAGTTTGTTCTCTCTCCAATTCTAGCTATTTCCCTGCTCTGGCCAGTGTAATATGATGATCAGTTTTTTATTCTTCTTTTAAAATTTTATTCATTTTTTAATTGGAGGATAATTGCTTTACAAGATGGTGTTGGTTTCTGCCACACATCAACACCAACCGGCCATGGGTATACATATGTCCTTTCCCTCTTGAACGTCCCTCTCATTTTCCAATCCATTCCGCCCATCTGTTTTGTCACAGAGTACCAGATCGTCTTGGGACAAGAGCTTACAGATAGAAAGGTTTGCATTCGCACCCAGCCTGACCGCTACGACATCCTCAGGCCCTGTTCCTTATTCCTCCCGCTCAGTTACCTTGTCTGGAAACTGAGAAGAAGAATATGCACGTTAAAGGCTTTGATGTTTTTCTTTCACCCAGTTTCTTGGTTGTTATTGGCCCCAAAGCATCAATAGAGACAATAACTGAGGGAGGGAGAAGGAGATAAAATTCAAACCAGGATGTGTTCCCACTTGTTCACAGCCCTTGTCAGCAATTTAGGGGTCGAAAAGGTTCAGGTTGCTAAGTTTCAAAAGTCAGAGGGAAAAAATATCAACCAACTGGACTTCAGTTATTGATATTTTATGCATAACTGAAATCTGAGTAAACATATGTTGCATTTTCCAAACACCCCTTTCCCTGTAGATAAATGCATACATACATACACACACACAAAGATTTCAAGAACGTTGGCTCTGGGGGAATCACTTGTCCTAAGTCCCTGGAATGGAGAAGTCACACAATTCTTGGTATTTGCCATTTGGATAAATTAACTCATAATGAATGACTTGAAGAAATAGTTCCTTTTAAATGGCACTGAATTGCAAAGAAGCAAATTCTGCTCAGACTCTTCCATCCTGCAATTTCATTTCTGCTCTTATGCACATTAACCTAAATTGGCTGGATACAAATCTTGCTGAATTAAATTTGATTTGATGAGAACATTTGCGTGTCCGTGCAGGCAGAGTGCAGTATGTGTAGGTTTTTCAAATGTTATTTTAAATGTTCTTTGACGAATGATTCAGCTTTGCCATAACTTCAAGAGTGAACTAAATTTTTGGTCCTGCGGATACATCTTGTGAATGAACTAGATCATGGCCCTTTGCTGGGAAATCACTGAAGGAGCAGTTTGTTTTTTTCCTGAAGAAAGCCACACGGCCTCGGAGGCAAGAACACTGGACACAATGCACCCTCTGGACCACTCTGAGATTGGCTGAACCCACAGACACGGAGCCCAGGGATAAGGAGGGTCGACTGTACTACATCATCGTGTCGACTTGGGAGCATTGGGCACCTGTGGATTTGGGTGTACCGGGGGACCAGGACTACGCTGTGCCTTTAAATCCTTGCTGCCTCTGCCTCCCGTGACCCTCTCTTACCATCACCCGACACTGTTTAAAACCTCCTGGCTCTTCTCAGTCCAGCTTTCTCATCAAGCTCTAACGGGCAGGCTTGGCCACTGGGTCATATCTTCCTGGGCCCAGGACACCAGCAAGCGTTTCAACCCAAATGATAACCTTCCATGTTACTGCCAGACTTTCTAAAACACACAAACAAAAACTCAAATAGACTTGGCTCCAAGTATTTCTGGGGGAGAAAAGCCCATTTTAAAGGATGCTTTATTCAGGTCACTAAAGGCCAGAATTCCAACCTCTCACCAGAAGTTCCACTCTGAAAAGATACAGAAGAAGGACTCTTGCATTTCACAGGTCCCCAAAGACAATTCAGATGAAAGAGTAGAGGTTAAAAAATTATGGACAATTCCCTGAGCATTATCCAGAGTCCATGTCCAAGAAATGCATGAATCAAGTATTGTACTTGGGACCTCAACCCCTAGAAATCCCCTACATTCTCCTTTAGCTGCATTACGGGCCAGAAGGTATTCAGGGGTTCTGTTGTCTGAAATTCTCTGAGGTTTTTTTTTTTTTTCTAGTTTTGGTAGTTATTGAACAAAGAAAGTGCTGGAAAAGCAGCGTGGCCTCTTGTCTTCTCCAACTTTGCATAATGACTATAAACCCCACTCAGCAAAGAGTGCACGTGGCTTTAAGAAAGACCATCAGTATTTTCAGTATTTCAGGAAGTTCTCAGTAATTTTTTTGCTCTCAGCTAGTTTTGTTTTTTTGCTTCATTTTCCTTTGTTGCTTTCGTTTTTTAACAGAGGTAGACTTTACGTATGGCAAAAAGGAAACGGGTTTTGACAAGTGCCATGTAGCACACACGTCTATGAAGACAGACGTGTCTATCACCCCAGAAAATTCCCCGTGCCCCTGCCCAGCCAAGCTGGTCTCTCCCCAGGGTAACCACTATTTTGATTGCTATCATCACAGAATCATTGTGCCTTTTTCAGAACAAGGTAAAAATGGATGAATACAGTGTAGTTTTTAAGTGACTAATGTCTCATGTTTTAAGCATCTATAAAACACCTCTTGGCTTTCTTATCTGCAAATTGAGGGGCCTGCCCTGTGAAAACAGTGGGCAAGTCTTCTGAGGAGCTGCAGGTTTCCTGGGGGCCTGAGAAGCCACCTTGACTGGGGGTGGGTGGCATGCGAGCAGAAGCGTGGGCTTCTCTCCTCCCAGCAGAACAGCTGTACTTTTCCGTGTCTTACAAATTGCCTTTCACTGGAAGACTGCATTCAAGTGTTCTTTGTAAACAAAAAAATTTTTAAGTTGGAGAAGTGCAGGTCTAGCCGATTCTTACCGATCCCTCTCCCTGGAACATTCTATAAATTACAAATCGTGTTTCTGATATGAGAGCCGGGACTGGCCCCCTGGAGGGAAGGCTGGGAGACAGTGGCAGCCAGACGAGGGGCCCCCGGGGAGGCCAGGGCCCCGAGCTCTGTAATATTAGCACTGGCGACAATCAGATAGCGCCACCCCAACCGAGGCGGCTGGACAATAGGCCAGAGGCGCTGGCGATGGCAGGCACAAAGACAGCATTCAGGAGGCCCGGCTCCACCGCCAGCCGGGGCTGCACAGACGCCACAGACCCCGGCCCAGCCGGAATGTCACCTCGCCGCCAGAAAGCCATCTTTCCTGGTTAGCTTTTAAACTGCTAAAAATAATAAACACAGAGAGGGAAGTGCTGACACGATCTTAACTGCGGAGACAAACTGAAACCCTTGTTATAATAACGTCAACAAACCGGGTTCCAAATGCCATCCAGCACTCCAAATATCAACAGTGGGGGACTGGAGGGAGGCTGGGAGACTTGTCCGTGTAGAAAGCGGGTCTTCACTGCACAGTTGCTCTCGTCTACCTGACTCGCTCCGACCCAGGGTAGAGATGTGATCCTTCTGCCTTCTTTAGCACTCAAGGAAGGGAGGTTGGAGGGAACTCTGGTTCTGCATCCACCGTTTTCCCACATAACAAATGACAAGCGGGCTCCTTTCTCTCTGCTCCCAGTTATTACTTTTTTTCCCCAAGGGAATTCAAAGCATCCTTTTCTCCATTATGTTTATTTTTAACTGGCTGAATGCTTTGTATTTCTCCTCAATACCTACAGAGTTCAAAACTATCTTAAATAACACCAGCAATGCATAAGCGAGAAGATCATTCCCAGAATGCCGCAAAGTGACAATCATAAAATCACGAATCTGCAAACAAGCGCAACATCTGACCTGCCGATCCATGAGACCCCGTGTGGAACTTGGCACCCACGCAGGACGGCCAGTGGGAGGGAGACTGCAGATCTGGAAAAAGAGAAACATAAGATAAACAAAAGTGTTTTTTTGTTTTAAAGTCCCCCAACATTTGCTTAATCCGCCACTGTTCTTCTATGTTTGAATAGGGTCTGGTTTCAGAGCTGTCTCTGATTTTGAATACATGCAAATAGACTTAGATAAAACCCCATTCCAAAGAGGAGCCGGTTTCAGAGAAAGGGACTTTAACACAAGGATTCTAATAACACATTTTGGGATGGGACAGGGTTTCTGAGTCCCAAGGACCTACTTTTCTGTGCACAGGATTCCCGGCCTTGGAAGAGGTCTAAAAGGCAAACGTGAACTTAAACAATTTAGAACTTCTGTGCTAAACACTGTGCAGCTGGGTGTCAGAAGACGGTCCCCAGGGTGGGTCCTAACACGCCCCAGCTGCGGCTGTGCCCCTGTGAGTCGGCAGGAGGCGGGGCCGAGAAGACCCCACGGAGATGCTGGATGGTGGCAAGTGCGGTGATGCTGGGGACACTTCCCCCGGGTCTTCTAAACAGATGAAAGAGAAACTAGGGCATTTGCTCTCGCAAGAGATGACGCCTCCAGTGCCTGTCTGCACAGCAAGTGAGGGGCTGCTCTTCCAGTGACTGTGGGCCCATGGCTGTTGTTGTGAGGAGCTTAGAAATCACGGGGAAGCAGAGGTTGGCGAGGGTGAGACAAACATCTGGGTCCCCTCTACCCAGAATGGACCACGGACCTGTTATTATCCGCTCTTTTAAAAAAAGTCAAACAAAATGGAGCATAGGTAAATCTCCTTGACGACCTGCTCCAAGGTCAGACCACCAATTTGTTTGCATGTTTCCAGTAGGCTTTTTTTTTTTTTCCTTTAAACACTTACAATATGAGTCCCCAGGACAAGGAACAGTGTTTGCGTGTACGGTATGAATCTAAGTACATGTATCTGTTGTTCTACATTTGGACTCAGTGTTATGTGTGTGACCTGACCATGTTGAGAGCGCTCTAGCTTAGTCTTAGCTCACTGCCTTTCCCCCAAGCACCATCAAAGCCGCTGTCATGGCATTAAACTGTGTGCTACTTATGTGTGTGTGTGTGCGTATGTAGGTGTGCGTGTGTAAGTTTTCTCGGCAACTCCACTCAGCTTCTCAAGATGCTGCTCTTTCTTCTATACTCTGGCTCCATGCAGAGTGAACATTAGGTGTGGTAAAAGGCAAAACGTTTGCTAAAAATTCATCTGCTTATTATAAATCTTCTTCCCTTTTCAATCAATATTAAGGAGTTGACAAGGCAGGAAGAAGTTTGTGTCTGTAACTGTTGTGGCTTTAAATGTGAGTAGATAGACAACCACTATCTTCAACACTAATACCTAAAAACAAACTTTGCCTTTGTATGAAAATAATATTGAATCTCAATTTATTTTTTGAGGGTATAAATCTGATTTGGATTTTAGAGAATATTTGTGAATCCAAGTCAGTGAAAACAAGCTAAACATTCTCAATAATTAATAACAACAATAAGCAGTTTAATACATAACACTTCCTAAGCACGTTTTGTGGGCTGGGTTTGCTAATTTTCTCAGAATTTCATTTAATTTAATAACCACAATGCTTGTATGAGGTAGGCATTATTAATAACCCCATTGTTCACACGAGGAAAAGAGAGGCAGAGAAAGGTGTAAAATTTTGTCCAAAGGCAAACTGTGAAGCAGAGACTAGCTGGGACGCTCACTCAGGCAGTAAGATGTCAGGGGTCTCATTCTGAATTACTGAGAACAAGCTCAGGTTTAAAGATGAAAACAGCAGAGAGGAAAACTGGAGAACAGTGTCACTGAGGCGGCTTCCAAGTTTTGCTATAATACAAATGGACAGCATCTCTTTCATGGTGTGGTTCAAACCAAGAACAAACTAAATTAGAGTTCTCCAAGCAGACGAATTCAAAGCAATTTCCTAGTGATGAAGGAAATTTAAAGTAGCAAGGTCAAGCCCCAGACCTTTCCAACTTAAACAGTCCCATCTTTAATTCTTCTTCTCTTCAGAAAACAGGGAGCTGTGGATTTGCTCATGGCTCAAAGAAGGCATCCCGGTTTGTTTATACAAGATTCAAAGCAAAAATGAGAATCACTCCTTGGGACAACTTTAGCCCAGAATGTGTGTTCTTGACACGCTTTCAACTGGGACACAAATATATTAGCAGTGTGGTTATTTTGTACTTCCAAAAGATTCTTTTTTATAACTGATTCATATTTATGTTTGGAAGACATTTATTTCTGGGCATGAAACAGTTCATTTTGTTAAGCCATCTGACCTGAGGTAAGGTTGGCACCACTTCCCATGACTGCTCCCAATTAATGCAAATTGAAGGTTAAAGGATAAATAAAGCTCCTTTAACTTGGTTTATTAATATGTTATTTATAAATGACTCTTTACTTGGTCTATTTTTTTTAGCCCATAACTATGTACAAATGAACTCTAAAGAATGAACTAGAGAATACATAATGTGTATTTTATTGCAAAGTTTTCATTTAAAAAGGGTTACTCTTACAGCAGAAAATGAATATCATCTACCTCTCTATCTTTGTTCTCAGGTCTCCTGTCTGATCCCATAGAGCCTGATATTGACCAACTCCATTGCATTCATGGCGCATCCTCAGCCCTACCTGCCCTTTGGAGCTCCTCTTCCCAAAGAGGTTGGGTCCTGCCTCCTTTAAGTTTGGTTTTGGTCATGTGACTTGCTTCAGCCAATGGCATGTTAGCAAGTATGCTCATGGAGAAGTTTGGAAAAGTTCTTGCTACGTTTATGTGCTTTCTTTGCTCCTCTGTAACTGCCATGAGAACGCACCGGGGCTAGCCTGTCATGCCTGAGAAACACAGGAAGGAGTTGACTCATGCCTCAACCAAGACCATTCTAGACCAGCCTAGAGCAGCCAAGCCCCATACATAGGAGCGCACCCAAGATGCTCAGAACCACTCAGCCGGCCCCAGGTGTCCAGGAACAAGGGCAGCCCTGCTTTTTTTTGTTTGTTTGTTTGACTTATAAATTCAAATTCCAACAATTGACTTCTCATATGCTTTATATCTTTCATTTGCATCTGTTAGTAAGCCTTCTCAGTTCCTCTCTTACCGGTTATCGTATAATCATAAAAAAGGAGTGAATGCATAAAGTCTAGCAAAAAATCAATCCCTGAGGCTTGTTGTCCTTCTTATCCTCCAGTTCAGGTCCTGCCCTCGGGGGCAGCCTCTCAGTCACACCTGGGCCCCCCTGTGATGGACAGGACGCTACACAAGGCATTCACTGGCACAGAGAGCTCCATCTGCAGGAATATCTGAGAGTCAGAGCAGACACTGCGCTTGAAGGTTAGAAAGGGCCTGAATAGACAGAAAAGGATGTTTAGGGAGCAAGAGCCGTGGAAGCAAAGTGCACGAACCACGGAGGGAGGGAGCAAGTGTTCTGGTTAGACTCAGAGGTTGTGTATTTGGGAGGAAGACGCAGAGAAGGAAGAAAGGCAAAAAAGCTGCAAAGGTGAGAACTGGAAAGAGCTGGGACCACTGAAAAGAAAGGATAATTATGTGATGTTTGTGACCCCATGGACTGTAGCCCGCCAGGCTCCTCCGTCCATGAGATTTTCCAGGCAAGAACACTGGAGTGGGTTGCCATTTCCTTCTCCAATTATGTGATGTAACAGGTGCTAATTATCCCATATATAAATGTGTCAATCTACCATGTTACACACCTTACATTGACACAATGTTATATGCCAAATACATTTTGCTAAAAATAAAAAAAGAGCTTGGAGCCCAATCCAAGCAGATTTGACTTCTTTCTGTTCTGAAGGCAATGGGGAAATGAATTGGTTCTAAGCAGAGAGCAATATGACCCAAATGTGTGTTAGAAATGTTACTCTGATAAAACCTATGGGGTAGATGGGAGGGAGAGAAACAGATGAGGGGTTTGTAATTCAGCACAGACCTCAGGGAGCTCACAGCCTTCCTGAGCACATTGAAGGGAGTCTGTGTAGACTTTCAGTTTTCCTAGAAATAGGACAGAGCTTTCACATGGTTTTCAAAGGAGCCCATGACCCTTGACCTTATCAAACACTGTAAACTCCAGAAGCAGGGCATGATCTAGAGAGCAGGGTCACAACCGCACCAGTGGCAATGGGAATGGAAAGGGGCAAACAGGCATAAACATGCGTCAGGCATTATCGCACATAATCTATTAACAGATGGATAGGAAGAGAAATGAAACAAGAGCAATGAAGTATAATGAATAATGTAAATGAAGTATAATGTATAAAAATACTGAATCACTGTGCCGCACACCTGAAACTGATACAATATTGCAAATCAAGTATAATTAATAAAAAAAAAAGGGAACAGAGAAAAAAAAAAAAAGGTTTAATTCTGGGCTATTTCCACCTGCTGTTCGTTTCTGCTCCCAGTGAAATGGAGGAAGCAACTCATGTTTCCAAGATCCATAAAGAGCTCCTAGGTTAAAAATTTCAAAGACAAACACAAGGTATGGATGTCACTGCTGTCCCCTTCCCATGCCATCACAGATACTACTAATCAAACCCAAACTTTCCATCCTGCCAGTCCAAACACCATCCCCAAACCCCTCTCAACTAGCTCCCTTCCGAGGCAGCCACTGTTTTTTTCTAGAATGATTATCTTTATTTATAGCATTCACTTTCTTTGGTTCCATAAGGAGGAAGCACCAATGAATGGATGTACTTAACATAAAGTATTAATACTAATAGGACCTGTATATACATATTTATATGCATATCTCCCACATATGGGAAACTTACACACAATCAGGTCACCTGCTAGATCTTATTCAAGTTCTTGAGTTCACTTAATGTTAACTCAAAGCAATTAAATATACATTTGAATGAAGCTGAATTAGGGGGGAAATTTTGGTATGCATGAAAACTTACTCTATTATTAAATAATCATAGTAGAAGTTGAAAATTAGCACATGTCATCATAATCAACTGCTAGTGATCCCCCTGTCTGGTGAAGTCTCAGGCAAGTGGGTATGTAATGTTACCAAAAGCCGTCCTTCTATCAAAGTATGATGGGTTGGTCGGTATTTGAAAATCACTAGAGCAGTTTTCTAATTTTGGGTGTTTTCCATACGACATTTGAGGTGTCATTATCAGTTGCCTTCTACATGGGACCATAATAAAGACAGATTCGGATAAGCCAAGCTTTTTCTACTTGTACTTTTGATCAACAAGAAGGTAATTGCTATCTATATGAACACGAAGACTCCCTGTTCCCTTGAACCCCAAACCCCACAGTTTAATCTGTTCAATTCCAAAGATACACCTTTTAGAAACTTGTGTATATATAAAAATATTCCAAGAAAAAAAAATCTCTAGTGTAAAAAATTCCCAGCAGTAATTATTTGATCATGACCCACAATAAGAAGCTTGTCCTAATCTATAACACATGTCCGTATATTCGGACGTGTCGCAGGTGGCGCTAGTGGTAAAGAACCTGCCTGCCAGGAAATGCAAGACACTCAGGTTCAATCCCGGGGTCAGGGGTCCTCTGGAGGAGGGAATGGCAGCCCACTCCAGTGTTCTTGCCTGAAGTAGCCATGGACACAGGAGCCTGGTGGGCTACAGTCCATAGGACAGAAAAGAGTCAGACACGACGGAAGTGACGTAGCACGCACACGCACACGCATATCTAGCTAAAACGAAAGGTCCGTAAGATCATATTCTTGCTCATGTGGTGTATTTGGATATTTTCTATTTCATTAACGCTATCCTATTCTTTATAACATACTATTTCATTAAAGAAAAATTACTAATAACCTACTAAATTGATTTCCTTACCCACAAATAGGGCCCAACCCACAGTGTAAAAGGCACTACTGTAGCAAAATAAAGTACCCCGACTTCATTCACCAATGTAAACATATCCACAAAAGATCAATCCTGGGCAACTTAGCAGGAAAAAAAAATCCCTTGGCTCTCTGTCTAGTATCCTGGATGAAACTAAGGTTTGCTGAGCCAATTTTTGTACTTGGTGGTTGACAATGACTGAGAACTGAAAGGCAGAGATCAAATCCTCTCTCCTTCTCAACACATCTCTTCCGCTGGGTCATTTGTACCATGCAAGTATCAAGCTATTCAATTTTGCTGTCATTTACTGTTCTTTTTCCAACAGCAATGGAAACGCAGGATCGGCTTACTGTCTCCTCTCTTCAGTAGAATTCAATTATTCTCTCTCCTGCCCCTTTGAACAAAGATGGCATTCATCCCTCTGGAAAACCACCCCCAGGGGATCTGCAAACAAAGCCTGGCAGGAAAACCACTACCCACGAAGGAGCAACAGCAGAACCGAGTGTTGAGGATGTCTGTCTGGATTACAGACCAGAACGAACTTTGTAATGATTCTTTTGACCAAGGGCACATGGTTGGAATTGGAGCAACATAATTAACTGTAAAGACAAACTGTAAGAGGACATATGCCTCCAAATTCAGTGGCAGCTACCCCCAAAAAAATCTATTTCTTAAAAGATTAAAAACGATTTCCTCTTTCTAAAAGGAAAAAAGCAAACAAGGACTACAGAATCATCACATAGGAGAATCCTTAGAGGCTTTCTTGCCAGTCCTCTGGTGCCAGAATATTCTTTCTTACCTGTGACTTCTTTGACTTTCACCCACGTACTGCGTGCTCTTTCCCACACATCTAGCTAGTAAAATGCTAGTGAGGGCATCAAAAGCCTGAAGTTTTTCACTTCCACATTCTTTTATTCAGCACTTCTTCTTCTTTGAATTTATCTTATATAAATGGTTATGGATATATATCTTATCTTATATAAATGATTATGGATATATATCATTTATATATATATATATATATATACATACACACACATTCACACACATGAAGCCTCAGTGACAAAGATGCTCATGTAATGTTATCTATAATGGCAAAGAGCTCAAAGAATATACAATTAATTGCTAAAGTGGTCATCTTTGAGTGGCGGGTTATTGGGATTCAAATTTTATTCTATATGCTGTTACTTCACTTGTGTCCGACTCTTTGTGACCCCATGGACCTGCCAGGCTCCTCTGTCCATGGGATTCTCTAGGCAAGAATACTGGAGTGGTATGCAGTGGGTATTGCTATTTCCTTCTCCAGGGGATCTTCCTGACCCAGGGATCAAACCGGGGTCTCCCGCATTGCAGGCAGATTCTTTACCAACTGAGCTATGAGGGAAGCCCATTTATTCTGTATACCTATATTTTCCAAATTTTCCCAAATAAAGACAAAGGAATTGAAAAGAACACATCTGTGCTTGTTCTTATTACTGAGACACTGGTGAATCTCCAGGCACAAGTATGATCAGGCTCTGAGACACTATAATATCTCATAAAACTGAATATCTATCTATATATGTGTGTATATACACACATATATATTTATGAACAGCAATTTCATCCTCAAACTCAACAGAGGTGCATACACATATTCACCAAAAGATCTATACAAAAATGTCCATAGCTGTACTTCTCATAGCCCAAGCTGGAAACAATTAAAATATTCATCCTCCAGTAGAAAGGATATATGCCCACAATGAAATATAAATCACAAATGATGTAATGCCTCACAAACATAATATTAAGCAAAAACAAGTCAGACATAAAGAGTACATTCTACATGATCCCCTTACATAAAACTCAAAAATAGCAAAACTAATCTGTAGTTTTAGAACTCAGGAAAGTTCGGTCTTTGGGGGCAGAAACTGAGGGGGAAGAGGGACAGTTTATTCTTCCTGTCAGTGCTCAATCTCATGATGTGAACGGTGGCTGGCTACGGGGGTGCCTGTACTTTGTGAAAATGTATCAGGTAGTGTGAGGATGACTTGTATACTTAGTTGCAAAACAATGAGTCCCTGGAACCATTTTCCTGAGGAATGGATGCATGCATTTTACAGTATGTTTTAATGGAACGCATGTTCATTTTGCTTCAAAAATAAGTTTATTTATGAGACTTTAATAAATAGCTCATGTTTCCCACTCAGCAGTCATAAAAACATTGACATACACGGTAAAAAGCCGTGATTGGACCTAAAGTACACATGGGATAATTTCAGACATCCCGTGGAGTGTAGAGCAATGCTGTCACTTATGTGACATGGAAAGAAACAGCCTTAAATCACCAGAGTCTTCTGTAAAGAGGTTGTTTAGCATGTTATTCATTTTTCCTTTTTGTAAAGAATAGCAAAAAAATTTGTGTATGTGTGCATAGCTGCAGGAAATGACCAGCAAAATTTGTATAATGGTTCCCTCTTACCACTGGCTTCTAGAAAACTCAGCCCTAAATTTTGGTTTTCAAACTTTGTTTTTACTATGGCCACAGTAAGAAACACGCTTTATATCATAACCCAAGATACATATACACACATACATTTGTTAACATACAATTTGGCAAATAATACCCTTACTTTGGGTAATATCCTCTGACATTTTCTATTCTAGCCCTTCATATCCTATTCCATTAAAAATTGTGACCACTCACTTAAATGATTTCATGGACCAAGGCTGCCACTGAATTGGAAAAATATTACAATTATGTAAAGTTTAAAAATAAAATACAATTAGGAAAAAAAAAAAAAGAAAAGAAAAATATTTTCTAGAGTTCCTGGCAAATATAAAAAGTTACTGAATATATAATGGTATACACTTGCATATCAACCAAATCTCCAGCTCATTATTGGTGTCTATCTCTGTTTTCTTTTGCTTTTTGCTTTTTCTTATCCTTCATAACTTATGTTAACTTATTCTAGTATATGGATCTTTTTAAGCTATCATCTTTTCCAGAACAAGCTCCCCGAACTGCTTTCAAAGTCACATGATAATCAGTCAAGACAGAACCAGGACAGGAAGGTCCTCCCAAGGCAGCAGGGCCTGCTCCTCTGGGAACAGGAAGCACACTTCCTGTAGGACAGACACTTTCGGTGGCCACTGCAACACTCTCTGCAGAGAGGGCACGTGGTGACGGGGACCACGTGACGGGAGCTCACCTCTAACTTTCCAGGGAACAATAGACACTCTTGCTTTCCATGAAGTTCTCCTGCATTTCCGACAGCTGGGAGAGAGCGAGCCGGCTCGTTCCAAGAAATACAAAGGCACTTTAGAAAGAGGAACAAAGGGTTCTACAGTTGACAGTGAAGAACCGCATGAGCATCTCTGCATCTCTGTGATAAAGGAGTTCACGCTCTTGAGTTCCCTTTATCTCTCTTTTCAGGGTGTAAAGTCCTTCTCAGGTCATCGAAGTGGTGTGTCTACAGGAGAACGAGCAGCATGTTGGGAGGAGCCAGTCCAGGCATGTGGGAAGAAACTTTATCTTTCTAACCCGGGGAACACATTTTGCCTTAATAAAACTTAAAAAAGAAAAAAATATTCTCTCAGGTCCTATCAAACAAAACTTTCCCTGCACAAGGTTCTTGTATCACTTTTGGGCAAGCTGCCATCTTGGCTTATCCTCCACGCCCCAAAGAAAGAAAAATATGTTTTGGGCCAGAGCACCGGTTCAGTTTGGTAGTGCTGTTTTTGTGAGGACAACATTGTGGGCTAAAGAGGGGTGTGAATATGACTGGTCCTTTCCCTTTAGCAAAAAAAAAGGATCCTGAGGAATCTAACAGGGCTGAGACGGCTTAATTCTTTCCTAGGACGTGGGGCCTAGGCTTAGTTTCTGCTTTCACTCCAAGAGACCATGGATGTTCCCAAGGAAATAACCAAACATGCAAACTAAGATTTACATGCACGGGTTCCACAGAAGTATTTGTCTTATTGGCATGAAGTCAGAAGCAGTCCTTAAGTTCCAGGCTGGCAGGAAGACTTTTAAAATTTAGTATTGTGCAATCATTAAAACTAATTCTTAACAACGTGAGAAATAACCACAATAAAACGTTCAATGTAAAAAGCAAGATGAAAACTACAGATAACAAACCATGTTAAAGCATGTATGCATTACATTTGCACAGAAAAAGACTTGGAAAAAACACTCCAAAATATTAAGAGGAGCTACGAACACTGGCTAGTGAAATCAAGAGTGAACATTAAATTTATTTTTTATTCTTATTTCTTAGTTATCATTTATATCTTTTTACTTATTTATCTCTTATTTATTATTATCTCTTTTTTCCCCAATATTTCCATTATACACATGGATTGCTTTTACAACTAGATAAAAGCCATTGTAAAAAATGTAATTGATGTATTTCTTTATAAATTCTAAATGGTTTTTAAACGATTGTAATTTGTTCATTCACTGACTCATAAATATCTGGAAACTTTGTTCCTTTTCTTTTGACTCATGACAACTTCAGGAGTTAAATTTCTAACTTAACACGGAGAACAGAAAGACCGGATGCCTCAGAGAATCTTACGCAAAGACAAAAAAGAGCGAAACAGGTTCTTACCCTCTGAACGTATTTATATGAAGGAAAACCAGCTTAAAAGACCTGGTTTTTCTAATGTATATCTTTTTCATGTGGATTGTGTGGACCAACTTAATACTGTAGCTTATTAATAATATTAAGGCTTTAGATGACCCATCTGCAAGCCCACCCAGTTAATGTAAATGTCACACACACGCATGAATTCCCTTGGCAGACTTCCCCAGCCTTACAGCAACTGATGTCGTCCAGCTGGCTAAGGCAAAAGCGAGCAACAGAGTAATCTCTGTGTGTGTGTGCTCAGTCGCTCAGTCGTGTCCGACTCTGTGCGACCCCATGGACTGTAGCCCACCAGGCTCCTCTGTCCATGGGATTGTCCAGGCAAGAATACTGGAGTGGGCTGCCATTTCTTCCTCCAGGGGATCTTCCCCACCCAGAGATCAAACCTGGGTCTCCAGCATCTCCTGCATTGACAGGCTGATTCTTTACCATGGTGCCACCTGGGACTCCCAGAGTAATCTCTACACTATTTGAAAAGGAAATGAAGGCAGTTCCAAAACCTGAGGCTGCCGCCCTCGAGCCTGGGTCACGGGACAGTCACTGTGAGTTCAGCCAGCCCACCAGCTCAGGATGGGAGACCATGTTGCACTGGCAGATTCAGAGAGAAAACAACACGTTAATCTGTTTCCTCATTTGTTTCTCTGACTTTGTATATTTGACAAATAATTCCATATGGCCAAAAAGAAAACTTCCATAAAATCTTGTTCCTAGCAAGCCACCTGACCAATTAAGAGATTTTCTCTTTCATTCCTTAATTGAGCTAAAATAAAACTGAATAAAGCAAGTGCATGAAGCAAACTGTAAGTACAGATGCTCTGGCAACAAAGCGACCCCAATCCCTCTCTAAACTCTGCTGAAATTTTAAAGCCAGTTTCTCAGTAACGTGGATGGGGTATCTCCTACAGTTTGGCAGCCGATGCCCTGCTCTTGATTAAAGTTCCTAAATAAAGAGTGTTCAAGAAGTTTCCAGTGCTATCACAGACTGGATAGAAGCTTGTTTACTTTGGAAAAACAAGAGGCATAAAGGGTTACTGGGACCTATCCATTCGGTTTTCTAGTTTGTAATGGTAAGGTATACTTTCTTTTAATGGTTTTTCCAGTAGTCATGTATGGATGTGAGAACTGGACCAAAGAAGGCTGAGTGCCCAAGAATTCATGCTTTTGAACTGTGGTTTGGAGAAGACTCTTGAGAGTCCGTTGGACAGTAAGGAGACCAAACCAGTCCATCCTAAAGGAAATCTGTCCTGAATAATCATTGGAAGGGCTGATGCTGAAGCTGAAACTCCAATACTTTGGCCACCTGATGTGAAGAACTGACTCATTTGAAAAGACCCTGATGCTGGGAAAGATTGAAGGTGGGAGGAGAAGGGGACGACAGAGGATGAGATGGTTGGATGGCACCACTGACTTGATGGACATGAATTTGAGTAAACTCTGGGAGTTGGTGATGGACAGGGAGGCCTGGAGTGATGCAGTCCACGGGTCACAAAAAGTTGGACACGACTGAGCAACTGAACAACACCAAACTTTCTGACACCTTGAGGCCTTCTCCAGTCCTCAGGCAGAGACATTCGCTACTGACTTTGGAACAGACACCCTGGGGTGGCTGGTGGAGGCGGAGGTGGGGGTGGGAAGAGAAGGGTGTCTGAACGGAAGAGGAGGGGGAATGTGGTTGTGTTCTGTCCGGGTTTCTGCTCTCAGAGAAGGGGTTTTAGTGTCTGTGAGTAAGCGTGAAGAAATCCACACTTCCAAGCTGTATGGAGACCTCAGTTTGGAACCAAGATTATGACCCCTCCCACCCCCAGCTGTGAAGGCTCTCCTGGGCCCCCATCCCCCACGGCCCCACCCCAGGCAGCTCCCTGCTCTGGGTGCTCCGGCTGGTTCTCGGTGACTCTGGACAGAGGAGACCAGAAAAGGCTCATGATGTAAGGGGGAAGGGTTTCTTCACAGGTACACACGGATACACATAATCATGAGGACTCAAACATAGGAGAGAAATAAAAGCTCTTCCGCAGAGTAGAATGCCAGCTGATACAGAAGGAGCAATGGAGTCAGAAAACCATCAATGGACGTTAAAACTAGTGGCTGAAAATTTGAGGAGGAAAATGGCATTTGTATTGTCTTGGGTGCTTCCTCCCAAGTAACATACTAATTCCAAAGAGGAGAGCAGTATCCTTGCACGGGGAACCTGGCCGACAACACTTCGGCTGAGTGATGGGAACCAGCATCACCACCGGTGCAGCGAACTGGCCTCACGTGTCCCGAGAAGGACACGAGGTTGCTACTGTGGTCTCCCTTCCAAACAGGCACCACCCGAATCCAACATCGAGGAAACGTGAGAGATCCAATTCTGCAGAAGAATTGGTCTGTATCTTTCCAAAACATCAAGAAACACGAAGAAAGCCTGAGGACCTGTTTCGGAGTACAGAGACAGGACCACTAAATGCAACAGGAGATTGTGGAACAAATCTCGACCGAGAAAAACATTGCTACCAGGAAGACTACTGGACAATTGACAGAATCAGAATACGGAATGTTGATTAGATAACAGTATCATATCAACACTGAACTTCCTGGGCTTGATAACCACACTGCGGTGCTGTAAGAGACGGCCCTTGTTCTTAGAAAATACACACCGAAAAAAAAAAAAAAGAAAATACACGCCGAAGCAGCTAAGAACGAGGGCAAAAGAGACAGCAGGGTGGGGAACAGAGATCTGATGATAGGAAACCAGTCTTTTCTCCACCCTGAAACTCCTCCCCAGGACTCTCAGAGACTGGGGCCTGCTGCAGGGGGCCGGGGGGTGGTCAACGGGAAGTAAAGCCCAGAACATTCCAGTAAAGGGAGAAAGGGTGTGTCCAACAGGGTCACACCAACACAGAGACACCTAAAACACACACACACCCAACACGTACACACACACCCCACATACACACACCACACACACACACAGACACCCACATACATACACACCACACACACCCCCCCCCCCCCACATACACACACCCCCCACACACACCCCGTCACACATCAGATATACACACACCCTGCATACACACACCACATAAACACACACCCCCCCACACACACCATTCTCACACCCCACACACACATCGCTGACAAATCCTGCATACACACCCGAAACACACACACTCACACCCCACACACACATCAGATACACACACACCACACACACCCCCATATATACACACACCACACACACCACATACACACACACACCACACACTCACACCCCCTCACACATCAGATACACACACACCCCGCATACACACACCACATAAACACACACCCCACACACACACACCACTCTCACACCCCCACACACATCACATACACACACACCACACACACACTGCATACACACACCCTGAATATACACACCCCACATACACACATCCTATACACATACACACACACACCACACATACACCCCACATACACACCACACACTCACACCCCCCAAACACATTGCTGACATCCTGCATACACACACACCCTCAATACACACACGCACCATGTATACCCTGAATATACACACCCCACATACACACACCTTGCATACATACACTATACACACACATACACACCCACACATATATACACACCACATACTCACACCCCACACACATCGCTGACACACCCTGCATATACAAACACACACCCCAAATACACACACACCATACACACCCTGCACGCACTCACCCTGCACACACACACCACACACGCTGCACACACACACACTATACACACACACACATCACACACACACCGCATACACTCCCACCATGCCCCACGGCACAAGGCCCACACACACGCAAACACAGCCCCAACGAAGGACAGCCTAGGGCTTTGGGGAGTTTCTATATGCTCAGCCATGTTAATGTCTGCAGGAGTCCGGCTGAGCCTGGAAACCCCTGAACGTCAGCGCTGTGCCTGGTATTGCACTGCTGCTTTCTGGGCTGAGGGCAATAGTTCCCGTAAGTTCCTCTCCTCGTCTGTCTGCTTGTTTGTTCTGAGAGCTGGCTTGAAGGCGCAGCTCTGGTGACGGCCATCCCAGAAGCGTGTGACCTCAGGGGCTTCCCAAGCTGCCTCCCCGCCGGGCTCCCTGTCTGCCCTCTCTCGCCTCTCTCCCCACTGCAGGGGAAGACACCCTGCCTGCCTGGGCAGACTGTGTGGGGCTCTGTTTAGACTAGGTTGTACGGGAATCCTTCTCTAAAGCACGCCCTGTGGAAATACAGACACGTCCCAGAGAAGCAGTCCGAGAAGAGGGTACATGGCAGAGATGACAGGACCTGAAACTTCCTCCAGACACATCACCATAAGCCTTAACATAGTCAATAATTTAAGTACCAGCGAATCTAGACTCCGGAGGTTTCTTGTTAAAGTGCAGATTCTGGCCCAGTAACTCTAAGTGGAGCCTGAGGTTCTGCATTTCTCACCAGGACCTGCCAACTCCGCCCACCTGCTTCTCAAAGACCGTGGTCCTGGTCGCCTCTGACGTCAGCACCCGACACCAGGGCAGTGCGGCACGCTTACGTCTGTTTCTAAAGACGAGAAAACTGAAGCTCAGTGTGACCAAATCACTTTGCCAAGGTGACAAGGCAAGCAGATAAAAGGTAAAATTTAAACTCCAGCCTCTCCCACCAGATCACCCTGCTCCAGGGTCCTGTCCCCTATCCTCACCCAGGTTCCCAAGAGAACAGCCGCCCTCATGGGTGCCAGGAGGGGGACTGCTGAGCTGATGGCAGTCTCAGCCACGTGGGCAGCAACTGAGTCCCTGAGCTTTTGGACAGTTAAAATAGTTTCTTCAGTGTTTAGAAGAGGCTATCAGCAAGTTGTTGTTCAGTCCTCAGTCATGTCTGACTCTTTGCAACCCCATGGACTGCAGCACACCAGACTTTCCTGTCCTTCAGTATCTCCCTGAGCTTGCTCAAACTCATATCCATTGAGTCGGTGACGCCATCCAACCATCTCATCCTCTGTTGTCTCCTACTCCTCCTGCCTTCAATCTTTCCCAGATCAGGGTCTGTTCCAATGAGTTGGCTCTTCCCATCAGGTGGCCAAAGTATTGGAGTTTCAGCTTCAGCACCAGTCCTTCTGATGAATACTCAGGGTTGATTTCATTTAGGATTGCCTGGTTTGATCTCCGTGTTGTCCAAGGGACTCTCAAGAGTCTTCTCCAACACCACAATTTGAAAGCATCAATTCTTCAGCACTCAGCCTTTTTTATGACCCAACTCGCACATCCACACATGACTACAGCAAAACCCATAGCTTTGACTAGACGGACCTTTGTTGGAAAGTGACGTCTCTGCTTTTTAATGCTCTGTCTAGGTTTGTCAAAGCTTTTCTTCCAAGGAACAAGCATCTTTTAATTTCATGGCAGCAGTCACCATCTGCAGTGATTTTGGAGGCCAAGAAAATAAAAACTGTCACTGTTTCCTCATTTTCCCCCTATCTGTTTACAATGAAGTGATGGGACCAGATGCCATGATCTTAGTTTTTTGAATGTCGAGTTTTAAGCCAGGTTTTCCACTCTCCTCTTTCACCCTTATAAAAAGGCTCTTTACTTCCTGTTACCTTTCTGCATTAGAGTGGTATCATCTACATATCTGAAGTTGTTGATATTTCTCCTGGCAATCTTGATTCCAGTTTGTGAGTCATCCAGCCCAGCATTTCACATGATGTTCTCTGCATAGAAGTTAAATAAGCAGTGTGACAAAAAAGCCTCGACATACTCCTTTCTCAATTTGGAACCAGTCTGTTGTTTCATGTCTGGTTCTAACTGTTGCTTCTTGATCTGCATATAGGTTTCTTAGGAGATGGGTAAGGTGGTCTGGTATTCCCATCTCTTTAAGAATTTTCCACAGTTTATTGTGATCCATATAGTCAAAGGTTTTTAGTCAGTCAATGAAGCAGATGTTTTTCTGGAATTGCTTTTTCTTGATCCAATGCAATTTGATCTCTGGTTCCTCTGCCTTTTCTAAATCTAGTTTGTATATATGGAAGTTCTCAGTTCACATGTTGCTGAAACCTAACTTGAAGGAATTTGAGCATTACCTTACTAGCATGTGAAATGAACTCAATTGGATGGTAGTTTGAACACAGAAAGTTATAAATACATAATTTTCAGAGAATAATATATAGTTTAAAGCTAAACCTATTGAGTGATCAATTTTCTGATTGTGTTATAGTATTACTGTGCTTTTTTTTTTTTTAAAGCGTTAGCTTCGTTATTTGATAATTAGTGTTGTACATATCCTACCTTCTGTGAGCACATTTAAATACAATAAAATTTTGGAGAACTAGAGATTTGGAGTGTCACAGACTGTACCTCCAAGTATCCCTCTCCATCTCTCCATATCCTAAAAAAATCCCTGTTGATTACATTGCATATATTATTGATCTTTTCTGGGTCATGCATCCCTTGGGTCCCTTGGGGAATCTAATATGGGAAATTCTGTGGTTGCTGTTGTTTTGCTTTGTTCCCAGAAGGCACTCTTCTGGAAGGTGCTTTCCAGAAGGTGCACAGTTCTACAGAGAGTCCTAGGAGGTTTATGGACCTCTTGAAATCCTCTATGGGCTCCTATGATAAGAATATGTGGTATCCAATCTGTAGGAGGGGGCCTGCTGCTGCTGCTGCTAAGTTGCTTCAGTCGTGTCCAACTCTGTGCAACCCTATAGACGGCAGCCTACCGGCTCCCCCGTCCCTGGGATTCTCCAGGCAAGAACACTGGAGCAGGTTGCCATTTCCTTCTCCAATGCATGAAAGTGAAAAGTGAAAGTGAAGTCGCTCAGTCGTGTCTGATTCTTAGCGACCCCATGGACTACAGCCCACCAGGCTCCTCCGTCCATGGGATTTTCCAGGCAAGAGTGCTGGAGTGGGGTGCCATAGCCTTCTCTGATGCATGAAAGTGAAAAGTGAAAGTGAAGTCGCTCAGTCGTGTCCGATTCTTAGCGACCCCATGGACTACAGCCCACCAGGCTCCTCCGTCCATGGGATTTTCCAGGCAAGAGTACTGGAGTGGGGTGCCATTGCCTTCTCCGGAGGATCCCATAAAATTTGTCCTCCAGAAATGGTAACCATGGGTCCACCCACACTTTCTAGAGGGATGCCTAAAGGAACAGTCCTTTCTTGCTTGCTTTTCAAACACCTGAACTCCTACTACTGCTGAGGTAAGCAAATTCTTAAAAGAAGTTTTTGCAACTCAGCCAACACCTTGGAGTTTCCCTGGTTACTCAGTGGTAAAAACAACACACACATACAAACAAAAACCATCTGCCACTGCAGGAGATGTGGGCTCAATCCCTAGACTGTGAAGATCCCCCAAAGAAGGGTGTGGAAACCCACTCCAGTATTCTTGCCTGGAGAATCCCACGGACAGAAGAGCCTGGTAGCCTACAGTCCATGGGGGTCACAAGAGTTGGACACAACCAAGCAACTAAACAACAACAACACCTTGAATCCTTAAGCAATAAATAGCTCTGACCCTTCCACTTTAACAGTCCACAGGGTCACAAAGAGTCGGACATGACTCAAGTGACTTAGCACTCATGCTAATACTTTATCAACCTGATGTGAATTCATGGTCAAAGTCATTAGAAGGGCTGTATCAGCAGGGCTGTGCCAGTGATGACGATGTCAAACAAATATGCAAACAGAAGAAAACAGAATACTCGAGGCATTCTTCAAGAATACCGAGAGTACTTGAAGCCTTCCTGATTCTGAGCTCACCTCAGACTAACACAGCAAAGACGGGCTCTGGTTACCACAATTCCAAAACATTTCTAGTTGGGAGAGGAGGAGGGGAATGCGACGACACGTAATAAATTACCCTTTGGCAATATTCGGCGGTTTATGTTTTCAAATACTTCAGCATTAGGGCTTCCCTAGTGGTGCAGTGGTAAAGAATTCACCTTGCAATGAAGGGGACAGGGGTTCCAACCCTAGTCCTGGAGGAGTCCCACGTGCCATGGGACAGCTATGCCCCAGCACCACAACTGCTGGAGCCCGAGCCCCTGGAGCCCAAGCCCCCTGGAGCCCGAGCCCCTGGAGCCCGAGCCCCCTGGAGCCCGAGCCCCTGGAGCCCATGCTCTGCAGCGAGAGAAGCCACCGCAGGGGGAAGCCTGCACCCCGCAACTAGAGAGTCGTTTCTGCTAGAGAAAGCCCGCGTGCTGCAACGAAGCCACCACTGTCAAAAAGTAAATAAATTAGTTAATTAAATGAATCTTAAAAAAAAATGTCATCACTAGCTACCATTCTCAGCAACCCGTGGTCAATAAGGTAACCAAACATAAGGTTCTTTCTTGGTTTGGGGAACCTGGACTGAAGATTAAAATACAGACAGTGGGCTGGTAGCCTTGAACCAACATTGTGGTCAGTTTTTCTTCTGCTGTTCGGTTCTATTTTTATCTTAGTATAAAATAATATACAAGAGAATACCAACATTTCAGGTTCGAAATCTCCAGGCTTCCAGGAATATTCAGAGATCATTTCGCTCAAATTCCTCCACTGGGGAGAGGGAGGATCAGCAAGCGGAAGCGACTGTCTCAGTGTTAACACTGCCAGTGCTGGGAGCCATGTCTCTTTTGTTGTGAGAATATTAATAGATATACAATCTATGTGGGGCTAAAATAAATACTATGGGGAGGGAAACCCTAGAGCTGCCTCCGTCGGAAGGGCCTGGATCATCCTCCCAGAAGTGTTTGTACACACACGCATAGATATCTGTTCATCCTTTTTTTTTCATAGAAGAAGGACCATGATAAACCCTCGCTGGCTCACTTTGTTTGGCTCTTGGTTTGAATTCTTTCCTATTGATATATTCAAATGTCCTTCCTTCTTCTAAACGGGCTACGTCGTATTCTCTGGACTGCTTCTGTTTATACTTTATTAAAGCTCTTTGCTAATGAGGTTCTTTCCAATGTTTGCTGTTCTTTCGCACCACAAGCCAAGCTGTGCCGACCAAATATACTTCAACTGTATGCATCATTTAATACACTTCTCTCTCTCTTGTTTCCACCACTTTTCTGGAAACTTCCTACACTAGCAACTGCTCTCCATCATTCTTATCTGTCACTTTGCTTTAGTTGCCTCCACAGGATTTATCACCACCTGAAACAGAACGCATTTGCTTGTTCACTTTTTGTCGCTTGTCGCTGCTATTAGAGTAGTAACTCCATGGGATTGGAATCCTTTATACAATAGTAACTCCATAGGATCAGAAACTTACCTTTATTTGCTGCTGTGTTCTTAAAACAGAGAACAGCGATTGGCTTTTGGTAGGCGCTCAATAAATAAGGAATCAGTGAATGAATGCTTCACACATTTTTCCTACTGGATTACTGGTCTTCGTCTTACTGATTCATAAAAGCTCTTTATACGGCAATTAAATAAGACTTTGCCGTTTGTCTTACTCACATGGTTTCCAGTGTGGTGTCTATCACTTCACTTTGTTGAGGGAATTCTTTCTGCCATTAAAGAATGGTTTAATTATTATATACTTAAGCATAACATATTTGTCTCTTATAACTTTCATGTTTTGTGTCTTGGTTTGAAAGGCTTTATACACTCCAGAGTTATTTTTAAAAACTTGTCTGGTACTTTCGTGGTTTGTTTTCTCGTTGGAATCTTTGATTCATTTGGAATTTATTTTGGCAAAGGTAGTGGCTATGTAATCAGCTTTGTTATTTTTTCCCAAATAGTTAGCCAGTCGATTCAACATGAATTAAAAAACAATTCATCCTTTCTTCATTGCTCCAAATGCCATCTTTATCATATATCAAACTCCCATAAATATTTACATCATATCTCGTCTCTAGTCTGCTCTGTTAACTTGCCTGTCCCTTCCTTGGTTGGTACTAATTTATCTTAATTCGCTTTGCAATATAGTGATTTTCACATCTGGGTGGGGCTGGGTACTCCTTTTTGTCCTCTCTCCGCCCTAGATTTCCTGTCTGTCCTCACGTGCTTATTTTTTCATAAGAATATCAGAAGCTACAGAGCCAGTCAACCCTCCTTCCAAAAGATTAGCTCATTATTTTATTGCAACCAGATTATTTTACAGATTAATTTAGAAAGAAATGACATCAATACAAGAAGTGGCTCTATTGACTCTTGGATGTTTCCTATGCTCTCCCAAGCTCCTGATACACCCGAATGAAACTCAGTTCTCTTCAATGAAAGGATGATGGCTTCATTTGCCTGCATATGACGTTGGCAGAGACGACCGGAAGGTGGAGCTCAGCTGGAATTATCCCACAGACACCCTCCGTGTGGCTTCTCTAGCGTTTGGCATCTGCAGGGTCGTCCAACTTCTTAGATGGTGGCTGGACTCAAGAGCAAGTGCTCAGAGAACACAGGGGCAGCTCTGTGGCCTCAGGAGTCCCCTTCCCCCATCTGCTACTGGTGAAAGTGCTCACATGCCACCAAATTCAAAGACCTCCACCTCTTGCTAGGAGAGGGTCAGAGAATCTGTGGTCATGTTTTAAAACTATTGCAGCATCTATTAGTAGAAAATTGGACAGTTTCCTTCTTAATTACTTCTGACTTTTCTACCATTTTTCTTCCATGTCTCCCATTTCTTACTCTGGAAACACTGACATGGTTCAGAACTGGAAAGTAACTGCTTTTTGAAGTGAAGTTTTCTGTTGAGTTGCATTACTAACCCATGCCTAAGGGGGAAGCCATGTCCCCAATGTGACTCTGGCTTTCTCTATCAGCGCCTTCTGCTCCCTCCCCCGATACCCACATGACAGCTGCTGGGATCTCCCTACCAGAGGTGTGCAGGGGCAGAGAGAGTCAACTCAAACTCATCAATTTTTAGCAATTTGTTATTTGGCATCAATTTTGTATATGTTGGAAAGGGAACTAAAATGAAAAGTAAATGTTTTGAGAATTCATTGTGAAATGCAACCACTCATTCCAAAGACCCTCCCCACTCCCAGGGCTGGCTGCTCTTTCTATTGATCCATGGCCTTCTTTTAAAGACCTTAAAGATGTGCCCTGTTAATTCACTGGGTACCCTACTAGATCATCCTCTTTTCTTCTATATTCCAGGGATAGCAGCAATATTTACTGAATACTCACTGCAAAAGTACTTTATATATGTTTATCATTGCATTTATTTTAAAAATGTATTGGGGAATAGTTAATTCACAATGTTATGTTAATTTCAGGTGTACAGCACAGTAAATAAGGTTATATATACAAAGTTTTAGTCGCTCAGTCATGTCTGACTCTTTGAGGACCCATGGACTGTAGCCCACCAGGCTCCTCTGTCCATGGAATTCTCCAGGCAAGAATACTGGAGTGGGTTGCCATTCCCTTCTCCAGGGGATCTTCCCAACCCAGGAATCCAACCCAGGTCTCCTGCATTGCAGGCAGATTCTTTGCCATCTCAGATATACATACATATACATATATATATGTATATATACACATATACAATCTTTTTCAGATTCTTTTCCCATAAGGGTTATCACGGAACACGGAGTAGAGTTCCCTGTGCTCTATAGCAACTCCTTATTAGTTATCTATTTTATATACAGTAGTGTGTGCATATTACTGCATTTAACCCTAACTTCAAGGGTGGGAACTGCCCAGTCCATTTTAGAGCTGAGAGCACTGCTGCTCAGAATGATGAACTGAATTGTCTGAGTGTCTCAGAGCTCAAATGTAGTGAGCTATTCCCACATCCTTGCGATACAAAACGCAGCCTTCTTACCAAGAGCATTGGCATCACCTGGGAACTTGTTAGAAATGCAGAACCTGGGTCCCAACCCAGACCTACTGCATCAAAGCCACATTGTAACAAGGCCCCCAGGTGAGGTGGACTCGCCTTAAAGTTGGAGGACCACCGCTCTGTGTCCCCAAGATCTTCTGGCTGGAGTTCCATGCAGAGCTGCTAAAATACACTAATGCCCGAGTTCCCTGCCTGTTTCTCAATGCCTGTTTAATTGGACTAGGGTGTGACCTAAGCATTAGGATTTTTCAAAGCTTCCTGGGTGGTTGTAACATGCAGTTAAGTTAGAACCATGGCTAATACAGCTCACTTGGTACTAAGTATATCCTGTATCTTGCCAGTTTGCTTTTTAGCATTTTTATACATGGTCTATGTCCCCAACACAAATATATTTTATATAACAGCTCTCTTTCCAGGGTAGTTTCTTGCAGAAAATAAGCACTCAGTAAACACTGGCTGCTATTGCTCTTGGTGAAAACCGTGCCTTGATTGGTCTGCTGTGGGGCCGGGGCACCACTGTTTTTGGCAAGGTGCCTCACGTGACTCTATTGTGTCGTCAAGGTTGAACACGACTGGGTTGGCTCCTGAAGCTCCAGCTGACGGTTGCTCTGGAGAAACGGGCGGAGGGGAGCCAAATGCTCTGATTTCTGAAGAAGAGCCTCAAAACCCAGAGTTTAGAACAAATGTTGTCAACACATTTAGGTTTTTGAAAAAACTGCATGCAAGTAAAATAAAACGCATCTGTCTGTCTGTACGTGTGCATCTGGTTAGGGATACAGGAAAGTCAGAAGGTTTAAAGTCATTCCCTGGGGGGTCCATGACCCCCTCAGAATCTGATGGTTATAAACGCCACCACTCCCGCCTTGGAAAACGCACGTCATAATCATCGCACTTCACTAGCCTCGCTTAAGAGTCATTATAGCGTTCCTGTCAACGGTGTAAGACGCAGCCCAAACCAGAGACTGTCAAACCTCGGAGAATCAGTACCTAATTTTGTGCCTAATTTTGTGTTCTGCGCAATGTCTGGATGTGCCAACAGAACCAGGGGATGCGTGACAACAGGGAGGGGGCAGGCGGCGCTCTGCAGTTCAGTAGAGAAAGTCGGTATCAACAGGCGCTCTCGTCACGATCTCCGCCCGCTGCCTGAGCACCGCTTAGTGACAAAGCAAAACCAAGGAAAAGAGACCAAGACGAAAACCAGGACAGGAAATAAAGACATGCAAAAGAAAGATCACGGTCAGAGGGAAAGTGTTCTGCCTGGTTTCTGCATCACCAGTGCCTCCCTCTGTCTGGGTTTGTTTGCCTGGATAATGAACAGCAGGGCTTCTATTGGAGCTGCAGGGAGGTGGGGGGCACAGATGAAGTACCGGGGGCTTGGACCACACTGCCCATGATGTTCTCAGGGAAACACTTCCAGGTGTTGAAGGCACCAGCACCTTCTGCGGATTTAACTGGGGCGCGAGATGACAGGGGCCCCAACTCTAACACTAATAACCCACATCCTGGCGTTTGTCTCATGGTAGCTAAGGATGCAGAGGCAAGCCCAGCATTGACATCAGTAACGATAACGATGCCACCATTGATAATCAGCGTGTGTGTGCAACCCCATGGAATGTGGCCCACCAGGCTCCTGTGTTTGTGGGATTTCTCCAGGCAAGAATACTGGGGTGGAACAGACTTTTGGACTCTGTGGGAGAAGGTGAGGGCAGGGTGATTTGAGAGCATAGCATTGAAACATGTATATTATCATACGTGAAACAGATCGCCAGTCCAGGTTCGATGCATGAGACAGGGTGCTCAGGGCTGGTGCACTGGGATGACCCTGAGGGATGGGATGGGGAAGGAGGTGGGAGGAGGGGTCAGGATGGGGAACACATGTACACCTCCCTCTCCACCCATTCTTTCTCTGACCTCACCTCCTCCCCTTCCCCGTCCAATGCCAACTCCTCTAACGTCAAGGAACTCTGGCTATCCCTCAAACATGAAGTCTCTGCACTGTGTGCCCCGAGTTAGGATGCTCTTCTCCAGAAGTCACAAGCGTCCTTCCTGACGTCACAAGCATCCTTCCTGACGTCATCTTACTGAGTTCTTCTCAGACCACTCTTTAAGACTGCATCTCCGTACTCCCCTCATCACATCCTGACATCCTGTACTCTACTGATTTTTTTTTGTCTGTCATCCACTATGCAGTAAGGTTCATAAAAGCAGAGGTTTCCTTCTGTTGTGTTCACTGCTGTATTCCCAGTGCCTAGAAGAATGCTCGGAGAAGGCAATGGCATCCCACTCCAGTACTTTTGCCTAGAAAATCCCATGGACAGAGGAGCCTGGTAGGCTGCAGTCCATGGGGTCGCTAGAGTCCGACATGACTGAGCGACTTCACTTTGACTTTTCACTTTCATGCATTGGAGAAGGAAATGGCAACCCGCTCCAGTGTTCTTGCCTGGAGAATCCCAGGGATCGGGGAGCCTGGTGGGCTGCCGTCTATGGGGTCGCACTGAGTCGGACACGACTGAAGCGACTTAGCAGCAGCAGCAGCAGCAGCAGAAGAATGCTAGGCACATAACTGATGCTCAGTAAATGCCTTTAGAATGAATAAGTGAATGAATTCAATCCCCACAACCGTCCTAAAAGATAGGCTCTCTCATAATCCTGCTTTTACCAATGTATGAAGTTTAAAGAGGCTGCAGTGACCCAAGATCACAAAGAGAAATTCCTAGAGAGGAGATGTGAACCTTGGACCATCTGACACCAAAGTTCGAAACACTTCCTGACCTACTCTGTTGTTATTTTAACCATTCTGGGCCTTTCTTGGGAAATAATAAATACAATAATTATAATCTAGAAGTGGAGCTGTATTTGATGTAGTTGGAACTAGGGCAATTACTGGAAGCCAGTGAGAAAAGGAAAAACTATTTTTGCTCCCTCTGATTAGGGTAATTCTTAATTTTTAGAGCAGTTGCTACCATTTCCTGAGTGATCATGTGTTGAGAAATTGGACCTTCTGAAGTATTACAGTGATGGGAAATAAATCAAGGTTTAGCAAGTCCTATTTCCTTGGGGTAAGTAAGCCAAGGGCCACTTTGAACCTTAAATTGCTCAAGAATTTCATCTCCTACGAGCCAGTGGCAGGAATTTGAACCCAAAGACATTGTAGAAAATGACCACATGTAATGCAAACATGGCGGTGGGAGTCTTAAAGGATTCTGTAGAAAGTCCGTTAACTTGGCCTTGAAGACCATTCCAGCACTCCCCGATCTAAGAATAAATTGGATAGAACTCAACTCATGCCAAACACAGGATGCCCGAGGCGGCTGAATGTGCCCAAAGCCTTGGGGGAGCTTGGTAAATTATTAAGCCATCTACTTGAGACAGCTTTCAGTGGGTCAAAGTGCTTAGTCTGTAAGGCATTCTTTTATACAGTGCTTGGCCAAACCAAAAAGCGAAGTTCAAAGAAAGGAGGACTGAGACATTTTCTCTGGGGAAAAAAAAAAAGCTTTCAAAGACCTTTCAAAAATTGTCTGAGAAAAGATACACAGCAGAAAACATCTTTTGGCAAATACATAATGAATTAGATAAGATGTGTCTTAAGTTTCTAATATAATTTAAAGACAAGAAATACATTGGTGGCTTGACATTTTAAGCTCACTATTAATCCACGTGTCTGGCGTACATTGTCATGTGTGTGCACGGTCCCGTGCGTGCATTCTCTGTACGTGGTTGTGCTTTTGTGTACTTTACAGTAGAGTATGAATGACTGAGAGACTTCCCTTTCACTTTTCACTTTCATGCATTGGAGAAGGAAATGGCAACCCACTCCAGTGTTCTTGCCTGGAGAACCCCGGGGACGGGGGAGCCTACTGGGCTGCCATCTATGGGGTCGCACAGAGTCGGACACGACTGAGCGACTCAGCAGCAGCAGCAGCAGCATGCATGCATGCATGCTGCATTGCTCAGTCATGTCCAACTCTCTGCAACACCACGGGCTGCAGCCCGCCAGGCTCCCCTGTCCATGGGATTCTCCAGGCAAGAACACTGGAGCCAGGTGCCATGCCCTCCTCATAGTACTGTATAGAGAACAGTAATACAGTATCTTTCAAGCTGGATCCGCAAGAGGATGACTTCACTGAACTCCTTGCTGCATGACACGAGGAGCTTACTAATGAAGACCTGATGGAACCGGAGGCCCAGAGAAAGGGCAAAGAGAGTCAGGAGGAAGAAATAACTGAAGAACCAAAGAAAAAGAAACCAGGGAGACAGAACTTACAGGGACGGTGGCATAGGAACATGCATAAAACGCAGACACGAATCAAAGACCAGCTACAGTGAAGAGTTCCGACGAGCATCCTCAGTCACCCGATCGTCATGGAGCGATGACCTCATTAAGCAATAACGTAGGGCTTCAGGACAGAGGGAAATCACCTTTTCTAAATGCCCGCTATGTGTCGGGCATTTCATATTTTAATAATAATAATAGCTAATATTCAGTGAGAGCCTTCAAGACTCAACTTCCCACAAATTATTTCCACTGCTTACAATGAGCAATCCTCGGAAGCAGAAGTTAGTGGCATTTTACAGACGTAAAAACTGAGATTTGAAAAGGTCCAATAACTCGTTCCACATTTCCTAGTTATAAGCAAATCAGAATCCAATACAGCCTCAAATCCTTCTGCTTTGCCACTTGTCTGAAACAAGACAAATTATGTGATTTACACTGCTTCCCAGAGAAAGGGCTACTGAGACTGTTCACAAGAAAATCTACAAAGATAAAAAGAAGCAAATAAGAGAGGTCTACCATTGCAGCTTATACCTTTGATGACAAACAACTGGAAAAAGTAGGCCTTGGGAAAATCTGATGGGCATAACTTAAATGCTGAAGAAACTTCTGGTGTTGCTTCAGAGAAATAACAAATACGCAAATTACATCACTTTGCAGTGAGATAAGAACGTATAGACGTGTGTACATCTATGTCCGTATTTTCCATACCAGAAAGGGCATGTTTTTCTGATTTTACGCATCCTAGTATCTTATTTAGACATGCATAGCATATGCCAGAAGTGAAGGATTCCTCATGTCTAGTATATTAGAGGTGAATGGCTCCATTCAGAAACATATTTCCAAGCTCTGTGTTTACAAGAAAAATCATTTACCTGCCACCTGATTAGCCTGACCAATTTTGTTCATCTAGGAGCATTATTTCCTGCCTTTTCCACCAACAGTTACTGGAGAAAGGGCAGCATTCCAGCAAAGAGCCATGGCGTCAAGGTCAGGCCCGTGAACCCAAGGCGCTCGGGGGGCGCAGGAACAGGCTGGGGTGCAGGGGGGTTCTCCTCGGCCATGCTGGAAACAGCCTGCAGAGAGGAAGCCTCGAGTGCCACAGTCGCCAGCCAACTTTGTGTCGCTGGACTCGACAAAAACACACATACCAAAGCTCCTCCACAGACTGTCATTGCTGCTGTCCAGTTGCCCAGTCATGTCCGATTCTTCACGACCCCGTGGCCTGCAGCACACCAGGCCTCCCTGTCCCTGCCCACCTCCCGGAGTTTGTTGAAGTTCATGTCCGTTGAATTGGGGGTGCCATCCAGTCATCTCATTCTCTGCCGCCCTCTTCTCCTTCTGCCTTCAATTCTTCCACAGGCTAGAAGTGCTTAAACTACTGTATTTTATTATTATTTTTAATTAATTTGTTTTTAATTGGGGGAGAATTGCTTTGCAACCTTGTGTTGCATGCGTCAGCATGCATCAGCCATAGGTCCACGCAGGCCCCCGCCCTCTTGGACCCCCCTCACCCCCCACCCCTCCAGGCTGCCCCAGGGCACCAGGCTGAGCTCCCTGGGCCACAAAGCAACTCCCCACTAGCCACCCGTTTCACATACGGGGATGTATGTATTTCAGCACTACCCTCTCAATTCGTCCCACCCTTCCTGCCCCTACTGTGTCCATAAGTCTGTCCTCTGTCTGAGTCTCACAGCCCCCCCCCCCCAAAAAAAAACACAAAAAACAGAAGCAGTATTGTAACAAATTCAAAAAAGAATTAAAAATAAAATAAAATAAACCTATCTGCAGGGCAGGAATATTTCATTATCATTTAAAAAAATTCTTTATTGAACATTAAAATATCAAAATAATTTTTATGTGGCTTCTGGAAGTTCATGAGATAAACAGATTCATCTTGAGTATATTTTTCTCCTCACTAATAATCTCGATGTATTGGCAAAGCATTATAAAGAAACTTATAGTACTTTTATCACATTGGGTAAACCTAGAAAGAAGAGAAGAACACAAGAACTTCTAATGAAGGTATTTTGACCTCAACACGTTTATTAACTAAAAGTGTATATAATGTAGTTGGAAGGGTAGAATTATTTAACTGGCTACTTCCAATATTAATCCACTGGGCTAGGCAGACATCTGCATGTTAAACCTATTATTACCTTTTCCAAACTGAAAATCCAAATGTGACTGACAAGTATGGGAATACTTAAATAAAATGGGAGGAGACATTTGAAATTACAACTGTTCTTGGGCTTAGAGAGTGTCATATAGAGTAAAGCAAATCAGAAAGAGAAAAACATCATATATTAGAAAACCACATTCATAGGAACACATGTGCCCCAATGTTCATCGCAGCACTATTTACAATAGTTAGGACATGGAATTGGAGAAGGAAACGGTAACCCACTCCAGTGTTCTTGCCTGGAAAATCCCAGGGACAGAGGAGCCTGGCGGCTGCAGTCCATGGGGTCACACAGAGTTGGACACGGAGGAAGTGACTAAGCAGCAGGACCCCGGAGCCACCTAGATGCCCATCACTAGACGACTGGACAAAGAAGATGTGGAGCATATATACAATGGAATATCACTCAGATATAAAAAGGAATACATGCGAGTCAGTGCTAAGGAGGTGGGTAAGCCTAGAGCTTATTATACAGAGTGAAGTAAGAGAAAGAGAAAACCAAATATCATATATTAACACATATATATGGAATCTAGAAAGATGGTACTGATGTTCCTATTTGCAGGGCAGCAAAGGAGATGCAGACAGAGAGAGCAGACTTGTGGACACAGTCAGGGAAGGAGAGGGCGGGATGAATTCAGAGAGTAGCACTGAGACGCATACATCGCCATATGTATCGGAGACAGCCAGTGGGAACTTGCTGTGTGACACAGGGAGCCCAAATCAGGTGCTCCGTGGCAACCCAGAGGGGTGGGAAGGCATGGGAAGTGGGAGGGAGGATCAAGAGGGCAGGGATGTGTGTATACCTGTGGCTGATTCATGCTGATGTACAGCAGAAAGCAGTACAATATTGTAATTACCCTCCAATTAAAAATAAAATAAAATTTAAAAAACCCAAATACTGTATATTAACATATACAGTATGTGGAATCTAGGGGGCTTCCCTGCCAGCTCAGACAGTAAGGAGTCCACCTGCCAATGCAGGAGGAATATATAAAAATGGTATACATGATCTTATTTGCAAAGCAGAAATAGAGACACGGACGTAGAGAACAAATGTATGGACATCAAGGGAGGAGAAGGGGTGGGGGGATGAATTGGGAGATTGGGACTGACATACACACACTGCTGAAACTCCGTGTGAAACAGAGAAGTAAACAGATAGGTAGTGAGAACCTGCTGCAGAGCACAGAGAACTCTACTTAACTCACTGTGGTGACTGAACCGGAAGGAAATCCGAAAAGGAGGGGACATAGGCATACATATAGCTGATTCATTTGCTGTGGTAGAAACCAGTACAACATTGTAAAGCAACTGTGCTCCAATAGAAATTAATTAAAAAAAAAAAAAAAAACATTCTTGGAGAACCGGATCATGTAATTCTACCTACAGAGTTTCACTCCAATCCGAAGGTGTCCATCAAGGTAGAGATCAGCCCTGAAAAGACAGCTCTGTCCAGTTCTAGATGATGTAAGCAGAGATACACCCACCGAGTCAATGGGACACTCCACACGCAACCATGGCTGAGTCATAGCTGACTCAGTCTACATGGATCAAGCATCTTCCACACGTTCTAACTGTGGCCATTTCTGCAGCTCCTGGGGACTCAGAAGTGCCCGTCTAGGGCAGATCTGAGTGAGTTGTACCAGCCGGAGCTTCCCCTCCACCCACCTCTCCCGCAGGCCACCACCACCCTGAACCTGGGGAAGGTCACAGCCAGCTGGGGGCCCTGGAGTGAGAGGCTGAGGCCGCCCATGTGGCTGGCCGTCATCACCGCCTCTGGCCCACCAACCTGTCAGCTTGTGCACGCCGATCGCTTTAAGGACCTGGAGTTACAGGATCTGCACTGGCATTCCTCAGCTCTTGGGTTTCTTATCCAGTGACTATTCCATAGCTGCCCTTCTTAACCAACACTTGCCAGCATTTATGGGACCGATGGCGCAGTCAGATTTCCTTCAACGACTGTGTAGTGAGCCTCCGTTGTCCACTAGGAAGTCAGCTGGTGGGTGAGGATGTAGAGCTGACTCTGATGGTCCTCACCTTTAGAGACTCAGCTGATTGGGAGGAACTTGCACTGTTCCGGAACCACTGGGAAGGGCATGGGCGGAGCTCAGTGAAGACCCTGAGGAGGGAGGGAACGTGCACACGGGGCAGAGGTCAGGGCGGTGGTGACGTGGAGAAAGTGACAGTGTTAGTCGCCCAGCCGTGTCTGACTCTTCCTGACCCCAAGGACTGTAGCCCGCCAGGCTCCTCTGTCCATGGGATTCTCCAGGCCAGAATGCTGGAGTGGGTTACCATGCCCTCCTCCAGGGGATCTTCCCGACCCAGGCTTTGAACTCGGGTCTCCTGCTTTGTAGGTAGATACTTTACCATCTGAGCCAGACCTGGTCAACTCAGAAGAAGGGATGGGAAAACACTTCCATATATTAAAAAAGAAAATCTGCTGCAGTTTAGGCTGGAAACTACAAAGGGGGTGAAGACCCTGTGGTCTTTATCAACCACACTGGGATTAACAGGGGCATGAAATAAGCATCCTCCAGGCTCCCCAGCAGTCAGGCTTGCTAGAGCAGGGTGCGTGGGCCATAGGAGGCCAGCCTTTGTGCTGGGCTCAGACTGGCTGGGTTCAAGTCCTGCTCTGCCGTGTAGGCCGAGAGACTGTGGCCCAAGTGCTCGAGTCTCCTGTTTTCTCACCTGTGACAGGAGTACCAGGGCATGTAGCACGTTTGAAGGTTTCCCCCTTGGGTGGTATTTGGAAAGACTCCTCCCAGCAGACAGAGCACAGACAGTAAAGTGTCTACACTCAGGCAGGACTTGCAGAAAATCTGGAAGGGGTGAGATGATGAATAAACTGCAAATGCCTTGGGGCCAAATGTTGAACTAGCATGGGGAAACAGAAACGGCATCTTGGACTCAACACCAGGGAGAGCTTAAACATGAGACTGACGCGAAGCCAAAATCCTCAAAGGGACTCGAATAGCCTCTAGTTGGCATAAGAACAGGTGGAGAGCTAGACCTGGTTTGTGGGTCACAGTTTACTGAACCCCGATATAAGATGATAATCATGTTTAACCATTACAACTGCTTTATGATTTAGAAAAGCTTTCCTGCGTGTTATCTGATTTGATCTGTATAACAAATCCTATAAACTAAGTCAAAGGCGGGAAAACCTTTGTTCTGTTGGACACAAGGTACCAACCAATAAAACACACAATACCAAAAAAATTAATGCTAGGTATAAACCAGAGATTAGCTACACTCTACACTGCTATAGCTTCATAAAAGGAGGAAACAGAGAGGTTGAGGGGAAGTGGACAGTGCTCTTTTCGGTGCCACTATGAGCATCAGTTGAACTACCCACAAAAATGAGATCACCTGTTTCGACCAAGTCATGTCCTCTTTCCTGTCTTCAAACATGGATGTCCTTTACTGCTGAAGCCAGTAAAAGCTGTGGTTCAACACGTGGCTTGTGGCCACCTTCACTACACTGCTTCCCTGGCAATGGCCATGAAGAATACAAAATTCACGTCACCTGAACTCAACGTCCAAGGATTTCCCCTCCGCACTTTGTATGTGCAAGGAAGATTTCCCTCATTTGGCGGGATTTACACAGCATATTGGTTTCCCACATGGCTCAGTGGTTAAAAAATTCTGCCTGCCAATGCAGGAAACATGGATTCGATTCTTGGGTTGGGAAGATCCTCTGGAGGAGGGAATGGGTACCCACTCCAGCATTCTTGCCTAGAGAATCCCATGGTCAGGGGAGCCTGGTGGGCTGCAGTCCATGGAGTCTCAAAAGAGTCAGACACACTGAGGGACTAAGCACGCACACACAGCATATTAGACCTGAACTGCCACTCAGAGATTGCCTCGTTTAACTGTTGTGTTTGTAAGTGGAGCCGAGAGAGGTTCAGAGGGACAGACTGGACCGTAAACAGTGGTCATGTATTAGTTGTTGAGTACATAAGGCACTGTGAATATCATGTAGATATCACCGTCAGTGAATCAGACTCCTAAGCACACTGGCAAACACGGATACACACCAGAGCGGGAAGTAAAGAAGCAAGGACGGGGAGGCAGCCTCAGATTTGCCAAGTGTGGCACCAGTGGAGGGGCTTTCCTGGGGCTCAGACAGTAAAGAATCCGCCTGCAAAGCAGGGCCCCTTCCACACAGCATCTGATTTAATTATCTGTCTCCAGGCTGTATTGGGATTTTGCAAAAGAGGGTGAGGAGATCCAGCAATGCATTCCAGCCCTGCGAGCTGGTGAGTGGCTGAGCTGAGGTTTGAATTCAGGTCTCTACTGGCTTCAAGGTACCTTGTGTGTGCAGCCTGCTTCCAATGCAGGAACTCTGCATTTGGGAGGAAGGGCGGAAAGGAAGGATAAAGAGAAAATATTAGTGAAATCAACTTCTGTGTAAGACATCAGATGATAAATGTCCATTCATCTGAACTTAACCACGGGGACACTATTTCACCCCAGGCTGGGGCATTTTTAACACTCTCCTCCTCTAAACAACAATTTTTCTAACAATAATCATAACATGTATATTTCACGTCAGTAAAAATCATACTGACCAAACAACAATATTGTAACTCGCAGTGTACACTCTGTTTCACTGTTTTATGTTTAAAACACAAATGAAAATTCCACGTGTTCACATAGTATAATAGAACTGAAGTAACTCAGGTTCTGCTTCTTTGACTGTTGTCCTCAGGCTATCTTGGTTTATTCTGGAATTATTTAACTGCTAACTACATACTGCCCCAAGGGTTGGAGAGAGAAATGGTGCTCAAGACACTGAGCATCCTTCCAACTGCTAAGGACTGACTCTCAAAACCGAGGTGTACAGCTGAGTCCTGTATGTTGGTACCAACGGGGTACCCAGGAGTTCTCTAAATTAACTTTCAAGTGAATTCATGTTTACCAAAATATAAATTATAAAATGTGCTACATTGAAACTGAAATACATGCTAATAAAACTCAACAGTAACGGCAGCAATTGTTTGGACTTAGATCAACATGATGTATCTTTCAGGGCGAGTGTCTTAATACCAGAGGGTTTCCCTGGTAGCTCAGTGGTAAAGAATCCACCTGCCAACGCAAGAGATGCGAGTTCAATCCCTGGGTCAGGAGGATCCCCTGGAGACGGAAATGGCAACCCACTCCAGAATTCTTGCCTGGAGAAGCCCACGGACAGAGGAGTCTGGTGGACTACAGTCTATGGGGTCACACAAGCATCGGACACAACTTGGTGACTAAACAACAACAGCTATTTTAATTACTGAGATTCTTTAGAACAGGGCATGAGGATGATCAGAGCCAACTGACATTTCATTGGTTTGATTACTTTTAGACTCTCTGTAAACAGTGTGCCCCTCACTGCCTGCGGTGCTAGGACAGGCCACGAATAACCCCATCAAAAAATGGGTGGAACACCTAAACAGACATTTCTTCAAAGAAGACATATAGTTGGCCAACAAACACCTGAAAAGATGCTCAACATTGCTCATTATTAGACAAATGCAGGTCAAAACTACAATAAGTGATCTCCTCACACCGGTCAGAATGGCCATCATCAAAACATCTAAAACAATAAATGCTGGAGAGGGTGTGGAGAAAAGGGAACCCTCTTGCACTGTTGGTAGGAATGTAAATTGCTGCAGCCACTGTGGACAACAGTATGGAGATTCCTTTAAAAACTAGGAATAAAATTACCATATGGCCCAGCAGTATTGTGCATATACAGTATTGTGCAAATCCAGTATTGTGCATTACCCTGAGAAAATCATAATTCAGCTCATTGTTTAAGGCCTTTACATTAATTGAGCTCTGCTTTCGTGTAATTTTCAAAACAGCCTCAGGGAAGAAAGGCTATTCTTGGCCCCATTTGCTGGCTGACGAAACAGAGGCTTAGAAAGGATAAGAAACTTAAACAAGGTCAGGGGAACAGCAGGTATACAGCTGGAACACCAAGACAGTTCTAATGCTTAAGCCTGTTCTCTTAACCTTTACAGTATGTTTATGAGCCAAAAAGAGGTTAAAAATACTAAGGCAAACACAACTTCAAAGGGATAAATTTAGCTTGTGATTAAAGTACAAAATAAAAGATACATGTCTGCCTCTGCACCATTCATGAACATATTTTGACCCAATAACCATAGAGGCCTAGGGCAACATCATCCACAGTTCTGGTCCACAAAAATAAAAGAGAAAGATTATAACTAAACGTCGGCTTCCCTGGTGGCTCGAAGAATCCACCTGCCAATGCAGCAGACATGGGTTCGATCCCTGGTCCGAGAAGACCCCCTGGAGAAGGAAATGGCGGTCCACTCCAGTATTCTTGCCTGGAGAATTCCATGGACAGAGCAGGGCTACAGTCCGGGGGTAGCAAAGAGTCAGAGAGACTTAGTGACTAAATGGCAACAAGAACAACAAAATACAGCTGTGGAGCGTGAGATAAGGTTCAAGATATGATTCCCACCCTGTCTTCAATCAAGAGGTGAACAGATCACAGTCTTTGACGTATACTTGGTAGACAGTTTATGCCATTATCTTATTAATAATAATAATTTTTCTCTAACTTGCTTTACTGTGGGGTTTTCTTTTAGGTGTAATTGGAAAGCCCCTGGAGAAATTTCCAGCAGGGCTAGAATTATCCATGAACACTTTTTCATGCAGATCCTTGATTTCCTGGATCATGGTGACCCTCAATGTCAGAGACTGTCTAAGTTCCTGCACCTTCCTTAAGGAGAAAGCCATTCCCAGCCCCTCAGCTGTGCAGTGTTGTGGCAATTCCAGCAACCAGCAGCACCCTCGGGGCTGGAATCAGGGCATCTTGGAGGCTGGTGCCCAACAGAACCCGTTCAGCACCCGGTGGTTCCAGCCCTGGGAAGTGAGGCAGCTGTTAGTCCTTTAGGAGTCCGCAGTTCCATTTTCAAAGACTGGCTTTAAAAGCACTACCACCTATGGCTGATATTTATGACTCCTTAAAAGCAAGATCTAATTTTACACTTAGAAGACCTGCTCTGATGACACTCATTCTGTTTAATGAAGGAAAACAGGCTCAGTTCGTACTCATCGTGTTCTCTCTTGGTCTTTCCAGTAAATGCTGGAAATGACAGTGCTGCCACTTCTCCTTGGAGCTGTTTCCATTTCCAAGCTTCCTTCGCACGCACTTGGGCCTCCACAGCAAATCCGCGAGACAGACAGAGCAGGTATTGTCTCCCGAGGTTAATAGATGGAAACATGGGGGCAGAAAGTGTTGTTGAGGAGCCTCCCTGGGTCTGTGATTCGAATCCCTCCACTCTCTGTGCTGGGGAAACAGATCTCAGGGAGAACAAAGCCCTAGTTTACAGCACTGGCTGATTTGCAAGTGTAAATAGGTCCCCCACAGCCATTCCAAGCTCCCAATATGATGCTGCTGCATCCGTGGAGCTGAGAAGACACGTGGAAAGTTGGCAGCCAAGCTCCAGCACGTGGATCCCTCTGCTCCTAACCCAGGCTTCTTTACCTGCCAGCTCGGTGTTAATTTATTGACACGCACCACACAAGGACCTACTGTACAGCCCAGGGAACACTGCTCAATACTCTGTAATAACCTAAATGGGAAAAGAATCTGAAAAAGAATGGCTGTATGTATGTGTATAACTCAATCACTTTGCTGTACATCTGAAACCAACACAACATTGTTCATCAACTATGCTCCAATAGAAAATGGAAATTACAAAAACAATAAAAGAACTTAAAACCCCTCTCTAGCCCAAGGTATCGGAGAGGAAGCCTCAAGACTGTAAGCTCATAGGATGCAGACTTCGCTGATGGGAAACTTATCTGCAGACATTTCTCCTACTGACACTGCTGTGCTTACTACCGGCATGGTGATGACCCTACCCTGGCTACAACCGAATGGACCTGAGAAGCTGCCGCTGAAGCCATCCAGAGACGTGTGTATTGGGATGTGTCAGACAGCAATAGTCCCTTTTGGTCCCATTCCATAGAGTTGGAGGGGCTTCCCTGGTGGCTCAAAGAATCCGCTTGCAATTCAGGAGACCTGGGTTCGATCCCTGGGTAGGGAGGATCCGCTGGAGAAGGAAATGGCAACCCACTCCAGTATTCTCGCTTGGGAAATCCCATGGACAGAGGAACCTGGCGGGTTACAGTCCATGGGGTTGCATAGTCAGACACGACTAAGCACGCACGCATAGAGATGGAATCTTTCAGCCAAAGATCTCCAGGTATCGTCCACGACTGTCTGGCCGTCCTCGTTTTACAGATGGCGGGGGACAAAGTGCTGGAAATCAGACCACATGCCCGAAGTCCATCAGTACTGGGGGCTTCACTCCTGCACCACGGCACCTCCTCATCACTGTGAAAAACAAAGCCTTCTAAAACCGTGGCAGGACGTTCAGGACTCCTGTCAAATGCAATATAAGTGGGAGTGTTTGTGGCCAACAGACAACCTCCAGGTCTGTTTGGGCTGTGGTTTTCAGACTGTGCTTCATGGAGCCTCAAGGGGGCTAAGGCTTTTCTCAGGGCCAGGGAAGCGTTTAAGGCATAAGAGGGAAAGACCTTGGACCCTCCCATCCAGAGGTGAATTAAAGCACTCATCTGTTTTATATATTGGGAGTCAGATGAAGATTACTTTTGAAGAAGGAGGTCAGTGACTTTAGAAAAAAAAAAGAGTTGGAAAACCCCAGCGAAGACCAAAGTCTAGACTGTTAATCTTCAAACAAAGCTCCTTGGTGTGAGACACTGGCTCTCCTAAAGCAAATGGAGCCTTCTGGTCGCTCTTTCCCAAGACGCGGGGAGGTAATCTACGTGCAGACACACTGCAGAGAAGTCAGTGTGGGTCCTTTCGCCTCCTTCTGATCTGTTCTGGAAGCAAGCGGATGCCATGCATCCACCGGAGATGCTTCTATCACGCGACCTCCTGAGCGGTCCAGGCACTCCGGGTCCTCCGCTAACGCCCGGGAGGCCAGCACGACTCCCGGCTGTGAACACCTGGCAAAGGTAGCTGCCTCACCCACACGTGCCAGGGTGACACGTGCACAGGCCACACAGATCTGTGACAAGCCCCTGGGGAAGGCAGACAAGGCAGCTGGCATCACAATAAACGGATACCAGGTTGTCAGACCTACGCACCCGAAGCCACCTTCTGAGGCACTGCTGATGAAAAACCAAAGGAGCAAAGAGAATCATTTTGGCTAATAATAAATCATTAGCCAAAGTCAGTCAACCATTTTAATTAGAAAAAGACACATGGGATGTGCCTGACCAAATGGTGATCAATGCTGTGCAAACAGACTTAATTTGCACAACATCCTATTAACTTCGGGTCTGCTGAGAACAAATTTTAAACACTAAATATTTCCTAAGATAATATTATAAACTTATAGGTATAGACAGACCTAATACCAAAGTGCACGCCTTTTAAGACAAATATTCACCCTGAAGCTACAATGGAGAAGTATGTAGAAAGATTATATATATATAATTATTTGTTCCTATTATGCCTTATAATATTTGAGCACGTGTATGGGAAGCCCCATAAATGAATGTGTAAAGTGTTTCAGTGTCTGTTTATGTGTGTATATATTTATAATGTTCCTTTTAAGATTAGCAAAACAGTGTATAACTTCTTGCTGGAATAAAATGTCTTTAAGACTGATACTATGATTTAAAAAGAAATTTGTTGCTGTTGTTCAGTCACTCAGTTGTGTCCGACTCTTTGGAACCCTGTGGACTCCAGCCCCCCAGGCCCCTGGGAAATCTACTGGAACGGATTGCCATTTCCTTCTCCAGATCTTCCTGACCCAGGGATTGAACTCGTGTCTCCAAGTCTCCTGCACTGCAGGTGGATTCTTGACTGCTGAGCTATCTTGCCAAAGTGCAAAAACATATTAAGTAGTTATAAAATTTTCAAATCTTACAAAATGATTGTGAATTAAAGCACCTGTGGAATCCAGGTCAGCCTATGTATATTAGGATGAGGATTCTTAAATATTTTATCTTTCTCAATATTCACTTTTCTCAATATTTCTCAATATTTTATTTTATTTCAGTGAGAATCTAAAATGAATCCAAAGAGATATGAAAAGTAAAGCCAGGATAAATGAAGTTTTCGTTTCTCAAGGCCCGCTTATTTCACTTTTCTCTAGGAGTATGTGCACTAAGACACAGGGTTTAAATCACATTGTTTGAAAAGAACAGAACACACTCACCGAAGACGGGTGTGTGTATATTACTAAAAATCTCAAACACAGGCAGTGATTGGAAATATTCCTCTCTATTACCCTCAAAGCTCAAATTTGACCATACTTGCCTGGCATGTAAAAAGTTAATCTTTAGCAAAGCCAGTGTGCTTAAAATAGTTAGTCTATTGTTCTCAACAAGTTATAAACCTGGATTATGAAACTGTTAAACACTTGAGATTCAAAAGTCAAATACACAAATTCTTTTGCACACATTTTTCCCCTCTGCTTTACTTTTCTTTTACAAAGGCTCAGATTTTATGACTCAGGGATTAATACAGAAGAAAAGCAAAGCAAAGTAAATTTCTCTAAAGCAAAGCCAAGTGCTAACAGACATATTTTAAAGAGGCATATACTGTATTCCTTTTAAATCATCTTTTTTTTTTGGTTTCTCTGAAATGCTTTATGTTCAAACATTCTATTAATATTACATTTCACCCAACAGAAAAAAAGAAAAAAGCTATTTCAAGACTATGCTTACATGTCACCTAATTCTAAATTTGTCTAGTCTTCTATACTATAATTGACAGGAAATAACAAGAATCTGGAAAACATTCTCAACATTATCATTACAGCTCTGAAAAGTGGTAATTTTACCCCATTTTACAACCAACTCAAGCCCAAGGATGTTGAGGTCCACTGGGATTTGAACCAAGATGTTGTGATTCTAAGTCCACTTCTCTTTCTCTTATTTCAAAGTTGTTTCAAAGGATGACCACATCCCATTTAAAAGAAAATAAAGAGATAACTAAATATGAGAATTTACAGAAGTATAGATAAATTAGAAAGCAATTATTCCCTTTTCATTAAAGGACTGACTGCAGATTAAATTACCAGCTTCCATAACCCATTGTCCTCAGCGTTTCGGGGAAACCTTCTGTGAATATAAAGTAGCCTTGCATACAGAGCTAGCTTGGTGATGGATCAAATCTATGCGTACTTCAGTTACAGCATCACACCTGGCTCTAAAGGATGAATGGATGTACGCAGCGATAAACCTGGACCAAGTCTGGAGGCCACACTTGCAGGCACTGGACCACAGACAGTGCAAGGCCGATGGAGCTGGGACGTGAGCTCTCTTGGCTTTCTGCCTGGGGGCGCTTCTCAGGCTGCAGCTCAGGGAAGTGGAGTCCAAGCAGAGAGAAGATGAGGGGAGGCAACTGAGATCTGGGTGCCGGATAAGGCAGGAATCCTGAAGCATGGTATTGAAGAAGCTGCATAACAAAAGAACTCCAGAAACACATGCAGAGCTTCCCTTGAGCTTTTAGCTGCACACGGAGAAAATCATACCCAAGGCTTAGCCAAAATAGCTCTTCTAGGGAGAGAAATTCTGAGGGATGCAGACTACCAGGAGGTTGGTTTCCAACCAGCCAGAGGAAAGAGACCTTGTTCAACTCTCCTGAGACTCAGCTGAGACCCCAAAAGGGTAATACCTTAGAAGGATGACTCTAGAGTGATGAGCACTCGAGACTGGCCCCAACAGAGCCTAAAGCTAAGACGAGCTCCAGCTCACTTGCCAGAAGACTAAATGCCTGCCAGGGAGAAATTCACCCCTCTCTGGAAAAGACAACAGCCATTGCTTTCACACTGTCATATCCACGATGCTCACCATCAAATAAAAGCTTACTGCACAAGCGCTCTGCTCGACACCTGAAGCAGATAGCTGTTTCTGCCTGCAGGACACAGCTTTGTCCTACTTCTAGGAACTTGGATGTATCACAAGAGGACTTTTCTCCTATTAAGGAACATATTCCATTTGGTTTAGCCAGGGCCCTCCACGCTCACCATGGCCAGGTGACCAGGAAACACAGACCTTTTGGACACAGAGCACTACACATGACCCAAGTCAGGCCAATGAGAGTCCCCTGGGGTACTTATCCCCTAAGACTGTGGGCATTCAACTAGTGTGATGTGAAAGCAGGGGTCTGATGGCACCCCCTTCCCACCGCTACACAAAGTAAGCTTGGTCAAAACATGAGGAAGCAGAGATACAGCCATGATGACCATTATAACTACTACTGTGGGCAAAAATCCCCTAGAAGAAATGGAGCAGTCCTTATAGTCAACAAAAGAGTCTGAAATGAAGTACTTGGGTGCAATATCAAAAACAACAGAATAATCTTGATTGATTCCAAGTAAACCATTCAGTATCACAGTAATCCAAGTCTATGCCCCAACCACTAATGCTGAAGAAGTTGAAGTTGAACGGTTCTATGAAGACCTACAAGACAGTCTAGAAATAACACCAAAAAAAAAAAAAAAAAGACGTCCTTTTCATCACAGGGGACTGGAATGCAAAAGCAGGAAGTCAAGAGATACCTGGAGTAACAGGCAAGTTTGGCCTTGGAGTACAAGATGAAGCAGGGCAAAGCCTAATAGAGTTTTGCCAAGGGAGCACACTGGTCATAGCAAACACCCTGTTCCAACAACACAAGAGACGACTCTACACACGGACATCACCAGACGGCCAATGCTGAAATCACATTGATTATATTCTTTGCAGTTGAAGGAGACGCTCTAAACAGTCAGCAAAAACAAGACCGGGAGCTGACTGTGGCTCAGATCTCGAACTCCTTATTGTCAAACTCAGACTTAAATCGAAGAAAGTAGGGACAACCACTAGGCCATTTAGGTATGACCTAAATCAAATCGCTTGCTATTATTCAGTGGAAGTGACAAATAGATTCAAGGGATCAGATCTGATAGACAGAGTGCCTGAGGAACTACTGACAGAGGTTCGTAACAGTGTATAGGAGGTGGTGATCAAAACCATTCCCATGAAAAAGAAATACAAAAAGGCAAAATGGTTGTCTGGGGAGGCCTTACAAATAGCTGAGAAAATAAGAGAAGCTAAAGGCAAAGGAGAAAAGGACAGATATACCCATCTGAATGCAGAGTTCCAAAGAATAGCAAGGAGAGATAAGAAAGCCTTCCTCAGCGATCAAGGCAAAGAAATAGAGGAAAACAAAAGAATGGGAAAGACTAGAGATCTCATTAAGAAAATTAAAGATACCAAGGGAACATTTCATGCAAAGATGGGCTCAATAAAGGATAGAAATGATATGGATCTAACAGAAGCTGAAGATATTAAGAAGAGGTGGCAAGAATACACAGAACTGTACAAAAAAGATCTTCACGACCCAGATAATCACAAAGGTGTGATCACTCACCTAGAGCCAGACATCCTGGAATGTGAAGTCAAGTGGGCCTTAGGAAGCATTACTGTGAACAAAGCTAGTGGAGGTGATGGAATTCCAGTTGAGCTATTTCAAATCCTGAAAGATGATGCTGTGAAAGTGCTGCCCTCAATATGCCAGCAAATTTGGAAAACTCAGCAGTGGCCACAGGACTGGAAAAGGTCAGTTTTCATTCCAATCCCTAAGAAAGGCAATGCCAACGAATGTTCAAACTACCACGCAATTGAACTCATCTCACATGCTAGCAAAGTAATGCTCAAAATTCTCCAAGCCAGGCTTCAGCAGTACGTGAACTGATAACTCCCAGGTGTTCAAGTTGGATTGAGAAAAGGCAGAGGAACCAGAGATCAAATTGCCAACATCCATTGGCTCATAGAAAAAGCAAGATAATTCCAGAAAAATGTCTACTTCTGCTTCATTGACTAAGCTAAAGCCTTTGACTGTGTGGCACAACAGAGTGTGGAAAATTCTGAAAGAGATGGGACTACCAGACCACCTGACCTGCCTCCTGCGAAACTTGTATGCAGGTCAAGAAGCAATAGTTAGAACCAGACATGAAAACAAGATACTGGTTCCAAATAGGAAAAGGAGTACGTCAAGGCTATATATTGTCACCCTGCTTATTTAACTATGTACTATGCAGAGTACATCATGAGAAACACTGGGCTGGATGAAGAATAAGCTGGAATCAAGATTGCCAGGAGAAATACCAATAACCTCAGATACGCAGATGACACCACCCTTATGGCAGAAAGTGAAGAGGAATTAAAGAGCCTCTTGATGAAAGTGAAAGAGGAGAGTGAAAAAGTTGGCTTAAAGCTCAACATTCAAAAAACTAAGATCATGGCATCCAGTCCTACTTCATGGCAAATAGATGGGGAAACAGTGGAAACAGTGGCAGACTTTATTTTCTTGGGCTTCAAAATCACTGTAGATGGTGACTGTAGCCATGAAATTAAAGGATACTTGTTCCTTGGAAGAAAAGCTATGACAAACCTAGATGGTGTGTTAAAAAAAAAAAAACAACAACAAACAACAGAGATATCACCTTGCCAACAAAGTTCTGTCTAGTCAAAGCTATGGTTTTTCCAGTGGTCATGTATGGATATGAGAGTTGGACCATAAAGAAGACTGAGCACTGAAGAATTGATGTTTTTGAACTGTGGTGTTGGAGAAGACTCTTGAGAGTCCCTTGGACTGCAAGGAGATCCAACCAGTCCATCCTAAAGGAAATCAGTCCTGAATATTCACTGGAAGGATGGATGCTGAAGCTGAAGCTCAGGTACTTTGGCTGGAGCCAAATGTGAAGAGCCGACTCATTGGAACAGACTCTAATGCTGGGAAAGACTGAAGGAATGAGGAGAAGGAGGTGACAGAGGATGAGATGGTTGGATGGCATCATGGACTCAGTGGACATGAGTTTGAGCAAGCTCCGGGAAATGGTGAAGAACAGGGAGGCCTGACGTGCTGCAGTCAATGGGGTCACAAGGAGTCGGATGTGACTGAGTGACTGAACAACAACAAAAGCCATGATCTTCCAGAGAAGACACATGTGGAATTCCTAACCTAGGATTTAGCTGCATCAAAAGCTCCATCAAAGGGTGGAATTCAGAAGTGGTCTCCTCCTAGATTATGAAGCAGTAACCATTCTGACAGGGCCGGACAGGCTGCGGGGAGCATGGACGCTAGACCATGCAGACTGAGACCTGGAGTGTGGCTCACTGGTGAGAGTGTCAACATCTGACAGCTGAAAACGGATAGTCCTGGCTCGTTGGTAAAGAGCTGGATTATCTTGAGCAAATCTCTTACCTCCCACTATTCCCCCTCAGCCCGTAAACTGAGAAGGGAGGCCTTCTAGGGCTCTTTCTAGCTACAACATTTCATGAGTCTATGAAATAAGGGACTTTCCAAAGTCAGCTAGATTACAGGCTAATGGTGATTTATAAAAGTGTCTTGTTCAAGCCCACAAAGAAAGGGTGTAAAGAAAGCTGAGAGATACGGGAATCCAGTAGGCAAGTGAAGAAAAAGCTCACATACTCTCCCAATGCCCCTATTTGCTGATTATTAGACAGAGTTTCCTCCTTTTGTTCACAAGGTTGAATTAAACCAATTCTATCACCCAGAAGCACAGGCTCAAGAGGAACTCAGTGTGAATGAGGCACAGATTGAATTGGGCAAGGGGATTGTTGCTTTCCCTTAGTCCTGCTATCTCTTGAAGATTTTGAATCAATCCCCTAAAATCTCTCCACTTTTTAATAAGTAAAATTACCCCTGATGATTTAGGATTGATGGTATGGGCAAAAAGAAAAAAGACTGTGCAAATATTTGGATAAATGTAGTAAAATTATCTAAATAGTAATAGCAAATAATAGTAAAATGGCAAAAATATAATAGTAAAACTATGGCCATCTATGCATCTGTTGGAATCTTAAAGTCTCACAGTGAATAAGCACTTGCTTCAGACTCAAAGGTAGCTTCTGATTTATTTTTAACGAAAACAAATGTTTAATGGGAGATGCCTACTGTATTTGAAGAGACAATGCTGCTCACCTTTTAGCCTTGTTACCAGGGAAAGGTTGGTTCTTAAGAAGTGAGAAGATGGAAAGATAAATGAAGATATAGCCAAACAGTCTATAAAATACTGGGAATCTAGTTTCTGCCCCAAAGGCCTGTCACCTCTTCAATGCTGGGTGGCAATGGTCCTAGGACACCAAGTCTTTCTTTTTTCCAAGGGAAACAGTTGAAAAGGGCTTCAGAGAGACACGAGGGAGGTGATGTGTGTGGGAAATACGTGAACTGATAATGCTGAACTCAAGAACTCATTAACGTGTCTGAATTTTAAGCACAACACTGCCTTGGACACGTATGGGTGCATGTGTATTCATGTATATATAGCCCACATATACATTTATACAGATGTTTATGTGCTCATTTATACATTCATGTATGCGCACATTTCCACAACTGCACCCTGTATGTTACAACTATCAGTAATATTTTGTAATTTGCTTTTCTTGCAACTTATCAAGCAAAGGTGGCCCATTAGGTCACCGAAAGTCACAAACGGAGAAATAAGAACGGTCAACTTCTATTTGTCAGGCGCTGAGCTCTCAGTTGGAAGGTCCAAGGGGACAAAAATCTTGAGAATGTTTTCTGACATGAAAACAGACCCAGTCCAAAGCCGAGAGAAACGCCTGACCCTGGATCCTTGATGTGTACAGGGTTTGGAGCTATAAGAGAAGGTATCTGGGTGTTTGCTTACTTGATCTGTGTAGGAAGGGAAAGTACGAGCTGCTGCTGCTGCTGCTGCTGCTGCTGCTGCTGCTAAGTCACTTCAGTCGTGTCCGACTCTGTGCGATCCCATAGACGGCAGCCCACGAGACTCCCCCGTCCCTGGGATTCTCCAGGAAAGAACACTGGAGTGGGTTGCCATTTCCTTCTCCAATGCAAGAAAGTGAAAAGTGAAAGTGAAGTCGCTCAGTTGTGTCCCAGTCTTCGAGATCCCGTGGACTACAGCCTACCAGGCTCCTCCGTCCATGGGATTTTCCAGGCAAGAGTACTGGAGTGGGGTGCCATCGCCTTCTCCGAAAGTACGAGCAGGTGATCCCTATTCGGCACTAGGATTCTAGGACACGCTCCATAATTCACACCGTCTGCACTCGGCCCCACAGGGCTGAGCACGGTCTGTGAATGTCTTATAAATGTGATGAATAACTATTCCGCATCAGCACCCAACACAGGAGTGATAAATCAGCGTGCACTGTCACTGACTCCTACAACTCAACAGTCCGCAGCAAACTGATGCTTGTTCTCCTTATCTACGGCATTTCTCATTTCTGTCGACCTGTTTCTTAAAATCGCTGTCACTACTATGACCCCAGTTTCTCTGGTAGGGCACCTGGACCCACCTCTCACACTCTCCTTTCTGTTCCTCCATCCTACCCGAATGCATCACATTCTACAAGTTCTTTTTTTTAATGTCCCGCCACCGGCTCCTTCATGTACCTGCTGGTCTCTGGAACCTTGGTCAAGGTCCTGACGATGCTTTCATTTGGTGCTGACACCATCATTTCATCATGAGCAGCGTCAGGAGGGAAGGGGGCCGCTGCAGGTATCCACTCTCGGACAGCAGGTTTACATTGGTGTAAGCACTAGACACACGTCCACGCGCGTGTGAACGCCCGCACCCACACATCTCACTAGACACACGTCCACACTCGTGTGAATGCTGCACCCGCGGCGTCTCACTAGATGCACGTCCACGCTCGTGTGAATGCCCGCATCCACGGCGTCTCACTAGACGCACGTCCATGCTCACGTGAACGCCGGCACCCACGCGTCTCACTAGACACACGTCCACGCTCGTGTAAACGCCCGCGTCCACGGCATCTCACTAGATGCACGTCCATGCTCACGTGAACGCCCGCACCCAGCGTCTCACTAGACACACGTCCACGCTCACGTGAACACCCGCACCCATGGTGTTTCACTAGACGCACGTCCACGCTCGCGCAAATGCCCGCGTCCATGGTGTCTCACTAGACACACGTCCACGCTCGTGTGAACGCCCGCACCCACGGCGTTTCACTAGACACACGTCCACGCTCGTGTGAACGCCCGCACCCACGGCGTTTCACTAGACACACGTCCACGCTCGTGTGAATGCCCGCACCCACGGCGTTTCACTAGACACACGTCCACGCTCGTGTGAATGCCCGCACCCACGGCGTTTCACTAGACACACGTCCACGCTCGTGTGAATGCCCGCACCCACGGCGTTTCACTAGACACACGTCCACGCTCGTGTGAATGCCCGCACCCACGGCGTTTCACTAGACACACGTCCACGCTTGTGTGAACGCCCGCATCCACGGCGTTTCACTAGACACACGTCCACCCTCGCGCGAACGCCCGTGTCCACGGCATCTCACTAGATGCACGTCCACGCTCACATGAAGGCCCGCACCCACGCGTCTCACTAGACATATGTCCACACTTGTGTGAACGCCTGCATCCATGGCGCTTCACTAGACACACGTCCACACTCGTGTGAACGCCCGCACCCACGGCGTCTCACTAAGTGACACATGACCACGCTCGTGTGAACGCCTGCACCCCCGGCATTTTACTGTTTCCGGCAGCGCACGGCCACAGAATCACCCCTAATGAGCTTCCTGCTAAGGTTTTCAGAGTCAAACCCATACTTTATTCTATGTTTATACTGATTTCTCTGTTCCTGGGTCAGGTCTACAGCTTTTGACCCCTCCCTAACTCTCAGGGTTTGTCTCCACTTCCTCTTCCCAGTTTCCTGTGATTTCAATGGAACTCAGTGGTCTCTAAACACACTGGGGGCTCCCAGCCACTCTGTCTTCATTTGCCCCCTCCCTACTCCTGTCCGTCACAGAATTCCCCCGTTGGGCCCGTTTCACTTTAAACACCAGCCCTAAATGCTTACCTGTATGAATACACATTCTATTACTTTGGTGCTCAGAATATATCATCTAGTTTTTACTTTTGTCTCTGTGTGTCCTATCTAAGCAGATAATAATTACACCTTTTAAAATCTTTACAGCTCACAAAACATCTTTTTTTGCTAATTTTCCAGCTTTATAGAGATATAACTGACATGTAAATTTAAGTGTACAAATGATTACATATATATATTTATAAATATATACACACTATGTGTGTGTTAGTTGCTCGGTAGTGTCCAGCTCTTTGCGATCCCGTGGACTGTAGCCTACCAGCCTCCTCTGTCCATGGGATTTCCCAAGCAAGAATATTGGAGTGGGTGGCCATTCCTTTCTCTAGGGGATCTTCCCAGTCCAGGGATCGAACCCAGGTCTCCTGCATTGCAGGCAGATTCTTTACTGCCTGAGCCACCAGGGAAGATCCATATATATACATGTAGGAAAAGGCAATGGCAACCCACTCCAGTACTCTTGCCTGGAAACTCTCATAGAGGAGCCAAGTAGGCTGCAGTCCATGGGGTCGCTGGGAGTCGGACACGACTGAGCGACTTCACTTTCACTTTTCACTTTCATGCATTGGAGAAGGAAATGGCAACCCACTCCAGTATTCTTGCCTGGAGAATCCCAGGGACGGGCGGCGGGGTGGGGGGGCCTGGTGGGCTGCCGTCTATGGGGTCCCACAGAGTCGGACACGACTGAAGCGACTTAGCAGCAGCAGCAACAGTATATATATAGTGAAATGATTACAGGTCCGTTAACACATCCATCCTGCTTCTGGTTACATTTTTTGTGGTGAGAACATTAAGGATCCACTCAGCAATTTTCAAGTATCCAAGAGTATTAACGACAGTCACAACACTATACATTAGATCCCACAGTTGACTTCTCATAACTGGAAAGTTGTAAGCTTTGACCACCTTCACTTATTTCCTTTAACCCCTGCCCCTGGCAACCATCTGTCTAATCTTAGTTTCTATGAGTTTGTTTTTTCAGATTCCACATATAAGTGAGGTCATACGGTATTTATCTTTCTCTGACTTATTTCACTTAGCATAAGTCCCTCAAGTTTCATCTATGTTGTCACAAATAGAAGGATTTTCTCCTTTTTTGTGGTTGAATAACATGTCAGTGTTAGTGTGTGTGTGTGTGTGTGTGTATTTTATTGAAATCACAGGAAACTGGGAAACAGTAGGAGGAGTCAAATAGAGAGTTAGGGAGGGGTCAAATGATACATCACATTTCTTTATCCATTCATCCATCAATAGACACTGAGGCTGTTTCCATGTTCGGCTAATTGTAAATCATGCTACAACAAACATGAGGGTGCAGACATCTTTTCAAGATAGTGATTTTATTTCCTTTAGCTATATACCCAGAAGTGAAATTACTGGATCGTATGGTAGTTCTATTTTTAGATTTTGAGGAAGCTCCAGACTGTTTTCTACAGCGGCTGCAACAATTTACTTTCCCACCAGCAGTGCCTAAGAGTTCCCTTTCCCTCCACATCTTCATCAGCACTTACGCCTTCTTGATAATAACGCTTTTAACAGATGTGAAATGATATCTCACTGTGGCTTTGATTTGCGTTTCCCCGATGATTAGCGTAACTGAGCACCTTCTCATGTACCTGTTGGCCATATGTACACTTTCTTTGGAAAAATGTCTACAGACATACCTTGGAGATATTGTGGGTCCGGTTCCAGACAACCACAATAAAGCAGGTATCACGATAAAGTGAGTCACACAAATGTTTTGGTTTCCCAATTATGTTTACACTACACTGTAGCTATTAAGTATGCAATAGTATTATGTCTGAAAAGCAATGTATACACCTTAATTAAAAAGTAATGCTAGAACTTCCCTGGTGGTCCAGTGGCTAAGACTGTGCTCTCAACACTGGAGGCTTGGGTTTGATCCCTGGTCAGGGAACTAAATCTCACATGCTGCCACTAAAGACCCCATGTGCCACTGCTAAACCCAGTGCAGCCAAATGAAAAAAATGTAATGCTGTTGGGAAACGGTGCCAATAGACTTGCTCCATGCAGGTTTGCTACAAACACTCAATCTGAAAAATAAAAAGCAATATTTGTGAAGCACAGTACAGCAAAGCATGATACAAGTATGCACGTATTCTGGTCCTTTGACCATTTTAAAATCAAATTTCTTTCAATTTTTTTTCTTTTGAGTCGTATGCATTTCTTCTTTTTTTGGATATGAACCCTGTAGCTGATACATAATTTGCAAATATTCTCTCCCATCTCGTAGACTGCCTTTTCATTTTGCTGATCACTTATTTTGCCACGCAGAAGCTCTTTATTAATAGCTTGATATAGTCCCTCTTATTTATTTTTGCTTCTGTTGTTTGTCCTTTTGGTGCCATACCCCCAAAATCATCATCAAGACCTAATGTTGAGAAGTCTTTTCCCAATGTTTTCTTCTAGGATTTGGATGGTTTCAGGTCTTACATTTACGTCTGTAAGCCATTTTTAGTTAATTTTGTACATGGTGTAAGATAGGGTACAGTTTCATTCTTTAGCATAAAGATATCTAGTTTTCCCAGAACCATTTAATGAAGTCAAGTGTTAGCTGACCTTACATGTGTGGGTTTATTTCTAAACTTTCGATTCTGTTCCAGTGACCCTCGTGGTGTTTTGTTTTGTTAGTACCACAGTGCTCTGATTACTATAGCTTTATAGAATAGTTTGAAATCAGGAGGTGTGATGCCCCCAGCTTTGTTCTTCTTTCTCGACTGCTTGCCCTATTTAGACTCTTGTAATTTCATGCCAATTTTAGAACTGTTTCTTCTATTTCTATGAAACATGTTATAGAGATTTTGACAGGAATTACATTGAATCTATAGATGGCTTTTGGTAGTATGGATATGTTAACAATACTAATTCTTCTGATCTTTGAACACAGACTATGATTCCATTTATTTATCTCCCATTTATTTTAGATTTATCAATATCTTTATCATTTTCAGTGTACAGATCTTTCGTCCCCTTGGTTAAATTTATTCTTATTTATTCTTTTTGATGCTATTTTGAATGGGATTGTTTTCTGTATTTCTTTCTCAGATAGTTTGTTGTTAGTGTATAGAAAAGTAATTGATTTTGTATGCTGTCACCTTATCCCTTCTCTAGTGGATCTTCCCGACCCAGGAATCAAACTGGGGTCTCCTGCATTGCAGGCGGATTCTTTACCAACTGAGCTATCAGGGAAGTCCCATTTATTAGTTCTAACTGCTTTTAAATGAAGTCTTTAGGGTTCTCTCGGAGAAGGCAATGGCACCCCACTCCAGTACCCTTGCCTGGAGGATCCCATGGGCAGAGGAGCCTGGTAGGCTGCAGTCCATGGGGTCGCTAAGAGTCGGACACGACTGAGCGACTTCACTTTCACTTTCCACTTTCATGCACTGGAGAAGGAAATAGCAACGCACTCCAGTGTTCTTGCCTGGAGAATCCCAGGGACGGGGGAGCCTGGTGGGCTGCTGTCTATGGGGTCGCAGAGTCGTACACGACTGAAGTGACTTAGCAGTAGGGTTCTCTATATGTAAGACCATATTTTACTTCCTCCTTTCTTATTTGGAAGCCTTTTATTTCTTTTTCTTGCCTGATGACTCTGTCTAGGACTTCCAGTACTCGGCAGAATAGGAGTGGGGAGAGTGGACACCCTAGCCTTGTTCCTGGCCTTACAGGAAAAGCTCTCTGTCCCTCGTATGATGCCAGCCGTGGGCCTCTCCATCCCTCGTCGTCGAGTATGACGCCAGCCGCAGGCCTGTCATATATCGCCTTTACTGTGTGGTGTTGCAATCCTTCTATGCCTCATTTGTTGAGCTACTGTATCAGGAAAGCATGTTGAATTTTCTCAAATGCTTTTTCTGCATCTATTGAGATGACCGTATAATATTTACCTTTCATTCTATTAATCTGGTGTATCACATGCACAGGTTTGGCTGTGTTGAACCACTCTAGCCTTCCAGGATGAATCCCACGTATTATGGTCTATGACCCATTTCATGTGCTGTTGAATTCACTTTCCTAATATTTTGTTGAGAATTTTTCAACTATATTAGTCAGGGATTCCAGTCTGAAGTTTTCTTCTCTTGCAGTGTTCTTATCTGGCTTTGGTATCTGGGTAATGTCTGCCTTGTAAAGTGAGTTTGGGCGTCTTCCTTCCCTTCAGTGTTTTGGATGAGATGACAAAGGATTGGCATTAATTCTTTAAATGCTTCACCAGTGAAACCATCTGGTCTTGTGCTTTTCTTGGTTGGGAAGTTTTTGATTACTGAACTTAGTCTCCTTACTCATAATCTCTCTGTTCAGATGTTCTATTTCTTTATAATTCAGTCTTGGTAGGTTATATCTTTCTAGGAATGTATCCATTTTTCTAGGTGTCCCATTTTTTGATTTATAATTGTTCATAGTAGTCTCTTATGATCCTTTGTGTTTCTGTAGAAGCTATGGTAATCTCTCTGCTTTCATTTATAATTTTTATTTATTTGAGACCTCTCTCTTTTTTTCTTGGTTAGTCTAGCTAAAGTTTTGCCAGCTTTTAAAAAATCTTTTCAAAGAACCATCTCTTAGATTTGTTAATATTGTCTATTGCTTTCCTACTCTCTATATTATTTAATTTTACTCTAATCTTTATTATTTCTTTCCTTTTTCTAACTTTGGGCATAATGTGTTTCCTTTTCAGTTCCTTGTGATGTAATGTTAGTAATGCAATGCACAAAGTGCACTCTAATAGATTATCTAATTTAACCCCCCAAAAGGCAGAAAGGGGAGCAATTACTTGTTCCCATTTTGCAAATAAATATGTTGACCCTCAAAGGTTAAAAGAGGTAGTCATGGTCACACAGCCAAAATTCCCTTCTTCCACATTTAATAAAATGAATAAACATTTCAAACATCAAAAACATCATTCAAAGAAAGAAATACAAACTAGCAGAACAACATTTTAAAGAAGGTGTTTAGGGAAAGGATGATACAATATGTACGGACTCAGGAGGAATTACTAACTCCAAAGCGATTCTAGGAGGGAAAGCAGTTCTAAGAGAGTTGCACAAATTTGGAAGAAATATTAATAAAGTCCCAGAATTCAGAGAGCAGCACTCCAAAGAGTCATTAGGCAATGTAGGAACAATATTTTTGCAGAAAAAGCTTTAAGAGTAGAAGTCTTGGCCCATGATACTGACTCAAAGTGGGAATGACTCTTTGGAAGGAGCTGAATGTGGGCAAGTAAGTGCATGGGGCTGTCTCTGTCAAATCAGAAGCTCTGAAAACTCTTTTCAGATTACAGCAAAGTGTGCACCAAAGGGTTCCCACTGACTGAAACAAATCATGTCCCTTCTTTAAAAATAAAAGCAGCATTCAATGCTAACTAAAGCTGCAGAACAAAAAGTAGAGCTCAAATTCATCAACTATTACTGTTCATGTCTCCCAGTTAAATCCCTGACTCTGCCTTCAAGCAAAAGTAAAATCAGTGATACCCAGTCTTCAAACATCTCTAAGAGAATATAAACAGATCTCAGAGAAGATGGGATGAGAAGTATGGTTCATGGACACAATATTTAGTTAGCATGCCCCACAAGAATATAAGAAACATAAAAACCAATGGCATAGCAACTATGCAAAAAAGGAAGAAGAAGAAGAAAGAAGGAAGACGAAAGAAGGAAGAAGGAAGAAGGAAGAAGAAGAAGAAGAAGAAGAAATACAGACGGGAAGGAAACAGGGAGGGAGAGAATGATATAAAACAAAGATTGACAAAAAATACATTCCAGAAAAAGTCTTGAGAAACAGAAAAATTCCACAACAAAAGCTTTGCGTAGAAGACTTAAAAAATGATGAGTTTGACCAAGAATGGAGCAAAGACGAGATGCAAGGATAGTGGAATATGGAGAAAAGAGAGACAGTTGAGCTCAGAAAGCAAAAGAAAGGCCAGATGACCAGTTATGGAGAACTATGAAATAGGGGGAAATAGCTGATCAATTTTTTAAAATGTCTTTTTATGGCAACTATGGTTATGATTATATAATCTAATATATTTTAATCTTTTTGCTAGACAAAGAATTTATGTCCTTAATAAAAATCATTTTTTTAAAAGAGAAAAAAATCATTAGACAAATGCATGAATACTATGGGCTTCCCCGATAGCTCAGCTGGTAAAAGAATCTGCCTGCAATGCAGGAGACCCCGGTTCGATTCCTGGGTCTGGAAGATCCCCTGGAGAAGGGAAAGGCTCCAGTATTCTGGCCTGGAGAATTCCCTGGACTGTTTAGTCCATGGGGTTGCAAAGAGTCGGATATGACTGAGCAACTTTCACTTTCATGAATATTATGAACAAGCTGGTCACACTAAAAATAAGTACTAATGGCCAATAACATTCTCACATAAATAGATACATGCACATACACTTGAATTTATTTTGAAGGAAGACAAATCACACAAAGATTTAGTACTGATCAGACTGGCAAACATTTGAAACTTTGTTAAAGCTGTTGATAGTATGGGGAAGCAAGCAGTCTTACAAATTATTGGTAATGGTATAAAATGTTGTAAACTTACTTTAAAGCAATTAAAATATATCAATTAAATATTAAGTGTACCATGTTTTAACCCAGGAATTACCTTGGTGAGAATTTGCCGTTGCTATTGTTTAGTCATTAAGTCATGTTTGACTCTTTTGCAACCCCGTGGACTGTAGCCAGGCTTCTCTGTCCTTGGGATTTCTCAGACAAGAATACTGGAGTGGGGTGTCATTTCCTTCTCCAGGGGATCTTCCAAACCCAGGTATCAAACCCGTATCTCTTATGTCTTTGGCAGGTGAGTTCTTTACTACTGAGCCACAAGGGAGGGCCTGGTGGAAATTTAGCCTGCTACATTTGCCTAATCTGCAAACACAAATACACAGCATAGGAGGTGGCGGTGGGGGTTTAGTCGCTCAGTCGTGTCTGACTCTTTGCGACCCCATGGACTGAAGCCCACCAGGCTCCTCTGTCCATGGGGATTCTCCAGACAAGAATACAGGAGCGGGCTGCCGTTTCCTTCTCCAGGTTCAATTCCTGGGTCTCCTGCATTGCAGGCAGATCCTTTATCAACTGAGCTACGAGGGAAGCATGCAGTATGAGTGTGTCATGTTAAATTGTATAGTGTCTGAAATACCTCTCCCCCAAATTAAACAAAAACAACCTGTTTATCAATGAGTTACTTGTGAAAATAATTATGACATACTTGTATCATGAAATGTAGTAAGATTGTTAAAAGGATGTTATTGAAACTGGGGCGGACAAGCTATCCTCAAAACATATTATTAAGAGAAAAATGCAAAGTCAGAACAATGAAGGAGGGTAATTTCACATATATAAGCCAACAAAGAGCATCTGTTCCTTCCTTCCTTACCACTGACATCCAATGCAACACTAAAACATGTGGAATTTATTTTCCAAAATACAATGAAATGTCTCCGTTTTTCTTCAACCACGTGCTAGTCCAAGCTGCCTTTGCTCCTTCCCTTACACTCTGCAGGAGCCTCCTACCTGGTCCAACCAGGTGCTTCTCCTCACTTTTGCTCAGTCTGCACTGCAGCCACACTGGGCACTTGGAACAAACTACGGTCCCTCGGCACACACACAGACTTGCACACACCATTGTCCCTCTCTGGAACATTCTCCTCTAATCCAACTTAGCTTTCCATTCTTCCTTCAGATTCCAGTACAACTATCCCTTAGGGACAGAGAAACTCACATGTTCTTCTTTGGTTGCATTTAATTTATACGCTTTAACATGCATTATACATTACCTATGTGTGACTAGTATTTATTTTCCCCTGCTAGACTATAATCTCTAGGAAAGTTGATCGTATACCTATTTTGCTCATCACTGAATCCTCAATAAGGTAGGTGACTTAGAAATGAAATAAGTATGTATTTCAGTCTATATAGCCATCTATCCATCCACCCATCCACCCATCCATCCATCGATCCATCCATCCATTAATCCATCCATCCAACCTGCCATCCGTCTATCTGTCCAGCCAGCCAGCCATACATCCTTCCATCCATCCATTCTGTAGTTGTATTAACAATATCTGGAAGACACTATTATTATCTACAGATTGAGGCTGAGGGAATAGAAGAGAGTGAAAAGTAAAAAGATTTATTTTTTTTTCTTTTAAACATTTGCACTAGCTTACATTTATACTAGGTACATGGAATAAAAATATTGTTGATGACATGAGATCAAGTTTATCTTGAACATTTCTACTTCAGTCAGTTCAGTTCAGTGGCTCAGTCACGTCCGACTCTTTGCAACCCCATGGACTGAAGCATGCCAGACTCCCCTGTCCATCACCAACTCCTGGAACTTGCTCGAACTCATGTCCATTGAGTTGGTGATGCTAATTTTTTAATATCTTGTCACTAGGACTACAACAGAAACTTTGACAAACACTCATATCAACACAATTCTCTTTTCTTGCCAACTCAATTCAGGTCTATTGTTAAGTGTAGAGTAAATAGTTCTTCTCAAAAGCATTCTTATGTGTGTTTGTATACTCATGCAAACACACAATTTTCCCCATTAAAGGTGCTAGATAATTTGCTTGGGAAATTCGGTCACATTGTCATCGTTTTTTCACAGAAAGGAACAATGTGGAGGAAACAAGATTCTCTTGATTCTGAAAGGGATCTCTTAAACTCAATCCACCTTAGAGCACCTTCCCTTGAAGGAATTACAGCTCCTAAACAACAGTTTGATAAGGTAAACACTCAACAACGAGGGAAGATTTTTGAAATACATAACCAAAGAGATCTTTCTTGGTCTCTATTTCTGAGATACCACTAGTCTCTCTCTGATGTTGGTTTAGTTTGGAAAGTTCTCTTGGGAGCAACAGCAGTCTGGGCCCCACGAAGTCTTGCCACCTTAATATGTGATCACCAATCATCTTTCCATTCATCAGATTTTGTTGAATACACGAGCCTCTGACTTTTAATTTTCGTTTCTAGACAGGGGCAAGTTTGGACTTACAACACAATCACAGAACAACCCTATGGAAGGAGCCCTAACAGAGCAGAAAGAAAACAGACCATTCTGTGTTGTTTTCAGCTTTTCTGAATCATTCGAAAAGAGGGATGATTTTGTTTGATCACTGATCAAACTCTGCATTCTTATGTGTTGGAAACTGTAACAACTCCGAGAACTTCTGGAGTTAGGCTTAAGAATGATTGGGAGAAGATGAAATATTACAAGGTATTATTCATATATATATTCAGAAAGCATAACTACGAACAAAGCTAGTGGAGGTGATGGAATTCCAGTTGAGCTATTTCAAATCCTGAAAAGATGATGCTGTGAAAGTGCTGCACTCAATATGCCAGCAAATTTGGAAAACTCAGCAGTGGCCACAGGACTGGAAAAGGTCAGTTTTCATTCCAATCCCAAAGAAAGGCAATGCCAAAGAACGCTCAAACTACCGCACAATTGCACTCATCTCACACACTAGTAAAGTAATGCTCAAAATTCTCCAAGCCAGGCTTCAGCAATATGTGAACCGTGAACTTCCTGATGTTCAAGCTGGTTTTGGAAAAGGCAGAGGAACCAGAGATCAAATTGCCAACATCTGCTGGATCATGGAAAAAGCAAGAAAGTTCCAGAAAAACATCTATTTCTGCTTTATTGACTATGCCAAAGCCTTTGACTGTGTGGATCACAATAAACTGTGGAAAATTCTCAAGGAGATGAGAATACCAGACCGCCTGACCTGCCTCTTGAGAAATCTGTATGCAGGTCAGGAAGCAACAGTTAGAACTGGACATGGAACAACAGACTGGTTCCAAATAGGAAAAGGAGTACATCAAGGCTGTATATTGTCACCCTGCTTATTTTACTTATATGCAAAGTACATCATGAGAAACGCTGGACTGGAAGAAACACAAGCTGGAATCAAGATTGCCGGGAGAAATATCAATAACCTCAGATATGCAGATGACACCACCCTTATGGCAGAAAGTGAAGAGGAACTCAAAAGCCTCTTGATGAAAGTGAAAGTGGGGAGTGAAAAAGTTGGCTTAAAGCTCAACATTCAGAAAACGAAGATCATGGCATCCGGTCCCACCACTTCATGGGAAATAGATGGGGAAACAGTGGAAACAGTGTCAGACTTTATTTTTCTGGGCTCCAAAATCACTGCAGATGGTGACTGCAGCCATGAAACTAAAAGACACTTACTCCTTGGAAGGAAAGTTATGTCCAACCTAGATAGCATATTCAAAAGCAGAGACATTACTTTGCCAACAAAGGTTCGTCTAGCCAAGGATATGGTTTTTCCTGTGGTCATGTATGGCTGTGACAGTTGGACTGTGAAGAAGGCTGAGCACCAAAGAATTGATGCTTTTGAACTGTGGTGTTGGAGAAGACTCTTGTGAGTCCCTTGGACTGCAAGGAGATCCAACCAGTCCATTCTGAAGAAGATCAGCCCTGGGATTTCTTTGGAGGGAATGATGCTAAAGCTGAAACTCCAGTACTTTGGCCAGCTCATGCGAAGAGTTGACTCATTGGAAAATTGGAAAAGACTCTGATGCTGGGAGGGATGGGGGGCAGGAGGAGAAGGGGACCACAGAGGATGAGATGGCTGGATGGCATCACTGACTCGATGGATGTGAGTCTGAGTGAACTCCGGGAGTTGGTGATGGACAGGGAGGCCTGGCATGCTGCGATTCATGGGGTCGCAAAGAGTCGGACACGACTGAGCGACTGAACTGAACTGAACTGATTATTCATATAAATGGCCTTCCCATGTGGTGCAGTGGTAAAGAATCCACCTGCAAATGCAAGAGACCCAAAGACCGGGGTTCGAGTCCTGTGTTGGGAAAATCCCCTGGAGGAGGAAACGGTAACCCATTCCAGTATTCTTGCTTGGGAAATCCCATGGACAGAGGAGCTTGGTGGGCTGCAGTGCATGAGGTCACAGAGCTGGACATGACTGAGCAATTGAGCACTGTAGCACTGATTCATATAATGTAAATTGATTAACATAATTATAAAGAAATCTCAATCAGATAACACCCACTCGAGAATGTAAGTTGGTGTAGCCACTGTGGAAAACAGTATGGAGGCTTTTCAGAAAACTAAAAATAGAACTACCATATGATTCAGCGATCCTATTTCTGGGCATATATCCAGACAAAACTGTAATTCAGAAAGATAATGCACCCCACAGTCACAGCAGCACTGTTCACAGTAGCCAAGACATGGACACAACCTAAATGTCCACTGACAGATGGAAGGTAAGAAGATGTGGCGCGCACACACAGTGGAATATTACTCAGCCATCGAAAAGGAGGAAATACTGCCATTTGCAGCAACAGGGATGGGCCTAGAGATGAGCATACTAAGTGGAGGAAGTCAGACAGGGAAGGACAGACACCATACGATATCACTTACGTGTGGAATCTAAAATACGACACAGATGAACCTACCTACGAGACAGAAACAGAATCACAGGCTCAGAGAATAGACTTGTGGCAATTTACGGGGAGGGGCTGGGGGACGGGTGGAGTGGCAGGTTGGGGTCAGCACATGTTAGCTTTCATATACAGACTGGATAAACAACAAGGTCCTGCTCTACAGCACAGAGAACAATATTCAATACTCTACGATAAACCATAAAGGAAAAGAATGCAAAATAATGGAAATATGCATGTATAGCTGAATCACTTGCTGTAGAGCAGAAGGTAACACAAGGCTGTAAATCAACTGTACTTCAATTTTAAAAAAAGAAAAGGGAGAAAACAATAGCCACTAGAACCCTTGGGGGTGGAAGATGGTGAGAGGAAGGGGAAATTTAGGAGAGGTCTGACTCTGTGAAAATGGTGAAAACCGATGACCTTGCTTAGAGGGCAGAGCTCCCTCCAGTTATTCACCTTAGTTTGACTTCCCCCCTCGGTATCACTCACCCCTGGTGCAACGAGAGTGTGCCACTGCGGACTGCAGAAGCCCAAGGCTTAGTCACTTGACTATAAAGAGTTCCTCTTATACAGTGACCCCGGGAAAGAAGCTAAGAGAATTTCCTAGTACTTTGCTGCTGCTGCTGCTAAGTCACTTCAGTCGTGTCCGACTCTGTGCGACCCCATAGACGGCAGCCCACCAGGCTCCCCCGTCCCTGGGATTCTCCAGGCAAGAACACTGGAGTGGGTTGCCATTTCCTTCTCCAATGCATGAAAGTGAAAAGTGAAAGTGAAGTCGCTCAGTCGTGTCCAACTCCTAGCGACCCCATGGGCTGTCCAACTCCTAGTGACCCCATAGACGGCAGCCCATCAGGCTCCCCCGTCCCTGGGATTCTCCAGGCAAGAACACTGGAGTGGGCTGCCATTTCCTTCTCCAATGCATGAAAGTGAAAAGTGAAAATGAAGTTGCTCAGTTGTGTGCGACCCTCAGAGACCCCATGGACTGCAGCCTTCCACGCTCCTCCATCTATGGGATTTTCCAGGCAAGAACACTGGAGTGGGTTGCCATTTCCTTCTCCAATGCATGAAAGTGAAAAGTGAAAGTGAAGTCGCTCAGTCGTGTCCAACTCCTAGCGACCCCATGGACTGCAGCCCACCAGGCTCCTCCGTCCATGGGATTTTCCAGGCAAGAGCACTGGAGTGGGGTGCCATCGCCTTCTCCTAGTACTTTAGCACATGCCAACAAACACATTTCAGAATTCATCAATATGTAAGCATTGCACTTAAAATGCGTGTATCCCTGGTCAATGTCATAGGGGTCAGAACAGAGGTCGTCTTTAACGAGTGCGTGGGCAGAGGTGGGGGGAGCCTCCAGGTGTTGGGGTGTTCTATCACATGACCTGGCTGGTATATACATGGTAAAAAGTCATCAGCTACTCATTTTACGATTTGTGTACTACATGAATGTAACACCTTGATCAAGATGGAAGGCAAGGAAAGGCGCAACTGTCCTCTGAAAGGCTAGGGCAGAGTAACCTTTCGCAAGAAAAATGACACACCCTGATTGTCATTTCTAAGGTCTAATAAGAATTTTATGGTCTAATAAGAATTTTATCATAAATGATTTCTTACAGATGTCCTAAAGATGGGGCCTCACCTGCTGGAGAGTGAGAACTTAATTCGAAATGCTGAATTTTTATTTATAATCAGGAAAAGATGACTGACCACCAGCATGCTATTTGGGAGAATCAAATAAGTTGAAAATTTCTGCAACAGAAATTTCTTTTTTAGTCCTGGTTTTGACATTCCCACTTGTATCTAGGGGAGCACCCATATTATTAAAGAATTCCCAGAAAACAATCAAATGCACTACAGTTTGCACGTGTACACATTTACACACACACACACACACACACTCATTCGTGTGCACTGGACGGGCTGGAGGTGTTGCCACACTCTAAATATTGGGAGTTGCTTCCTATTTTTACATCCAGCATAATCTGCCTGTAAATCCTTAGAGGTTTGACCTATACATTGTAAAAATGAATCCTGCAATTATAACTATTAGAACAAAAGTTATAACCCACACTTTAAGCAAGTTGGAACTAAATAGCAGACTATGATGGTTTAACAGAAAGATGAATGGACCAAGTAACCGACAAACAACAGAGAAAACTGGCTCTCCAAGTTCATCCAGGCCGTGGAAGTCAGGCTGCGCTCCCATGTGGAAATGACCTACCAGGGTTTGGAAAGATTCTGAGATAAATCTTATGTCAACCCTGCCCTTCTCCTGAAACACTGTACCCAGCCTTATACGTTAATTCTCATCCTACAATTGTAAGGTCACATACTTCTTGTACAGCCTGTGGCCACGGCAGCAGTCCATTTGATGTACCATATGACTTTTTAAAAAATCATCTTCTTGTCCCCTCTCTTTAAATGTCTACTTTCAGACTTCATAGCTTGGATGCCTTTTTATTTTCAATAACCTCAAACCCACGCCATCCAAACTCCAGGGTCCATCAACCCCTCCAGATGGAGGTTCCTGAGATTTCTAGACATAGCCTCTCCCAAGGTCCAGACCTCTGTTTTCACGTCCTGAAGATGCACGCATGCTCTCTCCGCATCCAGCTTTATGTCATCCCACGGTTTCAGTAATATAAACGCAAAACCTGAGCTGATGCAATGACCAAATCCTCTCTTCCCTCCGCCAGGAAGGCTCTCTTCCGTTTCCTTCTACTGGCGCTGCTCCCATCCCGTCGCCGGCCCTCGGGGCCCCTCGCCTCCTCCTCGGAGTCTACCCAACTCCAGGGTCTCCGTGTATCCATCCGCCTCCCCAGTCAGAGTCACTGGTAAAGCGCAGCCCTGACCACACCCTTGCTCACAAACCTCTTCGGTTCCCCATTTCACACAGAATAAAGCCCTAACTCAGTACCTAAAGCCATCTACAAAGAGACTGTAATCTAATTTTGCAGATTTACCCTCCAAACCATGCTCCAACTTCCATGCCTTACATTCAGTCAAACTTCTGCGTGCTCAGTTGCTTAGTCATGTCTGACTCTGCAACCCCAGGGACTGCAGACTGCTAGGCTCTGAATCCCTCTTGCCGGGATTTCCCAGGCAAGAATATTGGAGTTGTTGTTCTTTCCTTCTCCTGGGAATCTCCCTGACCCAGGGATCGAACCCGAGTATCCTGCATTGTCAGGTGGATTCTTGATCACCGAGTCACCTGGGAAACCCCGAACCTCCTGCATCTCCTCCCAAACCCCAACTATTATCCTGTCCTTAAAAAACAGTTCCTTCCGTTTGAAAGCTCCCCTCTGCCATGTTTATTTCCAGGTCCGTTTCAAAGAGGAGAGCAAATGGTTTTGTGATAAGATACCAGACTTTGGCTTCATACACGCTGGATTCAAATTCCAGGGCCACTACTTTCTCATCATCAACTCTTAGGCAAATTGCTTAATGTCTCTGGTAGCCTCACTTTCCTCTTCTGTATGCAGAGAGGATGATAGTACAGGATCTATATCGAAGGACTGTGGAGGGGACAAGTGAGTTTTAAAATGAGAAAGCACTTAACACAACCCTCATACTCAACACGCATCCATAGAAGCTGTCATTCCCATTGATCCCCACTGATCTTATCATCATCATCATTATTATTGACTTCAAGATGTTCCTGTGTCATCAACTGAAATGAAAACCCCCCTCTCCTTTGTCCTTCCACAGGACACTGGCCATGCCTCTAATTACATTTATCAAAGTATGACGTAGCTGAGAGTTGCTAATGACTGCCTGCCTTATTTCACAGGAAGAAATTCTATAAACGTTTACGAAGTACTAAACGGCATCTAAATTATCAGTAGTGTCTTCTTAGGGCTGCATTTACTCCTCAGTTATTCCATCATTTCTGTGTGTAAGATGTTTCCTGGACACACAGAAAGAAGTTGGGCTTTCTTTTTCAGAAGACATGGCCACTAGTGTGCTTCCAAGTCTTAGAGGTGAGTCCAGGTAATCGGAATGGTTTAAGAAGCACTAAGGAAGATGTGCCGATCACAGGACTCATTTGCCTGGCTGAAGTCCCCAAGAGCCAAGCCCTGGAGGAGCCAGCAATGCTGAAGAGGTTCTGGCTTTGCTGCCCAAGTGTAGGTAATGGGCTTAAGTAATTGCTGTCCTTGGGCAGCCAGTCAAAATGCAGAATTGAAACTATACAACGGCAAGCACGCCTACGGGGGAAAAATTATCAACTATTGTTAGAGAAAATAATACGTGACTATTGACATTTCTTTTCTTTTTTTTTATTGTTAGAGCAGGGCTTTAAGAAAGCAGGGTAGTTAAGGCTGTCAGAATTTCACTTTATCCCCCTCTTGGAGGCTGTTAAAAATTCACTCATGCTGAAACTTGCCTTTCAGGTTCTCAGCCAGATTTGTGCTTGTCTCTACTCTGTGGTTCTCCAGTGGAATGCAAGTTGTAACTCAGGGGCCAGGGCTTTTTCAAGGAGCTTTCCACAGACGGCTTCCTACCTAGATTCCCTTTTCCTGACTCGCTCCACTCTCTGCCAAAGGTGGCTTTTAACAACCAAAACAACCCCAAAGATACACTCAACAGAGAGAAGATTAAAGGCTTTTGGCGGTGTTTATACAAATAGCCACAGCAATAAGTGATACTCAACAAGTAGAAATCCATTCAGCACTTACTAAAGGGGATCGCCATCTTGGAGTGTCCATAAGAGAGGCAGTTGAATCGGCAGGTACTTTTGCAGCTCTCACTGAATGAGAAGTAATGACAGTTCCAAAATGTCTTTGTAGCTATGCCATGGAGGTGACAACCTGGTAGGAGGGATGAGCTAGAGCTATCCCGAGGCTGCATTTCTCTGCTGAACCCACTGATTTTCTTTAGGCTGTGAACTCTTAGCACTCAACGCTCCCCAAGGACCATCCACCAAACTATTTCCCACTGAAGACAAAATGCTAGGCGGAGGGGTGAGAACTGATCATTTCTTGGTCAGTTACTATGGACCGGGCAGAATGCCAGTCACTTTAATAATCATAAGATGATGCATGAGACACTCTCCCTAGTCTCCAGTGGAAACCTATTTTAGGTGTAAATGTTGTTGTTGTTCAGTTACTAAGTCACGTCCGACTTTTATGACCCTGTGGGCTGTAGCCCGCCAGGCTCCTCTGTCCCTGAAATTCTCCAGGCAAGAATACTAGACTGGGTTGCCATTTCCTCCTTCAGGGGATCTTCCCAACCCAGAGACCATACTCGTGTCTCCTACATCTCCCAAACTGGCAGGTGGATTCTTTACCACTGAGCCACCTGGGAAGCCCACTCAAGCATAAATGGGTTTAAAACATTCTCAGGCTTGCTTTGCTTATCTGAAAGCAGCTGTCCAGTGAGACTTATCATGCTGATCAGCAGAAGAGCTATCACACGTCCAAGAGTGTCCTGACTCTGGTAAACACATCGCCAGAGATCCCAGATCCACATGTCGGGTCGTGCACGTGCCGTGCTCCCCATTACCGAAGTTCCAGAACCTGGAAACGTGCTACCATTAGCCTTTTATCATTGTAAGTGTTTCTGCAGTCCTGTCCACTTGCAAACTGCTTAACAATCAACTCTATCCTTGATGTCTCCCAAGAAATCAGAGAGCTTGACATTTGTCATGTGAAGCTGCTCAGTCACGTCTGACTCTGCGACCCCATGGACTGTAGCCCACCAGGCTCCTCCATCCATGGAATCTTCCAGGCAAGACTACTGGAGTGAGTTGCCATTTCCTTCTCCAGGGGATTTTCCTGACCCAGGGATTGAACCCAGGTCTCCCGCATTGCAGGCAGACGCTTTACTGTCTGAGCCACCAGGGAAGCCTGACGTTTGTTAGCTTTGTTTAATGGCCCTGAATTCCCAGGTCCAGAGTTGAAAGAAATCGTGGGGTACACAGCCAGCCAGGGCTTAAGACCCACACAGCTGCTCTGTTTCCATTCAGCCTCTCAGCAGCCCAGCTGCTTCCCGAGGCTCTCCCTGAATATATATATATATATATATATATATATATATAATGTATACATGCATTATTTTTAAACGCTTGGAGTTAAGACAATCCCAGGAAGAATATTGGCTCCAATTCTCCATTTTTAGCGTTAACCGCTCAGAGCCTGGGCTCCGGGCCAGCCGGGACGACTCTGGCAGGTCTGAGAGCCCCACAGACCACGTGCCTCAGTGGGTAGGGAGCAGCGCTGAGCCGGTCCAGGGCCGGCCTTAGCCTGTGTCCGAGGCAGGAGGAGGGCCAGGTGCCCCGCACGAAGCTCAAGTGTGTGCCAGCTGGGTGGGGCCTGCGGAGATGTGAGGCGGGGCCCGAGTGGGCAGAGCTGCTGGGACTCGGAAGCTCCACTGGAGGCTGATGGAGGACCTCTCCAGGCTGTGTGTCCGCTACAACACGCATCCCAGCCACGGGAAGGTGAAGACCCGGAGACTCTGGCTTTCCCGTGGGGAGGGTTTAACCACTGTCTTAGAAAATGGGTGGCAAAGTATGGTCAGAGTCATAAGGAATAACTGTAGTTCAGCTTTGACAAACTTGGGGAGAGATGTCCCTCTCTCCTTGGAGTCGGGCTGTTTTTGGTCTAATGTTCGTGAATAAGGTCATCAGCTCATAATTGTGGGATAATTGTTTATGATCCAAAGTCATCATCTCATAATGGACAGTGATTTCTTACTATGTTTTTTTTTTTTTTTTTTGAAAACTGAAAATTTTGACTGTATTTATTGGGACCTCCTGAATGTTGTATTATCCTAAATTAATTCTGAAAGATGCAATTCCTACCCAAGTCCAGAGGACTATGATAAACTCAGTGTTTGATATAGTCAACTTTTTTCATTTTTGGTCTTTTTTAATTCGAGTATAATTGCTTTACAATGCTGTATTAGTTTCTGCTATATAACAGCCTGAATCAGCTATGTGCTTAGTTGCTCTGCTAAGTCGCTTCAGCTGTGTCCGACTCTGTGTGACCCCAGAGACGGCAGCCCACCGGGCTCCCCCGTCCCTGGGATTCTCCAGGCAAGAACACTGGAGTGGGTTGCCATTTCCTTCTCCAGTGCATGAAAGTGAAAAGTGAAAGTGAAGTCGCTCAGTAGTCTCCGACTCTTAGCGACCCCATGGACTGCAGCCTACCAGGCTCTTCCGTCCATGGGATTTTCCAGGCAAGAGTACTGGAGTGGGGTGCCATTGCCTTCTCCAACTTAGTCGCTCAGTCATGTCTAACTCTGTGACTGTAGCCTGCCTGGCTCTTCTGTCCATGGGATTCTCCAGGCAAGAACACTGGAGTGAGTTGTCATGCCTTCCTCTGGGGAATCCTCCCATCCCAGGGATTGAACCCAGGTTTCCCTCATTGCAGGCAGATTCTTTACCATCTGAGCCACCAGGGAAGCCCAAGAATACTGGAGTGGGTAACCAATCCCTTCTCTAGGAGAACTTCCTGACCCAGGAATTGAACCGGGGTCTCCCTCATTGCAGGCAGACTCTTTACCAGCTGAGCTACCAAGGGAGCCCCATATCAGCTGTAGGTATTCATATCTCCCCTCCCTCTTGAACATCCCTCCAACCTTTCAATCCCAGCCCTCTAGGTCATCACAGATCACTGAGCTGAGCAACCTGTGTTATACAGCAGCTTCCCACTAGCTGTCTGTTTTACACGTGGTAGAGTATATATGGCAACACCACTCTCTCAATTCGTCCCCCCGCCCCCGCCCCGCCCTCGCTCACATCCACAAGTCCATCCTGGACTTCTGCGGCTCCATTCCTGCCCTGCAAATAGGTTCATCTGTACCATTTTTCTAGATGCATTGCTATATGATACTTGTTTTCCTCTTTCTGACTGACTTCCCTCTGACAGACTCTAGGTTCATCCACAGCAACACAAATGACCCAGTTTTGTTCCTTTTTACGTCTGAGCATTATCACACTGTGTGTGTGTTTGTGTTTTACATCTGCATATTATCACAGTGTGTGTGTGTTTGTGTGTGTGTGTACACCGCATCTTCTGCCACTTCATGACTTTGTAGTAAATGTGCAATGATTGCTCAAAAATATCTTTCATTTTTAAACTATGTTGTTGTTCAGTCACTGAGTCATGTCCGACTCTTTGCCACCCCATGGACTGCAGCACGCCAGGCTTCCCTGTCCTTCACCATCTCCTGGAGTTTGCTCAAATTCATGTCCATTAAGTCAGTGATGCCAGCCAACCATCTCATTCTCTGTCATCCCCTTCTCCTCCTTCCTTCAGTCTTTCCCAGCATCAAGGTCTTTTCCAATGAGTCCGTTCTTCACATCAGGTGGCCAAAGTACTGGAGTCTCAGCTTCAGCATCAGTCCTTCCAATGAACACCCAGGACTGATCTCCTTTAGGATGGACTGGTTGGATCTCCTTGTAGTCCAAGGGACTCTCACGAGTCTTCTCAACACCACAGCTCAAAAGCATCAGTTCTTTGGCACTAATATTTCCACTAATATCAAGAAAGACAATTGTCTCAACTTAGAAATTATTTATGAACGAGGTGTCCCTTTGCATTCCAATTCCAAATCTAATTTGTTTCTAGTATTCTGTTTACTTCTCTTTAAACAGTTAGGATCAGCTGACCTATCTCCTGCCATCATTTCATCAGCAGCATCATTTTTATCACCCATTTCCTATAAGCCAGGCATCATCCTGAAATAGGAGTCCTAATAGCCAGGCTTGGAGGGAATGATGCTGAAGCTGAAACTCCAGTACTTTGGCCCCATCATGCGAAGAGTTGACTCATTGGAAAAGACTCTGATGCTGGGAGGGATTGGGGGCAGGAGGAGAAGGGGACGACAGAGGATGAGATGGCTGGATGGCATCACTGACTCGATGGACGTGAGTCTGAGTGAACTCCGGGAGTTGGTGATGGACAGGGAGGCCTGGCGTGCTGCAATTCATGGGGTTGCAAAGAGTTGGACACGATTGAGTGACTGAACTGAATTGAACTGAATAGCCAGGCATCACCCTGAAAATTGTACATGTGCTGATGAGAATGACTGAGATCCCTATTTTAACAGATGTGGAGACTGGGACACAGAGACTGAGTAATTCACACACGAGCAGTCATGCTGGAACTGAGACGTAAGGAACGTAGTCACAAAGCCAGACTCCTTAGCACTAGGCTCTCAGTGGAACCCTCCTGCTATCCTGCTTGAGTATGTTGCCATTTCCACAGCATTTTTTTCGGTGAATCTTTTTATTTGATTCTTACAACCACACATTAGATTTTATTTAACCTGGAAACCCCCCTTTTATTTCTTCCAAGTCTTAGAAAAATATGTAGTATTTTTTATTTTTTTGAATTATTAAGGATTTGGCTAATTTTTTTTCCAGATGAAAATTCTGAATTGAATCTAAAGTAACATGATGGACTTCTCTACCTAAAAATGTTAAAGTTATATTCAATTGTAAATCATCCTCAAATAACTCTCTATGGCCTTTTTTTCCTATTATAAAGCAAAGTCCTACATTTTTCAGGGGGATGCTCTGAACTCCAGTAGAAATAGGGAGTATATTTAAATGTTGTAAGTTATAACTGACTGCACTGCAGAATCAAATAGTTTAGGCTTGACATATTTATAGTTATATGAGTAGCGTTTGTACTCATATGTCTACATTTATATATACCAGGCCAAATTCCAGAAAGGACGTTCAGAGGTTTGGAACATGTACTGCTGGGAATTTATGTATACCCCTGCCCTCTCTTCATGGGAAAAATAAGTAGTTTATTCTACTTTTCCAATATCTCTACTTACATGCACAAAGTTTTAAGAAAAGACATATGTGATAATGTGGCCTAATGAAAACAAATGCTAAATTTGTTACTGGATTACTGTTTCTTTGGATGCTTACTCATTCCGAGTTCTTACATTGTTCCCAATTTCTGACACATCGTCCTTAGGGAAACATGAGTGTTTTGCAGAGAACAACTGGGCTGAATTACACAGGAATACAAATCCTAGAGACACCGTGACTTGAATGTCTACACTGTTCCTGGAACGAAATGCCTCGCGTCTGCTATCCTACAGATGACCTTTAGGACATTACAGGGTGGCACTGGGACAAAAGACCAGGACCTCCAGATCACGCAGAAAAACAAGGAAGCACTCGGGAGGATTAAACACCCAAGGTCGCCTGAAGAACCAGATCCCACGCCTGTTTAGAACAGCCTCCCTGTGCCAGACCTGACATCCTTGTCATGAGAAATGCTCCCTCCCACTGACAAACAAATATTCCTGCTGAACAATGAACCCACCGCCCTCCACCAAAAACAAAAACCAACAGGGAAACTTGGGCTTGGTTTCAGCTTTGTGGCCAACAAATACCTGCATAAACAAGCTCTGGGTCACCAGTTGAAAGCTAGTACTCATCAAGGTCATATATCTCAGTGCTTAACCTGACCAGATACCTTAGGTCAGGCAGTTGCATTTCACCTTTGCATATTCAGACCAAAGAAAATATATATTTGTTATTTTAAATCACTGGGTAGTTCTCTGAAATGCTGACAGATCACCAAAGTTATGGAGAGTAATAATGTTTTTCTTAAGGTTCAGGAAGACCCTGTGAAGCAAGGTCCTGTAGGCTTTAAGATCACTGAAGGAAAAGAAGGATACAGGAGAGAGATCTGACGTGTCCACACATAAACCCAACTTCCATTTTGGCTGACAGTCCTTTTAATTCTTTGGATTGAAGGCCCAAAATATGAGTTTTGAAACGGGAGGCCCATTTTATCTTTGGTATTGAAAGGGAGAAAGGAATAAAGTATATAACTCACAATGTGGGCCACAGATTTTACACGTTATCTCAGTTTATCCAATAATGACCATGAATAAAGATTTTTATATTCCTATAATTTAAAGAGGAGGATGAGGCTCAAAGAATTTAAATACTTCACTGCAAATTACCCTGACTGTATAATATGGACCCAGCTCTATGTGAATCTTTGCTGCCTTCTTGGGATAAAATGGGATTTGCCTGGGAGGATTCCCAGGAAGCGATGGAAGTTTAACACAGTCCCCGAAAGCAGGCATGAACGTGCCCGCCTAAAGCTGAGGACGCAGTAAGACCCTTGCCAGGTACGTTCCCTTCCTAAACAAGCATGCAGAGGCTGTTTGGGAAAGATGAACCTCTGTGCATGAGTATCAGTACCCATCGAGCTGAAGAGAAGGAAGGAACATGACTCGCTCCTAAACGTGGGCTTGCCGTCGGTGGCCCGACTGCGGGCCGTTTCCCTTCCTGTTGGTGGGACCGTTCTCCGTCCTGCCTGCCACCCTCCGAGCAGCACAGAGCTCTGGGATGGGCGACACTCCCCTCTGCGTTGGGCACTATTTGACTCGAGGGGCTTCCAGAGGGGTGATTTGCCTACTTTTTCTTTTTTTCCAGTGGCACAGCTTGCAGGGTCTTAGTTCCCCAACCAGGGACTGAACTGGGGCCACAGCCCTGAAAGCTCTGAGTCCTAACCACTGGACCACCAGGGACCTGTCTACTCTTTCCTTAAGCGTTTCTAGATAACACATTCTCATAACCCTCCAGGAAACCATGGCTGCCTCACAGCTGTCAGGAGCCTTCTCTCATTCACACAGGAAGGAGCACAAGGCAATGAAACCTCCTCAGATGGCAGCACAGCCTTTCCTGACCAAAAGGGGTGCGCCTGGCGCTTCCTGCTGGACAGGGCACGCCTGCGCCCGGCGTGCATTTGTGCGGCTCAGCATGCAAAATGACTCAGCTCCTTCAGACGCCTTTGGTGATGGTGGCTATCACTCTTCCCCTGACTCCTAGGTGCCCCCAGCAGGGAAACCTCAGACCAGAGACTGTGTAACGGTGTTCTCTGGGGGTCCCAGGTGTGTGTTTGGGCTTCCAGCCAGAATATGGGTTCACTGGGGTAGAGCAGAAAGAAGCTGCAATTTGCTGGTGATTCTTTTCTGGAATTAGCTGCCCCATATGCCAAGCCCCGTGAAGTTCATCACACAGCTGATTTCCAGCAAGATGGTCACGGCCCACCAGTGAGGAGGCTATTTCAAAACTCATTTAGCATATCCACATCCAAAGAATGAAGTTGGATATATTCCTCACACCGTGTACAAAAACTGTAACTCAAAGTGGATTACAGACCTAAATGGAAAAGCTAAAACTGTAAAATCTTAGAAGAAACTAGAGGAGAAAATTTTCATTATCTGGGGGTATACAAAGCCTTTTTTTTTTTTTTTTTGGATAAAACACCAAAAGCCCAAGCAATAGATCAAAAATAAATTAACTTCATCAAAATGATTTATCTCGGACTGATTCAGTGCATTGAATCAGATCAGATCAGATTAGATCAGTCACTCAGTCGTGTCCGACTCTTTGTGACCCCATGAATCACAGCACGCCAGGCCTCCCTATCCATCACCAACTCCCGAAGTTCACTCAGACTCACGTCCATCGAGTCAGTGATGCCATCCAGCCATCTCATCCTCTGTCATCCCCTTCTCCTCCTGCCCCGAATCCCTCCCAGCATCAGAGTCTTTTCCAATGAGTCAACTCTTCACATGAGGTGGCCAAAGTACTAGAGTTTCAGCTTTAGCATCATTCCTTCCAAAGAAATCCCAGGGCTGATCTCCTTCAGAATGGACTGGTTGGATCTCCTTGCAGTTCAAGGGACTCTCAAGAGTCTTCTCCAACACCACAGTTCAAAAGCATCAATTCTTCGGCACTCAGCTTTCTTCACAGTCCAACTCTCACATCCATACATGACCACAGGAAAAACCATAGCCTTGACTAGATGGACCTTTGTTGGCAAAGTAATGTCTCTGCTTTTGATTATGCTATCTAGGTTGGTCATAACTTTCCTTCCAAGGAGTAAGCGTCTTTGAATTTCATGGCTGCAGTCACCATCTGCAGTGATTTTGGAGCCCAGAAAAATAAAGTCTGACACTGTTTCCACTGTTTCCCCATCTATTTCCCATGAAGTGGTGGGACCGGATGCCATGATCTTCGTTTTCTGAATGTTGAGCTTTAAGCCAACTTTTTCACTCTCCACTTTCACTTTCGAGGCTTTTGAGTTCCTCTTCACTTTCTGCCATAAGGGTGGTGTCATCTGCATATCTGAGGTTATTGATATTTCTCCCGGCAATCTTGATTCCAGCTTGTGTTTCTTCCAGTCCAGCGTTTCTCATGATGTACTTTGCATATAAGTTAAATAAACAGGGTGACAATATACAGCCTTGACGAACTCCTTTTCCTATTTGGAACCAGTCTGTTGTTCCATGTCCAGTTCTAACTGTTGCTTCCTGACCTGCATACAGATTTCTCAAGAGGCAGGTCAGGTGGTCTGGTATTCCTATCTCTTTCAGAATTTTCCACAGTTTATTGTGATCCACACAGTCAAAGGCTTTGGCATAGTCATTAAAGCAGAAATAGATGTTTTTCTGGAACTCTCTTGCTTTTTCCATGATCCAGCGGATGTTGGCAATTTGATCTCTGGTTCCTTTGCCTTTTCTAAAACCAGCTTGAACATCAGGAAGTTCACAGTTCACATATTGCTGAAGCCTGGCTTGGAGAATTTTGAGCATTACTTTACTAGCATGTGAGATGAGTGCAATTGTGCGGTAGTTTGAGCATTCTTTGGCATTGCCTTTCTTTGCATTGAATACATTGACCCAATTGAATACAGGGACCCAAAAATGCAAGCTGGGACTATTGCTTTGCTGGTTATCAATACCACATAGAAAAATGTTGAGTGGCCAATTGTGTTCCCTTTAGAAACTGACCAGTTCTTTCTACCCTGTTTTTTAAGCACAGTTGTGAATCAAAATACCGGTTTATGTGATTTAAAGAATAAAAATGACACGTTTTCCAATATCTAAGTCAAAAGTCAGACAGCAGTTAGAACTCACCATACAGTCACTTAAATTTAGTTTTATGAAGGGAAAAAACTAAATACTTTAAAACATTCAGATATTGTTAATATAATTAAAAGTCTGCTACTATCAAGTTTTAAGTAAATAGAAGAAAACTTTTATGAACTGAGGGGAAAAAGACAGCCCCTTGGAAGTTTATGAACACTGCATTTGTAAAAGAAAAAAGGAGTGTTCGAAGATTGGTTTGGTGTTTTCAATGCTTTGAATGAACACACTCTGGAGTGGCCCATCAAAGAAGGGTGTTATCAGGGCTGTGATATGTCCATTGCCTGTCTGGTTGCTTGGAGACCTCCTCCAAGCTTCTGAAAGTAGACTCCTAGTGTAAAACCATCCCGTGCTCAGTGAGTACCTAGAAGCGTTCCCTTTGTCTGCTTTGCTCTTTCATCTCTGGCATGCAGTGATGAGTAAACAAAGAATGTGCATTTTCTTTGCAATAAGAGTCATTTTCATCAGTGTTAACACGTGCAATCAAGGTGGCCCTGCATGCGTGCACACGTCACCACATACAGCGGCCCCTTTTCACCTAGAATTGACCTCTTCCGCTGCGAGGTGGCTGGCCTAGCCTCAAAGCGGAGAGAAGCTCACTTGATCAGATAAAGTCACTGCTGGTGGAAGAGAAGCCTCCTCCCTAGTCTGTCCAGGGTCTTCTACATTGTACTACAACTGACTGCCTGGCTCTAGCAGGACTGAACCGGGGCAACGAGGAACGGAAGAAGGAAAACTTAGACGATCACTCAGGGCATAGCACTGCTATATATAAAATAGACAAACAACAAGGATCTACCGTGTATCACAGGGAACTTAGTCAGGATCTTCTTATCACCTATAATGAAAAGGAATCTGGGAAACGACATGCATCTGTAGCACCTCGCACCCGAAACACTGTGAACTGACTATACCTCAATAATTTTTTTTTAATTAAAAAGACAAACACCCTTCAACAAACCTCAGATCACTGAAAATAACCAAACAATCCACATTTATATTTTTGCAAATACTTTACTCTCCCAGTCTACCCAAAAGATATTATTATTATCTTTGCTCAGTCGTGTCCAGCTCTTTGCAATCCCAAGGACTGTAGCCTGCCAGACTCCTCTGTCCATGAGATTTTCCAGGCAAGAATACTGGATTAGGTTGTCATGCCTTCCTCCAGGGGATCTTCCCGACCCAGGGATCTTGACCAGTGTCTCTTGTGGCTCCTGTAATGCAGGCAGATTCTTTACCATCTGAGCCACTAGGGAAGCCCCACCCAAAAGAAATAATGGTGGCGAAAGTGGCAAATTTGAAGTTAATGACTCTTTTTTCTTTTTCAACTGGTAGACACCTGGCAAGAAATGTATTTCCAAAATGCAGAGCCAGAGACGTGATTTGTCTGATTCATAGAAAAATGAAAATGCAGGGTACTTGTTCATAAATGAGTAAGACTTTCAAGACAGTGACAGAAAGGCTCTGGACCAGGCATGGAGTCCCGCAGAGTGCAGGCCAGGATCACTGCCTGGCTGCTGCCCAGGAAGCCAGTCTTGCCAAAAGATAAGCAAGAAGGGAGGCGGTGGTCTGCCTAACCCATCGCTGGATCTGTGGTCTGAGAGCTGGTTTGACTTCTCTTGGCTGAACTCACAGCTTAACAGTGGCCTGTGTCACTTCTGCATTTATAGAAACCAATGCCCAGAGAAAATCCATGACTTGCCTAAGATCATGAGTTGAAAGAGCCAGAACGCAATCCCAGGTATCCTGACTCCCACACCAGCATTCTCTCCCCAACGTCACACTCTCGTCTCCAGTTTCAAGGTAAATCATCAGGAAATAGTAACTACAAAAAAGGAGGGGTAGGGAAGGACGTTACCTCATCAGAACTTCCTTTTCAGCTCTCCTGTGCAAAGAACAAAGTGAAAATAGATGTCAAATTCCTTTTCTGAGCCAACGCTTCCCAAGTCCTAGTGTAAAGACATCATATGACTTCCAAACGCTGAAGCAAGTAGCTCTGCTGAGAACTGACTCGAGCCCTTGGAGTTAGCGATTGGAGACCAAGGTGGTTGTTAGTGGATGGTTATGAGGCAACATGTTAGGAAACTAATCAGTGTTCCTGCACAAATATTTAAAATAATTCCGAGATAATCTGAACTTTAACACAGAGCTTGCCAGACACATTTGTAATCTGAACCCAAGGTTCTAATAAGTTACTGCCTTTTGGCTGTCCTTCAATGTCAGGGACATTTTTAGAAAGATTAGCACTTGAGGAGAAATGAAGATTGACATTTTCAATGTAAACATGAGACCTGGACTTTTTTACACAAAGAGAATGCATGTATCTTCCTCACTCAGGTACATGTATAAATTTAGTATGTCAAAATATCTCATGCAAGGACACGGTCATTAGAAGATACTACATGAATCAAATATTTGATTCAACTTTATAAGCCTATTAAAAAAAAAAGAGTTCGAGGTAGGCTGCAGTGAAAGAAAACCCTTCAGAGTGGCAAAGAGCAGCGGCCATGCCCCTTTCGACATGGCGCAAGTCTTAAGATCAGATAGATCTTCAGTTCAAATCTGAGCTTCATCTGTATTTTAATTGTTTGAGCCTTGGCTAACTTATCTGCAAAATGGGGTTGATACATTCAGCCAAACAGCTGAATCAGATGCTTTCTAGACGTCTCAGAGATTCTGACATCTATGATTCATACACCTTTAATTATATCTTATTGAGTTGCCTCTCAGAATTTTCACTGAGGGGTTAAAATTAGTTTTGCGTGTCTGCTTTCCATAACTTTATGGTCTGTAGGTAGCAACAAGGAAAAACAAAATATTTTCTGGCTTGGATAAATTTTGGCATAATTATAGGTCTGGAGTTTGGGAAATGAGGGCCAGAGGAAAATGGTGCAGAGGCCTGCGTAACCCAAAGTGTCCGAGGCTACCGCACTTACATCTCATTAACTGCCAATTACCGTATTCATAATTTAACACAAAAAGGAAAAACACAAATGGGTTTTAAAAAAAAATCCCTTTTATCTAGACTTTAGTTTATACTTGGCTTCCAAAGGCAGGATTAATGCAATAGGTTGAGAAAAAGGGTAGTTAGATTGAGGAATAAAAACACTTTTTTTGATAGCATATGAGGCTATAAAAATGGCTTGGCTGAATCTATTAGCCAAAGATAAATAATACCTGCAGGAGGAAAAGAAACAGCTTTTTCTGGGCCATAAGGCCTGGTATGTTTTTCAAGACCTTGCTTTTACTGGAAATATAACATATCCATTTAAAGAGACTTTTTTTTTAAAGATTTCTCTTTTGATGTGGACCATTTTTAAAGTCCTTATTGAATTTGTTACAATATTGTTTCTGTTTTAAGTTTTGGTTTTCTGGCAGGTGGGCTCTTAGCTCCCCAATCAGGGATCGAACCCATGTCTCCTCCTGCACTGCAAGGCGGATTCTTAGCCATTGGACCACCAGACATATTTCTTAAATGAGTGATTTCATAACATTTCTTGCATTGGAAATCTCGTCCCTATTCTGCTAAGACCATATTCAAGACTTTTGTCAAGACACGGAAAGACAAATGGTTCTCATTTATTTTTGTTATTACTAATGTTACTATTTTCACGATTGCCATTTTTCCACTTGTTACCACCACTAGGAACGCCATTACCGCTACTGCATCCATGCCTGCATTTCCGAATGGCCATCTGATAGGAACTCTAATGACTCACATTTGATCGTTCAGCCCCTTGAGTCCCTGACGGCCTTGACCTCAGTGCATTCCAGGGCCAGCAGCTTCAGTATCACTTGGCAGCTTCTTACAAGTGCATATTCCTGGGCCCTGCACAGACCTATGGCATCTGAAGCACGGGGGTTGGGGGCCAGGAATTTGTATCTTCTAATGCTCAAAGTTGTGAAGCTTAGCTCCGCAGAGAAAGCGACCCAGGTGCCAGAGAACAGGCAGGAGGGATGGGAGAGAATGGAGGCCGAGCACCTGGGGCCAGCACCTGCAGGCGTGACCTTGTCTGTGTCGGGCAGGCTGCCAACAGCCCAGAGAAAGCAAAGAATGCCAAGGGCAGGCTTTCAGGATGTGGTTGCCCAGCCTCCGGCCTTTGGCTCCAGGCCTGTGTGAGAAGAGGGGGGCCCCACCAGAACTGTCCCCAGACACTGCTGGTCTCTTCCTGCGGGAATTTGAAAACGACAAGACTCCTGATTTTTCATGAATGCGGGCTCATCCGATCAAATTAGCTACAGTTTCTAAATGAGTATTTCTTAAGGTGTGAGGTCTATGTATTTCAGGGTCTCCTTGATCCCTGCTCCCACAGAATCAAAACCTCTGAGGGTTGCAACAAGCTCTCAAATGACAACTCTTCAGTGTCAAGTTTGGGACACGTTCTACTTTTTTGGCCTGACTGACACTTAGCTTGGGATAAAGTTTTAAGATTTATTTGCTAACCTATGGTCTGCTCTTCCTTCCTTGCTTTCTGTTTCTTCAAAAATACCAATAAAAATACACGCAAAAAAAGAAAATAAAAATTAACTGTATTCCTATTGCCCATTTTGATAAATAAAATGATATAAAATAATATTAAACAAAATTAGGACATAAATAACATCATAGTTCATACAAAGGTATTAAAATATATGTAACTAATCATCTATGTTAAAAAACTTTTTATTTTACAGTATAGCCAATTCACATTGCTGTGAGAGTTTCAGGTGGACAGCAAAGGGATTCAGCCATACATATACATGTGTCCATTCTCCCCCAACCTCCCTCCCCATCCAGGCTGCCACATGACATTCTGAGCAGAGTTCTCTGTGCTACAGCAGGTCTTTGCTGGTTATCCATTCCACATATAGCAGCAAGTACATATTGATCCTCTAGACGCTGTTGTCCAGATTTTCCCCTCTACAAATAACAATACAACAAGCAACTTTGTAAAAGAAAAAAAAAAAAAATCCTTGCATTGATCCCTAATGGCCAATTATTAGAATTGAAATTTCTGGTTCAAAACGTGTGTTTTCCCCTGAGGTATCTGACATACATCGCCAAACTGCTCCCAGAATGAGAAGACCAGTGAACAGCCTCCTTAGAAGGCCTCGCTGGTGGTCCACGGGTTAAGACCCCACATGCCCAGCACAAGGGGCCCGGGTTTGATTCCTGGTCAGGGAACTAGGTCACAAATGCCTCACCTAAGACCCTACATAGCCAAATCAGTAATTTTTTTAATGCAAAACCAAGAACCACGTTAGGTTGTAAATTGGTATCGCTGTATTGGAGAAAATTTAGGAATATAGGAATGGAAAACTGACTGTGTGCATGCTTCTGTATCTAGGAATTCCATGTCATGGTCTACAACCTAAAGCGACTCTTGCTTAAGGGAATATTCCTAATAGCAAAAAGCTGAAAATAGTCTAAGGCTACATCAGTACAGGAATAAAGAGAGAAAAATACATGAGGTAAAACATATGAACTAGGTTACATCAACAGAGATCTCTCTCAAAAGCAAAACGGCATAATATTGAATGAAAAAAATCTTGGTAAAAGCATACATACGGAATGAAATTACTTTTGTAAAATAAGAAAGAACTATAAAGAGATACTGTTGTGTTTACACACACAGGGGAATTACGAAACCTCCTGCAGAAAGGGTACACTAACTTCAACATGGGGGGGAGAAGAGAGGTAGGGATTTTATTAAGATCTATAATATTTTATTTTCTTAATAAACAGGTTTGAAGAAAACAAAGTCAATATCAACAGATGCCCAACCTGGGGCACAGTTCTCAAAGTGAGTCTGAGGACCTCTGGGGGCCCCAAGTTTACTGCAGGATGTCCTTGAGGTCAAAATAATTTTCACATTAATACCAAGACCTGATCTGTCTTTTCCCGCGTGTTGACATCTGCCACTGACGGTTCACTATCAGCGTTGGGTAAAACTGTGGTGTCAGCACAAACCGAGCTGTTGGAGCCAACGAGGTGAGTAGGGGGCTGCATTCCTCACCCCAGGCCCTTGCAGAAACCCCAGACAAAATGAGATAAGCCAGGTTTACTCAAACAGCTCCTTGCTGAAGCAGTAACATTTCTTTTCATTAATTCCCAACTTACGAATGCTGTTTCAGTAATGCGCTGAGTAACAGAAAAGCAAATATGCCCACAGCACTCTTCCTCTATGCTGGATTGTTGCCTTCAGGGAAAAGTACTTGTGTGATCATCTGAACTGTGAACCGAACTACCTGCTTTTCTCCACAGAACATCATTTTTCTTGAAAGAATGCGTGAGAGCCCAATTACGGTTATTCAGACTCGGCTGAACCGCCTGTCACTTCCAAGAAAACAACCGGTAACAGTCGTTGCCCATGACAAAATTAGAGCTTGCAAATGAAAATTAGAATTTGAGAAAACTTGTATCTACCACGTGGGCGTGGCAGATGCCTAACTGTTAGAGACTTTTCTGAGGTCAGTGCAGATGTGATACAAGGAGTACTCAGCCGCTTAGCCGTGTCCGCCTCTCTGCAGCCCCATGGACTGTAGCCTGCCAAGCTCCTCTGTCCATGGAATTTTCCAGGCAAGAACTTTGGAATGGGTTGCCACTTCCCACTCCAGGGGATCTCCCTGACCCAGGGATTGAACCTATGTCTCTTGTGTCTCGTGCATTGGCAGGTGGGTTCTTAAATATTGTATAATGTAACATGTGTACATCAGGAAAGCATTTTCCAAATGCTCAGTTCACTCAGTTCAGTCGCTCAGTCGTGTCCGACTCTTTTTGACCCCACGGACTGCAGCACGCCAGGCTTCAGTCAGCGCATGATGTTAAAAAAATCATGCATGAGTGGAAGATCCACTCAAAGTGCAGGGTAAATGAGTGGGTTTTAATGTCACAGAGTCTGAAAAGTTCAGTGACAGGGTTTCAGATTACTCACTGCAGCTACCATTTGTTGAATGTTGGTGTAATATCCAATAGAATTTTCAGTTACCAGCCTATTAAAATGTTTCCCTTTTCTAACTACATAACTGCTTGAGGATTGATTTTCTTCATATACTTCAACAATAAAAAATACCACAACAGAATGAATTCAAAAGCAGATATGAGGATCTAGCTGACTTCTTTCCAGCCAGTGATTAAAAAGATCTGCCAAAGTGTAAAACAGCATCAGCCTTCTCAATATTGCTTTTTTTTTTTGACTTTGAAAATTGTACTGTCAAGAAATGTTTTTTTTTATGTTACCACATAAAGATTTTATTATTGCTATATTAAATGAATTAAATATTTAAAATTTTGTTTTAATTTCTAAATGTGGTAAACATTATAAACATTAACAAACAAAAGTTCTTTGTGGTTCTCAATAATTTTTATAAATGAGATCAAATAATTTCAGAACTGCTGATCTAGGGAGTGAGTGAATACACAGATACTCGTCTACTCTTCTGTTACTTTCTATACTTTTCTCTGTATATGTAACAAAAGATAAGAGCAAAAAAAAAAAACAAAACCTACTAGCAGCACACAAGGATAGCAAAAACCTGCTTCCCACGTGGTGCTGCTGCTGCTGCTGCTAAGTCACTTCAGTCGTGTCCAACTCTGTGCGGCCCCATAGACGGCAGCCCACCAGGCTCCCCCATCCCTGGGATTCTCCAGGCAAGAACAGTGGAGTGGGTTGCCATTTCCTTCTCCGATGCATGAAAGTGAAAAGTGAAAGGGAAGTCGCTCAGTCGTGTCCGACTCGTAGCGACCCCATGGACTGCAGCCCGCCAGGCTCCTCCGTCCATGGGATTTTCCAGGCAAGAGTACTGGAGTGGGGTGCCATAGCCTTCTCCACAGGTGGCGCTAGTGGTAAAGAACTTGCCTGCTAATGCAGGAGACATAAGACACTTGGGTTTGATCCCTGGGTTGGGAAGATCCCCTGGGGAAGGGCATGGCCACCCACTCCAGTGTTCTTGCCCGGAGAGTCCCATGGACAGAGGGGCCTGGTGGGCTACAGTCCATAGAGTCACAAAGAGTCGGACACGACTGACGTGATTTAGCATGCATATTGTCGCCAAACTTAAGAATTACTGCTTAAGAGAAACAAACCAAGCCAGTGTATCTGAGAGTAAGAAAATATGCCATAGCTTTAATTTGCCTTTCTTTCATTATGTCAGTTTGAACAATTCTGTATTATTTTACTGTTGATTTTTTGTGTTGTCCTCTTTCTATTCGTGCACCACGTGTTGGCCGAACATCTTGCACATACCGTACTTGCTTCTAGATGTATCGAGAAGCTTCTAGGTGTGTCTAGAATACAGCAGTAAACAAGTTGCAGAAGGCCTGCTGCAGGACTCGGCACACTGCTGCCCCGTGAGCCAACTGCAGCCCACTTCCCATTACTGGAGATAAAGTTCCTGGGGAACACAGTCATTCCTGTCTGTTGACACTCTGTCTGTGGCTACGTCTGTGCTACAAGGGGAGACCGAGTAGCTGCAAAAGAGACTGTGGTGCCTGCAGAGCCAAGAAATTACTGTCCGTCTCTTCTGGCAAAGGTTTGCTGGCCCTTGATCTTGTGGCTTCCATAGGCATGCTTGTCTCTTTCCTTCTCTTTCCTGTTTGTAAGATACCTTGGTATATTAAAGAAATCTTGTCTTGTGGATGTTTTCCCATCACATTTATAACCTTTTAACATTGTGGTTTTTATTCCATTGCAAAAATTTCTATATTGGATATAAAAACTTGATCAGATTTTCTCTTTTAATATAATTGTTCTTAAACTTTGGAGACACTGATTTTTAAATGACTTGTTACTTTTGTTTTTATTTTATTCAACATAAATTTAAAAATCATTTTATCATATAGCTGAAAAAGCCTTCAGTGATTCTGACTGCAGTTGCATTATAATGTTGTGTTACTTTGGGGAGAATTTAATTTTTAAAATATTGATTCTTTTTATCGAGGGGTATAGAATGTTTCCCAGTTAAATCTCATCTTCTTCCAAATTATTTTATAATTTTTCAATATATCCTAATAAATTCCTTTTTATATTTATTTCTAGTAATTTTCTGTTTTAGGGTCGCTACAGTGATTTCTTCCTTACTTTTACATTGATTAAGGCAAATAAGTACTCTGTATTTTCCTGTATATTTTCTAAATAGTTCCCAACTGAATTTTTTATAGTTCCAATACTTTTGTTTGTTTGTTTCAGTTGATTCTTCTAAAATTATAATATAGACAAATAGGGACTTATTTAACTTCTCCTTTCTGATCACTTTACCTAATTTTATTGAAAAAATAATAAATTTAAAACTTTCTTGTTTCTCATTTTAATGAAAATATGTACAGAATTTTACAAGTAAATACAAAGATTAAATGAAATAGTTAATCTTTGTTTCAAATAATCTTTACAATTTTATGTAATTAGCCTTCTCTGTTTCATTAAGAGTTTTCATCAATAACATATATTAAATCAAGCACTTTGGAGAGCATCTATAGAGGTAATAACATTTTTTCTCATTTAGTCTATTGATAACATGAATTTCATAATAAATTTCTCTATTAGTAAAATTTCTTGTGTTCCTAAGAACCAGCTCCTCTGGGTATAGCTTGTTATTGTGTTCAAGGTTTACCTGATTGAATCCACTGGCATTTTACTTGGGATTTTTCAACCTACTAGGTTGATTAATAAGGTTTTGGTGTTACCTTTACTAGGATTTTCCTGTATTGCAAAAGAAACAAAAGGGGAATGATCATACCTTTTATCCCTAGAATAGTTTACAGCTGCTAAGATGATAAATTTATACAAATTTTAAGTGATAAAAGAAGTTACATAAAATGAAGATCACGAGAATGAGATACGGTGTCAACTTGCCCCACTAAATAATATAGAGAGGTATCAAAATTGCATAGTGACAGCAACAAGAACATTAACAATTAGAGTCAGATTTAGATTTAAGTTTCTTGGTAAATGAGAACAATGGTGGAGGGTCCCCACCCCTCCAAATAACAGCTTGCAGATAAAGGAATAAGGTTCTCCTGCAAGCACTGAATTAATTAACACTTCCTTGGGTTTATGGGAATAGCCACTGGACTGAGACCAACCACGGAGCTTAATCCATGATATTAGCACATCCAAAGAAAGAAAAGGTCAACTCCTGGAGCATGGCCACTTTAGATAAACTGAGCTCAGAGAAAACAAACTTTGGCAGTGGGTGGGCAGTGGTGTTGGGCTCTCCTCGTAGGAAGGAGACAGAATCCAAGAGCTCTAAGCAGTCAGCTATGAAAAATGTAAAACAGTGGGCAGTCATTTCCTCAGGCTTCTCCATGTCCTGGAGAAATGCCTTGGAAGATTATGGCCCTTTGCTGATTCCATGAACACCAGTAACCTTTTGCTTATGAATTTAGTCATCTCTACTGATCATAGAAAAGTTTGAAGGAGGTATCTAGATGTGCAGATTGTAAACTTTTTCTGCTAGGAAACATCACCTCTATTTTCACACAAGAAAATATCTTGTGTTCCATGGGTATCTCCAAGGGACACATATGCAGCACTAGACCTGCCATCTGCAGGTATACTTCTTTCCGATTTGAAATGCTATTCAGTTAGTGTGGCATTTTGAGAAGGATAATTTACAATCTATTCTAATTTATAAAAGAAAAAATAATTTGTTAACTTTAGTACTTTGAGTACTAGACACAAACTGCATAAAACATACCTCACTGTTTATGGTAACCAATCCACATGGAGCTGGGCCCTCTCACTGCTTATGGTAACCAATCCACATGGAGCTGGGCCCTCTCACTGGATAGCAGAGAACTGTTGGGCTGAATAATTCCAATGGCATGTCCATCCCATGAATTTACAGAGCATTTCATCTACGTGTAACTTATTAACATGATATATAATTTTTTCAAGAAGTTATCATTTGGCCCCTGTTTACTTTTCCCTGGGATTACATTTTGCCCATTAGCCAAAAGTCTCAAAGGAGAAAGGTCTGAAAGAATTTTAATTCTCATTTTTTGTGACATGTGCCAGTGATGAATAACTATTCTAACTTTGGCTTTTATAAGGGAATTCATGGATAAAAATGTCTTGAAAAACTTTTCAGTAGGTGCAGAAACATCAACATCCATTGATGATAAAAACTTTTTATAAAGTGGATGCAGAGGGAACATCTCTCAATATAATAAAGATCATATATGACAAACCTATAACCAATATCACACTCAACAGTGAAAAGCTGAAATCTTTTCCTTTAAATTCAGTAACAGACAAGGACACCCATTCCTGCCACTTTTATTCAACATGATATTGGAAGTCGTAGCCACAGCAATCAGACAAGAAAAAGAAAAAGGAATCCAAGTTGGAAAGGAAGAAGCAAAATTGTCACTGTTTGCAAATGACGTGATACTCTATATAGAAAACACTAAATACACCACCAAAAAACTATTAGAACTAATAAATGAATTCAATAAAGTTGTAGGATACAAAATGAATACAGAAATCTGCTGCATTTCTATACATTAAAAATGGACTACCAGAAAGAGGTATTAAGAAAGCAACCCCATGGACAACTGCATCAAAAAGAATAAACAACCTAGGAATAACTCTAACCAAGGAGATAAAAGACCTATACTTGGAAAACCTTAAGATACTGGTGAAAGAAATTAAAGATGAGACAAACAGATGGGGAGATTTTCCATTCTCACAGATGGAAGAATTGATATTATTAAAATGACCATACTACACAAGGCAATCTGAAGATTCAATGCAATCCCTATCAAAATACCAATGGCATTTTGCACAGAACCAAAACAAATAGTTCTATAATTCACCTATTGAATGGGAGAAGATGTTTATAAACATCTGATAAGGGGTTATTATCTAAAATATACAAAAACTCATACAACTCAACATCAAAAAAACAAGCAACCTGATTAAAAAAGGGCAGTGGACTTGAAAAGACATTTTTTCCGAAGAATACATAGAGACAGCCAACAAGCACGTGAAAAGAAGCAAGACTCATCAGGGACTCATCAGGGAAATGCAAATAAAAACCCCAGGGAGACATCGCCTCACATCCGGCAGATTTTGTATCATCAAAAGGACCACAAATAACAAGTGCTGGTGAGGATGTGGGGAACAAGAAACCCTCACGCACTGGTGAGGATGTGGGGAACAAGAAACCCTCACGCACTGCTGGTGGAAATGTCAATCAGCGCAGCCACTGTGGAAAATGATACAGAAGTTCCTCAAAAAACTAAAAATAGAGCTACTATATGATCCAGAAATTCCACATCTGGGCATGTGGCCAAAGAAAACAAGAACACTAATTTGGGAAAAATAGATGCATCGCTATGTTCATTGCAGCACTATTCATAATAGTCAAGATACAGAATCAACCTAAGGGCCCACCGATGGACGAATGGGTGAAAAAGATGTAGCATATGCAGACAATGGGGTATTACTCAGTCATAAAAGTGAAATTCTCTCATTTGAGACAACGTGGGTGGGCCTAGAGGGTTTTATGCTAAGTGAAATAAGTCAGAGACACAAATACCCTGATTTCCCTTCCATAGAGAATCTGTAAAACAAGTGAACAAAAACCAAACAAATGAGAAAACATCATAAAATTGAAACAGAATCACAGATACCAAGAACAAACATGTGGTTGCCATAGAGGACAGTGCTGTGGGGATGAATGAAATAGGTAAAGGAAATTCAGAGAAACAAACTTCCAGTTACAAAATTAATCAGTCCTGGGGATGAAATGTGCAGTGTGGAGGAACAGTCAATAATAATGTGATATCTTTGTGTAGCAAAGAAGGCAGTCAAAATGTAAAAACTTCCAGTTGTAAGATTAATGATATAATTAACACTGCCATGCATTATACATGAACATTGTTAAAACAGTAAATCCTAGGAGTTCTCAGCACAAGGGAAAATGTGCCTTTTTCTTTTTCCTTAACTCTGTGTCTATACAAGACGATTAATCTTAATGCAGTAACTATTTCATGATGTAGGCAGGTCAATTATTCTGTGTACCTCTTAAACTTTTACAGTGCTGCATGTTAATTATATCTCATAAGTTGCAAAAAAAACTTGACCCATACACAAGTTATTTGTATCAGTAAGGCCCATCTTTCAGTTATGCCTTTTTAGATGGTTAACACTGTCATCTTTAAAAAAAAAAAAAAAACACATAAAGAAATTGAGGGGGAAAGGAACATAATAGATATTATTTTGTCATACTGAACTCTATGAATTTGCAGATACTATTTTTTTATGGTGTGTGATAGATATACTTTGTCCTATAGGACAGAAATATCAAGAATCAGCAATTTTATGTCACATATCTCAACCATTAAAGGTTAGCCTACATTCTCTTACAGAACAGAACTGTATCTATCAATTTGCCAATAACAAGAAAGTCACGCTGAAACACACTGATCTATTATTTCCTCCACTATTCAAACCTCATGCTTCCGTAAGGAGGATGGCATTTGTTTTATGACTCGCTGTCACTTGGCTTCTCCCCCAGCATCAGATGGAATGAAACAATATTGTGCCACTCAGCTGTTGTGATCACACCGAATTTCAACATATGTTTAGTATCTGGCTCTGAGTGCCTGCGTGTCCCCAGGTTCCTACTTGGATCCAAACTTGAGTGTGTGTATAAGGACGTGTGCGAGCCTGTCTGCAATTGCATTTGGACATTTGTTTCCTGCTAACAGAAACCCAAGCATATGTTTGAGACCAAGTTTTCATTTCCATCTGACACATTTTCTGTGATTAGATTCATTAAGAAATACAGAAACAGCATTAAAAACGAGAAGGGATGTGTATTTGTAAACATCAACTGTGGTTGTGGCAAAGACCTTTCTATCAGCTAAACTGTGTCTTCTGGAGCCATAATCCAACCCACAAGACACATTTTCATTTCATAGTTCAAATCATTACAGAAGGAAAAAACATTATCCATAAAGAAAATAAAGCTGATGAAACAACACAGCTTATTTGAACATTAAACCATCCTCTATAAAAATGTCAACCTAACTGTATTACTTCCATCAATGCTGCAAAAATAGAACCAGCAAACGAAACTTTGTTGGCAGCAGTTGAAAAAAATTTTCTTGGTATTTCTGTTCTTGTGGTTTATGAGGCTACTAAAACCCTCGATATAATTATGGTTTGACACCTTCTATCATTCTTTAACTTATAGTCTTCTAAAGGAAGTGGTGTACATTGCTTTCTTTAAAACATCATTGAACATGTTCTAAGTACTGTATTGCCACAGACAGTGAAATACAATTACTCAAAACATGAACCCCTCTCCAGACACAAACTTAAGACTCATTTAAGGAAAACAGAGGAATGAATGTCCCACTTCAAGTTAAATTAGCACAGACAAAATTTCTGTAGGAATTCAGGTTTAGGTGACATGAAAGATATCTGGGTATCATGTTTATTTGTTTTTAATCAAGTATGATAACAGAAAGAAAATTATATTATTCTTCTTGGAAATTAAAAATAATATACATTTTTTTGTGACAATGACTTCTGGGCGGCAGAGTACTATAGCAGTTAAGAGTGTGGACTCTGGATTCATACAGATCAAATTCAAGTTCTGGTTTTGCCATATGTTGGTGTTAGCTGTCTGCTCTTGGGCCATGGACTAATATTTACTATTAAGTTCCTTAGCTGTACAATGAGAAAAATAGCATCTAGTGTATGTCATAAGACCATGGTAAAAAAAATTAAATAAAACAATTCATTAAAGCACTTTGCACAGTGCAGGATGCCCAGAAATGCTTGATAAATATTAAAATTCTTAGAAAGAGGAGAATATCGTGCATTTCGGAACAAAAGATTTTGAATACAAGTCTAATAGTAACAGAGAATGTGGTATCCATGCCACCGCAATCATAGAAATCAACTTTTAAAAGGCATAAGCTCCTATGAGTCACAGATTTTGAAGAAAAACGTACAGGTACCAAAGGGGAACAGGGATAAATCAGGAGTTTGGGATTAACATGTACTATATACAAAAAAGATAAACAAGGACCTACTGTATAGCCCAAGGAACTAGAGTCTCCATCTTCTAATAACGTATAGTGGAAAAGAATCTGAAAAACAATATACATGTGTGTATACATATATATATGAATATATATATAACTGAATCATTTTGCTGTACACCTGAAACCAACACAGCATTATAAATCAACTATACTTCCATTAAAAACAAAACTTAAAACTTGAAAAGCATGGAACATCTGTTGATACTCTTGCACTCAAGGCTCAATCTGTTTGGCTTGCCCATCACTATTCATTTGAGAGTCAGTATGTTTAGCAGAACTTTGTTGAGGTGAGGTTAATATCAATACCTAAAAGCTATTTTTCCCATTGGCTATCAAAGTTGATTGCATTTTGATGAATGCATTTTGAATGGAAGAGCTTGAAATTAAGTATCTGCTCATCACCAGAATATCTACCTACATTGTTGAAAATTTCTATGGCTCTCTTGAAAAGCCAGAAGAAAAATTCAGGAAGCAGTGAGAAGGACCATTGTATAAATAATATTAAGCTCCAGATGCTCCCTACAGGAAAAATGTGGCCCAGGATTGAAAAGTATGATCAGAAATCAAAGACCAGAAGAAAATGAAAAGAAGCAAATGTACCTTTATGCTGGAACCAAACTGGCCAGGTGTCGTTTACATCCATTATTATACAGGCTGTTTAGTAGGAACAATGCAAATATTTCAAAAGCAGAATGAAGGGATGAAGGGCAGATGCTGAGGGCCATGTTGCCATGGAGATTAATTTTTATATAAAAGTTAATATTAGGTATATTGGTGCTAGGAATCCTTGTTCATATCTCTTTGCCAATGCAAAAGTCATATTAAATGCAAGTAAAATTCTATCTGGGCTTCCATGGTGGTTCAATGGTAAATAATCCGCCTGCCAATGCAGGAGACATGGGTTTGATCCCTGGGCTGGGAAGATCCCCTGGAGAAGGAAATGGCAACCCATTCCAATATTCTTGTCTGGAAAATCCCACGGATAGAGGAGCCTGGTGGGCTACAGTCCACGGGGTTGCAAAAGAGTTGGACACGACTCAGTAATTAAACGATAGCAACAAAATTTAATCTCCATTTCAATACTTATAAAAGTCTTCCCATTCCAATGAAAAATGGCCAGAGTTAGCCATTTTTATTACTAGTTACACAGCACCAGGGAAAGATGTGTGTGATCATCTATCCCTCTAAGTGAATGATGAGAAGATAATTTCATGAGTGGATAAAACGTACTTCAAATATATGGCCCAAACTGCAAATCTGAAAACAAAAATAAGAGTTGGTCACCTTCCAAAACTGCAGCTGTCCTATTTGTTAATCTCGCCCAAATTTAGAATAAAAAAGGACTTTGCCGATGATCCACACTGACTGTCAGAGCAGCTCTGGTTTACAGCGTGCTCTTCATTTTGTGTTTCTGCTGTGCATTGGTGGAGGAACACAACACGGATGGCCCATCAATGAGTAGTGACCTTGGCTGGTCCAGGCCACGTGGCCCTGGGAGTGCTGAGTCAGCAGCCCCGTCTGTTCTGCTCTTCCTTTTGGCTGTTGGCTGAGTGGTGGCAGGCTTAGCAATTCAGTCTGCTTCTGTGAAGCTGGGTTTTTCTTCTGTGAAGCTAATTGAAACTGCAACATTGGCCTCATTACCATCTTGTAAAACCCCTCTGAACTAACCAGCTCAGACAGCCATGGTTATAGGCTAAAATCAAAGGCAAGATGAGTCAAAGAATTATGGATGGAGAGTTCAGGTCATTTTCCAAATGTCAAAATATAGGATTCAAATGCAGGGCATCATTCATTTACATACACCAATATGCTTATCAAATTGACAATGTTCCAAATTTACCATCAGGACAGGCTCCGTCGACAGGGAGGGATGAGCCGAAAGAGATCTGCGAGATGTTTTATTTTGAGCAATCATAATGCCATTCTTCTTTCTAGGGTCACGTTTAAGTCACATGAACAAGCATAATGCCCTCAGGGTGATTTTTTTTAAGCCTAATGACAGTGAGCCATTGTGCGGTTCATTAGACTGCTCTAGGTTCCACCTGATTGTATTACTAAGATTACCAAAGAATGATCATACATGGATAAAAGTTTAATACATTTATTATGCCGCATGCCACCTAAATATTTTGAGCTAAATGAATAATTCTCAATTCAGGCACTTCTGTCCCAGAGGAAAGACTTGGCAACATCTGGAAATATTTTTGTTCGCCACAAGTGGAGCAGGGAGGAAGGTTCCACTGTGTATAGGACGCAACAGAGACACTTTTACCCAAAATCTCAGTGGTGCTGAGGCTGAGAAACCCTGATTTAAATAGACACATCACAATGCAGGGATCTGGGATCTGAGTCCTTGAGTAGCAGCTGGTCATTTCTGTGGCTGAGGAGGAGAAAATCAGCCTGCTGAAAGAGTATTGGTCAAGTCGTTTCAAAGTATCAAGGATACTTCTAAAGACATTGTATCTTCTGCCAATGAGCTCAAGGATAGGGTAGGAGCAGGGCAGAGAAGGATGCAAACTGTATGCACAGAGAGTACTCCATCAAATGACTCAAAAATAGATGTGCTTATTTATAGAAGGAAATGCTGACATAAACTATTGGCAAGACAATCTGTGTGTTAGCCTGTTTGCTTTCGTAACATGCACTGACTGCATTGGATATAAGCAACAGGCTTCTCTGATTAGAGACAAATGAGAGCATCATGTCCCAATCTGCCCAGATAATAAAATATATCTTAAAACTTTAATAAAAATCTCTTATATTGGCCAAAAATGGATGAGCGGAGTATAATAAATTGTCCTCCAAACAGACTCCAGTTTACAGGTGAACCTTAAAAAATGATAAAGACAGATAGACAATAAAGAGATTGATTATTCAAGAAATTGGATTGTGAGATAATTATTTAGGAATTAGGAAAAAGTTATTATCTCAACTTCTCTTTGTATATCAAAATAAAAGTACAGATGGATTAAAAACAACTAGGAGAAAATGAGATGAATAGTTATCTGCTCTCTGAATGAGAGACAATTTTCTCAAATTTTACTGTGGCAGTAGGAAAACTACAAAGGAAAAGCCTCAATAGAATGTCCCTAAAGAGCCTCTTGATGAAAGTGAAAGAGGAGAGTGAAAAAGTTGGCTTAAAATGCCACATTCAGAAAACGAAGATCATGGCATCTGGTCCCATCACTTCATGGCAAATAGATGGGGAAACAATGGAAACAATGAAAGGCTGTATTTCTGGGGGCTCCAAAATCAGTGCAGATAGTATCTGCAGCCATGAAATTAAAAGACATTTGCTCCTTGGAAGAAAAGCTATGACCAACCTAGACAGCATATTAAAAAGCAGAGACATTACTTTACCAACAAAGGTCCATCTAGTCAAGGCTTTGTTTGTTTCAGTAGGCATGTGTGGATGTGACAGTTGGACTGTGAAGAAGGCTGAGCGCCAAAGAATTGATGCTTTTGAACTGTGGTGTTGGAGAAGACTCTTGAGAGTCCCTTGGACTGCAAGGAGATCCAACCAGTCCATCCTAAAGGAAATCAGTCCTGAATATTCATTGGAAGGACTGATGTTGAAGCTGAAACTCCAATATTTTGGCCACCTGATGTGAAGAACTACTCATTTGAAAAGACCCTGATGTTGGGAAATATCGAAGGCAGGAGGAGAAGGGGATGACAGAGGATGAAATGGTTGGATGGCATCACTTACATGATGGACATGAGTTTGAGTAAACTCTCGGAGTTGGTGATGGACAAGGAGGCCTGGCGTGCTGCAGTCCATGGGGTCTCAAAGAGTCAGACACGACTCAATGACTGAACTGAACTATGTGAGATAATTTTACACTTTTGCTTATTAAACCCCCCAAAAGCAAACCTTGTCAATATTCAAAAGCAAACCACAGACTCAGGAAGACATTTGTAACACATTTTAAAGTGTCACTATGTTTAACTATATAGATTTCATATAAGATCATTTTAAAAAAGCATCAACCAAATGACAGTTGAGCAGAGGACACACAATTTTAGAAACTTAAAACAAAGCATTCAGGAAAACATCTCATTTCACTAGAAATATACATTAAAATAATATACCATTTTTTCCTTATCAATTTGCCTTTTTTTTTTTTTTTTTCACTTTCAACAGGAAGAAGTGGTTAAAGAGGTTTTCTTATGCTACAGGTGGAATATCTGTTGGTACTACCCTTCTGGAAGATACACAAAGAAGTTCACATTCATAGCTTTTGACCTACTGAACTCACTTAGGAGGATTAAGAGGGGGGAAAATCTCAAAATATAGAAAAAACAGCTTTACATACAAAGATGTTCACTGCAGTGCTATTTAATAAAGAATTTCTGGGAATTCCTTGGCAGTCCAGTGGTTAGGACTCTCCACTTCCATTGCAGGAGGCGTGGGTTTTGTTCTTGGCTGGGGAACTAAGATCCTGTGTGCCCCATAGTGGGGCAAAAAAGAAGAAAAGTTAAGAAGGAAAGAAAGAATTTCTCCTGAATCTCCTTAATGTTCAATAGTTGAACCGTAGCTCATTGCGATGCATCCGCTGATGCAGCAAGTATTTTGTGACAATCGGAAAAGATATCACTAAGCGTTTTAACAAAATCGGATGCCACTTGTGTTATGAGGTTGAAAATTTTCTTATGGTAGGTATAGTGGGCTGAATGTCAGTCCTCCAAGAGATACGGCCATGTCTTAGTCCCCAGAACTTGTACATATTTTCATATATGCAGAAGATGTTAAATGAAGGATCCTGAGAGGGGGAGAGTATCCTGGATTGTGTAGGTGGGCCCTAAATCTAGACACATGTCTCCCCATAAGAAAAGGCAGCGGGAGTTTAGACACAGATGCTGAGAAGAAGGTAAGGGGATGTGAAGATGGAAACTAACTGGAATGATGCAGCCTCAAGCCAAGGAATGCGGGCAACCGCCAGCAGCAGAAGCAAACAACTGAATCCTCTCTAAAGCCTCTGAAGAGAGCACAGTTCTGCGGACGCCTTGGTTTTAGATTTCTGACCTCCAGAAATTAGAATAAATGTCTGCTATTTTAATCCATCAACTTTATAGTAATTTGTTACAGCAGCCACAGGAAACTTATATGGTAAGTTTACATTCAACCTTTCCGGAAACCACCAAATAGTTTTTTAATGTGTCTGTACCATTTTCCATTTCCGCCAGCAGAGTATGGAGACTCAGCTCCCCCACATGGCACCATCACTGGGAATGGTCAGTCTCCTTCACTCGAGCCATTCTGATCAGAGTACAGTGGTCACTCACTATGGTTTTAACTTGCATTTCTTGAAGAGCTGACTCATTTGAAAAGTCCCTGATGCTGGGAAAGAGTGAAGGCAGGAGGAGAAGGGGATGACAGAGGATGAGATGGTTGGACGGCATCACCGACTCAACGGACATGAGTTTGGGTGAACTCTGGGAGCTGGTGATGGACAGGGAGGCCCGGCATGCTGCGGTCCACGAGGTTGCAAAGCGTGACACAACTGAGCGACTGAACTGAACAGGACGGAATGACCAATAATGTTAAGTATCTTTTCATGTGGTTGTTTGCCATCTGTATATCTTCTCTGGAGAAGTCGATGTTTACAAACCTTTGCCTACTTTTACTTTGGTTTACTTTTTGCTTATTATTGGGTTTTGAGCATTCTTCCTGTATTCTGAAGACACCTACCCTAAGACCCATCTGTTCCACTCTTAGGTATTTATCCAAGAAAAACGAGGCATATATCCACAGAAAGATTTGTATACTAATGTCCATAGATGTTTTGTTTGTAAAGGTCAAAACCCAGAAACAACCCAAATGTTCATCAGCTGTTGAATGGATAAACAAATTGTGGCACCCATACAATGGAATACCACTCAGTGACAAAAATCAACGAATTACTGGCACATACAATAACATGGATTGTGTGCGTGCTAAGTTGCTTCAGTCGTGTCTGACTCTGTGACCCCATGGACTGTAGCCTACCAGGCTCCTCTGCCCATGGGATTCTCCAGGCAAGAATACTGGAGTGGGCTACCATGGCCTCCTCCAAGGGACCTTCCTGACCCAGGGGTTGAACCCACATCTCTTATGTATCCTGTGTGGATTAGACTTGAATAATTTTTCTGAGTGAAAGAAGCCAGATCAAAAACATTATACATACTGTAGGAGTCTACAATTCTAGAAAAGTCAAACTAATCTACAGTGACAGGAGGCAGATCTATGGCTGCCTAGGGGTGGGGAAGTGGGGAGAAGGAATAATTAAAGGAGAAGAGAAAACTTGGGGGTGACATTTAAGTTCATCGTCTTGACTACAGAGAAGACTTCCAGGTATATATGAGTGTCAAACTGTAGACTTTATATGTTGTCAAACTGTAGACTTTACATGTTATCAAACTGTAGACTTTAAATACATTCAGTTCATGGTATGTCAGTTACACCTTGGTAAAGCTGTTAAAGAAGTTGTTTAATCCTTCTAAGCCTCAGTTTCTTCATCTATAAAAGGAGGCAGTAATAGATCCCACCTCATGAGGTTACTGTGGGATTAAATTGTGGTAATCTGGCAAAGTACTCTGTTCAGAGTCTTGTATACAATGAGCACTCAGAAAGGCTAACAATATTTTTGTAAAAATGGTACAAAAACTTTCATCCTGGTGCAACATATTATATAATATATATTAAAATACATTATTAATATGTTAAGATTATACTATATGTTACTATATTAGAATATGCTTAGAAAAAAGATTGGAAATAAGTATTCTCAAAGTATAAAATGCTATTTGATTGTGATTGTGGAATTTGGGGTGATTTTATTCTTGCACATTTCCTCTATTTTCTAGGTTCTCTACAATACGTTATGTATTGTTTTTATCCAGTGAAAAGGTTTATTTTTAAAAAATACTGTTACTAATCCCCTAACAAAGCAAAGCTCCATGGAACAAATCAGATGGCACGGAGCATATCCGTTTCCTGCTTGTTCGCACCCCCAGAACCCCTCTTATCCTCCTTCTGATCACGTCCGTCCCCACTGTGTGGCATGCTCAGACACACAGGTTGCGTGCGGGCTCTCTTAAACCCATCGGTGACTCCCTGTAAGCCTTTAGATAGAGGCCCTGTCCCCAGCAGAGCTCCTGCCCACCTCTCTGGTCTTGCCTGCCCCGTTCCTGCTCTCTCGATCTCTGCTCCTGTCCCACTGGCTTTTCAGGACCTGCAGGTTCTGTGGTCTGTCCCATCTCCCTTGCTTCACACCATTAAATCTTCCCTCTCTTCCTCTTGGTTATTGACCTCAGCTCAACGGGAAAGTCCTTCCTTGATGTCTCTTTGTTATACTCTCACATGATCCTTTTGGCTAAAATTCAGTGAACTGTTGTTTCAGGGGTCTTCCTAGCTGGTGAGCAATCTGAGCACAGAACCATGTCTGTGCTGTTCAAAGCAGTGCCCCCTAAACGTAGCAGAGTTGTAGACACTTATTAGCTCAGCTGGTAAAGAATCCACCTGCAATGCAGGAAACCCCAGTTCAATTCCCAGGTCAGGAAGATTTCCTGGAGAAGGGATAGGCTACCCACTCCAGTATTCTTGGGCTTCCCTGATGGCTCAGATGGTAAAGAACCCACCTGCAATGCAGGAGACCCTCGTTCAATCCTTGGGTTGGGAAGATCTCCTGAAGGAGGGCATGGCAACCCACTCCAGTAGTCTTGCCTGGAGAGTCCCGTGAACAGAGGAGCCAGGAGGGCTACAGTCCAGGGGGTCGCAAAGAGTCGGATGCAGCTAAGCACAGCACAGCTCAGGCACTTATTACTGGTGCTTAAAAAAGGGCTGGTTCAGACTCCCTAGCAAAAGAATCATGGTAGAGGAGGAAGAACATTGAATCACGAGGACAGCCACCTGCCTTGGGTGAGTCTTTTCTTTCTGGTTTAACAATAAATATTTATAAAACAGGCCTAAACTATCTCCTAGCGCCCCTCCAGATCTAAATGTAACTGGGTAGAATTGAGTTCATGTCCCCCCGAGTATGAATAATTTCTTGAGTGAATTCATGTGACCCTCATGTTCTGACTGCAACCAGCAAAAAAAAAAAAAAAAAAAGGACTTGCTAGTATAGAAAGGGAGAGCAATATCACCAACAATCTGTCATTTACCTCTTAGAAATTGCACAATCAAAATGATGGGCTTCAGATATTAGCTCCTCTTGAAGTTTTCTTCTACCTACAAATATTCTAGCCCTGGGCTCAGATCATTCTGCTGCAGACAGTAAACATCAGGAAACTCTAAAAACCGGACTGACCTTGCTTTTGGTCACGTTTGAATTAAATAGGCACACTTAGCAGAGTGAACTGGGAAAAAAGAAGATGGAAAAGGAATATTTTGGGCCATCTCTGGACCAACCCAAGGATGAAAGATATCACTAGTTGCTCTTTTTTTTTTTTTAATCTCTGCTTCACATCTACATATGACTTCACCTAACTGGGACCCTTGCTTATTTAACTTATATGCAGAGTAGATCATGAGAAATGCCAGCCCAGATGAAGCACAAGCTGGAATCAAGATTGCTGGGAGAAATATCAATAACCTCAGATATGCAGATGACACCACCCTTATGGCAGAAAATGAAGAGGAACTAAAGAGCCTCTTGATGAAGCTGAAAGAGGAAAGAGCTGGCTTAAAACTCAACATTCAGAAAACTAAGATCATGGCATCTGGTCCCATCACTTCACGGCAAATAGATGGGGAAACAGTGGAAACAGTGACAGACTTTATTTTGGGGGGCTCCAAAATCACTGCAGATGGTGATTGCAGCCATGAAATTAAAAGACGCTTGATCCTTGGAAGAAAAGCTATGACCAAGCTAGACAGCATGTTAAAAAGCAGACACATTACTTTGCTAACAAAGATCCATCTAGTCAAAGCTATCATTTTTCCAGTAGTCATGTATGGATGTGAGAGTTGAACTATAAAGAAAGCTGAATGCCAAAGAATTGATGCTTTTGAACTGTGGTGTTGGAGAAGACTCTTGAGAGTCCCTTGGACTGCAAGGAGATCCAACCAGTCCATCCTAAAGGAAATCAGTCCTGAGTGTTCATTGGAAGGACTGACGCTGAAGCTGAAACTCCAATACTTTGGCCACCTGATGAGAAGAACTGACTCACTGGAAAAGATCCTGATGCTGGGAAAGATTGAAGGTGGGAGGAGAAGGGGACGACAGAGGATGAGATGGTTGGATGGCATCACCAACTCAATGCACATGAGTTTGAGCAAGCTCTGGGAGCTGGGGATGGACAGGGAGGCCTGGCGTGCTGCCGTCCACGGGGTCACAGAGAGTCGGACACGACTGAGCGATGAACACCAACAACAGGGACCCAGAACTGACCTCGAGTGGAAGAAGCACACGAAGCCACACTGGTCCCGGATCCCTAGGGTGCATCTGCCTTTTCAGGGACATCTCTTATGGCAGGAAGCAGTAATGCACTTGAACAGGAAAAAGAAACACTGAATTCCAGCACCCTGCCCAGCCATCAGCGCTGGGAGAATTCAATGACGATGTTGTAAAAATGAAGCAAAATAATACAGCCATGAACATGCATCGTTATAAAATCTATGTTTCCAGGAAGAAAAAGCTGCCTGCAAATTCTTTATCTTGATTTAAAAGACAGTTAAATAATCACTCCCAGCCTAAGTATGTCAAGTTTACTTTGACAAAGTCAATGTGACAGGAAGTCCAAAGTTAACAGTGAGAACTTACTTGGTATCCTTTCTCCTGTGTCTTTCCAAGTATGCTAAATAAACAGCACATATCTGTGTCTTAGAAGCTTGACAACAGGAAAGTAGGTTAGAGTACTTGTGTGATAATTCAGACCAAGAAAATGTTAAATAAATAAAACCTTTTCCTTGGTTATCTAAGCAAAGCTACATTACCTAATGTAAAAAAAGAAAACAAGCACAGAAACAAGAAACATTGCTGTTTCAGGGTGTGCTTCCACGTATCTAGAAAAATCAGCTTTGAATTCTGTCTTTGAGAATACTCAATCGTGTAGCAGTCATGGAATCTCTGATACTAAAGTATTAGTATCAAGGACAAAAATGGAATAGTCACCCCATTAGTTGTATTCTGGGTACAGATGCATTGTATTTGGAGGGAAATAAGTTAAAGTAAAGATTTCCATGAGTCTTGTGCTATCAATGCCCTTTATACATGGAATTCATGTTAGTAGAAAGAGTGATTTCTGACAAAACTGTTTGCCAATAAGCATATCTAAAATAGAATGACATCTGCTGAAACCTATTAACAAAAGACTCAAACATGATCAAGAGCAAAGTGTTCTTCACGGCATTCTTGGAGGACAGCTCTGTATGGGTCTTTCAAGTTTCTGCAGGTCTTATAAGAAGAGATACGGCCTGCCTGGCTGCAGACTAGCTTTTTTAGGATGTTGGCACGCTGAACAGACTTGCAGCATGGAGATGATATCCTGCATGCCTGTGTGCTAAATTGCTTCAGCCACATTCGACTCCTTGCAACCCCATGATCTGTAGTTCACCAGACTCCTCTGTCCATGGGATTCTCGAGGCAAGAATACCAGAGTGGGTTGCCATGCCCTCCTCCAGGGGATCTTCCCCACCCAAGGATCGAACCCAGGTCTCTCTATCCCTTCTCCAGAGGATCTTCCCAACCCAGGAATTGAACCTGTGTCTCCTGCACTGCTGGTGGATTCTTTACCCGCTGAGCTAAAAAGTTGAGTTCCTCCAACTCAGGATTTTTCCCAGTAATGCACCTTATTACCAGCGTTACCTGGACCTCTTGTTACATTAGAGTGAAGTAAGTGAGAGACAGGAAAAATAAAAAAAGTTGTATATTAACAGATATATGTGGAATTACAGATGACCTTATTTACAAAGCGAGATAGAGACACAGGTATAGAGAACAGACGTATGGACACAAGGGAGGAAGTGGCGGTGGGGTGAACCGGGAGGTTGGGATTGGCGCACACACACTGCTGATCCTCTGGGTGGAAGAGGTAGCTGATGCGGACCCGCTGCACAGCCAGGGACTCTGCTCAGTGCTCCGTGATGACCTACATGGAAGAGAAATCCAGAACAGAGGGGATATATGTGTACACACAGCTGATTCACTTCGCTGTACGTCTGGAGTGAACAGAACATTGTAAATCAACTACATGCCAAAAAAATTAATTTTAAAAACAGCAATGTTAGTGAGCTGCCCTTCAAAAGAGAGAGCCGTCTTAGCTCCGGCCTGTCCCCTGTGGGTGAGCCTGAGTGTCCATCACAGTCCACTGTCTCCTGCTGCTTTCCTTGTAACTCCCCCAGCAGTTGTGCCACTGAGGATGTCGGTTCTGTCTTCGTTCCGCTTCACAAATGCAGAAAGGGGGACCCAGAGGGACTGAGTACCTCACCCACGACCACAGGGCTGGGCGAGTGGCCGGGGCAGACTCACACTCACGCTGTCTGCCGTCGCGCTGGAGGGCCAGTGAGTGTTCTCAAGGCTTGCGCTGCTCGTCCCACCCTTCCCTTTGCTTCCCTGTTCTCACCCTTGTCCACCTGTCTGTCTCCCAGGAGCCGGCTGTCCTTAGAGTTGGTGCTGCCCTTTGGCCTGTGTGTGGCCTTCTGCACCCCGCTCCCTTCTCACAGTCTGCACGTCTGTGTGGACACACACTCACATCCCCCCCAACACACAGCTCTGTCCCCCCATACCCCCCACCCTCAGACACATCAAAGACACGCAAATGAAAAGAGTCCTCTTTTTCATAAAAAGACCTTATCTAGAGTTGTTACTTGGTTAAGCTACAACTATGAAACTTTTCAAAATGGCATTCCTTGTCTTTAAGTTTTATGTATTTAGATTCCCTCCCTCCACCGAATACTGAAGAATTTACTTAGACTGTGTATTTGTAATTCTCTTCACAGCACATTTTACAAAGTGGCTTCTTAGCTGACACGGTACTATGCTGAAGGAAACTGCTGCCAGTTTAGAGACTTCCTAGGCAGCCCAGTGGTTAGGACTCTGTGCTTCCACTGCAGGGGGCCTGGGTTCAGTCCCTGGTCAGGGGAACTAAGACCCTGCAAGCCACACGGTAGAACCAAAAAAGAAAATACTGCCAGTTTAAAAAGTTGTCCAATTTTGCATTGCAATGATTCTCTAACTTCAGCACCCCCACACACAACATCACAGAGGACCCTTGTGAAAAGGCAGATCCCTGGGTCTTATCCTCCAAAGAATTTGACTTAGGGAGTCTTAGATGGAGCCCAGTAATCTGTACTTTAAGCACGCTCATTAGGCAAGTCTGATACAAATATTTTGTGACCCACACCCTGAGAAATCAAGAGAAACTCCATGTATTTACTTCCATAGAGCAATGCCCTAAATTTTCAAGAATCTTCTTAGCCAACTTCTGGGACTACACTTCTCTCATAGATACAACAAAGTTAACACTGACTGAAATGCTTGCTCGGTCATCTAACAAATACTGCTTTAAAGTCTACGTTCCACTAGGGATGGTCAGTAGCTAACAGATGGGACCTGAGTGCAATCCTCCACACATCCAGGGTCCACGGCAGACACCGTTTATCAACACAGCACTCTGTCCGCTGAGCGAGATCCATGTCTGTGAAGCCATTCCCCTAGTCAGTTGCAGGGCACTTCCTAGGACGTGGCCGTCAAGTCTGGACCACAGGGCATCGGAGCAGAAAGCAGAAGAGTCAAATCACGATTGAGAAGCAGGAGGCGAATTTAGAGCTCCTCCCATCTCCCCGCTGACAAACACACTGCACCGCCTCTCCTAGCCTGAAGGCAGGCTCGGTGTCATCAGGCAACCCCAGAAAGCTCCTGGAAACAGAGACCGCAGCCCATGGACAGGGTGAGACAGCCAGCATGCTCGGGGAGCCCCAGTGCACTGGGGGAAGGTCCTTCCTCCTCTCTCTTCTCCCTCCTCCCACTTGCTTAAGCACCTCCCCCCTCCCCCAAATGAAAAGCCCATTAGAGCTTCCTGCCCTGGGCATAAAAAAAGAATTCCACTTAGGGTTCTGATTACCACGGAAGCTTTTTGATCATAGTTGTAAGAGCCGCCTTCTTCAGTTCATCGTTGAGACTCTGAGAAGTCAAATGACTTACCCAAGCATGCTTGCTGAGAGCCAAGAGTAGAATTCAGGTCCCTGGACTCCTGGTTGACTGCTATTCATAGATTTAAGAATCCTGATGCAACGAGCTTCTAAAAATAACACTGCCTAGTTCCACCTCTAGTCATTCCAAACATCATATCTTGATCATGTTTACCTATCATAGCTTCTATCTTTGAGAATCTTTCATTAGGTCAGGCTCAACCAGAAATAAGTTGGTAAGTTTTACAGATAATGATTCTACGTTATTGTACACTTTAATCATAGTTTATTCCTGCAGAGGTGGAAAGTCACCTCATAATAACAAACCGTTGAGAAGGTTTTTGTTTGTTTGTTTTTATTCTCAACAGCATGGAGAGCTGTGACTTCAGACACACCTGGCCTGGAACCCCAGCTCCTCCCAGAGGCAGAATCTTATGCAAATGATTTCATCTCCCTGAGAATCTGATTCCTTATCTATGACAGGAAGAACTTATTTACCTCTGAGAAATGTTCTGGAGGTGAAAGTGATTAGCAGGCTTACCAGTGACTGGATGGGTGCCCGGCACACAGTCCGTTCCCATAAGTATTAATGTTTCTCTCCTTTTCCTTCGCTTCATCTATGTCACCTTGGAGAAAAAAGGTAGGCTAGTCTCTCCAGCCTTTCTCTCTCCCAAGTGTCTCCCAGGTCTGGCTACCTTTATGAGGTTTGGTAGAACATGAAAAGGAGAGTCACGTGTCCAAAAATTATTAGGAATTTTGAGAGAGCGCCAGCAGAGGGGTAGGCGGAGCGTGGGGCCCTTCTGAGCGGGGCATGAGCGCTGGCCCAGGTCCCAGGCCTGCACCGTCAGTCTGGGTACCAGACTCTCTCTGCACTGGGTCTTCTCTCGTCCACTCCCTGGTCTTGGAGAGCTGGTCCTGGGGTCCCTGGTGGGCACGGGGAGTGCACACGGGCTCAGGAGTTTATGGGACTTAAATCTGGCTCCAGTACTTTGCTCTTACGTCACCCATCTCTCTAAGGCTGGTTCCTCTGCTGGGAACGGGCCTAATGATGCGTGGGCCGTGGAGGGCCCAGGTGAGGGACGGATGAGGTGGGAGCTGGGGAGGGCGCCCACCCGGCCCAGCCCTGAGGACGCACAGGTCGGCCGTTGTCACCAAGGCTTTCTTTCCTTTGAACCTCTCCCATGTCTTCAGGCTTTGTGACTCCAGTGGAGTCATAGTCACAATTCCCCCCGGAGGTGCCACTCAGAGCCCAGCCACAGCACCCGTGCTGAAGAGTAAAAAGGCTGCAAAACGGGCAGAGTCCACATTCCCACTGGTTTTACCGGACCACTCAGAATGACGTGTACCGACAACACAGGGATGCCGACGCTATTCACAATCAAAGAAAGCAAACTGTCTGACGCTTGTGGCAATGATACGGTGCATCGCTTTCCACTATTATTGCATTTGATGCCTCCTTTCCTACCCAGTGTCTACAGACCACGGGTTACCGTCCCCATTTGATAGATCCCAAGACTCTCTTTTTAAATAAAATTTAGTGATTTCCCCGCTAATTATTAGAGAAACGCAAATCAAAACTACAGGGAGATAACACCTCACACCGGTCAGAATGGATCTCATCAAAAAATCCACAAACAACAAATGCTGGAGAGGTGTGGCGAGAAGGGACCCCTCCTGCACCAGGGGAATGTACATGGTGCAGCCACAGTATGGAGGGTCCTTAAGCTAAAAACAGAGCTACCGAATGACCCTGCAATCCCACTCCGGGGTGTGTATCCCGAGAGAAACATGGCCTGAAGAGATACATGCTCCCAATGTTTACTGAAGCACTGTTTACAGTGGCCAAGGCATGGAACCGTCTACATGCCCATTGACGAAGGAATGGATAAAGATGCGGTACGTGTATACAATGGAATATTCCTCACCCGCTAAAAAGAAGGAAATAAGGCCATTTGCGCAACATGGATGGATCTAGAGATAGTCATACAGAGTGCAGTAAGTCAGACAGAGAAGGAGAAATATCATATGGCATCCTTTCTATGTGGAATCTAAAAGGAAACAAACTTACAAAACAGAGAGAGACTCACAGAGGTAGAAAATGAACTCATGGTTGCCGGGGCGGGGGCGGGGGGGGGGGCATCGTTAAGGACTTTAGGAAGGTCATGTGCACAGTGCTGTGTTTAAAATGGACCACCAACAAAGACCTATTGTACAGCACAGGGAACGCTGCTCAATGTCATGTGGCAGCCTGGGTGGGACAGGGGTTTGGGGGAGAGTGGACACACGTGTATGTGCGGCTGAGTCTCTTCACTGTCCACCTCAGACTAGCACAACATTGTTAATTGGCCACAAAACAAAATGTTCTTGGTGTTAAAAAAATAAAAATAAGATTTAAAAAATGTAGTGATTTTCCTGAAGACGTGTGCTTCTCTGATCCTCTCCTTATCCGATTCCTCGTCCGGTGCTCCTTCTGCCCCGTCAATAAAAATACAGTCAAAGCAGCACTGATGAGTCTGTCTCTTCTCCTCCTGAGTACAATGTCTCGCTGCTTCAACTGACCGTGATTATAACAACAATTTCATGTGGTTTTCATAAAAAAGGGAAATGCAACCTGGTGGTAATCACTCATTTAACATTTAGGTATCTTTGGGGAGCTTGGCAAATTTTGTAAAGCTTGAAATTCTATCTGCAATTGTTCACGAAGCCTGTACACTATGTTAGTATTATTTCCATAAAAAGTGGACATTTAGGAAACTTGGTGGCATGGACGGACAATTGCCCAGAGTCAAAGATCCATGCGTGAGGAATTAGGACATCTGAATTAAGGATACGGAATTGATCTGAGTGGGAGTTATGCAAGAGTTGCCATTTTTCCAATTTTGTTTTGGGCTAGAGCAGTGGGCTTAAGGAAGCTATGCCAGCCCTGCAGGGCCGACCTTCAAACTTTACAGGAGAAACAAACTTCTGTTTACTTCACTGTTACTGGGGTTTCCGAGGCAACAGAAACCAACCCCGAAATGGCTACTCTCCTGCATCTCCTTCCCAGATGCAAACTTAGATTTCCCGCTCTTTTATGACAAAACAGGAGCTGCAAGATGGATAGGCATGAATTCACTATTCTTTTAGCTGCTGCAGAGGAATTTTTGCATCTCTGGCTGCCCTTGAATTTCTGGGACATGCCCATGCTGGTGGGTCCTACTTGGAAGAGTTAAGACCTCACATCTCAACCCCTTCCAGAATGCACCAGGGAAGGGGTGGTTCAGGGGACAGTCTGCAGAGACGGCCACTAACGCTCTCCTCCCTGAGAGCATGAGCCATTCCCCCACTGAAGGCAGGATGCCATTCTCTTCCGTTTGACACTTGGGGCAGCCTTGTAACTTGTTTTGCCCAGTAGAATGTGGAAGAAGAGATGCGCTGGGTCCCAGGACTTCTCGTTATTGCTCAGTCCTAAGTCCTGTCCGACTCTTTGCCACCCCATGGACTGCAGCACACCAGGCTTCCCTGTTCTCTACCATCTCCCGGAGTTTGCTCAAACTCATGTCCACTGAGTCAGTGATGCTACCTAACCATCTCCTCCTCTTCCACCCCCTTCTCCTTGGATTTCTTAGCACAAGACCTAAGAGGACTGGAAGCTTCTGCTTCTTCCTTCTTGGAAGCCCGCTCCCATGGGAGAATTCTGAGTCCCGTCCACCACCCACTGTGAGAACACCCATCCCAGCTTGTGTGGCAAGGCCTCAGGAGAAACACCAGCTCAGCCAGAGTTGAGTAAAAGCTTCTTGGAGCTTCCAGCCCAGCCCAGCCACAGGCTAAACAGGCTGAGTGAGTGACCCCCAACCAATGCCAAATGGAGCAAAAGAACTGCCTGGCCAACCCTGCTTGAAGTCTGCCTCACAGAACTGTGAGAAATGGCAAGCCCCTGTTCTCTGGAGCCACCGAGCTGCAGGGTGGTTTGTTATAGAGCAGTAAGCGACATAGCCGGGGAGGGTCTCCTGCTGTAGATGTGAGAGCTCTCAGGAAGTGAAGAAAGGGAGGGTGGATGAGAAGAACCTGCTCTGCTGCCAGTTCGCCCGATTCCATTGTGAGTTTTGAAAAGGGTGGCTCAACAACCATTATTTCCATGCGGATGTAAATTCTGTGTCCCCAAGAATTTAGCCCACAAGACACATTTGGAATCCAACATACTGGGGGTGGAGCCTATTCAGACACTTCAGCCACCCGTTGCTGACCTCCAAGTATCAATGTCAACCACGTGTCGGACTCTCGCTTTGAGTGTAAGGGAGACATTTAATAGCGCCTTAGCCCAGCCTTCACAAAGGGGTACGTCACAGTGCTATATAACGGAGCAGCTCCTGAAACTAACACATCGTTGTAGATTAACTATACTCTGATATAAGATAATTTTTAAAAAAGAATGAACACCCAGCTATATATGGCCTACTGCAAGAAAACTTTTATTTACTTCACCACAAATGGTTCTCGGAGGAAAATTCTCTACCCTAATCCAGCAGAAGACAACATTTTTAAATAGAGACATTTTGTAAAATGCTTTCCAGGGATACGTTAAGCCTGTCAGTGGAGACTCATTCTACTAAAACTACGTGCTTGGTGACTGAGGATATTCAAAGTATGTATAGTTCGGTTAATTGAAGACAGAGGGCTTCAGCATTTTAATTTCTGCAATACAGGATTAGCATGGTGGCTTGGAAGCGTGGTGGCAGCAGTGGGTCTCAGCTCCAGCCAACTGCTAGAAGCACTTGGAGTCCTTCCAATCCAAGACCCAGAGGTTTGACCTAATTGTTCTGGGCTTTTTTTTTAAATGCTCCCTTAGGGATTCTGACGTCCAGCTATGACTGAGAACATGGTTGAAATAGTTCAGGCTTTGGGGTACTTCTTAGAAATGCACATTTTTGGCCCCTGTCCACACCTCCTGGATCAGAAAGTAGACCTCAGGAGAACTGCTGTGCTATGATACAAATTAAAAGGGCCAACTGATTCTCTGTCCCTTCACTGTGCCTCAAACCTCATTAAATGTTCATAAATCTAGAAGCCCTTCTTACACTCATTAAAGTAATGTTTTTTTACAGGATTATAAAAATCTGGTAGCAAAATTTTTAACAAATCAAAAGTACTATTTCTTTTCTAATTTCTAATTCATTTTTTGTTTTAACACAAAGGAAAAGCATAAAGAATAAAAATACACTACTACTTTGAAATAACATTATTATTTTGATATCAATTTGCTTTTCACATAAAGGACTGTCTTATACACATTGTTTTATAACCTTCTTAACCTGCTTTGTCACTTAACACATCCTTTATGTCCTACTGTATTACTGAATATTTTTAGACATATTTAAAGCTGCCTTTTCTCCATCATGCTGTTCTGCCCAGTGGCTCAGCTGTGTCTGACTCTTTGCGACCCCATGGACTATAGCCCTCCAGGCTCCTCTATCCATGGGATTCTCCAGGCAAGAATACTGGACTGGGTTGCCATTTCCTCCTCCAGGGGATCTTTCTGACCCAGGGATCAAACCCAAGTCTCCTGCATAGGCAGGTCGATTCTTTATCACTGTGACACCTGGAAAGCCCCTTTTCCATCATAGGAATATCCCAAATATATTTTATTGAATCTTCAGTGGTTGTTTCAGATTTTTGCTTTTACAGATAATGTTTTCTTTGATTACTAAAGAAGTTTTTGTTCACATTCACGATGGCATTCTTGGCATCAGTCCCTAGATGTGATATTCATAGGTCAAAGTGTGTGTACCCTTTAAAGGTATTGATACACACTGACAAACTGTCCTTTCTTTATAGTGGAAGAAAGAACCAGTTCCCTTGCACCATGCGTGGTCACACGTGCTCAGTTGTGCCGACTGTGTGTGACCCCATGGACTAGCCCACCAGGCTCCTCTGTTCATGGGATTGTCCAGGCAAGAATACTGGAGTAGGTTTCCACGTTCTCCTCCAGGGGATCTTCCTGACCCAAGGATAGAACCTGCATCTCCTGCATTGGCAGGCAGATGCTTTACCACTGAGCCACCTGGGAAGCCCCTCACACCATGGTGTGTGATACTATATATCAAAGCTTTATTTAATCTGTGTCACTTTAGTAACAGGATGAGCTCCTATTGTTCTTTAATGAAGTTAATTATTTTCTTCATTATAAAAATTTATAGCTCACTTGTATTTATTTTCATTCTTTATCCATTCTTTAAAAAATCTGACTATTCCATTTTCTTCCTGTTGAATTGAAAAAGTCTTTTGCATACTAAGGATTTCTTGCATCAATACTTAGAGGCAAGAAAAATAGAGTAAACACTCAATTGAGTGGCATCAGCAGGAGTTCATTCCAGTTCCATGTTCGTCAGAAGCAAACTCGAATCATTTGGTCAAGTTACGTTACTGTAAATCTGTATAGAATCAGTATATTTCCTTTTCCTAGGCCTGTACTCCACTGAACAAATACAGTCCTTCTCTGATGATCATCCTGTGGGGCCTCATGGTGATTGTTCTGAATTCTCCATTGTATGAAAAGAATGGGATTCAGAAAGTCTGAGTCCTGGCTCCATAGCTACAATTTATATAAAAATTGTAGACTAAGGACATGCTTTAGTCTCCTCACCTTTAAAACAGAAATAACAAGAATGACCTTTATCTCCCACGGTGACCGTGAGAGACAGTTTGCAGGATAAGCACACAGATTTCAGAGCCTGGTTATCTGGACTGGAATCCCCATGCTGCCATTTAAAAGCTATGGAGCTTGGGCAAGTTCTTTAGCTTTTATTGGAATACAGTTGATTTACGATGTTGTGTTAGCTTGCAGGGTGCAGCACAGCGATCAGTTATGTGCTTAGTTGCTCAGTCGTGCCCAACTCTTTGTGACCCCACAGACTGTAGCTCGTCTGTCAATGGAATTTTCCAGGCAACAATACTGGAGTGGGTTGCCATTTCCTGTTCCAGGAGATCTTCCCCACCCAGGAATTGAACCCACGTCTCCTGCGTCTTCTGCACTGGCAGGAAGAGTCTTCACCACTGCCCCACCTGGGAATCAGTTACACACATTCGTACATCCACTCTTTTTCAGACTGTCCTCCCATATAGGCCATTACAGAGGACGGTATAGAGTTCCCTGTGCTGTACAGTAGGGCCTTAGTGGTTATCTATTCCATATATAATAGTGTGTAAATGTCAGCTCCCATCTCCTAATTCAGCCCTTCCTCCCTTTCCCACCGGGTAACCGTAAGTTTATTTTCTATATTTGTGACTCCACTTCTGTTTTGTAGATAAATTTGTTTGTACGCCCCCTTTTTTAACATCCCACATATAAGCAATATCGGATGATATTTGTCTGTGTCTAACTTGCTTCACTCAGTATGACAATCTCTAGATCTTAATCTCTTTGGTCTTCAGTTTATCTGTCAAATGAGGATAATAATAGAATTTACCTATTGGAGTGGTAACAAGGATTAAATGAATGAAAGTCTATATAGCACTGTAGAACGGGGCCTGGCAAGTAGTAAGCACTACATATTAACACAACCATCATTCCAGTTCAATGACAGAACCTGCCTGTTACATGCTGTCTTAACCAGAGCCCCGACACATGTCAGGGGTAGGCTTATAACTGCTGCAAAGGCCACCACAGTCTTGGCAGGCAGAATAAGCTGGGCTGAGTCTCTACCAAACCCAGGATGTACCCTGGAAATGAGTTTCTGAATAAGGCTCTAGCATCAACTTGCTTTTCTGTGATTCACCTCTTTCTTCTCAACGTGGAATGCAGGAAAACCAACCTGTTTTTTATTAGCTGGATTATGACTGTCAAAGCTAACCATGTGGGTTGGTCACTTTGCTTCCAGCCCAGAACTCACAGACAGACAGCCACAAGAGCGTGGACCCAAGGCGCTCTCAGACAGGTAGGCACCAAGTTTCCTACCTCAAGGCAGAGCAGAGACATGGATTTTTAGACGCATTGTCTGTAGTTGGGTTAATTAAATTCTGTGTTCTCTGATTTATGCTCTCAGCTAACAAGGAGATTTTTGGTAACTCATAATATGAATCATAATACAGAAGATGATTCAAAGAAACTCTCAGCATTTTGGTCATTTTATCTGATAAAATTCCCACTTCTGTCCCCATGAGTCGCACCGTATAAAAGAAGCTACACCCATATGGAATACGCTTGTGAGTCAAAAACAAAGCCAATGCCCAAAATACAAATCAAAAACACTGCCGAGAACAACAGGCCTCAACTAATGAATTAAAATGATTGCTGGTTTCTTTAAAATATTAAGCCCATCAGCGCTTGCCAAAAAACCCCTTGGCTAGCTGAGGGATTCAAGCTGCATTGTTCAGCTCGAGATTGAAATCCTTCCATTCATCATTGACATGTGAGAGACAAGACAAGGCTTTGACAGACGAGGGATGAGGCGCCAGATGGTTCCCATCTGTATCTCCATTGATCGTACAATGAAAACCCACCTTCCCCGATCAGAAGGCCACGCAATACGCGGAAAATGAATACCCAATGTTTTTAAAGGAGCATAATCGCCCTTCCCAACCAGAGATGTATAAATATTAATGAACGCAATCTGGTTCTAAGCAAATTTAGCATGAACTTTTAGCTACCCTCCCCTGACAACTTCCTCCCTCTTTAACTGAATTATGCTTCAAAGTTCTGTGATTAAAAATAGCAAACCCTGCACTGAAGTTGGATCTGTGACTGAGGAAAACCTCTTCCTTCCAGCTAGTCACCGGTTAACATAGTTCACATCATTGAGTACTTTTTTTTTTGTTTTTAACCAAAAAAGGGTCTCTGTTTAAATGAATGTTCAAGCAAGTATGAACAGTGAGATACAGTGAAGTGAAAGTTGCTCAGTCGTGTCCGACTCTGTGGGACTCCATGGATCTATACAGTCCATGGAATTCTCCAGGCAAGAATACTGGAGTGAGTTAGCTTTTCCCTTCTCCAGCAGATCTTCCCACCCCAGGGACTGTCTCCCGCATTGCAGGCAGATTCTTTACCAGCTGAGCCACAAGGGAAGCCCAAGAATACTGGAGTGGGTAGCCTATTCCTTCTCCAGGAGATCTTCCCAACCCAGGAATGAAACTGGGGTCTCCTACTTTGCAGGCGGATTCTTTACCAACTGAGCTATCAGAGAAGCCCAGTGAGATACAGAATCAATATAAATATGCAGGGGACTGATTAGTAATCTATCATTTCTGCCAAAAGGATTTGAACAAACTTAAGAGATTATTACACATGGAACCAGGAGTTGTTAAACAAGCTAAGTTTTGCAAAGCTCTGGAATACATGGAACCCTAGGAAAAGAAAAATGATTCTCTCTCCCATATGTCTACACATATACACACTTTTCTGCAAACTTAACACAGAGGGTTAACTGAGTACTCTCAGTAAACAGTTTAAATTACTGATATTCAAGAGAAAATATTAGTTGTTTTGGGATGTTTTGAACTTGCATCATTAGTATTAAAATATCTCTAGCCCAGAAGACTTTGTCAGTCTTCTTTCTTCTTGACTCACTCCCAGAGGCTTTTATCAAAAATATCAGAAAGAGACCCAGATTTGAAAATTTCTATTAATTCTTTCTATTGCTTCCTTTCCTTTCCATTCAAACAAGGAAGATTTGCATATTCCCTCTAGCTTGTATGTCTCTAATCTGTTGAAGCAAAGAATTTTCCAAGAAGCAGATTCCATGTTTTCACCACTAATGTTTCCCTGTGGATCAAAGTGGCCAGAATCTTACAGTGAAAAATGTCAGGTCAGTCCAAAGGTAATAAAAGAAATTAAATCCACATTATCAATTTTAGTCCATCAGGTGACTTGAAGGAAATAATCTTTCTTTCCTCTCCTCCGATTTGTATTGTTCTCATTTTGCCAATAAAATTCTGTTGAGGACTACTATGTGCTTGGCAATGGCTACTGAAAATCAACACAATGGACAGTATTGCTATTCTTAGACACAGCTGTTATTTCAGAGACATCCCACAGATATTGCAAAGAATGTTCTTTGCCATATGGTAGCTGCACCACATATAGAGTGGATGGGTGTCTCGATCTCAAGTAATCAAACCCATCTCTTAGTCCCCAGTCCCCCTTTGGGAACAAGCTCTCAGCAAAAATAATTACCAGATTCACTAACAATATTGGTGTTTGTTTGAGGTTCAGCTTCACTAAGTCTGGACAAGCTTTCCCCCCCCACTTTTCCAAGCATAATTTGCTTGTTGGCAGCACAGTCACATGTCCGAATGACATCAATAAAGCTGAAGTCAAGGATGAACTGAAGCTTGCTGAGAAAACGCTGAGTAAGTAAAAATGCATTTTGATTATGTTCAGGGCAAGAAGAACAGGAAGGGCTAGACCCCTGGCTTGAGCCAGATGGTGCAATGTTAGCATATGACAAGGAGGAAGGAAAACAGTCCCTCTCCTTGTGGCTTTTGTAATTTTCATCAGGAAGAATGGTCTTCAAACTGTAAAGAAGAGATCTGAAATGGTTAATGTTAGTGAAAGTGTTAGTTGCTCAGTCATGTCTGATTTTTTGTGACCCTGTGGACAGTAGCCCGCCAGACTCCTCTGTCCATGGGATTTCCCAGGCGAGAATACTGGTGTGGGTAGCCATTCCCTTCTCCAGGGGATCTTCCCGACCCAAGAATCAAACCTGGGTCTCCTGCATTGCAGGCAGATTCTTTACTGCCTGAGCTGCCAAGGAAGCCCGTTAATGTTAGCAGTAGACTGGAAAAATGAGAAGACTGAAAGTGAGTACCTAATTGTGTTGAGGTTTCCAGGCTCAGATGCATCAGGTCCTCAGAAGTAATGGAGAGAAACAAACCAACAGCACACAAAGCTTTCCTTGTTGTTGCAGATCAGGAAAGTAGATTTTGTCTTGATTATTGAAAAAGGGATCTGAGGGCAGCAAGGGGAGAAATGGGGCTGTGGGAAATAACGGCATCCCATTATCTCCCACAACTGTAGGCAAACCTACATTTCCAGAAGTTATATGTAAATTCATGGTTTATGAATACTATTGAAAGAAAGTAAACGAGGTAATCAATGAAGAGTAGCAATGGGTTTGAGAGGAGACATAAACAAATAAATGATACAGGACATATGACATAAACAAATATATGATACATCATACATGCTATTTGACAATATGATACAACAAATACATCAAATTATATTTTATGTGCATTTATATCAAGGTATATGGATATCAACAACCTCAGATATGCAGATGATATACCACTCTAATGGCAGAAAGTGAAGAGGAACTAAAGAGCCTCTTGAGGAGCATGAAAAGGGGAGAGTGAAAAAGCTGGCTTGAAACGCAACATTCCAAAAACTAAGATCATGGCATCCGGTCTCATCACTTCATGGCAAACAGATGGAGAAAAAGTGGAAGCAGTGATAGATTTAATTTTCTTGGGCTCCAAAATCACTGTGGATGGTGACTGCAGTCATGCAATTTAAAGATGCTTCCTCCTTGGAGGAAGGCTATGGTAAGCCTAGAGACATCATTTTGCCCACAAAAGTTCATACACTCAATGCTATTGTTTTTCTAGTAGTCATGTATGGATGTGAGAGTTGAATCATAAAGAAGGCTGAGCGCTGAAGAATTGATACTTTTGAATTGTGGTGCTGGAGAAGACTCTCAAGAGTCCTTTGGACTGCAAGGAAATGAAACCAATCAGTCCTAAAGGAAATCAACCCTGAATATTCATTGGAAGGACTGATGCTGAAGCTGACGCTCCAACACTTTGGCCACCTGATGCGAAGAGTGGATTCACTGGAAATGACCCTAATGCTGGGCAAGGTTGAAGGTGGGAGGAGAAGGCAGTGGCAGAGGATAAGAAGGTTAGGCAGCATCACCAACTCAATGGACATAAACTCCCAGGAGATAGTGGAGGGAGCCTGGCATGCTGCAGTCCATGGGGTTGCAATGAGTTGGACACAACTTAGCAACTGAATAATCACAAACATACCAATGGCATCATAGACCTATTTTAGCAAGATGCTTGACAAAGTCTTATAAGGTATCCTGGGGTGAGATAGTAGAATATGACCTGAATGGCAAAGAATGAATACATGAATTGAACAACTGTTAGTTAATTCATTAATGTCAACTGAGCTACTGAGGTTTTTCCTGTGAAAAAACTGTATTGATTTGGATGAAGACAGAGTGGATTACCATCATTGAATGGTTATGAATAGTGGAGATAACATAATCATGTATATAAGATGATCTGATGAAAAGTCAGATAAAATTTAGAGAGCACAATATAGAGTTCTGCATTTATTTTTATTTTTATTTTTTTGAGTTCTGCATTTAATATAAAGTGTAAATAGGAAGTTGCATGGTGCTGAGTTAGGGCAGCCTTGGATGACGGCTGTATAGAAGAAACAAATTAAGTCAACAGAGTGATCTGGTGGCAACTATGAGAAAGAAAGTCAAGTGCAATCTTAGAGAAGGAGTGACAGAACATATTCTTGCTCCCCTTCCTCCCGTTTTCCATGGTCACCCTGGGTGCAATGGGGACTTGATAACCTTCTGGTCTGTGCTCTGATGGGAAATCACCATGGGCAAGAGACAGCCCTGTTCATTTTGTTATCGATCCACCAAGGCATCTGTCGGGACACTCCTAAGAAACTGACTGACCTTCGATGTAGTGAATTACAGAATGAAAGATCCAAGGTCCTTCGAGGAAGGCAGAAGAATGGACAACCAAAGGGGGCGAGGAGAGAAGGATGAGGTGCTGACACAGAAGCCGACCGTCCAACGAAACAGGAAAGACCAAAAGAAGTCCCACGGAATCAACATTTTAATTCACGAAATCCTTAGCACTGAAGATGAAGGGGGGAAATCACACTAGTATAATTGTTTTTCACATGAAAAAAAATGAAATTGAATCCCTATCTCATGCCATCGAAGAGAAAAATCCATTCCAGGATGCACTGTAGACTTAAAATATGAAGGTAAAATGAAGAAAAAATATTTAGAAACAATGAAGAATATGGATGGAAGGATTTATTAAGCAAAATTTAAAAATCACTTGGTATAAAAGAAGAGATTAATATATCTGACCACATTATACACACACACACACACACTTATGAACTAAAAGCCAAATGGAGGGATGAAATGAGCATTTCACAAAAGGAAGCATCAGTGGTAAATAAGTATGAAAAGACATTCAACCTCCTTAGAAAGACAGTGCCTTCTGAGGCCACGATTAGATACACTTTAGGTGGTAAAATGCACGAGGTCACCTTACCAAGTACTGTCAAGCACACGGGGCAACAAAACTCTAACACAACCTAGGGGGAGTGTCAACAGGTTCAATCTCTTTGAAAAATAATTTCGAATTAGTAAAAAATGCATTTGCTCTCTGACCCAGCAATTCTGCTCCTAGGGATACCCTCACTCATGTGCACCTAGAGACGTGTGCAAGAAAATTCACATAGCAGCGTTGTTTGTATCAGCAAATCACTGGAAATGAACTCCTCAAACAGGAAATAACCCCAGGGTCCATCCACAGAAGGACAAATACGGTGATATGTTCACCCAACAGAATACTATACAGCAGGGGTAAGTGAGCAAATCCCAGCCTTAAGGAGTAGGTAGATAAAACTTAGGAATACAATTGTGAACAAAAAAGCAAGTTACAGCACATTAGATACAGCATGCTACTATTTTTACAAAGCCGACAGACAAGCACAAATTTAAGATATTTATTATTTAGGGAGATAAACACACATCATAAAACTTTAAAAAGTTCCTAATGATAAATATTATACTTATAAAGTATATCTCAGGGGAAGGAAGCAAGATTTAGGAAGAGCAAGGAACATTCTATATATATTCAATAGCAACCATACTGTGATGTTCGACTCCTTAAATTGGGCATTAGTTCCATGGAAGTCTTACTTCATGACTAAGTTTCACAGCCTACATACATGGTATAACATGTAAGTAATTATAAGGAAAACAGCAGAGCGACACATACACACACCAAGGAAAGTGGGCCTTCTTAACTGCATCAAAGCTGACCAGGCATCACTTCCAGGGGGTCAAGGTGTAAAGGAAGGTTTTGCTGCTTTCTTTGGATTTCAAGTGGGTTATCAGTCAAATGACAGTTTAAAAAGCTTTCTTTCTGTCTTTCTGGAAATGAGCTGGTCTGCCCAACTTTCCACTAATTCTGTCAGCAGGGCAATGCTCCAGCGGCACACTTCGTAGTTAAGAGAAGGGAGCATCTCAGCAGTACTTGGTGCTATTTCACTGCAGCTGTGTATCATCTTGGAGCTATATTTTGTGAGAAGTATTAGACAAACTAGGCAGTTTCTCGGGAAAGCTAATGTAGACATGAGGCTGTCAGATATCCATTTCAGATGAATGGCTAACTAAATTTGAACTTGAGTCACTCAACTGAGAGGAAACAGGAATTAAGAGAAATGAGGCAGATGACTTCAAAAATGAAGAAGAAACGCTGTCAGGTATAAACATTTTCAGCTTTATTCTGCCTGCAGAATGGCCACCTACTACCAATGGATAGAAATGTATTGAAGCCTGCTTAAGCTTTGAAAATTAAAATATCAGCTCACAGCTGCGAGCAAGATGACTAAGTAGAGGGTGGCTATTAGAGTCCAAGAATTACCTAGAGCTGTTATGGAATGTTATGCTCGAAAAGGAGGAAAACAAAGCTTAGAACCTTTTCCCTTATAATGGATTATATTTTATAATCCAGACTGCAGGCTTATAGTATGCTTTTGGTCTAAATTTTTAATAAGAGTAGATCATGTTTACTGTGAGCTCAGTTGCATCATTTATCTTTCACTCCCTGTAATCCAGTTCCAGGGACAATGGCAAAGGATAAGTGACTTTGGTCCTCAGTAACCATCTTGCTCTACGGAAGCTACTTAACCTCTTTGACTTTCAGTTTCCTCAGTTGTAGAGCAGTACCCCTCTGCACAACTGCCCCACAAATCCATCCACATTCTAGTCCCAGGGACCTGTGAGTACAGTACCATATTTTTGTAAATGGGATTAAGAATTTCATGAAGAGGAGATCATCCAGGAATATTCAACTGGACCAATACAATCACAAAGGCCCAAGTTCTTTAGAAGAGGGATGCAGCGGGATGAGAGACAAGGAGAAGATTGGGCGATGATGGGGGCAGAGATCGGAAGGATATCCTTTGAAGATGGTGGTAGGGCCCGTAAGCCAAAGAAAAGGAGCGGCCACTAGAAGCTATAAACAGTCAAGGAAATGGATTCTCCCCTACGGCCTTCAGAAGGAACCAGGTGTGCCGACCCCTTGACTTCAGTACCACGGGACACATTTCAGAATTCTGATCTCCGCACTCTGAGATGATCCAGCGGAGTTGTTTAAAGTCACTAAACACATCATTGTGGTAATTTGTTACAGCAGCAATAAGATGCAAACTCATTGTGTCACAGGATTATGGTGAGGCCCCAATGAGATAATTCAGTAAAAGTTCTTGGCATCTATTACCGCTATCATCCATCTAATTTGCCCCCAGGGAAGGCTCAGTCTCACAGTCCGCTGTATTAGTGTACCCTCAGTTATCCACCTTCATAAGCCATGGTTATATCTTCCTGTATACTGAGGAAGCTGAGAAGAGATTCTGGACAAGAGTCAGGCGTTCAACAGCCATTAATGGTGAGGGTCCGGCTGGATGCTGGACTTTTCCAGGCCTCATTCCTCAGCCATCAGTAGAGGCTAGATCCTTTCAAGCTCAAAAATGAAGAATTATATGCTCACTTAGGTAGCCTAATACATTCTTCCTGAGTCCACCCCTCCCAACCCCCCACCTTCTGGTCGAACCTGTAGCCAGTGGCTGAATTATCTAGTGCCAACTGCCCCTAGCTTATCTTTGCTCAGGACACTGATTAACCAGGCAGGCCTAATTCTGCGATTAATAAAACAAAAAGACAAAAAGAGGTCAAGCAGTTCCTAGCTTAAATTTATACTTAAAAAAAGGTATTCAAAAAAAAAAAAAGGTATTCAATGGTTCACAAAGACTGTTCCTAGCAAAAAAAAAAAAAATCGTAGCTCCAAGAGTCCGGGGCCCTTCTGTCTTTAATTCAAGGCTCTCACTTTGGAGAACAGAGTTGGCCGTCCATTCTCATCAAGCACCCTGCCCAGGCTCTTATCCTCCGAAGTGGCAGGACGTTTGACACACTTTCCTTGTTGCTAAAGGTGTAGATAGCTGTACATGGGGATCAAAAATGACCAAAATAGAACCACCACCGAAGTGCCCTGGAACACAAGCTCTTTCATATCTCTGCGTTTTCCAACTCACCATGGAGAGAAAGTCTGTGAAAAATGCTTTGCCATTTATAAATTATTCTGTCATGCAAAGCATTTTTTTTTTTTTTTAAACTCAGTGTGGGGTTAGATGTCATGATAGAGACACAGCCAATATTTAGCTGGGCACACAGAGGCGCAGTGACTTCAACTTGAGAAAATCCAGAAAACTTGATAAAACAGTTGCAAAATAAGAATAGATCTTAGCTAGAGAAAATGAGAAGGACATTTTGGGGAGAAAAAAAATGGTATGTGCAAAAGCAGAAAAGCCTCCTCTAAACATAGTAAGAAGTTGGTGTGTCTGGCATGCAGTGCGGAGGGACAGACAGCAGCAGGAGAGGGGGCCGAGGTCCACGCTGGGCTTGCGAGTGTTCTTACAGAGAGTTCTGCCATGAAACGAACAGCTATCATCCAGGAGGTGGCATGTTCAGATTGGGGTTTTTTTTTGGAAAATAAAAAAACGGTAGACAATTCCAGGATGCTGGAGGAGTCCAGTCCTGGATGAGGGCTCTGCGGTGGGAGGCACCTAAGGGGCTGCGTGGGTGGAACTTGTCATGAAAGACGTGGATGTTGGGGAGAAGTCAGAGATGGCCTGGGGGTTTCTGGCTTGGCTCAGCACGTACTGGGCGACATCACCAGCCAGTCACTGGAAACGAGAGCAGAGGGAGAGAGCACAGTCCGGGGCCACAGACATTACGCGGAGGACACCGCACAGATGCGAGGTGAGGACTCAGAAAAGTAGACAACAGAGCCACCGGGGCCAAGTGAGGCAAAGGAGACCGGAAACGCGTGGGCAGGGGCGCAGAGATAAGAAGGAAGGGAACTGAGCGGGCAGGGAGCCGGGCGGGTCAGCGGTGCCGGACGAGCGCGGCGTCCAGGCATCAAGGGCAACCCGGAGGCAGGACAGCGGCGCACCCAGAGCCCGGCCTCTGCGCGTGCGCGGGGCGGGCCCTTCTCTCTGGGACTCGGGTTTCTCCCCAATGCCCTATTTCCCCGCGTTAGCTCCGAGCTCGCCATGTTTGCCTTCGGAGCCGCGGGGACTGAGGTTTCCCAGGCTCTCAGGACACCAGGAGCACAGCCAAGCTCCAGCCGCAACCGCTGAAATAGTGAACATCGAACTCGCGCCTGAAGTACTGAGCCAGCAAGATGGGAAACAGCATCCGGGCCCAGGAGTGACCGTGACGCCCGCAGCCGTGCGCGCCTCACCTCTCCAAGCTGTTCAGAAGAGCAGACAGCCAGGCCTATGCACAACTGTTGTCTTGCATAAACGTAGAAGTACATTTTATTCAAGTATGGTTGATTTACTTGTGTTAGTTGCAAAGTGACTCAGTTACCCATATATGGCTATTCTGTTTCAGATTCTTTTCTCTTGTGGGTTATTATAAGATATTAACTATAGGCCCCTGGGCTATGCAGTAGGTCCTTATTGTTTATCTTTTTATACATAGTAATATGTATATGTTAATCCCGAGCTCCTAATTTCTCTCTCCCCGTCTTCTCCCTTTGGTAACTATAGGTTTGTTTTCTGTCTGTGAGTCTATTTCCGTTTTGTGAATCAGTTCATTTAATTACAGCCTAAATGACTAGAGAAATCAAAGAACTACAGTAATACTTACGGACACAATAATCATTAAATATGCCTTTTAAGAGCAAGGGCTGGGGAGAGACGAAAAACCACACTGATGTACTGAGCCTGGGTGATGCAGAGAGGAAGGGCGGGTGCTGTGGGAGAGGAGGCTGGAGGGCCGCAGGCACCATGAAAGTGTTTCACCCGGGCCTTCAGGTCAGGAACGTGGCCTGTCTGAACACATGGCATCAGTGACAGACACAGGCTTGACCCACTGCTGGACTAGGAAAGGCAGAGTCAGAACTCAAGGGTCAGGTTTCTTAAATCTTCCATCTCTGTATTTTGAGTTTATATTTACTCTGCTTGAGTAAATTAGAAGATCAATGACAGCAATTAGTATTTTTTAGTTTCACCCTGAGTTTGGCTGTCAGAATACTGGTTATCAGAAAAGCATTCTATGTGTCAGGCATCTGGTACCACCATGGGGCACTGATTCGCTGAGGTTGTTGTTCCAAGCTTAGAGCATCCACTATTCCCCGAATGGGTGGCCTGGACGATCACGTGCTTCTCACTGTGTCTGTCCAGCTTCTTTCAGCTGCTCCAGGAACTCTGCTGCTGCTGTTGCTGCTAAGTCGGTTCAGTCGTGTCCGATTCTGTGCGACCCCATAGACGGCAGCCCACCAGGCTCCCCCGTCCCTGGGATTCTCCAGGCAAGAACACTGGAGTGGGTTGCCATTTCCTTCTCCAATGCATGAAAGTGAAAAGTGAAAGTGAAGTCGCTCAGTCGTGTCCGACCCTCAGGGATCCCATGGAGTGCAGTCTTCCAGGCTCCTCCGTCCATGGGATTTTCTAGGCAAGAATACCGGAGTGGGGTGCCATTGCTAATCAATACTAAAAACAAAGATCCATATACAAAATGTCAAGTTCTCACATCTGACTGGTCTAATAAAATCCACTGGAAAGGGAACATCCTTAAATATCATAACACAGGGTTAATTCTAAAGAGATGACTCCATCCCTACAGCGATCCTGTGTATGTGGCCCAGGCCCTTTTGCTCCATGAAGCATCGAATAGGGTAAATGATCTTTTTTATTTCTCTGAATTTATGCAAGGTCCTGCTGTCTTCATACCCGAAGCCAGAAGGGGATTGCAGGAAAGAAGACAAACATGCTTTTGGGCCCCAAGAACAAATGTTCAACAGGAAATGGGCTCATCTTCCTCTGAACTCCTACAGAGCTCTGGCCCTCCCTGAGGGAGCAAACCATCCCCACCTTAAACAGTTCTTATCTATGTTCATACCTCAGAGCTTCGAAGATCTTATGAAAAGCCCGAAAGAACTGTTTGGCCAAACCAATATTTGGCAAGCTGTACATGAGCAGGACTGCATTTTAATGTAATATCTGAATAACAGCTTGTGTTTTCATGGACTTTACACTCTACTAAGATGCCTTTGCTTTCTTTAGTTTAAGCCTGAATTTTGCTATGAGGAGCCATGAAATTAGAAGACAACTACTTCTTGGTAGGGAAGCTATAATAAACCTAGACAGTGTGTTAAAAAGCGAAGACATCACTTTGCCGACAAAGGTCTGCATAGTTCCAGAAAAACATCTACTTTTGTCTTATTCACTATGCCAAAGCCTTTGACTCTGTGGATCACAACAAACTGTGGAAAATTCTTCAAGAGATGGGACTACCGACCACCTGACCTGCCTCCTGGGAAATCTGTATGCAGGTCAAGAAGCAACAGTTAGAACTGAACAGAGAACAACAGACTGATTCCAAATAGGAAAAGTAGTACATCAAGGCTGTATATTGTCACCCTGCTTATTTAACTTATATGCAGAGTACATCATGCAAAATGCCAGGTTGGATGAAGCACAAGCTGGAATCAATAACCTCAGATACACAGATGACACCACCCTTATGGCAGAAAGTGAAGAAGAACTAAAGAGCCTCTTGATGAAAATGAAAGAGGAGACTAAAAAAGTTGGCTTAAAACTCAACATCAGAAAACAAAGATCCTGGTATCTGGTCCCATCACTTCATGGGAAATAGAAGGGGAAACAGTGGAAAGAGTGACAGATTTTATTTTTTTGGCTCTAAAATCACTGCAGATGGTGACTGCAGCCATGAAATTAAAAGACGCTCACTGGAAGAAAAGTTATAACCAACCTAGACAGCATATTCAAAAGCAGAGACATTACTTTACCAACAAAGGTCCATCTAGTGAAAGCTATGGTTTTCCCAGTAGTCATGTATGGATGTGAGAGTTGGACTATAAACAAAGCTGAGCCACGAAGAATTGATGCTTTTGAACTGTGGTGTTGGAGAAGACTCTTGAGAATCCCTTGGACTGCAAGGAGATCCAACCAGTCCATCCTAAAGGAGATCGGTCCTGAATATTCATTGGAAGGACTGATGCTGAAACTCCAATACTTTGGCCACTTGATGCCAAGAACTGACTCATTGGAAAAGACCCTGATGCTGGGAAAGATTGAGGGCCAGAGGAGAAAGGGACGACAGAGGATGCCAGGCAGGGCCTGAGGGCTGTCCCCAGGGATGGGGCCACCACCTCCCAGGCGACTTCAGATGAGACAGGTGTCATCAGCCAAGGGCAGTGCTACAGGGGAGGATGGCAGGGCGAGGAGCTGGCAGCCACTGGAGGATGGGCATGCCAGCCTAGTGATGGGGCCTGGGGGCCCACTGATCATACCTGTTACAGGCAGCTTCTCATGCCTAGAAGACTGGCTTGATGAACAGGTTGTTGCCCTTTCGTGGGGGATTTGGGCAGCCTCAGGGAGCCAATCCTCTGCCCAGAAACAGGCTGAGTTAACCTCTGACTTTAGAAAACCATCAACGTAAGTTTCTGTGTTCTACCTTTCATGATACTTTGTAGCCTCTAACTGTGTGGGTGATTTTGGTTCATCGTGGTCACGTGGTGACAGTGCGCGCACAAGACTCCATGCATCTGGTTTCCTCTGCCCCAGCCTCTGAGCGTGCCTCTCAGGGATGGAGGGGTCAATAAGTCCCAAAGGCAGCCCGGTATATTTTGGTATGAAGTTTCAAAGCATGTCAATGATTATGTCTTCAATGTAAGCAAAGAATCTATTCCCTTGTAACTTACATTTGCCAAAGTCATGGACAGGGAGTCTAATCCTTAGGTAAATGTCCATGCTCAGATTGTCCCACTATATCATGTGTGATTTCAGATCTCTTTACTCTTCTGGTTCCGGCCCACTGGAGAAATTCCAGTTTGTCTTTGACCACATTAAACAGGTGCCCAGAACTACCCAACCCTCCAGGAGTGCCGTTGACCCCCATGAGCAAAGGAGAACTAGTCTTCTTGTTCTGCACACAGCCGTTCAGTTAACAGAGTTTCAAAAATTAACTTCATGATTCGAATAAGCTCCATGACATGCCCAGTATATCACTGATTTATGCCAACTTGTAAACAACTCGTGTGAATATTTTTGCACATACTGTCTGTCTCACCCCATGCCTACTTTCTAGATTGATGTCCTTTAACTTAACTACAGACTTTGACACCTATTTAGCTTAAAGTCCATCTTGGATGAGTTGGCCCACCGTCATTTCGACCTGAAATGATCTCTTTGGATCCTAATTGTGTTACTCAAAGTACATGCTGTGCTTTAAGGCCTTACGTCCACCACAACTTTGATAAATATGCAGTCTGTATCTTCACTAAACTTGTTGATATAAAACAACACTTTGGGCTTCCCAGGCATTCCAGTGGTTAAGAATCTGCCTGCCAGTACAGGAGACACGGGTTTGATCCCTGGTCCGGGAAGATTCCACATGATGCGAGGCAAGCGAGCCCAGGCAGCGCTTCCTGAAGCCTGCGTGCCCTAGAGCCCATGCTCCACAACACGAGGAGCCACCGAAGCTGGAGAGGAGCCCACGCAGCACCAAGGACCCAGCACAGCCAAAACCAGGTAAGTCAGTCTCCAAAAAATGACTTGTTAAAGGAACACTTTGATAGGACTAAGAGTGGATTCTCAAAGCCCACTGTTAATGACTCCCTCCCAGGACCACTGTAGTTCTCCCACAGCTTCGTTCATGCCTGTTCCCAGACCCAGTCTAAATCTGACCGTCAACTGACTCTTTCAGATATATATTCTGATATGCTGAGTTTCAAAGGATAATTAATTTCCAATAAAATATTTGTACTTCATTCCATAGAAAAATAGGATATCAAGCTGGTACTCATTTGATGATTGAAAATAATCCAAGGAGATGATTTTAGAATTTAAACATTGTTTTCTCCCATGGAGAAGAGGATGCTGAGTCTGGGAGGGGCCGTGGGGAGCCCTGGCTGGGGGCACGTGGAACGCACCTGATCCAAGGAAAGCAGGTGACAAGACTAACCAACTGCATTATTTCTCTAATGCCCCATAGCTTCCCTGGTGGCTCAGCTGGTAAAGAATCTGCTTACTTGAGTTCGACCCCTGGGTTGGGAAGATGGCCCCTGGGGAAACGAATGGCTACCCACTCCAGTATTCTGGCGTGGAGAATTCCATGCACCGTATAGTCCACGGGGTCGCAAAGAGTCGGACACAACTGAGCGACTTTCACTTTCACTTCTTTCCTTAGCCAATGACCACAAATGTAGTAGCTTCAAACAACCAAATCTGTTATCCCGTAGTTTCCGTGGGTCAGTCCCATGGGCCAGGTTAGCCCAGCCCCGGCTCAGACCTCATCAGGTCAAAACCAAGGTGTTGGCTGAGGTTTCAGGTCCTCTTCCAAGCTCACTGGCTGGCTGTGGAATGCAGTTCCTCGTGTTGCAAAACTGAGATCTGCACTTTCCTGCAGGCTCCTGCAGCCCCTGCCTCCACCGTGGCCCCTGTATGGCACTCTGCTTCAAGGCCAGCGGCAGAATCTCTCTCTCTGCCTTCCGCTGGGGTGCGGTCCCGTGTAAAGTGGCCCAGAGAGTGACAATCCCATCATATTCCCAGGTCCAGTCCTCGGCGAATAAAGGGGGATCCCAGCAGGGCGTGGGAATCCTGGAGCCCCCTAAGACCTCCCCCCAACAGTGATTAACTCAGGGAGCCGCAGGGACCGTCAGGAGCAGGACACAGGCTGGAGAGGCCCCCGGTGCCCTGCTGCAGTTTCAGCTTTCTCCTGAAAGCAGTGCGGGCGTGTTGACGGACACCTGTGCCTTCGAGAAGGTGCCGGAAAATGTCGTAGGTGGCGGGGCTTAGAACGGTATTCTAGGAAGCACAGCAGTGCCAGAGACACCATGCAATGAGCTGAGGCAATGCACGGAAAGCACAGTATCATCTACATACACACGTGAATCGCCTGCTTGTAACTGATCCCCTCGCTTGCCTACCCGACAATGTGAGAAAGGTACACGGTGCTTTGCTGTGCTGCTGTTAGGATGAAGTGTGCCCTTCATACACCAGACAGGAAAGAACACAAGTAACTTACATCACTAGAGAGCCCTCTCCAAACAGAAACATTCTAACGCAAATCCCTAAAATTTAAAAAAAAATTCTTTTTTAAGACTTGAGCCTATTTCTTTAACTTGCTGGCTCCCTCAAGAAAACACCTTTAAGGGGCTTCCCTGTTGGTCCAGTGGTTAAGAATCCACCTTGCACCGCAAGGGACACCAGTTTGATACCTGGTCCCGGAAGATCCCACATGCTGTGGGGCACCCAAGACCCTGCACCACAACTACTGAAGCCTGAGCGCCCTGGAGCCTGAGCTCGGCAGCAAGGGAAGCCACCGCAGAGAGACGCCCGCACCTGAGCTCGGCAGCAAGGGAAGCCACCACAGAGAGACGCCCGCACCTGAGCTCGGCAACAAGGGAAGCCACCACAGAGAGACGCCCGCACCTGAGCTCGGCAGCAAGGGAAGCCACCACAGTGAGAAGCCCGCACCCCGTGACTGGAGAGCAGCCCCCTGTGTGCTGCAACTAGAGAAAGCCCTGGTGCTGCACTGGAGATCCAGCACAGCCAAAAATAAATATTGTTTAAAAAACACATTTAAAAACAGAAATAGTCACTGATATAGAAAACAAACTTCTGGGGAGGCAGTTAAATTAGGAGATTGGGATTGACATACACACACTGCTGCTGCTGCTGCTAAGTCACTTCAGTCGTGTCCGACTCTGTGACCCCATAGACGGCCGCCCACCAGGCTCCCCCATCCCTGGGATTCTCCAGGCAAGAACACTGGAGTGGGTTGCCATTTCCTTCTCCAATGCATGAAAGTGAAAAGTGAAAGTGAAGGCACTCAGTCGTGTCCGACTCTTCACGACCCCATGGACTGCAGCCCACCAGGCTCCTCCACCCATGGGATTTTCCAGGCAAGAGTACTGGAGTGGGGTGCCATTGCCTTCTCCGATACATACACTACTATATATAAAAGAGATAACTGATAAGGCCCTACTGCACAGCACAGGGACTCTGCTCGGTACTCCATAATGACCTATGTGGGAAAAGAATCTGAGAAAGAGTGGACACACGTATATGCATAACTGGTGGACTTTGCTGTACACCTGGAACTAACACGACGTTGTAAATCATCTATACTCTAATAAAAACTTTTTAAAAAAGAAAACACGTTTATCTCTGACTTTTGGACAGCAGTCAGCAGACATGTGAGGACCCACACAGATGGGATAAGCATGTGAGGAATTGCCGTTTTTCCACCAATATGGATTTTGAACGGATGAACTAGAACGTCATGGTCTGCTGTAACCTTTACTCACCGTTCTTACTCACTTCTGGTTCTTCTGAAGGCTAAAATCTTTCCAAATATTACAAGTGAAAACCCTGTATGTTCCATTTGTCTTTGAGTTCCATTGGCAACTCTGTCTATACGCTGTAACCTTGAGGACAATCACAGTGTTTATTCTAAAATATAATAATGACAAGAGCTAACTAAAAGCTACTGACTACATGCCAGAGACTGTTCTCAGAGCTTCATATCCTCATACTCAGGTGAGGAAACCATGGCACGGAAAGTTGAAGTAGCTTGGCGATTACATAGGTGGTTAGCAGGGGAGCTTGGCCCTGAACCTAGACAGAATGTTCTGCCACAGTTCCCAGCCTTGGGGTGAAAACAGACGCCAGCTCCTCTATGAAGGGGGGGCCTTGGAGGTACTTGATAAATGATTGCTGACCACTTAATAAGTGATGACTTTTGAGGTGGCAGAGTCAAAACTGTATAATAATTAAAGTAATCACTGTGAGATTATGTTACAGATGTGAGGGGTACAAAAAATAATAAATCCAAGAGGTAGTTCTTTAAAACAAGCCAAATAAAACCCAGGATTATACAAAACAAACAAACAAACAAGAAAAAGAGAAGCACAGATACTAAAATTTTAGAAATTATGAGTGAGTACTGTGTTCAATGTTATTATTTAAAAATACTAACAAAAGATAATTTTTAGATATAGTTTGAATTACTAAAATGGCACAAGCTTAAACAGACACACGGAACAGACAAAATGATTAAAGAAAATAAACTACAAATTTAAAAATAATGTAAAAAGTTGTAAATGCATTATCTGGTTCAAAAACTAACCCAGGTATAGAGAATTCCACAGGGAACTTCTTTTGCATTCTCAAAGAAAATATAATCCCCATAGGTCCAAAGCACAAAAAAAGATTAACAAGTTCTGATCATTATAAGAACTTAACATGTTGGTGTCAAAACTAGAAAGACAATATAACATTCATCCAAAGACCAACTTATTGTAAAAATTGATGCAATAATCTGGAACAAACATTGAATACAGCAGTGAGTTAAGAAAATATTTCATCACACCAAGTAGGCTTTACTCCAAGAATAAAAAAAATAAGTAAATACTAAGAAGTTTTATATTATATTACACCATTTTAACAGATCAAAGGCAAAAATTACACAATAATTTTCAAAAAGAATATGATACTCTGTATCAAATCTGGTGAATTGTAAACAATTCTCATTGGATACTCACAGTATCTTTACAAAATACTCTATCCTCATTTAACAGCGTAAGAAGCTGAAGCTGGAAGACAACAAATAACTCATGGAGTGATAAACAATTTAAGAGGAAGAGGTGCACTGTGATCCCAGGTCTGTCTGGTCATAAATTCTATGATCTGATCTCCTCGTGATGCTCTCCTCACAGAGGATGAAAAAGTGAAAGTGAAAGTCGCTAAGTCGTGTCTGACTCTTGGCGACCCCGTGGACTGTAGCCTGCCAGGCTCCTCTGTCCATGGAATTCTCCAGACCACAATACTAGAGTGGGTAGCTGGCTGTTCCCTTCTCCAGGGGATCTTCCCAACCCAGGGACTGAATCTACCAAAATAATGAAGACATTTTATAGCATTTCAAAACTCCTTTTTGACTAAAAATACTCTCAGCATATTAGGAGTGCAATGAAGTTTCTTTAACATGGTTGGAAAATTCTATCCTAGCTATTAAAAAGCAAGATAATATCATTAAATATATTTAACACTGCTGTGGAAATTCGGGCTAATGGTATAAGACATAGTTCTAGAATAAGAAATAGCCTCTTTAGAAAGGTATTAGAATCATTCTTCTGTATATTATAACTTTTGCTAAGAAATCTCAGGAGAACTAAATGAAAAAATGATTATCATTAATAAACAGAATCAAAACCAATATATAAAACCAATAACTTTAAGTGAATTCATTGATGAGCTCTAGTAGTTCTCTGGTGATGTCTTTAGGATTTTCTATCTATAATATCATGTCATCTGCAAACAGTTACAGTCTTACTCCTTCCTTTCCAATTTGGATTCATCTCTTTTTCTTATGCACAGTAAAGGAACCATAAATAAAACTAAAAGACAACCTGCAGAATGGGAGAAAGTATATGCAAATTTCCAAGATAAACAAACAGCTATATGACTGAGTCACTTTGCTGTACATTTGCAATGCTGTAACTCAGCTATACTTCAGTTAGTAAGAAAAAATCAACAGCTTTTATATAACTGTAACTACCAGTTAGAAAACACGAGAAAAATACCAAGTACCATTAAATAAAGAGCATATAATACCTAGGAATAACCTTTATAAATATGCAGAACTTGTGTGAAGAAATAATTTTTCTGTTGTATCTAATTAGACTTAAAAAACAGGCAGATTATGAAATGATCAAAAATTGTAAAGATGCAAACTCTTCCAAAATATTTCATAGTTTGTACATAATTCCATGCAGATACATCAGAATTTTTTATTTGAAAATGAATTCCAACATTCAGCTGGAAGAATGCTCAGATGATAACTGGCTAAGGTACATTTAAAATATGGAATAGTGAAGGGGTTAGGGATTATTATATCAGAAATGGAAAACGCCATACAAAATATAATATGGTTCTGCTTCCATAACCAATAGGTATTAAAGAAATAGAATGAAGACCCCAGGTACCAAAATGTATATACTAATTTAATTAACATAGATCTAATCACATCTCAACATACAATAAAGGGATTACCCAATAAATGATACTGAAGTAACTATTTGAATAGTTAAAAAATTACATATCTCCTTCATACAACATGTCAAACTGAACTACAGATGGATTACATACTAAATTTAAAAATAAAATTATAAAAGATTATGAAAAATATAGGTGGCTATTTATTAGATACTGGGCCAAACAATTTCTAAACACAGAAGTAGTAGAGTATATCAGAAAGTAGTAATAGATTTAACTGTAGCAATAAACATGAAAAAAATCACATCTGATAGCACAACACTCGGATTAAAACGCAAACACCAAACTAGGAAAATAATGTCCAGAGAAGTGGCATAGAAAGGCTCTTTAATAGAAAGTTCATAGTGAAAGTGAAGTTGCTCAGTCGTGTCCGACTCTTTGTGACCCTGTGGACTGTAGCCCACCAGGCTCCTCCGTCCATGGGATTCTCCAGGCAAGAATACTGGAGTGGGTTGCCATGAAAGTTCATAAGCAAAATATTAACACCTCGGTGGATAAATGGGCAAAGAACATGGATCAACAAGTTACAAAAGAATTGTTATACACATCCGATTAACATTCAAAAATTTTAAATGATTAATGCTTATTGCTGCTGAATGGGAGGACCCGAAGACAGTCTCATACACTGCCAGCTGGAATGCAAATGAACAAATACCTTCGGCCACGTCTAAGAAGTATAAACATGTTCATGCCCTTTGATTACATCTACTATCATGCAGAAACAATTAAGAAAATGGCAAAAGATGAATGCGAAGCGTGAGCATTCAACTACGCTTATACACTCCTAAGTACAATATTATATAGTTATTAATTAATCATGTTTTGAAGACTATTTAATGCCACAAGAAGATGCTCCTGGTCAAGTTAACATAAATAAGATACAAAACTGTATCTAGACCACAGTCCTGATTTTATAAAGTAACAATACATACAGGAAAAACTTGGAAGAAAATGTTATAAAATGTTACAGGGCTTATCTCTGAGCATTCGACTAGGTAACTTTTATTTTCTACGATAAATATCAGGATAAAATTTATTTCTGAAAGAATAAAAACAAACCAATGATTGACAAGAAAAATAAGAAGCCAGGCGTATTGGAAATAGCCTTCTAAGGAAATGAAGACGACTGTCTTTTCTGTCCTTCTATCTTAAGGAAATGCTGAAGCAAGTGCGTCATAAGCCACCTCCTCTTCTCAAAGGCATCCCAGAAACCATCTCTCCATCAGATCTGGCTAATTCCTTCTCTGGCCGCCTCCCCCTAGACTCTGCCAACCTCCATCTTCTTCCCACTCAAAGTCTGGCCACAACAAAACAGTCGCAACACAGGAAGCAGGTCTGGAGGGAGGTCAGCATGCTGAGTGATTACTGAGGGAATGATGTGTGTTTCTGCAGAAATGCAGTCTGCCTCTGCTAAATCATCATTTCATAACACTCTCTACATTGGGAGGACTTTTCACACACACAAAAAAAACCCACGCTCTTAAAAATTCTTGTAAAATCTATTTGCAATGATGATGCCAGAAGTCCATTTCTCCTTCAGCAGCATAATTCAGGGAGCTTTACTAAAATCATTGAATTGGTCTCTTAATGAAGGATATTCACCATATATTTACTGGGTGCCAACTATTGAAAGTGAAAGTGGTTCAGTCGTGTCCGACTCTTTGTGACCCCATGGACTATACAGTCCATGAAGTTCTCCAGGTCAGAATACTGGACTGGGTATAGCCTTTCCCTTCCCCAGGGGATCTTCCCAACCCAGGGATTGAACCCAGGCCTCCTGTATCACAGGCGGATTCTTTACCAGCTGAGCCACCAGGGAAGCCTGGGTACCATCTAGGGTTCTGGGAAACATAATGTGGGTGTGGGTCTGGGGAATAATAGTTTGCAGAGATGTCCACACCTTCAGCTTGGAACATGTGAATATATTATATTACATGGCGAAAGGGATTTTACAGATGTGATTAAGGTAAGGATCTTGAGACAGGGATAACCACAGAGGTTGCTATAAGGGAAAGAGGCAGGAGGATCAGAAGACGTGATGTAAGATGTAGAAGTCAGGTGACTCGGGGCCACAAGCCAAGGAATACAGGCGATCGCTAAGAGCTGGAAAGGCAAGGAAACGGATTCTCCCACACAGTAGCCAGAAGGAACAAAACCTGGCTGACCTATTTTGAACTTTTATTTCCAGAACTATAAGATAAGAAATTTGTTTTAAGCTACTGAATTGCTGGTAATTTGTTATAACAGCAACAGCCAGTGAACAAGTGATATTCAATGAAAGCTATAGACTCCACATTGAACATGTATCGCCTTATTTTTCTTATTTCTTATTTTTGCCAGAATTTCCCAAACTGTGTTACAGTGAATGCAAGTTCTACAAGCCACTGCACAATTTTAAAGTGTTCTCTAGGCAGATGAATACACTGTGTCACCCTTTTGGAAAGTCACAATGTACTTTAGTATCTTAAAGACTGAATACTCTTCACTATGATTAATCCAAAATTCTCTAAACTTATTTGACCATAGAAACTTTTCAACATCTGTTTATATTAACATTAATGGCAGCAAATTGTTTTGCATCCCTGAGCCTTAGGCTATAGGGATGAATCCAGTGATTAAACTACTTCCTGTAACTGAAACAAGTTTAACAAACTGGTAGACTCTATCAATCTCTATGACACTTAAAACATGCTGTATTTTTAGCTGTCTTCATAGGTGGGATTTTTACCCACCCATCAGGAAGTTAAGTTCCCAGAGGGTAAGTGTATGTCTTTACAAACCCATCTTCTGTAGCATCTTTCCACAGGGAGCTCACATTCCAGTTGATAGGACATGCATGTATTCATATGAAAAACAGACATTTTGGGAAGGCAAATAGATTTTTGATATCTAGCTTGATGTAACCCAGAGTATACAGATACATTCTCCTCCTTCACTGCATGGCCCTCTTTTCCTTCTGATCTTAAAGTCTGAAGTCCTGAAGTGATATTAGACAGGCTGGGACCTGGGACCCTTGGCTGCAGTGCCTGCACTTGGACATACCTCTCCTTGAGCTACAAAATACAAGGAAGCTCTAAGGACTAAAAATAACCGCACGCGTGCACAGTTAGGGCAAATTCTAGACCAAAAGATACAAACAAAAAACCCAACCGCCACTTCTGAAGAGCCAAAGCAAAAAAACAAAAACACGGCATCAGGAGCAAAAGCAGGGTACTGCACATGCCCCCTGGAGAAGGCAATGGCACCCCACTCCAGTATTCTTGCCTGGAAAATCCCATGGAGGGAAGAGCCTGGTGGGCTGCAGTCCATGGGGTCGCTGAGGGTCGGACACGACTGAGGGACTTCACTTTCACTTTTCACCTTCGTGCACTGGAGAAGGAAATGGCAAACCACTCCAGTGTTCTTGCCTGGAGAATCCCAGGGACGGGGGAGCCTGGTGGGCTGCCGTCTATGGGGTCGCACAGAGTCGGACACGACTGAAGCGACTTAGCAGCAGCAGCAGCACAGGCCCCCTGCACACACTACCACAAAGAGGCGGGCAAACCACCTAAGCCACGCCTCCAGCCCAACCGCTGGACCCGCCCCTACCCTCACTCCGTTTAAGGAACCAGCTCACCCGCTTCAGGAGCAAGCAAGGAAACCGAATCCTTGTCTTTGTTCCCTCCTGCTGCAGCAGGGGTCCCTGTAATGCCTTGCCTGAATTTCTTGTCTGGCCTCTGATCAGTTTCTATTGACTGGGAAAGGCCAAGAACCTTCATAAGTATCAATATTTCATTGATTTATAAATTATTGTAGTGGTACAGTTGGCTGTTTGGGATCATCACTACATCAAGTAATAATATTGTTAGGGTATTAATTACTCCTCTATTTTCCAAAAGGGACTAAGCAATAGTTCAACATACTCTACATTCTCTCTGGTGGTCGCTAAGTCGTGTCCAACCCTTGCAACCCCATGGGCTGTAGCCCACCAGGCTCCTCTGTCCATGGGATTCTCCAGGCAAGAATACTGTTGTGGGTTGCCAGTCCAGCTGCCAATGACTGACCCTCTTGTTCTCCCTGCAAAGTATTTTTTGCAGCTTTCCAGTCTCCCATCATTATAGGGAACACACTTATGCAAATACAGACTCTGTATTTTTTTTAATAAGAAATCAAGTAATTTTAAAACAAAAGTAGACGAAAACTTTTCAGCAATGTATATTTTAATTACAAAATTAGCAAGTATAGTACCCTATTTCCAACTAATTTTCAACTCAAATCAATGACATTTCAAAGAACTATTTATTTTTAAACTCAAGTAGGAAAAGCTCTGAAACATTTAATAAATGTTATAATAAACTAGCATGAGAAAAATCTACATCAGGGCTTTTTATGTATTGTTGAGTATTCTATGCAATCCACCAGCCTGTAACAACTAGGTTTAGCCATAAGAAAAAAGTTAACTCCTGAACTTAATTTCAACAACACAAGTCTAAGTGAAGCTGCAGTAAACCTAGGGAGAGAGCTGTCTCATGCCATGCCCTTCTTCGCAGTAATAAGGTATGATCCCAGAGGGAGTATGCTTTGTTTTATTTTGTCCTGTTAATATATTAATTCCAAGTTCACTTTTCAGCTGTTATGACACAAGGATATCTTTACTTCTTCTGATTTATTTCTACTTATCCTGTGTATAATCAGTGATTCGAGGACCCTCCTCTCAGGGTGAACCACGGTGGTCACCCCAATGTGAATTTAAAGTCCTAGACACCACACATCTAAGGACCGAGTGCTCTGTGACAATCTAGAAGGGTGGGATGGGGAGGGAGGGGACATGGGTGTACCCACGGCTGATTCTCACTGATGTATGACAGAAAGCCACAAAACACTGTAAAGCAATTATCCTTCATTAAAAAAATAAATTAAAAAAAATAAAAGGAGTGGGCGGGGGCTAGATGATGAGTCACCAACGAAAGTCAAGAATCTGATCACTTCTGTGCTTAGAATCTGTCAGGAGTCAGTGCTCTGCAAACAGGAGATGTGGAAAGAAGGATTCATATTCAGTGGTCACCTACTGGTATCACAAGATTTTGAACGATGAAAACACAAGTAGTTGCTTCTTGGTGCCCAACAAGATAGCTACAGGTTTTAAGGAATGGGTATATTTGCCATCAAAATTACTTCATTCAAAGACAAATACCATAGGATATTACGTATACGTGAAGTTTATTGATATCATGCAAATGGACTTATTTACAGAACAGAAACAGACTCACAGACAGAGAACACAGATCAATGGTTATCAGAGGGGATGGACAGGGTGTCAGGGGTTCGGGATTAATATCACCACACTACCGTACACAAAACAGATCACCAATAAAGGTCCTACTGTACAGCACAGGAAACAATATTCAATATCTGATAATAACCTATAATGGAGAAGAACGTGAAATACACACACACACACACACACACACGTGTATATATACATATATGTGTATAACTGAATCGTGTTGCTGTACACCAGAAACTAACACACCATTGTAAATTAACTATGTGTGTGTGTGTTACTCACTCAGTCATGTCTGACTCTTTGTGACCCCACGAACTACAGTCCGCCAGGCTCCTTTATCCATGGGATTCTCCAGTCAAGAATACTGGAGTAGGTTGCCATTCCCTTCTCCAGGGGATCTTCCTGACCCAGGGATCGAACCCAGGTCTCCTGCGCTGCAGGCAGATTCTCAGGGAAGCCCAAATTAACTATATTTCAATTAAAATTTTTAAAAAATTAAAAAAAAAATATGACAATGCACTTAATGAGTCCTGAATACATACCATTTTATGATTCCCTGACTCTTCTTCAATAGGAAGTAACTAATATCCAGATTTGGGTATTTAAAAATTCCACATTTTAGTATTTAATTTTATATTTAAACTTTATAAAAATTGAATTTTTGCCATAACCTTCTCACTTAAGTTCTCATCGAAATTATTTTAAAAATTAATTTTATATGGTATCATTCTCCATATCAACTCGACGGCATTTAAAAGAACAAATGAAAACAGGACCGCTTCATTTAGTAAGCATCTCCTGAGGGCCTTCTAGGCCCCGGTCACAGAGGCCCAGGGAAAGCGTGCCGGTCCGCTTGCTGGGTGCGCTTCACCACCGAGCAGGGCACCAGCTCGAGGCGTCTGAAGCCAGTAAATCACTCAGAAGACACAAACAGGACCACGGATGCACCAGTCAAGTTTCTTTCAGTGAAAAGAAACAGAACCTCGATGTTCAAATGCTAATGAGAAGACCGGAGGGTCCTCGGGCGCCCGAAGTCCCTGAGGAAGGGCGGCAGGAGCCGGGAGCTCCGTGCTGCCCCGATGCCCGCAGGGTCTCCCGTTACCCGCTCTGCTCGGCCGCGTCCCCGTCTGTCTCCCTCCGCAGCGGCAGACAGCGTTTCCCATCAACGCGGCCAGTCACAGCGAGGCCCCACCAGCCCCAGCAGAGCCCCACCCGGTCGTCACTCCCCACGCAAGGAGCCCGGTGTCCAAACACGCGCCGTAACTGCGCTTGTCCCACAGTGCTTGACCTTCTCTCACGCTGAACTTCTGAGTTCAGTCGAACAAGTGCTCATGCCTTTTGTGAAGCTGCCTTGATTTCTGTTGGACAGCTTTTCCTTCTTAGTGATACAAAGGCATTTAATAACATACCACGATTGAAACCATGTAAACCTACTTTGGCCACCTGATGCGAAGAGCCGACTCATTTGAAAAGACCCTGATGCTGGGGAAGATTGAAAGCGGGAGGAGAAGGGGACGACAGAGGATGAGACGGTTGGAAGGCATCACCGACTCGAGGGACAAGAGTAAGTTCGGCGAGTTGGTGATGGACAGGGAGGCCTGGCGTGCTGCAGTCCATGGGGTCGCAGAGAGTCAGACACGACTGAGAGACTGAACTGAACTGAAATAGAAATATGTGCAAGCAAACAAGACTAGAGGGAAGACTCTAAAATTCTAATTTATATTTAAGAGATGGAATTTTTCTAGGCTTTCTATAGTGCCTTTTCAAGTGTTTTGTAATATGATTATTTTAATAATGAAAACATTTTATTCGTATGTTTTAAAATGATTTTATATTTTTGTAAATGCCTAAAATGTGTCTAATTCTGAAATGTGACTAATGTAATCTACATTTTGGTGATTAAAAATAGCAATTTTTTAAACAAAATCTTTTCTCCCTGAAAGATATGAAATGTATCTTGTCCTATTTATAATAAAATAGAAAATTACTATTAATTGTGAATGTCTTAGGACTTTGAGGATTTAAGGAAAATCAAGTTAATAGTTTCATAATCTAACTTCAGTGATCAAAGGGCTATAACCTAATAACGACAAAAAACAAGACCTGCGCATGTGAAATAGTCAGCATAAACGCATATAGCATTTAACTGTATGCTTAAAAATGGTTAAGATAGGGGGAAAAAAGTTTCCCTTAGCAAAACTGTTATTGATTAACTCTGAGCAAGGCAATAAAAACTTCCAAAGAGATTAGACAATGAAATTTACAATGTTAAGAATATTAATGATCACCTTGGATAACCATGTGAGCAATTTTCCAGAGACAACTGTTAGCAATTAGGAAAACTAAAATACACAGATAAGCAGTTCTTTCTCTGGCTTGTTCCATCAAAAAGCAGCCTTTAGAGATGGATCTTTATTGAAACAGACTTGGTTACCTCCCATTTTGCCAGGGCCATCAGCTGGAGGTTCATTTCTTAGGCTGAGACACACTCTACAAAGTACCTGCCATGAGATTACCACACAAAACGAAGTCTGAGAGTCTCAGTCTTTGAATATTTTCAACAGATTCAGGTTGTTTGACGACATATGTATTTGGATGGTCAAGAGTTTGCAAGTCCTACAGGGCAGTGGGCCCCAACACCAGGGACCAGCTTCGTGGAAGACAAATTTTCCATGGACTGGGAAGGAGGAGATGGTTTCGGATGATTCGGACAATACGTTTATTGTGCACTTTATTTCTGTTATTATTACGTCAGCTCCACTGCAAATCATCAGGCATTAGATCCCAGAGGTTGGGGATCCCTGCTTGAGGGAACAGATTGGTGGTTGCCAAGAGGTGGGGGAGGGGGGATGAAAGACTGGGAGTCTGGGATGAGCAGAGGCAAACTGTTACATACAGGATGGAGAGACGAGAAGGTTCTAAGGTTGTTAGCAGGAAACCATGTTCAATATTCTCTGATAGACGGTAGTGGAAAAGAACATGAAAAGGAGTGCATTTAGTGTATAGCTGAATCACTGCTGCACAGCCAAAATTAACACATTATAGATTATATACAAATTAACATTTTTATACATTAATATTATGCTGCTGCTGCTGCCGGTGCTAAGTCGCTTCAGTCATGTCCGACTCTGTGCGACCCCACAGACGGCAGCCCACCAGGCTCCCCCATCCCTGGGATTCTCCAGGCAAGAACACTGGAGTGGGCTGCCATTTCCTTCTCCAATGCATGAAAGTGAAAAGTGAAAGTGAAGTTGCTCAGTCGTGTCCGACTCTTAGCGACCCCATGGACTGTAGCCCACCAGGCTCCCCCGTCCCTGGGATTTTCCAGGCAAGAATACTGGAGTGGGGTGCCGTTTCCTTCTCCAATGCGTGCATGCATGCTAAGTTGCTTCAGTTGTGTCTGACTCTGTGCGACCCCATGGACAGCAGCCCACCAGGCTCGTCTGTCCATGGAATTCTCCAGGCCAGAATACTGGCGATATTAACATTATAGATTATATAAAAATTAATTATATAGAGATTATATAAAAATCAACACTATACTTCAATTTTTTTTTTAATTTCTTAAACACACACACACATAAAACTGTGAGCAAGTCCTGGGTACACAATCTAGATTCAGATACAGGAAGGTCTTTCCAGAGAAGACAAGACCTGGGCTGGCTCTGGAGGAGGGGAGACTACAGGCTGGCGGGTGACAGAGAAGGGCCACGTGCCACCAGTTAAAAATAAATGACAGAGGAGCCCACACAAAGGCCAGGGAGGGACGAGTGTGGAGAACGGCAAACCAACCAGCCAAATTAAGGTCAAGGACACGCGTAAGGCACGAGAAGTAAGGGCCGAAAGGCTTGAGTCTGAAGGCCTGGGTCCAATTCTGAATTTAATACCAGCAGTGGGCAGGTACCCAGTCAGTTAGTGGGGACAGAGCGGTGGCTGCAAAGATGGTCAACGAAAAGTAAAGGAAGGATAAAGAGAAACCTCAAGTTCTTTAGAAATGAGGGTTTCCTATTCCTGAACGCAAGTTACTTACGGACGTGTGTCAGTAGCAGCATGGTGAACGCTGTCTATACCAGGTATGATGAATTTTCCTGACTCTAAAACTGCTCCCAAAGGTTTTAATGGGTTCATATTTGCGGGACCCATTTCTGAACCAGAGAGGGCCACTCGCACATTAAAATTCAGCATGCCATACCACTGCCGTTAGCCATTCCCAGGAACAGGTGACGGCTGATGGACAGAAATGCGCTTATCGACCGGAAATTCCCAGGAGCAAGTAACTAACCCACGCTGGGGGCACCATGGGAGAAAGCATGGCAGCACTGCATTTTAGCCCAGCAGGAAAGTAGTCAGATCATTCTCCCTGATTATTAACAGGTCAATGTTTAGTCCAACAGCTCCAATTTGTAGTGGAATTTTTGACGTTTTCTCCTGAAAACTGAATGTCATGTTAAAGGTTTTCTGCATACTATTGTCCACAAATTCTATGACTATCCATATTTGGTTTAGAGAGGTAAGTGAAGATTTTTCAAAATAGGGTAGCCAGTTTATAGCTTATTATCCTTATCTTTTAGCTGAATAGTATACATATGAGAATACCTGAACCCAAAGGAGGCAATTTACCCAAAGGAGGTGTGACTTTCTGTCCAAATGCTAGATTTAGTAACTACTGTAATAATAGGGCCGGAGAATTGATGCTTTTGAACTGTGGTGTTGAAGAAGACTCTTGAGAGAGTCCCTTGGACTGCAAGGAGATCCAACCAGTCCATCCTAAAGGAAATCTGTCCTGACTATTCATTGGAAGGACTGATATTGAAGCTGAAGCTCCAATACTTTGGCTACCTGAGTGAAGAACTGACTCATTGGAAAAGACCCTGATGCTGGGAAGGGTTGAAGGCGGGAGAAGAAGGGGATGACAGAGGATGAGATGGTTGGATGGCATCACCGATTCGACAGACATGAGTTTGAGCAAGCTCCAGGAGTTGGTGATGGACAGGGAGGCCTGGCGTGCCGCAGTCCATGGGGTCACAGAGAGTCTGACAGAACTGAGCGCCTGAACTGAACTGAACTGAACTGTAATCGCAGGGCAAGAGAGAAGACGTTTAGATGAAAAATAGTAGGTTAAAAAAAGATATTCACTTGGCTTTCAGGTTCTTGGTGGAACTAATAGCTTTGACTTAAAACTAATACTCACAGAGATAGAAGTAAGATAATCTAAGCACTCCAGTAGACATGATAAGAATAAATGAGCCAAGAAAAGAAGGGAGGAGAGAGGAAGGGAGAGAAGAGGAAGGGAGGGAAGAATAAAGGGATGACATTAGACCCCCTTGAACAAGTATCACAACTCAATTACCTAATATCTGTAGACAACTGAAAATCTTGTTTGGGACCATGTACTGTTTATTTATAGTCTGAAAAGTCTTTGCATTAATTCTTGACAAATAAAGACAAGATGCTCAAGAAACAGAGGGACACGGAACTGCACAGTGAGAGAGATCTATCTACACAGAAGCCATATTTACAAGTTAACAGCCCTCACCAAAGCTTAAAGTCCCCACATTCCCTCTGCTTTTGAACTTGCAGCTGTAGGTTCAAGCCTGGAAGATACTTTACTCCCCCCACACGGCATTTCTTCTCCCCCTGTGCATTTGTGTACCTAGCGGACAGCTGTTCCAAAGCATTCTTACACTCTTAAAAGTGTACCCCCAACACATACAGAAGGTTTTCAGTCTCAATCCATGGCAACCCTTGCACTTATTTTCCCTAAAGATGAGTTTCAGAGTTATGTAATAATGAACTTCATCCTTTTGTACAAATTAAACCAGGAGTCATAAAGCAGTAGGTAAATGAAAAACTGGGTTAAACAAACCAAAAAAAAGAAAACCACACAACTGACCAAATCTATAGCAGGCTCAGCTTTTTTTGAGAGCGAGAGATTAAGGGGCATGCAGTCAACTGGTATGAAGGTCACCAAACAAAATGTTGCAATCTTAAAGTGCCATTGACATGCAGACTGTCCAGTAGCAGCTTGGAACAATCTTCCCCTTTGCTAATTACTGTCTTAGCCCAAATCATTCATACATGACAAGGGTATGCTACATTTACAGTAAAACATTTAAAAAATTAGGAACATTCTTTTCCTTACTTTGAAATAAAAATCCTGAATATAACTTTTTAAAATTATATTCTCATTCCCAGCTTTTTGTTAAAGTGACCCAAAGGCTCAAAACGTCCACCATTGGTCTCTGCATGGTAGATATGGGCTTGGACAAATCTGTCTTTTCCTCACTCACTGCCTGCCTGCTGACCATGTTGAAATCACCAAATTGTCTCAGTTGGAAATCTTCTGATTTTCACAGGAAAAAGCTGAAAGCCACAAGCCACCAACGACCACAGGTACCTCGCGCTTTCTAAGTCCGTGTCAGAAGGAAGCGTGCGACACAGGGGACCTCCGCGCGTCTCCCACCTGCGGCTGACCTGCGGACTTCCTGTGGGCAGAGACAGCTCCTTGCAAAGCAAACAGCTCCCCGCTCTGCATGGAAAGGCTCATCTACCTCCTCGGTCCACACTGCAAGCATCAGACTCCCTGAGAGTCACTGAGAGAGTGAATCAGACTCACCCGATAAGCACAGAGCTGACCTTTAAACCCCAGCCTCTAATAGAGCACTCCGTGTTTGCCCAAACATTCCGGGTCAGCAGGGTCTGCGTGTACCGAGGTGGGGCGAACCCAGGAGCCAGGCTCCAGCTCCCACATGGCCCTGACCAAGCAGGGCTGGGGGCTGGGCTAGCAGAGGCCCCACACCTGCTATCCATAGAGAGAGAGAGAGAGAGAGATCTTGGGAGTACACAAGTCAGCTGACGGACTCTTAGCCACCAACTTTGGAAGAAAGGAGAAAAAGAGTCCTACGGGCCCAGGAACCAAAGCTTTGTTTTCTTTGCTTTTACCTAGTCAAAGTATTATTCCATACTGAGTGGTGGTGGTGGTTGAGTCGCTAAATCGTGTCTGACTCTTGTGACCCCATGGACTGCAGCCCACCAGGCTCCTCTGTCTATGGGGATTCTCTAGGCAAGAACACTGGAGTGGGCTGCCAGTTTCCTTCTCCAGGGAATCTTTCTGACCCAGGAATCGAACCCAGGTCTCCTGCATTGCAAGCAGATTCTTTACCAACTGAGCTACGAGGGAAGCTCAGTGGGGTGCTGGAGCTTCAGGCAAAAGGAGAAATCAGGACTACTTCCCCTGGGCTTTATTAAAAATAGATCTTAGTCATCATGGATCTGGGGCATGTGTTTTCATTTTTCAAAATATTGCATTGAAAAATTTATCCTAATTACTTCATTTTTTTTCTTTTTCTTTTTTTTTGGTGCCTTCATTGAGGGTGTCATTCACCTCACCCTGTTCCTGGCCAAGCTCTGTCACCACACTGCTCTCATTTACATCTTAACCTGGAAATGGAAGCAGATTCATGCAAGAAGGTTGCAATGCTTGCAGGTGAGATAAGAGAGGAAGAGCCCGAAGCATCTCCTGTGTGCCAGGTACTATGCGAGGCGTCTTAGGTACATTCTTTGGGTCCTTACCTAAGAGGAAAGTATACTAATCTCCAGCTGAGGAAGTGGAGGCTTTGAGAAGCAGTCTTCCTTTCCACTTTCTTCCCTCTCGGGGACTGGACCTACCAGGTACCTGATACTGAAGACAGGATCCTGGGAGATGTCCATCATTCCTCCTCTGTGATTCGATGAATTCGTCGCCAACACCTGTAACTGTTCATGGTCATCTACATAGTAAGTGGAGGAGTAAACATCAAAAGATGGCCTGTTTGATGACAATCTCCACACCCCTTTCCCCCTATCTGCTACTTCTTCAAGGAAAGTAGTCAGGGTCACTACACTGTTTCAGTATCTTGGTCCTGGGTGGGCCCGTCCAGGAGAAGGTCAAATTATTTCCAAGTGCTGACTGTTCTACAAATTTACGCATGGCAAGGAGCATAATCTAAAATATAAGCTCTATCTCTGGCCCAGGACACTGCTCTGAGCACCAGATTCCAAATGCCCGATGTTTCCACTTGAGGATTTCAGGCATGTCTGAAACTAAAACATTCAAAACGGGCTTCTTGTCCTGCCTTCCCTCCAACTCTGCTTCTCTTGGGTTTCCTCCATCTCAGGACCTGGCACCATCCACACCAGGTGGGCACTCAGACCAGAAACCTGGCAGCTGCCTTTGACACCACCCGTTGCCAACTCCCCATTTAAGCTGTGACCGACACCTGTCCATTTAAAAACCAAAACAATATCCACAACAGCATTTACTAACGCATTCACTCTGCGTGTACTCTTATGCCTGGAGAGAATAAATAACTCACTCAGTCTTCATAATGACTCTGTGAAAGGATTCCTATTATAGAGAAGCTTGTTTGCTCATGGTCACACAGCGAGTAAGAGGGGGAACTGGTATTCTAACCAGTTTGTCTGGCTTTAGAACTCACACTCTTAACCATGACATCCTGTCTCCAACATAATCTCAAATGCATTCACCTTTTTGGTTTCCCACAGCCCCGTCCACGCCACCATCATCACTCACTCAGACACCTGCAAATCCCTCTTAAAGGGTCACCGAGATTCCACTTCTACCTCATCGCTACTCATCAGTCTTCATGAAGCATCCGACATGGTCTTTTTCAAGTTTATGTCAGGTCATGTCATTTCCTCTGCTAGAACCCTCAACACCATTTCACTACTTTCTGAATGAAATTCAAATTCCTCAGTGTGGGCTATGACCTCCTCTATGGACTGGCTCTTCCCAGACCTCGCCACTTCCTACCTTTCTATCTGACTGAGCAGCCTTCTTGCACTCCCATGCCCTGGGACGTTCTTTCCTGCAGGGCCTTCTTCCTTCTCTGGCTGGTCTGTCTAACCCTCCATGTATCCTAGCCTACTTCCTTGACCCCTCAGCCTAAAGACATCTCCACATTATTCTCTCTCAGCACCCTCTCCTTTTCCCTCACAGCAATCCTAAAATGTATTAACTCTACATTTACTTGTATTTTTTACCTGTTGATTGCCTGTGAGCTCCAAGAGGTACTATCAAGGTGTTTCATCCACCACTTTACTCCCTGTCCCTTTTTCCAGAGCTATGAATATAAACAGTGTAATTACTCATTCAGAGAATAAATTAATTCTGGGGCAGCTCTTTTAAAGATCTTTAAATATTTTAAAGGTTTCTACACATTAACCGAAGAAGGCTCTTTAATAAACATCATTGAGTCTCAAAAAGAACAAATATATGTATGTATGATATATTTTTTATTTCCTATATGTGAACAAAAATTCTTAAATCAAATATTCAATTTTGGAAAAGGCACAGAAGCAAACAAAAAAGGACATTTCTAAAGAATTATTTTGTTAAAAGTCTTACAGGACATCTAGGCCTTTAAAAAGTTCTTGTGTTGTCATCGTGACTGTCCATCCCAATAAGATGAGGATCAAACTCCTGACTGTTCTTATTTAATCCCAATACAGAGTGGTGTTCCATAAATATATATTAATGCTAAGTGATGAGCGATTTCAATCACGTATCTTTTGACAACTTATTTCCCTTCATACTTTAGAGGCTGACTTCCCATTGCTGCCAAATCTTTTATCAGGAAACAGCAAACCATTCACTGCATGCGATTTTTCTACTGTTCTGCTGTGTCACAGAAGTTCTAGGAATATATACAGATACTTCTTTTCTCTATATAATAGATAATCATTTGGTTTGCGATTAAGGCCTGTTCTTTCAGATTTCAATACTTCTAAAAAGAAAATGAATGAATCCAAAAAATTGATTATGAACTATGATAAAAATTTTGCTAATCATATATCTGATAAGAGATGTGCATCTAGAATATAAAAAGAATTCAATAATATGAAGACAACACAATTTAAAAATAAGCAAAGAATTTGATGACATTTCTCCAAGATAGATATAAAAATAGCCAATAAACATATGAAAAGATGCTCAACATCCTCGGCCATAAGGGAAATGCAAACCTAAAACCACAACAAATATCACTTCATATCCATTAGGATAGTAACAATCCAGGAAAAAGAGGAAAATATTAATTATTGGAGAGGATGTGGAGAAGTTAGAACCCTTATACACTGCTGAGGGGAATGTAAAATGTTGTAGCACTTTGGAAAACTTACCATATGACAAGCAATTTTACTCCTAGCTATACACCTAAGAGTAATGCAAACGTATAAAAACATACAAAAACTTGCACACAAATGTTCATAGCAGCATTTATGCATAATAGCCAAAGATGGAGCAACCCAAACATTCATCAACTAATGAATGCAAAATAAACTATCATATATCCAAGTAATGGGCTTCCCTGGTGGCTCAGCTGTAAAGAATCTGCCTGCAGTACAGGAGCTGCAGGAGTCACAGGTTTGATCCCTGGGTTTGGAAGATCCCCTGGAGGAGGGCATGGCAATCCACTCCAGTATTCTTGCCTGGAGAATCCCATGGACAGAGGAGCCTGGAGGGCTACAGTCCAGAGGGTTGCAAAGACTCAGACATGATTGAAACAACTTAGCACAGCACAACACATCTACATAATAGAATATTATTCAGCAGTAAAAAGAAATGAAGTACTGATACATGCTACAGCATGAATAAACCATGAAAACACTGAGCAAAAAAAAGCCAGCCACAAAAGACCACATATTGTGTGATCCCACAGATATGAAATGTTCACAAGTAAATTCATAGAGACAGAAAGATGATTGGTGGTTGCCTAAGGCTGGAGGCAGAATGAGGCACCATGGGTAATCAGTACCAGGTTTCTTTTGGAGGAGATACAAATGACCTAAAACGAGACAGTGATGGTTACACAACTCTGAAGAACTTTAATTCACGTGAAATGAGTGAACTGCATTGGCATGTAAATTACATCTCAATAAAGTTGTTATAAAACTGATGGAATACAGTTTTTATAACACTTTAAAGCTGGACCAATGTTTGGCATTTACAACAGTAGGTGTGACTTAACTAAAGAGTATAATTTACTTTCAAGCACAGATGAGTTTTAGATGAAATGTTCTCACGAAGAAATTATGGTCTCCCTCGCTTCTCATCATTCCTAGTTTCCTACCTTTGTCCTTGTTTAGAGACAGACTTGAAACACAGGGCCAGGTTAATAGAATGTTAGAGTGGGAAGCTGAAACTCCAATACTTTGGCTACCTGATGTGAAGAACTGACTCATTGGAAAAGACCCTGATGCTGGGAAAGATTGAAGGTAGGAAGAGAAGGGGATGACTAAGGATGAGATGGTTGGATGGCATCACCGACTCTAAGGACATGAGTTTGAGTAAACTCCAGGAGTGGGTGATGGACAGGGAGGCCTGGCGTGCTGCAGTCCATGGAGTCTCAGAGGCAGATAAGACTTAGCGACTGAACTGAACTGAGAGTGGGACGAGATGAAGAAATGATCATTTTAGGGGAAGGAAGTTAAGCTCCAGAGAGAATAAATACCTTCTCCAAGATCAGAAAGGTAAGGAGAAGGAGAATCAGAGGTTGCCAGGCCAAAGGTTTGTTTTTATTCTGCGGCAGCACCATACAGAATGGAGAGCCGTGAGTGGCATTTTCCAAGGTGGCCCCAGCCCAGAGCTCTGCACAACTGAGTCTCCTGCATGGAAAGGAGATCCCATTCAAAGTCTGAGAAGGACAGGCATGAGGCTCATGCCTTCAGTAAGCACTGCAGAGCTCCCAGCCACACCCTAGGCACTGTGGGAATAAAGACACACACATTTTTTTTTTTTTTTAAGACAGAAGAAAACTGGGAAATTTAGATCTGGGGTCTCTAAATATGAAGAGTTAGGCTGTCATGATGTTGATCTCCTGGGCTGGGCACCTCCATTGATGGTGGTTTAGTTGCTAAGTCTTGGCTGACTCTTGTGACCCTGTGGACTGTAGCTCACCAGGGTCCTCTGTCCATGGGATTCTCCACGCCAGAATACTGGAGTGGGTTGCCATTCCCTTCTCCAGGGGATCTTCCTGACCCAGGGGTCAAACCTGGGTCTCCTGCACTGAAGGCAGATTCTTTACCCATTGAGCCACCAGGGAAGCCCAGCCTCCATTACCCAGGTCCTAAGCAGAGACAGAAGCAAATGGGGTGTTGAAATTGACTCTGATTCCTCTCTTCAACCTACTCAGCAAACCCGTCTGTTCCCACCTTCCCCTCTCCCCCAGACCCTTGCCTTTGAGACCCTGAGCGATCTCACCCAACGGAGGCCTTCAGAGACACCTGTGATCTTCTGTCCCTGAGAAATGTGCATTCATTCTTTTTTTTTTTTTTGAGAAATGTGCATTCAGAACTGGTTTTGTTTCCCCGTGTCCCTGAGAGTTGACGACGCAGCATAACTGCAGTTAAATCATTACCCGTGATTCAATTTAAACACTGGTATGAACACAATGCTTTAAAAAAATAATCAAGCCAATCTGTCTAGAAAAGAATTTTTGACCCCCCAAAGTTAATTTTTTACTTCTATATTCCTCTGCTACCTTCCCTTTGCAATTTTCCTCTATTTCAGAAAGTCTGAACTGCCTGAGAGAAGACTGGCTCCCTTCCAAGGGGATATTTTATTAACAGGTGGTGAAGAGAAGTGTGTCTAAGAGTCAGTGAAATACAGGACTGATTTTCACTCTCCTGTTCCTTCTGGCTGACGAGGAGAAACGGCCATGCTGGGCCTGGGGCTGGTTTAAGTGGGAGTGGAAACTCAGGGATACTGTTTGACATCACTATTACTGCTCTACTCTTTAAAAAAATTTTTTTAAGCTTTTTTTTAACTGCTTCACTGAATTTCTCTGTAAACTATTATCTTCTCACATAAGTTGGTAAGAAAGTACATGGCCCTTTAGACTCTCAAAACAAGTCATTTAAAAATAAGTTGAAAGAATTTTTGAAGCTTATAGGAATGCGTTCATTCCATCTGTCTTGGCTGTCACCGGATAGAAACTGCCTTCAAAGAAAAAGAGGTTCCGACAGACACATACACACTGCTATGTATAAAATAGACAATAAGGACCTACTGCAAGGAGATCCAACCAGTCCATTCTAAAGGAGATCAGTCCTGGGATTTCTTTGGAAGGAATGATGCTAAAGCTGAAACTCCAGTACTTTGGCCACCTCATGCGAAGAGTTGACTCATTGGAAAAGACTCTGATGCTTGGAGGGATTGGGGGCAAGAGGAGAAGGGGATGACAGAGGATGAGATGGCTGGATGGCATCACTGACTCGATGGACGTGAGTCTGAGTGAACTGTGGGAGTTGGTGATGGACAGGGAGGCCTGGCGTGCTGCGATTCATGGGGTCGCAAAGAGTCGGACACGACTGAGCGACTGAACTGAACTGAACTGTAGAACACAGGAACTCTACTCAACACTCTGTAATGGCCAATACGGGAAAAGAATATAAAGAAGAGTGGAGATACGTATAAGCTGATTCACTTTGCTGTACACTGAAACTTTGCTGAAACTAACACAACATTGTAAAGCAACTATACTCCAGTAAAAATTTAAAAAAGGAAAAGAAAACAAGTTTTCTCTGCACCTTGTGGGACTGTGAGATAGAGGTTTGTTTTCTTTTTTTAAAAACTGGAGTATAGTTGCTTTACAATGTTGTGTTAACTTCTACTGTACAGTAAAGTGAGTCAGCTCTATGTACACATATATCCCCTCTCTTTCGGATTTCCTTCCCATTTAGGTCACCGCGGAGCACTGAGGCAGGTGCTAAACAGCAGGTTCTCATTAGTCACCTACTTTATACACAGTGTGTGTGTCAACCCCAACCTCTGAAACAGTTTTGTACATGGTAGTAATAGAAGCGTTCACCCGCTTTCCTCCTTCAGTAACCAGCCTGTATACTCTCCAGGTTCATTTAACAAGGCTCTTTCAGACTTTGTATTCATTGAGCCATTAGTTAGCATTTATCCTTGGTTGACAGTGAGGGGGCAAAGGTGGTGATTTGCAAAGCTGGTCCTTCTAGAAGTAGTTTTGGGGAAAGAGGATAAAACTAAAAAAATGTGGGGTTCCAGTTTTTTAGTGTCACAAATTGGCAATTTCACCTATCTGTGGGATTGACTAGGCTTTGATGGACTACACATTCTTTGGATAGACGTGAGGGGGGCAGGGAAGGAATTCCTGGTGGAAAGGAGCTTTCTGGCCTCACATCTCTCTAGGCCAGAGGTCGGGCTTCCTGGTGAGGACATGGCTTTCCTTTTTCTTAATTATTTTTATTTTTAATTTAAATATATATATTTTTAAATTTTACAATGCTGTGGTTTCTGCCATACAACAGCCCAGAGCAGCCATAACTGTACGTGGGTCCCCTCCTTCCCTAACCCCTGCCGCCCGCCCTCACCCCAGCCCTCCGGGTCATCAGACTGGGCGTCCTGTGCTACAGGCGGCTTCTCACCAGCTGTCCGTCTCACACCCGACAGCGTATACGCACGGACACCACTTTCTCCATTCATCCTGCTCCCCGCTCCGCGTGTACAAGTCCACCCTCTCCACCTGCGGAGGACACCACGTTGAAAGAAGAGCAGGGACCATCTGGAAGCTCCAAGAACTCTTTAGAGCAGCGATTCACTCACTGCTTCCCTCGTTCACAGCAAAGCCTGGTGGACTTTAACACGTGCCCAGGGCGTCCCGTCAAATGCAGGCCCCGGGCCAGCAGGACTGGGTGGGGGGCTGAGACTCTGCACGTCTAACAAGCTCAGAGGGCTGTCGACGGGGCTGGGCCAGGGCCCACATCTGAAGAGTGGGGTTCTAAAGAAATGGAGCAAGATACAAGAAAAGAAAACTGTGAGACTAAGTGACAGTGGTCGTTTTGGGTTGATAATGTATTTGGGCGTCATTTTTCTGTCCCTAAAAGAGGCAGTGGCTGTGTCTGGTTGATGGCTTTGGAGCTCTGGTCAGCTGGTTTCCCAGGCTCCAGACCCTATAACTTTGACAGAAGGCTGAAATGATGGTCTTTACTTTACATTCAATTGCTTTTGGGCATTAAAAAAAAGAAGAACAAGAACAACTTCCTTCTCCCCAACTGCAATCTCATTAACTCTCAGTAAGTTAAATATTTTCAACTCTTTCAGGCCACTCAGTAGGGTACCAGTTCATGCATTGGCTGCTAATAATTTAGTTCTTGCTTTCAATTTCCTCTATCAAACCTATTACAAACGGCAAAATTGACTAAGTCAAGAGTCCTCTCCTTCCCTCACACTGCAGTAAATCTTGTATCAGTAGCCTGAAAGAACATCCAACTGATGGCCGAGCCATGACTTGAGTCTACGGAGAATCAGACTCACACTGTTCAACAAGAAAAACCCAACTCCGAACCCACAGTAACACAAGGTGATGTTTAGATAGAGCCTCAGATACCCATGTGGCATGGCCTTTAATCCTCTTTAGAATATACATATGCTAAAGGGAAAAGAATTCTTGCAAGTAATATTTTTCAATTTTTCTTTTTTGTTTCTATTAACTTCTTTTTTCTGCCATGCCACACAGCATGTGGGATCTTTGCATGTGTGTGTGCTAAGTTGCTTCAGTCGTGTCTGACTCTTTGTGACCCCACGGACTATAGCCTGTCAGGCTCCTCTATCCATGGGATTCTCCAGGCAAGAATACTCCAATGGGTTGCCATGCCCTCCTCTAGGGGATCTTCCTGACCCAGGGATTGAACCTGCGTCTCTTACATCTCTTGCATTGGCAGGCCGGGTCTTCACCACTGTGCCACCTGGGGCCTGACAAGCTATTGAATCGTGCCGCCTGCAGTGGAAGTGCAGAGCCCTAACCACTGGGCCACCAGGGAAGTCCCTGTACCTAGTTTTTAGACAAGTACTTATAATGCAAATATTAACTGAGAACATACTTATTTGCATTCTGAGAAGCTCAATATCACATTTTACTTTCAAAATACATTGAAGTCAATAGGGCAGAAGAGTTAAATTTTAGGCTTTCAAGTCTAAGAAGTCATTTCGCATACACCAGAGAGCTTCTGCCTAACACCTTACCGGCTGTCCCACAACTTTGCTACTACTTCCCCGGAATTTAAACAGATTTCATTGAGCACATTATCTCAGTGGCATTTTAGAATGTATTACATGGTGCACTCTGTCATTTGAAGAGCAAAATATATAGGCAAGTTAAAATGACAGGCTTATCCATCTGTGACTTACCTATCTAAAATTAAGCTGAAGTTACTATTTCTTGTTTTCTTGCACACTAAGAAAATAAGTCTACTGGTTTAAAATCTAAAGCTAACATCATCAGGAGCATCAGAGAGTTCAGAGATGATCAGAAAAATTGCACTAAAAAACAATTTACTCTCAATTATATGCATTAATGTGGGGAGTAGTGGCATAGAAAATGTTTAAACCGTTGTGTTGGTTTTATAATGCTCATGATTTTCTTTTGCACCAGATTTTTTTTTCATTTTCTTAACAGGTCAAACAGACTAATATTTAAATAATTGGCCCCTGTTCCTTTAACCTACCCTAATCAAACTAAGCAGGGAGAACATGAAGGTTTTACTTCATATTTCACTAAATAATTGTGAGAACTTGCCTGCCAATGCAGGAGACAGGGGTTCGATTCCTGGGTCAGGACGATCCCCTGGAGGAGGGCACAGCCACCCACTCAAGTATTTTTTGTCTGGAGAATCCCACCGACAGAGGAGCTTAGCAGGTTACAGTTCAAGGGGTCACAAAGAGTTGGACGTGACTTAGCAACTAAACAACAGCAACAGCAACAATCTTTTCAAATAGACCATTTTCTAGGCAACGGTACAGATTTTCAAATGGCTCTACAATCTTCAAAAGGTTAAAAACCACTGCTAAGAAAGGAATTTAAATCATCACAAAAAAACTAATTCCCAGAACTGCTTTGGAGAAGTTGACCCCAATCTTGGGTTTTGGAGTGAGGCAGTCCTGGCTTCCAGTCTGCATTCTGCCTCTCATATACTGTACCACCTCAGGCAAGTTACTTAACCTCTCTGGGCTAAAGTTTCTTTCTCTATAAAGTGGGATAAGACTAGTGCCTACTTTGCTGGGTCCTTATGAAGACTGAGTATAATGTTTGTAAAGAACTTGCAACCTAGCTATTATACTGCATATGCTCAAGAAATAGTTCAGTTCAGTTCAGTCACTCAGTCGTGTCTGACTCTTTGTGACCCCATGGACTGCACCACGCCAGGCCTCCCTGCTCATCGCCAACTCCCAGAGTTTACCCAAACTCATGTCCATTGAGTCCGTGATGCCATCCAGCCATCTCATCCTCTGTTGTTCCCTTCTCCTCCTGCTTTCAACCTTTCCCGGCATCAGGGTCTTTTCCAATGAGTCAGTTCTTGGTTACAGGTGGCCAAAGTACTGGAGTTTCAGCTTCAACATCAGTCCTTCCAATGAATATTCAGGACTGATTTCCTTTAGGATGGACTGGTTGGATCTCTTTAGCTGTTACTATAATTACTATTATTTGCTTTATTAGCATTGTAAAATAACACTCTGAAGACAGAGGCTTTATCTACCAAGCAATGAGGCATATTATTCTAAACCTTCTTGCAGTTGGCTAATAAGACAGACACGTGGCTAATAAACAATGATTATGCAAAAACAAGACTGGGAGCTGACTGTGGCTCAGATCATGAACTCCTTATTGCCAAATTCAGACTTAAATTGAAGAAAGGGAAAACCACTAGACCATTCAGGTATGACCTAAAATAACTCCCTTACGATTACACAGTGGAAGTGAAGAACAGATTCAAGGGATAGACAGAGTGCCTGAAGAACTATGGACAGAGGTTCGTGACATTGTACAGGAGGCAATCAAGAATATCCCCAAGAAAAAGAAATGCAAAAAAGCAAAATGGCTGTCTGAGGAGGCCTTACAAATAGCTGTGAAAAGAAAAGAATTGAAAATCAGGAGAAAAAGAAAGATATACCCATTTGAATTCAGGGTTCCAAAAAATAGCAGGGAGAGATAAGAACGCCTTCCTCCGTGATCAGTGTAAAGAAATAGAGGAAAACAATAGAATGTAAAAGACTAGAGATCTCTTCAAAAAAATTAGAGATACCAAGGGAATATTTCATGCAAAGATGGGCTCGATAAAGGACAGAAATGGTATGGACCTAACAGAAACAGAAGATATTAAGAAGAGGTGGCAGGAATACTCAGAAGAACTATACAAAAAAGATCTTCACGGCTGAGATAATCACGATGGTATGATCACTCACCTAGAGCCAGACATCTTGGAATGAGAAGTGAAGTGGGCCTTAGGAAGCATCACTACGAACAAAGCTAGTGCAGGTGATGGGATTCCAATTGAGCTAGTTCAAACCCTAAAAGATGATGCTGTGAACGTGCTGCACTCAATATGCCAGCCAATTTGGAAAATTCAGCAGTGGCCACAGGACTGGAAAAGGTCAGTTTTCATTCCAATCCCAAAGAAAGGCAATGCCAAAGAATGCTCAAACTACCGCACAACTGCACTCATCTCATGCTAGTGAAGTGAAAGTGAAGTCACTCAGTCATGTCTGACTCTTTTCAACCCAAAGGACTGTAGCCTACCAGGCTCCTCCATCCGTGGGATTCAAGTAATGCTCAAAATTCTCCAAGCCAGGCTTCGACAGTATGTGAACTGTGAACTTCCAGATGTTCAAACTAGATTTAGAAAAGGCAGAGGAACCAGAGATCAAATTGCCAACATCTGTTGGATCATTGAAAAAGCAAGAGAGTTCCAGAAAATCATCTATTTCTGCTTTATTGATTATGTCAAAGCCTTTGACTGTGTGGATCACAACAAACTGTGGAAAATTCTTTAAGAGATGGGAATACCAGACCACCTGACCTGCCTCCTGAGAAATCTGTATGCAGGTCAAGAAACAACAGATAAAACTGGACATGGAACAACAGACTGGTTCCAAATTGGGAAAGGAGTACATCAGGGCTGTATATTGTCACCCTGCTTATTTAACTTCTATGCAGAGTACATCATGAGAAACACTGGGCTGGAAGAAGCACAAGCTGGAATCAAGATTGCCGGAAGAAATATCAATAACCTCAGATGACACCACCCTTAGGGCAGAAAGTGAAAAAGAACTAAAGAACCTCTTGATGAAAGTGAAAGAGAAGTGTGAAAAAGTTGGCTTAAAGCTCAACATTCAGAAAACGAAGATCATGGCATCTGGTCCCATCACTTCATGGCAGATAGACAGGGAAACAGTGGAAACAGAGGCAGACTTTATTTTGGGGGGCTCCAAAATCACTCCAGATGGTGACTGCAGGCATGAAATTAAAAGACACTTACTCATTGGAAGAAAAGCTATGACCAACCTAGACAGCATATTAAAAAGCAGAGACATTACTTTGCCAACAAAGGTCTGTCTAGCCAAGGCTATGGTTTTTCCAGTAGTCATGTATGGATGTGAGAGTTGGACTTCAAAGAAAGCTGAGTGCCAAAGAATTGATGCTTTTGAACTGTGATGTTGGAGAAGACTCTTGAGAGTCCCTTGGACTGCAAGGAGATCCAACCAGTCTGTCCTAAAGGAAATCAGACCTGAATATTCATTGAAAGGACTGATGCTGAAGCTGAAACTCCAATACTTTGGCCACATGATGCGAAGAGGTGACTCATTGGAAAAGACCCTGATGCTGGGAAAAGATTGAAGGCAGGAGGAGAAGGGGACGACAGAGGATGAGATGGTTGGATGGCATCACTGACTCAATGGGCACGGCTTTGAGTGAACTCTGGGATTTGGTGATGGACAGGGAGGCCTGCTGTGCTACAGTCTATTGGGTCGCAAAGAGTTGGACACGACTGAGCGACTGAACTGAACTGAACTGAAGTCATCTTTGACCAAGTCAGAGTTAATAGATTTGTTCTCTAAAGAGATCTGATTTTATTTACTTTAAATAAAAGGTATCTAATCTAGTGACATGAAGTAACTTTGGGTTTTAGCAATTCACTAGCCCTCCAAGAATTTCCTAAATTATAGACCAACTATGGTTTTTATGCTCAGGGGTTTCTAGACAGCCTGCAAAATAAGGAAGGATTTACATTCAGCTGGGTTCAAGACAACATCTTTCTGTTGAAGAAAGGGTACCTTCTCAAATGGCTCTGAATGGGACTTCTTAGATGTTATGGTAATCTATAGGACAGACTGCCATTGCAATTATTAAGGATAGTTTTAAGGAATTCTGTTTGAAGACATGGAATAAATTCATCATATATTAAGACAATAAGGCAGTGTAGAAAATTATGGGAAGTCTGATCCCATTTTTGTACACATATGATACAGAAAAATTCCTGGAAGAAAAGACTCCACCATTTCAGTGGTGGGTGGGGAGATGACAGATGAGTATTCATGAAGAGCATTTCTTACTTTTGTGATCAGAATAATAATAAAAGGTCTTAAAAGTGAATGATTACAAGTTAAAACCCTGTCAGCAGTGTGATAGCCAGAAAGGATCCTAAGTGTCAGGGACTAGGTTTTAAAGGCCAAGGCCCTGACACATTAAAATGATGACCTCAAACAAAACCACCTCCCCATTTAGGGGCCAAATATTGTTCCTTGAAATTGAGATGCTTTGAACAAATAACCTCCATCTTTCCAGTCTGACATTCTAGCATTCTGGATGTGTGACCACATGTTGCATAAAACTTTTTTGTTTTCAAGCTGAGACAGGCTGGGACCCTTTGCTGCAGCAGTTTTACCTGGACAGACCTTTCCTCCAGCAACAAAATACAAAGAACCTACAAGGGACTGAAACTAAATGAGTGCGTGTGCAGTTGGGGCAAAGTACGGACAAAAGAGACAAAAAGACCAAGAAAGCCCAACTTCCGAAGAGTCAGGGGCAAAAGCAGGGTACTGCACATGCCCCCTGCACTCAACATCCGCAAAGGGAAAGGCGGACCACCTAAGGCACCCCTCCAGCTCCCCCCGAGACACACCCTACCCTCACCCTCTACAAAGCACAAGCTCACCGTCCCCTCGGGGAGCGGGTAAGGGAACCTGTTACTTGTTCCTGTTGCGCCCATGCAGGAGGAGCCCCAACAAAACCTTGCCTGAATTTCTTGTTTGGCGTCTGGTCGATGTTCGTCGACTGGGAATGGTCAGGGACCCTGGCCTGTATTAGAGCCAGCCCACAGATGCTAAATAGTGCCACACGGTGAGCCTGGGATGAAGCCCTCTTGTTTTTCAACATTTCCAGTATTGTTTTTTTTTTTTAAATAATAAGAATTATTCCTTTGATAATTAAGAACAATAAAAGGTAAAAAAAAAATATTTGAAATGGGTCAGGGGCTCAGCATAAATACGTGTTTACAAACAAGCTGAGCAATTGGTACACGGTATTGTACCTTTGCCAAGGGTTAACGTTTTATTTGATCTAAACAAATCAATGCAAAAAAACCAAAAAGTCACACAAGTGACAGCCACAGTCCTGGAATAAGTGACTCATGTCAAACAGAATAGACGGTTATGCGCAGGAGATGGTCTTCTTGAGAAAAGTCTCAGACGTGAAGTCCTTTGAAACAAACAGAACTGTCGCCTGAAGCATTTTGGGAGCAAGGTATCAGTAAGAGCACAACCCAGTCCAAACTATTAAATGTCAGGGAAATACCTACATGATTAAAATGGTTTCACAGAAATAAGTAGCAAGGAAATCAGATTACTCGAAGCCTCAGAATCCAAACAGAACAAAACACGTTCTCAACTGCTGCTTTCCGTCCCGGGTCTAAAACAAATGTGCAACATCCCACTTTTCAGGAGCCTGCAAGACAGAGAGGGGAGACGCTTCTTCTTTCCTCCTGCTCAGATTGTTCCCCTGGAACTAGTGGGCTCCTCGGCTGCCAACGAGAAGTTTCCTCGAGGTGCTTTTTAAAGGGCATTGAAAGGCGGTAGCGGTGACCCAGAAGCCTGGGAAAAATACCCAGTTTCTCAGGCTACCAGCCCTACCCCCTTCTGGACAAGGCACCTAGCCCAGTGGCGCTAGTCCCCAAAGCTGATCTGCTTCTGTGCAGGAGCAAGAAGCTTTTTCCACCCACGTCGTCGGTAACCCCGCTCCCGCCGGGGAGTCGGGTTACACAACCTGGCTTCCCTCCTGGACAGAGGAGGGGTGCTCGTCCACAGGATCTGCTGGGGCTCAGCGACTGACAAAGAGATTGCCTTGGCCTGATTAGTAAGAACTTGGGCCTGATTTCTGTAGCAAGGGCTCCTTATGAGGGGAGGAAGAAGTAGCTGAAACCTTAACAGAATGTTAAACGGATTAAGATTTCTGCATAACTTTGTTAGTAGAACAAGTGTTTTGAAGGAGGTGGGAAAGAGCTCTCTTTACCCATCTCATTTTAAAATTTGATAATCATCATTTTAAAGGCACAGGTAATTACGTTACTGCTGCATGAAGGAAGCTTAAAAGTCAAGTACGCTACCAGCTACAGTAGCTCCCCTACAGACGAATGAGTTCTGTTTCCAGGGCATGTAAGTCCCATAAAGTCAGCCTAGGCCCAGCTAACACAATCAGCTATGTAATGCTGTACTGCGATAGGTTTATAATACGTCTAACACAAACAATACATAAAAACAAACACAACAAAAAAACATTTCTAATCTTACAGTAGAGTACCTTGAAAAGCACACTACATCACCGCGGCTTTTACACTTGCTTCCGACCGCCCTGGGCTTGGAACAAAGATACCGCACTATCGTACTGTATACAGTACAGTAAAGTGCACACACACACAGCCACGCACAGAACAATGCATACCAGACACGTGAACCAGCATGTGACTGGACACGCGAACACAGCTCCCATCTTTGAATGTACACAACTTGAAGGTTCACATGCAGGGAACTTACTGCACTGTATATAAAATAGATCACTAATGCTGCTGATGCTGCTAAGTCGCTTCAGTCATATCCAACTCCATGTGACCCCCTGAAGGCAGCCCACCAGGCTCCTCCGTCCCTGGTATTCTCAGGCAAGAACACTGGAGCGGGTTGCCATTTCCTTCTCCAATGGATGCATGCATGCAAAGTCGCTTCAGTCATGACAGACTCTGTGCGACCCCATGGACAGCAGCCCACCAGGCTTGTCTGTCCACGGAATTCTCTAGGCAAGAGTACTGGAGTGGGTTGCCCTTGTCTTCTTGAAGATAACTAGTAAGGACCTACATATAGCACAGGGAACTCTACCCAGTACTCTGTAACAACCTGTGTGGGGAAAGAATCTGAAAAAGAGTGGATATACGTATATGGATGGGCTTCCCAGGTGGCGCTAGTCGTAAAGAATCTGCCTGGCAACACAGGAGACCCAAGAGATGCAGATTTGATTCCTGGGTCAGGAAGATCCCCTGGAATAGAACATGGCACCCACTTCAGTAATTTTACCTGGGAAATTCCAAGGACAGAGGAGCCTGGCGAGCCACAGTCCGTAGGGTCACAAAGAGTTGAACGCACACACACACACACACACACACACATAATGAACAAACGTGGATGCAGAACTACTCGTGTAGGTCACATTCAGGCAGCTACCACCACCACATAGGAGGCCAGTGAGGTGATCTGTTCAATGGTATCTTTCATGAAAGAACTGCTGACACTTTTAAAGTGTCCAAGAACATCCCTGAGAAATGGCTGAATTAACTTGGTAAATATGGTGCTTTTCAACACAAATAAAGATAAATCTATGTCATTAAATTTTGGTCCAAATGATCAATGGTAATAACAGAGTCTTTTAAGTCTCACCTTAATATTTTACTTAACATAATATTGTTACTTTAGCTTTAATTCCTATTTATCTGATATATCAACGTCCATCCCATTATGCTCAAAGTTTTTGAGACTGTGTTTTAGGCATGATGTTTGTAACAGGATATATACAGCTGGAGCTCAAATTTTTCTGCACTCTGGCCACCTTTGTCTTCAAGATGGAGAGTTCAGTTCTTCCTCCTTTTTACTGTGGTTAAATATATATCTGGACCTATTCCAACTGGACCTATTTCTTTGGACCTATTTCTTGATGTTATTTTCTATTGGCCATGCTTCTTTCTTGGTCCTTTCCCCTCTTCTCTTCTGCTATCTATTGAATTGATTAAATTTTCTTTATTCCCTACCTCTGGTTTATAAGTTATTCTATTTCTATGGAGTTCATCCCCAAATCTGTATACCAACCAAAATCTAAAGAGAATCACTGTCTCTATTCTTCTCTAAAATAATAGATGGAATGTGGAAGTTACTACTTCCATTTCCCCTTCACTTCATGCTATTATGGTGCAACAGTTAAGTTCTCTATTATTTTTTACAAACACTCATCAAAAAATCTTACTAATACTGTTGTTGCAATTGTTTTACCAACAGTGCTTATTTAAATTTCCCATGCTGCTGCCGCTAAGTCGCTTCAGTCGTGTCCGACTCTGTGCGACCCCATAGATGGCAGCCCACCAGGCTCCCCCGTCCCTGGGATTCTCCAGGCAAGAACACTGGAGTGGGTTGCCATTTCCTTCTCCAATGCATGAAAGTGAAAAGTGAAAGTGAAGGCACTCAGTCGTGTCTGACTCTGTGCGACCCCATGGACTGCAGCCTATCAGGTTCCTCCATCCATGGGATTTTCCAGGCAAGAGCACTGGAGTGGGGTGCCAGTGCCTTTTCCGTAAATTTCCCACAATATTTACCAGTTTCTTTGCTCATTGTTCTCCCCGTTATTCTTGCTTAATTTTCTTCTCCTTCAAGTGTATCTCTTAACAGTTCTTTCCGCATGGTTAATTAGCCTGGTCTGATTTATTTTGACAGGTTTTTAATTTGCCCTCAGTTTTGAGTTCTCCCTTAGCCAGCCCAGAATTCGGGGTTGATAACTTTGCTCAGCATTTTGAAAATCACATTCTGCTGCTATCCAGCCACTGCTATTGCTGGGAGGAGGTTACCTGGCTGTTTGAGGATGGTTACTTTGCAAGTAATGTCATCCCCACTCCCTTTACATTTGACCAGATGCCTTCTCATCAGGATGAGTCTCCGTGTGGTTCACTTTCAGTTATCCTGTCCAGGACTCAGAGTTGTCTTTTAGTTTGAACTGCCACATCCTACCTGTATGCTGGGCAACTTCATCTTCAAGCTATCTTCAAGCTCAGTCATTTTTTTCCCCACATCTGTGTTCAGTCTGTTCTTTCACCAGACATTTTTAGAAAGTTTTTTGGTTTTTATTTTTGTCAAATGTATACTTCCACATAAAGTATCAAATAGTTTTATAAGACATACTATGGAAAACTTCTCTCCCAACTCCTCCTCCCATCTCCTCCACTATCCCTAGGGATAACCACCCTGAGCGCTTTCACGTACTCATGGAAAAGAAGGCTTTAACCTCCATGTTCCTGAAGGCATGAATGTTACCACCCAACATTTCAGTTTCAGGCAGCACCTATTTCTTTACCATCAGAGAGGATGAGAGTCAGCTCCCCTATCTCTGTGCCCTTGTAGACTCTTTTGAGTTAGCTTGTTAGTGGGTTCCTTCTGTTCATTTTTCCTGTTTTCTCTTTCTGATACATCTCTTAAGATGTTGGACTTACAAAACTGACCCTTCATTTATTTTCTTTCTTCTATTTACCACCAGCATCCTTTTCTTCTCCCTTCAAGGAGATTTTCTGAATTTTATCTTTTACTTTGAAGATTCATAAGGCTGAGCATGATTCAGGGTGAAAAGAAGAAATTGAAAGTTTCTCAGTCATGTCTGACTCTTTATGACCCCATGGACTATATAATTCATGGAATTCTCCAGGCCAGAATACTGGAGTGGGTAGCCGTTCCCTTCTCCAGGGGATCTTCCCAACCCAGGGATTGAACCTAGGTCTCCTGCATTGCAGGTGGGTTCTTTACCAGCTGAGCCACAAGGGAAGCCCAAGAATACTGGAGTGGGTAGCCTATCCCTTCTCCAGGGGATCTTCCTGAGCCAGGAATCAAACTGAGGTCTCCTGCTTTGCAGGCAGATTCAGGTACCCCTGGTTCAATATCTTTAGATCCTTGGTTCTGGGCAGCTCAGATTTCCCAGAAAAATGCTTTTTTCAAACTGCTGCCTGAAGAGTGAAGGCCCAGCTTCTAGGATTCTGGAAACCTAGTGGGGTAGGAGGCCTGAGAGTCATGTGTCCAGTATGCATACATTTACCCAATCTACACACACACACACAGACGCCCATGACTTTCCCAGTCTTACTACTACTAATTCTTCAAAACAGACCCAGCAGTACCTCCTCTGGGAATGTCTCCATGATCTTCCTAGTAGACACCCAGTCTGAGCTAGCTCACAGAACCAGAGTTTCCCTCTATCTTCGCAGGTATCCCCCTGCCTCTGTAATTGTCTAGTTAGGTATCTGTCCTTCTCCAAAATCAGTTCTATCCAATTACAGATAGAACTATGGTCACAGAACTATAGCACAGAACACTGTGCTCTTGGCACAGTGACTAGTATTTAATAAACCTGATAGATTTATGTTATTAAATTAATTCTGGAGGCAGCCCAGTTAAGGGAGCTGCTCTTACATGCAGGAGCCACACGGGAGGCAGGAAAGGACCTCAGGTAAACGCCACTGTCACAAACCTTGGGCATCAACATTAGTACTACCCCTTTGCTGTGCAATTCCCCGACAGAACATGGCGCCCAGATAAGCTTTTTCTCTCGGTTGTCTTGTATTCCTTATCATATTTGTACATGTATCTCAGGGAAAGCATTCAACCTACTTCTTAGGATCTGAAAATAATCACTAGTGCTTTAAAATATGAAGGTTTCAGGTGCATGCAAAAAAATCAAACTGCATTGTTACTAAGGAAAACTGAGGTACAAAGAAATCAGGCAAGAAATAGCTACTAGATATTAGTACGTATTGTTGACACTTAGAAGAAAGTGTTGAAGAGCAACAATCTATGAGCAGGTTCTGTGCTGGTAAAGATGAGATATGGCTGAAAATAGGAAATAGTTTGGGTAACTGACTTTTATAACCACCTTATCTGTGACAGGCAGAATCTTGGAGAATCTACATAAGTCTTTCAGTGAGCAAAGGGGAAATAACCAAACCATCTGACGAAGGCTGATACTTCCAATGAAAGAAGTCAATGTTTTCCACAGTCATAGAATTTTTTTAAAGCCAGAGTATCCGTTAGTCCAGCCTCCCCATCAAGGTGTGAATGCTATTGCTGATGGTCCCACTGGAGGGCCATCTGGGTCCTAAGACTGTCCCCCACCAAAGCTGAACCCAGGAACTGATAAGATAGGTTTTAATACTCCCAAGTCACAGTGTGACCCATCCTAACTTTACCCACTGCTCCTAGTTTTGAGTATCACAAAAGTCCACACACCAGACCCAAGCAAGATGCTCTACAAACACTACTCCTTTCGGCTCTTTGGAAAACCCTATGAGAAAAGGAGTGTGTCTGTTTCAAAGATGAAGGAACTCAGTCATGAGGAGTCGGGGATGTCACTAAGGACTCACAGTCACTAACTGGAGAGGAGGGAAGAGAAGAGGCACAGCGTCGTGCATTAGTTAGGAACATGGGCTCCGAAGCGGCTGCCTGAATCTGAAGCCCGGCCCTACCACTCCCGAGCTTTGTGACCTTAGGAACATTGCTCAGCCTCTCTGAACCTACTTCATGAGATTCTTTTGTGTGTGTGTGATGAGGATTAAATAAGCTTTTATGTGAAAAGGGAATTCCCTTGTGGCTCAGCTGGTAAAGAATCCACCTGCAATGCAGGAGACCTGGGTTCCATCCCTGGATTGGGAAGATCCCCTGGAGAAGGGAAAGGCTGCCCATTGCAGTATTCCGTCCAGGAGAATTCCATGGGGTCGCAAAGAGTCAGACACCACTGAGCGACTTTCACTTCATTTGCAACAGTGCCTGGTACTTAGCCCCATAGAAGTATTTGTTAAATGCAGAAAAGGATGGCAGAATTCTCAATCAAATCCAGGTTTATCCGGTTCCAACGTATACACTCAACCAAGACTCTTCAGCATGTTAATCTCTCAAGGGTTGGAAGGTAGGACTAACTACATCCCTGAAGTTTTTCTCTTCTCCATATACTCTGCTGTCCTCCGTGGCCCCTAATATTACCTGGTTGCCAGAATTCTTTTCATCCTTCTGGCTTTTGACCTAACTGAAAGAATGAAATGCAAAATTGCTTCCATACTTCAGGAGATGACAGCCATCTTCCCAGATCTGAGCAAGGTTTTTCTTCTAACTCAGTAGTTTCTCCAGAGAAGGCAATGGCACCCCACTCCAGTACTCTTGCCTGGAGCATCCCATGGACACAGGAGCCTGGTAGGCTGCAGTCCATGGGGTCGCTAAGAGTTGGACATGACTGAGCGACTTCACTTTGACTTTTCACTTTCATGCATTGGAGAAGGAAATGGCAACCCACTCCAGTGTTCTTGCCTGGAGAATCCCAGGGACAGAGGAGCCTGGTGGGCTGCTGTCTATGGGGTCGCTAAGAGTCGGACACGACTGAAGTGACTTAGCAGCAGCAGCAGCAGCAGTAGTTTCTCAGCACCACCTGGGATCTCGCTCAAAACATGGCCTCTCCAGCTCCAGTGTAGACCAACTGAATCAGAAACCCTAGCGATGGGCCCAGCAGTCTTATGTCAATAAGCCCTCCAGGTGATAAGAACCATTGTATTCATCAAACTTATGACCATGGTAGAAGTTGAGACATCACACTGCTTGTCAGCTCCTACTAAACTGACGATGGGTGGTCTCCAGGAATTTGGGCCCCCAACCTGTATTTAATGTAGTGTTGTGCTTTTAACCCTCCTTTGGGTCTTCTTGATCCGGAGCTGCTTCTCCAGCCCCTCAAGATCTCTCTGAATCCACACTCCGGGGTGGGCTTCCTGGTTCTCGCCTCCAGCTCTGTGACTCTGAACATCTGACTTCTCCAGCCCCTCAAGATCTCTCTGAATCCACACTCAGGTGGGCTTCCTGGCTCTCGCCTCCAGCTGTGACTCTGAACATCTGACTTCTCCAGCCCCTCAAGATCTCTCTGAATCCACACTCGGGTGGGCTTCCTGGCTCTCGCCTCCAGCTGTGACTCTGAACATCTGACTTCTCCAGCCCCTCAAGATCTCTCTGAATCCACACTCTGGGGTGGGCTTCCTGGCTCTCGCCTCCAGCTGTGACTCTGAACATCTGATGAGCGTGCCGCTTGTGTCTCCACGGTGTCACCCACAGCATCCACCCAGAGGTGGGGCAGAAGGCTGGGCGTCCTTGGCAGACCCTCCTCCCTCTGCTGGCCTGACATTGATCCCCGGGAACATCAGTTCATATGGTTGTTCAACTTGTGAAATTTCCTATTATCAACCTGCGTATCTCCACTTCGCCCAACAGAAAACCACGAGAGACTAGCTTTGCTTTAAAACCCTGAATAAAAGCTTAAAAAAAAAAAATTCCTGATGAACAGAACAGCTTTTTGGTAGGCTTCTTAAGTTTAATTTTTTCTACTCCTTCTTCTCCCCCAACAAGGATTGGCCTGGAAGCAGGCACATCTCAAAGCTTTCATATTAAATGCAAAGCTCTGCTTTTCCTTTCATTTTACACTAAGAATTTCTTTTCCAGATATTTCTACTCTACCATAGTCCTACATGGCAGGCTTTCTTTTTTAATATTTTTATAGAATTGGAAGTTAATAAATTTTTCCTAATGCCGTATCAGCTAGCTGAGTGGGAACATTCATATTTATATTCAGGTCTGTCCAAGGTTCATATCATACCTGCTATGTTACATTAAAACTATTGTGGCTGAAAATGGCAGGGAACTTTAAAAAGATGTTCATTGTGATTTTTGAGACCCTCTTAACCCACCATTTGTTCCAGAGAATATTAAACTCAATTACTGATGGTCAAAATAACACATATCACAGCTGCCCAGAAGGTGACATCTTAAAACATCCACGGGGACCTCGCACTTGGTTCCCTTCTACAAGAATCCTCTAAGGTATGAACACATGTGCACGTGTGCGTGCTCAGTCACTCAGTCGTGTCTGACTCTGGGACCCCATGGACTGTAGCCCACCAGGCTCCTCTGTCCATGGGATTCTCCAGGCAAGAATACTGGAGTGGGTTGCCATGCCCTCCTCCAGGGAATCTTCCCAACCCAGGCATCGAACCTGCATCTCCTGGATTGCCAGCGGATTCTTTACTGTTGAGCCATGAGGGAAGCCCTATGAAGACATATCTAGCCACAGGCCATTTCATCCTGAAGAACACCAGCCCCTACAAAGGAAAGGCAGCTGTGCAAAGCCAGCTGTCCCCCACTGCCCTCTCTGCCAGTCTTCACAAAGTCAAGGCCTGGACTTGTTGAAGAAAATGATTCATCTCTCTCTCCAAAGAATGCCGACACCACGTGTACAAAAGATTTCTTTCTTTACATCAATTCCCGAGGACGTTATAATCACTTCATGTAATGTAAGCAATTACGACCTTCCAGGTTTGGTAGACCTGGAAATTTGGTAGGTGAGTAATAATGGAAGGAAAGACTATTCAGGTCTTCTCACGGGGAGATTTCAACGAGTCCAATCAAACTAATTAGCAAAGACTCAGTTTTACTTGGAATAAGAAACACACACTCTGTTGACCTTCCAACTTCAGTTTTGCACTATTGGGCTCAAGTCCCAGACTTTCCATCTTCCTAGGTTGGTAGACCCAGCAGAAGCTTCACTGGGATCACCCACCTGCTTTATCTTCTCATATACAATCAATTTCCTTCCTGTTCTCCATGTTAAGGGGCTGGCCAAATCCTTCTGAGAGGATGATATTATAATTGAGAAAGTAAATAGACCATGAAGTTCAAATGACAAATTACATACACACATTTTTGCCATTTTAAAATATAATAGAAAATACTGTCTTCAATTCTGAGAACTTAGCATCTTCTCAAAAGAGTTCCAACAATTTTGATATTTCAGTTTTAAAGTAGCATTAATAATATATTTAAATATTTGAGTGTCAAGACTCAGAAAACCAAAGAGACAATTAAAAAACAAAAGTTCACCTTGTGCTTTGTTTTGTGATATCACAATAAACTTGCCAATATGGAAACACTCTTACATAGGCTCCCTGACTTACAAATGAGTTTTCTCATTTAACATTGACTAGAAAATGAACAAATCTTCAGAATAAATACAGTCTCCATTGAAGGGAGACTAAAGTCCAAGTCCACACAATGGGAAAATGTCTTGCAGATTCAATCCTCCTTCGCAGAAGGCAATGGCACCCCACTCCAGTACTCTTGCCTGGAAAATCCCATGGACGGAGGAGCCTGGTGGGCTGCAGTCCATGGGGTCGAGAAGAGTCGGACACGACTGAGCGACTTCACTTCCACTTTTCACCTTCATGCGTTGGAGAAGGAAATGGCAACCCACTCCAGTGTTCTTGCCTGGAGAATCCCAGGGACGGGGGAGCCTGGTGGGCTGCCGTCTATGGGGTCGCACAGAGTCAGACACGACTGAAGCGACTTAGCGGCAGCAGGTATGGACAAGGATAAAAAACGATACCTGACACTCAGGCCATTACTCCTAATTAGCCCACAGCAGGTATTACTAATCAATCACACACTACTGCCAAGCTCAGACACGTCAGCCACCACAACCTATTTCAGTTGGCACAGAGCTACTTGACCCTGACTCTGGGGCAGGATGAATGGCTGCTCTGATAGTTAAGGTTTCTTATGTGAAAAAGAGAAGGCTACAGTAATTCAAACATATCCAGCAAAGATTCTCTGATACTTCACAGGAAAAATGTCTCTGATTTCTGGATAGAACCAAGGACTGGGCAGACCATGCATGCTCTGCATAGCTGACCATGGAACTGGAGGGAATCAAGCCTCAGACACTTACAGATGGGCACGGCTGATTCAACCGGGTGGATCTGTATCAGACCAGGGCGTGCTGAAACCTTTACCTTTCTTACTGATTTGAAAACGGTACATATGAAAGCTGTCTAAAATGCTATGCATAGAAGAATGGCTTAATACAATGAGCTGTGCTTTTCAACTGAAAAAAACACAACATCTATGATAAATCACACAGGAAAGCCATGACACTAATATGTGGTTTTCTACAGCTAATGTTCTAAAAACAAAATGTTCTTTTGGCACGGACCTCAAAATTTGTCACGTTCTCATTAGTCTTGAGGGCAACAGTGGTACTTTATACAATTCTAACCATCACGCAACACGGAGAGCCTGAAGTACCGGATTTCTTCTCAAAGGAGCAGAAAATTGCAAACAATACATTATGACAAATACGAATATCTTCAAGTTCATATTATTCAAATTAATATTTTATTTTTTTAAGTAAAAATACAATTTATGGAAAAACATCAAACCCCAATGTTGAGGAACTGCAATTTATTCCATTCAGAAATAAAATATAAGAGATTGTTATAAGGTGCTCCCATTTATAATATCTGTAATATCGTTTCTCATATTGGTTTCCAATGATATATATTTAATATATATTCAACATATGCTCAAAATACATATGCTCATATATACTCAAATTATATAATTTGAACATATATATATATATTTTTTTTTCAAAGAGTCGGACACGTCTGAGCAACTTCACTTTCACTTTTCACTTTCATGCATTGGCGGAGGAAATGGCAACCCACTCCAGTGTTCTTGTCTGGAGAATCCCAGGGACGGGGGAGCCTGGTGGGCTGCCGTCCATGGGGTCGCACAGAGTCGGACACGACTGAAGCGACTTAGCGGCAGCAGCATTCACGCTTCTGGAGACGCTGACACTTAAATAGCACCGCTACTTTTGAGACACCCTGGACCTCTCATAACCTGGCGAGTTTCTCTGGGGCTCTAAATTACTCCCTTCCAGTTAACCGATGTCCTTCCATCACTCTACAGCTGTCTTCTCTTGATTTAAAGTGAGCTTGTCTTTGGTTTCTTTTTCAAGATTTTGAGGTAATATTCTCTGACAGAGCATTGTTTTCTTGAACTTGAGTGTGAAATGTAAAAGCTGTTGTCATGCATATGCCACTGAGATCACTTTACTATTCCTATATGCTATTAACGTTTCCCCAGTTCAGGAATCTGATTTAGGGAATGTAATCGCACTACCTTTGGGGAAGAGTCAAGTGACCACCTTTCATCAGATGCGTATGTTAGATTTTAGTTTTTACAACACTGATCTACATATATAAAGTGATACATTCATTTTAGGAGGATTTCTTTGCTTGTTTGTTTCTTAACCATAACCCCAGCCAGAATTCTTATTCACCTATCAGAACATACATATAAAGATGGGGTGTGTGTGTCCGTATTTTTTTAATGAAATAGATGTTTTGTAAACTGTGGCTTCCTCTAAGACCTTCTCTTCTAGTCTGTTTTACTTAACAACATTTGTTGCTTGTGACTCATTATGTGAATTCAGGGCCCATTAACGTATCGATTATCAAGTCTGAAAAACAACAGACTAGGTATAACAAGTTAGTCAATGCCCACCGGGGTCACCCTGTAACTCTTTTCTATGCTTGCACCCCATGTGTTTTCATAGACAAGATGCAGGCAGAACAGAAGTTCCTCTCCTACTGCAGTGAGCCCCCGGGGGCCTGTACTGAAACGCAGAGTCTGCTTGGGCTGGACTGGGGTGCGAGATTCTGCCTTTGTGCCTGGGGAGGTATGGATGGACCAGTCTGGGGGTAGCAGGCTAAGAAGAGGGGGTGCAGAGGAGCAGGGCGGTGTGAAACACCTCCCCACCACCACACAGCCCTGCTGCCTCCAAGCGGGGTGGGGGTGGCCTGCGTTCACTGCAGAGGAGGCCCCCTTACGCTTTCATCTTCTCTTCTGTGATCTGGACTCTTGTGTCCTTCCTCCAGAACCAACCTCCGCCAAAACAAGCAGGGACAAGGCCACTCTTTTGGTGACTGCCGGGAAGCCTTCTGGATGGGATCACCCCAAATTGTGGACAATTACTTTGTCTGTCTCAGCAAAGCAGGGGCACCAAAGATGATGCCGGCCAACCAGAGTGTGACTTACTAACCTTTCGTTTCAGGCACCTGTTAAACTGTGTAACCTGCTCATCAAGGTGGACACACTCATAACACACTTCTGAATGTGACGGCAGGAAGTCCTGGCTTTCAAAGCATGATTTCATAATTCTAAGCCACGGAGTCAGAATCCCCACACTAGGAAACACTGATGGTCACTGTTACTGTTCCTGGTACCATACTGGCTTTCTGCACCTCCGCCTCCAGAATTCGGAGGATACGTGCATTGATAAAATGAAAATAGTCTTAATTTTGGTGAGGCTGTCTTTTGTGGAATCATTTTGTGCACCTATCTGGAGGGACGGGGAGTGGGCTCACCCACTGCACCCAAGCATGTACCTGGCACATACACATTTGATTAAAAACGTGAACTTATGAGTGTGATTTTTTAAATGGGACAACTTACTTTATTAGCTGATTTCTCATTACAGCATTTGCTTTCTTGAATTGAGCAGGGCGCTTTAATAAGAGGGAGGCAGAAATGAAGAATGGCACCTTCCAAATCACATGTGTTCACGATGCGGAAAGGGAGAAGGGAGGGGAGGGGAGGCAAAAGAGAGAGACAGACAGACAGAGCAGGGCAGCGATCCCTGACCCCCGGGGGATGGGGTGGCAGGCGGAAGAGGCAGCTGACTGCGGATGCCTCTTCCCACCCCCGTGAGGAGCAGCATCTTCATGAAGGGTAATGACAATTAATGCGGAGTTTGGGGGAGAGAGGGGATGAGGGTTGGAACTGAGGTCTAAGGCAGTGGTTTTCTGGCGGGGGGGCTGGTGGTGGAAATTATGCCTCCCAGGGACAACTGGCATCCAAGGTCCGGAGACATTTTTCACCTTCATCACTCAGGAGTGGAATACAGGGCTTCCGGCGGGTGGAGGGTAGGGAGGCTGCCCAACATTCTACAAAGCTCAGGGCAGCCCCTACAGCAAAGAACTGGCAGCCCCCAGATGTCTGCAGTGCCCAGGTTGAGACCATGACCCAGGGGTACAAAGGTAAGCCTGACAGGAGCCAGAGGAGAAGCTACTAGGAAAGACAATGCACTCAGCAGGCCCATTGGGCTATTTAGGGCACTGGGCGAGAGAGAGGGAGACAGTGTGGATGGAGATGAGCTCAAGAAGGGGGTCCGGCATCGGCTACCCGCCCCTTCCACTGGATCCCCAGTCAATCGCCAGTGGGCTCGGTTCCGCTGCTCCCGCTGAAGGCAGCCTACGCCTCTTCCCAAGCACAGGCTGGAGAGAAGGCAGCCACCCTCGGGTGGAAACACACCATGGGCTGCCCTGTGGGGTGACGCACCTCTGGCGAGAAAGGCTCCCCTGCGGTGGGTGTGGACCCCGCCACGGCGCCCATCGGCTGGGCTTCCAACTGCCAGAAACTGCATTCCTTTGCCTTGAGGCGTGCTCTTGGCTGCCCAAGTGGCAGTCCTGAAATGCCAGGAAATCAACTGCCTCTGCAGGCAGCCCTGCACCAATGCCAGGCAGGTCTGGATGAATAGGTCCCGGCCCCCTTGCCTCTGGGTTGGGCAACCAGCAGACCCGCTTCACACTGCCTCCCAGGGCTCTGCAGTGTGCCCACAGTGGCGAGGTGCTTGGCAACACCCCCTCACTGGCTGCTGTTCCTGTCCTGCCCCCCTTCCCCCCACTCTCATATGGGTGCTTTCTTTACCGTCCCCCTAAAATAATTTGCATTTCAATTCTCAGCTCAGGGTCTGCTTCTGGGAAACCCAAACTCTAATGGCAAGTCTTTGGAAGGGACACTGGGGGTGTCGGTCACTTGATCCTCAGGTTCCTCGGATGTGGGAGATCTCTGGGTTCTCAGTCGCCCTCTCTCAGAGGGTCCGACCTTCCCACCCCCTGGTCCTGAGAACAGAATCCCGGGATCTGCTGAGCCACGGGCTCTAGACTTACTCCTTTCAGACCATCAGAAACGCGGCTCATGCCAAGTACATTCCAGTCTCTCCCACATCGTTAGCTTGAGGCTGGCAGGGAACCCAAGCACAATCCCTACAAGTCTCAAGTGCCCCTGAAGTCAAACCTCTGCAAGAACTTAAATAAGTAACACTTGACTCTGGGAGGGAGGTCTTACTCTAGTGCCGGGAACAGGCAAAGCTGGAAACAAGGGCGGCCGAGGGTCAAACGAACTTGGACGGATTACCAGGGGGGACCGAAAACCACAGAACAGCAACATGGATCAGCCGTTTCAAACCCCTGCGAGACAAAGGAGAGACGTGAACTGTAAGCCCCCTCGGGGCGATGCTAAATCACTCATCTTCCCTACAGCGGGCATCCGAGATGCTAAGGAATCTCAAGAAAATGCTCGGCGCTTGAGGCATGTGATGGCGGCAGTGTATCGAGGGCTCCCCACGCCACCAGCAGCAGGCCAGTAGACAGCGATGCACCCGACGCCTTCCAAGGACTCTGACTCCTCGGGGACCGAGCCCTGCCCTGAGGGGGTCCCACAGTCTCTGAGGACCGGCGTGCAGCTCAGGGTCTGTCCACAGGAAGCCACTCCTAAGGGTGGCTCTTTATGAGTCCTCTGAAGCCAGTCTTCTCTGATTGTGGGTGCCGGCTGGGTTTCATCTCTGCTGAGAACATCCACTTTGGGGCCCTGATTTCTCGCCAGCGTAGGTGGGGGGGACAGGAGATCTTCTATCTCAGTTCTTAGCTGTGTAGAGCTTTTTTTTCTTTCCTTCTTTCTCTTTTCTTTAAAAAAGGGAAAAGAACAGCAGAGCTTTTCTGCCGGGCAATCTATTCCCTTATTTATAATGCAGGACAGCAGCGCCTTGTAAGTGTATATTCTGGTTCATCTGAGGACACACGGTTGTTCATTTTAAAATTAGATTCATCCTAATTATACAAAAACAGCCTGCATGTGGTTGGTCAAAACAGCAGGACAGCATTACTCAGCACCTACCTTCTGAGCCTGCCATCTAGACTCCACTAAACTTCTTTAGCACACAGCCCCTGCCCTCTTAGAACTTCAAATCCAGCAGAGAAATCGCCACCTCATTGACCAATGTGAGGTCTGGGCAATGAACAGTGAGGAAATCCATATAGTAAGAGACTTAACATGTACTATCACCTTTGGACAAAGGGTTGAAGGAAACTGTCATTAAAGGGGTACGTTTCAGCAAGGAAGAAACAGAGATCATTTGGATCACAATCCTAATGAACCAGGGCAGGCCTGGGGAGCTCCCTGCATGAAGGATATTTGGAAGCTGGGTTGAAACAGAAGCAGGAAAAAATATATGCTAGACTGTAAGGGACAGAGGGCTTCCTTGGCGGCTCAGATGGTAAAGAATCCACCTACAGTGCGGCAGACCCAAGTTCCATCCCTGGGTCAGGAAGATCCCCTGGAGAAGGAAATGGCAACCCACTCCAGTATTCTTGCCTGGAAAATCCCATGGACAGAGGAGCCTGACAGGCTACAGTCGGAAAGAGCTGGACATGACTTAGCACACACAGACAAGGGACAGAAGTTTGTTTTTGGACAGCAGAAAAACATCAGAGCAAGAAGCAAGAGTAGATGCTACAAAAAAAGTCAGTACGTTAGTCAGCTTCAGCATCACACTCAGTCCAAGTGGGAGAACCAACTTTGTGTTCAAGAGCCTGGAGCCCTGGGCAGGTAACTGACCATCTATTATTTTTATTTTATGCAAACCCTGAGGGTTCCCTGAGTTCAACGACTGACCACAGAACATATCTCTTGAGGCTGAAAAATTCCAGGACATCTCTAAAAAGTAGAGAAGAAAATGGCAACCCACTCCAGTATTCTTGCCTGGAAAAGCCCATGGATGGAGCAACCTGGTGGGCTTAAGTCCATGAGGTCGCAAAGCAGCAGACACGACTGAGTGACAAACGCTGTGACTATAAAAAGGAGACTGTTACCAGTAAATGCATCCTAATGATTTAGAACTGAAAAAAGAGTAACTAATAATACAAAGTGATCAAGGAAATTTGATTTCCTGCCTTTGGAACAATCAGGCTCCATACTTCTAGGGTGCAGGTTGACGTAACACAATCAATTTTACAACTTCTGAAATAATAAGATAACGATAAGACTGTTTCCCCATGTACCGCGCCCTCCCAGGCACTCTGGACTGGCTACACAGTTCATAACCACAATCTCATTTAGTGTCCTCAACAAGGCTGTGAAGTATCAATACTATTTTTATTGTACAGATGGGGTGGCTGGAGTTCAAAGTGGTTAAGTAACTTGTCAGAGAGACCGCAAGCTAGAAGGTGGCAAAGCTGGCATCCAACTCAGTGCCTGAGTGATGCCACCCCTCTACCCATAACTCCTGATCTCCCCCCAGCGCCCCGGCTCTCAACCAGGCCAGGACCCCAGGCCCCCCGTTTCCACCCTCCCTGCAATTCGCACTTTGTCTCTCAGAGAAGGGGGATGTCTCTCCTACCTGCTCTGTGACAGGACTTTAAAATAGGACATTCCTGGTGCCCACACTGCAGGCTACCCTTTGCCCCAGGGATCCTAGTGAGGGGCAGTAACCAGTGGGGCGTGACTGAGAGAAGTAGTTTTTTCTTGTGACGGGATAGCAAGGAGTAGCTGGATTCAAAAAGATACATGCACCCCAAAAGCAATACTACTCACAACAGCCAAGACACAGAAATAACCTAAATATTCACCTTCAGAGGAATGGACAAAGAAGATGTCATACATATATACGATGGAATACTGCTCAGCCATAACAAAGAATGAACTAACGCCATTTGCAGCAACATGGATGCAACTAGAGATTATCAGACTAGGTGAAGTAAGTCAGAAAGAGAAAGACAAATACCATACGATACCGCTTACATGTGGAATCAAGAATACGGAACAAATGAACCTGTCTATGAAACAGAATCACTGACACAGAGAACAGGCTGTGGCTGCCAAGAAGGATGGGGTCGGATGAGGGATGGATTGGGAGTTTGGGATTGGCAGATGCAAGCTACTATATAGACGGATAAATAATAAGGTCCTACTCTAGAGCACAGCGAATTACACTCAATATCCTATGATAAACCACAGTGGAAAAGAATATTTTAAATAAATAAATATATATATAACTGAATCGCTTTTATGTACAGTAGGAATTAACACAGCCTCGTAAACCAACTATATTTCAATGAAAAAAAAAGTCTTAGCTGGATTCTGTACTTGAGAGGCACTTATCAGGATTAACTTCTTCATATTGCAAGTTTTAATTTTCATAACTACTGAAAAATATTTCACAAAAATAGACTGTGCCATCAAAGACAGCCCTGCTTAGGGTAATATAAAGGCAAATGATTCTTTTTTTACTTTTTACATGTCTTTAGCATGATACCTCTGATCACTGGTTGGTCCCAGTTCTTAATGAAGTACAGGTCCCTTACTCTCAGAAGAAGACATTTTAATAATAATTAAACGATAAGTTTTCAAAAAGGTAAAATATGCAGAGTCAGAAGGAAAGAGCTTCTTTGTTCTCTTCACTGACCTCACTTTTATTATTCATTTCTCTCTTCCACTTCCTTCACCAGATGCATTTCTACAGAACAGGCTGAATATCTGATCAAACACATTAATACATTTATAATTTGGGAAGAAAACAAGCAAATATCCTTTTTGACTAAAAAACATTGGGCTTCTCCATTGTAGTAAGGAATGATAAATAGAATAAATACTAGGAAACTTGCTATTTTTAGTCAAGATATTATGTAATGAGTCATTTATTTAAACTGTCTAAAGCTCTGTAAAACGATTCCAGGAAAATGGCTTCAACTCCTCTGTCAGCACACCAAGAATCAGCTCTGCCCTCTGCTTCCTGATAGCTCCACTTTTCATTTTAGTTTCCTTTAAAAAAAATGCCAGCACAAATGAGGACCTCCTGTATAGCACAGGGAACTCTACTCAGTGCTCTGTGGTGACCTAAATGCCAAGGAAATCCAAGAAAGAGTGGATGTATGTATGTACCTATCTGTCAGTCACTGAGTCGTATTCAACTCCTTGTGACCCTGTGGACTGTAGCCCAGCCCCACCAGCTTCCTCTGTCCACGGAGTTCTCCAGGCAAGAACACTGGACAGGGTTGCCATTGCCTTTTCCAGGAGATCTTCCTGATCCAGGGATTGAACCCAGGTCTTCCGCTTTGCAGGCAGACTCTTTACCATCTGAGCCACCAGGGAAGGCCTTATGTATATGTAAGGCTGATTTACTTTGCTGTACAGCAGAAACTAACACAATATTGTAAGCAACTCTTCTCCAGTGAAAAATTTTAGAATGTGTCAGCATCATTAGTAATGTGCCAGTTACACCAGGCTTGATCGGTAAACTCCCAACACTATATACATATTATGACCCACACAGATTTATTAAGAAGTTCCAGATGACAGTCAAAGACTCCAAGGAAAAGGCAGGTGTAGGCAGATTAAAAGTGACCCCGTAAGAGCGAGCAGGAAGGGAGAAAACAGATCTGGGTCAGCTAGGAGGGCGATCCTGCACTAAAACCCAGATGTGGGTTACCTCGTCACTATGGAGAGGTTTCCACCACGTAACGCCTGGTGGGCTGCCATCTCTGGGATCGCACAGAGTCGGACACGACTGAAGTGACCTAGCAGCAGCAGCAGCAATGCCTCCAAACGCACCAAGACAGCTCTCTGAGGAGAGCCTCCCAAGAACTGAAAAAGAGTGGCAGAGAGGGGCAGATGACTCCCGCCCCAGCCCAGGGCCGTCCGGGAGGCGGGGCTGCATGTCCCCTCCCACTTCACCAGGTGTGGGCAGGCGATCGCTGTCGCTGGTGGAAGTGGAGCAAAACGATGCTGTGTCCCTTCCAAGCCGAGGCAGGGAAGAGGCCCGTTCTGCCCCGTCTCTTCCCTTCTAGGGGTCTGACACAGTGAGGACGTGACCTCGGAAGCCTTGAGCTGGAGACGGAGGGACCAAGACCCAGGAAATCCGGAGTCTCCGAAATTCACACAGAGCAGAGCCCCCAGTGAATCCGGAACAGCAATGAAAGATACAATTTTACTTTCTTTAGCCCCTGCCCGTTTTTTTTTTTTTTCCAAAGCTTGATGTTTTCCTAACCAACACATATGGAGAGAAAAGGTAAGTGTCTCAATCACTTGAAATAATGCATAGAGTTTCTTTGTGCATGGAATTTGATAGAATCATAGATTTTTAAGGCTAAAGTTGTACAGCCCAATTCTAGCAGCTACTGGCCACCAATGGCAATTGAAAACTTGAAATGTGGCTAGCTGAGGCTGAGATCTGCTACAAGTGTAAAATATATACCAGATACTGAAGGTTTAATACAAAAAAGTAAAAATCTCATTATTATTTCATATTATGTCAGTAATTTTTGAATATATTAGATGAAATAAAATATACTGTTGAAATCAAACACACTGGTTGCTTTTTTACTAATTTATAATGTGGCTACTAGAAGATTTTAAACTACATACGTGGTTCACTTTATATTTCTATTGGACTCCTGCTGGGAGAGTAGGTGTCAGCAAATTACATGTCACTGTTTTTATAAATAAAGCTTTATTGGTACAGAGCCATGACTATTTACATACTACCTGTGGCTGCTTTTCCACTACAGAGTAGCTGAAAAGTAGGACTCTCAGAGTAGTCCTGAAAAGCTCAACATTTGTATTATAATGGCTTATTATACAAAGTGTTTGTAGAAGATCTGTTTTGGGTTACTAAGAAATAAGACCAATGATAAGAAGTATCATGCTAAGGACATAGAGAAGGAAAAGAAATCATTGTTTGTCTTTGTATCAGCCTAGGTAGGGCTGTCCTTGACTTACAAGGGTTGTCCTTGTAAAATATTTGCAATATTTTTGAAAATTAAAATTTGCAATATGAAGAACTTAATCCTGATAATACCCAGATAAAGAATAATTTTGAAATTGCCTAATTCACCTACTCTAACTACTTCATGACTAAGGAAATTAAAGCTCAGATAAGTGAAGAGACTTGTCCAAAATATTTTTACTCTAAATTAAGTGGTATTTCCATAAGGTCATTATCATTCATTCACTCACTGATTCATACTCTCCACCCATCTCTAATTTTCATCATTAAAGTAATAAAATCCCTATCAGAAAATCAACACGTAATAGCAGAGGAACCCTTGAGTAATATTGAGCAACAAATAGGCTGTAAGATAGTTTTTAAATTAAGCTTCATTTGAAAATACTTTAAAGAGAACCTATCATGTAATCTGCTTTCAAATTAAACTTGAAATTACCCCAAACGTAGAGCCAGCTTGCTAAAAATATTCCTTATTGGAATTAAATGTTAAAAATTTGCCACATCTTGGAGAAAGTGAAATCTGTTCCCCAAGACTTCACAGCAACATATAACTGCCTCGTTCTAGCAGCTACCCTCATGTCAGTATATTATTCTAGAACCGTTCACTGGGCTCGCCATTTCCAGTCTCCATCCCACTCAAGACCTACTCCAAAAAAACCCTTTCAAAATAAAACTCTCATACACTAACCCTTAGTCTCTTCAAGATAAAACCCACTTTCCTTATTTGGCTTCGAAAGCCTTCATCATGTGGCTCCCACCTGCCCCCATGGCCTCATTTACGGTCCTCTGCACATCCAAGTAAGCTCCTTGCAATCCCCGAATGTGTCATACTTCTATCCCATTTCATACACTTGCAGATGGTTTTCCTACTCCTAGAACTCTCCCCACCCCCCATACACTGTACTTACTCCATCACAGAACTTACTTATATTGTAATTGATTGTAACTGTGGAAGCACTAATTCTACCTCTGTGGGAGCAGTTAATATTTAACACCTCACTGCAGGTCCAGTGCTACGTTACTTCATTTAATCTTCACTGTGTTATAGAGGAGATGGGGCACAAGCAACAGAGTCAGGGGAAGACAAGACAGGAACCCACACATCACCACTCTTAGCCAGGTTCTTAATTCTACACCAGGGGTTTTCAGTGGAGGTGATTTTGCTCCCATGAGACACCTGGCAATATCTGGAGACATTTTTCAATGGCTGCAAGTATCTAGTGGGGTAAGAGGCCAGTAATGCTGCTAAATATCCTATAATACACAGCACAGCTCCTCATAGGAAAGAATTGTTCAGTCCCAAATGTCGATGATTCAGAGGCTGAGAAACACTGCTGATGCTGCTGCTAAGTCGCTTCAGTCGTGTCTGACTCTGTGCGACCCCATAGACGGCAGCCCACCAGGCTCCCCCGTCCCTGGGATTCTCCAGGCAAGAACACTGGAGTGTTCTGCTCTATGCTAAATTAATGCCTGTAGACTGACGCAGGAGACTGAGCATCTTTATAGCAAGGATCTTTAAATGTTCACCATGGGGATCCACCACAGAGCCTGGTACCCAGTAGATGCCCAGTGCATATAGGATGGATGGGTGGACGGATGAATGCAGGAATGGAGGGATTAATGGATGGATGGGTGCGTGGATGGGGGTGGATGTAGAGATAGAGGGCTGGATTGAGGAATGGATAGATTTCAGGAGAAAAGAAACAAGGTGACGTTTTTAAGGCTTGGTTCTGTGGCATCTGAAATAAAAATAAATTGGAAAACACATTTTTAATTAACAGTAAATGAATTCATATAGAGTACATTCCAGAGGATGCCTTAGCCTTAGCAATACCTCACGTGTATGAATCTGTAGTGTGAGATCACATTAACAAGCTAAGGGCCTAGGAGTATCTTTCAAGAATCCCTCACAGGTACTATACTACAGGATAAATTGATATGTTCATCATCCACACAGGCCATAATTTACATTGGTTTTTTTTTAGATTTCCTGTATAAGGTTCCCCTGGTATCTTTAAAAAAAAAAAACACAAATAATACAAAGATATACAACTGTATGCTTCCTCCTGTTGTAACTACAATTCAGATATAAATACATTATTCTAGGTTTCCAGATGCTGGGAGTAAAATAAGGAGGAGAAATTACAATGAAGCTGAGGCGAAATTCAGAAAAGTAAACAAAAATATATAAGGCAGAAATAAACCATTCTATGCCTGGAGTCAATTAATTTATCTAAATACCAGAAATGAAGTCAAGAAAAGATATTTTACGGTTATAACATTTTTAAAGTAACAGCAATTTAGCCTAATCTTTATATCATCACAGTGGCAGCATTAAATACTATTGAATACAAACTGATAGATTTTTCTACAGAAGAGCATAAAGGTTCACTGTGAGTGATCGCTTGTCATAAAATGCAGTAGAAGGGGCGTCCCTGGTGGCTCAGTTGTAAAGTATCCGCCTGCCAATGCAGAAGACATGGGTTTTATCCCTGATCTTGGAAGAGCCCACGTGCAGAGGAGTAATGAGGCCTGGGAGCCACAACCTCTGAGCCCATGTGCCTGGAGCCCATGTGCTCTGCACCCAGAGAAGCCACTGCCGTGAGCAGCCTGTGCATGGCAACGAGAGGGTGGCCCCCACTTGCCACTGCCAGAGAAAGTCCCGGCAGCAACAAATACCCAGCACAGCCAAAAATAACTAAGTAATTTTAATTAAAAAATGTAGCAGAAGTTAAAGCCTGCCTGCTAATCCACCACAGCCATGTCCAACTCTGAGACCCCATGGACTACAGCTCCCCAGGCTCCTCTGTCCATGGCATTCTCCAGGCAGGAGTACTGGAGTGGGTTCTCATGCTCTAAAGCAGATGGGACTATTTTTTCGGTAAAGAATCTGTCTGCAGTGCAGGTGACCCGGGTTCGATCCCTGGGTTGGGAAGATCCCCTGGAGAAGGAAATGGCAACCCACTCCAGTATCCTTGCGTGGAAAATCTCAAGGACAGAGGAGCATGGTGGGCTGCAGTCCATGGGGTCGCAAAGAGTCGGGCACGACTGAGTGACTAACACCATGAATTATTCCTCACAACCTTTTGCATCCAACTTTGGCCATTTGTGGCCACACACACACATGAGAATATGGTGATCAAATACGTTTTGGTACATGCTGCCCCTGTATACGAGCATAAAAAGCAGGCTCTGGAAACACTTGCATTAAGTTGTTAACCTGAGGACTTCCCATAGAGTAACCAGTATAAACTAAAATCAGGATGTGCCCAGACATTCAGGAGCGTGGAGGAGGACGGAAATTGATGACAGGCTTTGCAGCTGGGGACATCAGCAGGGCTGTGGCGTCTCTCTCTGTGGGAACCGCGGCTGCAGCCAGAGACGAGCAGTGCCTTTCTCGCTGTACGTGAGAACAGGACACAGACTTGTCAGAGGAGCCTCTGCGAGTACGGACATGCAAGTGGGGAGATACTGATGCAGACGGGAGAGAGAAAGGAAAACGCTGACCCGAGCCCAAAAATGTCACGATCGCTAACCTCAATCATGAACTGCTGAGCAGCTGTTCTGAACAACCAGGGCTTAAATCTGGGGAAACAGTCTTGAGACAAACGAAAGAAAGGAGGAGCGTATCAGGACCTTCCCGGGAACCACTGAACAACCTACATCACAAGTGTCAGAAGACGCAATGGGCTCCGAAGACGACGATCACACAGCCTGCCATCCAAACAAGGGCTGTCTTCTCCACTCTCCTCAACACAGACACTCCTGGGCCTCCAGAGGAGTCAGACAGCGTACTTCTCAAATGAAGAAGATACACCTGCGGTCGATCAGCGTATCTGTCCAAGCTTTTGCTTTCATCAGCTCATCATTCATGACTTTCTGAATAAAAAACCCTGCATTCTTGATCACAGAGGAGAAGCCATGATACCTGAAAGCTCTTTTTTTTTTTAAACTAGGAAGTTGAGTAATTAGTTCAGTTCAGTCCTTTCCTAATTGTTATATGTGCCCCGTCTACAGTCCAGTTTTGGCATACACACACACACATGCAGGAACACACATGCATATGTTATTACACATATTACATACAGTTATCTACACAATGCAAATAATACAAATATTACTGTATGCCGTGTATACACCTATACATATCCATACATGTATATGTGTATGTCAGAGCATCTGTCATGAAGGAAAAGCTACAGTATGCTTCCTGGGAGACAGCCAAGCTCCTGGGTCCTAATTCTTGGGTCTCCTGACTTGTCACTTGAAAAGGATACTTAAGTTCAGAGCAGAGCTCAGTTTCTCACTCAATAAAAATAGTACCACAGAAGAAGAGCTGCCAGGACATAAAGTCTCCAAAGTGCCTTGAAATTAGGACAGTATGGACCAAACAACGGAGAAGGCAATGGCATCCCACTCCAGTACTCTTGCCTGGAAAATCCCATGGGCGGAGGAGCCTGGTAGGCTGCAGTCACGGGGTCTCGAAAAGTCGGACACGACAGAAGCGACTTAGCAGCAGCAGCAGGACCAAACAACATGAGCATTAAATGTAGATCACGATTCTAGCTGTCAGTTGGGCAGATTCCTGAGAAGACGTGGAAATACTATTTGTGACTCGGTAATGTGCACATTCCCTCTCGCCCGCACTGGCCTAAATGTCACAAGTGACTAACACTTTAGGCCCTTAAGGTGGAGAGTGAGCATCCTTAATCAGAGATGCACCAGCCTAAATGTATTCAATCCCAGACCACATGGATCCCAAGAGAGTCCTGGGTGAATCGTGCTGCAACTTACACTAATACACATGGGTGGGAAACCTCACAAAACCATCACCTCCTCAGATTAATAGAAGTTTATTTTATTTAGGGGGCCACGTGAGGGACCCCGACAGGCATTCCATTCCATCACAGTGGAGACCACTTCAGAGTCTCTCCGCATGAACATCACCTAGTGTCTCACAGTTCACTAGGCTGCATGCTGAGCTGCAGAGCAGCTAGAGGGGCCAGGCACACAGTAGGTACACAAATCTTTGTAGCCTAAAAGAGAAATCAAGTCAGGTAATTAAAATGAATTTAAATAAAGCAAGGAGTTCACCTGCCGTCTGTCGTTCAAGCAGCTCAGACACGAGAATAAACTCTTCTAGCAAAATTCTCAGCAACTGAGCGACTTCCCTTTCACTTTTCACTTTCCTGCATTGGAGAAGGAAATGGCAACCCACTCCAGTGTGCTTGCCTGGAGAATCCCAAGGACAGGGGAGCCTGGTGGGCTTCCGTCTATGGGGTCGCACAGAGTTGGACATGACTGAAGCGACTTAGCAGCAGCAGCAGCAGCAAAATTCTCTGCTGTGATATGGACATACAATGTAAGCCAGGCAGCAAACATTCACTTGAACAAAACTAAGTCAGAAGATGACATCAGACACAGTACCAGACAGGACAGAGAAACACGTTCCCTTCTGCCCCTCCCATTCATTCTTCCAAAGGAGCATCTCCCTGAGCCCAGATGTCAGAGCCATGGCTAGATGCGCTATGAGTCAAGGATGAGGAAACCCACAACCCATCATCACGGTTCAGAGGGGAAGACAGAGATGAAACAGACAGAAACAAACAAACTGTCCTGCAGGTGTGCGCTTAGTCACGTCTGACCCTCTGCAACGCCATGGACTGTAGCCCGCCAGGTTCCTCTGTCCATGGGGTTCTCCAGGCAAGAATACTGGAGGGGGTTGCCATTTCCTAGGCCAGGCGATCTCCCCCACCCAGGGATCGACCCTGCGTCTCTTGTGTCTCCTACACTGGCAGGCAGGTTCTCTGTCACTGCACCGCCTGGCAATACAGACTAACGCACAAAGCATCAGGGCCACCTGCTGAGAGAGGTTTATAGCCGCAGGGCCATCTTCCAGAACCTGGACCTGAACCGCCCTCTCAGACTGCTCCAGTTCAAAAGCTTGGCTGAGACACTGGATATTTGAGAAAGTCAGCTTAAAGAACATGTTAACCATTCATTCCTCTAGGTCTGAGCTCTATTTCTGCACTAGAGACAGCGTCCAAAATCTCCACCACTGAGCATCGGAGCTCAGGCCCCCACAAATAAAGTCCCACCAGGTGACTTTCCATTACTATACTTTCTGCATCGTTTTTTCTCTTGCAGGTTGGCAAAAGACTTTACCATATAAAGAGCTTTACTTCATTTTCTGTAGAAATGAAGTTCAAGTTACGTGACAGGATATTTCATGGGAGTATAACTGGTTGGCATGCGTGTAGAGGTAACCCTTTACAAATGTTATCTGATTTATCCTCACAGGTTCTGTACATACTTGCCACCTCAGTGGCCCCCTCCCCGCCTTTTCTTTTCTGTTAACTTGGACACAGAAGTTCAGAGCTAAATTAAAAACTGAAACGCAATAAGCACTTATTTCAGTTTAATTTATGCCTAAGATGTTGATCTCTCTTCCTTCATCATTTTTTACTGGTCTCATCACTTTGTGGGCTTTTTTTTACTCTGCATTTACTGATACACGTTTCTGGAAGTCAATACTCTGTCAACAAAAATAAATGACCAGAACCATCCATTGTAATCTCCTTTTAGTCTCAACTGTCACAAGAGTTTTCATGAATAGCTAATTTGAAGACGCCCCCTTGGGTATCATACCTCCGTCACTTGGAAACTCAGATAGTGTAATATTTGCCGTAATTATCAGGTTCAGAATCTGTTTATGAAACGGGGCAAGGAGACAGGAAAGAGGCTGACTGACTGAACTTACGTGCAGGGTAGCGGCCCAGGGTATTTCCTGATCTACCAGCAAGGGGATACTTGTATTGTGTGCTGGGTCTTGAAAGTCCCATTCGCCCCTTCCCCTACAGCTACTTTTGCAGACCAGTGACACCACCACATGCCCTTGGGCCCCTTGGGGCTGCCAAGGCCAAAGGCGCTGCCAGAACTCGCTGAGTGAGAAGGCACTGCGATCATCCAGCGATGTCTGTTCCCTGGAATCTCACTCTCAGCACTGACAATGCCTCTGGAACTCATAAGCGTCTGCTGAAACCCAGGGAGCTGAAGGTCAGTGTCTTCAGGGAATGAAGGTAACATGTAAGACAAACCGCTGCTGAGGGTTTCCAGGCACTCAAGGCAAATGCCCCCAGGAAGAGCTCACAGAAATAACTCTGAGTTGTCACAACACAAAACAGGGCCAGCTTTCATATCAAAGGAGAGAAACTGAGCCATTTACACGTGGCGCACACACAGGTACAGACCTTGGCACACCCCATCCACACTCACTCAGATGCTTACTTAAGTATTTGTGGGAACACGGGGTTTGGGCACAACCATTTATTTACTCAACAAAGATTTATCCAGCACCTACTTGTGTGCTAAGCACCGGTCAAGATGCTAGATAATTATGAGTAAACAAGGTAGTCAAGACTCTTTTTCTCATGGACTCTATATTCTAGACAGGGGAGACAAGTACTCAACAAGTAGCAACTGAAATGAACAATTCATATACCAAATAACACCACGGAAGAGGGATAAAGGTAAGCAAAAACAATGCAAGGGTTCTGAGAAGCAATGGGAGCCTGCCTTTGCTCCAACATCAGGGAAGCGCTCTTAAAAGAAGCAACACATAGTCTTACAGTACAATGACAAAAAGGAGCTCAAGAAACCAATCATCTTTACTCTGATTTCCTTCAAAAAGATGAGCATACTAAAACGAAATGTGCAATGTCATTTGTGGCTCCACACACCATGTTTCAGCAACTGCAAAATTCCCAGGAAAGGAAAAGGATCCATGACTTTCTCCACTGGGAAGGAAAGTTCAAGAAACCTCCTTTTCCCAAAGTTGCTAAATTAAAAGGGATCTTTCTTAATTTGCCTCTATAGCTAAATTTGCTACAAAGAGTCTAAAGAGGGGTAAATGGAATGCTAATTTCTCTTTTAATGTCAGTTACTTTATAAAAAGCATTTTTCAATGTCAATAAAATTATGCCTTTGCATTGTAATGCCAACAGGAATTGCTTTATTTAGGAAAAGTCTATGGCTAAATTCAGTATCATTTGCTTTCACTTGTTGAAAAATAGAAGCAAATCACATTTACTAGCAGATGACACAACTTCAACACACAATTAAACTTTGAAATTCATTAAGATTCTGATGATATCTATTCAACATGCACAAATAATAAGTGACTGTTCACCAAAGCCTTCACATATCTCATCTTGAATAAGTTGCTTGATATTGAATTTCTGTCGAAGTCAATTAAAACGCTTAGCTAGCTGGCATGAAAACTCCTGAAAACATCCACTGCTTAGAATAACTTTCATTAAAACACCTTTTTATTTCCTGTTTCCTAGTCCCTGCCTTGTTTCAGAATCGGAGAGGCAAGCAGCAGTGAATCAGGGAGCTGATCTGTCACTGTGAATATCCAGAATGAATCCGTGAAATATTTTGACTAACATGCAATTTGTATCACTGTGCAATCCAGAGCATGCTATATATTACTGCAATGTAAATATTCATACTAAAAGAAGGTCAAATAAAATTATTGCCCCAAAGGTCTACATTACCCAATATACTGATACTATTAGAAACTGCTGTGCTCTGTTATTAATACACTGTCCAAGGAATGCTGAATTTCTTGAACTTCAAAACAGGTCTTTGACTGACTCTCACAAGCACCTAGGATCAATAACATGCTAAGGAGAAGACTTTGTTTCATGTATTTACTAGGCTTAGTGTTTGAATCTTCACAAATTCTGTGTGTGAGAAGGGCGGATGTCTGCTCAGGTAAACGCTCCTCTCTTCCTTCGCTTCACTTGACGAAACTGTAATGCTTCCAGACCCCACCTTGAACATTTCCCATTTGGGGAAAATTCTACATTGAACCTTCCAGACCCAAAACACTCACCCCACCTCCACTGAAAACAAATCAGAAGACTTAAGATTTAACAGTAATAAGAACCTGATGATGGTCGCTGGGAAATAAAAAGCACCACATCCACCAGGAGTAAAAACTCCCCCAAATGAGACCTTCTCTGAGGGGTGGCGGGGGTGGGGGAAAGCGCGCAGCTGGCACCACTGCGCGGATCGGAACCGACTCGAGATGGCCCAGGGGAAGATGCTGCGTCAAGAGAAGCGAAGCAAGAAGCGCGACCCGGAGGCAAGCGAAATCATCCGCAAATCCCCGAGGAGGTGGGCAGACGCCAAGTCGCCAGGCGCGGGCACCGGCGCACGCCACCCGCGGGGTCCGTGCCGCCTGCAAAGCCCTGAGCTGCGGGGCAGCAGAACAGGGGCTGGGGGACCCGCCGTCCCTTTAAACCGGCTCCGCCGCCACCCCCCCCCCCGCCCCCACCCCTCAGCCCCGCTGTCTGCCAACCTTTTCCGAACCCTCGTGTCATAGAACTTCCTCATCATGGAAACTTCCACTGGGTTCGGCGCCGAGGATGCCAAACTCCGGGTCACAAGGAGGCTGGCAACCAGCCGGGGCTCGGGGTCCGAGGGCCACGGCCGCCCCAGCCGCCCCGCTCCGCCGCTGCCCACGCCGCGGCTCCCCGAGGGTGCCCGAGCCGGAGGGCACCTCCTCCCCGCGGCGGGGCGCGGAGCCCCGGGGGCGGGCGCCCGGCGGCTGACACCCCACCCACGCCCGCCCGCCCGCGCGCTCGGCGTCGCCGCTCGCACCCCGAGGGGTTCCCGCGACACCCCCGCCCGCCCGCCCTCCGGACAGCCGGGACTGTCGCCCCCGCACCCCCGCCTCCGCGCCGTCCTCTCGCCGAATTACCGGGGCGCTGGAGCCGGCCGGGTGGGGCGCCCCCGCTGGGGGAGGCAGCCTGCGGGCGCTGCCCGAGCCCGGAGCTGGAGGGCCGCTTCCCCGGCGCACTCGCCTTATTCATGCAAAGTTAATCCCCGCCGCGTCACGGCCGCCCGCCCGAGGACGCGCGCCCGCCTTGGCCGAGCCCCGCAGTCTCCACCCTCCTCCGCCCCCTCCTCCCGGCGGCGGGGTCCCGGGAGCGCGTCCTGCAAAATGTCAACTCCCCGGGCGGAGAGGGGCGGCCGGGCCGGGGCCGCGCCGCCCGCCGGGGCCGCTCCACTTTTATAGGCGCGGGCGGCGAGCGCGGCCCGGCCGCCGAGTCCCCGCCTCTCGGGCCCGCGCGCCCGGCCCGCTCCGGGCCGCTGCCCTCCTCCGGCCCCGGCGCCCGCGCCGCGTCTGCCAGCCGGTGACCTGGTTTCCCCTCCGGCCCGCCCGGCGGCGGCGGCGGCGGCGGCGGCCCGGAGCAGGCCGGCCCGGATCCTCCCGGGGCGCCGCGAGGAAATGGCCTCCCGGGCGCCCGCCGGCCCCCGACGCCCCCGCCCCCGACGCGCCCGCCGCGCCCGGCCCGCGCCCCCCAGCCCCGCGCGCCCGGCCCGCGCCGCCCGGCTCACCGCCTCCGCACCTGCCGCCCCAGGTGCGGGCGCCCCGGGCCCCGTCCCGGCCGTGCCCTCCACCCCGGAGTCCTCCCCCCGGCGGCGATGTCGCGGCCGTTTTGGTGGCCGCGCGTCCACCCACCCGGCTGCGTGCGCAGGGAGGTTCGGGCTCGGGCGTCATTCCTCTAGTCGGCAGAGAGGAAGGGACGGGGGACGGGGACACGGGCCGGGAGGGGTGACTTCCAGAAGCCCGGGCTCCGCCGGGCCCCGGCCGCCGCGCTCCTGCCTCCTCCTCCAAACCACTTGTGGCGCGTGTCGGGGCAGACGCGGCGCTCTGGCTCCTCCTGGGGCCTCGCTCCCGCCGGGCGTCTGGCGGTCCCCCCCATCGCCAACCCCGGGACTGGAAGTTTTGGAAAATACCTGGCTTGCGCTTGAGGGAGACACCTCTCTGCACCACCCCGCACATCCTGGGAGCCCGGCGCGGGGTGCAGACCCCGCACGGGTCCAGAAAGACCGCCTGGATCGTTTGTCTTTGCCCGGGACACGTCCAAATAAAACCCGGAAGACAAAAATAATTTATACTCCTGAAAAGTCCTGCCCGAGTCAGATACGCACTTCTAAAATCCACTCCCCACCCTAGTCCTGAAGGCCGAGGGTCCAGGCTGGGACAAGAGGAAGCAGGCTTCTGCGGTTCTGGGCTAGAAGCGTGCTTGTGAAAATCCTCGGTACCCAGAAAACGAAAATGTCATCGGTCAGAAGCTCGGGTTGCCAGAAAGCTATTTGGACGTCAGGGTATAATGATTTTCTTACAGATAATATTAAAATAATTCCGACTTCATTATTCAATGTACACATGTATTAACATAACCAACTGTTTTGACAGAGCTTTGACCTTTTTTTAGCCTCAACTGTCTGAACGATGATTTATTGGAGAGTTTTCTAGATCTGCAGCCAGTGACGTGTGTTTTAGTCCCAATTCTTGTGAGCGTTCCGGGGACAGGGATGAGAAGCCTCTTGACAGAACTGTCAAGAATTCAGAAACTGCCCTGCTCCGGGGCGCATCGTTGCAGACCCCAGGATTCCCTGGAGAGATGGAGGGACCTCTCGCTTCAGAGTCCGCGGACCCACTTTCCCCCTGGGTCCTTGGCAAGAAATCCGAGCTTTTTTTTTTTTTTTTTCCTTCACGCTGAACAAGGCGGCACCCTAGGACTTGCAGGGTTTGTTCTCCTTTTGCAGGGAAGTTCCTGGGCTTTGCTCCAAAGCAGCCCGGGATGTTTTGGTTGGTTTGGAGGAAAGCTGTGGCGTCTGCACCATTTGAACCAAACAGGCGGCCCTCTGGTGGCTAACTGTGGGCGAGAAGCTGGCCACGGAGGGAAAAGCCTGCCCTGAGAGGCCAGCACGGTTGACAGCTGGCCTTCTCGGGGGCCCTGGAGCCCCTAGAACTGCTTTGAATGGACAGGAGGTGGGTGCTAGGTTCTAATCCGCTGGGGCTTTTTTTTTTTTAATTGAAGTATACATATGTAAAATATTGTGTTTAATTTTTGCTGTACAGCAAAGAGATTCGGTTTTACACATATAAACGCTTTTTTATACTCTTTTCTATTGTGGTTTATCATAAGATATTGAATATAGTTCTCTATGCAGGACCTTATGTTTATCTAGCCTGTAGTTTACATCCTCTTCCCTAGTATAACTGGGAGCTCGCTTCCTTCTTAAGTAGGAAACATCATACAGAGAACGGAATAAAAGCTGTTGCTTCCCTTTGTTCCCTGACTTTGTTTTTCTGATCTCATTTGGCCTGGAAACTTCTGAAATAAAGAGTAAATGAAAGCTAAATAAACAATGTGGCATTATTCAAGCAATTAATGAAGCAATGTTATATAACAATAAGTGAGGGTAATTTTATTTATTTATTTATTGTTTTGGCCACACTGGCACGTGGGATCTTAGTTTCCGGACCAATCATCCCCTGTGCCCTGCGTTGGGAGCTCAGAGTCTTCACCACTGGGCCTCCAGGGAAGGCCCCAGGCTAGGGCAGTGCTGTGCAGTGTTGAGACAGCGTGCTTCCATTGGAAATCAGCCCACTGAGTCTTCCAGGCTGCGTCACAGTGAGGAAGGGTTACCAACAGGACATGCTGTTTGTTTTTCTAATTTTGCACACGGGGGTACATTGGAGGAGAATTTTATAGGTACCTGATTGAAGGCAGAAACTCGTATTCAAATTGTAGACCACAGGCTCCTATGTCCCAATCTGAGACGGCACGCCAACGCTGTTCTCGTGACCTAGGCTCACCTTTCACCGTAGCCACCATCATTAGCAGGGTCTACAAATTTCAGGCTGGTGGCTTGGTTCAAGGAAGCCAATCATTCATATATTCATGTATTCATCAACTGCTGGGGTAAGAAGACAAATAAGACACAGCAGCCAGCGGGGCTGGGGTTACACTGAAGGCCACGGGGCCGGTGGTGCCAAACAGCATCCAAGCCTCTCTACTGAAAATTTTCATGCACTGTTCATCTTGGATAATTGTTGCATTCATTTTGATGTTTACAATAAGGCATTAAAATATTGTCTCTCAACTACTGAGTTTTTTATGGTCTTTTAAATGTTGCCCTCAAAATGAAGCAAGAGCCTCATTTATCTCATCCTGGGCTCCCTCTGCTGTGACCTCAGTGTTAGCAGAGTCTAATCAGAGAAGTAAATTTCAATTTAAACTGTATTAGTATTTAAGATAATTAGTATATGGTAAGGAACCTCAGGGCTTTCCAGGTGGCTCAGTGGTAACGAATCTGCCTGCCAAGCAGGAGACACTGGTTTGATCTCTGAGTCGGAAAGATCCCCTGGAGAAGGAAACGGAAACCTACTCCAGAATGCTTGCCTGGGAAACCCCATGGACAGAGAAGCCTGGCAGGCTACAGTCCATGGGGGTCGGACACGACTTAGTAACTAGCAGCAACAAAGGAACTTGATGTCAGGTTTAGAAATACAGGTGTGTGGGGATGGAAAAATTGGGAGATTTCACTGAACAGGGCTGCTCGTAAACCAGTCTGTTGAGGACGGACCAGATTTCACCATGAAGTGCTGGAACCAGAAGTACCATTGTAGGTCCCAGAACCAGTGGTTTTTGCTTGTTCGTTCAACAGCTGCTTCTCAAGTTCACTGTGCAACCAAATTACCTGGAGCAAACCCTGGAGCTCTTGATTCTGTTGATTGTCAGTTCCTGGAATGTACTTTGGCTATGAGGGCCCCAGTGATTCTGGTTCATGGCCAGCAAATAAGAATGCCAAATCTGTCCCTGCCCTTCAGAGAAAAGACAGACTTAATAGGGAGATACCATGCTCAAAGTTAATGCTAAAAGTCAAGGTGCAATGAGAAATATATAAATGTAAATTACTAGGTAGCTGCCGGTGAGGAAGACTGGGGTGATCTGGTGAGACTTTCTGTAGAAGGTCCTGGGTGACACTTGTGGGGAGAAGCTGGAGTAAAGAAAGGATGTCGCCAGCTGTATTATTAGCAGGACCCGGTGGAAAATGAAAATGCAGAGCCCTTTATTCAAGAAGCAGGAAAAAAAAAAGTGCCACACTAAAGACAAAAATATATAAAGCTCTCTCTTTTGTTACATGTTCTCTCTTTGGAATGATTATGGTATTTTTTATTTGCTATTTAATATCATTCTAAGTAAAGGAAAACAAGCATTTTAAGTGACTAGCATCAATTTTACTGCTCATTTTTAGATCGTGCAATGCTAGTTTTAAGGGAAAATATAGGAGCATTTAACTCATTGCAAAATCAACACAATTACTCAATCTGTATTTTGTAGCAAGTCTGTGCAGATACTTTGTGGTTTGCATATGCAGATATGTTTTGTTCTCGCCAGAACTGTTGAAACACAGCACAAAACTGACTCAACACTTTTTTTTTTTAATTGAAGTATAGTTGATTTGCAATGTTGTGTTAGTTTCTGGTGTACAGAAAAATGACTCAGTTATAATACACACACACATATATTCTTTCCATTATAATTTATTGCAAGGTACTGAGTACGTTCTTTGTGCGATACAGAAGGACCTTGTTTGTTTCAGGTATAGTACTTGGCTAATCCCGAACTCCTAACTTATCCTTCCCATCCCTTTTCCCTTTGGTAACCATAAATTTGTTTTCTATGTCTGTATGTGTTCTGTTCTGTAAATAAGTTCGTTTGTATCATTTTTTAGATTCCACAAATACCTGCTATTATATGATACCTGTCTTTGTCTGACTGACTTCATTGAGAGTGATAATCTCTAGGTTTACCTGTATTGCTGCAAATGACATTGTCTCATTCTTTCCAACGACTAATATTCCATTATATATATGTACCGCGTCTTCTTTATCCCTTCCTCTGTCAATGGACATTTAGGTTGCTTCCACGTCTTAGCTTCTTTATATATGCCCATTCTATCCATACTCCATCTTTGACTTACTGATGAATTAAGAAGAACTGATAAGAAAACAAATTCTGGGTTGCCCTTTTCTTCTCTGTCTTCAGTTAGTTAAAAGAGGGAAGGAACACAAGTAAGAAAGACATGGTAGGTTTTCTTGGTTGTTGTCTTTTTTTTTTTTTTTTGCATTTAGAACATGTTCTGTTTGGAATAGGAAGCTTGGCCTCGTGGGGTGTCCCACTTAGTTACAGATGTGACTCGCTTGCCTGGTACCTGACTTGAGCTCTGCTCACCTCCCAGACATCGTGAAGCCACCAGAATTCTGTGTTCAAGGGGCACCAAGACTGCCGCACGCGAGCGGGGCGGGGAAGACCACCGTGGGCCTGTACCTTGTGTGGATCTCCGCTGCTCCAGACTTCATTTACAAAACACAATTCAGAGAGAAATTACTAGTAGTTTCAAAATGGTACAGTCAGAGTGTTAAATTAACTGCCAGGCCCCAAGCATGGGGCCCCGTGTGACTGCACAAATTCCATGCCCGTGAAGCTGGCTGGGGGAGAGGACTTGATTGCTCTGGGAGGAGCCTAGGGCGTGCTGGAGAGTAAGCAGAACTTCTGAAATGGCTGGTTATAGCAAGGAGTGTGTGATACAGTTGACATTTATTAAACTCGTATTGTGTTCCAGGTATTGTCCTAAATGCTTCAAACCCTTTTAAAGTTTGCCCTAGAGCTCTGAGGAGTAGTATTCTTCTGCACTCCACTTTTCAGATGTGGGAGCTAAGACACTGGAAGAATACGTCGTCTGCTTGAGCCCAGACACTACTGGCCGAGGCTGCACCCTTAACCAGCCCATCCTGCTCCATGTATGCAGGAGAGGAAGCGGTGGGCAGGCTCCTGGGTGGAGAAAACATGCACGTGTTCTGGGAGTCAGGAGACGGCTCTCTAGTTCCTCCTGTGAGGGGTTGTTCTCTGGGACATCCAGAAGAGGCCTAAATAGCACATGCCTGTTACCAGCAGTAACCTAGAAAATTCCCTGGCTACGTTGTCTCTCCTTGTTTTCCAACTGGCGGTAGCAAATTCTGAGGCTCCTGGGCAGGAAGCTGTAAGCCACAAGCTGGAAGGAGCCTGGGTCCCTGCATCACCGTCCAGAGGAATCTGAGAACATTCACCCTGACCTGGGTGGTATCTGAGTCATCCACTTCTGTTGTATGAAGCTGCTGAAAAGTGAAGCTTTATTTGTTGCAGTAACTTAGTGTTATCCCAACACACCCATCAGCCAAGCCAAACTCCACGAGAACATAAACCATCTTTGCTGTAAACAGATACAGTGCAAAGAGTGAAACAGGCCTAGGTACTTCAACATGCATAAAGCCCTACAATAAAATGTTGTGTTGAAAAAGTTTAGCGATAACTTTTTAATTGAAATATGGTGGTGGTTTTGTCGCTAAGTTGTATCCCACTCTTGTGACCCCATTGACTGTAGCCTGCAAGGCTCCTCTGTCCACAGGATTCTCCAGGCAAGAATACTGGAGTGGGTTGCCATTTCCTGCTCCAGGGGATCCTCCTGACCCAGGAATCAAACCTGGGTCTCCTGCATTGCATGCAGATTCTTTATCAACTGAGTTATATAATTTCAATCAAATTCATGTAATTTCAATTCAAATTTCATTTAATTAGGACTTCCCTGGTAGCTCAGATGGTAAAGAATCTGCCTGCAATGTAGGAGACTTGGGTCGGATCCCTGGGTCGGGAAGATCCCCTGGAGGAGAGCATGGCAACCCACTCTAGTGTTCTGGCCTGGAGAATCCCATGGACAGAGGAGCCTGGTGGGCTATAGTCCATGGGGTTGCAAAGAGTCAGACAGGAGTGAATCAACTAACACTTACATAATAGTAAAATAGACAGATCTTCAGTTTTCAGTTGAATGAAGTTTCATATTTTTCTATCCTTGTGTAATCAACATGCAGACAAGATAAAAAATGTTTCCAGCAAGTCAGAAAGTTTCTCTGTGTTTTTTCTCTCTTGACAACCCTTCCCTTCTAGAGGAAATGTTATTTTGAATCCTGTCATCAGTTATGAGCTTTGCCAGTTCTTGGACTCCACACAAAGAGGATCACATCATACCTGTTTTCTTTTACTCAAGGTAAAGCTTTTGAGCTCAATTCACACTATGGGTGTGAATGAGAAAAGTTTTCTATTTTTCATAAACATGTGTGATCATTTCACAATTGATGAACATATGGGTTGTTTCCAGTTTGGAGCTATTACAAATAAAGCATCTGTGTTTGAACAATTCTTTTTGTGGATACATGCACTCATCCCTCTTGGGAATATGCTTAGGAGTGGAATTGCTGGTCGTATATCATTTCTTAATCATTCCGTTAAGGGTCTCTGAGGCTCTAGCACAGTGATGGACAAGTAGATGGGCAATTAGCATTTGCTGACTTCGGTTCATTCTTACAGTTATCACAAATAAAATATTCAAATAGAATCATGTGAAGTCTAAATTGAATGAACAAATAGTATCACAAGTATGAAAACACTCAACATAATATTCGAAACTAGCAGTACCTTATATACCAATTACAAGCTCTGTTTGCAGCCACCAATCATTTCCTATCTCCCAGAGTTTACTCAAACTCATGTCCATTGAGTCAACTCTGAGAGTTGGTAATGGACAGGGAGGCCTGGCGTGCTGCAGTCCAGGGGGTCACAAAGAGTCGGACATGACTGAGCGACTGAACTGAACTGAACTGAACTGAATTATTTCCTATGAACTAAGCCACTAAAAACCTAAGTATGCATAAATGAAGATGCTGATTAATTAAAGTGCATTTGGAAAAAAGGTGAGTAGGGAAAGGAAGGTAAGAATACCAAAACACTTCTATGTTAAATCTTGATTTTTCAGCTATCTGAAAGGTCAATTTAAGATGAGCTGAGTAATTGCTAATTGGGCTGTAATAACCTATGTTCATTGTGAGCACACAAAAATATGCTGTGGTGTTAAATTCTTTGTCAGTCACAGAGGAAATCTAGGGTTTAAGACACATCATCCCCAAACATGTCAGTTAAGTGTACTTTCTTTGAGTTCTGTTTATATCTATCAAAAGTGGAAATGTAATTTTAAAAAATTCAGTGAAAATATTATTTCTATTTAGGAAGGGAATAAAGTGAATCTTATTCATTTCCATGGAAATCAACTCTAATTCATCTGTAAATAATAACTCATATAATACAATGCTTAGTATTAAGGGTTATTTTCAGATTCTTAAAATCCCCGAGTCATACCTGCTGTGAATGTCATAACTTTGAATTTATTTGTCTTTGTCAGTTTAAAAGAGATGCTCAGTTTAAGGGCAGCACAGGTCTTATCGTTGCTTTCTATTTCCATTATCATAGCTCTCTTTCACAATAAACTTGTCTTAGCCCAAATTTGCCACATGAATTACCATTTATACAGATTTAGAGCAAAACCTTCTTCTGTGATCATGCCAGATAATGGGCTTGAGGTATGAGCTTTAGGTCTATGTCTTTTCTGAACCCTTTGGTCAGGTTAGTGAGCTCCTGTGTGTCTCCGCTTCCTCACCTGTAACAGTGGGGAAAGTAAGCATGCCTGCTTGGTAGGGACGGCGTGAGGGATGGTGAAAGTAATGTGCTGTACACAGAGCTTGGCACACAGCAGGTGGTCACGGAGTATGATCTGTTATTTTGGAAAAAAAATAAATTGATGTTATTGGAAAAACTCAGAAAAATGCCAAATGCTAAAAATCTTCTCTTCATAAGCTTATTAACTCAACAAAAATTAGTAACACTGCTTCCAAGCTGCCCCTGGCTTGGGCTGGCACTATTATGGGCTCTGGAGAGAGAGCAGTCAGCAGGGTAGTCCAGCCCCTCCTCCCCTTGCGGGGCTGAACTTCATTGAGCAGGATGTAAATTCTCTGAAGGAGGAGGAACGCTCCTGTCTTGGCAAAGACTAAGCACAAACCAGATACACGGCTGAATTCAGACTTGCAGAGAGAATGGCTTCTGGCGACAGACTTCTTTGCTGATCTACCAGTTCTAGCCTTTAATGATGATATTTTAAGGGAAATGACTCAGTTCTCAGAAAAATCTTTTCGTGAATATTTTTTTCCCATAGCATTTCCTAGCTGCAACTAAACTCTGAAGTTAAAATACCTTTCTCTAACTTATCCAGTTTCTAGGATGATTGGGCTTTTTTTTTCCCAATAGGTGAAAATGCAGTCATTCACAAATCTCCAAATGCTGGGTCTGGCACTGAGCTGATCTACCTGAGCCGTAATTATAATTATTTGTGTTACCTCGACCCACTCATTTGTGTCTTTTCCGGTCATTCCACTCACATAAAGACATGCAAGGGATTGGAATACGCAATTCCTAAAATCCATCCCAGCACTTAATTTCTAAAAGTGAATGCACTTTCATCCCCATTTAATGACCAGAGAAAGACCTTTATTTTATGGAAAGCACTTTACTTTTTCTTAACAATATTTTTGTACTCATTAAACTGGGAAATTTAACTTTTTAAAGCAGAATCCGATACTGTCCTCCACTTGATGAGGGAAAGAGAAAAGAAGCTTCTTTATCTCGATTGTCATAATGGCATTTTCCATTAGACGTGTAAGACAAATGGCAGGCAGCTTTATTTGCTTGTTTGGGTAAAATCAGGGTGAATTTGGCATCACAGTTTGGTTTACTTAATGGCAAGAGAATCTAAAAATTTAGATCATCAAATGTTCTTTTCTGGCATTTCTTTCAACGATTCTTACTCATTCTGGTACTCGTTCATGACATTAAAAAATGACGATGATGAACCAAATCAGAGAACTAAATAAATGGAGAGATAGCCCATGCTGATGGATAGGAAGACTTAGTGTTGCTAAGATGTCCGTTCTTCCCAAATAGACCTGTCGATTCAATGCAAACTAATTCTAAAGTTTATATGGAGGGGCAAAATGCCCAGAATAGCCAATAAAATAGGGGAGGAACAGAACAAGGTTGGAGAGCTGACATCACCCAACACCAAGACTATAGTGAACTGCAGTAGTCAAGGCAGGGGTACTGGCAAAAGCAGACAAATAGATCGACTGAACAGAACAGAGAGCCCAGAAGGAAATCCTCATAAATGTAGTCAACTGACCTTTGACAAAGTTACAGAGGCAGTAGAACGGAGCAAAGATAGTCTCTTTAACAAATAGTGCAAAGTTGCTGTAAAACACAGGGGGCTCAGCTGCTACTCCGTGACCACCTGGGGGTGGCAGGGAGGTTCCAGAGGGAGGGCATATATGTATACTTAGGGCTAATTCACGTTGCTGTATGGCAGAAATCAACACAACATTGTAAGGCAATTTATTCCAATTAAAAATAAATAACATCTTTTATTGAAGAGTAACCAGGACTGGGCCAGTGGTTGAGACGCCACCTCGCAGTGCGGGGAACGTGAGCTGGATCCTGGGTCCGGGAGGATCCCACAAGTCTCAGTGCAGCCAAGCCTGTGCTCCACAACTACCGAGCCTGTGCTCTAGAGGCCGGAGCAAGAGAAACAATGGCAGTGAGACGCCCATGCATCTCAACTAAAGAGTAGCCCCTGCTTGCTGCAACTAGAGGAAGCCCATGCAAGCAATGAAGACCTAACAAAGCCAAAAATAAATAAATAAATATATTTAAAAAATTCCATGTGCAGCAAGGATGATTTCACGTGCTGTAACTAAGACCCAACACAGCCAAATAAATAAAAGGTTTTTTTTTAAATAACAACAACAAAAAAAAATTTAAAAGCAAAGGGTGCTAGAACAACTGGACATCCATATGCAAAAAAAAAAGAAAAGAATCTAGACAGAAACCTTACACCCTTCCCAAAAATTAACTTGAAATGAGTCCCAAATCTAAATGTAGAACACAAAATTATAACACTCCAAAAGATAACAGGAGAAAACCTAACTGACCCATAACTTTTTTATAACGTCAAAGGTATAATTCACAAAAGAAAGAACTGATAAGCTGAACTTCGTTGAAATTAAAAACTCTTGCCTTGCCAAAGACAATGTCAAGAGAATGAGATGACTAGCCACAGACTGGAAGAAAATGTTTGCAAAAGACATATCTGATAAAAGACTGTTATTCAAAATATACAAAGAGCTCTTAAAAGTCAACAATGAGAAAACAAACAACCCAATTAAAAAGGGGGCCAAGGACCCTAACAGACACCTAAATAAACATGTGAAAAGATGCTCCACATCTTCTGTCATCAGGAAGAAGCAAATTAAAACAACCATGGCACGCTTGTCAGAATGGCCGAAATCCAGAACACTGACAACATCGAATGCTGACAAGGATGTGGAGCAACGGGAACTCACTCAGTTCTGGTGGGAATGCAAAATGGTACAGCTCCTTTGGAAGACAAAGTAGTGGTTTCTTACAAAACTAAACATATTTGTAAGATATTATCCAGCCATTGTGCTCCTTGGTATTTACCCGAAGGAGTTGAAAACTTAAGTCCACACACACACACACACAAAACCACACACAATTGTTTATAGTCGCTTTATTCATAATTGCCAAAATTTGGAAGCAACCAAATGGCCTTCAGTAGGGGAAAAGATAAACAGTGGTCCATCCAGACAATGGAATAGTATTCAGCACTAAAAAGAAATGAGCTACCAAGCCACAGGAAGACCTGGGGAAAACTTAAATGCATATTACTAAGTGAAAGAAGACAGTTAGTAAAGGCTACTTACTGTATGATTCTAAGTATACGACATTCTGGAAAAGGCAAAACTATGGAGGCAGTCAAAAGATCTGGGGTTGCCAAGAACCGGCAGTTGGGAAGGGGATGAACAGGCAGAGCACAGGGGACTTTAGGGCAGTGAAATTTCCCCCGGTGATACTATCATGATAGATACATGTCATCATGCTGCTGCTGCTGCTGCTAAGTCACTTCAGTCATGTCCGACTCTGTGCAACCCAAGAGACGGCAGCCCACCAGGCTCCCCCGTCCCTGGGATTCTCCAGGCAAGAACACTGGAGTGGGTTGCCATTTTCTTCTCTAACATGTCATCATACATTTGCCCAAACCCACAGAAGGTACAGCACCAAGAATGAGCCCTAATTTTAACTGTGGACTTTGGTTACATCAGTGCGAGTTCATTGATGGTAGCCGGCGTCCCACTCTGGTGGGGAATGGGGACGATGCGGGAGGGGTGTGCGTGTTTCGGGGCAGGTGGTGTATGGGGAACGTTGTACTGTCCCCTTAATTCTGTTGTGAACCTAAGACTACTCTAGAAATAAAGGTTTAATTACATTAATAATGATAATGAGGACATTTGAGTTTTTTTTAAAAGCAGGTGGTGGTCATTCCCTTTAGGTTAATTCTCAAATCCGTTTTGAAAAGTGCCAAAGTGTTAGTCGCTCAGTTGTGTCTGACTCTTTGAGACCCCACAGACTGTAGCCCTCCAGGCTCCTCTGTCCATGGGATTCTCCAGGCAAGAATACTGGAGTGGGTTGCCTTTCCCTTCTCCAGGGGATCTTCCTGACCCAGAGGTCGAACCCAGGTCTCCTGCACGGCAGGAAGACACTCCACCATCTGAGCCACCAGGAGCATAGGAGTGACTTGCTGGACTGACTGATCTGAGCCACCAGGAGCGTGACTTCTGGACTGACTGCCATGAAACTGTCCTGTCAGGAGGGTCTCAATACTGCCCCGTGTGTCCCTGCTTCCTGGTTCTTCCCTCAGGCTTTAGTGGGGTGTCTGAAAGAAGGTTTTGTGGCTGGTGAGGAAATGCCAGTTGTGAGAATCGATGCTGAGGCACTCATATGATTGCCGTCAGACTCATCAGTTAACTTCCTGTGTCTCAGTTATTTTGACCTACAAGATGGAAAAAAAAAAAACCTCGATGCCGAAGCGACTAACTCAAATCCCACTTTAAACGCGCTCTTTGTTCACTTTGGACTGGAGGGAAGGAAAAGCAGGCTCTACCTGTTGAAGCAGGTGATGGGCAGGGTCATTCTTCTAGGATGTAACTGAGGCCAATGGTTGACACTCAGAGGCGCAGAGCCAAGTGTCTGGCTTGAGAAGTTTTAAACGAGAATAATCACAGGTTCCTTTCATTTTCCCCTTGTAACTGAGCAACATCTTCAAAGGGCCCTAACCTATCCCTGCTTCTTTGCTTTGCTTAGGGCACCATGCCAGGAGTTTTTCTGTATCAAGATGAGCCAAATTTTTCCCACATGGCTTCAGAGATTGATACCAAAAGCCAAGAGCAAAGGTCACTGTGTGTGGAGTTGTGAACCAATCTTAACTGTGCCACATTCCACAGGTCAGAGCTCCCCCTCAGTTTAAGCTACACACACACACAGGAGAAAATAAACCAAGGTCAAATAATGTTATGTATCTGCACACAGAACAAGGTGGTCGTGTGTGTTCACCTCATCACAGCTGAAGGGAGGAAGCCTCCTGTGACAATCTCAGTGCTCTTAGCAGCGATGAGAGAAATGTTCACATACAGAAGTACAGGAACGTCATTCTGGCTTATGCGTGAGTTAACTTGAAATTTCCCCCCCCCCATTTAAAATAGACTTTATTTTTTAGAACAGTTTTAAGTTGACAGAAAAAATTGATCAAAACAGAAAAAGGGGCCCCACACCTCTCTACCCCTACACAAGCACAGCCTCCCCTGCTATCAGCGTTCCCCCAAGAGCAGGACTTACTGTTGTTCAGTTGCTAAGTCATGTCCTTCTTTTGCAACCCCATGGACTGCTGCATGCCAGGCTTCCCTGACCTTAGCTATCTCCTGGAATTTGCTCAAGTTCATGTCCATTGAGTCGGTGATGCTATCTAACCATCACATTCTCTGCCACCCTCTTCTCCTTTTGCCTTCAGTCTTTTCCAGAATCAGGGTCTTTTCCAATGAGTTGGTGCTTCACATCAGGTAGCTAAAGTACTGGAGCTTCAGCTTCAGCATCAGTCCTTCCAATGAATATTCAGGGTTGATTTCCTTTAGGATTTGTTTTTCTTTATTTTCCCTTCACATAAATATTTTATTGAGGCATAGTTGACTTACAATGTTCCAGGTGCACAGCAAAGTGATCCAGTTATATGTACAAACGTATATTACTTTTCAGATTATTTTCCATTATAGGTAATTACACGATACTGTCTATAGCTCCCTGTGCTGCTGTTGCTTGTTGAATATCTATTTTTTAAAAATTAGCAACTGAAGCGACTTAGCAGCAGCAGCAGCATTCTATTCATACTAAAGCAAACAAGTGGAATCAAACTGTCATACATTTTTTAGCTAGGCAAAAATTCATAAAGTTAACTTGAATTTTATGCTCACTAAAACACCCTGTTTGTGGTCTATCAAATGTACGTTGTGAAAAGTGAAAGTGAAGTCACTCAGTCGTGTCCGACTCTTAGCAACCCCATGGACTGTAGCCCACCAGGCTCCTCTGTCCGTGGGATCTTCCAGGCAAGAATACTGGAGTGGGGTGCCATTGCCTTCTCTTGCTTTAACGATAAAAGAAAAGGGCCCACTGACCAGAAGTAACAAATGTCCATGTTAAAGATGACACACCTCTCTTTCTGGGATGCCAATGCTGGTCCTCCTTTGATGAGAAGGCTCGCTTCTCAGATGCTGAGCCCACACTGACCCACTGTGTGTGTGCTGGTCTAGTTTTTGAAACCTTGAAGGGATATCTGCCTGACTTCTTTGATGTCCTTTATTATGACAAGATATAAAACTGTGCTGAAAACCGTGTTTCTCTGCAGAAGTTCCTCGGAGTAATCAGAGAGGCTGTCTTTCAGGCTATAGTCTTCTGTTTGGTTCAAATGAAATTATTTTCTATTTTTATTATAGAAAATAATCAACAATATATAATAAAAATAGAAAATGGTTTCATTAGAACTGAACTGAAGACTATAGCCTGAAAGACAGGCTCTCGTCAATAGCAGTCAATATGCCTTGAGTGCATAGCTTTTTATCTCACCTATAAACATTCATTGAGGGCAAAGTTGGGATCAGGAACTGGGCTTTTAAAGATCACAGTGAAGGAAGTAAGATAATCTTTCCTTTCATGGAACTTTGAGTCAAGTGGAGTAGAAAAATATATCCAGATAGTTAGATAGACACAGATAGGTAGAGAGTCAGACTTAACAGATGAATAGATGTAGACAGATGATAGTTAGATAGACAAATAAATATAGATGACAGATAGATAGGCATATAGATAGATGGATACAGACCTGTAAACAGACAGATATAGATAGATAATAGACATATAGATAGATATAGACAGATATATAGACAGACATAGATATATGGTAGGTGTACATATAGACAGACAGATAGATAGTTGGGTTCAGTTCAGTTCAGTTGCTCAATCGTGTCTGACTCTTTGCAACCCCATGGACTGCACCACGCCAGGCTTCCCTACTTGGTTAGATAGATAGATGATAAATAGACACATAGATAGATAAGCAAAGAAAAACAGAAGGCTGCATAAAAAAGGATGATAGATGAAGGCACTTAATGTACCCGGGGTGGCCAGGAAAGGCTTCTCCGAGGACTTTTCGGTTCAGAGAGGAGGGGTGGGCAGAGGGCAGCAGTGTGAAGGCAGGTGGGGAAGCATTCCAGGCAAAGGGATAGCAGAGCTCCCGGGCAGAAAAAAAGGAGCCTACCAGGAGTTACGGGAGGCTCAGAGATTGTTTGATGAGGTTTTATTCCCTTTTCATATATTTTTTAGCAATTGTGCTGCACCATCATTCACTTGGTCTGCCGTCTAGGAATTGTTAATTTTCACGTTCAAAAGTAGTAAGTAGATCTTCTGTGGATACATTTCTTCTTCAATCTTTCTTGGAACAATTGAAATAGTATCTGAATAATCTTCTCCCTCCACTTCCCTATGGCCTTGTACTGACTGCATTTTGTGTGATATTCTTCTCAAGACAGGCCATGTTCATTTTTTGAAATATGCCTTTAGCGTCTTTAAAATCTGAAGGAAACGATATTCGAAAGAAGGGCTTTTCTTTAGAATTCTGTAATTGCTCTTCAGCGTGCCATTTTGGCCCACTGGAGGGGGTGTTTACTTTCAGTAAGGGTCTAAAATGAGTAAGGGAAGAGCCACTGGGGGTTTATATCATCATGTGTGTGTGTGTTTTTACATGTGTGTGTGTTTGCTTTTGGGTGTGCGTGTGTCTAAGTTCCATGACTGCAGGGTTTGTAAGTTTTCTAACATATCCCAAGCACCTAGCACAGGGCCAAACCCAAGGAAAAGGTTTACTACATATTTGGTGACTATATGGTTTCACAATCCTGCTCTGATTTCTTAAAAGAGGAATAAAAGCTATTACTTACTGAGCATCTATTATGTGCCAGACACCTTCTAAGCTCCCACTTATTATACACAACAACCCTCTTAGAGAGAGAGTATTATTCCCATTTTACAGATGGGAAAATTGAAACTTGTAAGAAATTAAGCAAACTGCCTAAGATAATTTGCTTAATCTCTAAGCTATAAGAAAGGGTTTTATAATATATGGCAGTATCTAGTGGGAGGAAGGAGAAGGCAATGGCACCCCACTCCAGTACTCTTGCCTGGAAAATCCCATGGACAGAGGAGCCTGGTAGGCTGCAGTCCATGGGGTCGAGAAGAGTCGGACACGACTGAGCGACTTCACTTTCACTTTTCACTTTCATGCATTGGAGAAGGAAACGGCAACCCACCCCAGTGTTCTTGCCTGGAGAATCCCAGGGACGGGGGAGCCTGGTGGGCTGCCATCTGTGGGGTCGCACAGAGTCGGACACAACTGAAGCGACTTAGCAGCAGCAGCAGTGGGAGGACATGTTAAGGAAAGGCTATCAGGCATAGTAGAATACATGTATAACATATAATATGAGAAACCAGGAGTGAGTCAGGGTAAAGCAATGGGTAAGACAGAAGGAAATGGCAAGAGAATCCTCCAGGAAGTATCCTGAAAAAGAAGAGAACCAACACTCAAATCATTGTGCTGTATGTAGAACCCTTTATCCTGAAGCCCCATCAAGGTTTCCCTGGTTTTGTTTATTTGTTTGTTTGTTTTATAACATTGCTGGATTTGAACAAAACATAATTTAGAGGAACACTTGCTTTTAACTATCACCCTGTTTTAAACTCTGTGCTCCATAAACAGGATAAAAAAACAGAAGGGTAGCATATACTTTTATAAGTGCAAGACCATATTTAACCATACATTTATTCAACGTTAGAAAAGGAAAAAACAAATTTCCTGGTGTGGGATTATGCCGTACCCCGATTTTACAGAACCTTAAAGTTGGGAATAACAAATAAAATGATTTATAGGAACTAAATGAACAAGTGGTCATGGTTCAGTGTTATGGAAATGTTCACGCACTTGCATTTTTTAATGAGATATTAAAAATATCTCATATTATTTAATCCATTTACAGCCTAAAGCCATTTAGTTGAACCCAAAGGAATAGAAGTCTCCTTCTTATCTCCAAGACTGAGTTCCACCTTTAGGGTTGCTACATCCTCCCCTTCAAAAAGGATCGTGATCCAGCATGTCAAGTTCAAACCCTCTCAACGGTTTTCCGTTGCTGTTACATTTAAAACAAGATTTGCAGCCAGGCTTTCTCAGTCTCAGCAATGTTCTGGGTTGGCGAACCTTTCTCATGCCTTGCACTGTTGGGAGCAGAGAGGCGGCCTTAGCCTGAACTCCCTTGATGCCAGCAGAGTATCCATCTGCCTTATCCTCCCTTCCCTGCCCCTCCCCAGGCTGTGCCATGAAGACTGTCTTCTAGACTTTGCCACAGGTGCCCTAGGGAGCAGACTCATTCCCAGCTGAGAGCTATTTTTCTCCCTTATTGTCAGAAAGTTTGACCACTGCTGAAATGATTTTCTAGATTAAGAAACTGCTTACTGGCATGATAGAGAAGAGAGAAAATGCGAAGTTTACTAAGAACATATTATTTAATCCATTTCCATCCTAAAGCCATTTAGTTGACTCAAAAACTTAACGTTTTCCTCAAAATACGGGAAAATAAAAAATCAGCAAGCTGACACTTTTAACTAATATATGTCTCACAAACTGCCCAACAGACAGAAATAAACATAGCAAAAAATGATACGATTTTACAAATGTTGCCACAACGTTTTTGAAAAAAAGCACATTCACTAATTATAATCACCTGCAATTCTTTTGTTTGACAGTAAGTTCCTAAAAATGTAGGAAAGAAAATTAATAACCTAGGAAATACGCACCACCCCCAGAATGGATCTGAATATCTTACCCCCTTGCATAGATGACTCTGAATACAGAAACTGTGCATTCAAATTTGTCATTCTAGACTTTCTCTTGCCTTGCTCACATGCTACCCCATTACTCGGTGGAAACACTGCAACATAAAACAATTCATCTTTTCAGAATACATCAGCAGATAAATAACCTACTCGAGGGACTCTACAAAGAAGTTCCTTTTCTCAGGCTGTGGATTAGAGAAAGTGAGGCATACTCGTCGCTAGCGCTGACCGACATCACAAAATCACGAGGGCGCAAAGGACGTGGTTCACCCAGTGCAGGGCGGCTGCCCAATTAGGATAAACAAGGAGGGAGTTATCAAGTGCCCACATGACCGATGGCTAGTTAGCAAACTGTTTACCCCAGAAATAAAAGCCCAGGTCAGGCAGCTACTCCACAGGTCACTAGGAATAAAGACCCATCAGACCCCAACCTAGCCTTGACTGAAGACACTCCTTGACCAAAGGACATAAGTGCCAGCAGACAAGCCACCAGTGAAAGCTGACGCATGGTTAAGGGGGTCCTGACTGACAGGGTGCCGCCCAGGGGAAGCAGAAGGGGATCAAAGCAGTCAATCAAATGCGAATGATTTACTTGTTTCCTTTGAACTCTTTTCCTTTCTTTTTTTTTTTTAATTTTTATTGGCATGTAGTTGGAGAATCCCAGGGACGGGGGAGCCTGGTGGGCTGCCGTCTATGGGGTCGCACAGAGTCGGACACGACTGAAGTGACTCAGCAGCAGCAGCAGCAGGTGATTTACAATGCTGTCTTAGTTCCAGGAGTACAGCCAAGTGAGTCAGTTCTGCATGTACATGCATCTCCATTCTTTTTCAGATTCTCTTCTCATACAGCTTTTACAGAATATTGAATAGGGTGCTGTGTGCTTTACAGTAACGCCTTGTTAGTGTTTGTTTTCTGAACTCTTCTCTAATTAAAACACCTTCCCATCTGTCATTAGGAGTCAACTCCTTGGCAATAGCAAATGAGAGACTGGGACTGTAGGGTGTGTACACATATATGTACACATTGGCTTAACACTGAGCTTTAGCCAAATTTAATTTTTTAAATTCTTTATTCTTTTTTTTATTTTTCGGCCATGTCGCTCAGCATGTGCATCCTAGCTCCCCAACCAGGTATCGAACCTGTGCTGTCTGCGTTGGAAACCTGGAGTCTTAACCACTGAACCTCCAGGGAAGTCCTGTAACTGAATTGAACTGAACAACAAATGTATTCAAGCAGAATATATAGCATTATGCTATTTCACCTTCTGTTCGTTTGCAGCAACCTTTTCAGAGTCACCTTTGAATACAATGAACACAGTCATCTCTGAAATGTGACTGACCACTGACCAGCCGGCCGAGTCTCATGGTGACACAGGATGGCTCTGGAGGCCAAGGTCTGGGTAGTTTCTTTCCTCTGGAACAGACCCAGAAGGGAAAACACCCTCTGAGACCCTCAAGCCAAACCCCACAAATGGTCACTTACACTCTTCATTGGTCTGCTTCCTCTCACTGTACTTACATTTCTTATCAAGTTTTGTTGCTGGGTTCACAGACCTCTGTAGAGTGGGAAGAGCAATCTAAGAACAGGCTGAAGAGAGAAGGCATGTGTGAGGGGTAAAAACTGCAGGCAGCAAGGAGGCTGTTACCAGGGATTAGAGTTCATTTGCTATCGTGCTGTCAACAAAGACCACATACTCTGAGGCGGTGGCCTACCACTGGATATTATGCCACAGTCACTGTGAGAAGCGATCCTGACTATCAGAGAATCACAGACTTCTGGGTGGGGTGGAGGGGAAGGGGACTCAAAGTCTACCCTGCCCTCCCCTTCCAGACTTTCAAACCCTTCATTGCTCCCGTCAGTTTTCTCCTCAATGTTTTAACCCCATGGGGAATGGTAATATGTTATAATCTGGCTCAGAATTGTTTAATCTAATTGAGAAAGAGTAAGGCAAGGCGAGGGCTTCCCTGGTGACTCAGTAGTAAAGAATCTGCCTGCAATGCAGGAGACGTGGGTTCAATCCCTGGGTCGGGAAGATCCCCTGGAGAAGGAAATGGTAACAACCCACTCCAGTATTCTTGCCCAGAGAATTCCACAGACAGAGGAGCCCGGCTATAGTCCACGTGGTCTCAAAAGAGTCGGACACGACTTAGTGATTAAACAACAATGATGATAACAACAAGGAAAGGTGGAGGACAGAATTGGCTGGTACTCTCCGAGGAACATCTGCTCAGAACCATACTCTTTTGCCTCAAATCACATTGGTATCAGCTGATATTACTGGCTAGTCCAGTTTCTACACCTGCACCACTTGTTCAATTTGCCAACCTAGCAGTCACAACAAGAAAGGAAATAAGGTTAGCCTGAGATACTTCCTCTTTGGGAACTCATGCTGATTGATAAGCAATGCCACTGTCTCTTTAAGGGATCATCTATGACTGTTCCTTCAGAAACACACTCTAGAAACGCTCAGGTTCATTTTATGCTCATAAGTCAAAGGCCACACTTTTCTCATCCCTTCTGAAATCCAGATGAACTACTTGATGACTTTGGTCAAAAGGAAAATTTAACTTGTATGTAACAGCCCTTGCTCAGAAAGATAAGATAAAAATGACACTTAAAAAAAAAAAAACTTTCATCAGAAATGGGTAGAAGTAAGAACGCATCCCATGTGAGGTCGGCTTCATTTACATGGAAAATTCACTTGCCAGGGATTCTTCATCTGCTTATTACGCCAGGTACAGGAAGTAATTCTGTAGATCAGTGGTTTTCAGATATGTTAGAAATGTTTGTTTTCAGACATGTTAGAAAGGTGCCCCCAAGACCTTGCTACTAGATCAGAGTTTCTGCAGGGTACAGTCCTGTAATCTGTGTTATAACAAGCCCTCTGGTTGATTCTGCAGTGTGCTGAAGTTTGAGAACCACTGCCTTAGAAAAGAAAACAGAATTAGGATAGTAAAGCTCAGCCTTCCAGGGCACCTGACTTAATGAAAATGGTGATGATGATGGCAGTTTTAATAGATAACCTTTTGTGAACACTTTCTGTGCATTGAAGGGCTTCCCTGGTGGTTCAGATGGTAAAGAATCTGCCTGCAATGCAGGAGACCTGGGTTTATCTGGCTACCAACTCCAGTATTCTGGCCTGGAGAATTCCATGGACAGAGGAGCCCAGCAGCCTATAGGCCATGAGGTCCCAAGAGTCAGACATGACTGAGCAAGTAATCCTTTCTTTCACTTCTGTGCATTGAAGCCTGGTGCTATCTTTTTTAATTCTCCCAAAACCTCAATAAAGTATTATTATCCCATTGTACAGATGAGAGAATGAAGTCAAGAAAAGTTAAGTAGTTTTCCCCAGGGTAGCCATTAGTTGCAGACCTGGGGTACTAGCCCAAGTCTGGTTGATCACACACACACACACACACACACACACACACACACACACACCAAGTTCTCACTCTTCACTTGCATGCCATGATGCCTCTCCCAACTTCAGCTCCCTCAAGCTTCTCTCCCTCTTTACCTCCACTTCCTACGACGTCTATCCTGAGGGCCACATCAGGAAAACCCTTTCTCAGCAGCCACCCCCAGCCAGCCCCTCAGCTTTGTTCTGCCCATCCCTTCTTTCCAAGATCCACTGGAAGTCTAACGACATAACACCCAGAATAAACTGAGACTGGTTTTCCCCTCAAATGAACCCAGAGCTTTATCCCTTCTTTACGTACAAACAAGCCACTATCACGATTATAAACTACAGTTCTGAAGCTAGAGGAGACTCTGCTGGGTACCGCCTACACCTTTGCTACCAAGGATGATAACCGTGTGGGCTTCCCAGGCACTAACTGGTGGCAAAGAGCCTGCCCATGCAGGAGACATAGGAAAACGGGTCAGGCTCAATCCCTGAGTCGGAAAGATCCCTTGGAGGAGGGCGTGGCAACCCACTCCAGTATTCTTGCCTGGAGAATCCCATAGACAGAGGAGCCTGGTGGGCTACAGTCTACAGGGTCGCAAAAGAGTCGGACAAAACTGAAGCGACTTAGCACGCACATGCACGATATGCAGGCCAGTAGCGTCTCATTCTGGAAGCTTCTCACAAGTGCAGGATCTTAAACCCCACCCCAACCCCTGCTGAACCAAAATCTACATTTTCACAAGATTCTCAGCTGATTCTACGCACACTGAAATCCGAGGCGCACTGGTTTATTTAGAAATACCCCCTTATTTGACCTGAGGAAACCAAGACCCAAGGAAATTGAATGACCTAGGCAGGGTCACAAATCTAGTTAAATCGGATCTGATCCTGTTAAAAGAAATCTGCTTTTCTCCAGATCCCTGCAGCCTTCAACTCTATGCCAACCCTATTGCTGCCGCTGCCGCTCTGATTATTGAGATCTTCCTAGGTTCTGAACGCGTGCTCATCACTTTACATGGAGTATCTCATTTGATCCTTTACCACATCCTGAGAGTTCAGTAGCAGCTTTGCTTTTTTTTTTTTCCTGATTGGGAACCAGAAACCCAAAGAGGTTTAAGTACTTGTCCCAAATCATGCAACTTCCAAGTAGTGAATCAGAGATTAGAATTCACATAGTCCGACTTTGAAATCAGGCTTGTAGCTGTCAGATATATACTGCATGTATACCCTGTCTTTTCCTCTGAGTCACAAAGCTTCTGCCTTGCCATCATCCATCTATCACTCTACCATCATTATCTTCTTCATCATCCATTAGTTGTTTGAAGATCAGAAAGTGTGTAAGACGGAGGCATTCTGCTTGATGTCTCTTTAATTTCATTAATCTCAGTGATAGTGTTACCAAGCCTGTCACCCCAGAATCATATCCCAGCCCCTCCCTTAAATAGAAACCAATCACTCCTATTTAAGTTTCAGAAGGAAAGTGCAAAGAGAAAAAAATAAGAACTAGCTAGAACCTACCAGACCCAAGGGGGTGGAGGATTTGACTTCCAGTGGACCCTGAGTCTCATGATATATTTATTCATTGAAATTCATTAGCTAAATGACACACCCACCAGCACCAAGACAGTTGACAGTTGTTGCCATGACAACAACTGGAAAAGCCCTTACAAGGACTGAAAAGGAGAGCTGCATTAGTTCCAGGTCAAAACCACACCCCTGTTCTTGGATAACTCATGACTATTCCTCCCACTCTTTCCAAATCCCTCCCCTTTACCTTAACTCTCCTCGAGATTTGGTGCCTTCACCTGAATTGGGTTGAGAAGTTCATCTGTGAACTAGGTTCCCGCTTCTCCATTCTCTGGCCACTGAATAAAGCTTGTGCTGTTCCTGTCTCAGCATCAGTTTCATTACTGGCTGTGCAAATCTGATTGGGAAAAGAACCTCGCTGGCCAAGATGAGGGGCTTTGGGCTGGGCTAGGACCCCAGCGCAGGTTTGACCAGACCAATTTGGTAACAATAAGTTCAATAGCTACTTGGAAAAGCCAGCAAAAGTTCCCTTACTATTGACCATCCTTCCAGGCCCTGCAGCTCAGTTGTCCTACCTCTCAGATCTCTTCCCTATCACCTCTCTCACCACTTTAGGAGCTTTGGCTTCGAGTTCTGTGCACTTAAGAGGTTGTGACACCCCTGACAAGTAAAGTGGAGGAATAAGAAGTGGATCCATCTCCCTCCCCAGAGCACTCAAATGTTGAAGAAAACAAGGACTGAGGACAGTCATTACTGAGCCGGACCTTAGACAGTCAAGTCAAAGCTATGGTTTTTCCAGGAGTCATGTATGGATGCGACAGTTGGACTATAAAGAAAGCTGAGCACCAAAGAACTGATGCTTTTGAACTGCGGTGTTGGAGAAGACTCTTGAGAGTCCCTTGGACTGCAAGGAGATCAAACCAGTCCATCCTAAAGGAAATCAGTGCTGAACATACACTGGAAGGACTGATGCTGAAGCTAAAACTCCAATACTTTGGCCACCTGATGTGAAGAACTGACTCATTTGAAAAGACCCTGATGCTGGGAAAGATCGAAGGTGGGAGGAGAAGGGGATGACAGAGGATGAGATGGTTGGATGGCATCACCGACTCAATGGGCATGAGTTTGGGTAAACTCTGGGATTTGGTGATGGACAGGGAAGCCTGGTGTCCTGCAGTCCAAGGGGTCGTGAAGAGTCAGACACGACTGAGAAACTGAACTGAACTGTACTGATACCTTATATAAACTGGGCTTCCCAGGTGGCTCAGTGGTAGAGAATTCGCCTGCCAATGCAAGAGTATAGGAGACAAGGGTTTGATTCCTAGGTTGGGAAGATTCCCTTGGAGGAGGAAATGGCAACCCACTCCAGTATTCTTGCCTGAAAGTGCCCCATGAGCAGAGGAGCCTGGCGGGCTACAGTCCATGGGGTCACAAACTGTCACACACCACTGAGGATCTTAGATAAATGAATTGCTTTTGTGTGGTTTTCTTGAAAAGCCAGCGTGCAAAAGGTTGTTTCCAGTAGAAACTTCTGTATTTCAATCATCTTCACATCTGAAATGTAACCCAAGAGTAAACTGGAAACACTCTTTGTGACATTCTAATATAATTATAAAAGTTTCACTTCTCCAGAGCACCTTTAAACAAGTATTTGAATGTTTCAGAATAAAATTTTTCTTGCACTAAGCCAATGCATTCATCTCATTCCATGCACACATATATTGGGTAAGCAAAAATAATATAAGAAAGCATGGATTTAGAAAAATATCTAAATTAGAATGATTTTTAAAAATTTAAATTTGATTTAATCATTAAGCATTGTTAAAATAGCATGTTATCTATGCAAAAGCACATTTTACACAACTTTTCAGAATTTGGCTCCTATGTCCACGAGGTTTCCCAAGCAAGAATACTGGAGTGGGTTGCCATTTCTTTCTCCAGGGGATCTTCCCAACCCAGGGATCAAACTCACGTCTCCTGCATTGGCAGGTGGATTATGTACTGCTGAGCCAACAGGGCTGCCCCGTATAGTGAAATGAACTGCATATATTTGTTCTAGGGTCACTGTGCATCTAGATAGTAAACAGACACTTTAGAAATTGTAGCTCTATGAATCCGAAAGTAGTGCAATCGCACAGATCTGTAATATCCGCAAAGGAAAATAGTCCAGAATTTTATTTATATCTGGAAATGAAATTAGTCTGTTTATTGGTGTTTTCCATAAAGAATATTGCCTTTATGGAGATTTTCATGCATGAACACACACACACAGTATTTAATTCCAAGTATCTTATGTTAGGCTCCAAGACCCTCAAGGTAAGAGGCCTGCCTTATTCGTGCTTTAATTTTTCTCATGACTGTAACATGGGTTTTTTGCCTTAATAAATGTTTGCTGAGCTGACTACCACACCTTAGCTACTCATATCAGGAATTTCTGTTGTGAACTTAATAGGGAGTGGAAAGGATTGGTGTTTTTTTTTTTGTGAGACTATAATTTTCAATCTCCTGATTTTTGTGATTTTTTTTTAAAGCTGGTCATAATGCTATATAGTTCTCTGATTTTATTTCTTTGGTACAAAAAAAGCAAATTGAATGCATTGTGATTGAGCCATGGAGACTGGCTGCTTGCATATGTAATAGGGGCTCTAAATTACTGCATAAACACAGCTGCAGTTTCTCAGTCTGGAAGCTTTGAGAAGCATGCCGACTGGTGAGTGGGGGTATTTGGAGCTCTAAATTTAAGAGCATTATTATGAGCTGCAATAGACAATCATCCCGCCTTCTATAAATCTCTGAGCAACTGTAAAACTGGAGTAGGTCTTGCTTAAACATTTGGGTTTCTTATCTATGCCCCAATCTGAACAAGCAAGTTCAACCCATATCTTAAAAGTTGACAACTTGTACTTCATAAAATATATCATCTGCTACTGCATTGGTGAAGTTATCAGAAAGGTAACAGTTTTTAAACCAGCTGTATTCAAATTATCTCATTTTAAAAGTTATTTCAAAGGTCAAATTGATATAAACCATGCTTTCTTACAGTGAAAATAACCTTATGCAGGAAAATAGGTGAAAATATTTACATTTCTATCGCTTTATATATATACATACACAACACACACACACACACTTGTATTAAAAGCCTTTTGCCTGAATTTTAGGTTGAGAAGCAATGAAGAGAGGTAAATTTGAAAATATGTCTTCTGCTAATTTTCAAATCACTCTTATTTGAGGAGAAAAGATACTTCTAAAGAATAGGTACCTTGTTTGCTAAATTTGGTATTTAAATAAATTTAACAGGAAATGTGTCTCATAATTTAAACAGTGCTTTCATAAAATTTATACTTTCAATGCCTTCTTTTTAATATTCCTTAAGCAAATTTTAACAGAATTAACCACTAATTGATGGGAAACAGGTAGAACGCTATTTTATGCCAACAGTTCTTGGAAGTGTTTAATTGCAGCAAATCAAATCAGAAAAGTTTTGCATACAAATTAAATGGGAAATATCGTGCTCTAATACTAACTCAATTAATTCAATAGAAAATTGGAATTAGAGTCAGTGTTATCATTTGGCTATTTTCTATGGCCAGCTAGATTTATGAAGAGTCTATGGACCAAGGTCAGGGCTGGATAACTTGCATTAAAAATTATCTACTTTGTGGTGTATCTTGGGCCAATTATAAATCCGAATACTTTAATAGGTTATCTTCTACTATTACTTTAGGGGATTCGGCCTAAAAACTGGAGTTAACCACTGTTACACGGAACAATAAACACTATTAGGACAGGCAGACCAAAAAAGCAGAGTAGACAACCTTACCTGCCACCCAACTGTCTAAAATCAGATGGATTTGGGGGTGTTTACAATGTTGAATAATTTCTGATTTTCTACTCACCATTAAAAATGTGGCTAATTAAGATCTGTAGTTGAAGAAGTGTTTGTTTTGTCTGTCTCCTTAAAAAAAAGTGATACTTATTTCTAACATTTTTCAGACCACATGGTTAATTCAAACAACCATAGAAAGCTGACATTTTCCCACTGTTCTAACATTTAAAAATTTATTTCATTGACTTTTGCTTGACTTACAGTGTTGTGTTAATTTCTGCTGTACGGCAAACTGCCTCAGTTATACATATATACATTCTCTTTTCTATATCTTTTTCATTATGGTTCATCTCAGGATATTGAATATAGTTCCCTGTGCTATACAGGAGTAGGACTTTTATGGTATCCATTCTATATGTAACAGCTTGCATCTGCTAATACCGAACTCCCAATCCAACCCTCCCCCACCCCCACCCGTGGCAATCACGTCTGTTCTCTATGTCTGTGAGTCTGTTTTTGCTTTGTAAATATGTTCTTATGTGTCATATTTTAGATTCTACATAGAAGCAATATCATATGGTTTTTGTCTTTCTCTGACTTCACTTAGTATGATGATTTCTAGGTCATCCACGTTTCTGCAAATGGCATTATTTTGTTCTTTTGAATGGCTGAGTAATATTCCATCACACACACACACACACACACACACACCCCACACTACTTCTTCTTTATCCATTCATCTGTTGATGGACCTTTAGGTTCTTCCCATGTCTTGCCTACTGCAGAGAGTGCTGCTGTGAACATAGAGGCACCTGCATGGTTTTCAGTTGTATTTTCATCAGGACGTGTGCCCAGGAGTGGACTGCTGCATAGCTCCATTTTTAGTTTTTTGAGGAACCATCAAATACTATTTTCCATAGTGGCTTTACCAACTTACTTTCCCATCAATGGTGTTCCTCTTCTCTTGAAAGCTCTTTGCACAAAAATTGCTTCAACCAGAATCATGGTCACAGACTGTTTCTAGACTTGAGACACTGGATTTCCGAATCAGACAGTTCTGGGGCTATAACTGGATTCTGCTAATGAACTCAGGGACTACAGGTGAGTTAGGTAAATGCTTCAGTTTCCTTTTGTGATAAAAGGAGCTACTGCTGCTCACGTGGCGGGTGTGTTGTGGGAATTAAAGAGCACTCCGCACAGCGCCTGGGGCATGGGCTGAACTGCCCAGAGCAGGCTTTGATCTTTCCCTGACTTGCCCTTTGGCCTTGGGCATGTTAATGTTTTTGCTCCGTCTCCTTCCTTTGTGGGAACTCCGTGTGTGTCTAACAGCCGACTGCCTCATCAATGACTGGAAGGCAGAAATATTTTTCAAGTGGTAAAGTCCTTGGCAAAAACCAGAGTGCAAGCATAAAGCATAATGAGCATTAATTGTACAACCGAGGGTGGAACTGCCATAGGAGAGAAGCAGCTGGGAGTTCAGAGGCCAGGAGAGATGGGTGGTCCAGCCAGGGCCTTTCCTGGGACTTTCCTGCCCAAATAGCAGCACTGTGAACATGAGGCCCCTGGAAACTGCAACCTGGGCTCCCCAAGCCTGGTGGACTCACCTGGAAGCAGAAAAAGGAGGGAGTTTGTGTGCCTGATGCCTGTGGCCTGTCTCCACGCAGAGCTGCTTCTCGGCTTTGAGGTCTGGATTCAGTTGTCACCTCCTCACAGAGGCCTCTCTGACAAGCCCATCTTAAGTGCCCTGTCCGATGGCATGGCCCAGTTTTACTGTTTTCTCAGCACTTAACCATTGGCACTAGCTTGTCCAGGTAGTTGTCAATGTGGGCACTGTTTCTCTCTGCTAGAACTCCTTCAGCATAGGGGCTCAGTGTATTCCGCTCACTGCACACAGTAGGTCTGTGGCCAAAATCTTGGCTCCCTGACCACTGATGCCAAATAGGAAGAAGGAGACAAAGTTTGGAGGAAATAGAAAAGAGTAGCTTTATTATTTTTGCCAGGCAAAAGGCAAACAGCAGACTAGTGCCTCAAGAACTGTGCTCCCCTCTCTCATAAATACGGAGAGGTTTTATATCCTCATGAAGGTCTTGCATTTTTTTAAGCAAGTTGAGAGTGAAAAGCTGGCTTCAGGTGGCTCAGCAACCTGCTTTGGTATCCCTGAAGTTATCAGCCTGTGACCTTCCTTCTGAAATGCAGAATCTTACAAAGGAGTGTGTGGGGGAGGAGAATGCCAGGTGCAGAGTATAATCTATATGGAGTCAGAGAGTAACTATGTTTTTGAAGGACAAGTCCAGCTATAAGTGTTTGTTAGCAGTAAGAGGTAAAGAAAAACCAAGACTGTTTAACTCTCACAGGCCTGTTTGGCTGGTATGTGCCAAAGGCTGCTGACTCATTTCTATTTGTGCTGTAACAGGTCTTCCATAAATCCCTGGTCTTGGAGCCCTAGGAATTTTCACACGTTGCTGGTGGGAGGTACAACTCCTCGGAAATCCCTTTGGCCACGTTTAGTAACGCCCAACACAAGCCTTCTCAAGACTCAGCAATTCCATTCCGAGGTGTGCATCCACCAGAGTGCAAATGTGTCACCAAAAGGCACTTACCAGAATGTTCACAGTATCACTTTCCCTAAGAACCACGAACTGGAAGCTGCCCAAATTTCCATGCAGACAGAATAGATGAACAAATTGTGGTACATCCATACAAAGAAATACTATACAGAAATGAGAGCCCTCAACCAGAGCAAAACCAGGCATAACTCCCACTAACAAGATGATGTGCTGTTGAACGAGCAGAAACCAGACACAGCAGAACCCACAGTCTAGGATCACGTGTATGTAAAGTACAAAACCTGGCAAAACTCTCAGCCTTAGAAATCAGGAGAGAGGTCGCCGCCGCGGGGGATGGATGGATGGGGGAGGAGTAGGAGGAGATGACGAGGTGTCAGAGGTGCTGGTCTTGCTGTGTCTTGGTCTGGCGGCTATTCACACCGGTGTGTGCACTTCGGGAACGTCGGTCCAGCTGCGCACTGTGCGCCTTTCACACAGTCCAGAAGAGAATGGAATCGACACTGAAACGATCGCAGGGGGACTGCCCGGGAGAGTGTGGGAGCAATCAATAATAACTACTTTTTAAAAAGTGCCCGGGGCTTGGAGCCCTGGAGTCGGGTCTCGCTCAGGGCGGGTGGGTCCGTCCGCCCGGCGGGCCCTGGCTGCTCCCGGCGGCCTGCGCTCAGGGCGGCCCAAGCGCCCGGGGACAGAGATGCTGAGCCTCCAGGGGCTGCAGGGCGCGCGGGGGGCCCCGGGGGCTTCGGGGCAAGCCTGCCCGGGATGCGCGCCCTTCGGAGCCGCGTGCTTCTCGGCCTCGAACCCCGGCCCCGCCCCCGGCGTCCGGGGAGCCACGTGCCCCGCGCTCCCCTCCACCTAGTCGGGGCCCAGGGATCTGCTCTCCCCAGGGCCGGCGGTCGGCGCCGGGGTCGCCCGGCGTTCGGGCTGGACCCCGCTCGGCCGCAGGAGGGCCGGGCGGCGCCTGGCCCCGCGTGACCCCGCGGCGGAGGACGGGCGGGCGCGGGGCTGCGGGGACGGCCCGGGGGTGAGGGCCCCATAGACCGGCGCTGGCGGGTGAAAGGGTGGGTGGCTCCCCGGAGCCCAGGCCTAGGACTGGACTGCGCGGGACGTCTGGGGAGAGCGCTCCTCTAGCCCATCAGGGAGGGTGGTTGCGGGACTGGGGGACCCCGCGGGCTGGAGACCAGGGGCTGGGTGGGAGGGAAAGGTGAACCTATGGAACCCGGAGTCGGGGTGGCGTGGCCAGGGACGGGGAGGAGGGGCCGGCCGGGAGTCTGTCGCGCGGAGAGTCCCTGCGTTGCCAAGTTGGGCTTTAATGCCCCCAGGCTTCCCGAAGCCGCGGCCGCCGGTGGGCGAGCGGCGTCTGCGCGGGCTCCGGAGCCCTGATCCTCTCCGAGGGCCTGACTTCGTCCGCGCGCGGCCGGCCCGACCCCGCTGTGCCCATCTGCCCTTTACCTGGTCCTTCGCTGGGCCCGGCGCGGGGCGAGAGGCCCTCACCTGTGCTTCAGGCTGGGGACCGCGGTCCGGGGGCGCGGGCGGGGAGCTGGGGGCGGACGGAGGGAATTGCTGGAGCTCGCGGCCTGAACAATGGCACACCCCGAGTTTCTTTCTACAGGGAAGCTTCTCTTTCGCTGGGCCAACCTCCCCTCCACCGACCAGATTTCCCTCTCTCCCGGGGTCAGTACGAGGGGAGAGTGCAGAGGCCGGGTGGTCCGCCGAGGTCGCCGGTTCTGGTGTGTCTACTTAATTGTGAAGGCATCATTAAAGGGCCATTTATGTCCCAGTCATCACAAAGGAGGGGATCCTATTTTGAAAGTAACAGAAAGTGAAAGTCGCTCAGTCGTGGCCAGCTCTTTGCGACCCGACCCCATGGACTATACAGATCATGCAGTTATCCAGGCCAGAAGACTGGAGTGGGTAGCCTTTCCCTTCTCCAGGGGATCTTCCCAACCCAGGGATCAAACCCGGGTTTCCCGCATTGCAGGCGGGATTCTTTACTCGAGTTTTTCTCAATTGATTATAATTTTCATCTGGGCAGCCAGGGACAACTCCTGAAGATACCAAAGATTAAAATCAGAGAAGCCTGCAGGAGGTGGAGGGCGGCAGGTAGAGAGGCTCACAGCCTTTTCCTAGGGACTGGCTCAGCCAGTTTTTGAGGATGAGTAACCTCGAGTTTTGAGTGAACTCCGGGAGTTGGTGATGGACAGAGAGGCCTGGCTTGCTGCGATTCATGGGGTCGCAAAGAGTCAGACACGACTGAGCGACTGGACTGAAGTGAACTGAACCTATAAGCATTGTTTGGTCTGGTGGAGGGGGAAAAAAAGAGTATACCAATACATCCCTCCCTTATTTTTACCCATTTCCTTTACTTGGTCCTATTTTTACTTGAAAATAGGCCAAGAAAAAATACTCATCTGCCTGTATTATGTACTCAGATTTCCCCCCTAATTACAGGTTTCAAAAAAAAAAAAAAAAAAAGACAAAATGTAAAGTGTTGGTGCCCCGTCCAGAAACTACTGTAATGATGGTAGAAAAGAAAGGTCCCGGAGTGACTCTGTGGGGATCTGAGCCCTTTTCTCTTCCAGAAACTACTGTAATGATGGTAGAAAAGAAAGGTCCCGGAGTGACTCTGGGGGGATCTGAGCCCTTTTCTCTTCCAGAAACGACTGTAATGATGGTAGAAAAGAAAGGTCCCGGAGTGACTCTGGGGGGATCTGAGCCCTTTTCTCTTCCAGAAACTACTGTAATGATGGTAGAAAAGAAAGGTCCTGGAGTGACTCTGGGGGGATCTGAGCCCTTTTCTCTGCCACTCATTCACTTGTCAGGTGATCCCGTTTTCTCTGCTTCTGTTTCTTTAGTAAAATATGGGTGTTACCACAGGTGACCCCAGATTCCAAGTTTCTCTTGAGAGAGATTAAAAGAATTGATTCAAATGAATTTCCACCAGGTGTATGGCTTAATATTTAATTCCCTCTCCACTTTAAGCTGAGGAGTAGATGTCTGAACATACATTTCCTCATCCTGAAATCCCTCTTATCCCCTCCTAATGCTCACAGTGCAGTGCTGATGTCTGGCAGGCTTTGTGTTCAGTTTGCACCATTTGCAAACACAGTGAGAATTACCACGGAACGGTGGAATGGTGGAAAGAGCGGCTATAGATTTCTTGGACCTGAGACACTCACACTTCTCTTTCCATTTTCACTCTAATTAGCACACAACTTTAAAAAGTTGGCTTGAGCACAGCAACACTTTCACACATCCGTGCTAAAATCCTTGCTAATCTTTCCCATGGGATGTAATGCAGTTGAATTGACATGCTAATAAATACTGGCAAGGACACAATCACAGTTTGCCCATGATGCATAATTAAAAAACCTCAGATAATGGCTTCCTCCATGTTGTTGGTTATGTGCTTTCAGGGTTTTATTCCTGGATGTTAATAGCACATTAGAAAGCTACTGGGTTTTTTTGCAAATTGGGTTGTGATCTTAGCTTGCTGTTGCTGTGTGTGTGTCTGTGTGTGTGCACTCAGTTGTGTCTGACTCTTGGTGACCCCATGGACTGTAACTTGCAAGGGCTCCTCTGTCCATGGCATTTATCCAGGCAGGAAAAGTGGAGTGGGTTGCTATTTCCTACTCTAGGGGATCTTCCTGACCCATGGATCAAACCAGTGTCTCCTGTGTCTCCTGCACTGGCAGGCAGGTTCTTTTCCATTGAGCCTAGAAATATACTAAAGCCTAAGTGGCTTTCAGATTGGTCTTGGGCAATTGCTTAAAGCATCCAAACTTGCCTTCAAATTTGAATTTTCTGTTGATTGTGGACTGCCTCACTCTGCTATCTTCAAATCACTGGCACAGCTATGCATGGGCTCAGAGGCCATTTGTATCTACCACATCTGGCATTTGGGAAATCTTAACTTTTCTAAAAGGCTGAGGACAGGAGCATTTGCCTTGGGTAATGAAATTCAGCTTTTGCTATTTTGCTCCAAAGTATTTTACACTGAAAAAGCAACCTTGATTTAGCATTGTCATTGATGACATGCTACAGAAATACCATACTGTTTGAGTTCTTACATTTCACTTAAGGCTTGTGATTGCTAAATAGTTGATACTTATTAATCTCTAGTCAGGCTGAACAGTTCCACCACTGACAATTTTTTGTTTTATGGCCAAGAAGGTTGACATTTTGATGAAGGGTATAGAAACTACATGGACATGTGAAGGTGAAAGGCTAAGCTGGCTTTTATTAATTGAAATTTTATTTGTTTTATAGTGAGAACTCCTGACCCACCAGATGAAGAGTGTTTTAAATGTGAAGGTAGCTGTTTTAGTCATCAAGGTAAGTTGTAGTAACACATAGATCCCCAAATCATGGCACAAAAGAGCAGTGCAGCCTTGGCTGCAGTGTAATAGTGGCTGTAATCCTTCACGCAGTTATTCTGCGACTCTGGCTTCTGCCTCTTGTGGCTTCTTTATGTCCTAGGGGCTTATATGTTTTTGCACTGATGCCAGGAAGGATGGAAGGCAAAAGGAGAAGGCGGCAGCAGATGATGTGATGGTTAAATAGCATCACTGACTCAGTGGACATGATTTTGAGCAAACTCCGGGAGATAGTGAAGGACAGGGAGGCCTGGGGTACTGCAGTCCATGGGGTCACAAAGAGTCGGACACAACTGAGTGACTGAACAGCTACAACCAGGTGGAAGGAGAAAGCAGAGTGGAGGGGGCACTAACTTTTGTCCAGTGGCAAAAATGCACAGCCTAAGAATTGGGAATTATGTTTTATTTGGCAGATTTTCTGAGAACGTAGCCCAGAAAAGAATCTCTCAGATCACTCTGAAGGACCACTCTGAAGAGGAAAGGGAGGATCCAGGATATATAGGAGTTTTTGCAATCAAACAATAACAAAAAAATCCCAGGTAGTTAGAACGTCAAAAGATTACTATAAATTAAAGAAAACTAGACATATTAAGTAAATGAATTTAGTGCCTTTCTGTGTATGGGAAGATACAAAGTTTGAGTTCATTGAAATCATTTCTTTGACATGGAACTCAACTATCTAGGGCCAGACCTGTTTTGTCCATTCTGCATACCCTCAGGGCGCACAGTCTGGGGTCTGCTGCAGTGGCTCCTGCCTTGATGGCCTCAATAGCCTTTGTTTATTGATATGGCAGTGCCTCCTTTTGCTCATAACTTTGATACTTGTGAGGCATTTCATGACCAATTTTGTCCCACTGTGCTAGGAAGACTCATTCCTAGATCATGTGAAGATTCTACCGATAGGCCACTCAGTGTGTTAATTTTTGGACCAGGTCCTATAGATAATCCAAAATTCTTGGATCACCTGTTTCACTAGTCTATTATAATCCAGACAATATTTTCCCTTGTTGCTTCTTTCCATATCTAGAGTTGCCCTGTTAACGGCTAGTCTATGTAGAGTTATTTGTATGATCAACTGTCTCAAAACACTTGTTGTTGTGTAGTCTCTAAGCTGCGTCTGACTCTTTGTGACCCCATGAACTGCAGCACGCCAGGCTTCCCTGTTCTTCACTGTCCCCCAGAGTTTACTCAAACCCATGTTCACTGAGTCGGTGATGCCATCCAACCATCTCATCCTCTGTTGTCCCCTTCTCCTCTTGCCCTCCATCTTTCCCAGCATCAGGGTCTTTTCCAGTGAGTCAGCTCTTTGCATCAGGTGGCCAAAATATTGGAACTTCAGCTTCAGAACAGTCCTTCCAATGACTATTGAGGACTGATTTCTTTTAGGATCAGCTGATCCTTGTTGTCCAAGGGACTCTCAAGAGTCTTCTCCAGCACCACAGTTTGAAAACATCAAGTCATCATAAATTTTGTCAAAGACGTGGTTACATTTGGGTATATAAGAAACAGTCTTATAAAACAGGGTATAAGTAATACAGCTAGTAACATTAATAAAATCATAGTGCAGAGGAGAGATACACAAAGCATAAATAATTCGAAAGCAACAAGAGAGAGCAAATTAAAACAATACTAATGTATAATTTAGTTGTAATCTGGTCACAGTAAGACTTCAGGTCTGCAGGGGAGCCAGCTGCAGAAGCCAGGATATGGAAGGATCAGGTAAAGAGAAAAAGATAAATGTCTTATCTTTATTCACAAAGGTATGCTTGAACTTGTAGGTCAGAATGTAAGAAGAAAGGTTTTTCTGGAAAACAAAGATTAAAGCCAGGATATTTCAGAAAAAGTCATAAAATTGTAAATTATTTTTATCAGTTCATTCAGTCCCATGAAGTTAATCTCTGTTAATCTGGATGAAGTCATCAGGTTTTCCAGTAGAGTTTTGTAATTTTTTACCCAGGTCAGTGGTATTTTCTAAAAGCTATCAGAAACTTGTATTTGTCAAGAAGTCCTTTTTACAAACCTTCTTAAATATCTTCATTGTATGAAAGCATCAGGGTAAAACAATTTACTAAAAAAAGTTTAAACAAATAAATTATTATTATTTATAAAACAAATAAGAAATTTTCAATTCATGAAAGGTCTGGTTTCCACATTTGCATCTCCATGTAGTTCCTCTCCTGAGCTGAATTTTCCTCCAATACTATCTACACCGCACAGCTCCTGGAGATGTGTGCTTGCCTTTTGCTTGCCTTTCCGTCTCCTGCACCAAACAGTTACTAAATTAGTAAACTGTCTATAAATGACAGAAGGCTTAAAATGACATGGTTAGAGATCTGATTACAATGCAGTTTACAAAAAACTTGGATATTCTTGTGACATATAACTTTTTAAGTTATTCTTAAATAGAATTATAGAATTATAATATATTACAATATAAACTTACTAGTTATTTTGAAAGTTGGAATAAGTTAACTTTATTTGCTCAGATGACTAAGGCTCTACTAGCTGTGGAAAAGAGTTTTAAGATTTGTATTTTTCCTTGATAAACCCCCTAAGGAGGTTATGGAAGATTTTGGGTGAAGGAGCCTTTTCAGCAATTTGAGTTTTAAAAGGCCTTTCTCTCTCTCTCTCTCTCTTTTTTTTCCCCTCTTGGTTTCAGGTTTTACCTGATTGAGCTAATTAGGCTCAGTCTCAGGTTATTGTGGTTTATATTTACATTTCTGATTTGGAGAGATTAGCAAGACAAAGGTAGTTGCTTTTAATTCTCCATAGAACTCTTTTGTCACTTAAATGATATTAAAAGATTGATTTAGTGTATCAGATTTTCCTTAATTTGCTTTTTTATATCAGTGAGATTTCCAACTAAACTGAAACTTAAGAGTTCCGTGTTCTAGAACTTTAGGATTTATCATGCCTTCAAATGCTGGCATTTCAACAAAGGCCCTCTTTCTGAGTGCACAGGTTAGACCCAGAGCAAAATCTCCATTATTACCTTTATTAACCCCTGAATGTTAGTCCCCAGTTTTACTTTATATTGTAAAGTATATTTCCTGAGACACATATATACCCTGTCTTATAATGCCAGGCAGGGGAAATATTTCCCAGCAAAGCATATCTATTTCCTAATATAATTAAGCCAAAGAGATGTAACCATCTTATACAAAGTCCATTTATATATACCAATTTTTATAAATGTTCATCTCAGTTCTGTCAAGTTTTATACCTTTGACTTTGGTTTTCATTAGGACCCAACCAACAAGTCTTGATTTTTCAAAGAGTCCTAGAAGCTTTCCTTTCTTTTATCCCCTGAGAAAAGAGAGCTTTCATTATCAACAGCTGTTTTATGGTAACTCTATGGGGACAAACCAGCTAGAAGGTGGAAAAAGACAAGCTATATTCGCCCCCATGGTTACCAATAAAACAGCTGTTGATAATGAAAGCTCTCAAACATTTACTAATTTAGGAGTTTCTCCAATATAAAGGATCTATCCTCTGGTCATTGATAAAGTATATCTTAATAGTGACTCAAACCAGTAAGTTCCAAGAGTCTTCCTACCACAGAGTGTGAAGGATGTAGTTTTCAAAGATCTAGAAAGTTTGCTCCCCAAAATAGTCTAAGAAAGTAAAGGCCTTTGTTGCACAAGCTGATGCAAAGAAGGTTAAGATGGTAAACAGCCCCTGAGAATTGTTATAATCAGACAGAAGATTGCTCAGAGCCCCAGCTTATTTGATTGGCTGCCAAATGAACACCATGCGTGTGCCTTCCAGATGGAACAGACCAAGCTCTCAAAGCGCACATACATAGACAAAATGCAGAAGATCTAGTAGAGCATTTACATCTCAGACACATGAAGAGAAATGGTGCAAGTTCCCAGGAAGAGCTTTGCTTCTTTAAGGTCAGAATTCTGAAAAGATCTTTTATCAAGCTGGCATTCTCCCACTTTACTGCATATGCAATAAGAGCCCCATCTTAGTCATTTTCAGGGCAAGGTTTCCTTTAATTCCCAATGAAGTGGGTACTTGCAAAAAAGAGCTCCATCTATATATATATATTTATATGAATCTGGCCAGGATGTTAGCTATAGGCTAATTTTCTGATGCCCCTCATTTCTGTTAGAGATTTATTTCCCATTTTAAAGTTGAATTTGTCTGGGATAAAATTCACTAGTGAAGTTGTGTGGTGGGCCAGTATGCTGCTCATGAACTTAAATCCTCTAGGTTTTTACCTTAAAATTGTTTCAGCTCCTTTCGTGTGTTTTGATTCTGGTTGTATGAGACCACTGTAGGTGCTCAGATCATGGAGTGACCAGTTCTTACTTGTGTACCTGGCAGAGCAAGTTTTTAAGATAAAAATGGGTGAGTTTCTCTACAGGGATGGCTGGAAGCGGCGAGGACTTATCTTCACCACTCTTGCTAATTTCTCAGTTGCCTGGAAAAGCCATTGTCGGCTGGAAGGTGATGTCCCTTTTCTGGAGCCGACAACTCACGTGTAATATTTTCACTTTTATCCCAACAAGTGATTTTCAAGGTAGCTAATTTGAGGAAAGACATCAGGTCAGCCTCCTCCCTAACCACTGAGCATCTTTCAGCTGAACAAGCCTCAGTGTCTTTCAACCGGGCTCCTCCAGCATTTTTCCGGTAGGGAGCTAGGGACCTAAAGCTTTGAGCTAAAGGCACATGTTCCTTTTGTTTACATCTTTCCTAGAACTCAGCCATGCGCCCTCCTCCTGTGGGAAGCCTCGGATAAACAGCCTAGCTGTGTGGTGGAGAAGAGGAAATGGAGTTGCAGTGGACAGTAAAGCCTGGGATACACTTCCGTGTCCTTTCAGATATCGTAGTCATAATAGCTAATACGACTTAGTGCTTCTCCTGAGGGAAAGGTTGTTTCATATACATTTTTTTCACCTAATCCTCACAACAAGCCTGTAAAGTAGGGAGCAGTAATCCCATTTTACAGATGATGAAACTGGTTTAGAGAGGTTAGAGAACTTAAAGCTGCACAGTCAGTGGAAAGCCAGGATTCACACTTAACATGGTGCCTGTCTAGAGGGTCAGGATTCTTCTTCAAGCTAAAGATTTGACATGGACAGGGAGCAAAAAACAACAGCTCACAAATGCCTTCCCCACTTTTGCAAAGACTTGTTCCCTCTCCCTTCCTCACCAAGCCTCCCCCTGGAGACTCTGAGGAGAGAGGTGATTAAATCACCTTAAATCTGTTCTAAGATCTCCGTTTCCAAAGGCTTTCTGTTTCTAACAATACTTGACTCTGTGAGAGACCTTACCCCTGAACTGAACTGAGAGAAACAGAATGCAGCTTCTAACAGACTGACTGGCAAGCTAAGGTATCAATTGTATTTAAATTTCAGTATCAGTAACGCTGGCTGGAACCACCTAAAGCAGAAGGAAGGAAGGGGTGTCAGGACACATTTCCCCTCCTTCCATTGCCTACCCGCTAGAAATGGAAAGTTTTATGTGACAAGAGTTTATTTTGCAAGTTGAAATTTTCCCCTCTTTTGAAAATTAAGGCAGCCTTACAGAACCTTATATTAGGATCAATATAGCAGTATATTTATGAAGTGAAAAAGTGGAGTTTTTCATGGTGTCATCAGTTCAGTTCAGTTCAGTCGCTCAGTCGTGTCCGACTCTTTGCGTCCCCATGAATCGCAGCACGCCAGGCCTCCCTGTCCATCACCAACTCCCGGAGTTCACCCAGACTCACGTCCGTCGAGTCAGTGATGCCATCCAGCCATCTCGTCCTCTGTCGTCCCCTTCTCCTCCTGCCCCCAATCCCTCCCAGCATCAGAGTCTTTTCCGATGAGTCAACTCTTCGATGAGGTGGCCAAAGTGCTGGTGTACCCATACTGAACATAAATGTATTACTTAGAATAGCCCAGATTTAAGCTTCATTATGGAGCAAGCGTGCTATGATCACATTAACTGTAGATTCTTGAAATTAAATAGTGGCTTGCAGCGTCCATGTAATTTGCTTCTCTTTTATAGCAATGCTTTGTCCTGAAAACAGCAACAAAAAATCATGGTGTGAAAATCAGCTTCAAGTCTGTACACACCTGGATGCAGAAAGTTAGAAAACATCTACTTTTAATTAAGCCAACATTTTGAAATTTAAAGTTTAGAAATCCTTTTCAACAAAGTTGATGTTCTGGATTATTATTTTAATATGTAAGGGTGCATATGTATTCGTAAATTATGAAATTCAACTGGTAAAGATGTAGAAAGGGGACTCAATGTGCTCTTTAAGGCGATTTTCTAAATTCCCTCACGGAAGTCTGTTTATCCTGAACCGGCAAGGCTGCTGCATTTCAATTCAGGGCTGCTTCTGCATTCAGAAGTACAGACTTGCTGAGCTGGGCCAAATCTGTCTATCCAATTACTGGGTAAGAGCTGACTGGGGCTTTAGGCAGAACTTGTAATCTGTACAACTCCATAGTATCAGTGACAGCTGAGTGAAAGAGATGGCCCAGTAGAGTGTATATGTTGAGTGATACACGGAGAAATAGTTCTTGCTGCAAAGAACCAGCTTCAAATCTAACACCGGATAGCAATGAAGTATCCAGAGGGTTGACAAAGTATCATGTGATGGGTCTGCCATCATTTTCAGGTAGAATGGTTTATAATGGAGACAAAGTCTCTGTGAAGTGTTGCTGGTCACTTTGCTGAGCCCTGGTGTGAATGCTTTTATTATAGTCTGATTTAACTACTCTATTTCTCAGTATCTGAATCAATACCAGAAAGAAGAGTGGTAAATAAATATGAATGTGGGTGAAGCATTTTTGAGTCAAATATTAGCTTTGTAGTGACAAAATACAAATTGAGATTATTTCCTATTTTGGTTTTTAAAACAGTTGCATTTTCTATGGAAGGAAAATGGTTTAATATATATTGGATTGCAGTGGGAAAGTGAATCCTTTTTTCTCATGCATGAAAGTCCAGGCAAGAATAAAATCAGGGCAAAAATAAAAGAAGATATTTTAATTCATGTTATCAGTATATCGTATAAGAAACCTAAAACCTCTGTGAGCAAGGTTTTGCTGGGCCCAGCACTTTTAGTGGTAATGAAATTTCACAGCCGTTATCATGACCATCTGGTAATGAATACCTGGGATATCTACTCCAGCAGAAATAAAAACCTTGGTAAAATGTTTCCATTTATAGGATTTTTTTTTTTTCTTGAGAGGTGGCAGTAGATAATAGATAACTTAGTAAATGTATGTCTTCATGGTTCAGGAGCCTTACAGTTTTTAATAAATAATGGCTTAAGTTAATTTTTTAATTTAGTTTCTTTTTTTTTTTTTTAATGGCAAGAAATTCCATGTGAATTTAGCCTCATTCCATAGCGTTGACGCAGATGACTTAGTTCTTAATTTGTGTATTCATTGAGAAATGGAGCAGGACGCTATGGTTCTTCCCCTCTGTATATTCATTGAGAAATGGAGCAGGACACTATGGTTCTTCCCCTCTGTGTCGTCAGCCTGTCTTTTGTCCATAGAAAAATTTTAGCCAAAGAATAAGTTTAATCGGAGAAGTGAGAAAAAGTAAAAACAAAGAGAAACAGTCAAAGGATACCAAATAATAATAATGTGCTCATCGAGCACAATCAAGGGCCTTCAGTTCCTTTTCAAGGGCTGTAGATAATATTCTGAGCCATGTCCTGTGAGCTGTCTTATAGATGCTAAAACCCCCACCAGGTGGAAGAAGTTAACTATATGACGACCAGACTGTAGCCATGACCTGAGCTGCCACAGTTCTGAGAACTGGCCTCAAAGAAATGGGAAAAAACGGACCCTGAAACTAAAGACTGACTGCACTTTAAACAAACAACAGTTGGGACTTTCCTCGTGGTCCAGTGGTGAAGACTCCATGCTTCCAGTATAAGGCGCCTGGGTTCCATCTCTGGTCAGTGAACCAAGATCCTGCATGTTGCACCTAAAATCGAGATAATATTGATCAGACCACCACATGACCGATATCGAGATGACTGTAAGAGCCGACTGCGCCGTTTCTGCATGTAGCCTCCATCTATAAAAGCTCTTGTCCCCTGATTGTCAGTGGGGGCGGGTCGAGGGGAGTGAATCTTTGGATGGAGACCCTCCCGCTCCCCCCCGCCCCCCCTTCCCCCCGCCCTCTGGTTGCTGCTGCTGCTAAGTCACTTTAGTTGTGTCCGACTGTGTGCAACCCCATAGAGGGCAGCCCACCAGGCTCCCCTGTCCCTGGGATTCTCCAGGCAAGAACACTGGAGTGAGTTGCCATTTCCTTCTCCAGTGCGTGAAAAGTGAAAGTGAAGTCGCTCAGTCGTGTCCAACTCTTAGCGACCCCATGGACTGCAGCCCACCAGACTCCTCCATCCATGGGATTTTCCAGGCAAGAGTACTGGAGTGGGGTGTCATTGCCTTCTCCGTCTCTGGTTGCTAGCCTCTGAAATAAAACAGACTTCCCTTTCCACCAACCTTGCCTCTGTATTGGCTTCAAAACTACAGGCAGATGGACCCCCACTGTTCGTGACGGTCTTTTTGGTGCCCAACGCGAGGCCGCCGCACTCTCGCGATACCTGGCTCCCGAGTCCCCCACCCCACCCCCAGCAGCAGAGCCTCGGCGTTACTACCGCTGGCCGGGATGCTGCGAGGGTCCCGACGCTGGTGGCTCGCTCGCCCTGAGCGGAGGGCTGGGCGGCCTGTTCCGAGCAGCTGCCTCAACCACTTGTCTCAGGGATCATCCCCGTGTCTCCCCTGCTTGGCACTGGCTGCCCGCTGACGCTTTTCCTTGGTGGAATGGAAACATGCGTCTGGACGAGCTGAGGAGAGGAGGCCCAGCAAGTCCTCTGGTATGCACGCTGGCAAACTTCTCTTTGGGGCACAAAGTGCTGTTCGGGCGTTTTTGCTTGCTGGTTCTGATTATGTCTCTGACTTCGAGGGCCATTTGTGTTGGGACATGTTTGCTTAGGACCCTGTCACTCACCCTCTTGGGAGATTTATGGCAGGTCTGTCTTCTGTGAGCGCCCGTTCCATTTGTAGGGTTGGTAACTTTGTCGTCTTTTGTAAAATGGGAGATTCAGGTTCAATTCATTAGAAAAATTTTAGCTATTCAAGTTGTTGTTGTTCAGTCATTAAGTTGTATCTGACTCTTTGCGACCCCATGGACTGCAGCACGCCAGGCCTCCCTGTCCTTCACCATCTCCTGGAGTTTATGCAAACCCATGTCCATTGAGTCATTGATGCCATCCAGCCACATCATCCTCTGTTGCCCCCTTCTCCCGCCTTCAATCTTTCCCAGCATCAGGATCTTTTCTAATGAGTCAGCTCTTTGCATCAGGTGGCCAAAGTACTAGAGCTTCAGCTTCAGTAACAGTCCTTCCAATGAATATTCAGGACTGATTTCCTTTAGGATGGACTCCTTGGATTCCCTTGTGGTCCAACGGATTCTCGGGAGTCTTCTCCAACACCAGGTAGAGAAGCATCAATTCTTCAGTGCTCAGCCTTCTTTGTAGTCCAACTCTCACATCCATACATGACTCCTGGGAAAACTACGACTTTGACTAGATGGACCTTTGTTGCTAAAGTGATGTTTCTGCTTTTCAATATGCTACCTAGGTTTGTCATGGTCTTTCTTCCAAGAAGCAAGCCTCTTTTAATTCCATGGCTGCAGTCACCATCCGCAGTGATTTTGGAGCCCAAGAAAATAATATGTCACTGTTAGCACTTCTTCCCTTCTATTTGCCATAAAGTGATGGGACCAGATGCCATGAGGTTGTGGCTGTTTCTCTCAGCAATCTTGATTCAGCTTGTGACTCATCCAGCCTGGTATGATATACTCTGCATATAAGTTAAATGAGCAGGATAATATAGAGCCTTGATGTACTTCTTTCCCAATTTTGAACCAATCAATTTTTCCATGTCCCGTTCCAACTGTTGCTTCTTGTCCTGCATACAGGCTTTTCAGGAAATAGGTAAAGTGGTCTGGTAAGACTTTTCCACAGATTGTTTGATCCACACAGTCAAAGGCTTTAGCGTAATCAATGAAGCAGAATTAATTCCCTTGCTTTTTCTGTGATCCAAAAGGTATTGGCAATTTGATCTCTGGTTCCTCTGCTTTTTCTAAATCTAGTTTGTACATCCACAGGTTCTCGGTTCATGTACTGATGAAGCCTAGCTTGAAGGATTTTGAACATAATCTCCTTTCTCATCATAGGGGATTGGAATGTCAAAGTGGGAAGTCAAGAGATACTTGGAGTAACAGGCAGATTTGGCCTTGGAATGCGAAATGAAGCAGAGCAAAGGCTAACAGTTTTGCCAAGAGAACACACTGCTCACAGCAAACACCCTTTCCCAACAATACAGGAGATGGCTCTACATATGAACATCACCAGATGGTCAATACCGAAATCAGATTGATTATATTCTTTGCCTCTGAAGATGGAGAAGCTCTATACAGTCAGCAAAAACAAGACCTGGAGCTGACTGTAGCTCAGATTATCAGCCCCTTATTGCAAAATTCAGACTTAAATTGAAGAAAGTAGGGAAAACCACTAGGCAATTCAGGTATGAGGCTTCCCTGATAACTCAGTTGGTAAAGAATCTGCCTGGAATGCAGGAGACCCCAGTTCAATTCCTGGGTCGGTAAGATCCCCTGGAGAAGGGATAGGCTACCCACTCCAGTATGACCTAAATCAAATCCCTTATCATTTTACAGTGGAGGTGACAAATAGATTCAAAGGATTAGATATGGTAGGCAGAGTGCCTGAAGAACTATGGACGGAGGTTAGTAACACTGCACAGGAGGTGGTGACCAAGACCACCCCCAAGAAAAAGAAATGACAGAAGCCTACATGGTTGTCTGAGGAGGGCTTACAAAAAGTTGAGAAAAGAAGAAAAGCAAAAGGCAAAAGAGAGAGGGAAGAATATACCCAACTGGATGCAGAGTTACGCAATTATGATTAGGGAAAAAGATTTTTTTTAAAACAATGTATGGCAACAGTATTCTCCAGAGAAAATTGCTTAAGGTGAAACTCTTGAAATTCCCAAACTAGATCTTTTTGCATATGCATTTGGAGAAAGCTAACTTGATAAAACTGCTTTCTGAATTTTGACCCCAATAGAACAAAAATATGCTTATGAGAAAGCTTGAAGTTAACTCTTATCATGTCCTTGAAACACAAACACAGGCCACTTTGCTTGAGACATCAGCTTTGGGTTAATTAGTAGAAGTTTAAAAGGTGTTTGGGTTTACTAAACATGCATCTTGTACCCATTAAAGAGAATTTGTGCTATGAAAGAAATGTATGTTTTTAGAGGTTATAGAGCGTGTTCTTAAGTTTGCCACTCAGAAAATACTGGTATAACAGTGCAATTGCTTGTTTCTTGGTTTAGTTAAGGACTTTTACTTTTTAATATATTTTTATTTATGTATTTTTTAATTGGAGGATAATTGCTTTACAATGTTGTGTTGGCTTCTGCTATACAACAGTGCAAATCAGCCATAATTATATATATCCGCTCCCTCTTGACCTTCTCTCCAAGCTTCATCCACCCCCCTGAGTCATCAGAGAGCACCAGGCGGGGCCTCTGTTGGCAGCGCCCCGCTCGCTATTTCACACGTGACCGTGTGCGTGCGCCGGTGTCACTGTCTCAGTCGTCCTGCCCTCGCCTTCCTCACCCTGTGTACACAGTCCATTCTCTGTGTGCGTCTCCCTTCCTTCCCTGCAAATAGGTTCATCAGCACCATTTTTCTAGATTCCATACATATGCATTGCTGCTGCTGCTGCTAAGTCACTTCAGTCATGTCCGACTCGGTGCGACCCCATAGACGGCAGCCCACAAGGCTTCCCTGTCCCTGCGGTTCTCCAGGCAAGAACACTGGAGTGGGTTGCCATTTCCTTCTCCAATGCATGAAAGTGAAAAGTGAAAGTGAAGTCGCTCAGTCGTGTTTTGACTGTTCTCGACCTCATGGACTGCAGCCCACCAGGCTCCTCCATCCATGGGATTTTCCAGGCAGGAGTACCAGAGTAGGGTGCCATTGCCTTCTCTGACATATGCATTAATATATGATATTTGTTTTTCTCTTTCTGACTTACTTCACTCTGTATAACAGGCTCTAGGTTCATCCACCTCATTATAACTGACTCAAATCTGTTCCTTTTTATGGCTGAGTAACACATTCCATTGTATATAGGTACCACTTCTTTATCCATTCATCTGTCGATGGGCATCTAGATTGCTTCCATGTCCTGACTGTTGTAAATAGTGCTGCTATAAACATTGAGGTACATGTGCCTGTTTGAATTGTGGTTTTCTCAGAGTATATCCTCATTAGTGGGGTTGCTGTGCCATGTGGTAGTTTTTTTATATACAGTTAAAAGAAAAAACCTGTAAAAAAAACACCAACAACTGCCCTATGACCCAGCAGTCCCACTGATGCAGATATACTCTGAGAAAAAGATGGTGAGGGACAGGAGGCCTGGCGCGCTGCAGTCCATGGGGCTGCAAAGAGGAACAACCTGGGGACTAAACAGCGGCAGCGTGGTGGTTTAGTCCTACTTTGTTAAGAAGTCTCCAGAGTGTTCTCCATGCTGGCAGTGCCAGTGTGCACTCCTACCAGCAATGCAAGAGGACTCCCTTTCCTCCACATCCGCTCCAGCGTGTAGTTTTTTGATGATGGCCATTCTGATTGGTGTGAGGTGGCACCTCACTGTAGTTTTGATTTGAGTCTCTCTGATGAGTGATGCTGAGCATCTTTTCATGTGTTAACTGGCCATCTCTATATGTTTTTGGAGAAATGTCTGTTTAGGTCTTCTGCCCATTTTTTGGTTGGGTTTTTGTTCTCCTAATATTGAGATGTATGAGATGCTTATGTATTTTGGAAGTTAATCCTTTGTCAGTTAGCACTTATTAGGGTCTTTTAAAGGACAATTATTGTGATATGTAATTAAAACTACTAGAATTATAAGGGAAACATTTCAGTATGTAAAGCAAGTGGGATATGTTTTGTTGGCAAGAGAGGTAAAAAAGACTGGAGATATTTTTATTGAGGAAAAAAAGGAGAATAATTTTATCCTAGAGCTGGTTGCTTGTGTTTGGGGGAAAATAATAAACAAATTAATATCCAGAAAGTGATAAAAAGTCTGTGAAAGTAAAGGGAACTTTGAGAAAAAAACTTTGTATATTGTCAGGAGTGATTAAAATTAGATTGGATTTAATTAGGTAAATGAACTTTGTTATTAATAGTAAGCTGGTACAAGACTGGAGTTTGGTTTTATTTCTTCCTGTCAAGAGAATAAAATTTTCCTGGAATATTAAGCTGCTTTTGGTAACAGATTGTAAGTTTCTCTCTTGAGCTAACTCTGAGCGTTTCAAACAGCCCCTAGGCATCTTGGAAGAAATATGAAAGTAACTAGGATTATTTGGTGTTTTAATTTACATGGAAAACATCTGAGAACTTTCAGGTCATACTGCTGAACTGGTTAAAAAATTTTAAAAATTTCTAATGGAAATCTATTGTTTTGCTTTGGACTATTTTTGACTCCAGAGTTCAGATGGAGAAAAATGTCTAGTAAAGTTATCACAAAATATAATGACTTATGTATCACTGCTGGCTTTAAGGTTACTGCTAAAAGCACACGTTCAGTGCTTATGTGACGTGTGGCATACGTGATAAAGTGAACTAAAAGCACATGTTCAGTGCTTGTGTGGCGTGTGTGCATACGTGATAAAGTGAACAGCCTGTACAAGCGTGTCCCCATCAGCACACCTCTGGACTTGCTTGCTGTGTCTGATTAGTCTTCCTGCAGTGTGGATAACAAGGCCAGTGTACGAACAAGTAGTAAGCCTAGCACCAAGGGCCATCAGTGAACTCAGAGTAGGCAACAAGCCACTCTGGCAACACTGGAAAATATATTATCAATGCTTTCTGTGGAAAGATTTGCAATTAAAAGGGGCAAATGATGGAAGAAATGTTCACATATTGAGGCATGGGGAAGTCGTTCTGGCATATATATGATTTAATTTGAATTTTAAGATAACAAAGATAGCCTGTTTGTGGCCTATTAAACATTGTACACCTACTTTGACCATTATGGGGGGGGGGGGAACACATTTTGATGATTATTCTCACTGCAGTATGTCTACTAGTTTTCAAATATTTGTCCAAGTCATCTATGACAAAGTAATCAGAGAGAGATAATATTTTCATAATATAAAATATTGATGCTAAGCTTGGAACTTGAAACTATTTCCAACTCTGGGTCCATTCCCCAGTTAGGCAGGACCATGCCCTGCTTCCATAGAAAGTAGCCAGCAGTTGTCACATGAGCACCATTCTCTCAAATAACTGGGGGAAATTGGAATAGCAATGAAACAGAAGCCAAGTTCTCTGCCAAGTTCATGACTAACCTTTATGCAAAACTTTATTCCCTCTCTTGTTTGGTACCTGTCCCTCTTCAAGATTAAGGAGTATCAAAGAAAAGTGGGGAGTGAAACCGAGCAGGGCCATATGGTCCTTCCCTCCACGTCCTCAGCCCTGCTTTTGTCATGAAAAAATTTTGCAAAATCATGAGCTTAACCAAAGAAATGAGAAAAGGCAGAAGCAAGGGTAAACTCTCCAACAAGACTAAATAATTATGGTTTAGTGATTAAGAAAAGTCAAGGACTTTTAGTCCCTTCTCAAGGGCTATGGAAAGTATCCTGAGCCGTATCCTTTGAGCTGTCTTCTAGATACTGAAACCCCTACCAGATGGAGGAAGTTAACTATATAATGACCAGACTCTATCCATGACATGAGCTGCCTCAATTTCAATAGCTGGCTTCACAGAAATGGGAGCACATCAGCTTTGGAACTAAAGACTAGCTGAACTTGAAACACTCACGATGATGCTGGTCAGACCATCACATGACCAGTTTCAAGATGACTGTCAGAGCTGACTGCATGGCTGCTGCAGGCAGTACACCTCCACTAAAAGCTCTTGCCCCCTGATTGTCAGTGGCTGGGGACAGTGGGGGTGGGAGGAGTCAGCCTTTGGAGCAGCGTCCCCCCTCTGCCCCAGGTTATCACCTCCGAAATAAAACAAACTCTCCTTTCCACCAACCTTACCTCTTCACTGGCTTCTGGGCAGCAAGCATCTGGACCTCACTTTCAGTTACAATTCCACCAGTGTTTATTGAGGGCTTTCTGTTTGCCAGGCCATGGAGAAACAGTGATTCCAGAAACATGGGCTGTGTCCTCAAGTGTACAGTCCTAGAGGAGTACTTAATTATTCATATGACAAACTTCTTTTTAAAGTGACTACTATGTGCCAAATCCCTGTCTTCATGAGCTTTACAAAATACTGGGGGAAAGCTAACAGTGAACATAATATTGGAAGGCATTATTTATATTAAAGTGTGTTTCTAGTCCGTAGGGTATAGCAGGATCTTGGTTTTTTATCTTGAATGACAATCTCTACCTTTAGGAGGGTTTAGTACAATTATACTTTCCATTATTGCACATTTCCTACAAACCAGGACATCCTCCTACACACTACAATACCACCATCAGAATCAGGAAGTTAACACTGATTTATTACTGCCACCTAACCTTCACACCTCAATCAAGTTTTCCTAGTTGTTCTAATAGTATCCTCTATATAGAGCAGAAGTTTCCCTTCAGTATCATCTGTTGTCTTTAGTTTTTATGTCTTTCCTTGATTTCTGTGACCTTGACACTTTTGAAGAGGAAAGGTCGTTATGTTTATTTTGTAGACTTGCTATTTGATTTTTTTCCTTACGTTTTCTCTTATGGTTCAGATTATGCATCTTAGGCAAGAATACCAAAGAGGCGATGCTATGTTCTGACTGTATTATATCAAGTGGCACACAATTTCAGTTTGTCCCTTACTGGTGACGTTCGCATTGGTTACCTGATTATGATGATGTCTGGCGGCTATGTGAAGTTATACTTTGTCTCCTTCATGATTCAAAAGCATCTTACAAGGATGTACTTTTGCATTAAGCAGCTCTCCATCTCTTCATAAACTTTGAATTCATTCGTTCTTTTCTTTATATCAGTATGGACTCATGGCTTCACATTTTAATCAACAGGATACAATTAATGTTTGCCATGATTCATTTGCCACTAAGAATTATTTTGTTGACTTTCTAGTTGGCTTCTGGGTCCTTTTGACATGTCCCCATCTTTCTTTGACCATGTCCTTGATTTTGGTACGACAAAAAGTTCCAAGTCTGTCTGTTTTTTCTTCTGTCCAGTCTTGGGAACCGTGCTTTTCTTGTCCTGGATTCTTCGTCTTTCACTCAGCCGCTGAGCTCACATCCTAGGGTCAGCTCCTCTGGGGCCTCCTCCCACTTGCGTCACAGTCACGCAGTCTCCAGTGCTCTTCCTTCCTTTTTGCAGAGCTGAGTTTCTGCACACCATCACTTTCCTACAGCCTGAAAAGTCTTCTTTTAAAATTTTTTGTAGAACAGATTTGATGGTAGTAAATTCTCTCAGCATCTGTTCATCTTGAAATATTTTTACTCTGCTTTCGTTTGGGAGGGCTTTTTTTCTAGATAGATGATGCACAGGTGACAGCCTTCTCCTCTGGCATTTCATTGATGTCGCCGCCGTGTCTTCTGCCTTGCTCTGTTTCTGGTGAGCAAGTGAAAGTGTGAGTCGCTGAGTCTTGTCTGACTCTTTGCGACCCCATGGACTATGGCTCGCCAGGCTCCTCTGCCCATGGAATTCTCCAGGCAAGAATACTGGAGTGGGTTGCCGTGCTCTTCTCCAGGGGATCTTCCCAACCCAGGGATGGAACCCAGGTCTCCCACATTGCTGCCAGATTCTTTACTGTCTGAGCCACTAGACAATTCCCGGGTGACAGCCTTTTCTTTTCAGCACTTTATCCATGCCGTCCCATTGTCTTCTGCCTTACGTTGTTTCTGTTTGACATGTGTCTTTGTCCCTCCTTCTGGCTACTTTTAAAGATTTTTCTTTTTGCATTGGTTTGAACATTGGAGTAGAATGTGCCTGGATGTAGTTTTTGTTCTTCTTTGTTTCTTCTTATTTTTAAAAATATTGCTTAGGATTAGCTGAGCTTTTTGTTTTGGTAGCTTTGTGTTTTTTTATTCTTGGCTTCCCAGGTAGCTCAGCAGTAAAGAATCCTCCTACCAATACTTAAGGAGACTCAAGTTTGATCTCTGTGTAGGAAAGATGCCCTGGAGAAGCAAATGGCAACCCACTGCAGTATTCTTGCCTGGGAAATCCCAGACAGAGCAGCCTGGCAGGCTACAGGCCGTGGGGTTACAAAAGAGTCAGATATGACTTCGCAACTAAACAACAGCAACACTTTTTTCTGAGCCATTGTTTTTTCTGAAAAGCTTTTTTGTCCTCATTCTTCCTTTTCTTCTGCAGACCTGTTGGCAGGTATGCTTGCCTGGCTGCTGTTTCGCAGGGGCCACTTGCTGGCAGAATCCCTGTGACACCCAGTGCTGTGCTGCTCTGCAGGCTGTGCTCAGCTCATCGCTTGCACGCTTCTTTATTCCAAGCTTTGTGGGGTCTTGTCCTCACATGCACAGCCTAGTATTCAATTTATGACTGCTGGAAATGCCTGGAACTTTATGGAGCTCCTTCTCTGCATAGCTCCCTCTTCTCCAGTACTCTGTCCTGCAAACCCAAGTCCCCTCAGCAGCCCTGACGTCTAATCTCTCTCCTCAGGTCAGCAAGACCCCCAAGGTCTGCTTGGGCTGCACCCCACTTGCACTGCAGTCTGGACAGTGACTCCAGGCAGAAAGCCAGGGCTATTGTGGGGCCTGCTTTGGAATTCTCCTTCTCCCAGGGACCATAACCCAGTACTGCCTGTTGTCCAATATCTGAACATATTTGTGTAATATTTTTTCCAGTTTTCTAACTGTTTATGTCAGTAGTGCTAATTCAATATGAGTTACTCTATCATAACCAGCAGTAAACACTGAGTAATTAGATGGTATGTTCAGTCGCTCAGTCGTGTCCGACTCTTTGCGACCCCATGGACTGCAGCATGCCAGGCCTCCCTGTCCATCACCAACTCCAGGAGCTTACTCAAACTCATGTCCATCGAGTTGGTGATGCCATCCAGCCATCTCATCCTCTGTCGTCCCCGTCTCTGCCTGGGACCTCAGGGAGCTCCTTCTCTGCAGAGCTCCCTCTTCTCCAGTACCCTGTCCTGCACACCTAAGTCTTTGTGCATAGAGGAAAACAACAGAATTGGAAAGACTAGAGATGGATGTTAGAAGGTAGTATTATGAAAGAAATAATAGAAGCACTTCCCTGGAGGTCCAGTTGTTAAGATTCCATGCTTCCAGTACAGGGGTAGTGGGTTCAATCCCTGGTTGGGGAACTGAGATCTCACATACCTTTTGGTTTGATCAAAAGAGGGGAAAAATAGAATAAAATGAGCATTAAAAATAAATAAATAGAACACAGTAAGGAGGCTGGATAATGCTGGGTGAGGGAGGCACAGAGTTGAGTCGTAGACCAGGAAGCAGGCATTATAGCTCAGCATGATGTGTATAAGTTGAGAGTATATTGAGCATCTGAAGAAGAAGGGTCACCTAAAACCATCCAGGGGTGTCTGGGAAGACTGCACGGAGGAAGTCGTATCTTGCTAAAGAGCTGAAGGATCAGTAGGAGCTCACTGGTTGATGGGATAGAAGTGAGAGCGCTGACGTGTGTTTCAAGATTGGGGAGAGGCTCAGAGCACACTTTGGCAGAATATAAGTTTTTTTTTTTTTGGCTGGAATTATACTGCATCATTAATCAAGTCATGGAGGGCCTTGCATGTCATATTGAGATGTCTTCACTTTATCCTGTGGCCTTGGAAAGCTATTAAAGGATTTTAAGCGATTGTGAAACTTGATCGTAACCTCTGAATCTCCATTTCCCTGACTATAGGATGAGCATGTTGGAAACAATGGCATCGATTGTCTCTAATAAATGAGTCTACTTTTTACATGAGGATTCAAGTCTGTATCTATATCAAAAGCCAGTGTCAAATGCCTAATATAAGAGGTCCTTGAAAAGATAATGCTTTTCGAACAATGTTTTGAACCACATATTTTTCTGAGAGAGAAAGTGATCTCAACATAATAAAGGAAATTGATGGTGAAACTCAAAAAACAGAACACAAAACCTTTGATTTCTCAATTATCACCATTAAAAGATAGAAAAGATTGACGTATAATAGAAGGTAGTCAATTGCATTATGATATTTATCAGTACATAAAAAATCTAGACAGTGAATAAATGTTTATAGTGAAGGTTTAGTAGAGTCATAAAACGGAGGAGAGAAGCAGAATGAAAAGAAAGGCCACAAACAAGTCTCTTTATTTCCTTGCCAGGTGGGGCACAAAGAAAAAAGGTTGCTTTTTATTTATTTATTTTTATATTATTCTGGATTCAACTCAATTCAACATTTCTTTGGTTTCACGCTAGGTACTTACAAAATGAAAAAAAAAGAAAAAAGATGGCTTTGAGTATTTTCACACCAAAGGCACTTATAAAATTTGAGGAAGCAGATGCTTCTAATTATTTGTTACAAGCAGGAGGATAAAATGAGAGCAGGTAAAATGAATGACTTCTACATTGATTTGGAGGAAAAAAAATTGTGAACATTAAACTATATTAAAAAGCACACAAATAAATGCTACAGGAGAGGTACAAAGAAACTTCCAAGGAAGACACAAGTCTAATGAATTGAGAGGAGACACGAGATTATCGCAGATGAAAAAGGGTTTGGAATATGTTGCAATCTGAATAGGTCTTTGATAGTTGGACAAGGTAGAAAGGTTGTTCCAGGAAACAACCTGGAATAATGTGGAATGATGGAGGTGCTGGACATATTTAGGAAACATGAGTGTTCTTGAGTGGCTGGAGCTCAGGGCAGCAAGGGGACACAGTTTCGAGCTGGCCAGAGATGCTGTTGCTGCCCTTCCCACATCCCTGCTGGCAGGTCACCCCTCTCCCAGCTCTAATGAGGCCACAGGTCTGCCCTTGTTCAGAGAATCACCCTCTGGTGAACGGAACGCCCCTCAAGAGAGATATCACCTGCACCTCTGCTGCATCTTCGGCTCATGTGACTGACTGGCACAGGGTACCAAAGAGCAAGCCCCTTTCAGGGGGACCAACTGAATTTTCTGGTCGGGAGCAGCCTAGGGACGCGGCGGACACAGACTCCAGCTAGGCCACGCCCGAGCTTAGTTCCCTTCCTTCCCCATCCTACTTCCCGTCATTCGTTTTCCCTGGGAGCACCAGCTCCCCAATCCATCTGAGCCCCCGTCTCAGTCTCTGCTTATAGGCAGTCAGAGTGAACATGGATGGAATTGGCAAGTAGGCGGAACCAGCGTGGGGAGGGTCTCGGATTGCGTCCTGAGTTTAGGTTTTGTTTAGGCAGTGGGGAACTGACCACGGAAGGTTTTTAAATAGGAGGGGGACTTGCTTCTTTTATATGAAAATGAGGTGAAAACACTGCAGCAATGTAACTTTTTTTTATGTTTTATTTTTGGCTGTGGGGTCTTCGTTGCTTTTCGGGTCTTTCTCTAGTTGCGGCGAGCAGGGGCCGCTCTCGAATTGCTGTGCTTGGGCTTCTCACCGCGGAACGTGGGCTCTAGGAAGCAAGGGTTTCCGTAGTTGCAGCTCGTGGGCTCTGCAGTTTCGAGTCCCGGGCTCTAGAGCACAGGCTCAGTAGTTGTGGCTCACGGGCTTAATTGCTCCGTGGCACGTGGGGTCTTCCCAGATGAGAGTTGGAACCAGGGTCTCCTGCACTGGCAGGTGGATTCTTTACTATCGAGCCACCAGGGAAGTCCAGAAGTAGAACTTTGAAGCTGTAATAAATGATTGAATGTGAGAGAGGAGGTAGGAAGAGAGAAGAAAAGAGGATGTTGAGATGTCTAGTGACAGTCGTTGAGTGTGAGGTGCCAGAGGAAAACCAGTATGAAGATGTTCAGCACGCTGTTGGAAATTCAGTCTGCAACTTATGGACAGGATTGGAATATATATTCAGGAAGCACTACCCATTAAACCAATATTTATTTAACAGCTCTGTGTGTTACTAACACAATGGCAAATCAGACATTATTTGTGGAAGACACAGAAATATTACAGATAGATCAATATACTTGTTTAATTGTTGTAATATACTGAATACAAGAAACTTCCCTGGTGGCTCATCAGTAAAGAATCTGCCTGCAGTGCAGGAGACAGAAGAGGTGTTGGTTTGATCCCTGGGTTGGGAAGATCCCCTGGAGAAGAGCATGATAACTCTCTCCAGTCTTCTTGTCTGAAAAATCCCTTGGACAGAGGAGCCTGGCAAGCTGCAGTCTGGGGGATCACAAAGGGCCAGACACGACTGAAGCAACTGATAAGCACCCACACACTGTATACAAGATGTTGGTAGGATAATTTATTTAAAACTAGGCAATTCCCTAAAGGGGCATAATCTAAATATACAAAATTATAGGCTTCCTTCTGTGCTTGGAATAAATGCTCAGAAAATGAAATGAAAATTAGCTCATTTGTATTGACCACAAAAGCACCAAATATGTATGAATTAATTTAAGGTACCAGACCTTTCTGGGAAAAAAAATACTATAAAACATTACAGAGAGATGTAAAAGAAGAGCTGAGTAAATGCATAGACAAGTGATGCTTCCAGTTAGGAAGACCATATTGGGCCAATGTCAGTCTTCTCAATTAAACTCTTAAATCCAATGACATTTCAGTGGAATTTTGGGAGAATCTGTCAAACTGATTCAAATATTTATTTGCAAAAACCAAACAACAAGAAAAAAACTCCAATAGCAAACCTGTGTGAAAATAGACCAGAATATTTTGAAAAATAAGAATGCATATGGCACTTGTCCTCTTGGACAGTATAGAAAACAAAAAGTTATTGTAATTTGGTGTTTATAATGATGGCATGAAAACAGACAAATAATTTCATGCAACAGTATTAAGAGTCCTACACAGATCTAAGGATGTGTAGCAACTGAATATATCAAAAGTTTGCCTGTAGTGAAGCAAGGGCAGATAATTCAGTAAATTGTATTAGGATGCTTGGCTTTTTGCAAAGAAAATAAATGTAGACCTTCCTACATCACAAGACACATAAATTTATTGCATGTATATCACACATCTGCTATAATATTATATTGTTAACTTGGATAGGAAGAGATGCCTTTTAAAACAGGTATGAAATCTAGAATCCATGAGGAAAGAGATTGTAGATTTGATAGAATTTACAGTTCTGTACTGTTATACGCTGGTACAGAAAGACAAGCACTTAAATCTAGCAGACCAACAGTACCGCTGACAATCAGAGAGCTCCTGCACAGCAGTAAAAATATACGGCATAAAGTGGGCCAGTTATCAGAACAGGTCAAACATGCGAATGGCCAGTAAACACATGGAGAGAAGTTCAAGTTCACTCATAATTACAGAATGAAAGTTCAAACAAAAATAGCATTTTTTTCTATTAAAATGGCACTTTGTCAAATAGATCTTTACAGCTAGTGCTCCGCTGGATGTATTATAAAGACAATGACTTTTCGTTTGTCATTTGACTTTGTTTACTGTCATTTTTGCCTGAAAAAATGATAAAATGTGTTTTTTTTAATCAAATAGAACAGCCAGCCTATGTGACTCTTGGGTATTCACCAGTTTTCTTCTAGATATTTTAAAGTCTTATTTTTTTTTTAAATGTTGAAAATTTTATTTTTCTAGATTTAATTTTTTATAAGGAATTGAGCAGTGATCCAGTTAAGTTTTCCAACGGTTAGCCTATTTTCAAACACCTTTTATTAAATAATTCATCTTTTCTCCGTTAACTAAAAATTCTGTCTTTACTCACAAAATCACCCGATGCATTTGTATCCATTTCTGGATTCTGTTTCATTGCTGTGTCTGCTCACCCCTCCACCTGTGTAATGCTATTTTGAATATTATGATTTTAAAGATTTTAAAATGCTGACGGTGCTTGTCTTTTCTTATCACTCCTGTCTTTTTTCAACTTTAAGTATAGTTGATTTACAATGTCGTGTTAGTCTCTAGTGTACAGCAGAAGTGATTCAGTTATCTACCTATCTATAGTTTCATATCTATTATTTCATCATCACTCCTATCTTTTCTGGTTTCTCTTAGCTACTCTAACATATTCATTTTTTTCCAAATGAATTTCAGAGTAATTTAGTATTTTTATTTTTAAAATTGAAAAAAATTTCTTCTTTTTTCCAGTTTTTTAAAGGTATACTGATAAATAAAATTGCATATATTTAAAGTGGACAATGTGATGATACTATGCAAATATACATTGTGAATTATTTACCATAGTCATGTTAAAAGTAACATACCTGTCACCTCACATAATTACCTCTTTATTTATTTTTTGTGTGGTCAGAATGCTTAACATTTACTGTCTTAGCAAATTTCAAGTTTGCAATATAGTCTCATTGACTACAGTCCTTGTGTTATACATTAGACCCTCAGAATTTAATCATCTTAACAACTTAAAGGATTCTGACCAATATCTTCCCATATTGCTCACTCCTAGCCCCTGGCAACCACCACTTTATTTTCCATTTCTATGAGTTAGGCTTTTTTCCCTCCTACATATGAGAGGGATTATGTAGTGTTTATCTTTTTCCTTCTGGCTTATTTCACCTAGCATAATACCCTCCAGGTTCATCTATATTGTTACAAAATGCAGGATCTTTTTAAGGCAGAATAATATTCCTCTGATGCTGGGAGGGATTGGGGGCAGGAGGAGAAGGGAACGACAGAGGATGAGATGGTTGGATGGCATCACTGACTCGATGGACGTGAGTCTGAGTGAACTCCGGGAGATGGTGATGGACAGGGAGGCCTGGTGTGCTGCGATTCATGGGGTCGCAAAGAGTCGGACATGACTGAGCAACTGAACTGAACTGGATTGAATATTCCATCGTATGCATATTTCATATTTTCTTTAACCATTCATCCATCAATAGACAGGTTGTTAAATTATCTTGGCTATTTGAGTAATGCCTCAATGAACAGGGGAGCTCAGCTATCTCTTGAGGTACTTACTGATTTTGTTTGCTTCAGATATATACCTGGATGTGGGATTCCTGTATCACATGGTAGGTCTTTTATTTTTTTCTTTTAAATTGTTTGAGTAGTCTCTCTAGTGTTTTCCATATAGGATACACCAATGAACATTCCCAACAACAGTGCACGAGGGCTTTCTTCTTTCTGCATCTTGGCCAAAATGTGTTACCTCTAGATGTTTTGATAAAAGCTGTCCTAACAGGTGTGAGACTTGATACCTCACTGGGGTTTTGCTTCGTATTTCTCTATGGTTGGCAGTGTTGGGCCCTTTTTCATATACCTGTTGGCCATTTGTATGACTTCTTTGGAAAAATGTCTATTCAGATCTTCTGTGTAATTTTTAATTAGATGACAGTTGACCTTTGAAACAACAAGAAGGTTAAGGACACAGACTCCTACACAGATGAAGATTCATGTGTAACTTAACAGTTGGCCCTCCATATCTGCTGTTCTGCATCCTTGGATTCAACCAACCATAGATTGTGTAGTATTATAGTAGTATTTATTGGAAAACGGAGAAGGTGATGGCACCCCACTCCAGTACTCTTGCCTGGAAAATCCCATGAATGGAGGAGCCTGGTGGGCTGCAGTCCATGAGGTGGCTAGGAGTTGGACACGACTGAGCGACTTCACTTTCACTTTTCACTTTCATGCATTGGAGAAGGAAATGGCAACCCACTCCAGTGTTCTTGCCTGGAGAATCCCAGGGAGAGGGGAGCCTGGTGGGCTGCTGTCTATGGGGTCACACAGAGTCGGACACGACTGAAGCGACTTAGCAGTAGCAACATTGGAAAAAATCTGAGTGTAAGTGGACCTGTGCAGTTCAAATCCATGTTGTTCAAGGGTTAACTATATATAGTTTTTTGCTATTAAGTTGTATGATATATGTTTTTAGACAGGGACCCCCATCAGACATCTTGTTTGCACACCCAGTATTTTTAAAGCCCTGCTGTTCCCCAGGCTTCTCGGTAGTTTTCCTTAGGGTCCCATCAAATTTAGAAATTCAATTATTAGCATTCTTTATTATTTTTGACATTTTCTATCCAATATTAAGATATGCTTTTCTATTTATTCATGACCTTTATGGATCTCAGCAGAATCTTAAAGTTTTATTTTCTTTTTTACACTCTGCATTTGTCATTTTAAATTTATCTGTACATCTTTTGCTATTATAGATAGTATCCTTAAATGTACTCTATTGTCTGCTTATTGTTTTTATTAAAAGGCAATTGTTATTTATTTATTAAATAAAATTTTAATAATTTTTATTTATTAAAAAGCTATTGTCTTTTGTATAGTTGTTTTGTAACTACTTTACTAGCTTCCCACCAAACTTTTTACCAGACGTAGGATTTTGTTTTTTTCATTTTTAACATGTTAATTGTTCAACCTTCAAAGATCAGATAAATTCAGTTTATTTGAATGGCTTCAAAATAAAAAGAAGAATCACTTCCAAATTCTATTTGCAATGCCAGCAAGCACTATTTCATAGATTGCTCCTCTGAAGGAAACCTATAGTCTTTTTTGTGAAATTTATGCAAAAAATACTGAATAAGAGCTTATGTTTCTATTACTTTCCTTTAGTTGATAATCTTAAGTTTTCCATGGATATTAGCAAATCATCTGCAAATAGCCATAGGTTTACTTTATTTCTTGTATTTATACCTTATATTTCTCTTTTCTAAATGCATTGTCTGGTGTTTTGCAAACAAGAATAAATTGAAATTTCTTTTATTGTTTCCCTTATCAAGGGAAGTTTTTCTCATTTTTAACTATTAAGCTGAAATGAAATTAGTATCATGTCAAGAACATATCATTTGTTCCTATTTTTACTCAAATTTCTTTTAAGTTAGAAGTGCAATTTGAATTTTATCAGAAGTCAAATTCGGCATTATTTGAATAAGTGATTAAAATTTATCCTTGTCCTTGTAACATGCCATTTTAATACAATAAAGTTATTACTATTTAGGTATTTTTTCAGTATTTTATTTACCATTTTTAATTTTTCTACTATATTATATTTGCTTATGTTTTATTTATTGCTGCTGCTGCTGCTAAGTCGCTTCAGTCGTGTGCGACTCTGTGCGACCCCATAGACGGCAGCCCACCAGGCTCCCTGTCCCTGGGATTCTCCAGGCAAGAACACTGGAGTGGTTTGCCATTTCCTTCTCCAGTGCATGAAAGTGAAAAGTGAAAAATGAAAGTGAAGTCGCTGCATACTTTCTAGAAGTGAGACTGATCTTTATTTGGTTTTTCTTTCTAATTTTTGGAGAGTGAGATATCTATATCAAGTTTCTTTTCAGCATTTTGCGGGCTTCAGGAAAGGTATTTGAAAGATTTCTTCTTCATGTTTTGGTAACTTTTGAAGGTTGAAATAATTTTTCTACCCTCTCAACTCCTTTATAAAAAAAAAAGTGTACCTGCAAAAATTCTGGCAGAAAGCGCAGTAAAGGTGAAATGGTTGACTTTGGGTGTGGGCTTATCATCCATTTTTCTCATCTTCCTAGTTATCTAAATTTGGGGAAATTTTGAAACATTTTATATTAAATATAAGAGAAGTCAATGAAGGAAAGACAGGGGAAAGATACTTTCTGTATGATGAGTGGTAGTTAATATAATTGTCAGCAGAAAGATTATCTAGGCAGATTTGTCAAAGTTCAGGAAAGAGACAAAAAGAATGTATATTAAAGCAGTGGCCCCAAAGGGAAGGGTGAGGAGGGCGGATGAAGCCTGGAGGCTGGCTGACATGCAGAGGGAGAAGCTACACAGAGAAAATGCTGTAAGGGAGAAAATGGAGCTAAAGTCAGAACCTTAAGACATTGCCAGGCACTTAAAAGGCACTGGACAGTTAATGTGTGGAATGCATGAAGAAATAAACCCAAGAAACGTGGGCCTAGGAACCCAGTCCTCAGCAGAGCACACAGGGAAAGTCCTCAGGGAAATCTGAAGAGGACGCACTGAGCTGGGAGAGAAGGGAGCTTTCAGGAGGGGCAGGCATCAGTGACGGGGCATCTTTGAGAATCCCAGGACCCTGGTATCTTTTAAGAGCAGTTTGAAGAGAACGGTGGGAAACCAAATTGACAGGAAAGGAAAAAGTCTCAAAATAAAGTGAAGAGAACCAGAGACTGACGTCGTAACTTAAGTGGTGTCAGAGTGGAGAGACGATCTTCCACAAAACGAGAGGGGAAGGCAGGACCTCACATTCTTGGCTGAAGAAACTTGCTTTTTGGTTCTTTGAATTTTTTGGCCACCATAATTGCTGATCAGAAAGTGATTTATTTCACTATTTATTTCACTATTACACTGGATCCAGCTGAACTAGTAAATTGACCAGAATAACTCAAGAATACATTTTTACCCCCCATAATTTAAGAAAAGGGCTCCATATTGGTCTGACATATTAGGAAAACAGTTACTTCTGAGCTTTATAGAATTCTGATTGTAAGCAGTCTATTTACTGGTGAACTCTTGATTCCTATTTTTCTATTTCATCTTAGCAATGCAACTGTGGAAAGTTTACATTAACTCCTCCAGAACAAAAGGAACATTGTATACCTCAAAGCCGAGCATTCCCTTTCCTCATTGAGACGGGAAAATAAAAAGAGACTGGCTGTTTGTTCTTGGAGAGCCAGATTCCCGAATAACTGTGCAGAGCTTCATTTTTCCAGTTCCTTGTAGAGCAGCAGGTCTTATCTTGACCTCTCATTCTAAAAGTGCCCTGTCTTTGGAAGTGTCACGGGTGTCCCTTGGGGAAGGGTACATTTTAAAATGCATTTAAAAAAATGTCTTCCGGTGAAAGTTATTCCATTATTTTGAAATCGAAAGTATTATGAGCATCATATATGTTTCACATGTGGGGCTTCCTGGGAATAAGATATGTAGAACAAGCATATGCACAGTGATTATACACGGCTATGGGAGAACTTTATTTCTTTGGAAAAGTGAAGTGAAGTCACTCAGTCGTGTCCGACTCTTTGCAACCCCATGGACTGTAGCCTACCATGCTCCTCTGTCCATGGGATTTTCCAGGCAAGAGTACTAGAGTGGGGTGCCACTGCCTTCTACAGAGGATCTTTCTAACCCAGGGATCGAACCTGGGTCTCCTGCATTGTAGGCAGACGCTTTACCTTCTGAGCCACTAAGGAAGTCCTCTTTTTGGAAGAAGGACAGCTTAAAGCTATAGGATGTAATCCTCTTTGACACATCATTAGCATTATCTGGGAAACAGCTGCTGTGAAGACATGAATATGCTCCCATGCCGGGGGTGGGGGGTATTCCTTTCCCAGTGTGGTCAGAGCAAGCCACGGGCTTAATGTTACAATTTCGACCTCCTATTGCCATAGGATCTGGGAGTCATGCTCCTTGGTATTTACCCAAAGGAACTGAGAAGGTTTATCCACCAAAACACCTACACAGAGGTGATGATAGCAGCTTTATTCAACATTGCCAAAAGTTGGAAACAATTAAACGTTCTTCAGGTGAGTGGTTGTGACACATCCAGACGATGGGATGTTACTTAGTGCTGAGAAGACATGAACTATCAAGGCATGGACAGAGGAGTCCCCTGGTGGTCCAGCACTTAGGACTCTGCCCTGGGTTCAACCCCTGGTTGGGGAACTAAGACCCAACATACCACGTGGCATGGCCAAAAAAAAAAGAAAGATGTGGAAGTATGTGGAGGAAACTTTAAAATGCGTATTCCTGAGTGAAAGAAGCCAGTTGGAAGAGGTGAGCTACCATCTGATTCCAACCATGATATATTCTGGAGAAGGCAAAACTAAGGAGACAGTGAAAAGACCAGCGGCTTCAGGGATTGGAGGGTGCGAGAAGGGATGAATAGGCAGGGCATAGAGGATTTTAGGGCAGAAAGCAGCCTGAGTGATGCCACAATGATGGATTCGTGTCATTATACATTTGTCCAAAGCATAGGATGTATAATATAATATCAAAAGCGAACCCTAGTATAAACTATGAACTCTGGGCGACTGTGAGGTGACAAGGTAGGTTTATCAGTTGTAACAAATGTCCTGTCTGGTGGGCGATGCTGACCATGGGAGGCTGTGCATGGATGCACAATGGGTACAGGAGACTCTCTGTATCTGCGCCTCAGATTTGCAGGGACCTTAAACTGCTTTATAAAAGTAAAGTCTTGGGATTTCCCTGGTGATCCCATGGCTAAGACTCTGTGCTGCCAATGCAGGGGGCCCGTATTAGATCCCTGATCAGGGAACTAGATCCTTCATGCTGCAACTAAGAGTTTGCATGCTGCAAGGAAGACCTGGCTCAGCTGAATGAATAAAGTCTTAATTAAACAACCCAACAAACGTAATATTTTACCAGTGATCTGATCTTCAGAGTAACTATGATGTCATTCTTCCTTTCCCTCATACAGCGTCCTGTGCTCCTTCCAGACCCTTGAAAACGTGTTCTGATGTGTTGACAGGGGATGAGTCGGGGAGAAAGGAATGGGGGTGTTCCATGTCTGCTCCTTTTTAAAGACAGTCAAGGCTATGGTTTTTCCAGTGGTCATGTATGGATGTGAGGGTTGGACTATAAAGAAAGCTGAGCATGGAAGAATTGATGCTTTTGAACTGTGGTGTTGGAGAAGACTCTTGAGAGTCCCTTGGACTGCAGGAGATTCAACCAGTCCATTCTAAAGGAGATCAGTCCTGAATATTCATTGGAAGGACTGATGTTGAAGCTGAAACTCCAATACTTTGGCCACCTGATGTGAAGAGCCGACTTATTGGAAGAGACCCTGATGCTGGGAAAGATTGAGGGCAGGAGGAGAAGGGGACGACAGAGGATGAGATGGTTGGACGGCATCACTGACTGGATGGACATGAGTTTGAGTAAACTCCAGGAGTTGGTGATGGACAGGGAGGCCTGGCGTGCTGTAGTCCATGGGGTCACAAAGGGTCAGACACGCCTGAGCGACTGAGCTGAACTGAACGGAAGTACATGTGGTGGACCTACTTTCTCATGGGATGCTTGCACAGCTGATAGGGCTTGGGCACTTCACCTTGTCAGACTCCACATTGAAGAGTCTGCTGCCTCTTCTTACACAGATGTTCCCTTTCCTGACAAGTGTGCGTGGGGGTTACTTAAAGATCAAGAAATACCACTGAATGCTGAATAATGGCGAAGGGTGAAACACAAATGTTTTTTCCACAGGTTCTTGTTTGTTTTGTTCTTGGCTACTCTGTGCAGCATGCGGGATCTTAGTTTCCTGACCAGGGATCGAACCCACACCCCCTGCAGTGGAAGCCTGGAGTCTTACCCATTGGACCACTAGGGAAGCCCTTTTCTGTTCTTCTGTTTGTAAGCTCCTCTTCTCTTTGGGGATGTGGGATCCCCTCTATAGACTTTGAGGAATAGAAAGCTATTTGTTTTGCTAGAAAGCCTCACAAAGATAGGACTCTGTGGGGAAATTTGTTGTCTCTGGGAAGAAATAGGACATGAAAGTAAATTCATGATCTCTATAAAACATTTTTATTTCCTCAAATATATAGTGTTGAATTTTTGTGCTTGTGGGGTAATCAGGATTTTGAGAAATAATATGAAAAGTAGAATTCATTTTCTCTTGGAAATTACAGATTGGAGAGTTAAGACAAATAACACACACATATGCATAACGTTTTTTTTTTTTTAAATCATGTATTTTGAAAGTGTGAGAGCATTTTATTTTCCTGTCCCTTAGAAATGGAGACTGTTACATAGGTTTAAATAATGGTTTAGGGTACCTGCACTGGGATGGAAAGTGTCCCCCCAAATTTGATGTCTTTCCAGGAACTTCCAAGTGAGACATCGTTTGGAGACAGGGTGGTTGTAAATATAATTAGTTAAGCTGTAGATAGGGTGAGTCCTTACTTCCTATGATCGGTGTCCTGATAAAAAGAAGAGAAGAGACGCAGAAGGATGGTGGCCACGTGAAGACCAAGGTAGGGAGTGGAATTAAGATGTCACTAGTCTCAGAATGCCCAGGGATGCCAAAGCTGGAAGAGGCAACGAAAGAGCCTTCTCCGGGGGCTCAGAGGGATCATGGCCCTGCCGGCAACTTGATTTCAGACTTCAGGTCTCCAGAACAGGGAGGGAATACACTTCTGTGTCTTAAGCCAACCGACTTGTGGCGCTTTGTTACAGCAGCCCTAAGAACTGACCACGTGTCATAATCATAGAGCAGTCATGATTATTTAAAAATCATGACAAATGCCCAAATACTGGGAAGTGAGTTAGTTAACTGTGGTATATCAGTAAAACATTTTATTACCTATAAATCTGACAATATGTGGACTTTAGAGATACACAGAAAACTCTGCTAAATAATAAATAGCAATCATATAGTAAGGACACAGTGATTATGAGCATAAATATGTAACAATGGAGGTTTAGGAAAAAACTTTATTTTCATATAATTGGGGCAAGATGGTAAAACACTTCTTGTTTATTTCTTTTAATAAAAGGAATAAATGTTTGACATACAAATTTTAAAACAACAAGTCACAAAAATAGTTTGACATAAAAGTCACCTTCAGGTGACTTGAATAGAGACTGGAGATATATTCGGTCTCTGCACACAGAGTAATTCATTTCCTCCTCACGGTGCCTTAAACCTGAACCTGAACCAGGGGCATGTATTGTCAAAGGACACAAACGGACCTGTGAGGAACTTGATCACAGAAAACTTCAACACAGATTGTGTTGAGTTTCTAAACACTGAGTGCACTGCTAACTGGGGCTAACAGCGTTAAAAAACAGTCATGGCTGAGCAATTATGGAGCCAAGAGACCCAGAAGTTTATGACTCTCCCACTTGTTTTTTATAGAATCTAAGCCCTAATTAATACTTCAGGTCCACAAAATGAGGGGACTGGAGGCTTTGGCTTCTGGAGAAATACTTGCAATGAAAGTTAAGCTGGTGAAACAGCTCATTAAACCAGCCCATCCCTTTAAATGCCACAACCCATGTAGTGATGAAATCTTGCTGGAAACCTCCAAGTGAGCCTTCTGAGCCAGGGTCACTTTCCATTATACAACAGCAGTTGGCTAATTTTCAGGCCAGCTGACCTCTCTTTAGGTGGGAGTATGCCCTTCTGTCTTCTCTAAAAATAAAAATTAAAAAATTACTCCTCTAAACTATAAGCCTGTTTTTGGAAATTAGTTTGTCATTTTGGTGAGTCTCAGAGGTATCTGTGAGTAGCAAGTGTGGAAGAAACAAAGTAGAATCCAGTGGCATAAGGAATCCTTGCACTGTTGGCCAAGCCCATGTGAAACACAGTTGCTATTTATCTGAAGAGCAAAACAGGAAGTCATTCTGCAAGGAACCGCCCATTAAGAATCATTTTACATGATGATTTACAGCCCCTGTACAAAACCACTAGTGTTTAAAGCAACAAACACCTTCTGAGTTTTCTATTAAGATTTTTCTTCTTCTTGGACAACTGAAAGTATGGCAATGTTTGATGTATCCACGGTACAAAGGATCAAGTCATCTACTTACTGATTTTCCAGGGAAAGCGCTATCAATGAGAGAAGTCATGCAAGCCACGGATTTTGCCCAGATTTGGTCTTCCCTCCCCACTGGGAAGGAATCTTCCAAATGGCCGGGCAATCACTCATCTTGGTGAAATCTCTCCTTAGAGATTCTCTGAGGAAAGGAAAGCACAGAAGGAATAAATAAAGCACCACAGGAGTAGAAGGGAAAAAATAGTCATACAGTTTTTAACCTTTGGGTGAAAACAGTGGTTCTTGAACTTTCCAGTGTTTTGGATAAATCTTGGTGGGCATATCCCCCTGGGAGCCCTTGCAGGAACTGTTTGGCCTCCAAAAGCATTGGGAGGGGGTCCACGAATGGAAAGTGCTGGATCTGAAGTTAACAAGTCTCCCTCCAAAGAAGGAGAAATCTGAGTCACCAAAGAGACATTTCCTAAGTAGAAATGCAGTCTCAAAGTTAGGGTTCTTGATGTGAAAAGGTGCAATTGCATTTTTCATTTGAGTAGCTCTAAAAATATTGTTTCAGGCCTTTCACCTGATGTTAGAATGATTGTTATATTCCTGGTGTTATTTTTGTTTTACTTTTTCTAAACAGGCCAGGTGCTCCTAAGAATACAAAGATAAAGAAAAGATGAAAATTTCCTTCACTTGCCCAGATACCTGTTGTGTAATGACCTCGCTCCACTGGTCATTTTAGCCTTTTGAAGGTGCTTCTGCTAAACTGATGGCACCTCCTGTAAGTGGCACTAACCAAGATTTTAAGAATACGTCTCTTTGTGAGCGACAATTTTATTTGATTGCCAGCAGAGATTATTTAGAACAGACAATTTCTAGACTTTATGTGTTCTCCCAAGTCATAGTTGTTGGAGCGTGAAAAGTGGGCCATTTCCTGTTAGTATTTTGTACCCTGAGATATTATTTTCCTTTATTACCAATTTCTGGGAAAGACGATTCTGAAACACATTTTGTTGATTATCTAAGCACTATTAATTTCAGGTCTGAAAATTCCAAATGAGGTGTATTGACAGTCAAGTCTCTTTCTGAGCTTTATGGAGCTTTACTGATGTCTAATCTGTCTAACATCCCGTGGAGAGATGAGAGGCCGTACGTAGATTCCTGAGAAAGTAGTCAATTTAAGTGAGATGACACCAGCGCCGAGACTCATGCCACCTTGGGAAATTGATTCTTCTCATCCCCAAAGTTTCAGTAGATTAAACACTGCCAGGGAAGCACCTTGCCATTTAAGTCTGTTTAAGAATCTGTTCTCTTGGTTGAGCTCACTCTTGAACAAGCTATTTTTCACATTTTTGCTGTTTCCAAAAGCAAAATGTTGAAGTAGCGAATGGGGAGTGACCAAATGATTCTGGCCCCAAACTGCATTCATCAGTGCAACTGTAACTGAGCAGGGTCCCACAGGGGCGTTCCGGGGACAGACGCCTTCCCCGTCTCTCCTGCTTTTTGCTCCTCTCTGAAGGACCCGAATAACAGTATCCCGTGTGCATTTCCCAGTTTTTCAGCTGCTAAAACTACCACCAAATGGAAGAAATTAACTACCTGATGATCATGGGCAGGTAGCTCCCAGAACTTCCTGTGGCTAAGGATTGATCAGAGAGCTGTGCGTGAGCTGATCACATATCCTCGATGCCCCTCCCTCAATGTGGCTTTAAAAAATGCTTTGCTGAGGCTTCTCTGGTGGTCCAGTGGCTAAGAAGCCATGCTCCCAGGGCAAGGGGATTGTGTTCAAGCCCTGGGTAAGGGATCTGGATCCCACCTGCCGTAACTAAAATCCCACAGGCCACAGTGAAGTTAGAAGATCCTGTGTGCCTCATCTAAGACCCAGAACAGCCAAATAAATACACAAATAAAACTAAATATTTTTAAAAATGCTTTGCCAGAACTGTTCAAGGGGTTTGGGCGTTTTTGAGCACAAGCCACGCTTTCTCCTTGCTCAGCTCTGCAAAAACCTTCCTCTGCTCCAGGCTCCAGCATTTCGATTTATTTGGCCTCACTGTGCATCAGGCATGTGAGCTTGCATTTGGTAACACAATGAATGCTACTGAGAGGCCATAAACAGAATATATCCGAGAATAAGTCACTGTCAGGTTCTTAGTCCTATTCTTGAGGTGAGGAGTTACAGAGCTGTTCTAAGCTAACATTCTCACATTCCCTGAGAGGGATTTTAAGTTCATCATTAGCTAGTCTTACCCTGAATTGTAATGTTGATGCTGATGATGTCAATTAACATTTATTGAGGGTATAGTCAAACTGTTATTAATCAATGTACTGTTATTTAATCCTCGTAGTTTTGAGAAGTCTAAATAATCTGTAGCAGAAGCAGAGAATTTTAGGTTTAATGGTGGTTTATTTTAAAACTGAAATATTACTGAATTAGAGAATCCTGAAAATGGAGCCAGACTAAAGCTTGAGAAAAGCGCCTGTAGAGCCACCCTTCTAGTTTGTGCTGATTTCCTGCACAGATGCCGTCAAGGGTCCATGGTTCTGTGAACATTTGAACCTGTACCAAACGTTGAGGAAATGTGTGCAAGCATTTCCAAGCTAATTTTTATAAATGAAGACACTTTTTAGAAATGAATAGTCACTACATTAAACTAATTTAAATTTACACCCTTTCCCCTGATTCCACTCTTCTCCACTGACTGATGCATTGTCTGCTTTTCAGATCTGGATATTAATTTTCCTACTTCGATAGCTTATTTAATTGAATGCTGTCAATGGCTATTGACTCAGTATATTGACTGAGTATAACAGATAACAATGGAAAGAGTTCCTAATAGAATGACTGCTATGGACTAGTTAATTCACATGGCAGGCATTCTCCTAACTACTTTCCGAGTATCATCTTACTGTTCACAGGAAAGCATGAGGAAGGTGCTATGTTGTTATTGCTGTTTTGGAGATGAGGAAATAGTGTCTCCAAGAACTTAAGTGAATAGCTCAATGAACAAAGCCAGTAACCTGGGCTTTCCTGGTGGCTCAGATGGTAGAGAATCCACCTGCAATGTTGGACACCTGGGTTCATTCCCTGGATTGGGAAGATCCCCTGGAGAAGGGAAAGGCTACCCACTCCAGTATTCTGGCCTGGAGAATTCCAGGGACAGAGGACCCTGGCAAGCTACACTTCGTGAGGTCTCAAAGAGTCAAACACGACTGAGTGACTATCACTTTCACTTTTCACAAAGCCAGTAGATATGGAGATCCAGTGTTTGAAATCAGTTCTGTTTAACTTCTTAGTCCTAACAAGCTGTTTTTTTAAATTTATTTTTTGTTGTTTTATGGTCTCAATGTCATCTCTGATGTCTTTGATAATATCACTATTAGTTTCTTTAGAATTATCATTTCCTTTTACAGTCTCCATTTTTTCCACTTTTTTCTGATTGTTTTTGTTTTTGCCTTTTATATTGTAGCCAAGGTTCTCAACTCTGAATATAACCAAAGACACCTAGAGGGCTTTAAAAAAATACTGATGCTCAGGACCACAGATGAATAAAATCCAAACCTCTGCTATTGGGACATATTTCTTCAAAGCTTACTAGTTGATCTCTGTTCAGATCTGGGGAATCCTTCAGTTCAGTTCAGTTCAGTTCAGTTGCTCAGTCGTGTCTGACTCTTTGCGACCCCATGTACCACAGCACGCCAGGCCTCCCTGTCCATCACCAGCTCCCAGAGTCCACCCAAACTCATGTCCATTGAGTTGGTTATGCCATCCAACCATCTCATCCTCTGTCATCCCCTTCTCCTCCTGCCCTCAATCTTTCCCAGCATCAGAGTCTTTTCAAATGAGTCAGCCCTTGGATGTCTCTATATCTGGGTCTGTTTAAGCAAGGAAGACTGGAAAATTGACTAGAAAACTCAGGCCCAGATGATTCAATTGGTGAATTCTATTGAACATTTAAAAAAGAAATAATACACTATTTTATACACAGTCTTTCAGAATATAGAGAATGATGGTTCTACTAAACTCATTTTTTGAGGTCAGTATCACCCAAATATGAGGCCAGAGAAAAGCACTAAAAATCCATCCATCCATACTAGTAATCCTCGTGAGACCCAAAGATTTTTAACAAAATGCTAACAAATAAATCCAGGAAGGCAAAGTTGATTTAATATTTGAAAATCAATCAGTATAATTCACTTAATAAAGGAAAAAATTATCATTTCAATCAATGTAGAAAAATGTTTGAAAATATTCATTCATGATAAAACATTTAATCAAGTTAAAAGGGGACTTCCTCGTTCTGATAAAGGGTACATATGAAAAACTTATTGCTAATATTATACGTAATGTTTCAAAATTAAATGCTTTCTCCCTGAGATCAGGAACAAGGCAAGGGTGATCATTAGCACCCCTTATGTTCAACATTTTACCAGAAAGCGTAGCCTTCACAACTAAGCACGAAGGGAAATAAAATGCAAAAATATCTGAAAAGTAAGTAAAACTATCTCTTCTTGAAGAAGTCATGATTGACTATGTAGACTATTACAAGAAATCTATAAACAACTGCTATCTGCAACTATTAAACTAATTTAGAGGGGTTATAGGGTCAAATGTCAATGTACAAAAAATGGCATTTTTATGTACTGAAAGCTGACCGTACCCTTTTTGCATGAAAGGGACTGGGTGACATTCAGCTTCAGTGAAAGGTAGTCTTGGTTGTTTACAGGGACAGCCCATTATAAATATTTCATATCTTTACTCTTGGGCTGATTGATGCCTCAGAGAAGAGTTCTCTAATCTGTCTAGACCATAGTGTTCTGGCTGCCAGTGCTCTGGAGGTTGGGGATTTCAGGAACATCAGTACACATATTTCCACTTAATCCCCATTTTTTGATTCCTCGTTTTTTGCCTAGCATCCCTGGTACATTTACCCTCTCTTGAGAATCGATTGATGTCTTCCACCAGGACGAGGGAAGGACTCTCCCTCCGGAGGGGTAGGGTCTCCCCTGAGGTGTGTGACTGCTTCTTTCAGTCCCCTTCCGTGGGCGTTTTAATTTGGAGCCTCTCTCTCTCCCCCAGCTCCAGAAGTGCCTGTTGCTACCAGTGTCTGAGTCCTTTGAGAACTCTGTGCAGGGATAAAGTGGGTTCTCAGTGTTCCCCGCTGCCAATCAGGCTCCAGTCCTGCTAAACTAGTGACTGCTCAGCCATCTGCTTCCAGGCATGCAATATTTTTATTGTTATCCTCCCTTCTCTTGTTCTTCCATTCCTACATGTGTTTGTGAGAAACCTCTTCATCTTTTCCATAAAGTACAGCGAGGATACTTCATGTGAAATTGAAATATCAAGATCACTGATTTAAAGGAATGACTTATTTTATAAAAAGTTAAGTTATATATTACATTTTAGTAATACTTTATACTTATGTAAGGGAAGAATAATCAGGCATTTCATTTGTAGGCTTTAAAGTAACAAGCATTTCACATGGAAAATTCCATATGGAAGCAGATGGAATAGTAATATGGTTTTATTATCTGCAGTGAAAAAAATAAAGAACTAAAAGAGTGTCTGGTTTACCCAATACCAGTGAGCCACTTTTCTCTCCATTCTGCCTCTCACATAAACCGTGCATTTATAACTTAGGTCTTCATGGTAGTTAGAAAGAAATTTGGCGTAATTGTCACCATGCCTCTGAGGAAGTGAAAGAATACATTTTAGAGGCAGTACTAATTAATTTAACAAGCCTTAATTGAGAGTTAACCGTGAGGCAGGCACTGTTCTGAAACAGAATGGACCCAGATCCCTGGCCCTCTGAGGATTCCATGCCAGGCAGCAGGCTTCTGATATCAAAACCAACATAAAGGGCACCAAAAACTCCTTCAGTAAATTCTGTGAAATAGGGCACCTGTGCTTATACCTGTGGGTATTTCTTCTTGTATCTGTGTTTTTGACTTCTGTAGCAGCGAGATTAACATTGTATTCAGATTTATTTAAATTTTCCTGTTGTTGCTATTGTGTGTTGATTATAACATCCACTTCTAAAGATGACTTGAAATAGGCTTCCAAGGTACATACAAAGGTGATTAAAAAAAAGTTAAAGTCAGAGAACTGAAGCAGAGGGAGAATACAAACAGGAAAATAGAATAAAGCCAAGACTGACAACAATGAACAAAATGCAGACAAGACCCATTCCTCGTTAGGCACAGACTACGAATTTCCCTCTATTTCTTTTGGTATTTTAAAGGAAAAACATCACTGATTTCCAGAAGTCAAAAAAATCAGTTATCAGGTGATATAGGCACTTCCCAGGTGGCACTGGTGGTAAAGACCCTGCCTGTCAGTTCAGAAGACCTGAGTCACCAGTTCGATCCCTGGGTGGGGAAGATCCCCTGGGGGAGGGGAGGGCGTGGCAACCCACTCCAGTCTTCTTGCCTGGAGAATCCCACGGGCGGAGGAGCCTGGGGGCTGCAGTCCATACAGTCATACAGAGTCGGACACGACTGAAGCAGCTTAGCACTCACGCACATAAAATATGGAAGTTTCGCCTGTGGATCTTCACAAAAGGATCTTCATTAAGAAATGGAGTGAAAAACTTCCTTACTGAAAAACAAAAAACCACAGGGATTCCCTGGTGGCTCAGTGATAAAGAATCTGCCTGCCAGTGCAGGAGCCGCGGGTTTGATCCCTGCTCAGGGAAGATCCCACGTGCCTCAGAGCAGCCAAGCTCCTGTGCCGCAGCTGCGGAGCCTGCGCTCTAGAGTTCGTGCTCTGTGACAAGAGAAGCCAGCACAGCAAGAAACACACTCACAGCAACTGGAGAAAGCCCCGTGTGGCAACGAAGACCCAGCACGGCCAGAAATAAACAAAGAGAATTATGTAAACATTACACTTTGACTTTCTCTTAAAGAAAATACAAGAGTGAGTTCCATTGGACTACTTTTTCTTACGTCTTTACTATAGTCCAACTGTGTTAGCGCAAAGTATAATTTAGTAAGAGTGTTATACTAGGAGTCTAAATTAAGAAAATTCTAGAAAACCCTTCTACATATTTGTTTAAAAATATGTGAATTTTTCATTCTCTGTGAGGTTATAATAAATCTACCAATATTTGCAGCTTACAAAATACTTTGTTTCACATGCATTCTCTACTAAGGCAACTTTCCAGTGGGTGTTGTCACTATCATCATCTTTTTAACACAGAGAATCATGCATATTAAATAATTCACACAAGATATCCTAGCCAAGAAATGAGAAACCAATATTGGAATAAAGAACTTTTAACTCTAGATATTGTCTTCTTAACAACTTACCAGTCTCCATTAGCTACATCTAGGTGACCAAGAAAATGCTAACACAGTTGTTTATTCCTTTTAACATTTAATAAACTGTGAAGAGCATAATGTGGACTCAGTAGAGACTGATGAACTATATCTGGCTGTGACTGTGTAGCAACCATCCAAATCAAGATACAGAATATTTCCAGTAGCCCAGTAGCTTCTTTCGTGCCCTTTCTTGGTCAACATTTATTCTCCCAGCTACTGCTGCTGCTGCTGCTGCTGCGGCTAAGTTGCTTCAGACGCGTCCGACTCTGTGCAACCCCATAGACTGAAGCCCACCAGGCTCCTCTGTCTCTGGGATTCTCCAGGCAAGAATTCCGGAATGGGTTGCCATTTCCTTCTCCAATGCATGCATGCATGCTAAGTCGCTTCAGCCGTCTCCGACTCTGTGCGACCCCATAGACGGCAGCCCACCAGGCTCCCCCGTCCACAGGATTCTCTAGGCAAGAATGCTGGAGTGGGTTGCCATTTCCTTCTCCACTATTCTCCCAGACATCACCAATATTCTGGCTTATATTATTATCAACTTGATCAGGTCTTGAGCATTATGTAGATAGACTCATACTATGTATACTCTTTTATGTCTGGCTTTTTTTGCTCATAAAAATGTCTGTGAGATTCACTTATAATGTTGTGTATATCATTGCAAGGTCTTGTTCTTTTTTAAAAAACAGCTTTATTGACATTTATTCTGCAAAGGATACAGTTCATCCTTTAAAGTACACGGTTCAGCATTTTCTAGTATATTCAAAGAGTTATGCAGCTATCACCAAAATCTACCTTTAAACATTTTTAACATCATCAAAGAAATCCCATACACATCAGCAGTCATTCCCCATTCCCCTCCCAAGCCTGCAAAGCCCCCAAACCCATGAATCTATCTGCTTTCCATCTCTATAGTTACGCCCATTCTGCATATTTCGATAGAATGGATGTACATATAATGTTGTCCTTTGTGACTGGCTTTTTTCACTTACCATCATGCTTTCAAGATTCATCCTTATTGTAGCATAATATCAGTTCAGTTCAGTTCAGCTGCTCCGTCGTGTCTGACACTTTGGAACCCCATGGACTGCAGCACTCCCAGCCTCCTTGTCCATCACCAACTCCCAGAGTTTTCTCAAACTCATGTCCATTGAGTCAGTGATGCCATCCAACCATCTCATCTTCTGTTGTCCCTTTCTTCTACCCCCTTCAATCCTTCCCAGCATCAGGATCTTTTTCCAGTGAGTCAGTTCTTCGCATCAGGTGGCCAAAGTATTAGAGCTATAGCTTCAGAATCAGTCCTTCCAATGAATATTCAGGACTGAGTTCCTTTACAATGGACTGGTTTGATCTCCTTGCAGTCCAAGGGACTCTCAAGAACCTTATCCAACACCAGAGTTCAAAAGCATCAATTCTTCAACGCTCAGCTTTCTTTATAGTCCAACTCTCACATCCATACATGAGTACTGGAAAAACCATAGCTTTGACTAGATGGACCTTTGTCGGCAAAGTAATGTCTCTGCTTTTTAATATGCTATCTAACTTTGGTCAGTTTTTCTTCCAAGCAGCAAGTGTCTTTTAATTTCATGGCTGCACTCACCATCTGCAGTGATTTTGGAGCACAAAATAATGTCTGTAATTGTTTCCCCATCTATTTGCCATGAAGTGATGGGATAGGATGCCATGCTCTTAGTTTTCTGAATGTTGAGTTTTAAGCTAAATTTTTCACTCTCCTCTTTCACTTTTATCAAGAGGCTCTTTAGTTCCTCTTCACTTTCTGCCATAAGGGTGGTGTCCTCTGAATTTCTGTGGTTATTGATATTTCTCCCAGGAATCTTGATTCCAGCTTGTGCTTCATCCAGCCTGCCATTTTGCATGATATACTCTGCATATAGCAAACACCCTCTTCCAACAAAATAAGAGAAGACTCTTCAAATGGACATCATCAAATGGTCAATACCGAAATAAGATTTATTATATTCTTTGCAGCCAATGATGGAGAAGCTCTATACAGTCAGCAGTAACAAGCCCGGGAGCTGACTGTGGCTCAGAGCAGGAACTCTAGGAGAAGGCAATGGCAGCCCACTCCAGTACACTTGCCTGGAAAATCCCATGGACAGAGGAGCCTGGTAGGCTGCAGTCCATGGGGTCGCTAAGAGTCTGGCACGACTGAGCGACTTCACTTTCACTTTTCACTTTCATGCATTGGAGAAGGAAATGGCAACCCACTCCAGTGTTCTTGCCTGGAGAATCCCAGGGACGGGGGAGCCTGGTGGGCTGCCGTATATGGGGTCGCACAGAGTCGGACACGACTGAAGCGACTTAGTGGCAGCAGCAACAACAGCAGCAGCAGCAGGGAAAACCACTAGACTGTTCTGGTATGACATAAATCAAATCCCTTATAATTATACAGTAGAAGTGACAAATAGATTCAAGGGACTAGATCTGATAGACAGAGTGCCTGAAGAACTATGGACAGAGATTCATGACATTGTACAGGAGGCAGTGATCAAGACCATCCCCAAGAAAAAGAAATGCAAAAAGGGAAGATGGTTGTCTGAGGAGTCTTTACAAATAGCTAAGAAAAGAAGGGAAGCTAAAAACAAAGGAGGAAAAGAAAGATATACCCATGTGAATGCAAGGTTCCAAAGAATATCAAAGAGAGATAAGAAAGCCTTCCTCAGCAATCAATGCAAAGAAATACAGGAAAACAATAGGATGGGAAAGACTAGAGATCTCTTCTTCAAGAAAACCAAGGGAACATTTGAGATACCAAGGAAACATGTCATGCAAAGATGGGCTCAATAAAGGACAGAAATGGTATGAACCTAACAAAAGCAGAAGATATTAAGAAGAGGTAGCAAGAATACACAGAAGAACTATACAAAAACAATCTTAAAGACCCAGATAATCATGATGGTGTGTTCACTCACCTAGAGCCAGACATCCTGGAATGTGAAGTTAAATGGGCCTTAGGAAGCATCACTGTGAACAAAGCTAGTGGAGGTGATGGAATTCCAGTTAAGCCATTTCAAATCCTGAAAGATGATGCTGTGAAAGTGCTGCACTCAATATGCCAGGAAACTTGGAAAACTCAGCAGTGGCCACAAGACTGGGAAATAATCAGTTTTCATTCCAATCCCAAAGAAAGGCAATGCCAAAGAATGCTCAAACTACTGCACAATTGCATTCATCGCACATATTAGCACAGTAATGCTCAAAATTCTCCAAGCCAGGCTTCAACAGTACATGAACCATGAACTTGCAGATGTTCAAGCTGGATTTATAAAAGGCAGAGGAACCAGAGGTCAAATTGTCAACATCTGTTGGATCATTGAGAAAGCAAGAGAATTCCAGAGAAACATCTACTTCTGCTTTATTGGCTACACCAAAGCTTTTGACTGTTTGGATCACAACAAACTGTGGAAAATTCTTAAAGAGGTGGGAATATCAGACCACCTGACCTGCCTCCTAAGAAATCTGTATGCAGGTCAAGAAGCAGCAGTTAGAACTGGACAAGGAACAACAGTCTGGTTCCAAATTGGGAAAGGAGTACGGTCAAGGCTGTACATGTATGAAATTGCTACTTTGTATAATAGTTCTATTTTTAATTGTTTGAGGAAGTTCCATACTGTTCTCCGGGCTGCACCAGTTTACAGTCCTACTAACTGTGATGATTTCCTTTTCTCACACCCCCACCAGCGCTTGTTTTTCATTGTTTTTTTGAAGGGCCATTTCATCAGATATGAGTGTTCTTTGCAGCTTTGATTTGTATTTCCCTTATGATTGGTGATGTTGAAATCTTCTCATGTGCTTTTAGGCCATTTGTTCTTTAGAAAAATGTCTATTCAGATCCTCTGCCCATTTTAAAATTGGGTTGTTGATTTTGATGTCAACATGTATCTTTTGGTTATTAATGCCTTATCAGATTTTGAAAAATATTTTTCTTATATCCTGCCACACTGCTGAATTTATTATTCAATATTTTTACTGCTGGAAAAAATATGCATTTGGGTTCTTTTCAGTTTTTGAATATTCTGTATAATACTACTATGAACATTTTTGAATATGCTTTTTGGTGGACATAGATACTCATTATCTCAGATATATACCTCTGAGTGCAATTTCTGGGTCATATTATAGTCAACATACCTTCAGCAAAACTCTATGTCAGTTTGGATAATTTGTTTTTTTTCCATATTTTGATTGTAGTAATGACCAGCTTGAGTTATTTCTTAGAGATATGACCTCAATCTATTAGTGACTAATTGGTATTTATCAAAATTGAAAAAATGGAAAGGATTACAAAAGACTACATTTAACATGATGAGTGTTCAGGACTGTTCAGTTCAGTTCAGTCACTCAGTCGTATCTGACTTTTTGTGACTCCATGGACTGCAGCACACCAGGCCTCCCTGTCTGTCACCAACTCCCAAACTCATGTCCATTGAGTTGGTGATGCCATCCAACCATCTCATCCTCTGTCATCCCCTTCTCCTCCCACCTTCAATCTTTCCCAGCATCAGCGTCTTTTCCAAGAAGTCAGTTCTTTGCATCAGGTGGCCAAAGTATTGGAGTTTCAGCTTCAACATCAGTCCTTCCAGTGAACACTCAGGACTGATCTCCTTTAGGATGGACTGGTTTGATCTCCTTGCAGTCCAAGGGACTCTCAAGAGTCTTCTCCAACACCACAATTCAAAAGCATCAATTCTTCAATGCTCAGCTTTCTTTAGAGCCCAATTCTCACATCCATACATGAGTACTGGAAAAACCATAGCTTTGACTAGATGGACCTTTGTCGGCAAAGTAATGTCTCTGCTTTTGAATATGCTATCTAGGTTGGTCATAACTTTCCTGCCAATAAATAAGCATCTTTTAATTTCATGGCTGCAGTCACCATCTGCAGTGATTTTGGAGCCCCCCAAACTAAAATCTGCCACTGTTTCCCCATCTATTTGCCATGAAGTGCTGGGACCAGATACCATGATCTTAGTTTTCTGAATGTTAAACTTTAAGCCAACTTTTTCACTCTCCTCTTTCACTTTCATCAATAGGCTCTTAAGTTCTTTGCTTTCTGCCCAAGGTTGGTGTCATCTGCATATCTGAGGTTATTGATATTTCTCCTGGCAATCTTGATTCCAGCTTGTGCTTCATCCAGCCCAGCATTTCTCATGATGTACTCTGCATATAAGTTAAATAAGGACATTAGACAGCTAATAACGAAGATTCAGAATAAGGGGAGGAAAATATTTAGCTTTAAAAAGCATAGTCAATAGACTGTTTTTCTAACAAACTGTAGAAAGTAAACATTGGAATCATTTCTTAAGAGTGAGAGAGCCTAACTTCAGTTTGGTTGCTCAGTCGTGTCCGACTCTTTGTGACCCCATGAATCACAGCATGCCAGACCTCCCTGTCCATCACCAACTCCCGGAGTTCACTCAAACTCACGTCCATCGAGTCAGTGATGCCATCCAGCCATCTCATCCTCTGTCGTCCCCTTCTCCTCCTGCCTCCAATCTCTCCCAGCATCAGAGTCTTTTCCAATGAGTCAGCTCTTCGCATGAGGTGGCCCAAGTATGAGTTTGAAGTATGAGTATGAGTTTGCCATTTATAGACACAGTTTAAAGAGAAATATCAGACTAGCTTCCTTTCCACCTGCCTAGTTTTAGAGATCAGTTCTTTCCTCTATAAGCTAAGTCTCATCCAAACCTAGTCTTTAATGTTGCATTAGAAGTAGTTAAAAGACTAAGTAGTTTAACCTAAATGTAAAGGAGTAAGTTTAAAGAAGTAGATTAGACTGTTTTTCCCATATTGCTCCTCTTCACTGATGAAAAGGGTCAGAAATAATGAAACATTTTTACTGGAAAAATTAACTCAAGAATAGATGTGAGGTTAAAATTTTCCTGCTTTCACAAAATCCTGCCTGCTTGAGGGAACCTTGAACAGGTTATCCAAAATCTTTCTTTGCATGGGGAGATAATGAAAGAAAACATTAAAATATCTTTTAAACTTCAACTAAAAATAGGTAAAACTATACATTTCAACTTTGGCAGAATTTCAGCTCTTAATGAGAAGGGAAAAGGAAGCCAAATTTGAAGAAAAATTGTTAAGTGTATTTAAAGTTTGAGTAATTTATTTTGCGGGAACTTTATAGAACATTTTGATTTAGTGTTTTTGGATACAGATGATGGATTAAAATTCCTTCTTTTGAAAGTCAATGTAGTTAATGATTTGAAAATTTAAAAGATTCTTGAATTAAGGGCACTGTTTTTATTATTATCACTTATATTTGTTTACTTGGAATATTTCTGCCCTTCTTTCCCTAATGTTTTGTTTGTTTGTTTGGTTGGTTGGTTATTTTAATGTCAGTATTCATGGCTTTTCCAATATGGTGACTCCTCCTCATTTTTCTAACAGCTTCTCTGCTTTTAGTTTCATCTGGAACTGGTAAAGATTCCTAGCTCTGAAATCCGGTGTTTGGACCATGATGTCCATTTCTGTCTCTCACTGTTACTTGTTCAGGACCTGCCCTTCTCTCTCACTGAGAAACCTTTCCGCCCTCATTTTCCACCACTGCCTTGCTTACCTGAGCCTTGCTGCTTCTCTGCAGTGTTGCAATAGCTATACAGAAATAGTTTCTCCTTTGACTTTCTGGCTTTTGATCTTTGCTAATTCCCAATTTCTGGTGAATAACAAAACAAGTTCTGTTAGCTGTGTGTCTCAAAGCTGAGTTTTTTCTGGAGACGGTGACAGGACAGTTATGATTGGCTGAGCATCCCAAGAGGGTAAATTAGTTTTTCCTGATCGACTCCTGAGAGCCTCCATGTTTTCATGGAGCCATGACCTATTCGACAGTTATTTCTCCTTTTCCTCCTTATTTTCCAGGAGGGCGACGCCTATCTCAAGTCCTGATTCCCACCTGGGCCCCCTGTGTCTGCTTTTCTCAAGTAAGAAGTTGCTTCTTCCTGTCTCATCTAAAACCTCTTCCCTTATCCTCCTGTCCTCTCCCTTCTGTCTCTGTTCCTCTATCATTCTATCAGTTTTGAGTTCCTGTACGAGCACTTTTGCTCTCATCTGCATGTTTTTAACCCTGCTCCACCTCTTACTTTTCTTTCATGGTCAGCTTCTTGGATTTACCTACTCCTTTATCTAAGGAAATATTCTGTTCTCTAAGCCAGTGATTCCCTATGTGGAGTGAGCCGTTCTTCCAGGAGATATTTGGCAACGAGTGGAGGTGTGTTTGTGTTACAACCTGTAGCGTGGGGTGCTATTGTCTCCTATTGACTAGAGACCAGGGATCCTGTTCAACATTCTACAGTGTCCAGGGCAAGATGCCCCTGGCAAAGAACCACCCAGCCCAAAATGTCACTAGGGCCATAGTGGAAGAACCTTGCTCTAAGCCTAATTTAAACCAAAGTTTTGCCCCTCCAGGAAACTCAAATGCTTTTATGACTGTGTTTACTTCTTTGAGTTTTTCCTTCCTCTGTCTCCTACTTTTTCATCATCTTCTAGGATGAAAGTCAATGCTTGTTGGCTTAGTTCCCTTAATTTCCACTCATATCACTGAATAACACATGATGATGATGAAAATTATGACTCACCCAAAATTATTAAGATCTTTAACAGAATCAGTTTTCCCCTGAGCTCATCACAATGAGCTTGGAAGTGAATGAAGCATCTGGGAACACTTGACCTTGAACTTAGATACATATTTAAACATTTGTTTAAGTATGGTAGATAAAAAATTATCCTTGCTGATTTTTGTGTTGAGAAACACCAGGCTATAGCTATTTGAAGTGAACATTATTAAAGATGTATTTGAAGTCCAATCGCATAACTTTTTACAATATATGCATATTTTCCAGAAATAATAGAATCAAGTAAAAAATAGATTGCTTATACAGATACGGTGAGATCTGTAAAGCTTTACTGTGGGTGTGATTCCCCACACGAGGCTGTGGTGCCCTTGAAAACATCAGTGGATATGGCACCATTCAAGGAGACACCTTGTCCAAAACATTTGCTTCTCTGTCTTAGAGTAGGATACTCTGAGACACACACAAAACAACACATTTCTAGTAAAATAGAAAATAACCTTAACTTCTTCCTGTATTCTGTAACTAGCAGAGACAGTTGAAGGAGTTACTTGCAATCTCTCAAGTCAGAATTGAATTATTTTCCTTCTTGGAGGAAAAGTAATGAAATATCATAAGGGGAAATCTTGGGTAAAATTTTTCATCATAATGATGGAGAGTAACTTGCAAGGTTGAATTATTCAACATATTTAAAAGAAATGTTCAGCTTGCCATTTCCTTTTCCAGGGCATCTTCCTGACTCAGGGATCGGTGTAGGGTCTCCTGCACTGGCCGGGGGAGGGGGGGGGGTTCTTTCCCACTGCAACACCTGGGAAGCCCGTCTCCAGTATGAGAACACAGCTTGTGATGAGGAGTGTGGCTTGGAGTTTAGACATTTTACAACATTTAATGAAGATACTGCATTAGTTTTTTTAAAAAAAAATAATGATCAATTTATTATTTTTTTCAATGAAAAAGGCATTTGAGAGTATTCCTTAAAGGAAATAAAGAGACTCACAAGGGATCCAGAGACTTTCTCTGTCCTTCTTACGACCCAAGTAACTTTAAGTCTCACCAAGAGAGTATATAATGAAAGTTCTGTCAGGAAAAGCCTGAACAGGTACCACCAAACTCTATAAAATTAATTTCATTTTTTTTCTAAATTGAAAATCAATATAATAGCCAATGATACAGGTAGAAAGTAAATTTAGACAAGGAACCTGACTGGGTTAGTATCAAGATTTTGAGAATAGAGAAGGAAATAGTTCAAGAATAGGAGTAGAGTTCTAATACTGCTACTAACAGCATTAATATTAGTAGATTTGGATTTTTTCCTGCATATAGAAATGATTTAATTCACAGTGTCTTCTGTGAAATTGACACATGACTCTTTTCAAGGCATTTGTTCAGAAATTGAGAATATCTATAGTGAAATCAAAATATCTATTATGAATGCACTTATTCCAAGTAGTATAGTTATTTAACAAGAAACAATAAAATTTACTAATGACAACTTCAGCTCTCTCTAAATTATTCATTTTTTTAAAAAAAATCAGCATCAAGAAGATAAAAAAAGAAAAAGAAAGAACTTAAATAGAATTCTTGTTTGATAGTTATTGGAAACCAGTGACTGGAAGCACTTTGTATAGTGTATCCTACAAAGGGCTTTTTAAATTTTATTTTTTGGTTGGTTTTAAAGCTCTTCACCCCCTCCAGGCTACTTAAGGAAACACAAGTGTCAAACTGCTGTTGAAGTACTTTCCTAACTGGAGGAAGAAGATTTGAAATGAGAGTTGCATTTTTAATAGATTAAACTGTATCTTATTTCAAATTTTAGGAACGAATCCTCTCATTGTTCATCTGGGGTATACATTTTTTTTTTCTGCCCCTTCATTAAACTTTTCAGTTAAACCCTCTAAGGGTGCCATCCTGACTTACAGATGCTAAGTAAGAAAAGTTAGCTAACACATACTCCACTAATAAATCACAGTCTCCTTGCACTGTGCCCCCAAACTGTGTTTTCCTCTGGAAGCACCTTCCATTGTCCCCTGCCAATGCAGGAGAGAGACATGGGTTCAGTTCCTGGGTTGGGAAGATCCCCTGGAGATGGACATATCAACCCACTCCAGTATTCTTGACTGGAGAATCCCATGGACAGAGGAGCCTGGCAGGCTGCAGTCCATAGGGTCGCACAGAGTTAGACACAACTGAAGTGACTTAGCATGAATGCAGACAGGGTTAAGGAAAACCAAAAGAGATATGGGAAGCATCAAGCCAACTTTTCTGGATCATAGAGAAAGCTAGGAAATTCCAGAAAAACATCTACCTCTGTTTCATTGACTATGCCAAAGCCTTTGACTGTGTGGATCATAATGACCTGCGGAAAGCTCTTTAAGAAATGGGAATACAAGACCATCTTACCTGTCTTCTGAGAAACCTGTATGTGGTTCAAGAAGCAATAGTTAGAACCCTGTATGGAACAAATGATTGGTTCAAGATCGGGAAAGGAATACAACAGGGCTGTCTGCTGTCACCCTGTCTGTTTAATCTATACACTGAGCACATCATGAGAAATGCTGGGCTGGGTGAGTGACAAGCTGGAACCAAGATAGGAGGGAGAAACATCAACAACCTCAGGTGTGCCTGCCCTGACCTGGGCGATCAGAGGAAGCTGGAGGTGACCAGGTGACTCTCAGGAGTCTTCTCCAGCACCACAGTTCAAAGGCATCTATTCTTCAGAGCTCCGCCTTCTTTACAGTCCAACTCTCACAACCATGTATGACCACGGGGAAGACCATAGCCTTGGCTTTAAGGACCTTTGTCAGCAGAGTAATATCTCTGTTTTCCAAACACTGTCTGGGTTTGTCATCGCTCCTGCCAAGAAGCGATCTCTTCTGATTCCATGGCTGCCATCACTGTCTGCTGTGATTTTAGAGACAAGAAGAGGAGCTCTGTCACTGCTTCCACCTTTTCCCTTCTATTTGCCATGAAGTAATAGGGCCGATGCCATGATCTTAGTTTTTTAAATATTCAGTTTTAAGCTGGCTCTTTCACTCTCCTCCTTCGCCCTCATCAAGAGGCTCTTTAGTTCTTTTTCACTTTCTGCCATTAATGGCAGAAAGTGAAGAAGAACTAGAGAGCCTCCTGAGAGTCCCTTGGACTGCAAGGAGATCCAACCAGTCAACCTTACAGGAAATCAACCCTGAATACTTGTTGGAAGGACTGATGCTGAAGCTGAAACTCCAGTATTTCGTCATCTGATGTGAACAGCTGACTCATTGGAAAAGTCCCTGATGCTGGGAAAGATTGAAGGCAGGAGGAGAAGGGGACGACAGAGGATGAGATGGTTGGGTGGCATCTCCGACTCAATGGACATGAGTTTGAGCAAGCTCCGGGAGTTGGTGATGGACAAGGAGGCCTGGCTTGCTGCAGTCCACGAGGTCACAAAGCACTGGACACGACTGAGCAACTGAACAACAACAGCAGCAGCAGCAGCAAGATACTGGCAGGAGCTGGAAGCCTGCCGTGACCTGGGCGATCAGAGGAAGCTGGAGATGACCAGGGAGGCAAGCCTCGTGAGGTGGCTCCCAGTGCTAGAAGAGGTGTTTTCTCAGCTCTGGTGTCAGCTGGCCTCCTGCTCGGATAGGGGGACCTGACGCAGTGTGGGAAATTGACGGAGAGAGCAGGGAGAAGCCCCAGTGAGTCCGTCTGTCCCCTTGAGGCTGCAGTTCCCTCTGGGTGGGCCCTTCTGGCCGCAGCTGCTGCCTGGTGGGCCACCCCTCCCCCACTCAGCGGGGGCGTGGGCTCTTTCTCACGCTGGTCTCTGAGTAGCTCACTGCACCCTGGTCCTCTTCAGCTCTTCCATCACTTTTGAAACCAGCCCACAGCTTTCATCCTCTCTATTTAAAAAATGAAAAATTGTCTTTCCCTGTTGGATCTTGATAGATACTGTATACTTTTAATTGCTATTTCGAACAGATGTCTTATTTTTCCTTGCACTATTTAGAGTCTGTATCGTTATCTATTTGGTTATTGCTGGTGTAGAGGAATGACTTGAATTTTTAAATTTTTTATACAGTTTTTAAAGGTTACTTTCTATTTACAGTTATTATAAATATTGGCCATGTTCCCTGTGTTGTACAATAATCCTTGGTCCTATCTTATAGCTGATAGTTTGCACGTCCCCTTCCCCTACCCTTAAATTTCTCCTCCTCTGGTAAGCACTAGTTCGTCATCTGTATCTGTGAGTCTGCTTCTTCTTTTGTTATAATCACTAGTTAGTACTCTGTTGTATTTTTCAGATTCCTCATGTAAGTGACACCACACAGTGCCTGTCTCTCTGTCTGACTGATCTCACTTCAGATTCCTCATGTAAGTGACACCACACAGTGCCTGTCTCTCTCTGTCTGACTGATCTCACTTAACGCAATGCCCTCTGAGTCCATCTGTGTTGCTGCAAATGGCACGATGTCGTTCTTTTTGATGGCTGAGTAACGTTCCATTGTATGCGTGCACCGCGTCTTTTCCCATTCATCTGCAGATGGACACTTAGGTTGCTTCCATGTCTTGGCTGTTGTAAATAGTGCTGCTCTGAGCCATGGAGGTGCCTGTATCTTTTCAAATTAGCGTGTTTGTGTTTTTGGATATATACCCCAGAGTGGAATTTCTGGGTCCTGTGGTAGTTCTATTTTAGATTTTTGAGAAACAACCGTACTGTTTTCCACAGTAGCTGCACGAATTTACATTCCCATCAACAGTATAAAAGAGTTAGAAGAATGACATTATATCTACCAACCTGGCTGTACTCTGTTACTAATTTAAGTGTTTGTTGATTCATCTGTGTTTTCAATAGAAACAATCGTCTGAAACAATGCTTACACTTCTTATTGCTTTTGCTCTGCGTGTACCGTTGGATAAGACTTTAGTCCTATGTTTGACAGTTGTGGTAATAGCATTCTTTTTTAATTACCGTCTTAATTAAAATGTGTCTATGGTCTATGGTTTTTCCATTTTGGTATAATGCTTGTTACAGTTTTAAAAATATATAGATATTTACAAATTTAGGAAATTTCTATCTATTTCTAGCTTTTTGGCTGTTTTAATAAAAAATTGGTAATAGGCATTTACCATTACTTTTTAGCATCTATTGAAATAATCATGTAATTTTCCTTCTTCAATTCCTCACTATGGTGCTATGGTATATTGCATTGATAGATTTCCTGATATGAAACATTCTTGCATTACTGGAATAAACCCTACTTATGCATGACTTTCTTTTTATAATATTGTTGATCACATTAGCCAGAAGGTTTTGTTCTGTCATCTATTTAATTAACTTTGGTTCCATGTTCATAAGTGAATGAAATGTTTAATTATCTTGCATCCTATCTTATTAAAGTTTTCAAAATTCTAGCTTTTGACTTTATTAATCTTTATGATTCTTTTGGTGTATTTTTATTTATCATTTAACTTATTTTTAACTATTGCCTTCCTTCTAGTGTCATTGGGTTTTCTTTGCTGTTCTTTTCCCAACTTCCTTCAGTGTTAATTTTTTAAAATACTTTTTTGTTTTCTGCTGTGTGCATTTACGGCTATTAATTTCCCACTGCTTATTGCTTTAATGACGCAGACGTTTTTATTAAGTGTTTACATAGTTCTCCACCTCTTAGTGGGTTTACATTTCCCTTAGGATTCTTTTCCTTTGAAGGGGCTATTCAGTAACAAATTATTTCGTTTCTGTACATTCATATGGCTTTTAAACTTATTCTGTTATTGTTCTCCGGTTTTCCCCTAATGTCCAGATAATACAATAGGTAAGATATTAATCTTTTAAATTTAATTTTTCTAGCTTTAATGAGGTATTGTTGACAAGTAAATTGTTTATACTTAGTTGTACAATGTGATTTTTAAAGGCGTACAACGTGATTTAATGTATGTATGTATGTATTGTGAAATGATTGCCACAATCAAGTTAATTAGCACATCCACGACCTCATATAGTTACATTTTTTTGTTGTTGAAGTATAATTGACCTAAAACGCTATGTTAGTTTCAGGTGTACAGTGCAGTGATTCAATATTTCTATACATTACAAAATGATGACCACAATATGCCTGCTTACCACGTGTCACCGGTTATTACAATGTGATTGACTATATCAAATGGCTGTCTGGGGAGGCCTTACAAATAGCTGTGAAAAGAAGAGAAGCGAAAAGCAAAGGAGAAAAGGAAAGATATAAGCATCTGAATGCAGAGTTCCAAAGAATAGCAAGAAGAGATAAGAAAGCCTTCCTCAGCAATCAATGCAAAGCAATAGAGCAAAACAACAGAATGGGAAAGACTAGGGATCTCTTCAAGAAAATCAGAGATACCAAAGGAACATTTCATGCAAAGATGAGCTCGATAAAGGACAGAAATGGTATGGACCTAACAGAAGCAGAAGATATTAAGAAGAGATGGCAAGAATACACAGAAGAACTTTACAAAAAAGATCTTCACTACCCAGATAATCATGATGGTGTGATCACTGACCTAGAGCCAGAATCCTGGAACGTGTAGTCAAGTGGGCCTTAGAAAGCATCACTACGTTGGAAGTTTTGGCCACAGCAATCAGAGCAGAAAAAGAAATAAAAGGAATCCAAATTGGAAAAGAAGAAGTAAAACTCTCACTATTTGCAGATGACATGATCCTCTACATAGAAAACCCTAAAGACTCCACCAGAAAATTACTAGAACTAATCAATGATTATAGTAAAGTTGCAGGATATAAAATCAACACACAGAAATCCCTTGCATTCCTATACACTAATAATGAGAAAACAGAAAGAGAAATTAAGGAAACAATTCCATTCACCATTGCAATGGAAAGAATAAAATACTTAGGAATATATCTACCTAAAGAAACTAAAGACCTATATATAGAAAACTATAAAACACTGGTGAAAGAAATCAAAGAGGACACTAATAGATGGAGAAATATACCATGTTCATGGATTGGAAGAATCAATATAGTGAAAATGAGTATACTACCCAAAGCAATTTATAGATTCAATGCAATCCCTATCAAGCTACCAACAGTATTCTTCACAGAGCTAGAACAAATAATTTCACAATTTGTATGGAAATACAAAAAACCTCGAATAGCCAAAGCGATCTTGAGAAAGAAAAATGGAACTGGAGGAATCAAACTACCTGACTTCAGGCTCTACTACAAAGCCACAGTTATCAAGACAGTATGGTACTGGCACAAAGATGGAAATATAGATCAATGGAACAAAATAGAAAGCCCAGAGATAAATCCACGCACATATGGACACCTTATCTTTGACAAAGGAGGCAAGAATATACAATGGATTAAAGACAATCTCTTTAACAAGTGGTGCTGGGAAATCTGGTCAACCACTTGTAAAAGAATGAAACTAGACCACTTTCTAACACCATACACAGAAATAAACTCAAAATGGATTAAAGATCTCAACGTAAGACCAGAAACTATAAAACTCCTAGAGGAGAACATAGGCAAAACACTCTCCGACATACATCACAGCAGGATCCTCTATGACCCACCTCCCAGAATATTGGAAATAAAAGCAAAAATAAACAAATGGGACCTAATTAACCTTAAAAGCTTCTGCACATCAAAGGAAACTATTAGCAAGGTGAAAAGACAGCCTTCAGAATGGGAGAAAATAATAGCAAATGAAGCAACCGACAAACAACTAATCTCAAAAATATACAAGCAACTCCTACAGCTCAACTCCAGAAAAATAAATGACCCAATCAAAAAATGGGCCAAAGATCTAAATAGACATTTCTCCAAAGAAGACATACAGATGGCTAACAAACACATGAAAAGATGCTCAACATCACTCATTATCAGAGAAATGCAAATCAAAACCACTATGAGATACCATTTCACACCAGTCAGAATGGCTGCGATCCAAAAGTCTACAAATAATAAATGCTGGAGAGGGTGTGGAGAAAAGGGAACCCTCTTACACTGTTGGTGGGAATGCAAACTAGTACAGCCACTATGGAGAACAGTGTGGAGATTCCTTAAAAAACTGGAAATAGAACTGCCTTATGATCCAGCAATCCCACTGCTGGGCATACACACTGAGGAAACCAGAAGGGAAAGAGACACGTGTACCCCAATGTTCATCACAACACTGTTTATAATAGCCAGGACATGGAAGCAACCTAGATGTCCATCAGCAGATGAATGGATAAGAAAGCAGTGGTACATATACACAATGGAGTATTACTCAGCCATTAAAAAGAATACATTTGAATCAGTTCTAATGAGGTGGATGAAACTGGAGCCTATTATACAGAGTGAAGTAAGCCAGAAGGAAAACACCAATACAGTATACTAACGCATATATATGGAATTTAGAAAGATGGTAACGATAACCCTGTATACGAGACAGCAAAAGAGACACTGATGTATAGAACAGGCTTATGGACTCTGTGGGAGAGGGAGAGGGTGGGAAGATTTGGGGGAACGGCATTGAAACATGTGAAATGTCATGTATGAAACGAGATGCCAGTCCAGGTTCAATGCACGATGCTGGATGCTTGGGGCTGGTGCACTGGGACGACCCAGAGGGATGGTATGGGGAGGGAGGAGGGAGGAGGGTTCAGGATGGGGAACACATGAGAAATAAAGGAATAAAATTTATAAAAAAAAAATAAATAAAATAAAAAAAAAGAGAAAAAAAAAAAAAAAAAGAAAGAAAGCATCACTACGAACAAAGCTAATGGAGGTGATGGAATTCCAGTGGAGCTATTTCAAATCCTGAAAGATGATACTGCGAAAGTGCTGCACTCAATATGCCAGCAAATCTGGAAAACTCAGCAGTGGCCACAGGACTAGAAAAGGTCAGTTTTCATTCCAATGCCAAAGAATGCTCAAACTACCGCACAATTGCACTCATCTCACACTCTAGTGAAGTGATGTTCAAAATTCTCCAAGCCAGGCTTCAGCAATATGTGAACCGTGAACTTGCAGATGTTCAAGCTGGTTTTAGAAAAGGCAGAGGAACCAGAGATCAAATTGCCAACATCCACTGGATCATGGAAAAAGCAAGAGAGTTCCAGAAAAACATCTATTTCTGCTTTATTGACTATGCCAAAGCCTTTGACTGTGTGGATCACAATAAACTGTGGAAAATTCTGAAAGAGATGGGAATACCAGACCACCTGACCTGCCTCTTGAGAAACCTGTATGCAGGTCAGGAAGCAACAGTTAGAACTGGACATGGAACAACAGACTGGTTCCAAATAGGAAAAGGAGTACGTCAAGGCTGTATATTGTCACCCTGCTTATTTAACTTCTGTGCAGAGTACATCATGAGAAACGCTGGACTGGAAGAAACACAAGCTGGAATCAAGATTGCCGGGAGAAATATCAATAACCTCAGATATGCAGATGACACCACCCTTATGGCAGAAAGTGAAGAGGAACTCAAAAGCCTCTTGATGAAAGTGAAAGTGGGGAGTGAAAAAGTTGGCTTAAAGCTCAACATTCAGAAAACGAAGATCATGGCACCTGGTCCCATCACTTCATGGGAAATAGATGGGGAAACAGTGGAAACAGTGTCAGACTTTATTTTTCTGGGCTCCAAAATCACTGCAGATGGTGACTGCAGCCATGAAATTCAGAGACACTTACTCCTTGGTAGGAAAGTTATGACCAACCTAGATAGCATATTCAAAAGCAGAGACATTACTTTGCCAACAAAGGTCCGTCTAGTCAAGGCTATGGTTTTTCCTGTGGTCATGTATGGATATGAGAGTTGGACTGTGAAGAAAGCTAAGCGCCGAAGAATTGATGCTTTTGAACTGTGGTGTTAGAGAAGACTCTTGAGAGTCCCTTGGCCTTCAAGGAGATCCAACCAGTCCATTCTGAAGGAGATCAGCCTTGGGATTTCTTTGGAAAGAATGATGCTAAAGCTGAAACTCCAGTACTTTGGCCACCTCATGCGAAGAGTTGACTCATTGGAAAAGACTCTGATGCTGGGAGGGATTGGGGGCAGGAGGAGAAGGGGACAGAGGATGAGATGGTTGGATGGCATCACTGACTCGATGGACGTGAGTCTGGGTGAACTCTGGGAGTTGGTGCTGGACAGGGAGGCCTGGCGTGCTGCGATTCATGGGGTTGCAAAGAGTCGGACACGACCGAGCGACTGAACTGAACTGACCTGACTATATCCCTCATGAGGTACATTTCATTTCAGTGACTATTTTGTAACAGGGGGTGTGTACCCCTTAATTTCTCTCACCTATTTCACTCATCCCTTTCATGTCCTGATACTAATTTTTTTAATTTACGGAGGTTTTCATTTTGTTACTTGATATAGTTAACTTGTGACTGTTGTCTATTACAAGAAATCTGTGTCAATTTTTGTATAGATCTATAAATTAGTTTTATAGCAGTTTCCCCCATTTTTGCTGTTTTATTTATTTGGTCTGAGAGAGACATGTTGAAATCTTCAATTCCAGGTGCAATTCCAGTTGTATCTATTTTTCCTGTTCTTTTCACAGTTGTTGCTCTACATTTTTTGAGTCTATATTCTTAGGTGCATATGTTCATGTTTTTCCTTTTTCTACCACATGTTTTTGTTCTTTATCTTTTATGCTTTGACCTTTATTTTGTCTAATATTAACATTGCTACTCAGGCTTTCATTTGACTTGCTCTCTGCTTTATTAATCTTGATAAAACTAATCTTCATAAAGGTACTCTCCTACACTGGTTCTAACAGTTGTGAAATTCTGCCTTTTACATGTAAATCATCAATCCATCTGGCATTGATACTTACATATAGTGTGATATAGGGACCTAATTTCATACTTTCTCCACCGAGTCAGCCGTCTGCTCTTTCCGTCACTCATCTGAAATGTCAGCTCTATTTAATAACACGTTCCCATACGCATGTTGTACTGGTTCTGGGATTCCTGTTCACTTCTGTTTGTCTGTCTTTGCTCCAAATACATTGGTCTTACTTACTAGTTTTATAGCGAGTCTTAATATCATGTACAGCAAGTCCTCCTTGTTTTTTTTTTTTACCTCCTGAACGTTCTTTGTATCTTGATCCTTTGTTCTGCCATATAAGTTTTAGAAAAAGCTTGTTGAACTATAGAAAGTCTTGTGGGCTCCTTTTCGGAATGCCTCAGACTAACACGCTGACAGCACTGCGTCTTGTGTTCATGCACGTGACTGTTTTCCTCATGTGCTGCGGTCCTCTCTAATGTTATTCACTAAATTTCTGTAATTCTTTGCATACCAGGAATCATCACTTAGGGTACTGAGCTGTTCCTGCCATCAATGCCTAATTTTTGTAGGGCTACAGTGATAAACACACTACAAGATGACCCCCTATATACAGTGTGCCTTAGTCAGCTTGAGCTGCCATAATGAATATCATAGACTGGGTGGCTTAACAACAAAAGCTTGTTTCCTTTCCTTTTTTGGAGGCTACAAGTTCAAGACAGAGGTGCCAGCTGATTTGATTTCTGGTGAAAGCTCTCTTCCTAGCTTTCGAACAGCTGCCTTCTTATGCCTGTGGTGGGCAGGGAGAGAAGGAAGGAGGGGAGGGAGAAGAGGGATGGAGTGGGAGGGAGGGAGAAGAGGGATGGAGTGGGAGGGAGGGAGAGAGAAAAAAAGGAAACTAATCCTCTGGGATCACAGCCCCTCTCTTATGATCTCATTTAAACTGAATTATCTCCATAAAAGCCCTGTCTTCAAATGTAACCACCGTGGACTCTGGGGCTTCCGCATATGGGTTTGGGGAACACAGTTCAGGCCACAGCATCCCAAGCTCTTCCCCTGGTAGCTCTTTGTTCCTTGGAACTAGAGATAAAAGGCAGCACAGCCCGCCCAGCCACGACTCGCTCCCCCAGCTGAACTCCTTCTTGTCCTCATCCTACCACGCTGTGGCAGCTCCATTTCAGTATGGTTGTGAAAGTGCTTGAAGGATATTCCTTTTGAAACCCAAAAGTGCAGGACAGGGCAGGAGAATTTTGCTCATTTTTCTTACTGCTCCAGCCCCAGTTGGGAAAAGTGGAAAACAGATTAAGTGTTCATGCCACTCTTTCTACTCTTTTAGCAGGAAGAGATTGCTCTCTCTCACAGGGCAAAGCATCAGTTGATCACACTCTGGTTTTTCCCCATCCAGTTCCATCAGCTTTATGGTTAGGAACTTCTTCCAGATGCTGGGCTTAAATCAGTTGTATTCATTTTCAGCATTGTTGTAAGCTTTTCTAACTTCAAAGATATTTAGTTGGAAGGCGAAGGGGCTAGCTCAACACCCTTTTAAATGGAAATGCCCAAATTTACCCATTTTCATATGAAGTAAATTTATGTTTTTTGGCCACACACAAAAAAAATCTCAAAACAAAATACCCAGGATACTGGGTGTTGAAATAGGAATTTTTATGAGTGTTTAAATAAAATCCATATTTTCAATCATAGCTATTTTTTTTTCTTTTTTGTGGGTATGTCATCAGTACTGTGAAAATTCTACAGGCCAAATAAATGAAGAGAAGTCTGCCAGAATCACAAATTATATTGAAATGGGTTTGGATGTTTTTCAAGATTTTAGTGTTTTTCTCTATTTATCTCAAGAGTACAATAGTTCTGTTAAATGCTTTCTGGATAGTGAACTCTTTTGTGGTTTTGATCAATAGAAATTCTTCTTCAATTACATATGGTATTTTGTGACGGCAATCTATTACAAAATTATTATTTCCATAGTTTCTAGTGTTGATAATAAACAATTTATATAAATGGATTTTATCTTTCATATTTTGAAGACTGAGATAGTGTTTCTCTAAACTGAAAAAGCTCCATCTTTTTAGAGTTCGAAATTTCTCTTGATAAACTCTTGTAGTGCGGAAGGACTTGCCTTATTGTCATGACCCATGGTGGGTTTCCCTGTGGCTCAGCTGTAAAGAATCTGCCTGCAGTGCAGAGCTGCAGGAGACTCAAGTTCAGTCCCTGGGTCTGGAAGATCCCCTGGAGGAGGGCATGGCAACCCACTCCAGGATTCTTGCCTGGAGAATCCCATGGACAGAGGAGTCTGGTGGGCTACAGTCCACAGGGCTGCAAAGAGTCGGGCATGACTGAAGCGACTTAGCACGCAAGCATGCAATGATATATAGTATAGTGTTTTAAGAACAAAGATTTGGAATCAGGCACTTCTCTTTAACCTTGAGTGAATAACTAAAGCTTTCTAAATTTTAGTGTTGTTATACATAAAATGTAAATTATAGTAAAACCTACCTTATAGTGTTCATACAGTATTTACAAGACTTATTTGGCATTGTGCTTGCCATAAACGAACATTCCTTAAAAGATGGCTACTGTTAAGTATTACTGTCCTTGTGAACAAAGATTAAATCAAATTTTTACTTTTTATCTTCTAAAATAGCATTTTCCAAACCAAATGATTGTATATACTAATAACATTTCTATACACTGGAGCCCATAAGTGAGGGAAAAAAAGCAAAGCTTAACTAGTTTTGCTGAAGGATGTCTTGGAAGGGACTTAGAAAATCGTAAAACACGCGTGCTTCTTGAAGTCTTAGAGGAAGATTACCACATCACATTGTGATCGTGTTATGTTTCCTGTATTGAGAATGGAAGTACGTGCAGCATTCGGGTATGGGAACCAATAGCCATTTCTTAGTATTTTCCATCTTAAACCAATAAGAAAAAACATGATATAAGCTCTTGTTAAAGAGAAGTCAGAATTTTGTCCTTCCAGCAGTTTCAAAGATCATGTTTCCATCTCAAACGTCTAGTTTCGACCTCAGATGACTAAATGGAGGAATTATTCTGTAGAGACATCTACTCTCCCTGTGCTAATCCATTCTTCCAAGAGCGGCATTCTGATACCTGGTTTATTTTTCTTCTGCACGGGTCTCCTGACTGGGGAGCAGGGGCGGAGGCCCTGGGTGAGACCCTCGCTGGAGGACACTCAGTGCTGTGAAGGAAGGTGCGTGAAGACTGCTGGTGGTGAGTCTCCTTTCTTCTGCCGCCCTGTGTGTAGGTGCTGCACCCAGCCCTCTCCATCAGAAGTTGGTTAATGGTCCTCAGTGGCCATTTGATTATGCCCACAGGGGTATTACTGCTACTCAAGTGAAAGTGGCTCAGTTGTGTCCGACTCTTTGCAACCCCATGGACTATCGAATCCATGGAATTCTCCAGGCCAGAATACTGGAGTGGGTAGCCTTTCCCTTCTCCAGGGGATCTTCCCAACCCAGGGATTGAACCCAGGTCTCCTGCATTGCAGGCAGATTCTTTACCAGCTGAGCCACTAGGGACGCCTATCCATTCTCCAGCGGATCTTTCTGACCCAGGAATCGAACCAGGGTCCCCTGCGTTGCAGGCGGATTCTTTACCAACTGAGCTATCAGGGAAGCCCACCTCTACTAAAGGGGTTTATTAAACTATTCCTATCAACTACATATACTATTATTCTGGTTAGCTGTCGCTGTGTAACAAATTACATCAAAACTGAAAACAATGACCCTTTTTTCTTTCATGACTTTTATGAGCCAGAAATGTAGGCAGGACTGAGAGAGCTGATTCTTATTTTAAGATATTTGTTTATTTATTTGGCTGCCTTGTGTCTTCTGTTGTGGTGCTGGGTCTCTCTGGTTGTGGTGCAGACTTGGTTGCTCCACAGCATGTAAGGGCTTAATTTCCCCAACCAGAGGTCAAATCCACGTCCCCTAAACATAGGGATAAAATAAGGAGGATTCTTAACTACTGGACCAGCAGGGAAGCTTCTGAGCTGATACTTGACTAGAGTCACTTGGTGGCCTTGAGGGTCTAAGAATGCCAGCTGCCTTAGCAGAGCGGTCCTGCTAAGCCCTCCACGTGGTCACTATGGAGGGTAGACGGACTTCTTACATACTTGATGCTTCCCCAGAGTGAATGTTCTGAGACAAGAAGAAAGAAAGAGGCAGACTTCTGACCCGGTCCCTGAAGTCACCCAGGATTATTTCCACTTAACTTTATTAGTCAGAGAAGGCAATGGCACCCCACTCCAGTACTCTTGCCTGGAAAATCCCATGGATGGAGGAGCCTGGTAGGCTGCAGTCCATGGGGTCGCTAAGAGTAGGACGTGACTGAGCGACTTCACTTTCACTTTTCACTTTCATGCACTGGAGAAGGAAATGGCAACCCACTCCAGTGTTCTTGCCTGGAGAATCCCGGGATTGGGGAGCCTGGTGGGCTCTATGGGGTTGCACAGAGTCGGACATGACTGGAGCGACTAAGCAGCAGCAGCAACTTTATTAGTAAAAAGCGAGTCACAGGCCCAGTCCGGATCTAAAGAAAGGGTGGATGAATACACAAGATCATGAACTGGGAGGGCACGGTTCACTAAGTGTCCTTAGAGACTAGTCTCTCTGAGAGGAGTTAGATGAAAACAATTGTTTCAATCCTGCTGTAATCCCAGTGATGCTTTTGCAGCCCTTATCAGTTGGCACCTTAGAAACCTCCTGGTTGGCCTCCTCCTTACTCAGGCTCTCCTCATGCTGATAACCCATACTGGCTGCTGCAAGGTATGTCGACAGTCTTCTCAGTGGGAACTTGGTTAACCTGAGTTCGAGTCTTTGCCATGTGTGACTGATTAAGAATCTACATTCACACTCTGAATCTCAGCTCACCCGCTGCACTCCCACTTCGGTAGAAATCTGCTTGGAATTCTCAGCTGGCCCAGTTCTTCACTATACAGCTCTGCTGCTGCGTCACTTCAGTCGTGTCCGACTCTGTGCGACCCCATAGACGGCAGCCCACCAGGCTTCCCCGTCCCTGGGATTCTCCAGGCAAGAACACTGGGTTGCCGTTTCCTTCTCCAATGCATGAAAGTGAAAAGTGAAAGTGAAGTCGCTCAGTCGTGTCCGACTCTTAGCGACCCCATGGACTGCAGCCTACCAGGCTCCTGTGTCCATGGGATGTTCCAGGCAAGAGTACTGGAGTGGGGAGCCATTGGACCACGTGTTTAATCCTGTAACACCACTCCAGTTTTATGCGTCCCTGTGTAACTCAGATCTTAAGTAACTGTTGCACAACATCTGCTGATACTTCTGTCAGTGCTATTTATTATTGAAATACTCCTCTTCCTGCTTCTGCCCTTCCTTCTACAGTTTAGTCAACTGGAAATCAAGTGATCCTTTAAAAATCCCTCAGACTATGACACTTCTCTACCTGGAGCCCATTGGTGTCTACTCTTCTTACTTTAGTAAAACCCAGCATTCTTACAATGATTTATGATGCCTGATGTGATGTACACCTGCTTTCTCGCTCCCTGTTCTTATATATTTGTTCATTCGTCCATTCATTCAGCAAGTATGTACTTAATGCCTACTGTGTGCTAGGCACTGTCTCGTGTGCAGAGAATAAGTGACCGGAGTGAAGAAAAACGCTTGTCTTTGTGGAGTTCCGCCACTCCCGCTCACAATTCTCTATCCACAGTGGTCTCCTTGCTGTTCCTGAAGCCTTCTAAGCGTCTTCCCGTCTCTGGCCTTCGTGTCTGTTGCTCTCTCTGTTTGGGAATGCTCTTCTCCCAAATGTTCACACAGCTTGCTCCCTCACTTCATTTACATTCAAGCATCACTTCTGCAGAATCTGTTTCTTGACTATTCTATAGAAAATAGTGGCCATCTCTATACCATATTACCTTACCCCTCTCAATAATATTTATCACCGTATGATAAGCTGTCTATTTGATTGTTGCTTGTTATCTGCCTCTTTCTAGACTAGAATGGAATATCTATATGGAGAGAGCTCAGCTGTGTTGTAACTCTGTCCGAATCATAGTGGGCATTCAAAAAGTGCTTGTCGAATACCTTTTCGGATTTAATAATATGAATTCTGTTAACAAAAACCAAATGGCTTTTCAATGATTACAAGTCCCCTCAGTCAGTTCAGTTGCTCAGTCATGTCTGACTCTTTGCGACCCCACAGACTGCAGCACAGAGGGCCTCCCTGTCCATCACCAACTCCCTGAGCCTGCTCAAACTCATGTCCACTGGGTCAGTGATGCCATCCAGCCATCTCATCTTCTGTCGTCCGCTACTTGTTGGGATTTTTAATTTATCTAGGCCATTTAGCTGCAGATGAGAGTGCACTGGTGATGTGAATTCCTTCTTCAAGGTTAAATATTTACCTGCGTTGCGTGCGTGCTGAGTCACTTTAGTCATGTCAGACTCTTTGTGACACCATGGACTGTAGCCTCCTAGGTTCCTCTGTCCGTGGGATTCTCCAGGCAAGAATACTGGAGTGGGTTGCCATGCCCTTCTCCAGGGAATCTTCCTGACCCAGGGATTGAACCTGCATCTCCTGCATATCCTGCAATGGCAGGCGGATTCTTTATCACTGGTGCCACCTGAGGAGCCCAAATATTTACCTATAGTAGCATAAAGAGATAGCTTAAGCCCTACTCCATGGTTATACAGAACAGTTCAAAGCCTCATTTGTGGAAGAGAAAATATATGGGAGAAGATCTTGAGTTATCTTTAAATTATCCATATTTTCATATTCATGCATAATGCTCACTCTCAATTAATTTTGTTAGGCAATAAAGCAGCAAATGTTGGTTTATTTTAATTAAAAAGCTACTCAAATTACACCAACACCATTTAAAGTTCCATTACATAAAATAGGCCATCATACATTATGTAGTAACTTCATACAAATACAATCAACTGAATAGAATTAAAAAAATTTGTCAGTGAAGTTCCTTAAATTGGTTGAGTTACCCACTAAGTACCTCTTATTTGTCATTCAGAGACTTCAGATACTGCCTGGGTAGGCCATGCTGCGTGTATAGACAGATTTCTTAGTTATTAAAAATTTTTTCTTTATTTTTTTTCATTTCGTTTGTTTTTAAAGCTCTTTATTTTATATTAGATCATAGCCAATTGATAATGTTGTGATAGCTTCACATGCACAGCAGAGTAACTCAGCCATACTTATACATATATCCAATCTCGCCCAAAACCTGCTCCCATCCAAGCTGCCACATAACTTTGAGCAGAGTTCCCTGTGCTCTACAGTAAGTCCTTGTTAGTTAACCATTCATAATTAGGGAGTTCGGGAATCAACATTTATGTAGACAGATTTATTTCAATCTTTTCTATCTTTAACTTTCAAGTTACACAGGATTTTGAGCTATTTTGACAATATTAACTCAAAAAGGGGGGAAAAAGTTATAATGGATACTGAGTTCTTCTGGTTGATCTGAAGCAATATTAAATAAATTATCATCATTACTCATGAAGGAAATATTAATTATTAATATCATTGATAATTTCGCACAGGAGTCGGCAAATCTAGGTTGCAGGACAGACCTGCCTACAACTTATTTTTGTTCAGTCTGAGACCTAACAGTGTTTTTTATTTTTTAATGACTGGAAAAAATCAAATGGAGCACATTTCATGACGTGCACATTATATGAAATTCAAATTTCAGCATCTGTAAATAAAGTTTCATTGGATACAGTCTCAACTGCTTGTTTACACATTATCTATGGCAGCTTTCATGGTGGCTCGGATGGTAAGGGATTTGCCTGCAATGTGGTAGACCCAGGTTTGATCCCTGGGTTAGGAAGATCCCCTGGAGAAGGGAATGGCTACCCACTCCAGTATTCTTGCCTGGAGAGTTCTATGTACAAAGGAGCCTGGTGGGCTACAATCCATGGTGTCCCAAAGAGTTGGAGATGACTGAGCAACTGACACTTTCACTTTTGTGGCAGCTTTCATGTAGAGTTGAATAGTGTCAAGAGGGTTCAGTTCAGTTCAGTCGCTCAGTCGTGTCCGACTCTTTGCGACACCTTGAATCACAGCACGCTAGGCCTCCCTGTCCATCACCAACTCCCAGAGGTCACCCAGACTCACGTCCATCAAGTCAGTGATGCCATCCAGCCATCTCATCCTCTGTCGTCCCCTTCTCCTCCTGCCCCCAATCCCTCCCAACATCAGAGTCTCTTCCAATGAGTTAACTCTTCCCATGAGGTGGCCAAAGTACTGGAGTTTCAGCTTTAGCATCATTCCTTCTAAAGAAATCCCAGGGCTGATCTCTTTCAGAATGGACTGGTTGGATGTCCTTGCAGGCCAAGGGACTCTCAAGAGTCTTCTCCAACACCACAGTTCAAAAGCATCAATTCTTCGGCGCTCAGCCTTCTTCACAGTCCAAATCTCACATCCATACATGACCACAGGAAAAACCATAGCCTTGACTAGATGGACCTTTGTTGGCAAAGTAATGTCTCTGCTTTTCAATATGCTGTCTAGGTTGGTCATAACTTTCCTTCCAAGGAGTAAGTGTCTTTGAATTTCATGGCTGCAGTCACCATCTGCAGTGATTTTGGAGCCCAGAAAAATAAAGTCTGACACTGTTTCCACTGTTTTCCCATCTATTTCCCATGAAGTGATGGGACCAGATGCCATGATCTTCGTTTTCTGAATGTTGAGCTTTAAGCCAACTTTTTCACTCTCCACTTTCACTTTCATCAAGAGGCTTTTGAGTTCCTCTTCACTTTCTGCCATAAGGATGGTGTCATCTGCATATCTGAGGTTATTAATATTTCTCCCGGCAATCTTGATTCCAGCTTGTGTTTCTTCCTGTCCAGCGTTTCTCATGATGTACTCTGCATAGAAGTTAAATAAGCAGGGTGACAATATACAGCCTTGACGAACTCCTTTTCCTGTTTTGAACCAGTCTGTTGTTCCATGTCCAGTTCTAACTGTTGCTTCCTGACCTGCATACAAATTTCTCAAGAGGCAGATCAGATGGTCTGGTATTCCCATCTCTTTCAGAATTTTCCACAGTTTATTGTGATCCACACAGTCAAAGGCTTTGGCATAGTCAATAATGCAGAAGTAGATGTTTTTCTGGAACTCTCTTGCTTTTTCCATGATCCAGCGGATGCTGGCAATTTGATCTCTGGTTCTTCTGCCTTTTCTAAAACCAGCTTGAACATCAGGAAGTTCATGGTTCACGTATTGCTGAAGCCTGGCTTGGAGAATTTTGAGCATTACTTTACTAGCGTGTGAGATGAGTGCAATTGTGCGGTAGTTTGAGCATTCTTTGGCATTGCCTTTCTTTGGGATTGGACTGAAAACTGACCTTTTCTAGTCCTGTGGCCACTGCTGAGTTTTCCAGATTTGCTGGCATGTTGAGTGCAGCACTTTCACAGCATCATCTTTCAGGATTTGAAATAGCTCCACTGGAATTCCATCACCTCCATTAGCTTTGTTCATAGTAATGCTTTCTAAGGCCCACTTGACTTCACATTCCAGGATGTCTGGCTCTAGGTCAGTAATCACACCATCATGATTATCTGGGTCATGAAGATCTTTTTTGTACAGTTCTTCTGTGTATTCTTGCCACCTCTTCTTAATATCTTCTGCTTCTGTTAGGTCCATACCATTTCTGCCCTTTATCAAGCCCATCTTTGCATGAAATGTTCCCTTGGTATCTCTAATTTTCTTGAAGAGATCTCTAGTCTTTCCCATTCTGTTGTTTTCCTCTATTTCTTGGCATTGATCGCTAGGGGATCATTTGACCCCAATTCTCAAAATAGGAACTGTCTGTACTTTTCCAGAAAAAACTTTGCTGACTCTGATTTAGTATGCTGATTTCTCTAATTTTCTCAGTAGAACATATACATCAAAATTAAGAAAAGCAAAATGCAGACTTGCCATCTGTCCCTTGGACAGTCCTGTTTCATGGCTGTGGAGCAGTTTCAGCCTGTGTTGAGTCCATAGCTTTGGGGTGGGGACTCCCTGACCCACTGCACATGTCCTTCTAGTGAGGCCTATGTGGGATTATTTCCTTGTTCACTGTCTCTCATTCATTCTGTGCATTGTTGTAAATAACATTTCCCAAAGGCAGGCTCTCTCATTAGTAATGACAGCACATATTTTTCTCAGGGTTTATTTTATTTACATCTTTAGAGTATTTTTAGTTATGTGCCCGTGTTAATACTGTAATTTAAATAGGGTAATAATTTAAAGAAACAAAATCCATAAAGTGATACTATAGGTGTAACTACTTGCCATGTAGAACAGATTGTGTCAATATTCATAAGCAAAACTATCACTAGCTTCCCATTAATTTTGATTTGAAGTGAAGATGGTGCTCAATCATGAATTATGCCTGGAGAAAAAACAGGACTGGGTTCATGTCATGAATAAAAAATGGATATCTGTATTTCAGTGCATTACACAGAAGCAGATATTAATCTTTCACTCCTTATCATGTCTAGGTAGCAAGTTTTGGTCTGAATCCTTTAAAACAAAATTAGTGATGTGCTAGGAACCTGAGAAATCCTCACAGACTGGGCTTCTTTTCAGTCTCTCTTTCTGGGTCTGTTTATTAATAATGTCACTGTAACTTATCTAGCTCACAAAGACAGTTATTGTTTATAAAGTCATTGTTATTTTATCAAGAGGCTTACTTTTAAAGTAAAAATGTTTTCTTAGTGATGCTGCATATAAGCAACAGATAAATGTTGACTCCATATGATTTGTGTGACTTTTTAAATAAAGGGAGAGAAAGTAAACACTCACTCTCGCCATTTTTGCTCTAAACTTGAGCTAGAAGAATGCTCATTTCAGTTCTGTAGGTTTGTTTTATTTCGAGGGAAACTTTTTTCCTAATTGACAATTTCATGGAGATAATTGTAGATTCACATACAGCAGTAGGAAATTATAGAATGAACTTGTGCGTCTTTTATTAATTTCTTTCTCCTAATGAAGATACTTTGCAAAACTCTAGTTCAATACCACAACCCGGGTATTGATTATGGCTGTGGCCCACCTGCCTTACTCAGATTCCTCAGCTTGTACTTGGATTTTTTATGTGTATGTTTACTTCTGTACAATTTTATCACATATATAAAGTCACCCCTGCTCTTTTATTACTGTTTAAATTGATGTTTGCCTGATATCTTTTGCTATTTTTTAAAAATTTCAACTGACCTGTATTGAATTTGAAGTGAGTTTTTTGTAAACAGCATAAAGTTGGGTTATTTTTTAAATCAACTATTTACTCTCTGTTTTTTGATTGATGTATTTAAATACTTGACATCCCAGTAGTTAGTGATATGATAGAATTGCCCAGTGTTTTATTTACTTTTTTTCCCCTTTGGTTTTTGCCTCTAGTTCCCATTCCCATGTTTCTCTTTTTTTGCCTTCTTATAAGTAACTTGAACATATTTAGAACTAATTTTTTTTATACTTACTTATAGTGTTTTTGGGTGTCTTTGTGGAGCTTTCAGAAGGCTGCTCTGGGTACAATATGATATGTATGTGATTGGTAACAGCTACTGGTGCCAACACTCTACCACTGTCAGAGACGTGTGGGGAGCTCACTCGCATTTAGGTTCATTTTCCTTCCTTCCTTTTAAATATCATTACATTAAATATCAGGTGGTTTGGGTGTTTTGTTTTAATCATCAAATATAGTTCATAAAATTCATGAAGTAAATGATAGCTTACTGTATGTACCTATATTTCTTGTCTCTGTGGTTCTTGCCTCTGACGAAGAAGAAAACTTTGTTCATTTTCTAATTTCAGTTTTGTTTGAAGAATGTCCTTTGATCTTTAAGGATAGATCTGCTAGTAACAAAATATTTTAATTTTTTTTTCTTCTGAGAATGTCATTATTTCCCCTTTATCCATGAAGGGTGGTTTTGCCAGTGCGGCGGGTTGAATGGCGGTCCTCACAAGGTGTTTATGTTCTAATACCCAGCATCTGTGAATGTCGCCCAATTTGGAAGAAAATGTTTTACAGATTATTAATAATTGAGGTAAGCATTGTGAGATGAAATCATTCGAGTGAAACCTACCTTCAATGACAGTTATTCTTATAAGAGACAGAATAGGGGCAGAGGGACAGATGTGAAGATAGAGGAAGAGGCTGCAGCTTAGGAACGCCTGGCACCACCAGAAATTGGGAGAAGCAAAGAGTGAGTTCTCCTCTAGAACTCAGAGGCTGTGCAGCCTTATCTACGTCTTGATTTTGGCCTTCTGCCCTCCAGAACTGCAAGGGATAAGTTTCTGTTGTAAACCACTCAGTTTAATACAGCTTCCCTAGTGACCTAATATAGCCAAATAAAAATTTCGTAGTTGGCAGTTCTTTTTTTCATTGTATAGAAATTGTTGCAGCACTTCCTTCTGGCTTCCATGGGTTCAGATGAGAAATCTGTTGTTATTCAAATAGGCTTTTCTCTATTGATAATATGTTGCTTTCAGCTGCTTTTAAGATTTTTTTCCCCTTGTTTTTAGTTTTCAGAAATTTAATAATGATGCCTTGGCATGGATTTCTTTGGGAAAGAAATGTTATTTCGGATTTGCTCAACTTCCGGAATCTACAGGTTTGTGTCTTTCACTAAGTTAGGAAAGATTTCAGTCTCTTTTTGGATATTTCTTCACCTTCACTCTCTTTCTCTTTTCCTTCTTGAACTCTGAGGATGCAGATGTGAATATTTTCTTATTGACCCACAGATTTCTAGGTTCTCTTCATTTTTCTTTCTTTGTGTGGTCAGATTGCAAAATTCAGGGGTTTTTTTGTCCACAAATCCATAGATTCTGTTCTCTGTCATCTCTGCTCCACTATTAAATCCATGCAGATTAAAAAAAAAATTGTTATTGTATTTTTCAGTTCTGTGATTTACAGTTGATACTTTTTAAAATAACTTCTCTTTCTTGGATGATCATTTCTAATTTTTTATTCAGGCCAAGAAAATTTGTACGTGATTATGGAAGCATTTTTATGTCAGCTGCTTTAAAACCCTTGTCAGATTATCCCAGCATCCAGTTTATCTCAGTGTTGGCATCATCTGACTGTCATTTCTCATTCAAGTTGCAATTTTCTTGGTTCTTGGTATGACAAGTAATTTTATTTTATTGTATCCTGGACATTTTGTCTATTATGTCAAGAAGCTGTGGGTCCTGTTCAACTCTTTTAATTTCTCATGCAGTCACTCTGGTTAGGTTGATTTGTAGAGCCCGCCTACATCTGTGGGCTGTGGTCCCAATGACAGTTTAATTTTTAAGGCGTTTGTGGTGTTGTTTTGGTCTTCTGGCTTATCTGGTGCCACTGGGACCCCCTGCGCCCCTACTGATACTGCCTAAGGAGTGGAAAAGGTTTCTCCGTACTGGGCCCTGAGGTTTCTCTTAGTAGGGGATGGAGTCTCGGGTTCGTATCAAAGAGGCTTCCCTGGCCAGACTCCTGCAGTGACAGCATTAAAATTTCTGCTGTGGGAGATGCAGAACATTTCTCGGGCCAGAAGCTTGTTGTGGCAGGATCTCCCCTAATGGGGCCCACTGGCCACCCCTGTGTCTCTGGGCAGGGGAGGGAGTCTCAGGCCTGGGGAGACAGTGAGACTTCTGGCCAGGCTTGTTGTGTTGAGACCCGTCTTTGAGCTGCTGGACGCCCTCAGCATCTTTTGGCTGGGGGAGGTAAGGCCCCACCAAAAAGGAGAGCATTCGTCCTGGCCATTGATTGTGAGTGGAGCTCTCAACCGGTTCCCCGCTCTAGAGGGGCCGGAGGTTCAGCTGGTGTTGTCAGAGGGTCTTTGACCTCAGGAGGAATAAGCCTACCTAGACTGTCTTCCTGTGCTAGTTGAGGTCAGGGAATGCTGAGTCTGCATCATCCTCTTCTGGGTGGAGGAATGTGAGACGTGCTGCTGCTGTGTTTTTCCTCCAGGTTCTGGGCCCCAAACCGGCTTGCCTTCTTCTTGTCACCTTGTAGAGTTCTGCTTTTGTTGCCTCTTTTTGTTATCTTCAGAGTTTATAATTTTACTAGGCAGGGAGGAGCAGAGAGACATGGCTTTACGACATCTTGCTTGGACCCAAAGTTTTAGGTAAACATTTAATTCAAATGTACTGTGTATGCAAAGAAGGAATACCTAATATTATGGTTCAATTTTATCCTCCTCAAGTATTCTTAAAAGCCTAACCCCCAGCGCTTCAAAATGTGACCTTATTTGGAAATGGGTGTGTTGCAGTTACATCACTTACAATGAGGTCCTACAGGAGTAGGCGAGCCCTTAATCCAGTATGACTGGGGTCACTGAGAAGAGGGGAGAGACACAGAGGCGTAGACATGTCAGGGTATGACTGGGGTCACTGAGAAGGGGGGAGAGACACAGAGGCGTAGACACGTCAGGGGAGAACGTTAAGTGACAACACGGCGGAGACTAGAGTGTTGTAGCTGCGAGTCAAGGGATGCCACGGACACCAGTGAACCACGAGAGGCAGGAAGACACGAGGAAGGACTGTCCCTTTCAGGTTTCAGAGGGAACGCAGCCCTGCCAACACCTTGATCTGAGAGTCCAGCCTCCAGAGCTGTGAGACGATTGATTTCTGTGGTTTTAGGTCACCCAGCCTGTGGTACTTTGTTACAGCAGCTCCAGAAACCTAATACATCCTGTATTTAAAAAGTCCCATCTGGCCAGAGGAAAGATGGTCAGATTATGAAACTGAACTATTGATGGATCTCAGAAGTATCACATATTTTCCAAGCCTGTAACCAAATTAATTTTTACCAGCCATGAACAATTTTTTTTAGAGGTGGGAACACAGGACTGTAAGCCTTCCGCATGCTTCTTTTGATAATATTTTCTATTTGGACACCTACTCACCATAATGTATGGTTAGAGACAAAGCCTTCATTGCCGCCTGGAAACCTGGTTCATCTCTTGTTGAATCCTTTTCCATTTTCCTACGTTTTTTCCCTAAGTGTCTTTTATGCTCTGCAAATTATTAGTTTATCCTCTTTCAAGCAAACTGATTCCAGATGACTTGTCTTCCTACTCATTTTTATAAAATGAATCCCTTCAACTCTTCTCTTATCATCTTCGAGGAAGAGTTCAAATTGGCATTGTATCTCCTCTCACATCTTTGTGCAAATATATGTTTCTGAAGATAAAACTCGGCTTTAGGTCCGCGAGCCCCTCTGGAGGGAAAGTGTTGGGTAGTGGAAAAAACGTAATTTAGGTGTACTTACTGGCATTTCTGGACCTCTGGATTTTTTTATTCATAAATGAAAGGTGTCGGGTTGGATTATCTTCAGGTTTACTTCCAATCCTAGCATCTGGAACCAGTTTCAAGAGACCACTCGTGGCAAAGGACAGGCTGTGTGGGAAGATCTGTCCAAAAGAATCATGCATTTAGAGACCAGCTCCTTCCGTTACTTACCCTGCTTTCTCGTGTTAAGCAATGAGCAAAAGGGGGGTCAAGGTGGAACCAGGAGTGTCTGGAGAGCCAGTCCACGTGACACAGAGGAAGTGTGTGTAAATGAGGGGCAAGAACCAAGGGCTCAGTATCAGGCAGTTTCCTAGTCGTATTCTTTTCTTTTTGAATGTGTGTTTGTGTATCTGGCTGTGTTGCAGCATGCAGGACCTTGGTGGCAGCATACAGGAATCTTTTCGACGTGGCTCGTGGACTGCAGTTGTAGTGCATCACTTTACTTGCCCCATAGCACGTGGAGTCTTAGTTCCTCTGACCAGGTGTCAAACCGACACGCCCTGCTTTGGAAGGGGGATTCGTAACCACTGGACCACTGGGGAAGGCCCATAGTCATGTTCTACACCAGTGCTGTCGAGTGGAAATATAACACAAAACCTGAATGCAAGCTACATACACAGAATGCTACAGGTGAGATAGTATTAACAATATGCTGCATTCTTTATTTAACATCAAGTCTTTGGATTCCAGCACATATTTTTTTATTCACATCACATCTCAGTTTGATGACACTTCGTATACTTTAACCACAGGTAGCTGGTTGCTACCGTGCTGAGCAGTGTAGGTCTGTACTGCACACTATCAGTGACTTGCGGTTGCGTTCACATTGCCTCTCAGTCATCACTAAACCATCCATCTGCTGTTCCCCATCTTCCAGGTTTCTTACTTCTTGCCTTCATCGCTGCTCTTTCAATTTCATATCCACTGTTAGGCTCCAAATGAGGATTTCACAAGGACAATAATTATCCCTCTGAATTCATTTCTTACCTTGACAAAATCAGAATAATAATAATAAAAGAAAGCACCAAGATGGAAAAGCTACAATTTGTTTAAGAACTATTTACTAAATTTATATAGTGTTTTATAGCTTTCCATGTCTTTTTGCTGCAATACTTTATTTAGCTTTCATGGTGATCTGTGAAGTTCTCCAACCACTTTTCCACTTTCTTCACAGTACACTTCGGTGTCAGTATGTTCAAAGCTAAAATGATGATTCTTCCTTTCTGTGCTTTTTTATTTGTCTCAGTATTCTTGAGCTTAGAGAGGGGTGAATCAGCACTTGCTCCATCCGCCTGCCTGGGAGACAACCTACCTACCAACCCACCTCATCTCCTCCCTCTCTCACTTCCAAATCCCTTATCTGATGTATCACCAAGCTCCACTGATTCTACTCTAAAATATATATTAATTCTAGATGGTTTATTTCATCTTATCTTGATGGTCAAGCCCAGGTCATTTCATGCCTAAACCATCATCATTTTTTTTTATAACTCGTCTTTGCTTCCTTAGTAGTTCTCTAATCTTCCCCCCGCCCCCCACCTTTATGAAGCACATGTGTATTTATGGCACTTGCCCATACAAAATTTTAACAAGTCCATATTTCTTAGAACATCGCTTCTCCAAGTTTAATGTGAATTCAAATACTCTGAGGCTACTGTGAAGTGCAGATTCTGGTTCAGTAGGTCTGGGCCCCTATATTTTGAGAGATGGTTGTGTTCTTGCTTGCCCCTACCACATTTTCAGTAGGAGATTTGTAGGGGATAAGGTACACACCCCCTAGAGTGGCATACACTGACCCAGCCTCTCTCTAGGTCTCAGCCTTAAAACATATCTTCCTTCATCTCCAATCTGCTGAACCTGCTTATCTATTTTCTACACCCTCCAACCTAAGCCAATCAGCTTTAACATGTGTGAAAAGAAAGTTCACTTAAGCTGAAATCCCATATTTAAAATTACCAGACATTTTTTTGTCAGCCCTCCTCATTCTGTCACTAAGAGGCCACTAGGCAGCTGATTCCAACCTCAGCATCCATCCTGCCCTCCCATGGCTTTTGCTTTCAAATGAATCCAAGGGGATTTGTTGGCAGAATTTGTTTGCCCTTCTGTTGGATCCCTTGGTCCAGTTCAACGTGCAGTGGTTTGGAGTCGGGAGCTGAGGGAAGAGCTCCTCCACCTCCCCAAAGGGGATTTACTGGAGCCCACAGTGGCCTGGACCCACAGTGGCCCGGACCCCACCATGGTCTGGATCCACAGAGGCCTGGACCCCCAGTGGTCTGGACCCCCAGTGGCCCGGACCCCACCGTGGTCTGGACCCCCAGTGGCCTGGACCCACAGAGGCCTGGACCCCCCGTGGCCTGGACCCCCAGTGGTCTGGACCCCCAGTGGTCTAGACCCCCAGTGGCCTGGACCCCACCATGGTCTGGACCCTACAGTGGCCTGGACCCACAGTCATCTGGACACCCAGTGGCCTGGACCCAGGGGCCTGTCCAGATGGCTGTGGAGTCGGGGACAGCTCTCTGGGCAGCGCTCTCATCTCTTCTTTCAAGACCATGGACCTTGGGTCTCAGGCAGCTGATATTGTCTGGCTGTCTGAGCTTTGGCTCAGTTTGATCAGTGCACAGGCCTGCTTCCGTCCCCTTTCCAATCAGATATCTGGGTCAAGTCCAGTCTCCAGTTCCACCTCTCCCCTGTTCACATGCTGGACCCCTCACACTTTTCTGTGCTCGTGTGTTTAATTGTGTTCACTCCAGAAATATTTACGGAGCAACTGCAGTGTGTCCAACACTGTGTGAGACCCTGGGGATACAGCGTTGGAGGTGAGAGCTGTAAATCCAACGTCTAACTTGGCTCCAAGTCCTATTTTGAAGAAGAAAGACAGAATGCTCAGGGAACCTGGAGCTTACCCTGCTAACCCCAAGCTCTAATACTTTACCCCAAGGCGTTAATACTTGGTGTCACTGTGTTTCAGCTCCCACAGGCATTGCTATTAAACAAATCACTATTATTATTAGGTTAGCTATTATGATTACCTCTTTTCAGAGGTCAAATATACCAACTACATTGTGATTAAATAAATTCACTCTCTATGTTAATTGGAACTTCCTGTGGTTGTAAGAAACAGAATCCAGCCTGAACTGTTTAAGCAAAGAGGAGGAAACCATGGACCCACGAACAAGGTTGGACCATCAACCCAAGGGAAAGACAGAGGTGGAGGCAGATTCACAGACGTCAGGAGCTCAGTCCCTGGCTGTGTTCCTCTTTCCCTTCCTCTCCATGCCTTTCCTAGTGGTTTCTCTGTGCTCTTTATGTCATGTACAGCTTTTGCCATCAGGCAGCGATAGACTGTTTCCCAGTGGCAATCCGGAAGAGCTCAGAGAAGAATTCAGCTATCATTTCTGGACCAGTTACCTGTGGTCCTGGGACAGACGGGGCAGCTTCCACTATGGCCACATGATGGAGGTGGGAAGAAGGGCATCTCCCAGGTGAGGGCAGGAGTGATGGGCACATGATATTATAAATGTCTATTTGTGATGCCTGTAAAGCAAACCACTATGGTTTCCAAGTTCCAGATTTATATTAATATTTGGATTCACGAAAAGAATTTACAATTCTTGGGAATTTCCAAAATTATAAATTATTCTAAAAATACATCCAAAGTTCTTCATATCTTAAAACTCATTATTATAGATATCTAAAATACTTGAGATTAATAAGAAATTAAGCTGGGAAGCTATTTACCAAGAATCATAGCCTGCAGTGAATATATAAACACTGGAAAATGCTAGCAAGCATTATTAGGTAGTATTCCAATAACGTTGGGCTTCCCTCGTGGCCCAGATAGTAAAGAAATCCGCCTGCAGTGTGGAAGACCTGGGTTGGATCCCTGGGTTGGGAAGATCCCTTGGAGAAGGAAATAGCAACCCATTCCAATATTCTTGCCTGGAGAATTCCGGGCCAGAGGAGCCTGGTGGGCTACAGTCTGTGGGGTCATAAAGAGTTGGACACGACTGAGCGGTGAAGCACAACACAGCATTCCAATAACGTAACATCCAGATCTTCTAGCAAGGCTACCAAGCCCACTAAATCACATGCCTGAATTGTAAATTAAGGCCTTGTTTTGTTTCTTGTACTTATTGTTCTTTGGGACTCCTTCCAGAGAAGCTGTAAGTACCCTGTGCATATAGGCTGTGAACATGTAATCTATCAACAGATACGAGCCAGAGTGACTGAGTAGACTGATTTTTTTTTTACTTCAGTGGGTCATTGTTGCTGCACGCAGGCTTTCTCTAGCTGTGGTGAGTGGAGGCTGTTCTCTGGTGTGTGGTCTTCTCACTGTGGCTGCTGCTGCTGCTAAGTCGCTTCAGTCGTGTCCGACTCTGTGCGACCCCATAGATGGCAGCCCACCAGGCTCCCCGGTCCCTGGGATTCTCCAGGCAAGAACACTGGAGTGGGTTGCCATTTCCTCCTCCAATGCATGAAAGTGAAAAGTGAAAGCGAAGTTGCTCAGATGTGTCCGACTCTTAGCGACCCCATGGACTGCAGCCCACCAGGCTCCTCCGTCCATGGGATTTTCCAGGCAAGAGTACTGGAGTGGGGTGCCATTGCCTTCTGCCTCTCACTGTGGAGGTTCCTCTTATTGCAGAGCACGGGCTCTCGGTGCGTGGGCCCCAGTAGTTATGGCACACAGCCCTAGTTGCCCCGTGGCATGTGGAATCCAGGCCACGGGCCGAACCCATATACCCTGCGTTGGCAGGTGGACCCTTAGTCCCTGGACCACCAGGGAAGCCCTAGACTGGTATATTTTTTTAATGCGAATGTCCTTGTTCCTGGAAAAGCCAACCTTGACTTATAAGTGTAAGCTCTGACTTCTCTTGCTTTCAACTTGGTATCTGTAAATCAACTTCACGTCTGTGAATCTCTTAGAACCAGTAAGCGTTCTTTTCTTTCCATTTACTTTTGACTGGGGGATAACTGCCTTACAGTGCTGTGTTGGTTCCTGCCAAGCATCAGCATGAATCAGGCGCAGGCACACACATGCTCCCTCCGTCTTGAACCTGCCTCCCCGCCAGCCGCCTCCCCCCCACCCCCGCCTCTCTAGGTTGTCAGACAGCGCCAGGTTGAGCTCCTTGTGTCATACAGCCACTTCCATTAGCCACCTATTCTACATATGGTAATGTGTGTATTCCAGTGCTACTCTCTCAATTCGGCCCACTCTCTCCTGCTCCCTCTATACCCATAAGTCTGTTCTCTACATCTGACTCTCTATTCCTGCCCTGCAAATAGGCTCATCAGTACTGTTTTCTTAGATTCCAAATATATGCGTTAATATACAACATTTGTTTTTTCCCTTTCTGACTTTCTTCACTTGGCATAACAGGCTGTAGGTTCATCCACCTCACTCGAACTGACTCAAATGTGTTCCTTTCTAAGACTGAGTAATAGTAATAGTCCACTGTACGTATGTACCACACTCCTTTATCCATCGGTCAGTCAGTGGACGTCTAGGTTGCTTCCATGTCCTGGCTGTTGTAAACAGGGCTGCAGTGAACACTGGGGTACATGTGCCTTTTTCAGTTATGGTTTTCTCAGGGTATATGACCAGTAGTGGGGTTGCTGGGTCATATGGTTGTTTATATTTCTAGGTTTTTGTTTTTTTTTTTAAGGGATTTTCACACTGTTCTCCATAGCGACTGCATCAGTTTACGTTTCCACCAACAGTGCAAGAGGCTTGGCTCCCTTTCCTGCACGTCCTCTCCAACATTTATTGTTTGTAGATCTTGACGGCCGTTCTGACCAGTGTGAGGTGATATCTTATTGCGGCAGTTATTTGCATTTCTCTATTAATTAAATGATGTGGAGCGTTTTTTCATGTGTTTATTAGCCATCCAGATGTCTTCTTTGGAGAGCTATCTGTTGAGGTTTTCTGCCCATTGTTTGATTGCGTTGTTTGTTTTTCTAATATTGAGCTATGCTGAGGTAGGTTCCTTTTATGCTGATATTCTGGAGAATTTTTTTTTTTTAATTAATAGGTACTGAATGTTGTCAAAAGCTTTTTCTGCATCTACTGAGATTGTCATATGATTGTATCTTTTAATTTGCTAATACGGCATACCACATTGATTGATTTGCATATCTTGTAGAATCTTTGCATCCTTGGATAAACCTGACTTAATCATTCTGTATGATCATTTTAATAAGTTGTGGGATTCTATCTGCTAGAAATTCATTGAGGATTTTATATTTATGTTCATCAGTGATGCTAGCCTGTGATTTTCTATTTTTGTGATGTTTTTTCCTGGTTTCAATAACCTCAGATATGCAGATGACACCACCTTTATGGCAGAAAGCAAAGAAGAACTTAAAGAGCCTCTTGATGAAAGTGAAAGAGGAGAGTGAAAAAATTGGCTTAAAACTCAACATTCAGAAAACCAAGATCAGGGCATCTGGTCCCATCACTTCATGGGAAATAGATGGGGAAACAGTGGAAACAGTGACAGACTTTATTTTTTTAGGCTCCAAAAACACTGCAGATGGTATCTGCAGCCATGAAATTAAAAGACGCTTGCTCCTTGGAAGAAAAGTTATGACCAACCTAGACAGCATTTTAAAAAACAGAGGCATTATTTTGCCAACAAAGGTCCATCTAGTGAAAGCTATGGTTTTTCCAGTAGTCATGTATGGATGTGAGAGTTGGACTGTAAAGAAAGCTGAGTGCTGAAGAATTGACGCTTTTGAACTGTTACTCTTTCTTATGATTTTCATTTGCATGGAGTATCTTTTCCATCCTCTCACTTCCCGTCTGTATGTGTCTCTATGTCTGAAGTGAGTCTCTTGTAGACAGCGTATATATGGGTCCTGTTTTGTGTCCATTCAGACAGTCCATGTCCTTTGGTTGCAGCATTTAATCCATTTACATTTAAAGTAATCATTGAAGAGTCTTGGGAGAAGACTCTTGAGAATCCCTTGGACAGCAAGGAGATCCAACCAGTCAATCCTAAAGGAAATTAGTCCTGAACATTCATTGGAAGGCCAGATGCTGAAGCTGAAACTCTAATAATTTAGCCACCTGATGCAAAGAACTGACTCATTTGAAAAGACACTGATGCTGGGAAAGATTGAAGGTGAGAGGAGAAGAGGATGACAGAGGATGAGATGATTGGATGGCATCACCGACTCAACAGACATGAGTTTGAATAAACTCCAGGAGTTGGTGATGGACAGGGAGGCCTGGCATGCTGCAGCCCAAGGAGTCGCAGAGTCGGACATGACTGAATAACTAAACCTCACTGAACTGTCTGGTTTTGGTGTCAGGGTGTTGGTGACCTAATAGAATGAGTTTGGAAGTGCTCCTTCCTCTGCTATTTTTGAAAGAGTTGGAGAAGGATACGTATTAGCAGTTTTCAAGATGTTTGATAGAAGTTATCTGTGGAGCCATCTGGCACTGGGTTTTCATCTTTTGGGGAGATTTTTGTTCACAGTTTCCATGTTAGTGCTTGTGATTGGCTTGTTCAAAATTCCTGTTTCTTCCTGGTTCAGTCTTAGAAGGTTGAACTTTTCTAAGCATCTGTCCATTTTGTCCAGGTTGTCCATTTCATTGACATATACTTGCTCATAATAGTCTCTTATGATCCTTTGTATTTGTGTTATCTCTTGCAACCTCTCCTTTTTCATTTCCAATTTTGTTGATTTGAGTCCATTTTTTTCTTGATGAGTCTGACTAATGACTTGTCAATTTTATCTTCTCAAAGAAGTAGCTTTTAGTTTTATTGATCTTCACTATTGTTTCCTTCATTTCTTTTTCATTTATTTCTGCTATGATCTTTATGATTTCTTTTCTTCTGCTAACTTTGGGGTTTTTTTTTTTTTTCCATCTTTTTCCAGTTACTTTATGTGTAAGGTTAGGTTGTCTATGTGGTGTTTTTCTTCTTGCTTGAGGTAGGATTCTATTGCTATAAACTGCTGCAGTCCATAGGTTTTTTTTTTTTTAGTTCTTTTTTTTAAAATTTTATTTAATTTTTAAACTTTACATAATTGTATTAGTTTTGCCAAATATCAAAATGAATCCATAGGTTTTGAGTCATCATGTTTTCATTGTCAGTTGTTTCTAGGTATTTTAGGATTTTGCCTTTTGTTTCTTCAGTAACCTGCTTATTATTTAGAAATGTATTGTTTAATCTCCATCTCATGGTATTTTTACAGCTTTTTTCATGTAATTGATATCTAATCTGATAGTGTCTTGGTCAGAAAAGAAGCTTGATATTATTTCAGTTTTCTTAAACTTACCAAGGCTTGATTTGTGAGCCAAGATGTGATCTATCCTGGAGAATGTTTGTGTGTACTTGAGAAGAAATTGTTTTCTGCATTTGAATGGAATGTCCTGAACATATCTTGTCCGTCTGGTCTACTGTGTCTCTCAAGGCTTGTGTTTCCTTATTAATTTTCTGTTTTGATGATCTGTCCACTGGCGTAAGTGGGGTGTTAAAGTCCCTTGCTATTATTGTTACTGCCAATTTCCCCTTTTATGAATGTCAGTGTTTGACTTATGTATTGAGATGCTCCTGTGTTGAGTGCATTAATATTTACAATTGTTATGTCTTCTTCTTGGATTGATCCCTTGATTATTATGTTGTATCCCTATCTCTTGTAGTATCCTTTATTTTAAGGCCTATTTTGTCTGATAGAAGAACTGTTAAACTGTTACTCTTTCTTATGATTTTCATTTGCATGGAGTATCTTTTCCCATCCTCTCACTTCCCGTCTGTATGTGTCTCTATCTGAAGTGAGTCTCTTGTAGACAGCGTATATATGGGTCCTGTTTTGTGTCCATTCAGACAGTCCATGTCCTTTGGTTGCAGCATTTAATCCATTTACATTTAAAGTAATCATTGATATATGTGTTCCTATTGTCTTTTTCTTGTTTTTGGTTTGCCTTTTTAGGTCTTTTCCATCTCCTGTGTTTCCTGCCTATAGAAGCCCCTTTAGCGCTTGTTGTAAAGCTGGTTTGGTGATGCTGAATTCTCTTAACTTTTGTTTGTCTGTAAAGCTTTTGATTTCCCCATCAACTTTGAATGAGATTTGTTGGATAGAGTAATCTTGATTGTATATTTCTCCCTTTCCTTACTTTAACTATTTCCTGCCGTTCCCTTAAGGCCTGCAGAGGTCAGCTGTTAACCATATGGGATTTCCCTAGTATGTTATTTGTTGCTTTTCCTTTGCTGATTTTAATATTTTTTCCTTGTGTTTAATTTTTGTTGGTTTGATTAATATGTGTCTTGGCATGTTTCTCCTTGGGTTTATCCAGTTTGGGATTCTCTGTGCTTCTTGGCCTTGACTATGTCTTTTCCCTTATTACAGAAGTTTTCGACTATAATCTCCTCAAAAGTTTTCTCAGTTCTTTTTTTTTTCTCTTCTTTTTCTGGGGGGGACATTCAAATGTTGGTGCATTTAATATTTTCCCAGCAGCTCTGAGATGATCCTCAATTCTTTTCAGTCTTTTTTTCTTTACTCTCTTCTTCAGCAGTTATTTTCATCTTCCTGTCTTCCAGCTCACTTATTCATTCTTCTGCCTCAGTTATCCTGCTATTGATTCTTTCTAGAGTATTTTTAATTTCAGTGATTGTGTTGTTTATCACTGTTTATTCTTTATTTCTTCTCTGTCCTCATTATATATGTGAAATGATTCTTGAATTTTATCCATTCTATTTTTGAGATTTTTGGAAGGCCTTTACTATCATTATCCTGAGTTCTTTTTCAGGTAGTTTGCCTATTTCCTCTTATTTGGTCTTGTGGATTTTTACCTTGTTCCTTCATTTGCACACTATTTCTCTGCCTTTTCATCTCATCTAACTTTCTGTGTTTGAGGTCTCCTTTCCCCCATCTATAGGGTCACAGTTCCAGTTGTTTTTGGTCTTGCCCTTGCTAAATGGAGTTGGTACAGTGGCTTGTGTAGGTTTGTGTTGGGAGGGACTGGTGCCTATGTTCTCCTGGGAGGAGGAGGAGGTGTTTTTTTTTGGCCTCTGATGGGTAGGGTTGTGTGAGGTGTTGCATTTTGGGGTTTCCGTGGGAAGCCTTTATGCTAATGATTGGGTTTGTGTTCTCATCTTGCTTGTTGTTTGGGTGAGGCATCCTGTGCTGGGTGCTGCTGACAGCTGGGTGGTGCCAGGTCTTGGATACAGGTGGAAGCCTGCACGGGACTTCTCACTAATATTCCCTTGGGTCAGGAATTCTCCAGCAGTCCAGTGTCCTGGACTGAGTGCTGCAACCCCCAGAGGTTCAGGACTGATCTCTCATCAGGGAACCAAGATCCCACAAGCATTTGTTATGGCAATAAAGAGGATTAAAATGAACACTCTAAAAAGAAAAAACAAACAGAAACCTAGGGGAAAAAAATGAACCCCTGGCAAATGGTAAATGCAAAATCAGTCATATAGTAGTAAAAGCAAAGGAACACACACACACACACACACACACACACACACACACACACAAAACCAAAACAGTCCAAAGTAAACAAAGTATAAGAGACTGATCTGGTAAGCAAAGGAAACCAAAAATGGTATCAACCAATTAAAAACAACACTAAAACCCAAAATAGAAAACAAGACCAAAGCAGAGAGCCAACGAGGAAATGATGCAAAGAAAACAAAAGAAACTAACAAACATGGTGAAAAAAATAAAGAAAAAAAATAGAAAAGCTAAGTTAAATAGAAGTACATAAAAATATTTTTATGTATATTAAAAAATAACTACACCAAGAAAAGAGCAATGAAAAAAATAATAAAAACAAAAATACCAAAAAAAAAAATGCACCCAAAACCCCCCCATGGAACTGCCAATGTAGAGGTACAGGTATATAAAGAAAATGAAAATTGAGATTTAAAACCATTCTTAGAAGCTTAAATAGATATAATAATATATAATAATAATGATGATGACAATAACCACAGCAACAGAGAAAAAAAGAAGAGGGAAAAAGTCCAGAATCAACTACAGAACAAATCAAAATACAAGAATAACAATAAATGTTTTTCTCAGGTCTCAGCTGTCAGCATCTTCTCCCCACCGTGATTCACAGCCCACCTGTGCCTCCCTAGGAGACCCTCCGATACCTGCGGGGTGTGTGTGTGTGTGCTCATCTCTGGACCTGTTGTGGGGACAGCTCAGACTGATCTGGCCCTGCTCCTGAGTGTTCTTGCCTCCAGTGTCCATGGCTGCCAGAGGGAGAGTGTTTTCTTTTGTGGGAACACTCATTCTCCTTTTATATATTCCACGGACACAGAGTCTACGTAGTTGATCGTGTGACTTTAATCTCCAGCTTGTACAGCTGGTGGAAATGTTTTCAATCCCCTTCCTTAGCCACTCTGCCTGTGGAGCTCAACTGTGGTTTTATCCCCACCTCTGCTGATGGGTCATCCACAGGAGTCTGCTCCTGAGGCAGCCCTGGAGGACTTGAGTCTGCTTCCGAGAAGACCAGGTGTGAAGGTGGTGCAGCTGCTTGGATCGCATGGAGCCCCACGGCACCAGGTGTGCAGGGAAGCCAGTGGCCAGCAGTGCAGGAGGTATGGCGCTACTAGGGTTTTTGGTAACTCTTGGCTGTTCTCCCTGGTTAGGACCAAGCGAGGAGTTGGCATAGCTGCTTGGATTGCAGGGACCCTGGTGGCAGCAAGTGTGCAGGGAAGCCAGAAGCCACGGGTGCAGAAGATCTGGCACTATTAGAATCTTTTTCTACCTCTGACACCTGGCATTCAAAGGGCCTCACTGGCTGGTCCTTCTCTACTGCTTGGCATGCCAAGTGTTCAAAGGGCACCCCTGGCTGGGGTCCTTCTCTATTGCTTGGCACATCAGCCACTCAAAGGGCTGCCCTCTCTGGAGTCTTTCTCTGTTTGTAGGCTGCAGGCCCTGCCACGTGGGGAGAGAGACTACCGTGGTGGCTCCACCCTCCACCCTGTGTGACTCAGCAGTAGCACCCTGCCTCCATGGCTGCCTGGCTTTCCTCCAAAGGCATTCCCCACAGCAGTCTCCTCCCTCTTGTCTGCTTGGACCATTTCCCTGCAGTCAACAGTAGTCCTCATCCTGGGATTGCTCTCCAATCTCTACCCTCCAGCTTCCAGCCAGTGTGTGTTTCCATTCCAATGGTCAGGGACTCCTGCCAGCTCTTGGCTGGTGCTCTGCAAGATCTTCTGCATCTGAAGATATATTCCTGATACATCTGTGGAGAGAATTGTACCTCACATCTACCTACTCATCTGCCATCTTGACTCCTTTCAGAACCAATAAGGTTTTTGCCTTGATTATTAAGATTTAATTCTCACAGGAGAATTATAATTATTTCTCCCAATTTCTCAACTATTTTTTTTTTTTAACTTTGGAACTTGTAAAACCATTCTCCTGAAATTCTGGGAAGGAATTCCTACCTGAAACCACTGCTGTTTGTACTTAATTTATAGGAAAATATGTTTCAAGTTCCACATGATTGATTTATAACTGTGAAAACTCTTGAAAACACCCTTTACAGGTAAAGGGGTTTTATAATATGGCCCATGTGTTTATTCTTCCTTTCCCTGGGGCAGAGATGGATTTATTATGTTCTCACCTATTGCTAAGGGAGTCTGAATGCCTCTTCTCAAAAGAATTTCATGCGTAATTCAGAGAAGAGAGCTTGCTATACTTTGTGAGTTTATGATACAATACTGACTCACAGTTTTAACATTAGTTTTAGAGAATAAGGGATAAAAGAAACATTTGCCTAAGTTTTTAAGGGGGGTTCAGGATGGGGGACACATGTACACCCGTGGTGGATTCGTGTTTATAATGTATGGCAAAACCAATACAATATTGTAAAGTAATTAGCCTCCAATTAAAATAAATAAATTTATATTAAAAAAAAAGTTTAAAAAGTTTGACTCAATACTGGTTACCCCACCTTTGCACCAGAGGACATTATAAAAGGGACCAAACATTTCCTTCCTCTGGAGCATTCACACCCATGTGCCTCCACGGTTTCACTGGGCAATGCAGACAGATTCCTCTGGGGCTGCCATTAATCCTGGGCATCCAAAAGCGTCACCATGTTTAAAAGTTGAAAATGCTGACCTCTGTAGCAGAGAACGGAAGAGCGGTCTGGGCCATGTTTGGGCCTGGGGAGATGTTCAGAAGTGAACGTGAAAGAAACAGCGTGACAAGTCGCTGACGCTGTGGGACGGTGCAGATGGTTCACGCGTGTGCCTGTCACACGTGCAGAAACCCCAAGAGACCAAGCACTATGAGACGGGCAGGCAGGGAGGGATGAGCTCAGTGCCCGGCAAGCAGACGTTCAGGACACATTTGTGGTGCTGAACTCAGTTCCGAGCATTGGGCTTCCCTGATGGTCCAATGGCTGAGAATCTGCTTGTAGGAGACAGGTTCAATCCCTGGTCAGAGAAGATTCCGCGTGCTGCAAAGTGGCTAAGCCCACGGCCACACCACTGAACCTGTGCTCGGAGCCTGGGAGCCACAATTACTGAGCCCACATGCCTAAAGCCCTTCCCCCAGCAGGAGAAGCCACTGCAATGAGGAGTCCATGCCCCACAACCAGAGAGGAGCCCCGCTCACTGCAGCCAGAGAAAAGCCTGTGAAGCGACAGAGGCACCACCAACAATAAAGTCAGAGCCTCGCCGTTGAGGCACCTGATCAGGACCTGATCAGGAAGCAGTGAGCAAGTGAAAAACTCTTAAAATCATGTCTAACATAGTTCATAAGCAAGGATAAATCAACGAAGGACCACATTACCACAGCAAAACCCCAATTCCTTGCATCCTTACTCATGACAATCCTGAATTGCCTAGAGTTTAGAGTGTGAAAGAAATAACCATGCATAAGAAGCTGATTGTGGTGTTTATTCAGAATCTAACATGCAGGTCGACTTGTCTAATTGCATCAAAAGTACTAGATGGTGAAAAATATGTACAGAATGATCCATTCTAAGCACTGAAATGACATGAATGTCTACCCTTGAGATTTTTATTGAGAAGCAAATGAAAAAAAATGTAAAGTGTTGAAACAGAACAAAAAAATTGTAAGAAGAAAAAAAAAGAAATGATACGGAATAACTGAATCTCAATACACTTGGCTCATCAAGGCTGCTTTATACCTGGGCACCCAGGGAAAAGTTGGAGTCATCATAACCATTTCATCTTTTCAACATTCTGGATTTTGCAAGGAGTTATAGGAACTACTGAGATCTGGCTTTGACGACAGGGTCCTTCATCCCTCTAAAATCTTTCCCTCCAATTGATATGGCCGTCCATCAAGCCCCTCAGTGTCTTGGGGAGTTTCCAGGGGACCCAAGCAGTTAGTGATAAATGAAATCCTTTGGGAGATGCCCACTTAGCAGGATCTGGTGTGATTTCTTGCCTTCATCGCATCCTCTGGGGTCCTCTCATTGTGGGGCGGCGTGATGTGAGTCCTGTCCTTGGGCTCATCTCCCCTCTGCCCATCTCAGCCATGAAGCTACTCTGGCAGACAGTTTGGTAACAAGGTCTAGGGATGCTTCCAGAAACAGTCTCTTTTCTACAGTCTACACAAAACTCCCAGCAGTCACCGGAGTGGCCAGCTTTGCTCCCCTCAGCACCTTACATACACCTGTTAGAAATGAGTCATATAATAGCAGTCAGGAAACTCATCAACAGTCCAAGGAGGCCAGTGAAAAAGGCTGAAGTCCTGGAATAGCATCTGCATTGCAAACCCAGACTTAAACCAGAAACCCAGAGAAATTCAAAGATGACTTGAATTTCCAAAGATTTCCAATTCCCCAACACCTTCAACCTAAAAGCAAATAAAAACAAATAAATAAAAGAAGAAAGAAGGAAACATGAAACATGAAAACGATTACTAGGCAGCCATTCTAGGAGGAAGCAATGCCTCTCTACCAGGAAACTACCAGGAGGATGTCCTCAGCTAGTTTTTGAAACTTGTCATTAAATAATAATTTAACTTGTTATCAAATATTACTGTCATCCACATAGCTTTTTAAATGATGGTGGTAATAAAGGAGCTATGTCAGTCAAACAACAAAATAATGTGGCTTTCATTTTCTGTCATGGCAGCAGGTAATGAAATATCACACTATGTTAGTATTGTAGTATGATAGTTTATACCATATTAAAATTATATGGCTGGCTGCAGAATTTCACCAAGGGAAAACTATGAGGGCAGGTTGACCATAGAAAGTATTTTCTATTTCTAAGGAAAAAAAAATTAGTGGGAAAAAAATGAATTTAACCTGAAAACCTACTTTCAACAAATGACATTATTGGGCCTTTCTAGGCAAATGGAATCGGAGAAGGCAATGGCACCCCACTCCAGTACTCTTGCCTGGAAAATCCCATGGGCGGAGGAGCCTGGTAGGCTGCAGTCCATGGGGTCGCAAAGAGTTGGACATGACTGAGTGGCTTGACTTTCACTTTTCACTTTCATGCTTTGGAGAAGGAAATGGCAACCCACTCCAGTGTTCTTGCCTGGAGAATCCCAGGGACAGAGGAGCCTGGTTGGCTGCCGTCTATGGGGTCACACAGAGTCGGACATGACTGAAGCGACTTAGCAGCAGCAGCAGCAGCAGCAGGCAAATGGCATACCCTCTCTGGCTTGTTCGATCTTTGATGCACAATCCATCCAGTATCTTCTGCAGTAGCAGGCACCATTGTTGTTCTGCCCACATAGCCTCAGCTCTCACATTTTTGAGCACTCCTGAGACTCCTTACTTGGGGGTTTTGTCCAGCCACAAGGGTCTACCTAATCTCTGATCAAGCCCGACTAGAAATGCCTAGGAGGTAACGCTTTCTGGAGCCACCCTCATCCAGTGACTGAGGAAGGCTGGTGGGAAAATAACCCCACTGCCTGGCTCCCTGGTTAGAATGGTGCTGGTGGGAGTCAGCATGGTGAGAATTCCCCAAAGGACTGGTCTCTTGTTCTCTGCCCTGTTAATCTGGGGCTACCTGCTGAATCAACTCTTGTGCCTTGTCTCAGGACATGGTTTTGGGGAATGCAACCTAAGATATCCATACAAGGCCCAATTTCACCCATTCCACCACCTGTGTCCCCGCTCCAGTCATCTCGGGAGCGTAAGGTAAAACAGAGCCCTTGGCTGCCCTCTCTCTTTTAGCTCGTGTTCACCGCAGTCCCACTTGAAACCCACTCCCTCGTCCTTCCCTCCCTGGACCCAATTCCTAATCCCCCACCTGTAAGCCCACACTCCTCCTGGAGAGGATGAAAAGAATTGCTAATTTTTGCTCTAAACAAACGAAGCTAAACTGATAAAATAGCAGCTGGAAAGACAGGTTGGATGTAGGAAGTCGCTATGCACCTTTCCCATCCTCAGCCCAGGATTTCTGAGGAACATCCGGAAACCCAGACATTTCCTCGGATTGTTGCAGCTTTGATAAAAGTAAGCAGAGCAAGTCTCTGATTCTACATCCACCACCCACTCTTCCCCTGACTCGAAGATAATAAACTGTTTAAAATACTTTGCTTTTACAATTCTGATATATTGCTTCTGTGATTACTTTCTATAAATACCTCTAGCCCACCAGTTCCTGGAACTGTGGAGGCCTGACGCTTAAACCAACTGCTGTAATTCCGAACAAAACTGACAGCTTTCTCTGGGTTCTCTAATTGGAAAAGTCTCCAAGGCAAAGAACTGGGTAGAAAGAGTATATAATTCATTTCTAAGCAGGTACTTTTGGATGTAAATCAAGAGCTATCTTGTTCTGATTTATCCTACATGTTGTTTGTACTCTAAGCTGATCATTCTTCAAACTTCTTGTTCAACGGGGACCATAGCTTTGCTGTGAACTGTATTTACTCTTCCTCAGTCATTCGTGTGCCCAGCACATGTCATTTTGAACAGATCAATGACTTTGCAGAATTTTCCAGAGCAAGGTCCTAGACTACCTGCATTAGCACCCTGTGGGATGGTGTTTGAAAATCAGATCGCCACTGACTGATTCAGTGCAACTTTGGGGAGAGGCCCAGTGATTCCTAGGTACAGAAGCTTGAGAACAGCAGGTTTGGGTGTTCAAATTTGGCAGGAGAGTTTAGGTTACAAAGGTTGAATGTAAGTTTTCCTTGCCTCTCCCAGGACTCTCCACAGTGTTGAGCTCATCATCTGGCTCTCGCTAACTTAGCTAATAAGCACTTATTCTAAGGAGTGACAAAGACTCAACCTAATCCCTTCTGCTGGAAAGATGAAAACATAGTTTTCAAAGAACAAAATGCACTCGAGTTTTCTAATGGGAAAAACATGACCTGGGTAAGCATAACACTCTAGGTGGCAGAAACAGGGCTCCCAATTCCCATCGACTGTACCTTTGGGAGCAGATGTTTGAGGAACAATGTTCTAGTTTCCGGACTTAGATGATGGGCAAAAATCAGGAAGAGTTGTTTGCGTTTGTGTTGGAAAGAAATATTATTTTCAATTTTTTTCTAAAATCAGTGTTTTTGGTGATATCTGCACTTCAAATCTCATGTGGTCTTATGTAAACATTCTTGGCTTTTCTATCTGTCAAGACACTATTAAGTAAATTCAGTCTCTTTAGAAATAATCATTGTTTCCTGGCCCAGGATTTGGAAGGGTTTTCAAAGTAGAAGACAGATATTTGGCATAGAATCCCACTTGACATTGTGGTGAAGGGATTCATTATGGGCACAGAGTAGAGCTGAACTCAAGGAAGAAGGATTTTTCTTTAGAATCCAATAGTGAATGTGTTTGTGGATGTCAGCAGACCATTTGAGAAGACATACATGACTCTAGTGAGTAAACAAATCTCTTCTTCCTGGAACAGAGAGCTGTTGTGGGCTTTGTTGATCTGAAAAAGACCAGAACAATAGCAATGTCTTTTAAAAACTCTCAGCTTTCAGAGCAGTGTTCAAAGTACACGTCTTCTGATGAAGAAGTTCACGTCTGCTGCTCACGGTTGGTGGCAGCCTGTGGCATTTCCCCATCAAGTGCTTGGCATTGTTCTTTGGGTATTTTAGGGTGTTATTACATCCTTGTAAGGACATCCCAGATGGTGTTCCTTGTGGTTCGGTATTACTGACCAACCTCTTGTGTCAGCCCTGGTTCCATATGAGAGGTGTTTGCTGTAAGAGTTCATTAATAGAAATGTGGTTGATGAACGTCCTGTAGACTCTTGTACTCTGAATGGTTTTATTAATGCCACTGTCTTTCTAGCCTGGCAAGTTATACACTCTTTAGTCTCTGATTCTTGGTTTCTTTATACCTAGCCAAACACTTTGGCCACCTCATGCGAAGAGTTGACTCATTGGAAAAGACTCTGATGCTGGGAGGGTTTCGGTGCAGGAGGAGAAGGGGATGACAGAGGATGAGATGGCTGGATGGCATCACCGATTCGATGGACGTGAGTCTGAGTGAACTCCGGGAGTTGGTGATGGACAGGGAGGCCTGGTGTGCTGCAATTCATGGGGTCGCAAAGAGTTGGACACGACTGAGAGACTGAACTGAAGTGAACTGAAACATTTTCCAAGACAGAAGATCTGGAAATGCTTCTTCATCACTTGAATACCTGGCAACATGAATGAATACTATTTTGCACAGCTTTTCTGTGTATGAGTCATTGACCCCAGGAGCATAAACCAGTTTTTCAGTTTTAAATCATTTAAACCTTTTGTTACACTCTGCCTAATTAGTGTCCATTGTGTTTAAAAACCCTTTTTATGTGTTTATTAATAGTCAAAGTATTAAATGAAACCATAGAAACCTCTGGAGGAGAGGCAGCTTCATTTCTTTTTAAAAACAAATAATTCACTTAACATCTTTTCTAGTCAAATGAACGGCTTTAATAGTTGAAAATTATCATTTAGTAACTTATTTTTTTTCCCAGCTTTTTGTCTCTTTGAACTTTCACCTCTACAGTCTTCCAACTCCTGAGAAAGGAATATTTTACTCAATCAATCAAAAGTGCCTTTGCAACAAGTTTACAGATTATATATACATGTTTTAAATTTTATGTCACACACAATATTTGGATTTCTGAAATGTTGCATTAAAACACCATTTTTGGAAAGCAGTTTCCATTTCTCTATCATGGATATTGTCATTGAACTGATCTTGTTTGGCTTGGCTTTTTAAAATGACTGTCAGTTTTTCTGCTTTAATTTTTTCCTGAACCCAACTGTATAAGCACACAGCATCAGCCTCGCCTGGAACTTGGTAGAGATGCGGTGTCTCGGGCCTCACCCGCCCCGCAGAACCAGCAGCTGCCGTTTAACAAAACTTCTAGGTGAACCTTGTGCACACTGAAGTTGAGAAACTCAATTCTGACCTAGTCCTTCCACCTTCTGGTAGAATTTCCAAAGAAAATGAACTCAGACTTCGGTTTTATAAATTATGGTATCTAAAAATACTGGGCTTCCCTGGTGGCTCAGTGGTAAAGAACCTGCTTGCCGATGCAGGAGACGTGGGTGAGATCCCTGGGTTGGGAAGGTCCCCTGGAGTAGGAAGTGGCAACCAGTACAGTATTCTTGCTTGGAAAATTCCATTGGCAGAGGAGCCTGGCGGGTTACAGTCTGTAGGGCTGCAAAGAGTCGGCCACAACTTAGTGACTAGACAACAACAAAGAAAATACCGTGATAATTGGAAGACAGTGAATCCCCAAGGCAGAAGCACCAGGATGGCTGCATTTACTGCGGGGCATCCTGCTGGCAGCTCAGACTGTGCTCAAGGTTTTAAGTGCAACGGTGCTGACGAAGTGACCGCCTGGTGCCGGGAGTGGAGCGTGGTGGGTGTGTGGTGAGGCAGTTCATGGGCAGAGAAGAGACACGCCGGTCTTTGTACACATGCCACACACCGTTGCCAGCAGAGATACAGTCGGACAGAAGCACAGGTCGTTCTGTGGGTGGAAGGTGGGGCAGAGGACGGCTTCCCAGAGAAGATGACTGGATTTTAAGAATTTCACCCTGTGGGCAAGTAAGAAGCTGTTCCAGGCAGACAGACATGAAAACACTGAGACGTATAAACCTCTCTTAAGGAAACTCATGTGGTTTGGTCTTGGTGAATGTAAGCAGTAGGCGGGGTGGAGGGGAGTGCTGAACATTAGGTGGGTCGGAACCCAAAGGACAGATCTGGATGCCCCGTGAGTGCTAGGGAGCTCGGCTTGTGTCAAAGGGGCCTGAAGAATTTTAGATGGAGGAAAAACACAGCCAGCTTGGTGCTTTCAAGAGGTTCCTCTGGCTGGAGTGTGGAGGATGAGACGGGGCCAACGTAGAGCTGGGGAGACCAGGGTGCAGGCGGCTGCGGTGGCCCAGCGGAGACGCAGTGATGCCAGGTGGTGCCAGGAGGTGGTGGCTGGGGGACAGCTCAGGACAGAGTCCAAAAACAAGAGGAGGAAATTCTTTTCTCTGCGCCACCAACTTCTCCCTCAAACCTTTTGAAGACAACGGTTCTTTGCTGAGTTGTAGTTAGAGCAAACACTTCCAGGTCTTTTTAAAATTTGTTTTGTTAAAAAAAAATTTTTTTTTATGTAGACCTTTTTAAAGTCTTCATTGAGTTGTTACAATGTTGCTTCTATTTTATGTTTTGGTTTCCTGGCCACAAGGCCTGTGGGATCTTGCTCTCCAACCAGGGAACAAACCCACAACCTCTGCCCTGGAAGAAGTCTTAACTGCTGGGCAACCAAGAAAGTCTCTCCAGGTCTTTGAATTGCTGTTCACATGCCACGGTTTTGCACCTCTCTCTCTGTTAAGTACTTGGTTGAGTTCTCTCCCACAGGCAGTGGGGTGTCAAGAGTTAAAGAAAAGGTGAGGTGGAGTGGGGAAAGAGACCTGAAAGCTACTGGGCCCCTAAGTATGCCAAGTGCGCCACAAACATTGGTTCATTTAGTTACCACAATCCTGCAAACTAAGTATTATTACCTCTGTTTTAGAAATGGAAAAAAATAAAGCCCTGGAGATTAAGGAACTCCTCTGTCAGCTACAATGAGCGGAATCTGAATTTGCATCCAAAGATGGGTGATTCATATGCTCAACTACTTGGACCTCAAGGATGCCTGATGGAGTTTAATCTACCATTTACTTCCCCCCAGGTTTGCTGAATGTACAGGTAGATGATCAATTGCCTTCTCCAGTTACATGCTTTGCCCACTGAATGAGGTCAGTAGAACCAGTGGGCAAGCAGAGAAGATCTCTGAGTGACCAGGTAGATGACACTAATTCTCTGGAAAAATAAAAAATAAAAAAAAGATGTAATATGCAGATCCTGGTTGACTTTGTTTGTATACAATTCTCTCCAGCTGGGCCATATGTTTCTGCAGCCCACACACGATTAAAAACATGTCAGGAATGACTGGGAAGCAAGTGAGATCTCATAGCTCACAAGCTGACTTCAAGGGACGAGATGGGACGATGTAAAGAGAGCCCGAGGTGTAGAAGTCAAGAAGCGGCAGTCATTGTTTTGGTCACTAACGTAGGGGCAGACAGTCCCAGACTCCACTGGTTCTTGAAGGCATGACTGTATTACAGCACAATGCGTAGCCCTAGGAGTCAAGGTAAACGCCATCTCCCGCCTAAAGGACAAAGCATCCATGTAACATCCCGGACCAGAGGGTCACTCCTGTGTCTACAGGAACCATTTTAGGAGCGTGACGATGCACATCTTTTTTCGGATTAGAAGCTGTTGGCATTTACAGAAGATTCTTATACTCTGTTCAGCAAAGTCTCGGAGCCATGGCTGCCAGCTGTCCACTGTTCAGAGCTTTTTGGCATGTTGCTGCTGTTGTCGTATCTGACTCTTTGGGCCCCATGGACTCTGCAGCGCGCCAGGCTTCCCTGTGCTTCAACATTTCCCAGAGTTTGCTCAGACTCAAGTTTATTGAGCCAGGGATGCCATCCAACTGTCTCATCCTCTTTTGCCCCCTTCTTGTTAAGCTGTAAACAGAGGAACAGCGTCCAGTCAAGTCAGTTCGTCGGTCCTTCAGTTTCCACTGGAAGGAAGTCTTCCAGTCCGCCCTCCCATCTCCTGCCTGGGAGGAGTGGCTCTTCCTCTGTCTTCACCTCCCCGATGTGTACCTGGTGTTTCCAGACCAGCAGCTCTAAGCAGGGAGAGGAAGAAAAGTTAAGGGAGACAGGAGCATTCTTACTTGACAGGTGCCACCCTATACTGGCTCCTAAGTCTCAAAGATTTGGGGGTGGTTTTTTTTTTTGGTTTGTTTTTGGCTTTTTATTCAAATATACTTTATGTACAGTGTTGTGTTAATTTCAGCTGTACAGCAAAGTGACTCAGTTATGCATACATGTATATTCTTTAAAAAATATCTATTTGGCTGCATGGGATTTTAGTTGCGGCATGCGGGCGCTTCATGGTGGCACGTGAGATCTTTTGTTTGGGCCTGTGGGCTTCTCTCCAGTTGTGAGCTTGGGCTCCGGGGCGCCCGGGCTTTAGTACTTGCCGTGAGTGGGCTTAGTTGCCCTGTGGCATGTAGGATCTTAGTTCCCTGACCAGGGTTTGAACCTGTATCCCCTGCATTGGAAGGTGAATTCTTAACGACTGGACCACCAGCGAAGTCCCCACATTCTTTCTAATGTTCTTTTCCAGTATGGTTTATCACAGGATATTTAACAGAGTCCCCCGTGCTGTGGAGTAGGTCCTTGTTTTTTTTTTTTTTTTTTTTACTAAGTCTCAAAGTTTAATGAGCCCATGAATCACAGGGGGAGCTCATTAAAATCAGGATTCTGAGTCAGTAGGCCTAGGGTGACCTCTAAGCCTCTGCATTTCTAATAAGCTCCCAGGCGACACAGATGATGCTAAGCTATGGACCATATTTTGAGTAACAAGGATTTAGAGATTCCCCTGCAATTCATTTGATGCAGCTAATTAATGTGATTCCTTGAATTCAGTAACTCTCTTTCAGCTATAGCCCCTGGTTGGGGCTTTTACTCCTTTGCTTTTAAAAAACCGCTGCCTTTGACTACTGGGGAAGTGATAGATCACCCCCCTGGTCAGAATACCTTTCAATATGTCATCAGGTTCGGTTTTGCATACCTACCTCTGACCTTCGTTTCACCATGAATACAGTTAACTTCCTAGACATCTGCCTCTCAGCCCCAGAGGACTGTAGCTTTCCATGAAGGGGGCAGGTACCACCCCCCTGCCCCCCAGATGTAGGGAGTGCATGTAGGGGTCTCCCCGTGGAGCTGTTGAAAATCACACACTAGGCTTAGGATTGGAAGGAGTGGTTAAAACTGACAGAATAACTCTCTTGTAAGAAATTGCTTCACAATTCCTCTATCCTTAGTCAATAATTGAACTCCTTTACATTCTCAGTCTGGGTGAAGGGCCGTATATCCTGTAACCAGTTCCAGATATTTCTTTTGAAAATTTACATGTTGGTGGCTGTGCTCAAAACTAAATTTGGTATCTCATGAACCGCAGTGCATCTCTGTGTTTCTCTTCTCTGTGATAAGCATCTTGTTTCCATGTAATATGGTCTCTGAATTTTTACCAATCTCTAGATGCTTTCTCATTTGTGCATAATCTACCTAAAATAAGGTACCTAGAATCAGACACAGAATTCCATATAGGCTCTCCCAGTCCAGAGTTTATTAAGGTGGTGTTTTTCTATCCCCTATGTGTGTAACTTCATTAATGCTCTTGGCAGTTGAATGTATGTGGGAGAGAAAAAAAAGGGGGGAAAGGGAGGAAGCAATAAATGTGTAATCTTTTCAGAAAATGGAGTGTAGTTGATTTACAATGTTGTGTTAGTCTCTGCTGTACAGCAAAGTGATTCAGACATGCACACACACACACACACACACACACACACACACGAGTCTTCTTTCTCGTATTCTTTCCCATTATGGCGTACTTTAGGGCATTAAACACAGCCCCTTGTGTGATACAGTAGGGCCCTGTTGCTTCCTTCCTTATAAAGCAATGTGTGTGTTTGTTAATCCTAACCTCCTAATTTATCCCCCCTCCCCCCTCTTTTCCTCTTTGGTAACCGTAACTTTGTTTTCAAAGCCTGTGAATCCACTTCTGTCTCGTAAATAAGTTCATTTGTATCATTTTTTCTTTTTCGATTCTATATATAAATGATATGTGGTATTCGTCTCTCTCTGTTTGACCTACTTCACTTAGTATGATACTCTCTAAGTCTATCCACGCTGCTGCAAATGGCAGTATTTTGTTCTTTTTTATGACTGAGTCGTATTCCGCTCATGTATGTAGCACATCTCCTTTATCCATGCATCTGTCAATGGGTGTTGAGGTTGTTTCCACATCCTGGCTATTGTAAACTGTGCTGCTATGAACACTGGGGTGCACATATCTTTTCAAATTAGAGTTTCTCTCTTTTCCCAATAGTGGAATTGCTAGATCATATGGCAACTCTGTTTTTAGTGGTTTTTATTTTATTTTATTTTTAAAACTTTACAATATTGTATCAGTTTTGCCAAATATAGAAATGAATCCGTCACAGGTATACATGTGTTCCCCATCCTGAACCCTCCACCCTCCTCCCTCCCCATACCATCCCTCTGGGTTGTCCCAGTGCACCAGCCCCAAGCATCCAGTATCGTGCATCGAACCTGGACTGGCGACTCGTTTCATACATGATATTATACATGTTTCAATGCCATTCTCCCAAATCATCCCACCCTCTCCCTCTCCCACAGAGTCCATAAGACTGATCTATACGTCAGTGTCTCTTTTGCTGTCTCGTACACAGGGTTATCGTTACCATCTTTCTAAATTCCATATATATGGGTTAGTATACTGTATTGGTGTTTTTCTTTCTGGCTTACTTCACTCTGTATAATAGGCTCCAGTTTCATCCACCTCATTAGAACTGATTCAAATGTATTCTTTTTAATGGCTGAGTAATACTCCATTGTGTATATGTACCACAGCTTTCTTATCCATTCATCTGCTGATGGGCATCGAGGTTGCTTTTTAAAGGAACCTCTATACTGTTTTCCATAGTGGTCGCACCACGTGAGCTTAACTGTCTAGAAACTTGAGATACTGTTAATACAAAATAAATGAAGATGAGGAAATGAAGGGCTGTTCCATTTTAGACGTACTGGGTTTGAAATGCCAGTAGGACACGTATGTGGAAATATTCAGCAAGTGGTAAGAAATTGGAGACTGGAACATACTGGAAGGTAAACTTAGAGATAAGGATTGGGGATCACGCTCATAAGAGAATGTCTGTGGTCTGGGGAATAGCGGATGCCTGCAGGTTGAGCTTAGGGGAGAAGGCAGCCAGTTCAGGCCTAAAGATGGCAAAGACTCATGCAGATTCCAAGAGAAGGCAAAGTATTCTCCGGAACCAGACTGTCACTTACGTGACTCCAGGTGTTTCTTTCTGTGGCCTGCCCCATTATCTGAAAGTGACGTCAGCTTCATGTCTTAGAATTCTCCCAAAGAGGAGTGTGCATGTTGCCACCTGGGAGGGGTCACATGTTAGCTGGCTGATGCATCTTACGTAAGGAACACATTTACCTGATTAATAACCATCGCCACCCACTGCCTCCCAGGCCAGAATCTTGTGAGCATGGAACATGGGATTTTTTTTTTTAATTGAAATATAGCTGGTTTACAATGTTGTACTAATTTCTGCTGTACAGCTAAGTGACTCAGTTATACACACATTCTTTTTTGCTCTTCTTTTCCATTATGGTTTCTCCCAGGAGATTGGATGTATTTCTCTGTGCTGTTCATTAAGTTATTTATTCTTTCTTGACATGAGAGTTGGACTATAAAGAAAGCTGAGCACGGAAAAATTGATGCTTTTGACTGTGGTGTTGGAGAAGTCTCTTGAGAGTCCCTTGGACTGCGAGGAGATCCAACCAGTCCATCCTAAAGGAAATCAGTCCTGAATATTCATTGGAAGGACTGATGCTGAAGCTGATACTTCAGCCACCTGATGTATTGGCCAAAGCCACCAATACTTTGGCCACCTGATGCGAAGACCTGACTCAATGGAAAAGACCCTGATGCTGGGAAAGATTGAAGGCGGGAGGAGCAGGGGACAACAGAGGATGAGATAGTTGGATGACATCACCGACTCAATGGACATGAGTTTGAGTAAACTCTGGGAGTTGGTGATGGACAGGGAGGCCTGGCGTGCTACAGTCCATGGGGTCACAAAGAATTGGACACGACTGAGTGACTGAACTGAACTGATGCAATAGTTAGCAACTACTAGCCCCACTCTTCTGATCCGTCCCTCTCCTTCCCACATTCCCCTGGCCACCACGAGTCTGTTCTCTGTGTGAGTCTCTTTCTGCTTCGTGGATAGGTTCGTTTGCGCCACATTTTAGAGTTCACATGTAAGTGATGTCATATGGTGTTTGTCTTTCTGTTTTTGACTTCACTTAGGAAGATAATCTCTGATTATATTCATTTTGCTGCAAATGGCATTATTTTGTTCTTTTCTTTATGGCTGAGTGGAACATGGGCTTTTTGATGCCTGTGGGGAATTAGAGGTGAGGTCTCGGTCACCTGTGAAAAAAATAGGCTTGGGCAGCAGGGTTGGGTGGACAGGACATAGGAGGATGCTTACAAACGTAGCAAGGAGACAGAATTTATTGTTTTGTGGAAATAGCTTATATTCAAAATGAGTGTATTATTTTGTTGGGTAATCCTCACCTAGCCAAATGATTTTATAAACATTTATGTATTCCAGTTTATTTTTACCCCTCTCTTAAATTGAATTATATATTATTTTTATTATGCTATATGTTTTCTATAATCAAAGGAGTGAAAATGGCCATTGTAGAGAAAAGCATGAAAAAATAATGTAGTAGACACTGGTTTTAAAGGATATTCACAAATTTTTGTATATTCTTCAATTTCAAAAATGCATTTATTTACTTGAATCTGACTTCAAACATTAAATTTCAGAATATAAAATACCAATATAAGTTGTGATTATTGTTTTTATTTCTACAAATAAAATACATGAAATACTTATAATTTAATAATTTAGTAACTGTATGAGATAGTTTAATGTTTCATAGCTAAATGTGTGCTATTAAGTATATATGCTGTACTGTGTTAAGTCACCACAGTTGTGACTGACTCTTTGCAATTCCATGGACTATAGGCTGCCAGGCTCCTCTGTCCATGGGATTCTTCAGGCAAGAATACTGGAGTGGGTTACCATGCCCTCCTCCAGGGGATCTTTTCTACCCAGGGATCAAACCTGCATCTCTTATGTCTTCTGCTTTGGCAGGTAGGTTATTTACCACTAGTACCACCTGAGAAGCCCTATTAAAACATAACTATTTTATATATATATATGGCTTTTAAAGAGTATAAACTATGTATATTGGTTTAAACTCTCATAAGCTGTCCTCTTGACTATGTAAGCAGACTAGTGACATATATTATGTATACATAATCTTTACATTAGATATAGTAATGTGTACTCAGTCACTTGAGTCATGCCCAACTCTTTGCAACTCTATGGACTGTATGTAGCCTGCCAAGCTCATCTGTCCATGTGATTCTCCCAGCAAGAATACTGTAGTGGGTTGCCATGGTATCCTCTAAGAGATCTTCCTGAACCAGGGATCAAATCTGTATTTCCTGTATTACAGGTGGATTCTTTACTGCTGGGACTGAGGAAGTCCCAAATATAGTAATACATCCTGAAAATTTTTTGTTCAGACCTGTTACATCTTTTAAGAAGAACCCCATTCAGTAGCATAATTTCTAGTGGAAACATTTTTAGCACTACACAAGTTCCATAAATTGTGATGTTTGGTAGCTTTTGACATCGACTGAAAATGCAAAGATGAAAATCAAAATTCTACGGATGCTTTAGGAAAATGTGGGGATGTACCAGAATTCACAAATATTGTTGTTGTTATTGTTGTTTAGTGGCTAAGTCATGTCTGACTCTTTGGAACACCATGAACTGCAGCACACCAGGCTTCCCTGTCCTTCAGTATCTCCCTGATTTTGCTCAAACTCATGTCCATTAAGTCAGTGATGCCATCCAACCATCTCATCCTCTGTCATCCCCTTCTTTTGCCCACAACCTTTCCCAGCATCAGAATCTTTTCCAATGAGTCAGTTCTTTGCATCGGGTGGCCAAAGTATTGGAGTTTCAGCTTCACCATCAGTACTTCTAATGAATATTCAGGACTGATTTCCTTTAGGATTGACTGGTTGGATCTCCTTGCAGTCCAAGGGACTCTCAAGAGTCTTCTCTAACACCACAGTTCAAAAGCATCAATTCTTCTGCACTCAGCCTTCTTTATGGTCTAACTCTCACATCCGTACATAACTACTGGAAAAACTGACTAGATGGACTTCTGCTGGCAAAGTGATATCTCTGTTTTTTAATACATTGTCTACGTTTGTCATAGCTTTTCTTTCAAGGAGCAAGCGTCTTTTAATTTGATGGCTGCGGTCTTCATCTGCATTGATTTTGGAGACCAAAAGAATGAAATCTGACACTGTTTCCATTGTTTCCCCATCTATTTGCCATGAAGTGATGGGACCAGGCACAAAGATCTTCGTTTTTTGAATGTTGAGTTTTAAGCCAGCTTTTCACTCTCCTCTTCCACTTTCATCAAGAGACTCTTTAGTTCCACTTTCTGCCATTAAAGTGGTATCATCTGCGTATCTGAGGTTGTTGACATTTCTCTCAACAGTCTTGATTCCAGCTTGTGAGTCATCCAGCCAAGCATTTCGTATGTTGTGCTCGCAATAATGTATCACAAACTTGGCTTTAAACAACCGGATTTCTAGTTTCCCAAAATTAGTTATTCCCAAATACCAGAGTCAGGGATGAAAATGTATGTGATAAATGCTGGGGACTTCCCAGGTGACTCAGTGGTAAAGAATCTGCCCGCCAGTGCAGAAGCCGCAGGAGACTGGGGCTCGATCCCTGCGTCAGGAAACTCCCCTGGAGGAGGAAATGGCTACCCACACCAGTATTCTTGCTTGGAGAACCCCATGGACAGAGGAGCCTGGTGGGCTACAGTCCATGGGGTCATAAAGAATTAGATACGACTGAGCGACTGAGCTTGCACGTGCACACACGCACACACACGAAAGCTGGGGGATCCAACATTTAGCCACCTGGAGCTCCTAAGCAGCTTGGAAAATTATAATGTGATAATTATATTCACAGTGATGACTCTCAGGATAAAAGTCTTAGCTAACTTTTCTTTTATACCTATTGTATTCCAGAAGTCTTAATATCATTTCTAGTGTAATATACCATCTTATTTGGGCTTTCCTTGTGGCTCAGTTGATAAATAATCTGCCTGCAACGCAGGAGATCCTGTTTTGATCCCTGGGTTGGGAAGATACCCTGGAGAAGGGAAAGGCTACCCACTCCAGTATTCTCGCCTGGAGAATCCATGGACTGTTTGGTCCATGGGGCCACAAAGAGTGGGACATGACAGGGTGACTTTCACTTCTCTTCACTTTCATCCCATCTTGTTTAAGTAGCAGGAGGATTCTACTAAGTAGCAGAAAGAAATAGATTGTTTTATCCTCACATTACAGATGAAGAAAAATGGTGTTCTGAGAAATTAAAAGTAATTTTTCCAAGATCCTATGGTGAGAAAAAGGTATCTCTGTGTTCTCTAGTATTCCAGGAGTACTTAAATTCCACATTTCGTTATGTGCTTATTCTTGGAAAGCTGGCAATCCATAGTTTATATGTCTTTGATAAAAGAGAGTACTTCAGAAGAATCTGAAAAGAATAGATACATATATATGTATAACTGAATCACTTTGCCGTACACTTGAAACTATTAACATAGCATTATAAATCAACTATACTCCAATAGAAAATAAAATTTAAATTTAATAAAACACAGAAAAAAATAATAAAAAGTGGACAAAGATTTCTGTAAGAAAAAGAGTGAAAGTTGCATCTGACTGTGACTCCATGGACCATACAGTCCATGGGATTCTCCAGGCCAGAATCCTGGAGTGGGTAGCCTTTCCCTTCTTCAGGGTATCTTCCCAGCCCAGGATCAAACCCAGGTCTTCTGCATTGCAGGTGGATTCTTTACCAACTGAGCTATCAGAGAAGCTCAGAAAATAAATCAAATATTTGCCACTTGCTTCTGCTTATTTCATTTCCTAAACATCTCCTGAATACTCTATTTCTTTTTGTTTCTACAGTTCCCACATAGTCCAATCCACCATCCCTTCCTTCCTAACTTTCAACAGGACCTGGGGGCTTGCTATTCTTCCAGATGGAACCCTTCTTTTCTCACTTTTCACTTGGTAACTGTCCTTCAGGGCTTGGTGTAAATGGCAGTTTCTTGGAGCAACATTCCATGATACCAGCGGAGGCTTGGCTGTCAGGTTACAAGCTTTCATGGCATTGTCGTTTGCCCAGAACCCCCATAACTGCACCCCCATAACTGCACCCCCATAACTGTATCAAGGAATTGGTTCTTAAAGTCTGTCTCCTACACTTGGTTGTTAACTTCCTGAGAGTAAAGTCTGGATCTTTCTTATTTGCCACCGTTTCCCACCTCCTAGCAGGGTGTCTGGTCTCTGTAAGCACATAATAATGTTTCATTAAACATTTTTGCCTAAGCTTCAGATATTAAGCTTTTAACCCAACAGTCATACAAGATGACTGTTGCTGACCAGTGTCTTAGAAATACCTGCAAACTATTGTGACATTGAGTATTTTAATATCAAGTATTTGGGCACAGGAACTGAGGAATTCATCACTGAGGCTGATACCGTTGTCAGATGGACTACCCTGAGTTTGTGTTTGATTGTCTATTAATTATGTCATTTATTGAGGGCAAGTAGTGGAGCTAAGAGGACTTAATAATGGAAAGTGTTGAATAGAAATCAGGGGGGAAAAGGCAGCAAAAAGCCTTGGATGTAAGATGGAGATGGTGTAGAACGCTGAGAGATGTTATCAGGCAGAGAATAAAAACAAAGTCACACGGACAAAGATGTAAGGAAGAAAGGTGTTTTCTGAAGAGTTCACCAAAGAGACTACAAAGTTAGAGATAAGTTAACAAGTTATTAGAAGAGGTAACTGAGAAAATACAGCAATTACCCTTTTCTCTCTTTCTCTCTCTTTCTCCTTTTTCATTCCCTTCCACCTTTTCCTCTGTGTACCCCCTCCCTTCCTTCTTTCTTTCCTTTAGCAATTACTATACTGCTCATGAGAATGGAATCATTTTACAAGCACTGGGATAAGGGTCAAGGCACAGGTGATGTTTATAGAGGAACAGGAGTTTCGATTAGGTAATTTGCTAGTAACACCTTCAGTAAATAAATGTGAGAATAATATGGAGTGTTTATCATGACAGTGAGTTTTTAATCAGATCCATTCACTAACAGAGCTGTAAAATAACTTGCAGGTTGCTTTGAGGTAATAAGTGGCTGTATAAACACAGTCTTATCCTAGCAACTGAAATTATAAAACTATTTGTTTTAGAAAATTCAAGCTCTGGTATTTTATATCCCTTGAATGGTGACAATAGATTTATGAAATTAAATCTTTTTTCACTTGAATCAAATTGTCCTGTAAGTATACTGACTAGCTGTTAGTAATGGATGGATATCTCTGGCAATAATTTTATTTTTGTTTTTGAATTTCCTTTTAAAATTTTCAAGCTTCAAAAATACCATTAGTGAATCATGTGTGATGTGCAGGACATGAGCAAGTTTTAAGTCTGTGCTTTGCTTTTGGAATCATTTCTGTGCCAGAGTGCATGCAGAAGTTCAGTATTCCTGAAGACAATGACTGTGCTTTTCCCCCCAGGGTATTAAAAAGAAAAATCTATTGGCTTGGTAAAAATGAGAAAGAGAAAAAAAAAAAGCTTCAGAAACATCTAAAACTTGGTAATAGAGAAAAAACAAGAACTTCATCAAGATCCACAGTTCAGTTCCTTTCTGTGTAATCTATGTTCTAGGGACACCTTGCGAACTATAGGTCTTGAAGGTTCAGAGAAATCACAAACCAAGATGACTCTGGGTTGGACCTCATACAGTTCTGGTGATGAGTAACTAGACTTAGAGCCCCCAGATAGCCCTTCTCAGGTCCATGATGAGTGTATCTGTTGCTTTATACGAGGTCAAAGACTGTGTGGCAAAGAACAACATGGCATCAAACGTTTCATGTCTAACCTGGGGGCTCTACCCACTGTCAGCAGACTTCATAGGATCAGAAATCCACCTGTGCATGAGCTGCATGAGATTTTAAACTGGCCACTGTGGCTCATCTCGTGAAGAGTCCACCTGCAATGTGGGAGACCTGGGTTGGGAAGATCCCCTGGAGAAGGGAATGGCTACCCACTCCAGTATTCTTGCCTGGAGAATCCAAGAGGAGCCTGGTGGGCTATAGTCCATGGGGTCGTAGAGAGCCGGACAGGATTGAAGCAACTTAGCACACATACACACATTATGGTGTTAAAAGGATCCCATATTTAGTGAAGAAATACAACCCATGACCTCAGTGTGTTACTGAAGCATGTCTGCTACTGCTGCTGCTAAGTCGCTTCAGTCATGTCCAGCTCTTTGCGACCCCATAGATGGCAGCCCAGCAGGCTCCCCCGTCCCTGGGATTCTCCAGGCAAGAACACTGGAGTGGGTTGCCATTTCCTTCTCCAATGCGTGAAAGTGAAAAGTGAAAGTGAAGCCGCTCAGTCATGTTCGACTCTTTGCGACCCCATGGACTGCAGCCCACCAGGTTCCTCCATCCATAGGATTTTCCAGGCAAGAGTACTGGAGTGGGGTGCCATTGCCTTCTCTGCTTGCAAAGATGTTGGTAGAAAGGAAAGTTGCTTTTGATCAGAATATGAGCAACCTGGGGAGATAGTGGATTCAATGGCCCCCAAGAACCATCTTCAAAGATTCTGCTCAGCCATGGAAATTTTCAAAAGTAAAAAGGGAAGTAATCCAAGTTAATCATTGAGATGAGTGGTCGAGTCATCGCCACCCCAACTGCAGGCAGGCAGGTCCACTTCTTGTGATCTTTCTTTAGATGTCTTGTTCACACAGTTTGTTCACAAGATTACTAAAGGGGGAGCTGGGGAAGAGATCTGGTCACCTGTTAATTGCTACTTGAAGTTCATTTCTATTTGAAATGTCTACTTCTGTTCTAGTTCTGTTGGATCTACAGGAAGAATTAACACGTTAAGCCAAGTATTGTGTGATCAAAAGATTGAATATGTGTGCTAGGGCCAGAGATGAGTGGAGGGTGCCTGGTTTAAGGTTGGTGACAAGACAAAGGGGCTTGCTGCAGAGAGCTCTTCCCTGCCAAAAGCTGCTTACAAATGGAAATGAAGTATCCCTAAGAGTTTTCTTGTTGTTGTTCAGTCACTAAGTCTTTTCAGACTCTTTGTGACCCCATGGACTGCAGGCTTCCCTGTCCTTCACTATCTTCCGGAGTTTGCTCCAGTTCAGTCCGTGATGCCTCCGACCTTCTCATTCTCTGCTACCCCCTTCTCCTGCCTTCAATCTTTCCCAGCATCAGGGTCTTTTCCAGTGACTCAGCTCTTTGAATCAGGTGGCCCAAGTATTGGAGCTTTAGCATCAATCTTTCCAATGAATATTCAGGGTGGATTTCCTTCAGGGTTGACTGGTTGGATCTTCTTGCAGTCCCATCTATTGTTGTTTAGTCAGAAATGTGTCATAATGTTCTAGTTTCCTGATGTAATTTTATGGGAATTGAACTGGACCAACCTGAAATTACATCATTCATTATATTCTGTGTCAGCTGAGATTACCACCTGATACAATCTTGCTAGCAGAACATGTGAATGGGATAAAGTACTCCCACATTCATCCACTGGTAGGCCCTGGCAGCCTGTTCCCTCAGTATGGGTTAACTAATCAAGAAAGACTATACACACACACATACACTTTTTTTTTTCTAAAAAAATCTCAAGTTAAAGATGATTTAAACACTGGTTCCTTGTTCTTGCCCTGTACTGGCTGCCTGAACATTCTAAAACCCAAAATGTTTTAAAAGTATATATTGATTCCCAGGCCTAGTCTCACAAAGTCTGTGTCAACTGGGCAGGAACAGGAACAGGCATTCTTATATTTAAATTGTGATTGTAATGAGAACCTGAGATTGGGAACCACAGATAAAAGCTACCTCATTTCATTTTCATCACCTTAGTAAGGCTTTCCCCTTACAGTTTTGTATATCAAAAAACTGACATTCAGTTTAACACTAAGAGTTGAATTCATGTCTTTAGGATTTTTAACTCTTTGCTTTTCTCATCAGTTCAGATTTCTTTAAGACTTTTAGTGAGATCAAAGATTTTTCATAGAAAGATGTTCATAACTATTGTGAGAGCAAAGGAAAAGAAAATTCAATTCTAGTGGTTAGGCTAAAAATCTTCCATTTTTAGAAGATTTATTTAAGGCTGAGTAAATTCCCTCAAGTGCTATACATTTGCCCTGAGGGAAAGCTTAATGTATCTTACTTGCTTACATAACATCACCCTGAAAAAGCCAGAACTGCAGTATCAGACCTTCTCTCCTCCTTGCTACCTGCCCAGTGGGTGAACTTTATAAAGAGGGCACAAAGAGGCGGAATGGGCATTTCCGTCTTCTCCACATGCTTTCTAACTTATAGAAAAGAAAAATTCAAGCCATTTTTCTCTGACATTCAATCTCTTTCGTTAAAAAAATGTACAGTATGAGCTCTTGTATATCTACCATTACTATGGCCGAGTATCTCCCTTGAATCTTCTGCTCCGAGGAGGATGACGAACAGACAAAATATTGCCGGGGCATCTAAACCCCCCTGCATCCTCAAAACCCAAATAATAATCCAAATGTAAAAGTCTAAGCCTGAGCCTTCGGTAGGTCAGTTTCATCCAGGATCAAGCACGTTCTGTCTTTCTTTCCTCCCGGTTTTCATCTGTGCTCTGGCAAAGCTGCCAGCAGCAGATGTACTGAGAATGTGCAGAGTTGCCAAGATGCTTAATCAAGTCCTTGTGATTGTTGTGGCTGTCACCTCAAATTTCAGATTCAAAAGCACAACTTTATCAACTTATCCACAAAGGATCAGGTTCTGGAGGGGAAGAATAATTTGCATTGACAAAAACGCACAAGCAATTGATTTATAAATCATAATGCCAATCTGTTTAATTACAGTGGCCCGGAAAGAATTTGCTCGTTGGATCTTGTTGCTTTTTGCCCTTTAGTCTTTCAATAGCAAACTAATTGAGTAACTTTCTTATAAGATACTCTTCCCACCATGCTGGTTTTCACAGTGTAACAGATTTTAAACCCAGACAAGTTTGGGGGAAGATTATCGGTCACAAAGAGCAGAAACCCACTCAAGCTTGCAGACTTTAAAAGGGGATTACTGGGAAACTGACAGACACCTTCCAAAGTGCAGTGTAGGAACTAAGGAAAGTGGCAACTGATGAGGCGCCTCCCTCTTGTTCTTGAGCTCTCAGACCACACGGCCTCATGTCCACAGCCCTCCGCACGTTGGTCCTGGGTAATCGGGCTTGTCTTGCTTGCATGCAGCCCCACATGGCAGCCACCCTTACAGGATCACCAGCTCAGAAGCGGCAAAGCTTCATGGCCAGTGGCAGTGTCCCTTCCCACTCAGTCTGCTGTCTCTAGGCTTCAGAATTCGTATCTTCTTGAAAGGTCTTTGGCTCAATCTATGGCTGTTTCCCAAGGCTGAGTGTGTAAGTCTGGCCCAATCACAGTCAGTGTGCCCTCCCTGGGCCTGAGCTCTAGAGGCTGGAGATGTTCTATGAATGCCGGGAGTGCAGGTGGGGGGCGGTGGAAGGGCACCTATCACGTTGGTGACTATGCGGCATCCTCTCAGCATCCTCCTGGTGGGTACAGACGCTTTCTGTGTGGGGGCTGTGGGACCAGGACCAAACTGAGGGGGCAGTGGGAGGGATGGCTTCCACATGACACTGTGCCACAGAGGCATATGGCGGGGAGGCAGAGCAGGAAAGAGGGGGCGGAACCCTGGAGGTTCCCCTGCCTCTAAGGTGTACAGATAAAGTGAACACCAGCATTCAGAGAAATCTTTCATTTTCACAGAACTAGGACAAATAATCCAAAAATTTATAGAGCACCATGAAACGATCAGAATTGCCAAGTAATACTGAGGGGGGGAAAAAAACAAAGCTGGGGGCATAACTCTCCTAGACTCAAACTATAGTAATCAGAGCAGTGTGGTATTGTATAAAACAGACACACGAGTCAGTGGAGCACAATAGAGAGGTAAACCCACACACCTGCCGTCAATTAATCTTCAACAAAGGAGGCAAGGAGTAATGGGAATACACAGTCTCTTCAACAAGTGGTGCTGGGAAAGTTAGACAACTGCATGTAAATCAACGCAGTTATAACACACCCTCATACAATGCACAAAAATAACTCAAAATGGCTCAAAGACTTAAATCAAGACACGACACCATAAAACTCCTAGGAGGGAACATAGGCAAAACATTTTCTGACACTAATTGTACCAATGCTTTCTTAGGTTAGTCTCCCAAGGCAATAGAAATAAAGACAAAAATAAACAAATGGGACCTAATCAAACTTACAAGCTTTTGCACAGCAAAGGAAACCAGAGAGCACTTTCAGGGCGCTCCAGCTTCCCTGCTCCAGGGAGCAAGCTTTGTCGAGCCTCTGCAGGGTGTTTGCAGGACAGACAGGACAGCACAGAAGAGAACGAGGCTGAAACCCACATGAGGGAAGGCGTGAAGACTGTCTGGAAAGGATCCTACACTGGATATAGTGAGTTGAATCATGGCTTTAGAAAGAAATGTCCATGTTCTAAACTCTGTTACCTTTGAATATGATCTTTGCAGGTGTAAGTAAGGCAGGGATCTCAAGACAAGATTATCTTTCATTCGGATAAGTCCTAAGTTCACTCTAAGAAGCCTTTAAGAGGTGGGAAAGAAGAATACAGAGAGTCACGGGGAAGAAGACCCATGAAGATAGAAGCAGAGTTTTGCTACCACGAGCCAAGGAACACCAGAAGCTGGGAGAAAGGGCAGGATCTCCTGAAGCAACTTGATGGAAAGCACAGCCTTTGATTTTGGACTTTTGACATCCAGAACCATGATGAATGCAATTCTGCTGTTTTAAGCCAAGACGTTTATGGTAATCTGTTAAGGAAGTTCTAAGAAACTAAATGTTGGGGTTATGACAGTCAGGGCTCTTCTTGGGAGAGATAGGAAGCCTTCTTCCTTCTTTAATAGCAACCCCAGACTCAGAGGAAAAGGGCATGAGGCAATGAGCCCTGGGATCAGGTGGATAGGAGGCCTCAGGATCGGTGATGATACAGACTCTGAGAAGACTGGATGGAAGGGTCTTTGCTCCTACTTAAGGTGGACATGCTGAACTGTGAGACTGAAAAGATGGCCTGAGTTCAGCCCTCACTGAGTCCCTGCACGTCCTTCCTGCCCACCCTCTAAGGGCCTCGGCAGTAGTAACCGTGTATTAAAAAGATTGCGTAAGATAAGCTCTAAAGGTCCTTGTGGTTGCAGCCTTCTGGTCCTTAGGCCTGTGTGTTTAGGATAAGGGGAGAGTCAGGTCTGAGCCTGCAAGCCTTTGTCTCCTGGACGGGTTCCCTCAGCTGGATACGATGGTTGAATGGAAGTATTTCCTCCTCTACCACCTCCCTGGGATCAATCCTCAGGCTTGATCCTCTCCACATCTCAACTACTAACTGGGACCAACAGTTGTCTTGGGAGGATTTGGCCCTTGAAGTTTCCAGGCATAGTCAATGACCCTGCCTGTCTCAGGCTTTGGGGGACCCTTTGAGCAGTTCAGCCGTAAGAACCCCACAGGGGCCTTGCGGGACATCCCTCTAGGCGTCTCCTCTTCCAGGCTCAGACCAGTGTTGGAATGCTCCAGGTGACTTTGGAGGCTGACGGAAATGAACTACCACTGTCCCCCTGGGATCCTTTTCTCAGGGTATGGTTTAGAGCTGTACTCTACCATGTGGTAGCCACCAGCTGCCTGTGGCTTCCTGCTTTATAAACCTGAATTAATATAAGTAAAAGTTAAAAATGGAGTCTCTGAGTTGAACTAGCCACAAGTAAGTTGCCCAAGGGTCACAAGGGGCTGTGATGTTGGATATTGCAGAGAGGGAACATTTCCATCACCACAGAAGGTTCTGTTGGCTAGCACTGCTCTAGGTCAGCGTATCAAGTCATCTGAGGATCTCATTAAAATACAAATTCTTATCCAGTCCGTCTGGGTTGGGGCCTGAGATTCTGTAATTCTAGCAAATGTCCAGATGATATCAGTGCTGCTGTTTCATGGACTGTACTTCGAGAGGCAAGGACTCTGAATTAATGTAGCCACTTTGCTGGCTGTATGCTTAAGCCAAGGAGTGGGGAGGTGAGGATACTTCACCTGCAAGGAATAGACAAGCGACTGGGATGGACTGGATGGAATAGAGTCTTCACAGAAGAAGAAAATGGAACATCATTGGCTGAGCCAGTCAGGCCCCAAATGTCAGCCCAGGAGATACAGTCTTTCCCCTATAGAGCAGGCCTTCCAACTAAGGTGAGAAATACATTAGTCCAGGGTTTGGCAAACTTTCTCTGTAAAGGGTCAAATAGGAAATATTTCAGACTTTGGGGGCCATCAGGTCTCTGTCTCAGTGACGCATTTGTTGATGTAGCATGAACACAGCTATAGACAGTATGTCAAGAAATGAGTGTGGCTGTGTTCTGATAAAACTTTGTCCACAAAACAAGTGTCTTATTAGATATGGCCCATGGGGCATGGTTTTCTGACCTTTGCACTAGGGGGTCACAGTGAGTAAGAGGGCTTCAAGTAAAGCAACTTGCTGATTAGTATAGCTTAGGATATGTTTCAGCTATCCTTATTATTAGTCATTACTAATCAAGGAGGTAAATGTTAATCATTAGGATAATTGGTTTAGTTTCAGTTTAAAAGCAATGATTCTCTAATACATACAATACGAAGTTACATTTCATGGATATTGAAATCAAACCATGAAACACAGAAATTGAAAGTTGCCAAGAAACACAAAATGCAACACCTAGACAATCAATTCAAAAGCCAAAATCTCTCTACGAGCTGGCGCCTTCAATTATCACGTGACAACAGGAACTAATGATCTGAATGCCAGGTCAGGTTGTAGAATTGCCTTATTTACCATGAGAGTAAACAAAGGCCTAGGGAAAGTCACTGGTTCAATGACCGATTTAGGAGAAAACCAGCCTCTTATTTCCTAAACAGCACATTACCTTCCCCTGACATCACGTCCCCGTAGGATAGACAAAGCAGTATTCAAGTACTGTAGCCAGGTGCCCCTCATCCAGGAAACACTCGCTGAACGACATGGATTCGTGGCTGTAAACACACCCGTTGCTGTTACAGACATTCATTAAACATTTCATAAACCATCTCCCTGTTTTCTCAGACTTTTGCGACAAGTATCTGGATGAAAAACATGTCTCTAAAGAGCTATCCAAGATATTTAATGAAGTCTTTAGTCATTCTGCAAGAATTTTTCTGTGATGAGCACAAAAAGCAAGGATCATTTAATTTAAAACCATAAATTAAACCATTCCATCCAACAGTTTTGTTGGAGAAAGCGCTGACTTAGATATTTGGAGATCTTGTCCCAGGAAGGTCTGCTGACGTGTTTGATGCTTTAACTTGCTGAGACCTGAATTCCAGGTGACTCTTTCCTCCCCACTTCCTTCAGCTTGCTCCATTCTCTAAAATTTAACTGTAAACACATTATCCTCTCAAAGACTTGGCTTTCTTCACACATTGCAGTTGGCGATCATTCCACCAAGTTCTAGGTTACCCTGAGCTTCAGCACAGAGCATTTTCACCAGATCATGAGGACCCTGGGGTTTGAATTAAAGAGCCATGATCCCATGATGCCTCTGTGAACCCCCCAGAACAATGATACCAACCCTATATTGTAGATGAGGAACCCAAGGCTCAAAGAATGGCATCTGCATGCCCGGGGTCATCAAAGGGTGGAAGACTGATCTCAACCCACATCTTCTGTCTCCAGACTGCTGCCATTTCTCAAGTGTCTGGAGAGACCTTGGGTGAGATCAGGGCCCAATCGTAACGGAGACAGAATATCCCCACACCTCATGTGAGGAAGAACTCACAGTCAAAATTACTTTGATTTGAAAGAAATGAACGTTTATTGAATCTTAGCCTGTAAGCTGATATTTACTTTTAGTATAAACAAACAAGTATTTATTATGTGGAAATGTTTATTTATTGTCACTGAAAATGTCTTTATGTCAACGAAAGTTACAACATAGTGGATCAATTGGCCAGACCAGAGTCTAGAAATATTTCTTGACTCTTTATTTGTCCTAATTCATTTAAACAGTTAATTTTAAGACAATGCTTCATTGTTGGACTTTTTTATATCGCAAAAGTAATGTCCTCATCAGTATAAGTAAAACACTGCAAAGATACATGAACAGAAAAATCAAATCTCTTGTCTTTTGGTTCAGTATTTCCTCAGTATCCTTATCCTTCAAAACATATTTATGCCTATAGATTGGACCTGCCTTCCTTTCTTGAAAAAATATTATACTAAAAAGTAAAAAGCCATAATTTGCTTTTTTTTTCCTTGTAAAACGTCTCATCATATTGTTGTTGTTGTTTTTTTTTTTTAATTTCCCAAACTAGAGTAACACTGAGCATTTTTTGTAGGCTTAGTCATTATTTGTATTGCATACCTTTTGCTCATTTTTATATTTTGCTTATCAATATATCGCAGCTTTTAATGTATCAGGAGTATTGATCATACAGGTGGCAAATAGTTTCTCCTATCCAGCATTTGAACATTTCTGTTTATAGTGTCTTTGCTGTGTAGTTTTTCATTTTGATGTGCACTAGTCAGCTTCTTCTGTGAAGTCTTGTTTTTGTATTATTTCTGTGTCACTCACCTTGTTGTCTATGCTTTCTCTTTATACTTTCATTTTAAAATATTAGATCTTTAACCTGTCTGTTATTTTAGTACACATGTGGTGTAAGGAAGGGGTATACTTTTATTTCTTCCAGATGGATAGGCATCTAGTGTAATAACCAATGAATTGGAATAGTAGATTTATCATGTACTAAGTTCCTAAATATCATAGGATACAATCTTGAGCTCTTCGTGTGCCACCCATCAGTTCAGCGGCTCATTTGGTAGCTTCCTCCTCTTAAAAGTCTCCAGAGTAGAAGCTTATTCCGACTCCTAACTCCTGTTTCATGGATGGCCTCATTAGGTAACACATTTTCTCATTTCCATCTGGATTCAGTGTATTTCTTAGGAATGTAAACATATGTTTTGCGCAAAGCCCTCTACTTCCCTGTAACTTCGGATAAACATTGACTTTCCATGTCAGTGTTCTGAAAAAGGAAGACAGGGAGATTTCCTCTTAGGAAAATGAGTGGCAGGGCAGCGTCTCTTCTGTCAAACCCCTCATTCCATCTGTCTTCTCCCTTCCTGCATCCAGGCCTACCCTAATCGTATTGGTCCCTGATCTGCATCTGAAGTCTTGTGCATCCCACAAGTCCTCTCAGCCACCCATACAACCCACCCTGGTCCAGCTGTCCCCTATCAATCAGACATGACAGAATGTAAGGAGCCCACAAAAAATAAGCTTAGTTAAATCAGGAATAAAGCAAAAATTCCCCAAGTATCTGAAGCCCTCCTGTGAAAAACATCTTACAACTTAAATTGATGATCACCTCTGAACTCCAGTTTCTAAGGTAAAAAAAAAAAAAAAGTGTAATATTGGTAATAATGATGATAATAGTAATATGCCCCAAGATGAATAAAATTGCTTTAAATTGTTTTCAAGGAAGAAAAAAAAAATCCCCACAGCTTTCTCTCTCTTCCCCCTGCCACTTACCACCCACCTCACTCCCACCAGGTATCTTAAGGTTCCTACGTAAAAATAGATTTTAAGTGTGCAGAGAGATGGTGTGCTCTGAAGCTGAAGGTCCCAGGGTAGAAAGCAAATGTCGCAAATTGCTAACAAGAAGAGGAAAAAAAAAACTAGCCTGACTTCACGCTCTCAAATCCCTCTCCAATGTAGTAGAAATTCTCTGAAGACAGCTTCGGAACACAGCAGCTGGTGCGGGAGCAACATGGCTGTCGTCACCCACCTGGCGTCCAATCAAGCCTGTGACCTTTCCCCAAGAACCCTCCCCTCGAGACTCCAGGACCTGAGAATCCCTGGAAAGTGGGTTTTCACCATAGCACGGCTCTTCTACACCAACCTCTTCCTTCAAATGGCTGAATGGGACATTGCTGGTGACCCAACGCCTTCTAAGTGATGTGGGAAGTGGATATAAAATAGGCAGCCTCAGAAAAAGACCCCACCTCTGTCTCCTCTGAATCACGGGGACTCTGTGATTGCCCACCAGGGACAAAAGAGCAAAGCAGATGGTGCAATTTCATGCTTTTTTCTGGAGAGTTAAAAATATCATCAATCATGTACTTAGAAATTGGCAGTCACTGAAGTTCTGAGATTCCATAAGTCATTACCAGACAGAAAGTTCCTTAAGCAAAACACCACAGACCATCAAGCAGACATCGTTACGATTTCTGAATGTGTAGGCCATCGGGGGAACCCAGAACGTTCTTTCTTAGCTTCCGTCATGGCTGGTGTACGTGCTTCCGTGCCACCAGTCAGAGGCGTTGAATATGAGACCTCCACCTGGGAGTGAGGGTCTCGAGGAGGCAATGCCATCTCGCTCCGCCGTGGAGACAGCAGCGGCTTCCGGCTTTGGGGTGGCCGGAACTGTGAGCCTGAGTTTCCGTCCATGGGGTAGCACTGACCGGTGGCCCTGGAGGGGTCCTGCGCTCCTCACCAGGCCAGCTCTGCTGCAGCCTTTTGGGCGCTGATCCTGGAAGCTTAGCTCGGATGTGGGTCTCCATTCCTGACAAGGATGCTGGGAGATCCAGTATGTTTTCATGAACTCCGTTGCTGTTATATAAACCAGAGGCAGCCTCTGAGGCTTGCAAATAAGAATCCCAAGTAAGAAAACACCCATGGCCTTTGTTTATGTATATGGGAAGTGGAAATATTTTGGCTTATTCTAGCTGGTCTATGTCATGAATAAACTTAATCGGACAGAAGAGGTCTAAGATGCTAAAACTGCCTCTGGGGGAGGCAGGCCTTGAACTAGAGATCTTTCCTGGGACCTCAAAAGGACCCTCAGAAGCTGTCCTATGGAGTGACTGAGGGACCTGTATCCAGAGCTCTAGAAGCCTTTCACTGAGAATAAATAAATAGTCTTGCTACAAATATCTTGTGTTCCCCAAATCTGAAAAGTTTATGGGCCCAGGAGATACTTGCTTTGGAGATGCCAGTCCTCTTCCCATTGCCTTTCTTTAAACCATGCATACACTACCCAGATTTAGGCATTAATTATTTGGGGTGTTGTTTTTTCTTCTATATTAGATTGAAAATTCTGACTCCATGTGTGAAGGAGAAGGTGGAAGAAACAGATGCCTCCCATCTGATGAGATGCTTGGAGAAGGTTGTGGTGGGCTGGGTACTTTGATTTTTCTCGGTAAAAAAATTGCAAAATGTAATACATATACAGGAAAGCACGTAAAATGTATTTGGCCATTAAAGAATTATAAAAAAGTGAACATGCACCTCACTATTGCTGAAAATGAGCCTGAAGAATATGACCGATAGTCTACGAGCCCCATGTCTGTCTTGCAGTGCTTTCCTCTTATTCTCCTTTAAGAATAACTAGCATTCTACTTTTTTTAGGAATAGTCCATAATCATTCTTTTGCTTTTCTTTATAGTTTATCATCTATATATGTATATCTAAAAATACTATTTCATTTTTCCTATTTTTATACTTTATATAATAAACACATCATGTTCTTCCTTTGTGTATCTTTTGCATAATGTTATGTAAATCCCTGGTAGCTCAGTAGTAGTAAGAATCCACCTGCGATGCAGGAGACATGGGTTCAATTCCTGGGTTGGGAGGATCCTCTGGAGAAGGAAATGGAAACGCACTCCAGTGTCCTTGCCTGGGAAATCCCATGGACAGAGGAGCCTGGAGGGCTATACAGTCTATGAGGTCACAAGAGTCAGACATGACTTAGGGACTAAAATCACCACCTTGTGAAATGTGTGCATGTGGTCGTAATTCATGTGTTTTTCACTGCATGGTAGTCACACATGCTATTGTGTGACTGTCTCTTCTAGTGTTGATGAAGCCGGGGTTGGTTTCTAGTACTTGGCTTATTGCACGTAAGGCTGCTGTGGACATTTGGAGTGCGGCTCCATGTGGACACATGCACATGTGTTTGTACAGATGCCTGATGGTAGGACTGCAAGGTTCGAGGGATGCTAAATTGTTTTGTCAAGTGGTTGTACCACTTCTCAGTGATAAAGGTACAGTGAGGGAGAGCCCTGCCTTCTGACGTACACTTGCTGGTGTTTACAGTGGTCTCTCCAGGTGGTTTTTTTGGAGAAGGTCATGGCAGCCCCCTCCAGTGTTCTTGCCTGGAGAATCCCAGGGACAGAGGAGCCTGGGGGGCTACAGTCTATGGAGTCACGGAGTCGGACACGACTGAAGCGACTTAGTGCGCCAGGCGGTTTTAGGTTCTGTCTCCCTGAGAATACTAGTAAAGCATAGCATAGCGTGTTATTTATTGAGTTATTGGTAACCAGCTGGCTTTTGGTAATCTGAGTTTTTTCTACCATGAATTGCCCTTTCAAGTCCGATACTCTTTTCCCTGCTGCCTTTTGTTTTAAATTGTAGTTGGTTTACAGTGTTGCGTTCGTTTCTGGTGTGTAGTGAAGTGATTCAGAGATATATATATGTATGTATCCTGACCCTTCAGCTAGAACGGTTCCCTGATACCTTGTAACCTGAAAAGAGGGAGCCCTCGGGGAACAGGGCAGGATTTCTCAACCTCGGCACTGTTGACATTTTTTTTAAATTTTATTTTATTTTTAAACTTTACAATATTGTATTAGTTTTGCCAAATATCGAAATGAATCTGCCACAGGTAGTAAAGTTGCAGGATATATAAAATCAACACACAGAAATCCCTTGCATTCCTATACACTAATAATGAGAAAACTGAAAGAGAAATTAAGGAAACAATTCCATTCACCATTGCAACGGAAAGAATAAAATACTTAGGAATATATCTACCTAAAGAAACTAAAGATCTATATATAGAAAACTATAAAACACTGGTGAAAGAAATCAAAGAGGACACTAATAGATGGAGAAATATACCATGTTCATGGATTGGAAGAATCAATATAGTGAAAATGAGTATACTACCCAAAGCAATTTATAGATTCAATGCAATCCCTATCAAGCTACCAACGGTATTCTTCACAGAGCTAGAACAAATAATTTCGCAATTTGTATGGAAATACAAAAAACCTCGAATAGCCAAAGCTATCTTGAGAAAGAAGAATGGAACTGGAGGAATCAACCTACCTGACTTCAGGCTCTATTACAAAGCCACAGTTATCAAGACAGTATGGTACTGGCACAAGGACAGAAGTATTGATCAATGGAACAAAATAGAAAGCCCAGAGATAAATCCACACACATATGGACACCTTATCTTTGACAAAGGAGGCAAGAATATACAATGGATTAAAGACAATCTCTTTAACAAGTGGTGCTGGGAAAACTGGTCAACCACTTGTAAAAGAATGAAACTAGAACACTTTCTAACACCTTACACAAAAATAAACTCAAAATGGATTAAAGATCTAAATGTAAGACCAGAAACTATAAAACTCCTAGAGGAGAACATAGGCACTGTTGACATTTTTGAGGGAGTAATTCTTTTCTCTCAACAGTGGTGGGGGGCTTCCCTGAGCATTGTGGGTGCTTCCCTGAGCATTGTGGGATATGCCACAGCATCTCTGGTCTCTCTCCCCTAGCTGCCAGTACAGTGTGACAGCAGAAGGGTCTCCAATATCGCCAGACGTTCCCCAGACAAAATCACATTGGTTGAGACCCACTGGAGGAGCGACAGATGATAGTTTATAAGTGAGAAGATATCCGTAAGCGGGAAAAGCAGGTCACAGAACAGCTTGCACACCGTGATCCTCTTTCTATTTGAGAAAACCCCCTGTCTACACATTAAGTGTTGGATGGTGAGTGTTGTCTATTTTATACTATCTGTGTTTTGGTGTTTTTCTGATTTTTAGACGATGGGAATATAGTAGCATGAAATAAAAACAGGTATTTTAAATTTTAATATTTGCACATATGAATAAAAATCTTGAAAGGATATAAGACAAAATGGTAATGATAGTTACTTCTTAGCATTAGGACTTTGTATTTTCCTAATTTCTTAGAGAGGACACATACTAATTTTGTAATCAGAAATGAAGTAAACAGAAATTATTTCAAGCATAAATCCCAGATTTCAACTAACCATTACGTGCCTGTGGATAATTAGGCCCATTAGAATGCATATTTCTAAATTTGAATGTTCTGTCCTTTCCAACGCTTGGACAAAGGCTTAATGATATTCCTGGTGGAAAATAGTAGGTCTTACAAATGTTCTTCACTCATCTCATCACACCTCCGTCCCAGCTGAAGAATCACTTCTTAGTTTAATGTGAAAATGGAAACCATTCGGTGTCAGCATCCTTAGTATTTCTCCTCTCGAAATCTGTGTTAACTTTTTTCTCATCCTTTGTATTCTGTAAAGAATGATCTATGTGTTTGTTTTTTTTTTCCTGAAATTCACCAAGAAGTTTTCCTCTTTTACTTTTATCTACCAAAATTAACGACAGAGTCCTTGAAGGAAATAAGAATGATGACTTTTCTCCCTTTTGCAACTGAGGTTCAAGATCTGGGATCCAGGATTGCCTGGGAGGGTCTGCATGCTTGTCTCTTATCTCATGTTTTGCTGAATAATCTGAGAGTGGAAAGTGAGCGTTGAAACTTGGTAAAACTTCTCTATCATACCCTGCTTAGAGCAACGGCACCTCCATCCCATCTCACCCCGCTGTCAGTCATGTGGGGCTGCCGTCCACAGTTCCCAGCCTCTCACCACACCACCCCACCAACCGTATGGCCTCTGTCTGGAATGAGACTCCTGAGTGGAGACACACAAGGAGAGAGGTAGTCAGGGCTGGGTTACCTGGCACGGCAGAGTCTGAAGTTGCCATGGTTCTGGAGGAGTCGTGGGCTGTACCTACCTGACTATTTCCCTTCCCAACCCGGTCCAGTCCTGAGAGAAACTTCTGAAGTCCTACTTTACCTTCTCCAGGTACAGTAAGTCCCCTGCATATGAAGGAGGTCCATTCCGAGAGCAAGTTCATTGAGTCCAACAAAGTTATCCCAAGTACCTAGCTATCACAACCGACTATATAGTACTGTACTGTAATAGGTTACAATGCTTTCTGCATAAGTAATACATAGAAAGCAAACACAAAAACAAGTAAAACATTTTAAGTCTTACAGTACGTACCTTGAAAAGTACACCAGTACCAGCTACATCATGGCTACTTTTACCCTTGCTGCTGGACATCCTGGGCTTGGAACAAAGAGACTGCCTTACTGTACTTCACACAGGACTGCACAGAAGGACACAGACGCACAACTGCTTGCGGAGGATGCACGCACGCGACAATGCACGCCAGACCCCTGAACTCACGCCTGTGACTGGACATATGAACGCACGTTCACATCATAAGGTTCACAGCTTGAAAGTTCGCATGTAGGGGACTTAACCGTAGTGGGGGAACCTCGCTTGAAGCTCAGGCTCAGTTCCACAGCAACAGAATAAACTGTAGTTATTTCCAGTCTTAGTAAGTGCTTACCACGTAAAAACAGGGGTGGCTGCACCTTCAAGTGGAAACTTTAACCCGAAATAGATAGAGCAATTAAGTCAAGGGAGGCTGAACACGTGTCAGTGCTGACGATAAGGAACAGACACATCAGTGAGCTTTTTACTGAGTGAGGTTCCCCCTTCCCAATATACATGGCCTCTATTAAATTAGAGCTGCAGACTTTAAAATAACATGGGCTAAGCTATAGGTACTGCCTTGAGGAATAATGAACCAGAAGAAATTGGGAACAGAGTGGATAGGCACCAGCGATGTGCATTTTTTTCCTCTACCTCAAAGAGATGCTCAAACAAGAATATTCTGTCCAAGTTGACACTGGAACTTCATTCTGTAGGAGCAGTATTGGAGTAGAGCCAATTAGCTAGATTTTAGAAAACCCATCAAATAGTAACAGATTATTTTGCCTTACTTCTAAAGATTAGGACTTCTGCATATACAAAAGGAACACAATAATCTTAAATTTCCTTGCTTGGAATCATTCTAAGTTTTAATAATTTCCTAATGTTTATACTGTTTCTAGTATATATCCTCCAATTCATACTATAATATCTGGGCATGAAAGCAAAGATTAATTTTAATATTTTGTAATAATAGGCTGAAACCCAGTGAGATGAAATGACTTGCCAATGTAAACTGGCTAAATGACCTGAAAAATCAGAATAAAACCTCAGATCTGTGAGTTAAGTGTTCTTTCTACCAGGCCAGCTATCAGTTGTCATGCCCAGTTTAAATTAGATGACTCATCCATTAGCATAATTGAAGCAGTGCTTCACTAAAAATACCCGGCACTGGGTGTAGTGCTGTGAGGAAGGCAGTTTGTGAAGAAATTACCACAACCAGGATCTCCTCCAGCTATTCACAGAGCCATGCACTAATTTCACCGTCGATTTAAAAGGGTTTATTATGAGGGTTGAATACAGTCTGTGAACATTATGAATAATTGGAAACTGAATGCAGAAATTTATTTACATGGTCAGAGTACATGGGAAAGAAAGACACACTCATTTTAGAAACGACCAAAAGTAGGAATAAACAGCTGCCATACAGCCAAGATGAAACCTACATCATATGGCACCCCAACTCTTGGGAACTAGGAATTTTACCACTGAGCTCAGGGTTTGGAGCATTTGATTACGTGTCTCCATTAAGAAATAAAACTTTAAGCAGGCCACCCAAGATGGGCCAGCACCAAGCAGTATCTCCACTTCTGAGAGCTGTGGACCCCAACGCTCCTGACAGTTGAGACCAAGCTGCTGGGACCTTCTGCAGGCAGCCTGGGTGTTGGTATCAGCCTCTCTTCCTTTCTCCCTGGGTCTCACTTTTTATTTGATTTATCACATATTTTAAAATTTTTGGTTGAACTGTAATTTACAATGTTGTATTAGTTTCAGGTATGTTGCAAAGTGATTCAGTTTTATATATATATATATATATATATATATAATATTTTTACATTCTCTTACATTATATGTTTTGCAAGATATGGAGTATAGTTCCATGTACTATATGGTAGGTCCTTCTTATCTATTTTATTAATATATATTATTTAGTCACTAAGTTGTGTCTGACTCTTTGTGACTCCACGGACTGTAGCCTGCTAGGCTCCTCTGTCCACAGGATTTCCCAGGAAAGAATACTGGAGTGGGTTGCCATTGCCTTCTCTGATTTTATATATAGTAGTGTGTATATTGGAGAAGGCAATGGCACCCCACTCCAGTACTCTTGCCTGGAAAATCCCATGGATGGAGGAACCTGGTAGGCTGCAGTCCATGGGGTTGCTAAGACTTGGACACGACTGAGCAACTTCACTTTCACTTTTCACTTTCATGTATTGGAGAAGGAAATGGCAACCCACTCCAGTGTTCTTGCCTGGAGAATCCCATGGACGGTGGAGCCTGGTGGGCTGCCGTCTATGGGGTCGCACAGAATCGGACACGACTGAAGTGACTTAGCAGCAACAGCAGCAGTGTGTATATGTTAATCAAGCACTTAATTTATACCCCTCCACACTTTTCCCCTTTAGAAACTACAGGTTTGTTTTGTCTGACTATGGATCTGTTTCTGTTCTGCAAGTAAGTTCATTTGCATCATTTTTTAGGTTCTGCATATAAGCAATATCACATGGTATTTGTCTCTCTCTGTCTGGCTCACTTCACTTAGTTTGATCATCTCCAGGTCCATCCATGTTGCTGCAAATGGCGTTATTTCATCTGTTTTTTTGTCGGAGTAATATTCCACCATATATATAATAAATATATATGAATTATTGTATAATAAGTATATAAATTGTATAAATTAATTGTATAAATTATGTATAAATATATTACAAAATTAATATTATATAAATATGTGTAATATATAATATATAATATATATAACATATAATATATAATATGTTATTATATATTATATAATATGTTATATATATATAATATATATATATATATAATATATATATATATATTATATGTTATATATATATTATATATATATATATATATAACATATAATATATAATATGTTATACTATATTATATAATATGTTATATATGTTTATATATTATATACTATACATAATATTATTTTTATATTATGAAATAATATATAATATATTATATATATATATATATAATATAATATATATATAATATAATATAATATATTATATATAATTTTATATACTATACATTATATATTATGTGTAATATATAAAATATATAAGTATATTTTATATAAATATATTTTGTATTACATATAATTATATAATAAAATAATATATAAGTATATAAATGTATTTTATATCTAATATGCAAAAATAATAATTATAAATTATAAAATATATAATATTAAATAGTATTATATAGTATGTCTATAATGTATAATTATATAAATTTATATATTATATAAATCCTATATAAATTTATAAATCTATATTATACATATAATAAATTATAAATATGTATATTATATATATTATAAAATATATAAATTATAGAAATATATACAAAAATATATAATATTTTTGTATAATTATATAATTATACATATTTATATAATTATATTCTATAATATATATTATAAAGTGAAAGTGAAGTCGCTCAGTCGTGTCTGACTGCGACTCCATGGACTGTAGCCCACCAGGCTCCTCCATCCATGGATTTTTCTAGGCTAGAGTACTGGAGTGGGTTGCCATTTCCTTCTCCAGATAATATATATTAAAATATATATTATATAATATATAAAATCATATATTATATAATTTAATTTATATTATATAATATACATAATTTAATATGTATACTATATAGAACATATGTATTAATGTATATAATGTATATAATATAATAACAATATATATAATAAAATAACCCAAAATATATTTTATATATTTTATAATATGTTTATAATAAATATTTATATATTTATTTTATTATGAGTAACTATAATATATAATATGTTATATATTATTATAATATAGATTAAATATTATATAATAAATATATTAAATATTATATATTATAATAATATATAATATAATATAAATATGTATATTACATTATATATTATTTCTATATTATTACATTTATTATAATATATTGAATATAATAAATATATTAAATATTATATAATATAATTATATTTATTCATATATTATATATTATATAATACATTATATTTTATTATAATAAAGATAATATAAATAATATATAATATAAAATAATGTAATACTATATTAATGTGTTATTATATATTTATATGTTTATTTTATATTACTTTATTTTAATTTATTTATATTAATTAATATATATATGTGTATATATATATATACACCATGTCTGCTTTATCCGTTCCTCTGACAATGGACATTTGACTTGCTTCCATGTCTTGGCTATTGTAAACAATGCTTCAGTGAACACTGAGATGCACATATCTTTTCAAATTATGGTTTTCTCTGGATATATGCCCAGGTGTGAAACTGCTGGATCATTGGTAGTTGTATTTTTAGTTTTTTAAGAAATCTCCGGAGTGGCTGCACCAGTTTACATTCCCACCAACAGTGTAGAGTTTTCTGACTGCAGTCAAAGATTGTGAGTAAGAGAAGCATTCCAAAACCACTCTTCTGAGTCATAGTGTTTAACATTTTCGTTCCACTCTATCTAGTTTAAAGTCTAATTAACTAAAGGGAAAGTGACCATAATTAGCTAATTGGAATTTTAAAAAAAAAAGAGAACTTTCAGCTCAAAACTTAAGATCATATTCCTCAACAGTCAAATATATTGATGGGGTCACCCTCACACTCAGGACTTTTAGTACCAAAACGGGGGGCATCAGGGCCAACCAGGAGGCTAGTCACCCTAATATCTATGTGTATTGGAGAAGAAAATGGCAACCCATTCCAGTATTCTTGCCTGCAGAATTCCATGGACAGAGGCACCTGGTGGGCTATAGTTCATGGGGTTGCAAAGAGTCGGACACAACTGAGTAACTGATCTGATCTGATCTGATCTGAAGCGATTATCATGAACACTCCTTGGTAGAATAGGGCTTAATTTCCAAACTGACTGGAGAAGACAGTCATAAAAAGTCACGCTACTGTTACCAAATCTAAATATGATTTTTTTAATGTTATATTTAAGTTTAAATATTGAGCCTTAAAGGTTCAGTGCTGAAATGGCCTTCAGTCAGTTCAGTCGCTCAGTCGTGTCTGACTCTTTGCGACCCCATGAATCGCAGCACGCCAGGCCTCCCTGTCCATCACCAACTCCCGGAGTTCACTCAGACTCACATCCGTCAAGTCAGTGATGCCATCCAGCCATCTCATCCTCTGTCATCCCCTTCTCCTCCTGCCCCCAATCCCTCCCAGCATCAGAGTCTTTTCCAAAGAGTCAACTCTTCGCATGAGGTGGCCAAAGTACTGGAGTTTCAGCTTTAGCATCATTCCTTCCAAAGAAATCCCAGGGCTGATCTTCAGAATGGACTGGTTGGATCTCCTTGCAGTCCAAGGGACTCTCAAGAGTCTTCTCTAACACCATAGTTCAAAAGCATCAATTCTTTGGCACTCAGCCTTCTTCACAGTCCAACTCTCACATCCATACATGACCACAGGAAAAACCATAGCCTGGACTAGACGAACCTCTGTTGGCAAAGTAATGTCTCTGCTTTTCAATATGCTATCTAGGTTGGACATAACTTTCCTTCCAAGGAGTAAGCGTCTTTTAATTTCATGGCTGCAGTCACCATCTGCCTTAATTTTAATTCAATCTATAGCTTTAAAAAATAAAACAACAAAACAAATCCCCTCCTTTTAAAATTAAAGGTCCTTAGAAAAATTGATATGAATTTGGAATAAGCTCAGAATCAAATAGGAATATTTAAATGAAATGCAGCCATCTAAACGGTGGCCTTCAGAGGAGGACTGCACAGGGCCCTCCCGAGTTGTGGAGTCAGGGTCCCCCTTCGCCTGTCCAGAGGGCCTGGCCATCAGCCCGGAGGCTCCTCTTCAGTTCCCTTGCTTCCAAGGCTGGAAACATTGATTAAATCATCATGTGTGAGAAATGGTATTTTCCCCAAATTTAACGCTAAATATGTGAAAGGCATGGGAGAGTCATGAATAATCCTTTGTTGTTAGCACATCTCTGCTCTTTTTTTTTTAAAGTGAAGTAGAGTTGGTTTACAGTGTTGTGTTAATTTCAGGTATGCAGCGAAGCTCTTCATATGTATATATATGTGCACACACATATATACATGATTATATATATATTCCTCTTCAGATTCTTTGCCACTATAGGTTATTACAAGATAGTGAGTGTATCTGTGCTATATAGTAGGGCTTTGTTGTTTGTCTGTTGTATATATAATAGTGTGTGGCTGTTTGTCCCAAGCTCCTAGTTTATCCCCCTTTCTCCTTTGGCAGCCGTGTTTGTTGTCACTGTCTGTGAGTCTATTTCTGCTATTTTTATCACCTTTTTTGGAGAGGAAAACAAGCTGCCGTTTGCTAACACATGTATGGCCGGTGTACATGGACGGGGCCCCAGGAGACGGGGAGGCCCGCTGCTCCTGACTCCCTGAGCCTGCCCTTGGGGAGGGTGTGAGTCCCTGAGCTGCTGAGTCACAGCTGCCCTGGTGAGTCACCGACGTGAGCACAGAGTTGACAGCAGTAAGTGGCACTGCACTGCCACTTTAAAGCGATTCCCACACTTTAGTGCATTAGAAGAAGGAGGGAGAAGGAAATGGCAGAAGGAAATGGCCACCCACTCCAGGCTTCTGGCCTGGAGAATCCCATGGACTGGAGAGGAGCCTGGCGGGCTACAGGCCGTGGGGTCGCCAAGAGTCGGACACGACTGAGCGATAGAGCACAGCACAGTGCGTTAGAATCACCTTGCTTGTTAAAAGCCAGACCCCTGCGCTCCCCACCAAGGTTTCTGAGTAAGTTTGGGATGAGTCTGAGAACTTGCATTTTTAATAAATTCCCAGGTTGTTGCTGGTGGCCTAGGATCGTGCTTTGAAAACTATTGCTTTCTCTCAGTGCCACACACACACACACACACGTGCGCACAGGGCAGAATTTTCACGTGGTTGGAGAGTTCAGGAGGTCAGATATAAATTTTAAAAGTATAGTAATACTTAATATGAAAAACTGCCAAGATTTATATGTTAAGAAAAAATTTTCTCACCCTCCCCACCCCTCACCCAGCATCAAGTCTCAATTTTGTAGATAAAAAGATTTTAGAAATTACCTTATAAAAAATTTCTGCTGTAGCAAGAACTATAGCATAGTTCTTTTATGCCATAGTTGCAAATTCTCTTTATAGCCTTTGCGTGTAACACACCTTTAGAAACAGATGAGTAAGCTTACTTGTGAATCATTTACAACACAGCTACAGCTTTTAACCCATCATTAATTTTCACAATAGCTGTTGCTTTATGACTCAAGTAATTAACTAAACAATGTTTCACAACCATTTTAAACAACTGGTTATATCGAGGGCCTTAAGGTGTGTAGGGAGATCGTAAATTTACAGGTTTATTGGCACTGGGAAAATTCTTGTCCTTGGGAGTCCAGAGCTTGAGATGAGCAAATTTATTCAGATCAGACCTGTAGCTGCTCTGAGTCTCTCAGCCTTCAGAATCTAGCTCCCAAATTCTTTATAGTTCAGAAATTGGCTTCCATTCTTAGTAGAGAAACTATTTTTCATCCCATATTTTTCTAAAGAAGAGCATAGAACCTTTCCTTCTATGTTCTCTCAGCTTTGAAGCTCATTTCAACACCATCTTCCCTCAAAACTAAATCCCTCATATTCCTTTTTAAAAAACATTTCATAATGTAATCTTCCTACTTATTTTTTTAAACTTTTATTTAATTGGAGGGTAATCGCTGTACAGTGCCGTGTTGGTTTCTGGATTTATCAGTGTGAATCAGCCAGACATGTCCGTAAATCCTCGCCCACCTGAAGCTCTCTCCTAACCCAGTCCCATCCCTTTCTGAGTTTCCTGTGCTCTACAGCAGCTTCCCACCAGTTTCCCGGTTTACACATGTTAATGCGTATGTTTCAAAGCTACTCTCCCAGTTTGTCCCACTCCTCCTTCCCCCATGTGTCCACAAGTCTGCTCTCCATGCCTGAGGCTCTATTCCTGTCCTGCAAATAGATTCATCAGTGCCATTCTCCTGGCTTCCAGATATATGCATTAATATACGATAGTTTTTCTGACTTACTTCCTCATACTGCTTTTAAAGCTTCTTCCCAGCTATTCCTGTTTATCCTACAGGGCTTAGTTGAGATGACACTTCCTCAGTGAAGCCTTGAGTGATTTCCCTGTCATACTTGCCTATGGGACCATAAGCTCATTCTTTCAGATAAGTTCTATAATAGTAGAACCATAATAATTTGTTTAAGATCACTTCTGCTTTCAAAACAGAAACCTCATGAAAGAAAGATTTGTCAGGGAGCAAGAATTCTTCCTCTACCCTGCTTGGATCTTCTGGCTGGTCTAATAATTAAATTGACATGAGGCAGATTAGCAGGAGAAAAGCAAACAGAAGTTTTATTATGTGTATACATGGAAGAGACCCAGGGAACGTGAGTAAGTCACCAAAGTGGCTGAAATTCTCACCTGAAGTGTCATCTTCAGGTAAAGACAAAAGAGGATGTTGGGGGACTTTAAAGGGGAGGGAGGAAGTTCATATGGAGATGGAAAAACAAATGTTTGGTAAACAAAAGTTTTCTGGGCCATGTCCCCAGGACACCTAGCCCATATTCTTTGCAGCTGTCTCTGGTGGTAGCTCTATTCTGGGAAGAGGCCCTCTATCTAAATTCTCTTAGACAGTTAAAGAGGAGGTAACAAGAAAAACGTCTTGAATTTTCTGCTTCTTAACTGTAATCATCCTAGACTAACTCTCACAGTAACGAGACACTGTAAGGGGGCAGGTTTTGCTCCCCTACAGGCTCATGGCTTTGTTCTCTAGACCTCCTGCATTGCTCGGCCATAGGAAGGGATGTGTGACCCACCCTCCAGGATCCCCCAGGCTCCGTGTCTGCGGGCATCCACATCCTGGCCAATCCTCTCTCACACGTGGCAGACTTGGTCTGTGTGACCAGTATAATATTGCTGGGGTCATGGTATGTCCCTGTGGAAATCAGAGGCTGAGGCACTGCGGTTGCTGCCTTGGGCTCTCACTTCTTCCCTCTTCTCTGTGAAAAGCCAGCTGCCATGTTGTGAGAGGCCCTGTGCAGAGGCCCATGTGGCAAGAACCTGAGGCCTGGCCGCTGGAGAGAGTTGAGAGCTGAACTCTCTAGCCTAAGTTGAAAGTTGAGAAGACTGGAGGCTGACCACTAATTGTATCCTCTGGAGGGACCCTGACTCAGGGTCTTCATTCTGATCCCCAGAAACTGTGTGGTAATAAATACTTGTTGAGTTAAACTGCTGCATTTGGGGTAATTTATTAAGCACTAATAGATACCTGATTCAGTGCTAAATAAATATGTGAGTGAGGACTAAATGAACAAAAGGTCTTGAAGTTTTGTGATTCATATGTTAGCAATCCATTGCAGTTAACTTGTCTCAACTTCTGTGACATTATTTGCTTGTATCAGAATGAAGTTTGCCATTGATAACATGGCTTGGAGTTGTATGATTTGTGGGAATTAATTTTTTATCTTTTAAAAATTTAACCAATTTAAGTACTTCATTCGGAATAAGATTTCAAATTAGCCCCTTAAAAATTCTCAAATACTTAGTAATTACCAAGATCACTATTAGTCCCAAACACCTGAAAATATTGGCACATTACCAATAATAACTAGAAAACACACAATGTTATTATATATGAATTATATAGACCAAATCATTAAACACGAACTGATCATAAAATGCAAAATTTTAGTCACAATTAGGCATTCAAAGTCTTATGATTTGACAATTTGTTATAAAACATCTACATGTCTTACTTTCATGGAAATAAAATTTCCTTATGATAGTTTCAGAATTTATTTACTCTAACATCTGAAGTGACTAGATACACCAGTCTTTCTTGTAAAGTAATCAGTTCAGTTCAGTTCCCTCGCTCAGTCGTCTCCAGCTCTTTGTGACCCCATGGACTACAGCACACCAGGCTTCCCTGTCCGTCGCCAACTCCCGGACTTTACTCAAACTCATGGTCCATCGAGTCAGTGATGCCATCCAACCATCTCATCCTCTGTCGTCCCCTTCTCCTCCTACCTTCAATCTTTCCTGGCATCAGGGTCTTTTCCAATGAGTCAGTTCTTGCCATCAGGTGGCCAAAATATTGGACTTTCAGCTTCAGCATCAGTCCTTCCAATGAATATTCAGGACTGATTTCCTTTAGGATGCACTGGTTGGATCTCCTTGCTGTCCAAGGGACTCTCAAGAGTCTTCTCCAACACCACAGTTCAAAAGCATCTATTCTTTGGTGTTCAGCTTTCTTTAAGAGTCCAACCCTCGCATCCATACATGACTACTGGAAAAACCATACTTTGACTAGACGGACCTTTGTTGGCAAAGTAATGTCTCTGGTTTTTAATTAGCTGTCTAGGTTGGTCATAACTTGTCTTCCAAGGAGTAAGTGTCTTTTAATTGCATGGCTGCGGTCACCATCTGCAGTGATTTTGGAACCCCCCCAAAATAAACTCTGCCACTGTTTCCACTGTTTCCCCATCTATTTGCCATGAAGTGATGGGACTAGATGCCATGATCTTAGTTTTCTGAATGTTAAGTTTTTCCTGTGGTCATGTATGGATGTGAGAGTTGAACTATGAAGAAAGCTGAGCACTGAAGAACTGATGCTTTTGAACTGTGGTGTTGGAGAAGACTTGAGAGTCCCTTGGACTGCAAGGAGATCCAACCAGTCCATCCTAAAGGAGATCAGTCCTGGGTGTTCATTGGAAGGACTGATTTTGAAGCTGAAACTCCAATACTTTGGCCACCTGATGGGAACAGCTGACTCACTGGAAAAGACCCTTATGCTGGGAAAGATTAAGGGCAGGAGGAGAAGGGGACAACAGAAGATGAGATGCTTGGATGGCATCACCAACTTGATGGACATGGGTTTGGGTGGACTCTGGGAGTTGGTGATGGACAGGGAGGCCTGGCATGCTGCGATTCATGGGGTTGTAAAGTGTCGGACACGACTGAGTGACTGAACTGAATTGAAGTGATTATAGCCCTCTGTTGATCAAAGCTGGAGTGCCGGCTGCCTCAGGAAGGAAGTCTGTGCTTAGATAAGGTGGGTCCCTTCAGCAAAGGCATTTCAGGGAGGGGCCTGATAGCTGACAGCTGTTGTCTGGTAGATCCCTACCCTAACAGCTGACGGAGTACAGGGTGGAGCCCACTATATCATCAGTAATATACTCTTATAGCTTTATTTTTTCTTTGAATAATTTCTTAACTCTTTGATATATTCAAGGTATTTAGGTATACTGAACTCTTATTCTTCCATCATTTGTGTATAATGCTTGGTCATTATGCCAAATTAGTCCCAAGGAGTTAAATTTAAAAAGGAATACAGTCATGTTTTCTAAAGTATTCATTCTACTATCTATTGCTAATTGCTAAGTCACTTCAGTCGTGTCCGACTCTGTGTGACCCCATAGACGGCAGCCCACCAGGCTTCCCCGTCCGTGGGATTCTCCAGGCAAGAACACTGGAGTGGGTTGCCATTTCCTTCTCCAATGCATGAAAGTGAAAAGTGAAAGTGAAGTTGCTCAGTCATGACCCTCAGCGACCCCATGGACTGCAGCCTTCCAGGCTCCTCCATCCATGGGATTTTCCAGGCAAGAGTACTAGAGTGGGGTGCCATTGCCTTCTCCGCCTACTATCTATACTTTTTAAATAACATCAAAAATTTGTAAAGAAAAAGCAGTGCTCATGTCGCTAGTTGAAGTTTCATTGTGTATTTGGTAACCGTTTCAAAGGTATGTTTCGTAAGTGTTTAAATCAGTACTTTCATTCAATATACTCCAAAGACTTAGCACAGCTCATACATCATGGTGTACAGTTGGTAGAAGCTATAAAAACTGAGTGGTGCCGAGACTTTTGATTTCTTGTTCACTTTTGAATTGTACAGAAAATGAAGAAATAATTTCCTATAGGGTTTTTTCTTTCATTGTTTTTTTTGTTTTTTTTTTTTTAGGATTTTTTGTTACAAGTTCTTATGTTTTCCACATACATTTGTGGCACTTTGTATCTCTGGAAACATAGATTATTTTGTTTAGATTTGGTTATAAAAATCATCTACTATTATGTGTGTATGATCATGCTGTTCTGCTGCACAAAATCCCCCAAGTGTTCACAGAATGAAATATTTATCTCTTGGAGAAACCACAGCTCTGCCAGTAATTTTTGTCTGTTTTATACTGTTGATGACATATGTTGAGAATGATATATAGAAATACTTGTAGTTTTTGACCTTATTCTAAGACAGTTGCAAAACACAATGAATATACTTAATACTATGAACTGCATACTTAAAAATGGGTGAGATGGTAAAATATAGATTATATGTATAACAGCAACAACAAAACGGAATCAGGCTTAGCAGCAGCGCACAGTATGATTTTTACCTTTCTTGTTCTGTAGCATTAATAGATATTTTAAAATTCTACTTTAAATGTTAGCATAAATTTAAACATATGTTTCTATGTGTTTAGCTGCATCGGGTCTCAGCTGTGGCACGCGGGCTTGGCTGCTCCACGCCATGTGAGATCTTAGTTCCCCAACCAGAGATTAAACCTGAGTCCCCTGCACCGACGGGCAGATTGTTAACCGTAGACCACTTGGACTCTTCATTTTACCAAGAATATATGATAAATACTGCTGCCAAAACTTGTCTTTTTTTAATCCCCCCCAAAATTTAGCACATAGAATTCTTAGAAGTATATTTATTTAATATGTTTTCTGATTTTTTTTATCTAATTCTGTCTTTCGGAAAATTAAAATTTCATGCTTGAAGTGAATAGCAGTCAACGAGAGGTCACTGTCATGTACTTCAATAAGCAGAAAGAACGCTGATTTTTAATGGGGTCTTTTTTTTTTTTCTTGAACAGTTTTCCTTGAGATTCAGTTAGAAAATAAATTGGTATTTACTCCATTAATGATGTAACTGTAAGCTTTTAGCTCTAAAAATAAAAATTCTGGAAATTAATGAATAGAAATTAGCTGTAATTGTTGTAATTTCTTTTTTTGTTTTTGCTTTCCAGATATTTCCCCCGAATGTATTTAATACAACTATTACTTTTCATTCTTCTCTTTAATATCATACCATTTTCTGTTTTCTGATTCTATACAAAATTTTCTATTTTACATCAGGAAAAATATTTTATCTTAGAATTTGAAACATTTGAACTGACTTAATATTAACAGTGATTAATTTCTAGTCTAGTGGACTTTCCATTAAGGATTACTAAATATAATTAGCATAGTTTTCTCTGTGTAGTGTTTGTCTATTGCTTTTGAAAGGTAAACATTCCCAGTGGTTACATAATGTTTCGTGACATATAAGGCACTTGTAAACTTTATTTTGGTACTACTCAATGATTCCATTCAGGTAGGTATACATATATAAATATGTATGTATATTTATGGCAGAATATATAAATAACAACCTGAAATGTAAAATATAGCTGAGGCACTGATATTAATAACAACATTGAAAATCAACAAGCAGATCCTTATTTACTGGCACAGGTTACTTGAGACTTTAGGTCTATGAGGTTTTCTTTCCCATTTTTATTGTGATAAAATACACATAAAATTTGCCATCCTAGCCACTTTGAAGCGGACATGTCAGTGGTGTGACATATGCCCATAAAGCTGTACCGCCACCACCACCATCTGTCTCCAGACCTCTCTTCATCTCGAGAAATGATGTAAACCTGAGACCCTGTGGCCACTAAACCGTAGCTCCCCACTCTGCCTCCCTCCAGCACCAGGCAGCTACCATCTGACTTCCCTCTGTGATTTCAGCAAAGTGTTTTAATTGCTAAGCTTGTTCCTACTTTGTAACTTTTCGTGTTTCCAATATGAAGTTTTCCAGAAACTGTAACTTTTTAGAGTTAAGCACTCTATCTCTATCAACTAGAAAACTGGAAAAATATACTGATTTGGCTAAAAGAAGTTTCCTGCCATCTGTCAGAAGTTTTCAAAATGAGGATATAAAATTGCCTGATAATAATGAGTACGTTTCAAAAGAATAAAGATATTCCTGATATCAAAGATGTCCAGGTGGACAAAGATGTCCAGTGGCACCATGTTCAGGACAGAACCTGAGCAAACACGGGTGTCACCCTTGCAAAGAAGTTAGGGAAATAAATAGTGCACACACATGCTTGAAAAGATGTCCTTGGAGAGGTATTTTGTATTTAAAAGCCTATGTGTGTAGTATAAAATCGCAAACCTTTTCTTTTTGTAGCTAAGTTGAAAATACCTGAGGTGCAGGACTCACCATGATGTCAAGCTTAATGTTAAATACTTGGAAATGATCATCAGAGTCCCCCGTGCTTTGGAGTGAAGCGATGTGAGCTCTTCAAAGTATGGTGTGTTGTTGTCAGTCTCTAAGTCGTGTCCGACTATTTGCAACCTCATGAACTACAGCACGCCAGGCTTCCCTGTCCTTCAGAGTCTCAGTTTGCTCAAACTTGTGTCATTAAATCAGTGATGCCATCCAGCCATCTCATCCTCTGTCGTCCCCTTCTCCTTCTGCCTTCAATCTTTCCCAGCATCAGGGTCTTTTCCAATGAGGCAGCTCTTCGCATCAGGTGTTCAGAGTACTGGAGCTTCAGCTTCAGCATCTGTCTTTCCAATGAATATTCGGGGTTGATTTCCTTTAGATTTGATCTCCTTGCTGTCCAAGAAACTTTCAAGAGTCTTCTCCAACACCACAGTTCATAAAACCATAAGTCTTTTGGTGCTCAGCCTTCTTTATGGTCCGACTCTCACAATGGTCCACAGCCACCAGGAAGACCATGGCGCTGACTCTATGGACCTTTGTTGGCAAAGTGCTGTCTCTGCTTGTTAATACACTGTGTGGGTTTGGTAAGCTGCACGAGTGCATACACATGTGTGTTTTCATGTCTATATAATACTATATATTTTAAAAATATTAATGTTTAAGTTCTTATTGATAATTTAAAATCCAGCTTAAGAAATACCTCAAGACTCTTACAAAGTTCTTATTTACCATGTAGAAGTTACATGCAAATACATGCAAATGTACAAAGAAATCAATGTGTTGATCTTAAGATCAGGAGAAAAAAGCGAAAGGAAATAGTGAAACAATAAATTTAAAAATATTTTTGACTTTTGAAGTTAGAACTATGATCTTGATGGCAGAGAATCCTAAGAATCCATTTATAGTTTTCCTTATATCATAAAACCCTATAAACACCAGTCTGACAGCCAACATATAATTATGTCCCTAGTACATGGTGTGTAGGAGCTCTTCCTTCACGTGTATTAAAGGTGCCGTGAATGCGAGTTACAGTCATGCATCTTGTGTTTCTTTTCCACACAATTCACACACTTGGAATTTGGGGAAACCTACAACTTACTCCTCTTTATGTCCTCTGATCTTTTCTGCCATTAACTATCCTTAGAACTTTTAAGAGTTTTTTTGAATTTTTATTTATTTATTTTTTTGACCATAATGAAAAACCTTTTATTACATTTTATAAAAAAACAAACAAAAAAGGGTCTCTTTATCTAATGCTTTGTCAGCTTGCATCTATTTGATACTTCATAGTTTCAAGGAACACTTCTTACCTTAAATATATCTTTTACATACCACTCCCTTTCATTTTCATATATCCTGCAATTTTAAAAATAAATCTTTTATGACAATTTAGTAAGAAGTGACTGAAAATTTAATTTTTAAAAGAAAAATAAAACATCCATCAAAATTGACTGTCTCAAATTTTGATGAAAGAAAGATAAGTATGCACACCTGTGATTTTAGCTGCCATATATCATGTTGATATATGGCAAAACCAATACAATATTGTAAAGTTAAAAAATAAAATTAAAAATTAAAAAAAATATTTAAAACCAAAAAAAAAAAGTGTGAAGCACTAAAGAAAGGATGTATCCTTAAAATATCCAAAGTTTTGTCATCAGTATAATTTAGAGGAACAAACTTGGTGTTCTTTGAGAATGGGTCTTCATGGGCCGTGGTCTATTTGCTCCACGTTGAGATCAGTCAATGGCAGCCTTCCTACTAAAACCAGGAGCTGTGTCTTACTTCACTCTGTAACTTTCACAGCATTGCACTTGGCACAAAGTAACACTCAAGAACTATTAATGTTTGCTGCATGAATAGAACTTTATCATTCAACCATAAAGGCAAGGAAAAAAAAAAAAAAAGCTAAGACATCACAGATCAAAACGTCTCTATTAAAACAATCAGCAAATCCAAGGAATGAGAATACTTTGCTGATTTACAGAAGCATTGAGTAAAAGTTCTTATGTTGGTCTTCAAAGCATAATCAATTTATACAATCCTCTCCCTTCATGCCTTGAGAGAGAGACAGCATGTATTTTAGGAGGATGCATGTATTTTATTTATTCAGGGATACACATCCACTCATTTTCAGACTCAGAAACAAAACTCATTAAGTTTAAGCTTCATGCTAAAATCACAGCTGTGCATACTTTTCTTTTTTGAATTTTTAAAATTTCATAATAGATATTCATATTTTTTCCCATTCTTTATGATACCCTTCAAATTCTTGCCATCAAAATACAACAGTGAGATAACCAACCTTTTAGGTTTTCTTGATTATACATTTCCTATCTTTTCCTTATTTTTTAGCTGGAGTCCCTGTCTTTTTCTTGGTCATTTAGTGGAAGTCCTTGTATACTGTAGATAATGAAATGACTTGATTTGTTTTTCCAGTCTGTCAATTGACTATTATGTTTTCCCACAGTCATTGAACAGAAGTTGTAAATATTGATATAATCAAATTAATCTCTTTTTACCCTATGATTCATATTTTTAGGGTTTTAATTATGAAGTTATTTTCCTTAATCCTATTTCAGGTCACAACAACCATTCCCTACATTATCTTCTGTTAAGTTAAAACTTTTAACTTTTTTTTTCACAGTTTGGTCTTTAATAAATAGAGAATATGTCTGGATACAGTGTTAGCTAACTCCCCGTTCTTACTTTCTCCATGAATAAGTCTGTGTTTTCTACACTTTACTTTTTTTTTGGCATTTGGTTTTAGATTTCATTTTAATAATAAAGTTTTCTTATACACATAAATTTTTCCTGAAGTTCCTATTTTGCTCTGTTAGTCATTTTTTTGTTCTTGGACCAATATTATACTGCTTTTATAATTTTGGCCTCAAAATCTTAATGTGTGGTAGGATGAGCTTACTTTCTTCTTCAGAGTTAACTAGCTGTTAGTGTGCCTATTCCTTCATTTACAGTTTAGTTTATCCAATTCTTTAAAAAAAAATCCAATAATTTTTATATGGATTATATTTCATTCATTTTATTTCATTATTTATTTGTTTATTTATTCAGTCTTATTTTTTAATGCATTTCAAAGTTTTTACAGACATCAGTATATTTTTACCAATAAGAACTTCAATGTGCATATCATTAATTAGAATTATATAAATACAAGGTTACTTATATTTTTTAAGTGAGATGTACATAGTATAGTGAAATGCAGGTTAACTTTTCTACAAGCATTGCAAATGCACAAACCTAACCTGTGCAGCCCCAGACCTGCATCAAAATGATCTTAAAAATTCTGAATACACACAAAAAGGTAACTGTGTAAGTAATGGAATTAGCTAGACTTATTGTGGTGACCATTTCACAATAAATATAAACATTGAATCAAGAATTGATGCTTTTGAACTACGGTGTTGGAGAAGACTCTTGAGAGTCCCTTGGACTGCAGGGAGATCCAACCAGTCCATTCTGAAGGAGATCAGCCCTGGGATTTCTTTGGAAGGAATGATACTAAAGCTCAAACTCCAGTACTTTAGCCACCTCATACGAAGAGTTGACTCATTGGAAAAGACTCTGATGCTGGGAGGGATTGGGGGCAGGAGGAGAAGGGGATGACAGAGGATGAAATGGCTGGATGGCATCACCGACTCGATGGACATGACTTTGGGTGAACTCTGGGAGTTGGTGATGGACAGGGAGGCCTGGCGTGCTGCAGTTCATGGGGTTGCAAAGAGTTGGACACGACTGAGCGACTGAACTGAACTGAACTGAATATGATGTCATAAGTCAAATGTATTTCAGTTAAAAAGATGGTGGCTACCTGAGCTGTTTTCAGTTTTTACTATTATGAATAAAACTACCATGTATTCATATTATTTTAAATTGACATTATTATAATATGATGTTTTTAAATCCAATAGCATGGACTATATTCCCATTTAAGATCATTTTCTGTAGTTTGTTAGTTTTTAATTTTTTCTCCTTAGATTATTTATATAATTTTCTTATTCCGGTTATTTAATCATTTTTATTTTTATCAGGACTGGTTTTTTAATTGTTATTTTTAACTTCCATTTGGTTATCTAGAAGGTAGAGAGGTTTTTCTAAGATGATCTTGTATCCATCAACTAACTAAACTCTATTATTATTTATGGTACTTTACAGTTTTGGTTTGGATTTCTAGCTGCAGCATCACTATAGTCTCCAGACAATATTGCTATTATCTCTAATTCTTCAATTCTTAGACTGCTTAGCTTTCATTCACAGGATCACTTGCAACTTAAGCAAAAGGGATGACAATGGCCATCCTTGTCTTGTCCATCATAGGAAAATGAATTTGAAACTGGCCCATGAACTTATTAGATTTCCTCTAAATTTTTGGTTTGCTTAACAAATGTTACTAAGTAAATTAGAGTTTTGAGTTTACTAATCATAAATAGATGTTGAATTTTTCAAATTTTTTTTCTAAATATTCATAGTTTTCTCTTTTAATCTGTTAATGTGGAGAATCACACTGATGGATACTCTGAAGGTGAACCATTCTCTTACTTCCAGGGTAAGTCCTACTTGATCATTATTAATTATTTTTCATATACTTTTAAATTTATTTAATTTACATTTTATTTAGAACTTTTTAAGTTTTAAGTTTCATATTTATTGACTGAAAAATATCTACTTCTGCTTCTTTGACTGCTCAAAAGCTTTTGACTGTGTGGATCACAACAAACTGTGGAACATTCTTAAAGAGATCGGAATACCAGACCACCTTAACTGCCTCCTGAGAAACCTGTATGCAGGTCAGGAAGCAGCAGTTAGAACTGGACATGGAACACCAGACTGGTTCCAAACAGAAAAAGGAGTACGTCAAGGCTGTATATTGTCACCCTGCTTATTTAACTTAAATGCAGAATACATCGTGAGAAACACTGGACTGGAAGAAGCACAAGCTGGAATCAAGATTGCTGGGAGAAATATCAACAACCTCAGATATGCTGATGATACCAGTCTAATGACAGAAAGCGAAGAGCTAAAGAGCCTCTTGATGAAGGTAAAAGAGGAGAGTGAAAAACCTGGTTTAAAACTCAACATTCAAAAAACAAAGACCATACAATAACAAACTGTAGTTATTTCAGTTTTCTTTATTTACAAATGCTCCAGTATTGCTGATCACTTTTGCCATAAGTGTCATTAATCTTACAAAACAACCACCTTTTAATTTTGTTAGTGTTTTCTGTTGATTTAAAAAATATGATTCTGTTCTTTTCTCTTTATCTTTATTATATCTTTCAATCATATTTCTTTGTATTTCCATTGTTGCTATTTTTCTAACTTCTTGAGTTGAAGTTTTAGTTTGTGGTTTTTAACTTCTTTCATTTTCTGGGCAATGTATTTAAATCTATAAATATCTTCTCTGTGTTGCCTTAGCTATGTCAAATAAATTTGGACATGTTATGTTTTATTGCCATTTAATATCAAGCATTTCATTGTTCCCTTTTTAGTCCAAGGGTAATTTCACAATACATAATTTAGTTTCTACAAATATGTGAATTTTAAAAATCTTGCCTTTTATTATTGACTTCTGATTTTGTTTTATTGTGAGAATGGTAAGTCTGTGGAATTTATTGAAATTACCTTTGTGGCCTAATATGCAGTCAGTTTTTGTAAATATTTCTCATGTAATCAAAAACAATTTGTTTTCCCTGCTTTTGTTTTTTTGTCTTTTAAATTCAAAGTTCCATATATATCTAATACCTAGAATATTAATCTAATTGCTCTGATTTTTCATAGATCATTTGTCTGTATGAGTTCCAAGTCTGATATTAATGTATAAATATGCTCAAGTACAAATATTTGAAAAACATATTTTCTCTCTAAATTTCTGGAAATATTCTGAAGCTGTTTTGTTTTGAGAGCATAGGTTTATGGTGGCTGAAATTCTTGTTCTAGTGTGTCTTTTACTAGTGCATATTTCCTTTTAACTCTAATTCTATTTTTTGCCTTGAATTAAATGTTGCCAAATATGAAGATTTCTCTTTGAGCCTTCCTTTGGTAATATTTTTTATTTTTTTCATCCTTTTTTTATAGTCTTTCTGATCTTTTATTTTTAGTGTGACTTTTGTAAATAACGTGCTCTTAAATCTTGTTTTAACAAATTCCTGGCTGATTTGTCTTGTTTCCAATGTCTTTTGTCTTCTTTCATTTGCATGTTCCACAAGTTTTACTGATGTTCTCATTGAGAGCGTTGGTCTAATACAAGCTACTCTGTCATATCCAGAAACAAGGAAATGCATTTTTTAATTTTAAACGCATCTCATTTGTTTCAACTATGTGAGGTGAAGGGCATTTTTGAAAGAAACAGCATACTTTTCAAAAAAGAGTCTTGGTAGCCTTTTGAAACAGGGATGACAATGCATTAGTTAATTCATTCTTTAAACGGAAATGAATACAATTTGCCATCCTTATCTTCCACGTGGTATTTAACCTCAGAATCTTATGTACCTAAGACAAATATCAGATATTGTTTTTGAAAATTTGCATTATGAAGACAACATTAAAATCTATCACATTTACCAAATTGATCCACTGTGCAGTGGCATAAATGATCTTCCTGGACACAATTATAAATGTTCATTTTGCCCATCATTCAAAGACAGGTCCAACAATTTTGAAACTCATTTTTACAAATTGTCCATGTCTCTACTATTATAACTAAAATCAATCCCCATGTAAAATATTTAGGCAGAACTTTGGTGAATAGCTTTCTAAATTTTATCTCCCATTGATATGCCCAGGACAGTCAGCATACACCAGTTGAATAAAGTGACTTTAAACATCTTCTCATAAAAGCTTTTGTCTTTAAAAATGCATTCAGGATGGGGAGCACGTGTACACCCATGGCGGATGCATGTTGATGTATGGCAAAACCAATACAATATTGTAAAGTAAAAAAAAAAAATAATAATAATAATAATAAAAAATAATAAAAATAAAGATGCATTTAATCCTTTTAAAAATACCTTTTTGAATACACAGAATTGCTTAAAAAAATACTGATAAAACATGGTAAATATAGATAGTTCATCCTCAGGTCTGCACCCACATTGTCTTGGGCTCAACTCCACAGGAAGGGAGTTGAGGGGGTAGGCGGAGGCCAGGGAAAGACACAGTAAAAGAAGCTATGATGATCCCAGCCAATTTTTGCAGAAACCCAAAAATAAACTTGCAGTGATAACATGAGATAGGCTAGGCAGGACAAACACGTATTTGAGACTGCATGATTTATTTGCCCTGGCTGCAACCAAGATGTGGGGGAAGCAAAAAGTACAGCCAGCATGCAGAGCTTCTCTGCACACAGACCCAGTTTAGCCACTTTTATGGAAAACCCTAACCCCACCCCTTATAATCATGCCCTTTGTTGCTGTACAAACCTCTCCCAATCTCTTCTCCAGTCTTTGGCCCAAGATGGAACTGACAACTTCCTGTCCACGCTTGGTTCACATTTCATGCTATTTACATAAAGCTTTTCCCATTTTAGTATCATGACAGGCAGAAGGTGCTCTTTTCCTGAATTGAAGATCCCCTGGAGGAGGGCACAGCAACCCACTCTAGTGTTCTTGCCTGGAGAATCTCATGGACAGAGGAGCCTGGGGGCTGCAGTCTGTGGGGTCACGAACAGTTAGACATGACTGAAGCGAGTGAGTGAGCAAGTGAATTTACTGAAGTGACGGTGTGTGCAAGCTCACACACCATGGGACCTTACGGCTTACTAAAATGTGTGGCTACATGGAGCTAAAAATCCATGATTAAAACCCCTTTTCTCAGTTCTGTTTTAGTGAAGGATTAGATTAAGAACACTTAACCCAAAATGTGTGGAGATCGGGGTCTCTGGCCCTCCTGCAATGATGTGAACAGCCCATGTTTCTGTGGGGAGGACTCGCAGCTGGCATCAGATCCTCAGAGGGCCACACACGACCCTCCTCTCCCTGCAGTTACAGACTCGAGAATAAATGCTTCACAGAGCTATTGTTAACAGTGCTAAGATGAGGACACGGATGTATTTCTTCATTTAATGCTAGGTATACAATGACAAAAAGTCATCCTGTAAAGAGGGCACGGTAACCCGCTCCAGCATTCATCTGGAAAAACCCCAAGGACAGAGGAGCCTGCGGGCTACAGTCCACGGGGTCGCAAAGAGTCGGACACGACTGAGCAGCAAATCACACAGACACAAGTTTCTGAGGTAAGGCTGTGATGATAAGCAACCATGAAGATTATCAAACTTTTACTCGGACAGAAGTCATGTACTCTTATCTTCATGAAGATAATTTCAACTTTAAATCACAAAAGAAAATCCCAATTTTGATGATGCCAATCTAAAGATTTGGACTTGCAAACAAAGTTGAACTTAATCAATGACATTTAAAACTAAAATTGCTTTATCTTGCCAAAGCACTTGCAAGAACACTCAGTCTACAAATGACAAATGCTGGAGAGGGTGTGGAGAAAAAGAAACCCTCCTACAGTGTAGAAGGGAATGTAAATTGGTGCAGCCACTATGAAGAATAATAGGGAGGTCCCTTAAAAAGCTGAAAATGGAACCACCATATGACCTAGCAATTCCACTCTTGGGATATATGCAGAGAAAACTCTAGTTTAAAAAAAAGATACATGCACCCTATGTTCATAGCAACACTGCTTATAGTAGTCAAGTTACGGAGGCAACCTAAAGGCCCATGGACAGGTGAATGGACCAAGATGCGTTCCATATGTACAATGGACTGTTCCTTAGCCATAAACAAGAATGCAGTGACGCCATTTGTAGCAACATGAATGGACATAGAGATTATCATCCTAAGTGAAGTAAACCAGACAGAGAAAGACGAGTGTCATGTAATATCACTTACATGTGAATCTAAAAATAAGATGCAAATTAACTTATTTACAAAACAGAAATAGACCCACAGACATAGGAAACAAACAAACCAAAGGGGAAGGTTAGAGGGAGGGATAGATTAGGAGTTTGGGATTCACATATACACCCTAGAATATATGAAGTAGGCAATACAGAAGCACCTACTGTATAGTATATAGCACTATTGATATTTAATATATCAATATATTATAACAGCCTGCAAGGGAAAGGAATCTGAAAAAAGTAAGTATATATGTATTATAGATCTGAATCCTTAGACTATATACCTGAAACTGGCACAACATTGTAAATCAACTGTACTTTAATTAAGAAAATAGAACCCTTCTGATGTTGCTGTACTTCAGGAATGTTGAAAGAGTCACAGTTAGATTTTATTATTAGAACAACTGAAGCTATTGTTACTGCTTCATATGTTACATATTTTCCTTACAGATAAGTAGGCCACTTCTCCAAGTCTGTTCATAACCTCTTTCAAATCCAGAAAATGTTGCTGTCAATTTATTTTTTGCAGGAGTCCGAAGTAACCAAGACTTTTTGCCTCTTGAGTATTCCTTGGCAGGGTGCAGAGCAATAAATCGTGTTTATTTTAGTATTGCAGGTTACCAGAAGCTGTAGGGTTATTTGAAACTTTTTAATCAAATTGGAAAAGACTCTGATGCTGGGAGGGATTGGGGGAAGGAGGAAAAGGGGACGACAGAGGATGAGATGGCTGGATGGCATCACCAACTCGATGGACGTGATTCGAGTGAACTCCGGGAGTTGGTGATGGACAGGGAGGCCTGGCTTGCTGCGATTCATGGGGTCTCAAGGAGTCAGACACGACTGAGCAACTGAACTGAACTGAACTGAATCACATTCATGGGTACCGTGTTTTGTAGTTGTTAGACTGCTGTGCTCAGGTATTAATGTTATTGTGAAGAGGAAAACTCTGATGCTGAATTTTCTTCCCATTTGAAAGGAATTAATCTTATCTTAGAGAAGGCAATGGCAACCCACTCCAGTACTCTTGCCTGGAAAATCCCATGGGCGGAGGAGCCTGGTACGCTGGAGTCCATGGGGTCGATGAGTCGGACATGACTGAGCGACTTCACTTTCTCTTTTCACTTTCATGCTTTGGAGAAGGAAATGGCAACCCACTCCAGTGTTCTTGCCTGGAGAATCCCAGGGACGATGGAGCCTGGTGGGCTGCCGTCTGTGGGGTTGCACAGTCAGACACGACTGAAGTGACTTAGCAGCAGCAATCTTATCTTACTCCTCAAAGAATTATTTTTTAATTTAATGGTTTTAATAGTATATATCTTGACATTGCTTGTCTTGAATTAATTTTACCTGTTATGGTATTCCTTTTAAATACATGCAATTTAAGTTTTTTTAACATAAGAAAAATTGAAATGAGTCCTAATTTTTCATATTCTTCTTCAGAAATTTCACTTAATTAGTATGCTTTGTTTTCTGTGCTGTCTTCCATAGCTGTCTTTTTCTTTCCCTTTTCTCATCTTTTTACTTCTGTGACTGTTTTTGTGTCATTTTATCTGCGTACTGCTCTTCCATCCTTTGTGTTCTGTGCTTTCTGTGGTGTCTGTCGTCTTTCATGCTCCTTGTGCTGGTTCAGGATGACTCCATCTCTTTTTCCCGTGTCTTCCCTGAATGCTCCCAGCTGCCGTTTCGCCATCCCCTGTTGTCCAGCCCCATCTTCCTTGACTCCTCTCCCTGCTTTGTGGTCTTCATTCTTGGGTTTGCCTTATTAGTAATTCTTTCGTGTTGGAATATTAGTATCATTTTCACATGTCAGGGGGCTTCCCTTGTGGCGCATCTGGTACAGAATCCGCCTGCAATGTGGGAGACCTGGGTTTGATCCCTGGGTTGGGAAGATCCCCTGAAAGGCGACCCACTCCAGTGTTCTGTCCTGGAGAATTCCATGGACTATATAGTCCATGGGGCTGCAAAGAGTCAGATACGACTGAGTGACTTTCACTTTGCTTAACCCACTTTTTCATATGTAGGGAATTTTGCTGCTTTTTAACTTCGTTTTCTGACAATTCATTGCTATGAATGGTGTGCTTATTTTTTTTTCTTTTTTTTGCTGCTTTGATCCTTGCCTCTTTTATTTATTTTTTTTCCTTGCCTCTTTTAAAAATAAACTACTTCTTTAGAACAGTTTTAGATTTGCAGAATAATTGTGAAGATAGTAGAAAGAGTTCCCATATAACCACAAGTTTCCCCCTGTTATTAACATATCACTTTAATGTGGTACATCTGTCATGATTAATGAACCAACACTAAAACACTACTATTAACTAAACCCCATACATTATTCATATTTCCTTATTTTTTGAATCCAATGTCCTTTTTCTGTTCCAGGATCCCGTCCAGGATAGCATATTTCATTTTTATTTTAATTTTTAAAAATTTTTATTAGACTGTAATTGATTTACCATGGTGTGTTAGTTTCTGCTATACAGCAAAATGAATCAGTTATACATATACATGTATCCAACTCTTTTTAAACTCCTTTCCCATACAGATCATTACAGAATATTGAGAAGATTTCCCTGTCCTATATAGTTGGTCCTTATTATTATGTTTTATATATAGTAGTGTCTATAATAGCACATTACATTCAGTTGTCATTCTCCTTTGGCTCACCTTGTCTGGGACAGTTTCTTAGACTTCTCTTATGTTTGTTGACCTGGATGGTTTTGAGGAGTATTGGTCAGTTATTTTGCAGACAAACTGGAATTTGTCTGATATTTTCCTCATGATTGTAGTGGGGCTGTGAGTGTAGGGAGGAAGACCAAAGCAGTAACATTTCACTTGCATCACACCATGTCACATGACTTCTCCGTGCTAATGTTGGCCTTGATCATCTGGCCCAGGGAGTGTGTTTAAGTTTCTACATTTTAACAAAAGAGTAACTTACTGTTACTTTGCCCTCATACTGTGCCCCTGGAGGGCAAAGTAGCTACACAAATTATTTGGAATTTTTCTGCATGGGAGACTTGTCTCCTCATCTCTGTTTATTTATTTCTTCAAATACCTGCTTATATCAGTATTGGCTCATGGTCATTTATTTTATACTTTAATTATTTCTTCGATTCTGCCTTACTTTATTGTCCCATTTCTACTTTCGGCCATTGACAGCTCTTTCCGCTGGCTCCTGTGGCCCTTTGGCATAACCCTATCATTGTGGATTATTTGTTTACTCATCTGCACGCTTACTTTCTGGCATTATAAGTTACTCCAGGCTCACCTTGTGTATTTTCTGCCCCACCTTTGAGAACTACTGTTTCTGCAAGAAGCTATGGGTCCTTCTATGGGAAACTACTATTAGAAATCAAAACCTCAAAAATGAAAATAAGTCAAGACCCTGGCACCAAGTGAGCCTCTAGTCCTTCTCAAATGACAGCAAATGGAAATACATGTGTGTGCACTAACACGGGCGTGCGCGTGCCTGAAACTGCCTCCGTATGTAACACTCCTGCTGTGGAGCTGCACATGAGTTTATGCTGATGTCTCCAGCTCCTACCGTTGCGTCACGGGTCCTTCTCGGTGCTTTCTCTTGCTGATGTGTAGCCTTCCATTCCAGCAGTGGGAGGCCTGGCTCCCATGACTTGTCATCCATTGTCATCCATTGACTTCATTGTTTGATTTCAGGGTGCGTGTGTAGCAGTACCAGAATTACTAATCTGCACCCCCATTGTTGACAAACACCTGTATCAATGAGGCTATGATGATGATGGGCAACTGTTTTTACCCTCGGTTTCATAGCTTCTCTTCATTTCCAAAGTCACTCAGGTCAGTAACTTTCCTTACACCCTCTTCCTTAAATAATTTTTAATGCATTTTCATATAGTAAGATTATGGTCATATTTTGCATTCTGTCCTAAGTGAATTTTTAAAAATTTGCATAAAGTTCATTCTTGGTGATGTAAAATTCTGTGGATTTTGGCAAGTTCATAGTGTCATGTATCTGTCATTAAGTATGATACACAGTTTCACTGCCCTAAAAGATTCCCTCTGCTTTATTTAACCCTTGCCCCTTTCTCTTGAACTGCTGATATTTTTAAATTAATTTTTATTAGAGTAGAGCCGCCTACTGTTGTGGTAGCTTCTACTGTACAGCAAGGTGAGTCAGCTCCATGTGTCCATATACCCCCCTTTCTTGAATTTGCTTCCTGCGAGGGGGCCGCGGCGCTGAGCAGAGCTGCCTGTGCTGTTCCGTGGGCTCTCCCTGGCCGTCTGCAGTGTATGTGCGTCAGGCCCAGTCTCCGAATCCTCCCGCCTCCCTCCACCCTCCGTTTCCCCCTTGCTCTCCGTATGTGTGTTCCCTATGTCTGTGTCTGTATTTCTGTTTTGCAAATAAGATCGTCTAATTTACCACCGCTATAGTAAAAGGTCATCTAATTGGAAGCAAGGACTACGTCTCCTTGTCAGACTGACTTCTTTTACTTAGCAATGTGTTTTTAAGATTCTTCCATGCCTTTCTGTGGTTTGGTTTGTTTTCTTTTTCTTGTTGAGTAGTATTTCATTGTGTGAATGTGCCACGACTTTTTTTTTTAATCCATTGTGGTTATGGTTGCTTCCACTTTTTGATGATTGTGAAAAAAGATGATATATTCATGTGCAGATTTTGTGTAAACATATGTTTTCAAACCAACATGATTGCGAGATCGTTTGGTAAAAGTTTGTTTAGATTGTAAAAAACTGCCAAACTGTTTTCCAGAATAGCTGTACAGTCCTCCTTTCCCACTAGCAATGAATAAGAATTCTTGTTGCTCCATATTCTCAACAGCAATTGCTACTGTTGGATTTTCTTGTTTTTAATTTTAGCATTCTAAAAATTATGGTGTAGTATCTTGTTGTTTACATCTTCAACTCTCTAGTTATAAAGAATTTAAGCATCTTTTTATATACATACTTTTTATCTATCTTCTTTGATGCAGTGTGTTTTCAGATCTTTTGTTCTTTTTTAAGGTGAGTTTGTTTTCTTATTGTTGAGTTTTTAGAATTCTTATTTTGGATACAAGTTCTTTTTCAGATACATATTTTGCAAACATTTTCTCCAAGTTTGTGGCTGTGTCTTTCACAGAGCAGAATAAAGACCAATTTATCCATATTTTTCCCCCTGAGTTATGCTTTTGATGTTTTATCTTAAAAAAATCACTAGCAAACTCAAGATTATCTTAATTTCCTCCTAGGTTTTCTTCCAGGGTCTATAGTTTTACATTTTTACATTTAGATTTATGATTCATTATGAATTAATTTTTCATGAAAGATGTAAGATCTAAGCTCCTGTTTTACATAAAGATATTACTGTTTGTTGAAAAGTCTATCCCTTCTTCACTTAATTGCCTTTGCTCCTTTATCAAGCATCAGTTGGCTATATTTGTGTGGGCCTGTTTCTGGACTCGCAGCTCCGCTCCTTTGCTGTGTGCTGTCTCCTCTTTAGTTGGCCTCCCTGGTGGCTCAGTGGTAAAGAATCTGCCTGCAACGCAGGAGACATAAGAGACACAAGTTCTATCCCTACATTGGGAATATCCCCTGGAGAAGGAAATGGCAGCCCCCTCTAGGATTCTTGCCTTGGAAATTCCATGGACAGAGGAGCTTGATGGGCTACAGGCCATGAGGTTTCGAAGAGTCGAATGTGACCGAGGACGCACATCTACCCTTTAACTGATACATCACTGGCTTAATTGCTATAGGTCTGTCATATAGAATCTGTAAATCAAGTAGACTTATATCTATAAAATTGGTAAGTCAAGCATAATTGACATCTTAACAATACTGAGGTTTCCATCCATGATCATGAACCATCCCCTTTAGACCTTCTACTTCTTTAATCAGCTTGATAGTTTTCAGCATATAGATCCTATATTTTGTTATATTTATACCTAATTCTTTTGATATTTTGCTCTTATTTGAGTGGTATGTTCTTAATATCAAATTCCAATTGTTCATTGCTGGCATAAGGAAAAGCAGTTGATTTCTGTATATTAGCTTTGTGTCCTGTGACCTTGCTACACTCACTCATTAGTTGGATGAGTTTTTTTGTTGCTATTTTCTGGAAGGATTTTCTACATATACAATCATGTCATCTGCAAACAAGGACAGATTTATTTCTTCCTTCCCGGTCTGTATACCTTTATTTCCTTTTATTGTCTAGTTACACCAGCAAGGACTTTCAGACGAAGCTCAAGAGAAGCTGTAAGGATGTTCTTTCCTTCCAGTTTCTCACCACTAAGTATGATGTTAGCTGTAGATTTTTAATAGATTTTCTTTATCACGTTGAGGACGTTCCTCTGTTTCTGTGCATGCTCAGTCACTCAGTCATGTCCACCCCTTTGCAACCCCATGGACTGTACCACCTGACTCTTCTGTCCATGGAATTTTCCAGGCGAGACTATTGGAATGGGTTGCCATTTCCTCCCACAGGAGATCTTCCCGATCCAGGGATGAAACCTGCATCTCCTGCATTTCCTAAATGGGCAGGTGGGTTCTTTTGCCCCTGAACCACCTGGGAAACCTTCCTCTGTTTCCAATTTAATGAAAATTTTTGTCATGAATAAGTATTGGATTTTGTCAATTGCCTTTCAACATCAACTGATATAATCATGTTATGTTTTTTCTTTAGAGGGTTCATTATTATGCCTTCTTGAGGAATTGATAATTTTATTATTATGTAATGCTTCTTTTATCTGTGATAATTTTTCTTGTTCTGAAGTCTGCTTTGTCTGAAATTAATATTGCTACTCCAACTTTCTTTTAATTAGTGTAATAATGGTCTGTCTTTCTCTAGCTTATATCTATATCTATCACTATATAAAAGTAAAACCTTTATCCTCATAGAGTCTTTATATTCTACCTTTTCCCATCATATTCCTTAATATAGTAATGAAATTTATTTTAAATTTTGTCTGATAATTCTAAAATCTGTGTCATATCTGAGTCTGCTTTGATTCTTGCTTTGTCTCTTCAGACTGTTTTCTCTTCCTTTCAGCATGCCATGCAGTCTCTTATTGAGAGTTAGGTATAATATTTCAGTTAATAAGAACGGAGGTAAATGACTTTGCATGTGAGGTTTTATATTATCCTGGCTGGGAACTGGTCCACACTTCGTTTATTATCGCTGTACCTTCAAAGGCTTCACATTTCTCGATGTCCTGGTTGTTGTCTCCTGTTGTCTCTGGGTGTCTCTAAGAACTCCCACTGAGAGTGCGTCTTGTAGGTCTTTTAGTTGATATCCATTATTACACCGGTGTCCTGTTGGTGTGGAGGTCAGGTGTAGGTGCGAGAAGCATGCTATCATCTGTGATCACATCTCATTCATGTTTGTATGAGAAAACAAACATTCTTGTAAAAACACTACAAGATCACTCATCTTGTAGTGAGCCCAGGTGGGCTGGTGGTAAAGAGCCTGCCTGCCAGCACAGGAGACGTAAGAGACATGAGCTCGATCCCTGTGTTGGGAAGATCCTCTGGAGAAGGTAATGGCAACCACTCCAGTATTCTTGCCTGGAGAATCCCATGGATAGAGAAGCCTAGTAGGCTACAGTCCATGGGGTCGCAAGGAGCGACTTAGAAGCATGTCCGGTAACCTTGATCTTGTCAAGGTCATGGTCAAACTGTTTCTTAACTACCCACCCTCACACCTGCTGCTCAGCTCAAACAGCGGAGGGGAATGAAGGCAGAGAATGCCCTTTCCCTAAGTGGGGTTAAGCTCTGGTCATATAGTTTCCTCTGAGAATAAGCCTTTGTCACCGACAATGCTTTGGGTGTATTTTGCAAAGGTCATTTTTCATCCTTCCTCTCCCCAGAGTCCTGAGGGTCTACCTCTTGGATCTTCACTATGTGAGCCTGGTGGGGTTACTAGAGGTAAAAACTACAAAAGGTAGGGGTCTCGTAAGATGGAGGCCCCCAAGGCTTTCTCATTCTCAAGCCAGACCACATTTAACAGTTCACTGAAACGACTGTTTATGCGTTTCTAACAGTTTATAGCTCTAGCAGCTTCTGTTCCGAGCAAGAAGATCTCAGTTCTGAGTCTCTGGGTCCCTGTTTCTCCAGGTTTCAGGGGGGCGGCTTCCGCTGCAATCACAGTTCTCTGATAGATCTGAGTTAAGCCATTAGTTTTCAGTTTGTTCAGCTTTTTCTTGTAAAAACAGTGATAATTTCTGAGCTTTTAAAATGTCACAGCTGAAACTGGAAGTCGGTTTATTCTTTTGTTGCTAGCAAATTTGAGGGACTCACGCTGTCTGGGACTAGCTGTTTTGCAGGAGGTTCCTGTACATGTGAAGTGTGGGGGTTGACTGTAGGGACAGGTGGGATCTCAGGCTTTTCTGCTTCCTCCCTTGTTGCTGCCATAATGGACTGTTTCTTGACAGTAGGGCTCTCTGCGTAGCCTCGTTTCTCCTGGCCCTCAGAACCTAACTGGATTCCAGAATCCGCCCTTCTGTTACCAAACCTGGACACCACTCGAGCGTCTTCCACCAGCTGCTGCCACCAGGACACATAGCCCTTCTCTTCCAAGACATCTCTCTTCTCTTTTCAAAAGGGGGTACTTTTGAGATTTTTCCTTTTCTGGGTTCCACTCATTAGTTTTCATGCCTTTCTCCAGCAATTATGCCCTGGTATATTTAGCTTCTGTCTAAATGGGTTTCACCCAGGATGGGTTATTTGTTGATTTCTAACATTTGATACCAAAAGGCTTCCTCTATACTCTCTGTTCATCCCCACTACACTCTGGCAACTCCCTGCTCAGAATTTGCTGGTCTTAGTTTCTCTTGGCCACGCTTACACATAATTTGGAGTTTGTGGATTTCTCTGTCTCCTACTTTCACTGAAGATGTATTTCATGGTTTTATTTTTGTTCTTCTTGTTGCTCTATTTGGTTTCCAGGAGAAGTAGGAAGATTCAAAGCTAAGCAGTCACCATGTTTCTAACCTCTGTTCCCAATTTAGAAATAAAAAGAAACATTAAGAAACAACAGGAAAGGGAACCAGAGTCCCTGTCCTGCTCTTGCAGAGCAATGTCAAGGGCTCCCCCTGGAGCAGAGCGTGAACATCCAGCTGTCAGGCTGTCCTTCATCCTTACTCCTGTCATCTGAAAATTGTGTGCTCCTTTCCTTCTTGTTATTGTATGCTGATTGGGATTTTAGTAAATCAACAGGTATCTATGTAAATGCAAAGTGATTTGCTCCTATTTGGAAGAATCAGGCTTTGAGAATTCCACTTTGACGAAATCCTACAGGAGAGAAACGCAATTAAACTGGCTTTCACTTTGCCAGGGTGTTTTCCTCTTCATCTGTGAAGCCTGACTACATAAACAACTGATTGTAAAAGATTCTAAAGGTCCCCCTGTGACTCTATTTCTGTTTTGTAAATATGTTCATTTGTACCATTTTTTTTTTTAGATTCCACATATAAGCAACATCATATGATGTTTGTCTTCCTCTGAGTTACTTCACTTAGTATGTTAATCTCTAGGTCTACCTGCTGCTGCTGAGTCACGTCAGTCGTGTCCGACTCTGTGGATCCCATAGACGGCAGCACCTAAGTTGCTACAGATGGCGTTTGCAAATGGCATTTCCCTGACTTGGCCATTGTGAGTAGTGCTTCCATGAACATTGAGGTGCATGTATTTTTTCAAATTACGGTTTTCTCCAGATATATGCCCAGGTGTGGGATTTCTGGATCATTAGGGTAGCTCTATTTTTAGTGTTGTTTTCTTTTTTTAAAAAACCTTCTTACTGTCCTCCATAGTGGCTGTACCAATTACATTCCCACCAATAGTGGAGGAAGGTTCCCTTTTCTCCACAAACTCTCCAGCACTTACTGTTTGTAGGTCTCTTGATGATGGCCACTCTGACTGGTGTGAGGTGGTACATTGTAGTTTTGCTTTGCATTTCTCTAATAATGAGCGATGTTGAGCATCTCTTCATGTGCCTTTTGACCGTCTGTATATCTTCTTTGGAGAAATGACATCATCTATTCTTTCTCTATCAATGAACATTCATCCACACTTTAACTCAAATTTTAAGTTTTTAGTTATCTTTATAAACAATGCCTAGATTATACTGTTACTATTTAAGTTTAGGACCTACGAAGTTATACTAACATCCAGGATTTTTCCCAACATTAAACCTGTCATCAAGTTCCCAAATACTATTTAAATGCCACTCACATTTTTTTAAACTGGGATCTATATCACAAAAAAGTTAAAAAGTCAAGTCTTTCCATTTGAGAATTCCAACTGCTGGTCATCTGTCTCAACAGGAGATCTGTGCTGCAAGGAAGGGATGAGCTGAGAAGCCAGCCTGGCCCTCTGCTTCCTTCTAACACCCACTCCCAACCATTGCCAGTCTCTGCTGATGCCATAGCTAAGCAACCTGCTGTGATTGCTTTTTTGGGTAAATTTCCTCCAACAATAACATCTTCTGGCTTCTCAAAGAGCTGCTAAAGAATGATGGGCTTCATTGCGTGAGGCATCTCTGTGAGTAATAAATGGAGCTATTTTCTTTCCCTTGGGAAGCTAAATTATGCTGGTCTGTTCTCAGTAATAAACAGTGCTATGAATCTTATTACATAGGAAGTACCTAAAACCTACTTTAGATGGTGGATTTTATGTAAAGTGCTTATCGGGCTGCTTGAATTCTTTATTGCATTTTTAGAGTCTAAACAATGTCTGTATAAAAATAGAAAATGATTTCACAGTTCTCCAGGGTCAAGGCAGGAATGTACAAATCAGAGAGGGAAAAAGTTTGAATTTAAATATAGAATGTACTGAAAATTTTTATCTTCATTTCAAGCTTAATGTAAGTTGTTAAAATATAATTTTGCTGGGTAAATACGCATGATATAATTTGTTATGTAAAAGATAACTAACTTGAAAGATTTGAACAAAATAAAATCATAAAATAGAGAATATAGGTTAGGACTTTGAAAAGTATAATTAGCTTTCAATATAAATAAAATATGTGGTTTCCTTTAGAGAGTAAAAACTCAATGTAATTTGCAAATTATTCCTGTAATAAGTCTATTTAAATGAATATAAAGTGAAGAAGTAAAGTGAAAGTTGCTCAGTCGTGTCCTACTCTTTGCAACCCCTTGGACTACACAGTTCATGGGATTCTCCAGGCCAGAATACTGGAGTGGGTAGCCTTTCCCTTCTCCAAGGGATCTTCCCAACCCAGGGATCGAACCCAGGTCTCCCGCTTTGCAGGCAGATTCTTTACCAACTGAGCCACAACGGAAGCTCCAATGAATATGTTTCTACTCTGTTTTCATAATGAACATATGAAGTTTTAATGAGTCACACTTTAACATTCTACAGAAATATGGAGCAATAGAGAACTGAAATGGTTATTCCCTGGGCTTCCTTGGTGGTGGTGGCTCAGCAGTAAACTATCCGCATGCCAACGCAGTACCTTGTACATAAGATACATGCAGTGAATGCTTATTGCTCGAATCAGGGAGTGTGTGAGTGACAAATTACGTAACTTAAGAAAGTGATTACTCCAGCAAGTCGGTATTGTACTCAACTCTATGTGCAGTTGCTATGGGCATAGGGAAGCCAGACAAAAAGGTGGTTTTCTGCAGAGCACTGCTACCATCCACTATTTGCTGGAGTTTATGGTTTATTTAATCAGTCTCATCTTAGGCATTATATTCACCTGATGCATGTTTTTAGAGCACCTACTATGTGTCAAATCCAATTCTAACTACTGTAAGTGGAACTGAAAAGCATAGCAATGGTTCCTGTAGAGTTTGCAGCCTACTTAAGAGAGAGAAAGACCAGCATATGTCTGTGTATATATATCTTCATATATATATTCATAAGTGTATGAATCTGGAGCATATATATGAAGTTTGTAACAATGTTTATTTCTGGAGAGTGGTCTGGAATTGGGGGTGTTGATCAAGGAAGATTTTGTCAGGAAGGTTTGAATATCTTTGATAAGAATATACTTGTGCATATTGTATAATTTAATAATTATACAATAATTAAACATTAATTTCAGAAAAAGTAGTAATATATGCTTTAAAAATATGGATTTTTTTTGGTTAACATTTTGTCCTTCACATTTCTCCAGTATTATAAAAGTTTTCACACATATAGAGAAGTTTTTAAAAATTAAGCAGTGAACACTTTCCCACCTAGATCCCACTATTAATAATTTAATATATTAGAGTGGTCTTTCTTCAGTTTTCAAGTAAAAATAAATGAAATGTTTTTCATTTTCACAAAGAACTTTATTGAACAACATGTTCAGCATTTTGTTCCACTTCTTCTTGCCATTTTTTAGGCAACTTCATAATCCCATCTTCCCAAAACGTTTTATCTTTTTGAGCAAAGAATTGTTCCAGGTGCCTTTTACAGTCTTCCAGGGAATTGAAATTTTCTCCATTAAAAGAGATTTGTAAAGACCAAAATAAATTGAAATCCAAAGGTGTACAGTCTGGTGAATACGGCAGATGAATCAGAACTTCCCAGCAAAGCTCTAACTGTTTTTGCATGGTCATCAAATAAACATGTGGTCTTGGGTTATCCTGAAGGAAGCTTATACATTTTCTCTTGACTAATTCCGGACACTTTTCATTGAATATTGCTTTCAGTTGGTCTAATTAGGAGCAGTACTTCTTGGAATTCCTTGTTTGATTTTCTGGAAGGAACAAGAAATCGAGGACTCCATTTCAAACCCACCATATACACAACATCGCCTTCTTTGGATAGATTGACCTTTGATGTGGTTGGCAATGGCCAACCACATCAGTTGCCCCATGATCTCTTCCATTCCACATGATGGTACAGTGTCCACTTTTATTTCCCATTACAATTTCTTTTAAAAACTGAATGTTTTCATTATGTTTCAGTAGAGAATCAAGTGGAAATACAGTCAAGAGGGTTTTTTTGCTTAACTTATGTGGGACCCAAACATCAAAGCAATTAACATGCCAAGCTGATGCAAATGATTTTCAAAGCTTGATTTGGATATTTTGAGTATGTCAGCTATCTTCAAGTGGTATAACATTGATTGTTCTCAATTAATGTCTTGATTTAATCGCTATCAACTTCCACTTGTCAACCAGACTGTGGAGCATTGTCCAGTGAGAAATCTCCAGCACAAAACTTAGCAAACCATTGTTGACACTTTTGATCAGTCACAGCAACTTCTCCATACACTGCACAAATCTTCCTTTGCATTTCAGTTGGGTTTTTACCTTTCTTGAAACAATAAAGCATAATATGCCAAAACTGTTGCTTTTTTCCTTCCATCTTCAATATTAAAATGGTTACACAATAATCCACCAATTTCTATGTTTTTCTAAAATGTGTGCTGATATGATAGCTATCAAAACACAATCTAAGAAAATTGTTTCAAATGAAGTTAAAGACAACTAAGCACTACTAGAACCATTTTTACAAAATAACCAAATGAACTTTTTGACCAACTCAATACTTACCTTATCATGTATCTATTTATCCAAGCCTCCATCCATCCATCAGTGCATCGTATTTTTTGATGTAGTTCCAAGTAAGTTGAGATGCCTCAATGCACTTCTCTTGAAATACTTCTGCATCCTTTTCATTAACTAGAACTCAGAATTTGTTTACAGTTCAAACGTACTTCTTGTTAACACTCTCTTGTTATTTAACAAAAAATGACTGAAATGTGAACATGAGCTCTACTTTATGATTCTATAGGTTTCCTTAGGTAATATTCAGGCAGGAACCAATAGAAGTCTGAAACAGTGATTGTTGTAACTCTTTCCCTTAGGGGATACGATAACCCTTTTAGTTACTTTACATTTAGTTCTGATTAAGCAGAGGATCCGTTGGTTGAGCCGTGGTTCATTCTTCTAATGATGAATTTTCACTCCAAACTGGAAAACATAACAGGATTTGTACCAGCATCCACTGACCGGTTGGTGAGAGAGGTGTTGCACATCCAGAAAGCGCTGTAAAGAATGACGTCTGTGGCTTTGGAAATCCTGCCACACTCAGATTTGGTGGCCTTTTCAGCTGCATGAGACCCTACTAGGGTAAGGGTGGAGACCTGGTCTCTTTGTCCACAATTTCATCTCCAGAGCACAGTTCAGTGACTGGATCACTGATAAAAACATGTTAAATGAATGAATGATTGAATTAGGGCCTCATACATAGACGTAGAGGGTTATTTGTGAAGTTGATTGCTAAGCCGTGTCCAACTCTTTTGTGACCTCATGGACTGTAGCCCACCAGGCACCACTGTCCTTGAGATTTCCTGGGCAAGAGACTGGGAGTGGGTTGCCATTTCCTTCCCCGGGGGATCTTCCTGATCCAGGGATTGAACCCGGGTCTCTTGTATTGCAGGTGGTCTCCTGCGTTGCAGGCAGACTCTTTACCAACTGAGCCACCAGGGACGCCCCGGTAAACCTGAAGGTCTGTAGAAAAGGCAGGGCAGTGATGCTCTGCTGGCATTAGTGCTTAGAGCCGTGTGTCTGTCCTTACCTCCTGCCTAGATATCTTTGTACAGAGTATTATGAACACATTTTTAATTAAATACTAAGTAACTTTATAATAAAGACTAAACTATGAAGGCCTCACCATAATTTCTGGGGAAAAATATTGGTTAGCTGGCAACAAATGTCAGAATAAAATTTTATTTCCTGATACATTGTCATTTTCTTTAAATATGGTATTCATTTAGATTGGAAATGATCTTGGTTTTGCAAAATCATGTTAAAATGTCAAAAAGATATTCTGCGTGACTCTGAGTATTTACATAAATGAAAACTGTACATTCTTAAATAGATTACTAAGAAAAAATAAAGTGTGAAGAGTGTGGGCTTTGAAGTCAGAAAGACTTGAGTTCCAGTCAAGATTCCCACACTGTAGTGACATTTCCTAACCTACCCACAAGGATGATGCGTCTATGACGTTGTTTTGAGAAGTACGTAAATGAAGCAAAGTGCTTAGCAGAGCATCGGGGGGTAAGCACTTCATAGGTGATGGATTTCTTCTTTTGTTGAAGAGAAACACATGACAACAGTAAAAATAAATTTTTAGCATCTTTTTAGAGTGATGATTTAGTTGATTTGTTCTCAATTTTTATCGAAGTTACACATGTAAATAGGTTAAAACTATGTATTATGTGGTTTAGACCTACTACAAATATTTTTAAAAGTTTGGTTCTGTATTTGATGCCATATAAATGCAGTTGATTTTTATATATTGATTTGGCAAGAAGCTTTGCTAAACTCCCTTAGTAATGTTAATATTAAATACGTTGTCTGTAAATCCTTTTGGGTAGTCTTTGTACCCATCATGTTATTAATTAATAAACAACACCAGTTTTGTTTCTTATTTCCTAATTCTTTAATCTGTTGTGTTGCTGTTGTGTCTTGACTTCAGTTTGGCCACCGCCACTGCACAGTTGAAGAGAAGGAGTCAGTCTGTTACTGAAAGATGGGATCTGGCTGCTCACAGCTCAAAAGCCAATAAACAGGCTGGATTGGTGGAAAGGAAAATGTTAGTCACTCAGTATGTCCGACTCTTTGCGACCTCATGGACAGTAGCCCACCAGGCTCTTCTGTCCACAGAATTCTCCAGGCAAGAATACTGGAGGGGGTAGCCATTTCCTTCTCCAGGAGATCTTCCTGACCCAGGGATCAAGCCTGGGTCTCCTGCATTGCAGGTGGATTCTTTACCAACTGAGCCACCAGGGAAGCCCAGTGGAAAGGAAAGTTTGCCTTATTTCAAAAGCTGAAAACTGTCCAAAGGCCGACTCCCCTCACTGACAATCAGTAGGCAAGAGCTTTTATAAGCTGAGGGAGGGGGCTACCTGAAGAAACAGCACAGTCAGCTCTGATCATCTTGAAATTGGTCATCGGTGGTCTGACTAATGTCATTTTGATTGTTTTAGGTACAATTAATCTTCAGTTCCAGGATTGGGTTATTTCCATTTCTTTGAGATCAGTTCTCAGAACTGTGGAAGCTTATTATGTCATGGCTACAGTCTATGCATCATGGAGTTAACTTCTTCTACCTGGTGGGGATTTTAGTATCTATAGGACAGCTCACAGGAGGTGGCCCAGAATATTACCGATGGCTCTATGCTTAATGACTACATTACCATTGTTTGGTCTCCTTTGACAGTCTTCCTTTGTTTCTGCATGTTCTCACTGTTCTGATTAAACTTATTTAATCAGAGTTACCTCTACCTGTAACTCTGGTAGAGGGCACGGGAGGCGGGGAGTCGGCAAGGACCACAGGGCCTGCTCTGTTTCAGTTCTTGCTGTGCTTCCTGTTTCAGAGAAAAGCCTTTCAACTTTACGATGTTAGCTATAGGGTTTTATAAAAATTTATATTGGAGTATAGTTGATTTACAATATTGTGTTAGTTTCAGGTGTACAGCAAAGTGATTCAGTTATATATATTTTTTTTCCAGATAATTTTCCTATGGAGATTATACAGATTGTTGAGAAGAGTTGCCTGTGCTCTGTAGTAGGTGCTTGTTGATTGTCTATTTTGTATATAGTCGTGTGTTTATCTTAGTCCCAAACTTCTTATTTAATCCTCTCCCCAACATTTCCCCGTGGATGACCATGAATTTGTTTTCTAGGGCTATGAGTCTGTTTCAGCTTTGTAAATAAGTTCATTTATATCATTTTTTTATATTCCACATGTAAGTAAATCATATATTTATCTTTGTCCCACTTCACTTACTATGATAATCTCTAGGTCCATACTGTTGCTGCAAATGGCAGTATTTCATTCTTTTTTATGGCTAATATTCCAGTAAATTATGTATGATAAACATATGACAAATCTAGAAAGTGTATTAAAAAGCAAAGAGATCACTATGTGACAAAGGCCCGTATAGTCTTATGGCTTTTCCAGTATCATGTACACGTGTGAGAGCTGGACCGTAAAGAAGGGTGGGTGCAAAAGAACTGATGCTTTCACACTGTGGTGCTGGAGAAGACTCTTGAGAGTCCCCTGGACTGCAAGGAGATCAAAGCAGGCAATCCTGAAGGAAATCAGTCCTGAGTAGTCATTGGAAGGACTGATGCTGAAGCTGAAGGTAAATACTTTGCCCATCTGATGAAAAGAGACTACTCATTGGAAAAGACCCTGATTCTGGGAAAGACTGAGGGCTGGAGGAGAAGGGGGTGACAGAGGATGAGGTGGTTGGATGGGATTCCTGACATGCGTTTGAGCAAACTCAGGGAGATATTGAAGGATAGGGAAGCCTGGCATGCTGTAGTCCATTGGGTCACAAAGGGTCAGACACGACTTAGTGACTGAATAACAACGATTTATATAGGTACCAAATCTTATTTATCCACAGCTATAGGGTTTATTTTGGGAGGAGGAATAACTACCTTTTATCATATTACAGAAATTTTATTACATTCTCCAACTGCTTAACACATTTTTCATAAATGGATATTATATTTTATCAAATACTTTTTTGGTATCTGTTGAGATAATCATATATTTGTTTTTTCAAGACTTTGTTATTAATGTAAAGTATCAAGTTAATGTATTAAGCTGCACATGGATACTCTGTTATTAAAATAACTTTGTGTATCTGAAATGAACTCAACGTGGTCATGATAGTTTATGTTTTTCATATATTGATGGATTCTGTTAACTGTCATTGAGCCTGGAGGTTTTGCCCTTATGGTTGTGCATGAGATTGGTCTGTGATTTTCCTTTCTCATTCTATGTGGGGTTTGGGTTTCAAGATTTTGCTACATCATAAAATGAATTGGTTTGCATTTCTCTGATAATGAGTGATGTTGAGCATCTTTTCCCAGAGGGATGGTACGGGGAGGGAGGAGGGAGGAGGGTTCAGGATGGGGAACACGTGTATACCTGTGGCGGATTCATGTTGATATATGGCAAAACCAATACAATATTGTAAAGTTAAAAAATTAAAAAAAAATGAATTGGTGAATATCATTCCCTCTCTTTCTAGTCTCTGGGATGAATATGATTTCCCCCTCCGGTGTTTGGCAGCATTTTCTGGTACAGACATTAGGGACCTAGGGTTGTTGTGCTTGCTTGTTGTGTGTGTGTGGTGGTCGCTTAAAGCTCAACATTCAGAAAACGAAGATCATGGCATCCGGTCCCACCACTTCATGGGAAATAGATGGGGAAACAGTGGAAACAGTGTCACACTTTATTTTTCTGGGCTCCAAAATCACTGCAGATGGTGACTGCAGCCATGAAATTCAAAGACGCTTACTCCTTGGAAGGAAAGTTATGACCAACCTAGAATAATATATTCAAAAGCAGAGACATTACTTTGCCAATAAAGGTCCATCTAGTCAAGGCTATGATCATGTATAGATGTGAGAGTTGGACTGTGAAGAAGGCTGAGCGCCGAAGAATTGATGCTTTAGAACTATGGTGCTGGAGAAGACTCTTGAGAGTCCCTTGGCCTGCAAGGAGATCCAACCAGTCCATTCTGAAGGAGATCAGCCCTGGGATTTCTTTGGAAGGAATGATGCTAAAGCTGAAACTCCAGTACTTTGGGCACCTCATGCGAAGAGTTGACTCATTGGAAAAGACTCTGATGCTTGGAGGGATTGGGGGCAAGAGGAGAAAGGGACGACAGAGGATGAGATGGCTGGATGGCATCACTGACTCGATGGACGTGAGTCTGAGTGAACTGTGGGAGTTGGTGATGGACAGGGAGGCCTGGCGTGCTGCGATTCATGGGGTCGCAAAGAGTCGGACACTACTGAGCAACTGATCTGATCTGATCTGATCTTTTTCCTTTGTTTTACTTTTAACCTTTATGAATCTTTACATTTTAGGCATCTCAAATAATGCTACTGAGTGACACACACACACACACAAACACACACAAGTGTAACAGATTTTGTCTATACTCCTTATGATGTAATTAGTGAAGTATTGGGTTAATATCAACTGTGTTACTATTTGCTTTCTATTGTCACACTTGTTCTATGTTTTTGTTTTAATTTACATTTTGCCTTTCCCTGTTCTTTTGGATTGGTAATTTTTAATTTTTTCTACTTTCCCCTTTATTAATTTGGAAATTAAACATTTTCTCATTCTTTCAGTAGTTACTCAAAAAAAATAAATAAATAAAACCTGCACCCTTTATTAATCAACACATGGTTAATTTGTTCTTCAGACAATAGAAAGACCTTGGAATTCTTTAATTTCATTTTTCTTTCTCCTGACTTACATGCTGTTATTTTTGTGTATCTTTAATTCTTTCTATATTTTGGACAAGCCCCATTCTTATTACTATTAACATCATCACATTTTATATGGTTTATTGATATATTCACCAATTTTTGAATCTTTGTTCCTCCCTGTATCACCTATCTTTAATCTATATTAATATTTCCTTCTGCTTTCTATTTTTATTTTTAATTTTTCAGCTTTTTTCACCTTCTGTTTTTTTTTTAAATTTATTTATTTTATTTGGAGGCTAATTACTTTACAATATTGTATTGGTTTTGCCATACATCAACATGAATCTGCCACGGGTGTACACGTTTTCCCGATCCTGAACCCACCTCCCACCTTCCTCCCTGTACCATCCCTCTGGGTCATCCCAGTGCACCAGCCCCAAGCATCTTGTATCCTGCATTGAACCTGGACTGGCGATTTGTTTCATATATGATATTATACATGTTTCAGTGCCATTCTCCCAAATCATCCCACCCTCTCCTACAGAGTCCAAAAGGCTGTTCTATACATCTGTGTCTCTTTTGCTGTCTCGCATACAGGGTTATCGTTACCATCTTTCTAAATTCCATATATATGCGTTAGTGCTGGGAGCCGGCAAGAGGCACTCCACTCGTGACAAAGGTCATGAGGAAGGAGGCTCGGCATACGCAAAGGCAGGATAGAGCCTCAGGAGTCCCTCTGGATATTCTCGAGCATCTACCCCACAAAAAAACCAGAGTCTGCCTACTTTATTGCTTTGTGCTCTCACCTCTGACTACTGGGGGCTGTCCCCCACCACCATCTCGCTCTCTCTGACAAAGAGTTAACTTACAGCTCCAATTAATAAAGTTCCTGGGCATTAGGAGTGTTTAAACCCAAACCCCTCAGATAACTCTCTAACTCGCCTGACAAGTTTACCCGGACTCCTGATTGTTTACAGTCTCCCAGCCTCGAAAGGCACGGGAAGCTTAAGATATTCAAATAGCTTAGAGCCTCTCAGAGAGTTAGAAACTGTTAGAATAAAACTAGTAAAAGATTTCATTGATGAGCCAGTGCTTGCTGCCAAGTTTCCACATCCCCTGTATTGTATCCTTGAATGTGTATTAATTAATATAGTTGGTATGTAGAAAAGATAAGTAGTGGCCTTGGTGTTAGCAACTTTAGACCCTTAAGGTAATACATTCTTTCCTTTGTTGTAAACCCATTACACCTCTGCCCTATAGGAATGCAGTTTTATCTAGCACCTTCGGAAGATGGCGCCAAACCTTAAAATAATTACTCTAAGAGAAAATAAGTCTTACAGTTGACAAACCTTTGCCAAGAGTCATAAAATGTTAATAGGCCTTCTGGCCAGATGATGATGTAAATCACCTAAACCATTTGTATACGATAAATTTGCAGGAAAGAAACCCTGGTTTTTGATAAGGATCAAAGACTGCTGACTTTGCATCCCCTATTATCCTCTATGTGTAACTTAGGGTATAAAAGCCCCTGTTGAAAATAAAGCTACGGGCCTTGCTCACCAACGCTTGGTCTCCCCATGTCATTCTTTTCCTCAATTTCCAGCTGAGTCTCCATTTGGAGCGCGAAGGTCCTATGCGACCATTTATTTGCCTGGGCTTCTAAGACCCACTCGAGAAGGTGTCTAAGGCGGGGCACCTTCCGCTATTCGAGAGGGCGCCTGCGGCCTCCGTGGTCAGAGCTAACTTGGTGTCACGGGTTATATTGATTTTCCGCGTAAACCAAGCTACTCAGCCTCTTTTCTCCACTGAATTTTCCTACTGAGCTATCCTCATTCTATTACTCTTTATATCTTTGATGAATATTTAAATAGTCGCCCACACCATCTATCCTTTGAATACCCTGGATCAGCCGGGGCTGGACCTTGGCAGTTAGTATACTGTATTGGTGTTTTTCTTTCTGTCTTACTTCACTCTGTATAATCGGCTCCAATTTCATCCACCTCATTAGAACTAATTCAAATGTATTCTTTTTAATGGCTGAGTAATACACCTTCTTTATTCATTAGTGTTGGTCTTGTTATTTAGTTGCTAAGTTGTGTGCAACTCTTCAGTTCAGTTCAGTCCCTCAGTCATGTCCAACTTTTTGCGACCCCATGAATTGCAGCACACCAGGCCTCCTGTCCATCACCAACTCCCAGAGTTCACCCAAACTCATGTGCATCAAGTCGGTGATGCCATCCAACAATCTCATCCTCTGTCATCCCCTTCTCCTCCTGCCCCCAATTCCTCCCAGCATCAGAGTCTTTTCCAATGAGTCAACTCTTCCCATGAGGTGGCCAAAGTACTGGAGTTTCAGCTTTAGCATCATTCCTTCCAATGAACACCCAGGACTGATCTCCTTTAGAATGGACTGGTTGGATCTCCTTGCAGTCCAATGGACTCTCAAGAGTCTTCTCCAACACCACAGTTCAAAAGCATCAATGCTTCGGCGTTCAGCCTTCTTCACAGTCCAACTCTCACATCCATACATGACCACTGGAAAAACCATAGCCTTGACTAGACAGACCTTTGTTGGCAAAGTAATGTCTCTGCTTTTCAATATGCTATCTAAGTTGGTCATAACTTTTCTTCCAAGGAGTAAGCATCTTTTAATTTCATGGCTGCAATCACCATCTGCAGTGATTTTGGAGCCTCCCAAAATAAAGTCTGACACTGTTTCCACTGTTTCCCCATCTATTTCCCATGAAGTGGTGGTACCAGATGCCATGATCTTCATTTTCTGAATGTTGAGCTTTAAGCCAACTTTTTCACTCTCCACTTTCACTTTCATCAAGAGGCTTTTTAGTTCCTCTTCACTTTCTGCCATAAGGGTGGTATCATCTGCATATATGAGGTTATTGATATTTCTCCCGGCAATCTTGATTCCAGCTTGTGCTTCTTCCAGCCCAGCATTTCTCATGATGTACTCTGCATAGAAGTTAAGTAAGCGGGGTGACAATATATAGCCTTGACATACTGCTTTTCCTATTTGGAACCAGTCTGTTGTTCCATGTCCAGTTCTAACTGTTGCTTCCTGACCTGCGTACAGGTTTTTCAAGAGGCAGGTCAGGTGGTCTGGTATTCCCATCTCTTTCAGAATTTCCCAGAGTTTATTGTGATCCACACAGTCAAAGGCTTTGGCATACTCAATAAAGCAGAAATAGATGTTTTTCTTGAACTCTCTTGCTTTTTTGATGATCCAGTGGATGTTGGCAATTTGATCTCTGGTTCCTCTGCCTTTTCTAAAACCAGCTTGAACATCTGAAATTTCACGGTTCATATATTGCTGAAGCCTGGCTTGGAGAATTTTGAGCATTACTGTAGTAGCGTGTGAAATAAGTGCAATTGTGCAGTAGTTTGGGCATTCTTTGGCATTTCCATTCTTTGGGATTGGAATGAAAATGGACATTTTCCAGTCATGTGGCCTCTGCTGAGTTTTCCAAATCAGCTGGCATATTGAGTGCAGCACTTTCACAGCATCATTTTTAGTGACCTCGTAAACTGCAGCACGCCAGGCTGCTCTGTCCTCCATCATCTCCTGGAGCTTCCTCAGATTCATGTCGGTAATACCATCCAACCATCTCATCCTTTGCCACCCTCTTCTCCTTTTGCTTCAGTCTTTTCCAGCATCAGGGTCTTTACCAGTGAGTTGGCTCTTTGTATCAGGTGGCCAAAGTATTGGAGCTTCAACTTCAGTAACAGTCCTTTCATTGAATATTCAAAGCTGATATTATTTAGGATGGACCGGTTTGATCTCTGTGCAGTCCAAGGGACTCTCAAGAATCTTCTCCAACACCACATTTTGAAAGCATCAATTCTTCATTGGTCTCCTGACAGTAAATTCACATAGTTTTTGTTTGATTTAATTTCTAAGAATTTTACCTCAAATATTGCAGGATATTTTTGCTGGGTTAAATTCCTTGATTAACAGATTTGGTGAAGGTAGGCACACTGATTATTACCCTACTATTTTCTATTATTCCTATCACTCTAACCACTATTTTTTGGAAGGTAAATTGGCTTTTGTTTCAGCATGGTTTTTCTTATTTTTATCTTTGAACTTGCTGGAGTTTTGATATGATGTTTCCAAGTGTGGACTTTTTTCTTTCAGTGTATTCTACTTGTGACCTGTCGGTATCCTTGAACCAGTATACTTGGCATCTTTCAAAATTTTTGAAGAGTTCTCAACTATTACCTTGCCATCTATTTTAACATTTATTGTTTAATATGCCTGTGTATCTATCATTTTGAGCTGAGTATTGTGCTTTATTATCTGTGGAAATGATTTTAGGCTAAAGAAGATATTTTCTTCCTCTGAGATTTTTCATAATATTTGTAGGCACTAGCAATCTGAGAAAATCTAATCCATTTTCAGGTCTTAATATTTTCCAGGCCAATGAAATAATGCAAAGAATGACTGCAGCCCTTGTGAGAACTGGCCTAATTCCAGCTCACTCTAACTTCTAGGGTTCAGTGTGCTGAGTGCAACCATAGGGTAATTTAGCAGGCTCCGCATTTTCAGTAAGCCCTGGACTTTGACTTTATCCAACTAATCCTAAGAAGCTCTTGTAGATGAGTAGTCCTCATGACAAAAGTGACTTCAAATCCCAAGCTAACCTTTACCCATTTCCAGTCTCTCTTGACTCTTGGCCTAGTAATTTATAATTAGTTCCTTTAGGAATTTAATGCTTTTGAAATAATTTTTAAAAATAATTTATCTAGTATCTGAATTTTTCTACAGGAAAAGAATTACTTTAAATGAATTAGTACATCATTCTGGCATCTAAAATCTGTAGTCTTCGTTGTTTTATTATATTCTCCCTACTTTGTATTTATTCTGCTTTTCCATCCAACTTTGTAGGTCAGTTATCAGATCCTTAATGTTCAGTCTTTTTACTCTTCATTAATAATCATTTAAGACTATAATTTCCCTCTACCACTTTGGCTGTATGACATAAATTTTATTATACAAATATCAGCAACATTTTCATGATTATTAAGTTCTAAATATATTCTAATTTTCATTCACACTTGTCTATGTGTCCTGGGTTTCTTAGTATTTAGAAATGTATATGCTTAATTTTCAGATTAATGGAATCTTTCCCAGTTACATGTTTGCTTCTGATTTCTAACTTCATTGTATTGTGAATGTGGTGTGTTTGGTATGCGTGTGTGCTAAGGCACTTCAGTCGTGTCCTGCTCTGTGTGACCTTATGGGCCCTAACCTGCCAGGCTCCTGTGTCCATGGGAGTCTTCAGGCACGAGTACTGGAGTGGGTTGCCGTGCCTTCCTCCAGGGGATCTCCCTGACACAGGGGTCGAACTCTGGTCTCTCTCTCTTTTTTCCCTTGATGAAGGACTTTATTTTTATTTCATTATTGCATTATAAGCATTCTTGGTTTTTCAAAGACCAAAGGGAGATGGAGAAAGGGTGGATCTGAATACTTAGTATATGACATAGTGAGAACTCCCTTCCCCCTCCTCCACTGAAGTCCTTTTCAGTTCAGCTCAGTTCAGTCGCTCAGTCATGTCCGACCCTTTGTGACCCCATGGACTGCAGCACGCCAGGCCTCCCTGTCCATCACCAACTCCTGGAGTTCACTCAGACTCACATCTGTCGAGTTGGTGATGCTATCCATCCAGCCATCTCATCCTCTGTCGTCCCCTTCTTCTCCTGCCCCCAATCCCTCCCAGCATCAGAGTCTTTTCCAATGAGTCAACTCTTCGCCTCAGGTGGCCAAAGTATTGGAAATCCTTTTAGAATTGTCAAATAGAAGTTAAGTTCTATAATCTAAGATTGCCAGGTGCCCTGTGTCACTTGAGAACCAAGACTGTAAGACAAAAAAATGATTGGGATAAAAAGTTAAACAAGTCACCTCTTCAGATGGTCTCCTTGCTCAGTAGCGCCTGTCTTGAATGCTCACCTGGGTACCACTTCCTCCATCTTTAAATACCTCTCAGCTTCTGAGCTCATGTTTCAGCCACTGTCGTTCAGGGGTCTTCTGGTTTCACCTCTTCCCGGTCTGTTATCTTGGCTTTCTTTCCTGGCTTCACCTGTTCTTGGTTCCTAACCCTCATTTCTGATAAGTTCCTCGTTTCCAGGCATCTGGTGCCCTGCATGGTTTGTGTTTTCTGATATCCTTCCTGGGACAGTCTATATCTGAAAGTTTCTGCTCCTTTTATGTTAGTATTTGTTGATCATCACCATCTCAAATTTAGCTTTTTAATAATATTTTTTTTGTTGTTGAAAGGTAACGTTTAAAAAGAAGAGTACATACATTTTAAGTGAGTTCTGTGAATTTTTCATAGAGGCACCAGATTCATGGAACCACGAGTCAGATCAAGAAGTAGAACATTAGCAATACCCCTGGCGACACCCGATGCCACCTTCTAGTCATTATTCCCAGTCTCCTTAAAAATAAAGACGGCTTTGAATTCAACATCATAGATTTGAAACTTATTTGGAGCCCCGTTACTGTGAGTGGTGTCACCCAGCGCTCTTTATGCCTCACTTCTCTCAGGCACTTTTCTGTCATGAGACTCAGCATGTAGGAAGAGTTCACTCTTTTTCATTGCTGTGTTCTACTGTATGAAGGACTGCAATTTATTTATCCATTCTGTTAGCATTGTTGTTAATATTATTATTGGCATTTAAATTGTTTTTCTTTTTTGTTTTTTTGTTTCTATCTTTTGATGAAATTGCTAAATCATGGGTTATAAATGCAATTAACTTTTGTAGACACTGCCGAGCAGTTTTTTATAGTGGTTGTACTAATGTACTTCCTACTGTAGGATCTGAAAAGTCTAGCTGCTCCATTTTCTTGACAACATTTGATGTTGCTTTCTCTATAATTTTAGGCATTCTGTTGGGTAGAACTTGATTTTTAACCGTGGCTTTAAATGCGTTGCTTTTAAGAACTTTTTTTTTTCATATCTTTATGCGATATTTGGAAACGCTTTCTCTATTTGACTATTCTGCCTTTTTCTCAGTTTTCTAGACATCTTCTATGTATCAGTAATACATTCAGGTTATATATACATATTGTAGGTATATATATTCATATTGGGTATGAAAGTAAGCTTCCAGCTAGCAAACTCTGATCTCTTATGTCTCCTGAATTGGCAGGCAGGTTCTTGACCACTAGCGCCACCTGGGAAGCCCTGGTATGTTTGATACCAGTATTCTAAAATATATTGACAGCTTCTATATGGCTTACTCTGTGGTCAATTTTTGTAAATGTTTTATGTGTGTTTTAAAAGGATTTTACTGCCCAATTGTTGTGAAAACACCAAAGTGTTTCATGGATATAGAAGTTTTTCTCCTTACATTATAAAATAATTTGAAACTAGATATTTCAAATGTATATCCTCAATGACTATCTTTCTTTTAATCTATTAATTACAGAGAGTTATGCTAAACAATACCATATAATAGCATTTTCCAGTTTCTTCTAACTCTGTCAATTAGAAAATGATTTTGAGGCAAACATTTTGAATAAATACTTCAGAGCATTTTTTTTCAATCTGATAAAAAACTGAATGTATATCATTTGTCTTAAATGTTTCATTTGTGTTGGTCATCAGTTGCCTTATAACTCTCCCACCCTTGTTCTTCAGGTTTTTCTGTGGCTTGATATATTGCACGTGTCCCCAGCAACAAATAGCTAGATCTGACGTTTTAATCCAGTCTAACGGATTAAACGGAGTGTCTAGTCAGCTTTCCCTGAGTGTAAGCGTTCATGTTGGCTTCTGTTGCTATTTTTACTATTTCATCTATACTTTCTATTTGTTTGGTTTATCCTTGTGTTTTTCCCTTTTGAATGTTTCTCTTTTTTAGTGCATTTCCCCCCCTTCTTATTTTGGAAATTATGTGTTCTGCATCCGCTTTTTAGTGTTTACCCTGCATAATGTGCTATATTATGCAGCACTTAGCTGCTCAGTTGTGTCCAACTCTTTGTGATCCTGTGGACTGTAGCCTGCCAGGCACCTCTGTCCGTGGGGACTCCCCAGGGAGGAATACTGGAGTGGGTTGCCATGCCCTCCTCCGGGGGACCTTTCAACCCAGGGATCAAACCCAGGTCTCCTGCATTGAAGGCAGATTCTTTATCTTCTGAGCCACAAGGGAAGCCCAAGAATACTGGAGTGGATAGCCTATCTCTTGTCCATGGGATCTTCCCTGACCCAGGAATTGAACCTGGGTCTCCTGCATTGCAGGTGGATTCTTTACCAGCTTAGCTACCAGGAAAGCCCACCCTGTATAATGTGTGTGCCTGGTCAAGTCAGTTGGTAATATTTTTGCCTCCTACTGAAAATGGAGGGAGGGAACTTAGTACATTTTAAACACCATCCACCAATTTAAATGCTATTGTGTTCTACTATTTTAATTTTATCTTGCTTTTATTTTACCTCACAAATAATTACTCATTATCATTATTACCATCAGTATTTCATACATCAATGCTTGTTTCACTTACCCACATATTTTCTGATACATTTTCCTACTATTTCTTGCAGTTAGAACAGTTGCAAACATAATTTTCTTTAGGCCTGACTTACATACATTTTTTTAGTCACACCATATAGCATGCGGGATGTGGGATCTTACTTCATGACCAGAGGTTGAACCTGTGCCCCTGTAGTGAAACTGCAGAGTCCTAACCACTGAACTGTGTGGATCACAATAAACTGGAAAATTCTTCAAGAGATGGAAATACCAGACCACCTGACCTGCCTCTTGAGAAATCTGTATGCAGGTCAGGAAGCAACAGTTAGAACTGGACATGGAACAACAGACTGGTTACAAATAGGAAAAGGAGTACGTCAAGGCTGTATATTGTCACCCTGCTTATTTAACTTATATGCAGAGTACATCATGAGAAATGTACATCAAAAGAACATCAAAAGAAACACAAGCTGGAATGAAGATTGGCGGGAGAAATATCAATAACCTCAGATATGCAGATGACACCACCCTGATGGCAGAAAGTGAAGAGGAACTCAAAAGCCTCTTGATGAAAGTGAAAATCGAGAGTGAAAAAGTTGGCTTAAAGCTCAACATTCAGAAAACAAAGATCATGGCATCCAGTCCCATCACTTCATGGGAAATAGATGGAGAAACAGTGGAAACAGTGTCAGACTTTATTTTTTGGGGCTCCAAAATCACTGCAGATGGTGACTGCAGCCATGAAATTAAAAGACGCTTACTCCTTGGAAGGAAAGTTATGACCAACCTAGATAGTGTATTCAAAAGCAGAGACATTACTTTGCCAACAAAGGTCCGTCTAGTCAAGGCTATGGTCATGTATGGATGTGAGAATTGGACTGTGAAGAAGGCTGAGCACCGAAGAATTGATGCTTTTGAACTGTGGTGTTGGAGAAGACTCTTGAGAGTCCCTTGGACTGCAAGGAGATCCAACCAGTCCATTCTGAAGGAGATCAGCCCTGGGATTTCTTTGGAAGGAATGATGCTAAAGCTCAAACTCCAGTCCTTTGGCCACCTCATGTGAAGAGTTGACTCATTGGAAAAGACTCTGATGCTGGGAGGGATTGGGGGCAGGAGGAGAAGGGGATGACAGAGGATGAGATGGCTGGATGGCATCACTGATTCAATGGACTTGAGTCTGAGTGAACTCCGGGAGTTGGTGATGGAGAGGGAGGCCTGGCGTGCTGTGATTCATGGGGTTGCAAAGAGTCGGACATGACTGAGTGACTGAACTGAAGTGAACCACTGAACTGCCAGCAAATTCCCTGAACTACATGCTTTAGATAGTCTACTTTAGTGAGGCTTACTGCTATAAGTGGTAAACTCACAGTTTTTATTTGTCTAAAGTATTTTTATTTCATCATCATTTTTGAAAGGTAATTTCCTTGGGTATTTAAATTTAAGTTGATAGGTATTTTTCACAAGATTTGTAAGATGTAGTTTCACTTTTTTTTCTGATTTTTATTGTTCTAATTGATAACTCGGCCATCAGGGTACTTACCGCTCTTTTTTTAGGTAACCTTCTTCTTTCTCTGACTTTGTTTTCATGTCTGTTTTATAGCTTGACTCTGCTCTGTCTACTCACATGTTCTTTTGTGTTCTCTCTGGGATTTATTGGACTTTCTAAGTATGAGGACTTTTGCCTACCAGCAAGTCTGGAACGTTCTCAGCCATCCTGTCTTCAGTAGTGCTTCTTCAACCTTCTCTCTGTAATCTATTCTGGAATATTTATTCAACATACGTATCCCTTCTCAGTGAAGCCTCTGCACCTCACAACTTTTCGTATTTTTCTTCTCTTAGTCTCTCTGTGATACACTTCTGAAATTTCTTTAAGCCTCTTTCCAGCTGCCTGGGGGGCGTGACCACTTGGGGACCACTTTAAATTTGCACTTGAGCGTTTTTGTACTTCACATGTAGCAGGAAGCCCAGCTTTCAGTGGCTAAGACGTTGGCCCAGAAAGTGGATTTTCCTGAAAAATAATGAAGCTTAGTTACAGTCTCCCGTGGTGCTTCTCGCCTGCCCAGCATTCCTCCAAACTCAGGAGGAGACCGTGCACGGTGATCACGGGCGTACGTTGTATCAGTGTTGTCAAACTGCTGTTCAAACGGAAGTCACTGCGAACTGCTGTCGCTCTGCCTTTCAACTTCTTACCTGTCGCACTTCCCTTTGTACTGGTGATGGTGTAGCCTCAGGCTTTTTTGGGATCTGAGTAAGAAGTGAATTGAGAACCTAACATTTTCACTGCCATTTGAGAAGACATTTTGAAATGCTTAAAAATAGGTCATTAATTACGGGCTTCTAGTTAGATTTGTTTTGTCATCTTTAAATTTATTTCCTAAAGACGTGAGATAGAATTCAGATTAGAAAATTAAATTTGAACAAAAGTAAGAAAGATGAGCAAAGAAATCAAAAGAAATTGTCTTGACATCAAGAAGTAAATTGTAACAATTAAAAAAAAGAAATCTATCACACCCAAAGTTGTTCTTGTTTTTAGTTTCTAAGCCGTGTCTGACTCTCTGCGACTCCGTGGACGGTAGCCCTCGGGGCTCCTCTGTCAATGGTTATCTCCCAGACAAGAATACTGATGCAGGTTGCCATTTCCTTCTCCAGAGGATCTTCGCAACCCAGGGATCCAATCTATATCTCCTGAGTTGACAGGCATGTTCTTTACCACTGAGCTATCTGGGAAGCCCTTAAACCCAAGGTAGTACTTGAAGGCAATGGCACCCCACTCCAGTACTCTTGCCTGGAAAATCCCATGGACGGTGGAGCCTGGTAGGCTGCAGTTCAGGGGGTCGCGAAGAGTCAGACACGACCGAGTGACTTCACTTTCGCTTTTCACTTTCATGCATTGGAGAAGGAAATGGCAACCCACTCCAGTGTTCTTGCCTGGAGAATCCCAGGGATGGCAGAGCCTGGTGGGCTGCCATCTATGGGGTCGCGCAGTCGGACATGACTGAAGCGACTTAGCAGTCGCTTAGCTACTGCTAAGCAGTAGCAGTAACAGTAGCAGTACTTCGTTAAGGGGCACAAGTAAATTTCAAAAAGAAGTTGAGAATAGAATCTTAAGTTGTTTTATTATCTAACTGATGAAAGGTGGAAGAAATGAGACATATAAACAGATTGGGAAAAATTTTAAGCTCCTTGCTGTTTGGACAGGAGATATTAACACTGAAGGTGAAAACATAAAGCTCATAATATGTCAGTGTAATACCTGAGCTGACAAACTTCTTAATGATCCTCATCAATTCAAAGAATGTCTAAGGTTGGTCACTGCATATGAAAATGTAAAATGCCCTGTAAACTTCCACCTCACAAACAAAGACACAAGAGAGGCTTTCCCATACTTGACAATGATCTTAAAAATTTCCATGTTATCAATGACAAATTATGAAACAGAAGACACTTTCTAGAGCATTAATTTTAAAAACTTTGTTTTTGATCAAACATGCTGGAAAACACTAAATTATCCTTTTATTCTCTGAATAGAATTGATAAGACAAAACTTTTGTCGTATAAAGAGATCAAGATATTTGCTGCCAAAAACCTGTCAGAAAATAACATTTAAAGTGATGTGTTAAGCAATTATTCAATAGAACATCTGATATGTTTCTGGATTTTCTTTTCTAAAATATTTATTTTTGGCTGTGCCGGGTCTTAGTCGCAATGTGCAGGCTCTCCGTTGCTGCGCATGGGCTCCTCTCTCACTGTGGGCCCTGGGCGCAGTTGTCCAGAGACATGTGGGGTCTTGGCTCCCTGAGTAGGCGATGGAGCCCGCGTCTCTTCGTTGGAAGGTGGCTTCTTAACCGCTGGACCACCAGGGAGGTCTTGGATTTCTCTGATCTTTGTGATAGTTGCCACTTTTTGAAAGTTTATATTTTGTCGTGGTTTCTTATCCTCAGTAGAGGTTTTGAATATTTAACCTTACTTTTATAATCTTGTGATCTTTTTGTTAAAGAGGCCTCCTCCTATAAGTCACTAAAGCTTGGGGCCCCACAGGTCTGGGTCCACACCTGGCTGGCGTGTTACTAATTCTCAGGGAAGACTTTTCCGGGGGGCCAGGAGGAGCTGGGCGAGCGTCCTTGCCACCGCCTCCGTGTTGCAGATGTGTTTCTCACTGACATGAGCCCTTTGAGATCCTTGCTTATGCCTCAGGCTCCTGTGTCCTCAGGAAACACCAGATCCCCAAGGTCAGTAGCAGACCTGGGTGCTTACTTAACCACCCATACCACTGATTTCCCCAATTTCTGCTTTTGCTTTGTGGATTCCTTTTTATTTATTTATTTTGCTAGTTCCACGACATATTTAGAAAGCTTAAATTTTTTTAATTAATTGATTAACTTATGGCTGCACTGGGTCTTCGTTGCCATGCTCTGACTTGTCTCTAGTTACGGGGAGCAGGGGCTCTTCCCTAGGTGTGGCGCGTGTGCTTCTCACTGTGAAGGCTTCTCTTCTTGCTGAGCACGGGCTCTAGGTACACAGGCTTCAGTGGTTGCAGTTCGATGGCTCGAGGGCTTGCGGGCTTCAGTAGTTGCAGCACAGGGGTTCAGTGGTTGACATGTGGGGACCCTGGAGACGGCAGGCGTCAGTGGTCGTGCATGTGGGCTCAGCTGCTGGGCTGCTTGTGGAATCTTCCTGGACAAGGGATCCAGCCCATGTCCCCCAGATTGGCGGGTGGATTCCGTCTATGTACCACCAGGGCAGTCCTAGAAGGCTTGAACTTCTTTTCCCCCCACATTTTAGTTCTTTAGTAAAAGAACATTTTAGATATCTAATCCAATATCCTTCCAGAAATGAAAATGCTTGCAAATCTAATGTTCAATATTTTAAAAAGTACTTATAAAATATTTCCTCTATTGGCAGTAATTTTTTTTCCTGATACATCACAATACAGTTATTATAATCACAATGTGCCCTATATACTTTCCTTCATTCTAAGACAATATTTAATATCGTTTGCATCGTGACTTTTACATAATCGTGATCATCAGCCCACTGCAATAAAGCCAAAGCTTCGAGTTTTCTATCAAGTCTCAGCTGCCAGCAATGCACCAGAGGTAAATGGGTCAGGCCTTTGATGTAATTTCAGATATGAGTCACTAAAAATATTAGAGGTGACAAGGGATAACACTCATGTCCATACTGAGGGAGCCTTTGGCAAGCTGATTAGTTCCCAGCAGCTTTGCTGAAAAGAGACCAAGGCAGGCAGACTGCTGTCTGTCTAGCCCCCAGCCTTCATCCAGGGCTATGGCAGAGGTCGCTGCCGTGATTATAGCAGTTAAGATTACACACGCATACACACACACACACACACACACACACACACACACACACACAGAGAAGCATAGACAGAATATGAAGGTAGATGAAATGAATGACCCAGATCCAAAAGATCTGAAGGATTCAGATTCTCTCTCCTTTCCTCTCAAAGTTGTGCTGCAGAGGCTTAGAATCTCCTGACTCCTCACTCTTTTATAGGTTGGGACAGGTATTTATACTGTGTTTGGCATCCAAGTCAAAGAATAAAGCATTTTCCTTCATGAGGTTGCTTCTACAGTCAAATGAGAAATCACTGTCTCTACTTCTTTCTTTTAATAGCATTTGCATCATTCAGAGCAATTCTGAAGAAAAAATGTACCAGACCATTTCTTGAATTTGTATATAGAATTTTTTTTTTTTAAATCCTCAGAGGAGTTATTTATGTTTATTCAACTCCAGGCAAAATTTCACCTTGAGGTCTGAAAATGAGCTGGATTCTGGGAGTTGGCGTATAGAACATTGCTGCCAGAGCTGACGCTGCGGCCACCCCAATGGTCTTCATCATGGGTGGGCGTTTCATTCCGTCTCCTTCCGTGTGTCATAGTCTGGAGGTGCCCGAGAGGCACGCTTCAAAGCCTGCCGAGAGGGAAGTCTGTCCATCACGGGTACTGCCGGCCAGTCATGGCACGCTTGCCCTTTCAAAGTGGCTGATGGACCATTAGTTTTATTAACTGTGAACATCTGTTTTGTATGTATGCTGAAGTCTGTGGATATAGAGATGTCAGGGAATAATTGCTGCCCTTAAGAGTTTACAGTCTGGTTCTAATAGAAAGAAAAGGGAACCAGCCTTTACTGAGGGTCTATCATGTTCTGGCAGCTAACATGATGTTGCTTAAACCTCATGGTAACTCCATAAAGTTAAATATCATAACTTAGGTCTCAAATCCAACTGCAAAGTTGACATTCATGCCCCTGCATCCTTGTGCACTGATCAGTTCCACATTTGATTGCCAGTTTCTAAATTTTGGCTGAAAAGACTTTTTTTTTCTTTTATCTTCCTTTCCTCTGAGCTATTCAGGAGCTTGAAAAATGTATATGTATAATATACATTTGTATATGAAGATCACATACATACATATATGTGTATGAATGCTTACGTGTTAAGTTGCTTCAGTGATGTCCAACTCTGTGCAGTCCTAGAGACTGTGGCCCATCAGGTTCCTCTGTCCACGGAGTTCTCTAGGAAGGAACACTCGAGTGGGTTGGCATGCCCTCCTCCAAGGGATCTTCCTGACCTAGGGATCAAACCTGTGTCTCTTATGTCTCCTACAGTGGCAGGCGAGTTCTTGACCACTAGCGCCACCTGGGAAGGCATGAATACATATACATTCAAATATATAAATAATAAGTCAATTGAAATTATTTGCATCTTCAGTTAATTATTTGCAGTTGTTACAGCAAAAGACATTAAGTAGCAAACTTATTATTCAGCTTGTAAATTAATGGTGTTATGGAAAGCTTTTTCTGTTATGTGGTCATAGAATCAGTGTGATTGTGACATCAATGAGTTGTTAGCAGTAGTGGCCTTATTTTACTTTTTTACCTGGAGATCATAAGGGAAATAAAAGGCTCATGCTTAAATTAACTGCTAATTGACTAAAGTGAAGGTAAATAATCCAGTTTGTATTAACTTCCAAACCACGGGATGGAGGTTATACGTGTTTTATAGTATGTGCCAGATTTGATTGGTGGTGGCAGCTGTCTGCAATAGGAAGATTTAAAATTTTATTTTGTTATATTTTTCAGAAAAACAAAAACTGAGGCTCTGTCTTGCTCAGAGCAAGTGGCCTTGGTAAATTACTAGTTTTTTTTTTAAACTATATTTCTTTTAGAACTCATTAATTATTTAGTGAAGCAGGTTGATCTGTTTATTCCAAATACCACTAGACAATGAAGACTATGTAAAGGAACAATATTATTCCTGCATCTGAAGGAAAATTGGCATAGGAATCTTATTTATAAAATGTACCCACATGGTTGAAAAGCCAAGTTTTAGATTCATTAGTGATAACCCTGCAACAAAAGAACAGTTAAATGTGTCTTTGTGTCAGATTTGTGTTAAAAAAAATTCAATATTACAAACTATTTTATACTGATATAATACTTTAAAATGAAAATGCTGAGTTAGAAAGTAAATTACTTACTGGGTTATTTTCTTACCAAAATATCTTGTCCATAAGCCCTCTTTGCATATCAATTATGAACATGTTCAGTTGCTAATCAGAAACTCTGATTTGGGGGGTGGTTTCAATAAGCAAAAGTTTATATTTTCTGTAGAGTGAGAAGCTGGTTGGTAAGGGTTGTTTCGATTGGCTCAGCCACTGCACAGGGCTCTCGGGAGCTCAGCTCTTCCTAACACTCTGCTCTCACATGCTGAACACTTGTCCACACGTGGCTGTGACAAACACAGCCTCAAGTCCATATTCCAAAGGATGATCAAAAGCACAAAAGGCCTTCTCCTGAGAAGGCTGGCTCTTTTCACTCGGTTTGGAATTGCATGCCTCTTCCCAGTAAACTTTTCCTTACATCTCTTTAGCCAGAAGTGGATCACTTGTCTCTCCAGCCCATCACTGGCAAAGAGGAATCATCATCTCTGGTTTTGTCCCCAGAGGTTGGGAGAGGCTTCGCTTCCCAGGATCAAGAATTCTCCACCCGCTCCGTCAGCATAAAAGTGGTGCGTGGCTGTGAGCAATAAACACCGTCGTCCACAAAGGGCAAACCTACTTTAGGGATTTAGAATATCACTTGAATCAGAGCATCATTTCCTTGTTGAAATAGATTCATATAAATACTTGCCAAACGCTTGGAGTTTGAAACGTAAGATTTTTGTTCTTGCAAACAAAAGGAAATAGGTAAAGAGATAACATCTTACCAAATGATCATTAGAAAAGATAAATCATATCATTAGTCTGCATCAGTCAAGAAATCCTGAACTAAGACTATATAAAATGACGCTAAAGCTAAATTGGCCAGTTTCCATTTTAAAAAAAGTCTTGAATAAACTCTTGGTGATATTTGATGCTATATTTTTCTCATTTATTGTTGTTTAGCCACTAAGTCATGTAGGACTCTTTGCAAACCCATGGACTGTAGCCCACCAGGCTCCTCTGTCCATGGGATTCCCCAGGCAAGAATACTTGGAATGGGCTGCCATTTCCTTTTCCAGGGGATCTTTCAAACCCAGGGATCAAACCCGCTTCTCTTGCCTTGTCAGTCAGGTTCTTTATCACTGAGCCACCAGGGAAACACATTTTTCTCAATACAAGATGTTATTTTAAAATTAAGAGTATATTTCACTATAGTCCATATCATATCCCAGAGCTGTGTTTGTGGGAGAATGTGTCAGAATGACGCCTAATCACTTTCCTAGACTTTTTCACACTGGGTGGTAAATCAGATACTGTGGAACGTCTGAGATGTTGCCCTAACTGCAAACAAATTAGCTCCACATGCTTTTGTGTACTTTTGCTGCCGAGGAGACCACACGCTCAGGTCAGTCAGCCCGAGACACCCACTGACCCAGCAGCCTTTCCCATGTCTCTGCCCTGATTTCCGCAAGACAACGCAGTGCTTGTCAGGCGCGGATCTCCAGAAGAGCCTGAAATTAGGAGACTTGAAGCTTTTATGGGGCTGCCGGCACATCTGCCCATCTTTCCGTTTAGAGAGAAAGCTTACTCAACCCCTGGGAATATAAGCAAATCTCTCCAGAGAGGAAAGAGTAACAATCAGTCTTTTCTGTCTTAGGGTGTCTCCAGGTCTCTCCAGAGGAATGTATTATCATCTCTAGCTTCCAGGGCTGTTTGCTGTACAGGTAGATCCTTTGCTTAGATGGTTCAGGCCACAGAGAAATGGAACTTTGGACTGATATTCTGAAATTTCACTTTTGATGGACGTGAGTAACTTCCACAGACTAGTGGTGTTTAGTATTGACACCCAGTGGGGTTCCCAGGTGATGTTAGTGGCAAAGAACCTGCCTGCCAATGCAGGAGACATAAAGAGACAGGGGTTCTATCCCAGGGTTGGGAAGACCCCCTGGAGGAGGTTATGGTGACCCACTCCAGTATTCTTGCCTGCTGGGCTACAGTCCATGGGGTCACAAAGAGTCGGCCACGACTGAAGCGACTTAGCACGCACACGTTGAAACCCAATAATAGAAAGTAAACAACTGTAATCACTGAAAACAATGAGACACATCAAATTTGTTACCAGAGAGTTTTTTGTAAGTCAATAGGGAATTCCCTTCCATCTTTCTGCCAGGCCATCTCACAGTCAACACCTCCAAGGAAAACCTCGAGAGGGGAAGGGGAATGGCAAGCAAACTGGGTGTCTTTCTCTGTCTGACTTAATTCCCTCCTTATGGTAATTTCTAGGTTCGTCCTCGTCACTACAGATGGCATTACTTCATTCATTTTAATGGCTGAACTATACTGTGCATATGTATCACGTTTCTATCCTTTTATCAGCTGACGGACACACAGCTTCTGTGTCTTGAGTGTTGTAAATAGTGCTACAGTGAACACTGGGGTGCATGCATCATTTCAAATTATGGTTTTCTCCTGATACGTGCTTAGGAGTGGGACCGATGGATCATATGGTAGCTCTATTTTCAGTTTTTTATGGAACCTCCAGATTGTTCTCCATAGTAGCCGCAGCAGTTTACATTTCCACCAACATTGCAGGTGGGTTTCCTTTTCTCCACATCATCTCCAACATTTATTATTTGTAGATTTTTTAAATGATGGCCATTCTGACCAGTGTGAGGTAATAACCTCATGCTGTCTTTGGGGTCACACAGAATCAGACACGACTGAAGCGACTTAGCAGCAGCAGCAGCAGCAGCAGCAGCAGCAGTTTCAATCTGGTCTTCTGTAATAATTAGTGATGCTGAGAGTCTTTTCATGATTTTGAGGTTGTCTGTATGCCTTCTTTGGAGAAATGTCTAATTAGATCTTCCATCCATTTTTTGGTTAGGTTGTTTTGATTTTTTTTTTTTTTTTATATTGACCTGCATGAGCTGTTGGATATTTTGGCAATTAATCCCTTGTCAGTTGGTTCATTTGCAGATTATTTTCTCCCTTTCTGTGGGTTGTCTTTTTGTTTATGTTTCCCTTTGCTGTGCAAAAGCTTTAAGTTTAATTAAGCCAAATTGTTTTTGTTTTTATTTTCCTTCCTCTAGGAGGTGGATCAAAAGATCTCGCTGCAATTTATGTCAGGGAGTATTTTGCCTATGTTTTCCTCTAGGAGTTTTATAGAATCTGGTCTTACATTTGGGTGTTTAATCCATTTTGAGTTTATTTTTGTGTATGGCATTAGAGAAAGTTCTAGTTTCAGTTTTTTTACATGTAGCTGTCCAGTTTTCCAAGCACTGCTTATTGAAGAGCCTGTCTTTTCTCCTTTGTCATAGATTAGGTGACCATAGGTGCATGGGTTTATCTCTGAACTTTCTGTCTTGTTCCATTGAAGTATATTCGTATCTTTGTTTTGATTACGATAGTTTTGTAGTGTAGTCTGAAGTCAGAATTCTTCACTGCCAAGAAAACAGAAAAAAGAAAGTGAGCTGCGTGTTTCAGATTCATGTCACACAAAGACTCAGTTGATGACGTCTACTGTAATAGCGCTTGAAGAGCTACAGTCCTTGTCTTAATCTGTTCGGCTGTTGTAACAATGCAGCAGCCTGGGTGATGTACACAACAACTTTTATTTCTCTGGGAAGAGAAGATGGAAAGTCCAAGGTCAAGGTGCCAGTGGTGGAGAGAGAGGACTAGAAGGTCTGGAATCTCTTCCTCTTCTTATGAAAGCACTGATCCCGTTGTGGGGGCCACATCCTCATGACCCCCCTCAATCTACCTCCCAAAGGGCTTACCTCCGAATACCATTAGATTGGGGGGTCAGGGCTGCAACTGACTTGGGGCGTTTACAAGTGTTCAGTCTATAGCGCTACTCTTTGAACAACGAGTACTTCTTTTTTTTTTTGGTGAATTGTTTTCATCCAAGACCACACTAAATACATATAAGAAGTAATATTGTAATGTTAGATTTTCTGGTGAAGAAATCTCACCAGTTTTCTTGACTGAACAATTTCAAGTCAGGAACTGCCAGATTAAGCAATTTGAACTATGTCCAGTCTTTGGATGCTGGCCAATATCTTAATCTGTATTTACATGCCAAGCGGAAGGCTGATTGGGGATCATCTCTCTGCCACTTGATGGCTGTTTCCCCGTGTTTTGAGGGCTCTCTTGTGTTTAGCTTACATTTGTCTGTAAAGGTAATTGTCTGTGATAGAACATTACTCTTAAGTTCAAGATAATTTATAGCAAGAAAAAAGTTAAAAAATTAATGAAGAAAGTGTTGTCAAAAAAAGAAAGAGCATGATAAACTTTAGTCGGATCACTCTTTTTACTCAAAATGTACAACTTACTTACATTATTTTTAACCTAAATTCACTTGTTTTCATTGCATCTATAAAATTACTAGGTTATCTTAGCCTGTAATGGAACATATTCTGCTTTCCTTCTATTAAAATTTAACAGCTTTTCACTTAATGGCAAGGTTGTCAGGAATGAATTAAGAGTAATCGAGCGGGAAATGGGTCGGTTTGTTTATCAGTTTGTGAAACTGTAGTCCTCTGAAACCTCTACCATCTCTTCTCCAGCCGGTTCTGAGAGTGAATGGGAGATGGTTCCCACCTTTTGAATTATTGTTGGATTATCTCTTTTACATTTCCTCCCTGCTAAAAATTCTTTGAGGTTGCTGCTGCTGTCCTATCATCACGGAGCATCATTTTGATGGTGACACCAAAAATAGAAATGAAGACTGAGGATCTGAATTACAATGAGGACTAGAATTTGTTATGGAAAAGGCTTTCTGTTTCATTTTAGGGAAAAAATATATACTTGTTTATTCAGATCTAAAAGGAGATTGTAGGATCCCTGGATAGGCTAATGATTTTGATGCTTCATTTGCAAATGAATGCTCCTTATTTGGGGAACTTTTATTAAAAGCTATGAGAAAAAACATTGTCTGGAGAAGGAAACGGCAACGCACTCCAGTATTCTTGCCTGGGAAATCCCATGGACAGAGGAGCCTGGCAGGATACAGCCCACGGGGTCGCAGAGTAAGACACGACTTAGTGACTAAACAGCAACAACAAATGAGAGAAAAAAGAGAGAGGGCAGAGGAAGCCCCCCTAGAGGCTGCCTCTTGATATCTTCTGCTGACCCCAGCCTTTCAGCTCTGACTGCAAACTTGTACCAACCACTTGCCCTTCCCAAGACCCACTGTCTCAGGAAAGCCATGTGGGCTCGCCCGCTGCTGACAGAGTCTGATCCTTACGGATCTCAGCAGGCAACAAGCTGCTTACCCGGGAACCTCTCCCAGGCACACACAATGTTCTTCCTAAGGGGATTCTGGCCAACGAGACTCTCTCCTTCTTGCTAGGTTCTGAGCGTCCTGTATTGATCGGCTCTCCACGCGAATGCTGAGTCAGCCTGCCTTTTAATCTGCCACTGCAGGCACTCACTCAGCACATTCTCACCCAGCACCACCTCTGTGCCACATGCTGCAGAGGTCCTGGGGGCAGCCACAGCCCAGCCGCACACAGAGCTGGCACTCAAGCCCAGGAGGCCGACAGGGGAGCAGGCGCAGACTCAGGCGTGTCCAGCTCTCTGAGGCTGGGAGCACTCACCTGGTCAGAGGAGGACAGGGCCAGGCTGGGGAGGGCAGGACTGATCCAAGGAGAGGGAACAGCCAAGGAAGGGCCAGAGCAGGAGAGCTGGAGGGGCTGGAACTAAGAGGCGGGAGGAGACGGGGGCGAAGGGCTGTGCAGGGCAAGGTCTAGGAGTGTGAGCCCCCTGCTAAGGCGGCAGCATGGCCCTAAGAGTAGGGGGACGTTTCTGAAAGGCCTGCTGGACCCGCTGCATTTCTGAAGGGCTGCTCTTGTTACAGAGTGAACAAGAGCACGTGAGGGCAACGCTAGAGAGACAGCCGCCTCTGGAGACTGTTTCTGTTACCAGACTCAGGAAATACTTGAAAATCAATGCCTGAGAGGCAGGTGTTGGTAAAAACAGAAAAATATGTTGCTTTTAATTCAAAACACAGCAGTCTGGGGAGAAGGCAGACTCCTGTCCCCAAAGACCAACTCTGATGATTCTGCTTGGCCATGACAAGTTTTAAAGGGAATAAGGGAAATAATCGCAGGGAACCACTGAGATGGGGGTCAGAGTCGTCTCCAGGCCCCACTGCATGCTGACTTGTGCTCTTTCTTTAGATGCTGTCTAGTCCACAGTTTGTTGGTGAGATTATGAAGAGGAAATTAGAGAAGAGATCTGGTCATCTCTTAGTTCAGTTCAGTTTCTCAGTCATGTCCGACTCTTTGCAAACCCATGGACTGCAGCACGCCAGGCCTCCCTATCCATCACCAATTCCCAGAGTTTACTCAAACTCATGTCCATCCAGTCAGTGATGCCATCCAAGCATCTCATCCTCTGGTGTCCCCTTCTCCTCTCACCATCAATCTTTCCCAGCATCAGGGTCTTTTCAGATGAGTCAGTTCTTCACAGCAGATGACCAAAGTATTGGAGTTTCAGCTTCAGCATCAGTCCTTCCAATGAATATTCAGGACTGATTTCCTTTAGGATGGACTGGTTGGATCTCCTTGCAGTCCAAGGGACTCTCAGGAGTCTTCTCCAACACCACAGTTCAAAAGCATCAATTCTTCAGCGCTCAGCTTTCTTTATAGTCCAACTCTCACATCCATACATGACTACTGGAAAAACCATACCTTTAACTAGATGGACCTTTGTCAGCAAAGTAATGTCTCTGCTTTTTAATATGCTGTGTAGGTTGGTCATAGCTTTTCTTCCAAGGAGCAAACGTCTTTTAATTTCATGGCTGTAGTCACCATCTGCAGTGATTTTGGAGCCCAAGAAAATAAAGTCTGCTACCCTTTCCACTGTTTCCCCATCTATTTGCCCTGAAGTGATGGGGCCAGATGCCATGATCTTAGTTTTCTGAATGTTGAGTTATAATTAATTCTAATTAATCTCTTAATTACTTGTTCTTTATTTCTACTGCTTTGATCTACAGAAAGAACCAACAGGTTAGGCAAGATATTGTGTGAGCAAAAAGTTTTGAAAGCTGTGCTAGGGCTGGAGACGAGTGCAGGCACCTGATTTAAAAGCTAGTTACACTATAGCTTTGCTCAAGTGACAAGACAAGAGGGGTTTCTTGCAAAGGGCAGTTTGCTGCAAAACGCTACTTCTATCTTAGGTCTGGACCCCAGAAGCTAACTGGAAGGTGAGGACTTTGTATCAATTATTTGTGACAGCATTGCTGCCTGAGGAGACCTGTAAGGAAGTGGGGGAAGCAAGACAGGAGGGGAAGGAGCCCTGAGAGGGTGCATTCTCAGGCAGAGTCCCCGGTGCAGTCTGACCCCAATGGGAGCTTTGAGAGCTACTTTGGTATTTGACCAAGCTCTACTGTGGTCTGTGATCAGCCTCTGAGTCAAGCATCTGGGCCCTCACGCCCCTGCTAGCCAGTCATCCCACCAGCTGTGGGTCCTCCCCAGGAAGATGTAGCCCCCCGGACACTGCCAGCTCTCCTCGTTTGTGGGTGACACAGCTTCAGCAGGCCAGGGCAGCCCTCTGAAGACAGCACACTACTGCAGTCTCAAGAAAACACGAAGATGCTGGAGGACACACAAAATGGGAAGCGCCACAGGGATCTAGGTAGGGCAGCGCTGTGTCCCCACAAGGCAGTTCTAGTAATCCAGAATTCAGGAGACGGGGCCAGAGAGAATGCTGGTTATGGCCAGAGGGAAAGAGGACGACAGACACATTTGAAAGATATGAGAAGAAATGTGGGGACAGAATATAGTAATTTTATTAGTAACTAGCTTGCTGCTGCTAAGTCACTTCAGTCGTGTCCGACTCTGTGCGACCCCATGGACTGCAGCCTACCAGGCTTCTCCATCCATGGGATTCTCCAGGCAAGAACACTGGAATGGGTTGCCATTTTCTTCTCCAATTAATGAAAGTGGAAAGTGAAAGTGAAGTTGCTCAGTCGTGTCTGACTCTTAGCGACCCCGTGGACTGCAGCCTACAAGGCTCCTCCATCCATGGGATTTTCCGGGCAACAGTACTGGAGTGGGGTGCCATTGCCTTCTCCCAGTAACTAGCTTACCTGTTCTTAACTTTCATTCGTAAGTATTGCATGCTGTTTTCTAAACGACAATAAAAATATAAAATAAACAATACACATATAACAGGGCTTCCCAGGTGATGCTAGTGGTAAAGAACCTGCCTGCCAATGTAGGAGACATTAAGAGACCTGGTTTGATCCCTGGGTTGGGAAGATCCCCTGGGGCCAGACATGGCAAGCCACTCCAGTACTCTTGCCTGGAGAATCCCATGGACAGAGGAACGTGGTGGGCTACAGACCATGGGGTCACAGAGAGTTGAACACGACTGAATGACTTAACCTCATGGCACACAAACATGCAACAATTCTATTTTAAAAAGTCAAGAACAACGTTACTGGAGACAGAGTGCGGCAGTGAGCAGGAAGTCCCAGACTTTTTCTTTATGAAATTTAAAAAAACACACGGCAGTAGCCAGTTTGCTAAGAGTGGCGCACGGACAAGATGTGAACACTTATCAATTCAAAAAGGGAAACCAAGAGCATAAAGCTTAACTGACAGCAAATCAGTACTAAAGTGAAAAGCATGCAATATGCCATTTCCCCTAAGATTTCACACGCATCTTAATGAGGCTGCTGCGTTCTGATGAGTCTTGAACAGCGGACTCAGTTGGGTTACACGGCAGAATTTAGAGGGCAGAGCTGCATTACTCTTCCAGAATGCTTTTGGGCAACATCTCAGAGTTGATTTAATAAAACAAAGACAACATATTAAATTTTTTGAAAGCCTGTTTTGTTAGGTGCCCTCAGAAAATAAATAGATGAGTTGAGAAATTCATTTCATTAGCTGATATTAAAACTCTCCTATCTCACTGAAATATTTCATTGGCTTTCAAGTTGATTTCCCTAATGGAGAGGCTGGCTAGAAGATTGTGTAGAAAATACGATGTACTGATATAATTCAATAATTTCCTCTAAAGCTTTTTGGAGAAATGCATATCTGGAAAAGGGAATTTTTATTTACCATTCTCAAAATAGCACTCAAATCACTCAAAAAATGGGCTCATCACTGCTTGTTTAATGTGTATTTGGCAAAAATGGACAGCACTGATATCCTGAAAAATGTTCCTGTGTCTCTGGGATCCAGTAACGTTTCTTTAGAAAAAGGGAATCCAGTTTCAAGAGAAGCTAGGGTGGTATTTAGGCCCACAGGAAGAAGTCCGTGTTACCTGGAAAAAGGCATGCGATGCAGATGGAGGCTGGGTCTTTTTCTTACCCGTTCATCACACTCAGATCATTATTTTCTCTTCGCTTTGACTTCATTAACCTTCTTGGAGAATGGGAAGATGCCCCTGGTGGGCTGTAACAGAATCTGGCTGTTGATTAAACCTCTGTGGTTAGTTCAGACCTTCCCAGGTGATGCTAGTGGGTAAAGAATCCACATGCAGTGTTAGGAGATGCAGGAGATGCTGGTTTGACTCCAGGGGCGGGAAGATCCCCTGAAGAAGGAAGTGGCAACCTGCTCCAGTATTCTTGCCTGGAAAAATTCCAAGGACAGAGGAGCCTGGTCGGCCATGGTCCATGGAGTCGGAAAGAGTCGGACATAACTGAGCACAACACACCCTCCAGAGCCGGGAAGTGTGGCTGCTGGGGCGCGAGGGAGTGGAGACCCCCAGAGTCAGCTCCATAGACAAGACACTAAAGGGGTGAAACAGTTGTTGGCAGTCTTAGCTTTTCTTTTTTTTTTTTAATTGTACAGACAATTTTATTAAGAAGCATGTTACAGAGGGGTTGGAACTTAGCCTGCAAGTCAAGAACAATTAAGGAAATGAAAAAAATGTGGCAAAAAAATGTGTTTCAGACACAATAAACAATGAACCTTTCTCTTTAAGAAAGAAAATGTACTCCCAGTGCACTACTTGGCAAAATTATTTTATAAAAGAAACACACACACAAAGTGCATGAAGTTATTGTTCACAACAGAAGACAGAACTTAAGTAAGTGTTTAGCCTCTCTCACACGTGTTCCTATAAAATCAGGGCGGAGGCTAAGTTTCCTCCAGATAGACAGTGAGAAGGCCAATGATTTAATTATCTGGAAGGGCAAGGTCTTGAGTGTTTCTTCCTGGCTACTGAATCTGACCCGTTCTAACGGGTGGATATCCTTCATATCAAAGACTTTTTGGGGGGAGCTTTCCCAGCCTCTGCCTGGCTCTCTATGACTTACTTAGAGGATCAATGAAATAGCACATTCATTACTTTAGTTTGGTGGGGGGAAAAATAAGGAGTGTCTTCATCATCAGAACAACTGGCTCCAAAGTAAGATTTTGGCGATTCAGAAATGTCATCTGTGAGTCACCAAATTCTCAGTTTCCTGTTTAAAAAAATGGAAACAGCTGATTGCTTGGGTGTCAATTACCAATTTCAAGATACTACTAAAGTTATTAAGGCAGTTTTAAATTTGTACCTCTCTTTCTGTCTCTCCAAGTCTCTCAGTTATGTCTGATGCTTTGCAAACCCATGGACTATAACCCGCCAGGCTCCTCTGTCCTTGGGATTCTCCAGGCAAGAATACAGGAGTGGGTTGCCATTACCTTCTCCAGGAGATTTACCTGACCCAGGGACTGAACCCGGATCTCCCGCATTGCAGGCAGATTCTTGACCATCTGAGCCAGCAGGGAAGCCCTGGATTTGTATAAAACAACCCTATTTAAAAATCCACGGCCACTTACTTGAACAGAAACCTCATCGGCACCTGTCTGACTCCTTATTTATTCTCTGCCAATTGTCTGTTCGCTTAATTAGCAAAGAACACAATTTCCTCATTCCTCTTAAGCCCCTAATTCAACCAACGCCCATCTTGTACATCAGGACTTACTAGCTGTGTGTGGGCTCCTCGTGTGTGGGCTCCCTCCCCTGTCTGCCCCAGGGCTACACACTCTTCTAGACACGTGTATTCCGCCTTTTGTCCCTCCAGGGTCAAAGGAGTGCGTCTCTCCTCCTCTTCAAACCCATCTTTGCGGCGTCACCCTTCTGGCTCTAGTGTTACAGAAAACACGGTTAGAAGCCTTACCCATCGTTTCTATCAAATATTGTAAAGTGCACCATGTGAGCAAAAGTGTTTTCCAAATTGCTTGCAAAACTGACTGACTCTCCTTGGGTAGTACTGGAGGCACCCAGAATTATTTTAGCAATGTGCGTGTGTGTGTGTCTGTGTGTGTGTGTGCACGTGCACACATGCCACATTTCTACATTGATCCTTCAATTAGTGTCATATTTTCCATTTTGCAGTCTATTTTCCATGTTCATCAGCTATATTTAGTTTAGATGTTTTCTGGGGACATGGAAGACAGCAGAGCTCTGTTTATCTCATGAACTGTTGGATTTTCTCAAAGTCTGAAACTAGAGTGTCTCCTTTTCTCACCTGGATCTTCTCTCCAGGCCATTTCATTCGCGCCTGACAATTCAGTTCCTCACGGTGGGCTGACCTCCCGCACGCTGTCCTCTCTACCCTGAGACCCTCTCTGAGCTCCTCCCTACCTGTACGATGGCTGGTTTGATACATGCTTCATCGTTCATGAGTGATGAGTGGATGAATAAGTGAACAGATGGGTTGCATGTTTCTGAATCCCACCTTGGGGGAAAACAAGAAGAGAAACATCAAACCACCTTAAGCACATTCCACGTACTCCAAACCTCTGGACCTAGCTCCCCTTCTATCTGAATATATACAGTTTTATTTGTGTTCTTGGATTGTGACTCCCACAGACTCAAGAATGTTCAGCCCCAGTGTTGCCTCTGGCCTTTCACTGTTGTGTGTGTCTGAGATTGGTTTATCCATTTAATGTTTTGGCTGAGCTGGGGCTTCATTGCTCTGCACGGGCTTTCGCTAGCTGTGGCCAGCCGGGGCTCCCTTCCTTGCAGTGCGTGGGCGTCTCATCACGCTGGCTTCCCTTGGAGGGGGGCACAGGCTCTAGGGCACACAGAGTCAGTAGCTGTGGCACACGGGCTTAGCTGCTCCTGGCATGTGGGATCTTCCTGGACCAGGGATCGAACCGGTGTCCCTGGCATTGCAAGGCAGCTTCTTAACCACCGGGCCAGCAGGGAAGCCCCTCGCTGTGGGTTCTACATGCTGCAGTGTCTACTGTGGAGCCTTTTGTGTCGTGGAGTAGGTGGATGCAGTCTCCCCCCCAGCCCCCGCCACCCCCAGCACTAACTGTCCAAGGACTTCCTGAATGCCGTGCACCCTCATGATATTGTGTGAATTGCTTATAGCGAGAGGAGAAAAGCAGTGAGTTGCTGGGTGTCAGAATCACTGGTCTGATCATGCACAGTTTTTTCCGTATAGAAAATGTGCCCTTAATGGAATGATAGCATGGTCTGCTGAGAACTGTTAATGGCAGCAACCAGAAGGCCACACACTATTGGATTTGTGTGCTGTCTTGTAAGATAGGTATGTGTGGCTGACCTATATAGAATGCAGAGATTTTTCATAGCCTGCATATGGGCTCAAGAACCCATACAACAGAAGTGATGGAAGAGGGGGTGGGTTTATCAGTTTTTCCTAATGAATCCATTGGAAGAGATGTGCTTTCTTTCCCTATTTCTCTAAGATCTGCCAGTTTAGATGTTTTAATGCTTTAGAAATGAAAGCTTCTATACCAAACACTTCCCTTGAATTGTAAACTGAGGCTGCCCACCTGGCTATTGCAGCTTCTGTGACTTTTGAGTGAACAGGTCAAAGTTGGTTGCAGTGTTGGCTTTGATAATTAATACTGATTATCAAGGAGATACAGGGCTGCTCCTACATAATGGGAGCTGGAGGAGTGAGCGTGGTACCCAGGGTCTTCCTGTGATGGTCAGAACCTTTGGAGATGGAGCTCAGCCATCTCTCCAGTTACAAAACCCAGATCCAGTTTGGGAAGCAGAGTATTGAGCTGCTGAAGAAGAGGGCCATGCAGGCCACCTCTGCTCTCAGCTACCTGGCACCTCAACCCCGGCTTCTATATTTGGCAAGTCTCTTTGTATGAGTCCTGATGGGAAGCAGATTCTGTTTCTATTTAGGATTTGAAAAGGTTCGGTGCTCTGTTGTACAGCATTCGTGGCCACCGAGAGGCAAGCACCTGGCTTTGGTGTGGCCCGTCACACTTGCTTGGTCTGGATTCAAGTCGGTGAAGAAGCAGTTTTGCAGCTGAGCAGCACCCAGAGGCAGCCACATTGTTCAATTCTGAGGTGAAGCAACCCCTTCCAGACAGGGGCCGTGCCAAGGTGTGGTGTGCCCACTGCCAGCTGGCCCGCGTTTCCTGCCACTTTCTGAGCTCGGTTCCCTGGGCTGCATGGTAATCCTGGAAGTTCCCTAATATCTTTTCAATGGACTGTTTTTCTGTTTACATCATCCAAGGTCATTTTCTGTTTCTTCTAACCAGGAGGCTTGCATTCGACACCAAGGAACCTACAGGCGCACTCTTTTCCTTTTTTAATTGGAGTGGAGTTGATTCTCAGTTGTGTTAGCTTCTGGTGTATAGCGAAGTGATTCAGATTTACTTAGGGCACAGTCGCTCAGTCGTGTGCGCTCTTCATGACCCCCTGGACCGTCGCCCGCAAGGCTCCTCTGTCCATGGGATTCTCCAGGCAAGAATACTGGAGGGGGTTGCTGTTTCCTTCCCCAGAGGATCTTCCTGACCCAGGGATCCAACCTGGGTCTCCTGCGTTGCAGGCAGATTCTTTACCCCTAGCGCCACCACTTGGGAAGCCCATTTGCCCTTATAGATTGTTACAAGATACTGAGTAGAGTTCCCTGTGCTGTATGGTAGTTCCTTGTTGGTTATCTATTTTATAAAAAGTATGTATCCGTTAATCCCAAATACCACTTTAAGCGCCATCTCCGAGGGTTGGGCATTCTGAACCCACACGTGTGTGCAGTACCAGCTGCACCTCCAGAGGAACCCCGGACCCAGCTCACTGCAGAGCCCGTGGAAAGGCCTGCTCGGTTGCGTAGAGGAGGCGCCTCTAGACAGCTGCTCCTCCGAGGTGGAGACTGAGGTTTGTCCTGTGGCTGCCCGGTGACATCATTCACAGAGACTGTCTCGGTGTCTGGAGTCTTAGGAAACCTCAGGTGCGCTGTGGGGGTCAGGAAATGTTTGTGGCATTTTCATCCTGATGATGCAACAGGAATATGATCTGTAAATCCTGCTTGCTGGCCTCAAAATGCCAAAGACGCATTAATATAAGCTTTTCAAAACACAAGTCAGTGAACCAGAGAGGGGTTAAGTAGAAGGAAGTGACATACAGAAAGACATAGGTGTTATTCTATACACAAAGGTGAAAAAGATTGAAGGGTGGATAGGGGTTTCATTGATTCCTTAGAGTGGAAATCAACAAGGAGCTTATTATACAAGAAGGAAGAAAAGGCATGTTTTTAAGTTAGCAAAAAAATGGATGACTCGTTATCCTTATCTTAACCTTGTGAGGTTACTAGCTAAGCACAGCCTTGGCTAACATGGGCAACTTGAATTATCTAGTTGTTTATTGGAAAAAAGTTAAGTGGAACATGCTTATCTGTTTCTTAATATGAAAAACAGGTAGTTATTCGGAATTCTCATGAATAGGGAAGAACTATTGAAACTGTGACCGTGGAAGGGAAATCAAATAATAGAGGTGAAAACAGGGGTCTCAGGAAGATAAATGAAAACAATTTTAGATTGAATTGAACCTGAGGGGTGCAGAAGTTCAAGCTTTGAAAGGGAAATTCTGTGACACAGCCAGAAAGAAAAAGCCAGCATTTAAAATGTATACATATAAAGATACAGTGGAAAGTATGTACTATATAAAGGCAATTCCACCTCGAGGTGCAGAAAGGAATTATATGAGAAATAAAAGTAAGGACACAAGGCTTCACGCTCACCCACAGTACTAGCTTATGTAAAACAGTGTATAGTCTAAAGGATTATGCGTGTGGTGTGGCTGACTCAGCAAAAGCTTGACATTGGTCAGGCTGGCTCTGAACCCTGGGGCATCACCTGGTGTTCGCCAGGGTGCTGTCAGGAAGACTGCTGACTCGGTGCTCTGTACAGAAAGGTACTCCCGGCTCTGAAGGCTGGGGGTCTGAGATCAAGGGTCCGCAAGGCTGGGTCCTCCTGAGGACCCCGTGCAGAGGGTCTGTCCAGACCTCGCTCCACGGTCGGTACACGGCCGCCTTCTCCCTGTGTGTTCACACCATCTTCCCTGTGGACACGCCTGTGTCCACATGCCCTCTTTCTATAAGGACGTGAGTCAGATGGATCAGGGCTTCCTCTGATGACCTCATTTTAATTTAATTCCCTCATTAAGGACACGGTCTCAAAACATCTGAGATGCTAGAGATTAGGACTTCAAACGTGGATTTCTTGGATACCGGCAACCTACTTTTCTAAGCTCTTTTAAAGCAGGGGGTGCTGTGGCAGGTGAGGCTGACAGAGGCCAGCAGAGGGCAGCAAAGAGCTAGGCAGTTGGGCCTGCAGACCGACGAGTCTGCAGGCACGGGAATCACCTTGTCACGCGTGTTTCTCTCTAGACCAGGGGTTCTTAAGTTTTGCTCCACACTAGAAACACTTGGGGAACCTTTTAAAGCTCCTGACATCCTAGTCAAAGCCCAAAGCTTCTGCCGTCCTAACGCGAAGCCAAGGGCAGGGGAGCTGCTGTGTGTAGAGCAAACAGAGCACAAGAAGTGGTGCTGGAGCGGACGTTGGGGCGCGCGTGCCCGCCCCCCAGGAGCCCAGAGAGCCCTCCCTCCCCCCAGTGGGATCTGGGAACGCCTTTGAGGGGTGTATCACTCTTAGGAAGGAGAGAGGGGTAGGTTTAAGGAGGTCCAGGGAGCTGCCATGAGCCCTGATTCTAACGAACGATCAGAGAGAGGTTTTTAGAGTCTTGTGGAAGGATCAAAGAATCAAACGATTATGGAGGGAGGAGAACTTCTGACTCAACTCACCACAGCTTCAGCTCTTGAGAGAAGAGAATACGGATCGGGAGACTTTAACGAATCTATGGGGAAAGACAATTGTGATGATACTATCTGTCCAGAGTCTGACTGCACCCTGAGCACGTAGATTTTTTAAAACTCTAATTGAAGTATCGTTAATTTACAATGTTATGTTCTCTTCAGGTGCACAGCAGACTGCTGTGCGTGTCCTCAGTTGCTTCTGTCGTGTCCGGCTCTCTGTGACCCCACAGCCTGTATCCCGCCAGGCTCCTCCATCCATGGGGTTCTCCAGGGAGGAATACTGGAGTGGGTTGTCATGCCCTTCTCCGCGGGATCTTCCTGACCTGGATTTTATATATACTTTTTCAGATTCTTCTCCATTGTAGGTGACTATGAAATATTGAGTATAGTTCCCTGAGCTATACAGCAGACCTTTGTTTATCACTTTTATATATAGTGAAAGTGAAAGTGAAGTCGCTCAGTCGTGTCTAACTCTTTGTGACCCCATGGACTGCAGCACGCCAGGCTTCCCTGTCCATCACCACCTCCCAGAGCTTGCTCAAACCCAGTTCCATTGAGTCAGTGATGCCATCCGACCATCTCAAAAATTCTGTAAAGAGATTAATTCATGATGGCAGAGGCACGTGAAGAACACTCACCTCTGTTTGACTCAGACGTGTCAGCTGTGCACACTGGAATCACCTGGGGAGTGGTAAAAACACCAGCGCCTAGTCCCTCCCCCGCCCAGACAGGCTGGCAGAGAGGCAAGCGGCCCGGACCTCAGGATGTAAACCTGCGGGGTGGCTCAGACACGCCATATGAGAGCCGTGGCCGGCAGTCAGCACTCCGGTGCTGGCTGGTCTCCGCCTGTGAGTCAGGATAGCCTCAGAGGACACGCAGTCAAGATGATCAACAGGCCCGGCTGACACTCGTCAAGTGTTTTCAATGGGTCTGCACAGTTTGAATCACCTCATGTGGACTGTCTCTTTGAACCTCACAGTGAGAGATGTATTGTCCATTACCTCTGTAGGAGTGATGTCTAGAGCCTATGGCTTTGCAGCAAATTGTAAAAGTGATTGAGTCTTGGCAGAAATATACTGGCTCAAAAGCACAGAAGAAAAACTGAACAGCTGAAATGAATAGTAATCATTTTGACAATAAAATTATAAACCTTATTAAATAGTTTTAAATGATTTCTTATATTTAATGAGTTTTAGGGCTTTGAAAAATATGCTTACTCTTTCCTAAGGTAAGACTGCCAAAGGGCTGATGGCTAGGAATGTCTTTGGATGGCCCTGCTCACTGTGACTTTTAAAAAACCTATTTATTATTTATTTTCGGCTGCCCTGGGTCTTGTTGCTGTGTGCGGGCTTTCTCTGGGTGCATGAGGTGGGGATGCTCGCTGTTTGGGGAGCGGGGCCTGTTTCTCACTTCTGTGGCTTCTCTTTTGGGGAGCACAGCTCTAGGCTTCAGTGGTTGCGGCTCATGGACTTGGCTGCCCTGTGCCATGTGGGATCTTCTCAGACCCGTGATTGCTCCTTTGTCCCCTGCATGGCAAGGCAGCTTCTTATCCACTGGGCCCCCGGGGAGTCCCATCCATGTGCCATAACTTTAAGGGCAGAAATGATGGTCAGCTCCACCTTGTAGAGGACACAGTTGAGGCACAGGATTTCAGTAATCAGCTTTAATCTGCTCTCAGCAAAGAAAGGGGTGAAGAACTCACTCTGATGTTCTAAATCAATGTCATGTATGTATCATGCACGCACCCACGCGCGCGCACACACACACCATGATTTTTGGAGGAAAAAAAAAAATCTCAAGGTCAGTTGTAAAGGAATAGCAGTGTGGGGCTGTCTGAAAGCCTTTCGGAGAATCTGGCTCACTAAAGCTGCTGGCCTGCGTTCCGCCGGAAAGGGCAGCTGAGCCCAGCTCCTGGGGAGCCCCGTGCACGCTGTGTTCTGAGGCACCCGGAGGTGGCCGGCGTGGAAGCCTGCGTGATCACCACTGGTTCATGCCGCTTGCTTGGCAGCCCAGGCCTGGGGAAATATTGCTTTAAAGGAGGGGGCAAAGGTATTAAAAGACTCCCCCGGTTCACTTTAAAATGATAACCTCTTAAACGTCATGTCGGACTGGATCCCTTTGCTTTAAAAAGAAACGCCCCGGAAACCTAGGCCGCCTCCTGCGGGTGCAGCTGGACCGGGACCGCGGGGGTGGCGCCTCCTGGCGTCTGTTTCCCACGGACAGCTCAGGAAGAGGGGCGTCCTGTGTCCACCGCCGAGGTTTTTGCAGGAGGCCCTGAGCCTTGACTTAACTTTGGGGGCCGCATACGCCTGGCAGGCAGGAGGGAGGAAAGACTACGCGGACTGACGTCTTAGCAGATTATAAAAATCGTCTCCCTCTGGCTTGGAAGCGGAGCGTCGGCCCGAGCCTGCGATTCCCTCTCCTCTCCTGCCACCTGGTGGTGAGCTCCACACAGGTCCCTGCAAGGGTCCCGGACCCCAGCTGTCGTTCCCACGGCGTTTGTTTCGTGTTCCAGGTCTTTACTACTCAAATCATCAAGTCAGACTCTCAAGAAATTTGGAAATTTTTGTTTGGTGTTCCAGGTCAGAGTGACAGCTTATGATTATTTTTATACACCAGAGAGTCTCCTTTGTGCTAACTGGTTTGCTTCTAAAATTTGAGCTAATTCTGTGACGTTGTTAAATAACATAAATGTGAATGTGTACAAATCTTTGATTTAAACAGAAGAGAAAGTCAGGACCTGCAATTCTATGAAGCTGGATATTTATTTAAACATAGGAATCACTAGTTGCTCTGGAATCAGGTATTGAAAGAAGAAAATACTGCTTAAAATTGCGTTTTGACATGAATACTCTCCACTGAAGCTTGTGGCTAATTCTCTAGTATCATTAGGTCATTACCATTGTCACACCTGGAATTAATGTAATGAATTCAGGCTCACTTATATTGTTAAAAATTAAATTAAACCTGTATCTCAAATACTCTGATTTTTTTTAATTGCCCTTCCACCAGCCATTGAGATTTTATGTAAAACTCCAGATCTCTACCTTCTCTGAAGAAATAAGAAAATCTGGCAACCGTTGGCCTGCTCCTGTAGCCGCCAGCTTCCCTGAAACAGGCTGTATCTCTAGAGCTTCAGCCTTAGGGATCCCAGTGAAAAATGTTAGTCTCTCAGTTGTATCCAACTCTTTGCTCTGTCCATGGGATTCTCCAGGCCAGAATACTGAAGTGGGTTGCCATTCCCTTCTCCAGGGGATCTTCCCAAACAGGGGTCGAACCTAGGTCTCCTGCATTACAGGCAGATTCTTTACCGTCTGAGTCACCAGGGAAGCCCAGGGGGTCCAGAGAAGGGTCCTCTCTCTTCCTCCTGAAACTCTGATCAGGCGATTACACTGCCACTTGAACTCAGGCCAAGTCGCAGAGCAGTGGAGGAAGACTTTGTCATAGAAAAGTCAAATACCAAATTATAAATAATGAATGGAAGGCCCAAGGAGGAACTTCCCTGGCGGTCCAGTGGCCAAGCCTCTGCTCTCCCAGTGCAGGGCCCCCTGGTTCAATCCCTGGTCAGAGAACTAGATCCCACTTGCTGCAACCAAGAGCCTGAACGCCACGGCTAAAGACCCTGCATGCAGCGGTGGGGACCGCAGAGCCCTCGTGCTGCAACTGGGACCCGCTGAGACCTAAAGAAACAAGTGAGTGTGTACATTTACCAAGGCCAAAAGAGACCCCCTGTTATTGAATCCTATCTTCAAGTGAAAGCAGCAATTTAAAAAATGAATAGGAAAGTAAAAGGCACGCCTTGGAAGAGTTAACTGAACATTTTGATTTACTGAATGTCAACATGTAATTAACTCCTGCTTTTTCTCAACACAAAACAGCAACCAGTACACACGAGAAACCTGAGCGTGATTTGTTGATTAAAGGCGACAATGACTACTAAAGGCTTGAAAATTAATTTAAAAAGCCTTAGTTGAAAACAGACATTTAAAAATACCGTTATTGTTAGTGAAAAATTTGTGGAAATGCTTGAAAACTATGTCTGCTAAAATAAAACTAAAAATTTGTTCATTAAAGAAGACAAGGAATACAGAACGCTTGAAAATTGTTAGTTTTACCTTATGTGTGTTATTTTTACCCACTCTGAATTTCCAATTCATTTTCTCAGTCCTACTTGGTGTAGATGGAATAAAAAAAATGCAGCATACTCACGTCCTTGGTGGCATTGGAATAATTGCTACCACTGTCCTTTCTGTGCTATTGGGCAATATGTTTTTGTAGTGCCTTATTCCAAAGCTTCTAGCTTCTTAAGCAGAAGCTGTTTCTTCAGGTGGAGAGTCAACCGATTGTTTTTCTCCTTCTTCAGATCAGATCAGATCAGATCAGTCGCTCAGTCGTGTCCGACTCTTTGTGACCCCATGAATCGCAGCACTCCAGGCCTCCCTGTCCATCACCAACTCCTGGAGTTCACCCAGACTCACGTCCATCGAGTCAATGATGCCATCCATCCATCTCATCCTCTATCGTCCCCTTCTCCTCCTGCCCCCAATCCCTCCCAGCATCAGGGTCTTTTCCAATGAGTCAACTCTTCACATGAGGTGGCCAAAGTACTGGAGTTTCAGCTTTAGCATCATTCCTTTCAAAGAAATCCCAGGGCTGATCTCCTTTAGAATGGACTGGTTGGATCTCCTTGCAGTCCAAGGGACTCTCAAGAGTCTTCTCCAACACCACAGTTCAAAAGCATCAATTCTTCGGCGCTCAGCCTTCTTCACAGTCCAATTCTCACATCCATACATGACCACAGGAAAAACCATAGCCTTGACTAGACGAACCTTTGTTGGCAAAGTATTGTCTCTGCTTTTGAATATGCTATCTAGGTTGGTCATAACTTTCCTTCCAAGGAGTAAGTGTCTTTTAATTTCATGGCTGCAGTCACCATCTGTAGTGATTTTGGAGCCCCCAAAAATAAAGTCTGACACTGTTTCCACTGTTGCCCCATCTATTTCCCATGAAGTGTTGGGACTGGATGCCATGATCTTCATTTTCTGAATGTTGAGCTTTAAGCCAACTTTTTCACTCTCCACTTTCACTTTCATCAAGAGGCTTTTTAGTTCCTCTTCACTTTCTGCCATAAGGGTGGTGTCATCTGCATATCTGAGGTTATTGATATTTCTCCCGGCAATCTTGATTCCAGCTGTGTTTCTTCCAGTCCAGCATTTCTCATGATGTACTCTGCATATAAGTTAAATAAACAGGGTGACAATATACAGCCTTGACGTACTCCTTTTCCTATTTGGAACCAGTCTGTTGTTCCATGTCCAGTTCTAACTGTTGCTTCCTGACCTGCATACAAATTTCTCAAGAGGCAGATCAGGTGTTCTGGTATTCCCATCTCTTTCAGAATTTTCCACAGTTTATTGTGATCCACACAGTCAAAGGCTGACCATCATATAATTTTAGAACTAGAAAAAAAAATCTAGTTCTAGGACAAGAAACAGAGACAAAAGTGTCTTGATTTGCCAAAGATAAGAGCTAAGAATGGAGTAGGAAATGGCAACCCACTCCACTATTCTTGCCTGGAAAATTCCATGGACCGAGGAACCTGGCGGGCTGTAGTCCATGGGGTTGGAAAAAGTTGGACATGACTGAGGATGCAGGAATTAAAAACTAAGGAAAGAGAGGCTCCAGGTCTGCGGTCTCTGTTTCTGGGCCCACTGCCCTTCACAGCGTTAAAGGGATTTCAGACACAATCAACAGTGTTAATTTCATCATCTACAGGGGCACAAAGTCAGCTTCTAAAATTGGCCCATTTCTCATGAAACTGCTTGGGTGCACACGTCTGGCTGTGATTTATAAACTGGTTCCCTAAGATACAGCATCGGCAGGCCGGGAAGGTGGCAGAAACTCTCCTCTAAGGGGTGACTCTGGGATTGAACACCTTCTTCATCTTTGTGAACGCACCGCTAGATGCAGAGATCCCAGCCACCTACCTGGTGAATCCCCCAAATGTGGCAGCCCCCTTCTGGAGCATGTGGTGGGCAGGGTGCTTGGGGAGACCCATGGCCAGGAGCTGGGAAGGGCACATGCCTGACTCTGAGGTCCTCAGAGTGGTCCGTCTCTGTGGATAAAGGGGGCTCTTGTATACAGGTTATTTTTATATATTTCTAACTTTTTATTTTAAGATTGCCTTTTTCATCTGATGTCTTAAAATAATGTCAAATGAGGATTTTCCAAGTCTCTGGGATTTGGATTAAGATCAGGGACAGATTGAAGCTGTGAGTTCTTCTTTCACCAAAGCTTATGAAAGCCCTTGGTTTCCACATGCATTTTTGACACGGTGGACAAAGATAATGTTTTAAAAAGTAAGACATTAAATGACTTGTCCACTTTTTCACCGACTTGTTTTTTGGGCTTTTACATATGAATTTAATGCAGTTGAAAGTAGAAAGCAATGCTTTAGAAAATACACAGAGTTCAGTCAAATACATTTGCTCGTAAAAACTCCTGGCTCTTCAGTAAGCACTGAACCAGAGATAGGTGTGTTCTCAGTGCGTGTCACTAAAAAGGCTCATATAAAACTCCCTCTAGCTATTCAAGTTTAGACCTATGTACAAGGTAGCTTTTGTTCAGCAGTTTTATTTTCACCTAAATGTGCAAAGACTTTCCACAACTGTTCTTTATGGGCCTACCTGCCACATAATGTTGACAAACCAGCATTTTATTGACATGTAAAAGCCTTTCCAGTCAAACAAAGAAGCTTAGCTATCTATTTTTCTGCCTAATATGAATATGAATCTTGTGCTTCCTGGTTCGGGTTCTTCGGCACCTTAGAGGGGGTAGGTCGCACTGTGCTTTCTGTAGAATACCCCCTGCTTCGTGCTGCAGCCTGTCCTCTGCGCTTGATGCAAAACAGCATATTGCCCCCATTCCATCGCACTCCCCTAGTCCCCTTATTAAACAATCAGAGTCATTTCCCAGTTATGGACAGTTGGGTTTTATTGCCCGCAGTTCAGTCGCTCAGTCGTGTCTGATTCTCTGTGACTCCATGGACAGCAGCACGCCAGGCCTCCCTGTCCATTGCTCGAACTCATGTCCATCAAGTCGGTGATGCCCTCCAACCATCTCATCCTCTGTTGTCCCCTTCTTTTCCCGCCTTCAATCTTTCCCAGCATCAGGCTCTCTTCCAATGAGTCAGGTCTTCACATCCGGTGGCCAAAGGACTGGAGTTTTTCCAGGTGGCGATAGTGGTAAAAATCCTGCCTGCCAGTGCAGGAGACTTGAGATGCAGGTTTGATCCCTGGGTTGGGACGATCCCCTGGAGGAGGAAATGGCAACCCACTCCAGTAATCTTTGCTGGAGCATCCCGTGGGCAGAGGAGCCTGGTGGGCTACAGTCCATAGGATTGCAAAGAACTGGACAGGACTGAAGCGACTCGGCACAGCACAGCACGGCCCTAGATCTGGAAACCCAGAGGAGGCTTGTGAGAGTCAGCTGCCATGACAGTAAGGATGCTGAGGCCGCTGTACTGGAGAGGCCGCTGTTCTGGAGAGGCTGCAAAGGCCCCAAGGCTGACCCGGGTCAGCCCCAGCCGGCAGCAGCAGAAACTGCCAGCCCTGCAGGTGCTCCTTCTTGGGTGTCCAGCCTGCTGGGGCCCTGAGAAGACCACCGTTTCAAAAGTCACTTGCTGCTGTCATGTGAGAAATCCCAGGTGAGGATTACCCAGCCCGGAACTGTGCCCAGAGAGAATTCTGTAGGGCGATTGAACAGGATCCTTGTTAAAAGTTGGTGAGGGATCTGGGGCGAGCTGACGTTAGTGATAAAAATGCATCTTTTTAAAAACCATCTTTCTTTCTTTCTTTCTGGCTGTGCCAGGTCTTCACTGCTTTGTGCAGGCTCCTCACTGCAGTGGCTCCTCCCGTTGCTGAGCACGGGCAGTGGGCACACGGGCTTCAGTAGTTTCGGCGCTTGGGCTGAGTTGCCCCCAACATGTGGAATCTGCCTGCATCAGATCAGAACCCGCGTCCCCTGCACTGGCAGGCAGATTCTTACCCACTGCACCACCAGGGAAGTCCCCCAAATACTTCCATCTCCTAAACCCACGGTAATCGCAGCTGTAACTTCCATGTCTGCCTTTTAAAGCACAGTGGGACTCTCCTTCCCCTCAACCTTTCTCTTCTACCTCCTCCCACTTGGCACAAACCCGTTATCAGAGCATCTGCTGCCATGGTGTGGCTGCTGCTTTTCTGTAAGGTATCCCTCTAAGCACATTGTCACATGAATGTGAGAGTTCGGGTGGCCCTCTGTTCCCGCACAACCCCGGGGCCGTACCACTGTGGAGTGAGGTCACTGACCTAGTTGGTGGCAGGATCCTTGTGAATCAGTAGCCGCGACAGCAGAGATCTTTTTTTTTTTTTTTTTTTAAACTGTAAATTGAAGATGATAACCGTGAATTTTCAAACAAGTTACAGCAAAATGCTACCACGTGCTGGGAAGTCAGCCTACACCGGTCACCTGGTGGATAATCTAGAGAATCCGGATTCTCTGATTCTAGGGCTCTGTGGTTGTTATGAAACCAATACAAGCATTTACCCTTAATTTTACATAGAGCTTGCTATCTCCTTTAAATTTGTAAACTATTCATGACGCACAAGAATAGATTAAACCTTTCATTCACTTTTACTTCCTTTCGAGGTATAGCTTATCCACAATAAAAGTGCACAATTCTTTTTTTAAAATTCGTTTTTAAGTGGAGGATAATGGCTTTACAACGTTGTGTTAGTTTCTGCCATCCAGCAACGTGATTCAGCCGTAAGTGTAGGTATATCCCCTCCCACCGCACCCCACCCCACCCCGTCTCTCCTCCTCTGTCCTCACAGAGCGCTGAGTTGAGCTCCCTGTGTTATACAGCAGGAAGCGCACAGCTTGTAGGTGCACTTAAGTTCATAGCGTGATGCATCTGTTTCTAATTCATCTTGTGACCATTCATTCCCTGTACCATGGATGGCTCGATCCTGTTCCCCCTTCCCTGTTAATATCTCCAGTCACAAATAGTCACTATTTTAGCCTCAATTTCCATCAAAGAATTTTGTCAGATTTTACATTTCATAGAATGGAATAATACAGTATGTTCTATTTTGTGTTTAGCTCAACATGCAGATGAAATTTATCCATGTTTTTACATGAACCAAAAAAAAAATGTTATTTTAAAGCATAGTCCTGAACTTGGCAAGCAATGAGTTAGTTTTAGAAATAAAAATATCACCACATTCACCCCTTGAAACTATTCATTTCCCCTAAACATACTTTGTACACATGTTGTACACGGTTCTTTGTGTCCTTTATGAATAATTTTATTCTGTTTATGACATGCATGATTCATTTGGACAGACTGCTGATAATATATAATTACAGCATCTAATTCTGACTCCACTTTGTGGTGCTAGCAGAAAAACAGTGATGCTCTAGATTTTAGCAGGGAGCATGAAAGAGCCCTGGGAACTGAAATGCTCGCAAGTCCAGAGCAAGGGCTTCCTGGTACCCTAAGGGGGAAAGGAAGTCATTTGTTTCTGCTTTGCTGGTTTCATCATTTGGTTTGGTTTCTTCAGGGGAACAGCGTGTTGAGTGTCCCTCAGGGTCAGGTCATGGAATATTTTTACTTTAATTACTGCAGACAAGTAGGAGGAAGTGAGAAAGCCTAAAATAGAGGAGAAAGAAATTTAACGGCTCCATAACATGGCAAACATGGCTCTCTTATTGCAGCACAGACCTGGTGCGGATCTGAGTCTGTTCTCCTCTGTGGACACTGGGTTATCAGGGTCTGATGCCATTCAGCATCCAAATTATATGACTGGTGGTTTTTCCTCTTCCCATGCCAAGCGAGAAATATCTGGCTATAGATTGGCAACCCACCCATTTTCTTGACAGATATGTAGGTCTTTGCAAATGAATTAATTAGTATAGAAACTATACACGTCAGCCTTGGTGAGCCTTGTGCAGTTGCGTTTGTATCCTTGGTTAGAACAACCTTGTTGCACTGGAACTTTCGAGTGTGCTAGGCTGAGGGCGTGTCACCGAGAGAAGGGTGTGCAGTCCACTTTTCCCAGGTACAACCCTGCTGAAGCATAATGTGTGCCTCACATTCCTCCATCAGGACTAAATGATTTATTCACCCGGCCATTGGGAAGGTTGTCATCCATCACCTGTGTTAGGAATTGTCTCTGCTGAAGAGAGTCACCTTGCCTGAGTGAGCCCACAATCAATGACCAGTCAACGTCCTAGAAGAAAGGCCTTTCATCATATTGTGTGTAAACTATCTCTTGTCCTAACCGGGAGCAATTCTGAAGGGCCATCCAGTTCCAGAGCTCCCCATGAGGTCAGCGGGGGCGTTTGTTGGGACTGCAATATAGTCCAACTCTTCCACACAACCCCGTTTGTTTGCCTGCTCACAGCCGTGGACCCCAAGGGCATCCCTAAGAAATGTCTCATGTACCATATCAGAATCTATTTCCTGAGAATGTTAACCTTCAACCTGTCCCCTCTATAATGGAATGAATTGTGACCCCTTCAAAGTTCATCTGCTGAAGCCCTAAGCCCTGGTGTGACTGCCTCTGGAACTACCACCTTGAACAGGCATTGGATAATGAAGTCATAAGGGTGGGGTCCTAACCCCATAGGATTGGTGGCCTTATAAGAAGAGAAAGAAAGAGACCTCTCCACCCACTCCACCCCCTCCACCCAAGAGCACACACTCAGGAAAGCCCATGTGAGCACACAGCAAAAAGACAGCTGTCTGCAAGCCAGGAAAACCATTTTCACCAGCACCCAACCATGCTGGTAACCTGATCTCAGACTTCCAGCCTCCAGAACGGTGAGAAAACACATTTCTGTCTGAGCCACCAGGTCTACAGTCTATGGTATTTTGCTACGGCAGCCCTAGCTCATCATGTTTTCAGGGTTTCAAACTCTGAGAGCGATTAGAAGTCCATTCATCATACTTTATGTCCTCACTCTTTTACTTTTTAATAAGCAAATTGCTTTCATTCCTGATGGTGGTAACTTGTGTTCTCTTTATTTCTAGGCAGGGGTTTATTAAGTTTTTTTCATCTTTTTGAGGTAGCAACATGTGACTTTGCTAATTTTCCCACTATTTTTCTGTTTTCTATTTCATTAATTCTGTTATTTTTTTAAAAGTATTTCCCCCTCCTACCTTAGGTTCACTCTGCTCTTCTTTTTCCTAGCTTCGTAAGGTAGCACTTCACATCCTTGAATTTAGATCTGCCTTCATTTCAAATACAAACATTTACTGCTCAAAATGTCCCTCTAAGCACTGAAAATGTGTTCCTCATGTTTGGTATGTGGTACTTTAATCATAGGGCTTCCTTGGTGGCTCAGTGGCAAAGAATTCGCCTGCAAATGTAGGAGACATGGGTTCAATCCCTGATCCAGGAAGATCCCCCTGGAGAAGGAAATGGCAACCCACTCCAGTGTTCTTGTCTAGGAAATCCTGTGGACAAAGGAGCCTGGCGGGCTACAGTCCGGGGATTGTGGGGAGTCACACATGGCTTAGCGACTAAACAACAACAATTTTAATTGCAGTTAACTTAGAATATTTTTAATTTCCATTGTATTTTTTCCCTTGACCCAAAGATTATTTAGAAACTTGTGGTTTAGTTTTCAAATATTTGGGATTTTTCTCTCTATCTTATGTCACTCATTTCTAGTTTAATGTTATTGTCAAAAAAACATAGCTCTTGTGATTTTAGCCCTTTGAAATGTATTGAGTTTATATAGTGGTCTAGAAGGTGGTCTCTCTTGGGAAATACACCGTGTATATTTGTAAAGAAAGTATGACTTCTACAGTTTTGGGATTTAGTGTTCTATCAACACAGTTAGGACAAAGTGGTTAGTAACGTTCAGATCTATATTTTTTTGTGATGTTTTTATCTAATTGTTCTATTGGTTTCTGAGAAGAGGTGTTATAATCTCCAATTATAATGATGGAATTGTTTACTTCTTATTTTGTTTCTATCAGTTTTTCTTCATGGATTTTGATGCTATGCTATTGGGGACATGCATATTTAAAATTGTTTTGTCTTTTTGATAAATTGACCCATTTATCATTATTTCTTTTCTCTGCAAAAGTTTATCTGATATCAACACCATCACTCCAGTCTTCTTAAATTTACTGTTTTCAAGGTGCACATTTCTCCATCTATTTACTTCCCATTTGTAGGAGGTACAGAGTTTGGTCATGCTTTTTAAATTCATTTGAAATTTTTTCCTTTAATGTTTATTTCATTGATATTTAAAGCTAATTATTATCATGTTTAAATTTAAGTCTATCATTTTATAGTTTAACTTTCATTTATCTCCTCCATCTTTTTTTTCTTTTTTTTTTCTGTTTCTCCTGGAGCTTTCATTTGGATTGATTGAACATTTTTATTATTCTCCTTTAATTTAGTCATTGATTTTTAAACTACATCTGAATTTTATTTTGTTGGTCATTGTAGAGATCAGAATAAACAGCTTTAACTTGACCCAGACAATCTAGGGTTGATGTGGTACCAGTTTTTTATGTAAAATGCCAAAAGCTTTATGTCCATTTATCCCTTTCCAATCACTTGTTGTGTGTTTTTCGTATGTACCACATCACATTACATTCGAAGTCCACTATATAGATAACTGCGGCTTTAAACTGCCGTTGTTGTTCAGTCCCCAGGTCGTGTCTGATCCTCACAGCCCCACGGTCTGCAGCATGCCAGGACTCCCTGTTGTAGTTAAAGCTATTAAGGGGGAATTGTTTTTAAAAAACCACTCATTACATTTACTATTTACAGAGTCCTTCTTTCTTTTCTGACAGTTAGCATTCCTATTGATATCATTTGTTCAGCCTGAAGAAATTGTTTTACCCTTTATTGTAGTACAGTCAGGTCTGCTGGTGATAAAATCTTTTCTTTTGTCTGGAAATATCATTATTTTACATTAATTTTTGAAGGATATTTTTCCTGAATATAAGATTCTGGATTGATAGTTTATCTTTTATTTTAGCTCCTAAAGTTTGATTTCTTCTGACTCTAATTGTGTTTGATGAAAAGGCAGCAACATTTTTAACTATTATATGTGATGTCACTTTTCTATGGTTTTAAGATTTTTCTTTTCTTTTTAGAATTTAACAATTTGACCAAGATGTACCGTGGTGATTTTCTTTGTATTTATCTTGTTTGGCTTTCCTGAACTTCTTGAATCCATATATTTATGTGTTTCACCAATTTGAAAACATTTTTCACTGGTTTTTCAGTTATATATATATTTTGTTCCATTCTCTCTCTCCTTTCCTCTGAACTTCCACTATAAGAAATTACATATTTGGTTCATAGCCCTGAAATTTTACTTTAAAGCTATGTTCTTTTATTATAAAATTATTTAAAATGTTAAAGTTTGAGTTGGTATGAAGTTCAGTTTCTTAATGTTTTCTGCAAAAGTTAATGTTCCCAAGCATTTTAAACTGAGTGACTATAATGTCTATTTTTATGCATAGTTTTAATTCTCTTAAAGGGATTTCCCGTCTTCTTCACAAACAATCATCTTCCCATTGGACATTTTCCATGTGATTATAAAATTCTGAGTTCTCTTGGGAATCTTTATACGGAGTGGGATAGGTTACCGAAAGTCATTACTGGGAGATTAAACAGATGTGATTTGAGACTGGATTTGGACAGTGCTTTTGTTATTTAACTCATTCTTATAACCAGGAGAAAGCTTCTCAGATCGGAGGAATTCTACTCTTTTTTAGGGAGCATCTGATATGTCATCTCCTCTTCATAAGACAGTGTTATCTTACCTCAATGTAATATTTCCATTTCTGGTCAGGGGTAAATAAGCCAACAGCAGGCCCTGACTGCAGCTCCAGGAGGCTCATGGTGGTATTATTGTACAAAGCAACCACAGAGAGATTCACAGAACTGTGGAACTGTGGGGCAGTGTTTTATTTTATTTTGTATCATCCTACTGCTTTAGTTTTAAATCATGCGGACAAATATGGACCTAACTTAGTTTATTGAATTTTTTAAAGGAAATTTCCTTAATAAGTGCTTTCAGGATGCTTTTCTCAGGATTTAATAGCTTATTCTCAGCTGTTTATATATCTATATTTTTTTTTACATAAAAATTAATTTTGTCCCAAAGACAACAGATATCATGTTTTGATGATATAGGGAAGGTGTATATGTTTGTAATTTAACATAAGTTTTGGGGAGAGAATGGATCCATGTATATGCATGGCTGAGTCCCTTTGCTGTCCACCTGAAACTCTCACAACATTGTTAATAGGCTATACTCCAATACAAAATAAAAAAGTTTAGTAAAAGAAGAATATAAGTTTTATCTTTAGGTAGGCAAGTCCCCTGGGGAACATTAGTATTACAAATCAGCAAGAAATAAAAATTCCATGTTGCAAAATACCAATTAATTCAGAATAATCAATGCCCAAGGTAGGCACCTTAATTTGGGGATATGCCTTCAGCTCTACAATCAGGCAGAGTACCACTTCTGTTTTTGCTTATAGCTTCTCCTGAAACCAGAGCAGAGGCTGGCCGCGTAGAGAAGGGAAGGAGGAATGCAGAGAAGTATACATTCCTGTACCATCAGAGCTACGGCTGCATCAGGCAGTGGAGGGATTAGGTGAGGAAGGAAAGGAACGAATACTCGAGACTGTGTTGCTGACTTCTTCGTGCTTCTTTTTTAATGTCTGGGTGTGGAACGAGGTTGATATGGCCACCTAAAAAGTAGGGGATACTGTATTATTTTAATATTCAGTAAACTTAGGGCAATGTTTTTTTACCAAGTAATTTATATTTAGTGTTTCTTTCTTTCTCTTCTTTTTTTTTTTTTTTTGGCTGTGAGGCTTGTGGGAACTTAGTTCCCCAACCAGGGATTAAACCTGGGCCCTCCAGCACTGAGAGTGTGGTCCTAACCACTGGACCACCAGGGAATTCCTAGTGTTTCTTACTTGTTAAGGCTACTGATTACCTTTACTTTATGAGCATATTAGAGTGGTAAGTACTTTTAAAATTACTGAATAGGACTTTACTTACATTCACATAAAACCTGAGCACACTTTGACTATTATTTTCGATTGTGATTTTGGATCTTCTGCTTCTCCTTATCGTGCTGAGCATTTGAGAGTTAATTACATCCTTACTGTTCAGGTCTCCCCCAAGGCCAGAAAACAGCTAACTAACCACCACCTCTGACAAAGAAATAGTAAAGACGGTCCCGCCTCAAGGGGTTTGCAATCCATTGGGACAGACAAATGTAGCGTAAGAGACTGCTTCCACAGCTCGCCTACAAGCATCATGCCTTGAGAGGACTGTCTTACTCAAGTTGATCCTAAGGAACTCCAAGACCAGAATAGGCTCTTGTACCTTTGGGAGCCTACAGGCTCCACACCAGAGTTTCCTAACCTCAGCACTGCTGGACTTTGGGCCAGACAGTTCTCTGTTAGGATATGTCCTGGGAAGAGTGTTTAGCAGCATCCTTAGGTCTGGGTGGACTCCGGGAGTTGGTGATGGACAGGGAGGCCTGGCGTGCTGCGGTTCATGGGGTCACAGAGTCGGACACGACTGAGGGACTGAACTGAACTAGCCTCTACCCAGCAGATGCCAAGAGAACCCACCCCCGGTTATGAGAACCAGAGATGTTTCCAGTTGTCCTGTAGGGCAAAGTGCCCCCAGCTGAGGATCACTGCGCTCAGGGCTCAGCAAGTATCACGCAGAAAACACTCTGAGTTTTAACCGTGTAAGATAAAGAAAGCATTTTAAAATTAAAAAGCAGGCAACATTATCATTCTTTTGAGCAAGAGGGCTGGATGACAATTTTGACATTTCTGAAGTCAAGTAATAACCCTTTCAAGAAGACATTTGATGAGGCTTCCACTGAAATAAGTAATGTACAAATAAAAGTGCATAGAGTGGGGCTTCCCTGGTGGCTCAGTGGTAAAGAGTCCACCTGCCAATGCAGGAGACGCGGGTTCAATGCTTGATCTGGGAGAATCCCACATCCACGGGGTATCTCAGCCTGTGCTCCACGACTACTGCGCCTGTGCCCTGGAACCCGAGAGCTGCGCCTCCTGAGCCCATGTGCCCCTAAAGCCCGTGCCCCACAATGAGAGGAGCCACTGCAATGAGAAGCCCACCCTCCACCAGTAGAGAGCAGCCCCTGTTCTCCACAACTGGAGGAAGCTCGAGCACAGAAATGAAGACCCAGCACAGCCAAAAATAAATATTTCTTAAACACACACACACACACACACAGCTAAGAAATCCAATAAACGGCATTTACTTTAAAAAAAAAAAGTGAACAGAGTAAAAGGACCTTTCACCTGCCTGGACCCACAGGCATCTGCTTCAGTTTAACCAGCACTTTTGCTATCCCCTCCAAAAGTTTTGGGTCATTCACTTAGAAGTTTTCGTCTTTTAATTCAATCCAATCCTGTCCTATTAAGGCCAAGGTCTATTGCCAGATGCATGCTGCCAGGTTGGTAACATTCCAAAAGCCCTTTCTAGTTCTAATGAAATTGTACAAGCTTTTAAGAGAATAACTTGCATGCGGCCGTCACAAGAGAAGGACTTTATGCTACAGGATCAAAAACATGGAAGAGACATTTACAACCTACAAAAGTCATCAGCAAAGGGGAGTGAAAATGATGGGTAGGGAGAATGAAGCTGTATATCACCAGCATTTCTTAGTGTTTGAAGGGACTTAAACTCCATCATCATTTTCTGGAAGCCTCAATATCATTTAAATAAAATTGCTCATACATAACCAGGGCCAGGAATGTATCTTTGGAAGTTCTAGCTTGCTATTTGAGGTTATTTATTTTCTGCTTTATAGAATTTTCAGTGATATCTCATGGTCTTAAGCAAACTTGTAAGACCAGTGACTCAAAAGACCTTTTTAGATTCTGTGTAGCCTATTATTTGCACCAAAGCAGTGATGCCTGAAGGCGGTATTACCTGCCGCTAGGGTATTTGTATTAAGACAAATTACTAAAGTAAAAGATTCTGTACCCAGTTTTGATGGAGGGGTCGTGGGTTCCCCATGCCAACAAGTCTTTCTTGGATACTGGCTGGGTGTCCTGCAATTCAGCTCATACTGACACGGTCTAACTGGAGCCCACATTGAAGCCCACAGACTGAGCCCTCAGCCCTACAAGACTGCCCCAGCCCAGCCCACCTCAGACGACAGCTGGAGGCCCAGGCCACCTGGGTTTCTGACAGACCAGCTATACCTGTTGTTTCGGTTCCTTTAATTTTCCGGAGTGGCTCGCGTAACTCAGAGAAATATTTTGCTCATTAGATTAGCAGTTTAAGATGAGTGCTGAAGAATTGATGCTTTAGAACTGTGGTGTTGGAGAAAACTCTTGAGAGTCCCTTGGACTGCAAGGAGATCCAACCAGTCCATCCTAAAGGAGATCAATCCTGGGTGTTCATTGGAAGGACTGATGTTGACGCTGAAACTCCAATACTTTGGCCACCTGATGCGAAGAGCTGACTCATTTGAAAAGACCCTGATGCTGGGAAAGACTGAAGGCAGGAGGAGAAGGGGATGACAGAGGATGAGATGGCTGGATGGCATCACCGACTCCACGGACATAAGTTTGAGTAAGCTCTTGGAGTTGGTGATGGACAGGGAGGCCTGGTGCGCTGCAGTCCATGGGGTCACAAAGAGTCAGACATGACTGAGTGACTAGACTGAACTGAGCTGATAAGAGCATAACTCAGAAATAGCCAGATGGAAGAGATGCATATGGTGAAGTGTGTGGAGAGGGTTCAGAGTCCCCTGCTCTCTCCAAGGGCACGACTCTCACATGACCCCCACATGTTTGCTCACCTGGAAGCCCTCTGGTCCCCTTCCCTTTGGTTTTCTATGGAGGTCTCTTCTATGGTAAACAATCGGTTTACCATTGGTCACTGGCGATGAAGTCAACCTCAACCCACATCCCCTTTCAGAGGGCAGAACTAAAAGTCCCAATCCTCCAATCACATGGTTGGTTCCCCTGGCAATCAGTTCCAAATCTTAGGCATGGTCTAAAAGTCACCTCTTTAGCATAACAGAAGACAGCTTCATCTCTCTCGAAATGGGATAGAGATCAGATATTATTAATCACGATATCACACAAAGGATGGAGCTGGCATTGGGGTAGGAGGGTCTTCCTGAAAATTCCACCATCTTAGGTACAGAGGAGTAATTTAAAGATTCACAACCAAGATTGCTACTGCTGCTGCTGCTAAGTTGCTTCAGTCGTGTCGGACTCTGTGCGACCCCATAGACGGCAGCCCAACAGGCTCCCCTGTCCCTGGGATTCTCCAGGCAAGAACACTGGAGCGGGTTGCCATTTCCTTCTCCAATGCATGAAAGTGAAAAGTGAAAGTGAAGTCGCTCAGTCGTGTCCGACTCTTAGCGACCCCATGGACTGTAGCCTACCTACCAGGCTCCTCCATCCATGGGATTTTCCAGGCAAGAGTACTGGAGTGGGGTGCCATTGCCTTCTCCAACAAGCAAGATTAGCATATAACAAATGTCCAGAAGAACATAGGTGAGGTTTAAAATTTGGGCAGAATGGAGGAAGGCAGACAGAAATAGTAATGTCTAACTAGCATTCATGTATATTGTGGCCAGTTCCACATGTAAACACATTTGCATTTAAGTGGTCACTGCAATTATTGTGTGCTTTCTCAGTAAATAAAGGGAAAAGTAAACACAAAATAAATTATTGAGGGATCTTAGAGACTGGCTCTACAGAGGAAAAGTCCCTAACAAACAAGGTAAAGATACAGAGTGTTACTAAAATTTCAGACATCTCAGGGAACAATGGTCTCTTGGGTATCAATAACTCAGATACTCCTTTTGTTACCTGTCAGTCAACATGTATTGCAGGAGACACACACACACTAACAATGGCTAATCTGTATTGAGTCCTTACTATGTGTCGGAAAATTATTTACTCCTTGCAACAGTACTCTGAGGCAGGTGCTTTTATTACTTCATCTTACGCTTCAGCAAATTGAGGCTCAGAGACATGAAATAACTTGCCCAGGATCACACAGCAAGCGTTTGCACCTAAGCCTGACAGACACCAGTGTGTAAATATGATCCACTCTATACCGTGGTGCCTCGTGGGAAGTGGATTGGACGCCTCGGGGCCAAATGAAGGACCAAACCAGCTAGGCCCTCCCGTGTCGACCTGCTTTCCCCCATCCCCCGGGTCCCCAAGCCCACAGACAGATTTCTCGGACGCCTTGTCTTTACGGTTTGGAAACCAATGACCTTGATGGCAGTTAAGTTTATGCCAACGGTCTCATCAAAGAGCGTGTTAGGAGCTGCACTGGGAGGAGCAGGGCACAAGGTGGAGAGACCAGTGTGCCTGGCGCCTCTGCCTCGGTGAGGGGTTCTCCCACGCCTCGATGGTAGAGCTTCCTTAAATCCTCCGTCAGTGCAACCAGAGCCAGCCAATCCAACAGGAACCCTTTTTAAAATTAATTTATATTGTAGTATAGTCACTTTCCAGTGTTGTGTAAGTCTCTACTGTACAGCAAAATGAATCAGTCATCTGTATACATATATCCCCTCCATTGTGGGCTTTCCTTCCATTCAGGTCACCACAATGCATTGAGTAGCGTTCCTGTAAGATACAGCAGGTTCTCATTGGTTGTCTAGTTTATCCACAGGAAGAGTTCAGTTTAGTTCAGTCACTTAGTTGTGTCCGACTCTTTGCGACCCATGGACTGCAGCACACCAGGCCTCCCTGTCCATCACCAACTCCTGGAGTTTACCCAAACCCATGTCCATCGACTCAGTGATGCCATCCAGCCATCTCATGCTCTGTCATCCCCTTCTCCTCCCACCTTCAATCTTTCCCAGCATCAGGGTGTTTTCAAATGAGTCATTTCCACAAATGAGTCAGTTCTTCACATCAGGTGGCCGAAGTATCAGAGTTTCAGCTTCAGCATCAGTTCTTCCAATGAATATTCAGGACTGATTTCCTTTAGAATGGACTGGTTGGGTCTCCTTGCAGTCCAAGGGACTCTCAAGAGTCTTCTCCCACACCACAGTTCAAAAGCATCAAATCTTTGGCACTCAGCTTTCTTTAGAATCTAACTCTCACATCCACACATGACCACTGGAAAAACCATAGCCTTGACTAGACGGACCTTTGTTGGCAAAGTAACGTCTCTGCTTTTGAATATGCTGTCTGGGTTGGTCGTAGCTTTTCTTCCAAGGAGCACTTTTGAATATGCTGTCTGGGCTGGTCGTAGCTTTTCTTCCAAGGAGCAGCAGTCTGTCTGTGTCAGCCCCAGTCTCCCAGCTCCTCCCACTTCCCCTTTCCCCTTGGTGTCTGTATGCTTGTTCTCGACATGTGTGTCTCTATTTCTGCTTTGCAAATAAGATCATCTCTACCATTTTTCTAGATTCCAGTTTTCTCTTTCTGCCCTATGACACTCTATAGATCCATCTATGTCACTACAAATGGCCCAATTTTGTTCCTTTTTATGGCTGAGTAACATTCCATTAAACATATGTACTACATCTTCTTTATCCATTCCTCTGTTGGTAGACATTTAGGTTGCTTCCACGTCCTGACTATTGTAAATAATGATGCTGTGAATATTGGGGTGGGTGTATCTTTTTGAATTCTGGTTTCCTCTGGGCTTATGCCCAGTAGTGGGATTGCTGTATTACTGGGGGCTTCCCTGGTGGCTCACGTGGTAAAGCGTTTGCCTGCACTGCAGGAGACCCAGGTTTGATCCCTGAGTCAAGAAGATCCCTGGAGAAGGAAATGGTAACCCACTCTAGTACTCTTGCCTGGAAGATTCCATGGACGGAGGAGTCTGATAGGCTACAGTCCACGGGGTCTCAAAGAGTCTGACACAACTGAGCGACTTCACTTTATGGCAGCTCTATTTTTAGTTTTTTAAGGAACCTCCATACTGTGTTCCATAGTGGCTATATCAATTTACACTCCCACCAACAGGGCATGAGGGTTCCCTTCTCTCTATACCTTTCTCAGCATTTATTGTTTGTAGAATTTTTTAATCATGGCTATTCTGATTCTGAACCATATTGGAAACAGGGAGGGTGGAGAATTCCAGACCTGGCCCCTTTTTAACCTTCCTGGTGTGGCCTGCAACAGCCAATTCATTTTCCTTTTCTAGGCCTCCTCATGACATATGATACAATTGGATAAGAATAGAATGTCTAAAAGTCTCCCAGAAATAGTTGGAGAGTATTTCACAGAAACTCTTCTGTGAAATCTCAAGAAGGACAAAAAGTTACCAAGAAGGGCGCTGGGCCATGGTAAGTAAAAATTCAAGTTTCGCTATCAGTGAATGCCTGTGACATGTTCTTCTACAAGCAAGGAAACATGCCAGACCCCCCAGCCTTCCCCTTCTCCATCCGACTGCAGCTTGCATATGGACCGTGTGGATCCAGAGAGTGAGTTCTCTTAGTAAGCTGTGTGTTCTGACCATTTTCATGGTTTTGCTGGCCTTTCTGTTTTATTCCCCCCGCCCCCTGCCATGTGGGTGGCAGTGTGTGCAGTGGTTAAAACTTAACATTTGTAGCCATGATGAACCATGTTGTAGTTCTTGATTCTGTCACTTACGACTTGTGTGACCTTGGGCTGTGACCTTGGGAGAGGTCGCATAGTGGCAATCAGTCCCTGGGTACCAGTTGCTAAGCCTCTAAACCAGAACGTTAGCAACAGCTGTCTGAAGATGCTCACCATGACTCTGCACATGGCATTTGTTAAGACTTTCCGGTTGAAAATAACAGAAACTGAAAGCACACTGGCTTAACGAAAAAAAGGGGTTTTAACAAGTCTAAGATCAGTCTCACTTCAAACACAGATCCAGGTGCTCAAAGGGTTTCATCAAGCTCTTTCTCCTCCCAGTCTGCTTTTTCACTCCAGTTCCCAGGCCACCTCCTCTCAAGGATGGCCAGCGGCAGCTCCAGGCTTAGTCAACTCTGTGGGAAGAGGGGTCTTTTTGCCAAGAGTCCCAACTAAGTTCTCAGCCTCGGGTCTCATTTCCATTCCCAAACCACTCACTGTGGTCAGAAGGATGGCGCTTTACAACTGGCCTGGTGTGCCAGCAGGCTTTTAGAAAATTTGGCTGATAAACATCCCACAGAGGATTTCTGGACTCAGGCTATGTGACAGTTCTCTTTGGGCAGAAATGTAAAGGCCTTTTGTTGAAAATCCCCTTTGAGAATTCTTATTGCTCACTTCAATACTTCATGAGAGAACCATTTTATTAATTAGAGCTGGGCAGAAAATTTATACTGAATCTTGGTCAAAGATGCTTAAAATACCAGTCTTGGTTCATATGTTGCTCCTCAGAGCCTACAGTGGATTCTGCCTTATTCAAAGCACACTAATCAAAAGTGTGGGAGAAATTATTTTACCAAAGGAATCCCAGGGTGAATTTACCAGAAGGGGGAAATGGATGCTGGGTAGGCAAAAACAAGCTCTACCTAATGCTTATCATACTCCCTAACACAGAGAACTTGATAAATTTTATGTCTCTACAATGCTCAATAAATATTTTTGAATACCTACAACACATAAATTGAAGAAAGTGGGGAAAACCACTAGACCATTCATGTTTGACCTAAATCAAATCCCTTATGACTATAGTGGAAGTGAGAAATAGATTTAAGGGACTAGATCTGATAGACAGAGTGCCTGATGAACTATGGACAGAGGTTTGTGATATTGTATAGGAGACAGGAGTCAAGACCATCCCCAAGAAAAATAAATGCAAAAAAGCAAAATGGCTGTCTGAGGAGGCCTTACAAATAGCTGTGAAAAGAAGAGAAGCCAAAAGCAAAGGAGGAAAAGAAAGATATAGCCATCTGAATGCAGAGTTCCAAAGAATAGCAAGGAGAGATTAAAAAGCCTTCCTCAGCGATCAACGCAAAGAAATAAAGGAAAACAACAGAATGGGAAAGACTAGAGATCTCTTCAAGAAAGTTAGAGATACCAAGGGAACATTTCATTCAAAGATGGGCACAATAAACGACAGAAATGGTATGGACCTAACAAAAGCAGAAAATATTGAGAATAGGTGGCAAGAATACACTGAAGAACTGTATAAAAAAGATCTTCGCAACCCAGAGAATCACAATGGTGTGATCACTCACACTCACCTAGAGCCAGACATCCTGGAATGTGAAGTCAAGTGGACCTTAGGAAGCATCGCTACAAAAAAAGCTAGTGGGGGTGATGGAATTCCAGTGGAGCTCTTTCAAATCCTGACAGATGATGCTTGAAAGTGCTGCACTCAATATGCCAGCATATTTGGAAAACTCAGCAGTGGCCACAGGACTGGAAAAGGTCAGTTTTCATTCCAATCCCAAAGAAAGGCAATGCCAAAGAATGCTCAAACTACCACACAATCACACAATTGCACTCATCTCACACGCTAGTAAAGTAATGCTCAAAATTCTCCAAGCCAGGCTTCAGCAATACGTGAACTGTGAACTTCCAGATGTTCAAGCTGATTTTAGAAAAGGCAGAGGAACCAGAGATCAAATTGCCAACATCTGCTGGATCATCAAAAAAGCAAGAGAGTTCCAGAAAAACATCTATTTCTGCTTTATTGACTATGCCAAAGCCTTTGCCTGTGTGGATCACAACAACTGGAAAATTCTGAAAGAGATGGGAATACCAGACCACCTGACCTGCCTCTTGAGAAACCTGTATGCAGGTCAGGAAGCAACAGTTAGAACTGGACATGGAACAACAGGCTGGTTCCAAATAGGAAAAGGAGTACGTCAAGGCTGCATATTGTCACCCTGCTTTTTAACTTCTATGCAGAGTACATCATGAGAAACGCTGGGCTGGAAGAAGCACAAGCTGGAATCAAGATTGCTGGGAGAAATATCAATAACTTCAGATATGCAGATGATACCACCCTTATGGCAGAAAGTGAAGAGAAACTAAAAAGCCTCTTGATGAAGGTGAAAGTGGAGAATGAAAAAGTTGGCTTAAAGCTCAACATTCAGAAAACAAAGGTCATGGCATCCAGTCCCATCACTTCATGGCACATAGAAGGGAAACAGTGGCTGACTTTGTGCCTGGTCGGCTGCCATCTCTGGGGTCGCGCAGAGTCGGACACGACTGAAGGGACTTAGCAGTAGCAGCAGCAGCAAAATCACTGCAGATGGTGATTGCAGCCATGAAATTAAAATACGCTTACTCCTTGGAAGGAAAGTTATGACCAACCTAGATAGCATATTGAAAAGCAGAGACATTACTTTGTCAACAAAGGTCCACTTAGGAAAGGCTATGGTTTTTCCAGTGGTCATGTATGGATATGAGAGTTGGACTATAAAGAAAGCTGAGCACTGAAGAATTGATGCTTTTGAACTGTGGTGTTGGAGAAGACTCTTGAGAGTCCCTTGGACTGAAAGAAGATCCAACCAGTCCATCCTAAAGGAGATCAGTCCTGGGTGTTCATTGGAAGGTCTGATGTTGACACTGAAACTCCAATACTTTGGCCACCTGATGCAAAGAGCTGACTCATTTGAAAAGACACTGATGCTGGGAAAGATTGAGGGCAGGAGGAGAAGGGGACAATAGAGGATGAGATGGTTGAATGGCATCACCAACTCAATGGACGTGGGTTTGGGTGGACTCTGGAAGTTGGTGATGGACAGGGAGGCCTGGCGTGCTGCGGTTCATGGGGTCGCAAAGAGTTGGGCACAACTAAGGAACTGAATTGAACTGAACAACAGATAAGGGACTGTCAAAGTTAGCAGGGAAATAGTAACTGTGTCCTCAAGAAGCGTAGGGTGTAGCAGAGAGAGGAGAACATACAGAAATTAAAGAGGTGATTTTATTGCTGTTGAGCAGTTCATACTAGGATCAGATGAAGTTGCTATGGGAACAACAGCAGGGCAGGAGTAACAGTCTTGAGGCAGGAAGAAGCTTCCCAGGGGAGGCAGCATCTACATGGAGCTTCCAGAAGAATGGGAGGAGTTAGTGAGAGAAAAGAGGCAGATTCCTCCAGGTCTGTGTCCATTGGCTGCCTGAGCCTAAATTTTTTCATCTTGTACAAGACCAGTAAAGATTAGATATCTTTAGCCCAACTCAAGGGCTACTGAAGTCAAAAGAGAGAAAGTGGGCAGCTGAAACATTCTGCTGCAATTTTGAAAGCCTACCAGCAGAGTAGAATATTCTTGGCCTGAGTATTCATTTTGGAGACACTATGTGAAAAACATTGCTTAACAAGAGGAAGTCAAACAAAAGTTTAATAACATGTATACACGAGAGACACAGGAAAACTGATAACTCCCCCAAAATACGAATTTTAGGAACACCATTATAAGTGAACAACCAAAATAAATCTTATTTTGAATGTTAATAAAACAAGATTTACTTTGGTTATTAAATAAAACAAACATTTAAATAAATAAGCAAGTAAGATTTATTTCTAAACAAAAAACATAAGATTTCCTGGATAACGAGTTTAGCCAAGACTCTTACCTATGTGGATGGGACTTGGTGTGGATAATCATAAACCCAGGAGCTGGCTCAAGGAACAGGGACTTGGGCTGGAGGAAATCCAGGCAGAGCTGGGGAGGGAGCGTGAGGACCTTGCTGGCCAGCTTAAGCCCGGGCAGGTGGAAAGACAGGGAGGGAGGAGGCAAGGGCAAGGAGGGCCACACTTCGGTGGATCTTAGAAGTACAAGCTTTAGATGAGTCGGGAGAACTGAAACCATTGTGCCCCAGCAACCCATGCTTCAGAAAAATCCATGCTTCCAGAATTCTGTCACAAGTTATAGAATCCAACTTAAAGTGGCTTATAGAAATTTAAACAAGAAATTTGGATTTGTTAGAAGGATGCTGGACTGTTTCAGATTGCAGAACATGTTGGAAACCAAGCTTTCTCCTAGCTTAGACACTCCATTTCTTTTACATTAAAGCAACTATGATACTATTGACCATGGGGATGTTATGGGGAGGTGGGCCAAAATCTTGCTTTGCTTTGACCTGTCCTTCTACCTCTTACAGTTTCTTTTTCTATTTTCATTGAGCCTTGAGTTAAGACTTTTCTATACTTTGAGTCACTGGAAGGAAAATTTTTGTGAGGATAAAACAAACAAGCAAAACATAATCAAATGAAACTATTTAGGAAAATTCAACAACCCTGGCCTAGAATGAAAGACTCCATGGTATTTGGAGAAGGGATGGAAGTGATCTACTTTAGAAATATTTAGTGTTTTCTGCAATAACAAATGACATCTGGAAATCAAACCTTGAATGCCTGTGTAGATTTTGAGAGATGGGGAGGATCTACAAGATAGGGGTTCTGTGTGGAAGCAGCAACATTGCTTTTGATCTTGACAAAAGGATCAACTCAGCTGTGGATCCTATAATCTTAGATCTTTAGCTCTTCCACTTCTTCTCTTGAGTTCTTCATCCTGATATTAGAAGAAAAGTTCCAATTTTTTACTGAGTGTGTTGTTAGCTGTAGGCGCGTCCTCTATGACCTTTATTATGTTGATGTATATTTCTTCTACTCCAAACTGTTGAGGGTTATTACCATGTAAGGTAGTTGTATTTTGTCAAATGCATTTTTTACATCTATTGAGATGATCATGTGAATTTTATTTTTCATTCTATTAATGTGGTGCCTCAGATTTATTGAGTTGTATATGTTGAACCATCTTTGCATTCCAAGGATAAACCCTACTTGGTCATGGTGTATAATCCTTCTGAAACATCCTTGGATTCAATTTGCTGTGAGTTTGTTGATGATTTTACATCTGTATTGATCAGGGATAATGGTCTATCATTTTATTTTCTTGTAATGTCCTCATCTGGCTTTAGTATCAGGGTAATGCTAACCAGGTTATTCTTAACTCAAAGAATAACTTGGCTACTTGAAGAGGTTTCTCTGACTGCTGTCCTTAAAGTGGCACTAGAATAGACTGCTTTCAAAAATAGCAGTAATTTTTCATCCCTGTCTGTATGCATTCCCCTTAAGAGCTCCTCCCATCAAGAGGTGGGGTCTTGTCACTTTGATCTGGCCAATAGGATGAAACCACAGTGACATGAGAGCAGGCATGGCCTTCTGGAGGATGATGGTTCACGCGGGGGAGAACCCAGGTCCCTCAGCACAGTTCAGCTGATCATCATACACGTTAAAGACTCAAGTCAAGATTAGCAGAGTCATTGACCCAACGTGAAGCTGACCACTGATAAAGAAGTGAAGCTGACTGAGTCCAGGAGAGTCACCTAGGTGATATATAGCAGCAATAAATGCTGATTGTTTCAAGTTACTGAATTTTAGGATACTTTACTACATAGTAATAGCTGATACAGTCACTACTTTACAGGTCTTATCATTGTCTGAAATTACCGTGTGTATTTATTCATCTGTTAGACTCTACCACTGTCAACTGGGCTTCCCAGGTGGTTAGGTGGTAGAGAATCCACTGGCCAATGCAGGAGACATGAGTTCAATCCCTGGGTTGGGAAGATCCCCTGGAGGAAGAAATGACAACCCACTCCAGTATTCTTGCTTGGGAAATCCCATGGACAGAGGAGCCTGGCGGGCTACAGTCCATGGAGTCTCAGAGTTCAGTACAACTTAGCGACTGAGCACACGTGCGCTACTGTAAGGGAAGCCCTCTCTTGGCCCTAGTAACCCAAAACCTGAACTAATGCATGATAGTCACTCAGTGAATATTTGTTAACTGGGAATAAATGGGAAGTAATACTCGAGAACCATGATGTATGCCTGTGTGCATGCTCAGTCATTTTGACTCTTTGCAGCCCCATAGACTACAGCCGGCCAGGCTCCTCTGGCCATGGAATTTTTCAGGCAAGAGTACTGGAGTGGGTTGTCATGTCCTTCTCCACGACACCTTCCAGACCCAAGGGTCGAGCCATGAGGTGGGGACCTACCACTATGTATGAGTCCCTTTACTTCCCTCTTTCTCCCTTTATTTCTCATTTCAGTCTTCTCAAGAGTCCTGTAAAGAAGATATTATTATTCTTGGTTTTCAAGTGAAAATCCCCAAAAAAGTCAAGTAACATGCACAAGTCCAATAATTCTTAAAATCCGAGTGTACTGATGTGTATATCACATCTGTGGGCTGATCAAACTATTGGCATAGGATGACATACATTGCTTGGGAACAGTATATAATATTTCTGTTGCTACTACTTTGAGTCGGTATATAATTATAGCTTCTAAAGATACTTAAGATCTAAATAATGAAAACTACAAGAAATTATAGCTGCAAATTATTTGTATGAGTCATTGATTTCCATTTACTGACTCAACTCAGAAGAAGATGTTGTGACCTGCTCTTCACTGCCCCCGTTGACAAGGAGTGCAAACTGTTGGTAGGTCTTGGAGATGCTCAGGTTTCCTGTGGGAACTCACGCAGAAGACCCTGTCACTGGGTGAGGCTATCTGTCACCCCCTGTGACCTGGTCAAGACCAGAACCTCAGGTCTCTCTGTTTCAGGCTAAATAGAGATTTCCCCTTCAGAGATGGGGACCAGAAGAATCAGGGTGCTCAGTGGGGCAAAACTGAGTAAGAGTGTTGAGAAAAGGACATAATCTCGGTCACACTCAAGCAAACATTTGCTCTGGCCCCTAGGGGACTGGGATTGTGTGTGGATATTTTGGGGATAGAAATGAAGCAGGTTATGGAGAATTATTTTTAATATTGGTATATAATTTTCCCACTAAAAGGAAAGCTCTTAACCTATAGTTGCTGACAACAAGAACACCAAACAAGCAAGGAACTGAACTCCTGTGGCCAAAGGACGGGGTGCTTGATCTGGGGGAATCTCATTTCATCTGCTCAAGCACTCCGTCCGGCATGCGGATAAAAATACACTTTCATGCTGCAATAAACAGAGTCTCAGAAAGGTTGCTTGACCCAAGGTTTTCCCACCTGGACAAGGTCACATTGATAATTTTTTTCCTTCTTATCTCAACTGGGTCCTGTAGAATTTGCCCCAGGGTTTTTTTAACAGTTTTCTGTAAATACTCAAACTTTTTAGACATCATCCTTCACTTCGTGTGTTGTTTTGAACACAATACTCATCTGCAACAATAAGGCATTTTCACTTTTATGATGGCTGATTACCATCTGAATAATAGAATCTATCCTAATTTTGAGTTAGAATTGGTGTCTGGCAGTATATATTATGAAATATCATAATAATAGGAGCAATGCTCATTGGAAATAGCAACTTCAGAGGTGTTGGTGTCTAGGAAATCTTCCCTTTGAGCAAAAATAATGCCCTCATTTGCTCGCATGAGATTGTCCCATTGAAATAAATCTGACTTTGCTGTATAGTTTCCATTTAAAGTCACTTTATTCTATTTAAAATCATAGCCATTCATTTTGTAGTTTGCCCAGGAGGAAAGAGAAAGCAGAGACAAATATGAAATCAGTAAAAAAAAAAAAAAACAAAAAGGGGAGTTTTGGCCATATGATTATTTTAAATAAATATTTGGTTTGAAAAATGGGCAGCATTTGAATCCATTCCGATTTTTTCTCTACTGCTTTTTCTCGCCAAGAGAGGGGAATTAAACTTGACTGGCTCATATTTATCCTCCTGCCCAGAGACTTCCTGGATTATTTGCTGTTTTGGGGTTTGATGGCATAGTCTGTAGCCTCAGGAGAACTTACTCCAAAGGAAAGAACTATAATTTAAGTCAGTTTGATGTGAGGTCTGTATTTCTTTTATTTAATATCATTAGTAAAGAGATTTTCTCTGAACAATTAGCTATTCTTTTGGTTCCTTCTATCTTGGTGGTCACTGACGATATTCTTGTGGACAAATACAGACCAGAGAATTATTTTCTCTAAAAACAAATAGGAAAAAAAAATTAGTGTGTCCACATGTATTAGCTTCAAGAATGCCTCTTTCATGTCAACGCAGTTTAGGCTAGAATACCTTAAAGTCTGGGTCAAACTTTTGCCTTCAGTTCAGTCACTCAGTTGTGTCCAACTCTTTGCGACCCCCATGGGCTGCTGCACACCAGGCTTCCCTGTCCACCACCAACTCCCAGAGCTCCCTCAAACTCATGTCCATCGAGTCGGTGATGCTATCCAACCATCTCATCTTCTGTCATCCCCTTCTCCTCCTGCCTTCAATCTTTCCCAGCATCAGAGTCTTCTCAAATGAGTCAGCTCTTCGCATCAGGTGGCCAAAGTATTGGAGTTTCAGCTTCAGCATCAGTCCTTCTAATGAATATTCAGGACTGATTTCCTTTAGGATGGACTGGTTTGATCTCCTTGCAGTCCCAGGGACTCTCAAGAGTCTTCTCCAACACCACAGTTCAAAAGCATCAGCTCTTTTGCTTTAATACTGACAAAACAGGCAAACTCTAAACAATACAAACCAAAGAATCAGGGTAACACGGGGAGAAGAGCACTGTGTGGTTTTGTGGAATCAGATCTGAGTGTGTCGCTGCTGTCAACTAGGGGGCCAGGAGGAGCGCGTTGGCCTCCCGAGCCTCCCCGAGATCGAAAACATTGGTTATGGAGAGGCAGACAAACAGCAATGGGAACTATGGAAACATGACTGCTCCCGAAAAGCTCTGTGCAATTATAAGCCCAGGGAACACCCACGTAGCTCTCAAACCGGGCACCAAAGGAGGCAGAGACTGTTGACTTCTAAGTAAGCGACAATAGGAAAGGAAAAACCCAGCAGAGCTGAGCTTGCTCTTCCCAGCTGGGCCCAGAATAACACCGCTCTAAGAAAAAACAGGAAGCCTGGCAGTCAGGGAGCCCCAAATAAAAGCTGTGTTCTAGCAAATGTAGGGGGAAGATATAGTCTTTATTTCTTAAAGAAACTACTTGTTTACAATGTTATTTAGTGGGATGTATTATGTTCCAGCCAATGAAGAAGGAGATGCTGTAGCCACACATGAGGCAAGGTGTTTTAAAACATTGGCAAGAAGTGCTGTACAAAGAAGAGCTTCACGACCCAGATCATCACGATGGCGTGATCACTGACCTAGAGCCAGACATCCTGGAATGTGAAGTCAAGTGGGCCTTACAAAGCATCACTATGAACAAAGCTAGTGGAGGTGATGGAATTCCAGTGGAGCTATTTCAAATCCTGAAAGATGATGCTGTGAAAGTGCTGCACTCCATATGCCAGCATATTTGGAAAACTCAGCAGTGGCCACAGGACTGGAAAAGGTCAGTTTTCATTCCAATCCCAAAGAAAGGCAATGCCAAAGAATGCTCAAACTACCGCACAATTGCACTCATCTCACATGCTAGTAAAGTAATGCTCAAAATTCTCCAAGCCAGGCTTCAGCAATACGTGAACTGTGAACTTCCAGATGTTCAAGCTGGTTCTAGAAAAGGCAGAGGAACCAGACATCAAATTGCCAACATCCGCTGGATATAGAAAAAGCAAGAGAGTTCCAGAAAAACATCTATTTCTGCTTTATTGACTATGCCAAAGCCTTTGACTGTGTGGATCACAATAAACTGTGGAAAATTCTGAAAGAGATGGGAATACCAGACCACCTGACCTGCCTCTTGAGAAACCTATATGCAGGTCAGGAAGCAACAGTTAGAACTGGACATGGAACAACAGACTGGTTCCAAATAGGAATAGGAGTACGTCAAGGCTGTATATTGTCACCCTGCTTATTTAACTTCTATGCAGAGTACATCATGAGAAATGCTGGGCTGGAGGAAACACAAGCTGGAATCAAGATTGCCAGGAGAAATATCATGAACCTCAGATATGCAGATGACACCACCCTTATGGCAGAAAGTGAAGAGGCACTCAAAAGCCTCTTGATGAAAGTGAAAGTGGAGAGTGAAAAAGTTGGCTTAAAGCTCAACATTCAGAAAACGAAGATCATGGCATCTGGTCCCATCACTTCATGGCAAATAAATGGGAAAACAGTGGAAACAGTGTCAGACTTTATTTTCTGGACTCCAAAATCACTGCAGATGGTGACTGCAGCCATGAAATTAGAAGGCGCTTACTCCTTGGAAGGAAAGTTATGACCAACCTAGATAGCATATTGAAAAGCAGAGACATTACTTTGCCAACAAAGGTCCGTCTAGTCAAGGCTATGGTTTTCCAGTGATCACGTATGGATGTGAGAGTTGGACTGTGAAGAAGGCTGAACGCCGAAGAATTGATGCTTTTGAACTGTGGTGTTGGAGAAGACTCTTGAGAGTCCCTTGGACTGCACGGAGATCCAACCAGTCCATTCTGAAGGAGATCAGCCCTGGGATTTCTTTAGAAGGAATGATGCTAAAGCTGAAAACTCCAGTACTTTGGCCCCCTGATGTGAAGAGTTGACTCATTGGAAAAGAGTCTGATGCTGGGAGGGATTGGGGGCAGGAGGAGAAGGGGACAACAGAGGATGAGATGGCTGGATGGCATCACTGACTTGATGGACGTGAGTCTGAGTGAACTCTGGGAGTTGGTGATGGACAGGGAGGCCTGGGGTGCTGTGATTCATGGGGTCGTAAAGAGTCGGACACGACTGAGTGACTGAACTGAACTGAACTGAACTGAACTAGCTGTGTGAGGTCATTGTAAGATGGTACTGATTTTCTGAGTCCTGGAGCAGATTCTCAGACTCTTAACGTGCACAGTGCTATCACCCAGGGTCTTCTCAAAGCACAGTTTCGGATTCAGCAAGTCTGGGTGAGGCCTGAAACTCTGCATTTCTACCCATTCCCAAGTGATGACAGCCGTGCTCAACTACAAATCACATTTTGAGTTACAACATAATGAGCCAAAGGGAGGACAGTTTGGAACTAATTAGACTATATACACAGGGTATCATAGAACAAAATGATGGACTTTGATCAGCATTTGAATGTGCCTGTTGCAATATGAGACTTAAAAAAGAACACTTGCTTTTAGAAGACTCCTTTTTCCCCCCTACCAAGCACAGCAGTTACACAGAAGCAGGATTTGGTAATATGCCGTTATCTCTGTCGATAGAGACCTCAGAGAGCAACAAGCAGGGAAGCCCCTTGACTCCGTGTCAGGTGCTGCATCTGCAGCGTCCAGAGGCCCCCGCTCACTTTTAGCATGAGGGCGGCTGCCGCAAACTACCCCCTGTCCTGCTGTATTAGTGTCCTGTGACCTCTATGACACGTTCTCACAAAGGTGGTGGTTTAAAACAACAAAAACGTGTCTTTTCCCAGTTCTTCAGGCCGGAATTCCCCAATCCTTATTACTGGGCTGAGATTGAGGCATCCTGTGGACACCTATACCTCTTCCAGCCTCTGGTCACTGCCAGCCTTCCTCCACTCGCAGCCGCACCCCTCAAGTCTTCAAGGGCAGCTCTGTCCTGCCATCGCCCTCTCCTCTGAGTGTGTCTGTACGGAACCTGTACCAGTCGCTCTCTTCTAAGCACACTTGCGATTGCATTTAGGGCCCACATGGAAAATCCAGGATAATCTACCCACTCCCCTGTACTTACATCTGCAAAGACCCCCTTTCTTCCTGAGAGTTAAAACTTGATAGCTTAGGGGGCTTTTACTCAGCCTGTCACGCACAGCCAAGCAGTTTTGCACCGTTCCTGAGGTATGCTCAGGAAGATTTTAGACACGGGGTTCCTGGGCGATTGTCAGCTGAAGCACTGAGGCAGCCGTTTGGGTAGCAGTAGGTATCAGGGCAGATTGGTTCTCAAAGTGCATGCAGCCTTGCTCTGTTTACAGGGCATTTATAGATGACATTGTCTGCCAGGGAACTGAGGTTGCTGGGGAATGTATCTGCACAACCTGTCTCTTATAGCTCAGGTAATGGGCATTGTCCTAGATTTCAAACCAAAAGCTTTTCCTGGAGAACTAGAAGAAACCTTTTTTGTTGTTGCTATTCAAATGTTTAACATGCGTTTTTGAGACATAGTTACATGGGTCATTGCAAAGATAAGTATATAGAGGCATTTACACCTGTTACTCAGCTTCTGCCAATGATAACATAGCATATATTACATAGTATACTATCAAATCCAGCAAACTGACATCCATATACTCACAGAGCTTATTTGGAAGACATCTATTTGACACCGATTCAATAACGTGCTCAGTCACTAAGTCATGTCCAACTCTTTTGTGACTCCATGTACTGTATGTAGCTCCTCTGTCCATGGGATTTCCAGGCAAGAATACTGTAGCGGGGTGCTGTTTCCTCCTCCATGGGCTCTTCCAGACGCAGGGATTGAACTCACGTCTCCTGCATTGGCAGGCGGATTCTTTACCACAGAGACACCTGGACGACTTTTAAATTACGTTTTCTACAAATAAATGGGGCAGATACCGTTATCACAGCCTGTTCCAGCACACTATTAGAGATAAAAGGCATCTGTGGCTCAGAGGTACAGGCGCACTCTCGCCAGGAGATGGCATCTGACATGTACGTTACGAACCTCACGAACCAGCGTCCCTTCTCCCTCCGGTGTCCCAGCATTTCATTTGCTACCATAGAGCAAGTGATGAAATAAATTTAAAAGCAAGAATCTGACATTAAACTTCACTTAGAGTCTGCAGTTGTTTACATGTGTAGTTAGGGCTTCGGCATGATGGGGTTTTGATTTTCATAGCAGAGCGTCATGAATTGTAATGAATTGTGCAGTGTTTTCAAGGAGGGTTATTATTTTCTGTGTAATGTTTGGAATATGAAGGTCTATCTGCTCTTCTTCGCCTGTTTTCTACTACTGGTGTTGTCAGCCTGGGGACAGGAGAGCATGCTCAGGGAAAAGGTGAGATGGGGCAGCTGCAGGGTGGGGCCTCTGCATTCTCCAGACCCTCTGTAAGAGGTCAGAACGTGGAGGCAGAAAAGCTCTTGGGGCCCAAAATAATAGCAACTGAGTAAATCCAAATATCTCCAAACATCCTCACGGTTACACTGATCGACAATAAAAGTAAGATTACACAAGTCCAATGCCTTTCGCAGAACAAACTTCACATTACCTGGGGATTTTGTTGTTCAGTCGCTCAGGCGTGTCCGACCCTTCATGACCCCACAGACTGCAATCTGCCTTGTCCTTTACTACCTCCGGAGTTTGCTCAAACTCATGTCCATTGAGTCCGGTTGGTGATGCCATCCAGCCAGCTCATCCTCTGTCGTCCCCTTCTCCTCCTGCCCTCAATCTTTCCCAGCATCAGGGTCTTTTCCAGTGAGTCAGTTCTTCGCATCAGGTGGCCAGAGTATTGGAACTTCAGCTTCAGCATCAGTCCTTCCAATGAATATTCAGGGTTGATTTCCTTAAGGATGGACTGGTTGGATCTCCTTGCTATCCAAGGGACTCTCAAGAGACTTCTCCAACACCACAATTTGAAAGTGCCAGTTCTTCAGCTCTCAGTCTTCTTTACGGTCCAACTCTCACATCCATACATGACTACTGGAAAAACCAGAGCTTTGACTAGATGGACCTTTGTTGGCAAAGTAATGTCTCTGCTTTTTAGTACACTGTCTAGGTTGGTCATAGCTTTTCTTCCAAGAAGCAAGCATCTATTAATTTCATGGCTGCAGTCACTGTCCACAGTGATTTTGAATCCCAAGAAAGTTAAGTCTGTATCTCTTTCCGTTGTGATCTTTGGTTTTTGAATGTTGAGTTTTAAGCCAGCTTTTTCACTCTCCACTTTCACTTTCATCAAGAGGCTTTTTAGCTGCTCTTCCCTTTCTGCCATAAGGGTGGTGTCATCTGCATATCTGAGGTTATTTATATTTCTCCCGCCAATCTTGATTCCAGCTTGAGCTTCTTCCAGCCCAGCGTTTCTCATGATGTACTCTGCATATAAGTTAAATAAGTAGGGTGACAATATACAGCCTTGATGTGCCCTTTTCCGATTTTGATCCAGTCCATTGTTCCATGTCTGGTTCTAACTGCTGCTTCTTGGCCTGCATACAGGTTTCTCAGGAGGCAGGTCAGGTTGTCTGGTAGTCCCATCTCTTTTAAGAGTTTTCCAGTTTGTTGTGATCCACACAAAGACTTTAATATAGTCAAAAACTTTAATGTATTACCTGGGGGATAGGAAACTAAATACCACTTTCCACAGAAACTTTCCCTCACGTTGGGTCCCACTGTGTAAAAGAGAAAAGAAGGATAATGAGCTACAATTATCACCAGAAGAAAGAAAGACCACAAAAAGTACGACAGTGACAAGTAGTCCTGGTGGATCAGCACACTGACCGGGAAGGGCTGAGAGGGGCCAGGCCTGGGAGGCCTCCGGGAGGTGTCCTGGGAGGTGTCCGGGGCGGCCACACTTCCCGGAGAGGACCCTTTGGAAACCAGATGGAGCTGTTTGAAAACATGATTATGGGCCGGGAAGGGTTTAAGTTCTGTGAGGCAAAAGAAAACCCCAGATCAGACCTTGTCCCCCAAAGAGGGGAGCACATCTAGCGGGGAGTGCTGGCTCACGTTACACCTCAGGAGCGTGTGTGGAACCGCTCGGGCGGGTGAGGCAAGGGGAAAAATAGGCAGCAGGTGAGCCTGTCTCTATGTACAACTTTGTTCTTTTGACTCGTGGATTTTTACATTCTCCCTGATTTCTAAAAACACTGCAGGACATCCTGGTTATTTTCAGGACCGAGTGTTTCAGCGCTTCTTAACTTGTGTCCGCCTCCTTTCACCCTGCTCGAGTCTTGTCTGGGGCGCTCCTGAGCAGAGGCTGGGGTCTGGGGCTGTCCCCGCCGGGCTGCCTTGGGGGGAGATGGACATTCCAGATTTCCAGCTCTCTACAAGCTGGGGGAGCAGCTCTAGGGGCCCCCAGGTCATCTGAGGATGAACTGCAGAAGCTCACTGTTGGATGGGAGAGCAGAGGAAAGGGCTGGGGGCAGAGGTACCCAAAACAGCAGAGAAGAACTGATGGAGACCAGGGACAGCCACGTCGTTTGCTCTGCAGGCCGTTTTCCGGTGATCACCTCTCGCACGCCCCTCAGCTGGATCCCTGCGCCAGCCCCCGCGTCGTCATTCACAGTCCTTCTCTGGACTCAGAGGCCTGTTACCCCAGCCATAGTGAGACCACCATAGAATGGCTGTTCAGGACGGCTGCCCTGGGTGGGGCTGACCGAGAAGCCAGCCCTGGTGTGTTTTTTTTTTCTTCCCCAGACTTCATTAGAACTACTGACCTAAATGAGTTATGGCTTCTTCTCTCTGCCTTGTCTGCTTCCAGGGGATCTGGCAGGGTCAGGAGGATGAATCAGCACAAATGTGGGGCCATTATTGGAAAACACATTCAGAGTAAATAACAGACTGAAAGTAGATAAAAGGCATAATCTTTGCACCGAACATCGCCACACGTTTCCTGTATGGAATCTCTGCAGCTCTTCCTTGTAGGATGGGAGACTGTGTATCAGTGAAGATAACCAGCAAAAATCCACCTGCCCCACAAAATTGAGGGAAAAACATAATCATATTTTTTTTCCTGAAAGTAAATTGCACATTAGTCTATGGCATACATTCAGAAATGTGCTCAAGTTATAGTGTACAACTCAACATATTTTCACAAAATCACCCATGTGACCAGCACTAGCTCAGGAACTGCAGCTAGAAGCCCCCGAGCATCTGCTCCCAGTGAGCAGCCTCCCCAGACAACCGCTCTGCCCACCACCCAACTCTGTAGATTAGTAGCCTGGGCTCCTGCTTCATATAATGAAATTGTGCAGCGTGTCCTCTCTTCTGTCTGGCTTCTTTTGCACAAATTTTATGTGTGTGAGATTCCATCGTATGTTGTTGTTTATAGCAATACTTTGTTTATTAATATTTTCATTGCTTTAAAATATTCCCTTCATGAATATACTCCAATTTAGTCCACTGTTTATAGTGGATGGACTTTTGCTTTGATTTTGGCTTGGGGCTGTGAGGAATATGGCAGCTATGAGCATTCTTGTGTGTGTGCATTCTTGCGTTCTAGGACATGTAGAGACCTTCTGCTGGATTATACATAGAAATTAAATTGCTGTGGTTTACAGAGTTTTATTGGCATTCGTATGTTTATGAGTACAATTGTGTATGTACAACTCAGGACAGGATTGCTTGAAACAAGCAAGATGTCCCCTCTCATAGCTTGGGTATCATTTAATTCAAATTCCACTTTCAGGAGAGCATTTTCTAATATGGCAACCCCTTATGCTAAGCTAATTATAGTATATCATATATCACAGTGACCTTGTTAGGCAACTTAAATGATTACTTCTATATACTGACACATTGTGAACCCATTTTCAAAGCTAAGGGTGGCAACATAACAATGTAGTGTCTGATCAATCTCTAAGAGGCACGTAGGTGATCTCCAGGACTGACAGCCCACTAAGGAAGATAGTAGAGATTGCTCATCTATTCAGAGCTCTCTGCTCTTCATATTTTTAATCAGTTGCAAATTCTGACGTGTCTCACTTCTTTTAAGAGTTGTGTTTAATTTTTTTTCCTGATTATAAAATTCATCTGCAAATTGTTTTGAAAAAAATAGATTCCTAGTCCAACTCGGAGAAGGCAATGGCACCCCACTCCAGTACTCTTGCATGGAAAATCCCATGGATGGAGGAGACTGGTAGGCTGCAGTCCATGGGGTCGCTAAGAGTCGGACACGACTAAGCGACTTCACTTTCACTTTTCACTTTCATGCATTGGAGAAGGACATGGCAACCCACTCCATGTTCTTGCCTGGAGAATCCCGGGGACAGCGGAGCCTGGTAGGCTGCTGTCTATGGGGTCGCACAGAGTCGGACACGACTGAAGCGACTTAGTAGTAGTAGTAGTAGTCCAACTAGATCAGGTACTATGAGAAGGAAACTCAGAATGACTTTTTTCCAACACTGATTTTATAATCAGGCGAGATGTGGAAACAGTGAAAAAGAGTATTACAAATCATTGCCTACTTGGTACACTCAATTGTATGTGTAGAGTCACAATCTCTGAGGCTGTCTTTAAAACAAAGACGTGGGTACCCAATAAATGGTGTGTGCAGTGTGTGTGTGTGTGTGTGTGTAGAATAAATTACTAATTATTCCATTTTATTTAGTTCTTTGATACCACTGGTCATTCATGTAGTGTTTTCATTCATTTAACAGATCTGTTGAGTGTCCACAAAAAAACTGTATTTTTTAAAGTTTCACATCCTGCATGAAAGAATTCTAGATATGACACTCCTACAAGTAGCTAAATCGTAAATCATGATGATGTAGAAACAAAGTTCTGTATGAGTGTTTGGAAGGTGGAAATAATTCTGAACAACCTTTGGCCTTTCCTGCTTCAATTTCCCGTCTCCTGCACACACACCAGAGCACCAGTCACTCAAGTTCACGGGGATCCACACTCACCATTTCCATTTACTCAAAGTGTAAATCTACAGGGTAAAGTTCACACATTTGCAGGTCAAAATAGGACACAGAAATAAGAGCCATAGCACACAAGGTGGGTTTGTCAGCTTTCCGCTTCATTTCCAGCTGCTTCAAGACAAGAAAGTGGTCTGCCTACCCAGCGTTCCTTCTCCAAATCCCAGAACAGAGCCTGCAGTGTGGCAGGGGCTCAGTCAACACTTTCTGAATGAAGGGCGAAAAGATACAGCAGAATTTAGCTACATTGTCAAGGACGAAGTAGAGTCATATGACCCCTAAAATGGATCTACTCTTTGACCCTGTAATTCTACCTTTGAGGAAAGAATCTCAGAGAAGAAAATCACTGGCGGCTTGTAGATAACATTTGACTATGCAGGTATCATCGATATTCAGGGCAATGAAGTAGAACAGAACGTTTAACATTTGGGTGGATGTAGACCCTGGAATCAGAAAGTGCTGAAATTGACTCTCACCCTGCTGCTTGCTGAGTGAACTAAGGTTTCAGTGCTTGTGACACCTGGTTGGCAATAATAAAGTCCACGTTCATAAGACAGTGGAGAGGGTCGCATGAGGTAATTCAGGGAAAGCTTGTTGCACAGAGCGTGGCACACGGTGCCGATTTTGTACGTAGGGGCAGCTTGCCATCAGCCCGAGTCAGAGAAAGCCAGTCCACATGCTGAGACTTGCCTGCGCTCTGTTGTAATGCTGGCACAGGAAGGGTAAACCTACGGTGATTAGAAGTGTCAGTGGTGGCCTTTCGCGCCGTTCCACATCTGACCCACACAAGCATATAGGGCAGCTCTGTGAGATGCTGTTATCACTGTCATCATTACTGTTAGTGTTGCTCTATTTCTCAAAATTCCCTTTCATGGATCACAGCCTGGTCGTGGCGAAGGGGCTTGTGTAACTCATTGAAGCTATGAGCCATGCCATGCAGGGTCAGCCAAGACAGATGGGTCATGGTGAGGAGTTCTGACAAAATGTGGTCCACTGGAGGAGGAACTGGCAACCCTCTCCAGTATTCTTGCCTGGAGAGCCCCATCAGTTCAGTTCAGTTCAGTTCAGTCGCTCAGTCATGTCCAACTCTTTGCGACCCCATGAATCGCAGCACGCCAGGCCTCCCTGTCTATCACCAACTCCCAGAGTTCACTCAGACTCACGTCCATCAAGTCAGTGATGCCATCCAGCCATCTCATCCTCTGTTGTCCCCTTTTCCTCCTGCCCCCAATCCCTCCCAGCATCAGAGTCTTTCCCAATGAGTCAACTCTTCACATGAGGTGGCCAAAGTACTGGAGTTTCAGCTTTAGCATCATTCCTTCCAAAGAAATCCCAGGGCTGATCTCCTACAGAATGCACTGGTTGGATCTCCTTGCAGTCCAAGGGACTCTCAAGAGTCTTCTCCAACACCACAGTTCAAACGCATCAATTCTTCGGCGCTCAGCTTTCTTCACAGTCCAACTCTCACATCCATACATGACCACAAGAAAAACCGTAGCCTTGACTAGACAGACCTTTGTTGAACTAAGGTCCTTTGTGAACTAAGCAAAGTAATGTCTCTGCTTTTCAATATGCTACCTAGGTTGGTCGTAACTTTCCTTCCAAGGAGTAAGCGTCTTTTAATTTCATGGCTGCAGTCACCATCTGCAGTGACTTTGGAGCCCAGAAAAATAAAGTGTGACACTGTTTCCACTGTTTCCCCATCTGTTTCCCATGAAGTGATGGGATCGGGTGCCATGATCTTTGTTTTCTGAATGTTGAGCTTTAAGCCAACTTTTTCACTCTCCACTTTCACTTTCATCAAGAGGCTTTTTAGTTCCTCTTCACTTTCTGCCATACATGACCATATGTATGGAGAACATATGGTTCTATGGAGAACCCCATAGACAGTATGAAAAGGCAAAGAAATATGACACCAGAAGATGAGTCTTCCAGTTTGGAAGGTGTCCAGTGTGCTACTGGGAAAGAGTAAAGGGCAATTACTATCAAATCCAGTAAGAATGGGGCTTCCCATCTAGCACAGTGGTAAAGAATCCACCTGCAAATGTAGGAGATGGAAGAAATGAGGGATCAAAACTTGGGTCAGGAAGATCCCCTTGAATAGGAAATGACAACTCACTCCAGTATTCTTATCTGGAAAATTCCATGAACAGAGGAGCCTGGCAGGCTACAGTCTATGGGGTCAGACACCACTGAGTGACTGAGCACACACTCATACCAGTAAAAATGAAGTGGCTGGGCCAAAGGGGAATGACACTCAGCTGTGGATGTGTCTGCTGGTGAAATCCAAGTCCAACACTGTAGAGAACAGTACTGCACAGTAATCTGGAGTGTTAGGTCCCTGAGTCAAGGTAACCTGGACATGGGCAAGCAGGAGATGGCAAGAGTAGACACTGAAGTCTTAGGAATCTGTGAACTAAAACAGATGGGAATGGGCGAATTTAATTCAGACAACCTTTACATCTACTACTATAGGCAAGAATCCTTTAGAAGAAATGGAGTAGCCCTGATAGTCAACAGAAGAGTCCAAAATGCAGTACTTGGGTACAGTCTCAAAAATGACAGAAAGATCTCAGTTCATTTCCAAGGCAAACCATTCAATATCACAGTAATCCAAGTCTATGCCCTAACCGGAGAAGGCAATGGCACCCCACTCCAGTACTCTTGCCTGGAAAATCCCATGGATGGAGGAGCCTCGTAGGCTCCAGTCCATGGGGTCACTAAGAGTCAGGCACGACTGAGCGACTTCACTTTCACTTTTCACTTTCATGCATTGGAGAAGGAAATGGCAACCCACTCCAGTATTCTTGCCTGGAGAATCCCAGGGACAGAGGAGCTTAGTGGGCTGCCGTCTATGGGGTCACACAGAGTCGGACACGACTGAAGCGACTTAGCAGCAGCAGCAGCAGCATGCCCTAACCACTGATGCTGAAGAAGCTGAAACTGACTGGTTCTATGAAGACCTATAACACTTTCTAGAACTAACAGCCCCCCCCCACCACAAAACCAAATATGTCCTTTACATCATAGGGGATTGGAATGCAACAGTAGGCAGTCAAGAGATACCTGGAGTAACAGACAAGTTTCTCCTTGGAGTACAAAATGAAGCAGGGCAAAGGCTGACGTAGTTTTGTCAAGAGAACACACTGGTCATAGCAAACACCCTCTTCTAACAAAACAAAAGAAGAATCTACACATGGAGATCACCAGATGGTTCATACTGAAATCAGATTGATTACATTCTTTGCAGCTGAAGATGGAGAAGCTCTATACAGTCAGCAAAAACAAGACTGGGAGCTGACTGTGGCTCAGATCATGAGCTCCTTATTGCAAAATTCAGATTTAAATTGAAGAAAGGAGGGCAGCAAAGGATGAGATGTCTGGATAGCATCACCAACTCAATGGACTTGAGTTTGGGCAAACTCCAGAAGATAGTGGTGGACAGAGGAGCCTGGTGTGCTACAATCCATGGGATCACAAAGAGTCGGGCACAACTTTGCAACTGAACAACAGCAGGTTCTCAAAATAATACCCTAGAAGAAGAAAGTATCTTAAGTATTCCAAAACTGGTTAATCTACTTGTTGCTTTATACATGACCATTACTAAATTTTATTGGGAGAAATTTTACCAGAAAATATGTATAATATAGTGTTACATACACAAATAGAACCCCAAGTTGTAATTAAACTAGATTATCACTATTTATGTATAAAGTGGTTGTTCATGGCTTCCCTGGTGGCTCAGATGATAAGGAATATGCCTGCAATGCAGGAGAGCTGAACTCAATCTCTGGGTCAGAAAAATTCCCTGGAAAAGGGAATGGCAATCTACACCAGTATTCTCGCCTGCATAAATCCATGGACAGAGGAGCCTGGCGAGCTACAGGCCGTGGGGTCACAAAGAGTTGGACTGAGTGACTAACACTGTTTATATGTAAACACATGGTTTGTAAAATAATTATTGGAGTGACAGCATAGGATTATAGAAAACTGTTTCTAATTCAAAAACTGTATATTGATTCTTGCTATGGCATTAATGTCATAGACACACGCACATAAATATTTATATTCATCAGCTATAAAGGAACTTTCAGGGAATGAATTCAGTGTCTGAATTAGGAAGCTCATTTTCATCTAGATAATAGAAGGCCAGAGAGTTTGTTCTAAGAGTAGAAACTTCAGTTCTAATAATTTTGGCTCAGAAGTACAGTGGCAATAAGAACCAAGTGACTCTGATCCTTAGATCTTGGCTTGAGCTCTTTGTAAAATTTGTCATCTGAATTGAATTATTCAGATGGAAGAAATATTAGTAATGGAGTAATGGTTGGCCCTGTTCATATTAATGATGGAATAAACAAGGTTACATCATCTGTGGCCTATGGAGTCCCCACGGGGCTTCTGCACATATTATATCCATGGGGACACCACTCCCAATACAGGGAGGTTGGCATGGGATCCCCATTTTAATGATGAGAAAAATGAAACTCATAGGGGTCAAATGCCCTTTTCAGGGTCATGACACTATTAAGTGGCAGAAACTGGATGCAACCCAGGTTTCCTGATTCTAAGACTGTCGTGCCAAGGTCAGAGGCTAAGCAATTGGGAGTTAACAGACATAAATAAACCATATTTTGGCTCACTTGGTTGAGATGTCAAACCATGACCTAAATTTGCCTCCTTTTCCAAGGAGGCATTTCCACCTCCCTCTCCCACTTTCTTGAGAATGTCAATTAATCTCTGCTAATTTTGTTGAATCAGCAGCCAGACTAAAATAATCTCAGTAGGAGATAAATGTTTGTTCATTTTCTGGATGGGGAGTTAATTTCGAGACTTAATTATCAGGAAAGTTGTCCCTTTGTACTTGCAGTAACCTATGCCGAGTTGCAGAACACAATTAGTTGGTATAATTTCATTCCATGCTTGTGTGGCTGTAGGAGTTGCTGCCTGAGAAGGGGAGGTCAGGGAAGGAAGTTTAGGCACACTCTGCTACTCTCTGGATGTGAGAAGCTGTTCTTCTGATGCTTCTCTGCCTCCAGGGGTGGTCCCTAACTCCTTGTCTTCCTGACTCTAAGAATGTGATTCTTGCAGACATGTGCACATATTAAGTTGTTTGCTTGTGTGTCTCTTCAAAGCCTGGGGCTTCACAGGTGGCTCAGTGGTAAAGAATCCGCCTGCCAATACAGGAGACACCAGTTTGATCCCTGGGTCTGGAAGATCTCTTAGAGAGGGAAGTGGCAACCAACTCCAGTATTCTTGCCTGAGAATTCCCGTGGACAGAGGAGCCTGGTAGCTGCAGTGCATGGGGCCACAACTGAGCGCGCATGCATCTTCAAAGCCTATCACGAAGAGTGGGAATGGTGGGGCGGTGCACGACTGAGCGCGCATGCGTCTTCAAAGCCTATCACAAAGAGTGACGGGGCATGGTGGGGCGGTGGCTTCATCTCCTGAGAGAGCTTAAATTTAAGCTTTGATACTCTCTCCAAAGAAGGATATACAGATAGGCGATTTTGTGGCTTAGTAGTTGAAAGTGTGGGTTTTAGAGTCAGGCTGCCGCTTTCCAGTTCTGGGCCTCCTCTCAGTGACGTGTAACTTTCGGCCACATGCAGTCTTTCTGTGACAGCATTTTCATCTTTATCGGGAGGATAGGGAGAATAATAACATTCACCTTTTTGGAACTGTTGGGGATAAAATGAAAATATACCTTTTAAGCACTAGAAACAACAAACTATTCCTATTTGTATGTTATAGTAAAAGCAGTAATTTATAAAGTGTAAGCAGTTAACATATACCACCAGGGGCTGTATTATTTTTATCTAATAGGGCATTTCTCCAAGTTTTTTGATGTATTTGATGTATTGAAAGCCTCGAGAAATGGAAATATTTCTCCTGCTGGAGAATTCCCTTTTTGAAACGTCCTTGTAGATTCATGTCTTCGTGTTTGTGATGAACGTATAGATCTTCCCAGCACCTACGGTTCTTTCCTGTTGATGTATGGCAGAAATCAAACCAATATTGTAAGGCAATCATCAATCAACTATAAATAAATGAATATTAAAAAGTAATCAAATCACAGTCACAGAAATGATTTAACCGAAATAATTCTAGACAAAGAATTCACTCTATTAAATACTTTAAGCCCTTTCCCCAGTCTACCAATCCATTATGGTGTAGACCTTGATTTCCAAAGTAAGAAATTAACCCTAAAGCCAGCTCAGGTGCTTCATCATGGTGCTTTTCCCTCACCATTCAGCCCCAGAGACCCTCCTCTCTGAGTATCACTGAGCACCTATAATTTCACTGTTGTGCCTTTGGCATTATATATCACATTATATCTTATGTTCGTGAGTATACACCCTTCCCCTTCGCTGGATTTTAAGCTCTTTTAAGGCAAGAACCGATTTGCAGTCCCTAGGTCAACTTCTGTCTCTGGCCTCTAAGCCTGTAAGTATTGTCTGTATTTCACCCCGTATCACTGCGGGTGCTTTTAACTCAGAGGCTCTGATAGTTTCCTTGTGTGTGCGCGCTCCGTCCCTCAGTCATGTCTGACTCTTTCTGACTCCATGGACTGTAGCCAGCCAGCCTCCTCTGTCCATGGGATTCTTCCCAGGCAAGCATACTGGAATGAGTTGCCATTTCCTCCTCCAGGGGATCTTCACAACCAAGGATCGAAACAGCAGCATCAGCCGGTGGATTCTTTACCAGTGAGCCACCTGGAAAAGCCAATTATTTCCTTAGGAGATCCATTTATAACAGGTGTTTCATGAGTTTCAGGAAAATACACACATCACTTTGGGGAAGGTTCTGATTATGAGTGGCCACCCTGCAGAGAATGCGTGTGACCCCTACCTTCTATTTTTCTTGCTGCCCTCCACTCTGCCCTGCTTAGAGTTCTGCACCCCCCTCACCCTGAGTCCCAGATTCTTCTGTCTCTAGTATTCTGGGTCTTTCCACTCTCTTTAGATGCCTGAAGGAGCAGCCAATCCCCCCCCCAGATAATTTGGGTGTAAACATTTTCTCCAAGCTCTATCTGCTTTGGTTTTCCCAGAGGAGCAACTGCCATTGCTGTAATGTGTATATAATAGGCACTTAACAAATGTTGCCTGGTGATGAAAAATACTTGTTTTGCCATAGAAGCAATCTTGGTAGAGGGTTTCTTGCTCTATGTTGATTACTTGTGTCCTTCCAGATTTGGAAATCTAGCCCCCAAACTGATGGCATTTGGAGATAGGACCTTTGGGAGGTGATTAGGTCATGAAGACAGAGCCCTCGTAGAGGGGTTAGTACCCTTGTGAAAGAGACCCTGGAAAGCTCCCTAGCCCTTTCCACTTCATGAGGTTAGAGAGAAGAGAGGGCCATCGGTGAGCAAACGGGCTCTCACCAACCACCGAATCTGCTGATGCCTCCAGCCCGGACTTCCCAGCCTCCAGCACTGTGAGAAGTCCTTGTCTGTTGTTAAAAATCCATTCTGTCTATAGTATTCTATACAGTAGCCCAAGCAGACCAAGATACCACCCCAGCAGAATTACTCAATAAAGGGATCTTACTAATAGTGGAAACACTTTAAGGAGAGGTCTGAGCTTAAGTTGGCGGCTACCACTTTAACCAATAACCTCAGTTAGACATAATAATCACTGAGAAGTTCATGACTCTAATATCAAGCCTGGAAAATATTTGGTAGATTTTGCTTTTCTTATCCTTCATGCCTCGACTGTGTGGAAGGGTCATGGGTATTAAAGGGATGCTGAACCTCTACTCACATCCAAGCAGTGTGACTGTGCAGCCTCAGGGTTAAACAGAAAAGCTCAGCGGTAGTCCCTCTGTGTAGCAATTCCAGTCATGTTTCTCCATCTTTTCCCTTGTGATGGGTGAGGAGCTGAAAGTTCCCATCCCAGAGAGCAGAGAGAGCCCATGTTCTTCATAAGGAACAGCTGGGTTCTGGAGGAGAGAGCCTTCAAAATGAGGGTGGAGCTCTCCCAAACAGGCCTGGGGAGGAGATGTCATCTCTTTATGACTCAAGAGATTCAGGAGGTAAGATGCTCTGTAGAAAAGGGCTGTTGGGCTGGAGAGAGGCCCTGCGTTAGCACCAGAATGTCAGCCTCAGGTCTGGACGTGAACTCAGCCCTAGTGCGTTGTAAGCAGAATTAAGAGTACAGACCCAGACCCTCAGGTTAACATAGTAACAAAACTGTGCTGTATATCATGAGTGCTTGAGGATAGATTAGACCAGTGGTACCCAAGTGTGGGCTACAGGATATTTTAGATGCTACATAGCTTATTTTTTAATTTTTTATACACTTGTGTTTACTAAAATATGTAGAAAATAGTCAAACCCATGACTTCATACTTGGGGGGCAATCTACCACTCCAAATAGCCAGAACTGTACATGATGTGTTCAAGCATATCCAGAGTCGTTTCAAGATTTTGGTAACTGAAATTTTCACCAAAGCCATCTGCAATATAGGTAGTTCAGATAACGTGGTCTTCTAGTGTGGATCTGTGTAAACAGAATGTCCACATTCACCTTCATATGTCTTTCAGGGATACAAGAAAGGAGGGGGGTTGGATTACTGAAATCCTGTGATGGAGGCATGTGAACAGGCAGCTTTAGGACATGGGTTAGACAACCACTTGGTGGAGATGTTGTTGCACAAGGGATTCAAGCACTCAGTGGGAGAAAGAGGACTTTGAGGTCCCTTTCCTGTTAGAGACCTGGGGCCTGGAGAAAGGGACTTTGTAAGGAAGAGATGTGGCAGTTGTCCAAGCACACAGGATCTCCTTGACGCTCTTGGAATGATTAGCACTGGCACATGGTGGGCGGGGCCAGTTTTCTTTAGGCGTCTGACACCAAGGAGGAGGCACACAATGAATAACCGTGTTACTCCCACAAAACATTTGCATGCCTAGCTGCCCCTTTGTTTCAACGAAAAATCTCTTGATAATCTTCACTACATAACACTCAACTCTGATGTATAAGCAGCATTTTTTTTCTAGTTTTATTAAACTGTCATTTTTCCAGATATGCAACTACTGTGTCATTTTCAGGACCATTGTATAAGGATGAAAATCTATTTTGGTTTATTATTAATTAACTTTTATTTTTATTGAAATTAGGGTATTTTATTGGTTTGTAAGAAATTGTGTGTTTATATATTATCTCTGATTTTTATATCTGGTTCTCTTTGAGGACCACACTTTCTCTTTTCATTGATAGAGCTTCTGTTTGTATTTTCCAAAGACCAGGCTCTGTGAGCTGAAGAAAGAATTTTATTCAGCACATGAGTCAAAGAAATTCTAAATACTGGAATTTCCAAAAAATTTTCATTAGAATTTCCACAACAAACCCTGCAGTTCTTCGGATTTCTGAACTATATTGGAACTGACTGATTATACAATTTTTAAGAGTGGCTTTCCATTTTTAGTTATTACAGAATATTGACTATATTCCCCATGCTGAACAATACATCCTTGTAGCCTGTTTTATACCCAATATGTGTACCCCTCCCACTCCCCTGTCCCAGCTGGCAACCACTAGTTTGCTCCCTTTATCTGTGTTTCTTTTTCGTTGTATTCATAGGTGTGCTGTATTTTTTGGATGCCGTATATAAGTGAAGTCGTACGGTATTTGTCTTTCTCCACCGACTCCTTTCACTTGGTATAATGCCCTCCAGTCCCACCCGTGTTGTTGCGGATGGCAAACTTTCGTTCTTTTATGCTGAGTAGTATTCCATGTGTGTGTCATGTATATATAATATACGTCTTCTTTATCCATTCATCTTTGGGTGGACATTTAGGTTGCTTCCATATCTCAGCAATTGTGAATAGTACTGCCATGAACACTGGGGGTGTGTGTATCTTTCGAATTAGTGTGTTTGTCTTCTTCAGATGTATGCCCAGGAGTGGAACTGCTGGGGCATTAGGTAGTTCCACTGTAAGTTTTTTGAGAAACCTCCATACTGTTTTCCACAGTGGCTGTGCCAGTTTGCGTTCTCACCAACAGGGTACGAGGGTCCCCTATGCTCCACATCTTTGCCAGCATATGTGATCTGTGTCCTTTTTGGTGACAGCCATTCTCACGAGTATAAGGTGACACCTCATTGTGGTTTGACTTGTGTCTCTCTGATGATTCCAGGTGTTGAATATCTTCCCACGTACCTTCTGGTCCTCTCGCTATCACCACAATGAGGCATTTGTTTCAGAGAGGATTTCTACACCATTTCAACCCCAAGAGATCTTATCTAGTTCACTAGATAGTGGATTAAAGAAATATCCCTATTCTACAAAAATAATTAGCCCAAATATTCTCTCTAGCTTAGCTGTCTTCAGACTTCGGTGTACATTGAGTCACCGGGGCCACTTTTAGAAAATGCAGATTCATGGGTCCCATCATCACAACTTTCATCTTAAAAAAGCATCTTCATGTTTCCGATACAGGTAGTTCATGATCCACAAGTCTATGAGCACTGCTTGAGATTGTATAAGTCACATTAGAGTTGAAGAGAAAAACAGACCAAACTTTGATATCTCACCTGTCAAAATACTCTTACAGGCCCCACAGATATAACAGACTCTGCTGTTTTGAGGGGTAGATTGAACCAATTTTTTAAAGACAAATTTTTAAATTGTTCTCCTGGCTTAAAGGGAATTTCCTAGTTTCAAATATGTATACGTATGTGAATGCACTCAAGTGAGAAAAAAAAACAAAACAAAATGCATTTCTTTACTAAATGATGTACTTCATTAGGTCACTTAAGTTCCAGGCTCTTATATTCATCTCAGTTTATGAAATTTGGTTAAGAGCAGAACAAATCAAATGAACTTTGCTTGATATTAATTTGAATCCATCAGAAAAAACTGTTCAAACTACAAAGGAAATTCCATCAATTTTAGGTCACTGAATCTCAGACTTAGGTTTGGCAAAGGATGCACCAATACCCATGTGGCACTTCAGTTGCCACCTTTTGAGAAGAATTCCATTTATCTAAATTATTTAGAAAACCTACCTTTAGAAAGGCTGAAAATTAATTAGCTGAAGTGAATACAAGGTTAGTAAGTGCATTAGTCAAGGATCTTCAGAGAGATAGAACTTTGAGTAAACTGGGGGTGGATCAGAGATTATATAAAAAATCTTGCAAAAACAGCAGATACAAATATCTACCAAATGCAATCTTAAATTCTGGTTCAAACAGAACATTTGGAAATGGATTTATTGTAAGTATGTAATTAGAGCTATGTCTTAAATCTGAACTAAATCCCTTCTTTTAGTGTCTTTTTTCTTTGTAAGCTTTGTGAAAAGTGAAAGTGAAGTCGCTCAGTCGTGTCCGACTCTTAGCGACCCCGAGGACTACAGCCCACCAGGCCCTCCGTCCATGGGATTTTCCAGGCAAGAGTTCTGGAGTGGGGTGCCATCGCCTTCTCCGTTAACAGCGGCTAGGCATATCGTATTTACTTGGAGCTGGTATACTTGGTGACAGCCTTAGTGCCCTCGGACACGGTCTGCTTGGCCAGCTCCCCAGGTAGCAGCAAGCGCTCGGCGGTCTGAATCTCCCTGGATGTGATAGTCAAGTGCTTGTTGTAACGCGCCAGGCACGATGCCTCGCCAGCGATGCGCTCAAAAATGTCGTTGACGAAGGAGTTCATGATTCCCATGGCCTTGGACGAGATGCCGGTGTCCAGATGGACTTGCTTCAGCACCTTGTACACATACACGGAGTAGCTCTCCTTGCAGCTGCGCTTGCGCTTCTTGCCGTCCTTCTTCTGGGCCTTGGTCACAGCTTTTTTAGAGCCCTTTTTAGGGGCAGGAGCAGATTTAGCCGGTTCAGGCATGTTTGTAATGACAATATCCAACAACACAGAAAGATCTTGAAAATGCTAATAAATCATGTTAATTTTTTAAACTGCATGTTATGTTGAAATAAAAGCAAAGTACAATGAAAACAAACAACTCAAGAGACTTTCTTCCCAACAGACTTCCTCTCTCTTCCTCTCCCCCTCTCTCTCATAGATATAAAATAATTAAATAATTGGCTTACATGATTATGTGCTGTGCTGAGTCGTTCAGTCGTGTCTGACCCTTTGAGACTCTATGGACTGTAGCCCACCAGGCTCCTCTGTCCATGGGATTTCCTAGGCAAGAATACTGGAGTGGTTGCCATGCCCTCCTTCAGGGGATCTCCCAGACCCAGGGATCAAACCCGCATCTCTTGCGTCTCCTGCATCGGCAGGCGGGTTCTCTATCCCTAGTGCCCCCTGGGAAGCCCTCATATGGTTATAGGAGATGGCAAGTCTGAAATCCTGGCAAGCTGGGAATCCCAGCAGGAGTTGCTGCTGTAGTCTTGACTCCAATGGCAGTTTAAAGGCAGAATTCCTTCCATAGCAGGAGCTTTTGCTGTTGTGGCTTATGTGCTGTGCTAAGTCGCTTCAGTCATGTCTGACTCTTTTGTGAACCCATGGACTGTAGCCTGCAAGGCTTCTCTGTCCATGGGATTTTCCTGGCGAGAATACTGGAGTGGGTTGCTATGTCCTACTCCAGGGGATCTTCCCAACCCATGGGTCGAGCCCAGGTCTCCTGCATTGCAGGCAGATTCTTTGAGCCACCAGGGAAGCTCTACTTAAAAGCCACTAATTTAAATGTTCATTGTGTGTCAGTTGCTCAGTCATGTCCAACTCTTCGCGACCCCATGGACTGTAGCCCACAAGGCTCCTCTGTCCACGGAATTCTCCAGGCAAGAATACTGGAGTGGGTAGCCATTTCCTTCTCCAAAATGTTCATTACCTCTAAAAAATACACTTTTCCAGTAATACCTAGACTGGTGCTTTACTGGGAGGGTACCATAGTCTACCAAGTTGACACATAAAATCGCTGTAAGCTAAATAGTGAAGAACCAAAATGGACGATGATGGAAGCCTTCCGCTGAAAACTGGTATTGTCTTTGAAAGCTGTGACACTCCTAAAGTTGGAAAATGCCTGTTGCAGAGGACATCTTGGCCATCCTCCATGCCATAAACTAATTAACAGGTTGTGTTTATAAGGAGATGAGAAAAAGGTTTAAAACTCAAGGACTCTTCAAATCAGACAGAGATTTGTCTGCATTCCGCACACCATCCAGACTCTCTCCAGGGCATCTAGTGGTCACGCTGGCATGTAAGGTGGGCAGTTCTTCCCCACCCACCCCCCATTGTTTATACCAGCTGTGACTCGCAGTGTTGCCATCCAATTTCAGGCTTTCTTTTTTTATCTTTTTGTAACATTACAGGATTATAATTTAGTTCTTAGCACCCTTATCTTATAATTATAAAACCAAATTTCCAATCAACTCGGCTGTTGCCCTGGTGGCTCGGAGGTTAAAGCATCTTCCTGCAATGCGGGAAACCTGGGTTCGATCTCTGGATCCAGAAGATCCCCTGAAGAAGGAAATGGCAGCCTACTCCAGTATTCTTGGCTGGAGAATCCCATGGATGGAGGAGCCTGTGGGCTACAGTCCATGGAGTCACAAAGAGTCGGACACGACTGAGTGACCTCACTTTCACTTTATTGTATCTTATAACTTGACTATAACTTTGAATCAAAACATGACTTTTCTTTGTACAGGGCTATTTTTAAAAAGGGACATGTGTGATTTATTAAAATACGTAAGCAAATCTCTCCATATCAGCCTTTCTACCGGACATTAGAGTGACCCCAGGTGCGAATTTCTTCTTTGAGGCAGACCTTAGGAAAACCAGTGTTCAGGTTTCCACTGACCCAGCCCTGGCATATCTGGGTGTCCTCTGAGTTTCAGCCACACATTGCCCATTTAGCTGTGGCATTGGTGTAGCTGCCCAGAGAGGCAGGAGGAGGGCTCCCTCCTGGTCAAGGCTGAAGCTCCTCTCACTTCTCCATTGCTCTCCTCTTGTAAGAATTGCCAATTGCACTGGAGTTGGGTTCCGTGAGGCTAAAGACCAGTATTTCACCCTCTGTTCTGGGAGGCTCATTTCTCCCCAGCTCTGACACAAGCTGCTGCCTCTTTGTCCCTGGCCCCTCCCAGTGCCCCCAGAAGGGAAGGCCTGCGGTTTGTTTTCTCACCTCCACCTGCCAGTCAGCAGTGGGAAGAGGTGATGTCTGCTCAGGCCCCTGCCATTTTGCTGCTAGTCACAAATAAACACATTCCTTCTTCTTCTTAAGAAAACAACCTGCAGCTTTGCTTTCACACCCCCAGTTTGCAGAAAGAAATCCAAGGCTAACAGCATTAGATTTGTGTCAAAGGCATTATTTACATTCATTAGACACGGTGTGAAAACACAGTGGCTGGTACATGCGCTGGGGTATTTTGTTATCTTACTTGCCAGTTCATGCAATCTTGTTAAGTGTTAATATAGCATTCACACAGCAATTGATTACTAAAATATATAATTACATCTAATTTTCTAAGTCATGGGAAAATACAGACTTTTGGCTTTCCATGTTTATGAGATTCTGAATTATTTTTCCCCAAAATAGGGTAGTAGGTAATAAGCCTATTAAAAACAAATTTGTTCAACCAAGTTAAAACTCACTATATGTCACTGAGAAATGGCATCTGTGCTTTTGGCATTTGAGATCAGTTTTCTAAGAAAGCCAGAACAAAGATTCATAAAGGCACAAAAATGCACAACTAGATTGATTTTTTTCATTCAATCAGTTCAGTTCAGTTGCTCAGTCATGTCTGACTCTTAGCAGCCCCATGAATCGCAGCATGCCAGGCGTCCCTGTCCATCACCAACCTCAGTAGTTTACCCAAACTCATGTCCATCGAGTTGGTGATGCCATCCAGCCATCTCATCCTCTGTTGTTCCCTTCTCCTCCTGCCCCCAATCCCTCCCAGCATCAAGGTCTTTTCCAATGAGTCAACTCTTTGCATGAGGTGGCCAAAGTATTGGAGTTTAAGCTTCAGCATCAGTCCTTCCAATGAACACCCAGGACCGATCTCCTTTAGGATGGACTGGTTGGATCTCCTTGCAGTCCAAGGGACTCTCAGGAGTCTTCTCCAACACCACAGTTCAAAAGCATCAATTCTTTGGTGCTCAGCTTTCTTCACAGTCCAACTCTCACATCCATATGTGACCACTGGAAAAACCACAGCCTTGACTAGATGGACCTTTTTTGGCAAAGTAATATCTCTGCTTTTTAATATGCTATCTGGGTTGGTCATAACTTTCCTTCCAAGGAGTAAACGCCTTCTAATTTCATGGCTGCAGTCACCATCTGCAGTGATTTTGGAGCCCAGAAAAATAAAGTCTGACACTGTTTCCACTGTTTCCCCATTTATTTGCCATGAAGTGATGGGACCGGATGCCATGATCTTAGTTTTCTGAATGTTGAGCTTTAAGCCAACTTTTTCACTCTCCTCTTTCACCTTCATCAAGAGGCTTTTTAGTTCCTCTTCACTTTCTGCCTTAAGGGTGGTGTCATCTGCATATCTGAGGTTATTGATATTTCTCCCAGCAATCTTGATTCCAGCTTATGCTTCTTCCAGCCCAGCGTTTCTCATGATGTACTCTGCATATAAGTTAAATAAGCAGGGTGGCAATATACAGCCTTGACGTACTCCTTTTCCTATTTGGAACCAGTCTGTTGTTCCATGTCCAGTTCTAACTGTTGCTTCCTGACCTGCATATAGGTTTCTCAAGAGGCAGGTCAGGTGGTCTGGTATTCCCATCTCTTTCAGAATTTTCCACAGTTTATTGTGATCCACACAGTCAAAGGCTTTGGCATAGTCAATAAAGCAGAAATAGATGTTTTTCTGGAACTCTCTTCCTTTTTCGATGATCTAGCGGATTTTGGCAATTTGATCTCTGGTTCCTCTGCCTTTTCTAAAACCAGCTTGAACATCTGGAAGTTCAGGGTTCACATATTGCTGAAGCCTGGCTTGGAGAATCTTGAGCATTACTTTACTAGTGTGTGAGATGAGTGCAATTGTGTGGTAGTTTGAGCATTCTTTGGCATTGCCTTTCTTTGGGATTGGAATGAAAACTGACTTTTTCCAGTCCTGTGGCCACTGCTGAGTTTTCCAAATTTGCTGGCATATTGAGTGCAGCACTTTCACAGCATCATCTTTCAGGATTTGAAAGAGCTCAACTATTCCATCACCTCCACTAGCTTTGTTCGTAGTGATAATTTCTAAGGCCCAGTTGACTTTACAATCCAGGATGTCTGGCTGTAGGTGAGTGATCACACCATTGTGATTCTCTGGGTCATGAAGATCTTTTTTGTACAGTTCTTCTGTGTATTCTTGCCACCTCTTCTTAATATCTTCTGCTTCTGTTAGGTCCATACCATTTCTGTCCTTTATCGAGCCCATCTTTGCATGAAATGTTCCCTTGGTATCTCTAATTTTCTTGAAGAGATCTCTAGTCTTTCCCATTCTGTTGTTTTCCTCTGTTTCTTTGCATTGATCACTGAGGAAGGCTTTCTTATCTCTCTTGCTATTCTTTGGAACTCTGCATTCAGATGCTTATATCTTTCCTTTTCCCCTTTGATTTTTGCTTGTCTTCTTTTCACAGCTATTTGTAAGGCCTCTTTAGAGAGCCATTTTGCCTTTTTGCATTTCTTTTTCTTGGGGATGGTCTTGATCCCTGTGTCCTGTACAATGTCACAAACCTCCGTCCATAGTTCATCAGGCACTCTATCTATCAGACCTAGTCCCTTAAATCTATTTCTCACTTCCACTGTGTAATCATAAGGGATTTGATTTAGGTCATACCTGAATGGTCTAGTGGTTTTCCCTACGTTCTTCAATTTCAGTCTTAATTTGGCAATAAGGAGTTCATGATCTGAGCCACAGTCAGCTCCTGGTCTTGTTTTTGCTGACTGTATAGAGCTTCTCCTTCGTTGGCTGCAAAGAATATAATCAATCTGATTTCGGTGTTGACCATCTGGTGATGTCCATGTGTAGAGTCTTCTCTTGTGTTGTTGGAAGAGTGTGTTTGCTATGACCAGTGCATTCTCTTGGCAAAAAAGCCTTTGCCCTGCTTCATTCCATACTCCAAGGCCAAATTTGCCTGTTACTCCAGGTGTTTCTTGACTTCCTACTTTTGCATTCCAGTCCCCTATAATGAAAAGGACATCTTTTTTGGGTATTAGTTCTAAAAGGTCTTTTAGGTCTTCATAGAACCATTCAGCTTTTTCAGCGTTACTGGTTGGGGCATAGGCTTGGATTACCGTGATATTGCATGGTTTGCCTTTGAAATGAACGGAAATCATTCTGTCATTTTTGAGATTGCATCCAAGTACTGCATTTCAGACTCTTTTGTTGACCATGATGGCTACTCCATTTCTTCTAAGGGATTCCTGCCCACAGTAGTAGATATAATAGAATGGGTGAATTTTCATTCAGTAGCAAGCACTAAGTTGTATTTTTCTTTATTTCAGATATATTTTTTGAGGACAACTAATTGCCAAGCATTATGGCAGGCTTTATAAATGGTGGGAAATTATCACATAGCTACATTACTATGCATGGGGCAGATAGGGGTGAGAAATATTGAACAAATGAAGCAAAAGATAATAATAAATGTACATACATGATTTGTTTTTATTGTTGTTGTTCAGTAACTAAGTCCTGCCTGACTCTGCAACCCCATGGACTGCAGTATGCCAGGCTTCCCTTACCATAGGGATTCTCCAGGCAAGAATACTGGAGTGGGATGCCATGTCCTTCTCCAAGGGATCCTCCCGGCCCAGGGATTGAACCTGTAAGAGATGCCTGTGTCTCTCACATCTCCTGTTTTGGCAAACTGGTTCTTTTAGCACCACCTGGAAAGCCCTTAGCACATGAATTGTTTTTGTTCTTGTTCAGTCGCTAATTCCTGTCCTACTCTTTGCATGGACTGCAGTACCCCAGGCTTCCCTGTCCTTCACTATCTCCTAGAGTTGGCTCAGACTCATGCTGGTGATGCCATCCAACCACCTTATCTTCTGTAATTCCCTTCTCTTTTTTCCTTCAATGTTTCCCAGCATCAGAGTCTTCTCCAACGAGTCAGCCCTCCTCATCAGGTGGTGATAGTTTTGGAGCTTCAGCTCCAGCATCAGTCCTTCCAGTCAATATTCAGGGTGATTTCCTTTAGGAGTGACTGGTTTGATCTCCTTGCAATCAAAGGGACTTTCAAGAGTCTTCTCTAGCATCACAGTTTGAAAGCATCAATTCTTTGGGACTCAGCCTTCTTTACAGTCCAACTCTCACATCCATACATGACTATTGGAAAAACCATAGCTTTGACTAGACAGACCTTTGTTGGCAAAGTGCTATCTCCACTTTTTAATATGCTATCTAGGTTTTTCATAGCTTTCCTTCTGAGGCGCAAATGTCTTTTAATTTCATGACTGCAGTTACCATCTGCAGAGATTTTGGAGCCCCCCAAAATAAAATATGTCACTGCTTCCACTGTTTCCCCTTCTATTTGCCATGAAGTGATGGGACCAGATGCCATGATTGTAGGTTTTTGAATGTTGAGTTTTAATCCAGCTTTTTCACTCTCTTCTTTCACCCATTAAAAGACCCTTTAGTTCCTCTTCACTTTCTGCCATTAGAGTGGTGTCATCTGCATATCTGAGATTGTTGGTATTTTCCCCGTCAATCTTGATTCCGGCACATGCTTCATCCAGCCCTGCATTTCCCACGATGTCTCCTGCATGTGAGTTAAAGCAGCGGGATGATGATACACAGCCCTGACACACTCCTTCCCAATGTAGAACCAGTTGTTCCTTCTCTGGTTCTAACTGTTGCTTCTTGACTGACACACAGGTTTCTCATCAAACAGGACAGGTAGTCTGACATTCTCATCTCTTTAGAAATTTTCCATATGAATACTTTCATTTGATGAAAGTATATACAATGCTATACAAACATAGAAAGCATTAGTACAGCCACTGTGGAAAGGAGTATGGAGGGTCCTCAAGAAACTACTGTAACATTAGAACTCATATGATAAAAATGCTGCTGCTGCTAAGTCGCTTCAGTCGTGTCCGACTCTGTGTGACCCCATAGATGGCAGGCCACCAGGCTCCCCCATCCCTGGGATTCCCCAGGCAAGAACAGTGGAGTGGGTTGCCATTTCCTTCTCCAATGCATAAAAGTGAAAAGTGAAAGTGAAGTCGCTCAGTCGTGTCCGACTCCTAGCAACCCCATGGACTGCAGCCTATCAGGCTTCTCCATCCATGGGATTTTCCAGGCAAGAGCACTGGAGTGGGGTGCCATTGCCTTCTCCCATGATAAAAATAGGTCCTCAGAAATAGAGCTACCACATGGCCCAGCAGCTCCGCTCCTGGGTGTATACCAGGAGGAAAGTGATTTGATGAGACCCACGCATGCCTTTGTTCATTGTAGCAGCACTGTCCACAATAGCCAAGACGTGGAAACAGTCTAAATGTCCGTCAGCAGGTGAGTGGATCAAGAAGCTGTGGTGCACGCACGCGATACAATACTTCCCATCCTTCCCATCCACAAAACAATGAAGTCAGGCCATTTGCAGTGACATGGATGGACCTAGGGATTATCATTCTAAGTGAAACCAGTCAGAAAGAGAAAGAGAGTACTGTATGACAGCACCTCTATGTGGAATCTAAACTATGACGCAAGTGAACTTGTCTGTGGAACAAAAAGCAAACTCAGGCACAGGGAATCAGTTGCAGTTGCCACGGGGAGTGGGGTGGGGAGAGACGGACTAGGAGGTTGGGGTCAGTGGATGTAAACTATTATCTGCAGGGCGAATAAATAGCGAGGTCCTATTGTATAGAACAGGGAAGCGTATTCAATACCCTGTAACAAACCATAAAGGAAAAGAAGATGGAAATGAACGTATGTACGTACACGTGATTCACTTCTGTATGGTAGAAATTAATGCAATGTTTAAATCAACTATACTTCAGTAAAATAAATTTTAAGAAAGAACGTAACGAGAAGACCAGGGTAGTGTGAGAGGAAGTGAAGGGGCTGGTGTCATACCTGGGGACCTTCTGTGAGAACTCCAGTCCCTGCAATAGTAGAGGGATTTTTAGTCTGAACAGGGAAAGAGCAGATACACTGATGAACGACGGTTGGGTCTGCCGGGTTCTACGCTAGCGTCAAGAATGAGGCGTCATGAGTCTCTTTGAAAGGCTCTGATTGGCCTCTTGGAGGAGGCAACACATCACCTTGAAAGAACTTATTATTTAATTAACGACCAGTCGGAGAGCACTTCTCCTGGGGTGTAAATGCTTCTCAGCAGTCCTGTGAAAGGGAATGAAGAGCATGTGGGTTTCAGAGGAGGGGAAGACCTGGGGGGAAATTTAAACACATCTGAACATGTCTGAATACAGACACCAAGGCTTTTGTTTCCTTGCTTTTCTTAGAGTTTGTGTAGTTAGAAGTTCTTTGACTTTATAGGAAAAAAGGTAATTATGTTAGAAAAGGGCCGTTCACGTAAGGTGGAAATCAAGGGGGAATCTCCCTTTCTCTCTGGGTGTGGGGGCCTCTGAGTAACACACTCTCTGCACCTCCTGTTCCCTCTTCCTGCTGAAGGGCCTCCTGACTTTTCTCTGCTTCAGTTTGATAACCTCTACCTGACCTTTGGGAGCATCCTTAAATGTCCCTCACTCAGAGCAGTCCTTCCTGCTTCTTCGAGATTGAGTTAGCTTCTCCCTCAAGCGAGGGCTCCCACCATTTCCTCTGTGTAATTCCCCATCATAATGGGATTTTTGCTGTGAGGCGTTGTGATTGTCTGTTTATGTATCTGTCTGCACCAGTTCTCTAGATGAGAGCTCTTAAGGGAATATGTTTCCTTGCCTCCTGTTCTCCTAGTATGTATTGCAGAGTCTAGGATACAGCAGATGCTTAGTAAATATTTGGTGCATTACAGGTAAGTGGGTCTATAATTGAGTGAATAATTGGTAGAGTCACAGCCTCCTGAGAGCATTCACAATATCTGGTCTAACCAGTCTCTCAGAGATGTCAGGTTGAAGGTAGATTCTTCAACAGAATGGCCAAAGATTCCCCCAACCCAGTCTACTGTAGGTGTATTAGTTACCCTTTTCATGTGTAACAAATAGCATCATAATTTAGTGCTCTTCTTAGGACAAGAAGAACAATTTGTTATTTTGTGTTTTCTGTGAGCCAGGCATTTAGGAGTCTCTTGGTTGGCAGGTCTAGGTCAGCTTTCTCAGGAAGCTGCAGTCAGATGTTGCCTGTGGCTTTGTTGCCTGAAATCTGACTGTGACTCAAGGATACTCTTCCCGAGAAGTTCACTGATGTTGCTGGCATGTTGGTGTTGGCAAGATGGTTCCTGTCCACACGGGCCTCTCCCCGGGCTTCGTAAGTATTCTAACCAGCCGACTTCCTCGGACTGAGCCATCCAAGAGACCCAAGTGGAAACTCCAGTCACTGCCTTCTGTGACCTCAACTTGGAGGCCATTCAGTGTTGGAGGGAACGGGATGGGAGAACGCAAGGAGGTGACGGTCATGGGCCCGCCGTGAGGCCGGCATCACACCAGCTGTGTGAACCTCCCCTGTGAGAGAGGAATCAGAGTCTTTTCACGTGGCCATACAGCAGAGTGGTGTTTGGGAAGGCCGTAAAGAGGAGGTTAAAGCCCTGGGAACTGCACATGAGCTCCGTGTGAGTGGTCAGCGGGCAAAGACTCTGACCTGATTCCACCCTTTCACCTATGTTCCCCATGCCCTTGGTAATACAGATTTCCATTTTCACAACATTCCTCTCTGATGGGTGTTACTTTCCTTATTACAGATGCTAAGCTAGAGTTAGAGTACAGTCAGGGGCCTTGCCCAAGGGTACAGCATATGTCCCTGTCAGGAGAGGGGCAGGAACTCCAGGTATCTGGATTCCGTGTTTATGTTTCGACCGGACCACCTCGGGCGTAATGAGCTTGGGCATGTGCTGACTTCTCTCAGTTTCCTGCCAGCTCTAGCTAACCCTGACAGAACCCCTCCCCTCACCCCCCTCTACACATCACCTGCTAATTACAGAGTCCAAACACAGCACACACACGCGTGTTCAGGCACACTAACCACAGAAGCTCACACACACCGCACACAGCTCACCTTTTCCCCAGGTCTTCTGAAAACCCAATGGCCCCTTCATGATAACCTCGCTCTTGTGCCAACAGGGGGCCCCTGGGGGGTACTTTTGGAGTAAGAGCCGAGGCTTCCAGGATCACCATGAGAAAGCTGTCATTTTCATATTGTATCTCCTCGCCAATTGTAAATCAGTCACTTTAAGGATGCCTCTCATTCTTGTTTCCCTTCAGGCAGCTCTTATTCCTCTCCGGAAAAAGCGAAGATTTGCTTTATAGCTATAACTGCAGGACTGGAATGACATATAAAATAGCAACAGCAGGGAACAAATGTGTCCCTAAAGTGGCAATATGGTGCCTTTTTGTGTGTTTTAAAGCTTTGGCGTGAGAGGCAATTTTTCTTTTCAGGCTTCTATTTGAATAGGTGTTGAAAATTTAGAAAACAATATTAGGTGTATTCAGTAATGGGTCCTGACCTGAGTTGTTCTGTACTATCAGTGGTAAGGATGGATATATTTTAAACATTCCAGTAATACTCTGGCCAGCTGCTCTAACAATATTTGCAGGGCAAAGCTATCAAGCTAATAACAAATATTGTTCCATTATTTAGGTGTGGGTTTTTTCTTTTATTATATGACAATTTCCCCAGCAAAATCACTCATGTTCTGTATCATTAATTGAAAAACCATTGAGTAAAACCCATTTTATTGTCTCCTTCATCTTTCCTTTTCTTTCTTTCAGTGTAAGGAATAGCCATTCTGACTGCCGGGACTATTTTCAATTTTTTGCCTTTTATTTTTGTCAAATAGGACAATTCAAACATTTCTTTTGAAACAAAGAGCCCTAAAGCCAAAGTAATGTCTGTATTTCTCCAGACTCCCTATAGTATCAATAAATCCAGAGAGCTGACAGCACAGGGGTAAGTTCCATTCTGAGAAAAAGAGCAAATTGGATCAACAGTGTTGTTCATTATCCTCCATATTAGAAAAGTGCCACTGAAGGTTATTTCCTGGAGAGAAGACCCCTGTGTGACCTGCCTTCCTCCCCACACTGCCTCTGCGAGGTCTCTCTCACCGCCTAGGCTTGTAGCTGTTGTTTCAAACAAGGGAAGGATGCCTGTCCTTTTTTCTTTCCATCCATGCCCCTTCTCCCCTCCTTGCTTCACATGACTAAATTAGGGTCTCCTCCTGCCCCTTTCAACATTCAACACCTGTAAGACTATGGCAAGTCGTAGACCCTGAAGACTACCATCCTGCAGCAATCGTTGGAAGAGGGATGGCTCACGCTGAGGCATGGCGCTCCCCTCCCATCAGGTGGAGAGTTTCCCACAATGCCTAGTGGCCTGGCTTGGTGGGGATGGACCACAGCCGTGATTCCCATTTCACTGGTCACTCATGACCTGGGAAAACTTGTGTTTCTCTGCTGAGTCTTCTTCTCTGGAAGATGATCTGCTATTTCCCTCTGTTCCTGAAACTTCTCTGCCTCTAGAGTGTCAGGCTCATGGGTGGTGTTTCTGTGTTGTGGGCGCTTCTGAGGATTGGCGGTCGCCCATGTACACAGTGGGAGTGGGATTGGAGAGGAGGCAAAATGAAGCTTTACAAGTGGCCTGTGATGTGGCATAAAGGAACTGTCAATCATGCATGGTCCTCTTAAACGATGGTACTCTTAACCATGTAAGAAAGAGAGGCAGGGGCCAGGAATCCAGATCAACCTAATTGTTGGCAACACTGGATGGAAAACCTGGATTGGACCTAGGCTCAAACAGTCTTCCTCATCCTTCCGTCCCTGGGTGCCCCTCTCCCCAAGTAAAAATATCTTACACTTAACATGTATCCCAGGCCCTCAATATAGATTGGAAACTTGCTGAGTTCTCACATCAAGCGTGTGTGGTAGATACTGTTCTGACTCTCATTTAATGGGTGAGGACTGCCAGGCGCAGATGAGTAGCTGTCCAGAGCCATAAAGTTCTTGAGGTGGAATCAGCATTGGCAGCCAGTGCTTGCACCCACTGGTCTGGAGCAGGCAGAGCGCTGGAGAGAAGAGCCTGCTTCCATTTCTGAGGGGGTCTGGATGGGGTCTGCCAGGTGCCCTGAAGACCCTTCTCTAACCTTACCTGTGGCATCCTGAGTCTCAGGGCCTGAGTAGCACCTGGAACCACTGAGTGTGTACTACTCTGCCTTCTGGTCTTGTCCCAGGGCTCATGTGCTTCCCACTCTCAGGACTTTTACATGGGCATGCTCAAAATAAACTAGGTTTCAAAGCTAATGTAAGTGAGTTTTTCCTAGTATGTTATTTACTTGTCCGTCAGTCAGTACCGTCGCTCAGTCATGTCCGACTTTTTGCAACCCCACGGACTGCAGCTCGCCAGGCCTCCCTGTCCATTGCTGCTAACTCCAGGAGCTTGCTCAGACTTACGTCCTTTGAGGTGGTGATGCCGTCCAACCATCTCATCCTCTATCGTCCCCTTCTCCTCCTGCCTTCAATGTTTCCCAGCATCGGGGGCTTTTCCATTGAGTCGGTTCTTCACATCAGGTGGCCAAAGTATTGGAGCTTCAGCTTCAGCATCAGTCCTTCCAGTGAGTATTCAGGACTGATTTCCTTTAGGATGGACTTGTTGGATCTCCTTGCAGTCCAAGGGTCTCACAAGAGTCTTCTCCAACACCACAGTTCAGAAGCATCAATTAGTTGTCCAGGTATGGGTGATAGTGAACTTGAAGGGCAGTGACAGCTTTTCTTTTTTTTTTTTTAAATTTTATTTTATTTTTAAACTTTACAATATTGTATTAGTTTTGCCAAATATCGAAATGAATCCGCCACAGGTATACCTGTGTTCCCCATCCTGAACCCTCCTCCCTCCTCCCTCCCCATATCCTCCCTCTGGGTCGTCCCAGTGCACCAGCCCCAAGCATCCAGTATCGTGCATCGAACCTGGACTGGCAACTCGTTGCATACATATTATACATGTTTCAATGCCATTCTCCCAAATCTCCCCACCCTCTCCCTCTCCCACAGAGTCCATAAGACTGTTCTATACATCAGTGTCTCTTTTGCCGTCTCGTACACAGGGTTATTGTTACCATCTTTCTAAATTCCACATATATGCGTTAGTATACTGTATTGGTGTTTTTCCTTCTGGCTTACTTCACTCTGTATAATAGGCTCCAGTTTCATCCATCTCATTAGAACTGATTCAAATGTATTCTTTTTAATGGCTGAATAATACTCCATTGTGTATATGTACCACTGCTTTCTTATCCATTCATCTGCTGATGGACATCTAGGTTGCTTCCATGTCCTGGCTATTATAAACAGTGCTGCGATGAACATTGGGGTACACGTGTCTCTTTCCCTTCTGGTTTCCTCAGTGTGTATGCCCAGCAGTGGGATTGCTGGATCATAACACAGTTCTATTTCCAGTTTTTTAAGGAATCTCCACACTGTTCTCCATAGTGGCTGTACTAGTTTGCTTTCCCACCAACAGTGTAAGAGGGTTCCCTTTTCTCCACACCCTCTCCAGCATTTATTGCTTGTAGACTTTTGGATCGCAGCCATTCTGACTGGTGTGAAATGGTACCTCATAGTGGTTTTGATTTGCATTTCTCTGATAATGAGTGATGTTGAGCATCTTTTCATGTGTTTGTTAGCCATCTGTATGTCTTCTTTGGAGAAATGTCTGTTTAGTTCTTTGGCCCATTTTTTGATTGGGTCATTTATTTTTCTGGAGTTGAGCTGTAGGAGTTGCTTGTATATTTTTGAGATTAGTTGTTTGTCAGTGGCTTCATTTGCTATTATTTTCTCCCATTCTGAAGGCTGCCTTTTCACCTTGCTAATAGTTTCCTTTGTTGTGCAGAAGCTTTTAAGTTTAATTAGGTCCAATTTGTTTATTTTTGCTTTTATTTCCAATATTCTGGGAGGTGGGTCATAGAGGATCCTGCTGTGATGTATGTCGGAGAGTGTTTTGCCTATGTTCTCCTCTAGGAGTTTTATAGTTTCTGGTCTTATGTTGAGATCTTTAATCCATTTTGAGTTTATTTTTGTGTATGGTGTTAGAAAGTGTTCTAGTTTCATTCTTTTACAAGTGGTTGACCAGTTTTCCCAGCACCACTTGTTAAAGAGATTTTCTTTAATCCACTGTATATTCTTGCTTCCTTTCTCAAAGATAAGGTGTCCATATGTGTGTGGATTTATCTCTGGGCTTTCTATTTTGTTCCATTGATCAATATTTCTGTCCTTGTGCCAGTACCATACTGTCTTGATAACTGTGGCTTTGTAATAGAGCCTGAAGTCAGTGACAGCTTTTCTAAACGTTTTGCATATTAGATGGGATCTGAGCCTTATCCCAGCTCTGTAAGGCTGGAGTGCAGTGGGTGCCATGGTCCCAGCTTCCCAGCTGGGGACCTGAGGCTCCCTGGGGTTCTCCACTGACTGAGGGTCCCAGCACTGAAAAGCGGTGGAGTCGGTTCCTGGGTCTAGATGAAGGCTGTGAGAATGACTGTGAATGTCACGTTGTGATGGAGGAGGAATCCGAACGCACCCCGTGGCCCGCGTGGCTAGTGGGTCCCTGGGAGGAGTCCTCCAAGCAAGGGAGACCACGTGCGGACCTCTGGGGATGCATCAGGAATGGCTTGTGTTTGGAGGCAGGGGGCTGCCTGCGGAGGGCTCTCTCCAGCCCCCACCCCCACAGGAAGGACTGTAGCGATATAGGAAACCGGACAGCTGGTGTGAGCCTGCCCTGTGGGAGGCAGTGGGTGTTAGGGGAATCCAGGCCATTAGTTCACGGTTAATACAAAAGGAATTCGTGAAAGAGGAATATTATAACAAACAAATAATTTAAAACATAACAAGCTTTTACTGACTTGCATTTACTGTCCTAGTCTGGTTAGCCATGGGGTTTCTTTGGATTATTTTTATTAGCTCGGAAACAGTCAAATATTGACCTACAAAAATAGCAATTTCATAGTTTCTTCCTAATATTTTTGGCATACGATGAATTTTACTGTAGAGAACTTCAGTTGCTTTTTTTTTTTCTTCTTTTTTGATCCACCCTTGGAAAAAGTAGTGAAAGGATTTGTGTGTCTTCAAGGGCCTGTTGTGGGTTGAGGAGAGGACCCATGAAGCAGTGGCTGGGGCAGGGGGCCAGGGGGTGCAGAAAGGAAGCCCTTTTTAATATTAATTGACTATTTCTTTGCTCTATGCTGCATTCCCCCTCCTGAGTAGATAAATAAACACACTGACTGCTGGGGGCCTGGACAGCATCACAGTAACAGTAACTGTGGTGTGTGTGGAGGCCACACAGAGTCCAGACACTCTGCTAAGGACGTTACATACACGACCTCGCTTGCTCCTTACAGAAGCTCATTTTACAGACAAGCGGGCTCAGAGGGGTTTAGTAACTTGTCCAAGGTCACACAGCTCACAAGAAGGTGGTCTCTACATGAATCCAGAGGCTGTTCCTCACCATTCGTTATCCCCTGCAGACCTCCAAAGGCAGCGTGCACTCAGCATTCCCTCACAGAGCCCCCTCTGTGGACCCAACACTGTGTTCGGGGTGCAGGAGGCTTTTACATTGATTTCAACCTCTTGATGTTGGTTTTTCAACCTGTGGGTCAGTTAGTAAACATTCCTGGGGGAAGTATATCTCCTACTGTCTAATCTGCTTTTCCCAATGGCATTACACAGAAAGTAAACTTAGGCTTTTCAAACCAAGGCAGAGAGACAGTGGTTAGAAAGCAAGACGTGTAGAGACACAAACAATAGCCAAGAAGGTCAGAGGCTTGCATTTTCCTGCAGTCACCTTGAGAGTGAAGCCCTTCCTGGGAGGGCAGCTTTGAAGGGGCCCCTGGACCACGCTCTGCATCAGAGGATATTGAGGGGGCAGATGATGGGCTGTGTGGGTAGACCGTTAAGACCAGAGGCCCAAGTCCTTAGTACTTTGGGATGTGGACAGCAAAATGAGCAAGGCTTGGATGTGGTTGGGGAAATTAGCAAGACTTCTTGCTAACTGAGCCATTTACTCCCCCATGAAGTTCACTGTCAGGGTCGTCCTTGGACTTATGTGTGTCATGAGGCTGGTTGCCTTGTGTTGATAATGGTAATAAGCAGACGTTAGAGCCACATCTATTGCTGGATCTCTGGTGATCATAATAGGAACCAGCATTTATGGAATCCACTCTTTCCTAAGTCCTCTAGTTACAGGTCTTATGTCCTTGCCTCAAAAGAGAAGTCATTATCCCTTTTTGAACTTGAAAAAATGAGATCACAGAGGTTTAGGAAAACTGAATTGTTCATTCATGGTTACCTACTGGCAAGGTCATCCTTTGAACCCAGGTCTGCCCAACTCTGAGGCCTCTGCTGTTCGTCTAACTGGCCTCTTAAGGACAGCTTGCCCTCAAGATGTTAACAAAAGTGTCAGGAAAGGAGACGGGTGGCTGAGAACGAGCGCTGGCTCTGACCGGGATGGATTTAGCTGAGTTCCTTAGCTTTCTTAAGTCTCGGTTTCCTCATCTGTAAAACAGACATAATAAAATTTCTTCCTTGCTAGGGGCATAGGAGTATTGAATGAGAAACCCCTTCAAGGGCTCTATTGCATGAGAATAAACACCAAGAAGTCTTGCAAGGGCTCATGCCAGCTCCTGCCCACCCGCCCACACCCCATACACAGGCTAACTGTGCCAGCCCTAGGGGCTGTGACTGAGCCCTGCTTCCTCCTGCCTCCAGGCCTTTGCATGTACGATTCATCTGCCTGCAACACTCTACCCCATTCCCCCTCAAATGCTGCTTTTTCAGGAAATCATCCTTTCTTGACATCCAGGCTAAATAAACATCATTTCTAAGCTTGACCAACTCTCTATAATTTTCCTTCCTAGCCCTTATCATAGCTTTTATACATTTGCAAGATACTTAACGCACATTTTCCCCAACCAGACTGGGACTTTTCCTTTATAGGACTTATAAAGTCTTTGCACTGTAAGACGAAGCTTACAATGGCTGGACCTCTGTCCATTCTTCAATGACTGCATCTCTAACATGTAACACAGGGCTTAGCATTCAATGCATAGTGGTGTAAGTATATATTTGTTGAATGAATGAATGAATGAATGAAAAATACTGTGTCTAGCACATAGAAAGCATTCAAGAATTACAAGGTATTGTTACAACTATTGTATAAAGTACCAAGATTCAATTTAAGAGTTATATAAAAACCCTGGTTGACAGTACCACGAGAGCATTAACAGGCAGTGTATCAGTTATCAATGGCCACAGTGACGGTGAGTAACAAATTACAAAACTTGGCGGCTCCAATCCTATGCACTGACGGAAAATCCGTGAGCCCGCTGGGTGGCCCCTCTGGCGCCACCACAGGCATCGGTAGCTCCTGTTTTGTTGATCTTGGCTGAGCTCTTCCATGCACAGGGAGTCAGCCAGCAGAGGCGGCTCAGGCCAGAACGACTGGGGCCACTCACCTCTGTGTCCATCCTCTAGCTTGTTGGCCTGGGAGTGACCGTCTCTGCTCCGGCTCTGGAAAGCATTGCCTCGACTGTAGGAAGAACCAGTGCACAGGAAGAGGAAATCTGACTGGGAACAGTAGCCTTCTTCCCGTTGTGTTTTAGGCCTGTTTTCCAGGCACGATGATTGCGAGCTGCTAACGTTAATGACAGAAGAGGCAGGAAACCCCCCTCCCCTGCTTTGAATTCACAGGGGCCACAGAGCTGAAGTGCAGAATTCTTTGGGAGCTTCTGACACAGTCCAAGACGTGATGGATACTTGGGTGCTAATGAGAACACTTAGGGTCAAATTGCCCGGCCTGTGTCAATGGGCAGTGGCCTCTTGGAGCACACGTTCAAGTTCAGTGCCTGTGTTGCCCTTGACAGACTGCAAGCTCTTAGATGGCTTGCTGTCATTCATTTTGAGGTCTCCTGTCTCTTTCTGCCTCTTTTTCCTTCTGTTCCCTTCCTACTCCCTCCCTCCCTGTTTTTCTTTCTTTTTTCTCCTTCAAATAAGCATTTATCAGAAGTGAAATGTGTCTGTTGTATTTATTGCCCAGACTGTAGGTATGATTTCACCCCCTCTTCTCTGCACACATAATCCCCCCCCACCCCAGCATTTTACGAAGAATTCTCATATTTTGGGAAATTTTAGTCCATAGCTCTGGACTTATTTCACTAAGGCAAGGTGGAAAATCATCCATCTTTGTATATAAGCTAATGACCCAAAGCTTGTTAAGGTGGGAATAAGTGTTTAATAAAACAATCTGTTGTATTTATTGTCACAACTCTATTCCCATGTTTAAATGTTTGAGAGAGCCTTACTACCAAAAATTATTAACGAAATTTATAAAATATCAGACTCCAAAGAATTGTGATTTTACAAACAAGGAAATTGAAATTCCAAAAGACAGTAGGTGGTCAAAAATGAATAAAAGATATATGAAATTAATAAGCATGTTTCAATTTTATACCAAGAAGCTAGGGTCAGCCAATATGTTCATGGTTTTGACACTTCTGACCGGGAATTTTAGAGACAGGACTGATGAAGTCTTGCTCCTGTTGCAGTGTGGGTAATGGCTGGTGGTGGCTGGGGCAAGTAACTAGTTTCTCAACTATCCAGTCATTTCTTTTTCCCAAGTCAAACTCTAGCCACTTCACTGAGCATATATGCAAATATGGGCATTTTTAATCATGGAGGCATGAGTAGACAGAGAAATCTACATCGTATTAGATAAATATCTGCATTGACAAACCCCACTGGAAAAGCATATGCTACACTCAGCAATGAAAAGTCTAGTTGATACAGAAAACATGAATTTAAATGTATCTTTTTTCCACAATAATAATAAATACTTACTGGGTACTTATAATGTGCCAGGGGCTTTCCTGGTGGCTCAGACAGGAAAGAATCTGCCTGCAATGTGGGAGACCCAGGTTCGATCCCTGGGTGGGGAAAATCCCCTGGAGAAGAGAATGGCTGCCCACTCCAGTGTTCTTGCCTGGAGAATCCCATGGACAGAGGAGCCTGGTGGGCTACAGTCAGTGGGGCCACAAAGAATCAGACTCGACTGAGTGACTGACACGCTTGCTTTTTGCAGTGTGCCACGTACAGTGATGGGTGTTTTTAACTGAAGTACAGTTGATTTACAACGTTGTGTTAGTTTCTGGCGTACAACAAAATGATTCAGTGATACTTGTAAGTATATTAAATATACATTCTATAATATATCTTGTGTATGTACATTCTTTTTCATGTCCTTTCCATTATGATTTATTCCTATGCTCATCCTCAGTTGCCAGTATGATTTGCTACAGGATATTAAATATATTCTCCTATGCTGTACAGTAGGTCCTTGTTGTTTTGTTGTTTATTTTATGCATAGTAGTGTATATCTGCTAATCCCAAACTCTTAATTCATCCCTTCCCTACCCGCTTTCCCCTTGGGGAACCGTGAGTTTATTTTCTGTGTATGTGAGTCCATTTCTGCTTTGTAAATAAGTTCATAGTATCATATTTTAGATTCTGCATGTAAGTGCTATCATATGCTATTTGTCTTCCTCTATCTGATTTACTTCACTTAGTATGACGATCTTTAGCTTCATCCATGTTGCTACAAATGGAATTATTTCGTTCTTTTTCGTGGCTGAGTAGTATGCCATTGTATATATGTATCACGTCTTCTTTATCCATTCATTTGCTCTGGACTAAATGTATCTATTTAAGCTTGTGAGAAACATTTTTTGAACTACATTTTAAAAAACTTTTGTTGATCATGTATTAATAAATAAAATTGTATTAGGACACAGTCACACTCATGCATTTACAAATCATCACATATCATCTATGGCTGCCCAAACAGCAGAGCAGCTACAATACAGGTTCTCCCATAAAGTCTCATCCTAACTCTTTGGCCCTTTCCAGGAGAAGTTTCCTGACTCCAGCCCTAGAGCTATGTGAACTATTTATTTTAAATTGTATCATTCCTAGATTAGACTGCTATACTCCCTAAAAATGTAGAGTGATATCACCCAGAGAGCAGTTACATTATACTTCTTAATTGAAGCTTTAGGGACTGTGAGTCCATGAACTAAAGATTTATTTTCTAGGGACTAGCTAAAGTACTGCTCCTCTCAAAGTAAAGTTTACATTTATTTTGGACATATAAAAAGCTCAGCTACTACGCTAGCATCATTTAATGAAGAGATAACTTGTTGAGGTCTGGGGTTAAACCAGGCATTTCTAATCTTTAAGTAATGAGACAACTCAACCCACACAAAGTTCAGAATAAATTTTTTTTTTTTCAAGTCTCAGCTTATCTGTTCTGAAAGACCCTATAATACCCAAATATGATGAACATGTTGCATTTTTATTGTACTGACTATTACTGTTTTTGTGTTGATTTGATTCATTGTATTTGGCATAATGGTGAGATAGGCAAAGATTTATTTAATCATGACATGGTTGGGGCAGTTTAGGCTGTTAAAAACAACTGAAATAAATAGCTTGCCTGATTCACTACAAATGTTCAGCTAACTGATTCAGTTCATCCAAACAGCCCACTCCAGGAGCCCCTGGATCAGACTCTGGAGGAAAGGGAGTGTTCTCTAATACAGACCCCCGATTCTGAGCTGTGCCCGAAATCCATTCCTTGAGCTTTGGTGTATGTAGCTCTTACCTGGGAAAGCACAGCCTTACTCTGCCTTTCACGTCCCTCCCTTTCTTTTCTCTGTGGAACAGAAATGGTCTCCTTGGCTCCCTTCCACAGTCTTCTTCCCCAGCCCAGCCTCCCCAGGCCAGCCCCCTGCAGGGATGCACGTCCTTGTCCAGCCCCATCCCGTCCGTGGGACCATCCCACGCAGCCTGTCCCTGCCGGTGGCTTCTCCCTGCCTACCTGCAGCACTGCCTGAGGCCTCAGCACACAAAGCAGCCTGCAGTGACGGTGGCCGGTCAGGAGCCTGGAACTGCGACTGCGTCCTCCTTCCCCAGCACTTCCCAGTTGTTAGGTCCCTTTATCGTTTCTCTCTGAACTCTCCCAAGACACTGTTTCTGACGACCTCCGAGTGCAGATACTGAACTTTCCGCTCCTCCTGGCTGATCTGAGCATTTTGCTGCATCTTTCAGCTGGACCTTTATCCAGCACCCATCGTGTCCGAATCAGAGGTCAGGGCGCCTCTCGCTTGCCTATTCAACTGTTGGAAACAGGCTTTCCCAGGACCCTTACAGCTCACGCTAGAAAAGACAGTGGATTAGAGGTTTTCAAATATCCTTCACAGTGCTGTGATTAAATGACAAACACATGTGTGTTGTCAAGTACACCAAACTTTTATTTTTGTTAATAATGTTGCTTTACAATATTATATTGGTTTTAAGTGTACAAAGTTTTTATAGATTATGCTCCATTCAAAGTTATCATAAAATAGTGACTATATTCCCTGTGCTGCCCAGTGTTTCCTTGTATCTTACTTACTTTATATGCAGTAGTCTGTGCCTCTCGATCCTCCTCCCCGTCCTGCCCTTCCCCCATTCCCTCTCCTCACTGGTACTCAATAGTTTACTCTCTGTATCCGTGACTCTGCTTCTCCAAACTAACCTCTAGTGTTTGAAATCCAATAAAATCCCTGATGACATAACTGCTATGTCAACAGACAACCCAATTACATTGAATCCCTGGTTGAATTTAATCTGGATAGTTGCTTAATTTTCTAAATTAATGGTGCTCTGCTCTGATAAATTATTGAAATCACAATGTTATGATGTTTTAAGTTAGTTCATGAGTAGGTGGATGTATAGGGAGAATTGAGAAAATAGGCTATAGTAAAAATCATCCTAATAAATCTTTATTTTCTTTTCTTTTGATCTACATAACACTATAAAAGAACTATAAAACCGAAACAATATCACATCTGTGATATCAAATCTCAAAACAGTAAGTTGAGAATTTAAACGTCTACAGTCATCCATTTTGTATCAATTGCAGAACTGGGATCAGACTTTAACAGATATTTGACAGTAGCATGCAAATACATTTCAAACTTGATTAATTTGCTAATAATCTTTGCTACTTTAGAGACTGTGTGCCCTGATGAGGACATGCTTTGCAGGACCTACTAGATGAGAGTAAAGGTCAACGGTGCCTGTGCTGAAACCAGAAACGCGGGTGAACGCCAAGGTGCAGGGCTCACTCATCTGCCCGTGTCATCACGCGGTGCTTCCATTCCAGACAGAGGCACAATTTTAGATGTCCTGTCCTCTAGTGCAACCCTCTAAGATAAATAAGTGCATTGTAAGCATGCTTTGATTTATTTTTTAAAAGATAAATTAATGACCCATATCCCCGCCCCCAGCAGCACTCGGCGACTTCATGCATGTACACCTTTATCCTGTTCGTTTACGTAAAGAATCGTCCACACATTAAGGTGAACCTGTCATGGGCCCATTAGTGAGTCATCACTGCATTAAGAAGCTTTCAACACCCAATCTTTCTAATGTTGTTAGACAACCTTGACCTTCAGTTTCCTGCAACGTGAGTAATATTGCCTCGTATCTACAGAGCACAGCCTAATCATCTTTTCTGTTTGTGGCACTAAGACAGCCAACAGTGTTTGATACAATCAGCATGTGTCTTGATACGGACGGCACACGGTGGCAAGCCTAACTGAATGCAGTTATTCGGCTGTCATGAAATGCACCTTATGGTGATAAACTTCCGCCATAAAATTGGAAGACTATCACATAAACATGTTTCACGAAGAAATACACTAGCAGAATTCACTGCCGGGTTATTGTTGGAAAACAGCATTCTATTTATTGTGCTATGGTTTTTACAGTATGTGTCAGTGTTTGGATGTGCATTGCGTTTTACAATGAAGTAATTACGGGCTGGTGATTTCTCTGTTCTCAACAGCAATTCTATCTAATTAGTGAACAATAAATTGAGGTGGTTAGATTAGGGAAATTTGAATGGACCTAGCAGGGCCAGCTGATTTTCAGTGTATAGAAGTATTGTTTAAACTTAAGCTCTCAAACTTGCACATTTTTCAACTTCATGGTAATTGGTTTTTTTCCTATCCGTCAGCTTTTTTCTTTACCGTTGTCTCTGCTTTCTCTCTCTTTCTCTAATACCATTGCATCATTAATTAATAAAATGACATATTAATGATGCCAATGAACTCTCTGCGATACACCACTGAGGCTAAACGTATCATCATCCAATAGGCTTACATGGCCCCTAAGCCGATAATACACAATATATTTCAAGATGTTTGTCCTTGGATTTTATTATGCCCCTGGGATTGATGCTTGCATTCTGGTGCCTGCTCCCCAGCGATGGATGGAGGACCATAGAAGTGCTGTTCGTGGAATCTGTGTGCTGGGAACGCAGCCTCCCTGGTTTTTCTGAGGAAGGGTCTTAGACCTCGTTTTCCCCTCACAGAACTAGGAGCTCTCTATATTTATTTGTTTCAATTTTTTAATCACATAGCCTGGATGTTCAGTCTGTGTTTTGTAGATTTCTTGTCAAAAGTTTTACTTTCATTTTTTAGCTTAGAAGGATTAATCAACAAAAGAAACCGCTCGTTACACACAAATGAGCAATTTCAGTTTTCTGTAGATTATTTGACTTACTTTCAATATACATTTAGAGAAAAGAAATAGAAACAATAGAGAGAAGTAACAATTTACAGATCCCCAAATTGGGCCAACACCTCCATCCAGACTTGAACAGCACTGGGAAGTCCCTTGTTAACAGCAATCTGGAGTCCCAGTTGGGAGGAGGTCCTGGGTGGTGCATCCACCCAAGGGTGAACTTCAAGGTGCAGCCCTGGGAGCTCCCACTTATAATCCCAGGCCACAGGCTAATATCATTTTCAGTTTGGATGCCAAATGCAGCTCTGGTTTAACTTTTGCAATGCGGCTTGTTTCACCCTGTGAGCCATAAGACTTCTTAGGCCCCGAGGGGCAGGCCAGGCCCTCAGGGGCCTAAGAGATTCCCAGATCCACTCCCTTTCTTATTTAAAGTGTCTCCTACAGGCAGGCATGGAATCCCAGCAGTGTCCAGGTAGATCAGAAGCAGGTCGGAGGCCTTCTTTCCTGCTTCTTAAGCGCGAACAAGATTTCCTTCATTTAAATTTCCCTAACAGTAGATTCATGCCTTAAAAAATAGCCAAAAGCACCTTCAAATTCCATGCGTCATAATGACAGATAAATATTTTTTAAGAGAAAATTTAAGACAAAATGAAGACAAATAACTTGAAAAGCTGGTACTCAGACCCATCCTTTCCCCTTGGGCCTTTCCAGACTACCTGCTAACGGGATCTTCAGAATTCCCAGTCATCCTCAGACGGTAGCCCCAGATAGCCCCAGATGCGGGTGTTATGAGCTGGTTCTTTTGAGCAGGTGAGAGATTTTTCAAAACTGTTAGTCAGGGAGGAGTCAAGATTGGAATGCAGGGGAGGGTTAAGGAAAATGAGCGAACAGAAAAGAATCTCTCAGGCAAGTAAAAATGGAAGGAGCACCAATGCAGCGGCACTAACTCAGCCAAAAATAGATTTTAAAGCAAAACAATTTCTAGGAACAAAAATGGACACTAAATCATAATAAAAAGAGCAATTCACCAAGAATGTATTACAGCCAGGTATATGAACCTAAAAACACAGCCTTAAATATATATAAAACAAACACTGACATGGTTTTATGGAGAAAATAAAAAATATTACAATCATTGCAGGAGATTTTAACACTTGCCTGCTAGAAATGGGATAGAACAAACTGTAAGGATATAGAAAAACTAGAGACTTTTTAAAAAAGAGTTAATTTAAAGGGAGCAGTCACTCCTCAGCTTCAGAGTTCGGTTTTCAGGAGGAAACACAGGCCCAGTCCTGTTGGACCATCAGACGGCCCAAGAGAGGTTTAGAATCAAAATTTTCAGGGAAGATCTTACTGGAAGTGTGACAGCTGGCCTGAGGCTTAAGTAAGATCAGAAGGCAGAGCAACTGGCATGTAGCAGCACACAGTAATTTATAGCTGTGCCCTTCTGTTGGGGGGGAAGCAAGTGTGTTTCTCACAGTAGCAGGCTGTGATGGGGGAGGGCTGGCCAGCTTCCTCACTGACCAGTCACTGAACGTGGACTTCGCCAGGTGAAGCTGCGCTCTTCCATAGAGAAAGTCCTTGAACAGGTCAACACTGAGATGCTCTCCTGGGATTAATCCCAGCAGCAGGGGAGATGAGCCCTTCGGTCCTCCAGGGAGGATCCAGGGAGCACATCACAGCATCTGCCACAAGCAGTGACTCTGCAGAGCGGCTGGGACTTGGACCCAGTCCCCAGGCTCCTCGCTGAACACTCTTCCCTCCCCACGTTTGCCTCCTGGTCTTTTGCTCCTGGGTCGTTTCATCCCACTCTCAATATTCCAAATTCTTCACTAGTCTTCCTCGGAACAGCTCTGCCTCAGTCTGCTGGGAAGAAATGTTTCCTTGAGTATTGTCTAAGCCTCTCTGTGTAGATGGTTAAGTGTCCTGCTGCTCTGGGCAAGGCCAAATAACACCTGCAACGGGAAGAAAAGAACCTAAAATTAAATTCCATTACTCATCTCAGGAGCACAACAGACACAGAAAAGGTTCAAAGAAGGGCAATGAAAAAGAATTGAGTCATAACAGAAGTATATGGAGTAATGAGTTTAATTTTCCAAATTCTCGATTTCTACCCTCAGTTCCAAGCATGTTTCTTTTCAGGCGATTTAACCATAATTTCAGAGTAGCCTTACTGTATTGACTAATTTTAGTGTGTTTAAGTCTTGCATGTGTCTGATTTGTGAATTGCGACTTTGGGAGTTTTTTTTTTTTTCTCTCTGCAATTTGACCTAAGCTAAACCATCTTTGAAAATGCTTCCCTTGGAGATAAAGAGCGTTGCTGCCAAGGGAGGGCCTGCAGATGCCTGACGGTAGCCAGGAGGCCAAGTGAAGGTCCCTCCCGCCCTGTATTTTGGTCACAAGAGCCAGTTCTCAAGAAGAGCCCTGCTGTCTAGCTGGGATGAAGACGACTAGGCTGGGCCGTATTCATGCCTCTCTTTTAGAACCTGGTCTGCTTTCTACTTGGTTTCCGTTCCACATCACAATCAGAGATATCACAAACAATCACTGCTGCGCAGCACGGCACCGTGTCACCACGGGCGTCCAGTGTGTGTTTGCTGACGAGCACGTCAGCAGACATTACTAGGGAACCCCAACGCAGGGCTCTCTTCTCCTCGCCCTTGTAGGTGTGTGGGACTGTGTGCAGACTTCTGGCCAATGCAATACTGCTAGAAGTGATGCATCTCATTTCCAGGCCAAGTCAGTGAAAAAATCCCTTGTATTTTCCTCGTTGCACTTGCCCTCTGCTCTGGGGATGGACAAAGAGGACTTGTGTTGGGATAATGAACATTTTTTTGTTCCCCCCAAAGAGAGTTGCCGTGAGATCTTTGAGTCATCATTTAGAGAATGGCTTTCCTAGAGAGTCATCCAGACCCACAGTGGACTCTGAATTAGTGAAAAATAAACCTTTTCTTGTAAACCCACTGGGATTTGTTGTTACTGCAGCAGAGCTTAGCTTATGCTAATTAATATACGTGCTTCCTTATCTGCCTCATCTTCTCCCACCACCACCACCAGCACCAAATACTGACCTGAAGTCTTTCTCTCTGGTCTGTAACAGCCTCACCAACTCTGGATTGTGTTCTCAGGACACTCTTGAAACAGTTTTAATCACATTCCTAGTTTATGAAGTAGGGAAACACCTCTTCACCTTTGAAGCCCCTTAACTTAGTATAAGCCCAGGCTAGAGGAGGCGTTTGATAAAAGCGTATGAACAGCAAACTGATCACTGAATCTCTCTCTGGGGGGGACAGTGTGCGTGCATTTTGCACTCAGGCCATTTCTAGTTCTTTTTTGAACCCACTGCCAGTTCCAATTCATCCTTCTTTAAATCTCTGGCAGAGAAGGCAAGAATGGAGGCGAGCATATCTCAGAGGAGATGAGGCAGAGGATTCAGAATCTTCACTCTGTCTCTTCATTGACTGTCTCTGTGGCCTTGGGCAGATCACAGAGTCTCCTTAAACCTCACTGTTTCTCATCTGGAAAAATGGGGGCCCCCGTCACAGGGTTGATATAAAAATTTCCGAGACAACACATGTAGGCAGCGCAGCATGATGCCTTGCACAAAATCAGTGACGTGAACAAATGCAGTGTCTTGATCAGTGTGATACTCTTCTTCCTCTTTGCGTCCTTTCTCTACTGTTGCTCTGACCCTGATTCCCAATTACTGCCTGGGGTCCCTTCGCTATCCAGACACTGTCTTCCTGCCTTACCATCTGGTGACATCTCATCTAAGCCCGTCTTCCTTAGACAGTGAGAGCAAATCCACCTCACTCTGTTTAACACTACAGCTAGCTGGGGTGATTGGGGATAGTAACTAATTCCTACTACTGTCACTCCTTGACTCAGTGTGTCAGTAACTAATCTGATACTAATTTAGGAGTGCATGCATTTTTTAATAAAGGATTTATTGTGTTGCTTAAATTTAGTGTAACCCATAAATGTCTTAAGCTACTTGATAAAACTAGAAAAATGCATTACTTGGAAAACATAAATTAAACTGGTAAATTGTAATAGACTTGCAAGTGTATTACAGAAGTAAATATGACCATGAAACATAGAAGAGAAACTTAAAATATTATTAGAAATACCATCTACTTTACTGTTGGGACTCACTGTCTCACATGTGGTAAAGATTTGTCATAGGAGTACATGCATTTTAAGAAGGTTACCAGCAAACCCAGGATATATGAAGCAAAAGTGTGGTTCTGTGATGACAGAATCCCAGCTGAGAGTGGCCGGCTTTGGGGAAGACTGGTAACAATGGCACTGGAGAGTCTTCTTGGTTGAGTCTCACCATGTAGGTGTTCATTCTTGTTTGTGCTGGAGTTGGTCCTGAGATCAGCAGTCCCCACAATGACCACATCTGGATGTTTATGAGGGAGAGAAGCCATCGTTGTTTTGTGTACATTTAAAAAATTGTATTTGAGTAATTGGCATTAAGTGACTCTGTCCATTCCTGGATGTCAAGTTCGGAATTTAATATCGCGACCTTTCAGCATGTCACTTTAAAGGAAAATTATTTGCATCATCTAACTACTGTCAAGGGTTTAGATTTTCAAAACCTTAATAGAACTTAAAGCAGAGAAGGTATCGCTCACTGGATTCTTTATGGTCAGAAAATCTTTATTTCCAATAAAACTTCTGGTTCTTCCTGCAGCAGGAGCAAAGCAAATTCCGCCGTTGTGTGCTCACTTCAGTCCTGTTTGTAACCCTTTGCATGCTCCATGAGGACAATCTCTGCCTCCTCCAGCCTGCGTTGCAGCCCACAGGGCTGATGTTTGTGGGTAGCACCGTGGGCTCCCTGACCTTCTGGCTGTAAGTTCAGGTCACGGGAAACACGGGTGGGATTCTGCAGGATGAGGAGGGAGAGAGGCCGGAGCACTCACTTCCCTACCTGCCTCCTTGCTGAGGGGGGGATGCTTATGGCCCTCAGGGAAAGGCCACAGCTCCTGTGGTGTGGTCAGCTCCATTTGCTCACTTCTCTGGGTTTCTGGAGCACCTCCCTTTCCTTCAGGCATGAGAAGCTAATGGCTCCTTCTCTGTAGGTAGTCATGGGGTACCATGCCATCCCAATCATTTCCCTAAATCCGATTTTACCTTTGTAAATTTTAAATCTTCACTAAGTCCTTCTCTGATACCCTAGTGTTTCCCGCCAGGACACTGCCATTCGTCCACCTGCTGGCTCCTTATTTGCCATCTGATACTCTGCTGCGTGGGCTTCCTTGGTGGCGCAGTGGTTAAGAATCTGCCTGCAGTGCAGGAGACACAGGACATCTGGGTTCGATTCCTGGGTTGGGAAGATCCCCTGGAGGAGGGCATGGACACCTACTCCCAACATTCTTGCCCGGAGAATCCGATGGACAGAGGAGCCTGGTGGGCTGCAGTCCACAGGGTCACAGAGAGTGACGTGAGTGAGCAGCTGAGCCCACACACACACCTTGTTGCCCAGAGAAGCCACTCGGATGGGCACAATCCTTTCCTTCTGGCACCAGGAAATACTACACATTTAAAATCCCTGGACCAAAAGGAGTGATTTTTCCTTACTTTGCCTGCTGTATCCCCCACGCCAAGAAAGTGTTATCAGGAAGAGCTTTCAGCTTATGCTAGGTCCAGGACTGGAGACGGGCTTCCAGAAAGTATGACAAACGCACAAGCATGTCAGGCTTGTCTCAATGGACTGAGATTCCAAAAATCTTATGAAAAAGAGACTTCGAAGTGCCTTATTCAAAGGCAGCCAAGGCTTTCATGATCAGAGGAGGAGGTTCTGATGTGGCCTCATAATTAGCGTAGAGTGGGGGCCTCCACCCTTTCCAAGGAATGAGACGCCCTGGCTGGGATGTTCCCTGAACCCAAATGTGGTTGCACAAAGAGCCGAGGTCTCATTCCTGAAATTTATAACCATATCAGCCATCGTTTTATGAGATGCTGCATCATTTTTAAAAAGGCTTAAACCCTTATAGAGCTATTCAAATAACCATTGAGCCATTTGAACTGAAATAGGAGTTAGTTCAGAGTGGCAGTTCATAAATTAGAGGTACTGTTGTTTCAAGCAGAGGCATGAATACCGACCAAGAGCCGGGTGCACAAGTTTACTAAGTTGTTATTATACTCGTGGCTGTACAGGACTGAGGGACCAGGTGGGCAGAATTTGCCTGTAATTTGACCCTCGAGTGTGACTAGAGGCCATCAGCCATCAGACACACGATGAACACATGTCATGCTATTTGTTTACTCATTGAGTCACTCAAAACTTTTTTTTTAGGACTCAAATTATATACGCAGAGAAAAATGAGTCAATAACAAGGCAGATCTTTAAGCAATTTCTAGCTTAATAGGGAAGGCCTGAAAACCCAGAATTATGATACTGTGAAAGTGCTTTGTGGCAAGAATGAGCAGGAACCACAGAACAGAGAGGAAAACGTCCTGGCTGTGGTCCTAGGTCCGTAGGGAGACTATCAGAGGAAGGGGCGTGTAAGCTATTCCTTACAGGACAGGACGTCGTGTCTCAGGTTGGGGGGCTAAGGGGGGTGCTTCCCAGGAGAGGGGGTAGAGACCTTTGCTGCTTGAGAAAGCCGGCTGGTCCGGACAGCCTTGGGCACTCCTTGGGGCTGGGAGGAGATGTTTGCGGGGTGTCAGGGCAGAAAGGAGGGCCTGGGTCTGGGGCCATTGCACGTGAAGGGATCTGCTTCTTTCTTTACTTGGCTCCTTTGCCCTCATCTGTCTCTCCTGACTTGCCCGTTCTCTTGTGAGGATCAGGGGAAGCTGAAGGGCGGTCCTGAAATGACCTTTGTTGAGTGTTGCAGTGCATGTGTGACCCTCCTGTGGATCATCCAACAGCTACTTCATGTTGCCATCTCGACAACTGATGTAGATCCCAGCAACTCCAGAGTGTAATGGTCTGAATTAGCAATACCAAACACAGTGGAGCAATAAAATGGCTTATATAGAGAATAAAACCAGCTGAAAGGATGTCACTGTTACCTGGGGACTTAGATACCTAATTAGGAGAGACAAGGTTTGAGCAGCTTTCAATCTCCTGGTAACATAGAGAAAAACAGAAATTATGTTGGATTAAACATTTTGCATTGTTTACGAAAACGGTATTCATTGGTTAGAGATAAATCCTTTCCTGTCTTAAGTTCAAGGAGGGATTGTATATAATGGTCAAGGTCGATTATATTGTTTTGTAAAAAGTGGAAACTGTGTCCCTGTTACAAGAAATCACACTTTTTTTTTTAAACCTCAGATGCCTGAGCGGGTAACAGCTCAGGAAGTCTGTCATCACAGTCAAATAATTTTAGTTCATGAGCCAGGAGAAAACACAGTGGTTTCGTTTCCACTTAGGATTGCACACACACAGCAGTTTTCTTTTGTTCTTAGGAACAAAGTTATGCCTTTATAGTAGTTATAAATGAAGTCATTTATAACTTGACGTAATTTCTTAAGAATCTTGCTTCTTAAGAAAGCTGAGGCCATTGATAGGAGTAAAGATCAATGTTTGGGTATGTTTGGCTAATAAAATTTAATGTCTAATATGCAATACAAGTGACCCATAAGGGCAGGGCAAATGTGCACATAATAAAAAACACATTTTTAGAATGAAAAGGGAATAAACAGGAAAAGAAAAACGCAATGAAGATAGTAGAGTCAGAGAGAAAATGATGTAGGAAAATTTTAAAGAGGAGTAAGACTCCCTTTACAATGAGCTGGTGCAGAGAGACCCCTGTGAGCTCCTGGAACAGAGAACGAGATAGACGGACAGACATCTGACCTGGGAATGCAGGGAACTAGCTTGGTATTTGTGTTGACTTTGCTGTGTGTGATCACAGTTTGAACTCTGCATGTATTAGTTTCGTCACCCGTAAGATAAAGGAGTTAGCTACAATAAATTAGGATTGGCAACTACAGTTCAGGAGCCAAATCCTGCCTGCCTGCCACTTAATTTTATGAATAAATTTTATTAGAATACGGCCTTGCTGCCCATTTATGTACAGCAGCCTATGGCCGCTTCCACGCTCTACATAATGACACAGCGGGGACAGGAAATGCATAGCTCCTAAAACCTGAAATATTTGTCCTCTGGTCTGGTACAGATACCCTTTCATGATCCCTGAAATCAGTGACTATCTGAATTAGTGAAAATATCAGTTTGGTTTCTGTAAAATGGAACCAAATTTACCAATGGGGGAAAAAACATAATTCCTTACTCAAGTATAAGAATAATGTAATTAACTTGCCTCCAGGGCTTTCCATCTCCTACGGCTCTATTTCTCAGCATATGGTCCCTGGGCTGCTTTTTAAAATGCATATTTCTGAATTCTTCTTCACTCAAGCAGAGGTCTGAGCTGGTTAGGTAGCTCCCATGTACAAAGGGGCTCATTACTCTGCCATTTTCCGTGAGGACTTATCTTTCATGGTCCAGCTCTTTAGAACTTCTGCATTCCAACCTTCAGGCAGGGGGATGTGGACACAGAAGTCATGCTCTTCTCCTAAAGGCTACAAACTTGTGGGCGGATGTTTGCCCCCATTCAAGTCATGCAAGCTCAAATTTATATCATGGTCATATCTGCAAGGGAGGCTGGGCAATGCACTTTTTATCTGGGTGGCCAAGTGCCTAGCTCTGAATTCCATTACTGCGTAAGAGGAGGAGAATGGACATGGTGGAAATGATCACTGATAAGCTTCTTTCCACTTAAACTCTGAACAGAGACTTCTCTGGCGACCCAGTGGCTAAGAATCTGCGCTCCCCAGTGCAGAGGCCCGGGTCTGGTTCCTGGTCGGGGAACTAGTCCCCACATATTGCGATGATGATCGAAGATCCCATGCACTCCAAAGACCCAGAGCAGCCACGTAAATAAGTAAATAAAATGTAAAAAGTAAAATCTATGATCTTAGAGAATTTATCTTCTTGGGCAGCCACAAGACATCCCTCAGACTGGGTGACTTAAACTGAAATTTATTTTCTCATAGTTCTGGAGGCTGGAAAGCCCAAGCTCAAGGTGCTGGTCTCTTAGGCTGGTATACTACCTCTTAGCAGGTAGATAGGCTACCTGCTAGTTAAAGGCTCCATCTTTAATTCACAAAGTGACAAGAATTATCAGCAGTCCTGAATCTGTCGTGAGCATATATGTTTGGATATCTCTTTTGGTGGGCCCTCCCAAAGAGCCCTTCTAAGTGTTCCCCAATAAAATTTTAATATCTCAGATACACTTGCATCTAGTTATGTGCTGTATCTGTTTCTGTGATTTATACTTTATAAGAGTAAGATTTTTTTCATCTGCATTAAAACTAGCTTTCACCCCCATGGGGGCCTCCACTGAAAGTACATGGTCTAGACTATGCATCCTAAGAAAAACCCTAACATCCGTTTTGTCAAATAACCACCAGCTTTATTTACTGCCTTTATAGATGAATGTCTCAAACAATGTGGGCAGGAGGAGCATTTATAAGATTAATCTCCCAGGCAACGCCTATCATTGTCTTTCCTATAGATAAAATTAATTAGCTGGTTCATTGTATAATTATCTAATATCTTTGGGGACCACATCATGTAGCTTGTGAGGTCTTAGTTCCCCGACCAGGGTTCGAGCCTGTGGCCCTGCATGGGGAGTGCAGAGTCTTAAATACCACAGCACCAGGGAAGTCCCGATATCCTCCTTAATTGCAAATTCTGTAGGGGCAGGAGCATGTCTGTCTTGGTCATTTTTGAACAGATTCTGACACAAAATAGGCAGCTAGTACTTCTGGAATACATCAATAAAGATTTTAATGTCTCAAAGGGAAATGAGGGCAAGACATGTGAAAATGAGAGTGTGCGTGAGCTCATTAAGAGTTGTGTAGGACAAGCTGCAAGAGACAGGAGAAAGAGACAGCAAGGTCATTTTCCCTTACTCAGTAGAGATTTAGTCTTTCAGTTGAGGAGCTTTCTAGACAAAAGCTTGAGGATGGAACCTTGTCTTGTTCTTTGTTAAATGCTGCAGGAGTCTGAACACAATGCCTTCAAAAGATGTCTGAATATTGTTTGAATTATGAACTCATAGTTAAATAGAATGCAAGTTTTGTGGCTAAAGAGAACTATAAATCCACTTACTTCTCTCTTTTTCATTTATTTAAATATATATTTAGGATGATCTCTATTTTATATCTATTAAAAGAAGCTTTTCAAAGGAAGCATTTTGTATTGAAAGAAAAACAATTTTCGAATTCATATTTTCTTCCATTTAATATGTTATGTTGGTATCTTTCTTTTCTCCCTGCATTCAGGTCATCTAAAACATGATAGTTCTTTTCGTCTTTAATAAAATAAAAGATTCTAAAAGCCTAATTATAACCCCCTCAAAAAAATAAAAGGACTATAGGGAGATTCTTTAAAAAACTAAAGTGAGTTAGGCACATCAGCTCTCTTTTCTGCTACACTTTGGTGGCTGCCTTGGGAAGATTATAAAAGCTTCAAGTCTGATTTTCCTGGATAAATTCCCAATAACCTCCCCCCTCAAGGCGTGATCAATATTATGGACAAAAGGAGGGTGTTTCTTCAATATGTCCATTTGATTTTATTTTGTGAGGCAACCACCTTGTAAACCACACTAACACGTCAGAAATATGATGCTGCCTTTAGTTCCCTGCCCTGTAAAAGATGCCTGGCAAAAAAATAAATAAAGCTAGGAATGCCCGAGTAAGTCATTTTATTTTTTATGATTCAAGCCCCAAAAGGTCTTGAACTGTCAGATTTATTGTCTATCCAGTTTTATGACTTTTAGTTGTATTTATTCTTTGATGTTTACCATCAACTGTGCCTACGTGTGCCGTGGTCTGTGGGATTTCATATTGCTAAATCATTTTTTAAGCTTTAGTTGTAGCTTCTATTTAGCATCAATCCCCCGAGACATGCCATTAACATGAATCATCTTTGAAAGTGTTTGGTGCAATAGGAACTCCTTGTTGAGTCGATCACTCATCGCGATGGAAAGAAACGATGACCTTCTCAGAAATACCCATCACGGTTAAATAACCAAGGACGCACTCCCCGCTCAGGGACTTCTGATTGGGGTGCTCCCATCGCCTTCATCGTCATCCCCAAAGCAGGTGGCGGGCGGTCAGGGGGCTTCAGGAGGGAAAAGGGAAGGAGGCGCTGCGGTGGGGGCGGGGCAGAGGAACAGCGCTCGCCCAAACCACAGCTTTGCTAGCAGAGGGCGGGCTTCCCCCACGTCCATGAAGGTGATTCACACAGACGGTGAACTTCAGAGAGGATCACACCATTGATACTTAAATGCTTCTTCTCCAGCACTCTATTTTAAACTTCCATGTTTTCGTTTTCAAGAAATGTTATGAGGTTGCCTATTCCGATTGCTCTTCACTGCGATTGCCCACCCCTGACCTGAGGGTGTGTGTGTGTGTGTGTGTGTGTGTGTTTGCTCAGCTGCATCTGACTCTTTGTGACCCTATGGACTGCAGCCTGCCAGGCTCCCCTGTCCATGCGATCTTCCAGGCAAGAACACTGGAGTTTGTTGCCATTTGCTATTCCAGGGCATCTTGCAGATCCAGGGGTCAAACCCACATCTCTTGCATCTCCTGCATTGGCAGGTGGGTTATTTACCCCTGTGCCACCTGGGAAGCCCCCTGATTTGGGTATTTTTGTTTTAATTTTTATTGGAGTATAATTGTTTTAAAAAGTTGTGTCAGTTTCTACTGTACAGCAGAGTGAATCAGCTATACATATACACAAATCTCCCCTCTTGTTTTGGATTTCCTTCCCGTTTAGATCACCACAAAGCACTGAGTAGAGTATCCTGTGCTATACAGTAGGTTCTCATTGGTTATCTATTTTATACATATTGTATGTATTTTATATACAGTGCATATAGATAGATAGATAGATGTCAGTCTCTATCTCCCATATTAACACACACATGTGGAATCTGAAAAAATTGGTCGAGATCATCTTATTTACAAAGTAGAAACAGAGACACCAATGTAGAGAAAAAAATGTGTGGAAACCAAGGAGGAAGCGGGGAGTTGGGGGCAGTGAGATGAATTGGGAGTTTTGAGTTGACCTGGGTGTTTTGTTTCTGTTCAAACTCTATACTCAACTGCTTGACTGATAGAGATTTGAGAGTCTCATTCCTGACTAAAACATTTCTGAAGGAAATGAGTGTAATTACCACTGAAAGTAAGTTTCTTCCCTTGGTTTATGCTGAGTGTTTAGATACTTTTAAGTTGGAAAACAGGATACTAAACTTGTACGTTACTCTGTTAGATTGCTGTTCTTTCTTTGCTTATGTTTGGTTTAGTCTGGTCTCCAAATCCCCCCTCATCTCCAAGTGTCCTAGTCCCTTCCTCAGATGAATCAATAGAAATACACTATATGCTAAGATTAGGGGACAACGTATAAGTATATTCCAAGGCAGGGGTCAGAAAACTACACCCCGCAGGTCAAGTGTAGCCTGCAGGCTGCTCTGTAAGTCAGGTTTTACCGGAAGACCGACACACCCGTCCAGGTCCCTGCTGTATACGCTGCTTTCCGTACTCAGCAACATTTGAGCACTTGCAGTAGAGTGGCCCTTAAAGACTAAAACATTTGCTTTCTGGTCCTCCAGGAAGAGTCTGCTGTTCTAAGTCGTAGCTATTCAAACGTTACCTTATTTACTAAGTAAACAATAATAATGATTTTATTTACTGTACTCTTCTCAAACTAGAAGGCCAATTTTGAGAACAATAGCAGCATGCTTTAGGAAAAACAGAAGATAATTTCTAACTTCACTTTGGTTTTTTGGTTGTCTGCTTTCAGGCATTCTTTCAGCTGCTATTTTTCCCCCTGTTTAAATAGAGTATCTCCAAATTGCAAAATGTGAAATTTTGCCATATGTATATTTTAACTTTGAGGAACAATCCCAGATTCTCAGTTTTGGGCTAATTGTTCCTGTAAACTGAACATTTGATACTATTGAACTAAAATATGATAGTTTGTCATGGGAAATGTAGCCTGTTTTTGTTTTCATCTGCATTTTTGCATAAGTTTGAACTGAACATTTTTCCTATGTTCCTTGGTAGCTTGTACTTATACTTTGTAAATTCTTTTCATATCATTTGTTTTTCAAAATTGACTTTTGCTGAAATCCTTGACTATGTTGGCTATACTCTCTGTTTGTATTATTCTAGTATGAATCTTTCCATTTGAATTTATGCCTCTCATGTAAGAGGACATGCAGAATGACCTAGGCATAGTATCTATGTGTTTTATGATTTAACATATAGAAGCACCTATGACAGTGGAAACCACAAGACAAAGAGTAAGTACACACTGTTAGGAAAGAGAAGCATACGTTAAGGATTAGAATTTTATATCTTAATACAGAGGCAAATGTTTCTACTTCACTGAAACTACCACAAACTGTATCAACTCTTAACCAAACAAGGAATTTAAAGTCAATTTATAGTATTTCTCATGGCTTAAGCTTTTTCCCCTTTTTTCTTAAGCTCACCATACTTTGGGTTCCTGGGAATTTTATTTGGCATGATGCAGTATAATTGAATGAGACATTTACTTCCAGATGATAGATGCCTATGATTGAGAAGCAAGTGTTTTCTTTAAATTGTAACTGACTTATGAAGATAAATGGCTTGTTAGCATAAGTAGCTTTACAGCTAGACACTTCTAACAGGCTGAAATTAAAATGTCTACTAATTCTAGGATATTCGCACAGTGAGAGAGAAAGAGAGAGACAGAGGAAGGAAGAGAGTGTGTGTGTGTATGTGTGTGTGATGAGAGAAAGGAGGGACCATGTGTGTAAGCTCACACACACACAGTATAGAATGCAGTGCTCCAAGATAAAGTGTGTACAAGATACCCTACTGACATAATGGTGATTTTTATTTTTAATAACACAAAATAAAACTGACGGATGAAGGCATCATTTCCTTTGCTAGGAAAAAGCAGTCGTCAGTAGTTTTCATTTATGGAGGTCACAGAGACAATTATTCCATGTTGACGTATGTCAGAGAGCAGGGATGCGATTCCAAAGGGAGGTGTGCGTGGAAGTAGTCCCAGGCAGGTCCCCACCATGCCTGCCTTCACCGCTGTGCAGCCTGCTCTTCCTCTTGAAGCGTGGCTGGACTTGGGTATACCCTTCGCTTGGCCAGTTGAATGCAATGGGCGTGGCAGTCTGGGACTGCCCATGTGACACCGTAGAAAGCCTGTTAGCTTCCTCCTGGGCCCCTGGGAAAACTGACCCTTGAAACACTTCCTCTCAGAACCTCGTCCTCATTCTCTGAGAAATCCAAAGCACATAGAGTCTCATGGCAGCGGCTGGTTGATAACCTCAGCCTGTAGCCAACAGCCAGGGCCAGCCACGTGAGGGAACCATAAGGCTACCCAGTCTGATCAGCCCTCTACTCCCGAGCAGCCTGCATCTGATTGCAAATTCATGACGGCTTCCTGGCTGAGACAAGTCAGCACACAGAATTGTAATGCTTATTAATGAATTGCTGTTTTAAACCACTGTGCTGTGGTTTGTAAAGCAGCAAAAGAGAATTGACAGAGCTTAAAACATTTATGAGAAGCACCAAGTTAATGATTGCATAGAAAATCTATCAGTAGGATGGGTAGGCTTATTATGCTCCAGACAGAAAAATTTTCTGCTTTCCCAAACTCCACCAGAAACTCCCTTCCAGACCCAAGATGCAACCTCCTAACTCTCAGCGACGGAGGTCAGGACGAGACCCTCTAAGTCGGAGCTCAAAGCCGGGACTTCAGTCCCCACACAGGTATACATCTCTAGCCAAGTCATAAATACTACATGGGATCTACACTCACAGGGGTGACTGAGATGTTTGAGGAACACAGCACCATAAAGGTGATACATGGAACAAACCAGAAAAGATAAAACAAGGAACAGACAAAGCAAGAACTTAGAGCAAATATAATAACTAACTCAAAAAATATGAGAGGATACTGGAAACATGAAACAAAAATTAGGCAGAGAAGAACCAACTGAAAACATGAAATTGTTGACCCCAGTGGAGGAGGTAAATTTAAAAGACTAGTCAAAGAAAGGGTTACTGACCTGAAATGTTAGGTCAAAACTGCATTCAGAACAAAACGAAGAAAGAGAACTATAAAAAGCCAAACTGATTGTAAACGAGATCCCAAAATAGAGAAAAAATAAAGGAGGAGAAATGTATGAAAAAAATTACTAAACATTTCCAAAATGTGAAGAAAGATGCTGGGCAGAAATTAATAGAACCCATGGGAACAATTAAAAAAACAAGCAAAATACAACATTGTCAGTAAACTGTATCAGTCAGCTCAGTTGCTCAGTCATGGCTGACTCTTTGGGACCCCATGGACTGTAGCACACCAGACCTCCCTGTCCATCACCAACTCCCCCAGCTTACTCTGTCGTCTCCTTCTCCTCCCACCTTCAATCTTTCCCAGAATCAGGGTCTTTTCCAAGGAGTCAGTTCTTTGCATCAGGTGGCCAAAGTATTGGAGTTTCAGCTTCAGCATCAGTCCTTCCAATGAATATTCAGGATTGATTTCCTTCAGGGTAGACTAGTTGGATCTCCTTGCAGTCCAAGGGACTCTCAAGAGTCTTCTCCAACACCACAGTTCAAAAGCATCAATTCTTCAGTGTTCAGCTTTCTTTATATTCCAACTCTCACATCCATACATGACTACTGGAAAAACCGTAGCTTTGACTAGATGGACTTTTGTTGGCAAAGTAATGTCTCTGCTTTTTTAATATGCTATCTAGGGTGATCATAGCTTTTCTTCCAAGGAGCAAGCGTCTTTTAATTTCATGGCTGCAGTCACCATCTGCAATAATTTTGGAGCCAAAATATAAAGTCTCTCACTGTTTCCATTGTTTCCCCATCTATTTTCCATGAAGTGATGTGACCGGATCCCGTGATCTTAGTTTTCTGAATGCTTTTTCTGAGTTTTAAGTCAACTATATACTTCAGTTAAAAAAAGAAGCAAACAAAACGATAAGGCCCATTATAACATTAGGAAGGGCTTCCTAGGTGGTCCTAGTGGTGAAGAGCGCACCTGCCAGGCAGGAGGCGTGAGAGACATGGGTTTGGTCTGTGGGTCGTGAATGTGCCCTGGAGGAGGAAGTGGCAGCCCCTCCCATACTCTTGCCAGGGAAATCCCACGGACAGAGAAGCCTGATGGGCTTCAGTCCATAGGGCCGCAATGTTACTAAAAATAACTGAGAGAGAGAGGTCAGGTGCACAATATCTGCAAGGAACAAAGTCACACTAACAGCAAGTGCTCTGTGGCAACTATTGGATGATAAAAAAGCCAATAGAATTAACTTACCAGAATGGCAAAGGAGCAATACTTTATCTGAGAGTTTATGACCAGACGATTTATCATTTAAATACAAAGATGAAGAAACAAGAAACCATGGTAAACAGAAAAAAATTATATAGAATGTAAAAAATGTCCCACCATATCAAATTATTATGAATATAATTATCATGAATGTGAAGTTTCAACCCACTATTTAAAGAGAGAAGTTTTCAGACTACATTAAAGAGATTTACCAATATGTTGCCCATAAGAGGCATATTTAAACAATAATATTCAGAAGGTTTGGAAACAACATGCTAGAGGATTCAGATGGATAAAGATGAATCTAAAAGACACTGGCATAGCAATTTTAATATCAGACAATATAGAAATCAAGAGTAAAATCATATAAATAAAAGAGAGATATTAAGAGAAAAAAGCTACAACTGGTATCAATAATCACACTGGGGTAAGGTTAGTCTCTTTAATAAACAATGCTGAGAAAACTGGATATCCACAGGCAAAAGAATGAAATTGGACACTTTGCCTCAAACTACACAAAATCAACTCAAAATAGTCTTAAAACTTAAACATGAGACTTGAACTAAAACTTGTAGAATATAGCAAGAGAAAAATTTCATGATATTGGTTTTGATGACATATTGATGACTACAATATCAAAAGTGTGGGCAACAGAAGCAAAAATAGGCAAATGGGACTTCAACAAACTACAATTTTGCTCAGCAAAGACAGCAATCAACAGAGTGAAAGGGAAAGCCACTGGATGGCAGAAAATATTTGCAAAATTGCTTCTGGAAGGAAAGCTATGACAAACCTAGTTCAGTTCAGTTGCTCAGTTGTGTCCAACTCTTTGTGTCCCCATGGACTGCAGCATGCCAGGCCTCCCTGTCCATCACCAACTCCCAGAGCTTACTCAAACTCATGTCCATCAAGTTGGTGATGCCATCCAATCATCTCATCCTCTGTCGTCCCCTTCTCCTCCTGCCTTCAATCTTTCCCAGCATCAGGGTCTTTTCCAATGAGTCAGTTCTTCACATCAAGTGGCCAAAGTATTGGAGTTTCGGCTTCAGCATCAGTCCTTCCAGTGAATATTCAGGACTGCTTTCTTTTAGGTTAGACTGGTTGGATCTCCTTGCAGTCCAAGGCACTCTTGGAGCATTCAGGTATGACCTAAATCAAATCCCTTATGACAAACCTAGTGAGTGAAAGTCACTCAGTCATGTCTGACTCTTTGTGACCCCATGGACTGTACAGTCCATGGAATTCTCCAGGTCAGAATACTGGAGTGGGTAGCCTTTCCCTTCTCCAGGGGATCTTCCCAACCTAGCAATCGAACCCAGGTCTCCTGCATTGCAGGCAGATGACAAACCTAGACAGTGTATTAAAAAGCAAAGACATCACTCTGCCAACAAAGGTCTATATCATCAAAGCTATGGTCTTTCCGGTGGTCATGTATGGATGTGAGAGCTGGACCATAAAGAAGGCAGAGCAGCAAAGAATCGATGCTTTTGAACTGTGGTGCTGGAGAAGATTCTTGAGAGTTCCTTGGACTGCAAGGAGGCCAAGCTAGTCAATCCTCAAGGAAATCAACTCTAAATACTCATTGGAAGGACTGATGCTGGAGTTAAAGTTGCAATATTTTGGCCACCTGATGCCAACAGTCAACTCATTGGAAAAGACCCTTATGCTGGGAAAGATTGAAGGCAGAAGGAGAATAAGGTGACAGAGGATGAGATGGTTTGATGTCATCACCAATTCAATGGACGTGAACTTGGGAAAACTCCAGGAGATGGTGAGGGGCAGAGAGTCCTGGCATGCTGCAGTCTATGGAGTTGCAAAGAGCTGGACACGGCTTGACTGAATAACAACAACAATCAGAAAGCAGGCTATTTAAAATCCTAAAAGATGATGCTATTAAAGTGCTGCACTCAGTATGTCAGCAAATTTGGAAAACTCAGAAGTGGCCGTAGGACTGGAAAAGGTCAGTATTCATCCAATTGCCAAGAAGGGCAGTACTAAAGAATGTTCAAACTACTGGACAATTGAGCTCACTTCCCATGCTAGTAAGATTATGCCCAAAATCCTTCCAGCTGGGCTTCAGCAGTACTTGAATTGAGAACTTCCAGATGTATAAGCTGGGTTTAGAAAAGGCAGAGAAACCAGAAATCAAGTTGCTAACATTAAATGGATCATAGAGAAAGAAAAGGAATTCCAGAAAAACATCTGTTTCATTGATTATGCTAAAGCCTTTGACTGTGTGGATCATATCAACTGTTTAAAACTCTTGAAGAGATAGGAATACCAGACTGTCTTCTGAGAAACCTGCATATGGGTCAAGAAGCAACTGTTAGAACATTTTGTGGAACAACTGACTGGTTCAAAATTGGGAAAGGAGTACGAAAAGGCTGTTTATTGTTACCCTGTTTATTTAACTTCCATGCAGAGCACATCATGCAAAATGCCAGGATGGATGAGTTACAAGCTGGAGTCAAGATTGCTGGGATAAATATCAACAACCTCAGATGTGCAGAGGACACCACTCTCATAGCAGAAAGCTAAAAGGAACTAAAGAACCTCTTGATGAGGGTGAAGGAGGAGAGTGAAAGAGCTGGCTTAAAACTCGATATTAAAAATAATGAAGATCATGGCATCCAGTTCCATCACTTCATGGCACATAGAAGGTGAAAAGTTGGAAGTAGTGACAGAGTTCCTTTTCTTCGGCTTGAAAATCACTGCAGATGGTGACCGCAGCCATGAAATTAGAAGATGATTGTTTCTTGGAAGGAAAGCCATGACAAATCTAGACAGTGTATTAAAAAGCAAAGACATCACTTTGCTGACAAAAGTCCGTATAGTCAGAGCTATGGTCCTTTCAGTAGTCATGTACAGATGTGAGAGCTGGATCATAAAGAAGGCAGAGCGCCGAAGAATTGATGCTTTTGAACTGTGGTGCTGGAGGAGACTCTTGAGAGTCCCTTGGACTGCAAGGAGATCCAACCTCAAGGAAATCAATCCTAAACACTCATTGGAAGTATGAGTATTATATATAGTATATATATATATATTATTATATATATGAGTATATATATACTCATTGCTGAAGCTCCAATATTTTGGCCACCTGATGCCAACAGCCAACTCATTGAAAAGACTGATGCTGGGAAAGATTGAGGGCAGAAGGAGAACAGAATGACAGAGGATGAGATGGTTTGATGACATCACCAATTCGACGGGCATGAACTTGAGCAAACTCCAGGAGATGGTGAGGGGCAAGGGAGGCCTGGCGTGCTGCAGTCCGTGGGGTTGCAAAGAGCTAGCCCGACCTGGTGAGTGGAAAACCACAAGAGCAACCTATCAGAAAGTCGCTTAACGTCCTCCCACAACTCCAGGGAAGAATATTAACAACCTCATTCTTTCAATATGCAAAGGACTTGAGCATATGCTTCTCTAAGGGACACATACAAATGGCCAATATGTTCATGAAAAAATATTCAGCGTCACTAATCATCAGGAAATGCAAGTCACAACTGTGATGAAATATCACCTGACGCATGTTAAGATGGCTATTATTAAAAACAACAAAAGGTAAGCATTCATGAGGATGTGGAAACCAAGGAACACTTGGACACTCTTGGTGGGCATGTAAAACGGAACAGCTGATATGGATAAGAATATAGAAGTTCCCCCCCCCCAAAAAAAAACTAAAAATAGAGCCACCACATTAATTCAGCAATTCCAGTCCTAAGTATTTATCCAAAAGAACTGAAATTAGAGTCTTGAAAACGTGCCTGCACCAATACGTTCATTGCAGCATTATTCATAATAGCCAAGATATGAGAACAACCCAGACAGCTAACGACGGATGAACGAGTAAAGAAAATGCTTTATACACACAACGGAATGTTATTCAACCTTAGAAAAGAATCTTCTGCAATATGTGGCAACATAAATGAACAATTAATTTTATGTGGAGATTCTGCATTAAAGGAAGACCACGATGCCCCACTCCTTAAACGTGAGCTGCCTTTATTGACTTCCTTCCAAAGAGTAAAGTATGGAAAAAGCTGGCAAAGATACCTCTGCGGTGGGGAAACCCAGCAAACACAGCTTCAGCCAGTGATCGTGGTCACTGTCAACACTTAGGAATGGTGTTGATATGAAATGATGGAAGTGTCGCTTTACCCCACAATACGCATAAGCCCTGAATAACGCAGCAAATTCCAATAAGTGGACACCATATAATACATCTGTCCACTTACTCCTCAAAACTCCCAGCATTGTCAAAAACAAGGCAAGTCGGGGAAACTCACAGTCTAGAGGTGCCTAAAGAGATAAGAGAATAAATGCATTATGGTGTCCTGGATGACATCCCGAAACAGAAAAAAAAAAAAAGACCGCAGGTAAAAACTAAGGAAAGCTGAATGTACTATTTGGTTAATAATGATGTAGCAGTATTGTCTCATTAACAGTAACAAACATACCATATTACAGGGGAGGCCATGTGTGGAGGTGTATGAGCACTGCTTTATCCATTGTCCTGTAAATCTAAAGCTATTTCTAAAAGATGAAGTCTACCCGAGAAAACAGCAAATGATAGAATTACTGAGAGAAGCAAAGAAATAAAAAAATTTACTCTGGAAATTTTGACATGTTCAAGAAGCTGAGAGATCAGGCCAGCAGACGTTAACCAGCAGAAACGTGCACAGTGAAAAGAGGATGTGCATTCTTTGATGAGCACTCACGGAATATTCATAAAAGGGCTCCTTCTCCAAAGGCTGGCACAGGTCAGGGTCACCTCCAGCCCACTTCCTCCTCATGTATTCTTCTCTTCTGCATGACTTCACCTGGTTCTGGTTTTCTTATATACCAGTCATTTGCTGATGCTGTGCAGGCTGTGTGTGTGTGTGTGTGCGTGTGTGTGTGTGTGTGTGTGTGTCTCCTAACCTTTAGATCTTGTCTAATGTCTAATAGACATCCTTGAAGTTGTCATGTCCCCAAACCAAACATCTCCTTTTCTCCATTGCCTATAATTGACAACCCCATCCTTCCAACTGTTCAGGCAAAAAGCAAAACAAAGTAAAACATAAAACAAACAGAAACCTCTTTACCATATGCGCCCCTCACAGCACTGTTGGCCCTAACCTCAAATTATCAATGGCATACTAGGCTTTGACAACCAAAGTGGATTTTTTTCTTTCTTTTAACAACCTATTGATCTTGAATCCTGCATTTGTGTCAAGCTTAATCACTATTTCTAGTTGTGTGACTTTGTTGGAATTTTCTGTGTGACCAGTCACGTTGCCTGCAAGCAGAGATAGTTTTGTTATTTTTCTGTTATTATGCCCCCAGACCCTTTTTCTTCTCTTCCTGCACTGCCTTGTTCTTCCAGTAAGGTGTTGAAAAAGTGATGAGAGGGAGCGTCCATGTCTTCTCAACTGCCATAGGGAGAAGCATACACTGTTTTACTAAACGAGGTTAGTTATAGGTTTTATCAGATTAAGGGATTCCTTCTACTCCTGTCTCCTGTAAGTTGTTATCCTGCATTAATGTTGAAACATATCCAATGCTCTTTCTACATCAATTGAGATAATCATTTGTATTTTTTTCTGTAGTCTGTTAATAAGGTAAATTACTTTGCTTTTGAATATGGAAGCAGCCTTGCATTCTTGGGATAAACTCAATTGTTAGATATATATTATCATGTTCATAGTTTGTTGGATTTGATCAGATAATATTTTATAGATTTTTGTCTCCTTGTGCATGAAGAATTCAGTTCCTCTTAGTTTTCTCTTCTTATACTGACTTTGCCAGTTTTAGGATGATGGGATGATGATGTGAGTGTGTGTGTGTGTGTGTGTGTGTGTGTTGCTCAGTTGTGTCCGACTCTGCGACACTGTGGACTATTACCCACTAGGCTTCTCTGTCTATTGAATTCTCCAGGCAAGAATACTGGAGTGGGTCATTTCCTTCTCCAGAGGGTCTTCCCGACCCAGAGATTGAATCTGGGTCTTCTGCATTGCAGGTGGATTCTTTACCGTCTGAGCCACCAGAGATACTGACCCCATAAAATGAGTTTGGAAGTGTTGGCTTCCTTACTATTTTCTAGAAGAGATTTTGCAGAATTGCAATAATTTTTCTTAAAGTTCTGCTAGAACTCATCTGCCACAAAGAGTTTCTTTGTTGAAAGGTTTAAAAATATGAATTTAATATTTTTATAGGTATGGGCTATTCCAGTTATCCACTTATTTCTTGAGCAAATATTGACATTTTATGTCTTTCCATTAATGGGCTCATTTCATCTAAGTTTTTGAATTTATGAGCATAGAGTTGTTTACAGTCATTCCATATCATTCTTTTAATAACCCTGTGAGATCTGTATAATATTCTTTTCATCTTTCTTTTTTTTTCTCTGATTTTCTCTATTGCTTTTCTATCTCCAGTTTCACTGATTTCTGCTTTTTATCATTTCCTTCTGTTTGCTTGCTTGGGTTTAATTTAATCTTCATTTCCTAGTCTCTTGAAGAGGAAGATTACTTATTTGTGACATTTATTCTCTTTTAATATAAAAATTTACGCTATAAAGTTCTCTCTAAGCACTACTTTATTTTTATAAAGTAAGATTTGATATATTTAATATTTATTTTCCATAAGTTAAAGGTATTTTCAATTTTCATAAAATACCATATTTGACTTATGGGTTATGAAGAAATGTCTTTGTTAAATTTTTACATATATTTAAGGATTTTCCAGATATCTTTCTATTACTGATCCATAGTATAATTGCATTATTATCTAAGAACTTAGTTTTGCATGATTCCCTTTAAATTTCTTAAGACATAAAATATGGTCTATCTTGATGAATGGTTCATGCATACTTGACAATAATATACAGTCTGCTATTGTTGGCTTCAGTGTTCTATAAATATCAATTAGATCAAATTGACTTCTAGACTTACTCAGTTCTTACATATTTTAGTGATTTTCTGTCTACTTGTTCTGTCAATTACTGAGGGTTACCGTTTCTAATTATTATTGTGAGTTTGTGTCTTTGTACTTTCAAATCTACATGTTTTTGCTTCATACATTGGAAACTGTTGTTAGTTGAAATTCTGTTGCATGCGCTAATATAGAATTGTATGTTTCATAGAAAATTGACCTTTTTATAATACTTAATGGTTGTCCTGGATTTTGGAGTACAGTTTGTTTGATACTAACATAGCCACTTCAATTTTCATTTGATTAGTGTCTGCGTTGTTTATCTTTCCTCATTGTTTTACTTTTAACCTATTTATATTTTTATATTTAAAGTGAGTTACTTGCAGACAGCATATAGTTGGAACTTTCCTTTTAACCCAGTCTGACAACCTCTTAATTTATATGTTCAAACCAATATTTACTGTAATCATTGATATTATCAAGTTAAAACATATCTTCTTGATATTTGCTATCAATTTGGTCCATCTGCTATTCTCCTCTATTTTTCTTCCCATTCTTGGCTAATTAAACATTTATTATTATTATATGTTATTCCAAATCTTGACTTATTATTTATACCTCTTTTTAAAATCTTTTAGTGGTTGCTGTAGAGTTTATAGGATATAACTTTAATCAGAGTCTACCATCAAATAGCACTACTAATATTTAGTTAAGGACTTTAATATTTAGTTAAGGACTTTAAGAAACTTAAACAGCAGACTCTCAATTCCTCTTTCTCACACTTTGACTTGTTGATGTCGCACAGTTTAATCTTTGCTGCCAACATACAGCACAATGCCACCATTTTTGCTCTAAGCGATATTTATCTTTTAGATCATCAAAAAATAAGAAAAAAAAATTGTATTTTACTTTCATTTATTCCAGTTCTAGTTCTATTTGTTTCTTTACATAGATCCAGATTTCTATTTGACTTCATATTTCTTCTAACTAAAGCTTCTCCTTTATCATTTCTTTTAGTGTAAGTTTGTTATTAATGAATTCTTTCGGTATTTGTTTGTCTGAGAAAGTATTTCTCCTTCATTTCTTTTCTACTTCATTAAAAATATTTTTTCACTGCATATAGATCCTGTGTAAACTTTTTTCTTAGTAAATAAACCATTTTTTCAGTACCCTAAAAATACCCCTCTGTTATGTTTTGGTTTGCATGGTTTTCTGAATCCCCATCTGTGCTCTTTATGTGTAATTTCCCCCCAAGGCTATATCAAGTTCTTCTCTTTATCTTTTGTCTTCAGAAGTTTGACAAATATTCTTACATGTGATTTTTACATATTTATTTTGCTTGAAATTCTCTAATCCTCCTTGATCTGTGTCTTAGCCTCAGTTATTCTAGAATGTTTATAAGCCATTATTTAAATTTATTCATTTATTTATTGGTTGTACCATGCATCCTGTGAGACCCTAGTTCCCTGACTAGGGATTGAACCTGGGTCCTTAGCTATCAAAAAGTGCTGAGTCCTAACCACTGGACTCACAGGGAATTTCCAAAGCCACTATTAAAAAAAAAAAAAAAAAGCTCCATTATCTCTGCCTTAAATTTGTTCGATTATTGAACTATTTGATATCATTCCACACTTCTTGAATTCCCTGTCCTATTTTTTGATTATATATTTTATTGAAGTGCAGTTCATTTACAGTGTTATGTTAATTTCTGCAGTACAGCAAAGTGATACAGTTATACTCGTATATGTAACGTTCTCAATCTATGCACGTTAGCCTGGTGCTCTGACCCCATGTCAGTCCGAGGCAGGGCCTGTGTCTCTTGCTCTCGGCTTTGACTCTCCCCGTGCTCCCCTCCATCCCTCAGCTGTAGTCCTGCGTCCAGCACACGTTCCTCGTCCTTCCCCAAGGAGAGAGGTTTTATCTTTCCCTTCCCCCTTCCCGGGCTGCAATAGGCTTAGAGCCCTGCCCTCAGGGCGAAAGTGTTGAGTGTCCTTCACTACAGAGGTTATCGACTTATTCCTCCCCCCACCCCGCCACCCCATAGGAGAGACAGGGGGAAGATTTGGGGTTAGATGTGAGCTTCTGCAGTGATGCTATTTGATGATCCTCAGCCTGCACCGTGAAGGACACTTTGTTGGGACTCCCACTGGTCATTTTTCTGAGCGCATGATGGAGTCTGTGGCGGAGAGCTTGAAAAGGAAGCTTGAAACTTCCTATGTCCTCAATGGCTCTGCAATCTCTCACCAGCCCCTATTCAGCCTCCACCAGTTCATTAACTATTCTTACCTGTGTCAGGCTGCATCTGCTGCAGGTGAGCGAGTGTGCAAGTCCCATCTCTTCCTACAGGCATCTGTGTCCTTAGATTTTAGCTGATTGGTTTCTAGCAGCGTCTGCTTTCTGATGTGTTCAAGGAAAGTCGCCAACCTGCAGCTTGTCTGGCTTGTCTTCATTATTGTGCTCAAAACTTGGGAGTACCCCTCTCCCCAGATTTCTGCATTCCAAGTGGAAACTAGATGTTTGTTGACTCTTTCAAGATAGTTTCTAAAATTAGATTCAGACTGGGAAAGTAGAATTTTCAGCTGTTGAATGACTAGCTTCTACAGAGCTAGAAGCTTAGTGCTACTGGCAATTTTTCTTTTAAACCAAGGTTTGCCCACAGGCAAGAGTTCTTCCTTTGCCCTTCAAACGTTAAAGGTCGTAAGATATGTTCCACTGCTCCAGACAAGACAAAGTAAGGCTAACTCCACGACAAGACAAAGTAAGGCTAACTCCACGACAAGACAAAGTAAGGCTAACTGACACTTTTCTTTGGCACAGGAAAGCAGAGAGAAAGTCCTTGAAGAAATGAATACCTGTCTTTATCCAAAGAGATGTCAAAGGTTGCAGTTCCTCTGATTTTGCCTTGCACCCACTTTTATGCACATTGTCTTGGATGAGCCATCACATCAAAGTTACTATTGAGTATTGTTAAATGTTATGTTGATTTCACAGGGGAGGAAGAGAGGGTTTCCTTGCACATCACAGCTGTATTTATACTACGTTGCTCCTAGTCTTCATACATCCATTACACGGATTAGACGCTGTCTTCACGGTTCCTCCTGTTTCCTGCACTTCTTAAAAACAACCTTAAGGCACTTCCCTGGTGATCCAGCGGCTAAGACTCTGTGCTCCCAATGCAGGGGACCTTGGTTCAATCCCTGTTTTGGGAACTAGGTTCCATATACAGCAACTAAGACCCAGAACAGCCAAATGAATAAATGTATTCTTTAAATGTTAGGCTATTCCCTATTTGGTGGAACAATTCTGCTCTGCTCTCAGATGTGTTAAGTCCCACTGACCACTGTGCTCAAGGAGCAGAATGCCCCTTAGCAAAAAAAAAAAAAAAAAAGGCACATAAGAATATAAACAACATTTCCTAAATATAGAATGTAGAGCAATAAAAAGCTTCTGTTCATTAAATTTATTAGAAGGTCTTTCACATAATGGAAGCTATTTTAAAAAAGAAGAAAATGCTGTTAACTTTCAGAATCTGTGCCTGACCTTTGGAAATGGTACTATCAACAGGCTGATTTTACTTTCATTAAAAAAAATGTTTTTAACAAAGAGCTATCCTAGTACTTTGTTGAGTTAATTGCCTTTATTTCATGCTAAACCGAATTCTTAAGTTTGAAATAAAGTGAGCAATAGAGTTAAGGAAAAAAAAATGCTCCTTAATTGTATTTTCCTCTCCCTACTTCTTAGAAGATATTTAAGATATTTTGTTGACATGTATTGCCCCTAGTATGCCTTTTGGATCTTTCCTCGACTTTAATTTAATAAAGCATTTTTTCCAAATACACACAGTATTTTTCCCAAGAATAATTCTGGGAAGTAATTTTATCCATGTTATTAGATATGCCACAATAAATAGGAATTATAGAAGAAAGAAAATTGGCCTCTTCTATTTTGGGGGGCTCCAAAGACACTGCAGATGGTGACTGCAGCCATGAAATTAAAAGACACTTACTCCTTGGAAGGAAAGTTATGACCAACCTAGATAACATATTAAAAAGCAGAGACATTACTTTGCCAACAAAGGTTGGTCTAGTCAAGGCTATGGTTTTTCCTGTGGTCATGTATGGATGTGAGGGTTGGACTGTGAAGAAGGCTGAGCGCCTAAGAATTGATGCTTTTGAACTGTGGTGTTGGAGAAGACTCTTGAGAGTCCCTTGGACTGTAAGGAGATCCAACCAGTCTGTTCTGAAGGAGATCAGCCCTGGGATTTCTTTGGAAGGAATGATGCTAAAGCTGAAACTCCAGTACTTTGGTCACCTCATGCGAAGAGTTGACTCATTGGAAAAGATTGTGATGCTGGGAGGGATTGCGGGCAGGAGGAAGAGGGGATGACAGAGGATTAGATGGCTGGATGGAATCACCAACTCGATGGACAAGAGTTTGAGTAAACTCTGGGATTTGGTGATGGACAGGGAAGCCTGGCCTGTCGTGGTTCATAGGGTCGCAAAGAGTTGGACATGACTGAGCGACTGAACTAAACTGAACTGATTACCCCGTGGATCTGGCTTACAAAAATGAAATAGAGGAGACGTTCCCTTTCACATACTGACAGCTGGCTCAGCACTAGGTTCCTGTTGGGAGTGGAGGCCCCACTGGTCTGTCCAAGTGGGTTTGGTAAGTGTCTTACCAAACTTACCCTTGAACTGTGGCAGCTGGTGGATGGAACAGCCTAGTTTCAAATTTATCCTCCTCACCCTCATCATAAGGGAGATTTGCTTTACAAAATTTTTCTATTTTTGTGCAGCTGCCCGCCCCCTTCCACGCCCACCTTTCAACTGTTTAGAATATCGGGAGCTCTGGGTACTGTCTTATACAAAGTCCTTTGTCCTCTTTAGATGAAAAATGTCACCAATACACAAGGTAAAAATAGTGTGGTAAACGGTAACGATTGACATTCAAGGTTTAACAGCCTTTCCTTCTTCTAACATCTTGCAAAAGATATACCACTGCATCATTGACCTGATGACATACCCCAGAGCTTTTGAATTTTTTAAAGGAGGTCTTAGGATAAAAGGAAGTCATTCTGCATCATCACTTGGGATTGTGCTATTTAAAGGTCATCAGAAAAGCATCTTCCTGACACATAACATCAATGGCAACCTCTTGGTATATGAGCTGATGATATGTTGTTAAAGGCATTGTGTGACAAATGGAAATAAGAATGTTTGTTGTCAAATATTTTCTGCTGCTTGTACAAATAGAAAAGATAAGGTTCATGGTATTTATTCTTCTGTCTCCTAGTATATGTGAACATTCCTATCAGAGTTTTATCTTTATAGAGGTATCTCCAGTAGAGATATAATAACCTTGAGTGGAGTTTTTAACCACTGGAAAGGTAAATTTTAGTGTTTGTGGCCAATGTCAGAAATAATAATGAAATTTGCATCTGGCTTTAGAGTGATAAAAAGTTTTAAAATAGAAAAGAGTGGTTGCATGGGGTCATATGAAATTACGTCTTCCCATAGGCCTCTGGATGATATGGTATCACCTTTATTAAAATCAGGGGCTTCGCAGATGTTGATTTATTAAAATCATCTGTAAGCAGTTTTTTATGAAATGATAAAAAAATTTTAGGTGATCTTTAAATATGAATCTAAGAATGTCAGAAGTATATCAAAGAAAAGGGGTAATTGCGATAGAAATTAAATTGAAAGGTAAACAGTTTCAGTGTATCGTCCCTGAGCAAAATCTTACGTTTTTGTAAGTTCTACTTTACATACAATCTAGCTTATTTCTCCGATAAAATTGGATTTGAGTGAAGAACTGTGAGAGCTCATATTGTACAAGGACTATCAGACAGAGATAAATTAAAATAGAGTCTTGTCTCCTTAATGCAAAATTTCCCAATAAGTCAGTCGTTTCACCCCTCTGTATTGAAAATAATTTGCAATATGAATTTGCATTTAGATTAAGTTTTGATTGTTATGGACAGTTCTAGTTTTGAAAATTTTGTAGTTCAATTAGAATCCAAAATATTGTTTCGCATCTCATGGTTCTATATTAGGTATCAAACTACTTGGCACTTTCTGTAATATATTATTTTTTTGTTATTCTGTCAATATAGATTGTGAAACTGATTGAAATTATCTAGGTCCTGTGTAACATTAACCGTTCTCTCATTGTAATCATGTCTTTTTTTAAATTTATATTTATTTATTTTAATTGGAGGCTAATTACGTTACAATATTGTATTGGTTCTGCCATACATCAACATGAATCCGCCACGGGCGTACACATGTTCCCAATCCTGAACCTCCTTCCCACTTCCCTCCCCATACCATCCCTCTGGGTCAACCCAGTGCACCAGCCCCAAGGATCCTGTATCGAAACTGGACTGGCGATTTGTTTCTTATATGATATTATACATGTTTCCATGACATTCCCCCAAATCATCCCACCCTCTTCCTCTCTCACAGAGTCCAAAATACTGTTCTATACATCTGTGTCTCTTTTGCTGTCTCGCATACGGGATTATTGTTACCATCTTTCTAAATTCCATAAATATGTGTTACTATACTGTATTGGTGTTTTTCTTTCTGGCTTACTTCACTCTGTATAATAGGCTCCAGTTTCATCCACCTCATTAGAACTGATTCAAATGTATTCTTTTTAATGGCTGAGTAACACTCCGTTGTGTGTATGTACCACAGCTTTCTTATCCATTCATCTGCTGATGGGCATCTAGGTTGCTTCCATGTCCTGGCTATTATAAACAGTGCTGTGCCTCTTACACTGTTGGTGGGAATGCAAACTAGTACAGCCACTATGGAGAACAGTGTGGAGATTCCTTAAAAAACTGGAAATAGAAGTGCCTTATGACCCAGCAATCCCACTGCTGGGCATACACACCGAGGAAACCAGAATTGAAAGAGACACGTGTACCCCAATGTTCATCGCAGCGCTGTTTGGAATCATGTCTTAAACACTGGGGCTCTCTTGTTCCCTTTTTCCGTTATTATGCTAATATGGTAAAACCCTGGCCTGTGTGGAATCCATACTTCCTCACATCTAAACTGGCTCATCTGAACATGGCTGAAAAAATACCACAACCCTCATGACTGGTTTCAGCTTATGGAAATGATTGTAAACTTCAAATACCCACTCAAATAACAAAAAGTCACAGAAAAACAAAGCCACCAGTAACGTATAGGAAGAGTCGTACTTTTTCTCATGTACTAAAAATCCAGGGGCCACCAGCAGCTGCAGGCTAATTCTAAACTCAAAATGTCAAGGTGCTAGGCAGAGGTCTCTTTGTCTTTCTAACACAGTTGTAAGGTGGCCACAGCAGCTTCGAACACCACAATCTTCTTGACACAGAATCACAGGCCAGCCACAGGACTGTTCTGCAAAGAGCACTGTATTGCAAAGAGTACTGCAACTGTGTTGCAAAGAGCGCTTCTCTTCATGTAACCCTTCACTTATTAGAGAACAAAATTCTTTCTCAGAAGACACCCCCTTATAACACATGGGTTCAGGCCCATCCGTAGATCAGGGTCCGGGTCCACTTTATTAGAATATAGAATAATAAGTCCCTTATTAGAATATCACTCAGCCATAAAAGGGAACAAGTGTGAATTAGTTGATCTGAGGTGGATGAACACAGAGTCTTTCATACAGAGTGAAGTAAGTCAGAAAGAGAAAAAGCAAGTATATGTTAATTCCATATATGGAATCTAGAAAACAAATGGTGCTGATAAACCTACTTGCAGGGCAGGAATAGAGACTCAGATATGGAGAATGGATTTGTGGACACAGTGGGAAAATGAGAGAAGTAAAAAGCAAAGGAGAAAAGGAAAGATATAGCCATTTGAATGCAGAGTTCCAAAGAATAGCAAGGAGAGAAAGCCTTTCTCAGCGATCAATGCAAAGAAATACAGGAAAACAACAGAATGGGAAAGACTAGAGATCTCTTCAAGAAAATTAGAGATACCAAGGGAACATTTCATGCAAAGATGGGCTCTATAAAGGACAGAAATGGTATGGACCTAACAGAAGCAGAAGATATTAAGAAGACATGGCAAGAACACACAGAAGAACTGTACAAAAAAGATCTTCATGACCCAGATAATAACGATGGTATGATCACTCACCTACAGCCATCCTGGAATGTGAAGTCAAGTGGGCCTTAGAAAGCATCACTACAAACAAAGCTAGTGGAGGTGATGGAATTCCAGTTGAGCTATTTCAAATCCTGAAAGATGATGCTGCGGAAGTGCTGCACTCAATATGCCAGCAAATTTGGAAAACTCAGCAGTAGCCACAGGACAGGAAAAGGTCAGTTTTCATTCCAATCCCAAAGAAAGGTAATGCCAAAGAATGCTCAAACTACTGCACAATTGCACTCATCTCACACGCTAGTAAAGTAATGCTCAAAATTCTCCAAGCCAGGCTTCAACAATACGTGAACTGTGAACTTTCAAATGTTCAAGCTGGTTTTAGGAAAAGCAGAGGAACCAGAGATCAAATTGCCAACATCCGCTGGATCATGGAAAAAGGAAGAGAGTTCCAGAAAAACATCTATTTCTGCTTTATTGACTATGCCAAAGCCTTTGCCCATGTGGATCACAATAAACTGTGGAAAATTCTGAAAGAGGTGAGAATACCAGAACACCTGACCTGCCTCTTGAGAAACCTATACGCAGGTCAGGAAGCAACAGTTAGAACTGGACATGGAACAACAGACTGGTTCCAAATAGGAAAAGGAGTACGTCAAGGCTGTATATTGTCACCCTGCTTATTTAATTTATATGCAAAGTACATCATGAGAAACGCAGGGCTGGAGGAAGCACAAGCTGGAATCAAGATTGCCAGGAGAAATATCAGTAACCTCAGATATGCAGATGGCACCACCCTTATGGCAGAAAGTAAAGAGGAACTAAAAAGCCTCTTGATAAAAGTGAAAGTGGAGAGTGAAAAAGTTGGCTTAAAGCTCAACATTCAGAAAAAGAAGATCATGGCATCTGGTCCCATCACTTCATGGGAAATAGATGGGGAAACAGTAGAAACCTTGTCAAACTTTATTTTTGGGGGCTCCAAAATCACTGCAGATGGTGATTGCAGCCATGAAATTAAAAGACGCTTACTCCTTGGAAGGAAAGTTATGACCAACCTAGATAGCATATTAAAAAGCAGAGACATTACTTTGCCAACAAAGGTCCGTCTAGTGAAGGCTATGGTTTTTCCAGTGGTCATGTATGGATGTGAGAGTTGGACTGTGAAGAAGGCTGAGCACCGAAGAATTGATGCTTTTGAACTGTGGTGTTGGAGAAGACTCTTTCAAGTCCCTTGGACTGCAAGAAGATCAAACCAGTCCATCGTAAATGAGATCAGTCTTGGGTGTTCATTGGAAGGACTGATGCTGAAGCTGAAACTCCAATACTTTGGCCATCTCATGGGAAGAGTTGACTCATTGGAAAAGATCCTTATGTTGGGAGGGATTGAGGGCAGGAGGAGAAGGCGATGACAGAGGATGAGATGGCTGGATGGCATCACCGATTCGATGGACATGAGTTTGGGTGAACTCCGGGAGCTGGTGATGAACAGAGAGGCCTGGCGTGCTGCAGCTCATGGGGTCGCAAAGAGTCGGACACGACTGAGCGACTGAACTGAACTGAATCACTGCTGCTGCTGCTGCTGCTAAGTTGCTTCAGTCGCGTCTGACTCTGTGCGACCCCATAGGCGGCAGCCCACCAGGCTCCCCCATCCCTGGGATTCTCCAGGCAAGAACACTGGACACTGGAGTGGGTTGCCATTTCCTTCTGCAATGCATGAAAGTGAACAGTGAAAGTAAAGTTGCTCAGTCATATCTGACTCTTAGTGACCCCATGGACTGCAGCCTTCCAGGCTCCTCCGTCCATGGGATTTTCCAGGCAAGAGTACTGGAGTCGGGTGCCATTGCCTTCTCCAGAACTGAATCACTAGATACAGTATATATGATATTTTATCTGTCTAGTATAAGACTTTGAAATACTTTGTTAAAATTGATGATATTTGAAGAAGACGGCAGAATCTCTTTTAATTTCAAAGTTGAGAGTTATTCATCTGTGTTTAGTGACAAGTGAATTTCATTGGTACATGTGCTAAGTTGCTTCAGTCGTGTCTGTCTATATGACTCTGGACTATAGACCACCAGGCTCCTCTGTCTATGGGGATTCACCAGGCAAGAATGCTGGAATGGGCCACCATGCCCTCCTCCAGTGGATCTTCCCCACCCAGGGATCGAACCCATGTCTCCTTTGTCCCCTGCCTTCTAGGCGGGTTCTTTACCACGAGCGCCACCTGGGAGAAGCCCGTTCAATATCTCCAATGCCAGCATCTGTTATGGATTTAAACCTAAGTCCAAAGCAAATGCCAATTTCCTCAAAGGAACCTCAGGCAAGAGGAATAGATCAGGTATGAGTACGATTTCAAAGTGATATCAAAATTCAAATTTATTTTGAATTCTCACTATAAGTGAATATCAAATAAGTGTTACTTCCTCTCTTGGCAAAGATTTGTATCCCATAATTACATTGATACATGTGCTGTGTCAGTGGCAGCAGTGAAATTCATAGTATTTTTATGTGAAATGCACTGTTTTATTGCATTAATTCACGTTTAATGTGTACACAGTAATAACCATAAAGTATGATAACCAAAGTTATATATTTTCTTCAGAACATTCATTTAGAAAGCTTTCAAAAGCATCTGAGGAAATTAAAATATCAGTCAGTTTACCTGCAGGATATAGAGCAAAAGCAGAGAGCAGTATAATATCTTTTATAAGCCACCCATTCCTCCTCATATACTGTCCTCTCTTCTGGCTGATAAAATACAATAGTCATAACTCTGTACATATTTTTTTAAGTATGGTGCACAAAACAAAGGTTTCTGGAGAGAAGGAAAATATACCTCCATCAGTAAAATTGCATTACTCCCATGATTACAAGCAGAGGGTTGGAGGTACGAGAAGGCAGTGAAGGTCCCAAAGCCTTTCTTGTTAATGGGGTACAGAAAGATGGTGCCCATAAAGACGGGGAGTCTTGCAAGAGGATGTGGAGGCCCTAGGGATGCTGAGAAATTACAAATGAGCAGGTGCCCAGAAAACAGAACAAGAATGAAAAATCATGGTCGTATCGAGGTCCAAAAAAATAAATAAAACACAGCAGCATGTAATGTTCTAAAATCTGTGGAAGAGGAAACCAAGTAACGGCCAATTTAAACTTGGTGAACACAAGAAGTTCTGGCAATACAGAAGCCTGCTTGTACTTTTTGCTTTTGCCTACTCTTCTAAGATTTGAACATTCTTGCTGTTCACTACTCTGCTCTAGTATTGATGTAAAAGTGGTTACAAATTAAAGCCTACTTCATGACCCAATATTCTGTATCCTTCGAGAAGGCACTCAGGACAACTCCAACACCTCCTGTTTCTTCCCTTAGTTGAATTTGTGTTGCCTTATATCATTTATATAGTTTTCTCATTAATTCATTCTTAATTCATTCCACATCGAAGCAGCACTGTCCATGGGCTTCCCTGGTGGCTCAGGTGGTAAAGTATCCACCTGCCAATGCAGAAGACCTGGGTTCAATCCCTGGGTCAGGGAGATCCCCCTGGAGAAGGAAATGGCAACCCACTCCAGTATTTTTCTTTTTTCCCCCCAATCTTTAAATTTTTATTTATTTTTAATTAATTTATTATAATTGTAGGCTAATTACTTTAATATTGTGGTGGAGAATCCCCATGGACAGAGGAGCCTGACGGGCTACTGTCCATGGGGTCACAAAGAGTCGGACACGAATGAGGGACTTTCATTCAATTACCTGGGTTTGGTTTATCACTGTATCATGTTCTAACTAAGACCTGTAAAATCGTAACAAATCTGCAATTGGATATTTGCATCAATGCTGAAAGTAATTTTTAAAAGTCCAAATCACGAACACATTGTTTTTAAGAAAACTTAGCCGGAAAGAAAGGCGTAGAGTCAAGCCGCTTTCCTCACTACAGCTTTCATCTCCCACCAAAATAAGCACTGATTTCCTTGATGGTTCATTCAGAAAAACAAAATACACATATCAGCATATGCTTTTCTAGAAGTATATTTAAAAATCTAAAGAAATGGAATGTGTACACACACATACACACACTCATGGTGTGTATACAGACGTAAGCACGTAGGCTGCTCTGTACACTGCATTTCCCTCTTAACTCTCTGTGTCAAAAGCTGACTGCATGATAGTGTCACGCCAGGTCTTGGGATGGTCTCCATCACCAACCCATCTCCCCTCCTTTCTGGGTTCATAGTCAGACCACACTGACAGTACTCACACAGTTAGGTGTGGCCAATTGAGTTCTACCTAGGCATTGTATGGGAGTGGGAGAAATGTATGCCTCCCCCATATCTAGTCCATAGAAATATCCATGCACACTCCTCTCCCCATGTTCTATCTGCCGCCTGGATGTTGATGACCAAGGTGACAAGGAAAGCCAGGTGTTGAAAACAGCAGAGCCTCTATCACTCTGGACGTCTGAAAGAATGCAAGGAACAGTCCCCTCCCAGCCTCCTTACCTTGACCCTGACCAGAACACTGGCACGGGGCAATAACATGAGCAAGAAATGAATTTCATTATGTTACTGCTGCTACTGCTACTGTTAAGTCACTTCAGTCGTGTCCGACTCTGTGCTACCCCATAGACGGCAGCCCATCAGGATTCCTCATCCCTGGGATTCTCCAGGCAAGAACACTGGAGTGGGTTGCCATTTCCTTTTCCAATGCATGAAAGTGAAAAGTGAAAGGGAAGTTGCTCAGTTGTGTCGACTCTTAGCGACCCCATGGACTGCAGCCTACCAGGCTCCTCCTTCCATGGGATTTTCCAGGCAAGAGTACTGGAGTGGGGTGCCATTGCCCTCTCCGTCATTATGTTAAGACCCTGAAATGCTGAGTTCAGAGTCAGCAGTTGGTGTTGCCATAAACCTATGCATGCAGGCAGGAAAAACCTGACTGTTTTTAATGTCTAAAGAGCATAGTTCATTGCTTACAAGAATCATTATTCATTTAAGTTACCCCTTGTTGGTAAGGCATTTAAGTTGCTTGTAGGGTTTGTTATGAATGATATCAGGAATCATCTTGTATATATGTCATTTCTTCTGAGTATCTCCATAGGGTAATATATCAAAGGCACTTTTAAAAACTTTGGTGCTTTGGCAGCTGTACTAATTTTTCCTTCAAATTATTTCTTTCTATAGTATTTAAACATGCTTCCTTCTTCACATCTTCATGGACACTTAGGTTTTTCAAAAGCGTTAATTCTTTTTCAATCTTCTCAGTGAAAAATAAATTTCATTACCTGAAGCATTGTAAATTAATGATACTTTGATTTTATTTTTAAAATTTTATTGGAGTGTAGTTGATTTACAATGTTGTATTACTTTCAGGTGTACAGCAAAGTGAATCAACTACATATCAGACCAGATCAGTCGCTCAGTCGTGTCCGACTCTTTGCGACCCCATGAATCGCAGCACACTAGGTCTCCCTGTCCATCACCAACTCCCGGAGTTCACTCAGACTCACGTCCATCAAGTCAGTGATGCCATCCAGCCATCTCATCCTCTGTCATCCCCTTCTCCTCCTGCCCTCAATCCCTCCCAGCATCAGAGTCTTTTCCAATGAGTCAACTCTTCCCATGAGATGCCCAAAGTACTGGAGTTTCAGCTTTAGCATCATTCCTTCCAAAGAAATCCCAGGGCTGATCTCCTTTAGAATGGACTGGTTGGATCTCCTTGCAGTCCAAGGGACTTGAAAGAGTCTTCTCCAACACCACAGTTCAAAAGCATCAATTCTTCAGCGCTCAGCCTTCTTCACAGTCCAACTCTCACATCCATACATGACCACAGGAAAAATCATAGCTTTGACTAGACGAACCTTTGTTGGCAAAGTAATGTCTCTGATTTTGAATATGCTATCTAGGTTGGTCATAACTTTCCTTCCAAGGAGTAAGCGTCTTTGAATTTCATGGCTGCAATCACCATCTGTAGTGATTTTGGAGCCCAGAAAAATAAAGTCTGACACTGTTTCCCCATCTATTTCCCATTAAGTGGTGGGACCGGATGCCATGATCTTCATTTTCTGAATGTTGAGCTTTAAGCCAACTTGTTCACTCTCCACTTTCACTTTCATCAAGAGGCTTTTGAGTTCCTCTTCCCTTTCTGCCATAAGGGTGGTGTCATCTGCATATCTGAGGTTATTAATATTTCTCCCGGCAATCTTGATTCCAGCTTGTGTTTCTTCCAGTCCAGCATTTCTCATGATGTACTCTGCATATAAGTTAAATAAACAGGGTGACAATATACAGCCTTGACGAACTCCTTTTCCTATTTGGAACCGGTCTGTTGTTCCATGTCCAGTTCTAACTGTTGCTTCCTGACCTGCATACAAATTTCTCAAGAGGCAGATCAGGTGGTCTGGTATTCCCATCTCTTTCAGAATTTTCCACAGTTTATTGTGATCCACATGGGCAAAGGCTTTGGCATAGTCAATAAAGCAGAAATAGATGTTTTTCTGGAACTCTCTAGCTTTTTCTATGATCCAGCGGATGTTGGCAATTTGATCTCTGGTTCCTCTGCCTTTTCTAAAACCAGCTTGAAACACGGTTCACATATTGCTGAAGCCTGGCTTGGAGAATTTTGAGCATTACTTTACTAACGTTTGATATGATTGCAATTGTGCTGTAGTTTGAGCATTCTTTGGCATTGCCTTTCTTTGGGATTGGAATGAAAACTGACCTTTTCCAGTCCTGTGGCCACTGCTGAGTTTTCCAAATTTGCTGGCATATTGAGTGCAGCACTTTCACAGCATCATCTTTCAGGATTTGGAATAGCTCAACTGGAATTCCATCACTTCCACTAGCTTTTTTTGTAGTGATGCTTTCTAAGGCCCACTTGACTTCACATTCCAGGATGTCTGGCTCTAGGTGAATGATCACACCATCGTGATTATCTGGGTCATGAAGATCTTTTTTGTACAGTTCTTCTGTGTATTCTTGCCATCTCTTCTTAATATCTTCTGCTTCTGTTAGGTCCATACCATTTCTGTCCTTTATCGAGCTCATCTTTGCATTAAGTGTTCCTTTGGTATGTCTGATTTTCTTGAAGAGATCTCTAGTCTTTCCCATTCTGTTTTTTCCTCTATTTCTTTGCATTGTTTGCTGAAGAAGGCTTTCTTATCTCTTCTTGCTATTCTTTGGAACTCTGCTTTCAGATATTTATATCTTTCCTTTTCTCCTTTGCTTTTCACTTCTCTTCTTTTCACAGCTATTTGTAAGGCCTCCCCAGACAGCCATTTTGCTTTTTTGCATTTCTTTTCTATGGGAATGGTTGATCCCTGTCTCCTGTATAATGTCATGAACCTCATTCCATAGTTCATCAGGCACTCTATCTATCAGATCTAGGCCCTTAAATCTATTTCTCACTTCCACTGTATAATCATAAGGGATTTGATTTAGGTCATACCTGAATGGTTTAGTGGTTTTCCCTACTTTCTTCAATTTAAGTCTGAATTTGGCAATAAGGAGTTTATGGTCTGAGCCACAGTCAGCTCCTGGTCTTGTTTTTGATGACTGTATAGAGCTTATCCATCTTTGGCTGCAAAGAATATAATCAATCTGATTTTGGTTTTGACCATCTGGTGATGTCCATGTATAGAGTCTTCTCTTGTGTTATTGGAAGAGGGTGTTTGTTATGATCAGTGCATTTTCTTGGCAAAACTCTATTAGTCTTTGCCCTGCTTCATTCCGTATTCCAAGGCCAAATTTACCTGTTACTTCCAGGTGTTTCTTGACTTCCTACTTTTGCATTCCAGTCCTCTATAATGAAAAGGGCATCTTTTTTGGGTGTCAGTTCTAAAAGGTCTTGTAGGTCTTCATAGAACCGTTCAACTTCAGCTTCTTCAGCGTTACTGGTTGGGGCATAGACTTGGATTACTGTGATATTGAATGGTTTGCCTTGGAAATGAACAGAGATCATTCTGTCGTTTTTGAGATTGCATCCAAGTACTGCATTTTGGACTCTTTTGTTGACCATGATGGCTATTCTATTTCTGCTGAGAGATTCCTGCCCGCAGTAGTAGATATAATGGTCATCTGAGTTAAATTCACCCATTCCAGTCCATTTCAGTTCACTGATTCCTAGAATGTCGACATTCACTCTTGCCATCTCTTGTTTGACCACTTCCAATTTGCCTTGATTCATGGACCTGACATTCCAGGTTCCTATGCAATATTGCTCTTTACAGCATCGGACTTTGCTTCTATCACCAGTCACATCCACAGCTGGGTATTGTTTTCGCTTTGGCTCCATCCCTTCATTCTTTCTGGAGTTATTTCTCCACTAATCTCCAGTAGCATATTGGGCACCTACTGACCTGGGGAGTTTCTCTTTCAGTATCCTATCATTTTGCCTTTTCATACTGTTCATGGGGTTCTCAAGACAAGAATACTGAAGTGGTTTGCCATTCCCTTCTCCAGTGGACCACATTTTGTCAAATCTCTCCACCATGACCCGCCCATCTTGGGTTGCCCCACGGTCGTGGCTTAGATTCATTGAGTTAGACAAGGCTGTGGTCCTAGTGTGATTAGATTGACTAGTTTTCTGTGAGTATGATTTCAGTGTGTTTGCCCTCTGATACCCTCTTGCAACACCTACTGTCTTACTTGGGTTTCTCTTACCTTGGGTGTGGGGTATCTCTTCACGGCTGCTCCAGCAAAGCGCAGCCATTGCTCCTTACCTTGGATGAGGGGTATCTCCTCATCACCGCCCTTCCTGACCTTCACTGTGGGATAGCTCCTCTAGGCTGTCCTGCGCCCACGCAGCCAGGGCTCCTTGGACGTGGGGTTGGTCCTCCCGGCCACCGCCCCTGGCCTCGGTCGTGGGGTTGCTCCTCCCCGCTGCCTCCCTTGGCCTCAGGCTTAGGGGCATGGGGTAGCTCCTCCCAGCTGCCACCCCTGACCTCGGATGCGGGGTAACTCCTCTCGGCCGTTCCTGCGCCGTCGCAGTCTGGTACTCTCAGCCGCTGCCCCTGACCTCCGACGTGGGGTAACTCCTCTTGGCCACCGCCTTTCGGGCATGAGGTCCTCCGGGCTTCTGCCCCTGACTTCGGATATGGATACATAATTTTCAGATTCTTTTCTCATATAAGTTATCACACACTTCAATTTTTAAAAAACATTTTTGGATTCTAAAATTTTAAGTGTGATTGTGTGTCTTTTTGGTATGATTTTGGTCACTCATATTTCTTTTTCTACAAGCTGAATGCTCATGCCCTTTGCAGATTATCTAAAGGGCTATTTGTCTTTTTCATGTTGATTTATAGCAGAACTATAAGCTGCTTAGGAGAAATCTCATCAGATATTTCTTGGCTTCACTCTCTGTGCAAAATCTAAACACATTTGAGCAGCTTCTGCGTAGTTAGACATATTTACAGCTTTGCACGTCCCATAGTGGTATCGATCTCTGCATTCTGTGGAAGAAGATGAGAGGCTGAAGGGAGTTAAATAGTTTGCCAAGGTCAGATAACCACTCGGTGGTGGAGCTGGATAAGGACCCAGAATCTCCAGTATGGGAGCCTGTACTTTTTCTACAAAATAACTGACTTTTATTGAGTAGGTTTTCTGTACACACTGGCTAGATTGCTAAATCAAAAGGGCCCCATATAATCATCATCGTTATTATCCATCATCTATCATTCATCATCAATTATCGACAAATATCCATCAATGAATGGTGCTAACAACCAAGAAAAATGGCTTACAAAGGGTGTTCTTTAGAGGTACCAATGGAAGACATCTAAATATATAACATGTTCTAAGAAAACCCCTAGCCCTGAGATGTAGGTGAATCTCTAACAGTGCTCACTAGTTGATTCCAGATGTTATAAAAATTGGAAACACTGGTGTCCTGGTGTCCTACTTCAATCATTCATAAGTTCATATGAGAGCACATCTGTGGACATTTTATGCTAGGTGCTTGGAATACAATGAAGAACCATTAAGTTGCTGTCTTGGAGAAGCTTGCATTTTTCTGGAGTAAATTTGAAGCAAAATTATAACTAAAGTAGAATCCAGAACTCCTTTTCTATATTCTTTACAGGGTACCGTGAAAACAGAAAGGAGTCAATAATTGCATTTGGAATTTCCGGGAGCAGGTTCACTCAAAGGATGAAATTTGATCTGGATGTGGGCAGATGAGTGGATTTCCTGCTTTAGACAACTTCAGGAGCTTTGCTGACATTGGAAGAATCATTAAGAGTTGGAGTGACTAGCACTTATCACTTTAGATCATTAGTCATCACTTATATCAGAAAAGATGTACTGAAACCTGTGAAGATAGATACGCTATGGTTATGGTGTCAGACACCACTTGGTAGTGTCAGTTTCCAGAATTTAGAATTTAGGAGATTGCAGTGTTCTATTTATAGTTTCCAGGGTCTGCAGCCTGGAAAGGACTCAATAAAGATTTGTTGAGTTGAATGGGTTTCTGAGATTCACAAGCACCACTCTTGGGGCTAACTAGCATTCAGTCTGATAAGGAGTGCTGTGCCATTAGTTACATCTTCTGGTGGAACAGAATCGATTTAGAAGAAGAAAAAGAAAAGCAAGGACATCACAAACCTCCCAGCAGCATTTGTTCTTTTAGTGGCTCTCAGGGGGTAAGAGCCTCCGCTAACTCCATCCCTCACTCCTGTGCCAGGCCTTAGAGAGAGATGTTTACCAATGATGTACATTCTCTCCACCCACCCCTTCCCATTGTCCCCAACCTGCAGGCCATGGGCTGGTTCCTCCCGTCAGATCGGTGGCAGTATTAGATGAGATGAGATCGGAAGTAACGTGCACAGTACTTATAACGCGCTTGAATCACCCTGAACCACCGCCCATCCCAGCCCATGGAAAACCGTCCTCCGCGACACTGGTCCTTGGTGCCAAACAGGTTGGGGACTGCTGATAGAAAGCTGTCAGGAAAGGCCTCCCAGTCAGGGACTGCCTGTCGCAGCCCCTTTACTTCCAGATGGAGCCACGTGGCCAGTTCTTCCCAGTGAATGAGCGGGGTTGGTGTGTGTCCCCGCGGGCCCTCCTGGCCCTCACGTACACAGCAGTCCAGCTGCCGACTGCCAGCACCTGCATTTCTGTCCTGGAGACGGTCGTCCAGGGCTTGCTTTGCCCACTCACATAAGCAGGTTAGAAGTTGGAAACTCTCTTCTTCATCCTTCAAGTGAGAAAACTCTGAGCCCATGATTTACAGTGTATCCCAGAATTTCCCAAACAGGATCAACCTCTGGTTGCCTGCAGTGGTGCCTTGCTTGATAATATACCCTTATTTGTTGATTTCCCCTCCCTGCTCACTCCCTACACTGCCCTACCAGTGTTGAGACATATGTCTCAGAGTAAGACTCTGGAAAATGCAAAGTGAGATTATATATTTTCTCCTAGATCTCATATTTTTTCTCTCATTTCACTCTTTTGACTTATTGGAGTACAATCTAGTAGTTTTCTAGGAAGGATCCACAGAAGGAACAGTTATTTCTTTTGATCCCATATGTCAAAAAAGAGCCTTCACACTAGATTTATAATTTAGCTGTCTGCATTAAGTGATAAATATTATATTATATACAATAATTAGGTAAAATTATAGTAATTTTCAAAATTATTTCCCTTCAATTTTGGGATATATTGCACCACTGGGTTTCAGTTTCCTGTGTTGCTCTTGAGAAGGTCAATATTATAATAATCATACCGCCTCTTCTGTTTGTAATATATTCTCTTTCTGGAAGATTTCAGAATCTTCTCTTTATGCGTATTTTCTGCAATTAAATGATTATGCGCCTTGGTATTGTTTGTATGATTCTTCATTTATCTGGACTCTCAAGGAATTCTTACAAAGTGGAAATTCCTGTCCTTCAGATCTGCAAATATGCCTTCTATTTTTTCTGTATAACTTCCTCCCCTTTGTTTTCATCTTCTCTTTTCCTGAAACTCTTATTATTTAGCTGTTTGACCTCCTGAATAGTTCTCAAATTTCCTTTATTAAAAATTCTTTTTTTTATCATTTTTTCATTAAGTTGTATGGAACAATGCCTCAACTCTATTTCTCAATCTTCCTATTTTTTTAATTTTAGATATGATATCATATGTTTGACGTCAAAAATCTGCCATTATAAGCAGAAGTCCTACAACTATATCTACATATGTATGGCTTTTACAAGAGGGTTACTAAGGGGGAAAGGACAAAAATACGGTTTCATGTGCAGCCTCCTGTGGACACAGATCCGGTGGTCACTGCTGCTTGCCTTGCTCAGCTTGTTCCTAGCCTAAAAAAATTGGAACTGTCAGTAATAATAATGATATTTGCCAGTTTAGTTAGGAAGATGGAAATGACTCTAGTTATTTCAAACAGAATTTAACCAAGGGATTTGTTTATAAAAGTGTTGGAAAGACCAGGGAATCAAGCAGAAAGAGGCTGAAGTGATACTCAGAGACAACTGAGAGGAGCTGAGGTCTAGATTAGTGGCCCCCTAGAGCTGCAGGGTAAGAAGGAACAGCGGTGTTGTGTGGAGTCCACGTGGGCTGTGCTGCTGAGGTGCTGGGGTGTCTCTGGGAACACGGCTGATATCAAACCACCACTACGTTGCTCCGTGGGAAGCCGAGCGCCTACACTCCTGCAGACTCTGCAGGAGCCCTTGGAGCCCAGTCTTGCTGAAGCTGCTGGAACTGCAGCTGTGCTTCTAGAGCCCATAATTCGTTTGTGCTGCCACAGCTGGCATAACCAGACCACTCGTGCAGAACCCAGCAGTCCCTACACCTGCTTGCCTCCGTCCCCGCTGCTGCAGTCAGAGTCCAGGAGCCCACGTTTCTGAGGCCTTTGGGATTCTGCCCCCACCACTTCCAGAGACAGAAGCAGAGGAAGGAAAATGTATCATCTTTTCCACTGCCTTTGACTCCACCAGGACCTCCCAGTGGTTAACAGGGGCTAATCAGAGACTATGTGGCAAGGGAGTCCAGGTCACATGGCTTTGAGGCAGGAAAGTCGGAGATGGAGCTGAGAGTCTAAGAGCAAATAACCAATATCTACACTTCTTATGTACTAAGTAGGACCAGGATTATACCCACATCATCTCATTTAATCCTCCCAACGACCATTAAAAGCTTACATTTGAGAACTTCCTTGGTGGTTCAGTGGCTGAGACTCTGTGCGCCCAGTGTAGGGGACCCAAGCTTTGTTCCGGTCAGGGAACTAGATCCCACATGCCACAACTAAGACGTTCAGAGGCTGCAACTCAAGATTCCGCAACTCAAGATTCCGCATGCCACAATTAAAGACAGAGATTGTGCAACTAAAGAACCCGCATGCTGCAACGAAGATTAAAAATCCTGGTATGTGGTGCAGCCAAATAAATATAAATAAATAAGAAATCCAAGAAGCCCAGAGAGTTCCAAACAGGGTAAACCCAAGGTGAGACACACCAAGACATATATTAATCAAACCAACGAAAATTAAACACAGAGAGCAGATATTAAAAGCAGCAAGGGAAAAGCAGAAAATAACATACAAGGGGATCCTCATAAGGATAACAGCTGATCTTTCAACAGAAACTCTGCAGGCCAGAAGGGAATGGCAGGATATACTTAAAGTGATGAAAGAGAGAAATCTACAACCCAGATTACTATACCCAGCAAGGATCTCATTCAGATTTGAAGCAGAAATCAAAAGCTTTAAAGACAAGCAAAAGCTGAGAGAATTCAGCACCACCAAAGCGGCTCTTCAACAAATGCTAAAAGATCTTCTCTAGACAGAAAACACAGAAAACATTTATAAAAATGAACCCAAAACAGTAAAGTAAATGGTGATGGGATCACATTAAACAATAATTACCTTAAATGTAAATGGGTTAAATGCTCAAACCAAAAGACAAAGACTGGCTGAGTGGATACAAAAATAAGACCCCTATATATATTGTCTACAAGAGACCCACCTCAAACCTAGGGACATGTACAGACTAAAGTGAGGGGCTGGAAAAAGATATTTCGTGCAAATAGAGACCAAAAGTAGCAATACTCATATCAGATAAAATAGACTTTAAAATAAAGACTGTTATAAGAGACAAAGAAGCACACTACATAATGATCAAGGGGTTGATCCAAGATGATGTAACAATTATAAATATGTATGCACCCAACATAGGAGCACCGCAATACATAAGGCAAATGCTAACAAGTATTAAAAAGGAAATTGACAGTAACACAATAATAGTGGGGAACTTTAATAGCCCACTCGTACCAATGGGCAGATCATCCAGACAGAAAATTCACAAGGAAACACAATCTTTAAATGATACATTGAACCAGTTAAACCTAATTGATATCTGCAGGGCTTGCTCGCTCGATCGCTAAGTCGCTTCAGTCGTGTCTGACTCTGTGCGACCCCATGGATGGCAGCCCACCAGACTCCCCCGTCCCTGGGATTCTCCAGGCATTCACCCCAATACAATGGACTTCACCTTTTTCTCAAGTACACATGGAACATTCTCCAGGACAGATTACATCCTGGGCCACAAATCTAGCGGTGGTAAATTTTAAAAAATTGAAATCTTTTCAAGCGTCTTTTCTGACCATGATACTGTAAGATTAGATATCAGCTACAGGAAAAAAAAAAAAGGAAACTACAAAAAACACAAACATATGGAGGCTAAACAACTTGCTTCTAAATAATCAACAGATTGCTGAATAAATCAAAAAGGAAATAAAAATATACGCCTAAACAACTGATAATGAAAACAAGACAAACCCAAACCTATGGGATTCAGTAAAAGCAGTGCTAAGAGGGAAGTTCATGGCAATACGTCTTTTAAAGTAGCTACAATTGTTCCCCACGTTGTAGAGATGAGGAAACTGACCCAGAGGTGTTGAGCTAAGAGTACGTAGCTGGGAAGATGGCAGACTCAGGATGCCAGCTCAGGTCAGTCTTGTACCAAGCCGTGAACACATCCTCGTTTTGCTTCCTCCAGATGGTCAGTGAGCTACCCTTCAAGTCTCCTGGCTGCCCTGGCACCACTGTCATCCTCTGTATTGGTGGTCGTGGCTGGTCTTCTCCCCTTCAGACCAAGAAAAGCCCCTTCTGCTTTTTTTTTTGTTTGTTTGTTTATATGATCACACTTTATTTCTTTTTTTTTCTAATTTTATTTTTAAACTTTACATAATTGTATTAGTTTTGCCAAATATCAAAATGAATCCATCACAGGTATACATGTGTTCCCCATCCCGAACCCTCCTCCCTCCTTCCTCCCCATACCATCCCTCTGGGCCTTCCCAGTGCACCAGCCCCAAGCATCCAGCATCGTGCATCGAACCTGGACTGGCAACTTGTTTCCTACATGATATTTTACATGTTTCAATGCCATTCTCCCAAATCTTCCCACCCTCTCCCTCTCCCACAGAGTCCATAAGACTGTTCTATACATCAGTGTCTCTTTTGCTGTCTCGTACACCAGGTTATTGTTATGAACAGCGTTTCACAGAGTAAAGCTTTATCCTAGGTGACCCAGCGATGTTGTTGACCCTGGCCACTCAAAGTGGAGCCTGTGTGGTGGCAGCACAGTCATTATCTGGGAGAAGTGAAAGTGCTGAGTCTCAGGCCCACCTACCCACCCTGGACTATGGGATCAGAATCTGCATTTTCATAAGAGTGCAGTTGGTTCCCTAGAGCTTGAGAAAGGATGCTTTATGCCTCATCCCTCTCCCGCTCAGAGCACATGCCTATATTCTGGGAGGGGAGGAGAGCTGATGGGGTGGGTGTTACAGTATCACATGCCCATGAAATCATTGCTCCCTTGTAAACTGTTTCTTGGCCTTTTGATTGAGCCATTCTACCAAAGTTTTTCTTCATTTTGCTTTTTTTTTTTTCAGGTTCCACAGTGTCTCTGTTATTGGCCTGGCATGTTTATGGAATCCCATTCCACACGGTCTGACACCAAGTGTACACCAGTCCAAGGTTTCTTTTATTTATCGCTGAACCTCATATAGACCTACCAGGTATCTTCAGATATGATTCAATGCTTCTGGACATGCCATGATAGAAAAGATTCCCACCCTTCCACATTCTAAGATAGCAGGAAGCTTGTTTTCCCATGATCATATCAGAGCACATGCTAATTCCCACTCTAATTGCACTATTCATTCCCTGTAGATGGGAAGCAGATGGCTGTGTACCAGCAAGCAGAGAGAAATGCGAGAATACACCCTTGATGCTTGCCTTCACTGCTGTTTCTTGTTCTCTTGTTTGCTCCCCGTGTTGTGCCGGTCCCCCATCAGCCCTGCTTGCCCCTGCACCACGGGTGACAGAATTAATATATTATACCTGTGTGATTACCTTCACTCTATTTCTGGGAGCAACTGCCAAAATCCAGACATCTAAAGAGTATGATATGAATAGACTTTTCAGGGAAACCGTAGTCGTATTTTCAAGCAATACGTCAACGTTTATTCTGCTTCTTGAACAGCTTCTTAATTCTCATTGGAGTTTATTAGTCACCCTTGTTCTCAGTTGATTAAATTTGTTTCTAGTTGCCTCCAAGATTATATTGATAGATATTCCTCTTTACAATTTAAAAGGAACATTTTTGTAGCTGACAGAGTAAGACAAATGGAAAAAGTGAATGCCCCACACTGTATAGATCTGATTCATCTTCCTCCCATCTTCTTATTTATTTTTGCCGTGATTGGGAACCAAATGAACAGAGTGACATTGGGTTTTAGTAAGATAACTCCATTATTTTTGATTTATGGTTTCATATGTTTGAAAGCCAATACAAGTAAAGATAAAAGTTAGCTGGTGTCATTTGAACAGTCACTCTATTTTATGAGTTAATTATGTTAGGGTACGTTATGACTGGCACAAATTAAAACAATATGGAGGGAAAGGTATTTATTGTAAAAGTCTATTCTGGTTACATTGAACTGGTTCTCTTTAGGTATGGACACTTTCAAGGAGTAGGAAATTTGTACGACATGTAATATGAGAGCAACGGGTGTGTTGAGCAATTTTTATTTCATTTGCACAGTATAGGGTATGTTTATTCTGTGCCGTTACTGGATCATACATAATCTTTGTAAGGTTGCAGGGAAGAGAAAAAAAAAATAAGCTTTTGTGGAATAATAAAAGAAAAAACCCTTTATTTTGGCTGTTCTTTCTGGTCTTACAGTCAATTTGAATCACATTCTCCAACATTAGCTGCAGAATGGGCCATGTGGGGAACCAGGCCATGGGCTTAGCTGCTCTACCTGCGTGACCCCACTTTGTTCTCGCACGTGGACACCCACTGCACAGATGTGAATGAGTGGATTCACCAACAAACACCGCAAACACCCCCGAAGGTTGGAGCTTGTAGACACAGGTCTGGTGCCCACATAAGCAGGGCTGCTGTCTCTGCTTGACCCAAGTTACTGGCCACGGCGGCTTTGCTTGGAGAGCCCAGATGTGTCATTGTGAGCAGGAGGCACTTACGCCTTTACAAATTCTTTTCCGTCCAGGGATCAAGGAATCCCTTTCCCTCTGAAGTAGAAGAATTTAAATAATGTTTTCGTAAGTTGCTTCTTGGGCGTTGCATATGTCACACAACGTAACTTTCAGAAGGCAGTGTTTTATTCAATGCCCGCAGTGTGGTTGGCTCCTAAGGTCCCGCATAAATTTCTGTGGAAGAAGTGCATGCAAAGGGAGCAATGGTTGTATTTAACACTGTTGGGAAAAGGGAGGGTCGGAATGTATGCGGTAACAGCAGTAAATTGGCGAGTCTAAGTTCTGCCTTTTTAGGATCCTTGACGAGGAGCGTTTACCACTGCCTGCCTCCTAGATGTGTAGAGAGGGTGATTTAGGTGGAGCGTTAAGTGCTGCAGAGCTAGGAGATGAGCTACTCAGCCCAGTTCTGCTTGCTGCTGCTGCTAAGTCGCTTCAGTCGTGTCTGACTCTGTGCAACCCCAGAGACAGCAGCCCACCAGGCTCCCCCGTCCCTGGGATTCTCCAGGCAAGAACACTGGAGTGGGTTTCCATTTCCTTCTCCAATGCATGAAAGTGAAAAGTGAAAGTCAAGTCACTCAGACGTGTCCGACCCTCAGTGACCCCATGGACTGCAGCCTACCAGGCTCCTCCATCCATGGGCTTTTCCGGGCAAGAGTACTGGAGTGGGGTGCCATTGCCTTCTCCGCCAGTTCTGCTTACTTAGTGCTAATTGTGTTAGCTAAGAGAGGGAAGAAATACCGGACCCTCTCAATGCCCTTTTTTACCTTTTTATGTTGTATTGGAGTGGAGCTGACTAACAATGTTGTGATGATCTCAGGTGGACAGCAAAGGGACTCAGCCACACATACATGTACCCATTCTCCCCCCAAAGTCCCCTCCCATCCAGGCTGCCTGGTAACGTAGAGCAGAGCTCCAAGTACCACACAGTGGGTGCTTTAAATATAGCAGTGTATGCATCAGGGCCCTTTATAGTCACACTAGGCCTCTGGCAGCTGTGGCTCTATATTCTCTTTCTCCACTGCTTCACTCTTTCCTCAGTCCTCTCAGAGCAAGATGGAGAACAGTGCTGTCCCGGTTAGCTTGCGTGTGGTGGGAAACTGCAGAAGAAGGCAAAGATGGTGAGTCCTGGGCTGCATCAAACAGGATTTCCCTAATGCAGCTCCGGACAGAATAGGACCTGGAAATACGATCTGTTTGTATGCTGAGCAAAAATAAAATAGAAGAATGAACTGAAGATCAATATCTGGGAGGTCTCAAGAGGTAATGACCAGAAATGGTTCAAAGACAGTGGTCTGAAGTCAGGTTTTCAATAGAGAGTGATGGCTGATATTTAGGGACAAGCATGAGAGTTTCAAGTTCCACCTGTGGGTGGACACTATTAACTGCTCACACCCTTGCAGTTGGGGTCTTTGTCCTATCGATGCAAAGTCTTCTCCCATGGGTTTCCAATGACATTCCCAATGCAATGATGTTTCTCTCTCTTTTATTTTATACTGGAAAGTAGTTGATTAACAATGGACTTTCTAATGAATCACTCTTTACCTTGGAGTCCAAGAACTAATTTTTAAGCAAAAAAAAAAAAAAGTTGGGTGTCATCTCGTTTCAGGCACACAGCAAAGTGACTCAGTTATACATATACATGTACCAATTCTTTTTCAAATTCTTTTCCCATTTAGATCGTTACATAATATTCCAAAGAGTTCCCTGTGTTATACAGTAGGTCCTTATTCATTATCTATTTTAAATATAGTAATGTATATATGACATGTTCTCTTTTGCTCCAGTCCCTTAATTAAAAAAAACCTTTATAATATTTTCTCCTCAGTGCTTCTCATCAATGCATAAAAATCCTATCTAAGGTGATACCCAACTTTTTTTTTTTTTGCCTAAAAATTAGTTCTTGGACTCCAAGGTAAAGAGTGATTCATTAGAAAGTCCGTTTTCTTCCTATCCCTTTATATTAAAGTTATAGGAAAGGTATAAAACTGAGATAAACTCACAAGAGCACAGAGGATAGGAGGAATGCCATCGTAGATAAAAGGCTTGTATATTTCTGTAGTTCAAAGATGCTGGAGTGGGACTTCCCCGGTGGTTCAGCAGCTCCCAATATAGGCTTCCTGGCTCCCAAGGCAGGAGTCCCAAGTTTGATCCTTGGTCAAACTAGATCCCACACCCTGCAACGATGATCGAAGAACTTGCCTGCTGCAACTGAGACCCGGAGCAGCCAAATAAATAAAGGTTAAAAGGAGAGGGAGGGAATGAAGCCCACACATCCAGACTCACCAAAAGCAAACTCAAGGGTGACGGCACATGGACGTGAGCAGAGGAAATCTCGGCCTCGAGTATACACCAGGGTGCTCCAAAGAGGTGCGGAATCCTAGAGCAGACTCGCTAAATACAGCACTGGCCTGTGGAGTGGGCACCGGTCATAGGTGAGGTGTCTCCTCACCTGTTCTCTGAGAAGCCTGCCATTGACAAGCCCTGCTCTGGTCCACACAGCGGCCAACCAGTCTTCCATCCAAGACTGGATACCCCAGGCCACAGAAAATGTGAGGAAAGCCTGCACTGTGCAAGAGAAAAGACCAGAATAAAGAGACTGGCAACCTGACCACAGAAAGCAATTTTATAATTCCGTTCATATTCTCCAAGAAGATTTAAGAAAGTAGTGCATCTGTAGAACAAGAATACCATTATCTTTAAAAGTGAAGAGAGGGCTTAGAGAAAATAAAACAAAGATTCAAGAAATTCTTTTAAAAGTTAAAATTCAGTAGAGGTTTTGAATAATAATAATTTATAATATCCCCAAACATAGTTATCCATATAAAATGGAATTTTGACTTGCTACCATTATATGATAATAAATAACATATGAGTTAATTTAAAAGTAAAATAAGAAATACTTCAATTCTTTAAAGACAATTTAGGAGAAAATCTTTGTGACTTGGAGAAGAGGCAGATTTCTTAAATTAGAAGCCCCTATTCTCAGTATTTCTATGTCAAAGTAAACACAATGAACAGTTTACCTGTGTTTCTAGATTTTCATATTCATGCAATGTATTTGTATATAAACACATTTGCACCCACACTCTCCTCATCTTTCTCTTTATTCAAACTATAGCACACTAGGTGTGTGTTGGGAGCCTTGCTTTTTGTTTTGTTTTACTTAATAACATTATTTGGGATTTTTTCTGTTAACGTGTATTGATGACCTCATTGTTTTCATTGACTAAACAGCGTTCCAGCACCTAAGGTGCCGTATTTAGGTAACTATCTCATATGAACTCACATTCATATTGTTTCCCGTTCGTAATGTTACAAACCACTCTTCAATGAGCATCTTCATAAATGCTCAGTGGCCAGTTTTTAAAAGTATATTCCCAGCTGTAGAATTGCTTTCTTACATCACTCTAAAATATCATATTCATCACACTATATTCCTGCTCCAGAATTTCAGAGGCCCTGGAACATCCGGAATAAGACATTTAAACTCTAAAGCCTGGCCGGCCACACACTGCCTCTGTTTTCCTTACTACGTGTGCTCCCCTTTATGAGACACCCATGCACACGGGATCAGGCATCTCTTGAACTCTCACCTGGTCACATCTCTGTCCCTAGGTCCCCTCCGAAAGTGAAAGTGAAAGTTGCTCAGTCGTGGCCGACCCTTTGCGACCCCATGGACTGTAGCCCACCAGGCTCCTCCATCCATGCAATTCTCCAGTCAAGAGTACAGGAGTGGGTAGGTGTTCCCTTCTCCAGGGGATCTTCCCAACCCAGGGATTGAACCCAGGTGTCCCACTTTGCAGGAAGATTCTTTACTATTTGAGCCACCAGGGAAGCCCTGGTCCCATCTAGGCCTTTGTGACTTTTTAGTCAATCCATTGCTTCTGAGCAGTAGAATGCTGGGAACTTGAAGTCACATAGACCAGACTTGATCCTGATTACCGTCCCAATCTCTGGACCCTGGACAAGTTATTTAACTTGGCTGGACCTCAAATCTCTCATCTATAAATGAAGATAATAACGTTTCATAACACTGAATGAGATCATGCTTATAAAGTCTAGCATAAAGTGCTTAACGAATCCTAATTTGTCTTCTCTGTATAGTCCTTTGGATTGAGAATAAATTCCACCTTAGCTGTAAAAATCACTCCCTACCTTCCACCTTCCTTTTAGACTATGTTAATTTCTCCTCCTATGTTGCCTTACAGCACTTCTTCTTGTCACATACTTTCATTTCCTTTAATTAAAAAAAAATATTGAGCTCTATTAAATGGTAAAAATCATGTAAAGTGCTTCACTTAAGACTTGATACGAAGTAAGTGCTCTATAAATATTTCTGTGGCTGTTGCTGTTATTGCAAAGGCAACAGTCACTCATGCCCCAGTGGTAACAGCACTTCCACCGATGACTTATGTTTGTTCATGAAAAGAAAAAGAGACAGTAAAAGTCACAGTTAAGGGCATAGCCTACAGACCCACAGCCTGGACTAGAATCCTAGCTAGACTGTTGTATGCCCTTTGGCTTCCTTCATCTCTCTTCTTTAAGATGCCTAAAATAGTTATCTATTCATAGAATTGTTTTGAGGATTAAATGAATCAAAACATAAAAATAATGTAAATACCTGAAAAATAAAAGCACTTTATATACTTTATCTATTGCTGATTTTTTTTAGCCTTTTCAGTGCTGACCCCAGCCCCAACCCCCGAGTATTTTCAAAGCTCCCAAAGACAGAGATGCATATTTATACCTAACTTATCATTTCATGAGGGAAAAATAAAATAACAGATGGAAAAATGTGAGTCTAGTATGCTGCCTGAAGCACTGGGAAAGCTCTGTAATAGCTGGTTTCCTTCTCCTTATCTTGTCTACCACACCTAGTAAGCAGTTCTAGGAACTGCTCCTTAAGCATTTTTTGAAGAGAATAAATGAATATTGATTTTTTCTATATGCCAAGGAAAATCATTAAATATAGAGCATTATAATTCAAAAGACTGCCTGTTATTCCATGAAAATCTGGTTTGGTAAAATTATGTCATCTCCGTTTTAGTACTTACATCATTTGCTATATCCTGACAGCCTCAAAGTTTTTTGACTTATTTTGTTCAGGAGCCCTGAGTTCCAGCATAGTGTTTAAATCAGACACTGTCTTAATTTTCTTTTAACCTGACCTTCGTTTCTCTCTCTGTTTTCTGCGTCCCTTTCCTTCTCTCTGCTGCTTACTTGCACTCATATTTACATCACTGAACTGTCACTAAATGGCAAAATAGCTTTTCTTTACCAAAGGCTTGTTAGAATTGTTCTCCACGGCTTCTATCTGAAAGATTTTCAATGTTTCAACATTTTACAGGTGAAGCCGTGAAATCAGCCTTTCAGTATTTCACAGCGGGAGCCTTTGATCTTGAAGTCATCTTCAGTCTGACAAGTATGAAGTAAAGTTAACCCCTGACTAAATCTGGAAGGTGGTAACACATAGGAAGACCAAGACACAGATTGTTAGGCTGGCTTCGCAATATTTTTGCCCCTGGCATTATTGAGATAAAATTGCCATATACCGTATGGAAGTTTAAGACATGATGATTTGAGGCGCCTGTATATTGCAAAACGCTGAACACAATAAGGTTAGTTAGCACATTCGTCACCTCACATGTAATGATGATGTGTGCGTGGCGATAACACTTAGTATCTGTTCTTTTATGTCTTCCGAGTGTGTAAGAGTTTTGTTCACTATAGTCACCATGCTGAACATTAGATTCCCAGAGCTTATTCACCTTATATCCGGAACTTTGTACTCTTTGATCAACACCTCCCTGTCTCCCCCAACTCCTAGGCCCTGGGTTCCACCTTTTTATTCTCTATTTATGTGAATCGGACGTTTGTGGATTCCACATTTAAGTAAAAACATTGAATATTTCTCTTTCTCTGTCTGACTTCTTCCAGTTAGCGTAACACCTTCAAGGTTCATCCAAGTTGTGACAAAAGTCAAGGTTTTTTCACGGCTCAATAATACTCTATTCTTTGTATTGGATTTCACCCTATATATAGAATCAATGAGTTAGAACTATATACATATATCTCGCATATTTTTATCTGTTCATCTTTTGGTGGACATTTGGGTCGTTTCCATGCTTTAGCTATTGTGAATAATGCTGCAATGAAAATGGAAGGGAAGTATTTCTTTAAGAAAGTGATTTTATTTCCTTTGAATATATAGTATACTCAGATGTGGGATTGTTGGATTATATGGTAGTTCTATTTTTAATTTCTTGAGGAGCCTTCATACTGGTTTCTGCAGTGGCTCCACCAGTTTACATTCTCACAAACAGTGTAGGAACATTGCCTTTTCTCCACTTCCTCACCATTATTTGTTATTTCTTGTTTTTTTGGCAATAGTCATTCTAACAGGTATGAGGTAATATTGCATGTGGTTTTGATATGCGTTTCCTTGATCATTAGATCATCTTCTCGTGCCTACTGGCCATTTTTATATCTTCATTGGAAAAATGTATATTCAAGTCCTCCATCCAATTTTAATTTGGATTATTTGGGGGTTTTTTGTTAGTCAATTGTATGAATTCCTTGTATATTTTGAATATCAAATCCTTATCAGATAGACGGTTTGCAAGTATTTTCTCTCATTCCATAGGTTATCTTTTCGTTTTATTGACTGCTACTTTTCCTGTGCAGAAGATTTTTAGTCTTTTTTTTTTTTAGAAGCTTTTTAGTTTGATGTAGTCCTACTTGTTATTTTTGCTTTCGTTGCTTATACTTTGGTGCCATTTCCAAAAAATCATTGTCAAGACCAATGTCAATGTCAAAGAGCTTTTGCCATATGTTTTCTAGGAGTTTATGGTTTTGGGTCTTTAATACCTTTTGGCCTTTAATCCATTTTGAGTTAATTTTTCTGAGCCGTATATGGGAGGATCTCGGTTTCATTCTTTTGCTTGTGTTTCTACAATTTTCACAACAATATTCAAGAAACTATTCTCAGTTCCCTTGTCCAATATCAGTTGACCGTGTATACCTGAGTTTATTTCTAGGCTCTCTACTGTGTTCCTTTGATATGTATGTCTGTTTCTCTGCCAGTAGCATACTAGTATATAGCTTTGATTACTATAGATGTGTAATAAATGTTGAAATCAGGAAGTGCGATGCCTCCGGCTTTGTTCTTCTTTCTCAGACTTGCTTTAGCTATTCAAGTTATTTTGTGGTTCCATATGCATTTTATGATTGCTTTACTACCTCTGAGAAGGATTTTGTTCTTTAATATTTTTACTGCCATTATACTCTCTCCTCTTCCTCCTCTTGTTTTCTAACTTTTCCTCTTTCTTCTTCAAAAACTCCAGTTATGTTGTATCATAACTTTTGATATTATTCCATAGGTCCTAAACTATTCATTTTTTTCTAACTTATTTTCTTTTGTTCTTCAAACTGCATAATTGCATACTGGTATTTCATTGAATTTAATGATCTTTTTTAGGTTGCCAATCTATGATTAAGGCTAGCAAGTGATTTTTTTTTCAAATATTATACTTTTCAATTCTACAACTTCCATTTGGTTCATTTTTATAGTTTCCATTCCTATTCTGAGCTTTCCTGTCTGCTCATTCATCATGACTGTGTTGTCCTTTAAAATATTTATAAAGCCTGCTTTAAAGTCCCTGTCAGATAATTTTGACATCTGGATATTTGGTATTGACTTATATAGACTGCTTTTTGCCTCAAATATGAATCACACATTTTTTTATTTCTTACTTCTAGTAAGTTTTGGTCATACAGTGGTCATTATGAATCATAAAATAAAGGAAGCCTGAATTATGCTGTTTCCCTTAAACAATGTTGACTTTTTTTATGGCTGACAGATAAATCACTGGTGGATACTTTGGTTCTTATTAGGCTTGATTTATTTCTTATTAAAGTTTTATTTATATTTAATTTTAAATTTCATTCAAGGGCATGTCCTCACTCTAGACCATGGTCTTTATGCTTAAGGTACCATTTCTGGGAAGTCCCAACTGAAGAAGTTAGGTCTCTTCAGTTGGAGTGGATTAGGATTCCAAGGAATTCCAGTGCTCTGCACCCTCTAGTTTTACTGTCTAGCTCTCAGCCCTGAAAGGACCATCTCTGCTAGGCCCGTGGAGCCTCTGCACAGGTGCAGCCCGGCCTTGGCTAAGCACTCTCTGCGCATCCTCACACACTGCTGGTCAGCCCTCGGCACAGTTTCTCAGGTGACATGCCTGATCAGTTGCAGACATCTCAGCAGCCCGGGTGGAGTCCAGTCTCTTCTCTGGGTCAGTGAGATGACCCTCCTGTCAGCCCTGCTTCCCTGCCTTTGGGAGAGCTAAGTGATTGTGGCGTGATCGCGATCCAGCTCATGCCTTATCTTTCTCTTCTTTCAAGGATCACAGTCTTACCGCTTAACTTCTGAAACAATGGCTTCATATATTTTCCAACCTTACACTTCTTTCTGGGAAAAGGGCATGTCTGTTACGAGTTACTTTGTCATGATTAAAAGCTGAAGTTGTTTTCTGGGACTTGCCTGGTGGCCCAGTGTTCAGATGTGTGCCCCTCCTCCCACTGTTGGGGGTGCGAGTTCAATCCCTGGCTGAGGAGCTAAGATCCTACTTGCCATGCAGCGTGGCCAAAGAAAAGAAAATTTTTTTGTAAATGTTGTTTTCAAATAGTTATCTATTTTTACTTAATTTTACTGGAGTAGAGTTGATTTACAATGTTGTGTTAGTTTCTGCTGTACAGCAAAGTGGATCAGTTATACATATACATATATCCACTCTTTTTAAGGTTTATTTCCCATGTGAATCATTACAGAGTTTTGAGCAACATCCCTGTCCTATACAGTACATTCCTATTAGTTATCTATTTTATATACAGCAGTGTATATATGCCAATCCCAGTCTCCCAATTTATCGCTCCCTCCCAAATAGATATTTTAAACCAGTTTTCTATAACATTTCTGGTCTTAACAGTAAAATCAGCTAGCACGTTAGGATGTTTTAAATAACTCTCCAAAGAAACAAAACCTAACAGCCCCTATTACTAAACGTGCTGTGTGTGCTAAGTCACCTCTGCCATGTCCGACGCTTTGTGACCCCATGGGCTGTAGCCCCCCAGGCTCCTCTGTCCATGGGGATTCTCCAGGCAAGAATACTGAGGTGGGATGCCATGCCCTCCTCCAGGGGATCTTCCCAAACTTATCAAAACAGAGAAATTCTTTAGAAGTTTTATATAACATGGATTAAATATATTTTAATAAAAGTAGATTAATTATAAATTTCTTAAAAATTTGATTAGGAGTAATGTTTTATATTTATACACATTCAAAGACAGAAATTGGTCATGGGGATTCTATATATTTATGTTCCAAATTAAGCATTATATTTTAAAATATATAATCTTTCTTTAGGGAAGAAGAACTCAATTATTTCTTTATTTCATCAAATCACCTCTACTTAGAGTCTACAAATCATGCTTAATTCAGGTAGAGACCTTTGTCTCTTAAAGACAGAGTTCAACTTACCAAACCAGTTTCCACCAGGACCTTTACTCTCAGTGGAGAAATAACTCAATGAATGGTAGTCCATTAAGCCTTTTTATTTCCATAATATAGTAAGAGTCTCCTAAAAATGTAACCCAGTGCCGAAGAGACAGAATGCGGTACCTCAGATATTTAAACTAAAATTTCAGTCAGAACACCCCGAGGAGAGATTTTGAAAGTATTTACAATATATTTTACAGATTGTTGCTAAGAGCTTTACACAATTCATCTTCCAGATGCAGACACATTAATGAATTTAAGTGTATTAATTTTCCTCCCGTATTCACAATTTATTATTGGCTTGGTTTGTCACTGAGACGTTAAAAGGGACTCGAGGTCTGCAACAAATGCTTTTTAAGTGCATTGGGAATGATGAGTGATATTCATTTTAACATCACCAAGTCCTTTTAAAGGCTCTATGTTGTCAGTGTTAAGATTTTTAAATCAGAATCTCCTTTAATAAATGCCTCAATGAAACATAGGGACTAAGATAGGCATTTAACAAACAGGGAAATACATTAGACCAATAAACTGATGAAAAGTTCCATGTTTTAAACATTTCCATAAATAACCAGGAAAATGCACAGTGAAACTACAATAAGGTATCATTGCCTGTCCAACAAATTGGCAAAAATCCTTTAAAGTTTAATAGTACATAATGTTGGCAAAGATCTGAAGAAGCAGAAAACTCTCATATGTTTAATCAGAGAATGTACATTGGTATAATCATATGAAAAGTAATTGATCGTTTTTCTAGCCAAATTAACTGTAACACAGTTTATCTGACAACCGTGCAAATCCACGTAAAGTGCATGGCCTGGGAACAGTGGTGGGATATTAACATGAGGATAGCTGTATACAATAGTCATAGCAGCACTGCCTGCAGTAGGCAAAACTTAGGAACAATCCATTAGCCAGCATAACCGAAAAGAGAATTGTGTTATTTCTATACATTAAATGCTATACTGAAAACAAATGAAAAAAATAATTGCAGCTATTCAAAATAATGTGGATAAATCTCACAAACATGATATGAGGTAAAAATGTAGTCTTAAAATAATACATGCATTTTTATAATCAGATAAAATTCAGAAGCGTTAAATCAACTGCATTGTTTAAGAATGCATGTGTGAATAGAAAAATAATGTGTGCATGCTCAGTCATGTCCGACTCTTTGCAACCCCATGGACTGCAGCCCACCAGGCTCCTCTGTCCATGGGGTTTCCCAGGCAAGAATACTGGAGTGGATTTCCATTCTCATCTCCAGGGGATCTTCCTGGTCCAGGGAGGGATTGAACCCACATCTCCTGCATTGGCAGATGAATTCTTTGCCACTGAGCCACCTGGAAAGCCCTGGAAAAATTGTAGATAAGAAGAACAACAACAAAAAAAAAGACTATTGTGAAAATCAGGAGAATGGGTATTTCCCAGGGGAAGGACAAGAGCTGTAGTGGAGAGTGGTAGGTGGAGGTGGCTGGGCAGCTGGGCATGTTTTCTTTCTTTTTTTAATTGAAGTATAGTTGGTGTAAAATATTATGTTAGTTTCAGGTATACAGCATGGTGACTAGATCTCAAATAAACCATGACATGATCACCATGGTAAGTCTAGTAACCATCTGTCAGCATACAAAGTTTCTACAGTACTATTGAATATGTTCCTTATGCTGTATATCACCTCCCTATGACTCGTGTGTTTTGTAACTGGAAGTTTGGACCTCTTTCTTCTCCACCTGTTTAGCTCAGTCTTCTACGCACCTCCCCTCTGGCAACCACCTATTTGTTCTCTGTGTCTATAGATCTGTTTCTCTTTTGTTTTGCTTGTTCATTTTTTTTTCCTGTTCCAATTCCAAATGTAAGTGAAACCATGTGAAATTTGTCTTTTTCTGTCTGACATTTCATTTAGCCTGTCTTCTAGATCTGTGTTTTGGCAAATGGCAGGAATTCCTTATTTTCAAGGCTGAGTAATATTCCATTCTCTATATACCACAATTTCTTTATCCATTCATCTGTTAATGGACACTTAGGTTGCTTCCATACCTTAGCTTTTGTACACAATGATGCAATGAATGTAAGGGTGATCACCTTTTTAAATTAGTGTTTTTATTTTCCTTGGATAAATATCCAGAAGTGGAATTGCTGGGTCACATGGTAGTTCTATTTTTAACTTTTTGAGGAACCTCCAGTTCTCTTTTGCATGGTGTCTGCACCAGTTTACATCCCATCATAGCATACTTAACTGTCTCTTTAGAAATCTGTATGCAGGACAAGAAGCAGGAGTTAGAACTGGACATGGAACAATGGATTGGTTCAAAATTGGGAAAGGAGTACTTCAAAGCTGTATATTGTAACTCTTCTTATTTAACTTATATGCAGAGTACATCATGTGAAATGTAGGGCTGGATGAATCACAAGCTAGAATTGAGATTGCCTGGAGAAATATCAACAACTTCAGATATGCAGATGATACCACTTTAACAGCAGAAAGTGAAGAGGAACTGAAGAGCCTTAATAAAGGTGAAAGAGGAGAGTGAAAAAGGTGGCTTAAAACTCAACATTAAAAAATCTAAGATCATGGCATCTGTTCTTATAACTTCATGGCAACTAGATGGGGGAAATGTGGAAACACTGTCAGATTTCATTTTCTTGTGAATAGTGTCAGATTTCGTTTTCTTTTACTCCAAAATCGATGCAGATGGTGACTGCAGCCACGAAATTAAAAGATGCTTGCTTTTTAGAATATTAGCTATGGCAAACCTAGAGAGCATATTAAAAAGCAGAGACCTCACTTTGCTGACAAAGGTTCATGTGGTCAAAGCTATGGCTTTTCCAGTAGTCATGTACGGATGTCAGTTGGACCATAAACAAGGCTGAGCACCAAACACTGATGCTTTTGAGCTGTGGTTTTGGCAAAGACTCCTGAGAGTCCCTTGGACTGCAAGGAGATCCAACCAGTCCATCCTAAAGGAGATCAGTCCTGGATGTTCATAGGAAGGACTGATGCTGAAGCTGAAGCTCCAATACTTTGGCCACCTGATGTGAAGAGCTGATTCATTGGAAAAGACCCTGATGCTGAGGAAAATTGAGGGCAAGAGGAGAAGGGGACAACAGAGGATGAGATGGTTGGATGGCATCACCGACTCAAAGGACATGAGTCTGAGCAAACTCAGAGAGAGAGCGATGGACAGAGAAGCCTGGCGTGCTACAGCTCCTGGGGTTGCAGAGAGTCGGACACGACTGAACGACTGAACAACAGCAGCAGTACAGTATGCTGGGTTCCCCTTTCTCCACGTACTCACTGACACTGGTTCTTTCTTGCTTTTTTGTAAAAGCCTTTCTGAGTTGTGAGGTAATATATGATTATGGCATTAATTTCCATTTTTCTGTTGTTGATTAGTGATGTTGAGCATATTTTCATATGCCTGTTGGCATTCTGTACTTCTCTAAAAAACATCTATTCGGGGAGTTCCCTGGTGGCCTAGGGGTTGGATTCCAGGCTTCACTGCCATGGCCAGGGTTCAAACTGAGATCCCACAAGCCACACAGTGCTTCAAACAACAAAAACAATATAATAAAAATATCTATTCAGGTCCTCTGTCCACTTTTCAATCAGATTGTTGCAGGGTCTTTTATATTGAGCCATACAAGTTCCTGTTTTATTTCTTGACCAGAGGAGTATTTATAGTAGTGTTTTCCTCGTTTTACTCTATATTTCACATTTTGTGTCATTTTCTGAAAATGTGTCATCTTTCATAATAAAAAATTTAAACATATCCAGAAGATTCTATATAAAAGATTAGAAACAGAAAAAAAAAAGAGAATAGATAAAATAGCATGAAAATGTAATACTTTTGCCTAAGTAGAATGAAACAACTCAAAATAATGGAATTGAATTATCTTATAAAACAAGAAGCCTTAAAATAAGATGGCTCTAACGAAATAACTGAGAGACCCAGCAGGGTCATCGGGATTGCTTTCATCACTCCACGCCCCACTCTTCATCATGTCATGCTGTCTGGCTGTTGTAGGATGGTGATCCACCAGAAAAGAACAAGCTGTGTATCCCTCTTTTTATTAGTAGAGAACTTTTGTGCACACACACACACACACACACACACACAGACGTTTCCTCGTGACTCGCTGACTGAATTGCATGCTATCCTCATGCTCCCAAAGTAGGTAAAGGGCCCCATGAGTGACTTGACCAATTACATTCACCCTCTTTCTTTCCGTAAACATGGCTGCAGGAAAACGTGCAGACAGCCGAGTAACACGGAGGTTCTGTTAGGTAGGGGGAAGAGTTTTGAATGTTTTCTGCTCCACATTAAAAAGTAGAAAATTTCCCTGCAAATGTTGAGCCTTGGATGAAAGCACTCTTAGAGTAGTAATCAACGCATTACTGAAAATGGCCTCTAATCAAACATTTCCTAATGTATCTCTTTAATTTCAAGAATTAAATCACCAGTATGTAGATACCATATCACCCAAAGAGGAAACACAATCAGCTTATATCATAATCCCAATGCTAAAAAGGACTTGGGAAACACCTACATACTCTTTAGGGGAAACACTCTTCATTCCGAATCATTTATTCCTGGTTAGACTGTTGTTCATGGTAAAGGTCAACAAAAAGATGCTGTCAGACAGGTAATAAATGTTATCACCCCTGGAAATTTGCTGGAAAAAAAAATGCCTGAATAGGATTTTCCTGATTTTCTAATCATGAAGAAATAATTTTAGATTTATGTAAAATTTCCTATATATACTCAGATTCTCCAACAGTTAATATTTCACTATTTTTGCTTTATCATTTTATACACACATACACATGCACACACATTCAGACATACACATATAAACATCTGAATGAGTAAGGTACACACTTAATCCTCCTCTATCCCCAAATACACAGCAGGTATTTCCTAAAAATAATCTCCTTCATAACTACAGTACAATGATAAAAATAAAAAGAGTAACAATGAAACTGCTATTTAATCAGCAAGTCTAATTATTTCACTGCTTGTTTAAGATCCTATAAAGCAAAAAGAAAAAGGCTAGTCCCAAATCAATATTATGCCCTCAGTTTTCATTGATAATTAATATAAGGACAGTAAGGAAAAATTGTTCCTTTATTATCTATAAAGCTAATATGAAAAACACAGTCTAGTAAATATTTACTATTTCCTTGCTAAGAACCCAGAGATAAGTTGCTTTTAGAGCTTAGTACCAGGAAAATATTTGTATTAGTTTGCTGCAAACATAATTATGGTTTGGGACCATGCATTTTCAATCATTATAACTGGCTCAAACACATCTTTATTAACCAAATAGGAACCATTACAATCAATGCAGTTTTGCCAACAAGAAGTAAGTTGGTTTATTCTTGTAGCATAAAAACCTGTGCTTTGGGATTCGATGAATTCTTGGAAAGCATTTTCTGCCTCCTGCTGGTTGTGGGGGAGTTTTCCCTGCAAAAAGTTGTTGAGATGCTTGAAGAAGTGGTAGCTGGTTGGCAAGAGGTCAGGTTACTATGGTGGATGAGGCAAAATTTTGAGACTCAATTCGTTCAACTTTTGAAGCATTGATTGTGCAGTGTGTGGTTGGGTGTCGTCGCAGAGAAGAGCCGGACCTGTTCTGTTGACTGTGCTGGCTGAGGCATTGCAGTTTTCAGTGCATCTCATCGATTTGCTGAGCAGACTTCTCAGATGGAATGGTTTCAGCAGGATTCAGAAAGCTGTAGTGGATCAGGCCGGCAGTAGATCACCAAACAGTGACAAGTTTATTTTGGTACAAGTTTGGCTGTGGTTTTTCCGGTGGTCATGTATGGATGTGAGAGTTGGACTGTGAAGAAAGCTGAGCGCCGAAGAATTGATGCCTTTGAGCTGTGGTGTTGGAAAAGACTCTTGAGAGTCCCTTGGACTGCAAGGAGATCCAACCAGTCCATTCTAAAGGAGATCAGTCCTGGGTGTTCTTTGGAAGGACTGATGCTAAAGCTGAAACTCCAATACTTTGGCCACCTCATGTGAAGAGCTGACTCATTGGAAAAGAGTCTGATGCTGGGAGGGATTGGGGGCAGGAGGAGAAGGGGACGACAGAGGATGAGATGTCTGGATGGCATCACCAAATCGATGGACATGAGTTTGAGTGAACTCTGGGATTTGGTGATGGACAGGGAGGCCTGGCGTGCTGCAATTCATGGGGTCGCAAAGAGTCAGACACGACTGAGCGACTGAACTGACTGACTGAACTGACTGGCTATGGAAGTGCTCTGGAGCCTCTTAGCCCATCCACTGAGCTGGTCACCGCCAGTTGCCATATACAATCTACTTTCCGTTGCTCATCACAACCTGAATGAAAAATGGTTCACTGTTGTATACAATAAGAGAAGATGACACTTCAACATGACGATGTTCTGATTTTCAGTCAGCTCATGAGGCACCCACTTCTCAAGGTTTGTTCACCTTTCTGATTTGCTTCAAATGCCAAACATGCACAGAAGAGTGGATGTTGAGTTCTTTGGCAACTTCCCACGTAGTTGTAAGAGGATCAGCTTCAATGATCCTCTCAATTGGTCGTTGTCACCTTCCAATGGCTGGCCACTAAGCTCCTCATCTTTAAGACTCTCGCCTCCTTTGCAAAACTTCTTGAACCACCACTGCACTCACTATACATTCATTAGCTGTTCCTGGGCCAAATGCGTTGTTGACATTGCAGTTGTCTCTGCTGCTTTGCAACCCATTTTTAACTCAAATAAGAAAATAAGAATTTGCTTTTTGTCTAACATAATTTCCATAGTCTAAAATAAATATAAAATAAACAAGTAATAAATCATAAGCAAAAAAAAACATAAAGTGTGAGATGTGCATTAAAATGATGTATAACATAACCACATATATTCAGAATGTATTCCAATATCAAATAGAAAATTTCAACAATGCAAAACCACAGTTACTTTTGCACCAAACTAATATTGCTTAGAAAGCGTATGCTTTATTCAGCTTATAGGGATCTCTCCCTTTAGGTCCTCTCAAAATCTCAAAACTAACTTTGTGGCTTAATAACCACAACAATATTAGCTTTCTCTGCTTTCACCTAATTTTGATATTATATTTCTATTTTAACAGTAATTCTTTGTCTATTTATCTCTATGCATTCTGCTGTAAGCTACCTCCAATGCAAATAGAGACAGATATAACAAATAATAATGTATAAAAACAATGACTAATATGATGAATATAAAAATCATCATAATTTTATATGTTCTCAAAAAGTGAAAGTGTTAGTTGCTCAGTCATGTCTGACTCTTTGAGACCCCATGGACTGCAGGCCGCCAGGCTCCTCTGACCATGGAATTCTCCAGGCAAAAACACTGGAGTGGGTTGCCATTTCCTTTTCCAGGGGATCTTCCCCACTCAGGGATCGAACCTGGGTCTCCTGTATTGCAGACAGATTCTTTAAGGTCTGAGCCACCAGGAAAGCTTGTTCTTCAAATTAGAGAAATACCAGATTCCAAGGATATTTTTGCCTTTAAAGATCTTCCTTAAATATTTATCAGGATTTGAAATTAGTATTAAAGTCACTTAAAAGTGAACTTATGGAAAGTGGTCAAACTTAGTTCAATAAGTGGACTATATTATTTATCAACTGCAGGATTGCTCCAAAATTAACAAATTACTGCAAAACTTAACAGCTGAAAATAATGAATATTTATTATCTCTTATCATTTCTGAGGGTCAAGAAGCCAGGGAATACGGGTGGTTCTGGTTCAGGTTGCAGCGAAAGCCACAGTGATCTCAAGAGGCCCGGGACCAGAGAGTCCTTTCCCAAGTGTACTCAGGTAGTATAGGCTGGCCTCAGCTCCTCACCACAGGCTGCTCATGACAGGGCAACTACTTCCAGCACAGAAAAAAGAGAGCGCAAGACAGAAACCTCATCACAGAAGTGACATATTGTATGTCAACGATCATCACTACCTAATTTAAGAACATTTTCATCACCCAAAAAAGAAATGCTGAAAAAACTTTGCTCTGTAAAATACACTGTCCAGAGAATCAACAGATAAGGCACAGACCAAAAGAAACATTTTCAAGAGACACATCTGATATATAAAAAAGAACACTTAAAACTCAATAAGAAGAAAATGAAAGACCTAATTAAGAATGAGCAAAAGATCTGAGCAGATACCTCACCAAAGAAGATATACAGATGGCAAACGAGCATATGAAAAAATGTTCCTCATCTCATGGCATCAGGGAAATGCAAATTAATACAAAGACAGGACACCTCTACACACCTGTTAGAATTCCCCAAGTCTGAAACATTGACAGTACCAAACCCTGGCAAGGACGTGGTGCACACAGAACATTCCTTTATTGCTTGTGGGAATACAAGGTGATGCAGCTACTTTAGGAGATAGTTTGGAGGTTTATTACAAAACAAAGCACACTCATAGGATATGACCCAGCAATCTTGCTCCTTGGGGCTGTTCTGTGCTTAGTCGCTCAGTCATGTCCAACTGTTTGTGACCTCATGGACTGAAGCCCACCAAGCTCCTCTGTCCTTGGGGATTCTCCAGGCATACTGGAGTGGGTTGCCTTGCCCTCCTCCAGGAGGTCTTCCCAACCCAGGGATGGAATCCAGATCTCCTGCATTGCGGGCGAATTCTTTACCAACAGCCACCAGGGAAGACTTGCTGCTTGGTATTTACCTAAAAAAGTTGAAAATTTAGTCCACACAAAAACCTGAATGGGGTCATTTAGAGGAGTTATATTTCATAACTGCCAAAACTTGGAAGCAACCAAGATGTCTCTCAGTAGGTGAATGGGTGAATAGTCCATGGTCCATTCAAATTTAGCATTTAGTGCTAAAAGAATGAGCGATCAAGTCATAAAAAGTCATGGAAGAAACTTAAATGCATACTACTAAGTGAAAGAAACCAATCTGAAAATGCTACATATTGTATGATCCTAACTCTATGACATTCTGGAAAAGGCACAACTGTAGAGACAATGAAAGGATCACTGGTTTCCAAGGGTTACAGGGGCAGGAGGGAGCACAAAGATTCTTCAGGACAGTGAACCTATTATAATGGTGAATGTGGATTATTATACATTTGTCCAAACCCATTGAATGTATGGCAGCCGGTGTAAACCCTAACATTAAGTATGTACTTGGGTAATTATGAGGTCTCAACATAGGTTCATCAGTTGTAACAAATGTGCCACATTAGTGGGGGATTTTGATAGTGGGGGAGGCCGTGCGTATGTGGGGGCAAAAGTATATGGGAAACCTCCATGCCTCTGCTCAGTTACACTGTGAACATAAAACTGCTCTAACAGCCTATTCTAAAACAACGTACCTCAATAAATGGAGAAGGGAATGGCAGTCCACTCCAGTACGCTTGCCTGGACAATCCCATGGACAGAGGAGCCTGGTGAGCTGCAATCCATGGGGTCGCAAAGAGTCAGACATGACTGAGCAACTAACACACACACACCTCAATATAATAGAGGCCATATACAACAATTCTACATCTAACATCATGCTCAATGGTGAAAAGCTGAAAGCATCTCCTCTAAGATCAGAAACAAGACAAAGATGTCCACTTTCACCACGTTTATTCAGCATAGGTTTGGAAGTCCTAGGCATGCTATCAGAATAAAAAGAGATAAAAACGTTCAAATTGGAAAAGAAGTAAAACTGTCACTGTTTGCTGATTACCCAAGGCTATATATACAAAATCCCAAGCATGCTACAGAAAACTGCTAGAGGTCATCAGTGAGTTTGCTAAAGTTGCAGGATGCAAAGTGAATACACAGAAGTCTCTTGCATTCCTATACACTAACAAGGAAAGAGCAGAAAGAGAGATTATGGAGATCCCACTGACCATTGCATCAAAAGGAATAAAATACCTAGGAATAAATCTACTGAAGGAGGCAAAAGACATACTCAGAAAACTATAAGATACTGTTGAAAAAATCAGCGATGACATTAACGTTGGAGAGATATACCATGTCCTTGGATTGAAAGAATAGAAGCAATATTGTGAAAGTGACTACATTATCAAAAGCAATGTACATATTCAATGCAAGCCATATCAAGGGCATTTTTTCATAGAGCCAAATGTTATACTTTGTATGGAAACACAAAAGACCCCAAATAGGGGAAACAATCTTGAGAAAGAAGAATGGAGCTGGAGGAACCAGGCTCCCTGGCTTCAGACTGTACTGCACAGCTACAGCCATCAAAACGGTATGGTACTGGCACAAAAACAGCAATATGGATCAACAGAACAGGTCAAAAGTCCAGAGATACCCCCGTGAACCTACTGTCGCCTAATCTGTGACAAAGAGTGCAAGAATATTCAATGTAGAATGGACAGGCTCTTCAGAAAGTGATGCTAGGAAAAGTGGACAGCTATATGTAAAAAAAGTGAAATTGGAACACTCCCTAACACTATACACAAAAATAAACTCAAAATGGACTGAAGATCTAAATGTAAGGCTGGATACTATAAAACTCTTAGAGGAAAATATAGGCAGAATACTCTCTGACATAAATCACAGCAAGATCTTTTTCAATTCACCACCTACAGCAATGAAGATAGAAACAAAAATAAAACACACAGTTTTGATACTTTGATGCAGTTTTGATCAAAGGAAACTGTAATCAAAATGAAAAGACAGCTCTCAGAATGGGAGAAAATATTTGCAAATGAAGCAACCAACAAGGGATTAATCTCCAAAACATACAAGCAGCTCTTGTAGCTCAATATAAAAAAAAAAAAAAAAAAAAGGCAACCTAATCAAAAAAATGGATAGGAGAACTAAATAGACATTTCTCCAAAGATATAGAGATGGCCAAAAAAAACACATGAAAAAATGCTCAGCATCACTAATTAAATGCAAATCAAAAGTGCAATGAAATATCACCCTGTGCCAGTCAGAATGGCTGTCATCAAAAATTTACAAACAATAGATGCTGGAGAGGGTGTAGACAAAAGGGAATCCTCTTACACTATTGGTGGGAATGTAAATTGATTCAGCCACTATGGAGAACAGTATGGAAGTTTCTTGAAAAACTACAAATAGAGCTACCATATGACCCAGGAATCCTACTCCTAGTCACATATCAAGGGAAAAATAATAATTCAAAAGGATGTATGCACGCTGATGTTTACTATAGCATCATTTACAATAGCCAGGACACAGAAGCAACCTAAATATCCATTGACAGAGAATGAATAAAGAAGGTATGGTGTGAATATGTGTGTGTGTGTGTGTGTGTATTACTCAGCTATAAAAAAGAATGAAATGTGCCATTTACAGAGATGTGGATGGATCTAGAGATTGTCGTGCAGAGTGAAATAATCAGAAAGAGAAAAGCAAATATTGTATATTGTTTATATGTTGAATCTAGAAAAACAGTACAGATGAACATATTTGTGTTCGGAAACAGAGTCACAGACACAGAGAACCACTTGTGGTTACCAAGGGAGGAAGGAGGGTGGGATGAATCGGGGGACTGGGATTGGCAAACCACACGAGTATGTATAAAACAGCTGATGAGAGCCTGCGGTGTAGCACAGAGAGGGGAGGGTGTGCTCGTCAGTGATCAGTGGTGACCTCACTGAGAAGGGAACCCAAGGAAGAGCGACTGGTTCACTTTGCTGCACAGAGACTAATGCAGTGTGGTGAAGTAACCATCAGTTCAGTTCAGTCACCCAGTCGTGTCCAGCTCTTTGTGACGCCATGGACTGCAGCACACCAGGCTTCCCTGTCCATCACCAAATCCTGGAGCTTGCTCAAACTCATGTCCATCATGAGTCAGTGATGCCATCCAACCATCTCATCTTCTGTCATCCCCTTCTCCTCCTGTCTTCAACCTTTCCTAACATCAGGGTCTTTTCTAATGAGTCGGTTCTTTGCATCAGGTGGCCAAAGTATTGGAATTTCAGCATCATTCCTTCCAATGAATATTAAGGGTTGATTTCCTTTAGGGTGGACTGGTTTGACCTCCTTGCTGTCCAAGAGACTCTTAAGAGTCTTCTCCAACACACAATTAGAAAGCATCAATTCTTTGGCGCTCAGCTTTCTTTATAGTCCAACTCTCACATCCATAGATGACTACTGGGAAAACTAAAGCTTTGAACATATGGACTCTGTTGGCAAAGTAATGTCTCTGCTTTTTAATATGCTGTCTAGGTTTGTCATAGCTTTTTCTTCCAAGGAGCAAGCAAGCGTCTTTTAATTTCACGGCTGCAATCACCATTCACAGTGATTTTGAAGCACAAGAAAACAGTCTGGCACTGTCTCCATTGCTTCCCCGTCTATCTGGCATGAAGTGAAGGGACTGGATGCCATGATCTTTGTTTTTTGAACGTTGAGCTTTAAGCCAGCTTTTTCACTCTCCCCTTTCACCTTCATCAATAACAATAAAATTTAATAAAAAATAAACAAAGCAAAGAATTGGCCACAGTATACAGACTGAGTAAAGAACAGCCCAAGTGTTGCTGGTTGTCCAGGTCAATGACATTCTGACCTGTTGAGAACCGGCCGTCCTCAGTCCGTAAATACACCACAGAAGGATTCCATTTGACGACATCCAATTTACCTCTTCATTCTTTTGTCACTTGTTCTTTTAGTGTCACGTTAGGAAACCACTGCCTAATCCAAAGCCAAAACCAGTTACTTCTGTGTTTTATTCTAACAGTTCTATCTCTTTTGCTCTGGTATTTAAATCTTTGATCCATTTTGAGTTAATTTTGTATGTAGAATGTGGTAGGACTCCAACTTCATTCTTTTGCATATGGCTATCTAGTTGTCAGAATATCATTTGTTGAAAGTGAGTTATATTTTTCCCCCATTGAATGATCTTAGCTGCTGCTGCTGCTGCTAAGTCGCTTCAGTCGTGTCCAACTCTGTGCGACCCCATAGACGGCAGCCCACCAGGCTCCTCCGTCCCTGGGATTCTCCAGGCAAGAACACTGGAGCGGGTTTCCATTTCCTTCTCCAGAATGGCCTTAGAACTCTTGTCAAAAATCAGTTGAACATGAATGTATGAATTTATTACTGGACTATTTTTTTCTGAACCATTAATATATATGTACATCCTGCTAGTACTACATACTCTTAATTATTGTAGATTTGTAGTAAGTTTTGGTATAATTCACCTAACTTTTTTTTCTTGTTTAAATTGTGTTAATTATTCTGGGTCCTTTGCATTTTCCTATTAATTTTAGGGTCAGCTTGTCAAATTTGGCAAAAAAAAAAAAAGGCAACTGGCAGAATCTGCACTCTAAACTACTGAACCATTATTGAAGATTGTTCAGTACCACAGAAAACTGCCTCCAGTGTGACTCCGTTCATTTCAGTTCAGTTGGTCAGTCGGGTCCAACTCTCTGCGACCCCATGGACTACAGCATGCCAGGCTTCCCTGTCCATCACCAGCTCCCGGAGCCTACTCAAACTCATGTCTGTCTTGTCGGTGATGCCAACCAACCATCTCATCCTCTATCACAGTGTGACTTGGGCCATGAATGTAAGATGGTGTTAGACTCTGGTATGTGTAGGTATGAAGTAAAAGTTAAAGTAAAGTGATTGTTATTAGGAAGATGGGATCATGCATTGCCTTCCTTTTCCTTTCATAATTTTTTATTGTAATACTATTTTATAAGAAGGAAAATAGGCATTAAGTTTTTGAGAGAAGGATTTATTTCTAAACTCCTTAAAATACCTGGCATATTGCACTGCACATAGTAGGCAACTCAGCAAATATTTCTTGGAATGAATTTTATATTGCTCATTTGCAGACTGAAAAAAAAAGTGACTTGCATTGCAGGCAGCTCACGGTTGCTCTTTAAAAACGATTCAATTGAGCTAATTTCAACAAGAAACTTTATGCATACAAATTTCCTTAAGTTGGTTGTGTTAGAGACCTAGTTGACTATTCATAATTCCTTATTTTTCTCAAAGAATTCACAGGTCTTCCCAACCACTATTATTAGTTCCCTAAAAATGGAGGCTTTAAGAAATACTTTGAACTATCAGGAAAGAAATTTTTTCTTTCAAGTGGGCAGTGTGAGCTGTTAATAGATCTTGTGATATTTTCCAAAATAATTCTAATCTTTGGGAGATTAGTAACTCAACTCCCTTCTGAGTTGTTAGAGTCTAAGGTTGTGGTTCGTGAATAAACTTTGGCAGCTTATTAATTTGTTCTTGGAAAGCTTTATTTAGCTAACCTATGCTGTAAAAAGTTATACCAATGGGGGGGAAGGGTAACTTGTAAGTTACTCACAGGTAGTGGATTGCTCTTAGCATCGTTAAGTCGAGCAGGTGAGGGTTAGTGAGGGACCAAGGGGGAGAGGAGAAAGCCTGTCTCCATGGCATTCTAGTAACACCACACACCACTCTGCTTTTATGTCCATGATTGATGATGCCACTAAAAACCTCCATGGGACCACTGCACTTTCTTGAATCTCAAACTGTAGACCATTCATTATACTCTATATTTTCTACCCTGACCTGATATTGATGTACGCCGTGTTTAATGAATCATATTTATCACGCTCTGTTACAGCACAGAAAGTACTGTGTATCATCATATCTTAGAGACGTGGTCCAAGTGGGAAACAGAGCAAGTGAGGAGTGGGAATAGAGTTGGATGAGAAGGCAGGTCAGGGAACTCAAGAGAGGAAGGGGGAAGGGAAAGAAAACTTGAGCTGGGCTTTTTAGTTGGGACTACACAGAGCATTCCAAACACGGGTGAAAATCCACAGTGGGCTCTTGCCATGTGCATGATGGAAAAAATGGCATTTGTTAGTGGAAGGAGAGTCTAGGGGCTCTTCCTCCTGTGGGCCTCTGCTCTTGGTGAGGATGCAAAGAAGAATCTAAGGTCTTACCCATGGCAAGGAGGTTTATTAACAATAAGGAAAGAAGGAAAGAACAGGTCACTGGACACAACTGAGTGAGCACACATAAAGAGCAGAGAGAACACCTCAAGGCAGAGGTGGGCCATGCCACGAGAGGCAAATGGCCCTGGAGGACCGGGATGCAGAGCTCTGAAGGCAGGGTCATTTGGATGATCCAGGGGGCTCGTTGATTGACAGCTGCAGGTTACAGAACAAGATGCTCTGCCATGCATGTCTTTCCCATCATTTGGTCTGTTGTAATTAGATGTGTGTATTCATGGAACAATTAGGAGCAGTGAATGAGTCCACTGGCAACGGTCACTTTAGTACAGGATGGTGTGAGGTGCGCACGTGTGCTGGAGTAAGAAAGCCCTGCCAGGCGGCTGGGGGTTTTTCCGGCCCCCTGACTATTTTTGGAGGACTGGTGGGGGCTTTAGAGGGGGTCTGGTAAACTGTTTGGTGGGATTAGGCGGCTATTGGAGAGTGAGCTGAAGGGGCTGCCTCTTGTTGCTCTCAGCTAACTTCCTGCCTATCAGATTCTCTTCCAAATCAATTTCCACTTGATACCCAGAACAGTTTCCCAAGGGTGCACAACCAGAGCCAAATATTCCAACCAAAATAAATCGAAGTATTTATACAGATATTTTAGTGAAAAATGGAAAGGAGAGGAGCCCATCCTCTGCATATTTCTAACGAGTAATTTTCCTTAAGAGAAAGCAGAAGAACTGGGCTAGTACATGGTGTCGGGCCATGCGTAGTCTACTGTCGCTTTTCCTTTGCACCTTGCCCTGCTAATGTTCCCAGCATTTCAGGGCACGTGGTAAGTGGGCAGGATGTGTCCTCAGGCAGAGCACTAGCCTTGCCAGGCCACGGCCATCTCCATAAACACTGGTGTGGAGGCTCCCCTAAGGTACAGGAAGTTACTTGAGGACACATCACAGGAGGCAGCAGGACATGTAAACAATTCCAAATATAACCAATTTATTGTACAAATGGAAGCATACACAAGAAATTATTATATTTTTCTCAAACCACTGGCCCCATATGTGTATGTCAAACCCCTCTTCTGACCAGGAAGAAGAATCCTTTATAAGACCCTGGGCATATTCCAGATCTTCTGGGTCAGTTCAGTTCTTCACTTTCACTTCTTAGAAACCCGTCCAGTTTCAACTTCCAGTCTCTTCTCCAATTCAGAGCTCTCTCTCTGATCCCAGGCCTGTCTTGCGACCAAAGGAGTCTTAATTGGGAGAGGCTGTAGCTTGTGTCTATTTCTTTTTTCAAAGCAGCTTCCAGAATTCGACGGGAATCAATGTTTGGTTTGGGGGATATCTCTTTTCCTTTTCTCTGCTCTTAGGTGCTGGGCGGGGAGGCAAGGAGGAAGGGCAGACTGGCTATGTCACTGCCTCTGGTGGGTTGCCCTGCTTCTCTGGCCAGTGTGAGCTAGTCATCGCTCATTGTCCTCCCAGGCGACACTGTCATGAGGACGCTGCCAAGCCACCCTCAGCTCAGCTCCCAGATGTGATTCCACAGCCTCCAGGTCCCTACCACGCGGCCCCATAGCACAGCTCATGGGGGCTCACCAGTGAGCCTCCTGTTCTTAGTGTGGACCCCCGGTGGGGAGTGAGGGCGGGGGTGGTTCAGCTACTCAGCTCATGACTGGTGAAAACTCACATATTGAACAAAGTCAGTCCTCAGCTCAGACACTCTCAAATCTTTCCTACTGTTTTTTTGTGGGACATCCTGCCTCCTCCAAAGTTCTGAGTTTCATTGGTTTCAAGAGCTAGTACCATTGACTTCTCTTTGAAAGACTGCCCTCAAACTACTGGAGCCCACCCAAGGGCCAAGGAGTTTATTCCCCTTGGGAGTTTGTTAACCAGTAAACTGTCCAGCGAAGGAATATGAATGTCCAGCTTTCTTAACTCAGTTTGCTTCCTGAGTGAACTGAGAAGCTCTGCAGTGAGCTTCCCTGCAGGATGAGGCCAATCCCAACTCACCGTGGGACTTCTGGACCTGTGGGGCTTTCTTCTCTTCCCTACCCTTCTCATCCCAGTTCCCTTAGTGGTTTCCACTGGGAGCACTTTCTTAATAAATCGCTGGCCCATAATTTCTCACTCAGGGCCTGCTCGTGGGGAACCTGACGTGGTCGTGGGTAAGAATGGAGGTCTGCCATCGTTGCCCTTGTGACAGTTTCATGAGTCAATTTCACCAGCTCCCTGGTTGCCCAGATTTCTGATTAGACATGACTTCTGGGTGTGTCTGTGTTTCTAGAAGAAGGTAGCATTTGAATTGGAGGACTGAGTTAAGTCCATCGCCCTCCGCAACATGAGTAGCAATCAGCCAAGCCTTTGAGAGCCTGAGTAGAATAAAAACGGGGAAGAATGAAGAATTTTTCCTCTCTTTGCCTGAGTGCCTGAGCTGCGACTTCTGTGTTTTCCTGACCCCAGGCTCCTAGTGCTTAGGCCTCCAGACTCTGGGTAGAATCCATGCCATCAATGGTCCAGCCCCCAGGCGTTTGAACTACAGCACCGGCTCTCCTTGGCCACTGGCTGGCAGACAGGAGATGGTGGCACTTCTCGGCTTCCAGAATGGTGTGAACCAGTACCTGAGGTCCATGTTATTCTGTACATTCATATGTATCTGTCTCTGTGCCTTATGCACCTCCTTCTGGATTTGTTTCTCTGGAGACTCGGACTTGGAGTTCCCCCCATCTTTACCCTGTCATCTCTTTCCGCTTTTCTTTTCCATTAGTTTCCAAGGCCCGAGGAGCAAAGTTCCTTCCCTCCCTCCCTCTCCTCTTTTCCTCCTCTCTCCTTTCTTCCTTTTTCCTTCCATCTTTCATCTAGAACAAGCCCTGTGATGCCGGACTACTAATCCTTTCTCTCATATCACTCTTAGAATTTGGGGGGAAAAGCGAAACTGTTTTGGATCCTTTTAGTGATTTATGCATTTTTGACTGCGGGGTCTTCATTGCTGCGCGGGCTTTCCTCTAGTTGCCGCATGTGAGAACTACTTTTTGTCGCAGTGCGCAGGTTTCTCATCGCAGGGGCTTTTCTTGTTGCGGAGCACAGGCTGTAGGGCACGTGGCCGTCAGTAGATGAAGCACGTGGGCTCAATAGCTGTGGTTCCCGGGATCTAGGGCACAGGCTCGGTGATTGGGCATGCGGGCTTGGTTGCTCCAGGGCAAGTGAGATCTTCCTGGACAAGGAATCAAAGCCGCAACTGCTGCATTGGCAGGATTCTTTACCACCGATCCACCAGGGAAGCCTTGGATTCTTTAATGGACTATTAATAATTCTTTTAATAATGCACTCCCCTTTCATTGCTTAAAATGGTAATGTTATTAGTGCTGAACACAGGCTGTCTTTTGTTTGGTTGGTTGTTTTTGGATAAAAGAACATGAAGGGGGCAGAGTAAAAGGCTCTTAAAGGTCCCTTTGCTCTGGATACCGCTGACAAGGCTTCCTTGAGGACCAGACTTCCAGATTCCAAATCTACCCAAAATAAGGACACAAAGCCAGATTCAATTTCTGGAGCAGTGGCTGCCGAGGCAGCCCCTCACGTTCTCCTCTGGCAAACAATCACCAGTTCCTCTGGTGTTTCATGATACCTGGGGCTGGAAAGAACAGAAAAGGGGTGGGGGGTGCTCACTTCCAATAAAACAGTGAGGTGACTTCCACTTGGTGCTTAGAGTTTGAGGCAAGAAATGTCTGGGGAAGTTGAAACAAAAAGACTGGACTAGAGCTGTTTAGGTGAAATGGCTACGTGGGTAGGGGATGGTCTCCCATCTCTGATACACAGCCCTCAGGACTGGAAGTGCTCAGCGTCCCAGTGGCTCTCCTTTTGAACTTGCTCATCCATTACTGGGGTAATGATTTTCCGTCTGGGCAACAGCAAAGCCCAAGGCCTATTACACAGGCAACATAAAGTTAAAAAGACATTATGAATAAAACGTTGGTTCTGGCAGGCTTTTGCCAACTCTTCTCTGGAGAAGATTGCCTGATGCCGACACGTGTTTATTACACTTAATAATGTTTACATAATTCTTCCTTGAGCTCATTAGAGCTGTCAGATCCCAAGTAAATGTGCTCCCTCCTCGGTTTATCTTTAAAGACTTCGCAGTCAATAAAGCAAGATGAATGGCATCCAGGGCACAGACGACGTACTCTCCCCGGCTTTGCAAACACTGACAAGTTAGACCCTCCGTACGGGTGGGTTTCGGGGTCTTAGGCCTCCATCTGAGTAGCCCCTTAGTTCTTAGTGCTTCTCCACCTTAAAGGGCTTGGGATCACCGAGAGCTGGTCAAACAGGGCCAGGCCTTGTCTTCGGAGATTCTGCCTCAGTAGATCTGGGGTGGGGCTCAGAAACGTGCATTTCCACCAAGCTCCTCAGATGCTCCTCAAGCGCGTGGCCCTTCCACCGTGTTCTAAGGGTGATCTGCCATCATTCCCTTTGTCGGGGGTACCCCTTGACAATTCGGGGCGTCCTGGCCTAAGGCATGCAGCGGCAGCAGCAGCAGCGGCCACGCGGCGGTGGAGGCAGCAGGCTCTGCAGCCAGAGAGCAGCCGCAGGGGTCGCAACTGCTCGCGTGCAAGCCTGCGCTGGGCTCGCGTGGCTCAGCGCGGGGGTCTGCCGGCGTGGAGGGGCGGGGTCAGAGCCGGGGCGGGGCCTAGCGCCTGGGCCACGATCGGGGGTGGGGCCTGGTGCCCGGGGACGGGGGTCGGGGTCGGGGCGGGGCCTGGAGTCCGGGCGCGGTCGGGGGCGGGGCCTGGCGCTTGGTGGGGGTCAGGGTCGGGGTCGGGGTGGGGGGGTGGTCCGGCGCCCGGGGCGTGGTCGAGGGCGTGGTCGGGGCGGAGCCTGGCGCTGGGGGCGGGGCGCGGCGCGCTGGGCTCGCGCTGTCTGCGCTCCGCGGCGGCTGCAGGGGCCGAGGGCACGGCCGGCGGGTGGCGCGCCGCGGGCTCCCGGGCAGCCCGCCGACAGGTAAAGCCGGGAGAGCGCGTTGGCAGGTCTTCCTGCCCGGCAGTGCTCAGCCCCGGAGCGTCCGGCCCGCAGACTGGGTCTGGGCGCCCAGGGCGTTTGCGGAGCATCCAGGGACTCGCGGCGGAGCCGGGGGTTTGCTTGTTTCGCGCCGGGGCGGGGCGGGGGGCTCGGGGTCTGCGGCGCGAGCCTGCGGCCAGCCCGAGACGTCCAGACTCGGAGACAACTTTACCCAGCGGTCCTACTCTTTAAGTTCCCCGTATTGCTATTGTCTCGTCGCTTCCCGTCCGACAGTCTCCCCGGACTCCAGCTTTGTTCTCACCAGGCCGGACTCCCGGTTCCCCAGGGCGTGAACCCGGGGTCCGCTGGCAAGTTGCACCTGCTGGCTCCCTTCTCGTCCCTGCTGGGTCTGGCAGGGTCCCTAGGGCTGGTCACCTCGACAACGCGGCCGGCGGTTTTCGTGGGTCCCCCTGGGCTCTGGGCTCACGGGTGTTAGACACACCCCCCCGCCCCCCGGATGCGCGTGATTTGAGGCCGGAGGAAAGGCGAGAAAAAGTTTGAAGCTTCGGCTAGTGCTCGGGAGCCGGGAGCGCCCGGCTGCACATGGCATGAGGTGGAGACAGTGCTCGGGGCTTGGCGCCGGGCAGAGGGTCTCTGGGGACTGAGGTCCCTGGTGAAGAGACCCTTCCCGAGTGAAGGGCAGAGGCTCTAAGCCTGGACTGCCAGCGGAGGTGGGAGGCTTGTGGTGTTCGCTCAGAGGCAGGGCAAGGCTGGTGTGAGTGCAGAAAGGGCTAACGAGAGGAAGACGGAGGTATAAATACATATTATATATATATATATATATAATATATATATATATATATAGTGCCCAGTGTACACTTTTCTCTTTGAACATAGTTTGGAAAATTGTAAGGATGCCTCCTCGGACTCAACTCCCAGAGGTGGAGGTGGAGAAGGGAAACGGGTAAGTTTTACCCGGTGCTAGAGCTGGGTTGGAAAGCGAACAGGTGACAGAAGACTTCTTGGGGGTGTGTGCTCGCGCGCGCGCGCGCGCGCGTGTGTGTCTGTGCGTGTGTGTGCTCCACCGCGCGCGCGCACGTGCAGCGGCCAGGGATGCTGGACCGCCCTCGGACCCTCCTCCCTCCCGCCCCGCGCCCCTCGTCCGCCTTCCAGCTCCAGACCACGGTGCGAGTTTTCCTGCCACTCCTCGCCTGAGGCTGGCGGGTGACAGGCGAGGTGACGGTCACGGAGTGGAGCAGACAAAGAGTGCACTCGGACGACCCTCCAAGGGCGAGGCGCCTGGGCGGGGAGGGGTGTGTATGTGTGAGCGTGTGAGTGTGTGTTTGGGCCCCCTTTCCTGCCAGCCAGAGAGACAGCATTGGTAGCAGAGGGATGAGGTGCGAAGAAAAGGTGAGATGGGGCGGAGGAGACAGAACCCCTCAGGGGGAAGGAGAGCAAAGGTTTAAAACCATCTCGCGTGATTAGCTGTAAAACAGGTTCACTTTAAGGAGAGAAGCGGGGCGGGCTGTTGAACTAAAATTTTAGAGGATGGGGACGCAGTAAGTTTGATTAATAAAGGTATTTCAGCGACCAGTGTTCAAGTGAGTCTGAGACCTCCCAAGTTTATTGCTTGTTTTAGACAATCGCCTTTGACAAGTCTTTCCAATACCTACTGCAGAAGTACCTTTTCACTGTCAGAAAGAAGTAAAAGGCATATATACACAAATAAAATGCAGCTAAAATTAAGTTTAAATGAAGCTTTGAGCAGGATTAAATGGCTTGTGTAACTGCTGAATGTTGCTAAAGTACTGTCAGGACTATAAAATAGCCAGACAAAAATAAAGGAAAAAATAATTGTAACAAGAAAATGAAGGCTTTACAAGAACTTCAGTAATGAACACATAACAATTGATGGTATGATGCAGTAATTATTTTCGTATTTACGCCATTAACGATTGTAATTTAACGTTAATGTCCTGGTATTTTATTCCTTCTCATTTGCAGACAAAAGCACATCTGAGACACCATCAGGGAGTAATTTGGTAATATAAAGTCATGAATAGAAAACACTAAACCATGCTCAGAACTCTGACAACATAAAGCGTGAAACAAAATAACCTCATTTGCTGTTTATTATCTGTCTTTATAATTCTGTTTACCATCATTTGCATAAATGAATAGCTAAATTGTATAGTATATCCCTTTTAGGAAAAAAAATACTTGATGCTTTTAGATAGACCGGGAGGGAGGGGAGGGGAGGGGATGGTAGGTAATTCTTACATTAAGCACAAAAAAGATTTTTAAAAACTTTGTGGGATTAGAAGCCTTCTGGAAATAATCAGAATGAAATTTAGCCTACTTTAGGCATTCGTAATTTATTTAACTTGGTTCAAGTACTTTTTAACTATATATGTAATTAGTCTATAGGCAAATCCTAAACTTCTTTCCTAGCTAATCTTAACAAACCAAATTGAAGTATTCTATCTTACATCATGAAGCAATTTTTGTTAACCTAAAAAACTTTTTTTTTTTTTTGCTATTCAAACTTTCAAAGGGTAAATTTTCTGAAATGAAGGAAGAGTTTTTTTTGGAGGAAGCTCAAAACAAAATCCTTTCAGCAGAATTTTAAGTTAATAACATTTTAAGACAAACATCAGAAGTCACAGATTTTAGAACTACTAATTACTTTAACCTTAGGATCTTTGCTAAAATTGTCTTATTCATATGGCAAAGGGAACAACTAATAACTGTATTAAGAGGGTTGTGAAGTAACATGCCAGCCGAGGAGCTGAGCAGAACGTGTGTGGTTAGGGAAATCAGTTGATCCCATGAATGTTTTAAAAAAATGCATTTATTCTTGCCAGCACACAAAATATCATCATGATGATTGAATGCACCTTTTCCTTCCTATACAAATACATAGTCTCATGTGGAACGGCACAATGAAATCAGTATCACCTGAGAATGGATTCTGTATGGAAATAGGAGCCTTGTATGTATTTTAAGTGCAGGGGGGAAGAAAGAATAAGTGACGAGCAAGCTGTGCATTATAGTGGAGGTGGTGACTGTATAAGACCAGGGTGTGTTCTTATAGTGTTGCTGGTTACAAATGTGGGAAACGCAGTTGTGTGAACAAGTACATTTTCAATACAGGGTTAATTATTATGCTCGTCCTTAAAGAAGGTCACTATTCCTGTTATCACTTTCATATTCCAAAGATTTAAAATACTGGCCAATCTCTCTGTATTTGTATTGTTTTTTATGTCATTGTTCTATATGGAAGTTCTCTATTTTTCTTTGTTTTAAAGGCTAAAATCTGACTTCTGGTTAATGCATTCACTGCTGTGACATATATTTACTAAGTACCCATTATTAGCTATGAGAGACTGTGCTCAGTGCTAGGAATTCAAAGATGACGTAGATTCAGTCCCTGTACTTAGAAGGTGAGGAAGACAGTTATGCAATAAATGTAATAAAATGCCATCCATGGAAGTTTGTCTAGGACTTTGGAATAAGACAGATTGGGTTCAACTTTTAGTTCTGCCTCTTGCCGGCTGTGAGACCTTGATCCAATTTTTAACCTTTCTGAGCATCAGTTTTCTTATCTGGTCAATGGGGGAAATAATACATCTCTGAATCACAGAGTCCTGAAGATGACATGTCAACATATTTTAATGTTTTCCGTCTTAAAAACAGAAAACAACCTTGGAGCCTGTACTTCTCGGCATCTCTCACGTCATTTCTCTGCTCCAGCTGCTGCCGTGTTCCTGGCGATGCCAAGTCTTCACACCCTCTCTCCACGTTGTTCACCCCACACCCACGTGGCTTTTGCCCCCACCACCTACGGAAACAACATCTGTGAGATTAGCAGTGACCTCTGTGTGGTCAGATCCAGGGAGCCACATACTTCTTCAACTTCTCGGCACATTTGAAAGAGTTGACTGGTCCCTTTTAATTCATAAGCTATTTTCTCTTGGCATCAGTGACTTTAGTGGCTTCTGTGACACTGTCCGTCTCCAGTTTTCCTCATTAGACTTCTTATTTATCAGCTGGCTCTTCCTGCCTTGTCTCTAAATGCAGGTTGGATCATTTTTCCAACCTGTGGCTACATCCTGGGCCCCCTTCTTATGTCTCCATCCCATATCCAGATGAAGTTCCACAACAAAAGAAAGTTTAAGTAGTTGTCCTTTTGAATGGTCTGTTTTTTCTCATGGCCAACAGAATACAAAGGCTAATACAGGAGTATAATTAGGAGAATGAGTATCGAGCATGTAAATGTTGACATACAGAATTTTTGACAAATGCTAGAAACCGAAAGCAAAATAACTGGAGTAAGTGGACTGTTGGGCTCTCCAGTTGCCCCTCTTTCGGTTGGGAAGTTGCATTCTTAGCCCAGTGAGCATCCTTGAGTCTACATTACTGTGCAGTCACCGCATTTGAGAGTTCACAAGGTTTTACTTCCAGGAGGTAGCAGTGAAGTCCATAACCGTGTAAACAAGTCTTGGTGACGTAATTGGAACGCAAAGATCAAGAATAGTCTAAGCTTCACTTCTAAAGAGAGGCATTTTCATTCACAAAAGAGGCAGAGACGCGAGAGCTGGTTGCATTGTGAGTGTTCCCTGGAATCTGCTGGTCTGGTCCCAGCCTTTCCCTTGGGTGACAGAGGCCGTAGGCCCAGCCTCTTGGTGATCCCCCTTTCTCCCTGTCTTGTTCTTTCTTCCTCTTCCTGCTCTTCCACTGTTTAGTTCCTTTCTCTGCTTTCTTCAGGGCTTCCTTTTTGTTTCTTCAGCTTCTCTTATTCCTTTCCTTTTGATACCGAGCAGGGCCCATGGGGCTCCTGGGCACAAGGCCTCTCTTTGTCCCCCATCTCTTTGATCACAGTAAACAGCCTTCATTCAGCCTCCATGACCTTCCCTGAGTTCCAATGGGCAGATTCAAGCAGTTGTTAATTAGGGGAGGGAGGGGGACGCAGAGACAAGGGAGGAACAGCCAAGAGACAGTCATGCAGCCTTGCAACAGGGTCCTGTTTCCCCACAGGACACACACAGCAATATCTTTGAGTTATTTTGCAGATACTGAAATCCCCTCCAGGTGGGAGAAGTTTATGATTAATGATGTTGTGCTGGCCACAAGCATGTAGATTCCAGACCAGTCGGACCTGAAAGTCGATGATGCTGACCCCTGCTTACCACCAACCCATCAGAAGAACGTCACCGAGCTGATCGTGTCCTCTTTGAACCGTTATATAAGACGTCTCAGTATCTTCCCTAAGCTGGGACGCATGTCTTTGAGGACATGACCCTGCTGTGTCCCCCTTTGCCTGGCAGAGTAATAAGGCTATCCTTTTCTACTTAACCCAAAACTTAGTCTCCAACGTTCGATCCGGCACCAGTGCACAGAGAAGCTAGGCTTTCAGCATCAGTGTCTTTTTCCCTTTCTTCTGTCCCTCATTATTCTTACTGTCTTCCTTCATCTTTCTTGTGTGTGCTTAGTTGCTTAGTTGTGTCTGATTCTTTGCAACCCCATGGACTGTGCCCACCAGGCTTCTCTGTTTATGGAATTCTCCAGGCAAGAATATTGGAGTGGGTTGCCATTTCCTGCTCCAGGGGATCTTCTCGACCCAGGGATCAAACCCAGGTCTCCTACATTACAGGCAGATTCTTTACCACCTGAGCCACCAGGGAATATAGCAAAAACAAAATGGAAATAACTACATGAGCTTTTGCCCAGTTGTTACCACCATCACAGGACTGAATCTACAACACAGCTCCTGCCTTTTGTGTTTGCTGGTCTTTGCATCCATCACTTGGAGCTTGTCTCAAGAACCTTAAAATTCTTGCGTCAGTTTTCCCTATATCAGCTAAGAAACATAGAAGAAATGGAAGAAACTGGATCCATACTACCATGCTGTAAAATGACCTTTTTCCAAGAGGAGTCTTTGCCACCAGGTGACATAAGGGGGCCCCTCCCTGCTTCTTGAGCTCAGGCTCTGTTTGTGTCCATCTTTGCAGTGATGATGACAACTTGAATAATGGTTTAAATGATAATAACTAATATGTATGGCGGAGAAGGCAATGGCACCCCACTCCAGTACTCTTGCCTGGAAAATCCCATGGATGGAGGAGCCTGGTGGGCTGCAGTCTATGGGGTCACAAAGAGTCAGACACGACTGAGCGACTTCACTTTCACTTTTCACTTCTATGCATTGGAGAAGGAAATGGCAACCCACTCCAGTGTTCTTGCCTAGAGAATCCCAGGGACGGGGGAGCCTGGTGGGCTGCCGTCTATGGGGTCGCACAGAGTCGGACACGACTGAGGTGACTTAGCAGCAGCAGCAGTAGCAGTAGCAATATGTATGGAGTCCTTGCTGTGTGACAGAGTCTGCGCTAAATGCTTAATACGTGTGTTAGTTATTCTTCACTCCCAGTGAGCCCGTATTAGAGGTGAGGAAACAGCCCAAGCAAGGTTACATTACTTGAGGAGAGGTTGCAGGACTCAAAGTTCGGGAGTGGCAGCTCAGGTCTTCTTAGCTGCGGTGCCCCTCCATCCTGCCGGGACACCCATATTCTGTGTCTCTGATGACGTCCTACTGATGACAAGCTGCAGGAATGCCCTGAAGCCACAGTGTCTGCTCTAATAACACTTCAGAGAAATGATGGGGGGCAGGGGTGGGGTGGGGGGGGCACGGAATGGCATTTATTTTGACCTGTGGGCTCAGCAGGGGTGGGGTGAGGGGGCACGGAATGGCATTCATTTTGACCTGTGGGCTCAGCAGGGGTGGGTGGGGGGCACGGAATGGCATTCATTTTGACCTGTGGGCTCAGCAGGGGTGGGGTGAGGGGGCACGGAATGGCATTCATTTTGACCTGTGGGCTCAGCAGGGGTTGGGGGGTGCACAGAATGGCATTCATTTTGACCTGTGGGCTCAGCTCGTAGAAGAGGCCAACTGGGTCCAGCCTAGGGCGCGAGCATTACGGGAAAGCCCGGTGAGGACTGCTCGTCATGGTCCTCTCTCTCCGGTGTGGCTCCTGGGAAGCCTGAAAACGAGAGGGGCTTTCAGGTGGGACTGAGCCAAGCCTCATAGCTTTGGGAAAGCCTTGAGGGACATAAGGGCCTTCTTGGTCGTCGGCCTCTCTAAATCAATGCGCTTTTTAACTTTGGAAAGAGACATGCTATAGTTTGTCTTCAGTGAGAATGAATGGTACAAACCTGGGTTTGAGCAGAGAAGGAGCACCGCGGCCTCGTGTGGGTGAAGTGAGCCTTGGCCGAGGAACCAGTGCGATGGGAGCCCCACCTTCCGCAAGCAGAGGTGATCTCTGATCCTTTGCAGAGTCAGCGCCCCGGAGGCCGTGACTGCTGTGTGAGAGCAGGGCTGAGCATGAAGGAGGCAGTAGTAGGCGGTCAGGGCCTTATGAGGACCTCCAGGATGAGCCTTGCGCTCTGACGGAGTCCGCTTCAGAGCCTAGCTTGAAGTATCTGAGGAAGTGGGCAGTCAGAACACAGGAGTCTTTCTAGAGCTCGCTGACTGGTGACCTTGTTTCTACCTCTGCCTCATAAGGGAAAGTCGCTCAGTCATGTCCGACTCTTTGCGACCCCATGGACTATACAGTGCATAGAATTCTCCAGGCCAGAATACTGGAGTGGGTTGCCATTCCCTTCTCCAGGGGATCTTCCCAACCCAGGGATCGAACCCAGGTCTCCCGCATTGCAGGCAGATTCTTTACCAGCTGAGCCACCAGGGAAGCCCTCGGCCTCATAAGATAGTCCTCATTCAAATGTTACACTGAGCCTCCTACATACAAACGTGTTCCATTCTGAGAAAGCGTTTGTAAATCCAATTTGTTAGTAAGTCTGACAAAGGTACCAACTAACACCATCAGCTATATAGTACTGTGCTGTAATAGGTTTATAATACTTTTCCATAAATAATACGTACATAAAAAACAAACACAAAAAATGAAACATTTTAAATCTTACAGTGGAGTGCCTTGAAAGGTAGAGTAGAAGAGTACAACAGCTGGCATCCAGGGGCTGGCATCAAGTGGACAAGGCGGGAGATGGCAGCGCTGAAGGACCATCAGCAACAGGAGATGGAGGGCAGTCTGCAGGCTCACTCGTGCCTGATGCTGATGGCACGCGCCTTCATGTCCTTGAAAGTTCCCCACTTGAAGGTTCCTATGTAGGGGACTTCCTGTAATCAGAATAAGACACTTAGTGAGGGGTTGCCTACAGCGTCCAGCTTCTCACTCTTACTAAAAACCCAAGACCTTGCAGGGGCCTAGGAGGCTCTGTGTGCGTGCTCTGCCCTTGGTTACCCTGTGACCTCATCCACTGGACTCCTTGTTGAATACATGAATGACTTTTGAGGGAACAGGAGATGTTGAAGGTGCTCAATAATGTCTTTTGGACAAATAAAAAAGAAGAGACTTGCTGTTTCAGTGGTGACAGTAGTGAAGCTAACGTTAGAAACAAAAGGCGTGGGAACAACTTAGTGGAGGAAGGAAGGTAAAGGTGGGCTGTTAGAACTTCTTGCTCAGTCGCTCAGTCGTGTCTGACTGCGACACCATGGACCGCAGCACGCCAGGCTTCCCTGTCTTCACCAACTCCCGGAGCTCACTCAAATTCATGTCCATTGAATTGGTGATGCCATCCAACCATCTCATCCTCTGTCGTCCCCTTCTCCTCCTGCCTTCAGTCTTTCCCAGCATCAGGGTCTTTTCCAACGAGTTGGTTCTTTGCACCACATGGCCAAAGTATTGGAGCTTCAGCTTCAACATCAGTCCTTCCAATGAATATTCAGGACTGGTTTTCTTTCGGATGGACTGGTTGGATCTCCTTGCTGTCCCAGGGACTCCCAAGAGTCTTCTTCAGCACTGTCAGAACAGCTGGTTGGTAATCGAGAGCTTGCATCATCAATTTGTTCATTCATTTAACAAGTATTTACGGAGAATTGGCTGTGTACCAGGCACCAGTCTAAAGGGTGTCTGTCCTTCAGTGAATGAGCAGTCACTGGCTTCTTGTGACTGACATCTATTTGGAGAAATACATTACAACTCAGTAGACAAAATGATAATGTCAGGGAACAGTCCATCCTATGAAGAAAACTTCAGCTTGGAGGTGTGAGAGGAGAGGTTTAATTGTAGATCCCACACCTTCCTGGTTTTACACTCTGTCCCCCTCTCTCCTGTGCTGGTACTGAATGCAATGATGAGTACAGTTTAAACCATCTCATACAGTCTGACTGTATTGCCTTGTCTTCCTTAAGATTTTCCCACTAGTTATTAAGACTTACTCTATAAGTATTATTTGAAAAACAAAGAGTTTGACAAAAGAGGGTCCCAGAGTGGTGGTTTCTGTGAATCTACTCTGCACTGAATTTTAAAACCGTAGGCAGTGTTTCATGGGCACAATGGTAACTGTAGTGTTCTTTTGGAAAAGAGTTTAATGAAGAAGTCAGACATGGCGCAAAGAGCTTTTTCCTGCCTTCACACATCTAATGAAGAAGTCAGACATGGCGCAAAGAGCTTTTTCCTGCCTTCACACATCAATACATTATAGTTAAAAGAGATCGTTCTGAAAAATTTAAATTGAAAGAGCTTCAATGTCCATGTGGTTTTTCATTACTTAATTTTCTCAGCACCACTTTTAGCCCCTTTATTTTCTTGTTGGTGTTAATTCATTATGGCAGTGATAGAACACAAATACAGGTTCTGAATCAATAGGATTGGCTTAGAAACATGCATAATTAATGACAAAGTGAACGATTAACATCAGAGAAATGATGATTGCTACGGATGAAGCATTCAGAGCATTTCTCATACGACCAGGTGGGGTCACAGGTGACCGTGGGGCCTGGATTCATTTTCAATCACCACCTTTAATAAGGTGATACAAACTTGGTGGCTTAAAACATTACACATTTATTATCTCATAGCTTCTGTAGGTGAGGAGTCCAGGCAGACCTGGTTGGGTACTCTGCTTAGGGTTTCTCCCAAGGCCAGAATCAAGGGATGGCCAGCCTGAGATTTATCTGGAAGTTCTGGGAAAGAATTTGCTTCCAGGCTCATTGACACTGATGGGAAAATTCAGTTCCATGTGGTTGTGGAACTGAGGTCCTCACCTCCTCATTGGCTGTCAGCTGGGGATCGCTCTCAATTTCCAGAGGCATTTCTTGGCCTGGGGACCCTTCCATCTTCCAAACTAGCACCAGTGAGCTCAGTCCTCCTCATTCATCAAATCTCTCTGACATACGCAGCTCCTCCCTCCTGCTCCCTAAGGGCTCCTGTGACTGGGCCCACCCAGGTAATCCAGGATAATCTCACTATTTTAAGGTCAGCTGATGAGTAATCTTTTTTTCCTTTTCAATTTTTGAAAATTGAAGTTTAGTTAGTTTACAATGTTGTGTTAGTTTCAGAATATAACAAAGTGATTTAGTTATACATGTATATCTATATTTTATATATATATATAATTTTTCAGATTCTTTTCCATTATGGGTTCCCCTGGTTGCTCAGACCATAAAGAATCTGCCTATGATGCAGGAGACTTGGGTTCAACCCCTGGGTTGGGAAGATCCCCTGGAGAAGGGATAGGCTACCCACTCCAGTATTCTTGGGCTTCCCTGGTAGCTCAGATGGTGAAGAATCTGCCTGCAATGAGGGAGACCTGGGTTCAGTCCCTGGGTTGGGACTATTCCCTGGAGAAGAGAATGGCAACCTGTTCCTGTATTCTTGCCTGAAGAATTCCATGGACAGAGGAGCCTGGTGGGCTACCGTCCATGGGTCACACAGAGTTGGACACGACTGAGCAACTCTTTCACTTTTCCATTATAGGTTATTACAAGAAATTGAATATAGTTCCCTGTGCTATACAGTAATCTAAATTTCTGTGAAGTTCCTTTTCCCTAGTAAGGTAACACATTCACAGGAGAGATATCAGAGAGCAGACGATATGGAGGCCTAAAATTTTGTCTATCTTGGGAATATCCTTGTCAACTGAGACAGATCAGATGACCTGCCAAGTAGATGGATTTGAAACCTATACCCTTTTTGTGAAGGAGGAAGTGGTGTTCTCTTGGTATATCTTGTACCCAAACCACTGCAGATTAAAGACGCTCTTGGTGTTCAAACAACAAAACAAACCTTGCTTTTTTAGTATTGAGACATGAACTCTGAAAAGCAAGCTTAAGTAAACAAAAGAAACACTTTTGTCCTGTGGTGGAATACATCTGGATTAGAAGGGGATTAGCAGGACACGTGGCTGAGAACTCAGAGATGGCCACCCAGCTCCAGGTACTTGCTGTGCTCTGGAGCAATTTCAGCCTCTTAATGACAAATGTAAGACATGAAATGATGGCTTAGAAATCTGAATTTTTCTGGGAGTCTGGAAATCTGTGTAAAATCTCCAGAGTTGTTGTTGTTGTTTTTTTCAATGCCAACTAAATCAAAATTTAAAATAATAGCACCCAAACTAACATATCGGGTGCCTAAACTTGGCTTTCTGGCTGCCAGTTCGCAAGGTATAGTTTTACTCATAGTGAGTAAGGTGCATGTTTGAGTAAGAAAAGGTTTTAAATGTGATACAAAATACTCAATTTAGGAATTGATGTGGACAACTCCAGTATAGAACTAAGAAGTGTTTGTCTTTGGCTTCCAGATGCGAGAGTGAGCCTTGGTTGTCCACTTTGGTTTTGTTTGTAAAACGAAGGAAGTAAAGCTCTAATGCTATTTCCTGAGGATTGAACCTTACAGAAGTGTTTAGAATGCCACATTTTCCTGGGTGATACTCCTCAGGTTTCCACAAGCAAAAGGGACCAGGGAAAAGTGTAATGAATTATACACTGAACTTGAAAGAATGTGAAGAACAGTTGGGATAATCCAAGCGTGGGTCCCAATTTGCAGAAAATGACTTTTGTTTTCAGAAATTGGTAGAATGTTCTTTAAAAACACCGATTTAAAGGGACAGTTTATTTTACAATGAAGTGTGTGAGAAGGCACAGAAATTCCCTTCTACTGGTTGAGTTTGAGCTTCATAAGGTTTCTAATAATTATCTCCTATTGGGTGGAAATGGGTAAAAGGATGGTGGGATAGTTGACAGAACAGCTCTGAGTCAAACAAATAGAGCTCTGAATTAAGGCTCTGTCACCCGCCAGCTGTGTGACCGTTGGCAAGGTTATTTCTCTTCTCTGAGACTGTTTTCTCAGCTGTAAAATGGGATCATTAACACCTAACTCAGAGGTGGTTGCGAAGATTAAGTGGACTGATGGGCTTAAAGCAACTGGGTTCTTCTTACATGATTCTAGATTGGAATACCCAGGATTTTATCAACCACTATCAATTCTCACATATGCAGACGACACCACCCTTATGGCAGAAAGTGAAGAGGAACTCAAAAGCCTCTTGATGAAAGTGGAGAGTGAAAAAGTTGGCTTAAAGCTCAACATTCAGAAAATGAAGATCATGGCATCCGGTCCCACCACTTCATGGGAAATAGATGGGGAAACAGTGGAAACAGTGTCAGACTTTATTTTTCTGGGCTCCAAAATCACTGCAGATGGTGACTGCAGCCATGAAATTAAAAGACGCTTACTCCTTGGAAGGAAAGTTATGACCAACCTAGATAGCATATTCAAAAGCAGAGACATTACTTTGCCAACAAAGGTTCATCTAGTCAAGGCTATGGTTTTTCCTGTGGTCATGTATGGATGTGAGAGTTGGACTGTGAAGAAGGCTGAGCGCCGAAGAATTGATGCTTTTGAACTGTGGTGTTGGAGAAGACTCTTGAGAGCCCCTTGGACTGCAAGGAGATTCAACCAGTCCATTCTGAAGGAGATCAGCCCTGGGATTTCTTTGGAAGGAATGATGCTAAAGCTGAAACTCCAGTACTTTGGCCACCTCATGCGAAGAGTTGACTCATTGGAAAAGACTCTGATGCTGGGAGGCATTGGGGGCAGGAGAAGAAGGTGATGACAGAGGATGAGATGGCTGGATGGCATCACTGACTCGATGGACGTGAGTCTGAGTGAACTCTGGGAGTTGGTGATGGACAGGGAGGTCTGGCGTGCTGTGGTTCATGGGGTCACAAAGAGTCGGACACGACTGAGCGACTGATCTGATCTGATCTGATAAATTCTCATGCTGTGGATTTAAAAATGACGGAAGGTGTAACTTCCCATAGCGGGCCAGGGTTTATCTGCCCCTTGCTAAATGAAGCAGACCCTGGGTGGAAGCATCATCTCTTCTGAGCCTGTTGCTGGCTTAGTTGAGGCTTTCCTCTTTCCTAGAAATTCCCAGCATGGAATATTGCTGTGGTTTCATAGCAACATTTTCAAATTTGTGCCCAAAGATCTGGACCCACGCACTGCTTTTACGATACACCAGCCTCTCCTAGGAACATGGTAAAGACGCACACTGTCTGAGCCTTCTGTATGAAATAGAAAATGAAGATATCTTACTCATGGTGGGCTTGAAGGGATTGCTGGAGGCAACATATATAAATACCATTTATGGATTAGGAATCCAAATGGTTACCATTTGCTAGTATACCTGCTGGGCTAGCATGAGTAAGAGAAAAGCAAAATTTGAAAATGACTTGAAGCACGAATGTGAAGGTGACACCCAGTCACTCAGTCACTACTGAATCACTTAATGAATACTTATTGCACATCTATCCTGTTTCAGCTACACTAGGTGTCCAGGATAAAAACACACAAAAACCAATGACACAGTGCCTGACCTCTGGGGAGCCAGGCTCTAGCTCCGAAGATAAACATTGCAATGCCTTGTGATACGCAGGGTGATTCAAATTCTCGCTAAGTATTTTGGAGAGCAGTGGGGCAGATTCTAGGAAGACACTTCGAATGAAATATGTTACGGTGTTTTTGCTGGAGGTTAGTATCTAGGAGATGCTCTCAAAGACGAAAAACAACTAAAACCAAATGTTTGTCTATTTGCTTTCTTGAACTTTAAGTTATATATTCAATGGAGTTTTCCCAGCTTCCCTACCTAAGGTCATCTTTCTAAAAACGTTATATAAGATTTAAAATACAATTATAAAAAAAAAATGAAATTTACCTGCCATAGCCCTAGATGCCAAAGCACATGGCCATGAGTTTGTAATTGGTCAGAGCTGTTGCTTAGATCAGGGTTACCATAACCTTCTAAACTGCTATTGTGAGTCAGAAAATCCTTACTTAAAGATATTCCAGAAGGTGTGTTTCAGTTTTGATGACTTGTGAAATACCATAAAGTATTTTAGTAAGGTCAAGCTTAGAACTAGATTTCAAAGAAAACAAGTTAAATTTATAGTAACCCCTTAAATCAAAATTGAATGCTATTGCATACTCACTTTTTAGATGAGTAGAATAATCAGACCAACAGCAGGCAAGTTAATTACATGGTTCTATTACTAATAATCTTTTATAATATAATGAAGAACAACTAATAAAATAATTTACTCTCAATGAGATCATTAGCAGACATTTTATAATTATAAATAGGAATTTTATAGCTATTAATGATAACGGATTGCAATGGGTTTAGAAACAATTGAAATATCGACATTTTAGAAATTATTTAACTTTTATTTATTAATGCACATTTTTTTAGCTTTCTATCCATTGCCTTTTCTATTATTATATAGACCTACTACAATTAAACATGAAGGAGCTTATTGAAAAATGGCTTTTTTGAGTTTTAATAATTAGGAGACAGAAAATATATTCCTGGACCCTTGTTTTTAACTGATGTTGTCTATTTTCGTGCTCCAAAGGCCTAATGATGCATTAAGAGTTTTCCATTTTTGTTGGTTCGATTTTCTATTGAGGAACATTCCTGAAAGTGACAGAATGAAGTCGGGAGGGAAAAGATTGAAAACCTCCCAAGACTGACTACAGTTATGGAAATAAGCTTATGATGGGAAATAATTCAGGTCATTTTCATTTTTAGTTCTTATCAGAGATTCATTGTACTTATATATAAAACACAGAAATTATTCCATTATAAATTCAAAGCTATAGTTAGATCAGCATATTAAGAACCACTTCAAAGTGGAATTCTTTTATCATTTTGAGTTATTTCCCTTATAGAAGAAGAAATGCCAGTTGGGCTGCAGATTATAGAGGACGATCATCTCTCCCTAGAAGAGTTAGCAATATGAATATTGTTTTGTGAGGAATGAGATTTGGGAGTTGAGAGTGATCTTATTAGCACCAGACTCCCTTGGCTAATAATCTCCCGACTATGGGATCTATATTAAATCCTTTTCTATTTATATTCTTTGGCAGGCTCTTATTCATGGCCATTGTGGAGATTTTGTTAAGTAATAGTTCTCTCGAGAAATCATGGGTGCTTTCTGAGGTCACGATCTCCAGAGAGCTTACACAGAGGGCCATACGTCCTCTTTCCCGGTAGGAAGCCATGCTGTGTCCATTTGCTTTAACACACGCTTGATTTGTAAGGTTTCTGACATTCCTTTCTTCCAAGAATTTAAGAGTGATCTATCACTCTTTATTTTGTGAGGTAAAATTGATTAGGGAAAACAATAAACATAATTCTTTAAGCATGAAACCCAATATATTTTGAATACTTGCCTGGGCTGCCATAGCAATCCTCGAGTGTCCATTCTCTAGAGACCGCTGGGCCGTGCCGAAGGGGGCCTGGTAAACAGTCCTCGCGGTATTTCTTTTTATGCTGGAAGGAATTTCACCCTTGGCCTTTATTGTTATCATTTTGCTCTGACGTGACAAAAAGTCCATTCCCTTCCACATTCTGATACCTGTTCGGTGCGGTCAGGTTGTTGCCAGACGGAGGAAGTCTACCAATGTGGTGATGGTGTTCTTGAACACCCACCTCAAGGTTTCAATGATAGTTGTGGTTTAAAAACAGTTGGATTAGTTGGGCGGTGCTGGCGAGCAGAGGGCCCATGTTTCACTAGGTTTCAAGGGCCACCTGAAAGGCAACTCCATTTCAGAATCTGTGGACTTCAAACAATCTATTTCCAGACAGAGGTCAGCCTAAATGGATGAGGGGGCAGTGCTGGGGAGTTGGTATTTGGTGAGAGGTAGATTTTAAAAGATGTCCAGACTTCATTTCCCACCTTACCCTTACTACCAACTCGCTGTGGGCCGCAGACAGGTGACTGTGTTACTCTGGGTTTATGCGTTCTCACCTGGTGCCCACCCACAAGGATGTGTGGAATTTAGGTCGGCCAAGCAGCTGGCACGTTACAGACTCATCATGTAGCGTGAGCTCCATGCACTCACTTTGATGGGTGCTCAGATTTAAATCAGATGTGTCCCTCCTACCTGCCCACACAGTAGCCCGCTCGCTCAGATCAGCCTGAAGACCAGGTAAGCCCTGCGCTCCTCCAGGTCGGGTCCTCAGTGGGCGGCGGCAGCCTCTCCTGGGAGTTGGTGAGAAATGCAGTCTCGGGCCCCACCCCAGACCTGCGCGGTCAGAAGCTGCCTCTGGGCCACGTGACCGTGTGTGCGCATCGAGTTTGGAGGGCGCTGTGGGTTCTCTCCCGACCTTGTCGGTTCCTTGTGCTCTGCGTTGTGGGGGTCTCTTCCGTGTCTCTTCGCCGCTTGCTGGGGTGGTGTTGGGGGGATGGACAGCTGAGCTTGGGGGTGAGGGCTACAGCCCGTCACCCTGCTCGTCCAGGGAACAGCCCCCAGCTTTGGGCCTGGCTCGAGGGGACCCTCAATAAATGTTTATTGAGTGAAACTGAGCAGCCAACAGGCCGACTCGCCCCGCCCGTGAGTTCCGCCGCCTCACAGCAGCCCTCCAGGGGCCTGGAGAGCGATCCCTGCGCGGGAGGTCACTGCCCGAGGCGCGGACGGGCCTGCCGGGGGCAGAGCCTTGCCCACGGCTGCTCCTGCCTGGAAGTGTGTGGAGCTCGGGGGAGCCTGTCAGCTGTGTGCAGCCGGCACCACGGCCGGGAGAGCCCTCGCTTCCTCCCGTGCCCTGCCTGGCAGAGGCGGGTGCGTCCGTGCTTGGGCAGCAGTTTTCTTTCCGTGATTGTCTTTCTGGTTCAGAGGGGACAGAGGAATGTGCTCGGTCCAGCGTACCGGCGTCATATTTTTGCACATCTGCGACCGGCTGGCCTGCGTCTCAACTCTCTTCTGTATTGGTGTTAAATTTCCAAGTTGCTGGTTCACAGGCTGGCACAGGGCGTGGTTGCGACAAGGGGACTGGGGAGCTGACGGTGCCCCAAGGCCGATGAGGTCGGGGACAGAGCTGGCTGCCTTGGGTGCTGGGAGAAGCAGGAGACTGGGCTCCTGAAGGTCTGGGCAGTGAGTTGTGTTGCATGATCTAGGGCAGATCAGATCTGTCACTTCCCTAATCTGTATAAACATGCCTAAGCCAAGCTTTCTCAGTCCATGTGTGTGTTCGCGTGTGTTAGTCGCTCAGCTGTGTGACTCTCTGGGACTCCACGGCCTGCAGCCCTGCAGGCTCCTCTGTCCACGCCGTTCTCTATGCACCGATCCTGGAGTGGGTTGCCATTTCCTCCTCCAGGGGATCTTCCCGATCCAGGGATCGAACCGGAGTCTGTTTTGTCTCCTGCGTTGGCAGGCAGGCTCTTTACTACTAGTGCCACCTGGGAAGCCCCTAATCAGTCTGTACCAGAGTGTATTTCAGTGAGGTTTACTCCGAGGCCCCTGTACCGCAGTGGTCCATAATCTGCCTCCCCAGCGGGTTAGTGTTCTTAGCACTCCCCTTTCCCCAGCTCCCTAGGCCAGTCTTGGCGACTCTGTCAGGTCAAGGTACTTGTTTTTGGAACCACCCCACTTCACTTCCTGCTGCTGCTGTAGGCTTGGGAATCTGCTGAACTCACGATGACCAGCGTCTTCCTCTTCAGCAGACTTCTCCTCATCCTTGCTGTACGATCTCTTCCTGGTCTTCTATCCTTCATTCAAAACTCTCATTTATCATTGGCCAATCTCTGGATGGGACTTAGAAGAAAACAGCCAGATGAACACACAAAGTAGAATCTCCCCTAGTTCTTCGAAGGATGCTTCTTCTTTCTGGATGGAATCTGTATTCACGGGCATGCTTAGTCGCTTCAGTCATGTCCGACTCTCTGCAGTCCTATGGACCATGGCCTGCCAGGCTCCTCTGTCCATGGGATTCTCCAGGCCAGAATACTGGAGTGGGTTGCCATTTCCTTCTCCATTATTCACGGGATCTTGTAACAAGCTGAGCGACATTAGCACACAGCAGATTTGGGGGGTAAAGGGGACATTGATCCGTCTGTAAGATAGTTTGCCTAATACCAGCTGCGGTAGCAGACAAATGCCGCCATTTCAGTGACTTCCATGAAGTTAAACTTGGTGTAAAATGTAGGTGGCACTGTACTGAGGACGGGCTTGGACTGGGTGGGCGGCAGTGCGAAGGATCACTCCAGCCCGTCCCTCAGAGCCCCGGGATGCTGCCATCTGCTGTTTTCCACTCGTGCTTTCCTAGGTTACTCCGGACAGGAGAGAGCCCATGGAGGCGGGGAGGTGTTTATGGGGTGAAGCCGGAGGAGGCACGCATGCTTCCTGCTCCCCTTCCACTGTCCAAAGCTGAATCGCGTGGTCAAGTTTAACCACAAAGGAGCTGGGACCTGCAGCCCAGCTGGGTGCCAGGCCTGGGGACCCATCCTTGCTGCTGTCCGCATGGGAGCCGCCCTGTTCCTTTTTTTCCTGCAACTCCTTGGAGAGGCTCGACCTTCCCTCCTCCTCTTGAGAGGCAGCTCTTTTCAGGGAACAGCCCCCCTCCACCCACCTGAAGAACAAGAATAGAACCTTGGCGCGCCTCACTTTGGCGGTTGCCAACAATTAAGCCAGTCTCAGTTTCCTGTATTTCAGAAGGATGTTTAGACAGTAAATTATTTGGGGTCATCGTCTTCGTCCTGTGCTTTTGCAGTTTCCTTGGTGGAAGCAGAGACTCATACAATTGCTCAGTGAGAGACATAGTGCTTCTTCTGACCCTGCCCACCGCAGACAGAACCTGAGACACACACAGGTTAAAAGGTACACTATCTGGTACAGCAGGAATCTGCCTGCCGTATCCTTTCTGTGATTACAGTTCTTAAAGAGCTAGCCTGAACATATAGGACAAAAGAGATGTTTTAAATTTTTTTTAATTGGTATGCTGGCTCTGGAATCTGCTGGATGACTTTGGACAAGTGAATCAGCCACTCCGTGTCTCAAATTCCCTAATCTGTAAAATGGGACTAATCATCGTAGCTACCTCCTGGGTTGATGTTTGCAGTACATAAGATAATGGATGTTAAGTTTCTAGTATAATATCTGGAACATAACTCCTATGCTTCATAAATATTGACTATTACTTTTCTTTAATGCTAGGAGGATTGGTATTTAGTTCAGGGGCTCCAAAGAAGAAATTACAAAGCGGGTGGCTTTCTGTTACTGGAAGAGTGGAGTGAAGGTAGAAAATCTGAGGGCAGTGTTATCTCTCTGCGGAAGGGAAATGATTTCAGTAGGTTCAATAGGTTGGAATCTAACTTTCCCAGGAGCACAGCTGATAAATGCCGCCTCTCATTCAGAAGGTACAGGGGCTCCTTCAAAGGGCAGGGATTCTGAGCTCTGGCTATGCACACTGGCTCTGCCCAGCTGTCCTTGATGGGTGGTGGGGGGCTTCCTTTGGGTGACTGCTTCCCTGGAGAGACCAGAGACTTTATGTGCCTGAAGTCAGAGCAAATGCTCCTCTACCAGCCTCCATAGAGCTCTCTTGGTGTTGGAGGTAACGTGTTTTATCCATTCTGAGCAATGAGTCTGTGTGGGTGTAAGAAAACAAGCTTTCTTCTGCTGTGGTTAAAATATGCGTACATGCATGCACGCATACATACATACATACATATACACATAAATGGAAGAGAAGCACAGCAGTACTGGTTCTGAGGAGATAAAGCAGTTGCAGCTATACACAGGATACAGATGTGCCATGCTGTTTGTAAGCCAGTCGCCTAGGGACCTTGGTGAAATACAGATCCTAACTCAGCAGGTCCCGGTGGGGCCAGAGATTCTGCATGGCTAACAGGCTCCCTTGTGATTTGGGTGCTGCTGGGCTGGGACCACACTTTGAGTAGCAAAATAATGCATTGCTTCATTGTTGCTGTTTTGTTTTGTATTCTGGAGAAAGTGTGTGTGTGTGTGTGTGTGTGTGTGTGTGTGTGAGTCGCTCAGTTGTGTCCAACTCTGCAACCCCATGGACTGTAGCCCACCGGGCTCCTCTGCCCTTGGAATTCTCCAGGCAAGAATACTGGAGTGGATAGCCATTCCCTTCTCCAGGTGATCTTCCCAACCCAGGAACTGAACCTGGGTTAAAGGCAGCCCTTTGCCCCAGAATAGAGAAGCTGGGATTCTAGATGAGTGATTCGCTAGATGTGATCTCAGCGATTCAGCCTCTGTACCACCTGGGAAGATGCTAGGAATGCAGAGTATCCCCCCACTCTCCCTCCCCCCCACTCTCCCTACCCCCCCATTCCCCCTACCCCCCACTCTCCCTACTCCCCCACTCTCCCTACCCCCCCACTCTCCCTTCCCCCAACCCTGACACACACCAGACCTCCTCAGTCTGGGAGCTGGAGGCCAGAACCCAGCAGTTTCTGTGTAAGACTCCTGGAAGTAATTCTGACAGGGCAGAAGTTTGAGAACCATTGCACTAGAGTAGTGGACTGGGTTTGAAAATTCTGCGGAGGATGTAACCAACATAAAGAATGGTTCTGGGCTCCCAGAGCACATCTCCTGGTCTCTTTCTGCTCAAACTGGATTCCCTGGGCTGTTATGTCCTGGCATGAAAGGATGGGATGGAGGAAGATGGCTCTTCAAGGGCTTAGCTTTACGTGTGCATCCTCCAGTGGCTGTTCTGCGTTCCTTATGTGCCTGCAGAGTCGCTCAGTCGTGTCTGACTCTTGGCAACCCCTTGGACTGTAGCCCACCAGGCTCCTCTGTCCATGGGATTCTCCAGGCAAGAATACTGGAGTGGGTTGCCACACCCTTCTCCAGGAGATCTTCCCAACCCAGGGATCAAACCTGTGTCTCCTGGACTAGCAGAAGATTCTTTACCGCTTAGCCACCAGGGAGGCCCTTTCCTTATATGAGGACCATGCAAAACCAATTGTGTGTCCAAAATAAAGCCTGGGAAATTGTTTCATGGTACAACAATTCCTGAGTGGCTGTGAGGCTCAGATAAGTTCCCGTCGAGAACTTTCTTTGGTTGTGGTGTTGGGATAAATAGGGTGTCCAGGTTTGCCTGAGCCGGAGCAGTTTTTCACAGCACGGGACTTGCAGTGCTGATACCAAGGTCTGGTGTCACCAAGGACAGCCCATCACCCTAATTGCAGGCTATTTCGGGTACAGCTGCAAAGTGTGAATCACTAGGGGGTCTTGTGAAAATGCAAGCTCTGATTTGGTACTCCCAGGTTGGAGCCAGGGAATCTGCATTTCCAACAAGTCCTTAGATGACATTCCACTGCTGATCTTTGAACCACACTTGGGTACCAAGGCAGTGTGTCGGCCTTGGGGCTCCGAGCTGGCCTATGTGCAGATCAATCAGGGTGTCCCATAGCCACTCACACCGCAGGTGGGCTGGTTGGCCTTAACAAATTCAGAGAGAATTTTAGGGCCGTCTCCAAGGCATTAGGGGCTTTCATGGTGGCTCAGTGGTTAAAAAAAAAAAACAAAAAAAAAAACCCACCTGGGAATGTAGGAGACACGTGAGACCTGGGTTTGGTTCCTGGGTCAGGAAGATCCCCTGGAGGAGAAATTGCAGTATTCTTGCCTCAGAAATCCCATGGACAGAGGAACCCGGCAGGCTACAGTCCATGGGGTTGCAAAGAGTCACACATGATTTAGCAACTAAACAACCACCAAGGCTATCGGATTGTGTATTTCGCCTACAATTATAGAATATTAGTGGGCTTCCCTGGTGACTCAGTGTAAAGAGTCCGCCTGCTAATGCAGGAGACCTGGGTTCAATCCCCGGGTTGAGAAGATGCCCTGGAGAAAGAAATGGCAACCCACTCCATTATTCTTACCTGGAGAATCCCATAGGCAGAGGAGCCTGGCGGGCCCTAGTCTATGGGGTTGCAAAGAGTTGGACACGACTTGCAACCAAGCACGCACACACACAGAATGTTAACAAATCATACAATTCTGGGCTGTGGATCTTTCCCCCATCGAATCCAACTACACTTTTTAAAAAATTATTATTTACAAGGACAGGTGACTGCTGTTGACCCATGAAAAGAACACTCTCAAGTCTATTGATCTTGGTTCATGTTTGAGTACAACTTAATACTTTTCCTTGTTTGGGCTGAGCGTCTGCAAATGACCCGGGATGGCATATCTGTCATTTTCAGTCTTGTCTCCGCCTGGCAAATGGTACATTTGTCCTTGAGTTTACAGCTGTGGTCGACCACAGGGTCTTTTGCTTTTTGCAGTGTTTCTGCTTTTCAGCCTAATGAGTTTTGCTTTATCCACATCCTCCTTTACTAATTGCAACACAGCAGCACGTTCTGTAGCCCATCTGTTTCCATGATTGATTGTCTTTTACTTCAGGGTGTCCTAATGAGTTACTTAAAAAAAAAGTCAAGCTTTAGTGTGACCTTTAAGATCATCATAAATTGCGTTTGCATGTTGTGACCACCCAAAGCACAAGAAGCAATTTGTTTGGTGTTGAGGAGGTGGTTTCTCCTTCCTCCCCGCACGACACAGTCATGCCCTGAGCTCTGTTGCCTTGCGACGTCTGTCTCATCCTGCTGACACCCCACCGTGGTCAGTCTTCCAGGCTGCATGCCTTTGCTGCTCATGGACAGAGAGAGGGTGGTTCTGTCTGTGGCCGGGCTTACTTATCTCTCTCAAGAGGCTGCCGATCGTAGGATTTTCTAATAGTGTATAAAGTTGTCTGCATGCAGAGCTAATCCTCACTGTTTGTGCTGCTGCTGGTGCTAAGTTGCTTCGACCCCACAGACGGCAGCCCACTAGGCTCCTCTGTCCCTGGGATTCTCCAGGCAAGAACACTGGAGTGGGTTGCCATTTCCTTCTCCAGTGCATGAAAGTGAAAAGTGAAAGTGAAGTTGCTCAGTCATGCTGGACTCTTAGCGACCCCATGGACTTCAGGCTACCAGGCTTCTCCGTCCATGGGATTTTCCAGGCAAGAGTACCAGAGTGGGTTGCCATAGTTATTGTCTATAAAGACATCTCCAGCTCTGGAGTTAGCAAAAACTAAACAGTTGGCCCTAGGGGATGTCTAGGGTCAGGTTCCTGGTCTGATGGTCACAACATTTTTCTCAAGTGATTAACGCATGACCTTGTGTTGCGTGTGTTTCTGTTTAAAGAGACCTTATTTAATTTATGTCCTTGACTCACTAACAGCGGCTTCAGGGCCCGCAGCTCCCCCCGCCCCGGGCCTGGAGGCAGCTTGTCTAACATGCGTGTTTGCTCCACAAGGTGAGCACAGCCTGCTTGCATTTCAGACCCCTAGACAGCACGGCGGTGCTATGCTTGGGAGCCATTTTAAACAGCCCCATCGACAAAAAGCACACACATGTGAAAACTGCGGCACTAAAAAAAGCCACAAAGTAGACATCCGTTTACCACGTGAGAGCTGAAATAAGACGGCTCACCCTCCAGTGATAGGTGCACAGGGCGACTCGCGCGTTTCACAGCTTTGGGCACGTTCACCAGTACCTGCAAAAGTGCCATAGGTATTGATTTGGGGTTACAAATTGTAGTTTCTTTTACAGGTTCACAAATATGAACCGTATGAATAATGATTAACTGTATGAATAATGGATCGTTATAGGACCATGCTCTTGTTTCTTTTAAAACATTTTATTGAAGTATAGTTGATTTATGCTGCTGCTGCTAAGTTGCTCCAGTCATGTCCAACTCTGTGCGACCCCATAGACGGCAGCCCACCAGGCTCCCCCATCCCTGGGATTCTCCAGGCAAGAACACTGGAGTGGGTTGCCATTTCCTTCTCCAATGCATGAAAGTGAAAAGTGAAAGTGAAGACGCTCAGTCATGTCCGACTCTTAGCGACCCCATGGACTGCAGCCCACCAGGCTCCTCCATCCATGGGCTTTGCCAGGCAAGAGTACTGGAGTGGGGTGCCATTGCCTTCTCCAGTTGATTTATAATGTTGTGTTAATTTCTGCTGTATAGCAAAGTGGTTCAATTATACACACACACATATATATATATTCTCTTTTGTATTCTTTCACGTAATGTTTCTCACAGGACACTGAGTATAGGTCCCTGTGCTAAAGAGTAGAGCCTTGTTTATCCACCCCATATGTGTTAGTCTGCATCCAGTAACCCCAGACTCCCAATCCACCCCTCCCTGCACCCCTCCCCCTCGGCTCCCACAAGTTTGTTCTCTATGTTTGTGAGTCTGTTTCTCTTTCATAGATAAGTTCATTTCTGTTGTATTTTAAATTCCACATATGTGATTATCATAAGGTATTTGTATATGACCATTCCCTTGATTGCTGGCTTTTCTTACTCTATGAAAGGACAAGAATTCATTGACTCTGCCCTCGCACAGGGGTAAAAGGATTTGCTTCAGCCATTGCACAATTGCTGGAGGTGTGATGGTAGAGGTCCGCCTTTCATACAAATGAAGACACATCATCTCCTTGGCACCACCTTCTTATTACCAGTATCCAGAGCCCTCTTTATGAACAAACACGAGAGCGAGCTTTGTTGGATACCATGTAGAAGGGACTAACCTCCATGCACGAATCCCTGTGTTTCAGGGGTCTTGCAGGCTCCCAGAGAAAGGAGGCTCTTTATCACAAATGATGAACATGAAGCAGTTAATGGTGGTAGAGAGCTTCAGACCCACCAGGGATGGGCTGGTTTTTCTTTCCTGCATTCCTGTGCATGTGGGCTCAGTTGTATCCAACTCTTTGTGACTCTGGACTGTAGCCTGCAAGGCTCCTCTGTCCACGGAATTTTCCAGGCAAGAATACTGGAGTGGACTGGTATTTCCAGCTCCAGGGGATCTTCCCAACCAGAGACTGGACCCACATCTCTTGTGTCTCCTGCCTTGGCAGGCAGATTCCTTGTCACCGCACGACCTGGGAAGCTCTTTTCTTTCCTGTTAAACTGCAGATTCCACCTGTCTTTTCACCGTTGTGCCCCACTACCTGCCATATAATGAGAGCCCAAGTAGTTTTTGAATAAACGTGGAAGTATTTGAGCTGATGTCTCAAGGCCTAACTTATATCAGTTTTTTAAACTGTTTGATAACTCTCCATGGGATATTTATCAAGTAGAATTATATTTCACAAATCAATTGATTCTACCCGAGGCCTGTAAACTTTAGCTTCAGCATTCTCACCCCTCCAGTATTTTATTATGAAAAAAAATTTCAAATAGACAGAAAGGTTAAAGGATTTTCACAGTGACTATCCATATATCCACCATCCATATCCTAACATTTTACTATCCTTGATTTTTCACAGATCTGTGTATCCATCTATCCCTTTACCCATTCATCAATCCATCTTATTGTTTTATGTGTTTCAAAGTATATTGAAGCGTGACTTTCCTGATGGTCTAGTGGCTAAGACTCTGCACTCGCAGTACATGGGGCCCAGGTTCAATCCCAAGTCAGGGAATTAAATCCCTCATGCCACAACTAAGAGTTTGCATTCCTCAGCAAAGCTCTAAGGTCCCTCCTGCCACACCTAAGGCATGGTGCAACCACAATAAATAAATATTTTTTAAAAAAACAGAGTAAATTGAAGACATAAGTACATCTCTCCCTTAATATTTCAATGTGCATAGCATTAACTACAGTTTTGTTTTTGACATGACTTTTTAATTTATTTTGGTAATAATTTCTTTATCTATAAAATTATAGGTTTATGCTGAAAGATACCTACTCCCCTTTCAGGTGGTTCTGTGAGTACTTAGTGCCTGGCTTGGTTTAGAGGGGTTAAAGTGTGGAACAAGTAAGTTTTCCCCTAAGTTTTGAACCTTGGATCAGGAAAGTTTTATTGGAACAGAGCTGCACCCTTTCAGTTATATAGTTTCTAAGAGTGCATTCATGCTACCATGGTAGAGTTGATTAATTCTGAAGGAGACTATTTGGTCTATATAGCCCCAAATGCTTTCTATCTACTTGTACAGAATTAATCTGCTGATTGCTGTTGTAAAGAAAAAAATAAAAACTATTGTGTAGCCTGGGAGGAATCTGGAAATTAGAATAATGATAACTCTAAAAAAAAACTTGGCAGAGGTGGCGAAGGGGACACTGTAAACACTAGAGAATTGAGATATAAGTGTGCCTTTCAATAGTATTTATGTCTTTAGATATACTCTTCCCTATTTTTTCTTTAAATGTAAAAAGGGGAAACAAAATAGGGCTTCGGTGCGTGTCAGTCAGCGTATGCTGAAGGACGCTGTAACAGACGGAGCCCGCGTCCCTGTGGCTTTCAGCAGCTCATCTACTTGCCCTCCGCAGGTCACCCTCGGTTTGCTCTGCACTGTCTTCTCTCTGGACTCAGGTCGACAGAACCTCCTCTGTCTGGGCCGTTGTCGGTCTTGTGGTGGTGAGGACGGGGAGGGCCGGGCACAGCTGACTTTGAGAGCTTCGGCCTAGAAACGACACGCATGGCCTTTGCTTCCATTTCCTTGGCCAAGAAGTCACAGAGGCAAACCGGGATGCGGTTGCTTAGCACCGCTGCGGAGAGAGGAAGCACGTCAGTGTGAGCAATAATGAGCTCTTCTCACAGAGGCGGCGGGGTCAAGAGATTCATGTTGTTTAAAATAGTGACTTTAAATGTTTGCAGGCAGAGGGCAGAAACCTGTGCAGAGAGGAGGAAAAGCTTCTGCTGTTACTCCTGCTAGGGCCAGACTTTCAGGGTCAGGTGAGGTTCTGGGTCTGTGGATTAGACCTGAAAGTCCATACTAGCTACAGTAAAAGATCTAGCAAATAGGAATCAACCTGGGCAGATGGGTGAATGGCAGAATCTGACCAATTAGGGATGAAGCTTGAAACTTTGCATTTCTAACAGGTTCCCCAGGGATGCTGATGTTGTCGATCTAGGGGCCATACTTTGAGTAGCAATGATGTACATCATCAGATATTCTGACACAAAAGAGGGAAACAGGCATTCGTTTGCAAACCACGTGGGTCAAACAGACCAAATAATAAATCCCAGGGGAATAAAAGTACCTGTTCTGAAATGTTGGGCATTTCTAGTTCAGAGCATCTCCAGGGCAGAGATGAACTGGGCTTTGAGACAACAGAGGCCCTTTGAATGACAATGAACAGATCAGATGGATTCGTGATTGGCAACAGCAGAGTGGGTAGGTCGAGTTGGGTAGCTGCAGAAGGGTGGGAGGCGTTGAACGGGAGCAGTTCCACACCGTGGCTTTGGGGCTCCCCTTCTGCCAGCAGCCTGTCTGTGATGCTGTGGGAGTCGGCCGAGACAGCAGCACTCTGCCATCACAGGCAGGACTTCAGAAACTGCAGTCATTGTTTTTTGAGCACTCAAACATGAACAGCAGTTGTCAGAATCCCCATCTTTAGATAGTAGCAAATGATTCAGTACAGTTAATAAAAACCATCCAGCAATTTCATTGCTATGAAGTGTGTTTCATCTGAGTTTTGATTGTCATAAATAACTTGCTAGTTAAATCCTGAATCAAAACTACAGCTGTGGGATTTGACGTGTGAAGAGAGAATTTTGAGGTGAGATTGTTCTCTAGAATTTCAGCATAATTTCTTCAAAAGAAAATCTGTAGTCATTATACATGCATGTATGTAACTGTAACATACATGCATGTGTGTAACTGTAACATACATGCATGTGTGTAACTGTAACATACATGCCTATGCATGTAACTGAGTTACTTTGCTGTACACCTGAAACTAATGCAACATGTAAGTCAACTCTACTCTGATAAAAACGTAAAAAGGAAAATCCATAGTTATTAGGAAGAGTTAACTTATTGTTTGTGAGTCCTCTCTTTAGTGACGTTAACAGCAGTGTCTTGGCCACATTATATTTCAAACTTAACTTCTGTGTGAACAACTCTTATAGTCAAGTTTTGTGTCATAGGCATCTGTCACTGAATTCAGATCCTGCCACCTGCTTGCTGGGGTGCCATGGGCAACTGTTGAACTTTTCTGAGCCTCCTTTTTTTGCCTGTAAACCCTTGCTAATATCTTATTGTGTCAGTGATAGTTTAACAGTAATAATTGGATTGGCCAAAAAGTTTGTTCCGTTTTAGGTAAAAATAAAAGACCACGTTTTTCATTTCCACTAAGACGTTTCTTGAACAATGTATTCCTTAACCAAATGAACTTTTTGGCCAACCCAAATTATTTAGAGAACATTGCATAAACTAGTCTCTCAGTAAAATGTTAGGTGCATTTGAAATCATTCTTATTTCAACATTTAGAGTGAACTGGAGTTGGGCAAGTATTAGAGAGCGTGTGGGAAAAGTGGAACCACAGACACTGCTCATGAGATTTTAATATAAAAGCACTTTAAAAACCAGTTTGGCATTCTCTTAAAATGTTAAAGATAGGTACACCATATGACCCAGAAATTCTATTTATAGGTATCTGCCCAAGGGAAATGAAAATATGTCCCCATAAACACTTGTACACAAATATTCATAGCAGCATTGCTCCTAGCAGCCAAAACAAAAGTCCATCAACTAGTGACTGAATAAGCAAATTGCAGTATACCTAGATGGGGCTTCCGTGTGGCTCAGTGGTAAAGAATCCGCCTGCAGATGTAGGAGGCGTGGATTCCATCCCTGGGTTGGGAAGATCCCCTGGAGAAGAAAATGGCAACCCGCTGCAACATTCTTGCGTGGGAAATTCCATGGCCAGAGGAGCCCAGCAGGCTACAGACCACGATATCACAGAACTGGCCATGACTGAGCAACTGAACAACAGCCACGGTATATTCTAGACGCTGAATATTGTTTGGCAACAAGATTGAATGAAGTACTGATATATGCTACAGCACAGATGAACTTCAAAAACACTGTTCTAGGGAAAAGGAGCCAGGCACAAAAGACCACAAATAGTTTCCTTCCATTTATATGTTTTTTACCCCAAATCATTGCTTTGTACACTTTTACAGGTGAATTTGAAATGGAGTCTCCTGTATCTAAAACTTTATTCCCTTTCTTGTTCCACGTCTGTTCCCCCTCAAGATGGAGGAGTTTCAAAGAAAAGAAGGGATTGAAACAGAGCTGGACCCTACAGGGCCCTCCCAGTGACAGAAGTGTTTCCCTGTCCCCTGGTTTTTGTTTGGAGACCTTCCCTAAATTCCAAGTGACAGATTCAGACAGCTGCTAATTAGGGAATGCAGAAACAAAGGAAAGAGAGTTAAGAAGCAATGGTGCACTGATATTCCAGCTGAGCTAGTTCAAATCCTGAAAGATGCTGCTGTGAAAGTGCTGCACTCAATATGCCAGCAAATTTGGAAAACTCAGCGGTGGCCACAGGACGGGAAAAGGTCAGTTTCCATTCCAACCCCAAAGAAAGGCAGTGCCAAAGAATGCTCAAGCTTCTGCACATTTGCACTCATCTCACACGCTAGCAAAGTAATGCTCACAATTCTCCAAGCCAGGCTTCAACGGTGCATGAACTGAAAATTCCAGATGTTCAAGCTGGATTTGGAAAAGGCAGAGGAACCAGCAATCAAATTGCCAACATCCATTAGATCATAGAAAAAGCAAGAGAATTCCAGAAAAACATCTACTTCTGCTTTATTGACTACACTAGCCTTTGATGGTGTGGATCGCAACAAACTGGAACATTCTTCAAGAGATGGGAATACCAGATCACCTTACCTGCCTCCTGAGAAATTTGTGTGCAGGTCAAGAAGCAACAGTTAGAACCAGACAATGAACAATGGACTGGTTCCAAATTGAGAAAGGAGTACATCAAGGCTGTATATTGTCACCTGGCTTATTTAACTTCTATGCAGAGTACATCATGTGAAATGCCGGGCTGGATAAAGCACAAACTGGAATCAAGATTGTCAGGAAAATTATCAGTAACCTCCGATATGCAGATGACACCACCCTTATGGCAGAAAGTGAAGAACCAAAGAGCCTCTTGCTGAAAGTGAAAGAGGAGAGTGGAAAAGCTGGCTTAAAACTCAGCATTCAAAAAACTAAGATCATGGCATCCAGTCCCATCACTTCATGGGAAATAGATGGGGAAACAATGGAAGCAGTGACAGACTTTATTTTCTTGGGCTCCAAAATCACTGCAGATGGTGACTGCAGCCATGAAATTAAAAGACGCTTACTCCTTGGAAGAAAAGCTATGACCAACCTAGACAGCATATTAAAAAGCAGAGACAGTACTTTGCTGACAAAGGTCCGTCTAGTCAAAGCTATGGTTTTTCCAGTGGACCATAAAGAATGCTGAGCACAGAAGAATTGATGCTTTTGAACTGTGGTGTTGGAGAAGACTTTTGAGAGTCCCTTGGACTGAAAGAAGGTCAAACTAGCCAATCCTAAAGGAAGTCAACCCTGAATATTCATTGTAAAGACTGATGCTGAAGCTGAAGCTGCAATACTTTGAGAGTCGACTCATTGGAAAAAACCCTGATGCTGGGAATGATTGAAGGCAGAAGGAGAAGGGGAAGGCAGAGGATGAGATGGTTGGATGGCATCACCAACTCGATGGACATGAGTTTGAGTAATCTCCTGTAGTTGGTGATGGACAAGGAGGCCTAGTGTGCTGCAGTCCATGGGGTCACAAAGAGTCGGACACAACTGAGCGACTGAACTGAACTGAGTGCAGTGATAAGGCAGAGTCCTCGTTCCTCCTCAAGGGATGTACACTGAACAGTCTCACACAGATCTCTGAGTTCTTCTGGAGGAATAAGGCCCCCACCCAGATGAAGGATGGTGACTTGGGACTGAACACAGTATGTGAACTCAGAACTGGCTGGACCCAGAAGGCTGATGATTGAGATCCTGGAACCTCACCCTGTTACCTCCCCACCAACCAGTCAGAGGAAGGTCAGACACTCGGCAGCCCTCCCCTCCAAATTTGCCCTTCCTTGATAACCGTTGGGGAGTTTGGGTCTTTTCAGCGTGAGCCGCCAGCATTCTTTGCTCTGCCCAACAATAAACCTTTCTCTGCTCCACACTCAGACGTGTCCGTTTGTTTGGCCTCACCGTGCATCAGGCACATGAATACAGCCTGTAAATGACAACTCAGTAATGCTATTTTTCAGAACAGTGAACTGTGTTCATTTAAAAATATTTTTATTATTTCTATGTTGATTCTCATCACTGTAAGATAAAGACAATCAATGAAATACTGTTTCTTTTCTGATATATGTTGGATTCTCTTAGCCATCATGGATGTTTCCGCTTTCTCAATTCAGTGGGCAAGCTTCACCCTGAAACTAACAGCCTGCAGGCATTGGCTGAGGATACTAACATCCAAAAACAATAGAAAGCTCAGTTGGTAAATGCAAATCAATAGCACTGGCTGATGAGTCCACGTGAGTGAAAAGAGATTTGTAAGATGGAGTGTCTTCACGTTAGCCATTAAACCTCCCATTCACCAGGTCTTCATCAAATGCCTGTCTTCAGTGGGGCAATTGAACCTGAGATATCAGACATGTTTGAATTATGGAGATCGATAGGTCCACTGCTAGTCCTGGGCACAGGTTAAAAGGAGCTGAGCGTAATATCCCCCAGAAAATGATGTAAGGAGAGATAGCAGCCAGTGCCTGAAGATACTCTCTTAGAGCTACTGCCACAGATGAGGTTGTAGACGCTAAAGTATATTCGAAAAGACACCCCAAACCCCATATGTTAAAATGCTGGGAAACTCACTCAAGCATCAGATTTGAGAACTAAGTGGATGTGTGGGATTTTTAAAAAGTTACTTGTTTAGGCTGCACCTACTCTTCACTGCAGCACACAGGCCCGTTAGGTGCGGCATGTGGGATTTAGTTACTTATCCAGGGCCCTGTGTTGGGAGTGCGGAGCCACAGCCGCTGAACCACCGGGGAAGAAGTCCCTGTGTGTTTACACAGGCCCTGTGTGTGTGTGTGTGGGTGGGTGTGAATTCTCTGGCCTTACTTTTTGACCACAGGAATTGCTTGACAGTGGTTATAGGACCGTATTGTTCCATCATACATAAATAAATAGCAAATATCAGGACTTGCACGTGGCTGATTTTATGCAGGCTCTTGCTGTGGAGACGTAACCTGCACACCCTCTTAGTGGACAGTTAGGGGCGCCTGGGCTCACGCAGGCACTGCCACCAGGCTTCTTTGAAGAGCTGAGAGGTCACTGGGGAGAAAAGGGATCTCAACGTCGCTTCCAAAACGATGACAAACAGACAAAAAAACTCTGGCTGCTCGGTGTCTATGACGAGGGCCACTGGTATTAGAGTCACTTTGTTGGGAGCTAGGATAAGAGAGTTCTGTTACTAAAAAGTGAGAAATTTGAGTGATTGCACTCTGCCACCCTCTGTTGCTAGGGTAACAGCAGTGAGTGAAAGAGACCAAGATCCCTGCTTGGTGGAGCCTTCCTGCACTAAATTCTTCTCCAAGAGCAGGCCCTAGGCCAACGGCATCTCCATTACTTGAGTAGTTAGTAGAACATTTTTAGTCCCTGGACCTACTTAAAAGTCAGAAACTTTGGGGGTGCAGTCCCACAGTATAGATTTTAACAACCTTTCTAGGTACTGATATATTGATCTTGTGAACGGTTTCTCAGTCTCGGCACCACTGATACTTTGCTGTTGCTGTTCAGGCACTCAGTCATGTCCAATTCTTTGTGACCCCACGGACTGCAGTACGCCAGGCTTCCCTGTCCTTCAGTATCTCCTGGAGTTTACTCAAACTTATGTCCATCAAATCGGTGATGCCATCCAACCATCTCATCCTCTGTCATTCCCTTCTCCTCCTGCCTTCAATCTTTGCCAGCATCAGGGTCTTTTCCAATGAGTCAGTTCTTCACATCAGGGGGCCAAAGTATTGGAGCTTCAGCATCAGTCCTTCCAGTGAATATTCAGAGTTGATTTCCTTTAGGATGGACTGGTTTGATCTCCTTGCTGTCTAAGGGACTCTCAAGAGTCTTCTCTAACACCACAGTTTGAAAGCATCAATTCTTTGGCGCTCAGCCTTCTTTATTGACCAGCTCTCACATCTGTACTTGACTACTGGAAAAACTATAGCTTTAACTATGCCAACCTTTGCCAGCGAAGTGATGTCTCTCTCTCTCTCTCTCTCTTTTTTTTTTTTTTTTTGATACTTGGGGGTGGATAATTCTATGTTTTGGTGGCCGTCTGGTAAGTGATAGGCTCTTTAGCATGCAAGATGCTAAGTAGCTCCCTTACCTCACTTCTGACTATAAAAACATCTCTAGATGGTGATAGCAGTTCCCTGATTCCAGGAGCACCCCAGGTGGGAAGCAGTTGTTAGGGCAAGGCTATTCAAATGGTGGGCTGACCTGAACTGTTGGCATCCCTTCTATCAGATGTCTGGGGCGGGAATGAGCAATCTGTGTTCTATAACATCCTTCTGGATTTCCCCGGTGGTCCAGTGGTGAAGACTCATTCTTCCAGTGCAGGGAGCTTGAGTTCAGTCCCTTGCCGGGGAGCTGAGATCCCACATGCCATGTGACATGGCCAAAAATTGTAAAAAACAATTAATTTTTAAAAAATTCTTTAAAAACAAAATCCTTCTGGTGATGCTGATGCTGCTAATTTTGAGAACTACCTGGGGACACAGGCAGGAAACAATTACATGTATACACATACCCGAACCACTCAGAGAGATTGGTGTGCTGCACCTGACGCTTGTGAAGATGGAGTGTCTTCACTTTATCCATGCCATGCCATGCTTTGGAAGGACAGGAAAGAAGGCAGGCGGCCAGGGTGTTCTGGGGGAGGGGAAGGGTATCATTTAAAATAATACGGTTGTGAAAGGTCTCGCTGAGAAGGTGATACTTGAAGGAAATGAATAAGTGCACCCAGCGATGATGGGAAAAACCCTTCAGGCAAATGGAAAACAGCCAAGGTCTCTGGGCAGCTGATACATGTGTGTGGGAGGCTCAGGGGACAGTAAGCAGCCTAGGGTAGTGGGGTCAAAGAGGAAAGAAAGTAGTTGGGGAAATATGAGAGTAATAAGAAATGAGTGAATGAATGAACTTACCTGTTTCTGGACTTGATTTCTGTACGCACTGGCTAGTGTTTTTAGTATGTTCTGTGGTCTTCTTGACTTCAGCTTTCCTTCTATAAAGCAGGAAGAGTACTTGTCCCTTATAGATCTGCTCTGAAAAATGGCATAGTCAACTGATGGTAAACCTTTAAGAAAGGATAGAGTACACTTATATTATTGAACTTTTCATGCTTAGCACATCGCATTGCTCATAGTACATGATCAATACATATAACATGCATTGTAAATAAAACAAAACTAAGCCCAGAGAAATTCAGAGCATCTCTGTTCTGGAGACTGGTAATCTGAACTTCCAACACTTTTCTCCCAATCAGTTCTTGTGTATGTGTATGTGTGTGTGTTTTCTTGGTTTTTATTTTTATTTTTTTGTTAATATTTTGATTTTATTTTTAATATTTTAATTTTATTAAAGTATAGTTGATTTTCAATGTTGTATTAGTTTCAAGTGTACAGCCAAGTGATTCAGTTATCCACGTATGTATTGTTGTTGTTTAGTTGCTAAGTTGGGTCCAACTCACTGTGACCCCGTGGACTGTCTGCTGTAAGGCTTCTCTGTCCTTTGATTTCCCAGGCAAGAATACTGGGGTGAGTTGCATTTACTTCTCCAGGGGATCTTCCTGACCCAGGGATTGAATCTGCATCTCCTGCATTGGCAGGCAGATGCTTTACCGCTGAGCCACCAGGGAAGCCCCCGTATGCCATATACATAAATTTATTCTTTTGTAGACTCTTCTCATATATGTATTACAGACTGTTGCGTAGAGTTCCCTGTGGTGTGCAGTAGAGCCTCCCTGGGTTTCTGTTTTATATTTTTATAAATAGTAGTGTTCGTGTCCTAATCTCTCCCAGCCACCACGTTTCCCCTTTGGTAACCACGTGTTTCTTTTTGATGTCTGTAACTCTGCTTCCTTTTTGTAAATAAGGTAATTTGTATCTTTTTTTAGATTCTGCATATGAGTGATAACATATTACATTTGTCACTTTCTGGCTAACTTACTTCACTTAGTATAATGATGTCTAGATGTACCCCCATTCCTGCAAATGGCATTATTTTGCTCTTTTTATATCTGAGTAGTACTCCATTGTATGTTATATGTACCACATCTTCTTTGTCCATTCCCCTGTCGATGGACATTTGGGTTGCTTCCGTGTCTTGGCTGTTGAAATATTGCTTCAGTGGATATTGGGGTGTTTGCATCCTTTCAGATTATGCTTTTCTCTGGACGTATGCCCAGGAGTGGATTTCAGATTATGGTTTTCTCTGGATGTACGCCCAGGAGTGGATTTCAGATTATGGTTTTCTCTGGATGTACGCCCAGGAGTGGATTTCAGATTATGGTTTTCTCTGGATGTACGCCCAGGAGTGGGATTGTTGGACCATGTAGTAGATCTAGGCTTAGTTTTTAAAAAATCTCCATACTGTTCTCCATAGAGGCTGCACCAATTTACATTCCCACCAACACTGTAGGGGGTTCCCTTTTCTTACATCTTCTCCAGCATTTATTGTTTGCATACTTCTTGATATTGGTCATTCTAAGCAGTGTGAGGTAATAACTCAAGAAAGTTTTGATTCGCATTTTTCTGATAATTAGCGATGCCGAGCACTTTTTCATGTGCTTTTTGGTCATTTGTGTGTCTTCTTTGGAGAGATATCTATTTAGAGCTTCTGTCCATCAAATAGTTCTTGAGTACATACAATATACTAAGACTCTTCATTCTTTTCATATATTTATTTGTATCCTGGTCCCTACTTAATTACTCGAAATGCCCTAACAGTGGGATTTTCCAGGTGTGAAAATGAATACATGAGGTTCCAAAGGCATTCCCAATGGGAGACCAGCTGCTAGACCTACTATGAGATGCTCAAGGAATTACACTGAGGGGCTTTTAACTTCACTGTGGGGCTCTTTGGGTTGAACATTCAGGAGACCACTCAAAGGGAACTAATTCCTTTTCCTTTTGTGGTTTGCTCAAGCCAATCAATAATATGAAGAAAAAGAAACACTTCTCTATCCATTCTGTGAAAGTAACTCTGAGGTAAATAAGGCTTTATGCCCACCATGGTGTTTTTGAAGTTGTTTAAAGTCATCCAAGACAAAATATTCCTTGTACTTAGTTATCTAAGTTTTTTGTTTGTTTTTACATTGAATTCGCCTCTCTCTGATGATGACAAATGTCCTTGTGCTTTGGTCACGGAATATGAGAACTCTGAGCTTCTGTAGCTTCTTCTTTCTAAATGCTCAGTGTTTAGGGCCATTTTCAGCCTTTGAAAATAGACCATTCTTCAACATGTTATTTTGCTTGGTTATTTTGCTCAACCTTATTTGCCTTAGGGAACCTCAGAGATTAAATCTTAGCACATCGTGACATGACCGTGGTTTAAACCACGGCCAGGTTTGTCTGCCTTAATTTCCCCTCTGTGAGTTCAAGAGGTCAGACATGGTCTGGGGCAACACTTAGGAGCCTGTGTCTGGAGAAAGCAATTGGATTACTTGGTGTAAATCCCTTTCCCTTTTTTTTTTTTTTTTTTTCTCTGACATTGAAATGATGAGATGGGTGAGTATCAAGGTAAAGTTTTATACTGATTTATTAGGTTGAGGAAACACATCATGCCCGAAGAGAAAATGCCTTCTCATTATTTAGTTGCTGATGTTCATCATAACAGTTCATGATGATGGCCAATAATGAAACGGAAAGCGCCCAAACAGTTTTGTCCACTCAGTTCACCTAAGTATTGCAAATTAATTACATTAATCAGTAAGATATGGATGCAAGCAATTTAAGGTAGTCAAAAATCAAGGTTTATCTTATAACTGACTGTCATTACTTTTAATTACTTCTCAGTGCAGACCCAAGAAATGTTTACATACCCCTCCTCATGCTTCGCAGATTGGGGGAATGAAGATTCAAGGTGTCTGGGTCTGGTCTGAACCGAACTTGGTCACCGTCCAGCAGTAGCTTCAACATAGTCACCAAACTTTCCCCACTACTTGTCCACCAAGAAGCATTTTCAATTAAAGTTGTCCTTGGATTGTCAGGAAAAATACAGAATGCCCAGTTAAATTTGAATTTCAGATAATCAACAAATATACTTTTTGTCTTACATAGACCATGCATGGACTTCCCTGGTGGCTCAGCTGGAGAGAATGTGCCTACCAATGCAGGAGATGCAGGAGACACAGGTTCGATCCCTGGGTCAGAAAGATCCCCTGGAGGAGGAAATGGCAACCCACTCCAGTATTCTTGCCCAGAAAAGTCCATGGACTGAGGAGCCTGGTGGGCTATGGTCCATGGGGTCGCAGAGAGTCGGACACGCCTGAGCACCACACCACCACATAGCCCCTGCCTCATTTCGGATATACTTATATTTGGGGAGATAGTTATGCTGAAAATATTTTGTTTATTTATCTGAGATCCAGATTTAACTGGGTGTCCCGTGTTTCCATCTGTTAAGTCTGGCAGCCCTCATTGCTTTTCTCTGGACTAATGCCACTGGATTTCAGGAATGTCCACTTGTGATCATTAAACCTCACACGGAGAGTATCTCGGAGAGAAAGCTGTTTGGCTCTTCTACCAGAAGAACATTAAGAAAACGGAATTCTGTTCTTAGAATGAAAGGCAATATGGAACCTAGGATTGTTTTTTGTTTTTTTTTTTAGGTAAAGCCAGGATGGGAAGGCACTGTCAAGGTTCCCTAAGATGGCGAGGCAGTGATTACAGATATTTCTCAGTAGACCCTAGGACTTTTTTCTTGTGCAAAAAAGCAAAGAACCCCAAAAGATCACAACACGTCTCCTTTTCTTCTTTTGAATCTTTATGATCTGGATAATAGCAGGACTTCTATCCAGTCTTCTGCAGGACTTCTGTGCTCTCAGGTCAAGGTCTGTCCTAGTGGGAGACCTTTTGCCCGCCCGAGAGCCATCGCTCACACTGGTTCACGGAAAGCTTCTTGCAGGAGACTTGCAGCCCATTGCTCTGTCTCCTCCCTCTTCATGGCCACAGCCTTAGCGGAGCTGTTTCCATGTGGTTTCAGATTTAGCAAAGGAACATGTTTGTTCCTCTTCATTGTGAGAAGGGTAAACATCCACATCATGCAACCATGAAATTGAAAGGCACTTTCTCCTTGGAAGAAAAGCTATGACAAAACTAGACAGCATATTAAAAAGCAGAGACATCACTTTGCTGACAAAGGTCCATCTATTCAAAGCTATGTTTTTTTCCAGGATGTGAGAGTTGGACCATAAAGAAGGCCAAGCACTGAAAAATTGATGCTTTTGAACTGTGGTGTTGGAGAAGACTCTTGAGAGCCTCTTGGGCAGCAAGGAGTCAAACCAGTCAATCCTAGAGGAAATCAACCCTGAATATTCATTGGAAGGACTGATGCTGAAACTGAAGCTCCAGTACTTAGGGCCACCTGATGCAAAGAGCCAACTCTTTTTAAAAGGCCCGGATACTAGGAAAGTTTAAGGGCAGGAGGAGAAGGGGGTGATAGAGAATGAGATGGTTGGATGGCATCACCAACTCAATGGACATGAGTTTGGGTGAACTCCGGGAGTTGGTGATGGACAGGGAGGACTGGCGTGCTGCAGTTCATGGGATCGCAAAGAGTTGGACATGACTTAGGGACTGAACAACAACAAGAATGGAAAGAAGGTATTGTGAAGAAGCAGGCAAAAACTCTGAATAATCAAATTTAATTTCTTTATCTGCATGGTGCTGCTTAAGACTAACTACATGAAGTAGTTATTTGCTATTGCAGGATGCCAATAGCATCATAAATACAAACTTAGTTTCTCTTCAAGTCCCCTACACATGAGCGTTAAAGTTGCAAACTTTCAAAGACGCGAATGCTCATTTGCACACCCATCACACGAGTGAGTTCGTGCCTTTGGTGTGCACTGCCATGTGCACACATCCTCGATGCGTGGCTGTGCTTTTGCGTACTTTACAATCCTATGTACAGCACGGTAGTCCAGTGTCTTTACTTCAAGCCCAGGATGTCCGGAAGCAAGCGTAAAGGCGGTGGTGTGTAGCCACTGTGTTAGCTGGGTGCCTAGGCTGGCTTTGTTGGACTTACGAACTAATTGGACTTACAAACTCGCTCTTGGAAGGGAACTCATTTGTATGTAGGGGACTTACTGTAGTTAAACACTGGAAGGACTTCAGGAATACTGTCATTTCTTCACCCAGAAGGCAAATGGAAGGTTCTAGAAGGTCCTCATGTTAGAGGAATTGGGTCCCTAACCACTGTATTCTGGGTATTCTAAGTGGAATTCAGAATTCTGAATCTTTCAAGTTTACAAAATCTTAAACTCAACTAATATCAGCATGCTTTGCCATATCATTAAATTTTCCCAAGGTGAAAAACGTACAGATATTAAAATCAAAAACATGAATTTTATGTGTTTTGTCCTGGGGATACAGATCTCAGGTGCTTAGATCAGATGTTTGCTAACTTTTTCTGTAAAGGGCTTCAGTTCAGTCACTCAGTTGTGTCCAACTCTTTGCCACCCCATGAACTGCAGCATGCCAGGCTTCCCTGTCCATCACCAACTTGTGGAGCTTGCTCTTGTCCATTGAGTCAGTGATGCCATCCAACCATCTCATCCTCTGTCATTCTCTTCTCCTCCCGCCTTCAATCTTTCCCAGCATCAGGGTCTTTTCCAATGAGTCAACTCTTTGCATGAGGTGGTCAGAGTATTGCAGTTTCTGCTTCAGCATCAGTCATTCCAATGAACACCCAAGACTAATTTCCTTTAGGATGGACTGGTTGGATCTCCTTTCAGTCCAAGGGACTCTCAAGAGTCTTCTCCAACACCATGGTTCAAAATCATCACTTCTTCAGCACTCAGCTTTCTTTATGGCCCAATTCTCACATTCATACATGACCACTGGAAACACCATAGCCTTGACTAGATGGACCTTTGTCAGCAAAGTAATGCCTCTGCTTTTTCATATGCTGTCTAGGTTGGTCATAGTTTTTCTTCCAAGGAGCAAGTGCCTTTTAATTTCATGGCTGAAGTCACCATTTTCAGTGATTTTGGAGCCCAAGAAAATAAAGTCTGTCACTGCGTTGTTTCCCTATCTATTTGCCATGAAGTGATGGGACTGGATGCCATGGTCTATGTTTTCTGAATGTTGAGCTTTAAGCCAATGTTTTCAATCTCTCCCCTTTCACTTTGATCAGAGGTTCTTCAGTTCCTCTTCACTTTCTGCCATAAGGGTGGTGTCATCTGCATATCTGAGGTTATTGATATTTCTCCCTGCAATCTTGATTCCAGCTTTTTTTCATCCAGTCCAGCATTTTGCGTGATGTACACTGCATAGAAGTTAAATAAGCAGGGTGACAGCCTTGTCATACTCCTTTCCCAATTTGGAACCAGTCCATTGTTCATTGTCTGGTTCTAATTGTTGCTTCTTGACCTGCATACACATTTCTCACGAGGCTGGTAAGGTGGTCTGGTATCCCCAACTCTTGAAGAATTTTCCACAGTTTGTTGTGATCCACACATGCAAAGGCTTTGGCGTGGTCAATAAAGCAAAATTAGATGTTTTTCCGGAACTCTCTTGCTTTTTCTATGATCTGACAGATGTTGGCAATTTGATCTCTGGTCCCTCTGCCTTTTCTAAATCCAGCTTGAACATCTGGAAGTTCTCAGCTCACATACCGTTGGAGCCTCATTTGGAGAATTCTGAGCATTACTTTGCTGGTATGTGAGATGAGTGCATTGTGCAGTACTTTGAGCATTCTTTGGCATTGCCTTTCTTTGGGATTGGAATGAAAACTGACCTTTTCCAGTCCTGTGGCCACTGCTGAGTTTTCCAAATTTGCTGGCATATTAACTGAAGCACTTTCACAGCATTATCTTTTAGGATTTGAAATAGCTCAGCTGGAATTCCATCACCTCCACTAGGTTTTTGGTAGTGATGCTTTCTAAGGCCCACTTGACTTCAGACTCCAGGATTTCTGGCTCTAGGCAGGTAATCACACCATCATGGTTATCTGGGTCATTAAGATCTTTTTTTTACAGTTCTTCTGTGTATTCTTGCCACCTTTCCTTAATATCTTCTGCTTCTGTTAGGTCCATACCATTTCTGGCCTTTATTGTGCCCATCTTTGCATGAAATGTTCCCTTGGTATCTCTAATTTTCTTGAAGAGATCTCTAGTCTTTCCCATTCTAATGTTTCCTTCTATTTCTTTGCGTTGATCACTGAGGAAGGCTTTCTTATCTTTCCTTGCTATTCTTTGGAACTCTGCATTCCAATGGGTATATCTTTCCTTTTCTCCTTTGCCTTTCACTTCTCTTCTTTTCTCAACTATTTGTAAGGCCTCCTCAGACAGCCATTTTGCCTTTTTGCATTTCTTTTTCTTGAGGATGGTCTTGATCACTGCCTCCTGTACAATGTCACAAACCTCTGTCCATATTCTTTAGGCACTCTATCAGAGTGCCTTGAATCTATTTCTCACGTCCACTCTATAATTGTAAGGGATTTGATTTAGGTCATAAATGAATGGTCTAGATATGCAGATGACACCACCCTTATGGCAGAAAGTGAAGAAGAACTAAAGAGCCTCTTGATGAAAGTGAAAGAGGAGAGTGAAAAAGTTGGCTTAAAGCTCAACATTCAGAAAACTAAGATCATGGCATCCGGTCCCATCACTGCATGGCAGATAGATGGGGAAACAGTGGAAACAGTGGCTGGCTTTATTTTTCTGGGCTCCAAAATCACTGCAGATGGCGATTGCAGCAGTGAAATTAAAAGATGCTTACTCCTTGAAAGGCTAGACAGCATATTAAAAAGCAGAGACATTACTTTGCCAACAAAGGTCTGTCTAGTCAAGGCTATGATTTTTCCAGTGGTCATGTATGGATGTGAGAGTTGGACTATAAAGAAAGCTGAACGCTGAAGAATTGATGCTTTTAAACTGTGGTGTTGGAGAAGACTCTTGAGATTCCCGTGGACTGCAAGGAGATCCAGCCAGTCCATCCTAAAGGAGATCAGTCCTGGGTATTCATTGGAAGGACTGATGTTGAGGCTGAAAGTCCAATACTTTGGCCACATGATGCGAGAGCTGACTCATTTGAAAAGACCCTGATGCTGGGAAAGATTGAAGGTGGGAGGAGAAGGGGACGACAGAGGATGAGATGCTTGGATGGCATCACCGACTCCATGGACATGGGTTTGGGTGGACTCCGGGAATTGGTAATGGACAGGGAGGCCTGGCGTGCTGCGGTTCATTGGGTCACAAAGAGTTGGACACGACTGAGCAACTGAACTGAACTGAACTGAATGGTCTAGTGGTTTTCCCTACTTTCTTCAATTTAAGTCTGAATCTGGCAATAAGGAGTTCATGCTCTGAGCCACAGTCAGCTCCTGGTCTTGTTTTTGCATGACTGTATAGAGCTTCTCCATCTTTGGCTGCAAGAATACAATCAATCTGATTTCAGTGTTGGCCGTCTGGTGATGTCCATGTGGAGTCCTCTCTTGTGTTGTTGGAAGAGGGTGTTTGCCATCACCAGTGCTGTGACCTGTAAAGGACTAGGTAGTAAATATTTCAGGCTGTGTGGGTCGTGTGGTCTCTGTCATGCTCAGGTCTGCTGCTGTAGAAGCAAATCAGCATGAGACAACATGTAAGTGAATGTGTCCTGTTCCAGTGACATTTTGTTTATGGACACTGAAATCTGAAGTCTGTTTTCTGTTGTCATAAAATACTTCTGCCTCCTTCCCTTCTCCCTCCCTCCTTCCCTCTTGTCTTCCTTCCTTCTCTGTCTGTCTCTCTTTTTCCTTTTTTCCCAGCTCAAAGGTTAGGAATGCAAACAAAAACAAATGCATAGAGCTCTGAAGTTGGCCTTGGTGATAACAGTTTGGATAAGAACCCAGACAGGTTCTCCTGAGAATCTCCACTGAGCTTGTACTCAGGAGCGTGGCAGAGACGTCCTATGCTGCTCGTGTTACAGCAATGGCCTCTCAAAGGCAGCTGGGCTCCATCAGGGGAGTGAGTGCCTCCGAGGTCAGACTGCACATCGTCACTGCGCCTGCAGAAGGAAGGGGTGTCAGATACGCCGATGCCCAGCATGTGCCCCTGCCTGCTCGTTCTGTGTCCAGGACCCATTGTGCACACCTGGGCCATCTCCTTTGCAGCCAGTGGCTTTTTACCGGTTTCCACCCTTTTGCAGTCTTTTTGAGCTCGTTAACTAGTTAGCAGGACTTGAGGGAGTTGTGGGCTTCTCAGGTGGCACTAATGGTAAAAAGCCCGGCTGTCAGTGCAGGAGAGGTAAGAGATGTGGGTTCGATCCCTGGATTGGGAAGATCCCCTGGAGGAGGGCATGGCAACCCACTGCAGTGTTCTCGCCTGGAGAATCCCATGGACAGAGGAGCCTGGTGGCCTACAGTCCATGGGGTCGCAAAGAGTCGGACAGGACTGAGCAACTAACACACACACAGGAGGAAGTTGTAAACTTGGTGTCTGCTCTTCAGCAAATTACGTGGCAGGAGGTTCTTTATATTCTGCCTCTACCACTTTTCTTTGATTAAAGGATTTCATTGCAAACATTTGGCGAGGACCGTTTGAACATGGATATGCCCTGGTGTCGGCAAACCCAAGTGTAAGATACGAACAAATCCATGTGCCTCTCCACCCCTTATTCTCTACACACACCTATATGAATACACAAATAAGTCGGGGGCATGATTATTGGAAAAATAATTCTTTATGAAAGAAATAATTTCAAGCAACACTTAAATAATGTTTCCTTAAAATTGTTCCAAGTCTTCTCTATTATTTTGTTATTACAGCCTTAGAAAGTAATCTGCGTGAGATTATAAGGGAGCTGTGTAGAGTCTCCACCCCTGAAGTGAGCTGCTGGAGCAGAGGTCACCACGTGACCCCGGTCCCCTTCCTGGTCCCTGCCGCCCCTAACCTGGGGGAGGAACAGGTGGTGGGGGTGGATGAGAAAGGGGTTGGGTTCTCTGGACCTTATTGCCATCCTTTGGGAAATGCTCAGTGTTCCAGATGTCAATAAAAGACAGAGTCATACTCTGCTGTGGATGTACTTTTCATGTCTTATCCAGATTTCACAGTTAAATTTATTTCTTACTTTTGACAAGTGTTTATCTCATATCCTTATTGATACAGAGAAGTGATTTCCATGCGGAAGGAAATGGCAACCCACTCCAGTACTCTTGCCTGGAGAATTCCATGGACAGAGGAGCCTGGTGGGCTACAGTTCATAGGGTCACAAGGGGTCAGACACGACTGAGTGACTAAGCACAGCACAGCACAGTGATTCCCAAATATTTTCATCCAAGAACTCTTAAAAGTTATTACAGAGTTCTTTTGCATGAAGAAGTGAAAGTCGCTCAGTCATGTCCGAGTCTTTGCGACCCCACGGACTATACAGTCCATGGAATTCTCCAGGCCAGAATACTGGAGTGGGTAGCCTATCTCTTCTCCAGCGGATCTTCCCACCCCAGGAATCGAATCTGCATTGCAGGCAGATTCTTTACCAACTGAGCTATCAGAGAAGCCCTCTTTTGCATGAGCGTTAAGCTACTGAGATTTACCATATTAGAAACCAAAGGCACATGTTAGAGACATGTGATTGTTGCTTTATTTAGAATATAAGCCTATTATATGGTACCACAAATAAAATTTTGTATGAAAAACGACAGGCAAAATGACTAGTAAGAAGTATAGCATTTTCCTACATTTTTGCAAGTCTGCTTAGCATCTGGCTTAATAAAGGCATCTTGATTTGCTTGTCTACTTCTGCCTCAAAGCTGTGATACCACAGGTCATGACAGGCTCTGGACACTGCAGGGTACACACATATGAGCAAAGAGCACGGACACGACTGGGTGGGTGAGCGCAAACCATGGAACAGAGTTTCTGAGGGTGTGCATTGAGCTCTAGGGAGACTCATAAAGGCTGGAATGAGCTGAGAAAGCTACTAGGTGAGACTGGAGTTCAAAGGACGCAGCGGAGAAGGATCGCATGGCAACAGAATAACCCTGGTGGGAGGAGGAAGTTGGGGAAAGGAACAGAGGCAGCGTGTCTGGGAAGGAGAAGAGCCTCCCACACAGGAAGGGCCGCGCTGAATAAGGAGAGAGGAGGCTGGTGGATGGGGCGGTGGCCACCACACCCTCTCCGAATCTGAGCCTCCTTTGTGGGGCATCTCATTTCAGGGGGGCTGCAGTAAATACCTCAGTAGAGCCATATGAAGAGAGCTTTACAGGGTTCCCACCTAAGGCTTTGGTCATTTCACTTCACGGATGAACTGACTCAGCTAACCAGCCACAGATGTTTTGTTTACAACCAGAGGAACTCATTGAGATCTTTGATGACATTTCCCTGTCTATAAAATGCTGAGCGTTAAGTAGTGATACTGTGTGAAGCGCTTGGCGTCTGTCTTGAGAGGCAGTTCTTAAGTGGAGTGGTTTAATGGTCATTTAGCATGATGGGCCTTTAGAGTGTAATATCATTTGCCTGCCAGTTAAAATGAACGCTTCTCGGTGGGAAGTCAAAGATCATGTCAGCGTAACTTGGGTTAGGTGAAAGAAAGCATTCAGAAGTGAAAGCTGGAATAGAAATGAGGGGGCAGAATCTCCCTGCGCTTCACCCGTTCATGAATCCAGTGTCATTAGGGAGCACCACTAATTCCCACTAATGGGGGGAAACACTCTGAATTGGCAAAAAGTTTGATTCATTTTTAAAGAACTGCAGCTTTTTTTTTTTTGAAGTATATTTGATTTACAATGTTGTGTAGGTTTCAGGTGTACATCAAAGTGATTCAGTTACACATACATATATGTATATGTATGTATGTATGCATGTGTCTGTATGTATATGTATATATTCTTTCTTATATTCTTTTCCCATATAGGTTATTATAGAATATTGAACGTAGTTCCCTGTGCTATATAGTAGGTTCTTGTTGTTTATCTATCTATATATATTGTAGTGTGTATCTGTTCATTCCAAATTTTCAATTTATCCCCCCTCTTCCCCCTTTGGTAACAGAGATAGACCCACAGACATAGAATACCTTTCTAATCCTACTTGATAGCTTTACTTCCCACTTTGTTGATAAACTATAAAGAAAGTCAAAGAATTGATGTTTTTAAACTGTGGTGTTGCAGAAGACTCTGGAGAGTTCCTTGGACTGCAAGGAGATCCAACCAGTCCATCCTAAAGGAAATCAGTCCTGAATATTCATTGGAAGGACTGATGCTGAAGCTGATGCTCCAATCCTTTGGCCACCTGATGCGAAGAAGTGACTCATTTGATAAGACCCTGATTCTGGGAAAGGTTAAAGGCGGGAGGAGAAGGGGACAACAGAGGATAAGATGGTTGGATGGCATCACCAACTCAATGGACATGAGTTTGAGTAAACTCAGGGAGTTGGTGATGGACACGGAGGCCTGGTGTGCTGCAGTCCACGCGGTCGCAAACAGTCGGACACGACTGAGCAACTGAACCAAACCGAACTTGTTGATGAAATTGAAGTTATCAAAAATAAAGAGGCTGAACATGTTGCCCATCCCGAGACCTCTGTCTCCGTCCTCCCTGGAGGTGTGGGCGAGGGGTGCCCCCTTCCTGTTTCAGCCGCCCCTCCCCCAGGCTCCTGGGGCCACGCTCCCCCTTCCTCTGGGACCTCGACCTTCAAGTGCTCCTCTCTCTCCTGTTCTCTTCCGTTCGTCTCTGCTCCTGGATTTTTTTGCCCTCTCTTAGGAAGGTGAGCACATTCCATCCATTTGCTGTCCTCTCGTCCTTTCACCGCGGTCACTGCAGTTATTCACCGCTCCCCCATCCTCCGCATGCCCCTGTGAGCACACAGGCGATGCCCGCAGGCACGACGGCCGCTCCGAAATGTTCGCGCTGCTGGAGAGGCTGGGACCACCTAGCACCGCCACCTCCTCTGACATCAGGCCCCCCTCTTTCCTGGGGCTTTCTCTTCCTCCTGTCGGGGATGGAGGTCCTCTGGAGGCCGTCTGTGGCATCTGCCCATGTGCCTCGGGGGCAGTTGTCCTTTGCACCCACCTTTTAAATAAGTGCCCCACCCAGTCTCTTTTTTAAAATACCTGTTTATTTATTAGGTTTTTGGCGGCACTAGATCTTCGTGGCTGCATCCGGGCTTTCTCTCGTTGCTGAGAAGGGGCTGCTCCTTGTTGCTCTGTGCCGGTCTCTCCTCGCAGTGGCTTCTCTCCTTGCACAGGCTCCAGGCGCACAGGCTTCTGTAGTTGTGGCTCAGGGCCTCAGTAGTTGTAGCGCATGGGCTTCATTGCCCTGCCGCGTGTGGAATCTTCCTGGACCAGGAATCAAACCTGCGTCCGTAGCATTTCAAGGCAGATTCCTGGTGCCACCTCCCCACTGGACCATGGGGGAAGCCCCCACCCTGTCTTTTAAATCTGTATCTTCAAGCTGTTTCCTTTAAACTCCAGACCAGATATTCAGCTGCACATTGGTGGTTACTCCTCACCACTACCGTCTCAAACCCAGACTTAGCTTACCCTTCAGCAGTGTTCCTTCTCATTTACTGTCTCAGCCGCTGCCCTCAGTGTCTTGCAAGGGGGTCCACAAACTAAGGCCAGTTGGCCAAATTCAGCAGGCACAGGGTTTTAGAAATGAAGATTTATTGGAATACCCCCATGCTCTTTTGAAATGTGTTTTAAAAGGCACCATGTAGCCTGCAAGGGGAGAAGGCAGTGGCACCCCATTCCAGTACTCTTGCCTGGAAAATCCCATGGATGGAGGAGCCTGGTGGGCTGCAGTCCATGGGGTCGCAAAGAGTCAGACAAGACTGAGCAACTTCACTTTCACTTTTCACTTTCATGCACTGGAGAAGGAAATGGCAACCCACTCCAGTGTTCTTGCCTGGAGAATCCCAGGGACAGGGGAGCCTGGTGGGCTGCCGTCTATGGGGTCGCACAGAGTCGGACATGACTGAAGGATTTAGCAGCAGCAGCCTGCAAGGGGCTTCACAGGTGGCGCTAGTGGTGAAGACCCCGTCTGCCAATGCAGGAGACTAAGAGAGAGAACTCAGCGCGCACACGTGCGTGTGGCCTGCAAAACCTGAAATTTTTGCTATCTGACCCTTTACCAGCATTTACCTACTCTTGTCCAGTAGCCGCAGCATTATTTGAGGGGCTCGTGAAAACGCAGTGCTGGCTCCTACACCCAGAGTTTGGGGCTCAGGGGCCTGAGAATTGGTGTTTCTGACACGTCCACAGCAGTGCTGGTCCAGGAACTGCCCTTTGTGCTCCCAGTCACTGCCGTTCCCTCTTCGGTCTCTTACAGAGATAGTAAATCTCTCCTCTCCATTGAAAGTCATGAAAAGAGATTTCATCAAATCGTTTCGACAGAAAGATTTTTCATTAATACCCATATCTATCTACAACATGACAACTTCATGGGGTCGTTCACCTGCCTACAGATGCCCTTCACCAGCTTGAGTAAGTTATGGGTCCAAGGAAAAGGACAACAGCCACACAGCATCGTGTGAGCTATTTCTGTTTTGTGCCAAACACTTCAGCACGAACTCACTCAGTCCGCACGGTGACCTGGCATGTTAGGGACGTGGACGAGCAGACCGAGTTTCAGTGGCAGCGCCATACAGCAGGAAGGTAGTAGAATTAGAATTTGATGCTACGTGAGGCTCTCCCTGCTACCCCCGCCCTGGTGGATGTTATAGTATATTACCTTAATACATACAATTGTAAGCCCAGATGTATTCTCCTGTGCAAAACTCTAAAACCAAACCAGAGTGAATGCAAAACTGTAATTCCAATAAAATCTAAGTTAACATGAAATTGCCACGACACATGGTTTTTACTGAATATTGAATTGTCTCTTGCTCCATTGTGTTGGTTTGCCTTCTAGCGAGGTTCTTGTGAGCTTGGCTTGATTCTGTTGCCTGAGGCAGGTTCTAGCACGCGTCTCTTTTTCAAACTCCTGTGAAACCTTCATTTTTATAGCATCATATGACGATTTGGGGCCTGAATTGCCATACAAGTATTAAGTTTGCCTCTTTCCCCCTCCTTAAACTCTTTCTAGAGGATGTAATTTGTCACCAATACAATCAAAAGGAAAATATTGGTTCTAAGTGCCACAAGGATTCTGGGTCCTTAGGTGGTTAGTAGCCCCCAGTCTGAAGAACACTGTCTCCCAGGATGAAACCTTATTTCTGTGCTGATGCTCGAGGCCCTTCCCACCAGATCCCCACCCACCGCTCCTCTTGTCATCTCCTGCTACTTTCTCGTATTTCACCTTTCATCAATACTCAGTTGCCTGTAAGTCCAGGCACTCACCGAACTGTTTTGTTCATTAGGCTTTTATATGAAAATTTCCTCTGAATGACTCACTCTTCCTCCTTTCAAATCCATGCCTCACATCTGCTCTATCCCCAGCTCCTATTCATCCTTTAAAACCCACTTCAGTGTGGCCACCTCGTAAACCATCAAACTGACGAGTGTATGTGGAAAGCAGCTCATGACACACGGCAATGCCAGGCAAGGCCCTCGTGAGCTGCCTCCTGTGCTGCACCGTGTTTCAAGATGAATCCCACCGTGTCCCCCACATTGGCTTGTGGTGAAAGGGAGAACAAGAGGAGGGGCACGTGGGACCCCGACCTCCCTCACCCACCCCGAGGTGCTGTGGGTCACAGTTCTGCTCCAGATGCAGAATGTTCTTCCCTGTTGTGCTTCCTTTCCCGGGGGAAGCTGATGAGCAGACTTCTCAGTTGGGGGGTCATCGCACAAGCTGACCAGGCAGACCTGACTTGGGGGTAGCAGCTGTTCAGAGTGGTCTTGGAAAGCCAGCTTCCCAATGCCTGGAAACCATAAAGCCCCAGGGAAGCTGCGTATCCCTCTGTGTGTGGGGAAGGGGTTGTGATGAGGTGAGGCCAGTGGTCCCACTGGAAGATGATTTGAGGTGTGCTCCCCTCCTTAGCATCAGGGGAGCTGGCTCAGTGTCCCTGCAACTCAGAACTGGACCTCAGGGTCCTTTTCAGATGTCTGCTCACAGTGTTCAGGTCCTGTTATGTCTTTAATGGTTCATTAAGTTGAAAAATCAACTGGGAATTCTCTCAAGGAAAATCTACAAAAAGACCAGATGAATGAGCAGAGACTTGGGATATTTCCATTGAGTGCCATTAAAATCAGCTCTACCACGAGGCAGATTTCCAGGTCGTGTCAAATAATGATTCCCACTGAGATCAGAGGACTCAACTTTGAGATTACTTGCAGGTGCCTGTTAAAGTGATTGGTGTTTGAGACGATTCATTCCTACTGAGGAAAATGTAATCCCCTATCTCTGGATGGTTGTAGAGAAAATGGGGCTAAATATCTGTATTGTAAGAACTATCAGACCACCATAATTTTGTTGAAATGAGTTAGCACTCAAAATCCAGTCTTTTCAATGGTGACTCACTGAAATAGTATAAAATGCATGTGTGACATGTGGGTATTAGCCTCTTCTAAGAGATAGCCAGATGATACTGTCTAGATGTGGAAAATCTAGGTCTTTGAGATCAAAAGAATTAATTTAATACACAACAAGAACAGAAGTCACTTCAGAAACGCATCTATAACAAATGATGCTAAACTTAATTTAATCCATTTTTAAGCAACGCTAATAAGGCTTTTAACAAGTCAATCATTATTAAAATACTTCCTATGTTAACTCCATTGTGGCTACTTTTCACTTCTATGAAGCAAGAAATCAGCACTCCATGCTATAATATTTTTCCATTTTTTCAAGAGACTGAATGATTCTTAAATAAGGTATGGCCCCTTTTTCACTTATGTAGATATTATTTTAAATGTTTTACGTTTAATGTAAAAAAGTGAAAAATTTAGCAATTATTTGCATATGTGAGATTTTTTTATACAGTATTGCTTCCTAGGCTATTTTATAAGTCTGACAAATTTTATCATTTCTGTGCAATATTTTGATAGAGAATAGGGGCACAAAGCACAAAAAATTTCAAGTTTAGAATACTTGGCTTTTGCACAAATATGAAAGTTACTTAAACCAATTAAAATCATGTTTCATGATCCTTAGAGAGTTGAATTTACCCTTTATTTCTTTTTTTTAATTTTATTTTTAAACTTTACAATATTGTAGTAGTTTTGCCAAATATCGAAATGAATCCGCCACAGGTATACCTGTGTTCCCCATCCTGAACCCTCCTCCCTCCTCCCTCCCCATACCCTCCCTCTGGGTCGTCCCAGTGCACCAGCCCCAAGCATCCAGCATCGTGCATCGAACCTGGACTGGCGACTCGTCTCATACATGATATTACACATGTTTCGATGCCATTCTCCCAAATCTCCCCACCCTCTCCCTCTCCCACAGAGTCCATAAGACTGATCTATACATCAGTGTCTCTTTTGCTGTCTCGTACACAGGGTTATTGTTACCATCTTTCTAAATTCCATATATATGCGTTAGTATACTGTATTGGTGTTTTTCTTTCTGGCTTACTTCACTCTGTATAATAGGTTCCAGTTTCATCCACCTCCTTAGAACTGATTCAAATGTATTCTTTTTAATGGCTGAGTAATACTCCATTGTGTATATGTACCACAGCTTTCTTATCTATTCATCTGCTGATGGGCATCTAGGTTGCTTCCATGTCCTGGCTATTATAAACAGTGCTGCGATGAACATTGGGGTACACGTGTCTCTTTCCCTTCTGGTTTCCTCAGTGTGTATGCCCAGCAGTGGGATTGCTGGATCATAAGGCAGTTCTATTTCCAGTTTTTTAAGGAATCTCCACACTGTTCTCCATAGTGGCTGTACTAGTTTGCATTCCCATCAACAATGTAAGAGAGTTCCCTTTTCTCCACACCCTCTCCAGCATTTATTGCTTGTAGACTTTTGGATCGCAGCCATTCTGACTGGCGTGAAATGGTACCTCATAGTGGTTTTGATTTGCATTTCTCTGATAATATATGCCAATAAAATGGACAACGTGGAAGAAATGGACAAATTCTTAGAAAAGTACAACTTTCCAAAACTCGACCAGGAAGAAATAGAAAATCTTAACAGACCCATCACAAGCACGGAAATTGAAACTGTAATCAAAAATCTTCCAGCAAACAAAAGCCCAGGTCCAGACGGCTTCACAGCTGAATTCTACCAAAAATTTAGAGAAGAGCTAACACCTATCCTGCTCAAACTCTTCCAGAAAATTGCAGAGGAAGGTAAACTTCCAAACTCATTCTATGAGGCCACCATCACCCTAATACCAAAACCTGACAAAGATCCCACAAAAAAAGAAAACTACAGGCCAATATCACTGATGAACATAGATGCAAAGATCCTTAACAAAATTCTAGCAATCAGAATTCAACAACACATTAAAAAGATCATACACCATGACCAAGTGGGCTTTATTCCAGGGATGCAAGGATTCTTCAATATCCGCTAATCAATCAATGTAATACACCACATTAACAAATTGAAAAATAAAAACCATATGATTATCTCAATAGATGCAGAGAAAGCCTTTGACAAAATTCAACACCCATTTATGATAAAAACTCTCCAGAAAGCAGGAATAGAAGGAACATACCTCAACATAATAAAAACTATATATGACAAACCCACAGCAAACATTATCCTCAATGGTGAAAAATTGAAAGCATTTCCTCTAAAGTCAGGAACAAGACAAGGGTGCCCACTTCCACCATTACTATTCAACATAGTTTTGGAAGTTTTGGCCACAGCAATCAGAGCAGAAAAAGAAATAAAAGGAATCCAAATTGGAAAAGAAGAAGTAAAACTCTCAGTATTTGCAGATGACATGATCCTCTACATAGAAAACCCGAAGACTCCACCAGAAAATTACTAGAACTAATCAATGACTATAGTAAAGTTGCAGGATATAAAATCAACACACAGAAATCCCTTGCATTCCTATACACTAATAATGAGAAAACAGAAAGAGAAATTAAGGAAACAATTCCATTCACCATTGCAACGGAAAGAATAAAATAGTTAGGAATATATCTACCTAAAGAAACTATGTCTTTTTGATTAAATAATTATAACACGTCCAACTGTTAAAAATTTGAAAGATAGAGAAAAAGTATAAAGGAGAAGACAAATCACTCACAAAACATTCGCCCAGTCATGTCCGACTCTTAGTGCCCCATGGACTGCAGCCTACCAGGCTCCTTCATCCATGGGATTTTCCAGGCAGAGTACTGGAGTGGGGTGCCATTGCCTTCTCCTCTAAAATGTACACATACTTGTTAATGTATTTCTTCTTCTAAATTAGAATCATACTTAAATCAGCAATTCTCTAAGCAAGAATGTTTCCCATCATTGAGTATTCTTTGAAATTCTGATTTTTTAAAAAAATTGTCTGCATAATATTCTAACCATTCCTTTTTGTGGGCATAAAACTGTTATATTTTGATTAAACATAATCATAGTTGTGTTTATATTGATGGTTCCTTTAGGATGGCTTCATAGAAATGGAACCACTGGATCCCTAAGTCAAAAAAGGAGCTTCTTTCACACTGATAAAATATTTTCCAGATAAGGTAGATAAATTTGCATTGCTCTCACTGGTGAATGGAAGTACTTATTTTATTTCTTCTTTGCCATTATACAAGGCTTCCCTGGAGGCTCAGATGATAAAGAATCTGTCTGCAGTGCAGGAGACCTGGATTCAATCGCTGGGTCTAATTTTAATCAGGTCCCACTTGTTTTCTTGTCATTTCCATTACTCTAGGAGGTGGGTCACAGAGGATCTTGCCTTGATTTATGTCATCTGCTTCTGCTTCTGTGTTCTTCTGTGTTCTGCTTCTGTTTTCCTCTGAGAGTTTTATAGTTTCTGGTCTTACATTTGGTCTTTAATCCATTTTGAGTTTATCTTTGTGTATTGTGTTAGGAAGTGTTCTCGTTTCATTCTTCTGCATGTATCTGTCCAGCTTTCCCACCACCGCTTATTGAAGAGGCTGTCTTTTCCTCTTGTATATCATCTATTCTTGCCTCCTTCGTCAAAAATAAGGTACCCATAGGTGCCTGGGTTCCTTTCTGGGTTTTCTGTCTTGTTCCATTGGTCTGCATTTCTGTTTTTGTGCCAGTACCATACTGTCTTGATGACTGTGGCTTTGTAGTATAATCTGAAGTCAGGAAGGTGGATTCCTCCAGCTCCATTCTTCTTTCTCAAGACTGCTCTGGCTATTTGGGGTCTTTTGTGTTTCCATATGAATTGTGAAATTTTTTGTTCTGGTTCTGTGAAAAGTGCCGCTGGTAATTTGATAGGGATCGCATTGAATCTGTAGATTACATTTGGTAGTATAGTCACTTTCACAATATTGATTCTTCCTACCCAGGAAGTGTAATATCTCTCCATCTGTTTATGTTGTCTTTGATTTCTTTCATCAGTGTCTTATAATTTTCTGTGTATGGTTCGTCTCCTTAGGTAAGTTTATTCCTAGATATTTTATTCTTTTTGTTGGTGAATGGGACTGATTCCTTAATTTCTCTTTCTGATTTTTCATTGTTAGTATATAGAAATGCAAGTAATTTCTGGGTATTGATTTTGTATCCTGCATCTTTGCTAATTTCAGTGATTAGCTCTACTAATTTTTTGATACTATCTTTAGGGTTTTCTGTGTACAGTATCATGTCATCTGCAAACAGTGGGAGCTTTACTTCTCCAATCTGGATTCCTTTTATTTCTTTTTCTTCTCCGATTGCTGTAGCTAGGATTCTGTAGATTCCAGAACTATGTTGAATAATATTGGTGAAAGTGGACACCCTTGTTTTGTTCCTGATCTAATGGGGAAATGCTTTCATTTTTTCACCACTGAGAATAATGTTTTCGGTAGGCTTGTCATATATGACCTTTACTATGTTGAGGTAGGTTCCTTCTATGCCCATTTTTTGGAGATTTTTAATCATAAATGGGGGCTGAATTTTGTCAAAGGCTTTTTCTGAATCTATTGAGATTATCATATGGTTTTTATCTTTCAATTTGTTAATATGGTATATCACATTGATTGATTTCCATGTATTGAAGAATCCTTGTATCCCTGGAATAAACCCAATTTGATCACAGTATATGAGCTTTTTGATGTGTTGCTGAATTCTGTTTGCAAAATTTTGTTGAGAATTTTTGCATCTATGTTCATCAGTGATATTGGCCTGTAGTTTTCCTTTTTTGTGTTGTATTTGTCTGGTTTTGGTATCAGGGTGATGGTGGCCTCATAGAATGAGTTTGGAAGTGTTCCTTGCTCTGCAATTTTTTGAAAGAGCTTTAGAAGGGTAGGCATTAGATCTCTAAATGTTTGATAGATTTTACCTGTGAAGCCATCTGGCCATGGGTTTTTATTTTTCTGGGAGATTTTTGATCACAACTTCAATTTCAGTGCTTGTAATTGGTTGTTTGTAATTTCTACTTCTTCCTGGTTCAGTCTTGGAAGATTGAACTTTTCTAAGAATCCGTCCATTTCTTTCAGGTTATCCATTTTATTGCCATATAATTGTTCATAATAGTCTCTTATAATCCTTTGTATTTCTGCATTGTCTGTTGTAACCTCTCCTTTTTCATTTCTAATTTTGTTGATTTGATTCTTCTCTTTTTTTCTTTATGAGTCTGGCTAAAGGTTTGTCAATTTTGTTTATCTACTCAAATAACCAGCTTTTAGTTTTATTAATCTTTATTATTGTTTTGTTCATTTCTTTTTCATTTATTTCAGCTCGAATCTTTATGATTTCTTTCCTTCTAATTTTTGTTGTTGCTGTTCTTCTTCTTTTTCCATTTTTTTTAGGTGTAAAGTTAGGCTGTCTATTCAGTGTTTTTCTTGTTTCTTGAGTAGGATTGTATTGTTATAAACTTCCCTCTTAGACCTGCTTTTGCTGCATCCCATAGGTTTTGAGTTGTCATGTTTTCATTGTCATTTGTTTCTAGACATTGTTTGATTTCCCTTTTGATTTCTTCAGTAACCTGTTGGTTATTAGGAAACGTGTTGTTTAATCTCCATGTGTTTATGTTTCTCACAGTTTTTTTTTTCTTGTAATTGATATCTAATCTCATAGTATTGTGATCAGAGAAGATACTTGATATAATTTCAATTTTCTTAAATTTACTGAGGTTTGATTTGTGACCCAAGATGTGAGCTTGGTGAATGTTGGAAAGTGGAAAATGTTCCTGTCCTGGAGAATGTTCCATATGCACTTGAGAAAAAGGTGTATTCTGCATTTGGATGGAATGTCCTGAAGGAGCAATGAGATCCTTCTCATGTAATGTATCATTTAAGACTTGTGTTTCCTTATTAATTTTCTGTGTTGATGATCTGTCCATTGGTGTGAGTGGGTGTTAAAGTCTCCCACTATTATTGTGTTACTGTCAGTTTCTCCTTTTACGTCTGTTAGTGTTTGTCTTATGTATTGAGGTGCTCCTGTGTTGGGTGCATAGATATTTACAATTGTTATGTCTTCCTCTTGGATTGATCCCATGATCATTATGTAGTGTCCTTCATTATCTCTTGTAATCTTCTTTATTTATATTAAAGTCTATTTATATGCCTTAACATGTATTTTATCTGGTATGGGGATTGCTACTCCAGCTTTCTTTTGCTTCCCATTTGCATAGAATATATTTTTCCATTCTCTCACTTTCAGTCTATATGTGTCTTTAGGTCTGAAGTGGGTTTCTTATAGACAGCATATATATGGGTCTTGTTTTTGTATCCATTCAGCCAGTCAGTGTCTTTTGGTTGGAGCACTTAATCCATTTATATTTAAACTAATTATATATATATATATATATATAAATTCCTTTTGGTTGCCATTTTCTTGTTTGGGGTTGATTTTATAGCTCTTTTTCCTTCTCTTGTATTTCTTGACTATATAAGTCCCTTTAACATTTGTTGTAAAGCTGGTTTGGTGGTAATGAATTCTCTTAACTTCTGCCTTTCTGAAGTTTATTTCTCCATCAATTTTTAATGAGATCCTTGCCATGTAGAGTAATCTTGGTTGTAGATTTTTCCCTTTCAGGACTTTAAAAATATCCTGCCATTCCCTTCTGGCCTGCAGAGTTTCTGCTGAAAGATCAGCCGTTAAGCAGATGGGGTTTCCCTAGTATGTTTCTTGTTGCTTCTCCCTTGCTGCTTATATTATTCTTTCTTTGTGTTTAGTCTTTGTTAATTTGAATAGTATGTCTTGGTGTGTTTCTCCTTGGGTTTATCCTGTATGGGATTCTTTGTGCCTCTTGGACTTGATTGACTATTTCCTTTTCCATATCAGGAAAATTGGAAATTTTCAACTATAATCTCTTCCAAAATTTTCTCATACTCTTTCTTTTTCTCTTCTTCTTCTGGGACCCCTATAATTTGAATGTTGGTGCATTTGATATTGTCCCAGAAGTCTCTGAGACTATCACCAGTTTTTTCCATTCTTTTTACTTTATTCTGCTCTTCAGAAATTATTTCCACCACTTTGTCTTCCAGCTCACTGATTCGTTCTTCTGCTTCAGATAGTCTGCTATTGATTCCTTCTAGAGTATTTTTAATTTCAGTAATTGTGTTGTTTGTCTCTGTATGTTTATTCTCTAATTTTTCTAGGTCTTTGTTAATTGATTCTTGCATTTTCTCCATTTTGTTTTCAAGGTTTCTGATTATCTTCACTATCATTATTCTGAATTCTTTTTCCGGTAGCTTGCCTACTTCCTCTTCATTTATTTGAACTTCTGTGTTACTAGTTTCTTCCTTCATTTGTGTAGTATTTCTCTGCCTTCTCATTATTTTTTTTTTTTTTAAGTTATTGTGTTTGAGGTCTTCTTTTCCCAGGCTTCAAGGTTGAATTCTTTCTTCCTTTTGGTTGCTGCCCTCCTAAGGTTGGTCTAGTGGTTTGTGTAAGCTTCGTATAAGGTGAGATTTGTGCTGAGTTTTTGTTTGTTTGTTTTTCCTCTGATGGGCAAGGCTGAGTGAGGTGGTCATCCTGCCTGCTGATGACTGGGTTTGTATTTGCGTCCTGCAGAGTGCCAGTGGTGGCTGGGTGGTGCTGGGTATTCAGTGTTTGTGTTCCAGTGGTTTCCTTTGTGTGAGATCTCACTGTTTGATACCCCCTAGGGTTAGTTCTATGGTAGTCTAGGGTGCTGGAGTCAGTGCTCCCACTCCAAAGGCTCAGGACTTGATCTCTGGTCAGGAATGAGGATTCCACAAGTGGCTTGTTATGGCATTAAGTGAGATTAAAACAAATATTCAGAAATGCGAAGCCAAAGATGAACCCCAGACAAATGACAGTCACAAAATCAGGCAAATAATGAATAAAATAATGGAATCTACACACACACACACACACACACACACACACACACGAGCGAAGTCAAAACAGTCCAACAAAAATACAGTGGATTGACCCAGCAAACAAAGGAAATCAAAAATTATATTTACCAGTTGAAAACAAAACTAGAGCAAGGTGCCAAGTGGGGAATAAAACAATGAAAACAAAACTAACAGATATGTTGAGAAGAAAGGAAAGAAAGAAAGAATAGATATGCAAAGTTAAATAGAGGTAGATGAAGATTTATGTACATTAAAGATTAACTGCAAGGGGAAAAGAACAGTAGGGAAGGCAAACAAAGGAATAAATGTAGAAAAATATAATAGGTTTAAAAAATTAAAATTATAAAAAAGAGAAAAGAAAAAAAATGGAAAAAAGGAAAACTCCACAGAACTGCAAAAGCCCAGTGCAGAGGCAGAGTTTTATAACTACAAGAAAAAGTGTGCCCAAATATGCACATAAACATATACACCCATAGGCAAAATCAAAACAGTACAAAAAATAAAGTACAATAGATTGATCCAGCAAATAGAGGAAACCAAAAAGTATACTTACCAGAACAAAACTAACTAAAGCACAAACTGGAAAACAAAACTAAAGCAAGGTGCCAACTGGGGACTAAAGCAATGAAAAGAAAACTAACAAAATACTGAGAGGAAAGGAAAGAAAGAATAGATATGCAAAGTTAAATAGAGGTAGATGAAGAAGATTTATATACACTAATGATTAGCTGCATTAGTGGAAAAGAACATTAGAGAAGGCAAACAAAAGAATAAATGTAGAAAAAATATAATAGGTTTAAAAAATTAAAATTATAAAAAAGAGAAAAGCAAAAAATGGAAGAAGAAACAAAAGAGGGAATAATAAAAAGGAAAACTCCACAGAACCGCAAAAGCCCAACGTAGAGGCAGAGGTTTATAACAACAGTAAAAAGTGTGACTGAATACACACCTATGCATATACACCCATAAGCAAAATCAAAACAGTCCAACAAAAGTAACGTACAATAGATTGACCCAGCGAACAAAGGAAGCCAAAAATTATATTTACCAGAACAAAACTAACTAAAGCACAAACTGGAAAACAAAACTCAAACAAGGTGCCAACTGGGGAATAAAGCAATGAAAATAAAACTAACAAATATATTGAGAGGAAGGGAAAGAAAGAAAAGAAAATTGACAACTACAACGGGGGGAGGAAAAAAGAAAAAAATCCAGAAGAATCTACAGAAAAAGTCAAAACATAAGAATAATAAGTTTTTCTTGAGTCCCTGCTGCCAGAGTCCTTTCCCTCGCTGGGAGTCAGTCAACCTCACCTCCCTGGACGCCCTGCAACACTGCTGGTCTCTGGACCTGCTGTGCGGCAGCTCAGATTCGAGTCTGGTCCTTCTCCTATGTTTCTTGCCTCCAGTGTCCACAACTATCAGAGCTAGTGCGTTTTCTTTTGTGGGAGCTCTCAATGACCTTTTACATATTCGATAGACACAGTCTGGCTAGTTGATCCTGTGCATTTAATCTGCAGCTTATACAGCTGATGGGAAGGTTTTGGGTCTTCTTCCTTAGCCACACTGCCCTTGGGTTTCAATTCTGGTTTTCTTTCCATCTCTGCAGTGGGTCGTCCACTGGGCTTTGCTGCCCGGGCTGCCCTGGAGGACTTGGGTTCACCCAGTGAGGGCCAGGTGTGGAGGTGGTGCAGCTGCTTGGGGCGCAGGGGTTCTGGCAGCACCAGGCACTCAGGGGGGTTGGCAGCCAGGACAGCAGGAAATACTCTGCTCTAGAAGGGTACAGCAACCAGTATTGGCCAATATGCTCCAGTATTCTTGCCTGGAGAACCCCCTCTCTGACAGAGAAGCCTGGCAGGCCACAGTCTACAGGAGCACAAAGAGTTGGACACTACCAGAGCCACCCTGCGTGCATAGACACGAGACTTCTTTTGCCGTGGCAGCTCTGCCCCAGTGAGGGGTGAGCGTGAAGGTGGTGCAACTGCTTGTCTTATGGGGACCCTGGCGGCATCAAGTGTGCAGGAACATGGACTGCCTCCACTCAGCAGTTACGGCCCTCTCAGTCTTCTTTCGAGGAGAAGGCAATGACACCCCACTTTAGTACTGGTGCCTGGAAAATCCCATGGACGGAGGAGCCTGGTAGGCTGCAGTCCATGGGGTCGCTGGGAGTCGGACACGACTGAGCGACTTCACTTTCACTTTTCACCTTCATGCACTGGAGAAGGAAACGGCAACCCACTCCAGTGCTCTTGCCTGAAGAATCCCAGGGACGGCGGAGCCTGGTGGGCTGCAGTCTGTGGGGTCGCACAGAGTCGGACACGACCGACGCGACTTAGCAGCAGCAGCAGCAGTCTTTTTTCGAGCCTCTCGTAGCTGGCGATCAGAAGGCCTTTTTGGCCAGTCTTCTCTGTAGCTCTGCCCGTTCAGGCACTTAGAGGCCTCCCTTGCCTGGGATCCTTCTCTGTTGTTGGGGGCATCAGGCACAGAGGGGGCCCCCTTGGCTAGGGCTCTACTCTGTAGATCGTTAAGTCAGGCACTTAAAGGAGCATCATGGGTGGGGTCCTGCTCTGTAATTCAGTGCCTCAAGCATTTGATGGGCCAGCCTCTATTGTTCAGCTGCCGATGCCGGCGTGTGTGGAGAGAGGCTATGGTGATGGCTCCACCCCCTACATGTGACTCAGCAGTATCGCCTTGCTTCCATGGCTACCTGGCTTTCCTCCACAGGCATTTCCCACCTCAGTCTCCTCCCTCACATCCCCTCGATCCATCTCTCCACAGTCAATAACAGCCCTCGCCCTGGGATTGCTCCACAATCCCTAAACTCCAGCTTCCAGCTGCTACATCTTTCAGGGGGGCCTGCATCCCTATCTGGGGTATGTATGGCTGCTGCAAGGACTGTCTCATTCTCATTCTGTTTAGGCCGCCACAGATCAGCTGTTTCACTCTCAGCCTCAAATGTTTCTTCTCTGACTCAGACAATTGCCCCAATGTGGGGATCAGACCCCTGCTTCAGTTCCCCCACCCGCCGAGGGCAGGTCAGTCCTACGAACACTCCTGCTTTCCCCCAAGTTTCTTCGTCCTGCCGAGTTTTCGTGGTTCTATGTATTCTTTTCCGCTGGTCAGGCACGCCTGTCTGCTCTCAGCTGCTGTTCTGCTTGCACTTTTTGTGTCAGAGGGAGTATTCCTAATGTATCCGTGGAGAGAGATGAACTCCACGTCCAGCTATTCCTCTGCCATCTAGTTCTGTAAAATTTCTTATTTTACATTGAAGGTTGTGTCTCAACTGTGTCTGTTTCTGGTTTCTCTGGTTCCATAGGTGTGTCTACTATTTCATTAATTACTGTGTTTGTGTCTGTGTGTGTGTTTTCAGTTCAGTTGCTCAGTCATATCTGACTCCTTGTGACCCCATGGACTGCAGCACACCAGGCTTCCTTGTCTATCACCAACTCTCGGAGCTTGCTCTTGTCCATCAAGTCAGTGATGCCATCCAACCATCTCATCCTGTTTTCCCCTTCTCCTGCCTTCAGTCTTTCCCAGCATCAGGGTCTTTTCAAATGTGTATTTCTTCACATCAGGTGGCCAAAGTATTGGAGCTGCAGCTTTAGCATCAAGGCTTCCAATGAACACCCAGGACTGATCTCCTTTAGGATGGACTGGTTGGATCTCCTTGCAGTCCAAGGGACTCTCAAGAGTCTCCTCCAGCACCACAGTTCAAAAGCATCAATTCTTCGGTGTTCAGCTTTCTTCACAGTCCAACTCTCACATCCATACATGACCACTGGAAAAACCATAGCCTTGACTAGATGGACCTTTGTTGGCAAAATAATATCTCTGCTTTTAAATATGCTATCTAGGTTGGTCATAACTTTCCTTCCAAGGAGTAAGGGTCTTTTAATTTCATGGCTGCAGTCACCATCTGCAGTGATTTTGGAGCCCCCCAAAATAAAGTCAGCCACTGTTTCCACTGTTTCCCCATCTATTTCCCATGAAGTGGTGGTACCAGATGCCATGATCTTCATTTTCTGAATGTTGAGCTTTAAGCCAACTTTTTCACTCTCCTCTTTCACTTTCATCAAGAGGCTCTTTAGTTCTTCTTCGCTTTCTGCCGTAAGGGTGGTGTCATCTGCGTATCTGAGGTTATTGATATTTCTCCCAGCAATCTTGATTTCAGCTTGTGCTTCATCCAGCCCAGTGTTTCATATAACGTACTCTGCATAGAAGTTAAATAAGCAGGGTGACAATATACAGCACTGATTTACTCCTTTCCCAATTTGGAACCAGTCTGTTGTTCCAGTTCCAGTTCTAACTGTTACCTCTTCTCCTGAGAATACAGATTTCTCAGGAGGCAGGTGAGGTGCTCTGGTATCCCCATCTCTTGAAGAATTTTCCAGTTTGTTGTGATCCACACAGTCAAAGACTTTGGCATAGTCAATAAAGCAGAAGCAGATGTTTTTCTGGAACGTCTTGCTTTTTCAATGATCCAGTGGATGTTGGCAGTTTGATCTCTGGTTCCTCTGCCTTTTCTAACTCCAGCTTGAACATCTGGAAGTTCACGGTTCATGTACTGTTGAAGCCTGGCTTGGAGAATTTTGAGCATTACTTTGCTAGCGTGAGAGATGAGTGCAATTGTGCGGTAGTTTGAACATTCTTTGGGATTGCCTTTGGGATTGGAATGAAAATTGACCTTTTCCAGTCTTGTGGTCACTCACTGCTGAGTTTTCCAAATTTGCTGGCATATGGAGTGCATCACTTTCACAGCATCATCTTTTAGGATTTGAAATAACTCAACTGGAATTCCATCAGCTCCAGTAGCTTTGTTCATAGTGATGCTTCCTAAGGCCCACTTGACTTTGCATTCCAGGATGTCTGACTTTAGGTGAGTGATCACACCATCATGATTATCTGGGTCAAGAAGATCTTTTTTGTATAGTTATTTTGTGTATTCTTGCCACCTTTTCTTAATATCTTCTGCTTCATACCATTTCTGTTGTTTATTATGCCCATCTTTGCATGAAATATTCCCTTGGTATCTCTAATTTTCTTGAAGAGATCTCTAGTTTTTCCCATTCTATTGTGAGTCACTCAGTCGTGTCCAACTCTTTATGACACCATGGACTATAGCACTCCAGGCTCCTCTATCCATGGAATTCTCCTAGCAAGAATACTGGAGTGGGTAGCCATTCCCTTCTCCGGAGAATCTTCCCAACCAAGAATCGTACCCATATCTCCTGCATTAAAGGCAGATTCTTTGCTGTCTGAGCCAGCAGGGAAAGCCATTAATTTGTATAACTTCATAATAATAGTTAATAATTGGAAGTCTTAGTCTCTCTTATTACTTTTTGTTGGTTTCAGCATTTTCCTGGCTACTCACACCTGACTATTTTTTTCTTCATTTGAAAATCTGAATCAAATTTGAATTACATAATTTTGGTTCGGGGAGAATGGTCATCGCTGCAGTGTTCAGTTTCCAACACAGGATATATTTGGCTTTTTATTCATCCCTGTGGTTGCCTGTCTGTTTTTTGTTTTGTCTTTGAAGACTTTTGGCCTTACCAAGGTTTGCCTTAGTGTTGTTTATTTACTTTGTACCATTGCCCTCTACCCCATTCCTTACACCCTTTTCATTTCTTGGTTCAGACTTCCCTCATTTCAGAGAAAAACTTCTTTGAGTATTCCTTGCTTTATTAAGGATATAACGTATGTACTTGTTGTATAACCTCCGTCTGACTTAGACATCAGTAATCCTTCTCTCCATTTTAATACCTCGGTTTCATTTTGCTCCGTTTTTCTCAGCCTGATTTTCAGGTTGCAGGCTACTTTTTATTCTGCCTGACTGTTGATTTAGTGTGACTTCATTTCTGTAAATAGTTTTGTCTTTCATTTCCATTCTTTTCAGAGCCAGGCTAGCTAAATTTTCATTTCTTTCTGTTGCTTTATGTTTTTTTGAAATCTTGCATTCCATCTTTGTATTCTTGGTTCAGAGCGGTCATCTGTTCTTTAACTGCTTTGAGATAATGAAGAGTTTTATATGAGATTTTCATTCTGCTTTGTGGGTTAAATTTCCACTGTTTACTCTTCAGGGCAATTTATAGCCACAAAGCTTAATACATATGGAAGAATATATATATAACATGATAAAATGAATAAAATATTTGAAAATAATACACAAAATAACAAGTTCAAATAAATATTTCTTTACTATAGAAATATAAAAACACAATGAATGACAAAATATGAAGATAAATAATATAATGAAAAACAAAATAAAATAATAAAATGAGATTAATCAATAATAAAAACAATCAAATTGCAAAATATATAATAATATATAAACAAAACCTCCATCTCCCACACTCAGTCTAAGAAACAGAATGTTGTCGTTACCTTTGAAGCCCCTGGTTCACCTTTATACCATCTCTGCCTCTTTTTTCTATTAGAGCCTTGGCATTCCCCGAGCTGTATGTCAATTATTTCTTGTTTATGATGCTGTCATTTGTGTGTATATCAAAATAATATATTATGTATGTGAGCATTGCAGGTGTTTTAAATATTCACCAACACTCAGTATTACTAAACTTTATTTTACTGCACTTGCTTGGTTTGGAAAAGTATCTCACAGTTTTTTCTGGCATTTACCTATTTTACTGATGAGGTTGTGTATCTTTTCATGTGCAATGAATATTGTGTTTTACCTTTTATGAAACATCTGTGATCTATTCTAGTGATTTCTACAAGTTCTTTATATATCCTGGAGACTAATTCCTTATTAATGATGTGTTTTATAAATATATACTCCCAGATTTAAGCATATCTTACTCTTTGTGGTGTCTTTGGTGAACACAGCTTATCAATTTTAATGCATTCTAATTTCATTTTATTTTATAACGTATATCAAAGAAATACAAATATTAAGTAGTTGCTTTTATTTTCTTATAAATATATTAAGTTTGCCTTTCACATCATTCATTTGGAGTTGATTTCTATAACTGGTGTGAGGTAAGGATCCATTTTTTTCCCCTGATATGGAAACTATTTGTTCCAACATTGTTTATTTCACAGTCTATCCTTATTTCAATTGTAAAGATCTTTTCTGTCATAAATAGAATTTCCATGTGTGTGTCTTTCTGAATCCCTGCTCTGTCTCATTGTTTATAAGTTTACTGTTTATTAATACTGCTTTTTAAATTACAATTCTTTACACTGAGTCTTGGTTTCTTGTAGGTTAAGCCTGCTACCATTACTTTTTTCTACTTTGTACTTCTTTAGAAATATTTTGCCTCCTCTTCAGTTGCTTTCCTTATAATTTTCTGAAGTAGCTAATCAAGGTCTATGAAAAATTCCATAGGGATTTTGGTTGGAAGAGTTTTGCCTATATGGATCAATCTTGGCAGACATAACTCATGAATACTGGTATGACTCATTTATTTGACTTCTTAATGTATTTCAAAAACTTTTGTATTCTTCCTCATGGAAGTGACATAAATTCTGCTTGGAGTATTGTGGATACATTATTTTTATTAATATTTTAATGACAGCTTTTTAAAAAACCTCATTTTCTGCTTGTTCATAGACTATAAATATAATTGATTTTTTTTATATCCAGAGAACATTAGGAGCTCATATTAGTTTTAATATTTTGCGGCTTCTTTGGGGTCATATGATACGTGATTCTTGTTCTTCTTCCACCATGGTGCCCCATATGAGTGTGTTGAAGGAGGTAAAGTGTAGATAAGTGCATCTTATTGCACTAGGACCTCTAGTAGCATTTTTATAAGAGCTTGTGATGGTGGCCAACTCTCGGTTGTCTTGGTTTCTAACTTTTAAGGAAATAGTTTTTATCCATTAGTTAGAAGTTTTTGTATAGCAGCATGTTACTAGGTTAAGGAAATTTACTTATAGTCTTAATTTTCTAAGAATTCTTACCACAGTAGCTGATTTTTATTCAGTGTTTCTTTTTTTTAAATCATCTGTTAAGACAATATCTGATGCTGGGAGGGATTGGGGGCAGGAGGAGAAGGGGACAACAGAGGATGAGATGGCTGGATGGCATCACTGACTCGATGGACGTGGGTTTGAGTGAACTTCGGGAGTTGGTGATGGACAGGGAGGCCTGGCGTGCTGCGATTCATGGGGTCACCAAGAGTTAGACACAACTGAGCTACTGAACTGAACTGAAGTGAAGACGATATCATAGTTTTCTCTTTAAATCTTTTGGTGTTGAACTGAATGGTCAGTTTGCATGGGCCCTTTGTCTTATCTATTGGCCTCTTTTCAGTTGTTCATGCCTCGGTCTTGATACACTTCTCTCGTTTGGCTTTTAGGCTCCCCTTCCCATCCCTTCTGTCCTGGGTCTTCTCCTTGCTCCATTTCAGATGCTTGTATGGAACAAGGAGATCTCTGTATATCTGCGGGCACCAGAACTCTGTTCTTTTCGACGTTTATTTTCTGGGTGATATCTGGGTTTGTATGACTACATCTCCAAATTTATATTTTCTGCCCGGTTTCCTCTACAAAACTTGGATATCCAACTGCAACTATCCCTTCTGTACCCACATTGCAGATATCTTAAGTCTAATAAGTCTAAGACCGAGATCTGTCTCTCTGCCGCACACCCACCAGAGCTGCTCCACGCGTGACTTCTTGGTTTCTGCTGTTGGTGACTTTGTTCCTTAAAACAATCAGCCCCAAACCTGGGAATTTTCTATTTATGGAAAGGTTGCCAAGATATTTCAGCCAGTTCCCATAAAATCTTTACACAACTTGCCCTGATGCTAATATCTTACATCAACAAAGCAGAATTACCAAAACCAAGAAAGTAGCATTAAGTGATACAGTTAACTAAATTCAGGTCTTAGTCAGACTCCATCGGTTGTCCTTTTGGGGTTCTAGAGCGCATCCCAGGATCACGATCACAATTCCACTGACATGTTAGCTTCCCCCCACACTGTGACAGTTTCTCAATCTTCCCTTGACACTATTAAATATAGTATTTTAATCGGGTCTTTTTTAGAACATCCTTCGGTTTGCAGCTGACGACGTGAGATTGTGTTGAGATTGCATATTTTCACTAGCGTACCACAGAACCGACGTGCCTCGCGTAGTGCATCACGTCAGGGGCGCTCGACGCCGATGTGTCTTTTATTACTGATGATGTTGATGACGTTAGCTCGGAGCACTCGGTTAGGGTGGTGTCCGCTGCGCTGCTGCTGCTGCTGCTGCTAAGTCGCTTCAGTCGTGTCCGACTCTGTGCGACCCCGTGGACTGCAGCCCAGCAGGCTCCCCCGTCTGATGATGATGACGTTGGCTTGGAGCGCTCGGTTAGTGTGGTGTCCGCTGCGCTCTTCCACTATAAAGTTACACTTTCCACTCGGTGATTAATGAGTGGCTTGGACTATGCAAATATCCTGCTTCTCCTCCAACTATCAACCACTGATTCTAGCATCCACCGATGGATCTTGCCTGAAAACACTCATTGTGAGAGTGTTTGCTTAATGGTGACTTTTTTCCATTTTAGTAATTCAGATTTTTTCCTATAAGGAAGACTTCACCTTCATTCTAATTTATTTAATTCAATTATTATGAGTTATATTCCAATAAAAATAAATGACAGTAATGGTGTGAATGGTGTGCAGGCAGGAGAGAACCACAAACAGCTCAGAGTTATGAAGTATATCCAACATTAATCAAATCTGAGATGTTTGAGTATGTGAATATATTACTTAGCAAGCATTTAACATTTAATTTTTAACCCATAATGTACCAAAGCTCTCCTGAACTATACAAGTCTTATTTCTCAAAAATCTCATGTAGTATAAACCAAAGCCTTAATTCTATTGCAATTTAAAATGTGTATCTTTAAGCGTCCACAGTATATTCATTGCTGGGAATTTTTAGCTTTGAGAAACAAAAAACTAGCCATGTTATATTACACCAAAACATCCGAGAAAATAACAGTTTCTCATGAATAGAAACAGTGCCAATTATAAAAATGAAATTTAGACAGTGGTATTTTACTTATCAAGCATTTATTGCTATGTGTTAATGAATTAAAATATATAGTCTCATTCCCAGGCATAAGCATATTCAGGAACAAAATTTACATAAATTTATCATAAATAGTAAGTAGCAAGAGATATGTAATTTTATTAACCCTGAGGCTCCCTTGGAATATTAATAAGAATGTTTAGGCCTGAGAGCCATCAGGACAAATTGGAATGACAGTGTATGTCTCACCTAAGTGTAGGTCCGTTTGTTCTATCGTGTGGATTTCCTCTAATTTTTACTAGCAGTGCCCTGAATTGGAAGAATGTTTAATTTAATGGTTAGATGTGCTATGTAAAAGTGACACCTACACAATTTCTTGAAAGCTGTTTGTTTCCACTGAAATGGAAGCAATTCTTAGCTGCACAGTGATTCTTAGCAACCCTCTTGTAACCATTTATCTCATAAAAGGATAAATACACTAAACTGAAAAGTTCTGATACATTTCCTTGCAACATCTGAAATTAGTCATAATAAATTTTATATGATGTAGTCATTTTTTCCCAAAGAAAGTAACTTTTTAAATATATGAATTCACATAATCTTTCTAAAATTCTAGAAAGACTTAGAAAATTCCAGCAACCTTTAAAAAGTGGAGGGCAGATGTGGCTGAAAATAGGAAGATTTATTGAAAGTCTGTAAAAGAAACAGTTACAATGACTTCAGCCTCCTCCACAGAATCCTAAAGGTTCACTTGTAAAGGTATTGATCCAACAAGCCCAGGAGACTGAAGCCAAGATGCCGTGTACCTAAGGTAGAAAAAAGACTTATAGACAGTGATGACTGAACGCCTGTTAACAGGAAATCTACCTTTCTACAAGCTTCCAAGAGGCATGCGGACTCTAATCAGCTTTTAAAGATAGGATCAAATTTTTCTTTTTATTTATTTAATTTTCAAAATATATCGTAGAATAGGTATTTTTATAACACAGACACACCTTCAGAATGAGAGGGAAAATGGCTCAATTTACCACCTAGATAGCCCCCCGCTGACACAAAAGGAAAATAAAAGTAGTGTATGTGCAAGGTTTCCAAATGAGAGCGGTCAAGAAAGGCACAAAAGGACTGCTTTGAGGCTATGTCGTTAGCTGCACGCATGTTTAGAGTTGTTATTTTGTCCTGGTGAATGAAGTCTTTCATCATTGCATAATAACTCCTGCAGTCAGACGTTTGTCCTTGTCTCCTTTTGTCTCTATTAATATAGCCAGGCCAGTTTTCTTTTTGGTGGCAATTTCCTGGCATGTCTTCCCCATCATTTAAAAATGTCTCTCTGCTTTCTGTGTGTCCCTCATAAATAGCACATAGCTGGATTTTGTTTTCAAAATTTTGTTTTTCCTGCTTGACATAGTTCCTTCATGTTGCCCATTTGGGTCTATCTCTTTCTTTGCTTTCTTCTCTATTTTGCATTTTTAAATGCTTTCCTAGCATACATGGTAAAAGCCCTGGTTGATGCTTTAAGAGTTGGAGTAGGGAACAAGTTGACTAGGGGCTCTGAAAGGGTGGGTGGGTGACCCCATAGATGGTAGCCCACCAGGCTCCCCCATCCCTGGGATTCTCCAGGCAAGAATACTGGAGTGGGTTGCCATTTCCTCCTCCAATGCATGAAAGTGAAAAGTGAAAGCGAAGTCACTCAGTCGTGTCTGACTCTAGCGACCCCATGGACTGCAGCCTACCAGGCTCCTCATCCATGGGATTTTCCAGGCAAGAATACTGGAGTGGGGTGCCATTGCCTTCTTCGATATCAATGGTTAGGATTGCTTTAAGTCAGAAATACTCAATGCTAGCACTGTTGACATTTCAGTTTAGTTCAGTTGCTCAGTCATGTCTGACTCTTTGCAACTCCATAGACTGCAGCACGCCAGGCTTCCCTGTCCATCACCAACTCCCAGAGCTTATTCAAACTCATGTCCATCGAGTCGGTGATGCCATCCAACCATCTCATCCTCTGTCGCCCCCTTCTCCTCCTGCCTTCCATCTTTCCCAGCATCAGGCTCTTTCCCACTGAGTCAGTTCTTCGCACCAGGTGGCCAAAGTATTGGGGTTTCAGCTTCAGCATCAGTCCTTCCAATGAACACTCAGGACTGATTTCCTTTAGGATGGACTGGTTGGATCTCCTTGCAGTCCAAGGGACTCTCAAGAGTCTTCTCTGACACCACAGTTCAAAAGCATCAGTTCTTCAGTGCTCAGCTTTCTTTGTTTGGCAACATTTATTTCCCAATGTTGACATTTGGAGCCATATAGTTCTTTGTTGTTAGGTGCTGTGCTGTGTTTTGTAGGATGTTGAGCAAAATCCTTGGCCTCCATCCCTCAAATGCCAATAGTGTTCTTCAGTTGTGATAACCAGAAGTACCTGCGGACATTGCCATGGGTTCCCTGGAACTGAGGGTAGGGTGCAAAACCAACCTGGTTGAGAACCACAGCTGCAAGAGGAACTACACACGTCTATGTATTGGGGAGTTCATGGTGTCAATTCTTGTGGTTTCTTTTGAACTGATAAGATTTCCTGGGGGGCAGGGGGAGACCTTATTATCTGCTGCCTATAAGATAAAGACCTGCTTGAAAATATTCCATGTCTCATTCTCCACATATGCTCTTTGGCTGAATGACCATATTGTTCAGCACGCCACACTGCTCCCCACTAACGCGTGTTTAACCCATATTGGCAATCCCAGTCTCCTCCCAGTGCTGAGCTGACAAATGCACACATGATGAATTCCGATCAGTTCGACCTGAGAGACTTCACTGCTGACGATGTCTGGAAAGGGTTGCTGGGTTCTGAGAACACAAGGACAGACCGTGTTCTTGGCTGACAGACAGTGTTGAGGTGGGTGATGTTTCCTGAGAGGAGCTGAAATTGAGTGTTCAGAATGGGATGAGAGTAAAACCGTGGGTCCTTATGATACCGTGGCACCGCAGACCACCCAGCCCTCGGAACTAACCCCAGGATTGTTGGTTATTTTAGCTTAGATTTTGTAAATCTCCTTATTTAAGCCAGTCAATTTAATCTGAACTTTTAAAAATTGCAACTGAAGTCATTTTTTTAACATTTTAAAAAGCTTTTTATTGTAAACTGGAGCATAGTTGATTAACAAGGTTGTGATCGTTTTAGGTAAACAGCAAAGTGATTTAGTTATTCCTATGCATGTCTATTTTTCAAATTCTTTTCCCATTTAGATTGTTACATAATATTGAGCAGAATTCCCTGTGGTATACTGTAATTCCTTGTTGATTATACATTTTAAATATAGCAATGTGTACATGTAAATCTCAAACTATCCCTTTAATTTATATTTTTCCAAAAGTAAGTTTCATTTTATAGTCATATTGACCCTAATAATTATATCATTTTATATGCCTTGTTCCTCTGATATCAGGAGTGAAAGATACATATTTCCTTAGACATTTTTGAAGCTAGGCTTTCCACAGTCTTAATTTGTTGTTGCTGTTGCTGTTGTTTTTAAGAGTACTGAAGGAGCACTTTAACTCAAAGGAATGATGGTCCATGAAACAAACAAACTTTTAAATATTTTAAAGTGAAGGAGTCAAGAAAGGGCAAAGCAGGAGCACTATTGTGTTGACATTCTAATTATAAATACATCAGATTTGGTGCAAAACATTATCAAACCATCAGTCTTGGCAATGGTTAATTCACTTTTTGAATTTCAATATTTCATCTGCGAAGTGTCAGCCACTGAGTCTTGTTAATGGTAAGCCTTTCATTCCTGTTAAATCAATTGTAAATAATAGAACCCCTCAGAGAAAAATGATGAAATAAACATTGATTTCCAAATTGGGTGTCAGATTCAGAGCATTAATAAAACACATCACAAGCAAACAAGCACCTAATATACTCAGATCACTGAGATTGTAATCAGAGGGGGAAAAATCAATAATTTTTGTGTAACTTGCTAGTATTTTTACATTTCATTTGTATCTGTGTGTCATCATGTCAAATTTCCCATTTCAGGCCCTATGTGGCTATTTAATTTTTATTATCCTGACCAGCAAAACGAGGTAGTTTTGTGTCCTGTTAGATTTGCTTCTCTCTTCTAAATAGGTGACAAGTGTCTGGTCACATAGTGTTTTTTTTAGTTGCCTGGCACCAATGATTTGGTTGTGTTTAATGCAATACAATAATCATTTCCAGCAAGTCACATAAAACACTGCATAAAAATGTAACAGCTCTAAGAGCACTTTTAAGGAAAATAAAGCTCTCTAGCAGGTGTCCATAGCAGTGCTTTATGCCCACAAGCTCTATTAAATGTTAGTGCCAGTGTCCTGTGAATGCCACGGATGGGGTCTGGCTGAAAGGAAAGTGTGTCCCCGAGACTGTGTTGCTTCTCTAGGAAAGGAGGTTGGAAGGGCAGTGCCTTGCTCTCCTTCAGGCTGGAATATGATCAGGGCTCTACTCAGGGCACATCTTGTGAAGGACTAGTTTCAGGGAAGGCATGCACTTCTAAAGTCATACATGGGCAAGGGTGGAAATACCAAGGGTGTGACTTTCAAAAGACTGTCCCCAAACTCTTCCAAGTTTCCAGGCCGCCCACCCCCCACCCCGCCCCGGGATGATCTCTAACGATGACATCACAGCAACACAGTGAGGGTAGACGAGGGCTTGGGTTTCCTGGTTTAGTGCTGCTTCCTCGCGTTTCATGATGAATTGCATTCCGACTCTCAGTCGATTGTGCTTTCATTTTTATTTCTATATTTCTTTATGAAGCCCCCTTGTGAAGTTATTCAAGTAGATGGTTATATACCATTAAGTAGGGTCTAGCATTGACTTTGACCTCAGTGACAGGCTAAGTCCTTGTGGGAACCTCATTTTGAAGAGTAGATGAGGTCCAAACAATCACTGCAAAAATACTCAGAAATGGAAGCTACTATTCATGAAAAAGCAAATATTACAAGCTAAATACAAGACATTAAGTGACTTTCAATGGAAAACAACACATTTACAGAGTACAGGGAACTTGGGATCTGTCCTCTTTTCCCCAAACCTACAAAGAGGCCAGCTGCTGTGGGAAGAGAAAAACAGGAAGATTACAGCCCTTGTTACATCAGGTGTATCACTGAAGGATCGGGAAAAGTTTAGCTGGGAGGAAAGAAGACTTAGACTCCGGTTGTCTACCAGGTCAAGATCTTTTATATTAGGATGGCCATATAGTTTATTTTCCAGGGGGGGCACCTTTGAGAATAAAAGGGAGGGAGTCATAATGATTGGGCTTTCCTGATGGCTCAGCAGTAAAGAATCTGCCTGCCAATGCAGGAAATGTTGGTTCAATCCCAGGGTTGAGAAGATCCCCTGGAGAAGGAAATGGCAGTCCACTCCAGTATTCTTGCCTGGGGAATCCCATGAACAGAGGAGCCTGTGGGCTACAGCCCATGGGGTCACAAAAGAGTCAGACTCAGCTTAGGGACTAAACAACAACACAGCAGTAATAAAGATTAAGTGGGGACACTCATCACATACAAGGACTGTACTAAGTGAAGCAGGCTGTGTGGACATCCTAATTTTAAAAAAGAAGACTTTGAATGCCGGCCTGAAAGAATTAAAGCAGGATCCACGAGAGAGGGACAAACAGACGTTGGATTGCTTGATGAGGAAGAAATATAAGGAACTTGGTATGGATCAAATGAGATGCCTGCCTTTGAGAATGGAGTTGCCCAAATAAGACTGGGAGGGATTTGATCAAGGTCATCCTAGTGGGTTTTGAGGATCAGAATTGTGGTTGGACCATAGGAATTTAATGTTGTTTTTACCTGAGTATGTGTGGTTCTGAATTTTAAATGAAGATATTCCATGGAGAGTTGTGCATTCCAATGCAAGTTGTTTTAAAGATCTTATCCTAGAATTGCTTCTGGAATGCATGCAGTCTTGCAAGGCTTAACGTAGGTCTAAATCACTGACATCAGAATGAATCCCAGTTTTGGTCAAGAATGAGCTGAGAAAAAACCTGAGGATCCTAATTTTGGGTGGTAGGACCTAGTGTTAGGACCACTAAACTAGAATTGGGTAAGACACAAAATTAAGGTATAGATAGATAGCAGACCTTGGGACATAAAGAAAAAAATCTCTTTGAAGAAAGTCTGCAGTCCCTTGAATGATCTTCTGCTTGGACTTTAGAGAAGTCAGAATGATGTTGCAAACAACCCATCTTAAATTCTTTACAGTGAAGTTGCATCATACATGCCTGTAATCTAAGCAATTTGAGCTATATAGATAGATATTAAGCAGTGCTATAAAACTGTCCTCTGTATTTGTATTTTCTATATTAAAATGTACTTTATAGAGTGATTTAGGGGATCTTAACTTTGTAATTTTATTCTCCTTTGCTGACATAGATTCAAAACTCTATGGTTACTGCTGACTTTTATCAAGCCAAAAACTTATTTTCTTCATGGTCAAGTCCCATGTTCCCTGCGAAACCTTTCCTGTTAGCCATAGCTAAGATTGGGCAACCCTGTCTTAGCCTCTGGTGGGACTTCTTGTCTGCACGCCAAATTTGGGCACTGAAATATCCCTGTCTTTATTGTCCTCCATTTGTGGCGTGGGTACATCTGGCTTCTCTAATTACACTGCTCATCCCTTGCCTGAGGGACCAAGTTACTCATCTCCTTGGAGTGCTCCTAGCATGGTGCACCCCATGGATGGTTATTTAGTTGAGTTGGGCTCACCTGATCCATAATTGAGAAGAGGGACTCGTGGGAGCTTCCTGTGACCTCCCAGATGAAAGGATCTTTACATGAAACTTGCTTCCCTTAGGGCAGCCTCATCCATATATAAAGGCTAAAGATATCTGCCTATAAAAGGCAATACAATAAAGGAGGCACCCTATTTGTTAAATTTATTAAATAGGCACCCTATTTGTTAAATAAATATATATTTTAAATATAAATTTTTTTTCTTTATGTCCTATGTATATGGATATGTCCATGTTGTTGTAGGTTTCTTTCCTCCATATATGTCCAAGTTCTCACAAGAGGTTTCTAATTACTTCTGAAGTATTCTGTCTCCATTTGGGAGTTTTTCTTATAAACTGGTTAATTTCATAGCTACAAATACTTATTTGAGATTCACATTTTACACAAAATATAGTATTTATGGCTTGAAAAGTGTTCCTCACATAAGAACCATAGGCTCCTTCCTGCTTCTTCAAATTAATGCTATGAAGGCATGAAAATTGGTGTACTCCAAATACCTGCAGATCCAGGTTTCCTATGGAAGGACTGTCAGTTACAAATCCCAGCAGATGGTGAAAGACAGGCATGCTGCAGTTCACGGGGCCACCAAGAGTCAGACACAACTTAGTTACTGAACAGCAACAGTAAGGGGAACGGTAATAGCAAACACCGGGTTGTTTTCAGCACTTGCTAAGCAAATATTTCACATATATTAATTTGATAAACACTCACCAGAACCCGATGAGAAACAAGGACAGAAAAGGAAAGTAACTCACAAAGGTACTAGTGGTACAGCTGGAATTTGAACCCAGCAGTCCCAAGCTTACTTTTTTTCCACCAAACATCATGCATGGTGGCTACAAGCCAAGGCCCTGTGATCAGCCAAAGCTGGATTTAAGTGCTGGCAATCTAATTTAGTATAGTAAATAGTAGGATCTAACCCAGGAAGCTGGACATGGATCCAGGAAGCTGGATCTAACCCCTTAGAACTGGACATGGAACAACAGACTGGTTCCAAATAGGAAAAAGAGTACGTCAAGGCTGTGTATTGTCACCCTGCTCATTTAACTTAAATGCAGAGTACATTATGAGAAACGCTGGGCGGGAAGAAGCACAAGCTGAAATCAAGATTGCTGGGAGAAATATCAATAACCTCAGATATGCAGAAGACACCACCCTTATGGCAGAAAGTGAAGAGGAACTAAAAAGCCTCTAGATGAAGGTGAAGGAGGAGAGTGAAAAAGTTGGCTTAAAGCTCAACGTTCAGAAAACGAAGATCATGGCATCTGGTCCCATCACTTCATGGGAAATAGATGGGGAAACAGTGGAAACAGTGTCACACTTTATTTTTTGGGCTCCAAAATCACTGCAGATGGTGACTGCAGGCATGAAATTAAAAGATGCTTACTCCTTGGAAGGAAAGTTATAACCAACCTAGATAGCATTTTAGAAAGCAGAAACATTACTTTGCCAACAAAGGTCCATCTAGTCAAGGCTATGGTTTTTCCAGTGGTCATGTATGGATGTGAGAGTTGGACTGTGAAGAAAGCTGAGTGCTGAAGAATTGATGCTTTTGAACTGTGGTGTTGGAGAAGACTCTTGAGAGTCCCTTGGACTTCAAGGAGATCCAACAAGTCCATCCTAAAGGAGATCAGTCCTGGGTGTTCATTGGAAAGACTGATGCTAAAGCTGAAACTCCAATACCTTGGCCACCTCATGCAAGGAGTTGACTCACTGGAAAAGACTCTGATGCTGGGAGGGATTGGGGTCAGGAGGAGAAGGGGACGACAGAGGATGAGATAGCTGGATGGCATCACTGACTAGATGGACATGAGTTTGGGTGAACTCTGGGTGTTGGTGATGGACAGGGAGGCCTGGCGTGCTGCGATTCATGGGGTCGCAAAGAGTCGGACACGACTGAGCGACTGAGCTGAACTGAATCCAAACATAGTTGGGGAACTGTGATGTCTCTGGTGGTATCTCTGGCATGTAGAATGTGCTCAGTAGATGTTAGTAGTATTTATAAAATGAAAAGTGAAAGCCTCTCTGTCGTATCTGACTAATTGCAACCCTGTGGACTATATAGTCCATGGGATTCTCCCGGCCAGAATGCTGGATCGGGTACCTGTTGCCTTCTCCTGGGGATCTTCCCAACCTAGGGATCAACTCCAGGTCTCCTACATTGCAGGCAGATTCTTTACCAGCTGAGCCAGCAGGGAAGCCCAAGAATACTGGAGTGGGCAGCCTGTCCCTTCTCCAGAGGATCTTCCTGACCCAGGAATCGAATCCGTGTCTCCTGCATCGAAGGTGGATTCTTTACCAGTTGAACTACCAGGGATTTATAAAGATGGACATAGAAGGGCTTTTGGTTGATGGGTATAAAGCAGTCTGGTGTTTACACAGAGGAGAGAAGAATTGTAGAATAAGAGAGGTAGAAGGTGCCCATATTCTTGTTTCAGCTTTTGTAGTTTAACCTGCTTTGTAGGGTGTGTACAGAAACCTTGCTTCAGGCCTGTGGTTCAACTCCTTCCCTTTGTAGTAATTTCACCTCTCTTTACAGCTGACAGTCCTGGATCTTATTGAGCTGGAAAACAGGAAATGTCTGACTAATTTCCTCTGGACGATACTGTTTATTTCCTTCTCTAATTGGATAATGGAATTATTGAGAATTTTGCAAATAGACAAGGGGATGATCTGCTGAGGACAAGATGTGACAACCGTGGGCAGCGTTCCGTGACAGCTCACTGTACAGAGTCCACCCACAGAGTGTGGGTGCTCGGGACCCTCGGGCTGCTGGCTTTTCCCTTGTTTTTCCTTTTTCCCTTCACTGCTGATGTGCACGCTCTTGCCACGAACCATTGTCATCGCTTTTAGTAGTTTTGCTTCCTTTGAGTCCTTCTTCCTGGACGGTTGAAATTCACTGATAAGAGAGCCAACCTCATGCATTCACATATAGGGTTTACTTTGATGAACCAAAGCAGGAGAGACAGTCAAGTTTTTTTGTAAAAATCATGTTTTGAAAAACTCATGCTTTTCAACCTCCAATTACTACAGTGTTTACATTTTTTTTATTACTTTGTTAAAGTGGTGAAAATCAGCTCGAGAAATAACAGGTGTAAATCATAATTTTATTATTTCCAAGTACATTTTTATATTGATGAAATTATGGATACAAGTTTCTGCATCTGCACATACACATTTTAAAGGTATATACAATAAAGATACAAATTCTAATTTTTGCAGTTTTTTAAAACATGTGGTCCAAGATAGAAGTGGATTCTGGAAATAAGAAAAGTTTCATATTATTAATAGGATTATTGAGAATCTGGGGAGATTATTCAAAGCAGTTAGCTTCAGACTAAATAAGAACATAAGAAAAGAAGAATCTGAACTCAACATTTCTTGGATTGTCATGAAAAAATCTTTAATAGTAAGTGTTTGTGTAGCCCATTCAAAGTTATTGTGTGAACAGTAGAACATACTGTGACTCTGTTCGCAACAACTCTGCATGACCAGATGAAAATGGTGTACAGTTCAGGCAACCCATGTGTGACTACGCTTGCTTCACCTCTCCTTGTCTTGACCTGGATGCACTCTTTTCATTCCTGAGAGGTCATCACTCTTTTTTCTTTTGATGTGTTGCACTTAGTATCTTTAAAAAATTTTTATTGAAATATAGTTAATTTACAATGTCATGTTAAGTTTAAGGTATATAGCAAAGTGATTCAGTTATACATCAACACACACACACACATATGTGCATATATATATATTCTTTTTCAGATTATTTTCCCCATAGGTTATTACAGAATTTTGAGTAGAGTTCCCTGTGCTTATAGTAGGTCCTTGTTGATTATCTATCTTATACATAGTAGTGTGTATATAGTAATCCCAAGCTCCTAATTTATCCCTCCCTGCCCCATACCCCGCTTCCTCCCTTGGTAGCCATGAGTTTGTTTTCTAAGTCTGTGAGTCTGTTTCTGTTGTGTAAATAAGTTCATTTGTATCGTGGTTTTTTTTTTAGTTTCCACATATAAATGATATCATGTGATATTTGTATTTCTCTTTCTGACTTCCTTCACTTAAAATAATAATCTCTAGGTCCATCCACGTTGCTGCAAATGGCATTATCTCATTCTTTTTACGGCTGAGTAGTATTGCATTGTATGTGTCTGTACACACACACACACACACACACAATGGCATAGGAAATGGCAACCCACTCCAGTATTCTTCCCTGGAAAATTCCTTGGACAGAGGAGCCTGGCTGGCTGCAGTTCATGGGGTTGCAAAGGGTCAGACACAAGTCAATGACTGAATACACACACACACACACACACACAATATATACACACACCACACCTTTATCCATTCCTCTCTTGGCAGACATTTAGATCGCCATCGCTCTCCCTAGGTGTAATAGCGCCGGGGTAACAGCACTTGCCTCCCGGGCGCTGGCCACAGCGGTTGCAGGAGAGGGCTGGTGACTTTTCCCTCTTCCTGTTTGGTGCTGAGCCTGAGCCTGCAGGCGTTTCCCACTTGTCAGTCCCTGACCATGGCTGACGGTGAAGTTCCTTAGTTTCGTCTCTCACAGTTAAAGGGAGAAGGGAGAATTCCAGGAAACTCAAGACCCACTTTCCCTTTACCAGAAGCAAAGGGGAAGCTGTGCTCTTCTCTCTGGGCCTGCAGAGGCGGCAGTCTTGCTCTCGAGCACAGCGTCTCCCAAGCAGGCCACAGGTGGGGCTACCTTACAGGGCCCGTCAGCGGGGCTGCGGCCGGAGTTCTCGCGAGGCCTTGCGGGGTCTGTATCCTTGGCCCCGCTGCCGTCATCTTGCATTGAGTGTCCGGAGCTGAGGTGTCCGCGTGGCTATTTCACACCCAGGACTCTGCTCAGAAGGGCCCTGGGCAAGGCCTCTGCCCTCAGCCTCCTGTCAACAACTGCAAGTAGACTCCGCACCAAGGAGGAGAAAGATTAGACTTTACTGTATTACCCGCGTCTCTCTGAACTGTGAATGGGCTTTGCCATTGAAAAAAAACTCCTGTGTTTTTCATCCAACTCCTCATTCTTGAGGGTCGAAGGTCCATCTTCCAAACAGTGTCCCGTGGTTTTAGGGAGCTGGGAGTTGGCATCCTAACCACCTGGAGACCAGCGGAGCTCCCCCCGTCTGCCATCAGACGTGTGTGTTTGTTACCAGGCCTCAGCACTGGGGCCCTGAGTGCCCACCCGTTGAAGTTTTAGAGAGGAAGGTCTGCAGATGACTTAGGATGTGTGGACCCAGTGTTAGCAAGAGACAGCCATGTGTTAGATTTTTTCCTAAAAGTGAAGGCTTCTCGGTCTTTTTCCTGCAGGTAGGGCTGCCCTGCTGCCCAGGGTCACCAGCATGGCCTGCATGTCCCCTGTCATGTGGTGGTGGTTTTTTGGAAGAGGAGTTTCAGGTCAGAGAGGGGTTTTGCACAGGTAGTCCAGGGGTCGTTGCCCCAGGTGGCGTCTGGCAGCTGGGGCTCGGGGCCTCTGCCCTCGAATGTGATGTCCCCATGGAGTGGCGCTTGAAGCTTCGGGCAGACGGGTGGTCAGTCACCAGGTGTGCTCTGTCCCGCTCAGGAGTGAGCTGAGCTTGCGGCTGCCAGTTTTCAGAGTTTTCGGATCAGCTGGCCTCCTGTTCCAAGTGGAGACAGGGCCAACCAGGAGTGTGGGTGGGCAGCACCTGTTCCCATTTTCTGTGAGGCTCTTAAGGTTTCTTCCCACCTGGGGGCAGGGATGCTTGCTTGAGTTGTTCCATTTCAAGGGGGCTCAGATGTTCCTTCTCTTGTGCCTGGGGGGTAGGTCTACCAGGCAGGAGTCCAAACGCACTTGACTTTAACTTATCACTCGGGGTTACTGCATGCAGAGCAAGGCAATCAGAAGCAACAAAACTTAGAGACCAATTGATGGGCCAACTCTCTCATCTCTCAGGGCTGGTCTGTGTTACAAAGGAAGGTTACATGTTTTGGGGTCAGGGAGTGATACCCCCCAAACTGCCAGTTCTGCCGGGATGCATGCTAACGGGCTGTCCTTCTGTATGGAGGACATTTGGTTCCCTTATCTTAGATGCTCTGCTTTCAAGGTGTAGGGATTTGTTTCCAACTAGCAGTGAGGTGGTTGGAGTGATCTGTAGGCATCCAGAGGCCACAAGATTTGAGCCTGGTAAGAGTTCTGGTTCAGGAAATTTGGAACCAGCACCAAATGGTTAATGGATTCCTCAAAAGACTCAAACAGGAGGCATCCAAAGGGCATGGGCTCTGATATAACTGGGGGTTCCCCTTGAATTTGTCATGGCCTGCGTTTGAAATAGCCCCTCCACAGTTTGAATATCCCACACGAGGTTAGAGGGGAGACCTCTGGGTGGGAGCAGCTTAGCTCTGTTTGTTCCCGACTTCTTGGGCACTTTAGTGGGTGGCAGGGTCTTCTCTTTTCTCCTCTCATCCCCAAAGGAGGAGTTTTCAGACTTCCTGCTGGGCGAGGGCTAAAGGCATGAGGCATCCCTGGGGAGCTCTCCAGATCACCAGGAAACTGCTGTTCTGGGCTGATGCCAGGATATGCCCTTGGTGGAGGTTCATGAAGCCTCACCCAAGGCCCCCCACCCAAGCAGAGAGAGACAGAATGGTGACGGGATTCTTGGACTTGTGAGCAGCCCACAGGAGCCCTCCAGTCCGCTTCAGAGAAACCAGCGCTGGCTGGGACAGGTCGAGTCACCAGTTACCCACCTTGGGACCCTTCTGCACATGGGCATCCCTGGTGCCTGTTCCTGAACTCAGATCAAGTGCACTCGTTCCGTTTTGTCAGGTGGTCCTTGTTACCTGGGGCTTTTCCAGTCTTTCTTAACTCACGGGGCTGGCCACCTTCCTTGTCCAAACCGAAAGTGATGCTGGAGAGCGCTAGCGTCGACCCCTGGAGGATGGTGAGCGGAAGAAGCCCCAGCGTGGCTGCTCTTGCTTTGTACCAGGAGGTGCGGTCAGCACTTCTGGTGAGAGTGGGCCAGTCTACATGGCTTCCTCTCCTCCCAGTGACCCACGTGTCCCGTCCTGCAAGAAGGGTGGCCAGAGGCATATACACCTGTGAGTTTCGGTCTCTGTGATCCCCGCAGTGGGGTGGGGTATGGTCCAGATGACTCTGGAGGCGATGCTGTGTACTCACTGCACCTGCGTACGGGTTGCTGGGCAGAGTTGCTCGTTATTGAAAAGTCCGGTTGTTTGCGTAGGTGCTTCTACACAGCTCATCACTATTGTCCGACGGGTGCTGGGGGCTCTGGAGTCTGACAGATGTAGCTTGGGTTTGGGTTCACTTACCTACTGTGTGACCTTAGACACATTACTGGGCCCTGTGGAGCCTCCATCTCTTCACCTGTAAAATGGGGATAACAAGGGGTGTTTTGAGATGGATATCCGTCAGCAGCCTCAGTAAACGATGGCTTAACCCTTGTAAGTAAAGTAGCACTAAGGTTAAAATGTATGTGGAAAAGCTAAGTGTATTTAAATCTGTCTGCAACATTGTGACCAATATAACCCATAAATTTTTATTTTAAGCAAATGAAGTACTAGAGGAAAAAAAGTAATCCTACCAAGGACTGTATGTTTTAATTTTCAGTGATGTTGCATGGCATTTTACCTGGTTATCCTCAAAGCAAGGCTGCATTTCAGTCAGGCTAGAGGTGATCCCTGGTGTGTATCCATTCACAGCGTGGGTTCCGGGGCTCAGACAGCCTGCACTTGAATCTCATCTGTCTGCTTTCTGGCTGAGTGGCCTTTGTGTGGTGCTTAGCCTGGTTGTGCTTCGGTTTTCCCATCTCCTGAGTGAGAAGAGTAACATCTCCTCCCTTATAGATTATGTGTCTGTGCTGAGTGGCTCAGTCCTATCTGATTCTTTGCAACCCCATGGACTGTATCCCGCCAGGTTTCTCTGTTCATGGTATTTCTTTAGTACGAATACTGGAGTGGGTTACCATTTCCTTCTCCAAGGGATCTTGCTGACCCAGGGATCGAACCTATGTCTCTTGCATCTCCTGCACTGGCAGGTGGATTCTTTACCACTAGCACCACTGGGAAGCCACCCCCCACCACGCTTACTTAGAGGCTAGTTGTGGGTATTATGAGATACTATTGAGAGGGTAACAGGCAGGAAGGCCAGGGGTCTCCAGTCGGAGGAAATAGGCTGCAAGTGTCAGACGTTTTTTCTCTCTCCCTTAAGCGGTAGGAGGAAGCAAGCTACAAGTGTCAGGTTTTTTTCCTTCTCTATACAAAATTAAAAGGTTTCTCTTAAAATTCTGTGTTGCCATGACGACACCTGGTTTCTGCTGAACTTAACTTTTCTCAAACCTTGAGCTAACCAATGTGTTTTTCTTATGGAAATATTTTTCTTAAGCTATGTGAATGAAACTATGTATTTGGTTTGGAATTTGCCTTTTTTTCAAAATGATTCCACCTAAGACTAACTTTTTCTTCTTTTCTGAGACCTTGGGCTGATAATAGCCCAGCAAACCAGCACTGATACCAATTGTTTCATGGCTGGGGGATGACATACCTCTTGCCATCCTATCTCAAAGATGCGCACTGTGGGAGAGGGGCCTGGTGAAACTCACCTCAGCCTTGCGGAGTCTCTCTTATCTGATTAATAGCTTCCTACCAGACATGAAACAGCTTGCTAAAAACTGCGGGGTGGCACTCTTTCTGCCCCCTTCTGATGTCTATGTCAGAAGCTTTCTCTATCTCTTTTGTACTTCAATAAAACTTTGTCACACAAAAGTTCTGAGTGATTAAGCCTCCTCACTGGTCCTGGCTTGGATTCCTCTCCTCCAGAGGCCAGGAATCCCAGCATCTTTCACGGCTCTGCAGCAACCTATCACTATCATAAGTGCTTTATATGCATTTCTCAGTGGATCATAAACATCTAGCAAATGCTACCCACTCCTTACCCATCCCTATTCCTGTAAGCAGGTAGTTAATGCTAACCATCATTGACTTTATCAGAATTTCTCTTTATGGATAGTTAAATATTGGCATTAATAGTGAAAAAAAAGCAACACGAACAGACACAGGGGTACTAAAGAAAAATCTAACCGTTTTCTGGCCTATGAGAAGTGGGGAAAAAGAATCAAACGTTTTAGAGAAGGTGAAGGGAGAAGTAAAGACAGAGCCAGAGCTTTCACCTGTTGGCCTACAGAGGATGGTGGGGAGCACCACCGTCCAGGCTGCTCACAGCTGGGTGCACGCCTCCGGGGCTGAGACTCCCGAGTCACGCTTGACTCTGGACATGCATCTGTAGAAGGAGGTGAGAGGGTGGCTGAGAGCCTGCCAGCGGGGATCACGGGCATGAAGAGGCGGAGAGCTGCCCAGAAGGCTGGTCCAAGCCCAGTGGCAGCACAGCTGAGGCTCTGAGGGAGTAAGAGCTTGTGTGCAGACAGACGGTGGGTTCAGCCATCAGCACACAGCAACGGGAAAAAAGAAAAGGTTAGGCTTAGGAAAAAAGAGGGCTGTGGGTAGCTTTCCCTAATCCTGCATCTGTTGCTGTCCCAGGGAGAAAACAGGCTGGAGGTGGAAGGCTGAGGATGCTCTGAGAGGTGGTACCTCGTTATAAAGCGGAGCTGAATACACTCCATCAGGGTTTATGCAAATGATACTATAAACTGCTCAATGGTTTCCCTTCACCAGCCAAATAGAGGGGACTGATGGAGGAGGCTAGATTGACTGAGACTTAAGATACTTTTCAGCATATACTGTGGTTTAAATTTTGTGACATAAACCAATAGGTAAAATGTGTGCTTTTTGTGAACTTTTCAGTAAACATTTTCCAGAGAAAATAACCAGGACACTTTCATTTCCTTCTCAAAGGAATCGGTGACCTCCCTCACCCCTGGTCAAGTCAAGGGATTATGACTTCTCCAAAGATTTACCAAGAAAATTCCTGAAAGTGCTTTCTTATCTATAAAAGGAAAGGAGCATTAGTTACCTGTGTATTTTTTTTCTCCTTTGTATTTTTTTTCTCCAGCATATATTCATGTGTAATATGTGCCATTAAAGAAATATAAACAATGCACACATAAAGCATGATGTTAAATTCAGTTGATAATGTAATGTTAGGTGGAGTCAGATGTTAGAGATCGGAAGCCTTCTCCAGGATACAACGCTGAAAGTGATCTTGGGACGATTGCCTGGAGGATGCTGTCCTCCAAGTCTGCAGAGTGGCCACGTGCAGAGTAGCTGATTCCAGAGAGTTCTGTGTTTCCTGTACCACACAAATGTGTAGTGCCAGGGTGGCGTTTAGCTATCAAGCCAGAGTCCCTTCCGTATCTGCCTAAAGGGGGACCTTTGAGCTCCAATAGTGAGATGCTTCTTAAAGACAACTTTACAAATGTTTTTCATCAACCACATGGAATTAATTTGCACCTGAATGATGTGAATTCATTTGCTGTCTTGACCTTGACAAACATCAGGGTGGTCCCTGGGAGAGATTTTGTCTCAATAGGACAATATTTATGTATGGTTGCCCAGATTTGTCAAGTAAACCCAATCTGAAAACAGAGAATAAAAGGAATATTTAGAATGGATTGCCTACTATTCATCTAAATGTTCAAGGTGTTATTCGTATCTTTACTCTTTTGACCACGCACTCTGTGCAAGGTATTATAAGATGTAGAGATGAATACAATAGGGCTTTTTACTGCAAGTATCTTCTCCTAATGAAATAAAAAATGCTTGCATACAAAAAATTGCTTTTTATGCACATAGTCCTGTGCATTTTCTAGGAAGAATGTTTATAACACTTCCATTTGTTTTTCAAATAAGCCAGTGACTTCAAAAGGACAAGCACAGCGGTAGCTTTAGTCTGCTTAATGTGAGCCTGTGCTTTTCAGTGATGATGACTCAGAAAGTTCTGTGACTTAGCTAGTCAGCCTGCTTTTGACTAGCAATGATAAATTTTATCAGTAAGAAGGTGAATCAATTATCTAGCACATTTCTAGAGTAACCACAATATATTAAGTATGTGTTAAATGCCAGAGAAACGAAGGTAAGGAAGATGCAGCACTTGGCCATTATGGACACCAGTGGCCAATGAGAACAAACCAAAATGGTGCAAAGTATAGCCAAGATTCGGAGAAGGCAATGGCACCCCACTCCGGTACTCTTGCCTGGAAAATCCCATGGATGGAGGAGCCTGGTGGGTTCCAGTCCGTGGGGTCGCTAAGAGTCGGGCACGACTGAGCAACGTCACTTTCACCTTTCACTTTCATGCATTGGAGAAGGAAATGGCAACCCACTCCAGTGTTCTTTCCTGGAGAATCCCAGGGATGGGGGAGCCTGGTGGGCTGCCGTCTATGGGGTCGCACAGAGTCGGACACGACTGAAGCGACTTAGCAGCAGCAGCAGCAGCAGCATAGCCAAGATTTGAGCTAAGAGTATGGGGTGAGGCTTCTCAAAGGACTGTCATTTAAACTGAGCTGAAGAACACGTGGAGACAGGCTTGTCTTCCTTTCTGTTCCACCAGAGAGATGCGCAGACATAGCCTTCTTTATTGTGCTTTGCAGGTGTTGTATCTTTCACAAATTGAAGGTTGAGGCAACTCTGCATCAGCACCATTTTTCTAACAGTATTTACTCATTTCATGTCTCTCTGCCATATTTTGGTTATTCTTGTGATACTTTCAAATTTTTTCGTAATTATTGTATTTGTTATAGTGATCTGTGATCTTTGACGTTTCCATCGTAACTGTTTGGGGTATCACGAGCACACTCGTACAAGACGGTGAACTTAATGGACAAATGGTGTATGTGTTCGGATTCTTCCGTGGACCAGCTGTTCCCACATCTCTCTCTCCCTTCGGCCTCCCTATTCCCTGAGACACAGCAGTATTGAAATCAGGCCAGTTAATAACCTGACAATGGCCTCTAAGTGTTCAAGTGGAAGGATGACTTACATGCCTCTACCTGTAATCTGAATTGTATCAGTAAGCTAGAGATGATTAAGCTCAGTGAGGAAGGCATGCTGAAAGCCGAGACAGGCTGAAAGCTAGGCCTCCTGCACCACAGAGTTAGCCGTGTTGTGAATGCAAAGAATTATTTGATTTACTCAACCATTTTTTTTTCAATTAAAAAAATATTGAAGTATAACTGATTTACAATGTTGTGTTAATTTCTGCTGTGTAGCAGTGACTTGGTTATACACATATGTGCTATCTTTCATGTTCTTTTCCATTATGGTTTATCACAGGATTGGATATAGATCCCTGACTCTACAGTACGACCTTGCTGTTTATCTACTCCATAAATGCTAGTTGGTACCTGTGAACCCTAAGCTCCCAGCCCATCCCTCTCCCTCCCCCTCGGCCACCACAAGTCTGTCCTGTATGTCTGTGAGTCTCTCTCTTGTGCTTATGTTCATTTGTGTTGTGTTTTAGATTCCACACGTAAGTAATATCATATATTTGTCCTTCTTTGTCTGACCTACTTCACTTTATATGGTAATCTTCAGATCCATCCATGTTACTACAAGTGATATTATTTCATTCTTTTTTGTGACTGAATAATATTCCTCTGTGTGTGTGTGTGTATTAGATTGGTGCGAAAGTAATTGAGGTTTTGCATTGTTGAACTTTGCCATTTGATATTAGAATACATTCTTAAATAAATGTGGTTATGTTGTATATACATTATTTTCATGCACATTTCTCACATTATGTTTTTTTGCTAATGACATTGCTTGCTATTTATTTTATATGTATTTTGGACTATGGAAATAATATTAGATAAAAAGCAAATTCAAGCAATTTTCTTATTTGATTTCAAAATGGGTCATAAAGTAGTGGAGACAACTCACAACAACAATGTATTTGGCCCAGGAATTGCTGATGTGCTTCAAGAAGTTTTGCAAAGCAGACGGGAGCCTTGAAGATGAGGAGTGTAGTGGCCGCCCATCGGAAGGTGACCACGGCCAATTGAGAACAATCATCAAAGCTGATCCTCTTACAACTACATGAGAAGTTGCTGAAGAATTCAGTGTCAGCCATTCTACGGCCATTCCGCACTTGAAGCAAATTTGAGAGGTAAAAAAGCTTGATAAGTGGGTGCCTCGTGAGCTGGCCAAAAATCAAAATATTGTTGTTTTGAAGTGTCATCTGCTCTTATTCCGTGCAACAACAATGAACCATTTCTTGATCAGATTGTGACATACGGTAAAAAGTAGATTTTATACAACAACTGGTGATGACCGAGAAGAAGCTTGAAAGCACTTCCCAAAGCCAAACTTGCACCAGGAAAAGGTCAAGGTCACTTGTGGTCTGCTGCCCGTCTGGTCCACTACAGCTTTTTGAATCCCAGCAAAACCACTCCATCTAAGAGGTATGCTCAGGAAATCGATGAGACGCACCGAAAACTGCCAACACCTGCAGCCAGCACTGGCCAACAGAGAGGGCCCGATTCTTCTCCAAGACGACACCGACCATACATCACACCGCCATTGCTTCAAAAGTTGAACGAATTGGGCTACAAAGTTTTGCCTCATCTGCCGTATTCACCTGACCTCTCACAACCAGCAACCACTTCTTCAAGTATCTGGACAATTTTTTGCAGAGAAAACGCTTCCATACCAGCAGAAGGCAGAAAATGCTTTCCAAGAGTCGTTCGAATCTTGAAGCGTGGATTTTTATGCTTTAGGAATACACCAACTTATTTCTCATTGGCAAAATGTGTTGATGGTTATGGTTCCTGTTTGATTAATAATGATGTGTTTGAGCCTACTTATAAAGATTTAAAATTCATGATCTGAAACTGTGATTACATTTGCACCAACCTAATAGCATATCTTCTCTATCCATTTATCTGTTGACTGACATTTGAGTTGTTTCCATGTCTTGGCTATTGTAAATAGTGCTGCAGTGAATATAGGGGTGCATGTATCTTTTTTTTTAATTAAATTTATTTATTTTAATTAAAGGCTAATTACTTTACAATATTGTATTGGTTTTGCCATACATCAACATGAATCTGCCATGGGTATACACATGTTCCCAATCCTAAACCCCACTCCTACCTCCCTCCCCGTACCATCCCTCTGGGTCATCCCAGTGCACCAGCCCCAAGCTTCCTGTATCCTGCTTCAAACCTGGACTGGTGATTCGTTTCTTGTATGATATTATACATGTTTCAATGCCATTCTCCCAAATCATCCCACCCCCACTCTCCCACAGAGTCAAAAAGACTGTTCTATACATCTGTGTCTCTTTTGCTGTCTTGCATACAGGGTTATCATTACCATCTTTTTAAATTTCATATATATGCCTTAGTATACTGTATTGGTGTTTTTCTTTCTGGCTTACTTCACTCTATATAATCGGCTCCAATTTCATCCACCTCATTAGAACTGATTCAAATGTATTCTTTTTAATGGCTGAGTAATACTCCATTGTGTATATGTACCACAGCTTTCTTATCCATTCATCTGCTGAGGGACATCTAGGTTGCTTCCATGTCCTGGCTATTATAAACAGTGCTGTGATGAACATTGGGGTACACGTGTCTCTTTCAATTCTGGTTTCCTCAGTGTGTATGCCCAGCAGTGGGATTGCTGGGTCATAAGGCAGTTCTATTTCCAGTTTTTTAAGGAATCTCCACACTGTTCTCTATAGTGGCTGTACTAGTTTGCATTCCCACCAACAGTGTAAGAGGGTTCCCTTTGAATTATGGTTTTGACCATTAGTGAAATTACTGGATGGTATACTCAGCCATTTATGATAAAGGAACTGAAGCTCAGAATCTTGTGGACTCGTACTGCACAGCTAATTCATGGAATAGGTGGCATAAAATTGATTTCATCAGTCTGTTTAGATTGTAGGCTGCTCCCAATTAGATGTGGGATTGCGTCTTTCACAGGCTGTTTCTCAACAGTCTTGATCTCTGGATTAGTGGTTTTCAAACTTCTCTGCACATCAGAATCACCTGGATGGCCCATGCAGCCTGCTGGGTTCCACCCCCAGAGATGCGGATTCAGTAGGTCTGGGGTAGAGCCCTAGAACATGGATCCACAGACCACACTTTGAGAACCAGTACTCTAGATTATAAAAGGCTTATTTATCTAAGTGTTAATGTTTAAAATTCTCTCATAGACTGACACACATTTCTGTCTTTTCCATATACCAAGGATCTCTCTCCCACTTGCTCCCTACAGTTGATCTTTTAAAGAAAACAGTGAACCCTTTAGGATGGCAATTGTAAAATGGATAGAAAGTTACAAGTTTTGGTGAACTTGGTGAGAATGCAGAGAAATTGGAATCCTTGTGTGCCGTTGATGGAAACACAAAACTGCATCTGCAGAGAAGACAGTGTGGTAGTTTTGCAAAAAAAAAAAAAATAAAGAGTAGAATTCACATGTGATCCTGCATTTCAGCTCCTTGTTATATGGCCTAAATAATTGAAGTCAAGGACTTGAACAGATACTTGTTCATAACAGCAATATTCACGGTGGCCAAAAGGTGGAAACAATGAAAATATCCACGGATGGATGAATGGCTAAACAAATTGTATCATATATATATATATATATATATATATATAGACACACATACACACATACATATACACACACACTGGAATATCTTTCTGTTATGTGTAAGGGACATGAAATTCTGTAACATGCTACAACACGGATGCACCTTGAGGACATTATCCTAAGTGAAATAAGCCAGAATCGAGAGGACACATTTTGCATGATTCCACTTAAGTGAAGTTCCTAAGATAGTCAATTCAAGAAGACAAGAGAGTAGAATAGTGGTTACCAGAGCTGAGGGAGGGGCAAATGGGGGTAGTACTTGAACGGGTAGCGTCTCAGTTTAGTGTGATGAAGTTCTGCTGATAGTAGTGATGATTGTCCAGCGTTGTGAATATACTTAACATCACTGGACTATAGGCTCAAAAATCAGTAACATTATGAATTCGGTATGCATATTTCACTACAGTAAGAAGGACTGTAAAGAGTATAGCCCATACTCTCCCCCACTGCTTGTCTCAGGATTTCTCCAAAGCTTGCTAGAATAATCTAGACTTGTTTGAATAATCTAGACTGATGAATTTAGAATGGGCTAGGATTTACTCCTATAGTGAAAAAGTAAACCTCTGTTTTAGATATTTCTCATACCAAAATGTGAGCTCTTATGGAAACGGATCTCGAAAAATAATGTTCTCTTTGAACTTGCCCGGAAGTTAGCCCTTCACATCCAGCCACTGGCCAGACTTCCAGGAAAGGAGTACATCTCCGTTTGTCTGAATGGAAAGCCATTGTCTGTAAGTTGAGCTCGTAGGAAACGGCTGGGAGTTAGAGGCTGTCTGGTTTGGTCTCCCTGACGTCTGTCTCTGACACTTATGTCTAAATTAGACGGCTGATAATTAAATAAACGGGTAAAGCCAGCATCATGCCCTGTCTCTCCTCCTTCATAAAGCAGAGCATTTGCCATTTGGGGTAGTTGTTCATATCCATCATTTCATAATTTCTAACCTTAGGCATAGCTGTTTAACTCAATTAAATGTTCCCAAAGTGAACTTTGTTGAAAAACCTAATAGTAAAATAAATATATGGAGTAAAATGCTCAGGGTGATTTCTGCAACTCAAGTTAGGCTATTAATTTGGGGTAACATGTGTAGTTCTTGATACTGACATTTTTCAAAAGAAATTTCTTTTGTCTGAATTATGCTTTTGTAAATGGGAAGAGTGCTCCTGGTTTTAACACCCCATTTTTATTTTCATAAAAATTTCATGACACATGAATTTCATTTCATGAAGTGACCAGCTATCTTAATCCTTGCCAATGCCACAGCTATATAGTATAAAAGTATATTAAAAGTATAAAAACTATATTTAAAAACTATTCCTTATATTTATTTTGATCAAATGCCTTTGGGTACAAATCTGATACATGATAACTAGATGTGCTTGTCATTTCTTTTCTAGGTCTTCCATTTCTTTTACTCAATAAAATCTTAAAACCAGAAGGGACCCCAATCCAGAGAATATCACAGTGTGTTCTGTAGAACATGATGTTCTGAGAAATTCTGATGAAATTTTCCTTAAAGACAGTCTTCTATGGTCAAACAACTTTGACAAATTTTGGTTTAAACAAAACTTGAAAATAACTGCAGGGCTTTTAAGAAACTTTGCTTTATGAATTGACAAGAAGAAACTTGTAGAATTCAGGCTTCCAGAACATACCCCTTATGGAACTTCTTTTCCCAGAGGTATCTCTTAGAAGTAGGAGAAAATGGAAAGTTAGCATGACTTCCTTCACTGGATAAATTGAGGAAGTGAAGACTTTAGGCCTTGTGGTTTATTTGGCAATGTATGACCTTGAAAAAGGTGATTCTCCCCTTGGAGTGGACAGGCGTGGGGTTAGGAGTCAGGCCAAGAGTTTGGTCCCTGCTCTGTTAGCTGGGCACCCTCAGACGTGTCTGCAGCTCTGATTGCTCTTCATTGCTGCCCTGGGGTCTTGCTTCCTTTCATACCCAACTCATCGGATTGTTGCCAGCAAGGGAGAAAATGCTTGTGAAACAGCCTTGCAAACTGTGAAGCACAAACATTTTCAGAGCATTTTTACCATGAGCATGATAAGTACAATTAGACAGCAGCCTTGGTAATTACTATTTTTGTGATTACACTGAGATACAAAATCTAATATACAGTATGATTACATAGTATTATCACAGCAATGTCCAAAAATAACTCTCTGTATAGAACAAACATATCAGAAGCCACAGTGCATGAGTGCTAATGGTCTTTTGTCTGGTGAGGGTTTGGGCTGAGCTCTTTTTTAATACTTTCCAATTTTATATAATAATTGTAGTACACATGGTTCTTTCTCTGGTCAGCTCTGTTTCCTAGGAATTCCTCCTTCTCCTAGGGCAGAAATCTGCTGCAACATGTTCAGCCTTTAACTCTTGTTGCAAGATGGCTGCTGTGTTGCCAGGCTCTGCACTGCATTCCAGGCAAGAAGGGCAGGGGGAACAGTGGAGAATCTTTTTTTTTTTTTTGGAGTGGGGAGGGGAGGAAGAGTTATGTGGGCTCAGGAAGGGAGGCTCTCCTTAGTAGAATTCTATTCAGAATTGGCCAAAATTATGTTTTGTGGCCACCTCTTTATTGAGGTGGCCTGAAAAATCAGATATTTAGCAGTCTGACTTAGCAGTGGTTCTCCAAGTGTAGTCTCTAGATGGGACTCGCCTGGGATCTTGGCCTGTTTGCAGGGCAGGGATAGAGAAGCAGATGCAGAGCACAGATACGTGGACATGGGATGAGGGGAAGCGTTGGGAGATCGGGGTCGATGCAAATACACCCCCAGTGTAAAACACGCAGCTAGTGCAAGCTGCTGTGCAGCACAGGGAGTTCAGCTCGGTGCTGAGGGGTGGGATGGGGGGTGGCGGGAGGAAGGTCCACGAGGGAGAGGAATATATGTATACTTACTGCCGCTTCACTTCACTGCACTGAGAAACAAATACAATATTGTAAAGCAACTAAACTCCAAATTAAAAAAAAAAAAATGAAATATCAGTTCACCTGCTCTATCCCTGAGCTTCTGTCAGGACCAGTTACTGATTTGGTAATTTTGTAGGATTCATTGAAAAATGAAAATATAGAACCCCTAGTTCAAAAGCTGTTTAAAATTTCAAGACAAAAACAGCAGAGCCTTACACCAAACAAGAGCCCTGTGCCGAACCATAGCACCAAGGTCCGTGAAGTCGGCTTTACCTCTGGAGCAGAAAGAGTAGCACGCTCTCCAGGAGCTTAGAGTGGAGAACCACTGGAGGAGGAGATTCTGCAGTACAGAACAGGTACTTTATTTCCCAAATCTTCTAGCTTGTTGAGAAATCTGCTGGGCTGTTTGTAGAAGATCCAGTCCCTGGCAGTCATGTGAGAGGCAGAACGTTGAATGGTTTTCTTTGGCATTGGTGAGAAGCATCACTTGACATCTGCCTCTCCCCCCTCACTGGGACAGGAGCCTAGTAGGACCCAAGTAGGACCCAGAGGAGCTTCCCACAGCCAACAGCTGTGGCCAAGGATAAATTCCAGGCTAATAGGCTGGATAGTGTTGCTCCCTGATAAATGGTCGTTTCAAGGGGTAAAAAAAAAAATTGCAGATGAGCCTTAAATGAAAGTGAAATTAAAGTCATTTATCGCAGATCATTTGGAAGTATCAACTCCCTTCTTAAAGAAGGAAAATATAATAAAGCTCCCTCATAAAGACATAAAATATTTAACATGTGACTTCTGCTTTGTACCCACATCACCTCTTAATGGTTCCATTATTTTGTTATGTTTAACTTCAATGAAAAATTTAGGAGGAAGGATGTGCAAATGTTTAACCCAAATCAGGATTTTTTTTTTTGGTCTGAAATCTGTGATTACATCATTAGCACATTTATATTGCAAGACATTTTTACGATATAAGCATTTTTTCATTTGGACAGCAACCATAATAAATTGAAATAAAATTCACTCTTGATTGATGTTGTAAGTGTCATGTACAGGGCAAGTACCATCTATTAAGTGTGGTTTGCCAGGGCAGCAATAATAGTAGCATTTGAATGTTTTTCTTATTAAGGAGAAAAATGGTCAGGCACATTGGTTTGGTGGACTCCAAAGACCACGGGAAATGGAAAATGCCTGCAGCATGAGTGACTCTTTCCCTGGCTTTAGGATGAAGGTGGTCCGAAGGCTGCAGGAATTGTTTTTCCTTTTTTAAAAATTAGGATAAACTATGGCAGTTTGTGGCATGAAAGAGAGGGGCTGATTACAACATAATGGAGTGTACCATATTCATCTCTTTGAAATATGACCTCACCCGGCCTTTTCCATTTTACAATCGATTCTCTCATTCCCTTAATGAACCTTTGCATTCATGAGTCTTCCTTGGAAGTATGCACATGAAGTATTGCTGGAGCAAAGAATAATTGTCTGCCAAGTGAGTAAGAACAAACTGCCTCTCTTGTCGTTCCGTTCAATAACATTAGAAGCTGTTAATGCATCATGTTGAGCCCCGTATTGTTTTGCTTAATAATTATCTAATTTGCCAAAGCTTGCTTTAAAAAATGTTTTTTGAAAATTGGCACAATACAGTTGTTTGCCTGTTTCTCTAAAGACGGGATGAGAGGGCTGATGTAAATGCATTTCGGCACAATTTTAGTTCTTAAAATGTTGCTAAGTGGGTCTAATTTGAGTAAAGTAGCACATGCAGTTTGAACAGTCATACCGTGACAGTGCTGGTGCAATAAAATTATAGGGGAAGTTGGATGCGTGTAACAGAAAGGCGTGCAAGGCAGTAAATAATACAGCTTGAGTCTTTAAATAATAACCTATTTACGTAATTTGGAATACATATGTACAAGGTTCAATTATCCAATATTGGAAGACAACATGATAGATTTCAGATAATCCAAGACTTAAAATACTCATTTTATCTTTTGCTTTCTTCCCTCTACCAGCAGGAATTTATGTTCTGTTAAATATCTTAGTTGGGCTTCCCTGGTGGCTCAATGGTAAAGAATCTGCCTGCAAAGTAGGAGACGGGGGTTCCATCCCTGGGTGGGGAAGATTCCTCTGGAGAAAGAAATGGCAACCCGCTCCAGTATTCTTGCCTGGAGAAACCCATGGACAGAGGAGCCTGGCGGGCTACAGTCCATGGAGTTGCAAAAGAGTCAGTCATGACTCAGTGAGCAAACAACAAATATATTAGTTAGGGATAAGATTCAGTGTAAACTGATAAAAATCTTGGTGTGGATTGACGGCGGACAGCATGAAAAGGGGAAGAAGAGGATCTCCCCGTGGCTGCAGAGTCAGTGGCAGAGCAATCTCAAGGCCGTGCCCTCTCCTGGGAAGCTGGGAGTGAGAGTTGCCTGTGTGTGATGGAACATTACATGAGCCCAGGAACACGATGGGTGGACACAAACCAATTAAACTGAGAATATCTTCAACGGAAATAAAAAGAATAGGGAAATAGTGCATTATCATGCAGCCTGTATCTGGCCTCCCAGATAGCACAGTTGGTAAAGAATCTACCTGCAGTGCAGGGGTTTTGATCCCTGGGTGGGGAAGATCCCCTGGAGAAGGGAAAGGCTCCCCACTCCAGGATTCTGGCCTGGAGAATCCATGGACTGTATAGCACATGGGGTCTCAAAGAGTTGGACATGAGAGAGTGACTTTTGCTCACTCACTTGCCTATCTGAAAGAAAAATAACATAATGAGAACAAAATCCACAGTTATGGAGATTAAAAAAAAGCATCGTGTCGCCAAAGCCTGTGGTAACCAGTTCTTAAGACCTTACACAGAAGACATCAAACACCGGCCCAGCATCGCTGTCCCCTCCTCCTGCTGTATCTGCATCTTCTGGTGATGCCTGAATCACTTTCCTTTGGGGACCCTCTTCTGACTGTCAGTGAAGTGAGTGAAAGTGAAGTCGCTCAGTCGTGTCCGACTCTCTGCGACCCCGTGGACTGTAGCCTATCAGGCTCCTCCATCCGTGGGATTTTCCAGGCAAGAGTGCTGGAGTGGATTGCCATTTCCTTCTCCAGGGGATCTTCCCAACCCAGGAATCGAACCCGTGTCTCCCGCATTGCAGGCAGATGCTTTATGTCTGAGCCACCAGGAAATCTGACTGTTAGTAGGAGGAAGCAATTCCTCTCCTATTTTCTACTTCTTTAGAAGCATTTTTAATCATACACTCATTAGGCATTTATATGTACATAAGTGATATTTTGTTGAGCATTTACTATACTAGGTGCTAAGTGTTTATATATAATATGCTGCTGCTGCTAAGTCGATTCAGTCGTGGCCAACTCTGTGCGACCCCATAGACGGCAGCCCACCAGGCTCCCCTGTCCCTGGGATTCTCCAGGCAAGAATACTGAAGTGGGTTGCCATTTCCTTCTCCAATGCAGGAAAGTGAAAAGTGAAAGTGAAGTCACTCAGTCATGTCTGACTCTTGGCGACTCCATGGACTACAGTGTACCAGGCTCTTCTGTCCATGGGAGTTTCCAGGCAAGAGTACTGGAGTGGGTTGCCATTTCCTTCTCCATATATATAATGTATGTATATAATCATCTCACCTGCTCACTGTCTTTGTGAGATTTTTATTTTGATTTTTTACAGTGGAGTATAATTGCTTTATAATGCTGTGTTAGTTTCTGTTCTGCAAAGCAGATCAGCTAAAGTATACATGTATCCCCTGTACATGTTGTAAGCCTGCCTCCATACCCCACCTCTAAGGCATCACACAGTAGTGAGCTGAGCTCCGCGTGCCCTGCGGCCGGGTTCCACTAGCTCTGTTTTACACATGCTGGCGTATATATGTCAGTCCTAATCTCACAGTTTGTCCTGCCCTCCCCTTCCCCGCTGGGTCCACAAGCCTGTTCTCTGCATCTGTGTCTCCATCCCTGCCCTGCGGATAGCTTCGTCAGTACCATTTTTCTAGATTCCATCTATATGTGTTAACATATGACATTTGTTTTCCTCTTTATGACTGACTTCATTCTGTATTACAGACTCTAGGTTCATTCACATCACTGCAAATGACCCAATCTTGTTCCTTTCTACGGCAGAGTAATATTCCATTGTGTGTATGTGCCACATTTTCTTTACCAGTCCATCTGTCAATATTTTGTGGAACATTTACTGTTCCAGGTGCTAAGTGTTTATACATGTGTTTTCATCTGACCTGCTAACTATTTTTATGAGACTGATGCTCTTCCTCGGATTCAAGAAGGCTGCATACCTTGTCCAAGGTCCTACTTGGGAACTCACAGGGGAAGTAATGGATCTAGGATTTGACCAGATTTACTGCTCCCCAGAGACTATGAGCCCTGCTTCCATGACACATCTCTGTCATTTTGTTAGGTTTTATGTGTGGGCTGTGTCTCTCTACCTAACCTGTAAACCCTCTCAAGGTGAATGAATGGCGCAGAAAGAGGATGAGTTTCCAGGGAGTTGCTTTCTAACCTCACATCCACCCTTAGTTGAAACCAGTTCTTTCCTACCTTTTCCTGCTTTACAAAAGGAAGGAACACATCCCACCCTCCTGAGTCTTCCAAGACTCGTTGGTGGAACTTTGAGATTTCGACATAATCTGTTGACAATCTGATGGGTAAATGGGTTTGTGTTGAGAATGTCTGAATTTAAATAGAACTTAGAGTCAAATGAGAAGGATGAGACAGTTCTACTATGTCCCATTTTCACCCCCCAGCACGTCCAAGAAGACTGAACTCACCCGCCTGCCTGGCTGCCTCTCTCTCAGAAATAGAAGGGTTATCGTCATGTGAGAGATGTTTCTTGACATGTTGTTTGAAATGAACAATGAAGAAATCAGTCTTATTTGGCTGACTGGTTTGACAATGACTTTGCCAGCCTTTTTATATAGTAGATAGTTTACATAAATTATACGCACTAAACCTGTAGTTTCAAGGTTTTAGCACAAGTACAAAGCACATGATAAGATCAAAGTATTTTATAATCTCTATATTGGAAAAGGTGTTTTTCAGTTAATACTTACATTTTTCAAAACTTTCAAAGTATATGGATAAAAGTGAGGTACCCCTAAACAAAGGAGTAAGATACATAATTCATAGTCATTTGATAAGTCTCAGAAAAACCATTTGAGATGCTTCCAAGGTTGACTAAAAATCTCCATCTCATTAAAATAAAGTTTTAATACAATTTCTCCATATGTATAATAGCTAGAAGAATTTTAATATTTAATTAAAAATAGGATAAAACCATAATGATAATTCAATCCAAAAGAATTTTTATTTCTCGTAGTAGGACAGCCTTTGGACCATAGGAAATAAAAATGAAAACGATGCACTGTGATGGAGAAGTAGCATGAAACCACAAACATTAAAACGTATTAAGACAAGGGTTGCGGGAATGACCCTTGGTCCAATGACCAGAGCTTCTCTCAAAAACTTGGTGTTTTGTGCAGATGAATGAGTTGACGTGCCGTATAAACTGGCATTCTTGACTGAGTCTGGGTGGACTCTTTCATCCCTGATTTGTTCCAGGGTCAGCTGGAACAGGTGGCTGTGTGGTAAAGAATCTGCCGGCCAATGCAGGAGACACAGGAGATGCAGGTTTGATCCCTGGGTCAGGAAGATCCCCTGGAGGAGGAAATGGCAACCCCCTCCAGTATTCTTGGCTGGAGAAGCCCATGGACAGAGGAGCCTGGCGGGCTACAGTCCATGTGGTCGCAAAGAGACAGACACAAATGAGTGACCAAGTACACATGCGTGTGCACACACACACACAAAACTGTATATATGCTTCGTCTTTGTTTAAAATCCTTCGGACATTCTGGACAGGTGATGTAATCAGACATTTCAGAAGGGTTCACTGAGGCCCAGAAATGCCCTGGTTGACCAGAGGGATTTGCCCTGTGACTGAGCCCTGGGCTGGAGGTAAAGGTTCAGATTCTTCTGATCCCTCTCCAAGCTGAGTTTGCTTGTAAACAAGAGAAAAATAAAGAGGAAAAATGGCATTGGATTTAGTAACCATGAACATTACCAATAATGACAAACACTTGGGGATAAAAAGTCAATATACTAATAAAATGTTAACAATGCAGCTCTACAGATGAGAGAATTCTCCAGTAAATCTCTGTTCAGAACCTTGATCCTCAAGTGGAAGACATTGTGTTCCTGGTGAATTTTCAGCTCAGTGCCAGTCAAGGGAGCCTATTTTGAGAAACATCTATGTTTTGTGGCTGGTAAAATGGAGGAACCATCCATTTTACAAGGAGCTTTCCAGATTAATTGGAAAGATCAAACATTTAACTGCTACAGTGTCAGTTGGTTTTCGGGAGGTGTCACGTTTTACAGGCTCTCTGGTACCAAAGTCACAAGTCCCGGAAGAAGAGTGTTGCTGCAGGGATGGTACTGCCCTGTCCCTTCTCCCCCAGGGCGCGGTTGCAGTCTGATTGTGGAGTTGGCCTTGGTTTCCATGTGTGTTCGGGGACTCTGTCTTTTTCCTTACAGTGGAGAAAAATCAATGTTACTTTAAAAAAAATAATGAAAGCAGTTGGGTGCTTTTCCCTGGCCCTTACTAAGCAAACGCCGGCCTGTGGGTGAGCAAGTTCTTTGTCTTTCCTCTTCTCTGAAGTACAGATGGCACTGGCCTCCCAGGGCTGCCTGAGGATCAGATGATGCCACGTGTGTGTTCTTCGGAGCCTTCTGAGAAGCAGACGTCAGGATGACACTGAACGTGCAAAGGTGGTGTTGGAAGAAATGCCTGTGAGAGGCAATGGGGGTGGGAGCTTGGGAAAACCAAGAGGGCAGAGCCTGCGAGGAGGCCAGGCTGATCCTCGGGGAAAGACAGAGGGAGGAAGGCTGGAGAAGCGCTCAGACGCCCGTGCCGTCTAAGGAAGGCTGCACACGGCGTGGGGCCCAGCCCAGCGACGGTCCTTGTCGCCCGAGGTCTGCGAGGTGGCCCTGTGGCTCCCAGAATGGGTGAGAGCACCTGGCGCACAGGGGTACGCTGCTCCAGTTTGCACTGCTTTCTGAACTTCTGGAGTCAAGTCTCATTCTTTCTTGGCTTCAGTCAATTTTCTTAAGCCATGTTTCCCTTTATACTTTTTTTTTTTTTTGATTTTAACTGAAGCCTCTATCATAGTACTAACTTAAAGAACGGTGACTCTGATTTATTCATTTCACCACTGGTAGTGTGAAAAGCTATCTCTTCCTAACCTTGGGCCCTTGGCAGTTGCCAGCTTGGTAGTTTCTGATGTGATCAGAATGGTAGTACAGTTGAGTTTTCTAAGATACAAATCCAATTGTATCTCTTCTTGTCTTTATCACTGTCTGAGGCTGGTTTAGCACAATGTGAACGCCTCTCTGCTTACTTTATGCCTCTGACCATATCTGTTCTCACTCGGTCCATCTTTCTGCCCCACTGATGATGGTGATGGTACGCAGCCATGGTAGGCGGACCCACCTCTGCCCGAAGCCCCCTGCTATCTGGGGACCTGAGTGGCATAGTTATGGCCAGTGGACCACTGGGAGAGACGACTGGGGTGGGGCTTTTGGACAAGCTTCTTTTTTCCAATTAAAAAGAAAAATGAGTTTGAGCTGGCAAACATCTTATCCTTTGCCCTTCTTTCCTTCCTCCCGCTTGAAAGCTGGAGAAGCAGCAATCCTCTTTTTGTGAGACTGCAAGGATGGTAAATCATAGACCTTGCTAGAGCCTGGATCCTTGAAAGCATCTCTGAGCAGTGGCACCAGCCAAGGCTGCCTCCACCAGACTTTTCATATGAATTTGAGTAACATCTGTTCTTCCCACTGGGGTAGCTTTCCTGTTGCAGATGCTCTTGGGGCTGTTTTACCGCAGTTGTATTTCACCTGTCAAAGCGCTTCAGGCTTGGTGTCTTAACTGCTTGGCATCCTGGTCTGCACTGGACAAGATGTTCTGGTGACTTTTTTTCTTCACCTTACTTTGCTTAAGGCATGGAGCTGAGTCCTGGGATATAGAAAGAAGCCCTCAGTCCCTCTCAAAGAATACATACATCTCAACAAAAAGTTATACTGAAGGAATGAGTGTAGAGACAGCCTATTGAATGAGGATCTAATCTAGGCAGGGAGGAGGCCATGGACACCTGAGTGTGAGAATTGCCAGGTAGAGGGAGGGAGAGATGGTAATTGAGAATAAGTGCAAAATCCTAGAAAGCACTGTGTTTAAAGATTTGAAAGGAGCTTCCCTGGAGGCTGTCAGTAAAGAGTCCACCTGCAATATGGGAGACCTGGGTTCGATCCCTGGGTCGGGAAGATCCCCTGGAGAAGAAAATGGCAACCCACTCCAGTATTCTTGCCTGGAGAATCCCATGGACAGAAGAGCCTGGCAGGCTACAGTCCATGGAGTCACAAAGAGTCAGACACAACTGAGTGACTTTCACTTTTTCAAAGAACTGAAAGGAGTCTGGTATAACCAGTAGGTGAAGTTGGAAGAGAAGAGTGGTAAATGATGAAGAGGGACAGAAAGCTCACGAGAAGTCGTCAGGACCTGATTTTATTGGCTGTGATAAGGTTGATCGTGTTCTCAGGGATGAGATGAAGGAGGGTATTGCAGCCCTATTTGTGTGTGAGGAAGCTTGCCATGTGATTGAACACATCCCAGAGTCACCAGGCAAGTCAGTAGGCCGGTAGATGGGCAGCGGTGCAGGGATTAGGGGTAGGGGATCTGACAGGGAGCATTTTGTCAGATTCCAGGGAGAGAAACTGGAGTTATGGGGTACAGTTATGAAAGTGGGTTTAGAGAAGAATGAGCTAGTACTAGTGTTTAGATTGATTGGAGGTAAAAACGCAGGGACATTTGATGTCAGAAGGGACATCTAGAATGTGTTGTAGATTTTGGGCAAAAGTGGTATAACAGATGACCAGGTTGGTGTGCCATGCACGGTAGTGCGGTTCAGATTGTTGGATCCAAGATCCTTGAGTGTGTATGGGAGTTCACCCTTCCTAAGCTTGTGATCTTGGCGACGTTGACTCTGATCCTCAAGAGACCTTATCTATGCTGCTGCACTGATCACGGACACATCACAGGTGGTGTGAACAGGACTGAAGAACTCACATGGGCCTCGGAGCATAGCCATCCTATTTCATGTTAATTATTATTGTTGAGTCAGGGAAGGAAGAGAAAGAGGGCAGTTTTGTAAATGGTGAGTCTGAGAGACCAAAAGACCATTGAATGTAGATATCCAGCCAAAATATTTGGAGGTTGGTGGAGATACAGACTGTCTAGGAATCACGTGTGTGTTTAGTCACCCAATATTTACGGAGCACCCACCATACAATAAGTGTTACCCTGGCCACTAATGTGTTGATGGTATTTGAATCCAGGAGAAAAGGGCCATTGGTCAGCCCCCTGAAGAATCAGGATAGTTAAGGGGTAGAGGAGTAGTTCTCAAAACTGGTGTCAGGATCGCCTGGAGGGCTTGTCACCAAGTTTCCAGGCTCTACCCTAGACATCTGACGCAGTAGGTCTGATGTGAGGGCTGCTGCTGCTGCTAAGTTGCTTCAGTTGTGTCCGACTCTGTGTGACCCCAAGACAGCAGCCCACCAGGCTCCCCCGTTCCTGGGATTCTCAAGAACACTGGAGTGGGTTTCCATTTCCTTTTCCAATGCATGAAGGTGGAGTCGCTCAGTTGTGTCTGACTCTTAGTGACCCCATGGACTGCAGCCTACAAGTCTCCTCCATCCATGGGATTTTCCAGGCAAAAGTACTGGAGTGGGGTGCCATTTCCTTCTCCGGATGTGAGGGCTTAGCGTCTGCATTTCTGACAGCCCGCTCTGTTGGGATGCTGCTTCTGGTTCGGGTCCCACTCCTGGTGGTTGCAGACTAGAAAAGAGCCTTGGCTTTAAGAAGACTGCTGGGGAAAACATAAAGGGATACGAGGAGAAGCCAAGATAATGAAAGTTTTGTAAAGGAAGCAATAGGTATATCTGCTACATGTTGCTGAGAGTGCTAAAAAGTCAAACTGGATCAAAAACGTGCATTGGATTTAGTACACTGGGCAAGAGAAGCTGAGCAGAAGCATGGCTTTGAGCATGACTAGAGGGGCAGTAAGGATACAGGGTGATGCATAGAGTCAACTTAAGAAATGTGCTTCTTTCCTAAATAAACAGAGGCTTTGAACATGTTTTTTCCTTGTGGCATATTTGCCTAGTGGCTCGGATGGTAAAGAATCTGCCTGCAGTGTGGGAGACCCAGGTTCGATCCCTGGGTCAGAAGATCCCCTGGAAAAGGAAATGTCCACCTACTCCAGTATTCTTGCCAGCAGAATTCCAGGGACAGAGAAGCCTGGTGGCCTATAATCCATGGGATCACAAAGAGTCACACAAGACTGAGTGACTAACACTTAGCTTTGCTGGGATAGAGAAGCTGTATTTGAAAAGAAGGTTTCTTTGGGTAAATATAGGGTTAAACACTGTCTGGAATAAAGCTAAGCATAGTTGTTTTCAGCAGTACTCTTCATGCTGTTTATATGCAAATAAACTTTGCACATTGCCAATAGAGGAATTCAGAAAGCATGTTTTCCAGAATTTTTTAACAATGATATGAAATGTATATTTTCTGTATCACTGTCTTGGGGACAAGTAGTCCAAGAGCCCCCTTGGAAATCATCCCTCTATATTTCTAAGCCTTAAGGATGCGTGATCCAAGGAACACACTTTGGAACTGATCTCCATGCTGTTCTAATCCTGACTGTGGTTTAGAACTGGGGAAGGAGGTCTCATATCTTCATCAACCTCCCAGAAAACTTGGGGTTTAAATGGAATTTCTTTTGTGGAACTTGGACTGTGTATAAGCCCTGTGCCGTTTAGCAGCATATTCCAAGTCTTTGGATGATGGTTAACTTGGAGATAAGATACTGATTCTTGCTCAGGTATTTGGTGGGTTATACTTGGATTTTTATCACCAGAGTAATTGATAATTAATGTATTTACTCCCTTAAATTATTTCTTTAAAATGCTGTCTAAAGTTAAAGATAACCTCTGTAACATACATAGCTATATATATTAGTGTTACTTTTTTTTTTGGAAAACATCTCTTTTCTTTAAAATATGTAGCAGCAAAATCCATACCAGAAGAGATTGCAGTCACCATATGCTCTGCATATTGAAAGCCGATGCATGCATGGCTTCAGTCAAGGAAAATCAATGAAGCAAGAACCTTAACAATTTGGATCTTCTCTTTGATAAGACCAATATGTGGATGCAGCTTAGTGCAACATAATGAACAAAATTTAGCTGCTTTGGTTTCGAAATGCTTTCTTGAAGAACAGAAATAAGGTCAAATCAAGGACCTTAGTGGCAGGAGGATAACTTGACTAGATAAACATAAAGTCTTTTCTAGCTCTAAAATCCCATAGTTCTTGAGAAATAATCACTTATGTGATTTTTGGCTAGCATGAAAGTTAGCTCACAATGTGGAGGAGATACAGAGAAAAAATGAAAAAGGAGAATGCATTGGCATGTTCTGGCTCTTCCTAGACTAGCAGCATCTTACCTTTCTAGTCCTATGAGCTATCAGTATTAAGCCCATCTAGTGAGAAGGCGATGGCACCCCACTCCAGTACTCTTGCCTGGAAAATCCCATGGATGGAGGAGCCTGGTGGGCTGCAGTCCATGGGGTCGCTAGGAGTCGGATACGACTGAGTGACTTCCCTTTCACTTTTCACTTTCATGCATTGGAGAAGGAAATGGCAACCCACTCCAGTGTTCTTGCCTGGAGAATCCCAGGGACGGGGGAGCCTGGTGGGCTGCCGTCTATGGGGTCGCACAGAGTCAGACACGACTGAAGCGACTTGGCAGCAGCAGCAGCAGTTGACTCACTAATGTTTGAGCAAAATGTAGATCTCTTTTTTCCGTCTGTTGTACCTCGACCCACACTCTGCTGTCAACATTCCTTGACTGTCCACATGCAATTCTTCATCACGAGCTAGCTGAATCCTAATTTATCCAGGAAGTGCTTACATGCTGAGGACTTCAACAGAAAGCATGCTACTGACAATATTTATTACAGTCATTTGTTAGAGCCCATTTAAAATTTCGAAGCATTTTTACAAAAAATGTCCTTCCTACTCTTCATGATAACCCTGGGAAACAAGTTATCATAATGATGAAGTATTAAAGGAGGAAAGAAAAAAGTCCCCAAGACCTTAAATGCCAAAAAGTTGTAGACTTGGACCTAAGAAAGTATGCTACAAATGTTACACTCCATTCTCTATTATTTGCCTGTCTTTCCCCCCATAGAACTATTTGACACTTTCTTACCCATTTATTCATTCAACAGATATTTGTCGAGCCCCTACTCTGTTCTGTTACGCTGCATGTTTCTGTAATACATATTAGCACACACACAACTGTTAAGTCAAATGATGTCAAAACATGCAATCATGGGTGGGGGGAGTGGTAAGTTAGGAGTCTGTCATTAATGTATACACATCACTATGTATTGGGCTTCCCTCGAGGCTCAGATGTTAAAGAATCTGTCTGCAATGCAGGAGATTTGGGTTCACTTCCTGGGTCAGCAAGATCCCCTGGGGAAGGGAATGGCAACCCACTCCAGTATTCTTGCCTGGAGAATTCCATGGATAGAGGAGCCTGGAGGGCTACAGTCTATGGGGTCTCAAAGAGTCAGGACCCCAAATACATGTCACTATATATAAAATAGGTAAACAGCAGCAAGAACCTTCTGCATAGCACAGGGCACTCTGCTCAGGGTCTTGTAATAACCTATAATGGGAAAGAATCTGAAAAAGAGAATATATGTGTGTGTGTATATGCACATGAATATGTATTTATGTAGGGATCATTTTGCTATATACTCGAAGCTAACACAGCTGAATGCAATAAGCTATGTGGACTTGGGATTATGTGTACGGGCCAGTTTCTACATTTGTCCTCTTGACTCTGTGTATCTATGTGTTTCGTCTGGAAAGCATTTATTATGCTAGCATCTTTTTGTATTTTTACCTTCTCCCTAAGACCCAATTTTTAAAAATTTGTTGAAGTATAGTTGATTTGCATTGGTGTGTTAATTTCTTCTGCACAGCAAAGTGACCCAGCTATACATATATGAGTGTATTCTTTTTCATACGAGATAGTCAATATAGTTCCCTATGGTTATACAATAAGACCTTGCTGTTTATCCACCATATGTTTAATAGTTTGCTTCTGCTAATACCAAACTCCTCTTCCTTCCCTCCCCCTGCCTTGGCAGAACCCTGATTTCTATGTTTGTGAGTCTGTTTCACCGAGAGGTGCATTTGTGTCCTATTTTAGAGTCCACGTATGAAGTACCACGTGATATTTGTCTCTGTCCGACTTACTTAGCTTGGTCTGATCATCTCTAGATCCATCCGTGTCACTGCCAAATTCAGTAACACAACTAAGTCCTAACCTCTTCTGTACACTACTCCCATCAGGCTATTCCTACCTTTTGTTTGTAAGTTAGTCTTTCTGTATGCTGTAGTTTTATTTACTAAGTGTTCATCATGTGTTTTGATTTTGCCAGAGTATTTGTTAGGCTCAATATTTTTGTTTCTACTCTGATCACAAGGTGCATACATTTAGAACGGTCTGCCCTGACCTATTTTCGTTCTGTTGCCTCCGATTTTCGTGTGTGATTTTGCAGAGCATAAGGGCTTTAGTGATGCAGATGCTGCGTGTTTGCACGGACGCCTGTACTTGCTGAGCAAGTAATGAATATGCGTGTGTGTGTGTGTCTGCGTGTGTATTCTCTACCAAGTGTCTACATTCAGCATATTTTTCCCTGAACTATATATATATATATATATATGTCTCAAAATAAAAAGGAGTATCACTTTTAATCATTCTAGTCTAGCGATTATGGGAACACTGCTTTGCCCTAGGTTCTTGAAGGTTTAATTTTCACGCAAAAAAATGTAAATATGCGTCTTCCTATCTCCACTTTTGGCCACCCAGGATTTGAACCAGAGCAGGCTTAGCTCTATAACACTTCCTGTTCTACTTTTTTATGCTATTTTCGTTTTTTAAAAAACTAAATATTGAATGTCTTATCTTAAATATTGTTCTACCTAAGCCTAAAGTGCTGGCAAATAAAGTTAAATTGTTGGTCTTTCTATGTAACCTTCAAAGCCTTTCAAGTAAGTTTTATAGTTTCCCTCTTAGGTCTAGTCTTTCTAACATGAATGTCTTACCATTTTACTCCAAACCCTCTAATAATGAAACTCCTTAGCAACATCTCATTGAAAGATAAGCACAAGAATAACCAAATGATATGTAAATGGTAAATATAAAAATAGAGTAAATATGAATAAGCTTTGTGATTTCTCAGGGCCCATGATATATGTACTTATAAAGGGGAGCTGCTGCTGCTAAGTCGCTTCAGTCGTGTCCGGCTCTGTGCGACCCCATAGAGGCACCCCACCAGGCTCCCCTGTCCACAGGATTCCCCAGGCAAGAACACTGGATGGGTTGCCACTTCCTTCTCCATAAAGGGGAGCTATGTTCGTTCAAATGATGCTAGCCGCTATAACAGATACAACTCAGACCCCTCAGATCTCATGTAAACAAGCTTTTTAGGTCACTCAGCAGTCAGCCTTGAGGGCTCCTGATCTGGCAACTTCTCCAAGCTTGAATTTAAAGCTTTTATTTCTTTTCATTTTGAAACCTTAAAATTTCGATAAATGGGTCTCATGTTTCCCTGGGGGTCATCTCCACGTCAGCCAACCGGAAGCAGAAACACTGGAGAGTTTCATGAGGAGGATTTTATGTGCAGAGCTCTAAATGGCTGTTCCTTTCCACGGGCCAGAACTCACTCATCTGGCTACTTTTAAGCACGAGGAATATAGTCTAATTGTGTCCGAAAGGAAAAGGAACTACATTCTGTGAAAAGCTGGCCAGTTTCTATCTACCACAGGGTGGACATTAAGTTCTTTAATAGCTCAAGTTTTACATCTAAAACTACTGCTCCCAGCAGAATAAATTGCTCTCTGGCAAGCTGTGATAAATGTTGTGACTTTCTATTTCATTTTATAGCACCTCTGCTCCATGCCTTCTAAATTGCCTTATTGCCTTTCATTATGGGTGCTAATGATGAATTAAGTTGGACTGCTTAATAATTAAAAGTATCTCTAGGATAAAACCATATTTTCTCTCAGAGGAAATTTATTTGGCTTTGTTCACAGCTGCAATATACTGTGTAAGAGAATTAGAATTCTTAAGAAATAAATGAGCAGGTCTCTCAGTAAGTGACATGGGTGGGATTGTTTGGCTCGACTGTAAAAGAAAAGAACTTGTACAAAATATAGACAAGGACTTCTTACAGAGATAACGTAAAAAAGAGAGGTAGAAACTTCTGAGAATTACTTTGGGAATGCTAATCCTTGAATGAGCTGTGTGTCTGAAAGACAACTCTAAAAACAACCAATTTCTGATGCATATTTGGAGAAAGAGGCTAGGAAGTATAGTTCTATGGATTGGGATTAAGCATTAGTGTTACCTGATGTCAAAGAGTTATTCAGTTTTTACCTTTTGTTTATTTTCTGTAGAGTAGTATCAACTTAGCACTGTAAAAAATTGGGTAAACCTGGATACTATGTTTCCTCCTTGAATGGCGGTAGAGGATCTACGCATGTACCAATGGAAGGTTAAAATGTGTGTCTTTGAAGTGTATTTTCCACCAAACTATGGTGGTGACTTCCCTAGTAGCTCAGATGGTAAAGCATCTGCCTACAATGTGGGAGACCTGGGTTCGATCCCTGGGTTGGGAAGATCCCCTGGAGAAGGAAATGGCACCCCACTCCAGCATTCTTGCCTGGAAAATCCCTCGGACAGAGGAGCCTAGTAGGCTACAGCCCATGGGGTTGCAAAGAGTGGGACACGACTGAGAGACTTCACTTTCACTCGCTTTCGTGGGAAGAGAGTTCATATCTCTCATTCCACTGCGAAAGCCTCCTGTGATAACCCCCTACAAGGCCTATAACCTGCTGGTATAAGAAGCCTTCAGTCTTCGGATGGATGGAATATGGAGCGTATGTTGCTTTAAAGAATCTCAGGGCTGCAGACCTAGACAGTGTTTCGGAATGCTGAAAAGCGTGGACACGGAGTCTTAGCACCGTGTTTGGTGACGTCTGCTCGTGCACTGTTCTGCAGACAAGTTTTACTTACTTGCCCTTTCCCCGTCTTGTGTTGTGCTTCCATATCCTAGTGGAAGAAAGAGAGTTGCTAGAAATTTCAGAGTGGGCGGGGCTCTGATAGGGAGGACACACGGAGCTGTAGCAGGGCCCCGGGCCCCAGGCATCGGCTTCAGGCACCAGGGTTCAGATCCCACCTTGTGTCTAGGTTTCTCCAGCAGGACAGAGACGCTCACCCTTCCTCCATTTGTTCCCCAAACTGTGGAAAATTCTGAAAGAGATGGGAATACCAGACCACCTGACCTGCCTCTTGAGAAATCTGTATGCAGGTCAGGAAGCAACAGTTAGAACTGGGCATATTCAGAAGCAGAGACATTACTTTGCCAACAAAGGTTCATCTAGTCAAGGCTATGGTTTTTCCAGCATTCATGTATGGATGTGAGAGTTGGACTGTGAAGAAGGCTGAGCACCGAAGAATTGATGCTTTTGAACTGTGGTGTTGGAGAAGACTCTTGAGAGTCCCTTGGACTGCAAGGACATCCAACCAGTCCATTCTGAAGGAGATCAGCCCTGGGATTTCTTTGGAAGGAATGATGCTAAAGCTGAAACTCCAGTACTTTGGCCGCCTCATGCGAAGAGTTGACTCATTGGAAAAGACTGATGCTGGGAGGGATTGGGGGCAGGAGGAGAAGGGGACGACAGAGGATGAGATGGCTGGATGGCATCACTGACTCGATGGACGTGAGTCTGTGTGAACTCCGGGAGTTGGTGATGGACAGGGAGGCCTGGCGTGCTGTGGTTCATGGGGTTGCAAAGAGTCGGACACGACTGAGTGACTGAACTGAACTGAAAAGGAGAGTTTATGCACCTATGTCTTTGTATTGATATGAAGAATAAATTAATAATGCATGTAACATACTTAACGTGGTTCCCCGTACACAGTAAAAGCTCAACAAGTGGCACTTCATATTTGCTGCCTTTAAACACTGTGTTTGTCAGGTAATAGGATGAACGAGGCTTGCTATGGGCGGCCTGCAGGGAGGCCAGAAACAGAGTTACAGGAAGACACAGTTCAGCTTAACAGGGAGAATCTTATAACGGTGATAGAAACAGGTAAAAATAGAACCAGGGCACAGGGCAATGAGTGCTGCAATCAGCAGTGTTTAAAGGGAAGACGCCACCACTTCTTGCAAGAAGAGAAAATCTTTCTATGCGATTAAACTAAGTTGCGTCTGACTTCCTTTCTAAAGTTAATATTCCGCGAGTATTTTCTGCACCTACCCCCTAGATTCAGTGGTTAAAAAGAACTTGAATCTGATCATAATTTGTGTGATGTTTTTCTACCTCCTGCCCTCAAGAAAAATAGGTTTTCAAAGAGTAGTTGACTAAATTTCTCAACTCCAGGAAGAGATTGGAAGATGGGAAAATGATCCCATATAGGAAGGTCTTTTCTTATTTCAAGAAATGATGACCCATGAGTATCTGAAATGACAGTTCACATTTAATGTAGCTGTTCTTTGCTTAACAGAGAGTTTTTCCTCTGGTATTTACTTCAATTTATAAACAACTCTGTAGGGATGTAGCAAATGTATAAAGTCTTTTTTTCTTAAATCAGAGATCACCTATAATAGTGAGTACAGAAATTCAGTTAATGCATGTCTCTTTATCTCATGGGAAGCCTGAAAAATATACTGTCGGAACAAATTTATGCTTTAATTTCTTTCTAGAACAGCAAGGTGGAAATTGAATGAAATATACTGTATTAGGAAATAGTATTTATAGAAAGTAACTTTCTACCATTGTCTATCACAATTAGTGGACAACAATATGCCAGTAATTCCTCCTGTCAAAATATAATCATGTTTTAAATTAAAATGATTCACCATCTGGGTTTGTTCATGAGCCCCTCATAGATGTTGATCTTTATGGTCCCATATTTTCAACTTGTTTGGAGAAGTATCAAGATTAATTTGAATGATTGGGTCAGTAGTTGCAAATATATATAAATAAGCCCAGAAGTTAACATGAGAACACTGAATGTCCAGTCTAACATAGCACTTTATCACTACCTACTAACATTCTGGGTTTACTCACTATGTCTTAGCAGTAGAATAGTTAATTTTGGAAATTGAACCAGTTCTGTAAAGCTCTTTGTAAAGCCAGCTTGTCTATTTATGTGCAGTGGGAATATGTACAAATCAGTCACAGGGAGAAGACGGGAATGGCCAGGGCAGTGCCGGGCACACACGGCCTGTGTGATGCAGGGCAGCAGGCACTCGGTGTGAGAGAGGGGCCAGAGGTGCCATCCTTTCGGTCCTGTCCCCGCCGCCTCTGTAGGCCCTGGCGTGTTATCACTCAGGGTCAGCGGCAGGGAATGGGCTGTAAGCTACACTTACTAAGCTACTAAGTAGTTAACATCCCTGTGCTAAGCTAGTTAACATGCATGTACTAAGCTACTAGCATCCTTTAATAGCACAGGAAGGATCTGAACCTGTACTCGTTTCCTGAGCAATCACACTTTCTAGGGCTTTCCTGTGGCATCTCAGTGATGGGGCAGTGGGGTGCTCTTGGATTCCTGGCATATCGCCACTCACTGAAGCTTCAAAGCTTTTCAAGGTGGGAGGTGATGCCCCAGGATTAGTGGAGGAAGGGCAGGACAGGTATTACGCCTTCTCAGATGGGCCTCACGTTATTACAAGGAGAGGCAAGTAAGCCTCTCAATTTGGCCGTGCAGCGTCTCACACATTATGTGTATAAAGGTGTTGGTCAGGATGATGTGGTCATCTCTGTACTAACAGAGATGCTGCTGCCAGTCCTAACCACCACGTTACAAATATGCTTTACTCTGCTCTGTCTCTGTGGCACTTTAGGCTTTTTCTGTCTGTGGAAGTGCTTATCGTACCTTGGCTTTGCACAGGAGGCCCATATACCACATGTAGCACATGGGGATCCACACTGTTTGGCTTTAAAAATTGGAATTGAAAGACGCAAGTGACCATGTAAAACTGTGCTTAGTGCAGGAGGAAAAAAGCCTTCTATAAGAAACATTTTTTTTCTATATATGTATTTTTTTTTTAATTGGAGGATAATTCCTTTAAAATATTGTGCTGGTTTCTGCCGTGCACACATGCTCTGTGGCTTGAGGCGTTTCCAACTCTGTGCGACCCTATGGACTGTAGCCGGCCAGGCTCCTCTGACCATGGATTCTGCACACGTGAATACTGGAGTGGGTTGCTGTGCCCTCTTCCAGGGGATCTTCCCAGCTCAGGGATCGAACCTGCAGCCTCTCCTGCGTCTTGTGCATTGCAGGCAGATTCTTTACTGCGGAGCCACCCTGGAAGCCTGGTTTCTGCTGTATAACAAAGGAAACCAGCCATAACGGATTTACCCTCTTCCTCCTGAGCCTCCCACCGCTCCGCATCCACCCTCTAGGTCATCACAGAGCACGAAGCTGAGCTCCCTGTTCACAGCAGCTTCCTGCGGGCTATCTGGTCTACACATGATCGTGCATATACGTCAGGGCCCACAGTTTATCCCCGTCCTTCCCCTGCTGTGTGCATGAGTGCATTCTCTACAGCTGTGTCTCTTCCTGCCCTGCAAATCGATACACCAGTACCATTTTTCCAGATTCCATATATATATATGTATGTATGGTAATATATGATATTTGCTTTTTTCTTTCTTTCTTCACTCTGGAGGACAGGCTCTAGGTTCATCCACATCACTCCAAATGACCCAGTTTCATTCCTTTTAGTGCCCGAGTAATATTCCATTACACATATGTACCAGAACTTCTTTGAATACCTTGTTGACTCAGTTGAGAAATGGTCAAGGTGAACTAAGCAAGAACAAGAACAAGCCCTTTTGAAAGGAAGGCCTTCCTTGACAATGCCCTAGATCCATGCTGTCTGATGGAAATGGGATGCCTGTCAAATATATGATTTTTAGGTTTTCTGATAGTCACATTGAGGAAAATAAAGACACAGGTGAAATTTTATTAATTTTATTTAACTTTAGTAAATCCAAAAATGTTCCAATGTGCAAAAAATGGTTTAAAATAACTGACCTGTTTGACTGTGGCTGTACCGTCTTTAACATCAGTGAGCACTTTACACTCAGAGTGCATCTCCGTAGCACATGTGACTGGTGACTGTCACATTGGGCAGGCCACCTCTAGACCAAAGGTCATGGTCCTCAGAATCACACCTGATCCATCAGAGAAGTGTCTGACTAGAGAATAGAGGCCCAAAATTATTTTTCATGAAAGAGCTTTTTTTCCCCAATATTTTTTGTTTATTGAATTATAGTTGATTTAGAGTGCTGTTAATTTATGCTCTGCAGCAAGGTGATTTAGTTATACATATACATGCCTTCTTTTTAAATATTCTTTTCTATTATGGTTTATCACAAGAAACTGAATATAGTTCCCCGTGCTGTACAATAGGACCTTGTTGTCTATCTGTTCCGTGGCCCAGCCTCCCACCCCATCCGTCCCTCTTGCCTCTGGCAACCAGAAGTCTATTCTCCACGCCCATGCTTCTGTTTCTGTTTCAGATAGGCTCGTTTGTGTTGCATTTTAGATTACACGTAGATATCACATAGCATTTGCTTTCTAACTTACTTCATGTGGTTATTTGCACCCGTGTTGCTGTAAATGGCACTTTCGTTCTTTTTTCTGGTTGAGCAATATTCCATTTTATCCGTGTACCACATCTTCTTTATCCGTTCATCTGTCAGTGGACATTTAGGCTATTTCCACGTCTTGGCTATGGTAGATAAAGCCGCTCTGAACGTTGGGCTGAGTGTATCTTTTGAATTAATGTTTTTTCCCTTGGATATATACACAGAAGTAGATCATATGGCAACTCTATTTTTAGTTTTTTGAGGAATATCCATACTGTTCTCCGCAGTGGCTGCACCAACTTACATACCCCCAGCAGTGCTGGTGAAGGGTCTTGCCTTGATGTTGGTGGCTGCTAACTGATCAGGGTGGTGGTTGCTGAAAGCTGAAGTGGCTGTGGCAGTTTCTTAAAATAAGACAGCAGTGAATTTTGCCTCATTGATTCTTCTTTCAAGATTGAGCTCTCTGTAGCATGCAATACTGTTTGGTAGCATTTTACCCTGAGTAGAATTTCTTTTAAAGTTGAAATCATTTCTCTCAGATTCTGCTGCTGCTTTATCAACTAAGTTTATGTAATATTCTAAGTCCTTTGTTAGTATTTCAACAGTCTTCACAGCGTCTTCACCAGGAGTAGATTCCATATCAAGAAACCACTTTCTTTGCTTCTCTGTAAGAAGCGTCTATGCAGAAGGCAATGGCACCCCACTCCAGTACTCTTGCCTGGAAAATCCCATGAATGGAGGAGCCTGGTGGGCTGCAGACCATGGAGTCGCGAAGAGTCGGACACGACTGAGCGACTTCACTTTCACTTTTCCCTTTCATGCATTGGAGAAGGAAATGGCAACCCACTCCAGTGTTCTTGCCTGGAGAATCCCAGGGACGGGGGAGCCTTGTGGGCCACCATCTATGGGGTCACACAGAGTCGGACATGACTGAAGCGACTTAGCAGCAGTAGCAGCAAGAAGCGTCTCCTCATTCATTAACAGTTTTCTCATGAGATTGCAGCAGTTCAGTTCCATCTTTAGACTCCACTTCTACCTTTAGGTTTTTGGAGTTTTTTTGTTTTTGTTTCGCAATTTTCAGTATATCAACAATTACTTCCTCCACTGTAGTCTTGAACCCCTCAAAGTTATCCATAAAGATTGGAATCAACTTCCAAACCCCTGTTCACATTGATGTTTTGACCTCTTCCCATGAATCACAAAAGTTCTTAATAGCCTCTAGAATGGTGAATCCTTTACAAAAGTTTTTCAGTTTTCTAGGTCCATCAGAGGAATCACTATCCATGGTACCTACAGCCTAATGAAATGTATCTCTTAAACATCATGGCTTGAAAGTCAAAATTACTGTTTGATCCACAGGCTACAGAATGGACATTGTGTCAGCAGACATGAGAACAACATGAATTTCCTTGTACATCTTCCTCAGAGCTCTTGGGTGACTCAATCAGCAGTCATATTTTGAAAAGAATCTTTTTTTTTCTTTTTTTTTTTTTCTGAGCAGTGGGTCTCAGCAGTGGGCTGGAACTTATAAACTATGAAAATAAATCGTGTTACAAACAGATCTGCTGTCATCAAGCTTTGTTGTTCCATTTCTGGATCGTAGACAGAGTAGGTTTAGCATCATTTCTAAGGGGCCCAGGACTTCAGAATGGTAAGTGAGCACTGGCTTCAGCTTAGTCATCAGCTGCATTCACCCTGAACAGGAGAGTCAGCCTGTCCTTTGAAGCTTTGACTTCTCCTCTCTAGCTATGGAAGTCCACGATGGTATCTTATTCCAATATAAGGCTGTTTCATCTATGTTGGAAATCTATTCTTTAGTTTAGCTGCCTGCATGGATTGTCTCTGCTGGGTCTTTTGGATCATTTGCTGTTCTACATCAGAGCTTGCTGCTTCATGTTGTACTTTTATGTATGGAGATGGCTTCTTTCCTTCGGCCTCACGAACCAACCTCTCCTAGCTTTAAACTTTTCTTCTGCAACTTCCTCACCTTTCTCAACCTTCATAGAATTCAAGAGAGTTAGGGCCTTTCTCTGTATTAGGCTGTGGTTTACAGGAATGGGGCAGCTGGTTTAATCTTCTCTCCAGACCAATAAAACGTACTCCATTTCAGCCATAAGGCTATTTCACTTTTTTATCATTTATGTTCGCTGGAGTAGCACTTTTCATTTCCTCGAAGAAGTTTTCCTTTGCATTCACAGCTCGGCTATTTGTTGCAGGAGGCCTAGGTTTCAGCCTATCTCAGCTTTTGACATGTGTTCCTCACTAAGCTTAATCTTTTCTGTCTTTTGATTGAAAGTGAGAGATGTGTGACTTTTCTTTCACTTCCAACACTTAGAGGCCATTGTCGGATGAGGCCTAATTTCAATATTATTGTGTCTCAGGGAATAGGAATGCCCAAGGAGAGGGAGAGAGGTGGGGAACAGCTTGTCAGTGGAGCCATCAGAACACACAAATTTATCAACTAAGTTTGCCATTTTACATGGGTGCAGATCATGGCACCCCAACACAAATATTGAACTGACCCAGAATATCAGTTCTTTTTGGCCTGCTGCTGCTACTAAGTCGCTTCAGTTGTGTCCGACTCTGTGCGACCCCATAGAGGCGGCCCACCAGGCTCCCCCATCCCTGGGATTCTCCAGGCAAGAACTCTGGAACACTAGTAACTTCAGAGATCACAGATCACCATAACAAATATAATAATCATAGAAATGCTTGTAATATTTCAAGATTTACAAAATATGACACAGAGACACAAAATGAGCAAATGCAATTAAAAAAAGTGGTGCCAGTAGACTTGCTGGTTACCAGGTTTCCACAAACCCTCAGTTTATAAAGAGCACATTACCTGTAATGTGCAAATAAAAGGAAGCACAATAAAACGAGGTATGATTGTAAAGATTTTAAAAGGAATGCTCAGAGTTCCATTATTCATGGTCACAAAAACCAGAAAGAACCCAAATGTCCAGTTGGTGAAGGGCTAAACAAAGCATGGTATGTTCATACAATGGAACGCGATTCCGCAGTAGAAAGGAACAAACCACTGATGTGTGCTGTGACCTGGTTGAGCCTCCTAAACATTTTACTAAGTGCATGAAGCCAGTTACCAAAAGACCTTGTCCTCTACATGTTCATTTGTAGCAATTGTCCAGAAAAGGCAAGTTTATATAGAGAGAAATTAGGTAAACACTGCCTAAGAAGAAACAAGTAGGGGCTTCCAGTGAACAAGAGGGCTCTTTTAGGGGTGAGAGAGATGTTTTCAAGCTAGATTGTGAACAGGACTGCACACTTCTATAAATTCACTGAAAAATCACTAAATTTTACACTTACAATGGAGGAATGTGTGTTAGTATCTCAGATGTATTAAGCAGAGTTATGAAACATGAAGACTAGTGGAGCTCAGAAGATGGGGTTCTCTTGGCAGTGAAATGATAGTAGGGGTTGGTGGCTCTGAGAGCAGAAGCTGGGATATTATTTCCTTCACCCTTACTGTGTGCTTCCAGAAGTTAACCTGTCTATGATTTATGTTACTCCTCTATGATACAGGATAGCAGTCGTGTCTGCCTCTTACTTAGGTTAAAAGCTCTAAATGAGATAAACTGCTTTGTTGTTGTATTGTTATTTTAAATGCTAAGTCGTGTCCAACTCTTTGTGACCCTGTGGACTGCAGCCCACCAAGCTCCTCTGTCCACGGGATTTCCCAGGCAAGAATACTGAAGTGGGTTGCTATTTCCTTCTCTGGAGGATCATCCCAACCCAGGACTGAAGACAGGTCTCTTGCGTTGGCAGGTGGATCTGCCAGGGAAGCCATACAGTGCGTTAGCACAGCATTTAGCACACTGAGAGCTCCACAAATGTGAACTCTTGTTACCATGATGATGATGATGATGTGGGGGAATTGAATACATTTTCGCTGTTTCTTTTGGCTCAAAGATCTTAATCTTGAATGAAATGAAAGTTATTTGCTCCCAAGATTTGGTATTGGGCTTTGTCAATAACCTTCCTGAAAGAGTCCGGGTGGTATATGCTTTTCTAGGTCCTCATTCGACTTCCAGTCTTACCCTGTCTCCCTGCTGGCCATGTGCCTTTAGTTTCTCCTCGCAGACTTCTCAGGGTGCCATCCCTAGCAGCTTCCTGGTTCTCCTCGGCTGTAGCTGTCTGTAGTGCCGATGAGCTGTGGTCTGCCTTGACACGAGAAGTCTGCTGTAGCTCAAAGAGGGCCTGAGGTCTTTGCCTACAGAGTAAAATGTGGCAGTTTCCACATGTGCATTTGGTGATGACTTTGTTAGACACCTATAGGCTTGTTTCTCATTATGTAATTTTTGGTTGACATCATTTGAGAGCTAATCCTCTCAAGGAAAATAGGGTATTGTTCAAGTCTGCTGGGAGGTCAGCAGGTGTTAAGGAGAAGATAAGAATTAAATTTCTGTTCACAGAATTTGGGCGAATGCCAGTCATCCAAACTGAAGAGACTGAATTTAAGATTATTTGAAAATAAAAAGCAATTTTATTACTTTTCAAGAACACTAACCATGTGAAGTAGCTGTTAACCAAGTGTTTCCATGAAGGGGTCCTGCTGGGGCTTCTCTCAACTTGGCAATTAGCAGCATCATTTACATACAAATCAAGAATGTGCCGAGGTCCTTAAACAGTCCCCCCACCCTAAATGAAGATCACAGTCCAAAAGAAATCTATTAATCTGTTAATGTGTGGAGCAGAAATTTCTTACATGTATGATAGAAAGCCTTACAACCAACTCAGGAAAGATAGAGATTTAAAATTGGAAAAGTTGGAATCGACAAGCCTAAATATTGTATTGAAAATGGCCATCTTCCTCATTCCCATTGTCACTCTGATCTTCCAGGTCTCTCACACATTTCAGCTTCAGGGTTCGTTTCCATGACCTTATGAAACTAATTCAAGAACTAGGAAAGAGTGGTATGACCGTGGGCCTGTCACAATGCTTGTTGGCAGCTGCACCGGGCAGGAGCTTTCATTTCCTGACCCCCGATTCCGTTTTCTGTCCAGTCCATTGTGTTGAATCTTACTTCTGATTCAGTCACAGCTGTTTCCATCTGTCTTCACCTCCATGGGCCATAAGCTCTGCTCCGCAGCCTGCTACCGGCCTGTGGCCGTGTGGATCATTTCGCATCAGTCTCGCTCACCTTTGCTAGTCCTCTTTGAACAGGGCTGCATTGATAGCACCTCCCCAAAGGAAGCAGAGACAGTCGCTTCTGCTTAGGTGATACGATTTGAGTGGCAAAGCAAAGTCCCTTTCCCTCTCAAGTAGCTCTCTTAAGCCTTCTATGACACTGCCTTCCCTCTCGAGTCTCTAATTCTGTTAGAGACTGCAACTACACCTCTAGGTCAAGGTTTACCAGTACAGATGCCTGCAAACCCAAGCAGGTGGAAACAGTCAGAAGGGCTCCTGTGTGTTCTATGGGGAGCACATACTACTTACCATCAACTAAGTGCTTAGCAGATGGTAAATCCAGGTTTCCAGGTAAAGTCTCCCAGTGAGTAAATGCTGGAAGACTGTTTTCAATTTTTAAAACACTGAACAGTCCTAGCAATTTGTGAATGTAGCCCATGAGCCTATCTGTTCTTTAAGTTCATTGTTTCATTTCAAATACGGGCACTGAGATTCTGTTGGGCACCCAGCACTGAATACATACATACGTGTATTCTATAGTCAGTGCCAAGCCAATGGAGAAAATGCTGGCTTCCCCAGTATAATGAATTTTTCTGCATCCTTCTGCTCCCTGAAGGCTGTACCACCCTTTCCTCTATCTTTCCAACCTGACTTAAGTTCAACCCAGTCCCAGACTCTGGAGCCATGACAACAGCATTTAGGTGGCCAGTGTCAACACGGCATCTCTGGTCCTGCTGACCACGTGCCTGTCTTTACCAGTGAGTTTCCTACTTTGTGTTCAACTCAATCTTGTTTCCTCCCAGCACCCAATCATCAAGGAGTTCCCTGCAGCTGTTGTTCAAATCCTTGACCCTCATCGCCAGTTCACTCCCCTTCTACACAGTCTGATGCAGACTGTATCATCTTTCGCTGAATAACTGCACCAGTCCTCATTTCTTCAATGACGCCCCCCAGCCCCAGTTCATCCTCACTCTCAGCCACCCTCACTTCACTAAGAACACCACACAGATACGTTTGAAAGGAGTTTAAGCGTGGGCTATTATGGCTTATGAATTTGACTTTTTCTGATGCTGAGACTCACGGAAATATTTCTGAACCTAGACCAAGAAGTAAAAATAGCAGGAACAGAATTAATCTGTGAAGAACAACTCTGCAATTAGTGACCCAGTGCAGCAATTCTTAGGCTATCCGACAGTTCTAAGAAATGATACAGGTCTGATGCCCTCAGTCTGGTAGCGACTGAGGCGTTGGCTGACCTGGAGATTTCAGATTGGATGCAGTTCTCTGTTAGCTGCCCGGCGTTCTTTCTTCCCTCATGGGTCTATTATCAGACGGTATGTATCTCTGGGCTCAGGTGATGCAGCTGAATTCCTTGTTGTACATACTGGGATCCTTCTTTATTAAAGGAAAACAGTTTTAAAAGAACTTCTCTGTCAGATTAAGAACGTAGGCTCTAGAGCTCAACAACCTTGGTTCAAATCCTTATTCTGCCATTGCTGTAGGTGTAAGTCTAGGAAATGAAGACCCATGTGTTTATATGAATGGTTGCAAGTGCTTAACACGGTACTTCATCTTAGGGGAATGAGTGCTGATCATGGTGGAAAATATTGGGTTTTTGTTGCTAACTGTATGCTTCATCTGCAGGGAACAGATAATAATAAAGCCAACTTGTATCAGGCACTTATACTTTTCTAAGTACTGTGTCAAGAATTATTAAACCCTTCCATTTTCACAACAGTCCTGTTGTGTACATATTTATAGGAGATATTTATCATTCCCATTTCATAGGTGAGGATACTGAGTTTGATAGAAACATTTTGTCCAAAGTCACACTCAGCTTGGGAGACCCGAGACATACAGGCAAGCTGCCTACCTCCGAAAAGTGAAAGTGTTAGTTGCTCAGTCGTGGCCGACTCTTTGTGACCTTATCGACTGCAGCCCACCAGGCTCCTCTGTCCATGGAATTTTCCAGGCAGAAATACTGGAGTCGGTTGCCATTCCCTTCTCCAGGGCATCTTCCAGACTCAGGGATTGAACCTGGGTCTCCTGCATTGCAGGCAGATTCTTTACCATCTGAACCACCAGGGAAGCCCATGCCTACTTCAGTCTACTCTCTTAACCTCTAAATTAGGCTGCCGCATGGATGTTGGGATGGAGAAGGCAATGGCACCCCACTCCAGTACTCTTGCCTGGAAAATCCCACGGACGGAGGAGCCTGGTAGGCTGCAGTCCATGGGGTCGCTAAGAGTCGGACACGACTGAAGGACTTCACTTTCACTTTTCACTTTCATGCATTGGAGAAGGAAATGGCAACCCACTCCAGTGTTCTTGCCTGGAGAATCCCAGGGATGGGGGAGCCTGGTGGGCTGCCGTCTATGGGGTCGCACAGAGTCAGACACAACTGAAGCGACTTAGCAGCAGCATGGATGTTGGGAGAGGATGTACAGAGGGTGGGTCACATTTGAAATACAGCCCCCCTTCAGAAAGAAAGACTGAGTGCTCAGTGATGCAGCTGGCTGCTTCCAGCTTCTCTGAGAATCTCCTCCTGAAAGGGGTTGGGGGTGTCTATGAGTGTAAACCCTCAGGGTCTCCGTGGGTCAGCTTGGCTAGAGATACCCAGATCTTGGGGCAACTGGACAAGGCTAAATGTGTCAGAAAAATAACTGAGTAATTATACGTTAAGAATTCAACTGCAAAGAGACTATACTTTCTCTTTGTTCTGGGGTTCTTTATTTATATCCTGCTGACTTCCAGACGTTGACTTGTGGCAGGTTGCAACAAAAGACACACAAACAATAGAAATGTTCAGACAAGGGTAAAAGGTCAAGACACGGAGTATTTGAGCTGTTCATTTAGCACGTTATTTTCCCAGCTGGGAAATCTACTGAAAAACTGAACTAAGATCAGAAGGGTGCGTCATAAATATATAGGTTCATCTGGTGATATATTTGAAGTGCTTAGATAGCAGACCTCTCTCTATTTCACTATAATGGCCCAGTTTAATTTGTCATCTTTTTTTTTTTTCCCCTCCTTTTAAAGCATTGCTGAGACTTTAAGATACTCATTGTGAATTAATTTGGGATTTGGCATAATAACATTAATCATGCTAAAAGAATTCATTTGACAGTAATGCAGTATAATTAGTGATGTACTAAATCCATTGAGATCTACCAATAATTATAGAATCGTTATTTTAAAACCTTATATAGGCATTCATTTTTTCTTTTTTCTTTTTCTATTTTGAATCTGCAGCATGTAGAGTCTAAGACTCTAAGTTCTGACAGTAGGCTTTTTGAAATACTGAGCAAAAGTATAAGAATAAACCCTAGTAGACTTAGAAGTAACCTTAGAGACCCTTTGCTTAGGGTAAGGTGTAGGAGTTACCTTAAAGGAGACTATAATCCTGAAAAGGTCTGGCCACATCACATGGAGTTATTGAGAAGTCTTGAGAAAACAAAAGGGACTGAACAGACCTAAAGTTTACTAGCTGTGGTGGTATGATTTAGTTGCTAGTTGTACCTGACTCTTTGCGACCCCATGGACTGTAGCCCACCAGGCTTCTCTGTCCATGGGATTCTCCAGGCAAGAATACTGGAGTGGGTTGCCATGCCCTCCTCCAGGGGATCTTGCTGACCCAGGGATCAAACACAAGTCTCCTGCATCTCCTGCTTGGCAGGTGGGTTCTTTACAAGCTAACAAAGCTTAAAAACTGGCAGTGTGAGGAAATACGTAGGTAATGCTATTCATGTGTTGTGGTGATTTTAGTCTTTCTTAAAAGCATTTACAGTCTATTTGTCATGGAAGGAGGCGAGGAGCATGGTTTCTGTGTTTGTAGATTTTTAAAAATTTCAACAGAATGAGATCTTTGAAATCAACATGCCAAATTGTATCATTTTATATAATAGCGACTGAGGCTGTATGACTTGTTCAAGTGCAAGATCTGATGACCAGCCACATCTAGACCCCACCTGTCAGCATCCAGTAATCACAGTCTCTAGTCACAAGCTCTCATTTTTGCAGGCATTCAGAATCAGTCCTTTTCAACAGGAGACCCTGGGAAGAAAGAAACCCCATGACCTAAGAACCTAGACGTTCTCAGGGCATTGCATCTGAAATGCAGTGAATCTAGGATGGTAACGACTTTATACCGTCTTTGAGAAAATTGTGAAAATAATGTTTCAGGTGGATTTCTGCATCCTTTGGCTCAGCTGAGGGAACCATGGTTGAGGAAGCCTTAGACTCCAGAACAGGAGAGTCCAGTGGAACTTTCCATGATAACAAAACTGACCGACATCTGCACGGTCCAGGACACTGGCCATGTATGGCAACCGAACACGGGAAATGTGACCAGTATGACTGAGGATTTTAAGGGCATGTTAAAATGGCAATTTAATTATCATCTGACATGCATGTGGCTGGCGGTTATTGTACTGGGCAGCACCCGTCTGAATATTTTTGCTCCATCAACATATAAAACCAGATGACAACTCGGTGTGAAGCCCAGTGTTGTCACAGGTGTTTACCACTTGAGCGTGCCTGTGTTTTAGCCCCAGTCCTAGATTTCTGGGGGATCATAGCATCGCGATTTATAAGACGCATTTGCGGGACCTGGGATCCCAACCTCTCAGTAGCAACTAGGTGTGATTCAGGTCAGCATCTTAACTTGTCGCAGAGAAGGTTCCTTTCCCCAGGGATGTGTGTGCACACTAGGTCGCTTCACTCGTGTCCGGCTCCTTGCTGCCCTTTGGACTGTGGCCCGCCAGGCTCCTCTGCGTGTGGGAGTCTCCAGGCAAGGATACTGGAGTGGGTAGCCATCCCTTTCTCGAGAGGATCTTCCTAACCCGGGATGGAACCCATGATCTCCTGCATTGGCAGGTGGGTTCTTTACCCTCAGTGCCACCTGGGAAGTCCAGGAATGAGGTGAAGAGTAAAGGAGTCGGTCGTGTGTGCTGGCGCGTGCAAAGTGCTGGTGGAGGTGAATTCTCTGTGTGCAGGACCCACGGCGGTGGATGCTGCTGCTTGACGGGGCACCTCGAGTATGGCTTTCTGGGTATTTAGAAAAGAATTGCACAGAGCTGTGATGGACTGAGGAGAACAGACCGTGGCAAGGAGTGTTCTATCAGAGATTATTTAGAATTGCTGAAGCTTGGAATATAATAGAATGCAGACAAGATTTGTTTTTTGTTTTTTTTTTTAATTAACATTCTCTATAAAGACTGAGCGACTGAACTGAACTGAACTGATAAAGACTGTAATCACTTCTCACCTTTCCTTGGGCTGAACACCAGCAACCTCCCCCACGCTCTTGCCCCTCATCATTGTCCCACAGAGCAGTACCTGGTAACAAGAGTTTAATCTTGTTATTCCTGCCGGTCTTTCCCCAGGCCTCTGAGAAGCATTGTATTAGTGAAACAAACATTATATCCCTACAGCCTTATGCTCTGCCTGCAGTCCCCAAGGCATTCAAATACTTGCTAAATGCAAGGATGTATTCTTCTCACTTATTCATTTTTAATCTATTTCAATTGTAAAAATGTTAGTAATCCTACAAAAGCACAGAAAATATGACAGACTCCACTTGCCCATAACTAGGTTTACAGATCGGAGAAGGCGATGGCACCCCACTCCAGTGTTCTTGCCTGGAGAATCCCATGGATGGAGGAGCCTGGAAGGCTGCAGTACATGGGGTTGTTAAGAGTTGGACACGACTGAGCAACTTCACTTTCACTTTTCAGTTTCATGCATTGGAGAAGGAAATGGCAACCCACTCCAGTGTTCTTGCCTGGAGAATCCCAGGGATGGGGAAGCCTGGTGGGCTGCCGTCTCTGGGGTCACACACAGTTGGACACGACTGAAGCGACTTAGCAGCAGCAGGTTTACAGATTGCTAATACTCTGCTGTGTTTGTCATTGATACCTCCTTTTAGAGGTAATCTCAGGATGGCCTATAGTTTTGAAAGTCCCTTCCACTCTTCTGGCAATGCAGCAAGTTATCCCCAGGAAGACATGTCTTGGCACTTCATGTACTATAGTTTTCCAAAAATGTTGAGTCTTTGAACACAGAGAATGAAGCAGAAGCAGTAGGAATTAGGGGAAGAGGAGGATGATTGGATTGTTAAACCAGAATGCAGTGTGTATGTGCTAAGTCACTTCAATCTTGTCCAACTCTTTGTGACCCCATGGACTGTAAGCCACATGGCTCCTCTGTCCGTGGGATTCTCCAGACACGAATACTGGAGTGGGTTGCCATGCCCTCCTCCAGGGGATCTTCCTACCCAGATTGAACCCGTGTCTCTTACTTCTCCTGCCTTGGCAGGAGGGTTCGTCACCAATAGGGCCTGAAGCCCATTCTGGGGTACAGTTTACCCTAAAGTGATAGGAACCAAAGCATTGTCTTCCAGCAGCTCATTGCTCAATTCAATGCTGCTTCAAATATGAATGCCACAGTCTTTGCCCTCAAATACAGGTTCAGCTGGAGAGATTGCTGTTGTTGTTGTTTAGTTGCTAATCATACTGGCCCACAAATATATCTGAATTAAGGAAAAGAGCAATTATCTATGCACGGTGCTGAAATAACACTGAAAATGCAAGCAGGTCCCCAGGACAAGAAGGATGATACAGTGATGACGGTCAAGTGTTTGAGGCTGATGGAGAAGGTGGGTTTGCCAAAAAAGAGAGATTGAGAGCTATTTGTGTGGTAAGAAGACAGAGTTTGGTTTTGGATCTATCAGGATGGAAAAGAGAACAGAGCAAGCATAAGAAAGAATAAAGTGTGCTTTTGACAACCAGTGCCCCTGGGTGCTATATTCTAGACTGCTGTAAGAACAAATGATACTGCTCAGGTAGTTTATGGGTAGATCAGGATAAATTACCCCAATGAGGCTTAATATGTTACTCCCATCACCACCCTGTTCTCATGCCAAATGCGCTTGGCTTAAGAAATAAAGTGAAGGGGCCAGTCTTATATTTTCTTGCCATCACTCAGCTGGACTTCCAAACAAGAGTCACTGAGGGTTGGTTCCATTAATTTAAAGAGTCACACAAGACACGTAAAGATGAGAAGAACGCTCCCCAGTCATCCTCCCGTTTGTGTGCCAGCCGGATAGATCGGTCCAGTGATGCTCTCAACCTAACTGCCCTCCTCCTCAAGTTAGTCTTGTAGAGCCATTTTTGTCCTTATAGTACCAAATCAAACACCTCATTCAATGACTCTGACATTTAACTAGACTCTCATCTGTGTAGGAAAAAATAAAACCTGGAAATTTCCACCAAGGAGCTTAGTTAGCATGATGTTTATTTATCACTGTATAAGAATCACTTATCTTATTCCAAGTTCCCAGGTAAGCTATATACTCCACTGTCCCTAAGGATAACACAAAATTGCATGTACTGAACCTGTGTTTACGTACTGTGTTACTTGTAGAGGCCATGTGGCTTCTACACAGCCATGGAATTCAGTGCCGTGATCTTTGTCTTTGGTTGGGGAGGTATAGGGTTGAAAACTCTGTGTAATATGTGCTTATTTACCAGGTCTTAAACACTTGAGTGTCTGTGGTAGTTCTGATAACAGCTGAAGGTGTATGGCCAGAACCTAGAAACATACAAAGGAATCTGAGGCTTGGAAAGCATTGCTTATACCGTGTTATAAACGAAGGGGTTAATTAACCCCTTACAGAAGTATTCGTGGTCTGAGTGGACGGGTTCAAAAGATCAAATGCTTTGGTCCGTCTGTTACACACCTTGGTTATAATCCATGTTTGAACCAAGGTTTAACCTGTGTGTTAAGTGACTGCACTTCAACACCTCTCGCAATGTGTCATCTGACAGAAAGGTAGAAAGACCTGAGGGTGACAGCCAATTCTTAACTCTTGAAATTTTTTGTACTTAAAAGAATTTTTTCAATTTTAAAGGATTTTTTTTCTTCAGCTAAGTGATCCTTCTCTTCCCAAAGTCGTCATCATTTTTAATTTACACTCAGTCACTGAAAGAAAGTTCTTGCTTTGTGCTTCTGGTTTTTCAGTGTTGTTTCTTTCTCAGAAAAATGTTGGGGATGTTAGGGTTTTTGCATATGGTCATGAGGCCAAGTTCTACCTGTTCCTCCACAGATAGAGAGCTGGGGTTAATTCAAATTCTCAGTCTCCAAGTTCTCTCTCAGACTCCCCCTTCGATTATAGGAGTGTTTTTCTTCCGTTTAGAGGTCCTCTCTTCTTATTTCTTAGACCACATGCAGTGTTTCTGAATAATCTGGTTTAATAAATCCTCTTTATTTTGCATTAGTAATTCCTAGAAAGTTTGTTTTTAGAAAGCTATGTTCTACTTCTCAGGTGGCGCAGTGGTAAAGAATTCGTCTGGGTCAGGAAGATCTTCTGGAGGAGAAATGGCAAGCCACCCCAATATTCTTACCTGGAAATTCCGTGGACAGAAGGGCCTGGCAGGCTAAAGGCCATGGGGTCATACAGAATCAGACAGGACTGAGCACTGTTCGTGCAGTTCAGTATCCAGATACAGCAAAACCTGAAACAACAAAAAAAAGACTCTTACAGCCCAGAAGCAATCACACTATTAATACATTGATCGTGTTTTCTCCTGGTCTTTATTGTAAACAGCGCCTGTTTTGTTTAGAAAAAAAGAGCTTTAGAAAAGACATGGTATAAAAGCAATGATATGAATATTTAACCAACTACTATTAACTCAAATTTACAATATTATCTCAAAATAAAACATTGAATTTAATTAACAAACACATCTATAAATAGATTTTTTTTTTGAATATTCCAAGAGCAAAAGAGTGGGGCCAACAGGCCACTGATGGAGTCTGAGCAGGCGAGCCTGGGCGTGGCCTCACAGAGTATCGCGATAAATGAGCTGGAAGGCAGAGTGCATAGTGAATCTCTGCGTCGGCACATTGCGCTCGCTCTTCTCATGGATAAATTATAGGAAGATCTCACCATGCTCTGAGAGTAAGCAGAAAAGTGACTGGTGATATTCAATAAAAATGCATGTTAAGGGGAAAAATGTCCTGAGCTGTAGCTTATAATAGGACGCTTTACAACTATCACTTATGAAAGAGCAAAGAAGAGCAGTTTTATTCTATGATTTGAAAAACATGATTTTAGACAAAAAAGCCAGCAAAACACTGGTCATTATTCATTCATTTCCCAAATAATTTTCGAATTCCCTTTACATGATTATAAACACCATGCTAGATTTTGACAATGTAGGGTTAAAAAAAACACGGTAATTTATGGCTCATTTCTGGCGGCTAGATTGTTCAACTTTCCCCCTTTTTCTCTTATTATTCCTCCTCTTTGCTCTGCTTCTTAGCACTCCTAGAAGAACCCAAGCTTCCAGACTCTGCTGCTGCTGCTAAGTCGCTTCAGTCATGTCCGACTCTGTGCAACCCCATGGACTGCAGCCTACCAGGCTTCTCCGTCCATGGGATTCTCCAGGCAAGAACACTGGAGTGGGTTGCCATTTCCTTCTCCAATGCATGAAAGTGGAAAGTGAAAGTGAAGTCGCTCAGTCGTGTCTGACTCTTAGCGACCCCATGGACTGCAGCCTACCAGGTTCCTCCATCCATGGGATTTTCCAGGCAAGAATACTGGAGTGGGGTGCCATTGCCTTCTCCCTTCCAGACTCTACCCAATACTAATGTTCACATCATCAGTGTGCCTGCCTATAACGCCTGGACAGTGCTGCTACCGAGGGGAATGCTGCTTCTTTTGATTGATTCCTTTAGGAATACTTTCTTAAAAATTCTGAAAACCAATAATTATGAATTGACTATAAACAGTGTTTCTTAATCATTATGAAGAATAATGTATAGCTCATTCTACCTATTTTAATAGGCTGTTCTCACTTTTTTCATTTCTAATGAATAATAATCTAGCACAGCATGATAGCTCAATAAGTTACGAGTCTAGAGTATTTAAAAAGAGATATTGACATATTCTAGACTCTATCTTGATAGAGAATATTTTAATTTGAATGAAAAAAGCGACAGTTTTTTATTTTCCTCTTTTATAGGTCATACTGTCAAAGAATATTCTAACACATTGAAAACAGAAACAGGTCTATTAAAACACAATTAATGACAGGAGCAAGTATAAAGTAAAATTATAACACAACAGCTGTCTGCATTTAAGCAGAGTGCACAGAGTTCTCCTTCGAGGGCCGTGTGCCGGGGGTCTTGCCCGTTGACGATTCTGAATGAGAGGGGGTGGGATGCATCAGGGGCAGAAGCTTTACCACCATTAACTTAGTGTCTATGAGTCCTGCTGGAATTGCAAAATACGGTTGTACTTAATGGTCTTAAAATTCTCAACGAAATTCCCCAAACCGAAGTAATTTTAATTCACACACATCAAAGAAAACCAATGAACGCCATTTCGTGGAGCCTTGAATATTGCTTTGCTGTAAATTTCATCAGAGCAGGTGGTTCTTTGTCTTTTTCATCCATACATCCTGAATGCCTGGTACATGATAGGAGTTCAGTTAGTACTTATTTCTCTATCAAACGTTTATCCACTGCCTACTCTCTGCCAGACATTGTTCTAAATGCTTTGCAAATATTAACTACCTAATCCTTAAATCAACTGTGTGAGATATGCATCCCCATTAAAGGTGAAGAAATACCAACGTGTTAAGTAATTTACTCAAGATCACACAACTTGTAAGTTAGAGGAGCTGGGATTCTGACCTAGACAGTCCAGCTTCACAGTTCATGCTTTTAATCTCTTGACTGTGCTTCACTGAGTTGAAGATAATTTGGGAACAGCCACTGATTCTCACGATTAATAAGAATGCTTTATGCATATATTTTGAGCCAATTATTTCTCTTCTTTCCTGCTTGAAAATTTCCCCACCTTCTAACCACATAAGGAAAAACCTTACCCTTCTTGGCATTGTCATTTAAGACTTTTCTTAATTTATGGTATTCCTGTAGTCTACAATGTCAGTGGTGACCTGGGATTTGGGCAGAGCACACTGGTGCAACGGTACAGGGCAGCCTTCTGGTAACCAGTAGAGGCTCATTAAGAATTTGTTGACTAAGTCAGGCACTTATTTTTGGTATCATGAGGCCAGAGAATATCCAGTCTGGCTCTGTCTTTCCATTTGTTGTTTGGAGAGCTTTGACCATTCAGTTGGTTTCTGGACTTACGTTTTTAAATTTAAATCTCCTTCCACAAAACTATTTGGTAGAAAAATTGCAGTGATTTTAACTGAATGTTGAGCTATATCTTTGGATACTTTTGAGATCCACAATAAATAAAAATTCCCAAATTTTGGAGGCTGCTGGACAGAAAAAAATATTATTTTTACCTATTTCATGAACCATATACTCTGATGAGAAAGAAATTTGGCCTTCTCACCCAAGGGGATTAAAGGCACTTCCTGATCTATAATCAAGCAGAGAGAAAGGAAAGGAAGGCAGTGACTCCCAACAGGTCTCAAGAAGTCACAGTCCTCAAACTGGGTGAACCTCTCCTCCACCCCCAGCGCTGCAGCATCAGAACCGGCATGCAAGACCCGGGCCCACCGGGGCAGTCATCTCACTGTGTAGTGACTTCCACGGGCTGGAGTCGTTGAAGGCACTTATATGTGTTTTATTTTATCATTTTCTGGGCTTCCCTGGTGTCTCAGATGGTAAAGAATTTGCCTGCAATGCAGGAGACTCAAGTTCAGTCCCTGGGTCAGGAAGATCCCCTGGAGGGGGAAACTCCAGTATTCTTGCCTGGGAAATCCCATGGACAGAGGAGCCCGGAGGGCTGCAGTCCATGGGGTTGCAAAGAGTCAGACACGGCTGAGTAACCAACACTTTCGCTTTATCATTTTAATTGCCATCAAGTTCATATTTGACGGCAACTCTAAAGAGCTCATTAAACACGCATTTTAATTTGTTCTAAGTGTGTACATAGGCGCACGTCTTTTACACATATTCATAGATACATATCTGGGCTTCCCAGGCAGTGCAGTGGTAAGGAATCCACCTGCAGGAGATGCGGGCTCAATCCCAGGGTTGGGATGATCCCCTAGAGTAGGAAATGGCAACCCACTCCAGTATTGCCTGAAAAATCCAATGGACAGAGGAGCCTGGCGGGCTACAGTCCATGGGGTCCCAAAGAGTTGAACATGAATGAGCACAGAAATAAAAAGAGGAGGATAGATGTATCTGTATGTTCAATATATCTCTGGCCATTTTCCAGAAACCTCAAAGCCTTTTCTGTGTTTATCATGGGCTGAATTTATCAAATTAATCTGCTTTGATATTTTTGGTATTTAAAGAAAATAATATGGGGACAAATAATATTGTACTCAATATGTATTCAGAGAGATTGTTTGTTGGAGGTTTTGATGTATGCCCAGAAAAATAGTATTTATTAATTAAACCCAAGAAACACCCAGCAGGATCATATCATATAATAATGTATTGCTACTTCAGCTGGGAAAGCTGCCACTGACTGACAGAACTCATGGAGTTCTTTCTTCCACGTCCATCTTTCTTTCACTTTTATTTCTCTCCCTTCTTAGAAAAAGTAATTAACCATTATGGAAGAGGGGAAGCCTATGTAATTCGTTTACTAATAAAATATCCTTAAATGAGAGAACTAGAGAAATCATTTAAGTAGGTGAAGAAATCTATCTTCTTTCTTAAAAAATTGAAATAAAGTATGACTCAGATTTGTGACATTTCAGTGTGAAGTCATAATAATCCCCCTTATCATAAATAATGGAAAAATAATTTTCAGGAAGAAAGAGGGTGCATACTTGAACAGATAAACAATTTCAGGTTGTTTCCTTGTATGTGAGTCTGTTTTTCACCAAGCAAGGGTAGAATATGTACGTCTTTTCAGCTTGTTGAAGTAGAGATATTTGATTGAGGAAAAAGACCAACGACAGTGGTATTTCACTGCAGATTTTCTTTACAGTCCTTTACATCTTCATGAAAATAGTGTTTAAAATATGAATGTATTGGGAAAGACTGGTTTGCATGTTTTTTTCCTAAGCCTTAAAAGAAAGTCCTTAAATGATGCTTCATACTCTGGTAAAGGATTTTTCAGAAGCCAGTTTAAATAAGGTCAGGTATTCAAACTTGGTGGTGCTGTTGGGTCGTCAGGGCCGCTGTCTTTTCAGTCTTGTCACTGAGTGGAGTTTTGCCTCTTGCAGCAGCAGCAGCAGTGTGGAGTGGTGGTTAGAGCAGACTGGGCCCACAGCTGGCGCGTGCACCTACAGCGGAGCTTCCCAAGAGCAAGAAGATGAGCAGCCTTGCTGTTTCAACAGTGGCCCATCTAACAAAGTTTCAAACACTGTACCTGAAAAATATGCATAGTTTTTTAATGATCGTTTTTCTCACAACCCCTTTATTTCTGTGTTGTAGTGTATAAAGATGTAATCTGGTAAGAGAGCATCAAAGAAAACATTAGAAAACAAAATATTGGCGTTCTAAACTCCAGTACACATAAACGTATTTCTCTGTATTTTCTAATAAGGTAAGAAACTACATATATATTAAAAAAAAAAAAAGAAAGGTTTTTCAGTATCCTTGGAACCTTCAGAGAAGACGTTTTTGTTTTGTTAAGAGACGTCTCAGCTTCTCAGTGAAGCTCCCTTTGAAGGACATAATGATAAATAATCGAGCGATTTCAATTGTTATTTTGCCAAAAGGTATTGTCTGCGTTTTTGTGTTGGTCGTGACTTGTGAAATCCAGCTGTGCCGTTGGCCCTCGCTAGCCAGGCCAGGGAAAAGGCGAAGCCATTTCACTGCGGCTCTCGGTGTGAAAAGTCAGGTGCCGCGCGTTAATGGTTGCTAGTCTGTTAACTGCTCGCCTACCATTCTGGCTGAGGGTGGAAAAGTTATGGGCACATCTTGGCCTGAATCACTGTAACCCAGAGATAATCTGGAAGATCTTTCTGGTAAGAATGGCTCTTTTTAACATATTGTTTAGATGACTTTGAAGATTTAAACTGCTTTTGTCTTTCTTTCTGGCATGTCTGTTGAGGGAAACCTACCATATGCTCTGAATTTCTTACTTTTTATTAAGTTGGGTTTGGTGTTGGTCTATAAACTGTAGATGAATAAGCCTGAAGTCTCTTTTAATAGAAACTTCTGTCTTTTTGTAGTCTAATGCATGAAGCTAATCATCTCACACCTCTTATGCGCTAGCTAAGCTGAGTTTTAATAAGTGTGTTGGTTGCTTCTGTAATCAAAATATAAATAAATTTCCTACCATAAATAATTTTATCCATTTTAATGTCAAAGGAGAAAACGGCCGGCTGTTCTCCTGTGCCTTTAGAATCAAATGCCATTTCATTTTCAGGCTTTTTTATTGAGGAATTTGCTGCACTGGAAAAAGTTTTTACGTGAGCTATCATAAAGCATAAAATGAATTTAGAGCCTGTGAATGACAAATAAGATTTATCAAGCAGCAAAAAGCAAATTGGTACATTTAAAAGTTAATGGTATTTTGGAGTACCAAATTACAGTGGGGAGATGACAGAAATATTTTGCAATTCCGAAAAGCACCCTAAAGACTTGAAGTGTTTAACGAACCATATCATGTGGTATTATAATATTGGTTTACATTCCTTTTGGACTGTGATTGCATTAACTTATGTTTTCCAGAGGTGGGTATTTTTGAAAGGCGGCTGTTTATTAATGTTTTGTCATTTTCTTCATAAAGTGCAGTAATGGGCTGTAGCTGGCTAATTTAATCCATAATGCACTTTCATACTCTGTTGCAGGTTTTAAGCAGAAGTCAGATTGCTTTGTTACATTTAGGTATAGAACAAAGGCATTATGTCATTCTATATACCCACGTCTCACTGAGCTCCAAGAGGTACCAAAGGAGAGCCGCACTGCGTTCCTTCGCCCTCTGGAAAGCGGTAGATGCCGTATGTACCTCCAAAGCAAACAAACGCACTCGCCATGCTTTAAGAAAGCCCCAGACGAGCCCCTGGCAGCATGAGAGCCTGGAGCTGACCCTGTCCTGGCTCTGCGCCCCTCCCAGCCTTCCTTAGTGTTCAGTCCCTACAATTACAGTCTCCTCTGATTTCACAGAAGTGAGTGTAAAAGTCTGTTGTTAGTGTGCAGAAACATTGACACCTCCAACGCTGTGGGCAGATAGTGGGAAAGGACCAGGTTTGTGCTGAATTTTCCCAGTGCCCAGGATGTGGCCCACACTGCCATCTCCTATGGTCAGGCTCCTATGGTCCTCTCCTGTGGGAGATGGGTGGGATGTCCTCAAGCAGGCCTGGCAGGAGGAGGAGATCTTGTTTAGATTCAGAAATTAGATTGTCTTTCACTTCTTATGGGATGACTCTGATATAGCACGGCCGCCTGCAGGGTGATTTTTCCCACAGGCCCACTGGCAGAGAGCCCTGTCTGGTTGTACATCATTTCTACTCCATGTTAATCTTCTCTTGATTTCGCCACTGACAAATTGGCACAGAGTAGGTGAATTTTGTTCATGGTATTTTAGGAGGATATACAAATTGAATACCTATTTGAGAGGATCTGAATGTCTTCTGAAGCTTAACTATTTGGAAACATCATAGTTGCTAAAGGGCCAAAGGTACCATTAAGAAAATCTTCCCAGAGTCTCAAAATTATATTCTAGAATTGCACTTCTAAATGTGTTTTCATTTTGTAATTGTATCTCCCTGTCCATGTTGGTGTGGGATAGGGATATGGTGCAGTCTTAAGTACTTCTTATTTAGCATCATAATTCTGAGATGTGTGATGGTGATTGGGGTACAGAGCTATTCCTGAGATTCTATTTGTCTTACGTATTAATATATTGAATGAAGACATTTGCTGAATTTTATGTGTTGGGACCACAGGTCACACAACAAAATAAAAATAGCTCCAGGACTGTTATGTATAATATGATACTTTAGCGCTTCAGGAAGCTCAGCTTCAGATGATCTTAGTTAGAAGGTCAGGAAGCACTACAGTATAAAGAGCAAGTCCAGAAAGGCATTGTTTTTTCCCATCAGCTTAACCAAGACTCTTATCTGAGGCAGCTAACAATCAGCCCAAAGGACTAATTTGATTTTCGACTTCTCTTCCTTTCCTTAATAAGAATTCTGATAGAGGGATTAATTAGCAATAAAGCAACATGAGGAGGAGGGAAAGAAAATGAGGGCATAGATAATCCACAAACTATATATAATCATCCTTGCGTAATCAGAAGTTAACTATCATTAACATGACATTTGCTTTTAAAGCCAGGCAGAAAATTATGATTTTTGGCACTAAGCTAATCTTTAATTATAGCACAGTACCATTCTTCCCTTGTGTTAGTTCAGATAGCTATAAATTATATTAGTCTAGGGCTTTTGTGTCATTTCCTTTCCTTTTCCATGATTTATATAGTCGGAATACTGACCTATAATTAAGTGTACTTGAGAATGGTCTCTGGTTAATTAAATACTGTGGAGTATGTAGGGTGTTCTTTGCCAAAATTCCAAGGGAAAAGGCCATCCCTGGGTTAAACATCTACAAGGAGTCTGGGTAAATCTTCAGTGCTAGTCTTCTATGGCTGCTGAAGCTGTCATGAGAAGTAAAATTAAATCTTTCTTGACTATTGTGTGTAAAAGAATGTAAGACTCATCTTTTTGTATAATTTAAGGATGTGACTTCAAAAAGTAATTGTCTCATTTGAGGCATGCCTGATTTTTAATAATGAGTAAAACAGATACATGAAAATAAAAAATAAACCCTTGTCTTCCTTCCTTTCTTTATTTCTGTCCCTTTATCTTTCTCTGTAACAATTCTTCATTCTGTGCCAGAAACAACTAGTTGCCACTCAGTTTGATTCAATACAGTAAGTCCCTTTAAATACAAATGAGTTACATTCTGAGAGCATGTTTGAAAGTCCAATTGGTTCGTAAGTCCAACAAAGTTAGCCTAGGTACTGAACTAATACAATCGGCTGTATGTCGCTACTCTCACACTTACTTCTGGACATCCTGGGATTGAAGTGAGGATTCCGTGCTACTCTGTACTCTGTGCAGTGTGTGTGTGCTCAGTGGCTAAGTCTTGTTTGACATTTTGTGGCTCCATGGACTCTAGCCCGCCAGCTGCAATAAAGTACACAAAAGTGCAACCGCTTGTAGAGGATGCACGCACGTGAGCATGTGTGCCAGCCTCGTAAATCAGCTTGCACGATTGGACCTGCGCGTGCAGGTTTGCATCTTTGAAAGTTCACAACGTGAAGGCTCGTACATAGAGGACTTGCTGTACATTGATGTGACGCCGCCTCTGTGTACAGTGCTGAGGCGGGCCTGTTAACACAGGCAACTCTCACCTGAAGAGCCCACCCAGCTGCCAGAACTTGCCCTAAGTGCAAGGGTGGGTGGAGAACATCTCGTTTCCCATCCTTACCACTGTTTCCCAGCAACGCCTCCCTACCCAAATGCACATGTTACTCCAAAGGATGTGGAGCTCGTTTCCATTCCAAGAGCCCAAGGAAAATCCTCAGACCCAGATCAAGGAAAGGGTGTGAAGAAGAGGGGAGGAGGGCAGGTAACGTGGGGGGTGGGAAAGACTCTCCTTCCTCTGTGGTTTCAGCAGGAAGGACGCTCTGCACTGCTCAGGGACTGCATCAGCACGTCTGTCCGGGCAGCTGCCCACCGCATTGGGTCCTCTGTATACAGCACTGGCAGCTGCGTGGACAGAGTTAGGTCTACAGATGTTTCATTTGGCATGCATTGTGTTTTTAAAAATTGATCCAACGTTTTAAAACTTAACAGATTTTCATTGCAATCCAGATGTCTAGCTTCTTTAGGAAAATCAGAAGACTGGCAACACCGCATCTGTATTCTCCAGACTAAACCTGGGGGTGACCGGAGATGACAGAGTGGCCGTACTTACTGATGACCAATGGGATCTGGTGCATTACTGCCTGGCCCCCAGGTAGATGGAGTTTACCCCTCTCCCCTCACCTGTCTCCTCACGCCCACACCCCTGCACAGTCAATGATGTGCTGGTTAGAGGTGATTTTTTGGAGGGAGAGAGAGACGACTTGAGAGGTGATCAGATTAACTTTGGCTGGGTCAATGTTATGACAAGGGTAAGGAGAGAGGCAAGGTAGCCTTCCAGGTTTAATTTGGACCATATGAAACTGATGTTTCTATAGTTCAGAAGCATCATGTTGGCACTTTTATATCTATTAATACAACCCACTTTCCTCCTGCTTTTCAAAATTTCTACTCTGGCCCTGGGGTCTTCACTGTTCCGTGGGATTTGTTAGAGAATGGTGTATTTTCCTTTTAGGTCCCGAGGACTTCTATGTTCCAGGCTCATATTTTAGGGAACAACACACCTTTTGATTTCCCCCATTGATTTTTTTTTTCAGCCCAGCAGATACTCTGTTTCTCTCCAGTTAAAAATAAATAATAATTTATAGACAGAATCACTGCCTTGTGATGCTAAGCTTTAATAACTGTGAACCCAGAAAGATTACATATATATATATATATATATATATATATATATTCATTGTGATAAAATGAACATAAAATTTACCATGTAAACCATGTAAGATGTACAGTTGATGACATTAAGTGTATCACAATATTGTGCAACCACTACCCTGTCCATTTCCAGAACTTTTTGATAATCCCAGACAAATTCCGCGCCAGTCCTATAATAATGCTCCCACTCATCTTTCCGCACGGCCGGGTAACCCACATTCTACTTTATTCCTCTGTGGAGTTGCCTGTTCTCAGTACTGCATACAAGTTGAATCATACCATATTTTGTTCTTTTGTGTCTGTTTATTTCACTCAGCGTATTATTTTCAGGGCTCACTCATGTTGTACCGTGTATCAGAATCCCATTTCTTTTTTCAGGATGCATAATATTTCATTGTTTGTATATGTCACATTTTGTTTATCCATTTATCTGTTGACGGACATTTGGTTTGTCTCCACTTCTTGGGTATTATAATAATGCTGCAGTGACTGCTGATATACAAGTGTCTGTTTGAGTCCCTGCCTTCAATTCTTTTGGGCATACACATAGAAATGGAATTGCTGGATCATATGTTCATTCCATATTTAACTTTCAGAAAAACTGTCTGTTGTATAGTTTTACAGAGATGACAAATACAAACGGCCTTAAATGGTAAGTTCATGTCCTCATTCCCTTTTGTATTATAATAAAGCCAGGCTCTTTTTACCTTTTGCCATAAAAAATATTTGTCAGGTCAGAGAAAAGCAGATTTCTTCCAAAATATTCTCATCAAGAGTTTCATCAGTGTCCAGTTTTGATAGACCCTACCAATTCAGTTTTCCAAGATCATATGTAGCACTTTTTAGTTTCAGATTAACTGTTCTGATAATGATATTTAGAACTTAAATTCTTCTGTGAAACCATCACAGCTGATGAGCCTATTCTTTGCACAGCTAAAAAAGTTAACTCTGCTAATCCCAGAAGTTAATTTGTTAACATATTTGAGCATGTACCACACAAATGCCTGTATGTAATCATACATGAACACATGTGGTCTCAGGATGATACGCGCATACACGCGGACGTGACTGAGGAGTAACCGACACACCCTGCAGTCTGCGCCGGCCAGTGACAGCTCTGTGCCCTGCTTGTCCTTATAAGCAAATGTCACTCATTTTAGATACATTTTATGCTTCTCATCGAAACAATGTTCTTACTCATTTCAGGACACTTTAATTTTGTTATGTAAATGAGCTTTGTGGATGGCAGTGTCGGGTTAAAGTGAGCCCTGAAAGTCTTTTCCGCTGACTTTGGTTGAAAAGCCCTGATTGGCAGGGATGTAAACATGTCTCCTTTAAATGGTGGTGAGGTCTGTGTCTGTAGTCAAAGGTGTGGCTTGTGGGTTCAAGTTTTCATAGTACAAAGGGGTTTCATTTGCCAATTTAATATCAAATAGCCCCTTCTATTCAGCCGTGGAAATAATAGGAGCACATCCATGGGTGGGAGTTGCTTCACTGACTCAAAACCCTCTCAGGACTGAGACCCAGGTCTGCGATGTTGGCGGTGTGGGGCGGAGACTCAGTGTGGGGAAGGAGGAGCTCTGTCTTGTGTTTAAAGATCTCAGTTAATCCCATTTCCTGTTGCATTTTGCAATCAGATGGGGGGATCGGAAGGATCTTATATCAGTTTGCAAAGTAATCACTAACTGCCTTTTAACTAGCAACTCAGATTTCTTTTCCATCTAATTCCTTTCCTATGGTTTTTCCCCTTATCTTGCATCTCTGTAGCAATATTCTGTAAGCACCCTCCCTTAGCTGGCCCAAATTGAGTTCCTGCCCACTTGAGTTCCCGGTATAGCCATCCAGTGTAACTTACCACATGCTGGGTGAAAGGCAGGGACCCCAGGATTTCATTCTACCCCTCGACAGTGATGGGGTCTGCAGACTGAGTAGGCTGTGCAATGACGAGTCTCTGGCTTTGGGGTCTGAGTCTGTCCCTTACTGACTCTGTCAACTCTAGCTACTTAGTTAACCTCTTGGAGCGTTGAATTTCCTCATCTGTTATGTTCTTCATGAGAATTGTAGGAATTTAGGGAGAAAATGAGGACTGGAACCCAGGGAGAGAAGATGGACAGTGAGGGATTATCTGAGATAGAGTTTCCCAAAGGACTTGTAAAAACAAAAGCAAGCAACATTAATTTTTAATTTGCTTATCATCCCATGCTATAATGGAGCCAGGACGTTAAGTGGTAGAATTCTCACCTTCCATGTTGTAATGGAATCTCCTTCTTTTAGTAACACCTTGTTAAAAAAAATGTGTGTGTGTGTGTGTGTGTGTGTGTGTTGTTTTCATTGCTGATACTTTAGAATGGGGATGAATTTAAAGGGTGTTAACTCCTGAGCTAATAGAGCCTGGAGAAAGACAAGAATATCCTAGGTGAAACATACAGTATCCTATATGGTACCCTATATGGGGAAGTCACCATAAACAGAAGAGTAGACTAAGTGATTGTTGGGGAAATGGACCATTCCAGGGCATTCCTGGAGATACTGGACTAACTTAGGACTGACAGTTTTTTATTATGTCAAATGATATTTTTTAAAAAAACTTATTGTTTCTTCAGCGATTTTAAATGCAAAAAACTAAGACACAATCATAGAGTGAAAGAAATCCCTTTGCACTGAATAAATACAGCCTTATGTATTGTTCTTATTTTTGCTTCATTTTCCCATGGATTACCCAGCATGTCATTCTTAGACCATGTGAGAATCTTGAATCAAACTCCTTTTAAAGCTAAGGAGACTGCCATTTATATTAGGTAGATACCCAGTTTGAGGACTTCCAGGTGACTTGGTGGTAGAGAATCCTCCTGCCAATACAGGAGACACAGGTTCGATCCCTGGATTGGGAGGATCCCCTGGAGGAGGAAATGGCAACCCACTCCAGTATTCTTGCCTGGAGAATTCTGTGGATGGAGGAGCATGGGGTCTCAAAGAGTCGGATGCAACTGAGTGTGTATGCGTGCACACACGCAGCTGCCCGGTGTACGTGTGGGAGGCCCAACGTCTGGGAGCAATTGCAAGTTTTACATTTGTGGTTCTTTGTGTCTCATCAGACATTCCCATGAGAAGGAAGTGCAACTACTCAGGATCCCAGGCTGAAGGGTATAAATTTTTTCCTAAAGGGAAGACAAAGATTGTGCAGGATGGGAATGGTTTGGTCATACTGATATGGAAGGCTTCTTTGATGTTTTTGGTCCTATATCCTCATTTTATAGACATTTCCATGTACGTTTGGACATGTTAAGTGATTTATTCCAGCTCACACAGCTGTTTGATGGTAAGAATGAGACTGAACTAAGGTTTCATCTGGATATTCACCTGCTTTAACTCTTCCCCAGGGCCACTGTTGCATGAGGCATTGAGAAGCAATAATAAGCCACATGGTTTTGTAGCTGTGTTCATAGTTGTTGAGAAGAAACCACTTAGAAAGCAACAAACAGATGCATGAGACTTTAAATTTGAAATGGACTTTGGGTTTGTTTATTCCAATTTGTATTTAAGGTAATGAGGCCCTAATCTAATGAAGTTACTTGGAATGAACAGATTTGAGTAATTCTGATGTTCAGAGTCAACAAGACTTGATGTCTAGTTTGCCATGGAGGCAAAGGTGTACTTGAATTAAGAACTTGGGAGCAGAATAGCACAGTCATTAAAAACATGTTCTGCACACTATTTACGGTAGCTATGATATGGAAGCAACCTAGCTGTCCATTGACAGATGAATGGATAAATAAGTTGTGGTACGTATATACAACAGAATTTTACTCAGCCATAAAAAGGAACACATTTGAATCAGTTCTAATGAGGTGTACAAACCTAGAGCCTATTATACAGAGTGAAGTGAGTCAGAAAGAGAAAAACAAATATATTAATATGTCTGTCCGTGTGTGTGTGTGTGTATATATATATATATTTAGAAGGATGGTACTAATGAGCCTATTTGCAAGGCAGCAATGGAGATGCAAACAGAGAGAACAGATTTGTGGATACAGTTGGGGAATTAGAGAGTGGGGCAAATTAGGAGAATAGCATTGAAACATATACTTTACCATATGTAAAATGGTTAGCCAGTGGGAATTTGCCTTATGATGCAGGGAGCTCAAACCTAATGCTCTAGAGGAGGGGGATGGGGTAGGAGGTGGGAAAGAGGTTCAAGAGGGAGGGGATGTATGTATATTGAAGGTCGATTCATGTTTTTTGGCAGAAACCAACACAATATTGTAAAGTGATTATTCTCCAATTTAAGAAACACACACACACACAGGCTGCAGAGTTCTCTGCCATTACTATTTGACGGGCCTTATATCAAGTGACCTTCATTTACTCATCTGTGAAATCAAGATAATCTCAACTTTAGGAGTTCTGTGAGAGTGCTATTACATTCTTTACACTATATTGCCTGGCCCAAAGTAGGTATTATTACCAAGAGCATAGTGGTATTGATTTATGAGAAAAAGTAAGATGTGTTGGTTTAGGGAAATTCTCCCATTAACTTAGGGATTCAATTTTTGGTTTATGAAGCTGCTAGAACCTGGCTACGCCAATTATCCACACTTTTACATAGTGAAGTCGCTCAGTCGTGTCCGACTCTGTGACCCCATGGACTGTAACCCACCAGGCTCCTCCATCCATGGAATTTTCTAGGCAAGAGTACTGGAGTGGGTTCCATTTCCTTCTCCAGGGGATATTCCCGACCCGGGGATGGAACCTGGGTCTCCTGCATTGCAGGCAGACGCTTTACCATCTGAGCCACCAGGGAATCCCAAACCTGGCTACACCAATTATCCATACTTTTTCTTGAATCCCCATCATCTCAGAGCTTTTTAACTATTAAAAAAATTAAGGGAATAAGAGTCAATTTCTGCTGCCAAGTTTTAGAATAAGAACCAATGACACCTGAATAGGAAGACCATTGAGTTCAATACAGGAAAAGAATGATCTCTATAGATCATGCAGGGTTGGATATGAACTCTAACTGAATAATGCAGAGAGGGTGTCTTGATTCAGATACCGAAAGCAGACTGTGCAAGGGCGAATTCTGTTGAGGTGATCTTAGTTGGTAGCATTGGTTTGTAAAATACTTCTGAGTTTAGGGGGAGCAATAGTAACCAAAAGCATGCCATAAAACAAACTTCTATTTCCTTTTATTGCACTTGGTGAAGGTTATTAAGAATGTAATTCTTTCTGCTTGCGATGTGATTAGCAGCCGAACCTTTTGGGGGTAAATTTCCATTGCTACGCTCTTGTTATCGCAAATGGAATTTGCATGCCTAATTCTCTTCCCTCCATATTGAATCCATACCCCTTCAGGTCTAACGGCATGCTAAAAATGATTCCAAATCTCCAGTGTTGATTGTGGGCCATATGTTAGCACTAATTATATAAATGAGACTTGGTGGAAATGTGACACGCTAAGCGTTCCGAGCTTAAGGAATTACCTAAATGAATTCTAGCTTGAGTCAGTGCAAGCAGAGGCGAGGAAACGCGGGCGCAGGTTTTGAGCAGATGTTACCAGGTCTGCGCGGCTCCTCATTGTCTTTATTTGTCTAACTATAAGGACTGCCGATGGAACATTATGTCAGAATAGTTTAAGGTGCCATTTCTCTGAAATTTGCATTTTGCACCTACAGATGGATCCGTTTTCTGAGTAAGCAGAGTGGAATGACAGAGTATCAGAGATTAGAATCTGCAGTCGTGCTGTGAGTTTGAGACTTTAGCATTCACTGGGGCCAGTTGCTGATGTCATTATGGCACTGAGGCTGGGGACTTTCTAGAAGGACATTTCACGTCGATATCCAACACTCCTGAATTTTAATTTTCAAAATTCAAGTGAGAGAGAAAAAGAATGGCTCTGATTCAAAGCAGAAATTGAATTGCAAAATTGTGATGTATGTTTTCTCCTTGTGTATGACAATTAAATAAGCTAGTGCCAGGCATGCATTGATTATAGAGGTCTGGGAAACTTCAGGGGGCTCCCCAAGTGACGCTAGTGGTAAAGAACCTGCCAATGCAGGAGACTTAAGAGACATGGGTTTGATCCTTATGTGGGGAAGATCCCCTGGAGAAGGGCATGGCAACTCTAGTATTCTTGCCTAGAGAATCCCTGGACAGAGGAGCCTGGCAGGCTACAGTCCATAGGGTTGCAGAGTCGGACACAATTGAAGTGACTTAGCATGTATGCGTGGGGAGCGTTCAGGTTCTAAGTCATGTCAGGAGGGGACTTCAGCTCACCCTCTTTTCCTGGAAATCATGAAGTTTCAAATGTGTCAACAATGGCTGTGGTAAACCTCATTTATATCCTTATCTCTTTTCCTTACAGACTTCTTGAGATTATGATTTAAAATTGGCAAGAAAGCAGCTGATGGGCAACCAATCCCCAATCAGTAAGCACACTTACAGCATCCCTTTAGCATGACATTCATGTCCCACGGTCCTGTCTTCTCACATGTTTTCTACAGACTTTGATCCCCTTGAGGACGTCAACTCTCCCTTTTCTTTCTTAGCCCCCAACATAAAGTCCAGTGCTTGACACACAACCAATATTTATTGAATGAGTATTGCTGAAACCATAGAAATAGCTAACATGCATTGAAGACTTACTGTACTAAATATTTGGCCAGCATCATCTCATATCATCTTATTTTTAATCCACACTGCTATGTTCTTAGAAGGGTGCTACTCTCATGGCTTTGCAGATGAGGAAACTGAGGCTAAAAAAGATTAAAACTGTTAGTTACTCATTCGTGTCCAACTCTTTGTGACCCCACAGACTATAGCCCACCAGGCTCCTCTGACCATGGGATTTTCCAGGCAAGAATGCTGGAGTGGGTAGCCATTTCCTTCTCCAGGGGATCTTCCTGACCCAGGGATCCAACCCTGCATTGTGGGGGATTCTTTTCTGTCAGAGCCACCAGGGAAGCTTAATAAAGTTTAAATGGCTTGCCTAAATCACAAAAATAAAAGCAGTAGAGGTGGAATTTGAATGTAAAAACATTTGAGTGACCTGTGTCCATCTGTAGGGTATGGATTCTGCCTTTTAGATACCTCTTTGCTGAGTTCACCTCATGCGAAGAGTTGACTCATTGGAAAAGACTCTGATGCTGGGGGGGATTGGGGGCAGGAGGAGAAGGGGATGACAGAGGATGAGATGGCTGGATGGCATCACTGACTCGATGGACGTGAGTCTGGGTGAACTCCAGGAGTTGGTGATGAACAGGGAGGCCTGGCGTGCTGTGATTCATGGGGTCGCAAAGAGTCGGACACGACTGAGCGACTGAACTGAACTTGCTGAGTTCATTGTTCTCACATCCACATCTCTTGAGTATATTCTTGAGGGTTGGTGTTTGTTTCCTCGGGTGAGGTGTTCTGTGTGTTTCTTATCGCAGTGGTGATCCAAGTAGAATGGACCTGAGTGCACTTGATCATCTGGATGACCATGCTGTGACGGTGTTTTACTGTCATGTTGGTGCCACCAGCATTACTATAATTGTAGGACATTCTTCAGGGAGCAACAGAGGCAGACGAAATCTGGAGATAATAATGTGTGTCTGCCAGTGAGGTTTCCACAACATAAAGGGTTGTGGAGTGGTTTAAATTCAGAACTAGAGAGGAAGAAATTAGTTTCTACAGAGCAGAAAGCAATGGTGAAGTGCCAATGCCGTAGAAGCTGCGCCTGACCAGGCAGGCAGGCCGTGTTCACACAGGGAACGGGTATGGTTTCAATAAACTAATATTAACCATTATATCGAAGAGAGGTGGTTTTTAATTTCTTTTGTAATCTTACGTATTTTTTCTTTATAACCTTATTTTGTTTATGGGTATAGAGCTCTGCAGACATAAGGAATTCATGTTCATGTTTGTGCATATATACGTAATAATAAACTGAATCTATGAAGATTGGGGGGGCATAATATTTTTGGGGGTCTTTTCAGATTTTTTCCTTCTCAAAGGAATCTGTATACTCTTTGAGGTGTGAGTCTCTACATGAGCCTGTGGGCATCATATGAGCCCCAGGGATAAAACTGAAACTAGAGCAGTATAACGCTTGTGTGAGTGAGTGTGTGTGTGTGTCCGCCCGCGCACGCACACGCGCTTGTATCCATGGAACATAACTGGTGACAGTGGGAGTTTGGAGCAGTGTTGGCCAGCATCTTGTGCGGCCCAGCTATTACTCTTGACACAAGCAACAGCCCCCGATGTAGCTTTGCTGAGCCACATGGTTTTTCAGTGCATGCTTGTGTTCCCAATTACTATTGCACCAAAGAAATACAGCTTCTTTGAACCAGTGTATTTCCAGAATCTTATTCTTCATGACTCTCTTTTGCCAGAAAGTGAAAGGACATTCCCTCGGCATGTTCGGCCACTGTCGTATCTTTATGTGTGGGCCTCCGGCCACTGAACTGCAAATCCGAACAAGGTTATCTCTTGTCCTCCTTGATGCCGTAATTCCATTTGGTGTTACTTCTCTCTGAAGTCAGCAAGGCATCCATGGGGCTTAGGGATAGTGAGCAATGGGACCAGTTCATAGGAGTTAATATTCTGCTTGTAAGTGGACACTAATTCATACCTGGAAGTTTATCTGCCACTGTTCTCCATATAAACCCAGACTGTAATGCCTCCAGGCCAGAATACTGGCGTGCGTAGCCTTTTCCCTTCTCTGGGGGATCTTCCCAACCCAGGGATCGAAACCAGGTCTCCTGCATCACAAGCGGATTCTTCACCAACTGAGCCACAACGGAAGCCCAATAATGCCTCAAGTTATGCCAAAAATCTCAAAATGTTTATTTAAGCATACTTATAATTCAATAGAATTACAAGAGAAAAACAATAGAATGGGAAAGACTAGAAATCTCTTCAAGCAAATTGGAGATATCAAGGGAACATTTCATGCAAGGATGGGCATGATAAAGGACAGAAATGTTATGGCCCTAAGAGAAGCAGAAGAGATTAAGAAGAGGTGGCAAGAATGCACAGAAGTATATAAGAAAAGTCTTAATGACCTAGATAATCACGGTGGCATGGTCATTCACCTAGAGTCAGAGGTCCTGGGGTGTAAAGTCAAGTGGGCCTTAGGAAGCATTACTATGAACAAAGTTAGTGGATGTGATGGAATTCTAGCTGAGCTATTTCAAATTCTAAAAGATGATCCTGTTAAAATGCTGAGCTCAATATGCCAACAAATTCAGAAAACTCAGCAGTGGCCACAGGACTAGAAAAGGTCAGGTTTCATTCCAGTCCCCAAGAAAGGCAATGCCAACGAATGTCCATACTACTGCACAATTGCACTCATCTCACACACTAGCAAAGTAATGCTCAAAACCCTTCAAGCAGGGTTCAGCAGTACATGAACCAAGAAGTTAACAGAGGAACCAGAGGTCAAATTGCCAACATTCTTTGGGCTGTAGAGAAAGAAAGGGAATTCCAGAAAAACATGTACTACTTTATTGACTATGCCAAAGCCTTTGACCGTGTGGATCACAACAAACTGGAAAATTCTACAAGAGATGGGATTACCAGACCCTACCTGTCTCCTGAGAAACCTGTTTGGAAGTCAAGAAGCAACAGTTAGAACCAGACATGGAACAACATACTGGTTCCAAATTGGGAAAAGAGTAATTCAATGTCACCCTGCTTATTTAACTTTTTGGCAGAATACATCATGTGAAATACTGGGCTGGATGAATCACAAGCTGGAATCAAGATTGCCAGGAGAAATATCAACAGCCTCAAATATGCAGGTGATACCACTCTAATGGCAGAAAGTAAAGAGGAGCTAAAGAGCTTCTTGATGAGGTGAAAGAGGAGAGTGAAAAAGTTGGCTTAAAATTCAATATTCAAAAAACTAAGATCATATCATCTGTTCCAATCACTTTATGGCAAATAGAAGGGGAAAAAGTAGAAACAGTGGCAGATTTTATTTTCTTGGGCTCCAAAATCACTGCATATGGTGACTGGAGAAGTGAAATTAGGAGAAGCTTGCTCCTTGGAAGGAAACTATGACAAACCTAGAAAGTGTATTATTAAGAAGCAGAGACTTCACTTTGCTGACAAAGGTACATATAGACAAAGCTATGGTTTTTCCAATACTCATGTATGGATGTGAGAGTTGGACCGTAAAGAAGGCTGAGTGCCAAAGAATTGGTGCTTTGAAATTGTGGTGTTAGAGAAGACTCTTGAGCGTCCCTCGTACTGTAATGAGATCAAACCAGTCAATCTTAAAGGAAGTCAACCCTGGACATTCATTAGAAGGACTGATGCTGAAGCTTCAACACTTTGGCCACCTGATGCTGGGAAAGACTGAGGGCAAAAGGAGAAGTGGATGGCAGAGGATGAGGCAATTCGATGGCATCCCTGACTCAATGGACATGAATCTGAGCAAACTCTGGGAGATGAGTGAAAGGCAGTCCTGCTGTGCGCAGCCCACGGGGTCGAAAGAGCGCGTCCTGACTTAGCAACTGAACAGCAGCAGTGGTTCAAGTGGTTGTGTGGGTCGTGGACAATATTTTTATCAGTTCAACCTTATTTTTACTAAAACTCAGCCCGTTCAGAGTGACAATTAACAACCAAATCTATAGAAACTGAGAGGGTGTGGGAAGCTGGGGGAGAGACAGTGGGTAGTCAAGAGTACCAGTTAGCTTGGTAACCTCCTTTTCAACAAAGTTCTGCATTCTGCATTCTTTGTTTCAGATGAAGTTACCAAGCTAGCTAGATTTCAGATGTTTCTGCTATAGCACAGTATATGCAGTCTTGGAAAAACCTGGGGTTCTGAAAAATGACATGGGTGATGGCAAGGCTCATGGGAGACAGTGTTAGAACAGACATCGCAGAAGATACGCGGCTTTGTAATCTCAGCTGGAAATGCCTACTTAAAGTTACTAGTGCCATTGAAGAGAACATCATGAGAAACGCTGGGCTGGAAGAAGCACACGCTGGAATCAAGATTGCCGGGAGAAATATCGATAACCTCAGATATGCAGAAGACACCACCCTTATGGCAGAAAGTGAAGAGGAACTAAAAAGCCTCTTGATGAAAGTGAAGGAGGAGAGTGAAAAAGTTGTCTTAAAACTCAACATTCAGAAAACGAAGATCATGGCATCTGGTCCCATCACTTCATGGCAAATAGATGGGGAAACAGTGGAAACCTTGTCAGACTTTATTTTTCTGGGCTCCAAAATCACTGCAGATGGTGACTGCAGCCATGAAATTAAAAGATGCTTACTCCTTGGAAGGAAAGTTATGACCAACCTAGATAGCATATTCAAAAGCAGAGACATTACTTTGCCAACAAAGGTCCGTCTAGTCAAGGCTATGGTTTTTCCATTGGTCATGTATGGATGTGAGAGTTGGACTGTGAAGAAAGCTGAGTGCCGAAGAACTGATGCTTTTGAACTGTGGTGTTGGAGAAGACTCTTGAGAGTCCCCTGGACTGTGAGGAGATCCAACCAGTCCATTCTGAAGGAGATCAGCCCTGGGATTTCTTTGGAAGGAATGATGCTAAAGCTGAAACTCCAGTACTTTGGCCACTTCATGCGAAGAGTTGACTCATTGGAAAAGACTCTGATGCTGGGAAGGATTAGGGGCAGGAAGAGAAGGGGACGACAGAGGATGAGATGGCTGGATGGCATCACTGACTTAATGGACGTGAGTCTGAGTGAACTCCGGAAGTTGGTGATGGACAGGGAGGCCTGGCGTGCTGCGATTCATGGGGTCGCAAAGAGTCGGACACGACTGAGCGACTGAACTGAACTGAATTGAGGGCCATTGAAAAGACATGCCTGATTCCTCATAAAGGAGTGCTGTCCATACAAGATGTTGCTATGAAGAAAAGTGAGAGTTACTTGATACTAAGGCTCAGGCTGTTGAGTTACAGAGCTCAGGTTAAGTGGGGAGACCCGCATGGTTAGTCTTTCCAAGACAAAGCACACGGCCAGTCTGAGCTGAGGGGCCTGGGTGAATTGTGTCTAGTACGGCATTCTCCCACAGCTCCCTGTACTGTAATATCTTGAGTTCAACTGCTGTAACTGACTGAAAAATATTAATGTACCGAGGAAAGCCATATACAAACCTGTGTAACTTCCTCCTTAATGCCTCTGCTGACCAGTCCCATAGTGCTAATTTGTGTTTCAGATGCATATTTTGTAGCAAAAAAATAAAGTAAAAAGACTGAGTGGATCAGGATATTGGGAGGATAATTCATTTGATTGAATCTTGGACATTTTATGTTTGAAGAAAATTGTCGCTTCATGCTGAGAAATAGAACATATGTAAATTATGAAGTCAGTCTAAGGGAGCCCCAGGCTAGAAATGGACAGCTCCTCCTGCATGGAAACATGCGCATCTTTATTTATGGTCTCCTCCGTGGCTGCAAAGGAGGCTCACATATACAGATAACCTGCAGTCCATTGAGTCGGGTGGGGTCTGAGTAGCTTGGTTGGTTTCATTACCCTAGTAAAGCCTAGTCCTTAACCACAGCAGTAAGGTTACAACATTTTTTCAAAAGGTGGCTATGTGAGTCACACACATGGATGTCTCCTCAGCTTCCTCTTTGCTCCACAACTCAGTGCTCGTGTCTCAGGCCAGCGGACCGGAGGAGTGGTGCCCAGATCATTAGAGATGGTTGAAGAGGTCTGTGAGGAGGAAGCAGTGGCATCCTCAGGACTTAAATTTCCATGCGCTCATTGGAGTAGCATCAGTTACAGAAGCAGACGTTTCAGTCCACACACCAAGGTCACAGGTGTAAGGCCTTGTCCCGAGGCCACAGACACACAACCCTATACCAAGATCATCTCCGGAACTGACCAAGCCCCATGGCAACTCTTGCCGTGAGCTCCCCCTGACCTAAACCAGCCAGTACCCTGACACCATATTAGGTAAAAATACCCACCCTATGACCCACCCTATAGCACCCTAAGCCACCACCTAATACCATCCTTCCAGCAGGAATTTTCTTTGTTCTGAAGCTCTAAAAATTGGCTAGTAGCCCACCACGAAAGCATCGGCTCTCCCTTGAACCTGCCCGCTATTCTAACAGCATCTCCTGCTCTAATAAACTCTCTTCTCCTCTCATTCTGCCTCGTGTCCGGAAATTATTTTCCAGCCTGCACACAGACTGTGACAGGTAGAAGGGGAGTCAGAGGTAGATGGAGGAAGAAATGCAGACAACAGCAGAATTCTGGGTTCCAGTCCCAGCTCCTGCATTCCAGATGAGCAGCATCCTCCTCTGCAGGATGTGGACAGTCAACCGCGGGGACTGTGGATGAGAAGAAGCTGAGAAGACGTGCGTTTATTCCCGTCCTTGCCATTGGCTCCCTTGATCTTATGCTGGGAAACCTCTGGAGCTTCTCTTCTGTTTGTGTAATCAAGGCTGAAGGACACTCAAGAGGCAAAAGAGCTCCCGTGCTGCGTCTCAGTGTTGTTCAACGCTCCGTCCGTGTCGCCCGTCTGATCATCTCCTTTACCTGGTCCCAGGTGGAAAGCACTCTTAGCTGCCCTCGGTTCATAGAGCAAAGCCAAGGGATGCGCCCTGGTGCTGCCAAAAGATTGCGATCTTCCCAGCCCACCTTACTGCTTGGCTCATGGCACAGCCACCCACAAACTCGGGAGGCCTCCATCTGGCCTCGGATCTGCAGCTCCTCGGTGTCAAAGCAACACAGCTGCTCCCACTGGAGCTGATGTTGACCCCCAGCTGCTCGGTCCTTGAGAGGGGACAGTCAGCATTCTCCCAAAGCCAGGCTGCAGAGGGCACCACTTAAGGGAGCTGCCACTGAGCACACCCGAAGAACTTCCTCTAGGATATGGGGAAAATGTAATTCTCTTTCTCCCCTAGAACAGATTGTGCACAGGGTGGACCTCCCACTCACCTGCTAAGAAGAAGGTGCACAGCACAGGTGAGGCTCTAACTGGGTGAAAGGCAAAGTGTCAAAGTAACTAATAGCAATTTATGAAGTTGTTTGTATAGAACAGTTTCATATATTTTTTATGCTTACATAAGGACCGTGCTGTCTGGCTTAGCAGTAAAGAATCTGCCTGCAGTGCAGGAGACCTGGGTTCCATCCCTGGGTTGGGAAGATCCTCTGGAGAAGGGAATGGCAACCCACTCCAGTATTCTTGCCTGGAGAATCCCATGGACAGAGGAGCCTGGTGGGCTATGGTTCATGGGTTCACAAAGAGTCAGACATGACTGAGTGACTTTCACTTTTTCATTTTTCACAAGGACATGTTACATGAAAATAAAAGCAAAATATTGCTATCAAATTTGAAAATGATAATATATGTTTCTTGAATATTTCCATCTGATCTAAAAATTGTTTAGACCTGTGTAAGCGTTGTTGGGAATAGCCTCTGTGTGGGACATTCTGGGATGGAATAAAGAAGTCTGTAATTCCAAAAGCTGCTTTATAAATCGGATGCTTCCTGAATGGAATAGATACGAGATGAATTTGATTTGTGTCTTTAATTTTTCCACCAATATCCAGCAACTAGTTAGAAAATACCAGGCTTGGTTGGCACAGGTGTAGATAGGAGATTCACCAGCCAGTCACATCCTCCCCGCTTTGGGAGCCTCTCAAGATGGGAGGGCAGAGGGAAGGGGCTGATCTCAGCAGTCCAACAGTGTGTAACACAAGTGATGTGCCGTTGAAATGCTAATGCGGGTGAGCATCGCTTTGTAAGATTCACATTGTTAGGAGGCAGACGAACCACTTGAATCACATAGCCTGATTTTTATGGGAGACCTCTTATTTTATTCTTTGCGTATTTCATTTTCATCCTGTGTTTTCTTTGGAATTAATAGAGCCTCTTAAAAACTGCTGTCTATAAATTTTCTCTCCTACATATGTCTCGAAACAGTTTCATTTCTTCATTTAAAACATTACAGCCATTTCAAAATGCCCTATTTTGTATTTAATTTCACCATCTCATATAAAATACATGTTCTTCACATAATTATGTAAAAATGGGTTTGCAGATGCCCTAGAGATCCATATGATGGGCACATTATAGGATTCTAAGTAATAATAATCTCCTGTTTACATGAGACCTGATTTTCATGCCAGTTTTTATACTCTAATATAGCTGGAACACGGCTTTGCTCAAATATGCCAGTTTATTCTGGTCCGTGAAATACATTTGAAATATCACAGATTAGTTTGCCTGGCAGAATGCACAACTACATCTGATATTTTAGAGGCGAACATAATGGGGCCAGAGATGGGGACCACTGTGTCCTGTTTGCTGTGAGCAGAGCTAAAAAGGCCCAGCAGCGTCACTGGAAGACCCAAGGTGCATACAGGAGTGGAGGAAGCCGAAAAAGGAAAATATAAATGGAAAGGAGTAGGCAATTAGGCAAGAGGAAGAAAAGAAAAAGAATCGTATTATATAAAAGAGAGCTTGTGCACACAAGCTCCATTATGCAAAGAAATCAGCGTGGTTTTCAAGTACGGTCCCTGGATCCTCAGCATCAGCATGAGTCAGAAACTTGTTAGAAGTGCAGATGCTCCTGGTGCCATTCCCGGTCCCCATCCTGAATCAGTCCGTGTGTAAGGGGCCCGGGGAGGTGGCCAAGCCTTCCAGGCGATTCTGATGTGCACTTTCGTTTGCGAATGACCAGTCTCCTGGAAGGTCCCAGCAGCTTCTGCACGGCATGCTGGGTGCTTGAGGGGCCGTGTAGCCAAGTGGAAGGACACAGAGCCCAGCGGCAGGACAGGGAGAGTCAGGGACCCGCAGGACCTGAGGGTGGAGAGCGGACCCCCCAGTGGAGGTCCAGGGGAGGGTTGCTCTCTGCAGAGCTAGTGTCTCGAAAGCAGCACCTTTTTGGTGACCTCTAAGGTGACTGTGTCATGACAGAGTTAAGACAGCCGGAGGAACCATGTGAGACATGGAGTCCAAGGAGCAGGAGAGGGGGGAGGAGAACAGGTGTCCTCTGTACCACTCAGTGAGGGCTGGTCCTGTCTCATGACACATCCCCACCCAGCCTCAAGTTCTTGGTGCCAGCCACTTCTTCAGGAGGAGCCGCAGGAAGGAGGATCCAGGCAGGGTAGAGGCACATAGTGTCCTGGGGGACTGGGAGGGCATCAGGGGAGCCTGCACACAAGTGATGAGGGGGTAATGTCAGAGACGTGGCCACGTGTGCAAGGCTTAGGAGTCATTGGACACCCGAGATAGACAATGATGTTATTTGGGTCTTGTGGGAATTAAAATGCCTGTGGAAGTTTTGTGAAATCAGTGTTCCCAACAACAAAGTTTTGGGCCCCACAGTAAACGGGGTCAGTACCTTCTTCTTATCCCCTACAAGAGGACCATCTCTGTACATGCACTCTGAAACACCTGCCTTCAGTCTGGCCCAAGGGACTTGTTTGGATGTTTGAGAGAATGAAAATCATCTAGTCTATAAGAAACGGATGCCAGCAACCCCCACAAAGAGCAGAAGATGCCAGAGGAGTGATTCTCTTCCTTCGGGCATTCGCTCCTCTGTTTCATGTTTGTGAAAATATTCAGGACAAACGATGTATCATTTAACCTTAGCCAAGAGGAATTTGACTCGTGTTTGGTTTCCTAGAGAGAATTAATTTTGAAAATTTGGAATACGGGAAACATGGTAATACTCTTGCTGTAGGCAGTCATTGAAGTTGGCCTTGTATTTTGGGGTGATTTTCAGAATATTTTCTCTTTAGTTTAGCTAGATAGAAACAAGTCATTCAGCCTTTTCCATAAGCTTCCTTTATTAAAAACTAGCGTGTGCTTCTTTCAGTGCTTTAAACAATGATTAGGGGACTTTCCTGATGACCTAGTGGTTAGGACTCGGCCTTCCAAGACAGTGGGCACACACGTGCCTTGGCCACACGCCTCTGGGCCAAGAAACCAAAGCATAAAACAGAAGCAATTCAATAAAGACTTTAAAAAGGATGGTCCTTATAAAAAGTCTTCTAAAAATGATTAGGGCAATGTGTTATAAATAATGTTTTCATTATGTATTATTTGGATGAGGTTTTCCCCTAACTGTTTGGGATTCCCTGGTGGCTCAGATGGTAAAGAGTCTGCCTGTAATGAGGGAGACTCGGGTTCGATCCCCGGGTCAGAAGATCCCCTGGAGAAGGAAATGGAAACCCAGTCCAGTATTCTTGCCTGGAAAATCCCATGAACGGAGGAGCCTGACCGGCTACAGTCCATGGGTCACAAAGACTCAGACACGACTGAATGAGTTCGCTTTCACTTTCCCCCAGCTTTACAGAATGAAATGCACACACATTTCCTGAGATTTTTAAGCTTGTCTTTGAACCTCTCTAAAATGCTTTTTTAGGTTTTCCTTTTCCAAAATGCATCTCTCCTCCCCTACCACCAATCCTAAGCACTTACCATCCCACCCCTGCCCTGCTAAGCTCTCTGAGTAGAAAGCCTCCCTGCTAAGTCCCATAGGGCAAGACCGTGAGGTCCTGAGCTCTCCATGCTTCCAGCCCAGTGCCTGGCACAGTAGGTACTCAATAAACGTTAATTAAACCAGTGAATGGCTGGGAAAGACTGCTCTGCATACCTGTTTCTGAAACTGTTCCCTCTCCCATTATCTCCTCTTGGTCTCTTTCTCCCCCGTCTCCCTGATGGGTTCATTACAAAGACATTAAACCCAGTCCTCAATTTCTCTAAATTGTCTGTGCAACTCATTAAATTCTGTTGAAAGGTAACAAAGGCCCACAGTAAAACTATTTTTTTTTTTTGCATCAGAAGCTGTGTAATTTAGAGACATGGTGTAGCTCACAGTGCACATTAATTATGAAAGAATATATAATATTGAAACTACAAATTGTGGCCCAAAACATCTTTTTGATCGTGTAGTGTCAAGTGGACTGCAGGTGGAGCCCCTTCAGGGAGATGTTCATAGAAAGGGTGAGCTGGGGTCTGAGAGCACGTGGATGCAAGTAGATAGAAAGAGGTCATGGGCAGAGTTTCATGAAATTTGAATGTAAAGTGGTATTATGCATCTCTTTCATTTAAATAACCTAAAATGAGTAATTCACTCCCCAGAACATTTGATAAAAATCCTTGGAAGTTTGCCAGCAGGCACGGTGGGAGGAAGAAATGCATATTCAAAAGGAGAAAAGCAAAAAGGGGAGAGAAAATGAGGAAGCCAAACCTGCAGAAGCAAGCTATACCTGATTTATTTTCTAAAACAAGGGGAAACATCTCAGTAACAATTGCTTTAAAGGGCCAGGGCCTCACTTGGCAATGCTCAAGCAGTGCATTCTTTGGGAAACACAACCTTGAAAATGCCAGTGCATTTAAGAAAGGGACCCAGAACACTCCCTCTGCGTGGTGCTCACCCCAGGTGACAGATCCTTGCTCTGGAAGCTACGTTCTGGGGTGTCAAAACACCTCCAAGCAGTGGTAGCTGTTGCCATGGAGATAACTGGATGATGGATAGCTAGATGATAGACAGACACTGAAGAGATAGTAGATAGATGATCCCGTCTGTCAGAAGAGCCCTTTGTGCCTAGGAAATTACAGAAGTTTTTTTTTTTTGAAAAACAATTCTTCTGTCAAAATCAAAAATAGAACCCTCTTGCTTTACTCCCACTCTATATGCATTCCGCTACTTTTCCAAAGCTTTTTTCTTATTATCACATTCATGATGGGTTCCGCCCATTTGATTCTTGCTTGACTTCTCCTCAAGGAAGATTAACTTTCCTCAGAGGTTAAATGCACTCCCAGTGCTGGGAGCAAAGGCAAAGACAGCTGACCATTCAGCTTTCTTTATTTCACAATACATTAGGACTTCATTTTTTCCTATTTTGTCTCTTTTTTTTTTTGTATTCAGACCAGTTTTTTTCCTTTTTTTCTTCTTCTTCTTCTTCTTCTTTTTTTTTTTTTTTTTTTTACTTTTTATACACTTCACAGCATATCAGATCTTAGTTTTCTGACCAGGGATCAAACTCATGCCCCCTGGATTGGGGAGGCTGGGTCTAAAGCACAGGACCACCAGGGAACTCCCTCTTGCTCCTTACTTCTGACTCGTTCATCCCTTCCTTTCCTTCTTTATCCCATCTCTGTGCCCCAGGCTTTCGTGCCTCTCTGCTTTCTGTCTCTGTTCACTTCTGACTCGTTCATCCCTTCCTTTCCTTCTTTATCCCATCTCTGTGCCCCCAGGCTTTCGTGCCTCTCTGCTTTCTGTCTCTGTTCTTTCCATGGACACCTGTGTATATTTTTCTAATTCCAGATATGCGAACACATTGACTCCACTCGATTTTTAAAATGGCCATGGACAATTTCAGCAGACAGATCTATGCATTTTATAAAACAATAATGAGATGAGATCTTGAAGCTCACCTTAAAACATGGCATATCCCACTGGTGTGGATCCCAGAGAGGACTTTGTAGAATAAGTAAGTTCACATGTGGGCTCAGAGCTATTATTTCCTCTGCAGTGTTACCTCTGTCAGCCTGAAAAATCAGACCCTATTTTATGGGCCATTAAATAGCAACTGAGTCCTAAACTGTGCTGGAAACCACAGAAAATCATGAAGAAATCAGAAATTGAGATGTGCTTTTTGGGGCCACTTTAGAAGGTCATGGAACAAATTCAGTTCCTTCATTTTGCAGATTAAAAATGGGGTGCAGAGAGGTTGTGATTCACTCAAAGTTTTGTAACTGTGACAGCTCCAAGACTCTAGATGGAGATGTCCGCATATCATCAAGTGACTTTCCTGGTCCACCCCGTTACAGAAAGGGTGTGTGAGAGAGAACGGAGAGTCGTTACTGCTAACAGAGGAGAACTCGGGGCCCTTCTTAAGTCGGGGGAAAGTGGCAAACAAAGGAAGGAATAAAAGACCGAGACTCATATTTCTTCTGAAGATGAAGGAAGAGGGAGGACCATGAAGATGATAATTAGAAACACCTCTGGATCTCAGCCTTCTCATCTGTCAAGTGAAGATAACAGTATTTTCATTGTAAGTCTGTTGCCCTGAGCAAATGAGAAAAATGTAGAGGGCTTGATGCACAGAAGGCACTCAGACAGGAACTGTTGGTTTTTTGGATTTGTGACTGAGCCTTTTTTCTAACCACCCTACTATGAAGAAGAGTTAGCACTCATATCTTAATGGTCTGGAGTTCCTGAGCCTGGTTTTCAACAAGCTGAACGTTGCTGAAGTGTTAGTCGCTCAGTCTTGTCCAACTCTTTGCAACCCCATGTACTGTAGCCCTCCAGGCTCCTCTGTCCGTGGGATTCTCCAGGCAAGAGTACTGGAGTGAGTTGCCATTTCCTACTTCAGGTATCTTCCCAACCCAGGAATTGAACCCAGGTCTCCTTCATTGCAGGCACATTCTTTACCATCTCAGCCACCAGGGAAATCCAAAGGTTGCTGAAGTGCAAGCTAATTCCGTCCAGCTCTGAAATCAGAGTCTGAAAATCTGGCTCCAAGCTGTTTGTTGTAAAATCAGTTGCAGTTGTTGGGTTGCACATGTACCCAGAAAAGGACAGACAGACAGGATAAATGTTTGTCAAAAGTGATTAACTGGTGCCACATGCGTGAAAATGTCTGTAACTCAGTCTCAATTCTGATGAAGGCTGATCAATTAATGTTAATGATCTTAACATTACAGCGGCTGATCACGGTTACAAGTTATACAACGTTTTGAAAGTAGACTTAGTTTACTTCCCCAGGAAACAGGCTATTAGCTGGATATTTGCACACAGGAATCTTATTGCAAAGTGCCCTTCAGATCCATACCTGTGAGAAAATGGGGAAAGCTGGATCAGATGGGAAAAAGAATTCAATACAGTTGCAATAGCTGATATGGTTCTCAGTCAAACCCTCGATGGGTTATGCCATTGAGATGGTTCTCTTGAACTGTCCAGAATTGAGGCGAAAGGGCTGGTCTTCCTCCCCCATATCAGTAGGCTATTAGATGCTGGCCGCCCTGTGGAGGAGGAGTGATGGTCAACAGGGGACTTAAGGCAGCAGGCATGGTGAGGGCCTCTCCTACAGAGGAGTCTGTAGACAGAGCACTCTAGAAGCCAGCACGGAAGTCCACACGATCTCATATGCAGAGCAGAGCAGCTTGGGAGGTGTTGGGTCGTGTTCTAGGGACCCTGAATCAGAGCGTTACTGAATGCAAATTTGTGGCCCCAACACACAGTGACACCAAACAAGCCGCACTGTCCGAGTTGGGGGCAGAGAAAGGCTTATTGCAGAACGATGCCAGGAAACAGACGGTTTGTGCCTGACCCCCCAAGCCCGAATTCCTCGAAGGGTTTCAGCAAACTGTTTTTAAATGCAAGGTGAGAGACAGACGGGGATTGTTGCAAACTTCTTGGTGCAGGAATCCTTTGTTCTTGCCCCTGTCCACATAAGGCAGGTCAGGACATTCCTGTAAACCTCCAACAAGACAGATGTTGTTCTCTGGTCTGCAACCTTATATCTCTATATAAATGGAAAAGTGTGTTCAGAGCCTTGAGAATGGGCTCTCCTGTATATTTCAGGCAACATTCTTAAATTGAAGAAAACCAATAGAATACAAAGGTTAGCATATTATAAAAGAAGCAGAACTAATACAGGGTCAGGTTTGTTCTTCCCTATTAAAATAGGAAGGGGACTCAAGGCCCTGGGAACACAAACATGTTATTTGTCCCTCCTTAAGAAGTCTAAAGCCAGACCCTCTTCCATTGTTTTAAAAATATTATTAAAGAAACTTTGGTTGAAAACAGGTCCATCAAAGTTGTCCGTCTGTGGAACCGGAGTTGTTGTTTAGTCACTAAGTCATGTCTTGCTCTGAGACCCCTGGACCGTAGCCACCAGGCTCCTCTGTCCCATGGGGTTCTCCAGGCAAGAATACTGGAGTGGATTGCCATTTCCTTTTCCGGGGGATCTTCCTGACCCCGGGATCCAGCCCGCATCTCCTGCTGGGCAGGTGATTTCTTTACCACTGAGCCACCTGGGAAGCCCATGCACCCAGAGAGAACACCTCAAACGCTCCCCTAGTTTGCTTCACCACTCTGCTGAGAGTGCGCAAACGCCAAGAGGGAGGTCCAGTGTACTCATCACAGCTGTGAAGAGGAAAACGGCTGGTTCTGAGGAAAGCTATGGTCGCTCATAGAATGAGAGAAACAGTTATTATCCAGATATTGTGAAGCTAGAGGCTAACCTCACACCTTGGCACTTTCAAGCAAACCGATTTGCTACTTGCTAGAATTTTCCAGATAATTTGTTCAAATGTGGCCTATTTTGTACACGGAGATATACCCCCCCAAGAGTTTTTTGTATTATACCTTCATTTCTTCATGTTAGGAATTTCACATCAGTTTTATGGACATAGCCCAACTGATTCACCCGTTGCCTGAGCAAAGTGAAATGGTAGTAATTGGTATGGATAAGTTAAAGCATGTATAAACTGATGTGCTTATATCCAAAGACAATTTAGATAATTCAACCTTAACCCTGCTCTTGAGACCACATTTTTTTTTTTTACCAGAAATGTTATTCATAATCAACATTTCCCCCCCCATGGGTGATTGGTTTTCCCAAAGCCACTCTTTTAGGAAACAAAACTGAACAGGGCTGAAGCAGAGCCCAGGTCCTCCTTCCTCTCCTCCCTGTCTACTCTTCTGTCCCTGATGTTGCCTGTGGCTGGCAGTAAACACTCCTTGAAACCAGTAATAAACCCCATTTCTCAGAAAATAGCATCCTCTTTCCCTCAGTTGCCAAAGACAGAAATGTAGAAATCATATTTAACATAATTTTCTTTTGTACCTTGTGTATTTAATACATCACCAGATGCTGCCTGTTCTATCTTCTGAATGTCTCATCTGTGTCTTCACAATTTCTGCCTCCACTGCCTTACTCTGGACCCAGTTATCTCTTGAGGTTGTCTCTTACCCGGTTATAGTTACCAGGGATTCTCTAAAGCTGGCCTGGCTCCTTCCAGTCACCTTCCAGAAGGTAAGAATGATCTCAAACAAATCTGTCCTTCCTTCTGTTTTCACACCCTCAGGATAAATGTGAGATCCCTGTGAATGTTAGGCAAGATGCTTCATCTTCCTTAGATTTTCCTTGCTCTCGTGGAATCCTGTTCCACTCAACCCAAACTATTTTCCCTGTCATCCCATGACCCTTTCCATGGCTGGACATGTCCTTCATCCCCAGTAACTCTTTAGTAAAAGACAGCTCAAGCATCGCCTCTGCCGTGAAATGTTCCTCTGAGGACCCCCACCCCATGGACCTTCCCTGCCTGCTTGCCTGCCTGCTCTGTGGTTCCATATATATCAAGACATTCAGACTTTTCCAGAAATATGGTCGTCTACATACATGTCTTTATCTCCAATTAGAAGGGAAATAATGGCAAGGTCAGGATTATCCTTTCCTCTTGATTTATGATGTCTTGAACAGGGCTTGGCACTTAATACAGGTCCAGAAAGTGCTCTTATGTTTTTTAGCCTTTTAACAGATGAGAATGTTATACATAGTGCTTTTAGCTCTTAACAACAGGGAAATTTGGCTTTTAATTATAAAGTAATAATTCTTGAGTCGAATAAAGCATAAGATACAAATTACTTTTTGATCAGGTTAATTAAGTGCTTGGAGTTCTCAGAAGTGTAGTTAGTTTTCCTTCTATGCCCTGCAGAAAGAGCAATCTATCAAAATAATTCCATATTTGGTTCACTCTATAATTTAATGTAATTTAAAAATTTACTCTCTGGATGATTCTGTTAGGTCTATTTCCCCAAAAAATATTTTTTCAAATTTAATTTTAAACTTTTATTACAGGTGATTTACAATGTTGTAGTGGTTTCAGGTGTATGGCACAGGGATTCCAGTAGACACACACATATATTCATCCTTCTTCAGGCTCTTTTCCCATCTAGGTCACTACGGAATATTGAGTGTGGTTCCCTGGTTACAGTAGGCCCTTGTTGTTTGCCCGTTTTTTATATCTATGGTGTGTATATGTTAATCCCAAACTCCTAATTAGTCCCCCCAGCCCCTGAATGTTTCCACTTTGGTAACTGTAAGTTTGTTATAAACAAGTTCATTTGCATTATTTTTTAAAGATTAGATTACACATGTGAGTGATATCATATGATGTTTTTCTCTCTCTGACTTAGTGTGATGACCTCGAGGTCCATTTGTGTTGCTGCAAATGGCATTAACATAGTTTTTGTATTGTCGAGTAGCGTTCCATTGTATATATGCATACGTACACACGCACACACACACACATTTACCACATCTTTATATTCATCCCTCTGTCAGTGGAGATTTAGGTTGTTTCCATCTCTTGACTATTTTAAATAGTGCTGCAGTGAACACCAGAGTGCAAATATCTTTTCAAATTATGTTTTTCTCTGGTATATGCACCCAGAAATTGAATTACTGGATCATATGTAGATCTATTTTTGTTTTTTTTTTAAGGAACCTATCTACTCTTCTTTATAGTGGCTGTACATTCCCACCATAGGAGAGTTCCCTATTCTCTCCACATGCTCTTTAGCATTTCTTGTTTGTAGACTTTTTGATGATGGCCATTTTAACTGGTGTGAGGCCATCAGTTCAGTTCAGTTCAGTCGCTCAGTCGTGTCCGACTCTTTGTGACCCCATGAATCGCGGCACGCCAGGACTCCCTGTCCATCACCAACTCCCGGAGTTCACTCAGACTCACGTCCATCGAGTCTGTGATGCCATCCAGCCATCTCATCCTCTGTCGTCCCCTTTTCCTCCTGCCCCCAAGCCCTCCCAGCATCAGAGTCTTTTCCAATGAGTCAACTCTTCACATGAGGTGGCCAAAGTACTGGAGTTTCAGCTTTAGCATCATTCCTTCCAAAGAACACCCAGGGCTGATCTCCTTTAGAATGGACTGACTGGAACTCCTTGCAGTCCAAGGGACTCTCAACAGTCTTCTCCAACACCACAGTTCAAAAGCATCAATTCTTCGGCACTCAGGTTTCTTCACAGTCCAACTCTCACATCCATATATGACCACTGGAAAAACCATAGCCTTGACTAGACGGACCTTTGTTGGCAAAGTAATGTCTCTGCTTTTGAATATGCTATCTAGGTTGGTCATAACTTTCCTTCCAAGCCATACCACACCTCTTTGTATTTTGATTTGCATTTCTCTAATAATTAGTGATGTTGAGCATCTTTTCATATGCCTCTTAACCATCTGTATATCTTCTTTGGAGAAATATCTATTTAGGTCTAATGCACATTTTTATTGGTTTGATTTTTTCACAGAGAACTGCATGGGCTGTTTATATATTTTTGAAGAATTAATCCCTTATCAGCAGCTTCATTTGTAAATATTTTCTCCCATTCTGTGGGTTGTAGTTTATTTTCTGTTTATGGTTTCCTTTGCTGTGCAAAATCTTTTAAGTTTGATTAGGTCCATTTGTTTAGTTTTGCTTTTATTTCCATTACTTTAGAAGGTGGATCCAAAATGATATTCCTATGATTTATGTCAAAAAATGTTCTGCCTGATTTCTTCTGAGAGCTTTAGTGTCCAGCCTTACATTTAGGTCTTTGATCCATTTTCAGTTTATTTTTGTATATGATGTTAGATAATGTTCCAATTTCATTCTTTTACATATAGCTGTCCAGTTTTCCCAGCACCTTTTATTGAAGAGACTGTCTTTTCTTCAGAGTGTATTCTTGCCTTCTTTGTCAAAGGTTAATTGACCATAGGTGTGGGTTTGTTTCTGGGGTTTCTGTCTTGTTCCATTGATCTATATGTCTGTTCCTATGTCAGTGCCATACTGTTTTGATTACTGTAGCTTTGTAATATAGTGTGAAGTCAAGGGGTCTGACTCCTCCAGTACCATTTTTCTTTCTCAGGATTGCTTTTGCTATTCCCCTGAAATCTTTATAGTCACTGCCTCAGTTTGTATCTGGCTGTATGAAAAGGAAAGCCACTCTATATCAGATCAAGGTATTTAGTCATAGGAGTATGTGTGGGGAAATTAGGGGGGCAGACACCCCAGAAAAAGAGCCACTGTGCGTTGCAGGCTCAGGGAGTATGAAGCTGCAGACAGTTTTGGGCTCCAGGACCCTCTCGTGCTGGGCCACTAGCGTGACTCAGGGCCGAGGCCCTCAGTGGGTTGGCACCCTTGTGTCAGGCGCCTGTCTAAGGCTCAGTCAGTGATCTGGGGGAGAGTCCAGTTACCAGTAGGCCACCCCCAATGTGGGCAGAACAGACTGCCTTAGAAAGAGCAAGTAGGTGGGCAAAACGTGACTCATGTCTCCAGCATAACCATAGGAGTCTTTATGCCATCATGTAAGTTCACACCATATGGTTAAAATAGATATAAATAAACACAAGAAAATAGTAAAATGTAATCTAAAGGTTAGCATGTGGTGAGTTTTGAGAACTTATTACCTTTGTGTTAATACAATTTTATTGTAAGTTTACGTAATTTTCTGCCAACTTTAGCACGCCACCAGGAGGACTATGGCAGCTCTGACTCCTAAGTTTTTGATAGTCAAATTTTTGACCTCTGATGGTCACGGTAAACTGTATCAGGTGCTGCTGCTGCTGCTGTTGCTAAGTCGCTTCAGTCGTGTCTGACCCCATAGACGGCAGCCCACCAGGCTCCCCTGTCCCTGGGATTCTCCAGGCAAGAACACTGGAGTGGGTTGCCATTTCCTTCTCCAATGCATGAAAGTGAAAAGTGAAAGTGAAGTCGCTCAGTTGTGGACTCTTCGCGACCCCATGGACTGCAGCCCACCAGGCTCCTCCATCCATGGGATTTTCCAGGCAAGAGTACTGGAGTGGGGTGCCATCGCCTTCTCCGTATCAGGTGTTAGACTCATTAAAAACACACAGAGTAGGAAGAGGCCTTCCCAGCCAGTTAGAAGTTTTCCTCAACCTTCAGGAAGCACTCAGTCAACTTGAGAATTATTAACTTACTCACAGCTCATTCTTATATGTCCTCTAGTAAAGGCATGGAAAAAAATTGTTCTTTCTGTTCTTAATTAGTTATTTGGTCTCCAGACATCTACTGAAGCAACGCTAAAGGCAATTTAATTAAACAAAGAGTCATTAAAGTTCTCTCACATTCTAATATTTAGAAATGCATGCTGCTCCTTTTAGGTTTTCTTTTTCTTTTTCATTGGTTGCAAGTTTTCCTGGCATTTCTTCTAGAATGACCACACTCAGGGACCTATGCGTGACACGGGAGTGGGTAAGCCTCATGGAGACTGCCGATCTGTAAAGACACCCAGTATGTGTCTCAGTTAAGAGGATTTCCAGAGTCTTGGTTTCATAAAGTTGAGGGTGTTTTAGCAATGTGTTTTTACTGCTTGCTGAGATAAGGCCGTTGGGCCGTGATGCACAGACAGTCGCGGCCGTAGACTGACACTGGGTTTTGCACTGGAGCTTTTTCATGTCCTTTCTAGGAGTACTTTAAGTCAGAAAGGTGACTGGGGTTAAAACGGGAAACAGAGAGCATTTGACAGTGAGCGCTGTGGGTTTTCCCATCAGAAAAAGGGACATAAGGAGCAAGGAGCAAGGGGGCCAAAGCAGAGAGGAGAGTGCACCACTGTGTCCCAAGCCTTGTTTGTTTTATTTTTATTTTTCAAATTTTTTATTGGGGTGTGTTGATTTGCAATGTTGTATTAGTTGCAGGTGTACAGAAAAGAGAATCTGTTTAACATGCTTACGTATCCAGTCTTTTTTAGACTCTTCTGCCATCTAGGTAATTACAGAGTCTTGAGCATTCCCTCGGCTATGCAGCAGGTCCTTACTCGTCATTGATCTTACGAATGGTAGTGTGTGTATGTCAGTCCCAATCTCCTGATTAATCCCTCCCTCTTTCCCGCTGAGTAACCATAAGCTTGTTTTCTATACCTGTGTCTCTATTTCTGTTTTGTAGATAAATTCATTTGTACCATTGTTTTAGATTCCACATCTAAGCAATCACATTTGCCTTTCTCTCTCTGAATTATTTCACCCAGTGTGACAGTCTCTCAGTCCTCCATGTTGCTGCAAATGATAGTATTTTGTTCCTTTTCTATCCAAGCCCTTCTTTTGTATTGTCTCATCCCCGCAAAGCCTGTAAAACCAGCACTATTATCTTTACTTCTACAGTTGAAAAAAGTGAATTTTCAGATAATTTAGAAGACTTAGCCAAATTCAGCAGTTGATAATCAGATTTGGGGTTTGGGTCATAGTCTATCCTTAGGCCCCAAGACAGTGGCTGAACCCCAAATCAGAGTGTCCACTCTACACGCTCAATGGGTCACAGCAGGAAAAGGGCGGTACGGAGCATGTGGAGACTGTTTCCTCTCTTTCATCATACTCTGTTTTCCTCTTTAAGGTTCCTCTGCACCTGAATACTTGCCAGTAGTTACAGTGACATTGGTATTTAGTTGCCAAGTCGTGTCTGGCTCTGTAGCCTGCCAGACTCCTCTGTCCATGGGATTTCCCAGGCAAAAATACTGTGGAGAAGACTCTTGAGAGTCCCTTGGACTGCATGGAGATCCAACCAGTCCATTCTGAAGGAGATCAGCCCTGGGATTTCTTTGGAAGGAATGATGCTAAAGCTGAAACTCCAGTACTTTGGCCACCTCATGCGAAGAGTTGACTCATTGGAAAAGACTGATGCTGGGAGGGATTGGGGACAGGAGGAGAAGGGGACGACAGAGGATGAGATGGCTGGATGGCATCACTGACTCGATGGACGTGAGTCTGAGTGAACTCCGGGAGTTGGTGATGGACAGGGAGGCCTGGCGTGCTGTGATTCATGGGGTTGCAAAGAGTCAGACACGACTGAGTGACTGAACTGAACTGAACTGAATACTGGAGTGGGTTTCCATTTCCTTCTCCAGGGGATCTTCCTGACCCAGGGATTGAACCCACATCTTCTACATTGTCAGGCAGATTCTTTCCCACTGAGTCATCAGGGAAGCCCTATAATGGCATTTGGGCTCCCTATTTTGAGGGAGGAAAATTCATCTAGTACTTTCACTGAAATTTTTAGTGCACAAATCTTTTCCTATGTGAAGGTTGCCTTCAAAATGTTATTAAGATGACTCTTAGGGCATTGACCTATTCTGTTAATAGGAACATATCAGTCTTACTGGGCTTCCCTGGTGGCTCAGAGGGTAAAGCATCTGCCTACAATGTGGGAGACCTGGGTTCAATCCCTGGGTCAGGAAGATCCCTTGGAGAAGGGAATAGCAACCCACTCCAGTATTCTTGCCTGGAGAATTCCATGGTCAGAGGAGCCTGACAACCTACAGTCCATGGGGTCACGAAGAGTCAGACACGACTAAGTGACTCACACACACTCAGGATCTGCTAGAGTAAGTTAAGCGTCACAATGGCGTTTGTAAATGTTGAGGTGTGGTCCCAGGAAAAATCGTGTGAGTTCCACACACAAAAGTGCCACTGAAAAGATTTTCTCCCTATCCGTGAAGAGCTCCATTCTTTCTTTTCAACTGATCAGACGTCCCATCAGATTGTGTGTGTGTGTGTGTGTGTGTGTGTGTGCACATATTGTGAACCCCATGCTCTTTTCATCCACACATTTGGGCTTAGGTGCAGAGCAAGTCAGAGGGGATGAGATGGAAAACTGTGGCATCCTTCTGGGGACACTAAATTTGAAAATGCAAGCTCTTGCTCTTTATTGAAACAAACCCAATATAAAATGCTGTGGATGAAACAGTTTTTGACACTGTAGCTATAACCATAGACTGTAGAAAAGAATAGAAAATTGCAACTTCCCGCTGAGAATAAGGGCTTTCAATTTATTTTTTCACATTGCTGTGTCACATAACACTTTTCATTTCTACATATTTGGAGGTTAACAGTATAAAATTCTTATCAATCTGACTCTATGTTCACTTTTTCCTAAAACATGGAATAAAATATGGTTATAGGAGAAGGGTTCTTGACATCAGCATCAGATGTGTTGGTGGTATTGGAACGCTGAGCAGAAGAGGCGAAACGGGAAAGAATGGCTTCTGGCATCCTGACAGCAGCAAGTGGTGGAGTCTGCAGGGAAGGGTAGAACTTAGCTTCTCTCACATGCTCTGTCCTTATTTGTCACTTAGTCAACGCAACATGTCTTGTTAAAACTATTAAATGAGGGGGGAACTTAGAAAGCATTTTTGAAACTGTGAAACAGTTTTATTCCGTGTTTGTAAGCTGCTCTGCTATTATAGATGTTAATGATAAATCAGAGCTTAGGATTGCTGTTCAATAAGTAAATATTTATTGAGCATCTACTGTGCAAGGCACCCTGCTAGGATAGTTATAAAACAGCTCTAATTTTCCCTCTTTTTCCAAACCAGAAATAAATTTTGTGCAAATATTGTGCTATGAATAACTTGGAAAGAACCACGTTCCCACTGAAATTGTCCTAAGACTCAGGGTTTCATCACTCAGCTTTGTGGATATTAACTGATGAACTTGATAAATCACACTACAATTGGCCATTTTCTGTATCTAAGAGAGTTTGTAAAAGTGGGTTAATTTTTTAATGTTAAGCAGCCCTCTACTAATAAACGTAATAACTCATTTCTGTAAGATGCGTCATCTAGGACTTCTCAGGGCATTTGGCAAGAGGGAGTCAGTGAAGCTTGCCAAACTGTGAGGAGGAGGAGGTAGGGCCCGAGTCCTTCAGATGTTCCAGAGGTCTCGGAGAGTTGGAAAGGAGGGACCAGTGCAGAACACGGATGACAGGATGGCCAGGAAATGGGCTCCCAGCAGCCATCCGACCACCAGCAAAGCCCACAGTGGATCCCGTCAGATTAGAGCTACCTGATCTAGGCTTCAGGACACTGTGCACTTCATAATGTTTACAAAAACAATGTTAAGTGTATGTTTATATGAGAAAGAGACATACAACAGGGTTTGTGTTGCATGCAGAGTCTTTTAAAAATTTTTTTTTATTAACGTATAGTTCCCTGGTGACTCAGATGGTAAAGAATCCACCTGCAATGCAGGACACGTGGGTTCGATCCCTGGGTTGGAAAGATCCTGTGGCAGAGGGCACGGCGACCCATTCCGGTATTCTCGCCTGGAGAGTCCCCATGGACAGAGGAGCCCGGTGGGCTACAGCCCCTGAGGTCACAGAGTCAGACACAACTGAGCAACCGAGCACAGCACATAGATGACTTACAGTGTCTCAGGTGTACAACAAGTGATTCAGTTACACATATATTTATATGTCTATTCTTTTTCAGATCTTTTCCATTATAGGTCATTATGGAATATTGGATAAAGTTCCTTGGGCTATACAGTAGGTCCTTGTTATATCCATTTCATATATGTTTGTGTGTGTGTATGTTAGTCATTCAGTCGTGTCTGACTCTTTGTGACCCCATGGACTGTAGCCCACCAGGCTCCTCTGTCCATGGGATTCTGCAGGCAAGGATACTGTATTGGGTAGCTATTCCCTTCTCCAGGGGATCTTCCTGACCCAGGGATAGAACTCTGGTCCCCTGCACTGCAAGCAGATGCCTTACCATCTGAGCCACCAGGGAAGATACAGTAGTATGTATATATTAATCCCAAATTTATCCCTCCCCTCTTTTCCCCCTTGGTAACTATAAGTTTGTTTTCTGTATCTGTGAGTCTATTTCTGTTTTGTAAATAAGTTCATTTGTGTAATTTTAGTTTCCACATAGAAGTGATATATAATATTTGTCTTTCTCTGACTTATGTTACCTAGTATGGTAATCTCTAGGTCCATCTACGTTGCTGAAAATGGCATTAATTCCTGTGTGGAGTCGCTTATATCATATCTTTCTGTTAGTGTTTCCTGACCTTGGCACCATCAACATTTGGGGCCAGATAACTGTTTATCGCTGGGGGGCTGTCCTGTGTATTGTACGACATTTAACAACACTCCGGGTGTCTACTCTCCAGATATCAGGAGCACCCCCCAGTCACGATAATCAAAGATGTCTCTGGACGTTGCAAATGTCTGCTGGGGACAAAAATCACCTCTGGTTCAAAGCCACCACCTCCCATGGTGCTAAATGTTATACACGATTGCAGTCATGTGAAAGGCACTCTTCTGAGCCTTTTACGTGTGTTAACTCATTAATTCTCATAGCTTCCTTATAATGTGAGAAACAGATTCGCAGAAGCTTAAGTACCTTGCAGTTGTAATTTCATCCCCTCAGCCTGGCTGTGGAGCTCTACAGCCTTCACCATTTATCCTTTCTTGTTCTGCTAAGTAATATGTACCTGCTAATGAACCATGCTTTTTAACAGCCTGTGAATTTCTCTTATAGGTACCTGAAATATTTTACTTTCCATTGTTATCGTTTTTCTAACAAAGGCAAGTTGTGTCTTATTCCACAAGGCCTGGTGGCTCTCGCCGTGACCCCTTGGCTGTTTGAAATGGAGTTCTTTTGCAACATGAAGCAAAGAAGCACATTAATACAAATGCCAATGACTTAATTAAGGAGGCTCTCACAGGGGCAAAGCACTGGGAACTCATCTGTTTTTGTCCTTGGTCAGCTGCGCCGTATCCAAAACCTCAGGGCCTAATGGCTCCCCCTCTGTGTGGCCACAGTCATAGCTTCTTGGTCTTGTTTGCCTTCTCGTGCCTGCTTTGGCCTGACTTTAGCCTCCTCTGACAATGAGATTATTTTCCATTACACTATGACTATTATTTGCTTAATGAACCAAATTCAGGAAGCAGAATAACTTTTATAACTAAATCCTCCAAATCCTGAAAACATAGTTGCCTTGGAGAATTCAAGACACCTGGCCAAAGCTCACCAGCCACAGGGATGACAAACATTTCCTAACACCAAGTGGTGAGAGTTGGTCGGCGTGGGTGGGGTCCCCACCCACAGGGCCGTTCCCAGTCTCTGTTATAAACGTGTACCTGGCAACATTAGGAATCTATAATAAATGACTTCTTTTTTTTTTTTCCAGAAAAGAACTGATTGATGCTCAATCAATATTTAATTAATCTTTAAAAGAGATTTCAGAGACAAGTCCAGCTGCAATTTTGGAGGGGGGGAGAAAATCTTCACTTTCTCTTTAAAAAGGCGTTTCCAGAGTTCTAGTAAATGGCCTTGTATACAGTCTTGACCAGCAGAGGGCTTCCATACCTGACAAATGATGTCCAAATAGAACAAAAGGGAGCAGGAAAATCTCTTTTAATATTTTAACATTTTCCTTTTAGTGTTTTTTCCCTCCTCCTTTTTTACCAAAGTCCTTTCAAATTGAGTTTCTACTCAACTGCAAAACATTTTTGCAGGGTTTTCTTTTCCCCTGCATATATTCCATAGAGTAAAATTGGCCTCCTTTGTTTGTTAAAAAAAAAAAAAAGTAAGATTAGAATTGGGGGAATGTTTTCTACTTATTTGGTTAGATAAAGACTGTGCCAAGAGTGATTGATATTTTAAAGAAATTTACAAATAAAATAGAATCAAAAGACTGTGTTCACTGCTAAAATTCTTTGCACGAGAAGTCACTTCAGTCGTGTCCAACTCATTGTGACCCCATGGACCTCTGTCCATGGAATTTTCCAGGCAAGAATATTGGAGAGGGTTGCCATTCCCTTCTCCAGGGGATCTTCCCCAACCCAGGGGTCGAATCTGCGTCTTTTAAGTCTCCTGCACTGGCAGGTTCTTCACCACTAGTGCTACCTGGGAAGACCCTTTCTCTGCATATTCGCCATGAGACATTGACTTCAGGATACCACTGGTATTTCAGTTCAGTTCAGTCACTCAGTCATGTCCAACTCTTTGAGACCCCATGAATTGCAGCACTCCAGGCCTCCCTGTCCATCACCTACTCCTGGAGTCTACCCAAACCCATGTCCATTAAATTGGTGATGCCATCCAGCCATCTCATCCTCTGTCGTCCTCTCTCCTCCTGCCCCCAATCCTTCCCAGCATTAGGGTTTTTTCCAGTGAGTCAACTCTTCCCATGAGGTGGCCAAGGTATTAACATTTCAGCTTCAACATCAGTCTTTCCAATGAACACCCAGGACTGATCTCCTTTAGGATGGACTGGTTGGATCTCCTTGCAGTCCAAGGGACTCTCAAGAGTCTTCTCCAACACCACAGTTCAAAAGCATCAATTCTTCGGCGCTCAGCTTTCTTCACAGTCCAACTCTCACATCCATACATGATCCCTGGAAAAACCATAGCCTTGACTAGACGGACCTTTGTTGGCAAAGTAATATCTCTGCTTTTAAATATGCTGTCTAGGTTGGTCACAACTTTCCTTCCAAGGAGTAAGTGTCTTTTAATTTCATGGCTGCAATCACCATCTGCAGTGATTTTGGAGCCCGCAAAAATAAAGTCTGACACTGTTTCCACTGTTTCCCCATCTATTTGCCATGAAGTGATGGGACCAGATGCCATGATCTTCGTTTTCTGAATGTTGAGCTTTAAGCCAACTTTTTCACTCTCCTCCTTCACTTTCATCAAGAGGTTTTTAGTTCCTCTTCACTTTCTGCCATCAGGGTGGTGTCGTCTGCATATCTGAGGTTGTTGATATTTCTCCCGGCAATCTTGATTCCAGCTTGTGCTTCTTCCAGCCCAGTGTTTCTCATGATATACTCTGCATATAAGTTAAATAAGCAGGGTGATAATATACAGCCTTGATGTACTCCTTTTCCTATTTGGAACCAGTTTGTTGTTCCATGTCCAGTTCTAACTGTTGCTCTTGACCTGCATACAGGTTTCTCAAGAGACAGGTCAGATGGCCTGGTATTTCCATCTCTTTCAGAATTTTCCACAGTTTATTGTGATCCACACAGTCAAAGGCTTTGGCATAGTCAATAAAGCAGAAATAGATGTTTTTCTGGAACTCTCTTGCTTTTTCCATGATCCAGCGGATGTTGGCAATTTGATCTCTGGTTCCTCTGCCTTTTCTAAAACCAGCTTGAACATCTGGAAGTTGTTCACATATTGCTGAAGCCTGGCTTGGAGAATTTTGAGCATTACTTTACTAGTGTGTGAGATGAGTGCAATTGTGCAGTAGTTTGAGCATTCTTTGGCATTGCCTTTCTTTGGGATTGGAATGAAAACTGACCTTTTCTAGTCCTGTGGCCACTGCTGAGTTTTCCAAATTTGCTTATCTCTGGCAATTGTTCTTGAACCTTGCTTTTGGTTCCTGGCTGCCAGAGAACCTCGTTTATCAGACAATTGCTCTCTGATCCCCCTTTTACATTCTAGTCCTTTTTAACATTTAGAAAAGTTTAGATTCTGAAAGGGCACCCAAGACTGGTGAGGGCTGCTGCTGCTAAGTTGCTTCAGTCGTGTCCTACTCTGTGCTACCCCGTAGATAGCAGCCCACTAGCCTCCCCCGTCCCTGGGATTCTCCAGGCAAGAACACTGGAGTGGCTTGCCATTGCTGGGCACACAGGTATTCTGAACACATGGGAGAGAGTTGATGTGGATGGTGTATGGATACACTGAGGCATGTGGATACCTTGATGGGTGTGGATTACATTGATGGGTGTGGATTACATTGATGGGTGTGGCTACATCGAGGCAGGTGGATACATTGATGTGTGTGGATACATTGATGCCTGTGGATACATTGATGGGTGTGGATTACATTGATATGTGTGGGTTACATTGACGCATGTGGCTACATGGAGGCATGTCGATACCTTAATGTATGTGGATACGCTGAGGGGTGTGGATACATTGAGGCTTGTGAATACACTGATGTGTGTGGGAACATCATGTGGATACACTCATGTATGTGGATACATTGAGGCTTGTTGATAAAGTGATGCGTGTGGGTACACCAGTGCCCGTGTGTGCCCTCCCCATGAGATGGTGCCCACAAGCTGGTGAAGCTGGGAGTGGTCATTGACTAATCTGGTGAATTCTTCTTTGCAAATGTGGAGATGTGTAGAGAAACACTCTAGAATCTTCTCTCTGCCAGGCAGCCTGAACATCATCCCTGAAGTCCTCAGGAGTAACGTGCTGCCTTGGTGCTCAAGAGAGCGCTGTGGCGGCAGGTGCTTCAGGCACCCTTTGCCCGGTGGGGAGGCTGCGAGGACTGTCCTTGCTAACATCATGGGCAGGGGCTCCTGTGTACTGCTCTCGCTCCTGAACTGTTTGGTGTGATAGGAAATGTTGCCAAGGAAGGTACTGTGAAGGTGAAGTCCTTGGACTCGAAAGCCAGAACTGGATCTCGTGTGATGAATTATCCTCCTTTCCACGTTGGCTGCTGGATCTCTCGTGGGCACGTTGACTAGACTCATCTCCAGTGAGGGTGCAGGTCTCATAACACCAATATCTGTGCACCCCTCGTTTTTCCACTTTCTATTATTGAATATATTTTTGTTAGGTATTTGCCAATTTGGAGTACCCAGGAGAGTATAAAAATAAATATAGAAATTCCAAATCCTGGAGTAGAATGGCCATGCCAAAGCATAACACAATTTCATAATGTTTAAAGCGAGAGAGATTTTCTGAGGAAGGCTAGTGGCCTACCCTCTCTTAACCTACGGGAAAAGCAACAGGTTTTGTCTTTCGGGTTTGTGAGTGAAACAGCTGGGGTGGAATTAAAAGGACAGACTTGAAATCAGGGAACCAGAGTCTGCGCTGTGGACTGGCAGTATTTTATGGCCGTGAGGAGGTTCGGCTCTGGGTCACATGGTCCACTTGAATCCCAGCACTGCCCTAAGGTCCCTGGATGACCTTGACTGGTTACTTTTCTTCTCTGTGCCTCATCTGTGTCCACTGTGAAAAAAAAAAAAAGAAAAAGAACATTCAGTACCTGCCTTACTGGGTTGTAAGAGTTAATTGAAATAATACATGTCAAATCTGAGAAGGTGCCTGCTACATAGTAAAACCTCAGTAAATCCTTTTGTTACTGTGGCAGTTATCTGATTCTGTAGCTTTTATTGAATTGCCATGCTAGTTGAGTTCCGGCTTCCTTACTCTACCTCCCACCAATAATAATATCACGTTATAATCCTCTTGTGAAGATTAAGGGAGATAACTGAAACAATCTGTAGTCGCAAAGCCCTGAAGAAAAGTAACATGGTATTAGTATTGCTCTCTTAGTGCATATCTTAGCTTTGCATTACAAAAAAAAAAAAAAAAAAATGTGCCACTTATCATTGAAGGATACTTAGGGCTGGTTGGCTTCATTATGGTGGGTGAGTTGGGAAACTTACTCAAGGCGGTGAAAAATACAGCTGGGGTGACATCTCCTCCTTGGTACACTTCCTTTGTTGTTTTATAATGTCATTTGAGTATTTTTCCTTAGCACTGACCTACAGCATTTTTAATACTTAATTGCAAAGGACGAGTGAATGTCTTTGATCGAGTTGGGGAACACTGGAGGAGGGGAGACTCAGGTCACCCAGGAGTGAGACGCAAGGTGGCTGAGGTGGGGAGACAGGAGGCAGTGTCTGACCCTTAGGAGAGACACTTTGGGGAAATGACAAAAGGGAGTGGGTGCTGGTTCGAGACTTGGGGATTTCTATTCATGTGTGTCTCCTGCTATCCCGGAAACAGTGTCGGAGGTGGCTTGCATTTCTAACCAACTCCACTCTCATTTCCCTGGTGATATTTTATGGTTTCCACACCTCAGTGTGTGTTTTTCTTAGCACACGCCTTGGTCTGATTAAGCACAGGAATGTCAGGGGTCACCTTACCATCCTCCGCGTCTGACCTGGGTTTACGCTCGTCACCTCGTCTCTCTCTGAAGTCCCTAACAGAAAGCAGAGCAGGAAAGATACTGCGCAGATGTTTAACAGGCTAGGGACGGCTAAAGTCAGAGCTAAGTCATTTTAAAGAACAATAGCAACAAGATTCAAGCTCAGCTTTTACTGTTTTGGTTATAAATGCTTAAAATATTCCTTAGATAATCTTAATGTGTTTATATAGTTCAGATGGTTGTTACATTAATTGATCACACCTTGCCCCTTTCAACTCTTTTGACCCACACTCTTCTCTGAATTCCCTATACTTTTTCATTCTTCCATACTTTGCTCATGAATGTATTCTATCATGGAAGTGACAGACAAGCTACTTTTCTTCAAGAATGCATCCACTGATGCAGTTTATGTGCTTTGTATAGTTTTAAAATTTTGAGTTAGTTGCAGATTTTTACTTCAGAAGGAAATGGTTTTGCATGTATGGATTTTCATATTGTGCAGTCATGGATTTCCACATTATCTGGAAAAATCGGAAGGGACTGTGCTCGTGATCCTCCATAGCAGTGGCCAGAACTGCGTGGTGGCTGCCCCTACTGGCGGGTATAAACCCTCTGGTCCTTCATGGCTGCCTCCATGCCCATCCACCTTTCTTTCGGGTTCATTCCCTTAAGTATCTGTCTCTGTCCTCTAAGATCTAAGCATGTTAAGACCTTGGGGTAGAGGTTGGATCATCCCTCAAGGCTTCCTGGGTCAGCTTGAGCCCCTAGGTTTCCTGTAGCAAGACATGGGAACAGTGTTTGATGTCCTTCTTGCTTTGATTTTTAAGTAGCAGCTTTGTAAATTTGTCTCAGCTCCTCCCGTGGTCCTCTTTTAAAGGCAGAATCCAGTCCCTTCCCACTTGTCTCTGAAGGCGGCAAGGATAGGGTTTCCCCGACATACGTGTGTCTTTCGGCATATTTTCCTGGGTACGGAAGGAGCCGGCTGAGTGATAGTAGCAGCCTAGGAGTGAGTTATTGCCCTATCGCTGGCCATTATGTGCTCCTCTGCAGTCATGTAATTAAGCAGGCTTTCACAGTTTGCTTTATGGCACTATCAAAGTTTCCAAAATGAATAAAATAGCGTCATCATTAATAATTTGAGTTCATCATCTTTGACCCAAAGGCATCCCACTCCAGAGACTGCAAATATTATTTTAAGCAGTTTAATGGATTACCGGGCGAGAATGGATTAACAGGTCAAATAAATTAATGGGTAAATTGATGTGAACATGTGGTTGAACGACTTTCCAATTGTAATTGTAACTGTAAAAGGCAGACACCCTGAGGGGGAATTAAGCAGTAGCAACAAACACTATTATCATTAGAATTTCCGGAAGCAAGCATAAGAAGACAGGATGTTTGCTAATGAAACTGTAAAACAATTAGAATAGCTCTTTGGAGCTTTGGTGGCCTTTTTTGTTTGGTTTGGTTTTGGGTTGGTGTTTTTTTTTTTTTTTTCCCTAGCACATCCAAAGGAAGAAACTAGGTTTCGAGGGTCAGCCTGTTAAAATTTCACAATTATTATAAATAATCATCTATTTGAGAGGCAAAAAGATGGACAGCAAAGTAGACAATTAAACTATGTGCTCCATAAATATGTATAAATCCAATACCATCTGCCACATTGTCCAATTTGACTAGTTGTCTTTATACCAACCTCATAAATCAGATTAAAAAGGTTCCCTGAAGCAATGTTCCCAGGAATGAGTGGGTAGTAAGGTCTTCATTCTTTTGCTAAGACTATAGTTCTCATTATTCTTGTGACAAAAATAATGTACTTTGTTTTTTGGGGTAAAGAATCAGTTAACTTTGCTATGCAATAAACCACCTTAGAATAATAAATTCAACTAACAACAGTTCTTTTAGCTCATGGTTCTGCTGGACGAGTTCTTCTGGGCTGGGTTGAATTTGGCTGGTTTTATATGGGCTGCCTCCTCCTGTGGTCAGCTAACAGGTGGGGAGTGGTGGGCAGGGCTGGTTAGGGCCTCACTCAGATCTCCAGTGACTGGCTGCCTGTTGGCTTCGGCCTGGGTGACATGTTTTCCATCCACCCACAGGCTAAGCCTGGGCTGATTCTCACAAACAGCAAACGAGGGCAGGTGCCAGCGTGCAAGCACATTTTAAATCCTGCCTCACAATTACTATTGAACAACTGGCCAAAGCAAGTTTGCAGTTATTTTAACTATATTTGGCTACTGGGAAAATAAATTAGGCTTCCTATAATCAATAAATTACCTGCTTAGACACAAGGAGAGAACAAATGGTTTGTAATTTTCATACAGTATTCATTTTGCATGATATAGAAAATAATGTATACATGATAAATATAAGTCTTTTGAAGTTGTGTCAACCTGTCTTTTTATACATATAAATATTATACAGATATAAAAATAGGTGTCACATTTTTTGCATGTTTATTTCCTTTGCACCCTTAATTTCCCTTCTATAAAAAGAATGTGCTGAAGAGTACCTATCCTACAGAACTGTTGTGAAGATTAAATTCAAAGCTTCATATAGTGCTCAACACACAGTAAGCGCCCCCTGAATGTTGTCTGCAAGGGGCGATATGGAACAACCTCAGCGCCTCTGCTGCTGCTGTTTCGTTATGCAGTAATAATAATCTCAGTCACAGCATCTCCTCGAGAAGTGAGACTTTCATCATACAAAAGCCAGAAATCCATCTGCACCAGCCACGGGTTTTCTGTAGTGTATCCACCTTTCAGATGCAACAGCCAATCTCTACAATCGTGTATACATTTTCCCAGCTCTTTTATATTTATGTGCTGTTTCATTTCACCATTCCAGAGCATAGATACTCATTATGGTTTTCTCAATACATCAGATTCCCAGCTAATTTTGTTTTAAGAAGAAGAAGAGAAAGTGGGTTGAGTTTCAATTACTGTTTTCTCACTAAGCCCTCTGTAATTCCCGATGACTCTGATGAGGCACACAGTTCTGCTTCAGAGCTTTGGGTAATAGGAGACGTGGGGATGTTTCCTTGGAGAGCGCTGTGTCCATTTAGAGCATGACGTTTTCATTGTTAAATATAGTTTTAGCAATGCATTTGCTTCCCAAGCAAAGCTTATACGTAGCTGAAGAGCCGTCTACCCACACAGTGTTCAAACCTTTCACTAAATCTCATATTGGACAGGACGTTGTATACTATGACCTGATTTTAAAGGAAAAGATAAAACTATTACCCCAAACAGAAGATAGCAAATTTTTTCCACAAAGGGCCAGAGAGCAAGAAGTCCAAGGGTTGTAGCATATAAGGTCTCTGGCAGCTACTCAAATCTGCTTTTGTAGCAAAAATAGCCACAGACAAAGGTAAATAGGTTTAGCTCTTTTCCAATAAAACTTTATTTACCAAAATAACAGTGAGTCAGCTTTGGTCGGTGACCATAGTTAATGGACCTTTGACCTAAAAGGAATTCTAACTCTTTCAAGCAATTAACAGAGAGAAAAGAATGTCTATTTTCTAGTCGGTTCAGTCACTCAGTTGTGTCCGACTCTTTGCGACCCCATGGACTGCAGCACACCAGGCCTCCCTGTCCATCACCAACTCCTGGAGCTATTTTCTAAGTTTCAGACAATTGTTGGTGATGGTGAGAACTGTAATTAACCCCACTACCTCTGTTTCCTTTGGGAGTGTGGTGTCATTCATAAACACTTAAGATAACCAAGCAGGAAGATGATTCTGTTTTCTTTCTAGTGATTCCATTTCGTCATCCTGTATGTCTTTTATATTTGAAAATGGCTATTGATAATGGCATATTTGGCTGGAGGTTTGAATTTCACAGACCAGTAAATTTAAATAAAAGCGTTCAAGCAACACAGTTTCTGATTAAAATAAATTCTGGCGAAGTCTTTAAACACACACACACACACACACACAACTTCTTTGTCACCATCTACTGTAACACCTGTAAGAAAGGCATCTCTTTTAGTGCTGGAGTAGAGGGGTTTAAAGGATAGTCCTTCAAGTTGGGAAAACAGACTGTTGTGTAACACGCAGTCTGTATTTTCCTCATTGCCCATACATGCTTTATCATGGAACGATTTTAGTTCACAAGCTCATATTTCAGATGGTCCCGTCAAGACTGCCACTCACCTGTTTGTATCCATGTCAGCATAGAAACACTTCTCAGTAGTTTCGTGACTTTAATGTCAACCGAATCACTTTCTCCTGGACATGCAAACCATTTTCTCTAGTGAATGCCTCCCTTTTAAAGATATGCATGAGAACTGCCCTTCTCTCACTTAACAGCTAATTGCTTTCTCGGTGATGGTGATTGAATCTTATTAAAAATCCTGTGAGCTAACCATTCGTTAAACTAAGTGACACAGCAGGAAACTGGGACTCAGCGCAGAAACTGAGGAATTTGCCTGATTTTTTGCTTTCTGTATTCTACCAGGCTAAGCTGGGATTTGAACCCACGCCTCTGATACCAAGTGTGTTTCTTTGACTCCTGCTGCTCTTGTTCGGGCAGCTCACAGCCGTGCTGTCCTCAGTAACGTGAGGGTCGTATCAGCAGATGAGATCATGTATAAATGGTAGCACTTCTGAGAGCTTATGATATGCTAAGCACCACGGCAGTCATCTTCATGCATGATGTCATTTGTTCTTCCCGGACAAATCTCTAAGGGAGATACAATTCTAATCCCACAGATGAGGAAACTGAAGTCAGGAGTTTAGTCATTTCATCTTCACTTTGGGGCAGTGGAGGGGGAGGGAGCTTGTCTGGACTCGAGCCTGCCTTTCTTTGACAACAAAAAGGTGAGAAGCGAAATCTTGATTTAGATGAGAAGGAGCCTTAGGTTTTGAACACACATATAATTCTAATAATAGATTTAGAATAACATTTGTGTTTTACATCAGAAATATACTAATTTAGTAGTTCCTTATGCATCTGATATTGTGAAGTGTTTCTTTTTAGTGGTATTTATAGATAATTAAAGCTTACTCTTTAAGTGCTAAAACATATATATTTTTTTAAATTTAAGTGCTGTTTAGAAAGCTGTCTTTGTAAATCGGTAGCACATACCTATCTAGGGAGATATTGATGAGGGAGGTGGACATCAGAGCAGGGCATAAATGGAGAAGTAAGGATATTAATCTTCTGACTTTTCATGAGCTTTTAAAACCGTGTAACTTGGGCTTGGTACAATTTGACTGTTTGGTGTACAGAATATATTACTTTATCCCAGAAAGCTTCTATATCCAGAGGATCAAAAATATTTTCATGATTTCATGTCAAACATTGATGTATTTTCAATATCATGAAAAAATATTAACTTTGAGAAGTCTTGCGTTTGGAGAGAAGTCCACATGGAGAGTAGGAATTTAGCACAGTTGCTGTCCAGTGCATTTGTTTTTTATATCACTTCCTTGTGCCCTGTTCTGTGGACATCACAGTATGTGATGGGCTGGATGGAGTGACTTGACCTGACTCAACACAGGCTCTGGAGGAAAGATGACGAAATCTCCTTATTTTATTCACCATCACTTTCATCATCCCCATTAAATAACAGTGTTCCCTCCCAATAAGGCTCTGTACAATCATTAGGCTCTTTATTCATGTAAGTTTATATATGCAAGAACAACTGCACAGTATCCCTAGGTCTTCCTGTAGAAAGACATGCATCAGAAGTTGCAAAAATGTGCTGTGCTGAGTCACTTCAGTCATGTCCGACTCTTTGCAACCCTATGGACTGTGTCCTGCCAGGCTCCTCTGCCCATGGGATTCTCCAGGCAAGAATACTAGAGTGGGTTGCCATGCCCTCCTCCAGGGGATCGTCCCAACCCAGGGATCAAACCCAGGTCTCTTGGTCTCCTGCATTGGCAGGCAGGTTCTTTACCACTAGCATCACCTGGGGAGCCCGCAAATACGTGTCAGCAAATGTAAACCTTACAGCTTTTCTCAGACACTGAAAGATGTTCGAGGAACACTCTCTCAACCAGCCATCAATATTTTGAAGAGGAGCAAGCTTTGGAGAGGTCCTCCTTAGAGACAGCTAAAAACTGACAACACTCTAGCCAGCACCGTCCTGTAGAGTGAAACACTGATGGGAATGCTCTGCGCTGTTCATGTGTTTTCCTAAGCTCCCTGCCCAGTCTGGGAGGCCCAGTCATGGACGGCTATTGAATGGCCCCTTAGCATGGGGCTAGTGTGACTCAGGAAACGCATCTTAAATTCTATTTAATTTTAATTAATCACTTGAATTGAAATGCATTTCTGAAATGAGTCAAGGATGCGCTGGTACTCTACTCATAGTGGGTAGCTTAAGGACTTTGGGTTAGAATCTGATAAATATCAGTTGAACTATTGAACTTAAAACCTAGGTTTCATGGTAAGAGATCATTCTAATTCTACATCCTTAATGTGAGTTGCTCAGTAGATGAGAGTTGCTATTATTATAATTATTATTAAAATTAACATATATTCAATAATTTTTTGAGCACTGACTACATGCCAGATTTTGTTCTTGGTGTTGGGGATATAATCAGATAAAATCCTTGCCTTCGTGGAGCTAAGGTTCTAGTGAAGAATTATTGAATTAAATTCTAGCTAGATGATTTCATGAGATGGAAGTTTGCTCATGACACGCTGACATGTACAAAGAGGATGTGTAGGTTTAATTTTCCTGTTGTTTGATCTTATGTTTCCCCCAAACCCCCATCTGAGAGGATGGGGGAGAGGATGGATTTAAGTACTTAATTGCATTCTACTCAGCAATTTTGTCTTACTTCAATAGATTTTTGAGTGTTTTTGTGAAGGAGGAGATAAACTGAACTTCTTTAGGTAAGAATGTCGAGAGATTTTATATTTCTGTCCTGAGGCTCCTAAACTCGCTGAGACGGGCTCTGCCTGCCTGGGGAGCAGTCTGGCCGGTGGGACCTGAGATGCTGGGCAGCAGTAGGGGTCTGGGCTCTGCCTTCAGCCCCCCGTGCTGTTCTCTGGCCGGAGCTGGCCTCCACTGCAGGGGTGTCTTGTGGCTGCCCAGTCACTACGGGCCCTGCTGGTCCGTGTGCCCAGACGGCAGCTACAGCTGGTGGGCCTGGCGGCCCGGCACTCCCTCAGCTTGGTCGGGGCCCAGCAACTCTCTCTGCTAACCTGGCCCCGCTTCTGCTGCTGGGTCTCATAACCTCCCTGAGATGAACCGGGCTGGACCATCTGCCCAGGGCCGCTCTGTCCTCCGCATGGTCACTCCTGCTAGGCTAATCCTTCTGTTCCCCAACCTGTGCACCCTCTCAGCTTCTCTTCCAAGCCACAGGGGAACCCCAGCTGGCCAGGAGAGCTCAGCCCAGCGTTTCCTCTGCCTGCCCACCCCGAGGTGCTCATTGCTTCAGGTTGTCCTCGTCCACGCAGGGTTGGGATGGGGCAGTCCGGGGGCCCACCTCCTCTCAGAGTCCTGGGTCTACTGGGTCCCTCTGTCTTTGACTTTCCTTTCCATTTATGTAGTACTTTCTCTTCTGGGCAAAAAAAAAAAAAAAAAAAGAATAGAAGAGAGCTTTAGCACTTTAATATCTTCTCCTATCATTCCCTGGAGTTGTAGCAGTGGCTGTTTGTTTTTTTAAAACTCCCTCCCTCTGCCCAGCCCCAGCTTCTTCTCTGTCTGAGGTTCTCAATAGTAGTTACACCATCCTGGGGAGTGGGAAGGGTTAGAAATGCGTTGTGGGTATTTTGTGGTTGGGATACCATGATGTTTGGGGGACTCTGTGAGCATTTAATCCAGGGATACTGAACATCTTTCAAAGCATGAGAATCTTATCCTGCAATATACACCTCCTGTGTCTGCATGACCTTCAAATGTCCTTCCAGAAATTGTCATAAGAAGCCTGCTTAAAATTATCTGAGCCTACATTATAACGTTCTTACACACACACACACACACACACACACGCACACGCACTCACATATATATTAAGTATCTAGATTCAGTTGTCCAAAAATGTGACAACCAAACAAATTGAAAGAATTTTTCTTTGTTTGTAAATTTGCACACATCGCCGATAGTAACGCCCCTGCTGGCATTTCAGTTGCCAATAAACACACAGGTGCTCGTCAGGATTTGTAGCTGTCGTGTTCCCGATGATGTTGCATATCAGCGCACACATCTGCCTGCCTTGTTATGGCGTCTAGTGAAGTTGTGTCTCAGTACTTCCATGTGAAAACATGTATTACGTCTTCATCATTTACTTTTGCTTATCCTTTACATTACTGTTAGAGAATTATTATTGATTTTTAAACTTATGTTTGTAGATAGATTATATTTTCTGGGACTCTCACTTCAGGATATTTTATACAATTTTTTTTAAAGTCTACCTTCAGTCTATCCTGCTTCTTCTCTGTGACCTCCCCCTCATGGCTCAATCCTAAGTGTGGAAGAAAGTGACTATCTTATAAAATATGGGGAGGAGGGAGGTCTTCACCTAAGTCTTCACATAAGATACTAAGGAGCATGAAATATAGCTCAAAACAGGATAAATGCAATTACAGAAAAAAAAGACACATAGAAATAGACAATGCAATAAAATAAACCAAATGAAAAGCACAAGTAATTTCCAATTAATTTTTACTTAGTTTTCATTTCTCATGATTCTAACTCCAATTTAGGTTGTGATGAAATCATTCTGCCACTACTCTGTTAGTATCATTACAGATTAATAAAATTATTTGGGAAAGCAATTTGGCCATATAATCTAGAATCATTACCATGTGCATTCTTATTGATCTGGTAATTCTTTTCCTGAAAATTTAAGCTAAGCCAAGCAAAAGGGAAGAAATAAACCAGACAAATGGTATTCATTGCGCTGTAAAAGTGACCAAAATAGCAAAGAACAGGTGGAAATGTTAATGAATGTAAAGTGATAACAGTCTGGAAACAAGCGTAAAGCAATCATATATAGTATAGAAATACGATTGCAGCAGTTCACTCATTTGTCTTTCATTCATTCAGCCGATATTTATTTCGTACATACTAGTGAAAAGCGTTGTATTAGGTGCTGGGAATATTTTGAGGAAAATACAAGAGAAAGGAAAGGAAGTAACATGTGTATTGGGGGGAGCAGGTTTTTAAAAATTCGCAGAACACCTTCAGCTCAGTAAATGTGAGTTCACAAAGAACAACCTATAGCCCGTTCTAATCTGAACTCTTCGGCTAACCACCTGGGCAAGTCACTTCTGCTTTCTCAGGCTGTGTTCTCATCTGTAAGGTGGAGAGCTTGACTTCTACAATTCAAGGGTCATCTCATTTGCTAATTCTGCCAGTGCCTTAAATAGATACTTGATTCTTTCTTCTCCGTCATGCTGTAGATGGTCCTATCCAGTTAGTTACCAACACCACTGGTGTTGGGAAATGATTAGGGTTTTTGTGTTTGTTTTTGTGTTTTTTTTTCCTCCCCAAATATTAGCAGTTAATATGTTATTCACATTCTAACTTAGCAGTTACTATGGATTATTGCATGTTGTAACAGATCCTAAGAATTGAGCTTCCTCACCATGGAATTTACTGGGGCATTGAAATTGCACGTGAACATCTTGAGACCTTTGAAACACAATGGGTTACCATGTTTCCCTCAGCACCATCGCATTTTGCTCATGGTTATTTTTGATGTGAATATTTCCCAGCTGAACAATATTATATTTGGATGAAGCTAAGGAGACAGTTGATGTGACTCCTCTATTAAATCTGAAGGGATAAACAAACAACAGACAAACCTTTGCTCAGTTGATGAGTAATTTTACACAGGGCAATTTTATCTTACATGTTTTTCTAGGGGAAAAATTTAAACAAGGCTCATGATTCAAAAAAATCACAAAATGCATGGCAAAGTGCCCTTTGGTTTGAACCTCTAGGCTGGTAAAATATGGAGAGTTAAGGTTTGCCTTTTGGAGAAAGGGGAGATGCATGGGCCTTTTGTTCCCAGAAATTTTGTTCATTTTTTCCCATTTTATAACCATGCCTTGTTCCACCCTTTTGTACTTCGCACAGTAGCTACAACAGCTGTGTTAATTAAATAGATATGTCACAGCGCTGAGGCCAGTGTCTGCTGCCACGCTGGCGCCAGGAGCCTGTGCGCGTGGCAGTGGGCCGCAGACAGAGCCAGCGCTCGCTGAAGGGGCAGCGGGTGCAAAGCGGAAGACAATAGACTGACAGCAGAGACTTGGCGCTCATCTGTGTCCACATTAAATATCCCATAAAATATTCATGGGATTAAATATGAGCACGCTTTCGCCACAGCCTTGGAATATTTGAATATAACTCTAAGAACCCTGGGTAAGATCACCTAGAGCGGTGACAAGCTGATTTTAAGTGCTAAACTGTAAATTGTGTGCCTCTGAACACGGTGCAGAGTTCACTGACTCAGGAAATATTCACTAAACGTCTGGGTGTTCCTGCTTCTTGTTGGGGCTGAAAATACAGAGGTGAATAACGCAGAACTTTAAAACGATACAGAACATGTTCGATTATAATAAATATTTTCAGTGTAGTAAAAATGCCAAATATATTGTATGTGTAGTTATTCAATACAGCTAACCATGTGTCCAACTTGTACCGCCTCTTCTTCAAGAAAAAATTTTATCATGAAAATAAAGATCAAAGATACAGAATATAAAAATTATTTTTGAGATATTTAAAAAAATCAGGTTCTCCAGTGTTTTTTTTTTTTTTTGGCCAGAGTTTTACTTTTTTCCCCAAAATGAGTCTTGGCCATTTGCTGATTACTTTGGGATTAATCTCCAAATGATTTTTGTGGCTTTAGTTAAAGAAATATTAATAGTAGTTAATGCTGTATTGCTGAAATTTAATTTGTCTTCTCTGGATTCTGCTTGCATAATGGTATTTTTTGTTCTAATTGATTCAAAAAGATCATTAAACAAGAGAATGAAAACAATTGGTAGTTAATTTCTGGAAGATTGCAGTGTGTGTTTTATGGTTCAAGTAGCAGATGTTGTTTCAGAGAGCTGAGCAGTACGGAGACTTCACCGGCAACCAGCGCGGTGGTCGCATGGCAGCCCTGTCCTGGGCCTCCTCAGAGCTGTGCCCCGAACGCCCACCCCTTCTGCCCAAAGAGCGGAGGAGCAAACCTCAACGGCTTTCCCTCTGAGGGCTCTGTGCTCTGTCTCGTCTGGCGGAAGGAATCGAAAGTAGCCTATCGAAACCTCATAGCTCTAGAACATTCAGAAGTCAACCGGGGTCATCTTTCCGTTTTCAGAAATCTGATCCTCGTTCAGAAAAATGCAGGTTTGAAAACGAGATGTCTCTCTCCCAAGAAAACTTCCCTATAATCCCACAGCTTCTAGTACTGCCATTTTATTAGCCTTCAGGGAGTTATTTGCTAAATCTTTGGGCGACGAGTCGAACATACATTCATAGCGCAAAACTCAGAAGAATTTGTTTTAAAGATAGCCCTTCGTCACCTGCTGTTTCTATGGGGCAGCCACATGTACCTCAAAAGCCGCCTCTGGACCTTTAGGCCCCCTCCCTCCTTTTTTATTAAGACATTTCAAGGTAAAGACTCACCCCGGGATGGAAGTGTAACAGTACAGTCATTTAGTGGCTGTGAAAACGGCACCAGCAAGGAAGAAAGGGCTTCAGAAGGAGAAAGGCGGTGTGAAAAACGGTGAATCCCAGGGGCAGATGCAGCCCTGATCTTAAATACACACTTCGGGGGGGACCGGAGCAACGAGGAGAGAGCTGCTCTGATGCAAAACCATCACACTACTCACTTGCCTTGGGGCCACGCAAGAAATGCATTCCGTTTTTAAGACAAGAGACGTATATCCCTCCTGAGGGAACGTACAGCACAGCTAAAGAAGAACCAGGTTTTGAAAGAAAAATACATGCGGAGATCATTTAGGTCTGGTGGAAAATGAGGGAGAATTTTCAAATTTGGCTTCAAATACTTTTAAGTGGGTAAGTTGAAAGTGAGGGAATAGATTTGAATTTTAGCCACAGGGCTCTGTCTTCCTGCCCCTAATCTGGGCTCTCCTGCCCCCAACACATGCAGACCCAAAGGTCTCTCTCTCTCTCTCTCTCTCTCTCTCTCTCTCACACACACACACACACACGGGCACACACACACACACTGAAACATAAAACACACAACACACATACTCAAACATAAAACACCAAAACCAAATACAAACAGCACCAGCAAAAAAACCACAGCCCTTACTTCTCTGCTTTTCTCAGTAAGAACTTTTGCTGCATTTCCCCCTAAATATCACTCTTGGTTTTAATTGGAACATTTCACAGTAAATATTAGAGAACTTGTCTCTGTTTTGGAACGAACTTGGTTGAGATGCTGGATGTAATTGTTCCAAAGGAAACCTTTAACCAAGGCATTTCACATATGCCACTGCTTTCTGGATCACTCATGTCTTGGGATTGTCCACGGTTACCGTGTATTTTAAGGCTGTGATTAATATGACTACTGGTTTACCATATGGGATGATCGAATTTAAAAGCTGGCATCCCTTTTAGCAGATGCAAACTATTTTATAAATAGAATGGATAAACAACAAGGCCCTACCAGATAGCACAGGGAACTATATTCAATACCCTATGATAAACCATCATGGGAAAGAATATAAAATACACACACACACACACACGTGTGTTTAACTGAATCACTTTGCTGTACAGCAGAAACTAATGCAATGTTGTAAATCAACTATACTTCAATAAAACAGATTTCAAAAATAAGATCAATTATCCTTTGAGCCCATCCTTTGAGGCCCTCAAGCAGATCTCTTTCATTCAAGGTAAAAAATAAATCACTTCTTGGGTTGTCACTTTTTTTTTTAATGTTTACTATGTTTTTTTCTCGAATAATAAAATGTTTCAAATATACTAGAAAACATGAATAAAAATGTAACATCATGTTCCTTTCTATCAGACTTTATGAATGTTCATTGAAAACACTGAAATTAAACATTCCACATGTAGTTGATAATTTGTTCAGCCCTGTACCTTCCCTTGTTCCACAGGCAGCTCATCACAACTGTGAGGTAGGCAAGTGTACTTCTGGCTCATATGTTCGTGTGTTTGTGTTTTGGTCATATTTGCTTGTTTCCTTAAACATTTTGTAGTTCTGGTCTTTCTGTTTGGTTGTTTTACCTTAATACAATCACACTGTACTTGCCTTTTACAACTTGATTTTTTAAAATTTTGTGTTATATACTTAGCAATATTAGATTATTGTTAGGTGCAGATCTTGTAAATCAGTTTAACTGCTATCTAATTGTGATATTCCAACTATTTAGCAATCTGTGCAGCATGAGCACCAGCCCATGAGATTAGGACTCTGAGCAGCAGGGGTCAATGCCTGCTAAACAACATCCCCGCGTCCAGGGCGCCTCCAGGCGAGCGTGTCGAAGCTCGGATAGTTGTGTGGCAGGAAAACACTCATCTTCTCAGGTAGAACTTGCTCAGAGGTCAGGTGGTACAGAACCTGCCTGCAATGCAGGAGACCCCAATTCGATTCCTGGGTCAGGAAGATCCCCTGGAGAAAGGGATAGGCTACCCACTCCGGTATTCTTGGGCTTCCCTGGTGGCTCCGCTGGTAAAGAGCCTGCCTGCAATGTGGGAGACCTGAGTTCGATCCTTGGGTTGGGAAGATCCACTGGAGAAGGGAAAGACTACCCACTCCAGTATTCTGGCCTGGAGAACTCCATGGACTGTTCCGTGGGGTCGCAAAATCACTTTCACTTTCAGTGTCAATAGTCCCCTAGCGCTATTAGAGTTCCCACTTCCCTACATCCTCACCAGTTCTTGATACTGCAAAATATTAACATTTTAATGATTGCTTGATGGATTTGAAATATCGCTCCTTGATTTTTAATAGTTATTTTTCTGACTATCAGTATGGCTGACCATCATTTCATCATATATTTATTAACCATTCAGGTTATACCGCTTGTGAATTATTTATTTTATTATTATTATTTATTTAAGCATTAGTTATTTTATTATTGTGTTCAATATTAATGCTTTATGAATTATATGTAAAGCAAATACAGCTGCCAATCCACAGTTTGATTTCCAACATTTATTATGTTGCTTATTCATATACAAGTTTTGCATTTCAATATAGTTGAAGTTTTTATATCCTGTTTAAAAAAAATCTTACTTAGTCCAACATCATAAATGTACTTAGTTATACTTCTGAAATTGTAAACTTTTGTTTTTATAATTATTTTAATCCATTGGCTTTTTCAAATATGATATCGGAAAGGAATCTGATTGCTATCTTTATGCAAGCATACTGCTACTGCTAAGTCGCTTCAGTCGTGTCCGACTCTGTGCGACCCCATAGACAGCCTCCTACCAGGCTCCTCTGTCCCTGGGATTCTCCAGGCAAGACCACTGGAGTGGGTTGCCATTTAGCATAAGCCAAGTTTAAATATATACGTGAGACTTCTCTGCCTCTGAGATTTGGCTCCATTATATCTATTTGTGTAGCTTTCTATCAGTACCACCACTTTGTCTTGTTTTATTAACTTTACATTGATGTTGCTCTTTGTTCAGTTTAGCAACACTTTGCTATTAACTATTTTTTAATTGAAATGTAATTGATTTGTAATATTGTGCTAGCCACTTTACTATTAGCAAACTCCAAGAGATAGTGAAGGATAGGGAAGCCTGGCTTGCTGCAGTCCATAGAGTTGCAGTCTGACATGACTTAGCAAGTGAACAACAAGAGCAACTTGACTATTAACTCATTTCCAAAGTTTTCTAACTTCTTCTAGATACTTAACTTTTATATGTGAAGAGTTTCATATGAATTCCAAATTAATTTGACAAGCATCCAAGATATAGCTGGTAGGATTTTGGTTTGTAACCACATTGAATTATAGACCAATTTAAAATAAATTGATATCTTTAAATATCAAATCCTTTCATCTATGACATAGTATATCTTTTCTATTTACTTAGGATGTTTTTATGTCATTTAGCAGACTTTCATAACTTGCTCGTTAGGGGTCGTGGGTATTTTGTTAGATGGATTTCTAAATGCTTCACGGTTCTTGTTGCTGTTGTAAATAGGGATACTTAAAATGTTATATTTTCTAATTGAAAGTGTCTGGTGTTTGGGGATTTATGTTGGTCTTGTAATCAGCAGCCTTGCTGAATTATCTTATTTCTAACAGTCTGTCTGCAAATTTTCTTGAGTTTTTGAATTGACAATGATACTGTCATGGACTCAATGTTCGTGCCACACCCCCTAAATTTATATGATGCAATCCTAACCCTCAGCGTGAGCAGATTAGAAAGGGAGCCCTTTGGAAGCCAATTAGGTCATGAGGGTGGAACCCCCATGAATGGATTGGACCTACACAGTTCTGTTGTACACCTTTTTTTCCTATTTTTCTATTAATTTCTGCTTATGTCTGTATTCTTTTCACTTTCTTTAATTTATTCCATTATTTCTTTTCCCTAAATTTCTGAGTTGAAAAACAAGCTCATTGATTTTTCAGTGTTTATTACTATTGTATACACTTGAAGCTGCAAATTTCCCTCTGAATACCTGTGAATTATCACATGTAGTATTTTTCATTCTTACTTAGATGAAATTTCTAGAATGATGCATTGGTCTATAAAATATAACTTTTTTTTTTTACTTTTCAGCATTGTTTTTTCTTTGTTTAATCACTTTTTTTTAACTGACGTATAGCTGATTTACACTGTCGTATTCTGCTGTGTAGCAAAGTGATTTAATTATTCATATATACCTTCTGTTTTAATATTATTTTCCATTATGGTTTAATCTTAGGATATTGAATATAATTCTCTGTGCTGTACAGCAGGACCTTGTTATTTATCCATTCTATACGTAAAAGCTGGATGGCTGGATGGCATCACTGACGTGATGTCTCAGTGAGTCTCAGTGAATCTCAGTGAGTCTCAGTGAACTCCGGGAGTTGGTGATGGACAGGGAGGCCTGGCGTGCTGCGATTCATGGGGTCGCAACGAGTCGGACACGACTGAGCGACTAATCTGATCTGATCTGATACATAAAAGCTTTGGAGAAGGCAATGGCACCCCACTCCAGTATTCTTGCCTGGAAAATCCCATGGACGGAGGAGCCTCGTAGGCTGCAGTCCATGGGGTCGCTGAGGGTCGGACACGACTGAGCGACTTCACTTTCACTTTTCACTTTCATGCATCGGAGAAGGAAATGGCAACCCACTCCAGTGTTCTTGCCTGGAGAATCCCAGGGACGGGGGAGCCTGGTGGGCTGCCGTCTATGGGGTCACACAGAGTTGGACATGACTGAAGTGACTCAGCAGCAACATACATAAAAGCTTACATCTGCTAACCGAAATATCCCACTCCATCCCTCCTCTAACCCTCACCCCCTTGGCAACCACTGGTCTATTCTCTCTGTCCATGACTTTATTTCAAATAGGTTTTTTTGGTCATACTTTAGATTCCACATGTAAGTGATACCCTGTGGTATTTGTCTTGTTTTGACTTATTTCACTGAGTCTGATAATCTCTAGTTGCATCCACGTTGCTGCCTGTGGCATTATTTCATTCTTTTTTATGGGTGACTAGTATTCCATTGTCGGAGCAGGCAATGGCACCCCACTCCAGTACTCTTGCCTGAAAAATCCCAGGGATGGAGGAGCCTGGTGACTGCAGTCCATGGGGTGGCTAAGAGTCGGGCACGACCGAAGCGACTTGGCAGCAGCAGCAGCAGCAGCAGCAGCAGCAGCAGCATCCCCCTGCATGTGTTAATATGTGCTGCATCTTCCTGATCCGTTCCTCTGCTGATGGACGTTTCGGTTGTTCCCATGAACTGGTATTGTGAACAGTGCTGCTGTGGACATTGGGGTACATATAGCTTTTCAGTTTATAGTTTTGTCTGGATACGTGCCCAAGAGTGGGCTTGTTGGATCATATGGTAGTTCTGTTTTTAGTTTTCCGAGGAACCTCCATACTGTTTTCCATAGTGGCTGCAGCAATTTACACTCCCACCAACAGTGTGGGAGGGTTCCCGTCTCTCCATGCCTTCTCCAGCACTTATTATTTGTAGGTGTTTTAATCATGGCCATCCTGACTGGTGTGATGTGATACCTCACTGTAATTTTGATTTGCATTTCTCTAATAATTAGTGATGTTGAGCATCTTTTCATGTCTCTACTGGCCATCTATATTTCTTTCTAGAGAAAGGTCTATTCAGGTCTTCTGCCCATTCTTCAGTTGGTTTGTTTATTTTTGTTGGTGGTGGTGACTTGCATGCATGGTTCATATATTTTTTGGAATTATGCCCCTGTCATTTATGTCATTTGCAAATAAAAAGGTTAACTGTATCTTAAAGTGTTTAAACGTAAGGATATTTTTGCTCTTTTTGATATTTATTTCTAATAACATTGCACTTTGAATTGAGTGCTAAATTTATTGGACTATATATTCTTCATATATGGGTAATTGTGGGAACTTAGCAAACTATTCAGTGTAAAATTTTTAAATAGTCTGTGTACACATGTAAAATGTAGATTTTTCTAAGTATATTGATATAACGTTCTACATGTATGCACGGCATCTAAGTTTTTGAGTTGTTAAAATCCTCCTCATTCTCACTGTGAATGTGCGCTAATAAGTACATGTAGTTCTAAGTTCTATTAATCTTTATCAATGAATGGGTATATTTTATACAACATGAGTAGTTAACTAAACATCCTTTTGGTTTTCATGCGCGCCTTTAATTTTAGAAGTTTTCCTTTCTTTTCAAACAAGTGTATTTTTTTCTTAGTTATTTGTTCTTTGAGAGTGGTTTTTACCTTCATTTTCAGCCTTTCAAGAATTATAAGCATTCTTAAAAATGCTCACAGATAATTTTAATTTGATGATGACTAATTCTCTCTGTGGTTTCATTCAGTTGATTCTTCATTTAACAAAATGGAGTCCTATGTACTCTGGGGCCCTAGGAATTTGACTTCTGGAGAAGTTCTTAGTTTTATTTTGTTAATATTGAATCTTACACCACGTGCACCATATGTCCGTTGCACAATTATGGTATTTGCATTTTTCCTTCAAGAGATTTTTTTGTTTCTGAGACCTTTGACTGAAAGTAACTTTCCTTGCTGCATTTAAGCATGGAGTTTTTATGGGACTTCCCTGGTGGTACAGTGGTTAAGACTTTGCGGGTTTGATCCCTCATTGGGGAGCTGAGATCCCACATGCCTGCTGCCAAAATAGAACAGAAGCAGTATTTTAACAAATTCAATAAAGACTAAAAATGGCCCACATCAAAAAATAATAAAAATAATAAAGTAAATAAAAGCAAAAGTGGAGTTTTTATAGTATTCCTTTTAGTGTCCAGGACAAGCCAATTAAAAGCCTAGACTTTAATGGACCTTCAGCCACATGTCTGTTCCTTGCCTTTTATCCTAAGGATTTACATCTAGTGCAGCAATATCTATTATGTTTCTACAGTCTTCTGGAGATGATGTCTCTATTTTTATATTCCTCCTTTACTTCTGTCTTTGAGGGGGTTCCTTTTTATATACTTCTTAGAAACTCAACTTGTTTGCACACATCTACTTAAACTTATTTAAATCCCAATAATCTTTACAAAAATTCCAATTCCTGCGGCTGTCGTTTTAATGTTTCTAAATAACTTGTTTGGTATCAATTCCATACCATATCCTTGAAAAGTAATATTTATACACATGTACTACAAGCTGATAGTCTGCTAGGCACTTCCACATGTCTGACTTTATTACATTCTAGAGGTCACCTGTGAAGGAGTATGTTTACCTTATAAGTGAGAAACTTGGATTCAAAGAGGTTAAACAATTTGTATATAACCCCAGGAAGAGTGGAATCTTTCTCACATGAACTCAAGTGTTCCATGCATTTTCCTATGTGACTAGTTTCTTTATATCCTCTTTTCTGTTGTACTGATAAATAAATAGCCTCTAATGTGAAGTAGAATGATATACTATATTAAAGACACAAGTCCTCATCTGTATTTGCTGAATGTTCATCTCATGATATGCAGTTAGAGATATGTGTATGACTGTATAATCTTGAGTATACAGCCAGTCATGCCGTACAAATTTACTGCATGTCTGCCCTTTACTTTGCGGAAGTCATTTATTCCCGTGAGGCATCAGATCCTGCTGGTGTGCATGTCAAGTTGAAGGAGAAATCTTCAAGTGGCTTTTGGGATAGCAATGAAGGTAGCTTCTCATTGTGTCTGGCCCCCGATCCCGTGAGCATGGTGCTATGAGGCATCAGAGCCCACAGTATGTGCTTTTGTACATGTCTGCTTCAACTCATTTAGAGTCAGTGTCTGACGACATCAATTGGTCAGACCCAGACAGAGAAGAAAAACAAATTAAAAAAATAACGTTTCTCTGAGGTCAACATGCTTCCTCCAAATAAACAAAGGTCTGCTTATCTTTGCCTGCTTATCTTTGCCTGCTTTTGAGCATTCTGTGCCTGAGCTCTTGAGAACTTATATCTAAGATGAAACAATGAAGAGAACTGACAAGATTCCATTGTGGAAGAATGTGAAGCTGTCCTAAATCTGCAACAACAATCAGAAACTCACTAGTGTGGATTCCACGCCTTTGCCCTCAGTCCTGGGAGCTGGTGGGGAAGGGGCACTGGCTTTCAAAGGCAGAGACTGATTTGGGTTTCAGTTCAAGCCTTGACACTTTCGAGTCTTGATTTCCTCATCTGTTAAACTGATCCAAAAAGACGAACGTTCTCATTGGATTTTTGTAAGGATGAAATTAGTTACCACATGCCTGGCTTGCAAAAACACACTCGTAAAAAATGTCACCACCATTTATATAAATCACCAGTCTAGCAAAGTCTGTTCTGATTTTTTCTTGCTCTTGCTTTCTCCCAGCTGCCTGACATTTTCAAATTTGTCCTGTAACTAAATATTTTCATTCAAACCACTTTCCCAAGACTCATGGTAGCGTGCATCCTAATTCATTGTTTGGATAGTCCACTCTCCAGTTATTTCTAAGCTTAGAAAAAATAGAATGTGCTACTTGAAAAAAAGAGACAGATTGGTATTTCTTGGATTGGTGTGTGCAAATCAAGGACCAACAAGAAAATGGCAAGACAAGACTGCTCATATTCAAGACTCTTTTGGTTGTATGAACTCAAAACACAGCTAGACTTGCTGAAGCTCAATGGACTTTCTTAGCTCCTAGTTAAGCTCTAAAGAAGTAGATAGGTCTCCAGTCATGGCAATTTGCTCTTTATCTCTCTCCGTCTTTTTGCATATGTTGTGTGAATTTTAATTTCAGAGAAATTCTCCTCCCAAGTAACAAAGGTGGCCCCAGAAAGCTCCAGGATTACTCCTTTACAGCCTTGGATGTAAGAAAAAGAGAGAGATGCAGCCACATCAACAGCCACATCCATCCAAGAAAATATTTTGACTAGCTCTGCTCTGCTTGAATCTTGAACTCACCCCTGAGGTCTATGACTAGGGGAAAGAGTTATATCGGCCAGTCAGGGTCATACCTCCAGTTAGTGGCAATGGAGATCACGCTTCAAATGCTAGAATGACAGATGGGCAATTTATACAAGGAAAAAGGTGTTACATTTCCAGAAGAGAGGCAGGGTGCTGAGAAGTCAAAACAACAGATGTCCACTACAAAATTTCCTGCTTTCACATGGGTGCAGTGACTTAGGGAGTCTCATCATTTCGTAAATTTAAGGTGCTGGTGCTTTGATTATTTCTAGAATGTAAATTTTAGACCAGCCCCATCTAAGCTGCGTAAAAGTAATATAATTATTTTATAGACATTGCAAATTTAGGGGAAAATAAGAAAGAGTCATGTCCAACAATACCATGGGAATTACCCAGATACCTCTATGGATTCAATTAATTGTGGACCATGGTGATTTTCTTACTTATTATGGCTTTCTTACTTACTTAAAGAGAAAAATTCTCCTCTTTTGCAGTTTCTTTTATGTGGCTTACTTTTTTTTTCTTTTTTCCCATTATGGAAGTAAGTTCTCTCTTGACCTGCAAGGCTGAGTTTTAAAATCAAACTTCCCCTGGTTTTTTTAAGAAAATCTTTTTGTTTTTCAACAGATGAATATAATTTATTATGTACTCCTGGATTTATTAAAATTTTCAACTCTGAGAGAAATAATTGAATGAATAGACAAGCCACAGACTGGAAGAAAATATTTGCAAAAGACACGTGTGATAAAGGATTGTAATTCAAATATAAAAGTGAAAGTGAAGTTGCTCAGTCAAGTCCGATTCTTTGCAACCCCATGGACACCAGGCGCCTCCGTCCATGGGATTTTCTAGGCAAGAGTACTGGAGTGGGTTGCCATTTCCTTCTCCAGGGAACTTCCTGACCCAGGGATCAAACCCAGGTCTCCCACATTGTAGAGAGACACTTTACTGTCTGAGCCACCAGGGAAGTCAAAAATATAAAAAGTACACTTAAAACTGAACAGTAAGAAAACAAACTCTATTATTTATAAAAATTGGCTAAAGACCTTAACAGTTCACCAAAGAATATACAAAGATGACAAATAAGCATATGAGAAAACTGCACATCGTATGTCATCAGGAAATGCAGATTATAACGATAGTGCAATACCACAGCAAACCTGTTAGAATATTGAAAAGTCAAAATACTAACGATACTAGATGCTGGCGAGAATGAGGGATAATAGGAACGCTCTCATTGCTGGTGGGAATGCAAAATTCTGTTCTCATAAATGCTCCAGTTTGCACAATTTTAGAATAGTATACGAGGGTTATAGATTTTATACATGGTCAACCCTTGAACAACCCACTTGTTTGAATTTGCATGGGTCCTCTTGTATGCAGATGCCTTTCAATAGTATGTGCTACACGCTCCTGCGTTGGTTGAACTCATGAATCTGGAACCGCAAATACTGAGGAAGCTCAGATATGGAAGAATTGCGGGTGTAGAGCACTGACTATAAAGTATATCTGTTTGTTTATTGAAAGTACTTGTAAAAATTAAGTCTGTTTTAAAGAGAAGAGAAATTGTTTCAGCCACATGTAGTTTTCACATAGAAGCTGATAGACTTGAAATGAGGATTTGGTTGAGTGGCTCCCCCCAAAGTCTTGAACCATTAATTTAAAAAATGGGTGCTTGGAAACAGCTGCATTTTCGGTAACAGTGCCGTGTGATGCTTTGTCCAACATTTAGAACTTTGTGAGAGTGGGCAGGCAAGGAGGGAGAGTCCCATTCATCATCAGAAGTAGATGACAGGTTTTCTGCTAACACTGCTGAAAATAAACAAATAGAGGCAAGTCGTAGCATGTTTCTAATCAAAGTATGTAATATAAAGCCAGCTGTGGCTTTTATTTCTAAAGAAAAGCAGTTGCTGAGCATTAGAACATTTTAGCGGTGGCCACGTTTCAAGGATATGAAGCCATTCCACCTAAGCTTCTCATTTGTTCAAAGGAGCCAGTGTCTTTCACAAAAGGTTTTTTAATTAAATTTTTTTTTAAATTGGGGTATAGTTAGTTGCTTTACAATGTTGTGCTAGTCTCTACTGTACAGTACAGTGGATCAGCCGTGTGCAGCAGCGTTCATCCCTCCCTCTCCAGCCTCCCCCCCACCGCCCCCCATCCCCCCAGGTCATCAGAGAGCGCCCATGATAGCCCTGTGCGATGCGGCAGGTCCCCCTAGCTGTCTGTTTTACACGGGGGTGTGCACAAATGTCACTCCCAGTCTCTCAGCTCATCCCACCTGTGCCCCCCTGTCCACACGTCCATTCCCCACATTTGCGTCTGTATTCCTGCCCTTAAAATAGGTTCGTCTGTATCATTTTTCTAGATTCCACATATACGCATTAATATATGATACTTGTTTTTCTCTTTCTGACTTACTTTACTCTCTATGACAATTTCTAGATCCATCTACATCTCTACAAATGACCCAGTTTCACTCCTTTTTATGGCTGAGTGATATTCCATTGTATATATGTACCATATCCTCTTTATCCATTCATCGGTCAATGGACATTTAGGTTGCTTCCACGTCCTGTCTATTGTAAATGGTGCTGCAGTGAACACTGGAGTGCATGTATCTTTTTGAATTATGGTTTTCTCCAGGTATATGCTCAGTAGTGGGATTGCTGGGTCCATGGTGTGGAGAATGGGAACCCTCTTCCACTTTTGGTAGGAATATAAATTGATACAGCTACTATGAAGAACAAAACCTCATAAGAGGTTTTGATATGCCCTCAGTTCAGTTCAGTCGTTCAGTCGTGTCCAACTCTTTGAGACCCCATGAATCACAGCACGCCAGGCCTCCCTGTCCATCACCAACTCCCAGAGTTTATCCAAACCCATGTCCATCGAATCGGTGATGCCATCCAGCCATCTCATCTTCTGTCGTTCCCCTTCTCCTCCTGCCCCCAATCCCTCCCAACATCAGGGTCTTTTCCAATGAGTCAACTCTTCACATGAGGTGGCCAAAATATTGGAGTTTCAGCTTTAGCATCAGTCCTTTCAAAGAACACCCAGGACTGGTCTCCTTTAGAATGGCCTGGGTGGATCTCCTTGCAGTCCAAGGGACTTCATGAGTCTTCTCCAACACCACAGTTCAAAAGCATCAATTCTTCAGCGCTCAGATTTCTTCACAGTCCAACTCTCACATCCATTCATGACCACTGGAAAAACCATAGCCTTGACTAGACAGACCTTTGTTGGCAAAGTAATGTCTCTGCTTTTCAATATGCTATCTAGGTTGGTCATAACTTACCTTCCAAGGAGTAAGCGTCTCTTAATTTCATGGCTGTAATCACCATCTGCAGTGATTTTGGAGCCCAGAAAAATAAAGTCTGACACTGTTTCCACTGTTTCCCCATCTATTTGCCATGAAGTGATGGGACCAGATGCCTTGATTTTAGTTTTCTGAATGTTGAGCTTTAAGCCAACTTTTTCACTCTCCTCTTTCACTTTCATCAAGAGGCTTTTTAGTTCCTCTTTACTTTCTGCCATAAGGGTGGTGTCATCTGCATATCTGAGGTTATTAATATTTCTCCCGGCAATCTTGATTCCAGCTTGTGCTCAAAACCTATCAAATAAGCTTGATGGGAGTTGTCTCTTTCACATATTGATGATGGATGGTGAACACCTCCATGACTGACAGCAGGCTCGACCTCCTCAGAATAAGCAGGAAGATCAGCTCTTAGCATTGTGTCTCCACTTACGTATACCCAAACTTGCTTGAAATCAGTTCAGAATGTATGACCTGAGAAACTGGAAAATATTACTCCATCTCATCTGTGGTAAATGCAACTCATCTGAACAATTTTTTTCTGTCTCGAATCCCATTTTTACTCTTTCGATCATGAAAGTGTATTCCCTGGATTTTACGACTGCAATCCATACATTAGATTCATGAGCAGTGCATTTACGGAGGGAACTTTGTTTAACCTCTGGCTTCTCAAGTTGAAATATAGAATCTGCTTCTTGCCTGTTAGCCTTCACCCAACATGTATTGGACACCCTCTCCTGGCAGTAATTGTGGCCAGGCAGGATAATCTGCATCTCTCTGCGAAACTGAGCCTTGTCATCATGAAATGTTTGCTCACTGTCCCTGCTGCACTTAGAGTGGAACCTGAAACAAAGGTGGAACCCGCGGAGGAAGAAGGAACCAGCTCATGAGCACCACGGAGCCACACCCTGGGCGCTGTTCAGACCCGGCCCCTGCCGATGTGGAATTTACTAAAAGTAAAAAGATAGATGCACTACTACAGTGAGCAAACATTTCATGATGACAAGGCTCAGTTTCACAGAGAGATGCAGAAAATAGTATATCTTTAAAATGTAAAAAAGTTGAAAGTCACTTAATATTTTGGCATATTTCCCATCAACTTTTCTTATGCCACATATAAATGCAAATATATGTAAATCTAAACATGTACATGTACACAGACATAAAATAACTATACATATGTATGCATGTATCATATATACACATTAGAGACAAAATTCTACTGTGTTTTGTAATATATAAGATAAGCAGAATGATTGAGAGTTGTGTCCTGCATTTTTATTTTGCACACTGGTTCCACAATATATCACCTGACTGTTGGACAAGTAACTTAACCTCTTAATGCCTTGTTTTATTTCTAATATGGGGATAATGTGAATATCATTCCCACAGCTGTTGGGAAGATCAATTTAATATGTATGTGTGTACACACACATTTGGAAAGTACCTGGTGACTGTTAATGTTATTTAAGTATTCACTATGATTATACTATGATCACTTCAGAGTGATAGAAGATCCATAGATTTACTGGCTTTGCAGTATTTTTAAATGCTGTATGTAATTTAACTATTCAGTTCTTGGACATTCTGCCATTTCTGATTTTTCTATAATGCTTTGATGGCCACACTCAACCTCACAGCCTTTGCTTAGCTTTGTTCCTCTTTGTTGTACAACTGAATTATTCTTCTAAGGATAAAAGACTGTAATACAAGAAAAATTTTAAAAAACATACTATTGAAATGAAGTTCATTAGGAATAATTGCAGGGTGTTTCTTCCAGGAAGGAAAAGCAGAACAGACATGTGATATAGTCAGACCAGCTTGGCAGGGAAGGCTTCACGTATCAGGGCGTACCTGAGACCGAAGGCAAGTTATTACTATGGCACTGAAATTACAAAACGAAGTCTCTTGTGAAACCAAAAGGAACACTGGTAGTGATGAGGCAGTCTTCCCTCTTGTCTCTGTTTCAGTCAGGTATGTACTAGCTCTGGTATATGTGTTTGTCAGCTCCTTAGATATTTCATATATTATGAAAGAAATCGTATAGCTAAATGTTTTAATGGATACAATACAAATATTCATGAAAGTATCCAGCATTTATTTCGTACTCTCTGTGTGTTAGACACTGGTAGAAGAAAATGAAGACATAGTCCTACCTTTAAGGAACTCATAATCAGTTACAATAAAATATGATCTTCACTAGAATAAAAGTATTTTTTAACCAAAGTTTATAGGATAAGGGAGTAAAGGTCCACTCCTTGTCTGGGGAGAGATAAGGAAGGATGAATGGATAAAAGCCAAAGAAAAGGCTCATGAAAGCTACGTTCTGTTTTCACTCATGGGATCTGTACTCCTGGAACAATACAGTTTATAGAGTGTATGGTGTGGCAGCAGCTTCAGGCTATCTTTTGGCCACAAAATTAGCCTTAAAAAGAGTGACCTCATCAGAGCTTGGCAATCATGCCTGATAGTATGGGATGTGTTTTGCTATGATGACAGATTAAACCTCAAATGTCAGTGGCTAAGCCTAAGAAAGTCCTCTTTCTCACACAAAGTCTAATGCACATTTCTCCACATGGAGCTTCAGGGATCCCAGCTCCCTCCATCTTACGATGCTACTGTTTTAACACATCACAGCAGTAAGGAGGAAAGAGAGCGTGAAGTGTGAGCATGATCATTCTGAGTTCAGAGTCATGTCTGACTGCATCCTTCACAGTCATATCTTATTGGCCAGAATGCAGTGATTTACCCAACCTAACACTGTGAGACCCTGGAGGTGTATTCCTTTCTGTATGCCCTAAAACAGAAATGATGTCATGGAATTTAGTGAAAACATAGCATTATCTTTCGTAGTATGACATTCAAATCCTCATGCCGTGGTCCAGCCTCCACTGACTCCCAACAGTGGGCCTTTCACAGATTTTGATGTATGAGGAAGGAGACCACCAAAGTGTTGAAGTCAGGTTACAGCTTTATGATATTTATGAGATGTGAAATCAGCTACTAGGTGATATATTTTTAGAGTTTTACAAAATATAGCTATCACTGTGACTGTGAACAGTGATAGATCAAATCTGTACACTTGATTGTTTTGAAGTCTCCTTCTCCACTCTTTCCCTACTCAGGCAATGGAAATTCCATTCTGCTAATCATTCAAAAATCTTCAGGGCATCCACAGGTTCCTTTCTTTTTCTCTTGTACTCCATATCAAATCTCTAAGCAAATTCTGTTGGCTTTATTTTCCTAATATATTCCACATCAAACCACTTCTCCCTTCTCTGTTGCTACCAGGTGGCCCAGAACTCTGGGTGTCCTGCATCACCAAGACAGCCTCCTGTCCCCCTGCTTCCACCCTTGCTGTGTCAGTAATCTGTTACTCTGTGACACCTTATCCCCAAACTTAGTGCTTTAAAACAGACATCTATCATCTCACTATCTCTGTGGGTCAGGAATTCAGGAGTGGCTCAGCTGGAGCCACTGTGTCCTTTATGACCTAGCCTCGGAGGTCACACACCATCACCTCCAAAACATCCCACAGTGTACATGCATCAGCCCACTTCATGGTGGGAGGGGACCACAGAGAGCGTGAGTGCAGTCAACCCTGAGTCTCCACTGGGGGGACTGGTTCCAGGACCCCCTCCCCATTCCAAAATCTGCAGGTGCTCAAATCTCGTCCATAAAATGGCCCTCCACCTCTGTGGAGCAATGTGACCACTGGGCAGTTGGCTCCACAGGTGCAAAACCCGTGGATAAGAGGGGCTGGCTGTATATACTTGAAAAGGGGGATACTGGGGCCATCTTGGGGGCTCACCACTATGGTCCCTGTAGTCCATTCTCTACCTAGCCATCAGGGCAGCCTTTTGAAATACATAATCCAGATTGTGTTCTTTCTCTGTTGAAAACTTCTCAATAGTTTCCCATTTCTTTCGGCATAAAGTGAAGGTTCTGAAAGGCCCACTATCAGCTCCTGGTCGTCCCCTCTCTCTTTCCCTTTCTGTATACCATAGCCACTATCAGCTCCTGGTCGTCCCCTCTCTCTCTCCCCCTTTCTGTATACCATAGCCACTATCAGCTCCTGGTCGTCCCCTCTCTCTCCCCCTTTCTGTATACCATAGCCACTATCAGCTCCTGGTCGTCCCCCTCTCTCTCCCCCTTTCTATATACCACAGCCACTATCAGCTCCTGGTCGTCCCCCCTCTCTCTCCCCCTTTCTGTATACCACAGCCACACTGGCTTCCTTGCTCCTAGAACATTCAGTAGGATGGCAGTCCCACCGAAACCACACTTTTTCTCGGGTGGTACTCAAACCCAGCCAACACTCAGACTGGGGCTTGACCCCATGGGCTGGGAGTTGAAAGCACTTCAGATTTGGGACTTGAACCCACTGGCTTTTGATTGAAACTACTCACCTAGTTTCAGGACTTACTGAAGCTCAGATCCTTTAGTCTCAAGAAGAAAGAATTTCAGCAAAGCAGCAGGCGAAGTGTGGGTTTATTAGCATAGGACACTTTGGGAGAGATACAAGCCGGCAGACAAGGGAGCATAGCCCTGAGAACACAGAGGGCTACATTTTTATAATCAAAGACAAGTGGAGAGGGAAGAAGACCACCTTCTTCCTCATTTGGGGGTATATGTCAAGACTTACATCGTTATCTCCTCCTCTGTCCTGTTTGATCTAACCAGGACTGTCATGCTGCTGCTGCTGCTAAGTTGCTTCAGTCGTGTCCGACTCTGTGCTACCCCATAGACGGCAGCCCACCAGGCTCCCCCGTCCCTGGGATTCTCCAGGCAAGAACACTGGAGGGGGCTGCCATTTCCTTCTCCAATGAATGAGAGTGAAAAGTGAAAGTGAAGTCGCTCAGCCGTGTCCAACTCTCAGCCACCCCATGGACTGCAGCCCACCAGGCTCCTTTGTCCATGGGATTCCCCAGGCAAGAGCCCCCCTGGAGTGGGGCGCCATTGCACCATTTAAATCGTATGTCTGTTAGCAGAAGGGGGGTCACACACACTAAAATGTGGTAATTCATCTCAGGTTTTGGTACACTGTCCCCTTCGCCTATATTTCTGTCGTGGCTACGACATGCAGAAATGCTGCTCTTCAGGGACTGTTAACTCTCTGACTTCATGTCACAAGATTCAGACCCCATGTCTACTCTCCTGTGTTTTTACTATCAAGACTTGTGGCTTGAGTGTGCCTGGCACGTAGATACGTCTGCTCTTCCTGCAAAGTGTGTGTGTTACTCAGTCATGTCAGACTCTTTGTGACCCCGTGGACTGCGGCCCGCCAGGCTCCTCTGTCCATGGACTTCTCCAGGCGACAGTACTGGAGTGGGTTGCCATTCCCTTCTCCAGAGGATCTTCCCGACCCAGGAATCAAACCCAGGTCTCCTGCACTACAGGCTTCTTTAACATCTAAGCCACAAAGGTAGTGTGGATTATTGCCGCTGCTGCTAAGTCGCTTCAGTCGTGTCCGACTCCATGCGACCCCATAGACGGCACCCCACCAGGCTCCCCGATCCCTGGGATTCACCAAGCAAGAACACTGGAGTGGGTTTCCATTTCCTTCTCCAGTGCATGAAAGTGAAGTCTCTCAGTCGTGTCCAACTCTTTGCGACCCCATGGACTGCAGCCTACCAGGCTCCTCCACCCGTGGGATTTTCCAGGCAAGAGTACTGGAGTGGGGTGCCACTGCCTTCTCCAGTAGCTTATTGCTAGGTTGCTGGATCCTTTCCTCGAGTGGTCATGAGCTTACCTCAGTCTCCCATGTTCCTTAAAATGTCTTTTTTGTCCTAATCCCCTAGTGGGATTTCTACATGCTTGTGTGTGTGTGCGTGCTCAGTCCTGTCCAATCTGTGTGACCCCATGGACTGCAGCCCACCAGGCTTCACTGTCCATGGGATCTCCCAGGCAAAAATACTGGACTGGGTAGCCATTTCCTTCTCCAGGGGGTCTTCTCAAACCAGGGATCGAACCTGGGTCTCCTGTGTTGCAGGTGGATTCTTTGTTGTCTGAGCCACCAGGGAAGCCCTTGAAAGCACTACATACATACATATATATACACAATAAGACGCTCTGGGGAAGGCCAACTATGGAGACAGTAAGAAACAGCAGCAGTTGATAGAGGGTTGAGCGTGACAGTGGAGTCGGAATAAAAAGGAGGAACACTGAGGATTTTTAGGGCGGTGAAAATACTCTGTGCGAGACTATAATGATGAACGCATGAAAGCTAAGTCGCTTCAGTCATGTCCGGCTCTGTGCAGCCCTATGCAGCGCTGTTTATCTGTACCAACCCACAAAATGCACAGCACCCAGAGTGAGCCTGATGTAAACTGTAGAGTCTGGTGATGATAATGTGCTATGTAGGCTCACCAGTTGTAACAAACGTACCATCTGGTGGGGCGTGCTGATTGTAGGGGAGGCTGTGCAGGTGTAGGGACCGGAGGTGTATGGACAATCTCTGTACGTTCTTAATTTTTCTGTGAACCTGAAGCTGCTTAAAAAAAAAATCTTTAAAAAAAAAAATCACGAGATAGAAACAAGGAAGCATAAAAAATGATTCAATGTTTGACTGCCTCTGGTTTAATCAAGGCCAGTTCCAGAAGGCCTAATACAGAAGGCCTAATCTCAGGCAATGAGCTAAAAATTGATAGGCCTTGAATATGGATTTTTATTCTTCTCTGTGTTCCTTTAGTTGAGACCACTCTTACTCTAGAGGCAGGGATCACACCTTGGAGTTCTGTTTTGAATTTTGCTGTTTGATATACTTGCTTGGTTTATAAATTCAGTAGATAGTCAGAACCTTTTTTTCAATAAAACCAAATATTTTTATGTCCTAGAACTCCTTATGTGGAAGGGAAAGGTCAGGGATTCAATGTCCTCTAATGTAGTATCTGGTAATAATCCAGAGTATTTATGGATTTTGATTTTCCATGTCTTCTGAATAAGAAGGAATATGAATAGTATAAAGAATCCTGAAAAGACTGTGACTCTCAACCTGGAGTTTGATTTATACGCTAAACTTTTAGCATCTGCCAAGCTCTAAAGATGTAACACAAATGCAATAATGCTTAAGAAACCTGCACTAAAGCAAAAGGGCATGGGACCTGAATCTTCTATTGCCATAGAGAGGCAGGCAAAGGAAATTGCACCGCTTGCCCTTTGATCTTAACGCCACTAATGGAAGTCACCCAGGGTCTCCCGATTAATAAGGGTGCTGCTCTCAATGTGGGACACAGCGCGAGTTACCAAAACCACACTGCTAGTTTTTTCCGAAAGCAGTATGTGCCTTTGTTAGAAAACAAACGCAGGAGGGTTTAGGGCTCAGAGATGCTCTAACTTCATCTCTCATTCTAACCCCTTAGGCTCTGGGATGCTGTGTGGTCTGCACAGGTCGTCTCTTTGTGCTAGAGAGCGGTCTGGAGATGGGATTGCAAGGCCGTAGTTTGAGTTCATGCCCTCCGTGCGTCCAGGGCACCTTAGGAGTGGTTGTGCTGTGCCGGTTGGTCTGTGCCTGTCTCCTTTGGATTTGTTAAAATGCTATGTAAAAGGCTTTTGCATACCTCCTTTTAAAAAATTATTATGAGTCACTTTTATTTTGTGTTTCTTATTTCCAAACATGGTGCGGGACTCCTTATGCGTGTTATTTCATTTGTGCCTCCAGCTGCCATACAGCATAGTTTTATGATTGTCTACATGGAGAAGGCTCCATCTGAGGCTCATTTCAGCTTCTTGCCCGTGGCTGCTTAGCAAGTACAGTTAGTGGAGGTAGGATTGGAGTCCGTATCTGTTGTGAAGAGTGTTCTAGACAGGAACAAATTTAATAAGTAGCTTCGAGAGAAAACAATTACTAGGAGAATTTAAACCATATTTTTAAAATATTTTTTATTGTGGTAAAAGTCATATAATATAAAACACACTGTGTTCACCATATTTAACTGTGCAGTTCAGGGGCACGAAAGACACTCACATCATTGTGCACCCCTCACCGTCGTCATCTCCCGAACTTTTCACCTTCCTGAGCTGAAGCTCTGTCCTGCTCACCCAGCTCCACATTCCCCCTTCCTACAGTCCCAGGCATCTTCCAGCACATTTTCTGACTCTATGAATTTAACTAGTCTTGGTACCTTGTATAAGTGAAATCAGACAATATTTACACCTAATGTATATGGGAATGCATTTTTAAAAGCTATTTTTATGTGGACCATGTTTAAAGTCTTCATGGGATTTGTCACAATATCACTTCTGTTTTTTGGTTTTGGTTTTTGGCCACCAGGCATGTCAGAACTTATCTCCCTGACGAGGGATTGAAGCCACACCCCCTGTATTGGAAGGTGAAATTTTAATTGCTGGACTGCCAAGGAAGTCCCTGGAATGCATTCTTAAGATTAACTTGAAAATAAATTGTACCTTCTTCCTACCCACCACCTGAGACCTAGAGACTGTCATACAGATAAAAGTAAGTCAGAAAAAGGAAAACAAGTATCACATATTAATGCACATATGTGGAATCTAGAAAAATGGTACAGATGAGCCTATTTGTATGGCCCATATAGAGATACGGACAGAGAAAACAAATGTATGGACTCCAAGCAGGGAAAGGGGGGTGGGATGAATTGGGAGATTGGGATTGACATATATACACGACTGTGTATAAAACAGATAACTAAAGAAAACCATTCTTTTTTAGTAACGTCACTGCACACACCCCTGAGAGTTTCAAATCTTTCTCTTGAAAAGGGAAGCATTGTTAGTTTGTTTCATCTCTTGTTGGCAGTGAATTATTTTTTTCCCAACATTTTACTATGAAAATTTTTAAACATAGGAAAAAAAAATCAAAAGAATTGCAGAGCAGACCCTCATCAGTCTGTGGTTTTTCACTTCCTTGGAGAATCCTTTATCCTCTGCCTTCTGTCTCCGCGGTGTGTACACCACCCAGAGGCCCCCTAGCTCTGAGTAATTCACTGCTGGGCCTTAGCACAGCTTTTGATGTACGAAATGCTCTGAGTCTTGTTCTAGTTGAATCTTGAAGCCTCATCCATTGATACATATTTGTAGCTCTCATAAGAGGTCATCTACACACAGAAACCCTGGCCTATGGGCTAAAATGCGGCTCATCAAGGTTTTGTTCAGCTTGTACAGAGTTTTTAAGAAGTGTGAATTCGGATTCCTTTGGGTGGACTGTGCACATCTCAGAGCTTGCAGTGAACCCTCTCATCCCCTCTAACTGTGTTACTTTAGGGTAGAAGGCCATCTCGAGCCTCCCTGAGGCTTTCCAGTTCTTCTTCCCTGTAAATCACCACCACCTGAGATATTTCACCACCGGTTCTTTACTTGCCTTGCCATAGGAGCTTGGTCTCCCAGGTCCTAGCTGTTTAGGCAGCTCTGAACTCTGATTCAGTCTTGTGAAGATGGTGATAGATCTCTTCAAGTCATGTCTATGGGTAGCTGCATTCTGCTAATCTTTTCAGCTCCTCAAGGGTACTGCTTAAGAGTCTTCGAATGCTTTGCAGGGGAAATCGGTGCAGAATTAGTTTGCCTCTGTCTGGTCCCTTCTTGGTTTCTCAGGTTCTGGCTGCCTTAAAGTGAAAGTGAAAGTCACTCAGTCATGTCTGACTCTTTGCGACCCCATGGACTACGTAGTCCATGGAATTCTCCAGGTCAGAATACTGGAATGGGCAGCCTTTCCCTTCTCCAGGGAATCTTCCCAACCCAGGGATTGAACCCAGGTCTCCCGCATTGCAGGAGGATTCTTTACCAGCTGAGCTCCAATACTGGAGCCTTGGTAATTCTCTAATGCCATGTAAGTCCACCATTTCCGGAAGCATCCAATCTATCTCTCTAAACTGTCTGATTCATGCATGTTCTACCAGCCTGATCCTCAGGGCGTTTGATGTGGCCAGTCCCAATTTAATGTTGCCAATGGTAAACGGTTTGGTGATGTGAATAATTGTATTTCTCCTTTATATGCTTTTCAAATTTGTTTTTATTTATCAATTTCAGGTTTCCATTATAGTGAACTTTTACTAGTGAAAGATAATATTACTGTTGAATCCTAATTGTAACAAATAGTATCCTCTTGTTTTTTTTTCCTAAAGATCTTATATTTTAGTAGTCTTGAATTTGTTTCAGAGTTAAATGAAATCTACTTGCCCAAAGAAGCAATGTGACTGTTAAGAAGGCCTTGATACAAGGCTCAGGAGACCAAATGTAGGCTTTGACAGCATTGAGCAGTGTCCTTGAGCGAATCCCTTAACTTTGGATGTATTCATCTAAGTACAAAATTATCTCTAAAGTTCTAGGACGCTGAGAAGAGAAAGACCATGGCTCTGGGAGTGAGAGGTGGGAAGATGGACAGAAGATATTTATCTTTTGTGATTGAGCTCATGGATCACTTTGCTCTTACAATAATCATATATCTCATGTTTTTTACACTGAGAATATCCCAATCATGTACAACATCCACAATCCTACTTCAAACAATTGTGCCCTTAAGTCTTTCTTCTCTCACCCTGCAATCCTCCTCACAAACCAATGTAAGTAATTATCAGAACAAAAATTCAAACACTGAGGCTCTAGCAAGCAGCTCTAACATCAGAGAGTTATTTTCAGATCTCTAGGATTTGAATGGGAGTCCCTTTTAGAAATGGGAATCTCTTGACTGGCAGGAGGAACGTCTCCATTCACACTTTTCATGGGTTCATTGCCAGGGGCCCTCCAGAAGTGTTCAAGCCTGACTACGTGAATCCCCATGGAGTCCCAAGCCTGGCCCCACTGCGGCCAACCTTTTCTTCCCACGCTCTTGCTAACTCCGGCATCTTGAGCTGGGATAAGCCTGGTTCCAGAAGACGCAGAAGGGCGGTGGCAACTATGCTGGTTGGCCATGTTCCATCTGGGAAGGTCAGGGCAACGTGACCATGCTGTCAAGGTTAGGGGAAGCTGGGGAAGGGGGACGAGCAGGAAGGAAGGGATAATTTAACTGAACCTTCAAGCAGTTCAGTTCAGGGACAGCACTGACGTCAAAGCTGTTTCTTATTTTAAAAAAGCCAGGCTGTCTGATTCAAGTAGCCCCTCTTACCTTCTGCCAGTCCAAAGTGCCAGGTCATGACCCTTTGGAAAATCGTTCTTTATAACTTTAGCCCAGGTAGAGGTTTCCCTTTCTTCCTCTTGTTAGATAGGGTTCTGATGCTAAGGGCCGAAGGACGGAGGGGCTAAAGAAAACTTCAAGTCTCACACATCTGATGGATTTTACATTCTTGCTTCATCAGACTCTGGATCTCAGCCTCTCCTACAGTGATTTCCTAAACTTAAACATTTCTTTGTCTGTCCTGTTTAAACTGGCACAAATAATAAGAATTTTTGATTACTTAAATGTGATTTTAAAGAATTGCTGTGACAGTCAATTTTATTGATGTGCTTACACAAGATTAAAAAAAAAAAAAACCTGTGCAATTATATAATAAACCTGATATGTAAATATGTCAACCTTGGAAAGTATGATCCTTTACTTGGCATGCAGATTTTTAATTTTGAAACTTAATATTTCCACTTTTAAACCTTTTTCCATCACTGGCACCTTTGTTTTCAGAGCAACACATTATAGTAGGGATTCAGGTTCAGCTGACAGGGAACCTTCCATCTGGTGGCACTGAGGTAGGTGTGCTCACCAAATGCTCACAGCATCCCTGTGAGAAAGCTGATGGTGTTTTTTTCTTCTAGAAGAGTGAAGGGGATGCTCGGGAGATTTTGTGATTTGCCCAGAGTTCTTCCAGGGTCATCACAAACCTTCCCTGATCCTCCTCTGGTTACGGTTGAATCCCTCCTTCCTTTAAACTCGTACAAGATCCTGAATGTGGTTCTGTTTGATATTTTTGCAATTCTGTCTCGTGTTACTCTCTTTCTAAGCATCTCACTTACCAGACTTCTGATTTTCTTGGCGTGTGATGTCAGGAGCCAGGCTTTGTATCATTTCCTCCTCCATCTATCACATCCTCCTCGATGTCCAGCATGCATCACACCTGTTTAAAATTGTGATTCTCTGTGTTTCTTGGATTGAATCAAGTTGATTTGTGGCTATCCTGTTATTTTGGTTGAGCCTTTCATTCAACAGGTATCTATTGAATGCCTGTGATATGCTTGGCTAAGCACTGCTGCTGCTGCTAAATCACTTCAGTCGTGTCTGACTCTGTGCAACCCCATAGACGGCAGCCCACCAGGCTCCCCCGTCCCTGGGATTCTCCAGGCAAGAATGGCTAGGCACTAGGGGTATAGAAATAAGTGTCAGAAATCTCTGCTTTCATGGAACTTAATGAAGAGAGAGAAGTACTAAGCATCAGAAACAAGTAGAGTATCAGGTGGTGACGGTGCTATGAAGAAAACAAGGAAGGAAGGGGGAACGTTGCCAACAGGCTGCAGGTCTAGGTGCAGTGGTCAGAGAAGACCCTCTGAGAAGGTAATGCTTGAACAAATGCTGAGGAGGCGAGGGAGTGGGCCATGTGTATATACCATTGACATTTTCAAAAAATTGATGTGAATTTAAAACATGTTTTTATCAGGAAAGCAAAACATTGGGTGATTTTTCGCTCAGGTTTTAGATCCATTTTGTTGATCTTAGACTAGAAGGGCCTTAGAAATTATCTTGTCCTTCTTCTTTGTATGGTTTTTAGATGAAGAAACTGAGGCTCCGAGAAGTCAAGTGTATGACTTTAACTTGGCCTTAGATTGACCAGTGAAACTGTAGAGCTTACTGAAAACACAGTTGTGCTGTTAAGATCCCAGTTATTCTTCCATCCATCTGCTTACTCGGCAGGCCTCTGCTGCTGCTAAGTCGAGTCAGTCGTGTTCAACTCTGTGCGACAATGTGGACTGCAGCCTCCAACGTGGACACCAGGCTCCTCCGTCCATGGGGTTCTCCAGGCAAGAGAACTGGAGTGGGCTGCCACTGCCTTCTCTGCAGCAGGCCTCTGTCTTACAGCGGCTCTGTGCCGTAAGAAGAGCCTGGGTGCAACGTCAGAGAAGCAGGTGTGTCCTCGGCGTACTTTATAGTCCACGTGGAAGACCAGCTGCATATCTAGGAATCGGAGGCTACTGAGGCCAAGTGTAAACAGCAATATGAATTCAACTTAAAATGTAGTCACTGAGGCATGGTGTTGGTAGGAGAGCTGAGTCTTGATCCAGCACTAGAGAAAAGATGTGCCATTTAGGGGAGAGAGAAGGTCATTCATTTCAAGCAAAGGACACAGGAAGCTACAAAGCTAAGAGGGCAGGGAGGACTGAAATAACCCAAGCTTCCCTGGAAGTCTCCCACGGTGAGATGGTGACAAACAATTCCAATATACCATGTAAATTTAACATCAGTGGAGAAAGTCATAATTAAGCTTCATTTAGTTTCCAACTTGAGCAGAGTAAACGTCTGCCTGTCTTCTGGCTCTGGACTATATCAGCCCAGCTAAACACTGAACAGGAAGTCGAAGGCACTTCAAAAATGCCTTGACACATATGTTAAATATTCCAAGCTGATATTAACATCCTAAAAGATTATTAATATGTAGGAAATCTACTTTGATTTTTAAGGCGGTTTGTTTCTTATGGATAAGAAAGTGGTTCACAAATCTAGCTGACAAGCTAAATCACCTGGGAAGTGTTTAAAAAAACTATTCCTTGGACCCACATGTTTTGATTCATGAGGTCTTGAGAAGGGCAGCAAAATGAGTATTTTTAACAAGCTCCACATGAATTTAGATAATCAGCCAGCTTCAGAAATGTGCAATATGGAGGCCTCCGCATTGCATGGACTGTTTTCCCCTCTCATCCACATGTTAGAAACTTGAATGATATACTGATTTCGATTTTAATTGTCTTATTACACATAAAAGGCCTGAAGAGGAAAAGGTCGTGTATCATTGTTTCCACACATTGACATATTTTGACTTTCTAATGAATGAACTTCCAACTGTTGTTTGAGGTGATTCAGATTTCTTTTTCCTTGGGTTGTAGGAAAAATGAGATACTTTATCATATTTCTAGAGGAGAAGTAATCTGTACAAATAATGTATGATGTTCATGCTCGGGTAATGGAATCAGTTGATTAATTTCCTCTTTGATTTCTTTTTTGACCCATTGGTTTTTTAGTAGTGGTTTTTAGTCTCCAGGTCAATGTGTGTTTTTTTTTTTTTCCTGTGGTTGATGGATTCCGAGGTTCATGCCATTATGATCAGAAAAGATACTTGAAATAATTCCTATACTCTTAAATTTGTTGGGGCTTGTTTTGTGCCCTAGGATGTGGTCAGTCCTAGACGATGACCCACGTGCAGTTGAAAAGAATGTGTTTTCTGCTTTTTTTGGATGTAATATCCTGAAGATATCAGTTAAGTCTAACTGTTCTACTGCATCATTTAGAATCTTTGTTGCCTTATTTTCTGTTTTGAAGATCTGTCCATTTATACGTTATTTGTACAGTGGGGTATTAAAGCCTCCTACTGTTATTATATTCCTATCAGTTTCTCCCTTTGTATCTGTTATTATTTGTTGTATCTATCTGTGTGCTCCTGTACTGAGTGCATATATGTTGAGGCAGGTAAAATCCTCATCTTGTAGTGATGCTTTTATGATTATATAGTGTCCTTCTTTATCTTTCTTAATAGCCTTTGTTTTGAAGTCTGTTTTGTCACATATGAGTTTTGCAAGCCCTGCTTTCTCATCAGAATAATTTGATTATTCTGTTTTTCGAATGAACAAAAATGTACATGAACAATATAATCAGCATTCCTGATAAATGGTGATAATGACCAGTTCCATTGATCAAACTGGTATGGTTTCTGGTATGTAGTTAGGATTCCTAAGCAATAATGGGTACTGTTATTATTTGATTTATAGATCTCTATGCCTTCCACAGGTCAAATCCCACGTAGATTGAACACATAAAATAATTGATGTGTAGGGAGGAAGGACAACTGGGTGTGTAAGAGATCTCAGCAAATAATATCTGTTCAGACTCTTCTGTTACTGCAAACCTGATTAGTTCCACTCAGGTCCTAGTCCACATGTGTCAACAAAGACTTAGGCACCTCGTTGCAAACAGCATTCTCTTATGTGAGGACCGAGTGGTTACATTAGATCTGAAACCAAGTCAGAGTTTAAGAAAAAGTTTGACATGAAGATCAGAATTTAATTCTGCTTAAGAATCTCAGAACTGTCTCACATCCTTAGATCAACGTGGGAACTGATTTCGGCTCCTGAAATGGCCCAGAGGAAATAGGCACTTGTTCCTCTGTGGTTCCTGTGACCTAGCAGGCACATCACTCCACTTCATCTGCTGCTGTGACATCTGTCTCTAGAACCTGCTTTTTATTTCACTGAATTCATTTTGAGCTATTGTCCTCGTGTGTTCTATTTTCCTCCTTATTCCTGACCCTCTCGTCTTCTGACTTTGTCATAGTTTTCATGTTTCTTTCCTCACCTTGCCACAAAGGCCTTCATGCTTGGGGCTGATTCATAATCCCTAGGCTCTGACTTGGCTCCATAACCATATTTACCCTCCCCTCATAGGTCAACAAACCCTCAACCAGTTGTAGTAGGAGAATAAAGCACAGTATAACCCAGAGCCTGAAAATAGTTTTGCTGAATGGTGCTGATAGAGAAATCAGTTCAGTTCGGTCAGTTGTGTCTGACTCTCTGCGACCCAATGGACTGCAGCATGCCAGGCTTCCATGTCCATCACCACCTCCCAGAGCTTACTCAAACTCATGTCCATCGAGTCAGTGATGCCATCCAACCATCTCATCCTCTGTCATCCCCTTCTCCTCCTGCCTTCAATCTTACCCACCATCAGGGTCTTTTCCAATGAGTCAGTTCTTCGCATCCAGTGGCCAAAGCATTAGACTTTTAGCTTCAGCATCAGTCCTTCCAATGAATACTCAGGACTAATTTCCTTTGGGATTGACTTGACTTGATCCTTTGGGTTGGATCTCCATGCAGTCCAAGGGACTCTCAAGAGTCTTCTCCAACACCATGGTTCAAAAGCATCAATTCTTTGGTGTTCAGCTTTCTTTGTAGTCCAACTCTCACATCCATACATGACTATTGGAAACACCATAGCTTTGACTAGATGGATGTTTGTTGGCAAAGTAATGTCTCTGCTTTTTAATATGCTGTCTAGGTTGGTCATAACCTTTCTTCCAAGAAACAGTGTCTTTTAATTTCATGGCTGCAGTCACCATCTGCAGCAATTTTAGAGCCCAAGAAAATAAAGTCTGTCACTGTTTCCACCGTTTACTCATCGATTTGCCATGAAGGGATGGGACCTGATGCCATAATCTTAGTTTTCTGAATGTTGAGTTTTAAGCCAACTTTTTCACTCCCCTCTTTCATTTTCATCAAGAGGCTCTTTAGTTCTTCTTCACTTTCTGCCATAAAGGTGGTATCATCTGCATATCTGAGGTTATTGATATTTCTCCCAGCAATCTTGATTCCAGCTTGTGCTTCATCCAGCCCGGCATTCCGCATGATGTACTCTGCATATAAGTTAAATAAGCAGGGTGACAATATACAGCCTTGATGTACTTCTTTCCCAATTTGGAACCAGTCTATTGTTCCATGTCCAATTCTAACTGTTTCTTCTTGACCTGCATACACATTTCTCAGGAGGCAGGTCAGGTGGTCTGGTATTCTTATCTCTTTAAGAATTATCCACAGTTTGCTGTGATCCACACAGTCAAAGGCTTTGACACAACCAATAAAGCTGAAGTAGATGTTTTTCTGGAACTGTCTTGCTTTATTGATAATCCAACAGATATTGGCAATTTGGTCTCTGGTTCCTCTGCCTTTTCTAAATCTAGCTTGAACATCTGGAAGTTCACAGTTCACATATTGCTGAAGCCTGGCTTTAGAATTTTGAGCATTACTTTGCTAGCGTGTGAGATGAGTACAATTGTGTGGTAGTTTGAGCATTCTTTGGCATTGCCTTTCTTTGGGCTTGGAATGAAAACTGCCCTTTTTAAGTCCTGTGGCCACTGCTGAGTTTTCCAAATTTGCTGGCATATTGAGTGCAGCACTTTCACAGCATCATCTTTTAGGATTTGAAATAGCTCAACTGGAATTCCATCACCTCCACTAGCTTTGTTCATAGTGATGCTTTGTAGGGCCCACTTGACTTTGCATTCCAGGATGTCTGGCTCTAGGTCAGTGATTACACCATCATGGTTATCTGGGTCAGGAGATCTTTTTTACATAGTTCTTCTGTGTATTCTTGTCACTTCTTCTTAATATTTTCTGCTTCTTTTGGGTCCATACCATTTTTGTCCTTTGTTGTGCCTGTCTTTGCATGAAATGTTCCCTTGGTATCTCTAATTTTCTTGAAGAGATCTCTAGTCTTTCCCTTTCTATTGTTTTTCTCTATTTCTTTGCATCAGTCTCTGAGGAAGGCTTTCTTATCTCTCCTTTCTATTCTTTAGAACTCTGCATTCAAATAGGTATATTTTTCCTTTTCTCCTTTGCCTTTAGCTTCCCTTCTTTTCTCAGGTATTTGTAAGTCCTCCTCAGACAACCATTTTGCCTTTTTGCACTTCTTTTTCTCGGGGATGGTCTTGATTCCTGCCTCCTGTACAATGTCATGACCCTCCATCCATAGTTCCTCAGAAAGATGGAGAAGTAAGGGCTGAAAAAAAGAGGGACTGATTGCTTATCAAATAGCTTTCTCTTTTATGTGGGAGGGGGAGCTGAGTTAGTTCTTCCTCTCTGCATGGACAGAACCATCTGTGTTAAACAGGATCATTCCCACTACAAGCAATAACACAATTAAAACTTAAAAGAGAATTTTTTGACCCCCAAAATTAGGAAGTCCAGGATAGTGTTAGAGTCAGGAATGGTCTTCTTTAGATGTTTAAATGTTATTGTTAGAACATTATGCCTCTCTCACCTGTGGATTCTCTCCACTTTCAGGCAGGTCCCTACTCACGTGACAGGATGGCATAGACATAATTTATGCCCTTATCACTTCAAGCAGAAGCAGAACACTTTTTTCCCAGTTGCTGTGTAGGCTGTATAGCTTAGATCTTCATATGGCATGCTACCCCTACCTGCCAAAGGTATCTTTTCATGCCAGTGCATCTTTGGTGCTGTATCATTATATAACTATAGTAACAAACCGTCTCTTCTTTCACTGATGCATGGGTTCTCTTTCCCCATTCCTGAAGACGGGGCAAATCATTTCATTGTTTGGACCAATAGGATGTTCCAGAGTTTGGCTGTGCCAGTTCTGAGCCCAGTTCTCAAGAGTCGTAAGATTTTCTGCTGTCATTCATTTTTCTTCCATGGATCTTCAAGTCAGGAAATTAAGGCTGCCCTTGTGGAAAGAGAGGCCACCCAGAAGGAGAGGCCCTGGAGGCTGAGGAAATGTGAATAGTGCAGTTCCAGGGAAGATCCAGCCAGCATGAAGGGCCAGTTATGACAGTGGCCAGTTGAGCCAGACGCCAGCGTGCAGCTGAGTAAGTAAGTCCAGCCAATGCCACATGCGGTGGAGATGGTCCAACCCCAGTGAGCCTTGCCCAGATTCCTGATCCACAGATTTGCAACTGATAGTTATCACTTTATGCTACTAAGTTGTGGGGTCGTTTGTCATTCATTAATAGAAGATTGGAAGAGTCTTGTAATTTTTTATTTTTAAAAAACTCTTGGGTATAATTGACATATAGCATGTTAGTTTCAGGTGGTCAGCATAATGATTCAGCATTTGTATACACTGTGAAGTCATTTCCACAATAGATCTAGTTACCATCATCACCAAACAGGTACAGTCTTGGTTTGTTGTGTGTTTTTTTTTTTTTTTTTTTGTATAAAGAGAAAGAACTCTCTAACGATGGACATTTTAGCAACTTCCAAATATTTGATCGAGTATTATTCCTATAGTCAGCATGCTGTCTGTCACATCTGCGTGGTGTATTTACACTCTAAGGGGAAGTGTGTTCCTTTGGACTCCACTCTCCTTCCTCTGGGAGCCACCAGTCTGTCCTCTCTATGAGCTTGACATTTTTTGCTTGTTTTTGCTTTATTCCGTTTTTAAGAGTCTACGTATAGGTAAAATCATGCGTCTTTGCTTTTCTCTGTCTGGCTTATTTACTAGCACAAGGCCCTCAAGGTACATCCGTCTTGTCACAGATGTCAGGAGTCTGTTCTTCATGGCTGAGTAATTTTCTGTTGTGGGTGTGTATACCTTCTACATCTTCTTTATGCCTTTATTCATTAAAGGTCACCTAGGTTGTTTCTGTATCTTGGCTATCGTAAACAATGTTGCCATGGACACAGGGGTGCACATATCTTTTTGAATTAGTGTTTTCATTTTCTTCAGATAATACCCAGAAATAAAATTGGCGGGTCATGCGGTAGTCCTATTTTAATTGGTTTCCGTAGTGGTTGTGGCAGTTTCCATCCCACCGACAGTGCACAGGGCTCACGTTTCTCCACATCCTTGCCTACACTTATCCTTATCTTTTGGAAAGTAGCCATCATAAAAGACATGAGGTAATACCTCACTGCGGTTTTGACTTGCATGTCTCTAATGATTCGTGACATCAAGCATCTTTTCGTGTATCAGTTGGCCATCTCTATGTCTTCTTTGGAAAAATGCCTGTCCAATCCTCTGCCCATTTTTAATTGGATCATTTCCTTGCTGTTGAGTTCTGTAGCTTCCTTATGTGGTTTTATATCAACTCATTATCAGACGTATGATTTGCAAATATTTTCTTCCATTCAGTAGGTTGTCTTTCCACTTTCTTGATGAATTCTATTGCTGTGCAGAAACTTTTTAGTTTACTATAGTTTCATTTGTTTATTTTCGCTTTTGGAGTCAGATCCAAAAGTTCGATGCCAAAACCAATATCAAGAAATTTACTGCCTAGTTTTCTTCTAGGACTTTTATGTTATCAAATCTTACATTCAACTCTTTAATCCATTTTGAGTTAATTTTTTGTATGGGGTTAGATAGGGGTTCAGTTTCATTCTTTCACATGTGGCTGTCCAGTTTTCCCAGCACCACTGAAGGAAACTGCTTTCCCTGTCCTATATTCTTGCCTCTTAATTATCTATATGTAGGTTTATTTCTGGATTTTATATTCTGTTCCGTTTATCTGTGTATCTGTTTTTTGCCAATACCATAATTTTTTGTATTCCTATTGTAACTTGTAATATAGTTTGATATTAGAGAGTGTAATGGCTCTAGGTCTTTTCTTTCTCAATATTGCTTTGACTATTCAGGGTCTTTTGTGATTCCACACAAATTTTAGCATTGTTAGTTCTATTTCTGTGAAGACTGCTGCTGTAATTTTTATAGTGATTGCATTGCCCGTGCAGATTGCTTTGGGCAGCGTAGATATTTTAACAGTTCTTCTAGTCTATGAGCACAGAGTATCTTTCCATTTATTTGTGTTTTGTTCAATTTCTTTCATCAGTGTTTTATAGTTTTCAGTGTAATGATCTTTCACCTCTTTGGAAAAATTTATTCTTAGTCGTTTTATTCTCTTTGATACAAGTATAAATGGAATTTTTTAAGTTCTTTGTCTCATAGTTGTTTTTTTTTTTATTTTATTTTTAAACTTTACATAATTGTATTAGTTTTGCCAAATATCAAAATGAATCCATCACAGGTATACATGTGCTCCCCATCCTGAACCCTCCTCCCTCCTCTCTCCCCATACCATCCCTCTGGGTCGTCCCAGTGCACTAGCCCCAAGCATCCAGTATCGTGCATTGAACCTGGACTGGCATCTTGTTTCATACATGATATTTTACATGTTTCAATGCCATTCTCCCAAATCATAGTTGTTTTTTGAATGCAACATATGTTTATGTATTGATTTTGTATCCTGCAAACAATGAATATGTTTATTAGCTCTAATATTTTTGGGTAGCATCTTTAGGGTTTTCTGTATATAAAATTATGTCATCCTCAAATCGGGCTTCCCAGGTGGCACAGTGGCAAAAGAATCTCCCTGCCAATGCAGGAGATACAGGGGCTGCAGGTTTGATCCCTGGGTCAGGAAGATCGCCTGCAGGAGGGCATGGCAACCCACTCCAATATTCTTGCCTGGAAACTCCCATGGACAGAGGAGCCTGGCGGGCTACAGCCCATGGGTTAATAAAGAGTCAGAAATGACTGCAGGTGTACACACACACACACACCACGCACCACAGACACACACACACACCCTCAAATACGGGCAGTTTTACTTTTTCCTTTCTGACTTGGATAGCTTTTATTTCTTTTTCTACCTTATTGCTCTGACTCAGACTTGCAGAGATACAGTGAATAGAAGTGGCAACTGGGACATCATTTTCTTCTTCCTGATCTTAATGAGGAGAAGCTGAAAGTTTTTTCCCTCTGAGTAATGTTAGCTGAGGGCTTGTTATATATCGCCTTTATTACATTGAGACGTATTCCTTCTATACTTAGTTTGCTGAGAGATTTTGTCATAAATGTATCCTGAATTTTATCAAATTGCTTTTGTTGAGATCCTATAATTTTATCCTAAATTTTGTTAATATGGTGTATCATGTTGATTGATTTGCAGATGTTGAACCATCCTTGCATCCCAGAAATAAATTCCACTTGATCATGATATGTGATCATTTTAATACGTTACTGAATTCAGTGTGGTTACATTTTGATGAGGATTTTTACATCTGTGTTCATCAGGTATATGATATAATTGTGTGTGTGTATACATGTGTGTGTGTATGTATATGTGTGTGTGTGTATGTGTGTGTGTGTGTGTGTGTGTGTGTATGTATATAGGCTTCCCAGGTGGCTCAGTAGGTTTCCACTGTGAAGCAGCGGGCTCAAGTTCAGTCCCTGGGTTGGAAAGATCCCCTGGAGGAGGGCATGGCAAACCACTTCAGTATTCTTGCCTGTTGCCTGGAGAATCCCATGGACAGAGGAACCTGGTAGGTTACAGTCCATAGGGTTGCAAAGAGTCAGACACAACTGAAGCTGCTAAGCATGCACTGCTGCTGCTGCTGCTGCTAAGTCACCTCAGTCGTGTCCGACTCTGTGCAACCCCATAGATGGCAGCCCACCAGGCTCCGCCATCCCTGGGATTCTCTAGGCAAGAACACTGGAGTGGGTTGCCGTTTCCTTCTCCAGCTAAACATGCACACACGCATGTGTGTGTGTGTGTGTGTGTGTGTGTGTGTGTGTATTATCTAATATAATATGCCTTCTAAGGTAGAAGCTTCATTGTTAATTTCATTTTGAATGATCTATCCATTAATGTAAGTGACATATTAAATTCCCCTACTATTACTGTATTTCTGTATATCTCTCTCCTTGGGTCTGTTAGTATTTGCTTTATATAGTCTTATCTTAAAGTCTATTTCGTCTGATATGAGTATAACTGCCTCAGCTTTCTTTCGGTTCCATTTGCACAGAACATCTTTTTTCATCTCTTCACTTTCAGTCTGTGTGTATCCTTACATCTGAAGTGAATCTCCTGTAGTCTGCACATAGATGGTCTTGCTTTATAATCCATTTAGACACTGAGTCCTTTGATTGAAGGAATTATTTGTTTCCATGTAAAGTAATTGATGCTTATACTATTGCTGTTTTAATGGCTGGTGGGTTGTTTTGTGCTTCCTCTCTGTTCCTTTCTTCTCTTGCTCTGTTCCTTTGTGGTTTGATGTCTGTCTTTATTATGTTTAGACTCCCTTCTGCTTTTCTTTTGTGTATGTACTATAGGTTTTTGCTTTTTGGTTACCATGAGGCTTACATATAAAAAATGTATCAGTTTATTTTATGTTGATAACAATTTAAGTGTGAACACATTCTAAAACTCTACCTTTTACTCCCCAACCACCCCCCGCCCTGACCATCACAGATTTCTTTGTTTTAGGATCATGCTAGAATTTCCTTCCACACATTCATGGAGACGGGAGTAAGATTAACCACACTAGAAACATGTGGACTGGGAGTGGGGGCTCTGTGGCCCCAAGGGGAACTAGGATATTAATATAGGGATAATTATGAGGCAAAACCCTCAGATGTTCGCCTGCCCATCCACTTTATATTTGCCTTATTTTGTCTATACTGCTGTTTCCACGTGTATTTATGGAGTACCTAAAGAATAAGACCACTTCTCCTTCCTTTTTACATTTCTCTGTGAGTGTGACACATTCAGGGAAAGAGCTTTGTTTATATACAAACAGATTTTAAGAGCTTATAATCAGGACCTTTCCACATTTTGTATTCTGTTGTCTTGAAAATCTGGCTTTGAGAATATATATATATATAAGCAGATGGCTTCCTATACATAGCATGCTAAAGAGTTGCAGTTCTGCAGCAAAAATCAGAAAAGAAAAAGAAAAACCATATATGTGATGATGGGACTTTACCTCAAAAATACCCATTAATACTATCAAAATAACTCCCATTAAATGAAAAAGCACAGGAGGGAGTGAAAAATGCTTATGGGTTGGAATGTGTTAAGCACAAGAGATTTAATATTCATATATTTTAAGTTCATTCTACATTTCTTATCATTTTACAGTGTGTTTCATGGAGAGGTGTGAGAAATACTTTGTATTTTCCAGAAACTGTATCTTTCATGGAGAGAGAATATTATCTTTACAACTTGTTAAAGCAACTGTGAAATAAACTGAATCTTTTTGTCTTCGGAGTAGAAGAGCTGGTTGACACCTTTCCTCATATGTCTAAGAATTTTTGTTTTTTTTTTTTTCTTTTCCCGAACCAGGCATATGGAAGATTTCTTAATAAGATTTGTTGATAATTCTACTGATATGAAGAATTCATCTACTGTAATCTTTAGACATTACCAACAAAATGAGCCTGGTTTCTATAACTTTCCTCTTGATAGAGTATAAATTTTTAAAAGCCATTTATTCCTTTGTACATTCTTAGTTATTTCAAGAAGGAAGGTGTTTTCTATTTCTGGTCGTAGATGAAATAGACTTCACGTTGGACTAAATGCGCATGAATATGAACTCAAGGCATTTCAGGAAGCCAGTGGACCAGCACATGGAGTAACAAATAGCAGATTATAAATATTACAGCTGATGACCAGCCTAAGGCTGACTCCTTGTAAGTAAAGCCCCCTTCCCCACGTTTGCTCTCCCACCACAGCTCAAGTGGTCCTAATGGATTATTCTTTCAGATTTTACTTTAACTCTGTTTATGGAAAGGCCTTCTATTGAAACTTGGAATGTATTCATTTCTTCAGTGATCTACTTAGGAGACTTTCATAGAGAACAGACTTTGGGCACAGCAAGGGAAGGAGAGGTTGGGAAGAACTGAGAGAATAGCGTTAAACATATACATTACCATATGTAAAATAGATGGCTAATGGAAGGGTGCTGTATAACACAGGGAGCTCAGCTGGGTGCTCCGTAGTGACCTAGATGGGAGGGATGGGTGGGAGGAAAGGCAGCTCGAGAGGAAGAGGACCTCTGTATGTTTACGGCTGAGTCATGTTGTTGCAGGGAAGGAGCCAGCATAATATCGTGAAGCAAGTATCCACCAAATAAAAATAAATTTAAAAAGAAAGAAAATAGAGGTGTGTTATATGTTGGTTAAATGAATGAATGGAGAAGTGCTTGGAGGTGAATGAGGGCAAGTTCAGTCTAGGTGAGGTAGGAGTCATGGATTTGTAGTTTGTAACAGTGTTTGGAAATGCTAGCATTGTTAAGTAATGTGTAGAGCACATGTATTTACACGTTTGAATATGAAAGAAATGAAGTGGAAGTCTGGGATGAAGCAATTGCATGGATGTTTTTATTTGTGCACATAAGTCTCTCTTGTATTAGTCGTATCCAAGGGGTGCCACTGGGGCATTAGCGTTAAGCAGTGTTTCTCAACCTCAGTGGTACTGACACTTTAGACTGGAGAATTCTTCATTATGGGAGGCTGTCCTGAGGAGTGTTGGAGGTTAAGTATCATCTTTGACCTTTGGCCCACTAGATGCCAGCAGCACCCTCCCCCTCCCATTGTGTCAACCAATTCTCTGGACTTTAACCAATTTCTCCTGGAGCAAGATGGGAGAGAGAAATCAATCCTAGGTTGAGAACCACTGGTTTGGAATATTCACAGATACCAGGAGTGAAGTTTTCAATCACCTACCATGAAATACTCTAACTAGAACATTAGCAAAACCAGCATTTATTCTGCAAGGTTGTGCTCAGAAGAAAGTTAGTGTATTGACCACAATTATATGACCATAGTCTTGGGTGTGCTGAAAATGCAGCTTTATTTTGGGGGAAAGAGTGCATGCTCAGTTACTCAGTCATGTCCAATTCTTTGCAAACCCATGAAGAACCCCCATCCTCTGTCCATGGGATTCTCCAGATAAGAATACTGGAGTGGGTTGCCATTTCCTCCCTCCTGATCTTCCTGATCCAGGGATCGGACCTGAGTCTCCTGCGCCTCCTGCATTGGCAGGCACATTCTTTACCATGGTGCCACCTGGAAAGAAGTACTTACTGGGGGGGGGGGGGGGGGGGGGGGGCGGTACTTAATTTCTATTGCAATGACCTCTCCAATCCCATTCCACCAGGGTGCCAGAAATTTAATCACAGTCAATATTATATTTCTTTTCTTCAGAGCTTACCAAGCTTCAGGGGCATAGTGCACAGGAGTCAAAGGTGGGACTCCAATAACAATTGCCTACACTCACATCCTTTGAGATGCTCATCATTCAGTCTACCTGGACGTCAGCCATGGTGCTCATTGGCTGGTGCTAAATCGTTCCTCTCCCGTCTCAGTGTCCTCAAGATCTGGTAGCTCCCTCTGCTATTTCTGTACTCTTCTTAGACACAAAGAAGTTTTTCTTCTGCTCCAACACCATCGTAAGAGATGAGAAATTCCACAGGCTGTCTAAATAATTGTGAGGGTTGGAATAAAGGTGAATGTTATCTTTGCTGGCCACAATCAGAGGCCATCTTTGTCTTACTACAACCCTTTGGTGTGGTACATATACACAATGGAGTATTACTCAGCCATTAAAAAGAATACATTTGAATCAGTCCTAATGAGGTGGATGAAACTGGAGCCTATTGTACAGAGTGAAGTAAGCCAGAAAGAAAAACACCAATACAGTATACTAACGCATATATATGGAATTTAGAAAGATGGTAACAATAACCCTGTGTACGAGACAGCAAAAGAGACACTGATATATAGAACAGTCTTAAGGACTCTGTTGCAGAGGGAGAGGGTGGGAAGATTTGGGAGAATGGCATTGAAACATGTATAATATCATGTATGAAACGAGTGGCCAGTCCAGGTTCGATGCATGATACTGGATGCTTGGGGCTGGTGCGCTGGGATGACCCAGAGGGAGGGTATGGGAAGGGAGGAGGGAGGAGGGTTCAGGATGGGGAACACACATATACCTGTGGTGGATTCATTTTGATATTTGGCAAAACTAATACAATTTGTAAAGTTTAAAAATAAAATAAAATTAAAAAAAAAAACAACCAAAAAAAAAAAATTCACAGTATAAAAAAAAAAAAAAAAAAAGATTCACAGTATATAAAAAAAAAAAGAATGGGCTAGCATCATACTCTATATGATTTTTTTTTTTCCACACTGGGTTGTTTCCAGTTTGCAATCAGTTTCCATTCCAGCAAGTATCTTCAGTAAGTTGCTGTCTCTACTCTCTCTCGAATGATGGTTAGTTTTGTAACCCTTCAATCTTATGTATATGAATATTCCTGTGCCACGCTTTGCCTCCTCCTGTTCCTTCCCCCTCCTTCTCTCTGTGCTTCTCTTCCCTCTCCCTGCTTCTCCTTTGCCTCCCTTTCTTGAACTCCTTCTCCCTCCTGGCATTTAACCTATATCCTAAATTTCCTTGTTGGAACTATTCTTGCCACTCCTGACTCTTCTTAGTGACATTGATGTGTGATAAATGCTGATTATGACTAGCCAAGCACTAGTATTTTATTTATATTATCTCATGATATCCTTAACATCCCTGAATCCTGAGCATCCCTTTCAAAAGACCAAGGCAGAGGTTGCAAGGTTCTCTGACCTAACCTTAGAAGCCACACAGCATCACTTTCCACACATTGTATTGGTTACAAGTGAGTCACTAAAGCCTGCCAGGTTCGTAGAGAGGAGAGTTAGACTTCACAATTTGCTGGTGAGTGGCAGGTCGCAGAGCAGAAGATCACACGGGGTGATGGATGTAACGACCACCATCATTGGAAAACACAGTGTACCACATCCACATTTGGATGCTGGTCCTGTTGCTTACCAGTTGACCGTTTTGTTTTTATTATTTCAAGGTCTAGCTCTCAAAACTCTAAAATGAAAGTTAACTTCAGATGTGATTAATTTCTCTTCTGGACTATTAATAAAAAGTTCTTTCTGCATAGACCCCACACGGCCTACACTTTGTGTTCCCAAAGTTTATACAAGTCGTTCACTAGGGGAAAATAAAGGAAAGAAAAATTCTGCCATTTTGATAAATCTACCATCAATATTAATTCAAATATAAAATTTAGAAGGAATCTGCAGGTCAGACTTCCCCTAGAGCACTGGCTTATCTGAAGCATTTTTTGTATAATATTCTAGGAAAGCAGTGTACTTAATAACCATCTTGAATTCAGCTCTTTAACCAAGCACCTTTCTATTTAAAGATGAATATCTATACAACAGGAGATAAGATGGAAACAGAAAGACAGCTTTTTCATACTGTCAATAAACATCCTTTTTCATACTGTCAATAAACAAAGATGATGTCAAAGAAAAAAAAAATAGTGTCAACTGTGGTTCTTTGTTTGTTAAGGTAGAATAGAAGGTTCTGCCTCCAAATCAGGGCCAATCATTACCTTGTTAAAGGATGGGTCACAAAGAATAATCTCAACCCTTAATGTGTAGGTAGATTTTAAATTTTATTAGACCTGTTTTCTAGTGCCTAACTGGATGGATGGCATAATTGCCATGAGCACAGTTGTTTTTTAGTAGAACAAATACAGTCAAATCATATTTCCTGAACCTGTAGGCCATTATAGATAGGAAACTGCATTGTTACAAAAAGTATAGTCATTTTTCCCATTCTGGTTTCTCCCAACCTGGAATTCCAGTTGTTGAACTGGTAATCATAGACGGAATCAAATATGGCAGTTGGTGGAAGAAAGATAAGTCAGTTTAGAAAGAGTATTTTTTTTTTTCTCAAGAAAAACATTAATTATTCTTATTTTTTGACTTGTTCTGTAGATTCTTCTGGATTTTTTTTCTTTTTTCTTTTTTTCCTTTTCCCTCCCTCTGTTGTAGATGTCAATTTTATTGGCACTAAGAAATCCAATTAAGCTTTTGAGCTTTTTTTTTTTTCTTTTTCCTCAGTCACATTTTTTATTGTAGTCATAAATATCTGCCTCTAAATTGGGCTTTTGCAGTTCTGTGGAGTTTTCCTTTTTCTTCTATTTTCTCTTTTCTGAATTTTATTTATTTTTTTAAATTTTATTTTATTTTTAAACTTTACATAATTGTATTAGTTTTGACAAATATCAAAATGAATCTGCCACAGGTATACATGTGTTCCCCATCCTGAACCCTCCTCCCTCCTCCCTCCCCATACCATCCCTCTGGGTCGTCCCAGTGCACTAGTCCCAAGCATCCAGTATCGTGCATTGAACCTGGACTGGCATCTCGTTTCATACATGATATTTTACATGTTTCAATGCCATTCTCCCAAATCTTCCCACCCTCTCCCTCTCCCACAGAGTCCATAAGACTGTTCTATACATCAGTGTCTTTTTGCTATCTCGTACACCAGGTTATCGTTACGATCTTTCTAAATTCCATATATATGTGTTAGTATACTGTATTGGTGTTTTTCCTTCTGGCTTACTTCACTCTGTATAATAGGCTCCAGTTTCATCCACCTCATTAGAATGGATTCAAATGTATTCTTTTTAATGGCTGAGTAATACTCCATTGTGTATATGTACCACAGCTTTCTTATCCATTCATCTGCTGATGGACATCTAGGTTGCTTCCATGTCCTGGCTATTATAAACAGTGCTGCGATGAACATTGTGGGTACACGTGTCTCTTTCCCTTCTGGTTTCCTCGGTGTGTATGCCCAGCAGTGGGATTGCTGGATCATAAGGCAGTTCTATTTCCAGTTTATTAAGGAATCTCCACACTGTTCTCCATAGTGGCTGTACTAGTTTGCATTCCCACCAACAGTGTAAGAGGGTTCCCTTTTCTCCACACCCTCTCCAGCATTTATTGCTTGTAGACTTTTGGATCGCAGCCATTCTGACTGGTGTGAAATGGTACCTCATAGTGGTTTTGATTTGCATTTCTCTGATAATGAGTGATGTTGAGCATCTTTTCATGTGTTTGTTAGCCATCTGTATGTCTTCTTTGGAGAAATGTCTATTTAGTTCTTTGGCCCATTTTGTGATTGGGTCATTTATTTTTCTGGAGTTGAGCTGTAGGAGTTGCTTGTATATTTTTGAGATTAGTTGTTTGTCCGTTGCTTCATTTGCTATTATTTTCTCCCATTCTGAAGGCTGTCTTTTCACCTTGCTAATAGTTTCCTTTGATGTGCAGAAGCTTTTAAGTTTAATTAGGTCCCATTTGTTTATTTTTGCTTTTATTTCCAATATTCTGGGAGGTGGGTCATAGAGGATCCTGCTGTGATGTATGTCGGAGAGTGTTTTGCCTATGTTCTCCTCTAGGAGTTTTATAGTTTCTGGTCTTACGTTGAGATCTTTAATCCATTTTGAGTTTATTTTTGTGTATGGTGTTAGAAAGTGGTCTAGTTTCATTCTTTTACAAGTGGTTGACCAGATTTCCCAGCACCACTTGTTAAAGAGATTAAAGATTATTTTATAAAGTTGCCAGAAATTTTAGTATCTTGACAATATGCCTCAAAGTCTTGATAACTGAAGGGCACCTCCTTTATCACACTGGTTCTGTTTTTGAAGGTGTCACTGTGGATAGGTCATTATTAGGACATTCACTCCTTTATCTTAAAGCTAGACATATGCACAAATCCCATTCATTTAAGAAGTTCAGATGGTGTTATTCCATGAAGTTATAAAAGCCAGTGTGAGTGAAGTCAGAAATGTTAGAAATTCTGGCTTTGAGTCATGACTCACTCACCTCGGGTAAGTACCTGTCCCACCCAGGCTGAAGTTTGCTAATAAGTAAAACCTCGTGACTCCTTCCAGCTCTTGAGTTCTACTCCCTTAAGTTATCTGAAAATAGCAAGTTTTCTTGGTGATTGATGCTGTAAGAGACGTTTGCCAGCGCTGCAAGTGGGGGCACATACTTTTAAATGCTTTGCTTTCAGCCACTTCCCCCTTGCCATCCTAGCTCAGGGACTGATGCACAAAACCATTAAAATACCTAAAGACTTTAAATTAAACATGTTCTCTTTTATGATTGGCATAAAAGTACAGCTCATTGAAACCGTAAAAAGAAGGAAAAACAGAACTTGTTCAAATACTGAGCTCCTTTGAAAATTAAATGCCTTCAACTAAGAGATGACTCTCAGGGAATCACTTTTTCATTATAGCCTCTGGATTCCCATGTCGCACCTCATTTGAACATTTCACTGTAGGATCCACTGGGCTGTACTGAGCAGAGGGAATTTTATGCCTGGTATTGTTGAATGATTGTTATTTTTAAAAATTCCCTAAAAATGTTGACTCAGATTTAGAACTGTATTTGAGTGTAACAGAAATTCAAGAAATAAAAATAAGGCAAAAAAAGCCAGCATGATTGTTGTTGTTTAGTCGCTAAGTCGAGTCCAACTCTTTTGCGACCCTATGGACTGTAGCTCACCAGGCTCCTCTGTCCATGAGATTTTCCCAGGCAAGAATATTAGAGCAGGTTGCCATTTCCTTCTCCAGGGGAATCTTGCTAACCCAGGGATCGAACCCATGTCTTCTGCATTGGCAGGTGGATTCTTTACCACTGAGCCACCAGGAAAGCCCAGCATGATTGCTCAGTTCAGTTCAGTCGCTCAGTCGTGTTCGACTCTTTGCAACCCCATGAATCACAGCATGTCAGGCCTCCCTGTCCATCACCAACTCCTGGAGTTCACGCAAACTCATGTCCATCAAGTCGGTGATGCCATCCAGTCATCTCATCCTCTGTCGTCCCCTTCTCCTCCTGCCCCCAATCCCTCCCAGCATCAGAGTCTTTTCCAATGAGTCAACTCTTCACATGAGGTGGCCAAAGTATTGGAGTTTCAGCTTCAGTATCAGTCTTTCCAATGAACACCCAGGACTGATCTCCTTTAGAATGGACTGGTTAGATCTCCTTGCAGTCCAAGGGACTCTCAAGAGTCTTCTCCAACACCACAGTTCAAAAGCATCAATTCTTTGGTGCTCAGCTTTCCTCACAGTCCAACTCTCACATCCATACATGACCACTGGAAAAGCCATAGCCTTGACTAGACGGACCTTTGTTGGCAAAGTAATGTCTCTGCTTTTGAATATGCTATCTAGGTTGGTCATAACTTTCCTTCCAAGGAGTAAGCGTCTTTTAATTTCATGGCTGCAGTCACCATCTGCAGTCATTTTGGAGCTCAAGAAAGTAAAGTCTCTCACTGTTTCCACTGTTTCCCCATCTATTTGCCATGAAGTGATGGGACCAGATGCCATGATCTTAGTTTTCTGAATATTGAGCTTTTAGCCAACATTTTCACTCTCTACTTTCATCAAGAGGCTTAGCATGATTGTTAGATGTGCCCAAAAGAATGAAGGAAAACAGAGTGAGCTGTAGTACACCAACAACAGTTGTTGATGTGCTGGGTAGGGATTGGCACGTGAAATCCAGTTTGTATATAGGAGGATGCCAGTGATGCCAGATCTCCATCACTTTTCTCTTCATAGGTTTAGAAGCTTCTAAAAATAATTCTTTATAGCTCAAGGTTCAGAAAGCTTAATTTGCATTAATACATAATGTGCAGTGAATGTGAATATCAGACTTTTTTTTTATCTGTACCTCTTAGAAGGAGCAGAGACAATAGCCAAACCTTGTAACTAGCTCAAAAGATAGACAGGCTGTTCATTTCCATTCTGTTTTGCTGCAGGGGAGGGGCTGGGGTGGAGGAAGCTGAGACAGAGCACAGTTATTCCCTTGCTTCTTAGAAAGATACCCAGCCAGCTACTCATGGAAAATGATAGGAGACTTTGGAGAGCAGCCCTGTCCAGCTCAGGTCGGCCCAGGCCAAATGGTTTGGCTGAGGTTTGGCTCTGAGTTGTGAAGTCTTCCATGAGGAACCTTGCATCACAGGCAGCAGGGCAGAACGAACACAGGGTTAGGACTTGGAGATTAGAGAGACTCCGTGCGTGTGTGCTCAGTCATGTCTGGCTCTTTGCAATCCCATGGACCTTAGCCTGCCAGGTTCCATTGTGCATGGGATTTTCCAGGTTGGAATCCTGGAGAGGGTTGCCATTTCCTCCTTCAGGGGATCTTCCCAACCCAAGGATCACACTCACATCTCCTGAGTCTGCTGCATTGGCAGGTGAGTTCACCACTGCGCTACCTGGGAAGCAGAGAGCCTCCAGGTCACTGCAAATTCTGAGAAAGCTTCTCCAGAGAAGCTGTTTACCCATTTCTCAGTCCACCTCTCACCTGCTATACCCTGGGGAACAGACCATTTTTTCCAGCCTCCACAGAGCATGTTATGTGTATACTTGACTGAACATAAGATAGAAATTTTACTCAAGACAAGCCCTCAGAATAAAAGGTGTGAATTATACTCTAGTCTTTGTAAAGCATCTCATCTCAGAGACAGCGTCACTGACCCCTTACTTTGAACAACCAAGAACTGTTTGGTTAAAACAGGTTAGCACAATATATCCTCCATCGTTACTGGTTTTGAATATCTGTAGCGGCCATGTGAAAAGAATCATTTCTTTCAAAGGTAGGCAAACTTAAAATGAGGGTGGATTCCATTAGCTGAGAGGCTTTTGAAGACCACTCGGGCTTCCCTGGTGGCTCAGCATTAAAGAGTCTGCTTGCCAATGCAGGAGACATGGGTGGGATTGCTGGGTCGGGAAGATCCCCTGGAGGAGGAAATGGCAGCCCACTCCAGTATTCTTGCCTGGAAAACCCATGGACAGAGGAGCCTGGTGGGCTACCGTCCATAACGTTGCAAAGAGTCAGACACGACTTAGCAACTGAAAAACAATAACTCAGAAGCGGCAGAGCAAGTTCTTGTGCTGTGATCACAGACACTTACAGGACAAATAAATAAGTAACGAATCCCAGGGTTGTACAAATGAGTGCTTAAGGCTTGACTTAAACTTTCCAACTGGAATCATTTTACATGGACTCAAAAAGTCAGTATCTCAGATGAAAATGAAATTATGCACTGGAAAAATCTTAAACTATGACTCTCTTGATAGTGAAGGCAGATTTAAAAGATGCGTGTGGAGTTTTCCTAACATTGTTTGAAACAGTGAGGGAGTAGTGTTTCTGAAAGTGTGTGTGTGCTGTATCGCTAAGTCGTGTCTGACTCTTGCGATCCCCTGGACTGTAGCCCACCAGGCTCCTCTGTCCATGGGATTCTCCAGGCAAGGATACTGGAGTGAGTTGCCATTTCCTTCTCCAGGGGACCTTCCCGACCCAGGGATTGAACCTGCATCTCTTATGTCTCCTGCATTGGCAGGCAGGTTCTTTACCACTAGCACAACCTGTTTTACTAATATAATTTTACATTTTAAAGTAAGAAATTAAATATCCTTGATCTCTATTTAATCACTTGATCTGCTCTCCTAAAAGTTTCTATGTTCAAGTTAGTTGAGAACATTTTTCGACCAAGAAAGTAGAAGCTTGATTTATTTACAATCTTGTCATTTGGAAGCCATAGTTTATTACCTATTTCTCCATAAGCACTCTAAGGTGTTTTCTTATAAGTCAGCCAAGAACCTACTTCACAAGCTGTAGGCTGACCAGAACAACCAGGTCCTACAGGATCTGAGCCCAAGAGACAGGAGAAGTTAGGAGCCAGAGTCTGGCAGGGTTGTGATCGTAAGAGTTTAGAAATGAGCTTATACACCCAAGCTGTTGCGACCAGGATGAGAGAAGCAAAACAGATTGGTTCATCTTGTTTTTCATTCACGTGAGGGTGTCGTACACTGGAAAGATATGTAATCCAATCTAATGTGCATTCAGCCTTCCATTCACTTAGCAAAGCACAGAGCCGAGAACCTGTCATGTTCCAAACACTGTGCTAAGTTCCAGAGAAAGAGCTGTCAGCCAGACAGAGACAGTCTCTCCCTGCCTCAGCCAAACAGGTGCTGGTGGTGCAAGCTGAGTGCTGGCTCCGGGCCCCGGGCTGCCCGGCTTCGCGGTTTGAATTCCTGAAGCAGGACTGGATGCGCAAATAATCAGCGATTGGCATCTATTTGTGAAAATGTGCATTCCTGCACTTGTCCTTCATTTATCAGATATTTGATAAATAATGAGTTAGGCACTGGAGAGTAATGAATGATTATTAAAAACTCATGGAGCTTCAGAAAAAACTCAAGGGCAACAGAAGCATTGATCAGATAGCGACCCAACTCAAGGGTAACATTTTGAGAGACAGGTGCTACAATGAGTAAGTATTTGTTATTTCCAGAACCTAAATGAGACTTTTGTGTTTTTTATCGATGTGGGAGTTGGTGATGGACAGGGAGGCCTGGCGTGCTGCGATTCACGGGGTCGCAAAGAGTCGGACACGACTGAGTGGCGGAACTGAACTGAACTATACACGTAGAAAAGTGAACAAAGCATAGATGTTCACCTCAGTGAGTGTTCACAGAGAAGGGGAAAATAACCAGCCATCTCAAAAGGCCCCCTTGTGCCTCCTTTGTCACCATTTACCCTAAGGGTGACCAGTGTCCTGATCTGTGAAGCATGGCGTACTTCTCTATTTGTGAGCTTTATGTAAAAGGAACAGTGTTGTTTGTTTTGAGGTTTTTAGTATCAACTTACTTTATTCAACATTACCTTTGTTAGATTCATCTCTATTGTTATGCATGAATTTTATAGTATCCCATTCTGTGTGTAGACTTCAATTTATTCCTTTTGCTATTAATAGGCAATGGGGGTTGTTTCTAATTTTTGTCTGTTTTTTTTTTTTTTTTAAGTTTTATTGATTAATTGGCTGCACTGCACAGCATGTAGGCTCTTAGCTGTCTTGCCCTGGGAGCTCAGAGTCTTAACCAGTGAGCCATCAGGGAAGTCCATGTAGCATCTATTTTTAATTTTCATCCTTTGGTAGCAGAATAGTACAAGCTTATTTAAAAACTGAGAAATGGTACAAATTTAAACTTCATTCATACTTATATATCAATAGTGCTTCTATAAATGTTCTAGTCCATATGTTTTAATGAAAATACTCACTTTTAGTGGGTATATGAGATTGGCAGAAATGGAATTGTTGGATCAAAGGGTGTCTATGTTCATTGCTAGTAGGAGGGTCAAACTCTTTTCCGAAATGGCTGTGCCGTTTTGCATTTCTAAGAGCAATGTACAAGAGTTCCAGTCCCTGCACATCCTTACAGCCCTTGGTATTGTCAACAGGGTCACGTTGTCGTTTTGATGGCATTTCTAAAAAGGCAGGGCAGGAATGGCTCCCCTGAAGAACTGACAACAGAGCTGAGACTTGAAATGATGTGCTGCGGTTCATTAAGGTAGGAGGGGAGCAGATTCCATGGACGGAGAATGGCCCTGTGCACAGATCCTGTGGCAGGAGGCAGCGTAGTCAAGAGCTGGGGAAGGGAGCAGGTGTGGCTGGAGCTGAGGCAGTCGGGTGGATGTGGATGGCTGTGTCTGGGGCATCTGGTGGGGCGGAACCTTGGAGGTTTATCTTTCTACTCAGCACAACAGAAATCCTCATAAGACTCTAAACAGAGGAAATAATTACGTTTGACTCTGATCAGTATAGCTGCTTCATGGAAAACAAATTAGAGGGGCCGATGGATGGAGAGAGGAAGTGGATATGCAGAGAGAGTTAGTACAGAAACCCAGAGGACAGCACCAGGTCTCCAGGCAGGAGGCTTCTTCCTGTGACTTTGTCGTTAGTCTGAGCCTGATGTTCGTCACAATCCCAGACCTTTTGGAATATGTAACCTATTCTTCAGAACCATAGATTACAGTCTGTTTCAGTGTGACCAATCTTCGCCTTGATCTAGTTAATCAAGAAACCTATTTTATAATTCCCAAGCGCTTGAGTAGATTGACCAACACAGTTAAAATGATGGGCTCTGTTGTCTTTCCTTCATTTACTGAAGTTGAAATCATAACTGGCTTTGCCCTTTTTTAGGGCTCATAGCTCAGTGTGTGTCTATGGGCACTTACAGAAAATACCAACGCAGCCAAGGTCTCCTCTCATATAAAGGAAATGTAGGTGACACAGCTGTGTAACAAAGGAAGCTCGAATCTGGGTTTGTGTGCCTACCAGTCAAACTAGAGTCCATTTGCCGGCTCTGGCTCACTAGCACTAGGGACTTGCGATGACTCTGCCACTGGGATTAGTCATGGGAGTATGGAATACAGAAATGTAGTACATTGATGTTTACATACAACTGTGAAAGAATTGAGTGGGAGTTATTTATGTGAGCTTCTCTAGTGAAACCTCAGTAGATTAGACGAGCTATCTAAATAGTCATTAACATGACAACATAATGATCTGGGAAATTAATTTAGAGGACATTAAACAGTGATATGCAGAAATCTCTTTAGATGTAGATTGAGGAATGGAGGGGATGTGAGTGTGACTGCATACTTGCACACATATGAGTGTGGCATTATCACAGACCAGAGTTTACCATGAACTCGTGAACAATTCATTACTTCTCTCTAGACATTGGTTTCTATGTCAGTGAAATGAAGGAATTGGCCTTAGATAATCCTTAAGGACCATTAAGCTCTAATGTCTGAATTTTTCATTATTAATCAACTGTAATAACATGCTCTCCAGTGAGCCCTCCACAACAGCCGATTCCTTACTCACAAATTAGAAAAGTAGGATAATTAAAGCATATAGAAATGTGTGAGAGTTAAGTAGATTTTTTTCATGGTAACCCCCGGAAAAACTAGATACTTCTGTGTTTTTTTTTAAATTAGTTTTTGAAATGTTCATGTGATTTAGTAGATGCGGCCAAAATGCAACAGTTTAGTTAATAATATTTATTGACTGGGCTTCCCAGGTGGCTCAGTGGTAAAGAATCTGCCTGCCGATTCAGGAGACGCAGGAGACTCCAGTTCAATCCCTGGGTCAGAAAGATCCCTGGCAACCCACTCCAGTATTCTTCCTGGGTCGCCAAGAGTTGGACACAACTGAGCACACACACATTTATTGGGGTTAGTCAAAAAAACTATCAAAGAATACTTTGGAAAAATTTCTGACTTGAGTTGTTCTAACACTGAGACTATGGGGATGCATTGTGTTTTACTTTTAAATCCATATAAACTGACATGATTAAAAGGAATAACATTAGAGAGGAATTATAAAGACTATCATAAACATTAATTAAGCAACACATTGTGCTTTGAGATCAGTTTTTATTTATCTTCTTTGCAGATAAGAAAATTCTCTTAGGCCTCTTGTCAATAAAGCAGCCTGAACTAGGCCTTAAGCGTCAGGAATAACATAGTAGGATAAAAAGCCATTAGACTGAATTTAGCTGCAGCAAGATAAGAAATTAAATGAAATCTTGAGATTAAAGAAAATAAAAATTGGTTATAGAAAACCATATCTGCCCATAAAATTTCTAAGCATCATATGAATAAAGACTGTCCTTCTGAAATATAATAATTTTGACAAATAAAGGTTGTCCTTATGAAATATAGTAATTTTGACATGTCCTTCTGAAATATCATAATTTTGACATTTTCATTTATATGGCAATTCCAAGATGAACTTTTCTTGCTGTTGTTTAGTTGCTAAGTCATGTCCAGCTCTTTGCAACTCCGTGGACTGCAGTACACCAGGCTTCCATGTCCCTGACTGTATCCCAACACTTGCTTAAACTCATGTCCATTGAGTCGATGATGCCATCCAACCATCTCATCCTCTGTCACCCTCTTCTCCTCATGTTCTCAGTGTTTCCCAGCATCAGAGTCTTTCCCAATGAGTCACCTCTTCACATAAGGCGGCCTTAGTATTGGAGCTTCAGCTTCAGGATCAGTTCTTCTGATGAATATTCAGGGTTGGTTTCGATTGAGTGGTTTATGAGCATGCTCAATTTACAATTGAGTGGTTTGATCTCCATGCTGTCCAAGGGACTCTCGAGAGTCTCCCCCAGCACAACAGTTTGAAAGCATCAGCTCTTTGGTTCAAACCTTCTTTATGGTCCAAATCTCACATCCATACCTGACTACTGGAAAAACCTTAAGTTTGACTATATGGACTTTTGCTGGCAAAGTGATGTCTCTGTTTTTTAATACACTGTCTAAGTTTGTCATAGCTTTTCTTCGAAAGGGCAAGTGTCTTTTAATTTCATGGCTGCAGTCACTGTCCACAGTGATTTTGAAGTTCAAGAGAATAAAATCTGTTACTATTTCCACTTTTTATCCCTCTATTTGCCATGAAGTGAAGGGACTGGATTCCATGATCTTAGTATTTTGAATGTTGAGTTTTAAGCCAGCTTTTTCACTCTCCTCTTTCACACTCATCAAGAGGCTCTTAGCTCTTCCTCACTTTATGCCATTAGAGTGATATTATCTGCATATCTGAGGTTGTTGATATTTCTCCCAGCGATCTTGATTCCAGCTTTTGATTCAGCCAGCCTGGAATTTCACAGAATGTATTCATATAAATTAAATAAGCAGAGTGACAATATAAAGCCTTGACATACTCTTTCCCAATTTTGAACCAGTCCATTGCTTCATGTCCAACTCTAACTGTGGTTTCTTGACTTGCATACAGGTTTCTCAGGAGACAGGTAAGGTGGTCTGGTATCCACATCTCTTTAAGAATTTTCCACAGTTTGTTGTGATCCACACAGTCAAAGGCTTTAGCATAGTCACTGAAACAGAAGTAGATGTTTTTGTGAAATTAAAACCCTTGCTTTCTCCATGATCCAATGACTGTTGGCAAATTTGATCCCTGGTTCCTCTGCCTTTTCTAAATTCAGCTTATATATCTGAAAGTTCTCAGTTCACAGACTGCTGAAGCCTAGCTTGAAGGATTTTAAGCATAACCTTCCTAGCCTGTGAGATGCGTGCAGTAGTATGGTAGTTTGAACATTTTTTTACATTGGTCTTCTTTGGGATTGGAATGAATACTGACCTTTTCCAATCCAGTGACCACTGCTGAGTTTTCCAAATTTGCTGACCTACTGAGTGTAGAACTTTAACAGCATCATCTTTTAAGATTTGAAAACTCAGCTAGAATTTCATCCCCTGTACTTGCTTGTTCATGGCAATGCTTCCTAAGGCTCCCTTGACTTCATACTCAAGGATGTCTGGCTCTAGGTGAGTGACCACACCATCATGGTTATCCCAGTCACTAAGAACTTTTTTTTATAGTTCTTCTGTATAGTCTTCCCACCTCTTCTTAATCTCTTCTGCTTCTGTTAGGTCCTTTCTGCTTCTGTCCTTTAGTGTGTTCATCCTTGCGTGAAGTGTTCCCTTTATATCTCCACTTTCATCAAAAGATCTCCAGTCTTTCCCATTCTATTATTTTCCTCTATTTCTTTTCATTTTTCATTGAAGAAGGCCTTCTTTTCTCTCCTTGCTATTTTCTAGAACTCTGCATTAAGTTAGGTATGTCTTTCCCTTTCTCCCTTGCTTTTTGCTTCTCTTCTTTCCTCAGCTGTGCAAAGACCCCTCAGACAACCACTTTGCCTACTTGCATTTCCTCTTCTTTGGGATTGTTTTGATCTCTGCCTCCTGTGCAATGTTATTATCCTCCATCTGTAGTTCTTCAGGCACTCTCCACCAGATCTAATCCCTTGGATCTATTCATCACTTCTTCTGTATAATCACAAGGAGTTTGATTTAGGTCATACTGAATGGGCTAGTGGTTTTCCCTGCTTTCTTTAATTTAAACCTGAATGTTGTAATAAGGAGCTCATGATCTGAACTGCAATTGGCTCCAGGTCTTGTTTTTGCTGACTATATAGAGCTTCTCTGTCCTCAACTGCAAAGAACATAATCAATCTGATTTCAGTATTGACTACCTGGTGATGGCCATGTATAGAGTCCTCTCTTGTGTTATTGGAAGACAGTGTTTGCTATGACCAGTGTGTTCTCTTAACAAAACTCTGCTAGCCTTTTCCCTGCTTCATTTTGTACTCTAAAGCCAAACTTGCCTGTTACTGCAGGTATCTCTTGACTTCCTATTTTTGCATTCTAGTCCCCCGTGATGGGCTTCCCTGAAACTCACTTGGTAAAGAATTGCCTGCAATGCAGGAGACCCCAGTTCAATTCCTGGGTCAGGAAGATCCACAGAAGGGATAGGCTACCCACTCTAGTATTCCTGGGCTTCTCTTGTGGCTCAGCTGTTAAATAATCTGCCTGCAATGCAGGAGACCTGGGTTCGATCCCTGGGTCAGGAAGATCCCCTGGAGAAGGGAAAGGCTACTCACTCCAATATTCTGGCCTGGAGAATTCCATGGATGGTAGTCCATGCGGTCACAAAAAGTTGGACAAAACGGAGTGACTTACACTAGTCCCCTGTGATGAAAAGGGCATCTCGTTTTTGGTGCTAGTTCTAGAAGGTCTTGTAGATCTTCATAGAACTATTCGAGTTCACCTTCTTTGGCATTAGTGGTTGGGGCATAGGCTTGGATTACTGTGATGTTGAATGGCTTGCCTTGGAAATGAACTAACATCAGTCTGTCATTTTTGAGATTGCACCCAAGTACTGCATTTCTTACTCTTTTGTTGACTATGAGGGCTACTCCATTTCTTCAAAGGGATTTTTGCCCACAGTAGTATATATAATGGCCATCTGAGTTAAATTTTCCAGTCCTGTCCATTTTCATTCATGATTCCTAAGATGCTGACGTTTACTCTCACCGTCTCCTTCTTGACCATGTCCAGTTTACCTTGGTTCGTTGACCTAACATTCCAGGTTCCTATGCAATATTGTTCTTTACATCACCGCTAGACACATCCACAGGTGAGCATCATTTCTGCTTTGGTCCAGCCTCTTCGTTCTTTCTAGAGCTATTTCTCTGCTCCTCCCCAGTAGCATATTGGACAACTTTCAACCTGGAGGCCTTATCCTCTGGGTCATGTCTTTTTGTCTTTTCATACTATTTATAGGGTTTTCGTGGCAAGAATTCTGGAGTGGACTGTTATCTCTTCCTCCAGTAGACCAAGTTTTGTGTCAGACCTCTCCACTTGACCTATCTATCTGGGTTTGCCATGTGAGGCATGGCTCATAGCTTCATTGAATTACCCAAGACCTTTCACCACTACAAGGCTGTGATCCATGAAGGGGAAGATGAACTTTAAGTGCCATTTGATGGTATTCAGATGATAACAAATACTCATGGGAGTTGTCAGCACATTATGTGATTAATAACTTTGGTTCCAGTTGGTTTGGGATGTCAGAGACTTTCTCCTTTTGACTTGTGCACAGATATGATGGAACATTTGTATCACATCACACTTGACCCTATAGTGTCCTTCTGGGCCCTGGGAAGCTTACTTTTCTGTGCTTTACTCTTGACCCTAGAGGACTCATTATCTCATTTTGTATATACTCAATTGGTAGAAGAGATGTGAACTGGCCAAAAAGAAGTAGAAAGTCAGATTAGGAATTGTATGTTTCAGAGTTACCCACACACATATGCCTAAGACCAGGCAGATATCACAGTAAGCAACATGCTTGTGCAAGGCTGTGGAACAATCTGGAGGCTGTGTTCGACTGTGGGTAATAGTTGCCATTAGGGCATGGGTGCAGTGTTGCCTGACCATCCATGCAACCAGGAACCCAGAATCTCAAAGTTCTTAGGCCATTGCTCAGCTTTTGAATGTTGGGAGTTAATTTGAACTGCAAACAAACACTTGTCTGTGGGCCATGTGAACCTAGGTTTAAGAATAAAAAATCTGAAATCAGTTCCTAAGCTACACAGTCAAATTCTATAAAATGGAACTTTAGGACATTGCTATTTTTATAGCTCAAGGAGTGGCCAAATATCAGCAGTTTCCTACAGTTCAACCTAATAGTTTGCAATTTCAAACTATTGAGAATGATAGTCTGCATTGTCAGAACTGATGTGCAAGTTACGTGAAACAGAATAACACAAAGTGAGATTTAAGTTATCGTGGGTGGCGACAGCACTGGAAAAGGTCAGTTTTCATCCCATCCCAAAGAAAAGTAATGCCAAAGAATGCTCAAACTACCACACAATTGCACTCATCTCACACGCTAGTAAAGTAATGCTCAAAATTCTCCAAGCCAGGCTTCAACAGTATGTGAATCATGGACTTCCAGATGTTCACACTTGATTTAGAAAAGGCAGAGGAACCAGAGATCAAATTGCCAACATCTGTTGGATCATTGAAAAAGCAAGAGAGTTCCAGAAAAATATATACTTCTGCCTTATTGACTATGTCAAAGCCTTTAATCGTGTGGATCACAACAAACTCTGGAAAATTCTTAAAGAGATGGGAATACCAGACCATCTGACCTGCCTCTTGAGAAATCTGTTTGCAGATCAGGAAGCAACAGTTAGAATTGGACATGGAACAACAGACTGGTTCCAAATAAGAAAAGGAGTACATCAAGGCTGTATATTGTTACTCTGCTTATTTAACTTATATGCAGAGTACATCATGAGAAACGCTGGGCTGGAAGAAGCACAAGCTGAAATCAAGATTGCCAGGAGAAATATCAATAACCTCAGATATGCAGATGACACCACCCTTATGGCAGAAAGAAGAGGAACCAAAAAGCCTCTTGATGAGAGTGAAAGAGGAGAGTGAAAAAGTTGGCTTAAAGTTCAACTTTAAGTTGGTCCCATCACTTCATGGGAAATAGATGGGGAAAGAGTGGAAACAGTGTCAGACTTTATTTTTTTTGGGCTCCAAAATCACTGCAGATGGTGATTGCAGCCATGAAATTAAAAGACGCTTACTCCTTGGAAGGAAAGTTATGACCAACCTAGATAGCATATTCAAAAGCAGAGACATTACTTTGCCAACAAAGGTCCATCTAGTCAAGGCTATGGTTTTTCCAGTGGTCATGTATGGATGTGAGAGTTGGACTGTGAAGAAGGCTGAGCATCAAAGAGTTGATGCTTTTGAACTGTGGTGTTGGAGAAGACTCTTGCGAGTCCCTTGGACTGCAAGGAGATCCAACCAGTCCATTCTAAAGGAGATCAGTCCTGGGTGTTCTTTGGAAGGAATGATGCTAAAACTGAAACTCCAATACTTTGGCCACCTCATGTGAAGAGTTGACTCATCGAAGAAGACTCTGATGCTGGGAGGGATTAGGGGCAGGAGGAGAAGGGGACTACAGAGGATGAGATGACTGGATGGCATCACCGACTTGATGGATGTGAGTCTGAGTGAACTCTGGGAGTTGGTTGATGGACAGGGAGGCCTGGCATGCTGCGATTCATGGGGTTGCAAAGAGTTGGACACGACTGAGTGACTGAACTGAACTGAACTGAATGGCAGAAAGTGAAGAAGAACTAAAGAGCCTCTTGATGAAAGTGAAAGAGGAGAGTGAAAAAGTTGGTTTAAAGCTCAGCATTCAGAAAACTAAGATCATGGCATCTGGTCCTATCACTTCATGGCAAATCGATGGGGAATCAGTGGAAATCATGATAGACTTTATTTTCTTGGGCTCCGAAATCACTGAGGATGGTGACTGCAGCCATGAAATTAAAAGACACTTGCTCCTTGGAAGAAAAGTTATGACCAACCTAGACATCATATTAAAAAGCAGAGACATTACTTTGCCAACAAAGGTCCATTTAGTCAAAGTTATGGTGTTTCCAATAGTCATGTATGGATGTGAGAGCTAGCCTATAAAGAAAGCTGAGTGCTGTAGAATTGATGCTTTTGAATTGTGGTGTTGGAGAAGACTCTTGAGAGTCCCTTGGACTGCAAGGAGATCCAGCCAGTCCATCCTAAAGGAAATCAGTCCTGAATATTCATTGGAAGGACTGATGTTGAAGCTGAAACTCCAATCCTTTGGTCACCTGATGCGAAGAACTGACTCACTGGAAAAGATCTTGGTGCTGAGGAAGATTGAAGGCAGGAGGAGATGGGGATGACAGAAGATGAGATGGTTGGATGGCATCACCGACTCAATGGACATGAGTTTGAGTAAACTCCAGGAGTTGGCGATGGACAGGGAGGCCTGATATGCTGCAGTCCATGGGGTCTCAAAGAGTCAGACACGACTGAGCGACTGAACTGAACTGATCCCCACTGCCTACTCCATGATAAATTTCTTTAAATCGGTGGGCTTTCTGAGATACCTGGACTTCTGCATAGCAAAGAGGACCTGCAGAGCCTCTTGATTGAAGGTGAAAGAGGAGAGTTAAAAAACTGGCTTAAAACTCAACATTCAAAATACTAAGATCATGGCATCTGGTCACATCACTTCATGACAAATAGATGGAGGAAAATGGAAACAGTGGCAGATTTTATTTTCTTGGGCTTCAAAATTACTGTGGACAGTGACCTCAGCCATGAAATTAAAAGACACTTGCTCCTTGGAAGAAAACATATGACAAACCAAGATAGTGTAGTGAAAAGCAGAGACATCACTTTGCCAACAAAGGTTTGTATAATCAAAGCTATGGTTTTTTTCCAGTAGTCATGTATGGTTGTGAGATTTGTACCATAAAGAAGGCTGAACGCCGAAGAATTGATGCTTTTGAACTGTGGTGTTGGAGAAGACTCTTGAGAGTCCCTTGGACTACCAGGAGATCCAACCACTGAATCCTAAAGGAAATCAGTCCTGAATATTCATTGGAAGGACTGACACTGAAGCTGAAGCTCCAGTACTTTGGCCACCTGATGCAGAGAGTCAACTCGTTGGAAAAGATCCTGATGCTGGGAAAGATTGAGGGCAGGAGGAGAAGAGCAGCAAAGAATAAGATGGTTGGATGGCGTCATCAGCTCAATGGACATGAGTCTGAGCACACTCTGGGATATAGTGAAGGACAGGGAGGCCTGGTGTGCTGCAGTCCACGGGGTTGCAAAGAGTCGGACACAGCTTAATGACTGAACAACAATGTGAGCAGGTCCAAATACATGCTGAATGAGTTTGCTCAGGAGACTGTAACAAATGCCAGACTGTGTGGCTTAAACAACAGAAGTTTCCTTACAGTCTGAGAGGTTAGAAGTCCAGTATCCAGGTAATGGCTGGTTTGGTTTCTTCTGAGACCGCCTACCTTAGCCTGTAGACAGCTGCCTTCTTGCTGTGTGTTCATGTGGCTTTTTCTTATGTGAATGTCCCTGGTGTCCTTTTATGTATCCAAATTTCCTCTTATAAGAGCACCAGTCAGATTGGATTAGGCACACAAATATGAGTTTTTACAAAAAGCTGTATATCATCTCTTTAATGGTCCATTTCCAAATACAGTCACATCCTGAGGTCCTGGGACTGGGACCTCCATTTGGAGCTGAAGGGAGCTCAGTTCAGCCCATGAAAAGTAGTGAGCTCAAAAATTTTTAATAAACATCTTTCTATGGAGAAAAATCCTTAATTGTATCATCTGCCCAATTTCTATGTTGTAAATATACCTATCATGTCTGACTTCAGGTTACGAACATGACGTTATTGAACACAGACTTGGGCCAATATGGATAACACATCATTCTATGGCAGTGCCACCATCTGTATCCATTAGACATGAATAACCTCCAAACTATAAATGATAGTGAAAATAACAGTGAATGAGGTAAAAAAAAAAATAGGATGAGATGGAATTTTAGTCTTTTATTATCTTTGCTGGTAATATCATTTCCTGTGTACAAGTTTATGTAATTTAATTTTTACCAATGGCTGTGTGTGTTTAACAATTCAGCAAATTGCTGAAAATTTAACAATGGGTCTCAAGAGCCAGTGTCAACCACCTCCAGTACACCACTGAGTCCTGTAGCACTTAAGCAGAATTCTGTCACTAGGAATGGGAGAGTAAGACAGCTTACTCTGAAATTATAAAGGGAGCGTCTACTGGACATGATGACTTGCAGAGTATGGGTTAAAATAAGCAGGAAAAATTCAAAATGAACAAATAGAAAACTTTGGAAGAAGTTTGAAGGGAGAGCTAGGTTAGGTGGTGTTGGATTAGTGAGGAATATGGAAGAGCCAGCTGGAGGGGGTGGGAAACATGGTCCAGTGACCTCGGTTCCCTTCCTAACCCCACCCAAACGAGCCTGTTAACATGGGGATTTTCCGAGGCTCAGTTTTCACCTCTCTAAAATACATCTCCCTCCAGATGACTTCTCAGGAGACTCTCAACTCTAAAATTGGGAATTTTATCCCTTACTATATAATTGTCAAGTCCCTTCAATGTCTGAGTTGCTGTAAGGCAATCAAAAAAACAGTCCCAAGCTCAAGTATGTATCTATCTCTTAACATGTAATACAATCACCCCAGAAGATACCTTTCCTGGAAAGAAAGAACATACTTCTATTGTTGATAATAATTAGCAAGTTTTTCTTAACAGAAAGATGTTTTTCAAATATCTCTTATATTTCTTTACAACCCTCAGAGGCAATTACAAGTAACCCATTTAAAAGTGCATCTGGCTTAGAAGAGAAGTTATGTGAACTGTATCAGAGACGCAGGCAGCCTCAGAGGGGTTTTACTTTCAGTTCAGCAGTTAAGCCTCAATATATACTTTATGTTTTGACTACATCACAGTAGGGTGCCTCGTTGCTGTACTCTTGAAAAGGTTGTTTTAAAGCAAAATGAAGGTTTTGTGCACTTAAGACCGTCTCTGAAAAAAAACAGAGATCCTCATCAGCTCATGGATTTTTCAAACTCTCCTGCATATATGCCTCCATAACCATTTCAGACCTGTCTTGTAACTAACCGCATGTTGACTAGAAATAAAGATAATCTACTTACAATATGTTGGTCACTTCACCTCCTTCATTTTGTGATGGGATTCTTACCCCAGTGCTTCTCCAAGTGTCATCCCTGGGCCAGCAACGTCAGCATCTCCTGACCCTGGTTGGAAATTCAGATTCCTCGGCCTTCAGACCTGGTGAATGAGGGTCTGTGAGAAGGAGGAGCCGCTTCGGGGTTGTGATAAGCCTTCTGAGAGACTCTGATACAGGTTCACTGACGGCGTGCTCTATTATCGGTCACTGTAGGGAGTCAGATTTTCTCCTTTTTCCATCACATTTTTCATCTCTTTAGGTGGCAAAAGGTCATCTCTTTTCTTTTTTTAATTGGAGGATAATTACAATATTACGTTGGATTCTGCCACAGCCTGAATCAGCCACACGTACCACATGTCCCCTCCCTCCTGAAGCCCCTTCCCCTCCCCCTCCCCACCCCTCTAGGTTGTCACAGAGCCCTGGGTTGTAGGCTGGGGATGCTTAAAGTGAGGTCCCTGAACTCACAGTATGAGTGTCACTTGAGAACTTGCTGGGAATGCCAATCCCTGGATCTCACTCAGACCTGTTTTATTAAGAACTTGAGGTATGGGAATCAGCAACAAGGACCATTATTGCCAAAGTTAATTTAAAATACTGTGCTTGGCTTGCTGCACTGAGATTGGGAGAGGAAACCATTATCCTGGTAAAACATCAGTGTGGGAGACAGCGTGGATTTAGAAGAGGAAGGAGGAGCAGTGAGGAGGAATGATTCTGTGGGCAGGTGTGTTAGAATGCCACTGGGGGAGAGGGAAGCTGGGTTAAGAGGACAGCCCTTTCACACGGGAGGGCTCACCTCTCCCCTCATTGGCCCATCCTTACCTCTCCCGGCTCTAGCCCCTGGCTGGCGCTGGTACGGGGCACCCAGACCTGTTCTCACCAGCATCGCAGGGATGAGGTTACTTCTCATTCCCTGAAGTACAGAAAGGCACATCCTTGGCCAGGTTTTCTGGTAAAATCCGAGCTGCCATTGAGGGTCATCTCCCTTCAACTTCACTTTGTGTGTGTGGTCAGTCGTGTCTGACTCTGTGACCCCATGGATGGTAGCCCACCGGGTTCCTCTGTCCGTGGGATTTTCCAGGCGAGAATACTGGAGTGGGTTGCCATTTCCTTCTCCAGGGGATCTTCCCAACTCAGGGATCGAACCCTTGTCTCTTGTTTCTCCTGCATTGGCAGGTGGGTTCTTTACCAGCTGAGCCACCAGGGAAGCCCCTCAACTTCACCCTAGGACCTTTTTAATCAGGTGGAGCTGGTTTGGGCACTGTCAGATTCTGTTCTTGTAAAGAGGGCGTTTTACGGAGAGCAACGCACTTTGGTGAAGGCCTGCTCACAGACAGTGCTGGTCTGTCCTCCAGGCCTTTCCATCTAATATCCCTCTGATCTTCATAAAACCATAGGTGGGTGCTGTGGAACCCGAAAGGCAAAGGACTATGTGTTTCTTTTTCTTAGAAAGCAGGAGCCTCTGGCAAAAAAAGGTACACTCCAACGGTAAGAAATAAATTAAATGAATTGGTCTTTGAGTTTAGCCCAACTCTGATTTGCATAACTGCTTCAAAAACTAGGGACCTGGGGATAAACTCCAAGCGGAAAGTATTTCCAGGTTCCATTTATGGATAAATGGCCCACGGGAGCCTTTTCTTTGGTCTTTGTTGATGAGCCTTCTTAGCTTTTAAAAATATATGGCCGGTGGGGAGTTTCCTTTTCTCTGTGTGATTCTGACCCATTTCTCAACCACTTCCCCAGACCCTGCAGCACGGTTCAGCACCCCAGGACACTTTGTGTGCTAAAGATAATCCTCAGAGAGCACTGGGTCCATAAAGCAGAGTAAATCCCACACGGCACTGCTGTCTGCTCTTCATCTCAGGAATGGGCAATAAGGTCCTGCTACTATTTCATCCAAATGGGAAAAGGAAATCAACATGGAATAGAGTAGAAGGCTGAAATCCTTTAGCAGCATTTAGCTGCCATAGAACACTAGATTCAAGAAATCACACCAGAGTGAAAATATCTGCTTGATGATGTACGATGCATGGCTTATGAATTTGGGGACACGTAGAATATGGTGTCAGGCAAGACAAATCACAGCCTTCAGTTATAGTGTAGCTAGAAAGCCCTTTATTCCTTTGAGAGACAGATATCTCCTGCCATCAAATTGAGCTTTCGGTGCTAAGAATGGAGTCACGCAGGGTGATCAAGTAGATTGTATCGCTGGTCAATACCTTTTCTATTATTATGTTACTGGGAAATAATTATTATCTTCCGCTGGAGCCTGTGTGAGATTGAGAAAGATCAGGGAGAGGAAAAATATTGCATTGTCCAACTTGTACTTTATATTCAGCCCCTACACACATTAAAGCTAGTGATGTTAGCTGAAGATTACTTTGTATTATTCTCTAAATCATCACCCTAGAGTAATTTCTTCTGCCTTTTTCTGTGACCATTAAGTTAGCTTGAGGATGTGATTCTGAAATTTATAATCAAATAAAGAGGACTGGATATATCAATATTTAATTCCATATTTTCCCATAGATTTGGCTTTGGTTAAAAACTTGCTATCTGGGGCCTTTGGGTCACAATAATGTCAAAGGTGTTTAACCAGTTTTTGAGGGAGGGAAACAGTCTCAAAGTTTAATTTAGTGAATGTAACTCATGTTATCGTATGCCTCCTCTGAGCAGTATTAAAACAAATACATGGAGGCCTAGGAAAGTTCAGCTTTCTGCGGTTGGAGTGTCTAAGGGAACATTTGGGGTTTATTTTGTACTTTTGAGGAAGTCCTATAGCTTCCTGGAAACGCTGTGGAGAAATCAGGCCCAGCTAAAGAGCTGGTGTTCACCATGTCGTGTTCTAGAGCACTCCTGAGTTTATCAGATGTCTGTCCCTAAAATCCTATTTTAGATACACAAATATTTGTTGGGTTAACTTAAAAACAAACAAAAATACACTCTCTCCCCCGTCAACAGACACCAATAGCAGAAAATCAGTCTCTGGGTAGTCTCATCTCGAGATTAGTTATTCTGGACTTTTTCCAGTCTGCTCCGATTACAGGAAGGGGAAACCGTTGCTCTGAGATGCTGTTGAGGGTTTCTGGATTCTGCGCTTTGAGTTGGACACGATGCTGCTTTTTGTGCAGGGCTGTGCTGTGCGTTATAGGGTGTTTACCGGCAATCCTGACCTCAGGAGGTGCCGGTCACGCCAGGTGGGGACACGTAAAGTGTGCCCAGATATTGCCGGATGTCCCCTGGCGGCTAGAGTTGCTTTCCCGCCCCCACCCCCGGGTTGAGAGCCACTGGACGCGCGCAGGTCTGCCCTCCAAGTGCAGCTGTCAGGATAAAGAGACGCGTGGGTAAGCCCAGAGCTGGTTTCCTGGTCTTCTTCCTAGCTCGGAGGCATGTCCTAGGTTCCCAAGGGAAGAGAGACGGTTGTTTTAATGAAAACATGTGACGATGCTCCCTCCCCTCCCGCTGCCCAGAGTATAGACATTTTGCTGACATCTTTTACCCTGGGGTGGGGAGAAGGTAGGGAGGAGATAGGAGAGCAGAGAGAACCTGTGAAAGTTAAAAGTGTGAGTCGCTCAGTCGTGTCTGACTCTTTGTGACTCCATCGACTGTAGCCCACCAGGCTCCTCTGTCTATGGGATTCTCCAGGCAAGAGTACTGGAGTGGGGTGCCATTGCCTTCTCCGCAAGAGAAGGTAGTGGAAACTAAGTAGGTTCATTGCTGTCCGTTCCCTTTTGACCCTCAGCTTTCTCTTAACTGAGGGACCCGCTTCCATCTGCCCTTACTATGTAGCAAACACTTGGGGTCCAGCCCCAGAAGGCAACTGCCCCCGGGCAGACTTGTTTCCCTCAGCCATACCTGACAACTTCCAACTTTTCATCTTACCCCAAATGAAGTAAGAACAACTGAAAAGGGCATTTGTAAATAATTCCATGTCTTTATATACATGTACCAAGCTCTCACTCCAGTTTTAGGGGATTAATACCAGGGCTCAGGCACTAAAACCAAGAAAACTAAGGCTGCCATAAATAATATCAGGAAAAAATGCAGTAAGAGAATTAATAAACTTTACTTTTCTTAACATTCTATTGTTATAGCTGATAATTTATTATTCCTGGGAGATTTTGTCCTGATTAAAGCCATTAGAAGGATTTTTTTTTTTGCCCTAAACGTCCGCACCCATCTATCTACTAACCCTGTAATCAAGGCAGAGTACCAATTAAGACAGAATCATTTTCTTTCCCAAGAAACTATTAATAGGGCTAGAATTCACTAATTGTTTTGTTTTTTTTTTCCTGTTACCAACATTAGCCAGCATTGGCAACAGTAGCCTCCACTGAAACTGCATTGTAAAAGATGTCGGCAATCAGTGAGCTCACTATTTATCCTCATTAACCCAAAGTCTGCATATTAGAGCCCGCCTGTCCACACCTTCCGCTTACCTGAGGCAAGAGTGGGAAAACAAAGACAGTAAAAGCTAATGTCCCTGTGGGCTAAGATAATTAGCTGCAATCCTTTTTCCCCCCTTGAAGCCAGTTCTAGTCATCAGTTGAAGTGCTACATAAATGCTAAGGCTCCCTTATTGCTTTATAAAGTTAATCCATCCCAGGGTGAGACTGGTTTATTGATTGATTATGTGGCAGTGAAGGGAAGCAGAGGTGTGAACTCCAGGCACTACTGCGCGTTCACTAGAGCCATGTCGACTTTAAACAACATTGAGATGCTGTTATTCCCCAATCAGATGGGCAGAGGTAGAAAAGCTTGATCAGTATCGCACGGGTCAGGATGTACGGGAAACAGGCACTTTTATACACTCTGGATGGGAGCATAAATTGTTAAGAGATCAGTGGAGGGTGTTTCCGCAGGGGGGCGCCAGGCAGGTGCGGTTCCCGGGGGCAGGGATTGCAACCGAATCCTCCCTTTGTTCTAGCAACTCAGCTTCTGTGAATTCATCCTACAAATCTCTCACAAAATTTAACAAAGATAAAAGGGCAAAGTTATGTTGTGGTTAACAACGCAATTATCAGTCATAGGAGAACGCATTACGTCATGCAGTGAATACAGCTAGATGTGTACATCTGTCCCCTCTTTTTCAGATTTCCTTCCCATTTAGGTCACCAGAGAACGCTGAGCAGAGTTCTCTGTGCTACATGGTAGGTCCTCATTAGTTACCCATTTTATACTTGGTAGTGGGTATACATCAGCCCCAATCCGTTTATGCATTCTTCTGTGGATGGACATTTAGGTTGCTTACATGTACTGACTATTGTAAATAGTGCTCCAGTGAACAGTGGGATGCACATATCTTTTGGAATTATGGTTTTCTCTGGGTATACGCCCCAGAGTAGGATTGCTGTAAATGTAAGGCTAGATGCTATAAAACTCTTAGAGGAAAACATAGGCAGAACGTTCTTTGACATGAATCATAGCAAACATTACTCTAGAACCCCCATCTCTTAGAGTACTGAAAATAAAAATAACCTAATGGGACCTAATTACACTTAAAGGCTTGTGCACAGCAAAGGACTCAGATCTTACTCAACTGCATGAGGAGCTGGGAAGTCAACGTCTGAAAGGGAGAATCAGAGAAATCACCAATCAGTAAATCTGAGACCCAGGCCCCCCCAGCCCGCAAGATGGGGCTGCAAAGCGGGTGGAGGGCGCTGGCGGAGCTGAGGAAGGCCGTGTCTATGCAGCTACCCCTGGTGGATACACTGCCAGGCACCGACCAGGAGCCTGAGGATGTTGCTGGACGGCCAGATCAGTGGTCAGCGAGAGCTGGATGTGAATAGGGGGATGAACAAATCAGAATAAACAAAGGCGGTGAGAAACCGAAGACCAGTGCTTCCAGGTCTCAGGCAGACCGCTCTTGACCTGCTGTGACGTGAGCCCGTTCAGAGAAGGGGGTTCTGGGGAGCAAACCTCAGCTTAGAAGTGGCCTCAATACAAAGTTCCACAGCCCCTGTTAGCTTAAGCATTCTATCTCATATCGCTGAAAATGTATGTACATGGAGGTCTCTCCACAGCCACTGTTAGCTTAAGCATTCTATCTCATATCGCTGAAAATGTATGTACATGGAGGTCTCTCCACAGCCCCTGTTAGCTTAAGCATTCTATCTCATATCGCTGAAAATGTATGTACATGGAGGTCTCTCCACAGCCCCTGTTAGCTTAAGCATTCTATCTCATATCGCTGAAAATGTATGTACATGGAGGCCTCTCCACAGCCACTGTTAGCTTAAGCATTCTATCTCATATCGCTGAAAATGTATGTACATGGAGGTCTCTCCACAGCCACTGTTAGCTTAAGCATTCTATCTCATATCGCTGAAAATGTATGTACGTGGAGGTCTCTCCCAGCCCTCATCTCATAAGCAAGTGAAGAGTAGACGATTTAAATGTTGCTAAAATCTAGGTCTCCTGATGATGGACTGTGAAAATTTTCAAGTTGTTCTGAGGCTGTGAGATGCAGTCACCTCAGCACAATGAGTGTTGCCCTGAGGGTGTTTCTGAGCCTCTGCTCCCTTGCTTACCATGGGGGCTAAGAGTGGACGCTGGCGTGTATCTCACATCCCTTAGGTGTATGTCAGGAGGACCAGAGCGTTGTGGTGTGTAGCATTTCACATAGTGGCTGTGAAATAAATGCTTGAGAGGGTGTGACTAGAAAGTACGCACCGTGGTTTCTCTAGGCAGAGCAAGATGGGCGCACGTTTTTGTTTGCTATCACAGAAGTAGATGCCCAAAGAGCAAACCTTCACCCAAATGGTTTTTAGTGGCAGAACCAAGGTATTCCAGGTCCACTCTGACACAGCATGGACCATCTTCTACCCTGAGTACACAGGCCTTCCCCTTTCCTCCTTCTCTTTTTACCAAGTCAAACATCAATAATAAAAGCGAAAACAAGATTATGGGTGTTGTTTTAGACTTACAGAGTGATTTTAACCATTGTTAGCCAGTTAACAGTGTTTAAGAATGGAAGCTTTCGGGACTTCTCTGGCGGTCCAGTGATCACGACTCTGCACTGCCATTGCAAGACACACAGGTGTGATCCCTGGTTGGAGAACTAACTTCCTGCATGTCACATACCGTGCGTGCATGCGTGCTAAGCCACTTAAGTTGTGTCCGATTCTTTGCGACCCCATGGACTGTAGCCCGCCAGGCCCCTCTGTCTCTGTCTGTGGGATTCTCCAGGCCACTAGAGTGGGTTGGCACACCCTCTTCCAGGGGATCTTCCCAACCCAGGGATCAAACCCCGGTGTCCTGCATTGGAGGCGGATTCTTAACCACTAGCACCCTCTGGGAAGCCCATGCCACACAATGCACCCCCCCCAAAAAAAAAGCAAAAAAGAAGCTTTTGCATAAGTATCTCAATCTCCAGTGTCCCTTAGAAATTCTTAAAACCTGGAAAACCTGATCTGACACTCTTACCTGCCATCTGTGGCCGGAGCTCAGGGGACACTGACCCTTTTAGACAAAGGGCTCTCCTATGGCCACAGCCCCCACTGCTCTGATTGTCTCCACATGAAACCTGCTCCCCTTTGCCATGTATCACTCACACATGACATGATATGTCTTGTAAGTCAAAAAATATTGATGGGCGGCAATGATGAAGCTGCTACAGTTGAATTAATAACTCTTAGGTGCCAGGCACTGTGCTAACTGCTTCAACACCTAATTTTTTTTTTCATGTAATCTTTTCAGCCATACAAGGTAGCTATTATTTCCACCTTATGAATGAAAAACTGAGATTAAGGGAGTTAAGGACCTTCCCTGAATTAAGTGAAAGGAAGTGATGTGCCATCCTCTGGGTACCAGAAAACAGAATCCAACTTGAGAGCCGAGGTTCATAAAGAGAGTCAGCAGGAAAGAGCCAGATTGTAGAAAGTTTAATTTCAGCTTTGTAGGGCCTATGGTCTCTGTTGCGGCAGCTCCGCTCTGCCCTGTAATGTGAAAGTAGCCAGACAATAGGTAAATAAAGTAATGGGTACAGCATGCTATAACAGAACATATTTACAGAGACAGGCAGTGGCTGTAGCAGCCGAGGTGGTTATCCTTCAGGAACTTCCCAGAAGGCAGTGCGTGCTGTCACATGGCTCTTCACCCAGCCCATCACAGGTGCAACTGCGGGGAAGTGCACGCAGCTCGTGGATTCTACCCAGGTGCTGTGGCAGTCTGGGTGAAAACTGGCTAGCATTCACTTTGGAATTCTGTATTATTTCTGGTTCCAAATTTGAGCTGCTTCTGGCTCCTTTAGTTTTTCAAGCACTGCAGATGCCAGCCATGGGAACAGAAGAATGGAGAGAACTCCAGAGGCCTGGCATGGAAGGGCAACAGCACCCTGGCAGGCCTGGGGGAGACAGACGTCCCGTCCCCCCAACCCCGAGGAGGGAACTGAGGTCCAGAGACCTCCCAGAGGAAGCCATGCCACTCCTTGGTCCATGGGCAGAATTTGAAGCACCAAGTCTGGGGGCCTAAAGCCCAGGCTGTTTCCGTCGACTGTGTAAGTGTCTGGAGTTTCTATTCGGAATTCACTTGTTCCAAGCACAGTAAGTCCTCTGAACATGAGCTTTAAGTTGCAAACTTTCAAAGATGTGAACATGCATTCCGTCACTATCAGGCACGAATGAGATTGCAGCGGGCCCCCCACCTCCTATTGCTGATGCCCCTTCAGCTCTGCCATCTCCGGCCTCCCCTGTCTCCTCTTGCCCGTTCACCCAGTGCCAGCCCCTGGATGCCAGCTGCTTTGCTATACTACTGTACTTTGCAAGGTACTGTACTCTAAGATGAAAAATGTTCATCTTTTGTGTTTGTTTCTTATGTATGACTTATGCAAAAAGTATTATAAACTTAATACAGTACAGTATTATACAGCCGATTATGTTAGTTGGGTAACTAAGCTAACTTTGTTGGATTTAAGAACAAACTGAACTCATGAAACAGAACTTGTTTGTATGTATGGGATGCACTGTGTATCCCTGAAAAGAAATTACTAGACTCATAGGTTTCTTTTCCTTTAAGTATGCATTCCCTCACCATTATTTATTTGGGGCTTACTGTGCACGGGACACTGAGGTTGTAGTGCTTAACAAGATAGAAAGCCTGGAATTGCATTTCATGTGAGGAGAGACAGGGATGGTGTCTAAGTGACAGCCCCTCAGACAGTGGCCTGGACCTCAGGCACTACACTCACGCTGGTGCCTGTGTGTGTTACCCACAACGTGAACTGCCTTTGTGTGGAGGCTGTTGTGAGAATGTTGGGATTATGAGGGTGTCAGAAAGGCATCAGTACAGGCCACGCAGCCAGCCGACTCCCGAGTGTGCTTATTTGTGTTCAGGGTGGGGTGAGGGGGGTCTGGCCAGATTCCTCAGGTTTCTTGGCATCTCATCCAAGAGCTACATTTTTCTGTTTTATAAAACCGAGTATTGTCTTCAGACCGGTGGGACTTTCAAGGTCATATATGAGAAGTGTCAGGTACACTCCGTGAAGACGGGGATTTACAAAAGTTTGTGCGTGTCATGGCTTTGTTCCCCCCATCCCCTTTCAAAATTACTGCTGGCTCTATGAGTCAAGAACTCAAACTTGCATGAACTCTTCAACACCTCTCCAAATTCAACAAAACTGACATTTATAGCTTTGTTGAATCGGAGACATGGCATTTGGCTTCAGATTGTTTGGACTGTAGAGTGTCAGTATAAATAGCTTTGATTGACTTTTGTATCGTGCACATCTGGAAGCAATTTATGGCATTCCAGCTAGATTAAGGCGCGTTTTAAAGGAATTTCACCAGCTCTTTTTTTTTTTTTTTTTCCTGTTGGCCATGGTGAATAAAGTTTCAAAGAGGGTTTAGCTGTTGTTCTTAATGTAGACTGTGGTGAAGTCAAATTCAGGGCAAATGCTGGGTGGGGGGAGAAGGGAAGAGGGACGTTTGTTTTGCCAAAAGAGCTAAACACAGAACTGACTTTTCCTCAATTGTTTTACTCACCGAAATGAGAGAGAAAATGTCAGACACCAGGAAGCTGCTATCAATACACAGAAACCGTGAAGTAAGTCATTTTTAAAGAGAGGATTGGACTGGCCTGGGAGAAGTGCAAAGAGCTATGTATGTGTCACTTGGCTCAACAACCAGAGGGCCTGAGACGAAGCATGAACACTGACTTTAATTTATGGGATTTGTATTTTGATGTTCATTTCACAAATACTTCCAGTGCACTTGCTGTGGGCTAGCTGATAGCATGAGCGTGGCCAGAGGTGGAGACTGACTCATGACTCACTACCTTCATACAGCATATAATCGAGTGGAGTAGAAAAACATTGCATAGCAAATTTCCCACATGCTGTTTAATTACCGTTTACTTGCTGTGGTGACTAAATTACAATGGAAGCAAGTACGGGGTGTCCTGAGTGCCTGTGGACCGAAGGGAGCGGGGAGGAGCAGCTAAGGCATGCTGGGGAGATGTGAAATTAACACGAGGCAGCGAAGTCCAAGGGGAGGTGAGGAGGGGCCTCCAGGGTGGGCATGGAGGGCTTTCCATCGCAAGGCCCTGGAGCTGGGAAGCCACAAGCCAGTCAGGTAGGCGTTGTCCCATTTAGATATGGGAAAAACCAGGCTCAGATTGGGTATAAACCTCTCTAGTTTCACTCAGCTACTAACTGTATAATCCACTTTAAGAGCTGTTGAATCTTGTAGTGCTAATAGTCTGCATGGTTGAAGGCAAGTCACCGGGCCCCAGTTTCCCCATTTTTGTAATGAGGGAATTTGATCCATGTTCTGTATCAAATGGAGTTGTGTATAATGTATACACCATCATAGGCAATGAAGCAATGGAATACAGCTGTTCACTACGTGCAAAGATGAAGATTCTCTGATGGACAAACTGGGAGGAAGAGTGAAAATCCTTAGGGTAGTGAGAATGTACCTTCCAGTTTCTCCAACTTGGATAAGAAAATGAAATGTCCATTATTAAATGAGACACGCACTGGGAGCGACCAGCCCTGGGCATTGTTAGAGCTGTAATATATAGGTCGTTGTGGCCCTCCTTTTTCTTTTTGTTGCTGAAGGAAAGTGATGAAGTGGTGCCAGGAAAGTGGCAAATTGCCTTAAAAATCACATAAAAGTGCAATTTAGTGCACACAGTTCTGCTGAAGAAAACCACCTTTGTTTCATTATTAGCTTCCCAGGGATTTCTTTCCTTGCTTGGCATTTAAGTGTGGAAACTTGTCCTTTTATTCTTAACATAATGAGACAGTTCCTATGTTTTAAGAACAATAGAAAAAAGCATGAAGAGTGATCGATACATTACTTGAGATTTATTAACTACCGACTGGAGCCATATTGCCAGCCTCTAGGTATGATTTGGAAAGACAGGGAGGCATAAACCTCTGTTGTTTTACGTAAAAATAGGAAAAAAAATCTAATCTCTGAGACCATAGGATGAAAAATGTTCTATTAGAGACTTGCTTCGCCTTTTTTCCCTGATTTCAGGTTTGCGATTTGACCTGTAAGACAAAGAGCGGCTACTTTGCCTGCCAGGTTCAGAACTAATAGGAAGGTAAACTCTGAAGTTATCTGCTGACATCATTTGGGGCCGTGATTCCTAGTTTCTGTTTCGCTTCTCTTTCCTCTTGTCTGTAGAGGCTTGACAGCGATACATCTCAGGGAAGCTTATGCGCTCACCTATCAGATTGCATGCTCTCTGCACTCAGTGGAAAGGGTGCACCGCGAGACCGAGCTGGGAGGCAGGGTGGAGGGAGACCCGGGACTGTGGAGTCCTGTTGCAGCACCGATGGCTGGAGACGAGACCAAACCTCAGTGGCACGTGGGCTGTAAGTTCAGTAAGACAGTGGTGGGGAAGTCAGCGAAGCCTTTTGATGCTGTTGATGAAAAATATTTTGTCCCGTGTAAGCCTGTCCAGAGGGAGTGCAGTCCAAATGACATTCAGGGCAGTTCATTGCTTTGCATGGACAATGAACCCAATACATACCTGTTGAGTTTATTTAATAAAAGAGGTTAGAGAATGAGGTGGTGGGCAGTGGGATTATTGCTATTTAAAAACAAACAAAAGCTACTGGGGATATTTAAATCTGAGATTCAGCTGTTATTAATTGTCTCTATTTTATATATTTTTTTAATTCAGCAAATATATATAAGTGCCTCCAATGTGGAAATTATTATATCAGGCGATGAGGATAGTCATAAAGAGACAAATATGATTTTGGAGCTTATATTTTAGGTGGACATGGACATTAAATAACTGTGGATGATACTGTTACAAAGTTTTTAAATACTGAATGCTATTGAAAGCTAGGAGACCGTTGAGGGGTGAAAACTGAGACCTAAGGATAAGAAGCTGATTGTTTGACTTCTGTCCTTATGGTTAATCTGGAGGCAGAACTTTGGGCCATAGGTGACTGGCTTCTCAAGTCTTGTTCCTGTCGGGAGTCCCTTTGGGCCATAGGTGACTGGCTCCTCAAGTCCTGTTCCTGTCGGGAGTCCCTCAGTCTGAAAGAAAGTGTCATGAAAGTGTCACGTGTGGACATAAGGATGTCTTTGGAGAAGCCCGGAAGTGGAGAAGCATTGCAGACTTCTTGCAGAAAATGAGAAGTGGCCACTCGGCAGCTCAGTTATACATCACTTTTAGCGGATGGAAGTCAGCCTTGCAGATTTTGATAGAAAGCGAAAGAGAGACAGCTGCTCGCAGAACGTTTTTACTTGGCTCAGAAAGGAGAAAGATGTTAACTGGAGAAAGTTCACTTAATGGTGACTTCCCTTGATGTCCTGAAAGTGAGCCCTGCTGGCCAGGCCAGGGGCATTTATGGAAATGTGGGCTGCAGGTACAGGTTTATTTTCTGGTCTGAAATGTTGCGGAAGCAGGGAAAAGAATTCTGTCAAAGGAGACAAAATGGAAGTACCAAAGAAGTGAAACTCTGGGAAAGCAAACAATTCCATTTGAATGTTCTGGGGGATGCAGTTGAGACATCTTCAGTTCTCTGCGTGACTTTTTAAATATTGTCACCATTCCTTCAACAGATTTTCCCCAGGTTTGGGTTCAGATGAAGCCAGTGTCAGTGCCGTGTGGTTCACCGCAGGATGGAATCAATTACTCTGGTTTCTTTTACATGATGAGCTGAATCCATCATTGACATGTTAGAATTTGCAACCAAATTTATAAGACCCTTTGATGTCACACAGCATTTTTCCTGGTTGCTGTCTCACTTGATAGCTCCGTTATTCCTGGGAGGTAAACGGGCTGAGGGTCCCAGGCCTGCCTAGTGCGCTGTGAGCCTGGACGGGGTTCAGAGGTTACTCAAGACTGAAATGCTAGTTCCCCTGTTCAGGTCGTGTTGTGTCTCCAGCATCCAGAGCAGTGCTTGGCATAGGGAATGAGCTCAAATGTGCTGAATTCATTTAATAAAAGGAGTTAGAGGATGAGGTGGGGCAATGGGATTATTAAATAGTGTATATTTCTATCAGAGAATTAAAGACAAAAAACTACCTGGGGATATTTAAATCTGAGATTGAGATCTGGCTGTTGCTAATCTTGAAGGCCTGAGAAATGCCATTTGTTGTTGCTGGGTTGCTATTTAGTTGCTAAATTGCGTCTGATTCTTTTGCGACCCCATGGACTGTAGCCCACCAGGCTCCTCTGTCCATGGGATTTTCCAGGCAAGAATACTGGAGTGGGTTGCCATTCCCTTCTGCAGGGGATCTTCCTGGGGATTGGACCTGCATTTCCTGCACTGGCAGGCAGGTTCTTTACCGCTGAGCCACCAAGGAAGCCAGTCCAAAACTACCCACTGGATTAATTTTTCTACTGAAACTTTTCCTCCACAAGATTTTTCCAAGATTGACATTTAGCATTTAAATATTTAAATCCTTTTATACCATCCTTAAGAGTGTGTATTAACACAGAGAAAAGTCCGTGAGTCTGACTCTCAAACACATATTCTGTTCTCCACTCCCCTGCTCAGCTCAGATACCCTGCCCAGCTCAGATACCCTGCCCTATATCCCTAAAGAGGGAAAAAAGAAACAGAACGTGATTGACAGAGAGGACACAGGGCAAATAAAAGCTCTCAACCTTGTCCTACAAAATGCAGAAGATCAAGACATATGGTCTTACACATCGCCCTCCAGCTGAGAATTTTTTTTGTTATTGAAGCATAGTTAATTTACAACATTGTGTTAATTTCTTCTGTATGGCAAAGTAAAAAGAATGTGTGTGTGTACATATATATATTCTTCTTTTTAATATTATTTTCTATTATGGTTTGCCACAGAGTATTGAAAATAGTTCTGTGCTATATAGCAGGACCTTGTTGCTTATCCATCCTGTATGTTAGTAGTTGCGTCTGCTAAGCCCAAACTCCCAATCCTTCCTTCCCCCACCGGCCACTGACAACTGAAATTCTGTTCTCCGTATTTGTGAGACTGTTTTAGTTTCATAGATCAGTTTATTTGTGTCATATTTTAGATTCGACATGTAAGTGACATCATGTGATATTTGTCTTTTTCTGGCTGATTTACTCCACTTAGTATGATAATCTCTAGATACTTCATTTTTTGATGGCTGAATAATATTCTATTGTGTGTGCTCGTGTGTGTGTTATATACCGCATCTGCTTTATCCATTCATTGACTCATTTTGGTTGTCTCTATGTCTTAGCTATTGCAAATTGTGCTGTTATGAACATAAGGGTGCATGTATCTTTTCAAATTATAGTTTTCTCCAGATCCATGCCCAGGAGTGGGATTACTGTATCATATGGTAGTTCCGTTTTTAGCTTTTGCAGAATCTCCGTGCTGTTTTCCACACTGTCTGTGCACACTTACACTCCCACCAACAGTGTACAGCTAAGAGTTATTTAAATCTCTGCCACTCTCAACTCTGAACCCCTCTTTTAGATTATGGGCTCTTGAGAACAGTGATTGCACCTTATATATCATTAGTCAGTATAAAAGAACTCCCAATCAGTATAAAAGAATAGGTGAATATCAGTTAAATTAATAAATGTATAAATAGCTGAGGATGGTGTTGGAACTGCCAATAAGGAGTGGAGTACCGTAGAGGAAATAATGAAGCCTCCAGGGAACAAAGGAGACGAGACACTGGGAGGCCTGGACTGTCTGAATTCGTGGTGCTAGTAAAGCCTGAAATTTACACAGCAGCTGCCTCCAAAGGTAAGGTGTCTAAAGTCTGTGAGGCCACTTCCCCATCCCCAAGGTGTGATGACCTCAGGAATGGAAGAGACTATGGTGAAGTGGATGATACGGCTCCGTTTTGGAGGGAGGCTGAACGCTGCTGTGTTCCTGCTGAGTGATGCTAATATGGGAACGTTTCCAGACCTTACCATTTTTCAAAAAGCAGGAACTCAGATATGTAGCTGTTTAGGCACAATCTGAATTTTAAGCTTTGGCAGTGGTTTCTGATATTTTAAAAGCATTGCATGGCTAAAGAAACTCTCCCACGCCCAACCTCTTTACTAACAGATCTGCGGATTAGAGAAAGATGATACTATGATATTTAGTGAAGGCATTAGGGATTTAGATGAAATTCTGAAACTGTGTTCAGATCAAAATTAAGTAGTTCCTGTCCACTCTAGACTGGACCAGCGTTCTGACACTCGGGAGTTTCTGACCCCGCCATCCTTTGCTTTGCCGGGTGCCTCAGTGTCTGTCTGCCCTGGACTCTCCCCTCTGCCAGTTGCTCTGAGCCCGCCCTTGTATCATCTGAAGCTGCTCTCGGTGCTCAGACTAGAGAAATGACTTTAGGTTGACATCCAGATTTCTGATTGGCTGAGACAGCTTGGTAGGGAGGCGTCACTTTAGAGAACTCTGGTTGTGCCCCTTGGCGGCCACCGAGTGCGCCCTGCCAGGATTGTCACGCTGCGGGTGCTGTCTTTACTGCCCCGTTCCCCCACCAGACGTGAGCCGCACGGTTACGTCAGGCTCCTCCTCTGGCATGCCGCTGTCCCCTGACGCCACTTTCTCAGCTCTGACGTCATGTTTTGTGGCTATCTGTAGACACAACTTCAGACGTCCTCATCGAATACCATCCGCACAGATGGAGATGTTGAAAACATAAGAGCAATTTTGTGAATGAGATGTGTCTTCCTACTGTAATGAGGTGAGGGTAGAGCGGTCCTGGTCAGCCTAAGCTTCCCGGTCTCTTTCTAAGACCCAGACACCAGACGTTTTCTTTGTCCTCTTTTTATGACCTTAACTCACTAAAACCATGTTCTGACTAATACTTGTTCTAACATTATCCGGATCCATTTCTTTCTTTAATGTTGAATTCACAAGCTGTATTTCTACGGCATCGTTATTTAGCAGTCACATAAGACGTGTATCTGCTCATTCATAACGGGCTCATTTATACATGGACCACATAAAATTTGCATTCTCACACCAGCAACTCATTTATTATCAGTAATAAATACACCCAGCAGCAGGCCAAGCACACTTCAGAGGCTTGTAACTTGAGAATGGTCAGAGTAGATGTAAAATGCAATGAGTTGTTGTTTTTTTTTTTTTTTTTTTCAAATAACTAGGAAAAAAAAAAAAAAACTTCCATCAGAACTTGGAAGTGGAAAGGAAGAAAGAGAGGAGGGAGAGAAAGAAGACAGGAAGGAAGGGAGGAGGGAGAAACAGAGAAGCAAAGGGAGAAAGGAGGAAAAACAAGAAACTTTTTAGTGATGTATTAATAGATTCAGAAGGAATGCCTTTGCCCAGAAAGAAAGTTTATTCCTACCATGAAGTTCAGAGAGAGGGAAGGAAAAGTAGGCACTGCTGATCTTTCCTTTTCTAAAAAAAAAAAAAGAAAAAAAAAACTACTTATAATTGCATCAATATGATTTCTCTCTGCATAACAGATTAGACTTTATAACTAAGGCAGCCTTGAATGTTTTTATGACCACTCAGCCTGCTTCATAAGATGCAAAGAGGTTCGCCCACAGGTCAGAAAAGTATAGGAAACCTCAAGACTGTGGCAAAAGGTTAGACATATGCAATAAAAGGCAATCATTTTGTGAATATTGGTGAGAATTAATAGTGCTTTCTTTTGTGGCTCGCTGAGGAAACGTGTTCTTGATGCTGTTCAGAAGTACTTCTTGGTGGTTTTAATAGAAACCATGTGTGTGTGTCAGGATTTGGAGCAAAATTCATCCCAACCAGGGCCTGAGGCTCTGCAGACCTCTCAGGCTTTCCCACATCTTTTAAAAAATTTTCTGTCCAGTGAAGTCCTCTAAAGTAAATGAAAATGAATCAACAAAAAGTAAAGGAGTTCAGGGAAGAATTTTAAGCAGCAAAGCTCTTTCAGTTAACTTTTAATGGGCCCTTCCTTTTTCTTGGACCCAGAGTCTTCTGTTTAATGCCTACAGCCCTCTCCACCTCCCCTTCAAGGACGCGTGACAGTTACAATCTCACTTAGATGTGGAATCCAGAAGAGTTGAACTTACAGAAGCCGAGCATAGATCCGTCATTGCCTGGGGATGAGGGGCAGGGAATGGGGACATGCTGGTCAAATGGCCCAAACTTCCTATCACGAGTAAGTTCTGGGATCTAACGTAGAGCGTGGTGACTATAGATCTAATGTAGAGCATGGTGACTATAGATCTAATGCAGAGCGTGATGACTATAGTGAACACCAAACCGACACTCGAGGTTTGCTGAGAGGGCAAATCTTAATGTTCTATACACACACACACACAATAGCTATGTGAAGTGATGAAGTCCCTTAAAGGTGGTCATCATTTCACACTGTATGTTGTTGTTTGTTGTTTAATTGCTAAGTCATGTCCAACACTTTGCCATCCCATGGACTGTAGCCTGCCAGGCTTCACCATCCTTCCCTATCTCCTGGAGCTTACTCAAATTTATGTCCATTGAGTTGTTAACACCATCTCATCCTCTGTCATCCCCTTCTCCTCCTGCCTTCAATCTTTCCCAGCATCAGGGTCTTTTCCAATGAGTTGGCTCTTTGCATCAGGTGGCCAAAGTATTGAAGCTTCAGTTTCAACATCAGTCCTTCCAATGAACATTCAGGACTGATTTCCTTTAGGATAGACTGATTTGATCTCCTTGCAGTCCAAGGGACCCTCAAGAGTCTTCTCTAAATACACAGCTCAAAAGCATCAATTCTGTGGCACTCAGCTTTCTTTATGATCCAACTCTCACATCCATACATGACTACTGGAAAAAAACAGAGCTTTGACTATATGGACCTTTGTGGGCAAAGTGATGTCTCTGCTTTTTCATATGCTGTCTAGGTTTGTCATAGCTTTCCTTCCAAGGAGCAAGCATCTTTTCATTTCACGACTCAGTCACTGTCCGCAGTGGTTTTAGAGCCCTAAGAGGTAAAGTATGTCACTGTTTCCACCTTCCCCCTTGTATGTTACACGAAGTGATGGGATGGATGCCATGATCTTAGTTTTTTTGAATGTTCAGTTTTAAGCCAGCTTTTTTTCACTCTCCACCTTCACCCTCATCTAAAGGCTCTTTGGTTCCACTATGTATGTATATTAAATCATTTTATACACATTAAAGTTCACAATGTGCAACCTAAATAAATGCAAGTTTATGTTTCAATAAACCTGGGAGGGGAGAAAGATAGACTAAGGATGAATGACAGTTGCAGTTTCAACGCCTGTGTGATTCTTACATGAATATCTTATCCCACAGTTGGGCAAAACTTGGAAAACTGGACTTGTGTGAAGCTTTGCGTCAGGCAGGAGCTATGTTACATCTGCCCACTGCAGCATCTTCAGTGCTGGTTTTCTACCACATGTATAGAGACCCGTCATTAGCATATATTAGAATGATGGTGGGCGGGTAGAGAGGAAGAAGGAAGAAAGCCTCTTTTCGTAGACTCTAGGGCTCCACATGATCCTTGTGTGTGTGTGTGTGTGTGTGTGTGTGCACTCAGATGTGTCCAGCTCTTTGCAGCCCCATGGACTGTAGCTCACCAAGGTTCACTGCCCATGGAATTCTCCAGGCAGGAACACTGGAGTGGGTTGCCATTTCCTGCTCCAGGGGATTCTTTCTGACCCAGAGATCCTCCTGCCCCCAATCCCTCCCAGCATCAGAGACTTTTCCAATGAGTCAACTCTTCACATGAGGTGGCCAAAGCACTGGAGTTTGAGCTTTAGCATCATTCCTTCCAAAGAAATCCCAGGACTGATCTCCTTCAGAATGGACTGGTTGGATCTCCTTGCAGTCCAAGGGACTCTCAAGAGTCTTCTCCAACACCACAGTTCAAAAGCATCAATTCTTTGGCGCTCAGCCTTCTTCATAGTCCAACTCTCACATCCATACATGACCACAGGAAAAACCATAGCCTTGACTAGACAGACCTTTGTTGGCAAAGTAATGTCTCTGCTTTTGAATATGCTATCTAGGTTGGTCATTAACTTTCCTTCCAAGGAGTAAGCGTCTTTTAATTTCATGGCTGCAGTCACCATCTGCAGTGATTAACAAATGTTTAACAAGGTAGGGAAATGCTACCCACTCCAGTATTCTCTCTAGCCTGGAGAATTCCATGGACTGTATAGTCCCTGGGGTCACAAAGAGCTGGACATGACTGAGGACTTTCACTCACGTAAGTGATATTGTATGATATTTGTGCTTCTCTCTCTGACTTACTGCACTTAGTGTGGTAATTTCTTGGTCCGTCCATGTTGCTGCAAATGGCACTGCTTTTCCTTTTCATGGCTGAGTAATATTCCATTGTGTTTACGTATCATGTCTTCCTTATCTGTCCATCTGTTGGTGAACACTTGGGCTGCCCTCGCTTTCTTTATTCATCTCCATTATTCTCAGTGAGTGCCCTATTTGCAGCTGACAGTTCACAGCTTGAAGGGGAGTCGCCAACTTTATAATCAACATCCTTCCAGCATTTTTGTTCTAGTTGGAGAACTTACTATACCCAGTGACAAAGTTCAGAAGTTGGTGAAGTCTAGTCTGGTGGTACCGAGAGGTCTGAGAAGAGAGGCGGAAGCATGTCATGTGTGTTTCTAGAAAATGATTGGTCCAAAAGCCAGGATAAGCCCAGAGTGAGCCTCCTTACCAAAGCAGGTTTCCTGATGGTGGCTGAGAAAAGCACATTTTTAAACCACCTCCAAGCTGGGAAAAGAGAGTGAAATGTACATTTATAGATATGCCAGGAAACCCTCTTTTATTCTCTCATCTAGTTAACAGAGTGAAGGGAGATGAGTGTCCACGATGGACCGGGAGGTATAGATCAGGAGGCGTTTCCAAAGGAGAAGGTGTGGTAACTGTGTAATCTAAGTGGTTTAAGTTCGTACACGAGCCTGCTGGCTTCCTTCCAGATCCTCACAGCCGGAGCTGCCTCCCTCAGGGAAGTGTACTGTTTCTGTGTGTTCATTGTTTGGGGCCTCTGCTTGTGTTCAGCTGTCAAAACGACTTCAGTGAAGCTACTTCTACTACACTGTATGATTTGGTTTATCTACCAGAAGAATAAGACTTGACTGAACAGTTTTTTAATTTATTTTTTCCAAAACCTGCAAAACTGTTTCTAAAAAATGGAAACTGTGAATCTCTGGAATATAAAATTCATTGCCATAGACTTGCATCCATGATTACTAAAGTAAATTACAAGCACATTACCATGTTCAGCTATATTCCTGGAGCTTCAGAAGATTTCTAGGGTCTGTATTTGTATTATTAGTCCTAAAATAACATTTGATGAAGACTTTTTCTTAAAATGACCTCCAAATATGAACTATAGAGGACAAAATTCTAAATATGGTTGAATTATGAACATGCCCTAGTATTTTATGATACATTGGAAAATGGCTTGATCAACATTAATATTGATTAGACCCAGCAGTTCAATAGCTTGGATAAATATGTGTTTCTTTTTGTTAGAAATCTATCATATCCGAGGCATAGGCCAACATGTTAGGTCTGTAAATCATGTAGGCTGCCCAGCCGTTTGGACCCCAGACCAGAAAAAGGCTGTCATAAATCCACCGCTCCTGGGGGTGGGTGGGAAGTTAGGGGAAGAGGATTGGACACAGCATGGAGAGAAGACCGACATTTGCTGGTTTCCAGGCATCTCCTAGGAAATATCCAGGGGCAGCCTGATGTTCTCACGGGCTTGTCTGAGTTTTTTTCACATCCCTTATGAAACAGGAGGAAAGAATCAATGTAGGCAGTCTGCTAATCTATTCCTTAAGTGAATAGAGACTAACTACACACCAATCATAAGCCAATTCTAGAACATATTGAAGACTTTGGTATTCAGGAAGGCAGTATTTTCCAACCCTCCACTGCAGGGTACACTAACCCTCCACTGGGATGTGGAAAAATATCACAATTTGTATTATCATTTAGGTTGTATCAAAATATTAAGCTTCAATAATAGTTAGCACATGGGTCAACAAGAGCAGATGCATATAATTTATTAGTGAAATTGAAGTCGCTCTGTTGTGTCCGACTCTTTGCAACCCCATGGACTGTGGCCTCCAAGGCTCCTCCATCCATGGGATTTTCCAGGTAGGCATAGTGGAGTGGGTTGCCATTTCCTTCTCCAGGAGATCTTCCCAACCCAGGGATTGAACCTGGGTCTCCCGCATTGTAGGCAGACGCTTTACCATCTGAGCCGCCAGGGAAATCCATATAATTTATAAGTAAATACATACGTATCAGGAATGCATGCTAAATTCTTTTTTAATGATGAGATGTGTTCCCAGCCATTGCTGTTCTGTGTCAGGAACACATATTCCCTCAAACCCAGCAGGAAGAATCTGCCTCATTAACTTATTCCATGCCCAGAGTCTGAAGAGTTTCCCCCTGCCCCAGGATTATTTGTGGTACATCATCAGACCACCCTGGTCCCCAGCACCCCAATGCCATGTGTGGCGAATGATAGCATCATCCTATACTCTTCTCCCTTTTTAAAGACTTCTAGGGGAATTTCAGCCTTGAGTTTTACCGATTACGTACTGAAAAGAGCCCTGGAGTTATTGCTACCCATTGGGTAATTAGGTAGTTCCAAGGAAAATAATAAAACTATTTTGTGCCTGGGAGATTCGAATGGCACAGGGTGACTCACATTAGTCAGCTGAGCAATTATGTAATTACAGAAGAAGGGGAAGAAAACCCTTCAGATTGTTTTTCCTAAGAGGCACTTTTGGAAGCGTTCCAGCCCATCAGGTACTTATGTAATTAGGTCGGGGGCACAATCCACAAGGAAAGGCTTGACGGGGGGAGGGTTCATTGAAAAAATGTTTATGTAAAAGAACCTTGTGGAAGAAGAAAAGGGAGTGTTTAAAAGATTCACACAGGCTCCACACCTACTAGACAGGACGCCATAAACATTAAGGGAAATCGTGTTTCGTAAGTGGAGGCCATGTGTGCGTGGATAGAATAGGATGAAGGGTCGTGTCCGGGAGCAGTCCCAAGCGTTTATTAAGCTTGTGCTGGGGGCTCTCTTCCAGCGGGCCTTGTGTTTTCCCTGTTTCTACAGATAAATAAACTGAAAGGCTCGAAGAACTGAGGCCCTTTGGGCTCCAGCCCCTGCCCTCCCACTGTACTATGCTGCGGCCTACCAGCATTTCTGAACTGAATCGCGCAGGTTGTCCTGATTGCATAGATTAGCAGTATTATTGTTCATTTCATCTCTTCACTTTGTGTGAATCTTGTCCACACAGTGAAAACCACTGGATTAAAACGCACTAACTTGGTAATCTTGGCATCTAAATTACCAGGCTGTGTTTCCCACATGGTTCATCTGAATAAATCTGCCTTGCAGAGGACTTTGTACAAAGCAGCACCATGACCCCCTATATAGGATACACCATTTAAAGGCAGCCAAGTTTCCCCTGTTAATGCATTTAGTAAAAAGACAATGCTGCCATTTTGGAGCAATGTATTATGATACCCAAGGACTTATTTCACTGTCCAAGGTTTGCTTGTGCATGTTCACTAAGGTTTAAAAAAATGCTTATAGTTGTATCTACAATTTTTAGACTTCTTTTTTCTGAGACATTCTGCGTGTGTTGATTAATCTTTTTGGTGGTAGAAAACTAGTGGATGCTCTGGTGCAAAACACTAACTCTTAGATTTCTTTACCCTTTATCTGATGGTTTTGCTTTATCCAGTGATGCTCCTATAGTTTCAGGGGATGAAAAAGATTTATCAGCAGAGAAAGAAATTACATTCACTTCTCTCTTTAGTTCAGCAGTGATATAAGTGTCCATGGTACAGAAATAAAACCAGCTGATTTGGAGAAGTCCTCTGGGTCACGCCTCGGTGAAGTAGCTCAAAATAAGTAGTGGGGCTCTTTACAGGTGCCTGTAGAGGACTGACATCCCAGGAACTGGAAGGAAGGAACCAGGTTTGGAAGGGCAGGCTGAGGCTCATCAGAGACAGATTTCTCTGCCAGTTCTAGACATATTTTGTCTGCTTCCACTACTGACTGAGCATTCATGTGATTTGACCAAGAATTGTCAGTTCCATTCAGTTGCTCAGTCACGTCCGTCTCTTTGTGACCACATGGACTACAGCAGGCCAGGCTTCCTTGTCATTCACTGTCTCCTGGAGTTTGCTCAAACTCATGTCCATTGAGTTGGTGAATTGTTAGAGATCCACCAAATATTGATTTAGAGTTTCAAAAATTTCAGCATTGACTTTGGAATATGTACAATCCAGACTAGCAATTTTCTACTTGCTAATTTCCATCATTCTGGCCACTCATTTTCTGATTGAGATGCTCGTCGTGGAAAAGTCGGCAGACTTTCTGGGACAGGCTGTGAGGTTCCTAAAAGCAAGAGGGCATATCTGAACACTTAGCTCTGTGACATCTATCTGTGCTTTAATGTAGTGCTGAGAGTTACGGATGTGATTTTAGCTCAGCATCTTCACAAGGATTGGACTTGGAGACATAAGCAGATGGTGGGCTCCGGGTGATTTCCTGTAGAATTAACAAACATTTCAGGTATTTGATAGGAGCTGCCTAGTTTCCTGAATCTATTCATTTGATAAATATTTTTTTACCACTGTGAATAAATAAGATACAGTTCTCTCTCAAAGAGCTCAAAGTCTGGTAAAGGGAAGACATGAATTGAGGTAACTGATTGTGAGTGCCATGTGAGTAACAGAATCAAGCAAACAGGAAGAAGACACCAGTAACTATTTGGGGAAGGAAAGCTTCATGGAGGAGAAAATATTTACTCTGAATTTTCAAAGATAACTACGAGCCTTCTAAGCAGGTGAGGACAGGAATCTCAGAAAGGTAGAAAAGTGCATTGTGCTGTTGTGCTCAGTTGCTCAGTCATGTCCAACTCCTTGAGACGCCATGAACTGCAACCCGCCAGGCTCCTCTGTCCATGGGATTTTCCAGGCAAGAATAGTGGAGTGGGTTGTCAGTTCCTCCTCCAGGGGATCTTCCTGACCCAGGGATTGAACCCGCGTCTCTTGCCTTCATTGGCAGACAGATTCTTTACCACTGTGCCATCTGCGAAGCCCAAAGGAGGGGACGGAGGGAATTTCAGAAAGGTGGAAACGCGTGTTTTAGGCCGTAAGTGTGTCAAGTTCCTAGACTCGTGGGGTTCCATGTGACAACACTCAGATGGAATGACGGGCTGGCTGTGCAAGAATCAAACCTGGAAAGCTCTGCCCCGCTCCCTCCAGACGGTGGCTGGGGAAAGCGGCCAGCGAGTAGCATGCTCACCACTGCAGGGCTAGACTTCTTTGGGCACCTGAGACACATTTCATGACCTTGACTACCAAAGTCATCTAAAATGGTCACTATTTAACAGAAGGATCAATCCCAAATATAAGACCCTTGAGCTAATTTTTTTTTAAATCTTTTTGGAAGTATAGTTGATTTGTGATGTTGTGTTAGTTTCTGGTGTTCAGCAAAGTGATTCAGTAATATATATAATACATTCTTTTTCATATTCTTTTCCACTATGGTTTATCAGATGATGTTGAATAGAGTTCCCTGTGCTAAACAGCAGGACTTTGTTGTTTATCTACTCTCTGTCTAGTCAAGGCTATGGTTTTTCCAGTGGTCATGTATGGATGTGAGAGTTGGACTATAAAGAAAGCTGAGCACCAAAGAATTGATGCTTTTGAACTGTGGTGTTGGGGAAGACTCTTGAGAGTCCCTTGGACTGCAAGGAGATCCAACCAGTCCATTCTGAAGGAGATCAACCCTGGGATTTCTTTGGAAGGACTGATGCTGAAGCTGAAACTCCAATACTTTGGCCACCTGATGTGAAGAGCTGACACATTTGAAAAGACCCTGATGCTGGGAAAGATTTAGGGCAGGAAGAGAAGGGGACGATGGAGGATGAGATGGTTGGATGGCATCACCGACTCAATGGATATGAGTTTGAGTAACCTCGGGGAGTTGGTGATGGACAGGGAGGCCTGGTGTGCTGTGGTTCATGGGGTCGCAAAAAGTCGGACACGACTGACCAACTGAACTGAATATAATAGTTTAATCTACTTATCCCAAACTCCCAATCCATTCTTCTGTCATCCCCCACCCCCTTGGCAACCACAAGTCTCTATGTTCTTTATGTCTGGGAGTCTGCTTCTGTTCCATAGATAAGTCCATTTGTATTTTAGATTCCACGTGATAAGTGATATCACAAGGTATTTGTCTTTCTTTTTCTGACTTTGCTTAGTATGATAATCTCTAGGTCTCTCCATGCTGCTGCAAAGGGCATTATTTCATTCTTTTTTATAGCTGAGTGATATTCTATTGCATGTATGTACTGCATCTTTATCTATTCATCTGTTAATTGATATTTAAGTTGCTTCCATGTCCTGGCTATTGTAAATAGTGCTTCTATGAACATAGGGATGGGTGTGTCTTTTTAAATTATATATAGTTTTGTCTAGGTATATGCTCAAGATTTATTTACTATGCCAAAGCCTTTGACTGTGTGGATCACAATAAACTGTGGAAAATTCTGAAAGAGATGGGAATACCAGACCACCTGACCTGCCTCTTGAGAAACCTATATGCAGGTCAGGAAGCAACAGTTAGAACTGGACATGGAACAACAGACTGGTTCCAAATAGGAAAAGGAGTACATCAAGGCTGTATATTGTCACCCTGCTTATTTAACTTCTATGCAGAGTACATCATGAGAAATACTAGGCTGGAAGAAGCACAAGCTGGAATCAAGATTGCCGGGAGAAATATCAATAACCTCAGATATGCAGATGACACCACCCTTATGGCAGAAAGTGAAGAGGAAATAAAAAGCCTCTAGATGAAAGTGAAAGAAGAGAGTGAAAAAGTTGGCTTAAAGCTCAACAATCAGAAAACTAAAATCATGACATCTAGTCCCATCACTTCATGGGAAAGATGGGGAAACAGTGGAAACAGTATCAGACTTCATTTTGGGGGGCTCCAAAATCACTGCAGATGGTGATTGCAGCCATGAAATTAAAAGACGCTTACTCCTTGGAAGGAAAGTTATGACCAACCTACATAGCATATTCAAAAGCAGAGACATTACTTTGCCAACAAAGGTCCATCTAGTCAAGGCTATAGTTTTTCCAGTGGTCATGTATGGATGTGAGAGTTGGACTATAAAGAAACCTGAGCCCCAAAGAATTGATGCTTTTGAACTATGGTGTTAAAGGAGACTCTTGAGAGTCCCCTAGACTGCAAGGAGATCCAACCAGTCCATCCTAAAGGAGATCAGTCCTGGGTGTTCATTGGAAGGACTGATGCTGAAGCTGAAACTCCAGTACTTTGGCCACCTCATGCGAAGAGTTGACTCACTGGAAAAGACTCTGATGCTGAAAGGGATTGGGGGCAGGAGGAGAAGGGGACGACAGAGGATGAGATGGCTGGATGGCATCACCGACTCGATGGACATGAGTTTGGGTAAACTCCAGGAGTTGGTGATGGACAGGGAGGCTGGCGTGCTGTGATTCATGGGGTCGCAAAAAGTCGGACATGACTGAGTGACTGAACTGACTGATGCTCAAGAGACGGATTGTTGGATCATATGCAGCTCTACTTTTACTTTTTTTGAGTAACCTAAATACTGTTATCCATAGTAGCCGCACAAATTTACATTCCCACCAAGAGTGTAAGAGGGTTCCCTTTTCTCCATAGCCTCTCCAGCATTTGTTTTTTGTCCTTTAAGCTGATGCTTTTCAAATGAAGCTTTACTTCTCAAAAGACTTATGTTTTCAGAAATATTAAAAAGATGTCCTGTGACACTTGGGTGAAGAGGTTTCTTTTTAGACAGAAAGTATTACATGCATTCAGTTTAAGAAGCCATGTAGTTCTGTGTCTTTCCAACAAAACAGCAGTGCCCTGCTCCACCGTTTTCCAGCAGTGATTCCTGCTGACTTGCGGCAACTGTTTTCAACTTTTCAGCAATTGTCTTTGACTCTCTCTAACATTTCTAATCTACCTGTTGTTCATACTGTCTGTGATTATTATACTGTAGAAACGATTTACTCTCATCCAATTACAGAAGATCAAAATTTAATTCTTTCATATTATACTCACTAGGTCTTCCCCAGTGGCTCAGACAGTAAAGAATCTGCCTCCTATGCAGGAGACCTGGGTTTGATTCCTGGGTTGGGAAGATCCCCTGAAGAAGGATGGCCTGGAGAATTCCATGGACAGAGGAGCCTGGTGGGCTATAGTCCATGGGGTCGCAAAGAGTCAGACACAACTGAGTGGCTAACACTGGATACACTGGATATTACACTCATGTGCTTGGATCCCACCCACATTTTCCAATAACGTTCTAACAATTTTAATTCAATGAATATTCAATATTGCACATATAATTGTATGAACATTGCTCTTAGACAAAAATGCCATATTTTATGTTGATGTTTCCTTCTGTCATATAAACTGACTTGGTTCTTGTGACCATCCACTCCTCTTTGACTCAAGCTACAGTTTAATGTTTTAAATCTCTCTGCTCTGTGAAATTTCCCGTATGCTTTCCAGCTACTAAAATTTCCTTGATGTCTTTCATCTGCTGTCGTCTCCTCTCCCTTTCTCTTTAACTTTGTGGATTTATGCCTTTAGGGAGGAAGTGGAGATAAATGTGTATCTTTGATATGCTGTGTTTAAAAAAAGGTAGAATAGGGCTTTCTAGATGGGGCCACAGAAAAGGCAGAGGTAGAATTTTAAGTGAAAATGTTTAATCATTGCAAAGGAAAAGCAGGTGTTGAGATAGAGCAGAGTTTAAACTACTTGTCACAGATATTAAGAAATAAGATAAAGTACATGTAGAGAGGAGGAATAGAAAGGTATAATTGTGCTTGTGAACATTCTATTTGTAAGTGTAGGAGAGAGGGAGTTTTTGCAGCAATAAGACAGGTCTTAGCCTGAGGGCGATAAAGAAAGAAAAAAGGGAGCTTACAAATACTTTTGAAGAACTGTCTAAAGATGCTTTGTACCTAGAAAACAAAGTAGTTCTCAGCCTCTTTAAATCTTAAGTGCATGAAAAAGTGAGAAGCATGAGAGGAGAAGCTGCTGCTGCTGCTGCTGCTGCTGCTAAGTCACTTCAGTCGTGTCCGACTCTGTGCGACCCCAGAGACCGCAGCCAACCAGGCTCCCCCATCCCTGGGATTCTCCAAGCGAGAACACTGGAGTGGGCTGCCATTTCCTTCTCCAATGCATGAAAGTGAAAAGTGAAAGTGAAGTCTCTCAGTCATGTCTGACTCCTAGCGATCCCATGGACCACAGCCTACCATGCTCCTCTGTCCATGGGATTTTCCAGGCAAGAGTACTGGAGTGGGGTGCCATTGCCTTCTCCGGAGAGGAGAAGAGTATTTGCAAAATATCAGGTCGTAAATGTTTGAATTAGTACAGGAAGAAAATCTCCTGCTATTAGAGCTTTGTTTTGTCACTTATCTATTTAAAAATGAGACCACATACTCAATTCAATTGATATTTTTGAGGATACTACTATTAATTCACTAGGAACTTTGCATCATCAGACAACAGATACGTCAAAGAGATTGTAGTTAAGAAAAAGACAGTGAGACAAAAGTACAAATAAGGTGAACTAACTCATGAAAGAGAACATGAGTGAGCTAAGAATTCATGCAGATGAGAAACTACTCTTATGCTTGAAGGAAGTAACATCTTAAAAAGATCCTGAAACATAGGATTTTGGGGGCAAAAAAAAAAATGGTGAGAAGTGTGTTCTCTGAAGAGGCAGGAAGCACAGTGACATAAGGGCATGGGGAAGACTTGATACCCTTCGAGGACACCAAATAGTGAATGAACTTAGGTGAGAACCTTCAGGTCAGTGTTTTGAGAGTTGGTTAAGAGAGCTGAGATACATTGATGCCAAGTTACAGAGGGCCTTTATTAGAGTTTTTGAAGCACATTATCCACATTCTTCCACCTATGAGTTTCAAGCATTTTGAAATAAAGAAGCAGGAATCAGACACAGATTAAATTACAAGCAGAATTGCCAGTAAAGCTGGCACTTGGGATATAGTTTGGAATAGGAAGCTAGTCAGGTTTCCTAAATTTTGCATATATTTGTCTACAGAGCATGCAGACAACCACGAGCCTCTAGATGACGGGGTGGAAGCGGTGGAAGACAGGGCACCAGGGGCCTCTCATAAAAGAAATTAACCAAAGCTCACCTGTATCCCAGGTGGACAACGATCTGAACCTTAGTCTTACCAGACTTGGCAGAAATGAATGTTCTCTTTAATGTTACACTCTCTTGAAAAAGAAGGACCAGACTGGAAGGAACATCCCTTCTATGGAAATCTGATGTGGAGAATGAGTGTTACGTGTCTCCACCAACCAGCAACAGCCTTGACTGCAGGTGGGAGAAGCTGTGTGGGCTTTGGTAGAGCATGGAGAGCTGCTACAAACCTTGGAGTGAGATGCTACAGTAGAGCTGCTCTTTGGGAAGAAAACCAGGCAACCATAGGCAAAACATTTCAGGACAGAATGGACATAAAGGTAGGGCATGAAGATGGGCTGAAACTCCAATACTTTGGCTACCTGATGCAAAGAACTGACTCATTGGGAAAGACCCGGATGCTGGGAAAGACTGGAGGCAGGAGGAGAAGGGAGCAACAGAGGATGAGATGGTTGGATGGCATCACCGACTCAATGGACATGAATTTGAGCAAGCTCGGGGAGTTGGTGATAGACAGGGAAGCCTGGCGTGCTGCAGTCCATGGGGTCACAGAGAATTGGACATGACTGAGCGACTGAACTGAACTGATGAAGATGGGATGCTATGATTGCAGGAATAAGAGGAAGGAAAAAATCTAAAACTGGCTTATGAACACTGAATGTGGACAGATGGAACAAATGTGAGGAAAGGGATGCAAAACACACTCCAGGATGACTGGGTCAGTGATTCAAATCCAGATAACCAGATTAACATTCCACTCACACAACTGGCAAAGTGATTAGATGCAAAAACTGGTCAGCAGTGAGTTGTTTGTGGACATAATGAGTCTGAGTTATCAAACCCTGGAGATGTCCAAGAGAACACTGGAAATGTGGATATAATGGAAGAAATGAACATCAGGTCCAGAAGAGACAGCCTGCAATGAGAATTAGGGAGTCACTAAATCCTCTGTTTAACACAACTGACCCCTCCCCTCAAGTTTAAAACTTTACAACAAAAGAAGTGATATTCAAGAGGGTACAGAGATGTGTGTGTGTGTGTGTGTGTGTGTGTGTGTGTGTGTGTGTGCGCGCATGCGCACGTGCGCTTAGTCACTCAATCATGTCTGACTCTGCAACCCCACTGACTGAGGCCCATCAGGCTCCTCTGTCCATGGGATACTCCAGGCAAGAATACTGGAGTGGGTTGCCTTCCCTCCTCCAGGGGATCTTCCTAACCCAGGTCTCTCACATTGCAGGCACATTCTTCACCACCTGAGCCACCGGGGAAGCCCAAGAATACTGGAGTGGGTAGCCTAACCCTTCTTCAGAGGAACTTCCAGAACCAGGAATCAAACCAGGGCCTCCTGCATTGCAGGTGGATTCTTTACCAGCTGGAAGCCAATATATATATATATATACACACACACACGTACATATATATATATATATATATATACACACATATGCATATATTCAGTTGAGTTCAGTCACTCAGTCATGTCTTACTATTTGCGACCCCACTGCAGGACTGCAGCACGCCAGGCCTCCCTGTCCATCACCAACTCCTGGAACTTGGTCACACTCATCTCCATGGAGTTGGTGATGCCATCCAACCGTCTTATCCTCTGTTGTCCCCTTCTCCTGCCCTCAATCTATCCCAGCATCAGGGTCTTTTCCAAGAAGGCAGTTCTTCACATCAGATGGCCAAAGTATTGGAGCTTCGGCATCAGTCCTTCCAATGAATATTCATGACTGATTTCCTTTAGGATGGACTGGTTGGATCTCCTTGCAGTCCAAGGGACTCTCAGGAGTCTTCTCCAACACCACAGTTCAAAAGCATCTGTTCTTCAGTGCTCAGTTTTCTTTATAGTCCGACTCTCACATCCGTACATGACTATTGGAAAAACCATAGCTTTGACTAGACAGACCTTTGTCAGGAAAGTAATGTCTCTGCTTTTTAATATGCTGTCCAGGTTGCTCATATCTTCTTCCAAGGAGTGTCTTTTAATTTCATGGCTGTAGTTACCATCTGCAGTGATTTTGGAGCCAAAAAAAATAAAGCCTGTCACTGTTTCCTTGGTTTCCCCATCTATTTACCCCGAAGGGTTGGGACTGGATGCCATGTATAATTGTTGCTGATTCACATTGTTGTATGGCAGAAACTAACACAACGTTGGAAAGCCATTATAGTCCAATTAAAAATAAGATGAATCAAGTGCAATAGTGATATGTTAGTTTAGTTTACACTGGGCTGATGGTCCCTCTCATCGTGAGCTATCCCTTTTAGTAGCTCCAACACCATTGCCATGCTTTTATAAGGGAGATCGTCAGTTAATCGAGGTAAGCCACTTAATTTCCTGGTGCCTGTCTTGTCATGGATAAAGTGAGTTAGTGATCCTGCCCACGGCAAAGGGTTGTGGGAACTCGGTGAGTCAACTTTTGTAAAGCACTTAGAACACTATCAAGTGTAAAAGTGGTGTTGCTTTTCCTGTGTTTTTGTTCTGCTCTTGTCCGTGAAGCACCCTGCCTGGAATCATCTTTTGGGATACACATTTTGAAAACGAGAGCTGATAGAGTCACAGGACACATTGACCCCATTAATCCCACAGAAACACTTGAGCTCCTTGCCTCAGAAGGGCCCTCAGTCTAATAGGGACTGGGCGGGAGTCCACTAGGATGCGGAACCAGCACGGCCTGAGCGAGGCTGGGGTCTGTGGGTAAACAAAGACTCTGCGGTGAGTGAGTGAAGCCTGTGCTGGAGAAGCAAAAGCAGCTTCATGGGGGTAAAATACAGACCAGCACCCCTTAACCCATCCATTAGTTTATTTATTCTTTTTTTAGCACAAGTTAAAGCTTTGTTTTTTCCAATTTTAATTTTTTAATTGAAGTGTGACTGATTTAATGTGTTCAATTCTCCTGTGGTGCAAAGTGACTCAGTTATATGTACATTCCTTTCTAAACTTGTATTTTATATACGGAATATGGTTGATTAGCAAAGTTGTGTTAGCTTCAGGTGTACAGCAAAGTGATTCAGTTATACATGTGTCTCTTGTTTTCAGATTCTTTTTGCATTTAGGTTAGTATAGAGTACTGAGTCCCCTGTGCTCTACAGCAGGTCCTTGCTGATTATCTGCTTTATGTACAGTTATGTGCACCTGTCAATCCCAAACACCCAGTCTGACCCCCGACTCCACCATTCCCCTCTGGTGACCACAGATTTGGTCTCCGTGGGTCTGTTTCTCTTTTGTAAATAAGTCCATATGTATCATTTTTTTAAAGATACCACATGTAAGTGGTATCATATGATATTTGTCTTCCTCTGAATTCAGACTATTTTTGACAAGGATCGTAGCTAAGCATTACATGGTTGATGTAGATAAATGGCCTGTGCTTTATAACCCCAGGAAGCAGTTGTCTAGTGGAGGAGACAGGCCTGTGAAAACCTCTGAGCCTGCGGGAAGGGCTGCAGGAGATGAGGAGGCTCAGAGGAGCTCCCATGGGCTCCTTTCCACCCTGGGCAGAGCAGCAGGAGATGAGGGACTTTGACCTGCCCCGCCGGCTCACTTCCCGGTGTATTTGGGTTGTGGGCACAGAGCACCTCAGACAGAGGCGCCGGGTCAGCAGAGGAGAGGGGCTTGAGATCCCACTGTCTCCTACCACTTGCCCTTGGTGGGAGACAGCAGGCAGGGGTGACCACGAGATGAGAAAGCGAAAATCAGGGGGTGTGTGAATGCTGGAGGGCCTTGGACAGAAAATTGTATCTCCTTAGCTCTTTTGCCAAAGGCCAGCTCTGCTTAGGAATCTAAAAAGAAAACTAAGATTATTTATGTGCTACGACCAGCAATACATCGGAGGCCAAGAGTGAGAGTTATTGAGCTGGTTCAAAGCAATCTCGATTATTGAAAATGAATGAAATTGAATTCCACTTCCTACAGAGTCATTTATTGAGAGACAAAAGCAATTAATATTGAAAATAAAATAATTGTGAACTTCTGAACTAAATTACCATGCAGATATAATGTACCGTCTCATCAGTCTTTAACTACTTCATGTATTAGAAAATCATAGCACCAGTCTCTGAACCTGCTCCTCTGCATCGTTTGTGCTTATTCATTCTGCTTTTGCCAAAAAGCAGTTCTCAAGAGTAACAGATTAAAAGTCAAAGTTTCAGAAATAGGATTCCGAATTTAAAATTCACAGCCATATTGAGACTTGAGATCTCAGTTTGTAAATTAATGCTGTCCTTTGGTAAATTTAAAAAAAAAAGAACCGGTAAGGTGTCCCATAGTTCCTTGACAGCAGCAGGAATTTTTGCCCATTATTGCAAACTTGACACCACCATGGACTACCTGTCGCCAAGTGCTAGGTGTGCGTCTGATGAATGATTCTGCTGTCAGCCTCAAGCATCTCTGTGGAAACTGATTTATGTACTGAGGGCCCTTCAGAATGGAAAGTGCATTGTATGTACAGAGATAGTACATAGATTATAACTCATGCAAGTTCCAACTTGAGCGCCTTTGTTTTATGGAAATGCTGCAGAATCTCTCAGTTCAGGTGCTCATTCGTGCCCGACTCTTTGAGACCCCATGGACTGCAGCACGCCAGGCTTCCCTGTCCATCACCAACTCAGGTGATGGACAACACCCAACACCAACAGAATCTCTGCTGCTGCTGCTGCTGCTAAGTCGCTTCAGTCATGTCTGACTCTGTGCGACCCCATAGACAGAAGCCCACCAGGCTCCCTCATCCCTGGGATTCTCCAGGCAAGAACACTGGAGTGGGTTGCCATTTCCTTCTCCAATGCAGGAAAGTGAAAAGTGAAAGGGAAGTCGCTCAGTCATGTCCAACTCTTAGCGACCCCATGGAGTGCAGCCCACCAGGCTCCTCCATCCATGGGATTTTCCAGGCAAGAGTACTGGAGTGGGGTGCCATTGCCTTCTCCATAACAGGGTCTCTAGAAGAGTCATTTCCCATTTGGGAAGTGAGTTCTTAAGTCGATTTCCTGGAAGCAGAGCTTACAGTGAGGATTAGGGGAAAGTCAGAGGAAGAGATGCGGAGAGGTGGGACTGGAAAGAGGAGACTGACAGAGGGGTGGGATCAAGACAGATGCACGGGAGAATCACCGGGGCCCTAGCCTGCTGGGGAGTTGTGGGACTAACAGGACTCCCCTCAGCGTCACTGCAGCATGCTCATCGCTCCTGGATCTGATGATCCGCCCACTGAGAGTTGCAGGTGCCAACTGTTTGGAATAAACACACCTGGGGAGCTGGTGTGTGCAAAGCTAGGAAAGGGACCTCGGGAGCGTTGTGGGCAGTGCAATGTCCAGTATTCAGAGTGCTGTGGGAAGAAGGTTTAATAGCATCAGTCCAAGATGACAGTAAATAATTCACCATCACCATCCTGGGAAACAGGCCCAGCTGGTGGCAGTTCTCTTGATTCAGAGCCCAAAGTGCAGAAAGAGGTTTCAAAGGGGCCAAGAGATTCATTTCCTGCTGGCAACAGGCTGGTGGCAGAAGACTGACACAAGCCAGGCTCGTTCCTGAGTAAGGAAAAGAAACCTCGGGAGACGGGGAAGACAATGTCAGAGGGACAAGGCTTCCACAGGCTGGTGTAGACAGTGGGGCGGGGCGGCGGGGGGTCCCTCAAAAGCCAAAGAAATAGACCCATCTAAAAGCACTGAAATTCAGCCTTAAAGAGAAGTGGCTCAAAAACATACCTGTGTACGTAACACTGAGCGGAGTTCCCTGTGCTGTATGGCAGGCCCTTGCAGGTTATCCATTTTAAATATAGTCATGTGTACCCTGGATGGAAGGGGTGTTTGGCAGAGAATGGATACATGTATATGTATGGCTCAATCCCTTTGATGTCCACCTGGAGCTAACACAGTGTTGTTAACTGGCTGTACCCCATCAGGGCTTCCCTCATGGCTCAGTCGGTAGAGATTCTGCCTGCAATGCAGGAGACCTGGGTTCGATTCCTGGGTTGGGAAGATCCCCTGGAGATGGAAATGGCAATCCACTCCAGTATTCTTGCCTGGAAAATCCCATGGACAGAGGAGCCTGGCGGGCTACAGTCCATGGGATCACAAGAGTCAGACACAACTTAGCAACTAAAGCAACCAATACAAAATAAAAAGTTGTATGTGTATATATACACACACGTATCTGTGGAAACAGTCTGACCCGTAGCTCATCAGTTTGTAGTACTGAATGTCTAAAACAAAGGACCTTAATATGTGCACAAATATGCACATTGATAGAAAACTTTCCAAAATATATTACTAGAAAGCAGGGATAAAGGGAGAACGATGTTGAACCCACAAGACTTTTACCCCCTCTCTAAAAGTTGGGGCTCTGGGAATTGCTGTTTGACTCAGGGAACTCAAACGGGTCTCTGTAACAGCCTAGAGGGGTGGGATGGGGAGGAAGGTGGCAGGGAGGTTCATGAGGGGACAGATGTGTACCTATGGCTGATTCATGTTGATGGATGGTAGAAACCAACACAATTCTTTAAAGCAATTATCCTTCAGTTAAAATAATAAACAACTTTAAAATTAAAAGAGTTGAGACTCTCAGAACAATAGATGCTCTTAGTAGCAAGTTATTTGTTGTTTTTTTTAATTTTTATTGGAGCACAGTTGACTTACAATGTTATATTAGTTTTGGGTGTATAGCAAAGTGAATCAGTTATACATATACACGTATCCCCTCTTTTTAAAATTCTTTTCCTATACAAGCCATTACAGAGTATTGAGGAGAGTTCTCTGTGCTGTACAGTAGTCCTTATTAGTTACTGATTATCTATATATGGTAGGGTGTATATGTTAATCCAGATCTCCAAATTTATCCCTCTCCTCTTTCCCCCAGTACCAATAATATTGCTTTCTACATCTGTGATTCTATTTCTGTTTTGTAAATAAGTTCATTTGTACAGATTTCTTTTTCGATTCCACATATAAGTGATACCATATGATGTCTGTCCTTCTCTGTCAAACTTACATCACTATGACAGTCTGTAGATCCATCCGTGTTGTTTATTCAGCCATAAAAAAGAGAGAAATAATGCTATTTGTAGTAACAGGTTATATTGTAATGAAATTTTTAGTATCTGTCTACCACCTGATGACTTTTTAAATACTTGTGTGCATCTCAGGGAACATAAATTCATCCCTTCTCTTGGCTCAGGGCTTTACCACGAGCATTTTGGCAGGATAGAATTCTTTAGTGACTAAAAAAAATACACTTTTTTAAATATAAAATAAAATACTGTGTCAGTGCAATTCTTCTTGTGCCCCACTCTCAGAATCCTAAGGGGAACATCTCCTTAATGAGCAGTAACCTGCTAAATTCCATGTAAATGGATTGAATGTGGAGCAAGTATATGAGCCTTCATTGTCACATGTCCACAAAGCAGTATTTCATGGTGGCACTCCCCAGCGTTTAGCCCCAGTAGCAGGACATCTCTGCAGTTTCCACAGTGATTCACCATCGATGATCAGGCGGATCATTGAGATGTTAGCTTCTAACCTTGCGGTTTATGGGCTGAGTCGGAACGGTCCCACTGCTACATTTAACTTTATAAGACTTTCTGCCAGAAACGTCCATGCTTGTTGCATTCAACATGCAAACCAGCCCCACTGGCAGTTATAAACCAGTGGGGAATAGGTATTTAAGGGATCTTTCACAATATGCACTCCTGTGTACCGATTATGACTTAAAGTAAGATACTCCATTGTTAGGGGACTCAGAGTTATCTCCAAAATTTTTCAAATTACATTTGTGAATGGGAGTCGGGTTTTGATACCCTAGTTACTTTCCCCACCTCTAATTTAAAACAGAAATGCCTACTCTAGAGACTGAATTTTAAATCCCTAACCTCTTAGAAAACCCATAAGCAAAAATTGGTACTTAAAATCAAGCCTCAATTAACCTAGGTTGGCTTTCCTTATTGACTGAAATTTACCAGATAGTCGAGTAACTTTCCATTTTAATTTTTGCTCTGAAGACTTGGCAAAAGAAACGCTTCCTCATTCAAGGATCCTATGGTATTGAGAACAGCTTCAAAGAAGAAAATGAGAAGAATTTCTTTTGTTTCAGTTTCTTGGCTTTTAAACTGCATTTGTGGTTACTTTTATATTTTAAGAAGATGATCAACTTTTATTCATTCTGACTTACTGGATGAAGATGAGTCCAAATGATGAAGAGAGCTCAACTATCCATTATTTTTAAAGAAATAGAATATTTTTAATAACAACAATATATTCAGAGTTTGATAAAGTCCTTTAGAAAATCAATGAATTTGAATTATTGCTTAGATAAAAATGATTCATATAGAGTTGTTGGAAAAACATGTAGCTTATATTATTAATTGGCTTTAGAAGCCTGTCTTTATGGGTGATGTAAAGACAGAGTTCTGCATTGTGTGTGTGCACACGAGTGCACACACGCGTGCACACACGCGTGCACACACACATGTTTCCCTGGTGGCTCAGCTGGTAAAGAATCTGCCTGCAGTGCAGGAGACCTGGGTTCAATCCCTGGGTTGGGAAGATCCCCTGGAGAAGGGAAAGGCTACCCACTCCAGTATTCTGGCCTGGAGGATTCCAGGGACTTTATAGTTCATGGGGTCGCAAAGAGTCGGACACGACTGAGTGACTTTCACACACACACACACACATACACGTACACACACACACGTTTCCTGAAGTAGACCCTCCTCTCTGGATGTGGCTGACCAGTGTCTAATCTTGCACTTCCACTCAGATCAGGTTGCAACATTCACAATGTAAATTTCCTGCACTTTAACTTCACCTAAACGGTACTGGAGTGTCATCTGGTTAATTATATTTGGAGTTCAAAGTTTTGATTATGGATGATTTATCAGATGTAATCTTTTAAAGGCATAAAATTAAATACTGGGCAGCGCAGGTAGAGAAAATTAACTTGCCCTAGATCATCAAGATTGATGGCCTTGGCTTCCATAAATACTGGAGGTTGATACAGCACACTCTACTTTGATGTGATTGGGTTCTGTAAGTTCCAAGAGGTTAAGCTCTCGGAACATTTTGCTAGCCTTGGGTCAGTATAGGTTACAGGAATCAACTACCCAGTCTGATAGCTTGTGGTTTTGTTACAAAGCTTTAGTAGTCTTGCTCTTTTACCTAGTCTCATTGAACTCTTTAATGAGATCTGTGGTAAATGAAGCAAAAAGATATGACACCTGATCTCACGGAGCTTGCGATTGAACGGGTAGGCACATCAACACCAAGTATAAAAAGCAAGTAAGTACTCTTATTACAGCTTATTTAAAAAAGAGCTTGGAAATTAAAGACCTACTTCTCCTAAGAAAGAGAATGAGAGGGGCATGAAGGGATATATGATCTGTTTATCTTATTTCTTTATTGCTCATTTTAATTTTCCTCAATACAAGTTTTAAAAATCAGCACTTGATTGTACACTAGATAAAAACTGTTTACTTAGATTCAGTTAAAATGATATGCTTCCTGCATCACTGACATGATTGATTCCATAAAAGCCTGATCATATGGGTAGGCATAATCTAGAGACTTTAAAGTTATTTTTGTAACTATAATTTGCTGCTCCTAAATAATTCTTGTGATAATATAATATGTAGTCAATGCAGAAAAATTGAAAATTTAATGAAAGATGCAAAAATTTACTATAATTCTTTCACCAAGTGGTAGCCAGCATTGACACTTTGACTGGAAGCCTCCCAGTTGCTTTCTGATATACATACAAATCTTTACATTTATGCCTTTTTATAAGAAATAGAATCCTACTACATGCATTATTTTACAACTATTTTCTACTTTTTAGAGCAAACCTTTCCCCATGATCTTTTACATTGTTTTTGCGTTATAACTTTAATAGGTGCATAGTACTTAATTACATTGTTTAAGCAAGTCACTGCTTACTTACATTTGTTTTCTAGTTTTTTATAAATTTATAAAAAGTGGGATGCCTGTCTTTTCCTCATTATTCATTATTTGCTTACGGTACACCCCTAAAAGTGAAGTTTCTGGTTAAACTCCTGAAGTTTTAGATAAATGATTGAAACTATCCCCCAGAAGACCATACTGACGTCTGCCTCCATCGAGTGGGAACTTGTCCACCGTCTCCATAGGTCACTTGTACTGGGTACTTGCTTTGATTTTAACTTTCACCATTTCAACAGTCACAAAATGACTATGAGAATGTATTCGGTACTTTATATTTGATGTAAAATTGGAATATATATTTAATAATATTTTCAGATTTGTAATGTTGTTTTCAAAATAAAACTAAAAACAAAATCAAATTTAGAGGAAATGGGAACTTCTGAGGACAAAGTTCATATCATGTTCTTACAAAAGCAAGTTAAGAAGTTACAAATGCAAACATAAGTCATAGAGTGGGAACCAAAAAAGATCCCATTTAGAGAAAACAAACTTGAAATTGGGTTAGAGAGCATTTGTTCCCCAGATTCACAGTTGGCTAAAGTCTCTAATGAAAAATTAATTTGCAGAGTTCCAAAGAATAGCAAGAAAGAGATAAGAAAGCCTTCCTCAGCAATCAATGCAAAGAAATAGAGGAAAACAACAGAATGGGAAAGACTAGAGATCTCTTCAAGAAAATTAAAGATACCAAGGGAACATTTCATGCAAAGATGGGCTTGATAAAGGACAGAAATGGTATGGACCTAACACAAGCAGAAGATATTAAGAAGAGGTGGCAAGAATACACAGAAGAACTGTACAAAAAAGATCTTCACAACCCAGATAATCACGATGGTGTGATCACTCACCTAGAGCCAGACATCCTGGAATGTGAAGTCAAGTGGGCCTTAGAAAGCATCACTACGAAAAAAGCTAGTGGAGTTGATGGAATTCCAGTTGAGCTATTTCAAATCCTGAAAGATGATGCTGTGAAAGTGATTCACTCATTATGCCAGCAAATTTGGAAAACTCAGCAGTGGCCACAGGACTTGAAAAGGTCAGTTTTCATTCCAATCCCAAAGAAAGGCAATCCAAAGAATGCTCAAACTACTGCACAATTGCACTCATCTCACATGCTAGTAAAGTAATGCTCAAAATTCTCCAAGCCAGGCTTCAGCAATACGTGAACCATGGACTTCCTGATGTTCAAGCTGGATTTAGAAAAGGCAGAGGAACCAGAGATCAAATTGCCAACATCCGCTGGATCATGGAAAAAGCAAGAGAGTTCCAGAAAAACATCTAGTTCTGCTTTATTGACTATGCCAAAGCCTTTGACTGTGTGGATCACAATAAACTGTGGAAAATTCTGAAAGAGATGGGAATACCAGACCACCTGACCTGCCTCTTGAGAAATCTGTATGCAGGTCAGGAAGCAACAGTTAGAACTGGACATGGAACAACAGACTGGTTCCAAATAGGAAAAGGAGTGCGTCAAGGCTGTATATTGTCAGCCTGTTTGTTTAACTTCTATGCAGAGTACATCATGAGAAACGCTGGACTGGAAAAAGCACAAGCTGGAATCAAAATTGCCGGGAGAAATATCAGTAACCTCAGATATGCAGATGATACCACCCTTATGGCAGAAAGTGAAGAGGAACTCAAAAGCCTCTTGATGAAAGTGAAAGTGGAGAGTGAAAAAGTTGGCTTAAAGCTCAACATTCAGAAAACAAAGATCATGGCATCCGGTCCCATCACTTCATGGGAAACAGATGGGGAAACAGTGGAAACAGTGTCAGACTTTATTTTTTGGGGCTCCAAAATCACTACAGATGGTGACTGCAGCCATGAAATTAAAAGACGCTTACTCCTTGGAAGGAAAGTTATGACCAACCTAGATAGCATATTCAAAAGCAGAGACATTACTTTGCCAACAAAGGTCCGTCTAGTCAAGGCTACAGTTTTTCCAGTGGTCATGTATGGATACGAGAGTTGGACTGTGAAGAAGGCTGAGCGTCAAAGAATTGATGCTTTTGAACTGTGGTGTTGGAGAAGACTCTTGAGAGTCCCTTGGACTGCAAGGAGATCCAACCAGTCCATTCTAAAGGAGTTCAGCCCTGGGATTTCTTTGGAAGGAATGATGCTAAAGCTGAAACTCCAGTACTTTGGCCACCTCATGTGAAGAGTTGACTCATTGGAAAAGACTCTGATGCTGGGAGGGATTGGGGGCAGGAGGAGAAGGGGACGACAGAGGATGAGATGGCTGGATGGCATCACTGACTCGATGGACGTGAGTCTGGGTGAACTCTGGGAGTTGGTGATGGACAGGGAGGCCTGGCGTGCTGCAATTCATGGGGTCGCAAAGAGTCAGACACGACTGAGCGACTGAACTGAACTGAACTGAACTGAACTGATAGAAATATGATGGTATCTTAGAATTCCTCTGGTTATTCTCCTGTAAGAGATTCTAGTGAACCAATAGAAAAGTGAGTTATCTATGAAGATTATTCCTAATAAAAATGACAAGTGGAGAAATTTTAATTTGTAGGCTCCCTGTAGACATCTTTCCCTGGTTGGTAGTTACTAAAAGTAAATGATACTAAGAAATTGAGTGGCTGTGCTACATACAGTGGTGGGGTGTTAGAATTAAAAGGAATTGGAAAGATTGTCTAACCCAGCTCCTCATTTTACAGATAAAACAGAGTCCAGCAGAGATGAAGAGACTTGTCTGAGGACCAGCACCTGGTGAGTAAAGAAAGAAGAAATAAATTCAACTAAGCAATTAGTAAATTATTAAGTATTGAAGTAATTTAGATATTTAAAGCATCATGAAAGTTTCCTTATAATAATCTGATGCCTCAAATATAACCACCATTTGGCATATGAACTTCGCAAGTATTTTTATATATATACATAGAAGCAAATGTTAACATTTGTTCAAAAAACAGTGTTATACTATGTATAAAAATTATTCTACAAACTGTTCGTTTACATATATCTTGTCTAGATAGTCTTCTTTTCTCTCAGCTAACATGGAGATGCAGTAGAGCAGAGGCTGGCAAACCTTTTTTGGAAAAGCTCACATGCTCAGCATTTTAGACCCAAGCCTCTGTCGCAACTGCCCAGCTTCGCTGTTCTGCTGAAAAAGCAGGCACAGACATTACGTGAACACATGTGTGTGACTTTGTTCCAATAGAACTTCATTTATAAAGACAAGAAGCAAGAAACGTTTGTGCTACAGGTTATAGTTTTGTAACTCCTACACTACAGAAAGAAAAAAGTTATTTTAGAAAACTGTGATGGTTGAGAAGGAAGCGTGATGAATATCCTGCGTGTAGAGAGGAGGGAACTACTCTGAGTGTTCACCATTAGATGTGATCTCGGACGAGCCAGGTGGGCTCCTTGACCTCTTGAGTAAAGCAGGTTTACTAATGCCGAGATTGTAGGGTTATTTTGAAAACTAAATGAATTTATGTAACTCAGTGGTTAGTACATGAGAAAGTTCTCTTCCCCCCAGGGAGGGGATTAATGCAGGACTTTTGTACTCATGTAGGTGAAGCACTTGGGCAAGGAAAAATTGCCCAAATTTACTGGTGTCTCAGCCTGTCCAAGTCTTGTCCCATGTAGATCCCTTTAGAAACCGTGTTCTCAGACTGTTGGCGAAGTTTGGGTAAACATGACTATACCAGAATGATCCTGAGATTTCCTGAGGAAGGATTAACATGCTTCGCATGGAATTTTGCAATAAAGGAAACACTATAGTTTAATTCATAGTGATTTAAGGAGATGGAAGATTTTTTAGAGGGGAAATCTAATTATAGTGAAAATAAAATTTCATTTGCCCATCATTTCCTTCATTATTCATTATTTTTTATTGGGAAGATAAGTATGTACAAAGAATAGGAAAGAAAAACATATTAGAGTGTACTAGGAAAAATAAGGAATTAATGTAATGCTACTTAACTATAAATTTCTCATATTATAATCATATTTTAATTTATCTTCAAGGGAACCTATTGGGTAAGTTGAATTGGTTATTTTAAGACAGAATTTCTATAGCAGTTCCAAATAACTATATTGCTTTTTCTAATTCATTTTGAATTAATGTATTTTTTATGACTTGATAAATTTGTTTTTTTCTCTGCTGGTATTGTTTCATTCAGTTGAATACTTTAAGATTGAATATAACTTTCCTTCTGTTTAGTATTGTTGTTGCTTTTTCTTAACTCAGAAGTAGTTCATTTTTTTCAAATTTAGAAGTAAACTGGAATAATTCTGTTAATTTATTGTTGCAGTTTATATTCTGGAGAACAGAGGATTTTGTACTGATTAAGTGTTCCTAATAATAACTATGGCATACAATTTAGGGAAAAATTAGTTATGTCATTCATGTTGATACAATGTTCATTTTTGAGGATAAGTATGTGAGTATAGTCAAGATATTTTGACAATTGAAGAATTTTCCCAACCTAGTTGGGCAGCTGAGTCTGAAACGTAGCACACCCTTTTAATAATCGGAGACGTTTTCCCAGCAGTGGGGTCTACCCCAGTTGTGGTCCCAACAGTGACCTTACTCAGTAAATCCCACAGTGAGGAAATCATTGTATTCTTCTTTCGCATCTCTTCTAAAACGTCTGATTCTCTTGGGAAGAATGGCTGTGTAATGGCATTCCATCTCTCTCACTCTTTTTAGCAAAGACCTTAGTCCTGAGACTCAGAGCTGTCCTTAGGCCATAGCGTCTGACCAGGACTCAGTTACGCTGGGTTTGGTGGCGGAGGGGAGGAGGGGGTTGCCATCCTTTTTATTTTTGGAGTTTACACTTCTATTTAAGATAAGTGAAGCTGATTTATTGCTTATAGGAGTATTCCAACTTGCCCATCTTAAGCACATTCAGGTAAAAAACAAATACACAAAAAAGTGTGCTGACTTAAATAAAAATAATGCATAAAGAAAGCAAGTTGCTTGCCAACAAGGCAAAATTCATGCTCATGGAATCTGAATATAACAAAATTTTAAGAAAAAACTTAATGACAATAATAGTTGTAAAATATTGGAGCTAAAAGCTATCTGTAGCTCCCCTAGTTGAAGACACAGTTCTACAAGTAAAGAATCAAAGACCCTTGCGAGGTTGGAGCCTTGCACAGGGTTTCCAGATAAGAGAAGCAGTGGCCACTCTGTTCAATCCACCCAACTAAGAGGCCTCGAGAGCGTGCTCCGGGTGAGCGGGACCGCAGTGAGTGACGCCTCTGTGACTTACAAGACCCAGTTAGCGAAAAATGTGATGAGCAAGTGCTCAGTTGCAGTTGGGTGTTCTTGAACTTTTGTTGTCAAGGGCACCCTTGAGCTAGAGGGTGGGGATTGTGAAAAGGGAGTAGGGAAGAGGAGACCTATCTTGCCTTTTTGTAACTGCCAAAGCTAATTTCAGTGATTGCTTTAGCAATATAACGATAACCAAGATTAAAGCAAGCAGGCATCCACTTTAGGATATGAGAGCTGGAATTTTAGATTTCATTATAAGATTGCCATTTCAACACAATAGTAATATAATGGCAATGGATTTCCATTTTTTCTCCATTTCTGTTGAAATATTATCTCATAAATATACTTTGATACAAAAGAGATCTCTCAATTTCACGAGAGCTCCACAGCTCTATTTTATTCTTACACTGACTTATCCCCAAAATATCTTTTTGATGTACAGCTTCAATATTCTTGCCAATGTCTATGACATCAGCAATCAAAAATGGCATTATTTTTAGTTTTTTTTTTCCCACATACAGTTGCAGGCTATCCGAAAAAAGGGGTCCTGCTTTTAGTGTTCACTGAAATGTACTTACAGTATATTTGTGACTCATGGAGCTGGTTGTTCCAAGAGGGTGGAAAATGTAGCATCTATCAAAGAAGGTAACTTTACCCAGTGCAAACCTAAAATGGGGGCTTTCCTTTAAGAAGGGAACTAACACTGTTAAATATTAGGATTTCTTGTACTGGAAGAAAGCATTGTTTTCCCAAATTGTATTTCAGGAAACTGAGTTTCTGAGACCACATAGCTAGAGAGTGTCAGAGCTCTGCATGTTTCTTCCCCAAGGAAGGTCCACAAATTGAATTGCAGAACCATTATACATGGATCAGCCTTCCCAGAACTAAGAAGTCAAATGTTTCATCCACTGAAGCTCTGAGTTAAAGGTAGTGGTCAAGCATCACAATCAATAAGGTTAATTTAGTTGAAGAATGTAAGAAAAGCATAAATTGGTTAGGTACACAGTCCTGAATATTCAGTGGAAGGAGTGATGCTGAAGCTGAAACTCCAGTGCTTTGGCCATCTGATGCGAAGAGCTGGACTCATTTGAAAAGACCCTGATATTGGGAAAGACTGAAGGTGGAAGGAGAAAGGGGCAACAGAGGATGAGATGGTTGGATGGCATCACCAACTCAATGGACATGAGTTTAAATAAACTCCAGGAGTTGGTGATGGACAAGGAGGCCTGGCGTGCTGCAGTCCATGGGGTCACAAAGAGTTGGACATGACTGAGTGACTGAACGGAACTGAACACTTGATTTTAGGCACCATTTTAGAGTTACTTTTTTTCCTCCAGTTTCCAGAGTCATGCTTATATTATTTTGAAGTCTTTATAGAATTATTTTAGTTACTAAAACCCTTGCAGGGAATCTAAGATTCACTCAATTTACATCAATTTCATCTCTGTTCATTTGCTCAGTTGCTCAGTTGCATCCAACTCTTTGCAACCCCATGAACTTGTAGCCCAGCAGGCTCCTCTATACACAGGGTTTTCCAGGCAAAAATACTGAAGTGGGTTGTCATACATCATAGAGTGCTTTAGCGAAATTTGAGCTCTCTGAAATATTGACATTAAAGAACTAGTTATTGGGTTAATAACTATGCTTTTCCTCTAGATGGTTCATTTGAAAAGAAAACTGAATGTATTTTAATATTCAGAAAATGATGTTAACCGGCTGCACTAAAATAAGCAAATCTTCACAGTATGCAAGCGGCCTTGGCTACAAGTAGTAGTCAGTAGTATTCAACTGACTCGAGCAGTATAGAATATTTCTACTACATGAGCACATATTGGGTTAAAAGTTTCTGTTATACTCCTGATCACTTAAAGCATAACCAAGATAAAGACATGAGCATGATTGTTCCGCCCGAACCATGAACAGAGCTCAAGGCTGCTGTCCTTGGAACAGTGGGCAGAGACTGAAAGTCCCTCAAATGAATGTTCATCAGGCACTACTTGGCAGCGTCTCTGAGTTGGAGGAGCCTCAGTTTGGGCTTCCCAGGTCGCGCTAGTGGTAAAGAACCCACCTGCAGTGCAGAAAATGTAAGAGACATGGGCTTGATCCTTGGGTCTGGAGGATTCCCTGGAGGAGGAAACGGCCACTCACTCCAGTATTCTTGCCTGGAGAATCCCATGGACAGAGGAGACTGGCGGGCTACAGTCCACGGGGTTGCAAAGAGTCGGGCACGACTGAGCGACTGACACACACACCCTCACTGAGAACCTAAGATGCGGGCTCCCTGCAGGAATGCAGCTCACAGGGACCAAACACGCAGGGCGGGGAGGCATCAAGACCCACTGGCTCGGCTGTATTTGAAATGAATGACCGATGAGGGCCTACTGTCTAGCACAGGGAGCTCTTATGTGGCAATTTGGATGGGAGGGCTTTTTGGGGGAGAAGGGATACGTGTATACGTATGACTGAGTCCCTTTATTGTTCACCAGAAACTATCACAACATTATTGATCAGCTATATTCCAGTGCAAAATTAAAAGTTTAAAATAAATAAATAAAATCTACCCTGATTTAAAAAAAAGAATCACTTTTTTTTTTTTTTTTTTACCAATAAAGGAATAATTTTTTAAAAGGAAGAAATTGGCAGTCCTTTCTTCTCTGATCCATTAACTAGTTCAGAAACAGGCTCTTCCCACCCCCCACCTTCCAGGAGAACACAAGAAAGAAATCAGATGGTGCCTGCATATAGAATAAACAGTTGTTGTTTTTTTTTAAATGACCCAAGGATCCTTTATTACTGTAATGTTGAAAGAAGCTGCTGCCTTTTCATTTTAATGTGAGAGATGTAATTTTCCCATTGTTTTCCAAGGCTGTCAGATAACAGACAAATTGCCTTTGATAAAACATGCTTTCAATTTCTCCAACGTAATATTCAATTTTCATTTTCATAAGGGGCTGCTTATTTTGATGGCTTGGATGGCTTGACTAGGATGTCAGTGTCTAGATCTCATCAGTAAAGACTGTAGTCTGAGTTATAATTCCAGAGAGCATATGTTACTATCAAATTTATTATCTAAAAATACTTGTTTGTGTTTAATTCTTGAAAATCAGGAGTGACAGGCCATTTGAGTAAATAATTTCTCTTTGCCCTTTTTCTCCCTAAAAGTCACTTAGCAACAAAGGCAATTTGGGCTACTTAGTGAAGAATTTGGGTAATACTTTTACTGAACGAAAAAGAGTTCTAACTCCTGGGATTCCAACTCCTAGAATTTCTGGTAGGAATTCACATTCCTCTTTTTCATTTCACTACCTAACTCTTTGTCTGTGTGTCTAACACACACAGGCTTTTCTTTTTCAGCCTATCAATACATAGAGCAGACGTCAGAAAAAATTAAATGTAAAAAACTATAAAATTGTTTATATGCATTGTAGACAACTCTGATAATACAAAAGTAACAGACAAAATAGAAATCATCCATGTTAAATCCCATGTATACTTTCTGTCTTCTTACATAAGCTTACATAATTACAATCATGAAGGCATTATCATCTGAAAAGTTGTTCTCATAGTCAACTACCTTGGCTCATCTGCCAAGGCAGACTCACCCAGCCGCGCCCCAGTATGTGCAGTGATGCCATGCCTTCTGCCCCCAAGCCCTGCCCCGAATTCCAGTCCACAGCTGAACAAACCGCGAGCCCTGACCACGTGCCAAACACCTTGCCAAACACTGAAGACACACAGCTGAATATCACACAGGTTCTAACTGGCAGATACAGGAAAGCACAGGGTTACTAAGGAAGTGCCCAGAAAAGGGTGCAGCTAACCCTCAGCACCTGGGAGAGCATCCCACAGCAGGTACGGAGGGAGAAGTCTGCCTGGAGGCTCATCGGAGAGTTATCGGTACACGGGCGGTCGCTGAAGACAGAGCTGCCTCAGAGAGTCCCAAGGAGAGTAAGCACAGGACCAAACCTTGGAGAAATCACCACACTTTACGGTTGCCAAGACGAGATGACCTTGCAAAACAGTGAAAGAAACAGAGAAGTAGTTGGAAAACCACAGAATGCGGTATGCGGTAAAACCCAAGAAGGGAACATTCCGAGATGGAGGAAACAGTCCATTGGGTCAGGTGGTATTTGCTTACAATAAGGTCTGAGAGATACTCCCTGCATTTAGCAGCGTGGAGGTTACTGGTGACGCTGACTTTTTGGTCTTGGCTTTCTGTTCTTGCTGTTTCGTGATGTGGAAACCAGGCAGGGGTGGGTGCGCGGTGCTGGCAGCATCTCTAAATGCCTTTTGTGACTTTTAGTGTTTGGGTGTAATGGTTTGGTTATACTGCTGGTGTTTCCATTGCTTAAAGTGTGGGTTCCTTATGCGCGTTGGCTATCTCACAGCCAAAGCTTGTCTTTGAGCTCTGATAATCCGAGTCTCAGTGTCATGCCCGCCATGTAAAACCTTCAGTGAATATTTGAATGGAGGATCACCCTTTCTCCCCACACATGTGATCCCCCCCACCCCCTGTGTGTGCACTGGTCTCTGACTCCTCCCTTCGGCTGCTCATCATACCTGCTAGGCTGCCCGGTGGTCACCAACCACTCTTGGGTGGCATCTTTCATATCTTGGTTTTTAACAAGGGCAAATTAACTCCCCTTCCTGCAGGGAATTAAATCTTCAGTTAAAACTTAAATGGTAACCCTCCTAAAATCCCTCCTCTCCTGCCTTCCTCAGCCTCCAGTCCGCGCTCTCTCTCTCCCCTCTCCTCTCCCTGCCTCCTTCTCTCTGCCTCCCTGTCTCTCTGTCTCACTCACTCTCCTTTCCACCTTCTCTCCCCACCTCCAGCCATCTCCTCTCCCATTTTTATGCTTCCCTGGGAATTCAAGTGCCATTTTGACCCAGAACATACAAGTGGTAGGAGTAGGGGAGACTCACTCATCACACTGTTTGTCCCACGAAGATATTTTTGAAAGACAGCTTGAGGAGAAAAGGCAGATTGACATGAAAACTGAGAACACGTTCTTAATGGGTAAAATCTGAGAAAAATTAGATTAAATCAAAAGGCTCGAATTCTTGAACGATGAAGGCTCTGTGGGTGTGCCGACCTCTCTTTAGACTAACGACGCCAAGAGAAAATGAACACAAGTTGGGAATTGGGGTGTTAGCTGTCACGTTATCCCTCCCACCGCTGATGATGTCTCGGTCCTCTGACGCCTGTTAGCTAAAGGACGTGGCTGAGCTCACGTGCCCCGTGGAGCAGTCCTTCGGTGCAGGGCAGAGCCTGGACTGCTGAAGGATGAACCTGCTCGAGGCTGGAAGCACCATCCATAACACGGGCCTTGTCCGTAAGGCGGCTGCCCTTCCCCGCTGAGATGCTCCGGGGAGGAGCGGCTGATCTTCAAGATGGCCAATCCTTTATAGTTAGTATCAGAAATGAGCCCATCAGTCAGCCACAGGAGACTTTTAAAGGGGCACCAGGGCCATAAACTTTATGAAAAAGGCTAGAGATTGCATTCAGCCCTCAAGTAGATACACAATTACCCTAAATCCAGTTCAGGGCAGGGAGACTAAATCTTAAAAAAATAAAGTGAAGACCCCCCACACTCATCAAAGCTTTCAGAAGCTAAGAGGTAGGAGATAGCAGTTGTAAGACAAATTTTTCCTCCTATAGCTTAGCGAAGAATAGCAGAAGGAGGGTGAGGGAAAAAGGAAAGAAATGGTAGAGAGACAGGAGAGAAGAAATTAGGCTGAAATCGGAAGGGGAAGAAAAAGAAAAAAACTGGAGAGTTGTGTTTTTAAGAATCTGTAAATACTTACCTGCTTATGAGACAAACTCATTGGTATTGAGGGAACTTGAAAATACCATTGATTTATTCACTGTAGGCAGAAGTTAGAGAAAATCTCATTTTCATGAGCTTTCCTTCTATCGGTCAGTTCCCTGGTGACTCAGAAAATAAAGCTTTTCTAAGGGCTTTCTCAGACAGTTTGACGTTTTGTTGAATTAACTGGTATATTTTGTACCAGATTTATTGGCTGCATCTTTCCATCCAAGCTAGGAATGGTTTCACATTGAATAGAGTTCTTAGGGCATCAAGAGAATCCTGGAAACTTCTTAGGCTAATCTCCCTTCTAAAGTCTTCCTCGAAACTCTCCCCAAGTCTCCTGTGGCCTCCCTGGTAGCTCAGAGGATAAAGAATCCAACTGCACGGCCAGAGACCCGGGTTCTATCTGTGGGTTGGGAAGATCCCCTGGAGAGGGCATGGAAACCCACTCCAGTATTCTTGCCTGGAGAATCCCATGGACAGAGGAGCCTGGCGGGCTACAGTCCATAGGTTTGCAAAGAGGCAGACACTATTCAAGCCACTGAGCCCACACACGCGTACACACGCACACATTCTTCGTGTGAATACTGAGTTACACAAGACATAGTGTGTTTTGTGGTGGTGAGGTTCATGCCGCCCAGTTACTGATCTGAACGTGTCAGGGAGGCAGAGGTGTGACTTCAGTCTTCTTTCTAGAGCTGCTGTAATGAAGTTTCACAAACAAGGGGAACATGTCACCTCACCGTTCTGGAGGCCAGACATCTAAACCAGGAGGTCCGCAGGGCTGTGCTGAAACCTGGAGGGAAGACCTCTCCCCTGCCTCCCCCTGGCTTCCGGCCCTTTGCCGGCAATCTTTGCCATTCCTGGCTTGCAGCTCCCTGAGTCCAGCCTCTGCCTTGACCGGCATCCAGCCTCCTGCCCAGTCTCTGTCTTCACAGGGCTTCTTGCCGGACTCCAGGCATATTGGATTAGGGCCCATCCTACTCCTCCGTGACCTTCACTAATTGCATCTGCCGTGACCCTATTTCCAAATAAGGTCACATTCAGGAATTAAGACTTCAATATAGCTTCTTTTCTGTGTGGGTGAGGGGCAGGGACACATTTAACCCTTAACAGTGACTACAAGAGATGTTTGTCTTCACTGAATAGACTTAAAGACACATTTCTAATTCAATTCAATACACACTTAACTGAAAATCCTTGGTATCAAGACGGTAGTTGCTGTTTGAGTTACATGAGATTATCAGAGTAAGACACCCCCCGCCCCCAACCTCCAGGTACTTCAAAGTACCTAAATACAACAGTATGCCATTATTACTGATTTTTAGATAGAGATGCAATTATATAAAAATTTTAGGGTATTTCCCTGGTGGTCCAGTGGCTAAGACTCTGGGCTCCCAATGCAGGGCATCTGGGTTCAATCCTTGGTCACAGGCTGCGACTAAGGATCCTGTGTGCAACAGCGGAGATTGAAGGTCCTGCATGCTGCCACTGAGACCTGGTGCAGCCAAATACATAAATAAAGATCAGTATTTAAAATAGGAATTTATGAAAAAATGAAACCAGTAGGACTTACATTTATAGAACAGGAGGATAGAATAGTGGTAAATAATAGTAGCACAAAGATGTTTGCCAGGCATAATTCTGAGTACTAGACGTTCATTGAATCCTCACAGGCATGGGAGGAAGGTTTTGTGTTTTTAACCGCTGTGGGCTTGAGTTGTTTTGGCTGGAGAAGGAGATCCAAGGAGCTCCATCCGTAGCCTGTTCCTACTTTAGCAGGTCTAGTATACTAGAACTCGTCTCCGCTGCCTCGTTGAGGTAGTTTGGGGAAGGTGCAAGCCGCGGGGGCCACTGGCAGTCAGAGTGTAAGAGAATGAATTTCTCTTAAGGTTTTCCCTAGCCCTGGGCTGCAGGCTTGACATTTTCCAGACTGGGCCCACCATGTTTCCTCCAAGTCTTGCATCCTGTTGATACAAACAGGTACAAAATGGAGCCACTAATATGTAGGAATTATGACCAATTGAAAATAAGCTCCAGGTAGGCCAGAGTTTCATCTTTTCACTGCTATTTCTGTAGTACTCCCAGAGAATCGTCAGCCTATTAGGAGAGGCTCCTTAAATATGTGTAGAATGAATGGTTCAGAGCAATCAGCAGGCATTTCAAACCCAGAGCTTGAATGAACTCAGGGAAAACAGGGTGTTCCTGGCTTTTGATAGTCACAAACAATATATTTAGGCTATAAAATGAAAAATATATAGCCCACTACTTTGGATATGGTGATTGGAGAATCTGTTGAAAGAAAGTCCAGCGATGTGCCTTTTTCTCCACACCCGGGCAAACATAAGCCAAATAGCTGCCTGTCCCGAGTGAGCAGTATGTGCAGTGTTCCTGCTCCAAACTGCTTCTGCTTAGGGAAGAAAACAGAAACAGGAAACTCCATCCCTGCAGCCTTAATTCTTTCACTTCTGGTCCAGACCCCCAGGTTACAACACTGTTGGTTGACGATACAATCAGTTCACTTAGAAGGATGACAATAAGGATTTATGAGATGCTGACATCTGACACCATTAAAAACGCAGAAATTGAAAATTGGAAAGTATTTAGGAAAGAAAACCTGATCTTATAGTATAAAGAGAGGCATTACTGAAATATAGTCTTTGGCATAAGGTGACGGAAAAGAAAGTATATGTTGGACATTTTGGTAAAAACGAAGCAAAACAAAACAAAACAAAACAAAACACCTTCCCAGCTTGATGTCTCAAGTGCTGTTGGACTCTACCTGATTTTAAGGCAGTCGTGCTACGAGAGGCACACGCTACTTGGAGCACACAAGTGGGGCAGACAGAGCAGGCTCGCTCTCGCCTTTGCCCTGCCAATGCTCTCTTCTTGAAAAAGTCTTGTTTCTGTGTTGGCTTTCTCCGCTGGAAGGCTGTATCATGGTTATGCACCAAATGCCCCTTGGGGTTTTCTCATCTTTCCCAATCCCCACACCATGGCCTCAAAAATTTTGCAGACTAAAATATGTTAAGTTTTAAAATTTAGAAAAAATAAATTATTTTCAGTTACTAAGACATTTTTAATTACACACTGTGAAGTTGAGCATATTACCACCAGAGAATAAGGATGATGCTTGGGAAAGGGGAAATAAGGGCCCATTCTGGAGAGCCAAGAGCTTCCTTTGGAAAGTGATCTGCTTGCTGTCTGGACCCAGTGCTGTGCGTGTGTGTATGTGTGTGTGTGCATGTGTGTGCGTAATCGCTCAGGCATGTCTGACTCTTCGTGACCCCATGGACTGTAGCCCACCAGGCTCCTCTGTTCATGGGATTCTCCAGGAAAGAATACTGGAGTAGGTTACCATTTCCTTCTCCAGGGGATCTTCCTGACCCAGGGATCAAACCTGGGTCTGCTGCATTGCAGGCAGATTCTTCACCATCTGAGCCGCCAGGGAAGACGAGATCCAGGGCTATTTGTTGGTAAATGTGAAAGTTCAGTCCAGAAATGTGACCAGCAGAGCAGCCAGTCATTGGAGTATGAGCCTAAAAAGACCTGAAATGAAATAAGGATTGATTCCCTCCAGAAATACAGATCCATTTCTGGATAGCACAGGTGAAACACTTCATGGTGATGTTTTGTAACCTCTCAGGATTCCCATATTACTTTGAGGATCATAGATTTACAGATGCAAAAAACTGTGGCAAGTGCCATTAGGAGGCCAAGACGCTGACACAGGATTCTTCTAATCATTTCCTTGAAGTTCAGCAGATGTAGAGATTATTGCTAGTAGCTTAAAGGGGGATCGTCTTATAATAACTCCTCTCTCTCTCTCTTCTTTTGTATTTGAATACAAACATTCCTTTCTCCTCTAAGAGTCCTAGGAATAACTGAATGATTAAGATATCCCAGGGCAAGAATTCCAAAGTCAAATAGCTACAAGAACCAGACAAGTAATGTACATGCCTGAAATGGTCTGGGAGGAAGATGGGATGCCAGTGCCACAGTGAATCAGAGAAGCGATGCCCACAGAACAGGGGTGGGGGGTGGACGCCGAAGAGGATGTGGTCCCGGTGTTTCCAGATGTGCTGACATCTCTCTCCCCTCTCAGTGTGTGCCATCACTCAAGGATAAAAGACCACACGAGTCAGCAGCTTGTAACATCTACCTTAGGATCCTGTCCCAACGTTGCACCTCAACACTAGCTAGTTCTGAAAGAGAGTGAGAGCCGTTCAGAATGGGTTCCATGGCCGTAACAGTTTGAAAAACACTGAGTTAAACAGTTAATTTGGCTTCTTTACCACAACGCTTCTCAGAAGCTTACGTGTTTTTACTTACAAAGTGAACCTCCAAGAGTAAGCTCAGGGTACAAAGAATTTTGTGACCTCCTCTGACCATTGGAGCCCCTCGCTGTGAGTGCTTCACAAAGATACTTTGGAAGACCATGCTGCAATTTACTTTGCAGTAAATAATGTTAGTGAAAATTCAAGTGAAAATCCAAGAGGAATAGTCGATGCTGAAAACAGACAAGTAGCCTGGCTAAAATAAGGATGCCTCTGAGTGACCTTGGAAAGTTAGAAGCCTTCAACATATGGAGTAAAAAGTAGGAAACAAGTGTGATTTTCCTCATCAACTACATTGTGAATTAGATGTTCCTATCATTTATGGAGTGTTTGGATTTTCAAGTTTTAAGTTGAGAGTAAAACTAGAGATGATACCGGGAGCCTATTCTATAAAATAATCTATTACTCAGTACATGACAAAATCTTGACTTTTGATATTCATATATTCAACAAATATATCTTACATACCTACTATGTACCAGGAAATAAGCCAGTCACTGAGTCAAGTCTAGGATTAAATTATTAGTCCTAGCTAATGCCAGTTCTGACCTAAACCTGGGGATCTAATAAAAATATCTATTTTCAATTTGCAATATTGCTAATACAGTCCTCTCTCTGAAGGTTTATCTGACATTTTGAAAAGAAAGAGTTTGGTCCATGATCATTTACTGAGTCACAATGTGACCTGATTTGGTTTGCAGTTGCAGAGGTAGCTGTGCACAACATTTGCTTTCCATTAAGATACTGAAAATCAACAATTCAAACAGTGTGTTTATTTCAGCCTGGACTGTAGCCACTGACAATTAAGAATACCGCTGCTATTTCCTATTCACCCTAGGAATTCTCCACTTCTCTCTTCATGCTGCATTTCTATAATATCATCTTTGACTCTGAAGAGGCCTTACAAATAGCTGAGAAAAGAAGAGAAGCTAAAGGCAAAGGAGAAAAGGAAAGATATACCCATTTGAGTGCAGAGTTCAAAAGAACAGCAAGGAGAGATAAGAAAGCCTTCCTCAGTGATCAATGTAAAGAAATAGAGGAAAACAACAGAATGGGAAAGACTAGAGATCTCTTCAAGAAAACTAGAGATACCAAGGGAACATTTCATGAAAAGATGGGCACAATAAAGGACAGAAATGGTATGGACCTAACACAAACAGAAGATATTAAGAAGAGGTGGCAAGAATACACAGAAGAACTGTACAAAAAAGATCTTCATAACCCAGATAATCACGATGGTGTGATCACTCACCTAGAGCTAGACATCCTGGAATGTGAAGTCAAGTGGGCCTTAGGAAGCTTCACTACAAACAAAGCTAGTGGAGTTGATGGAATTCCAGTTGAGCTATTTCAAATCCTAAAAGCTGATGCTCTGAAAGTGCTTCACTCAATATGTCAGCAAATTTGGAAAACTCAGCAGTGGCCACAGGACTAGAAAAGGTCAGTTTTCATTCTAATCCCAAAGAAAGGCAATGCCAAAGAATGTTCTAAATATCACACATTTGCACTCATCTCACATGCTAACAAAGTAATGCTCAAAATTCTCCAAGTCAGGCTTCAACAGTACATGAACTGTGAACTTCCAGATGTTCAAGCTGGATTTAGAAAAGGCAGAGGAACCAGAGATCAAATTGCCAACATCTGTTGGATCATCGAAAAAACAAAAGAGTTCCAGAAAAACATTTACTTCTGCTTTATTGATAACACCAAAGCATCTGACTGTGTGGGTCACAGCAAACTGTGGAAAAGTCTTAAAGAGATGGGAATACCAGACCACCTTACCTGTCTCCCGAGAAATCTGTATGCAGGTCAAGAAGCAACAGTCAGAACTGGACATAAAACAACAGACTGATTCCAAATAGGAAAAGGAGTACGTCAAGGCTGTATATTGTCACCCTGCTTATTTAACTTATATGCAGAGTACATCATGCAAAATACTGGGCTGGATGAAGCATGAACTGGAATCAAGATTGATGGGAGAAATATCAATAACCTCAGATACACAGATGACACCACCCTTATGGCAGAAAGTGAAGAAGAACTAAACAGCCTCTTCATGAAAGTGAAAGAGGAGAGTGAAAAAGCTGGCTTAAAACTCAACATTCACAAAACTAAGATTTGGCATCCAGTCCCATCATTTCATGGCAAATAGATGGGGAAACAGTGGAAACAGTGTCAGACTTTATTTTGGGGGGCTCCAAAATCACTGCAGATGGTGACTGCAGCCATGAGATTAAAAGATACTTGCTCCTTGGAAGAAAATCTATGACCAACCTAGACAGCATATTAAGAAGCAGAGATATTACTTTGCCAACAAAGGTCCGTCTAGTCAAGGCTATGGTTTTTCCTGTGGTCATGTATGGATGTGAGAGTTGGACTATAAAGAAAGCTGAACGCTGAAGAATTGATGCTTTTGAACTGTGGTGCTGGAGGAGACTCTTGAGAGTCCCTTGGACTGCAAGGAGATCCAACCAGTCCATCCTAAAGGAACTCAGTCCTGAATATTCATTGGAAGGACTGACGGTGAAGCTGAAACTCCAATACTTTGGCACCTGATGTGAAGAACTGACTCAAGTGGAAAAGACCTTGATGCTGGGAAAGATTGAAGGCAGGAGGAGAAGGGGATGACAGAGGATGAGATGGTTGGATGGCATCAGTGGCTTGATGGACATGAGTTTGAGCAAGCTCTGGGAGTTGGTGATGGACAGGAAGGCCTTGTATGCTGCAGTCCACGGGGTCACCAAGTGTTGGACACGACTGAATGACTGAACTGAACTGAACTGATCTTTGACTCTTCCAACCAAAATAAACCTCACTCTTTGAAGCCCACTACTCATACCTAGAACTTTTTTATGGTTCTTACTACTTTTCTCATAAATAAGAAATATTGCTTCAATAATTTATTCAGTATATATTAAAGACCTATTATGTATACTGACAGTTGGAGATGAAGTAGACACTTGTAACCTACTATATATTTGCATGTCTTTACTCTGCTTAATTTAAGCTCTACAATCATTGAATTCAGAATCCTATCTTATATATATGGAATGCAATTGCTTATACATATTTTTCAAATAATTCACTAAACATGGATTGATTTTTCCCCGTATTTCTCAGTCCTAGTTTTAAATCCTTGATGATGCTTCAGCAAAGAAGGTTCATTTTCCTGAAAATATTACGTCCGTTTCATTTGGAAATAGTTTTGACTTCCTCTTTCATTAAGTTCAGTTCTATTTACAGGTAAAAATTTCCTCAGTTATTAACCACTGGGCAACAGAAAGCATGTTAGACAGCCTCAGCTACCGATGCGGGCTTCTCCCAAGAATTCAGCTACTGCCTGCCAGTTGACAGGAAAATTACAACTCAATTAGAGAGTGTCTTCTCATGTTTTCTTCTAAGTTGCTAAAGCTTACTTTCCCATGCAGATCAGCTCTCCTCTCCTATAAGCCATGTTTCTCTGTTAATGAAAATTGTCCTTCAATCTGTGTTTATCCTTTAGCCAACAAACTAGTTTCAGTGGCAGCATTATGGTTACAGCCCACAGAAACGATTTCTGTGCAGTAATTTAGCTGTCAGTCTGGAAGTGGTAAAGGAACAGGAAGATGGATGCTGAGCCCGGGGCATGCCTGAGCAGGCATCCTGCATGTCCGTACTTGGATGTGCACTTAGTAAAGCAGGTAAAAAAATGTTTGTCCCGATTTCTCTTGGCCATTACTACAGTTTAGCTAGGGGAAAATATTTTTACTGGAACTCTGCTAATTGTTAAGAACGCTCTTATTATCCATAGAGAGGATGGGAACAGAGGGTGAAGATCATTTAGTGATGGAATTGTCCTCAGATAAAAACTGGAAAAACAAACGACTTTGACATTTGTTATGAGTCCCCTGATATATCCATGTACTGTTTTGGAATGATTTGGCAGGGGTGAGAAAGTATGGATATGAAAACTTCCTATTGAAGAATTGGTCTGTAAAACGATAATTTCAGGCCCATCTGCTGACTGATAACCATGAACAATCAACAAATTGATAAATTACCTCTCAACACTTCAGTGTGTAGACCGACAAACCAAAGTAGATGGTGCCTTTAGATGTGTGAAAGATGGTGCTAGAAGAGTCAGAGTCAGCATCTGGTCATCAAGCTCGGTTTTTAAAATTTAATTCAGATATAGTTTTTTGCTTTGTTTTCTTAACAAATTTTGTTAGGATGCAACAGTCTATTGAAGGATTTAAACCTCAGTTAAATTTTTTAGTTGTTTAGTCAGTTAAATTAACAAGCTCATAAATCCAACACTCAGCAGTATATACAAAAGCAGTTATTTTTGTAAATTTGGGAATATTATGTATCCTTTATATATTATATATATATACTACACATGCCTTATACATTTATATTCATGTTTATTTACTATTTATATATAATGGCAATTATATGTATAATGCTTATATATACATATATAATATATAAAATGGCAATTACTAGAGGTCTCTAACTATTTTAGACATGAATTTGCCCACATGTCGTTTTTCCCCTTGAGCAGTCCAGTGATCACCAGGCTTTATTCAGTCCTAGAATGCATAAAGTGTGTGTTCCATGGAACTTCTCATTTCTGAGATTTTCAGAATAAATCTCAGGCTGAATAAATGACTCCCAGCTCAAGTAGGTTTAAAAAGTTTTCTCTGTAGTCCCATTCTGAAGGGTCATGCTGAACCTGTGTGTATTAAAAATTTTGAGGAAATCTTGCAAAACATAAAAACTTTTAAAGTTGTTTTCTTATTTTAAATAAAGGATGGGGAACACATGTATACCTGTGGCGGATTCATTTCGATATTTGGCAAAACTAATACAATATTGTAAAGTATAAAAATAAAAAAAATAATAATAATAAATAAATAAATAAAACAAAGTGTTCTCCAAACACAGTCTTTCCTTAAATCAATTGAATGTAGAAGAACAAGAGATTCTCAATCTACTTTGACGAACATCGAGTTACCTTCTTCTCCTTGTGTGCTCCTCATGAGACAGAGGTCTGGAGGGTAGAATTTTCAAGAAAACCTTGTTGGTGTATAATTGTTCCTAGAAGTGTCTTATGGTCCTTTGTATTTCTGTGGTATCAGTTGTAACATTTCTTACATTTCTGATTATATTTGAGTCCTATCTCATTTTTTGCATGGTTTGAGTCTAGCTAAAGATTTGTCTTATATTTTAAGAAAACTAGCTCTTAGTTTGACATTTTTCATTGTCATCCTAATCTCTATTTCATTTATTTCTGTTCTAATATTTGTTATTTCCATCTTTGGGCTAACTTTGGAGTTTGTTCTTCTCTTCTAGTTCCGTGAGGTATGAAGTTGTTTCTTATTGTAGGCATTTATCACTATGCGTTTCCCTCATTGAACTGATTTTGCTGTAACTCATAAGTTTTGATATGTTGTATTTCCATTTTTATTTGTCTCAAGATATTTAAAATATTTTTATTTCTTCTTTGACCCACTGATTGTTCAGTATCATCAATATGTTGTTTAATCTCTACATATTGTGAATTTTCCAGTTTTCTTCTAATAGTAGATTTCTAGTGTCATGTCCTTGTGGTTGGAAAGTGCACTTGATATGATTTCAGTCTTCTTAAATTTATTTAGAGTTGTCTTGTGGACTAACATATGATCTATCCTAGACTATATATGGACTTAAGTCTGTATATGCTTAAGAAGAATGTGTATTCATTGCTTTTGGATGGAACGTTCTATAAATGTTAAGTCCATTTGGCCAAATGTGTCATTTAAGTCTAATGTTTCCTTATGTTTTTCCATATGATCTACCCATTATTAAAAGTAGGGTACTGAGGTTCTTTACTATTATTGTATTACCATTTATTTTTCCCTTTAGATCTGTTAATATTTACTTTGTTTAATGTTGAAGTGTTCCTATATCGAGTGCATAAATATTTTTACAAGTGTTATGTTCTCTTGTTGGGTTGACCCTATTACCATAATCTAATTACTTTGTTTTGTATTATTAATACAATCTTTGTCTTAAAGTATATTTTATCTGATATAAGTATTCCTGCCTCAGCTATTTTTGGTTTCCGTTTGTATGGAGTATCTTTTTTTAACCTGTTACTGTCAATCTGTGTGTTTCCTTAAAGCTAAAGTGAGTCTCTTACAGACAATATATTGTTGGGTCTTTTTTTTTTTTTGCTTCTCTGATTGGTCGATCCTTTCTTCCGCCTCATCTGGTTTGCTGTTGACCCCCTTTCTTGAACATTTCAGTTCAGTTACTGTATTCTCCAGTTGTGTGATTTCTGTTTGGTGCATTCTTCCATTTTCTATATTGGTAGATAAAATTTTCACTTGGTTCATGCCTTGTTCTCCTGACCTTGGTGAGAATCTTTATGATTGTTGTTTTGAACTCTTTATTAGGTAAATCACTTATCTTCATTTTATTAAGGTTCTTTTCTGAGATCTTGTTCTTTTGTTTGGAACATATTCATCTGTCTCATTATTTTTCTTAACTCTCTTGTGTTGATTTCTGTGTATTAGATAAACCAGCCACCTCTCCCGGTCTTTAAGGAGTAGTCTCATGTAGGAGATAAGACTTACATACAACCCTGCCTTAACTCTTCGTTTTGTTTGAAACCTTTGTGATTGTCCAAGCAGCCGTCTTTGTTCTTCCTGGCTCTCCTAGTAGTTGAAGATATGCCACTGACAGGCGCCAACACCTGTCAATGTCCCAAAGCAGAGAATGTCAATCAGCAGCTTGAGCCTAGGGACACAGTAAATTAAGAACTGGATCTCTTTGTTACTTGTGAATACAAGCCCAGTGGTCACCAAAGCCAGGCTTTCAAGGGATACGTCCTCTGGGCATCAGCCACAGAAGCTTGGGCACCAGATATGTGCAGGAGCTCCTTTCTCAGAAACGATGGCAGTCTGAGTAAATGCAGCAGAGGGTAAACGAGAAGATGGTGCCAGCTGGCATCCCCCATCTCTGAAAAGGATTGTAAATCGGCCCCTAGATGTTTGTTAAATTGGAAACATGTGCCTCCAGGACACAGCTTTAAGCAGGACATTGCTTTTAAAAAAGCAAATAGGCCTTTTTTTCAGGCCTTTCTATCTGAGGTCTCTACAGTGCGCCCTAGAGGATGGTGGTCAGGAATTCTTTCTCCATTTGTTTACAGTTTTGTAGAACCCACAGACACAAGCCCCACAGGGCACCAGAGCCAGATGATAAGGGAGGAGGGAGTCCCACGAGTAGAAGCTGCAAAAGCTAAGGCACTGGACCTGTGGGCCAGTTCCTTTCTGAAGGGAGGCAGAGAGTGAAGATCCAGGTGTCCTCTGCCAGCCTCTGGAGTCTCTGGAGAGGACTACAGTCAGTGCCGAGATGCGCATTCAACTAGGAGCCTTCTCCTCAGCCCAAGGCTTTAAGAGAAATAAATAGGCCTCTTTCGCTGAATGGTTGGATGTGTTTTAGTCTGCGGCCTCTGCACGGCATCCTGGGGGCTTTTGAAACTGAGCAGGACCCTGTGGGGCTCCCAGGCATGGAAGACTTCCTGTGTCCCTTGTTTCTTGTCCGTAGAGAATAGACTTCAGCCTCCCTGTCCTTCCTTGAGTCCCAAAAGGAAGGTTCAAACAGTTACTAGTCAGGCAAGGGAGGGGATGAGGAGGCAGGAGAGGAGGGGTCAAGAGACAGTAGTGCAGCCTTGGAGCGGGCTACTTCTTCCCCCCCGAGGGGACACACAGAATAATATCTGAGCTCTTCTGCAGAACTCAACTCCCCAAAATGGGAGATGTTGACTAATTGATGAAGCCTTCTTCATTCCATCACCAACACCCGGAGCTACTCAAACTCATGTCCATCGAGTCAGTGAGGCCATCCAACCGTCTCATCCTCTGGTGTCCCTTCTCCTGCCTTCAATCATTCCCAGCATCAGGGTCTTTTCAAATGAGTCAGCTCTTCGCATCAGGTGGCCAAAGTATTGGAGTTTCAGCTTCAGCATCAGTCCTTCCAGTGAATATTCAGGACTGATTTCCTTGAGGATTGACTGGTTTGAAGTCCTCGCAGTCCAAGGGACTCTCAAGAGTCTTCTCCAACACCACAGTTCAAAAGCATCAATGCTTCAGTGTTCAGCTTTCTTTATGGTCCAACTCTCACATCCATACATGACTACTGGAAAAACCATAGCTTTGACTAGATGGACCTTTGTTGGCAAAGTAATGTTTCTGCTTTTTAATATGCTTTGGTCATAGCTTTTCTCTTCTTATGTTTGTATTTGTTTTAGAAATATGTGTGTCTTTAACTCATCCTAGTCTTCTTTGACTTAATGTCAGATCTCTTCAAGTGTAATGTTAAAAATTGTATGTATCTTTCTGCTTTCATCCTCCTGTCCTCTGTGTTGCTTCTCTCATATTTTTATACTCTGTGAACGCTAAAGCACAAGTTAGTTTTCTTTAAACAATCATTTATCTCTTAACAAATTAAGAAGAAAGATTATTTAGATTTACCACACATTCATCCTTCCAAGGGCTCTTCATTTCTTAATACAGACTTGAATTTCTCCCTCACAGTGTTTTACTTCAACCTGAAGAACTTTCTGTGACATTTATTATAATGCAAGTCCTCTAGTACTAAAGCCTTGAGACTTCTGTTAATCTGAAAATGGTTTTGTACTGCCTTTGTTTCTGGAGAATATTTTTTTTTTCGGATGCAGAATTACAGCTTGCAAGATGTCTCATTTTGTTTTTTGACTTCAGTGCTTTACAGCAATGATTCCATTGCTTTCTGACCGGCATTGGTTCTGATAAACACAGCGGTTACTCTTACTATTGTTTTTCTGTTCGTGACGTGTCTTTTACCTTGTGGCCGCTTTTAAAACATTTCTCTTTATCTTCTGTTTTCAACATTTTTAATATGATTTGCTTAATGTTTGTTTTTTCTTATAATTATTTTGTGTGAAATTCATTAAGGTCCTGGGGTTTTGATTGTTAAAAAAAATATTTTGGAATAATAATATGGACACTTTTGTTCAAATATATTTCTTTTGCCAAAATTCATCTCTTTTTTTTTTCTTTTAGGGACTTTAGTTATGTGTATGAAAACCATTTTATGTTGTCCCATAGATCACTGTCTATTCATTTTTATCTTTTAATCTTCTCTGAGCTTCACTTTTAGACACCTTCTATTGATCTTTCTTGAAGTTAACTGGTCTTTTCTTTTGCCATTTCCAATTTGCTATTGATGTCATCAGTGAAATTTTCCCCCCTCAGACACAGTTCTTAAATTGTGGAATTTCTATTTGGTTCTTTTATAGTTTGCATTTCTCTGTTGTGATTTGCCTCTTGTTCACTCATTATGTCCATCTTTTATTTAAATCAGTTTAATTATAATCCATTTAAAAACCCGTATTTGCTCATTCTAACATCTGTGTCATGTCTGGGTTTCTGTACTTTATCTCTCATGTTTACTTTTTTCCTGCTTCCTTTATTGTCTATTAATTACTGCATGTATGCTAGACACGGTAAATTCTGCATTGTTGAGAGTCTATACCATTGAGATATGGTTTAAATCATCATCCTTTAAAGATGCCTGTGTTTTGCGCTAGTTGGCTTTTAAGTAGCTGGAGTCTCATTATAATCAGAGCCTAACATGGCTCTGATTATTGGCCTAGAGTTACCATTACTTCTAAGGCTTAATGTTTATGAAGTTTCACCTGAATTTCCTGGCTCTTCAGCGAAGTCTGTCCACTTTGAGTGGAGCTGAAATTCCTGCCAGGGCTGTGTTACCTTTGGAAGCTCCATTCATCTCCCCACTGTCAGCAGCTACTCTCTGCCAGGCCCAGTGAGTTACACCCTCTGGATGAAAATAGCATTTGGCTAATGACTCAATAATTAATCTTCCTATAGAGAACAAACTGTTTCAGACTTTTTTATGACTAGAAAATTATTGGCATTTGGGGATGGGTTTATGAAATACTGTTTAAAAAGAGATGTGTAAGCTGTTCTTTTAGGATTCATCAGAAAATGCAAAGGGATATTTTTGATATTATTTCCTCGGGCTTTAATTGTATTGCTCTTATATTCCCCCCTTTTTATATTCCATCTGTTTGGTGTTTTTAAACCTTTATTTCCAGATCTTTTAATTTTATTTCTATTTTTAATATGTATATTTATTTTAATCTAGCATTTTAATTAGATTTTGAAGTCAAATCTGAGTACTTTTTTAAAACAAGCATTTGCCAACTTGTATAGATCCCTCCATAAATCAATGTAATTTCCTAAATGCTAACATTTTCCCCCACCACTTCACTGAATCTTAAAGTACATTTTTATGTAAGAATCAACACAAACAAGAAATCATTTGTGTACTGTGCTTTCCACATAAAATCACCAGGCAGACCTTCTAGTGCTTTTAGTTGTATAAGCTACAAATTAATAGAATCTATTATTTTGAAGATGTTGTAAGTCATGCATTATTCTAAAAGCAGAATACCAACATAGATGTGACTATAGATGTGCCACCTGAGGTTCAAACAAACCAGATTATTTTATCAATTGGAATTTATTCTTTGGCAGGCAACAAGGTCATCTATTTGTAGTGTGAAAGTAAAGCAGAAATTCTTTTAAAAATGTAGCAACAGCCATGGAAAACAGAATGATCAGGCATCCTACAGAGAAGCATGAGATAATTGTTCTCCGGTTAACTTGGTTTCAAATTTTATTTTACATATTCATTTAGGCTGTGCCATGCAGCAGCGTGTGGGATCTTAGTTCCCTGAGCAGGGACTGAACCCACGCCCCCTCCAATGGACGCTCGTAGTCTTAAACACCGGAGCAAAAAGCACCAGGGAAGTTCCCAAATTTTATTCTTTTTTTAAAAATGATGAATGTACTTTTATCCATCACATCACAGAATGGGAAGAATCTGAATAAATTGTTCTTTGCGAACGTTCTAGATTTTGGCAAGAAGTATGTTTGGGGAGGTCGTTGGGGATTTGGCTGGTTTGTTTTGCTGCTCTCGCATTTCTACCGTCTACCCTTCTCCTTCCCTATAGGTTTTCCTGTTCTAGCCTCTTTTCTGCCCTCTCCCACATTTTTTTAATGACTTGGCCCATTTAGTTCATTTCCTTTATCCTTTCCTGAACACAAAACTGAAGATAAACACTCTCAATTTTAAAAATCTAATTTCTTAGTCTTGGTCAAGGCCCAGTTTCTCCCAAATGATGAAATTAGAAATTCTTGGCTTCATACTCGGCTTTCTGTCTTACTTGTTCCTGACCCAGAGCCTCCAGAATTGTCCATATTTCTTCCAGAGTCCTTCCCATCCTCTTCATTTTGACTAGTCTAATGAAATCTTGTAAACTGAAAGTATAGCTGAATTTGTATTTTTTTTTTTTTTGCATGAATTTGGATAAACTAAACTGCTGTAACAAACGGACCCAAATCTATAGTGCTTAAAATAGGAGAGGCTTATTTCTTGTTTATAAAACAACCTGCTGTGGGTGTTTAGGCTGCTCTCCTCCGTATGATGACTTGGGGACGGGCTCCTTCCATCCTGAGGCTTTGCCGCCCTCTGCTCCTTTGATGAGGCAGCGTGGTCAGCATGGGTTTACCATACTCAGGTCTTGGTGGAAGAGAAAGTAACAGAGGGCCATTCACCTCTTACTGGTCTGGACCCAGAAGTGGCCCACATCGCTGTGGGAATGATGGAGTCAACTTAGACATGAATCATATACTCATCACTTGTCCAGCTCCTACCAGAAGAACATGGACTGGGCAGTCTGCAGCAAGAAGTTCTGTTATTAAACAGAGTGACAGTGGATCAGATAACCTTAGATGGTCCATGCATTTTAGAAGAGTTCCTTCCCCTATTTGTACACTGTGTCATTTAGGTTGATTTTCACAACTTGCTAAGGTTAAGATCAGGGGGGCAAATGAGACATTGTGGACCATATGAAGATTTTGAATCAATTTTTGAGAGATTTAAGGAAGATACATATTTTTCTGCCAAATATGAATTTAGATGTGGTAGTTAAGATCACACACTCATATAATCATACTTACTGGGTTCAAAGCCAGGACCCATGATGTCTTACTTGTGTGACTTCCTAACCATGCAGCCTTGGGCTGGCTGGCTTCTCAATGCATCAGATTCTTCTTCCATCAAATAAATGGAAAGGATAATAGTGAATGCTTCATAGGTTTGCTTTGGAGAATAAATGAGATAATGCACACACCTTGCTTTACGTTGTGAATACCTGGCACATAGTAAACACTCAGTAAATATTATAATGTAACTGAAGGTCGCTCAGTCATGTGCAACTCTTTGTGACCCCATGGACTATACAGTCCATGGCATTCTCCAGGCCACAGCACTAGAGTGGGTAGCCTTTCCCTTCTCCAGGGTATCTTCCCAACCCAGGGATCAAACCCACATCTCCCATATTGCGGGTGGATTCTTTACCAGCTGAGCCACCAGGGAAGCCCAAGAACACTGGAGTGGGTAGCCTATCCCTTCTCCATTGGATCTTCCCAACCCAGGAATCACACCAGGGTCTCCTGTATTGCAGGTGGATTCTTACCAACTGAGCTATCAGGGAAGCCCAAATATTATAATAGTAATGCCAATTGTTATTAGAATTATTATTCATTCTCTCACCCATGTACACACCTGCTTTCCAGGTGTGAGCAATTTCTGGCTCTAAAAGAGAAAGCTCTTAACAAATGTTTTTTTTTTTTCTTTTTTCCTTTTTCTTGTCGCTCAGTCATGTCCAACTCTTTGCGACCCCGCGGATATAGCCCGCCAGGCTCCTCCGTCCATGGGATTCTCCAGGCGAGAATACTGGAGTGGGGTGCCATTGTTATATCTCAAAAGAAAAAAAAAAACCTGGAAAACAAGAGCATTATTTATTTAATTTCATGCCTTCTGAGCTAGCTTTGCCTCCCGATGGTATTTCTATTTGTTCTCACAAAAGTCAATATTTTCCTGTTTCACCATGTACAATAGATTTTTATGTGGGGCATATAAACAGTATGTGAAACTATTTAAATTACATTCTTCCAAGTGTAAGATCAAAATAGAAAGGAAGGTATGAGCCTGCTGCCATGGTTCATATGAGTGGTGGAAATGCCAATAGTTTTGCTTCTGCAGAAACCAAAAATAAGCAGGGAGGGCATGTTTGATAATTAGAGGTTTCAGAGTAGGGCTCTCAGGCAAGGGGTCACATTCATGAGGATAAACACATTGGGTTAAACTTTTTGTGACGAAGGAAGAGCTCTGTTTCGTTTTATATCAGTGTACAGAAGTGTATTCACACTTCTCCTTCCTGTTCTCTCAATCAGTCCTCCTGAGACTTGATGCACCATATCTAATTCTTCATAAATCAGCTAAACTTTAGAGTGATATTGACAGTGGCTTTGCTGACCCCATTGTTTTCCGTCAAGAGTTTTATTCGGCTTCAAAACAATTTGCCGTGAACGCCCTTGTTTGCTTGCCACACAGGTCTTTGTTTGGGCTGAAAACTTTGATTTATAACTGGAAATAATTGATGGCTGTGGGGTAAGGGGACCATAGCTCATGCTCCTCCTCTTTTAATCTTCCTTTGCCCAGAAATCCATGTAGTGGCACATTCTCAAGGGAACAGGGCTGGGAAATTTTCCATATACCCAATGGGAGGCCATTCATCATGGTGAGGAGTGTGTTTGTGAAAGGAAAGAAAACAAAAGTCAGACCACCTCAAGATGGCTTATCAAAAGCCTAAATGTTAAAGCTGATGTATTCATTGTGGGGCATTTATAAAGAAAACCAAGCTATCTCGTGAACCAGATATACTTGCTACTCCAAAAGTGAAATTTGATATTAGTACTTAGATTATTAATATTGAGAAGCCTCTTCAGAGCCCCTGACAAGTTGCTTAGTCATTGACTGCAGAGTTTTTGGAAGCTCTTTTAAGTGGCACGGTCTTTTTTCTAACAATGGAAAAGGAAAAAAAATACAGATGTTTTTGTTCTGTTCTGTTTTTGACAGCCTCATAGCTTGCAGGACCTGTCATTCTAGAACTTGCTGAATTTAAGGCTGTGTTCCTTCCTCACCCTTTAGGTTTACTGATTCAAAAAGGGTCAGTGAAACTTTCTAAACTGCACATTTCTTCAGAATGCAAAAATTGATACCAAGTTTCTGAAAGTAATTTGAGATTCTTCTCAAGGATTGGAAAGAACCAATCCTTGAGAGTAAGCCATTATTGTTTCATATTCGTTGTGAAAATATCAGACTCTGTAATTTATTTTCAGTTTATTTTGGTTTTTCTCCATAAAAATTACCTTGCCAGCTAAGGATATATCAGGATATTTCAATAGCCTACTGAGAAAAAAATGACATACACACTTTTACCAACGAATTATACTTCTAATATTAGAGTAGCACATCACTAGATGCAGTAAATTTTAGGTGATTTATTTACACAAAGTGTTTTCATGATTGAGAATGTTAATCCATCAAGGAAAAATAAAGGAAGTAACAAAGAAAATCAAAGAGAATTGTAAGCTGAGGAGAACTGGATCATATCCTACAAAAACATCCCGAACTATGACAAGAGCTGTGTTGAAATATTAATATTGCTTAATATCAATTACTATGTTTACTAAGTAAACAGCTCTTACATTGAAGTGGCGTTGAAAATGGTCCGAAGCAAGCATGTCACAGCGTGTTTTTTCATGCACCTATTGATATAGGCATTATTTGAAGTAATTTGCTTTGTTTTGCATTGTTTTATCTCAGTGAAATTCAGCAATATTAATTCTCTCCTTGGAAGAAAAGGCAAGAACAATTCATTTCTTCCTCTTTAAAGGGGTCTGAACTGATAAATAGTTCCCATGTGAATGACAGTGAAGTCAAAATGGAAGTAGTGCTTTTCACAGATTGTATTCCTTGTTAAATCAGAATCCTTTGAAATGAATAGAAAGACATTCCCCAGATGTTGGTACGCAGAGCCCCGTGCAGGGACACAGGAATCAGTGGATCTTGGAGAACAGTCCCGTACCATTGACCATACGTGAGCTGTATCAGTGACTTCAATCCATATCATTCTGATACGGCTTATCAGAAAAATATTCATTAACAAAATGACAGCTGTAATTTAAATCCATAGTTAATCTGAATGAAAGCACAAAATAACACAGACATGGGACAACTGTGAAGAATTAAAAATCTATTTCCTTGACGGGGATGGGAGACAAATTATGCAATAGGTTATCATCGGAAACAACTTGGGACCTTTGCTTATCACACAAAGAACTTGGAGATAAAACCCGTATACAGATAAGAAGCCTGCACTGCAGCGTTTTTAGTTCTTTCTTGGGAAAAATATCTGAAGAAAGACTCCAATAGGGGATGTTAAACCTCTCCAAACTTCTGATATTTGATCTTAGTTTTAACAACTCTGCATTTCAAAACCAAAATTTACTTGTTTTGTACAAGTGGTTTTTTTTCAATATTTTTTTTTAATTTTAAATGAAATATAGTTGATTTAAAATGTTGTATTTATTTCTAGTGTACAACAAAGTGAATCAGTTATGCATATACATATGTGCACTCCTTTTTAGACTACCTTCCCGCAGAGGCCATCACAGAGCACTCCGTAGAGTTGCGTGTGCCGTACAGTAGGTCCTGTTAACAAGCTACTTTGTGCGCAGCAGTGCGTACGTATGTCAGCCCAGTCTCCCAGCTCATCCCTAGCCCTCCTCTCCCTGGGTAACCACAGTTGGTTTTCTACATCTGTGACTCCCTTTCTCTTTTGTAAATAAGTTCATTTGTCTTTACAAGTGTTCTAATTTTAAGACAGCATATCATTCTGGACGTTTCCATTCGCCCACCTTCCTGTTGTCTAACGTTGTCATAGAGTGAGGATGTTCTGTCCCTGGGCGATAAGATTTTTTAGACTTTGGAAGCATAGCTCCTTAATACAGAGTTAATGAATCTCATCTCGCTTGGTGTATGAACAGGTTAAATTAGGCCGAAATAAAACATTCATGGTACTGAGGAAACAGAAATGGCCCCCAAATAGAGTGTAACATTGTAGCCATCAGCAGAGAAGAATTTCAGAAACAGCCAATATGAACTTAAAAGAGTAATTGCTCTATGGTGTATCAGAGCACGCATCTCTTGTTCAAACTCACACTCCATTTTTCACGTAGGGGAAAGAGACGATTTCCTTCAAAAAATGTCTAAAATAATCCACGATCTCAAGAATACTACATACATATTATTAAAATAAAATATGAAGCCTATCGGCTGTGTTCCGGAAAAGCTGAAGCGGGGTAAAGGACGTAATGACCAGTCGTAGCCCAGCGTGCAGTGTTTAACTGGGGGATGGGCTTTTCTACCACCATCCCTGGCAGTAGCTGCCATTTGATCCTGAGGCTTGGATGACATGCTTCATCGGTAATGCCATTTAAGGACCTTCGTGGAACAACAAGTCAGTCCCCTGGGCAAGTCCATGCCAACCGCAATAAAGAGCACTGTGAGAGTGAGCGAGAGGCCGTTTTTTGCTAGACATACAGCACTGAAGGCACATGGGTGCCTTCTGGATGCTTCCTGAGCTCTGAGCGTGCACAGTCTCCTGATGGCAAAGGCTGGAAGCGGAACTCAGTGTGTCCACGGATTTTATGGTTTCCTTAGGAAAATGAATTCTCAAGTTCCAGTCCTCTTTCCAAGCACAGGTAAGTCTTTGGAGAGCAGGAGAAGTGTCCAGAAACTGTGACGAGCCTTTCTTTTCCAGCACAGAAGTGATCCCAAACCAGACCTTGAGCTGGACAGCTCGTGGCTTTATGCCTACTACAGAATCCACCATCTGCTTCACACAGGGTAGATATAAATTTTATAGACTTTGCAATTATCGTTTAGTTGGTTTTAGTTTGGTTAGGCTTTTTTTTTTCTCTCAGATACTCTCTGAGCAGTCATAGACAGAACGCCCAGAGCAAAGGAGGACTGGAATATTTGGAAAGCGGGCACTAAAAGGCATGCGTCACATTAAAAGAGTTGAATACATTTAAAGGCATCCTGGAAATTGAAATCTGAACATCTGTACAGAAAAAAAGGCAAAAAATAGAATCTGTTGTTGCTATTCTCAATAGCATGGAAAAAGCCATGGAAAAAGGTTTAATTTGGGGTTTATTTTTCCCTCTGTGATACTGTGATCATATTGGTATGGTCTGCATATTCTGCAAGTTTTGTCAAAATTGATAAAAATGCGTCCTGCAATGAGGTTGAATCAAAAGATGCTGCATGGAGATTTATTTGCAGGATCTGGGGATGTGTTTGAGCATGCTGTTTCACTCAAATTAAGAAACCAATTGCAGCCCGATGTTCTTTTACGGACTTCTAGTATTTGGATAATTGAATGGCTATGCCCTGCCTCACTATAGCTTAAGAGGCATCTTTCTGGGATTGGGGAAAAGTGGAAACAAGTGCTTTAACAGCCAGGCTCCTGGAATCTGCTGACTAGGCACTTAAGAGAGAGGAGGCAGTCCTGCCTGTTGCTTTTAAAAGTTCACAGAATCTTTCCCATCTGTTAAGTGGCCAGAAAAAAAGTATCCAGCCGAAAAGGTTGCAAACTGTGGTGATGTCTGAACTCTTTTGAGAGCAGGATCGCAAAGCAAATACTCCAAATGCCATTTTCTTTTTGTTTCATGTAGGATGTTTTGTTTGTTCAGTTCTTTGCCCAAGATCCTCTATTAAAAAAAAAAAAAAAAAAGAGGCTCTGTTCCCAAATAAAGTGTCTCTATGCCGCTAATTTGTAAGCAGGCGTTCCCTGAGAATTCAGAGAACGTTGAAGTGAAGACTAGTTGTCTGCCGTTTTACTTTTGATGCTGTTTCTAAAACCACATTGCCCTGTATGTGGGGAAGAGACGCAACCTCTGAGCTCTCTAGCCTACCCCTCACCAGTAAGAACAGGCTGTTACCTGGAAATTGAAATCTTTGACTCAGATCATGGGCTTCCTACTTTTTTTTTTTTTTTCAGAAAAGAATGCAAAACAGAGTTTACAATTGTGCAGAAATTCTCTGAATGTCTTAATATTTATGATAAAATATGTGTCTAAAAAGTATGTCACCCTGCTCTGAACGAGAACTCTCTTGCTCGCAGTGGACAGGCTCTTCCACATGATTTTGGCTTCCTTTTCTATTAGCTTTCAGTTGTTTTGTTTTTAGCTATGTGATATGGCGCTACTTAAAGCTCTGGTTTTTCTCCTTCTACTCAAGTAACTGGGTTGGGATTGTTTGTTGCTGTTGTTTAATTTTTATTGGCGGAAGTCAGGAGTGATCCTTCTCAGGACCTGCTGTGAACACAGAGCTTGTAATTCATCACCACGGTGTTAGAGAGACAGACTGGAACCTGGACTCTTCCCATGCCCAGCCTTATCCTGGGACTCAAGTGTCTTCAGGGCACAGGCCTCCTGCTTGCTCACACGCGATGAGCGATTCCGCTCACTCTCCTTCTCGCCCAGTGCCCGCCCTATGGTTCTGGTGGGGGTGCAGGTGTGTTCAGAGCAGTTCTTCTCAAACTCCAGTGTGCATCCACGCCACCTGAGGCTCTTGTTTACATGCAGTCTGTGACGCGTGCAGGCTGAGGGGGGCCCGCGTGTCCTTATTCCAAGAAAGCACCCCCGGACGTCAGTGTCCTGGGCTGTGGGCAGCAGCGGCGCAGGACGCCCCCCGCCATGAGCTACAGTCAAGCAGGCTGTCTGTGAACCCGCGCAGGACACGGGGACGGGAGCGAGAGGAGAGGGGCCCTTACCTGACATCAGTTACCCATTCCACACCAGTCACCTGCCCTGCTAAGTAAGTGTGGAAGGTCCCTGATCTTTTGCATGAGTGTGTGTGAGAACATATTTTTCTTTTTTTAAATTTATTTTAATTGGAGGCTAATTACTTTACAATATTGTAGTGGGTTTTGCCATACATTGACATGAATCAGCCATGGGTGCACATGTGTCCCCCATCCTGAACCCCCTCCCACCTCCCTCCCCATCCCCATCCCTCAGGGTCATCCCAGTGCACCAGCCGCAAGCACCCGGTCTCATGCATCGAACCTGGACCAGCAATCTAGTTCACGTATGATAATATACATGTTTCAATGCTATTCTCTCAGATTTTTTTCTTTTTAATTGGAGGATAATTGCTTTACAGTGTTGTGTTAATTTCTGCCGTTCAGTTCAGTCGCTCAGTCGTGTCCAGCTCTTTGCAACCCCATGGACTTCAGCAGGACAGGGAAGCCTGGCCATACAACTGCGCAGATGGTCCCTGATCTTTACTCAGTACCTGGCTTGAGAGAGACATGTAAACCTCGACCGCGATTGAGTGCTTTAAACAATCGGCAGTGGCCCTCAGGGGAGGGAGTGGCTTTGCAGCTGTGGGCTGGGTGAGAGGCTCCCGCACTGATGAGGTAGGAAGGGACCTGTTCAGAGGTGTGGAGACATGACCTAGCATCGTGTCAGAGGGAGCTCACGGTTCCGGGGGCAGGCACTACATGTGAGAGGACCAGCAAATGCAGCTCACAGTTACTTAAAGAAAAAAAAAGTCCCTCATATGCCAGGCATTTCATGCTAATTAATTCTAGTTTTACAACAAACCTGAAAGGAGTTAGCATTTTCCCATTTTGCAAATAAAGAAACTGTGGTTCAGGGAGATTATGGAACTCCTGGGCAGATGCACAGCTTGTTACAGGCTGGGCTGGGTTTCAAGTCCAGATCTCCACGACACCAAAGCCCTGTCTGTTTCCCCCGCCAAGCTGGGGAAAGTCAGCAGAGGCCAGATCACCAAGAGCCTTATAAACTGGCTAAGGAGAGTGAGCCGGCCCCTCGGAGCAGTGGGGAACCTCGAAAGACTTCTATGTAGAGGGAAGGTGTTTGGATGTTTGAAAGATTATTCTGGAAGCTGTATGGAAGATAAATGTAAAGGGGCTTGTGGAAATAGATGAGAAATTGACGGCTATTAAGCACCCAGAATTTTCAGGCCATGGGTGCTCTAGGGAAACATGAATTCATGAAATTCAAGGTCTTACTATCTAGTCTAGGAGAAAAACTTACATGCATGAAATAATATGCCAGACACAGGATCTGAAAGTACTGCAAGTTCAGACTTACCTTGAGTACATGAAGTGTCTGAGGAGCATACCTGCTGGTAAATGATCTTGTCTGAAAGCAGGAGGGAAAGAAGGTGGAACTCTGTAATTCTGAAGACCTGATGCCTTAAGATCCACTCACTGAGTGACTTAAATCCAGTTGAATCTTCACACACCCATACTGTCGGTTGTCTGCTTATGGGCTATTTCGTGCTGTTTTTCAGCCTTTCCACTGTTCATTTCACTAACCTCTGTTTGAAATTCTTCCCCAAAGGCTGCCTGTTCCATATCTAGGGATAATGGCATGTGCAGTATGTATCTGCTGTGTGCGCTCAGTCGTGTCTGACACTTTGCAATCCCATGGACTGTAGCCCGCCAGGTTCCTCTGTCCATGGGGTTTTCCAGGCAGGACTACTGGAGTGGGGTGCCATTTCCTGCTCCAGGGGACCTTCCCGACCCAGGGATGGAACCCACATCTCTTGAGTCTCAGGTTGCGTCGGCAGGCGGATTCTTTACCACTAGCGCCACCTGGGAAGCCCAGGTTGTTTGGATAACCGTCAAAGAACAGTCATTTCCGGAGCTCCCACTTCATTCTGGGCAAAAGGCAAAATTGCTCTGGAGAAATTCCATGAGCAAGGTAATGTCATTCTCTCCTTACAAAGGAGGAAAGAGCAACACAGAGCAGTTAGTGAACTTGCTCGGGGCACAGAGCTGGTGAGAGTCAGGATGCGGACCAAGGCCTCCCCGACCGCAGAGTCTCTGCATCTTACCCTTGGCAGCACTGCCTCCCTTGCACCCCAAGTTCCAAAACTTCTTACTTGCTCAGTGTGCTTCTCTTGCTACTAACGCTTGATAGGAAACTAAAGGGCTCGTCATGTTGTCGGACCGATGAGAAAAGACAGACTAGGGAAATAGGAGGATCGTCCCAAGATCAAGGGCTGCTCTTCCCCCGCCTCCTGGCCTCTGGTCCTTCGCAGGTCTCCAGGCCTCATCCCAATCGTGGCTGTGTGTTGCAGGAGCCTGGAACTCCCTGAAAAGTCCCAATGCCTGGCTTTGAAAAATATGGATGCCTGCGCTGACATTCTGCTTCACTTGGTATACAATGGCTTGGAATTTCCGAAGCTCTTTAGGTGATTCTGGCATACAGTAGAGTTTGGGGACCCCTGTCAATAGCTTTTGCGACAGCAGGTTTGAGATTGGTGTGCAGCAATGGTTCTGAAAGTGTGGTCCTTGCACCGGCAGCGTCAGTACCACTTGAAAGTTATTAAAATGCAAATTTTGGATTCCATACCAGACGTGTATATCAGAAACTCTGAGGGTGGAGTCCAAGAATCTGTGTTTTAACAAGCTTTCCGAGTGTTTTTGATGCAAGCCAACCACCCCCTTGGCCGTACTTCCTCCCAACAGGTTTATGGTGTGGAGCATGCTGACCAGCTGTCTGCTATTTTTACTGAGGCCAGAGCTCAGGGGAAATATATTTAAACCCAAATGACAGTACAAGGCATTCAGATTTGTATTAAAGATGGATTTCCTGGTAGTGTAGGTTGCCAGCCGCAGGAATAAAGAACCGAGGGAGGATTTTGGAATCTTTCTGGGGGTGGCCAGAGTACTGCACCATCAAAAAGTGAAAAAACGAAAAGGAAGAAATTGTCCTCTGGAGAAAAAATGAAAGCAGTAAGTACTGTCATCTGACTTCAGTCATTTGTGGCCCTTCCTTCCTGTGCTTTGAAGTCAGCGGGGATGTATTCTTAACGGGGAAAATCTCAGAGCAGTTGAAATCTACATCTTCCCCAAAGCTCTGTGCTGATGGCAGAAAGCAGGCGCTCCCTGCCTGCCTGAGAAGGGTAGGGCTGGGTCACGGTCAGCAAAGTGACTTCTCCCCTGCCTCCTGCCCATTACTGGGCCTCTTAATTGGCGTCATTTCCCTGCCTCCGCAATTATTTTCTTCAACATTATAATTTTAAGTAACTCAGTATGTTAGCCTATTTCCCTAATGCCCTTTGTTGCATGTTCATTCAGTGTGGCTGGTTTTTGTCATATTTTTCAAGTATTTCCCTCTGGCTTAGTATCTGCTTGAGTTCTGTTTTATTGGTTCTTTGGACAATGGTTTGTGAAAGAATTAAGAGTTCGGCATGTCGGGGTGAGAGAGGTGTTAATGGGATATAATTGTTTAAAATGAGGACTCTTTGTAGCCCCAGGATGGGAGGAAGAGCTGGACATATTCATGCAAGACTGGGTACCTTTGGAAGAATTAAAGGAAATCATATCTAAATTTATTGCACAGATTCAAAAGATCCAGCTGTTTGACATTAGTCATTAGTTACCAATCCTAAGATGCTTTAAAATATTAATATGTGCAAAACATTCCCCTGTGTATTATTTAGTTATTTATTTTTAGTTGTACTATTTTCAGCCAATCAATGCCTTTGAGTTTTGATTTGGACCTCATTTGCCTTTTTCTGTTTCTAACACATCATGAAGAACCTATGTCTAAAATGTAGCGAAAATGCTGAGGGAAGGAGGCAGAGAGGGTGGGGAGAAGGGCAGCTTAACTGTTTTTACCTGGGCTGGGTGGGTGTTTCACCTCCTAGTATCTCAAGATGATTAATCTAGGGGTGACCCTGCCTCTTGATTATCCAACAGTTGAAGACCCTGGGAAGACGAATCTATTCACAGAGAAGACGTTGGCAAAAGAAAATAGACCCCTCGGAAGGAAAACGGCTTGGTTACTGTTTCAGCTAAGAAGTGAGATGAGATATGAAGCGATGTTTTATTTCACGTTACCTGAAACCTCTCAGATAAAGTCTTCCCTAGCCCCTGGAACTGAATAAGGAGACACAGACAAGCCTTTATGACTAGCAGCAGAGAATAAGAGCTCCGTCTCACCACATTTCAGCGACCTTGCTGTGTGAGTTGTTTCTTCCAGTTCTTTGGAGTGATTTAACTGAACAGGTGCAAGTGGTCTGAAAGATAGAGGAAGAGCAAGCCACCAGAGACAAGGCAGTGAGGACTCTGTCCACATCATATTTCCGTGTTTGTTCTATTTGTCAAAGACCACCCTCCACAGTTTAAACCAGAGACACTGAACAAGACGAAAGAAAAAGAAGATAGGATAAAATAGAAATACAGCCTAAGTATATCCCCAGGTACTAAACAAGAGAGTAAATAGTTAATAATACTGTGTTATATATTGGATTGGCCAAAACATTTGTTCAGTTTTTCTGTAAGATGGCTCTCATATTGCCTAGTCATCTTTAACTTCATTCGAAACAACTTTGTTAGATTGTTTTGTGACAGCTGTCATATAGGCATGCATTAAAAAAAAAATCAAAATTGGTGAATTTTGTGTAGCCACTTCAATTTTCAAGATGGAAGAGTAAAAGCAACATTTGGGGTATAGTATGCTCTATTATTTCAAGAAAAGTAAAAACGCAACTGAAACACCAAAAAAAAAAAAAAAAGATTTCTCCAGTGTATGGCGAAGGTGCTGTGACTGATCGAACATATCAAAACTAGTTTGCAAAGTTTTCTGCTGGAGATTTCTCCCTGGACCATGCTTCCTGGTCGGGTAGACAATTTGAAGTTGATAGTGATCAAATCAAGACAGTAATTGAGAACAATCAACATTACGCCACTTGGGAGATAGCCAACATACTCAAAATGTCCAAATCAAGTATCGAAAATCATTTCCACCAAGTTGGTGCGTTAATCGCTTTGATGTTTGGATTCCACATAAGTTAAGTGAATAAAACCTTGATTGTATTTCCACATGCAATTCTTTACTTAAACATGAGGGAAACCTTCCATTTTTAAAACAAATTGTGACGGTCGATGAAAAGTGGAGACTGTGCAAGAAAGTGGGATGGAAGAGATCATGGAGCAAATGAAATGAACCACCACTAACCAGAGGCCGGTCTTCATCCAAAGAAGGTGACGTTGTGTGTATGGTGGGATTGGAAGGGAGTCCTCTATTATGAGCTCCTTCCAGAAAAACAGATGATTAATTCCCAAAAATACTGCTCCCAATTAGACGACTGAAAGCAGCATTCGACGAAAGCGTCCGGAAGGAGCCGACAGAAAACGCATCACCTCCTGTCAGGACGACACAGGCTGCAGGTTTCTCTGACGACGGTGCAACTCGGCTGCGAAGCTCTGGTTCATCCGCCTCGTTCACCAGACGCTGCACCTTCAGATGTCCTTTCCTTTCGGTCTCTACGACGTTCTCTCAATGGAAACGGTTTCAACGCCCTGGAAGACAGTAAGAGGCACCTGGAGCAGTTCTTTGCTCAAAAACATAAAATGTTTTGGGAAGGCGGAAGTATGAAGTTGCCTGAGCAATGGCAGAATGTCATGGAGCCAAACAGTGAATGCATGGTCCAATAAAATTCTCAGTGGAAATGAAAAATGTGTCTTTTATTTTTACTTAAAAACCTGAAGGAACTTTTTGGCCAATCCAATATTTGACGCTGCTAACAGAGTAGACCTTAAATGTTCTCACACAAAAAAGAAGTGATAATTACGTGATGGGATGCAGGTGGAAGCCTGTACTGTTTAATATGATATAATCATTTTGCAACATAAGAATGTATCAAATCAACACTCAGTGTACCTTAAACATACACAGTGGTGTATGTCAATTATATCTCAGTAAAGCTAGAAAAAATTTTAAAAAGAGAGTAACAGGAAAACATGCAGGGTGTTACTTGAATGTTTTTGTAAGATAGTAGAATGACTTCAACAGGAGCATCGATTTCACTAAAGTTTTATATGAAAATATCTGCAGTCAAAAGTAGTGTTCAACTCTGCATGAAAGCAAGTTACTTGATGGAGGACAGTGCCGGCTCACTCCTGGCCCCTCCAGGGAACCCCCCAGGATAACCCCCATCCCCCTTCCCCCCCGCCAGCCAAGCTCCACTCCCTCTGTGCCCCCCTCTTCAGGGTTCTCCCCTTTTAGGCTCAGCTTCACACCCAAGCTCAGCTTGTAGATGCTTCCCCTTCTGGGGAGTGTATTTTCCCACATTTATGCTCCTCCAAATCTTACCCCTACTCATAAACTCATGAGTTTTGAGTATTCGCTGCGTGTCAAGCCTGGGTTAACTCCACAGGGATGAAACAGTAGTCCCTGCTCTTGGGTTGCTCATAGCCCTTTGGAGATTTCGACATGGAAATAACCACTCCGTGGAACCAAGGAAGTACGGCTGATTTTTGTCTGTTGGTTCTCCTTTTAATAATAAGTATAATACGCGTGCATAAAAGTATACAGTGTGCATGCAGAAAAGCTTTCACCAGGGTCCATGGGATCCTTCCAGAGGGAGGGCCTGAGTGTTCCTGAGGTATCTGGGGAGGCTTCCTGTAGGAGGGGAAGCTGGAGGGGAGACCTGAGCAGTGACAGGTATTTGCAGACAGGTAAGACAGGTAGGGGAAGAGAGAGTAGGGCTTCCAGGGCAGAAATCCTTCCAGCCCACCTTCTCCAGGAAGATTTCCAGAACTCCTCCACCTCTCACTGATCACCTTCTTTTATTCACAACTAGTCACCCAAACCATAGGACTTAACCTTTGAAGTCAGAGACCTCCAACACACAGTCTCCCTCAAGTTAGTTTTTCTTCATGTTTATCTCATCTAGTCACCAACTAGATGAGCTGAAGGATGCGGGTGAGTTACATAATCCTACCTGTGTACCTCAGGCAGAAGATCTCACGCAGTAGAGGCTCAGCTTCTTCATTGGAAAGGATTCCTGGGAAAAGATGAACCTGGGTCAGAATTGGCAAAATAGCTGTGCGCCAGACCCGGGCTTCCCACTGGTCTCCTGAGTCAAGTTTTATCGGGACACAGTCCTGGGAATGTCTTTTCACTTGGTCTGTGGCTGGGGCTTCCCAGGTAGCTCAGCAGAAAAGAATCTGTCTGCAATGCAAGAGACACGGTTGGATCCCTGGGTGGGGAAGATCCCCTGGAGAAGGAAATGGCAGCCCACTCCACTGTTCTTGTCTGGGAAATCCCATGGACAGAGGAGCCTGGAGGGCTACAGTCCATGGGGTCGCAAAAGAGTCAGAGATGACTTAGCAACTAAACAACAGCCAAGGCTATTTTGGTGCCACATGGAAGTTGCTACAGAGACTGTCTGACCCACAGAGCTGAAAATATTTACTATCATTTTCTTGATGGAAAAAGTTTGCTGATCATTTAGCATGTATTTATTATTTTTGTTGTTGTCGTTAGCCTGGATAAATCTAATTTTTAATGACTCCATTAATGCCTCCTGTTAAAAGTTTTATCCTCCTCAACACCAATGACCTAACCCCTGCATCCAACTTAAGTTGTAAACCTTCATTTTATTAGGCTCATTGCTTGAGGAATTTTTAAAAATCTTTTCCTCCAAGACATTTCAGAAGCTACAAGCCTGTTAGCATCTCTGCTTTGAGTTACTAGAATGTCAGCCCCCGTGTAAGCAGTGGCTGAGGTCCATTCGCTGCCGCAGCCTCCATGCTTGGCTGTGTGTCCAGCTCGAGGGGAGCTGTGCAAGAATGACTGTGCAGGCACAGTGATTAGGTGGTCCTTGTGACATGAGCCCGCTTGTGCAAAAAGAAAGACAGCCTCAGAACAGGTAGACACTCCTCAAGACCCTTGGCTTAAAAAGAAAAAAAAAAAAAAAAAAAAACGGTTCAGTTGTCAGGGACACCAAGTGAAATTGCCTCTACCTCGGTCACCTTTGCTGCACCCTTGGTCAAGGTCATTATCACCTGTTCAGCCTTGGTTCGGGGAAGACATCGACCTACTGCAGACACTAAGTTTCTTGTTGTGATGTTGGGTAAAAGCGAGGGCTAGACTGCCAAAGACAAGCTTTCAAAGGAAATACATTAACCTAACAGGGTATGAACAGGCTGAGTGAAGTGTTCCTTTATAATGTCTTAGAAAGAAAAGAAAAACTTAGCAGGGGAAACAGTTCATCTGAAAAATACCAAGATTAAGATGCATATGTATTATTGAATAAAATTATATCTTCTTAGATATTACTATGCTGTTAACATGTTTCCAGAGAAGGCAATGGCAACCCGCTCCAGTACTCTTGCCTGGAAAATCCCATGGACAGAGGAGCCTGGTGGGCTTCAGTCCACGGGGTCGCAAAGAGCCAGACACGACTGGGTGACTTCACTTTCACTTTTCACTTTCATGCATTGGAGAAGGAAATGGCAACCCACCCCAGTGTTCTTGCCTGGAGAATCCCAGGGATGGTGGAGCCTGGTGGGCTGCCATCTCTGGGGTTGCACAGAGTTGGACACGACTTAAGTGACTTAGCAGCAGCAACAGCAGCAGCAGCAACATGTTTCCATTACTGTCAATTTTCCTCTAACTTTCTCATGAGCAGTTTCAGATTTAAAAAGAAAAGAAAAACTTTGATTATCCAGTAGATGATGGGTAAACATTTGTGTAAAGGTTTTATTTGGATGAGTCTAGTCTGGGAAGAACATTGGAGTCCCACATTTGGGCATTTGCTGTCTTTATTTCAGTTCTCCAGCACTCAGTGCTCATCGACAGATTTGAACATGGTGTGTCTTCCCAGAAGTACTTCTGGAGACCGTGGCATACCTCTTATTTACATCAACTCTCCTCTGTTTGCAAGAGTAGTCTCCCAACTCCAAGAGGAAGAGAAGGTGTGGGAAGACATTGGAGGCTGTTCAGTTCAGTTCAGTTGCTCAGTCATGTCCAACTCTTTGCAATCCCATGAATCGCAGCATGCCAGGCCTCCCTGTCCATCACCAACTCCCAGAGTTTACCTAAACTCATGTCCATCGAGTCGGTGATGCCATCCAGCCATCTCATCCTCTGTTGTCCCCTTCTCCCCCTGCCCCCAATCCCTCCCAGCATCAGAGTCTTTTCCAATGAGTCAACTCTTCGCATGAGGTGGCCAAAGTATTGGAGTTTCAGCTTCAGCATCAGTCCTTCCAATGAACACCCAGGGCTGATCTCCTTCAGAATGGACTGGTTGGATCTCCTTGCAGTCCAAGGGACTCTCAAGAGTCTTCTCCAACACCACAGTTCAAAAGCATCAATTCTTCGGCGCTCAGCTTTCTTCACAGTCCAACTCTCACATCCATACATGACACTGGAAAAACCATAGCCTTGACTAGATGGACCTTTGTTGGCAAAGTAATGTCTCTGCTTTTGAATATGCTGTCTAGGTTGGTCATAACTTTCCTTCCAAGGAGGCTGTTAGGATGTGCTTTTCCATAGGAAGAAAGCTCCTTGGCTCCTTAGCCTTCACTCTTTATTCAGTTTAAAATATCATTTCCTGGTTTCACTGGCCTTTGCCCTACAACACGAAACTGCTTTGCCTTTTTCACCAACAAAGCATCTGGCTACCCTTCTAGGGGATGAGAGGTGACCTGAAGTGTTCGTTCATTCACTCATTCTCCATCCAGTGGTCGCCAGACACTCACCATGTGCCAGAACATACTGACTATCTGAGCAGACAACATTTCTGTTTCTGCATTCTAGGGGATGGGGAATAAACCAAAAATAAAGGAAATAAATGATGAAAAGTGATATAAAGGGAAGTTGAATGTGCTGGTGCTTGACTGGAAAAGTGAATCTGGATAATATTTAATCTATCATCCAAACAGCAAGAAGGAATCAGCCTAGCAAAGGTCAGGAAACAAAGTGTCCCACATATTAAGATTTAGCAAAGGATAGAGTGTACTTAGTTTTTGGTTTTTTTTTTTTCATATTGGAAAATAAATGGTTTAGGAAAAGCAAAGAAGACTTACACCCAAAATATAAAGCTGTAGGGTAACCAGGTACCTGATTCTTAAAGAATATACCTACCCACTAATAGCTTGGCCAATCAAATTGTTTTATATTCTTCTGCATATTTTTACCAGGCAGAATGAGTGGATTAAACATAGTCTGTAAGTCTTGGCAATGAAAAGTGCCTCTGCTCTTTCCTATCTTCTTTCTAATCCCATCACAATACCTGATAAGTTTAGAGCAGAGTTACATCTTTGGAGTGGATCTGAAGGTGTCCATAGAAATTCTCATCCTGTGATTAGTGTTTGTAATAAAATGAGGAGATTCTGCTCACCACTCAGGAAGTATTGGAGAGGACAACCCACAGGTGATGTAAGCCAGCTCATCTGCTGGGTAGGGTGGGGAATGGGAAGTGGAGGACCTGGGATTGTTACCCTCGGGTTGAGATGCGGTGTCGTCCACCCATCACTGACTCCTGTTGGCTGTTAGCACCACACTCAGACCGGAAGCAGAGACCATGCCCGTCGGATCAGAAAGGAAAAATTACACCTAATATATTTCATATAGGACACACTGAAGAGGCAGCTGTAGCTGATTATTGGCTTTACTTGGCAGAAGGCATCTCTCGGACTCCATGACGTCACGTTAGGAGTTTATTTTTATTAGGTCTGTAAAGAGTCAGTGGAGGTCAAGTTTAACCAGAAAGTCGTAGGGGTCTTTGGTGGCTGGAGGCTTCCCTTCATGGCACTTCTAGTCTCAGGAAAGATGCTCAATGTCCGGCACTGTAACTGCCCCTGCAAGGACTCCACAAGCTTCCTGGGGGCCAATGAGAAGAGCAGAACATGCACACCGGAAGGAGAACTAAGTTAAACACACACAGCGAAACCTGAAAGCCGCACTCCCCGTGCTCAACCCCAGCCATCACCAGCGGCTGTTTTCCATAAAAGTGTGTGTCAGGGAAAAAATGTTCTTATCTAGAGTATAAGTATATCCTTAGAAATTATAAAAACCGTATTATGTATAATATCATATGTACATCTCTAATATGTATGCTCTTCAGCAAATTACTTGTTTCACATAAATACTTATCTTTTTATATTGTTACATCTAGGTCTACCTGATTCCCACTTTCTCAAAGGCCTCACTGTATTATTTTGTGGTGGTGTTCAGTCGCTTAGTCGTGTCTGACTCTTTGCAACCTCGTGGACTGCAGCACGCCAGGCTCCCCTGTCCTTCACTGTGTTCTGCAGCTTGCTCAAATCCATGTCCACTGAGTTGGTGATGCTACTTAACGATCTCATCCTCTGCTGCCCTCTTCTTTTGCCTTCAGTCTTTCCCAGCATCAGGGTCTTTTCCAATGAGGCAGCTCTTCGCTGACTCAAAGTATTGGAGCTTCCGCATCAGTCCTTGCAATGAATATTCAGGGTTGATTTCCTTTAGGATTGACTGGTTTGATCTCCTTCTGTCCAAGGGACTCTGAAGAGTCTTCTCTAACACCACAGTGCTTTTTTGTGTGCTTATACCACAATTTACTTAGTCAGTCTCTTGTCAATCAACCTTCATTTTGTATTTTCCACTCAGTGTGGCATGTCCTTGGCACACTGTTCTGACTCTTTCCACAGCATACTGTGCAGGAGGATTGCTGGGTCAGAGTCCACAAGGGTTTTAAAATCTCTGAGAAAATGGCACATGGCCTCTAAGGACATTTATACCAATTTGCATTCCCACCAGTAGTGCATGGTGGTCCCTTCTTCCCTGTATCTTCTTCCACCGTGGGTACTTTCAACTGTTTATATTTTGGCTGCTCTTTTAGGTAAAAATCCGTGTCTCTTTGGTTTGATTTGCGTCTCTTAAATAATTCAGATTAAAGGGTAAATACTCAGAGGACTGGAATTTGAGAGCGAGATCTGCTGTAACCCTAGTCCAGTTCCTTTATGCAACATCTTGGGGACAGAGTTATGTCAATATTTTAAAGTCATCAGATTTTGAAAGAGGGCATACATAGATGCCATGAATTAGTACCACTCTCAACTCAGTTTGCGCCAGCACTTCCTAAGCAAACACATCGACACCTCTGCAACAAAACACGTAAATGTCTGCACAAACTAAGCTAAGATGATAAAACCTCAGGAAAGTTTTCAGCCTTGAAATAATTTTGGACCAGATAAGGTATTGCTGCTAAATGAGTTATGGAAGAGGAATTTTGGTATTCAGAGTCATTTGGATTTCAGAATTGCAATTAAGCCACCATGAGCTTGTGTGAAGTATTGATTTGTGAATAGAGAAGGAAGAAGCTTCATCTGGGGATGAGTAGAAAACAGGGAGAAAATCCTCCACCTGCCCCTGAGGGCAGGCTGAGGACTTTGGAACCATGCAAAGGTAGCTAAAAGGAGCTGCCGAGAGTCTGACTGCTTCTGTAGTTTTCTTTGGGCAGGAGCATCTTTGTCCCTCTTGGCCAGCGGTTGACCTCATTGTTGTTCATGAAACATTTTGAGATTTGCTAAGCGTGGCATAAATGAATGAGTGCGTCCCAAACAGCAGAGGTGATACGCGCCATCACAGATGTTGGGGAAATGGCCTCGCTCCTTCTCATAATTCCATCACTAGACAACCCTGCTTCTTTTTCCGAGGTTTTAGGTGATGACCTAGATGGCTCAGATGTGTCTTGCTTTAGGCAGGTGTTGAGAAAGACAATGCTACCCCCCTTCTTTTATTGAAGTACAATTGATATGCAACGTTGTGCCAATTCCTACTGGACAGCAAAGTGATTCAGTTATACAGATATATACTTACAGTCTCCTTCTGTATGCTTTTCCATTATGGCTTATCATAGGATACTGAGTATAGGTCCCTGTGCTCTACAGCAGAAACTTGCTGTTTCTCCACTCTATGTATAATATAGTTTGCCTCTGCTGACCCCAAACTCCCGATCCACAGCTCCCTTAGCCCCCCGCCCCTTTGACAGTCACAAGTCCGTTCTCTATGTCTGTGAGTTTGTTTCTGTTTTGTAGTCTGTTTTTGTCATATTTTAGATTCCACTTTAAGTGACATCAGATGGCACTTGTCTTTATCTGACTTCACTTAGTCCGACGGCCTCCAGGTCCATCCATGTTGCTGCAAAAGGCATTATTTTGTTCTCTTTTCATGCTGAGTAATATTCCATTATGTATATGTACCACATCATCTTTGTCCAGACCTTGTTCTCCTAATGACTCTCACACACACACACACACACACACAGAAGTCGCTCAGTCGTGTCTGACTCTTTGCAACCCCATGGATTGTAGCCCACCAGGCTCCTAGTTGGTCTAAAATTCTGCCATCTTCAGCAGGTGTTTAAGAAGCATACGAGTTCAAGAGCAGATAGATTTGCAGAAGTGGTGAGAGATCTGTCCCCAGGAGAAAGAAAGCTGTCCTTAAACAAAGGTAGGAGAATAGAACTGCAAATACGCACATAGTTTTTGGTTAATCCAGGGGGTGCAGTGGGAAAGGATCTGCCTGCAATGCAGAAGACACAGGTTCGATCCCTGGGTCGGGAAGATCCCTGGAGAAGGAAGTAGCAACCCACTCCAGCATTCTTGCCTGGAAAATCCCATGAACAGAGGAGCCTGGCGGGCTACAGTCCATGGCGTTGCAAAGAATCAGACACAACTGAGAGTGAAGTAACTTGCCAGTGTCACTCAGTTCAGTGAATCAAATATTGATGCTCTACAAACTTTGCCTCTATAAAGCTAATCAAGCTACCTGATTAAGTCAGTATCGTGACTGGGTCCCTGTTCTTCTCCCATGATGAATGGCAGATCTGAAATTAAACCCAGGGCCGTCTTCAGTAGCCTTTTCCACAATTCTGCCTTTCCGTTTTTGATAAATTTCGTCTGGTCAGTAGGATGCCTCTGGTGAGTTTATTCCGTTTGCACGGAGATGCGTGGTGAATTGTACTGGGAAAGATTCAGAGGCTGAGTCCAGGTCCCGCGATCACTTTGTAGTGTTCTCCTCCAGAGGTGCAGGCAGGGGTGCTGTGGGGGGCCCCATGTGGGCAGGTGTGCCACACACCTTCTCTCCCCGGATGGTCATCTTTGAGACCCTCCACTGTCTCAGAACTCTGTGAAATACATACTCATTTAAAAATATATCAGAACGTCTCATTCTGTTTGACATCATTAGTTAATCTGCAGGAAAAGGCAAATTTAAATCATTGCATGAATATACCACACAACTACTAAACTAAACTCAACATAACGTGAAACACAGATGTCACCTCATTTCCATGACTGTCCGGAGCACCCAGCCCCCCAAAACACTGCTGGTGGAGTATAACACGGTGCAGCCACTTTGGAAAACTGTTAGATCTGCTACATCTGAACACGCTGTTGTAACGTACTGGTTCCATGCCTCAGCATAAGCCTGATAAAAAGCAGTAGCATATGTTCACCAAAACACGTGGACAACAAGCTGATCCTAATGCTATTCCCAAGAGCTCACAAATGGAGAATACCCAGAAGTCTAACCCTATCGGAATGGATGGTGTGTACCAACAGTTAGATGTCATGCATCAGTGGGAATGGACAAGGTTACAACCGCGTGCTCGGCGGCTGAGCCTCACGTCTGTTATAGGGTGTCCAGCTTCCGGTGTGTAGATGGTCAGATGCAGAGATCGTCTCTAGTACTGCAAAGATCAGGAGGAATTTCCCTGGGGGATGGAGGGAAAGATTCAGAGGCAGCTTCTATTTGTGAGTCATGTTCTGCTTCTTAATCTGAATGCTGGTCACACACATGTTTGGTAAAAATTTAATGAGTAGCACACTTAGAATTTGTGCACTTCTCTGTGGTCTAGCAAAAAGTTAAATATTTTAAAAACTCTTGTTGAAGGGCAAGTCGTTCTAATTCGACCATTTTAATTCTAGAGGTAAAATACTTTCATAATTATATTATCTTCGGCATTAAAGAATTTTTAGTTTGGCTCCCTACAGTTTACTCCACATAGCAAACTTCCCAGGTCCCCACAGAGAACCGACGTGCGGCTGGACATTATTCCTCCTGCTTTAATGAGCTTTAGGGCATGCCCTCAGGCTTCTCTGAGGCCTACTGTAAAAGGGGAAAAAAAAGGAAAAGACAGTAAAAAGACACTAAAACAAGTGCTTTGATAGCACTTTTTAAAAATTCATAACAGGTATAAAAAGAAATGACAGCTGTTTAGTGTATCCATGTGGAAAAAACAAAACAAAACAAGAGATTTGTGGTGCCGTAAAGGAGATCAGTCATACGTTTTGCCAAGTAAGACTGCACTGCTTCTGATATAATGGTCTCCGCTCCTTGTTTGGCCTTTATCTTGTGAATAATGGATTCAGCTCTTTATAAGCCTCCATGCACTTGGAGGGGAAGACTGAAAGCGCTTGAGCACCGAATTTCTGTACTCTCCTGAAATTTCCTTTGTAGGTAGAAAAAGAAGTTTCTATTATCTGCCTTGCCCCTGGGATTGTTTCCCATTCCCAGTGTTGTTACTTGTCAGCCTCTTTTTTTCGTAGGCTGGATATTCATTAAATGCATATCTGGTGGTATAAGCGTTGCTCTTATAAAGCAAATAATACCCACTGTACAAGTCGGTATCATGAACTATAACTTCTTTTCCATGCATTATGGATTTTAACAAAAGAGGAAAGTTAAACTATGTATTTCCCAAGTATAGGAATCCAGTGTCATCTAAATGTAGCCCATGGGTTACCAGGTATAGAAACCCAGTGTCGTCTAAATGTAGCCCGCGGGCGCATCGCGCAGTAATACTTGGTGGCACAGCTCTCGCTCATCTCAGCAGGAAAACCGCACAGCTCAGACACATGGTTCACACCGGATGCCCCAGGAAGACAGCAGTGGAAAGATAACCAACACGGTGTGGGAGTGACTCAACTCAGAACGGATTCTTGCCCATGAACTGGGAATGCATTTAAAAGGAGGCTATTTGTTACCGTCTGCTTTGTATCAGATCTAACCCCATCTGAGTTCCCTCCAGGATTTATAGTTGTGATATTTCAAAGGATGCTTTCTCAGATAAATAAATGCACAGTAATGTACCACCATTTAGAAACTTGCTGTTCCATAGGTACATTTTCCAGCTAGCTAAAGCGCATCCCTTAAGTAGCAGGATTTTTTAAAATGTGGACCATGTCAGCTAATACAGGCATATTGTAACACACTTCTGCTTTATAAACAGAACTTAGGGAATGTGGCTTAACTTTTTGCTATGTTAGTCGTCATTATACGCATCAGCTCCTGAAAGGAACTATTGTGCTGACGGCCTCAAGGCTTTACAGACTCGTGGAGATTCGGCCCTGCACCAGATGGCCCCAAACTGCCTTTTTTTCTTAAATGGTTTCTGTGTGCTTTCTGTCTCTTCCTTTGCCATCAAGCTATCAGCTATCAGTTCTTGCTTCTATCAGGGATCTTATTTACAGATAAATCTTCCTTTCTAGTTTTCTCCTTCTAATCTAATCTGAATTGTAAGAACATTTAACGGGGTTCGGCATTATTTTTAATATTATCAATGTAGTTATTAAAATGATGCCTATGTTAATTAAGAAATTAAGCAGTAGAATGAAATATAAAATAGCAGAAATTTCTTTCTCACACACAGAAAAAGTCCAGAATAGGGGTGGAGGTCACCATGAGATGATCTACCTATCCAGGCATCCTGACTTGAGTTTCTTCCATTTCCTAGAGTCCCAGTGTCATCTGCATCCACACGGAGAGAGAGGAAAGAGATGAAGGCATGATGGTGGGAGGCTATTTATTATGGGCCAGATCAGAAAGGACCACACAGCAGCCACTTGCAATCCGACTGGCTAGGACTCATCATGTGGCCACACCTACCTGCAAGGGTGCCTGGGTAATGTCATCTAATTAAGTGTCCAGGAAGAGGGACAGAGTGGATTTTAATAGATGGATACCAGTCTCTGCTCAGTATTTTTTGGTACAGGAATATTGTGACATTCATTTTGCCAATTCTGTAGCCATTTTTTCCTTCTCTGTAGTTCTTACAATGTTCGAATTGTGCAAAAATTTAAAATTAAAACTATATGTGAATTGACTTTAAATTTTATTTAGAATAAAGCTACATTTTATTTATTTATTTATTTAGGCCACACTGTGCAGCTTGAGATCCAGTTCCACAAACACCCAAACAGAAATCTAACCCTTGACTCCTGCCTTAAAAGCATGGAGTCCTAACCACTGGACCTCCAGGGAAGTCCGGATAAAGCTTTAAACTTACTTTGAGAAAACTGCTATCATTTGAAAATTAGCCTCACTGTGTTAGCAAGTATTTTTGTATCTTTTTACTTTGGCAGATATTCTCTGCAAGTTTATAAGTGGACCCCTCCATACGAAGTTAATCTTTATATGGAAACAGGGAAATGTAAAGCTGACAACTTGTGCTCTGGAGTCTTCCAGACTAAGTTCTAGCCCTGCATTGACACACCAATGGTAGAATCTTGGCTACGAGGCTTAACCTTTTGAAGTGGCATTGCTTCTGTAAAATGAGCATGCTAATAGACCTGGAAGATAGTAAATGAACAGTAATGTAAGATACGTGAATCACCTTATTCCGTGTTTGCTGTGTGATAAGCATTCAGCTGGTAGGTACAGTAGTGTGTGAGTGAGTGTGAGGAAAGTCGCTCAGTCATGTCTGACTTTCTGCGACCCCGTGGACTGTAGCCCACCAGGCTCCTCTGTCCATGGGATTCTCCAGGCAAGAATACTGGAGTGGGTTGCCATGCCCTTTTTCAGGGGCAGTAACCTAATAATAATAAGATACTATTACTGTAGTATAGTAATTTAAACTATGTAAATACATATTTGAGTATATTAGGAATATCACAATACTGATGACATTTCCACTGAGTATGGATACTAAGATGTTACTCTACCCAACTTTTGCATCCTTTGAATTGCAACACCTCCTAAAGCATGGGAGCTTCCCTGGTAGCTCAGATGGTTAGGAATCTGCCTCCAATTCAAGGGACTTGGGTTCTACTCCTGGGTTGGGAGGATCCCCTGGAGAAGGGAATGGTTACCCACTCCAGTATTCTTGCCTGGAGAATCCCATGTACAGAGGAGCCTGGCAGGCTGCAGTCCATGGGGTCTCAAGAGTTGGACATGGCTGAGCTACTTTAACTTTTACAAAGCATGAGTTTTTGTGCTTCTCAGCTTTATTTCTTGAGGAGAATATATTATTTGAAGCATGTACCACAGCATCTTTAGAAGAATCAGTGGTTCTTAGAATTGTGATCTGAAGGAATAAAACACAAATGTGATAATGGGAAGTGGTAGGAACTGTGGTTAACTGGTGAACGCATGCCCCGTATGAAAATGCTAAAATTGAATCATCTTTTGAAACACTCTCCCAGAAAGCAAATGTATTTGAAAGCTGGATATACTGGTTATTAAAATACGGTTTCTTGGGGTCAAGTGTACCCTTCTCCTCTCTGCTCTGTGATGCTTCCCTGAGATGATACAACCACACTCGGTCACATCCAGCTGGATCCCCGTTTGCCTCCCACAGAAATGCTCAAGGGTGCTTGAAAAGTAGGACAAGGAAGAAGCAGTGGGTTTGCACGGCCGGAACTCCCACTCCTGTACCCACGCCCTGCACCCAGGCAGTGACAGTTAGCTTCAGTGGTTATGTTGATTCCAGATGGTAGTTCTTCCAACAGGCCCAGAACCAGTTTCAGAGCCACTAGCGCACACCAGGTGGAGTCCTCTCCAACGTCTGGTCCCTCCTTTGAGCCTTAAGCTGTGGAAGTTCCAGTCTCTTCTCTTTCTTTTTCCCCAACTTGTTGCGAAGAGCTGCTTCCTGCAATTTATTACCTTACGTGTATTCCATTTTTGTCTTTTCCGATCTCCAATATCTGGTTAATAATTCTTGAGATTAAATCCTGCCTGGTACTGTTTCTGTCTCCTGACCAATTCAGAGGTTCATGCCAGGAATGGTGCCAGAAACAACCCCCTAAAAACGGGGTCTGGGGACGGCTAGGCCCATAAACTGACAGATTAGCACGTCTAGGCTGAGTATATGTCAGCGTGTTTTACTTTATGGCTGTTTTTATGGTTGCTGCTGCCACTACCTAAAATAACATAAAGCTAACATAGCATTCTAGAGTTTTCAAAGGGCATGAGTATATGCTATCTTATCTAATCCTTCCTTCATGTCTTTGAGAAGCTTTACAAAAGAAGAAACTCAAACTTATGTTGCTTTGTGTGTATATGAGAGTAAGTCATTTCAGTCATGTCTGGCTCTTTGCAAATCCCTGGACTGTAGCCCACCAGGCTTCTCTGTCCAAGGGGATTCTCCAGGCAGGAATACTGGAGTGGGTTGCCATTCCCTACTCCAGGGGATCTTCCCAACCAGGGATCAAACCCACGTCTTTTATATCTCCTGCATTGGCAAGCGGGTTCTTTACCACTAAGAAAGAGAAGCCACTAAGTCACTTTACTCATGTCCAACTCTTTGTGACCCCATGGATTGTAGCCCACCAGGGTCCTCTGTCCATGGGATTTTCCAGGCAAGAATACTAGAGAGGGTTGCCATATACTTGAAATCACAGAGTTAGTGAAAGAGCCAAGGACTTAGATTCAGATACTTTAATTCTCTGTACTACAGCTACCTTTCGGAAATGTTTTAAAAGCACCAGTTGCTTCATGTAGAGCAAATTTTGTTTTAAATATTAAGACTTCTTCTAATAAGAGAATGAAATGACATGGTGAAAAGGAAAGATAAGCCAGTAAATTGGCTTAGTCATTTAGCTGCGGCCTCAGAAGGCTGTAATTATATCTTTTTATTTTAACTTTACAATATTGTATTGGTTTTGCCATATATCAACATGAATCCGCCACAGATATACACATGTTCCCTGTAATTATATCTTAATCTAGAAGAGAAATCATTTTTGGTTTTTCCCATTTTAAAAGATATTAAATTTCAGAATCTCAGGAAGGAGTATTTTGTATAGTGTAGCAGTTTAAACTGATCAAGCCTAAGTAGTACGAACCTGTTCTTAATTCCCCAACTCAAGTTGAATAATCTCAGCATACACCAGGTATCAAAAGATCTCATCCTTTTTTCTCCAAGAAACAATAGAATGCATTGTGTGAAAGACACCAAAAGCTTCACATTCAGGTTTACTTTGACATAAACACAGTGTACTTTTGCGAATGTGCACGGATTATGTACATTTTTATGAGTTTGACAGAAAGGAGAACAGTGGGAATGGGGATATTTCTAACATCTTGGCTCTCCAGCCTCTTGTGTCTTTCTAAGGCTTGGCAGGATTATTTTCTTACCAGTTAAATGCTTGTAGGGCCTCAGCAGCAAGGAAATCTAGAATTCCTAACAAATGCATCTTGTTTTCGCAGATGCAAGGAATCAATGCTAACACTGTTTTGATTGTATTCACTGGCATATATTTTTATAAAGCTTTTGGAGGAAAGAGTTGCATAATCTTAGGAAGTGCCCTCAATTATTTTCTGAGTCTATGTTTAATTTTAGTTGGTATTAACTAACAGTCATTCTTGAGTTCTCCACCACTTAAAAAAACTGTGTATATTTAAGGCGTACAACAGGATTATTTAATGTGCACATACAAAGTGAACTGTTACCGTCCAGCTGATTACCTGTGTCATCTCCTCACATAGTTGAGTGTGGCGAGTGCATCTGAATCTGTTCTTGGCAGGTTCCCAGTATCAATGCCCTGTCATTCACTTTCGCTGTCACGCTGCAGGTTAGATCTCTGGCTCATTTGTCCTGTAGGGAGTCTCACTTGGTGCCCTTTTATCTGCATCTCCCCACCCCACCAGCCACCCCGGTAACTTCCGCTCCACTCTCCGCCTCTCTGCACTGAACATGTTTAGATTCCGCACGTCAGCAGCACCTTGCCATGGCGGGCCTTCTATATGGCAGATGTCACTTAGCATAATGTCCCCTGGCTCATCCAGGATATTGCTAAAGGCAGGACCTCCTTTTTAGAGGCTGAATAATAGTCTATTATGTATACACATACATCTCATGATTTCTTTATCTACTCATCGTTCATGGACACTTCAGTTGTTGCCTTATCTTAACTGTTGGGAACAATGCTGATGAAGATAATGCAGATGGCTGTTCAAGGTGCTGGTTTCATCTCTTTTAAATATAGACTCAGGAGGATTCTTGGATCACATGGTGGTTTCATTTTTAGTGTTTTCCCTGCCCTGAGGCCCCCTGTACTGGTTTCCACAATGCCTACACCAACTTACATTCCCACAACAGTCCGCATCCTTCCCAACACTTTTATTTTTTGATAATTGCCATTCTGACAGGTGTGAGATGATACCTCCTTGTAGCTTTTCCTCGTATTTCCCTGACCACTGTTCGTCAGCACCTGTTTAAACAGCCAAGAATGCTCTTGACACGGACAGCCCTGTTTGTCATTGGGCTCATAGAAGTTCTGTCTCCCCTGCAACCTGAAAGCTGCTTTTCCATCATTTCTGACCTGCCATGCCCTTTCGTAAGAATTGTCCAAAAGGAAACTGACAATATAGAATATACATTAACATTTAAATTTCCTGACTAAGTCATCTCAATTTCCATCAAATTTTATATTGGATATTTATTTTTCTTTCGCTTAGAAAATGGATTAAACCTTTGATTTAGATGTGATTTGAAGATATGCCCCTGCTTTGGTGTCTGTCCTGGAATGTCCCATTTATAGCCACACCCAGTTAGAAATATTAGAAAAGGCAATGGCACCCCACTCCAGTACTCTTGCCTGGAAAATCCCATGGGCGGAGGAGCTGGTAGCCTGCAGTCCATGGGGTCGCTATGAGTCAGACACGACTGAGCAACTTCACTTTCACTTTTCACTTTCATGCATTGGAGAAGGAAATGGCAACCCACTCCAGTGTTCTTGCCTGGAGAATCCCAGGGACTGGGGAGCCTGGTGGGCTGCTGTCTATGGGGTCACACAGAGTCGGACACGACTGAAGCGACTTAGCAGCAGCAGCCGTTAGTAATATAAACTCCTTGGGACAGAAGTCTGTATTTTCTTTTTTTTTTTTTTTTAATTTTATTTTATTTTTAAACTTTACATAATTGTGTTAGTTTTGCCAAATATCAAAATGAATCCGCCACAGGTATACATGTGTTCCCCATCCTGAACCCTCCTCCCTCCTCCCTCCCCATACCATCCCTCTGGGTCGTCCCAGTGCACTAGCCCCAAGCATCCAGTATCGTGCATCGAACCTGGACTGGCAGCTCGTTTCCTACATGATATTTTACATGTTTCAATGCCATTCTCCCAAATCTTCCCACCCTCTCCCTCTCCCACAGAGTCCATAAGACTGTTCTATACATCAGTGTCTCTTTTGCTGTCTCGTACACCGGGTTATTGTTACCATCTTTCTAAATTCCATATATATGCATTAGTATACTGTATTTATGTTTTTCCAGAAGTCTGTATTTTCATTTGTAACCTAAGCTACAGCAAAATAGTTTTTTCATTATAATGACGACTTTAAATAAAAGAGAGAGCAGGTTCTTACAGACTTTAACAGTTACTTGGACAAGGTCATCTTAAACCCAAATCCATAATTTGAGACCAGACATGGTTCTGAGCTAGAAGTTGATCATCCTTCCAGCACACATATCGAAAGTGAAAGACCCCACCAGAAACAGAGGCCACCGGGAACCGTGCTGCTCAGATCATGAGGCACACGCAGTAGGGCAGCAGCAGCCCTTGGGAGCTCATTAAAGGATTCTCGGGCCTCGGTTTAGACCTACTGAGTCACACTATGCGTTACATGGTCCTCAGGTGATCCACATGCATGAAAAGATTTGAGGGTCACTGACGTAGAAGACATATTGACCTAAAAGCGTTTTAATGATGTTTATACTTTTCCAACATCAGCTTCAACTAACCATCCTATTTTAAAATATAATCTACTGGAACACTTACGCCACAACACTAAACGAAAATTTCTCAAAACCTTATAACTTGACCTTTCATTTAAAATTTGATATAAAAATTTTTAAAAAGACATTTCCTTGCATTATACACTAGTTTTCCTAACTATATTATGGAGTATTCAAAATAACATTTTCTTATAAAAAGTAATGGTTTTTCTAACCCTGGTGTGCGTGCTCAGTTGCTCAGCTGTGTCTGACTCTTTTGTGACCCCCGTGGACTGTAGCCATCCAGGGAATTTCCCAGGCAAAACAACTGGAGCAGTTGCCATTTCCTTCTCCAGCGGATCTTCCCGATCTAGGAATCAAACCACATCTCCTGCATGGGCAGGCAGATTCTTAACCACAGAGCCACCTGGGAAGCTCAGTCCTAGTGTATAGGAAATTAATATTCAACATATTATTTTTTATGCAGAGTCATGCCAGCCTAACAGTATATGATTCAGAAGGGTTGTAATGTCTTCCGTGGTCTTTCTTAGGTATGTCCTCAATTTTTTCTGATTACTGGGGTAGTTTTCCTTTTATCCAGTAAATATGTATTTTTTTGTGCTGTTCTTGATAGATCTTCAGCATCACTGAAGGCTAGTTTTAGTCTTTTATTTTTTTTCCCTTTGTGGTATTGTCCTGATTTGCCATTTATTGTAAAACATATCACATCGTGAGTTGATCTGCCGTTTGGTTTATTTTTGTTCTGATCTTTTTCTTCTTGTTCCTTTCTCGCAGAGAATTCTGTTGCTTTTGCCCCTTTGTATTTGTATTATCGGAACTGGATCGGTTGCAATGAGCAACTAGCTTCTTTCCAGCAGTCTCTTCAGGGTTTCTTCTTGGACTTGGGTACATTCTGTTCCCAGTTTCTCTTGGGAAAGACTGACAAGGAAATTAAATTACTACTGGGTACAGTACATTTCAGCATCACTGTGAATTTCCTAAAAGTCTATAAATTTTCATATCCTGTTTATTTTGACAACCCTAAGACCAAGCCTTTCTTAATTTAACAATAAATGCAGAGTGGAAATATTTTGGGCTCGTTTGTTTTCTTATTTGAAGAATAAAGTCCTCTTCCTTAGTCAAGGCCTAAGAAAAAAAGAGAATTGCTTTATTTGGTAGAATGAGAATAACTTGCATTATTATTCTTTTCTGTACAACTTCCTGTCAGTAGTTGAGCTGCCACTTAATTCTCCAGAGTATTAACTTCATCAAATTCTGATGCTCTCCACCAGTGCTAGTCAGGTCTTTGGAAACTTTTTAGCAGAGGCTGATGCAGGGTTTCACAGACAGTCTTGCCACCCAGCTTGGAAGCGGACAATAGATTTAGGAAAGAATCTTGAAGGATGATAAGCTGGTCTTAGGCCTTACCACCCTGAACGTGCCTGAACACGTCGTCAAACGCTGGTCCAAACCTTCCCTAGCAACAACGGGCGGCCACCAGCCAGGAAGAAAGGCATTGAGTGGAGAACAGGGTCGTTTGGTTGCACTGGCAACACCCTAGCTTCCCTGGAAGGCAGGAGAAATTTTCAGGATCATTCCAGACTTTAAGCGTGAAAAGGTTGGTGGCTTAACCCCAAAAGTTTGCGAGGTTTAAAGATGTTATATAAAAAATATTTTGTCAGCCTGCACATCTCCTGAACTAGTTTGTTTCTTAGTTATTTCACATGAATGCAGCTTGTGGCATCATTATTTGCCAGGCAGGGTCGGCGGGCGTGGGGCGGGAGGTGAAGCAAGGATACGTGTGAGCCTGTTGGGTTTCAGATCTATTCCAGACCACCCTTTCCATCTCTGCAGAGCAGGAGAAATGGGAGATGTTACCCTTCACGAAACCCTACCTCCTCTGGATCAGGAAGCATGTGGTAAAAGTCCTTTTAGTAAAGTAGAACCACATGCCCAAGCCAGCCGGTTGAAATAATGTTTCTTTAGATTGACTATTCTCTCTCTGAACTACTCTAATTGCAAGTAATGGAGAGTTTTAACTAGTTTGAAAATAAAGTTTCTTGAGTTAAAACACTTGTTTTTGTGTAAGTAAAAGTCGTCAAACCTGTCTTGCAGGAATTTCACTTTGTATCCTGGGGTGAGCATCAGTTGTAGTTCACTGATTCTAAAGTATACTTCCTTCCAACACACATTTTTGTATCGCTAAAATCAGGTCACTGCTTATGATTTATGTTATCTTGGAACCACTGTGCACAACAGCAATGGCATAAATTGTCATTCTTTGCACATGTGGACATGGTTGCTATTCCCAGTTGCATGACTGGGTAACCGTAACTTCTTGACATTTAAAGGACCATTTAAGGAGCACTTGAGAAAGGAGGGTTAGGTTATTGTCTGACCATGTTCTGTTGACACCTTCTGGTGAAGAAAGCTTTAGCATGAAAACTTGACAAGTGATGGTTGGCAGCTTAGAGATGGTAGAGCACTCTTTTAAGAAACACTTCTCACTCCCTTTTTTAATTAAACACATACCTATGGAAGACTGAATTGAAAAGTGATGTGAAAAAAAGAAAAAGAAAGAAAAGTGATGTGAAAGGGCTATACTCTGTAAAGATGTTTTCACTTTACTTCAGTTGCTCAGTCGTGTCCAACTCTTTGTGACCCCATGAATCACAGCACACCAGGCCTCCCTGTCCATCACCAACTTCCGGAGTTTACCCAGACTCACGTCCATCGAGTCAGTGATGCCATCCAGCCATCTCATCCTCTGTCGTCCCCTTCTCCTCCTGACCCCAATCCCTCCAAACATCAGAGTCTTTTCCACTGAGTCAACTCTTCGCATGAGGTGGCCAAAGTACTGGAGTTTCAGCTTCAACATCATTCCCTCCAAAGAAATCCCAGGGCTGATCTCCTTCAGAATGGACTAGTTGGATCTCCTTGCAGCCCAAAGGACTCTCAAGAGTCTTCTCCAATACCACAGTTCAAAAGCATCAACTCTTTGGCGTTCAGCCTTCTTCACAGTCCAACTCTCACATCCATGCATGACCACAGGAAAAACCATAGCCTTGACTAGATGGACCTTGGTTGGCAAAGTAATGTCTCTGCTTTTGAATATGCTATCTAGGTTGGTCACAACTTTCCTTCCAAGGAGTAAGCGTCTTTTAATTTCATGGCTTCAGTCACCATCTGTAGTGATTTTGGAGCCCAGAAAAATAAAGTTTGACACTGTTTCCACTGTTTCCCCATCTATTTCCCATGAAGCAATGGGACCGGATGCCATGATCTTAGTTTTCTGAATGTTGAGCTTTAAGCCAACTTTTTCACTCTCCACTTTCAGTTTCATCAACAGGCTTTTTAGTTCCTCTTCACTTTCTGCCATAAGGGTGGTGTCATCTGCATATCTGAGATTATTGATATTTCTCCCGGCAATCTTGATTCCAGCTTGTGTTTCTTCCAGTCCAGCGTTTCTCATGATGTTCTCTGCATAGAAGTTAAATAAGCAGGGTGACAATAAACAGCCTTGACGTACTCCTTTTCCTATTTGGAACCAGTCTGTTGTTCCATGTCCAGTTCTAACTGTTGCTTCCTGACCTGCATACAGGTTTCTCAACAGGCAGGTCAGGTGGTCTGGTATTCCCATCTCTTTCAGAATTTTCCACAGTTTATTGTGATCCACACAGTCAAAGGCTTTGGCATAGTCAAAAAGCAGAAATAGATGTTTTTCTGGAACTCTCTTGCTTTTTCCACGATCCAGCGGATGTTGGGAATTTGATCTCTGGTTCCTCTGCCTTTTCTAAAACCAGCTTGAACAACAGGAAGTTCACGGTTCACATGTTGCTAAGGCCTGTCTTGGAGAATTTTGAGCATTACTTTACTAGCATGTGAGATGAGTGCAATTGTGTGGTAGTTTGAGCATTCTTTGTCATTGCCTTTCTTTGGGATCAGAATGAAAACTGACCTTTTACAGTCCTGTAGCCACTGCTGAGGTTTCCAAATTCACTGGCATATTGAGTGCAGCACTTTCACAACATCATCTTACAGGATTTGAAATAGCTCCACTGGAATTTCATCACCTCCACTAGCTTTGTTCGTAGTGATGCTTTCTAAGGCCCACTTGACTTCACATTCCAGGATGTCTGGCTCTAGGTCAGTGATCACACCATCGTGAATATCTGGGTCATGAAGATCTTTTTTGTACAGTTCTTCTGTGTATTCTTGCCACCTCTTCTTAATATCTTCTGCTTCTGTTAGGTCCATACCATTTCTGTCCTTTATCGAGCCCATCTTTCCATGAAATGTTCCCTTGGTATCTCTAATTTTCTTGAAGAGATCTCTAGTCTTTCCCATTCTGTTGTTTTCCTATATTTCTTTACATTGATCGCTGAGGAAGGCTTTCTTATCTCTTCTTGCTATTCTTTGGAACTCTGCATTCAAATGCTTATGTCTTTCCTTTTCTCCTTTTGCTTTTCGCTTCTCTTCTTTTCACAGCTTTTTGTAAGACCTCCCCAGACAGCCATTTTGCTTTTTTGCATTTCTTTTCCATGGGGATGGTCTTGATCCCTGTCTCCTGTACAATGTCACGAACCTCATTCCATAGTTCATCAGGCACTCTATCTATCAGATCTAGGCCCTTAAATCTATTTCTCACTTCCACTGTATAATCATAAGGGATTTGATTTAGGTCATACCTGAGTGGTCTAGTGCTTTTCCCTACTTTCTTCAGTTTAAGTCTTTATTTGGTAATAAGGAGTTCATGGTCTGAGCCACAGTCAGCTCCTGGTCTTGTTTTTGCTGACTGTATAGAGCTTCTCCATCTTTGGCTGCAAAGAATATAATCAATCTGATTTCAGTGTTGACCATCTGGTGATGTCCATGTGTAGAGTCTTCTCTGGTGTTGTTGGAAGAGAGTGTTTGCTATGACCAGTGCATTTTCTTGGCAAAACTCTATTAGTCTTTGCCCTGCTTTGTTCCATATTCCAAGACCAAATTTGCCTGTTACTCCAGGTGTTTCTTGACTTCCTACTTTTGCATTCCAGTCCCCTATAATGAAAAAGACATCTTTTTTGGGTGTTAGTTCTAAAAGGTCTTGTAGGTCTTCATAGAACTGTTCAACTTTGGCTTCTTCAGCGTTACTGGTTGGGGCATAGACTTGGATTACTGTGATATTGAATGGTTTGCCTTGGAAACGAACAGAGATGATTCTGTCGCTTTTGAGATTGCATCCAAGGACTGCATTTCGGACTCTTTTGTTGACCATGATGGCTACTCCATTTCTTCTGAGGGATTCCTGCCAGCAGTAGTAGATATAATGGTCATCTGAGTTCAGTTCACTTCAGTTCAGTCGCTCAGTTCTGTCCGACTCTTTGTGACCCCATGAATTGCAGCACGCCAGGCCTCCCTGTCCATCACCAACTCCCAGAGTTCACTCAGACTCATGTCCATCAAGTTAGTGATGCCATCCAGCCATCTCATCCTCTGTCGTCCCCTTCTCCTCCTGCCCCCAATCCCTCCCAGCATCAGAGTCTTTTCCAATGAGTCAACTCTTCGCATGAGGTGGCCACAGTACTGGAGTTTCAGCTTTAGCGTCATTCCTTCCAAAGAAATCCCAGGGCTGATCTCCTTCAGAATGGACTGGTTGGATCTCCTTGCAGTCCAAGGGACTCACAAGAGTCTTCTCCAACACCACAGTTCAAAAGCATCAACACTTTGGCGCTCAGCCTTCTTCACAGTCCAACTCTCACATCCATACATGACCACAGGAAAAACCATAGCCTTGACTAGACGGACCTTTGTTGGCAAAGTAATGTCTCTGCTTTTGATTATGCTATCTAGGTTGGTCATAACTTTCCTTCCAAGGAGTAAGCGTCTTTTAATTTCATGGCTGCAGTCACCATCTGCAGTGATTTTGGAGCCCAGAAAAATAAAGTCTGACACTATTTCCACTGTTTCCCCATCTATTTCCCATGAAGTGATGGGACTGGATGCCATGATCTTTGTTTTCAAATGTTGAGCTTTAAGCCAACTTTTTCACTCTCCACTTTCAGTTTCATCAACAGGCTTTTTAGTTCCTCTTCACTTTCTGCCATAAGGTGGTGTCATCTGCATATCTGAGATTATTGATATTTCTCCCGGCAATCTTGATTCCAGCTTGTGTTTCTTGCAGTCCAGCGTTTCTCATGATGTACTCTGCATATAAGTTAAATAAGCAGAGTGACAATATACAGGCTTGACGTACTCCTTTTCCTATTTGGAATCAGTCTGTTGTTCCATGTCCAGTTCTAACTGTTGCTTCCTGACCTGCATACAAATTTCTCAAGAGGCAGATCAGGTGGTCTGGTATTCCCATCTCTTTCAGAATTTTCCACAGTTTATTGTGATCCACACAGTCAAAGGCTTTGGCATAGTCAATAAAGCAGAAATAGATGTTTTTCTGGAACTCTCTTGCTTTTTCCACAATCCAGTGGATGTTGGGAATTTGATCTCTGGTTCCTCTGCCTTTTCTAAAACCAGCTTGAACAACAGGAAGTTCACGGTTCACATGTTGCTGAAGCCTGTCTTGGAGAATTTTGAGCATTACTTTACTAGCATGTGAGATGAGTGCAATTGTGTGGTAGTTTGAGCATTCTTTGTCATTGCCTTTCTTTGGGATCAGAATGAAAACTGACCTTTTCCAGTCCTGTGGCCACTGCTGAGTTTGGTCATCTGCGTTAAATTCACCCATTCCAGTCCATTTTAGTTCACTGATTCCTAGAATGTCGACATTCACTCTTGCCATCTCTTGTTTGACCACTTCCAATTTGCCTTGATTCATGGACCTGACATTCCAGGTTCCTATGTAATATTGCTCTTTACAGCATCAGACCTTGCTTCTATCACCAGTCACATCCACAGCTTGGTATTGTTTTTGCTTTGGCTCCATCCCTTCTTTCTTTATGGAGTTATTTCTCTACTGATCTCCAGTAGCATATTGGGCACCTATTGACCTGGGGAGTTCCTCTTTCAGTATCCTCTCATTTTGCCTTTTCATACTCTTCATGGGTTCTCAAGGCAAGAATATTCAAGTGGTTTGCCATTCCCTTCTCCGGGGGACCACATTCTATCAGATCTCTCCACCATGACCCGCCCGTCTTGGGCATGGCTTAGTTTCATTGAGTTAGACAAGGCTGTGGTCCTAGTGTGATTAGATTGACTAGTTTTCTGTCAGTATGGTTTCAGTGAATCTGCCCTCTGATGCGCTCTTGCAACATCTACCATCTCATTTAGGTTTGTCTTACCTTGGGCGTGGGGTATCTCTTCACGGCTGCTCCAGAAAAGCACAACCACTGCTCCTTACCTTGGATGAGGGGTATCTCCTCACTGCCACCCTTCCTGACCTTCAGCATGGGATAGCTCCTCTAGGCCCTCCTGTGCCCACACAGCCACCACTCCTTGGACGTGGGGTTGGTCCTCCCAGCCACTGCCCCTGGGCTCAGGTGTAGGGGCTTAGGGTAGCATCTCCTGGCCACTGCCCCTGACCTCAGACTTGGGTAGCTCTTCTTGGCTGTTCCTGTGCTGTCGCAGCCTGGCACTCTAGGCTGCTGCCCCTGACCTCGGACTTGGGGTAACTCCTCTTGGCCACCGCCCTTCGGGTATAGGGTTAAGATGTTTCAGGAAAAAGTAAATCAATGCATTTAGCTCAGATGAAATGATAAGTGCTAGAAATCTGTCTACCTAAATCTAAAAGAAGCCATTTCAAGAAGTAGAAAATAAAAAAAAATGATAAGAAAGCCTTGTACCACTGTTTAATTGGCAGTGTTTCTTTGTTTTTGTTATCAGTGTTCTTTGCTGTTTTTTTTTAATTTACTGTTTATATAAAGTGTGCTTTACTATTAATGGCATTTTAAGTCCATAAAATTTAGCAGTTAGAAAGGGGCAGAGAAAACCTTGGTGAGTGTGTATGTATGTGTATATGTAAAGATGATTACTTAATTGAGCTGAACCTATGTGCGGAAGTCAACATTTCTAATCATGATTGTATTCTTCAGTTTTTCATTTTGGAAGGTAGATTTTATTTCTCTTCAAGGGGTACCTGCTTCTCTCCCACAGAGATTATTTCAAGAAGGGTTCCCTTTCCTTTCTCTGTAACAGCCTCATATCTCAGTCCATTCATGTGTTTGAATTTGACTGAGTTGATTTGCCTTACTCTTCCAGATTCCCTTGGTTGCAGGTAACAGTTGTCACTATATAAGAGCACAGAGCAGCTCATAGAACCCAGGGCCTGAGATGTAGCTGAATCTGAGAAATCCAGTACCATTCAGAAATCCCCTCTCCATTCACAAGTACAGTGGACCCTTGAACAACACAGGTTTGAAATACATGGGTCCACTCACATGTGGAATTTTTTTTCAGAAGTAAATCCTGTGATCCTAAGTGGTGTGTGGTTTGTTGAATCTGCAAATGTCAAGCCTGAAGTACAGAAGATCCTTGAGTATGAAGGGCCAACTACAAATATATGAGGATTTTCAACTGTGCCAAGAGTCAGTGCCTGAAATACTGCCTTGTTCAAGACTTAACTGAAACTGAGAATTTTCATTGGTTGGAAATATTCTATAGGCATTTTTTAGTTTAAATGTTTGTTTAGCAGAAGTAAGAGTAATCATTTTGTTTGAATTTCATGAAAGCCATAACCTTCATGCTCCTCATGTACATTAGATAGGAACATCTCATTAGAATTTATGAATTAGCAGGAGTCAAGGACACAGGAAATAAAAGGAGTGAAGCAACCTGTCTGTTGGTCCATCCTAGATCCAGATCTGCTCGTATACTTTCAGCCCAAGCATAGAAGTTTCTGATGTTTTATTGACTATCTTGCCTTGTAGTATTTGTAGAAAATGTAACAGCAGAATTTATTTTCACCAAAAAGGTAGAAACCACGGATGCCATGAGTTGGTTGCATTGCACTGACCTTACAAGGGGAGTGAGGTGACCAGTGATCTTGGCAAGTGCATGAAGTCTTTAAATCTCATCACAATCATCCCCCTTCTCTGTCTTTCCCACATAGACAGCCAAAACCTCCCTTTATGTCTAACCAACCAAGTATCCCTTGACAAGTGGCAAGACCCCTGGAGATTAACTTTGTCTTTTACTGATGCATTTCTGGCATCTTCGGCTTCCTCAAAAGTATAGTCCCTGTCCCTCTGTGTCTTGGACATTTGCCCATGGCTTCCTCTTGCTGGGACACTCTTATTCCATACTCTGGCTCTCTTTTATTCACCTATTGATTTAAATGTAGTGATTTCTGGCAACTGAGTAAGGAATGAACCCAGAAACAATATGCTTATGTGAGTTCTCCTCTATTTTAAGGTGAAAATATTGTAAAATAGAAAGAGAGTTAGCAAATGTAATGACATTTTTTTACACAAAAATGAGAGCCACTTTGCAGGTTATTTCTTTAAATTTGTGGGTCCTCCCCTTGAATCTTGTATCAGCTGTTCCTAATTTCTGGTGTTTTAGAGTGAGTGTGTGGTGGTGATTTATCTCATTCAATTGATGTTTGTTACATTTCTATAATGTTGCAGGCACTAGGGCTGGAGAAGTGAGCAAAAATGCATCCCTGATCTGTTGTGTGGCAGGGAAAACAGACAATCAAATCAGTAACTCTGATCAGACACAGTAATCTGTTCTTGCCAAATAATAACTGCTTCTGGGGGCATGTAACAGGAGTGGGTAAACCAATCTAAGATGTGAGGAATGCCTGCCAAAAAGAAAAACCATTTAAATTAATAGGTGAATAAAAGAGCCAGAGTATGGAATAGTGTCCCAGGAAGAGGAAGCCATCGGCAAATGTCCAAAACACAGAGGGACAGGGACTGTACTTTTGAGAAAGCCAAAGATGCTCCTTGGGTCAGATCAAAAAGTGTTCGTTCTAGATCTTCCAGGGACTTGAAAAGTCTTCTAGGAAATTTGGACCATATCATAAGGTTTCCAAAGGGAAACCATGCCAGATTTTCCAGCATAGCTGATGCCCAGAGAATAGGTTGGATAAGGGGATGGATTAGACAAAGGAAGGAAAACCAGTTCAGTTACTATGGTGGTCCAGAAGACAGCTGTTGGCCTTGACTGAGGTAGCATCAGTAGAGTTATAAGTGGATGAATCTGAAGCAGAATCAAGTGTGGGTGAGAAGGATAAGGAAGAGTCAAAGATGACCATCAGGGTCTTAGTTTGAGAAACAAGGGCCATCAACAGAACCAGTCCCTGCAGGAGAAAAGACATGAACAGAAGGAACTGCTTATTTCTACTCAGTCAAAAAAAGTCTTACTTCTATATGTTACTAAACTCTGATCAGTATAACAGAGAAAGTAAAATAGATGAGGATAAGTACAAATGATCATGGAAGACTGAGACAGTGTTGGGGATAAGACAAGCACTGAAGCCTGACCTTTGGAGAGAAGGCCCACACATTTGATGCAGAGCTTTTTAGCATCCAAGAGAAGGGGCAAACATGATTTGTAGGGTTCATCAGTGAAATGAAGCCAGTTTCTTGGAGAAGCCCCTTCCTGTCTGATACTGAGATCAGAGATAAATTTCTCTATATTCTGCTCTGTAACAATCATTTCCACCATTCTGTCTTCCAGGTCACTTATCCGTTCTTCTGCCTCACTTATTCGGCTATTGATTCCTTCCAGTGTATTTTTCATCTCTGTTTGTTCTTTAGTTTTCTAGATCTTTGGTAAACATTTCTTGCATCTTCTCAATTCTGTTTCCAAGATCCTGGATCATCTTCACTATAATTATTCTGAATTCTTCTGGAAGGTTGCCTATCATCACTTCATTTAGTTGTTTTTCTGGGATTTTATCTTGTCCCTTCACCTGGGATATAATTCTCTGCTTTTTCACCCTTATTAGTTTTCTGTAATGTGGGTTTTAGTCTAGCTGCTGTGGGACTATGGTTCTTCTTGCTTCTTCTGTCTGCCCTTTGATGGAGGAGGCTAAGAGGCTTGTGTAAGCTTCCTGATGGGAGGAACTTGGTGGGGAAAATGGGATCTTGCTCTGGGGGGACAGGGCCTTGCTGGATAAAGCTTTAATGCAATTATCAGCTGATGGATGGTGGTGCACTCCCTCTCTGTTAGTTGTTTGGCCTGAGGCAACCCATCCCTGGGGTCTGCAGGCTCTATCATAGAGTTAGCAGTGACCTTCAAGCAAACCTCCAAAGGGCATCTTTCAGGACTGCTGCTGCCAATGCCCCTATCCCTGCAGTGAGCCACTGCTACCCCACAGAAGACCCTCCAACAATAGCTGGCAGGTCTGGTTCAGTCTCCTGTGGGGTCACTGTCCTTTCCCCTCGGTCTTGGTGCACACAAGATTTTGTCTGTGCCCTCCAAGAGTTGAGTCTCTGTTTCCCATAGTTCTGTGGAAGTCTTGTAATCAAATCCCACTTACCTTCAAGGTCAGATTCCCTGTGAAGTCCCAGTCCCTTTGCCTGATCCCCAGGTTGGGAACCCTGACTTGGGGCTCAAAACCTTCACAACAGTGGGAGAACCTCTTTGGTATTGTTCGCCAGTTTGTGGGTCACCCACCCAGCAGGTATGGGATTTGTTTTTATCATGATTTCACCCCTCCTATCATCTCATTGTGGCTTCTTCTTTGTCTTTGGACACGGGGTATCTTTTTCTGGCAAGTTACAGCATCCTCCTGTCAATGGTTGTTCAACAGCTAGTTGCAGTTTTGGTGTTCTGGTAGATGAGAACACGTCCTTCTACTCGGCCATCTTAAACCGGAAGTCAAGAAATTTCTCCAGTGAGTCTTTCTAGAAAGACACAATGTGATGTTGTGAACAACATCCTTATTGGAACATAGTGATAACCTTCATCAGCTCTTCCCTGACAATCCCTCAGTATAGACCATGGCATTTATACTGTGCTGTCAAAATTCACTGAAAATCAACTCTGAAACGAGGCTGTGTTTCCAGCAGATTTGACCTCCTGTAGCCAATTGTCAGTTTCTGATGGTCCACCATCCACCCCAGGATCGAATGTGAACTGTTTTTTTCTTGCTTTGTGTTTGTGAAGTCCCTGAGCTTTTTTTTTTTTTTTTTAAAGAATGGATATATGCACATTCTGAATATTTTGGATGTCAGCTAGGAAATAACCTAATTTCTTCACTGTTTCTGAACTCTAGACATAGATTTGGGAAAATACTCCATACGTACTTCTTCTCTCAGCCAACTTTTAAAAAGATGTTGCTGGATTAATAATGAGTTTAAAGTTATATTCCTGGAAAAAATACATAGAGAACAGCTGCTCCGTTTTATCCAGAAGTGCAAAGCCATGTGCTTTTTCAGCCAAGCTTGAGGTGGAATTAATAGCCTCCTGTGAAGCCAGGGTTTTTAAGAATGAGCTATGCCTCAGTAGAAGGGTACCTTGTTTTGCTTAGCAATAAGCCATAGGAATAGTCCCAGGCAACGAAAGATCCTCCCCAGAAAGTCATTCCAAGTCCATTATAACACAGACAGATGGGAAATGGAGGTCCCAGAGTTCCCTGTTTTAAGGTACAACTTTAATCTTTATCTCAGAAAAATTTTAAAGCAGCTGTAACCAAATGCCCACTTTGGTCATAAAAAAATAAAAATTTCAGCAAACAGAGTATCGAGAGAATATCAAGCTTGAGCAGTGTCATTCCCAGTGTACACTGAAAAAAACATAATGCAATTTTTTAAGTTTTCATTAAAATTCTTACCAATATCCCAGCTTCTCTAAGCCTAGGAACAGTAAATCTGCATTATTTTTTTCATTACTAAACAAGAATATGGGTAGTTCTGGAATGTAGCATTGTTACAGCTAGACTGCAGTATGATTGCTAAATTAGTAGACCACTGGCAATGCCTTGGGTCTGAACTTGTTTGGATAGAGGCTTGGTTCTTCTGTGTGGTCATCTATCAGGAGTCAGGGAGGGGTCCTAGGGGTCAGTGGTCAAGAGAACATGCTTTGTAATCACACTTCCTGGGCTCAGATTCATGATCTTCCGTTTGACCTGGGCAAACTACTTGTTTATATCACAGTTTCCTCATAAAATGAATGTAATAATAGTGGATGTTCCGTGGATGTCTTATGAGTAAACATTGTGTATTTGTAAGCGGTCTTAGCAGAGTCTTGGATACAGAGAGTACTCAGTAAATGTTGGCTGGTATTACTAGTCTTAGTTGAACTAGATGCTCTAACCCAGAACATCCCTGTCACAGTTCAGGCTACATGATTGAAGGCAGACCAGCAGACAGGTATGACTCAGCCCAGCTCCACGAGTGAGGCACCCCTCACGGGAACACAAACCTCCCTGCCAATAGCAAGCGAGTTTTGCCTTCGTATTCGGATAATTGCTTATTCATTCAGGTTAGCAAGTGGCTACTATAACATTCAGATGGACTCTCTACTAGAGCTCAAGATGCATACGAGCTGGTGCCTGTATTTTATCACTGAAAAGTGAGTGTTTGCATTTTTAAAAAGAAGAATCTAAATAGATAAATAAGATTAGATAGATGGACACTCAGAAGGTGGAACAAGGACTAGAGGAGAGGAGAAGTGAAAAGGAGAGGAAACAAGGAAAGGAGAAGTGATGTTTTGATGAGAAGAGCATAAGTAGAGAATCTCAGGTCCCTCCCTCCCAACATCAAGGCACGCAGATACAAAATGGATTTATCACAAACTGGTGTGCTTACCTTGGGCATACAGGAAAGGAATAAAACTTAATGGGTGCAAGAAAAACTGAAAACTTGTGGTCTCAGGTCACCCAGGAATTCTTAATAACTGTATGAAGAGTTACAGACTCACAGGATGACAGAAAAGAAAGAGGTTGGACAGATGTTAGGTGATCAGTGGTAATGACACATAGTTGGGGAGTGATAGAGAGTAGCAGTGGCTGGGGAAAACTGGCGCTTACTTACTCCTTTAAAGGCAGCTACTGTTTGCATCCAGCTGACTGTCACCATGATGGAAGTTTGATGGATGAGGACCATGTTTTCCAATTTGGCAAGAAAAGCAGGGAACACAGACTTTTTAAAATTTTCAGATGTCTGTTTTAGAAGATTACCAACCAATTGAAATATAAGACATTGTATGGCTCAATATTAGAGGCCAAAGACCATGCGTCTGTGTGTCCAGTTGAGTGTGATGTCTTAAACATTGTGGCTTACTCACATTCTATTGGATGTGAGCTATATATTGTAAGCGAAAGCTCTGGCCAAACTTTTCCAGTCAAAAATGGATCCTATTGTTCAGATAGCCCCACAGGATTTTGGAAAATGGCCATGGAGCATATTCCATGCATATTTACTGAAGATGAATGACCTAGGAAACTTTATAAGCAATATAGGCCTTCCTGTCTTGAAGACTTAGATTCTTCCTTTGACCATACCTGCCCTCCAGCAGGAGTTTTACTGACACCTGCCATGCCCATCCTTTGCATGTAATCTCTGGATGCCATTTTTCCCTTGGCAATGACAGAGTTCAGTAGTTGCAGCAGAGATCCTATAGGTCATGAAGTCTAAAATTGTTATTATCAGGCCCTTTGCAGAAAAAACTGACCAACCCCTGTGTGTGTGCTTAGTCACTCAGTCATGCCCGACTCTTGCAACCCCGTAGACTGTAGTCTGCCAGGTTCTTCTGTCCATGGGATTCTCCAGGCAAGAACAGTGGAGTGGGTTGCCATTTCCTTCTCCAGGGGATCTTCCCAATGCAGAATCAAACCCAGGTGTCCTCCATTACAGGCAGATTCTTTCCCAACTGAGCTACAAGGGAAGCCCCGTAATTGAAATAAACCAACCCCTAATCCAAATAAATACACCAGCCAAAAAGGAGTATGTAATTTGAGAAGTACTGTAACAGAAGTGTGCATATAGAAATTCATGGGCTTATTCATAAAGTGCTGAGAGAACTTAGAGGAGGGAGGGATCCTCACTCCTCGGAGACAGTGTGGAAGACTGGGCCAAAAAGGCAACGTTCAACTTAGGCTTGAAGGACAGGTCAGAGTTCCCCACGTGCGGAAGGGAAGTCGCTCAGTCGTGTCCGACTCTTTGCAACCCCATGAACTGTAGCCCACCAGGCTCCTCCATCCATGGGATTCTCCAGGTGCAGAAGGGAGAACTTTTAGCCATGGCATGCTGGGATCACAGCTAACCATTTCAGCTTGCAGAAGATAGGAAGCAAAGGGCGGCTGAAAACTCCTGAGAGTAAGTCAGGGAGGCAAGGAAGGTCTTGGCTTAATGCCCTTTCAGCTCTCAGAAGCACGAGGTTCATATTTAAGTTTATTTAAAGAACAGCTCCTTTGACTCAACTTCAAAGTAGAACACTGTTAGGTGATGTACAAACTAGCTAGTCGAGGTAGTCAGTGAATGTGATCCATGGGAAAAATACCTGAGCACACCAAGCTAACCTTTTGTTTCTCAGGCAGTGACATTACACAGAGTGGACACTGGATTTTTGGCTCAACAAAGTATCAGAATTCAGTCTGTCAAAGCAATAAGGAATGTGGATTTCTTTTTCCTAAGAATAGTTTGCAAAGAATATATTCCACATGGAGTGGTACTGTATATGTTTTATTTAACATCCAGCAGTAACGCATACCCAGTAAGTGCTTGGTACATATTTTCTGAATTAATAAGCTAGTCAGAATAATTTGTGTTTATCCAATTTCTACTCGTTCTTCAAGATTTCTCTATTGAACATTCCAGAATTGTCCTTTGAGAGGGGAACCAAGGATGATAGCACTGAAGTTGCTCGGAGGCTCTCTGAGAGGTTCATTGCTCATTGGAAGGTTATATCCCAAGAGTACTGATCCAGTTCTTCCACGCTCCTGCTCATACTTGTCAGCTCAACAATAGCGAGCAGGGGAAACCCACTCATTCTAACTCAGCACGATAGTTCCTCACATTTCTTTGAAGGACATCCAAGAGTTTAGTTAATGTATTCGTTAGGGCAGTGCTAATTGTTGCAACAAAGTAACCCAAAACGCACATGAGATAGATCACTTTCAACATTAGATCTTACACTACCTTCCTTTCAGTGATGTCATTTCTTTGTGTGAAGCTGGGTTTTCAGGACTTGTAATTTTCAAAAGCAAATATTGTGCCCAAATCAACACTGCAGAGGAAATAAAGTTGGGGGCGTTTGAGAAGTTGTGCAAAGCTCAACAGATGCACAAATCTCATTAGTAAGCAGTGATGATTATGTAAGAATATTTCTCTCTCAACTTTTTATGTAGTATTTTTTTCAAATGGCACTACCAGACTACTCTCAGGACCTACATTTGTAACTTTTTTTAACCTAACCACTTGGAAATGGAATCATTAGATACTTTTTTCCCCCCGGAATGGGCACTGTGAAACAAGGAGGAAATTGGGGAACCCCTGCCCTGGGCCTTCTTGCATGCAGGAGCTTGGTTCAAGGTAAAGCTGGCTTTAACTGCTGGCTTTAACTTGCCAGGCAGGTGTGTCTGTGCTCAAGCTTATGGCAGGAGGCAGGAGAGACGGGAGGGGGAAACCTTGCTCTCCAAGGTCCCTACCTGGTACTCTTAACTCACTTGACTCATGTTCTGTCAGCAAGACCTTAGTTAAATGGCCATAAGTTCTGGCGACTGTGGCTAGGAAGTGTAGCGTGGCTAGCCAGTCATGGTGCAGACAGCTGCAGAGGAGGAGAGGATGAGTGTGGTGGACAGCTGAGTCTCCGTACTGTCTACCCTCTGGCCGCTTAAAGACCATCCCCAACTTCCCCCAAGGAAGAAGCAAGACACACCGAACCCTTTCCTGCTCCAGGGTTCGATCCATCTGCGGATCCTCAGTTATTTCCATTAGGGATGGAATAGCTCCTCCTGGTCTGCACAGCTATGTAACAAAAGACAAGTCAGGTATACCACCCCACCTAAAACACACACGCGACACCTTCACACACCACATGGGAACTCAAGTACGATATAGCTGCGTTTAAAGATTGCCTTTTCAAAACACTGGAGTCTATTTGCTTTACAGTGCTGTGTTCCTGCTCTACAGTGCAGTGAATCCGCTCTCTGCATACACACTCCCCCTCCCTCCTGAGCCTCCCTCCCCTCTGGCTCATCACAGAGCGCCAGGCTGAGCTCCATGTGCTGTACAGAGCTTCCCTCTAGCTGTCTGTTTCACACATGGTGGTGTGTATATGTCAGGACTACGCTCTCAATTTGTCCCCCTCCTCCCCCTTCCCCACTGAGTCCACAAGTCCATGCTCTCCATCTGCGTCTCCATTCCTTCCCTGCGAATAGCTTCATCAGTACCATTTTTCTAGATTCCACATATACATGTTAGTATACGGTGTTTGTTTTTCTCTGTCTTCGCTCTGTGTAACAGACTCGAGGTCCATCCACCTCTCTACAAATGGCCCAGTGTCTTTTAGACAGAGGAAGAACTGGTCCATAGCAGTAATGGAACTCTCCTGCAAGGGCACTTTGGAGTAACCTTTGGTCTGGCAGGGGGTGGCTGGCAGGAGGAGTTCCTAGATTGGCCTACTTCTGCTTTCTGGGTAAAACTCTCTTGCACACTGTCTCCTGTGTCTTCTAGCTCCATCCTTTGACAGGTCATCCTTCCCTGTCATCCTCTGTTGCGTTACCTAAGGTACACTTCGGCACATCCGTTTCACAGTCCAGTTTCTGCAAGCATCGCTTGCAGGTGGGCTGGTGAGTCCACTTAGGGCTTGAATCGTCACAGGTGTACTTTGCAGGCTAGTGATGTGGCTTCTCTGGCGACATCATTTCCTCGGAATCACAGTAGGCTTCTTATCTGTTCAAGTCCAGCCACTTCCCACGCTCCTGACGGCACACAGGCCCACCCCCTTGACGTCCTTCTGTCTTTGTCTCCTTGCTCTGCCGTGTCTCTTTCATGTGAATGGTGGCTCTCCTGAGACCATGTGAAACATCAGGCTGAGGAGGGACCCCTTCCTGGTCATGTGAGTTCAGCCAGCACCCCACTGCTGGACCAGCTTCAGTCTCTCCTGTCTCTGCTTGCAAACCAGCACTTCCTCTCTGCTCATGTTTCTTATAATATCTCATAAAAACTAGCAAAGAGCGAGCCAAAGCCCACCACTGTTCTGGATCTGTTAGCCAACTCCTTGGGCTTCCCTAGTGGCTCAGACAGTAAAGAATCCGCCTGCATTGCAGGAGATGCAAGAGACATGGGTTCAATCCCTGGGTTGGGAAGATCCTCTGGAGAAGGAAATGGCAGCCCACTCCAGTGTTCTTGCCTAGAGAATTCCCAGGCAAGAGCCTGGCGGGCTACAGCCCGTGATGTCACAGACAGTCGGACATGACTGAGCGACTGACACTTTCAGTTTCACTTAACAGGCACAGGCTCGGTGTTTGTAAATCCACCTATTTAACCTTGTTGTCCAGGATTCATTTTACATCTCTGTCCTCTACCATGGCTGATAGTGATTTAGTTTTAAGTCTGCTTCTTTACAGGACTGTGTGTGACGTGTGCTTCCTGGGACTGCCTCCAGAACTTTCCAAAAAGCTGATAGCAAACATCTTCTCGTGTCTTCTTGGCCAGACATCTCAGGGATGAACCAATCAGCACCAAGGATAACTTGAATAATCCAAATATACGTTCCCTTTGTGCTTGCCTGCATGCTAAGTCACATCAGTTGTGTCCAACTCTGTGCGACGCTGTGGACTGTAGCCCGCCAGGCTCCTCTGTCCATGGGATTCTCCAGGCAAGAATACTGGAGCAGGTTGCCACGCCCTCCTCCAGGGGATCTTCCTGACCCAGAGATGGAACTGGCATCTCTATGTCTCCTGCACTGGCAGCTAGGTTCTTTACCACTAGCACCACCGGGGAAGCCCACTACCATTTAGTAGAGGTTAAATCCTCAAACTAGGTGACCAAAAATCAAACAGGGAGGAGTGGAGTAAATGTTAAGGGGCAAGTCCATTACAATCTCCCTGAGAAATGACACTTGAAGGAGCAAAAGAGCCCCCAGCACCAAGACTTCAGGCTATCTCGCAGTAAAATGTATGTAAAACTAAGGAATATAAGTAACGATAATTAAGATTTCCTTGTTATCCTAAACACATTCAGTCCCCCCTCACCTCTTTAAATCAATACACTAAGCTCTTTCCCATAGTCTTGGCAGGCAAGTGTGTGAAACTGATGAAGACGAACACTTTTTTGCCCCATTTTACCATTATTAGTTAATCTTTGATTCTGGTGGTATTAGCAACTGTGAGTGGTACCCTTTATTTCTCTACTTCCCAAATCTTCTCTAATGACCTTTATTTCTTTTAAAAGAAAAAAGGTATTTAGCAAGTTAATAGATATTTCATCCTGTACTGGGAACTGATGTTGGCAATTTGATCTCTGGTTCATCTGCCTTTTTAAAATCTAGCTTGAACATCTGGTAGTTCACGGTTCACGTACTGTTGAAGCCTGGCTTGGAGAATTTTGAGCATTACTTTGCTAGCATGTGAGATGAGTGCAATTGTGCAGTAGTTTGAGCATTCTTTGGCATTGCCTTTCTTTGGGCTTGGAATGAAAACTGACCTTTTCCAGTCCTGTGGCCACTGCTAAGTTTTCCAAATTTGCTGGCATATTGAGTGTAGCACTTTCACAGCATCATTTTTTAGGATTTGAAATAGTTCAACTGAAATTCCATCACCTCTGCTAGCTTTGTTTGTAGTTATGCTTCCTAAGGCCCACTTGACTTCACATTCCAGGATGTCTGGCTCTAGGCAAGTGATCACACCATTGTGGTTATCTGGGTCATAAAGATCTTTTTGCTATAGTTCTTCTGTGTATTCCTACCACCTCTTCTTAATATCTTCTGCTTCTGTTAGGTACATACCATTTCTGTCCCTTATCGAGCCCATCTTTGCATGAAATGTTCCCTTGGTATCTCTAACTTTCTTGAAGAGATCTCTAGTCTTTCCCATTCTATTGTTTCCCTCTATTTCTTTGCCTGATAACTGAGGAAGGCTTTCTTATCTCTCCTTGCTATTCTTTGGAACTCTGCATTCAAATGGGTATATCTTTCCTTTTCTCCTTTGCCATTTGCATCTTTTCTTTTATCAGCTATTTGTAAGGCCTCCTTGGACAACCATTTTGCCTTTTTGCCTTTTTTTTTTCTTGGGGATAGTCTTAACCCTAACCCTGTACAATGTCATGAACCTCCGTCCATAGTTCATCAGGCACTCTAGTGCCTTAAGATCTAGTCGCTTAAATCTATTTCTCACTTCCACTGTATAATCATAAGGGATTTGATTTAGGTCATACCTGAATGGTCTAGTGCTTTTCCCTGCATTCTTCAATTTAAGTCTGAGCCTGAGAATAAGGAGTTCATGATCTGAGCCACAGTCAGCTCCTGGTTTTTTGCTGACTGTATAGAGCTTCTCCATCTTTGGCTGCAAAGAATATAATCAATCTGATTTTGGTATTGACCATCTGGTGATGTCCATGTGTAGAGTCTTCTCTTGAGTTGTTAGAAGAGGGAGTTTGATATGACCAGTGGGTTCTCTTAGCAAAACTCTATTAGCCTTTGCCCTGCTTCATTCTGTATTCCAAGGCCACATTTGCTTGTTACTCTAGGTATCTCTTGACTTCCTACTTTTGCATTCCCATCCCCTATAATGAAAAGGACATCTTTTTTGGGTGTTAGTTCTAGAAGGTCTTATAGGTCTTCATAGAACCATTCAACTTCAGCTTCTTCAGCATCCCTTTGCGGGGCATAGACTTGGATTACTGTGATACTGAATGGTTTGCCTTAGAAATGAACAGAGATCATTCTGTCATTTTTGAGATTGCCTCCAAGTACTGCATTTCAGACTCTTTTGTTGACTATGATGGCTACTCCATTTCTTCTAAGGGATTCCTGCCCACAGTAGTAGATATAATGGTCACCTGAGTTAAATTCACCCATTCCAGTCCATTTTAGTTCGCTGATTCCTAGAATGTCGACATTCACTCTTGCCATCTCTTGTTTGACCACTTCCAATTTGCCTTGATTCATGGACCTACCATTCCAGGTTCCTATGCAATATTGCTCTTTGTATCATCGGACTTTACTTCTACCACCAGTCATATCCACAACCGGGTATTGTTTTTGCTTTGGCTCCATCCCTTCATTCTTTCTGGAGTTATTTCTCCACTGATCTCCAGTAGCATATTGGGCACCTACTGACCCAGGGAGTTCCCCTTTTAGTGTCCTATCACTTTGCCTTTTCATACTGTTCATGGAGTTCTCAAGGCAAGAATACTGAAGTGGTTTGCCATTCCCTTCTCCAGTGGACCACATTTTGTCAGAACTCTCCACCATGATCTGTCCATCTTGGGTGGCCCTACGTGGCATGGCTCATAGTTTCATTGATTGAGTTAGACAAGTCTGTGGTCCATGTAATCAAATTGGTTAGTTTTCTGTGATTGTGGTTTTCATTCTTTCTGCCCTCTGATGGAGAAGGATAGGAGGGTTATGGAAGCTTCCTGATGGGAGAGACTGACTGTGGGGGAAACTGGGTCTTGTTCTGATGGAACAAGAGATCAAATTGCCAACATCCACTGGATCATTGAAAAAGCAAGAGAGTTCCAGAGGAACATCTACTTCTGCTTTATTGACGACGCCAAAACCTTAGACTGTGCCAGTTCAGTTCAGTTCAGTTGCTCAGTTGTGTCTGACTCTTTGCAACCCCATGAATCACAGCACACCAGGCCTCCCTGTCCATCACCAACTCCTGGAGTTCACTCAGACTCACGTCCATCAATTCAGTGATGCCATCCAGCCATCTCATCCTCTGTCATCCCCCTCTCATCTTGCCCCAATCCCTCCTAGCATCAGAGTCTTTTACAATGAGTCAACTCTTCACATTCGGTGGCCAAAGTACTGGAGTTTCAGCTTTAGCATCATTCCTTCCAAAGAAATCCCAGGGCTGATCTCCTTCAGAATGGACTGATTGGATCTCCTTGCACTCCAAGGGACTCGCAAGAGTCTTCTCCAACACCACAGTTCAAAAGCATCAACACTTTGGCGCTCAGCCTTCTTCACAGTCCAACTCTCACATCCATACATGACCACAGGAAAAACCATAGCCTTGACTAGATGGACCTTTGTTGGCAAAGTAATGTCTCTGCTTTTGAATATGCTATCTAGGTTGATCATAACTTTCCTTCCAAGGAGTAAGCGTCTTTTAATTTCATGGCTGCAGTCACCATCTGCAGTGATTTTGGAGCCCAGAAAAATAAAGTCTGACACTGTTTCCACTGTTTCCCCATCTATTTCCCATGAAGTGATGAGACCTGATGCCATGATCTTCGTTTTCTGAATGTTGAGTGGATCATGACAAATTGTGGAAAATTCTTAAAGAGATGGAAATACCAGACCACTTTACCTGAGAAATTTGTATGCAGGTCAAGAAGCAACAATTAGAACCCAACGTGGAACAACAGACTGATTCCAAATCAAGAAAGGAGTACGTCAGGCTGTTTATCGTCACCCTGCTTATTTAACTTATATTCAGAGTATATCATGAGAAATGCTGGGCTAGATGAAGCACAAGCTGGAATCAGGATTGCTGGGAGAAATATCAGTAGCCTCAGATATGCAGATTACACCGCCCTTATGGCAGAAAGCAAAGAACTAAAAAGCCTCTTGATGAAAGTGAAAGAGGAGAGTGAAAAAGTTGGCTTAAAAATCAACATTCAGAAAACTAAGATCATGGCATGCAGTCCCGTCACTTCATGGCAAATAGATGGGGAAACAATGGAAGCAGTGACAGACTTTATTTGGGGGGGGCTCCAAAATCACTGCAGATAGTGACTGCAGCCATGAAATTAAAAGATGCTTGCTCCTTGGGAAAAAAAATTTATGGCCAACCTAGACAGCGTATTAAAAAGCAGGGCCATTACTTTCCAACAAAGGTCCGTCTAGTCAAAGCTATGCTTTTTCCAGTACCCATGTATGGATATGAGAGTTGGACTATGAAGAAAGCTGAGTGCCAAAGAATTGGTGCTTTTGAAGTGTGGTGTTGGAGAAGACTCTTGAGAGTCCACTGGACAGCAAGGAGATCAACCTGTCCATCCTAAAGGAAATCAGTCCTGAATATTCATTGGAAGGACCGTGGCTGACACTGAAACTCCAATATTTTGGCAACCTGCTGCAAAGAACTGACTCACTGGAAAAGACCCCTATGCTGGGAAAGACTGAAGGCAGGAGGAGAAGGGGATGACAGAGAATGAGATGGTTGGATGGCATCACCAACTAGATGGACAGAAATTTGAGTAAGCTCTAGGATTTGGTGATGGATAGGGAAGCCTGGTATGCTGCAGTCTATGGGGTTGCAAAGAGTCAGACATGACTGAGCAACTGACCTGACTACTGAGAATGGAATGCACATTCCTCTCGGAAGCAAAATGGACTTTTCTAGAAATTTTTCTAAATATTTCTCCTAAGTGCCCTGTCTTATTCCCTGTGAGTCTGACATGCATATGCACCAAAATGCAGCTCAGAGGTTTTGGCCTGGAGACAAGTTTAGGTTGAGGTATTTACTTCCTCTTCCCACTTGATGGATGCTCCTTATTTGAGGTCCCTCAGTTTTATCTCCGGAGAAGGCAATGGCACCCCACTCCAGTACTCTTGCCTGGCAAATCCCATGGATGGAGGAGCCTGGTAGGCTGCAGTCCATGGGGTCGCTAGGAGTCGGACACAACTGAGCGACTTCACTTTCCCTTTTCACTTTCATGCATTGGAGAAGGAAATGGCAACCCACTCCAGTGTTCTTGCCTGGAGAATCCCAGGGATGGGGGAGCCTGGTGGGCTGCCATCTATGGGGTCGCACAGAGTTGGACACGACTGAAGTGACTTAGCAGCAGCAGCAGTTTTATCTGCCTCCTGTGTATGTTCAGCCTGGATGCAGCAGTCCTGTGGTCCAGGTAAAGCTGGGGACATCCCACTGGGTCACTTGTGTCTGTGTTCCTTATGTATGTAGTAAGTATATTGATCTTTTTGGATTGGTTCTTTGAAATTTATCATTCATTTGGATAATATAGTCAACAGCAAATGATTTTAACAGAAATTTTGGTACTAATGACTTACAAGTTGGCCTTGATTATTTAGCTTTTAGTACCTGATGAAAATCCTTGGATGAGTAAGGTAATGTTGCTTACAGCTGGCTTCCACATGTAGATTTAAGTGAGAAAAATCAGAAATTAAACCAATAAAAACGTTCTAATATTCCAGGATTGTTGGAGATTAGCACAGCTGTATTGTTCTCTTCTAGACAGAGAAGACTCTTTGTCTAGACTCTTCTAGACTCTACCCAGCAACATAGCATTTTAAGTGCATAGGCAGATGAATTAGAAACTTAAAGAAAGATGAGTTTTAATCAGGGCATCTGAAACAAGCAGGAGATAATTAGTGGAGCAGAGAAGAGAGTTTGAGTTTGTCAGCACCCATGCATTCATTCAACAAATACTTATTGTTTGCCTGAAGCTGCTCCACTGGGCAGTTTATATGCACTGGAGCGCATGTCAAACCAACCCCTGTTCTCATGTTGCTGTTGTTCCGTCCTTCAGTTGTGTCTGACGCTTTGTGACCCCATGAACCGCAGCACACCAGGCTTCCCTGTCCTTCACCATCTCCCGGAGTTTGCCCAAACTCATGTCCATTGAGTCAGTGATGCCACCAACCATCTCATCCTCTGTCGTCCCCTTCTCCTCCTGCCTTCAGTCTTTCCCAGCATGAGGGTCTTTTCCAATGAGTCAGTTCTTCGCATCAGGTGGTGAAAATATTGGAGTTTCAGCTTCAGCATCAGGCCTTCTAATGAATATTCAGGACCGATTTCCTTTAGGATTGACTGGTTTGATCTCCTTGCAGGCCAGTGGACTCTCAAGAGTCTTCTCCAACACCACAATTCAAAGCACCAATTCTTCAGTTTTCAGCCTTCTTTATGGTCTGACTCTCACACCTATACATGACTATTGTAAAAACCATCGCTTTGTCTAGATGGACGTTTGCCAGCAAAGTAATGTCTCTGTTTTTTAATACACTGTCTAGGTTTGTCATTGCTTTTCTTTCAAAGAGCAAGTGCTTTTAATTTTCGGGCTGCAGTCACTATCTGCAGTGATTTTGGAGCCCAAGAAAATAAAGTCTGTCACTGTTTCCATTGTTTCCCCATCTATTTTCCATGAAGAGATGGGACAGGATGCCATGATCTTCGATTTTTTTTTTTTTTTTTTGAAGGATAATTGCTTTCTAGAATTTTATTGTTTTCTGTCAAACCTCAACATGAATCAGCCATAGGTCCCATATATCCCCTCACTTTTGAACCTCCCTCCCCATCTCACCCCTCCAGGTTGATACAGAGCCCCTATAGGGTTTCCTGAGCCATACAGCAAATCCCCATTGGCTATCTATTTTACATATGGTAATGTAAGTTTCCATGTTACTCTTTCCATACATCTCACCTTCTCCTCCCCTCTCCCCATGTCCATAAGTCTATTCTATGTAACTGTTTCTCCACTGCTGCCCTGTAAATAAATTCTTCAGTACTATTTTTCTAGATTATGTATATCTGTGTTAGAATATGATATTTATCTTTCTCTTTTTTTAAAAAAAGGAATGAAATAATTCAGTTTATTTCCCTTGGTTTGTTAATGGCATTAGTTCTAATTAATTGCTCTATTAAAGAGTTCAGAGAAATAAAAAAATTTTTTTTAACTTTCATTAAAGAAAGCTTAGATACACCAGCTATGTACTCCTTATAGTAGAGTTCCAACAAAGCAAAACAAAAATCAAAAACACAAAAGATCCTTTTATGTTCCTTCAGTTCTGCTTTTCACATATACTAAATTAAATAAACTGAATTTTAAAAATTTCTACCTTCAGTTAGTGAGTGGCATTATCACTCTCTATAATAGGTTCTAGATTCATCCACCTCATCAGAACTGACTCAAATGTGTTCCTTTCTATGGCTGAGTAATATTCCATGGTGTATATATACAACATCTTTATCCATTCATCAGTCAATGGACATCTGGGTTGCTCCCATGTTCTAGCTATTGTAAATAGTGCTGCAGTGACCAATGGGTTACATGTGTCCTTTTCAATTTTGGTTTCCTCAGGGTATATGCCTGCTGCTGCTGCTGCTGCTAAGTCGCATCAGTCGTGTCCGACTCTGTGCGACTCCATAGACAGCAGCCCACCAGGCTCCCCCGTCCCTGGGATTCTCCAGGCAAGAACACTGGAGTGGGTTGCCATTTCCTTCTCCAATGCAGGAAAGTGAAAAGGGAAAGTGAAGTCACTCAGTCGTGTCTGACTCTTCGTGACCCCATGGACTGCGGCCTACCAGGCTCCCCCGTCCCTGGGATTCTCCAGGCAAGAACACTGGAGTGGGGTGTCATTGCCTTCTCCAGTATATGCCTAGGAGTGGGATTTCTGGGTCATACGGTGGTTTTATTCCTAGTTTTTTAAGGAATCTCCATACTGTCTTTCATAGTGGCTGTATCAATTTACATTCCCACCAACAGTGCAAAAGTGTTCCCTTTTCTCCATACCCTCTCCAGCATTTATTGTTTGTAGACTTTTTGATGATGGCCATTCTGACTAGTATGAAATGAAATCTCATTGTGGTTTTGATTTGCATTTCTCTAATAATGAGCGATGTTGAGCATCTTTTCATGTGTTTGTTAGCCATCTGTATGTCTTCTTTGGAGAGATGTCTGTTCAGGTCTTTTTCTCACTTTTGGACTGGGTTTTTTGTTTTTCTGGTATTGAGTTGTATGAGCTGCTTGTGTATTTTGGAAATTGATCCTCTCTCAGTTGTTTCATTTCCTATTATTTTCTCCCATTCTGAGGTTGTCTTTTCACCTTGCTTATAGTTTCCTTTGCTGTGCAAAAGCTTTTAAGTTTAATCAGGTCCCACTTGTTTACTTTTGTTTTTGTTTCCATTACTCTAGGAGGTAGGAGGGTCATAGAGGATCTTTCTTTGATTTATGTCATCAAGTGTTCTGCCTATGTTTTCTTCTAAGAGTTTTATAGTTTCTGGTCTTAAATTTAGGTCTTTAATCCATTTTGAGTTTATCTTTGTGTATGGTGTTAGGAAGTGTTCTAATTTCATTCTTTTACATGTAGTTGTCCGGTCTCCCCAGCACCATTTATTGAAGAGGCTATCTTTGTTCCATTGTATATTCTTACCTCCTTTGTCAAAAATAAGGTACCATAGATGCATGGGTTTATTTCTGGGCTTTCTATCTTGTTCCATTGGTCTGTATTTCTGTTTTTGTGCCAGCACCATACTGTCTTGATGACATACTTGTCTTTGTAATACAGACAGGAAGGTTGATTCCTCCAGATCCAGTCTTCTTTTGCAAGACTGCTTTGGCTATTCTGTGTCTTTTGTGGTTCCATATGAATCGTGAAATTTTTTGTTCTATTTCTGTGAAAATGCCAATGGTAATTTGATAGTGATCACATTGAATCTGTAGATTGCATTTGGTAATATAGTCATTTTCACAATATTGATTCTTCCTACGCAGGAACATGGAATATCTCTCCATCTGTTTATGTCATCTTTGATTTCTTTCATTAGTGTCTTATAATTTTCTGTGTACAGTTCTTTTGTCTCCTTCAGTTCAGTTCAGTCACTCAGTCGTGTTCGACTCTTTGCAACCCCATGAATTGCAGCACGCCAGGCTTCCCTGTCCATTACCAACTCCCAGAGTTCACTCAAATTCACATCCATCGAGTCAGAGGTGCCATCCAGCCATCTCATCCTCTGTCATCCCCTTCTCCTCCTGCCCCCAATCCCTCCCAGCATCTGAGTCAACTCTTCGCATGAGGTGGCCAAAGTACTGGAATTTCAGCTTTAATATCATTCCTTCCAAAGAACACCTAGGACTGATCTCCTTTAGAATGGACTGGTTGGATCACCTTGCAGTTCAAGGGACTCTCAAGAGTCTTCTCCAGCACCACAGTTCAAAAGCATCAATTCTTTGGCACTCAGCTTTCTTCATAGTCCAACTCTCACACCCATACATGACCACTGGAAAAACCATAGCCTTGAATAGATGGACCTTGATCCACACAGTCAAAGGCTTTGGCATAGTCAATAAAGCAGAAATAGATGTTTTTCTGGAACTCTCTTGCTTTTTCCATGATCCAGCGGATGTTGGCAATTTGATCTCTGGTTCCTCTGCCACTTCTAAAACCAGCCTGAAGTTCACGGTTCACGTATTGCTGAAGCCTGGCTTGGAGAATTTTGAGCATTACTTTACTAGCATGTGAGATGAGTGCAATTGTGCGGTAGTTTGAGCATTCTTTGGCATTGTCTTTCTTTGGGATTGGAATGAACATTGACCTTTTCTAGTCCTGTGGCCACTGCTAAGTTTTCCAAATTTGCTGGCATATTGAGTGCAGCACTTTCACAGCATCATCTTTCAGGATTTGAAATAGCTCAACTGGAATTCCATCACCTCCACTAGCTTTGTTCATAGTGTTGCTTTCTAAGGCCCACTTGACTTCACATTCCAGGATGTCTGGGTCTAGGTCAGTGATCACACCATCGTGATTATCTGGGTCGTGAAGATCTTTTTTGTACAGTTCTTCTGTGTATTCTTGCCATCTCTTCTTAATATCTTCTGCTTGTTAGGTCCATACCATTTCTGTCCTTTATCGAGCCCATCTTTCCATGAAATGTTCCCTTGGTATCTCTAATTTTCTTGAAGAGATCTCTAGTCTTTCCCATTCTGTTGTTTTCCTCTATTTCTTTGCATTGATTGCTGAAGAAAGCTTTCTTGTCTCTTCTTGCTATTCTTTGGAACTCTGCATTCAGATGCTTATGTCTTTCCTTTTCTCCTTTGCTTTTCACTTCTCTTCTTTTCACAGCTTTTTGTAAGGCCTCCCCAGACAGCCATTTTGCTTTTTTGCTTTTCTTTTCTATGGGGATGGTCTTGATCCCTGTCTCCTGTACAATGTCACGAACCTCATTCCATAGCTCATCAGGCACTCTATCTATCAGATCTAGTCCCTTAAATCTATTTCTCACTTCCACTGTATAATCGTAAGGGATTTGATTTAGGTCATACCTGAATGGTCTAGTGGTTTTCCCTACGTTCTTCAATTTAAGCCTGAATTTGGCAATAAGTAGTTCATGATCTGAGCCACAGTCAGCTCCCGGTCTTGTTTTTGCTGACTATATAGAGCTTCTCCATCTTTGGCTGCAAAGAATATAATCAATCTGATTTCGGTGTTGACCATCTGGTGATGTCCATGTGTAGAGTCTTTTCTTGTGTTGTTGGAAGAGGGTGTTTGCTATGACCAGTGCGTTCTCTTGGCAAAACTCTATTAGCCTTTGCCCTGCTTCATTCCATATTCCAAGGCCAAATTTGCCTTTTACTCCAGGTGTTTCTTGACTTCCTACTTTTGCATTCCAGTCCCCTATAATGAAAAGGACATCTTTTGGGGTGTTAGTTCTAAAAGGTCTTGTAGGTCTTCATAGAACCTTTCAACTTCAGCTTCTTCAGTGTTACTGGTTATTCCTAGATATTGAATTCTTTTTGTTCCAATGGTGAATGGGATTGATTCCTTAATTTCTCATTCTGATTTTTCACTGTTACCATATAGAAATGAAAGTGATTTCTGTGTATTGATTTTGTATCTTGCAACTTTGTTAAATTCACTGATTAGCTCTAGTAATTTTCCCATGCTATCTTTAGGGTTTTCTATGTACAGTATCATGTCATCTGCAAACAGTGAGACCTTTACTTCTTCTTTTCTGATCTGGATTCCTTTTATTTCTTTGCCTTATCTGATTGCTGAAGATAGGACTTCCAGAACCATGTAGAGTAATAGTGGTGAAAGTGGACACCCTTGCCTTGTTCCTGATCTTAGTGGGAATGCTTTTGTTTTTCACCATTGAGAATAATGTTTGCTTATCATATATGGCCTTTACTATGTTGAGGTAGGTTCCTTCTATGCCCATTTTTTGAAGAGTTTTAATCATAAATGGGTGCTGAATTTTGTCAAAGGATTTTTCTGCATCTATTGAGATTATTAAATGGTTTATATCTTTCAATTTGTTAATATGGTATATCACATTGATTGATGTGCATATATTGAAGAATCCTTGTATCCCTGGAATAAACCCAACTTGTCATGGTGTATGAGCTTTTTTATGTATTGCTGAATTCTGTTTGCTAAAATTTTGTTGAGAATTTTTGCATCTATATTCATCAGTGATATCAGCCTGTAGTTTTATTTTTTTGTGTTATTTTTTTTGGTTTTGGTATCAGGGTGACGGTGGCCTCATAGAATGAGTGTGAAAGTGTTTCTTCCTCTGCAGTTTTTTGAAAGAGTTTTAAAAGGATAGGCATTAGCTCTTGTCTAAGTGTTTGATAGAATTCTCCTGTGAAGCCGTCTTTAGTTTTTTGAATGTTGAATTTTAAGCCAACTTTTTCACTTTCCCGTTTCACTTTCCTCAAGAGGCTCTTTAGTTCTTCTTTGCTTTCTGCCATAAGGGTGATGTCATCTTCATATCTGAGGTTACAATATTTCTCCCAGCAATCTTGATTCCATCTTGTGCTTCATCTAGCCTGGCATTTCGCATGATGTATTTTGCATATAAGTTATATAAGTAGGGTGACAGTATACAGCCTTGACATATTCCTTCCCCAGTTTTGAACCAGTCCGTTGTTCCATGTCGGGTTCTAACTGTTGCTTCTTGACCTCCATACGGGTTTCTCTGGATGCAGGTAAGGTGGTCTGGTATTCTCATCTTTTGAAGAATTTTCCACAGTTTGTAGTGATCCACACACTCAAAGGTTTTAGCATAGTCAATGAAGCAGAAGTAAATGTTTTTCTGGAATTCTCTTGCTTTTTCTATGATCTGACAGATGTTGGCAGTTTGATCTCTGGTTCCTCAGCCTTTTCTAAATCCACCTTGAACATCTGGGAGTTTTTGCTTCATGTACTATTGGAGCCTGGCTTGGAGAATTTTGAGCATTACTTTGCTAGCATGTGATATGAGTGCAATTGTGTGTTAGTTTGAACATTCTTTGGCACTGCCTTTCTTTGGGTTTGGAATGAAAACCGACTTTTTCTAGTCCTGTGGCCACTGCTGAGTTTTCCAAATTTGCTAACATATTGAGTGCAACACTTTCACAGCATCATCTTTTAGGATTTGAAATAGCTCAACTGGAATTTCATCACCTCCACTAGCTTTGTTCGTAGTGATGCTTTCTAAGGCCCACTTGACTTCAGATTCCAGGATGTCTGGCTCTAGGTGAGTGATCACACTGTGATTATCTTGGTCGTGAAGATCTTTTTTGTACAGCTCTTCTGTGTATTCTTGCCATCTCTTAATATTTTCTGCTTCTATTAGGTCCATACCATTCCTGTCCTTTATTGTGCCCATCTTTTCATGATCACTTCTCTGTTCTCATGAGAACTGACCTGATGGAAAGACAGAGCGAAGACAAAGCTACATACAAAAATGAGAGCATGTACTGGTGCAGTGAAAGGAAAGGACCAAGTTATGTGAAAAGGAAAGTTCACATTTGACTTGGCTGGAGGAGAGATCCATCTGAGCGGGGGAAGTATCTGGCAGTATCACTAGACTCAGACATTTAAAAAGAAAGGGGAAAGAAGACACAATAAATTTAATACTCCAGAGAGGGATTAAATCTCCCTAGTTGTGAGCATTTTAAGTTTTAAGGAGTATCTCTCCTCTTGTCTTTAAAATCATCAAACTTCTCAATCAGCAATCTTCAGTAGCTCTGTACGCACATAATTCAAGCACACCTAATTGTTACTGGCGTTCAGGCAATACTTGCTGACTTGAGTTGAACTTTGATTCTCTCCAAACTTTGATTAATACCTTTTGTGCAAGTCAGTACAGAGGTATCAGCACCGCTTCTGCAAAACATCTTGATTTCGTTTTTAAACAGATGGCTTTTGCATTCAGTTTTTAGGTGACATCTTCAGGAAGGAAACCCAGATTTTGAGGGAAGTGCATTTGAGTGTGGCTCCTCTGAACTCAAGGAAGAAATGAGCTCTATATAAATGGTTCCATTCTTGGTAGATTCACTGCTGGTTGAAAATGTAGTTGAGTACATAGATTTTTATTATAATGTTTTGCCGCTGTTGTGTGTGTGATATATTGAAGCATTGGCTTCTTTGCCTTTTTTTCATTAAAAACATCATAAAACATTTAGGAGTCTGCACAGAAAATTGCAGTGACCTCTATTTATAATTGAAGAAAGTAATGTTTCCTTTAAAATATAACTGGAGAGCAGTATCCTGACCACAAGGCCCTGAAGTCTGCTAACCAGATTTGTGCAGATTTCCATTCTCATGTGTGCAATCACTAAAATGACGAAAAAATAAGACCATTGCAAAGGGAAGGGAGTCTGGTAACTAGGGTGATTTGAAGCAAGCTTACAGAAGCTGGTTTTATGTTTCATTTGGTATTTTTTGTTGTTATACCAGTGAAGGCAATTTCTATTTTTCAAGGTTGCTAATACTAAATAAGCATGGGACCTTTGTTTATTTCTTACAATGAAGGAGTGACCTTTTCACTGGACCAAACCTAGATGTGCTCAGCGAAGCACAGTAAAACGATCTACTGAACAGCAGTCATAGTGAAGGAAAGTGTAGCCTTTATCAGGGCCCCAGACAAGGCGTCCAAGCAGCTCGTGCTCAAAATACCCGAACTCCCCGACAGATTCCAGGAAAGCATTTTTAAAGGCCGGGTGAGGGAGGTGTGTCACAGGGATATGACAAGCTCAAGCACAGTTGTCTGATTTGTTGATGGTGAGGTAACAGAGTGATGTCATGGGAGTCGACATCATTAGTCCTCAGGCTGCAGGGGGCTGTGTGCTGCAGGTCATCAAGTAGTTAATGAATGTTTGGTGGGGTTTTAGCATCTGTAAAACCACTCAGGAATTGTGCATCCGATACTGCGGGCCACATGTCTCAGAGAGGAGCTCCAGCAGAGTGTATGGGGGAGGGTCTGCCCTGGGGAGGGTCTGTCCTGAGGAGGCCTTGGAGGGCCCTGCTTGTTTGCAGACTCCAGTAGGCCAGAACCTGTCTCGCCACTGCATCTGCAGCCTTCTTGTAGGAACCAGTCCCCCTGGGGGTCTTGTTACCTAGAAGATTCTGTTACAGAGATGATGCAGCGGGTCTGGAGCGGGGATGCAGGCTGTGCATTTCTAACTGGGTAACTCAGTGCTGCTGCCCCAGACTGCACTTTTGGTAACCATAAGTGATGAGCAGCTCTCCTGAAAGGTAAACTCTGTCATTGGTCATTGGAACATAGCTTTGTGTTTCCTTTCTCGTCTTTTGGATAGCTTGTCAAGGTCTCTTAGCTGAGTTACTCAGCTCTTGCTTCTTTCTTCAGAGAATTAGTCCTGACGGCACTTTAGAAGGCAAGGCAAAGCCTGCATCCTGGTCAGTGCTGTGTCCTTCAGTGCATCCGTAATCCTGCCAGCTGCACCCTCAGATACACCCCAGCTCTCCACCTCCACCGTGCAAGCCCCATCGGACCCTTTAGTGCCACTCGCCCCAGCTCTTAAGAATGCCCTCACTCACCACCCTGCTTCTCCCCTTGCCCCTCAGCACCAAGCGATTGTCCAAGAGTAGACATCAAACGAGGTGCCGCCCTGCTTTAAATCCTCCAGTAGCTTCCCATCTGCTCCCAATCCGTGACCATGGCCAACAAGAGCCTGATCTGAGCCTGCACCCTCCCCTCCTCCTTCAGGCCCCTCTCCCCAGGGAGCCTCACTCCAGCCCACCTGCCTTCTTTTGCTCTGGCTGCTGCTGGTAGCTTCTCATCCTTCAGGTCATCTCCTGGGAGTGGCAGAACCTCAAGACCCTATTTAAATCAGCTGTGCCCCCATCCTTCTATATTATCTGCCTGCCTGATTTTTGTTACCCTCTGAAAGCATCTTTTTTGTTTGTTTTTGCATCTGTTCACTTGTTTATTTTTTGGCTTCATGCCACCAGGCTAGAATAGAAGCTTCTTGAAGTCCTGGCATTTAATGGGTGGTTGGGGTTAGAAGGAAGGAAGGAGGGAAGGAAGGAAGACAACCTCAAAATCTTTGATTAAAATGTTCTCCATTTTTCAATTTAATACTCGATGCTATTAGAAATTACCTTTCTCTCATGTTCTAGGAGTGACAGAAATGACCACATTTAATTTAACGGCTTTAAAATATTTTTTATAAAGAGTAGTTAATTTCTGTGCTGAGTTTTAGTGACATCATTAACTTTTATTTCCATAAACTCAAATGAGTTGAAAAAAGGCATCGTTTGAGGGAATTTACATAAGAACAATGCTTCTAATGAGGGCTCTCCATTCTGAATAATGCATTTGTGCTGAGGAGCTCTAGGTGCGCTGTTCGGGGTCGTAGAGCAAACCTTTGCTAAATGGTCAGCCAGGCTGCGGTGGCCAGGGGACCTGCGGGTGTTTCATCCCTCCCCTTGAGTCCATGGTAGGAAGTGCAAAGACAGTGCACTTTGGAATCCACAGAGTCAGCTTTCAAATCATGGGCTCCATGCTTCCTAGTGACATGACTCTGAGAAAGTGCCCGAACCTTTCTGAGCCTCCTTACTCTCACCTGTTAGATGAAAATAAGAATCTGTTGTGAAGACATTTTCAAATCATCTATGTAAAATATCTAGGCTTAAGTTTCTGGGGACTGTGCACTTGCAGCCTTTGTTTTGCCGTCCATGTAAACGGCATGACCATTTACATTTTATCTATGCAAATGGTTTCCAGGAGCACTGATTCAGGGTATAATTTTACATGGAATGGGCTGTAAATGGCAGCCCTGGTGGAGTAAACACCTGGAACAATCCTGTCATTGAAAGCAGCTAAATATGCTTGGAGAATTTCTAGGTCTGTCCCTGAAAACAGAATAAGGGACTTGAGGAAACTTTCAGAGAGATTTATGGGGAAAATGTCAGATTAAAAATATTAATAATTGAAAATTCAACAGATGAGGTAATCTGCTGAAAAAATGTTAGTAAGAAGAACCTGTAGTTTAGAATCTGCTGAAAGAATTAGTTAGCAAGAAGCCAGATATAAAGAAATAAGCGGAGGAGGCAAAGCGATTGATGGGGTACAAAGGAGAACGTAGAAGACGTAGAGAAGAGGGTGAGAAGGGCCAACGCAGATTAAAACACGGATGCGACAACATGTGCAGAAAGATGCTATTTCATTTACCGTGGAAATCCAGTGCATTAAAGTCTGGCCTTTTTGTGAATCTGTTTCTCCCTTCTTTCAGTATTGTACTAGATGTATTTCTTGCTCTTTTATAGGTTGTGAGTAACAAACTATTAAAAACAGCAGACAGGTTTAGTGAAAAAGGATTATACTGATTATTTTACATTTTAAATCAATTTTTTTCCTGTGTGTAAATATTAAAACCTCTGATTTCCATTTTTAAGTTTTTGGACAAAGATAGATGTTTATAAAAATATCATCTTCTGTATATATTTTAATGCATAAGTAGAGTGTGTCTTTTCATGGAGAAATGGTTTAAGGATTTCCAATCTTTGTTTAAAACAAAGTCTGGAATATGAATATGTAATAGGCATATTCAGAATCAGATTATGTAAGTTCTATTTGTATTAAAAGAACTGATCTCAAGCTGCAGGTGAAGTAGATTCAATAGTCCTGGTCTTTGCATTTAAAAATCACTCTCACTTTAACCCTTCAGTTTGTCCAGCTTATAGGCCAGAAAATATTTAATTGCAAATAACAGACCAGAGCTAAGACTTACCCTTAGCATATAGTTGTTATTTAGTACATACATGATAGATAACTGAATTAATAACTATTATAAATTATTTTCAAGTTTTAGGAGATTGATTAAAAGAAAAAATGAAATCAAATTAGCTTTTTACTTTTGTTTGAATTTTCTATTTTCTTAAATGGATTAGTCATCATTTGTCACCATTTCTGGTGTTAACTACACACTCTGGTGCAGAGTGATAGAGAAAGAAAGTGATTAAAAGTTGTTTTTTAGTATTTCCTGCCCATTAAAAATTGATCTTTACATAGTTTTTTTTCTTGGAAGCTCTTTTTTCTGTGGCCTTTCCTCTGCAGAACTCTCACAAGCAAATCTTTTAGATTTGAAAAACCCAGCTTAGAACGTCTGCAGGAAGACTCTGGTAAAGAACTTGTTGAGACTTGAGCACCGTTCTATGGGAATCTGTAGGCAAAATGCTCTTTGTGTCTAGAAAGTACAGCAGAGGACTAACAGACAGCACAGGACTAACAGACCGGGGCAGGCCCACTGACCATCTGGCCCATTCTGTCCTCCTGTAGTGGGGTCAGCAAAGCAGCTCTGCCCCAGCAGCTCAGTCTTTGCAAGCACTTGCCCTGTCTTGGAATGCCTCCCTCCAGCAGAACCTGCCAAAGCCCTGCTGACCTTCTATGGCTCAGCTAAAATACTGCCTGTAACAGGCAGCTTTCCCAGAACACTTTTAACTAAACTCCCACTAGAAAATGTGCTGTCTTTGGTAAAATAAAAACCTCTGTGACTAATCTTGACAACCAGAGGGTAAAGAATTGTTCTAAGGTGCTGTGTTCCTGAGCGACTTTTCCAACAAGACTGAGCACGATGTGATTTTGTTTTTAATAAAAGCAATGGACCACCTTGCATTTATTTTCCTTCCTGCTTGCCTCGTTACATTTTTTCTCTCTTACTCTTGCTGCCCTGGTATTATATCTCCTATTCAGTTCAGTTCAGTAGCTCAGTCGTGTTTGACTCTTTGCGACTCCATGGACTGCAGCATGCCAGGCTTCCCTGTCCTTCACCAACTCCTATTAAGCCTTCATATATTTAAAAAAAAACAAGCGAACAGTAAGTAGGCGGTGGGGGTTGGAGTGGGGTGGGCATTTTACTGTGATTTTACTGTAAAATGGATATATACAATATCAACGCTGAATGTCATCATCTATTTTAGTAACCACTTATAAATTCCTTGACTTTCTTGGAGTAATTCTAAGAAGCCAAAGTCCTATTTCACCCATGTTCTTGTCTCTCACAGTGCTATCTTTATGTGTAGAATCTGCTTGATCTGTAAATTTTAAATGAAAAAATTCCCATCCCTTCTTCTACTTCATAGACCAAAACAGTGTGTCCCAATGGACTTCAAGATATTTATCATTAATTCTTTCAAATATCTCCACTGATTTATGTGAATTCAACATCTTTGTCCTCTGAAAAGGGAGCCTGAAGGGAAAGTCAGCTGAGGTCTTAGGACATGCACAGAAATTAGACCCCAGAGTTCTTCAAGGTGAGGTGCCTATAGAAACAGCCAAGTTTCGAGAAAAGTTCACAAGCTTAGCTCCAAGGACAACAAGAACCATGCCTTCCTCCTGGGTTCCTAATCATTTTGTGTTTAGCTTGAATCCTTCACTCTTCAACATCAAGCTCTTCAGTAACTTGGCTCCTTCTGCAGATATCACACTGAAAATAATGGACCTTGGAAAAAAACTCTTGGCACAGAGTTGTTTCTTTTTAAACATTTTCGATCAGATGTAGGATTTTATAGTCATATTGTTTGTGAAATGCCTTTTCTGTACGTTTTTATCATGGCAGTGTTTATGTTGCATGTCTAATTAGCTTCAACATCCCAGATGAATTGTTTAAACCCGTCTGGCATGCTATAATTTTTCAAAGTTCCTCATCTGCTAAGAAAAAAATATATTTGCAAAGGCTTTAGATTTCAGGAATCACAAGTCTATGATGGATCCTATTCACCATAAGAAACATTTCACGGGGGACAGAGCGTTGAGCCATTTGCCAGGATAGCCGTTGGGAGAGAATATGAGGCCCCAAAACATTAACAATTCTAATTTGAGGTTTGGTGCCAAAATCATCACTTCTTCTCCCCCCAACTCCCATACACTCCCCGAAATTAAAGGAAACAAAATATCAAGCTGAGAAGTTTCTCACCATTACCAGCACTAGATATTCTGGGGAGAAGGAAAGCCAGAGGAAATTGTGGACTTTGAGGAGAAAAAATAGGATGCGGGATTAGGGTGAAAAGATGGTGAGTTTGGAGAAGAGGGGGATTGAAGCCAATAAAGGGAAAAGAAAGGGGTCTAAAGGAGGGGTCCCACCAAAAGGCAAGTACAGTCAGCATCTTGGGTCCTGCATCTGGAGGTTCCACCAAACTCAATCAAAAATATTTGGGGGAAAAAATCCAGAAAGTTCCAGAAAGCAAAACCTGAATTTACATTGCACCAGCAACTATTTACACAGCACTTACATTGTACTAGGTACTGTAAGTAATCTAGAGATGATTCCAATTCTATGGAGGATGTGTCGATTGTCAGCACACATCATGCCATTTTACGTAAGGGACTTGAGCTTCAGAGATTCTGTGTCCCCGAGGGTCCTGGAGCAGATCCCCTGTGCACACCAAGGGATGTCTGTGGTGCGTGTTCCTCCATTTGACACAGCCCTCCATTCTGACTCATCACATTGTCCCAACACATTAAACCCTACTGGTGCTCAATTGGAAAAACAACAAAACCCTGCCTGTGGAAGGAACCTTAAAGACGGCCCAATGCAGATTCTCCTCTTTCACTCTCCAGAAAAGGCGTCTGTCTCTTTCTTCTTTCAAACTCTCCTAGAACCCAGGTGACAAATCCTTTCTGTACCAAGATGCTCTTAACCGTGGGAGACAGTATCCTTGTTGTTTAATAGCACCAGTTACTGTAATTATAAACAGTAATAGCACATTTGTGTAGCAGTTCACCATGTCGTGTTTTCGTATTACTGCATTTGAACGTCACAGCAGTCCTAAGGGATCAGGCGGGAAATTTTAGACTCAACTTGACAATTAAGAAAACTCATCATTCAAGAAATACGCGACTTGCCCATATTAACACATATAATAATAATAGAAGCTAGCATTGATAGTGTCCTTATATATGGGCTTCCCTGGTGGCTCAGCTGGTAAAGAATCCGCCTGCAATGTGGGAGACCTGGGTTCAACCCCTGGGTTGGGAAGGTCCCCTGGAGAAGGGAAAGGCTGCCCACTCCAGTATTCTGGCCTGGAGAGTTCCTTGGACAGTCCATGGGGTCGCAGAGTCAGACACGACTGAAGGACTTTCACTTCACTTCAGTTATAGTGTGCTGGGCAGTGTGCTCAGGCGCTGTACTTACATTATTCCATTTCATCCTTGCAAAAATACTTGACAGGAGTTTTTATAATTCTCGTATGACAGATGATGAAATTAAAAGTCAGGGATGTAAAGAAATTCACCCAAAGACTCTCTGGTAATAAGTAGAATGCTGAGTACTTACTTCAGTTTTGTCTGGTGTTCTAAGCCACTATATTATGGTTATTTCATCAAATCTAAGATGATGTCACAGAAAGACATGTCATTGTTCTATGTACCTAAGAAAAAACACTGGCAATTAAATTATGGTGCTATGCTTTCTTATTTAGAACTTTTAATTTATTGAAAGAGTTCTTTTAGACTTAATTTAGACATAGATTCTTATATCACTTTTAACCACATGTAAAGGGGAAAGAATCAGTGGAATAAATTGATCTAAATGTTTCTGAACATCTCCACACTTAAGAATAGCACTTCCCAATCACTTTTCAACTCAGAATCACCATTTGTCTCCCCAAGAGCATCAACAACAATGCAAATATTAACCCCTTATTGGTCACGTCATTTGTAAATATTTTCTTCCAGTCAGTAGATTATCTTTGTGTTTTGTCCATGGTTTCCTCTGTTGTGCAAAAGCTTTTCAGTTTAATACGGTCCCATTTGTTTATTTTTGCTTTTATTTCAATTACTCAGGAGACAAATTCAAAAGAAAAAAATTGCTGTGATTTATGTAAAAAGACTGTCCTGTCTATGTTTTCCTCTAGGAGTTTTATAGTCTGCAGTCTTACATTTAGGTCTTTAACTCATTTTGAGTTTATTTTTACATATGGTGTTAGAGAATCTTCTAATTTATAGCTGTCCAGTTTTCCCAGCACCACTTATTGAAGAGACTGTCTTTATCCATTTTATGTTCTTGCCTCCTCTGCTGTGTGTTAATTGCATATAAGTGTGAGGGGTTTGGGAGGCTCTCTCTTCTGTTCCACTGATCTGTGTACCTGTTTTTGTGCCAGTGCCGTTCCACAGCTTTGTAGGATAGTCTGAAAGAGGGAATGCGGTTCCTCCAGCTCCATTTTTCTTTCTCAGTATCGTTTTGGCCATACCAGGTCTTTTGTGTTGCCATACAAATTTTAAAATTATTTGTTCTAGTTCTGTGAAAAAAAATGCCATTGGTGTTTTTTGATAGGGACTGCACTGAACCTGCAGATTGTCTTAAATCTGTAAATTGCCTTGGATGCTGTGCTCATGTTAACAGTATTGATTCTTCCAACCTAAGAACATGGTCTATCTTTCTGTCTGCTGGTGTGTCGTCTCCGGTTTCTTTCATCGGTGTCTTATAGTTTTGGAGTACAGGTCTTTTGCTTCCTTAGATAGGTTTACTCCGAGGCACTTTATTCTTTTGATTTAATGGTAAATGGGATTGTTTCCTTAATTTCTCTTTCTGCTACTTAGTGTAAATAAATTCAACAGATTTCTCTATATTAATTTTGTATCCTGCAACTTTACCAAGTTCATGGATGAGCTCTAGTAGCTTACTGGTAGCATCTTTAGGATTTTCTATGTATAATATCATGTTATCTGAGTGACTATTTTACTTTTCTTTTCCAATTTGTACTTCCTGTTTTTCTGATTGTTGTGTTGAATAAAAGTGGCAAGAGTGGGCATCCTTGTCTTGTTCCTGCTCTTAGAGGACATGCTTTCAGCTTTTCTACCACTGAGAATGCTGTTAGTTGTGGGTTTGTCATATATGCCCTTTATTATGTTGAAGTATGTTTCCTCTGGGGCTTCCCCAGTGTCTCAGTGGTATAGAATCTGCCTGCAGTGTAGGAGCTGCAGGAAATGTGGGTTAGATCCCTGGGTTGGGAAGGTCCCCTGAAGAAAGGAATAGCAACCCATTCCAGTATTTTTGCCTGGAGAATCCCATGGTCAGAGGGGTCTAGTGCGCCATAGGGCCACAAAGAGTCAGACGTGACTGAAGCAACTTAGCACACAGCATGTTTCCTGTATCCCCATTTTCTGGGGAGTCTTTTTTTAAAATCATAAATGGGTGTTGAATTGACATCAGTTCAGTCGCTCAGTCATGTCTGATTATTTGCAACCCCATGGACTGCAGCACTCCAAGCTTCCATGTCCATCACCAACTCCCAGAGCTTGCTCAAACTCAAGTCCATAAAGTCAGTGATGCCATCCAACCATCTCATCCTCTGTCTTCCCCTTCTCCTCCTGCCTTCAACCTTTCCCAGCATCAGGGTCTTTTCAAATGAGTTAGCTCTTCACATCAGGTGGCCAAAGTATTGAAGTGTCAGCTTCAGCATCAGTCCTTCCAATGAATATTCATGACTGATTTCCTTCAGGATTGACTGGTTTGATCTCCTTGCAGTCCAAGGGACTCTCAAGAGTCTTCTCAACCATGTTGATTGACATGATCATATGATTTTTATTCATATGTTTGTTAATGTGATATATTACATTGATTAATTTGCACATATTGAAAACTCCTACATCCTTAAGATAAATCCCACTTGATCATGATGTAAATCCTTTTCATGTATTGTTGAATTGAGTTTACTAGTATTTTGTGGAGAATTTTGTGTCTATCTTAATCAGTGATTTTAGCCTGTAATTTAAAAAAAAAAAAGTTTAACAGCATATAGCTAGACAATGCCCTCTGCTAACAAGCACCAGGGTTCCCGGGTTTACCCACCATGAGATTAAACAAACAAACCAAAACTCAGTAGCAATGGAGCATATCTCAGAGAGGCTACACTTCTGATGTCAGGATTTTTTCCAGGCTTCTGGCACTCACTCTGAAAGTTTTGAGGTGCATATAGGCAATGATAGTCACCTCACAGAATCACTTGGAGGACAGGAATGCAAGCAGAAATAATGGAAAAGGAAAAAGTATGTGGTTTAGTATCAGTGACACCTAGTTTACAGCCTCTGTGGTTTAAGGCAGAGCTGAGAATAAATCCCAGGTCTCCAATAAGTCTCTTAAGTTATCCAGAAAAATCGCTCTACATTTAAAAGTTTGCCTTTTTAAAAAAAAATTATGCCCATTTTTAAAGATCTTGTTTTCTATAACTATATATAATTCATAGTTTTTTTTTCTTTTATATACAGAAGTCTTTTAAGAAAGATATCATGAAGATGTGATAAAGAGATTTTTTGATAAAGATACACATGCACACACACATTTCCAAATAAAAAGCTGATCAGCTCTGATGAAAAAAAAATGTGTGAGAGAGAGAGAGAGAGAAAGAAAGAGAGAATCGGGAGGAACAGGGGAGGGGCTGGGGGAGAGATCATTTACACTGAAACATTTAAGAAAAATGAATATAAAATGTCATCAATATGTTGATCCAGCTGTGAAGTTAATTAAATATTACAGTCCCAGTTGAACAAAAACAAAAACTGAGATTTCCCGGGGAGTACTGTTTTTGTTTAAAAGGAAAAAAAAAAAAGACATTTTGCCATAATTTAAGAGAGCATTCCTTCCTTGCAGCGATTCCTGTCAATCCTGCTTTTTACTCTTTATTTTCATATTTTCTGTCTACTTGCAAAAATAGAGGAGTAAAAAAAAAAAAAAAAATAGAGGAGTAAACCAGTTGTCCAACGATTGATTTACTGAACGTCTTTGGTTACCAGCACTGTATGAATCATTAGTTCAGTGAAAAGTGTTGCTCATAATAAAAATCAGGAGATCTGGTAGCATCTGAACTTTTTTCTGAGCCAATAAAGAATTATTAAATGACATTTTAATAGAATTTAGAAGCATATACTGTGGATCTTTTAACTGGTCAAAAATGCAAATGTTCATTTGTGGTTCCTAGACTCCATTGGTACACGGTGAAGACGCGGATTCTGGGTCAGCCTGCCTGGTGTCAGTATGGGTTTGACTATTTATGAGCTGTCACCTGGGTTACTTCCTGAGTTGGCTTTTCTGTCCCTCTTGTCTTCAAGAAAAATCCAAGTACCTTCTTAAAAGTTTTGTTTAAGAATTAAATGAGCTAATAACATGTAAAGTGCAGGCAGCTGGCACTCACAGGTATTAGCTAGGATGATAATGTGACCCTACATGTGGTTACTCTTTGTCCACGAAAAATTTTATTTCTGTGAAAATTTGATTATTTGTTCTTCCCAATGACAGAACATTCTATTGATACTTGAAGGGGAAAGAAGGCTTTGGATCCACATTGGATTCGAATTGAGTGATTCCTTTTTACTGGATTTATGCTTTTTTTAAAAGTTATTATAGTCATCATAGAAGTATCAGAGTGTAGCTAGGGATGGATTTAGCCTTAATCATCACTGCCCTTTCCTGAGTCTGAATCATAAAACCATTCTCACATCTGAAGCTTTCTTGCTGTTACACAGATTTTCTCCTGTAAGTGAATTTTCATCCTATGAACTTTAAAGATATTATAGGAAGATTAAACTCTACTTTAGGATAAGTTCAGTTCAGTTGCTCAGTTGTGTCCAACTCTTTGTGACCCCAAGGACTGCAGCACGCCAGGATGCTATGACTTAAAAAGAAGATAGTGAAAATTCAGGGCGGGCATGAGAAATGTCCTACCGAGTCCATCATTGTTTTCCTATTAATAGTCTAAGTTTTATGGATCTGGAAGCATGAGTTTCCTAATCCTCTAAAGCAGCATTGTCTAGCAAAGCTGTCACGATGAAAATTATCTTTGCACTATCTGATACGGTGTGTTGTTGAGCACTCACAGCATAGGCAGTGCAACTGGAGAACTGAATTTTTAACTCTAATTAATTTTAATTTAAATAGATACCTATGGTTTGTGACTACCATATTGGACAACACAGTTCTAAAGCCTCCTTCTTCATGTCATTTCTGTTTCCTTGGGAATTGCAGACACAATCCCACATATCCAGACATGTGAGTTTTAGAAAAAAATAAACTCCATTCACTAGCTGAGAAACCAGAAGTAAGTAGGAAAACCTAAAATGGCAAATATTAGCCTGAGCTGCAGATGATTCTTAGTGATGTCAACACTGAGGATATGCTGAGCTACACTGCAACTCTCACCTAGACAACTGTGCATGAGATAAGACAGTCAGGAAAATCAAACTACACTGATGTCAGGGAGATGGTACAGGTAAATGACAGGAAAAAGAGAGCAAAGACTTTTTTAAAAGGCAAATACTACATTACATCATTTTTTTTTTTTTTTTTGAGACAGAGAGTGTATGAAGCACAAATAAAAATAAAATAAAACAGAAAAAAAGGAGACAGGAGAGCTATAAGGACATATCAATCTCAGGCCACTTACAAGGGGAAAAGCTCAATTTAAGACAGACTCCAGAGAACGTCACAGTATGTGTTGTGACAGGAAGCTTTTTCCAAAAGGCTTATTGGAGGCTGTATTGAATACAGCAAGGGCCGATTGAACTACAGAATTAATCCTTATGGAAAGCTAGGACCAAGACACAAGTTGATAAGCTGTTGTCTTTATTCATGCTTCTATAAATGATTAAGTTTCCTTAGTTTTCAGTTAAGAGGTGGCTGTATAAAAATTCACATGTGGTCCCTCTTTGAATGAGTTTATGACTTAATTGTGAAGACTGTGCTCAGTGTTTAACCTCAACTGGGGTATCCACATTATATTTTGGAAGACACAGCCCATAGCACGTGGTGGATTGGTTTGTTTCATAAATAGCTGGCTTTCTAGATTATTAGATTACTGCATGGAAATATAATGCATGACTAATTAAGTGACAATGATTGAAATAGCCACAGAGGGCCACAGCAGAAGAAGTAGCACAAAGCTGAATGTAGTATGTGTCTCCTGCCTCCAGTTAATAGCACATATGATGGGCAGTGACCTGAACTGGGCAAGATGATACTTTAATAGATGTGATGGGGCAGGATTTCAGTGATGCAGGGAGGGAGCATTTAGGATGAAGAGAGAGGGCCTCCATAGGCATGAATTTGGGTTCAGGGAATACTGGGGCAATGATTGGTGGTATCCTTAGCACATAGTTCAGTTTGGAGGTAGAGAGATATGCATTGGGTGAGTTAGTTTGGGTTGACATCATTAATGATATTCAATACCAAGCAGATTTGTCAAGAGCACAAAAAGAGCCAGAAATTTCGTTGCACCCAAGGTGTTGAAAAAGGGAAAAAGTGTTAACCAGGAAAGAGCAGATGGACGTCAAACTCTGTAATCACTGAGGTGCTCAGACGTTGCTTTCGCATGAACATATATTAGTCTCAGGCCTTTTAATATAGACTGAAAGCCCTATTTAGCCCAGACACTAAATATTTCTATTATTTAAAAGAATACTTCATTGTAACTGAGTAGTGTTTAAAAGAATGGGCTATACAGCCAAAGAAAACAAGCTTTAAGAACTTAAAATTCAAGGAATTTTGAACGCAACTGGAATGCTTATAATTTCTCATTTCTCACATAGGATAAAGTTTGATATTTTAAGATACGTTTTCTGTTTCAACAGTGAAATAGGATTTCAATAAAGAAGTATGACTTCTGTCCCCTTCTCCATGCCTTTAAAAAGCTTGGTAATGCTGAAATTCAGAAATACGGGTGACACATACCGTAAGGCTTGAGTTTTGGTTCCATCTATATTTTGTTGTGACAGCCAAAAAGAAGCAAAGTCAGTTTGGTCAGATATGAAGGAAACAAAGACATTTGGTAGAAATCTTTTTTTTTCTTTTGCATGTGGATGTTGAAGTTTGAAGAGCTTTATAGGCTGTAAACATATTCTTGTTGAATTTTACTGTGATTGCATGTTTCCAGCAGAAATGAATACCTTAGAGTATGATTTACCAGACCTGTGTGTGCCAACTGCAGCTTTGTTTATTGTCCTTTAAAGACCATGTGATAAGAAGCCACGTCCTCAAGTGGAGGTCCTACTGGCATTTCTTTTTTTAAAGCATGTTGGCCAAAGAATCTTCCCTTCTAATCCCCAATCACCCGTCTTTTCAGCCCTCAGCCATGACTGAGAGGCAGAACCGTTTTGTAAGACCCCCCAAGACAAGGGTTAGTTGAGTTAAAAAGAAGCATCTGCTTTTGAAAGACTAGAGAAATAGCCATTGTCTATATAAGAGTAAAGGTACTCAAAACATCCTTTTCAGTTAAGATCAAATCTAAGATCTCATCCAGGAGGCGCGTGGTCAGGCGATCGAGAGATAAAAGGCTGCCTGATCAGTCAAGAAGGCAGTGTTTTGCCTTCAGATGATAGACCTTAGGGTTAGAGGGAATTCCAGTCTTCAGGGGGCTACAGGCCTGCCTTTCAAGCAACATCTGGTGTGGCCCAGAGTCAGGGGTGACTGGGGACTGTTGGGGTGTGCTCAGATTACACTGGTGGGGAGATGAAAGTAGACACATCCGTGAAGAAATGACTGAAAGCTAGCTGCTTCTCCCTTGCCCCCAGGCTATGATACAGCCCTGGGAAAGCAGCACCGTAATTGAGATTTGTTTTGATATATTTTATTGTTGGCTGCCCCGGATCTTCGTTGCTGTGCATGGGCTTTTCCAGTTATGAGGAGCAGGGCCTATTCTCCAGTTGCAGGGCCCAGGTTCTCGTTGCTTCAGCTTCTCTTGTTGCGGAGCACGGTCTCCAGGGCACACGGGCTTTAGCAGTTGCAATTCCCAGGCTCCAGAGCACAGGCTCAATAGTTGTGGCCCACGGGCTTACTTGCTCCACACCATGTGGGATCTTCCCGGGCCAGGGATCAAACTCCTGTCTCCTACATTGGCAGGTAGAGTCTTTACCACTGAGCCACCAGGGAAGCCCCACAAACTTCTTTAAAACACGGAAGTTTTTCTAGTTTCTAGACTGATCATTGGTTCAAATAAGACTACTCACTCAGTCTGGTCCATCAGCTGTGGAACCAAGGTAAACAGGATGAAGGAAAACAGATAAATATTCAATGTCCATTACATCTTAACTCTTTCTACTTAAACGTTAAGCCCAATGTTCTAATTAGCAATGTGAATCCTGATTCTTGATAGACTTGAGCATGAAAGGACATTGAAAAACAGTTCTGGTTTCAGAGAAAAGAAAATCAAAGTACATGTTCAAGATTATTATTATAGTTACTACCTGTTGAAAAATTGTCAATATGGTGATGTTTCTGCATAGATCACTATTTTTAACTGAGTCCACATATATAAGCAAAACAAAGGAGCCACTTTCAACCTTAACTTGACTTAGTATGAGAATTACTAATTAATGAGAATCCTACACTTGAAAATTTTGTCTTTTAGCGTATAATCCTCTATAAGATATGGTTCTTTAAGAGAGGGTTCAAAAATATTGTGGGATAAAATTTTTAGTACCAGGAAACTGATGAGAGCTCTCAAAACATGTTTGCCTTTCCCTGGATAACTTTTTGACACTGACAAATATATATTCTGCCAGTATCTGAATTTAATATACTAAATGTGTAAGGATGGCAGAACTAAAATCCACTCTAAGTTTCTCTGGCTTCTTTTTAAGGTTAACATTATATCGCTAGTGGTTTTCTAACAAGCATCTGACCTATTTGTACTGACCCAATTCATTCACTTCCCAGGTGGCCGCCCATAGGTGAAATGATCTGCCAATTTCAGAGACTCCTTGGAGGGGTAGCATCCGTTGAAATCCTGCTGCCCATCTTTTGCGAGTAGCTAAAAGCCTGAGGACTGTGACAGATTTAGCCATTCAAATGGAGAGTCCAAGGGCTTTCATTTCAGTCCTGTGGCGTTAACTTCTTTGCCCCATATCCCAATTTAGGTGTTTACCAGTTTTATCATAAATGGTTTCCTGTACTGCTATATGCAAAGTACAGCTTTCAAAAACATTATTTTTGCTAGTAGGGGAGAGCCCTGCTTCTAGGAATCCTCTAGTGAATTCTTTTTTTTTTTTTTTTAATTTTACTGGAGTATAGCTGATTTACAATGTTGTGTTAGTTTTGGGTGTACAGCAAAATAATTCAGTTAAACATATATACACACACACACATATACATATGTATATGTATACCCATTCTTTCCAGAGTCTTTTCTCATGTCGGTTATTACAGAATATTGAGTAGAGCTTCTTGTGCTATACACTAGGTCCTTGTTGGTCATCTACTGTATATATAATAATGTATATGTTAATCCATACTGTATATATAGTAGTGTATGTATATGTTAATCCAAACTCCTGACTTATCCCCCCCCACCACATTTCTCCTTTTGTAACCATAAGTTTGCTTTTGCTATCTGTCTGCTTCTCTTTTGTAAATAGGTTCATTTGTATCATTTTTAATTAGATTCCACATATAAGTGATATATGATATTTGTCTTTCTCTGTCTGACTTACTTAGCTTAGTATGATAATAGCTAGGGTCCATCCATGAAATGAGTTCTGTTTTCAGAGTTATAAAATCAGTTTAATAAATCCAGATTTTTAGCAGAGTGCCATGAAAATCAGGTGAGTGCAGTGTGTGCGTGTGTGACAGATTTGTGGGTTGTAAGACTGAGCATTGGGAATGCTAATACTTCTGATGATGACCAAATATAGACTCCTTTTAGCCCTATTACCCTAAGTGTCGTCTGAAGACCAGCAGCGTTAGCCTCACCTGGGAGCTTGATGGGAACGCAGGATCATTGGCTCCAGAGCTCTTGCATCAGAATCTGAACTTTAGCAAGATCTTCAAGTTTGGAGAAGGAAATGGCAACCCACTCCAGTATTCTTGCCTTGAAAATCCCATGGACAGAAGAGCCTGGAGGCTACAGTCCATGGGGTTGCAAAGAGTTGGACTCGACTGAGCGACTATGCACACAGGTTGAGAAGCCCTGCCCTGCAGCTGTCTTATCCTTCACAGTAGTACTTGAGGAGATGCTACAATCTCTCTGCCCTTCCCTCTCCCATTAGAAGTTTCTTCCAATGCAGGATATCACTGCCGGTATTTATTTTAAGCTCATCAATGGCATGTCTGAGTACATGGCCACTTGCCACCATCATCAGCTGTGGAGAAAGGTAATTTAGGGTTAACAGACAGATGCCATATCTGCCTTTCGAAGAGGGAATGCCACCTCGCAGAAAGCCCCCAGGACCACTAGTAGAGCCTGAGAGCCCACCAGAGGGCTGCAGCCCACCTCTGGTGGTCTGCGCACTAACTCGAAACAGTAGTCAAGAGGAGGCAGAAAGTGGGTCCACTGCGGAACTGTAGATGTGAAGTAGACAGAACAACAACTCTCTCCACGTCTTGGTCTTTGCTACACAGGCAGGTACACCTCAGAGATGATACACAAATGAAACACACATGGTTTTTTAAATGCCATACCAGTGATATAAATCTTCTGGACAGTTTCTGAAAGAAGGAGTTGATAGCTGGTGCAGGCAGATGAGTTGAGCTTTCAGCTGAGGCCGTTTGTCCTGACTAGAAGTCAGCCTGGAGCATCCACTGATAGCAGTGAATTCTCTTGCCAGTGAATCCATGCTCATCTTGCCCTTCTGAAGTCTGCACTTGGACCCAGTCTCTCCTCTCACCTCGCCGTGTCTTGACGTTATAATTTAGCTAGCAGCTGTTGACGCAGTGAGGCAAAGTGAAGGAGACAGCGTCTGGGCTTCTCCGACGGTGAGAGGCGATGAGAGAAGGGGGGGTGCGGTGGATTTCCTGGGTAAATCTCGGCGAGATTTATCCTTTCTCTGCCCTTTCTTCTTTAGTGTTGACAAACCCCTCCAGTATGCAACTTAGGCAAGCTGAGTAACTTTGTTTGGCCCATGTCTTTGGATTTAGAGCAAGGCCACCTAATCTAATCCATATCCATCATAACACAGCCTCCTTTGGCCAGACTCCCAAAGGTGTGTGTGTCACAGAAGCTCGGGGTAGAGCTGGTCACCTAGCTGTTCTGCCATCCTCACCAGGGCATCGTGCTCCCTGGCCCTCCTCCTTGGCACAGGGCTGCCCACAGAATGCCTTGTTAGCCTTGCTGGATCCCTTCCATCTCTCCATTATAACTCTGAAACAAGCGACCCAGAGCTGTCCCACTCTCAGCCCCAAAGCAGGATAACTCAGTGGTTGCCCACGCACACTCTGTTTTTGGGAGCAGGCTGCCTGGGATGACAGCTGCCCTGGCCCTTGGAACTGTGTGATTTTACGCGTGTAGCTCGACTTCCTCGGGACCTCAATTTCCTGACTTGTTAAATGGGCTATCGTGAGGGTTGAGGTGATGTGCGTGAGATGCTGGGCACACAGTCTGGTGCTGAGGGTAAAAGGGTGCCGTGCCTAAGAGCAGCAGTCAGTGCCGGGCGCCCCTTTCCTTTCCCTCCAGCTCCGAATGGGAGAGGTCCACCAGCTCACCTGCTGTGAAAGATGTTCACAACCTTACAGCAGCCGAAGGTCCCAAAGTGGACATTTCTATTGAAGAAATACATTTTTCTTCCTCTTTATCTATCTACTTAGGTGGAATCACCTGTCACTGACAACCCACAGTCTACGCATTCTGCAAAATTTGTTGAACAACTACTTCTGCAAGGATTCTGGTCTCAAGGATTAGATAATTTGCAGAGGTGACTTTGATGGAAATTTCTGGAAAGCCAAGGTAAAGCAAAATATGTTGGGTTGCCATTTCCTTATCTGGGGGAGCACACAATATAAAGCAAAATATGTCAAGGAACTTAAAAATGGTACAGACCCAATAGAGTATAGGTTCTGAATCAGTAAAAAGTTTCTTAAAGAAAGTGCCATTTGAAGTTGGAATTGAATGAGGTGTTAGGATTTCGACCAACAGAAATTGGAAAGGGTTTTAAGATGGAAGAAACGAGGCAAGCTGGAGTCAGCTGGCAAGAAGGCCGAGGGGGCTGTTTGGAAAGCATCTAGTAGCCCGGTTTGGTGGTTCCGTTTGGCTGGGAAAGGGAGTCTGCCAAATATAGAGCAAGATTTGAACGCACCCTCTGAAGAGGAGAATTCTTTTTTTTTCTTGTTTTTTTTTTTTAATTTTAGTTTTAAACTTTACAATATTGTATTAGTTTTGCCAAATATCGAAATGAATCCGCCACAGGTATATATGTGTTCCCCATCCTGAACCCTCCTCCCTCCTCCCTCCCCATACCATCCCTCTGGGTCGTCCCAGTGCACCAACTCCAAGCATCCAGTATCGTGCGTAGAACCTGGACTGGCGACTCGTTTCATACATGATATTATACATGTTTCAATGCCATTCTCCCAAATCTTCCCACCCTCTCCCTCTCCCACAGAGTCCATAAGACTGATCTATACATCAGTGTCTCTTTTGCTGTCTCGTACACAGGGTTATTGTTACCATCTTTCTAAATTCCATATATATGCGTTAGTATACTGTATTGGTGTTTTTCTTTCTGGCTTACTTCACTCTGTATAATAGGCTCCAGTTTCATCCACCTCGTTAGAACTGATTCAAATGTATTCTTTTTAATGGCTGAGTAATACTCCATTGTGTATATGTACCACAATTTCTTATCCACTCATCTGCTGATGGACATCTAGGTTGCTTCCATGTCCTGGCTATTATAAACAGTGCTGCGATGAACATTGGGGTACACGTGTCTCTTTCCCTTCTGGTTTCCTCGGTGTGTATGCCCAGCAGTGGGATTGCTGGATCATAAGGCAGTTCTATTTCCAGTTTTTTAAGGAATCTCCACACTGTTCTCCATAGTGGCTGTACTAGTTTGCATTCCCACCAACAGTGTAAGAGGGTTCCCTTTTCTCCACAACCCTCTCCAGCATTTATTGCTTGTAGACTTTTGGATCGTAGCCATTCTGACTGGCGTGAAATGGTACCTCATAGTGGTTTTGATTTGCATTTCTCTGATAATGAGTGGTGTTGAGCATCTTTTCATGTGTTTGTTAGCCATCTGTATGTCTTCTTTGGAGAAATGTCTATTTAGTTCTTTGGCCCATTTTTTGATTGGGTCGTTTATTTTTCTGGAGTTGAGCTGTAGGAGTTGCTTGTATATTTTTGAGATTAGTTGTTTGTCAGTTGCTTCATTTGCTATTATTTTCTCCCAGAGGAGCATTCTATGCGTTTCTTTGCCTCTCTGAGGCTCTGTGGTACTACGATAAACACCTCCTCTTCTCTCCAGCGTCCATCATCCCAACCTGCACTTTCTAGATTGCAGCAGTGGCTCTAAAGCCTTTGTTGTTATTTAGCTGCTAAATCATGTCCGACTCTTTGCAACCCTAAGGACTGTAGCCCCCCAGGCTCCTCTGTCCATGACATCTCCCAGGCAAGAATACTGGAGTGGGTTGCCATTTCCTCCTCCAGGGCATCTTCCCAGCCCAGGGACTGAAGCCATGTGTCCAGCATTGGCAGCACTGAACCACCTTAGGTCCTTGCTTATAATCTGCGTTTGTGACGTCACTAGGAAACCATTCAGGTGAGTGACAGCCTCTCCCTGGGAGGGTGTGGGTGAAGAGAGGCGACAGTCTTTTCCTAGAATCTTGACAGAGAGGAGCCCCGCAGACGGAGGTTCTAAAGTGGGGCCAAGGCAGAGCATTACAAGGAAAGCAATTCCCAAAGTACGGAGTGGGGAACAAGGAGCAGAGGGTCAGCGTGAACCTGAGACCAGACTTCCTGGCTAAGAATTCGGATCAGATGTGTGGACCTGGCAAGGGGGGTGAATTGGGAGACTGGGATGGAGGCATGTGCACTGCCACACGTAAAACAGACAGCGAATGGGAAGCTGCTGTATAGCACACGGGGCTCAGCGCAACCCTCTGTGAGGGCCTAGGGGGTGGGATGGGGCAGCGGGAGGAAGTCCAAGAGGGAGGGGGTACGTGGATACACATAGCTGATTCACTGCCTTGTACCGCAGAGACTAACACAGCACTGTAAAGAAACTATACCCCAATTTAAACAACAAGAGAATTCAGATCAAATCAGCATTAAACATTCTAATATAAAAAGCAGCAATGAGACATCAGTTCAGTTCAGTTCAGTTGCTCAGTCATGCCTGATTCTTTGGGACCCCATGAATCGCAGCACACCAGGCCTCCCTGTCCATCACCAACGCCCAGAGTTCACTCAAACTCACGTCCATTGAGTCGGTGATGCCATCCAGCCATCTCATCCTCTGTCGTCCCCTTCTCCTCCTGCCCCCAATCCCTCCCAGCACCAGAGTCTTTTCCAATGAGTCAACTCTTCGCATCAGGTGGTCAAAGTACTGGACTTTCAGCTTTAGCATCATTCCTTCCAAAGAACACCCAGGACTGATCTCCTTCAGAATGGACTGGTTGGATCTCCTTGCAGTCCAAGGGACTCTCAAGAGTTTTCTCCAACACCACAGTTCAAAACCATCATTTCTTTGGCACTCAGCCTTCTTCACAGTCCAACTCTCACATCCATATATGACCACTGGAAAAACCATAGCCTTGACTAGATGGACCTTTGTTGGCAAAGTAATGTCTCCGCTTTTGATTATGCTATCTAGGTTGGTCATAACTTTCCTTCCAAGGAGTAAGCGTCTTTTAATTTCATGGCTGCAGTCACCATCTGCAGTGATTTTGGAGCCCAGAAAAATAAAGTCTGACACTGTTTCCACTGTTTCCCCATCTATATCCCATGAAGTGATGGGACCAGATGCCGTGATCTTCGTTTTCTGAATATTGAGCTTTAAGCCAACTTTTTCACTCTCCACTTTCACTTTCATCAAGAGGCTTTTGAGTTCCTCTTCACTTTCTGCCATAAGGTTGGTGTCATCTGCATATCTGAGGTTATTGATATTTCTCCCAGAAATCCTGATTCCAGCTCGTGCTTCTTCCAGCCCAGCGTTTCTCATGATGTACTCTGCATAGAAGTTACATAGCAAGACCAAATAAAAAAAGTTTCATTGACTACACTGAACACTCTTCAAGCAATCTGGCATCCTGCCGGAGGCTAAAGAGTCTGCTTTAAGGGATGGGACAATTGATGGGCCTCTTTCAGTTCTTGCCTTGTCCTCTCGGTGCCTGGTGAGAACTGGTGACAGTGACGCCAGAACAGGAGACGGCCAGCACAGCCAGTGTGCCCAGGCCTCTCAGGGCCGCGCAGGTCAGGGAGCGGCACTGAGGTCCCTGGAGGGGCCTGGGAGGGCAGCGCCATCGGCACGCTTCTTGCCCTGCATGTAACTGGTCTGATGAGCACTTTGGTGTACAGCGTGCCTAGCAGCAAGGCTGTGACATCCGAGAACGCAGAGCGATTGGAGGACCAGAGACCTCTGTGGTGTGGTCCTTGCCTCTGATGGCGGTGGGTCTGCGGTCCCTGCAGGTGATCCACAGGCTCCCCCCGAGGCCTTGGTGTGGGCTGGCTTATCTCAGCATGTAATGTATATGTTTCCCTTGCTTTATTGGCTCCCTGTAAAGCAAAATATTGACAATAAAATGGCTATTTTTGTCTCACCAGCCACTGCATTGTCTTTGTCCCTTCACATTTAATGGCTACAGCGTTCCTCTCTTCCGCCTGCTCCACTGATCCTCTGACAAACAGCCGCAAACAGGGATTCCAGAGTAATGTCCAATCTTTACCAGCAAACTGTCCATCCTGCTGACCCTGTGGAAACGAGGAACATATTGAATATATCACAGAACAAATTAAGGGTGTGAGGCTTAATGCAGCCAAGGAAGTGATCATCATGCCATATGTCTGGGAGCCTTGAGCAATGCTTAGGACTCCAGCTTAGAGAGTTTCTCATACTGAACAGGGTGCATTTCAAAAAGAAAAAGGAATTGGACAGTTCAGCACTCACCATTTTTTAAGTTCGACAAAAGAATGAATCCTTTCCAGTCTGACTGCTCCCGTGGACATGAGGCTCAAGGGACCAGACTAGGGGCTTGGATTCTTAGATGCCTGTGTGTCCTCTTGACTTATCACTGCATGTGTGCCTGTGCAGTCACTTCAGTCATGACCGACTCTTTTCGACCCCATGGACTGTAGGCCGCCACGCTCCCTGTCCATGGGATTCTCCAGGCAAGAATACTGGAGTGGGATGCCATGCCCTCCTCCAGGGGATCTTCCCAACCCAGGGATAGAACCTGCATCTCTTATGTCTCCTCCATTGCAGGACGGATCACTGGCGCCACCTGAGAAGCCCTGACTCACCATTACTCTTCCTGTATCTTGCCACAGAAGTCATGCCTAAGAGATGTACTGATTAAAATGGTCGTCTGAGGACCTGGGGTCACACACAGCCTGCGTTCAAATCCCGGCCTCATCCTTTGCTGGCGCTGGAAGCGTAGATACGTTCCTCTACCTCTCAGGCCCTCAGTTTTCTTTTTGGTAAAATGAGAGTCATGGTAGTAGGTGTAGGGCACACAGAACCGTGTCCCGCATGTAACCCAGGCTTACTGCCATGGCTGTAATTCGTTAACTATCCTTGATCCAGATGTTTGGTGAGTTCAGACTGGTAAACTCTGTAATGAGACAGAGAGTGAACATATGGGCCTTGTGGACCACAGTGATTGTTATTGCAGTTATCCAGCTCTGATGTGGTAGGTGGGGCAGAGGGCAGCTGCAGAGAATCGGTAAAGAATTGGCATGTGCATGTTCTAATAAAACTTTATTTACAAAGCAGGCAGAACATGGAATTTGTCCTGTAGGGTATTGCTTGAGCCCCAGAGTGCCTTTGGCTGAATCAAGTCATTCTCTAAGCTGCTACAACTTCCACACCGGCTTCCATGCCAGAGCCCGTGACTTTGTCAGACCTGCTACAGCAGAATTGCCAGAGACGTTTAAAAACAAATGCTGGACTGCACGCTCTGCTCTTCTGGTTGATGCTGAGGCTCCAGCCATTGGTGTTTTACACAGGCTCTCCAGATGGTTCTACTGCACAGCCAGGGTGAGGTCCACTGATGATAAATTTTATTGGAGCACTTGTTAGTAAGAGAAAGCAGATTTCCAGACCTCTGCCTGCAAATTCTGATTTGATTCTGGATTGAAGCCCAGGAATCTGTGTTTTTAACAAGTACTCCAAGAGATTCTCATCTTTAGGTGACTTTAGGAAACTCACCCTCCCTTTTCTTTTCTTCCATTAAGTAATGCTTGATCTTCAGCTTCTTCTCAGAACCTAGACCAGGAGATGCGATGCAGGGCAGCCTGTTGTTCTAATGGGCCGTGGCCACATTTCTGGGGTGAATGTGAATGTGAAGTCACTCAGTCGTGTCTGACTCTTTACAACCTTATGGACTGCAGCCTACCAGGCTCCTCTGTCCATGGGATTTTCCAGGCAATAGTACTGGAGTGGATTGCCATTTCCTTCTCCAAGGGATCTTCCCAACCCAGGGATCAAACGCGGGTCTCCCGCATTGTAGACAGACGCTTTACTGTCTGAGCCACCAGGGAAGTCCATTTCTGGGGTAGTCACTGACAAAGGAGTTACTTCTGGGTCAAAATCCTTTTTCCCAGTCAGTACATCAGTGAGGCAGGTGCTGCCAAGAGCCGTGTCAACCCTACTGATTTCTCCACTATTGACTTCACTAAAGAAGCTAGGAAAGCTGCTCACTTTCCTACCTGACCCTACAGCATGAGCTGGTCATGGACGTCTCTGGCCGTTGAGATCTGAGCATTTGTCCTGGCAAGAGGTACATGTACCCTTTCAGAGCCTCTTGCCCTTCTTCCTGCACTAACTGTGGAGCACATCTGTTACCAGGAGGCAGAAAGCCAACATGCTAATGGAGGTAGAAAGAAGATCAGGAGAACAGAGTTCCTTGTTGGTTCCTTTAAACCACACTCCTTTTCTGGCTTGCTGGTTTGTGTGATATACTCAAATACTTTTACTGCTCAACCACTCAGCAGTTCTGTTACATGCAAGCAAAAGAATTCCTAACTACGGTATGTAAGCTACACTTCTCTCTGTAACAGAGGAGGTGATGGTTCAGAGACATTAATGCCCTAATAGAGTGATGTAAGCCTTATGAATGAGCCAGCCAGCCAGAAAGGCCCTTTTCTGACAAGTTTTAAAAGCACACGCTGTTCTATCCACTAGTCAGAGATAGGACTCCTTCCACTAATCATGGGCAGAAGTTTTAAAAGAAAATGTAATTGTCAACTCATGTGGCAGCTACTTTATGAAAATAGTTTTTAAATGCTTTTACAAATGGTAACCTTGATGTGTTCCAAAATCATGGAGTCAGTAGACCGCACTGAACCAGTGAGACTGGGTGGGGAGAGATGGCTCTTCCAAGACCGCATAGCTCTCGGTTCTGGGCCTTTTTCTTTTGTTGTATCACCCATATGTATTTACTCAATATAACACGACTGTCTTACTCCTGATAATTTTTGAAACATCCTGATAATGCTTTAACCACTAATATTTATTAGGTCTTTCATATAAACTCCCCAAACCTCCATTTAGTTTTTACCCTTGTAATTCAACATACCCACATTCATCTGTTCTTATTTTCTGAGCTCCTAATTTTTCTGGATCTTCTTTTAGTTTGACTTACAAAGACCATTCCTATTGTTACCAGATGATTACTACTTCCTATCCAGTAACTATGGCTCTTCTTTAATGAAGTAGCTGGTACAGTGGGACATGCGAAATCAGACCCAGTTTAAAAACTTTCCGCCTTTGCGGACTTGAGTGTATTACCTAATTGTCTCTGTCTCCTGGTTTCCTCTTGTGTGAAGTATGGATAACAATTCCCTGGCTCTCAGGGTTACTGAAAGGGTTAAGTTACTGCATGAAGGAATGCCAACACAGATCCTTTAACCTGGTGAGTAGTTGCTGAACATCCCCTTCCCCTTGGAAAGCCACAGCTTGGATGTCTCCCCCTGCACAGCTCGGCCTCTGAATGTAAGGGCCTGGGAGCTGTTTCCTTTTGCATTTTATGTCCATCATCTCAGCTTGCTTTAAACATTTCTCCCTGTGTCTGGGCTGTCTTCACAACTGCGGAGCAGTAGAAAGACACAAGATAGGAATAAAGAATTAGTTTTATTTTGATATGCTATGGAAATGGACTGAAAACCACCTAGTTACATGGACATCCCAGTGCCTCTCTCTGAACTTCACCCTAAGTGGGAAAGAAAAATGAATTAGCATCCATTGACATTTGGAAGGGAGGAGGGAGACAGGAGTGCGGGAAGGATGGTTTAGTCTTTAAGAATTGTAAATTGTGGCCTTATGGTGAATCTTCCATTGGAAATAGATTCTCAAGTCCATGACAAATGCCTCTACTGACATATGAGTACTGTCAGAAGTAACCTAGAACATCAAAACCCATACGGAGGACTGTCCATGTGGTAGCTACAGTCCCATGCAGTAACACATGTATGTGGATGTATGACCCAGACAGTAATACTGAACAGCACACATGCCCATCACAGTTTTATCAGAAAGTGTGACTATGGACAAGTAACTTCTCCGGGTCATTTCGGTTTCCTGCTTAAGTGGGTGGTGTGCACAGCATGAGAACTACGTGGGGGAGAGGCTGACTGAAGACCCTCATATCAGGGCCCCTTTCATGCTGCTGCTGGAGCGCAAGCTCAGACAGGGAGGAGGCAATCGCCATCTGGTATTTCAGTGGATCGTCTCCATGTCCCACTTGCCCCACATCCACAGACCATGCAGTTTTACTGCATATGAATGAATGCGTGTACCGTGCGACATGTCTCTCTCCTTCCAGTGAAGAAAGCCTCCATTTGTGTAGGTCACTCCTTGCCTATGACTCTGTCATACACCTCAAAAGATAAGGTCAAAACCATTGCTGCACTATGGAAAATGGTACAGAGGTTTCTTAACAGACTGAAGATAGAGTTGCCATATGACCCAGCAATCCCTGGGTATATATCTGGAAAAGACAAAAGCTCTAATTTGAAAAAATGTATACACCCAAAAGCACTGTTTATAGTATCCAAGACATAGAAGTAACTTAAATGTCCATCAACAGGTGACTGGATAAAGAAGATGTAGCATAGAGAATCGGAGAAGGCAATGGCACCCCACTCCAGTGCTCTTGCCTGGAAAATCCCATGGGCGGAGGAGCCTGGTGGGCTGCAGTCCATGGGGTCGCTAGGAGTCGGACACAACTGAGCGACTTCACTTTCACTTTTCACTTTCATGCATTGGAGAAGGAAATGGCAACCCACTCCAGTGTTCTTGCCTGGAGAATCCCAGGGATGGGGGAGCCTGGTGGGCTGCCGTCTACGGGGTCGCACAGAGTTGGACATGACTGAAGCGACTTAGCGGCAGCAGCATATATATATAGACAGATAGATAAATAGATAATGGAATATTACTCAGCCATAAAAAGACTGCAGTATTGTTATTTGAAGCAACATGGATGGACCTAGACATTATCACTTTAAGTGAAGTAAAACAGAGCAAGACAAATATCATATGATGTCACTTACATGTGCTATCTAAACAAATGATACAAAAGAACTTAGTTATGAAACAGAAACAGATTCACAGACATAGAAAACAGATATAGTACCAAAGGGGAAGGTGGGCAGGATAAATTAGGAGTTTGGGATTAATAGATACACACTAATAAATGGAGAAGAATTTTTTTAAGAATTTTTTTATTTCAAATATAAATATATATCTGAATCACATTGCTGTACACCTGAAACTAACACAGCATTATAAATCAACTATACTGCAATTTTAAAAATATAGAGAGATACACAAAATTGTCTGTATTTTTTACATTGAAGTATAGTTGACAGGGGGAGAAGGGGATGACAGAGGATGAGATGGTTGGATGAGACAGAGGATGAGATGGTTGGATAGTATCACCAGCTCAATGGTCATGAGTTTGAGCAAAATCCGCAAGATCGTGAAGGACAGGAAAGCCTGGTGCACTGCAGCCCATGGGGTTGCAAAGAGTTGGATATAACTTAGCAACTGAACAACAACAGCAAGATACATTAAGAAGAATGCTTTTTTTTAAGTGAATGAAATTTTAATAACATTACCTATATTCATGAACATCAGAACAGATTCTTTGCCAAGAATCTTAAACTTTAAACCTGAAAAATCTAATGCATGGCACAATAAAACAGGGGCTGATTCAACCAACAGACAGAAGAGCGTGTCTGGAGCAGATTTCTGGAAGCAAAGGACCCCCCTCCCTGGGGAGAACAGCCCTTGTTTGCAGCACTGCGTTCCAGTGGAGCCCTGGGGGAGGGCTCCATTCGCCCTGTGCTTTGGGCATGGAAACAGTGGGAATGGCCAGTTCTTCCGTTTTTCTTGCCTTATGTAGGGAGGGGCTTATATGCAAACTCCTAGGCACTCAGAAAGGCAGATGCACAGAAGTCATGCCTATCGTGAACAGTGGTAAATCCCAGACAAGTAAGAAGTCCCTTCTTGCCCCTCTGAAGAAATCCAGCCCAGTTTTGTTATGTCTGCACAGAGCACAGTCATTTGAGAGAATGGTCACAGGTTAAACATGAGTGTACCAAGTGTGCATTCAAAATGATCTTTCAAAACAGAGCTCCATAAGACAGGAGAGAACTTCTCTGACTTTCAAGAGAGCAGAACAGTATGTTGCAGAGATAATCAGCAGTGCTTAAAGAGCCAAGCCTTCCAGTCACAACAGAGGCAGTACCCCCGTGGTGGCTCTGAGAAAGATATCCCGAGAACTGTTGACGTGGGCGTCGGATTGTGTGAATTTAACATCCACTACCCCAGAGGAATTTATTTTTTTTTTGTAAAGTCCAGTAAATGGTATGTTTTGGGTAGGTGACTGATCTATACAAGATCTTTGCATTTACAGAGAGTGGGTGATTGGCTCAGAAGCTCGGTGAATATATTCAGATCTCTTTTGACTAGATGGGCCTGGAAAGACCATTTTGTGTTTTCTCTTTTATGGCGATACAGCTGGTCACATCACCGAGTTCGCCCCACTGCTTCCAATTTGGCAGACAGCAAATGCAGGTGCCACTGCTCTGAAGCACTCATGGGGTTGGCCAGGGGAGGATGGATGGAGCCCCCTGGAAGTGTTTAAAGTTACAGCTTCAGGGAGCATTTTTGTCCTGCACAGTTATTTTGTTCTGACCAGTTTTCTTTACATTTTCCTAAGGAAATGACAAGAATAGCTTTGGAAGTTTCTTTCCTACCTTTTATTTATTTTTTTTTATTTTCAACTTTACAATATTGTATTGGTTTTGCCATATATCAACATGAATCTGCCGCAGGTATACACATGATCCTCATCCTGAACCTTTAATCATTCACAGAGGAGAAAACCCCCTTCTGCCAGAGAGAGAATGGAAATGGTTTCATGTCACCAAAAAGAAATCTCCCAACATCTTGGAACACTTTTCCTTTAAGAGCCTCGTTTCTTTTTGTGCAGCTGCTCTCATCTCTTTGATACATAAGGGTACACTAAGTTGAATCTATAAACAGAACACGCTAATTAAGAGTAATTGCTTCGGAGATTGGTCCGGACGATTCAGCATTATATGCGTGTTCTTCTCAGATATCCATTAACAGCTAATAAGATACTACAGATGTGCCAGTCTGTTTCCTGTTTCCGTCTATTGTACCTTTATTTCCATATATGGACCAATCGGATGGGCGGAACAATAAGTGGATGTCCTTTTGCTCCCTGAGCCTGTCTCAAAGGAATGTTTGTTATTAGATTGCTTTTTCTGTTTAGTTTCACATCAGTATGTTAATAGAGAGAACATAACAGTGAGAAAGTTTTCTGTTGCTTCCCTTTTCTTCACTTCTGCAACCTAACTGGTTTAGTGTTGCCTTAAATCGCTTTGTATAGATTTTTCAGAAGACGTAACGCGAATATGCCTGAGCCCCACGAGCAGAGGGAAAGTGACATTCTTCCTCCCTCTCTCTTGAAAAGAAGTTTCCATCTAAATGTTTTTAAGTACTTAGAAATTCAGCACGAATATCATGTTGCTATATTTGACTGATTTACACTTGAGACTTGGTAAAAAGCCTATGAATTATTCATTCCCAAGTGATTCTATAAGCCAGAACACCAGAAATCACATTCCCCACTGAATTTTATAAAGTGAAATAGTTTAAATACTCTCTAGATGTGTGGATATCTATAGAGTTGGTTTTCCCTCTGATTTTAAACCGCCGTGCTTTCAACTCACATGCTTTTTTACTTTAGGATAATTCAGTTAAAGATCTCACCCTTCTCTGCACTAAACCTGATTAACATATTTATGTGCGAAAGACTTTTTACTTTAGGATAATTTAGTTAAAGATCTTACCCTTTTCCGCACTAGACCCAGTCCAAACTGTTATGCTATGAAGCAGGTTAGAAATTGGTACCTTTTGTTCCTCTTATGTCCAGAGATGTTTTACTCTGTTGCGAAGATAAAAGAACAGAGGGGAAAATAATTATGGGCTTTCTCTTTAAATGGAAGTAAAAGTGAGAAGAAGTAAACTATAGTTTATTAGAACTAACTACTACACCTAGGGAAGGAAACAAATATGCTGTTTCCTGAAACTCTACATGTATTTTTCATTTGGTACCTGTGTGTATAATATATAATATGTGTGCTCACAGATTCACAGATACACTTGCACACACAGTAATACCAACGCGTCTAGTACATTATAACTAGTTGTAATATTCAAAGGCTCTACATAGTTCTTATATTATGGAGTCCACAGATTTGTGTCTTAGCAGCTAACTTTTTATGAGAGTACATTAAAAATCATTTAAAATGTTACTTAGGGCAGTAACACTTTGACCTATGTGCTCATAAGAATTCATAAACCGAACAAGGTCAGATAGGTTCACTAGCTTGATGGCACTTCCCAAGTATATCTTAAAGCCTTTTTAAATACATGGGCAAACCATCTGAGGCAAAAGGAGAATTGACGTTCCCCAGGGGAAAAGCACAGAAGGGTTTTTAATCTATGAATGGGTGCCATCATTCCTGCTTTCAGGGAATTCTCCATTCCTGCACTCATAATCCAGACCATCCAAATGACAGACATGGGGGGTCACGTATGGGAGTATTCAGTAGAGGAGAGGTATCCTGAGTTACCCTTCGCCAGGAAGTGTGCTCAGCAATTCTGCACACACAGAGGCACAGAGAGGGGCTTGCTTTGTGCACCTCGTTCCCAGGCTCTTAACGAGGCGTTTCCAAATCAGGTTTGTCCTCGAAATACCACGAACACCAGGACTAACATAAACACACTACTATATATAAAATAGATAATCAACAAAGATCTATTTTATAGCACAGGGAGCTATGCTCAATATTTTGTAATAACCTGTAAAGGAAAAGAATCTGAAAAAGAATATGCGTACACACACACACTTATATATGTATAGCTATAACCGAATCACTTCATTGTACACCTGAAACCAACCAAACACTGAAAATCAACTGTACGCCAATAAAGAAAAAGATATCAGTTCAAAAAAGAAATATCCCAGTCTGTCCTCCAAAATGTGGCTCTAAATTTCAGTCCCTACTAAGAGCACACAGAGATGAGTTCTTCACTGAGTATAAAGTAACCTGAATTCAAATCCATTTGTACAACTTCTGCTTTCACCAAAGGACTGGTCAGTTAAGTGTCACTCAGTTATGTCCGACTCTTTGCTCATGAACCCCATGAATCGCAGCACGCCAGGCCTCCCTGTCCATCACCAACTCCCAGAGTTCACCCAAACTCACGTCTATCAAGTCCGTGATGCCATCCAGCCATCTCATCTTCTGTTGTCCCCTTTTCCTCCTGCCCCCAATCCCTCCCAGCATCAGGGTCTTTTCCAATGAGTCAACTCTTCTCACGAGGTGGCCAAAATATTGGAGTTTCAGCTTCAGCATCATTCCTTCCAATGAACACTCAGGACTGATCTCCTTCAGAATGGACTGGTTGGATCTCCTTGCAGTCCAAGGGACTTGCAAGAGTCTTCTCCAACACCACAGTTCAAAAGCATCAATTCTTCGGCACTCAGCTTTCTTCATAGTCCAACTCACATCCATACATGACCACTGGAAAAACCATAGCCTTGACTAGATGGACCTTTGTTGGCAAAGTAATGTCTCTATTTTCAATATGCTATCTAGGTTGGTCATAACTTTCCTTCCCAGGAGTAAGCGTCTTTTAATTTCATGGTTGCAATCACCATCTGCAGTGATTTTGGAGCCCCCAAAAATAAAGTCTGTTACTGTTTCCACTGTTTCCCCATCTATATCCCATGAAGTGATGGGACCAGATGCCATGATCTTCATTTTCTGAATGTTGAGCTTTAAGCCAACTTTCTCACTCTCCTCTTTCACTTTCATCAAGAGGCTTTTGAGTTCCTCTTCACTTTCTGCCATAAGGGTGGTGTCATCTGCATATCTGAGGTTACTGATATTTCTCCCGGCAATTTTGATTCCAGCTTGTGCTTCTTCCAGTCCAGCGTTTCTCATGATGTACTCTGCATATAAGTGAAATAAGCAGGGTGACAATATACAGCCCTGACGTACTCCTTTTCCTATTTGGAACCAGTCTATTGTTCCATGCATAGTTCTAACTGGTCAGAAGGTGACAATTCAATACGGTTAAGGTTGAAAAGTCATGCCTTTAATTTCTCTGGGCATCAGGCTGATATAAAACAGTAATGAGAATACATATATGGCTGTAATTAAAGAATGTGAATATCTTCTATTAAATAACTTGCTTTGATAAGTGTACTTGTTAAGAACCTTTGGTGAGCATGTGTTAAGTACCAGCTACGGCCTGACCACCCAGACCTGAGCACTGCAGAGAGAGCAGAGCACCTGTGGGAAGCATCCCTCTCCCCAGGGAGCTGGGTCCCATGGAGGAGTCAGCATACTCCAAGTTTCTTTGTTTATTCAGAATATTTTTGTTGGGTTCTGAAATGCAAAGATCTGTTAGCGGTTGGAGGGAAGAAATAGTTTTGAGGGAAATCAAAATACGTACTTATGTTAAATTGGAAATGACCCTTAGAAGAAGCAAAATGTGAAGTCTCGGTTACTTACTAATATCATCTTTCTCCTGGTGATTCGCCGTGGAGGATTTGCCCAAAAGGAAAGCCCTGCTTATAGCTGTTGGTTGAACTGTTTTGAGGAGGCAGCTCTATTCATGAAAGGGATGAAAAATAATTCAAAACTGGAGTTATTTTAGGAAGGGGAAGTCATGATTTGGCCTTGATGACTCCTGGCTGTTTGTATCCTTTGTCTGAATTACGGATAATTTGTGACTCAGTGTTGAAATGGGGCAAGAAGGGTGCTCCCCTCAGGCACACAGTCTAAGGGGGCACCGGAAAACTCAGCAACCAAACTGATACTTTTAATGCAGAATTTATCTTTAAAAAAAATCAAAATTAATGCAAAAACTCCGCAATGGAAAAAAACATACCAAAAATCGAATAGGACCAGCTCAGCATTGTCACGCATTGTTCACTTTGACCTTTCTCATGCCCACCTTGCTCTAAACCGCCACGGCACTCTGCTCATCACCAGGCAGGTTCCATCGTGCGTTCTGGTTACTTGCATCTGTGTCACATCGACCGCGTGGATCACGTCTGGGGCGTTAGGCACAAGTCTGTGTCTGCCTTGAGACCCCTTATCTTTCCCAGTATTGTACGCTGTCCATCGCAGTTACTCGCTAAGGTCTTACAATCAGAGAGCTCAGCAAATCAGAGCTCAGAACCTGCGATGTTCAGTAAGCCTTCCCAGGACTGTGTCTGTAAAGGGCTAAGAGAATGTAGAGAAGCCACACTACAGGAAAGCCTTTTGCATTGGCCGGTTTATCTTTGTATACCTTTCCCTTTGATTACATTCGTTCTAAATTACTCTGTTCTATGCTCATACTGATTTTTAAGGGGCCAGCCATGTTGGGGTGCACAATTAGAGATACCTTATTTTACTCCATTTTCTATGGCATTTGACTTGTTTAAACATCTCACGAACATCTCACCTGGTATGTGCTACTTTGGATTAACTCACCCAAAGCTGCGTCCCTCCTCCTTGAAACCTGTTGCTCCTGCTCTGTCCCCATCTTGATGAAGGGCACCATCAGCCCCTTCGTTTCTGAAACCAGAATTCTAGAGTTGACCTTGATTCTTTACTGTCTTTAATGCCCTGTGTCCAAGCCAGGTCTTATTCTATCCGTTCTGCTGCATTAATAGCCTTTGGGTTTCCCATGGCCATGGACCATGTCTCAGGGTGACCATGGCCATCGTCTCTTGTCCAGTTGTCCAGCCTTCAGTCTTTGACACCAGTGTCAAAGACTGATGTCTCTCCCCTTCTTCAAACCTACTGAAGGCTCGCTGGCCATTTGCCTTGGGAGAAGCGTCCAGTCTCCATAGCGATGTGTCCAGGGCCTCCATCGAGTTCCCTCCTTTTCAGGCCCATCTGACCGGATGACACGATGCTCTGGCTGACACGCTGCAGTCCCCTATTCTGTGCAGGGCCTGCTCCAGCTCAGCTGTAGCCCTTCCCCCGCCAGCCCTGCGGTGCTTTGGGTGCCCTCCTCCGTGTTCCCATGACGTGAGGCACATGCCTCTGTTGGAGGACGACACAGACTCCAGTGGGCTGTGATAGTCCCCTCTAGGCTGTGATCCGCTTTGGGAATATGTGTGGCCTGAGTGTGCCTTTTCATATCCTAGCACCCCAGCGTAAAACCCATCACACAGCAATCATTCACGTGCGTGCATGCGTGCTGTCTCTCTAGTCGTGTCCACCTCTTGGCAATCCTGTGCCGTGTAACCTCCAGGCTTCTCTGTCCATGGGCTTCTCCAGGCAAGGATACTGGAGTGGGTTGCCTTGCCGTCTTCCAGGGGATCTTCCTGACCCAGGGATCAAACACGCATCTCTTAGGTCTTCTGCATTGGCAGGTGGGTTCTTACCACTAGCACCACCTAGGAAGCCCAGTCATTCATGAAATTGCCCAAGTCTTCCAGTCACTTGTTAAATTATATCGTTCTTGCATTCACTACCCTTCTACCCATTCTAACTGCCATCTTCTAGTTTAGATTTTTATCACTGGATTCTTTCTACAAAATACATTTTATATCCTATCTATACTATCTCTACTCTCCGCATCTCTATCTGCTGAATTCCTTCTTGTGTCTTTCAGTGTTCACCTTCCACAGTCTCCACTCCATCGAATCTTCTCGGCTTTCCTACACGTGGGGCAGCCCCTCCCTCCTTTGACGGGCTTCTTCCCTTCCACTCCCACCGCCCCCACGCATGCACTTGATTTGCATCATATTGATATAATTCACTTAGCAGTCACCATTCCCTTGTCAGGTTGTGGGCAGGGATGGTCCCTCCCTCCCTCTGTTCCCCAACAGGCCCAGCTCAGTGCTTTGGTCATAGAAGGGGCTCAGAATTGAATTGGAACTGAACACAATTGAATAAACTCTCCATTTATGGAATAATTTGCTTTAGAGTTGCCAGAATTAAATGGCCGCTCCAGTGGCAATATTACTCTAACTCACTAACATCATTTGACCCGCCAAGGAGCTAGTTAATTAAGTAGGTGGATTAAAAATATAATCTGCTAGAGGAAGACTGTTTTGGCAAGAACCCATACACTTTTTTTTTCTTGGAAAACATAAGCATATTTCGGCTATAATTTTCTCTCGCTTTCCACCCCAAATAACAGGAGGGCTCTCCGCACAGGACCGTTGATGTCTGGCTGAAGGATCCCAGGCCATACACCTGTGTGCCAGATGTGCTCTGCAGGCTGTGTGCTAGCCCAGTCCATCTGCAAGGAATGCCCCATGCTGGCTCCTTTCTATAGGAAAGAGGGCCTGGGTCCCCAGCCTTTTTACATGCCGGTTCCCTGGTGCTTGCCTGTTTTCCTTAACTTAAAACCCCCTTCATTGAATTTCAATGTCTTGGGTGACCTTTGCCAACCCAGGAGGCCTTAGTGAATTTGCTTATCCATGAATCGGCTTTTTCTCTGCGTGTTTGATTTTCGCCTGGTGCTTCTTTTTTTTCTGACTCATATCACCACTTGTGAGACTGCTGTTTGGTCTTCTGTAGCCAAACCCGCCACATCAGCATCAGTAGTGGTTAATAGCTGATCAGATCCTCGGGATTTCCATGCAGCGCCCAAAGAAGAGTGTCATATGATATTGAATGTAGCCTGAGCTTGAATGAATGGGATTCTGTAACAAATGGATCTGTATTGATGGGCGCTGGAGACAGGATAGCTTTGTGATGTTCTTTGTTCCTGTAAGAATGCCTCTGCAACTGAATCTGGCCCATTTCTATGCCAATGTGCTAATAGTCGTGGAATCTCATTCATCTCAACGGAGGCCAGTTAGCCCTGGAATCCCGTCTGTTTGAGTGGATGCAGTAAAATGTCATGGAGATGCAGCCGTTCACTCACATCACCAGTGAGAGCTTTCTCACTGTTCATTTTCCTTCGTTTTAAGTGACTCCCTCCAATTACACAGATTCTTGCACCAACTGGGAAAAAAAAGGCATTTGGAGTTTTCATTAATTTTTCATTTTGATTTTTAAGTGCTTGTCCACAAAGAGAGAATTAAACAGTTACAAAAACGCACACAATCTAAATGGAGATGCTCTCATCCCTCCAACAGATTCAAAAACTGCCTCGGCCAGATTTTGCCAGTCCTTTTTAGCATAAGATGCCCAAGGCTGTGTTTTGGCCCAGAGGAATTTTTAAGCTGACTTTTTTTTTTTTTGCTCCTGAAAATAGAGTTTAAGCGATAGAAAAACAGGATGAGTCTTAACGAGAACAGGGGTAAAGGAGGTGCTGTCTCTCACAGATTGCTGGACTGACACAATAGTTAAGAATGTGGCAGGCCTTCCAGCTTAAGCCCTGGCTGGCTGGGCCACAGAAAAGCTGGAGCCAGCCTGTCTATAGACTGCGGCAGGAGCTTGTAAAATCAGTGAGTAGGAAATAAGGACCGTTTTCATACATCTGTCATTTCCCTAAGAAATTTCCTAAATTGACTTTTAAGAAATTTAACTTTTAAAAAAGAATGTATATTTATGTATTTAAACATACATCTGATACGCTTAGATAGATGGATAAACAGCATAGAAGAAAAGATGATTTGCTAAAAATAAGTACGAGGAAACAGTAGGTGGTGTTCTGTTCTGGCTTAATCAATTGATCGAATATGCTCAAAGCTATCAGGCACTTTCATGGTCTCAACAGTATTAAGAATAATTAATGCTTCCTAGGTGACACAGTTTTAAGAACTTTACATACATCGACTCATTTATTCCTTGTCACAGATTTGTGAATTAAGTCTGGTTATTGTCCCCATGCTGTAAATCAGGAAACTGAGAGTCTGTGACATTCAGACTTCACTCTTTGCTTTTTAATGGATTGGCCAAAGAGCTCCTTCAGTTTATTCAGTAAAAATAAAAAGACACATTTTTCGCTTTCACCAAGAACTTTATTGAACGATGCATCACCATTTTGTCCCACTACCTTCTGCCATTTTTTCAAAAGCTTCATACTTCCATCTTCCCAAAACTTTTTATCTTTTTGAGCAAATAGCTGTTCCAGGTGCCTTTTACTGTCTTCCAGGAAATTGAAATTTTTTCCATTGAGATAAATTTATAAAGGCCAAAATAAATGGACATCCGAAGGTGCAATATCTGGGGATATAGTGGGTGAATCAGAACTTCCCAACCGAACACTAACAGTTTTTGCCTGGTCGTTAAAAAATATGCAATCTTGTATTATCCTCATGAAGCGTGTGTGCTTTTTGCTGACTAATTCTGGATGCTTTACAGTGAATACTGCTTTCACCTTTATCCCTCTCCTCTCTAACCTTCATCAAGAGGCTCTTTAGATCCTCTTCACTTTCTGCCATAAGGGTGGTATCATCAGCATATCTGAGGTTATTGCTACTTCTCCCAGCAATCTTGATCCCAGCTTGTGCTCCATCCAGCCCAGTGTTTCTGATGATGTACTCTGCATATAAGTTAAACAAAGTGACAACATATAGCCTGGATGTAATCCTTTCCCAATTTCAAACCGTCCAGTTCTAACTATTGCTTCTTGACCTACATTCAGATTTCTCAGGAGGCAGGTAAAGTAGTCTGGTATTCCCATCTCTTTAAGAATTTCCCACAGTTTGTTGTGATCCACACAGTCAAAGGCTTTGGCATAGTCAATAAAGCAGAAGTAGATGGTTTTCTAGAATTCTCTTGCTTTTTCTATGATCCGACAGGTGTTGGCAATTTGATCTCTGGTTCCTCTGCCTTTTCTAAATGGAGCTTGAAGATCTGGAAGTTCTCAATTCACATACTGTTGGAGCCTGGCTTGGAGAATTTTGAGCATTACATTGCTAGCGTGAGAGATGAGTACAATTGCACAGTAGTTTGAGCATTCTTTGGCATTGCCTTTCTTTGGGATTGGAATGAAAATGGACCTTTTCCAGTCCTGTGGCCGCTGCTGAGTTTTCCAAATTTACTGGCATATTGAGTGCACCACTTCCACAGCATCATCTTTTAGCATTTGAAATAACTCAGCTGGAATTCCATCACCTCCACTAAATTTGTTTGTAGTGATGCTTCCTAAGGCCCATTTGGCTTCTCATTCCAGGATGTATGGCTCTAGGTAAATGATCACAGCATCGTGGTTATCTGGGTCATGAAGATCTTTTTTGTACAGTTCTTCTGTGTATTCCTGCCACCTCTTCTTAATAGCTTCTGCTTCTGTTAGGTCCACACCGTTTCTGACCTTTATTGTGCCCATCTTTGCATGGATTGCTCCCTTGGTATCTCTAATTTTCTTGAAGAGATCTCCAGTCTTGCCCATTCAGTTGTTTTCCTCTATTTCTTTGCCTGATCACTGAGGAAGTCTTTCATATCTCTCCTTGCTATTCTTTGGAATTCTGCATTCAGATGGGTGTATCTTTCCTTTTTCCCTTTGCCTTTTGTTTCTCTTCTTTTCTGAGCTGTTTGTCAGACCTGAGACAACCACTTTGCCTTTTTGCATTTCTTTTTCTTGGGGATGGTTTTGATCACAACCTCCTGCACCAGTGTTATAAAACTCTGTGCATAGTTCCTCAGGCACTCTGTCCGTCAGATCTAATCCCTTGGGTCTATTTGTCACTTCTACTGTCTAATCCTAATGGATTTATGATTTAACACCCTTACGGCAGAAAGCAAAGAGGAACTAAAGAGCCTTTTTTTTTTATTTTATTTTTAAACTTTACATAATTGTATTAGTTTTGCCAAATATCAAAATGAATCCGCCACAGGTATACATGTGTTTTGATCAAAGTGAAAGAGGAGAGTGAAAAAGCTGGCTTAAAACCCAACATTCAAAAAAGGAAGATCATGGCATCCAGTCCCATCACGTCATGGCGAATATTTTCATGGGAAACAATGTAAACAGTGACAGATTTTATTTCCTTGGACTCCAAAATCACTGCAGATGGTGACTGCAGCCATGAATTAAAAGACGCTCCTTGGAAGAAAAGCTATGACAAACCTAGACAGCATATTAAAAAGCAGAGACATTACTTTACCGACAAAGGTCCTTCTAGTCAAAGCTATGGTTTTTCCAGTGGTCATGTATGGATGTGAGAGCTGGACCATAAAGAAAGCTGAATGCTGAAGAATTGATGCTTTTGAACTGTGGTATTGGAAAAAACTCTTGAGAATGCCTTGGACTGCAAGGAGATCAAACCAGTCCATCCTAAAGATCAGTCCTGAATATTCATTGGAAGGACTGATGCTGAAGCTGAAGCTTCAACCCCTTGGCCACCTGATGTGAAGCACTGACTCATTTGAAAAGACCCTGATGCTGGGAAGATTGAAGGTGGGAGGAGAAGGGAACAACAGAGGATGAGATGACCGGATGGCATCACCAACTTGATGAACATGAGTCTGAGCAAGCTCAGGCATTGGTGATGGACAGGGAAGCCTGGTGTGCTGCAGTCCGTGGGGTCACAAACTTTGGACATGACTGAGAGGCTGAACGGACTGCCTGACTGCTTTGGGTTAGCCTAACTGGGAGTTGTACTTGTTGGAATTCATCATTTGGCTTTCTGGAAGGAGCTCATAACAGAGGACTCCCTTCCAATCTCACCACATATACAATGTCCCCTTCTTTGGATGAAGACCAGCCCATGGTGTGGCTGTTGGAGGTTCATTCCACTTGCCCCATGACCTCTTCCATCCCATATTATTGCACAGTCTCCATTCTTCATCTCCCATCACAATTTGTTTTTAAAATGGAACATTTTCATTGTGTTTAAGTAAAGAATCACATGCAGAAATAGGTCAAGAAGGTTTCTTTTGCTTAACTTATGAGACATCCAAACAACAAAACAATGAACATAACCAAGGTGGTGCAAATGACTTTCAAAGCTTAATTTGGATATTTTGAATATGTCAGCTATCTCCCACATGGTATAATACTGATTGGTCTCAATACCTTGATTTGATCACTGTCAACCTTAGCTGGTCTACCTGACCATGGAGCATCATCCAGCAAGATACCTCCAGCACGAAACGTCGCAAACCAGTTTTGACATGTTCGATCAGCCTCAGCACCTTCTCCATACACTGCACTAATCTCTTTTGGCATTTCAGTTGCATTTTTACCTTTCTTAAAATAACAAAGCATAATATGCCAGAAAGGTTGCTTTTTTCTTTTGTCTTCAATATCAAAATGGCTACCCAAAACTTCACCAAATTTGATGTTATTTTTTTTTTAATGCACGCTGATATGACAGCTGTCACAGTATAATCTAACAAAGCCATTTCAAATGAAGCTAATAGATGACTAAGCGCTACTAGGGCCATTCTACAGAAGAAGCCACATGAACACTTAGGCCAACCCAATACATTAGCTTTATCATCATTTGTTTCCTGGATTAAGACTCACCTGTTTGTTTTCAAGGTGTGAATTCATAAAGCAGTGAACCTTCCGGTTTTAATTACACATGCTGGAGCTGAGGCCGCAGATTCTCATTGATTTACAATATCTATAATTAGACACATTCTGAATTAAAAACTTTTCCAAAATGTGGATTTTTTTATTTCAAAAGAATTTAACAATTTTAACAATTTTTTTAGCAGGATTTAGTATCACATGATGGCATTTTCCCCCATCATGTGATATTTAAATACACAGTTTCCTCCCCAAACAGATAAACAGCTAAGAAACGTTACAGTTCATGCATTACCAGCCAAACTAGCAAGATAATACTGCTATATTTTCGTACAAACTTCCCTTCTCCTAACTCTGTCCTGAGGAGTGGGCTACCATAACTTCACCTGGGAGATCACACCACCACTTTGTATTATATGTAAAACCAAATCATGCTTCATAATTAGAATGATGTGATTATTAAAATGGCAATTGTTTAAAAATATCCTTTTATAACAATGCCATGGCTCAATTCTTACTATATCAGAATCCCTTATAAACTCTGTTATATATTAAAATGTGTTACTGGTTTCAAAGATGCTTCTTTGAGAAGATGTAGACCTTACTCTAACAGTGCTACTCATGATCAAAGTGTCTTTGGATTCTTGTTGTAACTGCCTAGTTTATTTATTGAAGTATAGTTAATTTAGTGTTGTGTTAATTTCTGCTGCACACCAAAGTGATTCAGTTATGCATATATATATATGTATATATATTGATTTTTTGGTAATCCTTCCATTATGCTTTTTTGTGGGATACTGAATACAGATCTCTGTGCTCTATGCTAGGACCTTGCTGTGTATCCGCTCTGCATCCAGTAGCTGACACCTGCTGACCCCAGCGCCCAGTCCCTGACCCCTCCAGCTCTGCCCCCCTTGGTGACCCCCAGTCTGTTCTCTGTGACCACAACTCTGTTTCTGTTTGATAGACAGGTTCATTTGTGTCCTATTTTAGATTCTACACAGAAGTGATATCATGTGGTGCTTGTCTTCTCTGTCTGACTTACTTCACTCAGTATGATCATCTCCAAGTCTGTGCATTTGCTGCAGATGGCATTCTTTCACTCTATATATGGCTAAGTACCCATCAGATCAGAGATCAGATCAGATCAGTTCAGTCGCTCAGTCTTGTCTGACTCTTTGTGACCCCATGAATCGCAGCACGCCAGGCCTCCCTGTCCATCACCAACTCCCGGAGTTCACTCAGACTCAAGTCCATCGAGTCAGTGATGCCATCCAGCCATCTCATCCTCTGTCGTCCCCTTCTCCTCCTGCCCCCAATCCCTCCCAGCATCAGTCTTTTCCAATGAGTCAACTCTTCGCATGAGGTGGCTAAAGTACTGGAGTTTCAGCTTTAGCATCATTCCTTCCAAAGAAATCCCAGGGCTGATCTCCTTCAGAATGGACTGGTAGGATCTCCTTGCAGTCCAAGGGACTCTCAAGAGTCTTCTCCAACACCACAGTTCAAAACCAGCAATTCTTCAGCACTCAGCCTTCTTCACAGTCCAACTCTCACATCCATACATGACCACAGGAAAAACCATAGCCTTGACTAGCCGGACCTTTGTTGGCAAAGTAATGTTTCTGCTTTTCAATATGCTATCTAGGTTGGTCATAACTTTCCTTCCAAGGAGTAAGCGTCTTTTAATTTCCTGGCTGCAGTCACCATCTGTAGTGATTTTGGAGCCCAGAAAAATAAAGTCTGACACTGTTTCCACTGTTTCCCCATCTGTTTCACATGAAGTGGTGGGACCAGATGCCATGATCTTCGTTTTCTGAATGTTAAGCTTTAAGCCAACTTTCTCACTCTCCACTTTCACTTTCATCAAGAGGCTTTTGAGTTCCTCTTCACTTTCTGCCATAAGGGTGGTGTCAGCTGCATATCTGAGGTTATTGATATTTCTCCCAGCAGTCTTGATTCCAGCTTGTGTTTCTTCCAATCCAGCGTTTCTCATGATGTACTCTGCATAGAAGTTAAATAAGCAGGGTGACAATATACAGCCTTGATGAACTCCTTTTCCTATTTGGAACCAGTCTGTTGTTCCATGTCCAGTTCTAACTGTTGCTTCCTGACCTGCATACACATTTCTCAAGAGGCAGATCAGGTGGTCTGGTATTCCCATCTCTTTCAGAATTTTCCACAGTTTATTGTGATCCACACAGTCAAAGGCTTTGGCATAGTCAATAAAGCAGAAATAGATGTTTTTCTGGAACTCTCTTGCTTTTTCCATGATCCAGCAGATGTTGGCAATTTGATCTCTGGTTCCTCTGCCGCTTCTAAAACCAGCTTGAACATCAGGAAGTTCATGGTTCACATACTGCTGAAGCCTGGCTTGGAGAATTTTGAGCATTACTTTACTAGCGTGTGAGATGAGTGCAATTGTGCAGTAGTTTGAACATTCTTTGGCATTGCCTTTCTTTGGGATTGGAATGAAAACTGACCTTTTCCAGTCCTGTGGCCACTGCTGAGTTTTCCAAATTTGCTGGCATATTGAGTGCAGCACTTTCACAGCATCATCTTTCAGGATTTGGAATAGCTCCACTGGAATTCCATCACCTCCACTAGCTTTATTCGTAGTGATGCTTTCTAAGGCCCATTTGACTTCACATTCCAGGATGTTGGCTCTAGGTCAGTGATCACACCATTGTGATTATCTGGGTCGTGAAGATCTTTTTTGTACAGTTCTTCTGTGTATTCTTGCCACCTCTTCTTAATATCTTCTGCTTCTGATATGTCCATACCGTTTCTGTCCTTTATCGAGCTCATCTTTGCATGAAATGTTCTTTTGGTATCTCTGATTTTCTTGAAGAGATCCCTAGTCTTTCCCATTCTGTTGTTTTCTTCTATTTCTTTGCATTGATCGCTGAAGAAGGCTTTATCTCTTCTTGCTATTCTTTGGAACGCTGCATTCAGATGTTTATATCTTTCCTTTTCTCCTTTGCTTTTCGCTTCTCTTCTTTTCACAGCTATTTGTAAGGCCTCTCCAGACAGCCGTTTTGCTTTTTTGCATTTCTTTTCCATGGGGATGGTCTTGATCCCTGTCTCCTGTACAATGTCACGAACCTCATTCCATAGTTCATCAGGCACTTTATCTATCAGATCTAGGCCCTTAAATCTATTTCTCACTTCCACTGTATAATCATAACGGATTTGATTTAGGTCATACCTGAATGGACTAGTGGTTTTCCCTACTTTCTTCAATTTAAGTCTGAATTTGGCAATAAGGAGTTCATGATCTGAGCCACAGTCAGCTCCTGGTCTTGTTTTTGCTGACTGTATAGAGCTTCTCCATCTTTGGCTGCAAAAAATATAATCAATCTGATTTCAGTGTTGACCATCTGGTGATGTCCATGTATAGAATCTTCTCTTGTGTTGTTGGAAGAGGGTGTTTGTTATGACCAGTGCATTTTCTTGGCAAAACTCTATTAGTCTTTGCCCTGCTTCATTCTATATTCCAAGGCCAAATTTGCCTGTTACTCCAGGTGTTTCTTGACTTCCTACTTTTGCATTCCAGTCCCCTATAATGAAAAGGACATCTTTTTTGGGTGTTAGTTCTAAAAGGTTTGTAGGTCTTCATAGAACCGTTCAACTTCAGCTTCTTCAGCGTTACTGGTTGGGGCGTAGACTTGGATTACTACCATTACTTGAATGGTTTGCCTTGGAAACGAACAGAGATCATTCTGTCGTTTTTGAGATTGTATCCAAGTACTGCATTTCGGACTCTCTTGTTGACCATGATGGCTACTCCATTTCTTCTGAGGGATTCCTGCCCACAGTGGTAGATATAATGGTCATCTGAGTTAAATTCACCCATTCCAGTCCATTTCAGTTCGCTGATTCCTAGAATGTCGACATTCACTCTTGCCATCTCTTGTTTGACCACTTCCAATTTGCCTTGATTCATGGACCTGACATTCCAGGTTCCTATGCAATATTGCTGTTTACAGCATCGGACCTTGCTTCTATTACCAGTTACATCCACAGCTGGGTATTCTTTTTGCTTTGGCTCCATCTCTTCATTCTTTCTGGAGTTATTTCTCCACCGATCTCCAGTAGCATATTGGGCACCTACTGACCCGGGGAGTTTCTCTTTCAGTATCCTATCATTTTGCCTTTTCATACTGTTCATGGGGTTCTCAAGGCAAGAATACTGAAGTGGTTTGCCATTCCCTTCTCCAGTGGACCACATTCCATTGTATCTATGGGCCATATCTTCTTATCCATTCCTCTGTCGATGGACATTTAGGTTGCTTGCAGGTTCTGACTATTGTGAAAAGTGATGCTGTGAACGTAAGGGTGAATGTATCTTTCTGAATTGTGATTTTGTCTGGATATTAGTTTATTTAGGAAGGTGGCTATTCTTCATCCTTTAGGAGAGATTGCTTTAAAAATATAATTTCAGAAGAAAGTCTAGTCAACATGGGGAGGGAAAATTTGGAAATCAATAATGGAAGTGTAAATATAAAGTCATGAACTGATTATTTTCATGTAATCAATAACTGTTAGTTTAGTTATCACATACATTCCAAACGCCTGTGCCTTAATATGCTACCATTTCATTTCTTACTATTGTCACAGTCCGATGAGATCAACAGGCCAGGACCAGGCTCCTGCCATGCCGTGGCTCTGCTGTCTCCTAGGTTGTCGGAGTTTTTTCTGTGTCCAGCCAGCAGTGAGAGAAGAGAGAGCAAGGAGGAGGTTTGGGGACCAGCCCCAGAGATGGCACACGTCACGTCTGCCCACACGTCACCGGCCAGAGCTCAGTGTCGCACCCCCAGGGAACTGCAGGGGACGTTAGGAAAGACTGACTGCTTGTGGGACCAGAAGGAAAAGTAAACGGAATTTGGCAAGGGCACAGCAGCGTCTCTGCCACCCTGCTTCTAGGGGTGTTCTCTCCCAAAAGTATTCCAAACATATCTTGGAAAATAACAGAATAAATTTTTAAATTGACATATAGTTGATTTACAATATCGTGTTCAGTTCAGTTCAGTCGCTCAGTCGTGTCCGACTCTTTGCGACCCCATGAATCGCAGCACGCCAGGCCTTTCCAGGTATATAGGTGTATATATATAGATAAATATACAAATACACATGCAAGTACTTGTTTTCCTGTTCTTTGCCCTTATGGAATATTACAAAATATTGAGACAGTTCCCTCTGCTATACAGTAGGACTTTGTTGGTTATGTATTTTACATATAACAGTGTGTATTGTATGTATAGAAAAATGCAAATGGACTCACGGACATAGAACAGAAGCATGATCTGAATAAATTGCTGAATCACTTACTGGAACTACCTCAAAGGAAAAGTGCCTCTGGTACCCTCTGGTAGCTTTCTTATGCTGGCTTTATGTTTTATCCACATTGCATACATGATTCCATTCAGATGACATAAGCAAAGCTGTTTCAGGACTTGTTGTTTTTTTGTCTGCCAAGCAGCTCTTAAGGGTTTTTCTGACAAATGGGGTGGAGAGGCAGAGTCAGAGGGGCATGGAATTGGGGGCTGTGCAAGAAAACTGCCAAAGTTTGGAAGAAGAAAGCCTTGGGAAGACTTACAAAGGAAATAAGCTATTCCCTAATGGGGAAGATCAAACTTCAGTGTTCAAATGAGGTTAAGTATTTTATTTTTCTAGGTAGTATCTTTTTTTTTCTCAGAAAGAATAAAGGATATTTCACACATCTTTATTTGTAAGAAATAGGTTGCTACCTTTTCTTTCTTCTATTCCCAAGTCTCTTGAGAGCCATAGTTAGAGTAATTAAGATAATCATGGAAACTGTTGTTAAAAAAAAGTAAGCCAAAAATAATTTTTAAATAAAACACTGAAATTCTCTATTTTTGTTCCGGACACTCTCTAAAGACACGTGCACGCATAAGTTGTCTTATTCCTTCCTTCATTTGTCTCCATTCTGTCCATTTCAGGCCGGATAGCTCTATTGCATATGTGCAGATTGTGGTCACTTTCACGGGTGCTGTGAGGCTGCAGGTAAATAAGTGACCATGCGTGATTTCCGTGGCAGAAAGGCAAAATAGTCAATAAACAGGTGTTTGGGAGTGGCTGTACAGTCTTAACAAAGATACTGCACACTCTTGCATTTTCTAGGTGGTTTTTTTTTTTTTTTTTTCTTTTCCATTTTCCTTTTTGGCTGTGCTGTGCTCTGCAGCTAGCCGGATTTTGGGATCAAACCCGTACCCCCTGCAGTGAAAGTGTGGAGCCCTTACCACTGGGCCACCAGGGAAGTCCCTTTGCCTCTTCTTTTGACCTGGCTGTGACCCCTGGCCTCTTCCAAAGCTCCGTCTTCTCTAGAACTGGCATGGCTGGGCATCCTCTCTACTTCCATGTTGTAGGACATTTCAGTAGCCAGTGGTGAGCATCTTCACGTTTACTTCCCAAAGACCAGATATTGGGCTTTTCCCCCATGGGGAAATTCTGTTCTGAGACAGCTGACAGATTGGCTCTGACTCCAGGGTGGGGAGATGTTAGAGTTTACGGTTTGTGTTCCTGACCAGGTATTCTCAGGCTCAGAGCGGGCTGATGTGTTCATTTCCTATTGTCACTACAGCAAATGACCACAAACCCAGTGGTTTTGAAAGCCGCCCTCAAATATCCGCTTACACCTCGGCAGGTCACAAATGCGAAATCAGTCTCGCTGGGCTAAAATCAAGGTATGAACAGTCCCTCTGGAGGATCTGAGAAGAGAATCAGTTTTCCTGCCTTTTTCTGCTTCCAGTGGCAGCCTGTTTTCCTTGGCTTTGGGCCCCTCCTTCTGCTTTTCTAGCAAGTCACTCCAATTCTGCTTGTATCATCGTGTCATCCCTGCGCCTCTTGTGTCATTAAATCTCCCATTGCCTTCCTCCTAACCTTCTGATTACATTGGGCTACCAGAAAATCTAGAATAATCATCTCATTTCAAGATCCTTACTTTAAAAAAAATTGTTATTTGTTTAATTTTATTGAAGTATAGTTGATTTGCAATGCTGTGTTAATTTCTCCTGTACAGCAAAGTGACACAATTAACATATACATATTCTTTTGTGTGTGTGTGTGATCTTTTTCTTTTTTAGTTTACATCTGCAAAGTCCCTTTTGCCACGTAAGATAATATTCCCAAGTTCCAGGGTTAGGGCAGATACCTTTGGGGGCCATTATTCAGCCCCCCATAGCTGGCTCAAGGCAGCTGTTCTACAGAGCAGAAGTCCATGTCTTCTATGGTCTGAATGGTTGAGTACCCCTCAAATCTGCATGCTGAAATTCCTACCCCTGAGGCAATGGCATTCAGAGGTGGAGTCTTTTGGGGGTGATGCGAATGCGAGGGCAGAGCTCTCATGGTTGAGATTATAACAGAGATCCCAGAGATGCAGCTTGCCGCCCCAACCGTGTGACAACTCAGCAAGGAGGCACGGGCTACGCACCAGGGAGATGAGGGCCCTCCACACAACAGGACCATGTAGGCACCTTGACTCTCCAGCCTCCAGAATTGTGATAAGCACATTTCTGTTGTTTATTCACTACCAGACTATGGTATGTTCTTTCTGCATACCTCTGAAACCGACGGAGGCATCCTCCTCTTCACGGCAGGACTGCAAGTCAGAGACACTCCCTCTTCTCCAGACTTTCTTCACGATCCCCCAGCTCAAAAATGTCAGCCTCTTCCATCCCTCTGCCTGTCCACTTTTCCCAGTACACAGTCTTGTGCGTGCCTCTTTGCAGAGCTAACTTTGTGTGTATAAATATCTTGGTCACTTCTTTTTTTTTTTTCAAAATGTTGAATATTTTAAGTAGCAAATGTAAATTTATTAACAAAATCCCTACCAGGGAGGAATAAAAATAGATAAGAATATTTAAACTACTGAATTAAGATTTTAAGAAAATGCATAAGAATCAAAGAAGGAGAGAAAGAAGTCTCCTAAATATGAATAGAGGACAAGAATCCAAAGCCTGGGAGTGCTCAGGACCCAGACTTGATACTGACAGAGGCCCCCAGAGATGAGACCCTTCCAAGAGAAGTGACTGCAAGGTGCCCTGGGGAGGCTAGACCTGTGTCCAGGGACAGAGGCCAGGAAATCAGACATGCAGGTGGGCTCAGACCTTGGGCATCTGTCAGCAGAACCTGTGTGGACCGAGTCTGTCTGCATTGGTTGGTTGGTTGGTTGATGTACCTATTTCTCTTTTTTAACTATTAAGATATAATTCACATTGGAATGATGTTCTTAGCACTAGGGGTAACCTTATTTCTATGGAAAATGTCATGACTATTTTTGATAAGAATTTCATTAAATTTGTAGACTGCTTTGGGTAGTATGGACATTTTAACAATATCATTTCTTCCAGTGCATGAACACAGGATATCTTCCCATTTATTTGTATCATTTTTAGTTTCCTTCCTCAATGTCTTATAGATTTCAGAGATTAGGCCTTTCACATCCTTGGTTAAATTTGTCCCAAGTATCCTATTCTTCTTGATTCAATTGTCAGTGAGATTATTGTCTTGATTTCTCTTTCTGATAATTCATTGTTAGTGTATAGAAGTGCAACAGATTTCTGTACATTAATCTTGTACAATTTTACTTAATTCATTTATGAGTTCTACTAGCTTTCTGGTGCAGTGTTTAGAGTTTTCTAAGGGTGTACGTTGTGGCTCAACTGGTAAAGAATCTGCCTACAATGTGGGAGACCTGGGTTCAATCCCTGGGTTGGGAAGATCCCCTGGAGAAGGGAAAGGCTACCCACTCCAGTATTCCTGCCTGGAGAATTCCATGGACTGTAGAGTCCATGGGGTCACAGAGAGTCGGACACGACTGAGGGACCTCCAGTTTTACTTTCACTTAGAGTTTTCTATACATAGTATCATGTCATCTATAAATGATTTTACTTCTTTCTTCCAATTTGTATGCCTTTTCTTTTTCTTATCTAATTTCTGTGGCTAGGATTTTTTAATAATATATTGAATAAAAGTGTTGATGTCCTTGTCTTATTCCTGATTTTAGAAGAAAGGCTTTCAGCTTTCCACCATGGAGTAGTATATTAGCTGTGGGTTTGTAATATATGGTATATATTACATTAAAGTATATTGAACAAATAAACATAAAACTTGTATGGAACCACAAAAGACACTGAATAGCCAAAATAATCCTGAGAAGAAAAGAACATAGCTGAAGGTATCATACTCCCTAACTTCAGACTATAAAACAAAGCTACCATAATCAAAACAGCATGGTACTGGCACAAACACAGATACACAGATCAATGGGACAGAAGACAGAGCCCATGAACAAAACCCATGCATATGGTCATTTAACCTACAGCAAAGAAGGCAAGAATATGCAATAAGTAGAAGACAGTCTCTTCAGTAAGTGGTGTTGGAAAGACTGGACAGCTTATGTAAAAGAATAAAACTAGAACATTTTCTCACACAGTATATTACAGAAGTAAATTCAAAATGAAATAAAGACCTAAATGTAATACCCGAAACAATTAAACTCCTAGAAGAAAACACAGGCAGTACACTCTTTGATCCTGGTCTTCCTCAGGCAAGGGGAACAAAAGCAAACATGAGCACATGGAACCTAAGCAAGCTTCAAACAGCAAAGGAAACCATCAACGAAATGAAAAGTCAACCTAGGGAATGGGGAAAATATTTGCAAACGAGGGGTTCATATCCAAACATATAAAGAACTCAAAAAACTCAGTACCAAAAAGCCAAACAATCCAATTTTAAAATGGGCAGAATATCTGAATAGGCGTTTTCCCAAAGATGACATACAAATGGCCAACAGACACGTGAAAACATTCTCACTATCACTAATCATCCAGGAAATGCAAATCAAAACCACAGTGAGATACCACCTCACACCTACAAGAACGGCTGTTACTAAAAAGATAAGAAATAACAAGTGTTGTGAGGAGAGGGAACTTTATGCTCTGTTGGTATGAAGGTAGACTGGCATAAACACGACAGCAAACAGTGTAAGTGCCTCAAAAATTAAAACTGGAAACACCACATGATCCAGCAATGCCAGTTTATTCAAAGAAAACAAAGACTGTAATTCAGAAGGACACATGTACCCGGTGTTCACAGCAGCATTGTGTACAGTAGCCAAGATATAGGAAGCAACTAAGTATCCATCAACAGATGAATGGATAAAGAAGATGTGACGTATATACACACACACACACACACACACACATATATATACATATGCATATATATAAGGGAATATACATATATATAAATGGAATATTAATCATAAAAAGAAAGGAATTTTTCCATCTGCAACAACGTGGATATTCCTGGAGGATATCATATCTGGTGAAATAAAGTGGACAAAGGCGAACAGATGCTGTATGTTTGCACTTCTATGTGGACTCTAAAATATATAACAATGAACAAGTGTAACCAAACAGAAATAGACTGAAAGGTACAGAGAAGAGACCAGTGGTCACCGGAAGGGAGCGGGTTGCACAGAGGGGCAAAATAGAGGAAGAGGACTAATAGGCACAAACTACTAAATATAAAAATAAATAAGTTATAGGCTGTAAGGTAGAGTAGAGGGAATGTGGTCAGTATCTTACAACAACTTTGTATGGAGTATAATATATGAAAATATCAAATGACTGCACTGTGCATCTGAAAGCAATATACTGTCATCAGTTTTTAAAAAGATAACTTTAGAAGTACAATTATAGCTATTGTATTTCCTTTTATCTCTGTTGTTACCAGTATTTTCCTCCTGTGTTCCTCTCTGCCTCACATTTCTTCCTGGCTCGTGGCTTCTCTGGCCTCATGGTTTCTGCCAACATGAAATCACATTTTCTGCTTTTCTCTGTGATTTTCCTTCCCCTTTCCGTGCCAGTCATCTCTCTGCGTCGTTCTTGGTGTGCTGAGAATTGAAAACCAACCAGTGCTAGCCCTCTAACAGGACGTGTGAGTCACCCTCCCCTGTAGAGGCTCCCATTAGGCAGACCACATATATGTTACCTTCCCTTGAGAATCTGTGGTCCCATTAGGCAGACTACATATATGTTACCTTCCCTTGACAATCTGTGGTCCCATTAGGCAGACCACATATATGTTACCTTCCCTTGAGAATCTGTGGCTGAGTCTCCCTTGAGAACCAAACCCGAGTCCAGCCGTTCGGCTTGGTCTGGCAGAATTCCATGACACCAAGCACGGAAACCTTTGTGCAAGGAGTAGCTTGCTGCCACTTTTCTGAAAAACAAGCAGTCATCCCACAGACATTTGGGCCTATACATATTTTACCTTATGTTTTTGGAATCTGTGTGGAAATAATCTTTGGTGAAAGCTGTCTCTTCAGAAGTGTATGTAACAGCTTTGGGTAGAGTGTTGATGCCCCAAAACTTATATTTACATTCCTGTTCTCGTAATTTATGAGATTAAAATCTTAGAGTTTTATACATTCTAACATATTTCTGCCTATTATTTTCTGAAAGTCATATTTCCTTAGCAGATGGAATCTTATAAACGTGCCCTAAAAGGGAACACAGGGACATTTTGTATATGCTTTTAAAAACAGACTTTGAGGTGCCAAATGAGCACCTCCTGGAGCAAAGAGGGATTCAGATCTCACTCTCTGCTCACTGGGTGTTCTCAGGGCCTCCTTCAACTGCGCTGTTCCCTCTGAATGACTCTCTTCCATATTTTTCCTTCCTAGACACAATTAAAAGGATGAAAGAAATACGTTTTTTTTTTTTTTTTTTGGCCACATTCAAGTTATTCACTGTGGCTTCCCTTTGGGTTAAGCTGAACGTAATTTCATCAGTAATATTTTTGCTGAAGATGAGAGACATCAGAAGGACTGAAAAACTACCAGGCATGTAAAGCTGACTTCTTTACAGCCGTGTTTCTTTTCTATCAAGACCAGCCGCAAAGCAACTCACAGTGTTTGTGCTGAGTTTAGCATTTTTGCTGAAAACAGGTACTTGGCCAAATGTCTTTGAGAAATTTTAAGTGGCATTACCTGGAACCAATGTTTTAAATAAATAGGGAGATTTGAGCCAAAACATAGTGAGAAAAGAAGCAATATGCATGTTGTGTCTGTGAATGCAAAAATTTCCCCCACAAGAAACTCTATATCAGCTGAAGAAATACAGGAGAGTTCTGTGTTATCACAAGTAATTTAAAAATCTATCTTATGTTCACTTCTGCCTATATTTTTTATATTTTATATGTATGAACTTTATATTTTGAATTTCAGTAGGAGGAAATAGATATGTTTTCTCCAAAAATCTTGCCTGTTTTGTTGTGTAGATTACCCTTGAAAGCAGTAGTGCGTAAAATTAACACCTCTCACCACACGCTAAAGTGTTTGGCTTCTGTGGACTCTACTAAGAGTTCTGACTTCAACTTGGAGTCCTCAAAAAAGTGCATACAAAGTCATCAATGCCTTAACTAGCATTTTAAATTATTCAATATGCCTGTAGGTACTTGGCTAAGACAGGTCAAATTCCTTTATTTATTTATTTATTAGTAGAAGGCATTTGCGCTCATTGGCATTGATGGCTCAGTGATAAAGAAAATGCCTGCAATGCAGGAGACACGGGTTCGATCCCTGGGTCGGGATCGATCCCCTGGAGAAGGAAATGTCAGCCCACTCCAGTAGTCTTGCCTGGGAAATCCCATGGGGGTTGCAAGAGTCGGAAACAACTTAGTGACTGAAAGAACGGCAAAGGAAGCATCTGACCTAGTCCCACAAGGCATGTCCATTATGGCAGCTCTCACGGTTTTTGTTCATCTGAAGCAGGAGTCCGCAAGCCGTGGTCTACGGGCCAAATTCAGCAGACTGTTTTGTAAATAATAATTTATGGGAACAAAGCCACACCCATCTGTTTATGGATTGTCTGTGGCTGCTTTCGTGCAGAGTTTGTACAAAAGCAGGGTTGAGTAACTGTGGCAGAGACTATATATGGCCTGCCATCTAAATGCTTACTTTCTTTACACAAGAAATTTGCCAACCTCCTTTCTCGATCAGCGTCCTCACATTTTAGCTGCCTCGGAATCATCTGGAGGGTTTGTTAAGATACAGATTGCTTGGCCCACTCAGCCTTTCTGAGTCTGTAGATCTTGGGTGGAGCCTGGAAAAGCTACATTTTCAGTAAGTTTCCAGATACTATGTATGTGCTCCTTCAGGAACTCTGCTTTGAGAACTACACTATGCTAAAGGAACTATGTGATTTTTTTTAAAAGATCATATGTAAGTGTCATGTTTATATAGATTAATATTTAAATGTTTAGAAATACAAACCTGGAGGCTTCCATACTAATTTAGGTTTAAATGCATACAAAAGCAACCTCCAGTAAATTGTGTGACAAGACATGATTAAAATGTAATTTTTAAAAAAAACTTTTTTATTGAACAAAAACATGGGCAAGTTCAACTGAAGAAAATGCAGTGTGCTGTGTTAATAATAATCTCTCACAGATACAGACATAAATGTTAACTGTTCCCAAGACCCCTGCCACCCCCTGGCATATATCCTCCCAGTGGCTGGTGGGTGCTGCCTCCTCCCATCCCACTATGTATCAGGGGTAGATTATTGCATCCCAGCATTGACAATGCAAGCAGTTATTTTAAAGTCCTTTCTTTTTAATTTTCTCCTCTAGTATGTTATTTTCACCTTTTTTGTTTCATTTTTAAAAAATCTTTGTGTAAAACACTTGCTTTCTGGACAATACAATTTAGGAAGCTTTATTAATAGAACCTACCTCTCTTCTCTTGACCCCTTTCACGGATGATGAAACTGACAGCCGAAGATTCTCATAGGTTTTAGATCCAAGACCCCCTGACCCGGTCCCCACTTCCTTCCCCTCTGCCACCTCAGCTCCTGTTTGCTTTGCCTCAGGTGGTGAGGGGAAAAAAAAACCCAATGAGCCCAAACTTAAATCAAGCATGAAGAAAGAAAGCACTGCTAATACCAATGACCATCTTTTTTCCTAACACCCTGAAACAAAGGAAATTCTCTGCTTCCAGGAATAGCCTTAATCAGTCACATATGTGAGCACAGACCCAGTGACTGTTCAGACAATTTTCCACCAACATAACAGGATTTTCCTGGCACATTGATTTTTTTTTCTTTTTCCTAGTATCAGTATAAGTAGTTTTTTGTTTTTCATTGGTTTTTTTCTAGAAGATCTGAGGCATAATAACAGACCTTTCAACCAGAGAGACAGGGAGCTGAAAATCTGCGGTGTTTGAAAGCAAAGAGAAATGAAGGATTGTTAAAAATAGAAATAGTCCCCCGTTGGTAAAAACAAACAAATAGCTTTAAAAATCTAAGAACTGCGCCCTGCATGGGTGGGTTTGCTAACTGTCAGCTTCACCAGTTAATGATGTAGTTTGTTTAATGCAGATAGAAAAGACCATTTGTACCAATGCTGGGCTTTGTGTGTGTGATTTAAAAGTCAAATTGAGTGGAAATGCAGCAAATACTAAATGGCATTGTTTGTTTTCTAATTAATTTACTACAAACTACAAAATAAAGTCTTCAGTGTATTAGATGGTCTGTAATTTTTAGAAGAGAAAGCACTGAAAACTTTCACCTCCCATAGTCCATTAACTTTCTCTTCATCAGAGAGACAAGCTGCATTTTGTGTTTGAAGAGGATATCGATATTTGGGGGGACATCACTTTTGGAGTTTAGTGTGTGGCATAAGTCAGCCAGGGATATCATCTCCTTTGCAAGGCTCAGGGGAGCCCCGGGGCAGCCTGGGCCCCCGTGGTCTCCCTGGGGATGATGTTCTTGTTTCATGTTAACAGTCCAGGGATGAAGGCCCCAGAGAGAAGGTCATCTGAGTGAGGACAGCCGCTCCCATCGCAGCTGCACGTGGACTTTTTGTTCTGTAGGGGCAATTAGCACAGTGCAGGCACTCAGTATAAGAAAGCACAGAATGGCTGAGGAGAAACTGCAGAGAGGGTTGAACCCGCAGATCTGGGTGCAGAATCTCTATCAGCCACAGGCTGGTTCTGTGACCTTCGGGCGAAGTCATCTGAACTCGCTGAGACTTAGTTTTCTTATCTGGAAAATATGGGTCATAACAACTGCCTCCTAGGGCTGTTCTATGGGCTAGAACTTACAGCTCATAAGTGGAGCGCCTGACATGTGGTCAACAGATAAATGGAAGTTATTATAGATCAAAACATTTCAGGGTGTGCAGAAACCAACCTGGGAAGTCAGTAAGTAAGCCTTATGAGTCTTTGTTCTCAGCTTTCCTCACATTTCGCCTTTACTCCCTTACTTCCATGACTGAAATTTTAGTCCTAATGTTCTTTGCTCAGGACTTATGTTGTTACTGAACCTAAGTTCATGTGTCTGATGCATAGTGAAGCCAAGCAAACCTGAAGTTTGGAGCAGAGACAGGTTTACTGCAGGATTGAGCAAGGAAAACATATGACTCTTGCCCCAAACACCCTGAACTCCTCAGAAGATTTCAGCAAAGCATTTTTAAAGGCCAGGAGAGGAAGGGATGTCTCAGGGTATGTGATCAGCTCAACCACAATTCCCTGATTGGTTGATGATCAGTCTTTGGGAGTCAGCAGGTCTGGGGGCTACGTGCTCATGATCATCAGGTAGTTCATTTCTTCCCTTTGGTGATAGTTTTAGCATCTAGGCTTTCTTGATAGCTGATGGCTCAGCTCAGATGTCCATGCTTTCCTGATGGCTCAGTTGGTAAAGAATCCGCCTGCAGTGACCTGGGTTTGATCCCTGGGTTGGGAAGATGCCCTGGAGAAGAGAAAGGCTACCCACTCCAGTGTTCTGGCCTGGAGAATTTCATGGACTGCGTAAGTCCATGGGGTTGCAAAAAGACGGGCATGACTGAGCAACTTTCACTTCACTTTGGTATCTGAAAAACTCGGGAAATATGCATGAGATACTATTATCCAGGTACCTTAGAGAGGAGCTGTAGCAGAGGATATGGGGGAGAGGTCTGTCCTGGGAAGGCCCATAGGGTCCTGGGTAACATTGTGATATGGTCTCCTCCCTGCCCTAACCTCAAAGCCACAGTTCATTCCAGCAAGCTTGTTCTCAGAATCGTATTATTTGATGGTGACACAGACGAGAAAGGCAAACATTGCCAGAAGTTTATCATTTACCTGGTGTTCACTGCACCAGGAACTGGTTTTCTTTTGGAATTACCTCATTACTTCATTTCATCCTCACAACACTCCTCTGAAGCCAATTCTGCTATTACCCCCATTTTACAATAAAAACTGACCTATTGATGGGCAAGATAATTGTCCAAGGGGACAGAGCCATGACTGGCGCCTTGGCGGTCTTGCTCTGAAATCATGCTCTTCGCCACCACTCTGTGCTGGCCTTGAGATCCTGTTCTTATTTCATGCCAGATGGTTGACCTTCAGGGCTTGCCATTCACAGGGCACAGGAGTTTGGGAATTTTAGCGAATACTGGTCATTAGGGCCCAAGGGAGCCTATGAAGTCCACTGTCAGCCCACCCTAGAATCTATTTCTCTATCAAGGAATTCTGAGTGCTGTGTGTCCTTGGAGGGTCCTTCATGGGGAACAGGGCGATTGAATGCCCTTAGCATTACGACCTCAGTTAGGAGCTGTTAAAATTAGAAACTTCATGAGAACTAGAAGTGCAGGAGCACTTGATCATGCTGTGCACTCTAGTGCCTCCACTGGCAACTGGCACAAAATGGCAAGTGAGGACTGGATGGATGGATGGAGGAGTGAACGCGGACAAATGGATTTGATGGTTGTGCAGACCAATGGACGGATGGCGCTCTTACAGGAAAGTTTACAGTGAGGAACTGATATCAAACTATTTCACGGATCTTTAATGGTTGTGTCTCTTCCGTACTTTTGCTAGGTTATAATTTTCCCTCGCCATGATATTTATCTTGCTGAGTAGGTCATTCCAAATGGCTACGTAAAATCCAAAGTTGGAAGTCGAAGGTCTTGAAAGCACACAGATCAGAACAACATTAAACAATAAATTTATCTAAAAGAAGAAACAAAATTCATTCAGTCAGTCAGTCAACAAATACTCTTTGAGAGTCTATTGTGTGTTAGGTAACTCTTATGGCAGCTTAAAGCATAGCTTTTAACAAAACAGAGAAAAATTCTGCCCTCCTAGTGAATGCATTCTAATGGAGGTAAACAAACACTCCCCCACATAATGGATGGAGCTGCTTAAGTATCCTGGAGAAAAGTGAAGTGAAGTGGTGGGGGTGGGGAGGAATATGGGGAAAGATAGGGTTAGGTGAGGGGGATTATTTAATATCAGACAGTAAGGGTTAGTTTGAAATTGTGTAGAAGTTTTATTCTACATTAGAATTTGAGAATTTAAGAAAATGAAGGTAGTGAGTATAGGGGAACAACTGGGAATTAGGAGTCCCAGATTAATAGTAGAGATTTTTCATGTAATAACAATAAAGAAGCAAATACTTTTGACCTGTGTGGTATACATATTTTTTTTTCCTTACAGGATTAGCAGCTCTGGACTTTTTAAGTGATAGCATTTGCCAGCCTTCAGCTGAGAAGCTGAACGAAGAGCCATCCTTTCTGTCATCAGCGCGGCAAAATGAGGGGCAGAGAAACCGTGCTGGAAGGAAGCAAGGTCATCTGCTGAACCTTCTTGACTTTGGCCCAGATCACAGCTCAGATTCCACTCTCGCTCCGAACTGACGTACCCCACTTTGGTGCCAGGCCTGGAGTGATGCGTCCCTGCCTCCGAGCGCCTCTCATCCCGTGAAGGCGGAACATGACGACCAGAAGCCCCGCGTGCCACGTCCCGGCGGTGAGCGGCCACATGGCTCACTATCCCGCCGCGCCCTACCCGCTGCTCTTCCCGCCCGTCATCGGCGGACTTCCCCTGCCCCCGCTCCACGGCCTCCACGGCCCGCCGCCTCCGAGCGGGTGCAGCACCCCCTCACCTGCAAGTAAGTACCGCTGCAGTCTTCTCTCTTTTCTCTCGGTTGATTGAAAGCAGGGTGGTTCATATCCAGGCTGCGTTCTCATTTCGTTGGGTGCCGGTTCCTCTGGATCCAGAACTGTACCTTTGGTTGTATCAGCAGAAAGGTGACTTGAAACCAGATAAATGGTGAATCTTAAAATTTGGTCCGTTCAAAACCTCATTGGTATTTAGTTCTATTGGGTAAATTGTAAACAGAAATGTTGATCAAAGATGTGATCAATATACCTGAAGAAATTGGTCATTTGATAAACGACATGAGCAATGAATTAGATGATGCCATAAAAATCACTGACGATAATCCTGATTTTAGCATTGATTTGGGTCGTGAGATCTTCCTTTGAATCTTACTCATTTCCTGGGTACAGATAAAACCTGTCATTGTTTTCAGCTTCCCAGGGATCTTGGCTACCAGTTCATACCCCATGAGCTTTTTAAATGTCCTTGATCACTTTTGGGTCTTTGAGCCACTTCTTACCTCCAATCTTCTCTAAAATGTTGGGTTTACAGTATTTTAAGATAAAAGTAGTTCAATTTAGAATTCTTAAAAACTGATGTGACTCATTCATAGAAAGCATCCGTATTATGTGATTTAAAGAACAATAGTTCTGCCTGTTTGAAGGCAGGCTGTGGTAACCAGCAAGCTCTTCCACCTTTTGGAAACGGTTTTCCTGGTTTGGCACCGGGAGGTAAAAGGCATATGGGTTCAACAGCGCTGCATCAGGCATCTGCAGCATCTTCTCTAAGTTCTTTCAGGTTCATAGCTTGGCAGGAGCTCTTCAGAGCTCTGCCTGCTGGTTATTTCATATTTTGCTGCTTTTTGAGGTGTTGTTCCAAATATTTGTTCTTAGAAGTATCTCCTTTAAATTACTCCTTTCATTTTTCTGTGTGTGTGTGTGATACAATTAATTTTTATATTACATTTCCTATAGCTGCAAGTTTTATTTTAATTATTTTAATATTTATTTTTATTTACTTATTTATCTGCTACATGGTTGTCTTTGCTGCTTAGTTTCTCCCTCCTGAGCTCACTGGGAGCAGGAAGGTTGCCCCACCTCACTGGGACCCCTCAGCTCTTAGTATGGTGCTTTCAAAGTTCATAGGAGAGGGATTTCTGGATGCCTGGGTATTTGGATAGATGGATGGATGGAGGCTTGAATGGATGGGTGGATGGATGAATGGATGGACAGATGAACAGACTCTCACTGCAGGAATGTTGGCTGCAATCACTCTACTATCGTGCCTGATATTTACTGATCTATTTTCCTTCTTGGAATGCATGACCTGATGGTAATTCTCTTCTGTGTTTTGGATTTCTGGCCTAAGCATGTGACCAATAAAGTCTTTTAAGTTGCATAATAGCATTTTCTCATGCTTCTCAAGTTGAAATTGAAAGTAGATGCAGCCAGAATACCTTCTTGGCTATCAAGAGAGATGGGAAAAAAAAGGTATATTCGAACTATCTAGCTGACCCAGGTGCCAGTTCAAACCCTGTTCAACCAACATGCAAATGGCATAATGAGGTTACTTTCAACGAACACATGAAGGGGCCTGACTAAATGATTGTTAAAGCTATTAAAATTTCCCTTAGGAGCTAATTGTGTAGCACAGCCAGCCTGATGGACAACACATTCTAACACATTCCTTTCCTTAGATCAGAAGTATATTTTGTAGATGTAGCCAAGGAGTTAAGACTCCTTGGAGTTACGAGTTTTAGTGCCATCCTGGGTGATCTAATCTTGCAGGTGGAAAACAACTCCTAGGTGGGCGGCTGCAGCCCCGATACACCCACCAGCACGTGCCAGCAATGTTGGCCTTCTTTGGCTGCTGATTGTAAGGAGAATGCAGAGCAGAGTAAATGGAAGGACAGTGAGATCTTTATGCTGGATGAGCATCCCCGAACACTCGAATAGGCTCTCAACATACAAATCCCTCACCCATCTGTTTGCAGATATTTTTAGAATTCTACAGAGCAGCACTTGGCACACTGCAGCCTGCAGGGCAAAGCCAGTCCACCACCTGTTTTTGTAAATAAAGTTTTATTGGAACACAGCCACACTCATCTGTTTACATATTGTCTATGAAAGTGAAAATGTTAGTCGCTCAGATGTGTCCTGCAGCCCCGTGGACTATAACCCACCAGGCTCCTCTGTCCATGGAATTCTCCAGGCAAGAACACTGGAGTGGGTTGCCATTCCCTTCTTCAGAGTATTTCCCTACCCAGGGATCAAACTCGGGTCTCCCATTGCAGGCAGATTCTTTACCCTCTGAGCCACCAGGGAAGCCCCATATTATTTATAGTTCCTTTCATGTTACAATGATAGAAGCCATATAGCCCACTTATCCTAAAATATCCGCTATCTCGCTTTTTACAGAAGTTTGCTGGCCCCTGTTATGGAGATAAGAACACTGGGATAGGAATCAACTCATCCCACATCTAGTCATGCTCTGTGTCTAACAGGAACTGTTAGCTTCTCTAATTCCTTAGACCCTGAACAAGCTGGGCTAGATTGTACCCAAGATCACCTGTAAACACAAGGCTCTTCTTTTCATTTCACAATTACTGAAAAAGCACAAGATGCCATCAATACTAAGTTGACTCATCAGGCAACTCCTGGTTTTCCACTTCAAAGCTCGTCAATATTGATTTCATATAATTCAGCTTTCAGAAGAAGAGTGTTTGCAGTTCAACAAAAGAGGATGAATAATTAGTTTTTTCTGAGGACATGGGTGAGAGGGTGCTGAATGATTGCATCTTGGAAGATGTCACTCAATGGTGTCCGGAGAAGGGGCAGAAAAAGGACGAGGTTCAGAAAGGTCAGGCCTGAAACGCCAAAGCTGGCTTGCTTCACACTCTGGCTAATACCGGGTTTAATTACTTCTTGTAGTAGACGAAGTACATGAAAGCTGCTCAGAAGAAGAACATTAAAAGAAGGCACTCTTGCCATGTGGTCTGTTAGTTGGCCCTCTGAGAGGAAGTTGTCTTTGTTAAAGCCTGTGGTTTAGAAAGACCGGGAAACAAGGGTCAGGTTAAAAAAAAAATTACACACAAACTGTTTCTTGCTAAAATTAAACTTGAAGTTTTATTTATATACTGAGGTCAGTTAGGTAGGCACATTTCATAAAGTCTTGATAAGTAGCAAAACACACGCTTGGTGAGAAGCTGGCTGCCATGGGACACTCAGGGAGCAAACGCGGTAGTGCTGACTCCATCACGGGGTCCTGTCCCTGCACGATGGGCCCTGCTGGCGCTGCTGTCATAATCCGTACACACCTCGACTCTGCAGCTCAAGCAGAACATAAATTCTCCTGCCTTGTAACAAGCTTCTTTCAGCACCATGTTATATATAGCTGGAGAACTTCCTACTTCAAGAGCAAGTGAGGACAGTTTCCGTAGCAGCTACTGATGTTACCCCTGTTCCTCACTCTTGCCTCCGCTGTAACTCTCCAGCCTGGGGTTCCTAGGCCAGAACTGGATCTCTGTCTTCCTAGGGGACACAGGTTCCCATTCCCACATATGAGAAAGTCCCTGACCCAACATCTCCTTTATAGTCATTCAGCCTTCCCAAGCTTCTCTTCCATAAACTAGAAAATATTTTTATTTAAAGGATAGTCTTTTATAAAAGTCACATTCGATCTTTTCAGGATACAGACGGAGTATAAATTACAAAGGAGAGCTGTACTATAAAGGGGTGAAATCAGAGGCTCTCCAGGACCCTTTCAACACCAGGAGGAGATGGCCCTCTACGTCGCTGCTCAGATTTTCTCCTGGCCTCTGCGCTGTTTTCAGGCGAGCAGCCCGTCTGTCCTTGGTTTGTGCCAGTGGTGGAGCCTCTGGCTACTGGGATGACCATTTGTGACCACGCACAACTCAGAGGGAATCTCGTGGCCACCTTTCAGAAATTCTCTTCCCCAGAACCTTCCGACAAAAAGGAAAATATATATATATTTGCAGGAGAGAAGTGAACTTAAGGCATCTTCCACATGTGATGTCCTCGTCTTTGCTTTATGACTTAATTCTTACTTCACTGAGTCTCTATAAGCTTAGAAATGAGGAAATACATAAAAGAGAGAGTTAAAATAAGTAGTAAGAACAACCTACCCTGTATTGAGCATCTCCTAGATAATCCACTGAGCGTTTATTTAAGGCATGTCATTCTTTAACTTTTAAAATAGATCCCTAATATTGCTGCCAGGCCATGAGCCACAGTCCCATTTTACAGATGAAGACTATGAGGCTTAGAGAAAGTAAAGCGCTTACACAGCTAGTTAATGTTGGGGCCAAATTCCAAGCCCAGATCTTGAGGCTCCAGAGTGCTTGTGCTTCCCGATGTGCTGGGCAGTGAGAGCTGCTGAAGGCCTCGGATTATCCCCCGCTGCACTGTGGGTGTCTCTTTCCCAGGACGGTTCACAGAGCCCCTGGGGATGAAGGACCTCACAGCCTCTTCAGTTTCAGCAACTTCCCTGGGAGGGCTGTCCTTTTTCATCAGTGAGGAGTTGAGGGTGGGCCCACAGGCAGGGAGTCAGTGCGATGTCTCCACTCAGCTCTCTGCTGTGAGCAGCAAGCGCGTCGTCCCCAGCAAGCAAGGCTTCCAACGGGAGGAAAGCCCAATACGCTGTGCCAGGGACACTCAGAATTTAATGTTCCAGGGCTCTCTGTGAGCGCTGGCCCACTGTCCGTCTGCCTCTCTTTATGTTCCTTTCATGGCTGCTTGTTCTGTTTTATGGCCGCACATGTGCTTTTTTATAGGTTGTGGTAAGCTGGAAAATATTAAGAGTTTTGGCTTCGGAGCCTCTCTCAAAGTGATCTCCATTTAACGCCAGCATCTTAAAATGAGGGTTGTTTCCCCCGCTTCTTTACTGATCAGAAAGTGCTGTCAAAAATCACAAAATTCGGTGTTTGCTTTAAAAAAAAAAAAAAAAACCCTCTGGAGAGGTAGACCGTGAATCTCAGAGTTAACGATGACGGGACATAAAATGGGTCTTATTTCTATCGCTTGTCTGCAACCCAGAGGAGCCTTGTTTACCCAGCTTGTCTAACGCAGGGTGTGCGGCCAGATTGGAATTTCTTATTGCACGTGAAGAACAATGGGCCCGGAGGTGTTGATCCTGTTTCAAATACATGCAGATTGATGATAACTAGAACCAACTCATTGACTTGTATTATCCATCATCCTTGGCTCTGTAGTCTTATCTTCTTCCTCCTGCAAGTGATATTTGTCCTTAAACAGACACAGTGACCCCACTGGACCCCACTGGATCGCATCTAATTTTAATGTGTCTGGGACTTAATATATTGCTGGCATTTAGTGTGTATGTCGCATGTAATAGTATGGTTCATAGGTATGTAGCCTTCATGATTTTCAAGCCAAATAAAAATAAAGTAAAATACATTTAAACAAAACTTGCGAGGAATTTGAGTAGGTGTACCAGTGTTACAGCTGTTACAGTAGTAATTTTTGCCCATTTCATCTGCTGATGGTGGTTGTGTATCTCTGAATTTCTAAGGCTGAGAGATGTCAAAGGCTTTCACCTGCATGTTTTGGATAGAGTTTAAGCTTTTGGCGTGATTGAACAGTTTTCGTATCGGGCCCAGCCTAGGGCCTTGTGCATATCATATCAGAGGCTGTCCCTTACAGGGGAGGAGGCATTGATTGCTTCAGTGAGATGCCTCTTTTCCCCAATAATAAAGGGATCTTTGTGCCATCTCCTCGATGTCCGTACCATTTCCCCAGACTCTGAGTGAGTGAACGTGGAATCCTCTGAATAGTTCTAACGAGGAGCTGTTTGTCGAACTTTACCCCAGGGGGATCAGGAATATGTGAACATGAATTAGAAACAAAAAGATTATTGTTCAATTTCATCAAATTAACTGCGATGCCCAAAGGAGAATCTCAACTCTTGAAGTATGTTTTTGAATAGAAATAGGCTTTCAGTCCACGGAGGTGATCATAAAAGCAGGAATGAATTTTCCTCTAAGCTTATTCCTTTGATTATCTCCAAGAAGAGGATGTTTGGAGAAAAAAAAAAAAAAAAGACCAAAAAGAGGCCACGAATGGAGGAAAAGAAAGGGGTATTTTTGAATTTATATTAGAATTCCTTTAGATTTATCAAATAAATTAAATAGACTTTTTTTTTAATACGCATTTATTTGGCTGCACTGGGTCTTTGTTGCAGCACACAGGAAATTTGGTCTCCATCACGGCGGGATCTTTGCTTGCAGCATGTGGGGTCTAGTTCCCTGACCAGGGATCAAACTGGGCTCCCTGAATTGGGAGCTCGGAGTCTTAGCTCCTCGACCACCAGGGAAGTTTCCTAAATAGACATTTAAAAAGAGTATTTTTGAACTCATGAAAATCGAACCTCTGAAAACTGGAACCACAGCAGTTCTGAGTTGGCTGAGTCGGCCGTGAGATACGAGAGCTCCCATGGGTTCCAAATCTCTGTCTTGATGAGTCCATTGATCTACAACTCCTATACATTTCAGATGGGTTATTTTGCTTCTAATGATGAAAAACCCATTCGGATGACCTTGAGTGGTGGGAGGTTAGCCTCCATACGCATCCACGTAGCTGGGCTTGAGGGCAAGTAGCATGCCACCAGGGGCTGCCTTCCAAGCTGTCTTCAGGGTGCAGCTCAGCCCTCCCACAGCAGCTCTGGGGGTTCGCGCCATGTCGTCGGATTGACATAATTCCCTATTTTGTTTTGCTTCTCGGTTTTTCTGCTTCAGTTCTCTCTAACATGCGAATGATTCTTGAAAATTTAAGCAAGAAAGACGGGGAGGAAAGGTGGGAGATAGGGAGGGAGGGAGGGAGGCAAGGAAGGAGGAAAGGAGAGAGAGAGAGGGGGGAAAGACAGAGACAGACTCTGGCAGCCCGTCTGAGCTGCAGGCCACCGCCGAGAGCTTGAGGCCACCAGACCCTCCAACGGTGCCAGACAGGCGGTACCATCCGCTCGCTTGTTTTCCACTTTGCTGTAAGAATGATGCTAAAAGTAGCTGCCATCTATTCAGTGCGCTCCATGTGTTACCTCTGTCTGCCACCTGGAAAGAATTAAAAAATAAAGACTGAGGTGACCAACTTTCCTAAAGTTGCCCCAGCCAAAAACGGTGGGACCAGGTTTGAACTCCCCCTGCTGTGACCAAAGTCAGCCTCGTTGTCACACCTCCTGATGGCAATGGATATTGAGGTGGGGCAAAGGTTTTTAGAACACTGTCTTACACTCCTATTGGGAAGTCATGGTCACCGAGACTCATTTAGATCTAAAACTCTGACTGCTCTTTGCCTTCGAAGACCTTGATTTTTTAAAGCCTGTAACATCCCCCTTCACCTGTGTACCTACTGTGTGCATTTTATTTATGATAAGGGTCCTGTTCTGCGGTCTAGTTGATTTCATCGCTTTTCCTCCTCCCTGCGTCTGTTAACCTGAACACCTGGTCCTGCTGAAGCTCTTTCAGAGTGTATGGAGTGAGCGAATCGATGGTTCTGTCTGGCAGAGGGTTTTGGAAATTTGTGGATGTGCTTCTGGATGTCACAGTGATTGGCAGAACTATGAGCATTTGATGGACACGGGCTCAGGGCTGCACTGCGCGTGATAGAATTCCCTGATATCTCACGGCGTCCCAGTGTCTCCACTAGTCATACCAAAAGCCCTCCCCCAAAGAAATTATGATTAACTGAAGCGAAACTGTAATTCTACTTTAAGTATAATGGTAAAATATTGTATGCTTTTATTGTGTCTATAGTGAAAGTGAAAGTCATTCGGTCGTGTCTGACTCTGCCACCCCATGGACTGTATAGCCCCTGGAATTCTCCAGGCCGGAATCCTGGAGTGGGTAGCCTGTCCCTTCTCCAGGGGATCTGCCCAACCCAGGGATCAAACCCAGGTCTCCCGCATGGCAGGTGAATTCTTTACCAGCTGAGCCACCAGGGAAGCACAAGAATACTGGAGTGGGTAGCGTATCCCATCTCCAGCAGATCCTCCCGACCCAGGAATCGAATCGGGGTCTCCTGCTGCTGTGTAAACCGAGAGGAGGTTCATCTTCATTTTTTGAGGGTTTTTTTTTTTTTCAGAGTGTTTCTAAGAGTCATTCACCTTTTCAGGAAATCGTGTCACTGATGGCAGTGTTGTTCGTGGTATTTTGTTCACCAATACCACACATTTCTGTCAACTTGCATTTGGAGTTAAAGCATCCATTGCAGCTCTGCCTAGAGGGACAAGCATCTTACCATTTCTTTATGCTCGAGCATTTTTACACACTGAAGTAACTATTATTTTATCATAAGTGATCTTCTTTTAATTCACTCTTGATATTGCAGTCAGGGCATCATATTACCTTCTTTCAAATTACATATGCAAGTGGGCTATATTATCTATAGTTCTCATGTTGATATAGTAAAGCAGGTATTATGACATATGTTACTAAAAGAAGCATTGCATCTAAAATGTTGAAGATTATTGGAATGAAAGGATAGGTGAAGGGATGCTGGAATGATTCAGTGAAAAAATAACAGTGTCAAATAAACTGCTTAAAATAAACACTCTAGCTGTTGAGAGGAGCAGAAGAAACTTTAGAAGTGAAATGGACAGGAAAAGGTTTGCAAAACCAAATCCTGTGACTGTGCCGGGCATGGGACGGTGAGTCGGCACTAGGAAAAGCCATGGCAGAAGATCCAGGGAAAGGAGGAAGGTGCTTTAAGTTTCCCATCTTGGATGGCACGTGGGGTTGGCAAGGACCCATCCAGCCCTTGCCTCCAGGTCCTGATATGTAATCAGACTCTCTAAGGTGTACAGAAGGGAACCAAATGTATCATTACGCACGAGTTCACTCTTCTCGTATTTACTTAACACACGTGGGTTAAGTGCTGCAGTCGGCACCTCTAAGTCTGTCTGAGGCTTTTCTGGGAAACCCATCAGAGCGATCGGTTCTTATTCATGTGTCCTGTCAGGTTCTACTTCCAATGAGATGTCATCCTAGGGTTTACTAGGAAAAACGTACAAGACTGTTAGAGGTTGAATTATGTCTCCCCAAGAGATGTTGAACTCCTTACCTCCAGGATCTATGAAATGGATATAACTTTACTGAGAAGTAGGATCTTCTCAGATGATCGAGTTAAAATGAAGTCATTAGGGTGGGTTCTGGTCCAGTACGCCGGCGTCCTTGTAATGATGGGAAATGTGGACCCAGAGGCAGAGATGCAGGGAGGAGACTGTGAATTTTGGGGTCATGCGGCCACAAGAGAAGGAACATCAGAGACATCAGTGCCTTTGCATTTCAGCCCAAGGAGCACGTTCCTTCCATTGCCTTTCCTCTAGCTCCATGAAGAAATCAAATTTCCCTGCTGTAACCTAGCACACAGTGGATCTTTCCTTTTTAAAACAGTCGTATTTCTAATTTTGCAGTTCAAATGTGGCTGTTGCTTGAACGTTTTAGCTGTCTCTTTGGATTATAACTTCTACATGTAGAGGAGAATGTTTTGTTCTTTCTACCACACTACATGACTGATATATAGCCACCTAAATATTTTTAAAATAGACAAATGGGCCATCTGGAGAGGTAGCACAATAGGAGGCTTGAGTGTGCCACATGTAGCCAACTCACAAACTTGTGCAAAATAATCTCTGTTTCTAGGCTCAGAAAATAACATATAGTCCTATTTCTCTTTAAAATAGTTATTTTTTTTTGTCTGTACTGGGTCTTCGTTGCTATGAATGAACTTTGTCTAGTTGCACTGAACAGGGGCCACTCATTGCTGCCGTGGACGTGCTTCTCACGGCAGTGACTTTTCTTGCTCTGGAGCGTGGGCTCAGTCGTTGTGGCACATGGGCTTCCTCGCTTCTCTGTGTGTGGAGTCTTCCCAGCACCAGGGATCAAACCCACGTCACCTGCGTTGGGAGGTGGATTCTCAACCACTGGGCCACCAGGGAAGTCCTGTTCCTATTTCTCTACAGAGATTTTTATTCCATATAATTTTCATTGATTACTCTTTGAGACCCCATGGACTGTAGCCCACCAGGCTCCTCTGTCCATGGGATTCTCCAGGCAAGAATACTGGAGTGGGTTGCCATTTTCTTCTCCAGGGAATCTTCCCAACCCAGGAACTGAACCCAGGGATCGAACCCAGGTCTTCTGCATTGCAGGCAGATTCTTTACCACCTGAACCACCAGGGAAGCCCTAAAAGAGAGATAGAATTGCTAACTAAACATAGTGAAAGCCTATTTTTAAATTCATTATGGTCTTTTTTTTTTTTTTTGCAACAATTGAATTTTATCAACCTGAAATCTATTACCCCTCAGAATTTTGCAAAATAATGTTTATTGGACGTTATCTAAGTGAGAGTTGCTTCAGTCATGTCCAACTCCTTATGACCCTGGGGACTGTAGCCTGCCAGGCTCCTCTGTCCACGTGATTCTCCAGGCAGGAATATTGGAGTGGGTTGTCATGCTCTTCTCCAGGGGATCTTCCCCACCACCTGTGTAAGTCTCTCTGGACCCCAAGGAAACTTTATATTTTCCACTTATTGCAAACCCAAGATATAAAGAAACCAGAACTCCAAACTACTAAGCAATAAAGTTGACTTATCTTTTTTTCAACTAAAAAAAAAAAAAAAAAGATTGCCAGCAAGCTATCAGAATTAGGGGAAAGGCATAGCAGAGCCCCACCACAGACTTCAGGAGGGAGAGACCCTGCTGGCACCTTGATTTTGGACTTCTGGCCTCCAGAACTGCTTGTGGCATGTTGTTACTGTAACTGTACCTTCCTACCACTGAAGAAGGAAAAACTACGCCTTTTATCTCCCCCCCAAAAAAATCTAGTAATCCAGCTATTTTCACATAATTTTGTTCTCACAGTGACTTTCTTCTTCTGCATGATGTGACTCTGTTGGCTTGAACTGATGAGTGATATTTTAGGGGAGGGTTTTTTTTCCATCGTAGCCAGACTCTCTTGGCTCTGGCAGCTGCAAGTCCACGGCCAGGAGCCACAGTGTTTTCCGTGTTTTGAATGAATTTCTCTACGCCTCTTTTGCTCTCTCTTGGTCTCTTCCTTATACGTTAAACTCCCACCCCCTCCTATAACCTCCATGTGCCTTCTTTAACATCCGTCTTGCTCTTCTTAGTTTTAAAGCCTTACCCTCAAAATTCTGCCGGGTTCCCCATCACTGTCATGTCAGAGCCTGTGAGATTCTCCAGAAGAGTCATTCTTATTTCAAGTCCGTATTTCAAGTCCAGTCACTGGGAGAGTACGGGCGCAGTGATCTTATCCTCCTCATCATCAGCGGCTCTTTAGTATCTTAAGCATCACGTTGCTGCCCCTGGCAGTCTCTCTTCAGGATTTGTGAGCTATAAATTTAAGTGACTTTGTCTAACCTTCCTGAATTCTTAGTGGCTTCTCCCTCTTCGAACAGGAAAATCTGAGCAACTCCCCCTCCAGCCCCAGCGCCCTTCCTTCAATGACACATTCTTTTTGCTGAAAGCTGGTTTTGTCCCAGCTCTGTCCTCTGTGCATCTACCTCTGTTTGTTCTCCACATCTGAGATTCTTTCAGCTTCTTATCTTATTTTAGCTTCATCAACTGATACATGCCAAAAATCTTTTAAAATTGTTTGAGACAACCTACAGAAGAAGGCTGAGCGCCGAAGAATTGATGCTTTTGAACTGTGGTGTTGGAGAAGACTCTTGAGAGTCCCTTGGACTGCAAGGAGATCCAACCAGTCCATTCTGAAGGAGATCAGCCCTGGGATTTCTTTGGAGGGAATGATGCTAAAGCTAAAACTCCAGTACTTTGGCCACCTCATGCGAAGAGTTGACTCATTGGAAAAGACTCTGATGCTGGGAGGGACTGGGGGCAGGAGGAGAAGGGGACGACAGAGGATGAGATGGCTGGATGGCATCACTGACTCGATGGACGTGAGTCTGGGTGAACTCCGGGAGTTGGTGATGGACAGGGAGGCCTGGCGTGCTGCAATTCATGGGGTCACAAAGAGTCGGACACAACTGAGGGACTGATCTGATCTGATCTCTGATCTGAAAGTTACATCACATGTAAGCTTTACTTACATCACATGTAAGGATTCCAAGCCTCACCAAACTCTTCCCTGGTTAACTTTGCCTTCAGTAAAGTGGTTACCTGGGTCTCTGTCTTTTGTATCATGAGTCAAATTTAATAGTATAAAACTTGTACAGATAGAGGTTTTTTTTGTTTCAATTTGTTGTCAAAATCTAAAAACAAAAAAAATCATTGTAGTATTTGCTGGGAATGACCATTTTCCAGTGAGAATGCAATCTTTTAATTTAATGTAAAGATATTTTGCCCAGTGCCCATAAGCTTGACAACTGTCTAGATAAAATAAAAGTTTGGGGGCATTTTGGGGACAAGGATTGTGTCTTGTGGGTACTGATGACAGCGGTAAGTCATGTAGCCGTTATGTAGTGCTGAATCCCATGCCTCACTGCAAGCAGTACCGTTAAGAGACTGCCCCTCTCCTGTAGGGGCAAGAGTCAAGACAGAAGCACAGTTTGGGGAAAGTTCATCTTGTTGAATTAAAAATGGATCAGTGCAGATAACTGGGGGAGATGGTACAGATGGCACAGAAGATGTACAAGAGGTACATCTTGTCTACAGGATGGCAGACAAGAGAGTCTGCTATTTCCAGACCCCATCTGTGTCCTCAAAAAGTTTTTTTAACCTGTGTTTCAGCTTCCTGATCTGTAAAATCATATTAATAATGGTTGTTTTAAAGGGCTATGATGAGATTGTCATCCTCTGATCCATGTAAACTACTTACAACAGTCCTAGAATAGCAGGAACTCAGTAAATAGTAACAATCATCATCCTTACCTGCGCTCCACTGGCAGAATCAGTCCACTCATAAGCAAAGCTCTCTGGTGCCCCAAGACTGTCATTCCATCAACTGTGTTTTCTGAGCATGGCTTCCTAAGTGTAAAGGCTGTTCTTGGACGCACATGTATTTTCCATATTCTTTAAAGTCTATATTAGGCATAAGGAAGTTTTCACTTCCCAGAGTTTACATCTTGCCAAGATTTTCCTTTAAATTTCAGAATTCTCCAGGAGATCCTGGTCTCAAGTTTGGGTATTAGAAATGACTCTTTTTTCATGAGTAACAATGGCCTGCAGAGTAATGTGTGTTTATCACACAGAGTCCACATTTGAGAAACACGTGTATCTGAGGCTGTCTATCACAGACACGCTCCCTTCAGAGTCAGGGGACCCAAGCGAAGGCAGAGCCCTCCTCTCCTCTGAGGGCTGCAGGCTCTGCAGGTCACTCTGTCTCTATAAACAGTCTCTAATAATGTTTGATTTAATTTCTGTGATGTTTGCAATAACGTTCATTTCTCAACCATGATGGTTTTCCTTCTATTAATATCAAATTTCTCTGATGTTACTTGCTTAATGATTATGAAGTTCACCAACTCAACATGATACCTAAAGGAGGACATTAGTCTTGACATTTACACAAGCAGCACGCGATGATGGCCACGTGCTTGAAAAGACAGTCACTGTCCCCATGCTTGACCATTGTTGTTTAGTCCCCAAGTCCAGTCTGACTCTTTGCGACCCCACAGACTGTAGCCCGCCAGGCTCCTCTGTCCATGGGATTCTCCGGGCAAGAATACTGGAGTGGGTTGCATTTCCTTCTCCAGGGGATCTTCCCAACCCAGGGATCAAACCCACATCTCCTGCAGTGGCAGGGAGGGGTCTTTATCACTGAGACACGTGGGAAGCCCTTCCCATGCTTAGTAAACCTCTTTTATCAGAATGGCTGGATGGAATATTTGGCAAACCAGGGATTTCCGTGGGTTCTGATGGCAATCTGTGAGGCATGACGGGACTTCACACCATCCCTGACCACCCACCCGCCCCCCACCCACCACCTGCTTTGACACCCTGGAGGCAGTTTCAGGATTTGTCTTTCATTTCTTCTTCACAAGAAATTTTATTCGAAAAACCAAAACCAAGTCACAAATCAAAATATGCATGTGCCACTATTAATACTGTCTCGTTCTATTCTGAATCCCCTGATAGGTTTAAGTAAATATACATTAAATAAATATTGCTGCAAAGGTTAACATCTCTTTAGTACTTGTCAAAGTTTTTGAGAATAGAAAGCAAGAGATGTGTGTCCAGAAATGGGCAAGCAGAGAAGTGCTGTGGAGGAAAGGAACAGACAAGGCTTGTTGCTGGGGTCGCATCAGTCCAACTGCACTCCAGTTGCTGGGCAGACACCAGCATCAGTCCAACTGCACTCCAGTTGCTGGGCAGACACCAGCATCAGTCCAACTGCACTCCAGTTGCTGGGCAGACAGAATATACAGAGGAAAGGGAAAGACCTTGTACATCAGAAGGAAAAGACAAATAATCCAAACCAGACATAGTCAGTAGACTTCAGTTTACTAAAAAAATAACTCTGATGTCCCATATCAGCCACACATTGGTGATTAAGGAAATGCAAGTCAAGACCATCTTGCAATGTCCTTTTTTATCCATTAGGCTGAAAAATTAAGAAGTGTGGTGACAGTACCAGGTGTTGGGTAGAATGTTGATCAACATATTCTGAAATACATTGCTGGTGAGAGTCTTTAGTTCTTCTTCACTTTCTGCCATAAGGGTGGTGTCATCTGCATATCTGAGGTTATTGATATTTCTCCCGCCAATCTTGATTCCAGCTTGTGCTTCTTCCAGCCCAGCGTTTCTCATGATGTACTCTGCATAGAAGTTAAATAAGCAGGGTGACAATATACAGCCTTATACAGAAAATAGCTTAGCACTATCCTATAAAATGTAATATTCAGATTTCCTATGACCAAGCAATTTGTCTGTAGGTCATAGGAGAAGCTCTTTAATAGAAATGCCAGGATTCATGTTTAAGAATGGTCATAGTAACACTGTTCCTAAATTGTAAAACTTGAATACCATCCAAATATCTATGAACAGACAAATACATATTCCCTAAAGTCAATTTTTTTCATCAGTGAAAATGAAGTTATAGGCAAAAGCACATATAGACAGTAGAGTCATAATATTGAAAAGAAGAGCAGATTCTTTAAGGCTACATAGAGGATGCTATTTTTATAAATCTAAAATAAATATTGTTTAGAAAAAAATGATATGTTTGTAGTAAAACTGTGCATTAAAAAATCAGGAGAATAATAAAGACCAAATTCCAGATTACAGATATCTCCTGGTGTTAAATGGGAAGGGAAAGTGTATGTGCTAGACGCAGTGGGAGTGATAGAGCTCTAACCCCTAAATATCCGTGTTACTAATATGCTTTATCCCATACACATACGGGTTACTTTTTGTGGTTATTAAGTGCACATTAAAAAGATAAAAACTATGACTGTATCCTTAATGTGTTAGAAACAGGAGAAAGGAAACGTGAAGGAAAACGGCAAAAGCCTTGAGCAGAAAATTCACACGTTACCAAGAAAGAAAAATAGCCAATAATAACATTTAAAAATTTTCAGCCTTCAAAGTAATTGTTCAAATGCAAATTTTTAAAGAAATGCAAATTAAAATTATATCTCTTGTTATAAGAAGGCAGAGATTTAAAAAGAAAGATTCCCATTGTTACCCAGGCTATAGAGAAATATATATAGCGTTGATGGTGAGAATGAAAATTGATGTATCCTTTCTATGGAATAATTTTGCCGTAAATGACAAAGGCCTTAAAATATTCATACCAATGGCTTTGCATTTTGGCTGCTATGAATTTATTCATAAGAAATAAATGTTTTAGTGTGCTTGAGAGAACACAGATATTAGCATAGACTTGTTTATAATTAAAAAAAAAAACTAGCAACAATCTTCCTGGCTAATAAAAAGCGATTTAGTAAAATAGAGAGAGAATGAAATGAATAAGCAACTCTTAAATGTCGATGGAGAAATTAATATATTGACATGAAAATATTTAGTGGGGAAGACAAGTTATACACTTAATAGACTTGTTTTAAATATTAAGAATACTTCATATGCTTCTACTTTTTACCAAGTATATATGTTTAGGGGTGTCTATGTGGGTTGAGGACAAAGCCTGGGGAGCTTATTTATAATACTTATTGCTGGTCACGGGATTATCTGTGATGCTTTCTTCAACTTTATTCTTTATTCTGGGTGATGTCTGTCTCGCTGACCGTTCTACCCTTTCTGCTTAGTCCTTAATTCATAGTAAGCGCTCCCTAAATTTTAACCGTATGAATGAGTACATTAAATCAATCAAGGGCCCCCAACCTCTGGGATCTAATACTTGATCTGAGGTGGAGCTGATGTAATAATAATAGAAATAACGTGTACGATAAAGGTCATGTGCTCGAATCATTCCAAAACCATCAGCTCTCACCCAGGGCCACGGAAAAACTGTCTTCTGTGAAACCCGTCCGTGGTGCCGAAAAGGTTGGGGACCGAGGCTAAATGGCAACTTGTGGGATTAATTGAAATGAAGGAAAGGAGACCTTCTACTGAGCTAATTCAGTTGTGCTCAACTGAAACAAATGCCCTGCATAAATTAGCATCCTTGTCTTCCCAGAGCTGAGGGTTGCATTAAACGTATTCAGGCCCGATTCTGTTTTCAAGGAATTAACCCTTCCAGGGACATTTGCCTTTTGAAATGCTAACTTTTCATTTAAGGTCCTGACTCAACAGTGAGTGGTAGCATTTCTGAGGAGATACTTTGGAGTAGGAAAGTTATTCTATCAGGTTCTTCAAAGCTTTTTCGTACTATATCCACATGCTCCATCCATGCCCCACTCCTAATAACACTTTTCTTTTCATAGACACCAGACAGATAATAATTGTTATCAATCTTACTGTCTGTAAAATCATAATTACCGCCTAAGTAAGAAACTGTATAGATTTGGTTATTTTTTCCATAGCAAATGGAGGTATTTTTTAACTAACAGATTTATGTATGTCCTACGTCATTGAGGAAAATAAATTTTATAACTTACAAAAAATTCATAATTCAACTTTTTAGAATTGTAAAGGAGGACATCTGGGGAAGGGCTTCCTAGGTGGCTCAGTGGTTAAGTATTCTATCTGCCAATTCTGGAGATGTGGATTTGATCTCTGGGTCAGGAAGATCCCCTGGAGAAGGAAATGGCAACCCACGCCAGTATTCTTGCCTGGGAAACCCCATGGACAGAGGAGCCTGGCGGGCTACAGTCCACAAAAGAGTCAGACAAGTTAGCAACTAAAACAACAGCAAAACAACAACAAGAACGCTGGGGAAAGAGAAAATAAGTGCGGGGAAGTGGGTTGAAACCAGTATGAGGCCAGGGCAAGGAAGGGCATCCCCCAAGGTAGGTCCTCAGTGTCGCTCGGATGATGTGAAGTCCTGTCCCAAGAAGAGGGTCCACAGAGTCACGTGGACGACAGGCTTCATAACACAGAACCATCTAGCCCCCCAGAGAACACGTACAACTGTATCGCCAAGGGCAGGCCGACAACACGGTAAATCTGACTCTGTTCATGAGTTTGTGTTTTTAATAACATCTCTCAATGCAGGCCAAATTAATCATTCCAGGGTTCAGTCCGTGAAGGCGGGTCCCTGTGGGGATCCCAAGCAAAGTCTCCAGGTACATATAGCTCTCTTGCAATCTGAACTTAATCTAAAAATAAATATGAGTGTGTCAAGACCAAAAAAAAAAAGGCCTTCATAGCCTTCAGGCAATTCTCCATAAAAACTGTTTTCTTTAGCCAAAGACTTTTGTCAGCCGTGAGAAGCCATGAATCTGAGGTTATACTCTCCTGACAAGGACCTACGGAGTCAAAGGAGCAGGACTTTCCCTCACAGAACAATTCTGAGTCGGTTCCAACAGTCACCAAGTTACGGAAAAGTGTAGAACAGCGTATTTAAAAGTGTGGGTTTTGGAGCCAGAAAAAAACCTCCATGGGGACCCAGCCAGTGACCCCGGGCTAAAACCACCTCCTCTCATCTTCTCTTGGTGAGGCTCTGCCCATCTTACCTGCCTGGAAGCATGGCCAGCATGTGGACTGAATCGAAGCCCACGTGGAAGGTCCTTTGCCCAGATCCTGGATCAGACTCAGTTTTTCCCAAAGCTTCAGTCAGTTGACTGATAAGGGGGCAAGGGGTTTGAGGAAGAGGAGGAATATGAAGAAGGTGAAGAAAAAGCGGAAATGATAAATAATACGTGTGCTGTGCTTAGCTGCTCAGTTGTGGCCGACTCTTTGCGACCCCGTGCAGCGTAGCCCTCCAGGCTCCTCTGTCCATGGGGATTCTCCAGGCAAGAATACTGGAGTGGGCTGCATACATAGGACATACATGAATTCCTCCAGAGGAATCTTCCCGACCCAGGGATCAAAACGATGTCTCCCGCATTGCAGGCGGATTCTTTACTCTCTGAGCCACCAGAGAAGCCCATGAATACTGGGTGGGTAGCCTATCCCTTCCCCAGGGAATCTTCCTGACCCATGAAATGAACTGGGGTCTCCTGCATTGCTGGCGGATTCTTTACTGGTAAAGCTGAGCTACCAGGGAAGCCCTCAATAATATGTAACAGACTCTTTATCATGGAAGGAAAGCTACCTCAGCAGAAGCAGATGGCTTCAAGGTTGCATTTCCCTCCGTTGGATTCATTTGCTTTGGATGAAGGAAGGGATAATTAGTACATATGCTCCTATACCCTTCTGCTTTCCCCTCCCAGTACCATCCCGCTGACCCACACATCCAACAAAAACATAATGGGAGAAGATGCGCTATGTTTCCAAATGATGTTGCCTTCTTTTCTTGAGGTCATCAAGGTACTGATATTTGGGACAAAATGTCAGTGGTGGTGGTTTTTTGGGAGCAGGAAATATGAAGTGTTTCCTAATCTTCTTGTGGCTCTTGCATTATATGGCACAGCGTGTGTGCATGCTCAGTCAGGTCCGACTCTTTGCAACCCCAGGCTCCTCTGTCCAGGGGATTCTCCAGGAAAGAATACTGGAGAGGTGTGCCATTTTCTTCTCCAGGGGATCTTCCCAAGCCGACGATGGAACCCACTTCTCCTGCGTTGCAGGCGATTCTTTACACTGAGCCACCTGGGAAGCCCCACATAGCACAGCAGGAGATGTTTAACTGGCAGGTTCTCTCTGAGGTCGGGGTGGGTCACATTTTTTCCATGGAAAGCTTCAACTTCTTAACTAAAGAATGTGTTTCTTTAACAGGCAGATGAAAAAGAGACTGCCAGGCGATTCCTTGAGGTATGCTTAATTAATTCCAATCTGTTAATGACAGCAGTTTTCTAGTTTCAAATGATAAATGGTGGCCCTTTCTGAAAGGATCTTGAAGTGAAAGGACCTTCTTCCCACCCCCAGGTCTTTTTTTTTTTCAATTTGTCCTTGGCTAGTTCTGTCACTTGCTACTCAGAATGAGCTCACATCAGTACTAGTCATAAATAATGTGCAAAAGTAATTCCTGTCTAATCACTTGGGACTTGGAGTTTTTATGATGTTGCCAGATGTGCCATCAAAAAAAAAAAAAAAATCATCCGGTTCAGAAACGTGATAAATTGAATCAGAGTCAATTAATTCCATGGAGACAACTGGTTGGTTTGCATGGACTTGTGTTGGAGTCCTCATCCATCTTCCTCTCTTCTCTCCAGTCCTCAAATCTGAGCTGGAAGTAGACGAGAATTCTGTAGCGCGACGTTACTGGGAGGTTGTGAGCATGTATGAGACACCCTAGCATAACTTTTATTTCTCTCTCATATGTTAAGCAGACATTTTAGTCCAGTGAAGAAGTCAAAGGGGAGAGCTTTAACAGCCCCAATCTTGTTTCTCATATAGACTCTGTCACTCAACATGCTGACGCCAGAGTGGTGTAAATACCCAGATCTTACTCGTGGGATAGTACTCCCCTGTTTCAATGAATATTCTGCTCAGATTTCATCTTTACTTCCTCTGGACTCTCACCACATGAATTGTAGGTCTCTAATGAAGAATTTTGGTTGTTCGCCCTTATAATGTGGTCAGTGGTTTAAATAAGTATCCCTCCCATGAAACTGTCCACTTGTTGAGGTTAAGTCCTACATTGCTGACAACTTCACTTATGCTAATGCTTTTCACCAAGGAGATCCTCACTAATTTTGTTGAATAAAAAAAGAATCCAAAAACGGATGACTATAAATTTTTATTCTGAAGCACATGAGGGGAATAAATGAAAAGATACATATTGAACTTTTAACCCACTTTGCTGGGTCGTGTTACCGTAACTAAAGCTGGGCAGTCACTAAGTAACTTGGGCTGGGAAGAGACTTTGACTCAGTTCATGCCGTCTATGCAAGGACTTGAAAGGGTACCTTCTGAACCAGGAATTCTGTGCCCCTAAATTACAGTCTCTCGGTGGAGATTAAAATATCTATAATGCAGGGTGACAAGGCACAGTAGTGTGCTTTGATGACAAATTAACTCTTTGGGGGAAAGGTTGCCCGTGTTGTCTCTGATTGCATGGTCAAGGAATCCCGTGAATTTGCTGACATGTAGGTTTTCCTTTAATATAAAGCAGGCAAGGAAGGGGGAAGAGAAGAAGGTGGGGCGGGGGAGAATGTGAAGTCTATTACGGAAAGAGATTGAGTGTTGACATAATACAGAGTCACAGCAGTTATTCTAGAAGAGTAGCAATGACAGCAAGTTTGAAGGCTCCAAATTTAGTATTTACATTGTTTTTCATCTCTTTTATGCTCACAGAACATAAAGGCAGTATTTTTTCCCAATGACTTGGTAAATATCAGAACAGGAATCAAAAAAGTTTTTCATTATTATAAAGCACTTAAAATCCTTTTTACAAGAATTTTTTCTTTTCCTATTATAATATTATATATATATAATATGCTCATAGTTATCATTTTGGTGGTGGTGGTTTAGTCACTGAGTCACGTCTGACTCAAGATCCTGTGCTATAGCACAGGATATCCTCCTCTGTCCATGGGATTCTCCAGGCCAGAATACTGGAGTGGGTTGCCATTTCCTTCTCCAGGGGATTTTCCTGACCCAGGGATCGAACCTGGGTCTCCTGCATTACAGGCAGATTCTTTACCTATTGAGCCACCAGGGAAGCCCCAATTATCATTTTAATTTCTGTATAATATTTTAAAGATAGAGGTAAGCCATTATATACATGTAGGTGGTTTCTAATTTTTGTACCAGTGCAGAAAGTAATAAACAGCTTTTACATCCCAGGAATATTTTCCATTAAAAAAAAAAAAAAAAAAAAAAAACTTTCTTTGGATAACCTTTCAAGAATCAAATGAGATGTGAAAAGTTCTGCATTAACACCAATCTCAATCCAATTTTGCCCTTTTTTGAAGATAAGAAAGAGGATTCTTTAGGTACAACTGAATAACCTCTCATACTTAAATAATTTATAGATCAAACAAAGGAAGTGCTGTAGTGTCTTGGGGATCCGTATAAGCTAATTATTCTCCAGATTTTTCTGCAACTTTTTTTACAGGGTTTTGATTGGTAGGAATCAATGTAACTTTAAAAATCTGTTGGTCAATCACTGTAGAGTTAGTTGTGTTTTTAGGGACTAATTTTACAATGAAGATAATTAGATACTAACTATTATGGCTTAGATTATTTTTTCATGTTTATTACTAGATACAATAGCCTGCAATTTATTTTAGTGAGTACATTTACAGAATAAAAATAGTTCATAAATGTCCCAATATTGATACCTCAGTATGTATCATAATCTAATTTATCTAAAACATAATTCTAGAAACTTTAGCTGTAGTTATTTTCCTCACATTTAATTTGGTATTGGTTGCTATATATACATAATTTTATATCATTGTGTCATAAAACTAAAAGGATTTTTTAATTGAAGTATGGTTGATTTACACTGTTGTGTTAATTACTGCTGTACAGCAGAGTCATTCAAGTCATACGTATGTGTGTATATATATATATATTTGAATATTGTTCTCCTTATGGCTTATCACAGGATGTTGACTATAGCTCCTGTCCTATACACACAGGAACTATGCTGTAAAGTTGTTTATCCGTTCTGTACATAACAGCTTACACCCACTGAGCCCAGCCTCCAGACCCACCCCTCCCCCAGGCCTCTCCCCCCTGGGCAAGCGCCAGTCTTGTTCTCTATGTCGGCGATTCCGTTTCTGTCCCACAGCTAGGCTCATTTGTGTCATAATTTAGATCCCATTCATGAGTGATGTTGTGTGATATCTGTCCTTCTCCAGCTTCACTTGGTATCTCTAGATCCATCCATGTTGCTGCAAATGGCATTATGTCATTCTTTTATGGCTGAGTAGCGTTCCAGTGTGTGTGTGTGTACACATATATTTATGTGTGTGTATGTATATTTATGTGTGTGTATACATATATATTTATGTATATGTATGTATATTTATGTGTGTATACATATATATTTATGTGTGTATGTATATTTATGTGTGTATACATATATATTTATGTATATGTATGTATATTTATGTGTGTGTATACATATATATTTATGTGTGTATGTATATTTATGTGTGTATACATATATATTTATGTATATGTATGTATATTTATGTGTGTATGTATATTTATGTGTGTATACATATATGTGTGTATACATATATATTTATGTATATGTATGTATATTTATGTGTGTATGTATATTTATGTGTGTATACATATATGTGTGTATACATATATATTTATGTGTGTTTATATACATATATATTTGTGTGTGTGTATATACACATATATATTTATGTGTGTTTATATCATTGGAAAAGTCTCTGATGCTGGGACGGATTGGGGGCAGGAGGAGAAGGGGACGACAGAGGATGAGATGGCTGGATGGCATCACTGACTCGATGGACGTGAGTCTCAGTGAACTCCGGGAGTTGGTGATGGACAGGGAGGCCTGGGGTGCTGCGATTCATGGGATCACAAAGAGTCGGACATGACTGAGCAACTGAACTGAACTGAATATATACATATATATTTATGTTTGTGTATATACATATATATTTATGTGTGTCTGTATATACATATATATTTATGTGTGTGTGTGTGTATATATACATATATATTTATTTGGTTCACTTTATTTATCTCATATAAAGCACTTAACATCCTTTTTACAAGATTTTTTTCTTTTACTATTATAATATATTCTTCATAATTATTTTAATTTCTGTGTAATATTTCAAAAGTAGAGGTAAACCATTAAATACATGCAGCTGGTTCCTATATTTTGTACCAGTAGAGAAAACAGTAAACAACTTTTACATTCAAGGAATTTTTCCCCATTAAAAAAAATTACTTTCTTTGGGTAAATTTTGAAGAATGAAATGAGATGTGCAAAAATACTGCACTAACAACCATTCTCAATCCAATTTTTTCCTTTTTTGAAGTTAAGGAAGAGAATTAATCCATAGTTAATCTGTATTTACAGGTAGACTAAAGGATATAATTATAATTGAAAATTTGCTTTTCACAAAAGTAATTGAAACTTGATATTCTAGTCTGCTCAGTTAATATAACACTTCTAGGCAGAGTTAGGTCCAAATGAATATGAGCTTCAAAGGTCTGAATACAATATAAATATTGTTCTTGCTTAATGAAAGAGAAATTATTGGAAATGAGATGTATCTACTCAATGAAATATTACATAGACCCTAAAAGTAAACTTTTCATATGCCTATAGTAAGAATTAGTAATTTTTAAAATGGACTTATTAGGCTTTTTAGTGATGTAGCATTGCCCATTGTTTTTTATCACTGGCTCTCAACTTGTGGGTAGAGCTAACTGTTCCCCAGAAAGCATCTGGAAATATGTAGGAATTTTTTTGCTTGTTGTTTACAACTGAGGGCTGCCACTGGCTACTAATGGTTGCCAGTCAAGAATGTTCAGCATCCATATTGCACCAGACAGTCCTGTACCACACACACACACGCACACACACACACACACACACGCACGCACACACACACACACACACGCACGCACACACACACACACACATACACAAACACACACACACGTAATCTTTGTGCTCCAAATGCCAGTAACCCCCACTGTGTCTCTAGACCTGATCTTAGTGAGTGTAGAGAGCAGATGATGGACTGGTTGCCGGGCACTTTGTAGACAGATATTTACTGAGCACCTGCTGTGTGTTAGGCACTCTTCTGCAGTTCAGTTCAGTCACTCAGTCGTGTCCGACTCTTTGGGACCCCATGAATTGCAGCACGCCAGGCCTCCCTGTCCATCACCAGCTCCCGGAATTCACTCAGACTCACGTCCATCGAGTTGGTGATGCCATGCAGCCATCTCATCTTCTGTAGTCCCCTTTTCCTCCTGCCCCCAATCCCTCCCAGCATCAGAGTCTTTTCCAATGAGTCAACTCTTCGCATGAGGTGGCCAAAGGACTGGAGTTTCAGCTTTAGCATCAGTCCTTCCAAAGAACACCCAGGACTGATCTCCTTTAGAATGGACTGGTTGGATCTCCTTGCAGTCCAAGGGACTCTCAAGAGTCTTCTCCAACACCACAGTTCAAAAGCATCAATTCTTCGGCACTCAGCTTTCATTATAGTCCAACTCTCACATCCATACATGACCACAGGAAAAACCATAGCCTTGACTAGATGGACCTTTGTTGGCAAAGTAGTGTCTCTGCTTTTGAATATGCTATCTAGGTTGGTCATAACTTTCCTTCCAAGGAGTAAGTGTCTTTTAATTTCATGGCTGCAATCACCATCTGCAGTGATTTTGGTACTTAGCATATACATTTTTGATAAAACAAAGAGTCAGTATCTTGTGAAACTTCCATTTTAGAAACAGGCTTTTAATAAATGTTGCTTCAGGCCATGTAGATGAAAAAGGTGATATAGAAAACTTCATTCACCATATACCTGAATAAATATGCAAAAGAAAACCTTGAATGGCAGGAGCAGGGCCTCACATTCTAAACAGTGGGAAAACATTACAGCGCTTGTTTCCGTAACCCCGTTTTAACCTTGACCCTTTTGGCTTAGTTGTATGACTCTATTGTCCACATTCATTCCAACTTCTCCCAAACCCTTGATTTTACATTCTTCCTAATTCAAAGAAAATTTCCCATAGAATGGAAGCCAGCTTCCCTTGAGTGTTCAGATACGTCAAAGATTGTTCCAATGTATTGGGCTGGCAAAAAATTTCATCCATGTTTTTCCATAACCTCTTACAGAAAAATCCATACAAATTTTTTGGCCAACCCAATAGAAAGAAGTCTTTTAAAATTGAACTCTAAAGCAAAAAATAAATCTGTTTCCTCTGGAGTAAAAAGATAGGAACATTAAAACATTAAGACTCTAAAAAGTTCAGAAATCACTTTTCTCTTCCATCAAACCATGATCTGATTGTGTTTTTTATTGTTTTATATGTTTCAATTAACTCAATTGTAATTGCTTGTCAGCATTTCATTCTCAGCAATAAATTTGTCATAAAAAAGAGTAGAAATAATCAAATTTCATTGTTCATCATTTTAGTGTTTGTTCCTCTTATCTGTTTCTGCTACTTTGGAATATATTCTTTTGCTAACAGCTGTTGTGATATGTTTTATAGGGAGATATTTTGAGAGTTTCCTTTCTAATTTTCTTTCAGTTATATATGTATATTATCGCTTTTCAGAGTAAGAAAGAAAATGATCAGATGGGAAAGGAAAAGGGGGGAAGGAGGAGACTATATAAACATGTTCAGAGTGTACATTTTATATATGACATGTTTACCCACTATGAAAGTGTACTCAGTATTAAAATATGTATGGAAAAGTATTTTAAAGTATCTATGTGTGTGTGTGTGTATGTGGATGCATGCAGCCCAATGCACACTCAGTCGTGTCTAACTCTTTGCAGCCCCGCAGATGGTAACCCACGAGACTCCTCTGTCCATGGAATTTTCCAGGCAAAAATACTGGAGAGGATTACCATTTCCTTTCGTGGGTATCTTCCCAACCCAGGGATCGAATCTGCGTCTCTTACATCTCCTGCGTTGGCAGGCAGGTTCTTTACCAGCTGAGCCACCGGGAAGCCCTATGATTAACCAATTCATAAAATGATCGTTTGCCTGTGCAGCTGAAATGAAAGCATTTGTGTGTTAAGATGAGACTACAGGATGCTGCGGACCAACAGCATCAAATAGTTCCCATGGTCGCTGGTCTGGGCCTCTTTGAACACTTAGTACGGTCTTTTCTCCTGACTCTCTTCTTCTCATTAAGGTGTGTTTGGAAATGTAGGGTGGAAAAGGATACTAATATGATTAATCATTAATTACTATCTCTTAATGAACTTACTATCTTATACTTCCTGTGGATATTTTATTTTAACAGAAAAAGTTTTAAATAAAAGAGATTAAAATGTGACTCTAAAAGAGTATTTTGGGTATCAGTCAGTATTTGGAAGACAGGAGGTATTTCTTGATACAAAGTCTGTATGGCTCCAAGGAAATTATATCATACAAACTTTTGACTATTCTCCCGATAGGTCTTGATAATGTGAATTTTTTCCATAGTTTTACTTGCAGATATTTATTTCTTTGAATTATACTGATTCCTCACCAACAGAGGCTTTATTATTGAAATCAGATCACTTAAAAATATATAGCGTCTTATATGCTCAATTTAAAAAGCTTTCTTATAGTTATCATGAACTAAGAGAACAGATATTAATGTCATTGGGTTTGGTTATGTGGGTTTTAGTAGTAACATGCTAAAGTAATATTTCTTAATATGATTCAAAACATTTAAGAGAATACTTGTGGTATTAGCTTGGTAAGTCTTGATATCATATGCAGTTTCTGAATTTATCCCAAATAAATCCATCAAATTTCATTTCTATTACTATTCTCTTCAACTTTGCTAAATTCCCAAGCATTTTCTTAGCGTGTTATAAGGATCAGTGAATTTAAAATGGATTTTATGGAACAAAGGTGCATTAAAAATTTAACTTGACAGTGAATTTCAGTTTAGTAGAGTGTATTATAAAATTGACTTATTTGAAATTATAGTTTCATCCCCAGGATGAAAAAAAAAATGGAGTGTTAAATCTAAATCAAAATTATATGTGGTATAAGCAGCCAAGATGGCAGCAAGGAAGACTCTGAGCTCACCTCCCAGGCACACCAAAACTACAACTGTTTACAGAGCAGCTACAGATAAGAGCAACCTGAAGACCAGGAGAAGAAATTTCAACAATTACAGATGTAAAGAAAGAACCACAACAAGCTGGACATGGGAGCAAAGACACAGCACTGTCAGGACTCATACCTCAGGTGGGGAACCCATGAAAAGGAGGGCAATGATAATTTCAGGGATTCTCTCCAAGGAGCGAGCGGTCTGAGCCCCGAGGTGGGCGGCCCAGTGTGGGGGTCTGCACTGGGAAGACAAATCCTTGGACGCTCTGGCTTTGAAGGCTTTGAAGGCTAGTGGGTTTGAGTACAAGAAAGCGCTGGGACTGTGGGAGGCAGATTCCCGTCTTAAAAGGGCATATGCAAAGCCTCATGGGCTCTGCATCCCAGCACAGAGGCAGAAATTTGAACGGATCCTGGATCAGACCCACTGCTGATCTTGGAGAGCTTCCCAGAGACGCAAACAGCAGGAGGGACTCCAGCTGGTGACATAGATACAGATGGCAGCCATTTTTAGGAGCTCCTTCTACCATACAAGGATATTGGTGCTGGTAAGCTTCATTTTGGGACCCTTCCTCTAACTTACAAACTTACCCACCCACCAGCCAGTCAACATCAGTCTCTGGACACTCACACCCCAGTGGCCAGCCACACTGTGACTCAGCCCTACCCACCAGTGGGCTGGCATCAGCCATAAGCTCCTAGTTCCCCAGTTAGCCACCCTGAGCACTGATCCCAGTAACCAGTGGGTTGGCATCAGACCCAGGACAAGGCTCTACCTGCCACAGCTTCTGTACAAGTCAGAGCTGGGCAACCAGACAGGCTAAGGGACAGACCTGCCTACCACATGCCCACAGTAGTCAGCCCCACCACAACACAAGGATCCACGCAGCCTGCACAGGGGCATCTCCTAGACCATATAGGCTCGGTGATGAGAGTCGACTGAACTTCTGGGGCCCATAGGGCATCCCCAACAAAAGGCAACCTCTCTCACATTGGGAAGTGTAACAATCTACCTAATACATAGAAATGAAAAAAAAAAAAGAAAAACACAGAGGTAAAATGAGGCAAGAAAAGAATATGGTCCAAATTAAGAATAAAATAAAACCCCAGAAGAAGAACTAAGTGAAGTAGAGATAAGCAATCTATATCCAATAATGATTCCAAGTCAGTGATCATAAAAATGTTCAAGAAACTTGGGAGAAGGATGAATGAACATTGTAAGAAGTTTATAAAAGAGTTGAAAGATATAAAGACGAACCAAACAAAGCTATAGAACACGATAACTGAAAAGAAAAGTACGCTGCTGCTGCTGCTAAGTCGCTTCAGTCGTGTCCAACTCTGCGCGACCCCAGAGACAGCAGCCCACCAGGCTCCCCGTCCCTGGGATTCTCCAGGCAAGAACACTGGAGTGGGTTGTCATTTCCTTCTCCAATGCGTGAAAGTGAAAAGTGAAAGTGAAGTGGCTCAGTCATGTCTGACTGTTAGTGACGCCGTGGACTGCAGCCCATCAGGCTCCTCCGTCCATGGGATTTTCCAGGCAAGAGTACTGGAGTGGGGTGCCATTGCCTTCTCCGAAAAGCACGCTAGAGGGTAGCAATGGTAGATTAGAGACACAGAGGAACACAGCCGTGCACTGGAAGGCAGCAGGGAAAATCACCCACACTGAACAGGAAAAAAAAAAAATTAAATGAGGATAGTTAAAGAGACAACATCAAGAATACTAGTTTTTACATTATAGGAATCCCAGGAGAAGAGAGAGAAAAGGTGGAAGAGAATTCACTTGAAATAATAACTGCAAACGTCCCTAACGTGGGAAAGGAAACAGACATCCAGGTCCAGGAAGCACAGAGTCTCAATAAGGATCAACCTAAAGAGGCCCACACCAAAGTGTTAAGTACTCAGTCGTATCCAACTCTTTGTGACCCCATGGACTGTAGCCTGCCAGGTTCCTCTGTCCTGGAAATTCTCCAGGCAAGAATATTGGAGGGTCTAGCCATTCCCTTCTCCAGGGGATCTTCCCGACCCAGGGATAAAACCCAGGTCTCCCGTATTGCAAGCAGATTCTTTACTCTCTGAGTCATCAAGGAGGCTCCACATTGTAATTAAAATGACAAAAATTAAAGGTAAAAAGAGAATATTAAAAGCAGCAAGTGAAAAGCAATTAGTGTTATACAAGGAAACTCTGTTATTAAGATTATCAGCTGACTTTTCAGCAGAAACTTTGCAGTCCAGAAGAGAGTGGCATTTTATTTGAGGTGCTAAAAATAACCTACATCAAGAATATCCAACAAGGCTATGACTCAGCTTTGAAGGTGAGATAAAGAGTTTTACAAACAAATTTAAGAGGTCAGCACCACTAAACTGCCTCAGCTGGAAAGAATCCACCTGCAATGCCGGAGACACAGGAGATGGGGTTTGATCCCTGAGTCGAGAAGATCCCCTGGAGAAGGAGAAAGCAACACACTCCAGTATTCTTGCCTGAAAATTCCCAAGGACAGAGGAGCCTGGCAGGCTGCCATCCATAGTGTCGCAAAGAGTTGGACACAACTGAAGCAACTTAGTGTGCACTGCTAAACCTGCTTTACAAGAAACGTTAATGGAACTTCTCCACACAGAAAAGAAATGTCAAAATGATGAAAGAAAAAACCTCATTGGGAAAGGAAAATATACAATAAAGCTATTAGATCAAACACTTATAAAAATAGTAGGAAGCTTAAAAGACAAAAGTCAAAAATCATCTATTTTCACCATAAATAGTAAGGGTTACAAAAACAAAGTGATATAAAATATGATGTTAAAAATAGAAATTAGAGGAAGGTGTGAAAATGCATGGTTGTTAGAATGCTTTTGAGCTTAAGATATTATCAACTTGAAATAATCTTTTGTATATATATGCTGCTGCTGCTGCTGCTAAGTCACTTCAGTCGTGTCCGACTCTGTGTGACCCCATGGACTGCAGCCTACCAGGCTTCTCCGTCCGTGGGATTCTCCAGGCAAGAACACTGGAGTGGGTTGCCATTTCCTTCTCCATGTACATATAATATAAACATCATGGTAACCGCAAACCAAAAATCTATAATACATACAGAGACCAAAGAGAATTTTAAAAGAAGAGTAAAGGTAGTCATCAAATCAAAAGGGAAGAGAGCAAAAGAAGAAGAAAGGAAAAAAAAGAACTATAAAAGCAAGAAAACAATTGCTAAAATGACAATCAATGCATATCTATCAATGGTTACTTAAAATATAAATAAACTAATTGCTCCAATCAAAAGACACAGAGTGGATGAATGGATTAAAAGACAAGACCCATACACACACACACACACACACACACACACACATATATATACTTCCTACAGGAGACTCACTTCAGATCCAAAGACACAGAGTAAAAGTGAGGTAATGGAAAAACACTCCATGCAAATGAAAATCAAAAGAAAGCTGGAAAGACAATACTTATATCAGACAAAATAGACTTTAAAACAAAAGTAACAACAGACAAAGGCAATGCATAATGATAAAGGGATCAATCCAAGATGAAGATAAAACAATTATAAATATATACGCACTCAACATATGCACTCAACCTGAATATATAAAGCAAATATTAACATATAAAGGGAGAAGCAAGACATTAATAGTAGGGAACCTTAAAAACCCCATTTACATCAATAGACATCCAGATAGAAAATCAATAAGGAAACATGGGGCTTATACTTAAAATGTTAGACCATATGAACTTAACGGACATATGTAGAACATTCCATCCCAATGCAACAGAATACACATTCTTTTCTAGTGCACATGGGAATATTCTCCTGGATAGATCACATGCTAGATGTCTCATTAAATTTGAAATGAAAATCACATCAAGCATCTTTTATGACCACAACACTATGAGACTAGAAATCAACTACAAGAAAAAAAAAAAAAAAAAACTGCTAAAATCACAAACACCGGGAAGGTAAACAGCATGGTACTAAACAAGCAATGGGTCGGTGAAGAAATTAAGAAGAAACTTTAAAAAATACCTGGAGACAAACGGATTCAAAATCCGTAGGACCCAGAAAAGCTGTTCTAAGTGGGAAGTTTACAGTGATTCAAGGAAGCTAGAAAAATCTCAAATGAACAACCTAAACTTACACCTAAAGGAGAAAAAAAAGAACAAAATGCAAAGTTAGTAGAAGGAAGTAAATCGTAAAAATCAGAGCAGAAATAAGTGACAAAGGCAATGGCACCCCACTGGAGAAGGCAACGGCACCCCACTCCAGTTCTCTTGCCTGGAAAATCCCATGGACCGAGGAGCCTGGTAGACTGCAGTCCATGGGGTCAGACTGTATAACTTTCAAGTAGACAACCTGAGCGACTTCACTTTCACTTTTCACTTTCAGGCACTGGAGAAGGAAATGGCAACCCACTCCAGTGTTCTTGCCTGGAGAATCCCAGGGACGGGGGAGCCTGGTGGGCTGCTGTCTCTGGGGTCGCACAGAGTCGGACACGACTGAAGCGACTTAGCAGCAGCAGCAGCAGACTAAGTAAATAATTTAAAAGATCAACTAAGAGCTGGTTATTTGAAAAGATAAACAAAATCAACAAACCCTCAGGCAGGATCATTGCAAAAATGGATGAGAGAAGAATGTCCAAATAAAATCAAACATGAAAAAAGAAAAGTTAACAACCAATATCACAGAAATACAAAGTGTCATAAGAGATAACTATGAACAATTATATATCAATAAAATGGACAACCTAGAAGAAATGGATAAATTCCTAGAAATGTATAGTCTCTCAAGGTTCAATCAGGAAGAAACAGATAACAGGATGGGTGATTTCTAGTAATAAATTTAAATCAGTTAAAAAAAAAAAAAACCTCCCAACAAATCCAGCACCAGATAGCTTCACAGTAAAGTTCTACAAAGCATTTAAAGAAGAGTTAACATCTAGCCTTCCCAAACTTTTCAAAGAAAACCAAAGAGGAAGAAATGCTTCCAAATTCATTCTACAAGGTTAGCATAATCCTGATACCAAAACAAGACACATTCACCACAAAAAGAGGAAAATTACAGGCCAATATCCCTAATGAACATAGATGCAAAGATTCTCGACAACATATTAGCCGACTGAGTTTGACAACACGTTAAAAGAATCGTGCGTGGTAATCAAGTGGGCTCTACCCTGCAGATGAAAGGGTGATTCGTTATCCACAAATAAATATGACACGTCACTTCAACAAATCAGGGAATGAAAATCATATGATTGTCTCAAAAGATGCAGAAAAAACTTTGACAACATTCAACATCCCTTAATAAAGTTATGATAAAACTTTCAATGAAGTGAGTATAGAGGGAACATATCTCAACATAATAAAGAACATATAGGAGAAGCCCACAGCTAACATCATCCTCAATGGTGAAAAACTGAAAACCTTTCATCTAAGATCAGAAACAAGAGAAGGATGTACACCCTCACCACTTTTATTCAGCGTAGTACCGGAAGCTCTATCTATAGAAATAAGACAAGAAAAACATAGGCATCTGAATTGGAAAGAAATAAGTAAAACCAACTATTTGCAGATACAAAGTACTATACATAGAAACTCCTAAAATGCCGCCAAAAAACTACTAGAGCTCATCAATGGATTTTTTTAGTTGTAGGATACAAAATATACAGAAATCTGTTGCATTTCTATACAGTAACAATGAACTATCAGAAAAAGAAATTAAGAAAGCAATCACATTTACCATTGCATTAAAAAGAATAAAATAGCCAGGAATAAATCTAAGGAAGTAAAAGACTTGTACTCAAAACTATTAGACACTGATGAAAGAAATTGAAGATACCACAAACAGATGGAAAGATATACAGTGTTCATGAATTGGAAGAATTAATATTGTTTAAATGATCATACTACCTAATGCAATCCACAGATTCAATGTAACTTTTATCAAAATGTGAATGGCATTTTTAATGCAACCAGAACAAATAATTCTAAAATGTATATGGAAATACAAAGACCCCAAATAGCAAAAACAATCTTGAGAAAGAACAAAGCTCGAGGTATCACACTCCCTGATTTCAAACAAGCAGAGCTGCAATAATCAAAATAGTGTGGTCCTGGACTGAAAACAGACGCATAGATCAATGGAACAGAATAGAGAGCTCAAAAATAAACCCATGTGCATATTGTCAATTATTCTATAACAAAAGAGGCAAGAATATAGAGTGGGGAAAAGACAGTCTCTTCAATAAGCGGTGTTGGAAAAACTTGACAACTACAGGCAAAATTATCAGTTGGGACTATTTTCTCACACCATTTATAAAATTAATCTAAAAATGGATTAAAGACTTAAATATAAGGCCTGAAACCATAAAACTTGTAGAAGTAAAAACATACACTTTTATATGTAAAACATATACTTTTTGACATTGGTCTCAGCAATATATTTTTTGGTATGTTTCCTCAAATGAGGAAAGCAAAAACAGAAATAAACAAATGGAGCTAGCTTAAACTGTAAAGCTTTTTACACAACAAAGGAAATCATCAACAATATGAGAAGTCCACCTAACTGAATGGGAGAAGATATTTGCAATTGATATAGCTGATAAGAGATTAATATCCAAAATTTTCAAAGAACTTATACAACTCAATATCAAAAAACAATCTGGTTAAAAACATGGGCAGACGACCTGAGTAGACATTTTCCAGTGAAGTCATACAGATGGCCAACTTCTGTATGGAGTTTAAAAAATGCTCCACAGGACGCAGGCGCACTGCACCGCGCAGCCGCCATTTTGTGTCCGAGCCTGTGGAGCGATTAACCCGTGCGCGGAGCTGCTTCTTTGGCGGCAGCGGCGGCGGCGGAAGCCGGTGCGGGTGCGCGGAGCTGGGTGGGGACGCCGGGTGGCCGGAACGAATTTAAGAAAATAAAAAAATAAAAAATAAAAAATGCTCCACATTGCTAATCGTCAGGGAAATGTGAATCAAAGCTACATGAGACATCACATCACGCCTGTGAGAATAGCTATTATCAGAAAGACGGCAAATAGAAGTGCTGGCAAGCATGTGGAGAAGAAAGAACTCTCCTACGCTATTGTTGGAAATGTAAATTGGCACAGCCACTGTGGAGAATTGTATGGAAGTTCCTTATAAAACCAAAAATAGAACTACCATATTACCCAGGAATTTCACTTCTGGGTATTTTTCTGAAGGAAATGCAGAACACTAGTCTGAAAAGATACATGTGCCCCTGTTTTCATTGCAGCATTATTTACAAGAGCCAGGATATAGAAGCAACTGGTGATGGAATATTACCCAGCCAGTAAAAAGGAAAATATGGGTGAACCTTATGCAAACGAAATAAGTCAGAGGGTACAAACGTCGTATGATTTCACTTATATGTCTGTGGAATCTAAAAAAAACAAAACACGTGAACAACGGTGGCGAAACAGAAACAGACTGTACATACAGAGAACAACAGGGGCTGCCAGAGGGACGGAGATGCGGGAACAGGTGAATAGATACAGAGAACAACAGGGGCTGCCAGAGGGATGGAGATCGGGAACAGGTGAATAGATACAGAGAACAACAGGGGCTGCCAGAGGGACGGAGATCGGGAACAGGTGAATAGATACAGAGAACAACAGGGGCTGCCAGAGGGATGGAGATGCGGGAACAGGTGAAAGGGTGAGGGAGAACAACAGGGGCTGCCAGGGGGACGGAGATCCGGGACAGGTGAATAGATACAGAGAACAACAGGGGCTGCCAGGGGGACGGAGATCCGGGACAGGTGAATAGATACAGAGAACAACAGGGGCTGCCAGAGGGACGGAGATGCGGGAACAGGTGAATAGATACAGAGAACAACAGGGGCTGCCAGAGGGACGGAGATGCGGGAACAGGTGAAAGGGTGAGGGAGAACAACAGGGGCTGCCAGGGGGACGGAGATCCGGGACAGGTGAATAGATACAGAGAACAACAGGGGCTGCCAGAGGGACGGAGATGCGGGAACAGGTGAATAGATACAGAGAACAACAGGGGCTGCCAGAGGGACGGAGATGCGGGAACAGGTGAAAGGGTGAGGGAGAACAACAGGGGCTGCCAGAGGGGACGGAGATCGGGAACAGGTGAAAGGGTGAGGGAGACAAGCGGTCCAGACTGCCTGTTTCAGAGTAAATGAGCCACTGGGATGAGCTGTACACATGGTAATATTGTTGATGTCTTTGTATGGTGGGGAAAAACTTTAAAAATAAACGAAAAAATTTTTTGTAAATTAAATGTGGAAATTTTGTGGATATAATCACATATTTCAAGGAAAAACAATAGTGTTTTGATAAAACATAGTGATATAATATCAGAATGTACACAACTTCCGTAACATACCCAAAGCCAAATATCTCTGAATTATATATGATCTGTTAATTTCCTAGACTTGGTGTTTGTGCCTCTTTTAAATCAGTTGTTTGGTTAGTGAGCTGATGCAGACAAGGTTGTTGGGGATTGCTGCATGGTTCCCTTCTTTGCTTCAAGTCATTTAAAAACTGTTCATCATGGTCAGCCTCTAGCTGTAGGGTAGGCTATCCGGTGTACCACTGATAGAATTTCAAATGTTCAAAATCTCTTGTATCTGTATATAAAATGATGAAATATTCTATTCTGTGCTTGACATTTAAGTGGGACATTCATATGCCTTCCTGTTATTGTATCACTCAAGGGGCCCTATTACAGACCAGAAAAAAAGATAAATGTTTCAGATGCATCTATCATTTTCTTGGTTAGGGTTCCTTAGAAATAGACTCTGCAACAAAGAGTTGAATGCAAATTGTTTTAAAAGGAGGTGTGGAGCAAGACATGTAAGAGAAAAAAGCGAAGTATATAGCATCACACAAAGAACCATATGGGCGACTGACACTCGGTCCCAAAGGGAGACAGTGTGGAACCCACACTGAGCTACTGTTACCCCACCCAAGGTGCACAGAGTTTGGCTGTTTATCCAGAAACCCACTGACTGAGGTTCTCCAGGAAGGATGCTGAGTTTCAGCACTTTCTGCTGCCACACGACAATGAGAGTGGGCTCCGGTGCCCAAAGAAAGCCCTCCTGAAAAGAGATGAAAGAACTGGCAGTTAGGATGCTCTGAGAAGATCAGTGCCCAGGGAATGCGGGCTCATCTCCCCCAGTGACAGCATCTGCTACAGTACATACTAATTCATGGCCAGCTAACCTTTCAAACATCAGAGAAATGTCACAGTGATATTTCCTTGTAAGATGAAAAATCAACTCAACACAAATACTATTAAAACAAAATAGATACTACTTACCCTCAGGTGCCTTTTCTAGCATATCTCATTGCTCAAATATCTATATTATAGACCTTAATACTGTAGCTAAATGCTTGTGCAACATCAGTTTACCAGCCCTGGAAATATTCCATCCCTGGGTCTGTTTGCCCATGCAGTTGGTATTAAGACCTCCCTCTAGAGTTTAGATAGCTGGCATCATTTCCTTATTAAGTTAATATTTTAAGCTTTCTCCATGTGAAACTTCTAATTCTGAAGAGGAAGTCTCTATTGCTCCCTCAAATTTTTACACCTAAATTATTTAGGTCATATTTTAATGTTCAGATGATTAAAAATGTAAATTGCTGATGCTCTACCTTGAAGATGTCACTGGTTGGTCAGAGAATAATGGGGTCATTCGCCTGGGGATATAGTTCCAGCTTAGAGCTCCAAAGTTTGTTATCATCTACCCACTGCAGATAACTTTTCTTTTCAAGCTTCCTGTGTGCTTAAGAAGCCATTTAAAGGAAAGAAAATGACCAAGTGAGTGCTGTTTGGATGCCACACAATAGCTCAGTGAGACACGTAGAAATTGTGCTGGGATTTATTGTAGATTGGAAGTACCCTGGAATGATCTCAATTATTCTTCCTGAAAACATTACGCTAGGCTGAGTACTGCCACCTCGGTCCTATGCTGATCTCGATTATTCTTCCTGAAAACATTATGCTAGGCTGAGTACTGCCACCTCGGTCCTATGCTGATCTCGATTATTCTTCCTGAAAACATTATGCTAGGCTGAGTACCGCCACATCGGTCCTATGCTGATCTCGATTATTCTTCCTGAAAACATTATGCTAGGCTGAGTACTGCCACCTCGGTCCTATGCTGATCTCGATTATTCTTCCTGAAAACATAATGCTAGGCTGAGTACTGCCACCTCGGTCCTATGCTGATCTCGATTATTCTTCCTGAAAACATAATGCTAGGCTGAGTACCGCCACATCGGTCCTATGCTGATCTCAATTATTCTTCCTGAAAACATTACGCTGGCTGAGTACCGCCACCTCGGTCCTATGCTGATCTCGATTATTCTTCCTGAAAACGTTACGCTTGGCTGAGTACCGCCACCTCGGTCCTATGCTGATCTCGATTATTCTTCCTGAAAACATTACGCACGGCTGAGTACCGCCACCTCGGTCCTATGCTGTGGATGCTCCGTCATGTCTCTCAGCTTCCAGGAGCATCCCCAGACCCTCTGCCTCTCCTCACCCACATTTACACTTACCACGACTGAGCGACTTCACTTTCTCTTTTCACTTTCATGCATTGGAGAAGGAAATGGCAACCCACTCCAGTGTTCTTGCCTGGAGAATCCCAGGGACGGGGGAGCCTGGTGGGCTGCCGTCTATGGGGTCGCGCAGAGTCGGACACGACTGAAGCGACGTAGCAGCAGCAGCAGCAGCAGGCCAACCTTGGGTGTTGGATTCAGCGTTTAGTGACTTTGCAGTGGTCAGTCCCAGGCTTGTGGCATGGACAGTTCCTGCACTAAAAACGTCTCAGGCAAGTCAAAGCGGATTGTAAATTTCAGGAGAAGGATTCGTTCCCAATACCTTTCTTTTCATGATTGCTGATTCCTCTCAGAATACAGTAAGGTTTCATTTTTAGAATCACAAAATCGTGAGGTTAAGATGAGAAGGAGCCTTTGGAAATCAGTTAACAAGTTCAATGCCCTTATCCTACCGATGAGGTGCTTGAGACTGTAGTGGTCACATGCTTTGCCCAAAGAGACACAGCAGGTGTGGGGCGTGTATTCACCTTTCCTTGCTCCTCTTTCCTGAATTGATGTTCTTTTTACACGTTCTGCATAATACTAGGCAAAAGCACGTATCAAACACATAGAAAAGCAACTATTCATTTTTGACAAGTAATAACTAGTCAAATTACCTAACAAAAATAAATAAAAATGGCAATATTCCTCTTTCCTCCTGCTTCATTTTTTCTATACTACATAAACATTTTAATATACTAAATCATTTACTTATTTGTTTTGTCTCTCCTTCTGTGCTGGGATGAAAACTAAAAGAGTAAGGATTTTCATCTGTTTTATTCCTGGAGGCAGTCCAAGCCCTTAAAACAGCTGTGAGGTGCTCAATCAATATTTCTTGAATAAATGAATGAATGCAATCCAGATCCTTCACAGGGAGGGCCATGGGTGTTTTATAGTTTTGAATTAGATCCTAAGAATCTAAAGATTTGTGTTCCTATTAGAGGAAGCTAATTCTAGAATAGGAGAAAGCTCCTACTCTACTATTCTGACATTTTGAATTATCACAGTATCAGAATAAATTTCCTTTGGAGATCAGGAGCCATCAGAAGGCTCATTCACATATTGGCAGTCCAATTCTGATTGCTGAGCTTTATTCCAGTAATTTAGTTAGATCTCTACTGTTGATGCTTCAGGCAAGTCTTTTGCTCTCACTTTGCATTTTTTTCCTATATTTAAAAATTATACACATAATGCCCACCTTATGAGCCTCCCCCATCTATGATGTAGTCTTATCCTAAATACCAGCACTATTTTGTCCTTTTTTAATAGTCACCATGGCTTCCCAGGTGGCTCAACAGTAAAGAATCCACCTGCAATGCAGGAGACACAAGTTCGATCCCTGAGTTGGGAAGATCCCCTGGAGAAGGACATGGCCCACTCCAGTATTCTTACCTAGGAAATCCCACGGACAGAGGAGTCCGGTGGTCTACAGTCCATGGGGTTGAAAAAGAGTTGGACACGATTTAGTGACTAAACATCAACAATAATGCTAACATATCCCTAGGAATTGTTTATAACCACAGGTTTGTATCTTTTGACCATCTTCACCCATTTCACCCACCTCCTGCCTCTCGCAATTATCATTCTGTTCTTTGTTTCTATGAGTTTTGGATTTTTGTTTTTTTTTAGATTTCACATACAAGTGGAATCACACAGTATTTGATTTATTTCATGTAGCATAATACCCTCACATTCTATTTATGTTTTTGCAAATGGCAGGAATTCCTTCTTTCCTAGTGCTGAATTTTATTCCATTTTGTATATGTACCACATCTCTTATCCATTGATGAACACAGATTGTTTCCATGTCTCGGCTATTGTAAGTAATGCTTCAGTGAACACGGGGGTGCAGATATCTTTTCAAGTAAGTGATTTTGTTTCCTTTGGATAAATACCCAGGTGTGGAATACTCCACATTGTTTTCCACATGGCTGCACCAATTTACATTCCCACCAGCGTTGCACAAGTTTCCCTTTTCTCCATATCCTCCCAAGACTTTTGTCCTTTTGGTGCTGGCCATGCTGATGGGTGTGAGGTGCTATCTCACTGTGGTTCTGATCTGCATTTCTCTGGTGGTTAGTGATGCTGAGCATGTTTCCACATGCCTGTTGTCCATCTGTGTGTCTTCTTTGAAGAAATGTCTGTTCAGATCCCCTGCCTACTGTTTAATTGAACTGCTTTTAGTTGCATGAGTTCTTTATACATTTTGGATATTAGTCCCTGATCAGAGGTATGAATGAAATACTTTCTCCCCCTTCCTAGGCTGCCTTTCATTTTGTTGGCTTCCTTTGCTGTATGCACAGCGCCATTCTGTCTTTGAAACAATTATTCCCTCCCATTCTTTTTAGTTGTTTTGTGCTTCTTTTGTCCTCAAAAGCTCTTTGACCTGACACTTTTATCTTCTTTTCCTCAGACAAAGCTGGGGAATCACCTTGGGCCCTTCAGATTTGGCTGCCAATTCCCCAAGCTGTTTGTTTTTTTTTTTTAACTTTACAATATTGAATTGGTTTTGCCATACATCAAAATGAATCCGCCACAGGTATACATGTGTTCCCCATCCTGAACCCTCCTCCCTCCTCCCTCCCCCCAAGCAGTTTAACCTGTACCTTCTCTCAACGAGCAGGAGAAGGTGACCAGAACATAGGGCAGTCATCCTCCTGCGAAGCCCCCAAGTACGTTATTGTCCTTGGAGTTCATGAAAAGGTCCTTCCTCTAATCGAGGAGCTCTTCTCTTGGAAAAGTGTTTCCACACACAGTACGGAACCAGCTTAGTGTCCTGGGTTCAGTCTAAGGTTTGAAAACAGACGTGACTATAGCTCCCTATGTTGAGAAGAGGCTTTAATTTAAAAGGGAAACAGGAGGCTGAGGACGTTTCACCTGTTCTCATCATCATTGTGACAAGTGGCCACAAATATATGTGCGTCAACAGACCAGTTTAGTTTAAACTCAGCTTCTCCTCCTGCCCCCTTGTCAGTCAGCCAGAGCTCCATCTGCAAGCAGCAGACTGGGGTAGTTACACGATGGTTGCTGGAGACCAAAGGAGGTTGTTGACTCCTCCCTTTGGTGTTTCCAGCGTTACCATCATTTCATTTAACCTCTCTTGGTTTTAACCAGTGCCTTCCTTGGCTACAAAGTCATGCCATGGGTGGGTGTGGAGGACACTTGGAAGTCAATCCCTAACAGGCACATATATAGATGGAATGAGGATCCATCATCATGTGGGCTAAGATGAGACCATACTTCACATCTGTGCAGTCGTAATTAGCCCAGAGATATGCCAAAGTCCATTTCTTGCAGGGCCATGTATAAACCACAGGGTGTGTGGGTGAGAATTGGAAAAGCAGACGCCCCAGAGGCAGGCAGATCCGGGGATGCACAGTTCTGAATGTGTGATTCTGCCTCTCTTCACCCCTTCAGCTGGGCCCCTTCTGCAGGGAGCATGAGCAACTGTGCAAAGCAGACCTGGGGTTTTGTTTCTCACCTGCATCCCTGGCTCTCCCATTCCCCATCACATCCCATTGGAAATCTAAAAACAACTGAGTTCTCAGATGCACAATGCAGCCCTATTCAAAACCGAAAGCAGCCTCTCTCTCTCTCCCTGCGTTGGAAGACTGTCTGTCTTCAGAACGTCTTTTGGGCCTCATACACCCATCCGCCCTGTCCTGTGACCAATAAGACAGCTGCAAAGTTCACATCTGCCATCTTCCTGCAGTCCACTTTGATTTCAAAGTTAAAAAGTAGAAACTCGGTAATAAATAAGGTGAATTGGATAATCCCATTTATGACATATCAGAGTCCTCATGCTTCTGAAATGAACCCAACATTTGTCGAGTGTATTTTCCCAACATTTCCCTCCAGGGCTGGTTGTGCTTTGTAGAGATGAGGTTTCAGAATGTGCTCTCTAACCTCCCAGGTTATCAGTTGGGGCTGGATCATAATAGACTTAGATCCCAGTTGACAGATAAGATTTGTGTGTTGGTTGATTCTAGAGAGAATTATGCTCACGACTTTCCTCATTCCCACCCAACACCCACACAGGGATAAGTACACAACATAATACCACTTGCAGGTTCGTAGTTTTGTCTAGACCAAGGCTTGGCAAATTACAGCTCTGGGAAAATCTAGTCTGTTGCCTGCTTTTGTGAATGTGATTTTGTCGGAGTACAGCCATGCCCATTTGCGTATGTATTGTCCACAAAAGCAGTCATGCTGTCTTACTACAAGGCCAGAAGTTGTAAAGAGACCTTGTCTAATTCACAAAGCCAAAAATATTTACTGCCTGGCCCTTTATTTTAAAAAGTTTTGCAGACTCTGCTCTAGATCCATCACATAAAAGGCCACTCAATACATACTATTTAAAAATATTGATGTAAATTCAGTTTCTGGTCCCGACCCCTGTGTGTGCTTTTGGGTAAATTCCCTTTCTGCACTACAATTTTCTCATTTTGTCAAAGTGGAGATAACCTTACTCCTCTGAAACAGTTGTAAGGATTAATTTAGTTAATAAATGTAGAGCAATCAGAGCCAGGCCTGGGAGAAAATAAACTCTCAGCAAATGTTCATCTTATTCATCAAAGCATTGATTTTATTGGTCCTGAGGATATGGCCCTATGACCAAGGACCAAGACAAGCTCTGGGAGTTGGTGATGGATGGGGAGGCCCGACGTGCTGCAGTCCATGAGATCACAAAGAGTCGGAGACAACTGAGCGACTGAACTGAACTGAACTGAAGACATGTTCAAGGAGCTAGACTATATTATTTTATTTCAATGTGAAACATGAAATGGGACAGGACCCTACAGCTGCCTTGTCAACAGAGTGAGAACTAAGCAGAGGGGAGGAATTCTGAGAAGCCTTCATCTTGGTTAGCATACATTTGAGCCATTTTTAAGAAAACATGACAAAGAGGAATTTCTGAATATATATCATCACAGCACCTTGGTGATTAATTTCAAAAGCAGTGGAAGGCACGCTGCCCTACATGTAGTGTGCTTTGCAATCTATTATAGAAACACATATGGTCTAATGGACATGTATTAATAACGATCAATAACACATAGGGAAACATAGATGTATTTTTCCATAGCATGAGTGCAAACATCCAGGGATAGAATTTCTGCCTGGCTCATTTCCACATAGCTCAAATTTGAAATTTGAAATGTAAATATTGTCATTTAAACCAGAGGTTGGCAAACTTTTTCTGTGAAAGGCCAGGTAGAAAATAGTTTTGGCTTTGGGTATCATACGGGCTCTGTTGCAACTATTCAGCTCTGTCATTGTAGCAGAAAAGTGGTCATAAACAACCCATAAATGAATGAGCATGGCTGTGTTCCAATAAAAGTATTTATAAAAACAGGTGGTGGCCAAATTTGCCCCAGAGGCCATAATTTGCAGATCTGGGATTTAAACAATTGCAAAGTATATACAAACTATATTTTCTTTTTTTTTCCCCCTATTTCTCTTATTTTTTAGTATACTGCCTATTTCCCCCATAAAATACTCTCATTTGCCAGGAACATGAGGTCTATCAGAAGGAAAAGAGGCACATCAGGGCCTCTAAATTTCAATTTGTTTTGTCAAGTTCAGTTCAGTTCAGTCGCTCAGTCATGGCCCACTCTGTGAGCCCATGGACTGCGGCACACCAGGCTTCCCGGTCCATCACCAACTCCCAGAGCTTATTCAAACTCATGTCCATCGAGTAGGTGATGCCATCCAACCAGCTCATCCTCTGTCCTCCCCTTCTCCTCTTGCCCCCAATCCCTCCCAGCATCAGAGTCTTTTCCAATGAGTCAGCTCTTCGCACCAGGTGGCCAAAGTATTGGAGCTTCAGCTTCAGCATCAGTCCTTCCAGTGAATATTCAGGACTGATCTCCTTCAGAATGGCCTGGTTGGATCTCCTTGCAGTCCAAAGGACTCTCAAGAGTCTTCTCCAACACCACAGTTCAAAAGCATCAATTCTTCAGTGCTCAGCCTTCTTCACAGTCCAACTCTCACATCCATACAAGGCCACTAGAAAAACCATAGCCTTGACTAGACAGACCTTTGTTACCAAAGTAATGTCTCTGCTTTTGAATATGCTGTCTAGGTTGGTCATAACTTTCCTTCCAAGGAGTAAGCGTCTTTTAGTTTCATGGCTGCAGTCACCATCTGCAGTGATTTTGGAGCCCCAAAAAATAAAGTCTGACACTGTTTCTCTGGTGCTATTTCCGTGAATGTGCCACTTATTTTGTTTCCCGCTTTTTATGAGTATGGAAGAAAAAATAGGTTGAGAACTTCTGATTATTAGCTTGAAGTCCATATTCATATGAACTGAATCACCAAAACCATCTAACTACGGAAACTCCAGGCAGAGCTCTGTAAAGTCTTAATTACCAGAGATTATTTACTGAGAAGCCCGGACTAGAGCACAGGAAAGAGTTAAGGGAGATCCCCAAGCATCATAATAGCTCATCTGCTTGTTCTCGGCTCATAAGCGAACCTCACAGGCTTTCCCCACAGTTCACATAATCTTACTTTAAATTGAATCCTTTGCTTTTCCTTGCACACAGCAGCTTTTAATTTCTAACTTTCTATGGAAGCATGATACATGAACAGAAAGTTATCTATTCTCTAAGTAGACGTTCAGTGAATTCCCAGAACCCAGGTGAGAGCAGGGTGACCTGCACCCCGACCCTCTCTCCTTCCCACCTCTATCACTGCCCTGCAGGGTCACGCCGTCCTGACTTCCCCTGGAGGAGGTTTGCGGGGCTGTTCTTGCACTCTGCATGCTTCATCACGCAGTCTGGGTTCTTCGTGTCTGGCTGCCTTGACTCAGTATGTTTGTGGGCCATCCATATTGTCCCATGGAGCTGCTGGCGGCTCTTTTTCATTTCTGTATGGTATTCCAAGGGCTCCCCTGATAGCTCAGTTTGTCAATATATACCACATTTCATGGATCTGCTCCAGTATTCTTGCCTGGAGAATCCCCATGGACAGAGGAGCCTGGCGGGCTCCAATCCAGGGGGTCTCCAGAGTCGCCCACTAATGGACTAAGCATAGCACAGTGTCGATGGGCCTTTGGAAAGTCTCCAGTTTTGGACTATTGTGCATTGGTGGCTGTGAACTCCCTAATGTGTGTGTTTTGGGGACCTTACTTGCACATTTCCACTGAGTGTGCCCCACAAGTGAAAACACTGGGTCACAGGGTCTGAGGACATCCGGCTTCAATATTTTCTACCAAACAGTTTCCTGAAGCTCACTGCTGTTTTTAAACAGCAGATTAAAAGTCAGTCCCGCTAAAGACAGGCGTGCACATGGCAGCTGTCATGAGCGCTGGCATAGCATTTAGGAACACAACGTTAGACCGGAGTCTCGTCAGCTCGTGAGCAACGCCGGACAGGGCAGAGCAGCGCCGAGGAACTTTAAATACTGAGACCTTGACTCACCAAGACTGTCAGACCACGGTCAATCACTCCTGTTAAAATGGAGAGTGAGGACACCTTGGATAACATCACCAGCACTTTTCACGTCTCCTCCTCGATACTGATAAACTTCTCTTTTAGAGAAAGTCCTTTTTCCAACTCCTCATTGCCCTATATGATTCATTCTTTGGTGAATGCATTAATGACTTGTGTGCTGTTTCAAGACTGTTGGGTTATCAGACCACAGAAATACTAGCAAAAATTGTGGCTGTTGAATAATTCGGAGGCACCAGTTCACCAAAACTATGCATATGGGGTGTTTCGTGTATTTCTTTGATGTTGCAATGAAAAGTGAAAGTGTTAGTTACTCCACATGTCAGACTCTTAGCGATCACATGGACTGTAGCGCACCGGACTCCTCTGTCCATGGGATTCTCCAGGCAAGAATACTGGAGTGGGTAGCCATTCCTTTCTCCAGAGGATCTTCTCCACCCAGAGATCAAACTCAGTCTCCTGCATTGCAGGCAGATTCTTTACCGTGTGAGGCACCAGGGAAGCCCGAAGTTGCAATGTCTCAGATATAATTTTCATGTCAGGATAGAAGACTTTGAGGTTAAATGTCAAGTGTGAGTTCTCCCAGGATAGCAGAAGTTCAGAAGTCTGGAGCTCAGGCCTGAAGGCTCGGGCCATGACCTGGGGGGAAGCTCTCTGACGAGGCCTGAGCCTCGTTTCTTTGCCTTCTTGCTCTTTGCACTGGCAGAGCTTTTGTTGACCTCAGGGACAGAGCCCAGGCCAGGCAAAAGGAGGGCTCCTTGGGGGGTTGATGGAGAGGAGCAAACAGGCTGTGTTGAAGCATCTCCTGCCAGGAAGGGCCCTTGCTAACACGAGCTCCTTGCTAACTCAAAAGAGGACGGGCGCTTATGACATGTGCATCAGTCACACACAAGGAGACTGTAACTGAGGTGATGGGTATCAGTGGCTTCTATTCTTTTCCCATTTAAAATAATGTGTAACTAGATGTGAATTCAGAGAAGACAATAGCACCCCACTCCAGTGCTCTTGCCTGGAAGATCCCATGGACAGAGGAGCCTGGTGGGCTGCAGTCCATGGGTTCGCTAAGTGTCGGACACGACTGAGTGACTTCACTTTTACTTTTCACTTTCCTGCATTGGAGAAGGAAATGGCAACCCACTCCAGTGTTCTTGCCTGGAGAATCCCAAGGACGGGGGAGCCTGGTGGGCTGCCGTCTATGGGGTCACACAGAGTCGGACACGACTGAAGCGACTTAGCAGCAGCAGCAGATGTGAATTTAAATGCATTCAGGTGATACAAATCTTTGTGTAAGCCATGCACGTTTCTGAACGATGTGGCTTCAGAAGACGTGCATGGTGGAAGACTCCTGAGCACGTGGACAGTGTCACAATGTGCCCCTGACAGCCCTGCAGAGCCCCCGAGGGTCTGGCCACGGTCACCTGCTCCAGAGGGGCCGCGGGAGTCAGAGTCCCAGGTTCTGTGTGCCAACTGCAGGCCAGGTTCCCCCTCAGTCTCTGTGCCGAGAATCTGCGCAGTGACTTTGAAAGGATCACATGGCTCTTCTCATTTTCTGTATGCAAAGTGCAAGTCGCTCAGTCGTGTCCGACTCTTTGCAACCCCATAGACTATACAGTCCATGGAATTCTCCAGGCCAGAATCCTGGAGTGGGGAGCCTTTCCCTTCTCCAGGGGATCATCCCAACACAGGGATCGAACCCAGGTCTCCAGCATTGCAGGTGGATTCTTTACCTGCTGAGCCACACAGAGGCTAAAGGACCTGTCCCAGTGCCGGGCAGTGGGCTGCACGTGGTAGAGCTCCGACTTCCACCAGTTCCCTTTCCTTACCCGCTCTTCACTCAGGGAGGTTGGTGGGGCCTCCCCCTGGACTGCATGTGAACCAGACACAAGTACAAAAGGGGTGAGTGGGGAGGGCGAGAATGTGGTCAGAACACACTTGCAGTGAACACCCAGTGGGGATCTGCAAAGGGAAACCTATCCAGTGGGGCCGACCGCGCTCACCCGAACTTGTAGAGACCCAGGCTCGCGCACCTGCGTGTCTGTTTCGTTTGGTTTAGGATGGAGTCCCAGCTGCAATGTATCTGAAAGGGTTCTGCAGCCAAGGTTGAAAACCACAGATTGAGATTAAATGCCTTTGTAGACTAAGCAATTAAATCTAAATCATGAATGTAATTTTTAAAGAAAGCATGAAAATGAAAGCACGTCTATGAGAGGGATTGACAGACTGTAGCCGTTCTGCATATGGCACTTTGATGAAGAGAGAAATGGAGGAGAACATAACTTAGTAGCGTAGCTGGACACCCGGCCCGCTGGGGCCGCAGCAGGCGTGGAGGGGGAGACAGCATGCCGAAGGGTGCTAAGGAGAACGGTTTCTTGGGCTGGGATTTGAAGCCAGCGCTTCCCGGTCTCTGGTTCATCACATTACCTCTGACTTTCAGGCTCTGGAAAGGAAATTCTGAGTGAAGAGAGGCCAGCCCTGGACTATGGACTGTGCTGCTCATGAAATCATTCCACAATTTAAGGGAGTAATTCCCAACATACTTTCTTATAAGACTCTAGTATTTATCAAACCAAACTGGAATTCTCAGTTTATAATGAGGATAGAACCTTGGAATTTTTGTTTTCAATAAGCCAGGTTTTTAAAGGAATTCTTCAACAGAAGTGCATTTCACATTCAGAGACAGGGCCTCTCTCAGAGCTCAGAGCCCTAATGGACCACATGAGAATGTGCACTTGAAGCGAGTGGGAGAGGAGCAATCACAGACACACACATGCATGCACACACACGCACACATATATATATATATACAACATGCATGCAAACACACACACACATACGTACATGCACATATATACACATGCACACATGTATGGATATATATACATGTGCATATAAATGCATGCATGCAACAAACATACATATACATCTATACATACTCACATACATATACATGTGCACATACATGTGCACATACATGTACACAACATGCATACAGGTACACACATATAAACACATGCACACAGATACACATACACATGTATGGACATATACATACACATGCATATAAATGCATATGTGCAACAAACATACATACACACACATACATACACACATATACACTACACATATATATACACTTACACACATATACATACATATTCATATATGGTTATATAAAAGCCTGTAACTGTGAAAGATTTGATAACATAAACGTATAGCGTAGTTAATAAAGGTGGACACCCTTGTAACCACCACCCATAAAAGAAGGCAGACTTTCTAAGCGCCTGGAAGCCCTCCATCTGTCTCTTCCCAACACAGCCCTCTCCCCCTACCCACAGGAGGAACCACCACCCTGACTTTTATAGTAACCAACTTTTACTTTTCTTTATAGCTTTTTCATCCAAACACTAGCATTACATTGTCTGTTTTTATCTTTAGTATCACCGAGATCTCATTTCCTCCATAATTTTGTCCCTTCATCTCACTGTTACGCCACTGATACTTCTTTGGAGAAAGCAGGTCACCTCTGACCGAGTTTGCCTCGAGCTGTGTTCGCTGGTGCACCCCACCATGCGCATCCTGAGCGTGGCCTCTGCGTGTCCCGCAAGCTGGGTGTTGGGTCCAGAGGCGTAATCACATTCAGATGCGGCTGTTTGGAGACAGACGTCCTCTCAGGTGGCGATGCATTCTCCATCAAGAGACGTATCCTACCTCATCCTCTCTCTTCTCGTCTTGGAAACAGCCACTGATTCTCAGTGCCTATATACATATTGTTTTAATTTTTAAAATTATTTATTTGTGGCTGCTCTGGGTCCTCATCGCTGCCTGCGGGCTTCCCCCCACTGTGGTGAGTGGGGGCTTCTCTCTGGTTGCGGTCTGCGGGCTTTGCAGTGCGGTGGCTCCTCTTGTTAAGGAGCACAGGCTTAGTTGCCCTGCAGCACGTGGGGTCTTCTCAGATCGGGGAGCAAACCCACGTCTCCTGCATGGGCAGGCGGGTTCTTACCCACTGTGCCGCCAGGGAAGTCCCATTTATGTTTCTAAGGAAAGTTAACTGGTCATTCCTAGAAGTTTTTTATTAACACACAAACCAGCTTCTCCAGCTTTTGAAAAGGATGGTCTTAGCTACAGCATGGTGGGCCCCCCAGGAATAAAACAGACACCACCACTTTTATATAGCTGGAAGGACTCCAGCGTTTAGGGAGGGCAGTTTTCTCTGGTTTCATTTCAGAAATGCTGTGACAGTTGTGAGCCCTGCCTGCACTGCTCCAACACACACACACACACACACACACACACACACACCACCTCTCATGTTGCTTTTTTGTTACGCCCACAAGATCTGTGTAAATACCCAGGATGCTATTCTCCATTTCCCCCCAATTGTTTCTTTTCACCTGTGTAGCTCAGACAGCTCCAAAATCATCATTCATTTTCAGAGAAAGAAACTCTCTCTGTGAAAGCTGTAGCCGACACCAGATGCAGCTATGTAGATCCACCAGTGGTGTGGCCAGGCTGGAGGACCTCTGCCCACCGGCAGGAAAGGAGAATTCTGGGACGTTCTCCCACAGAGACGCAAAACTCCATCAACACTTAGATGTTTGATCATAGGAGATGCGGGAAGTCGTCCGCAAAGTCCTGACGTCGCGGTCGGTTTGACTGCATCTGTGCAGAGACGGTCAAGTGCACGCTTGCCTCTGACCTGAAGGAGGACTGGGGACACACTTCCACTCGCATTTGATAAAACACACACCTGAGCTCAGAGAGGTGACGCAGGCTCTCGGAGCTGCTGGGGCAGAACTACCACTCAGCTGGCCTCACCCCTCACCCAGTGGTCCTCCTGCCACCCCAGCCCAGGCCTCCACTCATGCCCGGGGACGATGAGTCCCTGCCTTCACATGCACTCGCTGCCCTTGTGGAGGCCCCAGCTGACGCAGGCACTTGCATCCTGTCCCTTTTCCCTTCCAGCCAGCCCATCGTGTACCCTACTCATGGGTCTCAGCGCTTTGTCAGCATCCACCGTGCGTTAAGCACTGCGCCCCGGCTGCAGGAAACAAAACGCCCTCAAGGTGCTTGTAGTCACGCGGAAGAACAATTTATACATCTATGCGCGCGCGCACACGTGTACATGTGATGTTTACGTCTCATGTTTACTGTTAAGATCGACTTCTGACGATCCTCTCTCCTGAAAGGAGATGGGAAAACAATGGCCTCTAGGTTAAAAAACCAGTGTGTCTCCATGCATCGCGTTGTAGTAAAGACTGGGGAGGGCTCAAGCCGCCTTCTCACATTCACCTTCTGTTATAAGAAGAAGAAAGGGTCCAGACAGAGTTGGAGAATGAAGCATTTAACAGTTCGGGGCTGTTGGGCCTGAGCCATTTTGTCCTTGCACTTTGTCTTAACAAAGTAACACTGCTGTGTTGCTTGGGATATAAAATCAACAATTTGCTCTGCAACACCTAATGCATCCCTTGGTGCCCAGACAGGGATCTACAGCGGCTTGCTGCTTGGTTGCTGGATCGCACTTGCCCATCAGTGGCATGTTGCCCTCGCCTCACACACACCCAAAATCCCTCTTATCAGAATCTTTAAATAAAGCATGTTTTTGTTCTTGAAAACAGTATTATCTGGACAGTTGAGTTGGATGATAACCCACAACTTCAAGGATTCAAGAAGTCTTGTCAAAAGCTGTACTCCTGAGTGATTCTGAAATGCAGACTCCGACCTGCTCATCCAAGGCTTTTACATTCATACAAAGAGAGACGAGTGTGAGCCTTGAAATGGAAAAAAAATAATCTAGGATCAAAATACAAGTAAATCTATATAATGTAGCACATAGACCTCATCTTAAGACTATAGTTACTATGCTTAGAGTTAAGACTTTTGAAAAAATATTGATTTGAATTCATTTTGTTTTTCTATGAACAATTTTGAATAGGGATATAGGATTTTCTTAAAGAAGGCATCTATATCACCTTACATAACAAGAAATCCACCACTTAGCATGTTTCATAAAACCCTCAATGTACAGTCATTGATTAAATATTGTAATTAAACTGCCTTCGGATTCCTGCACAGTAACTCTGGTTCGACCCGTCAGCCTGACAGCTGTGTTTCCCTAACTGCATGGTTCAGCAGACACCAACTAATAGACAGTTGTCTTCCATTTAGAGAAACAGAGCAATTTCTCTGTATAGAAGAATTCATTTTGCAATGCTGAGCCACTGTATTTCTAACCAATGTGTAACAGTTATCAAAAGTCTTTTGATCACTATTGTGATTCTTTTTGAAGAAAGCACTGTATATGAGAAAGAAAACTCTGGGGAGGGAGGAGGGAGGAGGGTTCAGGATGGGGAGCACATGTATACCTGTGATGGATTCATTTTGATATTTGGCAAAACTAATACAATTATGTAAAGTTTAAAAATAAAATAAAGTTAAAAAAAAAAGAAAACTCATCTTGAGGTTAAAAGGCCCAGTTTCAAAAGCTTACTCCACCATTTATTCCTTATGTGATGTTGGACAGTCATCTCTTAAGTGGAGATGGTCATTCATAGTCTTGTCTATCTAATGGGATCATGGATGCAGGTCAAGTGAGATGAATAAACAGCCCTTGCAAGAGTACACAACAATGACTAGTGTGAGACATTATTATTCTTTAGGTTTCGTTTTTCCACTTCATATACACAGAAATACACAAACTCTCAACAGGTTTGCAATTCTACTCTTTTTGTTGTGATTTATACTCCACTCCCCACCCCCGCCCCCAGAAATTTTTGAAGTGTCTGATACAAGACACAGATATAATAGAATCAAACAAACAGGGACACATGAACAGCAACCAGATAATGAAGGCAAGAAAAATTGGAAGGAACTGCAAACATGAAAATCCCCTAAGCTTCCTAGCAGTCAGGACAAAAGGGAGCCACGTGACTTGCAGGGTTTCGCAGTCTGACTGAGGGAACTCCCTCTGTCCTTGCAGTACACTGTACCTTACTTCCAACAGGGTTTGTAGAGCATCGCTCAGCGCTCATGCTTAGTCCTGTCCAACTCTTTGTGACCCCATGGACTGTAGCCCACCAGGCTCCTCTGCTCATGGGATAGTTTTCAGGCAAGAATACTGGAGTGGATTGCCATTCCCTTCTCCAAGGGATCTCCCAACACAGAGATTGAACCCGCGTCTCCTGCTTTGGCAGGAGGATTCTTTACCACTGAGCCATCTGGGAAGCCCCTTCAGAGATCATTGCCAAATGCTTTTTTAGGAAGCCAGGATCTTTGTTATCAAAGTGCCACATTTCAAGTGTTGCTGTACCTTAGAGGCTTGTGCAAGCTTCCTGATGGGAGGGACTGGCTGTGGGGAAAACTGGGTCTTGCTCTGGTGGCAGGGCCATGCTCAGTAAATCTTTAATCCAATTTTCTGCTGATGGGCAGGGCTGTGCTCCCGCCCTGTAGGTGTTTGGCCTCAGGCGGCCCAGGCCTGGAGTTTGCAGTCTCTAGGGTAGGGCTAATGGTGACTCCTCCAAGCTGACTCACCCAACAGGCCGAGCTTCCCAGGACTGCTGCTGCCAGCGCCCCTGACCCCTCAGAGGCCACTGTCGACCCACACTTCCGTTGAAGTGAAGTGAAGTTGCTCAATCGAGTCCGACTCTGCAACCCCATGGACTGTAGCCTACCAGGCTCCTCCGTCCTTGGGATTTTCCAGGCAAGAGTACTGGAGTGGGTTGCCACGCTTACAGGCATGTCTGGCTCATTATGCTGCATATAAAGCTGATGAATTATTTGTGAATCAGTCTCACTCAAACCTATTTTAGAATATTGTTAAAAGCACCTTTCTAGTGCTCCGTCCACATGTTGAATGCATGGGAAATGTCCTTAGGGTTCAAGTCCTGTGTTTTCATAACATCATAACTTGTAAATCCAGGAATCACCCCACCTGTTCAGTTCAGTCGCTCAGTCATGTCCAACTCTCTGCAACCCCAGGGACTGCAGCACGCCAGGTCTCCCTGTCCTTCACTATCTCCTAGAGTTTGCTCAAACTCATGTCCATCAAGTCAGTGATGCCATCCAACCATCTCATCTTCTGTCATCTCCTTCTCCTCCTGCCTTCAATCTTTCCCAGCATCAGGGTCTTTTCCGATGAGTCAGTTCTTCACATCAGGTGGCCAAAGTATTGGAGCTTCAGCTTCAGGATCAGTCCTTCCAATGAATATTCAGGAGTGATTTCCTTTAGGATGGACTGATTGGATCTCCTTGCAGTCCAGGCACTCTCAAGAGTTTTCTCCAACACCACAATTCAAAAGCATCAATTCTTCAGCACTCAGCTTCCTTTATAGTCCAACTCTCACATCCATACATGATTACTGAAAAAACCATAGCTTTGACTAGATGGACCTTTGTTAACAAAGTAATGTCTCTGCTTTTTAATATACTGTCTAGGTTGGCCATAGCTTTTCTTCCAAGGAGCAAGCGTCTTTTAATTTCATGGCTGCAGTCACCATCTGCGGTGATTTTGGAGCCCAAGAAAATAAAGTCTGCCACTGTTTCCATTTTTTCTCCATGTATTTACCATGGAGTGATGGGACCAGATGTGTTAATAGCTTTTTAACTTTTTTCTTGGATCCTTTAGTGATATTTAGACCTCAGAAGGGATAGGAAAAATGTGAAAATAAATTAGAATTTCACCAAATTCAAATATATCCTTGGGTTCAAGTTGAGGAGGAGCTTGCTGTCTAGACCCATGAAGTCTTAAAGGCTGCATCCTTCAGCCCTGCTTTCTAGTCACATAGGCAGAAGTTTATTTCCAAGCTCTGCATTTATTGGGTGACCTTAGCAAGGTCACTTGGTGTATCTGATCCTTAGTTTCTCCATCTACAAAATACAAGTCCACTAAATCCCTCTTGCAGAGTTGTTGTGCTGTTAAAGGTACAATACCTGCCATCTAGGCGGCACTCAATACACAGCAGTTATCATAGTTCCACCTCTTATCTACCAGTTCCAAACCCCCAGATTTCCAGAATCTAAAACATTTTTCGTAATTCACTTGACAGCAAACTCTTACCTAAAACTCAAACATAGCCTGACCAAACCAATGTGAGGCTAGAGTCTTCTGACTGTTTAGTGGGATTTTGGAGCAAAGGCGGGAGTGTTTATGCATTTGGTTATGGAGTGTGGCCCCAAACAACACTGGGGATCTTGCATCACAAATGGCAGATGTTCTAAATAGCCTTTCTAAACTCTGAATAATTCTGACTTTTCGAACACGTCCCCCAGCCCCGATGCTTTTATTTAAGGGATTGATGACTATTCTATCACTGGGGTTTTAAATTTCCGTGGTGTCTAGACCATGAAATCTGGACCGTGGTGTCTGGACTGAAAAGGGAAATCTCATCAACTGCATCCCATACTCACAGTAACCTCCCAGGGTCTGCAGGATTTGCCCTGGGCTCTTTGGGTTGGGGAGGAGGTTGATACTTGGGCACAGATGGGTTCCCATCTGATAGATCCAACCACTATAAAGTCCTTCTCACACTGAAATCTGCCTCCCTGTCCACTCTCCTACTTGTCCCTGTTCCTGAGCGCTGAGAGGACAGAGAATAAAGCAGCTAGCCCTTCCAGGTGGCTGCTTCTTGTGTATTTGAACAGTGCTGTTCTGTTTCTGAAGCCATTGTTTATGCAAGCAGACAAACCCATTTCCTATAGCCAGCCCTTAGCTGACCCATTTCTATACCTCTTCCATTTATTTTGTCCATTTTCCACTTAACAAGTGTGATCTGGGATCAGAAGTATCATGGTCTTTGTCTTAAAAACTATTTCCAACTATGTATAAGCAACTCCTCTTTTCTGGCCCCAAACAGTATCTTCTCAGGGACTGAGCTTTTGTACAGTGGATGGTTCAGACCCAGTCAGATTCTGAGCCATCTCTTTACTAGACCTTAGGGGAGATATGTAAACTCGCAGACCCTCAGTCTCTTTATCTGTAAAGTGGAAGTGATCCTGTGACCTTCCTTGCTGTAAAGATTAGAGGGAACACCTGAGAAACACCCAATAGCTTACCTGACACAAAACAGGCAGGTTGAAGATGGTAGTGGTTGTTATTAGAAGTTTAATAAATAATCCTCCTCTTCTTTATCGTCGTGCTTTATTGCTTTCTTAGGCTGACACTGGTACTATCGAAATTCCACTCAAGCTTAAGACATTGGTGGGCTTATTGTTAGGTGCAGTCTGCGTGAAAGTGATGTCATTGTGAAGATTCAATTTGTATAATAAACAGTTTCTGCCTGTCACCAAGGGAAGTCACAGTACTTCTCCTCCCTCCTTCATCTCTTGTGAATCAAATGCAACTTCCAGGACAGCTTGATTGACACAAGTACATAAATCTGTATCTTTGAAGCATCTATTGAGAGATCTACAGTAGAAATTCATTTTTCCAGCCTAGCTAGAAACCAAGTGGATTCCAGGGTACCTCGCTTCTCATTTCAAGACTATGCACACTGTGTGAATGTTTCCAAGTGTACAGAGTAGAGTCATAAATTTTAGTTTTATCAGTGCCAAAACCTTGGTGCCAAAGAACATCTTAACATTACTATTAGTGTGTGTTGTATCCTGTAATTAAACAGAGTCAACTTGTAGATGAGTTCTTCTGAAGACAGAGCCCTCCTTTCATGGGAGAATAATCAGAATGAGCTATTGCTCTCATTAAGCTCCTTGGCAAGACATCACCAGTGTGGCCTGTCATCCTGATGATGCATTAGTGCCATTCATCACCAGGGTGAATCCCACTAGTGTGTCCTTACTCCTCAGGCAGGCCTGCCCATGCAGAAAGCATCCCGGGGCAGATGGAGGCTGACTGCGGTCCAGGCTCCAAAAAGTTCTCTGGAATGGGATCTCCCTACCTTTTTTTCCCCCCCTTTGAAGTTGAGCTGCATTTAAGTTATCCAAACCAATGCCCATCTGTCCCCAGGCTGTTCTGATTTTTCCTCTCTGACTCACTCAGAGTCCTTTACCTGCCCACAGATATCTGACTTTCATTCCTTTGACTGTATAATTGGCCCACTTGGTTCTTTCCTGAAGAGGAACCCCTCAACAACCTTTAGTTCCATGGCTGATGTCAAAACTTCTGAGTTTCTATGTGATTCACGCCTTACATAATTGTAAAGTGGATACTTTTCAAAGTATTTTTATTTACTTACTTCTTTATTTATTTTAGGCTGTGCTGGGGCTTTGCTGCCTGGGCTTCTCTCTAGGTGTGGCCAGTGGGGGCTACTCCTTGTTACGGTGCGAGAGTTTCTCAGTGCTGTGGCCTCTGTTGCTGCAGAGCAGGGGCTCTAGGGCCTGCAGGCTTGCGTGTTACGGCTCGCAGGCTCAGTAGCTGGGGCTCCGGGCTCTAGAGCACAGGCTCAGTAGCTGGGGCTCCAGGCTTAGTTGCTCTGCAGCATGTGGCATTTTCCCGGAGCAGGGATCAAATCCGTGTCTTCCCGTGTTAGCAGATGGATTCTTTACACTGAGCCGCCACGGGAGCCCTGGATACATTTTTTTTAAAGACTTATTCAATGATGCCACTTCAGTTTTTTTTTAAAAAGTAAGAGATAATGATACTAAAGATCAAGGTTTTACAACTAGGAGGTAAATAAGTCAGGAAGACCTGATACTCAGCACAGGAAGTACAGACAACAAAATGTACTATAAACTTTAAAGCTGCTAAGAGACTAAGTCTTAATTGTTTTCAGCACTAGGAGAAATGATAATTATATGATGAAAGGTGTCAACTATTGCTATAAGGCAACCACACTGCAATATAATCTTAGCAAATCAGTATATTTTCACCTTAAACTTACATAATGCCAATCATACCTCCGTAAAGAAAGTAAAAGATTCTCTACCAAAAAGAAATACACATCAAGGCTAACACTTGTTGTTGTCTAGTCAATGAGCTGTGTCTGACCCTCTGATCCCATGGACTGCAGCACTCCAGGCTCCTCTGTTCTCCATCTCCCAGAGTTTGCACAAATTCATGTCTGTTGAGTCAATGATGCTATCTAACCATCTCATCCTCTGCCGCCCCTTCAATTGCCTTCAGTCCTTCCCAGGAAATGGTCTTTTCCAGTGAATTGGCTCTTCACATCCGTGGCCAAAGTATTGGAGGTTCAACTTCATCAACATTCCTTCCGATGAATATTCAGGATTGGTTTCCTTTAGGATTGGCAGGTTTGACCTCCTTGCAGTCCAAGGGACTCTCAAGAGTCCCAACACCACAATTTGAAAGCATCAGTTCTTTGGCGCTCAACGTTTTTTATGTTTTTATCTCACGTTTTTATCTCACATCCATACATGACTGCTAGAAAGATGATAGCTTTGACTAAATGGACCTTTGTCAGCAAAGTGACATCTCTGCTTCTTAATACACTGTCTAGGTTTGTCATAGCTTTCCTCCCAAAACACAAGCATCTTTTAATTTCATGACTGCAGTCACCATCTGCAGTGATTTTGGAGCCCAAGAAAATAAAATCTCCACTGCTTCCAGTTTTTCCCCTTCTATTTGTCATAAAGTGATGGGACTGGATGCCATGACTTTGTTTTACGATTGTTGAATTTCAAGCCAGTTTTTTCACTTTGCTCTTTCACCCTCATCAAGAGATTCTTTAGTTCCTCTTCACTTTCTGCCAGTAGAGTGGTGTTATCTGTATATGTGAGGCTGTTGATGTTTCTCCCAACATCTTGATTCCAGCTTGTGATTCATCCAGCCCAGCATTTCACATGATATACTCTGCATGTAACTTAAATAAGCAGGGTGACAATACACAGCCTTGTTGAACTCCTTTCCCAATTTTGAACCAGTCCATTGTTCCATGTCTAGTTCTAACTGTTGTGTCTTGACCCAAATAAAGGTTTCTCAGGAGACATGTAAAGTGGTCTGGTACTCCCATCTCTTTAAGAATTTTCCACAGTTTGTTATGATCCACACAGTCAAAGGCTTCATCATAGTCAGTGAAGCAGAAGTAGATGTTTTTGTGAAAATCCCATGCTTTGTCCATGATCCAATGAGTGTTGGCAATTTGATCTCTGGTTCCTCTGCCTTTTCTAAATCCATCTTGAATATCTGGAAGTTCACAGTTCGCATACTGTTGAAACCTAGGATTTTGAGGATAACCTTGCTGGTATGTGAAATGAGTGTGACTGTATGTTAGTTTGAACATTCTTTGCATTGGCCTTCTTTGGAATTGGAATGAAAACTGACCTTTTCCAGTACAGTTGCCACTACTGAGTTTTCAAATTTGCTGACCTATTGAGTGCAGCACTGTGAAAGTGCTGCACTCAATAGGTCTTTTAGGATTTGAAATAGCTCAGCTGGAATTTCATCACTTCCACTAGCTTTATTCATAGTAACGCTTCCTAAGGTCCACTTGACTTCACACTCCAGGATGTCTACCTCTAGATGAGTGACCAAACCATTGTGGTTATGAGTCATTAGAATTTTCTTATATAGTTCTTCTGTGTATTCTTGCCACTTCATCTTAATCTCTTCTGCTTCTGTTAGATCTATACTGTTTCTATCCTTTATCATGCTCATCCTTGCATGAAATCTTCCCTTGATCTCTCCAATTTTCTTAAAGAGATCTCTAGTCTTTCCCATTCTATTGTTTTTCTCTACTTTTTTGCACCGTTCATTTAAGAAGGCTTTCTTATCTCTCCTTGCTATCCTTTGGAACTCTGCATTCAACTGAGTATATCTTTGCCTTTCATTTATCTTCTTTCCCCTGCTATTCCTCCTCAGACAATGACTTTGCCTTCTTGCATTTCTTTTTTCTTGGGATGGTTTTGGTCACTGCCTCCTGTCCAGTGTTATGAACCTCTGTTCATAGTTCTTCCAGCACTCTGTCTACCAGACATAATCCCTTTAATCTATCTGTCACCTCCACTGTATAATTGTAAGGGATTTGATTTAGGTCATACATGAATGATCTAGTGGTTTTCCCCCATTTTCTTCAATTTAAGGCCAAATTTTACAATAATGAGCTCATAATCTGAACACAGTCAGCTCCCAGTCTTGTTTTAACTGGCTCTATAGAGCTTCTCCATCTTTGGCTGCAAAGAATATAATCAACTTGATTTCTGTATTGACCATCTGGTGATGTCCTTATGTGGAGTCATCTCTTGTGTTTTTGGAAAAGGGTGTTTGCTATGACCAGCTTGTTCTTTTGACAAAATTCTGTTGGCCTTTTCTCTGCTTCATTTTTACTCCAAGGCCAAGCTTGCTTGTTATTCCAAGTATCTCTTGACTTCCTACTTTTGCATTCCAGTCCCCTATAATGAAAAGGACATCTTTTTTCAGTTAGTTCTAGAAGGTCTTGTAGGTCTTCATAGAACTGGTCAACTTCAGCTTCTTCGGCATCAGTGGTTGGGGTGTAGAGTTGGATTACTGTGATGTTTAGTGGTTTGCCTTGGAAACAAACCAAGATCATTCTATTGTTTTTCAGACTGTACCCAAGTACTGCATTACTGACTCTTTTGTTGACTATGAGGGCTACTCCATTTCTTTTAAGGGATTCTTTCTCACAGTAGTAGATATATTTGTCATCTGAATTAAATTCACCCATTCTTGTTCATTTTAGTTCACTGATTCCTAAGATGTTGATATTCACTCTTGCCATCTCCTGCTTGACCCCCTTCCAATTTACCTTGATTCATGGACCTAACATTCCAGGTTCCTGTGCAATACTGTTCTTTGCAGCATCAGACTTTACTTTCACGACCAGACACATCCACAACTGAGTGCCGTTTCTGCTTGACCTAACCTCTTTATTCTTTCTGGAGCTGTTAGTAATTTCCCTCTCCCTCCCACAGTAGCATATTGGACACCTAGCGACCTGGGGGGACCCATCTTCTGGTGTCATATCTTTTTGCCTTTTCATACTGTTCATGGGGTTCTCAAGGCAAGGATTCAGGGGTAGGCTACTGTATCCTCCTCCAGTAGACCACATTTTGTCAGCGCTCTTCACTATGACCCATCCATCTTGGGTGGCCCTGCACAGCTTGATTCATAAGTTTATTGAGTTACACAAGCCCTTTCGCCGTGACAAGGCTGTGATCCATGAAGGAGAAGGCTAACATACCCAGTGCAATTGAGTTTTATATTTATCTCTGTGCAAACTGGCAACAAAATCAAAAAGGGATGATGGTTTGAAATAATGAAAAACATTTTGTTTCAAAACTTTGTAATATTAAATTAAAAAAATTTTTTTAATTTGGATACATACCTCAGTTCAGTTCAGTCACTCAGTCGTGTCCGACTCTGCGACCCCATGAATCGCAGCACACCAGGCCTCCCTGTCCATCACCAACTCCCGGAGTTCACCCAGACTCACATCCATCGAGTCAGTGATGCTATCCAGCCATCTCATCCTCTGCCGTCCCCTTCTCCTCCTGCCCCCAATCCCTCCCAGCATCAGAGTCTTTTCCAATGAGTCAACTCTTCGCATGAGGTGGCCAAAATACTGGAGTTTCAGCTTCAGCATCATTCTTTCCAAAGAAATCCCAGGGCTGATCTTCTTCAGAATGGACTGGTTGGATCTCCTTGCAGTCCAAGGGACTCTCAAGAGTCTTCTCCAACACCACAGTTCAAAAGCATCAATTCAGCACTCAGCCTTCTTCACAGTCCAACTCTCACATCCATACATGACCACAGGAAAAACCATAGCCTTGACTAGATGAACCTTTGTTGGCAAAGTAATGTCTCTGCTTTTGAATATGCTATCTAGCTTGGTCATAACTTTCCTTCCAAGGCATAAGCGTCTTTTAATTTCATGGCTGCAGTCACCATCTGCAGTGATTTTGGAGCCCAAAAAAATAAAGTCTGACACTGTTTCCACTGTTTCCCCATCTATTTCCCGTGAAGTGATGGGACCGAATGCCATGATCTTCGTTTTCTGAATGTTGAGCTTTAAGCCAACTTTTTCACTCTCCACTTTCAGTTTCATCAAGAGGCTTTTGAGTTCCTCTTCACTTTCTGCCATAAGGGTGGTGTCATCTGCATATCTGAGGTTATTGATACATTCTTTAGGATACATACCTAAAGAATGTTAAAGAACATAATCAACTTTGCCTTTAATGGCAATATCACTGAAAATTCTTCATAGTGATTTCTTGTTCTCATCCTTTGATAAAGTCAGGATGTATTATAATTAAAATATATCCATTTAAGGCATTTTCTGTGAAAGCTAATGTGGTACAGGTATGTAATTTTCTTTGGGAATAGAGGTAGAAAACCTATGGGAATGGATGGGAGGATTTCTTTCTATTTTCCTCTAAAATCACTTCTCTCCTCTGAACACTTTTCAAAGGGTCGGGTAGCAATTTATGATTTTTTTTTAGTTTCATGAGTGATAAAATTTGCAATCAATAAAATTTACCCTTTTTCAGTATACATTGTGATGTATTTTTGTATCTGTACATAATCAATGTGGCTACCACTACAATCAAGACATTGAAGGGTTTGGGGTTTGTTGGTTTTTTTTTTTTTAGTTGGTTTTGTATTGGCTACAACACGTGGCATCCAGGATCTTAGTTCTGCGACCAGGGATTGAACCCACACTCTCTGCAGTGGAAGCAGAGAGTCTTAGCCGCTGGACCACCAGGCAAGTCCCTGAAGAGTTTTCTCATGCTGAAAAGCCTCCCATGGTCCTGTGCAGTGGGTCCCCTCTCCCAACACCCCACATAGGCAACCACTGATCTTTCTTTGACTATTAAGTTCCCTTTGCTAGAATTCCATACAAATCAAATATACATACTGTCTTTTGTCTTTGACTTCTTTTATTGCACTCTGTGCTGTTGTTTGTATCATAATTTTTTTTTTCATTTTTACTACTGAGTACTATTTCACTAGGATTTGTTTTCATAAGAAAATTTGAAGCATATTAAAAGCAGTTGCAAGAAAGAATATTCATATGAATTTAATAAGACGCATAGAGGTGGCGATGTGTTGTCTTGACTGAAGAGAGAGCCAAATGTGTTCAATTCCAACATGTGCTTTAATACTTTACAGTGGGGAGCTTGGAAACCAAGTGGTAGCACCATGTTCCCCAGCTCTGTCTGCAGGATCCAGCCCCAAGCCTGCTTTCCTGGCTGCTTCATAAATCACTGTTAGATAAGAAGATTAAGACATTAGTAGATGCTTATCCAACCCCAGCATATCACATGAAGAGAGCAGTCCTTCAGGACCACGAACCATCAAACACAAAGGAGAAAGTTATATTCACTATCAGAGAAATGCTTTTAAAGTAACTGGGTGTTCTGGACGTATTTCCATTTCTTTATGAACTCATTTTTGGTCCTATCACCTGTGCATTTTTAAAACGTTTGTCATTCTGTGTATTTTATCCTGAACTCCCAGCTCTGAGATAATCAACTGAATGCATTGACTCTGCCCTGTCCTTTTATTTGCCCTTAAAGTATTTCTAAACATTTAGCAATTTTCTGAAGCACACACTGTCTTCAGTTCCAAGAATTTTCCTAATCAAATAGAAGTGTAACCAAGGAATGATACACCTGTAAACAGAGCACCAGGGAATGTTAACACTTGAAGGTGCTTTAGTCTAATGTCCTCATTAAAACTGACTCTCTAAAGTGAGCTGCCCCAGTTTACACAGCGTTTGGTGGCAAGTGTTGTACATTCGAAAATAAATGTGTTAACAGCCTATTAATTCCAATCAGCAAGCAATTAGTTTCCAGAATAGAACTGAAAGCAATAGAGAGATCTTTCCATTTGCTTACTTGTTCATATTCAAGCTTTACTCAGGAGAATTGGTAGTTTGCAGCCTTTATTATTTTGAGTGGTATTGGAGCATGTTAAGGGCAAAAACTTTCACAAGGAGAAACTACATAGCTTAGATTAGAATTTACGTCAAAGCAAATAAAGCAAAAGGCAAAATTCTGTACTGGAGCAGATTGAACCTCAACTTAACCAGAGCTCTTAGCAGGAAGCAAAATCTATTAACTATATGCCTTAAACTAAACATTTATTTGGTCTTTAAGATTTATTCTCCATGTCAAATCACTAAATATTCCAGAAATTTGGTTTTCAGGTAGAATGTTCATCTGAAATTATAATAGATTAATTTTGGCTCTTGTCATATACCTTATCTAGAAACTTTAACATTCAAAAGGATTTAGATTCAGCTAATTAAAAAACGTTCAGATGCAGGCCTCTGAAATATCCTGAATTTTACAGATCTAATGAACCGTTAAGATTCAACAGAATTGTGTTGGTTTTATAAATCCTGCAAAGTGTTACCTAAGGCTTTAGACGTCCGCTTGCAACTGGATAAAACTCTGCCTGCTCTGCTTATCCATATCCATTAATGCAAAAATTATTTATCAAGTGCTTGCTAAGTGCTAAAGTTATATAACACAGGGATGAGTAAATACTCTGTATGGCAAGGGGAAGAACAGAGGATCTCAGTATGGGGAGGGAATTAAGACTTCAAGAGGAGGAGGCTTGAGTGTTAGATTTTATGTGAGGAGAAGCATGTTAGTAGGTTAGCAGGATGAAAATAATTCCTGAAACTGCCAAGGAACTGTGTGAAAAGGGCAGTAAGCAGAGTGTCTTCTCTGTGAGCCCGTTTTGGAAGGACATAAATCCTTCCAAAAGGAGATATACATCCGTAGGCCAAGATGACTCGGTCATATTTCAGCACCAAACAGGTGGAACTCAGCATCATTTAAGATGCCATACTTTCTGGAATCCTTAAATTTCCAGTAACTAATATGCCATAACAAAAACATTGAAGTCTCAAAATGGAACATTGGTACTTAAAAAAAAAATACCTGGAACTTTATGTTATAGTGTTCAAATAAACATAAGAAAGAATTTTACACGCAACAGGACAGTTCAACATAGGTGACATAGGCATAGATACATACACACTTGTCATGAGGACAACCACACCAAACTGTCATTTCTAATCAGTAGATGATCTTAATTTTTTCAATAGTGTGATGATATTTTTTATTGGACTTGAAAAAAAAAAAAAAGATTTGAACAACCCAGCACCTGACACAGATTTTTGTGGCGCAGATTTTCTTTGGTCATCTTCCAAAAGAAGGTTCACTGATTAGCCATAAAGCCAGGAAATATGTAATGAGAGTACTGTTCAGTTCCCTTGTGGTTTAAATGTCTGTAGGATAATTTAATCAATCAAGACAACTATAGCCTTTCTGGGGAAATGGCTCATAGGATCATCAGTTTTATACGATGCACAAGGGAAGGACGTTCACTTTTCTAAAAGTTTTGCCATCAGATTTGTTTTTAATGTTGTATTTTCCCAGTTCCCTTAGGTAACCAGTATACAGATATCTTCAGTTAAGCTTCATGTTTACTCTGTAAAAATTAGGCACTTCTACTACAGTATCAAAGTTTACTTTAGGTGATGGAAGTACAAGAGCCTTTATTAAACAATGGAGCTGGACCACAATGACTTTTAAATAGCAGGAAAGTTGCTCTGGGTTCAGGATAATTTAGTTTTTCCCCCAAATAGTCCCATTACAATATTTCTCTTAGGAAAAAAAAAAACAAAAAACTATGGTCAATCTCTTTTGAAAGGGAAATAAAATCAGCTTTATGATGAATTTCCCAAGCATTTATGGAGCTCTCTACACAAGTGTTCTTGTTTTCTTGAGAGAAAACCTGAACACCTGCCAATCCTTATGTTTCCGTATTATCTAGACTGTGTATATGACAGGCGAACAGCAGCAACATCTGCTGAGGGAAGCGATCTTGATTTTTCATTCCGCTTGTCTCTAGGCAGGTTGTCTGCTGTCTGGATTGCTGGTGGTATCCAGTCAAACACTGCGTCTGCCCTCACTTCTCTGGCAGGTTACCCCGAGCTCCGTGCCCCCACCTGTCACTCTGCTCTGTGAGTCAAACACAAAGGGACACGTTTGAAACTGATAAGGATGTGACAGGGTCAGGAAGACCGAGCATAGGAGTTTCGGAAGGACCCACAGTTATCCCTAATTGCCCTTCTGGAAGACTAAACTCCACGTTATCTCCCACGAGTCAGACCTGTCACACTATAAGAGACCTGTGTGTGAAAGCCCCTATTCAACCTTAGGGGGATTATTACTGATTGATTTGATTTGGTGCTTTGCTTTCCTTGATGAGTCCAAATAGTCTACTTAACTTTTTCAAGCGTTTGCTTTTACTCCAGAAGCTGATGTTTGCACACTGTAAAGATATTGCTTAAAGAGAGTCATAGAACTAAGACAGCACGTATGTGACTTTAAAAAGATGGTCATTTGCTAGGGTCATGAGCTCACTGGTCAGGAATATATATGTGCTGAAACTATAAAAATTAAAGAGTTGAAAGAAATAAATACAAGTCTGCATGTTTCACCTGGAAATTTAAAGAGAGGAAATGTTTTCAGAAGAGTAAGTTATGCAATAAAATAGCTCAGATCATCAGCTTGACAGTTTCACTGAGCATGGAAGATACATTTATCCATTCAAAAGCGGAATTTTATTTGGTACTAATTATAAAAGCACTGCAGAAATTCCATAGTGTTCACAAGGGATCATCAAAAGTTCTTTTCTTGTCAGTCCTACTCCCCACCCACCAAAGTTCACAATTAGGATCATATTACACATACACCTTTATGACTGTCTCTCTCACTTCACACATGCGAATACTGTTGACCTTTCAACAACCTGGGCTTGGGCTGCAAGGTCCACTTACAGGTGGATGTTCTTCAACAGAAAGACTACAGTACGGCAGAGCCTGCAGTGGGTTGAATCAGTGCCTGCAGAGGCGCTGTGGGTGTGAGGGCTGACTGTAAACTACGTTTGAGGTCCAACTCTGCCCCCCAGGCTCTTATGCAGAGATACCCTCAGGAAGTCATCTTTGAACCTTGCGCGGAAGGTGAAGAAAGTGGCTCACTTGTGTTTCCTCCCATTCCCATCACAACCACGTTTTGTTCGCAGTATTGTTGGATTTGCATGGTAAATGTTTGCAGCATCTGCCTTCTCTCTGTTATCATAATGTCCGTACGGTGTACCGTTACGCTTCTTCTAACTTCACATGCCGTCTGTTCAGGCAGACCGCCCCTCGGTCTCTTCTTTCCTCTTCCTGAGTTGCACGTCCTCTTCACTCCTTATTTGATGGACGACATTCCTTTACCAACTGGACTCCTCCTGTAGTTCTTTTTTGTTTAGAATGACTTCCTGTGTCTTCACAAGTGACTGAGCTCTAGGATAGGCATGTTAGTTGTGTTTTTCTTTTAAACACCAGTAGACTGCTTCCGTGCCCTCTGGGAGCATCTGTGTGGACAGGTCTGCGGCTGCCTGGTTTTATGTCTTGTAGGTGATTTAATACATTGTCTCAACACCCCCAGGTTTGCTTCTCTATCCTTGAGGTTTGAAAACCTCACCAGAATATGTCATGTTACTGAGAATTCCATAATTGTTTGTATGAAAAAACTGCTATGCCTGTGGATCTAGAACTTCCTTTCTCGTGGGAAATTTTTCTTCTATTATGTCTTTGAGAGTTGTTTTTTGCTTTTTGGTTTTTTTTGATTGCTCATTTGTTCAGTTCATTCTCAGTTTTAAGGATACTCTAGTGTTCCATATCTAAGATAACTCTCGTTGATTTTTCATTTTCCTTTGCGTTTAGAGTTGACCCTTGGGTAGCACAGGTTTGAATTGCATGGGTCCACTTATGTATGAATTTTTTTTCAATAAATACAGTGAAATATTTTTTGGACACTTATGACAATTTGAAAAGAACTTGTAAGCCAACTGCATAGCCTAGTTAGCCAAAAAATTAAGAAAAAGTTAGGCTATGTAATGAATACATAAAGTGTATTGGGTTGGCCAATATCTTACAGAAAAACCCAAACAACCTTTTGGCCAACCCACTATTTAGATTACTAATCTTTTTTTATTATTATTATTATCTGTTACCATAGAATATACACAAATCTATCACAAAAAAATATATCAAAACTTATGCACATGTATGATGCCATTCACAGTCAAGAAAAATGTAAACAAATGTAAAGATGCAATATTAAAGCAAACTGCATAGAATTAACCGTGGTACATCGTCTACCACTATAATAGCTTCGGAGCCACCACCTGCTGCTATCGTGGTGAGCTCGGCGTTGCCAATGACCATATAACATTCATCCTTTCCACGGGAGAGGCTCATCTCTCCAGGAAAGTGCGTATCTCTTGAAGCAAAAGTGACCTCTCGTGGTCCTCCCATATTTTTTCAGTGCAATACTGTAAGCCATAAATAACACCACAAGGCCCACACAGTGCCTCGAGTGATGCTGGAAGTACTCCCAGGAAGCGGAGAAGAGTCATGACATAATGAGAAAATATTGAACTGTTTGGTGTGTGCTGTAGCTGAGGGTTGCAGCTGCGGTTGCCACCATTTCCAGATAAATGAATCCAGTATAAGAACCACTGTAAAAGAAAAAAGGAAATTTGTGAAGCCATCACCACAGATACACCAGCAGGCACGAAAACCTCACACTTCTTGTGAAATACTTTTTGATCTCATGTGGAAAGTGCAGCTTGTATGTGGGTACAGGATTGCTGTAAGTGAGACATAACCTTAGATTCTACTATGATTTCAAGAAAAATCAGATCATATGGCAACCTAAAGCAAAAGGAAAGATCTAAAGCTGGAGAACTGAAGCCCAGCACAGGATGGTTTAATAATTTTCAAAACAGATTTGGCAGTAAAAGTGTCAAGATAACAGGAGAAGGAGTTTCTGCCCACCAAGAAGAGGCAGTTCCCAGTCTCCAGCAGGAAAATCGCTAAGGTGAAGGATAGCTGTCAAAACAGGTTTTTAATGGAAATCTAAGTGTGCTATTCTGGAGGGGGGCGGGGAGGCCACATAGGATATTCACGAGTAAGGAAGAGAACTGAGCACCAGGGCTTGAGGCTGGAGGGGTCAGCTAGCTCTATTCCGTTGTGAAAGGCAGTTGAGATCATGACTGGTGCTGCCCTCATCTCTAATGACCCAAGACATGAAGGGAAAAGACAAAGCGCGTCTGCCGGTCTTTGAGCTGCTCAACAAGAAGGCCTAGACAACAAGAACACTTTTCCAGGATTAGTTCCACCGAGGCCTTGTCCCTGAAGTCAGAAAGTACCTTACCCATAGACGACTGCCTTTTAAAGTTCTGTTATATTGGACAGTCTCTCTGGCCACCCAAAACACTGGGAGTTCGACACTGAAGGCATCAAAGTGGTCTGCTTGCCCCCAGACACAGCACCTCTAATTCAGCCTCCAGGTCAGCGGATCAGAAGGACCATTCAGACTCATTACACGCTGTATTCTACGGAAAGGCTTGTCAACTCTACGCAAGAGAAGCCAACAAAGAGAATCTCGTGAAAGTCTGGGAGCTACATCATCCAAGATGCCACTGTTGTTCCCATAAAAGCTGTGACGCCATCAAGCCCCAAACAGTAAATTCCTGCTGGAGAAAACTGTGTCCAGATGCTGTGCATGACTTCACAGGATTTACGACAAAGATCATCAAGGAAATCATGAAAGAGATGGTGGATATGGCAAAGAAGGTGGGACCGGGTGGGAGTGGAGGTTGGCGGGGAGGGAACGGCTAGAGTTTCAAGGTATGGATCTTGGAGAAATTCAAGAGCCGACAGACACCACAGGAGAGGAATTAGCAGCAGATGACCTGGCAGGGATGAGTGCTTCCTACCCAGCGCCAGATGATAAGGAAGAAGCAGTACCAGAGAGCCAGATGGCAGAAGGGCTATGATTATTCAAGACTGCTTCTGGCTTTTTTTTATGACATGGACCCTTCTAAGATACAAGCCGTGAAACTAAAGCAAATGGTGGAAGAAGGATGGGCACCATGCAGACACATTTTTAGAGAAATGAAAAAGCAAAAGGAGTCCGAGAGAAATGGCTCTAACTGTAACGTCCACTGAGGGTGCCTGCTCTCTTCCTCTCTTCCTTCTTTGCCCTTTCCGTGCCTGCCGCTCCCGAGAGAGCAAGACCAGCTCTCCTCTTCCTCAGCCTACTCCGTGTGAACACGAGGATGAAGAACTTGACGGTGAACAGCTCCATGGAATGAATTGTCAGTAGTCGTCATGCCCTACAGTTAATAAACTTACCTGTTGTGTAGGTGTGTGTGTATCTTCGTGTGAAATCTATTAACTGTAGGACAAGAACTAGATGAGGCATCCTTGCGCCATCATCGTCATCACCTAAGTGTTCAAGGCGTAGAATTTCATGTGCAAGGCTTTTGTTGAAGTGAATAGCCTGTCCTTGTGGCTCAGTGGGTAAAGAATCTGCCCACAATGCGGGAGACCTGGGTTCGATCCCTGGGTTGGGAAGATCCCCTGGAGAAGGGAAAGACTGCCCACTCCAGTATTCTGGCCTGGAAAATTCCACGGACTGTAGAGTCCATGGGGTCACAAAGAGTCGGACACGACTGCGTGACTTCCACTTTCACTTCACATAGGCTTATGGTGAGCGATATTTAATATAAGAGTAACACCGTGTTTGCTTTCTTACTGTTTTATATCTTTACTTTCAAAGAATTACCTTACCATACAGTGTTACTATACAGAGGCTCGCTTTTGTAACTGGAGAAACTGTGTACCAGCTTCTCATCACAGGGAACTGGATTTTTTTCAATGTAACAATGTTTCCAATGCTGTATTATGACTACAATACTGTGTGCTGTAAAAATTTTATAATGGTTCATCTATAGTGTACAGAGTAGGCTGTCATGAAGCAAACTTATCCATTGCCCAAAGCTACCATAAAGACTGTATGGCTGCTGCTTTGTTAATGCATGAATCAGTCTACCATAAAGAATATGAATCTGTGTTTCACATTATCTTTTCATTTTTGGTGTCTAGTGTTAGTAATACATATAGCACTATGGTGTTTTGTATCATGTAAGACAATATTGATATAGATAATAACAGGCAGATGATTCATCTGGCAAACAGATGACTTAAATTTAAGGTATCAATAAATACAGTACAGTTCTGTGAATGTATTTTCTCTTCCTTATAGTTTTCTTAATACTTTCTTTCCTCCGGCTTACTTTATTAGAAAAATATAGTATATAATCCATGTAACATACAAAATATGTGCTAATCAACTGTTTTTGTTATTGGCAAGGCTTCCAGTCAACAGTATGCTCTTGGTAGCTAGGTTTTGAGGGAGTCAGAAGTTCCATGTAAACTTGTCACTGTGCAGGGGTCTGTGTCCTCAGCCCTGCAGCGTTCAAAGAGCACCTATTTGTTATTTTCTTATGGCTATCCACCAGGTGACTGCCTCTTTTTTAGCAGTATCCATTCTACTTCTAGCCATTTGTGTGTTTTTTTCTATTGTGGTAAAAGTCACATAGTGTAACAACATACTGTTTTAACCATAGGTAACCACTCCAGTACTCTTGCCTGGAAAATCCCATGGATGGAGGAGCCTGGTAGGCTACAGTTCATGGGGTCGCTAGAAGTCAGACACGACTGAATGACTTCACTTTCACTTTTCACTTTCATGCCCTGGAGAAGGCAGTGGCACCCCACTCTAGTACTCTTGCCTGGAAAATCCCATGGGCGGAGGAGCCTGGTAGGCTGCAGTCCATGGGGTCACTAGAAGTCAGACACGACTGAACGACTTCACTTTCACTTTTCACTTTCATGCCCTGGAGAAGGCAGTGGCACCCCACTCCAGTACTCTTGCCTGGAAAATCCCATGGGTGGAGGAGCCTGGTGGGCTACAGTCCATGGGGTCGCACAGAGTCGGACACGACTGAAGCGACTTAGCAGCATCAGCAGCAGCAAGTACCTTCACCTTGTCCTGCAACTCTCACCATCATCCATCTCTGGAATTTTTCACCTTCCTCAACTGAGACCCTGTCCCCGTTAAACACTAATGCCCAACCCCCTGGCACCTACCAATGTACATTCTGACTCTACATATATTAACGCATGTATGTGGACTCTAGAAAACAGTACAGATTAACCTAGTTGCAAAGCAGAAATAGAGACATGGACGTAGAGAACGAGAGGGAAGAGGGTAGAGGGTGGGATCAGTTAGGAGGCTGGGATTGGCGTGTATACACTAAGTATAAACACATAACTAATGAGAGCCTGTCGCACAGCACGGTGAGGAGTGGAGAAAGAGGGCAACATCTGTTTGTGGGACACATGCTAAGGTAACCTTAAAACTGCTTTCCAGTACACATTAGGTGCAGGCAAATACAGCTTGATTCTACTTATACAAGACACCTAAGTACTGCTAGCTTCTTCTTATGGTTTCCTTTTACTTGTTAATGGTTTATTGCTTTCTTTAATTTCTTTCAAAGCTTGGCCAGATTGCCTTTTATCTCTTTAATTATCTCCTTTTTCATCTCTTATATTGATCCTTTGGTATTCTTACCACCTGCCGAAGATTCCATGGATCCTTCCTTTTTTTCTTTTAAAGAGTATTGAGGTCTATTCATAGCCTTCCTTGTTGCCAAAGCCCTGAAATGGATTGTACGTGCGCCTCATGTACCTTCTTGGCCTTTTGTGGGGGAGATGGGAGAGGGTCGTGGTGTCCACATACAGATGCCACGTGCTGGATGCTTGTTGGGTACCTGTCATCTGTGTGTGAGTGTGTGCTCACCACTAGTGTAAGTAAAGCACACATGTAGGGAGTGAGGGTAGCAGGAACACTCTCTCATTAACAGCCCTTCTGCTCTAGAGGAATGTTTCTCTTCAACAACAGCAAATCACTGAGGCAGACATTAGGGTGATTCACAGTGATGTTTCCTCACCATGTTCCAATCTGTTTCTCTCCATTTTTCCTCCTGTCTTCTCTGTTGGTCTCACCTGCAATAAGTATCCGAGTATTACAGACGATCCAGAAGTCTGCAAGAAGGTTTCTTGGTCCTTGATGCCCTGTCTACTAACTCAGTCCTCACTCTTCTAGGGAAGGAACTATTACCATTAAATCACCTTCAGAAAAATGAATGTCCTGCTAGAGAAGTTTGCAAGGATCTGTTAGCTTTCTTTTTTTACTTAATTTGGAACAAATGTCACTGTGTTAGGTGAACTATCTTCATAGTTTGTGGTTTGTTGTCACAATCATTTTCTAATTACGAGCTCTAATTTGTACCCTATTGTTTTTACTCCTTTTGTTCATTTCCATGAATTTCAGGAAAAAGGATACGCATATCTTTACTTCATTTTTTCTATAGGAGTTTCACGTGATTTCTTAAAAGTGTACAAAATGCAAAGACTCCTAAATTGATATTGATAAATGTCATAAAGTTTTAAAATCCTCTCTCAAATCTCAAACCCATAGAAAATTATAATTCCCCATAAATTACCATTATTTGCAATGCCTGTCTACAAATTAATGTCTTTTACTGAAACGTGTCCACCTTAATATGTAAACAAGCTCCTACCCCAATAGTCACCAGCTATATTGTATAATGGTAAAGAGATGTGTGGGCCTTTAGCTACTATTTTCCTATCAAAGATAAAGTGATAGATGTATGTGTCAGTGAAATTAAGTTCTGTGTTTTAAATGGGTGCATTAAAAAAAAAATGCAACAGACATTCCCCAACCCCCACCCAGCAGTCATTGTTCGAAAGCATTAAACTGAGCATTCAAGATTAATTCTCTGGCAGGTCAAGAGGAGAGCTGCATGTAGCCAATCCTACCTTAGTGCTCCTCCTTAATGGCTCCAGCACAGTGTGAAAAAGTAAACAGTTGTGACAAGAGATGTAATGGATGAGTTGGGTGTGACAGGTCACCCCAGCTGAAGTTCATCCTCTCTTTAAGTACGGTCTGTAATGAAATGGACTATAGTTTTTCAGATCATCAAAGACTTGCATTGTAAACTGTATTTCTGGAGTAGGGAAGGGTCTTGAGTAAATATATTATGAATGATGGTGCCTAGTGACACCAAAGGAATAAAAACAAATAATGGATAAAGTGTGCTTATCCTGAAGCCTCGGAACCCCTGATAACACCCCTCCCCTCTTCTACATTTCCTCTGCCGTTTTCTCTTACATACAAGCACTCGCCTTAAAATGCTTTGGCTTCCTAACAAGATTTTATAATTATCAAAAACAGTAAGCTTATAGCACTTTATTTTGCCCAAGACCCAACACACCTCGTGCCTTTTCATATCCTGGGAACACACAATTACATAGAAAGGAAGAGAAATGGTGTTCCAGTTCTCCTTCCCATTCCATGGAATTATACATAAAAATGCGGCACTGTCCCTCCTCCCAGTAAGCCCCAAATCTCAGGGAGATAGGCTGATAGGAAGAAGTCAAAATAATGCCCTCTTCACCAAAACAAATAGTTATTCAACCCTGGAGTAGGCTATTTCAAAGAAAAATTAAATTCCTTAGTTATTTTTGCCTTGTGGTTAGCGTATAACAATAATTATCATTATAGATTATCTTATCATTAATGTGATAAGAAAATGAATTTTAAATTTTACTTAAATTTAAGTAGCCACATTGTATGTGTGAGTTGCTCAGTCGTGTCCGACTCTTTGCAACCCCATGGGCTGTAGCCCGCCAGATCCTCTGCCCATGGAATTCTCCAGGGAAGAACACTGTAGTGGGTTGCCATTTCCTTCTCCAAAGTGGCAACATGGAGCTACCATATTAGACCGTACCGATCTAGCTACTTCTATAAGACTCTCTGGTTTTTTTCGTTATACCACAGCAGGCAATCACCGCACTGAACGGGAACTATGCTGTCTCCAAAACCCTTGCATCTAAACCCCTAAAATGAGAAAGTCTTATATAAATACAGAAGCTGCTCTCAGCTCCTAGCAATACCCACTCATATGAACAAATATTTAACACTCAGTATCCAAGAAAATATTGACACTTTGCTGTTAACATTTTAGGGGTCATTCCAGGGAGACACTGGAAAGTAAGAGCTCAGTACTTGCCACGTGCTGAACTGAAAGACGGTTCATCGGTATATAGAAGAGCAAAACAATGGCTCCTTTTGTCAGAAAATAGAAGACTTAAAGTTAGCTTGTTTGACTTACACGCACATAGATCCTTACAGTTCAGAATCACCAAAGACAAAGTCTTTTGAAGTACTGAGTCTCTTCCAGCTCATCTGAGGTCAAACCCAAAAGTCCTTGTAGATCTTTAATCTTGCCTATCAACCAAGCAGCACTTAGAAGGCAATCAGTGCCCTAGACCTTTTGGGGTGTTCCTCTGAGAAGTCAAAGCTATAACGGTAGCTATCAATATGTGAGAGTTCCGTATGCCCTATCTTTTATCAACACTTGGTAATGGCTCTTAAAAAAATATGTTATCTGTCCAGCGTGTAGGATTATCAGTTGTGGTCTAAGTTTGCATTTCCCAAATGACTAGGGAAATTGAGCATCTTTTCATGCATTTACTTATCATCCGTATATCTTCTTTGAAGGATTATTTCAACTTTTTGTGCACTTTTTAATTGGGTTGCTTGCTCTCTTATTGTTGAATTTTAGAAGTTCTTTGTGTATTCTGCTTATAAAGCCTTTGTTGGAGATATGATTTGCAAGTATTTCCTTCCAGTCTTTGGTTCTTTTCTTTCTCTTAACACTGTCTTTCACAGAGAAAAAAATCTTAATTTTGATGAAGCCCAGTTTATCCAATTTTTTTCCTTTTTGGTACCATATCCAAAGTCTCATTTCCCAACAAAGGTTCCATAGATTTTCTTCTATAATTTCTAAAAGTCAACAACTTTCTTAAATCTTAAATCTATGAGTTATTGTTTAAGATTTATTTTTCTTTTGCATATTGATGACCTTGTTCCCATGAACGATTTGTTGTAAAGACTGTCAATTCTTCAGGTAACCACCTTTGTTAAAAAAAAAAAAAAAAAAAGGGCTTTCCTGGTGGCTCAGATGGTAAAGAATCTGCTTGCAATGCAGGATACCTGGGTTCGATCCCTGGATCAGGAAGATCCCCTGGAGAAGGGAATGGCTACCCACTCCAGTATTCTTGCCTGGAGAATTCCATGAACAGAGGAGCCTTGGAAGCTACAGTCTGTAGAATCACAAAGAGACTGTTAATTCTTCATTTAACTACTTTGAAAATTAATTGACCATATTATGTGGCTCTCCTCTTGAACTCTATTCTTTTCCGCCAATCTTACCCTTTTACCAATACCACAGTGTGTGTTTCTATAGATTTATCATAAATCTGGGAAGTTGATAGTGTGGTTGCTCCAATTTTGTTCTTTTTCAGAAATCATTTTGGCAGTTTTAGTGCCTTTGACATTTCCAAAGAAGTATTAGAATCAGCTTCTTGGTGTGTACAAAATTATTCTCAGTGTGATTCCATCGAACCTATATGGGAAGTATTGGCATCTTGACAATATCAAGTCTTCTCATTCATGAACATAGTATATCTCTTGATTTATTTAGGTTTTCTTTGAAGTTTTTGACCAGTATCTCATAATTTTCAGCATAAACATTCTGCCAGTATTTTTTAGATTTATGTCTAAGTATTTATTGATGCTAACATATATGGTACTTAGTAAAATTTTAATTCCTAAATATAGGAATACAATTGATTATTTTATGTGTGTTGGCCTTCTATCCTGTGATCGTACGAATATCACTTATCAGTTCTAGAAGGTGGGTGTGCATGTGTGCATGTTTATAAAATCTGTGAGATTTTTCATGTAGACAGGCATCTCTTCTGTGAACAAAGACAGTTTTATTTCTTCCCTTCTAATCTGTATGCCCTGTATTTCTTTTACTTGCTTTATTGTATTGACTAGGAGGACTTCCAGAACAATGTTGAATGAAAATAGTGAAAACAGACATACCTGTCCCAGTTCCAGTTTTAGGAAGAAAGCATTAAGTCTTTCATTCTAAAATATAATATATTATAAATAAATATATATAAATAAATATATTATAAAAAATATAACATAAGTTTTTTAGGTACCTTTTATCAGGATAAGGGCATTATTTTATTCCTGATTTGCTGAGAATGTTTTTATGAATGGGTGCTGAATTTTGTCAAATGATTTTTCTTTATATATTAAGAAAATCACATTTCTTTCTTTAACCTGTTAATACCACGATTAGATTGATTTTGAATGTTGAGCCAGCCTTGTTTCCCAGGATAAACCCCACTCTGTTGTGATGTATTATTCTTTTTATATTTTTGTATATCAAATGTGCTAATATTTTGTTGAGGATTTTCAGACCTGTTCATAAGGGATATCCATCTATAGTTTTCTTGTAATATCTTTGTCTGGTTTCACTATCTGGGTAATTCTGGTTTTATAATATGAGTTGGAAAATGTTACTTCCTCTTCAACTTTCTGGAAGAGATTTTGTCAGGTTGTTATTATTTCTTTCTTAAGTATTTGTTAGAATTCACCAGGGAAGCCATCTGGGTTTGGAATTTTCTTTGTTAGAAAGTTTTTAAATTATAAGTTCAATTTTTTAATATCTGTAGGCTATCTAGCCTAATTATTTCTGCTTGAGTAAGTTTTGATGTTTGTCTTTAAAGCAATTGGTACATTTCTTCTCAGTTTTGAGTGTGGGTCTATAGGATCAATGTGATATCCCCTCTCTCATTCTTAATTGGTAATTTATATTTCTTCTTTTTGTTGCTTAGTCTGACTGGATACTTATCTCTTTTATTAATCCTTTCAAAGAACTTGCTTTTGTTTTTATTAATTTCCTCTGAAGATTTTCATTTTGAATTTCATCCTATTCTGCTCTTATCTTTACTATCTCTTTCTGTGTGTAGTGGGGGAGAAAAAAATCCTTTTTCCTCCTACCCTCCTAGCTTCTCTGGCTGGACCATGATAACTAAACTGACCAAAGACAGTTTAACAAGAGACAAACATAAACATTCATTTTGAATTAAGTTTTACATGGCACAGGGCCCTTCATAAGAAAAGTAATCCCTGAATAAATGTTTAAATCTGAGTCTTTTTGTACTAGGTTTGATGAAAAATGGAAGTGATTCGTGTCTGACTCTTTGCGACCCTGTATAGTCCATGGAATTCTCCAGGCCAGAATACTGGAGCGGGTGGGTAGCCTTTCCCTTCTCCAGGGGATCTTCCCAACCTAGGAATCAAACCAGGATCTCCTGCATTGCAGGCGGATTCTTTACCAGGTGAGCTATCAGGGAAAGTCATGGGAAAGCATGACAGGGCAACAGGGTTGAGCTAAGCACGGTAAACGGGGGGGCTTACCAAGGCCTGCTCACCTGGACTGTCCTCTGCATCCCTCCATCTCCAGAGATGAGGATGCTCCCTCCCTTCAGATGTAGAGAGGACGCCTCTCATAACAGGGTGTTATGATCTGCTTCAGGGGAGGAGGAAGGGGTCAGAGTCCTTCGAGTACTTTCTATGACCTTCTTCAGGGACGAAAGAAAATCAGAGTGCCCTTCTTCAATGTGCCAATTCTCAAATTCCTTCAGGTTAAAATATTCAACACGGTGAGGTGCCATATTTGGAAGGAGCATGCTCTTAACGTGTCCTTTGTACCCAATTCCATGTCTGCTTGGCTTAGGGATGTGCCTGGGGCTTGCATCTGTTTATAATATAGAATTAAATCTCCTTCTCAGTCTTCTCTCCCCTGAGATTTTCCGACACTTCCTGGTTCCAGAAGGACCAGGTTCCTCTTCTGGTTCCTCTGACCAGGAGGATGTGTTTCTCCCTCTAAAATCTTGCACACTTCTGAGTGACTCCATCTGCCCTTGGGCTGAATCCGCAAGAGAAGGGAGGGAGGAAGAAGTTACAGGAATCCTGCCCACATGCTTTGGACCACAGTGACCTCTTTTTCTGGTTCCTCCTGGCCAGAGAGAACGTTTTTCTTCTTGAAGTCCTGTGTACCCAGGCCTCTGTGGCTGCTGTGAAGCCCCCACAACATCAGTACAGCTTCAGGGCTGGGACTGTCCACAGGGCAGGTCTGGCTGAGGGAAAGATAAACTCCCCAAGTATCCTTCCTGCAGCTTCTAGCTCAGATGAGCCCCTTTTTCAGGTCAGAAAGAGGGCGTCTGTCAATATTGGGTCCTCATGCTATGGCTTAGTTTTGCAAATGTTAAGCCATTAAGTCCCCACCAGCAGATGCAGTGGTGCTGGCCACTCCTCAGGTTTCAGTCTTCACTCTCTGCTGACAGAGTGTACTTTTCAGGTCCTCGGGATAGCTACTGTGTTCTGTCTGGACTCTCTCACTGTGAAATGTAGAAACAGAGGCTCAGGCAGACCAAGGGCAAGTACTGCGCAATCTCACCGTCACATATTACAAGCAAAATTTTATACAGGAGACCAGAGAACGTTCTGGAAGTTGGGCTTAGCGTAACAGTCGATTCAGAAGTTTAGAGACATTTGAAGTGATTTTATACACTGAGCTCCAAAAGCAGCGTCTTTCTCCTCACCTAAAGAGGTTGGGTATGTCTTCGGAACCCCAGCAAAGGTGAAGAGCATTCATTCTTCAATACAATTAAAGTTCAACTGCCTTTTTCCTCTGTGTCTGTAATAGTCATCGTGATTTTTACTCACTTAGATCGCAGACAAAATGTTCTGTAGATGTAATAAGCAAATGTGTTGTTTCGTGCAGTTAACCACTTTCCTGTTACTTATTATAGCTTTCAGGTAAGGTTACAAGACATAGGGCTCAGTGAAGAAACACACACACCAGTATGCATGTGCGCTGGAAATGTTTGGTTACAAAAGCTCTTCTTTGACTATTATGCACTTTTTTATTTGTGCAAGAAGATGGAAATAGAAATTCATTATTTTCCCCACAATGTGAATGCGTGTTAAATCACTTCAGTTGTGTCCAACTCTGTGCAGCCCCACAGACTGCAGCCCACCAGGCTCCTCTGTCCATGGGGTTCTCCAGGCAAGAACACTGCAGTGGGTTTCCGTGTCCTTCTCCAGGGGACTTTCCTGACCCAGGGATGGAACCTGCATCTCTTAGCTCTCCTGCATTGGCAGGTGGGTTCTTTACCACTAGCACCACCTGGGAAACCCCAACAGATACAAGAAACATTCATCACTTGGGGTTTTCACAGTGAGTTTAACTCTGAGGTCACGAATTAAGCATCTCTAGATAACCTGTAAGATCATCAATCTCAAGTAGCCTGAGAAAAGAGTCCATGTGAACTCTTCAGGGGATCTTGGTTTTTTACTCTATCTTCTTTGGCCTTTCTAGATATCTTCTTTGTGTAATCTTCAGAAATATTCTATTTCTGACCTCTTTCATGATGTAGTTATCTAATTATATAAAGGATTGGCCTTATATATGTAGCTATATGCCCCTCTAGACTCATTCAGTCCCGTTCAGTTCAGTCACTCAGTCATGTCCGACTCTTCGCGACCCCATGGACTGCAGCATGCCAGGCCTCCTTGTCCATCACCAACTTCCAGAGTTTACTCAAGCTCATCTCCATTGAGTCGGTGATGCCATCCAACCGTCTCATCCTCTGTCGTCCCCTTCTCCTCCTGCCTTCAGTCTTTCCCAGCATCGGGGTCTTCTCAAATGAGTCAGTTCTTCACATCAGGTAGCCAGAGTATCAGAGTTTCAGCTTAAGCATCAGTCCTTCCAATGAATATTCAGGACTGATCTCCTTTAGGATGGATTAGTTTGATATCTTTGCTGTGCAAGGGACTCTCAAGAGTCTTCTCCAACACCACAGTTCAAAAATATCAATTCTTCAATACTCGGCTTTCTTTATAGTCCAACTCTCACATGCATGCATGACCACTGGAAAAACCATAGCTTTGACTAGATGGACCTTTGTTGATAAAATAATGTCTCTGCTTTGTAATATGCTGTCTACGTTGGTCATAACATTTCTTCCAAGGAGCAAGCATCTTTTAATTTCATGGCTGCAGTCACCATCTGCAGTGATTTTGGAGCCCTCCAAAATAAAGTCTGTTGCTGTTTCCACTTTTTCCCCATCTGTTTGCCATGAAGTGATGGGACCGGATGCCATGATCTTAGTTTTCTGAATGTTGAGCTTTAAGCCAACTTTTACTCTTTTCTCTTTCACTTTCATCAAGAGGCTCTTTAGTTCTTCTTCACTTTCTGCCATTAGGGTGGTGTCATCTGTATATCTGAGGTTATTGATACTTCTCCCGGCAATCTTAATTCTAGCTTGTGCTTCATCCAGTCCAGCATTTCGCATGATGTACTCTGCATATAAGTTAAATAAGCAGGGTGGCAATATACAGCCTCGTTGTACTCCTTTCCTGATTTGGAACCGGTCTGTTCTTCCATGTCCAGTTCTAACTGTTGCCTCTTGACCTGCATACAGGTTTCACAGAAGGCAGGTCAGGTGGTCTGGTATTCCCATCTCTTTAAGAATTTTCCACAGTTTGTTGTGATCCACACAGTCAAGGCCTTTGGTGTAGTTAATAAAGCAGAAGTAGATGTTTTTCTGGAACTCTCTTGCTTTTTCAGTGATCCAGCAGATGTTGGCAATTTGATCTCTGGTTCCTCTGCCTTTTCTAAATCCAGCTTGAACATCTGGAATTTCACGATTCACATACTGTTGAAGCCTAGCTTGGGGAATTTTGAGCATTATGGTGCTAGCGTGTGAGATGAGTGCAATTGAGCATTCTTTGGTGTTGCCTTTCTTTGGGGTTGGAATGAAAACAGATCTTTTCCAGTCCTGTGGCCATTGCTGAGTTTTCCAAATTTGCTGGCATATTGAGTGCAGCACTTTCATAGGATCATTTTTTAGGATTTTAAATAACTCAGCTGGAAATCCATCACCTCCACTAGCTTTGTTTGTAGTGATGCGTCCTAAGGCACAGTTGACTTCACAGTCCAGGGTGTCTAGCTCTAGGTGAGTGATCATACCATGGTGGTTACCTGGGTCATTAAGACCTTTCTAATATAGTTCTTCTGTGTATTCTTGCCACCTCTTTTTAATATGTTGTGTTTCTGTTAGGTCCATATCATTTCTGTCTTTTATTGTGCCCATCTTTGCATGAAATGTTCCCTTGGTATCTCTAATATTCTTGAAGAGCTCTCTAGTCTCAGTCAACAGGTACTAATTGTGCCAAGGCACAGTGGAATTCAGCAGTAAATAGGAACAATCAATGTGCTGGCTGGGTGAGCTCCTTCCTTATTTTACTCAACAGTGCTTAAGCTCAAGATAATTTCAAAGACAGTGCTATCCTTTTTATTGTTACCTCAAAATAGCAGATGGATAATTGCTTGCTTGACATGTCTCTGGCCAAATATTTGTTTCACTGACTTTCTTCTTCTACTGAACCCTTGAAGCAAAAAACACGAACATTATGTAAATGACTGTATGTTCCTAATAAAAGAGAACGGAAGGAAAGGGTGGGGCGTTAGAGCCAGTGAAGGAGGGAAGGAAGAAGGAAAGAAACAAGAGGAAAAGGGAGGGAAGAACAAGAGAAAACCTTCCCTTCACGGTGCACTGTAATTAACTCAGAAGAGCTAGTGCCACAAACTCTTAACAATAAATATGTATAACAGGGAAAGTAAATGCTGACTCTTCCATCAACACTTTTTCGCTGCTGTTTCCATGAAGTGGCATTTCATGTGGGATTTAGTATTTGGTAGAGGGTATAACGGCACCCCACTCCAGTACTCTTGCCTGGAAAATCCCATGGACAGAGGAGCCTGTAGGCTACAGTTCATGGGGTCGCTAAGAGTCGGGCACGACTGAGCCACTTCACTCACATTTCACTTTCATGCATTGGAGAAGGAAATGGCAACCCACTCCAGTATTCTTGCCTGGAGAATCCCAGGGACAGAGGAGCCGTCTGTGGGGTCGCACAGAGTCAGACACAACTGAAGCGACTTAGCAGAGGGTATAAGAAAGGCCAGAATTCATCTTCACATAATATATCAAATAAAAAGGGCTATTTAATTTAAATTTTTTAATTTTAAAAAGTGTTTTTAATTTACATATTGTTATTTATCTGGAAGATCTATCAATCCTTATAGTTAATATGCTTTTTAATGTTCTAATTTTCACTTAAAACCTGAGAGATAACATTTATTTGATAATCGTGTGCTGTCTTATCCTTCTTTTTCTCCACCTGACGCTCCTCTAAACACAACCTATTAGGCTTCTACTCTTGAACGAATCAGACTCCTTCCACATGTGATATTTTTCTGTACTTTTGGTATTGCTTGAAAGAGACTGTCTTAGGCTATTATCATAATTGCTATCTTTCCATTTAATAAAATTCTCTTTTTATCTGAAAAGATTTCCTTTAACAGTTAAAAGCTTTTCTGAAATAATACTTCACAACAGCAGGACTCTAAATTGAACAATCTTCAGCAATACTTTGGGCAATCCATTTAGAGAATTTGGTTACTAAAGAATTTAAATGACTTCATAATAAGTTGATGTAATTTATTAGTCTCTCAGGGTAGCTTCCAAAAACAGTATTATAAAATGACTTTAAAGTAACCAGAATATTATCTTAATAAATATTCTGTTTATTTCCATTTTGTCAGTTATTTTCATCTTTCCACTTCAGCATTTCAGATACAACATGGCATTTTCCTATAGTACAGTCAAGGAAAGTGTTTAAACAGTTGTTTCACATAGGTTGGCAATCTTTGCTTAAAAATTATATTCCAAAAATACAGTCATGTATAATCTTTTGGTCAGTAACTCAGATAAACTCTTTTTAAAAAACAGCTTTGGGAATTCCCTGACAGCCCAGGGATTAGAACTCTGTGCTTTGACTGTCAAGGGTACAGGTTCAATCCCTGGTCAGGGAACTAAGATTCTGAGATCCTGCAAGCCATGTAGCACTGCCAAAAAAAAATAGATAAACAAAAATATAAAATAACAGCTTTTTTGAGATATAACTCACATAACATACCTTTTAAGTATACTATACAGTGGGTTTTATTGTATCCACAGACTTGCACAACCATCACCAATATCTAGTTCCAGGACATTTTTCATCACCCCAAAAAAACTTGGTACCGATTAGCAGTCGTCACTCTGTATTCTGCTTCTTCCAGTGCACCAGTCCTTCCTATGAATATTTAGGACTTATTTCCTTTAGGATTGACTGGTTTGATCTCCTTGCAGTCCAAAGGATTCTCAAGAGTCTTCTCCAAAACCACAGTTCAAAAGTACCAGTTCTTCAACACTCAGCTTTCTATATGGTCCAACTCTCACATCTATACTGACTACTGGCAAATCATAGCTTTGACTAGACGGACCTTGTTGGCAAAGTAATGTCTCTGCTTTTTAATACCCTGTCTGGGTTGATCATAGCTTTTCTTCCAAGGAGCAAGTGTCTTTTAATTTCGTGGCTGCAATCACCATCTGCAATGATTTTGGAGCCCAAGAAAATAAAATCTGTGCTATTTCCACCTTTTCCCCTTCTATTTGCCGTGAAGTAATGGGACCAGATGCCATGATCTTAGTTTTTGGAATATTGAGTTTTAAGTCAGCTTTTTCACTCACCTCTCTCACCTTCATAAAGAGATTCTTTAGTTCCTCTTCACTTTCTGCCATAAGGGTGGTGTCATCTGCATATCTGAGGTTATTGATATTTCTCTGGCAATCTTGATTCCAGCTTGTTCTTCATTCAGCCTGGCATTTCTCATGATGTACTTTGCATATAAGTTATGTAAGCAGGGTGGCAATTACAGCCTTGACGTACTCCTTTCTCAATTGGAACCAGTCTGTTGTTTCATGTCAGGTTCTAACTGTTGCTTCTTGACCTGCATACAGATTTCTCAGGAGGCAGGTAAGGTGGTCTGGTATTCCCATCACTTTAAGAATTTTCCATGGTTTGTTGTGATCCACACAGTCAAAGGCTTTAGTGTAGTCAATAAAGCAGAAGTAGATGTATTCCTGGAATTCTCTTGTTTTTTTTTTCTATGATCCAATAGACGTTGGCAATTTGATCTCTGGTTCCTCTGCCTTTTCTAAATCCAGTTTGAACATCTGGAAGTTCTTGGTTCAAGTACTGTTGAAGCCTAGCTTGGAGAATTTTGAGCATTACTTTGCTCACAAGTGAAATGAGTGCAATTGTGCGATAGTTTGAACATTCTTTGGCATTGCCTTTCTTTGATATTGCAATGAAAACTGACTTTTTCCCAGTAATGTGGAAATTTGAAAATTTCCAAATTTGCTAGCATATTGAGTGCAGCACTTGCACAGCATCATCTTTTAGGATTTGAAATAGCTCAACTGGAATTCTGTCCCCTCCACTAGCTTTGTTCATAGTGATGCTTCTTAAGGCCCACTTGACTTCCCACTTCAAGATGCCTGGTTCTAAGTGGTTATCTAACCATTGTGAGTCTCTGGGTCGTGAAGATCTTTTTTGTACAGTTCTTCTGTGCATTCTTGCCACCTCTTCTTAACATCTTCTGCTTCTGTTAAGTCCATACCATTTCTGTCCTTTATCGAGCCCATCTTTGCATGAAATGGTCCCTTGGTATCTCTCATTTTCTTGAAGAGATCGCTATCTTTCCCATTCTCTTGTTTTCCTCTATTTCTTTGCATTGATCACTGAGGAAGGCTTTCTTATCTCGCCTTGCTGTCCTTTGGAACTCTGCATTCAGATGGGTATATCTTTCCTTTGCTCCTTTGCCTTTCGCTTTTCTTCTTTTCTCAGGTATTTGTAAGGCCTCCTCAGACAACCATTTATATGATCCAGTAATCCTACTCCTGGGCACATGGCCAGAGAAAGCCATGACTCAGAAAAGTACGCGCACTCCTGTGTTTCTAGCAGCACTGTTCACAGTAGCCAAGACATGGAAGCAGCCTAATCGTTCACCGACTGATGAATGGGTGAAGAAGAGGTGGTACATGTATACGATGGAATATTGCTCAGCCATATAAAGAAGAAATAATGCCATTTGCAGTAACATGGATGGACCCACAGGTTATGATACTAAATGAAGTAAATTAGATAAAGACAAATATCATGTGGTATCACTTATATGTGGAATCTAAAGAATGATACAAGTGTACTTATTTTCAAAATAGACTCACGGACATTGAAAATGAACTGTTGGTTAAAAGGGTGAAGTAGGAGGAGGGATAAATTAGGAGTTTAGGATTAGCAGGTATATACTGCTGCTGCTGCTGCCGCTAAGTCGCTTCAGTCGTGTCCGACTCTGTGCGACCCCATAGACGGCAGCCCGTGAGGCTCCCCCGTCCCTGGGATTCTCCAGGCAAGAACACTGGAGTGGGTTGCAATTGCCTTCTCCAATGCAGGAAAGCGAAAAGTGAAAGTGAAGTCGCTGAGTCTTGTCCGACTCCTAGCGACCCCATGGACTGTGGCCCACCAGGCTCCTCCATCCATGGGATTTTCCAGGCAAGAGTACTGGAGTGGGGTACCTTTGCCTTCTCCGAGCAGGTATATACTATTATATATAAAATAAACTAAAAGGACCTACTCTATAGCGCAAGGGACTATAATCAGTATCTTGTAATAACCTATAATGGAAAATAGTCTAAAAAGCATGTATATGATTCACTGTGCTATACGCCTGAACCTAGCACAGCCTTGTGCACCAAACCTAATTTTTTTTAAAGATACACAGTTATTGTGGAATGAAGAGAGTTCATCACTTTCTGCGTGGCTTTCTACATCCTGGATGATAGACTTCAGGAGTACTCCCTCCTCCTCTGATTTCTCTGGTACCCTGTACTGAGAAGCAGTTCCGTGAAGAACAAGGTTAACAGCTCTGGACACAGGCAGCATCTGTGTTAGTAACGCTTTTCTGGAAGTCTGGTGAGCACTAGTTAGTCACCCACAGCCTGATCGTGTCTGAATGAACTGACGACATCCTACTTCTGGCTTCAAAACTGAGAAAGTGATCGCGGATCATCACCCTGGGATAACGCCATCCTAAGGACCAACGTTAGCAGCCAACTGACTTCTCCTCTGACAGCTTTCCTGAAATGCACCGCCTGAAAAAGGGGCGTGGAAAACGTGCTTCAAATGCTTACTTTCAAGGCAAAACCTCGGTGGAGCAGGGTATGTGAGGGAGGGGGAGGGCACCCTGGATGGCCAAGTGGCTCGGCCACTGGATGGCTGGGTGAGGGGAGGGAAATACAAAAACGTGAGATGGGAGGAGGTATGACAGTGTGATGGTGTTCAGAGAGATTCTAGTCTGACTTTGTGACCTCGGGCAGTCTGTATGTTTCTATCATGCTTGGCGCTCTCGTCTGTAAATCTGACATATTGTAAGTCACGACTTCAACTGGTTAACCTGGAACTTTCAAGGAAAATCCAGCACCATACTTGACTCCTAGCACATTCTCAACAACATTCTCAACCTAGCACCCTTTACGTTCACTCTTGACCGTACCAGGGGCTGCCGTCCATATTGGTCAAGAGGTCAAGTTTGCTGACCTTCTTAAATTTGGACCTAACTTTGAGGTAACACTCTCTGATTTCTGTCACCAGACGCGGCATCAAGTGAGTGCCTGGTGAGTTTTCTTAAACACTTTCACCCCTACCTTTGCAGACACAGTGGATCAAGAAAAATATGAATTACTCTGGAGATCAGGACCTGGACTTTAACTTGTTGTCAGAACGCAGTGTGCGCCCTGAAATCTGGAGCCATCTCTGTGGTAGCTAGCCGCGATCAGAGATCATCCTTTGTGACTAAAACAACTTCTTTCCCTCACACCTTAAACATCATTATGAATTCTTCATGGGGTCTGTTATTATCTGCTTTGTGTCACTTTTGTGAATTTCCTCCTCTGCCTTCCTCATCCCTCAGAAAGGGTGCAATTACAAATTCACAAAACAATTGAACTGCGAGTTTGAAGCAGCATCTCACCCTTGGCAACCAGAATCCTTAATCATTATGCACCTTGTAAGTGAAAAACTAAAAGCTAACATTTTATCTTGATGAACAAGAGTCAGTGCGTGCCATTTAGGGCTCTCACAGAGCTGATAATATGGGTAGAAAAAATGTAATTACAAATTCTGATTGCAGATAAATTTTATATCATACTAGAGTGGTTCATGCAACACAATTTTATTCATTAGTTGAGCTGCTAAAGTCCAAAGACAACCAGAACCTGGTCTTTTAAATATATATCTATTGACAAAAATAAATTTTAAATGATTATTTTATACCTTTGGTGTGCTGGGCAAGTAAAGGCCACTGTGCATTTGTTTGTAAATTAGTTTATAACATTTGTTTCATAAGATCTAAGGCTTCCTTGATAGCTCAGTTGGTAAAGAATCTGCCTGCAAAGCAGGAGACCTGGGTTCAATCCCTGGGTTGGGAAGATCCCCTGGAGAAGGAAAAGGCTACCCCCTCCAGTTCTCTGGCCTAGAGAATTCTATGGACTATATAGTCCATGGAGTCACAAAGAGTCAGAGACGACCAAGTGACTTTAACTTTCACTCTCATAAGATTTACTGACTTTTCAGTGAGATTTCTTAAAGGTGAATTTTTCTATATGGTCCCTCCTGCCATCAAGGAAATGCCAGTCTACTTGGGAAATGTGAAGGAACATATACATCCATGCACAGTCTACAAAATGTGGTGTTAACTTTGCTCATCTATCTTTTCTCAGTCAAGAAAATCAATCTCACTTTGTTGTTCCACTCTTACTGAAACAGTCTCCTTGAATGCAAGACCAACAATGAGGAAAACTTGTCTAATCATTAAGGAGGAATGAAAGGAATTAAGAAATTGATTGGTGGACCCCATCAAGGGGATCTACGTTGTCTTAAAATTTACACAGAAAAAAAACAAAACACCGTACTGCCAAGTAGCTCATAATCAGACACAGAACCACGACTTCAGAATCTTTAAATATTTGAGCAAACATTAGTTGAAATTTACCAACAACAATACAAAGGACAGTCTTTTCAAAAAGGACAGGAGTGTATCAGAAATAAAATTCTGAATACATCATCAGTGGAGCAGAAAAGAGAAAGGGGAACTCAAACAACTAATTTGGCTTCCTCTGGAGTTTTCCGATGGACCTGGATATTGGCATGGAAGATATTAAAATGTGGAGAATGCTAAGAATATCCTGGAATGTAAATAGTGGCACAGCCTAATCCTGAGAGGTCTTGTGTGGCAATTTATGGAGTTCTATCTTAACTTTGTCTCATTGTACACCATGATCAAGAACTTGGAGGAGGACTTTGGCTTCATGCTTGTAATAATTGTCCAAGACATCATAAAACTATTCCAAAGGCTCTTGACAGCCTGGAAAAATGGACCAAATCTTACCAAGGGAAACATAAATTGATCAAAGAAAAATTATACACTCACGTTCAAAAAAAACATCTGCCCCTAAGAGGAATTGGGAATGAGCTTAGCAGCAGCCCTTGTGGTGGCTGACAGGAAGCTGAGCGTGACTCAGCCATGAAGTACGTCTGCTTGGGAACTTCATCTGAAGCTCCAGTGCAGATCAAAGTTGGGGCTGGGAACCACGCTTGGAATAGCCTGTTTTGTCTGGGGACCACATTTCCACTGAAAAGTTCACAAACTGGAATGTGTCCAGCCCGAGGAATAGGATGACGGTGAAGAAGTGGTTAAAACCATCCTCTCAGGAAAACACATATGAAGAGGGCCTTCATCCTGGAGAAGAGGAGACACCACAAAAACTGACTTGAGGTTCTGGAAAGGTTGATCTGTGGAAAAGTGATTATGCTTGACCTGCGTATCTAAGAGAGTAGAAACCAGGGCAGAAGGGCTGGACCCAAGGTGAGGCATGTTTGGCTGAATATTGAGAAGACCTTGAGAACTTCTCAAGTTGCCCAGGTAGGAAATTGGCTTCATCAGGAGCTCTGCTCATTAGAGATGCTTAAACTGAAGGCTCTGGTGCCAGGGATGCACTCATTACCTCCACTTTCACCCAGGTGCTTCCTCCCCCCGTGCATGGGGTCCTCCCAGACCCTCCCTTCCCTTCCACTTCTCTTCATCCATCCCTCTTCCTTCCGTCTTCCCCAGGCCCCTCTTTCCTTCCTGAATCTCTTAGCTCCCTCTATCTCCCAGCCCCATTCGCTAATAACAATTACCATAATTACCCTAATGCCACCCCAACTAACACCCTAGCGTCTCAGTTTGGAAAACTCAGCCTTTTCCATCAAAGCACAATTCAAGGGTCTGCTCTTGAAGCTCATTCAGTCCGTTCTGCATTTGTATTACACTCCCACTCCATGTGGAGCCAATTGAGGCTTCAGGTTTACTTGTTACAGCAGCTGTTGTTATCTTAACTCACTCATACACTTTCCAATAAATGCTTCACTTAGGATGACTTCTCCATATAAAGAACACAGAGGGTGTTCAACCAGTTTTGACTTTTTTTCCTTTCAAACCAAACCTGTGTTGCTGCATGAATTAAAGCCATCTCCCTTCTCAGGAGACTCAGAGCTCTTGGCCTTTGTCAGTGTTTTCCAGTCAAGTCAGGAGATTGGGGCTCCTTTCCTGGCAAGTCAAGGGAAGCTTTTCTTTCTCAGGCTTTGTCTCCCACACACCCATGTGGGAGCCAGTCCGTGTGGAGCCAGCTTCTCAGCCTGCCTTTTTCTCTCCTGGGTTTGTTTTTAGAACGTTTTCCCCCTTTCTCCTTCCCCCATGGTGCGAGTTCGTGTGTGGCTGGTTTTCTTGGGCTCAAGGCCCAGCTGAGCTGTGGCTTTGTTTGTTGTTTGTACTGACTGAGATCAGCCTCTGATACTCCGTGGTCAGAGTTCCCTGAGATAGGGGACCCCAACTGCGTTCTTTCCGGCCTGGATGGAAAACAGCAAATGCACGAACACCAGGGCTTTTCAAGCCTTGTTTCACAGAGAAGAAAGCTGCAGGATTATTTTGTGTAGAATAAGTAATACATAGATATGTAGTTACGTATTTTTAATTTTTTTAATTGAAGTATAATTGATTTACAATGTTGTGTTAACTAGTACTGTACGATGTGATTCAGATATACATACGTATATATACACACACGCATATATATACATTCTTCTTCTCTATTGTTTTCATTGTCATTTATCACAGGATATTGAATATAGTTTCCTGTACTACACAGGAGGACCTTGTTGTTTCTCTGTTCTTTATACAAAGACTCACATCTGCAAGCCCCAATCTCCCACTCCATTCCTCCCCGACCCCCTTCCCTCTGGCAACTGCCGGTCTGTCCTCTATGTCTGCAGGTCCGTTTCTGTCTCACAGATGGGTTCATTTGTGGCATATTTTAAATCCCACATATAACTGATGTCATATGACATTTGTCTTTTTCTGACTTGCTTAGTACGACAATCTCTGGGTCCTCTCGTGTTGCTGAAAATGGCATTATACGTTCTTTGTTATTGCTGAGTATTGTTTATGTGTACCGCATCTTCTTTACCATTCCTCTGTTGATGGACACGTATGTTGTTTCTGTGTTTTGGCTATTGGAATAGAGCTACAATCAACATAGAGGTGTGTCTCGTATATATGTGTTTTTGGAACCTGTGTGTTCTAAGCCAATAAGGAATCCTAATATAAAGGAGGTGTGTGCCAGATATTTGCCTACTATTTATACCATGTACCATTTAAACACAATGTTTATTGTGTTTGGACTTGTTCACACTCCTTTACAAGGAGAGAGAACAGGCTTCCGAAGGGTGGGACAGAATCTCCCACAATCCCATAGGAGACAGAGACCCCACTAGGCTCTCAACCAGAAGCCAGGAGGCCACATCCAAGGGATAAGAATAAACCAGAATGGAACCAAGTCTTTAAAAAGGCCACCTGTCCTCAGCCCAGCTTAATCCTAGATTGGCTTGGGTCAGACCCTCACCTCATCTGCCACCCAGCAGAAAGGGGAGCTTATGTCTTCTGAGATCATCTAGAGTCGTCTCCTTCCAGTCACACAGGGGGTGATTGGTTTCGCTGTGTAGGTCCATCATTCAGCCTGATCTTACCTGTCCAGGCCCCACCATGGCTGGCTGACTTTGAGCAATTTAGTTGACTTTGCTAATCCTTGTCTCCTTGATCTATTCAATTAGGATGATGGTGGGACCTACTCGTTGACTGATGAGTAGTGAAAATCAAGTGAGAAAGAGACAGCAGAGCTTTAGAGTCCTGACTGTCACTTAGTGAGTAATTTTAGGTCAAAGTAACCTCTCTGTGTTTCTATTTCTTTATCTGTTCAGTTCAGTCGCTTAGTCGTGTCCGACTCTTTGCGACCCCATGGACTGCAGCACACCAGGCCTCCCTGTCCATCACCAACTCCTGGAGCCTACTCAAACTCATGTTCATTGAGTCAGTGATGCCATCCAACCATCTCATCCTCTGTCGTCCCCTTCTCCTCCCACCTTCAATCTTTCCCAGCATCAGGGTCTTTTCCAATGAGTCAGGTCTTCACATCAGGTGGCCAAAGTTTTGGAGTTTCAGCTTCAGCATCAGTCCTTCCAATGAACACCCAAGACTGATCTCCTTTAGGATGGACTGGTTGGATCTCCTTGCAGTCCAAGGGGCTCTCAAGAGTCTTCTCCAACACCATAGTTCAAAAGCATCAATTCTTTATCTATAAAATGGGATTAATAATAGTGTCTTCCTCATAGGGTTGTTATAGGAACTAAATGAGTTAAAACTTACAAAGCACTTAGAGAAGTTTCTGGTAGGAAGTTTGTGTCATATATGTATTAGTTAAATAAGTCATTGTACTGGACTCAATGAATGCTCAAGAAGTGCTGGTTGCTCTTGTCCTTATAATTTGATGATGTTAATGAACATGACCACCACCATCCAGTCGTTACTTTCCTAAAGCCTGCTCCGTTTGCCTCTATGCCACCTTCCCTTCATGAAACCCTCTATTCCCTTGGCGCTCCTGGGACACCACATGTGCTAGTTCTCCAGGCTGCTTCCTGCTCATTTCTCCTCCATCTTTTTCATGGACCTCTTACATGCTCTGGTCCCCCAGGGTCTTGTCCACAGCCCACTGTTCTTCTCATTCTTCTCATGAGTGATGTCATCCAATCATTCTATTCAAATTATCCCCCGTATGCTGATGGCAAGTCCTCATTCCAGATGTCAAGCCCATCTCAGTGGTCTGTGCCCCCATGTAGGTTTCAGGCACACCCATTTGGCTGTCCACTGTGTGTCTCAGTCTAGTGGTCCTCAGTTCAGTTCAGTTCAGTTGCTCAGTCATATCTGACTCTTTGTGACCCCATGGACTGCAGCACACCAGGCCTCCCTGTCCATCACCAATTCCCAGAGCTTGCTCAAACTTATGTCCATCGAGTCGGTGACGCCATCCAACCATCTCATCCTTTGTCGTCCCCTTCTCCTCCCGCCTTCAATCTTTCCCAGCATCAGGGTCTTTTCAAATGAGTCAGTTCTTCACATTAGGTGGCCAAAGGATTGGAGTTTCAGCTTCAGCATCAGTCCTTCCAATGAACACCCAGGACTGATCTCCTTTAGGATGGACTGGTTGGATCTCCTTGCAGTCCAGGGGACTCTCAAGAGTCTTCTCCAACACCATAGTTCAAAAGCATCAGTTCTTCGGCACTCAGCTTTCTAGTGGTCCTAGGCCTTTCAAAAACAATCTCATCATCTTCCCTCTAAATCAGCTCCTCTTCCTTCTGCTCCTCTGCCACACAAGGGCACCTTTTTCTCCCATCACCCAAGCTGGGAATGGAGAGGCAGCTCTGGATTCCATCTTAATCCTAACGCCTCAAACACAAACCATCAGCAGTGCCTGCCAAATCTGCTGGCCAATGTTTCCCAAATCTGTATTTTCTCTTCTGACGCCCACTGCCATACTTCTGACTCCATCACTTCTCACTTGGACCTCTTACCTGGTCTCCTTTCACTTGACCTGCCCTCTTCAAGTTCATCCTCCATCTTGCTATGCCAACAATGTTTCTGAAACACAACATGACCCTCTTATTTCCTGGATTGAGCTTCCCTGGTGGCTCAGACAGTAGAGAATATGCCTTCAGTGCAGGAAACGCTGGTTCAATCCCTGGGTCAAGATGATCGCCTGGAGAAGAGAATGGCTACTGACTCCAGTAGTCTTGCCTGGAGAATTCCATGAGCAGGGGAGCCTGGCGGGCTACTGTCCATGGGATCACAAAGAGTTGGACAGGACTGAGCAACTAACACCACCCTTTCCTGGACTGAAGCCCCTGTAAGTCCCCCTCTCATAAACTAAGGATGACTCCCTGTTATGTAAGCTAAACTACCAATCCAGTGTCATTTTCAAACATTCCACTCCTTGGGTTTTGCTCACTGGATCAATGAAACTAGACTTCATCCAAGGTGCCCAGACTGCCCTCCCTATAGGTAGCCACTGGTCACCCTCTAACACTCGGCCCAGCCGTGACCCCTCTCAGAAGCTTCCTGTGTCCATCACCCCTCTCTTTTCAACTACAAGTTGGATTCTACCTCTGTATCAGTTTTTCAACAAAGTACCACAAATCTAGTGCTGTAAAGCAGTGCACTCTTACGGCTCTGTAGGTCTGGAGTCTGATATGGGTCTCATGGATTAAGTCAAAAACTTCGACAGAGCTCGTCCGTTTCTGTAGGCTTCAGATCGGATCTGTTTCCTTGCTTTTTTCAGGCACTGCAGGGCAGCTGCATTCCTTGGCTCGTGGTCCCTTCCCCCAGCTTCAAACCCAGCAATGGCTGGTTGATTTCTCCTCCCATCACGTCTCTTTGACCTACTCTGCAGCTTCCCTCTCCCATGCTTAAGGACCTTCTGTTCACTTTGGACTCAAAATAATCCCCTTATTTTAAGGTCAGCTGTTTAGCAACTTTACTTCCTCCTCTATATATACATAAAGCCTATTTATAGGTTCTGAGGGTTAGAACCTGGACTTCTTTGGACAGGCTGTCATTCTGCCTACCACAATGCCCATTTCCATGTTCCTGCAGAACTCTGTGCTTACCTCAATCATTCCGTGCAGGAAATACCATCATAGCATTTTGGTTTTGGTTTTGTGTTTCTGAGATGTCATTGACACGTAACATTGTGTAAATTTAAGGTGTACAATGTGTTGATTTGATACATTTATACCTTGTTGTTGTATTTGTATATTTGTCATTCTTCCTGACTTTGACCTTCTTTAAGATCTGTTCATTTTTGATCCCTATATTAAGAAAAAATAACAGATCCTCAGTAAACATTTTGGAAGACTCAAGCACCTAGTGATAACCTAGATTCCCTTTAAAGGATCAGCACAGAAGAGGGATTAACCTGTGTCCAGTAATTAGAGTTATTCATGTTAATAATTCCATTTCTATGAAAACTGGTCAACCAATATGCAATGTTAATAAAAATTACATTCCTCTTACTGCTATACCAACATTTACTGTTTATTATATATCGGACATTGTTCTTAGTGCTTTTCATCTGTTGATTCATTTAATTTTTACAATGATCCTCTGATGCAGGTACAATTTCTATTGCCCATTTCATGAATGTGGAAACTGAGGCATGAGACATTAAGTAACTTGCCTGTTATCGGCCAGCTTGGTATACAGTAACTCTGGGCTACTCACTCTATTCTGCCAACCCAGACAATCCCTTCTGTGGTCAGTCTACATGAATGGGAGGTCGCTATTGTTAACGTGAAATTTTGTTTATTTCTCATGAAACTCAACAGCCTTTAGCCTCACGGGTTTCAGAAATACACTGAATGAATCAGCTGGCTGCATCCGAGATTTTTCAGGCGGGCAACTTCTCAGACCTCTGCACTGTGGGCCTCAAGTGTAAAAAGCCAGCCGTGTATTATCTTTCAGAGTCACCTTGGTCCTTGGGGAAATCCTTGGGCCTAACCGTGAGTCCACGCGTGATCGTTTTGTCCCAGGAGAAGGCCAGAGAGCAGGGAGGACAGACGGGAGAAGGCGCACACTGAATCTGCGGTTGTTCACAGCGTCCGCTCTTGATGCGGCGTCTGGGGGACACGCCGTCGCCTCCTCTCGTCAGCACATTCTGTGTCTTCTCCGCACTTCTGAAGGGGGAGCCCTGGAAGGCGTTGCGCTCTGACACGCTCATTTCTCTTAGAGCCCTCAGAGGCGAGGGGTATCGGGAGCGTGTTTTAAGACAGAAGAGAATCGGCGCGTTTCCCGGCAGCTCCTGCTTACCCCTGCAGTCGGGTAGCGGCAGCGACGCCAGCGACGTGGATCTGGTGGTTTGCGTACGATTGTATTAGACGGTGGTTCTGTACCGTGGCAAACAACTTTGTTTAGAAAGCTAACGATTTACTTCACTAACTCAAAGCTCATGTTGAACAGGAACCTCGTGTGCTCGGAGGAAGGGGAGGAGAAAGCGTGGAGGGCCTGGCGGGAACAGCGTCCCCTCAGGACGGCCTGGCGAGCCCTCGGGGAGAGGGAAGCCGTCTGGCGTCCACCCCGCGGGCGTGGTGGGCGGGAGCCTCCTCCGTTCCTCAGGCGGCAGCGTGGCTGAGGCAGGACTTCTTGCCGAAGCCGGGACGGTGCCTTGTGGATTCAGCCTTCATGTTGGTCTTCCGTGCCCGGCCTCCGCAAACCGTCTGTGAGAGCCGACTGAGTAACTTAATGACGATGAACTCACCAGAATTACATATTGCTTTATTCCAGTGCAATCCGAGGGGAAAAAATGTCTAATGGGAAGCTGACATGTGTATTAATTCTTAGACATTTGAAGCATCACAGAAAGCACGTAATTACGGTGGAAACTGGCCTTCTCCCCTTCCCCCACCTCAAGACGGAGTGCCGGTTTGACCTGGATCAGTGTTGGTAAGCACCTGCGTCTGACTTAGCTGACAGTGCGTCAGTCATGCGGGGCGGCTCTGGGGTATTAGGCAGCGGGGAGACAGCGGCAGCCCAGCCTTCTCGCCCGTCAGCGCGAAATCCTCTCCTTAGCGGCCATACAGTGGCTGGGCCTCCCACCCTGGCCTCCACGATTCCTCTCCGCCACCTCCACTGCTGCTCTTCATTCTCTTCGGAGATGATTTGCTTGTTTTTACTTTTTATTTACTAGTTTTTCTTTTTTGAGAATCTGAGAATTTTCATTTTTCGAAGTTTTCATTGGAGCGTAGCTGATTTACAACGTCGTGTTAGCTTCCGCTGTACAGCAGTGTGACATACCCACTGTTTTTGAGATTCTTTTCCCTATAGGTCATTACACAGTATTCAGTAGAGTTCCCTCTGCTATACAGTAGGTCTCTGTTATTTATCTGTTTTATATAATCAGTTCAGTTGCTCAGTCATGTCCGACTCTTTGCCACCCCATGGACTGCAGCAGGCCAGGCTTCCCTGTCCATCACCAACTCTGGGAGTTTACTCAAACTCATGTCCATTGAGTCAGTGTTGCCATCCAACTATCTCATCCTCTGTCATCCCCTTCTCTTCCTGCCTTCAGTCTTTCCCAGCATCAGGATCTTTTCCAGTAAGTCAGTTCTTCACATCAGTTGGCCAAAGTGTTAGAGTTTCAGCTTCAACATCAGTCCAGGTAAGAATTTTTCCAGGCAAGAGTATTGGAGTGGGTTGTTATTTCCTTCTCCAGGGGATCTTCCCAACCTGGGGATCGAACCCAGGTCTCCCGCATCGTGGGCAGACTCTTTACCCTCTGAGCTACCAGGGGAGCCCTTTAACAGTGTGTACACAACTGTTTCCTAACTCTCCTGCCTGCTTCTTTGATCTGTCTTCATTTTACTACCTCTTCTTCAGTTCCCTCTTGTTCTGAGGAATAAAATGTCATGCTTGACAGTGGAGTTTGGAGGCTAGACTCCGACAGAACCCTTGCCTTTTTCACACTTGACTGAGGTTATTTTTATTCTGTGGAAAACATGAAAAACTCCTTTTGAAATGAGATTTTTAATGTTTGAGTATTATTCTGAAATACTGTGATTCACATTTGGGAGTTGTGTGGGTGGGAGTTCATTCTGTAGGAACTGAAAAGCTATAATTTGTGGTTACTCCAGCATCTGGTTAAATATACATTAAAAATCAGACTATTATATATAATAATGGCATAGAATTAAGTACTCTCATTTTCCAGTGTTTGTGGGTTGAGATGTTCAGAATTAACTATTGAAATCCAATACAGAAAATTGGACTTTTTGTATACATATGTTGAAATGTATACATATAATGCTGAAACATATATTTTTCTTAGTTTCAATAATTTCTCAAAAGTTTTTTGTCAAATTCTAGAAAGGTTTAATTTTTCCTAAATTATCTGTAATTCTAATGTCAGATTTCTTGGAACATATAACTGGACTGTAAAAATTTTTAACAAAATTTTACAACAAAAAAGTCTACACAGGTGAGCTCCCACACATGAATCCTGCTCCTCTTTTAATCTTTTATCATTTGTGGATTTATTTTCCCCTTCTCCATTAGAGAGGATTTGGTGACCATCAATGGTTTTTAGAAAAAGCAAATGTGTCCAACATTGAAGGGTTCATCATTTGGTGTAAAAGAGATGAATCTTAATGTTCTGTTGGGTATATACCTGTGCAGGCAAATGCCTAGGAAGTGCTTTACAGCCTGGGGCATTCTTTTTTGTTCGTAACACTTCTGATTCACAATCCCCCAGGAAAGAGAAGAGTAATCCAGGTACTATGTGCTCTTCAAAAGCAAATCTGTCATTTCTGTGTTATTTTCCTAACTCGGATCTTAGATATGGTATATTCCCCAGCTGGATCATTGCCATTTGATAAATTCCAATGGAGTGTTACCATGGAGAATTCAAGGAACAGCAGAGTTAATGACTTTTAACCACCTTTCATTCTGTTCCACTCACCTCTCCATCCTCGTTGATGTCATCTTGCCTCAGGGCCTTTGCACTGCTTGTTCCCTTTGTCTGAGATGCTCTTTACCAATTGTTCATTTTCTCACATCCTTCCAGTCTCTCTTAAACATCATCCCACCGTGGAAGCCTTTCCTGACATCCCTGTCTAAAATGTTGGACCCTCTCAGATCTTAGAACCTCTCTCTCCTCTCACTTGCTTTATTTTTCTTCCTGGTCCCCACCATCACTTGATGTATAAATCTTTATGTAATTGCACCTTCTCTGCCCATCATACCCACCTTACCACCAGTAAGAGAAAATCTGTGTCTGTTTGTATAGTACCTGGAGTCTAGAACAGTACTGCACACATGAGACGCCCTCAGTAAAGATTTGTGGAGTAAATGGGTGAGATGCAAATATTCTCCTCCAGTAGGATGGAAGGAGGCTGAACACCAAAAGTGGTTATGACTTATCTTGTTCCCTCAAAGTAAATTGTCAAGCCAAGACAGTATGGTGCTACAGGATATAATTTTTCAGGTATATTCAAAATATATCTCATCTTCGGGCTATTAATAGCACGCCATAGTCATATTGCTGGATCACTTCAGAAGAACACAGCATAGTCCCAGAGATGAGTCCAGGAATCTGTTCTGAAATGAAGGCCCGTGAGCAATAGTCCCTTACTGCGGTTCCTCTAAGACGGATGTCCTGTGAGGTTCATCAGTGGATCGTTGACCAGCCACCATCACTGAGAGTCAGTAACACAGGTTGCTGAGAACAGAGACTTTGGGTCTGACTTCCTGGGTTCAAATCGCACTTCTACCACTTAATAATTGCATGGCCCTTGGGCAAGCTAGTTAGCACCATTAAGCCCCAGTTTCCCCAGCTGTAAAAGATGAACACTAACAAGACCTGCTTCGCAGGGTAGGTATGAAGACTCACTCAGTCAATAAATGCACATTAATTAGCACAGTGCCTGCAACAAGGCTAGTATTCAATCATTCTAATTAAATAGCAGCAAGAAAGGTAAGTTATTAAAATGAGAGTGATAATGATAACCATGTAGATTCATTTAACAGTTACTTTTAAGGATATTATGACTTTGTTGTTAGATCCTAAAGCATTTGTTAGCAAAATAGGTAAGTTCTTATTGACATTAAGAAAGTCATGTTTAAATGGGCAAAGAACTTGAATAAAAATTTCTGCAAAGAAAATATACAAATGGCAACAAGTATATAAAAATGTGTTCGACATCGCAGATCATTAGGGAAATGCAGAACAAAGCCAAAGTGAGATACCCCTTCATACCCAGTAGAATGGCTGTTATCCAAAAACAAACAACAGAAAGCCAGCACTTGTAAGGAGGTAGAGAAATTGGGGTCTTTGCGCCTTGCCAGTGGGACTGTTAGGTGGTCAGCTGCTGTGGAAAACAGTGCAACGGCACCTCAAAACATCAAAAATAGAAATACTGCAGGATCGGCGACTCCACTGTGGAGCACAAAGCCAAGGGATTGAAGGCAGGGCACAGACAGTCATGTGTACACACGTTCATAGCAGCATTCTTCACGCCAGCCGAAAGGCGGAAACAAGCCAAAATGTCCATCACTGAAACACAGAGAGTATACGCAGGTCTCACTGGGAAGGAGCCAGCGTGCTGCCCTCCCTGGTCCTTCACACCTGGGTGCACGTCCAGCTTACAGAGCATACGAGCAGGTACCCCTTGTGATGTCAGAGAGTATACGCAGGTCTCACTGGGAAGGAGCCAGCGTGCTGCCCCTCCCTGGTCCTCACACCTGGGTGCACGTCCAGTTTACAGAGCATACGAGCAGGTACCCCTTGTGATGTCAGAGAGTATACGCAGGTCTCACTGGGAAGGAGCCAGCGTGCTGCCGCTCCCTGGTCCTTCACACCTGGGTGGCACTTCAGCTTACAGAGCCTACGAGCAGGTACCCCTTGTGATGTCCTCGCGGCCCCGCTTGAGGCACTATTGCTCTTATTCCTGAGAAAAGTGGGTCTCAGAAAAGTTAGTGACATAGTACCCAAGGCTACATTACTGGCAAGTTCAGCGTCAGGACCTCTACATCCATCCACCCCTTGACAAGATCTTCTTCCCCTCCACAAATGAATCCCCGATCCCACTTTTCAGCAAGATAAAAGTACTATTCTTGAACCTGCCTCCCACCTCTCACCCCATCCCACCGCTCCAGGCTGCCTTAGGTTTGAGCTCCCTGTGTCAAACAGCAAATTCCCACTAGCTACCTGTTTTATATCATGTTGGTGTATGGCAGAAACCAATACAGTATTGTAAAGCAATGATCCTCCAAGTAAAAATAATTTTTTTAAAAAAGGATAAATGGGGTAGAAAGGGTAAAAAAAAAAAAAGTAATGCTCATACTTGGGCTGGCAAAGAATCAGGGGGTCTCTCATAACCTCTAATCTACAGTTTATAAAGTGAAATCAGTAGAGATATGGCAACCAAGGCTGAAGGATTGATTTAAGTTTATGATCTTTTCATTTTTATCAGGGTAAATTGAGGAACACTGTCGAGCATCTAGGAAGGAGATAAAATATCATGATAGAGATGGCAGGGGTTTGCGTTTCTATGGGCATGATATGGTTTTTCACATGAAAATTGAAGTGCTAACCAAAAATAACTAACTGTTGGAATGTCATATAGGATAAGCATACCAACATCCCAAGAATCTCATCGCAAATGCACAGCCTCAGAGACTGTCTGCTTCCTGCATTGAAAGACGTGATTGGAAAAGTTTAGTCATGTTCTTTGGCCAGTGGCCCGCTCTGTTTTAGGAGAATTTGGTGCTTTTTGTGTCTCTGGGAGAATAAGTTGATATTGGCATTCAAGTGACTTGCTTTTGGAAGAGTTTCCACAGAAAGGTTGTCATTAGATGAAGCAATAACTCCATCATTCCTACAATATGATTCTTTCAAGCAACTGAGAGCAAGACCGTTGCTCTGAGATCCTAGTTCTTCCTCAAACTCTTCTCATCATATATTTCAACGTGCCCAGGCAAGAATTTCCTCACACAATTCAGTAAATCTTTCTTATAAAGGAATACCAAATACACAAAGCATTTTTTTCAATCAGTATTCCCTGTGCCTTATTGTCACAAACCACTGTCTGCTAAGGTGTTTTTTTTTTTTTAATGTCCCATCTTGCTAAGCAAACTAATGACATGCATAGAATAAATAAGCCACAAAACATTTTAAAATTAAAATATTTACCTTTGTCATCTACAAATTTTCCATCACCTACCTGGTTGGTACAGTCCTGAGACCTTCTTTTCATTATCGGATCCAGTAGTCACTAGCTGTGTGTGACAAATCAAAATGTGAAATAAAGGGAAATAAGAGTTAAAATTCAGTTTCTTGGTTTTATTTGCAACGTTTTGAATACTCAGTAGCCACACGTGACTGGTGGCGATGTGTTAGTGCAGACTTGGAACATTGCACCTTTGCAGAAAATTCCGTGGACAGTTCTAGGCTTGCTTCAAAGACTTATCCGTCTTGGGTTGTGTGCCATGGAGAGGTTGGCAGGAGAATCCACTATTGCACCAACTGAAACAAAGCTGGCATCAGCTGGTCAGGACCGGTAAGGTGTGTGGTGATCTCCTTCACTGGGCAGTAAGGTGACTTTGCAACTCACTGGTGTCTGTCTGATTAATGAAAATGTCTTGAGGTCACAATAATGTTGCTAATTTAATCTCCTTCTCCTCTATGAGAGAGGCCTCTAGGTGGACACGGCAGTCATCTCTGGCAGGTGATGCTCTGCCTTTGAAAACTGGGTTCTCTCTAAGATCACTCAAATATTCTATCAGGCAGCAATTCTCAACCACGGTTGGAATCACCTGGAAAGCTTCTAGATCTGCACATCCCATCCCCTGAGAGCATCAATGACTCTGATTCGCCTATTCAAGATCACAACCTGGGTGAAGAACCACGGCCCTGAGACCTGTTCCTACCACCTCAAGTACCTTTAGTCCTAAACATCTCAACCCCTGGGTCATTCACAGATCACCAAGCAGAGACACAGGAGGCCAGGCTCGGCTTCCAGCCCCCTTCTGACTGGCTGTGGACCCTGGATGGGCCTCGGGATCTTCCCCTGTTCAATAAGAGGGGTGATCTACTTCACACCCAGATTTATCAGTCTATAAAATACCAGTTTCTATTCAATCTGATCAAATAAAGCTCTTCATATTAAAACTATGGGAAGAAATCTTTTCTCTGTTGGCATCTGTATTAGTTCCTATGCATTTTATATCCACTATAAGCTGATGCCATATAAGCCTCAGGTAGCCCTGAGCTTACCCAGACAACCCCCTGAGGCCTCAGCTACTGGGGGGACAGGCCACCACCGTGGAGCAGTCCCATTTGCTGTGTAGAATCCAGCAGAGGCTTCTGAGGCTTCTTTGTGGATCCATGTTTTGTATCAATTGCAGAATGATCACTGATGTTTGGGTACCTAGCAAAGGGCTCTGGTTGGTCTCAATGATTGTGCATGACTTTTTACACCCCAAGTCTTTCCAGCTCCTCATTTGTGCAATCATTTCATTTCCTTCTCCAACAGTTTTCACAACTGGCCTTCAAAATCATCACCCAGTGGGCCCTGAGGTGAAAGTTCTATTTACTTGACGTTCTGATCTGGTTCTGACTTGAGTTTCTTCCTTCTTGCAATTGCCAAAGCAGGCTGGCTTCTTAGAGGCCGCCTAATGCATCTTTGAATGGGCCCATCTCTCATGGGCTGTTAGAAGTGACGTCTCCCAGCTCATCCCGTCACATGCAGTGATGGGATCGCACTTCTCAAGGTGACAGTGTGTGTGACGGCAGGCAGAGGGGAGCACGGGCTCACCGGCAAAGATAAGGAATGGGCAATCATTCGGTCTATATGTTTCATCACCGTAACTGCTCATGGCTTCAAATTGCCCATGAATCAACCTGTAAGTGCCTCAGAATAGGAGAGCGGTTGCCAGCCGGCTCTTCACTGCCCTATTACAAATATTTCACTTCCTTAGTATCTGCCCATCTCCCCTTACACTCTGCCTCTGAATGTCCTGCTTTAAGAAAGACCTTTCTCAAGCACTTCCAGGAGGTGACTGCAGGCCTAAGCACTGGCATTCCTGCCTCTGGGCCACCCTTGGTGAATCCCCTCCCTGCCCTCTCCACGAGCCCCAGCAAGCTGTGTGTTCCAGCTCACCCTCCCCACCCTAACGTTTCTCCGTCTCGGCTTTGGTCACGTTTCATTGGTCTGGAAGACCCTGCAACCCAGAGCTGCCTGGTAGACCCTGTGCTACTGAGGTATGGTTCAATGTTCTCATCACCATGCTAAAAAGTAAGAAGCAGGAAAAATCATTTCAACAATATATCTTATTTGACCCAGCATACTCGAAATACTATTTCAACACATAGCCATATAAAAATCATGAATGAAATCATCTACTTTCCCTTTTTCAGACTAAGTCTTCAAAATCCGGTGTGTACTTTGCACTTATAAGACATCCTCATTTGGGCCAGACCCCTTTCAAGTCCTCACATGTGGCAGATGGCTATAGGCTACCCTACCGGACCGCTTCACACCCTCATCACCAGGCTTATCCAGCTCACCTTGGAGGATTCTGATCAGGTGTTGCCTTTAGAAAGCTATCTCTGAGTTCAGCCTCCACACCCCATGGCTCAGGGGTTCTCAACCTCTGCTACGTGTGGAAATTAACCAGGCAGTTTTTTTAAAAAGCCTAACGACCAGGCCTCTTTATGGATCAATATGACCCAGGTCTTACTGGGATCCAGGCTTTTAGTTTAGATGGGAAAGGCGAGGTGTTGTTCAGCTCTACAGGTGATTCTAGCATGTGTCTGTAGCTGGGGACCATGCTGGACCTAGTCACTCAGTCACTCACCCTACAAAGTAATATTGGCTGAACACATTCAGGGAGGCAGGGGAGAGACAGGGAGTAAATAAATACATCACGTGTAAAATGGGTCTCTGTGTGGTAAGGAAAAGTGAGGAGTGACTTTCCTCACTTTGTGAAGGATGCCCCTTCACACAGGGTGACCCAGGAAGGCTTCTCTTTCCCAGGGATGCTATGACAATGGGGAAATTAGGACAAATTTCTGGGCCCGACCGACTGAAGATGGAAACTAAGCCAAGCCTGGTGTGTATTTGCTATAATAATGCTGTGAAACTGGCGACCCTCATATCTCAGTGGTGTAAAACAACAGGATGCTTTCTGCAGCGGTCCAGCCTCTGCAGGGCCTCTCAGGGCACGGTGGGATCAGGGCTGGGCGCCGGGTGCAGGTTGGGCTCCCCTTTGCTCCTCATGGGCCAGCAGTTGCCTCTTTACACACTCTTTCCACGGTGGTGGCAGAAGTACAGGAGGGACAAGAAGGACCATTACAGATGTCCTAAGGCCGAGTCCTGGGGACGAGTGGACAGTCACTCCTCCCCACATTCCACTGGCCAAAGCAGGTCCATGACGCAGCCCCATAGTACAGGGCTGGGGAAGCGTCCTGCCACCACACTGACCGTGCCAGGCAGGCAAGGCAGGAGAAGGTGAGAGCCAACGTTCAACCGCATGTTTCATCTAAGGATGATTAGCTGGGGCAGCTTTAGCTTGGGAGTTTAGATGTGTTTTTTAAAATAGGACTAAAGCTTTCTGTGGCTCCATGCTCTCACGCGCTCCTTCACTGCCCGCAGCGGGCAACTGAGTGACTAGGTCCAGTGTGGTCTCCAGCTACAGACGCATGCTAGAATCACATGGAGAGCTGAACAACCCCTCACCTTTCCCACCTAAACGAAAAGCCTGGATCCCAGTAAGATCTGTGTCATAGTGATCCATAGAGAGGCCTGGTCTTTAGGCTTTTAAAAAACTGCACCTTTGCGTTCACAGGCTCTCTATGCCATGCCCTTAAGAGTTCAGAGTCCTAACTCATTCAGTTTTGGATTCTTTAGCACCCGACTGTTGCCTGTAGCATCCAGAAGCTCCCCCTTTATATGTCAGCCACAAGAGGACCCAATGCTCTGCACACTTTGTAAGATCATGTCTGTTCAATAGTTTTGTGCCTTATCACCTAGAAGCCCCAGGAGGAGGATGATGAAGCTCATGTTCATGACTGAATCTCCCAGTGCCGAGCTCTAGCATCATCATGTTTGTCCAATTGAATGAAATTGTCCTAAACTGGGCAACAAAGTCAGAGTCACACACGAGGGTCTCGCGTGAAACTAGGGCATTCCTGGGTCGTTCAGTTTCCCTTCTATAAAGTGAGGATTTTGAGAAGTTTACATCATGGGGTTGATGTAAAGATTAAATGAGATAATTCATGGAAAAGCCTTAAAATACAGGTACCTCATAAAAACTCAGTAAGTAAATTGGTAATCTGTGGAATGGGAGTGCATGCATGCATGCATGTGTGCATGCATGCATGCATGTGTGCATGCTAAGTCGCTTCAGTTGTGTCTGACTCTATGTGACCCTATGGACTGTAGCCCGCCAGGCTCCTCTCTCCTTGGGATTCTCCAGACAAAAGTACTGGAGTGGATTGCCGTGCCTTCCTCCACGGCATCTTCCTGACCCAGGGATCAAAACCACGTCTTTTACATCTCCTACATTTGTTCTTTACCACTAGCACCACCTGGGAAGCGTGGAACAGGAGTAAAAGAAACCACATGAAGTGAAACACAACGGGAGGAATGTCATCATACTCGTTTCACACCTCAGTTTTCCTGGATTAGCAGATGTCAGTTCAGTTCAGTCGCGCAGTCGTGTCCAACTCTTTGCAACCCCATGGACTGCAGCATGCCAGGCCTCCCTGTCCATCACCAACTCCTGGAGTTTACTCAAACTCATGTCCATTGAGTCAGTGATGCCATCCAACCATCTCATCCTCTGTTGTCCCCTTCTCCTCCCGCCTTCAATCTTTCCCAGCATCAGGGTCTTTTCAAATGAGTCAATTCTTTGCATCAGGTGACCAAAGTATTGGAGTTTCAGCTTCAACATCAGTCCTTCCAATGAATATTCAGGACTGATTTCTTTTAGGATGGGCTGGTTGCATCTCCTTGCAGTCCAAGGCACTCTCAAGAGTCTTCTCCAACACCACAGTTCAAAAGCATCAATTCTTCAGTGCTCAGCTTTCTTTATAGTCCAGCTCTCACATTCATACATGACTACTGGGAAAACCATAGCTTTGACCAGATGGACCTTTGTTGACAAAGTAATGTCTCTGCTTTTTAATATGCTGTCTAGGTTGGTCATAACTTTCCTTCCAAGGAGCAAGTGTCTTTTAATTTCATGGCTGCAGTTATCATCTGCAGTGATTTTGGAGCCCAAAAAATAAAGTCTGTCACTGTTTCCCCATCTATTTCCCATGAAGTGATGGGACCAGATGCCATGATCTTAGTTTTCTGAATGTTGAGTTTTAAGCCAACTGTTTCACTCTTCTCTTTGACTTTCATCAAGAGGCTCTTTAGTTCCTCTTCACTTTCCGCCATAAGGGCAGTGTCATCTGCATGTCAGAGGTTATTGGTATTTCTCCCGGCAGTCCTGATTCCAGCTTGCGCTTCATCCAGCCCAGGATTAGCAAGTATGGAAGTAGTCAAAGTAAGTCCCAGACCATTTGCTGCCACCTGTAAAGTTTGGGGCAAAAGAGACAGTGTCGTTGCACCTCTAATTTCAAAGAGTGATCACAGAAATGATGATAGAACAGTCAGTGTGGAAAAGGCCCAGGGAAAACAAAGCCAGCTCAAAGCCCACTTGCAGATACCTAGAATAGAGCAGGGTCCTTGACAGCCAGCCCAGTGGCTACATGAAGACCCAGTTTTACCACATTAATCTCCTCTCCCCATGTGATTGGTTGAAGGTCTGAAGGTCAAGGGAACTTGACCAGTACATTGTATCTGAATTGCAGTTTGTATCATAGACATTTCATAAACCGGACAGTTGTGTCTTAGATCCAGCGCTGGTTATCTTTTCTGGTTGGTAATAATTTGGACAGGAAAGGAGAAAAGAAGAGAGGGAAAGGTCTTCCCTGGTGGTCTAGTGGTTAAGAATCCACCTGCCAATGCAGGGGACACAGGTTCAATCCCTGATCCAGGAAGATCCCACATGCCACGGAGCAACTAAGCCCGGGAGCCTCAGTTACTGAAGCCCATATGCCTAGAACCTGTGCCCTGCAGTGAGAGAAGCCACCACAGCAAGAAGGCCTTGCATTGCAATGGAGAGTAGCCCCCCACTTGCTGCAACTAGAGAAAGCCCACGCACAGCAATGAATACCCAGTGCAGCAAAAAATACAATTCGTTAAATAAATAAGTCTTTTAAAAAAGGAGAGGGAAAAAATGAATGACTGAATCAGTGAAATATTTGCATAGTTGAAAGAGTAGATAAAGGGTATCTCTATTCAAGGCCAGTAATAGTACCAACAGCAAAGCCTATGTCTATGTGTTCCCAGGTAGCTTCCAGAAGTTAGCTGAATACCTACAAGGCAGAATTCAAGGTGGAGCTGGTGAGGAAGAATTCCAGGCAGGTACCAAAGACTCAGCCCACTGCACTATGAGGCTGGTGTAGGTGGAGGGTGGGCAGACTGGAGCCGTTGGGCCACGTGGCAAAGCAGCCTGGGCATGGGGTCCAGGACATTCCCGGCCACCCCAAAGCCACCCTACTCCACTCTTCAGAGAGCCCCAGTGTCACGAATAGGAAGAGCTTCTCCCTTGCAGGAGAAAGGAGATGTAAAGGGAAAAGATGCGTTTGGAATCTCTGTATCAGAAACACACAAGAAGAGTTCCTGACCGCTGGGTTTTCTCCAGATCACCAAAAGCAGCCGCCCTCAAGAACAGTTTGTGAGTCAGGGTTCGCCTCCAAAGTAACCAGAAACTGGATCAGGAAACAGAACACATGCCTCCAAAGGCCCCTCCATTCTCCTTTTCTGTCCCCACCCTGCCCCAAGCATATGCACTGTCTGACTTATGACAGCCGACTTTTTATGCTTGCGTGCATGCTAAGTCACTTCAATTGTGTCCAACCTTTTGCAACCCTATGGACTGTAGCTCTCCAGGCTCCTCTGTCCATGGGATTCTCCAGGCAAGAATACTGGAGTGGATTGTCATTTCCTTCTCCAGGGGATCCTCCCAACCCAGGGATCAAACCCTCATCTCTTATGTCTCCTGCATTGACAGGTGTGTTCTTTACCACTAGCGCCACACTGGAAGCCCAGTGGGATACTCAGTATACCCCTCTCTTGTGTCTGCCCTCTTTCGCACTTGTGATCTTTAAGAGAATCGTCTTTTTCGTGCAGTTGGTTGCAGTTGGTTTCTTCTCATTGCTGTGTGGATACAGCGTTACCTATGCGTTTCTTCACCCTGAGGATGGACATGTAGGTTGTATCCACTTTAGAGCCATCATGAACATTGTAGCTCTACCCATCTTGTCCATGCCTTTGGGGGCACGTGTATACACATTTGGAGAAGGCAATGGCACCCCACTCCAGTACTCTTGCCTGGAAAATCCCATGGATGGAGGAGCCTGGTGGGCTGCAGTCCATGGGGTCGCGAAGAGTCCACGACTGAGCGACTTCACTTTCACTTTTCACTTTCATGCATTGGAGAAGGAAATGGCAACCCACTCCAGTGTTCTTGCCTGGAGAATCCCAGGGACGGGGGAGCCTGGTGGGCTGCCGTCTATGGGGTCACACAGAGTCAGACATGACTGAAACGACTTAGCAGCAGCAGCAGCAGTATACACATTTCTGTGAGGTTACCTTTCCAAGTCTCTGTTTAATTAGAGCTAGGAGATGAAGTACTCTTGTCTGGAAAATCCCATGGACAGAGGAGCCTGGAAGGCTGCAGTCCATGGGGTTGCTGAGGGTCAGACACGACTGAGCGACTTTGCTTTCACTTTTCACTTTCATGCGTTGGAGAAGGAAATGGCACCCCACTCCAGTACTCTTGCCTGGAAAATCCCATGGACGGAGGAGCCTGGAAGGCTGCAGTCCATGGGGTCGCTGAGGGTCAGACACGACTGAGCGACTTTGCTTTCACTTTTCACTTTCCTGCATTGGAGAAGGAAATGGCAACCCACTCCAGTACTCTTGCCTGGAAAATCCCATGGATGGAGGAGCTGGTAGACTGCAGTCCATGGGTTTGCTAAGAGTCGGACACGACTGAGCGACTTCACTTTTACTTTTCACTTTCCTGCATTGGAGAAGGAAATGGTAACCCACTCCAGTGTTCTTGCCTGGAAAATCCCAGGGACGGGGGAGCCTGGCGGGCTGCCGTCTATGGGGTCGCACAGAGTCAGACACGACTGAAGCGACTTAGCAGCAGGAGGTGAAGTCAGTGGTATCAATCTCCCAGGTTTATTGTAACAGTTACATGAGATTATGTATGAGAATCTTTTGCAAACTTTAAATGTGATGCAAATATGAGAGTTGCCGCTTCCAGGGCGACTTCAATCTACTGTTTACGCCGTACCCATGCAAAAGTCCAGCATCTTTCTTGAAGCATTCTCTCACCACTGTCAGGCCTTCCAAACCCTCATGTAAGGTCCACAGCAACAGCTGTCAACTTTCAGGCCAGTGTACACAAGTGCACCAATGTCTCTACCTGGCGGCACTGCTGAATATCTGTTGATCTGTAGATTTTATTTCTAACACAGCTGAAACCCACTAGGTCATAACACCCTGTATCAAAGAGATACTGAGTGGGTCAGATAAACAAGGTAGAAACCAAGATACAGCTTACTCAGAATTAGGGGAAAGAGAGGGAGCAAAATTTCAGGCCAGTCACAAAGGAGATGCGTGCATTTAGCAGATTATATGTGAACCTGGTCTTGTGAGCATGAGAGACGTTCTCAATCAGAAACGCTAAAGGGGACCGTGTGTGAGGGCTAAGAATGCTTGTGTAGAGTTGGGGGGAGTGTGCAGGACGTGGCTGGGGTTTCACTGGGATGATCCTTGATTCACTGAGCATTTAGTTTCTTTTAGTCCCACCAAACACAACACCAACCTTTTAACATCTGAACCCCGAAAGACTGTGCTCCAGTGGGAAGGCACACTCATGTGAGGCTTTATGGTTTCCACAGCTCTCCTACACTCATCATTCCCTTCAGTCCTCACAGCCACTCTGGGAATGAGGCAGGGAAGGGGGTGTTTGTGTCCCTGTTTGACTTAAAACTGAAACTCAGAGAGGCTGTCTGTCCTGTCTGTGTGTCCTGTGTTGTCAAGTAGGGAGGCCAGACCCGGGCCTCCTGCCGTTCGGCTTTCTCCCGCTCCCCGCACTCCTCGGGCGCGGACACTCAATGTCCCCGCCTGACCACAGATGCCCCGAAAGCAGAGCGTGTCCCTCACCCCGTGGCCTGGCTCCCTCCTGCACCCACCCCTGCATCTTATACAGACTGGTGCTGAAAGGACTTCCTTTCCAGTCCAGCCACAGTTTTAGTAGTCCGCTCTAGGAATTGAATTGCTTGTGGACAGTGGCGGGCGTTCCGATGGAGACAAGGCGTGAAAGACTCTTTTGTCCACGCCAAGATAGATCCCAGAGCAAACCTGGAGAAAAGGCAGACTATCACTGACCTACGGAAGAGGCTTCTCTTCCCAGCACCTGGAGAGGAAGGTTGGGACCAGGAGGGAGGAGATGGGAGAAACTAGCGTGGCTCTGAAACAGGGGTGGACGGACAGAGCCCATGAGGAAACGCGGCCAGTGGTCAGTTCTCTGGGTGGGAGTGCTGGAGTGCTGGGGATCGCTGGCGTTCCCGACCAGGCACCCCTCTCCCACTCTGTGTTGCAGTGCTTCTCAGGACGATTTTGCCCAGAAGCCCACTAAGATCAGATTACACGTGCTGTGCCAGAGGTCCTGTAGGAAGTGGAGGAAGAGAAGTTAGGTCAGTCTTTGGTCTAAAGACGGGAGAAAAGGATGGGGGCAGGGGCGGGTGTCAAATGCCCCAGGAGGCAAGACAGGAAGAGAAGTTTGAGAGATGAGTTGAGAAGATCTTAGTGGAAGTAGTCCGGACATAAGCCTCCTCAGGAATGCATGGAGGTGTTGGGAAGGCCATGAGACTTAGTGCAGAGCATAGGCTAAGGGGGCTGAGCCATTGTACTTGGATGTTGAAAAAAAATGATGACCCCAGGAAGCTGGAAGTCTTGAAGACATAGAGGCTGTATCAATATTGATTGAACTTTTCACGTCACAATTTGGGTACTTCAGTCTTAGAGAGTTTTATCTTGTACTTTTCCACCTTCCATTTTATTCTTACTGTTACCTCTTGCTCTTCTTCTTCTGGGAAATGGCCAAATTTAGCATTCTTTTCTTGCTTGTTTGCTAGCTTAACAAGCCAAGGACATGCGCAATGCCAAGAATCCTAGTGGTATGGCATCGTTCTATCTTCTTTCCCACCTGGATCTCTGAGGTGTATGTGTGTGTGTGTTGTAACAGAGAGAACAAAAAGAGGGAAAATTACTTACCAGCTTGGGGACAAACTTGTTTACTCTTCAATATATGTTTTTTCTCAGAGTCAGCAAAAGTCAGAGTCCTCACGCCTATGAGACTGCATTTGCATTTATAGTACAAATAAGAAAAATGAAATCTAGCCAGAGCAAGTCCTCAAAGAGATTATAAATCGAGTCTCTTGACTGGAGTGTGGGGAGGAAGTGCATTGCAACGGTAAGGTCAGGGGAGCGAGAAATCTGGGGAACAAGCCAGTGGGGATGTTTCACCATGGAAACAGTTTAGTCTCGGAGAGCCATCTCTTCTGTTGAAAACTGCTTCTACCTGCCACCTTTGCAGACGTTTATTCCTCAATCAAGTTTGGCTTATGGTGGGTTAATGATTAGATACTCTTCATGTGTAGTTCAAGGGAAGGCCACTGGCTATGACTTCACTTTGGCTGGGGTTTCCCTGTAATCCATTTAGCAAATTAAAGAGATTACTTTGATTGGTACCATTATCTCGTATTCTCTTGCGGGTGAACCACTTAACCTGTGCTTAATTGAAAGAGATAGAAGGGGTGCAGGAACAAATACAATCAAAAGGAAGGAGCAATAGGATCTGTAGGCCAAACAGATGATGGCGCTGGGCTCACAATAGCAGATTAGAGGTGAGATCAATTAATTAGAAGCTATTGTCGGCCTTGGGTGGTTGCCAAGGTTTCTAATAGCCTCAGCCATCACGCCGGCTCTGTTTAGGAGGATTTTAATGACTGGGAGTTGATGTGGCTATTTCAGTAATTACTTACTTTTATAATTACTTCATTAGAATACTAAATGTATCCCTTCCATGAGAAAGAGCTTTATTCCTCCACATGTCCAGCCGTGTGGGAGGCTACGTCTTCCCACAGAGGGGTCTCCTGTCTGGAAGAGGCAGTGGTTCGGAAATAGCCGGTTCGTGTTGTGTTCAGCATTCTGTGTGAAGGGCCTGATCTGTAAGGGCCCGGGATAGGTGTTCAGGGTACAGAGATCATGAGGCCCCAGCTTTGAAGGGGGTGCAAATATAATGTCAGTATGAATGGATAAATGTTAGAATAAAATTGTGCCAAGGGTCCACATCTATCACTTAAGTAGCAGAGGAGAGAGAGGTCATCCCAGTGGTTTCCAGCGGGAAGGGATTTAACGCAGGGAATTAGGGTCCAGATCGGGCTTCGTCTCACTCGACCCTCTGTGTCCTTGGCTGCCTTTAGCTGCTCTGGACTCCTTCCTGCTCCCAGTCACACACCCACCGACAGGCTCTGCCCTGACCAGCCTCTCTGTCTAGAATGTTCTTCACACAGCTCCCACATGGCCAACCCCCTCTTCCTTCAGCTACTTCTTCAAACGTCACTTTTTCCATGAGGCTTACCCCAGCTGCCAGCTTTAAAATTCTCAGCTCCAGCATTTCCAATTCCCTCTACACCACCAAAGCCACGGACAAGGTTCTGAGTCTCTTGATTGTGGGGCTCCAGGGCCCACATCCATACCTGGAATACGGATGGTGTTTGGTGACTGAATTGGGTGCGTGGGGCGCGGCTGGAGGAGCTGGTGGAGAGGAAGCTGGAGGGGTTCCTGATGGGGAGGGGGGCACCGCATGGAAGCCGCACCCCTGGCTCAGGATCCTGTGCTGCTGCGGGACTGGGAAGGCTCACCCACCGCACAGGGCACGTCTTTGGACACCCTTCCTGCCACCCGAGGTCAGCCTCTGCGTCCCTTCCACCTTCCAGACCGGAAACAGAGCTAGCCTTCTGAAACCCATCAGAGCCAGAGAATGGCGGGTTCTTTGTTACAAGCCCCCGGCCAGCACTGAGTGACTTCCGTCTGTTTGGGGCCTGACCCCAGGTAGAAATTCTTAGGCCCCTCTGTATCCCTGGTGTCATATCCGTCTGACAGGAGGCCACATAATTGCTGAAATTAAAGCGTAATACCTGACACCTTTGAGGTGGCTTGCTGGAGTCTGTGAATATTTATTTAATGGAAATGGATTAAGTGTGACCCCGCTGGGTCAAAATGACTGTTTCTTTCCCTGACACACCTAGTGAAGAAAGAGAGAAATTTTAAGCTGTGGATCAATAGGGTCATCTGCAGGGTGGGGTGGGGGGTTGGCTGCTGTTCCGAGCAGGATTAGTCCATCATCGAGCAACCACAAGCATTTCCAATGTGTGCACTAGGTCCAGTTGGACAGGATGGCGTTTGGTTGCAAAGGAACAGCTCTGGGCATTCATATGAGGGGGGCCCCAGCACCCTAAATGACTCTCCATGACCCCCACCTCCTGGTCTTTGCTCTTTTCTTCACCTCCTCCTCTTGTGTGAGCACAGTGGTCCCGGTGACTTCAAACAGCACATGGCCAAAAGGACACGAGGTCATTTCCCAGATAAAAGTTATGGAGGCCCTGGCTCGCTCTCTCTTCCTGGCCATCCCTCTGTCTCTCCCTTCTTCTTTGGCATCACACTTGTCTCAACAGAGCAAGCCCCCACACGGGTAGGGCCTACGTGGCAGCACACTGAGGGTGTCCTTCATCCGGTATTCATTTAGGAACTGAGGCCGTCCTTCTAACACTTCAGGAGGAACTGAATTCTGCAGAAAAGAGACACGGACTCGAAAGTGGACCTTGCCCAGCCGGGCCTAAGATGACTGTAGCCCAGCCAGTGCCTTGGTTGCAGCCGGTAAGAGACCCTGAAGTAGAGCACCCAGCTGAGCGGCGCCCAGACTCCTGCCCAAAAGAAGCTGGGAGATTATAAATGTTGTTCCTTTAAGCCATTAAGCTGGGAGGAATTTTTTACCCAGCAATAGATAATAGAACAAGAGAGGCAGAATTCTAAAATATGGACACTCAGCGCTCTGCCGACCCCTGGAAGGTGGGAAGTTGAGGAGGGGCTCAAGGTCCTTTTTGCTGTTCTTGTTCTTGTTGTTCAGTTGCTAAGTTGTGTCTGGCACCGTGAGTCTCCTTGCAATCCACGGACTGTAGCCCACCAGGCTCCTCTGTCCGTGGGATTCTCCAGGCCAGAATACTGGAGGGGGTTGCCATTTCTCCAGGGGATCTTTCCGACCCAGGGATCCAACCTGCATCTCCTGTGTCTCCTGCATTGGCAGGCAAATTTTTTTTTTTTTCCACTGAGCCACCTGGGAAGTCCCTCAATATGCTTAATAAAACCATGTAGGGAGCCTTCAGTAAAATTCAGAATGATGACTCACACCTTCACTCACAAATTACATTTACCGACGTCCTTAGAGCCTCTCTGCGAGAGAGGGGCCCCGTGCCCACAGAGTCCTGTCTTCATCACGGTCCCCTCCTGATCCCAGAGGTACTGACTGTGCTGCCAGGTTAAAGGTGACAGCAGCCCCAGAGACCACAGCCATGAAGCTCTGCTTAGAAGCTGAGATGTGTCCCAAGGGACGTGAGTAATCCTGACAAAGGCACTTGACCTGCATCAGGGTGTGGTCAGAGCGGCCTCCCCAGAGGAAGCCGCGTGGTGAATACTGAAGGGCGGGCTAAGCAACAAGTGAGGCCGGGAGAAGGGTTCCCACAAAGTGAACAGGGTAGACAGAGGCATGTGCTGGGGAGGCCAGTTGTCGATGCCTCCAGAGCCAGGAGGAAAGATCGGTGGGCCACGGCCCTGGGGACCAGGCTGTGGAGGGGTTTGTGGGAAACATGCCAGGAGCCATTTCAGGAGGGCATTTGATGGCAATGGGATCAGATGGGCACTGTGGAAATGTTGCTGTGACTACAGAGTAGAAAACTGGAGGGGAACCTGAGCTGGTCCCAGGAGACTACGTAAGATGCTCCCTGCATCACTCAGAGGGGTGTGGATGGTGCTGTACTCCAGGGAGGTGCGGCGGGCTGCATTTGGGGAGAGACTTCTCAGGTGACGTGATGAATTTTGGAGGCAATGCAAAGGGATCATGACTCTCTCCATCTTGCAGATGATGCCTTGAGGCTTAAAGAGGGTGACGACTTGCCCGGAGTCAGTGGCAGAGCCAAAGACAGCAGCCAGATTATAGATTCCAAATTCTGTCTTAGACAGTGGAGCTCAAGACTGGTCTTGCCCTTCCTTCCTTCTCCAGCCGTGTGTTATCACCCATCCCCACACACAAGCATCTCTGCACATGCTTGGCCAGACTCCATGACATGGTGTCCACACACACAAGATGAAAAGTATGTTTAAAACCCACTTTTTCTGCCCTCCCTGCGTTTGTTCCTTTAACCCTGTCTCCACCAAGTGCTCTTCTCCAGCTGCCCATCACCATTCAACTCGTTGTGAACTCCTGACTCTGCTCCTGCGACCTTTCTGGAGCACAGCACTGGATTCTCTGTGCTTCTCTCCTGCCAGCCGCCCAGCACTTGCGCAGTAACGGCTTCATGCTTCTCCTCTCCAGCCTCTTTCCTCCCCCGCGTGTCCTGTACCCCATCGCGGGACTAATTTTCCGCAACCATCTCTTTCACCGTGACTCACCCCGTGCAGAAGCTTCGAGCGCCCCCACTGCCTGAGCTGCAAGCCCCACCGCCTCACTCTGTCCCTCTCACCCTCCAAACCCAACTCCCTAACGAGCTTTCTCTGTGACTCTTAGCTCCCTGCAAGTTTGCTTCGTCTTCACTCACACCTAACTGGAGGCTGTAGTGGCGCCTGAGAATGGACAGAGCTCCTTCGTGTTCATGGCAGCCCTACAAGGGTGTTTCCACGTTGCACCGAGGAGTGAACGAGACTCAAAGGAACCTGGAATGTTACTCTTCCGCTGCGTCTCTTTAAATACCCCTACACCTTTCCTTAAATGTATTTATAAGAAACTATATATAATGGCCACACAGGGAAAAAATCCTATCACTTGTGACGCTTTCTTGGTTGAGGAGAGATCAGAGAAGTAAAGACACTTGGACAATGAAGACTTTCTTCCCGCCGGACTCAGAGCACTGGACTGAGAGGCTGTCCGTTTCCCACTGTGTGGCCCTTTTCCCGTTTGTGCTGTGTCCCCCCTAAATCCAGTCACCTGCTCCCAGCGACACAGGCCTCACGCACATCACCTTGAGCAAAGTTGGGCACCCAAGTTTCTCTCCTATAGATCCTGACCGTCTTCTCTTCCAGCCAACACAAAATCCATCTTCTTTCCTCCACCCAAAGCTCATTCCTGGCACGGCTTCGTTTTTTCCATATACTCTTTTTTCCAAACCACATTTCTTCCTATGTTTCCACTTACAAGAAAAAGAAAGAAGCTAAATTTTTAGAGTAAGCAATTTCTCTGCAGAGATGCCCAATGTTGCACTCATATCAAAACTAAATAACCTCTCATTCTAAGGGATGTTGGTCCCTCAGGCCAGGGCTGAGGTCATTAGCAGGGCAGAAAAGGGAAGCGTGGATGGGAAATGCTTTCATCCATCCTGGTGCACACACAGATAGACCCCTCAGCCTCTCTTAATATCAGGCCAGCAGCCCTCCCCAGCATCAGGAGTCACTTTGCAAATTCCAGCTCCTTCTACATGAGTTCAAAATTTTTAAAGGATCCTCCCCTTTGTCAATTGGTGACATACATGGAAAGCAGTTTGTAAATAACAGGGTGTTCCGCACGTATGTAATGTCCTCCGGATTTCATGTTTTCACTCATTAGTTTCTTTTGAAAACTAAATTCAGGAAGGATGCAAATAGACATTGTGAAAAATGACTGTAGTTCATGGAGAAGCTGTTTCCCTTCCGTTTGTTCTTCCCCATCTTCGCGTAGAGCTCAATGAAAGCAGATCAGCTGTGACCCCAAACATTCAGGCAGCACCTGTAGGTTCATAGATTCATACACTCAACGTGTATGAAAGGGGGAAAGGGGAAGAAACTTTTCACAAATTGGCCACAAAGCTAGTGGCTTTTAAAAAATAAGATTCATATTTAATAAAAATTAAATAGTGTGTTTATCCAGCTCACAGTAGCAAATTTAACGATAAAGGTAAGTGGCAAAAGATAGTAAAACATTGTCAAGGAAATGCAAGCTGCAAACACTCTAACACAGTTAGAGGGAAGAGTCCCACAAGGGACCATATCTAGCCATCGGTTATGTTTTTACTGTAGCTCCAAGTTGGAGAGGAAGAAGAGAAACAGTTTAGATGTTCTGGGATATAAAAACAAATAGCAGCAAAGCAAATGATCTAGAGAGACTTCAGATCTGAGTTCCAACAGACTCTGGAGCAGCCAGTCACTACTTCCCGGCCTAGGCTCGTTGAACTGGTGCTGGGGATTCCCGGAGGACTCGCTAAGCTAATGGAAGCAGACAGGATACAGTCGCTATGCTGTTATCTTTGGTGCAAAATATTCTCAATATTTCTGCAGCCACTTGACATCAAGTCCCGGTTCTGTTCATTCAGCACAGGAGCCTAGGGGAGGACTGGGCCAGTCTGTGTGTGAGGGCCTCCACCCCAGGTGGCACCCATTCGGTCAGTGATTACCGGGCCACAGGCTGCCCTTCTCGCCTGGAGGTACCTCCATTCTGGACCGTCAGCAGAAAGCCCTCAACAGAGACAGTGAAAGACAGTCATCCGGAGCCTCCACCTTTACACAGAATTTGTCCTGCTTGGGAGCTGTGCTTTCTCCCGAAAGATTAAACTTCTGCTTTCAACTGTCACTGTAGAGATTTGAGCCATTGAAATTTAGCCCACCTGTCCCCTTCACTCAAGGTCCCATGTGATGACCACTTTTCAGAAGGCAGAGGACCAGACTCTCTCATTCTTCATTCTCTGTTCTTGTGTGGATATTTAGGCACTCAGTCGTGTCTGACTCTTTTGCAACCCCGTGGACTGTAGCCCGCCAGGCTCCTCGTCCATGGGATTTCCCAGGCAAGAATACTGGAGGGGGTTGCCATTTCCTTCTCCAGGGGATCTTCTCAACCCAGGGATCAAACCTGCATTTCCTGCATTGCAGGCAGATTCTTCACCACTGAGCCACCAGGGGAGCTTCACCTAGATTCAGAGGCCTGAAGTCCTGGGATAATACTTTCATGAGCCAAACTGCTGACTCAGTTCCACCCTGAGGCCGTCTGCCTGGTGTCCAAGCACATGAACCCTCAGGGGAGCCTGCTCAGACGCGCCCGGGTACGTCAGAGCCCAGGTCCAGAGCAGAGGCTAAATCCAAATACCAGCTCCATCTTCCCCTCGCCATGGGATCCTAGGAGGTTCCTCTGCATGTCTGAGCCTGCTTCTTCATTCACCAAAAATGACAAGTAAGGTTTTTCTCACAGGGATACTGGAGGTTGAAATAAGCATATAAAGTACTGGACACAACAGAGGACCTTGGGCAAATGCTCAGTGAAGATAGCTCTATGAACTACGGATTATCAGAGACAGCAGATCCACGTCCCTGTGGCCACAGACACCTCTCAACCACAAAGACTTACCTTGGTGAAAGCCCAAGGCTGGCCACAGATGTCCTTACTGTGTATTTGTGTGTGCAGGCTGACCAAGCTGAGCTGCAAGGAGGTTTAGATCAACAGGATGGTATGTCATCATTTACTGAACTTCAGCAAAAAAGAAAAAAAAAAGGGACTCTGTTCACCATAACTCACATCCACTTGAAATAATCTCACTTGACTTCATTAAGCTTGAAGAATTGCACCTCTCCTTCACCCCCTCTTCCTCAGACTTACTTAGCCTTTACAGCTCAAAAGATAATTGCTCTATTAACAAATGTTTATAGCATAATAAAGGAGTAGGAGAGAGGAACAGGATTTTTTTTTTCCTCTCTGGGCCATTCCCTTCAGTTTCTTGGAAGTACAGAGAGCGATGGAATAAGCCATAAATTATTTTTGGAATGGAACCAGAGGATTCATTTTTCAGCCACTAGCAAACAGTTCTTAGCCAAACGACTCCAAGACCTTGTGGGGAATGAGGCTACCAGGAATTCCTGGCTGAAAGGCTGTCACCACAGCTCTGAGCTATGACGAAATCCTGGCTTTACTGGAAGTCAGGAAAAGGCTCTGGCAGGTACTGGTGGGGCCTGTGGAAATTCCCTCCAGGGCCTGGGTTTGGGGGATTGGAGAGAGCCTTCTGCAGAGCAGGCTCTTCTTTTTCAGGCTGCTGGAGGGTTGGACTGTTCCAATACAAACCTCCTGACCTGTGAGTTTTATGTGCTGGATCGTGTCTGCTCGCGACTCAGGTGTCGAAGTCGAATACCCAAGTATTCGGATACCCAAGACCCTAGACATGGGACTGTCTTTGGAGAGAGGGTCTTTAAAGAGATCAGCAGGGCTGGGCTTCCCTGGTGGTCCAGTGGTTAAGAATTCGCCTTGCAATGGGAGGGACACCAGTTCGATCCCTGGGCCCGGAAGATCCCACATGCCGTAGAGCAACTGATCCTGTGCACTGCAGCTAGTGAAGTCCATGCACCCAGAGCCTGTGCTCCACACCAGGAGAAGCCCCTGCAGTGAGAAGCCCACGCCCCACAGCCAGAGAGCAGCCCCCACTCACCACAGCTAGAGAAAAAGCCCGCACAGCAACGGAGACCCAGCATGGCCAAAAATAAATGCATCTTTTTAAAAAGAGAGGAAGAGAGAGAGGTGAAGTCACTGGGAGTGGGCCTGGTGTCCTTGATGAGATTGATTAGAACACACACGCACACTCACACACACTCACGGAGGAGGCCACGTCAGTATACCCAGAGAAGAGGCCATCGATGAACAAGGGGATGGGCCTTAGAAATGGCATGCCAGCACCTCGATCTTGGACTCCCAGCTGTTTGAGCCACCCAGTCTGCGCATTTTGTTAGCAGCCTGAGCTGACTTACACTATGTTGAAGGACACAGGCCACACACCTGGAGACCAGGGAAGAAGGTTCCGTCCCGGGCTCCCCCAGACACTCGGAAGACTTCACAAGGAGCTGTCTGACCCAGGAGGCTGCAAGTGGGCACGTGGTTTCGGTTCAGGGTCAGATGTGCCCGACCCGTGCGCTCTGCCTCCTTGGAAAAGGCAGTGCGTTATCAGTCGATACCGGCCTCTCAGGCTGCGCTGACCTCTCTCTAGGAAGCTGATCCGTCTCTAAGAGCCGCCGACAGTGAAGCGTGTCCCCCGCTTCCCGCTCAGTGCTGTTTCTCCTTGCCTTGCCCTCTTCTCTCTCTCTCTCCCCCAGGACATAATTCCTGTTCTGTCTTTGACCCAGTGATAATGTTTTCCTTGAGAATTACGTGTGACATTACCAGGCATCAGTATCCAAGGCCTCTCCCCTCTCTGACCCAGGGATTTCCTACTGCTCACTCATGAGGTCAGGGATGATGGTGAGAGACTTGGCTGAGACAGCTCTGCTGTGGCCCAGACCACCCTCGACCACCCCTCTTTTCCCCGCTGGGAAACAGAATCGAGGCAAGGTTAGCCTTCAGATCCCTCCAGGATGAGCATGCAGTGATGCTGGTCAGCAAAGAGCTGCACACGCGGAGGCGCGCCTGTGTCTCGGCCATGGCACCATGAAGGCACAGCCACCTTTGAAGAGGTAGCGTTGACACTGAGCGCTGTGAATCCTGTAAAGCACTAAGCTGCACTTACAGAAACCAGCCTTCAAGGGTCCCCAGTAAGACAATGAACTTTCCTTTGTCCTCACGTTTGTAAGGGCTGTAAAGAGGCTTGCCCCCAAAGTCTTGCAGAGAAGTCATCATTTAAGAGAGATGTGTGAAAACGCTTGAGCCAGATGTTTGATTTTTTTTTTTTTAACACACACAGCTTGTTTGCACACTGCCTCTTACCCACGGGGCTGTGTTGGGCCTCCGAGGGTGACTAAGAAAAACCTCTGAGATGGTTGGAGAGGAGCTTCACCTGCCAGTTTGGGCTACAGGATCGCTATAGCAACCAAACATAAATCAAGGAAATGGCCCCTTTTGTAAGTTGGTTAATAGGCACAACATGCTTCTTTAGAAAATCCAACCATTCTTTCAATGGACTTTGATTGAAAGTCAGCCTTTTCTTCAGACGCATTCACATTCACATCTAGTAGCAGCTTGTATGGCTGTCCACAGGCTAATTTATTACCCTTTAAAGATCTGGCAAAGGAAAAATGGATCTCAGAACAATGTCTACATTCAGAGGCGTAAGCACAGAGCCACAAAAGAGCATCCTTTTGTTCTGAACTTGGAATATTAATCTTTAACCTGGGACTTTAACTTTCCCCCTCTTATGAAGTTCCTCTCATTAAAATTTTACCGATTTGATACAACTTCATGTCTCATATGTGAGAAGCAGGAGCAGGCCATCCTCGCACTGTTTCACCAAACCCTGATAGAGATTCATTGCTTCTCAGATTCCCTGCTCTTTGCCTGAGGAATACTCAGCCTCAGGGATGGCTGATGAGGGAAGTTGGCGTCTTGTCCTTCATAGGAGAATTTGGTTAATGAACGAGATGGTCTTCACCCCTCTTCGTGAAGTTAGGCAAGGGCCACCAGCTGGAGAGTTAGCCCTCATACACTCCATCCCACCAAAGTGGAATTTGGAAGTAGATCCCAGGAATGTCCACCCTGGGTCAGTGCCCCCAGTGTCATGGATTATAAGGGCAAAGTAGGGACTCGCCAGGCCCTCCCCACGGAGGACTAGGTCACTTCACCAAGTCCGTGAACACTTTCTCTTAAGAGAGCAGCCAAACTCCAGGCCCTGTCTTCCTTGGAGGGAGGGAGGGAGAGGAGATGGGGAAAATCCAAAAGATTTTTATAGTAGTTTTTATAGTAGATTATGAGATGAAAAAGTCCTTCTAAACAAGAGGGAGCTGGCATTGCTCTGAAAAGCTTCGCATCACAGATGGAGTCAGGCAGGAGAAGATTGAGACTAATCCCTCCCTTCTTAGCTTTCTCAAATCCTGAGAAACCAAAGTCCTCAGAAACCAGACTCTCTGCAGACACTCACTTCCCTTTGATATGGTCAGCTGTCCCCACGGGCAAGAGGCAGATGAAGGGTTGGTTTCAAAATGTGCGTGTGTGAACATGTGCCTTTTTCTTAGTGGTAGTGCTGGGTTGTGAGAAGTGGTCTCCTGGCACTCAGGGCAGGTCACTGAGAAATAGCTTTAGCCTCAGCACTGCCCTAAAAATACCTTCAGGGTCCGAGAACCTGAAAGGCCCCCACAATGTAAGGCAAAGTAAGCACAGCGTGTGAGGGGCCCCAAGAGCAGAAAACGATGCTACACGGTCAGTCAAGGGACTTGGCCTGAGAGTCACATGGAGCCAAAAGGTACTGATGACCCTCGCTGAGCAGTCAGATGGCCACGTGTGATTCTCCACCGCATGCCTCTATCCAAGTCGAGACAAACCTCGGAGACCCAGCACAGTAGTCAGACTGGTGAGCAAAGGCAGTGATCTATCAGGGTGCAAACGCTACGTCTGCCTCTCACTGGCTCCGTCGCTCCAGACGGGTGACTTCCCTCCTCCTGCCAGTTTCCTCACCGGAAAATTAAGCTGCCGAGTACCCGCCTCATCGCGCTGCTAAGAGGGTCAGCATGTCAAAATAAACCACGTGAAACAGAGTCTGCCCTATCGTAAGCCCTAACATTTCTGGTATTTCTGCTGTGATTCATGTCGCTGTGTGGGTACTGTTGGCAGGAGAAATGCATGTTACTCAACGCACAGTGACACATTTTCCAAGTTAGATGACGCTTTGCAGAGCTCCAGATAAAAAGACCATCACTTTCCCAAGGCTACAGTTACTCCATTAAGAAAATCGGAGAGAGACAGCAACTTGTGTCTATGGCAGTAACTCATCCCATTAGCCTAAAGCCATCATCACCTGGTATGTTCACCTCTGTTCACAGTCCTATTGGATGAAAACATCTCAGACTCGGGAGTTGTGGCTGAAGTGTATGTGTGGGTGTGCGTGTGCACTCACGTGCTCGCACATGTCCTCCAATCTGTTCTCCACTACCAAAGGGAAGAACCGGTTCCCCCCACAACCCTTGCCAGTCACACAGGACCACAGCCTGGGCGTAATTTTTGCAATCTGGGCCAGAACTGGGGGCCCAGTTCCACAGGTGTCAGAGCCAGGAGTGGCAACCAGGGCTCCATGCTGATGCCCATCATTTGTTCAAAGAACTCTGTCCCGTGCAGTGAGTCTCCTCGGCTTTGGCACAAGTGTCAAGAGACAGCTAATTCAGAGGAGGCAAGACGAGGCACTGACCAAAGAATCCACCATGGAAGACGCAGCCAGCCTGCCAGGAAAGAGCCCTGCGTCTGTAAGAGTTTCTTGAGTGGATGGAGATTGCTGGAAGAATCAGCAGAGTTTAAAAACTGTAAGCATGCCATAAGACACAGAAGCCATAAAGGCACATACTGATAAGTTTGAGTACATAAAAATTGTAAACTTATGTACAATAATAAACATATTTAAAAGGCCAAACTAATAAAGATTATTTCAATGTAAATAAAATAAGTAAAAAACTGAAGACTGAGATCTTTTTAAAAATATATTTTGCTTATTTTGTCATTAGTTAAGAGTTAAATTTTAAACTTTGGGTCCTCACTGAGGAGGAAGATTTCTAATGCAAAAGGTTTAGGTTTCGGAGAGAGACATTTGGACCCCAGGAACTTAACTCTGGTGCTTCCTGTGTGGCCTTAAGCAAGTGCTCGTCTTTTTTTTTTTTTTCTTTCTTTTTCTTTTTTTTTGCTGTACCATGTAGCATGTGAGATCTTAGTTCCCTGGCCGGCGATCAAGATCAAACCCATGCCCCGTGCACTGGGAGCAGGGCTTCTTAAGCCCTGGACCAGCAGGGAAGAGCCGCGTGTTAGTCTTGAATTCACTCCATCTATCCATCAGTTGGCGTCGAGTAAAGACAAACACATACCAATCCAGTTATTTCTCACAGAAGCAATTTAATATAGGGATCTGGTTGTGTAGCTGATGGAAAAGCTGAAAGAGGAATCTCAGAGGTGGTGCAGCCCAGATGTCAGCTTCCACAGGAAGCTAAAGGAACACCTGGGGGTGGGGGGATTGGGGGCTACTGCAAAGCCTTGGGCCTGAGGCAGATGGCGGAAGCCGAACCCCAAAGGAGGCTCAGTCACCCAGGAGAAGGCCCTAAGGCAGAGGGTTCTCCCCAAACCTGCCCCTGCTGGTAGAAACTTCCGGAAGCCAGTTGGCCATGTATTCTGCCTTCCCCAGTCTTTTCCCTCTTGCACCTATAAAAAGAGGGAAAAAAAAAACTTCACAGTCTTTGCAGAGTATCTGCCAGATTCATCCTGCACCCTGACCCTGCTCTGTTCTTTCTCACAGGCTTCCAGGGCATAGAGGTCAGTAACCAAGGCCCAGCCCGCCCAGCGCTGCGTCAGCAGTCCCCTGCAGTAACCTCACGGGCACCGGAAAGCATTGCTATGTGTTTTCCTCCAAAGACATTCTTAATCTGCTCATTGTCCCTGAAGGACCATATGTAACCCTAAGCAGTAGATCTATGTTACCACTGACCACGTAACCCTTATGCTAGAGGCAGCGTGGCCAATGTGGTGGTTAGGACCCAGAGCTCTGCAACCCTTGGGTTCAAATCCTGGCTATACTTGCTATGTGGTGTTGGGCAATTTAGCTTCTCTCTATTCCTCACTCTTCTCATTGTGAAGTAGGATTGAGGAGAGTTCCAATCTTACAGAACTTTTCATTTTAATTTCCATTTAGGGCTATGTTCTCCTAAGTTGTAATTGGTTAATTTTTCTCGGGCCCTGCCTAAAGTTTTGACATCTCAGTGGCCTGCTTGTATTGCTAGAGCAGGATTATAAAAATGGGACTTCTTCTGCCTCCATGTTGACTAAGGTACCACTGCTGATGTCAGATCCACGGTATCTGTGAGGAGGATCATCAGAAGCAGGAAGGGGCTCGCTGAGAACAACTTCCATGACTCTGCTTTCCATCCTCCCCAGCAGTACTGGAGGATTCAGACGTATCAGGAGGCAGAGCAGGCGTGTGTGGAGGATCTGGAGAGGGGCACTTTGTCTCATATCTTAGGTGCTTCTTAAAAGACTGTCTCGTTGGCCAATTCAATAAATGTCCAGAGCTGTTTTTATTTTTCTTGACCCAGCACACTTTTTTTATTAGAGTATAGCTGATTTATGTTAGTTTCAGGTGTATAGCAAAATGACTCAGAGATATATTGATATACAAGGCTTCCCAGGTGGCGCAGTGGTAGAGAATCCTCCTGCCAATGCAGAGACATGGGTTCAATCCCTGGATTGGGAAGATCCCCTGGAGGAGGAAATGGCAACCCACTCCAGTGTTCTTTACAGCATCGGACCTTGCTTCTGTCACCAGTCACATCCATGGCTGGGTATTGTTTTTGCTTTGGCTCCATCCTTTCATTCTTTCTGGAGTTATTTCTCCACTAATCTCCAGTAGCATATTGGGCACCTACTGACCTGGGGAGTTTCTCTTTCAGTGTCCTATCATTTTGCCTTTTCATACTGTTCATGGGGTTCTCAAGGCAAGAATACTGAAGTGGTTTGCCATTCCCTTCTCCAGTGGACCACATTCTGTCAGCCCTCTCCACCATGACCCTCCCGTCTTGGGTGGTCCCACAGGGCATGGCTTCGTTTCATTGAGTTAGACAAGGCTGTGGTCCGTGTGATCAGATTGGCTAGTTTTCTGTGATTATGGTTTCAGTGTGTCTGCCCTCTGATGCCCTCTCACAACCCCTACCGTCTTACTTGGGTTTCTCTTACCTTGGACGTGGGGTATCTCTTCATGGCTGCTCCAGCAAAGCGCAGCCACTGCTCCTTACCTTGTATGAGGGGTATCTCCTCACAGCCGCCCCTCCTGTCCTTGAATGTGGAGTAGCTCCTCTCCGCCCTCCTGTGCCCACACAGCCACCACTCCTTGGACATGGGGTTGCTCCTCTCAGCCACCGCCCCTGACCTCAGGCTGGGGTCGCTTGTGGAAGAAGCACAAGCTGGAATCAAGATTTCCAGGAGAAATATCAATAACCTCAGATATGCAGATGACACCACCCTTATCACAGAAAGTGAAGAGGAACTAAAAAGCCTCTTGATGAAAGTGAAAGAGGAGAGTGAAAAAGTTGGCTTAAAGCTCAACATTCAGAAAATGAAGATCATGGCATCCAGTCCCATCACTTCATGGGAAATAGATGGGGAAACAGTGGAAACAGTGTCAGACTTTATTTTTGGGGGCTCCAAAATCACTGCAGATGGTGACTGCAGCCATGAAATTAAAAGACACTTACTCCTTGGAAGGAAAGTTATGACCGAACTAGATAGCATATTCAAAAGCAGAGACATTACTTTGCCAACAAAGGTTCATCTAGTCATGGCTATGGTTTTTCCTGTGGTCATGTATGGATGTGAGAGTTGGACTGTGAAGAAAGCTGAGCACTGAAGAATCAATGCTTTTGAACTGTGGTGTTGGAGAAGACTCTTGAGAGTCCCTTGGACTGCAAGGAGATCCAACCAGTCCATTCTGAAGGAAATCAGTCCCGGGTGTTCATTGGAAGGAATGATGCTAAAGCTGAAACTCCAATACTTTGGCCACCTCATGCGAAGAGTTGACTCATTGGAAAAGACTCTGATGCTGGGAGGGATTGGGGGCAGGAAGAGAAGGGGACGACAGAGGATGAGATGGCTGGATGGCATCACCAACTCAATGGACGTGAATTTGAGTGAACTCTGGGAGTTGGTGATGGACAGGGAGGCCTGGCGTGCTGCAATTCATGGGGTCGCAAAGAGTCAGACATGACTGAGCGACTGAACTGAACTGAACTCCAGTATTCTTGCCTGGAAAATTCCATAGACAGTGAAGCCTGGTGGGCTACACAGTCCATGGGGTCGCAGTGAGTCAGACATAACTGAGTATGCACACAAGCACATAGATATATATATGATATAGATATAGATATGTGTTTATATGTATATTCTTTTTCCAATTCTTTTCCATTAAAGATAATTACAAAATATTGAGTAGCGTTCCCTCTGCTATACAATAGGTCCTTGCTGGTTATCTATGCCATATATCGTGGTGTGTATATGTCAGGCCTAACCTCCTCATTTATCCTTCCCTCCCTTTTCCCCTTTGGTAACCATAAGTTTGTTTCTACATCTGTGAATCGCTTTGTGGTTTGTAAATAAGTTCAGTTGTATATTTTACCTTCCACGTGTAAGCGATATCGTATGATATTTTACTTTCTCTTTCAGACTTAATTCACTTGGTGTGACAATCTCTAGGTCTGCCCATGTCGCTGCAAATGGCATTGTTTCACTCCTATGGTGACTGTGTAATATTCCATTATGCACTTGTACCACACCTTTTTCATTCTTCTGCAAGTGGACACTTAGGTTAATTTCGTGTCTTGGCTATTGTAAATAGAGCCGCAATGAATATTGGGGTCAATGTATCCTTTCTCAGTAGAGTTTCATCTGATGTATGCCCAGGAGTGGGATTGCTGGATCATATGGTAACTCTCTTTTTAAGTTTTTAAGGAACCTCCATACTGTTCTCCATGATGGCTGCACCAGTTTACATTCTAAACAACAGTGCAGGAGGGCTCCCTTATCTCCAGCATTTATTGTTTGTAGACATTTTGGTGATGGCCATTCTGACCAGTGTGAAGTGATACCTCACTGTGGTTTTGATTTGCATCTCTTAATAATTAATGATACTGAGCATCTTTTAGTGCGCCTTTTGGCCGTCTGTCTGTCTTCTTTGGAGAACTGAATCCATGACTATTGACTGTCCGAGAAAAGTACATTCAAGGATGTATAATCTAACATAATATAATAAATGCTGGCACAGTCAGATACCAGAAGAGGCAAAACTCAAGTCGAACCTTGAAAGAAGATACTTAGGAAAATATTAGAAGATAAACACATCAGGAAATGTCCATAAATAAAAATCCTCTCACCCACAGCAGAAAAACTGAAGGGCAAGCAGTCCTGGAATGTTCCAGAAAGACTCTTTCTGTCCCAAGGAAGCTGGGAATGAGGGTTTTGCTGAAAGCTACTGCTTCAAGGAAAATTGAGATGACCATATCCATGAAAAAAGCAGACAGCAGGTAACTTCACAATCTTCTGGCTTGGAGACCTCAGGCAAATTATGTCCCTTTGTCTCTGTGTCATCATCTACAAAATCCTGATTTTAATTGTACCTCCCTCTTGATGTTGATGGGCTTCCCTGCTGGCTCAGTGGTAGAGAACCTGCCTGCCAACGCAGGAGACACAAGTTCAATCCCTGGGTCAGGAAGATCCCCTGGAGAAGGAAATGACAACCCACTCCAGTATTCTTGCCTGGGAAATCCCATGGACAGAGGAGCCTGGCGGGCTACAGTCCACGGGGCTGCAAAAGAGTCAGACACGACTTAGTGACTAAACAACAACTTGACATTGGCATGTTTTTTAAAATGAGTTGAATTTGAATGTGAAAGTGCTTAGCATGGTTATCTGGCAGGTAGTGAATAAGCAAAATTCTTCGTTCAATTATTTTAACTATTTGGTGGTAAAGGTTTAGTAAATTATTCAAGGAAGAGAATGATAGGAATGATCAGGATCACTGGGGGGGGTGCTTTTTCTACCTGGGGTGTAAACTGCTTTCTGTCCAAATTGTTTTCTGCTTAATTCAAGGATCCTCTGGGTGGATCTCCTGCTTGACCCCATGTCGTTATTACTGGTTGTAACTTGGAAGTCCTAAGACTTGTTTTTTGCCTCAGTCCAGAGTTGGTCAAATGAACCAGCCATCTCAGTATGGCTTTCACAGCATGCTTTACTTCCCAGCTGGTCTGGAGAGGATGTTTCACAGGGACTAGGAGACGTTCCTTCAATATCATGGAAGGTCCCTGAGGCCATGGACCAAGATGATTCTTGGAGACTTTGCATTTGGTGCAAAGCTCTCCTTCCCCAAGTGTCTATGGTCTACAGAAAGAGTTAAGTGGATGGTAAAGTATATGGCTAAAGAGCCAGGCCTTTCCTCTGACTTCTCTGGACCTCTAAGTGTTCTGTGTGTGGAGACTATAGACACCCGTGCCCTCTGTGATGGCAGGCACAATGGTCCACGTCTGGGTGCGTCTGTCTTAGGAGAGAGTCCATTGCTTCCTACATATTCTCAAATAGTTAAAAATGATAACTGGTTTAGGGTAAAGTTGGAGAAGGCGATGGCACCCCTCCAGTACTCTTGCCTGGAAAATCCCATGGACGGAGGAGGCTGATAGGCTGCAGTCCATGGGGTAGTGAAGAGTCAGACACGACTGAACAACTTCACTTTGACTTTTCACTTTCATGCATTGGAGAAGGAAATGGCAACCCACTCCAGTGTTCTTGCCTGGAGAATCCCAGGGACGGGGGAGCCTGGTGGGCTGCCGTCTATGGGGTTGCACAGAGTCGGATACAACTGAAGCGACTTAGCAGCTTAGGGTAAAGTAGGGGAATTAAGGCCTAGGTTCCCCACCAGCAGAATAATGAGACCAAGAGCTGAAACATAATATCCTAGAGAAAGAAAGGAGTTTATAATCAATTCATGTAACCCCACAAACCTTCCTATCCCTGACATCGCAGAGTTGAAAAAAAACAGAGAATCCAGAAGCCACCTTTCTTTTTCCCAACTTGCAGTTTACTTTTAATTTTATTTTGGATTTAGACTGGTCAAAGGCTTTCCTGCCTTCTCTGCAGAGATGTAATACAATATGAACTCACAAGAATCATGGTGTGTTTGTTTTCTTGTAATCTGAAGCAGCTTTTATCGAAAAACTAATTCATGAGGAGAAGATAATCGTGTGCAGGAAAAAGAAGATCTTTGTGAGTTTTTTTTTCCTTTCCTTTAAGATATCAGAACTATAAAATATTATATTATCTTTTTCTTCTTGTTTTGTCCCTTTTAAAGGCAAGAGTCGATCCAGTTTTTTTTTTCCCCTCATCCCTCAGTCTAGTCTCATGCATGGGATTAATTAGATAAGATGAATCACTGAAAGAACATTTATCTTTATCCAGGAGGTTGTTTTCAGAATTTTTTGATGTTGTTCTAGCATTTCCACTTCTTTAGTGGCTTTTTATTATGACGGATGGGTTCAGCTGCTTTAATGCCTGGTGAGGCAAGCATTTGCTTATGTGTTGTGTATATGTACATATGAGAAACATTAATTTACTCTGTTTACCTTGAGCAACTGCCAGTGGATGATTCAGATACTCCAGAGAAAGGGGCTTTTCTTTTGTAATAGAGGACAAAGGACAGCTAAGCACGCGTTCTTTCTTCAAAGCGGAGGCTTGAATGGAGGGGGCAGTAGTGTTTATTTGTCCAGCTTACAAGAGGACAATTTGATTATGTAAACATTCATATAATTTTATTAAGAGTTGCTACCACATCTTTTCCTAGAGGATGCTTATAAACTCAGCTGAGACACAGTGATAAAGCCCTAGCTTTTAACTCAACAACTCGTTGTGTGTCTGTTTGAGAATCATATCTTAAGCCAGTGATGTGGTCGGGGTGAGTTTAGACTGGTCTCTAACTTCCTGCCGCAGGTATGACACACACTGGGAATATCCACAACCTTCCTCACCTGTCTTGGACTTGGGTGGCCCAGAGGCTGGATGCCTGGGGTCTGCAGTTTCCAAGGAGGAACAGAACTTCCCAGCTTCCCTGGGAGGGCTCAGGGATGAAAACTGGAGAATTCCATTGGGCTTTCCAGTAACTGCTGTGGACATCCTCATTCAGGGGCCTCTCCAACCCTCCCCAAATCATCCAAGAACTGCCAGGGGTTTATTCAGACAAAAGAGAACAGTCCTGATTCCACACGTCAGGAGGGAGCTCGAGCATCTGAGTGATGGCCGATGTTGCAGCCCTGTGAGGCCTCACGGCACGGCTGCCCGGTCTGCACAAGTGCAGCGCCAGTTACATCAGGGACACCGTGGACTCGTGCAGTTATAAAACAGGATCCTGGAGAATGGCATTGAGTGACTTGTTCTAACATAATTACTGTATTATCTCAGTTTTAGGTGACATGAAAACAGTTGTCATTATTCCTGCAACTTTCGTTTCTATAACAAACAACATTTATGAGCATTTCCTGGAGAATGATGGTTAATTGCTTTTGACCTCTCCCTTCAGGAGGGACTTCTTTTTTATTCATGTAGTTTTACGTTTGGCTGTGCCGGGTCCTCCTTGCTGAGCAGGTGTTTCTCTAGCTGCAGGGTGCGTGCGCGGGCTTCTCGTCCCAGTGGCTTCTCGTCCCAGTGGCTTCTCTTGGAGCGGAGCACAGGCCCTAGGCTGTGAGCTCATAGTTGTGGCTCAGCAGCCTGGCTGCTCCATGGCGTGTGGAATCCTCCTGGACCAGGAATCAAACCCAGGTCTGCTGCATTGGCAGGCAGACTGTTAACCACCGGACCACCAGGGAAGCCCAAGTCTGCTCAACACAGATTCACAGCACCCATTGGTGGCGGGAGGGAAATGGTATCTTCATTATCATTCATTCCTAACTGAAATTTAGGATTACTAATGGAGGTAGCCAAGTACAATAGTACCAGCAGCACCTGTAATTTTTTTCATATCACATTTAAATTATTGTAGTACCTCAAAATATCACTCATGCTCATCACTATTTCAAAGTGATGCTAACTGTTAAGCCCTACTAGTAATATGCTATTTAATGACTTCATAAAGAGGAAGATTATATCACAATTTTATATGTGATATATAACAATTATATCAAATTTTTAAATGTCTATTTTGACTGTCTTTTAATAAAGTTGGTTTCCATTATAATACTATGTGGTTTAAATACTGTGTAGTTTATCTTATGAAACCCTAATCTGAGAAGTGGTTCCCAAGCCTTCAAGCCAACTGCAGGGCTCATGGCACAAGAATCATGTTAAGAGACTTTGTTTAGCATTCTCAAGACTAGGAAATATTCATTCCTTTCTCTCTCCTTTTTGAGAATCATTTGCCCCCAGCTCCAACTGACTGTGGAAAGTCATAATAATTGAACGAATCCCCCTGAAGAGTTTGCCTCTGTGTCTAATTGCCATGCAACATAATTACAACTGTGCATGGCATTACATATACATCAAATCGATTTTTAGTTCATTTGCTTCGATTTCAACACCAGACTCCGTTCACGTCAGCAGGCTTCATAGTCAGAGCTTCTGCCTTGGTGGGACGTGGCTGAGGAGGAAAGGAGGGTGCCTGAAGTCGAGCGTGGCTCCAAATTTAAGCCGAGCTCCCGTCAGCACTGCCGCAGGGTCGTCTGGTAAACACTCTCACGTGACCACAGATGTTTTCTAGGAAATGTCCTCGCATGATCATTTGGTCAGCACAAACACGTGCCCCTCGGTGTGGAAAAGGGACTCGGGTGCTGTCCACTGGGCCCAACTCCCGGACTTCTCTGCTTTTGAGGCGGCAGGAGGGCGCGCGTGCGCCGAGAGACGCGCCGCTTTCCACGGGCCACGGAAACGACATGTGCAGGCAGGCGCCTCCTCCCACCCGGCCTCCTGGTCGACCATTAGCAGAGCCGCCCGCGTCTCAGAGCTCCAGGTTCTAGAAGGACTATGACTACTGAGTCTGAGGTCCTTCCAGGCTCGCTCAGGAAGCCTTGTGATACAAACATCCTGTAGATGGAGGGTAGATCTCAGAAGAATCAGGGGAGCCAAAGTTTTCTACAACAGGGTCATAAAGGCTTGAAAAAGGAGGGAACACAGTGATTGCTGGGGAAGCCCCTGGCCTGTGAGGGTGGACATGACGTCCCCTTGGTGACTGGACGTCACCTTGGTGACGGGTACAGAGACCTGGGCATGAAGACCACGCTAGCTGGTCTTCATATTTTCACTTATGTATTCAAGGACCATAGGACGGTCTTTTACATGAGTGACTCTGTGTTCGGCAACTTTTGTTAACTGGTGTATAGCTGATTTACAGTGCTGTGTTAGTTTCAGGTGTGCAGCAAAGTGATTCCGTGATGCACATACATCTATTCCTCCCTCTTCAGATTCTTCACCCAGTAGGACGTCACAGAATACTGAGCAGGGCTCCCGGTGCTGTACAGCAGGGCTTAGTTGCCCACCTATTTTATGTATAGTAATGTGTATCTTAATCCCTAACTCCTAATTTGCCCCTCCCCCCACTTTCCCCTTGGTATATACCTTAGGCAATTGTTATGTACAGCATCTCTTTTAATCCTCAGATTTCCACAGGCTCCACCTACCAAGATTTCTCTGATGTCAATCTCCTTTATAGGATTCTAGTCCTCCTCTTTAATGCCAACTATTTTAAGAAGTCCCCAGCTTCACACACATGACAATTGCCTGGTATCTCCCATGGATGTGTCACACTCCCCAACTTTGCCCGTGAGGGTCGTTTTCCTTCTCTTCTGGCTGAACCCTTAGGTCATGGCTGAGCCTCTTGTTTCTGAGGCTCCACCTGCACAGAGTCTTTCTCCACCTCCATGATCCCAGTGCTGATGCCCATGGTGCCAGCACCTGTGCCAAAGATACCTTCTCTGATCTGGTATTGGTGCCACCTCCACCGTGGTTGAGGCCACTGGCAGTAGGGACAATGGCGGTGGCCACTGCAAGAGCCTCCTGGGGACAGGAGCTTGAGCATCATTTTCCTCCTCAGCAAGACCAGGGCCTTAAGTCCTGCTGAGATTTTGAATCCTGAAGTTTCTGAAGCTCTGCTGCATTTCAGTTGTAGATGGTAGTCGTAACACGTGCAAATGCCAACTCCTGACACACTTCTACTCAAAATGAAGAAACAAGAGCTGTAAATAACAGCTACATATCCATGCTCACAACAAAATGTGAAGAGGGTGTGTTTTCCACCAAACAGAAGTAGATGAAGCAGACAAGATCTCATGTTTTTAGCAGAAGGTAGGCATATTTGCACCACCTGCATGAAGCTGGAAGTAGCTCAGCACCTCCTAAAAACCAGCAAGGCCTCCTGACCACCGGATCCTAAGAGCAGGACCTGCTAGCAGAGTCCCCTTGAGGAAGTTGAGCACAAAACTAGGAGGCCCCCCAGTACCTGAGCAAGACCAACTTCACAGGAAGGAAGCTTCATGCTCAGAAAGTGAAGGAACTAATACCAGATGACATAGAAATGTTCAAATAATTTTAAAAATTAAAACAACAAACTTAATAACCTCAGAGAGCCAAAGGAGGAAATCCCATCACTAAAACCGGAATAGGTTATATTTTAAAAAGAACAGAAGTTTTAAAACTCAGAGATCTTAGAAATGAACTGTATTATTACCAAAATTAAAAACAACAAAGAAGCTGAAGAGGATACTGGACTCAGGAGAAGACTAAATCCATGAACTGGAAGATAAACAATGATAATTTATTTTAAGTTAACTTTAAAAAGTTAATCTAAGGACGGATCCAGAACTTCCAACATCCATCTGATATAGGGCACAAAAAGAGAAAATAGCATGATAAAGAAAAGAAGTAGTAGCCATGCATTCTTTAGGACATGGGTTCTCAGATGAAGTTCACAGAAAAGCCAAGCTGAATAAAGGGCAGTGAGTTATAATCACAATGAAATACTATTCCACACTCACTAAGATGGCTAAAACCAGAAAGTCAGACAATAACCGTGTGAGCAAAGATGCGGAGACACTGAGACTCTTACATATTCCAGTGGGAATTTTAGATGGTTGCAATAGTTTTGGGGAAAATAGTCTGGCAGTTGTCACAAGGTTAAGCCTAGAGGAAGCATAGGAACCAGGAATTCCACTCCTAAGACATGGTCAAGAGAATTGAAGATACGTTCACATAAAAGCTTGAACATGAAAGTCCACAGAGCTTTATTCATGAGCGCCAGAAAGTGGAAGCCACCCAAATGTTTATCACTTGCAGATGGATAAATGAATATGAACAAATGGATAAACATAAAATGGAAAATTATTCCCCCATAGCAAAATAAAGTACTGACACATGGTACCGCAGAAGAACCTCAAAAACATTAAGGGGAAGTAGCCAGTCCCAGAAGGCCACATGTTGTATGATCCCATTTAGATGACGTGCCCAAAATAGGCTGATGTGACAGAAAGTAGATGAGTGATTGCCAGGGGCTGTGACCGCGCAAAATAGGGAGTTACTGTTAATGGATCTGAGTTTTCTTTCGGGGGTGGGGATAAAGTTTAAAATTAGATCATTGTGATAGCTGCACAACCTTGGGAGATACTTACAAGCACTGAATTGTATACCTTAAAAGGGTGAGCTCTATGTTATGTGAATTGTATCTCAAACTATTAGAACAACAAAAAAAAAAGAGTTGTCACCACAGCTGGGCAGAGGTCACACCAGGTCCTGTGAGAATAATTCCTCTCATCCCCCACTTGTGGGGTTTGGGTTTAAGACACTGTTCTCTAGTCACAAAGCGTGTGTATGTGAGAGAGAGACAAATATTAATAGCTTGTTCAGCTTTTTTTTTTCTGCATCCTTCATCCTCAGGTTCTAGGAGGCTGGCCTGAAAGATAATCTGAACAGCAGGCTGGATGTCCTCCTTAGGATGTCTCCACCCTCCACGCCCATCAGAGCACGTGTTCTTTCCCTCGGTCCCTTCCACACGCAGCCCCCTGGCACACACCGCATTCCGTCCCCAGAGCCTAGTACACTCGAAAGAACCTTGGGAGCTATTGCACGTGAGAAGAACTGAGCTCAGAGAGATGCTGGCTCAGGAAGCAAAAGCACTGACACGGATTTTATCCTCAAGAGTTTGCCGACCCCCTTCAATCTGTTTCTTCAAAGTGCTCTCAATACTCAGGCATTAGAAAGAGTGAAATAATCCCATTTGCAGCAACATGGACGGACCTAGAGCTGGTCATACTAAGTGACGTAAGTCAGACAGAGAAGGACAGACAGCAAATGATAGCACTTATGTGTGGAATGTAAAATACGACACGAATGAACGTGTCTATGAAGCAGAAACAGACTCACAGAGACAGAGAACAGATTTGTGTCTATCTAGGGGAGTGGACAGAGAAGGCGATGGCACCCCGCTCCAGCACTGTTGCCTGGAAAATCCCATGGATGGAGGAGCCTGGTGGGCTGCAGTCCATGGGGTCACTAAGAGTCGGACACGACTGAGGGACTTCACTTTCACTTTTCACTTTCATGCATTGGAGGAGGAAATGGCAACCCACTCCAGTGTTCTTGCCTGGAGAATCCCAGGGACAGGGGAGCCTGGTGGGGTGCCGTCTGTGGGGTCGCACAGAGTCGGACACGACTGAAGCGACTTAGCAGCAGCAGCAGCAGGGAGTGGAGGTCAGAGAGGGACGGATCGGGAGTTTGGGGTTAGCAGATCCAAACCATTATATATGAGATGGATAAACAGGGTCCAGCTGTACAGCACAGGGACCTACATTCAATAACCTGTGATAAACCATCATGGAAGAGAATATGAAAAAGAATGCATGTATAACCGAGTCGCTTTGCTATACAGAAGAAATTAACACAATACTGTAAATCAATTATACTTCAATAAAATTTTTCATGAAAAAACTACAGTGAGCCCTTGCAGACTAAATTTGTCACAGACCTTTCTGTTCAGAAATAACTACAACTGAGCTAAAATATGATCGTTGACAGTGATAGCAAAGCTGAACTTCCCTTAGTTTTTTGTGCTGAACCAAATAGTAAGTAAACCAAAGCCCCGGACAAGTGGGCGCCCCCAGGAAGGCCAGAGTCCTGCCTTCTGGTTTTCTCTCTCATCCCCCATGACCTCGGCTGGGCAGACAGCACAGGCTCCCACCTCATGGCCGAAGCCTCATCAAGTACAGACGGTGGCATTCATCGTCTCTCCCCCCGTAAGCGGCTGTTTGGGCGCTCAGGTTTCCCTCTTTGGGGAACTCAGATACACTAACAACTTCCCGCAATCACTGGCAGACTTTCAGTGGAGCTGCGTTTGAGCCCTACAGAGCCACTGCCAGGCTGGCAGAATGTTTTTATTTTGTTTTGTTTGGTCTTGGTTTTTCCTTAATTGCAGACTTCAGTGTCCAGGATTCAAGGATAAATTGTGACCGTGGGTGGCCCACTGGTTTAACAAGACTTATGTCTACTGCCAGGTCATGGCCAAGACGGTCCGGGGGCTCGGGGGTACCTGGTATGGAAAAGGACACCGAGCAGCTCCACAGTTTACAAAAACCAGAGACATGGTGATCCCTCCCCGTCCATCTCTCCTCCACCACAGGCACCTGGAGACCTGACAGAAGACACATTTAACTCCTCTGACAGCAATAGTATTGGTACAAGCACACCTTCCCTTGGCTAACATTAAAGACAAAATACCCTGTTTTGCAATATTTTTTGGACCTGTCTCCTAAAGGAAAGGAAATAAAAGCAAAAATAAACAAATAGGGCCTAGTTAAACTTAAAAGCTTTTGCACGGCAAAGGAAATCATCAAAGAACCAAAAAGACAACCTACTGAACAGGAGAGGATAGTTGCGAATGATATGACCGATAAGGGTTTAGTTAACATACAAAATATATAAACAGTCCATACAACTCAATATTTAAAAAAACAAACAACCCAATTAAACAGTGGGCAGAAGTCCTGAATGGACGTTTTCCCAAAGAGGACATGCAGATGGCCAACAGGCGTATGAAAAGAGGCCTCTGTGTCGCTGATCGTCAGAGAAACGCGAATCAAACGCACAGTCACACATCACCTCCCACCTGTCTATCGTCAAAAAAACAGCAAATAACAAATATCGTTGTGGAAATGGAGAAAAAGGAACCCTTCTGTACTGTTGGTGGGAATAGAAACGGGTGCAGCCACTGTGGAGAACAGGATGGAGGTTTCTCAAAAAAACTAAAAATAGAGCTACCATATATCCAGCAGTCCCTCTCCTGGGTACACATGTGAAGAACACAAAAACACTGGTACAAAAAGACACGTGTGCCCTAATGTTCACAGCAGCATTGTTCACAATCACCAAGACATGGAAGCAACCTAAGTGTCCATCAACAGAGGAACGGATACAAAAGATGTGGTGTGTGTGTCTGTGTGTGTGTGTGTGTGTGTGTGTGTATGTGTGTATATAGGACAATTACTCAGCTGTAAGAAAGAATGAAATTGTGCCATTTGCAGCAACATGAGTAGACCTCAAAGGTATTATGTTTAGTAAAATATGTCAGACGGAGAAAGGAAAATACTGAATGTTATTATTTATATGTGAAACCTTAAAAATGAAATGAATGAATATAACAGAGCAGAAACAAACTCACAGATGCAGAGGACAAACTAGCGGTTACTAGTAGGGAGAGGGAGTCAGGGAGGGGCAAGATAGATGTATGAAATTAAGAGGTGCCTACTATTAAGGAGAAAATAAATAAGCCACTTACTGTATTGTACAGCCCAGGGAATATAGCCAATATTTCACAATGGCTTTAAATGGAGTATAATCTATAAAAATGTTGAATCCCTAGTGAAACTAATATAACATTACCTATCCTTCAATTTAAAAGAAAAACAAAAAGGATGGCACCCATAGGACTTGTGGAAGAATTAGATGTTGGGAATGAGAGAAGGAAAGAGAGAGGCTAAGATTATTCCAAAGATGGACTCATCAGCTGGAATTGATCAAGCTCAAAGAAAACATCCAGAAGAGCAAAGATGAGAGCTAGGCTGAGCAAGGAAGCAAGAGGTGGTTGCAGGCGGCCTAAGGGGCAGTGCTAGAGCTCTGTAGTTACGACAGACGGAACACAGAGGTGACTGCTTTGGGATCAAGTGGAGAGGATTTAAAGGACACTCAAGCACGAGGAAAAGCTTAAACGAAGGTGTGAGCATGGAACAGACACTGGATGTCAGGGAAGAGGAAACCAACGGAAGTGGATGAGGCAGCTTTGCTAGGAAGCCGTGAAAGTGAGGGGGGAAAGTCATGTGTGGCCGGGGTTTGGGAGGCCCAGACAACCTGCCACGCTTATTTCTGCCACATAATACTCTCAGAGTCCGGACACCTGGGTTTTAGGTTCAGCCACGTTCTGGGCATCACTTAAGAGGCCACTTCCTTTTGTGAACATCAGGGAAGTTGTAAAAATACTACCAGATATATGTTATGAAAACTCTCAGATCTCAGAATTAGCATTGAACCATCCAAAATATAAAGATATGAACACTGATTTAACTCCACCTGTAGATGGTGGGGCTCATCTTCTGTGCATGTTGGTCATCTGGCTGCAACTCAGAGTGTGCTTTTGGTTGTATAACTCATACAGCAAAACTCTACATTGCATATGTACCACTTACTATATGCTCTACATTTCTCAGTGCACCAGCATCTACACTTGATATCAACCATTCAGGGATGCAGACACAAAGCCACTTTAACTTCGTGAGCAATTAAAGGATGTATCAAGAGTAATTTTTCCTGTTCAGTTTTTGCCTCACATGTAGAATTTAAGCATTGAGTAAGATGCAAGTCTGCTCTAAGCGCTGGTTCACAGGCTTAGCTGCACACTGGAATTACCAGGAAGCTTTAAAAACTAGTGGTGCCTGAATCCTTCCCCCAGAGATCCTGACTTCATTGATCTGGGATGAGGCTTGGGTGTCAGGATCATTAAACTCTCCTGGGGTGAGTCTATAGGTCTTTTCCTTCTCTTGTGTATCCTGCCTAGAGAAGTTCCTTTAGCATTTGTTGTAAAGCTGGTTTGGTGGTGCTGAATTCTCTTAACTTTTGTTTGTCTGGAAAGCTTTTGATTTCTCCGCCAAATCTGCATGAGAGTCTTGGGTAGAGTCTGGGTAGAGTACTCTTGGTCGTAGGTTCTTCCCTTTCATTACTTTAAATTTATTGTGCCATTCCTTCTGGCTTGTAGAGTTTCTGTTGAGAAATCAGCTGATAGCCTGATGGGAGTTCCCTTGTATGTTATTTGTCTCTCTTGTTGCTTTTAGTATTTTATCTTTGTCTTTAATTCTTGGCAGTTTGTTTAACATGTGTCCCAGTGTGTTCCTCCTTGGGTTTATCCTGCCTGAGACTGCATCTTTCTGCAGTCTATCTGCACCTCCTCGACTTGATTGACTATTTCCTTTCCCATGTCAGGGAATTTTCCAGCTATTATCTATTCAAATATTTTCTCGGGTCCTTTCTCTCTCTCGTCTCCTTCTGAGAGCCGTATCGTGTGAATGTAGGTGCGTCTAATGTTGTCCTGGAGGTCTCTTTGGCTGTCTTCATTTGTTTTCATTCTTTTTTCTATATTCTGTTTTGCAGCAATGATTTCCACCAGTCTGTCTTCCAGGTCACTTCCCTGTTCTTCTACCTCAGTTATCCTGCTACTGATCCCTTCTAGTGTATTGTTCATCTCTGTTTGTTCTTTAGTTCTTCTAGGTCTTTGGTAAACATCTCTTGCATCTTCTCCATTCTTTTTCTGAGATCCTGCATCATATTCACTATCATTATTCTGAATTCTTTTCTGGAATGTTGCCTATCTCCACTTTATTTCGTTGTGTTTCTGGGGTTCTACCTTGTGCCTTCATCTGGGACATAACTTTCGCTTTTTCATCCTGATTAGCATTCTATTACTGTGGCTTTTCTTCTAGCTATTGTGGCACTGTGATTCTTCTCGCTTCTTCTGTCTGCCCTCTGATGGAGGAGGCTAAGAGTCTTGAGTAAGCTTCCCGGTGGGAGGGACTGGTGGTGGGAAAAACTGGGTCTTGCTCTGGTGAGTAGGACCTTGCTCAGTAAAGCTATAATACACTTTTCTGCTGATGAGTGGGGTTGCACCCCCTCCCTGCTAGTCATTTGACCTGAGGCAACCCAGCCCTGGGGTCTGCGGCCTCTATGGTGGGGTTGATGGCTACCTCTAAGAGGGTTTACACCAAGAGGGGCCTTCCAGTGCCCTGTCCCTGTGGGGAGCCCCTGCCGACCCGCGCCTCTCAGGAGGCCCTCCAATACTAGCAGGTGGTTCTGGTTCAGTCACCTGTAGGGTCACTGCTCCTTTCCTTTGGGTCTTAGCGTGTGCAGGGGTTTGTGCCCTTCAACACTGGGGTCTCTGTTTCCCCCAGTCCTGTGGAAGTCCTATAATCAAATCCCACTGGCCCTCAAGGCCAGATTCCCTGGGGATTCCCAGTCCCTTTGTCAGATCCCCAGGCTGGGAAGCCTGACGTGTGGTTCAGAACCTTCACAGCAGTGGGAGAACATCTTTGGTGTTATTGTTCTCTGGTCTGTGGGTTGCCCACCTGGCAGGTATGGGGTTTGATTTTATCATGATTGTGCCCCTCCTACCATCACACCGTGACTTCTTCTTTGTCTTTGGAGGGGTATCTTTTTTTCGGTGGGTTCCAGTGTCTTCCTGTGGATGATTGTTCGACAGCTAGTTGCAGTTTTTGTGTTCTCCTCTCCTGGGGTGATTCTAATATGCAGCAGGGTTTGAGATCTATTGCTTTAAGTTTGTTTTGATTGTTCTAAGAAGATATATATATATATAGTTGAAGTATAGTTGATTTACAATATTATTTAGTTTTACGTGTATAACAGTGATTCAATATTTGTATAGATTATATTCCTTTTAAGTTATTATAAAATATTGGCTTTTTCCTGTGCTATACAATATATCCTTGTTCCTCATCTATTTTGTACACAGTAGTTTATATCTCTTCATCCCATGCTTCTATCTTGCCCCACCCCACTTTGTTCTCCCCATTAGTAATTACTAGTTTGATCTCTATATGTGTTAGCCTATTTCTGTTTTGTTATATTCATTTGTTTTACTTTTAAGATCCCACATGTAAGTCATAATATCTAGTATTTGTTTTTTTCCTAATGTATCACATTAAGCACAACAATATTTAGGTCCATCCTGTTACTGCAAATGGCAGAACTTCATTCTTCCCTGTGGCTGAGTAATATTCCATTGCATATATGTAGCACATCTTCTTTATCTGTTGATGAACACTTACGTTGCTTCCATATCTTGGCTATTGTAAATAATATTATGAACACTGGGGTGCATATATGTTTTCGATTCAGCGTTTCTGTGTTCTTTAAATGTATATCCGAGGTGAGATTACTGAATCCTGTGGTGGTTCTGTTTTTAGTTTTGGGGGGGACCTCCATACTGTTTTCTACAGTGGGTGCATCAATTCACGTTCCCAACAGTGTATGAGGGTCCCCCTTTCTCCACATTTTCACTCGCATCTATTATTTGTAGACTTTTTATGGTGGCCATTCTGAAAGCGGTGATACCTCACTGCGGTTTTGATTTGCAGCTATGGGCTCCATCTTGGAAGTCCTCCACAGTCTCCCCACGGCTTCCCATCTGCTCAAGCACAAGACACCATCGGCTGTTGTAATAATCACACAATAAGTCTTCCTGCTTCCACTCTTGCCCTTTCAGGCTGGTTTCCTGAGCGACCCTTGAGGCTGTAACGCCAGGCATGTTCCTCCCCTATTCAGAGCCCTCCAATGACTCCCATCACACTTAGGGTGAAATTCAAAGTTCCCCAAGATCTACCAAGATACACGAGTGATTCAGACTTTCTTCGTGGAGTTCAGCTGTTCATGCTAATAGTAGCAGTGTTTACCTGGGGCACTGCTCTAAGCCTTTTCCATGGTTTACACGTCAAGAAGCAGAGGCACAAAGAGGTCAGGAGATGCTCCCCTGAAACACCAGCTGGGATTTGAACCCAGCCCTCCCTCTGGACCACAGCTCCCACTCGAGCCAGAGGCCACGCTGAGCTGTGCTGCAGGCGCACCATCAGTCCTGTGCTGTCATTTCGACTGTCTCAGTGAGGAGCCCAGGGCTGCTTGTTTCCTTATGTTCCCATGCATCAGTGTGTGACTTTAACTGTAGGTGGAAAAGGTTTAAGGAAGGAGAAAAAGACTGGAGCCTGATTTAATTAGAGAAGCCCAATCCTTCAGACAGCAATGCCCCCGAGCCAAGTTGGGAGCCAAGAAATTTGTTTTAAAAATATGATCTCTCCCAAGCCGAAGATTACGTCAAATATATGGTGATATACCACCCGAAGGCAAAGCCGTAGTTTGTTTGTGTAAAAGCTGTTTTAGGTTGGCTTGGCGGGTTCTCAAAGCTGCACCCCAAGCCACGGGCTGCAGTTCCTAGGAAAGGGTTGAACAGTCATCTGGAGAAGAGGCGCCGGGGTCCTGCCCGCCTGGTGACTCTGGGCCTTTGGAAAGGGGTGCCCTGGACCGCAGACACCAGGCAGGCTGGCAGGCCGCTGGCTTGCGTCACGGCCCTGGCCAGCCAGAAGTGTCCACATGCTCCCTACCCCATCAGGAGCAAGAAGTCCTGCACAGACAGCTTGGGCTTCAACCAGCATTCACTCAGAAAGAGGACAGTGTCCCCCAAGGATGTAACAGCACGGACGGGGAAGGGTCTCGGGCATTTCGGAGGAGGATCACCGCAGAGTTGGAAACGGAAGGCTGGTGGTGGTTTTCTTGAAACAGTTCCATGTTTCGGGTGACTCACCCACCCACCCCCCACCCCCAGTCCCTGTCTTGTCCCGAGAGCACAAGCTCTTCCGTTGATCCTGCTACGTGAGTGACACCTGGGTAGCCTGCCTGGAGCGTGGCTGCATTTGGGGAAAGGGGTTAGGCTCAGCCGGGCCCCTCCCTGCTGTGTCGTTCGGTTGTTATCTGAAACCACTGGAACACTCCAGGAGGTGCAGCCCCTGGGTTTTAACAGGGGGGAGCGAGCGAGCAGGCGTTGGGTTTCCCGATCGGGTCTCTGTGGCGAGGCGGCTGCCCCCCAGCGAGGCCTGGTATCCCTGTCCTCTGCGTGAACCTGCCTGAAAGGGATCCAGGACTTATTGGGTAATCAGGACTTGTCAGCACCTCGGTTATGCAGGACGGTTCAATCCGATAATGTGAATGGAACCTGTAATAGTGCTGATGAAAAGCGCTCCAGTTTCAAAAGGGCCTTGAATGATTTTTTGTTCATTTTCTGTTTACACGTAATGTGTTATTGATGTCATTACCTTATAAGACGGCAGCTTGTTTCATAGAAAAACCAGGAATTATTCATTCTTAAAAAAAAAAAAAGACTGAGAAAAAGAAAGAAGGGAAGAAAGAAACCCTGTTACGTGAGGAAAATTGCATTCGAATGCTGCAACTGAAACATATTGATTTTCTGGCACCAGACTTTTTAGATTAAAAATGCCAATACTAAATCCTTTCATGACCCATAGTTCATATGAAGTTCGCATGTCATTTACTATTATTCTGCTGGGGGAAAAAAAAGCTGAATCTTTAATGAAAACATAGTTGGAGAGAATGTCTGCCGTTTCTTCAATTTGCATACCATTATAATAATGCCTGCTTAAGCAGGCTGATAGTGGGATGGGTTGAACATTTTTGCTAGTTCACATGTAAAACCATGTGTCTATGTTAATTGCCCGCCTGGCTTGGCCTCATCCTGAGTGAGGGCCATGGATGGATCACTTTCACTGTGCAACCATTCAGGGTGGCTGCCCAGCGGTAAGACACATTCCTTCATGTCCTGTGAGGGCCAGAGACCAACATCTGATCTCATCATGGTCTAGAAAACACCGATGGTACCTATTGATTGTTAAGAATTAAAATATATCTACATAAATTCCTGGCCCTGGAGAAAGAAATGGCAACCCAGTATTCTTGCCTGGGAAATGCCATGGACAGACGAGCCTGGCAGGCTACAGTCCATGGGTTCACAAAAGAGTCGGACACGACTTAGAGATAGCAACAGCAAAGTTCCTGGCACAGTCCCAATTTTTTTGCATAGTTACCACTGATCTCAGAAGTTCTGGGCCAACACGCCAAAGCCTGCACAGCATCTCTGGTTGCAATTTTGTTTTCTTACGATGCACTGTAAGCCAGGTTCCAAAGTCAAGCAAAACCATCTTTTTGCATCTAAAAACCCATTTAAACATCTTAAACATGTAAAAACCCATCTCCTCTTTCTGTATTCTGTGTTTTCAAGCCATTATCACAAACACATGTACCTTCTTCAGAGCTCTCTACCTCTTAGTAAGCAAGGGACTATTGGGTTTCCTTGTCTTCGGACAAAGATAACCTCATTCTCTAACTTTTTAGTCTTTATTGCTAGGAGGAGGATGATCACGCAGTGTAGATTTCTTGGACAAGCAGCTCCTCTAACTAGAATCCTGCTTAGCATCCACAGCAGGGCGTTGGCAAGTGCCACAAACCAACTCCAACCTGACGCCTGCTTTTCTAAATAAAGTTTTATTGTAACACAACCATGTCCATATGTTTACATACTGTCTATGGCTCTTACACGGAGAAGGCAATGGCACCCCACTCCAGTACTCTTGCCTGGAAAATCCCAGGGATGGAGGAGCCTAGTGGGCTGCAGTCCATGGGGTCGCTAAGAGTCGGACATGACTGAGCAACTTCACTTTCACTTTTCACTTTCCTGCATTGGAGAAGGAAATGGCAACCCACTCCAGCGTTCTTGCCTGGAGAATCCCAAGGATGGGGGAGACTGGTGGGCTGCCACCCATGGGGTCACACAGAGTCGGACACGACTGAAGCGACTTAGCAGCAGCAGCAGCAGTATGGCTCTTACAACAGCAGAGTTTAGTTGCCATACAGACCACATGGCCAACAAAGCCTTGAAGTATTTTCTATCATGTCCTTCCCAGGAAAAAGAAAACACTGTTAATCCCTGGCCTGTGGAACTGTGTTTCTCTAAAATCTTCTTCACGGGTGGCCAAGACTAGGTACAGTTGCTCGTCACACCTGCACTCTGTGCAGTGAACTGAAGAGCAGGTTAAATCATGGATTTAAAATCATGGCTTCTTACATGATGTGGGATCTTTGAGATCACCTCATCCTACGTCCCATCTGACTGATGTTTGATTACCCTCAAAACCATTTCCAGTGTTGGGAAAACTCTCAAATCCCCAGACATGCTGTTTTGTATTTTTGATAGTTCTATTAGGAATCCCTCTTTGTATTAAGTGAAAATCCAACTCCTTATATAATTTGGAGATTAATCCTTTGTCATTTGTTTCATTTGCTATTATTTTCTCCCATTCTGAGAGCTGTCTTTTCACCTGTGTAGTTTTCTTCACTGTGAAAAAGTTTTCAAGTTTAATTAGGTCCCATTTGTTTATTTTTGTTTTTATTTCCGTTACTCTAGGTGGTGAATCATAGAGGATCTTGCCGTGATTTGTGGCAAAGTGTGGTCTGCCTATGTTTTCCTCTAAGAATTTTATAGTTTCTGGTCTTATATTTAGGTCTTTAATCCATTTTATTTTTGATTATGATATTAGGAAGAATTATAATTTCTTTCTTTTACACATAGCTGTCCAATTTTCCCAGCACCACTTATTGAAGAGATTATCTTTTCTCCATTGTATACTCTTGCCTCCTATGTCAAACATAAGGTGCCCACTGGGGCCTGGGTTTATCTCTGGGTTTTCTATCTTGTTCTATTGGTTTATCTTCCTGTTTCTGTGCCGGTTCCACACTGTCTTGATGGCCGTAGCTTTGTAGTATATTCTAAACTTAGGAAGGTTGATTCCTCCAGTTCCATTCCTCTTTCTCAAGATTGTTTTGGCTATTTGAGGTCTTTTGTGTTTCCGTACAAATTGTGACATTTTTTGTTCCAATTCTATGAAAAGTACAATTGGTAGTTTGATAGGGATTGCATTGAATCTGATTAGAGTGGGTGGCAGGAGGGACATTCAAAAGGTAGGGGACATATTATACCTATGGCTGATTCATGTTGATATATGGCAGAAACCAACACATTATTGTAAAGCAATTATTCTCCAATTAAAAATAAAGCCAATGTGAAACATGGCTTCTTCTGAACTATTTACTCTTCTCCCACCTATCAGTACTTTGTCTACTTCTAATGGAAGGAAAGTGGCCAGTACCAAAGACACCGCACCTCGGTGGCTTCCTACCAAGCAGACCATAGGAGGAAACCTGGCCAATGAATCGTGAACACACAAATGCTGTGTGTCACTTTCAGACTGCACTTGTAACTGCCGACTCAAAATGCTGGGGCCTCTCTCTCTCTGGCACGCTGACCAGAAGCATTCACGTTGGTGGCTGTTGTACGAATCTGGGTCCCAGAACAGGGAGGAGATCCCTACTAAGTTGGGGTGGACATGGAGTCTGGGTGAGAAACAGTCCTTGTTTCTCTAAGTGGCTGAGATTTGGGGGTTGCTTTTGCCACGCAGCCTGGCCTGTCTGACTTGTTGTTGGTCAATCGCCAAGTCGTGTCTGACTCTTCACGATCCCGTGGACAGCAGCACACCAGGCCTCCCTGTCCCTCACCATCTCCCGGCGTTTGCCCAAGTTCATGTCCATCGAGTCACATATTTTAGGTGCTTATTCACTCAGGCTCCGTCAGGTCTTTGTTTAGTAACCACTATGTGAAAGCACTCGGGCTATCCCAGTGAACAAAACAAAAGTCTCTGCCCTCGTGAAAACAGAGGCTTTGACGTTTAAAGTAACGGCCACCCCAGGCCTGGACTCTTCCAAATACACTGTGGCAGGCAGAGGCTACACTTTCAGGCTGAGTGTCCTGAGATGTGTGATGACCACTGAGAACATCGGACACCGTGCAGGTGGTGGCGGGTGCCAGGACTCGAGTGTTGGCTTGCTGCTTTTCCTGCTGCGTGTCTTGGGGCTTGGTGGCGAGCGCCAGGACTCGAGTGTTGGCTTGCTGCTTTTCCTGCTGCGTGTCTCGGGGCTGACCGCTCTGTCTGTGTCTCTATTTACTTTCCCGCTCTCCACTCATGCTTAACTCCATTCCATGCCATTCATACCAATCGTTGTCCATTCTCTACTTGAAAACTTCAGGAAACAGACTCCTCATCACTTCCCAAGGCAGTGTTCCATTTCTGAGCACCTGTGTCTCCTTGAAAGATTTTCCTCTGGAATTCTAAAGCTCCAGAAGCCTGGCGATGCAGCAAATTACATTTTGTGGTGAAACTCCCCCCAACCCCACCCCGCAAGGCAAGAATTTGTAGGTAAATCAATTTTTTGCTGAGTTCCTATTCTGAGCCAAGTGCTGCCTTCAACCAGACACTCTGGATCTTAGAGGAGAAGCATACAAAATGGCCCTGAATTGCAAGTTCAGGTAGACAGATAAGAGTAGCAGATAGGCATTCTTTAAATGGACATGATGGTAGCGACTGATTCATTGGAGAGTTGTGGGAGTGAAATGTTCAAAATGTCCAGAGCAGAGTTAATAAATGCTTAATAAACATAGGTAATGTTTTCATTAATGCTAGTACATGTTATGTTATTTTTCTTTTAACCTCTTTTTCTCTTTAAACCCCTCTGATTTGTTTTGCGTTAATATTTAATTTGTTACTCTGAGAGTCAGAGAGGCCCCAAAAGTGTTTGAATGACTCATGTCAGGGTGCAGTCAGCCCCATGGCACATCCCCAGTGTTCTGAGAGACTAATCCAGAGTGGGAAAAAACGCTGGTTATGTGTTATGTGGCTTTTGTGTTAAAAAACAAAAACAAAAAGTCCACTGAAGGAAATTATCACAATGAGGGCAAAAAACAAGGGGCAGGGGTGGGCCGGGGCAGGGGACAGGTCTGCAGAGGGCCCACATCTAGACACAGTGCATCTATGTGACGAACTTACTGTACTAAATTGTAAGTCAGAGTCAGGGGAAGCGAGGTGGGGTTGAGGGTAACCAAGGAGGGCTTCATGGAGGGCACTAACCTACGTCCAACTTAGAAGGACTGTAGATTCCAGGTAAGTGCACGGTGTCAGGGAGAGACTTGTCATTCAGAGAGACCCACCTCCCGGAAGGCAAGGAGAGAGGCCATGATGGACTGTGGCGGCAGGCTGGGGTCCCACCGGATGAGAACAGAGGACGGGAGTGAGGACCACATCGCAGCCAGCGCCGTGGGGGCCGTGCGTAGAAAGCTCCACTGATAGGATTTCGAAAGACAGAATACCAGCCATCCAGACTGTCTAGATGTGCAGTAAAAGATTTTTTTCGTTTTCTTTTCAATCAAAAAGGTCTTCCATAGCTAAGAAAAAGAGCTTTGCCTCTCAGGGACTTTTCCTTTTATCACAGACATTCCGTTCATTTAATTTTCATGTAATTAACAATAGATACAAAATTTTCAAATTACAGATGTAGGTGCTCCTCCCTGGACACTCCTTGTGTTGATGGCAGATATTCCACATCACTGTAAGTGGGTCATTTGAAGGCGTCCACAGGGAGACACGGGGAGGCTTTAGGCTGTCCCCACACTCTAACAAGACATGGTGGGAATGTATTTTGGTGCAGCCACTGTGGAGAACAGTATGAAGCATCCTTAAAAAAAAAAAAACTAAAAATATAGTTGCCATTGTTGTTGTTGTTATTTTTCAGTCACTAAGTCTTGTTCAACTCTTTGCAAACCCATAGACTGCAACATGCCAGGTTCCTCTGTCCTCCACTGTCCCACAGACTTCGCTCAAATTCATGTCCATTAAGTTAGTGATGGTATCTAGCCATCTCATTCTCTCCTGACCCTTTCTCCTTTTGCCTTCAGTCTTTTCATCAGGGTCTTTTCCAGTGAGTCAGCTCTTCATAGCAGGTGGCCAAAGTACTGGAGGTTCAGCTTTAGCATCAGTCCTCCCAATGAATATTTAGGGTTGATTTCCTTTAAGATTGACTGGTTTGATCTCTTTCCTGTCCAAGGGACTTTCAAGAGTCTTCTCCAACACCACAGTTTGAAAGCATCAATTCTTTGGTGCTCAGCCTTCTTTAAGGTCCAACTCTCATATCCATACATGACTACTGGAAAAACCATAGCTTTGACTAGATGGATCTTTGTCAGCAAAGTGATGTCTCTGCTTTTTAATATGTTGTCTAGATTTGTCATAGTTTTCCATCCAAGGAGCAAGAATCTTTTAATTTCATGGCTGCAGTCACTGTCCACAGTGATTTTGGAGCCCAAGAAAGTAAAATCTGTCATTGCTTTCACTTTTTACTTCTCTATTTCAAGTGTTGATACTGGATGTCAAGATCTAATTTTTTTGAATGTTGAGTTTTAAGCCAGCTTTTTCACTCTTCTCTTTCACCTTCCTCAAGAGGCTCTTTAGTTCCTCTGAACCTTCTGCCGTTAGAGTGGCATCATCTGCATAACTGAGGTTGTTTATATTTCTCCTGGCAATCTTGATTCCAGCTTGTGATTCATCCAGCCTGGCATTTTGCATGATGTATTCTGTATATAAGTGAAATTAGCAGGGTGACAATGTACAGCCTTGTACTCCTTCCTGATTTGGACCAATCATTTTTTCCATGTCTGGTTCTAACTGTTGCCCCTTGACTCACATCAGGTTTCTCAGGAGACAGGTAAGGTGGTCTGGCATTCCCATCTCTTTAAGAATTTTCCACCATTTGTTGTGATTCAGTCAAAGGCTTTAGAATAGTCAGTGAAGCAGAGGTAGATGTTTTTCTGGAGTCCTCTTGCTTTTTCTATGATCCAACAGATGTTGGCAATTTGATCTTTAGTTTCTCTCTGGCTTTTCTAAACCCAGCTTGTACATCTGGATATTCTTAGCTCACGTACTGCTGAAGTCTAGCTTGAAGGATTTTGAGCATAATCTTGCTAGCACGTGAAATGAGTGCACCTGCTTGAACATTCTTTGTCGTTGCCTTTCTTTGGGATTGGAATGAAAACTGACCTTTTCCATAGTTGCCATATGATCCAGCAATCCCACTTTTGGGCATATATCTGGAGAAAATCATGTTTCAAAGTATGCATGCACCCCAATGTTCATAGCAGCACTGCTTACAGTAGCCAAGGCATAGAAACAATCTAAATGTCCATGATGAAAGTGTAAAGATTTAGTACATACAATGGAATATTACTTAGCCATTAAAATAGAATGAAATAATGCCATTTGCAACAACATGGATGAATCTGGTGATTATCATACTAAGTGTAGTAAGTCAGACAAAGACAAATCTCATATGATATCACTTATATACAGAAACTAAAGAAAAATGGGACAAACATACTTATTTAAAAAACAGAAACAGACTCACCAATTTAGAGAACTAACCTATGATTACCAAGAGCGGAAGAGTTGAGGGGTGGGACAGATTGGGAGTTTGGGATTGACATGTACACATTGCTGTATGTAAAATAAAATGCCTTTCCATGAAGAAAAAAAAAGACATTTGGAGAAAGAAAGTATGGAAAGGAACACCACTGGCAAATGGGCTCCATCCTTCATCTAAGTGGTGGGTTTATTTTGCGTTTCAGTGAGAATGGCTTACCCCAGGGCACATATGGTACACAGACAGTTCAGGCTCAAGACATAAACTCTCGAAAACCACAGGGACTGACACTGGGGGATGTAGACGCACACTCAGGCTGCCCCTGCTCTGCCTCCCAGCTGACCTCCTAAGTGCCTCCGTCTCCTGTTCAAGTGAGTCTCTGCAGAAAATTCATGTGAAAACAAACCCCTTAATGTTGTACTTGGTTAAAAAGAAAAAAGTATGAAGATGGGAGGAAAAAAATAAATGCTGTGTTCAAAATGGAAGGTATTTGGGGGCAGATGAGTCGTTTCCTGTGGTACGAGGGGAAGTGGCTAATGAACATACCGAATCCCAGGCAATCATTTTGAAATGCCAAGGAGGGCGGCGGGGAGTCAGAGACGGAAGAAAAATTAGTGTGTTATTTCTATAAATGGAAAGGGGGAATTTGGGCTAATTACCTTTCGGGAAGTTAAGGTTATCATTAAAAATAATGCACTGACTTTTCTGTAGATCTTGATAGTTTTCAAAACATATCCAGACCCAGTATTTTATTTGATTCCCACAACAACCCTGGGAGGTCGGCAGGCTGTTTTGTTTTGCTTTTTTTAATGTTCATTTGACAGATGAGAAGTTAGAGGATTCACTCAAGATTACACAGCTAATAAGCAATAAAGTCAGGCCTTCAGAAACTCTGTCCGAATTCTGGGCTGGTCAAGAAGCAAAGCCTAGGAGTTAACAGCGGGTTTATAAAATGCAATCCACTTATGACAGGTGTGGCCATGTGATTTAGTGGCCAAGGGTTCACTTTAGAACAAATATGGCAAATAAGATCATAACCTACTAGCAGATGACTTGGCACAATTGTGGCCCAAAAATGCTAGCAAAGTTTTATCCATTTTTGGATAAGTCAGAATCAAAACAATTCACAATGAAACCTACATTTCTCGTCTCTCTTAAAATCAGCATGTCTGGTTCCCCTTACCAGTGTGCCCACATGGCTACAACCTGCAGGAGCGTTGGAGCAGTGACCCCTCGATAGACACGAGCTCTCCAGTTTGCCGCAGTCCTTGCCACCCCCATCTGTCCGCAGCCCTGAAGACCAGGAACCAGTTGGTATTTCCACACCTGTGCTGTTATCTTTTTCCCGCTCATCTGCGTCAGCCGTTGGATTCTGCAGGCATTTGAACTTGTGCCATAAGGTCTGGAGGGGGGCTCTGGGCTCTATCAGTTTCAAGCTATTTCACTTTCACTCTCGAGGCTTCCATTTCCAGTAGCATTCTCTAAAATCGGGATGATAGTGGTGGCTCTGTAGTGAGGATTTGGGGTGTTTTCTTTCCTTTACTCAAGACATTTTTCTTTCTTTCTTTTTTTTCTATTTTTATTCTTTTTTTTTTTTAGTATACAGAGTATTTCTGTATTCTTTTCCAGATTCTTTTGCATTATGGGTTATTACAAGATATTGAATATAGCTCCCTGTGCTCTACAGTAGGTCCTTGCTGTTTCTTTTATGCGTAGTGGTATGTATCTGCTGGCCCCAAACTCCTAATTTACATCCCCGCCCCTACTTTTCCCCTTGGTAACCGTAAGTTTGCTTCAATGTCTGTGAGTCTGTTTCTGTTCTGTAGATAAGTTCATTCGTATCATTTTTCTGGACTCCGTGTATAGGCCACACCACGTGGTATTTGTCCTTCTCTGGCTTTACTTAGTCTGATAACCTCTAGGTCCATCCATGTTACTGTAAAGGGCATAATCTCATCCTTTTTATGGCTGAGTAATATTCCACTGTATATAAATCTACCACATCCTCTTTATCCTTTCATCTCTGCCTATGGACATTTAAGCTGTTTCCATTTCCTGGCTATTATAAATAGTGCTGCTGTGAACATTGGATATTTGTGACTTTTATTTTTTCTTTCACCATTCTTTCTTTCTTTGGAAGTGCCCACCTTACGGGGATTCACACGTTTTCCAAGCCTCCTAGCACCTAGGGCGCCACCGAGTGACCCTGGCTCCTCTAGTCAGAGGGGGATGCAGCGGGCTTGGGTTTGACAGCTGGTCACCCACAGGAGCACGCATGGGCGTGGTTTGCCTTGCAAGAGCTGTGCTGCATCTGTGGGCACAGCCATGGCAGAGGAAGGAGTCAGCATGTCGGCGGTGTCTGTGCCCAGAGAGGAAGCGTCTGGGCCCTCCCAGCCCCTCGCAACGTGGGAGCCGTTGCCACTGGTTGCCTGACTTGCAAGCCCTGTTCTCAGGCCCTCCCAGGAAAACCGTGACGTGCTCTACATCCTGCAGTATTTGTCCTTTGCTTCTCGGGCCTCCACTCCCCACCCAGCTCTCCCTGTCTACCCAGAGCTGCCCCTGGCAGCCTCCACACTGCACCCTTCCCGAGCTCCTGTGTCAGCAAGGTAGTAGGGCCTACCGTTCATGCAAGTGGGGGGCCCTCTTTTACAAAACATAATTCAAATTACAAATATAAAATTATGTGTGAAAGGAAATTTTTAATGAAATAAACCACAACAAATTACAAATCTTAAAAATATTACCTAGAGTGAAAAAATAAAAGGACAAATAAAAAATACAAGCTGGAAACGTAAGATGGTATTTTATTGGACTGCGGCAGATGTCTCTCCTACTGTTCTCTAGAATTTTTGAGTTTATCCTCTCAGATCGCCTCTTCCGATGACAATAATTTTCTGTAGGGAAAAGCAGAACTACCATTCAGTCTTTCCTCAGGATGCTGACTGGAATTCACTTTTTTATCATTGACAATATATTGATGGAAGAGTTTCCATTATCAACTCACTGTTAATGTTAAAAATTTTATGTAGAATTTTTGGATCGTTGCCAACTGTGGGCCAGCCTCTAGCAACTTGCTTTCACAGCAGAGTTGTGAGATTTTTAAGGTAATTTGCGCTTCTTATGTTGGAACAAGACGGTGTGGCATCATGTCCTCATGTTAAGGCATCTGAGGTGAAAGCCAGGTGAAATGGCTCAGTGGGCAGTCATGCTGGGCTCTTCTGACTCCAGGAAGCACTGTTTCCCCCGATCCGGATGTCTGACAGGACATGTGAAATGCAGGTCAGGTGTGGGAAATTCTTAGGGGCGTGGGACAGTCTGATGTCTGTGGCAAGTCTACAGACTAAGTGGTGTTGGCAGCCCTCAATCCCATGGCAACAAGCAGACTCTTCCTTCATTTATCTCAGGGATAAATGTGACCCACATGCACCCCCACTAGGTGCCAGCTAAATCACCTTCCCCCAGCCAGCCCCTGAATATGCCCCGGCTATCTGAATGCCGCCGAGGAAGTGTGACCCAGAAGATACACGTAGAGAATACAAGGAGAAAGCAGCCACAACCATATGTTTTTCAAATTGCTTACGCAGCACCGTCGTACACAAGGTACTAGGGCCTTGTCAGGGGTCTTCATGGTGAGAGGCCCTCAACCTCGGCCTCACTGTCTTCCCTCTCAACCCGCTCCTTTCCAGCCTGGTTTGCTCAAAAGGAGGTTCTATCAAGGCAGTGGGGGTGGGGGGCCTCTCAGCCTTTGTTCCCCCCATCTCTTCCCTTTATCCCTCCAGCTTCCTGCGTGTGTTAAGTTCCATCAGCATCCCTTTCTTGCCTCTTTCTTTTACTGTCCATTATTTTTAAATTTCATCAATTTTTGGCCACGCTGAGTGGCAGGTAGAATCTTAGTTCGCCCAGCAGGGTCAAGCCTGCACTGCCCACATCGGACGTGCAGAGTCTGAGCCACTGGGCCACCAGGGAAGGCCCACAGCATCGTTTTCAATTTCCAGCTCTTACAAGACATTCGTGACTAGTTGCTGTATTAAATGCATTCTACTGGATCACCGAAAATGGGGTTGTTTTTTCTAACTGGACCCTGAACCATCTCTTTTTCTGCTCTGTGAAATACGCTTAGATGTTTTTATATGTTTCTGAATTTAGCCTGAAGGTTATGTATCAAAGATCCCTATTGTCTTCAGTAAACTTTTTATACGTGGCACCAGGCTGAGCCCACAGTTTAATTTGAGGGGCATTATATCCATATGTCTTTTTTACTTATTTACATAATTTCTATCCTGTCTACTTAGAGAGTGTCATTTTTTTTCTCCACAACTGCAGACACATGAAGGGTGACACATTCTATTAAGAGAAAGCCTTAATTATGGGTGCACATCATCCCGAACTCCCTTGAAGTACATTATATAATGTATGTAATAGTTATAAAAATGCCAGAAAATCTAGTGGGATTAGAACTAGGAACAAGAAGTGAAATTTTATTTCATTTGGAATAACTTGCCTGGGGGAGAGAATGTATAATTCAGATCTACCAAGAGAAGAGGGAAACCAAGACGGCACGGAGACTGGGAGAGGATTGACACAGCGCTGACAGCAAGCTGGGTGTCAGCACCGTAGTCAGACGGTGGTAACTCTTCAAGACCATAAACTGGACTGCAGGTCGAGGGGAGAATAGCAAATGTGTTAGTATAAATGGTAAAAAGAAAAGGCCAAGAAGTATCAGGGGCATTGCGGAGGACCAACGAATAGGACAATGATGACATTTGCTACAGCAAATAGGACTGACAAAGAGGACAATGATGCTTTATTTTGGTGATTTTTATATTGGAGACATTTTCATAAATGAAACAGGTTACACTAAGGAACCGCAAAAATTATCAAATCCTAGATTTGGAGTGAAAGTGAAGTCACTCAGTCGTGTCCAACTCTGCAACCCCATGGACTGTAGCCTACCAGGCTCCTGCATCCATGGGATTCTCCAGGCAAGAGTACTGGAGAGTACTGGAGTGGGGTGCCATTGCCTTCTCCAGGGGATCTTCCTGACCCAGGGATCAAACCCAGGCCTCCTGCATTGCAACTGCCGGCAGACGCTTTACCGTCTGAGCCACCAGGGAAGTCCAGATTCGGAGAAGAGATCCTAAAAACTGCCTGCTTACCTGCTCCTTGTTCAGATGAAGAAATGAGAGAATAAATAATTCACATCAAGTGACTTAGGTAAACAAGGTCCTCTCTCTCCCCTCAGAATCTTCCTGATGTATCCATTTACAACTCCATAAATACTGACTGAGGGAAAACACAAAGCCAACCATAAGTGTTTGATGACTGTTGTTCGCTTACTCACTAAGAGGCGTCCAGCTCTTTTGTGACTCCATGGACTGGAGCCCACAGGCTTCTCTGTCCAGGGGATTTTCCAGGCAGAATACTGGAGTGCGTTGTCACTTCCTTCTCCAGTTTGACTATTAGAAACGATGTACGAATCACAAGCTGTTTGCCTAGGTAAAAGGTATAAGGTCATCATAGAACCTAACTTGTTACAAGGGCAGCTGCTCTGGCTTGTCCTTGGGGCTCCCCTCGGGTCCGACTTGGGGATGCTGGGTCGCTGGCTGGGGAGTGGATAGCTGGATGATGGAAGCGGGGAGGAAGACTGACAGGAAGGGAAGGAGGTAGGGTGCGAAAAGAGGTGACTGAGCTCCCAGGAGAAACTTGGTCTGTTCTCTACCTGCCTGAGGAACAACTGACCTTGGCAATTCTGAGCCATGCTGTCTTGGATTGAACACAGCAATGACTTCGTTTCAGGGAATATGAAAACCCCCCCTCCTTTTCTTGGTCAGTAGACTTGAGATTGCCACGAGAAGTGTCCCGCAGCGTCCACAGCAGGGCTAGTAATCGACCGCCGGTAATCACCAACAAGACCCCACTATCAATGACTGAATGGAGGGCCACCAAGTGAGCAAAGAATCTGAACTGCAGAACACAGCTGTATTGCTTTTAGATGCCTCCCAGAAAATGGAGTAGGCCAATAAAACTTCATCTAACAGAGATCAGTGGGGGGAGCTTTTCATTCATCAATAAGAATGTGTAATCATCCTCTCAGTTGTAAGTAAGAGGATGCCTCCTGCCAACTTCAGGATGGTTTTAGACAGTTCTCTGATACACAGACATTCTGGCACTTCCCTGGCGGTCTAGTGGTTAAGACTCCATGCTTCCACTGCGTGGAGCACAGGTTCAATCCCTGCTCGGGGCACTAAGATCCCACACGCAGCATAACAAGGCCAAAATGTAAAACAAACAAAGCACATTCTTCTGGCACTTCTGTGACACTTTTTCTTCGCCCTGTCCAACCTCTGTCTGCATTTTCACAACTCTGTAATTAGAAGAAGTCTGAACCCATGGGGCTTTTCAGGCGCCACACGTGGGGAGCAGGAGGCGCCCTGTTGAATGGCCATCCTGAGGTCTGGAACGCGCATCTCCGAGAAAAGGTTTCACGTGCGCACACCTTCCCACAGCAAAGTTTCCCTCTCCAGATCATGACGTTATCAGTCTTTAACATTTTTTAACCTAATGAACAGAAAATTCGAGCGAAGTCTGCCATTTCTTTGCCCCTCTCTTCCCTCTTTATGTGCCGCTGGGTTCAGTCCCCATCAGCGCTCAATTCCATTCCGAGTTCACAGGCTTCACAATAGCTAGTGCAGTTTTAGGTTAAGCATATTTTATCCATAAATTGCTATATTTGGTTCCCGAGTTATTATTGCAGTTCCTTGGGGTACATTTAAATCCACCTTATTGTAATAGATTATGGAATATAGTGGCTAATGTGTCTAATGTAAAATAAATGACTCTAATGATTTATGATGCGACACTTCAGTTTTATTGAACATAAGGATCATTGTACTGAAATGGATGGTGTATTGCTGGTTTAGCATAAAATACTGAATAACATATTCAGGAAAATGAATGGCTCGGCCAGTTCATAATATTCTGCCCCTTCAGCTGAGAGGTCTTTAATAAGCAAAAGTGTCATTACACTTGAAAATGTATGTATAGGTAATCCATTATCTAGAAGGATGACAGGGGCCTGCTCAAGTCCTTATGAAAGAAGGGGCTTTTTAGGAGAAAATGTAGAGTTCTCCCGTCTTCCTGAAAGGGTGATTTCCATCCAAGCACGTGGCAATTCTCACAGCGCTTAGCAGAATTGTAAGTGGCCCCCACGTTTCAACATTATCACCTGGAGAGGCTCTTGACCTACTAGACATGGGAATTTCAGGAAGGTTTTGATTTTTTTTCAGCATCATCCTCAGGCAATGTCCGTGATGTCCTTTTCTTTCTGTGTCCACTCGCCAGCAATATTTTAACTCTCTCAGGTCCCAGCGCTTGCAGTAACTCACGACGTGTCTTTGCCCTGAACTCTGTGTTTGTTTATATATATATACTTGTCCTAATCTTTATTTTTTTTCTTTAAGATAGTTCTCTATAGTACAAATTCCTGGATCATAAAACATGGTATTTTTAGACTTATGATATATATTACTATATTGTGCTTAGTTCAGTTCAGTCGTTCAGTCGTGTCTGACTCTTTGCGACCCCATGAACCGCAGCACGCCAGGCCTCCCTGTCCATCACCAACTCCCGGAGTCCACCCAAACCCATGTCCATGAGTCAGTGATGCCATCCAACCATCTCATCCTCTGTCATCCCCTTTTCCTCCTGCCCCCAATCCCTCCCAGCATCAGGATCTTTTCAAATGAGTCAACTCTTTGCATCAGGTGGCCAAAGTATTGGAGTTTCAGCTTCAAAATCAGTCCTTCCAATGAACACCCAGGACTGATCTCCTTTAGGATGGACTGGTTGGATCTCCTTGCAGTCCAAGGGACTCTCAAGAGTCTTTTCCAATACCACAGTTCAAAAGCATCAATTCTTTGGTGCTCAGCTTTCTTTATAGTCCAACTCTCACATCCATACATGACCACTGGAAAAACCATACCCTTGACTAGACGGACCTTTGTTGGCAAAGTAATGTCTCTGCTTTTTAATCTGCTGTCTAGGTTGGTCATAACTTTCCTTCCAAGGAGTAAGTGTCTTTTAATTTCATGGCTGCAGTCACCATCTACAGTGATTTTGGAGTCCAGAAAAATAAAGTCTGACACTGTTTCCACTGTTTCCCCATGTATCTGCCATGAAGTGATGGGACCAGATGCCATGGTCTTAGTTTTCTGAATGTTGAGCTTTAAGCCAACTTTTTCACTCTCCTCTTTCACTTTCATCAAGAGGCTCTTTAGTTCTTCTTTACTTTCTGCCATAAGGGTGATGTCATCTGCATATCTGAGGTTATTGATATTTCTCCTTAGAAATCACATCAATTATGTTATACAGGCAGTGATACAAATATCTAAATTTTTTTTTTTTTACCTAATCCTGCTTTGGATGTTATCATTGTGGGGTTTTTTTGTTTGTGTGTTGTCTATTAATTTTTATTGGAGTGTAGTTGCTTCTGTGTCTGTGTTGATTACTGAATAACAAAGCAGAATTAAGAAGGTCTGGTTTAGCTGTTAATTTTTATGAACTACAATATGAAACAGTTTCTAACGATCTAATGGGTCAACATACTTGAGTTTTCAGGTCTGGGAGATGAACGGAGCATCCTCTGTGACAGCTGACAGGTTTATATTAATGCCGCCATCCTGTCTTCCAAAGTGGGGTGCCCCGAGGAATAGAGCCTTGACATGAGTGTTTTCTGACCCTCTCACGCCTGCAATCCTGTGATCCACGGTCCTCCTGGGATATGGTTTGATGACATAAGTAATTCCCACCTCGTCACTAAATCCTCACGGAACTACCTTAGTAGCATCCGTCCCATTCGTAGGGAGGATAACTGGTTTTTCTCCTGTGGAGAGGCCCTGCCGTCCTTAGGGGAGAAGGGACCTGAATTATGCATCACATAATTCGTGCGGGACTCTCATGAACTCATCACCCTGTATCCCCTCTGCACATCTGCCTCTACACCTGTTCCCCAGCTGTCAGCCCAGGCAAACTCAGTGGCCGTCCAAAACTGAGGAGTGGGCACGCTGCACACAAGCCGTGACTGGAGGCGTTGCCCCTACAGACCTGAGAACCCAGTTCAACATCACTCTGTGCGTACGTGGCGGTTTGGTTTTCTTTCTCCTCAACAGCAGATCTCACTGCTGCCTGAAAGGCGTGGGTCGTGATGAGAAAGCTATCTGCCCACCAAGTGAACGCTGTGTTGGAGGGGAGGAGACGTACATTCCAGGACAGAAACTCATGTTTACTGTGGATTCTGCACTGTGTGGGTTTCAGACACTTATTTATGCAGGATACACTCTCGGGCCATGTTTTAAAAATTATTGTTGTTTTGAAAAGGTGACATAGCTTGGAATTATTCACTGCAGAAAGTCACTAGAGACATCTTCATATCCTAACTTAATTTGGGAGGTCAAAGGTTTGTTGAAAAAAATCAGACTATTTCTGGAACAGTGTGGAAATTTTCTCTGTAATCAGCAACTGAAAATGAAAGTGATAAGGACCGTCACTTTTTGCTAATGGGTATGTTGCTTTTGGATCTCTTGATACATCAATCTGGAAGAGACCAAGGCAAGGGGTGCTGACCCCCAGAGGTTCCCTGACCTCTATAACCTGCTCCCCCCTCCAGTTCCTAAAATTTAGAATTCCTTTGCACAATAAATCCTATGCAGCTGTCAAAGATGGTCAGGATGTTTTCATAAAGAATATTAGGGTCTCTTCTGTTGTCTTCATGACTTCACTATTTTCCCTCAAAATATTGTAGTAAATTATTGAAGTTGGGGACTCCCTGGTGATCCAATGGTTAAGACTTTGCCTGCCAGCGCAAGGGGTGCAGGTTCGGTCCCTGATTGGGGATCTAAGATCCCACCTGCCTCGTGGCCAAAAAACCGGAACATAAAGCAGAAGCAATATAGTGACGAATTCAACAAAGACTTTAAAAATGGTCCATATCAAAAAAAAAAAAACAAACAAACAAACCTTAAAAAGAGATGGTTCATAAGGTCTTACCATTGCCCCATGAGACTTTGTTTTCTTTACATTATGGTCTCAGAGCAGCTTCAGTTTGAATCCCTAAAAACTGATCCCCACAGTGTTATGACGACAGGAGAGAAGCTTCCCAAGGGCCCAAACGCAGAGGCTAAAGCTTGGCCACTGAAGGGTGTTCTGGCTCTGACTCCCTCGCCCGTTCAAGCCCCTACCCAGGGTCCCAGCACAGCTCCCCATCTGCCTTCTCCCCATACTGTGGCACCCCCTTCTCCTTGTGTCTCTAATTGGCCATCATGTCAAATACCTACCTGATTTATTCCAGATTTTTAGGTCTTCTAGCACCAAAGCAGTATTTAGAATCCAGGCTTTCATGTATGTGGGGCCACAGGTGGGATTGCTGATGTTAGCATATCTCTCAAAAAAAAAAGTGCTTAAAGAAGCTTTTTCTGAAACCTAGGATTTACATACGTATTTTTACCAGAAATATTATTTGGCTTCTTTCCCAGTGAATTCATCCAACTGTTTCTTCTTTCAATCTTGAAGCATCTAGTAAAATCCTAGGTAAAGCCTCAATATTCATCACTTAATCCCTTCAACACACTTTGATTCACAGAACAGAGACTTGTACCTGGGAAATTCTGAGGCATTCACTAGCATTGATACGTTAAAAGTATTTTTTCTCTATATCCTCCTTAAAATTATAAGCTGTATAAGCCCCTCAAAGGAGCCTAGGCTTTCTCTCTGGGAGCCGTGTTCTTCTGAGTGTTGCCCTCTTTGTGGAAATCAGCCTCAGTTTAGCAGGCAGACCTTCCTGTTCTGGGCGCTTCAAAACTGGGACGAGTTGGGAAACCACCAAGGTGGTCAAGGGCAGTTATCCCTGAGCCAGACAGGACGGGTCTGAAGTTGTGTGTGTGACACGGAGACCTTGAGAACTTACTAAAGTGACTTTGAAACATCTTGAGGAAAATCAAGAGTTTACTTGCATACTGCAGTCATGTATTTGCTTCCTACAAGCCAGAGTTAACCAACTATTTGTATTTTATACTATCTTTTTAACCAAAAAAGCAATAATATCTAGAGATAGGCTCAACTGCTGCTGTTGCTGCTAAGTCGCTTCAGTCGTGTCCGACTCTGTGCGACCCCATAGACGGCAGCCCATGAGGCTCCCCCGTCCATGGGATTCTCCAGGCAAGAAAACTGGAGTGGGTTGCCATTTCCTTCTCCAATGCAAGAAAGTGAAAAGTGAAAGTGAAGTCGCTGAATCTTGTCCGACTCTTAGCGACCCCATGGACTGCAGCCTACCAGGCTCCTCCACCCATGGGATTTTCCAGGCAAGAGTGCTGAAGTGGGGTGCCATTGCCTTCTCCAGAGATAAGCTCAACAGGGACAAGTCAAGAAAAATATTTAAATGTGCCCATCAGTCACTGTGCTTCTTGAACAGCCACAAAGATACCTCATTTGAGGGTAGGAGAGAGCAGTGTTACGAAGTTGTAACTTCCCCACAGGATGAGCTATGAGTTCAGTGGGATGACTTCTGAAGTAAAAAAGATGTTTGAGGGATTTCTGGAAGCAGGCTGTCGGAGGATGGATGCGAACGTAATATAGTGATTCTTAAGTTCATCCCAAAAAATTAAAAGGGGGAAAGATATTTGAAAAAGGAGACAAGGAAGAGAAGACCTCCTTTCCCTATAATAAAATTCTTTATAAGCAACAGCAGTGAAAACAGAGAGAGAGGAGTAGCAAGATGGGCGGGGCAGCATTTGGTCCAGAGGGCAACCAGCGTACCCAGGGAAGGGCGGATATGGTGGCCTTCACGTGAGTGGTGGAAAGGTGTGCTTTTTTGTTTTTCAGTTATTCATTTATTCTTGGCTGTGCTGGGCTTCTCTCTAGTTGCAACGAGCAGAGGCGCTCTCTAGTTCGGCACACGGGCGTCTCATCGTGGTGGCCTCTCTCCTTGCAGAGCGTGGGCTCTAGGGCCAGGGGGCTTCCGTGCTCGTGGGACAGGGGCTCAGGTGCTGCCTGGCATATGGAATGTTCCTGAACCAGGGCTGGAACCTGTGTCCCTGCATTGGCAGGTGGATTCTTCTCCACTGGACCACCAGGGAAATCCAGGTGTACCGTTTAATAAATGTCGGGGAGAAAATAAAGCACGCTTCCTCCTACTTCTTCCGCCAAAGATTTTGAAAATTCTGAGAAGGATAGAGGAATAAATGATTGCAATGGGAGGTGTGGGGAGTTGCTACCACAAAGTTGTAAGAGAAATCCTGAGTGTGTGGTATGCTAAAGAAGGGAGGCCCTTTCTAGGAGTGACATGACAAGCAGGATATCTTAAAATGTAAGATATTGATACATCTGACTGCAAAACAGAACTAGGCTCTCATCAAAAGTCAAAGGACAAACAATACCTATTTCAAAGTCCTGAGTTTTTAACTGAGCAAGGTAATTGATTCATATATGAATATGCACACACCTCAAGATACACACACACAAGATACACATCTCAAGATATATAAGCATACATATACCATTTAAATTTTCTCCAGATAGATTCTTAAGATTTGTGTGCCCTGGGAGGTACACACCAAGATTCTCCCCGTGCCTTTGGGACAATCTTTTACTTAATCTTCTATCTTATTTTTTATAATAGTAAAAGCGTGTATTATTTTTATAAACAAAAACTAAAAGCTGTGTTGGTCCTGTGTCTAACTCATAGATCAATGGTTCTTGGTCATTATGGAGACAGACGTTTTTAAGAATCAGGTGAAAGCTGCGGACTCTGTCCTTTGACACACGGAAGGAAACACCAAAACGCTGTATGAGTTAAGAACCCCTGCTCTGAACCATTCTCCTGAAGTGAGTGATTCCCAGGTATCCAGAGATACAGATCAGATCAGATTAGATCAGTCGCTCAGTCGTGTCCGACTCTTTGAGACCCCATGAATCTCAGCACGCCAGGCCTCCCTGTCCATCACCAACTCCCAGAGTTCACTCAGATTCACGTCCATCGAGTCAGTGATGCCGTCCAGCCATCTCATCCTCTGTCGTCCCCTTTTCCTCCTGCCCCCAATCCCTCCCAGCATCAGAGTCTTTTCCAAAGAGTCAACTCTTCGCATGAGGTGGCCAAAGGACTGGAGTTTCAGCTTTAGCATCATTCCTTCCAATGAACACCCAGGACTGATCTCCTTCAGAATGGACTGGTTGGATCTCCTTGCAGTCCAAGGGACTCTCAAGAGTCTTCTCCAACACCACAGTTCAAAACCATCAATTCTTTGGCGCTTAGCCTTCTTCACAGTCCAACTTCACAGTCCAACAGAGATACAGAACCACTCCCAAATGCAGTGGTTTAAAACGCAAACCATTATACTGTTCACCATGCTGTGGGTCAGACCTTCAGGGGCAACTCGGCAGGTACAGCTTGTCCGGTGCGGTCGTTGCTGTGACTAGGGTTGCAGGGGGTCCTCCCCTCCGCCTCTGCGGGCTCGGCCCCTGGGGCGCCGTATGCAGCCTCTCCCAGCAGGGCGCACAGGCTCCCCGCCGCTGCGGGCGGCACAGCAGACACTCGGGCCCTGGAGGCCTGGACCCGGCGACCTCCCAGCCCCACCGTCACCACCTGCCGCTCACCAGAGCATCACAGGGCCAGTCCAGCGCCAGGGGGAAGGGAGGCAGGACGGCTCAGGACCCAGCGCCAGGGGAAGGGAGGCAGACTTCCGGTGCACAGGACCGGGGCGACGGGAGGGGATTGCCTCCTTGACAGCCGTCAGTCACGGTGTGACTTGGTGCGCCACCTTGACCCAACAGATGAATTAGGCCGTTTGTGTCCTCACGTTCGTGTTCAGCATAAGCAATCTCAGAGTGACTATCAGTTCTGCTAGTTATTCAATCTGTGAATACCCAAGATTTTTTCCAACATATTCACTATCCCCCCAAATAAGAACTATGACCATGTGTGTTTACAAGGAGTATATGGGGCAAGCAGAGGCTGTACCTTTGGCTGATCCATTGTATTTTGTGCATTTTTAAATAAAACCTTTTGCCCAAAACTGGAGAGCTCTATTCTGGAAACTCTTCAGAACACCCACTGTCCTGGAAAATGAAGGGTCACACATAAAGATGCTGGACCTCCAGGCCCACACTAAGAAGAAAACTACAGAAAACACACACACACACACACAAGATATGACCAAAAATGTGATGATAAGATTTAAAAATTAAAGTTAGTGTATGATCCCAAAGTTCAAGAGAAATTTTAGTTAAATATAAATTTAACTGTATGTTTATCTCTGTTCTAAAACACTGCTCAGACCCTAGTCCCTAACTCTTAAATGTCAGCCCACTGTCAAAAATTACCAAGCGTAGGAGCAATGCTTCCGATGTAAAATAAGAGAACAAAGCAAAAGTAAACAAAGAAAAGAGGAACCTAAAGAAAACAGAGATAATAAAGGAAATGGAAGAAAATGACTAATTCGTGGTCTCAGATAAATCTGAAGAAATGGTATGTTAATAAAGGGCATAGAACTGAAAATAAGAAACAAAAGGAACTCTTGGAAATAATAAAATTGCTAAAGTGAAACAAGATGTTAAATGCAAATTTTCTTGTGGTCTCAGTTTTGACCTAGTTCCAAGAACAGATTCCAGATAACCTGTTTGGTCCACGCAAGAACACGAGATGGACTTTCATCCCTTGTCATCACCCACCTTAAGCATATGTGAGAGAAGGTGAGCTTTCTGGAGGGAGCGCAATGCTGAGAGCTGCTTTTAAAGGAGGTACCAGTGCTTCGGAGAAGGCAATGGCACCCCACTCCAGTACTCTTGCCTGGAAAATCCCATGGACAGAGGAGCCTGGTAGGCTGCAGTCCATGGGGTCGCTGAGGGTTGGACGCGACTGAGCGACTTCACTTTCACTTTTCACTTTCATGCATTGGAGAAGGAAATGGCAACCCACTCCAGTGTTCTTGCCTGGAGAATCCCAGGGACAGGGGAGCCTGGTGGGCTGCCGTCTATGGGTCACACAGAGTCGGACACGACTGAAGTGACTTAGCAGCAGGAGCAGTGCTTTTTCACCGCTCATTTCCCCCAGGGAAAGGAGATTCACTTTTGAAAAAACACTGAAAGATGTTGCCGTATGTCTCCATGAAATTCAAAGTAACAGCATGATTGGTGCCTAACTCCCCTCGCAGGAGAGCAGGCTGGAAAGGCTGCGGTGAGAGCCTGCCGCATCCCACTGGGGGCTGAACAAGCCTTGTGCTTCCCGTGGTCGCACGTGGAAACTATGGAAAGGACCGGAAATGGCATCATCCTGGAAGGGACCCCAGACGGACAAGATGTCCCCAGTTGTCTCCTGAGACAATTGTCTAATGAGACTATTTTTAATACCTGGAAGTGGTCCAAGTTTCTTTCAAGGGGAGGAAGAAAATATTCAAGATAATATGGTTGACAGACTATGGTATTAAAAAAAATGATTTCCTGACTTCAGCCTGACAAGTCCAACTATTTTTCAACAGACTAGCTTCATTTGTGAGCTTAATCTTCTTTCAGTATCTCCTTAGTAGATCTGTAACTTACGTTGCCAACCCCTGAGCCTCTCCTGATACTCTGAGACAATCTGAAAAGTGGCAATCAACATCTTTTTATAGAAATGAAAATATTTAATAGGTAACTAAATGAGAATATCAAAAAACTTGCCCAAAATGTAGAATAAAAAGGCAAAGGGATTGTAAAATGAGAGGAAGAAAAAAAAAAGATTTAGATCAACACAGAAGGTTTAACATCTGACTATCCATAATTCTGGAAAGAGAGAAAAGACAAAGTGGATGGGAGGAACTTTTGAAAATTCCAAAAAAGAAGTTTCCAGGATCTGCAGGACCCAAAGTTCCAGAATGAAAGGGCACAACACACGCTTAAATACAGTTACTGAAAAATCAGTAAGTAAAAGATCCACATCAAGGAACAGTACTGGGATATTTCAAAATAACAGACTCAGAGAGCGTTCCAAAAAGGAAAGCAAGTCATACTCAAGTAACTGGAATCAAAGCGATGTCAGAGTTTTTAATACTCACAGTTAGAAGAGAGAGAAACATAAATGCAGTATTTTTATAATTCTGAGAGGAAAAGGTTTTCAAGCTAGAATTTTACACTTGCCTAAACTTTTAATCCTGTATGAACACAGAATAAAGCATCTTCAGATACAGTCTCAGAATATTTCTCTTTTTTCTGCTTGCTTCCCTAATCTGATCCTACTCTGAAGTAGAAAGGACCCGTGAAATAGAGGATCCAACACAGGAAATCAGAAATGTAAAGCAACAGCCAGACGATGGGAAAGGTGAAGTCCCAGATGACAAACTACGCCACCAGCCTGGAGAGAGAGGAGCTCAAACTAAAGCAAGGAGATGAAGGGCTCTGAGAAGGAGTTCTCCAAGAGTTGGAAGGGAGAACTGATACATTATCTGTTCTATTTGACTACTGGAACTTATAATGCAGCAGTGGAAAGAAAATTAACGATAGACACATGAAAAGCAAAGCAAATTTAATAAAAGAAGCAATTATGAGGTCATTTGTATAAGAAATGAAAAATAAAGCATACTATTTGGCTCTTTAGTAAATAATAGACCGTACTTAAAAGACTGTTGATTTAACAAAATCTTATTAAGAATTATAGATCATTAGAAATATATATTCTTCAATGGAGTGAGAAAGAGAATGATGTAAAAGCTAGATCCTCATACCTCATAAAGGATGTCCACATGCAAAACAGAAAATAAATATACTGAGAAATACCGGAAATTTGGGAAACTGGAGTCCAGAACAAATTGCTAAAGCAGATTCAAAAGGAGGTGGAGGTTAGGGGCGTGCACTGGGGAGCGGTGTTTAATTGTCAGGGTTCTGTTGTCGTTATTTTATTTTTCCTGATGGTGTGTGTTACTTTGGCAAAGGAATTAAAAGGAAACGGAAAGGAGGGTCGCCCACACGGGTTGACTCCATTCAAGTCAACGTTACTTGCTGCTCAGCTTCTCTGTTCAAATCAGTGTGAGTGGTGGAGGGTGTGAAGAGAAGACACAACCGTGTTTCTTGAGGAGGTCCTTAGCGATGGACAGGACAGGGCCCTGGCGCTGTGAGAGCAGAGTGGGGAGGCGCACCCTTCACCCCGGCGAGTGCTGGGCCTGGGCAGCCTCTCGTGCCATGGCGTGGGGATGGCATTAGAACACACACACGGGGTAGCTGTGCTGGGAGAGTAAGCCAGGTGGATGCCTCGCACGTATTCAATACTCGATAAGCAGCAGTTACCACTGTATTGGGGGGCTTCCCTGGTGGTTCAGTGGTAAAGAATCCACCTGCCAAAGAGACATGGGTTCAATCCCTGGGTCGGAAAGATCCCCTGGAGAAGGGAATGGCAACCCACTTCAGTGTTCTTGCCTGGAGAATCCCATGGACAAAGGAGCCTGGTGGGCTACAGTCCATGAGGTCACAGAGTTGGACATGACTGAGGATGAAACAACCTCCACTGTATTTCAGCTGATACACACGTCATGAAGCAGTCAGCGGGCCTGCTAAAGAGGTGTCCGAAATGCTTAGGAAACAAAGCCATAGATTAAAAAAAAAAAAATCCCCAGTGAAAACAACTGTGAACTATAATTAGTTACAGGGCCCTGATTTTGGACAGAAGAGCTTTGCAAAAGAGGCCCGCTGTTTGACAGACTCCCCGAGAGCACCGGGTGGCGAGTCTCTGCTTGGCTTCTTCCCGCCTTCTGCACATCAGGCCAGGCTTGGCGTTGCATTACCTTCTCTTGGCCCCACTGGTTCCGTCTGTGCCATCGCCTCTTGAGGTCTCTGTTCCAGGGGAACTGCTGACCATAGGCACCCATCTTCCAGCTGTCGAGCAAAAGGCCACTGAGAGTTTACTTCCTGAGGGGAGCCCTGCTGGACAGCAGAGAACTCGGCCAGCCAGCCAGGAGCACGCGCGGGCACTTCTTGCAAGGGCAAACAGGCGCATCTGGCCTTCTGCCTCTGGGGGCGCCCCCTCTGCGCTCTCTGCTGTGTCCTCTCCTTGAGCTGGTGCTTTGTCACCTGTCAGACCAGAGAACAGACCCAAGCAGGGCACGACAGACACCGGGAAGCATCCAAGTATGGAAATCTTGTTGCAGTGTGTAGGGATACGCTACACATAATCAGTCTAATTAATAAGCCATTTGCTTGATTATTATTTAGCCAATCACCAAAGGCTTTTAAAACATGCAAAGCATGCTTTGATCTTAAGAGGAAAATAGGAAATAAAATTACACATTCCATATGATCTTATCTATGTAAGAAGAAAAAAAAAAGAAAAAAGACAACTGGAAGGAAATAAGCCGAAATGTTAACAGAGGTCTTTCTGGGTTCAAAGATTATGAATAGTTTTCATTTCCTTCCTTAGTCCTTCTCTCTTCTTTGTATTTTTTTTTTAGGAAGTCTATTATTTTATCATGAGAAAAAGTATATGTGATTTAAACATAAGTAGTAATAACCTCAAGATAAATAACACAAATTTGATTCCAAAAACATGTGAGTACTTATTTTCCAATACCATTGTACATGCCCTGCACTTCGGTAATGAAATTTATTTTATTCATTTAGAATTTAGTTTAATAGTATCCTATTGTTACCATTTTCCTCAGTAGATTTTAAACCTCTTGTAGGAAAGAACCAGCCATTAGACCTCTCTGTAACACTGTTACTGACCAGGGTTCTTGACCTCCTTAATCAATAGAAATTGATCAGAGGCCAGGCAAGAAACTCAGGCAAGGCTTTACTGGGGCCTCTGCTGGCAGGGTGGAGCACTGGGGTAGGGGGAGCAACAGGTCCCCTTGAAGGGGAGCGGGCTCAGTTCCCTATATGGAGTGAGGCTGCGGTGTGTCCAGGGCTCGGGCTGGAGGGTCTCAGGCGGCCTGCCCGCCCCTTTGCGGGTTCTGAGTGCAGGGGGCAGGGCAGTGCCCTGCTTTTGCTCCTGGCTCTTCAGAAGCGGCAGTTCTGGCAGATTCGTCCAGAACCTGCCCCTGATGCGCAGTTACTTTAGTCCCTTGTGGTTTCTTTGCGTTTTGTTGCTGGAGGAGAGGTGAGTCCAGGTGCAAGCACCAAGGCAAAGGATTCCAGGAGCCAGCCTGTCTCGGCACTAGCGCCTGGCCCGGCTCTTCTCTGATGTTAAGTGCTCGTGAGCAGCCCAGCTCTGAAGACAGGAAGAGTGATGCTCCCACCAGTTTGGGACCCTTAGAACAAATCCTCCACAGTGACAAGAACCATTTGGACAAACAAGCCCCCCTCTCATCCCTAGAGCTCCCCTGAACTGCTCTTCAATTTAATGTCATTACCTGAAAGGTGGAGGGGCTGAGCAATACCAGGAGGAGGGGGCTTCCCATGGAACGGCCCGAGGCACGTTGAGTTCAGGATGAGGGGCTGGACTGGGAGATCAGAGCGTGCTGCAGTGCTCGTCTCTGCCTGCTGTCCTGCCCTGTGACTACGGGAGGAGACAGAAAGGGCAAGGAAGCAGAGGAACCCGGATGCAGCGTATCCAGGTATTCAGGGACTATTGGCAAAGCACCATCAATGCCATGAACAAACCTCTGCCCTTGTGGGAACTGAATTCTGCTGGAGAAACTGTCAGGCCCCAGGGTGTTGCAGTGGGTGTCCCTGAGTGGTGACAGTGTGTGAGAAGAGACAGCCCTGGGGCCATTTGCTAAATAATTTTAAAAATTAGAAATGCACACTTTCTCCTGTTTTGTATTTAGCCTTAGTCTAGATGGCACCCCACTCCAGTACTCTTGCCTGGAAAATCCCATGGACGGAGGAGCCTGGTAGGCTGCAGCCCATGGGGTCTCGAAGAGTCGGACATGACTGAACAACTTCCCCTTTCCCTTCAGTCTAGATATGTCAGCCACTAAGCCACCATCCTGTCCCTCCTTTCCCCCACAAAGAAAGGGAAGAATTAGAAGATGTTTGCTGTAAAATCACGAGGGAAACCATTCCAGGTACCAACAACAATAAAATTTTTTTTTTGGAACCTGACTGCCTGATTCCGTCTCCTCATCACCACCACTGTAGCTATTTTAGGAAGCATTCAGTTCTTCAGAGAGAACTTACAGCATTGATTTGAAAAGTTCCTTCCATCTGTCAGAAGGCTGAGCCTTGAGAGGCTTTATCAGGAATGACATTAGCCCCCTCTCCTATACTACACACTCGTTAAGGCCACTCCAGACACGTGGCACCTTTAAATTTTTTGCTTTTTATTTTATATTGAAGTATAGTTGATTTACAATGTTGTGTTAAAGTGTACCTCAAAGTGATTCCGTTATACATATACATACATCCATTCTTTTTCTAATTCTTTTCCCACTTACATTATTACAGAATATTGAGTAGAGTTCCTTGTGCTATAGGGTTTAATGTAGTTGGTCATCTATCTTATACCTGGTATCATAGTCTCAAACTCCTAACTTATCCCTCCTTCTCACCTTTCCCTTTTGGCAACCATAAGTTTATCTTCTATATCTGTGAGTCTGTTTCTGTTTGGCAAATAAGTTCATTTGTATCGTCTTTTTTTAGTCCACATATAAGTGATATCATATGGTATTTGACTTTCTCTCTGGCTTATTTCCCTTAGTATAATAATCTCCAGGTCCATCCATGTTCCTGCAAATGGCATTGTATCTTCCTTTTTAATGGCTGAGCAACATCCCATTGTATGCATGAACCACATCTTTATCCATTCATCTCTCCATGAGCATTTAGGTTCCTTCCATGTCTTGGCTGTTGTAAACAGTGCTGCAGTGAACCCTGAGGTGCATGCACCTCTTCACACCATGCTTTTCTCTGGATATATACCCAGGAATGGGAGTGCTGGATCATACGGTAGCTCTATTTTTAAGTTTTCCAAGGACCTCCATACTGTTCTCCAGATTGGCTGCACCAATTTATATTCCTATCAATAGCGTAGAAGGGTTCCCTTTTCTCCACATCTTCTCCAGCACTGTAGACATGTTTGGTGATGGCCATTCTGATTGGTGTGCAATGATACCTCATAATAGTTTTGATTTGCATTTCTCTAATGATTAGAGTTCCAAAGAACAGGAAGGAGAGACAAGAAAACCTTCCTCAGTGACCGGTGCAGAGAAATAGAAGAAAACAATAGAATGGGAAAGACTAGAGAGCTCTTCAAGAAAATGAGAGATACCAAGGGAACGTTTCATGCATGCTGCTGCTAAGTTGCTTCAGTCGTGTCCGACTCTGTGCGACCCCAGAGACGACAGCCCACCAGGCTCCCCCATCCCTGGGATTCTCCAGGCAAGAACACTGGAGTGGGTTGCCAAATGGGCACAATAAAGGACAGAAGTGGTATGGACCTAACAGAAGCAGAAGATATTAAGAAGAGGGGGCAAGAATACACAAAAGAATGATACAAAACAGATCTTCATGACCCAGATAACCACAATGGTGTGATCACTCACCTAGAGCCAGACATCCGGGAATGTGGGCCTTAGGAAGCACCACTATGAACAAAGTTAGTGGAGGTGATGAAATTCTAGTTCAGCTATTTCAAATCCTAAAAGATGATGCTGTGAAAGTGCTTCACTCGATATGTCAGCAAATTTGGAAGACTCAGCAGTGGCCACAGGACTGGAAAAGGTCAGTTTTCATTACAATCCCAAAGAAAGGCAATGCCAAAGAATGCTCAAACTACTGAATAATTGCACTCACTTCAAAACACTAGCAAAATAATGCTCAAAATTCTCCAAGCCAGGCTTTAACAGTACATGAACTGTGAACTTCCAGATGTTCAAGCTGGTTTTAGAAAAGGCAGAGGAACCAGATATCAAATTTCCAACATCCACTGGATCATCGAAAAAGCAAGAGAGTTCCAGAAAAACATCTATTTCTGCTTTATTGACTATGCCAAAGCCTTGACTGTGTGTATCACAATAAACTGTGGAACATTCTTCAAGAGATGGGAATACCAGACCACCTTACGTTCCTCCTGAGAAACATGTATGCAGTTCAAGTAGCAACAGTTAAAACTGGACATGGGACAACAGACTGGTCCCAAATTGGAAAAGGAGTACGTCAAGGCTATATATTGTCACCCTGCTTATTTAACTTATATGCAGAGTGAAAGTGAAAGTGAAGTTGCTCAGTCGTGCCTGACTCTTTGCGACCCCATGGATAGTAGCCTGCACCAAGCTCCTCCATTCATGGGATTTTCAAGGCAAGAGTACTGGAGTGGGTTGCCATTTCCTTCTCCAGGGAATCTTCCCAACCCAGGGATCGAACCCAGGTCTCTCACATTGTAGACAGACACTTTATCGTCTGAGCCACCAGGGAAGCTATATGCAGAGTACATCATGCCAAATACCATGCTGGATGAAGCACAAACTGGAATCAAGATTGCCAGGAAAAATATCAATAACCTCAGATATGCAGATGACACCACCCTTATGGCAAAAAGCAAAAAAGAACTAAATAGCCTCTTGATGAAAGTAAAGAGGAGAGTGAAAATTTTGGCTTAAAACTCAACATTCAGAAAACTAAGATCATGGCATCCAGTCCCAAAACTTCATGGCAAATAGTTGGGGAAACAGTGGAAACAGTGTCAGACTTTATTTTATGGGGCTCTAAAATCACTGCAGATGGTGACTGCAGCCATGAAATTAAAAGACACTTGCTTCTTGGAAGAAAAGCTATGACCAACCTAGACAGCATACTCAAAAGCAGAGACATTACTTTGCCAACAAAGGTCCATCTAGTCAAAGCTATGGTTTTTTCAGTAGTCATGTATGGACTATAAAGAAAGCTGAGTGCCAAAGAATTGATGCTTTTGAACTGTGGTGTTGGAGAAGACTCTTGAGAGTCCCTTGGACTGCAAGGAGATCCAACCAGTCCATCCTAAAGGAAATCATTCCTGGGTGTTCATTGGAAGGACTGATGCTGAAGCTGAAACTCCAATACTTTGGCCACATGATTCGAGGAACTGACTCCTTGGAAAAGACCCTGATGCTGGGAAAGATTGAAGGCAGGAGGAGAAAGGGACAACAGAGGATGAGATGGTTGGATGGCATCACCGACTTGATGGACATGAGTTTGAGTAAGCCCTGGGAGCTGGTGATGGACAGGGAGGCCTGGCGTGCTGCAGTCTGTGGAGTCGTAAAGAGTCGGACACAACTGAGCAACTGAACTGAACAATTAGTGATGATGAGCATCTTTTCATATGCCTGTTGGCCATTTGTATGTTTTTTTGGAGCAATATCTATTTAGGTCTTCTGCCCATTTTTAATTGGGTTGTTTGCTTTCTTGATATTGAGCCGCACGACCTGTTTGTAAACTTTGCAGATTAATTCCTTGTCAGCTGCATCATTTGCAAGTATTTTCTCCCTGGGCATCTTGATGTGCCAGGAACACACCAGGATCATGCCCACCCCAAGGCTCTTGCTTTGATTGCCCTCTCTGCCTGGAATGGTCTTCTGTCAAATATTTACACATCTCTCCCCTCACTTGTTCGGAGGTCATCTCCTTACAAAGGCATTCCCTGGCCACCCACCCACCACTTTCCTGCTTAATTTTTCTTTAGAGTACTTACTATTCCCTGAAATTGTAAGGCAAATATTTAATGTTTATTTATTTATCTGATTTTTTCCCTCTAGAAGATAACTTCCATGAGTAGAAATTTCTTATTTGCTCTCTTTCCTTCTACATCCCCAGAGCCTAAAAGTGTAGATGATGCAGCATGGAGACTCAGTAAATATTGGCTGAATAAATAAATGAAAGAATTTAACATCATCAGGTTTACCTAGAGATAATAATTGAAAGTTCAAGAAAATTACATCGGAAAATTATGTTACCTCTAAAAATAATTAATGCCTCCAATAATAATTATTTAATAATAATTAAATAATTCATATATTGCACTGAATCATTGGCCTTAGAATGAAATCGCTATTACTGAGTGTGCACACACACACAGATACACACAGAATTAAGGAATGTATGTATCAAAATATCCCAGGGACGGGGGAGCCTGGTGGGCTGCCGTCTATGGGGTCGCACAGAGTCGGACATGACTGAAGCGACTTAGCAAGCAATGTATCAAAATATGAAAGTTTTCTTTTATGGGGCCCGGGTGCTGCATTTGGATCACAGAGATGATATAACCCGTAATTTCTAAACCCACCCAACTTTGAGTTTCAGCCTTTTTTGCAGCTGGCACTCCCTGGGAGAGCTGGAGATGGCCGCTGGAGGCTGTTGACCAGAGAGATGCTCTGGTCTGAGGGCCCCTGGCTATTGTCACACTGTTTGTTTTTCGTGATTGGAATGTATGGGACTATTTGGAGGTGGGCTCGTGTCTAAATTGAATGGGTGAAGAAAAACAGAGAGACATTCTCTTCACCACCTTTGTAGACAGGCGGTTGGGGAATCAATGTCCTGAATTACCTGCTGTCAAGTATTGATGTCTTCAGCTGGAATCATTTACCCTCTCCGGTTACTTTGACATACGGCCAGAAGGCAGCTGCCGGTCTTTGAGTTTTTCAGACAACTTTTATCCAGAGAAAACTTCTTAGGAAAAGACAGGGTTCTTATCCAGAGAAAACTTCTTAGGAAAAGACAGGGTTCACCTAAAGAAGCTTTTGTGGATTTCTGGAGAACTCAGGACAACCTGATTCTTCGTTGTGAATAAGTCATTCATCTTTTCGTTCATTTAATTTTATTCATAAAAGTAAAGTTGATATTCAGCAGCTTGTACCTGTACTGCTATACTGGTTATTAAAATGGTGAAATACAGTTGACCTTGGAACAATGGGGGAGCTTGGGGCCTTTTACTCCATGCAGTTGAAAATCATCATTTAATTTACTATCAGAGATTCCACATCTGTGGATTCAACTAACTGCAGACCACATAATTCTGTCGTATTTGCTATTGAGAAAAAGCCATGTGTAAGTGGACCTGAACCACGTCCTTCAAGAGTCCAGTATTCCGAAACCCTCCCCACCACCCCAGGGTCATCTGGGTTGTCCCCCCAGAACCCCTCACCAGCCCTTCCCAAGATCCCGACACTGCACAGTCCTTCCTGACACCGCAGGGAGTCTTCCAAAACAGGTCTGTTCCGAGAAACAGCGCCCTTACGTTCCAGATGATGTATTCTTAAATAGCAGGCTGCCTGAGACTGTAAGAGCAATGAAACTTTGATTTGAAATTTCCACAGACTTTCATAGCTGAAATGGAACTCACATAAGGTTAACATATCACACTCTCTTGAAGCTTCCTAAAGGAGAAGGCCCCAGGATCTATTTCCACTGTCTTGCCCCGCTGAAAAAAGCCTCACACCCTTTGCCTAATCTGAGAGCTTTTCTCCCAAAAAAGGGAGTTCTGGTTTGAACGCGCACACCCACAAGTGCGGGGGGATACCCAGCTGTGCACGGCCCACAGCTGGGACGTGAGTCCGCGGTCCTCCAGTCCCGGGCTCCACAGCGGTGCTCTTCCAGGGGCTTCCAGGATGGTCCAGCTAAGGAGACGCGCTGCAGCACCGCGCAGCCTGCTAGTCTTCATCCGCGGCAGTTTCCACACAATCCGCGCGAGTCTCCTAACTCTAGCTGTGGTTTCTGTACTGTGATTTAGACACTTTCTCAGAAATAAAACTATTCAGCACCCCACGGTGCCGATGACCGTGAGCTTATAAGGCTTGCGCATGCGTTTCAGGGCCCTACACCGGCTCGTGAAGAAGACGACCTTCAGCCCATTGACCATAGGTTACCAAATTCTAGAGCTAACCACCTCTCCACGCTGAGCCCTGTTTTCTTATTATTTTTTTTATTTTAGCATATATAGTATGCTAGTTTTTATGTAACATAAAAGGGGAAATAAGGAAGCATACAATTCTCTGCTTATTTCTCTCTCCTCCCACAAAAAAGAAAAGAATAAAGAAGAAAACAGCTAAGTCGGATAGCTACAGGGGTGAGGAAGCAGGGACCAGGGAGGCGAGGGAGAGACGCCCCTCTAAGTGTGACTTTTTATATAGTTTTGACTTTTAGACTCCACAACAGAAGTTTTAAAATTCTGTAAAGGATCACTATCTTGTAATAACCTATAATGGAAAAGAATCTGAAAAAAAAAAAGTATATGTACATATATATATGTATAACTCAGTCACTTTCTGCACACCCAAACCAACACAACATTGCAAGTCAATTACACTTCAATTTCTGTAATGCTATCAAGGGTATTATTGGGACAACTGACAAACTTGGAATAAGAACAATAGGTTTTAGCCAAATATTTATTCAGCATTTACTTAAGTTGATAACCAAGCCCTATTTTCTTTAAAATCTCAGTTTCATTTTCCGCACATGAGGAAGGAGCCACCACCATCAAGCTCTCTCTCTTAGAGAAAAAAAAAAGAAATATATGTTGTTATCAGTTTTTATGCCTCTGGCTTTTATTTATATGCAGCCTGGACATGTGAGTCATTGTGTGGTTCTGACCAAAGCAAACAGGACTTAGTGAGCACAGGGTTACTCTGTTTTCCACCTAAAGTATCTGGCTCCGCAAAGCAGGAAAGAAATGCTTTCCTTCCCTTCAGTTTTGCTGTCATTGGCAGTTGACTTAGCCAGACAGACGATGGACAAGAGGATTTTAGGGGCAAGCTCTGTCTTCCAGAGAAGCGACAAGAAGGAAGCAGTAGGTCACAGCCTAGCAGAGGATTTGAGGAGAGATCTCACTTTGGGGAAACCATCAGCAGAGCTTGAAGCAAGTGAAAACCACGTTTCAATGGATTCGGGGAATAATTAGGGAGATCTGAGCCTCAGCGGGGTGGCCGTTTCAGCTGCAGGTTGTACGAGTGAGTGCGGAGTCATTGTCTTCATCATTCGCTGTCAGAGGGACCAGCGGCCAATCTGCACCATCATCGGCACTGGATCGCAAACCAGATGGGCCTTGCCCTGGCTCCTCAATCCGCTTTCATTCACAGAAAGTGCCCGAGTGCACACTGGTAGGCTGCCTCTGCAGCTCGGCTGCTGCTGCCCCTGACTGAGCAGCAGAGAGTTCCTGAGGAGCACAGCTCCATCCGCATTCCGCTGCAGCCTCTAGGACAGAGCTCCGCATGAAGCAGGCCCCCGACGCCGGCGTATGGACACATCAGGAGGAAGGAGGCGATGCACAGGGCACCGTGCAGTCAGGACGTGGAGGTGGACATGCACGAAGTCCCCCAGGCCACCTTCAACCTGCAGAAGAGTGAAGTATTGCCATCTGGGCTTCCAGACCCCGTGGCACCCTGCAGGTGGTGAGACAGCGAGTAGAAAAGGTCACAAAGTGAAGTAAAGGTCGCTCAGTCGTTTCCGACTCTTGGCGACCCCATGACCCCATGGACTATAGAGTCCATGAAATTCTCCAGGCCAGAACCCTGGAGTGGGTAATCTTTCCCTTCTCCAGGGGATCTTCCCAACACTGGGATCGAACCCAGGTCTCCCACATTGCAGGCAGATTCTTTACCAGCTGAGCCATCAGGGAAGCCCAAGAATACTGGAATGGGTAGCCTATCCCTTCTCCAGCAGATCTTCCTGACTCAGGAATCGAACTGGGGGCTCCTGCATTGCAGGCAGATTCTTTACCGACTGAGCTATGAGGGAAGCCCAGAAAATACCATAAGTGAGATAATAAACTTGTGGTTACCAAGAGGACAGCATAGGAGGAAGGGACGGTGAGGGAGTTTGGGGTTGATATATACACACTACTCTCCAGCGGTTCAGTGGTAAAGAACCTGCCTGCCGATGAAAGACACGCGGGTTGCATCCCTGGGCTGGGAAGATCCCCTGGAGAAGGAAATGGCTACCCGCTCTGGTATTCTTGCCGTGAAGAATCCCATGGATGGAGGAGCCTGGGGGGCTACAGTCCATGGGGTCACAAAAGAGTCAGACATTACCTAAGACTAAACAACAACAGCGTTTATAAGGTAGATAAGCAGCAAGCACCTAGCACAGGGAGCTCTACTCGGTGTTCTGTGATAATGTATACGGGAAAAGAAGCTGAAAAAGAATGGATATGTGTATATGTATAACTGAATCACTTTTCTGTATACCCGAAACTAACACAACACTGTCAATCAACTATGCTCCAATGTAAAATTTTTTGTAAAAAAAGATAAAAAAGGCATGAGGCATACCATTTATTCAGGGTACTAACCAGAGGGAATTTAGCACCTATTTTGCAATTATTCAACAAACACTTCTAGAAGAAGTGATTTTTATAGGCTTTTGAATTAACAAGAGGGTTTAAAACCTTACCAAGGCCTTTGGTAAAAGGTGAGCCTCTCCCTTTGGGTGTGACGGAATCCCCTCTTCATCTTTCAAGTCTTTGTTTAAGTCAGGGGTTCTGAACCGAGGACAGTTTTGCCCCCCAGGGAATATTTGTCAATGTCTAGAGCTATTTTCGGTTGTCACAGCTGGGAGGGGAGGGCTCTCGGCATTTAGTGGGAAGAGGCTGGAGATTCCGCACAACGCCCCCTGCAATGCACAGGGCAACCCTCAGAGCAGAGCTCTCTAACCCAGAAGCCGTAGAGCCAAAGTAGAAGCCGAGGTTTCAGTGTTGCTTGGGGAAGCTCCTCGCCGCTCCTCACACCACACGGCCACCTTCTAACGTCCTCGTCTCCCTGTGTGCTTTCCCTCCATAGTATTTATTACAATTACAACTAAATGCGTGATATTCATCTTCCACTGAAAACCAAACCTCCTAGAAAAAGAAACCGTGTGTGTCTCATTCACCGCTGTATCCTAGCACCTGTTACAAAGCCTGGTACATCGTAGAACCTCAGTAAATATCTACTGAGTGAATGAATGAATCAACCCATGACTATTATCAAGTAATAAGCAAAGTAGATAATCAAGTAGAGTTGTAGTTTCCACAAGCATCAGATGTTTTTCAGGTGGTCTTGGGTTGCTTCTCTGGTTCAATTCAAGAAAGTGAAGCCTGGGGAAAAAAGGGGGACTTCCCTGATGGTCCAGAGGTGAGGACTTGGCGCATCCCTGGCAGGGGGCGCAGGTCCAATCCCTGATTGGGCAACTAAGATCCTGCATGCCACGTGGTGCAGCCAAAGAGAAAAAAGAAAACGATGAGATCAGCTGCGGTGGGAAGAGGAGGGAAGGGAGGACTGAGAGTCTGTGCGGTGGGCACGTGTCTGGTGCACACTTCCTGCAGGACCTCAGCATCTTAGCTCTTTACCAGCAAAGGAACTTGGATCTCAGCCATGTCAGAACGTCTCTGGAGGCTGAGCTAGGGGTGATGCTGAAGCAGCGACTCCTCGGGGACTCCCGCCAGAGCCACTGGGCCTCGCTTTCTCGGCCTGTGTCACAGCCACGCGGCACAGCTCTGTCAGTGGGGTAGAGTGAGATCTGCTAAGACGGGGGTTCTGGAAGAGCTTTGCTTTCACCGTGAAAGGGAGAGGCAGTGAGGCACAGGCATCCTTCCCCCGGCTGAATCCGACACGAGCAGAACGCCTGCACGCAGACTCACTGATGAGCAGAAGAGCCGGTCTCTGTACCCAGGGTCTCTCTTCTCTGCTGGCGACCTCATCCTTCCTGAGGATGCAGCCTTCTGCCCTGGCGGCGAGCCTTCTCTGTTCTGATGAAGTGAGGGCCGAAAAGGACACGTTGGCTACCACAGCTGGGCCTCTGAAGTCCCAAGTAAATAAATGAATCTGAGGGGGTAGAGACTGCAGCACTGAAAGGTTGATGGGGAGTCCGGTCCATGTCGCAGTGAGGGCAACGAAGAGGGCTCGTGATTTCAGAGGAGGGAAGACCCACCTTCAAGGTACCAAGGGTGCCTGGCGGCCTCCCATTTACAGTTTGCCTCTTGGAATGAGGGGGTGACTACAAAGGGAGAATTTCAGATACAGATTAGAAGGTCCTGCGAGAAGGCAAAGACTCTCCTGCAAACTGTTGGCGCTGACCTCCTTCTCTCCACCTAGTTTTCCGCTACTGGGCTGTGACAACTTGGGGGTGAGACCCACGTCCCCTTGCGGTCGGATTCCCTGACCTGGCAGAGGGCCCTGTGTGCAGGGCATTCTCAGTCAACACCTTCCCAACCGAACACGCGCCGCCTTCTCCTCTTCAGTCTCTAAAGTACGTGTAATTGTGAAAGAGACAGAGAGTCGGGGCGGGGGCGGGGGGCCGGTGGGGGTCGGAGCGGGTAATGAAACTCCGGAAGAGGAGATTCATTCCCTGTTCCCCCTCATCTCTGCGTTTTCATCCCGAGGGTCAGTTCCTACAGTTTGAATAGAAGACAAAAGTGAGTTAGGAAACATTCTGAAGAAAACTTGTATTCAAGAAAGGAATATTTTGAACTTTGAAAAAGAAACGTTCCCACTCCAGTTTTCTGTTTTTTAAAGTCTAGTTGATTGCAACACTCTCCTAGTTTCAGGCAGACACCCGGAGCCCAGCTCTTTGCATAAAGAGCTTAGGAGGCCCTGGGCTGAGCGGTCGCTGCTTGGTGCAGCTGTGTCTTCTGAGCGGTACCTGGTCCGCAGCTCCTCACAGCTCCACTGAACAGCACACGCCAAAACGGGTTCCAGGGAGGAAAAACTCATGCGGTGATGTTTACCCAACTGTCTTCTCTCTCATGGCAAAGTCTGGGGACTGCTGCTTCACGTAATAAGGCTTCAAAGGGAACACACAGTGAGGAAGGACTAAAAAGACAGAAGAAGGTGATTCATAAAATGGAAAACATGCGGAGAGAGAGAGCCAGCAGTTATGAGAGGAAAGCTTGGGTTTTGCGTCCGCCACAGCAGTCTCTAAACTTGTGGCTTAGCATGGAGACCAAAGAGTGCAGGCTGGCAAAGTTTAAAACTTCTCAGCTTAACGCTAAGAATCAGGAGCCTGGTATTATATTCCAGAAACTTCCTCTGACCGACTCGGATCACTTTTCAAAACTGATTGCCTCAGAGGTAACGAGAGAAGTAAACCCTTCCTTCTTTCTTTCATAAAATTACATCCAAAGTGAGCTAGAAGCTCAAGTTGGTAGAGAACTTTTATTTCAAGAAGAGTGAGATAACATTTATGAAAAGATTTGGCACTTTGTGGGAAAAAAAGCAGTTATGCTTCTTAATTTCAGCCCGAAGCTCTGAGCATCTCAGGCAAGCGTTCGCATTAACGAATCAATCGAGACTTACGTGTGATTGGGTCGATTAACAAAGGGATGAAGTAGCTTATCAAAACGGGTCTGCTGTACCCAGCATGGGGCATGTGACCGGCAAAGGAGCGAACTGAATCAGAACTGGGCCCACCATTCGTGTTTCAGAAGTGTTTGGGGGTGATATCTAGTTACAGATTTTACAGTTCAAATAAACAAGCATGCGGTTTTCGCTTTGACTGAATTTGAAAGCTTTAAGATGGGAATCCTAACGCCATAAACATTTACACAGCTTGGCAAGCGCCTTATTATGTAAATACGTTGTGAAAACAACTTTGGTCCGTAAAGTATTAATGCCATTTGATAAAAATCAGTTTTTGTTTGGTGTGTCTTTTGAAGCTAGTGTAACTCCTGGTCATTCTATATGACTATAAAAGCTCTTTGGAATCAAATCCTAATCCCAACATGTTTTCCTTGCTCATTTAAACCTTTTATATACATGTGGGAGCCAGAGAGAGGAGAAAGCTTTTAGGGCTTAAGCTTAAATTGCTTGTCATTCTCGTGAACGCTCTCTTAAAAATATTTGGCATGCTTGTGTTTGTAGGTTAGAATGTGCGTTTGTGTTCTTAAGCAGTTTCTTTCTTTCTCCCTTTATGCTTGTTCTTTCGGTTTATAAACATCTTTGTATGGGAGAGCAGACACACTGAAGTTGGATTGTTTGATTTACCACCTTGTAAAAAGTATCTGCGTTGATCAGCAATGTTTGCCCCTGACTCAAGCTTCCAAAGAGAGAGAGGAAAAAAAAAAAATGTTCTCAACCCAAACTCAATAGTATTAATACCCCCAGAAGTATTAAAAAAAAACCATACAACTCACCAAAGCTCTTTGTCCAGAGCTGTAGGAGCCCACTTTACTGGACTCTGGAGTATATTTTGGTTTTGGTTTTGTCGTGAAAAAGAAGCAGCTGAGAAGGCTAAGCGGAAATTTGTCGTATTTTATTTTCCCCCGTGGATGTTACGTACAATGGCTGATGGTGTTAAGCTACACAAAATTCATCAAGGATGAAATTTAAACAGACTCAGGGAAAGCTTAAAAAGATTTTTCCATGTGGCCAAGCTACAGATTGGAGCAAATAAGTATTTGTTGCTCAAGAGGTGATTATGTGTGAAATGAAGTACAGTTGACGTTTGGGCAACGCCAGGGGTTAGGGGTGCCAAGCCCTGAATAGTTGAAAATCCACATATAACTTTACAGCCAGCGCTCTCTGCAGCCACCCATCTGCATCTTGGGATTCAACCAGCTGCAGACCTGCAGCCCTGGAGTACGCGTTCATTGAAAGAAATCTGCGTACGTGGACCCGTGTAGCTCAGACCTGTGCTGTTCAAGAGGCAAGATGTATCGGTTAGCGTTTGGTGTGTAACGAACTTCTCCAGAGCTAACCACCATTCAGCTAGCTTGTGACTCTATGCGCCTGCCCTTTGGGATGGGCTCTGAGGAGTGTTTCCTCTGATGTCAGTGGAATTTCCCCATCCCTTGGTGGTCAGCTGCTAGGTCAGTCGGGGACAGTCTGGTCTCCCGGCGGCCAAAGCAAGGGCACCCGAGGCCTCGCTCCACCAGGCCTCTCAGCCTGATCCCCTGCTTGGGTGAAACTTCCATACCATTTCCATTTATTTTTTAATATGGCCTTGTCGCTAAACTCCTTTTGTAATTTCTTTAATGTGTGCCACACTAGACTGTTCCTAAGGGCAGCATCCTCTCTGGGTTGCCTGGATGCTCTTGAGACAGGGAGCGGAGAGAAAGCCAACATTTCTTCTGACTGATTTTTAATAACTCTTAGGATTATTTGCGTCTTTTGTTGTCGTCAGCCCCAAATGCTTTCAGGAAGGAGCCACAGTCCAAACAAAACTAATTGATTCATTAATGAGATGGTCAAATGATTAAAAATTGATGGCTAAATGAATTAGCATTTTTATTGAATTTACTGCCTTTAATCTCTACTTGCCGTTTCCTGTATGTCTCAGAGAAGCTCACCAGTCTCTGGCAGTTTCGCCCTGGAGACTTCATCCCGTGGCCAGTGTGGACACCGCTCCCCACCTCCACAGCCACTGCAGACTCTCCCCCGTTGTCCCCCACCAGCCTGGCAGGAAACTCGAAGTGACTGGCTGCAGCTCCAGCAACAGGAAGTTTTGGCACAGCTGTTTGGACAAGGCTGTTGGAGGACCCCTACAGGGCTTCCCTGGTGGCTCAGCTGGTAAAGACTCCGCCTGCAATGTGGGAGACCTGGGTTCAGTCCCTGGGTTGGGAAGATCCCCTGGAGAAGGGAACAGCTACCCACTCCAGTATTCTGGCCTGGAGAATCCCATAGACTGTAGAGTCCATGGGGTCGCAAACAGACATGACCCAGCGACTTTCACTTCACTTCACAAGGCTCACTGGCATCTGGGAGAAGGCTAAGGTGATACTCCTGTGTCACCACTCCCAAACTGTTTCTGTTCTACTTGATGTTTTCTGCTTACCTTGGATAAAAAACATAACTTGGCTAGACTATATCCAGAATTTGTGGTGCATACCTGTGCACTTGCTGGACTTCCCGGAGGGCACAGTGGTAAAGAATCTGCCTGCCAGCACAGGAGATACAGGAGACCCAGCTTCAACCCCTCGTTTGGGAAGATCCCCTGGAGAAGGAAATGGCAACCCACTCCAGTCTTCTTGCCTGGAAAGTCCCATGGACAGAGGAACATGGCAGGCTACAGTCCATGGGGTCACCAAAAGAGACAAGACTTAGCGACTAAACAACAGCAGCAATATAATTTGTAAATGCACCAATGGGCATAAGTAAAGAGTAATATTTTTAAATAAACTGAAGGATCAGAATAATGTTGATGGAGTTATGTTAATGAAGTTAACATAACTATTATGTTATGTGAATGTTAACATACCTGTTAATGAAGTTAACAGTTAATGAAGGATCAGAGATAATAATCACAAAACCTTTGCGTTGTGGAAAATCTCTTATCACGTAGGACACAAGACTTCAGAATCAAATGAGATCAGGAGGCTCTACTACATGTAAATTTTAATAGCACTTTGTGTATTTCCTCTTTAAGTTACAAACAGAAATAAATAGAAGTTTTAGATTTTCTTCCAGAATTTCAGTACCTGAGGGAGCATCAAAAATCAGCTAGCAGTCTTGCTACATACTGGGCCCCCTCCCAGGGGCTCCGATTCAGCCAATCGGGGGCACAGCCGAAGACTGCATCTCTAACACACCCCCCGCCCTTGATGCTGATGCTGTGGTCTGGGGACCATGCTTTGAGAACCCCTACCATCAGTCATCCCGGTGACCCCTTGGTTCTATCCTCTCATGACCTTTGATACACGTGACACCAATGCAGGTAAAGTCAGTGCCTTCCAGAAGTGATGCTCCCGCTCTGCTCTGGTTTATAACGCCCGTTCACGCCCTCAGTCTCCACCCACCCACGCCCTGTCTGCCCCTGGCCGGCCCCCCACGACCGCAGCGGAAAGGGCCGGAGAACGGGGAAAGGACGGCACGTCCTCCCCCAGGACGAAGCTGACAGTCGCCACCCGGTAAATGCACGGCCTCAGCACGTTTCCCCAGGCTGAATTAATGGCCTCGCTTTTCCTTTTCCTTTGCATAAAGCTAGGCAGATTTGTCCCCTGTTTGGACAAGACTTTGTTGCCAGCACTCTCCGCGGACAGCCAGAAACTGGCCGCTGTCTGAGGTTGATAGTGTTGTCAGGAATTCCAGGGCGGGGTATTGTTCCTCGAGTTGGGAAATGCTAACCGAGGTCAACTCCAGTTCAGCTTCCTACCTACAGAATTATGGCAGGACGTTACGTTTGGCCCTCGTGAGATGAATAGGTCAGCAAAAACGTACTCTTGTCTTCCTAATAGCAGACATCTCTATTTTTAAGCCTTAGGTCAGAACATATTTTTCCCCTGTTTGAGATCCAATAATTCATATTCTCAAATGAGGAGGAATTTTAAAATCAAAGGCATGGACAGCAAAACCAAGAAAAATCTAAAACCGTCGCCCCGCCACAAATTCTCCAACCAAAATTGTGCTTCAGATGTTATCATGTTAGGATCTGAAATTGGAAGTCAGTGTTCTGGTTAACTATTGCTGAATAACGAACCCACCCTCAAAGTTTAGTGGCTTAAAGCATCAGCTGTTTTATTTCTTTGCCCCTAATTCTACACCGAGCACAGCTTTGGGTGGAACTGATATGGGTGAAAAGGAGAGGTTCTGAAGCAGGATCTTGGGCTCCTGCCTAGGGATTGGGCGGCCTGGATGAAGACCAGGAGTCCTAGCCTCCAGACCACCAGGGGCTAGAGGCTAGAAGCAGAATGGGCTCTTACCTCCGTTCAAAATTAAGAATGTTCCAAGAGGCAGACACTCCTACTGCTGTAAAAACAGGTACAAAGGTTATTAGTAGAGACACAGCACACGTGGGAGAGCACGCAGAAGGAAGCCTGTCATTTATTTCAGACCAGAAGGGAGGCAGAGATGCCCACCCGGTGAGAAACGGTGTGGGCGTCTTCCCTAATGGAGAGGAAGGTGGTAAAGAGATGACTTAAATCTCTTACATAGGACAGTTCTTCTAGTCTTTGCTTACCTTTGGCCAGTTGTCTCACTTCTTTTTCCACCTGTTCTAGGTCCCTCTCCAACTGGTATGTGCGTATTTTAGCCGAGATGGGGTCCAGTGCAGAGGGCTATGGGAAGGTTGACAGCACCCTTTATGGGATGGTGCCCCCTCCCTTTTGACCCCCAAGGAGCCTTTCTGCGCATGTGTAATTGGGGCGGTCTCCTTGACCTCAAGAATGAGAATTCCATGGACTCTTGATCTTTTATCCAAGCAGGACTCAGCTCTTCCTATTATCCCCCTCTGGAAATCAGTCCTGATTATTCATTGGAAGGACTGAGGCTGAAGCTGAAACTCCAATACTTTGGCCGCCTGATACGAAGAGCTGACTCATTTGAAAAGACCCTGATGCTGGGAAAGATTGAGAGCAGGAGGAGAAGGGGATAGAGGATGAGATGGTTCGAAGGCATCACCAACTCAATGGACATGAGTTTGGGTGGACTCTGGGAGTTGATGATGGACAGGGAGGCCTGGTGTGCTGCAGTCCATGGGGTCACAGAGTCGGTCACGACTGAGCAACTGAACTGAATTGTCTCATCTTGGAGTGTCTGCCCACAGGGAACAGACTCCAGCTGCTCAGCCTGGAGCCCATCTACCTCCCGCCTCAGAGCGGCTCTCCCTGCTCTGCATGGGCTCAGCTGAGCTTCCCGGGCTGGAGAAGGGAAGTGTACTTGGGGGTCTGGGTTGTCCTCTCTGGGTCTCCCCATGAGGCTAGATTGAGCTTCTCATAGCAGGTTGGCTCAGGATATAGGGCCAAAACGTGTAAAACCAGCAACTCCCAGGCCTTCAAGGGTTCAGGTTAGGGACCTCCCTGGTGGTCCAGAGGTTAAGAATCTGCCCTCCAATGCAGGGGATGAGAGTTCAATCCCTGGTTGGAGAACTAAGATCCCATGTGCCTCTAGTGAGTGCCACAAAGCCCACAAGCCACACCTAGAGCGAAGATCACTCATGTGCAATGAAGACCTCATGCAGACAAATGAGTAAGTATCTTTTTAACAAAGTACTCAGGTTAAACGGAGTCCCAGGCCCAGCCCACACTCCAGAATACCGTCTACACGGGGCATCAACCCCAGCAAGTGCGGGGCCGCCAAAGCCAGAGTCCACCTCAGTCACAGCCCCGCACCACGGAGAGGCTGATCCCTGGGGCACTGGGTCCGTCTCAGGAAGGACTTAGAGCCTCCCGACACACAGCAATGGCTATGACTGTATCTGACCCAGAATTTTCAGAACATCAACATGCATATCTGCTGCAGGGCACCTGTTTTTTTTTTTTTTTAACTTTGTATTTTACACTGGAGGATAATGATTAACAATGCTGTGCTAGCTCCAGGTGCGGCAGAGTGATCCAGTAATACACATACACGCATCTGTTCTTTTTCAGGTTCTTTTCACTTTTAGGTTGTTACAGAATATTGGGCGGAGTCCCTCGTGCCGTACAGTAGGTCCTTCTGGGTTTTTGTATGTAGCAGTGTATATCTGTCAACCCAAATTCCCTCCCCCTCCCTCCCCCCTTTAATAACCATAAGTTTGTTTTCTATGTCGGTGACCCTGTTTCTGTTTTGTAAATGAGTTCATTTGTATTTTTTTAGATTCTGCATATAAGTGATATCACATGGTATTTGTCTTTGTCTGAATCACTTAGTATGAGCGTCTCCAGTTCCACCCAGGTTGCTGCAAATGGCACCGTTGCGTTCCTTTTTGTGGCTGAGTGAACTGAGCGCCGAAGAATCGATGCTTTTGAGCTGTGGTGTTGGAGAAGACTCTTAAAAGTCCCTTGGACTGCAAGGAGGTCCAACCAGTCCATTCTGAAGGAGATCAGCCCTGGGATTTCCTTGGAAGGAATGATGCTAAAGCTGAAACTCCAGTACTTTGGCCACCTCATGCGAAGAGTTGACTCATTGGAAAAGACTCTGATGCTGGGAGGGATTGGGGGCAGGAGGAAAAGGGGACGACAGAGGATGAGATGGCTGGATGGCATCACTGACTCGATGGACGTGAGTCTGAATGAACTCCAGGAGTTGGTGATGGACAGGGAGGCCTGGCGTGCTGTGATTCATGGGGTCGTAAAGAGTCAGACACGAATGAGCAACTGAACTGAACTGAACTGAATATTCCACTGTATATATACACCACATCTTCTTTAGTCATTCATCTGTCGATGGACAAAATTTAAATTGTTTCCATGTCCTGGCTATTGTAAGTAGTGCTACAAGGAACATTTGGGTGAATGTATCTTTTTGAATTGCAGTTTTCTCTGGATCCCAGTAGTGGGATTGTTGGATCATATGGTAGTGCTGTTTTTAAACTTTTTTTAAGGAACCTCCGTACTGGCATCTCTGCTTCCCTTCCTGCTGAAACATTCCTCTGTTCACACTCTCTCCCCCACCCTGCTCAATTTTTCCTCCTTCTGAGCACTCCCCACTCCCTGACACTGTGTTAAGTAGTGTTTCCCTGCTTATGGCGTGTCCCCCCGCAAGGCAGATATTCATCGAGTGTAAAACGCGCAGGGAACGTCACTCAGCCCCCATGCTCTCTGCTGCATGCCCAGCACTGACAGTAAAGCCTGGCGTAGAGACGTTCTGCAAAAACACTTACTGAAGGAGACGAAAATAGAAATGTCATGTTGAGACTGTTTCTCCGAGGCAGACATGGCAACTCCCAAGTACATCGTCCTGACGCGGGGCTGTGGCTGTGTTGGGGTCTCCTCTGCAGGGCCTGGGCTGGGCACCCCTTTGTCATAATTGCTGCTTCTCCTCTGCTGGTTCCCATGGTGTCATTGTCCATGGTGTCAGTGGACATCAATCCCAGGCTTAGAGGGTTTTCTGTGGAGCCTTCAGCTCCTTTATTTGGCCGATTAGGCTTTGTGCTCCTGTTTCCAAATACAGAGGTGGGAGTAACGTGAACCCGGCTTTATCGGATGCCTTAGTTTTAAGGACCAGCTTCTGTGCAATGCTAGATTATTTCCAATTAAACCTCAGATATCCTCTCCCCCTTGCTGGAACTGGTTAGTGAGCATGAGCTGTTCATTCCTAAATAGAGGCTTAACCAGATAGCTTTTCATTCCGTTCTGCCTTTCACTAGGATGTCGAGAAGTGCTTGCTGTCTTCCTTCTTATCTTTCTTTCTTCTTTTCTCTCTCCATTTCTGCTTTCTACCGATCTGTATATTTTTTCCTTTCTTGGCTTTTTTCCTCAAGTATCACCTTGAAAACGTAGTCCTAGAGATTAGAATCCTCACTGGTGTTCATCCTCCTGTATATCTGCTCTTTGGATTGTTTATCGACCAGAGGCGGGGGGAAAACCCGATTTCCTTAATGAATTTTCTGTGCTTGAATCAGATTTGGTTACAGGTCACCTAGACCTGTCGTTTGGTGGCCTGTCATCGGGATGCCCCAGCTAATTCTCACCCACGAAGGATCTTCTCCTGAATCCCTTCTCCCAGCCTTGCGTGCCTGCCTGAGTGGAGTGTTGCAGGAGGAGCACTCGGGAGCACTACACTTTGCAACCCTTTTCTCAACCCAGAGGCACCTGTGTGCTTTCCAACAAGGTTAAGAAATCTCTTTGAAAAAGCACTGTACGTGTTCCTCCTGGGCCGCGTCCTGGGGGTTTTCTTGCCCATCTTTTTGCTTTCTCTCGTTCCGGCCCCCACCCAACCCTGCCCCTGTGATGCCTTTCTCCACAGGGGCCTCAGCCCAGTCTGGCTGCAAAGGGGGACCTCTGGCTGAGATGTTCTTATGTTCTTCAAGCACCACTGTGAGAGTTGTTTCTGAGTGTGATGACCTTAACCAAGTTCCTTGGACCTGCTATAGCATGATCAGAGTTTTCCGAGGCCTTTCAGACTCTAGGCCTCGAGTTCCTAGAACGCAGTGTGTGTTTTAAATGCAACTAAGAGAACATTGGAGTCCTCTAGAGTCTGCACCCTGTTTGCAAACACCCCTCCAACCCTTATCCAAAAACAGCCTTGAGTTTGTAAAGCTGGCGTTTGGCAATGCAGTGGTCCAGTCTTGCTCCTAGAAGCAAACCAAGGCAAGGCCATGGGCGTGGCTGGGCCTCAGGGTAAGAAACTGGGAGCCCCTGTCCCCTTGGGAACCAGCTGCCTTTCTCTCTCTCTGTCTGAATCTCTGTCTCTCCTGATGTGAGCATGTCCCTGGCTCTCTGAAACTAGAATAGTCCCAGAGTCTCCTAAATTTGGCAACGGCTGTGAAGCCTTGACGACGGAACTCTACTGGATTATAACCACCTGTTATGTATCTTCTCGCCTCACCTTTGGCGAGCAAATATGTCTATAGCATTGATCGTGTCTGATTTCCTAAGGCAAGAAAGTGAGTCTCTCAGTCATGTCCGACTCTTTGCGACCCCATGGACTATACAGTCCATGGAATTCTCCAGGCCAGAATACTGGAGTGGGAAGCCTTTCCCTTCTCCACGGGATCTTCCCAACCCAGGGCTCAAACCCAGGTCTCCCACATTGCAGATCAATTCTTTACCAGCTGAGCCACAAGGGAAGCCCAAGAATGCTGGAGTGGGTAGCCTATCCCTTCTCCAGCAGCTCTTCTTGACCCAGGAATCAAACTGGGGTCTCCTGCATTGCAGGCAGATTTAGCCTGTCCCAATTTAACCTCTCCAAAGGTTTAACCTGTCCCAGTTTCTAAGCAACAGTGTTTTCCTTTACTATCGTTTTCTTTCTCTCCCACCAGGTTCCAGTTCAGTAACGATTTAGCTTACCGCTCATTTAATGTCAGCAGGACAAGATTATTAAGCAGCTCTCAAACAGAACTAAGTCCAGCTTCACAGAGTCTCATCTTCTGTGGTTCACTGGCTCCATCTCAGACATCTATTAAAATCAGTCATCACGTCCCACCTCCCTGATGGCCTGTCGTGGGAAGAAAACTGGACTGAGGGCTGAAAAGTCTTGGATTCTAGACAAGCATCTGCAGGTGTGAACTGCGCTACCTTTGGACATTCACTTACCTTCTTTGAGACTGAGTTTTTCCACCTGCATGATAGGAATGATCGCGATCACCTTGCCTGTTATGGAGCCACTGAGCAACCAAGTGAGAAGCAGCGCTTTCCCCTGCCCAGCGCAGAGCTAACGTCACACTCGCCGTGTGCCGTACCACACGAGGTAGTCGGAGCTCAGATCTGTTTTGTTGAGCTACAGTTGGCTCACAGTGTTGTGCTCATTGCTGCTGCACAGAAAAGTGATTCCATTATCACACACATATTATGCATTCTTTTTATATACTTATCTTCATGGTTTATCTCAGGATATTGAATATAGTTCCCTGTGCTATACAGTGGGACTGTGTCGTTTATCCATCCTCTTTACACCAGTTTGCATCATCTAATCCCAGACCCCCAGTCCTTCCCTCCCCCAAACCCATCCCCTTTGCAACTGCAAGCCTGCTGTCTGTGTCTGGGGGAGGCTGTTTCTGTTTCATGGACAAGCTCATCTGCGTCATATTTTTAGATTCCACACAGAAGGGACATCATATGACATTTGTCTTTCTCTTTCCGACTTGGTATGACAGTCTCCAGGTCCGTCCATGTCGCTACAGATGGCACTGTTTCATTCTTCATTATGGCTGAGTAGCGTCCCATCGTATGTATGTACCACATCTTTATCCAGTCATCGTCAACGGACACCTGGATTGTTCCCATGTCTTGGCTAGTATGACTAGTGCTGCTATGAACAGAGGGGTGCGTGTATCTTTTTGAGTTAGGATTCTGTCTCTGCCCACTTTCCTATATGCCCAGGAGTGGGATTCCTGGCTCACACAGTAGCTCTACGTTTCGCTTTTTGAGGAACCTCCGTACTGTTCTCCATCGCCGGTGCACAAAATTCCATTCCCACCAGCCGTGTAGGAGGGCTCCCTCCTCTCCTCACCTTCTTCAGCCTCTGTTACCTGGAGACTGTCAGGTGGTGGCCACTCTGATTGGGGTGGGGTGGTACCTCGCTGCAGCTGTGAACTCTCTCCTACTCAGCGATAGAACGCAGATGTTAACGCGGAGGCCCCTCCTGCCTTTTGGGCGTGGCCCGTCCCCGTCGCTCTCATCATCACACAGGCCCGGAGAGCGTGGACCTCTTGGGCTTGCTTGCCTCTTTCCCTGACCCACAAGGACGCAGGTGATACCAGTCGCAGGGACGCCTGACTCTGAGCTCCTGCAGCTCATCACCATCCCTGCCAGGAGGGGCTGTCGGGTCAGCGGAGCACCCCCATGCCGTGGACTCTGCCACACCGCGGAGTCTCAGTGGGAACATACTTCAGTTGATTTATGAATAAATCAAGAATGAGTGGGCGGAGGGTGAAACGTTGCCCTGGACACTTTACATCTGCTTCCTGTGCTTGGCTCTATTGATGGGGATGCCTGCCTTTTTTTAAAAAAAAAAAAGGCCTTTCTTTTCTTTTTGTCCCATTTTATCTGATTCCGGTTCGTTTTCACTGGAAACTGATTTCCCCTTAACTCATTAAACTTAACAGTAAGGTTCATAGTCTCTGAAGAAAAATGACTGCTGAGATTTTTGTTTATTTTTTTTGTCTTACCCCAAGCAGATTCAGTGGTGTTTGCGAGGAAAAGAATAATTGAAACCAAAACTCAGATTATCCCTTGCCTATCTGATAACTTAGCCATGTAGCTGGGTGTGTCCTTGTTTCCTGTCCCAGGCGGCTTTGGGGAGAGCAGAGAGTCACCAGAGCTAAGCACATTGGTCTTGACGCAGTTGCAGCAGTAAGCCCAGCCTTCAAGCAGTTCTATTCTAACCTCAAGCAGCGTCTTAAGCTAGCATCCTAAGCTGTCTGTGAAATTCCGTTAGGACCCGAATGTATAGCGTGGTTTCTAAGGAGAGGGAGATAGGAGGTTTATACACTCTCTGAAATAAAATGCAGTATACTATGACAATATGCCCATGCATTTTTCTGGGGTGTGCATTCATGCTCCCCAGCTTTCCCCAAATATTTTTAAAGGAATCCATGATCCTTCCCACTTCTACCCTCCCCCAAAAAGGTTAAGAGCAGCATCAGGAAGATTCTAGCCTACTTAAAGAATGTGCTTCTTACGACTAACATATTTCACTTTTCCCAGAACTGCTATGTAGCAGTCGTAAAAATGTAACCCTCCAACTGCCTGGCAGTCGACTTCAAGTTAGACAAGCCTATCGTGTGACTCACGGAACTTTCTCGTGCTTTGGCATTCAGTAATCAGGAAAATCCCGTGGAACTGTTTCATGCTTCTGAAGACAGTAATCAGGAAAATCCTGGAGGAGACTGTGGTTTTAAAGGATGCTGAATCAGGTTATGATCATGTGGACCCTGATAGTATGTTTTTCCTGTCTGGAATTTCCTCTTGGGGGTGGTCTGTGCCTCTCATTTCTAAAACTCATATCAACATCCTCTTGGACCTGGAAGTATAAGCTATTAATTTATTTCATTTTATATCATTTTGTACAAAGGAGAAAAGGGCTCATCATAAGCCATGGAAAACCTTGCCGGGGTCCAGGCAGGACCAGGTCATTAGTCCTCACCGGGTACTGTAGACCTGGTAACCAAACCTGCTGGTTTCTCCTCAATGCCTGCCTCTCAGACACCGAGTGTAAACTCAACCATCCATCCCAGCTGCCTTTTTCCAAGTTAAATGGCCAAGGTATTTTGTTCTGCCTTTGTTGGGTGTGATTTATTTGGTAACAGAGTCGCACACACTTAGGGAACGTGGAGATGCTTAAAAGACTTTTTAATACTTAAAAAGACAGCCTGTGCTTTGCTGCTACCCAGCTATAGCACGGTGAAGGAGCTCCCTAGAGTTTCATGAAATGAGAAAAGTAGGCGTTTTGAATCACATAAATTCATCTGCAGTGCCTTTTTTTTCCATCTCCTTCCAAAACAGCACAGTGACCAAGAGCATACATTCCGGATTCAGAAGGTCTGAGTTTGAACCCCAGCTCTGCCACTCACAAGCTGTTCAACTTTGGGCAAATTATAGAGCCTCTGTGTCTACGGTCCTCACCTGGAGAGTTGGAAATACCAACACCGCTTACCTCACAAGGTTTACAGGAACATGAAAGCTTTTAGAAGACCGCCTGACAGGGACAAATTGCTACATATGTATTCTTAAAGCAAATCTGTGTAAGAAGGGTAATATTGGAGTTAATACCGTTGTATCCAAGCAGGATGGAGCCTGAGCAGCTGATTGCTGCCATTGCACCAGTTGGTGGTGGTGGGCTTTTGTTGCTCTGCTTCTCGGGTTTTGGAGTTTTTTATCTTTGCCATCTATCTCTTCTGAGAGCAAGATTTCCCTTAGCTGGCCTCCTCATGCTCCAAGGGCTTTCAGATCTGAGATAATCTGATGGGAATCTCTGTGTTTTAATCCCTTAGTCACACAACAAGTCAAGTCAATCAAAGCCACTTAGCCTCTTGTTGACAGGGGTTTCTTTGGCTGGCCAGGGTTTTGTTTGTTTTTTTTTTAATCCCCCTCCACCTGTGGTTGACTTCCAAACCCTGAGCCTGATCTGACCTTTTTATTGCAACTACCATGCTTTCCACAGGTACCACTTATGAGTCCCCATTAATGCTCATGGTGAAAAATAAGTCTCTGTCAGTAGACGTGAACAAAAAAGAAAGCAAGATATTGTGGACACGATACATTTCAACCTCATAAGTAGCTAAAATAGTTCTAATGTAGGAATCACAAGATTCAGTTTAGTCATGCAGATTGTATCCTAGAGTCTCATGAAACACACCCACTCCAGAACACAGAGAGTGCTTTCGCTTGCCTTGTGATTAGGTCTCTTTTTTATGAAATGCATCTATAACAGACTTAGCTAATATCAATTAGGAAAAAATGATAAGCAGGAACTCAGAAAAAGACTCCTTTTAATCAATCCTGACATAGAAAATGGTCAAGATCATTCTTGGAAATGTCCTTTAATTTGAAATATATACATATATTCTCTATTTGCAATTTAATAGAAAGGAGTTGTAGTAAAGATTACTGACTGCAAGATTTATTTCTCCTTAATATTTATTCCGATCACATGTAGTTTTAAGCAGAACAGATGCTGGGTCTCCAGAAATGTTAGTGATTAAACAGAGCCATTCCAAGTCTTTCAAAAGGAAGCATTTGAAGAATTTTAGAATTGTTTAACCCAGTTTCTTTATCTTTTGCTTGAGAAACTTGAGACCCACAGAGCTTCCTGTTAATAACTGCACCCAGCTAAGCAGAATGCTGCTGCTGCTGCTGCTGCTAAGTCGCTTCAGTCGTGTCCAACTCTGTGCGACCCCATAGATGGCAGCCCACCAGGTTCCTCCGTCCACGGGATTTTCCAGGCAAGCGTACTGGAGTGGGTTCCCATTGCCTTTCCTGAGCTAAGCAGAATACGAAAGCTAATTTTCAGGGAAACTACAAGAGGAGAAGTTTTTAAGTTTGCATTTTGCCTTTTGACATATTTTTCTGCTTTGTTCCCAGTGAATATTCACAGCGAGTTTTTTATTGAGATCTAATTGACGTAGATGATATTATATTGGTTTCAGGTGCAACATAATGATTCGAGGTTGATAAACGTTGTGCAGGGATCGCCACAGTAAGTCTAGCTACTCTCTGTCACCGCGTGAAGTGACTTTGGGATTTCCTCTCCCGACAACTTTCAAGTGTGTGCTGCAGTACTAGTTACTGTAGTCCTTATGCTGTAAGCTCCATCCCTGTTCTATAAACTTTTTCATTTTATAAGTGAAGGTTTTTACCTCTTGATCCCCTTTACTCATTGTGCCCACCCGCCCCACTTCCCCTCTGGCAAGCACCATCCTGTTCTTTGTATCTATGAGTTTTAGTTTGGTTTAGTTTTTCATTTTTTTAGATGTGTTTTTTCAGATTCCACATAGAAGTAAAATCGTACACTATTTGTCATTTTCTGACTTATTTCACTTAGCATAGTTCCCTCAAGGACTATCCATGTTGTGTGTGTGTGTGTGTTCAGTCGTGTCCGACTCTTTGCGACCCCAGGGACTGTAGCCCCCAGGCTCCTCTGTCCGAGGGGTTTTGCAGGCAAGAATACTGGAGCGGGTTGCCATTTCCTACTCCAGGGGATCTTTCCAACCCAGGGATGAACCTGTGTCTCCTGCATTGGCAGGTAGATTCTTTACCACTGTGCCATCCATATTGTTACAAATGGTGAAAGGTTTCCTTCTCTCCAGCGGCTGAGTAATGCTCCATTGTCTGCATGTATGGCGCGTCACCTTCATCCGTTCATCCATCTGTAAGCACTGAGGTCCTTTCTGTATCGTAGTCATTACAAATCACGTGCTGAACGTATGAGTCAGTCTTTTTTAAGTGGTAGTCTCATTTTCTTTGGGTAAATACACAGGAGTGGAAAAACTGGATCATATGCTAGCCCTCGTTTTAATTTCTTTGAAAAATCTCCATCCCGTTTTCCACGGTGGCTACACCAATTTACACTCCCATTGCACCAGAGGACGTTGCCCTGTTGGTGCACGAGAGTTTCCTTTTCTCCTCCTCCTCGCCAGCATTTGATATTTCTTGTCTTTTTAACCATAGCCATTTCTGACAGGGGTGAGGTGATGTCTCGTTGTGGTGTTGATTTTCATTTCCCTGATTCATGATGTTGGGCATCTTTTCCTATGTCTATTTTTTAAAATAATCCATTCTAAAGAGAAAACTGGTTTGATATAATTTACATTCACAAGAAAATGAGAATAGAGCCTGGATTTGGTGGCAAATGTTGATGAGTAGGGAGAAAAAGAAATCAAAATGATTGTGTCCAATCCATCTGCAAGGTCCTGACTATTGAAATATGAACACCTAATGAAGAGGCGCTTAAACCAATATATTTTCAAGGTGAAACAAGAGATACAATGTTAGATAGGATGCAACTGGAGAACTTTATTGTCCAGTAAAGAGAATGAGGAAAATGTGTAGAAAACTACAGTGTGATGAGCAGTGGAAAACTTGCCACTAGGGAAGTAGAGTTGAATGTTTTAGGGGACCTGGAAGGCCTGAGGGCTGGTGGGACGGCTTTCCCAGGGATCTGTAATTGATGGCTCCCAGACGCTTATCCCCAGCTGAACTTTCCCCTGGAGCCCCTGACTCCTGCAGCTGCCAGCTAGACAGCGCCACTTGGAATCTAAATCAGCGTGGCCAAAGCCGAATTCCCAGCCTGCCCCCAAGGCCTCCTGCCCCCCAGCCTTCCCCATCCTGGTGGGACAACCCTTCAGTCGCCCCGGCCACAGATCGCGGTATCGTCCCTGCCTCTTGTCTTTCTCTCTCACACTGCCCCAGTTCCAAGAGGGAAGCCTATCAGCAGCGCCTCCGGTCCGCCCAGAGTGGGACAGCTTCCACACCCCATCTCGAGCTGCGCCACTGCTGTGCGCTTGGACGGCTGGCCTTGCCCCATCCTCCCCACACCATGCACTGTTCCCACCAGGACAAGCTCCAGAGCCACCATGCCCTCCTGAGAATCCTCCTGTGTGCCCACGTCTCTGAGTCCATGCAGTGGGCAAAGCCCCCCAGCCTCCTCCTCTCGTTCCATGATTTCGCCTCAGCTCCTCGGCCCCTGGCTGTTGCTCTTTTCCACAGGGCAGACTCTCACGTCAGGGCCTTTGTTCAGTCTTTCCCTCAATCTGGAAGGCTTTTCTCCCAGGCATCCATGTAGACCGCTCCTTAACCATCTTCAACAACTGGCTCAGGCGTCATCTTCCTAACACAGCCTATTTGACCATTTGAGTTAAAAATGCCTACAAAGATCCCATGTAGTCAGTTTGCTGTCAAAGGTCTGTCTAGTCAAGGCTATGGTTTTTCCAGTAGTCATGAATGGGTGTGAGAGCTGGACTATAAAGAAAGCTGAGCACCAAAGAATTGATGCTTTTGAACTGTGGTGTTAGAGAAGACTCTTGAGAGTCCCTTGGACTGCAAGGAGATCCAACCAGTCCTTCCTAAAGGATATCAGTCCTGGGTGTTCTTTGGAAGGACTGATGTTGAAGCTGAAACTCTAATAGTTTGGCCACCTGATGCGAAGAGCTGACTCATTTGAAAAGACCCTGATGCTGGGAAAGAGTGAAGGCAGGAGGAGAAGGGGAAGACAGAGGATGAGATGGTTGAATGGCATCACCGACTCAGTGGACATGAATTTGAGCAAAACTCCAGGAGACAGTGGAGGACAGAGGAGCCTGGCGTGCTGCAGCCCATGGGGTCACAAAGGGTTGGACACAATTTAGAGACTAAACAACAATTTAAAACTGAGTTTCTCCCTACTAGCTCTTTTGTTTTTTGTAACTCCAGGGTTGGTTTATTACTTTATGTAAGTTATTCAGGACAATGTAGTACATGTCGCATAAGAAACTGTGAGGTGGATGAGGACTGAGAGAAAGAATTAGAGTGGCTAGAACTGAGTGAGACAGAGAAAGCGCCTTACATTTCGTCAAGTTCTCTGTGTGTTTCATTTCCTTTGGCCGCCCTGGATCTCTGCTGCTGCACAGGGATTTCTCTAGTTGCAGCAAGCAGGGCCTCCTCTGGGTTGCGGTGCTCAGGCTTCTCACTGCAGCGGTTTCTCTTGTTGAGGAGCACAGGCTCTGGGGTACTCGGGCTTCAGCACTTGCAGAGCATGGGCTCAGTAGTTCCGGCTCCTAGATTCTGGAGCACAGACTCAGTAGCTGTGCGTACGGGCTTATGTTGCTCCGAGGCATGGGGCAATGTCTTCCCGGACCAGGGATCAAACCCTGGTCTCCTGCACTGGCTGGTGGATTCTTAACCACTAGTCCACCAGGGAAGCCCGTCAGCTTTCACAGTTCAGTGAAGGAAGGGTCAACAGTTAATCCAGATAAGGGGACAGCATGGTGAGGGCACAGTGGTGGCGTAGACCAGGCACCCCAGGAAAGTTGGGCAGTTTCACGAAAAGAGAGGGTTGTGGTGGTGCTGCCCCTGCAGCGCTTCAGATTCTCCTCACAGGCGCTGTTTTTGCACAGGACTGGTCTTCTGGCATACCGTGTAATTCGCGTTGCCAGTTTTTGCTTCTTGTGTGGTTTAACGCCTCTGCCCTGCTGCTGGATGGCCCAGTTCCCAGAGTTCCGAGGGGTGGCGCCCCTGCTGTGCCCCAAGTGCCCACAACAGTGCCCGGCACACAATGGGCACTTCGTAAACATGTGTCAATAAGTGGATAAGTGGATTCATGGGGAAGCGAGGGTTATTCCAGGGGGAACAGGAAAGTGAGTGGTTTTTAAGCAACCTTGACTCACAGCCCCCTCGCTAAGTCTGCTGAATCCTGTGACCCTCTTCCCAGAATGAGACACACCTGCAAATGTACACAAAGTTCTGCCCTCACTTCTGGGAGGCACACACGCATCCTGAGACCCATCCAGGAAGCCAAGCTGAAGGAGCCATGTCTTCAGAAAGAAGGGCGGAGGCGAAGGCTCAGAGGCGGGAATGGGCGGCCTGTGTCAGAGGCTCCCTGGGAGTCACGTATCTTAGGTGGATAATAAAGAGGAGACTCGTGGGGGATGAGTACGGGCTGTGTTGTGTAGGCCTGAATCTCCAGAGTGGAGTTGTTTCTACTTTTTTTTATTGGAATATAGTTGCTTTATAATGTTGTGTTGGTTTCTGGTGTATCATGAGATGAATCAGCTAAATGTATACATATGTCTCCTCCTTCTGGGGTCTCCCACCCCCCGCCCCAGTAGGGGATCACAGAATGCCGGGCTGGGCTCCTGTGCTACACTGCAGCTTCCAGCTCACTATTTTACACCTGCAGAGTATGTGTGTAATCCCAGTCTCCCACTTCATCCCACACCTCTTCCCCGCCTCCTCCGCAACCACACATCCATCCTAGGTCTGCATCTCCATTCCTGTCCTACAAACAGGTCCATCTGCGCCATATTTCTAGATCCCACAGGTATGCATGAGGTGGAAACAGGGGCAAGTTTTCTTTCCTTGGGCTCCAAAATCACTGCAGATGGTGACTGCAGCCATGAAAGTAAAAGCCACTTACTCCTTGGAGGAAAAACTATGACCAACCTAGACATCTTATTAAAAAGCAGAGACTTCACTTTACCAACAAAGGTCCGTCTAGTCAAAGCTATGGTTTTCCCAGTGAGATGTGAGAGTTGGACCATAAAGAAGTCTGGGCGCCGAAGAATTGATGCTTCTGAAATATGTTTCTGGAGAAGACTTGAGAGTCCCTTGGACAGCAAAAAGATCAAGCCAGTCCATCCTAAAGGAAATCAATCCTGAATACTCATTGGAAGGACTGATGCTGAAGCTGAAGCTCCAATACTTTAGCCACTTGATGTGAAGAGCCAATTCATTGGAAAAGACCCTGATGATGGGAAAGATTGAGGGCAAGAGGAGAAGGGGACGACAGAGGATGAGATGGTTAGATGGTATCACATACTCAGTGGACATGAGTTTGAGCAAATTCTGGGAGACAGTGAAGGACGGGGGAGCTTGGTGTGCTGCAGTCTACGGGGTTGCAGAGCTGGACACGGCTTAGTGACTGAGTAACAACATCGATCATTTGTTTTCCTCTTTCTGACTTACATCACTCTGTATGACAGACTCTAGGTCCATCCACGTCTCTACAAATGATCCAGCATTGTTACTTCTTATAACTGAGTAGTATTCCATTGTAAACATGTGAAACTAAAGCTCTAAGAACTCTCCAACATTTCCTCAAACTGGAATAACCAACTGGAAAAGCAAGCAACAGACATACGTATTAATGTTGACTTGAAAATTGGGTTTTCAACATTGGCAGAGAGCATTATTTGCGCAGAAGTTTCCAGCCCTGGTAGCATTTGCGCTGTCTCCTTTGACACCCGGTGTAATGGCATCTGTCAATGTTGTCGTAAGAATTTCTTTCTCATGTTCTGGGTTTTGCCTGTAACTCCTCCCCTGAATGCACATTTACTCACAGGACAGCGTCTCCCTTCTGTGTCCTTTGGCAAAGCACCTCCTTTAAGTCTGAGTGCACAGTTGGCTCTCAGTAAATGCTGCTGGAATTGTGTTACCCTCCATGCGGAGTTGAACTGTGGCTCTCTTGGATTTCATAGGAAAATTCCAGAAGAATCAAGGGAGTCTTGAGGAAGCCAAGCTGGGAAGGTGGTTTCCCAATATGGGTTCCTGCACTAGGGTTCGTAGGCCATCAAGTTTCCAGTGTTCCTCTGTGAAATGAGAAAATATAAGGAAATCTTTTTGTAAACCTAAATTTTTTTTTTTATAAATCTACTTTCTGCAATCTAAAAGACTTCCCCTGATTCTTGAGAATAATCTTCTGACCTTTTGGGGGCTGTGGAGGCCATAAAGATCTTTCCTTTTATGACGTGATGGCAGTAAATAACAGTTGTTTTTCTTTCTGAATGGCCTTCCTTGGCAGAAAAAAAACAGTTGGCAAGCTGTAGCAGACCCTAAATTTGTTTATAGGTTTGCTCTTTTAATCATTCTTTGAAATGTGAAGATCTGGGAACTTCTAGACTAGCAGTTGAGAAATTTCCTCTGGCCTTTTAGAGAAACTAAAGAATTCTCTAAACCATGCATTTGGCAACAAAGTTGGTAATAAATAGTTCTACCACCTTATTTTAAATTTAGTATTTATCATTCATACGTGGCATTATTAAGATGTAAATTATGCATACATAATACACACTTACATAGACAAGATCAAAGATGCTTGTGGTAATACATTGTTTAAATATACATACACACTCTCTTTGGTATCGTTCAAGAACAAAAAATGTCTCCACACAAACGCAAGAGGTGGGAATGCGCTTATCAGGAATTGTATGTGTTTTCATCGAAAATCCTCGTCATCACAAGCCATTCGTGGTTTTGTTGCCTGAGCGGCCTAGACACGTACAGTGCATTATCTCCTAATTGCAAGCAGATTCCCAAGGTGTGTTCATGACATTTTAGATGAACTCTGCCTACTGTTAGAGGATGCCGGCCCAGGGGTCTGTCAGGAGTCCCCTTGTTCGTTTCCGTGCCCTGGCCTCTGTTCCTGCCTACAGATTATAACGGATCATGTGGACCTCTGTTCCTACCTACAGATTATAGCAGATCGCTCGGCCCTCTGTTCCTACCTACAGATTATAGCAGATCGCTCGGACCTCTGTTCCTACCTACAGATTATAGCAGATCACTCGGCCCTCTGTTCCTACCTACAGATTATAGCAGATCACTCGGCCCTCTGTTCCTACCTACAGATTATAGCAGATCGCTCGGACCTCTGTTCCTACCTACAGATTATAGCAGATCACTCGGCCCTCTGTTCCTACCTACAGATTATAGCAGATCACTCGGCCCTCTGTTCCTACCTACAGATTATAGCAGATCGCTCGGACCTCTGTTCCTACCTACAGATTATAGCAGATCACTCGGCCCTCTGTTCCTACCTGTAGATTATAGCAGATCACTCCGACCTCTGTTCCTACCTACAGATTATAGCAGATCACTCGGCCCTCTGTTCCTACCTACAGATTATAGCAGATCACTCGGACCTCTGTTCCTACCTATAGATTATAGCAGATCACTCGGCCCTCTGTTCCTACCTACAGATTATAGCAGATCACTCGGCCCTCTGTTCCTACCTGTAGATTATAGCAGATCACTCCGACCTCTGTTCCTACCTACAGATTATAGCAGATCACTCGGCCCTCTGTTCCTACCTACAGATTATAGCAGATCACTCGGACCTCTGTTCCTACCTATAGATTATAGCAGATCACTCGGCCCTCTGTTCCTACCTACAGATTATAGCAGATCGCTCGGACCTCTGTTCCTACCTACAGATTATAGCAGATCACTCGGCCCTCTGTTCCTACCTACAGATTATAGCAGATCACTCCGACCTCTGTTCCTACCTATAGATTATAGCAGATCGCTCGGCCCTCTGTTCCTACCTACAGATTATAGCAGATCGCTCGGACCTCTGTTCCTACCTACAGATTATAGCAGATCACTCGGCCCTCTGTTCCTACCTACAGATTATAGCAGATCACTCGGCCCTCTGTTCCTACCTACAGATTATAGCAGATCACTCGGCCCTCTGTTCCTACCTACAGATTATAGCAGATCACTCGGCCCTCTGTTCCTACCTACAGATTATAGCAGATCACTCGGCCCTCTGTTCCTACCTACAGATTATAGCAGATCACTCGGCCCTCTGTTCCTACCTACAGATTATAGCAGATCACTCGGCCCTCTGTTCCTACCTACAGATTATAGCAGATCACTCGGCCCTCTGTTCCTACCTACAGATTATAGCAGATCACTCGGCCCTCTGTTCCTACCTACAGATTATAGCAGATCACTCGGCCCTCTGTTCCTACCTACAGATTATAGCAGATCACTCGGCCCTCTGTTCCTACCTACAGATTATAGCAGATCACTCGGCCCTCTGTTCCTACCTACAGATTATAGCAGATCACTCGGCCCTCTGTTCCTACCTACAGATTATAGCAGATCACTCGGCCCTCTGTTCCTACCTACAGATTATAGCAGATCACTCGGCCCTCTGTTCCTACCTACAGATTATAGCAGATCACTCGGCCCTCTGTTCCTACCCACAGATTATAGCAGATCACTCGGACCTCTTTGCGTAACTCCCCGCTGTGCCAGTGACTATCCACAGCATGGCTGTGGAAATACAGGTGGGGAAACTGGGCCACAGCACACTCTGGTTTTCTCCTCTAAAGGAAGCATGTGATTACACAATGACTAGGTTGTGAAATCGCCAACGGTAACGTTTTCAGTTGGGCAGGGGAGTAGATCGAGAAGACAGTGCCCGCTCTTTAGGTATCGACACTTAGGACACCGACGGTCATCTCCGAGAAGGGAAGTGCAGGACACGGAGGCATTGTGCTGAGAATGCACTCTCGTTAACTCAACAACAAACAAGAACTTTTGAGCATCTGATTTGTGTGAGATCCTTGTAGGGATCAGGGATGCAAGAAGGAATTAGCCAATTCTGCCCAGAGGAGCTTGCACTCTATGAAATGGGGGAAACTGAAATCCGTTCTGCAGATGTTTGTTGAATGCCCACTGCATACCAGCCACTGTTCTAGGAGCCTGGGCTGTTCTGAAACCAGAACAGAAGAGGTGCTGGTCCTCGTGGTGTTTTCACTCCATGGACAACTCAGTTCAAAAGGATAAAGCAGGCACAGCCAACGAGCCCTGTGGTGAGAGAGCCCTTGGCAGTGTTTCTGTGAAATTGAATATGGCCCAGCGGTCCTGCTGCACCGCGGCTGCAAGGAGCGGCGAAAGCGACACGTTAGTGCTGTCGACAGTGCTCTTTTTAGTATGATTTTTGGGTATCTATTGTCTCTGGCTATGCTGGGTCTTCACTGCTACAGGGACTTTCTCTAGTTGAGGTGCAGGGCTTGTCTTGTCGCAGAGCACGGGCTCTAGAGCCCGGGGGGCTCAGTAGCTGAGGCCCCCGGGCTCTAGAGCACAGACTCTGCAGCTGTGGCGCACGGGCTTCATTGCTCCACAGCATGCGGGATCTTTCCAGGCCAGGGATCGAACCCACGTCCCCTGCATTGGCAGGTGGATCCTCTACCACTGAGCCACCAGGGAAGCCCAACAGTGCTCCTTTTCAATGCACTGTATTCATAAAGTCTTTACCGGTAAAACTCCTCATCGTCAGAACACAGCAGCGCAACAGTCAGTGTTAAACGGTGAAGAGACACACGGCAACCTGCAGCGACTCCATAGGGGTGACTGACACCATGAGGTGGGGACGTGCCTGCAGAGGTGCCGTAAGTGGGGGTGAGAAACCAGGGACCTAGAAATCAGGCCTCGAAGGACAGGCAGGAGGTTTCAGCTTCGCTGGGACAGGAAGTGGATGGAGGAGCAGTGGAGGCATCAAAGCCGAGTGAGCTTTTGGAGAAGACAAATAATCCCACTGGACTCGCGCGTGGCTGTGTGGAAAGTGTGGCATGCAGAAAGCAGATACGGATCCCAGAGACGGGACGGGAAGGCAGGCCGAGGCTGATGCCAGGAGGGCGTGGCTGGCACAGGGAGGGGCTCGCTGTGGACCGCATGGGCACTCGAGTTGGTTTCCTGTGCCGCCACAGTATTTTACCAGCAATTTGATGGCTTGAAGCAGCAGAAGTGTATTCCCACGCAGACCTGAAGGCTAGTAGGGCTGAGGTCCCTCTGGGAGCCCCGGGAGGACCCATCCTTGCCTCTTCCATTTGCTGGTGCTCCAGGCGCTTCGTGGCTTGTAGCCACCCAGTTCCCACTCTGCCCCATCTTCCCCGGCTGCTCCTCTCCCCTGCGTGCCTCTCGTAAGGACACCGAGTCCCTGGAATTAGGGCCCAGCTGGCTAGCCCAGGACGATCACACCTGGAGGCCCTTCACTTAATGGCACCTGTAAAGCCCCCTTTTCCCAAGTACAGCGAGTCCCCTACGTATGGACCTTCAAGTGGTGATCTTTCAAAGATGCGAACGTGTGTCGAGTTCCCTAAGTTAGTTTATATGTCTGGCATACATTGTCACGTGCCTGCGTCCTTCGCGAGCCCCTGCGCTTTTGTGCACTGTATAGAGCACAGTACGTTTACTCCAAGCCCAGATGCCTGGAAGCAAACATAAAAGCAGTGATGAATGTCGCTGTTATTGCTAAGAAGCGCTGGCTACTGTACTTGCTACTGTACTTTTCAAGGTACTGTACATAAGATTAAAAATGTTTCCTTTTTGTCTTGTGTTTGCTTCTTATGTATTATTTGTGTGAAAAATATTATAACCTGTTACAGTATAGTGCTATATAGATCTTGTTAGTTGGGTACGTAGGCTGACTTTGTTGGACTTATGAACAAATTGGACTTTCAAACATGCTCTCAGAACAGAACTCATTTGTATGTAGGGGACTCACTGTGAGGTCACATTCACGGGTTCTTAGGGTTGAAAGTGAAAGTGAAGTTGCTCAGTCGTGTTCCACTCTTTGCGACCCCATGGTCTGTAGCCTACCAGGTTCTACCATCCATGGGATTTTCCAGGCAAGAATACTGGAGTGGGTTGCCATTTCCTTCTCTTAGGGTTAGGATGTGGACAAATCCTTTTTTGGAAGGTGCATTGTGGTTCGAGGGATACCATCTAATCCACCCTAATGCTGACGGGCACATCATAGAGAAGGAATGTCATCATATTTGGTTTCTTGGAAGGTGGTGCTGACAAGTCAAGTTTGAAGGTTTCTCAAGGACTGGAGATGTTCCTTGGTCATGGTTAACAACAAGGCTCCATCCTTGGTTTCTGACATGCTGCCTATTGAAATGATGGACAAATGAATACCTCTGCTAAAAAAAATCAGTACAGAAAAGACAGCAGGTGGAGGGGAGGTGTTCTATCCTATGGGAGGTGCTTATCAAGTGGTTTTGGAACAAACGTTGGTCCTAGAACAAAAATCATTCTTGCAAGAAAGCATTCCTTATTAGGTCACTCAAAAACAAAGCCAGTGAACCCTTACTGTAAAGCTAGCTCATTCAACAGTTATTTATTGAACATTTACTGTGGCCTTGCAGAGAAAGGGGGAAAATATTCCTGGCTCTCATGAGCTGACAATCAGTATGTAAACAATATGTAAACCAGAAGATAGCAAGGTGACAATACAAAAAGAAAAGAAAATATGATGGTGTGAAAGAAAGTCTACCAGGGGTATTTGAAGCCGGGTGGTCAGGGAAGGCCTTCACTAAGGAGGGCATTTGACACTGAGCCCTGGGAGATGCTGAGTGGTAGGTATTTTGGGCCCACAGCTACTGTCGGTAACACGAGGAACAGGCGTGGCATGTCAGAGGGATGGTGAGAAAGGGGGCCAAGGGGATGGCTGATACCCAAGGAGCTTAGAGGAACCATCATTTCAGGCCTTAGAGGTTGAAGCAAAATGTATGGATCTTATGCTAGAGAGCACGTGAAGAAAAAAGAAGCTTCCTAGTGCTGGTGGGGGAGAAGGTGATGGCACCCCACTCCAGTACTCTTGCCTGGAAAATCCCATGGACGGAGGAGCCTGGTGGGCTGCAGTCCATGGGGTCGCTAAGAGCCGGACACGACTGAGCGACTTCACTTTCACTTTTCACTTTCATGCATTGGAGAAGGAAATGGCAACCCACTCCAGTGTTCTTGCCTGGAGAATCCCAGGGACGGGGGAGCCTGGTGGGTTGCCGTCTGTGGGGTCGCACAGAGTTGGACACGACTGAAGTGACTTAGCAGCAGCAGCAGCAGTGCTGATGGGAATGTAAATGGGTGCAACCACCGTAGAGAGCTGTATGGAGGTTCCTCAAAAAACTAAAAATAGAGCTCCCGCATGGTCCAGCAGTCCCACTCCTGGGCGTACATCCAGACAGACTCCTAATTCAAAGGACACATCACCCCTGAGTTCATGGCAGCACTAGTCATTATAGCCAAGACACGGAGGCAGCCTCAGTGTCCATTGACAGGCGAACGGATAAAGAAGTGGTGCATATACACAACGGAGCGCTACTCGGCCATCGAGGAGAAGGAAATAATGCCATTTGCAGCACATGGGTGGACCCAGAGAGTGTCATACTGGTGAAGTAGGGCAGAAAGAGAAAGGCAAATACCGTATGAAATCAGTTACAAGTGTCATTACCAAATGAACCTATCTATAAAACAGGAAGAGCATCACAGACCCAGAGATCAGAGTGGTGATTGTCAAGGGCGAGGGCAGTGGGGGAGGGAAGGATTGGGAGTCTGGACTCAGCGGATGCAAGCTGTTATACAGGAAATAGACGGACAGCGAGGACCTGCTGGATAGCACATGGAACTGCATTCAATACCCTGTGATAAACTGTAACGAGAGAGAAAGCAAAAAAGGATATATATGTGTAACTGAGTCACCGCTATACAGCAGCAATTAACACGACATTGCAAATCAACTCTACGTCAATTTAAAAATGTAAAGGAAAAAAGATAGATTACCAACAAGGACTTACTTGTTGAGGACAGAGAACTCTACATGGTATTCTGTGATAACTTATTTGAGGAAAAAATCTGAAAATAAATGAATGTATGTAGAACTGAATCACTTTGCAGTACACCTGAAACTAACACAGCCTTGTAAACCAACTACACTCCAATAAAATATCTTTAAGTATGAATTGTAAATATAAGCAGGCTCCTGCTTGATCCCTGTGCATTTAAATCAGGGTTTCTCGGTCCGAGCACTGTTGCCATCTGGGGCTGCCCCTTCCTTGTCTGGGGGCTGCCCTGTGCTTAGGAAGAGGTTTAGCTGCATTCCCGACTGGCACTCACTCTCCTCAGTTGTGACCCCAAAACTGTCTCCAGACATTGCCAGCTGTCCCCTGGGGCACGAAATCACCCCCAGATGAGGAGCACTGGGCTAAATGGCAACGGATCCCTCTCTGGCTACTATGAGGGGAACATTTTGTAGGAGAGTTGGTAGTGGAAGGCAGGAGGCCAGTGGGAGGGCTGTGCTGTGCTCCAGGCCAGAGCACACGGCCGTCTGTAAGAGCAGGGAGAGAGATGAGTAAATTTGGAATGTGTATCGGAGGTGGAATCATAGAAGTTACTGACGCATCAGAAGTGAGCGTGCAGGGGAAAGAGAAAAATCAGAGAAGGTCTGTGGCTTGCTGCTGCTGCTGCTAAGTCACTTCAATTGTGTCCGACCCTGTGCAACCCCATAGGTGGCAACCCACCAGGCTCCTCCATCCCTGGGATTCTCCAGGCAAGAACATTGGAGTGGGTTGCCATTTCCTTCTCCAATGCATGCATGCATGCTAAGTCACTTCAGTCATGTCCGACTCTGTGTGACCCCATGGACAGCAGCCCACCAGGCTCCTCTGTCCACAGGATTCTCCAGGCAAGAATACTGGAGTGGGTTGCCATGTCCTTCTCCTCTGTGGCCTGAACAACCGATGACTCATGGCATCTTTTACTGACGTGGAGAAAGACACAGGAGCAGGAGTGGGTCGGGGGCAGAGTGGGGAAGGGAACATGTGTTCTGAGGTGGTGTGTCCACTGAAATCTCTCGAAGATCTCCACGAAGGGAAGAAGGCAGGCAGGCCATCAGTGGTGCAAGTCTGGAGCCCAGGACAGAGGTCACGCTGGAGGCACTGCTTTTGAGTCGTGGGCATGCAGGTGGTTTTGAGAGCCACGGTCAAGATGAGATTTCTGAAGGAGGGAAGGGGAGGGGGCGGGGTGGAGAAAGCAGGAGCAGAGGGGAGGGAACAGGGGCGCGGAGGGCAGCAGGGGGCCCGGGCCGAGCGAGGGGTTCACACGCTGGGGGGCTCCCAGAAGAGAAGGCAACCCAAGAGATGGAGAAAGAGCACCCAGTGAGGAAGGAGGGCCCAGAAAAACAGCGAAGGACGTCACAAGGGCAGGAAAGACCCTGCTCTGGTTATGCTAGACACACGGAGTGCAAACAGCTCCCAGAGGCCCAAATAAACAATCATTAGTACTGAGAGATCCTAGCTCTTTCCTCTGCTCCTATCACTTAAATGACAAATTAAATTACAAAAAAAAGGACACTCGTGATTACATTAAGGCCTTAGGTACCGTTTTGAAGTTTGGAGCCGCGGGCAAAGTTCAGTTCACATGGGGATCCTGCTAAAGCCTTCAGAGCCCTGGGCAGAGGAAGGCTGGGGGCCCGGGAGCACCCGCAGAGCTCAGTACCCCACGTGCTGGGCGCACCCGAGCCCCAAGGCCCAGCTGGAATCAGGAAGCCAATGCTGAGGCCTGGGAACAGGTGGGCGAGTCTCAGGGGCGGGGCTCCCAGGACAGGACTGGGCACGGGCTGAGTTCCCAGAAGGGAAGAGCCTGTCTAGGTGTGGTGACTCTCAAGGTGTGGGCAGGGGAAGGAGAGCTCTGGCAGAGATGCAGAGGCATCCTGAAGCAGAGAAGGCCGCAGAGGCGGGGCCTCCCTAACACCGCGCGGTGACCCCGAGGTTCGGGCGCGGCAGGCTTCTGGGGCAAGTAGAGGAGTGGGGAGCAGGTCTACAGGGACAGCTGGAGCCCACCCCCCGGCCCCATCTCTGGCCTGAATGGGTCCAGCCTAACCGGTAGGACACGTCCTCTCTTTAGTTTGCACAAGATGTTGCGCCTCGGATATCAGTGACTTTAGCAGAAATTTAGCTCCACGGAGCTCTTCTAACCTTGATTTGCCTGGGAAAGAACTACAGAGCCACACCCAGAAAAAGGTTCACAGGGAAGACTCAAAGATTATTTTATGCTACTTCTTTTTTCCCCCAGTATGTTTCCTGAAACCCATACTTTTGATTTAGGACCTGCTCTTCCAGGCTGAGAATAGACTTGCCTGAAAACTTAAAGCAAGAGAGACATAAACCAAGTTGTCAAAAAAACAATGAAAAATCATTACTCCAGGGTGCTAGGCACCAAAACTGTTACAGGGTATCTGCCAAAAAGGAAATAAAGCCTGGAAAATGAGCCTCCATCAGCGTATTCCACCTCAGAAAAAAAATCATTAGCTTCAAACAGAACAGTAAATATAGGGTCCCACGCATAGTAGGTGAGCCAGCGCCTTCTCAGGAATCATGAAGTAGAGTCGAATTACCCCATAATGATGATCTATTTTCCATCTAGAGAACCATGCATGTTGTGGGCAACATCACAGCCTTTGATCCTTAAATGTGAGTTTTCCCATCCTAAAGGCTCTTGTTGTATTAATACCAATGATGACCCCCTTACTTGGAAATATGCTTATTATTGAGTCAGGCAAGGTGATCAGTTACTTGGGTCCTTTGGGTCTTATGACTAATTGTTTAGGTCTCAAGAAGCACCATCTTACACTTTTGAGTTATTGATGAATCCGTTTGTTGGATGCAAACTTAGATCCCGTGGAGGCCTACCTTCTGTTACCCTTCAGTTACAGGTGATCACCACCTACTGGGTGAGCGAATCTGAGAATCTGTACAGTTCCTTATGCATGCGTGCACGCTCAGTCACTAAGTCGTGTGTTTGCGACCCCATGGACTGTGGCCCACCAGGTTCCTCTGTCCACAGAGCCTTCCAGGCAAGAATACTGGAGTGGGTGGTCATTTCCTCCTCCAGGGGGTCTTCCCGACCCAGGGATGGAACCCAGGCTTCTTGTTACCTGCACTGGCAGGGTGATTCTTTCCCGCTGAGCCACACGATAGCTGCCTCTAAAGTCTCTATGAACATACACACATACACTGGGACACACGCACCATGATCAAAATCGAAGCCCTATTTGCGATCAGCCTCAATCATTGAGCCATACCGTCAGGGCTGGGGTAGAGGGTTGGCTATTTTTTGGAGTGAGACTGATTAAAAGAATGGACTCCCAAGTTAGACTCCCAGGGTTCAGTTTCCACCAACCATTTACCAGCCACATGGCCCTGAGGAACATTACAGAGCTCCCCCGTGGTTCCATTTCCTTGCCTGTGGAATGCGGGTGTTAGCTCTGCCTCTCCGGGGTGAATGGGGAGCAAGGTTGCTAATCCATGCAAAGCCCTTAAAACCTCACCTTTATTTTACAGCAGATCTAACGTATTGTTCAGAAAACTGCCAAGACAAGCTATTATGACTTGTGTAGAATCAACCACATCAAATCGCGTTTTTCTCACCTCACTTTGGAGGTCTTACCTGTTGGTGTCTCCCTGTCGACCACCCAGAATCATGGTAGGGGTTCCATGAAAGCTTGTGGGCTGCGGATAGTCCAACAAGACACAACTCCAATTTGTCTCAAAATGTTGTGTTTTGTTAGTGTAGAAAGATACTGAAGAACGAGAAATTTTGCCTCTGTGAGTGATTACCAACCCGTATGGCCCCAGATACATCCGTCTTTTTCTTTTCTTTTGTTGAAGTCTAGGTGATTTACGATGTTGTGTGAGTTTCAAGTGCACAGCCAAGGGCTTCCGTTATACATATGCACGTATCTCTTCTTCTTCAGATTTTTTTCCCATTTAGGTTATTGCAGAATATTGAGTAGAGTTCCCTGTGCTAAACAATAGATCCTTATTGATTATTTATTTTGTGTATGAGTGAAAGTGTTAGTCGCTCAGTTGTGTCTGACTCTCTGCAACTCCACAGACTGTGTAGCCCACGAGGCTCCTCTGTGTATGGAATTCTCCAGCCGTACTGGAGAATACTGGAGTGGGTATCCATTCTCTTCTCCAGGGCATCTTCCTGACCCAGGGATTGAACCTGGGTCTCCTGCATTGCAGGCGGATACTCCACCATCTGAGCCATCAGGGAAGCCCCATTTTAAAATGTACTTTACTTTATATATAGTCATGTGTATATGTTAATCCCAAACTCCTAGTTTATCCTATCCCCCTCCAACTTTCCACTTTGGTAACCATAAATTTGTTTTCTAAGCCTATGAGCCTGCTTCTGCTTTGTAAGTACATTCATTTGTATCATAGTTTTAGACGCGGAATCTGTAACCATGTCTTTGTATCACCTTGTGATCCACGTCTTGCCCTGAAACAGAAGTCCTCCTGGGAGGCTCAGCAGTGCACCTGCTGTTCCTAATGGTGGGCTTTCTCCTCTGGACAGGCTTTTGCTGACAGATGCGTGAAGGAGCACCTGCCTGGGCTATCCCCCTTCACCTCAACAGCTGTGGACAGCCACAGACCACGACCTTTCTTTTCACTCGACATTAACAGACACGGATTCCCCCACCCCCGACCCAGGTCTACCTGTGTGCGATGATGTCAGTCTGTCCCGAGGACTGCTGGACTCATTGTATCCATGTGGGTTCCCACATGCCTGGTGGAAGCGACTCCAACACAAATATCAAAGACCTGTGCATCTGAACTTCCATTTCCTTCCAAAGGAAATGAGAGCTACCAGGGTGTAGTTCCTTAGGCATGGGTCCTGTTTTCAACTTCCCGTGGCCCCCCGAGCCCACCCAGCATACCCTGTAGTACCCGGGTGGGCTCATTTCACAATCACGAAAAATGCCTTGTGTTTCTTCTGTGTAATCTTCTTTCAATCCATTATGTTAGCTCTTTTTTTTTTCAGTGTTGCTTGAGAAATCCTAAGTGATGAATAACCCATCTGGCTTTGGCTTTTGCGCTCCCTGGCTTGAAGAGAAATAATGGGACCTACAGATGTTTGGACAAATAGTACATTGTGTGAAGGAAAGATTCCGCTCAGACATGCCCCATGCAATTGAGCTTATCAGCACTAAAAGCACAGGTATTCCTGGACTTTAATGGCCCTTTCTTTGCTTTCCTCATTAGACTAAATACCAACCATACTGAAAAGGGGACTGGACACAATAGTGTTCAGAGCGGTGCACTGCTTTATCCTCTGCAAGGCAGACAGGGGAGAAATGTGCAGATGGCCTTGTGTAGGGGTCAGATCAACAGTCCCAACAGAACAGAAGCACTCTTACCTGCTAGGCATGCGATGGCCTTGTGTAGGACAGATATCTCTTAATAGAAATTGCTTTTCTATTTTTTACTTACAGTATGGTAATAGGAAATAAGGTTCCTTAAGCAGATAAAAATTACCAGCCAGAGTTAATTAAGTCATCTTTTATATAGTATGTAGTTTTATTAAAATAGGTGATTGATGATAACTGAAACTCGCTGGGCTGGTTTCTGTAAAGGTTTTAGTTGGGATTGTAAAGGGAAAGGGAGGAGACAGAATTTCCAAATTGGGTCACGTTCCCTAGAAAAGAAAATTCAAGCACGGTTAGAATCACCTGTGAGAGGAGTGTGGCTAAATTTAGAACCTACACCGTAGGACCGGCAGGGACCTTTTCACTTTCTCAGCATGCCTGGGTTACACGTGGGGAGGAGCCACGCAGGGGTTCAGTCTCACGGCTCTTCCGTAGCCAAGTGACGGCCAGAGCCCACGCCTTAATCTGAGATTGTTGTCTTTTCCTGCCACCTCTTCCTGGGCATGGGGTTTTCTTAATTACCTTTTATTGGAATATAGATGCTTTACACTGTTGTGTTGATTTCTGCTGCACAGCAGAGTGAGCCCGCCGCACATATACCTCTACCTCCTTTCTGAGCTTCCTGCTTCTTCGTTCAGCACAGAGCATGTGGCAGAGCTCCTTCTGCTGCACAGCACGTTCTCACTGAAGGGCTTCCCTGGGAGCTCGGATGGCAAAGAATCCGCCCGCAGTGCAGGAGACCCAGGCTCAGAGGTTCTCATTAGTTGTCTCTTTCATGCATAGTGGCTCAGTGGTAAATAATTCGCCTGCTAATGCAGGAAACACGGGAGATGTGGGTTCTATCCCTTAGATTCAGAAGATCCCCTGTAGGAGGAAATGGCAACCCACTCCAGTGTTCCTGCCTGGAAAACCCCATGGAGGAGCCTGGCGGGCTACAGTCAGTCACAAAGAGTCGGATACGACTTAGCAACCGAACAACACCAATCAATAGTGTGCATAGGTCATTCCGGTCTCCCAATACCCCCCACTCCCCCTTCCCCTTAGCATCCATCCATTTGTTCGCTACGTCTCTATTTCTACTTCCACTTTGCAAATAGGTTCATCTGTACCACTTTTCTAGATCCCACATACATGCATTAAAATACGATATTTCTTTTTCTCTTTGTGACTTCACTCTTCATGACGCTCTCTCCAGGTCCATCTGCATCTCTATGGTCACAGGTTTGCTGTTGTTGTTAAACACACTAGACATAGGGAGCAAAATGTGGCAGTTCAGGTGAGAAGCAAAAACGTGTCAGCTTCCGTGTCAGCCATCAAAGTCATGCTTTTCATCTTTGCAGAAGAGAGACAGCTGCAAAGAACGGTATCTTAACAGCGACAATGAAAACAAACCTTACTGGAAGTTGCAAAACCGCCACATTGCATTAGCACGAGGTGCCGGCGCGCATGCACAGGGGCCCTTTACGGACACAAGGGCCCGGACTGCGTTTATGGAGGCACTCGCAGGAGCAGATGGGACCCGCGGCGTCCCAGGGCAGATGCAGATTTACAGCGTCTCCATCACAAGCCAGAGCAGCTCCCTGCTACCTGCAGGAAGCCATGCAGTGTCTCTGGACTTGAGTCCCTAAAGAAACCTGTCCCCCATGAACCCCTGCAAAGCATGATTAATGGGTATTTGACGTCAACCAAAGATCCATTATATTTGGGCTTTTCATTTTCATTTGGACTTCCCTGATAGCTCAGTTGGTAAAGAATCCACCTGCAATACAGGAGACCCTGTTTTGATTCCTGGGTCAAGAATATCTGCTAGAGAAGGGAAAGGCTGCCCACTCCAGTATTCTTGGGCTTCCCTGATAGCACAATTGGTAAAGAATCCACCTTCAATGCAAGAGACCCCAGTTCAATTCCTGGGTTGGGATGATCCACTGGAGAAGGGATAGACTACTCACTCCAGTATTCTTGCCTGGAGAATTCCATGGACTGACCAGTCCATGGCGTGGCAAAGAGTCAGACACACTGAGTGACTTTCACTAAAGATCCATTTTGCTTGGAGGAAACATGCTTATGTCCTGGAAAGCTAAATTAATGGAAAATACACATTAATCCAAATATTCTTTCTCTGCTGTTGTCATGAACCCAGTGTAGACAGTTTTTATTTTCTATGATTAGTGTTTATGATACCTGCCCCTGATTTATGTGTCCACCCCCCAAATATTTTAAGTTCTTGAGATCAGAGAATTAAAGGAAAGAAAGAAATTGCTCGGTCGTATCCGACTCTTTGCAATCACATGGACTGTAGCCTAACAGGCTCCTCTGTCCATGGAATTCTCCAGGCCAGAATACTGGAGTGGGTTGCCATTCCCTTCTCCAGGGGATCTTCCCAACCCAGGGATCAAACCCGGGTCTCCAGCATTGCAGACAGACGTGTTACCGTCTGAGCCACCAGGGAAGCCTAAGAATAGGTAACTTAATTGCTAACAGATAACTTCAGGGTCTTTACTCTGTACAATCCTGATAAGAATGTGTATCTTAGTTCCTCATAAGGTAGCTTTTCAGCATCTCATAAAGAAGCTATCAGAGGAGATAGCTGCTCGGGAGAAAGCGGTCCACGTGTGCTATCAGGCAAAAGCAATCAATGAGACGAACGCTGAGGTTATTACGCGAATGCAGAGTGTCCGCTGTATGATGGCGTCTTCCCTAACTATTTAAGGTGGCTTGTAAAATGGATTTTGTGTAAACACAACGCTCAGCATAGCCTGGCCCTCGAAGGCAGCACAAGTTGTTGGGGACTTACTGACCTGTCGCTCCCGTGTTACTTCACTCCCATTTAACGGTCTCTTTGGATGGCCTCCGTGTGTGCAAACTCCCCCAGCAGCTGCCAGCACCAGGCACTGACAGGGAGCTGCCACGGAGATAAAATAGACTCCTCACCCCAGAGCCCGCGGGGCCACAGAGCTTCCCCCCTTCTCTGAGCGAAGACAGGGTTTTCCTCGGGAGCCAGGATGGGAAGTGAGGGATCGCTGCGCTTTCTACTGTTTCCTGAACATGGAAAGCATTGCCAAGGAGGCCTAGATCAACGTTCTAGTTTCCACCCTTCCTGATGATGTGCCCAGGGGCCTGAAAGATCGCATCCCTGAGTTTCAGGCAGGTCAGTGGTCAGACCGGGAAAATGCAGTACCTGCCTGGTTCTTGAATTTCTTGGGAAGACTTAAGGATGGAAAGGGTATGCAATTTTATAGAAAGGCATAAAGATGCTAGCTGTGCGGACACATGGTCAAACTCTCTCTTCTCTGTCTCTCTTCCTCTCAATTCAGTCACAATTGTTAGCAAGCTAGCCTGGGAAATACACAAAGCTGTGCTCTGCCTTAGGGTGGCCTAAGAGCAGGAAACAAGGCGCAGTGGCTGCTAGCCAAGAGCTTGCCCTCGACCGAGGCGATGCCACTCCCATGGCCAGAGTGTTTATTTAACTTGGTAACATCTCTGGATTAGAGGGACATCCCACAGCCAGCGGTGCAGCGTGAACGGCACTCTTTTCCTTCAGTGGCGCATGAGATAACGATGCCTGGTTCTCATGCTCGTGTCTTGGATTCAAGGAAGTACAGTGCTATGGCCTCACAGACAACCCTCCTCCAAGATGGAGGGAGCTGGGGAGAAGGGGCATGGAGCCCCGGAGGGCAGATGCTGAAAGACTTCACAGGAAAAGTGACTTTGTAAGTTGCAGGGCTGGAAAATTAATCTTGAACTGGATAGGAGCTAGTTTTGGAGGAAAGATAAATTTTGCAAGCATTCCATTTTAAAATTCAGGAGTTTCCTGTTACTCCAAAAGATAAACGTAGAGAGAAGACTCTGACAACTCATAGGCAAGAGGTGAATCAGAAGGCAACGCTCGTCCCCTCCCCTCCCAACCCCCGTCTTTGCCCACGGAACGGAACAGCCACCTTCTAGACCGCCTCCGGGGTGGGGATGTTCCCATGCAGGATGCAGGCCTCAGACGAGAGCTGACCTCGTCCGTACCCTTCCCCAAGCTGTACCCCTTGGGTGAACCCAGCTCTAATCTAAAACAGAACATTCAGAGTCTAAGGCTCTGAGACTGGCCTCTGGAGCGACCCCAGCTCGATCCCAGGGCAGAGCAAGCAGCCTCCTTGCAGGTTTAGTTTCTCGCAGGCCTTTGCTCTCAGGAATGCAGCTATGTGGTCATTTCCCTGACCTGGACCCTGTCATAATGAATCCTTCCTTCCCGTTGAATTATTTTCCCCTCTCTTTCCTCTAAAAGATTTATTCCATATGCCAACCTTTCGTGAAACTTCTTTTGCACAGAAAAAATAAGCAAGCAACCAGGACTTGAGTGGCGCAGCGTGGGGACAAAATCAAATGGCGTTTCCTGTGTTTAAAAGATTGCAAAATACATCGAGGATGAGGAAGAATGTTGACATAGCTTAAATGCCCAATTATAACAGGAGTCCAAACCCCAATTTATGGCCTCGCTTGTCCCCTCCCCACCCCCCTTCTTTCCTGTGTTCTGTCCTGACTGGATTTGCTCTGAGCTTCTAAACTTCTCTCCGCTCAGTGTGACAGCTGCACCCTTTAGCTTTTCTATCATGCATGTTTAATTCACAAGACAGCTTCTCCTGTAGAATCCCGATTTCCCATGTCTGCTGTCCCTCAACTTTTCCATCTGGTTATTTGTACCCTTCTTCCTCTTGCTTTATTATTTTCTCTTTCCTGTTTATTACTTCTCTTCCTTCACCAGAGGTTCCATTTTTCTATTCATCAAATCATTCTCCATCACTTGTGAACTAATTATTACATCAAGGATGCTCCCAAAATGTCAGGGTATCAGCAAATGAGAAGCTGTGCTCTGCTGCAGTTATGAGATATAAAAATAAACTTTACGGAGGCTACCATCTGACAGTCTTGAGGCTGGGCGCTTTGTATGCAGGGATCATCCCAAGCCCCCTCTTAAAGGAACGTTGCCATTTAAGGGAGACGGTGGGAGGGAGACGCAGTTGGGATTCCTGTGTTCAGACCCCAGTTCTACGTCTCCCCTTAGGTGTGGGATCTTAGGAAAGTGACTTCTCTGGGCTACATTTGCCAAAGAGGTAAGATCATATACTACCCTCTTATATAATTTTCATGAGAATTAAGTGAGTTAATACAGTTAACTCATTTAACAGGGCTTCCCTAGTAGCTCAGTTGGTAAAGAATCTGCCTGCAATGCAAGAGACCTCAGTTCAATCCCGGGGTCGGGATCCGCTGGAGAAGGGAATGGCAACCCACTCCAGTACTCTTGCCTGGAGAATCCCCATGGACAGAGGACCCTGGCGGGCTACAGTCCATGGGATCACAAAGAGTCAGACACGACTATGCAACTAACTTTCACTTTCAATACAGTTAAGCACTTAGAATTGTGCCCATAACACAGAAAAGCTATGGATTAACTATTAGCCAAGTGTTAACTATTATGGTTTGCCTGTCACGTGAGTTGGTATCAGACACAAGAAAACATGCATTTGGGGAAATACGCCTCCTCTAGCCTGAGTCCCTCTGTGCTCCAGTTTGAGAAGCCTTGGAAGTCGTGATTATCAGAGTTGAGCCCTTTGGACCAGAAGCAGCAGCATCTAGGAACCAGTTAGGGCTGCAGATCCAACCCACCCCACCTCAGACCCGCCCCAGCCGACTCATCAGAGTCTCTGCGAGTGGGGCCAGGCCACTCAGGTGTTGACAAGCCCTTCAGGAGATACTGGTGATGCTGAAGCTTGACAGCCATGACCCTACGGTGGATACGCTCTCTACTTGAAGGTTGTGTCCAGAATACAGAAGAGAGCTGCCTCTTCCTTAGCCCCCACCCCAGCCGCCACCCCCACCAGCAACACGGTGAACCTCTGTATGGTTCAGGGTCGTGCTCTTTGGAGCAACCCGAGTGGGGAGCAAGCCGTGGCTGCAGGGCAGCGATAGTCTCCCGGAGGAATATCAGCATCGCCTCTTCCACGGGCCCCAGGGGCAGGGCGGGGAATTGCTTGTTTATTTTGGTTCAAAGAGTAGGAATCCAAGAGTGTATAGTAGATGAAGACAGATCAAAACAAAGAGAAGTCCTTCACCATCACAGGGAAGCAAGACTAGTTGGTCCAGACATTTTTTTTTTAAGTAGAAAAGGATAGATTTATTGCTTTGCTAGGCAAATGGGGGGACACGGCGGGCTCCTGCCCGTGGTCCCATCCTGGGGGAACGGGTGAATTCATAGAATGGTTCAGGGGTGGAGCTGCTGGCAAGGATTGGGGTGTGTGCAGGGTTTGCACTCCTGTACTCTCGTCTCCTAATTAGGAGATTAGGATTAGGGGGTCTCCTAATCCTGATGAGTTCCTCTGGTTCCTTTAACGGTCTTGGGCGGTCTTCACTGAAATGAAGAACACGCACATCTTCCATTCATTGGGGGTGTAGTTAGTGACTGCTGAGTCTGGCAGATTGCCTGGCTGCAGCTCCAGCCTCTTTTCTCAGTCTTCAGCACTAGTGCCCTTCGCCTCCTGAAACAACCAAGTCACCCGGCAATTCACAGACAGTGCCCTCCACTGAATGTTTACCTTGTCGTCTGTGGGTGTGTCTGGGACCTTCTGACGTTGCTACCTTAGGGCATGTCCCGTGTTTTCCTTCTGGAGCCCCTTGGTGGCTGGCGAAGGAGCACTGCTGGGATGTGGACCAGACGGCCACGCCCCTAGTGTGACCCCCGTGTTCGCGGTCCTGTCAAGCCCCAGGGGCCCCGCCTGGACCTGTGAGCCTCTCTGTTGCATATGGGAGAGGGCGGGCACACCCCTCTTGTTGATTGCAAAAGGAAAACACCTCCGATCACTGCTACTGGAGGCACCCTACAGAGACAGCAGAGGCGAGAACCTTCTCCCACAGGCATTTTCCAAAAGTCCTCAGAGAAGAGCCAGAGAGAGAGAATGCCCAGGTAGAAGCCTCACTGTCTACATGACGACCTTAGAGCCGTCATTCCTGAAGACGTGCTCCGACGTGGTCGCCATGCAAGTACCAACGTCTGTGTTAAGGGAGGAGGTTATGTCTTCGTACTCACCTAACCAACCACGTCGGTTTGGTTGTCTTGGTCTCATAGATGATGAAACTGAGGTTCAGAGAGGAAAACAGCAAAACGAAAGGCACAAAGTTAGTCTTCGAGCTGAGATGAGAGCCCAAGTCCTCTGATCGCATCCAGGCGTTTTCTCCTTCCGCATGTGGTTCCTCTCGGCCAACTCCGGATGTGGCATAGACAGGGGGTCTTCAGCGTGGGGAGGACGTGGGACTTCCACAGGACCTACAAAATGGAAAGGTGATTTGATTACTAGACTTGACAGCACCTGAGCTGATAGCCACTGCCCTTCTCCACTGATTTTCCCAGACCTCAACTCCGGAGGACCGGGAGCCCGGCCACACGAGAGGGTGACAGCCATTAGCTAAAGGCAGCATGTTCCACGGCTCCAACCACCTTGAGCTGATGGAGACGTTTTGTGTCTGTACTACCCGATATGGTAGAGGAGGTACCAAATGTTTAATTTTATTTCATCTTTATTAATATAAATGTTTAAAATCGTCTCTAGTGGTTGCTACCCTATTAGACCACACAGGTTTATAAGATCATTTTTTTGTTGGCTGTTAGGACAGATTCTCCAAAAACATCATTTAATGGTCCAGATGAACTTTTGGCAAAGCAGAAATACAGATACAGATGTAGAGAGAGGACAAACTTACGGCCACCAAGTGGGGAAGAAAAGAGTGGATGAACTGGGAGGTTGCGATGGACATGTAGACACTACTATATAAAACAGATATCTAGTGAGAACCTAAAAAAATAATAATAATAAATAAATACATCATAAATCATTTAAAGCAAAACAACAACAAAATCTCCATCCCTGCAACCTCTCAAAACAAACAAGCAGAATCCAGTTTCCCCCCAAATATGCACCATGTCTAGGTAGAAGGACTGGGGGTTTGTACACCCCCATCACCGCCCGGCAATTGTTAAATTGTCTGATTGTGTTTTGAAAAGTCAGCACAGGGTCTCACTCTCCAAGCACAAGCTTTATTTATTGTTGTTATTTCCTGTGAACCAACTGGGTGGGGTGAGAGTCGGGGGATGGACCAGCAATGGAAGGTTTTTGTCTTCGGTGTGGGCAGAGCCTTGTGTGAAGAATTACAAACTGAATCTCAACTCCCGTCGGTGGGGGCAAGGAGGCAGGGGTGCTGAGGGTCCTCCACGGTCGTCTGGCGACGAGGTGCTAGAGATCGGGGGAGGAACCTGCTCTGCAGGTGGCTTTTTTTTCTTTAAAGCCTCAGACCCCTGGCCCTGCAATCACAGTCTCCACACAGGGCTGGCTCCCCTCTCTCCAGGACGAGGCTAACGTTCCTCCTCCCCTGAGATGGTTCTCTCGTTGCCGGGCGCTCACCCCGCAGGAGGGGCTGGTGCGTGAGGTGCTCACACCAGCGTGTCTCACCTGACGTCACCTGTCTGTGTCCTCTCCCCTTTCGTTTGCCTTTTTGTTGAGGTATTGGCTTTGCTGGGTCTCCGTTGCTGTGTGGGCTTTCCTCCAGTTGCAGCAAGCGGGCTGCTCATTGCAAAGCAAGGGCTCTAGGCGCAGGGGCTTCCATGGTCGAGACCCCCTGGCCCTAGAGCACAGGCTCAGTAGTTGTGGGGCTCGGGCATAGTCGCTCCACAGCCACGTGGGCTATTTCTGGATGAGGGGTCGAACCCGTGTCTCCTGCATCAGCAGGTGGATTCTTTACCACTAAGCCACTAAGGAAGCTCCCATTATGCCTTTAAAGGGAGAAGACCAACCAGCCAAATTCCTTTCACTTAGAAAGCTCAGAAGGGGTAATAAGAAATAAATTGTTTTCCCACTTAAGTGCACCCCTCCCCTGCATCTGCTGATAGTAAAAAATAAATAAATAAATATTGCGAGGTGCCCTCGATGCGGATTGTGACACCCTGCACAGCATCTCTGCTCCGCGATGTCTTACATGTCATAAACCTTTACTAGGAGGGCATGTGCCTAGAGAAGAGAAGGGCTGCCCACTGCAGTATTCTTCCCTGGAGAGCCCCATGGACAGGGGAGCCTGGTGGGCTGCAGTCCATAGGGTTGCAAAGACTCAGACACGACTGAGTGACCAACACAGGAGGTCATGTATGGTACCTGTGACCCTCACAGATACTTGGACTTGGATTAAGACACACTCCCTGGCCCCCATGCGTATCCCCTTCTCGGCTTTGTGGATCACCAGGCACCCCGTACACATGCTGCCCTGGGAACACAGAAATCCCCTCTCTGTCATCAGGTGCAGACGGGTCCCTTTATATCGGAATCCTTGTTCCGACTTCTCCATTTGCCAAAGATGTGAAGGTAGCGAGCCAGGCTCCTCCACCTCTGTACTAATAGATTCACATTCACGGAGCCGCTGAATGAAGCGTCAGTCACTCAGCGAGACAGTGGAAAGCTGGCAGATGAGGTTCCTGCATCTGAATCAGTTGCCTTCCAGCTGGATACCTTTGGGGGTTCACCAACCTCACGTTGGGGACTGCAGGCTGCCGCCTCCCCCTGAGATGGACACGGCAGGAACTGGGCACCAGCCATCGGCCTGGGCACGCACAGGCTGGCCTGAGGAGACTCACCACCCTGCTTCCCACCCCATCAGCTCTGCCCGCATGCCACCTGCCTCGGCGACACGTCCCAAGCACACCCCGCTGGGACTCCCCTCCCCACATCGTGCCCAGAGCACGTGGTCTGAACCAGAGGAGCCCAAACTCCCTTCCACTTCCTGCAGTTACTCACGTGACCCGCGGGCTCCCTAACGAGATTTCGAGTTCCTAGAGGAGGTGATTTGGATGTCTGTCCTCTCTCCAACCCCCAGATCACTTGGATTCGATTCGACAGATCGTTTTCAACTGCCGTCTGCCTGCCCAGTGCCGTGTTAGACGGGGCCCCTGGAGTCGGGTCAGCAAGCCCCGTCTGCTGCCCACGTGGACGTCACAGCATACCCAGGAGGATGGGTGGGCATCACTGGTTTTACCTGCCTAGCCGCTATCCCTTCTTCAGGAAGTGACCTCGCCCTCCCTGAAAAATCGCTGGGGTCATGGGCTGGAAGGAAGACTTGGGCAGAGGACAGAAGTTGGGGGCGTTGTTGGGATCATTGGCCTGGTCCTCACCCCTCGCCCTGTACCCATGCCTGTTGGCCACCCTTCCCACCAGAGGCAGGGACCCTTGCCCAGCCCTGGACTTCACGCTCAGCCAGGTGGAACAGTCTAGAATTCAGCATGCGTCCCCTCAAACCTCTGTCACTGCCCTGGGAAGAGCTGCCCCTTGGGCCTGGACTCCAGAATGAGGCAGAACAGGCCTGGAGTTCGCCCACCACGGGGAGCCAGGCTCAGCCCGCCTGCAGTGCAGAGCAGACCGTCAGCTGCCTTGGTCAGCCTGCAGCCAACCCGCCGTGACACAGAGGATACACATTTCTTGAACCTCCCCACCGAGGTTCCGTGCCCATGGGTTTCCCGGCAGCACAGGACCCATGTGTTGGGCCCAGCCCTCCCCTCTTCCTGTCCTCTGCCTGCTCCTCCCTCCACCCGAGAGCCCGACTGTGATCTGGACGGGGCATCGGCTGGGCTTCCCAGGTGGCGCTAGTGGTAAAGAATCCGCCTGCCAATGCAGGAGACAAAAGAGACACAAGTTCAATCCCGGAGTCAGGAAGAATCCCCTGGAGGAGGAAATGGCAGCCCACTCCAGGATTCTTGCCTGGAGAATCCCATGGACAGAGGAGCCTGGCGGGCTGCAGTCCACGGGGTCACAGAGAGTCGGACACGACTGAGCGAGGAGCACTTTCACTTTTACTTGGTCTTTCACGTGGGGCTTTCTCAGAGTCCACGTGTGGTATCTTCCTGCTGAACTGGGAACGCAGAGCCCTTTTCTCCGTCTCCTTTAGAGGGGGCTCGCGCCCTCCGCGTGCACTCAGGTGGAGCTGGGCTGTGGTGAGGGGACCCTGAGGGGCCGCCCGCGCTTCCTCCTTGCAGGGAACCCTTCCGAACACCCTTCTGACAGCCCCGGGGATGTCACCGCCCGCGGGCCCCCCACTCCTTCTGCGAGATGTGCAAGATGTGCTGTGTTGCATCTACCCAGAATAAAATGATTGTCATTTACTTACCTAGCAGCTGTCAGAGTCTGAAATTTTGTCCTGTAGGCGTCAGCAGTTTTTCCCCCATACATGAGGCTTCATCTCGATCCGCCAGCAACAGCGATCAGAGGGGCTGTCGCTCCTCCCTTTCTCCAACGAGCGATCGTTAGAGACCAGTTCCCACAAATGCGGCCGTGAGTGACCGTCACCCTGGAGTCACGCGCTCAGGAGCTGTGATAGATTTGCCAGGAGACCTTCTGGTGCAGAAGGGGCCTGGGGATACACAACAGAACACCCCCCCATACCCCCCATGGCAGAGAACTGTAGCTTCCCTCCTTTGGGAGCCTGCGGGGAAGGATAATTCTGTTTCCTGGGCAGACGAGGAGACACTGGCTTCGGGAGAACGCAGGGTCCAACTCTTTATTGAGGAAGATGGATTCCAAAGGAAGACACAAGGAAAAGCACTTTGATGAGCAAAATCGCCCCCTGCTCCGGGCGGCCTCATCCCTGTGGCACCCACAGATGAGAAACACATCAGCTGGACTGCACCCAGAGCTGCAGAGGCAGGAGGTGACTCCAGAAGGGAAAAACCATTGGTTTCTGGGTGGTGTAGGCAACCATCTGGTGTTTGGAGGATTGCCCTCTCGTCGTGGCACCTCCTAGACATGCTGCCCCACCAGGGCCCGGTGTGGCAGGAACCAGGCGTGGCCCCAGGCACCCCCCAGCCAGCCTCCTGGACACAGGAAGGCTGTGGCTTTGACGCCCGCTGCAGCAGCCCAGGGAGGGCAGGGGCTCAGCGCTGGGTCTTCCTCCTGGCCCGTGGGTCTCTTGCCCACACACTTAATGAGGTCACACTTCAGCAATGCCTTTGTTAGACCCCAACGCTGTCCCCACCCTCCTGACAAAGCAGCTTTTGTGTCTTATGTCAAAATAATCACTTACCCAAAATGATGGCCAGGCGCAGAAATAGCCCTGCTTTATCCTTAGGGAATAGAGAAAAAGAGTGTTAAATGTTTAACCTGGATTGATGAGGTTTGCTGAAACTATTGGATAAAATGAAAACTTTCTTAGAGGCATAAATCACTGGGGAGATTCCCCCCCACCTCATTGATTTTTGGATTCCGTTAATGATTCCAGCTCTGAGAACAGAGGCTAGGTGGAAGTTAAAGAAATGGAAAGGCCACATTAACCTCTAAATTTTACCTCCATGTTGATTTTTGACAGTGAAATACTATAATTAACCCAGACTATTTTCCCAAGATTTCATTTTTTGCTGATGTTCGAGAGTATTGCAGAAAAGCTGATTCCTAATTATTACATACAGCATTGCATAAATTTCTTCCTAATTAAAAAGCCTCTAAATTCTAAATAATCAATTTACAAAGACATATGGTTTTGAAAAATTAGGCATTTAATTTCTAAAGATTTATTGGTAATTTGTACCATAGCTAATTAATTATGGTTATAATACTACTGCAGTCAGAGTAGAGATTGATGTAATGATATGACTGCAAATTTATTTTGATATGTCTTCCTTAATATCAGAGCATTACAATATACTTAGTTTTCTAGCCCCTTCTTAATTATGCTCAGAAGCATTACTTTAATGAAAGATAAGAGGGCTTGATAAGTGTACCATCAGATTTTATTTGAAAAACCATTTTCAACATAAAACAAACAAATTGTTTTTCTGCCCTGGCAAAATGAAATTTGCAGTTGGTAATAAATTAACAGGCAGAAATGCCTTAAAATTAAATAGTATTTGATACAGCATTTCCCATTAACCGTTGTGACAATTCTCAGAGAGCTTGGCAAGATGAGAAAGTAGTTAAACTGCGCAAAGGAAGCCAGCTGACGAAAATGAATAGAACTCAACATAAACAATGATGGCGTTGTAAATATTCACAAACGCAGGAGATAGGTGGGGAGCGTTTTTTTTTTTTTCCCTACTTCCTTTGTCATGTGAATTTCTAGACATTAAAAAAAAATCTGGGGAATGTTTTGAATATTAGCAGGTTTCTCTTTGAAGGTGGAAGAGGAGAAAGATCTTTGATTTAGTGGTAGAAAATGCCACTGATGTATTTTGGCAAATGGAAACACAGTAGGCTTCGGAGTAAACTGGGGGACAGGAACATGTTGCAAGAAAGGGAAGGGAAGGGCGTGAAATATCTTCATAGAATGTGGGGAGCCAGGCACTGGCGCGTGGGGTGCAGCCTGCCAGCCTCGGGTTAGCAGAAGGACCCACTCGCCTGTCGAGCGCCCCTGGAAAGGCCCCTGGGGGGCTGGCAGAAGTGCTTCATCCAGACATCCTCCTGATGAAACCCCAGCTTTCAGAGCTGACCGGGCGCCGGCTCAAGTCCGGCCGCCCTGCCTTCCCGTTTTGCACAGTGACACGCTTGCATCCTGTGTCGTGTGGCTCCTTCAGTGATGTCCTTGGCTCAGACTGCTTTTGTTAACCGCCATGGCTTCTGCCACTTGCTTCACATTTCTTCCCCGAGTGTTTCCACCGCACAACCACCCAACCTCGCTGTGTGACTTGGAGAAAGTCAGTAACCATCTCCTAAGTGTCGGATCCCCCTTCGGTAAAAGGGTGCCTGTGATAGAACCGGCCCCGGGGCGTACGGGTGATGCCTGCCAGCCCTGCTCTGCTTGTGCTGAGATGGAGGACCAGGGCACAGGGCGAGGAGGTGACGTTTCTCGTCATTCCTCTCACACATGTCTACCGTCCACCCACTCTGTCTTCAGTAGGGCTTCCTTGCTGTGGGCAAAGGAATAAATAGAATGCAAGGCATCTGCTCTCTCAGAATCACAGTTTAATGGAGAAGATGGTCCCTATAGAAATAATTGAAATAATAGTGCCTAGTGACAAAATTAGTAAGATTTAGGAACAGATGTGATGTCATCTGTTAAAAGGAAAACGGTCCGTGGATTGGGGCGGGGGAGAGGGGTTCAGGTTCAGGCCTCATGAGCGGCGTAGCATTGTTTCCGAGGGATCTGGGGCAAGAAGTTTTATCTGGACTTAGAGAGGCAATGTGCAAGTAGGTTGGACTCTCCCCGGCAGGCTGCTGGGTCCTGTCTTCTAGGATGAGGTGAGCCACCTAATGCTGAGCTGTGACTGGGGTGTGTTGGGCTCGTTTGGCAGGCGTTTCCCCTGAGCACAGGCCGACTTAGGTTTAGACTCGTGACATGGCCAGTCCACAGGGGTGGCCCCCATTCTGTGGGTCCTGCTGTCTGCATTAACTTGATCAACAGTAGTTATGCATGGGTTGCGTGCGGCCCAGAGAGGAGCCTTGGGAGGCTGTCAAGACCTAAAGGAGAAGATGCTAAGTATTTGAGTCTCTTTCTTTTTTTTTTGCTTAAAATAAAATCTTTATTGAGATATAATTCATATGCCATTCACCCATTTAAATTGTACAGTTAAAATTTTTATCAATTGTACAAGTTTTTATCAATTGTACAATTATACAATTTTTTATCGACTACAATTTTTATCATGTGTACAATTAAATTTTTTATCAATATATTTTTTATTGAGGTATAGAAAGGGGGATATATTTGGGTATACATACGTCAATATATATATTTTTATTGATTTACAATGCTGTATTAATATCCACTACACAGCAGCCATTGTTACACATATATATATGTATATGCATTCTTTTTCATGTTATTTTCCCTTGTGATGTATCACAGAGTATTGTTTTAGCAGAATGTTTTTTATCTGTTTACTGTTGTGCATTTTGGGCGGTGCTGGGTCTCTGTGGCTGTGCGTGGGCTTCCTCTAGTTGCGGCGAGCAGGGACTACTCTTTGTTGCCCTTGGAGGCTCCTCATTGTGGTGGCTCCTCTTGTTGCAGAGTGTGGCTCTAGGCACATGGGCTCGGTGGTTGCAGCTCGCAGGCTCCTGGCTGAGTAGTTGTGGCACACAAGCTTCGTTGCTCTGCGGCATGTGGGATCTTCCTGGACCAGGGATCAGAGCCATGGTCCCTGGCCTGGCAGGCGGATTCTTAACCACTGGCCCGCCAGGGAAGCCTCTACCATAGGATGCTGACTACAGTTCTCTGTGCTGAGCAGCAGCACCTGAGTGTTGAAAGAAGGCAAACTGGGTGGGAAGGGGAGTGAAGGGGGCAGGAAAGCACGCCCAGAGAGCCCAGGACAGACGTGAAGGGGCGACGCGGGAGGGACTTCGCTGCTTGTGTCCGACGCGGGGAAGCGAGGCTGGGGAGGGGAGATGGCCTCAAATGGTCCAGGCTTGTGTGTTGGGGAAAAGAGCCTGGGAGTGTGAACACACCAGCAGTCCCCGTGTGACTATTAGCAGACACATTCGTTTTTCCTCTTCAAAAACTAGCCCAGGTTTTCAATATGGAGTGGAAGTCTACTCCAAACAGAATAACCATATCATATGTATCAGGTTTGGGCTCCAGAATAATAAAAGTCAGCATCAAAGGGAAAAATGACCTAGGTTAAAAATGACTGTTTGGGGATATTTCATTACATGTATGGTAAACTTTTAACACGCCTCCTTCAGCTGACAAATGTTTGTTCAGTTCTTTTTATTCATGACACGTATGGTAAATGTTTAACACACTCCCTTCAGTCATCAAATGTTTGCTCAACTCTTATTATGTGCTGAGTGGACAGCCCACCAACCCTATTGACTGCCTGAGTTTGACTCTTCCTAGTACAGTACAATATGAATAATTTCAATAACTGTTTTAAGTTCACTCCATTCTTTGTAATGACCCTTCAGAGTTAAATTTATTCTAAAAGTATCCATTGAATATCCATTCTGTCCCAAAGAGGCATTTATATTTGTTGAGCAATCAAGTGTCTCATTATCTTAATATTTTCTATATCCACGGTCAGGGGTTAGGATTAACTGACTTTGGGTGAACAGTCTAACCTCATTGGTCCTCACTTTTCACATCTATAAAATGAGTCCATTACATAGCTCTTTTCCAGCTCAAAAGTTGTGTGATTTTTAAAAACAAGCAGGCTTCGGTGTACTGGAACAACTCAGAGGGATGGGATGGGGAGGGAGATGGGAGGGGGGTTCGGGACCGGGGGACACATGTACACCCATGGGTGATTCATGTCAGTATATGGCAAAAACCACCACAATATTGTAATTAGCCTCCAATTAAAATTAATTAATTAATTTAAAAAATAAAATAATACCCTATAAAAAAAATTAAGCAGGCTTTTTAAAATTAGGATAAATCTATTTCCTATCTAGTTCTCAACAGCTGATGTATATAACCTTTAACTGAATGTCGTAATTTTCATATACTCTTTTTAAAAATTATTTTTGATTGTAGGATAATTGCTTTGCAATATTGTATTGGTTTCTGCTATATATCAGTATGAATCAGCCACAGGTATACATGTGTCCCCGCCCTCTTGAGCCTCCCTCCCACCTCCCACCCCTTCCCACCCATCTAGGTTGTTACAGAGCCTCGGTTTGAGTTAACCGAAATTCAGGTTTCTATCAAGGTAAATCTTTGGGGTGAAAATTCTCCTAATGCTAGATTTTGGATGTCATACAGTTTTCTATGAAATTTGATGCCATTCCATCTCACTTAATTTATGTGTCCATGTACTGGATTTCTGCCAGAATAAAAGGTAGAAAAGTTCCAAGTTTGGGGGCCAGCTGAAAGGAAACAGCCATCCCCCAAAAGCTTAAATAAATGAGACGGGATCCGGAACTCTGAGCCGTGGCTTCCAGCCTGGCCCATCACCATTAACTACAGAAGCCACATAACCCCCAGATGCTCCAGCATAACTCCCATTATTATCTATAAAAGTTACACTCCTATACCAAGGGGAGAGAAAGGCCACAATAAGGCTTTTAAAAAGCTATTTAATATATCAGCTTTCACAGAGATAGACGGCACCGCTACAACAAAACAAGAAAAGATGTGCCTGACTTCACAAGGTATTGGCACTGTTAATCATATTTTGAAATATTGCTGGCATAGATCTTGGAAAACACAGCACTGTTTCCATATTTCCAGGGGAAGAGATGACAGTTTTAATGTTGAGATACACTGATAATTCCAAGCCCTCTTTTCTCCCCAATATGGGATAAATCCAAGAAGTAGATTAAGCAATCAGGGAGCTTCTAGATGCCTAAGTACTAAGACTGAATGTTGTAAATTTGCCACATTCCATTACAAGGATATCATAAAATCTCATTAACAAACAACTGCATACATATGTGTATGTATATGTTATAATATTATAGAATTATTTACATCAGTATATTCCTTATATTTACAAAATGTTAAAGTGTTATAAATTTATACACCTAAGTAATTTTAGATGGACTTTTAAACATTTACGACTTCCCTGATGACTCAGAAGGTAAAGCATCTGCCTACGATGTGGGGGGACCCGGGTTTGATCCCTGGGTCAGGAAGATCCGATCCCCTGGAGAAGGAAATGGCACCCCACTCCAGTACTCTTGCCTGGAAAATCCCATAGACAGAGGAGCCTGGTAGGCTATAGTACATGGGGTCGCAAAGAGTCAGACACAACTGGGTGACTTCACTTTCACTTTCTTAAACATTTATGAAAATAATTACCTAGTTCCTTTTTATACTTCTCCATTTCTAATTTTTAAATGTCCTAAGTTGCTATTGTTGTTGTTCAGTCGCTCAGTCGTGTCCAAATCTGCGACCCCATGGACTGCAGCATGCCAGGCTTCCCTGTCCATCACCAACTCCCAGAGCTTGCTCAAACTCATGTCCATTAAGTCGGTGATACCATCCAACCATCTCATCCTCTGTCATCTCCTTCTCCTCCTGCCTTCAATCTCTCCCAGCATCAGGGTCTTTTCCAATGAGTCAGTTCTTCAAATCAGGTGGCCAAAGTATTGGAGCTTCAGCTTCAGCATCAGTCCTTCCAAAGAATATTCAGGACTGATTTCCTTTAGGATGGACTGGTTGAATCTCCATGCAGTCCAAGGGACTCTCAAGAGTCTCTCAAACACCACAGTTCAACAGCATCAATTTTTCAGTGCTCAGCCTTCTTTATCGTCCAGCATCAATTTTTCAGTGCTCAGCCTTCTTTATCGTCCAGCTCTCACATCCATACGTGACTACTAGAAATACCAATGTCATTTAAATCCAAGTGAAACGTGTGTGTCAGTAGATGATAAAACTTTTCCACGTTGGTTATTCTGACCTTCCCAATTCTGTGGAGTGGGTAGGACCGTTTTACTGATAAGGACTGTGAAAATGCATTGCCCAAGGTCCCCCAGGTCATTTGTGGCAACGTCAGGGTGTTCCTCTGCGCCTAAATGCAGTGCTCGTCTCAGCACAGCATCATGGTTGCACAACAGATCACTTACCAGAAGGTAGCTCCGGGGTCCGGCCCAGGAGGATGTGGATTTCTTTCTTGAGCTCCACGTGTCACTGTGATGCTCACTGAGCAATCTGGCCTCCTGGGCTGGCCGGTCCTCGATGGAGCTCTCTCCTCTGCCCTCAGTTAAAACTCTCGTAACTAGCGCAGGTATTGTAGGTTGCTCTTGTTTTTTCTTCCTTACTAAAAGAATCTTGATGTTCTTCATTGTGACAATGTACCCACCTTCCAGACTCCTTACACTAGGGGTGGCTGTGGGGCCAGGTCCTGGTCAGCTGGTTGAAAAGAGAATCACTTATGGGGCTTCTGGGACAGCTGGTTGTGTTTTTTTTTATTAAAGTAGAGTTGATTTAGTGTTGTGCCCTTCTTTGCTGTACAGCAAAGTGACTCGTGTGTGCTCAGTTGCTCAGTTGTGCCTGACGCTTTGTGACCCCGTGGGCTGTAGCCAACCAGGCTCCTCTGTCTGTGGAATTTTCCAGGCTAGAATATTGGAATGGGTTGCCACTTCCTACTCCAAGGGATCTTCCTGACCCATGGATCGAACCCACATCTCTTGTGTCTCCTGCATTAGCAGGCGGATTCTTTACCACTGCGCCACCTGGGAAGCCCCAAAAGTGACTCAGTTATACACATACATACATTCCTTTTTATATTCTTTTCCATTATGGTTTATCCCAGGAGATTGAACATAAGTTCCCTGTACTACACAGTAGGTCCTTGTTGTGTATGCATTTGATATACAGCAGCTCCAACCTGCTGACCCCAACTTCACTCCATCCCTTGCCCCGCCCCTCCCCTTGGCGACCCCGTCTGTCCTCTCTGCCCCTGAGTCTGTGTCTGTGTCATGGATAAGTTCATCTGCATCACATCTTAGGTTCCGCATATAAGTGATGTCATGTGGTATCTGTCTTCGTCTGACTTACTTCACGGTGTGATAATCTCTAGTTGCATCCTTGTTGCTACAGACGGCATTAGTCCATTCTCTATTAGGGCTGGGCAGTATTGCATTGTGTCTATGCGCCACATCTGTATCCATTTAGCTATCGATGGACGTTTAGACTGTTTCTGCGTTTTGGCTGTTGTGAACAGTGCTGCTATGGACGTAGGAGTGTGTGTATCTTTTTTAATTAGCATTTTGTCTGCATATATGCCAAGGAGGGGGCATTGCTGGGTCCTATGGTAGTTGCTTTTTTTTTTTTTTTTTTAGTTTTCAGAGGAAGCTTCACACTGTTTTCCACAGTGGCTGAACCAGTATCCATCCCCACCAGCAGTGTAGGAGGGTTGGGAAAGCTATTTAATTAGGAACAGAATTGTGAGCTTGATTCTTTATCGGATCCCTTTATCCTTCCCCTTCTCGTCTGAAATACACACAGTGCTGCCAGCGTGAGAATGGAAGTTACATATTTCATTAACAGAATGGACACACAGAAAGCACCAGAACCCTCAGGGCATTAGGGAGCCACTGTGTGGAACGCGACTGCCCACCTCCAACCACTCGTGCCAGGAAAAACAGAGGCCCCTGGCTGCTTACGCCAGCGTAGCTGCTGTAGCGACACTCAGTTCTAAATGAATGAGTAAAACAAGCTAGAAATGGGATGAAGAAAAACGGTAAATGGAACCACAAGGAAACGCAAGGTTTGTGTCTCAGGCACAGACTGTTGTATATGATCAGCAAATTCCCCATCGACTCTCCGCCACCGGCTAGGGTCCTTCGCCAGGAATTCCTCAGGTTTGGACAAGGGTCCACCACCATGAATGGATCTCGAGTTAAGGTCTCAGCTGCCGTTTGCAGACGAGTGATCCTTAGGGTTGAGTTTGTAACTTGGCCAGTCTCTGCCTCTGTTTCTTGGTTTGCAAAATGGGCATAATAATAAAAACTCTTAGGATTGTCCAGAAGATTGAATGAGATGATAGGTATAACATGCTTAGGATAATGCCAAGCATACTGGGAAGCCATTAATAAATGCTACTCATTATGGAGATGGGCTGAAATCATTACTGATCCTGCATAGACAAGAACTAGAGCACAGCTTCTGTACTCTTCCCCCATCATTAAAGAGAGTCACTGCCTTATCCCATTCTTTCCCATACAAAATACACTGAAGTGAGAATTCCCTGGCGGTCCAGAGGTTAGGACTGGGAGCCTGGATTCAATCCCTGGTCTGGGAACTAAGATCCTGCAAGCCAAGAGGCACAGTCAAAACACACACACACACACACACACACACACACACACACACACAATCCCAAGACACACTGGAAATACAGTTTGCCCATTAAGCGAGTGATTGTAGTGAAAAAAGCCAAAAATATATGCTGGGTGATATGGAGGTTCTAGCCTAAGTATCAAACCTAGTTCTTCTCTTCAAGGGAGCTCCCAGTCTGGTGTGGGCAGGGAGTAAAGGGCCCCATTATTAACCACCTCAGGATCTGAGAGGTGCTGGTAAGTAGCCCAAGGTCTCAGAGAAAGAAGATCTTAATATTTGCCTGAGTCTTTTAGCCAATATTTATTAGACACCTTGAGTTAAATACTAATAACGAGTGAAAAAGAACAAAATAGAATGGAATCAAGTTCACCTTAGAAAAGTCCTGATAGGATGTGAATGCCCCCCAGGATCAGGATATTGTCTCATTCATTTAAAAAGCCCAGTCCAGGAATATTTCCTGGTACATGGAATGAATTTTCCCAGTTGAGTTTTTTATAGCTTTCTGTTTGGGATTTTGCTTTTGCAAAACCATAGCTATTCATTACTTCTACTCCTGGCTCTAACAAAGCAGTTTTTAGCCAGACCAATGATCCCAGGAAGAACAAGTAGAAAGGCCAGAGAAAATTAAAATTTTATCTGAAGGCATCAGAGAGCTGCCAAGGCATCTAAGACTTGAGGGGTCAGGCCGTCTGTGAAAGGAAGGCCCCAAGCTCTTTCTCCTTCAGTAAGTTTTCATTCTTACTCAGATATGCAGATAACATCTATATGGTAAAGCTACATCAGATATACCACTCTAATGGCAGAAAGTGAGGAGGGACTAAAGAGACTCTTGATGAGGGTGAAAGATGAGAGTGAAAAAGCTGGCTTAAAGCTCAACATTCAAAAACTAAGATCATGGCATCTGGTCCCATCACTTCATGGCAAATAAATGGGGAAAAAGTGGAAACAGCAAGACATGTTATTTTCTTGGGCTCCGAAATCACTGTGGATGGTGACTGCAGCCATGAAATTAAAAGACTCCTTGAAAGAAAAGCTATGACCATCCTAGACAGTATATTAAAAAGCAGAGACATCACTTTGCCGACAAAGGTCCATCTAGTCAAAGCTATGGTTTTTCCAGTAATCATGTATGGATGTGAGAGTTGAACCATTAAGAAATCTGAGCACCAAAGAATTGATATTTCTGAACCGTGGTATCAGAGAAGACTCTTGAGAGTTGCTTGGACTGCTGGAGATCAAACCAGTCCATCCTAAAGGAAATCAACCCTGAATATTCGCTAGAAAGACTGATGCTAAAGCTGAAGCTCCAATATTTTGCCCACCTGATGCAAAGAGCGACTCATTGGAAAAGACCCTGATACTGGGAAAGACTGAAGGCAGGAGGAGAAGAGAGCAACAGAGGATGAGATGGTTGGATAACATTACCAACTCAATGGACATGAATTTGAGCAAACTCCGGGAGACAGTTAAGCACAGGGAAACCTGTAGTCCATGGGATCCCAAAGAGTTGGACGTGACTTAGCGACTGAACAACAACAACAGCTGCATAAATCAGGAGGTTAAGGCCCCAGGCACAGGGAAAACTGCTCAAAAGCAGAGTGTGGTTTTCAGAACCTCACGGTGCTGGAAAAGCAAAAATGAGAATACTGGGAAGGCGCTCTTATAAACATCCCAAGCTCTTCTTGGGGCCTCTAGAAAGTAACCGCCTAGGGGTGGGCGAATCCAAAATAGACCCAGCCTGAGAAAAAGGTACAACTTGCTCTCAGCTCAGCTGAGCGTATGGCTAGACTGAGGAAACACCCCCTGCTCTAGATATCAGGATTTACATTGACCTTCAGAGACGACTGTCTTGCTAAAGGAAGATAACACCATCCAGAGCCTCTAAAGTTTTCTTACCCGATGGTCTTCACCCCATCAACACTTAATAAAGAACTAAGAGATAGAACCAAGAAGAAACGGACAACAGAAACAGACCCATAGATGATCCAGATATTGACTTACCTTCTGTTTTGATATTTACTTTTATTTCTTTCTTTATTTTGGCTGTGCTGGGGCTCAGTTGCAGCACGTAGGATCTTTTAAACATGTGGGATCTCGTTCCCTGACCAGGGATCAAACCTAGGCCCCCTCCACTGACAACATGAAGTCTTAGCCACTGGACCACCCGTGATGTCCCTGTGCTTATCTCTAAAGACAAATACAATCTTTATCTTTTAAAAAATGTCATTAGCGTAGTCAAGAAATAAATGGTAGGAGAATTTCACCAGAAAACTCGACTCTATTCAAAAAGAATCAAATAAAAATTTTGCAATGAAAAATATACTTGCTGGAATGAAGATCTACAATACTGTAAATCAACCATACACCAGTAACTTTTTTAAAAAAGATGAAAATCTCAACAGATAAGTTGAATAGCAGCCTGGGCATGACTAAAGAAAGGATAAATGGCTATCAGATAGGACAGGGAAAATATTCACACTAAAACAGGAAAAAGGCTTCATTGGGTAGAAAACATAGGAAAGAGACATAGGAGACGTACTGAAAAGTTGTAACGTAGATATTTGGACTCCCAGTGGGAGAGAAGAGAACGGAACAGGAGAAATTTTAAAGACAAAAAAAACAAAGCCATGAATTTTCCAAATCGATGGAAGACATCACTACAGTTTGAAGAACATAATTTGGATCCCAAGTTGGCTAAAACCCAACTGCTCAAAGCCAGTTTCATTCAACACTTGATTTGTTCATGGTTTAGAAGTAAAACCATGTGAAGCATCATTGAGTTCATGTGATTGAGGCTGGAGAATGAGGCACTATTGTTCAACTTGACCTCAACTTTGCCTTTAAACCGGAGTAAACCAGGCAGATCCGGCTAGATCAAGTTACCCTGGCTTAACTTTAGAACCAGAACAAAAATGAAAACATCGGCTCTGTGATTTTATTATTTTTTAAAATTTGCTCTGAAGTAAGGAGAGACTGTGTCCCAAACAAGACTGCCATCCTAATAACTTTTTCAGCCTTTGGAGCAGTCTGATATTTTCCTGGAAAATCCTGTCTTGACATTTGAGTGCTGATATTTAGCAATTTGTTTCCATTTCTTTTATGAAATTAGCCATCATTTTTTTTTTTAAGATGCCAAGTTTTACAAGCTGTGAATTCCTTTTTCTAAAAAAAAAAAAAAACCTTTAAATAGTTCTGCCCCAGAAGCTTATGGTTGAAGGGCAAAACCTCCCTAATCACTTTGTAGTGAATATTTCAGGAGTTTCCTCTTTCCCCCCCCCCAGACAGGGCCCACCTGGAGCCTGTCAGAGACTGCTGACAAGACAGGGAAGAGCCCAGTCCTGAACTGTCAAAACCTGATTTGGAAAATGTTTCCACTGCTTGATTCTGATTTGAGGAAAGCAGCGAGAAGCGATATCTGTCCATGTGTCGTTGGATTCTAGGGTGTTTTCCGCCCTCCTGAGCAGTCCTTCTTCCTCTGCGCTCCTCGGTAGAAAGTTGACTTGTGAACGCTTATCCCCTTCTAAGTTCATGGAGCTCTGTGAGGTTTGTTTGTTTTTTTCCCTCTCTTCACTGTTGGTTTATTTGCATGCTCTTAAAAAATGAGTGCTTTTCACGACTTGGATTTCTTCTGAGACTGTGGTGAAACTCCTTCCAAGGGGTCATGAAGGGCTTTGGAGGAACTCAGCACCACTTGATATTCAACAGTTGCTTGAGCCAAATGTAAAACTGTATCACCGCTGAGGGACACAACTAGAGCCTTTGAATCCCTGGTTATCCCGTTATATTGTAAACGAATACATTACCTGTCTATCACAGGTTAGGTTCCTGAGCAGAAGTGCTTTCACAACCTGCTCCCCACCCGCCCCAGATATGAATTAAACCAGGTCTTGCAAAATCAAAGAAAAATGAGTGCTTTTCAATATCCCCTCCACATGCCAGCCAAATTCACTTGCTTATTATGATACATTAAGAAGTAAGATTTACATGTATACCTGTGACGGATTCATTTTGATATTTGGCAAAACTAATACAATTATGTAAAGTTTAAAAATAAAATAAAATTTAAAAAAAATTAAAAAAAAAAAGAAGTAAGATTTAAAAGAAAAAAAGAAAAAGATTGCTTTCTAGTAAAAATATGAACCGGGAGCACAGTTTGTGTTTTTCCCAAGAGTTACTACTGCCTATGAGACCAAAGACCAGGCAACTGCCTTGATACCCTCCAGTGTTTGGAAGGATATGGTTCTGAGGACTGGCGATTTGGCCCGTGGAGAGAAAGGAAGCATAACTACTCTTCACAGGCTCTCCCGTTCATTCTCAGCAGGCATTTTCTGAGCACCTACTGTTGACAAGGTCCCCAGAGTTGGGGGCAGAGATGGGACGGGGAAGTGGACGTGACTAGTTAGGCGTGGCCTCTGTATTCCCAGCGCTGTCTACAGAGAAAGACCTTCTTTGATGGTAGATCACTGTTATAGTTGGGGCTCCCATGGTGGCTCAGTGGTCAAGAGTCCACCTGCCAATGTAGGAGACTCTGGCTCGATCCCTGGGTCAGGAATATCCCCTGGAGGAGGGCACGACAACCCACTCCGGTATTCTTGCCTGGAGAATCCCGTGGACAGAGGAGCCTGGTGGGCCACAGTCCACGGAGTCACAAAGAGTCGGACACGACCTAATGAGAGCATAGTGACAGTGAGAGTGACATGAAACAAGGGAAGTTTTCGGTGTCTCTGGCCTGGAAGACCTTCACCCTCTCTGGGTCTACTTCACCCCTCCCGCTGGTGATTGCTTCTGAAAAGAGACATAACTTACCCCCAACAGTTTGTCAGGGATCCCAACAGGTCTCATGCCCTGCCAACATTATTGCACTTTTTCCATCTGTAGGAAAGAAAAGTGATTCTATAGGACTGGAGAAAAAAGTGCAAAAAGCATCATCCTAAATCTCGTAAGGTAGACTGCAGACCTGCCCGAAAGGCACTTGCTCATCCGAGTGGTGAGCCTAGATTCGCTTCTCTGCCTTCTCCACGAGCCCTGAGCCCTCAGGGCCCACGGCTGTACGTTAACCATCCGTGGCTCCTGAGGCTGGAGCAGAGACCTGGCACCTAGTCAAACTCACGAAAGTCATTTAAAGGTTTTCCTTTTGAGCCACAAGATTGGCCAGTAATCTACTTGATCAGTGATCTGAGATGAAATGGCAACCACATTACGCTCACAAACGTGTTCTAAGAATTGCTGTCCTGGCTGTTGTAAACAGTGCTGCCATGAACATCGGGATACCTGTGTCTTTCAGAATTGTGGTTTTTCTCAGGGTATACGCTCAGTGATGGGATTGCTGGGTCATTACGGAAGCTCTATTTTTAGTTTTTCAAGGAACCTCCATACTGTTCAAGCAACCTCAATGCCCATCAACAGAGGAATGGATAAATAAGATGTGGTACATACACACAAGGGAATATTATTCAGTCATTAAAAGGAACACAACGGAGTCATGTGTAGAGATGTGAACAGGCCTAGAGTCTGTCATACCTCAGAGTGAAGTAGGTCAGAAAGAGAAGAGCAAATATCATACACTAACGCATGTATGTGGAATCTATAAACACGGTACAGATGAACCTATTTGCAGGGCGGAAATGGAGACACAGATGTAGGGGGTGGATGTGTGGACACAGAGGAGAGAGGAGGGTGGGATGAACTGGGAGATGAGGTCTGACATAAATACACTAGCAGCTGTGAGACAGAGGGCGGGATGGGGAGGGAGGCTCAAGAGGGAGGCTGATTATATTGTATATTATTATACATTCATATTATTATTAATATATTATTAATATTAATTATATTAACAATATAATAATATTATTGATTGCATGAATTATTAATTATATTATATAATTAATTATATTAATTATTTTATATATTATGTAATTATATATATTATTTATATATTTAATATATTATATATTATTTTATATATTATATATTACATATATTATAAAATATATATTATTTATATATAATTATATAATATATATAATTTTATATATTTAATTATGTTAATTATTAATAATGATGATATTAATAATTAATATACATTATATTAATATAATGTTTACATATTATATATTAGCTGATTCACATTGTTATACAGCAGAAACTAGCACAACATTCAAAGCAACTAAAATCCAATTAAAAAAAAAAAACCGGCTGTGTACCAGGCACCAGCTTGGTGATGTGGGATACAAGATGCTTAGGACAGAAGCCCTGCTCCCGCCTGGCCTCCTGTGTGGACAGAGACCTGAGGCACGTGCAGAAATGCCTTTATCCAGAGCGGAGCAGGATGAGGCCAGCACAGGTGTGCGGAACACTCTAGGCCTGCGATGCAGATTTGGATAAGAACTGCTCACCGGCCTCTGAGACATGTTAACCGAAGTTCGGTCTCCCGGAATCTGTCATAGGAGAGTAACGATACTTAAGTTGAATGTCGCTGGAGAGACAGTTTATAATGTGTCCAAAGGGCTGTGTGGGGATGGCATGTCCTGGGTGAAAGGCACAGTCGTCGTGAGCATCCCTGACTCTGCTCTGCCCTTCCTCTTTCTGCGCCTTTGACGCTCCGCCACCCGCTAGCTGGGACCTTGCCCCTCTTTATGCCCATCTTAGTCTCTTTCTTCAAGGTCCCTCTTATTTTATGTCCGTGCTTGCGTGCATGTGCACCACACACACACACGCACGCTTACAGGAGACTGTCAGCCCCACTCACACCCTTCACCACGCTCTGTAAGAACTGAAGGTGCCGTGTGAATACCTGCAGCTCTCTGCCTGGAGGCTTGTTTCCTGGCCTGGGAACATCCTCGGCTCTCAAGCCTTGCAAACTGGAAGTGTCAAAAAAAAAAAATTAAACAGACCCCAATAAGAGCCAGTGGGAAGCTGGGAGATTAATCCCTGAGCCTCCGTGTGCTTTGGGGAGGATGAGTAACTCTCAGGCCTCTCAGCACTCCCCGCCCCAGGGCTGTGGAAGGACTGACCTCCGCCTGCCCGCGGCGGCCTGTCTCGGTGAGGGCCTCCAAGCCTGTTCCTCACTGCCCACCTGCCACACTGCTTCCTGAGATGCCCCCTACACACACGTGTCTAGAACCTTCTCTCAGCGTCTGTTTTTGTGGGAACCCAATGTAAGACGCCAGCATAGCACGTGGCATCTTCCACCAACTACGCAGGACTCGCTCCATCACTCACGTCTTGGCTCCTTGGCAACACGTGACCATCTGGGCAGGGCCCAGTTGGTGTCCTACGCCTGCACCTACACCCCCTACGCCTGCCACAGCAAGCTGGCATTAGGGCTCTTGCAGTATCTCCAGCGCTGCCAGAGGTTCCATTAAAGAACTGTTAGGGGGTGATCTGCCCAGCCCCAGGCAGCAAGCAAAGCAAATGCCATCACAGCATATAAAGCATTACAACAGCAGCAACCGCAACTCTGCCCTTAAATTGGATTCATCCACCGACTTCCCACTGGCTCTTATTGAGGGCTGTTTAATTTTTGACACTCCCAGTTTGCACAGACGGACCCCAAAGCTGCAGGGCCTTGGTGATGCTGTCTGACGACGTGTGACCTCTGACCGCAGCGGCCTAAGCCCACCGCTGTGAGCTGTCTGTCCCTGTTCCTTGACGCTGGAAGAAAATGTATAGCTCGTGAATTTCTTCTACTGACACACCAAGAAAACTTCTTTCACCTTTATTTTCTGGTTGTTTTCCCAAGAGACGTACAACTGACTTTGCTTTTGTCATTAAGCATCTGCTTGGAACCTGCTCCGCCTCGTCAGATCACACACCATATGCCATTATCTGCTGGGGTTGCACATTTTCTTGGTTGACAGTCACCGTAAACTTGTGTGTGTCTGGAACACATTCATCATAAACTCAAGACTTTATTCAATGTTGTGTTAACTCTGCAGTGTCATGGGATAGACGGATCTTCTCTGAACAACTGGAATATTAGGGATTCACAGGGACTGCAACGTCGCAGAGTAACACTGGTCACTGGCATCTCCAGGTGTGGGACTATACTTCCCATTTCTGAAGATCTGAAGACACTAAAGCGGGGTGCAGAGAGTAAGCTGTACCAAACTTGGCTTTCTTTATTGCAAAGGACCCTCGTGGTATCCCCTCTAATCATATGCAAAATTTAAAGTGACCGGCAGAACCTGGGGTCCATCCAAGCCAGCTCAGCAATTCCCTCCTGTCTGCTCTCCAGAAATTCCACTGTTAATATCCCTGGGGGTATGGCAGGTCCTTACGTGCCTTTTTTTACAGCAGGGCCTTACATTCATATCCCAGGAGTCCTTCAGTGTTCTTTATAGGGGATTTGCAGAAACAATGAAAAAATGGTTAATTTGGGGACCTCCTTGGCAATCCAGTGGTTAGGACTAGGCAATTTCCCTTGCAGAGAGCCCAGGTTTGATCCCTGGTTGGGGAACTGTGATCCCACAAGCCACTCGGTGAGGTCAAAAAAGTAAAGAAGAAAAAGAAAATGTGGCTAATTTTGGTCCTAGACAAATTGAAAATCAGATGTGTGTATTTACATCAGACAGATTCCCATTGCTACAGATCTTGATGACTTTTTCCTGTTTGACCAATGTCATTTATACCAATGCAGTTCCTGTTTTCACCCTTCCTCTCAGCTGATAATTCATCCACCATTCCTCTTGATGAGATTTTGTACTCTGGCCAAACATACCATGTGGATCCCCCAGTCTTGAAAATGACTGACAACAGAGAAGCTGGCCGTGGGTTACCCGACGCTCTAAGCCAAAATACCACCAAGGCGGGCCAGTCTGCAGCCCTTGGAGTTCCACAGCCTGGCTAAGCAAAAGGTCCTATCCCAGGATTGCCCTTAAACAGTTTCACAAATCTGTCTTTAGAGTTTTCTCTCCAACTGGTGGCAGAGTAAGGACTGGAAACATATTGCCACATCCTCTGGCTCTCCTCTGAACAAGGCAGTTCTTTTTAGCCTAGAATCTTAATTGACATCAGCTGACTGTATACAGAACTCTCTCATTCATGCTTGTCTGCATTTCCTTTGAACCTGAGCCTTGTGGTATCTTTGTTACCCATATAAAGTTGTGACTTATTTCTTTTATTTATTTTTTGCTTGATTTACTTTTTGCTCCCCTGAGTCCTGGTAGAGAAAACTAGAAAAAGTTGGGGCAATGTCTAAGCAGAAAACTGATGACCTCGGGTCCCCTGACCTGCGTGAGTTAGAGGGGCTAGCGTTTGTCATCTCTGCCCAGCTCCAGGCTCAGTGATGCCACGTTAGATGACTCTTGAACTTGCCCACAGCGTGTTTACAGCAAGGAAATCGGCAAATACTGTGAACCAGGACTTCTCCCCCATGAGACCCACTTGTTAAATATTTACCAACGCAACACTGGGCAAAGGTCAGTGATATTTGGCATAAAAAGTAGAGATCTTACAAAAAGCATTTGAAAAATCTTCAGAGAAACTGGAGCTGTTTTTATAAATCAGTGGATCCCAGCCTTCTGAGGCTCAGTATCTCCATCATATACTAGACAGTTTAGGAAACATCCTATTCCATTCTGGAATGAAATCCATAGATACTGTCTACCTGTGCAGCACTTTTTAAAATTTTTATTTTTATTTTTTTTACTTATATTTACTTTTTATGGAAGGATAGTTAATTTACAATATTGTGTTACTTTCGAGTGTACTGCAAAGCGACTCCCTGTGTCCCCGCTGGTGATGCAGCAGTAAAGAGTCCGCCTGCAAAGCGGGAGACATGGTTTCTATCCCTGGGTCGGGAAGATCCCCTGGAGGAGAGCATGGCAACCCACTCCAATATTCCTGCCCGGAGAATCCCAAGGTCAGAGGAGCCTGGCGGGCTACAGTCCATGGTGTCACACAGAGTCAGACACGACTGAAGTGACAGCATGCACGCACATATGTGTGTGTGTGTGTATATATGTGCATATAAACACATGTGTGCATATATATGTATAATGTGTGCAACACTTTTTTTAAAAAATCAACATAATATCCCAATAATAATATTTTAAAAATGGAATCTATTTATAATAGATGACTATATTTTAATATGTAAATATTTGGGCGTGTCTCACTGGAAGAAAAAACAAGATACTGTTCATACCTTTATGTAGAACTACAGAGAAAGCCGGAGCTACAATGCAGGCTGATCAAGGTGAGCTTTGGTGATCAATGTGACGTTCTGAAGCAACTCTCCGTAAAATTCCTCACAGTGTAAAACACCCTCTCCCCTCAATCCACGGGACTGCTGCACCTTGGAAGACCCAGGATTTTTTTTGCATATTAAAACCATGTAAAAAAAATAGTTTGTGTGTTTGTCAGGAAGGAATTTGTTTCTAGGTTCAGGTTACGTTCCTACGTGGATTACCTGCCCTCCAGAGTCACGTGAGACGTGAGTAGTTCTTCATTGTACAGAACCACAGACGTCTCTGGCACCACCCACTAAATGCCAGGAGTTCCCTCAGTCAGAGAGGCAACCAAAGTATGTCTTAAAGACTCACAAGGCGGCCTAGGAATAGTACCTCCCAGAACTCTAAATCAACACCAGGAATGTCCTTCGGAGCCTGGCCCGCACCCCTGTGTCCTGATGAGCTAGTATCCAACAGGAGAATTGACTGGTAACCAGGATGGTAACCCCTGGCATCCAGAGAGGAAATGCCAAGCAACCCAAGCCCTTAGCAAGTCCAAAAGATGCAGGGACGTCTGGAGAGGCAGCGGGTGACTCGGGAAGAGGGACAGTGCAAGAGAGGCTCCTCGCCAGCAGGGGCAGGGCAGCAGGGGGCCTGGAACTGGGGCCAGGGTGAGGACAGGGTGGAAGCCCCTGGCTTTGGGGAAATGGCCAACTGCAAGTGAATTGCCATCCTGCTTAAAACCTTGTCATCCGGGAACTGTAGGCGGCATGAGGGACAGTCATCATGGGGCCTCACAGAGCTGGGAGGTCCTGGAAACGAGTCTATAAGCTGTCTAATCACCTTTGGCTTCTACGACTACAGTGCGGTCAAGGTGCTTCTTGCTGGGAATTGATAGCGAATTATTATCTAGAGGAAAGTGGCTATTTTATTTTTCTTTTGTCCTCTGTCCCTCATTCTCTTCTTTCTCCTATGTTTAGTTTCTTATTTATTTAAAAGGTAAAACGATATCCTGATATCTAGAGGCTTTGGTGTTTCTTCACCAGATGTTGCTGTTAAATAAGAGACCTGGAGATGTAGATGCTGACATGAGGTTTCATCAAGATGCTTTTTGTATTTTAGAGTTAAATATTCAAAGCTGGTTCTGCAGTGACTCCCAGACGCTCACCCCTCTTTCCCCGCAGTGCTTGAGAATACCTCACCTTCTCAAGATTGTTGACCGCTGTAGTTGTTCTCAAACTTTTTCAACCCAAAGACCAACTGAGAGGAGTTTTAAAAAAACCTGTCAGCCATCTGATCCATCTATTCTTTATTTTTAAGTAAACACGATTGAAATATACATAGAAATAAGTATGCAAATCATAAATATACAGTTTGGAATTGTCCTGCAATGGACTGCACACACATTGCCAGCAGGCAGATCAAGAAACAGAACATCAAAAGCCCTTACTGCCTCCTTTTAGTCACTAGTCCTGACCCGAGGGTAACAGGTATCCTAACTCATAACAGCATAGATTAATTAGGTCTATTTTTGAACTTTATAAAAACAGCATCATGCAGTTGTACTTTTTTGGGTGGTTCTGGCTTCTTTTCCTCAATATCAGGTTTGTGGTATTCATCCATACCATTACCTGTGATTAAAGTTCATTCATTCTCACTGCTGAATAGTAGTCAATGGTAGAATGCATCGTATTTTATTTATTCCTTCTACTACAGATGGATAATTGGTTAGTTTTTCATATGGGGCTATTATGATTAGTGCTGCTATGGCCTTTTTTCCACATGTCTTTTATGTGAACATATATTAAGTATGTACATAGGAATACAATCCCCTTGTACTGGAGGTTGAAGTATATCAGACCTCGGTAGATACTGACAAATACTTTTCCAAGATAGTTGTACACATGTCGGTTTCCACCAGCAGTGAACAAAAATTCAGATTTCTCCACATCTTTGCACACCCTTCGTATCATTCCTCGTTTGCTTCATTCAGCTATGTTGCTAGGCATGAAGTGCTATTGCACTGTGGTCTTAAATTTCATTCCCAGAAAACCAATGGGGTTGAGCACCTTTGCAGCCAAGGCTGGTTGGGTATTCAGCTGTAACACACTGGCATGGCCAGGATTTATCCTCAGGGGCCAGTGCCTGTACTATACTGAGTGTTAAATATTTTATTAAGCACTGTTTTCTAGGACAGCTCTATTGAGGTATAATTGACATACATTAAACTGCACAGAGTGTGAAATTGGCTAAGTTTTGACATGTGTATACACCTGTGATGGCATCACCACGGTTAATACAATGAACCCAGCGAAGGAAACCACCAACAGCCTGGAAAGGCAACCTATGGAAGGGGAGAAAATATTTGCAAATCTGCTAAGGGCTTAGATTCCAAAATATATTTTAAAAATACATTTAACTCAACAGCAGAAAAAAAAAATTCTGATTGAAAAGTCGACAGAGGATCTGAATAGATATTTTTCCAAAGATGACATACAGATAAATAGCCAACAGGTACGTGAAAAACAGCTCAAAGTCACTAGTCATCAGAGAACTTACCAATCAAAACCGCAATGACATCACCTCACACCCGTTGGAATAGCTGTCATCAAAAAGATAGGAAATAGCAAGTGTTGGTGAGGCTGAGGAGCAAAGGGGACACTTAGGCACTGTTGACAGGAATGTAAATCGGTGCAGCTGCTATGGGAAACAGTGCAGAGGTTCCTCAGAGAATTAAAAATAAAACCACCGCATGACCCAGAAACCCCACTTCTTGGTAATTATTCAAAGAAAATGAAAGCTCTAACTTGAAAAGATATCTGCATCCCCATGTTCAGTGCATATTTATATACAACAGCTAAGATATGAAAACAGTCAGTGTCTATCAATAGATGAATTGATTTTTAAACTGATATATATTTAGTACTTAGCCACAAAAAAAGAAGGCAACCCCACCATTTTCAACCACATGGATGGACCTCGAGGGTATTATGCTTAGTGAAACAAGTCATGCAGACAAAGACAAATATCATACGACGTCACTTACATGTGGAATCTAACAAACAACACCGAACTCGAAGGTACGGAAAACAGATTGGTGGTTGCCAGAGGCCGGGGCAGAGCGGGCGTGGTGAGCTGCAGACTAAATGAGTGAAGGTCATGAAAAGGCAAAATTTAAAACTTCTCATCACCAGAAAAAATGTGTAACCAATGATGACTATTAACTATTATTGTAATGATCATTTTGCAATACATATAAATACTGAATCATTATGTTATATCCCTGAGATTAATATAAAATATAGGTCAATTATGGGCTTCTCAGCTGGCCCTAGTGGTAAAGAACCTGCCTGTCCAATGCAGGAGACATAATGAGACACTGGGTTTGATCCCTGGGTTGGGAAGATCCCGTGGAGGAGGGCATGGCAACCCACTCCAGTATTCTTGCCTGGAGAATCCCATGGACAGAGGAGCCTGGCAGGCTACAGTTCACAGGGTCTCAAAGAGTCGGATATGACTGATGCGACTTAGCAGGCATGCACACATAGGTCAAGTGTATCTCAGTACAAAATGTGAAGAATAATAATGAACATACATACAACCACACTTGGGCTTCTGTGGTAGCTCAGATGGTAAAAAATCTGCCTGCAGTGCAGGAGACCTGGGTTGCATCCCCGGTTTGGGAAGATCTCCTGGAGAAGGAAATGGCAACCCACTCCAGTGTTCTTGCCTGGAGAATCCCAGGGACAACGGAGCCTGGTGGGTTACAGTCCATGGGGTTGAAAAGAGTTGGACACGACTGAGTGACAAAGCACAGCACAGCCCCACCGCCCCCAGATGGGTTTCTCTATGTGCGGTTATAATCTTGTCTTCTTGCCCCTCCCTCTGCCTCCAGATCTTGTCTGTGGGCAACCATGGATCTTCGGCCTCTGCTGGGGGCTAGTTTGCATTTCCTAGAACTTCCTTACATAAATGGAACCATAAGTTAAATACCACCTGGGGTTTGTCTTCTTTCACTCAGCACAGTTATTGTGAGGTTCATTTCTGTCATATCATGTACCAGTAGTTCATTCCTTTTTATTTCCAAGAGCTTTCCATTGTATAGATACACCCGAGTTCATCAGTTCACTGGTTGAATTATCTTCACTTTTGGCTATTACAAATAAAACTGCTATGAGCATTCATCAGATCAGATCAGATCAGTTGCTCAGTCGTGTCTGACTCTCTGTGACCCCATGAATCCCAGCACACCAGGCCTCCCTGTCCATCACCAATTCCCGGAGTTCACCCAGACTCACGTCCATCGAGTCAGTGATGCCATCCAGCCAATCTCATCCTCTGTCATCCCCTTCTCCTCCTGCCCCCAGTCCCTCCCAGCATCAGAGTCTTTTCCAATGAGTCAACTCTTCGCATGAGGTGGCCAAAGTACTGGAGTTTCAGCTTTAGCATCATTCCTTCCAAAGAAATCCCAGGGCTGATCTCCTTCAGAATGGACTGGTTGGATCTCCTTGCAGTCCAAGGGACTCTCAAGAGTCTTCTCCAACACCACAGTTCAAAAGCATCAATTCTTTGGCGCTCAGCCTTCTTCACAGTCCAACTCTCACATCCATACATGACCACAGGAAAAACCATAGCCTTGACTAGACGGACCTTTGTTGGCAAAGTAATGTCTCTGCTTTTGAATATGCTATCTAGGTTGGTCCTAACTTTCCTTCCAAGGAGTAAGCATGTTATTGAGTAAAACTATACTTTAATGTTTCTTGTATTAAATGAGTAAATACCTATGAGTAGAATAGCTAGACCATTTTGTAGGTACACGCTTAACTTTTCAAGAAATTTCCAAACCCTCTTCAAAGAGGTTGCATGGTCTTGCGCTTCCAGCCGTTGTGTGGAGTTCCAGCTTCTCTTTGGCCACAGACACGCTTGCTTTGCTGTTGTTTTTGTTTGTTTAATTGTAGAGGGTCTTGTAGGTGGTGCGTCAGGGTTTCTCATTGTGGCTTTAATTTGCATTTCCCTGATAACTAATGTTGCCGTGTATCTTTTTTTTTTTTTTTTTTTGTGGATATCTTATTTTCTTTTCATGTTTTGTATCTATGTATCTTTTCGTGTGTTTGTTTGCCAAGATATTTTGCCTTTGGTGGCATTTCTTTCCAAGTGATTTACCCAGTGGGGGTGAGGATCAGGTGCTTGCTTTGTTGGTTTTGAAGTTGACATCTCTTTAGGTGGATACACATTGATCTTCAGTGATATGCTTTTTCCCTTAGTGTGTGGTTTATCTTCTCATTCTTTTAGTAGGATCTTTCAAAGGAAAGAAGATTTTAGTTGTGATGAAACCTAACTTATCAGTTTGTATTTTTGTGTGTCATACTTTGGTGTCACATCTAAGTCAGAAAGAGAAAAACAAGTATCGTATATTAATGCATATATGTGGAATCTAGAAAAATGGTACAGCTGGACCTATTTCCAGAGCAGGAATCGAGATGCAGATGTAGAGAACAGACATGAACGCAGGGTGGGAAGGAGAGGGGGGGACAAAGCGGGAGGTCGGGATTGACACGCGTGCCCTATCATGTGTAAAACAGCCAGCGGGAAGCTGCTGTACAACACAGAGGGCCCAGCCATGCTCGCGATGACCTGGGTGGGTGGGATGCACAGAGGGCCCAGCCTGTGCTTGGTGATGACCTGGGTGGGTGGGATGGGGGCAGGGAGGAGGTCCCAGAGGGAGGGGACACGTGTATGCATATGGCTGAGTCACTTTGCTGCATAGAGAAACTGACACCACATTGTAAAGCAATTATATTCCAATTTAAAAAATCCATGCCCAACGCAAGGTCACGAGAGCTCCTTTTCTTTTCCATCTAACAGCGTATACTTTTATGTTCTATGTTTCGGCCCCTGGCCCGTTTTGAGTTAGCTTCTGTATGTGGTGTCAGGTATGGGTCGATGTTAGCTTCTTTCTGGAGTGGATGTCTCATTGGCCCTGTGCTGTTTTTGGAGAGACTGTCGTTTCTCCTGGTCTGCATATATGTTGAACTCCCTTATCAGTGAATTAAAAGCGTAAAGTTTATGCCATGGATTGCAATTTTAAAATGATGTGTTTCAATAACTAGTCCTACTCTTATTTTATGTACAGTGAGGCCATTCAAATTGCCTAGAGACAGTGGATTGTATTTTCTGCCCATTTTAAATTTCTGCTAGTTTGTACATGGCAATATCTCCCCAAAAGTGCTCTGTTTTAATTTACTCAACAGATATTCATTGACGGACTGCTGCGTGTCATTTACGGTGGTTACTGGGGTCATCACAGTGACCTGGGTGGCCTCGCTGCCCTCAGGGTTACACACAGTAAAGAGTAAATGTATGCCAGGCAGTGAGTGTCTGTAGATTTTAAAAGGTAGCCTCAAGGAACAGATAGAGATGGACATGACCTAGAGTCCTATTTTAAACAGGATCACTATCTCCATTAAGGCAATATATTCATAAAGACGTGAAGAAAGGGATGGGATAAGTCTTGTCAATATCCGAGCAAAGGGTATCTTGGCAGAGCCAAAATAAACTCAAAGATGCTGAAGGAGTGTGTTTCTTAAAAAAATAGCTGCAGAGCATCCTTGAGGTCTTTGAAATGAGAATTTTAGGTCTTGAAGAAACTCTCGATATTATGCAGTTCCAAGACTGCTGGTAGATTTCACGCAGTGGCAGTTTAGCCGCTAAGTCGTGTCCGACTCTTTTGCGACCCTTTTGCGACTGTAGCCCGCCAGGCTCCCCTGTCCATGGGATTTCCCAGGCAAGAATACTGGAGTGGGTTGCCATTTCCTTCTCCAGGTAGATTTCATCTTCAAGGCCAATTCAGATGAGTTGGTGGTGAACGCCTCCAGCAGGCGTCAGTAAGTTTTTTCTCTCAAGGTTCAGATGGTAAATATTTTCAGCTTAGTGGGACGTACTGTTTCTGTTGCAATCGCTCAACTCTGTCATTGGTTGAAGGCACCAAAGATACTATGTAAGCAAATAAATGCGAACATTCTAAGCTCTCATAAAACTTTATTTTGCTCAATGAGCAGGATTTAGATGGCCTTTGTTTCACTGGTAGGCTAGACTTGGCCCTTGAACCATGCCACCCTCTGAGCTAGTATGGTGTTAGGCAGTCTTACCTGCATATTTCAAACAGACACAAAAGATGTAATTAATTTCCCTCATGTGATTGTCTAGAGATAAGTGGTGCAAGCTGTCTGAGTAGTTCTGTTCCCCGTGGACATTCAGGGCCTTGGGGTCCCTCCATCATAAGCATTTACCCTCCCTGGACTGCTACCCTAATCCCCGTGGACTAGGCTGGGTCCCAGAGCAGTTCAGCTGGCAGGAAAGGGAGAAGATAGAAATTACCTTTTTAGGATGTGGCGTAGAAGTTGCACACAGCACGTCTGATCAATGAGAACATGATCACATCGCCGCACCTGGCTGCAGAGAGGAAATGTTCTCTCTGTCTGGGAGCCCTGTGCTTGACTAAAAATCTATTATCGTGGATTTTTAAAGGGAACTTAAATTAAGAGGGAGGCTGCCTCTTAATTTGCCAGAATTAAGCTGCCTCTTAATTTGCCTCTGTTTGCCACAGAATTTATAAGAGACGGTGAAAAAAAAATTTTGTCTGTTTGTACCTAATATGTGAACAGCAATGACCAACATTGCATAATACTTCAGAAATTTAGAAAAGTCTTTCTCATACATTAGTTTAATTCTTCAACATTATATTCCCTTGAAATAAGCACTACCATTGGAAGTACATATTATCTTCTCGTAGTTGAAGATTAAAAAATGCTCAGGAGTGCACCAGGACTTCCCTTGTGGCCCAGTGGTTAAGAAGCCACCTGCCAATGCAGGATCGAAGCAGCGTTCGATCCCTGGTCCAGGAGGATTCCACAGGCTGTGAGGCAAATAGGCCCCTGCGGCACGACGACTGACTCCATACGCCGCAGCTGCTAAAGCCCTTCGACAAGAGAGAAGCCACGGCAACGAGAAGCCCGTGATAGCAACGAGCGGGTAGCCTCCGCTCACAGCTAGAGAAAAGCCCAGCGCAGACACAGCGCAGCCAAAATAAACAAAGCGCGTGTGAAGGATGTAGAGCGTAGACGGGTGGCGGCCGAGAGGGAGACGGGTATGGAGTGGGAGGTCGGGTTGGCAGATGTGTAGAGTGGATAGACCACAGGGTCTATCTCTGCATAGCACAGAGAACTCTGTTCAGTATCCTATGATACACCATCACGGAAAAGAAAGCTTCAACAAGAATGCGTACATGCATAACTGAATCACTTTGCTGTAGAGAAGAAATGAACACAACATTGTAAATCCACTATACTTCAATTAAAACAACTTTCTAAATTAAAAAGTTAAAAAAAAAAAAAAGAGAAAAGTCTGAGTTTACCAAAGCCATATAGCTGCTCCACACAGAGCCCAGACCTTACTCTAGGCTGTTTTACCATTTGCTCTCCTAGAAACTCATCTCTCTTAATACCTCATCCTCTGAAGGCCTGGGTCTTGGTGTTGACGAAGTAGAATGTCCCAGCAGAGCAGAGGCTCTGACACGTTAGTGTGCAAAGTGCCCGATTCCCTTAGCCCAGCCCTAGAAGTCTGCCTGACATGGCCTTGGGTGTGAAGCCCTGGAATGGTCATGCTACTGGAATCACCGCAGTGACCTTACATTGTATTATTGTGTTTTGCTTAAACAGAGAGGGGAGATATTTCATATTTCTGTCTATTCTTTCCCTTTTGGCCTTGCTATACGTTCATGCTAAATTTTGAAACTCTTGCCTTCTGAAAAATCCCAGCTAATTTCTTTTGAATCATCTCTAACTCAAAACTAAACAAAACAAAAAAATCAAACTGATAAAATGTCAAAAGTGAATTTTGGAAGCCAACATATAGCCGCTCAAACAGGAGTTTTCAAAGTCCTTGGTTGAGGGGGTGGCGTTATATCCTGTAGCTAATTTCCCAGAGGTTTCTCTGTGGCTTTATGTTAACCTCAATTCCCAGTCAATTGCATTGAGCTTTTTACTTGCCTTTTTCTTGGTCAGACATCAGGATGAATTTAAACTCCTCTCCCTGCCCAATGGCCTCTCTGATGTATTTGCAACTTTTGCATTCCCTTTCCCTGTAGAATCCGATGGAAATTCCTTTGGAGCCTTTGAGTCAGAAACTTTTGTGTTGCTAATAGAACTTGGCTTCATTAGCATTTCAAATTCCTCGACGTTCTCAGGGATGAGGGCTCCCCATCAGCGACCTGATTTACCAGACCTCCTTAATGGAAATCAGCAGCGGCCAGTGCTTTGGCCCTGTTTCTACCAGCACGTGTCACTGTGAAATCTTGTTCAGGGATTCTAGAGAAAGATGCAAGCGTAATCTGAGAAGCTTTACTTTTATCCCTCTCTGTACTCTAGACGTTTGCTGCCGAAAAGCCACACACCCTTCATCTCCGTTGGTAGTTGGATCCTGGGTAGAGGATGACTCAGAGACAGTTGGGGAGGTGGATGAGTAGATGGGTAGATGGACAAGTGGGAGACAGATAACCAGAAAGGAGGGTGGATGGTGGATGGGTAATGATGGGTGGGTGGATGGAACAGCAGAAGAGTGAGTAGGTGGATAGGATGGATGAATGGATGGGAAGATAAGATAGACAATGCAAATCTTCCATTCTGTACAATATCCTTGCCATTTAATTAACCATAATTGGCCTTATGTTCCTGAGGCTAACTACCACTTTGCAGAAAACAGCATGCCATGGGATCTATTTTCTGCCTCCCACAAGGAGCTGCAGGGTGGGGCTTGTCAAATATTTCATTGCCATCCTGACTCAGTGTCTGCTTTGGAGACGAAAAGAAAGCATCCTTTTGTAATGTATATAATAATGCTTCAGTGCTGAGGAACTTAAACCAGGCATCTATGTAGCAAAATCCCCTGGGGAATTTGCCCTAATCGCATGTGCCTGGACCCCGCAGCCTGAACTGTGCATCCTGGCTGAAAATTCCCAGGCTGACAGGAGATGCTGTGTCCCTGACACCAGAGGCAGCTGAACGGAGTTTGAGCTCTGTGTTCCTGACCTTGCGTTCTCCTTATAGACACGCCACTAACATTTTTCAAAGTATTTATTATATATCTCAGGCCATATTCTAAGTGCTTTTTGCTTGTATCACCTCATTCAGTCTTTACCACAACTCTTGAAGGTAGGTGCTGTTAATATCTGCATTTTACAGGTGAGGTAATCTGGGCACACAGGGGTGAAGTAACTTGTCAGGGTCACACAGCTGGGAAGAGGTGAAGCTGGAGTTGAAACTCAATCCACGCCCGGACTCCACAGCCCCACCCACCATGCTGTACAGCCTCTCTGATCACTCTTTAAATATATATTCATTTGGCTGATCCGGGTCTTAGTTGCAGCTCGCAGGGTCTTTTACTTGTGGCATGCAGGACGCAGTTCCCCAGCCAGGGATCGAACCTGGGTCCCCTGCACTGGGAGTGCAGAGTCTTAGCCACTGGACCCCCAGGGAAGTACCTCAGCTCACTTTTGAAGCACCCTGGTCCAGCAGAACTTTCTGTGATGACGCAACTGTTCTCTGCGCAGTCCGGTTGACATAATAACCACTAGCCACGTGAAATGAGGCCAATATGACTGAGGAACTAAGTTTTCATTGTATTGAATTTTCACTACTTTAAACAGCACGGTTTAAGAGCCAACTGATAGCCTCTTTTCATACAGGTGATCTAAAAAAAATTATTAAGTGCTGAACTAGGCAAAAGAAAGACATCTCAGCTATTGACATCATCCTCTAGTCCCAAAGCACTCTGAGAATCCTTTGTGATTCTTTCCATCCCCAAAAGAGCCTCTGGATTCTTCTAAGTGCTCTGCCAACTGGGTGGGACAGCTCCCCGTCGCTCCTTGGAGGATGTGTTGAAAAGAGAGAGAACAGATAATTCGGGAAGAATAATACAGGCAGGCTGAGGCATGGTGGGACCATGGGCACTTATTCTCAGGAATCGCTGTTACGTTTTTCCATCTTTCGGATACTTGCCACCGTATGTTAGGAGAAGAGGGAGTTGATGGAAATCACTGACTTTAAAGCAGGATTCAGTGTGGAAAAAAGGAAGTATGGTGGCATCTGGGCTCATTGAAGGAGAGATGTAATCCCATACTCTTTACAGAAGGAAGTGAAGAAGTAGAAAAGGGGAAAAATGATAAGCCAAGAGAGAAATAAAGATGACCCTGGATGAAGTACTGTAATAAAAGAGCCATATTATTCTTTGTATGATACACAAGTTGAAATTGGGTGAAGCTTTTAAAGGAGATGGAAAGTTAAAGTGTTAAGAAAACTCAAATGTATATGGTTAAGTTTTATGGGATAGAGACAAAGCAATGTAGAATTGGATGAAATAATTGAATATTGGCTTAGAACAGAGGTAGACAAATTGCGGGCTTCCCCGGTGGCTCAGGGGGTAAAGAATCCACCCTCAAAGCAGGAGACCTGAGTTCGATCCTGGGCTTGGAAGATCCCCTGGAGAAGGGAACGGCTACCCACTCCAGTATCCTGGCCTGGAGAATTCCATGGACTGTATATTCCACGGGGTCGCAGAGAGCCGGACACTCCTGAGCGACTTTCACTGTCACTTTCAGACAAACTGCAGCGTATGGGTCAACCCAGGGGAATGCTGGGTTTTGTAAATAAAATGTATTAAGCACACACATGTTGATTCATTTACGTGTGGTCCACGGCGCCTTTAACATTACAGCGGCAGAACTGAGCAGTTGCAACCGACACTGTATAGCCCGCAAAGCCTAGAACGCTTCCTATGGCCCTATACAGAGAAGGCTTACTGCCCTCCGTTTTAGAACATGAGGTGGGGGGGGCATATATGGGCATAACCACTTTGGAGTACTATTTTGTGTGCCCATCAAATTTTAAAATGCACATTTAACCTGTCAACACTGTTACTAGACTCTTTTCAGCAGGCGTTTTGGTTCACATACCCACAGGGTTTCTTATAACACTGGAAAGCTGGAAACAACACAAACAGCCGCTCGCTGAGCACTGTGAAATGAGCTGCGGTGCGCTCGAGTAAAAGAATACACGACATCATGCTAGTTTTAAGGGTACAGCAGAGTGATTCAGAAGATATTCTCCATCGAAAGTTATTACAAAGTCACATCCCTACGCTGTTCAATATATCCTTGTTGTTTATCTGTTTATAAATAGTAGTTTATATCTCTTAATCTCCAACCCCTAGCTTGTCCCTGCCCCCTGTAACCACTAATTTGTTCTCTATATTTGTGAGTCAGTTTTGCTGTATACATTTGTTTGTTTTATTTTTAGAATCCATAAATAAGTGGTAACATCGAGTATTGATCTTTCTCTGTTTGACTTATTTCACTAAGCATAATATTCTCTAGGTCCACCCAAATTGTTGCAAATGGCATAATTAAATTCTTTTTTTATGGCTGAGTAATATTCCATTGTATATATATGTGACATCTTTTTTTTAATTAATTGTTTTCATTGGAGGACAATTACAATATTGTGATGGTTTTTTCCATACATCAACATGAATCAGCCATCAGTATACATGTGTCCCCCGCATCCTGAACCCCCCTCCCACCTTCCTCCCCACCCCATCCCTCTGGGTTGTCCCAGAGCACCGGCTCTGGGTGCCCTGCTTCCTGCATTGAACTTGCACTGGTCGTGTATTTCACAGATGGTAATGCACATGTTTCAGTGCTGTTCTCTAAGTTATCCCAGCCTCGTCTTCTCCCACTGAGTCCAAAAGTCTGTTCTTTACATCTGTGTCTCCTTTGCTGCCCTGCATGTAGGATCATCTTTCTAAAAGATGTCGGTACCATATGTGTTAAATTTCCATCGTTCTAAATTTCATATATATATTCCATATATATATACTTTCTCTCTCTGACTTACCTCACTCTGCATTATAGGCTCCAGGTTCAGCCACCTCATTAGAACTGACTCAAATGTGTTCCTTTTTAATAGCTGAGTAATATTCCATTGCATATATGTACCACAGCTTCCTTATCCATTCATCTGCCGATGGACATCTAGGTTGCTTCCATGTCCTAGATATTGTAAACAGTGCTGCAATAACCATTGGGATACATGTGTTTCTCTTTCAGTTCTGGTTTCCTCAGGGTGTTTGCCCAGCAGTAGGATTGCTGGGTCATATGGCAGTTCCCAGTTTTTTAAGGAATCTCCATACTGCTTTCCATAGTGGTTGTACCATTTTGCATTCCTACCAAGAGTGCAAGAGGGTTCCCTTCTCTCCACACCCTCTCCAGCACTTATCGTTTGTAGGCTTTTTGATGACGACCGTTCTGACCGGTGAGATGCTATCTCCTTGGTACCACATCTTCTTTATCCGTTAGTCTGTCACTTGGGTCACTTCCATGTCTTGGCAATCATAACGCTGCTATGAAAACCGGGGCACATGTTTCCTTTTCAAATTAGTATTTTCATTTTTTCTGGGTACATACTCAGGAGTGAAATCGCTGGATCATACGGTATTTCTGGTTTTACTTTTTCGAGGCCCCTCCACACTGGTTTCCCACCAACAGTGTAGGAGGGGTCCCTTTTCTCCACATCGTCACCAGCGTTGGTCACCTGCAGTCTTTTTGATGATAGCCATTCTGACAGGTGTGTGGGCGATAGTGTAATTTTGATTTATGTTTCTCTAATAATTCGTGATGTTAAACACATTTACATGTGCCTGTTTGCCATCTGTATGTCTTCTTTGGAAAAAAAAAAAAAACTGTCCATTAAGGTCTTCTTCCCATTCTTTTAATAGACTTTTTAAAAATTGAGCTATTTGTTGTTTTTAATGAGCTAGTTCTATGTGTACTGCTTATTACTAAACAGAACAATGTCACAGAACATTGTGTGTTGTTTGAATCAACAGTTACAGAAAAGCAGCAAACGATGCCCCCGAAGGTATAGAGACAGGTGCCCAGCCCCTGGCACAGGGCTCAGCATTTGGTGAATGCAGACATGGAGGGTGTACGCATCATTGTCGCTTTTTATCTCCTGGACTAGACTCTGAGTGTTTATGAAAACGCATTACTTTTTTAAAGGTCCAAATGAAAAAGGGGGAAGCAATAAACCAGGGGAAATAGCCACAGGTAGGCTCCCCTGGGCATGAGCCAGTGCCAGCAAGGGTGGCCGGAGCCGAGGACTGGCTGAGCCCGTTGCTGGCCCTGCGGGCTCACCAGGCGGGAGCTTAGTCTCCAGGCGGGACCGCGGGAACTGGGGGCACCAGCGCCACAGCGAACGCAGGAAGCGCCGAGCAGGCCCCTCGGGTGTGGGAAGGGAAGGGGAGGCCCTGTCCTGGGGGACAGTGTCTGTACCTGACTGGTGGGAAACTGCACAAAGCGGAAACTGCAGAGAGAGGCGCCAAATGCAGGGAAGGATGCAGCGGCCAGCCCTGGAGGCGGAGAGACATTTCTGAGCAAGAACACTTGTTTCCCGGGCCCTGAGCAGACCCAGTGTCTGCGGGGAGGGGGTTCATCTTGGGGATGCGTGTACCGTGCCTCTGCCGGGCTCAGATCCGTGGACACCGCCAGTCCCGGTGCCCGAGCCGGGGTCCAGAGGGACAGGCCTGGGTGGGTTCCTCTGCTGATCAGCGTTAGGGCTGCCCCAGCGCCCAGCTCGGAAAGCCGCTAAGGCTGCGGGTACAGGAGCCGCAAGAACCGGCTCAGCACACGCCCTGTGCCAGCCACACACACCCCTGCCCCGGCCGCCCTGCTGAAACCACCCCCTCCACTCCGTGCTGGTCGTTTATTTGGGGGGCAGAATTATGGCAAGAGGGGTTTACATGAGATGAACAGTTAAAAAAAATGTAAAGTGAAAATCAATAGAGAAACGCAGGGAGGAGGCAGGTGCGTCTCTCTAATAATGGGTCCCGGGCCCTCGCTCAGCCCCACGCCCGCCTGCATTCTGCGTGCTCGGTGGCGGGGCGGACGCCCGCGCCCCTGGGAACCCTTCTATTTAGACATCAGAGGCGCTGGGCCGGTTTTGAACCCGGCGGCTGCAGTACTGGTGCGCAGAGACGCCTCCTCGCTCTTCACCAGACTCTCCAGTTGGAACATGTTTGCCCGGCATGATTCATGGTGTTGCTTTCTGGATTGTCCAGTGGGTAATCGCTGTACAGAAACCAGAGAAACAGATGTAGACCCTGGACCCTGGCTATAAATTTTTGTTTTATGATTATGGGTTTCAAATGTGCTGTGTCACACTGACAAATACATAGTTACTCTGAAACAAAATGAATTTAGGGCTCAAACTTTGCTTTTGTGTTTGTTTGTGGTTGGGAATACTTTTATTAGCGTTCCTTTCATCATTGATCAAACACAAGGAACACAGAGGCCGTGACACATATCCGAATGTGAGTTTATGCCTCACTAAGAGCATGTTTGGGAAAGGGTTCTTCCCAAGTAACTGTTTGGTTAATGTTTAAAATAGGTGTCAGTAACTTAAATTTCATTATCCACAAATTAACTAGGCCATTTTTCACCTTCTACCTGTTCATTAATCTTTATGGTGCACAGATATATATTTAAAGAACTGTGGCTATTTGTGTATCTTTCCTTAATTTTACTTAAGGAGAAGAATATGAAGGAAAAGTCAGATTTTCAACAAGTATAAGAATTATATTTACTGACAAAGAAATGATAAGAAATGCATGGTTCAATCTAGGGGCTACTTTTTCAATTACACTTGGATTAAATAATAACTCTAAGAGTTTCTATCCATCTAGTCAATTCAGGATGAGAAATGATAGATCGACTAGTGAATACTGTTCCACTAAAAAAAAAAAACCAAAAAACTCATAATATCCTATGCACAAAGATTTAAGCACTGATCATTCATTTCAAGCCTCAAGTTTACTTCTCTACAGTTAAGAACACTGGGTTCCAAGGTGAATAGAAACATAAAATTTTCTTATACAAAGAAAGAAAATACCAATCTCCAAATCCCTAACATACACACACACACACACACACACACACACACACACACACACACACATCTCTATTGTTTTTGTGCCGTGACAGAGTATTGAGGAAAGAAATGTGGGAACAGTTGCCTCCCTTCCTGGATGAGGCTGAAACTGTAGCTTAAGGAATGAGAATAAACAGAACTGGGGGGACCCTGACCCCAAGTTCACCACATGAGACCCGTGCACCCGACCCTTTGGAAAGATGCTGAGCAAGTGCTAAGTGCCATAGGCAACCTGTGCACAAACCTGGAGTGGTGCGATTTCTTCTAACCTAGCTCTTGCAGCTAGACTTTAAATATAGCTGCGCGCCCCGCCCCCCCCCCCCCGCCCCCTTCCCGCCCCAGAAAAAACTTTTCACCCATCTTGTACAAAATAAGTCCAGTTTCCAAGGAATTCTAAGGACCTTAAATCAGCATTTGGAGCTGTAAGTCTCATGGCGGTGGTGGTTTAGTCGCTAAATCGTGGACCACCTAGCAACTGGCACAGGACGCGGTGCTTTGTGTATCTTTACAACTATCTTCATGAGAGGAGTGTTACCAAGTGTTTCGTAAAGTCCTCTGTGCTCCTGGCTTAAAATGTGTGTTTTCTTTGTAGTTAAAGGATTTCTTATATAAGAAATAAAAAATAAAAAATAAAATAAAATATAAAGCTCTGTTACAAAATGATGACCATATAAAAAAGAGAGTATAACAAGCATGGAGTTTGCGCAAAATCGTACCTCTTTTATCACCCGAGACTTCTCAGTTGCAAGAACTGAGCTTGCTGGGCTGAACACCGTTCAAATGTACCTTCCTAAAAGGGTCTTTGACTCGGTAAGTGTGCGCGATGCATAGTTTTCACGTTACGCCATGAGTGCCACTTAACAACTGTGCTAGCCAAGCAGCACGGGGTGGGTACCCGGCAGGCTTTTTAAAGGCCTGGATGCCAGTGCGCATTCCAGCCCGCGCACAGAAAGGAGACAGCAGCCGCCCTTCCCTGGGAGGGGCGCGGAAGCCGGCCCCCTGCCCGCCCACTCGCCCTCCCTGCTTTGTGAGCGAACCCGCAGGCCGGAGTGGAGGGCCACTGGATCACCAAGGGTGTTTTAATCCCTCCTGGAGCTGCTTTTCTTTGATGTCCCCTTGCATCCTTTAAGCAAGTTGTGCAAAATGGCTGCAGGGTGGACTGGCTCTCCCTTTAACAGCTCTCTGCTTGGGTGTATTTGTAAACACCGTGTCTGTCCTTCTCAGTGATGGCTGAAAAGCTTTTCCTTCCTCCGGTCGGTGTGGGAGATGTCAAAAAAAAAAAAAAAAATCCTTTTTCTTAAAATGACTGTCTTCTAATAAATAGCCAAGTTCGGAGGGGCTAGGAGAGGTGAAAGGTGGCCCTTGGAAATAGAAAACTTTGACACAATCAGTTCTCAAAATCTGCATTGAGTTACGCAGTGGTGGGAGTGGGGGAAGGGGTATAACAGTGGCGGGTGTGGTGAGAGGGGTCACCCACCCGCTATTCCAGAACAGAAAAGTGATTTTCATTCAGGCCTGGGGTTCCGGGGAGCTGGTTCTAGTCCTGATTCTGAGCAGTGGGCCTCAGGCAGCCCTGAGCCTCCCTGAGAAGAGTCACAGCTGACTGTCCTGGGATGTGTGCTGTGGGCCGCGCAAGCGCCGTTTCTCTTCGTCCTCACAGCAACCCACTGGGATCGGCAGTCCTATATTCCCATTTTACAGATGAGCAAGCTGAGGCCCCGGGAAGTGAGATCTTTGTCCCAGGTCACACAGCTGCTCAGAGGTTGAGGGGGGTTGGAACCTTGTTCAGTCTGACTCCCGCATGCACACTCTTGATCACTGTGTTTTATGAAACCCTGCATATCTGCGTGATTTCGCGTGTTTGGGGCGGAAGGAACTCCTTCTCGACTCCTTCATATGCTGCCTGTAGACTCAGGATAATTTTTAAGAAATGAATCCAGAAAGCTGGAATTTTACTTCCGAGCCAATGCAGTCCCCTTCGGCCCGCAAGGAATAGAGAGAAAAAGACTATCAAATGGAAAGTTTCTGGACCCGGGCTTCCCCGAGGGGGCGGCTCCTCTCCGTGCTCCAGTTTAGGGCTTGCGGTGCTTTTGCAGGAGTGGAAAAACACTCACGTTACGAGGCGTTTACCAGACAGGCGCACCGAGGAATGTCAAGGCTGGGCCGGGGGCAGGCGAGGCGGGGGCGCGAAGCCAAGCGGAGCCCCCGACAGCCGGGGCGCAAAGGGCGGGAGCCGGCGGGCGGCGGGCCCGGAGCGGCGTCCCGGTTCCGGCGGCTGCTCGCGGCCCCGCGTGCTGCCGGTGTCTCCCGCTCCGCGCGCGCACCTCCCCGCGGCTCCGGCTCCGAGCGCTCCTCCCGGGGGCCCCGACCCCGCGCGCTCCCGGTGGCCGCCCGGGCCCCGCGCGCTCCTCCCGGCGCCCCCGGCCCCGGCCCCGCGCGCTCGGAGCGGAGGCGCGGGGCGGGAGGAGCGCGCGCCCGGGCCGCGGGCCGCCCGCGCGGCGGGGCTGCTGGGAGTGCTCGGCTCTGTGAGAATCCTGGGAGCTGGTGATGTCAGACTCGCTGGGTCATTTGAAGGTTAGCAGCCCGGGAAGGGTTCACCGAAAGTTCACTCGCATATATTAGGCAATTCAATCTTTCATTCTGTGTGACAGAAGTAGTAGGAAGTGAGCTGTTCAGAGGCAGGAGGGTCTATTCTTTGCCAAAGGGGGGACCAGAGTCCCCGCGCGAGCCGCCCGAGGACGCGGATGCCGAGGACGCGCGCGAGCCGGGCAGGGCTGGTCTGGGCACCGTCCGGGTAGGAGCCGCACCGCATTCCGAAGGCTTTTTGCAGGCGTCCGCTTGGAAGGAGAACTTGGGATCTTTCTGGGAACCCCCCGCCCCGGCTGGATTGGCCGAGCAAGCCTGGAAAATGGTAAATGATCATTTGGATCAATTACAGGCTTTTAGCTGGCTTGTCTGTCATAATTCATGATTCGAGGCTGGGAAAAAGACCAACAGCCTACGTGCCAAAAAGGGGGCAGAGTTTGATGGAGTTGGGTGGACTTTTCTATGCCATTTGCCTCCACACCTAGAGGATAAGCACTTTTGCAGACATTCGGTGCAGGGGAGATCATGTTTGACTGTATGGATGTCCTGTCAGTGAGTCCTGGGCGAATCCTGGATTTCTACACTGCGAGCCCGTCTTCCTGCATGCTCCAGGAGAAGGCTCTCAAAGCATGCTTCAGTGGATTGACCCAAACCGAATGGCAGCATCGGCACACTGCTCAATGTAGGTTTATTTTTTCCCTTCTTCTACCCAGAAAAAAAAAAAAAATGAATTGTCTCTCTTGCATGCAATAAAGACACTGGAAACAAACTGCACTGCTAGCCAGACAAAGGATTTAATGATTTAATGCTGAAAGGGTGTGCTATGCTGGTGTGCATATTGATTCCGTCTGCTGAAAATTTCCTGTTAGATGTTTTCTTCCCAAACAACCCCTCCAGACTCCTGCTCCTCTCCTTTCCAACCCTACCGTGCCTTGAAAATAGTTAAAAAAAAAAAATGTGCGAGGAGAGGGGAAAAGTAGAGGGTGACCACAGGACTTTGAAACATTCTTCAAGTGAGGCAGTTTGACACATTTGTACAGTTTTTACTAAGATGTATGCAGAGGGAAATTTCACTTTGTTGTTCTTTGGATTGACTGTGGCTATATATATATATATCCCCCCTTGCGTGTTTCAACAATCCAAAGTAATTAAAATATGACATCTTCCTCGCAAGGAATTTGGCCTAATTGAGGTGGCTGCTGCTCCTGAAGTTCACAAACCACCAGTTAAAGCTGCTGCCTCCAGTGTTTTCCTTGTGGAGGAAAGGCAATATTTCTTAGCATTGACCCTGCTGCCACCTTTCCAAGTCACTTTGTTGCTCTAAGAAGTTGCTGTTTTGCTAGAAAACCACTGGCAATGAACACCCCTTGGGCTGAGCCATCCATTATTTCCATATCTTGCAATTCAGCCGGGAACCTGGACGCTGGTTAAAGGAAGGGAAACATAAGTGGGGTAGCCCAGTTTTTTAAAAAAATATTGACTATTTGGTTATCTGATGCTGACGGGGTGCCGAGGCCCGCACTGGTCAACAGTAGCCTGGCTGCAGGCTTGAGAAATGAGCAGCAGTCCCAGAAAACCCCACCTTCGGGTGTCTGCAGTGGGAGCCTGCGGGATGCATTGCTGCCCTGACAGTGATTTAGATAAATGGCTCCGCTATCTATCAAAATGTTTTTAGTACTTTATTTGACAATTCATTGGAGCATTAGCCTGAAAATGACATTTTAAATCTTTGTTTTCAAAGAGGTCAAAGTTTAACTGAAGAAATTGAGTTTTCCTAATAACATGATGGCTTATCTAAAGAAAGGGAAGAAAAAGGAGAGGAAGAGAGGACAATGACAAGATTTAAACTGCCCTCTTCTGAAACTTTTTCTTAAGAATAAAGTCTTGCTTCCAGGGCCAGGAAATCAACAGGTTTCTAGCTGAAAAATCAATAACCATTTGATGCCAACAGTCTGGCTGTCTGACTTAATATTTCGTAGAGCCATAAACAGGGTAAAATAAATAAATATATATATATATATCTATATATCTTTTTCCGAAGGTGCCCTCAGTTAGCTGCTCTTGAAATGGCTTTACTTTCCTGGTTCCTGTTTTCTTTCTGAAGAGCTCAAAGAAATTGTTACAAAATAAATTTCCAACCTACTAAGGGATCTTTTAGATCCCTCTGTAGCAATTAAAACAGTATGAACAGTTTCATTTGGAATCTCAGGGAACTAGAGCTGTCTCAAACTTCTTCTTGTGAGAGAAAGTTTTAATGAAACGTTTTTTAAGGAAGGAAAAAAGAATGCTGGGATCCTGGCGTCAAGCTATTAGACCTAATAGACGTTTTACAAGTAGACATTCTTCCTTTTGTAATTAACCCTCCAAAAGTGCCTATTAAGTTGCAGGAGTTGGGGGAAAAGCTTTGTTTGTTCTTGAACAAGTTAAACAAGGGATTTGCCTTATCTGGGGAGAGCGAGTGGTGAATGTGCCATTCACGTAGGGGCAGCCGATAAGCAAGAAGTGTTGATAACAGCAAAGTTCAGCTAATCAAAGAAACTTGCCTTCAAAAAAGTAAATAAAGGCATCTGACAAAGGGATTTCAAAAATTTCAGTGTCTTTATTTTTGTAAGCAGGGCAATTAGTGCTTGCTGTGGTCAGTTTCACAAGGGTTTCAACCCCCCACCCCCCACTCCAGGTTACATGAATAGAATGTAAATATCACTTATGCCCCTGCAGAGTTGGAGGGCTTTTGATGGGTCAGTTTAGTTGTTCAAGTGATTGCATTTTTTAAGCATAAATAAAAGTTCTAACAAAGCTCTGCCATGCGGTGTTTGGCTCAGGGTGGCAAAGCCAGTTAGGGCTTTTGAAGTAAAAGCATATTAGGGCTCCGTTTGTGTAAGTACAAACAACAAAAAAACCCCACAACCTTTCCCATTTTACTTAATGACTGTTTTGACCAGAAGCAGATCTGTTTGTGCTCTTAACAGAGAGGAAGCAGTGGGCAAGAAGGGGAAAAAATAGTACGAAATTCTAACCCAAACTATTTTCTACTCTGAGATCCCTACTTTTTATTATTTTTTTTTTTATGGTGTGAGTGTGTGTCTGTGTGTGTGTGGTAATTGGAGTAAACCCTTTGAATGTAAACCATACCAGAGGCATTCCTTAAAAGGTGTTAGAATATTCTTTTTATTTTCCTTTTTAATTTTAAAGACGGAAAAGTGATATGCCAACCAGCTGTCGGTTGGAGTTCAGGCCTGTGAATTGCTTCTGAAAATTCAAAGTCAGGAGTAGCGAGTTACTGAGGGCATGTGGTATGAATAATACGATTTAAGACTGCCCCTGGAGGTGTTGGGAGTCACTAAGTTTCTATTCAGATGCCTCCTGGATTATCTTGGGTTTAGGCTGCTCCAGATGTTTTCAGCATTAATTGCTCAGTGGGCATAGGATAAATCCTAATATTTGTGGTCTAAATATAGCAGTTGCTTTCAGTGAAATCATGAGTGTGACAACTTCTTGGCCCCTTTCCCTGTCTTCTCCCTACTCAACACATCAAAAAACAAAGGAGAAAAAGATTTTTTTTTTTCCAACAAGGAGAAATCACCTGTTTTTAAAAACAACCTATCAATGTACAATGAAAGAAGGAAAGAAGTACCCTTCCCAAAGTTACCGGACCTGAATTTTTGGTATTAAACAGTATCTAAATCCTCTCCTAGTGAGATATAAATTGGGGTCAAAGTGGCAAAATCAAAGATACCCTCTGAAAGAGAGACTAAATAAAGCCTGACAGCCACCGTATGAATTGAATGGGGTTTTGAATAAATATTTCGGTGAAAAGGCTTAATTGTTTTTCTAAAGTAGGACATAATTTTCTGCTTCTCTGCCACATGACAGTGGTTACCAACACCATCAGAAAAAAGAGAAGAAAAGGGAATTCTGCTTACATCTCAGAGAGTGCAGGTTAGGTCTGTTTGAAAGCAACTGGAAGACTCACTAAGTTTTCCTTCCCCGTAGGAAGAAAGCAACACTAAAATTTTGTCAGTATCCAGATAAGTCGGTACTTCTGGTAGGGAGGCACTGATGTGCAACTTGGGGAGAAAAATGAATAAGTAAATGTTATTACCAGAAAAGGGGAGATTCTAAAAAGTAGGTGGGAATGCCAGAAGTAGACGTGCGCGTCCCTTAAACCTGGGCTGTGGAATGGATGGGAAAACGCCAGGCAGCATTGGATTTCGCAGCCCAAATGCGAAGCCCTCACACCCACACAGGCCTTCCTGTTTTTTGTTTTTTTTCTTAGTAGATAAATGATCAGAATGGCAATTTCTGATAGGTTAGGTGACCTGAATCAGAAGTTTTTCTCCTCATTTTTGAGGCCTGACTCTGACCATGTATAACCAGTCAGTATCATCATGAACTTTGCTTTAAAGCAGAAAAGAAAGTTCTTCTGGATATCAGGTTCTTATAATTTCCCTTCAACATGTTAAGCCCCTGAGATGGCTAAGTAGGAACGAGAATCTTAACTGTTTTCTCCTTTGTACATTCTTGTGGAATGTAATCAATAGCTGATCTCAGAAGAGAAGTACATTGTAGATGAAGATTATAAATTCTGCACTCAAGGAGTTTATAATCTTTAAAATGAAAACAGTTTTTTAAAGGCTGGAGATTTTTTAAACTAAGAAATTACTGAGAGGAAGATGAAGATGTAAAAGCACATTGCAAAACAGAAAACGCTTCGAGTCCAATAGGATTTATGAAATAGTAAATTCAGTGTTCATTTTAGGGCATCTTAAAAAGAATCTTCCATAGGGTTTGAGTTACGTATAAGTGCCAATAAATTTATTCATTAATGACAGTTTTATACTTTAAATGTTCTCATATAAATTCAGTTAACTATCAATTAAATAGGTTATTTCAGGAATGCGAGTTTTTTTGATGAAAGTTAATCAGAAAAATCTTGGCTGAAAATCTTTCTAAAAGATATTAGTGTGGAATCTTGCCTTTCAAATTACAGGGTAGTTATGGCTATCATACATCTCAGCTTTTCTAGGATAAGCCACTTTCAAATACGCTTGCCACAATTCCCACAGAAGTCACAGAACTATGCCAGATATTCCAGCATTACGACATCTCCCCACACTGCCCCTTGAACCCAGGAGCGGCACAGAAAGCCTTTGTTTGGATCCTATGGTCAGTGTAACTGCAGCTTTCACTCACAGCTTAATTTCTCCATTATAACGGCAGATCGCCCGTGCTTCTGGGTCGTTCTGAACATGAGTTCCTTCTGTGGCAAAGCATAGATCTGTAACTAGAAGGCGTCCCTTGCAATATGGATTTAAGTACTATGACCGAGGTTCTGATGCCTCGTGTGTGTGTGCGTGCCTGCGTGTGTGTATTGGGAGTGCTGGAGAAGTGGAATCGCACGCTAAATCCCTGTGTACAAAGCTGTAACAGTTCTTAGCCAGCTTCTTCTTAAAAAGTTGACGTTGGAGGCGGTGGAGAGAGGAGAGTTAACTCCGGTTTCAGATTTATCAGCATCCTGTCTGTAAGTGGCTTGGCCTAAGCACCTCTTGTTAAATAGGAGATGAGATAGCCTGCCCATCTGTAAGATCTAATAACAGCCTCATCACTCAGTATGTTGCCCTGGACGCTCCTCTTTTCCTTCCTGCCTCCTTCCTTCATCATTAAGAAGCATGATTCCCACCCCATCCCAACCTGTTCTAATGAATAAAAAATAAAAGTTGCCAAAAGTTCTCTCCACCCAGGCAGCAGTAGAGTATGCGTCTGCAGGTATGGTATTCTGTTATCTGTCTGGAGCTCCCAGAGCTGCTTAGGTGGGAATTCCAGCAGGCAATGGAACCGCTGACTTGCTTTTTCTCTGGCCTGGCGGGGTGGGGAGCCGGGAGGGGGGGCCTTTCAGTAAGATAAGACTCCTGGTCCCCAGCACGATAAGGCGGGATAACAGGAACTGACGTCAGGAGGTGACCCCGCCCTGAGGAGCGTTTCCTCTGTCGGGGCACAGGCTCCCGGGCTGATGGAGTGAAGCAGGGCCAGCTTGGCGGGGCGGGAAGCTAATTGAACAGGGCTGATCCTGGGTGACAGTGTCCCTCCTTCCCCAAAGGAGGTTTCTCTGAACAGAACAAAGAATAGCTTGCTGGGGAGGGGGTTTAATAAGAGCAGACTCTGCGATTATAATCTCAGTTTTAGGTTGTCATGTACTGGATATTTGTTTCCCAGCTGTGAACAGTCTCCCTCTGATGTCTCCTAAGACGGTCTATCCAGCAGGCACCAAATATTATCCCCCGTGAATCCTGCCAACTCCCCACGTAGAACCAAATGGGCGGGAATTCACATTGTCAGAGTTAATCCCTGGGACTCCTGTTTACTTTTCTAAACTCCAAGTTCCCACCCCCATCAGCAGCATCTGACGGCAGGTTAAAGCCCTGACACCACCTGGCAGTTTGTCCTTTCCTCTTTCCTTCGTCCTTTTCTCCTAAACTCGATTTAAGAAAAGAAAAAAAATTTTTTTCCTTTTTTTTTTTTTTTTTTTTTTACTGTTTTTTGCCTTTATTAGTGTCTGCAGTTTGAAGTTCGGAGAAGGTCCAATTCTAATGAAAGGATCCTATTTGATTTTTTCAAGTTCATGCCATCATAGTCCACTGTTAAAGATTATGCTCTCTCTTTTTTTTTTTTAGGTTTTAGTATTGAATAAGGAGTTATTCTCCTAATTTGACTCAGATATAGTGAAATGTTTTTGTTGTGGTTGTTGATATTGATCAGTTAATATTGGTCACAGATTAAATGTTATCAAAAAATAGCTAAATTTGGAATACTGTGGTAGAAATGATGCAGATAAGACCAGATAAGATGAGTGCATCAGCTAACTGGAAAATGAAGATTTGAATCACATTTATCCTAATACTTCTCTAATTTTCAGAGCAAATGAAGACTTGGGTAATAAATCCCTTGTCTCAAAAATGTTAAAGCTTTTGGGGCTACAGTACCTTTGTCTTGTCATTTAAGTTCGTGATTACAAAAAGGCTGTTTCAGCTTCAAAAGATTTGTTAGGGTCTGGCCTATTGGAAAGCTTGGGGGTATAATTAACTAAAATGGAGATGGAGGCAAGCGAAATTTAGTTCCTGATGTTTTAATTTAGCTCAGTACTGCCATGTGTTATTGAAGAGAATTCTTAAAGGCAAACATAATTATTTCATTATGGTCCTCAGAATGCTTTCATTGGCTTTAATGACAAGAAGCTGTATAAAAAGGCATACATTTTAATTAGTCCTTCTTATATTTACATCAGATAAATAACAAATAATTGATGAAAAACAAGTCTTTGGGATGGATGATTTCACATAGTGTGCTGGTTACAGTTTAACGATGAAACATTTCTCTGTTGCTTTGCATTTTAATTATCCAGACATTATAGTAGTGGGGCCGTGGAGCTAAAATACCATTGTTGACATTTTATTAAAAAAAAAAATCATGATTAATGCCTGTGAATCAGAAGCGGGAAAAGGTAGCTAGAAGCATCTCTCGGAGGAAGTATATTCCAGTCCCATTAATGTTACTATGTTTGTTAGTGCTCATTTTGATCACTTTTATCTTTTACGCTTCATCCTTTGGGATTAAGACTGTCAGAGGTCTCACCTGCGTTTTTATGATCACATCTCCTAAATCCAGTGCTCTCTTGCTTGCTGCCTGTGCTGAAGACTTGGCTGGATGTACCTTGCCAAGTGTGGACTGGAAATCCAGAGAGCCGCCTTCCAAGGGACAGGCCCATTTTACCTCTGATCTTCTAGGAAAACCCATTTCCCATGATCCATCCGTTTTGGTGTACAGAACACTAATTGTTATTATTGATTTTAAATTCCGTGACCATTACAAGTAACCCAGATGACTGGCAGATAAAGGGTAATAATCCATGGAGTTCTGGAACTGGTTCATGTTTGTCTGGGGTACTTTATGTGATCAATATTAACTGCCCCATTGAAACTAACTGCTGTATCAAATAACAGTCAATCAAATGAATGTGCTTAGAGATTATTTATTGAAAGCTCTAATTGTTCACTGGGGCCCTGCTTATAAGAGGGAACAATAGGAAGCGGAGACGCGGCGAGCGGGTTTGGATGTGCTGGGAAAGCTGGAGGATGCAAAACTCGTCTTCTGCTGCGTGGGCCAGGGGTTTCTAAAGGCCCAGGTTGTAAATAGCCTCCCAGGAGTTCCGCTGCCACCTGTGCGTGGGGAATGCTCTGGAGAGGTGGGCGGAGTGACTTCCTGGCTCTCAGCCCTGGGGCTGTGGGGTCCTCACTCCGAGAATTTCACGGCAGCCTCTCCGCCTGCCCGGCACATACATAACTCCGTGAGCATCTCTCCACCTGCGGTCCCTGTGCTGCGCCTGGCCTGAGGGATAGCCCGTCTGGACACAGGATCAATTTCTATAGCCACGAAATGGGACATTGCAGGATTTGTAGCAAGATTAGAGATAACGTCAAGGAGGCTTCTGCCCTGCCCTGAAGACACACGGAGGTCCCTGAGTCGTCCTCCTCTGCTTTCAGCGCGAGGCTGTGACTCACCTGCCTTCACCAACAGCCATGGTGTCAGCCAAGCTGGTATCTGTTTCCTGCGTGAGATGGTTCCTCTGTCTGTGGCCCATTGCCGAGGGGACAGTACTTGCCATGTCAGTGGGACAGCGCTGCGGTCTTGATGCAGTGGCATCTATTCACCAAGCCCCGGGACTGAGTGCAGACAGTTGACTTTTACCCCTGAGCATGGTCACCCTCGAAGCTGACACTGTACACTTCACCCAGGGCTCTGTCATTCAGGGATGGGTTAGATCTTGCAAAGGCCTGTTCAACAAACAGCTCTTGGGTGTCTGCCATATGCCAGGCTCCCCCCGACATGTCCCGGTGGCAGGGGAGGGACCCCCAAGGTGAAGTCCACGCCTCCCTTGCTCTTTGGACTCTGCACGTAAGGGAGAGACTTGTGTACACACGCCACGGTGACACGGCCCCGCAGTGACACAAACACAGGATCTCCTTGGGGCTTTGGAAGTGGGTTTGATTACAGACGGAACTAAACCCACTGAGAACCAGAGCTCGTGCCTAAGGAGAGGATCACACAGGTTACACATTTTTGTCACAAGAGGCAGGCAAGAGGTTTTTCTGGGTGTAGCCACCGTAGGTACGTTCTAACTGCAGTTTACAAAGCAGGGTTTTAAACTCCGCGATGGAATAAGGGCATACCTTCTGAACCTGCTTCTTGAAGACTCACAGGATGTTTCTGGAGTGTTTGTTAAATAATGTTTTTAGGGGGTTGGGTCTGATTAGATATATTTTTTTAATCACTTCTTTCTAAAAAAGTTTTCTTGGACGGTAGTTGATTCACCGGGCTGTGATAGCTTCAGGTGTACGGAAAATCAGGTGTACAGTGAATCAGCTACACGTATGCATGTATCCATTCCTTTCCAAACTCTCTTTCCCATAAAGGTTGTTACAGAATATTGAGTAGAGTTCCCTGTGCCCTACAGTGGGTCCTTGTTGATTATCTATTTCATCTATAATAGCGTGTGTTTGTTAATCCCAAACTCCTAATTTATTGAGTTTATCCCCTCCCCAGTTTCCCCTTTGGTAACCCTAAGTCTTGTGTTTGAAATCTGTGAATCTGTTTTGTAAATAAGTTCATTTACGTCATTTAAAAAAATCAGATTCCACATATAAGTAATAGCATATGATATGTGTCTTTCTCTGACTTTCTTCAGTCGGTATGGTAATTTCTGGGACCATGCATGTTGCTGCAGATGGCATCGTTTCGCTCTTTTTTATGGCTGAGACGATTCCGTTGTGTATACGGACCACATCTTCTTTATCCATGCATCTGTCGACGGACGTTCAGGCTGTTTCCACATGTGGGCTATTGTGTCACTTTTTATTTATGATTGTTTTTGAGACTTTCTTGCTGTATAACAAAGTGCCCCCCCCCAAACTTAGTGATCTAACAGATATTACCTCAATATTTTGTGGATGGACGGGGCTCAGCCGGGCAGATCTTCTGCTCCAGGTGATGTCCGCTGAGGCTGCACCCCGCAGGGCTAACATGGGCTGGGTGCCCGGGGCCAGCAGTGGACGCTGGCTGTCGGCAATAACCCGAGAGGGGGGCCTAGAAGCTCCTGGGCCTCGGAAAGGCTGGAGCAAAGCTGGCACGTGGTCCCTGGGACTGCCTGCTGGTAGGGGAGCAGCTTGGCCCAGCCCGGCTCCCGTGCGGCCACCTCTCCATGGGGGAGTCCGAGAGCACGCCACCGTATTTAATCTATACTGCGGTCGTCACATCGTGCCCTAGAACCCGAGAGAACTTGAGGAGCTGCGGTAGGTTCTTGGTTCCTTCTTTAGGCTGGTTAAACACTTGACGAGACCCTCCTCTAACCATGGTCCCTACGTTATTATCACAGACAGTCTTGTGAGGCAGGGATGATTTGCCTCTTTTCACAGAAAGGAAAATTGAGGCTCAGAGAAAGTGAGTTTGATAGCAGTGTGACAGCGGAGTGAGGAGTTCCTGCAGAATGTTTGTGCCCTAATAACACCACGTGTGGCCCACGGCGTGCTTTGGTTTTGGAGAAAGGTGGGAGAGAGGTGAAGGACTGGACCACAGAATTTCCTCTGATTCCATCATTTCTCTCATAAAAGACACAGCCTGTTAAACTGTGCAAGAAGCTAGGATGATGTTTGCTCCGTTATCCTTCTGTCTTCCATCCTGTCTGTTGTCGGAGTCTGCACTGACCTGGTCCCTCTGTGGCTCACCGGAGCCTGAGTCAGGACTGAGGCTTTGAAAGGAGGTGAGAGATGAGAAAGAAGATTTTCTTGTTCTTCTAGCTTGCTCAGAGCCCTCGTCTGGAGATGAACACCAGCAGTGGTACCTCTTAAACAGCACTCCTGTATCTTCCATTACTGAAAAGAAAAGAAAAACTTCTAGGAAATGCTGAAAAACTTATATTTTGGTCTTTGCCACCTACTTTCAGTATCTGCTTGTCTTTAGGGTCCCAAACCTATGGAAGCTAAATCTCCAATACTTTGGCCACCTGATGTGAAGAACTGACAGTTTGGAAACGACCCTGATGCTGGGAAAGATTAAGGGCAGGAGGAGAAGGGGGTGACAGAGGATGAAATGATTGGATGGCATCTTCCACTCAATGGACATGAGTTTGAGCAAACTCTGGGAGATAGAGAAGGACAGGGAGGCCTGGCGTGCTGTAGTCCATGGGGTTACAAAAAGTCAGACATGACTTAGCAAAACAGCAACAACAAACCTATGAAAATTGTGACTATTTAATGAAGTTTACATTAATCATCCCTATGGCGGTTTGCCTCACATAATGCCCTTATTTCTGTGGTTGCAAATAGTTCACTCTTCATATCCGCAGGTTCCACATTGACTGATTGGGCCAATCTCAGATGGAAAATATTCAGGACACAAAATTCCAGAAAGTTCCAAAAAGCAAAACTTGATTTTGCTGCACAGCTGGCAACTATTTGCACAGTATTTACATCATGTTTGTAACTATATGCTTTGTGCTTATGCTGTATTAGGCACTATAAGTAGAGATGATTTAAAGTACACAGAGGATGTGGATGTTGTATGCAAATTTGATTCCATTTTCTATAAGGGACTTGAACATCCACAGAGTTTGGTGTCCACAGGGATCCTGGAACCAGGGTCCCACAGATATGAAGGAGTGGCTGTATGTTTCAAGTGCAATATATTGTTCTGATTGGGGATTTTTATATACCGTGTTCTACCTGTTTCTTTTGTTTGAAATCTAATTGTTGAATTACAGATTTTGAGGAGGCAGACGGGTGAGTTGACGTGACTATCCGTGGGTCATGTAGGGCATTGTGGGTAGATGCTGCCTGCATTCTGTGTGGCCCCCGTGGTGCAGTGAAGCTGGGCACTCTTCCTGCACGGCTTCCGCCGTCGCCTCGATCGTTTTCGTCTGCTCAATGGATCCATGACGCTTACCTCGCAAACTCTGTCATTGTTGTTTAGTCCTCAGCCGTGCCCAGCTCTTTTTTTCAGCCCTAAGGACTGTAACCCACCAGGCTTCTCTGTCCCTGGGATTTCCCAGGCAAGAGTATTGGAGTGGGTTCCCCTTTCCTTCTCCAGGGGATCTTCCTGACCCGAGGATTGAACCCGGGTCTCCTGCACTGGCAGGCAGATGCTTTACCAATGAGCCACCTGGATTGTGTCCCCTTAGCAACCTGGGAAGTCTTTGAGGTCAGATATGGTGTTCTTTACCTCTGTCTTCCCAGTACCATCGCAGGCTGTCAGCACAGCTAGCGTGGTGCCTGATCAGCACTCAGTTAACCATGGTTACGTCAGCGGATATAGGTGTTCAGGCACATCACCCCTTAAGGTCCCAGTTACCTGGTCTCTCCGGTAGGATTTTTTGCGAGGATTGGAGCCATCTGTAATTCTGTTTCTGACACAGAGATGACTGGCCACGTGAGGCTGTTGAGCACCTGAAATGTGGCCAGTGTGTCTGAGGAACTGAATTTTTTATTGTATTTAATTTTAGTTAAATTAACTTTCAGTAGCCACATGTGGCTAGTGGCTGCTGCATTGAATGGCACAGCCCTATAAACTCAGCTATTAATATTTTTTCAATATTTGTACTTTTCTTTATTTCCCTTTTCCTTCAGCCTTGATTCACCTCTTCTATTGCTGTTCAAATAGCTCCAATTATCTCTTTATGTAGCCCGTAAATAGACTGCAGGAGAATGTAAACAGAATACTGGAGGGCTGTGATTTCAGTCAGTGTTCAACTTGTTTTCCTTCTGGGTGGCACTGTTTTTCCTGGGGCTTGCCAAAGACTTAGCGCTTATTTTGCTAATGCACACTTTGCACAGCTCAACCAAGACTTGCCCAGAATCCCTGTGGACTGGGCTTGAGTGCTGCTCCTTGCGGCAGTCTTGCCGAGGGAGAGGACGAGTTCTAATCTAGTCTAGCTCTGCACGCCGGCGTGGGTTCCAAACGGACACCGTCTCTTCCAGCCTTTTCCAGCCGGTTTTAACTCTGCTTAAGCATGTTGAACTGCAGAGAGGCAGAGAGGAATAGTGGACTGTGCTCTGCCCTGTGGAAGCCTCGGTGTGTGTTCTAGACAGCGCGTGCTCTCTCTCAGGAGCGCCTCCTGCACGCGTCTGCGCTGCTCAGTAACCCGGTGCTGGGCGCACAGGACGTCCTTGGAAGGTGTCTGAATACGGTTCAGGGAAGACGAACTGGAAACTCAGAACGTCTCAGGTGGCCTCTGCTTTCGTTTATTTGTATATTTGAGGGTTGAAGCAAACTTGAGGGGGTGTCTAGAACTTGGGAGAGCCACGTTGGCCGTGATGGCAAGCCCTCATAAACACGTCAGCTGGAAAACTGGCCTGCAAATATGAGAGTGGGGTGTCTCTGTGGGCTTCTGGCACTCACTCTGCTGTCTCTGGAACCGAATTTCTGATCGTCCTTCCCGTTCACCTTGCCAGTCCTGCCTCCCTTCCTTTTTCTGTTCATCCCTAGAAAGGGGGTGAAGAAATTAAATAGAAGACCAAGTCAACCATCAAGAAAAGCTGTTTAAAATTTTTCTTTTATTGAAATATAGTTGATTTACACAGTTGGATTAATTTCTGCTGTACAGCAGAGTGACGTGTGTGTGTGGTTGCTCAGTCATGTCTGACTCTTTGGGACCCCATGAACTGTAGCCCACCAGGCTCCTCTGTCCATGGGATTCTCCAGGCAAGCCTACTGGAGTGGGCTGCCATTTCCTTCTCCAGGAGATCTTCTTGACCCAGGGATCAAACCTGGGTCTCCTGAATCTACCTGCATTGGCAGGTGGATTCTTTACCACTGTGCCGGCTGGGAAGCCGTGTGTGTGTGTGTGTGTGTGTGTGTGTGTGTGTGTATCTTTTTCCTATTCTCTTCCTTTACGGTATCACAGGATATTGGATGCAGTTCCCTGTACTAAACAGTGGGTCCTTGCTTTTTAATCCGTTCTATTAATATATACAGTGGTTTGCATCTGCTAATTCCAAACTCCCAATCCTTCCCTTCGCCACACCCCTCCCCCTTGGTAACTCAAGTCTGTCCCGCCAAGAGAAATTTCTGAACCAAGGTTTTTTTCCCCTTCGAATGGTTTCAGGTTGTGACTGACTTTTATTAAATAAGCACCATCATCATAGTTAATATTTATGAAGTGTGTGTTACCTGCATATTATGCCAAGAGCGTAAAATGAGTTCTGTCCCCTCATCCTCACAACAGCCTGAAGAGAAAGGCTCTGTTGTGGCTCCATTCTGCAGATGAGACTCCCCAGACAGAGGGGTTTGGGCACCTGGATCTATGAGGCAGGAGAGAGCGGGATGCGGCCCCCCTCTCTCATTGTGTGATGTCGGGGTTCCTTCCCTCTGCCAACTCGGCCAAGTAAACCCCCATTGTCTTTGCAGGGAGAGGGACGGAGCGAGGTTGCAAGTCTCAGAACCCACAGGATAATGAAAGGGTTTTCAAGTGAAAGCTGGAAACAATACATTTTTAACAAAATGGGCAGTTACTCTAATTGCTGTGCCCCTACTGTTCAATTCCTTTTTATGTCCTAATTCATTAAATTATGTGCACACACGGGCTTATCATTTACAGATGTATGCACTTTTAACGGGCTCATATGAAACAGATGTTTCACGAAAGGTAACCGAGAGCAAGTGATCTAAACCCTCCTTTAGTGGGTATCAAGTGAGTATTCTGGCCTGTCACCTGCAGAGTTTTCTGCTATTATTTTGAATTGCAGTGTCCAGCGCAGGGAGGAGAATTTGGTCTGTCCCCTGGAGGAACAAATAAAAACATAACGACCCAAAAAACAGACATCTGCATCTCAAAATAAAAGAGGGTGTGTGCAGGTGACAGGCAGGCGGTATTCACATGTGGGCTCAGGTGGATAAGAATGAGCTTTACAAGCGGTTGGAGGAGAATAGACCCATTGCATTACGGTAGACTTTTTCTTTTTTACTTTTTAAGAGCCTTATTCTATCTTAATCATCACAGTCTTAGAATTCATAACTGAGCAATTATCATGCTTTTTTATCCAGAATTTATCAGTTAATTATTTTTATTTTTAAAAATATATATATTTTGGCTGCACCGCATAACTTGTATGGTCTCAGTTCCCCAGCCAGGAATGAACCCAGGGCCCCAGCAGTGACCTCGGAGTCCTAACCACTGGACCGCCAGGGAACTCCCTAATTCCTTATTTTTAGATGGATTGCTCCATCGCTGTTGTAACTGGCTGGAAAATGGATGTGCATCAGTGAACGTGATGTCAGATTACTGTCTCCCAGATTCTGAAAGAGTGAGGTGGGCTCTTTCCACAGGCCCTTCCTGGCTCCACGTAAGTCCCCTTTAGTTAATGATGACTGTAGAATGAGTTTCAGCTAGGTGTGCCTTAAAACCCAGCGCCTTACTCCCTTCCGAGGCTCCGTCTCCCTTGGGAGCTTTCCCGTGGCTGCAGGCGGGTGGTGCTGAGCTGGGCCCCTCTTGCGGCCGCAGGAGGCTGGATGCTCGCGGTGGGCTTCTCCATGCCCTGTCCAGGCCCTCCGCTGAGGCTTCTGGAGCAGCTGGAGGCTGTCCGAACCTCTCTTTTCACATGGCCTCCTGTGACGTGGGCTTCCTCACAGCGTGGGGCCCCTAAGCTCTTCACGTGGCTTCTCCCAGAATGAGCATTCCAGGAGATGCAGACAGAAGCCTTTCAGGATCTCGCCTCCTGTGTCACAGTGTTACTCTTGCCATATCCTTTTGATCAAAAAGAAATCAAAGTGGCAGCCCAGATTAAAGGGGAAGGGCCCACCCAGCGACGTGACGCTCCCTGGAGGTGTGGGTCCCTGGGCAGGCCCTCTTTGGAAACCACCTACGTACTAACTAGAAAGAAATGCACACCTCTTTCAATACACAGTCACATGGCCTGATACATCCACAGTGCCCTGCACTGGAAGACATATGTCAGCAACCATTTATGTCAGGACTTATTCAGAGTGTTGGGGGAAAATAGTAATCACGCCTCAAAGTCCACAGTGAAATTTATTGTTTATGGATTGTCAGTTCTCTAAACAACAACAGCAAAAAGCTGGAGCAAAAAGATGGCTGAAACTATGTCATTTTGTACGTTCAGAGCTGGACACCGTCACAGGTGAAATATAAAATGGACCATGAAATATTAAGTGGCATATCAGGTTTATTGCATATATGACCATGAGACTGTGTTTTATTTTGTCTTATGGAGCTCTAAAAAAAATCCATGTAATGGATTAAAGGTATTAAAACTCCCATATTCCGCCTGGCTCTAGGCCAGAGAACAGGGCATGATAAATAATCCCAATAGACAGAATATGTAGGAAGGAATTTTAAAATGTATTTTCGATAGACATATTGACCTCCCTAACTAATAAAAATGTATACATGAGGTTAGTTTTGAAGGAAATGTGCAGACCTCACACATTTATAGTGTATGTAAATACTGCATACACTATAGTGCTAGAATCCTTAAAGTATTTCCCACATCTCTGTGACATATGGCTGTCATATTCTGTCTTTACTCTAGAAGCAAAGCATGGATTTTATATATTTTATTTACATGTGCATTTACTCTGGGAAGGAATAATTTTATTTAAAGCAGGAGCCAAATCTGGGCGGTAACCTATTTTGTAAATAAAGTTTTATTGGTACATGCCCCACCCCACTCATTTACTCACTTGCCTGCAGCTGCTCCCCAGCAAGCTGCAGAGCTGAGTGGCCGTGACAGAGACCATATGTCCCACACAGCCTGAGATACTTACTGTCTAGTCCTTTACAGAAAGAGTTTGCTAATCTTGTCTTAAAACATTAAAAAAAAAAATTGTGGGACAGTTAGACTAGAAATGAGTGCCTTGTTTCTTGGTTATAATCATGTTAGGTGGATTCCGGAAGCCAGTTCTGGACCAAGCTGGTCCCCAGCTCTGTGATCTTGGCCAAGTCATTTAACTTCTGGAAGCTTCAGTTTCCTTCTGTGAATGAAAGTGGAAGTGAAGTCACTCAGTCCTATCTGACTCTGTGCGACCCCATGGACTGTAGCCCACCACACTCCTCTGTCCATGGGATTGTCCAGGCAAGAAGACTGCAGTGGGCTGCCATTTCCAGATCTTAGTGACCCAGGAATCGCACCAGGGTCTCCTGCATTGCAGGTGGATTCTGTACCAACTGAGCTCTCAGGGAAGCCCCCTTCTGTGGATAATGGAGGTTAAAAATCTGATAGTGATACTGATCTCTGCTCTTCTGTACACTTATGCCACGAGGGAGCAAGGGAGGCAATGTGATGAAAACCCCCCTGGGGTCCTGTGTCACCAGGTGGGCTGCTGGCGGCTGACAGTGGCTGAAATGGCCATCACGTATTCCATAGTGCACAGGATATCTTGGCAAGGATGTCTATGCAAACTTCATTCTTACGCTCATTTTTCCACCAACCTTTATTGGGCACCTGCTGTGTACTTTTAGTCACTGAACATTCAAAGACAAGGCAGCTGCAGCCTCTGTGTGCTGGTGACGTGCCCAGCCATGGCAGCCTCGGGGACCATCTTTGCTGTCTGGTATTTTTAGTTGTCCGTCTGCGTGGGCCAAGAACAGTGTCTCCTAACTTCTTTTTAATCCGGCATTTAGCACGATGTCTGGTCTTGCCGGTTGCTCAATAAATACATGTCAGCACTTGGATGTTGCTGGCTCGTAATCATGGTCCCGTCCGTCTGCACACCCCCACCCCTGGTGGCCCATCCAAAGTGCTGGAACTTTCGGTTCAAGCAGTCGTGGAAGGCTCTCAAGCTGATTGAGATCGCCGTGGCAAGGAGGCGTTTGGGGAAGCTGTTCCAGGGTCTGTGCGCACGGATTGGGGTGATGCGCAGAGCTGGGTGGAAGCCACACCTGAGTGGGAGGGTGAGGAGGTCAGGCTGGCACGGTGCTCCGCTCCTCTTAGCCTAGGGAGGACCACATGAGGAGGGATGAGTGTTCTGAGCAGGACGATGGAAGGAAGGGGCAGCATCAAGACTCCTGTTGATGTTTTAATTGGAGCAGTTGCTTTACAACTTTGTGTTGGTTTCAGCTGCACAACAGCATAAATCAGCTGTAAGTATCGTTGTTGCTGTTCAGTGGCTCAGTCGTGTCAGACTCTTTGCCACCCCGTGGATGGCAGCACTCCAGGCTCCCCTGTTCTTCACTTTCTCCTGGAGCTTGCTCAGACTCATGTCCATGGAGTTGCTGATGCCAGCCAGCCATCTCGTCCTCTGCCGCCCTCTTCTCCTTTTGCCTTCAATCTTTGCCAGCATCAGGGCCAGCAAATACATATTTCTATAGATAAAAGAAATATGCCCTCCCCGGGGAGCCTGCTCCCCTATCCCACCCCCAGGCCGTCACAGCGCACCGGGCTGAGCCTCCCTTGCTCCACAGCGGCTTCCCGCAGCTCTTTCACACCTGGTTGTGTATATGTGGATGCTACTCTCTGAATCCGTCCCACCCTCTCCTGCCCCCGCTGCATCCACACATCCATTCTCGACGTCTGCGTCTCTCTCCTGCCCTGTGGATACGTTCATCTGTACCATTTTCCTGGATTCCATAGATGTGCATTAACAGGCACTATTTGTTCTTAGCATATCAAGACTTGCGAGTGATGTGGAGAAGGGTGATGGGAGGTGAAGACTGTTGAGGTTGATCAGCACAGGCACGAGCCCCTGATCCTGGAACGATGGTAACTCTGCTTGAAGGGCCGTGGACAGGCGCTGGGCCCAGTCCTTCACTGTGATTCATCGTTGAATGTGCACGGTGATCCGGTGAGGGCTATGAAGTTTTTACAACAAGTGGAGACTCAGAGACATTAAGGAACTTCCCAAAGTCACACAGCTAGAATTAGGACTTGAACCCAGACCAGCAGGCTTCAGAGTTCACATTTCTAGCCACATGCCTCAGCTTGTCTGTCAAGATGGAAAGTTCCCCAAAGAAAGGAATGTCCCCAAAGACCTGAGCCTTGAGGCCTTCTCACAGCTGGTGAAAGTTTCTTTGAATTATTTTTTCAAGTTTTCCGTAGCAATCTCTTCTTCTTTTTTTAAAAAGCTTTACTGAGATTAAATTTACATATCATTCAGTTCAGGCTTTTAAAGTATACAATTAGTGGGTTGTAATATATTCACAGAGTTGTGCAACTACCACCACTATCTAATTTTAGAACACTTTCATCATCTTGAAAAGAAAATCATAGTGGTTCATTTTATGTGTCAACTTGCCTGGGGTGCCGTGGGGTGCCCAGATACTTGGTCAAACATTATTCTGAGTGTTTCTGTGAAGGTGGGTTTTTTTGGTCTCTCTTTGTTTTTTATTTTATATGGCAGTATAGTTGATTTCGGAGAAGGCACTGGCACCCCACTCCAGTACTCTTGCCTGGAAAATCCCATGGACAGAGGAGCCTGGTGGGCTGCAGTCCACGGGGTCTCGAAGAGTCGGACACGACTGAGCGACTTCACTTTCACTTTTCACTTTCATGCATTGGAGAAGGAAATGGCAACCCACTCCAGTGTTCTTGCCTGGAGAATCCCAGGGACGGGGGAGCCTGGTGGGCTGCCGTCCATGGGGTCGCACAGAGTCGGACACGACTGACGAGACGCAGCACAGTTGGTTTACAATGTTGTGTTAGTTTCACATAGACAGCAAAGTGATTCAGTTACACATACATCCATTCTTTTTCAGATTCTTTTCCCATATAGGTTGTTAAAGAATATTGAGTAGAGTTCCCTGAGCTCTACAGTAGGTCCTTGTTGGTAATCTATTTAATATACAGTAATTGTGTGCTCAGTCACTTTAGTCATGTCTGACTCTTTGCACTCCTATGGACTGTAGCCCGCCAGGCTCCTCTGTCCATGAGATTATCCAGACAAGAACACTGGAGTGGGTGGCTGTGCCCTCCTCCAGGGGAGCTTCCCAGCCCAGGGACTGAATCCGTGTCTCTCCTGTCTCCTGCATTGGCCGGTGGATTCTTTACCACTAGCGCCACCTGGGCTGCATACAGTACTGTTTGTGTGTTAATCCCAAACTTCTGATTCATCTCTCCACACCACATTTCCCGCTTTGGTGACCATAAGTTTGTTTAGCAATTTCTTTTATTTTTTTTCACTGTTTATTTGTTTAATCAGCTGTCAGGATCTTCATGACATTTTGCGGGATCTTTCCTTATAGCACAGCACTCTCTCTGTGGCGCATGGGTTCCAGAGCACGGGGGTTCCAGAGCTGGGTTAGGGTTAGTGGATTCCAGAGCACAGGGGTTCCAGAGTGCCGCGCGTGGGTTCCAGAGCACGGCGAGGGGGTTCCAGAGTGCGTGGGTTCCAGAGCGTGGCGAAGGGGTTCCAGAGCGCAGAAGTTCCAGGGTGCATGGGGTTCCAGAGCGCACCAGCTCAGCAGTTGCGCTGTGTGGGCTTACTTGCTCCTCTGCACATGGGATCTTCCTGGACCAGGGATCGAGCCCATGTTGCCTCCGTTGCAAGGTGGATTCTCAACCCCTGAACCACCGCAGAAGCCCCAGCAATTTTCTTTTTTTAAGAACTCAAACGAAAGCACTTTGACGCCCTTGTCCCTCTCACATGAAGAAACAGTGAGAAATCACTGTTAGGGAAGAAGAAAAATCAGCCATGTTAGAGCATCTCTCTAATCTGAACACACCATGTAGAAACATAAGAATCTTTGAAAATGAAATCTCCCCCAATGCGTCCCTTGGAGCAGATGTGTGTCACCATCTCCCTCGCTAGCTCAGTCATCGGGTTCCTCCACTAGAAGCTTTGCGGGTGTTTCCGGTCGCCCCCTACGCCCTGGCCTTCCCGGAAGACCCGCCCCTCCTGAAGGCATCCCGAACCTGCAGACAGGGACAGCAGAGCCATCACACAGCCTCGGGTTTCCCTCTTGTGCCAGATACATCCTGGCTAAGGAGGTGGAAGTGGTCCACTGGCAAGAAAGGGAGCAACCGCCCAGGGAGGGGTCGGGATCCCTCCTCTCCCCTCCCCAGCTGAGCCCCCAGGCTGGGGGTGGGCGAGCCACGTGTGGCCTGAGTTGCACGCAGAGTCGCCCGCCCTCGGACCCTCGTCTTGTATATTCTCGGCAGGGAAGGTGAGGGAGGTGTTCCCGCCTGCTCTGTGCATGCCTCCTGACCCCGGGGTTTGCTTCTAGGGGACTTTCCTACCGCACTGCTTTGACTGGAAAGGAGCAAGCGCATTCTTGCTCCCCCTTTGGCTTCTTTCTGTTTTAGTTTTCCAGTTTTACTTTTGGCCCTTAGGCATGGGTCTGCTTGACATGGTCTGTATTGTCTCAAACTTGCTGCCAGGGTCTCTGCCAGCCTCCGGCCAAAGCAGCTCTGCAGGATCACAAGACAGGATGTCAGTGTCCTGTCCTCGCCCCGCACCGGGGTCACACCCGTTCTCTTGAACCCAAATCACGTGCCTGCCAATTCCTGCTTATCCGCTCCCTACTGTGTGACCTCGAGCAAGTTCCCGCACTAGTCCTCACCTCCAGTGTCTTGACAGGAAGTATTTTTTAGAAATAATGACGAGCTCACTCATAGACCCATTATGGGGGTCAAATGAATTAATACATGTCAAACGCTTACAACAGGATGGGGGTGGTGCCTAGCCCTGCGTACGTGCTCTGTGAGCGTCGCTGTTAATATCGCCCTATCATACTTGTTTGCCGGGATGAGTTTCCTGTCGTCTAAGGTGTTGGTCACATTAAGACATGGCTTGCCTACCTGCTCCCAGATACTCCAACAAAGACTCAAATGTCATGTTCTGTTGTTTACCTGGTGTGAGCCCAGCGGTGTGCTATACATGCTTGTCATCCCCATTTCCCAGATTAGGAAACTGAGGCCCAGGAAGCTGACCTGACCTTCATTTGTACCATTTCTTTCTTTCTTTCTTTTTTTTTAGATTCCACATGTAAACGCTGCTAAGAGGCAGCGTCAGGAACTGGGCCCCTGCCTCTGTCTCCCTGGCTGCAGGAAATTATTTTTTTTTTTGTCCTAAAGTTCGTCCCACAAGGAGTTTCCTTACCTTTGAGCAGGGTTCTTCAACCTCAGCTTATTTCTAATCTGGACCAGACAGTTCGTCGCTGTATGGGGGGTGGGGGAGGGCTGTCCTGTGCACTGTGGGATGTTTGTTATTTGCTCTTATTTATTTGACTGCTCTGGGTCTTAGTTGCAGCACGTAGGATCTTTTTTGACACATGCGGGATCTAGTTCTGTGACCAGGGATCGAACCCCGGCCCCCTGCATTGGGAGCTTGGAGTGTCAGCCGCTGGGCCACCAGGAAAGCCCTGTATAGTTGATTTACACTCTTGTGTTAGTTTCAGGTATACAGCAAAGTGAGTCAGTTTTTATATATATATATATATATATATATATAAAGTGGATATGTGTTTTTTAGATTTTTCCCATGTAGATCATTACAGAGTTTTGCATAGAAGTGACCTGTGTTAACTATTGGTTATCTATTTTATATATAGTGGTGTGCATACGTCACCCCAGTCTCCCAGTGTAGCCCAGCTCCCTCCCTTCCTCCTTGGTAACCATTAAGTCTTGTTTTCCACGTTTGAGATTCTAGCTCTGTTTTGTAAGTAGAGTCACTTGCACCACTTCGTTTAGGCCCCACATATAAGCGGCACTGCCTGGCACCTGTCTTTCTCTGACTTACCTCACTCACTAATGATAATCCCAAGCTCCATCATATTGCCGCTTGTGTGCCTACTAAGTCACTTCAGTTGTGTCCATTCCTTTCTCCAGGGGATCTTCCCAACCCTGAGAGTATGTGTGCAACTTGCCTGGCACAATGTTCCGTAAGTGATGGTCAACCCAGACCTCCCCATCCGTCCACTTTTCCCTGGGACTGAACCCTCATCTCTTACATCTCCTTCATTGGCAGGTGGATTCTTTACCACTAGCACCCCCTGCTGCAAATAGCACTGTTTCGTTTTTTATGGCCGACTAATATTCCATTATATATATATACATGTGCCACATCTTTATCCATTCCTCTATGGGCATTTAGGTTGCTTCCGTTTCTTGGTTTTCGTGAAGAATGCTTCTGTGAACACTGGGGTACATTGTGGGATGTTTGGTAGCATCCTTGGCCTGTGATCAATAAATGCCTGTAGTTGCCCCCAGTTATGGCAGCCAGAATCTCTCCAGACCTTGCCAACTATCTCTTGCTGCTGCTGCTGATGCTGCTAAGTCGCTTCAGTTGTGTCTGACTCTGTGCGACCCCATAGACGGCAGCCCACCAGGCTCCCCCGTCCCTGGGATTCTCCAGGCAAGAACACTGGAGTGGGTTGCCATTTCCTTCTCCAATGCATGAAAGTGAAAAGTTAAAGTGAAGTCACTCAGTCGTGTCCAACTCTTATCGACCCCATGGACTGCAGCCCACCAGGCTCCTCTGTCCATGGGATTTTCCAGGCAAGAGTACTGGACTGGGGCGCCATTGCCTTCTCCGAACTATCTCTTAGGGGGCAAAAATCAGTGTTAGTTAAGATCCACTGTTCAATGTTTAAAAAGTTGGAGGGAAAAGTGGACGGATGGGGAGGTCTGGGTTGACCATCACTTACTGAACACTGTGCTGGGCAAGTTGCAAACATACTGTCTCTTTCACCAGCAGAAATTTTAGGATTATCTGCAGTGTCCAAGAGGACACTGGGGTAAGAGAAGGAAAGAAAACTCTCTGGCCACTAAAGTAATCAGGGGCAGAAGAGGGATCCCAGCCAGGCGGTTCTGGCAGCAAAGCCCATGACCTTCCCATCACTTCCTCAAAGGGTTTTCAGCAGGTTCAGGGCATTTTAGTTCTTTTTAGGAAACAAGAAAACCCAGATGATGAGGATTGAATTGGTTTCTAAGTTATTTTGAAGCCACTAATATGAGTGTATACCTGTAAAATAACAAGAAAATATAACAAAACGACACTTCTTTGCAGCAAATGGTGACCCAGTAAGTACAGCATTACTTTGTTGCAAAAGAGGGGTTGGCTACATTCTAGTGTCTTTACCCTTGAACTTACTCAGAGCTGGGAAGAGTGGCAAAAATTTCCATGTGACAAAATGTACTCTTTTAAAACTATTCCCCTAAAGTATCCTCCCCTCATTACTTTTCTGTAAGGCTGGTATCAGTGTGATTTTCAAATATATTTATGGGATATAAGCAAAGAATTGTATATCTAAGATGATATACATTTTAATGCTCTTGTTTTAATTCACTGTGGGTGTAAGAAATTTGAGCAGATAATAGAATGTCATTTGTTAGTGTAATAATTGCTTTTTAAGAATTATGGGAATCCTGATTGGAAGTAGAATATAAGACTGAATCATTTGGTGTGGAGATTAACTCTTCAGGGACCTTCCTCTTGCGATGCAATTAGCTTCATCCGTACTGGACTCCAGAGACTGGGTCTAGCGTTTGTTGCGTTAACGCCTTCCATTTCTGATGCCTCTCTGCTCACATCATTAATAAGTAGTTAGATGTGTCGGGCTGTTAAGTGATTTTAAGAGAGAATTTATTTGAACCTGTCACAAGCTATCTTAGTCTGTCCTGGAAAATAGTGATCTAAAGCATCGTCTGTTACAAACGTCACCTAAAACAACCTAGGAGATAATTTTTGACTATGTTCCTTGAAGCAAGAAAGCATATTATAAAAATGAAATGTAGGTGTTGAATGTGTCATAGTCCCTTAGGAAAATACGACAGCGCTTCCCATGGTAAAAGTCAGTCCCAGGAATAATTTCTGCTGCTGGCCAAGAGCCCAGGCAGGTGTAGCTGCAGTACAGGAACATCAGTGGATCCTCCGCCCATCTCTCTCGATAAGGCCTAGACTATCTTGTCAAATTTAACCATGTCTTGATTCAAGTCAGTGTTTGGAAAATTATAAACATCGATTAAAAGAAAAGGAGGTACCCAACCCTGCAGTTCTCCAATGCCAGTAAATAGGCCCTAGCACATCACACCTAGCGATGTTCCTAGCAGAGGAAGGAGATGGGTTAAAAACCTTTAAAAGCTGTGGGTTTGAGTGAAACAAGAGTAATAAGGAGACTTCCCTCGAGGCCCAGTGGTTAAGACCTCGCCTTCCAATGCAGGGCCTGTGGGTTCCATCCCTGCTTCGCGAGCTAAGATCCCACGTGCCTCCTGCTCAAAAACACCAAAACATAAAACAGAAGCAATATTATAACAAATTCTATAAAGACTTTAAACATGGTCCACTTAAAAAAAAATCTTAAAAAAAGAGTATCTATTCAGCCAGTTAAATCTCTTGTAAAACTAATAGTCTTTGTGTTTAAATTTCTGAGATGCTAAGGCGCCTACTTCGGGGGCCCTCCCTTCCCTTTCCCCGGGGGCTGGAGGTGGAGTCAGTGCGGTTCTGCCTTAGTTTCAGACGAGGAGGCAGCCCTGGGCGCTTAGTATGTGCTCAGTAAATGGTGGGTGCTGTTAGTTCAGCTCTCCAACTCTGACCCCCATCCGCCAACTAAAACCCACTGCCAAAATTCCGTGGGAGAAGATGCAGGCTTCTGGTGAGCATAAACACACTGGCAGCCTGGAGATCTGAATAATGTACTAACTGCCCAAGGAGGGGAGGGTTCGGGGCGGCCCTGAGCAAAGGGGAAGCCGGCACAGTCCCCGTGCCAAATTGACTCAGCAGATTGTTTGGGATTCCGGAGAGGTTAGGACAGTAACAAGGCATTTTTATGTCCGGGTGTCTCCGATGTTGCTGCTGGGCCTGGGAATTATCTGGGGCTTTTGTTAACATGCCTGTTTGGATTCGGCAGGCACTTCTGGGGCGGGGCTGGCGGGGCGCGCGGGAGTCGCGCCTTCCACCGGGGTCCCAGGTGGTGCCGAGGCAGGGGCCGCAGCTTGGAAGGCCATCCTTCCTTTAAGGGCTTGAAAATCAAAGTCCTCCCCGCCGCTCTGGTCCCCTGCCTGTGCTCAGCACCTGTTGCCCGCGCGGTGAGAATAGCAGGGGTTCTCAGAGCGCCAGCCCCAGCCCTGGGCTAGCATCCCGGGCGACCCGGGCAAGCACACACTCCCTCAGGGTCACGGGCAGGTTACTGAGTCAAGACTGCCGGAGCCCGCCCCGGCGTCCCCCCCGCCCCGACCTCCCCTCCCCTTCCCCAGACCCGGGACTGATCTCGGAGCTGCTTAGGGATAACAAAGCCAGCAGAGGAGCGAGGCAAGACCGTTCCAAACCCGAGGTTTTTTTCTTTGGCAATCACCTAATTTTCAAATGCGATTCACAGATTTGAAAAATCCCCCGAGTGTGGAAACAAACCGCTTTTCCTGAAAGATGATTAAAAGCAGACCCCGCCCCCACCCCCACTGGAAAATTAAATGAGCGGCCGCACCGAGGTCCCCCGCGCTCACGTGTAAAGACTATTTTAATAGAAGGGCCGCGTGCGCGCGCGCGCATGCGTACGCGCCCGCAGCGCAGAATCTGGTTCTAATTACTTGTACTTTGGTTGAACTTTGGCGTTTCCTTTGACTTTCTCCCTAATGTATGTGAGCTGTGGGCCTTGCGATCCTGCAGTGCATCCACAGAAAAAGGAGGGGGGAAAATCCAGACCGGCTCTCTTCGGTGCCAACAAAAATGAAACCCAACTGAATGTTTTGACCAAATGCAACACTTTGCGCTTCTCCCTTAATTAGCTGAAACGACTCCCTCCCACCGGGTCCCGGAGCTCGAAATTCCCCGGGGGCCATGCAGGAAATGCCTTTTGCTTTACAACTCCGTTCTTTTTCTTTTAAGGCTCGGCTGCCCAGAGAGTGCATTAAAATGCTGTCTTAATCATCGAAGGTTCTAGTAAAAAAGGCAAGACTTTCATGACGCGGGATGCCTGCCCCGCCCGCGTCTAATTAGGCCCAAGTAAAACCCTGAAGTCTGTCAACATGGCTTACCCAGCTGTAAATTAATTCTCACAAAGAAAAAAAAACAAAGAAAAACAGTATACTGGGCCTTCTCTTAAAAATGTTATCTGCTACTTAATCTAACCTTTAGAAGAATGCCAAGCATGTTAGGAATTGTGAAGGGAGCTATTGTTAGAAGCTTTCTGTGTGTTTAAATGACACTCAGGTGTGTTGTAACAACAAGGACATTTATACTGTGTTTTCTCAGGTGAGTTAAGTTATAAGCACCAAGTCCTCTTAACACGCAATCGCATTATTATTATTTATTTATTTATTTTTGCCCCCCCCCCTTTTTTTTTGGAATAAATTAAACCTCCAGAGTTGTGACAGTGTTTAAGAAAGCTGTGACACTTGGGAGTGCTGATATTCTGCTTTTGTGCAGAATCTGGTCGGTGGAGACTTCGTTTAGTTTGCTTTTGTTTTGTCTGCAGACAACCTCGGAGTTTGGAGTCCTTCAGAGCTGTGCTTCTCACAGTGCCAGCTTCAGTCCCTTGCCAGTCCTGGAAGAAAGGGGCAGCGAGAGCAGATGTTTAGAAATTTGTCCAGCAATTTGACAGAGTAATTTTATGTCTAGAAGAAAAGCGTTTTTTTCCCTCTTTTTAACTTGTAGCTTGTGTTTTGAGCATCTTTTCTGAAATTCCTTTTTTCCTGGAGATTTCATTTTGTATCTTTTTCCCCCTCGAGATTTGCTTTTATTACTATCAATCTATGATAAAAAAAAAAAAAAAAGAAATAGTCCTTTACCATAGATAGTCTGAAAATCACTCATTTAAAGCAAAAGCCTTCCTCACCCCCAGCGCCGCCCCCCCCCCCCCCCCCCCCCGCGAAGTCTGCTGCTGATCGTGGTCCAGACACACCTGGAGGAGAGTTAGTGTGAAGGCAATCAAGACTTGGATGGCTTTTCTGCAAGGAAGGTGCCTCTAGCTTTGTTTGCCCGAGTGACAGCTGCCTCTGCGTGGCGGGGACGGAGAGGTTTAGCTTATGAGCTAGAAGCTTCCGTCAGTGCAGGTATGGATCGGCTGTCTCCTTTGGCAGCCTGGAGAAGGCCCCTGAGCACCTCTGGTGCTGAGTCTGCTCTGGGCAGGGCCCCGTGGAGCCCAACATCCACCTCGCCGGAGCACAGAGCTTCCTGCTTGGCGGTTCCCTGACGGCCGGTCTGGTGCGCAGTTAGGCTGCTGTTGTTGGAGAGGCAGCCACCTTGAGCCAAAACTGAACAGGACAATAGGTAAGCAGGGGAATAAAGAAAAAGCGGTCCGGATGAGTCCTCAAAGGCTGCTTTTCCCCAAATTGAAATTGCCACAGGAGGGCTGGAGTGCCATTGTTTTATTGAATGACACCAGCCTCCCCCCACCCCCCCCTCCCAGGGAAGTCTAAAAACTGCGTTCTTTGGCCTGCCTGACATCGCTGAATGAGCTAATACCCGACACGTTGTCTGCTGAGCCTGCAGAGTTTTTGAGCAAAAATTTTATCATTCCATAGACTGATTGTGCTTGCTCGGAATAAGGAACAGAATGTTTGAGGCCTCTCAAGGGCATTTGATGAATCTAACTCTCATTTAAAGGGACTAATAGATTATTGATTTAAGCAGGATGACAGGGAGCAGATCAATGGCCAGGCACTCTGTAGCTGTCTTAAACACCAGAACTGAAGGGAGCTGTGGGCTGCCCACCTGGCTTGTTCCCCACTGTCTTCATTGGGGTCGAAATAAACGGGGATCACGGGGAAGGGGAGCACTAATAAAAGTTGGCCAAAGTTATGTTTTTGCTGTGTTACCGAAAAAGCCAGAGAGTGCCTTGAAGTTCAGATCTGCTTTTATATTGATGCCATATCCTCGTTGTAATTCTGGAGCTCGTGATGGCTTGTTTGCTTAAAGCCAGCTTTGGCAGTCTCACGGCACCACTGAGATTCCCACGGAAGAAGTGAGAGACCAGCGTTTATCCAGTTTGAGGGGATGTTCGACTATATACAGTCAATTAATTCTTTACCACCGATGGGAAACTTTTTCCAAAGATCACTGTTTCTTGCTTCATAAAAGTCTTTTCTATTTATGTTTGTGTGGGGTGCACGCATGGCACGTGTAGGATTCACATTGCCAACCACAACAAAATCTATTCTTTCTTCCAAACAGCCTGGTCACCTCCTCTGGAAGACTCCCATGATTTTTCTGAGCTGAATAAGGCTTATATAGCCCTCTCTGATATGTTATTTATCCGTGGTTCCCAAACTGCTGCAATTTGGATTCACCTGGGAATATTTTTTAAAAAGCGCTGATGCCTGGCTCCCACTCCCAGGCATTCTGGCGTAATCGGTCATAGATACAGCCTAAGCATTAGGAAGTTTTAAAGCTCCCCAGGTAGTTCTAATATACAGCCAAGTTTGAGAACCACTGTATTATATTTCTAATTGTTAGTTTACTCTACAATGGGCCAAACTTAAGGGATTACACCATGCACCGTCCGTAGCATATAACATACGCTTGGCATGTTACAGCCACTCAGGGAATTAAACAATTAAGCACATGAGCATCCGTTGTACAAATACGGGAAAGTTCATAGCACTGCGGGTGAAATCACCACAGCCTTAGAAGTCCACAGCATTCACTATTGATTGCTTCCAAATAGAACATTTTCATCTGTACAACTATTCAGAAAAAGTCTTCTGATCCAGTCTTTGGTTATAAGTGACTCCCCTCCCCTGGAAAGGCTTTTATGGGCGTTTTATAACATGTCTCAGGATTTTGAGGCCTCTCCCCTTTCAGGTGCTTTGGCAAAGTTGCGTGGGATTAGATCGCCTGCAGTTGTTTCCTCTCTTTGGGAGGGAGGGATGCTGGATGCTCTCAACACATGAATTCGAAGCGGCGTATTTATGGAAATTACACCCACTTCTAAAATTTAGGAGGCAGCTCTGACAGCTGAGTCCAGCCCTAACAAGACTCTATTTACAACTTTGCTAAACTGAGCCAGATTAGCTGTTCTACACGGGCCAGTGGGACGTTAAAATACACTCTCCCCACCCTGCACGCAACTCAGGACCAACTGTGGTTGTGACTACCCAGCTTGGGCCCTGGAGGGGAACTAAAGACACACAGATAAAACCCATCAGAAACTTCTGGAAGGCGTTTAGGGGCAGACTCACTTACATTGATAGCTAGGAGTATAAGTTGACACAGCCCCTCTGGAAATAGCAAAATAACCATACCTTTCGAATTAATGATTCTACTTCTGAGAATTATCCTAAGGACATAGTCAGAGATGTGCTGAGATTAGCTACAGAGATACTCATCATGATGGAATGTTTTGTGGGAAAGAATATTTATTGACAAGGAAACAAACTCATGACACAGTAAGTTAAACAAAGTTGCAAACAGAATCTACAGTATAATTCAAATTTGTAAAATGAACGAAAAACATTTACATTCACGGTAAAATGTTTTGTAGGACAGATGCCGAGATAACAATAATTTTCTCCGAGTAAAAGGACTGTGGGTAATTCTGTATGGGTTTGTTTTCTTAGATTTTTTTTTTCCAGGGCTCCAGAAGCTTTTAATTTTTTAACTTATCTGAAATCAGGCTGTCTCTCACAAGCACTCTTGGATCATAATTTAATTGGCAGTACTCTGTCTTTCTTAAATGATAATGTAGAATAACTATGCATTTTATAATCAAGGGTAACTCAGAATCAGTGACACCCAGTAATAACAACGGCAGTAGTGGCATCTTGGGTTTTTTAAAAATTGAAATATAGTTCATGGGCCAATATTGTATAAGTTACAGATGTACACTATAGTAATTCACAATTTTTAAAGTTTATGTTCCATTTATAGTTATAAAATATTGGCTCTATTCCCCATGTCATATCCTTATTGTTGTTGTTGAGTTGCTAAGACATGTGCGATTCTTTGTGACCCCATGGACTGTACCCCTCCAGAGTTCCCTGTCCATGGGATTTCCCAGGCAAGAATCCTGGAGTGGGTTGCCATTTTCTTCTCCAGGGGATCTTTCCTAATCCTGAGATCAGACTCGCGTCTCCTGCGTTGCAGGTTGATTCTTTGCCACTGAGCCTCCAGGGAATCTCCTTGTATCCTTGCAGCTTATTCTGTATTGTTTCCCTAGATTTTAGCAAACAGTGGTATATCATTTTGTACCGCTTTCTTGTTGATGCTGTTCTGACTCATTTGCTTTCGATGAAGCTGATTAGCTTAGTGTGAGGCATCCTTTTGCATCTGTAGCTTGATAGCTGATCTGATGAGCTTTTGTGACATCCTAAATGCGGACCTTCCTATGCAACACGTGCTGTGATTGTGCCAAGCTACCCAGGAAAGACTATCCTAGATTTATCTACTAGGCCTGTGCAGCTCTAATGAATTCATTCCAAGATTCTTCTGAATTATGAAAATACTATAATTATAGTTGATTCTCTTCCAAAGGGATAATTAATTACTTTTAAAGGAAGCAAATGAGTATTTGAAAGCTATTTGGTTTCTAATTTTATCATTTAACAACTTAGAGGGGCATTTGGGGCTTGGAATGAAGACAAAGAAGGAAAATTGGGAAAGCTCTTGTATTAATTCATTGAATATTTATCGATTACCCACCTATGATGTGCCAGAACCTCTTCTGGGCCTGGAGCAGAGTTATAAACATTTCATCTAAGTTCCTTGGTTTCCCCAGACCCATGCTTGTGGGGTAGCACAGGCAGAATATAAAATGGTGTGCACAGACATTCTAAATTTAGACACTAGTTGGGTTTTATAGAATATAAAATGAGATGCAGTGACCAGGAGTGGGAAGGGGCCTCTTATTTAGAAAAGCCATCTGTGAGGAGCTGACATTTGCTCTAAGATGTAGGAGAGAAGAGGCGTGAGACATATGAAGGTCTCGGAATTTCCAGATATGGAGAATGCTTAGTGTGACACCCGTAAAACTGACACCGGAGCTTGGCCTGCTCGAGGGATGGAGCGGACACCAAGTGTTTAGAGGTCAGTCCAGGAGGAAACTCACTGCATCCGATGACATCACTAAGGCGCCGTATCAGGGGTAGCCTTCCTGAACACCTAGCAAGGAGTTTGCTGTCCTCGGTGACTGCTGGAGGGCTTTGGGCAGGTTCGGGAGAGGGTTGGTTTTAACTCTGGAGCACCTATCTGACTGTGTTTGCAGAATGGACCCGAGGCTAGAAGAGAGCAGGCCAGGAGGCCAGTGCAGAGCCTCCTGCAGCAGCTGAGGTGGGAGATGCTCGTGATCGCTAGGCTAGCCTGGTGCCAGGATCCCGGACAGGAATGGGTGAGCAGTACCTGTAGGGAGGAGGGCCGACTTGACTTGCTGAAAGTTGGGCTACAAGACAATCCAGTCAGTAGAATAGCTGGTCTGGGAGATGACGAACAGTGAAACGACTGGGAGTTAATACTCTGAGAAATATACTGAATGTTGTAAAGTGGTTGGACCTTGGGAGATTCTGGAATGTTATTTGACCACTTTCAGTCACTCTCTTCCCTACTTCCATCATCATTTATGAGCAGTTTTGCCTGTAATAGAAATAGAACCACGTCTTGCTTTGATTTGGAGCATAAATCTGGGGGGTGGGGATGGGAGAATACTGGGGGTTGAAGTTCTGCAGGTTTGTATTTCTCATGGATTTGGGATGGTTAGACAATGAGATGGGGGTCCCCTGTTGGTAAATCTAGAATAAAGAGCAGCATCAGTCTGAGCCATTATCAGTGCAGTGCCGTGCTCTTCAAGCATTACTTGTCCAGTCACCCAGCGGTTTGGTTCAGATGCAAATCTGACTCCAGGGTGGCTCAGTGGTCAAGAATCCACCTGCCAGTGCAGGAGACAGGAGATACAGGTTTGATCCCTGGGCTGAGAAGATCCCCTGGAGGAGGAAATGGCGACCCACTCCTGTATTCTTGCCTGGGAGACCCCATGGACAGAGGAGCCTGGTGGGCTACAGTCCAGGGGGTTGCAAAGAGTCGGGCACGACTGAGCACACACTGACCCCATGGGCTTGAGCTGAACCCTGATGACCACAGTTTCTAATCAGCTCTGTTGCAATGCTGATCTTCTGGTCCAAGGGGGACCCTGAATAGCAAACATCTCGCCCCCATTGCTCTTCGTCATGCTCAGCTCTGGCCCCGCCCTGAAGACCCTCCCCATTGTTGGGTGGCTGTCTGGGGCATTTTCTTCCTTTGCCCTAAGGAGACTTACTTTTGGTTAAGTTACTGCAGGGTCAAGAAGGTCATCCCTGAGACTGTTAAATATGCTGGAAGCTGGTGGAACAAGAGTTGAAAGAGCCCTGGGTGTGCGGTGTGAACATCTGACTGTGTCCTGGCTCCACCACGGCCCTGTTGGTTTTGAATGAGTCACTGCGCTCCTCTGAGTTTCTGTTTCTCTTGAGGCTAAATCGGTGATAACACGACCTCCCTCCCGGTGCGGAAGTGTTCTGCCAATGAGAGAGACACGCAGGATGGCTTTGTGAACTGCAAAGACCCACGTTAGCGGTAGATACCCCTGTAGTGCCCACCCTGACAGCTGGCCTTGGGGGCCTGTCCTGGCAATGTTGTAGCTGAACTGGGGACGGAGGCCTGTGAACCCGCTGGGGGAAAGTCATGAACTGAAACATCTTTTCTCCCTTTTCTCCCCCTCCGCATCTCTGCCACAGCGATTGAGACCCAGAGCACCAGCTCCGAGGAACTGGTCCCAAGCCCCCCGTCTCCGCTTCCGCCGCCCCGCGTGTACAAGCCCTGTTTCGTCTGCCAGGACAAGTCGTCCGGGTACCACTATGGGGTCAGCGCCTGCGAGGGGTGTAAGGTGAGTGCCAGCTCCAGGTCTGGGACGCCTTGACATCTACCCCAGCCTCTCCCATCAGTCTGGTGGTCTGGGCTGTGTTTGATGGTTTCATTTCTTCCTTATATAGCTCATTAGTTAAAAATGCAGAAACTTCTCCAGCTGACTGATGGAAGCCAAATGTTCCAGGGCCCTTAAAATAACCCATAGCAGTTCTTTTCAGGTAACAAGAGCCTTTTGAAGGCGTCCTGAAAAGCATCACCCTATTTCTCTTTAGAACACGCCGTCTGGTGTCTTTGTAGTTTTATTTTATTTTTAAATATGACTGACAGTCCCCTGAATCAACTTGCAGAGAATCCAAGGTTGAAATTGGAATTTATCTTCTGGCTGTTTCCTCAGCCCTGTGGCCTTTGAATTACAGTTTGATTTTCAGCCTGTAGGGACTCGCTACTGTGTGTGGGTCATAAATTCAGGGGAGCTGGATTTAAAATTCCAGCCTACGGAGTCGTGGAGGCTGAACATGTGTCAGAGACTCTATGGCTGCTTTGAATCAAACTAGACAGTCGTAATCGAGTCCAACAGGCTTAATTGAGTGAAAGAGCTTCTTACTTTTTTTTGAAGAGAGAGGAAAAACAAAGAATGACTTCATAGGCAGATCCAACTCACCCACAGACAGTCTTTCAAAGGCTTTGTGTCTGTCTTGAAGCCCTTCGCTAGATACATGGCTTAATTTCTATTCTCGCCGGTGGCAGTTCAGGTGTGTTGTTTAATGTGGAAAATTACAGCCCCCCACCCCCCCCACTCCCCACCCCACAGCCCCCCGGGTGTTCCAGGGCATTTTGTCTTTGGCTGATGAGGGTGGGTACTTACTGTGTGCTCAGGGTCTGTGACAAACCATCCTGAAACGGCGTGGCTTTGAGACCACAGCCTTTTCTTTGGTTTGCAACTCATGGGCCAGTGCTCTCGGCCAAGTTTCTCTGGGGGGTCCGCGTGGTCCTGGCCGTGCTCCACGTGGACTGGATCAGCTGCAGGTTAGCCGGCTGGCTCTGCTTCTGAGGGTGCTGTCCATTGTGGGATGGGGGCCTCTTTTCCCGATGGGCTGGCCCCAGTTATTCCCACGGGCAGGGTTCCAGAAGAGGGCACCAGGCTGTTCAAAGCCTCCAGAGGCCCAGAGGTGGCAGGCTCTGGCCCCTGACACGTTCTGGTGTTGGCCAGAGCAGGTCAGAAGCCCAGCCTATCAACTCAAGGGGTGGGGACATAAACTCAACCTCTCAGCCCAAGGAGTGGCGAAGACAAGATGAGAGGTGGGAACACAGGGGAAGGACCGATCGGGTCTTTGTGTGTTGCGTCTGCCACGCTGTGTGTCTGCTGGCCTGGGAACACGATGAGGGGGACCCGGGACCCTCACCACAGCTGTGACTCACCCACAGCCGGCCGCCAGAAGAGCCGCGTGAGCAAACACCCAAGCGTCAGCCCCGCAAAGAGATTAGGTGACTTTTCCTTCCTTCTCAAGTCATTTGAATAAGCATGTATTCTTTACAGGGTGAGGCCCGCTTAGGGAAATTCATTACAGCCTGAGGGACATCTCTTTCTCTGGGATCACGTTGGCGTGAAAGGAAGGCCACTTCCTCCAGTAGCCTTAGATAGGGTGGGCAACGCAGTGAGCCTGGGGGCCAGCTGGCAGCTGGGTGGAAAGTGAAGCTTTTGTGCCCTCGAAGTACTGCTCAATATCTGTAACCCCTCGCAGAACCTACTGAAATTTACCCTGAGATTTGGGAAAGGTTCACAGAACCCCAGTTCCTTCTGTCCGTGTGTTGTGCAATGCATAAATACATCATTTTCTAGTGCGCATTTGAAAGTTAAATGCAAGGACACTCCTTTATTTCAAAAAACTTTGTCATCTTAGGTCCAGCAGCCTTCATGAGGGCTGTTGTAACTCCACTCACCTGCTCCCTTTCTGCCCTGGGAAAATAAATGAAGCAGCGTGTCTGCTTTTGCCAGATCCCAGGCCCTGCCCACGTGTTAAGCTGTTTCACAATCTCTGAAGGACAAGCTGTTTTAATCAGCTCTTAGTCAGCTAGTTCTCTGACCTCCTGCACAGGATTCTGACTCTTTTTAGGAAAAACCCCAACAGAAACAAGACCGGGACCAGTACAAGCAACTTTGATGAGCTTGGAAAAGCTGTTCAGAGTCCTGCTGGGGTATATCTTTTCAGTAAAGAACAGTAAGCCCAAAAAGGTCAGGTGAGCTGGCCAGCCAGTTGTCCAGCTTAAGGATTAAGCCCACCATAGCTTTGGACTATGGGTGGGTCTCTGATAGCGTGGGCCGCCTTGCCCCCTGGTTGCTGAGAAAGACTGGTCTGCATTTTGGCTTGCTGGGAAGATATAGTGACAAAATTCATAGAACTGAAAAGCTTAAGAAGCCAAAAGTATGATGTAATCACCAAAGAAAAAAATATAGATCTCTAAAAAATGAAATATAACTTTTGTTTTCATTTTAAAAATGACCAGTACAGTGCAGACTTTATTGTATTTAAAAAAAAAAAAAAAAAAAAAACATTAAAATAACCAGTGTTCTACCCTGGGAGAGAAACCCCTGTTAAACCTGTTTTTCTATTAGTTATATGCACATTGTCATTATTATTATTATTTATTTTTACCAGAATAGAATTTTATATTGTACACTGGTTTTGACTTTCTTTTTAAATTTAATAATCTTTCATGACCAAAATGTAAGCAACTGCATAGTTTATAAGGCTGTACCATTAATGTAGTGGTTTATGGCACGTCACAATTTATTTAATGAATCCCCTATTGTACAACTGAGGTGTTCCTGGTGTTTCTCTACTATAAATAATGCTTTGGTAAATAGCCCTCTTGTTTATCTCTGATAACTTACTTAGGATAAATTAGTAGAGGTGGAATTTCTAGGTCAGTGGCTCTGTAGATTTTTAAGGCTTGACCAAATTGCTAAAATGCCTTCTAAAAGACGTTTATCGGTGTAAGCTCTGTTAGTCTGATAGAGTTAATATTATTGAAGACTATTAGGACTCTCTCCCTTGTAATAATAAGGTAATGAGTCAAGAAACAACTTCTCAAACAAACCACAATCTGGTTGTTTATAACGGGCCCCATGCCTGGTGCCGTTTCGGGCTACCAGCAGATCGATGCCTTGGCCCCCTGCTGACCTGTAAGAGCGGGCTCACCCTTTGCCTGGAGATCAAAGATCGCAGCTCTAGACTGGAAGTCCTTGCTCTAAAGTAGGATTCCCAAAGAAAACCCAATTTATATCTTTAAGAAGGAATATCCACAGTGACTCCTGCCTGACGTGACCAGGGTGACCTTATTGACTATTGTTTTGGGGAGAAAACCTCTGTCTCCCTAGGGACCAGGTGGCAGTATCGGTCTCAGAAGCTGATGAGCGGGCCGTGGGCTACCTCTGGGAATGGTCAGCAGCTGTGGGTTGATGCGGCATCACCATGGCAACATAACCACTAGCTGTCCCACAGGGATGTCCCGTTCAGGGGATTTCCAGCTAAGCGTTGGCAAATTTTTACAGGGGACAAAGGGTGCATAAAATGAACATGCGGCGTAGTTAGCTGAGAAGGGGTAACAGTATAAAGTTGTAAAGCTGAGTTTCAGCTGTCTTTAAGAAACAGTTGCGTTGCTCATAGCTAGAATTTGTGTAAAGTTTTGACCTTTATCATATTTTATATTTCCATATTTGTAGCTTTCAAAGGGTGTGGGATCTGCAGTGAGAATACCAGGATTTGACTCCTAGCTAGGCCGTTTTCTAGTTTTCTGACCTTGGGCAAGCATCTTTAATTCTCTCTGTCTCTCTTTTCTCAGTTGGAAAAACAGAGCTAATCAGATCACCACCTTGTAATACTGTTGTGAATGTAAAATGAGTTACTATGGAGCATGTACTTGGCACATCGTAAGCGGTATATATGTGTAGTTATTCTTTTGTACTGTCGTTAACGTATTACGGTGACTTTTGCACACAGTACGGTAACATCGGTTAAAATCTTAGTATTCTTTCTTGTAATGTTCTTTCAGAAATTCCCTGTTCCCTTGTACACAAGGAGACACTGCCTCTTTCCTTCAAGACTTAGGTTGAGACCTAGCCAGTGCTTGGAACCTCCACTGATTATGCTAGGACAGGGGTTGGCACATTGATTCTGTAAAGAGGAGACAGTAAATATTTTAGGCTTCAGAGGCCATATGGTTTCTGTTACAGCTACTCAACTCGGCCATTGTTGTGTTAAAGGACCCACAGACAGTATGTACATGAATAGGCTTGGCTGTGTTCCAATAAAACTTTATTTACAAAAACAGGCAGCAGACCATGTTTAGCCCTTGGGCCTAGTTTTCTGATCTCTGCGAAAGTAGACAGTGATACATCGTATCTTGTGTGTGTACTTAGTCGCTCAGTCGTGTCTGACTTTATAACTCTGTGGACTGCAGCCCACCAGGCTCCTCTGCCCATGGGATTCTCTAGGCAAGAATACTGGAGTGGGTTGCCATGCACTCCTCCAAGGGATCTTCCCAACCCAGGGATTGAATCCCTGTTTCTTGTGTCTCCTGCATTGGCAGGCAGGTTCTGTACCACTAGCGCCACCTGGGAAGTCCATCCAGTTTCTAAAACTCAGAAGCTGATGGCCCGAAGCATTCATGATAGGTGGCATCAGCTCTCTCTGGTGGACTGTGGGGCTAGGACAGCTGCATCCCTCTCCTGCCTGCCCGGTGTCCATGGCAACAGCTTCAGGACCACTCTCCCTACCTGTTCCTCCACCCCTCATCCTCACTCAGCTCCCACCTCCTTATCACCCAGAGCCAGAGATGAGCAGTTTCCTTATAAGTCAGCTACTTCCAGAAACACCTGGTTTACTTTGGAGACGTTTATGGGATATATTTTATAATCTATTGTTGTTGTTCAGTCACTCAGTCGTCTCCAGCTCTTTACGACCCCGTGGACTGTAGCAGGGTGGGCTTGCCTGTCCTTCACTATCTTTCGGAGTTTGCTCAAAGTCATGTCCATTGAGCCGGTGATGTCATCCAACCATCTCATCCTCTGCCGCCCCCTTCTCCTCCTCCCCTCAATCTTTCCCAGCATCAGGGTCTTTTCCAATGAGTTGGCTCTTCACATCAGTGCATCAAAGTATTAGAGCTTCAGCTTCAATATCAGTTCTTCCAGTGCATACTCAGTGCTGATTTCCTTTGGGATTAACTGGTTTGGTCTCGTCTCAAGGGACTCTCAAGAGTCTTCTGTAGCACCACAATTAGAAAGCATCAATTCTTCAGCGTTCAGCCTTCTTTATGGTCCAACTCTCAGCATCTGTACATGACTCCTGGAAAAACCGTAGCTTTGATTATACAGACCTTTGTCGGCAAAGTAATGTCTCTGCTTTTTAATATGCTGTCTAGGTTTGTCATAGCTTTTCTTCAAGGAGTAAGTGTCTGGATTTCATGGATGCACTCACCATCCACAGTGATTATGGAGCCCAGTAAAATAAAGTCTGCCACTGTTTCCATTGTTTATCTATTTGCCATGAAGGGATAGGGACAGGTGGCATAATCTAATTTATTAAATGCTGAGTTTTAAGTGAGCCTTTTCACTCTCCTCTTTCACCTTTATCAAGAAGCTCTTTAGTTCCTTCTCACTTTCTGCCATTAGACTGGTATCATCTACATATTGATATTTCTCCCAGCAATCTTGATTCCAGCTTGTGCTTCATCCAGTCTGATGATGTGATGTACTCTGCAGAGAAGTTGAATAAGCTGGGTGACAACATGCAGCCTTGATGTACTCCTTTCCCAGTTGTGCACCAGTCCAACAACAGGACTGGTTCTTAACCTGCATACAGGTTTCTCAGGAAACAGGTAAGGTGGTTTGGTATTCCCATCTCTTGAAGAATTTTCCACAGTTTGTTGTGATCTACACAGTTAAAGGCTTTAGCGTAGTCAGTGAAGCAGAATTAGATGTTTTGCTGGAATTCTCTGGCTTTTTTGATGATCCAGCGTTTGTTGGCAGTTTGATCTCTGGTTCCTCTGCCTTATCGGAATCCAGCTTGTACATCTGGAAGTTCTTAGTTCACACAGTGTTGAAGTGAAGCTTGAAGGTTTTTGAGTGTTACTTTGCTAGCGTGTGAGATGAGTGCAACTGTGTGGTAGTTTGAACATTCATTGGCACTGCCCTTCTTTGGGATTGGAATGAAAACTGACCTTTTCCAGTCCTGTGGCCACTGCTGAGTTTTCCTAATTTGCTGGCATATCGAGTGCAGCACTTTCACAGCATCATCTTTTAGGATTTGACATAGCTCAACTGGAATTCCATCCCCTCGACCAGATTTGTTCCTAGTGGTGCTTCCTAAAGCCCACTTGACTTCACACTCCAGGATGTATGACTCTAGGTGAGTGACTACACTGCTGTGGTTATCCGGGTCTTTAAGGCCCTTTTTTGTGTAGTTCTTCTGTGTATTCTTGCTCCCTCCTCCTCTTCTGCTTCTGTTAGGTCCTTGCCATTCCTGTCCTTTATTGTGCCCATCTTTGCATGAACTCTTCCCTTGTTATTTCCAGTTTTCTTGAAGAGATCTCTAGTCTTTCCCATTCTATTGTTTTCCTCAATTTTTTTGCATCGTTCACTGAGGAAGGCTTTCTTATCTCTCCTTGCTGTTGTCTGGAACTCTGCGTTCATTTGGGTGGATCTTTCCCTTCTCCTTTGCCTTTCGCTCCTCTTCTTTCTCAGCTATTTGTAAGGCCTCCTCAGCCACTTCGCCTTCTTGCATTTCCTTTTCTCGTGGATACTTTTGGTCACCGCCTCCTGTACAGTGTTACGAACCGCCACCTGTAGTTGTTCAGGCAGGCATTCTGTTACTAGATCTAGTCCCTTGGTCTTTTGTATCAGTTAACTTCTCCTGCCTAACGAAAAGCCTTAATGCTTTTGCCTTAAAACAAAAGACATTTCTAACTGGTTACGATTCTCTGCAGGTCTTCTTGTCTAGGCTGGCTTGGCTTGGGCCAGCTGATGCTACACGGTCAGGACCTTGACAGCCTGACTGGCTCCTCCCCCGTGAGCCTAGCCTGCCCTCCTTCATGTGGTGTGGACAGGCTCCCATCAGTAAGACAAGACAACACCAGTGTGCACACCTCTGGCTACGTCACATTTGCTAGTGTCCCTCCCACTGCCCCAGTGTGGTTATGCCAGCATTCAACGGATGGAGAGGTGGACACCACCCCTTATGGGGAAAAGTGGCCAAATCACTCACTCAGCAAAAGATGAGGGTGCCGGAGCTGACGCGTGATCACACACCTCCTTCTATTGTGCCCTAGTGTCGTGTGGAATTAGTCTCCCAAAACTGTATTCCAGAGTCGCTGTGCTGGGCGCCACAGATACAGAGTGAGCATGACAGACGGGTTCCTCCTGGAACAGGGACACAGGCAGGCAGACAGTTTGGAGTTGGAAGAAAGCGTGGTCTGGTAAAGATGAGTGGAGTGGAACCTGGGTCGACGGAAGATCGGGGCTTCCCAGGTGGCCCGAGTGGTCAAGCATCTGCCTGCCAGCGCAGGAGACCTGAGAGCTGCGGGTTCGATCCCTGGGTCGGGAAGATCCCCCGGAGAAGACAATGGCAATCCACTCCAGTATTCTTGCCTGGAAAATCCCATGGATGGAGGAGCCTGGCAGGCTGTAATCCATGGGGTCACAAAGAGTTGGACACGACTGAAGCAGCTCAGCATGCACGCGGGTGAGAGCTCGGGGTTGAGAAGGAGTCAACTGTGTAATGGGGATGGTATTTTAGGTCAGAAACTGAACTTGGACTCTAGGGTCCTTTCTTCCTTGCTTTGTTGTGCCCCTTAACCTCTCTCGGCTTCAATAGGTGTGTGAAATCCACACGTTTGAACCCCATCCTACGCCAGAGGGCAAATACTGCAACAGTGAGCCCAGTTGGTGCACTGATTTCTTGTTAGGCGTAGCTTGTATGGTGTGGGGGTCCCTGGTGTCTACAAGTCCAGGGTGAGTGGCGGGCAGGGAAGAACCTGTGCTTGCTGGACTCCTTCTCTTCAGCAGGCCTGGGAGCATCTTATGCTCCCGTTTTGGTTAATTCTCATGACAGCCCTGCGGCAGGTGGGCTGTATGACCACCGTGGAAACAGAGGAGAAAACTGAGGCTCAGAGAGGTTAAGGAACATGGCCAAGGTCACACAGCTGGACCTCAACCCTTGCCTGTTTGGAAAATACCCGACTGCTTCAGCCACATCGAACCAGAGGATAGGAAGCCGTGCTGTGTTCCGTTCCAGAGTGTGGGGTTTCGTGGGGGCAACAAATTAAAAAAACAGGGGGGTGCATACATCAAAAGAGAACAACCCTGTCATCTTGGTCATCTCATAAAAGAAATGGCACTTTATTAAGAAGTAAAAGAAGAAAGGGCTTACAAGGCAGTCTTCTCCAAGGAGGGGCAGTGAACAGACGGGCCCCGCCCTGGGCAGCCTCCCAAGTGGTGTTCAGTCCGTGTTCCCTCCGCTTCGCCCTCGATGGGTGGAAACTTCCCATCCCTGGGCCAGCGCCCAGCCCCAGCAGAGCGGGGGTGAGGCTTCCAGGAGGCCCAGAGCGCTGTCTGATCGTGGTCACGCCGGCCGCCTGCTATTTAAAGCAGCCTTGAAGAGGGTAAACTCCGCGAGCCCGCTAGGTCCCTCGAGGCTCGTTTCAGCCGTTTTCTCATCCGCCTTTGTTTTCCTCGCCTCTGAAGCAGGAGGCTCTCATCTCCAGAATGGCCTTCGGCCGCTCCACTGGTTTGGGTTTTTTCCCCTGGCAGACAGCAAGTAGTGTGTGCTTCACACAGAGTTTTGCAATCAGGAAGATGGATGTCTGCACTTAATTTTAGAACTTCTATTAAATATTATAAACATGCTTAGTTATTTTATTTGACCAGGGCCATTTAAGATGACATTGGTTTGTTGTTGTTGTTTTTAATCGACATCGATAAACGTGAACATTATGCTCTGTTTGGAAACCGTTCCGGGCTTTGCCTGTCCTCCACAGTTGCTTCTGCTGAGGGGTTTGTTGCAAGGGTCTGGTCCCAAGAACAATGAGAGACGGTACAATGTCTGCACTGTCGCGGCTAAAGCTGCATTATGAAGCTGCCATCAAGTTCATTATTTCAGTCCTTGAGCCATGAAGTAGGTCCCCTCATAGATCCAAAGAACTCTTCTTTATAAAACTGGTCAAGAGTGGAGAACTAATTCTCTCATTGATCAGTCATTTACTAAACACCTTCTGTGAGACAGGCTCTAGGTAGAGAAGTGAAAAGTTTAATGGGTTTTGTTACCAATGTTCAGTGCATATCCGGAACGGGGCAGTTCAGTACTAGGCATAGAGTAGGTATTTCCTGACCGAGACGATGAGTGCACCAGCAAGGAGGGAGCTGGGTGTTTTCCGGGCTGTGACACGTGCGGGCTCGGGGCTCTCTGGGTGCAGAGAAGGAGACCCGCGTTCCTCTGGCACTTCCCAGGAGGGCTTCGGAGAAGAGATGGGGCGACCACAGGCTGTGTGAGCACTTCCCAGAGGAGGAAAGGGGCAGCGGTGTCCCAGGCAGAAGTTGGAGACTAATGTGAAAGCAAGGACCTGGAATAGCCCGTGGAGAATTACATGGGAAAGTGGAAATGCATCCATTCTGTTAGGGCTTCCACGTGGTGCTAGCAGTAAAGAACCCGCCTGCCACGCAGGAGACGCAAGAGATGCGGGTTCGATCCCTGGGTCGGGAAGATCCCTTGGAGGAGGGCCTGGCAACGCACTGCAGTCTTCTTGCCTGGAGAACCCCATGGACAGAGGAGCTGGTAGACCACTGTCCATAGCGTCACAAGAGCCAGACGTGGTGAAGCGACTTAGCACACACATCCCTTCGGGTCCGGTTGGTCCTGCACAGCTGCGTGCAGGCATCCTGGGGTCAGCAGACGTTAAAGGGGCTCAGAAGGGCCCACGGTCCATCTCCTCAGCACAGCCCTGCCCTTCTCGGTCACGTGTTCTGTGGTTCTCCTTTGTAGCCCTTAACCCAGTTGTAACTAACTTGATTTCTTTTAATTACTTTTTGTTGGGTGTAGTTGGTTTACGATGATGTGATAGTTTCAGGTGTGCAGCAGCATGAATCATTGTTCGTACACTAATGTCCACTCTGTCTTAGATTCAATCCCATGTAGGCTATTACAGAATGTTGGGTACAGTTCCCTGCGCTACACGGTAGTTTCTCATTACTTACTTGCTTTACACGTGCTGCTGCTAAGTCACTTCAGTCGTGTCCGACTCTGTGCGACCCCATAGATGGCAGCCCCCCAGGCTCCCCCGTCCCTGGGATTCTCCAGGCAAGAACACTGGAGTGGGTTGCCATTTCCTCCTCCAATGCATGAAAGTGAAAAGTGAAAGTGAAGTTGCTCAGTTGTGTCCAACCCTCAGCGACCCCATGGACTGCAGCCCACCAGGCTCCTCCATCCATGGGATTTTCCAGGCAAGAGTACTGGAGTGGGTGCCATTGCCTTCTCCGTAGTGGTCCGTATATGTCGATCCCAGACTCCCCCTCCCCCTTCCCCTTGTTACCCTAAGTCTGTTTTCTGGATCTGCATCTCTGTGTTTTATGAATAAGCTCACTTGTACCATAGTTTAGATTCCACATAGAAGTGGCATCATATGGCATTTGTCCTTTTCTGTCTGACCTACTTCACTTACTGTGATCAGCTCCAGGTCCATCCATGTCGCTGCAGATGGGGCATTGTTTCCATCCTTTTCGTGGCTGAGTGATGTAATTAACTTTGTGTATTTGCTGCCTGCCTCCTCTGTCACACCAGAAGCCTCAGGAAGGCCAGGGCTGGTGTTGCATCCGAACATTACTACCAGGGCGTCGTGTGCGGCCCTGCACACAGTGGGGCCCAAAAGAAGAAGTGTTTTAAATCAGGAATCATATTTAATTGTATAGTAATGAATATAGTAATAAGTGACAGGTAATAAATCAGATTAAATGGCATGGTAATGCCCACAAGTGGTGTCATTATATGTATTCTAATTATGTAACGAATTGCATCTGAATATATTGGGTTTGTGATGATATATTCATAAACATTTTTACAAAATTTATTAACAGGATGAACCTTGAGTGGCTAAAATCCAGCTTATTTGCTTAGTCCTTTCTGCCTTTCACTTCAGGGTTCACCCTTCACTGAAAAAGATACATTCTTTTTGATATCTTTAAGCAAACTCTTAAGGATTAGCAACTAGAACTTAAAAACACTGTGAGCTCTTAGTGCTTTAAAGAAAATAAAAATCTCGACGTCTAGAATCTGCCTCTATCTAGAAACATCTCGACAGATGAAATGACAATCTGGCTATTGCTAGTTTTAGTTCCTACAGGAGAAAACACTTTTCTTCTTCTCTTCTGCTGGACAAATGTTGTTCTAAATTGAGAAATCATTTTGGATTGAAAGAGCAGGAAAAGCCTGTCTTTTTTTTCCCCATGTCTGATGTAGGAATAAACAGGAAGTGGAGGGTGAATTCTGAATTCGCCTGCAATCCTATATTGTTTTTTTTGTCATGTCAGCTGAGTAAGAATAGTGTATTTCACTTGGTAGTTTTAAGTGGTTTGTAAATTTTTTTAATGGTTACAAGTTATTAAATGCTTGTTTAAATTACTTTGCTTGTCTGTTGTTTAACAATATCTAGAACATTCTCATTTGCTGTTTTTGTTAAATAAGCCTCAAGTCTAGTTCTTGGTAAAGCTTTCCCCCCTTGCCATACAGCAGAGAAGGAAGCCCCCGTGTTCGCAGTTAACCTGTTGACTCGGGGATGCCTTGCTCCCAGCGATGCCACAAGTGTATGTGTTTCAGGAAGTTTTCAATGAAAAAAATTAGCAAAAAATCAATACCATTTTTGACTTAAAGCAAGTATGGGACCCCGGGGGAAGGGGTGTGTGGTTAACTAAGTTACTTATGCAAAATTCCTAGAGACCATCATGTAAAAGGAATTGTGACCATATATTACAGTTTGACCAAATGACATGAAGACTGTATTTTTGTCAGAGAAATGAAAGCATGCGTCTGGGGTTTCCTGAGAGGTGATAGAAATTATGACCGAACACCACTTCTGTTTAAATAGATTTTTACACTATCAGAGGCTATGATGTTAGTGACTCTGGGGAGATGAGTCGTTCAGACGTCTCTCCAGACCTTTTACTGGAGAGGTTAAATAGGGAGCTTCCAATTCTGTATTTCCTTCTCCTGCATGAACTGTAAGGAATATGAGGAATGGCGTCACCTGGAAGGGCACTCCTGGTTCGTTTTTTAAAATGTATTTTACACTGGAGTTCGGTTAATTACAGTGTTCTGTTAGTTTCCGGTGTGCAGCGAAGGGATTCGGTTCTATTTGTGCATACATCCATTCTTTTTCAGATTCATTTCCCACACGGGTTATTCTAGAATGTCGGGCAGAGGTCCCTGTGCTCTACAGTAGGTCCCTGTTGGTTACTCTTTTGTACAGAGAAGAGTGTGTACGTGTCAATCCCAAACTCCTGATTTCTCTGCCCCCACTTCCCCTTTGGTAGCGGGGGCGCGTCTGTGTTGCCAGCCCTGGACTGTTCTTCCCGAGGGCAGGGCTGTGCATCCCTGGTCTTCCCTCTCCAGATTGTTGCCTTTCCCCTCACCTGCATACCTGTGTTAAATTACAGAAACAGGAAAACTATCTTGTATTCGTATTGCCTCTAAGTTTTTCTGAAGCACTTTCGCTTTATGCAATTAAACTCAGCTGAGCTTTGCTGCCGCTGGGAGGCGGGCAGGGGCGGGGAGAAACAACCCTCCAAAATGTGTCCTCTCTGGTACAGAATTTCCTTGTCAAGTAGCCGTTCGGGGCGTGTGTCGCCGGCTGGTTCCTGCTCTCTTGTGCACGGAGATTAGGAAGGCAGGCCACTTCCCGTGTGGCATCCACCAGGCCCTTTGCTGCCTCTGGTTCTAACCAGAGACTTGGAGGGAGAGCGCAGAGGTGGGCAAAGCCAGGCCTGGGGGCACGGAGCAGGCCAGGTCCCGGTCTTAGCATCAGATCAACTGTGGGAGGTGGAGCCTGGCCATGAGCTTGGGGACCGACCGGCTGTCAGCAATAGGAGGGTGTGAAAGTGTTAGTCGCTTGGTCACGTCTGACTCTTTGCGACCCCATGGACTGTAGCCCATCAGGCTCCTCTGTCCATGGGGTTCTCCAGGCAAGTGGGTAGCCATTCCCTTCATCAGGGGATCTTTCTGACCCAGGAATCGAACCCGGATCTCCTGCACTGCAGGCAGATTCTTCACCATCTGAGCCACCAGCAATAGGAAAGCAATAGTGAATTTAGCGGAGAGCTGAGAGTCCCCGCCTGAGGTGTTTTATTTGCTCCTCATAAAAATTAGAGAAGTAAGTGGAGGAGGTTTTTTTTCCTTCCATTTCACAGGTGAGAAAACGCACCAGGTTCTACAGTGCATGTCCCGGATTTAGAATCTGATGTTGCTCCTGACACGGTTACTGTGGAAACCAGCATGCATACATTGTACAGTTGTTCACTTAATTCTCCCTGATGGTGTCAAAGTCTTTTCACAGTCTGCAATTCTGAACATCTTCATTTCCTGGTATCTTCTGTTTTGACATACAGAGAGGCTGGGAAGGCCTTTATCAGGGGCTCTAGCCCAGCATCAGCCCACAAGACAGAAATCACACGTAGCCAGAACGACCCCAGAAAAATCCCTCCAGCAGGCAGACGGCTGGAGACTGACATATGTCTCCCATTAAGACGACAAAGCCACTTCTTCCTCCAGCTTTGGAAGCAGATCGCTAGCCCTTCCGCAGAGCCACAGATGAGATAGTTGTTTTCTGTTTTCATGTTGACCAAAAATACGTGTCCTTAAGCACAGGAATTATACGAGTGCAACACAACACTCATGTCCTGAAAATCTCGCATCTTTCTAGATATCTCCTTGTCTCTGAGTTTCTTTCATGACAGTAGTTTCCTTGGAATTGGCATTTCTCCTGTGCCTTTCATGAGCTGTATCTTTTTTTTTTCTTTCTTTGTTTTATCTTTAGTTCAGTATTTTTCCACTTCAGAGAGGTGGCTAGCTGTGTCCAATGGCTCAGCTCTGCCAGGATGGGGAGAAGTTTGTTCTCTGCACCCTAGAATTCATCCCTGAAAAATATCTAGAAATGGGAATGAAGGTCTGCGTGCATCTCCCCCGCACAAGGCTCTCATTGTCTGGGGAGGAGGGCTGGGTTCTGGCAGCCTGGCCCCATCAGAGCCTTGTTCCTTGTTCCACATTGAAAAGATGACATTCCTCTGCTCGCAGCAGCCTGCCTGGGTGTCTGGCACCAGTTCTGTAGCCGGCACAATCGCCCGGGGCATTTTTGTTTGGGTTGGTTTTGTTTTATTCCAGAAGCAGCACAGTGCTGGCTGCCTGAGTGTCCAAGGTAGAGCTGTTTCTGCAGAGCTGGTTGACAGGCTCGTCAGCACGGTCAAGGTGGCCCGCCTGCCAGGGCGGCTGCTTCCCGTTCACTGGTGTCAGAACGCGAGAAGGCGCATACAGTGAATTTAACTCATTAGCTTGTTCTCAAGTGTTGCCGAGGCAGCCCTCGGGGCTTTATCATGGGCCCCCCTCCTCCCTCAGGATTTCATGTAATGCTCCCTTTATAACAGAGATCAGTGGATTTGCAAAGTAAATATTCCAATCAGAAAAAGCAAAATCGTCAGTGACCCTGTCCGTTCTGTTTCTATGGAGGCTTTTTACAGAAAAAGCCTGGGGGTGGGGGGAAATCCTTTATATTGGCTGCAGCTCTGAAGTGGAACATGTTAGATGTACTTCTCAGGGTCTGTGAGCCTTAAAATAATGAACGATGGAAAAACTCTGAGGTAGGTCAGCGAGGGAGGGAAAACTTTGGTCTTACAAAGGATTTTCATGGTTAAACAAATTTGGAGAAACTAGAATGATCAAACAACGTGAATTCTCCTCCATGCTTTTGAATCTGAAAATAGCAGCATTCTCTGTAACACAGCACCGCCATTCATACGGGCTGGAAAGTCCCCCAAATCATGAAAATTATCCTGATTAGTCAAACCCCACAGGGGTCATCTGACTGCTCCTGAGGGAAATGAGAATTTCAGTGTGGATCCTGCTTCTGTATTTCATCCTCAGATTTGTCTGCTGTATCTGGGGTCTCGGGCAATGCGGACACGCTTTCAGCCAAGAAATGCTTTTGAAAGCTGCTGTCCTTGTTTACATTACTCCTGATTAGCGTCAAGAATGAGTCTCAGAATCTTAGAATTTTGAGGGGGGCATTTGCGATATTTACCAGTTTCAGGGGCATGTCCTGCTGTATTAGATGCTCCTTCAGCTGGTTGGTCCCGTAAATTAGACCACATATGGACCCAGGACCCCACGAGATAGCGTTTGATGGCTTCTCTTCCGTTTGAATACAAGTATATCAAGTTTACGCTCTCATCAAAAACACTATGCTAAAATGCTGGAACAGCTTTCAGTACTGTTCATTGAATGGCAACAGAAAAAGCGTGGCAGGCATGAGTGCAATGCCAGAGATTATGGGAAAGGGTGTGAGAGATTGACCCACTGCTTCTGGTTATTTTTCCCTGAAATGGAATTAAATGTAAAATTCCTCATCCATTGGTATTTTTGGTCTTAAATTATTCCCTGATTCAATAAGAGTTAGGTGAGAACCATGTTCTATTTAAAAGAGTATTTGGTGCTAATTCTCTTGACCAAAATTTTAAGCCTCATGGATCTATTATACATGCAGATACAGTATTTATTTCTGTAAATATTTGTGGCAGGTAGGTTCTACACAGAATTATGAATTATGTCAAAGCCTACAAAGGCAGATCGCCACCACTGGATACATTCGGATTTAAACCCAAATAATGAAGTCACGTCGTTGCTCTCCCTGCACCCGTGTGTGGGACGTTAGCAGTGGATTAACGTCACGGACCCGGTGGTTTAAGAAGCCTAAAAGAGTGTTCTTTAGTTAATGATTAAATCTAGTCAGGTATTTCTTTTCTGCTTGGTTCTTTTCCATCCATCCTATTCTTCATCAGCCCTGGGCCTCAGAAATAGTGTTCCTGGGGCTTCCCTGGCGGTCCAGGACTTAGGACTCGGAGCCTCCGCCACAGCGTCACAGGTTCCATTGCTGCTGCTCAGGGAAGCTCAGATCCCACGTGCCACGTGGTACACCAAATTAAACAGAGAAAAGAAAGGAAATATTGCTGCTGTCTGCAAGGCACACTGTTAGAAACGAGAGCACTGTGGGGGGAGATGAGAGTGGTGGCCTCCAAGGAGCTCACTGTGCGGCTGTCACGCCCCAGGGGGGTAGGCTGCGTCAGTGACTTGAGGCACACCCCCGCGTCGGAGGGGGAAACTGACCACGAGTGACCTGGAAGGATTTTAGCAACTTATTTTAGGATATCAAGGCGGAAGGTTCTACAAAGGAATATAAAAGTAATGTAAATAAGATGGAAAAAAAATGATTTACACACATTTTGGAAACTTTGTACCTCTGTAACTCCTGTTTCAGGGAAGGGAAGGAAGGGGGCAGGAAAAAGTGTGGGTCCATGTGGTTCTAAGGCCCTGGGGTCAGGAAGAAGTGTGGGTCCACTTGGTTCTAAGGTTCTGCAGGGCACAGACCACCTACCTCTCTGCTCCCACTCATAGCACGATTCATTGCCCAAAGCGGTCGTGTGGCCCTGCCTCATCCAGGGGAATGAAATGCAGTCCTACTGTGAGTCTGGGAGAATTGCTAGTGTTTACCCTATGGTTGTGTTACCCCTCGCCGTGTAATAACTTGGGCCAAAGGGGCAGACGGAGGAAAAGATGTTTCAGGCAGGATTGGCTGGGTGTGTCCTGCAGACAGGAGAGGAAGACGGACAACTTCAGCAGGCATCCTGACCCATTCTGCTTTCATCTTCCGGAGGAGTGTTCTGCTCTGAGCGCTCAGGACTCGACAGGGGTGCCCAGCCCACTGTCCCGCTGTCTCTCCCCTCCACTCACTGCCACACTGCTCTTGGCATGGAACCGATGATGTAAGAACAGCACTGGGCTCATCTTGCCACCTGATGAGATAGATGGTGAGTTGCTGTCTGCCGGGGGTGACTGTTTTCTTATCAATTATTAAGGTCACTTCTTGGCCTCACGTTGAACTGGTTTTGAATTTCAAATATTGGTCATTTCCCATTCATCATATACACCAGTGAAATAACAGATGCCTTCCTTTCATTATGAAAAATCCTATGATTACTAACGAGTACGGGGCACAGTGAGGATTCATGAATACAGTCAGTTCAGTCGCTCAGTCGTACTCTTTGCAACCCCATGGACTGCAGCACACCAGGCTTCCCTGTCTATACCAACTCCTGGAGCTCACTCAAATTCATGTCCATCGAGTCAGTGATGCCATCCAATCATCTCATCTTCTGTCATCCTCTTCTCTTCCCACCTTCAATCTTTCCCAGCATCAGGGTCTTTTCCAATGAGCTAGTTCTTCGCATCAGATGGCCAAAGTATTGGAGCTTCAGCTTCAGTCCTTCCCATGAATATTCAGGACTTCCAGTGGATACAGTCCGTCCTTGCGTTGTGTGTGCTAAGTCACTGCAGTCATGTCTGACTCTTTGCCACCCCGTGGGCCATAGCCTGCCAGGGCCCTCTGTCCTTGGGATTCTCCGGGCAAGAATACTGGAGTGGGTTGTCATGCCCTCCTCCAGAGGATCTTCCCAACCCAGGGATCGAACCTGAGTCTCTCAGTCTCCTGTGTTGGCGGGCAGGTTCTTTCCCACTGCTGCCCTTGCTTTGTATAACACATTTACTGTGTGTAGGTGAGGCAGAGAGTGGATTCCCTCCTTCTTAGGGTTTAGTTTCTGAAATAAGTGCATGTGGTAAAAAAAAATTGCACAGGGTTAAAATGACCCTCAGTCGTCCAAACCATGTGTTCTGGTTACCAGTGCTGCGTAGCAAACCGTCACAGGTGTTAAAGACGTAAAACAGCATTTTACTTATTTTTTATCTTTGCTCCTGGGTTCCGTGGGTCAGGAGTGTAGACGGGACGTGGTTGGGATGGTTTGTCTGGGCCGCCACCGAGAAGACAGCGCCTTCAGTGCCTGAGGTCTGGGAGGTGGCGGCCCTCGGAGGCGGCTTCGGTTCTGTATCTGGCGGTTGGCGCTGCTCGGTGACCAGGGCCTCAGCCGGCCTCGGGGGCAGAGAACCGACCGGGACTTGGTGCGGCTTGTGCTTCCGCACAAGATGCTGATCATGGAGTCGGCAGACGTAGTACACCGTGGGCTCGGAGGCCCACAGGCGAGGGCTGCGGAAGATGAGGGAGGCCGCTTTACAGACGAGAGGTGTGGCCTTTTATTTCCCTAGTCCGGAAGCCCCGAGTGTCCCTGCGGTCAAATTTCTGCAGCTCACCACGGTCACAGACCCCCGCCCCGGATTCAGGGGAAGGCAGAGCCTCCTCTCGTCGGGATAGAGCCAGGTCGGCTGAGAAGAGCATCTGGGGTGGGGGTAACCCTGTGGTCGGCCTTGGGCGGTGCAGCCCACTGCCGGGGGCTCTGGTTTGAACCACAGCTCTGTCTCCAGTTGGACGCCAGGTGGCGTGTTCTCGGGAGCCTGTCCTAGGAAAGGGTGGGTCTTCATGGACTGGGAAGACCACCGGGGAGCCGCGAGGGACGGAGGGCCCCGGGGGCCCCATCGCCGGTCTTGCGCTGAAGGGGACCCACTTCCTGAGCTCCGGGGCAGCTTGGCACTCGGCTCCCACCCGCCTCTAAGCTGCTGTGGGTGGGCTGTCACTTCACAGGTAACCGAGGAAAATAAAGCACACTGAGGCTGGGGATCATGCCTTTGTTGACAGAAGAAGAGGAAATAGTGAACCAGAAGGCAGGGGAGCCCAGCTTCCTGGAAGAAGGCTGCCCGCTCAGCCCCGTGCCCTCCTCAGGCTGTTGTCGGTCGCACGATGATTGTCTTATTGATTCCAGGCCAGTGAATGAATTGTATTTTTATAAATGAGGGCTCTAACGTGAGATGTTCCCGTGCTTCCCTGAGCTCCCTGCCAACAGAGTTATTTATTCCTTTTCGGGCACGCTATTCCCGTGCGTGGTCAGGGTGCTGAACTCCCATTGACTTCGGCCGAGAATCTCTTGGCCTCAGCTTGGAAGTTGTCTATGGGCCTTTAATTACACCCTCTGGCAAAGGAGAAAGAGCACTTGAAACATGCATAAATTCTGTACATATTTCCAAGGTTGGGCTGGTTAAAAAATGCTGTCTTTTTTTTTTTTCTCTTTGAACTCGGACATGAATTTTTGTAAAGTACAGCGTGTCAAGGGAAGGGCAGTGAGAAAACAGGCAGGGGTATTTACTTAAAAATTACTCATGCATCCGTCATGGAGCACTCACGGGTTTTAGGGTGGTGGTCACCGTGTTCTGGGATGAGCGTTTTAAATGGCTGCTTTTAAAAATCTCAGCTTTGCTGCACACAGTCCTATGTGATCTGTACCCCTCTCTGACCATACATCTTACTTTACTTTTGTACATTTCCTGTTAGACTAAATCCTCCAAAACTGTGTATTACTTTGTCCTTATTTAAAATTGAAACACGAAACCATGAAAGATATTGAATTTTGTTCAGGTCCTTATAAATGAGTACTTGCAGTGACTTTTTAAAGTTTCAGATATCGTAGGCTTCCCTGGTGGCTCAGTTGGTGAAGAATCCGCCCGCAATGTGGGAGACCTGGGTTCGATCCCGGGGTCAGGAAGATCCCTTGGTGAAGGGCATGGCTGCCCACTCCAGTATTCTTGCCTGGAGAATCCCATGGACAGAGGAGCCTGGCAGGCTGCCATCAATGGGATCTCAAAGAGTCGGACATGCCTGAGCAGCTAACACACGTCATGGGTTTAAGGAAACATGTAGAATGCTGAAGTGGTTTTGTAGCTTTGACTGTGACTCAGTGAAGCAGAGTCGTGAGGCACTGGGAGTCTTCAGGTTCCTTCCTTGGCTTCCTGAGGTCACCACCTGAGCCGTCTCTATAAAGGATGCGGGACTATCCCCGACTGCAGAATGCACAGACCATGTTAATTGCACTGTATGTTTCTAGCCCTCCGCTACCGGACATTTTTAATAAGCCATATGGAAGTGGCACAGGCTGATCTGGCTTCCTCTTCCATCTCCCTTCACGCATTACCTGCTGTGCAGCGACCAGGGAGCTGGAAAAGAGCTTTAATGACCCACATACTGACCATATTCCCGAAGCACGAAAGGCTGGTTGTATTCTTTGGAGAAGAGCGAGCTGTCCCCTCCCCAGCGAGCTCAGTCTTGGTGAGACGGAAGGCGGCAGGCCTGTGGCTCCTGCGTCCCCTCAGCCTAAGCTGGTGCTTTGCTCTGGCCCTGGTAGTCACATCGCCCACTGTCTGGGGCGAGCCACGGAAACCCAGTTTCATCTTTCCTAGAAAAGGATAATAACCGCTGAGTGTGAGGGTTATTTGGGAAACATACACTGTCGTGTGTCCCCAGGGTTTCTTTAGGGAGGAAGGCACTTATCTAGCACGTACTCTGTGCTGAACACACATTTCAACTCAGTCCACCCTCCCATGGCTTTATAAAGAAGCTACCACTGCTCACAGTTGCAGGGGAGACCCCAGCTGATTTTACTTTCTCTTTTCCTCTTGTTCTCCACCGGTGCCAGGACCCAGGGTAGATTCAGGTGGGAATTGAGGTCACTAACTTTCATCTTTAATATTTTCTGATTCACTGTTCCTTGAAAGGCAAGGAGGCACTTTGGTCATGTTGCACGTCATTCTAAAGGTAAAAGTCAATACGCAGTCCAGTCTGTTTGAGTTTTTAGGGCAAAAGGATGCCAGATCATTTTCTGCAAAAATGAACCCCGTTAAGAAGTCGTGTGTACCTTTTCTTTCTAGAGTTTTACTACTGGAGTTGAGAATCTGGGTGTGTAGCAGAGAGCCAAGCAGGTGAGTCATGCAGGCTGGTTTGGGGCAGTAGAGAGTGATGGGAGTGTGATCAAGATACTGGTTATGTTCCCATTGCTTGCTAGCCTCTGTCAGTGGTGTTCAAGCTTTAGTGTGGATCCGACTGACTAGGACGGCTTGTTAAGCTGTAGATTGCAGGGTCGTGCCCCAAAGTCCCAGGTTCAGGAGGTCTTGGTGGCCCTGAGACTCTGCATTTCCAACACACTCCTGGATCCTGCAAGGGGGCTCGGACCACATTTGAGTCACTGCCCAGTGGAATGTGGGACTTGCATTGCCAGGTTTTCTAGTATTTCAAGTGAACCTCTCTATTCCTTGAGGATTGTGGCTTTTTCAGGGTCTTTTCTGGTTCTCCTGACATTTTGCTCTGGAAAGAAAAAAAAAAACAAAACACGCTCAAATCAGACGAGGATTAGGCAAGAAAATATTAGGTAGAAACATCAAATCAATCTCTTTTGTGATTGAAATCTCCCACTTTTTAAATGTTGCCAGTGCATTTAAATGTTTTTAAGCGACTGTGTTGGCCACCGCTGAGCCAAAATAAACATATCTGTTGGCTCAGTTCAGCGTATATAGTAGTCATTTGCAACTTCTGCTTTAGATGCTAAGAAGATAGGGTGGACAAGAATACAAGAATTCAGTTTTTTTTTTAATGTCTTCTCTGCAATTAAAAGTCTCATGAAAAACTTTACAGCAGGAAAAAAAAAAGAAAAGCTAGTCCGAAAGCCACAGCATGTTCTTTTCTTTTATAACCAGAAGTGGGAATCCATCAGCTGTTAAAAGGATCAGATAGGCCCCTGGGTCTGGCGGAGGCATCCTGTGAGCCGTGGTCCCTGCTGAGGCTTGGCGGCCAGGGGCAGACCTGGCTGCCGGGAAAGGCCCTGCCACCCCTGAGGTCCTGCTCAGGCTCCTCTCACCCACTCTGCCCACATCCAGCTCGCGTTCTCCCTCACCTCGCCTCACTTTTTGTTTCAGCCTCACTCGCCCCTCTTGCCGCTTAGAGTTGTGTTGTGAGATGGGACTGCTAGCGCCTAATGTGTTTAAGCTCTTAACACATACTTTTAAGCTCCCCACATAGTGACCGTGTCTGGCTCAGGTGGTAAAGTATCTGCCTGAAATGCAGGAGACCAGAGTTCGATCCCTGGGTCGGGACGATCCCCTGGCAAAGGGAATGGCTACCCACTCCAGTGTTCTGGCCTGGAGAATCCCCGGGGACAGAGGAGCCTGGCGGGCTACAGCCGATGGGGTCACAAAGAGTGGGACATGACTGGGCGACTAACACTTACACTTTCAACATAACTTCGCTCATTCCTTTTCATAACAACCCCACGAGATGGAAAATGTCACTGTCCCCATTGTAAGATAGGAAAACGTGGTACACGAAGGTTATTACTTGTCCCGAATCAACCCCACAGTTAATCACAGGCAGAGGTGGGACTTGAACCCAGGCCTGCCTGCAGCAGGACCCAAGCTCACAGCCGCTAGACTGACTCTCCATTAAGGGTGCTAAGCCCTCGTCTTCCCTGTAGGACTTGGGCCGGTGGGGACACTGAGCCTACAACCCACAGAATGACTTCCACCTGCCCCAGATCTCCATGTGACATGTGGCTCATCACACCTTTATCTCAGAATAGATATGATTCTGCACGGCAGAGACCAGGTTTATGGCTCTTTGAAATGTCTGGAGTTGCCTGCTGGGCCTCATGCAGGATTTCTTAGATCACAAGCATTTGATAAGGTATTTTAATAATCATTTTGCTCTTAGCAGAGCGTGTGCGCAGATTCCAGGCACTGTTGTATTCAGGACTGACTGGACCAGTGCCATTCGATCCGAATACAGTGCTGGCCGCTGCTTGAGTTAGATGTGTCATGTACCTCACATGTACTGGCAGCCTCGTTTTCAAAAAGTAAAAAGCATCTAGCAAAGTTAATGTCAATAATGCACACTGTCTTATTCTGGATCCAAAATATTTCAATAAAACCATTGAGACACTTTACATTAGTTTTCATACTGAAGTCCTCCAAACGTGAGGTTATGGTCACACTTAAAACAACCCCAGTTTGGACCAGCCCCACTTCAAGGACTGCACAGCCATGTACAGCCCGTGGCCGGCAGTGGCCGGCACAGCAGTGGACCGGAGGGCGTGGGAGCGGCACCCAGAGCCGCAAGCCCACGAGAAATCCCCGAGGTGCCTGCTGAGGGGGACGGAGGGGTGCGGGGCAGCAGAGAGTCAAGAAGGCATCTGGACGCAGTTATTTTAAAGAAGTGATTTTGGAGCAAGAAAATGGGAAACTTTGGGGAAATTTTACTAATTGGTGGAAAGTCTGCTTGGGGAAAAAATATGCATATATAGTTTCTCTTTACTGGTTTATTTAAAGAAGTTCATTTTTATTTGGAGCTAGAAAAAAAAATTGCCCATACCACAGCTGAGGATGTCAGATCCTGAAGGGAGAGAACTTTGGAAAGAGCGATGTGAGGACCAGAGTTATTCCGTTTGAATGACTTAGAGCTTCTTGACCTCTGGACCCCGTTCAGTGGTCTAGATCAGAAGAGCAGAATAAATTTTTAAATCCTGTTTTCTTTCTTTCCTCCTAGCAAAAGAGCGTGCCTTCTGCTCTTACAGAGGTTTGGATGGTGCAGAGGAAGCATTGCCTTCCTGAGGCTTGTTTTGGTAGCAATGGGGAGAAAAAGACACAGCAAAGCCCAGAGATAAGAAGAGCCAGGGAGACTGATTATGGGTAAAAGTTCTCTGGATGCATCATGTCAGCAGCACAAACTGTTTTCATTCTCCACGTTAGTTAATGGCTAGTCTAGAGATTGGGCTGCCATTTGCTGAGAGAGCACAGTTTAAAATATTTTATCATTAATGCGACAGGGAGTTGGATAAAGAAAATGAAGCGTGATTATAAAATGCTAATTATCGTTCTCGAGTGCGTATTGGGCACTCACGAATATTTGCAACATAATTTGCTTTATTTATTATTTCAGTTTGGTTATAAATGTTAATTCAATTGCAGATGGTATGTTGGCAATTTACAGAGCCATAAAGTTATTTGGAAATCCTAATATTTTCAACCAAAATGTTCTGTTGGTGATGGATGGGCTAAATTAAAAAAAAAAAAATCCTGCTCTTTAAATACATTAATTGGCAAGTAGGCTTCAGGGATTTCCAGATTCATGTGGGCTGCGTTTAACTCCTTACAGGAGTAGAGGGCATGGTTCGTAGTTGAGAGTGGTGATTTTCTTCATGAGAAAGGATAGGAGGAAGGAGGTCTCTTTTTCCTACCACCCTCGTAATATTTCTTCAAGGCTGAGATTTTTGTTTTGGCGTCTGGTTCAGGGCACTAAAGACACGTGCTTGAAATCACATTTTCCATGTACCACGTCAGTGGTTTAAAAAACCCTGATGTTGATAGTTAGGGGGATTTGTGTGCGACTCTGTGTTCATGTGTGTCTGTGTGTGAGACAGAGATCATGTTTTCTCCAGCCTCACTGATGACTTAAAAATAGACCGTTTCAGACCAGAGGTTGTCAAGCTACAGCCCACAGGCTAAATCTGGTTGGCTGCCTTTTTTCGTACAGCCCAGAGATAAGAATAGTTTTTGCATTTGAAAAGCTTGGAAAAAAAAAAGTTATAAAAGAATACTTCATGACACGTGAAAATGATAGGAAATTCAGATGCGGTGTGCATGGGTAAGTTTTCTCGAAACACAGCCATGCTCCCTCATTTATGAATTGTCTGCATGGCTTCCACTCAGCCACGGCCAGCTTGAGCCTTTACAACAGATACTGTGGTTCGCAGCCCAAAAGGTTTACATCTGGCCCTTTATGGAAGGAGTCTGCCAACCCCAAGATTAGACCATCTAAGAGTTAGTTTCCAAAATAAAGCCTTAACCTTTTTTAAAAACAAAACAAACTCGATTACAGAATTTATGGACGCGTAAGAACTTCAGGGAGCAAATAGTTTCAACACACAACTCTTCACGTTTGAAAGCTGGAAAGGAGATTCGAAATGTGAGCCCTGGCTTCCTTCTTTTGTCTTGATGTTGGTAATTAAAAGAAGTGACCTTATACTACTAATGTAAATAATTTTATGCTTCACGTACACACACTATGCCCAAAACATTCTTTTGCCCCGCCCCCCCCCCCCAAATAAGGATAAAAGTAGATTGTTTTCTTTTACTACCAAATTAAAAGCATAAACTCAGCCATGTTCCGGGATTATTCTGTTTTTGTGAAGGATGGTTCATGGACTCATGGTAATATCAGAAAATATGGCTCCCTTCTATTCCTTGTTGGGAGAAGTGTCATTCTTTACTAAGAAATACTGTGCTTAATTAATTCTTGCTCCTAGGAGGTCAACTTGGGGCACTCATTATGGCCTTAATTGGTGGTATAAATCCTGAGAGCCCGGAGGAAAACACATTTCGTGGTGAGTGGTCTCTGGCCCTTCCGGCAAGCACGCACCAGTGCCGGCCCATGTCGGAGGGCGACAGCTTCTGGTTTGATGGCTTCGGGTCTGGCCGCCCCGAGATTAGGTTTAAAGGCCAATGTGCAATAAGAACAGAAATGCTATGACTCGTCCCGGTGTTTTGCATTACACAGTGTGAGACAACCCACTACCTTCTGACTTGGAAAAATGTGTTGCTTTGAACTCCGGTTTTTTGTATTAAATTATAGTCATTATACGGCCCATCTGGAATCTCCTGCCAGGCCAAAAAAAAAAAAAAAAAAAATCATCTTACAGACATTAGCAAAAGGAAGTTAAGTGTAATTTTTTTTAATTGTCTACTTTTCATTTCCATTTATTTTTTTTCCATTTTATTGGAGAAACCAGATGGAAAGGAAGGCAGGAGCCTCTCCCTCTGCCGGTTCCCTTTCGGGGCGGAGGCAGAACATTCCTGCCCGCCGCTCCCCTTGCGTGCTGGCTGACTCGAGGTGATGACCGGGAAGCTGCTGGGAAGGGCAAGAGTTCATTCCCAAGCTCATGCCCAGTCGGGATGCCAGGCGAGGAGGGTACCGACTGTGTGGGGGGCTGACTTAGGGCTCTCACCCGAGTGGTTGCCACAGATGCCCTTTGACAGTGTGCAAAGGAAACTCACAGATGCCACGCGTGACGCAGCTCATCTCTGCATCCTGCTCTGGACTTGGCTGTTTTGCTGGGAGTTGTTTGTTGGCTGGCTTTTGACTTGGGGAAGGGAAGAACCCATGTCTGGGAGACTCGAGCTCTCTCCTGAGCAAAGCAGAGCCGTCCCACAAAAGGCAGAAACCTGAGCTTAGGCTGGAGACGTGGGGGGACCCTGTGTTTTCTCCTTCAGACTCCCAGAAATCTCAGACATCAGAGCTGGAGGGCAGGGCGAGGTGATTTCAGATGTGTGCACCGGAACTGCAAGAGTCGCTCGGCGGTCCGCCAGGGTTCCTGGCGTCCATACAGGGCAGATCCGAGACCCCCCATGGCCTTTCTCCTTTTTCTCTTGGCTGACCCTCCGCTCCGGCAGAGTCGTTTTGTGACGGTCCAGGGTTCTTGTCCTCCTTGATCAGTAGAAGTTGACTCCAGGCCAGAATGGGAAAGTCGGGCTAAGCTTTACCGAGGCCCCTGTTGCAGAGGGGGGCAGTGAGAACACGTGGCAGGTGCCCTTGCCCACTCACTCCTTATACGGGGTAAGGGTCGGGGTGTGGCCGGGGTCAGACTGGAGGGGTGGCTGAGGTGGTGGTCTCACCCCGTGGTGGTTTTGGGGCAGGGGACATACCCTGCTTTTGCTCCCAGGTCTTCACAAGTGGCATTTGGGTTTTTGGTTTTTTTGTATCCTGTTACCCAGAATTTGCCCCAGTTGCCCATGCACGCGGTTATTTTTAGGCCCTGATGGTTTCTTTGTATTTTGTGGGTGGAGGCGAGGTGTGTCCAGGTGTAGGCACTGCAGCCAAGGGTCCCAGGCCCCAGCGTGTCTCAGTTTGGCAAACTTGAGTCGTTGCCCCACGTGACCCTCCACCCATCCAGATGGACAAAGACTTCCCAAAAGCCAGCCGGGGCACTGGATGTGGTGCTGAGGATACAAGAGCTAACGAGTTGTGAAAAGTCTTTGGCTTCGTAAACTGCATCAGAACTACTCTGGTCACCTGTGGATTCGCCCAAATGAATCCCTGAGTTGCTGTGTCTGCAGGGGATGTTTTACATTTAGATAACGGTGAGACTCTTTTGGATCACATACTGACATACCCAGTACCTGTGGGCATTTGAGGAGAAGGATTAGGGCTCATTTTGAATTTCTTTTTTTTTTTTTTCTGGCTGTGCCACGTGGGATCTTAGTCTCCCGACCAGGGATCGAGTCCTCGCCCCAGAGTCTTAACCACTGGACCACCAGGGAAGTCTCTAATTTTGAATTTCTGAGTCATAAATCCTTGCGTCTCACGAATAGTCTTATTTCATTCAAGTTCCAGTCACAATTTGTAAGTTTATCATTTAAATATATTTTCGTTGCTCTAAATATTTTTTCGGATTAGGACAAAGTCTGCAAGGATACCCAGCCGTGATGTCTTCTGATGCTTCTCGTCTTAAGACACACCTGAGGGTTGATGGCAGAGGCAGGGGGTGCTGGTGATCCCTTCCTTGCTTACCTGGGACGGCTGCCTTTCTGCGGTTGGTACCTCACTGGTTTCCTCAGCTGAGAGCTTTTTTTAAGCAACCAGGCTCTGTCCTGCCCTCATTGGTGTTTGATACAGTAATAGACACACGTTACCGATAAAAATGGGGCTCCCTCTGTGGCTCCACAGTAAAGAATCTGCCTAACCAATAACAGAAGAGGTGGGTTTGATCCTGGGTGGGGAAGATCCCCTGGAGAAGGAAATGGAAACCCACCCCAGTATTCTTGCCTGGAGAATCCCATGGACAGAGGAGCCTGGTGGGCTACCGTCCACGGGGTCGCAGAGAGTCAGACATGACTTTACGACTAAAGAACAGACGGAAATAGTGACTCCGGATAGCTCATCCTTGCAGCGTGTTGAAGGTACCTTCACTGAGTGGGTGAGTGTGGCTTTCAACGCTAGACCTCGTGGCCTCTCCAGTGCTCACCATGCGAGGCGGTGTCACGTACCACTCTCCACTTTCAACCAGGCAGATAAGGTATCAGCACAATTAAAAGTGAAAACTAATCGGGCGGCTTTGCCGGTAGTGAATGCTTACAGAACACACACTGATACAATAGACGTTAAATAATTCACGGTCGGCACTTTCTTCCTCGATCTGTAAATGAGGACACCACCAAATGCGGACGGGCGGCAGGACACCCTATCTCCCCCTCCCGCCCCAGCCCATTAAGATAACAAGATGAGGCCATGATTGGGTTCGGGGTGTTGGTGGAGCATCGTGCAGATGAACATTAAAAATTCAAAGAGCTGACGCTCTGATGCTTGGGATAAGCAACCTCGTAAAAGCCACTGGAAACCTGAAATTACAGGTGAATTCAGCATCGACTCTTTCAGGTTGCTGCCTGGTCCTGTTCTCATGCCCACTGAGGTGCGAGGCTCATCCTGATGCGTCCGGCTTTGGGTGCACCCGGCACGGTTAAGATGACGTTAAAGCAAATAGGGATTTCTACATGTTGTTTTGTCTCCTTGCCTCCACTGACACGTTAAATCTCAGTTGACCGGAGTCACGTGGCTCACGGCAGCTTCTCCAGCCCTGAGGATTTCTCCCACAGCTTTGACCCCTGCTGCCCACCCCGCGCCCCAGTCCAGATCCCCCAAGTCCGGTGACAGGGGTGGTCCCAGAGAGACAGAACTGCTCGACTTTTCACGGAAAGTCGCTCAGTGGTGGTCCCAGGTCTTTTGGACCGGCTAAGGGGCCCAAGATCTTTTTTTTCCCTACACCTGCCTGTGGACATCTCCTAATTATTCATTTGAGAAAACTCTGGATAAAAATACCAATCCTGAAAGCGTGTATGTTCCAAAGAAGAAGGTCAGCTGTGGCCAAGGAAGTGTTGAGTCCTGTTTGATCTAAGGAAAATAATTCCCCAAATTCTGTGTCCAGGCAGCTGCTTAAGAGAGAGGAAAAGTTCTTTTAGATGTGTTCCAAATAAACACACCCTTCCAAGTTATCTACTTTGTCCTGGGAAGGGGAAAAAAAAAAGCCTGGAAGGGTAAAGGAAGTTCCATGGAATGGTCATCTGAAAAGAGCAGATGTGAGTGAAGCGCCCTGGAGCCCCCCTGGGGTGCCCTGCTGGCGGGGAACGCGGGCTCCGACTGCAGGGACGACGCCACACCCCCTCCCAGCCACAGAGGGACATAGCCACAGAGGAGGAAAATGTCCCTTTGATACAGGAAACAGGAGAACATAACAGTTTTTCATTCAGGATGTGTGTTTCTTCTGTCTAAAGCCAGCAGTTTTGGAAAATGAAGCTACGTGTTTAAAAATAAGGGCTCTGTTAGGAAAAATAAAATGTGTCTCCCTGCATTCATTAGCTGCCTTTAATTGAAAACTGGAGAGCACTTGAGAACTGGCAGGTGCCCCCTTTATGGTGGGACCGGTTTTCCCGCCCTCTCCCGTGTAGTCAAAAGGCTGCTCCTCCTTTTATCATCGGAAAGCCAGGATGAAATGGAGAAGCTGAGAAGGGTGACACTTAAAACGTGCTCTGTGTGCGTTCTGCCAAATCTTCTCTCATAAAACAGGCATGGAAGGCACAGAAGTCAAGGTCTCCAAGAGCTGCAGCTCCAGAAGCGCGTTTTGTAACTCGAGGTGCTTGGGTGGGAGCTGTAATGTGCTAATTGCAGGCGAGTTCATGCTGTTCAAAGAACTTTACCTTTTGCGCTGGGGACCTGTTCAGTCTCAGGTCTTGGCACTGTGCTGACATAATATCGCAACTTTAATTTTAAAGATCAAGAAAGAGGAGCTAGGGTGAAATTTGAGCCGATTTCTTACTAATTTGGAATAAGGAAGAAAGGAGTTTGGAATAAATCATGAAGTTGGTATTGCTGTCTGAATTTCTAATACTAGAGTTTCACTGCAATGTGGGAAACCCAGGTTTGATCCCTGAATTGGGAAGATCCCCTGGAGAAGGAAACGGCAGCCCACTCCAGTATTCTTGCCTGGGAAATCCCATGGACAGAGGAGCCTGGTGGGCTACAGTCCACGGGGTCGCAAAGAGGTGAACACCACTGAACGACTAACAGCAATAACACTGAAAATATAACTTCCTTTCTCTTTTTCGTCAATCTTGAAAATTTTGGTTGGTGGTTATATTTATTGAATTTCAGTTTCCATGCTGAGCTTTCTTGCCTTCCATTTGCTTCTACATGGAATCTCCATATGATATTTAAAAAGCGAAATAACTTGCCACCATGCTATCTTTCTGCGGAAGTACAGTTGATTTGCAGTGTTGCGCTAATTTCTGCTGAACAGCAAAGTGATTCAGTTATACACATACACGCATTCTTTTTAATATTCTTTGCCATGTCGTTTATCTCAGGGTATTGGATATAGTGCTATACAGCAGGACTTGCTGAGTGTCCATCCTGTATGTAATAGTTGACATCCGCTAACCCCAAACTCTCACTCCACTGCTCCCCACCCCATCCCGCTTGGCAGCCGCCGGTCTGCTCTGTGTCCCCGATTCTGTGTCTGTTTCATGGACGGGTTCATCTGTGTCCTATTTTAGATTCCACATACACCTGACATCATACGATATTTGTCTTTCTCTGTCTGACTTTTCAGTTAGTATCATAATCCCCAGGACCATCGATGTGGCTGCAGATGGTATTACTTCATGCTTTTTATGGCTGAGTGATCTTCCGCCGTGTATATGTACCACATTCCTGTGTCGATGGACATTCGTGTTGTTCCATGTCTGACTGCTATGAGCACGGGGTGCACTGCGTTACTTTTTGATTCGAGCAGCTGCACGTGCTGCGTCACAGAGATGATTAAGATGCCGCGTGAAAGGCTTCCTGACTTGAGGAATGCCGTGAGGACCCGCCGCTGCAGTGTGGGGCGGAGGTCCCAGTAGGGTGTGCTGCTGTGGCCGTAGGGGAGTCCCTGGTGCCTGACCCTCTGAGGGGCCGTGTCGTGAACTAAAGGGCAGGGAAGGGATCTTGAGTTGCGGGGAACAGCACTGTGAAGGCTCAGAGGACAGCAGGCGTGCACTCGGGGTGGGGGCCCGGACAAGGGACTCGGGCAGCTTTGGGGGACAGGCAGGGGTCTAGACCATTTCAGTGATGACCTGGATGTTCAGAGGGCGTGGATTTGGGGTACGGTGCCGTAGCAGGCCTCAGCCTGGAGTCACCGTGGCTGTTCCACACCAGGACAGAATCCATTTTGAGAGCTGGGGCTTAAGCTGCCTGTTGGGAGACCGTGGCAGTGACAGGGCCGCATCAGTGCTGCGGAGAAGCCGAAGGTCACACCCAGTAAATGCCTTATTTTGCAGCCGTCAGACTCTTGCCAACTTCACTGGGAAGGCCTGGCCTGCTTCCCCTCCTGCCCACACATCCTCTATGACTTTTTCCTTTTCACGCCAGATTCAGGACATAACCACACACACAATGATAAGTGTGGAAAAATTCCAGTGAGAGGATCCCTGACCGGCCCCGAAAATCAGCTTGGAAAAAGTACAAGAAATTTTGGTCAAAGGTTTTTATTTTTTCTGTTCTAATTTAGGTCCCTCTTCACGACACAAAACAATACCGGCACCTCCTAGTTATGGGTGTCTGTGAGAGGCCTTGGAAGGGTGTGATACACGGAGCTGTACCTTGTCACCAGCCCACATATCACGACAGAGCAAGTCCTGGCTTTGCTGATGGTGGCTTGTTGCATACCACACTTCTAAAAGAGATTTAAAAATTCATCCTCCTCTGCGAAGAATTTATGTATTTTCAAGCACATTTTGGCTGTTCCTCCTGCTTACCTTTCGCCCGTCCTCGGGACAGATGAAGATCTTGAACTTGGGTCCAGAGGAGATTTAGTAATTAATGTGCAAAGCAGCTGGGTCTGCTAACTCCTGGGCTGTGGCCGAGGACCTATTTTGGTGCAGTTTTTCTCAGAGAAAGAATTGAGATTTTTAAAACTTAAAATGCACTGGCTACTTGCCCTGTTATATTTTGAGTAATCCTGATGATAAATCGGTAACTATGGGTTTCATGGTGGAAGGGCACAAAATAACTGACCCAAGTAATCTAGAAAACAGATGTCTTTGGTTGGTTTAAAGTAAATTCTCAAGACCAGATTTAAAGAAAGCTATGTGGAGCCCAGTGAAATCATCCATTTTAGAGGAATTTTTTTTTTTTTTTTTTTATTCTCTTACAGTTTTTCTTTCTACTGTCTCAACTCAGATTCTTGCAAAGTGGGGAAGTGGTCCTCAAGATACTGTATTTATAATACTTAACCTGCTGTACAGAAATCTTTTGGATAACAGAGTAACTGTAGGGCCTCATATTCTTCAGCTTCTTTCTGCTTCACTCTTTCTCTTGGTGGCTCCCAAGGAGGAGTTGGCACATTCAGGAGGCATATGCATGAGCTTCTAGATTCCCTCCTGAGACTGCGCCTAAACATATGTGCTATCTGGAAGGAACTTTTATTCAGTTCTGAGAAAGTTCTCCGTCTTCTTTCTACCCCTCCCAGCTCCCTCCCAAAGTCCCTTATCCAAGCGGGAAATAAAGCCCAAAGTAGAACATCAAATACCTCCTGAATGGTTTTCCCTTCTGGCTCTTTCTGGAGCCATTGAATTGCCCAGAAGCATCCCCAGGAGATCTAAAGCATCCTGGTGGTGGACTGCTTAATTCTGTCTCATCTGCAGTCTTACAGCTAGCCTTGAGGTCATCCAGAGGAGAAGGTTTTCAGGTCCTCACGGAGGAAGAAAGTCAGAGACCTTTGCTGGAGATGGTATTCTAGGGCCAGGACTGGCTGTTTGGTTTGCAGGACCCAGGCAAAATTAAACTGCTCACCTCCCTTTCAAAAATGGTCCAGAAGTTCCAGACAGTGGCAGCAGAGCAGTAAACCAAAGGCAAGACCCTTCCAGGGCTGGGCTCTGTGTGGCCGCCCAGGACACGCGTACACTTCTAAAAACAGCTGGTTTAACTGGTAGTGTTTACTTGTCTTGGGAAACTCTCCTCCTCAAATCTTGTTTGTGATCGTTGGTCCCCAAACCTGATAGATTGCCTACCCGTAGCATGGGTTTATAATAATCAACCAGACTATATGACAGCTGAGCACTTTCAAAAGCTCTTATCCAAGATCATGCTTTGGAAATATAAAAGGCTACTTTTTTTTCACCTAAATTGAAAGACGTTTTGTCCAGTCAATTAAACTCTTCTTACTTGTTAGTCCCAGTTCATTTTACCCAGTGGCATTTCTTCCCCAGATCATGTTCCTCTAAAATAAAGAGCATTGTGGACTGAATGCACTGGCTCTGTGCCCATCCTGGGATGTGGAAGACTCTAGAAGTTGAAACCTTAATCTTGGGTGTTGTGAATTCAGGTTCCAGTTAGGAACCCAGGCCACCTTTGCAAACTTGGTATTCCTGGGGAGTTCTAATTAACAGGGGATTAGAAGGATTGAGAGCATTGGCCTCTGGGTCTAACAGGGTTGAGCTCTCAGGGGCTCGCCTAACAAAGTCCAGGAAAAGGCCATAATCACCCTCTTCTGGAAAGACTGGCTCCCACAGAGATGAGGTTTTTGCTAAATCTGTAGTCTTTGCCTTCTTAAGAACCATCTTTCTAGGCATCTTCCCAAATAAAGCAAGTGTTAGTCACTCAGCTGTGTCTGACTCTCTGCAACTCCATGGACTGTATAGCCCACCAGGCTCCTCTGTCCATGGGATTTTCCAGGCAAGAATCTGGAGTGGGTTGCCAGGCCCTGCTCCAGGGGATCTTCCTGACTCAGGGATTGAACCCAGATCTCCTGCACTATAGGCAGATTCCTTACCATTTGGGCTACCTGTCTGCCTTCCTGACCTGACCCTGTCTGCCCATCACCCCCAAAATAAAGGCTTGTCTTTCTAACCTGGACAAGAGTCAGTGTGCTCACCCCCAAAATAAAGGCTTGTCTTTCTAACCTGGACAAGAGTCAGTGTGTTCAGGAGACTTCCGGTCTGAGGGAGTTGGCAGGAGAGTGTTGGGGCTGAAAGACGTGGTCAAGGGGAAGGACTCAGAGGCCGCTTTCCCAGGAGCAGGCAGGTGGTGCCGTGGGGCTCGGGGCCTCCTAGGAGCTAGGCTGTCCACCTCCACGTGGACACCCGTTCACCTTTGCTGAATTCCCGATAGTGGTGCCTTGCCCTGGCAGGGGCTTTTATTTTTTAACAAAAAGACGAATGGCTCTATGCCCGTGCCCCTTGGCATGACACGACGCTCTTGTGTGGAGCGTGGCTCCCACGGCGTTTTCCTCGGGTGGCGCAGAGCGGCCTCTGGCCTGGCCGGCCAGTGATCTCAGTCCCCTGCGTGCCCAGCCTCCCCGCGGGGGAGGAAGCGCTCTGTTTGTCATCAAAACAGCGGGCTGTTTTTCTACTTTCTCCCTCCCTCTCACCATTGTCTTTCAGTGGGGTGAAAAGGTCTTCACTTTTCTCTTTCTCCCCCCAAATCTGGCTATTAATAACTTCTCAGACGTTGTCACGCATAGACTTCTACTCAGTCCAGAGGGTGTTTTTTGTTTGTTTAAGGCAACGTGTTTCCTGGTCTGAAAGCCACGTTTCCCAAAGTAGCTGCGATGGGAGTATTCCACCCTCACCTCCCACTGGCAGCTCCTCTGCTTCTGGCTGGAAATGGGAATTGCAGGTCTGTGCTTGGCCAGCCCGAGTCTCCGTGCCAGGCTCACTGGCCCGGGGGATGCCCACCTGGGGCAGCCACCTGCTTGCTACTCTTGGATCGAGCTGGGATCACAGTCGATTCCTTTTAAAGAGCGACAAATGATGACTAACACTCCTCACTTCTCTCTTTCCTCACTCTGGAAGGAGGAAGCACCCTTTTGAACTTTGCACGGGATAGAAATCAACTCCGCTGAAGCCCAGTGCAAACACGTGTGACACCCATACTATCTTTTGGATGAACTTCTGGCCCAATGTGTTTTATGGTGAATTTGGGGACAAGTTGCCTTTTTTTCGGAAAAACAAAAAAGGCTTAACTTCGTGCCTTTCTTCCAGAGATCATGACACTTTCTATACTTGTTAAACCCGACGAAAGGGGCTCTAAAACGGAAAAAGCGGCTTCCATCCAAAACACTGCATTGTGAATTCTCAAAATCATCTTGAGGATTAAGCAGGAGTCAGCTGATTGTGCTGTCATTTAGGAAATCAGAGATTCTTGGCCTACGTTCCTGCTCAAACCTAAGGGCTTTAGGTATTTGTATTCTTAAATAATGATTTTTTTTTATTGTGGTAAAAGTCATGTAATATAAAACATACTATTTTAACCATATTTGATTGTACAGTTCAGCTGCACTAAGTACATTCACACTGTTGTATAATGTTCACCATCATCCATCTTCTGAATTTTTCTGTCCCAGGTTGAAACTCTGACCCCACCAAACACTAACCACCTCCCCCATCCCTGCTCCCTCCCACCCCCTGGCCCCATGATACCAAGAGCTCGATGGTCTGCTTCAGTTCAGTTCAGTTGCTCAGTCATGTCCGACTCTTTGCGACCCCAGGGACTGCAGCAAGCAAGGCCTCCCTGTCCATCACCATCTCCTGGAGTTCACTCTAACTCATGTCCGTTGAGTCGGTGATGCCATCCAACCACCTCATCCTCTGTCGTCCCCTTCTCCTGCCCTCAATCTCTCCCAGCATCAGGGTCTTTTCCAATGAGTCAGCTCTTCACATCAGGTGGCCAAAGTATTGGAGTTTCAGCTTCAGCATAGTCCTTCCAATGAATATTCAGGACTGATCTCCTTTAGGATTGACTGGTTGGATCTCCTTGCAGTCCAAGGGACTCTCAAGAATCTTCTCCAACACCATAGTTCAAAAGCATTAATTCTTCAGCACTCAGCTTCCTTTATATGTTAAATTAATGCAGGATGAAATCAGTGGTGCCCAGCTTGGCAGAATACACTGCTGACCTTGGTCCTCGCCTGCACAGAAGAGGGAGTTCCTTTCCAGCAAGTGCCTGGCCTGGCCTTCCTGACCTGACCCCGTCTGCCCATCAGCTCCCTGTCCCCACTGTGGCTGCACACACACGCCCATCACTCACCTCTCTGCCAGTCTGCAGCTGGCCCTTCCCTGTCCTTCCTCACCGCGACCTCTGCTCACCCAGTGTTTTAACTGTTGGACTGTAGCTGATTTACAAGGTCGTGGTAGCTGCAGGTGTCCGGCAAAGTGATTCGGTTAAACATATGCACGGATCCACTCTTTTAAAGAGTTTTCCCAGATAGGCCATTCCAGAGTCTTGAGCAGAGTCCCCTGTGCTGTACAGCAGGGCCTTACTAGTTACTATTGTGTACACGATAGCGTGTGGATGTCAATCGCAAACCCTCGATTTGTGTGTGCCCGCTGTGCGCCAGGCACTGTACTGGGCTCTTCTGCTTCCCTACTGCTTGGTTCCCTTGACTTCTCACTCCTGGTGGGTTGGAGAAGGGCAGTCCGTATCCACGTTTGCCGTCGTGGTGTGCCCCGGGAGAGCCCACCACCTCTACCCCAGTTAAACGGCCCTGAGTGAGTGGATTATGAATGGGTCTTGGGAGTCACGAGGCTGCCTGCCCACAGTAGCCCGTGTTGTCCAGAAATTCACAGCGCTGTTCTGTCCTATTTGGATATCTTTATTTTAAACACAAGATATATATTGGAAACTGTCCAGAAGAAAGCTTTGGAAAAAGAGGTTTTGCCAGGAACAAGAGCTGCCATTCATCAGGCCCTTGCTGTGTGCTGGGCGTCGTACCAACACTTTTTGCATTTCCTGATCGGAGGCACCGAGTGGGCCTATGAAGTAGGCGCTTTCAGTATCCCCATTTTACGGAGGGGGAAACTGAGGCCTTGGTGTAACTTATGCAGAGTCACACAGACAGTAAGTGACCAAGTCAGAGTTTTGTTTGTTTGCTTTGTTTTATAAGCAACAAACATTTATTTCTCACAGTTCTGGAGGCTGGGAAATCCAAGATCAAGGCTCTTGGCAGATTCAGAGTTTTGTGAAGTCCTGCTTCCGGGACGAATGTCTCTTCCCTTTACCCTCACATGGGGGCGGAAAGGGCAGGCTAGCTCTCTGGGGTCTTCCTAAAGGGTTCTACCCTTATGGCCTTCAGTCAGTGTTCAGGGTTGATTTCCTTTAGCATTGACTGGTTTGATCTCCTTGCTGTCCAAGGGCCTCTCAGGAGTCTTCTCCAGCACCACTACTGGAAAGCATCGGTTTTTCGGTGCTCAGCCTGAAGGCAAAAGGAGAAGTGGGCGGCAGAGAATGAGATGGTTAGATAGCATCACCAACTGAATTGACGTGAATTTGAGCAAACTCCAGGAGATAGTAGAGGACAGAGGGGCCTGGTGTGCTGCAGTCCTTGGGTTCACAAAGTTGGACACAACATAGTGACTTAACAACAACAACAAACCTTTATGACCTAAGTGCTTCCCAAATGCCCCACCTCCCGATACCATCATACTGAGCGGTAGACTTCAGGGAAGGAATTACTGGGGGATACATTCAGTCTTCAGCGGGGGGATCGTCAGAGGGGGTTCTGGGCATCATAGGGTGTGTGGCACCATCTCTAGCGTCTATTCACTAGTTGCCAGCCATGTACATTATGACAACAAAAACATCCCTTCAGTTCAGTTCAGTCGCTCAGTCGTGTCCAACTCTTTGCGACCCCATGAATTGCAGCACACCAGGCCTCCCTGTCCATCACCAACTCCCGGGGTTCACTCAGACTCACGTCCATCGAGTCAGTGATGCCATCCAGCCATCTCATCCTCTGTCGTCCCCTTCTCCTCCTGCCTCCAATCCCTCCCAGCATCAGAGTCTTTTCCAATGAGTCAACTCTTCGCATGAGGTGGCCAAAGTACTGGAGTTTCAGCTTAGGGGTCAAAAATCACAGCCCTGCTCCCACTGGGAACCATTCTGTAAAATAAGACATTATATATAATCATTCATTACACAAAGTACAGGCCATTGTTTTTTGCAAAAATATTGTGAAGTCTAATTCTTTTTTTAAAAAACCTTTTTATTTTGTTTTGAAGCCTAGCCAATTAACAGTGCTTTGACAGCTTCAGGTGAACAGTGGAGGGACTCAGACATCCATATACAGGTATCCATTCTCCTCCAAACTCCCCTCCCTTCCCGGCTGCCACGTGAGTTCCACGTGCTGCACAGTAGGTCTCTGCGGGTTATCCATTTTAGATACAGCAGTGTGTACACGTCCGTCCCAGACTCCCCAGCTGTCCCTTCCCCTGGCAGCCATGAGTTAGTTCTCTAAGTCTGTGAGTCGCTTTCTGTTTTGTAAGCAAGTTCATAGTATCATTTATTTTTAGATTCCACATATAAGGGACATCATAGAATATTTCTCCTTCTCTGTCTGACTATCTCTAGGTCCATCATGTTGCTGCAAATGGCATATTTCATTCTTTTTAGTGGCTGAGTAATATTCCATCATATATATGTACCACATCGTCCTTATCCATTCCTCTGTTGATGGACATCTAGGTTGCTTCCATGTCTTGGCTATTATAAACAGTGCTGCGATGAACATTGGGGTGCATTTATCCTTCCGGATCATGATTTTCTCCAGATATATGCCCAGGGGTGGGATTGCAGGGTCGTATGGTGACTCTATTTTTAGTTTTTTAAGGGACTTCCATAATGTTCTCCTTTGTGGCTACACCAATTTACATTCCCACCAACAGTGTAGGAAGATTCCCCTCTCTCCACACCCTCTCCAGCATTTACTCTTTGTGGGTTTTTTGATAGTAGCCACTCTGGCTGGTATGAGGTGATATCTCATTGTGGTTTTGACTTGAATTTCTCTTATAATTAGTGAGGTTGAACGTCTTTTCATATGCCTCTTGGCCATTTGTATGTCTTCTTTGTGGAAATGTCTATTTAGGGCTTCTGGCCACTTGTTGATTGAACTGTTGGTTTTTGTGCTGTTAAACATCATGAGCTGTTTGTAAATTTTGGAGACTAATCCCTTGTCAGTCACATCAGTTGCAAATATTTCTTCCCAATCTGTGGGTTGTCTTTTTGGTTTATTGTTTATTGTATCCTCTGCTGTGCAGAAGCTTTGAGTTTAAATAGGTCCCATTTGTTTATTTCCATTATTCTGGGAGATGAAAAAGATATTGCTGCAGTTTATGTCAGAGTGTTCTGCCTATGTTTTCCTTTAGGAGTTTGTAGTGTCCAGTCTCAGATTTAGGTCTTTAGTTCATTTTGAGCTTACTTTTGTGTTTGGTGTTAAAGAATGATCTAATTTCATTTTTTTTACATGTAGCTGTCAGTATTCCCAGCACCGTTCTTTGAAAAGACTCTCTTTCGAACGTTGTGTAGTCTTGTCTCCTTTGTCATAGGTTAATTGATCATAGGTGCGTGGTTTTAATTCTGTTTTCTATCCTGTTCCATTGATTTCTGTTTTTGTGCCAGTACCATACTGTTTTGATGACTACAGCTTTGTAGTATAGTCTGAAGTCAGGGAGCCTGATTCCTCCAGCTCCATTTTTCTTTCTCAAGACTGCTTTGGCTATTTGGGTCTTTGGGGACTCCATATAAATTTTAAGATTTTTTTTTTGTTCTAATTCTGTGAAAAATGTCATTGGTAATATAATAGGGATTGCATTGAATCTATAGATTGCCTTGGGTAGTATACTCACTTTAACAATATTGATTCTTCCAATCCACAGACATGGTATATCTTTCCATGTGCTCGTTTCTTCTTTGATTTCTTTCATCAGCATCTTATACTTTTTAGAGTACAGGTCTTTTGTTTCCTTAGGTAGGTTTGTTCCTCAGTATTTTATTCTTTTTAATGCAATGGTAAATAGAATTGTTTCTTGAATTTCTCTTTTTGATCTTTTGTTGTTAGTTTATAGAAATGCAGCAGATTTCTGTATATTAATTTTGTAACCTGCAACATTACCAAATTCATTGAAGACTTCTAGTAGTTTTTTGGAACAAGACATTATATATAATTGTACGTAAAGCCTAATTCTTAGCCACTTCCTTTGTAGCTTAGTTGGTAAAGAACCTGCCTGTAATGCAGGAGACCTGGGTTCAATTCTTGGGTCAGGAAGATCCCCTGGAGGAGGAAACGGCAACCCACTCCAGTATTCTTGCCTGGACAGAGGAGCCTGGTGGGCTACACAGTTCACAGGGTCACAAGAGTCAGACACAACTAAGCAACTAAACCACCATAAAGGAGAGAGTGAGATGGGCCTCCTGTTTCCTTGTCCTTTGTAGGTTTGGGACATTTGACTAGCTCGTCAAGGGAATTAGGAATCTTAAGTATTTAGGTATAGGAAAATATTTAGGTTTGCAAGAGACAGTTACCTTTCCTTCTGATTTATGATTGTTTATGTCCTGTAGATAGTAGGTCAGTTAGTACAAGGGCACCTTGTATCCCCAAAGGAAGACAAACGAAATCTGAGTAGGACGTGGGTGTTCCATGGTTATTACTAAGATATGAAGCAGATGGCTCACAAATGGCTCCAAGGCCTGTGGCCTTCTCTACCATCAGTTCAGTTCAGTCACTCAGTCGTGTCCAACTCTTTGCAAACCCATGAATCGCAGCATGCCAGGCCTCCCTGTCCATCACCAACTCCCAGAGTTCACTCAAACTCAGGTCCATCGAGTTGGTGATGCCATCCAGCCATCTCATCCTCTGTCGTCCCCTTCTCCTCCTGCCCCCAATCCCTCCCAGCATCAGAGTCTTTTCCAATGAGTCAACTCTTTGCATGAGGTGGCCAAAGTACTGGAGTTTCAGCTTTAACATCATTCCTTCCAAAGAACACCCAGGGCTGATCTCCTTCAGAATGGACTGGTTGGATCTCCTTGCAGTCCAAGGGACTCTCAAGAGTCTTCTCCAACACCACAGTTCAAAAGCATCAATTCTTCGGCGCTCAGCTTTCTTCACAATCCAACTCTCACATCCATACATGACCACTGGAAAAACCATAGCCTTGATTAGACGGACCTTTGTTGGCAAAGTAATGTCTCTGCTTTTGATTATGCTATCTAGGTTGGTCATAACTTTCTTTCCAAGGAGTAAGCGTCTTTTAATTTCCTGGCTGCAGTCACCATCTGCAGTGATTTTGGAGCCCAGAAAAATAAAGTCTGACACTGTTTCCACTGTTTCCCCATCTATTTCCTATGAAGTGATGGGACTGGATGCCATGATCTTCGTTTTCTGAATGTTGAGCTTTAAGCCAACTTTTTCACTCTCCTCTTTCACTTTCATCAAGAGGCTCTTTAGTTCTCCTTCACTTTCTGCCATAAGGGTGGTATCATCTGCATATCTGAGGCTATTGATATTTCTCCCAGCAATATTGATTCCAGCTTGTGCTTCTTCCAGTCCAGCGTTTCTCATGATGTACTCTGCATATAAGTTAAATAAGCAGGGTGACAGTATACAGCCTTGACGTACTTTTCCTATTTGGAACCAGTCTGTTGTTCCATGTCCAGTTCTAATTGTTGGGAGGGGTTTTTTTTGGTTGAACCCTCGTTCTTTGATAGCATGAATAGAAGAGCGTGAAGTAAGAAAGGCTGAAAACCCATGATTAGGAAACACTTGACTCAGTCTGTGATGCAGGTCTGCCTTCTTGACCTCGTGGCAGAAAACCAGGTCCTCAGGCTAACTGGTGACTGGCGACTGAGCCAGTTCCGGGGGTTGGCACTGCAGCCTCAGTCTGGCCACAGACACCCGCCCCGGGTCCCCACAGAGGTGAGCTGAGGTCTCCACTCCAAGAGAAAGCTGAAGCCATCTGAAAGCCCTCTGGTTGATATGTTTTAAACCCAAAGCCAGTCCCAAGAAGTCGTAGTTGTTTCTGGCTTCGCTTTTCTCATTCATTTTATTGAGGTATATTTGCTGTACAATGTTGTGTTAATTTCTGCACGACAGTGACCCAGGTATACACACACTTGCTTGCTTTTTCATACTCTTTTCCGTGATGGCTTATCGCAGGGTATTCCATATAGTTCCCTGTGCTATCCTGTGGGCTCTTGTTCATCCATCTTACATATAGTGGTTTGCAGCCGCTAATCCCAGACTCTGGGGCCATCCCTTCTCCACCCCTCCTCCACCTCGGCCGCCACAGAGCTGTCCTCTGTGTCCGTGAGTCTGAAGGAGCCGCGGCTGTTGCCCTGCAGGTGGAAGGTCTGTCCGTCCTTTGTCTCCACACGCCCCGCCTCCTCACTGTTTGCTGCGCCCCCGGAAGCCCCCTCGTCCTCGCCCTCAAGCTGTCTCAGCGTGCCCCTCCCTGCTGTGATGACCCACTGGGGATCTCAGAAACATACACCTGGGAAGGGTCCCGGGACTCAGCCACCAGCCCCTCACTGAGGGGATGGGTGGGCCCAGCTCCCCGCGGGGACTCCCCAGGCCACCCCTCAGCTTCCCCTCCAGGGCCCTGCCCGCCTCCCCTCTCCCCTGCGGCCGCACCTCCGAGGAGGAGGACGGAGTCCTTCACCTGGACCTGCTCGGCTTTTCCGCCTCTTCTCCTGGACGTGTGTCTCTACCCATCTACGGCTGCAAGAACTACCACACTTGAATTTGGTACTATTTTATGGAAATGTTTTGTTCTTTTTACTTTTTAAAGAATTTTTAAATTTAACTTTTATTTTATGTTGAAATCTAGTTGATTCCCACTGTTGTGTTAGTTTCTGCTGTATAGCAAAGTGACAAATTTACACACACACGTGTGTCCACTCTTTGTCAGATTCTTTTCCCGTACTGGTCACTACAGACTACTGAGTAGAGTTTTCTGTGCTCTGAGTAGGTCCTTGTTGATTATCTATTTTATACATGTGTGTGTGTTAATCCCCAACTCCTCATTTGTCCCTCCCTCCCCCTTGGGTAACCATAAGTTTCTTTTAAAAGTCTATGAGTCTGTTTCTGTTTGAACTCAATATTTCTAAAGCCCATTTTACATATGACAAATTTCGGCTACAGTTTTTTTGTTTTGCTTTTTTGTGGGAGAGGCTACAGTTTTTTGATTCTCAAAATTACGAGGCTCTCAATTTTAGGTGGGACAGATTCCTGGCTTTAAACCTCATTGAGTCACATAGTGAGAAACGTGTTTATTATCTCTCAGTCCCTCGAAGGAAAGTCTCAAGGTAGGGCTGATCTCGTCCTCAGTCTTGCTGTGTCCCTTTTCTGCCAGAAGAGAGGAGTCTGGACTCCAAGTCCTTAGCACAACCCGGATCCAGGAAGAGTGAAATCACTTCTGATTATTATTTTTTTATTATTATTAATGTATTTAATTTTTGGCCGTGCTGGGTCTTCGTTGCTACGTGGGCTTCTCTCTAGTTGTGGAAAGCAGGGAGCTACCCTTGAGTGCTGTGCGCTGGCTTCCCACTGCAGTGGCTGCTGCTGTTGAGGAGCACAGGCTTTCGGCGCAGGCTCAGCAGCTGTGGCACATGGGCATAGTTGCTCTGCAGCATGTGGGATCTTCCCAGAGCAGGGATCGAACCCATGTCCCCTGCACTGGCAGGCGGAATCTTATCCACTGTGCCACCAGGGAAGTCCTGACTACTGTTCTGCTAGACTTCACTCTGTTTATTAATGGCACCCCACTCCAGCACTCTTGCCTGGAAAATCCCATGGATGGAGGAGCCTGGAAGGCTGCAGTCCATGGGGTCACTGAGGGTCGGACACAACTGAGCGACTTCACTTTCACTTTTCACTTTCATGCATTGGAGAAGGAAATGGCAACCCACTCCAGTGTTCTTGCCTGGAGAATCCCAGGGACGGGGGAGCCTGGTGGGCTGCTATCTATGGGGTCGCACAGAGTCGGACATGACTGATGTGACTCAGCAGCAGCAGCAGCATCCCTCTCATTATTTAATGACAGTGCTAGCTTTTGAATTGAGCCAGAGGTTAAAGGTTTTCATTTTAGATAATGCTAGAAATAAAAGAAGTCTCAACCTAGATAAAAACATTAGGTCGATTAAAATGTTGGTGGCACGGGGCTATGGTGCCACCCACACGCATGCACACATGAGATCCTCCAAACAGTGGAAATGAGGTTTACCGGACAGCTCACGGTACCTACTGCAGGGGAGGGAGATCAGGACAAGACAGGCCCCTCTGTGGCTGCCACGGGCATTTCCATTCACCCAGCCCGTGTGCAAAAGTACCTGAGAGCATCCGTCCTAGCCAGCAAGTGTCCTGTCGTGGTGGAAATAATTTCCTGAAACTCAGATTCCCCTTCTGAAATGCAGCCTAAACTCTGATTTGGAAAACTAAGAAGTCCTATTTAGTTACCGCTATCACTGTCACTGAACCTCACTCCCTGGATAATTAGTGATGTATAACGTTCTTAAGCCTCTCTTGTTCCATCTCGGTGTCATGAGATTGGTTTCCTCTCTTCCATGCTCCCTCGCCAAGAATGTGCCGAACTGAATATTCGGTTTTTAATAAACGGAGGAGGCCACCTTTGTCCACACCTCACTGGCCTCATGCCTGCAGAGACTGGATCTTCCAAGTGTCAGTGTTCCTTGGCAGTAGAGCAGAGAAGTGTTTGTAAATAGGGTTTGTACATCTGGCAGCCAGAAGTGTCCTGTATGTATTAATATTTTCTGCAGGAAAAGATACATTTGAAGTGACCATAGGGCACAGATTCTCTTAGGGTTGCAGGATATTTATAGCCTGTTATTTTAGATTCTGAGCATATTTATAGCTCCAGAGGTACAAAAATAAACTATGTTTTCTTGGAAAAATGTGTGTATCTGGGATGTGACAGGAGTTGCAACCTTAAACAAGATTTCCAGGCATTTATGGTTTAACCATGCCAGTGAAAATATGTTATGTAGACATTAAAATCCTAGGGTGCCCACGTACATATCCTAAATGATGTGTGTTACATGAGCTTTCTTGGCCACTGTGCTTTAGCTTTGAAGGTTTTTAGTTCTGGCTCCTGGAGTGCTGTTAGTGTGCTGCAGGGAAAGGTGAACTCAAATGGTGAGTCTTATCTGCAGTTCAGCACGTTGGGTGGCGTGTTTCTTAGGTTCAGGAGAATTGTGTCTGATGTAGGTAAAAGTTGCATCACAATTGATAAGGTAAAACTCCTTGCTTTTATTGCCCCTAGCAGCAGAGAGGTTACTGATGGGCGACTGGAAGAGGAAAAAGACAGCAGGTTTCCTCGTCAGTCACTATTCATTCATCTGCGTGTTAACAAGCATCACTCAATTTCCCATTCTCTGCAGAGCTGTGTGGGAAGATGGGTAAGCAGAGAGGGGAAGGCGGGGACCCTGTGCTCCTGGAGCCTAAAGTTTGATTTTTTTTCATCTGAGTGTCAAAAAATCAAGATAAATTTCTTCTTCGGTCAAATTGTAACACCCAAAAGTTAATAAACAGTGAAAGTGAAGTCGCTTAGTCGTGTCCAACTCTTTGCGACCCCTGTGGACTATAGCCAGGCTCCTCTGCCCATGGGATTCTCCAGGCAAGAATACTGGAGTGGGTTGCCATTTCCTTCTCCAGGGGATCTTCCCGACCCAGGGATCGAACCCGGGTCTCCCGCACTGCAGGCAGACGCTTGACCCTCTGAGCCACCAGGGAAGCCCTAATAAACAGTAACTTATTCAAATATGCAGTAAACACATATTGAGGATTTACTGTCATTAATGAGGAAAAGAGGAGGAGGACAAATTGGTTCAAAGAAGGATATGAGCAAACGCCTCGGTAGGTAGCTGCACAGACAGACAGTGTACCTGATACAGTAATGGGAAAGAAGAATGCTGGAATAAGATGGCGAGGTTAGACACACCTGGTCAATCCCTGCAAGGCAACACAACAGTCATCTTTGGTTATATCTCAGCTGGGCAGGAATCTTTGGATCTGTAACAGACCAATGTGATTCTTAAGTTACCAGTCTTCTACAGTCTTTACAGAGTCAGGGTGCAGTCAATAATAAGCAGTAAGTTACAGTTACGTTTCCTGAAACCTTTGGATGACTGGGTGAGTTTATGAGTCAGTGCCGCGCATGCAGACTTTGTGCAAGGACGGTGGTATTCTGTGCATGCGCTGTCCAGCGTGGTAGGCACTGCAAATACGTGGCTGCTGAGCGTTTGAAATGTGGCTAGTACAAGTGAGGAGTCAATTTTTTAATTTTGTTTAATTTTTAACACACAGAATGGGAGAAAATATCTGCAAACAAAGCAACCACAAGGAATTAATCTCCAAAATTGACAATGAGTTTGTGCTGCTTAATATGAAAAAAAGAACCCAATCAAAACTAGGTAAAAGATCTAAGTAGACATTTCTCCAGAGAAAACATACCGATGGCCAAGAGGCATGTGAATAAAGACTCTCAACATCGCTAATTATTAGAGAAATTCAAACCAAAACTGCAATGAGGTAGCACCTCACAAGAGCCATAGTGGCCATCATCAAAAAGTCTACACACAAGAAATGCCAGAGACCGTGTGGAGGAAAGGCAGAGCCCTCCCAGTGCTGGTGGGAATGCAAACTGGTGCAGCCACTGTGGAGAACAGCTGGAGGCTCCTTACACTTAAAATAGAGCTACCATAGGACCCTGCAGTCCCACCCTGGGCGTATATCTGGAGAAAACCATGGTTCAAAAGGATACATCCCCCCATGTTCATTGTAGCACTGTTTATGATAGCCAAGACATGGAAGCTGCCCAAGTGTCCGCTGACAGATGAACGGATAAAGAAGTTATGGTCCATGTATACAGTGGGATACTACTCAGCCACTGAACTGGGATGGACGTGGAGATTATCATAGTAATTTTATTTAATTTTCATCAATTTTGACTTAAATGACCACACGTGATTAACAGCTACCTTTTTGGACAACACAACTCTAATATGCCATTAAATGACCAAGCGTCATTTTTCTGCCTTGTTTCCAACCGTGGCTAATACTTTTCTTAAACACGCTGTAAGTTAAGTCACGTTTTAAATATGGTTACATGAGCTAAATATGTAAAAGGAATTGGAGAGGACACCTCTGAAAAGACCTAATTCTTTCATGAAGCATATAATTTTTTCTGCAAATTGAATGCTTCTTCTGTTGGGTTTCTTGACAGTAGACTCACCTGAAGTCACTCTGGCCAACATGGGAACCACTTAGGAAGTTAAGCCTGTCTGGAGGAACGTCAGCTCTGCATTGTACTTCCCAAGGCATTCATTTTCTTTTAGCAAGATAATAACAGTCATGTCCAGTTTTGATTAAAAGGAACTTTCTGCTTTGCAGCAGAGGGAGAGACTATGAATATGACTATCATATTTCACAAGGATACAAGGATTTTAAGGCTTAAATAAGTTAACTTTTCTGCTGCCATCACTTCATTACTCAGAACGAGCAGTCAATGCATTGATAAGGTTGACTTTGATTTCTCATGAAGCTCGGTAGTCTTGCTTAATTTTCTCCTCTTTTCACTTGCCTGCAGGGCTTTTTCCGCAGAAGTATTCAGAAGAACATGATTTACACTTGTCACCGAGATAAGAATTGTGTTATTAATAAAGTCACCAGGAATCGATGCCAGTACTGTCGACTCCAGAAGTGCTTTGAAGTGGGGATGTCCAAAGAATGTAAGTGGAGCTTCAAAAATTCTTTTTCTCTTTGCTTTATCTATAAATATGATGACTCAGCCTCCAAAATCAAGTTGTGGAGGACATCAGCATGTGGAATTCAGACATGACACTAATGATATATTGCCACGGTTAGGTGTCAACAGAGATGGCATGGAAATAGAAAACTGGGCATTTTCAGATAAAATTTGAGTGGCATTTGGTGAAAGGGGAGGAGCTGGGTGTCGTGCTTGTATTCCAGAGCAGTTCGTAACTGACTCTGTGTCTCTGCTGGTAACCCGAGCGTGTCCTAGAACCACATGGAGACCATTCCCCCGGCTTGACAGGAGGAATAAAGAGCTCTGCCTCTACTGATGAGAATAAAACGAGGCAGAGGCAGTAGAAATAATGCACCCTTTCTCAGAGGGGAGGGAGTACCAAACTTTTGCTGTTGAAGAAACATTTAGAAATTTGGCACATTGACACTTTTCCAAACTCGATTCAGCTTTTCTCCTTCCCACCACCCCCTCCTCCAATTATACACTTGAGTAATTCAGAAGAGAGCATGTGAATAGATTAAAAATGAGTGGTCCATAATCATCCGCTTATGGGGCTTTGAAGTAGACGTGCTTTAACGCAGGCAGAGGGAATACAGCACCAAAAAGTCATTGCTTGTGGGTTCTCCTTGGTGCTTTCAATGAAGAGAGCAGGAACATGCCAGACCAATGCCCTGGCTTGGGCGGGTGTGAGGAAGAGGCAGGGGTGTGTGCCAGGGGGAACAATCAGTGGAATCTGCCCACCTGCCCTGCATCCCGTGGGGATCTCGTGGGGCCCTGGGCGGGGTGGTCTAAGTGGCTCTGGAGATGCTGAGCCGCACACACCCGTCTACAAGTGTGGGGCAGAAAGCCACAGTTTGACAGTGGGGTTTGAAGACTCGTGTTGTTCAGAGGCTCTTGGATTTTGGAACTGGGACATGCGGCCCGGTGCCAGTGCAGAAGGTCCCTGGAGCCAGGAGGGCCCGCACTGAGGGTGTGCAGCTGGCTGCCCAGCTGTCCCCTGGGAGCTGTGACTCGGGGATGTTTCTTGGTGGCCTGCCCAGCGTGTTCCTAACTGTGCCCAGGGTTTAAATGGGCTTTTCTACCTCTTGGGTTTCTACACTTCAGGGAAGACATCAGGGTTGGATCAATTCACTGGACTCAAGCCACCAGTATATTCTGTTCCAGGCAGTATCATTGGTTCATGGTGAACTTGTAACCTAGGCTGGCCCAGTGAGAAAGAGTTCAAGACTCATGCTCATGATCCATAAAAGAAAAAAAATGGTTAATTAGACTTCATCAAAATCAGAAATGTCTGCTGTTCCAAAGACACTGTGAAACTAATGACAAGACAAGCCACAGGTGAGGAGAAAATATTTACAAATCACATATCTGATAAGGACTTAAATGTAGAAATAGAAAACCTTTGAAAACTCGATGATAAGAAAGCAAATAACCCAATTAAAAAAAACTAAGTAGTACTCTTCAAAAACGCTAAGATTCTGAAAGACAGAATGACTGAGACACGACAGCTAAGTGATCCTGAAGATGCTGGAGCAGAAGGAAACTATCCATAAAGGACATTATTGGGACGCTTATTGAAATTTGAGTACAGACCGTAGGTTAGAATTGAGTCCGCTTTAAATTTCCTGACTTTGATCGTTGCGCTTTTGTTATATGAACAAGAGAATGTTCTTATTCTCAGTATCTGCAACTAGCTCTCCATGGTTCAAAAGATAGTGTGTGTGTGTGTGTGTGTGTGTGTGTGTGTGTGTGTGTGTGTGTGTGTGTGTATGTAGGTGTATGTGTGTGAGACAGAGAAATGAGACAGAAAGAACAGAGAGGTGAAAAATATCAAACCTTATGAGTCTGAGTGAAGGGTACACCGTGAAGGAGCTCCTTGTACCATTCTTGCAACTTTTCAGCAAATTTGAAATTTTATCAAAATAAAATTACTAAAACAAAAGACTCATGCTTAGAAGTGTCCTGCCTTCTGCCGCAGGTGCACGGGGAGACAGGTGCCCACAGGTCCTCTCAGCCCTGAAGGAGGTCAGTGACAGGTCAGAGCAGGCTCTGTGGATGGAGGAGTGGACAGACAGACAAACTCAGGCCCTGACGGCATCCCTGAGTTGCTGAACCAACCGCCCCTGGAACCTCTGCCTCCAGGTCATTTGGTGGTATCTGCCAAGAGGCCATCATGAAGGCCCTTGGGCTGGGCCCTCATTCATAATTAAGCTCCCGATGAGCAAGCATGGGGTCACCAGCCCCATGGGTACCAGATAGAAGCATCCAGCGGGTGGCATCCTCTGGGGGCTCGTCTGCAGGTGATGAGTCCACATTTCAGCAAGTTCCTTTGATCCCCTCTGGACTTCAGAGCTATCAAATGAAAAAAAGAAAAATCAATGAATGTTATGATATGAAAGTAATCTTTACTTAGTTCAGGCCCTAAACCCTACCACTGACGAGAAAAGAGTGATATTGCCCTGAAAGAAGCAGATCATTTTTATGTGTGTGCAAGACCCACAGGATGTCCCCTTAACTCCCTTTTTTGGTCTGACATTCTTTAGATGTGGATGTTACGCTGCAGTTCTGTGGGGGAATTTTGGTTCACACTACAATTATAAATGAGTAAGGCAGCTGTGGACTCAGGGTAAATCGGTACTTTTGCCTTTATTTTGTGTGGGCTAGAGACCCATTTCCTGCTTACATTACTTAAAACCCATATCCTGCTGCTCTGTAAAAACTGGCAGGTCAGTTGCCAATTTAAAAAAAAAAATAATAATAATGTTCACACCCACAGGAAAACTCTAGTTTCAACCCTCAAGGAACTTATCACTCTAATTAGTTTGAAAAATATAGGAATGGGAAGAAAATGGGATCGTTATGCCCGAGTATACAAAAATAAATGTATTTTCTTTAGAAGGAAATTGAAGGCGAAGACAATAAACACTTGGAGTATAGTGACTGAGAGTCTAATAGAAAATTTTAAAAGTTGAAACAGAAGGAAGCAGGAAAATAAGAGAATCGGTAACCAATTAGACCACAGTATCCGCAACTGAAATAAACCCAGAAATCATAGAGACTCTTGGGATGGTCGAGCTGAAAATGGATCTCAGAGATTGGTTTTCACTCACCCCTCTCCCTTGACACACAAGTATACCAGGGCCCAGAAAGATGAAACGGTCCTCCCAGCCATCCCCTACTGGCTGCAGACAGAGCCAGGCCCAGAGTTCACGGCTGCCACCTCTCCTTGCCACGCTTTCTTCACAGCACCAAGATGAGCTAGGCCTTCGGGTCTAGTTGTAGGTCTTGTCAGTTCACCAGGATGTTGCAGAACTCTTTGGATGCAAGGGACAGAAAACCCGGCTGAAACTTGCCATAAGCTCAAAAATCAGCACATGTAACGGGACTTTCCGGATACCATGACTGGATCCAAAGGCTCCTGTTTGTTTTAGGGGCATTTTCATTGTCCCCTTCATCTCTCCCAGCTGGTTTTTGTTTTTTGTTATTTTACTGGGTTGGTTTTGTTTCTGGGAAGCTTTGCCAAGTGACTAATAAAGATGGCCAACCAACAGCTCCAGCCAATAACCTACCCAGCAGAAACACAGGGACCCAGATCCTGGGTGAAGGCAGGACTTGGGGTGGGGCAGGGGCAGAGTACTGTGATTGGCTAGTTCTGGATCCGTGTCCATCCCTGGATCCCACCCCCCGAGCCAGAAAGATGGGGGCAGAAACGATTTCATGTTCAGCATGAAGTATCAAGGCTTCCGGCACTGTCCCCAGAATGTTCTTATTCTTGAATCGGGGGCGGCGGGTGGAGAAACCTCAGCATTATAGTGCTCGCTAACACAGACAAGGTGTTTTCCGTGTACCAGGCACGGCGTAAACTGCTCATAGTATGTCATCCCATTTGATCCTCAGAGCAACCCTGTAAGATAGGTTAGTTTCAATTCCTCTCTCCCCGTTTTAGGAAGATGTGGACGTTGAGGCACAGAGAGGTTAATTTACTCGCCGTAACACAGTGGGTAAGAGGCAGCCCTGGGCTTAGGGCCCAGGGAGTGACACTGTGTGCCCTAAAAAGCAGCTTTGAAAACTCTGGATTTTATTACCAGTGGTTAATAAAACAGCAGTCACACTCCTTGCTGTGTATTAGAGATGTACGCCCTGGAAAATCATGTGCAAATTTAATTTTTGTAGATCAAATTTGGTTTTAAAAGTATACGGGGGTGTACAGAGAAAGCCTTTTCTGCGTGTCCCATCAGAAAAGCAAGGTTGTTTCTTTATTTTCCTGTTCCCTGAATGCTGGTGGGCTTACCTTCTATCTTCCAAGAGCTTTGTACAAGAGGGGAACCTGGGTTTTTTTTTTTTTTTTTTGGCAGAAGAGTGGCTATTTGTCAGAGCATAGGATTTGAAAGCAGTAACAGCAAGGGGGAAAAGAAATCGATTTTCAGCCGCATTTGAAAAGTAGTACAAAAATTTATGAAGAACTTGGGGAGGAGGGAAAGGAAGTAACATGACTCCAGCTTGAGTGATGATGAGCTTCTGCAGGTGGGTGGGAGGCTGGTGACCACGGCAGGCAATGCAGCAAAGCCCTAAAGTAAAAACCAGGGGGGAAAAAAAGGATCAGCAGCAAATGGAGACAGAAAATTTGGGACTGAGAATGAGACATTCGGTCCAGACAAGCTTGTTCTGTGGTGGGGAGGGAGCAGGCTGAAGCCATGCTGCTTAGGGATCACAGAAGGGAAAATGACAATGTGCGTTCCGGTCAGTGACAGAAAGCCCAGTGATAACTCACATTTTCAACCGTTGATCAGCAAAACTGAAAAAAGGGTCAAATAGAAAATGTTTTGACTCTGTGGGCCGTGTGATCTCTGTCCCAGTGCCTCGGCTCTGCCGCTGTAGCACAAACACAGCTGTTGCTGCTGTTATTTAGTCGCTCAGTCGTGTCCGACTCTTTGGAACCCCGTGGACTGTAGCCCGCCAGGCCCCTCTGTCCACGGGATCTCCCAGGCAAGGATACTGGAATGGGTTGTCATTTCCTCCTCCAGGGGATCTTCCCGACCCAGGGATCGAACCCCTGTCTCTGGCATTGGCAGGCGGACTCTGCCGCTGAGCCACCAGGGAAGCCTAATCACAGCTACAGAAAATATACGAGCAGAAAGGTGTGGTTGTGTCCCCGTGCAGCTTTATTTACTAAACAGGTGTCCGGTGGGTTTGGTCTGGAAGTACTCCTGCCTTCCTGGCTCCCCCAGAGGTCAGCCATGCCGGCTGCTCTGCGACCTCAGCTTCGCGCCCCCTCCCCGCCACCTGCTTTTCTCCTGTGACGGGTAATCACTTAGCTTCCAGCTGCGCTAGAGCCTCTGGCCCTCAAGCCTCTCACAGCTCTCAGCTCCTGCAAAGGCTGTGCCCTGTAGTTAGGTTTTCACCCCCTTCCCCATCCGAGGAACCCCAGAAGCCTGCTGAAATGTTGCTTCCTCCCTGAAGCCCCCCGCACGCTCCGTTCTCTCCCCTGTGCTCCGGGGGGGGGAGGCTCTGTACAAGCCTCTAGGAACCACAGGCTATTTTGTTATCCCATGAGGCTTCCTGGCTTGATTATAAACCTCTGAGAGGCGAGCGTCCTGTGCTCCTTACCTTATAGCCCCAGAAGCTAGCACGATGCTTGCACAGGGAAGTCAGGTTGTCAAGGGGCTTAACTGTGGCTGTACTGAGAGACGCCCTGGCCTCTGCGAGCTGTCAGCCACAGAGCCTTTCTGGATAAAACTATTCAACTGTCACTCACTCACCCCTCTGCCCCGGGCCCAGAACAAGACACACACCTTCTCCAGGGCTGTGTTCTCTACCTAGATGAGCGAAGCCTTGCTGCTGACTGACCACCTGGGCATGGTCTGAGAAGGGATGCTTTTCCTCCTGTTCAGAGACTGGTGTTGCTGCCATCAGCTTCCTCTGTCTGGTCGCCTTCCCTGGCAGATTTAAAGTTTTTGTAGTGTGTTCACTGGGGAAGACCGTCGAGCCGAGCAGGCATCGCATGTGACCGTGCATGAAAAACGCAGGGAAGGTGGGAGGAACTGGGATGGATGGGCAGGGGGCAGGCTGTGGCTCCCTTTTGCCAAACCTTGGTAATGCTGGCCAGGGTTCTTGGCCTCCTCAATCAATAGATATTGATTAGAGGCCAGACAAGAAATTCAGGCAAGGTTTTATTCGGGTCCCTGCTTCATAAAGGGTAGTGAAAACAAGTAACAGGCTCCCTTGCTCACTCCCTGAGCAGGATGGGGCAGCTGGTTCCTTACATGAGGGATGGGGATGTGTCCTGGGCTTCCCTGGTGGCTCAGCTGTGAAGAACCCGCCTGCAGTGCAGGAGACCCGGGTTCAGTCCCTGAGTTGGGAAGATTCCCTGGAGGAGAGCAGGGCAACCCACTCCAGTATTCTGGCCTGGAGAATCCCATGGACAGAGGAGCCTGGCGGGCTACAGTCCATGGGGTCATAGAGAGTCAGACACAAAAGACCAACTAGAGAGGGGCGGGGGGTGGTGTGTGTCCAGGGGTCAGGCTAGAGGGCTGTCTTAGGGTCTGCCCGCCCCTTTGGTGGTGCTGAGTGCAGGGGCATGCGCAGTTCCCTGCTTCTGTTCCCGACTCCGCAGAAGTGGCAGTTGGGTTTTCTGGTCTCTCTGTATATCTTGTTGTCCGTACTTTGCCCCAGCCGCTCACATATATGCAGGTGCTTTTAGTCCCTGCTGGGTTCTTTGTATTTTGTTGCTGGAAGAGACGTTTGTCCAGGGGCAAGCACAGCAGCAAAGGGTCCCAGGTCCCAGGCCGTCTCAGTTCAGTTCAGTCCAGTCACTCAGTCACGTCTGACTCTTTGTGACCCCGTGGACCACAGCACTCCAGACCTCCCTGTCCATCACAAACGGCCGGAGTTTACTCAAACTCATATCCATTGAGTCAGTGATGCCATCCAACCACCCCATCCTCTGTCGCCCCCTTCTCCTCTGACCTTCAGTCTTTCCCAGCATCAGGGTCTTTGCAAATGAGTCAGCTCTTCGCATCAGGTGGCCAAAGTATTAGAGTTTCAGCTTCAACATCAGTCCTTCCAATGAATATTCAGGACTGATTTCCTTTAGGATGGACTGGTTGGATTTCCTTGCAGTGCAAGGGACTCTCAAGAGTCTTCTCCAACACCACAGTTCAAAAGCATCCATTCTTCGGCTCTCAGCTTTCTTTATAGTCCAACTCTCACATTCATACATGACTACTGGAAAAACCATAGCCTTGACTAGACGGACCTTTGTTGGCAAAGTGACGTCTCTGCGTTTTAATATGCTGTCTAGGTTGGTCATAACTTTCTTTCCAAGGAATAAGTGTCTTTTAATTTCATGGCTGCAGTCACCATCTGCAGTGATTTTAGAGCCCCATAAAATAAAGTCTGACACTGTTTCCACTGTTTCCCCATCTGTTTGCCATGAAGTGATGGGACCGGATGCCATGGTCTTAGTTTTCTGAATGTTGGGTTTTAACTGTCTCATTGGTGGTGAAATTGCTCCCAGACAAAAGGCGGGGATCCAGGGACAGGCTGGACTTGGGGGTGCAAATGGAAGATGCGAATGAGCCTGGATGAAGATGCGTGAGCTGTGATGAGGGGGGTTTGTGGTCCTGGTACCTCCACTGTGTGGCAGGTTCCATGGGCCTCCGGCCTTTAGGGTGGGCGCCCTCCACAACAGCGTCATGGAAGGTCCTGAGGCCACCGCCCCCTTCTGTTTCTTCTTTCCTTTCTTAAAACCACTGGCTGGTAATTTTCAAAGGAACCTATTTACATTTTCTTTGAGCTTATATTATGTAGTCCATGCCTTTGAGGGGTAGGGAAAACGCATCTTTGATTTTGTGTGAGAATGCTATTCAGTATTTATTTTACAGCTTTTTTTCCCTAAGACAGTTTCATAAGTGTTTTTTTAAAATAGAGAGATTGAATAATCTCTGAATTTAAGAGTCCCTAACCACTCATTGACAGCTTCTCATTTGGGGCATATTGAGATTAAAAACAGCTTTTTATAAAGTCTCTAAATTCCAATTTACACTTTAGACATGAATGTCCCCGTGGGTGGGTTGAATGCAATAAATGGACTTTGTACGGACACTTAAGACACTTCCAGGAGAGGCTCTGGTTGTCTTCTGTTTCCATCATTTCCCCTTCAGTGTTAAACCTACGTTAAAACAAACCTTTTGGATGAAAGGCTCTTAACCTTGGTTAAAATCACTTTTCTTGGTGCACAATTTATATGGATATGCTCATTGGTTCTACGGCTGAATTTTACTGGCTTAATTATGAAGAAATTCATATTGTAGGTTGCCCCATGTACATGGAAAATTACATAAAAATCATCATCAGGGCACGCAAACGTCTTTCTAATTACGGTTTATTTCTTCCTGTGTTCCCGGGCCCTAGCCTGTTGCTGCGTTTCCGAAGTTCTGTTCTGTTCAGCGGAGATGGAGCTCTAGCCCCGCCTTCTCGCTTCACCCCCACCGCACACAAATCACCCCAAAGCACCTCCCCGGGGAAGTTAAGGAAAGACTGAAACTTTTTTATATCTAAAAATGTCACGGAAGCTGGGACGTAAAAACCCGCTGCCCCGTTCCACTGGCCACAGGCTCCTGTTTCCCTGCATCTGCCCAGGACCCTAAAACCACAGGGGATTCCGTTTGGGCCCCGGCAGGCCGGGCAGTCTGTGCCGCCGTGGGGCTTGAAAGACTTCTCTCCCCGCAGCCTCGCAGAGCCTCGCCTTAGACAAACAAGAAACTCCCATCAGTCGGCGCATGGAGCGGCGATGGGGGCTGAGCTGGGCCCGCGAGCCCTCCTGTCTGGGGCAGGGCCGAGCTGGCCCCCGGTGTGCGCGGCCTTGCAGGCGGTGGGTCTCGTGCCTGGGACCCCGCCCGCCGCACGACAGGTTCCGGGTCGGCGCTGCCCGTTCCTCGGAGTCTCCCTCCGCTGCTCACACTGGCTGTGTCCTGTCCTGCTGCTGTTGCTGCCACACCTGGTTTTGTTTTTTTTTTTTAATGCTATGTAGTTATTTTTGGCTGTGCTTCATCTTCATGCCGTGCGTGCGCGGGCTTTTTCTCCAGTTGTGGCCAGCAGGGGCTACTCTAGTCGTGGTCTGCGGGCTTCCCATCGCGGTGGCTTCCCTTGGGCGGAGCAGGGCTCTAGGGCGTGCCGGCTTCAGTAGGTGCGGCTCTCGGGCTCTAGAGCGCAGGCTCAGCAGTAGTGGCGCACGGGCTTAATTGCTCCGTGACATGTGGGATCTTCCCGGACCAGGGTCGAAGCCGTGTCTCCTGCATTGGTAGGTGGGTTCTTCAGCATCATTACCCCTTTAGTGTTAAAGCTGCATTAAAACCAACCTTTGGATGACTTAACCACTTCCCTGCCCCACCAGGGAAGCCCTGGTTTTGATTTGGATAAGCACAGCCTTGGTCCTCCTTCGGGACAGAAGTGAAGGCGGGGAACTGTGTTGAGGTGTGTGTATAGCAGGGCAGTGCAGATGGAAGCCCCACACGTTGCCTCGCCACGTTAAGGGAAAAAAGCTTGCTGACGAAGTTTCTAGAATAAAAGTCCGCCTTCCTTGGCTGCTGTGAACTTGGAGGCAGGTAGCTCATCTGCCTGGAGATGCGTGAGGGCAGAGAATGAGACAGGGTCCTGCTGGCATCACGGAGCCCTGCTCCATGGGGGAAGCTGAAGTGTTAGAAAGGAGGCCTCCCTGCTCATCAGCTCAGGGTGCCGATGCTGGCCCGGGCGGTGCGGAACCGAGCCGAGTCCCCAGGGAGGCAGGGCCCCTCCCTCGCGGCATCCCCCCTTTTCCGCCCACATGGCTCCGTCCATCTCTCCGCATCCTTCATTTGGGTCTCCGTGCCTGCCTTCCCCTGGACCCATTGTCTCCTTTTTCCCAACTAGACCTTATCACCCTTCAGGCTGTTTATCAGCACGGCTTTTTGCCATCAGCCATGCAGGTGATACGGGCACAAAGTGCTTTACCAAGAGCCTCCCAAGACAGGGTCAGCCCCCATGTCCTGAGAGGCGGAGAAGCTAAGGCCTGCCCAGCTCATGGTGCTGGCTTCAACCCACAGGTCCCGTTCCAGTCCCGCAGATCTTCTCAAGCTTCTCTTTGCTCAGTGGTAGTGGCTTAGTCGCTCAGTCCTGTCCGACTCTTGCGACCGCATGGACTACAGCCCGCCAGGCTTCTTTGTCCTTGGGATTCTCCAGGTGAGAATACTGGAGTGGGTTGCCATTTCCTCCTCTAGAGCATCTTCCCAACCCAGGGATCGAACCTCGATCTCCTGCATTGCAGGCGGATTCTTCACCAGCTGAGCCGCCGACAGTCAAGTTCTCTTGCAAGTTTAATGTTACCAGGTTTTCCGTGTCCTCACCCGTCTTTGCTGCCAAGTCTCATATTCTGTCATTCGCATATAAGATTTGATTTGACGTATGCACTGGTTTAATGTGCATTTCCCCTGGTGTAAACTCTGCTCAAGGTGATGTGAGACATAATTTAGGAAATACTGAATACATAATTTAGGAAATCAGATCATACAGTGACAAAGTTATTTCCTTTTCCATCAATATTCATTCAGCCTTTTCATTGCCAGTGAGAAGGTCTCAGGTTGATGCTGATACTTCCTTGATCAACTCCTCATGAACCTTCAATGCTCCCTCTTTTTAACAGAGAGGACAGACTCCTGTCCTTAGGTAGAAACCGTATTTGTTTCAGAGGTGTGCAAACCTTCTTAGGTGGCCAGATAACACTTACTTGAGGCTTTGCAGGCCATTGGGTGTTGTTGCTCCTGCTTTACTGTTGCCCCATGAAAGTTTCATGAAGGAGCCTGGCTTTGTTCCAGTAAAACTTTATTTAGTAAAACTTGATTACAAGCAAAGGCAGTTGACCTGAAAACGCTGTTTACTTATTTTTTTATTCTTATCTCCTATTTATGGCCATTGCTACTACTTTCCCCTTTATATTAACAGTAGTAAAATAAAATTCTCTAAAATCTGTCTCACCAAAAAATTAGTTTGGATGGAACTCATCAGAGCCTGCTGGCCTGTGAGCGTGTGAAAAACCTGAAGGTAGTCAGGACCGCAGCTGGAAAAAGCCTGGTTTTCTGAGCCAAGCGGTCAGGTGTTGCTGGACAGGAATAGAGCAGCATCTCTCCAGAGCCTGCGCCTCGCCTGGGGGTCTGGACCCCCGGCCTGCCTCTGGCCTGCCCCCACCCAGCCCTCTCCCCACCCCGAGCTGCCCGCATGTGGAGGGTATGGGTCCTGCTTTGCTTGCCTCCTGGGTTCGTCCTGTCCTGGTGCCATGAAGGGTGGGTCACCCCTGGATCTGTGGGGTGGGCTTTCGGACATCCAGACTGCCTGCAGCAGGAGCAGGAGAGGCCAGGCAGGCCTCCAGGGCTGTTTGCTTGAGTCCCTGCCTCATGTTTGTTTATCTGTTTCTGGCTGAGCTGGGTCTTTGCTGCTGCGTGGGCTTTTCTCTGCTTGCGGGAGCAGGGGCCATCTCCAGGTGCGGTGTGCAGGTGGCTCAGGCTGGTGGCTTCTCTTGCGGTGGAGCAGGGCTTTGCGGGCACCTGGTCTTCAGGAGCTGTGGAGCGCGGGCTTAGCTGCTTCTCGACACGTGGGATCTTCCCATGCCAGGGACCAAACCCACGTCCCTTGCATCGGCAGGTGGGTTCTTACCCTCCGCGCCACCGGGGAAGCCCTGTGTCCCTGCGTCCGAAGAGCGGTGTCGTGGGGTTGGAGGCGCAGACCCAAGGCAGCTGGGGTTTGGGTCTCAGCCCCTTCCTGCTTGGCTCTGCGCCGCTCGGGCAGGTGGTTCCTCTGCTTCTGCGGTTTTGCCTGTAACAGAGAAATAACCATAGTGTCTCCCTCTCACGGCTACTGTGAGGAACAGATGGATTAACCTGCGGCAGGGGCTAAAGACATTTCCTGGTAAGTCTTAGCCCCTGTTCCTGCTGCCCCTGCTACGATGAAGGCTCCGCCTGGCCCCTGGAGCACGGCCCATGGGATCCTCAGCACGGTCCTCAGTGACTCTACAGGACAGCCGGTGCTCCCGGTCCAACAGCCCATTTACCCAAAACAAGAGGTGCCTTCAGTGGGACATCTGTCTTTGGGGCTCAGACCCAGCCCCCACAGGCAGAGAGCTGGCACTGAGCTGGGGGCCCCCACGCCAGGAACCACCGCCCTGCACCACCTGTGGACTCCCCCACGTGAATCAGGGACTGTCCACGCAGCGGCCCCGCCTGCAGCCTGCCCACTCTGGTTCTCATCCTGCTCCCCAAAGACCCCCGAGTGATCTGCCTCAGGCCGAGCTGCCCCCCGCCTTCCTCTCCCTCGTCCTAACCCACCACCCCCCTAAGTGAGCCCCCAGGCTCCTCCAACAGCAGAGGCAGGTGGGCACGCTCACCTCCCCACGGTGTGACATGCCACAGACACTTGAGTTCAGTGACTTTCAAAGTCAGACTTGTTCTGAGTTCAGAAGGTAGGGGGGTGTGAGAGAGACAGGCGGCAGGTGTTCCCTGCACGGGCTGTGAGCACCCTGAGGGCAGGTGCAATCTCTTTCCTGTTTGGGTCCCCAGCGCCTTGTACTGAGCAGCGAGTTCTGGAATGCGTTGCAGGCAGAGGGTGCTTCAGAAGTGTGGATTCCGAGTCAGGACCTTTGATCTTCCCAAGAGATTGGAATCAACATATTGCTGTATTGAGCCTGTTGTTCTCCCTTCCGTTTCGCTCCCTCCGCTAATTCGCACCCTATGAACACTAGCCTGTTGGCCCTTTCATGACATGACATCTTGATGTGATGTGTGCCGTGGTGGGTGTAACCAGATAGAGATTGTAAGTGGGTCCTAATGGAGATTTGCTCTCTCTCAGAACCGCGCACACATAGACACCACATTCCATCCAATCTATAACTTGTTAAGGCGCACTATAATTTTATGTACTGCTAAAAAGAAAACAGCACCAATTAAACTAAGACACAGCGAAGATGGTTAAGACAGGTGGCAGTTTCAGAGAGAGAGAGGGAGGGAAGCCAGATCTCAGTCCTGTAAGAAAAGAAAGCGTCTCACATTCGAGGCTGGAAATATGCTCTGTTTTCATCTGGAGCTGTTTTTCATCCTGCTTTAAATAGACACGGATGATAAAACCTCAGTGCCCAAAGACAATCCCCAGCGCAGAGCGTTGGCTGAGTAAATATACAAGGACTTCTAAAATAGCTGGCAGAGAGCCCTTTGTTTGGAAACAAATGTGTCCCTGAAAATAGCAACCCAAGATTCGCCCGCTCAGCCCCTGTGTTCCGGCCGAGCGGGGCCCTGCTTTAAGTGTCTTCTCGGCGGCAGCAGTTCTCTGGAGGGTGGCTCCCTAAATTGCTCCATAAATCCACGCACACCGCTCAGTCTGGAATTTGCCCTTCCTGCAGTGGGACTGCGCACTCACACCAGTCTGCCGTCGCAGAACATTAACTATCACAGTCAGGGTATCCCCTCCCATCCTTCTTCCTCTGATACTGGGAAACAAAGGGTTGCTTTGAGCCGATGAATGCGATTAATGAAGACAGGTGTCTTTTTAGTGGTGAGACCAAGGAGAGAACGCTGTTTCCTCAAGAGAAACAGCGTCCCAAGTTTCTGTCCCAAGTTCACACTTGTTTCAACACTTCATTTCACAGATATAATGTCCCTCCATGATTAAAAAGTCTGATCGTCCTGTTTTCAAAATGATTTTCGGACAGAAACGTTCTGAAGTTGGAGGATGTGAGTCCCACCCCCTGTCTTGGCTTGTTTCTTCTGGTGTTGGATAGCATCACTGAGTCAGACTTATAAACAGTGTTTTGGTTTAGCAACATTGTTTAAATCTTAAAATAGAACAGAGGGATTTCACTGGTGTTTGAAAATGGACCCACTTAGGAGGCGCTCATGATACAGCACTTCCAAGAAGAAGATAAAACTTGCTTTGAGTAAACTCTGTCCACTCTGGGACTTAATGAGGACAGGCAGAAAATCAAGTGTAAACTATAATGCATGAAGGATTCCCGCATTGTGTCCTGAAAGTGTGGGGACACAGCCCTTGAGCAACTTTGAACGGAAGCTTGGCTGTGGCTTCCCCTTGAACTTGGAGCTCTCAGAGATGTGAAAACACGCAGCTCCTAGTGGGCTCCTGACCAGGGAAGGGAGACGTCATGACCTCGTGGAGCCGAGCCAACACTTGGAGATGACCGAGCCTGTGTCTCCTGGATGATAACAGGATCTGGGGCTACAGAACACAAAGCCCAGTTTGTTTTTGCAAATAGTGCCTTTTGTGTGGCTCTCTGAGTTCCTTAATTTTATGTCCATCAAATTGAAATGTGGTCCTTTACCAGAAAGGCTTATACCCTAATGTTCACTGAAGTATTATTCACAATAGCTGAGACGTGGAAACAGCCTGTATGTCCCTCAACAGAGGAATGGTAAAGATGTGGTACATTTATACAGTGGAATACTACGCAGCCATTAAAATGAAATAATGCCATTTACCACAACATGGATAGGCCTAGAGATGATCATACTAGTAATATATGATATTACTCATATGTAGAATCTAGACTTTTAAAAATTAAAGAAGTGAACTTATTTTCAAAACAGAAACAGACTCGCAAATTTTGAAAACCAACTCTTGTTACCAAAGGGGAGACGTGAGTGCGAGGGGGGAGATGTGAGTGCGAGGAGTCAAGCAGGAGCTTGGGGTTAGCGTATGCACACTACAGTATACAAGACAGTCAGTCAGGACCCAGTGCGCAGCACAGGGACACTGCTCGGTGTTCCGTGATTCCCTCTACAGGGAGAGACTCTGAAGAGGATGAACGTGTGTGCGTGTTCCGGAAGCACTTTGCTGTCCACCAGACACAAAGCCAATCCTGGAAATAAGTTATCCTCCACTACAATTTTAAAAAGGAAGATGATGACTCCTCCTCCCTTTAACACATCACCATTCCTTCAGGAGCTGTTTCGCCCTCTCTGCCTTTTGTCTTCTCCTCTAACTGGGGACCTTTTTCAGTTGCAGCTCTGAACTCTTCAGGAGCTCCGGACATGGGGTGTTACGCTGACTTACTCTGAGTTCTCTGAGGATGGTTATATCACACCTCTAATCTCATCAACCCAACTGACTGGTTTTTCCCTTTGGTGCCACGCACTGCAGATTAATAGCCCGTGGATCCCTTTACAGCTTGTTTTGGAAAACTTATTTCAGCCATCAAATAATAAACAGCGCAAGAAGAATTGTTATTTTTTAGTAGTAAATTATCAGTGTGTGTGTGTGTGTGTGTGCACACCTATAGCCCAGCAGGCTCCTCTGTCCATGAAATTTTCCAGGCAAGAACACTGGAATGTGTTGCCATTTCCTCCTCCAGGAAATCTTCCTGACTGAGTGGTCAAACCCATGTCTCTTACATCTCCTGCGTTGGTAGGCAGGTTCTTTACCACCTAATAGTGTCCGTAAATTTCTCTCAGGTATGTAATGTGATCAGAATGGGATTTATGAACCAGTTTATATTCTAGTGTAATAATAAGCTGCTATCCCTTTTTTCCATAATTAAAAAAAAAAAAGATGTCTTTTCATTTTGAATCATCCATTAGAGGCCAATGGGACTTTCACTGAGAGTGGTTTAGAAAAGTTAACAAGAAGATACGGCTGATAGAATAGACAACTTGCATTTTTTTCCATAGCTATCGAGTCATTTCTTTGTGAGGCTGTTTACATTTAAAGAAGTTCTGAGTTTACAGAAAGTCCATTTTAATTTCTTTGTCCTTTTTATTAGTTTTAAAAAATGTTTACCATATGTTAATGACAAAGGAGAAATACTAAAAATGGTAAATCCTTTCCTAATACCAGTTAGCAGAATAGGAGCAATTAATTCAGCTTCTGAAATTTAACTATAAAGAGATAGCATTTTTGATTTGGTATGTTGGTGTATTAAGCATTTGATTTAGGATATGGAATATCACTTTTAAGCATCAAAACTAATGAAGCTTCATTTCAGCAAAAGAGACAAATATAAACAAGCCCCAACCCTTTTTATAGAGATATAGTTCTCAGCGCCATCTTCAAGAACGCAAGGGAGTTTACAAGAACATTGTTTTAAAAATGATTGCAATTCAAGAGTAAAAAGACAACCTATTAAAAAGAGAGCAGTGGGGCTTCCCTGATGGCTCAGTGGTAAAGAGTCCGCCTGCCCACGCAGGAGACAGGAGGTCTGTCCCTAGTCTAGGAAGGCCCCACGTGCTGAGGGGCAGCTGAGCCCACGAGCCACGCCTACTGAGCCTGCGCTCCAACAGAAGCCCACGCTCTGCCATGAAGGGCGGCCCCTGTCTCTGCAACCAGAGAAAAGCCCACCCAGCGACAGAGAGCCAGCACAGCCAAAAACAAAGAAAGAAATACGTCTTTCTAAAAAGTAGGCAATGGATTTGAGTAGACATTTCACCAAAGAGGACATACAGATAAATGGCCAGTCAGCACACAGGATGACACTCGGCGTGTTTATTAGTCGTCAGGGAAAGGCACATCAGAGTCACTGAGTTCCCATTTCACACCCACGGCAGCAAGTGCTGGGAAGTTACGCAAAAACGTGAGCCATCTCACACTGCAGGTGGGGCTGCAGAGTGGGGCAGCTGCTTTGGCAAATAATCTGGCGATTGTGGAAAAGTTAAAGATAGCGTTACTGTATCACCCGTCACAGTTCTATTCCAGATGTGTACTCAGGAGAAATGAAAAACGTGCCCCACAAAAACTTGACAGAATTGTTCATTGCAGCAGCATTCCTAAAGAGAGCCAAAGTGAGAGCAACACAAATGTCTGCTCACTGATGAAGAGACAAGACCAAAAAAAAAGTGGTCTCCCCATGCAATGGAATGTTATTCAGCCGTAAAAAGGAATGAAGTATTGATACATGGTACAGCATGCTGACCCTTGAAAATGTTAAGTGAAAGAAGAAAGACACAAAGCCTCCATAATGTGTGAATTCACCTCTTAAAATGTCCAGAATAGGCAAATCCATAGAGACAGAAGCAAAGAAAAGATATCTGTATAACTGAATCACTTGCTGTCCACCTGAAACTAATTCAACACTGTCAACCAACTATATATGAATTAAAACACATTTTTTAGTTAAAAATGGAAACACAGAGACAGAAGGTAGGAGTGACCAGAGGCATAAGTGATTGAAGAGTCAGGAGTGGCAGCCAGCGGGTTTCTTCTTAGGGCTGGTACTGTGACAACTTTGTGAATATCTCAGAGACCACCAAGTCACACTCCTTAAAAGGTCGACTTTATGTTAAATGAATAATATACCAGTTTTTTAAATGAAAGAATATTTTAAATGCTAGGTTAGCTGACTTAGGGGGAAATAGGAGGAGAAACCTTAGAGTCAGATTAACACACTGAGGTTCATGCAGCCTAGACAAGGCTTCCGGTCACCCTAGTGGAGTGCAAAAAAGGAAGCTGTCAGGGGCAGGGTCCTTGGCGTCCATGAGATGGAAACAGCCGAGTCTCCAGTGACTTGGAGATGAACGTCTCCCAGGAGTCCTTCTAAAGAGAGCCCCGGGAGGCGTCTTAGGATGTCCTTGACATTTCTCATTGCTCTTCCTTGGGACATCCCTTCATGTAATTCAATCTCATCTCTTTTCCAAATTGGAATTAAAAAGGCATCAGAAAAGCAAGGGGATTTTTCTGATGCGATCGCCGAAGAAATAACTGGGCCGGAAATTGAAAGGAACACCGATAAAGAATCACACCAAACAAGGGTTGACTCTCCCCCTTGATCCACTTCAAGTTACATCATTTAAAACTCTCTCCTTCAAATCTCCTTCAGTTCTGGAGATCTCCTCGGTTTTGCTTCCCCGGTCGCTCCAGCTTGTGCTGTACAGTAGGTTTTTGTTGGGTTTCCATTTTAAACCTAGCAGTGTGGACATGACCTCCCCAAAGTCCCTAACTATCCCCCCCACCTCGCCCCCCAGCAAAGAAAATGAACTTAGCTATTTCAGTCTTTTTAATTTTAGACATCTCCTGGGTATGAGGTGATAACCTTACTGTGGTTTTAGTTTGTGTTTTCATGATCACTAATGACACTACATTGCTTTTTTATTTTTTGGCCTTCATTTTTTTTTTAACTGGGATATAGTTGCTTTACAATGTTGTATGAGTTTCTGTTGTACAACAAAATGAATCAGCCCTGCGTCTTTACATTCCCTCCCTTTTGAACCTCCCTCGCACCCCCCATCCCACCTCCTAGGGCGGCCCAGAGCGCCCAGCTGAGCTCCCTGTGCTGCAGAGTAGCTCCCCGCCGGCCGGCTGGCTCACGCCTGGGAGGTTACCCACGTCAGCGCGGCTCTCTCGACTCGGCCCTCCCTCCCTGTCCCCCGCTGTGTCCACACCATTCTCCCACGTCTGTCTCTATTCTTCCTCTGCAAATAGGTCCCATCAGTACCATCTTTCTAGATTCCACATGCATGCATTAATATACGATATTTCCTTTCTCTTTCTGACTTCCTTCGTTTTGTATGACAGACTCTAGGTTCATCCACACCACGACAAATGACCCCTTTTTTATGGCTGCGTACGTTGCTTTTTCATTTAACAAAAGCTCAATCTGTTGAGTTAGAAAATATAAAATAAAGCTGTACACATTTTGGTCTCATGTTTGTAAAAACAAAGTTTGGAAGATAGTGCTGAGAATGTTAAAAGCTCTTGTTATATTCTTGTGTGAACTTGTCTATAGTTTTATTGTTTAACCTCAGTACACATTTGTTAGTCGTGTGATAAAAGAAGAAAGATTTGGAAAAAAAAAAAAAAGGTTAATTCCTTAATTGATCAAGGTAGAACTTTCATTTTCCTAATTGTCTTAACACTTTCGGCTAAGTAAATAGATAGAAATGGTTGAGAACATAGATATTAATACAGTTTTGCATTTGTCTGTTTCCCCAGGGAGAAGCAAATCTATTCCTATGTATTTAGACATCGTGATATCTAAGGACTGCATCCATATTTACCTCAGTTTAATAGGCTACAATCCAGAGGTCAGCAGACTTAAGCCTGTGAGACAGATCTGGCCCGCTGCCTGTTTTTATCAATAAAATTTTATTGGAGCACGGCCACATCTATTTACATATCACCCACGGCTGCTCCCTTGCTGCTACAGCAGAGCTGAGTAATTGTGACAGAGACTGTATAGCCCACGAAGCCTAAAATATTTACTGTCTGGCCCTTTATGGAAGGCGTTTGCCAGCCCTTACCGTAATCCATTCCGTCTCCTTAAATTTTCTATTGTAGTTCAAGCAGTGGTTACGAGAGCTTAGTTCTGTGCGAGACATACGTGCGGTTTGTGACCACACCTTCATTTCTACCCAGTTCATATAAGCCACTCACCAGTTACGTGCCTTGCAATCATGTCTTGATAGTTCAATAAGAACCACATCTAATTTCAACTTCAGATCGAAAATCCATAAACAGATCCTTCCCCAGCAGTACCCTCAAATCCTTTCATGTTATGTGCAGGAAAAATAAAAGTGTTTTGTTCTGGATTGAAATGCAGCTAAACTCTTAAAGTCATGTAACTTTTTTAAACACACACAGATAACTTTAGCATCCAACTGGCAACTCTTTTAGATAAAAAGGAAGTGTAGTGACTGTGAATAATAAAGTAGCTTGATTTTCTTGGCTAGAAATTGGCTTTGAAAGCAGTTCTAGAAGGAGAGAGAGAAATTTGTTGTAAGCAGTGGCACCAAAGTTGGAATGGGTAGCGTTCCAGGATAATGGCCCTTGGTCTGAATGGTCTTATGTTTTAGATATGTATAATAGAGGATGAGATGGCTGGTTGGCATCACTGACTCAACAACGTGAGTCCAGGAGTTGGTGATGGACAGGGAGGCCTAGCGTGCTGCGATTCATGGGGTCGCAAAGAGTCGGACATGACTGAGCGACTGAACTGAAGTGAACTGAATAATAATTTTATTTATTTATTTTGGGGCACTCCGGGTCTTCGTTGCTGCGTGGGCTTTTCTCTAGCTGCGGGGAGTGGGGGCCACGCTCGAGTTGTGGTGTGTGGGCTTCTCATTGTGATGGCTCCTCTTGTCGCAGAGTGCCAGCTCTGGAGCACAGGCCGAGTAGTTGTGACGCACAGGCCCGAGTTGCTCCGCAGCAGGTGGGATCCTCCCAGGCCGGGAATCGAACCGGTGTCTCCTGCATTGGCAGGCTGATTCTTAACCACTGAGCCACCAGGGAAGCCCCATCCATCCATGTTGTATTAAACCCCATACATTATAAAGAATGAAACGCTTTAACATTTATTTCAACTCATGATAAACTTATCACCCTTCCTTCATCTTTTATAAACTGCCAAAGAGGAACTTAAAGCAAATACACATCAATAAACCAGCATGGTGTCCTGGACCATTTCACAGCTGCACTCAAGGCAGAGGAACACCGCTGCCTCTATTTTTCTCATCCGGTAACATGAAGACTTTTGTGTCGCTGTTTTCGTATCTTGTAACATGAAGAGTGACTGAACTGAACATGAAGATACTCATTCCTGACCTTTCTGAGAACAAAATGGCAGGAGTACAAAAAAGCTGTGAAAGTGACTTAAATCACAATGCCGGAGAAACAGAGAAAATATATATAATTGTGAGCAGTGTTGTAAGCCCGAGGCTGCAGAAGAACCTTTGTCTGGGACTCTCCTCATCAGACCAGGCCAGGGTATTACTGTTCTCCAGGATCACAGCTCCCAGGACACTCCCCGACCCACACAGTTCAGAGCCCACCTCCCGTGGAGAAATGCCCTGCGTGCATATTTCCATCCCAGTGGAACTTCCCTGACCTACTTATTAACAGCTTGCAGACTTCGCTTCTCTGAAAGATAACTACCATCTTTCTTAGCGTTTCCTCCTGGAATCTAATTCTACCAAATGAGGAGTGCACCAAACCTCACCACCCTCCCAGGTAAACTCATCACAGAGCTTTCTGCCTGTGGGGCGGGTCTGTGTTATTCGCTGCTGGAAGGAGCTGATGGCTGCTTCTCTGTTATTCTTGGTGCCTCTGACGGCTTCTAGGACGTCTAGGGATAAAACAAGAAATGAGACCCACAGGGGCTTTGGCCCTGCTGGACGGTGATTCGTGAACAAGTGCGGAAGAGAGCCTGCGGTCTGCATCCTCTGGGCTCCCTAGAGGAGTAGCGTAGCCGTCTATTCACACACCCGGAATCCCAACCGTGAGACGGGGGCTGGCCGTGCCCCTTCCCAGGGGGTGACCTGCACAACTGACGTGCCCTCTCTGGGTGTCACACGTCTGCCACACACAGGCGTGGCAGTGGTGATGGGTAGCGAGACATCGCAGGATCTGTGACAGGAGACTTGTCGCAACGTCCCTTTCATTAGCATCAGTGAGACCCCCGTCATTGAAGGTCATGTTAGCTTCCAGGACACGATTACAGTGAAGCTGAATTCGGACTGCGCTCTGCTCCTGATAGAGCGGACAGAAAACAGTTGCGAAAGTGGTTTGGGAATGTAACGCCATTTCGGGATGGACTTTTCTCTCTGCTTCTGCTTCGTCTGTTACTTTTGGCAGGGGATGCTCTGAACATTCCTATCACGGCATGCTCGAAACGTGTCTCATCGTGAGAGAGGTGAGACACCCAGACAGAAAGGGGGTTAATGGCCTTGTCCGAAACAAATGTACAGAAAACTCCAAGCAGACATGGCCGAGGGGAGGAGCTGTCTGCTTGGCGCGGGAGGCAAGTGAAGTGAGGTTGTAATTACGAACTCTTCCGTCTCTAGGTGCCTGGAGTGTGTAGATGTAAAAGTCCACGAGAAGACTTGTGTGCGCTCTGCCCCTAGGCCGACGACCCCAGGCTGTAGGTGGCAGGGGAGAAATCAGCATTCGGGGAGCACAGGGATCCCGGCAGATCGTCGCTGTGACACACCCATCCCCGCACCCCGAGTCCCAAGCTCCGCCCACTCTTCACATCAGTCGCATGTAAAGGGCTCTTCCCTTCGCAGTCAGCTTGTCTTTATAACCCACGAGCACAGGGCGGTCCCCAGGGAGAGGCGGCAGGTTGCATCCCTGTCTGATCCTGCAGAGTGATGCAGGTTGGCCCCATCACTTGGCAGAGGGAAGAGAGGAGGAGAAGGTGTCGGGGAAGTGTGGGCGCTTTGGGGGATGGAGCAGAGGTGGAGAGGCCTGGGAAGCTCTGGCCCAGAATCAACCACGCCGCCCCATCTGGAAGCTCAGCCCTGGGGCATAGGAGGTCTGTGGTCCTCCCAGAGCGCCCGCCCCCTGCATCTGCATCCTGAGGGGCCCTGTCCTGCCCCCGGGGCCACGCATGTAGTGGACTCAGATGTGTCGACTGTTATGGGGTACGGCCCTGAGTTCTTGGCTCAGCCTCTGTAGAGCAGAGGGACCCAGGCTGGCTGTCCTCCAAGTCCCCATTCAGGGCATGGCGGTGGCAGTGAATGGCGAGACTTCGCAGGATCTGAGACAGAAGACTTGTCACAACATCCCTTTCATTAGCGCCAGTGAGACCCTGTCATTGAAAATCATATTTGCTTTTAATTCTGAAAGCGGGTGTGAGGGCTGATGGTCCATTCAAACAGGGAAGTAACAGGTAAGCTATTTTCTTATTTCCAGAAAGTTCAGTAAGGGATCCATGAACATGTGATCAGAATTCTGTTCCGATGTTCTACATGTTCATGGTGGTGTCTGGAAAGTTCTCACGTTCACCAGATCTCATCCCTAAGACAAGGAAATGTTTCAGTTGCTGACAGTGTTCCCAGCATGTAACACACGGGTACTGATGACGGTTTCTGGTAGGTTCTGCAGACCTGTCAGAGCGTTGCCTCTTTCATAGGAGAAGTTGAGGGGATGTCTGCCTCAGGACACGATTTCCGCCCTTGTTTCTACTGGGTTTCTGGCCTCCTGCAGAATAAGTCGAGTCCCTCTACGTAAGAAGACTTTTTTTCCAGATACAGAGTGGGGTGATCACTGTGTCCATGGGGCGTTAGGTAAGTTTTTTGTAAAGTGAATGACCCCTGTATAACGTGAGCAGTCCCCTTCAGGGAGTTGGGTCTTGGCAAGTTTCATGTGAAACAGTAGGGGAGAGACCAAAAGCGCCTGTTTAAAGACTGAGGAATTGAAGATTCCTGGAACTGAAATGACTTGTCCAGTGTCGGTGGCTAATCAGGGTTGTGTCAGAAATAGCACTCAGGCATCCTGGTTCTGAGCGGAGGGCCCTTGTTTCCTTAGAGAGCATTCTCACCAGCTGAGCTGAACAAACGACAGATTAGGAGCTTCTAGAAGTCAGGGTCTACCCCAGCATATTGTCCGGTTCCCTCAAAACACTCGTAACAAGCGCTTTTTGAAAATGATGAGAAAATAGCTTACCTATCACTTCCCTGTTTGAATGAAGCGTCAGCCCTCACACACACTTTCAGAATTAAAAGGGGTAAGAACAACCATCAAACTTCTGCAGCAATTTTTGTAAACTCTTCTTCTCTTCCTTGGGACCTGTTGGTGACATTGCCTAATTTTTAAAATGGGCCATTTGTAGCAATAGAAGTTAGCGGGGAAATCTCTCAATCTCTCGTTCCCATTCCCGTATAAAGTACAGTTTGAAAACTGCCTCTTAAAAAGTTCTAGCAGTCCGTCCTAGGGGCAATGCCTGAGGCTGATGCCCATTTAGTTTTCTGTGGGGTTCCGCTGCTGTGCCCTCGATACAGGAGAGGTTGCTCACTGAAGCTAGGAGGGAAAGTGCTTAGAGTCGAGGGAAGTGTTTTGAGGCATCTGAGCAGCATCTTGCTGTCACAGCTAAGCCGGCCGCTGCCTTTCCTGCCACACTCTGTGCAGCTGACCCGCACGTGGCTTTCAGAGGCGCATGAGCCAGGGTGCTCGCCTGACGGTGCTCCTGGAGCCAGATGCATGGCCAAGGCAGGGTGACCTACTTCCGTTACCACAGCACCCAGCATCAACGCTCATTCTACACGAGCTCCTTGAAAAAGCAGATTGCACAGAAGGTAAAGTGCATTAGTAGTTTTTAAGATCTCTTTAGTCAAGGTGTTGGCCAGGAAAAGATCAAAGGATAATTAGAACCTTGTTCCCGTTGGAATTAGGGTTAGATCTGAAACACCCAGCGGGCCTGCAGTTTCTACCACTGTCTTCATCTTGGTTGGAATAAAGAGGAGGTTCCTAAGGAATGCGGTGCAAGTCTTTTTCATCTCATAAAAGTAAGGATTAAAACCCGCTAACAAACACCTTCAAAAGAAGGCTTTTTTTCCCCCTCTTGGTCTCTTTCTCCATTTTGGAAAGACTTGCTTTTATGACTCTGGGAATACAATCAGAAATGATATGTGATGTGGAAGGTTTTTTTTTTTTTAATTTTCAGTTTATATCACAACTTCCTAAAGTGTTCTGACAAACCTATTCAACATTTTGCACACATACATGCAGCGCTAAATGGATGGGGAAATAAAGGGGGAAAAATAGTACTTAAAGATCTTTCTATCCTGATGATAAAATTCCCAGGATGCCGAGTTCTCCTGTTCATCTGGGAGCAAAACACCCAATGTCCACTTGAAGGCAAAAGCAAGATCAGCAGAATGGAAGTCTGGCTTCATCTTGAGGTGAGAGGCAGAGGACGGAAGGGGTGGAGAGCTGGCACTGGCGAGAGGAGGGCAGAGGACGGAAGGGGTGGAGAGCTGGCACTGGCGAGAGGAGGGTGCAGATTGGAGCACTGGTGAGCCAGGCTGCCCTGTCCCCTGTCCTCGGTAGCAAGCTCCTTGAGGTCGGAAATTTTACCCCACTGATATCATAGATCCCTCAGTAAGTGCAGTTTCTGATTCATGCCTTCAGGAGGTCACTCGTGAAGTAAGTGCAGCTTCATGGAAATAGTCACGTATTTCCCAAGTGTTTACGATCTGGTGTGTTACACTGTTCTTCATTCATTTATTTGGCTGTGCTGGGTCTTTGTTGCTGTGCACTGGCTCCCTCTCGTGGTGGCGAGCAGGGGCCACTGCTGGTTATGGTGCGTGGGCTTCTCAGCGTGGCGGCCGCTCTCCCTGCAGAGCTCCGGTCCTAGGTCAGGGGCTTCTTGGCGTGGCGGCCGCTCTCCCTGCAGAGCTCGGGTCCTAGGTCAGGGGCTTCTCCGCGTGGCGGCCGCTCTCCCTGCAGAGCTCGGGTCCTAGGTCAGGGGCTTCTCTGCGTGGCGGCCGCTCTCCCTGCAGAGCTCGGGTCCTAGGTCAGGGGCTTCTCGGCGTGGCGGCCGCTCTCCCTGCAGAGCTCGGGTCCTAGGGTGTGGGCTTCTCGGCGTGGCGGCCACTCTCCCTGCAGAGCTCAGGTCCTAGGGTGTGGACTTCTCGGCGTGGTGGCCGCTCTCCCTGCAGAGCTCGGGTCCTAGGGTAGAGGCTTCTCGGCGTGGCGGCCGCTCTGCCTGCAGAGCTCAGGTCCTAGGGTGTGGACTTCTCAGTGTGGCAGCCGCTCTCCCTGCAGAGCTCGGGTCCTAGGGCCGGGGCTTCTCGGCGTGGCAGCCGCTCTGCCTGCAGAGCTCGGGTCCTAGGGTGTGGACTTCTCAGCGTGGCGGCCGCTCTCCCTGCAGAGCTCGGGTCCTGGGGCAGGGCCTCAGTAGTTGCAGCACATGGGCTCAGTCATTGTGGCTCGTGGACTCCAGAGCACAGGCCCAGCAGTGGTGGTGAGCAGGTTCAGTTGCCCTGCTGCACGTGGGATCGTCTCGGATCAGGGATCGAACCCGCGTCCCCTGTGTTGACAGGTAGACTCTTATCCACCGTACCTCCAGGGAAGTCCTACCAGTTGGTCTTCCAACAACAGATACTTATTGCCTGCCTGCTATCTGCCAGATGCTGTTTCAGGCGCCAGGTGCCACCCTGAAGATGGTCCCCAACACCATGGAGCATTATTTGTGGGGGAGAGGGCAGACAGATGTAATTGATCAGCAGGTCCACTGTTCAGGACTGTGTTGTGTGACACGGATGTCTGCTGAGCACTTGAAATGAAAAGACATACAGCAGAGTGTTGTAGGGCTGGTGGGGGCTCTTTGATAAAGGAGGTCTGGAAACATCCTTCTGGCAAGAGAACATCTGGGCAGGGATGTGAGGGAAGTAAAGGGTGAGGCAGGGAGGGGTCAGGGCGAGACGGTTCCGGGCAGGGGAATGGCAGGTGCCAAACTCTGTGCTGCGTGCCGAGAGTTGAGCGGTGGACGAAACGGACAGTCCTGGTCCGTGTACTTTGAGCTTTCCGTCTGCAGGTCAGGTGGACTTTAAACTAGGTGGCAAAAACTGCGTGCGTAGTTGAAAATCAAACTGTGATAGAAGATAAATGGGAGAAGGGACTTGTGAGGGATTGCGAATCGGTTGATGAGAAAACACCGCGGTGAGAAGTGTGATGTTTGAGAAGGAGGTGACCTTGCATATGGCAGGCGGTGGGGGGGTGGGGTGCAGGCCATGGGAGCAGCACGGGGGATCGTCTCTAGGCTGGGATACATCTGTCCGCTGGGGGGGCCCTGATGACCGCTGGGGCTGTGTATAGTCATTAAGGGGAGAAGTGGTCCAGCAGGTCATCGGAGAGGAAGCTGGAGACAGACTGACAGGCTCTTGCAGTGCCCCCGAGGGAGTGTGGTTTTGTTCTCTGTGCTCTGAGCTCCCACTGATACATGATCAACATTAAATGGCGTGATCACATTTCCAGTTTTTTAAAGTACGGACTGCTTGGCCTTCTGTGGGGGAAGTGGGTGGAGAAGTGAGTTAGGAATGAACATGGAGAGTTAGGAATGAACAGGAGTGAGAGGCTGATTTGGAATGAGATGGTGGCAGTGGAGACAGCAGTGCAAAATAAGGAGAAGGGCTTGGGTTTCGATCAGTAAATTGCACACAGAACCAACCTGGCAGCATCTACAAGGCAGTGGGGGGTGCTGGAGGGACTCAGAGGATGCACGGCTGGGTGGCTGGGTGGCTGGGTGTGGGGTGGAAGGAGGCGGGCTGGACAGATGGGTGGATGGACAGATGGGCAGAGAGGTAGGTACACGGGTGCATGGAAGGATGGTCTGGGCTGGGTGGTTGGCAGCTGGTTCTCTGGTCTTCAGTAGAGTTCTGGTAGACCAGTCTCGGCATTTAACAGGATGATAACTGAGTTGATTCCTAGAAGCGCTCTCCTTCCTCAGGTGGGTCCCCAGTCTCCTGTGATCCCTCATTTGTGCTGTAGTGATGGAGCACTGCTGTGAAGGAATTACATCATTTACCGGTGATCTTAGCAGAAAACCCTGTTGTGGTTAAGCAGACAACTGGTGGTGGTCTGTGTGTGTGGTTCCTCAGAGGCAGGGTGTGGAGGCTCGCCTGGTCCGGGCCGTGTGCTGATGTTCTCAGATGTGCTGTGCTCACTCAGTCATGTCCGACTCTTCACGGCCCCATGGAGTGTAGCCTGCCAGGCTCCTCTGCCCGTGGAATTCTCCAGGCAAGAAGACTGGGTGGGGTGCCGTTTCCTCCTCCAGGGCATCTTCCCCACCCAGGGATTGAACCCACATCTCTTGCACCTCCTGCATTGACAAACAGATTCTTTACCGCTAGCGCGACCTGGGAAGCAATGTTCTCATAGGCTATTTCAGTTCGTCCTGAGGAATGCCCTGTGAGGCTGACACTGCTCAGCCCCTTGTATAGACAGATTGGGGACCTAAAGCTTAGAGAAGGCAGGTCACTTACTTGAGGTCACTGAAGATCAGTGGAGCAGGAGTGATTTCCTCCCAGACGCAGATGTGCAGTTAAGAACGTCCGGAGCCTGTTCTAACCAGCCAGCCCCCCCCCCAAATCTGGGTCTCTGTGGCCACAGTTCTGCACCTCAGCCCTAAACCCTGACTGTGCGAGCGTCAGCCCTGAGTGAGGCAAAGGCTCTGGAGAGTCCCCGGGAGGCACCTGCCCGTGCACACCCAGTGGCAGGCCCTTGTCTGTGACTTGATTTCCTCCCAGGAAGACCTGCTGGGAAGACTTCGATTGACAAGCCTTGAAAATGGTCGTGAAACATGACTGTGTATTACAGGTGAACCACCTCCCTTTAGGATGGAGGTCAAGGAAGCTGGGCTTCGAAGTTGGTCATCTGTGGGCTCAACCCCAGCTCCAGGCGATCCATGGACTGGAGTTTCCCCAAGTACATATCGGGGCTCAGGCAAGCTCCGTAGTGTGTTGAGAGAGGTTAGGCTGTACAGGAAGCATTTAGTCCAGCACCTGCCAAGCACAGGTAAGTGGAACAAAGGACAACGCTTGTACTGTTACCTACCAGGGTTCTGGGCCTTCCCGGATCAATTGAAATTGATCAGAGGCCAGGCGAGAAATTCAGACAAGGCTTTACTGGGGCCGCTGCTGGAGTGAAAACAAGCAAGAGGTTCCCTTGCTCACTTGTTCCCTGAGAGGGCGAGCTGGTTCCTTATAGAAGATGAGGATATGGGCGGATCCAGGGGTCCAGCTGGGGGTGTCTTAGGGTCTGCCTGCCGCTTTGGTGATGCTGAGTGCAGGGGGCAGGCGCAGTCCCCTGCTTTTGCTCCTGACTCTTCAGAAGTGGCAGCTGGGGTTTTGGTCTTTCTGTATCTTGTCCAGAATCTGCCCTGACTGCTCATTCACAGTTATTTTTGATCCCTTAGAGATTCTCGGTGCTTTGTCGCTAGAGAAGACATTTGTCCAGGTGCCAGCCCTGCAGCAAAGGGTCCCAGCCTGTCTCTTGAGACCCTTATGTCCCAAGGCAAGGGGTGCTTTTTTGAGGGTAACTAGATGTTCTTGGCATTCCATGAACAAACCAAAATGTGATGATTGATTGCTCCTTGATTGAGTCAAAGATAATGCAAGGTCATTAGCTTTGCCTCCACAGAACTAAAGAGAAAAAGCAAACAGCTTGCTTTGTGAGCCTCAGAAGGAAAGCCTTTCCCCTGATTTCTCGCGGTTGTTTCCTTCCCTCCATCTTCCCGGCTCGAAGCCGACAGGCGCTCCCTGCAAGGTCTGCAGGTGCGGGGCCCACGGGCTGAGCCAGGAGCCTCAGGAGGGTGCTTGCCAAACGCTGTCTGACTGTCTGACTCGCTGGTCCTCCCTTGGGAGCTGGCACCAGGAGGAAAGGAAGTGAAGAGGCTGATCATGGGGACAAGGAAGAGGGACGGGCTGGAGCCACACGGGGTGGTCCTGGAGGAGGATCCTGGCGGAGGAGGAGCCTGGCGGACGAGGATCTCAGGGAGCCGGTCAGACCGCTCTGCCCCGGTGCATTGCCATCCAGGGTCGGGCCCAGAGTCAGCCAGGTGGATGGCCTGCGGGGCAGGCCCCTTCCAGCCTGGGTTTGTCTGGAGAGGGAGCAGGGGAGCAGAGGGCTGGCCCCTGCCCTGTGGTCACATGCCGGCCACCCTGGTCCATCACAGAGACCTATCTCCCCTCCCTCCTCCAGGAGAGCCCTCCACCCCTGGGCCTTCTTCTCCCCTCTGCAGGGGAGGCAGGGGTCTTTCCACATGGAATAACCTGGCCCTACCCTTCCCTAAGGAGCCGGCCACCCTTCTTCTTGGAGTGAAGGCCTGCCTCGCTAGGAATGATCTGATCCCTCACGGCGCAGTTTTCTGTCCTTTTTATGTTCTTTCCTTTTCCTCATATCTTCTCTTGGTCGTCGTGGTCTTTCTGAAGCCAAAAAAAAAGTCAATCATGACTCTTATGCTGAACATGGTTGTACAGGACAATGCGATGTGGGGTAATTGGAATATTATTCACAGCTGATTGGAGAGTGATGGCTGTAAACACATTTAAAAATGAATTTAGCAATATTTGGTTAAATGGCAGACGGCGTACCTGAGAGCAACAATTACCCCTTTTTCTCTGTGATTATAAATACCTAGTGTGTATGTGTATAGAGAGAGAAAAAATACACACACACATATATATAGTTTTCTACTACAAAAATGTATACAAGAATATTCTTAAAAACAGTATTCAAAATAGCAAAATGGGGGGATCATTTAAGAGGTTGGGGTTAACATACGCACCCTGCATAAACTGAAAGTGAACATTGCTCAGTCGTGTCCGACTCTTTGCGACCCCACAGACTATACAGTCCATGGAATTCTCCAGGCCAGAATACTGGAGTGGGTATCCTTTCCCTTCTCTAGGGCATCTTCCCAACCCAGGGGTTGAACCTAGGCCTCCTACATTGCAGGTGGATTCTTCACATCTGAGCCACCAGGGAAGTCCAAGAATACTAGAGTGGGTAGCCTATCCCTTCTCCAGCGGAACTTCCTAACCCAGGAATCAAACTGGGGTCTCCTGCATCACAGGCGGATTCTTTGCCAACTGAGCAACAGGGAAGCCACCCTGCACACACTACTATATATGAAATAGATAAACAAGATCCTGCTGTATAGGCCAAGGAACTCGCCTCAATATCTTATAATACCCTACAAGGGAAGACGAGCTGAAGAAATGCATTTATATATAATAGCTAGATCATTTTGCAGTATACCTGCAACTAACATGATATTATAAGTCAGTTCTTCAATCAAAAAGTAAGCAAAATGCTGCAAAGAATTCAAATTTCAGCAGCAGTAGAATGCAGAAATTCAAACCCTGAAGTCCTCCACGAGGATGAAATTGTCTAGCTGAGAACATGGATGCCTCTCAAGTTCTAGCCCCACTTACCGAAAATATGAGTGTTTCCATTTTTATACATCTCAAAACATTCAAGACAAACCACCTTTTCTATATGGGTGGAAACATAGTAACAGCAAGGAAATCAAGAAAAATGATGAACATGAAATTTAGAGGAGCGTTATTTCTGAAGGATGAGGAGGTGGGGAGGGGTGCCCCGGAGGCTCCCAGACAGACAAGATGTCCTTGAACTTAAAAGTACATGATGGAAACTTGTGGGAGGGGGCGTAACTATTCTGTATCATGATCTTGAAGGTGTTTGTATGACTGCGAGTTTGTCAAAGCTCATAGAACTATATACAGCGAAAGGGTGAAATCTGTAGTGTGTAAATTATAGCTCAACTGTAAAAGCGCTTGTTAGAGAAGAGTGTATATATGTATATCAGATCAGATCAGATCAGTCACTCAGTCGTGTCCGACTCTTTGCGACCCCATGAATCGAAGCACGCCAGGCCTCCCTGTCCATCACCAACTCCCGGAGTTCACTGAGACTTACATCCATCAAGTCAGTGATGCCATCCAGACATCTCATTCTCTCTCGTCCCCTTCTCCTCCTGCCCCCAATCCCTCCCAGCATCAGAGTCCTTTCCAATGAGTCAACTCTTTGCATGAGGTGGCCAAAGGACTGGAGTTTCAGCTTTCGCATCATTCCTTCCAAAGCAATCCCAAGGCTGATCTCCTCCAGAATGGACTGGTTGGATCTCCTTGCAGTCCAAGGGACTCTCAGGAGTCTTCTCCAACACCACAGTTCAAAAGCATCAATTCTTCAGTGCTCAGCCTTCTTCACAGTCCAACTCTCACATCCATACGTGACCACTGGAAAAACCACAGCCTTGACTAGATGGACCTTTGTTGGCAAAGTAATGTCTCTGCTTTTGAATATGCTATCTAGGTTGGCCATAACTTTCCTTCCAAGGAGTAAGTGTCTTTTAATTTCATGGCTGCAGTCACCATCTGCAGTGATTTTGGAGCCCAAAAAATACAGTCTGACACTATTTCCACTGTTTCCCCATCTATTTCCCTTGAAGTGATGGGACCGGATGCCATGATCTTTGTTTTCTGAATGTTGAGCTTTAAGCCAACTTTTTCACTCTCCACTTTCACTTTCATCAAGAGGCTTTTTAGTTCCTCTTCACTTTCTGCCATAATGTATATAGTAAGCCCCCACATACGAACCTGCGAGCTGCCAGCTTTCAAAGCTGAGAAGCTGCGTTCGCACGTCCAGTCACATAGGATGGTTCACGTGTCTGGCGCGCCGTCACTGAGAGCACCCTCTGCGAGTGGCTGTGTTTCTGTGTGCCCCACAGTGATGTACAGAGGACGGCGGTGCAGTGTCTCCATTTCAAGCTCAGGATGCCTGGAGCAAGCGTACACCAGCCACGGTGTAGCCAGTACAGTGTAGCCAATTGTTAGTTGCATACCGAGGCTGACTTTGGTGGACTTACAGAAAAATTGGACTTAGGAACACACTCTTGTGTTCGCATGTAGGGGACTTGCTGTGGTAGGCATACAGGTGTGTTATTAATCTGTGATGTCTTCATCCTTTATATGTAATTGTTTTATTTTTTTAATTACTCCATCTACTGAAAAAAAAGTGTTTTTAAAACCCCTCAGTGGTTTGCACTCTCCTTGGATAAGAGCTCAACTGGGCTTCCAGGTGGCTCAAGGCCTGCAGTGCAGGAGACACAGGAGACCTGGGTTTGATCCTCAGGTCAGGAAGATCCCCTGGAGGAGGCCATGGCAACCGACTCCCGCGTTCTTGCCTGGAGAACCACGTGGACAGAGGAGCCTGGCGGGCTGCAGCCCCTGTGCTCGCAGAGTCGGCCCGCACGGCTCACGCAGGCACTGCTACAAGAGTCAGGCTGTCGGAGTGGCTGGCAGCGCCCTCGGGCCCTGCCCCGCCCGCCTCTCCTGTCCTCGGCCCTGGTCCCCACTCCCGTCCTCTTCCTCCCGCGTTGGCCTTGCAGAATCGTGGGCATCTGTGGCTGTCTCTGGCTCCCCCTGGACTGAAAGTTGCCTAAGTTCCAACATGTGGTCTGGCACCTAAAGAAGTTCCACAAAGACTGGGGCGAGTTTGTTGAGATGCGGCATCCTCTCTGGTTCCGTAGGAGGAAGAGGAGGGGGAAGGCCCCTCAGATAAGGTCCTGAGGCCTGACGTCTGGAGAGGGTCTTGCTGGGCTGCGGTCAGGGCGTGCCCCTTCTGCAGGTCTGGGGGGAGTGCCTTTTCCCGTCTCTCCCAGCCCCGGAGGCTGCCTGCACCCCGACTCCTGGCCCTTGTCCGTCTTCAAAGCCAGCAGGGCGGGCCATGTCTTTCTCACGTCGTCCCTGTGGTCCTGGCTCTTCTGCCCCGTCTCCTTCCTTCTAAGGGCCCTGGGGCTCTCAGCCGTGCCCCGGACCACCCAGGCTAGCCTCGGGGTTCGAAGGTCCACTGACGCGCAGCCTTGATTTCCGCCCCCGCCCCGCGCCAACCCACATAACAACATCTTCACTCATGGCGGGGATTGGCTTGGAGACATTTAGGGGAAATGAGGTCGGGGGCATTCTTCTTCCTACTACCAACTAAAAAAAAAAAAGCACACGGTGAGAGGTGTGAGTTCAGTTTTGTTTGGGGCCCAAACGAGGCCTGCAGCCCAGGAGACCGCGTTCAAATGGCTCTGAGAAGCCGCTCCACAGAGGCGGGGGACCCGTGGGGTGGGGAGGGGAGGTCAGGGTACGTGTGATTTTGGTGAAGAGGGGAGGACGTGCAGTGAATCACGTGTTTTTGCAGATTTTTGGTAGTCACAGGAGCCGTCGTCACCATGAAGGCCTTCAGTGCTTTTGTAGACATGAAGGGATATGAGAATGGGCTCATAAAATCTTCACCTGAAAATACCTAACCCTCTGAAGACCTGTTCTGCCATTCCCCCTGACACCCCAGCTCACTTCTGATGTCCACCCTAAATTCCTTTCAGGGGTGTCAAAGGTCAGCAACTGCAGCGGCTAACGATTTAATCCTCGCAGAGGTAGGTGGCAAGTGCCCACAGCAAGTGACAGCTTGTCACTGACGCCGCCACGCACGGGAAAGAACGGATGGATGAAATTTGAGTGACAGCAAGTGCTCCCTCCCGGATTCGGGATCTCACCGGACTTTTGTTCAAGTTTTAGTTTGTGCAGAGATCCTGACATGCGTCTCTTGAGGGGCAGGCCCTGATTTGAGAGCTTATAGGTTTTCTGTTTGGTTTTCTTAGATAATCCCTGGAAACACTGGTGGGAAGTGGAGGGAGGAGGGGAAGAAGGAAATAGCATCGAGTGTGTCTTCAGGGCCACGGCCCCATGTGCCGGCGGGATCCAGGCTGGGGGCTGTGGTTGGAAACTGAGCCTCAGAGGCCGCCCCTAACAAGGTGGGGTTGTGGTCGAGGGCTGCCCCGAGGGAACTGAACTCCCTGGAGCTGTGTACACATGCACTCCAGGCCCAGGGAAAGCTGAGAAGCAGAGACACAAGTGTTGGTGTCTGGAATTCTGGTCGGAATGCACCGGGGAAGTCAAGACCTAGGGGATGTGTGTGAAATATACATGGGGGGCCAGCAGTTGCCTGCTCCATCTCCCGTTGGAATCTGGAAACCCGAACGCCATGACATCATGGTCCTGAGTCGCTGCACAGAGCCCTTTAAGTTCAGGAACTTCCCACCGTGTTTTCTGGAGGATTTTACAGAGAAACCCCAAGGCTCCTTGTAGGAAAGTCCCCCGTCTATCCCTAATTCAACCAGAGGCACTCAGCTGTCTGTTTTCTATTTTTATAGACTTTTATAAGAAAAGGAAAAGATACAGACAGTTTAAAAACAGAAAACCACTTTCTTAACCCATGGATTATAAAAACTGCATGCGAGGAATCTTTTCTGCCAGGTAGCAATTCGGGAAAGCAGAGATGAGCTTGGTGTCATTCGGCCCAGGGTCTTGCCGAAGGGACCAAAGCAAAAATCCGGATTTAGTTCTGTTGGTAAAAATAATCTTCCCATCCAGAAATATGTGAAAAGCTACGTTGTTCAAGATCTTTAGGCTTAAATTCAACACAGACTGGGAGGTAGGAGTGGGGAAGGGGAGATTTTGAGCTGTTTAGGTTTAATGAAATGTTTAAGGCTGAAGTAATGGTTCTATATAGCTTTTTGACATAATTTATTCTATTTTGTGTCAATTTGCCTGGAGAGTATAATGTCATATGGGGGGGAGAGCAGCAAAGGGCTCTTACCGAGTCGTGGATTGTAATTTACATCCAGAAAGTCTACATATTCCATAATTATGGTGTGCTATGAATTAGTAGAGTAATATTGAATATCTCCGAACCCCTTATTATGGCTTCTCGTTTGAAATATGTTTTCAATATACATTTATTCAGCAGTGCTTAAACATGGCAAGTCATAAACACATGCTTTTTAAATCATGTGGCTACATTTTCTTCCTGGTTAAATGTGAGATCAGATGTCGTTAACAGCAGAGGCGGGGAGGTGGGGTGAGTAATGGGGAGAGAGGTGCTGTTTAAAAACAAATAGTATTTTTTATTTTAAAAGAAGCTTCTTCTATTTATGATACTGTTTCCCTAAAGTGAGAGAGGCAGGAGTACTTAGAGGCTTTCGGTGGTTGCTGTGGTGACAGTTTATTTTATGTTTGTAGCACTTCGCCTCCCAAGAGCAATGTATGTTTGAAAACGGCCATATATTATGTGAATACACTTGACTAACTGATTTGGTTAGTAGATGCTGCTGGGCTAAGATCCAGGAAGAAGAGCTAAAGATCCAGCTCTCAGATAATTAAGAACATGGTCCAAATGGCTGGAGCCCGAAGAGGCTTCCCATAACTGTCTCCAGAGTGAGAATTTACCTTCATTCCTGGTGGCAAGTGGCCAAGGCACTGAGCCACAAAAGATGAGGGAATTCCTCCCGGGGAATGTGATTAAGTATTTTGCAAAGAGAGGCTTTACTCTCCAGGACATTTAGAGTTCACTTTCAAGGCCAGCGTCTCCATGTCTAGCCCTGGGCCTGCCAGAGGTCTATGCTTGCAATTCTGGCATGCTGACACTAGGTGGCAGTCAGTACTGAGGTCACGGCGACTGCCTATCGTATAGGACCAGCGTTCCCATCAGTGCCGCTAAGTTGACCAGTGTTAGAGGATTCAAAGAGATTCTTTATGAAAGCATGCTGCTGCTGCTGCTAAGTCGCTTCAGTCGTGTCCGACTCTGTGCAACCCCATAGACGGCAGCCCACCAGGCTTCCCATCCCTGGGATTCTCCAGGCAAGAACACTGGAGTGGGTTGCCATTTCCTTCTCCAAGGCATGAAAGTGAAAAGTGAAAGTGAAGTCGCTCAGTCGTGTCTGACTCTTAGCGACCCCATGGACTGCAGCCCACCAGGCTCCTCTGTCCATGGGATTTTCCAGGCAAGAGTACTGGAGTGGGGTGCCATTGCCTTCTCCGTATGAAAGCATCAGATCAGATCAGTCGTTCAGTCGTGTCCGACTCTTTGCAATCCCATGAATCGCAGCACGCCAGGCCTCCCTGTCCATCACCAACTCCCAGAGTTCACTGAGACTCACATCCATCGAGTCGGTGATGCCATCCAGCCATCTCATCCTCTGTCGTTCCCTTCTCCTCTTGCCCCCAATCCCTCCCATCATCAGAGTCTTTTCCAATGAGTCAACTCTTCGCATGAGGTGGCCAAAGTACTGGAGATTCAGCTTTAGCATCATTCCTTCCAAAGAAATCCCAGGACTGATCTCCTTCAGAATGGACTGGTTGGATCTCCTTGCAGTCCAAGGGACTCTCAGGAGTCTTCTCCAACACCACAGTTCAAAAGCATCAATTCTTCGGCGCTCAGCCTTCTTCACAGTCCAACTCTCACATCCATACATGACCACAGGAAAAACCATAGCCTTGACTAAACGAACCTTTGTTGGCAAAGTAATGTCTCTGTTTTTGAATATGCTATCTAGGTTGGCCATAACTTTCCTTCCAAGGAGTAAGTGTCTTTTAATGTCATGGCTGCAGTCACCATCTGCAGTGATTTTGGAGCCCAGAAAAATAAAGTCTGACACTGTTTCCACTGTTTCCCTATCTATTTCCCATGAAGTGATGGGACCGGATGCCATGATCTTAGTTTTCTGAATGTTGAGCTTTAAGCCAACTTTTCCACTCTCCTCTTTCACTTTCATCAAGAGGCTTTTGAGTTCCTCTTCACTTTCTGCCATAAGGGTGGTGTCATCTGCATATCTGAGGTTACTGATATTTCTCCCTGCAGTCTTGATTCCAGCTTGTGTTTCTTCCAGTCCAGCGTTTCTCATGATGTACTCTGCATATAAGTTAAATAAACAGGGTGACAATATACAGCCTTGACGAACTCCTTTTCCTATTTGGAACCAGTCTGTTGTTCCATGTCCAGTTCTAACTGTTGCTTCCTGACCTGCATACAGATTTCTCAAGAGGCAGATCAGGTGGTCTGGTATTCCCATCTCTTGAAGAATTTTCCACAGTTTATTGTGATCCACACAGTCAAAGGCTTTGGCATAGTCAATAAAGCAGAAATAGATGCCTTTCTGGAACTCTCTTGCTTTTTCCATGATCCAGCGGATGCTGGAATTTGATCTCTGGTTCCTCTGCCTTTTCTAAAGCATAACACTTGCTAAAAGTACTACCGAGGTTACCTCCACTTTTAAATCTAACGTACTGATTGTCAAGGCCATGTCAATGTACACTCACAAAAAGCTCTGTATATATTTATATTGAACATAATTGTTTTATAGGGGGAACATTATTATGTTTATGTAAAAATAATATGCTGTAGACCACAACTCAACAAATGTATCAAGTTCTAGATATATAGTTGTTTTCAGTTCAGTCGCTCAGTCGTGTCTGATTCTTTGCGACCCTATGGACTGCAGCACGCCAGGCCTCCCTGTCCACCGTCAACTCCCGGAGTTCACTCAAACTCATGTCCATTGAGTCGGTGATGCCATCCAGCCATCTCATCCTCCGTCATCCCCTTCTCCTCCTGGCTTAAATCTTTCCCAGCATCAGGGTCTTTTCCAGTGAGTCAGTTCTTCACATCAGGTGGCCAAAGTATTGGAGTTTCAGTTTCAGCATCAGTCCTTCCAATGAGTGTTCAGGACTGATTTCCTTTAGGATGGACTGGTTGGATTTCCTTGCAGTCCAAGGGACTCTCAAGAGTCTTCTCCAACACCACAGTTCAAAAGCATCCATTCTTCGGCTCTCAGCTTTCTTTATAGTCCAACTCTCACATCCATACATGACCACTGGAAAAACCATAGCTGTGACTAGATGGACCTTTGTTGGCAAAGTAATGTCTCTGCTTTTTAATATGCGGTCTAGGTTGGTCATAACTTTTCTTCCAAGGAGCAAGCATCTTTTAATTTCATGGCTGCAGTTACTAACCTTAAATAAGAAATCCCTCAAGGTTAAATAGTTACACTGGTATCAGGAAATAACAGAAAGAGTTTAATAGTACTAAAGTACCTCTGAAACATGAAGATAATGGACCAAACTCAATCCCTAATGTGCTGCCTGGCTTGAGGCTTGTGATTTCACAAGAGGGTAGAATACTTTCTTGTTTTACATCTTGTGCTTTTGATTTTCTGTAAGTAGAAGGACATGGAACGCAGGGTAGTGTTTGGATATGTTTCATTGGTGAGCCAGAAGAGGGGTGATTGCATTTTATATGCCAGCAAATAAAGCAAGTACTTCCTTTGCAAATGATATATCTAGGTTTCTACTTTGTTGGTTCAATTCTGCTCAATCATTGATAGAGATCATAAAATAATCTGATAGAAGGAGCAAAAGGTAACCCGTCGGACTCTAGTAGACACTTCTAAATGAATAAGAAAACTATTGACAAAGTTTGAGTTAAAAGCAGAAACTAATTTGAAATTTATTAAGTTATGTAATTGATAGCATGATTTAAAGAAATGTAAACTCCTAGGCAAAATGAAAAGCCTTACTTCCTAGCACTTTACCTCTTCTGAATTGATCTTAAACCCTGGCTTCCTCTCTCCCAGTGCTGACATGGATGCAGAGTCTTCAGTGCTCTTCTGGGGCTTCTCAGAATTCCTCCATGGAAGCAAAGTTAGGTCCTTCCTCGTGTCTCCCATTGATCCTAATTGAAAAAATGCGTTCACCATGTGCCGCTTGAAGAAACCCCCAGATTATGTTTCATTCAGCTCAGCTCTAACTTCTTACAGTATTCATGATTCAGCATACCCTTTCAGAACCAGTCATCAGAAAGCTAGATTCAGTCCCTGTGAAGCAGAAAGCCAACTTCACTATCTGCTGGCCATGAAATCTGAGCATGTGCAAAATTAGAGTAAAATAATAACGTACCTTGAAGATTGAGAAGGTTGAGGGGGAACCTGCATGAAGTGCTCTGGTTCTGTGTACGGGGTTCATCATAAGTACACAACTCAAAACTGTTAGTCTTTATCGGCAGTGCTGTTATTGACACTGGGTCTTCAGTTATCTTTTCTGAATCCAAAAAGGATTCTTAAACTTGGGTTTTTTTCTCTCTTCGTTTTGAAATTGAAGTATAGTTGATCTATAGTGTTTCAGGTGCAGAAAAGTGATACACTTATATATGTATATGCTTATATATATTCATTTCATTGCAGGTTATTATAAGATATGGCAGATAGTTCCCTGTGTTATACAGCAGATCCATGTTGCAGATCTAATTTATAGATAGTAGTGTAATGTGTACATTTTAATGCCAGATTTCCAATTTATCCCTCCCTACATTTCCTTTGGTAACCGTAAGCCTGTGTTCTGTTTCTGTGAGTCTGTTTCTGTTTGGTAAATAAGTTTATTTGTATCATTCTTTAGAATCCGCGTATAAGCAGTATCACGTGGTATCTGTCTCCATCTGACCTACTTCCCTTAGGACGATACTCTGGAGGTCCCTCCAGGTTGCTGTGAACTACCGTATTTCATGCTTTTTAATGGCTGAAGAGTAGCCCGTCGCCTGTGTGTGCCACATCTTCACCCGCTCATCCGTCAGTGGGCGTTCAGGTGGCTCTCGCACTCTGGCTGCCGTGAACAGCGCCTCTGTGAACACCGCGGTGCGTGTGTCTGTTCTTATTAGAGCTTTTGTCTCTTCTGGATACACGCCCAGGAATGGGACTGCTGGATCTTTCGGTGACTCTAGTTTTTGTTTTTTAAGGGTCTTAAGCTTACTTAAGTGACTCGATCGACCTGAGTTTGAGCAAGCTCTGGGAGTTGGTGATGGACAGGGAAGCCTGGCGTGCTGCAGTCCATGGGGTCACAAAGAGTCAGACACGACAGCACAACTGAACTGAGCTGAGCTTACTTTTATATTCAAACCAGAAGTAAAAGCAGAGAAGGTCCCTGCTTCACAGCTCCTGCAGAAACGCCACCCTCGCCCTTCCACTCAGCGTGTGGGTGTCAGCAACCCCCAGTGGCGGCTTTCCTGGGTCCACGTGGCTCACTGTTTGCTGAACACAGCGGCTTGGGTGATGACGTTTTCTTGCCAGAGGCCTTTTTTTTTTTTTATTGTGCGGGCTTTTCTCTGGCTGCAGAGAGCAGGGACTAGCTGTGGGGCGTGGGCTTCTCACAGTGGTGGCTTCTCGTGTTGCAGACCACGGGCTCTAGAGCACAGAGGCTTCGGTAATTGTGGCCACACGGGCTTTGTCACTCCACGGCTTGTGGGATCTTCCCGGACCAGGGATTGAACCTGTGTCTCCTGCACTGGCAGGCGGATTCTTTACCACTGCGCGACCAGGGAAGCCCAGAGACCATATTTCTTTTCAAATAAATCATTACAGGGGAATTCTCTGGCAGTCCAGTGGTTAGGACTCTGCGGTCTCTGTGCCGAGGGCCCAGGTTCTATCCCTGGTCAGGGAACTAAAGCTCGACAAGCTGTGTCATGGCCAAAAAATATTAAAAATAAATAAATGTAAACGAACATATTTACTGTGCTTCGATTTGTGTTTTATGTATAGTCCTTCCGGGTTGGCTTTGGGATTAGCACCCAAGAGATGGTTGTTTTAACTAAACGGACAGATGAACGCAGGGCCAGCTGGTGCACGGAAACTTGGAGCAGTTCCTGCTTCTGCCCCGGGGTAGGGTCCAGGGGGCGGGGGGTGTGCCCAGTTAGTCCTGCAAAGACCCCCCTTCAGGAGGCCCCGCTGTCCGTCGGAAGCCTAAACCTCTTCTGTGCGCCGGCCAGGAGCGTGGAAGAAATGGCCGAGCGTGGGCTTGGCTGTGGGCGGTTGGGGCGACAGAGGGGTCCCCCGTCCGCTGAGGGCAGCGTGGCTGGACCTGGGGCCCGCAAGCTCCCGAGCGTCAGTGTCCTGGTTGTAAGGGGAGAGGGTAGGAGTTTTGCTCTCACTGGGTTGCCAGGCAAGGAAACGCACCATATGTACAAGCACTTCAGGCGTGGAGGGCACCGGGGAAGGCCCGGGGTCACTTAAGGCAGGAGGCCCCTGGGGAGGGAGGTGGGGGCCCAGGACCCCCGTCCAGCCTCCCCCCACCACACACAAGCATCCTTTCTTTCCTACCTGCTCTTTCACCCGAGTGTTGGGGTGGGCAGAGATGCAGAGAAGCATCCCCTCTCCCTTCAGAGGGTCCGTGGCTTTTCTGCAGGCCCGCGGCCGTGACTGTGGAGGCTGGGTCTCTGGCAGGACGCTCGCGTGCGCGTTCCTGGAATAAGGAATTCTGCAGTGTCAATGCCCGGGGCACTTACAGACCCAGCCTCGTCCACCCCAGAGCTCCGATGGGAGGTGACGCCGGTTCGTTCCAGCCACATAACCGGCTGATTGCACAGCCCAGGGAAAAGACAGAATGGAACCAAGACATTTACAGGACGAAAAAATGTTCCAAGTCAAGCCCTTCCGCACAAAGCAGGGTGCAAAGCTAAATAACATTTGAGATTTCAAAACAAAAACAGTCGAAGTTTGGTGGTGGTTTTTTTTTTAACCTTTGGGCTCTGGCCAGTGTGGGGAATTCAGCTTGATGCGTATGTTTAGTCATGTCCAACCCTTTGGAGACCCAAAGCACTGTCGCGCCCCAGGCTTCTCTGTCCGTGGGTGTTTTCAGGCCAGAAGACTGGAGTGGGTGGCCGTTTCCTCCATTTCCAGGGGATCTTCCCGATCCAGGGATCGAACCCACATCTCCTGTGTCCCCTGCATGGCAGGCGGATTCTTTACCCTCTGAACTGTCAGGCTTCCTCGCTTAGTGAAAAATAAAATGCAGATGAGTTGTTCTTCTGAGCAAATATGGCTGGGTGTTTCGGGAAGAAACGATGTCTCAGAAACTGATGGGTGCATGGATGCATTGAGGTGGGTGTTTGGGGGGCTGCTGGGAGAGAAAGAGCGTTACCATAAAACGAGAACTTTAGGAGCCTAGAGAAAGAAAGTTGGGGAGTTTTCCAGTGACATGTTGGATTGAAAAAGAAAATAAACCCACGCTGTCCTGAACACGATGGCAGATCCAGTTTTGAGAAGTTGAGAAAGAGACTGCATTCCCAAACTCCCGGGAAAACTCCTCAAAGCCTTCCCCAAGGAGCTCCCAGAGGGAAGCGCTGACTCTGCAGCCTGCCGGGAGGGGTGGCCTGGACCCCAGTTAGGAAGAGACCCCAAATCCTCAGGGGCAGAGGGCGTTGAGTGTGTGGCTTGGCCCGGTGGAAAGGAGAGAGGCCTGCGAAAGAGCACTGCTGAAAGGAAGGAGCATCTGGAAGGCACCATCGAGTGCTTTACATGAACGCCAAGCTGAGTCATGTGAGCGCGGGCTCGCATCAATTATTCCAGCTGTGTGTGCTTCTTCCCCTGAGATCGCCTGCCCCTGCAGGTCAGGATTTGTCTTGCGTTTGATGAGGCTCTGAGTGGGCTGGAACTGTGTGTGTGTGTACATGAGTGTGCAGAGAGTGTGCAGAGCGACCAGAGTCTCTTGGTCAGAGTCTGCATTCCCAGCACTGCACACGGACCGATTTGATGGTCAGTTTGTTCTTTATGTGGCAGGTGTATAATCCCGTATCACAGATGTAGACACCGCGGCTCTTTGGGGGCTGTTTGGCTGTAGTGCTCTTTGTTCATTGATTCATTGATTCATTCATTCATTCGTGCTGCCAAAGCACAAAGATGCCCCTGAACGAGAGGGCCATCGGGGTGTGTGTGTGTTTCTGAGCTCCTTTATCAAGAGGACCTTTCCTGGACTTCCCTGATGGGGCAGTGGTTAAGATTCTGCCTCTCAATGCAGGGGACGTGAGTTTGATCCCTGATCCGGGAGGATCCCGGCCACGGGGCATCCACGCCCGTGCACCACAATACTGAGCCTGTGCTCCGGAGCAGGTAGCCTCGACTCTGAAGCTTGAGCTCCTGGACAAAAAGAGAAGTCTCAGCGGGGAGAAACCTGCACGCCGCAACCAGAGAGGAGTCCCCAGTGTCTGAAACCAGGCAAAGCAACAACGGCCCAGCACAGCCCAAAACAAAAGTAATAAGTAAATAAAATCATTTTAAAGAAGAGGCCTCTTCTGTCAGCCCAGCCTCCAACAGTGATGGCATTCAACTTAAAGAGCCCTTCCTCAAAGCTGAGAACAACAGATCCCTTCCACTCACAAAGTGGGGATGACAGTCGTAAGCAGCATCAGGAGGAAACCTCTTGCTGTTCTTCGCACAGGACTTGCCCCCAGCCCTGGGTCTCCCACCCCTTCGCTGTCACGGGCGGCTCCTGAGATGGCAGCCCGCCGGTTTCATTTCTGCATGAAAGTCAGAGAATCTAGGTCAGTTTATCCAAGTAGAAAGTGTTATCTTATCGAGTTAACTCTCTGCAAACGGCTGCCTCAATGCTTTATAGAAACAAAGTCCCTTGCGTCTGGGCATGTTCTCAGGCAGTTTTCAGAGGCTTCTAGGTTATCACTTAGATTGAAAAGCAACAAGGAAAACCCCCCCCTTTTTTTTTTTGCTAAAAAATGGTGGTTCCTGGTAATGTGGGTGTCTTTTTAACTGTTTTATCAGACACTCAATCTATCCAGGCTCTTTGATTGTGAAAGGATTTGAAGTGAGATTGCAATGGCGCCGCACCAACGTCCAGGAAGACTGGTGTGCCCCTGACCGAAGCCCAGACCCCCCTCCTGATTGCAGAGTTTCCTTGGTATTTCCATCAGCTGACCCAGTAATGATCACTGAACCCAGACTGGTTATCAGAAGAGGACGGGGTCCGTCCAGTCGCTAAACGCCAGTATCTTCCCATCGAGGCTTTAGATGTCTCATCACTGTGGTTTTTTCAGTGTCTTCACACCACAGCGATGCTGCTTTAGAATAATACTTTTCAGGATTTTAGAGTAGAATTACACAAAATGTGGCTCGTGGACCGGAGCCAGGCAATGAGCTGTTACCCGACGGGAACGATAGGCATGTACAGAAGTGAGGAACGGACCATGTGGCACAGGAAGCTACACTCAATGTCCTGATAAACCACAGGAAAGAGAAGGTGGAAACCAAGGCCTGCGTGTGTTAACTGCATCGCTTTGCCGTGCTGCGGAAATTCACGCGACATTGTAAATCGACTCTCCTTCAATAAAATGTTTTTTGAAAAGGGAGGCACAGAATTGAGAAACTCTGAGCAGTGTGATACTGCCGTAACATCCAAGGGGCGTGTCATTTTCCTAGCGACTCATCTGTCTTGTATTTCATACCGGTATTTGTCATTTGTGGGTTACAAGCGGGCAAATCAAACAAACAGCTGGTGTTTTCCTGCAGATAGGTCAGGAATAACTTGTTACAGCATCCATCACCCCATGTGGTACTCCTTCCAGTTTTGTGAGGGACACAGGATTGCCTTTTACAGATAAATACACCCAGGCTGGGAGAGGGGAAAGACAGCAGGCTGTCACCTGTGGGCTGTCTCCATCTAGCTTCACACCTGAAGCCAGCGGCTGTCTGAGATAACCCTCTGCTGCTAATCACGGACACAGCTGAGCCGGCCGAGCTGCAGGTGCTCTCGCCTGAGGTTTCTCTGTATTTCTGGCTGTGCCGGTTCTTCTTTGCTGCCCGTCCACTGTCTCTAGTTGCGGAGAGCGGGGTCACTCTCTAGTTGTGTGGCTCAGGCTTCTCGCTGCGGGGGCTTCTCTTGCTGTGGACCACGGGCTCTGGGGCGTGTGGGCTCAGGATCTGGGGTTCCTGGGCTCCAGAGCCGCAGGCTCAGTGGTTGTGGTGCACGGGCTTACTTGCTCCATGGCACGGGGGATCTTCCCCAACCAGGGATCGAACCCTTGTCCCCTGCACTGCAAGGCGGACTCCTAACCACTGGACAACCAGGGATGCCCGTGCCTGAGAGACAGAGGGATCTCTGTGGACCGTCAACCCTGGTGACCTATGAACAGATAACCTTTGGTAACGTTTGAGTTCTCTCCATTCAGAAAGTCATTTAGACCCTCAACAGACGGGCCGTTTCCTATGTTTTCCAAAGCAATTGAAAGATCATAGCTGCACAGAAGCTCAAGGTTTGGGAGAGACTCTGGGGGCCGGGCCGCCCTTGGTGTTGACCTGCCCGTGGGCAGCCCGTCTTCCGTGGGAGGGCCGCCTCACGGCAGGTGGCATCCTCTCGGAGGAGGATAGCAGGGATGGCTATAAAGTCCTTCTTCACGCCAGGCCCACGTGTCTGCCGCTCACCTGTGGGCTTAGCTCTGCCTCCCCAGGGTACAGAGAATCCATCCCAGGATTTGGCTCCAGACTCTGTGCTGCTTCTGAATCTCCTTCCACACCCCATCCTCAGTCTCCCCGTCCTGCTGGTCCCCACCCCCCATGTTCTGTTGAGTCAGTGTCCGCCCTGCAGTGGGTGAGTCCCCCCAAAACGACCCTGGCATTCCCTGCGTGGTCTGTCCAGGGTACAGGAAAATGCCCACCTCTCTCAGACCATGCAGGGTAGTTCTTATCAGGCCGTCTAAGACCATTCCTGGGTTTGCAGTCGTATCTCTCCAGTGTCTGGGTCCCAGCTCCCCAGCCCACTCCTCAGGGTAAGGTCAGCCTGTTAACAAAGCCCCGGCCAGCTGTGACTCCAGAACCGGCGTTTCTCGGCCAGCTCCCCAGGTGGGCAGCGTCCCCAGGCATCTCCAGGTGAGTAGTGCATTGGTTTTAGCTGCCTCCCTTGTCCTCCTTCCCTTTCGGGGCTGTCGGTCAAGGAGGCCTCTCTGCTGTGACCTTCGTGACATCTGACAGCCCCCAGCCTCTAACCGCATGGCCCCCGCATCCTTGAACCCCTCCAGACATCATATGTGGGTAGTAGCCTCAGGGGGCCGGGCTGGAAGGGAGTGGGAGGGAGTCATTACCACGATGTCTCACAGGTGATAATGAGCGAGTCTGACGTCTGTAATTAAGAGGAATAATAGAGAAGATTAAAGAGGGAAGAAGGCAGTCAGCCCGCCTAGTGGAAGCCACCTCCCTGGGGCCGCCTGGCTTACTCAGGGCCCACTCACTTCCGGAAGCCTCTCCCCCAGCCCCCCTGCAGACGGAAGCAAAACCACTTTGTTCAGGTTGATGAATGACCTGATTTAGAGGTCAGCAAGCTGCAGCCGGGTGGGCCAGACCCAGTGGGTCACCTGGACGTACAAATAAAGTTTTATTGGAACAGCCACATCCGTTCGTTTCTGCTGCTGATCTGTGGCCATTTTCTGAAATCAACCACAGAAATGGGTCGCCTTGACAGAGGCTGGGTGGCCCCTGAAGCGTGAAATACTTGCTCTCGGTTCTCCACAGAGATCAGCCTGCTGGCCTCTGTCCTGTGTCAACAGGTCCGTGAATCTGGCCTCTGGTGGCCCCGAAGCCCTGCCCTGGCTCCACCGCTCTCATGAACATCCTTCACAGCCGTGCCTTCTCTCACCCCTGTGGTGCAGCGAACCTCACTGTCCTCTCCACTGTCTCTGGCCACACTTCTTCCATTTCTACGCTGACCTCGTTTCAATAGAAACATGCGTGGGGCGTAGGTTTCGGGCATTCGGGTCAGTGCCATCTTCCCCCCTGCCTGAACAGTGCCTGGCACATGTGTGGTGGGCATTTGAGCGAGTCTAACTCTGCCTGGGGGTCGACCAGAGCTCACCTTGCGGGAGAGTCCTATTTGACCTCACAGGTGAACAGGTGGACCCCAGAGGTAGTCATACGGGAGAGCTCCGCCTGGAATCACGAGCATGTCCCCTTACACAGCCAAGACCTGGACCTCTTAGGCAGGTGTTTTCCACTTCGTTGGCCCCAAGTCTGGTCTTATTCCGACTTATTGTGGCTGCAGTGATCGAAGGTAGTGGTGCTTCTGTAAATTTCCTTCTGTTCATCCAGTCTGGCCCAGTCTCCTGGACTACACCGAGGACAGTGGCGGAGACCTGGTAAGGTCACAGAAAGAGAGGGGAACAGACAAGGAGGCCACCAAACGGCTGTCTGGCCCCTTCCCTCACAGACACCTTGGCCCCTCTGTGTCCAGCGCTGGGTACCAGATAGGGTCTCTGCCGTGTCCTTGGGGGAAGGTGGCGGTTTCTCCTCCAGTCTTTTCATTTGTGTTGGGGTACAGTTGCTTCACAATGTTGTGTTGGTTTCTGCTGTACACAAGTGAGTCAGCTGTATGTGTACATATGTCCCCTCCCTCTCGGCCTGCCCCCTGCCCCAGCCCTCCCCTCTCGGCCATCACGGAGCAGCGAGCTGAGCTCCGGGTGTCATACAGCACCTTCCACGAGCCGTCTGTTTCCACACGGGAGTGTATACGTCACTGCTCTCTGAGTTTGTCCCACCCTCTCCACCCCCTCCCTGTCTACATGCCCGTCTCTGTCTGCGCCTCTATTCCTGCCCTGCTCATGAGTTCATCTGTACCACTTTTTCTGGATTCCACATGTATGCATTAATATGTGATATTTGTTTTTCTCTTTCTGACTTAGTTCACTCTATGAAGTAAGTCTCTAGGTCCATGCATGCCTCTCTACAAATGATCCAATGTCATTCCTTTTTGTGGCTGAGTAATTGTTGTTGTTGTTCAGTCGCTCAGTCCTGTCCAACTCTTTGCAACCCCATGGGCTGCAGCACGCCACGCTTCCCTGTCCTTCACCATCTCCCGGAGATTTCTCAAACTCGTGACCATCGAGTCAGTGATGCCATCCAACTGTCTTGTCCTCTGTCGTCCCCTTCTCCTCCTACCCTCAATCTTTCCCAGAATCAAGGTCTTTTCCAGTGAGTCAGCTCTTCACATCAGGTGGCCAAAGGATTGGAGCTTCAGCTTCAGCATCAGTCCTTCCAGTGAATATTCAGGGTTGATTTCCTTTAGGATGGACTGGTTGGATCTTGTTGCAGTCCAAGGGACTCTCAAGATTCTTCTCCAACACTACAGTTGGAAAGCATCAATTCTTTGGCACTCAGCCTTCTTTATGGTCCAACTCTCACACCCATACATGACTACTGGAAAAACCATAGCTTTGACTAGACGGACCTTTGTTGGCAAAGTGATTTTTCTGTTTCTAAATGCTCTGTCTAGGTTTGTGATGGCTTTTCTTCCAAGGAGTAAGCATCTTTTAATTTCATGGCTACAGTCACTGTCTGCAGTGATTTTGGAGCCCAAGAAAATAAAGTCTGTCACTGTTTCCATTGTTTCCCCATCTGTTTGCTATGAAGTGATGGGACCGGATGCCATGATCTTAGTTTTCTGAATGTTGAGCTTTAAGCCAGCCCTTCCACTCTCTTCTCTCACCTTCAAGAGGTTCTTTAGTTCTATAGAAAGGAACATTATGCCACAGAGAAAGCAATTTTTTTCATGATATGGGGAAATATCCACAATGTTAAGTTTAAGTGAAAAACAAGATGGGAAAATTGAGATGGCCTATGATCTGTAATAAAAATATACATATAAATGCATAAAAAGGAAGAGGAAAAAATAAAGCATCAACAGGGTGTATCTCTGGGACATGGATTAATAATAATCTGTATTTTCTTCTTTGCAGATTTGATAACTTTCCAAATGTGTTCAGTGAGCGTATGTTGCTGTTTTCAAAAATCTACTCTTTCTTTTCTTTCCAAAGAAGGTAACTTTTTGTGAAGGTTCTCATATTGTATGGAGACTCTTGTCCCAAACCTAGTTTAACCAAAAACCCAGTCGTTACCTGGAAGATGGAGGAACTTGGTTCACGTGGTTGGTCGCACTGCACTCCTAAGACGTCTAGTTGAAAACGAAAACATCTGCCCCCTCCCTCCCCTCCTCCCCCCTTCCCTCCCTCCCATCTCCCCCTCCTGTAAGCTGCTTTACTGTAGCTAGAACTTAAAAAACAGAGGAAGTTGCCTGGCTTGTTTGACATGACCATCCCCAAGGTGCTGCTTGGGTGAAGGATGGACATTCCTTGGCGTGTCTCCAAGGAGCTGCTCTCTTGCCAAACGCTTTCCTTTATGGCCTCTAGAATATTTAGATTTTGTCCTAAGCTGAACAGCAGTCTGTGGCAGAATCTGCGGCCATCATAGTTGTATTAAATTCACCTGAACTAGTGTCTGAGCATTTAGGGACTTTTCTTGTTCTCCGTCTCCTGGCGGGCATACATCTGCACTTTCCTGCAGAGGGAGCTTCTTTTTGTCTTCTTAAAGAGGCCCTGAGAGGCCCAACCTCTGATGGGACCGCACCTCTTCCCTGTCCGATTTGTCCCCGTGTCCGGGGTCTTCCTGCCGGCCAGGTGCCCTCACCCCCTCACCCCAGCACAGCGCTGACACAGGTCTCCCACCAGGAGCAGAGCCTGCCCGCCCCAGCACTCAGCCTCCCTCTCAGAGCCTCCATCAGCAACAAAGACTTGTTTAGGGTGCTGTTTGGGGTGAAGAATTCCTAAAATCCTTGCCCACCAGGGATTTTCCTTCTTATGGGGGAGAAAGATAATTAAAAGGACAAATAAGGAGACTGAACAGGGAAATGGAATAGGACTGTTGTGGGGGGCACGGGGTGGGGGATTGCAGTTTGCAATGAAGTAGTCAGGGCAGGCTTCAGGCTTTATACTGTGAGATCTGAATAAAGAATGCAGGAAGGAAAGGCTCCAGGCAGAAGGAAGGGCTGGTGCAAAGGCCCTGCGGTGGACCATTCCCCAGTATGTTCGAGGACCCAGGAGGAAGCCGGTTGTGAACAAAAGGCATAAAACAGGACAAGGAATGAGACAGGCCCAGGGACTCTGTCCAGCCCCTGCTCTTACTGCAGGTCTGATGGGAAGGTGTCGGGTGTTTAGGGCAGAAGTTGGATTTCCGTAGGCCCAAGATGGCTGTTATATTGAGACTGTATGTCATCAAGAGGTCAGGGCAGGTGCAGGGAGCACCTAGGGGGCCACAGAAGGGAACGTGGGAGCAGTGAGGTGATGCTGGTTAGTGGGAGTCCTCAGGAGTCAGTTGAAAAGTACCTGCAGAAATCACCATGTCAGCAGCTTGTTTCTGAGACTCACCTTACAGTCTGAAAACCTTCTTCCTGTTAGAGAAAAGCCACTTCCCTTTGAAGGACAAAACCAAAAAAAAACCTACATTAAAAAAAATATTCAAAGCATGTGTCTTTTTGAATTATGGTCTTCTCCAGAGTATATACCCAGGAGTGGGATTGCTGGATCATATGGTAGCTCTATTTTTAGTTTTTTAAGGAACCTCCATACTGTTCTCCCTGATGGCTGCACCAATCTACATGCCCACTGTGGCTCAGCTGGTAAAGACTCTGCCTGCAATGCAAGAGACCCCCGTTTGCTTCTTGGATCAGGAAGATCTGCTGGAGAAGGGATAGACTACCCACTCCAGTATTCTTGGGCTTCCCTGGTGGCTCAGTTGGTAAAGAATCTGCCTGCAATGTAGGAGACCTGGGTTCAATCCCTGGGTTGGGAAGATCCCCTGGAGAAGGGAACAGCTACCCACTCCAGTATTCTGGCCTGGAGAATTCCATGGACTATATAGTCCATGGGGTCACAAAGAGGTGGATGTGACTGAGCAATTTTCACTGACAGTGTAGGAGGGTTCCCTTTTCTCCACACCCTCTCCAGTATTTGTCGTTTGCCATGTTGATGGCCATGACTCAAAGAGATACATATATATCCACAGCGTTCATTGCAGCACTGTTTACAATAACCAGGACACAGAAGCAGCCTAAATGTCCATCGACAGGTGAATGGATAAAGAAGATGTGGTCCATGTATATAATGGACTATTACTCAGCCATAAAAAGGAATTAAATTGTTTAGGTCATTTGTGGAGACATGGATGGACCTAGGGACTGTCATTCAGAATGAAAAGCAGATATTGTATATTAACACTTACATGTGGAATCTAGGAAAATGGTACAGATGATCTTATGTGCAAGGTAGAAATAGAGACACAGACACAGAGAACAAACATATGGACACCAAGGGCAGAAAGCTGGGATGAACTGGAAGGTTGGGATGGACCTCTATACACTACTGATACTTTGAATAAAACAGATAATTAATGAGAACATAAAAAATAATAATTGAAGCAACATTAGCTCACTGCAGATGATTTGGAAAGTACTGAAATTTATCAAAATAGGAGAGATAAATCACAGTGAATCTTGTGTCCCAGATATAAGACCTATGAATATTTTGACTTTTTTTATTCTGCTTTTTTCAATGCATATATGTGTGTGTTCCATTTTTTTCTGATCTCTTTTTTTTTTTTTTAAGGAGATACTAAATTCAGCATTGTGGATATTTAGCCATGTCATTAAATTGCCTTTGAAAAGATGATTTTTGATAGCAGTGTAATGTTCCTTTCAACGGGTGTGAATTAACTTACGGAGTCATTTGCTTATTGGAAGATGCAGCTTGCCATGTGCAGCCCTGGTGGCTCATGGCTTCCTGGACTTCACCCCTGAGTTAGGTGAGCTTCCTTGCCCTGTCCTGGGCAGCACTGATACCCAAAGGCCTCCCCCAGACAAAGCTCACCCCTGGGAGCTTCCACAGCAGGGAGAACAGGCCAGATGCCCTTTTCTGGGGGAGGAGGGCAGAGGCAGAGAAGGCCTGGGAGGGCTGCCGCTGAGAACTTCCAGTGCCTTCCCTCAGACTCACTAAGACAAGTCCTCGCTCCTGGGAAGACGAGACGGGAGGCAGGGAGAAAGCCAAGGCTCACTGCCGATCACCGGCTCAGCAAACCCAGGGCCAGGAGCCCCGGGGCCCCACCCCTGAGGATTTGGTGAGTGATGGATGTCAAGTTCTTGCTCATGGCAAAGGTTCCATAAATGTCATCTTCCCCTTTCTCCTCCCATTGCCAGGAAAATACCAACATTCTCTAAAGTCAGTATTCACATGTGCCATTCTTGAGGGCCAAGCTGAGTTAGTGGTAGGGGGTGCCAGGCTAGTGGTCCCTGTACAGAATGTGGGGTCAGCTCAGGAAGTCCCCCTTGGAAGTCACATCATTAACCTTCCTCCACCAAGTAAATATTCTCAAGAGAAAGAGTCCCCAGCTGGCCAGTCTCCTGGTGACCTCAGTTGGAGTTCAGTAATCGTCTGCTGATGGGTGAATGGGTTAAAAGATGGGTGGAAGTTTGGGGGGAAGGAAGGCTAAATTAACAGTCATACCTTTTTTTCTTTCTCTGAAGAAGACATGAACAGAATCATGTTTTTTACATAAGCCACGGTGTTTTCCTCTTTTTTTATCTCAGTTGAAATAAAAACCCATTATGGAAATTCCTAGTTTCTGTTGGAAGATACTAAAGAGCCACGTGAGATCTAAGTAGCATATTTTCTCTGTCTGACCTGGCGGAGGAAGACTGGTGATTTTCCAGCCTGACTGACATAAATCTATCTGTGCCCCGCCCCCCAAAATATATCGTTCTTGCTGTGATTCATTCGGCCTCTTTGTAAGTGGACTGCGGTTTGTGTGCAGTGGATGAAGTAATTGGAGTGAGTGCTTCTCCCTAGAGACAGAATCAATCACCGTTGTAGAAGATGGTGACATTTTAGAGAGAAACTCTGAGGAAAATGTCATGCTTAAAAAATTAGATTTAAACGCACTGGCTCCAGATTGATTTTTATTACACTCAGATGGATACCCTGATTGATTATCAGTCTTACAAATGTTTAGCACATTTCTCACTTCTCTAATAATCAGAATAATCTAATTTTCAATGTCATTTAATGTACTCTATTCAAGGTTATAATAGATCATATTTCTAATAAAACCCAGCAATTATGGAATGAATAATACAGGAAGACTGGCATTCGGATTCCCTGGATTGTAAGCAGCACTGAGGGAAAGTCTTAGCTAAGTCCATTCTTTTGGTGTTAATTTTTTTAATTTAGTAGGACAACATTTCTTAATTGTAAATGGACTTTTTAAAAATTAATTTTTATTGGAATATAGTGGATTTACAATGCTGTGTTAGTTTCAGGTCTATAGCAAAGTGCATCTATTATATGTATGCATATATTCACTTTTTTTAAGATTCTTTTCATATAGGTCATTCTAGGGCATTGAGTAGAGTTCCCTGTGCTGTACAGTAGGTCCTCATTGGTTATCTGTTTTATATATAGTAGTGAGTGTATCTCAGTCTCAATCTCCTCACTTATCCTGCCCCCTTTCCACCTGGTAACCTTAGTTTGTTTTCTACATTTCTGAAGCCCATTCCTTTAAATGTGGTGTACGCTCTAAGTCACTGACTGCATTTTATAGGGTATTTTTTTTCCTGCCCATGATCTGAATGGAGCTTCACTAGGCTTGAACAAACAAACAAAAAAAAAATGGGGGGAGGAAACAGCAAGATGTGAGTCCTTCTAGTACATGTTATTGGCGCACCTGGAGAGAACTGACAGGTAGCCAGGAGATTTATCGAGTTCCTCTAGTAATTGCTGCTCTCCCCCTGTTTTTGATATACGCCCCCTGGAGAAATACCATATTTTAGTTCTAAATATTTTTCCAATACCCACTGAAGCGGCAGCTGACATTACGGGTATTTCAGGGCGAGCCCCGGGGGATCTCATTTCGAGGAGGTTTGACTCTGCATTTGGAGCCTCGTAGTCATCTAACTGTTTACTCTGGTGGTAAGGCCTGCTCGCCTTTTTAGGAGGGAGGCTGGGCTCTTCCCGTCTGTGGCCTCTCCTGGTTGAAGTCTCACTGGCGTCCAGATTGGGAGTGGCGAATCCGTCCGCTGTGTGCTGTGCAGTCACCTGGGCCCCCAGCGAGCAGCGGCCCCTCTGAGGGTCCCCCTGCCTGCTGGGCCCCCTTGAGGCGCCAAGGAGTCCAGGACAGGGGAGAGGAGGCCGCGTGGGGCTGTCAGGCCCACAGACAGACAGACAGACTCAAAGGAGAGGCCTCCGACCTACAGCTGGTCCCGGAGAAGAGCATGGAAGACTGAGAACATTGGAAGAGCTGGAGCTTCCTGCAGATCTCGAGAGAGACCGACGACGGGCGGGTCCAGCGGAGACGCCTTTCGCGGAGACGAGGCGTCCGGATGCAGCGCCACGGGATGCGCTGGGCGGCCGGCTGGAGAGACCGGGGGCACAGGCTCCCCGCGGGCCAGCCTGTCTGCTCCTATGATCTTGGGCGGATCAGACTCTGGAGGCCCGCGGGGCTCTCTGTCTGCGGCTGGGCAGAGCACGTTTTGGAGCGCTGTTGGGTTTTGCTCTACGCACCTCATTCTCAGAACATCACCCATGGCAGCTGGAGCAGGACATCCTGGGACTCAGCTGTCCGCTGGGAGACACGACGGAGCACACTGGAAATTCAGGGACTGGGAGGTTCAGCCGCAGGGAGGAGATGCTTGCTCTGAACTGTTATGAGGGGCCACGCACGAAAAGGAGAGCCGCAAAGTTGGCGACCGTTCGTCACGCTCTGGATCTTTTCAGCACCTGTGTTGGGTTAGTACCTTGCCCTCCTGGTCGGAGCAGCTACCACGGAGAGAAGCCAGGTGCCTTGCTGGGATTCGCTCAGCTCCCGGGCCAGGGTCGAGACGTAAACCAGCTCCCGCACCCAGCGCTTGCCGCCGTGTCATGACGGAGAGCACCAGAGAGGGACTCCAGGGATCAGTAAGGGGATCCCTGGCAGCTCTAACCACCCCCCAGGTCTCCATTCAGGACACACGTTCAAAGTCCCCTCCTCATGTTTGAAACATTCCAGGCACAGGGAGGGAGTCCTCTGTCACAGTACCCAAACAAGGTGAGGTTAGTCTGAGAACATGTGCCGCTTAAACACAGTGGGTTGAGACCAGGGGCCCCTTTGCAGTTAAGGTCCTGGGGAGTCAAAGCAGTCTGCATGGTTGACAATGGCCAGTTCACCATCTCTACTTTTCTGGAGCCTCTGGAAAGGGAATAAGTGAGTGTGAGCGTGTGTATGTGTGTTTGTCTGTCTTAAGGGGTTGAGAAGGTCATGACCTGCAAAATAAGATCGTCATGAAGCCTGCAGGGACAGGATCTTAGCAGAGTGCTGGGAGCAGCAAGTTGCTCCCTCCAATGAAGTGCCGTAGTGAGGACCTTGGTCACCTGAGCGCTCCCCTGGATGCTTTATGGGGCCCCACGAGAGAGAATGAGTCAGGACACCTCTGTGGACACGGCTTGTTTTAGCTCTAACACTTTTATTGCTATTTTATTATTATTTTTGCCTAGCGTTCACAGCTGGGCTATTGTCTGCAAATGTTACTCACAGAGAGGATGCAGGCAGACAGAGCCGACTTCAGCAGGTCCACGGGATTAGGGGGACCCACTGGGGCCCGGGCCAGGCGGAGGGTCCGGAGTCACTCAGCTGACAGCAGCACAGGGCGGGGTCGGGTGAGGGCATCAGGGATCCCCTTAGGAGGGGGTCGGTGGGTGGGGCTGAGCGACGTCCGGGGGCGGTAGGCGCACGTCTTACGCGGGGTGGGAAGTCAGGGGCAGAGGTGGGGCTCGTGCCTTCCGGGTGCACGTGCTTAGATGGCTTGGGCAGGATCTCAGGACTCATGAAGGGGGAGAGGAGGGCTCGGGATGCTCCCGGGGTAGAGAGCCCTTTAAATGTGCTGCAGGGAGGCCTTGTGGGGGTCCCAGCATACGGCTGTCTCAGGTGCAGTGTTTCTTACTAGCTTTCTCAAAGGGGCCCTCCATCGCCTCATTATAAATATGGGAATCAGCAAGAGTTCTCGGAGAGGAGAAGTCCAGTCCACATTCTTAAGCATTCCTCTTTAAATATATATATATATATTTAAGTATAAGTATATATTTTTTAAATTATATATTTAAATTATATATAAGTATATATATTAAATTATATAAATATATTTTTAAAATTATAATATTTAAATATATATATTTATATATAAATCTATTGACATGAAGTGACGTGAAGTCCACTCAGTCTTGTCCGACTCTTTGCGACCCCATGGACTGTAGCCCACCAGGCTCCTCTGTCCATGGAATTCTCCAGGCTAGAATACTGGCTGCTGCTGTTGCTGCTGCTAAGTCACTTAAGTGAGTTGCCATTCCCTTCTCCAGGGGATCTTCCCAACCCAGGGATCGAACCCGGGTCTCCTGCATGGCAGGCAGACGCTTTACTGTCTGAGCCAGCAGGGAAGTCTATTACTTATATTATAAATCTCTTACTTCTTTTCACATATAAATGTATGTATTTGGCTGCACTGGGTCTTTGCTGCTGCACACGGGATATTTAATCTTCGTTCTTCATTGCAGCACGTGGGCTCTTTAGCTGTGGCGTGTGAACTCTGAGCTGAGACACGTGGGATCTAGTTCCCTGACCAGGGATGGAACCTGAGTCCCCTGCATTGGAGCTCGGAGTCTCACCCGCTGGACCCCCAGGGACGTCCCAGCATTGCTCTTTTTGAAGTTAGCTCAAGGCACTTTTTAATGTTTCATAATTCTTGCTATTTTTTTAAAAGTCCAGATGCATCGTAAGGAAGTCCCACAACTTACTGGCCTTTCCCAGTTTGGAAATAAGACGGCTATCACCAAGAGCCCTGGCGTAGGAGGGTCAGGTTGACCCTCAGGGTTGACCACAGGCCCCTCTGCGGTCAGGATGCCTGGTAATGGAACATCTGTGTGATTAAAAATGGCACTTGCTGGAGTGGCCCTACCATTGTGCAGTTTCCCAAATTTAGTCAGAAGATTCCAGGGTAAGTGGGGGAACAGGCCGGACAGGGGGCCCAGTGGAATTAGAAGAATATCACTATAGAGTCCAGCATTCCTCTCCAGCTTAAGGTCCGGCCACCCTTAACTGCCTGCAGAGTTCTGCTGTGTGCATCTCAAGACACGGGGCATGCTGAGCTGGGAATGCTGCTCGCTCTGGTCGGAAGGGACGCGGAGAGGAGGTGGTGGACATCCTTGTCTCGGTGGCTGGTGAGGGCAGCGTGACCGCTCCTCGAGTTCTGGACGTTTCCAGGATGGCTGGCTCTGCTCTGAGTATAGGAAGGTCACCATCTTGCACTTGTGGTCCAGGTTTCAGGTCGAGTCTCCCCCTCGGCCTCTCTCCCTTCTAAAATCTGTAAGAAAAAGATGAAACCTCACTCTGCTAAAATGAAGCAAGGGTATGGAAAAAGTTATGAAAAAAAAAAGGAGTTGGAGTTTCCTTTTTCAGAGGAAAGCATGCAACATCTCGACCTCTTGGGGTTTCTTCAAAATCCTCTGGAGGGAGGAGTCCGGGAGGAAAGGAGATTGGCCAGAAGTTGATCATTGAAGCCGGCTGTTGAGTGGCTTGGGGGCTTGTGGTACCATTTTCTCTACTTGTAGCATGCTTGAAACTTTCCAAAATAGATACACTTAAATATAAATACATGTTGTCAGGAAAGGAGAAATTAATGACACGCCCATTGAGGTATAATTTTATGTTTTGAAGCTTTGAAATGAAAAACAGAAATCTTAGGAAGATGTGCAAAGTATCGTTTACTTGGTGAATTTTATGAAATATGTGAAGTGTTGTTGCTCAGCCTCTTAAGTCAGGCCCGACTCTGCAACCCCATGGACTGTAGCACCGGAGGCTCCTCTGTCCTCCACTGTCTCCCAGAGTTTGCTCTAATTCGTGTCCATTGAGTCAATGATGAAAAGTAATGGTGCTTAAATGTCTTAAAATTTTAGTTCTGGGGAGAGGATATTTTTTGGCCATATTGTGCAGTTTTTTGTTTGTTTTTCTGGAAAGACATGGGTAAATAAAACAGAACCCTACTGGCTGCTGTCTGTCGACCTTTCTGGCCATCAAGTCTCACCGTCCTTCCTTGTGGAAGGTGCCCAGGTGTGCTCTTTGGCATCCCTGGAGGAAGGGTGGGCAGGGTGCAGGTCAGTTTTCTTTAGAGAATCTCCGGATACATCTTTCTTCTTCTTCTCCATGTGAATTAGGTTTCACTGTTTGTGAGACTCCCTTTTTGAATAGGCCATCTTGCAAAAGGGCAGAGGGGAATGCAACAACTTTGGAGACTCTCTGAATAGAAATTAAAGAAGAATAAGGATTTGGGAGGAGACCCCCCCCACCCCCGCCTCCAAGATCATCTGAGGTGTTGCTTCCTGAGACTGTGGAGCAGTGAGCGTGCTGCACTGATCAATCGCATCTCGTGTATCCAGGCTCCCACCCCCAGCGAGGGCTGTGCCTGGAGGCCTTTGGCGCATGTCTGCCTGATGCACTTGTAGGCATCGGCCTTGGGCATCACTGCACCGGGTGGGTTTGCAAGCTTTGTTCAGAGGCCTTGTGAGAGTTGGAACCCCCTCACATCCCTAGAACACCTCCCAGAACACGAGGACTTCAGACCCCCGAGTCTCTCCGCTTCCGGGGTGCTCACCCTTCCCCAAGGCCTGGGAGGTTCTCCACCTACTTCACTGCTCTCCGCTCAGGTGTTCCCTCCCCAGGAGGGTTTCCCCTGCCCTGCCCCTCACTCCTGCTCCACTGACCCCGCTGCTGTCTGGGGAGGAGGGGGTGTATGTGCCTGCTCCATCGCTTCAGTCATGTCTGATTCTTTGCGACCCCATGGAGTGTAGCACGCCAGGCTCCTCTGTCCATGGGGTTTTCCAGGCAAGAACACTGGAATGGGTAGCCATGCCCTGCCCTCCTCCAGGGGATCTTCTGGACCCAGGAATTGAACCCGTATCTCCTGCATTGATAGGTAGATTCTTTACCACTGTGCTGAAGTCCCGCTTTTTATTCTATGTGAGGTGAGGGGAAGAGTCCGCCTCTAGCTCTCAGCCAGGGCCTGGATGTGTGTCACAGTCAGGGACGGTGGGGAGATGGGAAGGAGGGTCTCCAGAAGAGAGTCTGTGGGGATGTGGGGCTTTGGTGCAGGGCAGAAAAAGCAGTTGATGTCCACCCTGTGGCCTGATTACTGAAATCAAAGGGAAAAACAAACGTGGGAGAGTGGGAGTTAAGCCCTTTCTGTTTGTTAAAAATACTTTCTTCCCTAATTTGGATTTATCGTGCAAACAACTTCTTATAAATCAAGGGCATGTTTTTAGAGCGTGGTTCTGCCAACTTCACCCCGTGGGCCGGATCCCCCCAGTGTGTTTTGGGAAGAAAGTCCTTTGGGAAAGAAGGGTTTTTTTGTTTTTTGGTTTGTTTTTTTAATTTTTGTTTTATGTTGGAGTCTAGTTGATTTACAATGTTGTGTTTCATCATTGTTAGTTGAAACTAACAATAGTTAGTACAGCAAAGTGATTCAGATTATGTGCACACGTGTCCATTCTTTTTAAATTCTTTCCCATATAGGCTGTCACAGAGGACTGAGTAGAGTTCCCTGTGCTATGTGGTGGGTTTTTTTTGTTGTTTTGTAAATTAATTTATTTTATTTATTTAAAGGCTAATTGCTTTACAATACTGTAGTGGGTTTTGCCATACATTGACATGAATCCTCCATGGATGTACATGTGTTCCCCGTCCTGAACCCCCCTCCCACCTCCCTCCCCATCCCATCCCTCTGAGTCATCCCAGTGCACCAGCCCTGAGCACCCTGTCTCATGCATCAAACCTGGACTGGCGATCTGTTTCACATATGATAATATACATGTTTCAATGCCATTCTCCCAAATCTTCCCACCCTTTCCCTCTCCCACAGAATCCAAAAGTCTGTTCTATACATCTGTGTCTCTTTTGCTGTTTCGCATATAGGGTCATCGTTACCATCTTTCTAAATTCCATATATATGTGTTAGTATACTGTATTGGTGTTTTTCTTTCTGACTTACTCTGTGTAATAGGCTCTGGTTTCATCCACCTCATTAGAACTGATTCAAATGTATTCTTTTTAATGGCTGAGCAATACTCCATTGTATATATGTACCACATCTTTCTTATCCATTTGTCTGCAGATGGACCTCTAGGTTGCTTCCATGTCCTGGCTATTATAAACAGTGCTATGCAGTAGGTTCTTACCCGTTATTTATTTTATGTATAATAGTGTGTATATGTTAAGCCCAGTCTCCCAACTTACCCCTGCCCCCAGTCTTGCTGGAACACCCTCCCAGGTTCAGGGCTCTCGGTTGATCTGGGAACATCCCGCCTGGGCTGCTGTCCCTCCTCCAAAAGCAGGCTGGCCTGGCCTGTTCCTGCAGTGACAGTGCTCTCCACGCTGAGGCTGGCGCAGCTCAACTCCAGCTGGGCTCTGTTGGTCGGAGTGCGTCGTGGGCCAGCCCAGATGCAGGGGCTGGGAACAGCCTCCACCTCTGGATGGAGGCGCTGAGGTGTCAGGGTGCAGAGGGGGTCTGCAGGGGGAGAGCCAAAGGGTGGGGCCGCTGCCCTTCCCACGCTGCACCCCCGCCCTGGCCCTGAGGGCTTGTCAGGGGTCCCATGCCTGCAGGGCAGTCCCTGAGGCTGCATCTCAGCACTTTCCCCAGGCAAAGGACCTGGTTTCTGTTTTATAAAATGTTTTAGGAGGGAAAACAGGAGAATGTCAACAAGAACGGAAATTCATTTTCTGAAAATGAATTGGGTTTAGGGGACCAGAGGAATGAAATTTTTGGTCATTAGAACTCATCCTTTTTAAGAAGAATTTCTTGGGGTATAGTTGACTTGCAATGTTCTGTTAATTTCAGGTGCACAGCAGAGTGATTCCGTTGCTGTTGTTTAGTCTCTCAGTCGTGTCCAACTCTTTCGTGACTCAACGTACTCTAGCCCATCAGGTCCTCTGTCCATGAGATTTCCCAGGCAAGAATCCTGGAGTGGGCTGCCACTTCCTTCTCCAGGGGATCTTCCTGACACAGGGGTCGAACTCGTGTCTCCTACTTGGCAGGCAGATTGTTGACCAGTGAGCCAGCAGGGAAGCCCTGGTTCAGCTATGCATATACACATTTTTCCACATAGGCCACTAACAGAGCATTCAGTAGAGTTCCCTGTGTGAACCGACAGATTCTTGTTAGTTACCTGTTTTATACATCGTAGTGTGTAGATGTCAATCCCAGTCTCCTAATTTATCCCTCCCCTCTCCATCCACATAAATAACCATAAGTTTGTTTTCTGTGACTATGACTTTACTTCTGTTTTGTAAATAAGTTCATTTGTACTTTAAAAAAAAAAAAAAAAGATTCCGGCATATATGACCGATGTCATATGATATTTATCTTTCTGTGTCTGACCTCAGTATAACAATCTCTGGGTTCATCCATGTTGCTGCAAATGGCATTATTTTGTTCTTTTTAGGGCTAAATAGTATTCCGTTATATATGTACCACATCTTCTTTATCCATTCCTCTGCCTATGGAAGTTCAGGTCGCTTTCATGTCTTGGCTGTTGTAAGTAGTGCTGCAGTGAACATTCGCGTGCATGTATCTTTTCTAAATAGACTTTTCTCTGGATACATGCCCAGGAGTGGGATTGCTGGGTCATGAGGCAGCTCTATTTTTAGTTTTTTAAGGAACCTCCATGCTGTTCTCCATAGTGGCTGCAGCAATTTAGATTCCCACCAACAGTATAGGAGGGTTCCCTTCTCTCCACACCCTCTCCAGCATTTATTGTTTATAGACGTTTTGATGATACCACTCTGACTGGTGTGAGGGGGTACCTCACTGTGGTTTCGATTTGCACTTCTTCAGTAATTAGTGATGTTGACCATCTTTTCGTGTACCTTTTGGCCATCTTGTTTTCTTTGAAGAAACATCTGTTTAGGTCTAATGCCCATTTTTTGTATTCAGTTGTGTTTTCTGATATGGAGCTGCCTCAGCTGTTTGTATATTCTGGAGATTAATCCCTTGTTGATTGCTTCATTTATAAGTGCTTTCTTCCATTCTGAGGGCTGTGTTTTTGTTTGGTTTATGGTTTACTTTGCTGTACAAAAGCTTTTAAGTTTAATCAGATCCCATTTGTTTATTTTTGTTTTTATTTTCATATTCTAGGAGGTGCATCAAAAAAGATCTTGCTGTGATTTATGTCATACGGTGTTCTGTGTTTTCCCCTAAGAATTTTACAGTGTGTGGGCTTACATTTAGGTCTTTAATCCATTTTGAGTTTATTTTTGTGTATGGTGTTAGGGAGTGCTCTAGTTTCGTTCTCATATATGTAGCTGTCCAGTTTTCCCAGCAGCACTTAGTGAAGAGACTTTCTTTTCTCCATTGTATAATCTTACCTCCTTTGTCGCAGAATAAGTGACCATGGGTTCATGGGTTTACCTCTGAACTTTCTACCCTGTTCCACCGATGTATATTCCTATTTTTGTGCCAGTACCATCCTGCCTTGATTACTGTAGCTTTGTAGTACAGCCTGAGGTCAGGCAGGTTGATTCTTCCAGCTTCATTCTTCTTTCTCAAGATTGCTTTGGCTATTTGAGGTCTTTTCTATTTCCATACAAATCTTCATGGAGAGTGTCGTTTCATATTTGACAGCCTGTAACTTGCTGTGAAGAATGTATGGGACACAGAGCAGGATACAGGCTTCTCTGAAACAGTCTGCTGAGAAATTTCTTCTTGTTATTTGAAGATCCCGCCTCCTAACCCCACCCCCCACCCCCCAGCATCAGATATTGCCTTAAAGTCTTCACGTGAAAAAAAATCTAAAGGGAAGTACCAGCACTTCTGCTCAGTCCTGTCACTCTGGATACATGGTCCTTATTTTAAGACTCTAGATTCCTGACTCTCAAACTCCCTGCAGTTTTACCAAGTCAGAAAAACCCACTTAGCAGCCTTTCAGACAGACGAGGGCAGGTTGAGCTCGGTAGAGCTAACTTCTGCTTATACAGCAAGGCATGTCCTGCCCATGAAACTGGCTCCTGGAAGTGGACGCTGAACTGTCCTTTCCTAAACTGGAGGTTCTAACAGATGAGGTGCGTTGATCATGCAGTGGGTGTGAGTTTACTCCTGATTTAAAGGCAGATGGCCAGGCACAATGTCTTCAATGTCCATTTTTTAGCATCCCATTTTAAAATATAATTTTACTTATTTATTTTTGGCCATGCTGGGTCTTCACTGTGGTTTTTTCCCTAGTTGCGGCAAGCGGGGACTGGTCTCTCGTTGGAGTACTCATGCTTCTCAGCGCGGCGGCTTCTCTTGTTGCAAAGCACCAGACCTAAGGGCTTCGGTAGTTGTGGGGCGTGAACTCAGTTGGTGTCGCGCATGGTCTTAGTGGTTCCGCGGCGTGTGGAATCCTCCCCGAGAGAGACTGAACCTCAGCCGCTGCGCCAACAGGGCAGTCCTGGCATCCAATTTAATAGCATCAGTAAAATCCTTCATCTCAGCCCTGATGATGCTGGATGGCGCTCAGGGGAAACAGCGCCTCCAGTGGACAGGGCTTTGGGAGCCACCCTGGCAGAGAGGTCCCTTGCTGCCAGAGGCGGGGGCAGAGGAGGGCCCCGGTAGCGCCCCCCAGAGGCCGCCTGCAGTTTCTCCACTGCTCCTGGCCGAGCGCTGTCTTTCATGCGTCAGTCAGGCAGGAGGGTTTGTTTCCGGAGTTAAATGTAGGTTATTTGCTGTAGTTCATCCAAGATTCTTCTCCAGAGGAAAGGCTTTGTCCCTTACAGCAGAGCCAGCAAGCTCCAGTCTCCTGGCGCGCAAGGGTGCCCACCGCACTGAGCCCACCGGAGAGACAGGCGGCCGCACCCGGCTGCCCGCCCGCCCGCCCAGACGCAGCAGGGAAGGGCTTGGGGGTGTGAGGCGGGAGGAGCACGGCTCCCTTAAGACGTCAGCGCTGCATGACTGAAAGCGGCCAGGGAGAGGGAAGTGCGTTTAAAATCGCTTGGAAAGATTTATTAGGCGAAGGTACCACTTTAACACAAGTATTTGGATCTTCTGTTATTCAGCTATTCGAGGATTTTCTATAAGTCCTTGGGATAACTTGAAGAAGCTGAGCGAGGCTGGTAGATCCCGGTTAAACTCTCCAAATGCTATATCCAGACTATTCTCCCTCCCCACCAAGACCTGCATATTTAATATTCTCCAAAAATTCTAAGTATGCTCCATGCCCGGTCACTGTGAGCGCCGGCCATTCCTGAGGCTTTGCCCTTGTGCAGGGCCTGCAACGCCCTCGGATGTTGCCTCGTGGCTCACTGCAACGGCCCCTGGAGGATGCTGTTTTGACCTCCGTTTTGAAACCCTCAAAGCAAGGTCCTAGCACAGGGCTGTGTTCAGTTTGTTGTTGTTGTAACTTCTGGCTGTGCGGGGTATTCATTGCTGGGCGGGCTTGCTCTAGCTGGCGGTGAGCAGGAGCTCCTCCCTAGTTGCGGAGTGAATGTCTAATTGCGGCGCCTTCTCTGGTTGCAGAGCAGAGGCTCTAGAGTGCAGGCCCCGTGGTTGCGCTGCACACACAGGGTTAGTTGCCCTGAGGCACGTGGGATCTTCCCGGCCCAGGGATCGAACCCGTGTCTCCTGAATTGACACGCAGGTTCCTGGTGGTTCAGCCATAAAGAATCCACCTGCCAAGGCAGGAGATGCAAGAGAGGCAGGTTCAGTCCCTGGGTCGGGAAGATCCCGTGGAGAAGGAAATGGCAACCCACTCCAGTCTTCTTTGCCTGGAAAATCCCATGGGCAGAGGAGCCTGGTGGGCTACAGTCCTTGGGATCGCAGAGAGTCAGACTCGATTAAGCACATGCCAGGCCTGAGCTCTTAGCACAGAGCCACCAGGGAAGCCACCAGAGCTGTATTCATTTAACAGACACTCATGGGCGTCCTGTCCTCAGACTGGTCCAAAGGGCACGTGTCATGTTTGCAGCGAGACAGTGTAGCCGCAGCCTCATCCTCTAAGCTCCTTTCTCTGTGTCTTTGTTCCAGTTTCTACGCATGCCTCCATGGCGCCTGCAATATTGGGAGAAAGGCGCTGTCCCCACCGCCCAGGGGGTCCTGACCCTGGGGCTATGTGTTCCTCTCACCCCAACCCCGCCCAAGGCCACACTGGGACCTGCTCTGTTAATTGCTTGAGAAAGAATCCCAAATCCTGAAATAATGGGGAAGTATTTCCGAGTATTTCCTGTTAGTTACAAATCCACCTGCCTTCAAGTCCATGGGTGGTTCATCTACATAATTAGTTCAGCAAATGGTTTTTAAACTAAGATGAAACTATGTTTTGGGGGTTTTCTGTCAAGTATAGCGGTATGTTAGTTACAGACCCTCCCCTGCTCATGGCCACCAGACAGCTGTCATCACCGGCTGAGGCTCGTTATTTGTGCAGTTAGTTAAGGAGGTTAAGAGTCAGGATGAAGGGACTCCAGACTTTAATATTCAAACAAGAATAAACAGACCATTATGCCTCCTTCACTAGACTGAATCTAGAGGATTTTAATGGACAGAAACTGTTGATTATATTTTCCTTTCCTATTTTATTTTTGATGTCAAAGAATTTCTAGCAAAGTGTTATTTCATCTTCTCCTGAGTCCAAGTGAAATCTCTTCCCTTTTGCATGTTTCCTGGATTACATTTTTATTGTGTGCCTAGGAATCAATATTCCAGATACATGCACAAGTGCACACATTGAAATGAACACGACTTCATTTATTTTCATGATTAGACATTCAAATAAAAGTGCTTGGGTGTCTGTTTTCATATTCATAGGTCGAGATCCGTACATCAGAGGTATTTGTATAAGTGACATTTTTATTACATTCATTTCATTTGCAATATGATAGTGGATCATAAATATGTTACTTTTATGCCACCGAATCTGATTTGTGGCACTTAGCCCTCACAAGGAGAATACTTGATATTTTATGGAGCGCCTTTCGTCCAAGAAGCGTTTTGCCACACGGGGCCAGGCTCTGCCAGGCGTGTAAATCACGCTCACAACCCTCTGCACGTCCGCTGCTCTATCAGCCGCACTGTTGGGGCCGAGGGTGGCCATGACTGCCCTGTGCGCCGGGAGGCAAGGGTGAGACCTTGAATTAGGGGAAGAAGCAGGCTCAGGCAGGTTCTGTGTGCTGCCGTTGGGTCCTGACAGCCGACAGCCCGCATGCACCCCACGCTCACCCTTCACCGTGGACCGAGCGGGCATCGAGCCCTGTAGACACACAGACAGGTAAACGCCAGCCCTCGCCTTCCAGAGGCTCACAGCCTGGGGCGGGGGGCCGTACGAGAGACTGCCTGTCCCCCCACAACAGGATGGAGGCGCTGAGGCAGAGGTGATGGCAGGGGCCCCCCACCCCCAGCCCTCTGACCGATGCACCATGCCTGTTCCCTGGCACGTCACAGGGCTGACACATGTGCCAGCCAGTTGCAGTGGGAGTGAAAGAAGAGACCAAACGTCACACATCGCAGGCTCCCTGTGGGCCTGAGCCCCCCACCCCAGACTTGGAGAGCAGAGACTCATGGGTCTCCCCCACCAGCCCGGCCTTCCCTCCTCTCATTCTCCCCTTTCTCCAGCATCAGTGCCTGATCCAGGACCTCCTCCCCAACCGCCCCCTGTGCATGCATGCACACACACACACACACACACACACACACACACACTGTCCCCCATACACACACACACACACACCACTCCCCCACACACACACGCATACACACACATGCACACACACACACACTGCCCCCCTAAACACACATACACACACACCACTCCCTCCCATACACAAACACATACACACCCATACACACACACCACTCCCCCCATACACACACTCATACACACACATGCACATGTACGCACACTGCCCCCCTAAACACACACATACACACACACCACTCCCTCCCATACACAAACACATACACACCCATACACACACACCACTCCCCGCATACACGCACTCATACACACACATGCACACGTACACACACTGCCCCCCTAAACACACACAGACACACCACTCCCTCCCATACACACACACACACACACACACACACACACACACTGCCCCCTACACACATGCACACACACACACACATACCCAGTAACACTCAGTGCTCCTGCAGCCTCCTTTATGACACTCACCATATCATAGCATCACGTATGAGTGTGACACACACAGCTGAGGGCCCTGGAGCCAGGATTTCTGAATTCCAAACCCCCTCCACATCAAGTATAGGATGGGGCAGGTTATTTACATTTCTGTGCCTCGCTTTTCTCATCTGCAAAATGGGCATGATGATGACACTTCCCTGTCAGGCGGCCGTGGAACTGAGTGATCTGATGTGAACAGAGGGCTTCAGGAGTGCCCGTAGCTGCTGTGGAAGTTGTACTAACATCACAGCCTTGTGGTAACTCTCGCTCGAGGGACAGCATGTGTAGTGACAGTGATGCCAACAGCCCTGCCTCTGTCGCTGTTACCAGATGACCGTGCGTCTCCCACCACGAGTGCGTGCCGTGGAAGCAGGGGGCTTGTGTGCTTCCCACCTCACTGCCCCCAGCAGATGGCACAGGGTGGGCACTCACATAATATTTGGCAAATGGATGAATGGATGGACAAAGCAGCGGTCCACCTGCTCATGTGGTGCCGCTGCCCGCCAGCTCCTTCAAAAGCCTGACTGCCGCTTGTAGCCACCGACCCCCAATGCCGCCCACAGGCCCAGGGTGCTCAGGTTCACCGTGTCCACACAGAAGGGCTCCCGTCCTTCTTCCTGTGTGACTAGGGGACCCGCCCTTCCCGCCCAGTGACCACTGACGAGAGAGGCTGTGAGGGGGGCTGGCCACTCCAGGAGGGGATGCGGTCAGATCCCAGCCCTGCAGCACCCCAGACCTCACCACCGCCCTGTGCGGAGAGAGCTTCTGCTGCAGCCCGGCCACCGCTGACGTGAGCCCGAGGGGGGATGGAGCCAGCGCCCCTAGCTCTGCACTGCTTCGTCCCCCGCTGCTGGTGGTTTTGGCAGCCATCCGCACGCCTGGCCCAGACACCATGTCTCATTCCACAGCACTTCAGAACCATTGAGCAGAGCGAGCTGCTGGAGCCGATGTTTAGAAAACCCGTCCATCACCGTAGGAGCCTCTCCGTAATAGGGGCATTGTCACCAGGGTGGGGGGCTGCGTGGTGCAGCTGCAGAGAAGTCTGCGGTAGTCCCAGGAGTCCTCTGGTGATGGCGATACGGGGAGGGGGGGGCTTTGCTTGGGGAGGGCACAAGCCATCTGGAAGGGAACGGAGGTCAACCCGTGGTCCCTTGGCCACCAGACAGCCACTGAGCATGCCCAGGCCTGGACCCTGAGCACAGCAAGCGGAGCTCTGGCCTCAAAATGAGCAACACCGCCTCCCTGCCCAGCTCACGGGGTCCCCTTCCCGCCTCACCTCTGCTTCCTGGCGGGGAGCGGGTGCTCAGGGCTGGCCCCCTCCACCCAGGTGACCCTCTAGCGTTGTGACTGCTCCTCGGAGCTTCATGTTCTGGGGGCCGCGGGTGGAGAGACGGTGGATGGTGCCTGGGCCTCGGGGCTGTGGGCAGTGCACGTGGCCCCTCTTTACTTTTCTGTATGTTCTGCTCACATCCTGATGATTTGCATACAGGGTGACCCGGGGCCTCCAGTGTCTAGATTGTAGACACGGAATCAGAACACCCAGCACCCCGGTTCGCTGTGGAGTTTACTGAGCTCCTTGAGGCAGGGTCTGGCTCTCGCTGAGCCGTCAGTGAGCAGTGTTGCTGCTGTGGCTAAGTCAGGTGGGCCAGGTGCCGTCGTGGCCAGAGCAGGCCCGAGCGCTGGGCGGCTGTGCCCTGGTGGGCTTTGGGCTTTTGCTGTTGGCTCTTGTTGTTTTAAGATGTAAGTCACGTAATACTCATCATTTTAAAGCAGCAGTCCCCAGCCTTTTTGGCACCAGGGACCAGTTTTGAGGAAGACGATTTTCTCACGGACCAGAGCGGGCTGGGGTGGCTTTGGGATTCACGTGCCTTACGTTTATTGTGCACTTTGTTCTATTATTGTGACGTCAGCTCCGCCTCGATCATCAGGCATTAGATCTGGAGGTTGGGGGCCCTGCTTTAAAGTGTGCAGTCTGGTGATCTGTAACACATTCACGTGGTTGCACGGCCTTCAGTTCAGTTCAGTCGCTCAGTCGTGTCCGACTCTTTGTGACCCCGAGGACTGCAGCACGCCAGGCCTCCCTGTCCATCACCAACTCCCACAGCTTACTCAGACTCAGCTCCATTGAGTCGGTGATGCCATCCAACCATCTCATCCTCTGTCGTCCCCTTCTCCTCCCGCCTTCAATCTTTCCCAGCATCAGGGTCTTTTCCAATGAGTCAGTTCTTCGCATCAGGTGGCCAAAGGACTAGAGTTTCAGCTTCAGCATCATTCCTTCCAAAGAAATCCCAGGGCTGATCTCCTTCAGAATGGACTGGTTGGATCTCCTTGTAGTCCAAGGGACTCTCAAGAGTCTTCTCCAACACCACAGTTCAAAAGCATCAATTCTTTGGCGCTTAGCCTTCTTCACAGTCCAATTCTCACATCCATACATGACCACAGGAAAAACCATAGCCTTGACTAAACGAACCTTTGTTGGCCAAGTAATGTCTCTGTTTTTGAATATGCTATCTAGGTTGGCCATAACTTTCCTTCCAAGGAGTGTCTTTTAATGTCATGGCTGCAGTCACCATCTGCAGTGATTTTGGAGCCCAGAAAAATAAAGTCTGACACTGTTTCCACTGTTTCCCTATCTATTTCCCATGAAGTGATGGGACCGGATGCCATGATCTTAGTTTTCTGAATGTTGAGCTTTAAGCCAACTTTTCCACTCTCCTCTTTCACTTTCATCAAGAGGCTTTTGAGTTCCTCTTCACTTTCTGCCATAAGGGTGGTGTCATCTGCATATCTGAGGTTATTGATATTTCTCCTGACAATCTTGATTCCAGCTTGTGTTTCTTCCAGTCCAGCGTTTCTCATGATGTACTCTGCATATAAGTCAAATAAGCAGGGTGACCATATACAGCCTTGACGTACTCCTTTTCCTATTTGGAACCAGTCTGTTGTACCATGTCCAGTTCTAACTGTTGCTTCCTGACCTGAATACAGATTTCTCAAGAGGCAGATCAGGTGGTCTGGTATTCCCATCTCTTGAAGAATTTTCCACAGTTTATTGTGATCCACACAGTCAAAGGCTTTGGCATAGTCAATAAAGCAGAAATAGATGTTTTTCTGGAACTCTCTTTCTTTTTCCATGATCCAGTGGATGTTGGCAATTTGATCTCTGGTTCCTCTGCCTTTTCTAAAACCAGCTTGAACATCAGGAAGTTCACAGTTCACGTATTGCTGAAGCCTGGCTTGGAGAAGTTTGAGCATTACTTTACTAGCATGTGAGATGAGTGCAATTGTGCGGTAGTTTGAGCATTCTTTGGCATTGCCTTTCTTTGGAATTGGAATGAAAACTGACCTTTTCCAGTCCTGTGGCCACTGCTGAGTTTTCCAAATGTGCTGGCATATTGAGTGTAGCACTTTCACAGCATCATCTTTCAGGATTTGGAATAGCTCAACTGGAATTCCATCACCTCCACTAGCTCTGTTCATAGTGATGCTTTCTAAGGCCCACTTGACTTCACATTCAAGGATGTCTGGCTGTAGGTCAGTGATCACACCATCGTGATTATCTGGGTCATGAAGATCTTTTTTGTACAGTTCTTCTGTGTATTCTTGCCACCTCTTCTTAATATCTTCTGCTTCTGTTAGGTCCATACCATTTCTGTCCTTTATCGAGCCCATCTTTGCATGAAATATTCCCTTGGTATCTCTAATTTTCTTGAAGAGATCTCTAGTCTTTCCCATTCTGTTGTTTTCCTCTATTTCTTCATCTCCCCAGAAGAAACCCTGGGCCCACCTGCAGTCACTTCCCATCCCCCCACCCTCACCCCAGCCTTTGGCAACCACCAACTGGCTTTGTATGGATCAGCTTACTCCAAACATCCCATAGGATCAGAACCACAGGAATAGAAAAGAAGGTCCGCTTCTTTCACTGAGCATCATGTTGCCAACGTTCATCCGTGTTGTCACGTGTGTCTGAATCCTGTGCCTTTTTGTGCCCGTTAATACTCCACTGTATACAGACCAATTTTGTTTATCCATTCATCAGTGGATGGGCAGGTGGGTGATTTCCACTTCTGGGCTGTTAAGAATCACACTGCTGTGAATGTTTGGGTGTAGGTTTGCACAGACGTGTATTTTCTGTTCTCTGGCATGTCCACCAAGCAGTAGAGTTGCTGGATGCGTTTTTTTTGAGGACCTACCAAACTGTTTTTCTCATGCCAGACCATTCTGTCAGAAGACCATCTTGCTTAGGTAGGACTTTCGTGTTAGCTGAAGGAGAATGTTCTCAGCAGGGCCAGGAGGGGGCAGGGGGCACATGCCGACAACCTGCCCACGGAGCCCAGTGTTCACATAGGACCTCAGGCCATGGGCTCCCCCTCAAACCCGGGTGACCCTTGGCTCTCCTGTGTTGACTGTTTTCTCCGCATTCTCCCTACTCTAATTTATTGAAGTATAGTTAATTTATAAGGTGGTGTTAATTTCTGCTGTGCAGCAAGTTGATTTGGGTATACATGTATGTATACACTTTCTTTTTCACGTTCTTTTCCATATACTTTATCATAGGATATTGAATAGAGTTCCCTGTGTATACAGTAAGACCTCGTGTTTATCCATCCTATACATTATAGTTTGCATCTACTAACCCCAAACTCCCGATCCTTCCCTCTCCCACCTCCTTTCCCCCTTAGCAACCATAGATCTGTTTCTATGTCTGTGGGTCCATTTCTGCTGCATAGATAAGGCCTCGTGTGTCATATGTTAGACTCCACATGTAAGTGATATCATACGGTGTTTGTCTTTCTCCACCTGACTTCCTTCACTTAGTATGATAATGTCTTGGTCCATCCACCTCTCTACAAATGACCCAGTTTCGTTCCTTTTTATGGCTGAGCAGTAATCCATTGTATGTATGTACCACATCTTTATCCATTCATCTGTTGATAGTCATTCAGGTTGCTTCCATGTCTTGAAAAGTGAAAGTTAAAGTCCCTAAGTCATGTCCAACTCTTTGTGACCCCATGGACTGTACAGTTCTCCAGGCCAGAATACTGGAGTGGGTAGCCTTTCCCTTCTCCAGGGGATCTTTCCAACCCAGGGATCAAAACCAGGTCTCCCGCATGGCGGGTGGATTCTTTACCAGCTGAGTCACCAGGTAAGCCCATGTCTTGGCGATTGTGAATAGCGCTGGTATGAACGCAAGGCTTCCCGGGTGTCTCAGTGGTAAAGAACCCCCTGCCAATGCAGGAGGTGTGGGTTTGATCCTGGGTAGGGAAGAAGGGACGGAGAAGGCATTGGCACCCCACTCCAGTACTCTTGCCTGGAAAATCCCATGGACGGAGGAGCCTGGTAGGCTCCAGTCCATGGGGTCACTAAGAGTCAGGCACGACTAAGTGACTTCACTTTCACTTTTCACTTTCATGCATTGGAGAAGGAAATGGCAACCCACTCCAGTATTCTTGCCTGGAGAATCCCAGGGACAGAGGAGCCTAGTGGGCTGCCGTCTATGGGGTTGCACAGAGTCGGACATGACTGAAGCGACTTAGCAGCAGCAGGAAAGAAGGAAATGGCAACCCATTCCAGTATTCTTGATTGGGAAATCCCATGGACAGAAGAGCCTGGCAGGCTACAAGCCCATGGGGTCCCAAAAGAGTTGAACACAACTTAGCAATTAAAACAACAAACAACAACAAACACAGGAGTGCATTCATCTTTTTGAAGTAGAGTTTTCTTCAGATATATGCCCAGGAGTGGGATTGCTGGATCATTTGGCAATTCTGTTTTTTGAAGAACCTCCATGCTGTTTTTCATGGTGGCTACACCAGTTTTTTTCCCACCAACAGTGTAGCGGGGTTCCCTTTTCTCCACACCCTCTCCAGCATTTGTTATTTGTAGACTTTTAGACAATGGACATTCTAACCGGTGTCAGGGGGCACCTCATTGTCGTTTTCTCTAATACTTCGTGATGTTGAGCATTTTTTCATTGTTCCTGTTGGCCATTTGTATTTCTTCTTTGAAGAAATGTCTATTTAGGTCTTCTGCCCATTTTTTGATTGGACTGTCCTTTTTGTTATTGTTAGAGATGCTTGTATATTTTAGAAATGAAGCCCTTGTTGGTCGGTCATATCATTTGCAAATATTTTATCCCAGTCCATAGATTGTCTTTTCATTTTGTTTATGGTTTCCTTTGCTGTATAAAAGCTTGTAAATTTGATTAGAGCCCATTTATTTTTGCTTTTATTTCTATTGCCTTGGGAGACTGACCTAAGGAAACACAGGTGTGATTTATGTCAGAGAATGTTTTGCTATGTTCTCTTCTGGCTTTATGGTGTCATGTCTTACATTTAAGCCTTTAAGCCGTGTTGAGTTTCTTTTTGTGTGTGGTGTGAGGTGTGTTCTGACTTCACTGATTTACATGCAGCTGTCTCAACTTTTCCAGTATGAGTTGCAAAAGCGATCGTCTTCTCCCCATTGTATATTCTTGCCTTCTTTGTTGAAGAGTCAAGTGGTGTTTAGGTGAGTGTGTTTATTTCTGTGCTGGCTATCCTGTCCTGATGGTCTGTATCTCTGTCTGTGCCGGTGCCATGCCATTTTGATCGCTCTAGCTTCGTAGTGCTGTCGGCAGTCTGGGAGGGCTGTGCCTCCTGCTTTGTTCTTCCTCAGGATTGCTTTGACAATTCTGGGTCTTCCATGGTTCCATATAAATTTTAGGATTATTTGCTTTCATTCTGTGAAAAATGTCATGGGTGACTTGATGGGGATCACATTGAGTCTCTGGATTGCTTTGGGTAGCATAGCCATTTTAACAATATTAATTCTGATCCAGGAGCATGGGATGTCTTTCCATTTCTTTGAATCATCTTCTGTTTCCTTTATTAATGTTTTATAGTTCTTAGCATGTAAGTCTTTTGTCAACTTGGTCAGGTTTATTCGTAAGGGTTTGTTTTTTTGGGGGGGAGGGGGATGCAATTTTAAAACAAATTGGTTTTTTACTTTTGCACTCTCCCTGCTTTAAACCACACTCTCCTCCCCTGTGTCTGCCACCTGTGGGAGTGGTCTGGGCACACAGTCTGCCTTCCTGTGAGGATTAGATACCCCAATTGTCTTCACTTCCTTGTCCTAGACCTGGAAACGTTCTGAGCCAAAGAACAGTGACATTTCAGAGTCCTGGAAAAGAAAATCGCTTGGAGAAGTTTTTTCAAATGTGTTTATTTTGTTAGGAACAAGCAGATAGAGAAGAAGGGACTTACCAGCTGCGTAGTCATGGGCACATACCTTAGACTCACTGAGGCTCTGTTTCCCCATCTGTAAAATGGGTTTAAAATTGCCTACCTGGCCAGGGGATCAAGTGGCATACTGTGGACACAGCTCCCAGTAGGATCTGAAGGCACTCAGAAGTACTCCCGCGACTCCAGGCATGAGGTGCTCTTACAGATCTGAGGTTTTCAGTACCACCACACCGCCCCCCTTTTCCCTATCTCCCCGCCGCCCTTCCAATTTCTTTCTTTCCACCTTTTCTCCTCTCCCTATGCTGGTGCCTTGCTTTCACTCCGCCCTCAGCTCCCAGGCAGCTTTGGGGTCCTCACAGTGTAGACGCCAACCTGGGAAGCTGCTGGCTGTCAGATCCCCTGGGGGTTTTCAAGGAGGTCCAGGCTGAATCCTCTTAGGAGGGATCAGATTATGCCCTGGGTCGTTTGCAGCACAGACTCCCAGGCCAGGGTGGCGGCAGATCCAGCAGGTGGTGTCCAACCTGGCACCCCTGGGTCCCTCGGCAGCATGGGGGGAGTTGCATGGTCTGGTTTCCGCTGTCTGCCTCCCTGGGTCCCAGTTTTCTTCCCCAGGAGACCCTCGCCAGAGCTCTGAGTGGCCCTCGGCTCTGAGCCGTCAGAGAGGCTGTGCTGTAGGGGTACCACCCAGAGCAGAGGCCAAGGCTGTGCTGCATGAGGTCCGCTGCCAGACAAGGCGAGGGGACAAGGGCTGCAGGGCAGGTAAGGGATGAATGAACGGACAGCTTCCCAGGCCGAGGGCTCCTGACACATGCATTATTACTTTTAAAAACGTCACAGAAAGGACTGTGATTAACACAGAAAGTTAACGAAGCAGAAACACACGACGGGGCAAAAACCCCATATCCCATCCTCTTGAAGATGAATCTCTTCGAAACTGCCAGTTAATTCAGAAAACTGAAAAGCAAAAAAGTGAACCGAAAGGCCTAGCTAGGAATCCCTGGCTCCATTCCGGGATGCGTGTCCCAAGCAAGAGGGGTTTTCTTGGCGCGCCCCTCGGGCCACCCCCTCCCGAACTGGGGGGAACATGCCCGGAAAGTCTTCGAGGAACCAGTGCCCACGGGAGGTTCCGTCCAAACAAACAGGCCCCCCTTGTGGGTGAGCTGAGCTCTCCTCAGGAACCGGCGCGCCGCTGTCCGCCGGCCACCGCCTGTTTACCGGGGACGCTGTGCTGTGCGGACCGCCTTCCCCGGCACAGCCCGGCCTCTGGTGACCCCGCTCTGTCTGTCTGCTCTCTCGTCCACAGCCGTCAGGAATGACAGAAACAAGAAGAAGAAGGAGCCTTCGAAGCAGGAGTGCACGGAGAGCTACGAGATGACGGCAGAGCTGGACGACCTCACCGAGAAGATCCGCAAGGCTCACCAGGAAACCTTCCCCTCGCTCTGCCAGCTGGGCAAGTACACCACGGTGAGAGGCCCCGCCCACCCCACGCCGCCACGCACGCACAGACGCACGCACGCACAGACGCACGCACGCACAGACTCCCGCATATGCTCATACACGCATGTGCCCTCGCCCTGCCGCGCAGGCGCACTAGCACGGACGCGCAGACACATGCGCCCACGGGCCGACCCTGGGCTGGAGGGACCCGGCTTGGTAAGGGGGCTCTTCACCACCCAGTCCAGTCTGGGGGTTTCAGCTGTGGATGCGTCAAGTAGGTGCTTCCTCCCTTACAGTCATGATGCACAGGTGGGACCTGTGCGCGGCTCCGGCACCAGGTGACCGAGACGAGGCTCCTGCTCATGGGGACCTTCCCCCGGGTGGAGGGGTCGAGGGGAGCCAAGGAGGAGTCGGGCGTCTCAGCAGACAGCGGCGTGAAGTGCAGGGCTCTCCAGCTGGGAGAGGCCGCCCAGGCGAGCGAGGCCTCCGAAGGACGAGGGTGGAGGGTCCCTGGGAAAGCAAAGGGGGGCTGCCCCGAGGGACCCTCCGCTGCCCCTCCCCCACCCCGTGCATTGACCTCGCTGGGCCAGAAACAAGAGAGAGGGGAGGCGGGGAGGCTGGGCAGGGGGCCTGTGTTGGCTGGTCTGGATGTGCGGGGGAGATGGCTTCAGGTATTTGGATATTTTCAAACTGATGCTTGCACGTGTCGTGTTCACTGACGTGTAAATGTATTTCTAGTGAGTAGAAGGTAATAAGCCCTCAAAAACGAGTGAGTGTAACTAGAAAGTCGTTCTGGGCTCTTAAGTTCACGTTGCCTACCTAAGATGTGGGTTCTTTTGTAAAAACTCCAAATGTTGTAGAGTTTTGCTGGTTCAATGACTGATGCTCTAGAAAAAGAATTGCATGAAAGGTTACAGAGATAAGAGGCGATAACGGAGCCAGAAAAAGAGTGAGTGAGGCGCCCGCAGGCTGTGTGGTCAGTGGCACCAGCTTCTGAAGAGCTGGCCCTGGACTTGGACGCAGGTCCCCTGGCGGACCTGCCGACGAGAGGAACCGAGAGCCTGCTTCCCCGGCGGCTAGCTCACAGAGCACCTGGTGGCCCTTGAAGTGCAGGTTCTCGTTCAGCAGGTGTGGCTCCCAGGTGCCGCTGGGCTGCAGACCACACTCCTGAGTAGCAGAGGCCACAAATGCACTTCGAGTAGCGAGACCCAGCATGACGTTCTGGGCCCGGCGCCCCATGCCGTGGCATCAGGGAGAAGAGATGCTGGCCTGTCTGGGAAGGGACTGACCTGGCCTGGCCTACTGCTGACCTAGTAAACAAGTCCCCTTGAGCTCAGGGTACCATCCGGCCCAGAACACATGCAGGATGGGCGGCGTTGGGAGGTTTGAGGTCAGCCCTGGAGGGGAAGCAGGGCCAGAGACCTGGGTGATTCTCTGAACCGGGAACCAGGTGTGTACGGTTTAAATCCTGCTTAACCACCAGGCAGCAGTGTGACTGTGTGCTCGGTACTTGGCTTCCCTCAGCCTCAATTTTGGGTTTCAGAGAAGTCCGTAGTTTGTGATTAGGGATCTTTATTACCGTTATCATCATCGTTGTTATAGCTGATACTCAGCATTTACTCTGTGCCAAGGGCCATACCGAGTCTCTGCCTTGTGAATTCTTTGATTCCTTCCAAGGCCTCCTTGAGGCCGGCACAAGGGCCCCGTGTCTCAGAGGAGTAAGTCTCTTTCCCCACGTCGCATAGATACCAAGTGGCCTTACACACGGGCAGTCTGACTCCAAGGCAGCTCTTTTAACCCCAGACAGTACCCTGCACCTCAGGAGGGTAGGTGACCAGGCAGGATGGAGGCAGGAGCCCTTGGGCGTCTCTGTAGGAAGAGGGGCTGTTATCCTTAAATCAGACCTTTCGCTCCAGAAGACAGAGTAAAAGAGAACAGTCAGAGCAGGGAGAGCTTCCTGGAGGTGGAAGCTTTTGAGCCAGGTCAAGCGGTAAGAGACAGTTGAGGGGTCCCTTGTGTACAGTCGGGGCCCCAGCCCTCTACTGCTGGCAGGGCTGTCTTAGGGTGGCCTCGTCCGTCTTGCAGACCCTGACTCACCTGACCATCAGGTAAAGTGGCGGCACTCTGGCCTGGAGGGCAAGGCACACACAAGTACGGATGGCACTTGCCCTTCTAGAGCACGTGGCCTGGGACCAGACCTCACCGCAGGACGGTCCTGTCTGTGGTTGGCGCACCAGGACTTGGGTGGGCCTTTCTGGGCCCTTCCCCACCTCCCTCCTGGGGAGCCTCTCCTTTGGGATGCTCTTTGGGCCTGAGGTCTGATCCACCTGCTTCCAGGCCGGGGGGTGCTGCTGCCCTGCTCTGTGCGGGCCCAGCCCGCCCGCCATCACAGTGGCTCACACGGCAGGCCCACCACCCGCCTCAAGGCTTTGTGCGGCTGCGGGGTGAGTGTGGTACACACGGGGGGTTGGAGGGGGGGTGATGGACACTCCTGGGAGCAACTCCCGCCCGATGGCAGAGAATGACCAGCCCGCCCAGCTCCCCAGCAGGGTGGAGCCCCCTCCCACAGCCCTCCCCTCCCCCATGCTGCCTGGAATTTCTGCTCAAAGGAGCTGCTTGTGTTCGATTCCTAGTCTCAGGGTCTGCTCTCGGCCCCAGACAGGGCTTCCCCGAGAGCCTCCAGCACCCCTTTTTGTGCCTCTTTGGATCCAGCAGGGAATGTGGCTGTTAAGTCCCATCTCCAGGGGGCAGCCCTAACCTCGGGGTGGCCTGATCCCTTGCCGAAGCCGCCCCAGAGCACAGGATCTAGTTCCGTTTTTACTGTAAGTGACTTCCAGGCTTTTCTGGACGTAGGTGCAGGAGTAAATAACAGCAGGCATGATGCATTCTTTGCAGCTTCTTGGTTCTGAGATGAGGTCTTTCTATAAAGAACTTTCCTACAGGCAACAGCTCCCACTGCGAGGGGACTTCGTGCACCTTCGCCAAGCTGGCACCCCTGTCAGACGCCTGTGGCAGAAGTGGGCGGAGAGGAATTAACAGGGCAGCTAGCTGCCCATCTCCAGATCCCTGAAAAAGTGGCTCCTTCTCTTCCCTAACTCAGGAAGATTTGGGACCCTAGTCAGGGCCCAGGAGGCTATGGGAGGGAAGTGCAAGAAGCTGGCCCCCACTCTCCACGCCCAGGCCTGGGCTGGTGCTGCATTCCTTGGGGAGACTTCTGACCCCTCCCCCAAAACAAAGCGAGGAGGAAGTCCTTGTGGGGGCAGAGCAGTGGATGACCCGCCCTCCAAAGAGGAAACAGCCCAGCACCAGGATGTTTGCTCTGCTTCCTTACTGAGCATCACCGTGGCATCCAGGTCTTAGGGTCTCTGAGGCCCAGGTTCAAGCCTTTCCCGGGTTGCTTGGGAGCTCTGTGACCTTGGAGCCCTGCTGGAGCCCAGCCGCTTGGCTGTGTTTTGGGACTTAGAGTGGGGGCTGCCTCGTAGGGCTGCCGAGGAGGTTAAAGGAGGGACGCGTTCGTGACTTTGCAGCGCAGAGACGAGGTGCGCAGGGCTCCCCATCCAGACCTGTGTGGCTTTCTCACTGTGTGTGGCCTCCGCCGGACAGAGGTGATCATCAGTTGTTCCTGGCTTTTCCCTCCTCGCAGGCCCCAGGAGTGCAGGCTGCCCTTCCAGGCCTCGGGAGTGTGGGGAGGGGAGCAGTGTGGCTCCGTGAGAAGACCTTAGTCCACTCGGAGAAGGAGCGCGGGCCGCGGAGCACCCCAGGTGTCCAGGAGGAGCAGCGGCCACACTCCATCCGGCAGCTGGTGCCCCAAGGCCATGCCCTGCCCTCCAGCAGGGCCCTTGATTGCTGAGACCACCAGGCCGGCCAGAGGGGTGCCTCCAGGCTCCTGTCCCAGCCCAGGCATCTTAGAAGGGGGTCTGGGAGCACCCCTGAAACATCACCTTCAGGGAGATCTTGCCCCATCTCCCTTGCTTCTCGCCAGCCGTCCTAGGGGGCTCTCCCCCGCCCCCCAGAGTGGCGGGGCTGGCGGAAGCGCCCAGGTCTGAGGACCACACAGCATGTGCGTTGGGGTCTCTGTGCCCTGTCCTCCTACGGACGGACGTGCCGGCTGCTTGTTCACTGAGTCTCTGGACCGCAGGGAGCTACAGCGCGTCACGCCCTCACCATGGGGAGGCCTGGCATCTTCCAGTCTCCAGGGTTTCTAGTCAGGAGACAGGCTTCTGGAGACAAAGTCCAGGCTCGCTGGGCCTTAGCTCTGCAGGTGGGTGGCGATTTGCCCACCAGGGGAGAGCTCCTGAGAGTTAGAGGGAATTTGTCGTCCAGCGCTGGGAAGGAGCCTGGCTCCAGGGAAGCCCAGAGGAGGGCCCGCCCCCGTGTCACCCTCCCACGGCCAGACAGAGCGCCGAGCACGCCGAGGGACGGGCGCAGAGGCCCCCACTGCCCGTGTGCACTGTGTCCCCAGATCCGCAGGGACGGGGCGGTGAGCGGGACCGCGGCCTCCGCCTGCATCAGGCCTCTGAGCGCCCCTCACACACGGCTCCCTTGCAGCTCCAAACCATGCTTCACAAGCAGAGCCCTGTGTATAGACTCGGTGAGCTGAGGGGCCAGCACTCTGGGTTGGTGGTGTGTCCCAGGGCGTCCGGGGCCCAAGCCCCAGCCTCGACCTTGCCTTTCCCTGCCTGCCAGGTCCCCCCAGCCAGCCTCATCCTCACTTCGGGAAGCTCCTCACCCAGTGATGCACTCAGATGTTTGAGCGCCCCTGCTGAGCGCCGGGCAGTGCGGCCCCTGGGGACAGGGCGGTGTGTCAGGGCTGAGGGCCTGGAGCGCAGGCCTGAAACGCAGGCAGCCCCTGCGGGGGTTGTCACAGAGCAGCTGGGTGAGCCCAGCTGTGCCCAGACTGGGGGGCGAGGGGTGCACCCCAGGGCAGTGCAGGCCAGCAGGAGGGGCGGCCTTGGGAGAGAGCCTGAGGCCGGGCCCCACTGTGCGTCTTCCCTGGGACAGAGGGATCTGGGGAAGGCAAGTCAGCTAGACAGCCTTGCAGGCCTCAGGGAAGACTTTGCCTTCTAGCCTGAGTGAGATGAGACATCTTTGAGCAGCACCGTGACTCGCTGTGACTTAGGCTTTAAAAGGATAACCACATTCCTTTGGTTAAAGAACGTGCTGTGAGGAGGCCAGGGTGGAGTGAGGAGGTCCAGGCAGGAGGTGATGGGGGCCGTGGGGCGTGACCCCTTCTCCAGGTCCTGACACCTCTCTGCGAGGGGAATGTGAAACTCTCACCCCTAGTCCATCTTAACCCATAACTCGACATCAGGTAGACGTGTTCCTGTTGCAGGTGATAGAAACAAAACGCAAATCCACTTAGACTAAACGATGAAACCCTGGTGTGGTCAGGCGAGGCTGGATGCAGCGGCTCGGTGTCCCCAGGAAGGGCCCTCTGCCTGCGGTTGTCCTGGGTCAGGTGGAGCTGTTGGTTCATCAGATTACAAAGCGGTGCCGCTGCCGCCTCCCATCCCTTCATTCACTGGCTGGAGCATTTGCTAAAGAGAGCTTTTCCACTACTCGGTTATCATTTAAAAAAGATGAATCTAAGCTTTAAAAAGTCAACTACCAACAACCCCCCTGCCCCCAGCCCCAAGGCTCCCTGGTGAAGACTGAATCGTCCGCATGTTCTGAAGAAGCCGGGTTCAGCCCCCTGCCTTCCACAGCTAGCCTTGAACCCGTTTTCTCTCCCCCTTAGAATTCCAGCGCTGACCATCGAGTCCGGCTGGACCTGGGCCTCTGGGACAAATTCAGTGAGCTGGCCACCAAGTGCATTATTAAGATCGTGGAGTTTGCCAAACGCCTGCCAGGTTTCACCGGCCTGACCATCGCAGACCAGATCACCCTGCTGAAGGCCGCCTGCCTCGACATCCTGGTACGTGGGCTCCGCACCCGCTGTCGGGGTGAGTGGGGAGGAGGGGCTGGGGTGCCCAGGGGACCCCCAGGGGCTCTGGGTCCGCTGCCTGACCGCCACAGGCTCCCCCAGAGCTGGGCAGCACCACCTACTCCCCCTGGGGTGGGGGCCCCTCTGGGTGGCCTGGGAAAGGGCCCGCAGCCCCGCACTGTGGCTTCTGGGCCTTGGAGGTGTGCGGGCCTGTCATGCCCATCCTCTGCCCAGCGCTGGCCGGGCCAGCGCCCTTGGGCAGGGAAGCGGTGGAGGTGCGTGGTGTGCGGGGTCTCTGGAGGAAGTCGAATGCAGGGAGTGTGACATGAGCTTTCAAGGTGCTTTGAAAACATCGATTTTTCTTTGTGTTACACCGTGGCTAGCTTCGGGTATAAACAGTTCTGCAAAGCAAATCCACTTACTGTAATTAGACACACCTGCACAGCCCTTCTCAGGAGGAGGAGGACTCAGTCCAATCGTGCAGGATGCACGAGTGTGTGTGTGACTCCTCGGGGAGCCGGATCTCTCCAAGAGTGGTAATGGTTACTCTGGAACCTGCGGCGGCCAGGGATCCTTTGAGTGTGTGTGATGTTTCTTATGAAATCAGAGGGTCTTGGATGACCCTAGAAACGTTCAGGACAATGAAACATCTGAGCTGGGCTGCCTGTCTCGCGCCCACGCCTGTACTTGGTAAAGCTCAGCTCTCCTGACCGGGTGGGCGGAGACCAGTGTCTTCCGGGCAGGGGGCCGGGGAGCTCCTGGTGCCTCCGAGGGCAGTGCAGGGGTGAGGCTCCAGGGCACGAGCGGGGCGTTCTGGTGTGGACGCGAGGATGGAGCCCCGTGGGCCCCTGGGTCCCGGTGCTGGGGGCAGGTCTGGAGGACTGACCCCGGCGCTGAACGTGTCGGCCTGGGAGACCGTCAACCCCCCAGGCAGCCCGGGACTGGGGTCCTGACCCCGCGGGCCCGGCGCCTCCGGGCTTCGCTCTCCCGGCTTCCAGGCCTCCCTTTTGTCCAGGTGCTGCTCCCTCTGTCTGCCTGGGGGCCCACGCGTCAGCCCTTCTCCTTGGAGTCAGGAGGGATGGGAGCCACTTTCCGTGGCCTGTCCTGGCCTCAGTTTACCCATGTGTAGGGCAGGCATGAGGTCACCCGGGAGGGCCTTCATAGGGTCATGTAGTCCTGGGCAGAGCGTGGACCGGCCCGGGGCTCGGCCAGCGGCGGCGAGGCTGTGAGGCCTGCTGGCGGCTACGGGCTCTGGGCCGGACTCAGGCCGCCTTCCATCGCGCTCTCCTGGCCTCTTGGTTGCGGCGTGGTGTTGGGGTGTGGCAGGTGGGGGGTAAGCTCTAGCAGGGCCGAAGGAGACGGGCAGACGGGATGCTCACGGTCCGAGGCCACGCGTCGTCTGGCGGGGACCGCCCCCATGATGCCCGGCGCCATTTGGGGCTCATGGGTCCGTCCAGGGAGGCGCGTTCCTGTGCGGGGTCTCGGTGGAGATGGGATCGCAGCCCACGAGGAGCAGCTCTGTGCATGGAGGCCTGGCTCCCTGTGAGAAGGGCCTCAGCCTGCTGGCCTTGAAGCGGTGAAGAGGGCTGAAGAGGAGGGAGGCTCTGTGCTCTGTTGTTGCTCAGGTGCCGAGTCGTGTCCGACCCGGCGACTACCTGGATGGCAGACCCCAGGCCCCTGTGTCCTCCACTGTCTCCTGGCGCCGTTCAAACTCTGTCCTTAGAGACTCCTCCGCGGTGAGGCTGTCGAGAGAACCGAGGGTCCTTGTCTGCAAACCCTTGGCTCAGTCCCCGCACTTAGTACGCGCCTTGCCTTTGGCCATCGGGCCCTCCTCACCAGCACCGTCGCCTGTAAGCCCAGTGTGTCTGTGAGCCTCTCAGACGCGTGTGTGCACAGACATCCACACGCGTTGTCTTGAGCTGTGCTCCCAGGACTGCATGGAGGCGGCCGGTCTGAGAGCTGCGATTATAAAGGAAGCTTGGTTTCAGACTTAGCGCTTAGTAACGTGAAATATTTCCCTTCTGATTTTTTAAGTTGATAACATGTTAAAACAGTATGTTGGGTCTCTTGGGTTAACTAAAACATATTATTAGATCTTTTAAAATATTTTATAATGGAACATAGATGGTTGGATGGCATCATCGACTCAATGGACGTGAGTTCAAGCAATGACAGGAGACACTGAGGGCAGAGGAGCCTGGGATCTGCCGTCCGGGGGTCGCAGAGTTGGACACGACTTGGCGACCGAGCAATAGTAGTTGATTTGCAGTGTTCTGTCGTTTCAGGCGCGCAGTGAGGTGATCCAGCTATACGTGTCTCTCTCCTCTTTTCCCAGATTTTTTCCACATAGGTTATTGCAGAACTCTGAGTAGAGTTCCCTCTGCTACACAGGAGATCCTTGTTGATTTTATACAGTAGTGTGCACATGTTCACACAAACTCCTAACTCATCGCTCTCCTCCGCTTCCCCCCATGGTAACTGTAAGGTTTTTTCCTCCGAAGTCTGTGAGTCTGGTTCTGTTCTGTAAATAAGTTCTTTGGTATCATAGTTTAGATTCCACTTTTAACTGATACCCTGTGACATTTTTCATTCTCTGACTTATTTCACTTAGTGTGATCATCTCTAGGTCCATCCATGTTCCTGCAAATGGCATTATTTTTTAAATGGCTGAATAGTATTCCATTGTATACATATGTACCACATCTTTATCCATTCACCTGTCAACGGATACAGGTTGCTCCCATGTCTTGGCCATTACAGTGCTGCTTTGAGCATAAGGGTGCATGTATCTTTTCGAATTATGGTTTTCTCTGGATATACGCTCAGGAATGGGGCTGCTAGATCATATGGTAGGTCTGTTTTTAGTTTCTTAAGGACCTTCCACACTGTTCTCCAGGGTGGGTGCACCAGTTTACATTCCCTCCAACAGTGGAGGAGGGTTCCCGTCTCTCTGCACCCTCTCCAGCATTTATTGTTTGTGGAATTTTTTGATGATAGCCGTTCTGGTTGGTGTGAGGTGATGTTAATATCTCATTGTAGCTTTGCTTTGCGTTTTTCAATAATCAGCAGGTGTCAAGCATCATTCCATGTGCCTGCTCGCCATCTGTGCGTCTTCTTTGGAGAGATGTCTGTTCAGGTCTTCTGCCTGTTTGTTGAGTGGGTTGTTTGTTTTGAAGCTGTTAAGTATCGTGAACTGTTGCTAAATTCCAGGGACTGTTCCCTTGTCAGTCACATCATTTGCAGATATTTTCTCCCAGCCTGTGGGGTGTCTTTTCATTTTGTTTATTGTTTCTTTTGCTGTGCAGAAGCTTTTGAGTAGGTGCTATTTGTTTATTTTCATTGTTATTTCCATTATTCTGGGAGATGGATCAAAAAAGATACTGTTGCAATTTTATATCAGAGAGTGTTCTGTGTTTTTCTGTAGGAGATTTAAGTGTCTAGTCTCAGATTTAGGTCTTTAATCCGTTTTGAGCTTATTTTTGTGTGTAGTGTTAAAGAATGATCTGATTTCTTTTTTTTTTTTTGTATGTAACTGTTCAGGTTTCTCTGCACCGTTTGTTGAAGAGGCTGTTTTTCCAACACTGTGTAGCCTTGTCTCCTTTGTCATCGATGCATTGATGACGGGGCGTGGTTTATTTCCGGGCTTTGTATTCTGTTCCATTCATCTTTATTTCTGTTTTGTGCCAGAAAATGCTGCTTTTGATGACTGTAGCTCTGTAGTGTAGTCTGAAGACAGGGGCCTGATTCTTCCTGCTCCATTTTTCTTTTTCAAGATTGCTTTGGCTTCTGGGTTTTGTGTGTTTCTGTACAGATTTTTAGGGATTTTTTTTTTATTCTAGTTCTGTGAAAAATACTATTGGTAATTTCACAGGGATTGTGTTGAATCTGTGGATTGCCGTGACTAGTATGTTTCATTGTGACAGTTTTGATTCTTCCAGTCCAAGCATGTGGTATGTCTTTCCATCCGTGTATCATCATCAGTTTTGTCCATCAGCGTCTTACAGGTATCGGGATATGGGTCTTTGGCCTCCTTAGATACTAGGTTTATTCCTAGGCATTTTATTGTTTTTGTTGCAGGGCTAAATGGGATTGTTTCCCTAATTTCTCTTTCCGATCTTTCAGTATTAGTGTGCAAATACGCAAGAGATTTCTGTGTATCTCTTTTGTACATGCACCTCACTGCATTTATCAATGAGCTCCAGGAGGTTTCTGGAAGCTGCCGTAGGATTTTGTGTGTATAGTGTCATGTCATCTGCAGATATTGAAAAATCCTTACATCTCTGATAAATCCCCGTTGACATGGTGTATGATCCTTTAAATGTATTGTTGGATTCGGTTCGCTGGTGTTTTGTTGAGGATTTTTGTATCTTGTGTTCATCAGGACTGTCAGCCTGTGCTTTTCCTTTCCTGTGACATCACACCTGGTTTTGGTATCAAGGTGATGGTGGCCTTGTGGAGCGAGTTGGGCAGTGTTCTGTCCTCTGAAACTTTGGGGAAGAGCTTCAGAAGGATAGGCATTAACTTTGCTCCTAATGTTTGGTAGAATTTGCCTGCGAAACCGTCTGGTCCTAGACTCTTGTTTGTTGAAAGTTGTTAAGTTTCAGCTTCAGGACGTCTGACTGATTGGTCTGTTCATATTTTCTCTCTCTTCCTACCTCGTTCCGTCTTCCTTTCTTCTTGGAGTTTGTCAGTTTCTTCTGGGTTGTCAGTTTTATCAGTGTCTAGTTGCTTGTGATGATAATCTCTTACGAGTATTTCTCTGCACTGTACCTTCTCTTTTTTCATTTCTGATTTCATTTCTTCTTTTTTTTGGATGAATGTGCCTAAAGGTTTATCAGTTTTCTTTATCTTCTCAAAGAAATGGCTTTTTGGCTTCATTGACCTTTGCTGTTTTTTTGTTCATTTCTATTTTTTCTCTCTTGCTCTCTGATTTTTTCAAACTTTGAGGTTTTGTTGTTGTTCTTTGTCTAACTGCTCTAGGTATAAGATTGGGTTGTTTGAGGGGGTTTTTGTTGGTTTCTTGAGGTACGTTTGTATTGCTGTAAACTTCCTCTTAGAACTGCTCTTGCTGCATCCCGGAGGTTTTCTGGGCTGTGATGTTTTCATTTTCACTCATCTCTAGGAATCTTTTGGTTTCCTCTTTGATTTCTTCAGCAATCCGTTGTGTGTTTAGTAACATATTGTTTAGCCTCCAGGTTTCTGTGCATTTTACAGTTTTTTTCTTGTAGTTGATTTCTGATCTCATAGAGTTGTGGTCAGAGAAGATGCTTGATATGCTTTCAGTTTTCTTGAGTTTGCATAGGTTTGCTTTGTGACCCAGCGTGTGATCTGTTCTGGAGAATGTTCCTTGTACACTTGGGAAAAATGTGTGTTTGCTGATTCTGGATTAAATGCTCTATGAATATTGATTAAGTCCATCTGGTTTAATGTGTCATTTAAAGCCTGTGTTTCATTGTTGATTTTGGTGTTAGGTGATCTGTCCGTTGATGAAGCTGGGGTGTTAAAGTCCCCACTATTACTGAGTTACTGTCGGTTTTCCCTTTTATGGCTCTTAGTATTTGCATAATATATTGATGTGCTCCTGTGGTGGATATATAGTTACAGTTATATTTTCTTGTTGATCCTTGTGATCAGTATGCAGTATCTCTTTTTGTCTCTTATAAGTCTTTATCTTAAAGTCTGTTTGTAGGATTTCCCTGGCAGTCCAGTGGTTAAGAATCCGCCTTGCAGTGCAGGGCACATGGGTTCGCTCCCTGGTTGGGGAACTAAGATCCCACGTGCTGCAGAGCACCTGAGCCTGCCGGCCACAACTGCCGGGCCCGCGTGCCACAGCTGACGACTGGGGCAGCCCGAGAAGCACATTTGAGAAAAGAAAGTCTGTTTGTCTGATAGGAGTGTTGCTCCCTGAGCTTTCTTTTGATTTCTGTTTGCATGGAGTACATTTTCCTATATTTGAAGTGGGTCTCTTGTAGATTAAATGCTCCAACCAAAAGACATAGACTGGCCGAAATGGATCAAAAAGAAATCAGTCCTGAATATTCCCTGGAAGGACTGATGCTGAAGCTGAAGCTCCAGTGCTTTGGCCACCTGATGCTAAGAGCTGACTCACTGGAAAAGACCCTGATGCTGGGAGGGATTGGGGGCAGGAGGAGAAGGGGACGACAGAGGATGAGATGGTTTGATGGCATCACTGACTCAATGGACCGGAGTTTGGGTGAACTCTGGGAGTTGGTGATGGACAGGGAGGCCTGGCATGCTGCGGTTCATGGGGTCGCAGAGTCGTACACGACTGAACGACCGAGCTGAACGGCACTCAGTCTCTGCTGCTGTGTTCAGGCGTGCGAGGACCCTCTCTAGTGGCGGTGCACGGGCGTCTCTCACTGCCAAGCACGGGCTCTCGGGCAGGTGGGCTTCGGTCACTGGCGCTCACCAATGTCAGCGGTTGTGGCTCGCAGGCTCCAGGGTGTGGACTCGGCAGTGTGGTGCATGGCTTAGTTGGCCCACGGCGTGTGGGATCTTCTGGAGCCGGCCTTGGCAGGCGGTTTTAACCACTCTACCTGCAGGGAGGCCCCTTCTCTTGATTGATGATTAGCATTGTGTTTGGATTCCCTTTTCTTTTTCGTGTATCTGTTGTAGATGTTTCTGTTTGCAATTACTACGAGTTTCTCTTTAAAAAAAAAAGACAACTGAGTGTTCGGCTGCAGCAGGTTGGCTGCAGCACGGGGGCTGTGCGCTGTGCCCGTGGGCTCTCGTGTTCGGCTGCAGCAGGTTAGCTGCAGCACGGGGGCTGTGCGCCGCACCCGCGGGCTCTCTCCGTGTGGCCCACAGACTCGTGTGGTGTTTGGGCTCAGTACTTGTGGTGCGGGTGCTCAGTAGTTGCATCGCGTGGGCTTAGTGGCTCCACAGCGTATGAGATCTTGGTTCCCCTGTGCTGTGCTGAGTCAGTCATGGCCCCATGACTCAGTCTGCGACCCCATGGACTATAGCCCACCAGGCTCCTCTGTCCATGGGATTCTGCAGGCCAGAACACTGCGGGGGGTGGCCACCACCAGGGATCAGACTGCGTCCTCTGCCTTGCGAGATGGACTCCTAACCAGTGGCCCACCAGGGAAGCCTCACTGTGAGGGTTTGACGTGGCATCTTCTGTAGAAACAAGGTTTGTGTGTTTCTTGAGCTACGGGCCCTTTCATTTCAAATGCGTCAGCAGTCTCTCGTGTCTGCTCCCCTGGTTCCCGGTGCCTGGTTTGATGTCATTTCGTGTGGGGGTGATTTCCTACCTTTACTGTCTGTTTGCTTTTACTGGTAAGCATTTCCGTTCATAATTTCCCTGTTTGTAGTTTTGGCCTTTTCTTTTCCACTTGGAGAAGTTCCCTTCATATTTGTTACAAAGCTGGTTTGGTAATGCGGAATTCTCTTAGCTTCTACTTGTCTGTGACTCTTGATTTTTCCCTTAGACGTGAATGAGCGCCTTGCTGGGTGGGTCATTCTTGGTTGTAGTTCTTCCCTTTATCACTTTGAAAATGTTGGCCACGCCCCCTGGCCTGCAGAGTTTCTGTTGAGAAATCTGCCGATACCCTCAGGGAGTTCCTTTGTGTGTTACTTGTTACTGTTCCTTTGTTGCTTTTAATATTTTTTCTTTGCCTTTGATTTTTGCTAATTTGATTACTACGGGTCTCGACATGTTTCTCCTTGGGTTTATCCTGCCTGGGACGCTCTGTACTTTGTGGACTTGAGTATTTCTTTTCTCCTGTTACGGATATTCTCGGCTGTCACATCTTAAGATACTTTCTCGGGTCCATTCTCTCTTCTCCGTGCGAATGTTGGTGCCTTCAGTGTTGTTCCAGAGGTCTCTTTCTTCCTTCCCTTTTCCTTATTCTGCTCCACGGCAGGGATTTCCAGCATTCTGTGTTCCAGCTCACTTTATCTGGTCTTCCTCCTCGCTTATTCTGGTTTGATCCCCTCTAGTGTATTTTTCGCTCCAGGTATTGTTTATCTGCTTGTTTTCTCTTTATTTCTTCTGGGTGTTCGTTAAACACTTCTTGCACCTTTTCTGTATTCCCTCCATTCTTCTTCTGAACTCGTGGGTCATCTTCACTATCATTATTCTGAGTTCTTTTTATGGGAGGTTGCCTGTCACCGCTTCAGTTAGTCGTCGTTCTGGGGTTCCAGCTCCTTCCTTCCTTTGGGAACATTCCTTTGATGTCTCATTTTGTCTTAGCTTTCTGTGACTGTCTTTTCTGTTCCACGGGCTGCAGAATTGTCATTCTTGCTTCTGTCGTCTGTTCCCTGGTGGCTGAGGCTAGGAGGCTTGTCCTGGCTCCCTAATGGGACTCCACTGGCAGGCAGAATTCGGTCTTATCCCTCTGGCGGGAAGGACTGTGCTCAGGGAGACCTGAAACTTGTCTGCTGATGGAGCGGGCCGTGTTCCCATGCCGTGTTGCTTGGCCTTAGGTGACCCAGCACGGGCTCCTACGGGATGTTTGATGGGGCTGATAGTGGCCTTCGGGGGCATCACACCAGTGGGCACTTCCCAGAGTTGCTGCTGCCACTGCCTTTGTCTCCGCAGTGAGCCTCAGACACGTGCCCTCTGCACCCGCCACAGCCTCCGCAGGAGACCTGCAGTGCCAGCCTCTCACGAGGCCACCGCTTTCTCCCCGGGGCCTGGGGTACACAGGTCCTCGTATGTGCCCTTCAGGAGTAGAGTCTCTGTCTCCCCCACTTGCGTGGAATTCCTGCAGTCACACCTGCTTTCCCTCAAAGCCGGATTCTCTGGGGGCCCCTCCTCCCATCGCCAGAGCCCCAGGCTGGGACGCCCGCGTGGGCTCGGGCCTCTCATGCCCAGGGGAGAGCTTCTCCAATGTGACTGTTTCCCAGTCTGTGCATTGCCCCCCCGGAGGGTAAGGGGTTGGTTTTATTGTGCTTCCTGCCTCCTGCCCTTTCACTGTGGCTTCTTTGTCTTTGGGCATGGAGTATCTTTTTAATAGTTCCAGTGTGGTTTTTGCTTTTTGATGATGATCATTTTTCATCAGTTGCGATTTTGGTGGTGGTGTGAGAAGGGAATGAGCTCAGGTCCTTATACTCTGCCATCTGGAGCGGATCTGTTTTTGTATGTCTTTTTCTTCCCTACCTCTTTGGTTCCTTCTTTTGTGATGTGATGACTGCCTTTCTTGTCGTGTTCGGATTGCTTTTTCTTTTTTGTATGTGTTTATCTATTGTACAGCTCTGGTTTGTGGTTACCGTGATGCTTTGCTACCGAAGTCTGTATGTAAGCAAGCTGTTTTCCGTTGCTGGTCTTCTAATTTCCGGTGCGTTTCCAGTGTCCTGCATTTGTTCCCTCCTCCTCTCACAGTTGCTGGTTTTGATGTCGTGTTCTGTGTGGGGGTGATTTCCTACCTGTGTGCTTGCCTTTGCCGGTGAGTTTTTCTGTTCATAATTTTCATGTTTCTAGTTGCAGTGTTTAATTTTCTGCTTAGAGAAGTTCCTTTAGCGTTTGTTACAAAGCTGGTTTTGCTTGTCTGCAGAGCTTTTCATTTCTCTGCCAAATCTGAATGAGAGTCTTGCTGGGTAGAGTATTTTGGTTGCAGCTTCTTGCTTTTTGTGACCTTAAATACCTCATCCACTCCCTTCTGGTCCACACAGTTTCTCCTTGAAGATAAACTGATAACCTTATGAGATTTCCTAGTATGTTACTTTATTGCTTTTCCCTTTTTGCTTTTAATATTTTCTCTTTTCGTTTTCTCAATTTGATTACCATGTGTCTTGGCATGTTCCTCCTTGAGTTTATCCTGCCTGAGGCGCTGCACTTCCTGGACTTGGGTGACTGTTTCCTTTCCAGCGTTATGAAATTTTTCAGCTATCACCTCTTCAGATATTTTCTCAGGTCTTTCCTCTCTCCTTGTGAGCCCCACATAATGAGAATGTTGGCAGATTTAGCGTTGTCCCAGGCCTCTTAGATTGTCCTCATCTCATTCCTTTTTCTTTATTCCATGGCAGTGATTTTGAACATTTAGTCTTCCAGTTTATTTATTCACTCTGCTCAGTTATTCTGCTGTTTATTCCTTCTAGTGTGTTTTATTTAATTGAAGGTTAATTGCTTTATAAAATTGTGTTGGTTTCTGCCAAACACCGACATGAATCAGCCACAGGTGTACATATGTCTCCTCCCCACCAAACCTCCCTGCCACATCCCTCCCCATCCCACCCTCTAGGTTGACACAGAGCCCCAGTTTGCGTTCCCTGAGGCATCCAGCACATCCCCGCTGGCTGGCTGTTCTACATGTGGTAAGTGTCCAGTTACTCTCTCCGTACATCCCACCCTCTCCTTCCTGCCCCTACCGTGTCCGTAAGTCTCTTCTCTGTGTCTGTGTTTCCATTGCTGTCCTGCAGATAACTTCATCAGTATAAACTTTGTAGATTCCATGTATTTGCATTAGTATATGATACTTGTTTTTGTCTCTCTGACTGACTTCATTCTGTATAACTGACTTTTTCATCCACCTCCTCAGAACTGACTCAAATGCATTCCTTTTTAAGGCTGAGTAACATTTGATTGTATACACGTATCACAGCGTCTTCATCCGTTCACCTGTCGATGGACATCTGGGTTGTTTCCATGATCTTGGTATTGTAAATAGAGCTGCGGTGAACATTGGGGCACATGTGTCTTTTTCAGTTTTGGTTTCCTCAGGGTATATGCCTGGGAGTGGGATTGCTGGGTCATATGGTGGCTTTATTCTTAGTTTTTTTTAAGGAATCTCCATACCGTCTTCCATAGTGGCTGTATCAATTTACATTCCCACCAGCAGTGCAAGAGCATTCCCTTTCCTCCACACCCTCTTCAGCATTTATTGTTTGTAGACTTTTTGATGAGGGCCATTCTGACTGGTGTGAGGTGATAGCTCATTGTAGTTTTGATTTGCGTTTCTCTAAGAATGAGCGATGTTGAGCAACTTTTCGTGTTTGTTAGCCATCTGGATGTCTTCTTTGGAGAAATGTGTATTTAGGTCTTTTTTCCACTTTTTGACTGGGTTGTTTGTTTTTCTGGCGTTGAGTTGTATGAGCTGCTTGTATACTTTGGAAATTAATCCTTTGTCAGTTGCTTCATTTGCTATTATTTTTCCTCTTCTGAGGGTTGTCTTTCACCTTGTTAATAGTTTCCTTTGCTGTGCAGAAACTTTTTAAGCTTAATGAGGCCCCCCTTGTTTACTTTTGTTTTTATTAATCTAGGAGGTGGGTCATAGAGGGCCTTGCCTTGATTTATGTCATCAGGTGTTCTGCCTGTTTTGCTCTGAGAGTTGTGTAGTTGCTGCTCTTACATTTGGTCTTTAATCCATTTTGAGTTTGTCTTTGTGTAGGTGTTAGGAGGTGATCTGGTTTCATCTTCTACGTGTATCTGTCCAGCTTTCCCACCACCGATTATTGAAGAGGCTGTCTTTGCCTCTTGTATATCGTCTATTCTTGCCTCCTTTGTCAAAAATAAGGCACCCATAGGTGCCTGGGTTCCTTTCTGGGTTTTCTCTCTTGTTCCATTGGCCTGCATTTCTGTTTTTGTGCCAGTACCATACTGTCTTGATGACTGTGGCTTTGTAGTATAGTCTGAAGTCAGTCCCTGACTTCTGGGAGGTTGATTCCTCCAGCTCAATTCTTCTTTCTCAAGATTGGTTTGGCTATTCGGGGTCTTTTGTGTTTCCATGTAAATTGAGAAATATTTTTGTTCTGGTTCTCTGAAAAATACCATTGGTAATTTGAGAGGCATCACATTGAATCTGTAGATTGCATTTGGTAATATAGTCATTTTCATAGTATTGATTCTTCCAGCCCAGAAATGTGGAATCTCTCTCCATCTGTGTATGTCATCTTTGATTTCTTTAATCGGTGTCATAACTTTCTGTATACAGTTCTTTTGTCTCCTTAGGTAAGTTTATTCCTAGACATTTAATTCCTTTTGTTGCATTGGTGAATGGGATTGATTCCTTAATTTCTGTGATTTTTCATGGTTAGTATATAGAAATGCAAGTGATTTCTGGGTATTGATTTTGTATCCTCTAACTTTGCTAGATTCACTGATGAGCTCTAGTAATTTTCTGATACCATCTCTAGGGTTTTCTCTACAGTGTCATGTCCTCTGCAAACAGTGAGGCTTTAATTCTTCTTTTCCAACCTGGATTCCTTTCATTTTCTTCTCTGACTGCCGAAGCTAGGACTTCCCAAAACGATGTAAAGTAATGGTGAGATTGTGCACCTTGTGTTGTTCCTGATCTCAGAGGGAATGCTTTCAGTTCTTCACCATTGAGAATAATGATTGCTGTAGGCTTATCATATATGGCCTTTACTATGTTGAGGTAGGTTCCTTCTGTGCCCATTTTTTGAAGAGTTTTTATCATAAATGTGTGCTGAATTTTGTCAAAGGCTTTTTCTGCATCTATTGGGATTATCATATCTTTCCATTTGTTATTATGGTGTATCACATCAATTTTGTGTATAGAATCCTTGCATCCTTCAGATAAACCCAAATTGATGATGGTGTATGAGGTTTGTAATGTGTTGTTGGAATCTGTCTGTCAGAATTTTGTTGAGGGTTTTTGCATCTGTGTTCGTCGATACTGGCCCGTAACTTTGTGTTGTCTTTGTCCGACCTTCTAGTGTATTTTTCATTCCAGTTACTGTGTCGTACAGCTTTTTGTTGGTTAAATTTTCTAGGTCTCTGTTAAACGTGTTGTGTATTTTATTGGTCTGTTCTTCCGTTCCTGAGATCTTGGACCATCTTGAGTACCATTACTCTGAATTCTTTTTCAGACACATTGCCTCTCTCTACCCCACTTGGTTATTTTTCTGGGGTTTCATCTTGTTCCTTTGTCTGAGACATATTTCTCTGCCATCTTATTTTTGCCCAACTTTCTGGGTTTGTGGTCTCCGTTCCTCAAGGCAGAACCGTAATTCTTCTGGGTTCTGGTGTCTTCCCCGTGGAGGGTGAGGTTGGTTCCGGGACTTGTGCAGCCCTCCTGGTGGGAAGGGCTGGAGCCTGCCCGCTGGGGGCACAGCTGGGTCTTGGCCCTGTGGTGGGAGGACCATGTCAAGGGGTGCGTTTGAGGCAGCTGTGGGCTCAGCACCAGCCTGCCGCCGGTGGGGCTGTCCTCTTGCCCATCATTTGGCCTGAGGTGTCCCCGCACTGGAACCCGCCGGCCGCTGGGCAGGCCAGGCCTCAGTGCAGACGGCGGCCTCTGGGGGCGTCTGCTCTGACGGGCGTCCCTGGTCCCTCTGCCCCCAGTGTCCTTGTGCCCCCGAGACCCTCTCAAGCAGCCCATGGTCTGGGCCCCGCTCCTGTGCAGTCTGCTTTCGCTGGGTCTCAGTGCGCGCGCGCCTCATGTGCCTCCACGAGCGGAGTCTCTGGTCCCCCCAGTCCTGTGGACTCCTTGCAATCCAGCCCCGCTGGCCTCCAAAGCCAGATGCTCCGGGGGCGGCTCCTCCCAGCGCCAGACCCCCGGGCTGGGCAGCGGACATGGGACTCTGGTTGTTGTGAGAGAATCTCTGTGGCATCGTCGTCCAGCGTGTGGGTCGGTGCCCCTCCCGCAGAAAGGTGTGGGGTTCGTTTGTTCTGTGGAAGCGCCCCTCCCACTGGTCACTGTGGCTGCTGCTTTGTCTTTGGAAGTGGAGTGTGTCTGTCAGGAGGCTCCAGTCCTCCAGCTGCTGGTTGTTCGCAGTTAGCTGTGACTCTGGCGCTTTCATGAGTGGATGTGAACCCGGGCCCCTTCTGCTCTGTGGACATGTCTCCAGCCTGCTGACCTTTCAGTACCTGCCGGGTGCTGCGACGCCAGGCGCCCGCCGCGGCCTGTTAATCTCGCCTGGCGTGCCTCCCCGAGTGCTCTGAAAGCGGCTTCCTGAGCCTGACCTCAGGCTGGGCAGGGAGGGCCGGGCTCCCCACCCTGCGTTTCCTTCTCAGGCAGCCCCACGCAGCAGGTCTCCCGGGGTGGCCCCTCCTGTGCGCGGCGGCCTCGTCACAGCGCAGCCCCCGTGGTTAGACGCTCCGGTCAGGACCTGCCCCTGATGGCCAGACAGTCAGTGCAGAGAACGAGATGGGGAACGGGTGTTTTCTTTGCCAAAACACTTAGAAATCGCCAGATTCCATACGCCCCTTGCAGGGGGTTAGCAGGTGGAGAGGTTCCTCGATGAGTGAGTGAATGTTCGCTCGTCACTGCTGTGTGGCTGCGTTGCCCGGTGCTGAGGGGACAGCAGGACATTCCCCATCTAAGGGTTCGCACTGTCACGCGGCAGTGATGGCCCCCGCCCCGAGCCAGCCAGCGCCACAGGGAGAAGCCGGGCAGGCCTCCTGCGGCTCAGGACGGGTGGAGGGAGCTGTGGGGGCGCAGGTCCAGGCCGCCGGGTCTGGGGGGTCTGGCCAGGAGGGCCGCGCGCGCTCACGCGGGGCAGGCACATCCCACTGTGTTCCCTGGGTGTGTGCTGTCCGTTGTCTGTGACCCCGTGTCGCTGCCCACACTGAGCCCCTGAGGACAGTCTCGTCGCGCAGCCCCTGCTGTCAGGAGCTCATGGCGGGGCTCTAGGGGTGGGGGGGTGGCCATGGGTACTTGGGGGGCTGCCTCATCTGCAGGCCTGACCAGGGTGGCCGACACTTCCAGGCCGGCTCATCACACTTGCCCGGAGGCTGCGGCTGCTGCTGAGCAGAGGGCTGGGCTGCTGGGGACCTGGCAGCCGTCTCCCATGGCCTTGTCACAGGCCGGCCGTCCCCTGCGCCCCATCTCAGGGGCAGGGCGCGGGCTGCGCCCCCTTTGCAGGCGGGCTCACGTTCCACTCCCCAGAGGAGGAGCCACACAGAGTGGATTCAAACAGCCACGTGTGTTACACCTCAGCTTTTAAACAGTTTTATTTCATGTTTCAAAAACAATGGGGTGAAGTGGTATAAAATGGTAGTTTTTAGGACGAGTGTTCCCTGCTCCCCGAGGCAGCGACGGTGTGTTGAGCCCCAAGTAGAGGATCGGCCGCTGGCAGACCCGCGTGGAGGGTCCCAGGCACAGCCGGTGTGGACACCTGGCAGGGCCGGGGAAGGTGGAGTCCGGGGTCTGGGGGCCCGCGGCACTGGGACGACTGCGGCCGGAGTCTGCGCGCGGCTCTGCCCTGCCCACCCGCGGGGTGGAGGAGGGGCGCGGACGGGCCGCCTGCCCGCCCGGGGCCCTGCTTGGCACCCTGAGGAGGGCCAGAGCCCCTGCCGCGAGGAGGGCCGGCCCCGCCCGCCTGTGAGCGCTGCGCCCCCGCCAGGCCACTGGTCCGCAGGGGCTCTCAGACGAGGGGTGCCCACCCCAAGAAGGGCTGGGTCTGCCGCCGGGGCTGTCATGGGACGAGCCGGAGCCCCCGGCTGTCTCCGGGGCCCACGCCCTCCCCCGGCCCCCGCGTTCTCCCCTCCCGACGCCCGCTCTACTTGGTCAGTGGTGTTGGACTCTCCGGGGAGAGAGGCCACAGGACAGAGTGGAATCGCTTCATCAGAACCGCTTGTCGTCTGGCCTGAGGAGCGAGGCCCTGCAGGGTGGAACGGGCCCGGGACGCTGCGTCTGAGCGTGGGTTTCGGGGGAGCCTTGGGCGCCTTGCAGACCCTGGGGGGCTCTTGTGTGCAGGAAGCTGCAGAGGCTGATCTGGTGCCTGTTGGTCCCACCGGAAGCGAGGGTAGAGGCCCCACGCCGTGAGCCTCTGTGGACTCAGGGACGCAGGTCCCCTCCTGCCGGGCACCACCTGGCTTGTGCCCTCAGCCCGCGCCTCGTCTCCTGGGGCTTCCTAAGGAGCGAAGGCCCGTCTCGTGACGTCCGGGCCCCTCCACGCTCTGACAGCAGGGCAGCTGCTGGCCTCCGTGGGAACGCCGTCTGAGCAAGCCCCTCCGGTGGTGTGACGGGGGCGCCATGCTCTGACTCAGGGCCACCGCTCCCGGGGGGGCCGGTCAGCACAGAGGGCCCCGCCGGCTGGGGGCATGAGGCCAGCTCCCCAGAGGCAACCGGGTGCTGGGGGTCTGGGGGCGGAGGCTGAGCGCCCGGGACCCACGTGCCCCAGGACTGGCTGGTGGCTGCAGGCCGGGGTGGCGGTGGTGCCTGCCTCCGGCAGATACTGCAGTTCAGTCCTTCACAGACAGCGCAGTGCCCTGACCGGAGGTGGAGTGACCTTGGCCAGCAGGGCTGCTTCTCCAGGAGACCCCACCAGGCCTCCAGCTGAGCCCCTCCCCACCGTGGGGCTGCCCTGCTCCCCCGGCTGCGCCCAGCCCTTCGCTGGCTCAGCCTGCCGCCTGGGGTCACAGTCTCGGGGCGGGGGTGCCCGGGGCATCCCCCGGGTGGGGGGCCAGCTCAGTCCAGCCTTCCTGAGCCCGGAGCCCCTGGTCTGTAAGAAGCGTCGTCAGCCCGCCAGCTCCTCTGCTAGCATAAACGGAGAGCATGTGGAGTGCTGGCTTTGCGCTGGGCGCTTACAGTGTAAATCTTGGCCTTTTTTTGGTAGACTAAGCTCTTCAAAAAAAAATTGACTCTTCTTCCTCTTTCATCCCCAGCACCTGGCGCAGTGCCGGGGATATAAGTAGGTACTCAGTGAATGTTTACTTGAGTCAAATGAATCACTTTTAGCCTAAACAGATATTTCTCAAAATTTCTTGTGTCCTATTTATTATTCCCTAAATAAGGTTTCGCCCTTGTTTTGACGTGTGTGGTCTTTTGGAGGAAGAGCTGGAGCAGCGATGGCACCCAAGGCGGGTGGGGTGGGGGGCTCATCCGCCCCAAAGCCCTTGGAACCTTCCTGGGATTCCCTCCCTGGGTCCCCAGGGAGGCTGTCAGGCCAGGCCTGTGTTGATGATCCAGCCGTGGTGGTTTCCTCCCAGATTCTCAGAATCTGCACCAGGTACACCCCAGAGCAAGACACTATGACGTTTTCGGACGGCCTGACCCTGAATCGAACCCAGATGCACAACGCCGGCTTTGGCCCTTTGACTGACCTGGTGTTCACCTTCGCCGGCCAGCTCCTGCCGCTGGAGATGGACGACGCGGAGACCGGCCTTCTCAGCGCCATCTGCCTGATCTGTGGAGGTACCACCGCCCAGAACACCCTCGTGAGAGTCCGTGGAGAGCAGCTCACACTTGTAAATTATGGGAGACTCTTCATCTCCACTTTGGAGTTGTTTTGCATGGAAAAGGACATGTGGATAAAATCAGGCATGCATGCTTAGAGTTCGTTGCATTTTTCCGTATTATAAGTTAAAGGCATTTGGGGTTTTCCTGCTCTGAAATACCAAAATGCTACTTCTGCATTGCCACAGCTGCTGTTTAAAAGGTAGGATCAGACCATCGTAAAGTGAACTGCCTGGGGACATTCTTAGGATGAGTCAGGGAGTCTGCTGGTGCTGTTTGCCAAGGCGGGGGCTGGGAATTGTAGTCCCGGCGTGGGCCCCCACCTCTGGAGGGCTGGTGTGAAGCCAGGTTCTGTTTGGTGGTGACACCCTCACTGGCCCCCCAGGAGCCCGAAACAGGGTGGTTAAGGAGCTACTGCCTTTAACTGGGGGCTGGTTTACCTGCATTTTAACCATCTGGGTCAGGGCTCCTCTAATTCAGTTCAGTAGTGACACCTCCTGGTCACGAGAAGTAATTCTCTGCTGGGGATAAAAGCCACCAGCCTTCCAAATGTGGTTTGACCAACAGGGCAGTCGTTTTCAAGTATCACAGCTCACAGCAGTGGCATCTGTGTGCTCAGTCACGTCCATCTCTTGTGACCCCTTGAACTCTATCCTGCCAGGCTCCTCCTCCATGGGATTCTCCAGGCAAGAATCCTGGAGTGGGTTGCATTCCTCTTCCAGGGGATCTTCCCGACCCAGGGATGGAACCCGTGTTTCCTGCATTGGCAGGCGGGTGCTTTACCACTGAGCGACCTGGAAAGCCCAGAACAGCCGCACACACCTTCAAATGTGTTTATGGGATTGAATCTCAAGATTAATGTGAGGAGGCGGGGGCGTGGGCAGGACTCGCCAGAGTACAGTGCTCATTCTGTCCTGACCTCAGTTATTTAATACCTTGTTTCTGGAATCCAGATCGTCAGGACCTTGAGGAACCAACAAAAGTAGATAAGCTACAAGAACCACTGCTGGAAGCACTAAAAATTTACATCAGAAAGAGACGGCCCAGCAAGCCTCACATGTTCCCAAAGATCCTGATGAAGATCACAGACCTCCGCAGCATCAGCGCGAAAGGTGCGTCCCCACCGCCGCACCCCCCCGCCAGGTGGGCTGGCCGTCCTGACCGACTGCTGCACGTGGCGTTTTTAGAAACCCTGGGTTTTAATGCGGGGCGTTTGACAGTGGGTGCCTTTCTGTTACCATTTTGGAATTCATTTCTCACTGACAAAAAGAAGTAGGGTGCCTCCTCTTAAACCTCATACCTTAGCCCACGCAGTGATCTTAGCAGATTATGAGAATAGCTTTACAGTTTCGTGCGACTTAAGAGATTAGAAAAAGCATCTCCAGGAGAACATACTGAATCCCGGATGGCTGGCTTTGTCATTTTCTCGTTGCGTACGTGTCATTCCAGCTTTCCACACACTCTTCGGTTAATGCCAGTTTTTCCTGATCACCCAAACCTCAAGAGAAAACCAGCGGTGCCCCAGGCGCCCGTTGCGTCCCCTCTCCCCACAGGCAGCTTTGCTTGTGCACCTCTAAGAAAGGGGAGTTTTCTTCCCAGAGAGGTGTTCCTGTTCTTGCCTAGTGATTTCCAGTTTGCACGGCCACTGGGGCAGTTACAGAAGTGCGTGGAGCCACAAGCCAGCTGCGGGCCAGAGCAGAGCGCTCCTGCGCGAGGGCAGGTGGGCCGCGTCCCTGGGCGGACCCGCGGCTTCCCCTTCCCCAGGACCGCTGAGCAGGGGGCTAGGTCACGGTTCAAGGTGCTTCCCCTTCCCCGAGGACCACTGAGCAGGGGGTCAGGTCACGGTTCAAGGTGCTTAGAGGCACAGCACTCGTGTTTGACGGGCAGTTTGCGCTCCCGAGCCCCTTCTCAGAGGCCTGGGAGGACATGTAGTGCCGACCACTGGCGTCATGAGGGCTCTGACCTCACAGCAGTGATGCTGCTGCGCTCGCCCAGCAGTGCTCACGGGATGGGAGTCCTGTGACCCACGTCGTCCACACGGGGGGCTTGGGCACTTGCAGTGTGGTCGGTGCCACTGAGGCAGTGTTCTGAGTGGCAGGCAGTGTGACGGATTTTACCCGGGCCTCCTGCGTTGTAGGCAGATTCTTTGTCGCCTGAGCCCCCAGCGAAGCCCTTCAGTATTGAGGAGCCGCAGGTAGCCAGCGGCGGGGCCACTGGCGTCCCCTGGGGCCCCTCGGGTCCTCCGCCTCTCCTGGGGCACTGCCGTCTTTTTGGTCTTTTCAAGAGACACTTCCTGGTCTTGCGTCAGGAGCTTCTCTGTCAGTGATGCTGAGTGAACACGTACCAGGACTGTTTCCCAGAACTGGCCGAGTGGTGGAGTCGATCACATCTCCCGTCCTCCCGTCTCTGCTGCTGCCCACGGCGGGAGCAGGGGTGTCAGCGCCGTCCCAAGCGCAGGCCCCGGCGCCCCGAGCTCCCCCACCATGAGGGGGTGAGAGCGGATTCGGGTATCCCTGTCTACCGGATTCTGTTCTCTCTTTCTAAAAGGTGCAGAGCGTGTAATTACCTTGAAGATGGAAATCCCTGGTTCGATGCCGCCACTCATTCAGGAAATGCTGGAGAACTCTGAAGGGCACGAGCCCTTGACCCCCAGCTCGGGCGGACACACGGCGGAGCCCAGCCCCAGCGTCTCCCCCAGCTCGGTGGAGCACAGCGGCGTCGGCCAGTCCCCGCTGCTGCAGTGAGACACGTTCTGGCTACTCCAACATTCCCCAGAACCTTCACTCCTGGGATTTAAAATGCAAGAAACATTTTTACTGCTGCTTAGTTTTTGGACTGAAAATATATTAAAACTCAAGAAGGACCAAGAAGTTTTCGTATGTATCAATATATACCCCTCACTGTCTAACTTACCTAGAAGTACAAACTTTTTAAATTCTAAAAATCAGCCATTTCATGCAACCCCAAACTAGTTAAAAGCTTCTATTTTCCTCTTTGAACACTCAAGATTGCATGGCAAAGACCCAGTCAACACGGTTCACCCGGGTCATGTTTCCGAAGACTCTGTACATACAGCAGTGCGTCCGCGGCTCTCCTCTCATGTCCCACACTCCAGGTCACCAAGGCCCGCGGTCGTGGAGCAGATTACTATGCGTGTCCAGTTAAGAGAGGGTCAAAAGGATAAGTGTTTTGCTTTCACAGATCAAGACATCCAGGTAAGGAAGCGGAGTATTGTAGTGTGACGAGATAAGGCTAAAGATGCTCTAATTCGGTTAGTGTAGACGCTTGTCCTTGCTCTTCGGATGCTCTCAAACCGCGTATTTTATTTCCTGTCGCCCAGTAAATGTATACAGATTCACTGCACTAGCAGGAGAGAGTTCTCTATCAGTGTAACTGCCAGCTCGGTTATCAGACGTCATTTGTTCAGTTGTTGATGTCACTTTAAATTAAAAGTGGTTTAGTACTCGTTCAATGACGTAACTACACAATTTTTTACAGTGATGATAGCCTCCAAGGCAGCAGCACTGTCCAGTGTTAATAGGTTTTTGTTTACCTGTTCACGAGCCATTACGGAGGTTTCATGGGATGGCGATGGGCTGGTCTGCCACCTGTACCAGGCAACTCTGTGTCCTGAGAGGTAGGGGCTGATCCCCCCAAAGTCATGGGCAGAGAGTCTGCATCCTCGGGCCTGGTTCAGTCACTCTGAAGTGGGGTGGCATGGTTAACAGATACAAGTGTCAGCTTCTTAGTTCTCATTTACGCACTAGTGGATTTTTTTTTATATATTAGCAGGTCTGTGATGTGCTCTCACTGGCTGTTTGTACATTGAGATCGTTTAACAGTGCTTTCTATGTTCATATACTGTTTACCTTTTTCCATGGAGTCTCCTGGCAAAGAATAAAATATATTTATTTTAAAGGTGTATGGGAGCCTTTACTGCACGTTCATCTTTAGTTAAAGAGACGGAGAACACAGTTCCATTTTTAATGTTTAAATTTCATTTCAAAAAGCAGGTCTGTAGTCTGCAATCATGACAATTAATTAAAATCTGTGCTAATGCACAAGTCTATAACAATTCTACAAGCCAATCAGACAGTACATGACATTTCAATGAGTAAAAAAGAGCATAAAACTGTATGTGTAAGAACAAAATGTTAAAAGGCCTACCACAATAATAAAAAACCATCAATTACATCATCACATTAAAATAAGCCAGATGTACAAAAGTCTGAGACAGAAAAGACAAAAAGGACAACACAAGTTATCTTCTGAGAACTGTTTCTGTGCTCGGTGGGCACTTAATTAAACATCGCAAAATCGACATCTTCCTCGTCAGAGTCTGCAAAATATTTTACTTCTTTCCTTGCCCGGCCAGTCCGCGGCAGTGACGGTGGCTCGGTGGTGAGGTCTGAGGGGAAGAGGTCCACATCTGAGTCCTCATCAAAAGAGGTTTTCTTCGGCTTCTGGGGTTTAAAAAAAAAAAGTTAAAACACCAAAGTTAAAGAAAAGGACTAGTTATTCCTTCACTTATTTTGAGACATACTGAAAATAATTGTGCTTGTAAGATCAGAACTATAATGCTAAGTAACTGAAGTGTGAGGCCCATTACCTAATTCTCTGTAATAGTAATACTTACACCATTACTTCTTTCTAAACTTATGTTACCCAGCAACTATGCTCAACTATGCACAGAAAAGTAAAAATTCAACTTACTGCTAAGTACCTATCAATTCATGAGAAGAAAACAAGACTATTCACAGTAGGTTGTACACAAGGTAAGTATTTATAAACATGCAGAGAATGGTCACCAGGAAGGACCCCAGTCCCAGCAGACGACTGGGTGGAAAGGGTCAATGTAAAGAGAACACCACACAGCTAACAGCATCTGTTTGTATTTTTAAGTTTTAAAAGGAAGACACAGAAAAGGGGGGGCATTTGATGTTATTAATTTACCTAAAAGAGATAGTGTACTTCTGGAGAAGCATCAGGCTAATTGGGAAAATTATCCACAAAGGAGTTCAAGTTAGAAAATCAAATTGGTCCTTGTCAAATCAATTTGCAAAAAAGAAATAATGTTTATTCAATCTGAAAATATTTCAGTTAAGGAAGCATGTAACTTCTGCCGCTGGAGGAAGTGCAGTACTCTTAAGTAGGCTACTTTATGCAACACTTGTATCCAAGAGATGGTCCTGATTATATAAATTTTATACCTGGATAACTTTTTAACCATAAACAAGCCCCCTATGGATAAGAGATGCTGGGTTAAAGCTGTAATGAGACATTCTAGCAATAAGCAAACTAAGCCAGTTACACATCATCTTAAAACCATACATTAAAAGATGCTCCTATTACCTTGCTTGGTGGTTTGGAGGTTTTCCTGCCAGGATTGTAATCACCTTCGTTTTCAGAGCCAGATGCTTTCCTTTTCTTTGCCCCTCGGCCTTTACCTTAAAATGATACAAAGCAGTTATTTCTCCCAAAGTTAAGTGCAGGATAAAAAGATAACCACTAGAACACACTTTCCTTCTTGGGCGTGCCCAACTGGCCCTGCAACCCTGATCTCAGTGTGACTGACATAGAAAAAGTCTGTCAGCATCACTTGAGTCACGCCAACCCCAGAACCTAAGGTATTTCACAAACACAGTTAAACTAGTGGGGACGTCCTAGTGACAGATTTTAATAACCAAGCCCCTAATACATAAAACATCTGCACATCCCATGGTACCTGGGCCTGAAACAAAAATCTTGGTATGTAGTACTAAAAATTAGTTCCTAATTTGCCACAGACTAGTACTTTTAAAAATATAATATGAATCCCTAGGAAAGTAATATATGTGGTTTAAATGCTTACTCTAAATTTTACTTATCACACTAATAACAACCAGTGCATATCCCATTTTAAGCAGCACAATCCTAAAGTAAATCACCCCAGCATTAGTCATGAGAGCACCTGTCAAATCTCCACATTCCTTCTCAGATTCAAATCACCCCCCTGTAGCCTAGGTTTTTTGTCTACCTCATTCTCATTGGAGGAAGAAGGGGAAAAGGTAAAACATGAATGGTTATCAAATGTTCCTACAGTGAAGCCAGAGATAGAAAATAGAACTAAATGGCAACTCTAAATGTGTTAAAGTTCGGGAGCTATGGCTAGACTGTATGGTAAGAAAAGATAGCTATGTGGCCTTGGGATGTCACATTTGATCAGATGAGTCAGTAAGATGGCACTGTTTGAAGCCATGCACGTGAATAGGTCCACCTCCCAAGTCCCTGTTTCTCGTCTGCCCCCATTCTCCCTTGGGGCCATGTAGGTCTCTCTATCTCCTTACCCCAACCACCACTTGAAGAAATAGACACGCTGACGGCAGTATCTTATCAGGTGGTGAAAGACCGAACCGCTACCGTTAGAGAAACCACGTCTTCCATAGAAAGCACCCCTGAGACCCGCAGACCACGGGGAGAGGAACTGGTGCTGTGCCCAGGAGGGGCCCCGAGGGCAGCTGTTTCCACTCCCAGACGAGGACGAGGCTCTGCCTGCCAGTCCTGGCTCCAGCTTCCTGCAAGGAGTCCCACACTTTAAGAGGAGCCCTCACTGCCTTTTAAGGAATGACTTCCAGTGAGTCCCCTGCAGGGGGTCTTTGACCCATTCTCTGGTTACAAAAGAGGTCTTTGTTTCACAAATCAGGAAATTGAGACTCAAACTGGACCAAACTGCTATATACCTCGTTCAGTTCAGTTCCACTCATTTGAGGATTCTCATTGAGCCCTGATTCTTAGAACATTGTTTATGGAAGAGTAAAGCGACTTAAAACAGGTACCCAGTCTCTCTACCCTCCATGAGTAGGAGAAACGAAGGCTCTGCACGTGGAGTGTGCCGAGACCGTCACACAAGGTGATCCTCACCTTTCGGAGCTGGTTTCTGTGGAACGCCGAATTCAGAATCCGAGTCAGAGTTCACAGTCTCTACTTTCTTCTGTTTGGGGGCCCTCTTGGGCTTAGAGGCTGTATCTAAAGACGGTTTTCCTATTAAGCAAATGTCCATTTCACAGATCAATGTAATATACTTACCAACAACCCAAGCTGAATCGAGTCCCGTAATGATGGGATTTCTTACTGCTGACATGGAAATGAGTGGCCTTGCATAGTAACCATGGTCTCTCTCATCTGGTGCCAGCGTAAGGCAAATAACTGCTCACAGGTGGCAAAATGCTTTTTATTATATGTAACTTGCCTTTTGATAATTCAAGTGATGTTTTAAACAAGGGCCATTAAAGTGAGTGAGTGAGGGCGAGAGTAGGTCACTCCTGATCCTCCTGAGCCGGAGCCTCAGGGCAGGTGGGTGTTGGCTGTGCTGGCCTTAAGTTAACACTGAACTCGTAACTTGTTAGGTTTCACAGGAGTGAACAGCTTGATGAAGGAAACCGGCTGATCACTGGAAGAGGCAATGGCTCCAAGTGTTCAGGGTGGCTCTCAGGTGTTCCCATCAAGATAAGATGCTTGCAGGGAAGTCTGAGCACCCCAGAAGCCCCCCTGACCCTCACGCACACTGCAGTTAGGGCTGTCTGGGAGGCGATGTGTGAGGGCAGCTGGGAACGGGTCGGGTGTAGAGCTTGGCATCACTGAACGCTTCACCACACGAGAAATCTGAGAGCCGGTATGAAACCAGAGTGAGCTAGCCTGAGGGCAAGAGCCCTGAGACAAACCAGCTTCCCTCAGTCACTGGTGAAGGGGCGGGTACAGCCGCACGGAGGAGAGTCCGCCAGTGAAGACAGACAAAGGCATGCGGGCGAGACGCCCGTTAGCCAAACGATTTCTCACCACGGCCCTCGTGTATGCAGAGGAAGCAGGGCCTTCCCTTGCTTTTCTGCTCCTCTAATAGCTGTGTATCTACAGTGGTGATCTGTGTGCCGCCTTTTTCAGATGTTAAAGGGGCATTCCAGACTGTTTACTGACTTGCTGGGTGAGTAGACACGGAGCACTAACACTGACCCCCGAGGGGTGTGCCTTAGTGCTAGTGACAGATTCAGGACTCAACTCAAATCAGCCTGTTGATAAACAACCTAAGGTTATGGAAAAGAAAGAAGCCACCCAACTCAAAAAAGGACCCAGGAACGGCCAGTGGCTCCACGGCATGAGTGCAGGCAGGCCCCACACAGCACGACCAGCTGCGCTAGGGACAAAAGCTCACTACAGGACACCTGTACCAGAAAGCTGTCTTTTGATACCAGTACATGGGATTATTTTATAAGAGCTTTAAAATGAGGTCTTACAGACATTTTAATAATTACCTCAATAGTTAAGTAAACCAGAGGGATTTTCAGTATATACATTTATACTTTATAGCTATTTCTATTGAAATACTAGTGCAATTAGTTTCAAATTGTATTAAATTTGCTTTAAAATCAACTATATACGGTTTATGCGATGCTTAACAAAAATAAGTACATACCCTTTTTAGCAGCTACTGTTTTACTTGGAACTTTTTCTGTTTGCTTCAGACCAAATGATGGTGAAAATACAGAAGCAGAATCTTCTTCATTACTGTCAAATTTAGCTGAATCTAAAAATTAGTTATTTTTTTCAGTAAAGACATTCTATAAGGAACACTAAGTAGTTAAACTTTATTTTTATTGATGACATCTCTAGCTAGATAATAAATCTTTATATGTTTCTATTTTGTGATCATATAGTCCACAATACACAAACAGCGGAAATAAAAATATTACAGTGTTGTATTTCAAAACTGTTAACCCTGTAAAACCACATAGAAATGCACAGAGTAATAAAAATTCTTAATACTCCCAAATGCTAATCATTTAAAACTGATCAATTCAAAAATACTGATTTTAAATGAGGTATTTAATAAAAGTTCTCACTGTGATTATTTTAGTATATACACAGCTAATCATGTCATGAATATCAATAACAACATTCAGCAATTTTACATCATTAAAGTTTAATTTAAAAGGCAAGTAGGTACCTTCTTTTTACAGTGTAAAAAGAGTGTAAAAAAAGTTTACTTTTACACTCAATTTAGTCAGTTTTTCCCTCCATCTTTCCTTTCCTCAAACCAAAAAGGTACTCAAAATGGCAACTTGGATGTGAGTGAGGCTTTTACATGGCTGTTCTGACAGGCTTTCAAAAATGCATTATCTATACATACCTTAGAACATGTACCAGATCTGTGTATGTCTGTCTACATGTATGACATCACCAGATGGTCAGTACTGAAATCAGATTGATGATACTCTCTGCAACGGAAGGAGCAGCTCTACATCCACAAAAAGAAGACCTGGAGCTGACTGTGGCTCAGATCATCAGCTCCTTATCGCAAAATTCAGGCTCAAACTGAAGAAAGCAGGGCAAACCACTAGGCCATTCAAGTAGGACCTAAATCTAATCTCTTACGATTATATAGGAGGTGACAGATACACACAAGGGCTTAGGCCTGGTAGAGTGCCTGAAGAACGTGGAGGCTTGTGGCCCTGTACAGGAGGCAGTGACCAACACCATCCAGCCAGGTGGCTGGATGAGCAGGCCTCACAAACAGAAGGCGAGGGGGAGAGGGAAAGGCACCCAGCTGAGTGAAGAGTTCCAGAGAACAGCAAAGACAGCTAAGAAAGGCTTAAGTGAACAGTGTGCAAAGACAGAGAGGAAAACCAGAGAATGTGAAACAGACTAGAGATCTCTTCAAGAAAACTGGAGATATCAAGGGGACATTCCATACAAGGATGGGCATGATAAAGGACAGAAACGGTAAGGATCTAACAGAACAGACTAAGAAGAGGTAGCAAGAATACACAGAAGAACTATACAAAAAATGACCCTTAATGACCCAGATAACTGCCATGGTGTGTGGTCTCTCACCTAGGACCAGGCATCCTGGAGTGTGAAGTCAAGTGCCCCTTAGGAAGCATTACTATAAACAAAGCTAGTGGAGGTGATGGAACTCCAGGGGAGCTATTTAAAATCCTAAATGATAATGCCATTAACGTGCTGCACTCAGTATGTCAGCAAATTTGGGAAACTCAGCAGTGGCCACAGAACTGGAAAAGGTCAGTTTTCATTTCAATGCCAAAGAAGGGCAGTGCCATAGAAAGTTCAAACTACCACACAATTTCACTCATTTCACATGCTAACAAAGTTATGCTCAAAGTCCGTCAAGTTAGGCTTCAGCAATATATGAACCAAGAACTTCTAGATATACAAGCTGAATTTAGAAAAGGCAGAGGAACCAGAGATCAAATTGCCAATGTTCGTTGGCTCATAGAGAAAGCAAGGGAATTCCAGAAAAACATCTTCAGTTTCATTAACTACACTAAAGCCTTCTGACTGTGTGGATCACAACAAACTCTGGAAAATTCTTAAAGAGATGGGAATATCAGACCACCTTTCCTGTCTCCTGAGAAACAGGTATGCAGGTTAAGAAGTAACAGTCAGCACCAGACATGGAACAATGAACTGGTTCAAAATTGGGAAATGAGTACGTCAATCCTGTATATTGTTACCCCGCTTAAACTTATATGCAGAGTATATCATGTGAAATGCTGGGCTGGATGAAGCACAAGCTGGAATCAAGATTGCTGGGAGAAATATCAATACCTCAGATATGCAGATGACACCACTCTAATGACAGAGTGAAGTGGAGCTAAAGAGCCTTTTGGTAAGGGTGAAAGAGGAGACGGAAAAAGTTGGCATGAAACAACTTTCCAAAAATTAACATCATGGCATCCGGTCTCATCACTTCATGGCAAATAGATGGGGAAAAGTGGAAACAGACATCTATTTTCTTGGGCTCCGAAATCACTGTGGATGGTGACTGCAGCCATGAAATTAAAAAAGCACTTGCTCCTTGGAAGGAAAGCTATGACAAATCTAAGCAGCATATCAAAAAGCAGAGACATTACTTTGCCAACAAAGGTCTATATAGTCAAACTATGGTTTTTCCAGTGGTCACGTACGGATGTGAGACTTGGACCATAAAGAAAGCTGAGCACGGAAGAATTGATGCTTTCAACTTGTTGTGCTGGAGAAGACTTGAGAGTCACATGGACACCAAGGACAGCAAATCAGTCAATCCTAAAGGAATTCATTGGAAGGGCTGAAGCTGAAGCTCCAATACTTTGGCTACATGATGTGAAGAACTAACTCATTGGCAAAGACCCTGATGTTGGGAAAGACTGAGGGCAGGGGGAGAAGGGGGCAAGAGAGGATGAGATGGTTGGATGGCATCACTGACTCAATGGACATGAGTTTGAGCAAGCTCCAGGACATAGTGAAGGAAAGTCTGGCACACTGCAGTCCACGGTGTCACAGAGAGTCAGACACACCTTAGCAACTGAACGATGACAGTCTACATGTTTATCCAGCTACATGATGTGTATTCAAAAAATGGAAAATAGTAACTCAAATATAACTGGATGTGTTTTGACCTTAGAAATTCTACACACAAATGTAGGCAATTTAAAAAAGTACGCACACTGATTAAATTTGCTTCTATAAAGGTTTTATCTTATAGCTACTAGAATTTAGTAAAAAACTGGCATATTGGTAGGCTTGTAGCTTGAAAAATCCTGTCATAAACCTACTCTCATTGCCATGAAAATTTTCAGCCTTCCAACGTTTCTGTCTATACTTTTTCTCCTTAAAACACTCACACTCCTCACCCCTCACACACACAAACACGTCAGCACCTGCCTCTCCACCTAAGTGCTTCCATAATGCCAATACTGACCGTTTAGTTAGAAATCACATCAGGAAAAAATAAACCTTATTACACTGAAGAAAATGTAAAGAGAAAGTAAGTTTACTACTCATAAAAAAAGCCATAGCAATAATATGTAAATAGCCAATGAAAAGATGAAATGAGCATACCATCTTCTGACTTCTGAGAGTATGAAGGAAAAGAGAAGAGAGTCCCAAAATCCTGACTCTTCTTGTCATGGGAAGACTTTCTATTGAAGAGAAAGAAATCAATCACCACTTAAGTCACCATCTCAGCCTTAAGAATTTACATATAATACGCACCACAGGGTTATAATTACACAGCAGGTTAGCCCTCTCGTGTGTTTCTCTTTGTAAAAACAGGGCAACCAAGCTCCTTTTTGCTCTCTCATAAGCATTAATGTGCATACACAGACTCCAGACAAAACAATTACTTAACAGAAAAGCAAAAGTTCCAAGTTAATCAAAATACCACTAAGTTTTATGGTTGACAGAACCACTTCAGAATTTAACATCAGTAAATTATTGGCAAAAATCCAAGAAGAAAGTCCGTCTCCGTCAGAGGTGGCAATAATCTGATTTCTCACACTTTACTGCATGTGGTAAAATACTTCCTTAAAAATCTGAAGCAGTTGACAAACTTCATACCCTACATGTTCCTGCTCCCACGCACCAGACGCAAGAAGAGTTAACCACGGCCAAAGCAAAGGAGGCAAAGCAAAGCTCCCAAACCACGACCAAAGCGAAGGAGGCAAAGCAAAGCTCCCGATTCTAGCGACGTCATAACTCAACTTGACACCCTTGGTTCAGAGCAACGTCCCCCACACCCGCTGCCTAATATTTTACATGGAATTTTACTGGAATGCAGCTACACGCATCCATTCACTACCATTTATGGCTGCTTTTTTGCTACAGTGGCAGCACTGAGTAGTTCAAGAGACCATATGCCTGCAAAGCCTAAAATGTTTACTATTCCAAATTTTTATGGAAAACATTTGCCAACCTATGCTCTCAACTATAAGCAACAGTTACGTAAACAGCTACAATATTAACCCAATTTATTCCTTCCTGGGGAGGGCCTTATCCAGAATTGTAACAGTTTCTTGGTGCTTTTACTGTGAGATCTGACAGATGCCAAGACACCCGACTGCACCTTGTCAGTGTTACTTACTCTGGAGCAGCTTTCGATTTGCCTGGTGAGAATGTGTATTCATCTTTATCTAGGCCATCTGAGGGGACAAACTCCTCTTCTCCATCATTTGCTATGGGAGATGCTTTGACCTTCAGCTCCTCTAAGTCATTATTGTCGTCATCATCATCGGCGTCATCTTCCTCCTCTTCCGAGAAATCGAATGTATACTTTGGCCGTTCAGCTAAGACAAAAACAAAAATGACTTTAAACCCAGCTTTATCAAAGTGAAATATTATTCCAAACCATACACTTGAAAAATAATCTAGCAGTCTCCGAAAACATGCAAGAGAAAAAGACAAGCATCGGAGAATAAAAGTGCCTGAGTTTGGCCTCAGTTACGCGGACGGTCCTAACGTCTGGCCTGCACTCCCAGGAGGCTCCGGGGTCACGCTCAGGTGCCCGGAGAATGCAACATGACCCTGATGAGCGTATCAGGATGCTGCTTTTCATGCTTAAAAGATATTCCAAACAGTGAGGAGAGGAGACGTGGCCACTGTAAAAGTGACTACTAATATGCGACTCCCCCATTTCTGCAATTACAAAGGACAACTTGTATATCTTTAGAAAGTGCCTTCTCTTAACTTCTTACATAAAAACTTCTATCATCTCTCTTCACAGTAGTTTTACCATGAAATAACAGAAATAGTAATTTTTCAGATGAATGAGGAGAAACAGAGTTAAGATCTCAATATATTAGCAAAATAATATAACACATAAAAAGCACCCACAGGAAAGTTATGACCAACCTAGATAGCATATTCAAAAGCAGAGACATTACTTTGCCAACAAAGGTCCGTCTAGTCAAGGCTATGGTTTTTCCTGTGGTCATGTATGGATGTGAGAGTCGGACTGTGAAGAAGGCTGAGCGCTGAAGAATTGATGCTTTTGAACTGTAGTGTTGGAGAAGACTCTTGAGAGTCCCTTGGACTGCAAGGAGATCCAACCAGTCCATTCTGAAGGAGATCAGCCCTGGGATTTCTTTGGAAGGAATGATGCTAAAGCTGAAACTCCAGTACTTTGGCCACCTCATGTGAAGAGTGGACTCATTGGAAAAGACTCTGATGCTGGGAGGGATTGGGGGCAAGAGGAGAAGGGGATGGACAGAGGATGAGATGGCTGCATGGCATCACTGACTCGATGGACGTGAGTCTGAGTGAACTCTGGGAGTTGGTGATGGACAGGGAGGCCTGGCGTGCTGCGATCATGGGGTCGCAAAGAGTCGGACACAACTGAGTGACTGATCTGATCTCATGGAGAAGGGCACACTGGTATAATGCAAATAAGCTTTACTATAATTTCTAGCATATACTACGGAATAAAAGTTTAAAGTCATTTGGGTGCTATGCAACTTTATACTTCATTTTAAATGTATGGGAAAAGCCTAAATACAATTTTAAAGCTGTTAATAAATTAATTTTCATGTAACTTGATATACTATTAAAACTCACCTCTGAACTAATGCAACATTGTAAATCAACTATAGTCTAACAAAAAAATGTTTACCTGTTATACTACCTATGTACTTTATGAAAAGAAATTCAATTACTTAGCGATTGAAGGCCTGAAATATAAAAGTATCTCCCAAAGAAAACAATCAGAATGTTTTTTCATTTTATGTAAATTAGGACTTAAAATTTGAGAAAAACCTATAAAATAGGACACTCATGAGTTTTTAAGTATTTGAAGACTTCAAATTAATAAATATTCAGAAAGGATCAAATCACATGCTTAATACTAATATACACTAGCAAAATGGGATTCTACAACCTAAACTCTGGCACTGCAATTATCTAAATAATGCTGTGTGCATATGAACCAGACTATAAAGTAGGGAAATTTCTCATGATATAAGAAACAGACGACACAACAAAAGGAAACCAACGCAGCACGGCCTACGGACCCCACGCTGCCTGTGGACCCAGCACTGCTAGTGCCCTACACCAAGGTACACACGTGTGTGCTCTGTCACTCAGCTGCATCCAACTCTTGGCAACTCCCTTGGGCTGTAACCCAGCAGGGTCCTCTGTCCATGGGATTCTCCAGGCAAGAATAGTGGAGTGGGATGCCACGCCCTCCTCCAGGGGAGCTTCCCGACACAAGGATCGAGCCCGCGTCTCCTGTGTCTGCTTGCACTGGCAGGTGGATTCTTTACTGCTGAGCCCACATCAAGGTACATTTTCTAGCAAACATCTCCTAACTCTGGACAGAATGTAACCCAAACTTTATTGTAAAAGTCAGTAAGAAAACACTTTCTCCAGATTTCACTTTGGAGAAATGTATGTCCAACTTTGCTAGAAAAGATCATTCCATAAAGAAGGCTTTTTGGTCTTTGTGAACTAACTTCTGAAATACGAATGGTTTACTACTTCAGTAATATTGATGATACTAACAGTACCAACTTCTGAGTAATACTAACTTTCTCAAACCACAAAAAATAACAAAATAAGTATAAAACATATCAGAATACCAGCCGCTCTCCTAAGTAAAGAGTCTCTTGGAATAACCACAGGTTCTGTTTCTTCCAAGTCACTTTCTGACTTGGATTCATCATCTGACCAAGGATTCCGTTTCTTCACTTTCTTTGCACTCGGTTTACCAGATGATGTAGGTGTTTTTCTCACCCTGGTACCTAAAAACAAATGAGTAACAATAAGGTATGTATCAATACTTACCTAAATATCATTAGTAAAAATAAAACTATTATAACGAAAAGTTCATTATAATGTTTGTGAGAACCGAAGATATTACTTCACCTACCAGAAAAACAGCACAAAGAATCTACTAATGCCCTGAACATACACATTTTCTCACAAACAAAAAACTGTAGTGATCCCTCACCAGGCTCTTTTTTCTCCCTTTTGGGTTTGGGGCCTCTGTGTACAGGAGCTGATGGGATCGGCGCCTCTTCCCCACCTTCCACTGCTGCTCCGCTGAGCTCTTCATCAAAGTCCACTCGGACTGCTGTGGCATCCAGATCGCCCTATACATTAAAAAGGAAGCCAAACCATCAGTAAAAATACAAGCCGAATTAATATCATATGTACTTTAGAGGCACATTTCCAGTCAATAGAGAGCTTTTCTGTATCAGATGAATAAAAAGAATGCGTGGGTCTACTGAGGCCCTAAGAGATGACACTGATCAGACCATGCTTTTTATGCAGCTATGGAAAATGATCCTGCTTACCACCCTAATCTATCAGTGCATTCTGTGAGATGACAGCTACTTAAAACCAACTGTAAGAAATAGGAAGGCAGCTTCTGATTATCCAAGGGACTTTCAGACTCAAAGTTAAGGACAAGGTACCAAAAGGTACCTGAAAAATTCATTGCTAGAGCTCAGGCCTCTATCCACCAGGAAAAAACCTTCAGATTATTGAAGATAATAAAAATAATCTTTAGATTATTATTATGAGAATAAAACATGACATGTCATATACTGCTAAGCATAAGACAAAGTCCCCTGACCCTGAAACGGAGAAAGAACAGAGTGACCTGTGAGAAGACGTGAGCAATCCTGCCCAGGGCCGGACAGACAATAGGGAAAAGGAGCCCTTTCCACTGGACACTGAAGACTCGGGCACATCCACCAGTTAACTGGATACTGAAGACTCGGGCACATCCACCAGTGAACTGGACACTGAAGACTCGGGCACATCCCCCAGCGAGTGAGGAGGGAAAGGACGGTGACTCGGTCTGCTGGCTCAAGGACAGCTGAGAGGGAAGGTCCATCACGTCTGACTCTCTGTGACCCCATGGACCGCAGCCCACCAGGCTCCTCTGTCCATGGGATTCTCCAGGCAAGAGTACTGGAGGGGGCCGCTATGCCCTCCTCCAGGGGAGCTTCCTGACCCACAGATAGAACTGGCATCTCTTATGTCTCCCTGCATTGGCAGCCGGGTTCTTTACCACTAGTGCCACCTGGGAAGCGTAAGGGCAGCCAGGTGGAAGCTGAATCACTGCACACAAGGGGTCACTGTGAATAACCAGTCTTGTCTTTTGGAAATATCACCCTGGTGGAAAGAGATAAGACAGAGGAATGAAGTGAAGAAGGTAGAGTCAGGACTGGCTGACTACAGACAGGATTGCTGGAGCCACATGGCTCACCTTAAACTGCCTCAGAGAAAATATACTGAATCCCAAGATAGTGTCAGTGGGGACCAAGATAAAAGCGTGGGTTTGGGGACTCTTTTATAGTCAGTCAGTAGGACTAAGTTACTGATTAAATGAGATACTCACCAGCTTCTGGCCTATGTTAGTGATGGCTGATCATGCCCAAAGCTAGATCAGGCAGAGGCAGGAGGGGAGTTTTAAAACTAGGATTAAGTCAGGCATGCTGAGTGTGTGGGGCTTGGGTGTATTCTGATGGCTGCGTTAGTCCAGCTCTCCTGGAACCATGACCACTTCAGGACATCGATTCAAGAGTCATCAAGTGATAAACGCTCTGAGCACAAATGCAATCACTCAAGGAGAGTACAAAAGGCGCAGAGAAATGTGCTGAGAACGGATCCTGACTAACACCATGTGAAATGGAGAGAAGAGAAGCCATTTCCAAGAAGAGAAAGCTCTGTGTGCAGGTGAGCGTGTGAGACCCTGGTTCTCAGCACAGCAGGAGAGGGCTCCCCCGCAGCCCAGTGCCCCATCTGGGGCTCCACTCTCTCTCTGCACAGAGAGCCCTCCGGCCTCACCCAGTGCCCAGGCTCATCTCCCAAGTTCCCAGGTTCACCCGGCACGCTCTGCTTCTAAACTCAGCCTGCCCAGAAAAGTCAGCCTTTCTCCTTGTGACCATCAGGCTCCTGCTTCCTCAGCTCTGAGATGTTTCCTTCCTCTGGCTAACCGACCCCCATTCTCCGAGAGGCTTTTAAATCCACTGTACATCAATCAACCCAATGATAGAGGCTGTGTCTGATGATCTTTTAACTAAAGGTAAAAACAAATAGTAAAAGATGACAGTTTACTTCAAAAGCCAAACAGACCCTTTTCTACTGTAAGACTTCCTTAACTGGTCATGATACAGAACTAAAGTTTATGGTTTATACTTGTTGTTGCTACTGTTCCATGATTTTAATTTAGAATACTGAGTAGAATATTTCTCTTTCTTTTTAGAAATGGGATGAAGTCAAGTCTCACTCTTTACATGTATGTGGGTCCTTGAGTAATGTCTTCATCCTATGTATGGATCAACTGCTTTCATGAACAAATGACTTCCTATCACAGTGAAATAGCAATACATTTGAAACAAAAAATACAGCATGATTTCATAACAGTAAAATTACGATTCCTACAAACATCATTACTGAGGTGGAGCCCACCCGCGAGCCGTGTGCTACCTTTCTCTTCTTCAGCAGCTTCTTGCTGGCATCTGCCTTCATGGCAGTGATCTCAGGAACCACTCTCCTGCCGTAAGGGGAGGGCATCGTCTCTTCTAGCTGAAGCTTCTTCACCTTAGGTTTGCCAACCTTCCCCTTGATTGCTTTTCCGGCCATCCCGGCCAGAACGTCTTCTCGTTCCTGCGCTTCCACTTTCTGGAGAGGAATCATTAAGGATGGGGAGGAAGGTGGGGCATAAACAACTCATCAGAAGAGATAATTGGGACTGCAGAAGAAGTCAAAGCTCATTTTAGTCAGGAACAGAGCTTTCTTTTCAGGTGATCTAACCTAAGAAAAAAACAATTCTAAACCAGAAGGCCTGGGCTATAGTCCCAGTTCTATCTAACAAGCTTCTCATTTGTAAGACAAGGGGTTGTAACTAAATGGCCTACGTGGTCCCGCCCAGCCCTAGAACCCTATGACATATGATGGGGTCAGGACCGCTGATGCCCTGGTATCATCAGAGGCCTAGCGAACCGTACAAAAAGGCAATTCTGGTAACAAATATGACGCCGTGCTTTACTCTTGCTTTACCTTGCTTCAATCTTAATGGATATTAATTTTTAAATGTATAAGTCAGCAGGGAAAAGTCTCAAATTTAAAAAAAAATAACTCATAACAGAAGAAAAGTATAAATCAAGGCAACACGTGATACTGTGATACTTGAAAGATCATTAAAATTCCAGAAATTGTATTAGGCAACTAATATACCACACTCATTCTTAAGAGTTTGAATTCTGACTTAGGTTATAAAACTAGAGCATGTGGAAAATAAATCAATGAAACAACTAAAACCAATAAATATAAGTAATATCATGATTAATAATAAATAGTAATTTACCTTGTACTACTCAAAATTAGATGATCATATTGCTACCATATTGCTATCATATTACTTGAATATAATTCTAAGATTTTAAGTGAGTTAATTAAAAATAAATTAGGCAATTTTAGGAAAAGTTGTATTTTATATCTTTCTCTACATTTTTTCTTTTATTTTTAAAAATGGAATTCTACTTGGAGAAAACTAAATTTAAAAAAATTTTAAATTTCTCTATTAAAAGTCTAAAGAGACTATCATTCTACTTTTTAAAAATCAAATACCTATATTTAATCACATATATATATTGTTCTTACCTCTTTGGGGGGAAAACATTAAAATTGAAGCAATAAGCTAATTTGAAGTCAGTTAAGCAATTTTAATTAGTAGAGAGTATTAGAATTTAACTCATTCTAAAATCCCACTCCATAGCTTTTATTCATCTACATCAGACATAACCGTTTTTTGACTTCATATAGCTAGAAGCTTAATCCTCTGCAGCTTATAAACACATTAACCTTTGTAGAGTTAAAGGAAATCCTAAGATAATTTAATTTTAAAAACTTTCATTTTGTTTGATAAACATTACTCTTTCAAATATATTTTAATGGAGACTTAACCTACATCCAGTTCTTCAACAAAAGCTGCTAAATCTTCTTTCCAAAGATCTGAAGGAGATTTCCTTTTAAGATCACTGACCTCTCGCCCCTATAATAAAAAAGTAGTGTGATTTAAACATTCAGTTATAAATGTATAATTTTTAAATGGATAAAGGATATATAAAACTATTTTTGGAAAAGAAAAATAAATATATGGAAAACACTGAAATAATTTCAAATTATTTAACCCACAGAAGTTCATACTTTTGCATCTCTCTGTTTAATCAGTTCTTCAACTTTTTCTTTAGTAAGAGACCATAGAGACATATTTAAAATATAATTAAAATCAGGGCCTGAAGGAGTTCCTGAATCAGAGGAACTATCATCATGCTGGTTTTGTGATTCTTCCTCTTCTGCTGCCTGCAAAGAATAATAAACTTTATATTAAAGTCCTGTATAATATGAAATCAATGTTGAATTTTACTGAATACTAAGTTTAAAATTCCACACATGCTACACTCTTAAAGCTACATCTTCAGGGTGGTGGGTTTATTTTAGATTATCTACAAGATTATCTATGAAAATATATTTCCTATAAAAAGTTTAAATTTTCTAAAAATGCAAAATAATGTCATCAAAAGGAATAGTATATTCAGCCTCTATTCAGGAATCTGGTGAAAAATTAACAGCTTGAGAAGACACTGCATCTTAACTGTGACAGAGCAGAAGTAACACTCTATCGTGCACTTTGTCAGGTCTTTGCACTGGAGAGTGAATAAACAATTTGAAACCTAAAAAAACATGTTTTACGGTTATAATAAATATGTTAAGATAGTCAGTCCCTAAGGGTGAATTCTTTTCTCAAGCAGGAACACTCAAGTAAGGACTAAGAAAAATTCACTTAAGAGTTGAAGAGCTGGTAGGTTAGAGTAAGAATTGTAAGGGCTATTCAAAACTTGTATTCATAAGGTCTTTTTTTCACAGAAATAGTTACAATTAAAACAATCTTCTTACACTAATACTAAATTTCAAAATCCAATGAATTTATTGTAAGTGACATCATCTTTAAAATTTTTTAAATAACAACAGCTGTTAAAATAAAATTGAATCTCAATTGTTAAAGGCACTCAGATCATTAAAAATGACTGAGTTAACCATGATACTCCATAAAACAAAAAGTTCACTTCCAGTAATCAAAAAAGAAAAGAAAAAAAGCCTTACAATTTAAAAAAAGTTTTACAATTTTAAATTTTCAGTAAAATAATGTATATATAAAAAAATTAAAGTTTAAGTTTATTTTAGAAGAGATAAAAATAAAAATTACAAAGAAAGATGCTTCATTGCATTCAAAGTATAAACTCAACTAAGTAACATTATCCAAGTAAGGAATGCTGTTGTTCAGTTGATAGACTATATAAGTATCTAGATAATTTAGGACAAATTAATACAATCTACAGCTTTTAAAATTTCTTCATGAAATAGTGTGCTGCTATGGAATTTCTTACACTACTATTAAAATACTATTAGGGTGTCAGGTGTCATAAAATCCTATTTAGACCCACACTTCAGAAGTCTATTTGCTCTAGGTTTTAATGACACACCAAGTATTGTTAATGAGTGCTCCATAAATGTGTATATGTATCACTGTTAACATGAAGATGACTAAGGACACTTTCAGGGGAAAAAAGAAAAAAAAACACCGCTTTTCAAGTTCCAGTGACAATTCTACCATGCTTTTGATCTTCTGATTATCTACTTTATAATTCTCTCTCCTTCAACTCTACATAACAAGACACTCTTGTAAGAGCAGCTCCTTCTGTTTCTGAAACCCCAAAAGTGAACAACATGCTGAGAGATTTTTGAGGGTTACAATGAAAGTACTGAAACCAAGCATGAGCTTTTACCCGTGAGGTCTATTTGCACCAGAAGGGCATTCTCAAACCCTAAACACTTTCACTTTTAAAAACTAAACATTAAATTCATTAGCTTACTAGCAAAATTTTTAAAGATATAATTTAAACCAACAGTGATACAGAAGGGCAAGTAGTGTATAAACCATAACTTGAGGTGTAAGAATGCAATAAAACACACTGAAAGGAAAGCAAGTGCTTAAGGCATCTTAATTTTGAATACTCTCCCACTTTGTCCTACCCACCTCCCTCAATTATCTCAATATGTAAATTGATATATAATTCATTTTAGTTTTACTCATTCTAGTATATGTCATTCTAATGACAGTTCAAAATTGAAAAAACTTTAATGTAAATGAAAGCAGTATTTCTACGTAGTTTGAAATATACGAAAAACATTATGGTTGAGAACTCAAATGCTGGGAAGTTTAATGTTTCAGTGCAAGTTATATCACATAATCATAACTATTTTTTAAAATGCAAACATTTGCATTTAAAATGCAAACAGTATTATATATGTATACAATATTCAATTAAGTATCTGAAAACTAATCATTTCCAAGTTTCTTCTTTTTTGTACATTTGTGTTCTCAATCACAATGTGGTATCACCTCTTTAAATTATCCACAACAGCAAGAAGCTAATTTTTGAGAGAACTCTCAAAGTTTCAATATTCCATTCACTGAATTAGTATTAGTACTCTATGATCTAAAATGGATAATTTAATTAACAAAACATCAGACTTTTAATCTGAAGTCCCAGGGTTAAAATCTCCAGCTAAAGATCTACGCCAAGATCAGAGCACACACATGGGGCTCAATAAATACTGATAAGTATTAACCATTCCATCTCTCATATCCCCAGAGTACAGGAAAGCCAGATCGAGGGAGTGGTGACCCCACACAGTGACTGCAGACTGCCCGGGGGGGATCATTTACGCACGACCAGAGCAGTTCCCAGAGTGACTTGCACCACACACCACCACCACCACCACCACCGTCCTTTACCAGCAGCTCACAAAGAAGGCCGAGGAGACTGAGCTACCTCCTCAAACCTGGAGCCACAGTCGAGGCCCAGGCAGAGCCACACTGGCCATGAGCTTTGTGGTGGGTGTGCACTGCCAATTCCTGTACCATATCCATTTCATGGATAAACAGAAGACTTCAGTCTCCAAACACACCACTCAGCACTGTTAGCAGTACTAAATTCAAAATTCAGGGGTTGGGTTTTTGGTTCGCTTTGGAAGTTGCTTTTAAAAGCTTCTCTGAATGTCTCATTCTGCAAATGATTACCTTTTCTTGTGCTTCTTTCCAGGCTTTCACTGGGTCAGATTCATAACCTCTCTGGACTAACATTTGAATCAAATCTTTCTTTGACCTATTCTCTATGTGAGGGAAAAATAAAGTTAGGATCAAGAAAAGAGATTCAATTTGTATTTGTTTATATTCTACTGATAAAAATGTCTTCTATTAATAAAGTTTTTTTTCCATTTTAATTAATGTTCAAATTTTTAAAGGTTGCATCTTACCTATAGTGATTTTCCCTTGTATCTTCTCTAAAATGAAACGGGCTTGATTATTAAGCTTAGTAGATTCTGCTCCCAACATTCCTACAAGCCACTCCTTTCGTAAACCATAATAGCTTAATCGTAAATCAAAGAATTCTTTCAAAATATCTTGCACAGTTTCATACTTCTTCAGACATCCCATATGATCAAAGAGTACCTATGCAAAATACAAAATTTTCAAAGATTATATAAATCTGTGTTGGTATTTTTAGCTTGTGTTATGTCCTACAGTATTTAAAATAACCATAATACACTTACATGAATACACACCACTCCTAAAAGCCAGAACCAAAATTATTCAGCACATTTCTGTGAATATTCCTTCGATAACTTTGAGAAATGGATAAAATTTCAATTCTCAAAACTATGAAAATATGTTATGTTGGAATAAATTTTTAAGATAGGACCTTAAAATAAGGTTCTTATTTAAAACTATATAAACTATGGCTATAAAACCACCTAATATTTTTTTCAAACTAAAAAGAAACACATTCTATCTGTAAGTTTTTAAATGTTAAAGTTCTCTCTTTCCTGTATATTCAGCAGATGTGCATTTGCCTCTCCTTTGATTTTTTGAAATGTGCTATAATTCACTCAAACTTCAACCTAGGGAGAAATCTTACTTCTCTATCCTTTTTATCCTTTTTCTATCAGTCATGGCACTTTTTCTCAGTCATTGTGCTATTGCTGGATTTTTTTTTCTTTTTTAAGTCTAAAAGCTAATTTGGAATGGAACGAGAATAATCATACATACTCACTTTTATTTTCCTCAATTATTTATAAGCTTAATAAAGCAGATTATAGTTACAAGAAGATGAGTACTTCATAATTAAAATGCTAATAGAGACAGACATAAGGCACACAGAAAGCCTGCAATAATCACACCCAGAACTTCAAGTCTGTGTGTCTAAGTATGTGTACCCTGTGTGTTCAAGCCCAGATGCAAAATGCAGAGCTGGGATTAAGAGTAGAGGATAATATTAGAGGAAAAGGAAAGTATCTCTAGATTCCTTAGCAAACATACAAGGGGAGAAGCATTCAGACTTACTACATTCACTTGTGTCATGAAGCTGGTTGCAAAAACCCCACTTACAAAATAAAAGAAAGGTTAAATTCATAGTAAATCTAGTTCACGTACCATGGAATTACAAGTAAGAGTAGTTTGAAGTTTAAAAACTTTGTGCAATCCAGCAGCTTCTGCTTGTGCTAGCTTCTCTTCAGTCATTTTCACCACAAATTTCACAGTTGTATCAGTATGATATTCTTTATAATCAGAAATTAATGCTGGTGTTTTATCTGTTCCATTTAGCATAGGTTCTAAAACCTGTTCTTTGTATACCTACAAAAGATTAAAAAATAAGTAATCCTTTCATGACACACATTCATGTTCTTAAACTACAAGTCACACACTCTTTTAAAATTCTCAATTCCAGTCGGGAGAAAAAGGGGAAACCTCCAGCTCCACCATCTCCGGCCCAGCCACTGCAGTCAGCAACATGCGGGGATCTTAATGGAGAAAGAAGATGACAAGGGCACAGCTCTGATCTGCCCAAAGGGTGAAAAGAGGCTGAGAGTGCAAACAGGATGGCATCAGCTAGAACTGACGACTTGACACCCGCCTATACTGACTGACGTGAATTTACGGACCACACTTGCAAGGGTTCCAAACATTATTCCTTACTCATTTCATATTCTACTCATTTCAGTGTAAACAAGATAACAGTCTTTTGAAAAGTTAGCTTCAGTCATTCTACATTTAAATAAGTTAAAAAACATTTTAATTACAATTTGAATATTCATAAGAATGTGTCAAAAATGCATGCAGGAATGTTTAAACACTCTATAGACTCAGGGCAAACAGAGATGGCATCCCATTCAAACCAGAACACACTATCTAATGCAACCGCCCTCCTCAGGCAGCTTGCATCTTGTACCAACCTGTGTCCAAGTTCTGACGGGGAGCTCGGTAATCTCCACCGTGTTTCTATCCACCACAAATATCTCACCACTGACTGCATACTGGTTTTGACCAAGTTCTTGGATCGTTCCTTTAAAGTTTTTGTAGTTTGGAAGCTGAAGAGAGAAATAAAAATCCCTTATGGGCCCAACTCCTCACCGAGTGCCACCTCTGAAGGCCCCCAGTCAGGAGCTCTTGCCAGCTCAGGTTCACACGAATGAACCCAAATTCCTCTCGTCCACAGCAGGCCCTCTCCACACAATCGCTTGGGCTTGAATTCACAGCTTCTGTTCTCAAAGGCCCAGCATTCCCTAACCTTGAAACCTTAGTGTCATCTTTCCTAGTCTTCCAAGAATACTACTTTTTGTCCCCAGTCTATTACCTAAATCCTTCCTTCTCCTGTAGATTAAAAATTCTCTAAATTCAGATTCCTCAGATGTTATGTTAGCTCTGCAGTCCAGAGCCAATGATCTGCCTTCCAGATCACTACTTATATGTCTCGAATATTTTGAATATTCTCACTGTCTTCTACCCAGCATGCCCTCACACCCTATATAACTATATGAGTCTCACTCAGCCCCTCAGGCAAATGACAAGGCCCTCCCCGCACCGCGCCCCCCCCCCCCCCGCCCCCGCTTCTCTGATCCCTATGTGTTACTATCACTACGCAGTCAGGTGCACAGCAGAGCACATTTCTCCTGGCACACTGAGCAACTAGCACTGTCCTCTGTCACTGTGAACCACATGCCCAGACGTCCTGCCTCGACAAAAGATTAACCTTTTGAAGACAGGGATCATAATATTTTATCTCACCACTTAGCACAGTATCATATATAGAAGATTATATATACATGTATATATACATACACACATATGTAAATGTAAGAAACATATTAATACTCAATATATCTGAAATAATTAAAATAAAATGCAATAATCATTGTAAGTAATCTGATACTCCTGTTAGAAATATTTTAAAGTACTTTATTTAGAGGAAAAACAGATTTTAAATCACACTCAATCTAATTTTTTTAAATACAAAAATGAAATAAAACTTGGAGTGAAATACATAAAAATATTAAGCTTCTATATACATGGAGTATGTTTTCCTCTTTGCTTATGAATCTAGACGATTTTAAACCATGTAGAAGAGGGCAAAGCATGTCGGAGGTTTTCCTTAGAGGGAGTTGGGGAAGAGCTGAACAATCAATGATGTGAGGAAAGGGGAAAAGTAAATATGGAGACATATTAAAATACCTGCAGTGTGTTTTTAAGTATCCTCATGACTCTCTAACATGATTTAGTTGCTGAAGAACAATAAAAAGTTGCATATAACTTTATCATATAAGCCTTATTCTTTATATAATTTAGATATTTGAAAGTCTGAAAAAAGCCTGAAATACTTTTACATTAAAATTTTAATAAACAGTTTCTCCCCATAAGCCTTATCTGCAGGCTTTTTGCAAACTTTATCTTTTACTGTAAGCACACATCAAGTTCTACACTAAGAAGGTCCTTACTGTCTAAAATACGTTCTAAAATGAAAATGGTTCCATTACTTTTCTAAAATTACTGACTTTGTAGTTCACACAATATCATTTGTTAAATACAAAAAAAAACCAATATAAGCAGTAAATTCTGCATCATTACCATGGGATGAGGATCCAGGCCATCGAGCATTCGCCTGACATTGTTCACAATCTCTCTGGCATCGTAGTTGGGCAGCTTACAAGCCCACCCTGTGCCAATGCCCTCAGCACCATTTATTAAAACCATTGGAATTATGGGAATATACCACTCAGGCTCCACACGCTGATTATCATCATAAAGGAATTTAAGCAGGTTGTCATCCACAGCAGGAAAAAGCAGTCTTGCTAAAGTGCTAATGAAAGGAAAAAGAGAAACGTGCAGCAATGTCACAGTTTGAAAAAAAAAAAAACTTTATATGTGATTACTTTACATGTCAGAAATCTTTTAAAATAATGCATTTAAAGTTTTTGGTTACAAGTACTTAATTTAAACTTAACAATAAAATTTACTTGACCGTATTACCAAATGTATTTCTCTCAGGCACAAAGCCAGAATAAAACAGCCCTGTTTTACTTAGATTACTTACTGACTAACCTGCCTAAATTCTTCATATTGATATATAACCTGGTAAGGATTTCCTCTTATTCTGACTAAACCACAAAACCCACTTTCAGCCTAAATAGTTAGATCAGAAAAATCCTTACATTCATTAGGACTGGCTTCACCAATAATTCATAAAAAACCGAGATGTGACCAAATACTTTGGAACATTCACCCTGAACATAACACTCAAGCTTCTCTCTCCATAGTTAAGTTAGTTAAGACGCTCAGTCGTGTCCGATTCTTTGCAACCCCATAGACTGTAGCCTATTAGGCTGTTCTGTCCATCCATGGGATTTTCCAGGCAAGAATACTGGAGTGGGTTGCCATTTCCTTCTCCAGGGGGATCTTCCCAACCCAGGGATTGAACCCAGGTCTCCCACATTGTAGGCAGATGCTTTTACCATCTGAGCCCCCAGGGAATATGGCTCTCTCTCCATAGCTACACTTCTATGACACATTTTGTTAGTTCCAATAACCTTCCAATAGTACTTATGCCATTATATCTCAAATGATTACCTCAACATTGTGAAAATATAACGAGGGCTCGCAGCATCTTTGCCCCCGTGAAGTCGAGTTCCAAACTGACCAATAGGCTGAAGCAAGTTGATGTTGTTGCTCCCCACAAAGTTCTGAGCCAAGTTCACAATAGTCATCATCAATGCTTGCTGCACAACAGACACAGAATACATTCACAAAGTTCCTCCATGAATCTCATTTTATTAAAACACAAATCCTCAATTCTTTAACATTTCCAAAGACCTCATAAAAGGAAAAACACTTGATTTTGCTGAATTATCCTATTATCATTCTTCATGCCAGTAAGTATAGCTCTCAATTAATTCCAGTCTCCATGCTTGCTTACTTCTCCATGATGATAAGCAGACATCTCAGCAACAGATCCAGCCAACTGCGCAACTTTCACTTCACGTTTATCATTCCTCTTGAAACAGGTAAATAAAACTTTTCGTTGACCTGGTTTAAAACCTGATTTTAAAAAGAAAAACCCTCTTTTAAAAATATTACTCAAGACTGAGTTGCAATGTTTCTTTTAGTGACAACAATGTTCTATATATTCAAGAGAAAAAGGCAAAGATATAGTCTGTTTACTAAAAATCACTAAAATTGCTGAGACTCTAACAAAATGAGTACCTACTAACATATTTTATATCATCTTAAGCTATTCTAAAAGTGAAGAACCAATTGAAAGACCCCTTCTAGTCTCAAAGAACTGCTGGGTGGCACCAAATTCCTTTCACAGGAGCTTTCAAACACTCATATTCCCAAAATGCCAGTTGTGATGAAAGTATCAGCAAGTCATCAAATAGCCTAAAAACTATTAGAATACCCTAAATCTGGAATGCTCTTATAAAGAAGAGATATGTTCTGGTAATTAAGAATGCAGGCTTTAGATTCTCACTAATCTGGATACTCTTCTCAACTTAGCCATGACTTTCTACAGCTTACTAAACCATTAAAGTCTCAGTGTCTTCTCAGTGTAACATAAATAATTACCTTAACAGGGTGACCATAAGGATTACATGAGATAATATAAGCAAAGCACTATGCTTTCTGATCATTTTTCCTGCTCTAGACCAAGGAGCACAGTAATAAACTTTTCAGTATATACCAGCTATCATCATTACCATGGGCCCAGAGCACAAAGCAAAAGGATAATAAAATATGGTCACTTTTCTTGAGAATTTTATAATCTAATTGAGCAGGCAAAATTAACATAAGTAAAATAAGAGGCACACACTACTGGCATAGAAGTTGACAGCACCTGAGACCAAATTAGACTGCAACTTCTAACGAAGACTTCAGAGACCGGATGTGACCTAAAGCTAGAACTAGATAGATTATAGAACCATCTGTTTTAGCTGAAAAACCAAGGGACATAAAGATGAACTAATTTTTAAAAGTTATAAAATCAAAACGCTCTAGATAAAAGACTAAAATCTGCTCCAACTACTCAGTAGCAGTCTAATTTTTTTGTCATGTTACATAAGCTAAAGCATTAAATTTTGGGGACTGAGGTCTAGGGCCATACCACCTTGAATGAGATTTATCTTGTCTGATCTTGAAGACTAAGTAGGGTTGGGCCTGGTTAGTACTTGGATGGGAGGCTCTGGGTACTGAGGAGTAAAGGTGCTTTTAAAATTTGGTCTGATAAATACTCTGCTGCTGCTGCTGCTAAGTCATGTTAGTCGTGTCCAACTCTGTGCGACCCCACAGACGGCAGCCCAACAGGCTCCTCTGTCCCTGGGAGAACTTATCAAAATCACATTTTACTTTTTATTTTAAAAAGTCTCCAATAACTTGGAGCTAAAACTTTAAAAATTTGCAAGCTATTAATATTTAGAAACTCAAAAAGGGCTTAAGATTCAAATTAAAGAATATAAAATATTTCAAAACTTCTAAAACATCTCAAAAGCAACTTTAGAATTTTAAAAATTATTATAAGGATGGGTTAAAATACATGAAATTAAAATACACTCAATAACACTCAAAAATGAAAAAGCGTCTTAAACATAAGCTACTTACCATCAACAAGAGATGGTATAGATCTTTCATTGTCTGAGTTTGAGAAGAGAATCAATTCCTTGTTGATAAAATCATTATAAGTCAAATGCTTGGTTGCTGTACCATATAAGAATTGCTAAGGGAAAAGTCACATAGCAATTATGTCATTATTACTCCATGGATTTTTAGCCTTTCTCTTTCTTCCCCCAGATCACAGCTCTTTATGACTAACCTCTGGTAAGCCATGTAACCTACGCTGTCTCCGATCTTCCATAAAGTTCGTTAACCATTCTTTTCTGTCATCGATCTTCTTCTTACTGAATGCCTGAAAAATTCCAGATAATTTAATACATTAAAAAAATTAATTTCACTATAGAATTAAAATTTATAAAAGCAAATAACTAATTATTAATTTCTGTGAAATTATAAAAGTCTTTTCCAACACACTTTTATCAAAAATACATTTGAATAGAGGTCTCTGAATTAAAGAACTATGAAAGCAGAGCATAATCTGAGGTGATGGGGAATGACACTAAGATTAACTAGGCTGGGCTTAGAATTAAAGAGAGACATCCCACAGCAAGCCAAGACTGGGAGGGGAAGGATGGCAGACAGAGGGAAAGGGCATTGGGAGAGATTTCTTTTTTAATTTTTAATTGGAGTTTAATTGCTTTACAATGCTTTGTCGGTTTCTGGTGTACAACAGCATGAATCAGCCATAAGTACACAGATATGCCCTCCCTCCCCCATCCCACCCCTCTGGTCATCACAGAGCACCAAACTGGGCTCCCTGTGCTCTACAGCAGTGAGCTACCTTACGCATGGTAGTATATGTATGTCAATGTGACTCTCAATTCATTCCCCACCCCTCTGTCTAGAGAGATTTCTTAATTAACTTTGTTACCAAGGTAATGGCAGCATCATCTTCAGGACCAGCATATCTAAATAAGATACGGTGCCTTTCCATATCAGCAAAATATTCCTTGGCTTCCTTAGCTGTACTGGTACCCAACCCTGCACAATTTTTAAAATGAAAGTAAAAATAAGCCAGACAGAAAGAAAAAGACAAATGCTATATGATCTCACTTATATGTGGAATCTAAAAAAACAAAAAGTCAAACTCATAGTAACACAGAGTAGAATAGTGGTTACCAGGGGCTGAGGGGAAAAGGGAAATAGATATCAGTCAAAAGTACAAACTTTCAGTTATGAAATGAATAAATTCTGGGGAATCTAATTACAGCACAACGCCTATAGTTAATAATACCATACTGCATATATGAAAATTACTTAGAATAGACATTAAATGTTCTCTCAAAAAAAAAAAAAAGCTATAGAAATGATTAACAAAATCCAGAATGTAGGAAATGATACAGGACAAACTATCCAACTTTTTAAACAAATAAATTACATGGAAAACAAAAAAACAATGTAAGATTTAATAGACCTATCAACCAAATGCAGTGTGTGGGCTCTGTTTGGATCCTGATTCAAAAATATATACATATATAAATGAACATTTTTAATATAATCAGGAGAATTTTAACAGATTGAGTATTTAAGGTTATTAAAGAAAGGTATGATAATGGTATGATGGGCATCAAAAAATCCTTTTAGAAATACATATTAAAGGATTATAGAAATTAATTATATTATTAATGCCTGGAAGTTATTAGGTTGGTACAAAAGTAATTGAGGTTTTAGGCTATGAATTTTAAATCATTATAATTAGGCTCAAACACATTTTCATTAATCAAAATAGGAACCAGTACAATCAACACAATTTTGCCAACAAGAAATGCTCATTTATTCTTGTAGCATAAACACTGGCGCTTCAGGAATCAACAAGCCCTGAAGAGGCATTTCCTGCCTCCTGCTTGTGGTGGAAGCAGTTTCCTGCAAAAAGTTGTCGAGATGCTTGAAAAAGTGGTGGTTAATTGGTGAGAAGTCGGGTGAATGTGGTGGGTGAGGTAAAACTTCATAGCCCAATCTGTTCAACTTTTGAAGCACTCGTTGCGTGACAATGGCTGAGCACTGTCCTGGAGAACTGGGCCCATTCTGTTGACCAATACCAGCTGCTGGCATTGCAGTTTTTGATGCATCTTATCGATTTGCTGAGCATACTTCTCAGATGTAATGGTTTTGCCAGGATTCAGAAAGCTATAATGAATCCAATGGACAGCAGACCACCAAACAATGACCATGTGTTTTTTTGGTGCAAGTCTGGCTTTGAGAAGTGCTTTGAAACTTCTTCTCAGACCAACTGCTGAGCTGATCGTCACTGGTTGTCATATAAAATCCACTTTTCATCACACGTCACAACCTGATCAAGAAATGGTTAGTTCTTATTGCATTGCACAAGAGAGGACAACTTCAAAATGATGATTTTTAAAATTTTTATTCAGCTCACGAGGCACGCACTTATCGAGCTTTGTTCACCTTTCCAATTTGCTTCTAATGCCAAATGACCATAGAATGGTCAATGTTGAGTTCTTCAGCAACTTCTTGTGTAGTTGTAAGAAAATCAGCTTAAGAGATGACTCTCAGTTGGTCACTGTCACCTTCTGAAGGCCAGCCACTGTGCTCCTCATCGTCAAGGCTCTCGTCTCCTTGAACCACACCTGCACTGCATGTTTGTTAGTAGTTCCTGGGCCTGATGTGTTGTTGACGTTACAAGGTGTCGCCACTGCTTTACAACCCATTTGAACTTGAATAAGAAAACTGCTCAAATTTGCTTTTTGTCTAACATTTCCACAGTCCAAAATAAATATATAATAACAAGTAATAAGTCATTAACAAAAAGAACATATAGCAAGAAATGCACAGTAAAATGATGTATAATATAACCACATTTATTTAAGAATGTATTCCAATATCAAATGACAAAGTTCAGCAAAGGAAAACTGCAATTACTTGTGCACCAATCTAATATTTCAAACTAATGGGGAGGTGATGAGAAGAGTTCAGATGAAACAAGATTGTTCATGAAATGATGACACTTAAGTACATGGGAAACCCATTAAACTACTCTACTTACATAAAATTTTCCATAATAACTCTTTAAAAATCAGTGATAGTTGTTTTTGAAAGCTATAAGAGATAAACTTTCAAAATACTTTATAATGCTCTCTTAACAGGAAATTTATGTCAATAGTTAAGTTCACAAAATTTAAGTGTTTTAGAATACAGACCTTTGTAGTATTTTATTTTCCAGGCTTTCTGGTTTTCTATATGTTTTTTCCACTCATCAAATTCAGGAATACTGTAGAAGGAAAGTTCCTGCTTATTTTTGCTAGCCTTAAATGAATAATAAAAAAAATTAGTTTTTCTGCTACTATTTAAGACCATTGTATAAAAGTATATTAATGTAAATAGTACCTTTACAATAGGGGTAATGAACTCTTCAAGAAAACCATGCTTCAAAAGTGATGGCCAATTGTGATGGATGAAATTAATAAGCAGGCCTTTTATGTGAGAACCATCTTGATCCTAAATAAGTATCAGTAAAGAGTGTCATGATAATTTAATGAAATGTAATTACTTTATATAATCAAATTTTTAAATATATGAATGCAGCAATGAGGCAAAATTCCATTCAAACTTTAGAACTGCACTGTATAAAACAGAAGACATTATTCTTTGGATGATTAAAGAATTTCTTTCTTAAAATTCAAATAAAGAATATAGCTATGTGATAAACTGAATCTTTCTGTCACTATAAAACATACTACCATTATCTTTTTTTATAGTTTTCCCAGATTTCACTAGAAGACAGAAATACAAGAAACACAGTTATAATGCCACTTTGCTGAAAGAAGAAATCTATGGAATACAAGTACTCACAAGTCTTCTCTTAACATAAAAACTGATAAATTTCTGCCTAAAATTACACAGCAGCTTCTCAGTTGAAGATTTACCTACAAATGCTTTCAGTTAGAGTACATGAGACACAAGCAGTTGGATGGATACGAAACTCTTCAATTTTATGTGTATGCTTAGTCACTCAGTCATGTCCAACTCTGCAACCCCATGAACTGTAGCCCACCAGGCTCCTCTGCCCATGGGTATTCTCCAGGCAAGAATACTGGAATGGAATACTGGAAGGTCTCCCAGGGGATATTCCCAACCCAGGGATTGAACTCAGGTCTCCCACACTGCAGGTGGATTCTTTACCATCTGAGCCACCAGGGAAGCATATGAAACTCTTCAGTTTTCTAGCTCTTGCCTAATTACTGCCATTTTACTATTCAAATCCTCCTAGCTTTTTGTGCATCCCAAATTATGCTATCATAAACAAATATCAGCCATTTTCCTATTGATTAACCTTTCCTGCTTATAAATTTCACCATTTCCTTCCTGTTTACAGGCAAGCTTCAACGTCATAATACTACAGTGTGTTCTCTTTCCATATTTACTGAATTTAAAAACATTTTAAAATAACTAACCAAAAAGGTGGGTACCATAAATTAGATAATGTAAAATGTACTTCACACAAACCCTGCCATTAAACAATATTTTTCCCCTGTGAAGTATAATCATTTTCAATTTACTATCTTGGAACAAATCTCATGAAACAAATATCCAAAGGACATTCTGAAAAAGAGATGTTTTATTATGTGGCAACTTTTAACCAACCTGATCAGTCATAATCATAATCTTTCCATAGCGTAAAGTTTTCAGAGATTCTGCATCATCATAACTTTTCTTATATTGTAGACCAACTATTTTAATAATATTGTTTATTTCTGCATTTTCCATGATCTGTGCAAAAATGAAAAGAATTGAAGTATTTTAAAGTGTCAAAATATAAAAAAGATGAGTCAGAATTGACACATAAAAACACACCAATTTTAGTTAAAGTAATAAACTGTCATATACACATGTGGGTACATATGCAGATACACACCTGTTTGTGAGAAGCTTCCCGCACGTTAAGAATCTTTCCCCTGAGGGGAAAGACCCCATATCTGTCCCTCCCAATGACGCCTAATCCAGACACGGCCAGGGACTTGGCAGAGTCTCCTTCTGTCAGGATCAGTGTGCACTCCAGGGAATGTTTGCCACCTAAGAGAAATGAGTAATGATATATACTCCAAATTTCCCAATTTTACCAATGAAAAACATGAAACCAAAAAGTTAACAATCACAATGATAATAAAACATTATAAAGAGTCATCTTATATTATGCTCAGTATAACGTAAAAATGAAGTATATTTTATTGAAGTTTTATCCCCCCCAAATTGTAATATGTGTGTGACAATTTTAGTGAAATTTATCCTCTGAAAATAAAATCCTATATATGTGGAAAATTAAAACCGTCTATAACTGAATAAAAACTTAAATCAAAATCTAAAAACCAAACAAAAACTGAATCTTACCAGCATCATTAGCATCATCCAATTTGGGAATACCTTTGATTTTACTGTACTTTACTGATGAACACTTCTTGTTCAGCTGTGTCTGAGCCTTAAATTTCACCCAGTTCAGGATACTTTCTACAATGCCACAGTTAGAGGCCTAAAAATAAAAGAAGCAAGCAAGAAGTTCACACACTTAGCTAAAATTAATGTAATACTTGGAATCTGGGCAGTTGTAAGGCAAAATGATAATAATAATGATATATGCTGTCAAATTATTCTAATTACAGTAAATTAATTCAGGCAGCTATTCACCATGACCTATTAGACTGAAAGGTAAACACATGAGAAAAAGGCAACTTTACCACATATGAAAAAAATTTTATTAGAATAAACTCCATAAGAAATATACACAGCTTTTGTTACAAGTTAGTTTTGTTAAAATGAACACAGTAAAGGCTGATCCACCTATGAATTTACTACCTGGGCAATTATAGACACTGACATTTATGATATCCTTCAATACAAAAACATGAATCTGGAATTCACTATGACAAAAAAAATTAACATGAAGGGAATATCAGGATAAACTCAAAAACTTATGAATAGTCCTTATTTTTTAAAGAGCTTGGTAATAAGGATTCTAACATTATACTTGTGTGTCATTCTGCAGTGAGTTAACGGGTGATAAGATGTCAAACTTTACTCCCCGAAAAAGTAAAGCATCTCCAAGTTTGAGTTATTTATTTTTCATCAACCTGGGTAGTTTGATTTTAGGTGTATGAAAGAGTTTTCTGGAATGTTTCAAATATAAAAAGAAATGAACTATGTTATCAAATCTAAACTTCCTTTGCCAAAAATGAAAAAGTATAAAAACGAAAATCAAATTACTTTATAAAAAGAACAACTGTTAAGAGGGCAGAAATTTGGGAAATGATTAGCATTGGGTCATCGGTATTCAGAATTCATTATGATCAGACCCAAAATTACTATTCTATAGGCCTTTAGCTAAACCTAAAAATCAACTTTTGTTTTTGTTTGTTAGACCCTACCTTTGAAATTCCAATACCAAAATTTGATAAATGTTATCTCTATTGCAATATTACATAATATTCCTCCAAAAAACTATAAACTTTCAAAGAGGAGGGGCTGTAATCTATTCATCTTTACATTCCCAGGGCAAACATAAGGCATTTAATATATGTTTGGTGGCATTGGTGAATAGGAGAATTGAGGCAAATCTTATACAGAAAAGACTATAAAAAATTATTAGCAGCCACAGCTCAGTTATAAATCTAAGATTTATTATTTATATTATCATCTTGTTTCAGAAAGGTTAAGGCAGCCTAAATAAATATGTGCTAAGTAAAATGAAGAAAAATATATACAATACGGTAAATTTTATGTTAGGCATATGTTACCATAATTTTTTTTTTTAAGTTACATCTACAAAATCAGTAGATGAATTTGAAAGGAATGGAAAAGATGAAGACAGGAGTCCTGTGAGGACCTGTATATTTTTTAGATGCAAAACTGGCTTTTTAAAGACCAATGCAAACTGAAAACATAATTAGTTACATGATTCCCTACTTTAAAGTTTGGCAAAATAATCAACTGTTTTATGAAACAGTGTCTATCTAAACTTTGAAGTTTTCAGAATCAAGCATTTTAGTTTTTAGGATAAGTATGCCTGTATCTGCAGTTAAATAAGAAACTAATCAAAGTAACTAGAATAAATAAATCAAGAAAACTACTTAATCAACTCTAAATTAAACAAAAAACACTGAAAAGTAATATACGTTTTACTCACTGCTTTAAAAAATTTTTCTGATAGTTGGCATTTGGATCCAAAACTTTTGGGCTGCAAAGTCATGTTTTCCTTAGTTTGAGAATCAAAAGTTGGATTTTCAATAAGGCAGTTAATAAAAACCCATATATGATTTTTTACCTGTTGAAAACATATCCAAAAAAAGGTCAATATCAGAATTGATGTTACTTAACAATTCAACAGAATATATAAAACATCACTTACTTGAAATGGTTTCACTGACACACCAGCTTTGTTCTTTTTCTTAACTACTTCAATCAGTTTACCAACAACTTGGTCTACTACGTAATCCACATGCCGTCCACCCTAAAGAGGGGGGAACAAAAGAATACAAAATCTTCTGTAATTAAGGCAGCAAAAACAGTAACATTCATATTTTTCTAGAATGAGCATTTAATCTTCAACACAACTTTTTAAAGTTAGTATGACTATATTACTCACCCTATATATCAGAGGTAATATGATAAGTCTCAGAAGGAAAGAGTTGAGATTTAAAACATAGTCTTTTTGGCCATAGAGCTAATTAGCAACTCTATATAATGCCCCACAAAGTGAAAACAATGAAAATGAGACACGGAAGTGAGAATGAACACTGGCCTGGTGGTAGCAATGACACTCACAAGACTGCCACTCAGGGACCATGGTAGCCATCAACAGTGGTCTTCCCCTTCACATTATGGACAAATCCAACTGTGTTTTTAACTGGCAACATGTCCAGTTACAAAGATGTACCAATCTAGACTCCCTTGCAGGTAAAGGTAGCCACGTGACCCAGTTTTAGCCAGAAAAGCTGGCAGAGGTCCACTGGATCGCGTTTCCAGGAACACTGCTGCATTCCTGATATAAGCAGAGAGATCCACTTCACATATGCATTTGTCCCACTTCATTCTCTCCTTAGGACTTGGAAGGGTGCAGCAGACGTATTAAAGGCATGAAAATGAAAGCCACATGCTAAGAGAGGCAGGAAAGAAAGCCAGGAAGAGAACAGGTCCCTGTTGACACTGTGAAGTCACAGAACCAGACTAAGACTGCCTGCCATCAGTCCCCAGAAGAGGAAAGTGAAACCGTCACATGTCTACAGACCACTGCATATTAGGTTTCTATTACACATAATAAAATGCAATCAAGTCTGATACAGGATTTCTGTTGACTAGAAAAAGTGATGCTAGATTATAAAAAGTAAGTTCAAACTTGAACAAAGTTTGACACAAGTGATAGCTCATGGCTTTATTCTAAAATACACACTTATATTGCCCAATATTTCATTATGGTCAATGGATAAATGGTTATAGATGAGAAGAATTTCATTTGATTTGGAAATTTAAAAGCCTACAAAAAAGGTTCAAACTCCTTAGAACCACAGATAAGGTATTTCATGATGTGATCCCAAAACAGACTCATTTCTTTTTATTTGTTCTTTTACACTCAAAACTCAGAACAAGGAATTTGTTATCATTCTAAATTCCATAAAATACAAATGTATTCAACTATAAGCACTAATCATGTAAATTTATTTCTCAATGGATGCTTAAATTATAACAGATTTCATAGAAAATATACTTTTATTTTCATAAGTCAATTTTGATTTCACAAAAGCAGGGTGGAGGGGTATTATTTGTTGTTTTATCTTGTTTTTAATGAAGACTGTTCTACAACTGACTTGGAAACAAAGAATTAGTGTACTTACTTTTGTTGTTGCAATGCTATTTACAAAGCTGATTTGCTGGAATCCTTTTTCACTCAAAGTGAGACAAACGTCCCATCTTTCATTTGCAAGTTCATGAATAACTTTTAGAGCCACTCCCGTTTCATCCAATTTGTCTTTCACATAAAGATCTACATAACTGCGAAATCCATTTACCTAAAATTTGGAAAAAAAACAGTGAACAATTCTTCTGGCACTGGCAGCTGAGCTAGGTGAACACCAGCCAGTGTAGACATGTAGAAGGGAAGGCTCAAAGAAGCTTTCTTCTCCTTTATAAGAAAACAGCTGGTTAAACAACAAATTTTCTATGCATCTTCAAAAACTTGAGATCACAGGACAGCTGCACATCCAAAGTCTGAAGAGAGACAGGTGTTTGTAGGGAGACACAGAACCTAAATCATTTGCTTATCTGGGCAGAAGCTGCTTGGTGTGCTATAAGCCCATAGGAACCTGGAACCAGAGCTTCTGATGAATTTCTTTCTATAGCCAAGTGTGGACTAGTGTGAGTGCGTGAAGCACCTGAAGGCTGTGGTCAGAAGGGGTTCCTAGTCTTTTGCAGGTCTTTCCTCACAGGGTAGATCAGAAAGAATTTAGAAAAAGTGACCCTCAAGGGGCCAGGTGGAGAATAGCAGCCACTAGGAATTCAACCCAGACCCTTCACCCTTATCAGAAAAAAAAAGAACGGCTTACTTCACAGGAGGAAGGACACAGCTGGAAAGCAGTGGTGAAATACCATCAGAGCTGGGATAAAGTACTTCTGCCCGCCCCACCCCTCCTATGCCCATCTCATTTACATCTTAAAAAGGCTTATCCTGCAGGGCAGGGAGCCTGAAGAACACAGAAGGAGAGCACTGGTGTGACCTGATGCAACCAGAGGAAAACAGAAGACAAAGGGAACGTCTCCACCTCAAGCAGAGGCATAGACACTCCTGAGAAGGCTAAACCCCGAGACACAGGCCCTGAGCAGTCCAAAGCCTGAGACTAATCAGACATGGGGGTCTCCCACAAGCTATACCCAGGTTAGCAGGCCTCCAACTGTAACAGTGGTTTCCAGCTGGAAGAGCTGCAAGAGACCCTCCTTGACCAGCAGCTCCAAGGCAAGCCCCAAAGTATAGAGAAAGGACAAGAAAGAATCTGAAGTATCTGGTGCCCACAGCAACAACAGACCTCAACACTAGTAACCGCGGGAACAACAGCCTGCAAATACAGCCCATTCCCTGTACAGATTAACATAAATCCTCATACTAAAGCCTATTCACACCATATTTACTATGCTATGCAACATAGCTGGTGTTCAACAGAATCTCACAAGGTATGCCAAAAGGCAAGAGGAAAACAGTCTGAAAAGACAAATGAATCATCAGAACTTAGATATGTCGCAGATGTTTTAACTATCAGATAGGACTTTGGCTACCTGATGCAAAGAGCCAAATCATTAGAAAAGACCCTGATGCGGGGAAAGACTGAGGGCAAGAGGAGAAGGAAGGGGACAGAGGACGAAATGGTTGGATGGCATCTGACTCAATGGACGCAAGTCAAGCAAAGTGCGGGAGACAGTGAAGGGCAGGGAAGCCTGGCATGCTGCTGCAGTGCATAGAGTCACAAAGAGTCAGACACAACTTAGCACCTGAACGACAACAACAGTGGCTAACAGGTTAAAGTCTCTTGTGAGACAGAACCTTTAAGAATGGATCAAATGCAAATGCTAGAAATTGAGAAAAGCAGAAGATACAAAGAGTGCCTTTGGCAGGCTCAGAAGTAAACTTGACACAGTAGAGGAAAAGTCAATGAACTTAAAAATACAGCAACAGAAATCAAACAAACTGAAACTCAAAAGAGAAAATAGAGTGGATAAAGCAGAGTAAAACATCCAAGAGCATGGGTCCTACAATTTCTGCATAATTAGACTACCAGAAGGAAAAGGAAGAACAGCACGTTAAGAAATAACAGCCAAAATTTTTCCAAAATTAGTGACAGACACCAAACAACAGATCCAATAAGCTCAGGAGACACCAAACAGAATTAAGTACCAAAAAGAAAAACCAACAACAACAACAAAAAACCCTATATATATTCATACTCAAAAAACAAAGACAAATAGAAAATCTTCAAGGCAGGCAGAGGAAAAAGAAACCTCTTACCAAAAGAGGAAGGAGGATATGAGTCACAGCAGACGCCATGCAAGCAAGAAGACAACAAAGTAACATTTTTAAGTGCTAAAAAACAACTACTGACTGTACTTCTATACTCAGTGAAACTCTGTATCCTTTCAAATGAAGGAAAAAATTCTCTCAGACAAACATAAACTGAGGGAAACTACTGTCAGCAAATGTATCCACAGGAAATAAATGGTAAAGAAAAATCTCCAGCCAGAAGGAATATGCAATAGATCAGAAACTTAGACCTACAGCAAGAAATTAAGAGCACTGGAAACGGAATAAAAGAAGGTAAACTATAACTCTAAAGTATAACTGACTGCTTAAAGCAATAGCAACATCATCAAGTCAGAAACTTGACACAGTTAAAAAAAAAAAATCAATGAACTTGACTGTGGGAATATTTCTGCCACAACTTTTTCAAATATTTCTTCCTCCTCATTCTCTCTCTTCTTCTGTTGTTTAGAGAATATGCCAAAGCGAAATGTATGATGAAGAGGGCACAGGGACAGAAAGGAGGACCTGGGGATACACTGTTATAAAGTTTTCGCTCTACACACAAAGTGACAAATCAAGGTGGACTCAAATTATTTACAAACAGGTGTTATAAACCCTAAGGCAATCACTAAAGAAGTTTTAAAAATAAGAATAATAAGTAAAGAGGATTCTTAGAGGGCACAGTGGTAAAAATTTGCCTGCCAATCAATGCAAGAGATGTGGATTCAATCCCTGGGTTGGGAAGATCCCCTGGAGAAGGAAATGGCAAGCCACTCCAGTATTCTTGCCTGAAAAATCCCATGGACAGAGGAGCCTGGCGGCCTACAGTCCATGGGGCCTCAAAGAGTCAGATACGGCTGAGCAACTGAGAACATGCACACACACATAATAAGTAAATAGAGAAGATGAAATCTTTTTTTTTTAAATGCTGAATTAAAACCAAAGAAGGCAGGATACTAGGAAGATAAGGATACTAAGTAACCAAGAACAAACACAATGAATCAACATATAACATGATGGTAAGCTTTAATCCAAATGTATCAATAATTACTTTAAATGTCAATCATCTAAATACACTTGTTAAAAGAGATTAACCATTTAAAAAGCAAGATCTAACTACAGGCTGTCTACAAATTAACAAAGCGTGAGTTATTTTAGAAGACACTTACGGGCAATTTCTTTCCATTAAACATGACCTTGACTCCCTTGCAGGAACCAGCCAAATCATAAGCTCTTCTGGTCATGAGAGCAACAATATCCCTGTCAAGCTTCTCCATCTTAAATTTGGACAGATCTGGTTGGAATGTTATACATGTGTAATCTTCACCATCAAAATGTTTAATTTTGGCTTCAGAAGTCTTCATCATATTATTCATCCATGTCTTTAAGAGAAAAAATATTTAAATATTTATATTGTGCTTCTATATTAGATAATAAAGACTCAGCTAATGAAATACATTCATTTACCACAACTAGAACCATTTTCCAACTTTCACAACAAACCAATCCCTAAAACATTACTATAAATGAAGAAATTTTAGATAAAACTATTATAACAACCTCATGCTGAAAATAAGCAAAATCAACTGAACAGCTTTATATATCGTTAAATCTTTTAAAATCTACAAATGACCATACAGAATTATACAAAAATAAAAAGGTACAATGCTTTTCTAACAAAATTATTTTAGCTTACGCAAAATTTTCAAAGGTCTACAAAAGTGAAATATAAAACTTTGAAATATAAATGATCAATCGACAAGGAAATTTTCAAACGTGCTAACTGGGTGCATTTCAATTAGACTGTACGGCTCAGGACCCTCCCTGCTGCTCACACACGCTAAAGGGAAAGTCTGTCAAATAAAGCATTTTGTTTTAAAGGAATAGGAGGAAAACAGATTTATGTAAAATCTCCCAGACATTCGGTAGCCTTTTTACTCTGATGACTTGCTTAATGCTTAAAATAATAATTTATATAGGTATCTAAGGTATTATAGAGGTATTACCTTGGCAAAGCACAAACATGATTACTCTTAAAAAAGAATCCGTCACATTTCTATCATACCTGCTTAAAACTATGTTTGTATTCTTTGCAAGCAGTTTCTACTGTAAACTTTGTACTGAAAATATTACAAAGTTTTGCACCATAACCATTGCGACCACCTGTAAGAACAATTAAATGTGAAAGGTTTAATGAAAACAATTTTAAAGGGACTTTGTTAACTCACCTACCATAGGGTAGGTCTGTTGCAAAACAGTTTCCACTTATTATTTTAATCGATTGAATATTTCAAAGTATATTTAGATTTTTCATTTAAAGAAACATACAATTAAGATTTAGCACATACAGTAATAGTATATTTTGTAGATTATCTTCATAACAATTTTTAAAAAATTAAGCACTGTATCTTCAAACAATCCAGTAAGTCTATATGAGTATGAATCTGAGCTTTCTATCACAGTTACTTCTATTACAAAACTCTAATCTATATACCTTCCTAGAACTTTGGTTTTGGAAAAAAAATCATCTTTGGGGAAATGTAAATAAGTAGAAAAACAACTGGCTATGGTCAAAGCACTTTCAACTCTATAGAGTCTAGACTTTCAACCTTGACTCAAAGAAAACACTTTAAAAGTAATTGATACCAAAAGACATGGTGCTTATGTAAAAACAAATTCACACATACAGAAATCATATGCATCTTACTTTCATCAGTACTCTAATTCAGAACCCAAACTATCAGCCAGGTTAGACAGAGTTCCAGGAGTTCTAGCAGAAGTCAACGTACTACAAGTTAAGTGTCTATAATCAAGACAACAGTAATACACGATAGTTTTTATAGATATTAATTCTAAGAAGGATTTTCTCACAACAAAACTAGAAAAGCTTCCTTTTCTGTAATGTCTTATATAGAAATAGTAATAGACTTCTATGTTAAAAGACCAGTATTTCTCAATAAAAATTCCGATCAGCCATTTAGACTTTACCTGTTACTTTTTTCTCATCATCGTCATAGTTACTGGACGTTAAAAGCTGTCCAAAAATTAATGCAGGAACATAAACTTTCTCTACTTTGTGTTCTACTACTGGAATGCCTTTCCCATTATTCCAAATGCTTATTATGTTAGATTCACTGTAAATAAACAAGCAGAGTTTAGAGCTTAAAATAGTTTAAAGATAAATCAATTAATTTCCGTCAAAAGTAAAGTGACCTAGAATAAACATGAATGATTATAAGCAAAAGGCAAGCCATTATCAATTGGAAGACACTCACTCATCTTTCAAGAAAACCCTTGCTGAGGACACATATTACCATCCCTGAGTCCTAACTCTAATTAGGGTCACTAAGTTCTGCAGGTAATACTGCAAAAATCTCCCAAGAAAACAAAACTCTTCTCAACAGTAAAAGCAGTGAAGCTTGTATAAGAAGCCAGCTATCAATTCCACTTTCTTTTCATACATAGGAGCCATGAGCCAGTCTCCCTGTGAACCACAGGCTCTGTGGGGCTAGCGGCCATAGCCATTTCACTTCCCACCTGACTGCTGAGGAGTGCAGGCAGAAAAGGAAAGCTATCTGAAATATATTCCACTCTCCATCTAAATGTTAGAGGGTTATTTATACTGTAGCAATCATTGTTAGACTAAAAAGCACATCATTTTCTTTCCCCAAATCAGCAAACCAACTTTTCTTTCCCTCACTTTTCACAATACAGGTTCAACTCTCCGAATCACAGAGACTCAACTTTTCTTTCCCTCACTTTTAACAATATGGGTTCAACTCTCTGAATCACGTGGACTCAAATTTTGTTATTTTTATTCATATCTCCTGATCATTAAGACATGTGTTTAATATTTTAAACTCAGTTTGTCCTATTAGATTTGCTTCATCACTATCCAATCTTCCTTCATCCCAAATGCCACTGTATGAGTCTAATTAGTATCACCTTAAATACCGATTACTGCAACACAGCTAAGAACAGAACTAGCCACTCCCTTTAAATATATTCTTCATAACAATAATGGGCTTACCACAGCTTTCATAACACTATTTTTTACACCAGGACACAGCAGTAGCTCCATGTTTTCTATGAAATCAAGCTTAGCAGTCCTCTATTGCATGTTCAAGGCCCTTATGCATACCAGCAGTCAAACTGAACTACTATTCTCCAACATGCATCATATTTTCTTTCAAGTCAGTTTTATTACTTGTCCATATTCAGTCTCAATTCTTTCATTTCTTCATCGTCTTTCCTTTGCCTATAAAATCCTTTTCTTCTGTCTAGCCAAATTTTACCTTAACTTCAAGAATCAATTTACGACTTCTGTCCTCCCAGCCTAAAACAATGTTTTCCAACATTCCTTATATTGAAACTTGCCAAAAAAAAAATCTAAATTATTTACTAGGGACCTCAGGACATAATTAGGTTATCTCATGTGTGGGTATACACTCTTTACAGAATATACAGCTAAATATTTAAGTATGCAACAGTTCAAATGAGCTACTGTACTTTACCTTGCGTGTCCCATATCCAGAGGTCAAGAGTGAAGCCTTGAAAACAGGGGCCCTGTATTGCATTATTTTATAAATATTGAAATAGTTCCTAGCTTGAGTTTAAAACCTGTAACTTATTAAATATCTTTTTTTTTTTTTTACACAAGACACTTCATGGAGTTTAAAACTAATAGAGAACAATTCTGAAGGAAACAAAGAAAATAATGGATGGACAATTACAGATCTTAAACATCTCAGAATGACACTAAAGTCAATATACTCATGAAAAAAATCCTTAAAATGTTTTCATCCTACTTAGTATATATAGTGCTATAATTAAAATAAGGCACTTCGTAAATTCATAATCATCACAGTTTCAAAAAAATAAGATACCTCATACATTCTTTAAGCCTATATGAATATGAAACTGAAACTTTCTATCAAAGTCACCTCTCTATTAAAAAATTTCAGTTTATTTCAATTCCGAGGTCTGGAACTTATTTCTATAATCTCTAAATGATGATTCAGAATTATATAACTGCATTTTTTGCTCCATCAATAATCTTCACAGAAGTATTAAAAGAATGATGTGCTTGAATATGCTACAAAATTCCAAAATAATTAAAGCTAAAAAGAAACTTGGAAAACAAGCTGAATATCCAATATTCATCACCTGGAAAGAGGTTAATTATGGCATATTGACATAATACTTAAGGATAGTTAAAATAACTAAGTAGACTTAAGTTAATAAGGAAGGCTGTCCTCAATATGTAAAATAGAAAGGTACAAAATAGTATATAGAAAGCAATTTTTTAAATGTATACATACTGTATATTCTATATGTGTGTACATTTTTTTGAAGGCTACAGCTTTAAGAATTTCAACCCTAAATAAATAAGAATACTTAAGCTAGAGAAATAATTCAAACTCTGGTTATTGTACTTTTCACATTTGTTAGTTTTTAATCAAATTGATGCCATCAAGTATGCTGTTTCAATACTAAACATTACACTATACTATTTAATGGGTTTTAAACTCCCCTGTAAGAAGTTGCTTCACATTCTCTAGCTTCTTAGAACTGCTGTCCAAATCCTGTACGGCATCCCTTGCTGACCTATTCCTGTGTCTTTTACAACTATGGCTTTGTACGTAAATTTTATCTCCACATCACAGAGTACTATTGAAAGAGTAATAATAAGAGCTAAGCTAGACGACGTATACTCTACATTTGATCCATCAACTCTTTTACACAAAGAGTTCATGAACACACACGCACAAAGAAAAATAAAACCTGCTATATATAGATATTAAAAAAGAATGCAAAAGAGAAGAGCAGTAATAAAGGCACTAGTTACATAGAGTTACTTTATCCAGAATCTGGAATAAAGCTTGTCACTATGAGCCACTATCTGGTCTACAAAACTATTTTATAGCTCACTTCTTAATCACTTCGCTATAATGGGGTTCTATGTAAGCTGTTTTTTACCTGCACATTGCTGGATCAATGTTGGCCAAAACAATTAAGATAAAAGAATCAAATAACTGTAACCATGTTTATCAAGAATGTATATTTTAAAAAGGCCTTCCTTAGTTTTCAGTCAGTTTTGATTTTTAAAAAAGCGTGAAGACATTAAACATTCAACATCTATTACTCCATACCACTCTCCTAAAACATACTCATTTTTAACTGACAATTTCCTAACTATGGAAGAAAAGAAATCCTGACGGCTAAAATCTCCTTAAACCACCTTAAATGTCTGCGTAAGCTGTAACTTTTAAGTGTCCATCATACCATACCACTTACTTTTAAGTATGCATCTTACCATATAAATTCTCAGTGTAGTGTATTCATTATAGAAATGATGCAAGTAAAAAATAAGGAAGAAAAAGAAAATCAAGAACTTCAATGGTATAGTTATGTAGTAATATTTTCATATAAGATATAGTCAACTTCATTGTATAACCAAAAATAAATTATATTTTTATATCATTTATCTTAACCATGCCCTCTGAAATTAGATTATTAACAATAAAGTTGTAACCGAATTATTAAACTTTCATGTTAAGGAAAAAATCTTAAAATCATGCTAACCTACTAATGAAATCACAGGGGATAAATATAACGTAATATCTTATAAAAGGCATACAGGTGAAAATAGCATAAACGTAAAAAACTCTATTTTGAACTTAAAACTTTATTATTTTCACACCCACCTCAGTCCTCCAAAAAGAAAAAAATCACCACAGTGATTAGCTGAACACCTGGTACATATTCTATACTACCAGCAGTTCCCAATTTACAAATGACGTTATAAATAATGGAAAAGCCTAAATGTTCGTTATGAAAGAATACATTTAATCCATAATGTAACTGGAATAGTACTACCAATAGTGCACTTGGCCTTGAGTACCAAAGCAAAAGGAAAAAATACCCAGTGATTATTCTAGCAGCTGAAACAGCATCCACAGCACCAGAGAGGGAGAAAAATGGTCTCCAAGAGCTCCCATCAGAAAGTACTTTGGAGAAAAAGACTGTGAACAACAGAGGAAACTAAGAGGACAGCATTCTGGCTAAAAGAGGTAAGAATAACAGGGTCTCGAGCAATAGGAAACTAACTGTATGAATTATTCATTTGAGACATGTTCGTAAGCTGGGACTATCCGAATAAAACAGCTTAGCATAAAAAAATTAAACTTGAAATATACTTACGGATCAATAGAAACTTTAATACAGGTCATGTTCTTATCCCTCTGTTTATTATCAGCTGCATTAACTACAAAAATAAATATTTTGGTGAGTAATCTATAAAAAGTTATAACAGACATACGTGACATAAACAAACATATGGTTGCAAGTGCATCACTACTTAATATAAATATTTACATATGCTAATAGTTAAAGAAAATAACTACTGGTAACTTCAATTACAAAACCTTATTTTCCAAATAATATTCTTAAATTTTTTTATGTCACACTAAATTACTATTATGTCTTCTACAAAACAAGGTGTGGGGTAGGTAGGGGAATGATTTTGTGATATATAAAAACAAACATCTGCAGTTTACAATCCCCTATCCAGGCCTAAAAGTTAAAAATCGGGTTTAATTACATTTTATCTTGGTAACAAATAACTACTTTCTCTTGATTTCCTTCAATAAACTACTGATTTTATAGACAGAATGAGCTAAAACCAGTTGTTTTTGAATTAGAAAGGCACTCTTTAGCATCCACAGAAATCAAAATGCTAAATGCTATGAACTATAACTGATAATATTTGCATACATTAACCATGGCTTCAGTAAAATTTGAACACAAGCTAGCTGTAAAACTCAACTTCAATCACAGAAGGAATATGTTCCTGATAAACACTGTATAACCTAAAAGTAAAACTGGCAGATAGTTGTGAGATGAGCAAAAGTACAAAACTTACAAAACTAAGTAACCAGCTTTACTCTCCTTTCTTTTTCCCATAGACGGAAAGAAGCTTCGAGAGACCCACACAACCCTGGCAGGAAACCCAGCGGCACTGATGCATCTGTGTGGCTAAAACATTCCCAAAGCCTGAGTACTCCCCAGGAGTCACTTACACACCAACACTTCATTGTGACTGAATTAACTATGTGATTTGGAAAGCACAGAGGTATTTGGAACAAGGGTTGTTAAACCTGGTTGCCCAACAGAAATACCTAATGTGTTGTTTAGAAACACAATTTTATGTGTCTCACCCAAAACTAACTGAATCTGCAAGGATGAGGCCCTGGAATCTAACTTTAACATGCCCTCCCTGGACACACACTAACACACAGGACCACACGCTAACCTTGGGGTTACTGACCAAATACAATACACGCATTTTACAGATGAACAAACCAAAACACAAAGACATAATGTCCAGAAATATGAACATATTACAGCAGGTAACATAGATTTTCTGAAGAATATTTATACTCAACATAAAAACCTGAGATATACCTCTAAAATTTATGTTTGGCTTTATATACACAGGAACATTATAAATGATATCAATAGAAACAAATTCATTAAATCTTAAATACTCACCCAAAATTTCATCAAAGATCTTATATAAACCCGGCACAAAGGTAACCTCTCTGCAATTCATTCCTACATCTTCATCATATACCCACATGAGCTGGATTGAGAGAAAAATTCAAAAGAATTTATGGAGTAAAATTTTACAAAACATAAACCCGTATTTGACATTTACACTGTAAATACTTAGGTCTTCAAAGTAGAAAAACATTACTTCAGTCACAAGCAACCTTACTGAATCCATATTCAATTTAAAAGCCTATAAATTGAGAAATTGTTTGTTTTATATTAAGTCTGTCTTCTTACTCATAAAGTCAGCTGTAATGTAAGGCACCAAAAATTGTTAATAACTATTTAAATATGGAACTAGCCAGAAAGTTCATTCAGGTTTTTACCCAAGGTGTTATGAAACCTAAACGAACTTTTTGGCCAACCCAATAAAACAGGAAAAAAAACCAAATCATATTTACTTTATACTTTTGCTTCCCGAGTTATATTTTCCAATCAATAAGCAGCACAGAGTAAAACAACATGAATGCAGCATGATGTTAGACTCAAAAGTATCTAGCTATGAATCCCAGCTCTCACTAGTTGAGGGATCTGAGCAAGTCACTTGAAAAAAAAGAGAAATCTATTTAAACTTCAGTATCTTCATTTTTAGAATGGAGAAAACAGTGTCTGCTTTCCAAAACTGCTAGAATCAAATAAGATATTAACTGTAAGCCAAGTAAGTATTAAACAATAGTCAATGTGTACATATAAATTCTATAAATTAAAATAAACCACAGCCAGAACTTAAGAATTTTTAAGAAGTTCATACAGCACCATTTTACTATACACTTCCCTACACTCTACACGTCTCAGTTTTTATCTCCTAGTTTTATAATCTCTAGTAGGAAATGGAGACATTTCTGCCTCTTAGATCGCTCTCCCTACTTTGTGTTATTACCAGACATGAAGTTATGTATTCATGTATGGTTTATATAATCACAAAAATGTTATTCAGTAGATACAGATATACATCTAATTTCAGTAAAAGTTAATAACTACCTGTGTCAATGGCTCCACTGACCCAATGTACGTATCAGGACGAAGCAGAATATGTTCGAGTTGTGTCTTTTTCTGATACACTCTCTCGACGGACAACTTCTTTGAAGAATCATTTTTGTTTGCAATTTCTGACTCTTCCTTTTTTGCAGCATTGTTCTGATCAAAGAGAGTCTAAAATTAACCAAAAAATCAAATTTAAATAACCTACCAAAGGGTAAACTAAAATGTACGGACACATGACATTATTTTGTTGTTAAAGAGAAAACCTATCTTTCAGGCTCATTTTTATTAAGTTATTAAAAAAAAATCAACCCTGAATATTCATTAGAAGGACTGATGGTGATGCTCTAATACTTAGCCATCTGATACAAAGAGTCGACTCACTGGAAAAGATGCTGATGCTGGGAAAGATTGAGGGCCGGAGGAGAAGGGGGTGACAAAGAATGAGATGGTTGGACAGAATCACTGACTCAATGGACATGAGTGTGAGCAAACTCTGGGGGACAGTGAAGGACAGGGAGACCTGGCACGCTGCAGGCCATGGGGTCGCCAAGAGTCACACGTAACTTAGCGACTGAACAACAGAAAGAACACAGGTCTATTTACTGACAGTTTAGTTCTTTTTGTAATATAGTGTGAAACTGCAGTTTTGACTGAACCCAGACACCAGAACTGCTAGAACAGCCAACAACTATTCAGGCAAGAAATAAATATTTCCCAATTCTATAAGATACCAGATTAATGTTGTCGTCAAAACTTTCCCTGGGAAGAAGGACTTCCCTGGTGGTCCAGTGGTTAAGAATTCACTTGCCAATGCAGGGGACACGGGTTCAATCCCTGGTCCAGGAAGATCCCACATCCCACAGAGCAACTAATCCCAGCGCCCCAGAAGAGAAGCCAGTGCAGTGCGGAGCCCGCGCAGTACCGCTAGAGAGCAGCGCCGGCCCTCCAATACGCACACCGTGACGACCCAGCACTGCCCAAAGTTAGTTAAGTAATTAATTTTTAAAAACTTTCCAAGGAATGTCCGTTCTTATCAGGTTAGAGGTTGGCAAGGACTGAACCGGACTGACAGCAGGGGTCCCAAAAGCTCCCAGATACAAGCTCCCGTCATGAAGCTACTAAGGACTACAGTAAAGGGGGCAGATATAGTTGGTGTATGCAACTCTCTTTGCCAATTCCATGGAGGCAGAAGTTGTCATTCTAATTCTTACGGCGGATAAGGATTCCAAACAAAAATTTCTGCAGGCTGCCCATTTCCCTGTTTTTTTAATAGCAGCAAGGAAAACATCTTTCTACTTCTGGAACTCCCTAATGCTGACAAATTAGATATCTCACTAAGAGAGAGTTATTATGATGGCCTATCTTCTTTTTTTGAGTCCCAAAGTAACTCAAACAAAACACACTGAGATCTTTTCATAGGTCTTTGAATTTTAGTAGAAATGAAATAGAAGACAATGGGAGATGGAGAGAGTTTGTGCATTTCAACGCGCAAGCAGCAGCACACCACTTCACTGTGAGCCTTGAACACATCCACACCACCATCCTCAAAGTCATTGCTTTTAAAAGCACGGCAAATGGACATTTAAAAATCAAAATACATGACCTCTGAGTAGACTAAACTTTAGCAAGGATTTAAGAAACAAAACCTATGGAAATCCAAGCATCAATTATAATCTTTGATTGCCAAAAATTTTACATAAAATTAAAGATATTTTCTTACATATTCTTTGATTTATATGGTTACCCATTAACACTGCTCAGAGTCAATTAAAAATAGCTTTGGACATAATAAAATAATTATTTCCTAGTCTTCATATTCTGTTTCTGTCAAGTTAGTTGGATGATGAACTAGCGGGCCAGAAAAATGAACTGTATTTTTTAAATGTCAGTCTCCAAATTTCTAATGATGTTCCTCGCTTTTTTAGATAATCCATAGAAATTAGTTAAATAAAAACATAACTGATTACATTAATGGATCCTCAGAATAGTTAGAATACCATAATTACTAAGATCACATTCTTTAAGTGCTTAAGAACAATAAATACCATGCATTCAAAGGTGGATAACAGTAACCTCTTACCATTAACTTAGAACTGTTTGCAATTTTGGCATAAAGTTATATGGAACTCATAATAACCATGCAAGTAAGGCTTTCCTATCTCAGGCTACTCTTCCAAAACAAATCCCACCACAAAGAAAACATTTGTAAGATTAGACTCTCACAAAGGCCCACAGTTACCTAATCTGGGCTCTGCATTTGGCCCTGATAACACTGAGATACAGCCCAGAGGATCACCAAGAGTCAGACATGACTGGAGCAACTCCGCATGCACGCACAGCGGCACACAGGTGTGGAGACAGGGGGAACCTACCTCACTCCTGCTCCCAGGTGGGTGCACAGGTGCGGAGACAGGGGGAGCCTACCTCACTCCTGCTCCCAGGTGGGTGCACAGGTACGGAGACAGGGGGAACCTACCTCACTCCTGCTCCCAGGTGGGTGCACAAGAATAGCAAATGTTTGGTCTGCACCTACCAGATCCCTATCAATTTCAAAAAGTTGTCATTTTTGGTAGAATAAACTCTCAAAAGTCAGAGACTATGCAAAAAGCAGTCGGCTTTGTCAGATTACTATTTGTATTTTCCGGAGGAATAATACATAAATATTAAAAAATAAGTGTGATGATATACTTAAAGCATTTTATGCCAAAATATTTCTTCCTTAATATCAAATAACAGATGCTGAGGAAAGGAAAAAAGGTATCATTCTATCTAAAGTAGTGAAAAGCATTAAGAAATACATAGTATCTATAGAATATCACAATAAAACAGATGGCTTGTAGATATTTCAAATCAATTCACAATGAAGATTTTAAATAATTTCGTAACTTCATGTAAACCTTTAAACCTGACTATTTCATTGAGTAAACACTTTTAATTGCCTATAAATTTCTCTTACTATAACTTTATATGAAATTGTACATAATTAAGTATTTTTTAAATCAGTAGCTTATTAAAACTATACTGTTTAGGGCTTCCCTGATGGCTCAGTGGCAAAGAATTCGCCTGCCAGTGCAGGAGACATGGGTTTGATCCCTGGTCTGGGAAGCTCCCTCATGCCACGGAATACAACTAAGCCTGCGAGCCACAACTCCTGAGCCCTCACGCCCTAGAGGCTGTGCTCTGCAACCAGAGAAGCTACCACCATGAGAAGCTCGCACACCACAGCTAGAGAGTAGCCCTCGCTCGTAGCAACTAGAGAAAATCCCTCACAGCCATAAAGAAATTGTTTTATAAAACTACAGTGTTTAGAGAATAAAATTACAAAAACATATTAAAAAATGTGAGTCCATTTTCATCAGAAAAAAATCGCACACAATATATACATGCCTAGGGAAAATATAAAATACACCCAACAGAATATCCACAAAAATTACTCATGAGAAGTAGAAAAGTTTTTCATTTTCTCTCCTGATACACATTTTCTAATCTTCTACAGTGAGCATATATTACAGCCTTTAAAAGCTTATTAATCCATGTATATGGAGACATAGTTAAGCGAGAGCAATGCTGAAGGTGTCTTTTTCTTCTAAAGGCACTGTCTGTCCTACTTACCGCTTCTGCAGCCCCCACTTTCTCACCAGGATCTAGGCAAAAAGGTAAGAGAAGCCAGAACAGGCAAGCCCAGGGGTCCCGGCAGTGGGGTCCTGGCAGGAGTCCACTCTGTGGTCGGACCTATCTGTACCTTCCTACCCTCCACAAACAGCAGCCTGCACTGCTCACTGACTCCAGGCAGTAAACCCAGGAGGCTCTCCCTGAGCCGTCTATCAGCTTTTCTGAGAGAAGCCTGGATTAATGGTCTCTAGCAGCTCCTGTTTATTATTAGAAAGTTGCCCCTTGAATATTGTCCAAGCCACTAAAAATCAAAATCTGAGGGGAAGGGAAGAGAGGACAACTCTATACCCTTCAATGGGATGACCTGATCCCTTGAACAAACAGATGTAAATACAATATCCTTAGCCTGAGAACAGAGAAATTAAATGAAAAAAGTTCATTGATCACTTTCCCCACAGTAATTATTACTACTATCTCAAGCTCTTAAAAAGAAAGTCACTCTGAGTAGAAATTCAGTTTAAACACTGTTGCTGATAATATTCAGAAAAAAGATCAAGAAATTAGCTTCAACAAAAATAGTCCAGCAAGCTCACATCTACATGTTTATAAAAATTACTCTCAATCCCACACATGAAAAGGAGAATGATACATATTCGATACCTATGCATGCAGAGTCGCTTCGGTCATGTCCGACTCTCTGCGACCCCATGGACTGTAGCCCACCGGGCTCCTCTATCCATGGAATTCTCCAGGCAAGAATGCTGGAGTGGGTTGCCATTTCCTACTCCAGGGGATCTTCCAGACCCAGGGATCAAACCTGTGTTTCTTACATTTCCTGCATTGGCAGGCAGGTTCTTTATCACCGTGCAACCTGGGAAGCCCTTTCAATACCTATAGGCTAAGACAATTAGGCTTATTTTCAACACTGAAAACAAGGGGTCTTCTGATTAAAAAATGATTCAACCTTTTCTTATCCTGTATGCTCCACAGTATTTGTACTATGTAAAGTATTATTTGTTTTATAATATCTTGTACTATAGTAACTGCACTATTTCACACTGAATAAAAATTAACAGTTGCCCTCGAAAATAATCAACTACCAAGAGCATTCTGAATAAACTTTCATTAGGGTTTGATAAAATTGAAATCTTAGGAGTTAAGTTTATCTGTAATTAATTTTATTGTCTTTGTGTGGACAAATCAAACTATAGCAGTAAATAATGGAATCTAAGCACTGAGGGCAATATTTTCACTCCCACATACAGCTAAAGACAATGAAAATGCAAAGTAAACCCATGTTAAAACATTCTCCATATATCTACAATTTTGATTTGTGATTAATCATTTGTGATTTATACATATGATGATGCCATAACTGACTTTTTCTAAAGTTCAAAAGCTGGCTGCCATGTTAGAAATGCACTAATGCATTGAGAATTTTTAAATTATAATGAAAATGTCAATATATAAAAATCTATTTTAAAATATTAATCTATTTTATAGCATTTTGTAATACTGCTGACTTTTAATAAAAGAATATAGATTTAATAATTATCAAAGATACAACCTTTATCAAGACTATTTCTCAAGTACTAGAAAAGAAAAATTTTCAATAAAATAAACTCCTAATTTCAGAAAGTATGTACCAAGGTCATTCTGTAAAAAGAAAGATTCTTCCATTTACAGAGTGGTCACCTGATACACAGCAACTTGGGGCAATCACTCACAGTGTGTTTTTCTGTGGGAGAAAGAACTGCTGCCAAAGAGGGGAAAGGAGATGGTTTGCCAGTTGGTGCGAAAAAGGAACTGAGCCACTCCTTCACATGAGGCAGAGAAATCTCACCATCACCAAGCCAGCAGGAGACGGACCAGCAAAAGCGTAGCAACAAGCCTCTTGTGTCCTCTGCAGACGCCCTCAGCATCCACATCACAGCTTCACAACACTGCCTCCTGTCCTCTCCCTCAAGGCTGCCAGGCTGTGATACCCATTTTATCACCCTATAACCACGGAGAGGGCCATGCTATCTACCCACCACTAATACAAACAAAAATCACAATATGTCTCCAGAAATGCCCTCCCAAACCAAGGGACAGGAGAGAAGTCAGAAGATGAGGGATACTTCAATATCATAAGAAATGTTTAAATGTCCACAGTGAAAATAAAAAATACTTTCTCTAAAAAGAATCCAAGTCAGAAAGAAGTAAAACTGTCACTAATTGAAGAGGAAATGATATTATGTAGAGAACCCTAAAGACTCCACCATAAAATTATTAGAACTAATGAACAAATCTAGGAGAGCTGCTGGATACAAAATCAAAAATCCACTGTGTTTCTGTAAACAGTGAACTGTCAGAAATTGAGAAAACAATCCCACTTATAATGGCAACAACAAAAATTAAAATACCAGGAATATATATATTATATATAATATATAATAATATATACAATATACAACATATAATAATATAGTGTGTGTGTGTATATATATATCATATATACTTTGTGCAGCATGCAGGATCTTAGTTTCCCAACCAGGGATCGAACCCACACCCCGTGCAGTGGGAGTGTGGAGTCTTAACCACTAGATGGCCAGGTAAGTCCCTACCTAGGAATAAATTTAAACAAGGAGGTAAAAGACCTCAATATTGAAAACTATAAGACACTGATTAAAGAAATTAAAGACAAAAATAAATGGAAAGAAATTCTATGTTCATGGAATAGAAGAATTAATATTGCTAAAATGTCCAATTTCCCAAGGCAATCTTGCAGATTCAATGTAACTCGTATTAACATTCCAACACTTTTCACAGAAATAGAATAGACAATCTTAAAATGTATATGGAACCAAATAACTGAACCGCCCAAGGAATCTTGAAAAAGGAGAAAGCTGGAGCATCACACTCCCAAATTGGAAACTTTATTATAGGGACTTCCTGGGGGCTTCCCCAGTGGCTCCGTTGATAAAGAATCTGCCTGCAGTGTAGGAGACCCAGGTTTGATTCCTGGGTCAGTAAGATCCCCTGGAGAAGGAAATGGCAACCCACTCCAGTGTTCTTGCCTGGAGAATCCCATGGACAGAGGAGCCGGGGGTGGGGGGGCTACAGTCCGTGGGGCCGCAAAGAGTTGGACTTGACTGAATGCAAAAGTAGGAAGTCAAGAAACACCTGGAGTAACAGGCAAATTTGGCCTTGGAATACGGATGAAGCAGGGCAAAGACTAATAGAGTTTTGCCAAGAAAATGCACTGGTCATAGCAAACACCCCCTCCCAACAACACAAGAGAAGACTCTACACATGGACATCACCAGATGGTCAACACCGAAATCAGATTGATTATATTCTTTGCAGCCAAAGATGGAGAAGCTCTACACAGTCAACCAAAACAAGACCAGGACCTGACTGTGGCTCAGATCATGAACTCCTTATTACCAAATTCAGACTTAAATTGAAGAAAGTGGGGAAAACCACTAGACCACTCAGGTATGACCTAAATCAAATCCCTTATGATTATACAGTGGAAGTGAGAAATAGATTTAAGGGCCTAGATCTGATAGATAGAGTGCCTGATGAACTATGGAATGAGGTTTGTTACATTGTACAGGGATCAAGACCATCCCCATGGAAAAGAAATGCAAAAAAGCAAAATGGCTGTCTGGGGAGGCCTTACAAATAGCTGTGAAAAGAAGACAAGCGAAAAGCAAAGGGGAAAAGGAAAGATATAAGCATCTGAATGCAGAGTTCCAAAGAATAGCAAGAAGAGATAAGAAAGCCTTCCTCAGCAATCAATGCAAAGAAATACAGGAAAACAACAGAATGGGAAAGACTAGAGATCTCTTCAAGAAAATTAGAGATACCAAGGGAACATTTCATGCAATGATGGGCTTGATAAAGGACAGAAATGATATGGATCTAACAGAAGCAGAAGATATCAAGAAGAGGTGGCAAGAATACACAGAAGAACTGTACAAAAAAGATCTTCACGTCCCAGATAATCACGATGGTGTGATCACTGACCTAGAGCCAGACATCCTGGAATGTGAAGTCAAGTGGGCCTTAGAAAGCATCACTACAAACAAAGCTAGTGGAGGTGATGGAATTCCAGTTGAGCTATTTCAAATCCTGAAAGATGATGCTGTGAAAGTGCTGCACTCAATATGCCAGCAAATTTGGAAAACAGCAGTGGCCACAGGACTGGAAAAGGTCAGCTTTCATTCCGATTCCGAAGAAAGGCAATCCCAAAGAATGCTTAAACTACCTCACAATTGCACTCATCTCACACGCTAGTAATGCTCAAAATTCTCCAAGCCAGGCTTCAGCAATATGTGAACCGTGAACTTCCTGATGTTCAAGCTGGTTTTAGAAAAGGCAGAGGAACCAGAGATCAAATTGCCAACATCCACTGGATCATGGAAAAAGCAAGAGAGTTCCAGAAAAACATCTATTTCTGCTTTAATGACTATGCCAAAGCCTTTGACTGTGTGGATCACAATAAACTGTGGGAAATTCTGAAAGAGATGGGAATACCAGACCACCTGACCTGCCTCTTGAGAAATCTGTATGCAGGTCAGGAAGCAACAGTTAGAATTGGACATGGAACAACAGACTGGTTCCAAATAGGAAAAGGAGTACGTCAAGGCTGTATATGGTCACCCTGCTTATTTAACTTACATGCAGAATACATCATGAGAAACGCTGGACTGGAAGAAACACAAGCTGGAATCAAGATTGCTGGGAGAAATATCAATAACCTCAGATATGCAGATGACACCACCCTTATGGCAGAAAGTGAAAGGAACTAAAAAGCCTCTTGATGAAAGTGAAAGAGGAGAGTGAAAAAGTTGGCTTAAAGCTCAACATTCAGAAAACGAAGATCATGGCATCCGGTCCCATCACTTCATGGGAAATAGATGGGGAAACAGTGGAAACAGTGTCAGACTTTATTTTTCTGGGCTCCAAAATCACTGCAGATGGTGATTGCAGCCATGAAATTAAAAGACGTTTACTCCTTGGAAGAAAAGTTATGACCAACCTAGATAGCATATTCAAAAGCAGAGACATTACTTTGCCAACAAAGGTCCGTCTAGTCAAGGCTATGGTTTTTCCTGTGGTCATGTATGGATGTGAGAGTTGGACTGTGAAGAAGGCTGAGCGCCAAAGAATTGATGCTTTTGACTTGTGGTGTTGGAGAAGACTCTTGAGAGTCCCTTGGACTGCAAGGAGATCCAACCAGTCCATTCTGAAGGAGATCAGCCCTGGGATTTCTTTGGAAGGAATGATGCTAAAGCTGAAATTCCAGTACTTTGGCCCCCTCATGCGAAGAGTTGACTCATTGGAAAAGACTCTGATGCTGCGAGGGATTGGGGGCAGGAAGAGAAGGGGACGACAGAGAAGGAGATGGCTGGATGGCATCACTAACCTGATGGACGTGAGTCTGAGTGAACTCCGGGAGTTGGTGATGGACAGGGAGGCCTGGCGTGCTGCGATTCATGGGGTCGCAAAGAGTTGGACACGACTGAGCGACTGAACTGAACTGAACTGAGTGACTAACTTTCACTTCTCCCTGGCAGCCCAGTGGTTATGACTCTGCACTCCCACATACCCCATGGCGCAGGCAAAAAAAGAAACAAAAACTAACTGTATTACTATTTACAAAGTAATATAGTAATAAAAACAATGTGGTAATAGCATTAAAAAAAAAAAAAAAGACAAATCAGTGGAACAGAACAGACCCCAGAAATAAACCCATGCCTATATGGGCAATTACTTTATGACAAAGTTGGCAAGAACATACACTGGGAAAAGGACAGTCTCTTCAATAAGTGGTGTTGAGGGACTTCCCTGGTGGCTCAGTGGTAACGAATCTGCCTGCCAGTGCAGGAGACAAGGGTTTGATCCCTGATCTGGGAAGATCCCACATGCCACAGAACAAGTAAGCCCGGGAGCCACAACTACTGAGCCTGCGCGCTGGAGCCCGGGAGCCACAACTGCTGAAGCCCAAGGCGCCCCAGAGCCCATGCTCCACAAGACAGGCCACCACAAGGAGAAGCCACACAGCAACGAGAGGTGGCCCTGCTCCCAGCAACGAGGACCCAGCGCAGCCAAAAATAAAATTGCAAATAAGTGGTGTTGAGAAAAAAAGGACAGCCACATGCAAAACTATGAAACTGGACCCCTATCTTACACCATACAAAAAAAACACAAGATGATTAAAGACTTCAATGTAAGACCTGAAACCATAAAAGTCCTAGAAGAAAACCAGAAGTACACGCTGTGACATCAGTCTTGGCGATGGTTTTTTTTACTTGACCCCCAAAGCAAAAATAAACGTGTAAGACTACAACAAACTAAAAAGCTCTGCACAGCAAAGGAAAACCATCGAACTTAAAAGGGAAACTACCGAATGGGAGAAAATATCTGTAAACCATATACCTGATAGAAAGTCATTATTCAAAATAGATAAAGAATTCATACAACTCAAGAGCAAAAACTAGATTCATTAAAAACTGGGCAGCAGACATAAATAGACATTTTTCCAAAGACGACACATGGCCAACAGGTATATGAAAGGTGCTCAGCATCACTAATCTCAGGGAAACGCAAATCAAAAGCACAGTGAGATACCACTTCACACCTGTTAGAATGCTTATTATTGAAATAACAAGTGCTGGCAGAATGTGGAGAAAAGGAACCCTTGTGTACATTGGTGTACATTCTGTACACTGGTGTAGTCACTATCTAAAATAGTATGAAAGTCCCTGAGAAAATTTAAAATAGAATTACCATATGATCCAGCAACTCCACTCCCAGGGATTTCACGAGGAAACTGAAAACACTACTCTGAAAAGATATACGCACCCCCAGGTTCACTGCAGCATCGTTTACAGAAGCTAAAACAAGGAAGCAACATAAATGTCCATCAGTCAAAGAATGGATAAAGAAAATGTGGTGTTTATATACAATAGAATATTATTCAGTCATAAAAAAGAATGAAATCTTGCCATTTGGAACAACATGGGTAGATTTAAAGTGGATTCGCATTTAGTGAAATAAGTCAGAGAGAGAAAGACAAAAATACTGTACAATCTTACTTATATTTGGAATCTAAAGCAAAACAAAAAACCAATGTGTATCTATTTATTCATAGATACAGAGAACAAATTAGTGGTTGCCAGAGTTGGTGGGGGGGGGGGGGGGAATAGGTGAAGGTGGTCAAAAAGTACAAACTTCCAGTTATAAAATAACGAAGTCCTGGGATGTAATGTACAGAAAGGCAACTATAGTTATCAGCGCCATGTTGTATAGTTAATAATACTGTGTTAAGAGTAGGTTTTAAAAATTTCATCACAAGGAAAAAAATATGTAACTATGTATGGTGATATTAACTAGACTCATTGTGGTGATCATTTTGCAATACAAAAATTTTCTGACTCAAAAATGAAAATACTAATCACTGGATTTTTTTTTTAATAAAAGAAGGGGAATACAAGTGTGTTGGGTATGTGTGTGCACGCGCACACATGGGCACTCACTCATCTAAGAGTTTACTGTGTGCAAAGTATTGCAGGAATTAAATGAATACTCTCAAGCCTCAAAGAAGTTCCAGGAAGTAGACACTACTAATAATGATTTCCTTTTTATAGCAAGGAAACTGAGGTTTGAAGAATTTAAGCTAACAAAGTTAGTATGGAAAAAGCTGAGTTATGAAACCAGGTGGTATGATTTTGTAGCCCATATTCTTAAAAGGCATCATCTTACAATGTTATTCAAAATACATATACCTTGAAGAGGAAGTATACTCCCTAGTCTTTCATGTGAAAGTAAAAGAAAGGTTATTAGAAAGAAGTATACACGTATTCCTCAGGAGGCTTTTCTCTTTTTACCTTGTGATATCACCATATCAAAGACAAATTGCTTTGGTTGTAACTTTTTAAGCAGGGTAATGTGTAAAGGATGGTTAAGAACATAGTGAAAGTGAAAGTGAAGTGAAAGTCGCTGTCATGTCCGACTCTTTGCAACCCCATGGATTGTATGCTGCTGCTAAGTCGCTTCAGTTGTGTCCGACTCTGTGTGACCCCAGAAACAGCAGCCCACCAGGCTCCCCCATCCCTGGGATTCTCCAGGCAAGAACACTGGAGTGGGTTGCCATTTCCTTCTTCAATGCATGAAAGTGAAAAGTGAAAGTGAAGTCACTCAGTCATGTCTGACTCTTCGCAACTCCATGGACTGCAGCCTACCAGGCTCCTCCATCCATGGGATTTTCCAGGCAAGAGTACTGGAGTGGGGTGCCATTGCCTTCTCCGTCCATGGAATTCTCCAGGCCAGAATACTGGAGTGGGTAGCCTTTCCCTTCTCCAGGGGATCTTCCCAACCCAGGGATCAAACCCAGGTCTCCTGCATGGTGGGCGGATTCTTTATCAGCTGAGCCACCAGGGAGGCCCAAGAATCCTGGAGTGGGTAGCCTATCTCTTCTCCAGCAGATATTCCCGACCCAGGAATTGAACCAGGGCCTCCTGCATTGCAGGCAGATTCTTTACCAACTGAGCTGAAGCCCATAGGGCTGGTTTAAATCCCACTTTTGCCTTAGCCATGTAATGCACATTTTGTTACCTAATCTGTAAACTCCTGTTTCCATCTCTGGAAATGGCTATAATTTTACTGATCTCCCCTCTTCTTTAAAACTGGGTCCTATTTACATTAAGATTTTTTAAAATACAGAATAGGGTTTTTGTCTTTTTTTTTTAACATACTTAGTAAAATGCAACTGTTGCTACCAGTATTTAATGTATCTGAAACTACTGGTAAACACACTTGTATTCAGAAAAGTTAAAACAGTCTATAAAAACTGTTTCTAAATACTGCAATTAGTTACTTGAGAATGTATCTAAAGAACATTGCAACCTCATCACTTTTCCTAAGGGCAGAAGACTTCAGAAGTTAGTATGTCAACTATCTAATTGGTTAACAATAACTCAGTTTGGACTAAGTATCCAGATTTTTGCTAAAACTCTATAAAGGATACATAGTCTCTGACTTTAAGAGCTTATAATCTAATTGTTAAAACAAAGGTATCACACGGTGAAAGTTACATTAAAAAGAACATTTATGTTTTATGATCCATAAGGGTAACAAAACTTTGGTGAGACTTTGAGCTAGCCTTAAAGTGTTATTTAGCCTGGTAAAAAGAAGAGCAAGAGGCAGTCCTGTTGGAAGACAAGAACACAAAATGACAAAAACAAGCGTGATGCCCAGGGGACAAGTGAAGAGGGAAATCTAACTATGAGGACAATATGGAATAAATGTGAACTGGAACACAGTTTATAAAAAACTGACTTGAAGGTCTGGTTGAGGAGTTTAGACGCAAAAATAAGCCACTAAAGCAAAGTTTTTAATACAAATATTTAAATATTTATATACACAGTCCTGTTTCCTAGAAACTAGAAATATTCATGGTCAAAAAAGTTTTCTATTTCATTCACTTTTACTTTTAAAAAACTCCATGGTTAACAGTAATTTTATACTTAAGAAACTTGCGTTTTAGAAATACTGAAATATTTACAAATAAAGTGGATTTGCTTTGCTGCAAATAGTAAGAAAGGGAAAGGTGAGTGACCTTGAGCTGATGACCACTGAAGCTTGATGATAGAGTCTCTGCATCATTCTGGCCATCATAATTGTATAGGCCTAATATTTTCCATTATAATGTTCTTTTTTAACGTACCAAATTAGAGTAGTACTTGGAAAAGATGAATATTCATATAGAGATTAACTGTATTCTAATATTTCCATACATTTATTTTTTGCAACAATTTAAACATGATAAAAGACTGAATGAAATAGATTATTAGTCTACAAATCAAACTTTACAAACTAAAAATTAATTCAAGAAATTCTGTTTGCTTCGGAGAAGCCTTCACAGCTGTTGTCAATTTTTACTCAAAATAGTTCTACTATAGTACTTATATTTGTCACTTATTAAAAAAAAATCTTGTTAAGATACTGCAAATCAAACATAAACGCAATGCACTGTTAAAAGAAGTTAACAGTGTTAAACCACTGTGCTTTGTGGTTTCAGATACTGAACGAAAACTTCGGCGAAGTGACCATGTTAACACCACCTGGTAGCACACATCCCAGCACTCGGCATTACCACACCCCCAGCTCCCTAAAAAGAACAACAGTATCACGGACTAACGCCATTTTTATTTCTTCCCATTACCCACAAAGAGGTAGCAACATAACATGTTTCAATAAAGCAAGCACAATTAACTGTCTTCAGAAATAGACGACCTCTGCAACAAATCCCTGAACTCTCGCAAAGGAATAAAATGCTTTCACTCTGGCTCAAAGATATTGTGTGAAAGCAACTTTACATCTCTTAATGTGTGCTTCTTGAGCTTCACTGACAAAGGCAAACATTTATTAAGCTCAGCAATGTGCTACATATATTGTCTCATTTAATTATCAATGCAACCTTATTTCACAGATGAAGAAATAGGTTTAGAAACATTAGACCCCTTTCTGCAAAGTCCCAGTGACTGTTAGAGACGGGATCCAAATCTCCATGTTCAATCTGACAAAGTCCATGCTCACAACCACTTCCCTATATTGCCCCTGATAAAATTTAACTATGGCCTATGGTCAGTGATGTGTATTATGGACATAAAGATGCCCACATAACCCAACTTAAATTTAAAGCAAGCATCAAGTCTTAAAGTGAACTTATTGAGTGATTACCTTTTTAATAAAGTTCTAATTCAACAGGAGGATATAATTTACAAATAAAAGAGTGATTTTTAATTTTACTCTATTTCCCTTAATAGTTTTTATAATGAGAAAATATTTAATCAGTAAGTCAATTTTAGTTTCAAATGAATTTTTCTGATTTTGAATGATATCCTCTAAGTTTCATCAAACTTTTTATACGAATGAAAATTTTCCATTGAGCGTGAAAGAAAAAGTGGTCATTTAATAATCTACAAAATTAACTAACAGTAAACAAAATACTGCTTTTAACTGTTAAAGCTAACCAATTCAATCTTGGAACAAAATATTTACCATTACAGAGAATCAGCAGTTCTCAGAGGAAACACTGATCGGGCCTCAACAGTTCCAAACAGTGAATGAGAACCATCTGGCCAACACACAAGTCTTGTTATTTTCAGAAGTTGTTTGATTTTAGCGACAAGGGTAAAAGGCCCCCAACTTCCATGTTCACAGGGATGGCTAACTTACTTGATTATCAACACCTCGTCTTTCCTGGCTCTAGTCTACTCATGCATACTATACATTACTGAAGTAAAACATGCAAAATTCGGTGAGATCCAGCAATGACAGTCTCCACGTTGGCATGCAAACATATAGTTTCCTGTTACCTGTAACATCCTTTTTACAAGGAATGCTTGTCAGTATAGCAAAACTGCTATTCACCACACCTAACCCTCAAACAAACAAACAAAAAAAAACAACGGAGAACTTTCTAAAAAAAACAAAAAAAACAAAAAAAAAACGCCAATACAAAAGTTTCCTTAGGTGTTTTGGAAAAGGGAAGGTCCATCGAAAAAGTCCCCGGGAAAACGTAACGCTTTTTATTTTTCTCCTGGATACACAGCCAGTTGGCTGAGCTGGGCTGTGTGTGTATAGGAAGTGACCCTGGTCTGAACTCGGTGCTGAGCAAGTGAAATGCGGGTGAATTATCGATCCGCCGTGGGAATCGGATCCCTCTAAGGTCTTCCCTCCTCTACTACTTGGCCAGCAGGAACTGAGCGCCGCCGCAAGCCTTCAACTCCAGGTCGAACCACTCGGGTCACCTCTCCAACACTCCCCGCGCAGCCCCCACCCCGTCTGGCCTGCGATGCTGACACAGGTAAGCGCTGCTTTTCATAATCCCGCTGTGACACATGGACGCCCTACAGTGTAACATTCACTGCGGCGGACGGCATCCCGAACGCGCTTTCCACCCGGCGAGCCTCTCGGGACCGAAAGGTACTGGCCCGAGCCGAGTGCCCCGGCCAAACCCCTTCTCCTCCAAGAGGAGGGCGTCAGACACGGTTCAGCATTTACAATACAGACACGCGCGCGCGCACACACTCGCGGCCGGGAGCCTCTCCGGAGGCTCTCAGGACACATCTCAGGACACGGACACACACGCACCACTGCCGCCCCTCGCCCCCAGGCCTCCAGCACCGGGGAGGAGCAGAGACGGGGCTCCGGGCGCTGCTGACGGACGGCTCGTCGCCCCAAGTTTCAGGTGCGCGTTGCGCGCTCGAACCTCCGCCGAGGCAGAGAAGAAAGAAAGGGGCGGGGGGGAGGGTTCGGCTGGCAGCCGCCCCGACGGGGCGTGCGTCCGGGGGGCCGGGTTTCCCTGTCCTCCCGCCCTCCTCCGGCCCGGAGGGCACCCTCCTCCCCGCCGCCCCCGGCGCCGCGGGCGGGGAACAATGCCGCGACCCGCACCCCCGCCCGCCCCGCCGCCCCACTCACCACCCAGGTCAGCGCCCCGTGGCCGCCAGCTCCCGCGCCGCCGCCGCCGCCGCCCGCCTTGGCCATGGCGCGCCTCCTCCGCTCCGGGCCCGAGGCCGCCGCTCCGCCGCCCGCCGGCCGCCCGGCCCCCCGCTCCGCTCCGCACCGACCGCGCGCCCGCCGCGCTCCTAGCGGCGCCGCCCCCCGCGCCCCATCGCCAAGCCCAGGGCGGACGCCCGGCCGAGCCCGCTGAGGAGGCCGCGCCGCCCGCCGCCCTCAAACTCGAGGCGCGCGGCCGCGGCGCCCGGGCCTAGCGCGGCCCTGAGGCGGCGGCGCCGGAGCAGGAAGCGCCGAGGCCGGCGGTGGGCGGCGGCGCGGCCTCCTCCCCGCTGGGCCGAGGCCCCGAGTGCGGGCGGCGAGCGCGGCCGGCAGTCGGGCGTCCGGACGCGGCGGCGGCGCCCTGTCTCTCCTCGGGCTCCGCGGAGGCCGCCCCTCGGGGAGCTGGAGCGAGGTCGCCGCTGAAGCCCAAGCTGCGTGTGTCGGCCGCGTAGCAGCCCGACTTCCTTACAGCCCCTCGCCGAGACGGACAATAAGTGGAGCCGCCGCGGCCGCGGTCGCCTCCCTCCTGTCCGGCATAACACCGCACTCACACTCGCACCCAGGGAGGGCTGGGGAAGGCCGGCGGGGAGAGGGCGGGCGAGCGGCCTGCCCCGCTGTCACTCACGCCGCGGCGCCCAATCGGGGCCCTGTCGCCAAGCCTCTCGGCCTATCCCAAAATTCCAAGCCCCCCCGGAGGGGCGGGACCCGAGGGGGGGAAACGTCATTGCGGGTAGCAACCGAAGGGAAGACTTGGGGTTTTTGTTGTGTGTGTGTGTGTGTGTGTATGTGTGTGTGTGTGTGTGTGGTGTGGTGTCTCTGAGGGGTTTTTCCGTTTGAAGGCTGCGCAGGGGCTGCTGTCAGGGGTCACCTGAGGGCGGCGAAGGATAAGGGTCGACTTGGCCTCGGCTCGGCTTTGAATCCGCCAAGCTAGCTGTTTGCTCTAGACCGGCGGGCGAAGCGGGGTGCTCCTCGGCCCGGGACCGCGGGTGGGGGCCGGAAGAAGCCGGGGGCGTCCCGGAGGGAAAGTAATTTTTAAAGAGCGCTTGTGACCGCCGGCAGGACGTTGCAGAGCGCTGGTGCGAGGAGGGGCCCCGAGGCCCCGGGGGAGCGCAGCGGTGAGAGGAGCCTCTGCTCAGACCTGCCCCTCCTCCATCTCCTCTCTCTCCCCCCCCGCCCCCCGAAAAGGGACCCGGTCCGTCTGGAGGAAAAAACCCGCTCTGAAGGAACTTAGATGATAAAGGGGCGCGCCGAGAACGTTCCAGGGAAAGGAGACCCGGCGGCGTGAGGGTTCGCCTCGTCGGTGACCTTCCCTCTCCTCCAAACAATGAGAGCATGTCTCTGTCACTTCTGAGCCTCTTCGGTCCACAGCCGAGCCGCCTCCTGTCTTTAAGAGGGAGCACGTTTAACCTTTCAATGTCCCAGCACACGACTGAGGAACCGTGTCACTGACCTTAAAGCTTTCTAAGAAAATCACCCACACATGGCTTGCACCTCAGCCTGGCCGACGAAGATGGCTTGACTTCGGGTCCTGCTCTTGGGGAGAAATCCATGCCAGGCTGTGCCACGGGCTCAAGATAAAACCCGGGCCTTGGTTTCAAGTCGTTTATAACCTGACTCGAAAGACAGGCCAAAAGGGAGCTAACTATCATCCAACATGAGTACTTGAGGGCACGACGTGCCACCAAATAGCTGGGACAAGAGAGCTTTTTGAGAAGGTGAAAACCGTATTGCTGCGTGGCGAAACGGTGTGTTTGTGAACTTCCAACTGTGTGTTTCCCCTCGAGGGGAAACAAAAATGTCTCGGGTCACAGCTTTCAACGGACTTCAGAATCTAAAGAGGTGGAGAACTCTGAAAGGTGGAAATAATTTAAACATAGTTGTTCTTAATTAGCTCTCTAGCGACCATGTAATTTTGGCATATCTGGGACTTTAGTCCAGAACAGTGAAGCCTTTCTTTACCTTGAACTTGAGGTGCCAGCTTGTAAATCAGACCAGGGTCTAGTCTGGGCTGAACCTGATCAGCTAAGTATCCCTGCCTTATTATTTTACCTTCAAGGACCTCTCTCCTTGCACCTCCTTAAATTGAGGATTTTTGCTCTTGTATTTACTGGGTTTTTACTTCTTCAAAGTACACATATATTCTACAGGTTTGAAAAGGGGTAAATAATTAAGGGCTCTGAGGTTTTTAAATAAAGATATATGCATTAAATAGAAGCCAAGCTATAAAATTTATACCCATGTCTTTTTCTTAAATGTCAGTTTTCATAGCTCTTCGATCTCAAATTTTCAAATGAATAAAATCATATATTCAAAAGCCAAATGGGTTAATGGAAATTCATGTTCACCTTTTCACTTGCTTCATATGTGAGGTACTGAGGTCTTTAGCCTTCTAAGCATGAAGACCCTCTAGTAAATGTAGCAAGATTATTCTCTTGAAAATACTGACTTACCTTTAAAAATGACAAATAAAGGAGCTGTTGAATAGAAATGCAAATCAACAGTTTAAAACAGATCTTCACAATAAATGGGAAAAAGTACCTAGATCACAAGCTTCTCATCTCCTGAAGACACAATGACCTGTTTAACCTCAAGCAGCCAACAACATGTATTTATGATAAAAGTGATTGTACTGAACTTCAGTGCAGCATTCCCTTCTGGGATTTTGTCAAATAACTTCCATTTACTGAGTAATCAGAGCAATAATTGCCATATTTAAAAAGCTTCTGTGAGAGATCATAGGCAAAACATTATCTGACATAAATGGTACCAATGTTTTCTTAGGTCAGACTCCCAAGGCAATAGAAGTGAAAATAAGCCAATGAGACCCAATCACTTACAAGCTTTTGCACAGCAAAGGAAACCATAAAAACAACGAAAAACAAGAACAAAACTGGAGACAACCTACAAAATGGAAGAAAATATTTGCAAACAAACTGACAAGGGCTTAAATTTCCAAAAGGTAAACACAGCTCAAATTCCTCAACAACAACAAACTCAATCTAAAAATGGACAGAAGACCTCAGCAGACATTTCTCCAAAGAAGACATAAAACTGGCCAATAAGCACATGAAAAAGTGCTCGACATTGCTAATTATTAGAAAAGTGCAAATCAAAACTACAGCGAGCTACCACGTCACACAGGTCAGAATGGCCGTCATTAAAAAAACTCTACAAACAACAAATGCTGCAGAGGATGTGGAGAAAAGGAAATCCTCTTACATTGTTGGTGGGAATGTAAATTGGTACAACCACTAGGGAGGACAGTATGGTGCTTCCTTAAAAAACTAAAAATAGAATGACCATATGACTTAGCAATCCCACTGTTGGGAATGTGAAAGTCTGACTCTTTGTGACCCCATAGACTATACAGTCCATGGGATTCTCTAGGCCAGAATACTGGAGTGGTACAACTTTCCCTTCTCCAGGGGACTTTCCCAACCCAGGGACTGAACCCAGGTCTCCTGCATTGCAGGCAGATTCTTTACCAGCTGAGCCACAATGAAGTCCACTCATGGGCATATATCCAGACAAAACTAATTCAAAAAGATACATGCATCCCTATTTTCAAGCAGCACTATTTACGGTAGCCAAGACATGGAAACACCCTAGATGTCCATTGACGAAGGAAAGGATAAAGACGTGGTGAAAAAATGAAAGTGTTAGTTGCGCAGTTGTGTCCTTCTGTTTGTGACACCATGGACTGTGGTGTCACAGTCTCCACCAGGCTCCTCTGTCCATGGAATTCTCCAGGGAAGAATACAGGAGTGGGTAGTCATTTCATTCTCCAGGGCATCTTCCCAATCCAGAGATTGAACCCAGGTTTCCTACATTGCCTGCAAATTCTTTACCATCTGAGCCACCGAAGATGTGGTACACATATACAATGGAATATTACTCAGCCATAAAAAAGAATGAAATAATGCCATTTACAGCAATACTGATGGTCCTTGTCATATTTAGTGAAATAAGTCAGACCGAGAAAGGGAAATATCATGGATCATTTATGTGTGGAATCTAAAATGACACAAATGAGCTTATCTATGACACAAATGAGCTTATCTATAGAAGCAGACTCACAGAGAACAGACTTGTGGTGGCCAAGGAGGAGGGGGTTTGGCGAGTGATGGGATGGGAGGTTGGATTAGCAGATATAAGCTGTTATATGTAGAATGGATAAACAAGGTCCTACTGTATAACACAGAACTATATTCAGTATCCTATGATAAACCATAATGGAAAAGAATATTTAAAAGAATGTATATATGTATATCACTGCTGTACGGCAAAAATGAACAACATTGTAAATCAACAACACTTCAATTTAAAAAGGTTCTGTGTCAAGTTTTGTCTCATTTGTAATACTACTTTTTATTCATGTGTTTTACATTTAAAGACTTACTTTCCACCTCATAGCTAGCACTAGACAAAATGAAAAATTGTACAAATCAAAGTCAAAACCATTAACTGTCAAAATAAAATCCTTTATTTAATCGAGCTTTCTGAGTAGCTTCTGTAATCTAACTAGATTAGAATTTTTAGTCTTAGATCTTATGTTTCCCTATCATAGCAATAAAAAAAAATTAATGCCTATTATATGTCAGCTACTCAGTACCTCGTAATTCAAAAAGGTTATGAGGATGTAGTCTTGGCCTTGAGTTTACACCTTTTGTAATATATTGATAATTTTGAGATAAACTTTAAAAAAACAATTTATATGTATTCATTCGCTTGTCAACAGTTTACCTGATGTGTCAAACCTTTCATCAGATTTGTTAGTCAATAAATACAATAGTTTTACTAAGAGAGTAACTCAAAACTATGCTTTGAGATCCGTGGCAAAATTTCAAGAGAGTTTCCACTCAAATCATATCTTGTTCCAACACTGAGGTTCAGTTGGGAGGTGAGGAGAGAGGTGCTAATCTTTCACTCAGTGACATTTACAGAAGTTAACATTTGAATTCAAAATTCAGTGTCTGCAACCTTACCTCTTCCCTTCCTCTCATCATATTAGCTTTTATAGACCAAGAGCATATACAAAGTTGCTGGGCAAAGAATAAGAACAATTCAGTATACTCAATAAATGATTTTCTAGATAATGACTATTGTTTTCAATGTAATTTACTTTGTTATATTTCTTGAGAAGTATATGCTCACGTTAAGGAAGAAAGCTACCAGCGGTGTAGCCATTTGTGTTTCAGCATTCCTATCCTAAATATTATAATAAGATTATTAATTCTGAGACTAATTGCTCCAAGCATTCTTAGCATATTTTTATTTTTAAAAAGATACTTAGGCACCCAAGATAACAGGTGATTAGAGATGGTGGAAGACATTACTGACCACCACATTCCTGAGTATTACCACCACTGGGAAGACAGATAAAGGCTAACGGTCTTCGATTTCTACCTATAATAATTCTGGGAGGTTCGTTTTGTCTGACCTTTTGCTTTGAAGAAGTTTATTTTGATTGGTTTTGGCCAAGCCAAGCTATGCTGATCCTCTGGTGATAGACATCTTTAATTACTTGAACAGACAGAACGGACATTTTCACTTATTTTAGATGGTAGAGATCAGACCTCTTAAATACTCTACTAAATTGTGTAATATTAAAAATATAATTAGCATGTGATTCGCATATCATTTAAAAGACTGTACTTGGGCTCTGAAAGGGAATAACATTAGGTTCAGGCTTTCAAAACAGCATTTTGTTCTGAGCAAACTCCATCTATGTTGTTATTCAGTTGCTAAGTCATGTCCAACTCTTTTGCGACCCCATAGACTACAGCCAACCAGGTTCCTCTGTCCATAGGATTTCTCAGGCAAGAATACTGGAGTGAGTTACCACTTCCTTCTCTGGGGGATCTTCCCAACCCAGGGACTGAACCCACATCTCCTGCTTGGCAGGCAGTCTTCACCACTGAGCCACCATGGGAGCCCACACTCCATCTTGGGGAAGCCATCACTCACCTGACCTTCACCCACAGGGCATGATGTGAGCCTAGTGTGTATATCACTATGTTGTATTGACACTAGAAACCTCTGGAGAATCAAATTCAGTGACTTAGTAAGCTTCTAAGATTTGGATCTAAAGAAATGAGATAGCAGTGGCTTTCCCAAATCAACTATTTGCATTTCAGGAGAGCTAGGAACTCTAAAGCTGGAGTTGTCAAGTTCTAAAGTATATTTTTTAATATATAGGATATATTTAAAAATATCCTATAGTATTTTTTTTTAATGTAATGGAGGTAGCACGGGCAGCCGGGGGTCAGGGCAAGGAAATGTGAGAAATTTCTACACCAGAAGAATCTAAGATGGAAAATTGTCTAAAGTTAGAGGGGTTTCTGGAACAGAACAATAAAGATACCTATAGGTTACCTAAGGTGATAATTAAAAGTCAGAACTTTGAAAACATTCTACCGTTTAGTGTACCAGTTAACAAAAAGCAACTGTTCCCTATTTCTAAAACAATTAAGCCCAGATTAACCCAGATATCTTATATAACTGATACCTTTGTCCAATAGCTTTCTTCTTCACTTTGAGAGTGCTGTTTCAATGTGGAAAAATCCCAAAGCAAACCCAAGAATGCTAACTCTTTAAGGAATATATTTCTGGGTTAAATGTTGTTCGGAAAAACTGAAAGACCAGTCTGATCAGTAAATGGTACATTACATAGAGCTACCCAATCCTAGAAAGCCTGGCACATGGTAGGTATTCAATAAAAAACTTCTCAAGGAATGAATTTGAGGCATATCAAAAAGTTCCTCAAAGCAAAACATCTCACCCACCTTACGATGATGCTGACACGTGGCCTGGATCCTTAAGTCTTGTTTCTTTAAGTGTTCTTGGTTGAATACCAGAGAGGAGAAAGTTGCTTACATTTTATCAGTTAGGGGGCCTGGGTTCCATCCCTGGTCTGGGGACTAGACCCCACATGCAGCAACTCTGAGTTCACAGGATGCAACCAGAGATCTCACATGCCACAACAAAACTGATGATTCCAGGAGCCACAGCTAAGACCCACTGCAGCCAAATAAATAAATAGAAATGTTTTCTAAAAATATTGATTAAAGCATTGCTGTACTTTAGGAATGAAAAACAGGATGGTCAAAGAGGGAAAGAAGTGAGATTATGGAACCAGAAAAAAGAGCTGGGGGTGGGGGCAGAAGACTGACTGAAACTGAGTGGAGAAAGTGAGTATGTTCTGCTTATGGAAGCTCAGCTGCAGCCCAGCCAATGCTCATGCTTCATCTTATGAAGAAGGAAGACCCCAGCTATGGCGAACCCTGTTATCCGTTTAGGACAGTACTGGGCCAGCACTTTCACACGTTAGTTAACTTTCAACAACCCAAAAAGAATTATTCAGTTCAGTTCAGTCGCTCAGTCGTGTCCGACTCTTTGCGACCCCATGAATCGCAGCACGCCAGGCCTCCCTGTCCATCACTAACTCCCGGAGTTCACTCAGACTCACGTCCATCGAGTCAGTGATGCCATCCAGCCATCTCATCCTCTGTCGTCCCCTTCTCCTCCTGCCCCCAATCCCTCCCAGCATCAGAGTCTTTTCCAATGAGTCAACTCTTCGCATGAGGTGGCCAAAGTACTGGAGTTTCAGCTTTAGCATCATTCCTTCCAAAGAACACCCAGGGCTGATCTCCTTCAGAATGGACTGGTTGGATCTCATTGCAGTCTAGGGGGTTCTCAAGAGTCTTCTCCAACACCACAGTTCAAAAGCATCAATTCTTCGGCGCTCAGCCTTCTTCACAGTCCAACTCTCACATCCATACATGACCACAGGAAAAACCATAGCCTTGACTAGATGAACCTTTGTTGGCAAAGTAATGTCTCTGCTTTTCAATATGCCATCTAGGTTGGTCATAACTTTCCTGCCAAGGAGTAAGCATCTTTTAATTTCATGGCTGCAATCACCATCTGCAGTGATTTTGGAGCCCCAAAAAATAAAGTCTGACACTGTTTCCCTATCTATTTCCCATGAAGTGATGGGACCAGATGCCATGATCTTCGTTTTCTGAATGTTGAGCTTTAAGCCAACTTTTTCACTCTCCTCTTTCACTTTCATCAAGAGGCTTTTTAGTTCCTCTTCACTTTCTGCCTTAAGGGTGGTGTCATCTGTGTATCTCAGGTTATTGATATTTCTCCCAGCAATCTTGATTCCAGCTTGTGCTTCTTCCAGACCAGCGTTTCTCATGATGTACTCTGCATAGAAGTTAAATAAGCAGGGTGACGATATACAGCCTTGACGTACTCCTTTTCCTATTTGGAACCAGTCTGTTGTTCCATGTCCAGTTCTAACTGTTGCTTCCTGACCTGCAAGAGGCAGGTCAGGTGGTCTGGTATTCCCATCTCTTGAAGAATTTTCCACAGTTTATTGTGATCCACACAGTCAAAGGCTTTGGCATAGTCATTAAAGCAGAAATAGATGTTTTTCTGGAACTCTTGCAATTATTAGCATTCCTATTTCACGGTCGAGGAAATTAAATGTCATAGAAAGCCACAGAGCTGAATAAATGATGGAACTGAAATTCAAACCACACCCCCTTTGGTCACACTGCCAAGTTGGCTAACATACTTGGCAATAGAGCCTATTTGGCAACGTGTTAGGAAGCTGGCAATACTGGTGAATACATCTGGCCCTTGATAAAACCCTTCAGTTGTTACATTTTATTGTTGAACTATGGTGACAAGCATCCACAATTTGTGTGACTGATGAGCACTTTTGGAAACTAGCCTGATTCTGCTTTATCCCACCTTGTTACAAACTAAGTTGCTTTTTGGAGTCAGTCCAAAGAATCAAGCAACACCTGAGATCTTGGACCTGTGAGTCCTGGGACATCTCTCCATCTACATGATTTTAAACCTTATAATAGAACTCCAGTCTTATAATCATAGAAGACTCTCAAATAGTTAACTTTCAGATGTAAGGAGGGAAATACAGAAGTACCAAGGGGCTGGACTTGGATTCACAGGCTGGAGAACTTCCAAGTTAGTAAAAGATACTTTAAGCAGTATTAAAAATTCTCAAGAGTGTTCAGTCATCCAGGGAAGACTTGTTTGTGGACACTCCATCTATGATAAGAACAAATTACAAAAAGGCAAATAGGATTTCCCCAGTGGTCCAGTGGATAAGAATCCACCTGCCAATGCAGGGGGCACAAGTTTGATCCCTGGTCCAGAAGATTTCACATGCCTTGGAGCAACCAAGCTCACGAGCCACAACTACCGAGACCAAGTACCGCAACTACCAAAGCCCGAGTGACTTGAGCCCGTGCTCCACAACGAGAAGCCCACCGCCATGAGAAGCCGTGCGCCATAAACCAGAGAGTAGCCCCCCACCCCAACTAGGGGAGCCCGCGCATGGCAATGAAGAGCTGGCTCAACCAAAAACTTAAAAAAAAAAAAAAAAAGGCAAATAATTCTTAAGCATTACATTTTTTTCATCTCCCATTCCAGAGTTTTGCAAATGTTTGTCATATACTAGCCATTCATGGATATTTTGGAAATTGTAACTCGCAGAAACCATGCACACTGCTGTGTAGTACCCATGCATAAGAGATTCATCAGATACATGAGCCCTGTAGGTCTCTGAGCAACCCTGCTGGGAACAAAGGCAAACTAATTTAGCCTTGAAACTATTTACAGAGATATCTAGTAACATTGTTGAATTTTTGTTTCAATGAAAATACTGTCGGAAATGCAGCTACTTTTTATATTATTTCTGTTATTGTAACATGTTTATTTTACAAGTTTAGAAAGAACAAGTATTAAAGCAAACAACAAAATGACCCCACACTTCCATCACTATTAACAGTTTGGTGACAATCATTCACTCCTTTTGTGAATACTCAAAAACATACTTTTTTTTAAAGGGGATAACAATAAGTACTAGTGAGTTCTTTAAAACTTAAAAAGGAGTTCCATCCTATCAGACGGGCTAACACTGAAATATCAACTGTTGGTGAGGATATGGAACAACAAAAAGTCTCATATTGTGAGTAGCGTACAGCTTAGCAAAACTGCTTCGGAAAAGTCGACTACCAAACTGTAGCTACCAAAGCTAAACATTTATATAGAATATGAACGGAAAGTTCTACTCCTGGTTATATACAAATAGAAATGCATATACACACAAGAATGTACGAAGCAACACTACCTGTAGGAGCCCCAAACCAGATACAACCAATGGTATACCAGATCTATCATATGTGTGCACAGTGGGAGACTGTCCAGCAATAATAATGAGCACTGCCTCACCCACCAGGAATGTGTCACAAATGGACGTTAAGCTAAAGAAGCCAAACAAAGAATCCACACTGTGTGATTCCCTTTATGTAAAGATTAGCAACAGGCAACACTAAACTGTGATGTCAGAAGTCAGAATGTGGCTGCCTGTAGGAGGATTCTGGGTGCTGGTAATTTCTATTTTTTGAACTAGAAGGTGAGTACATGATTATGTTCATTTTGAAAGTTCATCCCAGTGTGCATACTTTAATTTTATACCTTGCTAAATGAATTTTAAAAGTTTACTTTGGGGAATTCCCTGGCAGCCCAGGGGTTAGGACTTGGCACCTCCATGGCCAAGGGCTTGGTTCAATTCCTGGTTTGAGGAACTAAAATCCTGCAAGCTGCACCACAAAAGAATAAATAAGATTTACAAATACTGTATCACCAACACTTGATAGAAACAAGGATGAGAGTATATGGGAAAGACAGGCTCACTGATGCCTCTGGGTTGATCACCGATTTGGAAGATTCGTATCCTGAGCATGAGTACCCTCACCATTCACTTCATGGTTGCTTTACTATGTGTACCCCCAAAATGATGTAAGGCTGAACAGTTCTTTTAGTAAGCACAAAAGGAAATTTCTGTGATAGAAAAAATGAATTTGCTGCCACATGTGAAGCTCTGGAAAATCAATAATGAAACCTTTTAACTACCATATTCACTTCTTAAACTCCCTCAGTTTTCAAGAAATATAGAATTGCCCTAATAAACAATAATTTTAACTATTATTGGCTTACTATATATTGGCACTATAACTAACATTTTACTTTCATTATCTACTTTAATTCTTACAGGAACAGTATGAGCTAGGAATTTTCTAAATTATAAAGGTAGTAGCTTCTGGCTATAAAAATCCAGTAAAAAGGGTGTCCAGTAAGAAATACAGACACTCCTTAACATGTCTTTCCCCCTTAGATATCGGTAATTAACACATTGGTGTTTGCCCTTCCACATTTTTCATATGTATGTGGAAACACACAAGTGAACGGGAGAGAGGCAGTGATTAAGAGATCACAGTATAAATACAGACATCCCTTTGAGTGACTTTACTTACTTGGTGACCCCTGGAAATCCTTCTATGTCTGTCTGTGCATAGACCTCTTGTTTTTTTTAATAGCTGCAGAGATTATTTAACCATTCACTGTAAGCAGGCACTCAACCAGGAGCACTATGGACTTTTTGGATTGGGTAATTAAAAAATTTTTTTACTGCATCACAAAACATATGGGATCCTAGTTCCCTGAAAGTTGCTCAGTCATGTCTGACTCTTTGCAACCCCATGGACTGTATAGTCCATGGAATTCTCCAGGCCAGAATACTGGAGTGGGTAGCCTTTTCTTTCTCCAAGGGATCTTCCCAACCCAGGGATCGAACCCAGGTCTCTTGCATTGCAGTCTGATTCTTTTCCAGCTGAGCCACCAGGGAAGCCCCTTAGTTCCCTGAAACAGGGCTCAAACCCGCACCCCCTGCATTGGAAGCATGGAGTCTTAACCACTGGACCACCAGGGAAGTCCCTGGGCTGGATGATTCTTTACAGGTTCGTCCTGCTCCCCACCTTCTGAGCCAGTCCACACTTTCTGGGGGTGTTTCTCCCAGGGTCACTCTCACTTCCCCAGATGGTCCCACGCCCTGGGGCTGCTCTCACCTTTTGAGCCAGACTGCACCCGGTCTGCGGAACATGTACCTCTCTAAATAAGCCCACCTCTTCCCCATCACTTTTGTTTTTCACTGCATTCTTCCTGCGATGAGACACAAGGCGCCCGAGCTGCACTAAGACCCGAGACCAGGTGTGATTTTCATTAAAAAGACAGAGGGTTCCAGTTCCCATCTGAGCCGTGTGGTTTCAGTTCCACCCTAGAGATGGCCTCCTGATGCTGGCTTCACAACGAGCTCCCTTCCTGCACTGCCTCACTTTGGAGGTGACTCCCCATACTCTGGAGTGGGCAGAGGGGCCCGGAGAGGGGATGGCAGAGGCATGGATTTCAACAGTCCTATAACCGAGCGGACCCCACAGGGTCTTCCCAGGACAGACCCCTCCCCTCTGTCCTCTGCTGTAGCTCCTCCTTGAAGAACCTGGATAACAGTATCTGATGCCCATTCCTGAGTTGTCTTACAGATGCTAAAACTCCCACCAGGTGGAAGATGTTTAATTACTTGATGACCACAAGCACACAGCCCCCAGGTCTCCCACAGCCCGAGGATTGATGATGTTAACCCCTGTAACCCCCTTCCCTCATCTGGTCTTTAAACCTCCATCCTTTTTATTTTATACTGGAGTATAGCCTATTAACCACCTCCCCTGCCCCCCGCCACCAGTTCAGAAGGTAAAGAATCCACCTGCAGCACAGGAGACCTGAGTCTGATCTCCGAGTTGGGAAGATCCCCTGGAGGAGGGCATGGCAACCCACTCCAGTATTCTCGCCAGGAGAAGCCCCATTGGCAGAGGAGCCTGGCGGGCTACAGTCCATGGGGTCACAAAGAGTCGGACACGACTGAAGCGACCAAGCACAGCACAGCCTACTGACAATGTTGGAATAATTTCAGGTGCACAGCAAAGGGATTCAGCCATACATACACATGTATCCATTCTTCCCCAAACATCTCTCCATACAGGCTGCCATCATTTTATTAAGTAACTGAGATACAGTGAGATTAAGTAAAAGAATCAAGGTCATAGAGCTGGTAAGTAAAAACCCTTCCCTGAAACCTGTGGCAGAGTTTGGGCTTTTTAAACACCAACTATCCCAGATTACTTGTATGGCCAGAAAACAAACACTGCACTTTCCTTCACCAATAAATAAAAATATAAAAATAAATTGAAAAAACAAAGACCCGTCCCATGCATTGTGGAATGTTTACCAGCATTCCCAGCCTCCACCCATTGGAAGCCAGTAAAAAACCACCTCTCCCCACCCACCCACTCACCCCCATCATGACAAACAAAAAAAAACATCTCCAGACATATTGTCTGCTGGGAGACAAAACTTCCCTCCCACCACCAGTGAGAGCCACTGGCATAGGATAATCACGTTATTTTCAACGATGTGAAAGGGATTCGCCAAACACTTGGTGTGATTTATTATAAACTACTTTTTACAGGATGGGAAAACCAAGGCTAGGAAGGTTGGTTGCCTGAAGTCCCACTGCTCTAAGTAGTAAAGGGGAGCTAGGAACCCAGTCCATTCCTGTCACAGAGTTTGTGATTTTAATCTTCAGCTCTACTGTAAGCTGACTATCCAGAGCTTGTTTTAGAAGCCACTCTAAAGGAGACTGTCTGAACAGTATCACTAATTGTCGAGAGTAAAATAAATATAAAAGCAGTTCTCACAAACATCTTTCAGTTTTTTCCAGACAGTACCAGGAGTTAAAATTCTTTCTGCTTTCTAAAAGGTGCCCATAGCAGAACAAGTCATCTGCAATAAACATTTAAACAGGAAACCTCATGAATTTTATAAAGAGAGAGCTGAGGTAGTATCGCCATAGTTAATATATCCAATGATGATGAAGTGCCCTGAAAGCTAAGCAAGTGTATGCCGGCAGCAGATCCAAGGTCAGGGTCCTAGACCTGCCCTCATGGCAGTGAGTGCAGACACATACAAAGTTCCTACCGCCCACAGCAGCAAACCGCTAGTCCCCAGAGCTGGGCCGACGCCTCAGAACCCTGAGCGACTGAAGACAAGGCGGATCAAGCAACAGAGGGAGAGTGAAACGAATTCAGAATCAATCTGTTAATTAACAGCTGTTAATGTTGACTGAGTATTGCACTCAGCTGTTCTTTCCTTCCATTCCACAAATACTTGAGCCCCTCCTAGGTATAAGGTGGGGCGCCAGGTGCTACAGATACAGGAGTAAAACCAGAGGCATGAAGCGCACCTTGAGCTAAGCATGTGAAAGACATTTGAAATCAGTGGTGAACATAGCAAGGTAGGGGGATGGGAGAGGCTCCCTTAAAAACATGTTGACTCTTCTCAATATGATAAAACCACCTAAATGGGGGAAGAATTTGAGAAAGAATTGATACATGCATAACCGAATCACTTTGCTGCACCCCCAAAACACAACACTGCCAATCAACTATGCGCCAATACAAAATAAAAAGCTTAAAAACATGCTGAGCTCTGAGAATGGAGTATGAGTGAACACTCAAGATTGGCCACGGCACGAGTGGGCCTGTCTTGATGCTGGCTCATGGGGTAGCTGAGGAAATGAGAGAAGGTAAACAGCGCCTGGATTAGACTAAGCAGGGCACAGCGGTCACGTCACGGATTTTACTCTCTGCTCCGATACAGTCCAAGGTGGGGGGAAATCAATGAAGGTTTTGTGAGCAGTGGAGTCTCATGATTACATTTGGAGTTTCTGAAGTCTTTCTGTTTGAATATTATTAGTTATCTTACTCTTACAGAAAAGGAAATCAGAACCCAAATCTAATCTCTAAGATTAGGCTAACTTGCCTACTATAACAAATTCTCTCCCCCCTAGAAAAATAAGATAAAGCAGGTCGGGGTTTTTGTTCTCCTCTTTTTAACAAATAATGGCTCCTTCACAGCAGCGACCTTAAAATTTCCCCCTTACTGGGGATTTTCGGACCTCTGGCAAAACAATGAACCAAGTCCTCAAAAGCTTAACAGATGATATGTTGCTATAGATTCTCTGCTTCTGTTTTGTTTACTTTTCATACCTGTAAAATGAAAATATTCCTTCTGATGAATTACCTGATGGAAGAATAATATGATGAATAAATACTGATTGCTATTAGAGTTCTAAGAACAAAAAAATTATCAGTGATTCTAAGTCCAGGCAAGCACCAGGTATGAGACGTCATTTTAAAATCTGCCCTCCTAAAGACACCATCCGGAAAGTCACTGCTTTCTTATTTCACTGGTGATGAAGTAGTCTCCACAGCATCTGAGCTGACCCTTTCCAGAAAGTCAAAATTCAAATTCTTAAAAAGCTAAATACAGAGCTCCCATCTGATCCAGCAATCCCACTCCTGGGCATATATCTGTGCTAAGTCACTTCAGTCGTGTCCGACTCTTTGTGACCCCACAGACTAGCCCGGCAACTCCTCTGTCCATGGGATTTTGCAGGTAAGAACACTGGAGTAGGCTGCCAATTCATCCTCCAGGGGATCTTCCCAGGAATTGAACCCACATTTCATGTCTCCTGCACTGGCAGGCGGGTTCTTTACCACTAGCATCTGAGAACCACCTGAGAAGCCTGGGCATATATCAGGACAAAATTATAAATCAAAAAAGACACATGTACCCTCATGTTCATTGTGGCGTTATTTGCGATAGCCAAGACATGGAAGCGACCTAGATGTCAGATTGTCCCCTGACAACCACGGGATGACTGCTTCACCTGATACAGAGGAGTAAAAACTGGAAACGTGTTGCCCATTACCCTGGTTGTACATTTCTCTCAGAAACTTATCACACATTTCTTGCCCTTTAATTAAGCTATCTCTCACCTTCACTTGGTCATGTTACATCTCGTTTGTTCAATGAGCTGCGGGAACTAACCGTGAAATGTTTTTCACAGCTGTTTTTAATTCCCTGGCCTCAATTTTACAGGTTTTGTTGGTTAAATCATTTGTTTCAAAGTGTAATTTCTCGGGGTGCCTGGTTTCTTCATCTGTAAAATGTAAAGAATTTGGATTTGATACTCCTCCTGAGTATTTCCATCATTTCCTTTAGCCCTCCCATTATTCAAATGTAAGAGTAATTAATTTGAGAAATAGGACCAGTGAGTTGCATTTACCCCTTCATGATTTTACAGAACCTTTTTTTCTGTAACTTGATACCAAACGTTGCATACTTTGCCCACACTGTTGGTTTTTGAAAAAATGAATACAACTCACTTCTTTCAGCAGCACTGAATGAGAGCATCCATTGTTTGCCAGTAGGGCTCAAAAATCAAATATTTTAGTTAAACAGGAGAGAGACGTGTGACTAGCTCCATTTTGTGCTTGGCTTTGGTAATGTCAAAGATGAGTTTTGCCAGCAAATGCTGGAGAGGGCGTGTGTGGACAGAAGTCTTAAACTGTTGGTGGGACTGTAAATCGGTACAATCACTATCGAGAACAGTACAGAGATTTGTTAAAAAACTAAATAGAGAGCCACCGTATGGCCCCACTCCTGGGCATGTATCTGGACAAAACTATAATCTGAAAAGGTGCATGCACCTCAATGTTCACTGCAGCACTATTTATAAGAGCCAAGACAAGGAAGCAACCTAAATGCCCATCCATAGAGAAATGGACACAGAAGATGTGATACACACACACATCTGTCATGGATCACAGCCTTGTCATGCTGAAGGGGCTTGCCTAACTCAATGAAGCTATGAACCATGCCATGCAGGGCTACCCAAGATGGAAGGGTCATAGTGGAGAATTCTGACAAGACATGGTCCACTGGAGGAAGGAATGGCAAACCACTCCAGTATTCTTGCTGCAAGAACCCCAGGAACCCCAGGAATGATAAGGCAAAGAGATGATGCTGGGAGATGAGCCCCCCCAGGTCGGAAGGTGTCCAATGGGCAGAGGGCACTTGCTAACAGCTCCAGAGAGAATGAAGCAGCTGGGCCTAAGCAGAAACGAACCCCAGTTGTGGGTGTGTCTGGTGGTGAAAGTAAAGTCTAATTTGGTAAAGACCAGCATTGCATAGGAACCTGGAATGTTAGGTCCATGAATCAAGGTAAATTGGACATGGTCACACAGAAGACCATGAAGACCTAGAAGACCTCCTAAAACTAACACCAAAAAATAGATGTTCTGTTCATCACTGGGGATTGCAATGCTAAAGGAGGAAGTCACGAGATACCTGGAGTAGCAGCCAAGTATGGCTTTGGAAAACAAAATGAAGCAGGGCAAAGGCTAACTGAATTCTGCCAAGAGAATGCACTGGTCATAGTAAATACCCTTTTCCAACAACACAAGAGACGACTTTACACATGGAACACCATCAAATGGTCAATATCGGAATCATATTGATTACATTCTTTGCAGCCAAAGATGGAAGCTCTATACAGTCAGCAAAAAAAAAAGACCTGGAGCTGACTGTGGCTCAGATCATCAGCTTCTCAGAGCAAAATTCAGGCTTAAACTAAAGAAAGTGGGGAAAACCACTAGGCCAGCGAGGTACAACTTAAATCAAATCCCCTATGAATATGAATTGAAGGTAACAAGTAGATTCAAGGGACTAGAACTTGTAAACAGTGGGCCTGAAGAACTATGGACAGAGGTCCATCATGCTGTACAGGAGGCAGCAAACAAAACCATCCCAAAGGGAAAAAAAAGCAAGAAGGCAAAGTACGTTATCTGAGGAGGCCTTATGAACAGCTGAAGAAAGAAGAGAAGCAAAAAGCAAGGGAGAGAGGGAAAGGTATATCCAACTAAATGCAGATTTCCAAAGAATGGCCTAGAAAGACGAGAAGGCCTTCTAAAATGAACAGTGTATAAGACTAGAAGAAGACGACCGAAGGGGAAAGACTAGAGATCTCCTCAGAAGATTGGAGATATCAAGGGAACATTTTGCCCAAAGATGGGAACAATAAAGGCCATAAACAGGAGAGACCTAGTAGATGCTGAAGAGATCAAGGAGAGCTGGAAAGAACTGCACAAAAAAGATCCAAATGAACCGGATGACTACAATGGTGTGCTCAGCCACCCAGAGCCAGCCATTCTGGAGAGTGAAGTCAAGTGGGCCTTAGGAAGCACTGCTGTTAATAAAGCTAGTGGTTGCTATGGAATTCCAGTAGAACTATTCAAATCCCTAAAGGATGGTGCCATCAAGGTGTTGCATTGACTGTGTCAGCAAATCTGGAGGAGCCAGCAGTGGCCACAGGACTGGAAAGGGTCAATCCCCATCCCAATTCCCAAGAAGGGTAGTACTAAAGAATGTGCTAACCATTGGACAATTGCACTCACCTCTCATGCTAGTAAGGTCATGTTTAAAATCTTGCATGCTAGGCTTCAGCATTATACGAACCAAGAACTTCAGATGTACAAGCTGGGTTTAGAAAAGGAAGAGAACTAGAGATCAAATTGCCAGCATTCACTGGGTCATAGAGAAAGCTAGGGAATTCCAGAAAAACATCTACCTCTGTTTCATTGACTGTCTCAAAGCCTCTGATTTTGTGGATCATAATAAACTGTGGAAAGCTCTTAAAGAGATGGGAATACCAGACCATCTTACCTGTCTCCTAAGAAACTTGCATATGGGTCAAGAAGCAACCATTAAGAAACCTGTATGGAACAACTGATTGGTTCAAGACTGAGAAAGAAGTACGACAGGGCTGTCTGCTGTCACCCTGTTTATTTCATCTATACGCTGAGCACATCATGAGAAATGCTGGGCTGGGTGAGTTACAACCAGGAGAAACATCGACAACCTCAGATAAGCAGATGATACCACTCTAAAAGCGAAAAGGAACTTTGCTTCTTGATGAAGGTGAAGGAGGAGTGTGAAAGAGCCAGCTTAAAACTAAATATTAAAAAAAAAACTAAGATCATGCTATCCGACCCCATTACTTCATGGCAAAGAGAGGGGGAAGGTGGAAGTACTGACAGATTTCCTCTTGTCTCTAAAGTCACTCAGATGGTGACTGCAGCCATGAAATCAGAAGACGTTTGCATCTTGGCAGGAAAGCTATGGCAGACCTAGACAGTGCGTTGAAAAGCAGACAAAGGCCCACCAAACCGTGCCGACAGAGGTCGGGATGGTCAAGGTTATGGTCTTCCCAGTGGTCATGTATGCGTGTGAGAGCTGGACCATAAAGAAGGCAGAGAGCCAAAGAATTGATGCCTTCAAACTTGGGTGTTGGAGAAGACTCCTGAGAGTCCCTTGGACTGCAAGGAGATCCAACCAGTCAGCCTTAAGGGAAATCAACCCTGAATATTCACTGGAAGGACTGATGCTAAAGCTGAAACTCCAGTATTTTGGTCATCTGATGCGAACAACTGACTCATTGAAAAAGTTCCTGATTCTGGGAAAGACTGAAGGCAGAAGGAGAAGAGGGCATCAGAGGATGAGATGGCTGGATGGCATCATCAATGCAATGGACATGAACTTGGGCAAACTTCAGGAGATGGTGAGGGACAGAGAGCCCTGGCGTGCTGCAGTTCATGGTGTTACAAAGAGTCGGACACGACTGGGCGGCTGAACAACAAGCAGGAGATGGCAAGAGTGAACACTGACATCTTAGGAATCAGTGAACTAAAATGGATGGGAACAGGAAAATTTAATTCAGATGACCATTGTATCTACTACTGTGGGCAAGAATCCCTTAGAAGAAATGGAGTAGCCATCATGGTCAAGAGAGTTTGAGACGCAGTGCTTGGATGCAGTCTCAAAAACAGAATGATTGCTGTTCATTTCCAAGGCAAATCACTCAGCATCACAACGGTCCAAGTCTATGCCCCAACTACTAATGCTGAATAAGCTGAAGTTGAACATTTCTATGAAGACCTACAAGACCTTCTAGAACTAACACCAAAAAAAAAAAAAGATTCTTTTTCATCATAGGGGATTGGAATGCAAAAGTAGGAAGTCAAGAGAGACCCAAAATGACAGACAAGTTTGGCCTTGGAGTACAAAATGAAGCAGGTCAAAGGCTAACAGCATTCTGCCAAGAGAATGCACTGATCATAGCAAACACCCTTTTCCAACTGCACAAGAGACTGACTTTATACGTTGCCATCACCAAATGGTCAATACTAAAATCACACTGATCATATTCTTTGCAGCCAAAGATGGAGAAGCTCTATACAGTCAGCAAAAATAAGACCTGGAGCTGACTGTGGCTCAGATCATGAGCTCTTTATTGCAAAATTTAGGCTTAAATTGAAGAAAGTAGGGAAAACCACTAGTCCATTCAGGTATGACCTAAATCAAATTCCTCATGATTATACAGTAGAGCTGACAAATAAATTCAGGGATTAGATCTGGTAGACAGAGTGCCTTAAGAACTATGGACGGAGGTTCATAACATTGTACAGGAAGCAGTGACCAAAACCAGCCCAAAGGAAAAGAAATTCAAGAAGGCAAAGTGGTTGTCTGAGGAGTCTTTACGCAGCTGAGGAAAGAAGAGAAGCAAAAAGCAAGGGAGAAAGGGAAAGACATACCTAACTGAATGCAGATTTCCAGAAAATAGAAAGGAGAGATAAGAAGGCCTTCTTAAATGAGTAGTGCAAAGAAGTAGAGGAAAAAAATAGAATGGGAAACACTAGAAATGTTGTCATGAAAACTGGAGATATCAAGGGAACATTTCATGCAAGGATGGGCACAGTAAAGAACAGAAATATAAGGACCTAAGAGAAACAGAAGAGATTAAGAAGAGGCGGCAAGATTACACAGAACTATTCAAAAAGGCTTCAGGTCTCTGAAGTCTAACCTCCGACTTCCCTGGTGGCTCAGACGGTAAAGTGTCTGCCTACAATGCTGGAGACCCGGGTTTGATTCCTGGATTGGGAAGATGCCCTGGAGAAGGAAATGGCAATCCACTCCAGTACTCTTGCCCAGAAAATCCCATGAACAGAGGAGCCTGGTAGGCCACAGTACATAGGGTCGCAAAGAGTCAGACACGACTGAGCGACTTCACTCACTTATACGAAAAAGGTCTTAATGATTCAGATGACCACAATGGTGATCACTCACCAAGAGCCTAACATCTTGGAGTCTGAAGTCAAGTGGGCCTTAGGAAGCATTACTACAAACAAAGGTAGTGGAGGTGATGAATTCCAGCTAAGCTATTAAAAATCCTAAAAGATGATGCTATTAAGTGCCACATTCAACATGTCAGCAAATTTGGAAAACTCAGCAGTGACCACAGGACTGGCAAAGGTCAGTTTTCATTCCAGTCCCAAAGAATGTACAAACTGTCGTGTAATCGTGCTCATTTCACATGCTAGCAAGGTAAGGCTCAAAATCCTTCAAGCTAGGCTTTAAATATAGGTTCTCAGTGAACCGAGAACTTCTAGATGTACAAGCTGGATTTAGAAAAGGCAGAGGAACCAGAGATCAAACTGCCAACATTTGTTGGCTCATAGGAAAAACAAGGGAATTCCAGGAAAACATTTTCTTCCGCTTAACTGACTACCCTAAAGCCTTCGACTATGTGGATCACAACAAACTATGGAAAATTCTTAAAGAGATGGGAATACCAGACCACTTGACCTGTCTGAGAAACATGTATACAGGTCAGGAAGCAACAGTTAGAACCAGACATGGAGCAACTGACAGTTTAAGGAGTACATCAAGGCTGTATATCGTCACCCTGCTTATTTAACTTGTATGCAAGAGTACATCATGAGAAACGCTGGGCTGGATGACCCACCAGCTAGAATCAAGATTGGCAGGAGAAATATCAACAACCTCAGATATGAAGATGATACCACTCTAATGACAGAAAGTGAAGAGGAACTAAAGAGCCTCTTAATGAAGGTAAAAGGGGAGAGTGAAAAAGCTGGCTTAAAATTCAACATTCAAAAAACTAAGATCATGGCATCTGGTCCTATCACTTCATGGCAAATAAGGAAAAAAGTGGAAACAGTGACAGGTTTTATTTTCTTGGGCTCCAAAATCACCTTGAATGTTGACGGCAGTCATGAAATTGGAAGACGCTTGCTCCTTGGAAGGAAAGCTATGACAAACCTAGACAGCACATTAAAAAGCAAAAACATCACTTTGCTGACAAAGGTCTGTATAGTCAAAGCTATGGTTTTTCCAGTAGTCAGGCATGGATGTGAGAGTTGGATCTTAAAAAAGGCTGAGCACCGAAGAATTGATGCTTCTGAACTGCGGTGTTGGAGAAGACTCTTGAGCGTCCCTTGGACTGCAAGGAGATCAAACCAGTCAATCCTAAAGGAAATCAACCTTGAATATTCAATGGAAGGACTGATGCTGAAACTGAAGCTCCAATATCTGGCCACCTGATGGGAAGAACCAACTCATTGGAAAAGACTGATGCTGGAAAAGATTGAAGGAAAAGGAGAAGAGGGTGGTAGAGGATGAGACAGTTAGATAGTATCACTGACTCAATGGACATGAATCTGAGCAAACTCCAGCAGATAGTGAAGGACAGGAGAGCCTGGCGTGCTGCAGTCCATGGGATTGCAAAGAGTCAGACAAGACTTGGCAAATGAACAGCAACAACATACACATACATACATACACACTCAGCCATAAAAAAGGAATGAAATAATGCCATTTGCAGCAACATGGATGAATCTAGAGATTATCATACTCAGTGAAATAAGTCAGACAAAGACAAATATCACATGTAACACTTATATGTGGAATCTAAAAAGACGATACAAAGGAACTTATTTACAAAACAGGCTCACAGTCTCGGAAAACAAACTTGAGGTTAGCACAAGTATACCTCCAGTATAGCACAGGGAATTCCACCCAATATTTTGTAGTAACCTAAATGGGAAAAGAATCTGAAAAATAATGTATGTATGTGTACGTGTAACTGATGTGCTTTGCTGGAACCTGAAATTAACACAACATTGTAAATCAACCACAAGTCTAAGCGATAGTTTTTCAGTCGTGTCCTACTCTGCAATCCCATGTACTGTCGCCCGCCAGGGTCTTCTGTCCATGGTATTCTCCAGGCAAGAATACTGGAGTGGGTAGCCATTCCCTCCTCCAGGGGATCAAACATGGGTCTCCTGCATGGTAGGCAGATTCTTTACCATCTGAGCCATCTGGAAGCCCATACTCCAATAGCATTTTTTTTAATTGTGCTTTGCTATTAAAATATTATTTTGGTATATTTTCCTTTCATTAAAATGTCCTCTTCAAAGACCATGGAAGAAGAAGCCATGCTTCTGGAAATGATAGGTTCACATCATGTCATCATCCAGCCTCTTCCACTGGAGAGAGTTGAACACAAGACAGATACCTTTGCTCAGGCTGTTCAGGCCCTAAATGAGCTCACTGTTCATTCACTTCTACTGAGGAAGATCCACCTAGATTCCTTCAAACCCTCAACGGCCTCTACATGAACTGGGTGAAGTTCTATTGAATTGATTTGTTTTTATTTCCAAAATTCCCTTGTTCTACCCCTTGACTGATTTTTTACATTTAATATTAATCAGCTCAAAACAAGTCCCAAAATAATTTGCTAATAAACTTAAATTGCAACAAACTCAAGAATTAAAAATAAAAGCACTACCATGGCCCCCAGTAACTTGCTATCATTCAGTCATCCTGTCAACAGTTATGCTTGGAGAGTTATCTCCAGCACAAAAAAATCATTTCGGAGAAGGTAAAAACCAAGTCTAGCCTCCGCATTGTTATGCTTTGGTGTCGGACATGAATTCTGTTGATACGTTCTCTCTCTCTACTCCGTCTCTTGCAACTAGCGATTCTTTCCTTTTCCACACCAACTTCCTACAGGACCAGATCTAAATCCAAAAAAGCATCAAAACCCCAAAGTTGGCGCTTTCCTTCCCCAGAAAGTTAACCGGTGATTCAGTGCCCAGTAGAAGAGGTGTAGTGGAATTAGTCATCAGGCAAACGTAATAAAACCAGAAGCATCAGGAAAGGGTCATCTGTTCAAAACAGAATTCCATACTTTCTCACCGCCCTCCATGACAAAGTTGCAAAACTTAATGGAAAACAATGTCTTTCGGTCCATATTTAGAGAAGATAGAAAAATTGCTGAATATCACTGCTACAGGCAACTTGACTAGATGATACTTCACATATTTTTGTTTGAATGTTTGTGTTCCCCCCAAACATCGTACTAGAATCCTAATGCCCAATGTGGTGGTATTAGAAGGTGGGGCCTTGTGGACGCTTTTAGCCCAAGGGCCTACCCTCAGAGATTAATGCCCTTATTTTAAAAAAGGCCTGAGAAACATGAATACGGTACAGCCTTGCCCTTGAAGAAATCACAAACCAGGGGAGAACAATCTGTAACACTAATTATAATGTTAAAATTATATGTTTATTAATAAAAGAAAATGTACAAGTTTTCTTGTATCAGCCATTGGTGCAGTATATTAGGCATTTGGAATTATGGAAGGAAACAGTAAGTACAAGGAAAATGAGACTGAGTAGTTATTTCCAAGATGACTTGATGCTGCTCAGAAATAAGCTAGATGCTAAGGGAGATGAAGGCAGCAGGGAGGGGGAGGCCTGACACAGAGGTCTCCCTGGCCCTTTTGACCACACGAAGACACAGGAGCCCAGAAGAGGGTCAGCTAGACGCTAAGCCTGGCAGTCCCATCGTACTGGACTTACCAGCTTGCAGAATTAAAGAGACGGATGTTTGTTGGTTTGTTTGCATTTTGTTACAGCAGCTCAGACAAAGATATTACTTTTCCAGAAAGTTGGTTTTGTCAGGACAGACATATTTCAGAGAGAAGGAGGGAATGAATTGGAGGGAAAGAAGATGGAAAAAAATGTTGGTGGAACACTCCAGGTAAGTTGCCTGATTCAAAGCTGGCCCGCAAGGCTTCCTGGGGGCTCAGCTGTAGAGAATCTGCCTGCCAATGCAGGAGACGGGTTCAATCCCTGATCCAGGAAGATCCCACGTGCCGCAGAGCAACTAAGCCTGCGTGGGCACCACAGCTGCTGAGCCTGTGCCCTGGAGCCTGTGAGCCGCAACTCCAGAGTCCACGGGCCCAGAGCCCGTGCTCCTCAAGAAGAGAGGCCACAGCAACGAGAAGCCCGCGCACCAACAAAGGCCCCACACAGCCAAAATAAAGAAAAATTTAAAACAACAATAGGAACGAAGCTGGCCTGCAGCCAGCCTGGAGTGCAGTTCAGGTCGATGGAGTGCTTGGGTCCACTGTCTTGAAGCAAGGCCCTAAACTTTTCCAGGAATTCAGTCCCCAGCATCCCTTCAAATCAGACACACATCTGAAGGTTATAGGTGAAGCACATGCAAAGTGGAATATAAATGTATCTAGCCCTACTTTAGAGAACAAAGCCATTTTACGTTTGACTTATGTATGTACCGGACTATGCATAAAGTGATACAGCTCTTAAGGCCATTTTTTTAAGTGATAAAACGGAGATTCAGTTTCACACATGGTCACTACCACTCAGGTCACACACAGAGCTAAGGCTCTAACACGAGCATGTCCAACTCTCAGGCCGCGTTGTCTGTACTCCCTACCTTCCTAAACTCCGAACTGTGTATGCTAATCATCCAAGAGCTCCCCAAAGCTTACCAATCTAGTAGCTCCCCGAGGCCCCTTTCTCCAGTCTTGAATACCCTATCCTTATCATTACACAGTATTGATTATGAACGTTTATGATACTCAATCCAAGGAGGAAGCAATTCAACAAGACAGCATATTACTGGGTGAATTTAAATGTCACTTTCAAAAAGAACTATTTTCGCTAGCACTAACAGTACATTTTATAATATTATGACCAACCATGACAACGTCTACTCTAGGCAAAATTATGAAATAGCATAACTTTGTCTTTCAAGACACTGGCCATGTAAATTCTTGTCTCATCACATCCTAAGAAGGGTCTGAAAATCATTGAGGATTAAGTACTTCAAATAGACAAAAGACTTTGCTTCCTTAGGATTTAAAACTTCTGCCTGATTTCTCAGATTATTCTATATGTTCACAGAGATCATGAAGCTTTCAAACAGGAAACATCTTCCAAGACTACTTGACATGGAATACTTTTTCTCTACATAGAATCTCAAGCAATTTCTTTTAGGAAATGCTAGTTCACAGACGACCAGCTAAGTTTTCCCTGCAATAGCTGATTTTTTCCTCTATGTGTCCCTAATGAGTAAGAACTACAATGAATGATCCAAAAATGAAATTAACAATTGCATTTACAATAGCATCAAAAATAAAATATTTTGGAATAAGTTTAACCAAAGAACTACCAATTATACTCTGAAAACTATAAGACATTGTTGAAAGAAATCAAATAAGATCTAAATAAATGGAAAGTCATCTCATATTCAAGGATTAGAAGACAATACATTAAAATGACAATAATCCACAAATTGATCTACAGATTTAATGCAATCCTTAGCAGAACCCCAGCTGGTTTCTTTGTAGAAACTGACAAGCTGATCCTAAAATTCATAGGAAACTCAAAGGACTTAAAACGGCTAAAACGATCTTGAAATAGAAGAACAAAATTGGAAGACCCCCAAATTCCCAATTTCAAAACTTATTACAAAAGCAACACTCATCAGGACAGTGTGGAACTGGCATAAGGATAAACATATTGGTCAGTGGAATCCAGTTGAAAATCCAGAAATAAATCCTGTATCTATAGTCAGGAGATTTTTCAACAAGGGTACCAAGATCATTTAATAGGGAAAGAGTAGTCTTGTCTACAAAGGGCGCTGGAACACTGGACAGCCGCATGCAAAAGACTGGAGGTGGACCCTTACTTTACACCACGTACAAAAATTAAATAGTGGATCAAAGAGCTACATGCCGAGTCAAAACTATAAACTATTAGAGAAAAACATAAGGGTAAATATTCATGGCCTTGAATTTGGAATGAATTCTGAAACACCAAAAGATTGAGCATTAACAAAAAAAGGCAAATTAGACTTCATCAAAATTAACAACTCCTGTGCAACAAGACACTATCAAGACAGTGAAAAGAAAAGCCAAAGAGGGGAACACATTTGCAAATCAGAGCTAATAAGGGACTTGTTGCCAGAATAAAGAACTTTTATAATTCCAATAAAAGGATAAGCCAATTTTAAGGAGGGCAAAAAAAAAAAAATCTGGATTGACATTTTTCTGAAGAATATAGACACATGGCCAATAAGCACATGAAAAGATACTCATTATCAGTCATTAGGGAAAGACAAACCAAAACCACAGTACCACTTCACATCCAGGAAGATGACCGTAAAAGTCACAGAAGTGCTGGCAGAATACTGAGAAATCAGAATCCTCATACTCAGCTATAGGAACATAAAATGGTTCAGTCACTTTGGAAAACCATCTGACAGCTTCTCAATATTTAAACAGAATTATCATTTGACTTTGCAATTCCACTCCTAATCATATACCCAAGAGAACTGAAACTATACATCCATATAAAAGCTTGCGTATGAATGTTCACAGTGGCATTGTTTATAACACCCAAAAGGTGGAAACCATGTCCATCAATTGATAAGTGAATAATCAAATTATATCTAGACACTGGAATTTGACCATGAAAGGAATGAACTACTAACGCATGTGGCAACATGGAGAGACTTGTAAAATATTACGCTAAGTGAGAGAAGCCAGTCACAGTTCACATGTTCTGTGATTCCCTTTAAATGAAATATCCAGAAAAGGATACCGTGACAGACAGTCGATTAGTGATTAGCTGGGGAAAGAGATGGAAGGGCAGGTGGTTGACAGCTAAAGGAGCATCATGTTTCTTTGAAGTTCCCAATGAAGATGAAAATGTTCCAAAACTGATTGTGGTAAAAGTTGCAGACTCTGAGAGTCACTTCTTACGTGCTGAAATGAGCTTCACGGTACATGACTGTGCATCCTTAGTTGCTCAGTCACGCCTGACTCTTTGCAGCCCCATGGACTGTAGCCTACCAGTCTCTTCTGTTCGTGAGATTCTCCAGGCAAGAATCCCTGCCTTCCTCCAAGGGATCTTCCTAACCCAGGGATCGAACCCAGGTGTCCCGCACTGCAGGTGGATTCTTTACTGTCTGAGCCACCAAGGAAGTCCTATGGTATATGACTATATCTCAATAAAGCTTTTCCCCCAAAATAATCTATAGCACAAATACTCCAGATGTGGTTAGTGAACTGTGCTTTCCATGAACTGTCTTTTGTTAGTCCATGAAGAGTTGACCTTGCACCAAAATATGAGATTGTAGCAAGATTTTCCTCAAAAGGAAAGTGTGCATTGATTATCCAAGCGTGTGCTTATCTCCTGAACAGTTTCCTTTGAGTAGCCCTGATCTACAGCCCCTTACACTTGAAACAAAATAATGATTTCCAGTGTCTTTGGTGACTACATCCCCTGAGACTTAAGTGAGGAGGGGTAGTGATTCTGTGAGCCAGGTTACCCCAAAGTTTCTGGACTGGGAGATGGATCATGGGAGCCATGGAGACCCTTTGGGCGGGGGGAAGAGTGGGAGCAGGGATGGGGTATGGAAGGATCAGCAGAAAGGGGGAAATGGGAACAGAAATGGAAAGCTACTGTGAGAGGGAAACCCAAACAAGAAACCTGGAGTTAAGATAGCAGCAGTTAACACTTCATCCAAGTTTAGCCCCTTGAAGAAGCACTGCTGCTAAGTCACTTGAGTCGTGTCCGACTCTATGCAACGCCATGGACTGCAGCCCACCAGGCTCCTCCGTTCATGGGATTTTCCAGGCAAAGAGTACTGGAGTGGGGTGCCATTGCCTTCTCCGTGAAGAAGCACAGGGAGAGCTTAAAAGATGCTGGCGTCAACCTGCTACCCCTCGTCCTTTTTGGGACACAGGATGACTGAGATGAGAGTCAGGAATCACCCCAGAGATTTCCAGCCATGTGCAAACAGTAAACCAGAGAAAGAAGCTGAAAATAAATGCATGTGGCAGCATAGGAATAATTTCTGGGATTTTGTGGCATCTGGAGTAGTCACAAGAGGACCCTGAAAAAGCCAAGTCTTCCTTTTCCCCTTACAAGAGAAACCTGTGTTTAAACATTTTGCAATATCAGCTTTTGAGTTATTCTTAGTGTAATTAAAAATCAGGGCTTTAAACAAATTGCTAATTCGAACGTTAAAAATAGAAGGCAGCAATAAAAGATGTTAGGATGTCATAATAAAATTCAGTAAAAGCTATAGCTTAAATGATTTTCAGCTTCTCTCACTTTCAAGTTTTAGAGGTGTACTTCATCAATAAAGTGTTACAATTAAAACCATTTCAATTAAGTTAAAATTGGCTTCGAGTGAAAAAAAAATGCTAACAGTTAGGGCTCAAGTGTAAAAGCAGCTACAAACATAGGGAGCTAGACCTTAAATAATCAGCCAATCTACAAGTACTGACTGAACACCAACCACATAAGCATCATTGAACGGTACTATGGAAAAGAAAACAAATGTAAAACATCATTCTTGGTTCCAAGGATACAATAAATATGGAGACAAGGTATTTAATAATAAATGAGAATCCTTTATTCATTCAACAAACATTTACTGAGTACCTACTGGGATAAAGATTGGCGAGTATGAGAGAATAGTTATTTTGTATACTGTTCTTTATGCTTTTGTGTATGCTTGAAAGAGTTTATGATACACGCTTTTAAAGGAGTAATTAAAATTGTTCAGTTTTAGTTTGGTTGGTAACAACTGCTAATATTGGTTTCAGGTTTTGAAAAATACCTAGCAATCAAGGCGGAGTTAGGATTAATGCTAATTGGAAATCATACCTTCAAATTGATTCTAAAGCAGAAAAATCTGGTAACTGCTTTTTGCTTTGAATTACTTGGACTTGGCTCAGAAGGTAAAGAATACGCCTGCAATGTGGGAGACCTGGGCTCAATCCCTGAGCTGGGAAGATGCCCTGGAGGAAGGCATGGCAATCCACTCCAGTGTCCTGCCTGGAGAATCCCCATGGACAGAGTGGGCTACAGTCCATGGGGCCGCAAGAGTCAGACATGACTGAGCAAGCACCTTCCTTTCAAGGTGCCTTTATTACAAGTTCTTAAATTTTTTTCATCCTGGTACTTAATTAACCATACTGCCTGATGTTGCTTTTAAGACGCCCACACACACGTGTGTGTCTTAGTCTCTGATTAGACTGAGGGGAGGGGCCCTACTTTAGACCTTGTATTCCCATCATGCACTACCATGTCCTAAAGATTGTTAATAATGAATCCTTCAAATATAAGAGATCTTGATATAAAACAGTATAACTGGGAATGTAAATCTGTGCAGCCACTGTGGAAAGCAGTGTGGAGGTCCCTCAGAAAACTAACTGAAAGCAGAGTTGCCCTGTGTTCCAGCAATCCCACTTCTGGGCATATAACTGGGAAAAAAAGTATCATTAGAAAAGACACGCACTCCTATATTCACAGCAGTCAAGACACGGAGACAGCCTAAGTGTCCATGGACAGAGGAATGCATAAAGACACGGTGCATGTATATATAATGAAATATTACTCAACCACGAAAGAGAACAAAATAGTGCCACGTGCAGCAACATGGATGGGCCTAGAGATGCTCCTGCTAAGTCAGTCAGAGAAAGACAAACACCGTATGATCTCACTTTTACACGGAACCTAAAATATGACACAGACGAACCTGTCACAGACTTGTGACTGCAGGAGGGGAGGAGAGGGGAGCGCTGGGAGGTTAGGATTAGCAGATGCAAACTATTCTAGAGGATGATCAACAGCAAGGTCCTATTGTGTAACACTGGGAACGACGTTCAATGTCCTGGGATAAATCATAACGGAAAATATAGAAAAGAACGTATATATGTGTATAACTAAGTCACTTTGCTGTACAGCAGAAATTTAAAACATTGTAAATCAACTATATGTCAACAAAAAATAATTAAAAACACAGTATAATTGGACAATGTAATTCTTAAGACTTACGGGCTTGCCACATTTCAGTGTTTTACCAGAGTTGTGTTTCTAGGCATGTGAGTGATGCCCTAAAGAAAAATAACTGTGAAATAATGTGACGATGATGGTAACAGGTTTTCCTGGTAAAGAATGATAAAGTCACGGGCCATTTAAGTCCATGTGCTTGCCCAGAAGAAAAGTATTTCACTACTTGGGTTTTTTGTTTGTTGTTGGTTTTTATTGTTGGCCTCCCCAGGGCTTGTGGCATCTTAGCTCCCAAACCAGAGATTGAAATCAGCCACCGCAGAGATAGCCCCGAGTCCCATCCACCGGACGGCCAGGGAATTCCCTCAGCATGTTGACCAGCCAGCTTCCTGTGCCATGTAGGGCTGTATACCTGTTAGTTCAGTTCAGTCGCTCAGTCGTGTCCGACTCTTTGCGACCCCATGGACCGCAGCACGCCAGGCCTCCCTGTCCATCACCAACTTCCGGAGTCCACCCAAACCCATGTCCATTGAGTTGGTAATGCCATCCAACCATCTCATCCTCTGTCGTCCCCTTCCCCTGGCCTCAATCTTTCCCAGCATCAGGGTATACGTGTTAACCCGAAAGTAAAATCTCTCGACATTTAAAATCCGGAACAAGAAAAACAGGAAAAAGAAGAGACGTTTAATTACGAAGAAAGAGGGTAAGAACTTTAATGCCCTTGGCTTAACTCGTGTGTGCTTAGAAGGCACTGTAAACTGCTGGCATTTTTCCTTCCCCGTTTCGCGTGTACCGGCCCCGGGGGGATGCCCTTACACCCCGGCGCCCAGGACCCGGTCCGGTCCAGCGAGAAGCAGGCCCGGTGCGCACTCACCTCCGATTCTGGGTCCGCCGCGCTCACCCTTCAGGCGCCTCCTTCCGTGGTGTTCGCGTCCATCTCCAACGTCTCAGGCCGAAGCGCCTCGCCTCGGCCTGCCTTCCCCTCCCTTCTGTCGGAGCCCACCTGGCGACCCCCAGGCCCCCGCGCCCGGCGCCCTGCGCCCTGGGCCGCTGGATGCGGGCGAACATCCCCCAACGCCTTCCACGGGAAGCCCGCCGCCTCGGCCTCACGCGGAGCTTCTGGGCCTGCAGACCTCAGGCCTGATGAGTCAGAGTTCACACTTTTTAGCAAGATCCCTAGGTGATCCCCCTGCCCCGGAAAATTGGCCGGCCAAACACGAAACACCCGGGCTGCTCGAGACTCGCGGTCTCGGCTCGCTTCGGCAGCAGCGAATGCACTCAACGGGACCGATCCAAAGACTAGCCGGTCCCCCGCCGCCCTGGGCAAGGATGACACACAGATTGCTGAAGTGTTCTGTATAAAATAAGTAAGTTAAAAAAGAAAGAAAAAAAAAAAGAAAGAAACGTGGTCTCCAGTCCCAGGTGGTCTTGGCCACCGCTGGGCACCCATGTCGTCCCCTTCCCCAAAGTTGACCTTCTGTTTGGAAATCCATCCCTGACTTCTCCCCTCTCGCCAGCCGGAGAACATCCCTTCTGCCTTGATTTGCTGGTGATGCCGGGTTGGGGGACCGAAGGCGCCGGACCTCCGCCACCGCCCCAGCCTAGGTCCCTTCGGGCCTGACTCACCTCTGCCCCTGCTCGCCACCTGTGCCAACCGCATACCACGCGGCTTGCCCACACGGTCTGTGCCCCCGGGTCTGCACCCACCTCCAGGTCTCCCTCCATCAGCAGACACCTTTCATCTCCCATCTCACTGAAGAAGGCTTCTGTTCCTGCCTCAGCGCAGTCCTCTACCACCGGCTTCTTCTCTGGTCTCGGGCTCCCCTCAGCCCACGGCCACCCGGCTTCTCCCTTCAGGGCACGAGGGAGCCTGCTCCAGGGACCCAGCCTCACCCACCAGCGCCGGCCTGTCCTGCTCCCAGGGCTCCCCTGCCGGCTGCCACCAGGCTCCCCTCACCCAGCCGGGTTGTTTTGGCCTCAGTCACTACCCCTCCTAAGTCCCCTTCACGGGTCTGTCCCCATCACAGGCGCCTCAGGACTGGTGTCCCTGAGACGCAGGCCTGGCTCTGGCCTCCTCTCACTCCTCACTCCCTGACGGTACCCCAATCCCGCTCCCCCCAGTCCCCCCAAATGCCAAAGACCTCCGTCTGTCCCCCAGGCCTCCCTGTGGAACCTGCAGTGTGCAGCTCTTTGTGTTTGGCTCCTCTTTGATGGAACTGAGACACCTCTGTTTCTGGGAGTCCCAGACTCATTGCTTTTCTTCATTCAATAATGGCTTATTGGGCCAGAGGCGGGGGAGGGAAAAATTGGGGGGTTGGGATTGACACATACACACTGCTGCTGCTGCTGCCGCCAAATCGCTTCAGTCGTGTCCGACTCTGTGCGAGCCCATAGACGGCAGCCCACCAGGCTCCCCCGTCCCTGGGATTCTCCAGGCAAGAACACTGGAGTGGGTTGCCATTTCCTTCTCCAATGCATGAAAGTGAAAAGTGAAAGTGAAGTCACTCAGTCCTATCTGACTCTTAGCAACTCCATGGACTGCAGCCTACCATGTTCCTCCGTCCATGGGATTTTCCAGGCAAGAGTACTGGAGTGGGGTGCCATTGCCTTCTCCGCATATACACACTACTGTATATAAAAGAGATAACTGATAAGGACTTACTGCATAGCACAGGGAGCTCTACTCAATACTCTGTATTGCTGTTGCTTAGTCACTAAGTTGTGTTTGACTCTTCTGCAACCCCATGGACTGTAGCCCGCCAGGTTCCTCTGTCCATGGGATTCTCCAGGCAAGAAGACTGGAGTGGGTTGCCATTTCCTTCTCCAGGGGATCTTCCCAACCCAGGGATCAAACCCACGTCTCCTGCAATGTCAGGTGGATTCTTACAACAAGCCATCAGGGGAGCCTACACAGTAATGAAAGTGAAAGTGAAGTCACTCAGTCGTGTCCGACTCTTAGCGACCCCGAGGACTACAGCCCACCAGGCCCTCCATCCATGGGATTTTACAGGCAAGAGTTCTGGAGTGGGGTGCCATTGCCTTCTCCGTTAACAGTGGCTAGGCATATCATATTTACTTGGAGCTGGTATACTTGGTGACAGCCTTAGTGCCCTCGGACACGGTGTGCTTGGCCAGCTCCCCAGGTAGCAGCAAGCGCTCGGTGGTCTGAATCTCCCTGGATGTGATAGTCAAGTGCTTGTTGTAATGCGCCAGGCGCGATGCCTCGCCAGCGATGCGCTCAAAAATGTCGTTGACGAAGGAGTTCATGATTCCCATGGCCTTGGACGAGATGCCGGTGTCCAGATGGACTTGCTTCAGCACCTTGTACACATACACGGAGTAGCTCTCCTTGCAGCTGCGCTTGCGCTTCTTGCCGTCCTTCTTCTGGGCCTTGGTCACAGCTTTTTTAGAGCCCTTTTTAGGGGCAGGAATGACCTATGTGGAAAAAGAATCGAGCAGATATGTATATGTATAACTGATTCACTTTTCTATACACCTGAAACCAACATAATGTTATCAATCAACTATACTCCAATAAAAATTAAGAAAATAAAAGGAAAAAATGGTTTATTGAGCATCTGTTGCTGCTGCTGCTAAGTCACTTCAGTCATGTCCGACTCTGTGTGACCCCATAGACGGCAGCCTACCAGGCTCCCCCGTCCCTGGGACTCTCCAGGCAAGAACACTGGAGTGGGTTGCCATTTCCTTCTCCAATGCATGAAAGTGAAAAGTGAAAGTGAAGTCGCTCAGTCGTGTCCAACTCTTAGCGACCCCATGGACTGCAGCCTTCCAGGCTCCTCTGTCCATGGGATTTTCCAGGCAGGAGTACTGGAGTGGGGATGCCATTGCCTTCTCCATTATTGAGCATCTACCATGGGCCAATTCTAAATGCTGATGATACCATAATAGTTAAGTATCCCCTCTCCCCTGCATCTGATGTTCACCTGAGGAGGACAGACAGATTGATAAACAGTCAGACCTTAGGTGGTGGCAGGGGCATGAGAGGGCTTCCCAGGAGGTGCTAGTGGTAAAGACCCTGCTGCCAACGCAGGAGACGTAAGAGACGCAGGTTCAATCCCTGGGCCGGGAAGATCCCCTGGAGAAGAGCAGGGCAACCCACTGAAGTCTTCTTGCCTGGAGAATCCCATGGACAGAGAAACCTGGTGGGCCGCAGTCCGTAGGATCCCACAGAGTTGGACACGACTGAAGCGAGTTCGCTCGCATACATGCAGGGGCTTGAGAACCAGAAAGGCAGGTAAGGGAAAAGAAGGGACCAGGAGCCGAGGAAGTGGGAGCAGGCGTGCTCTTGACGTTGCGGTGGTTAGGAAAGGTCCCACCGATAAGCCGGCATTTGAGTAGAAGCCTGAAGAAAGCGAGGCCGTGAGCTCTGCGAGGACAACTGTAGACTGCGGGGAGGCGGAGGTTCCCGGCCCCGAAGCAGGCCGGGGCGGCGGCGGGAGGGCGGCGGCGGGTCTGGAGAAGCGGCGCAGCCGAGCGCGGGTCCTGCACGCTGCGGGGGCGCCGCAGGTCCACCCCGGGCGGTGGAGCCGCCGGAGTCTCGAGTGCCAGTGGCTTGCTCTGACTTGACGGGCCTCCAGCCCGGCCACCCTGCCCAGCTGCCCCGCCGCCCGTTCCCGTCTCCGTGGAAGGCCCTTCCCTCCTCCTGACTCTGACACACCCCTCCTCTCCTTAGGGTACATAGGCCCCCATGATACAACACTCCAGTTTCACATATACCATTATTCTGTGTAAGGGGGCCTGGAGACTAGGAGCTCGCAGCCAATAATCCTGAAGTTATTAATTTAAAATCAATTTTTCACATCCAGCAATAAAAGTACTTCAAATCCAAGCATCGCTCTTAAAAATATAGCATGAGTCAGCCATAGGTGTGCATATACCCCCTTTGACAGAAAACAACAAAATTCTGTAAACAATTAACCTTCAATTAAAAATTAAATTTAAAAAAACCCCAAATACAGTAATTCTTAGAATCAGAATCACAAGGTCTTAAAGATATGGTCGGTCTGTGCTGTAGAAACATTTATCCCAAGCATGACTTTCCTGAGTGTTTCATTAGAGATCCAAGATGACTTTACATGGAATACAGGAATCATTATTTAACAGCACAGGAAACTGAAGCCAGGAAAACAGAGTCACCTGGTTCAGATCACACGGCTCAGAGGAACTCAAGCTCTCTCCTGGCTCCTTGCTCTTTCTACTTGAACAAATCCCTGCAGAGACGCCAAACTTCAACATGGGCACCTTAAGTTTTTGACCATTTTTGTTGGTTGAAGAAGTAAAACCCAAATCATCATGTCCTTTTTGAGAGAGCTGAGGGCCAGGCCGTCAACGGCCCCTGGAACCTGCTCCACAACTCAGTCCTTCCCAACACTCAGCCCTTCGGGTAAGATTTAATCACTCCTAATCCCGTAGTTCTTTCCTGGCCAAAAAGTGTTGAAAATGTTAATCGCTCAGTCGTGTCCGACTCTTTGCGATGCCATGGACTCTAGCCCACCAGGGTCCTGTGTCCATGGAATTCTCCAGGTAAGAATACTGGAGTGGTTTGCCATTTCCTCCTCCAGGGGATCTTCCCAACCCAGGGACCAAACCCACATTTGCATTGCACGCAGATTCTTTACCATCTGAGCCACCAGGGAAGCTGAGGCATAAGCTTTTTTCCTATGCAATGTGACGTTGGCTTTATATTGATCCCAAAGGAAATCTATGGCCTTCTTTATAGCCCCTTTAAAAAGTTATACATTGAGATAATGCTCTAAATGCAAATTCCTCCCACGGAAGGAGGGGTGGGCAGTGCACAGACGTTTAGAAGGAACGCGGATTCCCCAGGGAAACTGGTTATTCAAGAAACGTTTACAATCTTGCGGTGCATGTGAAGACAATAGCACAAGCTGTCCTTATTTACCTAAGGAGCCCTTCATATTCCAGGCCCATATCTGGCATCATTGCTGACACCATGAACAAATGAAGTGTCCCATCCTGAAGCCTTGACCTTCTGCACAGAGTGACTGAGATCACCAGGTTACTGAAGAGCGGAGCAGACAGTGCCAGCCTTCTGATGCACTAGCTCTGATTAGCTTTGGATGAGAAAGGGAGGCAAAAGACTCTAGGTTCTTGGCTTTCAATTTCTTTGCTTCCCGCCCCCCTCAAGGACCTTAGGGTCTTGGCAGTCATCAAAAGAGCTGGAGATTTAAGACAGACATAGGTGAACTCCGCCTGGGACATTTAAGTGAGTATTTGCACTAAATGGGAGGAGATGGGACTGGAAGTCAGGACAGAGATCTGGCTTGCAGGCCCAGCTCCGCAGCATGCCAGCACAGGTTCGCTGGGTGCAGCCTCGCAGCAGGGGCCCAGGCAGAGCGTGCCAGGCAGGACGAGGCTGCATAACAGGGCACCCGCCTGACTCACAACACGCAGGGGCACAGGGGGCACCGGACCACTGAGTGATGAGGGTGGTGGAGTGAGTGAGGCAGGAGCCGAAGTGCCGCAGCCCAGAGGCTTGGCCGGGCGGGAAGGGAAGCAACGCCTGGAGCAGGCGGAGGGGCCTGGACGAAAGGAAGATGTCAGAGGGCTTACCGGTTGCGGAGCCTAGATCCTCTCCCTTAACATCCTTCCCCAAACTTGCCCATTTCATGTGCTGAGGCTCTAGCCTCTGCTGTTTCAGTTCCTTTCATATCATGTCTTGCACAAACTCTAGGAGTTGCAAGACACACATTTCTGGCAGCAGAAACAAGCAGGGACCCCACCCCCCTCTCCCATAAACTTGACATTCTTTTTCCAGCTGCATGCCAGACCAGCACTAAACACACTATACTACTCCCCTAGGACAAGCAGGAATGTGAAAATAGAACAAGGCTGAAATCTATTAAGATTCATATCCATAGAAGTTTTATGAAGCTAACAAAGGACTTGAGAAAAAAAAAAAGCTAACTGTAGCACAACCCCCAGTCTGTAAATGGCTTAGAGGTGGAATCACAGTGCTTTGAGTTAATTAGAATTTCCTCTTTGGGCAAGAGAACACAGTTCCACAAAGCTAATAGTTGTTTAGATATTGGAAAGAGAAACCCAGCAATATATTACGCTTTGGAGGAAAGTAATAAAATCCACTCATGATCTGAATCTTGAAAACCTCAATACCTCAATTTATTTCATCAGAGATTCTCTTCTTAAAATGTTGTGAACACTGCAGGAGGGAGAAAAAAAGTGAAGCCCCTGCTCTTGAAACCTGCACATCCGTTCGGATATATGTCTGTGTCTGTTTTGGCCTTGCCCTACAGCTCTCCAAAACTGGGATGAGAGTTTTTCTTGCGTGTGTGTTTTTAAGTTTGAAACACTTGTAAACATCAACTAAACTTCAATTTAAAAAGATGTTAAAACCCACAAAACCAAACAGTTAGCAAGCCTTTTTGAAGAGAACAATAGAATGTTACTGAATTGTAGAAAATCAGACACTTTAACTTCTGATTCTTCAAGAGGTTCCCAACTGACAGTTTGTTAGCTGTCAGCTAGTGTGTGGTCAACAACACAAATATGCCAATCTGCATGATGGGGACTCGAATTCCCAGCACCTCTCTGCCTTGTAACAAGAAATCGCTCCTGTTTTCTGAGACCTTCAGGATACATGAGCGCTGGTTAAAGGGAGTGCAATGCTCCGAATGTTTGTGCCCCACCCCCAGGTTATTTTGTTGAAATCTGATGTGATGGTTTCAGTGGGCGGGGCCGTTGGGAGATGCTTCAGTCTCCAGGGTGGAGCACTCATAGCAGGGATTAGGGACTCCTGAAAGAGGCTCCAGAGAGCTCCTCCCCATGAGGACACCACCAGACGCCTGCAGCCCAGAAAGGGGGCCCTCTCTGGGCCCAGCTGCACCGACTTCCAGCCTCCAGGGCTGTGAGCAATAACTTGTTTACAAGCCACCCGCTTTATGGAACTGATGTTTTGTTATAGAGGCAAACGGACAAAGACAGGGATGGAGCCCTACTTGGTCCAAACAGAAGGGACAGTTGTAATCTTGGAGAAGGAGGCTTAGAGGGTGTGTGGTATGGGAGGAGGGGCTGGGGAGGAGCCCTTGTGGCCATATGCCCACTATTGGCACACACTCCGCACGTGTTTCTGTAACTAGAATGGACTAATTCTAGTTTCCACTTTGCTGTTAACTCATTGTGTGACTTCAGGCAAGTGATTCTGCTTGACCTTCAGTTTCTGCATCTGTGAAGTGGGGCTGACCCCTGAGGGAGCCCCCAAGGACACACTGACGAACTCAGAAGCTCTGGAGACATGAAAAGAGGAGTGCAAGTTGTCTCTGTTTTGCTTCTTCTCAAATACTGGCAGGTGTCTGGCTTTCAGGTCAAGAATACTGCCAGTATTTTCAGTGGCTTTCTTTTAATCAACAAGCTTCTTTAGCTTGTAAAACTACAAGCTTCTTCCCCCAAAGGCTAATTCCCTCATGAGAGTTTTTTAAAAATTGGTCTGAAACAGCTTTGTATCTTGGAATTGAACCTTAATTTAAGAAGAAAATCTTGTTCACTTTGGTTTTAAAATTAGATGGGATTTCTAGGCTGATCCACAAAATCTCATTTTAATGCATAGCAGAAGTAACCTACCTTCCTGCTATTAATTCTAAGTTCTGACAACTACTACTGCTAATCTATTACTGAACTTAATTGAATACTTACTATGTCTCACGTGCTAGGCTTTGCATTTTACATATATTCCCTTTAAGCTTTATAACAACTCAGGGAGATATTGTTCGTCCCCCATACATATAAAACGAGTCTCTCAAAGATTAAGGGACTTTATCCAGCTAAGAAATAATAGACCAAATTTTAACCAGGTTTGGCTTTTTTTTTTACAAGTCCTTGGCATTTCCACTATAACTGATTGCTCAAATCAGACTTATGGAACACAGGCCAACAGTAAACTAAAGTTTGTGCTTATGAATATCAGAAGCATTCATTCATTTTAAAAGAGGGAAAAAAAACCTTGCATGTTCCCCCAAAATCTCTGTAAAATATGCTTCAATTTTCCACACTTAAGACTTGTCATTATATGGTACAGACTGAATCAAATCTACAATATATACTCATTTGACATTTCCTAATTCAAATAACAAAACCTTCATAATACTAAACTGAATGTTCAAAAAGCCCTCAGAAGGAAACAGTGCTCCGACATAAAAATAATCCTTCAATTTTTAAAATAATGCCGACCATCAGGCATACAAAGAAGTGCCCGCATTTTTCACCTTTTATGTCATATATTCCTGCTGATTTCCACGTCAGCTGGGACTGGCTCGTAGGTCGTTGTTGGCTCTTTTCAGACTCTGCTACAGGTGTGTCTTGTGCTGAAGAGTAAGTAATTCCTAGTATTATCACACTGGCTGCAGGCAAGATTGTCAAGAAGTTGGCTTGGAGCCCTCTGCACATAGACCCGCTCTCTGAAGTTGCAGTCTACACAACAGCAATTTATAGTAGCAACCTCATTGCAGCACATTGAGAGGAATGTTAAATTTAGCTTACTGGCAAGAATAGCCTACCACAGCTGAAGAGCTGTACAGGTTTTAAATAACTGTGAGACATAAGAGAACTCCCCACATTTCTTCTCAGTCTGCTTGGAACACGGGCAACTTGACCCCCAGCGCACAATTAGAAAGTGTGGAGTGCAGTCAGGGGAGCTGAAGACCTTCCAGCTATGACCCAAAGAAATATGCAGATTGCAGCCAGTCATTCAGGAGCTAATTATCCACATTCATCCAAAGCCGCCAGAGGAGACCTAGGGAATCTACCTCGTTTGCCTCATTTTCAGTCACTTATCAGCAAGTTGTGGAGTTTCAGGAGTACTTATAAAAATTAAGCTGAGAGAGAAAAGCAAACTCTCCTATCAGCTGATACTTTGGGCTCTAAGACATAACTCTGCTAAAGAACTGGGATAAATGAGAAGAGATGATATACCAGAATCACCGCAGGAACTGTTTTAACCAACTCATTGGTTTTGTTCAATCTGTGAATTTGGATTACATGTATCATTCTGGGCTCTGTGATTTATCTGAAGTTCTTAGAAACCTTGTTGAAAGTTACATTGTCACAACTTTTGCAAATCCAAGATGGGGGAATGCAGAAGAAGAGAAAGCACTTGCAACCCAAACCTAAACACTGAACACTTCATGTAAAACTTCTTTTTGAAGTAAAATCATTCAACTCCACTTGTTCAATGAATTTAGGTAATTTACAAACACTTATGCAGAAGCCGAAACCCCTGATGCTGTAATTCTGTTTAGGGATGGCCTTGTTCATGAGCAGCTCACAGAAGATGGGCAGGTTGGCTGGATCTAAAAATAAAAGAATGGGAAGAAGGGTTGTGCACACATAGAGATGGAGAAACTAATGAAGCTGATTTGCAAGTGAGGATTATGAAGATCAGTGTCTTCAACTTAAGACACACATTGTGAATGACCCAAGTTTTCTTGATGTGAAAGTTAGATTGTGACTTCAAATTACTCCATAAGATAGATGTTTCCTTAACGCTTTCATCTCCTTAGTTTATTTCACCATCAGCGGTTGTTTTACAATGCCTCACTTAATAGTTGTAAGCAAAATAAACCTAAAAGAAGTGCAGTTCTACAGTTACTAGTTCAAGTTTAGTGAATCACATGTTTAAGCTAAAATAGAACTGAAACCTCACATTCACCAGTCATCGAGTTCCTTCAACAGTTCTTAAAAACAACTTACTGTGTGCCAGGAATTAAATCTGTGGGAAATCAAGGGCTGACCCGATGAAATGAATAATTTAGAAAGATCACATATCGTGTTAGCAGGCAGTGATATACAGAATATCTTAGAAAAGGGAGACCAGAGGCACAAAAACCAATGAGGAAGGGATGAGTGCCTGGGTCCTGTTGTGGGAAGACAAAGAAATGAGTGGGAGAGAGACATTTTACAGGAATAATCGACAAGGAGGACCTGATAAAGTTTCATAATAAAGTGGCATTATTGGTAGAAATTGGAAAAATATGGAAAGGGAACCACCCAGAGATGAGGAGTTGGATTTTGGGTTTGGACAGAATACCTTCAGTTTAAGATGATAGTGGCTCTAATTCAGGGGTCCCCAGCCCTTGGGTCATGGACTGGTACTGGTCTGTGGGCTGCACAGGAGGAGGTTTGCAGTAGGCCAACCAGCAAAGCTTCATCTGCACTTACAGCTGCTCCTCATCGCGGTTCTTCCTGCCTGAGCCCTGCCCCCTGTCAGAACAGGGGCGGCATTAGATTCTCATAGGAGTAGGAACCCACTGTGAACTGCACATTATGACGAGTTATATAATTCTGTTATTATATACCACCATGTAGTAACAATAGAGTGCACAATAAAAGTAACGTGTTTAAATCATCCTGAAACCATCCCCCTTCCCCAGTCTGCAGAAAACTTTTCTTCCGTGAAACTGGTCCATGGTGCCTAAAAAGCTGGGGACTGCTGCCCTAAATGATTGCTGGACTGACTTGATTAACTGAGAATCTGGAGTACGTGGACTTGCTTCCCAATTTATGCCTTCCATAATTTATGCATTCGTTAGTTTTGAAAGAAGCAATCGATGAGGCACACTTTCCCACATTTACCTTCCATTAATGAATGCAGGAAGGACTGATGTTGAAGCTGAAACTCCAATACTTTGGCCACCTGATGCGAAGAGCTGACTCATTTGAAAAGACCCCTATGCTGGGAAAGATTGAAGGTGGGAGGAGAAAGGGACGACAGAGGATGAGTTGGTTGGATGGCATCACCGACTCGATGGACATGGGTTTAGGTGGACTCCGGGAGCTGGTGATGGACTGGGAGGACTGGGGTCGCAAAGAGTCGGACACGACTGAGCGACTGAACTGAACTGAATGAATGCAGGTCAGGGAGAACACCAATTACAGAAAGCTGAGAGGTATCTTTGGAAACCTTACTTTCTTCTACAATGAATACTGGCTCAGTTCAGTTGCTCAGTCGTGTCTGACTCTTTGCGACTCCATGGACTGCATCATGCCAGGCCTCCCTGTCCATCACCAACTCCCAGAGCTTACTCAAACTCACGTCCATTGAGTCAGTGATGCCATTCAACCATCTCATCCTCTGTCATCCCCTTCTCCTCTGGCCTTCAATCTTTCCCAGCATCAGGGTCTTTTCCAATGAGTCAGTTCTTCACATCAGGTGGCCAAGTATTGAAGTTTCAGCTTCAGCATCAGTCCTTCCAATGAATATTCAGGACTGATTGCCTTTAGGGTGGGCTAGTTGGATCTCCTAGCTGTCCAAGGGACTCTCAAGAGTCTCTCCGACACCACAGTTCAAAAGCATCAATTCTTTAGCGCTCAGCTTTTTTTATAGTCCAGCTCTCACATCCATACATGACTACTGGAAAAAACCATAGCCTTGACTAGATGGACCTTTGTTGGCAAATACTGTCTACATCTTGCCAGTTGACGGTCAATAGAGTCAAACTTTGCCCCTGTGGGCAGCTTCTCAGGAGACTGGGGCTACGCCTCTCTTGCCTACTGCTGAGTTAGTCTGCTGTTCTCTTTAAAGTAGATCCCAGAAGCCAGAGTGTTTAGCTCCCTGTGGACCTTGGAATTCTAAGAATGGGAACATCCATGTCTGTGCTTTGTTGTCTGCAGCTCCAGGACTACCTGGCCTGTACTCCACCATCAGCCTCCATTTTATTTTATGGTTTTTTTTTTATTTAAGTTTTTATGGTCTTTTAAGAGATGTTTTCCATTTTAAGTTAATTATTATTAAATTTTTTGGCTGTGTCACATGTCTCGTGGGATCTTAGTTTCCTGACGAGGGACTGAAGTCATGCCCTCGGCAGTGGAAGAGTTGGTTCCTAACCACTGGACCGCCAGGGAATCCCTCATCCTGTTTTCATCTCACATCCTCTTCAGAATGACTGGTGTCCTGTAATGCCAACTGTATCAGCCACAGATCATGGAAGTCCTTTCCAGTTGTGAGCACGCTCAGTTCATCTTTACATTACATGAGAGTAAGCAAGGAAATTGCATTTTTTTTTTTTAAGCACAGGATAAGGAAGTAGGAAACCAGAAGATCGGGAAATGGTATGCTTGATGTCCCATGTGTTTAAATAGTTAATAAATTTGAGATTTGAATTTAAAGAGCATCTCTGTAGCAATGACACAAACCACAAAATCTGGCTGATTTAATTTATATTAGAGTAAATCAAAAGGGTCTTTATAAAACCCAGGCTTACGTATTTTCTCCTCCTAAAGTATTAGTTCTGTGCTGAGGAGCCGAGCAGGTTCTTGAACGCTGTCCTGCCACCTCAGTTCCCACTATCACGCTCCATGTATAGGAGCGAGGAGGGAACTCAGTGCTTTGTGTTGGTCACGATGAATTGGTTCCATCACTAAGATGCAACTAAAAGTATGGGAAACTAGACTGAATCTGCATCATTTCAGAACACGTTCCAGGTATCTTGATCTTTGGGGGGAAATATTTGCTAAGAGCTGTCTTTTCTTTTTTATGTACCTCTTTCTCTTAAAAAAAAAAAAAAAACCCTGACAAGAATCAAAATGGAACAACAAACTAATCAAACCATTAAAAATCTAACAAGAGATTGGTGTGCTTCAAATGACAATGACTTTGTATAGTTGATTACTATGCAATCATAAAAAATAGTGAAAAGGGCTTCTTTGGTGGCTCAGCTGTAAAGACTCTGCCTGCTGATGCAGGAGACATGGGTTCAGTCTTTGGTCGGGGAAGATCCCACATGCTGTGGAGGAGCTAAGCCCCTGTGCTTGGGAACATCTGCAGCAAAAGGAGCCATCACAATGAGACGCCTGTTCACTGCAGCTAGAGAGTAGCCCCCTCTTGCCACAACCAGAGAAAAGCCTGTGATAAAATGATTACAAATTGAAAAGCACATTATGATTCACAAACATTTACATTACAAAACAGGATGTATAGTGAAATTCTATTTTTGAAAAAAAAAAAAGATAACATGAACTTTAAAATGTGTATCCCTATGTATGAAAAGACAAATATCAAAATCTAAAAAGTGATAATCTCTGAGCAATGGGGTTACAGGTGATTTGTGCTTATCTGTATTTTAGTTTTTTTTCCTATAGTGAACATATAAGAAAAACTTTTAAGAAAAAATCCCCAATTTTAATTGCTTTCAATTAAATAATACTGCATTCTACTACATATCTTCAATATTGCTCATTTTCTAGCTACATTTTTGAAAACAGGAACTGCAAATTTACAAAAGATGACAAACATGAAGCCAGATTATGAAGGAGAGGAGAAAGGTATGTGAGCGGGAGTGGCCAAGGCCAAAATGCACGAAGAATATACAGCCTGGCCAGGCCTGGCTCTCTAGGGAGAGGGCAGACCAATGACCCTGACCACTGGCATGCCCTGGGTCCTAGTATACCCAAGTGCTATGCCAATACTTTCCAGGAAATATCTCCAGTTCTCACCACATTCTTGAGATGCTGGAATGTCTCTGTGTGCCACACAATAAAACAGACTCAGGGGGAACTTACTTAAACCTATATGACTATGTGATCGAGTGGCTGCACTGGGGCTGACAAAGTATTAAGTGTTCAGTTCAGTTCAGTCACTCAGTCATGTCCGACTCTTTGCGAGCCCGTGGACTGCAGCACACCAGGCCTCCCTGTCCATCACCAACTCCCAGAGTTTACTCAAACTCATGTCCATTGCATCAGCGATGCCATCCAAGCATCTCATCCTCTGTCATCCCCTTCTCCTCCTGCCTTCAATCTTTCCCAGCATCAGGGTCTTTTCCAGTGAGTCAGTTCTTCGCCAGGTGGCCAAAGTATTAGAGCTTCAGCATCAGTCCTTCCAATGAATATTCAGGACTGATTTCCTTTAGGATGGACTGGTAGGATTTCCTTGCAGTCCAAGGGACTCTCAAGAGTCTCTCCAACACCTCAGTTTGAAAGTATCGATTTTTCAGTGCTCAGCTTTCTTTATGGTCCAACTCTTACATCCATACATGACTACTGGAAAATAGTGAGACCAAAGCAAAGGTGCAGATTTGGTCCAAGTAAAGATGCTGACAAGCGCTGTTTTGCTGCCGTTTCCTCATCAACATTTACTCCCGTACCACTCAGCCAACTGCCAGTCCCTCCACACGTGGGGGCCGCGGTTAATATCACTCACATGATACACGGGGGAGTGAAATTTTTTGTATGAAGAAAAAGTGTGTCGGGCTTATCCCAAGGACACACAGATGCAGGGGATGTTTGTGGCCAGCTCAAGGAATTGTACAAAATCAGTTACTCACTGCTTACAGTGAGAGATGGTCATGGACGGTAGTGTGTTCTCTGTAACCATCACCTGTCAGATGCAGGTGAGGGCAGGCAGGACAGACAGACCCAACTGTTGGTCATTCAGTTTGGCGGCTGGGGAGGCAGCTTGGTTCATTACAGGCAAGTCACTCTTGGTGCATCAGACTCACTTTATGTATTGGTAACATAATATTTTTTCACTGGAATTTATCACTACTTAAAAATCTGTTTGTCTGCATATCCCTATCTAAAGGTATGTGCGTATCTTGCTTAAAAGCTACTTCCTTCTCCAAAATACAAATGCCACAAGGTCCAAGAGTGCTCTCTTGTTGCTGTATTTCCCGTACCTGAAATAATTCCTGGTACAGATTCGGCTGGGTCTGAGGGGGGCAAATGGCCTGGCTGCACGGAAAGGAAACTCTGTGGCTGGAGGTGGGGAGCTCAGACATTCCCGCGGTGTCAGCATGAAGTCTAACCACGGGAGTCAGATAGGTCCAGGCTGATCAGTGAGACCACGAGATATGCACCGTTCTATAACAGGGCTTCCCTGGTGGTCCAGCAGCAGAGAGTCCACCTTGCAATGCAGGGGACATCAGTTTGATCCCTGATCCGGGAAGATCCCACAGGCTGCAGGGCAACTAAGCCTGGTCCCCACGACTACTGAGCCTGTGCTCTAGAGCCTGGGAACTGCAACTACTGAGCCCGTGTGCTGCAACTATTGAAGTCCTCAAGCCCTAGAGCCCGTGGCTCCACAAGAGAGGACACCGCAATGAGAAGCCCACGCACCACAAATAGAGTAGCCTTCACACTAGTAGCTGCAACTAAAGAAAAGCCCACTTAGCAGCAAAGACCCAGCACAGCCAAAAATAAATAAATAAAAGGGGAATAGTGAAATTAGAAAGAGGACTCAAAATGGAGCTTGGGTAAAGGATCTTTTTGGTAAAAGAGGACTGAAAGATGGATAAAGATTGACCACCACACACACAAAAAAAGTTTTAGGATGTGGTACGTGCTGCTAGCTGCCAAACCACCAGTGATTATTTCAACCACAGATTTTAATTTAAATAATAATAATACCAGCACTGGTTGAAATGATTAGGGTAACAAAACCAATGTGGAGTATGCTGATATATCCAAACAGAAAAAGAACTAGAATGCGGGTTGAGAGCGAGTCCCTGGTGACCAAGGGAGGATGGGAAGATACCCATGTGGAGACTAGTAAAGATACAGAAGAGCGGAGAAGCAGACCTTCAGTGAATGCACAGCACAGTGGGTGCAAAATGTGTATGTGTCCTGGGGCAAAACTGCTAAATATATCCGCAGAGTAGCAGTTCCCTGGAGAGGCTGGAACAACCCACTTGGGGTTCCTTTCACTCTGGAGTTTATCTGCTTATCCTTGCAGCCTGACTCCAACCCTTCTGGGTGCTGGGGTAACAAAAAAGAATAGCACGTAGTTCCTGGAATTAAGGGGCTTGCCGAACAGCGGAGAGATAGAAGACAAATTTCAGGGAGTCCAAAGTGAAACAGGATGCAAAGAAGCAGCCTCAGTTAATCTAGAACACCAGTTTTTTTTCTTTCTCTCTCTTTTTTCCTCTCTCCCATTGGAGGTAACCTTGGTCTGCTCTAAGAATTGAGAGAACCAGAAAACAAATTCCTTTTCTATTAAATTAAAAAAAAATGAACATAATGATGCAAATGATAATGATGCTAGTACATAATAATGTGAGGGAAAGAACAAAAGAATATCACAACAGTAAAATCCTGGTAAAAATGAGAATGAGACAGGTTAGCAATAGCTGAGGCTTCCAAACACCAGGCACTGGGTGAGGAGCTGCTAACTCGCTGTGTGGTCCTGGACTAATGTTTAAACCTCCCTGATCTTCAATTTCCTCATAAAAATGAGAGAATTAGGCTAGCACAGAAGATACCAAATGTTTGTCCATTTAAGAATCATGGACTTTTTTTGCCTCCTTTGTCAAAGATAAGGCGTCCATAGATGCATGGATTTATCTCTGGATTTTCTGTTTTGTTCCATTGACCTATATTTCTGTCTTTGTGCCAGTACCATACTATTTTGATGACTGTAGCTTAGTAGTATAGTCTGAAGTCAGGAATCCTCCAATTTTTCTCAAGATTGCTTTGGCTATTCAAGGTCTTTTGTGTTTCCATACAAATTGTGAAATTATTTGTTCTAGTTCTGTGAAAAATACCATTGGTAGTTTGCTAGGGATTGAGTTGAATCTATAGATCGCTTTGGGTAGTACACTCATTTTCACTATATTGATCCTTCCAATCCAAGAACATGGTATATTTCTCCATTTATTTGTGTCATCTTTTATTTCTTTCATCAGCGTTTTATAGTTTCCTATACATAGGTCTTTTGTTTCTTTATGTAAATTTATTCCTAAGTTATTTTATTCTTTTCATTGCAATGGTGTATGGGATTTTCCCCTTAATTTCTCTTTCTGATTTTTTATTGTTAGTGTCTAGGAATGCAAGGGATTTTATATCCTGCAACTTTACTATATTCATTGATTAGCTCTAGTAATTTTCTGGTGACATTTTTAGGGTTTTCTATGTAGAGGATCATGTAATCTGCAAACAGTGAGAGTTTTACTTCTTCCTTTCCAATCTGGATTCCTTTTATTTCTTTTTCTTCTCTGATTGCTGTGGCTAGGACTTCCAAAACTATATTGAATATTAGTTGAGAGTGGGCACTCTTGTCTTATTTTTAATGGAAATAAAAGCAAAAATAAATGAATGGGACATAATTAAACTTAAAATCTTTTGCACAATGAAGGAAACTATAAGCAAGGTGAAAAGACAGCCTTCAGAATGGGAGAAAATAATAGCAAATGAAGCAACTGACAAAGAATTATTCTCCAAAAATATACAAGCAGCTCAGTTCAGTTCAGTCGCTCAGTCATGTCCGACTCTTTGCGACCCCATGAATTGCAGCACGTCAGGCCTCCCTATCCATCACCAACTCCTGGAGTTCACTCAGACTCACGTCCATCGAGTCAGTGATGCCATCCGGCCATCTCATCCTCTGTCATCCCCTTCTCCTCCTGCCCCCAATCCCTCCCGGCATCAGAGTCTTTTCCAATGAGTCAACTCTTCGCATAAGGTGGCATCTGAATGCAGAGTTCCAAAGAATAGCAAGAAGAGAGAAGAAACCCATCCTCAGCGATCAGTTGAAAGAAATAGAGGAAAACAACAGAATGGGAAAGACTAGAGATCTCTTCAAGAAAATTAGAGATACCAAGGGAACATTTCATGCAAAGATGGGCTTGATAAAGGATAGAAATGGTATGGACAAGCAGTGCATGTAACTCAATACCAGAATAATGAACAACCCAATCAAAAAGTGGACAAAGGACCTAAACAGACATTTCTTCCGAGACATACAGATGGCTAATAAACACATGAAAAGATGCTCAACATCACTCATTATTAGAGAAATGCAAATCACAACCACTATGAGGTATCTATCATCTCACACCAGTCAGAATGGCCATCATCAAAAAGTCTACAAACAATAAATGCTGGAAAGGGTGTGGAGCAAAGGGAACACTCTTACACTGTTGGTGGGAATGCAAACCACTACAGCCCTTTTGGAGAACAGTGTGGAGATTCCTTAAAAAACTGGGAACAGAACTCCCAAATGACCCAGCAATCCCACTGCTGGTCATACACCCCAAGGAAACCAGAATTGAAAGAGACACATGTACCCCAATGTTCATTGCAGCACTGTTTACAATAGCTAGGACACAGAAGCAACCTGGCTGTCCATCAGCAGACGAATGGATAAGGAAGCTGTGGTACATATACACAATGGAGTATTACTCAACTATTACAAGGAACACATTTGAGTCAGTTCAAACGAGGTAGATGAAACTGGAGGCTATTATACAGAGTGAAATAAGTCAGAAAGAGAAAGACAAATACTGTATATTAATGCATATATATGGAATTTAGAAAGATGGTACTGACGATCCTACATGAAGGAGACACAGATGTAAAGAGCAGACTTTAGGACTCAGTGGGAGAAGACGAGGGTGGGATGACTTAGAGAACAGCACTGAAACATGTGCATTACCATCTGTGAAATACACGACCAGTGCAAGTTCAATGCAGGAAGCAGGGCACCCAGAGTCAGTGCTCTGGGACAACCCAGAGGGATGGGGTGGGGAGCGAAGTGGGAGGAGGGTTCAGGATGCGGGGGACACATGTATACTGGTGGCTGATTCAAGTTGATGTGTGGCAAAAAACCATCACAATATTGTAATTATCCTCCAGTTCAAGTAAGTTTAATTAAAAAAAAAGAATCAGGGACTTGTTAATAAACCAAATTCTCTAGGCCTAACCCCAGTGTTTTGACTTAATATCTCCTGCACAAGGCCCAGGAATCTGCATTTAACCTCAGATGGTTAAATGCAGATTTAACCCCTCACTCTGGGAAGCACTGCCTGAAGGATCCTGTGTGCTGTGAGGTGTCACCAGACAAAAGGGAAATAGCAGAATATCAAATATGCAACTTGCCATTTCTTTTCTTCCTGTTTCCATTTGTATGTTCCCATTGTAATACATCACAAACAGTTTAAAATAGGAATTATTTCATAAACAGTATAATCCGTATGTAATTCCTTCTTCAGTGAAATCAAAATTATATTTTCAGAAGACGAGGCTGAAAGGCAACACTGCATTCTCAGAAAAATAATTAACTTGTTTTCACAAAACAAAATGAAAATTTTCCCTCAAATGTTGATTTATGAATTATGATGTGGAGAATCTGAGAAATCTAATGTAGGCTACTTCCATTCTCTTACTGAGCATGTGTATTAAAAGTAGTGATGGTTTCCTGTTGGTTAGCAAGCAAGTTGGTTAGCAAGTTGATTGCCTGTTGGTTAGCAAGCCATTCCCGCGGCTCCTGGGGGTGTAGGGCTGGGTGGGAGTGCCCTCGGACCAGGGGGAGGAGGGCGGGAGGGGCAGCACCTGCCGCAGCTGGCTGGTGGGCTGGGGAGCACAGCCATCTCGTGACACCTCAGTGGAGCCGCCCCTTCCCACCGGGCGTGGACAAGGAAAAATGGTACTCAGGTCTGCACCACCCGCTTTGGGCAGCTTCTCTGCTACCTGGCATTCTTAGGATAATAGTATTTTATTAATGAAGAAATACCTTAATTTCCCTTTAGTGGCAAAGATGTGTGACTTGATTGTGTGACCATTTGGTACAGACACTCCTTATCCTGAGAAATGATTTGAATCCAGTTGAAATTACAGTGTACATTTCCTCAGCTGGCCTCTTTTTTAATTCAGCTACTTTGTGATTCATTTTACAGTTTCCCTGCCATCCTTCTCCCTTGGCATTTAATCTGTTACAAATTTAAGTTTACGAGGAGTACAAGAGCTTTGATGGTTCCATATTTATTAAGTGAAGATCAAAGGTCTTCTTTGCCTTTTTTTTTTTAGTTTTTACACATCTGTAAGGGATATCATTACGTTTCAGATGACAGGTTTTCTTTCCACCAAAGAATTTAGCATGAGAATGCCTTCAAGCATTTGTTCTTCTCTAAGCTCTCTAAATGTTCTCCGATTGTAAGCATACCACCATCACACATGGAATTTCATTCAGTATTATATTTCAAGAACATCAGGAATTCAACACACTATTCTTTATTGCCACCAGATATAGCTTTGTTCCTGTTCTTTCCACAAAGCCCTTTTTCTAGTTAAGACTGGCTTGAGGGCTTATAAAAGGGTGTACAGTCAAAGGTTGTTATTTTCCTAAATAGATCCTGTAGAGAAGAGGGCCCTCTGTTGTTTCTGTCTGGACAAGGATCATCAACATATTTATTTAAAAGATGGATCATGGATGGAGACAGATATAAAGCAGGCAGACGACTCCTGTACCAATATATAAAGAACTAAGCATCAGTAAGAAAAGGACAAAGAATCCAACTGAAAAGGGGGCAAACTATCCCAACAGGCAACTGCAGAGCAGGGAGCTCAAACGATCAACAAATGTAAAAAGGTGCTCAGCCGCCAGTCAGCAGAAAAACACAGAGTGAAGCGGCAGAGTACTGTCTCACACAGACCGTAACGGCAGAAATCATGGTTTAGTTGGTGGGAATGGAAGTTGGTGCAGTCATCATGGAGAACAATATGGAGGTCTCTTAAAAAGCTTAAAATAGAACTACCAGATCATCTGGCAGTCTCATCCATGGGCATATATTCAGACAAAAGGATAATCCGAAAAGATACAGCACCCCAGGACACCCCAGTGTCCACAGCAACACTGTGCACAACAGCCAGGGTAGGGAAGCAACCTAAATGTCCATCAGCAGAGGGCTGGACGAAGAAGACGCAGTACGTATACACACTGGTGTGTTGGTCACAAAAAAGAATGAAACAATGTCTTTTGCAGCAACATAGACGTGACCAGAGGTGATCATACCAAGTGAAGCAAATCAGAAAGAGGAAGACAGATTTATCATATATCACCTCTAAGTAGAATATAAAAAATACAACAAACTAGTGAATAAAACAAACAAACAAACAAAAAACAGACTCACAGATACAGAGGACAAACTAGTGGCTACCAGTGGAGAGAGAAGCAGGTAGGGGCAATAGAGAGGTAGGGAATAAAAGAAGGGTTATTACGGGATCATATGAAATCATTGTGTGAAACTTTGGAAAATTTTAAAGTACCATAAATGTAAAGAATCTTTCATTCAGTAAAAAAAAAAAAAAAAAAACTCTTAAAATTCTGAAAAAATTCCAGCAAGTGCCAAAAAAACAAAGCTTGAATCTGCCTCATACCAGAAACTATTTGCATAGCATGTTTATATTGTATTAGGCGTTATAGGCAATCTAGAGATGATTTAAAGTATACAAGAGGATGTGTGTAAGTTGTGTACAAATACCATGGCATATTATATAAGGGAACTGAGGAGTATCCTTGGGTTTGGTACCTGTAGACAGTCCTAGACCAAACCCCTGTGGATACTGAGGGATGACTGTATACGTAGGTAACATTTAAAGAGGGAACCAACCTGGCTAATGAACAAGATAAACTGAAATCTCACAGTAATCAAGGAAATGGAAGTTAAAACTAGGTATTTTTCACCCATCAGATTGGCAAAAAGAGCAACGCTGTTTTAATTAACTGGTCTACTTTGGGCCGCAGTAACAAATCGCATAGACTGGAGGCTTCAGCAGCAAACACACATCTCTCACAGCGCTAGAAGCTCTGAGATCCAGCCGAGTCCCTGCTGGACGCCCTCCCCTCTTCCTGGTTTCCGATGGCCTCTCTTGAGGTTCTCCCCTCTCTTCTCCTAAGGGCAAGAAACCCATTCAAGAAGGTCCCACCTTCATGTCCTAATTCTCTCCCAAAGGCCCCACCTCCTAACACCATCACATTTGGGGGTTAGGATTTCAATGCATGAATTTGGGGGAGGGTACACAAACATTCAGGCCATGACAGCAACCTCATGCTCTATAAACACACATTTTAAAAAAACCACTCTGTGCATTAGGAATTCAGTAGTGGTTCAGCTTGGCAGGTCCAACTATGTGACTCCTTCTCCTGAGGCGTCCCTGAAGTCTGGACGGGGCTGGAGGGAGTCCCTGGTTCCTCTCCACACCTGCTCAAGAGGCCTCCTAGCACAGCAATGACCTTCCTCCACAACAAGCAGTCCAAGGAGCTTCCCTGGTGGCTCAGACAGTAAAGAATCTGCATGTAATTTGGGAGATCGAGGTTCAATCCCTGGGTAGGGGAGATCCCCTGGAGGAGGAGATGGCAACCCACTTCAGTATACTTGCCTGGAGAATCCCATGGACACAAGAGCCTGGCAGGCTACAGTCCCTAGGTTCCCAAAGAGTCAGACACGACTGAGCGACTAACACACCAACGCCAAGGGCAACAGATAATTTTCTGGGCCATTTCCTGTGAGCTGTCTTATGCTGCAACTCCCATCAGGTGCAAGCAGTTAAATGCATGATGACCAACTGTAGCCATGACATTGTTGTTGTTCAGTCGCTCAGTCGTGTCTGTGATCCCACAGACTGCAGCACACCAGGCTTTAGTCCATGACATAAGCTGTCACAGTTTTGAGAACTGGTTTCAATGAAATGGGAACAAATCAACCCAGGAAGTGAAAACTAACTGTACCTAAAACAATCAAGAAGATGCTGGTCAGACCACCGATGACCAATTTCCCGTTCTCCTCCTGCCCCCAATCCCTCCCAGCATCAGGGTCTTTTCCAAGGAGTCAGTTCTTCGCATCAGGTGGCCAAAGATTGGAGTTTCAGCTTCAGCACCAGTCCTTCCAGTGAATATTCAGGACTGATTTCCTTTAGAATGGACTGGTTGGATCTCCTTGCAGTCCAAGGGACTCTCAAGAGTCTTCCCCAACACCACAGTTCAAAAGCATCAATTCTTCAGCACTCAGCTTTCTTTATGGTCCAACTCTCACATCCACACATGCCTACTGGAAAAACCATAGCTTTGACTAGACGGACCTTTGTTGGCAAAGTGACGTCTCTGCTTTTTAATGTATTGTCTAGGTTTGTCATAGCTTTTCTTTCAAGGAGCAAGCGTCTTTATGAGACTGCTTGTCCTGCTCAAGTTTTTCTCACAAGGAGTCTTGGTCCATTTACCACCCAAATGCTTACTGTGCTGAAACCAGACACTTCACAAGATAGGTGGGAGTCAGGTCTCCCCAAGTTTACCTATTTGGCCACTCCATGATCTGTGATTAACTTCACAGTTTGAGAGTTCCAGAAAAATTTCTAATATTCAAGACATATTAATAAATTTAGAGGTACAAGCTACTTTTCTTTTAAATGTAAGTTTTCAGCAAGAAAGTGATCCTCAACAGAGTTTGACTACAATTAAAAACAAAATATAATACCATTGTTTCAGAATTTCAGTAGGTATTTTATGCTTGTAAACGCGTTATGGGCGACACAGGGGGAGAAAGTCTGAGAAGGTACTTTTCTGGCCAGGAGAACTGGGCACCCCCTCTGCAGACTGCCAACACAGGCCTCTGCGGGTTGGGGCTGCAGGGGTCATCTTTCTCACCGCCCCCAGCACTCTTGCACACAAACACTTCACACATGTTTACTCAGTTTAACTGGAGAAGTTACACCCAGCACAGCATGAAAACTCTTGATATATCGTATGGATACTGAATAATACAGTTACATAGTTTCAAAGTCAAGAAAAAACACTTTATTCAATGAGGTAGATAAAAATACTCAAAAATAAACTCAACAGTAAAGCATTTTCAGAAGTGCCCACATACCATGGATTTATAATATATCTTTGAATTTATGCAATGTTGTTTTCATAATTCTTGGCTATTCAAGTGGTTTTCAATGTTTAGCATACTTAAGATTTTTATTTAGCCAAAGTAACCACTAAAAAAGATGTAACGCAAAATAATTTATTTCTTAAATGCCTACATATTTACAATCATAAAAATTTTCATGCATTATAACATGGGATTCATGTTCACATTTATTAAAAATTTAAAACCTTAGGAAATCTATTTCAGCTACTTATGGAAAAATTAAAGGCTGATCAGAAACTGTCAAATTACTATTATTAGCTGAAGATTTCATCATAATCCTGAATAGCATTTAGTCATGAATACCTTCACTTTACTTTTAAAGCCAACAATTACAATTTTTAAGTTAAATTCTCATAGTGGGGCACTAAGATTTCACTCCAAATCAGAGTCACATATGGAAGGGAGCTTTTAATTTGAGGTTTCATTATGGTCCATGGTATAAAGACATATTTTCATGAGGGTTACATGATGGATAGCCAACAGGGAAATGTGCTACCAGAGGGGAGCAGACTGCCAACTAAGCATGCACGGCACCCACAGACTACTTTAGAACAAGCTCTGTCCTCGATTACTGCCAGCTTCTCTGTAATGTTCAGGTTCTCAAAGGTCACTGAATTTTATAATTATCTCCAAACAATTTTCTTCATGGTCGTTTAAGCTTTGTCTAAACAGCTGGGTGTGTTGCCAAGCAACAACACCATCTCCTCTGCTTAATTTTGCTTCCAGAGTAACTTCAGTGGCCCCAGAAAAGTCGTGATAGGAGCGAAGTGTTTTATCTATTGGAGGAAAAAAAAATTAACACTTTGCTTTCGATAAGAACACAGAGATAGCTTTGAATGCATTTTATATAACTACCTTATAGGTAAAAATCAACCCTTAAAAAATAAATACAAATTATTCTTTATGGAGGAAATGTGTCCTCTGAAAAATAAATGATTTTTCTCTTTCCATTTGTGCTTTACAATAAGAAACATGAGGCCTTTTATTATAATGAGGTTAAACTACAGGTTTTAAATGAAACATTTTTTTTTTAACTGTAGTAGTATGAATAACTCCAGGGTAAGAAAAACCCTTAACTACATTTCAAATAAGTACAATTGCTCTTCAGAGCATTAAACACACCCTTTATGATCAGTTCTCCAGTCAGATGCTTACCGCCTGTCAGTTCCGCTTGTGCGGTATCAGATCTCAGTTTCCACTGTACTGTCCCGGTCTCAAAGGTCTGACTACTTGTCCGAATGGAAATACTATCTACTTTTAGGCCAACTGACCCACATTCAAACTTCCAGGAAATGTAAGCGTAAGATGATCCTTCCTTGCGGGCTAAATACACCTGTAAAGAGGGAAGGGAAAAAGGGACTGTCAGAAATAATCAAACAGTGTAAGAGCACAGATCGTCAGAGTCCATCACATGTACTATGAACAACTGGTTATTAAAAACCTCATTTTTCCCCACTGCAAAGATTTTTACTGCTAACAATTTTTCATGTTACTAGCATCTCTTGCTAGGGATGGAAGATAATATTTGAATGATAGGTGCATGAATTAGTATAGCCCTAAGGCTGTGCGCTAACCAAATTTTGGTGAATTATATTCTCTTTTAAGTGACTAAGTCCAGCTATTTAAAATGAACTTTATGATGAATCTGGATGAAAATGAAGAGTCCTCTTAAATGCAATTATTCCTTAATTTATCTTCTTTTCTAAGCCTGGATTTTCAGATAAGCTTTCCTAGAATGAGATGGGCCACACCCTATAAACCAAGAAATACCTCAGTCACTGCTAAAGTAATGGTGCTGGTTAAAAAGGTCATGTCCACGCTCCTCTCATGCCTCTCTGAACAGGACGCTCCCCTGTCAACATGCTAGAGGAGGCGTCCAGGTTCATCGAAGCTTCCAGTCCATCTGCTCTCACAGGTTCATCTACACTCTGCAAATGCTGATACGAAAACGGATGTCCACTCACCCCGGCTCAACCCCCTGAGAATCTGACTCTTTAATCATTTATGCCCAGTGTCCAAACTCCCCACACAACAATCTGGGCATTATAAGTCATGGGGGAAAGAAAAAACCGAAAACCTCTTTCCTCAATTATATGGCACTTGTCAACATGGTCATGACTTTACTCTCATTTTTCTGCAACTGCCTAATTAACGCTTTTTAAATCCCACTTCCTTCATATCAGTTGCCTGGTCTAGAACTCACACCAACTGCCTGCCTCTTACATTACATCCAAACTCTTGGCTTTCATGGTCCTCCAGAATTTCATCCCACCTTGAACTGCCAATACTCTGTAACCCAAGTATAACTATTTCAGACGTACTTATATTATGTAACTTTACCAAATCATAAACTACTCTCTAGGGCATAGGTTCTGGATTTACAGGGTTTAATAAACACTATTTATTTGCACCAGAAATCTGCACACACACATACACTCTTTCAGAAACATCTAATCTACTTCTCAGGGGCAAACAGCTGGAAGTACCACAAGAAACACACCTGCCATCCAATTCCATACTATTCTAGTTTTCAGTCAAGTAAGAAGTCAATCACTGCCAGCACGCTATTGATATTTCATTCTACTCGGTGACCTATAGTTAGTTTTCTTTCAGGTTAAATGTGTCAGCTAATCTGAGTTCTCAGAATCAGCGAGGTGGTGATAATAAAATCATTAAACAATGTCTCCAAGGAAAACGACTTAACCTCCTGAGACCAGAAACACACCCCCCCCCCACTGTTGTTCTGCAGAGCAGACCTGGGTGTGGGCGCTGCCGCCTGTCCAACTCCAGGACCTCGGCCCGCGGGCGGCCACCGCAGCCTCCCTGCAGGGGACCTAAGCTCAGGGCTGCACCTGTGCTCCTGGGGGCCAGAGGGTTCACCTCTGCTGAACGACAGGGCCTGTATGGGTTATCCATGACTTCACTACTCCTCCAAAGCAGAGGTTAGTAAAGGGGGTCATCTGAAAATAATGAGCCAAACAGAGGGGTTACTAGAAGAAAGGTGGTGGAAAGAAATGAAAAGACTGGGGGAAAGTGATCTTACTTCTGTGTGTCTTCTACGTCCTGTGTGTTTTCAGAGCTCAGTAGCTTCAAATGCCCCCACATAAAAGTGTCGGCATATAAAACAGGATAGTCAAGTCAGGTTAATCTCAAATTTCGAGCTGCCCCTAAGACCTGCCTTCATTGTATCAGGTGGGTCTGGGCCAGAACTGTTTTAACTGTCACCAAAGGTTTCCCATAGCTATTGAACCTGTCTAAGAATTGCTTTTTCTAAGACTCACATTTTTCAGTTCTAAAGGCATCAGTTTTTAATGACTCTAAAAAGTTAGAAGACAGAATTCATCATTGAATTCTTAAATTCTTAAATAAACCTTTAAACACACTGTGAGCAAATAAAAGTTCCCTTAGGTTAAAGAAGAGCACATGGAGATAAAACAGGTCCTATTTCTATTGAAAATTCATGTCATCTTTTTTGCACAATATATTCTATCTGTAGCATTTTAGCCAACTTATTTAACTCAGCATTTTTAGAGGCAGTAGGATATTACTATATAGAGTATACTCAGTTAAGTAACTTAATCAAAACAACAGGATTTACATAAACCTCCAATTGTAGTCCTGTCTATGTGTAAAACCAACAGAACTAATAATTATAATTTATTTAGAAGAAAAAAATACTTTATAACCTCTTAGTCAACTATTTGCTCTAAAGGTGAAAAAAAGCACTTTTGTAACTGCTGCCTGGTCTGTGTTACCTTTTAAACTCATAGGTGAGGTGCCCTGGCCCCGCTCCAGCATCTGTGAGGACAGAAGGCACAAGACCACCTGTGAAGAGGGGCGAGATCGCTGGGCTGGGGACAAGCCGTGCTGTTCACGAGGTACCCCTGACAGAACCGGTCCTGCAGGGTGTGGCTGTGACCACTGCCCTCAAGACTGAGAACAACATGCAAGTCAGCTTCCTCCCCTATCTCCCATTCTTGTGAAGACCTTCACGGAACAATTTTCTGATGACTACATGCCAGGCTGGTCAGCCCGCTGCTCTGGTTTCCTGGAGGTCTGGTGTGTACTGCTCTTGTCTGAAGTGGTTCTCTAGCATGCTCTTAAAAATCAGCATTCTGCTGAGGCTGCTGAACGAGCTCTAATTAAGTTCACCGTGCAGTCAGTCATGCCTGCGTCTCCAGCAGAGCAGCTGTATTTCAAGTCTTCCTCCAATGCGAGTTCATTGCCCTTGCTCAGGAATCTTATTTCTGGTTATTCCATTTTCTCGCTGAGGTCTGTCATGAACACCGTCAGTTCCCACTGTCTCGTCCACACTTCCCATGCTTCCATTCGCAGCCTCTGGATGGCCAGTGTGATGATGGGCTTCCCTCGCCTGAACGCCTGCGTTGTTTCCTACTGCATAACTGCAAGGGCACCCAAGCCGCTGGGGCCTGACCGTTCACCCCTCTGACCTTCCTTCCCCATATTCCCCACGACCCCCTTCTCTGAGCCTGCGGCTGTTTCTCAGGTCGGTGCGTCTGCATACAGTGTTGCTCACGTCGCGCTCTGAGAGGCTCCTCTGCTGCCGCCTCCAAGGCCGGCACAGACCTCCCTCCCCCTGCCAGGCCCCCGGACCCGGCGGCTCCTCCGTCTCACACGGCGCTTCCCTCGCTCGTCTCCGTAGCCAGTCTGCGTGTCTTCCTCTGGCACAAGTGGACCCTCGCTTCAGGTCTGCCTCGAAATTCACCACTAGATCCTAAACGCTGAGCACAGCGTCTGATTCTGAATGACTGCATCAATTCCTGACATCATGTCATGCATCAAAAAGTACTAACGTGACTCTAGTGGCAAAGAGAATAAAACTGTTCAGAAATACAGAGCATCTAAGAACATCTAGAAAGTGCCCCTTAAAAAGTGAACTCTTAGTAAACTCTCTAGCTTTTTACGTTCCTTTCAAATGCAGACATGGCTGAATGGTATATTCAGCGAGTCTCTGTGCTCCCGGGAGAGGGAAAGGCCTTTTCTTGACACCCACCGACCGCTGCACATGCCCCGCCATGGCCCCCGCGAGGAGACTCTGCGAGGAAGAGTAGGGGAGACGGGTCCTGCTTCTGGTGCAGTCAGAGTCCCTAGCGGGGAAATAGGACAGAGCGAAAATACGGGTTCAGGTGGAAAACCCACGTTTTTAAAGGCAACGTATTGCTTCTGAATTACCAGTTTCTACACGTACAGTTACAATTCTAGCATTTTTCATTTAGAACTGGAAATGTATTCATTCAGCTTTAAAAAAAAAAAACAAAACAGGGCCCCTTGTAAAAGTACATGAAGGCATACACTTGAGTAGGCGTGTCTGCATGTAATGGCCCTCACATCTCATTTACCTTACTCAGAAGCTCTCCCACACAATACACCCGCCTGGCCGTGAGACCTACTCAGAGGTCTGGACACGCGGCCGCTCCCGTCTAGCCCGCCCCGGCCATGAGACCTACTCAGAGGTCTGGACGCGTGGCCGCTCCTGTCTAGCCACACCCCTCTCCTCCCAGCGCTGGGCTCCAGTGCCACCCGCTCCACGGAGCTCTCTCTGCCCGGCTCCTGCAACCAGGGTGTGTCTCCCTCCAGGAGTTTCCATGCCAGTGCGCTTGCGTCCTTGTGGGCACTGCGAGTGGGCACAGCAGGTGCTTGCGGGTCAGGACCAAGAGCCTGCACGCTGGGGAACGCCTAGCACAAGGATAAGCACGGTGCTGATGCTCAAAAACACCAGCAGCTGCTCATCCGTGACTCTCCTGCTACATCCACTTGAGTGTCTCACAAGTGAACAACTTCACACCTCTCACCTGGCAAGTTAAACAGGCCCATAAGCTCGTTCACTCCCATGAAATCTATCAGTAATAGTGTCAGATCTAGGGAGGGCATGTGAGTAGCTCTGCACTTATTTTTGGTGAGTTTTTCTAAGGGAGGGGGTAGTTTAAAAGCAAAGCCTCTTTCTTATTACAGATACCATGTGACAACAATGTACACATTGGTACAATGAATCACCACAGTCCCAGCATCCATTTCTTCCATTATTTTAGAGGAAATAGAAGAAATAAACCAATCTTGCTGCTCAACCAGCCACAATCCCTTGAAATGGAAGCACGTCGAATGGTTAGCTCTTGGGACTCTGAACGAAATGTTATGGTACCTAGTAGCTTGCTTTGTAGCAGGCAATCAATACATACCCACAAAGGAAATGGGTAACAATATACTCCACATATTCACCCAAAAAGTAGTTACATGAGTTGCTAGTACACATTTCCCCCCGCCACCGCCCCCGCCACGAAAGAATTAAATTTGGCCTCTGATGAAAACAGGTACTTTCTTGATACGCACACACAAATTTCTAATGGACTTTTCATTAAACATTGGGAGCAGGATCTTCTTTTACAAGTTTAAGGATAACTAAACATAATTCTCATATTAGTTTTTACATTAAGACCAAGTGACAAATGAAGCCAATCTCTATTTGTTTAAAGAATGACTAAGATTTTAAACAGTTTCATGCATTACGTTACCATGTTCCAGTCTGTTTCAACTTTTCTGAATATGGATTCCATTCTCCACACACCATTCTCCCATCCAGAAATGGTTTGGTTATTACTTGAAATTCGGACATAATAATTTTTTACAATGTTATAGCAAAGGTGGAGCTGTTTAGAAATCTTCTCATTTTCAGAGGGGATGAACAGGGTTTCTTTACTCTTGGAAAAAAAAGAAGAATTAGTTTTTCAACATAATGGAAAGCAGGTGCACAAAGAGGTACTGCTGTGGAGAGGGTCACGTGACCCCGCAACAGGGAAGCGCAGTGGTGCCGCCGGGAAACTCGGAAATTCTCCTACAGGCTAAACATCATCAGTGTGGTGCTGACATAGCAACAGACATTAGTAAGCAGCAAACCAGAAACAAACTGCAGCTGTGACTTACATTTCGGGGACTCTGCATCAACATGAATTCACTCCCACCACCACCACTTAATTGGACACAGCAGTCGTCTCCTACAGCTGAGTCCTAGCTTTCAACTCAACCTCTCCACACGGATCAAAACGACTGCTAAGGACGTGAACGGGGACACATCACTTACTTGTCTAACTCGCTGCACTGACCTCCTGCTGCACAGAGACTCTAAGCCCCTACGAAGGTGGCCAGGGCCGCACACGGCTCGTCCTCCACGACCTCCCCCACCAGACCCCACGCTCCTCTTCCCTGCTGCCTCCACGCCCCCACTGTGCCCCTCCTCCTTTAGCTCCTTACAAAGCCAGCTCCTTCCTGCCTCGGGGCCCTGACACGTGCATCTGGAAGGCTGTGCTTGCTACTCTCCAGCTATGGGACTCTTTTTCCCACTCCAGGCCGCAGCCAAAGGTAATTTCATCAGTGTCCTTTCCTGATGCTAGAAGCGAGGACAGGATAGCTGGAAATGATCTTCTGCATGGGTGAATTGCTACAAAAGCTTTTACCTTAAAATTGCAGGCAATTTTGCATTCTCTTACAAAATAAATCGTTTCTTTTAATGCAAAATAGTCCCCTAAATTCCTGAAGTCACTGAGCGAATCTAGTTTGAGAAAGATGCTACATTTACCCTGCGTCTGCATGGCACAGACACCAAGCCCCCTCTCCCTTACACACGAGCACAGGTGCCTGCAGGTCAGGTCAGTCCTCCTTGAGGCGGGATGGGGAGGTGCCCGTGTAGCAGCCTCCCTGGTCTCACCCATGAGAGGCCAGTGGGACCACCCCTCCCAGTTCTAACACCAGAAATGTCCCAAACACCGCCAAAAGTCTCCTGGAAGGTAACATCACCCACTGCTGAGAACCACTGCTCTAGTCTGAATCAATGTCTTGCTTTTTAACTAATCATTGACTAATCAATCAAGATAGTAGGTAACGCATTTTTTTTTTTTTTTTTGGTTAAACACTGGGTATCAGGTATTAACCAATGTGAAAACTTCAAATGTACAAGGCAAACTAGTACAGCCACTATGGAGAACAGTGTGGAGATTTCTTAAAAAACTGGAAATAGAACTGCCTTATGATCCAGCAATCCCACTGCTGGGCATACACACTGAGGAAACCAGAAGGGAAAGAGACACGTGTACCCCAATGTTCATCGCAGCACTGTTTATAATAGCCAGGACACGGAAGCAACCTAGATGTCCATCAGCAGATGAGTGGATAAGAAAGCTGTGGTACATATACACAATGGAGTATTACTCAGCCATTAAAAAGAATACATTTCAATCAGTTCTAATGAGGTGGATGAAACTGGAGCCTATTATACAGAATGAAGTCAGTCAGAAAGAAAAACACCAATACAGTATACTAACACATATATATGGAATTTAGAAAGATGGTAATGATAACCCTGTATGCGAGACAACAAAAGAGACAGATGTATAGAACAGTCTTATGGACTCTGTGGGAGAGGGAGAGGGTGGGATGATTTGGGAGAATGGCATTGAAACATGTATAATATCATATATGAAACGAATCGCCAGTCCAGGTTCAATGCATGAGACAGGATGCGCAGGGCTGGTGCACTGGGATGACCCAGAGGGATGGTATGGGGAGGGAGGCGTGAGGGGGGTTCAGGACAGGGAACATGTGTACACCTGTGGTGGATTCATGTTGATGTATGGCAAAACCAATACAATATTGTAAAGTAAAAAAAAAAAAAAAAGGAAGTAGGTATTGTAAGTAAAATAACTGGAAAACTAAAAAGAAAAAAAACAAATGTACAAGGATTAGTAAGTAGAATATAAAATATCTTAGAAAGTATTTACAAATGTATAAATAAGAAGATAATTCCCTAGAACCTGTGATTATTATTGCCACAAGGATAAGGTAAAAAATAAAATCAGTTTATTATTTTTAGAAGGTGACTTTCTAAATATGAATTAGTATACTAGCAGGTAACAATACTTCGCCATTCTTCTCTTCTTTATCAAAGATATTTCATTATCAAAGATATTTCAGAGTACTGCCATAAACCAGATGGAATTAAAAATTTTAAGTAGCATTATCTACTACTTTACCAAAGAATAATTAATTACAAAGGGAAAAGAAAAATATGTATATTACTGAATATATCATTTATAACATTAATATTTCATAAATGCTTTAAAATTTAAGGTTAAGACAAAACTCCTTCTGAAAACATCACTAATGTTTCCTTCTTTGTCCAGCTGATGTCAAGATATATAGTTCCCTAATTTTTTAGGACTGACTTTTAAAATAAACATCTATTTCTAAAGAGAAAAATGACTTTTAAAATTCTCAGCTCTAAAATGAACTCCATAATTGAGAAATTTTTAAATTTTTCAAAAGGGAAAACAATCTGGGCATATAGCCCAATTCCTATTTTTAAAGTTTAATTAACTTATATGCCATGCAAGAGGAAGCACACTCATCCGTGAAAAGAAAAAGAAATGAAGACCTAAATACCCATATTTTAAACTGAACACAGCTGTGAATGACATTGGTCTTTTCAAATTGGCTTCATCTAGATTTCTACTTGTAATGTGCACTGCATCAGCAGTGATTGGAGTTACCTGTTGAATTCAGATCGTTATTCTATGGCTGAACCACCACTTCTAACTGCCTGCTAAATATGATGAGATAAATTTAAAAGTAAACAATGTTGACTAGGGATAATTCACCACTCTTCCTTTATTAGAGAAATGAGGTGTAATAATGGCAAATTTGGAAAAAGTAGATATAAAACTCTGTTTGGTAATTTTCCTTTCAAGCATTTTTCATTACTTATCTTCTTAGGTGTTTATAATAAATGCTTTCTAGTGAGTCAACTTTAAGCTCCCTAAGGGCAAAGAACTTTCTTAATGTCCATTACAGAGCATAATGCTTTCAGCTAGCCTCTAACTCTAGGAGTTATATTCCCATTGTTCATCACTTAATTTTGAGAGATTAACTGACAATATTTACAGAAAGTCTGACTATGTAATAGTACTCACACCAACAACTTCTAGCCAAAACTAGATGTGGTCAAGAATGTAGTAAGAAACGAACACTGTCACTAGCGGAACGACCCAGATTTCTATTGTGTTCCCCACTTGTACTTAAAGTTTTCACAGCACTGAACAGGACTTGACAAAGATGATATCTGAAAGTTTAAAGACAGACATTCAGTGTCATTATTCAGCATCAAAATGCAAAGTTTAAAACAGGGGGAAAAAAAGATATATATGTAAAACTGAATCACTCTGTTGTAAACCCGAAACTAACACAACATTGTAAATCAACTAAACTTTGATAAAAAATAAATTATAATAATCAGACTACAGGGTTTCCCTTGTGGTCCAGTGGTTAAGAATCCACCTTGCAATGCAGGGACAGTGGCTCCATCCTTGACCCGAGAAGATCCCATATGCTGCAGGACAATTAGCCCGTACACCACCACCACCGAAGCCTGTGAGCCCCAGAGCCTGTGCTCCACAAGAGAAGGCGCCGCAGTGAGAAGCCCGAACACCACAACTACAGAGCAGCTCCCGCTTGGCACAACCAGAGCAAGCCCAGGCACAGCAACGAAGAGCACAGTAACAAACAGATAAAATTAAAGAACAGAAAACCATCGCAATTTCCAGAGAAAATTAGTTTCTTATGGAAAAAAATCACAGTATAATACTATATACCACTAGAAATGCTAACATGAAAAAGACAGGGAACCACAGATAAAGACGTGAAAAAATCTCACTTATTGCTGGGCAGAGTGTGAAGCGGTTGGGAAGCCGCCGGTCCTCACACTCCGACCCAGCTCTTCTGCCCCCGGTTGTGTACCCACGGTGAGACACACAACGCTCACCGAGGACATGTCTGCATGTGTTCACAGCAGCAACGCTTAAAAAACCGAAGGGTAGTTGATGACAACACTGTGTTACTTTCAGCTGTATGGCAAAGTGGTGCAATTATACATATACAGGGCTTCCCAGGTGGCTCAGTGAGTAAACAATCTGTCTCCAATGCAGGAGACGCAGATGTGGGTTGATCCCTGGGTCAGGAAGATCCCCTAGAGGAGGGCTTGGCCACCCACTCCAGTATTCTTGCCCGGAGAATCCCATGGATAGAAGAGCCTGGTGGACTACAGTCCCTAGGGTCACAGATGTCTATTTTCAGATTATTTTCCATTATAGATTATTACAAAACACTGAGTAGAGTTCTCTGTGCTATACAGGAGAGCTCTATCGTTTATTTATTTTATATACGGCAGTGTGCCTCTCTCAGTCTCACACTCCTAACTTATACTCCCACCCCTTTCCCCTTTGAGCAATCAGAAGGTTGTTTTCTATGTGTGCAAAGTATGCTTCTATTTTGTAAACAGATTCATTTGTATTACTTTTCAGATACCTCATATAAGTGATATCATATAATATCTGTCTCTGAGTTAATATGATAATCTGTACATCCATTAATTGTTGCTGCAAATGGCACTATTTCATTATTTTTTAATGGCTGAATACTATTCCATTGTATAAATACAACACATCTTCTTTATCCATTCATCTGCTGATGGACACTTAGGCCGCTTCCATATCTTGGATATTACTGTAAACAGCACAGTACCACAATTTTACACCAAAATTGAGAAACAAACTAAATACCCTATAGTGACGTGGATAAGTTACAGAATATCCACACAGTGGGATGCTGTACAGCAGTGAGAGTAAATGTACTATAAACATACAGCAGCAACTATGATCTCACTAAATAGCGTAAGAGGAAGAAACCGCCCACAGAAGAGTACATCCTGTATGATTCCATTTACATAAGGCAGAATAACAGGCAAAACTAGTCCCTGATGTTAGAAACCGGGATAAAGGTCACTCCTAGGGGTGAAAGGTGGTGACTAGTCGTTACTTCTCATTCTGGTTAGTGGTTATGTGTTTAACAGTTTGTGAAAATCTGTTAAGCTGTGCACTTATAATTCATGCATTTTCATGTACTTCAGTAAAAGTTATAACTGCACTAGAAATTTACATAAAGTAACAATAGAAAAGTCCCAATTTAACTGTTTTGCTAACTCCTGTGTGTAATTATACTACATCAATCCATTATTAGCTCTCTTCAAATGTTTACACTTTGTAATGATTACTCTGCAAAGTTCATTGAAAGGCAGTGGTCAGCGGGTTTTGTGCATGAAAAGGGCGCGGGACAGGAAGTGGGACAGTGAGGCGGTCGTCGGGCTGCAGTGAAGCAGATACCTCTGGGCCCGCTTCGCCTCGGGCGAGTCTCCAGGCCAAGGACCCAGACGTCCTCCCTCCAAGCTCTCCAGGCTGAGGGCTTCTGGGAGAGATGAATTCAACAAGTTCCACAACAATCCTCTGGAGAAGTTCTTTCTTTCTGTTTTCTGACAAAGATACTTGCCTCTGTAATTCAGGTTTAAAAAAAAAAATCATTAAAGATTAAGAGAATGCAGGGGTCCATCTGTAAGCAGGACTATAATTAACACATTTGAATTTTAACAATGTCTGACTAACCAACTTTATTTTCATACATACAATTATTTGGAAAATAAAAACGACACTGTGGAAAGTTAAGATGATTTTCTAACTTTCATGTTGAGAAATCATTTAGCACCCATATCCAATTTTCCACACCCTTTGCGTATGTGTGCATGTGTGGGTGCTCAGTCGTGTCCTACTCTTTGTGACCTCATAGACTGTAGCCCTGGAGAAGGAGATGGCACCCCACTCCAGTACTCTTGCCTGGAAAATCCCATGGATGGAGGAGCCTGGTGGGCTACAGTCCATGGGGTTGCAAAGAGTCGGACACGACCGAGCAACTTCATTTTCACTTTTCACTTTCATGCATTGGAGAAGGAAATGGCAACCCACTCCAGTGTTCTTGCCTGGAGAATCCCAGGGACGGCAGAGCCTGGTGGGCTGCCGTCTATGGGGTCGCATAGAGTCGGACACAACTGAAGCGACTTAGCAGCAGCAGCAGCAGACCATAGCCCACCAGGATCCTCTGTCCAAGGGATTTCCTAGGCAAGAACACTAGAGCGGGTTGCCATTTCCTGCTCCAGGGGATCTTTCTGATCCAGGGATCGAACCCATGGTTTCTTGCCATCTCCTGCACTGGCAAATGGACTCTTTACCACTGCGCCACCTGGGAAGCCCTTCCATGTCTGCTATTGGCCCAGATTTTAAACAGAGGCAGAAGGTTCTGAGTAAGACCAGCTGTCTGGTGAGAAGATGAAGAAAGCAGGGGACCACACACACACATGGCACCTGTTTGAATGCAACAGAAAGCTACCATGGTGGCCCAAGGGAAGAAGCAAACTGAGGCGAACTGAACTCCCTGCCAGGCACCTGCCACCTACCAACCAAGCGGCACGGGGAGCCACGCTTCCAGCAGGCAGGTGCACTGGGACGCCGGGCACAGATGCAGCAGGCCCGCCAGTGCTGGAGGGCGGTCTCTGAGTCCAGGCCCTTCCCACGCTCCAGCAAACACCCCGGGGTTTCAGCTGAGGCACTCGGAAAGGCTGCACACTAGGGTATGGCAGAAGTCCAAGTAGGAGGAGACTCACCTTGGATCTCAAGCACTGTAAGGTGATCTGCCCTGTTCTAACTGCCTGCCAGATGCAAATTTAGTTGTTTTTTAAATCATGAAAAAAATTAATAATACACATATATATGGCTGGCTGACTTAATAGCTGAATTCACTCAGTCGTGTCTGACTCTTTGTGACCCTGTGGACTGTAGCCCACCAGGCTCCTCCGTCCATGGGATTCTCCAGGCAAGAATACTGGAGTGGGTTACCATTTCCTTCTCCAGGGGATCTTCCCCACCCAGGGATCAAACCCAGGTCTCTGTAACCTCTGAGCCACCAGGGAATAGTAAAAAAAATTTCAGTGCACAAAAGGAGTATAAAACCCAAGCTGAGACTCCCCTTTTGGACCCCTAGTTCTCCTCAGAAATAAGCACAGTCAACAATTTCCTGTGCCTTCTTTCAGAAACTTCTCCATGTAGATACATGTAAGGGCAATTGCATGTAATAATATTCAAGAGACACTTAGAAAAATAAGGCTATATATATATGTATATATGTATTTTTTTTTAAAGAGGAGAATTGGTAAAGACTTTCACTTATTTGGTCACCCCTGGCAGCACGTGGGATCTCAGCTCCCTGACCAGGGAACATGGGCATCGAGGCGCTGCCCTCTGCATTAACAGAGTCTTCAACCACTGGACCTCCAGGGACGTCCAAGGCAGAATATTTATGTCAAGTATTACATATATTGAATTTTTTTTTCACTTTGAAATTTGGCAATTTAAGGCAAAAAAAAAAAAAAAACCCAAAACCCCCCAAAAAACACACACCCACAATATTTAAAATGAGTCCTCAAAATTTTTAATGAAAAAAAGACATTTAACATATTTAAATATTTTTGTTTGCATACTACTTAAAGAACTGCAATGGGTTAAAAATTGGCTATTCTTGATTATATAAAAAATTTCAAATGTCTTCTCAAAACTGACAACACCCATCACATACCTGCTTATTAAGTCCATTAATAGTTTCTCGAAGTACTTCCTCTTTAATTTCAGTTCTTCTAGAGATTACCTCTTCATGTTTACAAGAATATCGCCAAGTGACATCAACCACCTCGAATTACAAGACACAAATATTTAATAAGATTACAACCATCAACATTAATTTGCTAAACACCTAGAATGCATGCAATTCTTAAATAGAAATTTTTAAATGCTAATCTTTTCATTAAAATTTTTAATCTGTAGAAAAAAATCAAATATGCTTTTTATTCATATTCTAACTGGTACACAAACAAGGAAGACTGTGATTAGGAGATAAAATTTTCCCAACAATTAGCTATCAGAATTTATCTACAAAGCTGATCTGATAAAATTCAAAAAATAAAAACTCCATTTTATTGTACTGAATATCTAAATGGCAAATATATATACATTATAGAACTGTTTCTTGGCAAAGGTGCAAAGATAATTCAGTAGACAAAATAATCTTTTTCAACAAATGGTGCAAATGGTGCTACAACAATTCATTATCCATTTGCAAAATAATGAATTTCAATTCACACCCTGGACTATACATAAAAGTTAACCCAAAATGGATCACAGACACAAATGTAAAACTAAAAGCATAAAACTTCTAGAACTTAGGAGAAAACTTAGGAGAAAATCCTTGTGGCTTGGGATAGGCAAACATCTCTTACATGTAACATCAAAAAGCAAGATCCACAGAAGAACAAATCGATGAACTGAACTTTATCAATTTTTTCTCTTTAAAAATCATTAATAGAAGTAAAAAGACAAGCCAGACAGGGAGAAAATCTTTGCAAAGCACATATTTGAAAAAGGACTTGTATTCAGAATATATGAAGAACTCTCAAAACCCAAGAATAAGAAAATGAACCACTCAATTAAAAAAAAAAAACGGGCAAAGAGGAGAAATGGATGACAAATAAGTCCATAAAAAGCTGCTCAGTATTCGTCCTTGAGGAAATGCAAATGAAATCACTGCACATCTATTAAAAGAGCCAACAAGAAAGTCAGACCATACTGCTAGCAAGAGTATGGAGACACTGGGAATCCTCACATAGTGCTGGTGAGAATATAAAATGGCTTTGGAAAATAGTTGAGCTAACTTCTTAAAAAGTTAAAGTCACCTACCATGTGATTCAGTCATTCCACTTGTAGGCATTTACCAAAGAGAAAAGAAAGCTATGCTCATTCAAAGACTTGTGTCTTTATATTGTCATATAAAGACAATAGCGGCTGCACTAGAAATAGTAAAAAACTGGAAAAAACCCAAATGTCCATCAATAGGCAAATGGATAAACAAAGCATGGTACATTCATACAGTGGAATACTGCTCAGCAAAAGGATAAACTATTGATACATGAAAACACATAGAGGAATATCAAGATAGTTATGATGAGTAAGATAAAAGCACCCCCCATCAAAGAGAGTAAATATGATTCCACTTATACACAACTCCAGAAATGCAGATTCATCTATGGTCTCAGAAAGTAGCTGTAGGGGACTGCAGGGAGAGGGGCAAGGATGAGGGAAGACGAAGCAACAGGGACACTGCAGGGATGACGGGTGTCCTCACGACTCCACTGCAAAGGTTATCTCAGGGGTGTGGACGTAGGGCAACGCTTACTGAATTGTACACTTCAAATATATGCTGCTTAGTCTATGTCCATTATACCTTCAAAAGCTGTCAGAAGAGCAAACTAATTTTATTCTTAGGACGCATTTCTTCCCCCCATGTCCTACCTCGTCCTTAGAGAATGCTATGATGTAGGAGAGCTTCTTGCCCCAGCCGACCTCGTAGAGCAGGGGCTTGTCACAGACGTCCTCGCACGAGTCGCAGTGCAGCCAGCGCTGCTGTGATGGTGAGTACACCTCCGTCCAGACATGGTCTACACATGTGACGGGCGGGCGAGAGGCAGCGAGGGAGGAAACAAAAGTTCAGTGTATAAAACCAGAAGGACCTTTGGTGCCCAAGAAGAGAACCACACAGCAACAAGCAACACTGAACTTTAATGACTAAGCCTGACCATTCTGTGGTATGCAAGACTCTAGAATGGTTGTTCTAATTTCTCTCTGAAATTTTGGAAAATGTCTTGGAAACTCTACTTCAGTAAAGTCAGTGTTAGGTTTGGTTAGAAATCATGTGAGCTAAACCTCTAAAAGGGGCAAACAGGCTGAACAATAGCATCAAAACCATGGAGCTGAGACTTCCCTGGTGGCTCAGTGGTTAGGACTCCATGCTCCCACTGCAGGGGGCACATGGTGCCCCTGGTCAGGGGACTAGGATCCTGCATTCTGGCGGTACAGACGATAAATAAATATTAACAAATGATCAATAAAATTTCCACTAAGCAACAATACATCATTCTTTAAAAAAAAAGTACACATAGCAATTGAGCAGCCCATGGTACTTTTTGGAAATTATGCCCATGAGTATTAAAATTTAAAAAAGCAAAAAACAAAAACCATGGGGCTAATACACACAGTTTGCTAATGTGAAGGAGTTAATTCCACTTTGGAACTGTAGACCAGCAGAGATCTAACAGTGGATGTCTGGTTATTCATGATCTCTATTTGATTGTAAAAAAAAAAACAAACCAAGTAACTATTAAGTGAAGCTTTCATTTTACCCTAAGAAAACAATAGAAAAACACAAGTGAAAAAAATCTAAGAACATGTAAGTGATACAAGTTATAAGTAAATAAAGACAATATAAATCTCACATGGCTTTTATTATATTTTTATTGTATACTGAGTTAAAATTACTAAATCTTATAATCCCTACAAAAATAAAGAATTTCTACAGAACATTATTGCACATGTTCTTATCCAAAGAGAAACAGCATGACTAAAAATGGCATGATATCTACAAATTGTTACAGAATATTTATGATGCAAAGTACTAGCCATTAAAAAAAAAAAGATCCGTGCTCCCCATAAAAAAACCTGTTATCTTACAGAAAGCAAGCGGAGCCTCAGACTACAAGGCAGGAGTGTGCACCCCAGCCTCGGGGCCCCCCACCACACTACGCACCTGTGTAATCCCAGACGTAGCGGGCTTCAAAGCCCAGGGCTCGGCAGCACAGCGTGAAGCAGTTGGCCCACTCCCCGCACCGTCCACGTCTCGTCTCCAGAAGCTTCTCAGGATTATTATACCTGGTTTAAAGTAACAACAACAAAAAGTGCTCATTCATTATCAAAACCAAGAATTCTAAAGAATTTACATTGAAAGAAAGTGCTAGTCCCTCAGTCATGTCTGACTCTCTGTGACCCCGTGGACTGTAGCCCGCCAGGCTCCCCTGTCCATGGGATTCTCTAGGCAAGAACACTGGAGTGGGTAGCCATTTCCTCCTCCAGGGGATCTTCCCCACCCAGGGACTGAACAGGAGTCTCCTGAATTGCTGGCAGATCCTTTCCTGTCTGAATCACGAGGGATGTCACCTTTGTGCTAAACAGTAATCTTTCTTAACTTCATATTCTTAAAGAACGATTACAGAGTCTAGAATGTGTGAGGCACTGTGCTAGAATCCCGGGTGAAAAATGACTAAACACTGGCACAGCCTTCAGGAGCTTACGGTTCTAAGAGAGCAAAGGACAGAACACAGATAATTTTAGTACATGACAGGACATGATACAAGCCATACAACAGGTCAGAATCGGTGTTATGGGACAGGGTTCAGGGAGGAGAGACTGCATCTGAACTGGGCCTTGCAGGACAGGCAGGCTTTGGACAGGCAGAGACTCTCTGTGAAATCTGCTTTAAGCATAAGTGTTAGCCTAACAAGTGGTATAATTAGTTCATTGTACTTAAACAACATAAACTGCTTAATAAAGATTTGAAAGCTTAGCTGACCTCAATTTTACTAATACTTAAAACACTATTTTTCTTTCTAATGATCATTTGGATTACACTTTTATTTTTCCAATTCACTTGAAGGTGCTTGCTAATTTGGAAGTGGTTTTTTGAAATGTATTTTCCACATTCTTTAAAAAGTTACTCCAGGGACTTCCCTGATGGTCCAGCGGTCAGGGCTGGGTGCTTTCACTGCTGGGGCTCAAGTTTAATCTTTGGTCAGGGAACTATGACCCTGCAAACCGCACAGTGCGGACAAAGACAAAAACAGTTACTCCAGTTCTAAAATTACCATAAAGCTGAAGAACATCAAATTTTGCATATTATATTTGGGGCTAATAAAGCTACACAGGGAAAGTGCCCAGCTGAGCAGAAATGTTGGCCATGAGCTCAGGCAGAAAGGACACAGCTTCACAAATGCACTGGCTCGGCAGTGACAAGCTTGTCTTCAATCAAGCAGATGCTCTGGCTTGCGCTACGTTAAATGAATTTATAATTTAGGTAATGTAGTTACTGAAACAAGTGGTCTATTTACATGAGGAAGTAACAGCAGCAGAATTAGGGTGTCCTGTGCCTCCACGCCTCAACACCACTGTGTCAAGGTGAAAGGTCACAGTCTCTAATGAGTAGTGTCCATCCTCCCAACCCTACACAGAGAACAGCCCGCCCAGTGCACGATTCGCAGGGAAAAGGACAAGGTGTAAACACAGTACCTTTGTACTCCGTAGCCTCTGCCCCACCCCATGCACTATCAGTCCACACCCACAGCCTAGAGTTTATGAGGACAATCTACGTATGATGATATATATTTTTATCTTCAGATCTTTGCAAGTACCTGTGCACATATATGCTGAATGAAGAAACAACTGGTGTTAATTACAGATAATTATTGGATACTGGATTCTCTTTATCTTGGACTCTGTATATCACAGCACTTATTCTCCCTTACGACAGAACTGAGTACTGAGGCCCCTAAAATCAGGTATTTAAAAAACTTGCTTAAAAAAAAGAAAAACTTGCTATCTTTTCTTACCTAATGACACAACCAAATTTTATAAGTATTATCAATTAAGAATATCTAATAAGAGACTTGTATATTAAAGGATGGAAAAAGTTAACAGAAAAGCTCCATTTCCTTTAGTTTAAAACCAAGAGATATGAGGGTAGGTTAGGTTGGCAGGGGAGGCACCAAACGTCTTTATTAAAAATAAAGTCCGACGAGATACCATAGCAGTCTACAGTCACCGCGCTGTGCATCACGCCCCAGGACCGCTCTGGTTTATTTCTGGATGTTATGCTTGATCCCCTTCATGTCCTTCCCACCCGTCAACCCTCCTCCCCTCTGGCAACCACCCATCTTTTTTCTCTGTGTCGATTAGCTTTGCTTTGTGTGTTTATTTGCTCTGGTCTTAGATTCCACACACAGGTGAAATCATGTGGTACATGTTTTTCTCTGTGTGACTTATTTCCTTGGTATAACACCCTCAAGGTCCATCACACTGTTGCAAATGGCAAGATTTTATTCTTTTCTTACCACTGACTAGAACTGCACGGTGTATATATAACACCACATCTTCTTTATCCATTCACCCATCAATTGCTAAAAAATAAATCTTAAAAGATCTCATGACAAAGAAAAAATTTTAACTGTGTAACAACCAAAAGTAACTAGATTTACTTTGATCATTGCACAATGTCTACAGATGTCAAATCATTATGCTGTATACCTGAAAATAATGTAACATACGCTGAGCATGCTTCAATTAACAACATCATGACAGTAAACATTAAAAAGGAAAAATAAAATTAGTTTCAAAAAATGAAACTATTTTAAAAAATAATATAAAACAGGACAGTCTTTATACTTTCACCTTCCATATTACCATCTGATGATTTAAGTGCAGCACTGTATTTACCATCACAAGGATTAGTATTAGTCTAATCTTTTAGCATTATTTTTATGTGCTATCAGTATTATTATTATTGTTATCAGAAAGTTAAAATTTATGTATTAAAAGAAGAAAAACTCGCAATTTACAGCATTAAACTGCTAGGAAAATACTGAATTCAAGAGTCAACAAGCTTTTCCCATAAAAAGCAAGACAGCAAATATTCTAGACTGTGGAGGCCATACGGCCTCTGTGGCCAGTATTCCACTCTACCACTGTAACATGAGAACAGTTACAGACCATGAGTTAGCAAAGCAGCACGGATGTGCTCCAATAAAACCTCATTTACAAAAGCAGGACGTGGGCTGGACTGAGCTTGTCAGCCACAGCTAGCCGACCCCTGTTCTGGAGGAATATACTTCTAATAACAAAAGTGAAGATTAGAAGTTGGTTTAATAAAATTCTCTTCTAACCATTCCATGAGGGACTGCTCTGACTTCACTGTTAGCGGACACTCACCGTGGGAATCGGTTGCTGAGCTGGCATGCGTCACAGTAGTGGTCTTCTACTCTGTTCGCACCCCACTTCAGCTCCTCTTCACTGGGGAGTAATGACTCACCTCTGGACTTAGTCTGGCCACCACACTTACTGCACACAATGTCGTTTACCCAGTGAAAAAATTCTTCCTTAAACCAGTGTAAAAGCTCCAGCAAAAGAAAATCCTCTTCACTTACATTAGTACCTGAAAAGTTAGAACAGAACTGAGTAAGACCTAAAGCAGAAAAAAAATAAAAGCACCCACATACATTTTATTCTCAAATATGAAGCTGAAATAAATGAAAACAGAAGACGATCTAAAAGGTCTTCACGGGAGGATGCAGACAGAGTCGTGAGAGCACCGTGAGGCACACTCAAGCCGTTGGGCTTGAGCACCGCATCCTCTGACCGACACCGCACTCAGCACAGCCACGGAAAGTAAGAAAGTAAGTCTGACTTTGGGGATACAATTTTTCCCAGAAGCCCACTGTGTCCCCCTGTTGCCTAGTAAAGTAATAAAGCTATCCTTTCCTACTTTACCACCCGCTCTAAAACAGAAGTCTGATTTTGAAAAACATTTTTAAATGACTGCATTAAACCTGTCTGTTATCAGACATAAACACAAGTAAATATGAAACAATCACAAAATTACAGGCAGAAATCACAGAATTCTGGACATACTAAAAATCATCCTATTAGCTTTTCTACTATTAGTGCTTCAATTGTACAATTTAATTCATCTGAGAATAGTTACCACAAAACACATAAAAGCACAACCATGTTTACAATATTTACAACAATGCTGCAAGTAAACATGATATACCATATTATATCCACTGTATCAAATAAAAGGGTCTCTAACCACATTCAAGGCAGTGTTATCTCTGGGAAGAAGGAAAGGAGAGAGGAAAAGAATCTGGGAGACACAGATGGGTCTCTCATTCCTGTCTTTAATGTTTTATTATTAAATAGTCAAAAAACACATATATGAAGGAAATATATGGCATAATACTAAGATCTAATAAAATCTGATGCTGGGCACAGGTATTGAATCTATTATACTCTATTCTTGTATTTATATTTTATATATTTCAAAATTATAAAAAAATTTTAAAGAAAAAACTACAGAGATTAATTAATTAAAAAGCCAAAACATATTATGTTCTTGAGTGGGAAAAAAATATCCTCAAGTTGTTAATTCTCTACAAATCAACCCGTACTTTAATGAAATCCCAACACACAAAATTTATAAAATTATGAAATTCACAAATTTCATAAAATTATTTTTATGAAAAAATAATTTTTCATAAAATTTGACAGGCTAACTGCAAGAAACTCATAAGAAAGAGGAAATGCACAAAATAGTCAACACAACTCTTAAGATAAATTTGTCTATAGTACTTCAAGACACATTAAAAAATTCTAAATAAAATACTGTGATATTGGTAAAGAACAGACAGATGAATGAAATAAAAGAAAGAGTCCTGAAAGACAGATTTCTAAGTGATGCACAGTATTTAATAAAGCTAGCCTTTAAAGCAATTATAAGAGGAAGGACTGTTAGACAAATTGTATTGGGACAAGCAGCTGTCCAGATATCAGATTCTTCCTCCATTCCTTCTAACACATATATATAAGCACCATACACAGAAAGAATATTATAAAAGAAGAAGTTTATGTTTACAACTTTGGGGTTAAAAACAAAATACAACTGTAAAAATAATTTTCTCACATTAAAATTGATAACTTTTCAATTTCAAAAGGTACAGTAATGAAATTAAACAATACTGAGAACAAAATGTAATGGCATCTAACAAAGAAAAGTATCCAGAATGTATAAAGAATGTCTACAAATCAGGAAGAATATTCACAAAATCATTAGAAAACTTAGCAAAGTCCATACGAAAGTTCAATTATTTCATTAAGTGGAAACGAACACCCCCAGACCCTTCTGTTACAGGTTGGAAGACAGCCTGTTTGCCAGGGACCCACTGTAGTACAGAAGCAGCACATGCCCTGGATACTTTTACACCCATCCCGGGGAAACATTCCTTCAGGTAGGCAGGCATGCTTTCCAAGGATTTTCCCTGGAAGCCTCAAGAATAGAGGAAACTGGTCCCCCTCTCAACGTCCGTCCGTGGGACACTGGGACACAGTATGAGTGGCAACGCGCGCACACTGCAGAGCACTAAGGGAAGGGCAGGTGGCCTCCAAGACATGTGAGAAAAACCCCAGGGAGCTGAACATGAGCGATGACACACTTCACGTAAACTCGCCAATATAAACTGTTTACTTTTATATATAACTACCTATGGATGTATATAAACAGAAAAAGATATGAAAAGAAACACATCACATGATAACAGCTGTTAAGTGTGGAGTAGGAGGGTAGACTGACTGGCAAGAAGAGCTTAGCTTTTCCTGTACAATATGAAGACTTCTCAACGAAGAGATACTGGTGAATGTTCATTTCCAAAAATGAACTTTTGGAAAAACAGCACTGCCATCCTGCTTCTCCATTGAGTCCCTACAGCAAAGTGATCTTTTTAAAAACACAAGACAGCTCATGTCATTTGAAACCCTCTAATGATTTTCCATCTCATTCAGAATACAACCCAAAGTCTCTTATTTTTGCAGCTGGCCCACGTGGAGGCTGAAAATGGCCCCCTAAAGACATATACATTCTAACCCCTGAGCCTGTGAATGTCACCATGAAGGAAAAAAAAGAAAGAAAGCCTCTGTAGATATGATGAAGTTAAGGACTCTGAGGCAAGGAGATTCCCCAGGTTACTAAATATGGACCTTCAATGCATCACATGTATCCTTTCAAGAGGGAAGCAGTGGGAGACTTTACAGAGGAGGAGGATTTGAAGATGTTGGTCTTTGAGACGGGAGTGATGCAGCCACAAACCAAAGACTGCAGGCGGCCACCAGAGGCTGGCAGAGGCAGGGAAGAATCTCCTGAGGGCCTCCAGGGAGCGTGGCCCTGCCAATATCCTGATTTTGGCCGAGGGATGCAGCTGATGGGTTTCTGGCTTTCACAACTGTGAGACAGTACACTTCTGCTGTTTTAAGGAACCAAGTGTGTGATAACTTGCGCCAGCAGCCACAGGAGGAAGCTAACAGATCCTCTTTGTCTCCCTGTTTGGTCGTGCTCCTTCTGCTGCAGCCACATCTCCCTTCTGCAGCCCCTGAGCACAGCACGCTCACCCCCTCTCAGGGAGCCCGTGCAGCTGGCAGGGCCTCCACCAGAAAACAAATTGTTGCTTCAAGGGAAGCTTTCCTGACGACCCTCCCCCAAGAGCACCCTGCGTGCGCTCTCTTCCGTCTTCCTGGCCTGTCTCCCCAGCACGACTCACCACCTGCCAGATCTGAGGAGTTGTCTCTGGCTTTCTCATCCACTACTGCAGGGACTTTGTTTACCGTCTCTTCAGCAGCTGAGCTTGCTACACAGTAGGTGCTCAGTAAATACTGGAATAAACCACAGAAACTGAGCTAACAAGTCTCATAGTCTAACTGAGCATCACTGTTCAGCACACAGGATGGGAGGAGGTAAGGAACATAGTACACTTTTGCTTCCGAGTCTGTCCTCCTGGGATACAGTGCAGCTTCCCAGCTAGGAGCATGCACATCACACAAAGAGGGTCAGTGCTCCCTGGTTTTGCAAGATCCTTAACTATGACTCACAGAATTCCAAGTGGAGTCCTGTCTGTGCAGGTTAAGAGCTCAGACAGGTCAGAACAGCAACCATCTGACAGAACTTTTGGTAATAATGGAAATAATTCATACCTACACCATCCAGTAGGGTTGCTACTAATGATGGCTTCTGAGTACTTGAAATGTATTGAATGCAACTGAAGAACTCAATGTTTAATGGTCATTTAATATAAATTAATTTAAATGTAAATACCCTCCAATGCTACCTTTCTTTCTAGAACCTCTGCAATGCCCCCCTTCTCCCTGCTGCCTTGTCTTTTCAACCTGGGCGATCTCACTCACTTGCATGGCTTCACCTGTCACTGTGAAGTGTAGGTCAAGGTGTGACTTCCAAAACAGCTCCAGGCCTCCATTTTCATGTGGGGGCCCAGCTGATGTCCAGCAGGGGCCTGAACGCAGACCCCTCACCTCCTTTCAAAGCCTGCCCACACTGACTGCAATTCAGAGAGAGGTGGTCCTCTTGCACATTTTCCTTCCATGCCCCCGACTCCACATCCGATCACCCGCAAGCACCCCAGCAACTCACACACCCACCGCTTCCCTTGCAGTCGCACCCCCTGCGTGCCTTCTTACTCCTCTTAGGGAAATTCTGTTTCTAGTGTGCTTGAATTCTTCTCTCCTGTACCCTCTTGATTCTCTTTATCTTACAAGTGATTGCTAGGCTGATTTTCCTGAAGGGCACCCTGTGTCTTTCCCTTGCTTAATGCTTCAGTGCCTAACCCTCTGACTTAAGTCATTAAGAACATCTGACTTCCCTGAGAAGTCATCTTACTTCTTCCTGCCTAGTGAACAGGTTATTTAGTACTTCTGCTCTAAGTTCAATCATACTAACACCATAGCATTAGCCTTCTAAGATGCATTCATCCTTCAAATTTCCTTGGTTCTTATTCTCTACTTCAAAACCTCATTACAAGTCCTTTGTTTCATTTTACCTCTAATTCTTTTTTGAAAGATTAAAAATGTAAACTCAGTATGCTCTGCTCTGTCTGAAATTCAATGTCAAACAAAACATGGTCTTGGCCCACCTCATATGTCTCCCCAAACCCGACACAAGCAGACCATGCCATGCACCCTTCCCCATGATGCCTCACGCCGCTGCCCCGTGCACACTGCTCCCTGCACCTCCAGCAAAGCCCCTCTTCCCTACCTTCACATGGCTTTTGGGATCTCAGGTTGTAAATCCAATGTATCTTTCATAAACTTTAAAAGACAAAAGCCCAGTCTCTTCTGATTTTCACAATACCAATGCACACTACCTGTTGTGTTCCTTCTGCCCTACTCATGTCAAAGCCCCAGACTTCCCTGACTCTAGGCCCCTCTGGCCTTCCTGTCTCACTGTGGGGGTGACCCAGGCCCCTGAACACAGGTCCCTACAACACCGAGACTTAGCCCTAAGGCTGTAGGATGCTCCTCTCCCATGTCTCGCCACCAACAGAATCCCAGTACAGCAACAGGGCACGATTACAAGAAGCCATCTGCAGGAGGGAGATGAGCTCAGGAGGAGTCCTCAGGGAGCCTGGAGACCACAGAGGGCCCCAAGCACACCAGAGGAACCTGAAGGCCCCGACACTCACACCAAGCATTAAACAGTGTAGTTAAACGAGTTGAGTGGACACGTAAGCCTTCCACAAAAGGCCTCTTCACTTCAGTTCCCATTACCCAACACATTATACTCAACTTTTAACAAAAAATTACAAAGCAGGCTAAAACGCAAGAAAAAAGTCTGAAGAGACAAAACAGGCATCAGGACCACTTACATACAGCACAGATTTTGGAATAAGAGAATTGAAAATAATTATGATTAACATGCTTGGGGCTCTAATGAGAAGGGAGACCACATGTAAGAACAGATGCACAGTGTAAGCAGAAGGATGGGAAGAAAGCAAAAACTGTTAAGAGATAATGCCGTTCATGGGCTCATCAGCAGACTGGACACAGCCAAGGATAGATTACTGACCCTGAAGACAAGTTGCCAGAATCTGAGAGTCAAAGAGAAAGAGAATGAAAACAAAGGAACAAAACACCCAGAACATGCAATTACGGTGGGAGAATTTTCATAATGGCCTAGCACATCAAGCAAAAGTGGAAATAGTTGATAAGTAAGAGTATAACAGGATACCCTATTTTGGAGTATCAGAAGGAAAAGAGAGACAGAAAGGAGCAGAAGAGACATTTGAAGTAATAATGGCCGAGAATCTTCCAAGATTAATGAGACATCAAAACACAGATCTGGGATACTCAGGAAACACCAAGTAGGATAAATACCAAAACATAACATCCAGGTATATCATACTCAAACTGAAGAAAGTGAACAATGGACAGAGAACCCTGCATGAAGCTGGGGATGGGGTTGGTGAGGGTTCCGAGTATAGAGACAGAAATTCCAGGCGACTTCTCATCACACACAAGCAGGCAACAGCAGAGAGAATCAAGTGTCGTTGACAGAAAGGAAGAAACCCCACCAACCAGAATTCTACACCCCAGTGATATCATCCTTCAACAGTGAAGGAGAAATAGAGACCTTCCCAGGCAGAGAAAAACTGAGGGGCTTCACCTCCAGAATACCTGCCCTGAAAGAAACAGTAGAAGAGGTTGGTCTTCAGAAAGAAGAAAACTCAGGCCTGCATACTGGGAGAGTGTCCAAAGAATGAATGAAGGAAGGCAACATAAAATCTGTCATTTTCCTCACTCTTAGTCTGCTGGGTGACTACAGTGTCTAGTTCAATGAAATGAAGGACAGTAGGGTCTCAAGGGATGGGAAGAAGAATTGAGACACTCTGTTAAACTTACCTGCACTACACAGAAAGCTGTATACTGCTTGTGGAGGTAAGGGAGAGATGAATTAGAAACTCAGAATTTATACATGTACACACCACTGTATATAAAATAGATAAATAAAGACCTACTGTACAGCACATGGAACTCTATACTGTGCAATAATATAAATAGGAAAATAATCTAAAAGAGTAGACATACATGCATATATAACTGAGCCACCTTGCTGGATACCTGAAAGTAATACAACATTATAAATCAACTCTACTTCAATGTAAAATAACAGTTTTTTAAACTGAGAAAAAAAAAATGTTTATTGCATAGCAGATCAACCACCAAAAGAATATTACAGAACACCCCTAGAAAATATAGTATTAGGAAATGAGTTCACAGAAAAAAACAATTATATAAAAATTCAAAGTAAAAATGCTGAAATTGGAAAAACTTAACAACAAAATTTAAAATCCTAAGACTATTCATGAAAACAACTACTGGCTGATGAATGTGGCGGGCACTGCTCTGAGCCACGCACATGCACTAGTCTAGCTATTTTGAGAATTATCATTCCTATTATCGAATGAAGAAACCAGCAGGGAGATGAAATTCCTTGCTCAGTGATGCAAGGTGAGAGGTGGAGCTCAATCTATACCCAGGCAACCGGCTTCTACATGCATACGCTATAGCAGTAACTGCCAGTTAAAGGGGAGTCAGTGGTCGAATCACATAAATTCATTCTGAATAAGCTTTTTCTCAGATTCACATTAAAATTCACTAATAATGCCATCACATATCGCATGGACTAAAGTTCCAGTGACATTATATCTTTAAAAAAATCACATGCCAATGATTAAACTAAAAATACATTATTTGAATTAAAAAATTGTAACAGATGTGTGGATGTTCAGTTCAGTTCAGTTGCTCAGTAGTGTCCGACTCTTTGCGACCCCATGAATCGCAGCATGCCAGGCCTCCCTGTCCATCACCTACTCCCGGAGTTCACTCAGACTCATGCCCATCGAGTCAGTGATGCCATCCAGCCATCTCATCCTCTGTCATCCCCTTCTCCTCCTGCCCCCAATCCATCCCAGCATCAGTCTTTTCCAATGAGTCAACTCTTCGCATGAGGGGGCCAAAGTACTGGAGTCTCAGCTTTAGCATCATTCCCTCCAAAGAAATCCCAGGGCTGATCTCCTTCAGAATGGACTGGTTGGATCTCCTTGCCGTCCAAGGGACTCTCAAGAGTCTTCTCCAACACCACAGTTCAAAAGCATCAATTCTTCAGCGCTCAGCCTTCTTCACAGTCCAACTCTCACATCCATACATTACCACTGGAAAAACCATAGCCTTGACTAGACAGACCTTTGTTGGCAACGTAATGTCTCTGCTTTTGAATATGCTATCTAGGTTGGTCATAACTTTCCTTCCAAGGAGTAAGCGTCTTTTAATTTCATGGCTGCAATCACCATCTGCAGTGTACATGAGGTATATGCAATAAAAAATTATATCACTGTTGTACTTCTTAAAAATCCAAATAGAACTGGGTTACTTATTTACAATATATACAGTAAAGGGCACCATTTCAGCATTTTTGTTGATTTAGTAATGATGCATATTTAGCAATGAATGGTTATGTAAAGCCATTACCTTTATCCAATTTTCTGGCTCTAGACAACTTTTCTTGTGATCTCCTTTTCAGTTCTTGGACTGGAATACAAGCCAGTGCTTTCTCCTGGAGAGCAAGGTTCTCATATACCAGTACATGCTGAATGTTGGACCGAAGAACTTTTAGAATGACTGAATTGTCAGCAACCTAACAGAAAGAAAACAATGAAATTAGCTTTTCTTCATATGCTATAAAAATAATATAATAAAAAATATTGCTTCTATGAGTTCATAGATAAAGGAATGTATGGATTCACTGAAATATAATAATTATACCAAAAACCTTTATAAAATTAGTACTAGAAGACAGCCACATCTGTATCACAGTCTAAGATATGTCTATATTTTCATCTGAATAGATGTTACCGAGGATGTATTTAAACAGGGATATGTTGAACTCTTGACCACAGCTTGGATCAAGACAGCACTCTGAGCAGTGCTTCTGACCGCTCTTTCTACTTCAAGTCCCGACAAATATCTTTTTTTTTCCTTTATACAGCATTAGCTAAGAAGGACTAATCTCAAGGGATCAGGAATTTTGAGAAATTCCTGAAAGAAGACAGGTACAAATGGACAAAAGGAACAAACATTGACAATATGCCGTCTAGAGAAAGTGGTTATAAAACTAAACAAAGTTCTCAAAATAATCCTGAGGAGGGATGGGCGGGAGGCTTCACAGAGCAGGAAGAGGTCTTGGAGTAAGTGTTAGGCAGTCTGCCAGGCTCTGCAGCAGGGACAGCTCAACATTGTGGTCATTCCTTCTCCACAGAAAAGGCGAATCTCTGAGCTGTGAGGGTGGACAGATTTATAAAAGGAAAGAGGCGTCCCAGCTCAGAACCCGTGCTGGTCTGGCACAGCCCACCTGGTGGCACGTCCTGCTCTCCCCCTTAGTCGTCAGTACCAGACGCAGTGCTCACCAACAGGCTAGCAAGAGCTCTTAGCTCCCGTGAGCCCACAACAACCAGCACTGCTGAGACGGTGCACTGGGAAGAAGGAACGCTGCAGCAAGGGCAGCAAATGCAGAAGAGCCGAAAAGACGTCTACCTTCAGAAGTTACGAGCACACTCGAGTCACAGAAAGACACCTACAGATCTTGGAAACTAAAAATTTAAACACTGAAATGAAGAAAGCACAGACGGTGTGTCAAACAGCAAAACAAACACAGTTATGTGATCAATCAATTAGAAGGCTGAGAAGAGGGTTTTCTGACAATACGGTACAAAAGGACAAAGACACCAAGGATAAACTCAGACTTCCCAAATCCAGCTAACAGGAAATATCTAGAAACTAGAGTAGAAAAAAATGGAAGAGAAACACTTCTCAAAGAAATAATGGGAAATTTCTGAGGGTTAAAGAAAGAGCCAGTATGAATGGGGAGGGGGGTGAACAAAGACTAAACTAATAGTGAGTGACATTTTATAACAATAGTAAAGATAAAAACCAAATACTAAAAGCCTTCAATGATATCAGACATCTCACTGGCAACAGTGAAGCAAAATCTCTGAAATACTGAGGGAAAATGAGAACATACAACGCATACCCAGGTAAACTAATTACAAATAAGAGCAAAACAACGTATTTTCTGATCTGTAACAATGCAGAAAATACATCACTCCCAAATCCTATTTTAAAAAATTATTACAAAAGTTACTGTGTCCCCAAAACATAATAGAACCAAAGTAAATAAATAGAACACCACAGAGTAGAACCCAGGATAAAAGAAGCAGAAGTGAGTTAAATAAAAACTAAACAAACTAGTAAAACTTAAGTTCTGTTTGTTATAAATAAATAATTAAAAAGCAAAATCACATAAGAAAGGTGGCAGGGATGGGAACAGATGCTAGAAAAATATAAAATAGTATTTGCATTAAAAATTTTAAGACAATAATCAGAAGACTAAAAGAGGATATTTAACTTTCTAACTTTTGGAGGGAACATAATGGAATAAAACTTGATCCATTTAAACAAAAATAGAAGAAAAAAGAAAAAACAAGGACATACAAAACACAAAATGTCAGAATTAAGTTCAAATATATTAGAATTACCATAAATAGGAATGGATTAAACGTGTATAGAAAAAGGCAGAAATAGACTAATTTTAAAAATACCAAATACTGACTATAATGTCAGTATACGAAGCACTGGGCTGCCGCTGCTAAGTCGCTTCAGTCGTGTCCGACTCTGCGTGACCCCATAGACGGCCTCCTACCAGGCTCCTCTGTCCCTGGGATTCTCCAGGCAAGAACACTGGAGTGGGTTGCCATGTCCTTCTCCAATGCATGAAAGTGAAAAGTGAAAGTGAAGTCGCTCAGTCATGTCCGACTCTTCACGACCCCATGGACTGCAGCCCACCAGGCTCCTCCGTCCATGGGATTTTCCAGGCAAGAGTGCTGAAGTGGGGTGCCATTGCCTTCTCCGGAAGCACTGGGCATGTGTGCACAAAACAGACAATCACTCTATGGTCTAAGGGGGAAAGGCACTGAACAAATAACGACAGAATCTTCACAGTAAGTCAACAAATTTTGTGTTTGTGTGTAAATGTATTAGATGATAGAAAAATAATGGAGGCCAAGCCAGACAAGGGCATTATCCTCACAGGCTAACGAGTCTATGGACACAGAAACAAATATTGCTACAACAATGCCAATTTACTCAAATATTTAAAGAGTCTTTATGATCTGTTAGATACGGGGGATGTAACGGCTAGTTTATTCATATGTATGGGAAGAGCTATAAAGCAAACATAGGGGACAGTGTAACTGCCTGACAGGGGCTCTAATGAGACTTCCCTGGAGAAGTGATACTGTAATAAAATATGAAGGATGAGAAGCAGCTGGTGACCAGGGAAGGGAGAAGACCATTCCTGTGAAGAGGGGATAACGTGCAGGTAGGTAGCTAGGAAGCATGCAAAGTGGGGGATCAGTCAGGGTGTCTAGAGCGCAGCGCACCAAGCAGGCAGCTGGGCTGGGTAGCAGCCAGGTCTTCCCTGTCTCTTCCCACTGTACAGAAAGTTATCTGAGACCTAAGGAGCAAGGGAGTAAAACGGCCAGCTTCATGTTCTCCAAGCTTCCAGCTGAGGTGGGGAGAAAGCAGGTCTTAGGAGACCCACTGTGGAACCACTGCTGAGCTCAGAGGGAGCAGAGGCTTGAACCAGTAGGGGACTGAGGTGGTAGAAAAGGATGTATTCAGAATCATGGAGGAAGTAGAATCAACAGGTCTCAATGACTGAACCGTGCAGTCACTGGGTCAATGGTCGAACCACTTACAAGAGGAGAAAAAAACCAAGAAATGGTCAATTGAGCTTAAAACTATGAATGGTCAAGTAAAAATGAACCCAAAAAGTCCACTACATTTAGGGGCATGGAGATCAGAGATGATCTCAGTAATAAGTTCTTCAACAGTGTTAATAAGGAAGATAAAGTGTAGGAGACTCAGTGGTTTAAGTGGTGTCCCAACATGGGCCAGGAGCTGTACAAAGTGGTCTGCTGGAATACAGACAGAAAATATTACAACTGCTATTTATACCATTTGTGCCCCCAAATTAAACTAAGTTATTATAACACTGAGCATGTGGATCAGTGGTGGCCCCTCTCCAGCCACAGAAGCCGTCCCGAGGGAAGAAAGCCCCACAAGGTGGAGGTACCAGGGGCACGTCCACTCCCACTTTTGCTCTCATCGCACTACAAGCTTCTGCGGTTCAAATGCGCCCGGTTCAGTGGCTTTGCAGATTATATTACGTAGTTTTTACTAAATTAACCCTCAACCTGACTTAAAAAGGATTTCAAAGACCTAAAGACTTAAAAAGGATTTCAAAGCAATAAGGCTAGTACTTATGTAAGAACGTGTGGAGTGTGTACAAGAAGAAACGGTAGGGCTAATGCGTCTTTTTTTCAGTATGAGCCCCTTCAAGAGCCAAACTTTAATGTGAAAAAAGATCACAATCTACTCAGATCTGATAAAGTGAGCCTCCCAAATTCAAAATTGTCAAAAGAGCATTTAAAATACAGACTTAGGTCTACATTAGTTGAATGATAGTGTTAAATCATTTTTTTAAATTAAAAATACTACTTATTTCCTATCTCCTCTTTTGTGTCGCTCAATCGCTAAGTCGTGTCCAGCTCTGAGGTGCCATGGACTGTAGCCCGCCAGGCTCCTCTGTCCTCTGCTATCTCCCAGAGTTTGCTCAGGTTTGTGTCCATTGAGTCCGTGGTGCTATCTAACCATCTCATCCTCTGCTGCCTCTGTACACTGCTTTACAATGTATCCAGTACAATGGCACACTAATGTAAGTATACAATTTAGAAACAAATAAATATATATTGAGAAGACAAGCTCAGAAATATTTTGCTGAAGGGGCACATAAAGTGTGGAAACCTGCTAGACAAACATGAGGAGTAAAGACAAGGGTGGATACTGGGGACTCTCCCTGAAACTTGCAGTGAAGAGGAAATGAGAAATACACGAAGGCAGGATCTAGCGATACTTGTGTGTTGACTTGTGTCTAAGAGCTTACAGGAAATGCTTGTAACCACTGACCTGTTTGTGAAGAATGCAGGTTTCCAAGTTCCCTCTCTCCTGGTTCAGCTAGTCTGGGGTTTGCCTATACTGCATACCCAGGCTATTCTAACAATGGTCCAAACTTGGATGAAAACCGGCCTAAAGCAAGGTTTCAAAGCCACTGAGAAGAATCGCCAAGAAAAGGGGCAAGTCACAACTGCACAGCCCACCTGTGACCCCACAGAGAGCAGAGGAGAGGAACACAGGCACAGAGGAGGACTGGCCTCCAGCAGCAGCAGGCACACTTACTCCATCAGCAGACGAGGCAGAGCTGGGGCAGACCTAAGGGCGGGAAACCCAGGGCACTCACAGCAGGCAAGAGTGCATCTTACCAGAACTGATCCAGAGGCAAACGGAATGTGTCCATTCTTATTTTATTTATTTTTCATTGGAGAATAATTGCTTTCCATTTCCATTTGAAAGAATTCCTATAAAGATGAGGCCTTTATAGTTGTATTTTTTTTTTTTGCCCACAAGCATAGAGTTTCATTTGCTGGGAAGGTAAGAACTCAGCCAAAGAATTTTTATTTTCAATTTAGTATTTTTCGCTGTGGAAATTACCCCCTTCACTGTGGTATTTAATGGCATGCAAACGATCTTGAACAATAAAGGTTATTTTCTTGCCTTATTTCTTTGGCACAATGCCAAAAAAAACTAAGTCATAAAAATAGAAGTTTGCTCATTGTATGGCAATTATAGCAGCTGGGTAACCATGTACATAAGGCAATAGTTAATTGCTTAACGGTTAAAGTTATTTGGAGTACAAATGAGAGTTTAAAATGTGAAATCTCTGTTTTAGATTAAAAAGATTTTTTCCTTCACTAATCACACTTGGATTTCAATTATTTGGTTTCTGATGAGAGACCTTTAAGACTCTCTAAGAAAACAAGTACGATGTGTATTTCTGTCAAACCACACGATAAAGGCTGAGGAAGCTGGATCAGCAAGTTTACTTTTTCAGTAAAGGACAGGCTTCCCAAGCCCATTAGTCCTCTTTCTGCCTTTTTACAACCCTCTGCTTCCACAGCTTTTACATTTAGAACCTGTTTTTTAAATATAGAAGTTCTGTTTAATACATTTTTAATGATATCTAAAATCAATTTGTGACTTAAAGAGAAATTTCTTACAAAAACCACTTTATTCTATATTTAACATTAATAAATATTGCAAAAAAAATTTCAGGAAATACTGAATGGTATAAATAACAAGAAATCATTAAAATTTCACTACTCAAAATATCAGACTGTGTACAGCTTTCCGGAACTTTTAAAAATATTTATGTATGAGCATTTTTAACAAGAAAAACAGAAATATTCACATATATTGTTTAATTTTGGAGTTCTTTACCTTTTTTCCTACACAGTAATAATCTTCATGTCAAAATATACCACATCACCATTTTTAATGGACATGAAGAATGTCAATTTAAAGATGTGTCATAATTTCAACAACTGCCTATTGAAAGGTATGTAGATGTAGTTTACTCTTAAGAATGGTTAATAATAAACTGAACATTTAAATCCTCTGTCCAAATAGGAAACAGGAGCAGAGATTTCTTCTCTTAAAAAGACTGCATATAAGACAACTAAGAAGTTGTCTTACGAGATTCAATTAGTTTAAAAATCAACTAAATGGGACTCCCTTGGTGGTCCGGAGGTTACGAGTTCACCTGGCAATGCGGGGGAAGCCAGTTCAGGCCTTGGTTCAGCAAGATTCCACGTGCTGCAGGGCTACTAAGCTTGAGCACCGCAACAAGAGAAGCCACCGCAACGCAAAGCTAGCACACCGCAACGCAAAGCTTGCACACCGCAATGAAGAGTGGCCCTTTTCCCATCAGCAGAGAAAGACTGCGTGCGGCAACAAAGACCCAGTGCAGCCAAAAATAAATAAAATTTTAAAAAGGTATAAACATTAGTCTTAAAAAAAAAATAAATCAATTAACTCATAGGTGCACAGCCAGGGGAAGAAGCCAGTGGGTCAGCCAGGAGGCTGCGCTTCTCTGTGGGCTCCCACTGTCTTAGGCATGAACTTCAAGCTTTTCCAAGTCTGACTTAACTCTTCAACATCCTCAAGGTGCAACAAATCCAACTCTGATGTGGATATTAGGGAAGGGTTTTGAATATAATAAACAGAATTGGTGTCAATTTAAAAATATAAACAGAAGAGAGAGAACAAAAGGTGGCAAAGAAAGACGTGGGCTTATTCCCTCTCACGAAAACACCAAATCACAACTGCTGAACAACCATCGATAAAGCAAACTGGAACCTACGAAAAAAGATATTCTACTTCCAAAAACAAAGAAAATGCCAAAACGCGATGGCAGGAGGGACGCTTTCACAATATAATCAAATCCCATACTCCCCGGGGTGGGGGGCACCCACACACTGGAAAATAATTACATTGCAGAGGTTCCCCCACAGGAATGAGAGTCCTGAGCCCCATGTCACGCTCCTCAGCCTAGGAGTTTGGCCTTGGAAGGAGGAGCCCCCCAGAGCATCTGGCTTTGAACGTCAGCAGGGCTTGAGTGCAGAAGCTTCACAGGACTGGGGGGCACAGACTCCACTCCTGGAGGGCACACAAGGTCTCATGTGCCCTGGGATCTGGGGCAAAGCAGTGACTCTACAGGAGCTTTGGCCAGACCTACCTGCTGGTTTAGGAAGGTCTCCTAGGGAGGTGGGGGTCAACTCTGGCTTACTGTGGAGGCAAGGACACTGGTGGCGGAAGTACTGGCGAATATTCATCTGACGTGAGCTCTCCGGAAGGCAGCCATTACAACACCAAGACCTGGCCTCACCGAGCAGGCTGCAGGCTCCAGTGCTGGGGCACCACAAGCCAAACAAGCAGCCCCATCCCTCAGCAGACAGACTGCCTGAGCCCACAGCTGCCGCTAAATACACACAGCCCTAGACACAAGCTCTGTCCACCAGAAGGCAAAGACCTAGCTCCACTCACCACTGGGCAGTCTCCAGTCCATCCCACCAAGAAGGCTGCACAAGCCCCTGGACCAAACTCACGCACCAGAAACAAGAAGAATTACAATCCTGCAGCTTGAGTAACAGAGACCACAAATAAACAAAGTTAGACAAAATGAGATGGCACAGAAATATATTCCAGAAGAAGAAACAAGATAAAACCCCAGAACAACAACTAAGTGAGGCAGAGACAGACAATCTGCCTCAAAAATAATTCAGGGTAATGATACTTAAGATGACCCAAGACCTCAGACAAAGAATAAAGGCACAGATCAAGAAGATATAAAACATGTTTAACAATGACCTAGAAGAACTAAAGAACAAACGACAGTCATGGACAACATGCTGACTGAAATGAAAAAATACACTGGAAGGAATCAATAGCAGAATAACTGAGGCAGAAGAATGAGTAAGTGAGCTGGAAGACGGAATGGGGGAAATCACTGCCACAGAGGAAAATGAAGAAAAAGGAATGAAAGAAAGTAAGGACAGTCTAAGAGACCCCTGGGACATTAAACGCACCAACATTCTCATTATAGGGACCCAAGGAGGAGGAGAGAGAAAGGACCTGAGAAAATGTGTGAAGAGAGAATAGTTGAAAACATCCCTCACGTGGGAAAGGAAACAGTCACCTAGTCAAGGAGCTCAGAGAGTCCCAAGCAGGAGAAAGCTGAGGAGGAGCATGCTGAGACGCAGTCAGGCAATTTACAAAAATTAAAAAGCAACCAGGGAAAAGCAACAAATAGCATACAAAAGAACTCCCATAAGGTTATCAGCTGATTTCTCAGGAGAAACTCCACAGGCCAGAAGGGAGTGGCACCCTATATTTAAAGTGCTAAAAGGGAAGAACCTACAGCCAAGAAGACTCTACTCAGCAAGGCTCTTGTTCAGATTTGATGGAGAAATCAAAAGTTTTACAAACAAGCAAAAGCTAAGAGAATTCAGCATCACCAGACTACCTTTGCTAAAATGCTAAAGGAACTTCTCTAAGCAGAAAAGAGAAGGCCACAACTAGAAACAAGAAAATGATCAGTGAAAAACCTCACCAGTAAAGGCAAACATACAGTCAAGATCGGAAATCACCCCCCTTGCCCCACCACACACACACAACACCCACATACATGATACTGAAACTAATAATTTTGAGAGGAGGAGAACACAAAACACATCTGAAATTCAAAGATGAGCAACTTACAACAATCTTGTTCATATATATAGAATGCTATATCAAAACCCCACGGTAACTGAAAACCGAAAATACATGATAGACACACACAACAAAGAATAAATAACCCAACACAACACTAAAGGTTAGTCATCAAACCACAAGAGAACATAAAAGGAAAAGAAGTTAAAAAGCCTACAAAAACAAATGCAGAACAATTAGCAAAATGGCAGTAAGAATATACTAAATTACCTTAAATGCAAATAGACTATATGCTCTAATGAAAAGACACAGACTGGTTGAATGGATACAAAAATAAGATCTGGCATATACGCTGTTTACAAGAAACCCACCTCAGATGTAGGGACACATATAGACTGAAAGTGAGAGGATGGAAAAAGATATTCCATGCAAATGGAAATCAAAAGAAAACTGAAGCAGCAATATTCATATTGGACAAAATAGACTTTAAAATAAAGATTGTTAGAAGAGATAAAGAAGGACAGCATACAAAAATCAACAGATCAAAGAAGAAGACAGAACAATTATAAATATATATATGCACCCAACACAGGAGCACCTCATTATATAAGGCAAATGCTTATAGCCATGAAAGGAGAAACTGACAGCAACACAGTAACAGTGGGAGACTCTTAACGCCCCAGTCTCATCAATCAACAGATCATCCAGACAGAAAATCAACAAGGAAACACAGGTCTTAAATGACACATTCAACCACACTTAATGGATGTTTATAGAGCATTCCACGAAAAAGCAGAATACACATTCAAGTGCACATAAAACATTCTCCAGGACAAATCACAGGCTGGGCCACAAAGAGAATCTTAGTAAATTTAAGAAAATTGAAATCATATCAAGCATCTTTTCTGATCACAATGCTATGAGATTAGAAATAAACTACAAGAAAAACACTGTAAATAATACAAACATGTGCTGCTAAGTCGCTTCAGTTGTGTCCGACTCTGTGAGACCCCATAGACAGCAGCCCACCAGGCTCCCCCGTCCCTGGGATTCTCCAGGCAAGAACACTGGAGTGGGTTGCCATTTCCTTCTCCAATGCATGAAAGTGAAAAGCGAAAGTGAAGTTGCTCAGTCGTGTCCGATTCTTAGCGACCCCATGGACTGCAGCCCACCAGGCTCCTCCGTCCATGGGGTTTTCCAGGCAAGAGTGCTGGAGTGGGGTACCATTTGTGGAGAGTAAGTAATATGCTACTAAATAACCCAATGGGTTATAGCCAAAGGGTCACTGAAGAAATCAAAGAGGAAATTAAAAATATTTAAAGACAAATGAAAACAAAAGCATAATGATCCAAAACCTTTGGGACGCAGCAAAAGCAGTTCTAAGAGGGAACTTTATAGCAATATAATCTTATTCAGGGAACAAGAAAAATCTCAAATCTCTTAAGCTTACACCTAAATCAACTAGAAGAACAAACAAAACCCAAAGTTACTAGGAGGAAACAAAGCATAAAGATCAGAGCAGAAATAAATGAAATAGAAACAAACAATAGAAAAGACCAATGGTTCTTTGAAAAGACAAACAAAATTTATAAACCTTTATCCAGACTCATCAAGAAAAAAAGGGAGAGGACTCAAATAAAAAAATCAGAAATGAAAAAAGTTACAACAGATACCACTGAAATACAAAGGATCATAAGAGACTACTATATGCAAATAAAATGGACAACCTGGAATAAATGAACAGATCCTTTAAAAGGTACAATCTCCCAAGACTGAACTAGGAAGAGACAGAAAATATTAACAGACCAATCACAAGTACCGAAACTGAAACTGTGATTAAAAAACTCCCAACAAAAATTCAGGACCAGATGGCGTCACAGGAGAATTCTATCAAACATTTAGAAAAGAGTTAATACCTATTCTTCTAAAACTATTCCAAAAAATTGCAGAGGAAGGAATACTTCCAAATGCATTCTATAAGGCCACCATCACCCTGATTACCAAAACCAAAGATCACATACACACACACACACACACACATTAAAGGCCGACATCACTATGAACAAACACAGATGCAAAAATCATCAAAATACTAGCAATCTGAACCCAACAACACATTAAAAGGATTATACAACATGATCAAGTGGGATTTATTCCAGGGATGCAAAGATTTTTCAATATCTGGAAATTAATCAGTAGGATACATCACAATAAGAAACTGAATAAAAACCATATGATCATCTCAAGAGATGCAGAAAAAGCTTTTGCAAAGATTCAACATTAAGATAAAATCTCCAGAAAGTGAGTGTACAGGGAACATGTCTCAACATAAAAAAGGCCATATATGACAAACCTACAGCTAACGTTATACTCGACGGTGAAAGTCTGAAAGCATTTCCTCTAACATCAGGAACAAGACAAGGGTGTCTACTCTTGCCACTGTTACTCAACAAAGCTTTGGAAGTCCTAGCCACAGCAATCAGAGAAGAAAAAGAAATAAAGGAAACCAAAGTTGGGAAAGTAGGAGGAAAACTTCGACAGGAAAAGTCACTGTTGGCAGATGAAATACTACTACACATAGAAAATCCTAAAGATGCTACCAGAAAACGACCAGATTTCATCAATGAATTTGGTAAAGTTGCAGGATACAAAATGGATACATAGAAATCTACACATTTCTATACACTAACAACAGAAGATCAGAAGGAGAAATTAAGGAAACAATCCCATTTACCATTGTATCTAAAAGAATAAAATACCAAGAAATAAACCTACCTAAGGAGGCAAAAGTCCTATATTCAGCAAACTATAAGATGCTTAAAAAAAAATTGAAGATGACATAGAAAGATATACTATGTTCTTGGATTGGAAGAATCAATACTATTAAAATAACTACTCAAAGCAATCTACAGATTCAACCTAATCCCTATCAAATTACCAATGGAAGTTTTCATAGTACGAGAACAAAGAAAATTTTAATTTATAAGGAAACACAATGACCCCAAATAGCCAAAGCAATCTTGAGGAAGAAAAATGGAGCTGGAGGAATCAGGTCCCTGATTTCTTTCTTTTTTTTTTATTTTTTTTAATTTTATTTTTAAACTTTACAATATTGTATTAGTTTTGCCAAATATCGAAATGAATCCGCCACAGGTTCTGACTATACTACAAAGTGACACTAATCAAGACAGTATGGTCCTGGCACAAAAACAGAAATACAGACCAATGGAACAGGAGAGAACGCTCAGAAACAAAGCCACAGGATAAAATACAAAGAAGAAAAGACACGTTCCTCAATAAGCAGTGCTGGGAAATGGAGAGCTGCACATAAAAGAATGAAACAAGAACGTTTTGTAACACCATTCACAAAAATAAACTCAAAATGGATTGAAGACCTCAATTTAGAGTGACACTATAAAACTCTTAGAGGAAAACACAGAACATCCTTTGACAGAAACTGTAGCAAATGTCTTCTTGGATCCACATACTAATGAAAATTTTAAAAAAACAAACAAATGAGACCTAATTAAACTTAAAAGCTCTTGCACAGAAAAGAAAACCATAAACAAGATGAAAAGACAACACTTACTGAATGGAAGAATGTATTTGTAAAGGAAAAGCCCAGTAAAAGATTAATCTCTAAAATATATAAACAACTCGTGTAGATAAAAAAAAAAAAACACCACACACACAACCCAATTAAAAAACAGGCAGAAGACCTAAATAGACATTTCTCCAAAGAAAACATACAGATATCCAGAAAGCACATGAAAACATGCTCAAGAATGCTAATTATTAGAGAACTGCAAATCAAAACTAAAAATGAGGTATCACCTCACGCTGGTCAGAATGGCCATCGTCAAAGTCGGCAAAGAACAAATGTGGAGAAAAAGGAACCCTCCTAGCCTGTCTGTGGGCATGTAAATTGGTGCACACACTGTGGAGAACAGCATGAGTGAGTTAGTGATGGTCTCTCAGTCGTGCCTGACTCTGCAACCCCATGGACTGTAGCCCGCCAGGCTCCTCTGTCCATGGAATTCTCCAGCCAAGATACTGGAGTGGGTTGCCATTTCCTTCTCCAGGAGAATGGCATACACAGTCTTTAAAAATATTAAAAATAGAACTACTATAAGACCCAGCAATCTTGCTCTTGAGTATACGTCTGAAGAAAACCATAATTCAAAAAGACACAAACACCCCAGTGTTCACTGCAGCACTATTTACAACAGCCAAGATGTAGAACCTAAATGCCCATCAATGGAGGAATGGATAAAGAACATGCCACGTGTCTGTCCATGAGATTTCTCAGGCAAGAACAATGGAGCCGGTTCCAATTTCCTACTCCAAGAGATCTTCCTGACCCAGGGATCAAACCCAAGTCTCCTCCGCTGGCAGGTGGATTCTTTACCACTGAGCCACCAGGGGAGACTAAAAAAGACATTAACAAGTATCAGTGAGAACACTGACAAATTAGAACCTTCACACTCTGCTGGTAAGAATGTAAAACGCTGTAATAGATCTGGAAAACAGCTTGCACTTTCTTAAAACATTAAACATAAAAGTTGGGATATAACTCAATGGCTTCACTTCTAGGAATCTATACAAGAGAAGTGAAAACGTATGTCTACATGAAGCCTGGTCTGTGGCCATTTGCAGCAGTACTGCCCACTAACAAGGGAAACAGGGCAAACCCAAATGCTCTCCAGAGAATACTATTCAGCAATAAACAGGAAGAAAATACTGACACAGCCTGCAATATGGATCAACTTCAAAAACAAACTAAAAGAAGCCTGAGGCAGAAGAATACACAGTGCATACTTCCATTTACATAAAATATCCAGAAAAAGCAGCGAAATAAGTTTCTAAGTAAACTACTGACATTGAGCACCAATATACTCCAGTATTTTACATCTTACAACATTAGTGACTATCACGTCGCCTTATATTTCAAAATTTTTACTTGATAACAGTTTCAACCAGAGAAATATTCTATTAGTTAAGAAGCTCACCAGTGCCCAGCACATATCTAGTTTATATGCAGTTAAATCCTTTGTTAATCTCTCTCCTGCTATTTGACTTGGTCTGTTTTAATTCAGTTAATATCCACACTCAAAATGAGAAAGGCAGGAGAACATAACTATCAAATTCTGTAGTAGAGCCATTAACAGTGATAGAGCTTAAGTAACAAAATACTTTTAAAAATACTGTGTTTCAGCGATCCACAGAACTAGGATCTATAAAAAACAAGACTCATTCTAGGGCTTTTCTGGCAGCTCAGTGGTAAAGAATCTGCCTGCTAATGCCAAAGACATGGGTTTGATCCCTGGTCTGGGAAGATCCGTGTGCCACAACTACTGAAGCCCGTGCACCCGAGAGCTACTGCTCCTCGTGAGAAACCACCGCGATGAGCAGCCCCTGCACCATGACTGGAGAGCGGCCCCTGGTGGGCTGCAGTCCATGGGGTCGCTGAGAGTCAGACACGACTGAGAGACTTCACTTTCACTTTTCACTCTCATGCATTGGAGAAGGAAATGGCACCCCACTCCAGTGTTCTTGCATGGAGAATCCCAGGGACTGCGGAGGCTGGTAGGCTGCAGTCCATGGGGTCGCTGAGAGTTGGATACGACTGAGCGACTTCCCTTTCGCTTTTCACCTTCATGCATTGGAGAAGGAAACGGCAACCCACTCCAGTGTTCTTGCCTGGAGAATCCCAGGGACGGGGGAACCTGGTGGGCTGCCATCTATGGGGTCGCACAGAGTTGGACACGACTGAAATGACTTAGCAGCAGCAGCATTGTTACCAAGGGCAAATTTTTAAGCCCTTCACAGTTTATTAAGCTTTCACACATGCCATATCACCTGACTCCCACAACCACTTAATATCATTACTAGTTAATTCAATACTACACAGTAACCATTTCTTGGAAGCATTCATCAACAAAGTTATGTTTATTATTATAAATAAATATTAGCTGTGATGCTAATGAGAGGGGAAAATATTATAAAGACTTAAAGGTTAACCTAAGTCAACTGAGGCATAAAAGAATATGCTTTAGAAGAGTTATCTTCTTGGAAAAAAAAGTTGGGAAACCACTCATCAGGAATTATATAAAAAGAGTCTCTACCCTGTCTCTTTCTCTGTCGGCCCCTACCACCTTTATTCTTTATTTTTCAGAGACAAGCTTAGGACACTCCTAGCCCACACTGAGGGGTGACTGCCATTACCTGAATACCAGGGAAATGAGGTTAAAGGCTCTGGAATTATTCAGCCGGAGCAAAAGAGATTTAACAACTGACTGCATATGTAAGGTTCTATTGTACTGAGGAAAGTGACAAGGTGTTTTACAAAATTAAAACAGGACATGAGTTTAAGCTGGCTACTGACAAAAGTACTACAGAAAAACCATGACAATTTTTCTGACAGTGAAAATTTACGAGTAGAATGCTTAAGGACCTTTATTAAAAAGGATTTTTGTAAGTAGGATAATTTCCTATTAAATGAAGTCATCTAAGTAAAGCTTCTGCTGTTTCAACACTTTGAAAAGAACAAGTCAAGGAAGGGTTAACTCTAACATTACCATTGGAGCCACGGGGGGTCTGGGTGCCTGCCCTTCACTGTTCCCTGGAGGCTGGGTCACCCCATCAGGGTGTGAAGATGGTGCTGTAGGAAGCTGGGAGCTGGCTGCAAGGTGCTGAGATAATTCTGTTTTATGGCTCTTCTCTGATCCATCCAATCTGCTACTTCTCTCTATGGCAATCAGGTCACGGATTTTTTGCAGCTGCTCCACTGAAGCTTTTTTAGGAAAGATAAGATGTGTTTCTCCCTGTAGTTCAAAAAATTAGGAAAATATATATGAAATGGAGCCAATACTATAGATACTTTATAGTCTCTATAGCCAATACTATCATACTTTAACAATCATTCTCTTTGTACCATTATGGCACTTTTTAAAAAAAATTACAGGAAAAGGTATACCAGAAAATTAAGAAAATCTGTCTCTTTTTTAGCATCAAATGTTTAGCCTATCTTATTGGTTCAAAAGATCTTTAAAAACATTCCATCTTTTAGGAATACTGTAGTAAGTCAGAAAGCCTCCTAAAAACTGCAAAAAAAAAAGCACATTTCTATCTTCTCTGTAACAGGATTTGATAAAACTATTCTCCATGAAATTTCCTACAAGATAATGATACTATAGATACGGCCATTCAAAATGACCACTGGTCACATAAAACCAATACCAAGTTCTATACCAACCTTTGAATCTTCTCAAGTCTTTAAGAATAGCTGCATGATTAGAAGTCTATGGGGTCCACTAATTCTTCCAAGGTAACAAAAATTACACCCTGATGGTCATTTCAAAACTACAGATTGCTATTTAGTAATACAAAGGTGATACAAACCAACCAACCAAACAAACAAAAAAATCCAATTCTTTAAGAAGTGATTCAGTTAATGAATTCACATAATACAGAGTGCTCTAAAGTACAATAAACATTACAACAAAGCTCACAATGTACAACAGTCGGCAAATTACAAAACAAAAACAAAAAGTAAAATGAGAATTTATTCAATCGAGGTTTAAGGTGTTGAGAACCAACAGTATTAAAACAGTAATTCCCCCAACTGCAAATGGGAGAAAACAGTTATAAAGTGCAGCAGACCAACCTGCAGATCCTGAGCATTTAAATTAAACTCCACAATTGAGAATGACTATATTTCCCTACTGATGGCGGATCTACAGGAATCAACTGACCAAGACCTTAGTCGATAACGACATGAAGATCAATCCCAAGTGAATCCTTTTTAAAAAGCCAAGAGAGGTCAGCGATCTCCATATATTACCCAAAACAGCCATTAAAAAAGATTACTATCATTTATTGCATTTATGTCTTTCTAGGTACTGTGCACACATTACCTAAAGAATTCTTATAGCCACCTTGAAAGGTAGGTACTAGGTTTAGCCCCGCTTTTCATATGAAAATATGAAGGCTCAGAAGTTAAATAACCTGCTTGATGTTCTGAATAACCTCAATGAAAGGATTCACATAACCGTAATTGCTACGCTGTAACTACCTCCATCCGAGACTGAACAGAGATCAAATCCCACAAGCTTGTACAAACAGTTGGAAGGGTAGAGCAAAGTATTAATGACTGTTGCCATGATCACACACACGATGACTGGCACAAAATGGAACATGCTGGATTTTCCAACATGAGAAAGGAACCACCTACTACCTATGACAAGGTCTAGAAAGAGAAACCAGACGCCTGGTTTAAAACCAAACAAGGAGGCCTCTGATCTCACATGGTAAGCAGGCAACACAGAGGAAAGCAGACGACACCATGGACAGGTAACAGGGAGCCCCACAGGCAGCAGTCTGCCTGGTCAACAGCTCAGAGAGGCCCCCCTAATACAGTGGGGGGGAGGCTGTCCCTTCCATCTTCTAAGGACCAGTCCTGAAAGAATGTGTGATTATGAACGAAGTGTCCGTACCAAAAAGTTTAATCAACAGCACTGCATTTTCACAAAAGGACAAAACTATAGGCTTAATGCATGAGATCAAACAACATTTTAAGAAACCAACCAGGATTCCAATATTTGACAAAATCTATGTTTCTCAATGCATTCTTGCTGAGATGATTCTCACTGCTGGGTGTAAGTCAACCCAGTCCCTGCCCAATAAATGCTGGTGACATCTTCCAGTCACCCAGACAACTAAAACTACGATGCCCACTCCTCCCTGGGGGTGGGTACGGCTCCTGGTGAGAACCACTCCACTAAGCTGGCCTAATGGGTCACCCATCCTGTGAATCCCAGTCTTTCTCCACCTCCTCCTCAGAATTTTCATAAAACAGAATAGTCTGAAAATTTCAGGATAGGTCTTGGATTCCCACTGCACCTCGAAGCCCACCAAGTCTCTTTCTGGAAGCAAAGTTCAGTTTCAGTTCTACTGGCTAACACTGATAAAACATTTACTTCTACAGGTCCTGAAGTGTGAAGTCCAAAGCCAGCCAGTAACTCTAAATATAAATTAGTCTGAAAACACGATAACCTTTTCTGAGATTGTGATTCCATTTGTGTCGAATACTACTCCAACTCTCAACCTGGCTGTCACCTGGCACCGGTATAACCAAACTACAACAAGTCTGCCTGGGGTGGAGGGGTTGTCTGCAGTGTGGGATTTCACTGCTGAAACCAGTACATTCCCAGGCAATTGCAACAGCTGGCCACCTCTCCTGGAACTCAAATATCTGCTGAAAGATAAATCTGATTCCACTGACTCTTTAACAATAAACTTTAACTAGTAGTCTCCAGTTGTCATTTACTTGAAAGTGAAAGTCGCTCAGTCATGTCCTACTCTTTGCGACCCCATGGACTATACAGTCCATGGAATTCTCCAGGCAGGAATACTGGAGTGGGTAGGCTTTCCCTTCTCCAGGGGATCTTCCCAACCCAAGGATCGAACCCAGGTCTCCCACATCCCAGGCAGATTCTTTTTTTTTTTTTAATTAATTTACTTTTATTGAAGGATAAATGCTTTACAGAATTTTGCTGTTTTATGTCAAACCTCAACAGGAATCAGCCATAGGTATACGTGTATCTCCTTCCCTTTGAACCTCCTTCCCATCTTCCTCCCCATTCCACCCCTCTAGGTTAATACAGAGCCCCTGTTCGGGTGTCCTGAGCCAAACAGCAAATTCCCATTGGCTATCTCTTTTACATATGGTAATGTAAGTTTCCATGTTACTCTTTCCATCATCCCACTCTCTCCTCCCCTCTCCCCATGTCCCTAAGTCTATTCTCTATGTCTATTTCTCCACTGCTGCCCCGTAAATAAATTCTTACCATTTTTCTAGATTCCATATATATGCATTATAATATTTATGATTTATATATATCATATAATTTGTGATTATATGACATTTATCTTTCTCTGACTTACTTCACTTTGTATAATAGGTTCTAGATTCATCCACCTCATTAGAACTGACTCAAATGTGTTCCTTTTTATGGCTGAGTAATATTCCATTGTGTATATGTACCACAACTTCTTTATCCATTCATCTGTCAATGGACATTGAGGTTGCTTCCATGTTCTAGCTATTGTAAATAGTGCTGCAATGAACAATGGAATACATTGAACAATGGAATACAGTGTCTCTTTCAATTTTGGTTTCCTCAGGGTATATGCCTAGGAGTGGGATTGCTCGGTCATATGGTGGTTTTATTACTGCTTTTTAAGGAATCTCCACACCGTCTTCCATATAGGCTGTATCAATTCACATTCCCACCAACAGTGCAAGAGGACTCCCTTTCTCCACACCCTCTCCAGCATTTATTGTTTGTAGACTTTTTGATAATGGCCATTCTGACTGGTGTGAGGTGATATCTCATTGTAGTTTTGATTTGCATTTCTCTAATAATGAGTGATGCTGAGCATCTTTTCATGTGTTTGTTAGCCATCTTTATGTATTCTTTGGAGAAATGTGTGTCTGAGTCTTTTTCCCATTTTTTGATTGGGTTGTTTTTCTGGTACTGAGTTGTATGAGTTGCTTGTATATTTTGGAAATTAATCCTTTGTCCACAGACAGATTCTTTATCAACTGAGCCACCAGGAAAGCCCAAGCATACTGGAGTGGGTAGCCTATCCCTTCTCCAGGGGATCTTCCCCACCCAAGAATCATTTACTTAATTTTCCTGTCATTTGACTCAAAAATTTGCATTTCCTTGAACAAAATCAGCTATTTTCTCAATTTTCCCTGTCTATACTTTTAACTTCTTTATGTTCAGATGCCTGTGAGCAGCTACAAGCAGATGACACAATAATTGACACTACCCTGGCCCTCTCCTTTGCAATCACCATAGCCTTCTTCACTCTCTGACACCTCTACTTGAATATTTAACAGTGTACCAGTTACAACTATCTAAAAGACAGCTAGTAGTTTTTCTTCCTCTGATACCTGCTACCCTCCAGACTTTTCTGTCTCAGTGAATGGAACTCCCATCCACTCAGTTGCTCAAACCAAAACCTAGATGTCACCCTGACTTCTTCCTTTCCCTCATACTCCACATCTAATTTATCAGCAAGTCCCACAGACTCTGCTTCAAAAAACAAATCCTGGATCCTTCCACTCCCTCACTCCCATTGCTGTCGGTCTTTAATCCAACAAATGTTTACTGAGTACCTATGTGTACTGGTCCTTCCCCAGGAGCCAGAGCACACCACAGACAGAAAGCCCGCCCTCGCAGAACTCACACAAACCACTGCCATTTCTCAGGCAGACAAAAACAATAAGCTTTCTACCTGGCCCCGGAGCTCAGCCCTCACCCTCATGCAGAACATTCAGAATATTCTCTGTACAATGGCTAGAGCAGTCTTTAAAAATATTCTTCCCTGCTTAAAACCTTTCACTGGCTTCCCATCCCACTTGTCACCAAGTCGTTTTTACCACAGTTCCCCAAACTCCATGCCCACACCTCTGCCTGCCTCTGTGGCAAAGCTACACCTGCCAGAAGTCCTCTGCACAGGCCACTCTCTGCGACCAGAAAGCCCTCACCCGAGAGCGTCAGAGACCTGAACTGCTTCTCCTCACTCAGCAGCTCAAACGTGATCTCCGGGGCTTTGCCGACCACTCTTCCTTACATGGCTGCCCCCACCTACGGTGGCTTATGATGTCTTTTCAAGACGTACTTCATATGTTTTCACATCTGTCTGTCTGCCTTATTGGAATTCAAGCTCCAAGTGAGATGGGATCTGTTACCTCTTCACCACTGGATTCCTAAGGCCTGAAGCTGACGGGGGAAGGGAAGCAGAGAGGTGGGGAGGCAAGTGCACCCAGGGCCACTCAGTGAGTGTACCTCCTGAACAGCGGCCACAGCCTTGCCAGCCCTGACTGCTACTGACCACTCAGTCTTTAGATCCAGGTCTGATGTCTTTCAGTACTCCATAAACTAGAAATGGCTAAGCACAGGCGTACACACAGAAAGCTCATCATCTGGACAGCTCCTTTCCTGTGTCATAAAATTAAACTATGCCACAGACTCCACAAGATGGAAACACCAAACTTTTTGTCTGACCTAAAAATAAAAACAAACACAAAACTCTTGAGAGTCTTCTCTTCTGTCACAGAAGAGAACCCTTATGTGTGGCAGCTAAACTCGACCTTTCTGTTTTTACCCTTTTCATTTCTTCCTGGAGACAGGGGGTCGGAGGCCATTCTTCTGTGCTCACATAGCAGATTTTGGCTAAAAGTCTAAGATGAGCCAGAATTTAGTCCTTGGGTTGCACGTCTGACCTCCCTAAAGGACGGAGATGGTAAGAATTCTCCCCATGGGAGAGCAGTTATATTTTACTGTGATTTTAAAGTATATTTACTGCGATTTTTCAATGTCCAATAAGTGAAGAAATAACTAGTTCCACAGCTTTCCTGAACGAATCAATTAAAAAACATTATCTTGTTTAGAAATCACTGGTCAACACTACAATGAATGCTCTGTACATAAACTGCAGAGAAAGCCATGAACACACTTACCTCTTCAAATCCCATTTCGAATAAACATTCAACAGCTCCTCTGACAGGCAAGAGTCGAGTAGAAAAAGTTGTGTTTCCAATCCGGATAGATCTATATTTTTCATCATTAGGGTTTCTGATTTAAAAAAAAAAAAGTCTGATTATATATAACAATTTATAATTTTCACCATGTTTTTATATTCTTTCTACGTTTTATACTGGCTATATTCCCTCAAGGCAGGAGAGAGCCTGACTTTACAGAGACGTTACAGACAGCCGGTGTGGAAGGACACCCTGATCTGGTGATTCTTCCCTCAGGGCACATTTAGCACAGTATCACTGTTTACCTTCACAGCTGATCATATTAATGCTGCCAGGAGGGAACATACATACAACTTTCTATTTCTGTGCTGTTAAAATTAGAGACCTTTATGAGTTTTGGGACTGCTAAGAAAAAAACTCAAGTAAGCTCCAGACACGGGCAGCAAGTTTTGCCTGTTTTGTTCTGATAGATCTCAATCATCAAGGATAACTTAACCTGACACGTAGATGGTATTAATAATTTATAGTTTATTAAAAATTAACAAATGCTTATGAAATGAATGAATACAAGAAACTAAGAAGTTACATAAAAATGAACCAAAGTTCCTTAAAGACTTTACTTCTGACAAACAAGAACCTAGTTATAACTTAACAGTCATTTGACTTTTCTTCCTTCCTTAGGCCAATGGTTGTTTTTACTACAAGTCTTGTTTCAGCTCAAGATATATTTTTTTGTCACAATACGTATGGTAATGATATAAAATGAAGATATCAATTTCTTTCACAATAATTAAGATTTTGAATATTACACATGGGGTGAGATAAGCACATGAAATATTTTTGAGATTTTTAATAATCTTGATAAACCAGAGATTATTAAAAAAAAAAAAGTTACAGACAACCATGGTATTATACTCAAAAAGGCCTTCTGAACATAATTTAGGATAAGTAGGTTTCATATCTGACAGTGACATCCTTAAAAATGGTGAAACTTAAAGTGTTATTCACTCAGTCATGTCCGACTCTGTGTGATCACATGGGTTGCCGACTCTATGTGATCGCATGGGTTGTATTTTCCATTCATGGAATTCTTCAGACAAGAATACTGGGATGGGTTGCCATTCCCTTCTCCAGGGGATCTTCCTGACCCAGGGATCAAATCCAGGTCCCCTGCACTGCTCGCAGACTCTTAACCGTCTTGAGCCACCAGGGAAGTCCAATGGCAGTGGCTTCCATCAGCACGACACTACGGTTTCTGTGGCTGTGTCAGGTGTCCACAGAGGAAGTCCTGAGGCCATCAGTCTGGGGTCTGGAATGGCAGGGTGGACAAATGCTAGCAGATAACCAGCCACCTTAGTCCTAAACTTATACATGTTCTCTAGATACTGTGATATAAAAACAAAGCCAAGATAGGGATTTTTAATTGTGGAAGTTTCAACCTATTTCACATTTTTTTCCATCGAGCAGCTCCTGTTGCTAAAAAACTGTCATAAACACATGAAACTTTTTTTAAACCTCTTTTCCTTAATTTCAAAAACTGCACAAGTTTATTACAGAATATTCAGAGACAAAAGCTCTAAAATAGTGTTCTTTAAAGTGTCCAGATTGGTGCTAATCTATTCTTTGTTATTCATCCATGAGGAATACAGAAATTGAGAGCATTCAATTACTATTATTATAGTAACTTGACACTGCCATGAAATTTTCATTGTATTTTACAGAAGTTATAGGTCCACAAAGGATTGGAAATTAAAAACAAAAGCACTGTTCTTCACTGAAGGTCATAAAATGGTCACTGCCATAAAATGACAGAAACACAAGGAGAGACAGGTGCCTTACTATTTTATTCTGTGTATTAGATCAGAGTTTCTAAATCTTGGCAATACTGACCTTTGGCCTTTGTTGTGGGGGCTGCCTGGACACAGCAAAACGCTGAGCACCCCTGGCTTCTCTGCTACACTATGTCACAAGTGTGCCACTCTTTCTTACATTGTAAACATTAAATGACAGCATAACCCTACCTTTATCAAAGCTGGTTACAGATAAATGAGGCATCTTTTCATGATTCTCAACACGTCCCACAGGGTGATAAACAAAGCAGTACCACCAGGATGGTACAGTCTACTGGTGCAAGTGCCAGAGCTCTTATCTACTTTTTCCCAACAGTTCCCAGATTTCTACATAATCAAAGTCTTTTACTGCGCTTACTTTTCTAATTTTTCTTCCCCTTTCCACTAGTGTTTAAAAATTCTTATAAAACTTACACGAGCTGTTCTGATACAGCTTATTATTTTGATGTGTTTCAAAGTAACTGTCGATGCAGCATCTTTGATATGGGCTTTGTATATTTTAGATTTTCCTCTCTAGCATCTAATAGGCAATTTCCTGTCTTTGTACACTATCTTTGAACCTCACATACTATTCATCTGTTTTTCTCATTCAATGCATATTGCAAACAAAAAAATGGCAATAACGTCCAGTTACCCAAATCCTGTCTTCCTCTTTTAAAACGTGTCGAGCAGACCAGCTATAGTCGTGAGTATAGACTGATGTGAAAGTCAACCTCTTAAGCCCTCAAATCCATCAGCTCCCATTTCCTGCCTTTGGAAAAGCACCACACACACACAGACACACACATGCCTAGACTCTAGCTTCACAGTTTAAGCCTTGTGCAGCCACTCTCCTTGAGCTCATTACTACTCTCCTTACCCTGTGGTGTCTAAAGCAGCTCTAAGGATCACCTTCAGCTTTGTCTGATCTTCCATTAATTCTCTGCAGATTTTTCTCAAGTTTTCTGTGCTGTAACTCTTTGATGTTTTTCTTCCTATCTCTGCTGAGCATTAATTTTTTCTATGACTTCCAGTATATATCTTGCTTGTTTAGCAATTACTTTGCACCTTAGCTTGAGGTTTCTTCTGGTTGCTAGATGATGCTGTTGAAGAGATGGGGCTTCAAAGGGCAGCAAAATTTCCTGAATCTCACTCAACCATCACTCTGAACACATTTTGGTATCTTGTGAGTTGTCTTACCCACAGGTATTACCAAATTGTTTCATCTATATAAAAATTAGTCTTTGTATTTACAACTGACCCCTTCATGTATCACACAGCCTTGTCATGGCAAAGGATCTTACATAACTCAATGAAGTTGAGTCATGCCGTGCAGAGCCACCCAAGACAGAGAGGTCATAGTGAAAAGTTCTCACAAAACGTGGTCCGCTGCACACAGTTCAAAAAGCAACAGTACTGGACATGGAACAATGGACTAGTTCAAAATTAGGAAAGGAGTACGTATATTGTCAAGGCCGTATATTGTCACCCTGCTTATTTAACTTATATGCAGATAACTTCATGCGAGATGTCGGGCTGGATGACTCACAAGCTGGAATCAAGATTGCTGGGAGAAGTATCAATAACCTCAGACCTGCAGATGACACCACTAACGGCAGAAAACAAAGAGAAACTAAAGAGCCTCTTGATGAGGATGAAAGAGGAGAGTGAAAAAGCTGTCCTGAAATTCAACATTAAAAAAAAAACTAAGATCATGGCATCTGGTCCCATCACTTCATGGAAGACAGAAGAAGAAAAAGTGGAAACAGACAGATTTTATTTTCTTGGGCTCCAAAATCACTGTGGACAGTGACTGCAGCCATGAAATTCAAAGATGTTTGCTCCTCAGAAGGAATGCTATGACAAACCTAGCCAGTGTATTAAAAAGCAGTGACATCTCTTTGACAATAAAGGTCCATACAGTCAAAGCTATGGTTTTTCCAGTAGTCACTTATGGATGCTGGACCATAAAGAAGGCTGAGTGCCAAAGAATCAATGCTGGAGAAGACCCTTGAGAGTCCCTTGGAGTCCAAGATCAAACCAGTCAATCCTAAAAGAAACCGACCAGGAATACTCATTGGAAAGACTGATGCTGAAGCTCCAATACTTTGGCCACCTGATGCAAGAGCCTACTCATTGGAAAAGACCCTGATGCTGGGAAAGACTGAAGGCAGGAGCAGAAGAGGGCAGCAGAGGATGAGATGGTTAGATAGCATCACCAACTCAGTGGTCATGAATTTGAGCAAACTCTGGGAGATAATGGAGGACAGAGGAGCCTGCTGACTCAGCAACTGAACAACAACTTACAACTGTATAGTTAGAAAAAGCCCTGCTTTTCACCCTAAAAGTCATAATCAACCATATTTCTAAGATTTTAAGATGTACTAGCAAAAAGCCTCCCGCTGAGTCACAACTTTCCTTTTCTCAGAAAAGGAAAACATAAATGTTTCTACTTCAGAATTTCTGAAATGCTAGGAATTAAGTATAGGTGGGAGGGATTGGGGGCAAGAGGAGAAGGGGACGACAGAGGATGAGATGGCTGGATGGCATCACTGACTTGATGGACGTGAGTCTGAGTGAACTCCGGGAGTTGGTGATGGACAGGGAGGCCTGGCGTGCTGCAATTCATGGGGTCACAAAGAGTCGGACACAACTGAGTGACTGATCTGATCTGAGCAATTTACTTGTCTTTTTCTTTGGAATGCACAATCCCAGAAAGACTTCTCACAAATGGAAACTTAGTACATGAGTGAATTCTATAATCTTGTATTTTTATCACTGATCACAGAAGTGATTTTGTAGGTCATTTGAAACACTATTTCTTAGTCCTTCTGAAAAACTGTTATTCTGATGTACATGAAGAATTTCAAAAACATCTCTCTGCCTTCAGAATCATCTGGGAACCATCTCTGGCTCTAACTTTACCAATCTCTGTAGCTGACAACATGGGAAACATGTGCACGTAACCCAGCTTAACATGAAAACCTGAATAAGAGAAACAAACATGTGTGCCATGTCCTTTATTTATTTCTAACTTCTGTGACAGTTTTATAATTTAAGTGTTGTTCTTTTCTGTTAACACATTATTGACCAGGGGATTTTTGTAGAAACTAAGACCGGTGGCCAATGATTTATGTAGTTGAGTACTGAAACACTCTGGTCAATAACATCTGGGTAACAAATTGTATTTGGTACAAGATGTATTAATGGTAACAAGATGTATTAATACATTTCTGGTCAATAAGTTGTTAAACATGAGGAAATTGATACCCAGAGTTTACATAAACTGCCTATAATCACATTTCTAGGAAACGGCTGACTGGGACGTAAACCCACTCACTGGTTTGATTACAAACACTCTCCACCATACAGCTGCCAACAAACTCATCCATTCTCTGTTAACTGCCTGGCTCAGTTTCTCCAGGTGTCAGTGGTAACCCAGATGAGAAATCTGAAGTTATTTCAGGCGTTCTGTCTCCTCCCATTACCAGCTGTACCCCTGGCACTCAGTCATCAAGGATTGCCAACCCCTGCCTACAGTTCCCTCTCCATTCATCCAGTTACGCACATGCTGACTGCAATAACTTCAAACGTGAAACCCATGCCCACGTCTTCTTACATCATCATTCTACATGAATCTCTCATTATGCTCTGAGTCTAGAAACTACAAGTGCTTTCTGTTGCCTATCACGTCAAATATATGTCATCTTATCAAACCTTTCTTCTCAAAACCGTTCCACATCAGGTCCCTGCTATCTCCTCTCATATAAATATGTAAGCTTTTAAACATCATCCTCGAATTGTCCTCCAGGTATTATGCTATGGCTATTTTCTGTATCTGTGTCTTTCTCCTAGACATGTTTTCTTTGAAGGAAGAAACCACTTTCCATTCTTAGCCCTTCCCAATCATACCCAGTGCAGTTCATAGCCAGTAACTGTGTGCAGTTCGCAAAGGAAATTAGTGGGAAATAAAATGTTTTTTTTAAAGAATAAATGAAGCCAATTTTCCAGGGAGCCCACGTGGAATGTCAGTAAAACTATTACAGATTTTTGAAAGGTAGATACTGAAGACAGTGGATTTTTATCAAGAAGTTAATGAACTGGAAAAAAAAAAGGTTCTAACCCATGGTATATTGTGCATGCAAATTAGCATATACTTCATTCTATAATTTCACGAACTTTAAGACTCTTAGTTGGGGAACAGGATAAGCATCATCTGAAGCAGAAATTTAAAATTTAACCCAAAGTATTATTTTCACCTGTGTGCAGTGACAAATATTGCTATTTAAAAACAAACTTCAAATGAAATTCTCAATTCAGCATTCACCCTATAAAATACTATAACTACCGTGAGGTAGGTGTAAGGGATATCAAGACAACCCCCCCCCCCACACCCCCTTATCTCTAAGGTTAAAGGATTTCCTAAAGCATCAAAACAGAAAACTGTGGTCTCCTCTGTTCTCTAGCATATCTGCAGTGTAGAAAGGCTAAGGGCTCAAGAAGAAGTCTGGGGCTTTTCTGTTAACAAGTAAGCTAGTAAATGGACTTGGAAGGGGAAGAAAATGTGGGTCAGCCCCACCAAGACGAAAGGAGTTTGAACTATAAGAATATGAGGGAACTAATATTACTACTTAAGACAAACTAGAACAGGTCGTTTTTCACACCATCTCCACTTACATGAGTTCAACTTCTAACTTCTTTTTTTAGACAAACATTTTTTAAGATAGAAAACATAAGCCACGGTAAAGATCTAACATGCACGAACAGCATGACAAATTTCTTCTATGACTTTGGTAAACATTCGTAGTGATGACTGTGATGCAAAAGGATTTCATTCCTCACAACACCTTGATCTCAGCATCTGTGGTTTCACTGGGTTGAAAGCAGAAGTGAATCCTTATTGTAAGGCCAACTCCCTGTTCCCAATAACGGGGTTTGAACAGCTGGGTGGCTCCCCAGGCGGGAGGTCCCTGCGGGGCATGGGCTCTGGAGAACACTGCCTCGGGCTCACTCAGGGCAGAGTCCTCCGGCACCAGCCTTGAGCTCTGAAGAACTGTTCGACCTCCTGGGGTAGGGAAGGCGAGCCGAGAAGGTGTCACAGAGGAGGGAGACAGCCCCCACATAGGTCACAATCGTGCCGCTGTGCACACTGCACCCCTCGGAGCACCTGGCTCAGGACAAGGGCTCCATGTGTTGTTCCTTCGATTCACTTGTAAAGTTATTAAGGTTACCTGTATGAAGAGCTTCCATGGTGGCTCAGCTGGTAAAAACTCCGCCCGCAATGCGGGAGACCCCGATTCGACCCCTGGGTCGGGAAGATCCAAGGGGGAGAAGGGGGAGAGGGAAAAGAGGGGGAGGGGGGGACGGCAGGCAGAGCCTTCACAGGTAACCCTCTGCCCCTCACCTCAGGTGCCCTCTGCCCCCCTCCTCAGGTCCCTTCTGCCCCCCTCCTCAGGTGCCCTCTGCCCCTCACCTCAGGTCCCCCTCTGTCCCTCTCCTCAGGTGCCCTCTGCCCCTCACCTCAGGTCCCCCTCTGTCCCCCTCCTCAGGTGCCCTCTGCCCCCCTCACCTCAGGTCCGTCTCCCACCCCCACCTCAGGTCCCTCTGGGCACCACGTCGTGGGAGCTAGGAGCCGAGGGAAGTCGTCCAAACTCCACTTCCCGACGCCCCCAAGCCGCGAGGTCCCTCGAGGGTCTGGGGGTGAACAAAGCGCCCCCGGCCAGGACTGCCCTGGCGGACCCGACGCCGGCCGGAGAACGGCGCGCCCCGGACTTACTTCTCAGCCGCCCGTGGCAGCTGAAGGCGCCCGGGGGGCGTGAGACGCCTGTGGCCGCTTCTGTCCGGACTCAGAAGACGGTTCAACGGCCGGAGCTCCGGGCGCGTCTCCCGTCCCCGCCCCACGCGACGCCAGGTCAGGTCGGGACGCCGCCTCCCCTCGGGCGGGGCTGGGCAGGCCGGGTCTCCGTCCTGGGGGGCCCGACACCGGCGACCCTGCCCCCGTCCCCGGCACCACCGGCCGGCCGCCCCCGAGCCCGGGCCGAGCGGGCGCCGCGCCCCCCCTGCCGTCCGCGTCCCCCCATGGCCCGCACCTAAGGATGTTGTCCGCGTAGGTGAGCAGCAACCTGGACGCCTCCAGGAACGTCTCCGGGGTGTTCTGACAGAGCTCGGCCACGGCCGGGGACGCGGACCCGGCAGAGCCGCCCAGGGCCGCCGCCGCTGCCGCCGCCATGCTCGAACGCGGCCGAGCCCCGCCCCGCGCCACCCGCTCCCGCCCCGCGCCGCGCGCGCTCTGAGCAGGCGCCCCGGCGCGCCGCGCCCGCGGCCTGCCCGACGGGCGGGGGGCGGGGCGGGGGGCGGGGCGGGGAGAGGAGGGCTGGGGGAGGGCGGGGGGAGGAGCGGGGAGAGGCGGGGAGATGGGGCGGGGCGGGGCGGGGCGGGGCGGGGCGGGGCGGGGAGATGGGGCGGGGCGGGGCGGGGCGGGGAGAGGGGATCTGGTCTCCAGAGCGGGGACTGGTCTCCAGGGACTGGGTCGTCTAGCCGGGGCGGGGGCCTTGTCCCCGCCTGCTGGGGGCTGTTTGGGAGCTTTGAGGTTTTGGACGGAGAGAGAAACCTGGTGGTCAGGACTCAAGGAGCTTCCACCAGACGGGGACGGTGTCTTGATCCTCTAGAACGAGGAGCTTTGCCCAGGGGTATTGGGCGTCCCTAGTGGCTCAGCTGTAAACAATCCGCCTGCCGTACAGGAGACGCGACTTCGATCCCTGGGTTGGGAAGATTCCCTGGAGGAGGAAACGGCAACCCACTCCAGTACTCTTGCCTGGAGAATCCCATGAGCAGAGGAGCCTGGCAGGATACAGTCTATGGGGTCCTCCCAGTCTATGGGGTCGCAAAGAGTCGGACAGGACTGAGTGACTTCGCAGCAGCAGTAGCAGTCTGGTAGTGATAGTTTCCAGTGAACATGTCGGATTCGTCATCTCCGAAGAAGACTTAGCTTCGGGACCATGGACCAGGGACCAGGCTTGATCACTCAAGAGCTTTTGTGTAACAGAGTCTCATTAAAGTATGAAAGGAGACAGAGAAAGCCTCTTATCAACCTGCCTGGGAAATTGACTCAGTAGTCTGGGCCAGGGGTGGGGTGGAAGGGCTGGTACACGGGGCTGCGGGCTTTGGGCAGGGCTAGAGGGTGCTGGCTGGTACATGGCAGAAACCTGGGTTCCTCTGTGTCCCAAGGCTGGCCTCAATAGATCCAGCCAAGATGGTGGGGAAACTGTACTCCAACCGCCAGCTTTTTCCCAAATGAAAATATCTTACAGCTTCCTCCTCACAGGTTGTCAGAGATCAGAGATCAGTCGCTCAGTCGCGTCCGATTCTTTGCGACCCCATGAATCACAGCACGCCAGGCCTCCCTGTCCATCACCAACTCCCGGAGTTCACTCAGACTCACGTCCATCGAGTCAGTGATGCCATCCAGCCATCTCATCCTCTGTCGTCCCCTTCTCCTCTTGCCCCCAATCCCTCCAAGCATCAGAGTCTTTTCCAATGAGTCAACTCTTCGCATGAGGTGGCCAAAGGACTGGAGTTTCAGCTTTAGCATCATTCCTTCCAAAGAAATCCCAGGGCTGATCTCCTTCAGAATGGACTGGTTGGATCTCCTTGCAGTCCAAGGGACTCTCAAGAGTCTTCTCCAACACCACAGTTCAAAAGCATCAATTCTTCAGTGCTCAGCCTTCTTCACAGTCCAACTCTCACATCCATACATGACCACTGGAAAAACCATAGCCTTGACTAGATGGACCTTTGTTGGCAAAGTAATGTCTCTGCTTTTGAATATGCTATCTAGGTTGGTCATAACTTTCCTTCCAAGGAGTAAGCGTCTTGTAATTTCATGGCTGCAGTCACCATCTGTAGTGATTTTGGAGCCCAGAAAAATAAAGTCTGACTCTGTTTCCACTGTTTCCCTATCTATTTCCCATGAAGTGATGGGACTGGATGCCATGATCTTCGTTTTCTGAATGTTGAGCTTTAAGCCAACTTTTTCACTCTCCACTTTCACTTTCATCAAGAGGCTTTTTAGTTCCTCTTCACTTTCTGCCATAAGGGTGGTGTCATCTGTAGGTTGTCAGGCCTTCCTAAATAAATGGGGATGAAAGACCCCAGGAGGAAGGAGCAAACAGTTTTCAAAACCAAAGGCATGGCTATGAACTCTGCTGGGATTCCCCTCTATGGATTCCTTTTAGAACTAGATAAATGATTGAAAATCTCTTGCATCATTCCCAGCCCAGATAGTATTGTGCTTCTGTAAAGAAGTGTTTTTCAAAAGTGCAGGTTGTAGGTGGGGGACTCTATTGACCAAAATAAAACACAGACCCAATAATGACAATAGGATAGAGGGGAAAGGGGAGACAGCAAGTTATGCATACCATATAGTAAGGGCATGGATCGATTTGTGACTTTGGTGTGCAGGTAAAGGCTGTGATGAGTGTCCTCTATTCCTTTTAGAAGATGGATCCTAACCTCTTTAATCCATGCTTTGCCTCTCCATGCCTTTGAAAATGTGCTTTACCAATGCCTCCTTTCTTTGCAGAAACTCCTTTCCAAACCTCAACAAATATTATTTCTTGATGATAGATTTTAAATAGGTTAGTTTTTGTCTAAGTTAGTTGCTTTAAATTTTCTTGATGCCTTATCTTCAGTTTGCTTTTTGAAATTTTCTTCCAGTATCTCTGAGCAAGGCCCTGAGCTATACTATCTACTTCAATTATTGTTCAATTGCCAGATATGTGTGAGAAGATTTAATAAATATAATATTTATATATTAATAAATATAATATTCTTGGACCAGGTTCCAAGCATAGTGTGTTTAACTGATAATTTGTTGTTAGCTACTGTAACTAAAGATTTCCATGATTTAACATAAATATCTTTCTTGTTCACACAACAGTTTAATAGTGCAGTTCTCATTTGTCAGTTCCTCCGTGTAATGATTCAGGGCCCCAGGCTCCTTTATCCCATAGCATAGAGATCAACAAACATTTTTTATAAAGGGCCATGTGCATGCATGCTCCGTTGCTCAGTTGTGTCTGACTCTTTGCAATCCCATGCTCACGGACTGTGCCCTGCCAGGCTCCTCTGTCCATGGAATTTTCCAGGCAAGAATACTGGAATGGGTTGCCATTTAGTAAATGTTTAAGGCTTTCTGGCCATACCATCTCTGTTTCAACTGTTTAACTACTCTGTCTCTGCAGCAAACAGTAGTTTGCTCTTAACACCCCTAACATGGGGTGTTAGGGTGAACAGCATGGGCTGTTATGGTCACCAACACTCCCTGGCAGTCAAATTCTGTGAATAACTTCCTCTGTATATATGTGAGGTTCCACTGTAGCTCGTAGATTGTATTGAGTGGTTTTGAATTTGAGGATTTAACCAACAGCAGACCATGTAGCACTGTAGCATTTAATATTTTAAAAAATCCATATATTAAGTGAACCCAGGCAGTTCAAACCCATGTTGTTCAAGGGTCAACTGTACTTTAGAATGAATGGGTGTAGCTATGTTCCAATGAAACCGTTTACAAAAACAAGCACCCTTCTGGATTTAGCTTGTGGTTTGTTAACTACTGCTATATGGCCTCAGAGACTTCTGCATTTACTTAGTGGCTGGGCACAAAGAAGGCATATCTGCTTCACGAGCCCAGAAATGACAAACAGCGTTTTCTTTACTGTATCACTGGTAAAAAGGAAGCCCTGACCAGGTAAAAGTCCGCCGGAGTTGGGGAGGTTGGGAGGCTGGGAAATGTAGTCCTTAGCTGGACAGGGAGCACCCACAACCCTCAAGCAGGGAGGATGGGGGTGGGGGTTGGGGTTGTGATTAGCTATCTCCATCACAAACTGTATTCCCCTGGAGTTTCTTTTTCCATCAACGTATTTATTCTATAATAATCATATAAGGTTACCATATACTATCTAATAGTCAGGATTTTTTTTAAAGATCTAGAACATCTTTTTTTTTTTCCCCCAAATAAAATCTTAAGAGAAAACCTAGTATATATAAAACACCGAAGTGGAGGCACTCTAGGATTGAAGCAGGAATGCATATGTGGTGTGGGGACGAATAGAGTATTAGCAACTCAGCTTTTCCCTTGACAGGTGTTGGTCTTGGGGGTGCTTCTGTGGGAAACATGCAATCGTAGTGTGAAAACCAGTGCTACAAAATTAATGCTATTATAATATCATACAGTCCATAACGTCATAAAAATCCTCATTTCAAGGTAATTCACTGAGTTATTGTTTATTTTAATTCATCTGAAATTTTACTCCTTCCCAATTACCCTTTACTTTGAGTAACTAAAATCTCTCTAGGATACCATTTATGGAGCTATTAAGGAATTTACTATAAGGGACTTGACTCATTCTTTTCCTTGTCTGCTTCTTCTACTTTCGTAAGGTGAAAATATTTTGATTTTTCAATTTCCTGTAGAAAAATCGAAGATATTAAGCTACTCTTAATCTCTTTATACCCACCACTGCTTCAAACACATAAAAGGATATTCTAGTATTAAATCAGGTTTGAACTTTCCGTTCACTTGATTTTTTTTTTTTTTTTGCTTCAGAGTAATGAATTTCCTTTTAGGATTCCGGCTTTATTAAGAACACCATCTTTAGAAGACAAATGACATATGGTGGCACTATTCTTAGATGAAATAAAGATACGACTCACTAAAATTTCCCTGGGACAGGTTTTGTCATAAAAAATGAAAATGTTGACCTAAATGAAGGCCAATGGCAAGGAGAGGGGTTGAAGCCTTTCAGGAGTATGTGATGATTCACTATTGTATGATCGTATCATGTATATAACCAATTACTATTTATCGAGCACGCACTCTGCAAAGCAGCCTGAGATGAATGACATAAGAAACCTTTAATCTAGTAGGAAGGACAAAATTAATAATAATACCTTATACACAGATAGCCGTTTAGTTGATGAAACAAAAAGAGCCACTGTGAAAAAACCACGGTAAGAAATGTACAAAGTGGCATCTGCATACGCATGTGTTTATTCATTCATTCCGTAATTCATTCACTCACCAAATAGTTATGCAGTGGCTACTAAAGGTGCTTGCTGTGCTGCACAGAGGCAGTGGGGATGAGCACGGGCCCGCTGGCTTCACGGGAGTCCCTGTGAGTCGGCTCACTGGTTGGACCGGCAGCAGCATCACCAGGGAATTCATCAGGATGTTCGCAAGCCCCATCTTTTTTTTTTTTTTATATATAATTTTATTTATTTTCGGCTGTGCTGGGTCTTCACTGCTGTGCAGGCTTCTCTCTAGCTGTGGCAAGTGGGGGCTCCTCCCTCACTGTGTGGTGCAGCCTTCTCCTTGCAGCGCTTTTCTTGTTGCAGAGCACAGCTCGAGGGTGCTCGGGTCTCAGCAGTTGCGGCTCATGGGGTCTAGAGCACAAGCTCAGTAGTTGTGGCACACAGGCTGAGTTGCTCGGGGCATGTGCGATCTTCCTGGACCAGGGATTGAACCCGTCTCCTGAATTGGCAGTCGGATTCTTTACCACTGAGCCTCCTGGGAAGCTCTCAAGCCCCATCTTTACAGGTGAGACCCAGCAATCTGTGCAGTAAGCCTTTCAGGTGCCCAGTAAAGTTTGAGAAGTATTCATTTAGAGGAAGGAAAATTCCACTGTTGTTGAAATTTCATGGAAGAGGAAGAATTTGAACAGAACCCTTAAATTTGGAGGTTAATGGAGTGAGGAAGGGGCGAACATCCCAGCTATGGGAGATCACCATCCCCCCCCCCCGCCCCCCACCAAATACACACACACTTAAGGACAGCATCCTAGCAATCTCTCCTCCTCACCATTGCCCTTGTTCAGGCCCCACCAGTCTGCACTCTCTTCCCCAAGGCCATTCCCACATCCTCCAACTCCCCTGCACATACTGCAATGATGCTCTTTCTAAATCACCCCTCTGATCATGTTATTCTTCACTGAGAAGTCTTCCATGGCTACCCCTTGCCCACATGTAACTAAGCAAGACCCTTATAAAGACTTCCGGGAACAGACCCCCCCACCCATGTCCTCCGCCTGCCTTCTGTCTGTAGAAAGACTTTAGTCAAAGGGAATCAGTCAAGCAGGACAAAACAATACTTTGGCCATTAAACAAAGTCAAGGACCTTTAGTTCTTTCTCAAGGACTATAGATAATATTCTGAGTCTTGGCCTGTGAGCTGTTTTGCAGATTCTGAAACCCCCACCAGGTGGAGAAGTTAATTGCATGCTGCCCACAAGCAGGTAGACCCCAGACCAGTTGGAACCAGAAGGCTGATGATGCTGACTCCGGATTACCTCTCCACCAGCCATTCAGAAGGACGTCCACAAGCTGACCATGCCCTGATCCTTGAACACCATGATTCCTCACTACGCCTTCTAGGGCAGGACACACAGCCTTGAGGGCATTTGCCCGCTATGACCCCCTTTGCCCGGCCAAGCAATAAAGCTATTTTTGTTTCACTCAGAATCTTGTCTGAGATTTAATCCAGCACTAGTGTACAAAGACCAAATTTTAGCAATTCAGCACACTCTCTACAGTCAAGTGATATCAGGAATTAGGCAAGAAATTTGAATGTAACTGGCTTTGTTCAAGACAAAAAGAAGCAGAGGGCCTGGGGTAGGGAATGAGAGAGTGTACCATTTCCTTCCTAGAGGAATTTAGAGTCAATAAAAGAAGGCTGCAGACCACAGGTTGCAGACTGGGGCTGCCCACATACCATCTCTGACCTACAGGAGTAATCCGAAGTCTTTTGCACAAAACCCAAGACTTGTTCCCATCAGCCCATTCTTCACTCTCAGACTTTCCCTGCTGCTTTGTCCCAACCTCAAATCCAGTGTTGGCCACACTGAACTACTACCAGCACGTGTAGAAGACACCAGGTCTCAGAATTTGTTCTGTTCTGCCCGGCACGATGCCCTTTCCCACCAAGATTACTAGACATTTACGCATCTTCAAGATGCAGTTCAAAGGTCAACTTTTTGGAAGACTTTCTTGACTTTGGAAGGTGGTATTGACCCATAGTATTATATTGTCTCTTTCATATTATTATAATTCTGTTATATTCTTCTATTATAGCACCTGTTTCAGTACTTTGCACATATTTGTCTTCACAGGTATTTCATTCTACTAGACAATGAACTTCTTGAAAGCAGGAACCATACCCTATTCATTTTCATACGCCAGTTTCTGGCTCAGGTTAGGCAGAAATGTTGAAGAAAAGAACGTACAAGCAAAAAGAGAAGCTGAAGTCCATCTAGAAGTTAGCTCAGTTTTGCTGGATGTTGGTCTGCACCCTGTAGGCCTGTAAATCCTGTACTTACTTCAAGACTGAAAAAAGAGCCCAGAGACATCAATGGTTTAATGGACGGAGGGATCTTACATGTGTGCTGCAGACGGTGGGCAGGTGGGCAGGACCATGGCAGGGGTCTTTGCTTCCGGTGGGAGGGGGCCCACGTTGACATCCGGCTAGCTCATAGGTTACCAGGAGAAGCAAGCAGAGGGGCACACCCCTCACGGCCCCTTCGAAGAACTGTCACGTTAGGGGGGTTCCGATCTAAAGATTAGAACAATCACTCACTGGGGCTGGGGCAAGTATGTAGGAAGGTCAGTCATGTGAACAGATGTAGGTGAAGCAGACTCTAGTTGAGCAGAGCAAGAGAACAGTCATCTTGGGTGGAAATGTTTTAACAGAGAACGGGAACTATACCTCAAAATACAGTTTTGAACCAAATCACAAAAATTTAAGTAAATCTATGGCTGAACAAGAGACTATGGTAAGTGGGGCCATTTTGAAGTTTTTTATTTTAGATAAAATACCAATGTATTTTGGCAAGGAATATGGTACTAAAGGGCTTCCCTGATGACTCAAATGGTAAAAAATCCACCTGCAATGCAGGGAGACCTGGGTTTGATCCCTGGGTTGGGAAGATCCTGAGGAGTAGGGAATGGCAACCCACTCCAGTATGCCTGCCTGGAGAATCCCCATGGACAGAGGAGCCTGGTGGGCTACAGTCCATGGGGTCGCAAAGAGTCAGACACGACTGAGTGACTAAGCACATGCGCACGCATGGTACTAAACCATAGACAGCTATTAGAATATCATAAAACTTCTCACCCCTTTCCAGACCAAAGGGAAGATCAGAAGGAGAAATGAAAATGAAATGACTTATCAGTGGCTTTACTTTTCTACAATATTTTAATCAACTTGTCACTTGTTATCCAAGATAATTTTGTGATGTATGAAAGAAAAAAGAACAGCGTGTTAAAACTGTATGTTACATATGAGTTTGGCTTCATAAAATATATTTTAGGTCTTTTCACACTGTGACTCGAAAACTGTGTATCAATGAAGAGAGGAGAGAGCAAATTTGGGTACTTCTCACTCATTTAGTTGTATTTTATAACCACATGTTTGTTTTAATTTCTCTTAAAGTAACTCTACTATCATTGAAAGAAGGTTGTACTAAGAAGTGATGGACTAGGCCTTGGATCAAGGATGACTCAAGGTCATATTAGGGAACAATTTTAGAAAAAGTGTATTTCCAGACACATTTAAATCCATTACTAACCAGGAAAAGCTAAGTTTCTCCCAAATCCTCTAGAGCTAGGAAAGACGGCAAAGCACTCTACTTGGAAAAAAAATGCTTCAAGAGACATTGCCCAGAAAGATACAAATATGCTGACAGGTATATAGTCAACCCTTTATCTAAAGGAGAGAAAAGGACAGGGAATTCAGTGGCAGTCCAGTGGTTAGGTCCCCATGCTTTCATTGCTAAGGGATGAGGGTGCAGATTCAATCCCTAGTTGGAGAACTAAGATCCTGCAAGCTGCCCAGCAGGACCAAAAACTAAAAAAGGAAAAAGGACACAAAACTCACCTGGGACAGCACATGAGCTGTAGTTGTTCAGTCCCTAAGTCAGGTCTGACTCTTTGCCACCCTGTGGACTGCAACACACCAGGCTCCTCTGTCCTTCACTATCTCCCAGAGTTTGCGCAAATGCATGTCCATTGAGTCGATGATTCCATCCAACCATCTCATCCTCTGTCTACCCCCTTCCCCTTTTGCCTTCAATCTTTCCCAGCATCGGAGTCCTTTCCAATGAGTTTGCTCTTCCATTAAATACTACCTTGCTGACTTCTTGCATTTTAAAAAATACACTCATGTTATTTTTCCCTTGATAAATTCAGTCAGCTCTGAGCAAATAAGTTGCTGAATTTTTCGAAGACTTAGAAATAAATGTCTACATTTTTCTTTGTTCTATTCCTGTCTCCAAGATCTGAAAATACATTGTAAAAGTAAACATAAGTTTATTATTAGAAAGGCTTATTTGAATACTGTAGACAAGATAGGAAACAAAACTAAGCAAAAATAAGGGTGAGAGGAAATTCCCTGGAGGTCCAGTGGGGCTCAGCGCTTCCACTGCGGGTGGTCCTGGGTTCCACCCCTGGAGGGGGAACTAAGATTCCTCAAGTCTCTGCACCGCTGGGAAAAAAAGGTGTGTGTGGGAGGGACATCACCATTACTGTACATACTTTGCAGACAACCCCCCCCCCCCAAAAAAAATCCCCTTTAAAAAGTAAAACCACAAGCTACGACTTGGATCTTCTAACAAAGTATCAATGGCTTTCCACATTAATAAATAAGTCCATTTTTAGCGACTCCATGGACTGTAGCTGTCCAGACTCCTCTGTCCCTGGGATTTCCCAGGCAAGAACACCGGAGTGGGTTGCCCCATTTCCATCTCCAGGGATGGAACCCCGTTGTCTCCTGCACCTGCAAGCCTTTCATTACCACCGAGCCACCCGGGGAGCCCTACATTAATAGTCACACACACAATTATTTTAAGTGGCCGCAGAGCATTTAGATGTACCACAGCTTTGTGCTCCATGGGGTCGCAGAGTCGGACAGGATGTAGCCACTGAACAACAAAACTCACAGCCGACTTCCTGCTGTTGGGCATTTTATTTCGGCCTGTTTTGCTACTACAAACAGCTGTGGGCGATCCAGAAATTACTGGAAAGACACAGGAACGTCTTTAACTCTTCCCTAGGAGTCTAGCAGAATTCTGACGGTGCCCCTTTTCCCCACAACAGAAGACTATTTGGGCATTATTAGGGGAGAAAAAAAAAATCCCCTCTTGACGGGCTCTCTCCTTGCGTTTCGCCAGCGTTCCAGCTTATCTTGGAGCGGCCGAGGTGGCCTAAAGCCCGGAGCCGGGATCCGCCTCCAGGAAGGTCTGACCTCCGCCAAGGGGACGCGGGGGAAGGGCGCTCGGCCCAGCGGGCGCGCGCGCCCTCGCGTTCATGCGTGCGCGCTCTCGCGGACGTGCCTGTGCGCGTGCGCCAGCGAGCCCGGACGTGCCTGTGCGCGTGCGCATCGCCCGCCGGGCTCTGGGGACCGCGGCTGCGCGGGCCGCACCAGGTGCAGGTAGTGGCCGCTCGCCCCTCTTTGGCTTTCGCGCTCCGGCGCCCCGTCGGGTCGGGGGCGGGTGCGGAGAGCGGCGTGGAGGACCCGGGGCTGCTGTCTGTTCCTCTCTCCACGCCCTCCCCGGGTGTCTGGGGCGGTGCTGGTAGTTGGCCACCGTCCCTTGTCCCCGGCCTCCCCTCGCCCTTGACCTTCGCGGTCGCAGAAATCCTGGTTCTCTCCGTGTTGAGGATCCAAAAAGTCCTCTCACCCCTACTTCGAAGACTACGCCCCGAAATGTGTTTTACTCCGTTAATACCAGAAGCATTAAATGTAATACGGTCTCGGCCATCCTGAAAAAGGATGCTTTCCGCAGCCGTATCAGGCCAGGAGTGCCCGTATGTGTTTCATAGTCAAGTTCTGTTTCTGTGATTCGAATGAATTGTCGTTTCACCCCTTTGTCTTCGAATATCTTAGGGTAATTGGAGTCTGAAAAGGGCTGCGTCCAAACAGTGGTTCGATAATAAGTATAAATTAAAATGAAGTAACGTTATTTTCCCTAAGTTTCCTTAACAGCTCACAACCGAACGCCTGAAAACCACACCCTGGATGTTGTTTTCTTAGACCTTTTAAGGTGTTCTAAACCACAGTGAATATACCTGTTGGGCGTGTTGTGTTCTGTTCCAGGAAAGGTGCTGAGCCTCTGAATTTCAACCATGCTGTCCGACGGCTTGCAAATTTTCCTAAGGATTACCAAATGTCATCTGATACATGCAAGATCATGCCAGCGATTAGTAAATGAAAGGCGGTTTTTGGCAACCGCACCAGCACCGGGATTGCGTCGGCGGGTCGTCATCACTGGCATCGGTTTAGTGACCCCTCTTGGCGTTGGAACTCAGCTGGTGTGGGACCGCCTTGTCCGGGGAGAGAGTGGAATCGTCTCCCTGGTTGGCGACGAGTACCAGAGCATCCCTTGCAGCGTTGCTGCTTACGTGCCAAGAGGTTGTGATGAAGGGCAGTTCAACGAGCAAAACTTTGTGCCCAAGTCAGATACCAAGTCCATGTCTCCTCCCACGGTGATGGCCATCGCTGCCGCTGAGTTAGCCTTAAAAGATGCGGGCTGGCACCCTCAATCAGAAGCTGACCAGGCAGCTACAGGCGTCGCAATCGGCATGGGAATGGTTCCTCTCGAAGTGATTTCCGAAACCGCTTTGACGTTTCAGACCAAAGGTTACAGTAAAGTCAGCCCATTCTTCGTCCCTAAGATTCTGGTCAACATGGCATCAGGCCAAGTCAGCATCCGCCATAAGCTTAAGGGCCCCAACCACGCGGTCTCCACGGCCTGCACCACCGGGGCTCATGCGGTGGGAGACTCGTTCAGGTTCGTAGCCCACGGAGATGCGGACGTGATGGTGGCCGGGGGGACGGACTCTTGCATCAGCCCCCTGTCCCTTGCTGGGTTCGCCAGAGCCCGGGCTCTGAGCACAAACACGGATCCGAAGTCCGCCTGTCGACCGTTTCACCCCCAGAGGGACGGGTTTGTAATGGGAGAAGGCGCGGCAGTGCTGGTCTTGGAAGAACACAGGCATGCGCTCCGCAGAGGGGCCCGGGTCTACGCAGAGATTGTGGGCTACGGACTCTCCGGGGATGCCGGCCACATAACCGCCCCCGACCCTGGAGGAGAGGGTGCCTTCAGGTAAAGACTGCTCGTTTGTTCCCGTTTCTTCAGCTAAGACTGTTGGAGGCTCAACTTAGGGGAAATGGTAGTATCTGGCCTTGGTGTTTGACCGTGTTTGAAATATTTGAAAACGTTTGAATATCCTTTTGAGTTTTATTGAGTAGTTGCTGGTACTGGAAATGTCAAGCGTAGCAGCCAGCTGGATGAGGAGATGGTCGAAGCCCTTCATCACACTTCAGATTATACTCTTATATTTCCTTCTCTTAAGGAAATCGAGGCACCCAGAACTGAAAAAAGTGTTAACATCCATGAGATTTTCAAAGGTTTTCCCAGAGAAATGTTTTATTTATTTTTTTGAAATATTTTATTTTAAAATTTGTCTGTTTGGAGGTTTGGCTTTGTACTTCTTCATTCACTTAGAATTCTTATGGCCTGAATAAGAAGGTTTTGAAAGATATTTGAAGCATTAAGATAATGGCACATTTTTGTGTGGATTTTTTTTTTTTAGATTATTGGGAAATATGCAAAGTTTTACATTTAAATGTGAAAGAAAAAATTAAATCATAGTTATAAATCTTTTCTCCTTATTTTAACTCTGTATGCATACCCCACTGATAAGAAATTCCCCAAAGAAAAATTATTCTGAGGCTGAGTCTACATGGCTTTTTCCTCCAGGAAAAAAGGACAGTTCAAATAAAATGGAAATATGTTTTATTAGAGATTATAAAATCCATAGGCTTATATGTTTATGTCACAGTGATGAATCAGTCCAGGGTACTGGGGGTGCCTTGGTATTCCCATGCAGATGGCATTCTAGTACACGTGGTAATCCAAGATGCTGTTCTGTTATGGGAACGAAAAGGGTTCTTTTCATCCAGTGTACTTGGATATTTCTGTAGCCATTATCTGTAGTCCTATGGACAATGAGTGTGTGTTCAGTCGCTCAGTCATGTCTTACTCTTTGTGACCCCATGGACTGTAGCCCTCCAGGCTCCTCTGTCCATGGGGATTCTCTAGGCAAGAATACTGAAGTGGGTTGCCATTTTCCTTCTCCAGGGCATCTTCCCAACCCAGGGATTGAACCCATGTCTTCTGCGTTGGCTGGTGGGTTCTTTACCACTGAACCACTGGAGAAGCCCACAGATGATGGGCTTGTTAAAATGAAGCGTTGTTCTGATGAGTTCAACTGCTTTTTTCTTATTTATTAGATGCATGGCCGCTGCTGTGAAAGATGCAGGCATCCAACCTGAAGAGGTATCCTACATCAATGCACATGCTACTTCCACGCCTTTGGGAGATGCTGCTGAAAACAAAGCCATCAAACAGCTTTTCAAAGACCACGCACACGCCCTTGCGGTCTCCTCCACCAAGGGAGCCACAGGGCACCTCCTGGGGGCTGCCGGGGCAGCTGAGGCCGCCTTTACTGCCCTGGCTTGTTACCATCGGAAACTGCCGCCTACTCTAAACCTGGACTGCACAGAGCCGCACTTTGATCTCAATTACGTGCCACTCAAGGCACAGGAATGGAAAGCTGAGAACAGACGAATTGCACTCACCAATTCCTTTGGTTTCGGCGGTACTAATGCAACACTTTGTATTGCTGGCATGTAGGACAAATCACTTGTAATTAAATATTGATGTTTTTAACTGTTGTAAACTTCATTGAGAAATAATACATTTATATAAATGCATATTTTTGTATAATGATACCCAGGCACCCTTTATTCTTATCTGGGTTTCTCAGCCTTGGCACTGTGGATGTTTTGTGCAGGGTACTTCTTTGCTGGGGAAAGGGGAGCTGTCCTGTACATCATACGATGCTTTACAGCTTCCGCGTCCCCGCTCCCTAGATTCCAGTGACCCCTCCTTCCCCAGCGGTGACAACCAAAAATATCTCGGCACTGCCACGGGTTTCCTGGGAGGCCGGGAGCACAGAAGGGAGATGCTAACGGGCCGCGTGTGTTCCCTTCCCGCCGGCCTTTGCCGTAGCACTTTATCGCCTATGTGCCCATCTCCAGCCATATTCGTGCACTGAGCCTCAGTCGTAATTCTCACTGGCACACAGTTCGTCCAGTTGATGTTTATTAGGAGCCAGCTGCGGATGCGGTTTTGTGTACTGGCCACCAAGGATAGTGTGGAAAGACTGGGAGATCTAGAAAGACACCAGCACTGAATGTCAATACATGTAACCTGAGAAGCGGGCAGGAGGGAAAGTCAGGTCTGGTGGAAATCAGGTCACAAAATTCACTTTTAAAAATAATATTGTTCTTCTTTCATATGTATTATAAATTATATTATATATTTTGTTCTTTCATATACATTTTATATATATATATATATACACTTTATTTATTTATTTGGCTGCAATGGGTCTTCGTTACAGCATGTGAGATCTTAGCCGCAGCATGTGATCTAGTTCCCTGAGCAGGGGTTGAACCTCGGCCCCCTGTATTGGGAGCATAGTGTCTTAGCCACTGGACCACCAGGGAAGTCCCAGAAGCTTTTAAGTTTTGTTAAAGCACTGAGAGTATTTGGAAGCCATTGAATGTTTGGAGTGTTATGATGGTTCTCTAAGCTGTCAAGCTGGCCAGGCTGAAATAGGAATACATTTCCCAGAATTCACTTTCCCTTATGTTTGGTCAGGGCTGGCCCTGAGAGATTCTTGTAGGCAATTTGCAAGGTGCAGGGGAAACAGCAATGATTTTGTAGCTCACATGGGTTGTGGCTTTGCTGGCTGACAACCTTGTGCTGAGGCGGTGGCCCAAGCCTGTAAATTGAGGCATAATTTACATGCAGTAAATTGCACCCATTTCAAGTGTACAGTCAAATAAGTTTGATAAAAATAGTTCCACTTGTGGAACTGCCACCTCAATCAGAATGTAGGGCGTTTCCAGGAATTCCCTGGTGGTCCAGTTGTTAGGACCCCACACTTCAGCTGCACAGGGCGTGGGTTCCATCCCTGGTTGGGGAAACAAGATTCTGCAAGCCATGCAGCACAGCCCAAAACAATAAAGAGAATCTTGAGGATTTAAGATAAAAGAGCATAGAGCATTTCCATCACTCTAAAAATCTCCCCGTGCCCCTTCACAGTCAGTCGCCCTACCTCCAGAAGAGCTTACGATCACTGTAGATAAGATTTGCCTTTTCTAGAATTTTATATACGTGTACTCCTATAGAATGAATGCTCCTTGGTTCCTGACTGCGCATGTCTCGTGGCTGCTATGCTGCACCCCTTGTACCGCAGGCGTCTACTCCCAGCTGGTTTATGGGGCAGCCCTTTCTGCAGGAAAATTCGGAAGAGGACAGTCAGTGGGATCAGCAGCAGCCCCTGGCCCCGCGTCTGTTTCTGGCGCACCCTGGTCAGGAGCCACCCTCTCCCTAAGCCACTGTTCTTTCTAAATTCCCCTCGCCCTCAGCCATTCTCTTGGCAGGACTTGGCGGCTTGCCTGGTGGCTCAAACCTTTACTCCTGGAAGCCAGCCCTTGGCAGTCCCACCACACATCTTTCTCAGACAACAGTTGCTGCGGGGTCAGAGAGCCCTGGCATCAGGAAGCCTGGGGGCACCAGGAGGTACCCAAGTGGACCACTGGGGTTGCATCCTTGTCTCCCCGTCCCACTGTGAAGAAGCATCGCCTCTCATAGCTGGTCGGGGTCAAATCCCACGGCCAGTATGCTGCCTTTCTGGTCCCTGGGGCACTGGGAGGCCAGAGTGTCCTGGCTCTAATAATACACTGGCTGTGTGCCCTGGCCAGAGAGTGTGTCTCCTTTGGAGCTCAGAGCTTTAACCCTGCAGAGCTCAGGGTGGCAAGGATGGAAAGCATGCACTTCCTCATCCTGATTAGATCAGTGGGACTGATGGTGAGTGGGTCACTCCTGTTCCCCATGCCCCTTTCTGTACCCAGGTGTTTTTCTTACTGGGGACTTAGCCCCATACAGAATTCCTCATCGTTCAGTTGGTAAAGAATCTACCTGCAATACAGGAGACCCAGGTTTGATTCCTGGGCTGGGAAGGTCCCCTGTAGAAGGAAACGGCAACCCACTCCAGTATTGTTGCCTAGAGAATCCCATGGACAGAGGAGCCTGGTGGGCTACAGTCCATGGGGTCCCAAGAGTCGGACACGAGTTAGCAACTAAAGAGAGAGAGAGAAGTCTTTGATTTAAGCATACGCTGCATCCTGAGGCTGGGCGCCACATCCCTTCGGGAGCTGCCTCTAAGCTGGTGATCTAGGGTCCCTTTGGAAGGCAGTCTGGCCTTCTGGGAGGCCGGCTGCTTCTGCGGGGCAGGGTGTGTCGCACAACCCAGGGGTCCCATGCCCTTGGCCTCTGCCCACGGCCTGTCTTTGCTGCAAAGCAGGGCCCCTGCTCAGTGTCGGAGGAGGTCGTCAGGAGGATGCAAATCACAGAGGTGACCAGATTTCCTTGCCAATTGTGCCATAATGAACTCTCATCAGATCTTCATCCGTGGCCATTTTAAAGTCCTTCTGTCATTTACGGACATTTGTCATGCTCTGATGCTTTTGCAAAAGTGTTCCTTTAAGAAGAATCTTGAAGCATTTCTTCAAGGTTTGTGGAAAAGTATAGCTTTCCAAAGGGCTTCCCTGATAGCTCAGATGGTAAAGAATCCGCCTGCATTGCAGGAGACACCAGTTCAATTCCTGGGTCGGGAAGATCCCCTGGAGTTGGGATAGGCTACCCATTCCAATATTCTTGGACTTCCCTTATGGCTCAGCTGGTAAAGAATCCGCCTGCAGTGCAGGATACCTGGGTTTGATCCCTGGGTTGGGAAGATCCCCTGGAGAAGGGAAAGGCTACCCACTCCAGTATTCTGGCCTGGAGAATTCCATGGACTGTATAGTCCATGGGGTCCTAAAGAGTAGGACACCACTGAGTGACTTTCACTTTCACTTCACGTCATAGCTTTCTGAGAACTAAGATCACACCACTGAACAGAATACGGATTCACAGAGTTCTGACGGAAAACTGCTGAGGGTGACTAAAATTTTTATAACCCTTTATTGGAAACATTGTTGATTCTTTAGTGTTTTGTTTTCTCCAGATTTAAGAAAACCATTTGTCTTTTAAACTACCAGCAGTTTGCTGACTTATACCCTTGGGATCAAAGATGAAACATTTATCTTTTTCTCCCTACTTTATTTCTCCAGAACTGAGAAAATTTTAGAATGAGTAGTCTTATTTTCATGGCAATACAGTTATTTGCATAAATTCAATAAGAATCTGTTCTTGTCAAGGGGCTGAACTGTAGCAGCTGAGGGCTGAAGCCAGCATTGAGCTGGTGGTCCCTCCTGAGCCTTGGCCATTTGCCCTTTGTCCTGACAGCCGGGCTGTTCTCAAGGGAGTAACCTGATGGCTTAGCCAACAGGGACCCGAAAGTGGATTTTCATGAATAACCCCTGGTGTGGTCAGGATGTATGGAGAGACGTCTGCGTCCCCCCTGCAGGAGACTGGGCACCTCACTTGTCTTCCATGTCCCCACTCATGAGGCGCTGACACCCCTGGCGATCAGGAGGCTGATGCCCCAGTCTAGGTACCAGCCCTGGTTACTGGCCCTTCAGTAGAATCATCAGTAGGTGGGATGCACAGGAAGGGCATCCGCCGCAGCACCTGGATGGGGTGACGTGTTGCCAGGACCCTGCATTGCCCTTGAATACAGTGAGTTGGTTAATGCAGCAGCAGCACCTCCTGTTCTAAACAGTGCCCACGGCAGCTGCCAGAGGAGTCCAGGGCCACCCCCAGGAGTTCCCCACCAACGACGGGTCAGCAACCGGATCATATCAACTAAGTGAGGGTTCTAAATATGCTTTGATTTGCGTGGACACTGCTTCTGGCCTAACTCAAGCTTTCCCATCACCACATGAACCAGGCCGCCACCCTCTGTTGATCAGAGAAGCAGAGCGCCATGAACTGACTCCCTCGTCAAACAGTGATGGGGGTCACATGTCAAAGGCTGGGATGTGTGAGACTAGCAAAGGAGCATGGTGTTCAAAGGAGGTTCCCTCTGCCCTCAAACCTGCAGGCAGCAGATTAAATCACTAACAGGTCCAACCAGCCTGCCTGGGTGGACTAAGAAGCTGTCCCAGACTTTATGCACTTGAGTGATCAACCGGCAGGGACTGTTGCCCCCTAGGCCAGCCTGGGGGCCCTGCCAAAAATCGCAACCCCATGAAGTATTGAAGTGTCAGCAGACAGCAGTGCCCTGCTTCTCATCGCGGGGCAATGTGCTGTGCTGCTGGGAGCACCAAGCCCCCACGCCCGGGACAGGTGGCGTCCACGGGAAGCTGCAGTGGGACGTCCCACCTAGGTAGGAGGGTAGCTTCCTACTCCGGGGGAACTGCTCAGTCTCCGCCGGACCCCTTGTGGTGCTGCCAGCTGCCTGTGGAAATGCAGTATGCCTGGAGTGGACTGTGCACCCACTGAGAGAGGGGTCCTGGTCTGGTGGACCCCACCCCAGTCCATCTCACACCTGACAGGGCTGCCTCTCCCAGCCAGCATGTGTGGTGTGCTCAACCAGGTCAGGTCCTAAAGCTGCCCAACTCCTGCTCCTCGAGGACAGGCGGGTCTGTTCTCTTTTCTGCTGGTACCATCACCTGGCCACCACCTTCATCCCTCCATTGGCCTGGATGCTATTTTAGCCCACGTAGAAGCCCTCCCCCAGTTCACCCAGCAAGCCTTGAATAGCTGGCAAAGCCAGCCCTCCCTGTACACCGAAATGCCTCTAGGGAGAAAAGCCGTCCTCCAAGTTAAAATGGCCTGGGAGGGTTCTCTCTGCTTGCTTCACAAGGAGGCGCCTGTGTGTTTGTTGTCTAAACACGATGTTGCATGTTCACACCTGATGGATCTGTGAGTATGTCTTCTTTGTTAAAGTCACATGGAGACACAAGCAAACACCCTGAGTGATCCACCCCCAGCCAAGGGAACTTTGGTAAATCCGTGGTTTGGGTCATGCGGCTCTTGATGGGGAGATGTTACTTAATTTGGGAATCGTTCTGATCTCTGCTTTCTCTTCGTGTGCCTATTGCTGCCAAACAAGCCACAAGCCATGTTGATGCTGGTGAAAGGCTTGCTGACTTCTCAGAGCCCGTTGTAGGGAGCAAGGGTGCAAGTGTGATTGGAGGAGCCAGTGGGGAGGCCTGGAGTGTGGAGGGACGTTTTAAAGAAGACGCGACCTTGGACTGACCCTTGAGCTGGCCCCAGGCAATCGGAGGCTCCTCAGTCCCTCCCCAACCTTGAACTGTACCTTCCGCCCTCCTTTCCCACAGTCCCATTTTCAAGGACGCAGCCTGGAGAGAGAGCAACGAGGTGTTGAGACTTCTGGACGGAACACCCAACTGAACTGGGTAAGGGCTCTGTATGAACGTTAAGATCTGCTGGGAGGGTGGAGATGCCTCCTGGACTGGCCCAAGCCAGTCCTCCTGTGTAAGTTTCCTTGCTTATTAAATCTGCCACCTACCTGCCTGGCTTTGGTTCTTCCTTGCCTTCAGTGTTTGGGGGGCCAGCTTCAGATATCCTCCGGGGATCTCCTGAGTTTTTAAGCCAGCGCTCAGGAGCTGCGTTGTCAGGGGTCCCGTGCCTGGGGACCCGCAGACCGCCGAGCTGGCGGGAAAGGCAAACCCACGCCTGGAATTGGAATCCTCACCTGTGACGCTGCCTTTTTTTCCGGCCATGCTGCACGACATGTGGGATCTTAGTTCCCTGATCAAGGATCAAACCCATGTGCCGTCTGTAGACAGCGCTAAGTTTTAACCACTGGACCACGAGGGAAGTCCCGACACCTGTGAGGATGGGCCACAGGCTCTCCCTTTGCAGCTTGCTGGGACACACAGAGGCAGCGGCAGCTGATCCACCTTGGTCAGTGGGAGTCCACAGTGCTGGGCTGTCTATGGCCCCCATCGCTGGCACGATGACTTATTCCGTCACGCACCTTTTAAGTTCTGGGTGGCCAGTGACAATGGCTGACAGCGTCAGCTGACCGAGTCGTTTTGTCTCCTGGGTTGTTCAGTGGATGCACAACCCGCGTATCATGTGAGTGTTTCTCGTGGGTGTGAACGTGTGACACGCAAGTCCGTCCTCTCCACGGAGGGTCTGTGTGTGCCTCTGCGTGCTTCCACTCCAGATCATCTCATCTCTGATCTTCCAGATTTTTTCGTTCCAGACCCCTGACTAAAGCCCAGACCTTTGGCTACTGTCCAGGAATACTGATACAGTCTCACTTCTGTCCAAAGTGAAGGACCAGAGGCGTTGTTTGCAGATCTGCCCAGTGGGGGGTGTCCCCTCTCAGTGTCTTTCGGGTATGCTCCGTGTTGAAAGATAAACTTAGGCATTTCAAATATTTTAAGAGTTTATTTGGACATTTTTTTATTCAAATCAGCCAGCACCAAACTGTGTTGAGGCAGCTTCACCAGCTGGAGCTCAGAGACTGGCTTGTAGGAAGCAAGGCAGGGACCTACTGGTTGGATATAGCTTAAAGCTCAGCTGGGTGAATGTGATTGGCTGTCCTTAGTTTAGCTTTAATAACCTTGAGGCATTTCAGCCTTAGATTTTGGTTTGCTGACTCAGGCTGCCAGGACATTGGAGCCATATCAGTCTAACAGCCTCCTATTTGATTAACACCCTGAATACGGCTTTAATGCAGCTGCCATCTGTTTTCAGCTTGAACCACTGCAAGGAATGTTTAGGAGACAGAATGGGTGAATTGAAGGATTTGGTAAATGATTCCCTTTGTCTTCCTTCCCAAAGTCTTCCCCTCTAATACTCTGAATTTTCTATTCCCTCCTAGAGTATAAATTCCATCAGAGTAGGATTTTTTTTTTTTTTTTTTGGCTGTGCTGCTTGGCATACGTGATCTTAGTTACCTGACCAGGGATCGAACCTGGGCCAATGGCAGTTGATGTGCAGATTCCTAACCACTGGACCACCAAGAAAGTCCCCAGAGTAGGGATTTTTGCTGCTAATTTTGCTGCTATGATCCCTGGTGTCTAGAACAGTACCTGGCACAATGTGTGTTCCCGATAAACATTTGTTGAATGAACAAACGAGTGGGTCTCAGAAAACCCGTAAGACTGGTTGGAAGCACTCATCTTACCCTGTTTGCTTTCCCACAGCCCCTCCTTCCAAAGCTTAACTTACGGTGTTCTCCAAATATCCCCTGCACAGCGCTGCCCTTCACCTCCACTACAGCTGACAGTCTCCCCGAGTGTCTGCAAGAGGCAAATCTCTGGTCTTCCTGCCTCCACTTTTCATTGCTTCCCAAGCACCGTCCATTTTGTTAGGGAATTGTTGATTGAAACTAAGTGCCTTGCTCAGGCATGATGATGGCCCCTTGCATGAGTTGTCTCCCAACAGAAGGCCCCAACAAGACGCATGGTGCTGCTCCTGGGAGGATTCAGAGGGAACAAAAGCAGGGAGAAGATGCCAACCCATAATATGTCCTGCCAACCTCCCAGAATCCTTTGCGCTGGGGTCCACCTTGGCTGAGAGAAGCACTCGCCACCAGGAAGGACCCTGAGTCAGAACAAATATGGACCAAGCAAGATGACTGGCCAGAGACAACCCAGAAACTAAACCATCACTATTAAACCTGCAACTGCGAGCCACGTGGCAGGGCAGTTCTCCTGGGCTCCCCTACCCTCTCCTGGGTTCTCCTGGGCTCCCCTACCCTCTCCTGGGTTCTCCTGGGCTCCCCTACCCTCTCCTGGGTTCTCCTGGGCTCCCCTACCCTCTCCTGGGTTCTCCTGGGCTCCCCTACCCTCTCTACCTGGGTGCCCTTTCCCAATATACTTTCTTGCTTTGTCAGCATGTGTGCCTCCTCAGAAAATTAATTTCTGAGTGTTAGATAGTAGCTCGTTCTGGGGCCCCAAAAGGGCCTGCCACAATTTTAGTCACTGTTGACGGAATTGATCTTTTTCTGATGTAAATCAGATCATGTCTTTTCTCGGCTTGCCTGTGGCTGCCCACCTGATAGTGATGAAAGGCAGACGCGGGCCCCGCCCTGGCCCACCTGGTACTGCTTACTTGCAAGCCAAACTGTGTTCTTTTTCTTCCTCAGGCGTATCAAGCTCCTTTCCGCCGCTGTCTTTGCTCTGCTCTGTCCTTTTTCATGTGTGTGCAAATTGGCTTCCTCCTGTCACTCAGGTTTCAGCAAAACGCCTCTTCCTGAAGGAGTCTTCCCTAGCGCCCAATTGTAAGGAGACCCCCTATCTCTCTCCATCCCAGAGCAATTTTTTTTCCTTCATATCTCTTATCACTATTAGAAATGATCTCCTTTTAGAAATATTTTTTTCTGAGCTTTTAAATCCCTCTGTTAGAATGTAAACTTTTTGAGAAAAGAAATCTTATTGTTCTTGGGAACAAAAATCATATTCCCAGAATCCAGCCAAGCACGCGGCACACGCATGTCAGCGCACACACACACACACACACCAATACAAACAGTGACTTAGCGCTGATAGTGACTTAAAATATCTGTTTCAGGAAGACAGCAATGAAGAGCAGTTTGTTCATGACCTTGGAAAAACCAAGAGAGCTGTTTTTACCGTCACCAGTAAGTACAGGGGGTGGAACTCTTGGCTGTGGTTAGCAGAGGCTGTAATGCTTTTCTCTGTCTAGTTATTTGAGGCTCAGCTTTGATCTCTGGGACCAAGGAGGGTCATGGATATCTTGGTAATTTCTTTAGAATTGCATGAAAGCAGTGTACCTTGAATTTTAAAAGCCTAATTATGTTGTTTTGAACAAAAATGACTTTAGCTTGTGATTCAGCCAGTTTTTTTCTGTAAAGAGCTGGAGAGTTAATATTTTTGGCTTTATGGGCCATATGGTCTCAGTTGCTGCTTCTCAGTTCTGCCCTTCTAGTGCAAAGGCAGCTATAAACAATACTTAAGCAAGCGGCCGTGGCAGGGCGTGACCTGGCTCGGGAGTTGGAAATGGGGAGGCAGATTTGGTCAGTGGGCTGTAGTTGCATAATTCCTGCTCTAAGTCTTCAAGGAAGTACATTTTCAGAGATGTTTAGCCAGCTAGTCTTTCTGTGCCAGTAGGGGATCCAGAAACTTTGCAGCATAAATTTAGAAAGCTGAATTTGGGGACTAGAAGAGTAACAATAATTGTAATAGCAGTAGCTGATGTGACAGAGGATGAGACGGCTGCATGGCATCGCTGATTCAATGAACATGAACGTGGGCAAACTCCGGGAGATGGTGGGGGACAGGGAAGCCTGGAGTGCTGCAGTCCATGGGGTCACGGGGCTGGACATGACTTGGTGCCTGAACAACAACAAACAATGCTTAGGTAGTATGTGGGGGAGTATTTCAAGTACTTTTCTTAACGTCTTCTAGTTTCATCCTCACGATGTTACTGAACTTGGGTCCACCTGCCTGAGTGCCCAGTTAAAGCCAATCTGCTGACACCAGGCTCTGGTGAAGGAAAGTACAGTCTCTATTGCAGGGCATTAGACAAGGCATCCAGGGACAGCTAGTTCTCTGGAAGCCCAAACTTCCTGTTGGGTTTCAGGAAAGCATTTTTAAAGGTCAGGTGTGGGAGGGGAGTTGCTGTTTTTGTGATCAATCAGGTCATGATTGATGAGCCTCTGATGGCTCATCAACCATCCTCTGATTGGTTTAAATTGTTATTTAAGAAAAAGGAGGAAAAAACCCTCCTTTTTCTTATCCATAAATTGGAGTTGTTACTGGAACAAACTTGGGTCCATTTTCTGCCTCGCAGCAAAGCCAATTTACTGACACTGGATTGTGGTGGAAGAAAAAAGACAGTGTTTATTGCAGGGCACCTAGCAGAGAGTATGGGCAGCTCATGCTCAAAGGGCCCAGACTCCCTGATGGGCTTCAGGAGAAGGCTTTTAAAGGCAGCCTTTGAGGGGCGGGCTGAAGGGTGCCTGACTTTCTTCTGATTGGTTTGTGGGAGGTGACAGGGTGATGTTTCAGGAATCTTAATCATCAGCATTCTGGTTCCAGCCAATCTGGGCTCTTGTGCTTGTGCTCAGGCTATAGTGACCATCCTCCACCTGGGTTGGGGGGAAGTCTTAGTTCCTGCAGAACTACTCAGAGATACGCATCAGTTCAGTCGCTCAGTCTTTGCAACCCCATGGACTGCAGCATGCCAGGCCTCCCTGTCCATCACCAACTCCCAGAGCTTGCTGAAATTCATGTCCATTGAGTCGGTGATGTCATCCAACCATCTCATCCTCTGTCATCCCCTTCTCCTCCTGCCGTCAATCTTTCCCAGCATCAGGATATTTTCCAATGAGTCAGTTCTTTGCAACAGGTGGCAAAAGTATTGGATTTTCAGCTCCAGCATCAGTCCTTCCAATGAACACCCAGGACTGATCTCCTTTAGGATGGACTGGTTGGATCTCCTTGCAGTCCAAGGGACTCTCAAGAGTCTTCTCCGGCACCACAGTTCAGAAACATCAGTATGCATCAGATCGTTGTGTACTTTTCTTGAGGAGGAACGCAGGGCTGTTTCATCACTGTAGTGTTGTCATTCTTTTTCGTCTTTACCTGCTTTCTTTTCCTTCTTGAATCTCATACTTCCGTAATTAGTAACTGCACCTGCCTTTTCTTTGGAGCTTAGGGAAGGTCTAAGAGACTAAAGCCTTTTTCTATAAACAACAAATGGGCACACAGAGGAGCTTTTGTACCCAGGAGGGCCCCACAGGGTGCTGCTTGGTTTCAGAGTCAGTAATATTATCTATGCAACAATGGTTTTGAGCCTCAAATAAAGTTATCAATATATTAACTGCCTGCTCTATACAGAGAGTGGCTGTTTTGTTGAGAGATGAATGTGGGCTTTTCCATATTAATGAATTCTCTAGGAGCTTGGTTGCTAAGTCCAGAGAATTCAATTGATTTGGATTTCATATTTCTATATCTATATAGGTTTATTAATACTATTATAATTACAGTTACTATTATAGTGTCATCCATGTGACCTGTTAGTAAATAGGAGAAAAGCTTTGTCAAGGTAAAAAATGCCATATCCAGATATTAATTCCCCTAAAATAAGCAGTGTAAACCATAAAGCATTAACAAAGAACCTTAAAACATTCCTTCTGAAGAGACGAAAGGTTAGAAAGCTGCCCCTGTTGGCTGGCTCAGGCCCACCCCTTCCTAGAGCAGCGGGGCATGAGATGACCTCTCAAGGTTCCTTGTAGTTTTGGTTTTGTTTTCTGATGTCTGTTTAAAGATTATGCTAATACTGCTGATGTAAAATCCTTTGTACACAGTGATGCTTAAAAATACTGGCTCCTGACCTGAATCTATCCCTGCCGAGTTAAAATTGTATGCTGGAGATTAACAGGACTCAAATGCTCATGTTTTATACAAGCCATTGGGTCTTTTTCTTCTCCTCAAAAAGATTTCTTGTTATTGTTATATTTTGGACTAAAGCAGAAAGAGAAGGTTGATAAAAAATGCATTCAGATAGAGAAGGATTTAACTAAGCTTAATTTTTATATTGTGGGTGAGAAAAAGGAATGAATAATAATGTAGAATACAAAGACCCAGGAGGTGACCCCCCAGTAAGATATCACCAGAGCAGCATATTAACTAGGAAAGAGGCTTTGTAGATGAGAATAGAGTTCCCAGATTGGTAAGCCGCGTGGATCCAATAAGTAACTCGTCTAGAATTTTGGGAGAATAGGCTTTGGAGCCGGCGTAGGAGGGTTCAGACACCAGCAGTTCTGACCTCTGATGGCCTCTGTGTTCTTGGCAATGTATCTTGTGCTTCTCATCTATAAAATGGGAATAATGATAGAACCTACTTCTCAGGGTCGTTGGGAAGATTAAAGAGGTAATAAATGTAATGTGGCTAGCACGGTGCCTGGAATATGTGCTCAATAATAGCAGTTAATTAAAAATCATACGTACTATTGTGCTTTATTTTGTTTCCTTTTTGTTTTGCTTCTTTGCTTTGTTTTTTTTTTTCTTTTTTGCTGCACCATGAGGCTTGTGGGATCTTATCCCAGGGATCAAATCTGAGCCCCACTGCAATGGAAGCGTGGAGGCTTAACCACTGGACTATCAGGGTAGTCCTTCTGTACTTTTTATGATGGAAAAATTTAAAAATTTTAAAAATATTCGGAGAGAAATATAATAACCCCCATGCATTCATCAGCAGTTACCCATTTACGAGCAATCTTGTCTTACCCAATGCCCATTCACTTCTCTTACTTTTTCTTGATTATTTTGAAACAGATTACATTCATATATTTTACTTTGAAATATTCCAGTATGTATCTCTAAAATAAAGGTAGCAGAACACAGTGGCAGCGTTCAGAATATGCCACTGAGACATAAATATTATTTTGAAATGAAGTCATTTGAGAATAAACTTCTTTTTCCCCTGAACTCTTTTTATCTGCCTAAGAGCAGAGACTCTCAGAAGAACTCAACGGTAGTAAAAGTTCCAGGAATGTATAACTAGGGAAGACGGACTCATCACTCATCCGAGAAGTTGGAGCCATATCTACACAGACATTGTCACAAAACCATACCTATCATCTGTTCTCCTGGGGGGGCCATTTATCTTTCCTAGAAGTCACTTGTTTTCCCATAAGTGCCCTTTCTTCTCCTCTTCTTGCCCTATTAAGGTTCATCAGTCCCAGACTATAAAGATAAGACGCCTTTTTGAATCATGTTCCTTTTTGCTTTGCTTCTTTCTTCCTGGCCGCACCTTGCAGGCTCCTGCCCATTCTGATAACCTTGAGACACACCTGGATCTGTCCACATTCTGTCCTCTCCCAGGCTCCACCACCCTGGCCCACGCCACTGCCCTCTCCTGTCCATGTCACCGTAGCGGCCCTTGTAGTAAGTCTCCCTGATTCTCTCCTTGAGTCCCTGCCGCCTGTTCTCAAACCCAACAGCCAGAATAACCCTTATAAAACCTAAGCCATTTACACAACTCCTTTGCTCAAACCCTTTCAGAATAAGTATTGAAGTCCTTGCAATGGTTTAAAAGCTTCTAAATAATCTGCACCACTTCACCTCACTCTACTCCAGCCTTATTTTCGTGCTTGGCAGATCTTTATTATTATTTTAAATTAATTTTTAGTGGGATATAATTGATTTACACTGTTGTGTTAGTTTCAGGTGGACAACAAAGTGAAGCACGCATCCACATCCATATATCCACTCGTTTACAGATTCTTTTCCTATGTGGGGTATTACTGGTTATTGAGTGAGTTCCCTGTGCTGTACAGTAGGTCCTTGTTATTCTGTTTTATATATAGTAGTGTGTATATGTCAGTCCCCAATCCTAATTTATGCCTTTTCCTCTTCCCCCTTGGTATCATAAGTTTGTTTTCTATGTATCTGTGACTATTTCTGTTTTGTCAATCAGTTCATTTGTACCATATTTTTAGATTCCACATGTAAGCCATATCATATGACATTTGTTTTTCTCTTTCTGACTTACTTCCCTTGGTATGATAACCTCCAGGTCCATCCATATGCTGCAAATGGCATTATTTCTTTTTTGCAGTTGAGTAGTGTTCCATTGTATATATGTACCATATCTTCTTGATCCTTTATCCTGTTGATGGTGGCTCAGATGGTAAAGAATCTACCTGCAATGCAGGAGCTGCTGTTGCTGGTGCGAAGTCGCTTCAGTCGTGTCCGACTCTGTGCGACCCCACAGACGGCACCCCACCAGGCTCCCCCGTCCCTGGGATTCTCCAGGCAAGAACACTGGAGTGGGTTGCCATTTCCGTCTCCAATGCATGAAAGTGAAAAGTGAAAGTGAAGTCGCTCAGTTGTGTCTGACTCTTAGCGACCCCATGGACTGCAGCCCACCAGGCTCCTCCATCCATGGGATTTTCCAGGCAAGAGTAATGCAGGAGAGCAGGGTTCAATCCCTGGGATGGGAAAACCCCCTGGGGAGGGGAATGGCTACTCTCTCCAGTATTCTTGCTTGGGAAATCCCATGGACAGAGGAGCCGGCAGGCTACAGTCCATAGGGTTGCAAAGAGTCAGACACAACTGCGCAACTAACACTTTCACTCTTTTTCCCCCAGTATTCCATTGTATATATATGCACCACACTTCCTCATCTAGTCAAGTGTTTTCAGACACTTAGGTTGCTTCTTTTGCAGGTTTTTAAATGCACCTGTCATATCCCTTCACAGGGCCTTTGCTCTGGATGTTCTTTTTGCCGGTAGTGCTCTTCTCCCAGACTCCCACATGACCAATTCTCTTACCTTCTTCAAGCCTTTGCTCAAACATCACCTTCTCAAGAACCCGCAGCCTAACCACTCTTAAATACTGCACTCTACCTCCTGCCCCCACACTACTGATCATTCTCACCCTGCTCCTCTTTTTAATTTTCTAAGGTATTTAGTTGCCTGCTCATGTACCTTATCATTTACTTGTCCATTGCTTACGTATTTGTTCCTCCAGAAGGTAAGTTTCCTGATGGTCTTTTGTTTTGTTCACTGAAGCATCCCGTGTGTCTCGGTCAATGTCTGGCACAGAGAAACTGCCTAGAAGACACTTGCTGGATGGATGGCTGAATTTCTGTCAGTTATCCCTATAAAGAGAACGTAAGTGCATTCCATGAGCCAAAGGACCTCTGGCTCATGTGACCATCCACTCCCCATTTTTTTTTTTTTTTTCCTTTTCTTCCTCTTGGCAATTCATCTGTGTGCCTGGCACTGTATTAAATGTTTTCCAGTCTTGTCTCATTTAATCCTTCAAACAACCCTTAAGAAAATAGGTGCTAACAGTATGCATCTTCAGATGATGAAAATCAGGCCTAGGAAAACTCAGCTCCTGGCCATAACCTGCAGGATGAGAGCTGGAAATAAAATCCAAGAGACACCTACATCACTGCTTTAAGCCACTAGGTCATTCCTTCCCCGGGGGGTGGAATTGCTCTAAATTTAGTCATTTATGGCAGTTTCTCCATTCGTTCATTCAACAGGTATTTATTAAGCACCAACTGCGTCAGGTCCTTAGGACACATCAGTGGACCAAACAAGAACCCTTGCCCTCTGCACTTTCCTTTCACCGACCTCTTTCAAAGCTCCAGTTCCGGGCTAATGTGGGGGGAGTCAGGCCGCGTCCTAGGGTCTGTGGGTCTATGGCCATAGAGAACACCCTTCACATAAAACCACTCTTCTTATGCGGTGCATACAGACCATGGAATACTTGTCAGCCACCAAAAGGAATTAAATGCTGTTACACGCAGCACATGGATGGACCTAGAGATGATCAGACTACATGAAATGAGACGGGCAGGGAGAGACAAATGTATGCTCTCCTTTATATGTGGGATCTGACATGGCACAAGTAAACGTGTCTGCAGAACCGGGCAGGGAGAGACAAATGTACGCTCTCCTTTATATGTGGAACCTGACATGGCACAAGTAAACGTGTCTGCAGAACAGAAACAGACTCACAGACAGAGAGAACAGGCTTCTGGTGGGCAAGGGGGCGCGAAGTGGGGAAAGGGTGGTTAGCAAATACAAACCATTATACCCAGAGTGGATGAACAAGGTCCTACTCTATAGCACAGGGAACTATATGCAGTATCCTGTGATAAGCCATAATGGAAAAGAATATGAAAAAGAATGTATATGATCATATGATAACGGAGTCACTTTGCTGTACAGGGCCTCCCCTGGTGGCTCAGATGGTAAAGAATCTGCCTGCAATGCAGGAGACCAGGGTTCGATCCCTGGGTCAGGAAGATCCCCTGGAGAAGAGGAAGGCAACCTACTCTAGTGTTCTTGCCTGGGAAATCCCACGGACAGAGAAGCCTGGTGGGCTCTAGTCCACGGGGTCACAAAGACTCAGAGACAACTGAGGGACTAGCAATTGCTGTACAGAAGAAATTAACACAATGTCGTAAATCAACTACACTTCAATTAAATTAAAAAAAAAAATAATTCTTCTTCACCCAAACTTGTTTTGACAGCCCATCCGAAGTACCTGGATTAATGCCACCTTTGGTGAGATTTGAAAGGCCTGCCTTTAAGTACTTTCTAAAAATGTTTAGATTGGCCCCCACTTTATAGATGAGGAAATGAAGCCTTAGATGACTTTGTGACATTCTGAAAGTCAGTAAATGGCAGAGCCAGGATTTCTGGCTTCAAACTTTATGCTCATGATTCTTAGTTACCACTAGAGCAGCACCTGGTGCGCTGAGTGGGATGGGGTGGGGATGATGGGGGGTGGGGGTGTTCTGCCTGGTAGATAAGAGGAGAATTGAACAGGAAAAGGAAGGGATCCTGGAGGCCCAGACTTGCCCAGGTGTTTTCCTGCTGTGGGGTAACAGGGCCCTGTTTGATTACCAGGGGCAGGTCAGTCCTTTGGCGGGGTGGGGGACATGAGAAGAGATAGGGCAGGGGTGATGTCGGGAGCCCTACGGGCTGGACCTTGGAAGCACCTGGGTACCTTTTCTCACACTGATTTCTGGAGGGCACAGCCTCAGAGGCACTGGAGCTGGGGCTGGAGAAAGTCACCCGTGCTGGGCTGTGGCCTCCCACCTCGCCTGCCGGACGGACTCAGCCTGACTCAGGATGTGGCAGCTAATGTCTCCACCTGGTTGAGATGGGAAATGTCTAAAGAGCAAGGATTCTGTTTATTGCCGTTCTGCTCTTCCTGTCCACATGGGAGAGGAAGTGAGATGTAATGGGGAGAGAACAGGCTTTGGATTCAAAAAAGTGGCTCTGTCATTTACCACCCAAATTATTTGTTTCCTGTCCATAAGAAGGAGCTGAGGCGCCAACAGTACTTATAAATATTCATTCATTTTTGGAGCATTTATTGGCATCTTTTATACACAAAGAAGTATACATGCTAAGTATCAAGGATATGATAGTTTAAAGTTCCTGGCATATACTTGCTGCTGAATAAATAGTAGCAATTATTATTGTCATTATAATTACTGGTATACATGAGTGAATCAGCAGTGAGTCTTCTGGAGTGGTAGATATCACATCAGTTAGCATTCCAACTAACTAACTAGACGTCCCACCCTAGTATCTTTGTGGAGCCTTATCTGCTGGGAATGATCCTTTTCCTCTCTAACTGGAAGTACTGTGTCTTTCTGCAATGGCTATGTGACTTCTGACAACCCTGGTCAACTGTATCCCAAAAGGAAATTAAGCTGCTTGCCCTGAATATCTTTGTTTCATGATGCTTGATAGAGATTTGCTAATAATTTCGACCTGGTAAAGAGTCGGTCAGTAGAAAATTAGAAATTTTAATGAGGATTCTCATTAGCTGTTCCTTGCAAATAATGGAGCTATAATCTTACTCAAGATTCTTGGCAAAGCAATTCTCATTTCAATTCTTCCAAGTAATTATTATTTAGTGTTTATAACACTTTGTATTTCCTTAAATTTTTTCAATTATCTTTTCCATTATTCTTTAGGGGAAAAAAATCCCCAGAAAATAAAACCCCTGAGGCATCTTAGCATATTAGTCTCTATTTCACAGATGGGGGAAAATGGGACAGATCTTTAACAAACACCAGTGTAACCCGTTATGCTTATGAAAATGATAGAAAGTTCTCTCTTAATGATTAGTCACAAGCAGCACTTAACCATTAAAATAAGAAGTACATGCACACACACACATACACACACAGAGATAGAAAAGATGCTGTTGGTTTAATGCTTGCAATGTTCAGTGAGCAAAAACAACTCTGTATGACTTCTTTCCAGAAAATTCATGTGTTGAATAAACCCAGATTAAAGATGGTGATTTCATCACCTCTTTGCTGGTTTCTTGCCTTCAGAATTCCTGTTTTCCTCCTTGTCGTCTTCATTTCTTCTATTATTTTTTTAAATAAAAAAGTGAAAGTGATGTTCAGTTGTGCCCCACTCTTTGCAACCCCGTGGAAAGTGGTAGATTTAATAATGGTGGGTCTTTTCATGAAGGTGGTGAATGCAAACTCTTCCATTGAGAATGGATGGACAAGGTCCTACTGTATAGCACAGGGACCCACATCCAATCTCTTGGGATAAACCAAAATGGAAAAGAATATTAAAAAAACAATGTTTATATGTGTATAACTGAGCCACATTGTTATACAGCAGAGACTGGCACAACATTGTAAATCAACTTCTCTACTCAGTTCAGTTTGTCAATAACTCAGTCAATTTCAGTTTCATGCAACTACAAACGTTTGTTTTTGGCTCCTACACTCTGGGTGATCTGGGCTGGTCTGCTCCATGCTGAAGGGGCAGTGTCTACCCAGGGTATGCTTTTCTCATGGCAAAGACTCAAGCACGATAGTATAAGCATAATGCATAAGCACGTGTTCAGTCTTTGCTGGCGGCTCATCTCATCAGCCAAAGCAAGGCACACTGCCGTCCCAAAGCTGAGGGACAGGGAAGCTTGCTCCGCCCGTCAGAGGGCCAGAGCACGGGTTTGGATGTGTTGCTGGTGCGAGTGGAGAGGTGGTAAAGCCCTGAAGACACAGGCAGTGTCTTCCTCTTCCCCTCTTGCCCTGACTCTTCTGACTTGCCCTTTAGAGGGTAACTGCAACTGAGCAACTGCAAGATGGGGTCACCGTAAGATAAAGTCTCGGGAAGGATGGCTGCCCAAGGATGTGCTAGGTCGAAATGTAATATCTAAGGAGGCTACCCGGGGTTTCCCAGGGATGTTAGACTTCCGGCCAAGACACTTGCATAATTTTCTATCCCTGTATTGTAGCCCTTTGCCAGTGACTCTGAGGATCTTCTCTTCTGAAGGTGGGGTCCGTTTCCCTGTCCCTGGAATCTGGGTTGGCTGGTGGCTTGCTTCGGCCAATCCCAGTCATCATGGGCTTTGCATGCTTCTGTTCTCACTTTGCCACCAGCATGAGAACAAGCCCAGGCTAGCGGGCTGCAAGATGAGAAGACCACGTGGAGCAGAGTCTCTGCTGAAGCCACTACCAGTCAGCCAGGGCACAGCCGGCCCGCCAGCTGGCGGCAGACAGGAGTGTGCTCAGATGGGAATAATACACAGATGTTGGTTTTTAATTGAAGTATAGTTGTTTACAATGTGTTAGTTTCTGCTGCACAGCAAAGTGATTCAGGTATATATATATTCTTTATATATATAAATATACATAGTTATATATATAACTCTATATATTCTTTTTTTTTTTTTTGGTATTCTTTTCCATGATGGTTTATCATAGGATATTGAACATAGTTCTCTGTGCTCTACAGTAGGACTTTGTTGTTATGGCTGCTGTTTTAAGGCATCAAGTTTTGGGTGGCGTGTTAGGCAGAAGTACTAACTTAAACACCCTGGATCGTCCCATCTTGGGCTACCTGGTACCACAGCATCGCTTTCCCAGATCCTCCACATTCTTGGAACGAACAGGAGGTGATAAAACATTTGCTGTTTGCTGATGCTGTCTCTTGTTGCCCAAAACTGCATTCCCCACAGTTCAGGAGATTTTTTTCGTGCCTGACTTTTCCACAGTTAGCTTATATAGTGGGTAGCTATTTCTTTAGAAAGATTCTAGGATACAAATTGGTTTTGGAGAATGTAATTACTGATATAATACAATGGAAAGGGAAGCTTGCAGGGTTTTCTGTTCAAGCTGTCTGATGCATTCTGATTTCTGTAACAATGATAATTAATTGTAGCTGGGTAGAAAATCCATTCTCTTTGAGGAATCAGTGAACTGTAGAGAAATTTGTCAGTAACCGTTGTCTGGAATTTTAGTCTCCATGTAGGAGACAATAATTTTGCAATGATAGCTAATGTACAGCAATACCAATCCAAGATAGAGAAGCCTATTATGCACTATTGTGTATTTCTAGAAATATGTTATATTGGGATTGAGATCAAAAAGGTAAGAGGCCTGATATCAAAGCTCTGCTTTTCTCTTCCCTATTTTATATCAGCATGCCGACTTAAAGAAAATGCACAATGTAAGAGTTGTGAGTTGAGTTTCATTGGGGGCAAAAAGAAGACTGTGGCCTGGGAGAGAGCACCTCAGATAGCTCTGAGAAACTGCTCCGCAGATGCAGGAGGGAAGAGCAGTATGCATGTGATTTTGGTGAAGTGGGGGGGGGGCGGTACATGCATTGAAACACACACTTTTTTTGCGGAAGGTTTCTGTCAGTCCTGAGGAGCAAATGTCACCATGAAGGAGTTTAGTGCTTTTCTAGATGAGAGGAGATGCAAGAATTGGGCTCCTAAAATCTTCTCCTGAAAATAACTATCTGAAGGCCTGTTATGCCCATTTTCCCCAGAGCACCGATTGCCTCATTTCTGTTCTCCACCTTGAGTTCCTTTCAGAGGGTGTTGAAGGTCAGTGGCTTTGACTGCATGACTGCAGCGGCTCATGATTTAATCCTTGTAAATCCTTGCAAATCAGAGGGAGATGGCAAGTGCCCATGGCAAGTGCCAACTTGTAGTTGACAAGCCCTGAAATACAATATAAAGAGAAAAATGTGAAGCTGTAAGTGTGGCAGACTTTTGCAGTTATCAAACATAATTAAGGCCATGATCTTTGGGATTTGAAGAAATTATCAGTCTATGAAGGTATCAGGGGAACTTTCCATCTTTGCAGTTAATCTACAATTCCACTGTAGATTTTCTGTGGTTTAGTGTTTTGTTATCAATGTTTTTCTGCTCATAGCTGAATGCTACTAGATTCCCCTTCACTTTTGTGGATGTGTTTCATTAGTTAATTTTTTGTGTACTATTGTTATTGGAGTGCTGGTTTTAGCCTGTCCAAAGAATGGGGACTGTGTCACAAGTGAAATCTGTGCTAAACAAGAGATACAGCAGGATGCCTCACACTGCTTCGATTTACACTGATAAATCTATTAATCTACTTGGAAAAGTTTTCTCGGATGTGGTGGACTTGTACTGTTCCATTCACAGTTCACCTCCCATCCCTCCTGGAGGGCAGAGCTGTTATTTTTTTTCGTGACCTCAGAGTCTAGCATAGATAAGCACTGAATAAATGCATCAGTCATTTTGGCTTACCAGGGGCTCAGCTTCCATCAAGCCTCTCTGTAGGGCCAATGAGAACATGAAGAATCCAGGCCGTTTTTGTGTATTCACTCTTACTGGTAGGTTTCACAAACAGAAAGCCTTTCCCTTAAAGATTTCAGGTGATGTTTTGGATTTCTTCTGGAGTCCTGGAGCTTGGTCACTGAAGAACGCAACTCATATGATCGTCTCTTTTTTAAGTGACTCATTAAGCGGAGAAAAGAAATATTTCTATGAAGAATGTGAGGGCAACAATGTTTGCATTTTGCTCACTGCTTTATCTCTAGCACCTAGAACAGTCCTGACACATAATAGGAACTCAGTAGACATCTGTTCAATGAATAAAAAGAAATTGGAACAGGAGAGAGACCAAGAGTTCTGGGCGAATTCTCATCCCAGCTGAAGTCTTGAACCGCTGCCTCTTCCTTAGACTTCCTGGCAAGAGGGGACTGCCTTGGGAAAAAGTGTTACACACCTTTATATAGGTGTTATAAAGACAGACGTGCTTTAGGTTTCCTTTCACTCGCCCTTTATCTGAATCCCTGCCTGCCCCATTTTCCTGAGTTCAGGTCAAGTTTAGTGCCAGCTCCAAGGTGAGGTCCTTGATTACTCCTCTCTCATGATCTCCCCCTTATCTGAACACGTGGGATCAAATCTGCCCTTGGAATCGTACAAAGTTAATATTCCTGTTATGTAAACCAGGCAGATATCCTGACAGCAATTTTATAAAAGTGCAAGGGGGACTTCCCGGGTGGTCCAGTGGTCAAGATGCCGCACTTCTACTGCAGGTGGCATGGGTTTGATACCCGGTCAGGGCATTAAGATTCCGTATGCCTCATGGCTTTGCCCAAACAAAAAACAAACAGAACCCATAAACATGCAAGGAGCTCAGAAGAGAGAGCTGAGCTGGAGATGCGCGTTTGCATCATTGGTGAATGGGTACTGATGAAAGTTGTAAGGGCAGATGAGATCGCTTGGGAGAAATGCGTAGGATGAGAAGAGGCAGGGAAAGCAGCACTTCTCAGCCTGGAATGTGCACATAAATCCCCTGGGAATCTTGTTCAAATGTTGACGGATTCAGAAAGCCTGGGACAAGGCCCACGATTCTGAATTTCCATCCTGGTCCAGAGGATGGCGATGCTACTGTTTCATAGACCACACTTGGAAAAACAAGGGCATAGATGATTGAAACTTAAGGAGCAATGATGTTTTAATAATAGGTAAAGGGAGAGAAAGCTGCAAAGAGATTGTGAAGAGTTGCTAGAAATGGAAGAAATCAGGAGAGCTATTGTGTCATGGAGTGAGCGGTGGGGAGATTTTCAAGACAGAGAGCACGTTCAACTCAAAGACTGCAGAGAGACAGTAACCAAGAGCAGGCTCTTTTGGATTCTGCAGGAAGAGGTATCTCCGATGATCTTAGGGCCATTTTCATGGAGTAATTTCTTTGAAAGGAAGAAGAGAAAGGAAGCAATAGCAGTTGTTGGATGCATATAACTTTCAATATAATAGAAATTTGAACACGTTTATATACCGAAGAGAAAGAAGCAGCAGATATATTATGCCTAACAACCTAAATGGGAAAAGAATTTGAAAAAGGATACATGTACATGTATTACTGAATTACTTTGCTACACACCTGAAGCTAAGAGAATATTGTTAATCAGCTATTTGTTGTTGTCGTTTAGCTGCTAAGTTAGCCCACCAGGCTCCTCTGTCCATGGGATTTCCCAGGCAAGAATACTGGACTGGGTTGTCATTTCCTTCTCAGGGGATCTTCCAGACCCAGGGATTAATCAAACCCACGTCTCCTGTATTGGCAGGCATATTCTTTACCTCTGAGCCACCTGGGAAGCCCTAATCAACTATACTTCAAAATAAAATAAAAATACAAAATACATTAAAAAAAGAAAGAGGAAGTGGAGAAGAAAGGCCAGAAGTAGGGCAGTAGATTGGAGCAAACTCTGAAGAAGGTGGGAGGTGACAGGAGTCAGACAAGAGGCAGAAGAGGATGGATAAAAGCTGAAGTCTGAAATCTGAAGGAGAAGCAGGTTTAGGGAAATGGGATTCGTACACGAAGCTTCCGTTTCTCTATGAAGGAAGGTTAGAGTTATCCATGGGAAACTGACAGGGGAGGGTGGTATGCCGAGGTAACAGGCTTAAGGAAAATCGTGGAAGTGTGAAAGAGCTGTTGAGGACAGTGGGGAAGGGGATGGACCAGGGACAGAATTTCTGGGTAGAACTGAGTTTCCAGTTGAGGTTTAAAGCCTTGCATTTGTAATGGTACCAGTGCTCCAAGTTATGTGATTTTTCTTCAAGAGAGCTGCTCAACAGCCTGGGTGCGAGTGCAGGAGGGATGATCCATGGTTGTATTTTCGCTGAGTAGGTGTCATAGACCACACAAGGCGTTTCAGATTCTTGACACGCACACTTGGGTGTACCTATACCCACATGAAATCTTGAATTTGCCATTTACAATACCCAACATGGAGTTTCTATGTATTTTGCTGGTAAATGAGGCTTTGGATCTAGGAGAATCACTGATTCCCAGCTCAAACAGATATTAGGGAACTGTCAGCAAAAGTTAAAAACCAGGGTATCTTATTCTTTCTAGCTTCACCATCTAATCAGGTAACCACCAGCCACATGAGGTTATCGAGCACATAGAATACTGCTAGTCTGAACTGAGGCCCACTGTAAGTATAAAACACACACAGGATTTCCCGAGTGGCCCAGTGGTTGAGAATCCACCTGCTGATGCAGGGTACAGTGCAGGTTTGATCTCTGGTCTGGGAAGATCCCACATGCCACTGGGCAGCGAAGCCTGTGAGCCACAACCACGGAAGCCTGTGCACTCACAGCCCGTGCTTGGCAACAAGAGAAGCCGCTGCAGTGAGAAGCCCGAGCACGGCAACTAGAGCATAGCCCCCACTCGCCGCAATTCACAGAAAGCCCACATGCAGCAATGAAGACCCAGCACAGCCAAGAAACAAATAAGTAAATTAAAAAAAATACACACAGGATTTCAAGACTTACAACTAAAAGAAAGCAAAATGTCTTACTAATGATTTTAAAATATCCACTGCATATTGAAATAATAATAAGATTTGGCTATGTTAAATTAGATGAAACCAATTGTTTAAATTATTTTCACCTTTCATTTTACTTTCTGGAACATAGCTGCTAGAGGATTTAAAATTATATGGGTGGCTCACATGATGATTCTATTGCATGGTGCTGCTCTCGGTTCTTCTCTGGATCAGTTAATCTTTACTGTTAGTTACCCTCTGTTTCTGCTTGTCGTGTTAATCACTGTGTCCAGTGGTACAGCTCAGTCAAGTCTTTTCTGAGCTCAGATGATGGCTGACTTTGCCACCCACTTTTTAATTGCTACTATTTCTAGGAGCAGTTGAGTCACGTCTTTGAATTAATCAGAGAATTTTTGCCAGAAGTCCTGTGGATTGGCAGCCTGCCAACGTGCAGAAGCTAAAAGCCTGACTCAAATGAGGAAACTAGTCTTTTCTGGGTCCCAGCAGGGCCTCTGTTATTGGAGATTGGGTTTTCCTAACATCCATAGAGGGAACCCAGGGAAGGATTCTGATTGGCTCTATTGCACATCCCTGAACCAATCCCTGGGGTCACACAGGAGGATGTTGTCCCAGTGTGATGATGACCCACTTTGATTGGGTCACATGCCAAAGCCTGTGACTGGTAGGGAGAGTTTGTTACTAGTAGGAGGGAGAGAGAGAAGTGTGTATGTGTGGGGCAGACAGAAGAGTAGTTCTACCGTCTACTATCATCAGCAAGAAGTCTTCAAACCCAAGCCTTTTATTTCAAGGGCAGGTTGTACTTTCGCTTGATTGAGCGTCAGCAGGCTGGAGTTTACCCACAGGAACGTGTGCATCTAAGAGCACAAACCATCCTGAATCAGAGACTAAATGACCTGCATGGAAAACACTTAACGCTTTCCCTGAACCGTTTGTTTGCCTCCAAGTCTTATAGCATTTGTACGGTTTCACTTAGTAAAAGTATAGAAGAGACAACTGTAAGTGTTGAGCAATTAATTACATGCTGCTCCACGTGACTGAGCCATTACCCACAGCGAGGGAGTATATACAAACTGCACAGAAAAACATCCCTTGGGTTGGTTCTGGAATTAGTCCATGCTTGTAATAACTGCATTCCAGAAAATTGTTTCTCTGTCCACTTTCAGCATATTTTAAAAAGACTAACATCTGCATTATTTAAAATCATGGTATAGCGTTGCATTAAAAAAAACCCAACTAATTCTTGGGGTGGGTCAAATGAGCCTCTGGGAATTCTCTTTGAAAAGAAGATAATCTGGAGATGTGAGAAATGTAATTGCTTCTGCTCGTCAGCAGACTGTGATCTTGTTTCTATGCTGTTTTTCTTTACCTGTTGATTTTGAGATTTGAGGACATGGCCTGTCAACAGTCATTGACAAAGCATGAGGATATCATTAGCTTCAACCTGTAATTAAAATAGTTTTCATAACCATTCATGATACCATTCTTGTGAGGAAGGCCATGATACATAGAGAAATGGGGAATCAGAGTTATTAAGAAGTTTTTCTAAGGTCATACAGATAGTAAGCGACAGAGCTGGGTCTTAAACCTCTGTTTTCTCTATTAAATAAGGATGCTTTTGGCTACGTGTGACCAGGTACCTGGGTCATAGTGGCTTAATCACAAAAGACCATTAGCAATCTCACATAAACAGAAGACTGGAAGCAAGTTGTTCTAGGTCAGTTCAAGGAGCCAGGCTTGTGTCTCTTTGATTCTCTTGACCTGCCCCTTAAGGCCACAAGATGATTGCAACAGCTCCAGCTGTCACATCTTCACATTGTAGAGTCAATCCAAAGAGAAGAGAGACAGGAATCCTCTCTCTCTCTTTCCTCCTCCCTCTTCCTTTCTCCTTCCTTTCCTGCCCATTTCTGCCACTCCCTCCTTCTTGCCTGACTTCATCCACTTCTCCCTCCCTTTCTCCTTTTCCGTCTTTTAAGTCTTCTTTCTCTCTTTCACGTTCTTTCCTTCTCCCCCTGTTTTAATTAGGAGATGCATCTTCCCTGATAACTTAGATGGTAAAGAATCCGCCTGCAGTGTGGAAGACCTGGGTTCCATCCCTGGGTTGGGAAGATCCCCTGGAGAAGGAAAGGCTGCCCTCTCCAGTGTTCTGGCCTGGAGAGTTCCATGGACTGCATAGTCCATGGGGTCGCAAAGAGTCGGACATGACTGGGTGACTTCCACTTTCACATCTTTCCAAGAAATAGTTCTAAGATTTCCTGATGTATCAGTATGGCTAGAGTTCGGTTACATTTATTATCGCTAACTACAAAAAGGGCAGCGAAAATGAATATCTGGCATTTTTAGTCTCTGTCATGGAAGCGGATTTTGCCACAAGGGATGACAGTATTGTAAAGTGAACGTAGAGATGATAACCAATAGTATCTACTATATCTCTGTACTTAAGATCCAGTGTCCTTTTTAAGGTATCTCATCAGATTGAGTTTTATTAGTCAGAATTAGAAACAGGCTTAGAATGTATTAATTGATTAAGAAACCATTGTCTGGGACTTCTCTTGCTGTCCAGTGGTTCAGACATTTTGCTTTCCAGTTGGGGGGTGCAGGTTTGATCCCTGGGTGGGGAAATAAGACCCCTCCCTACCCCCACCTCATGGCCAAAACCCCAAAAACATAAAACAGAAACAATATTGTAACAAATTCAAAACAGACTTTTAAAAAGGGTCCTCAACAACAACAGCAACAAAATCTTTGGCCTTTCCTGGTGGCTCAGTGGTTAAGAATCCACCTGCCAATGCAGGAGACATGGATTTGATCCCTGGTCCAAGAAGATCACCCATATGCCACTGAAGAATTATGCCCGGACACCACAGCTATAGAACCTGGGCTCTAGAGCCCAAGACCTTCAACTGTTGAGCCCGCAAGCCACAGCTACTGAAGCTGTGTGCCCTGTAGCCTGCGCTCTGCAGCGAGAAGCCACCACCAAGAGAAGCCTGTAGCGAAACTGGAGAGCAGCCCCAGCTTACTACAACTAAAAGAGCTCACACACAGCAACGATGACCCAGCACAGCCAAAACTAAATCAATAAATATTATCAAAAAAGTCTTTAAAAAGAACTGCTTATTGAAGGACTGATTGCTGGAAGAAATATCAATAACCTCAGATATGCAGATAACACCACCCTTATGGCAGAAAGCGAAGAACTAAAGAGCTTCTTGATGAAAGTGAAAGAGGAGAGTGAAAAAGTTGGCTTAAAGCTCAACATTCAGAAAACTAAGATCATGGTATCTGGTCCCATCACTTCATGGCAAATAGATGGGGAAACAGTAGAAACAGTGACAGACTTTATTTTTTTGGGTTCCAAAATCACCACAGATGGTGACTGCAGCCATGAAATTAAAACACACTTGTTCCTTGGAAGAATGACCAACTTAGACACCGTATTAAAAAGCAGAGACATTGCCAACAAAGGTCCATCTAGTCAAAGCTATGGTTTTTCCAGTAGTCATGTAGGGATGTGAGAGTTGGACTAGAAAGAAAGTTGAGCACTGAAGAATTGATGCTTTTGAACTGTGGTGACACTCGAGAGTCCCTTGGACTGCAAGATCGAATCAGTCAATCCTGAAGGAAATCAGTCCTGAGTGTTCATGCTGAAGCTGAAGCTCCAATACTTTGGCCACCTGGTGCGAAGAACTGACTCATTGGAAAAGACCCTGATGCTGGGAAAGATTGAAGGTGGGAGGAGAAGGGGATGACAGAGGATGAGATGGTTGGATGGCATCGCCGACTCGATGCACATGAGTTTGAGTAAGCTGTGGGAGTTGGTGATGGACAGGGAGGCCTGGTGTGCTGCAGTCCATGGGGTCACAAAGAGTCAGACTCGACTGAGCAACTGAACTGACTGACTGATTGGGGGACCACTCTTTACCAGACAGATGGTAGGTGTCCTGGGATTTCAGTGATAAGTAGGTGCTGTTCTTGACTTTAAGGGATATACAGACAGTGAAGGAAGGCAGGACCCAAGGGAAAATGTGTTAAATGCAAATCAGCATTAAGTGTTATTACACTGGAGAATCAACGGTAGGGGTTTAAAGAAACAGATATTACCTCTAGCAGGTATTTGGTCTTAAAGAACTAAAATGAGTATATCACCAATTCAGTCCTCTGCTGAGAAGTCTGGCTGCAGTATGTCCCTTGGCAATGATGCAAAGCTCTTACAAATAGCTGAGTCCTCATTTTTGGTAGAAAGTAGAGGAAATGAGTTGAAAATGTCACAGCTGAATTTGTGTGTACATACAAAGCCAAAACCGAGGTATATACATTAGAGTCTTTTTTGACAACAAACCACTCTTCAGCAACTTCAAGTAGTCTCGGACAACAGTCACCTTGGGACATTGGCCAATTTGGGGTTGCTGATCTAAGCTTGCTATTTAATATCACTGTTTTTGTTCTTTTTCTTTAAAATGTATTCCTTTTGATACCCTATGGCCAGGATGCTTATAATTGGGGTGTAATTAAAGTTGGCTATTGACTGTCCAGTTTTTGGAGCCAGGTTTTAAGCCAATGGAAGCATGGGCCTAGGACACTTACGATCTCTATTCTGAGAGTCTCATGCATGAGATTCATCTTCTCCATGAAATCTAGCTTTGACATTCAGATAATTTTAGAGGCAGAAATTCTTTGTATCATATCCTACTAGGAGAATATTCTTCAAAACATGAAATTTTTGCCTCTTATAAGTTGACTTTTTGTCATGTACTTAAAAAAAAACCTCCCATGGCCTTGATATAGTGCACTGTATATAGTAGGAGTTCGTAAATAATAGCTTTATTAAATGATGCTTATTTCTCAGAGGCTTTGAGCAGATTATTAAAAATAGTCTTAAATCTGAATATTAAGAAGCTCAGAACTAAAAAAATTGCTTTTGTGATAAAATACATTGAGCAGTGAAACAGGTTTTACATGTTTCCAAAAATATTTATGAAATAAGACATACAAAAAAGTGCAAAGTATAACATAACAAACACCTTTGTACTTCCTACCCAATTTTAATAAAAAAATTAAACTTGTTTTAAAATGAGTAGTTGCTCTTTTTTGTGTGTGTGCAAAAAACCTGGGACTTCCAGTATGAATCTTGACAATGAATCAGGAGTTAAGAGCAAAGGTCTATTTTCTCCTATATTTAATCTCTTTTTAAAAATTTTAAAGTGTAGCTTATGTACAACATCATATAGATTTTAGGTATACAACATGATGATTCGCACTTTTTAAAGGTTATGCTACATTTAGTTACTATAAATCATTGGCTGCATTCCTGTGTTGTGCAATCTACCCTTGTAGCTTCTTTTATACACAGTGGTCTGTGCCTGTTAATACCTCCCCCTCTGGCCCCTCCCCACCTCCCCTCTCCCCGCTGGTAGCCACTACTTTGGTCCCTGTATCTGTGAGTCTGCTTTTTCGTTATATTCACTAGTTTGTTGTAGGTTTTAGAGCCACACATACGTGATGACATATGGATTTTGTCTTTCTCTGTCTGACTTATTTCACTTAACGTAATACCCGCCAAGTCTATCCACGGTGTTGCAAATGACAACATTTCATTCTTTTTTATGGTTGGTTAGTATTCCATTGTATCTATGTACCACACGGCCTTTATCCATTCCTTGGTTCCCATGTATGTAGTTTTAAAGATGAGTAATTTACTTGCTTTTGAGCACTTCACTGCTTCTGTAAAAATAATGCGTGTACACTTTTAAAGTCAAATGATGCAGAGAAAAACAAAAACCTAAACCCTGACAATTGGGAGAAAACCTCAGATAACATTGTTTCAGATATTTCTCATGTCTGTACCATATGTGGAAATATGTACACATTTTACATGAGTGACTTCATGTCAGTCATTCTGTTCTCTAAGTTGTTTTTACCCTTTCTTTTCTATAATATATAGTGGGTATCTTCCCATTTAAAGAAGCAAAATGTCTATTTCAATTTTTATAGCTGCGTAAGTTTTCATTCTCTTATATCATTGTGTGTTTAAAAAGACCCCCATTCATGGATATTTAGGTTTCTAGTTTTCCCATATTGTAATCAATATGTTGCTGAACATTCTTGTGCATCATTTTATTTTTATCTTGTTAAAACATTTCCTTCGATAAATTCTTAAGAGTGGATATGGTGGCTTGTGCCATGCTGAGGTTCAGATGGCTGGCTGATTTATTCAGAGCTTTATTGAAGCAATTTAACTGGGGCAGTTCTGTTTTCATTGCCCTTCTGGAACCAGCAGGCTAGCTAGGAATGGCCCACACTCAACTGCACAATCATTTTCCTAGACCCTCTCTGTATCCCATTTTTAACACCCTCTGGCCAAAGCCAGCCATCGGAGACCAGAGGTGACATCACACTCTGCCCACCATGGGAGACAGCCAAAAGATTACATTGCAAAGGACAGGAAAACCAGGCAGGGAAAATGCAGCCAGGTGGATGGGCACAACCCCTCAATCTAGGGCAAGTGCAGTGAACCGCCACCACCACACAAAAGGCAGGTCTTCATCTGAAAAAGGTAATGCTGTGGGATTGGAAGGGAGTCCTCTATTACTAGCTTATTCCAGTAAACCAAACAATTAATTCCAACAAGTCCTGCTCCCAATTAGACCAACTGAAAGCAGCACTTGATGAAAAGTGTCCAGAATTAGTCATTGGAAAATGCATAATCTTCCATCAGGATAATGCAAGCCCACATGTTTCTTTGATGACCAGGCAAAAATGTTACAGCTTGGCTGGGAAGCTCTGATTCATCTGCTGTATCCACCAGACACTACAACTTCAGATGTCAATTTATTTTGGTCTCTACAAAATTCTCTTAATGAAAAATTCTAATTCCTTGGAAGACTGTAAAAGGCATCTGGAACAATTTTTTGCTCAAAAAGATAGAAAGTTTTGGGAAGATGGAATTATGTAGTTGCCTGAAAAATGGTAGAAGGTAGTAGAACAAGATGGTGAATATGTTGTTCAATAAAGTTCTTGGTGAAAAGGAAAATGTGTCTTTTATTTTTACTTAAAAACTGAGGGAGCTTTTTAGTCACCCCAATATTTGGTCATGATGTAGTTCTATGCTAAACTTGGGGTGACTAACAAGTTCCTTCATCTCAGAATTATAACCGTCATTTGCAGTGGGTAGAGATTAAGATCCTCACATTAGAAAGAAACATTTATTGACATATTTGTACCTTACAAAAAACACTGAGATAAAAAATACATGATATTGTTGCCTTGTCTAGTCACTAAGCCATGTCCGACTCTTTGTGACCCCATGGACTGTAGCTACCCACCAGGCTCCTCTGTCCATAGGATTTTCCAGGCCAGAACACTGGAGTGGGTTGCCATTTCCTTCTCCATGATATTAACGTAACTATTTAAAGTGTACAACTCAATGGAATTTAGTATATTCACAAATGCTATACAGCCATTGCCTCTCCCTAGTTTCAAAACATTTTCATTTTCTTGTAAGGAAATCCCACGCTCATTACACAGTCCATTTCTATTAACCCTGCTGCCTCTCCCCAGTCCCTGGCAACCACTAATATGTTTTCTGTCTCTTTGGATTTACTTATTCTTGATATTTCATATACATTGAGTCACGTAATCTGAGAACTTTTGTGTCTGACTCATTTTTCCGTAGCATAATGTTTTCCCTGCTCATCATGTACCAGTATTTCACTCCTCGCGCTATTCCCATGTATGGTGTATCACGTTTGTCATCATTTTTTAAAATTTAATTTTATATTGAAGTATAGGAGACAGAAGAGACAGAAGAACCAAGTGTTAGATCCCTGGGTCGGGAAGATCCCCTGGAGGAGGGCATGGCAATCTACTCCAGTATTCTTGCCTGGAGAATCCCGTGGACAGAGGAGCCTGGTGGGCTACAGTCCATAGGTTAACAGAGAGTTGGACGAGACTGAAGCGACTTGGCACGCACGCTAATTGTTGATTTGCAATGTTGTGTCAGTTTCAAGGGTACAACAAAATGATTCAGTGATACATAGATCCACTCTTTTTTAGATTCTTCTCCCATGTAGGTTATCATAGAATATTGAGTTGAGTTCTCTGTGCTGTACAGTAGGTCCTCGTTGATGATCTCTTTTACGTATAGTAGCGTGTATATGTTAATGCCAGTCTCCTAATTTACCCTTCTGGCCCGCACTCTCCCCTTTGGTAGCCATAAGCTTGTTTTCTCAGTTTGTGAGCCGGCTTCTGTTCTGTAAGTAAGTTCATTTGCGTCAGATTCCAGATTCCACGTGTGAGTGGTATCATGTGATATTTGATTTTCTCTGTCTGGGTTACTTCTCTTAATATGATGGTATCTAGTATCTGTTCCGGAGAAGGCAATGGCACCCCACTCCAGTACTCTTGCCTGGAAAATCCCATGGACGGAGGAGCCTGGTGGGCTGCAGTCCATGGGGTCGCTAAGAGTCGGACACGACTGAGCGACTTCACTTTGACTTTTCACTTTCATGCACTGGAGAAGGACATGGCAACCCACTCCAGTGTTCTTGCCTGGAGAATCCCAGGGACGGGGGAGCCTGTTGGGCTGCTGTCTATGGGGTCACACAGAGTCGGACACGACTGAAGCAACTTGGCAGCAGCAGTATCTGTTCATCATATGATGGACATTTGGCTTGTTTCTTCCTTTTGGTTCTTGTAAATAGTGCTGTATGAACAGCTGTGCATGTTTCTCTTTGAACACATGGTTTCAGTTATTCTAGGTTTATATCTAAGAGTAAAATGTACATTTATTGTTATCCACTTTATTTGTATTTCATGTAAGATACAAACATTTTTTGAGGTAATAGTAGATGTGTTAGCTCCATTGAATACTAGGTAACTTTAAGAAAATTAGAATGATGATATGAGAAAGCAAAAATTTTGAATGAAAATATGTAAATGACAGGTACCACATGATTGCTACAATTAGATTGAGAATTTGACTCCTAGGGACCTGACAGGTGTCAAAAGCTTTTCTAAGTAAGAAATGAAACCCAGAAGTAAAACACTTACCCAAGCCATGAAACTTAAAAGACTGGTTTGACTCCACAGAAATGCAGAACTTCTGTGTGATAAAAGGCAAACAAAGCTGAAAGAAAATTAGGAAACTGGAGGGAACTATTTGCAATATTGGTAACACAAGTTCAATATCTATAATATGTAAACAGTATCAACAAATCATTAAACAAAAACCGTTTATTAGGCATTTTGAAAAAGTAAGATTTGGGGCAGAAGTTCAGTGGATTGGAAAAATATTTAAAAAGACAGATAACATTCATGATTGATGGGTATACAGAGAAAATGTAAAACATTGTTATTGGGAGGGCATATTGGTAACCTTTCTTGCAGGGCAGGCTGATAGCAGGGTATTGATGACAGACATGCAGATTGATACAGATCAGTGACACAGATTAAGGAGCTAAGAAATAACACCTAACAGGTCTTTGACAAATGAGCCAAGGCAATTCAATAGTGAAAGAATAACCCTTTCAACAAAGGGCGCTGGAATAACTGGAAGGCCAGAAGCACAAAACGAACCTGTAGTACTCCATCACTTATGTGTGGAATCTAGAAAAGTCAAGCTTGTGAAAAACAGAATGCAGAATGGTGGTTATCAGGGGGTGAGGGCTGAGGGGAAAAGACTGATGGTGTTTAGGGGCACAAACTTGTCACCAGTAGTAAATAAGCCCCAGAGATCTAATATACAGTACAATGAACACAGTCAATAATATTGTACTATTATTAAATAATGCTGATAAGCATCACTACAATGACAGGGATATTATAATATTGAAATGTATCAAAGTAACACAGTGAACACCTTAAATTTATACAATGTTACATGTCATATTTATCCAATTAAATCTTTTTCTTTTAAAACAAGTGAACCTGGATACAGACCTTACACCATTCACAAAAATTAATACCTTGGCATGAAACTTCAAAACACTTGAGATAAAAAGAAAATCCTGAAAGATAAAAACCAAATTACCTACAGAGGAAAGAAAATCAGAATGATATCGGGCTTTTTATTAGTGATACTTGATGCATAAAACCAATGTGCAGTAGACCGAGAATCAGAGAGAGAGCTCTGTGGACAGAAAGAAATGGGCACCATTAGAACTCACAGACACATCGTGAGAAGAGTGTGGTCCCCTGCAGCTTACACATCCAGACTTTAACTGAGACGGAAAACTAAGCACTCAGCCTAAGCCTGGAGATGAACACAGTAAACTTGTAAGACAGAGGAGTGGAAATAGGTGGTTCAGTTGTGGTCGAGCTAATTAAATACTCTGAGTCTGGCTACCTGTGATTTCCCTCAGCTGCGTATTTGTTCTCTTTGTATCACATGTGGCCGAGTAGATACCAGAGCTCTTCATTTAATCCCTTCCTATAGAGCCTCTAGCAGTTTACTTCAGGGAGAGCTTTCTAGTCAGTGCCATGGCTCAGCTCTTGACAGCTCCTTCTCCCATAAGACATGATTTCAGCAGAAAGGCTTTTGCTCAAAAACAATGTAGTTTGACCTCATCAGCTAATCAAAAAGTAAACTGCCAGAAGATGCAGTTTTCATCATGCGGAGAACTTTCGTTGCATTCTCTCATCTACTTGCCGATCCAGGCTTGTAATTAAAATCACCCTGCAGCACAGATGGATTTTATGCCATTGCACACAGATGCATGCCAGGATGGGGCAAGGAGCTTCCAAGCACAGCAGTCAGCGCTGTGGAGCCGGGGCTGGAGGAACCAGACTCCCCAGTGGGTGCTCATGAGAGCTTGCTGGACTGCAGAACTCTCAGTCTGCCAGTCAGGTAAATGGAACGTGAAGAACGATTTGTACCAGGCACAGTTTTGGGTGAAAGCCCTGCTGTTCAAAGCCCTATCTGGGGTCTAGAATATTTTTAAAGGTTTTTTTTTTTGGCTTCCTTTTCAGTTTTGTTTTGATTTGTTTGATTCTCTTGGTTTGTGGAGAAGTTTTCTCTCTTAAAGCAGCTATGGGCATGCAGACCTTTGTTAAATTAATAACCATCATAAAAACATAAAATCAGCAGAAACAATGGAGTTTTTTTTTTAAACAATGGAATTTTAATCACTCACTTGGCATGTTTTTAAGGTCAACAGACAGGAATTCTCAAGAAACAGTTGCATGCGTTTCAAAGCAAAGAGTCATCATGCACAGTATTTTGTCTTCTGGTTCCTTGAAGTCAAGTCAAATTCCAGAATGTTCTGGGTGATCGTGGAACATTTTAATGGCTCTGGAAGAAAATGCCCTATATTTGTGTCCAGAAATTATCTTGGGGCCTCCACACATTGAAAAAGAGTAAGTTTTATGGCAGAGTAAGTAAGTAAGTAAGTGAAGTCGCTCAGTCGTGTCCGACTCTTTGCGACCCCGTGGACTGTAGCCCACCAGGCCCCTCCGTCCATGGGATTCTTCAGGCAAGAATACTGGAGTGGGTTGCTCTCCAGGGGATCCTCCTAACCCAGGGATCGAATCCAGGTCTCCTGCATTGCAGGCAGACACTTTAACCTCTGAGCCACCAGGGAAGGTCCCAGAAGAGGAATATAAATTCGAGAGAAGGGGACTAGGGAAGAAAAGAATGTGGAGCGCAGTCCTCAGGGATGAAGGGGAAGTGAGAGCGTAGGGGTTTCAGGGCTCGGGGCATTATTCTGGGAAGTCTCTCAAGGGTTCAGTCGAGCTTCCTCTTTCACCTAGGATGCTGCAGCCCAATGTCAATCACACAAGTTCAGTTTTGGGTTTGGGGCTCCTTCCTGCTTGAGGTTTCACTTGGAGACTGAGCTGCTTGCCTAAAGACTGTGATCACCACTGCCCAAACTGAGAAAGACTTTAGGAACCTTAGTTTAGGGGCCACATACTTACTCGATTTTGCAGAACTGTTTTGTTTTCAAATATGAGCAACTTTATGGTTCCCAGGTGTTCAGCAGTAAAATTCCCTTGAAGTGCAGTCATATTTAACAGTTCCTCTTAGGACACTGGGGTGATTCAGTGTCTCAAGCTAACTCAGTCCAAAGTAGGAACTCCTAAGAAGAAAACACTTCCTCAGATCTCAGTGATGCTTTATTGCGACCATGCTGCTAACTACGGTTACCATTCTTGATTTTACACACTTTCAGCAGCCTTTTTAGAGAAAGAAATGGCAACCCACTCCAGTATTCTTGCCTGGAGAATCCCATGGACAAAGGAGCCTGGTGGGCTCCAGTCCATGGGGTCGCAAAGAGTTGGACAGAACTGAGTGACTAACACACACACACGGTTGGGGTATAGAGGAGGAAATGTAAGGAGCAGAATGGGTAGGCACAGTTCTTAAACTACTAGGAACAATAAGAAAATTCATTAAGGAGTCCAATTATAAATTAATATCTGAAATTTAGCAGATTTCTCATATAAAAACATGAGCAAGTTTTATACGAGCTGTATAGAAATGTGTATAGGAAATCTTACGGGAGAATATATTCCATTCATTTTGGCATCATGAAAAAGAAAATATCCAGAAAATAAACCTAATGAAAAGTGCAAAGGACCTTTTGGAAGAAAACTCCATTGTGGAACCATAAAAGAAAGTCTTGAATAAATTACATACTTTGTTTTCAGATAAGACTTTCAATATTTATCATGCTTATGTTCAGTTCAGTTCAGTTCCGTTCAGTTGCTCAGTCGTGTCCGACTCTTTGCAACACCATGAATTGCAGCACTGAATACAAATCATGGAAATTTTGCTAAGACAGAAGGTAACAACAGTCTATTTTTTATCAGTTGCATAGAACCTTATTGAATGTCTATACCCTGCCTAGGGTAAATATCAGAGAAGGCAATGGCAACCCACTCCAGTACTCTTGCCTGGAAAATCCTATGGATGGAGGAGCCTGGTAGGCTGCAGTCCATGGGGTCGCTAAGAGTCGGACACGACTGAGCGACTTCACTTTGACTTTTCACTTTCATGCACTGGAGAAGGAAATGGCAACCCACTCCAATGTTCTTGCCTAGAGAATCCCAGGGATGGGGGAGCCTGGTGGGCTGCCGTCTATGGGGTCGCACAGAGTCGGACACGACTGAAGTGACGCAGCAGCAGCAGCAGGGTAAATATAGTCCAGGTTTTCTGTATTGGAAACAATGTTTCAAGAATTTGTGTGTGTGTGTGTGTGTGTGCATTCGTACTCAGTCGCTCAGTCGTGTCTGACTCCTTGCCACCCCATGGACTAGCCCTCCAGGCTCCTCTGTCCATGGGATCTTCCAGGCAGGAATATTGGAGTGAGTTGCCATTTCCTCCTCCAGGGGATCTTCCCAGCCCGGGGATTGAACCCGTGTCTCCTGCATCTCCTGCATCTCCTGCATTGGCAGGTGGATTCTTTCCCAGTGAGCCACCTGGGAAGCTTCAAGAACGTGTTCATACTTAGGTGCTGTTTATGTATTATGGGCATTGATCTTTTGTTACCCACACTGCCAATAAACCGTCCAGTGTCCTAGTCATTTTTAAACTTGTCTTCCTTTTTGTTGTACAGAGGTTCTTCATTTTTACTTACATAATCAAAACCTATTTTTAAGTTTCTTGTAGCTGTTTCAGTTTTGGTTTTCATTTCTTACTCAGAAGAGCTGTTGACACCTGCCAGGCACCTGGGAGTCAAATTCTCAATCTGATTGCAGCCACCACGTGGCGACTGCGGCTGCCGATTCTGCCTCCAGTGGCTTCCTCTGGCCTTGACTGTGACCCTCTGGGTTCACCTGTCTCTCCAGACCTCAGGGTGCTCTTTGCCCCCTCAGTTCTCTGACAGGTCTAAGAGAAGTTGTTGATTTTTCAGTTTGTTCACCTTTTTCTCTTTGTAAGAAAAGAGTGATGCCTTCTAATCTTTTTAGATGTTGGAGCTGACGACAGGAGACTTTTCACTGCAAATGCCTTTTATTTAAGTGCTATGTAGGAGCATGTAGATATGGTTAGGACAAGGATTCCTGGGTGAGGAGCCATCCTTGGGGTGGCACATCAGGAATCGGTCATGTCAGAAAGAGCTTTTAGACGAAAAGTGGAGTGGAGTGCTTTGGTGTACGGGTTCGAGTCAGGGAAAGAGTTGGAGCTGGAAACACAGCTTTTTCAGAGAGCCTGTGTGTTGTGTGTGAGGTCTCTGGGAGCTTCCTGTCCTCCTCAGCTAAAGTCCTTCTTCCCTCCTCCAGGAGCCTCAGGGAGGTGTCCTGTCTCTTCCCGGCCCCTCCTGCCTCCTCAAGGAGGTATCCCGTCCCCCTCAGGGAGGTGTCCCATCACGTCCTGGCCCCTGTCCTGTCCCCTCAGGGAGGTGTCCCGTCCCCCTCAGGGAGGTTTCCCGTCCCCCTCAGGGAGGTGTCCCGTCTCTTCCCAGCCCCTGTCCTGTCCCCTCAGGGAGGTGTCCCGTCCCCCTCAGGGAGGTGTCCCGTCTCTTCCCAGCCCCTGTCCTGTCCCCTCAGGGAGGTGTCCTGTCCCCCTCAGGGAGGTGTCCTGTCATTCCCCGACCCCCACTTCTTCTTTCTCCTCTTGCTCAGGGAAGCTTCGGCCTCCCTGACCTGTGACTGCGTCTTAAGTAAGCCAAGGCTGCTCTTGCCTTACAACCTTCCCCCTTTCTGTCTCCTTGGCCTCTAGCAGTTTTTCTGCATGGCTTCCCTCACTTTCATTAAGACTCAGAAATCACCTGTTTGATGGTGCCTTGCCTCAGGTCGCTTACCTGCAAGTCACCCACCCGTCCTAGCTCCTACTCCCTTCCTGTGCTCTGTGCTCAGTCCTGAGTGACTCTTTATGACCCCAAGGACTACATTTTAGCCCACCAGGTTCCTCTGTCTGTGGGATTCTCCAGGCAAGAATACTGGGGTGGGTATCCATTCCCTTCTCCAGAGGATCTTCCCGACCCAGGGATTGAACCTGAGTCTCCTGCATAGGCAGGCGGATTCTTTACTGTCTGAGCCACCTGGGAAGCCCCTTCTCCTCAGCAGGATCATTATCTTGCTTGTGCTGTCTCCTGTCCTGTGCTGTCGTCTGTCTTCCATTTGTCCCAGGAGATTGGGAGACTCCACAGGGAAAGACACTTTGCTTCCTTGCTTCCCTGTATCCCCAGGTTGTGTGTCCAAATTGTAAGAGTAAAAGGAGACAGGTGGAAATAAGTAAAATATTATTAAAAATTAAAATAAGTAAAATATAAAAGAAGCAGACTCACAGACATAGAGAACAAGCTAATGGTTACAGGGGGGCAGCAGGGGCCATAAAAGGGTGAGGGAACGGGAGCTACAGACTAGTTGGTTTAAGACAGGTTCGAGGATATATTGTACAACAGGGGGAATTTCGCCAATATTTTGTGGTAAATGTACATGGAAAGTAACCTTTAAAAATTACATAAAATAAAAAAAATTTAAATACTGTATTTAACCCATGATGTCCAAAATATTCTCATTGTACCCTAAAGTTATTAATAAGGTAGCTGCTATTCTTTTTTTCTGTTTGAAATCTTCAAAGTCTGGGGTGCTTTTTGCAGTCACAGCGCAGTTCATTCGCACCAGCCTCCTTTCAAGGACTCAGGGACCCCATGTGTCTGGAGGCTCCTGTGTTGGGCAGCGCCGGTGGCCTGCAGGCTGAGTTAGAACTGGACGTGTTTCCTGGGAGAAGTGGGGCATTATCGGAGGGTTTTAGGTGGGCCTTAGGAGTGGCAGGATCGGTTTTGTTTTAACACACGTCCCTGTGGCAGCAGACTGGAGAAGGGTGGGAGGGACTCGAGAGGGGTGATGCTTTAGGAGCCCAGGAGACAGATCCAGAGAGAGACCCACTGAAGGGTCTGCCCTTGGAGGGGTGGCAGCGGGGACGGAAGAGAGAAGAGGCAGGTGATATCCGGTCAGTAAAGTCCGCAGGACTCGACAGTAACTGGATTCGAAATCGGCAAGCTACCTTCATATGATAATCTTTTGTCCCCTGTCAGTCAGAGAACAGGGTGGACTGAAACATTGTTTTAAAGAGTCTCCTCTCTATTTCCAGATATCAGTTACGATGTGCGTGGAGTTGCCATGCAGGTAAGGGCAGTACTTACTTTAGCTTTTAGTGGATAAATCTATACGGCCACATGATGGAGCCAAAACCTTGGTAGTTCGTGCGGCTTTTCAGACCAGCTTCCAAATTCCTTCTCCTATAGTAATGTTGCCACCATGACTTTGTTATTTTACTTTGAAAAACAAATTTATGAAGCATAAGTAATTCTTTTTGTATTTTCAAAGTAATGTGTTATATTCTAGTCAGTTTCTTAAGTCAACAGGTAGACCCGACTTAGTTCTTGTGATTTTATACTGGTAAAATTGGAGTTTTCTAAGCCACAAGGAATACATTGTCTGAGTTGTGCAAAAGAGGGATACAATTCTATATTTTTTAAATTTAAGAATGAGACCAGTAGAATCTGTATATAATAACATTCCCATTTCTTAGAGAATGCAAAAATTTCTCCATGGGACTGGAAGATGTTTATAAGGCTGAATCCAGATACTTCAACGCAACTTTTGAGATGATTATTTAGAGGAAGTTCTGCACCCTATCCATGGTGGTGGCCGTGGTCTTGTTCCTCAATCATGTCCGACTCTTGCGACTCCAAGGACTGTGGCCTGCCAGGCTCTTCTGTCCATAGGATTTCCCAGGCAAGAATACTGGAGTGGGTTGCCATTCACTTCTCTAGGAGATCTTCCCAAACCAGGGGTCATACCCACGTCTACTGCATTATAAGTGGATTCTTTACTGCTGAGCCACCAAGGAAGCCCACCCTATACACAGCAGATACTAAATTAATATTTGCTATCACAATGATTGCAAATAAGAATTAACGATAGCTGGAACCAACTGTTGGCCAAAGTCTTCACTTTTCACAAGTTAAATAGCCAGTTTTGATTGAATAAAAAGCATGGAGTGTAGAAATTTGTAAATATCAGAGATATAATTTTGATTTTATTTGCTGTAATGATTATTTAAAAATTTTTTATTATTTTTTAAATTTAACTTTAATTAGAGTATATTTGATTTACAATGTTGTGTTAGTGTCAGGTGGTTCGGCAAAGTGATTCAGGTATACACATACGTATATCTGCTCTTTTCCAGATTCTTTTCTCATATAGGTTGTTACAGAATATTGAGTAGAGTTCCCTGTGCTATTCCGTAGGTCCTTGTTGTTTATCTAGTTTATATACAGTAGTGTGTTTATGTTAACCCCAAACTCTTCCCATTCTCCTTTGGTAACCATAAATTTGTCTTCTATGTCTGTGAATCTATTCTGTTTGGTAAATAAGTTCATTTTTATCATTCTAAAAGAATTTTTTAAAGATGTAAGTGATATCAGTCTTTCTCTGACTTATTCACTTAATATGATAATAGGATTTTTAGCACACCCTGGAGACCCAAGAAGGGGCCACTTATTCACTGAACTCCTAATTTTCCCCAATCTGTAACCAAAAGTGTCATTAATTCCTAGAACCAGATCTGTGTCAAATATTTTAAATCAAAGTTGCTACCAAGTGCAAGCAATATTGAGAAACAAAACTGCGTCAATGAGTAAACGTACAGAAAACATCTCACGGGGGTTGATTAAGCACGGCAAACCCTGTCAAGAAAGCTTCTAGACTCCATTTTTGTGTCCTATTCAGAATATTATATAGACAAAGATTATAGGTTTTGTCACAATTCTCATGTTTTTATTGACTCTACAATTTTGTCCTTTCTTAAGCATATTATTTATGTAAAAGGAGAAGAAAAGAGGATGAAGTAATAAATTTTTCATATATGAACTCTTCCTGGATATTATCAGTTTCATAAGTACTGATGTCATTAACCTTGAAATATCAGCATGTAGATAAAGGGTTATGAATATAAATGAACTCCGAGTTAGGACTTGTTGACATCTGCTTTAAATAGCCATCTAAGTGCTGTCAGGAGGGGAGGGCTGTGCAGCAAGTTTGGTGAGTAGGCTGACGTGGGGCCTTGAAGGCACAAATGTTATGTCACATAATGCTCATTTGTTACTTGTTTAACTTAAAAAATAAAAAGGAAAAGAGCCTCATTTCTGGATTTGTGTAATAGGTTAGAGATGGACCAACAGGGTCCTCAGATGCAGAAGGAAGAGATTAGCTGATGCCTGGTACTTAGAAGTCAGTCTGCAAAAGAAAGAACAAACAAGAAATCAAAACCATTTATATATTCAAAATCACAGAAGATTCTTGGGTGTCATCAAAAAGAAACAGCCAAAGGCATGAGTTAGAGTTTGAGGTGTTATTCCCTAATTTTGTGACATTCAGTGAGACACTTAAGTCTGAACTTTCAGTTCAGTTCAGTCTCCCCTGACTCTTAGCAACCCCATGAATCACAGCACCCTAGGCCTCCCTGTCCATCACCAACTCCCAGAGTTCACTCAGACTCACGTCCATCGAGTCAGTGATGCCATCCAGCCATCTCATCCTCTGTCGTCCCCTTCTCCTCCTGCCCCCAATCCCTCCCAGCATCAGAGTCTTTTCCAATGAGTCAACTCTTCTCACGAGGGGGCCAAAGTACTGGGGTTTCAGCTTTAGCATCAGTCCTTCCAAAGAAATCCCAGGGCTGATCTCCTTCAGAATGGACTGGTTGGATCTCCTTGCAGTCCAAGGGACTCTCAAGAGTCTTCTCCAACACCACAGTTCAAAAGCATCAATTCTTCAGTGCTCAGCCTTTTTCACAGTCCAACTCTCACATCCATACACGACCACTGGAAAAACCATAGCCTTGACGAGATGGACCTTTGTTGGCAAAGTAATGTCTCTGCTTTTGAATATGTTATCTAGGTTGGTCATAACTTTCCTTCCAAGGAGTAAGTGTCTTTTAATTTCCTGGCTGCAGTCACCATCTGCAGTGATTTTGGAGCCCAAAAAGATAAAGTCTGACACTGTTTCCCCATCTGCTTGCCATGAAGTGATGGGACCAGATGCCATGATTTGAGTCTGAAGTCTGAACTTAGTTCTTTATAAATAAACTGAAGCTCATCATCACCACCATCACCTTCATCATCACCTTCATTCCATCATCATTATCACCATCTCATCGTCGCCTTCATCATCATCACAGCATCTTCACTACTATTAGGAAGTTGCTTATTATGGGTCACTCTTACATACGTTATCTGTTTTAATCCTCACTGAAAGCATAGATTATTTTACTCTTTTGACAGATGGGGAAACTGAAGCTTAAAGTAGAAGGGGTTTTCCCAAGGTCACACAGGAGTCAATGACGGCACCAGGCTGCTGCATGGCCCAGTGTTTTAATCTTATGCTAATAAAAATTCTGCTTCAGTATAACTTTTTTGAAGGAAATTTCCAAAGCATATTAATAATTAAAGAGTGTTCGTATCCTTTTATCTGGTAATCCTCCTTCTGGGGATATCATAAGAAAATACTCCTATAAAAGTAAAGAGGAGAATGACATTCATTGCAGCATTATTTATCATGGTAAATCACTGGAAAATCCCCAAATGTCCAACAAGTGAGAAAAGATTAAGTAAATGATGACAGAGTACAAAAGAATCTTAACTAGTCACCATGAAGCCTATTTAGTGATTCGGCGTAATGCTTGGATTCATTATGTGAAAAACTGGAATTTACTATGTTACTAACATTATGATGCCAATTCAGTAAAATTTTGCATATGAAAAAAGAGTAGAGCAATATAAAGAAAAACACCAAATATTTTTTCCTGGGTTCGAGATTTCTTGGGTGAATTTTCTTCAGTTATGGTGATTGTGTGTGTGTGTGTGTGTGTGCTGTGCTTAGTCACTCAGTCATGTCCAACTCTTTGCGACCTCATGGACTGTAGCCTGCCAGGCTCCTCTGTCAATGGGGATTCTCTGAACAAGAATACTGGAGTGGGTTGCCATGCCCTTCTCCAGGGGATCTTCTCAACCCAGGGATCAAACACATGTCTCCCACATTGAGGATGGATTCTTTACCATCTGAGCCACCAGGGTGATCATAACTTGTATGAAAAATGAACAAATTTGAAATGTAATACATAAACACACACACACACATACACATACCTGCTCTGTGTAAGTCATCGAACGTGGCAAAGATCAAACAAGACAATATGAATAAACTGGATAAACTGTTAAGACAATTCAAGGCTTCTCTGGTGGCTCAGTGGTGAAGAATTTGCCTGCCAATACAAGAGACTCACATTCGAGCCCTCATCCAGGGAGATCCCACAGGCCTCGGAGCAGCTAAGCCCACGAGTGACAATTATCGAGCCTGTGCTCCAGAGCCCGGGAACGGCAACTACGAGCCCAGGCGCCACAACCACTGAAAGCTGCTGTGAACTAGAGCCTGTGCTCTGCAACGAGAGCCGCCACCGCAGAGAGAAGCCCGCAGATCCCAGCTAGAGAATAGCCCCCACTCGCTGTAACCAGAGAAAAGCCTATGCAGCAGTGAAAACCCAGCACAGCCAAAAATACATACATAGACAGGTAAAATATATAAAAACAAACTAGGGAAAACGAATGTCTGAAAGAAAAACAAATGACAATTGGAATACTCATATTAAAAAGTCAGGCCGGCCTAGTTAGGAGCAGAGCTCTTGTATTCATTCTGAAAGCCACCCTGGGATTCTGGGACAAGGAAGTTTAGTTACTCTTTGCATCTCTTTTCACCATCAGGACCAGAGATCTGCAAATGCTGGCCCACGGGCCAAATCTTGACTGTCATTTTGTATGGCCTTTGAGCTAAGAAAGTTTTTTGCAATTTTAAGTGGTTCCCAAAACAAAATTAAAGAAAGATATTATTTCATGACACATGAAAATTATATGAAATTCGACTTACAATGTCCATAGTAATGCCTGTATTATTGGAAACACAGTAATGCCCATTTATTTACATATCCCCTCTGATCTGCGATCCTGATACAATAGCAGTGGGGAGCTGCTGCTGTAAAGAACCTGTGGCTCATGAAGCTTAAAATACTTACTATCTGGTCTTCTCCTCATCATTGATTTAGACCAACTCAGTTCTCCAAATCTTGTCCTGGCCTCATGAGAGTTTTATTAATTTTTTCAATTGCTTTTAAATGGTTAGAAAGGCTATAAAGCACATAAGTAAGTGTTAGTCACTCACTCATGTCTGACTCTTTGTGACCCCAAGGAATGTAGCCCAATGGGCTGCTCTATCCATGGAATTCTCCAGGCAATAATACTAGAGTGTGTAACCATTCCCTTCTCCAGGGGATATTCCCGATCCAGGGATCAAACTCAGGTCTCCTGCATTGTAGGCACATACTTTATTGTCTGAGCCACCAGGGAAGCCCAGAAAGTCTGGATTTTCTTAATATTTAGATAAAAAAAAGGTTTTCAAAACATTAGGGATGGGAGAGCCATTGAATGGCCATGACACTGACCAGTGGCAATGTTTGTTGAAAACACATGTTCTTGGACCACTCTGTGGATGGCATAAGACCCGTATTGGGCATTGGGAGATGCAACTCTGATCTGTTTAAAGTGTGACCAGCTGGGCCTCTGCCCCTCACCTGCAATAATGAAGCCAGTTGCATGATTTCTGAGGCCCCTTCCAGGTTTATATTTCCTCAGTGATGCCTCGTTTTTTAAAAGTTGGTGGTTCTTCATGGCTTTATGAATGTGTCTCCTCCTTTTATGATCCTCCTGACTTTGGGGAAAGTAGCCCATCAGTTTTAAGGCCAAGAATCAGAACTTAAATGCCTACAAAACCCAGACAGTTCAACTAAACACATTTGGTGGAATGCTTTTGTGGACCTCAAAGACTTTGCATTTACTTGGTGGTCAGGCTTTTCTTGGTGGTCTTCTCATATCCCAGTCAGATAGGTTGATTGAAAAATCTCCCTTCAGGTAAGTAGAATCTCTAAGACATCTCCTTGTCTATAACTCCATGAGATACCAAATTACTGAATATGCAACTTCTAAAGTTTCATTAAAAACACTTAAAATTTTTCTCTACCTTTGAGAGCACCTAGTAATTTGAAGCTTACTGATGGTAGAGGTATAATTATAGACATGCCATTTATCTCTGAGATCCTCTGAAACTGAAGCAGTTAAATATGCTAAACGTTTATGCAACCCCATGGCCCAGGTATCAAATTTTCCTCTCCTTCCAATGTGAGATATAGAATGAAAACACATCAAATTGATCTCATAACTGGAGAAATGCTTTGCTTGTTGTTCATTGTGGACTCTTTACCCTCTAAGCCACCAGGGAAGCTCATTTTCATGTGGTAATACCAAAACAGGAATAAACCAGTATGTTTTTGAAATGAAAAGGGAAAGAAGAGGTGAGCAGATTTGAGCAAGGGGGTGGGCAAGCAGGGACTAGGCTCTTCTTTACTCCCTACTGCCGGCTGTCTGTCTGGGTTTGACCAGGGGACGTGGGGTAGGATAATAGTAAGAGGACTACCATGCATTTGGGCTTCCCTGGTGGCTCAATTGTAAAGAAACTGCCTGCAATGCAGGAGACCTGGGTTTGATCCCTGAGTTGGGGAGATCCCCTGGAGAAGGAAATGGCAACCCACTCCAGCATTCTTGCCTGGGAAATCCCCTGGGCAGAGGCGCCTGGTGGGCTACAGTCTATGGGGTCACAAAGAGTCGGACACGACTGAATGTGCACCACGCATCTGTTCACTTAGTCAATTAATAAACTAACAAACAGTGGCTGAGACGTGATATTGCTCAGGCACTAGTAAGTGCCAACTAGTGGGGGGTTTCCTTCGGTTAGCACTTGTGTCCCACTACAGGTGGTAGAAACCCCAAGAAGAAAGAATGGAGGGGCAGTGATAGGCAATCCCGAGCAGTCACTGGAGAAGGCAACGGCATCCACTCCAGTGCTCTTGCCTGGAAAATCCCATGGACGAGGAGCCTGGTGGGCTGCAGTCCATGGGGTTGCTAAGATTTGCACACGACTGAGTGACTTCACTTTGACTTTTCACTTTCATGCACTGGAGAAGGAAATGGCAACCCACTCCAGTGTTCTTGCCTGGAGAATCCCAGGGACGGGGGAGCCTGGTGGGCTGCCGTCTCTGGGGTCACACAGAGTCGGACACGACTGAAGCGACTTAGCAGCAGCAGCAGCACAGCAGTCATTACTGCTCCATGGAGGCTATTTCTGGGTCTCTCTTCTGCTTCCCATCCCCTTGACCATCACTTTCAGTTTCACAATTGCAAGAGGGCTGCTTCACTTCCCAAACTGGGTCTGCCTTACAGACATTTTTCATGCATCCTCCACTAAGCACAATGCCCAGCTCACGCAAGGCATTCATTTACTGAGTAAATGAATACATGGTAATTCAGTGGAGACATCTGAAGTAGAGATGTGTGCAAAAGCAAAAGCTAAGTATTCCAAATGATTTAATGGCCAGCCATTGTCAGATGATCCGAGCTGTTTATCTTTGCATTGTTGCTGGTTGTGTTCTCTGGAAGGAGACATAGAGATGCAGTTTATGGTGCAAGATACTGTCAGGAATTAGTACCTGTGAACAGAGAAGGCAATGGCACCCGACTCCAGTACTCTTGCCTGGAAAATCCCATGGACGGAGGAGCCTGGTAGGCTGCAGTCCATGGGATCGAGAAGAGTCAGACACAACTGAACGACTTCACTTTCACTTTTCACTTTCATGCATTGGAGAAGGAAATGACAACCCACTCCAGTATTCTTGCTGAAAAATCCCATGGACAGAGGAGCCTGGTGGGCTATAGTCGGTAGGGTCACAAGGAGTCGGACACAACTGAGTGAGTACAAGAGAAAGTGGATGCTGCCTGGGTTTTAAAAGTGAAAGTGAATGTTGCTCAGTCCGACTCTTAGTCCATGGAATTCTCTAGGCCAGAATACTGGAGTGGGTAGCCTTTTCCATCTTCAGGGCATCTTCCCTACCCGGGGATCAAATCCAGGGCTCCTGATTGCAGGCAGATTCTTTACCAGCTGAGCCACCAGGGAAGCCCAAGAATACTGGAGTGGGTAGCCTATCCCTTCTCCAGTGGATCTTCTGACCCAGGAATCGAACTGGGGTCTCCTGCATTGCAGGCAGATTCTTTACCAATGAGCTATCAGATTTTAAAAGCACATCCTTTTTTTCCCCTGGAATTTAATTCTTGTATCCGTCGTCTTCGTGTGGATAATCTGCAGTGCTTGCATTTAGGATCCTTTCCCTTTGCCTTTTGCTTCCAGGTGCCTTCCCGCGTGAGCGTCCTTGGCATACAGTCCCCTCACCTGGTGCAACCTTTCTGGTCACTGTCTTACTCTCAGATGACTGCATCTAATCAAGGATGAGCTGAATTTGGCTTGGGAAGTATTTGTTTGTAAATGAGAGATTCCTCATAAAGTAAATGCTTTCAGGATCCAGGGAGTAATTTAATAGTGGTGTGTTTTGGCCACCTTGGCATGAAGTGGGAGAAATATTTGGGAAAGAGAGGGGAGAGAGAGAGGTGGACTTACTTAAACTCAGTTATGCTATACTTATAGGAGATAAAAATACACGAAAAATCATAAGCGCATGGTCTGTTTTGCTTTTGAACAGTGCAAATACATTTCCTCTCCCACCAATCACACTTCTCTTAGCAGACAGCACTTGAGTGCCCTCAGAGGCACCCAAACATGTCCATGAAAGCACCACGAAGAGAGGAAAACCAAGTCATTTTGGGGTTGTCATTCCTAAATCAAAACTGTTATTGAAAAATTTCCTTCTAGTGAGAGTCTAGGAGCATTTCCCGCCTTGGTCGTGCCACATGGCTTGCAGGGATCTTAGTTCCCTGACCAGGGATTGAACCCTTGCTTCCTGCAGTGGAAGCCCAGAGTCCTAACCGCTGGACCGCCGGAGAAGTCGCAAGAGCCTAGACATTTTAAACAGGAATCTCTTGGATTATTTAATGAGATGATCTTGTTTTGGTTTTGTGTTTTAGGCTTTTTATTGTATGTTTTATGATGTTGTTATTGTTTGTATTATTGCTTTGGAAAATTCTGAATAATGGCTTGATTATTCTGGTAGGAAATCATCATCAAAAGCAGCTTACCCTTCTTAGAAATGTATGTTTGTGTTTTGCTTTGAGAAGGAATATTTAAACTTTCCACAAGTTTGTGGAGAAGACAGAGTTTACTTGCAGCCACCCAAGGCACATTTCCACCTTTGTGACCGCCTCAGAGAGGATTGAAAACTGTTTGAATTCATCTCTCATGCAAACAAGATGGGCAGAACTGGTGCCTCCCTCTTTGAAGAATCTGCACTTTGAAAAATGATTGTTTTCTGACTATAAAAATAATGCAGCTTAATTTATTATGGAAACTGTGAAAAACAGAGAACAATGTATTATACAAAGTAAAAATCTCCTATACCCCTACTACCTAGAAAGAGCCACTGTTAATATTTTGGTGTATATCTGATGAGTATTTTAAAATTATCTAAATATGTATCTATAATTTATAGATAATAATATGTGCTATAGATGTAATTATTATAGATAATATGTATTATAATGTTCTCTATCTAAAATTGTATAGATAAGCATAGACAATCTCATTATTTGCTCTTTTCACTTGATTATTCAGAACACTACTATTCTGTTCTAGCATACTTTCCTGTGGTTGCAGAGAATGTTAACCTGTGGATGGATAAACTTTGTTTAAGCAGTTGCTATCATTGTACATTTGGTTGTTCTTAGTTTTTATAAATACTTTTGTATGAACACATTGCTGTTTAATCTTTGAGATGTCTTAGAATGCATTCCTAGAAGTGCAAGTGTTGCATCAAAGGTAGTCAGGTGTTTGAAAAAAATTTTTTACCAAATTCCCCTGGGTTGGGATACAGTTTTGAGGGCATGAGCCTGCTGTGTCCCCTTTTGCCTGGCAAAGCAATAAAGCTATTCTTTTTGCTTCATCCCAAACTCTGTCTCTGAGAGTCAATTCAGCACTGGTGTACAGAGGCCGAGTTTTTGGCATCAGTCTCTGAGAATTGTCAGCCCAACTTGAAGCATCCTATGACTTAGCCTTCTGTTCACAGCTTGTTAGACCAATGGACTCTTAACTCAAGCTGAGGCACTTGGATTTTCTCCTCCAGAGATTTAACATGGTATCCTAGGGATGTTAGGTAGTTGGAGCTCTGCTACTGGGATGGTCATGATCCACCAGCATCTGGAAGCCAGGAATACCTTTGTGCAGAGAAAGACTATTAAAAAAGATTGCACAGAGAGAATTGGAGATGAGCTGTGCTGTGTAATAAAGAATTCATCTGATCTTTATTCTAGGTTCCTTACGAGCTTCTAAAACTCCTGAGATTTCCTAAGTGGTGGAAATCTCTTTGTTATTCATAAGCCCCTTGGATCGCACTTGAATTTATACTAATGAAATGCCTCAAAGTCAGTCTTTAAATATAGCTTCAGGGTGGGGGCTGGCCAGCAGAAAGACCATCTACGTGATTAGAAAGTTTTTGAAAGTTTAGTCGCTCAGTCATATCTGACTCTTTGCGACCCCATGGACTGTAGCCTACTCGGCTCCTCCATCCATGGGATTTTCCAGGCAAGAATACTGGAGTGGGTTGCCATTTCCTTCTCCAGAGGATCTTCCTGACCCAGGGATCGAACCCAGATCTCCCACATCATATACAGATGCTTTACTGTCTGAGCCACCAGGGAAGTCAACCCTAAATACTCACTGGAAAGACTGATGCTGAAGCTGAAGCTCCAATACTTTGCCCACCTGATGTGAAAAGCCGACTCCTTAGAAAAGACCTTGATTCTGGGAAAGATTGAAGGCAGGAGAAGAGGGTGACAGAGGATAAGGTGGTTGGATGGTATCATCGACTCAAAGGACATGAGTTTGAGCAAGCTCTGGGAGATAGTGAAGGACAGGGAAGCCCGGCGTGCTGCAGTCCATGGGGTCGCAAAGAGTCAGACACGGCTTAGCGACTGAACAACAAGAACATGATTGGAGGGTTGAGACTGAGGGCCAGTCTGACCTGTAGGAAGAGGAGAAGGGCTGGAGATGGAACTCAGTCACAGGACTGATCATCTAATTGATACTGCTCCATAGTGAAACCCAGCCAGCACTTGGACTCGGGCACTCAGTGGAGCATCCAGGTAGGTGAACACATTTATATGCCAGAGGAGTGGCATGTCCTGACTCCATGGGAAGAGGGCGTGGAAACTATGTGTTCAGAGCTCTCCCAAACCTTGGCTTTTATGTCTCTTCCTTTGACTTGTCCTGATCTGTATCCTTCACAATAAGACTGTAATCACAAGTATAGTGCTTCCTTAATTCTGTGAGTCAGCCTAGCAAATTATCAAGGCTGAGTGGTTTGTGGGAGGCCCTGGGCCCCCCTGGGGGTTCATACAGTAAAGAATCTGCCTGCAATGTGGGAGAGAGAACTGGGTTAAACCCCTGGGTTGGGAAGATCCCCTGGAGGAGGGCATGGCAACCTACTCTAGTATTCCTGCCTGGAGAATCCATGGACAGAGGAGCCTGGTGGGCTATATTTCATAGGGTCATAAAGAACTGGACATGACTAAGCAGCACAGCACTGAATTGATAGCCAGCCATTCAGACGTGCAGGTAACGGTGGGGCCCAGATGTTCCGTGGGGATTGACATGAGGGTAGTCTTGTGGAGGCCTGAGGCTTTTCCTTTGGCTGCTGCTGCTGCTAAGTTGCTTCAGTCGTGTCTGACTCTGTGGGACCCCATAGACGGCAGCCCACCAGGCTCCCCTGTCCCTGGGATTCTCCAGGCAAGAACACTGGAGTGGTTTGCCATTTCCTTCTCTTTACCTTTGAGGTCTGTACTAATTCCAGAAAATTAGTGATGCGGAAAACATTCTCTGTTTACTGGTGCCAAATTGAATCTTAACGACAGAGTTTTGGGTAAAGTAGCAAGAATAGCTTTATCGCTTTGCCAGACAAAGGGGATAATGCCAGACAGTGGGATAACGTCCTCAAAACTGTATGTCCCTGGAGGGGGAACCGGGACCTGCCCCAGGGTCCCTGTTGTTTCTCGGTTGCTCCTCCCTTGTCTCCGAATCCCCCTCCCTTCTCCGATCAGCAAGTGTCTGAACCTGCCCTTTGGAACTCAGGTAAGGTGGTGGAGGCTGAAGCCTATTCCTGACAGACAAGAGATGGAAGACACAACAAGGCTTCTGTGCCCAGGAGCCCCACAGGGTCCTGATTGGTTCCTTGGGTGCCAGGCTTTAATTGCGGTTTACCAGTTGGTGCCTGAATAAGCTCCAGAGTAATCAAGAGGAACCTCAGCTCGGATGTTCCCTCTTTCAGCACCTTCTGAAGGTTGGCTAGTTTTCCTGCCCTGGGTTTCCATGCGATTGGTTGGTACTTTTCTTTCTTTCTTTCTTTTTCAGTCTTGAAAAATGTTTATTTGTTGACATGTAGAAAAAAGATGAAACTACCAGAAATTGGTTCATAGAGTGAAGGGAGAAATGAAGCTTTTCCACCAGCTTAGCACAGACTGTGCTATACAACGGTCACAATCCTGACAGCGGAGTTTCTAACGCAGAAATGGAATCCAGTGCTACAGAGAAGCTCAGAGCACTTAGGACATTGAGAAGGCGGGTTTGTTTTCCCAGGCAGTAAATATATGCTCATCGAGCTGAAGACACAACAAGCATCACTGATCTGAACGGTTGCTGCTCTTGCTGCTGCTAAGTCACTTCAGTCATGTCCGACTCTGTCCTACGCCATAGACGGCAGCACACCAGGCTCCCCCGTCCCTGGGATTCTCCAGGCAAGAACACTGGAGTGGGTTGCCATTTCCTTCTCCAATGCATGAAAGTGAAAAGTCAAAGTGAAGTTGCTCAGTCGTGTCCGACTCAGCGACCCCATGGACTGCAGCCCACCAGGCTCCTCCATCCATGGGATTTTCCAGGCAAGAGTGCTGGAGTGGGGTGCCATTGCCTTCTCCGATCTGAATGGTTAGATCTGACCAAATAGATGATTCTTTGAAATCACAGTCTGACTGTGGAATAATGTAGCTTTGAGGGGATGAAAGAAAGCTTACCCCAGAAATTAGCATGAAAGTGAAAGTTGCTCAGTCGTGTCTGACTCTTGCGACCCCAGGGACTATACAGTCCATGGAAGTCTTCAGGCCAGAATACTGAAGTGGGTAGCTGTTCCCTTCTCCAGGAGATTGAACCCAAGTCTCCCGCATTGCAGGCAGATTCTTTGCCAGCTGAACAAGGGAAGTCCAAATAAATCATGCAAAAAGGCTGGTAATTTTTTAATAGAATCCATGTTTTGTTTATACTGGCTGAAGTGCTACATAAATAATCTCTTACAAAAAGTTAAAATAGAACTTAGAAGGAACGGAACATGATGTATGAGACTCACTTTCTAATTCTTCTTAAACTTCATATAAATATTAACATTTTCCTTCTGTTTGCATCTGTGAGAAATTAGTTTCCACAGCAAACCCCTCCACCCCAATGGAGATTTTGAGGAAAGCCTGATTTTAGTACTCTCTGAAATGGTACAGCTTTAATCTGCCATGGCAGTTAGAATTTACAGGTCTCTAATTTTTCTCCAACTGAGTACTGTGACTTTGAAGTTTTGGTGGCTCCTTGCCTAAGTCCACCGTGTTATAAAACTTTGGGTTATAAAGGCAGGACAGGACCAGAGCGAGCTGCTGGTTCATTCCTTTTATGACCACAAACATAAGGAGAAATGAGGTATTTGGTGCAAGGTTATATTATTTATTACTGGCAAAGTCTGGGTTTGAATGATTTCATGTGTTCTGAGTCACTTTTCAGTGAAAAACCTGTTTCCTCAAGACTTAATTATTATTTTTTCAGGGCTGTAAAGGAATGTAAATGTTTCCGTTACACATTTTTAAAAAATGGATGTGGCCGGAAGTTGATCCTGAATCTCCCCAGGGAAGCAGGTTCCCTGTGACACTATCTGACCCTCACCAGCTTTTGGGGCCTGGTGTTCAGGTCAGTCTTCACTGACTTAAATACGTAAGCCCTCCATAGGACTTGAATCCAACCTTTCCCCATGACTTTGCTTGTTTGGGTGAGATTATTTCATGGGGAATCTTTGCAAAAATTCTTTTTCACTGAGTGAGTGTCTGTTTCATTCTGTCTTCTGTCTGGCTCCCCTGAAAGGCAGCAGACTGAGTGATTTTTCAAGTGTCATGCGCTGAGGTTTAATTTACGTGGAGTAAGATTCACCCTTTTACAGTAAAATGCACACTTTAACAAATTTTGATAAAAACACAGTTTTGTAATCCCACAGCAGTCAAGTCATAGAATATTTTCATCACCCCAATGTTCCCTTGAGCCCTTTTTAGTTAATTCCCTCTTCCCACCCCCATTTTCAGATAAAGGAAACAGAGGTTACTACCAGTGTTGCGAAAGGAATAAAGATACGGTTCAGAAATTAAGAAGTAGCTAAGGTGTGCATTATTTAAAAGTTTAATAATTTGAAATACACAATTTATAAACTCCTGTCTTTAGGTTGTAAAGGTTTCTTTCTCTTTAAAAAAAAATCTTATTGGAGTAGAGTTGATTTACAATGTTGTATTCGTTTCTGCTGTACAGCAAAGTGAATCAGTTATGCATATACATGTGTCCATTCTTTTTAAGATTCTTTTCCCATATGGGTCATTACAGAGTACTGAGTAGAGTTCCCCGTGTGTAAAGTTTTCTGTATTTCTTTCTTGTTTGCTGTCTCTTATGGTTCTCTATTTCCTTAAGTGATTTGCAATTTTCAAAATTGAAATATAGGTGATGTACACTCTCCTGTTAGTTTTAGGCAATCTGCACAATGAGCTGACATTTACACACACTATGAAATGATCGCCATGAGGAGTCTGGTGACCGTCTGTCCCCGTATGAGATATTACAGTACTATTGACCATATTCCTTGGCTGTATATTGTACATTATTTACTTATTACGTATATTTACTCTTATTACGTAACTGGGGACTGACACCTCAATCCCCATCACTATGTCACCCCCACCACTGTCGTTTCGCTTCTCACTGCGAGCTTATCTTTATTTTGAGCTACAAGTGTGTGAGCTGCAGTGAGTTGGACACATCTCTTCAAAATGGTTTTGTTGCTTCTGTTTGTGGGTTTGTTTACTTCAGGGGTTTCGTCAGTTTCAGACCAGTGTTAATTTCTTTGCCTGAAATTCCAGCCCAGCGAAAGAAGTATAAAATCATTCTTCTAATTCTGGGTACTGATTACCTTTCACTGTATAATGAGCTATCCCCAGAACTATAACAAAGACAACAATTTTTTATTATTATCTTTCACATATGACTGGAGCAAGCCTGGGTTTTCACTTTTTTTTCCCCCAGGAATCTTTCTTTTTTTTTCCCATCCAGAAGGCAAGTTTCCTCGACGCTTTGCCTTCTCCTGGCACAGAATCCCGCTAGTTTCTATTTTGTGGACTGCATTCCTGGTTTCTGGGTTCCTGGATGCACCCTACTTCTTTTTTACTTTTTTAGTTTATTTCGGCCACACTTTGTGGCTTTCTGGATCTTAGTTTCCCAGCCAGGGATAGAATCCAGGCCAGAGCAGTGAACGCGTACAAGTGTCAAGTCCTAACCATTGGACTGCCAGGGAGTTCCCTGGACACATACCATTTCTAGCATCAGTCTTCCCCTCCTGAGCTCCATTCAGGCCAGTAAAATCTCCTAGAGCTTATATTTGGGTCCAACACTGAAGCTGCACAGATCAGATTGAGACTGAGACCCATTGTCCTTTGAGATCATACACCTGGTCTCAGGACTTAGTGAAGCTCAGGTTCTTTATATCTCACCACAGACAGAATTTAGTGAGAGACGAAGCGATAGGTAAGAAGTGGATTTATTTAGAGAGACACGCATTCCACAGACAGAATGTGGTGTTTCTCAAAAGATGAGAGTAGCTTTGGGAGAAACACTCTCCACAAATGGTGTGTGGGCCATCTCAGAGGCAAGAGACCCCCACATATGGCGTGGTTAGTTTTCGTGGACTGGGTAATTTCATAGGCTAAAGTGTGGGAGGAGTATGCCAATTGTTTTGGAGGAAGGGCAGAGATTTCCAGGAACAGGGCCACTGCCCACTCTGTGTCCTTTTATGGTCAGCCTCAGGACTGCCATGGCGCCTGCGGGTGTACCATTTAGCCACCGTGCTACACTGAACATGTATGAGGCTCACAGTCCATGGGAAGTCACGTCTTCCGCCATCTTGGACCTAGTTGGTTCTCAGTGGTGTTTGCTCTTTTTCCTCACCCTGATGTCATTCTTTTCAAGGTTGTGCCCAGCCCTCTTCTCTCTTGTTTCAATATGACTCTGGGCTGCTGGAGTGTCTGGTTGAGCTATTTCTCACCCATGTCTTGAGCTTTTACAGTTTTGTTTCCAAACCAAATGTGGGTATGCACACTTGAGCAGAAAAGCTAATCTACTGATGCTGGGTCGAAGTGAAGGAAAGTGCAACACTTACTGCAGGGCACCGGACAAAGAGTCCGGGTGACTACAGTTTAAAACCCCCAAAGTCCCCAGTGGTTTTTTGGAACAGTTTTTAAAGGAAAACGTGAGGGGAGGGCTTCAGGGTCTGTGAAGCCCTGTTCCTCTGATGGGTTGGTGAGGAGGTAACAGGGTGATCTGGGAATCTCAGTTGTTAGCCTTCTGGTTCCAGGCTTCGGGGGTCACGTGCTTGTGCTCAGCCTGAAGTCACCCTCCTCCACCTGGATGGGGGCCTTCGCTCCAGCAGAAGGACTCAGAGATCTGTGTCAGACTGTGTGTGTGTGTCCCTGGAGGAGGAGCTAGGACGCTGCCTTATCACTGCGCTGTTTCTGCCTGTCTGCTTTCCCTCTCTTTCTGCATGCCCTCGCTCCTTTAATTAGCAACTGTTTGAATCTGCTCTTTGGAATGCAGGTAAGGTCTAGGAGGCCGAAACATTTTTCTTACCAGCAGGAAATGGGGGACCTGGAAAGGCTTTTGTGCTGGGGCAGGCCTCACAGGGTCCTGCTCAGTTTCAGCCTGTAATGGGAAAGTGGTTCATGTCAATCAACCAGTTAGCAAGACATCCCTGGTAAGTTTACTTCAGTGGGGGGGTCTTATGTTTTAAATGGCTTTTCTCAATTTCTCAAACATCTTACCTTTTCTTTCATATTTATTTGATTATCAGTATCAAATAATGTGCTGTCTTCGCTTTTTTTTTTTTAACTTGTCTCTGGTGGGCTGCCATCTATGGGGTCGCACAGAGTCGGACATGACTGGAGCGACTTAGCAGCCGCAGTAGCAGCAGCAGCTGGGTTGATAAACAATTCTGGCTGATTAGTGACAGACAATTTTAATTTCTTCCCACTTTCATTTAGACTGAAAAAAGTTAGATCTAATGTTGTGTTACTTTACCTTATTTTAGAGATTATGCCTGTTTGTTCGGGACTCTGAATCCTTCCGTTTGCTTCTTCCCTTCCTGCCTGCTTATGCTAAGACCGATGTTGCCCCAGTAAGATGTGTTCCTGCAGGATTACTGCTGAAGCTAATCTGTGCTCTATCATTACTTACTCTTCAGCCTAGTCTGCGTTCAGTCTGATTTACAACCCTCTGCATTCTGTTGTTGCATCTTCATGATGCCTGCAGATGCTTTTATGATTTTAGTCTACGAGACATTGTAGACTCATTTTTTACTTACCTCTTAGCATTCCCATGATTGTCATTCCGCAGAATGAAACTCAAGTCTTTGCTTAATTCCAGCTGTCAGTTTGGAACCAGGGAAAAAGCACATTACTGAGAGAGAATTAGAACCACTGGCCTAGAGTTAAGGTCCCTTAGTTAGTGGAAAAGTCACCACCACAGTTTTTTAATGGGTAGCAGTTGCAAGTTGCATCACAGACCATTTATATTTCCATCCTGTGTTGCATGTAAAAAAAACGGAAGCAAAATTGGCAGGAAGCTACGGATCCACATTAAAGGCTTGTTGGCAAAAGGCCACCCCTGCCCCCGACCCGGAATAGTTAGCACTGCTATTCTGGGGCTACTTTTCCTCTCTGTACAGAGGGTGCCATGTTTTCCAAATATAACACAGGATACACTGGCCTGTAGACTCGCAGTTTTGAGAACAAGGAGAAAACATTGTCAGAGAATTCCAGGTTATGAGGCCTCTTGTTTTTTTTTTTTATTTAATTAATTAATTAATTAATTTTATTTAAAAAAATTTTTTTATTTTTAAACTTTACAAAATTGTATTAGTCTTGCCAAATATCAAAATGAATCCGCCACAGGTATACCTGTGTTCCCCATCCTGAACCCTCCTCCCTCCCCATACCATCCCTCTGGGTCATCCCAGTGCACCAGCTCCAAGCATCCAGTATTGTGTATCGAACCTGGACTGGCAACTCGTTTCATACATGATATTATACATGTTTCAATGCTGTTCTCCCAAATCTTCCCACCCTCTCCAACAGAGTCCATAAGACTGTTCTATACATCAGTGTCTCTTTTGCTGTCTCGTATACAGGGTTATTGTTACCATCTTTCTAACTTCCATACATATGCGTTAGTATACTGTATTGGTGTTTTTCTTTCTGGCTTACTTCACTCTGTATAATAGGCTCCAGTTTCATCCACCTCATTAGAACTGATTCAAATGTATTCTTTTTAATGGCTGAGTAATACTCCATTGTGTATATGTACCACAGATTTCTTCTCCATTCATCTGCTGAGGGACATCTAGGTTGCTTCCATGTCCTGGCTATTATAAACAGTGCTGTGATGAAAATTGGGGTACACGTGTCTCTTTCAATTCTGGTTCCCTCAGTGTGTATGCCCAGCAGTGGGATTGCTGGATCATAAGGCAGTTCTATTTCCAGTTTTTTAAGGAATCTCCACACTGTTCTCCATAGTGGCTGTACTAGTTTGCATTGCCACCAACAGTGTAAGAGGGTTCCCTTTTCTCCACACCCTCTCCAGCATTTATTGCTTGTAGACTTTTGGATCGTAGCCATTCTGACTGGCGTGAAATGGTACCTCATTGTGGTTTTGATTTGCATTTCTCTGATAATGAGTGATGTTGAGCATCTTTTCATGTGTTTGTTAGCCATCCGTATGTCTTCTTTGGAGAAATGTCTATTTAGTTCTTTGGCCCATTTTTTGATTGGGTCGTTTATTTTTCTGGAATTGAGCTGTAGGAGTTGCTTGTATATTTTTGATATTAGTTGTTTGTCAGTTGCTTCATTTGCTACTATTTTCTCCCATTCTGAACATGAGGCCTCTTGTTTTGCTTTGCTTCACTGGTTCTTTTAGAGAATTTGAGATGCAGTCCACCAGATGGTAGCAGATGTCAGTTTTTTATCCATTGAGGCTGTAAGAACCAAGGATCCAAGTGACAGGAAAGGAGCGGATTGGCAGTAGCACTGGTGACGCACTCGCACCAGCCTGTGGGGAAGCCGCCTGCTGGCCTAGCGGCTGGGACGTCCCACAGTCAGCGCACCAGAGCCCCAGCGGGAACACCATCCACTGCGTGTGTCTGTGCGTGCAGGGCTCGATCAGCTCACACACATTATTCTGATTGGTTCAGTTCAGTTCAGTTGCTCAGTCGTGTCTGACTCTTTACGACCCTGTGGACTGCAGCACGCCAGGCCTCCCTGTCCATCACCAACTTCCAGAATTTACCCAAACTCATGTCCATTGAGTCAGTGATGCCATCCAACCATCTCATCCTCTGTCCTCCCCTTCTCCTCCTGCCCCCAATCCCTCCTAGCATCAGGGTCTTTTCAAATGAATCAGCTCTTGGCAGGAGGTGGCCAAAGTACTGGAGTTTCAGCTTCAGCATCAGTCCTTCCAAGGAACACCCAGGACTGTTTTCCTTTAGGATGGAGTGGTTGGATCACCTTGCAGTCCAAGGAACTCTCAAGAATCTTCTCCAACACCACACTTCAAAAGCATCAATTCTTTGGCGCTCAGCCTTCTTCACAGTCCAACTCCCACATCTGTACATGACCACTGGAAAAACCATAGCTTCGACTAGAGGGACCTTTTGTCAGCAAAGTAATGTCTCTGCTTTTTAATATGCTGTCTAGGTTGGTCATAACTTTCCTTCCAAGGAGTAAGCGTCTTTTAATTTCATGGCTGCAGTTACCATCTGGAGTGATTTTGGAGCCCCAAAATATAAGGACAGCCACTGTTTCCACTGTTTCCGCATCTATTTCCCATGAAGTGATGGGACTGGATGCCATGATCTTAGTTTTCTCAATATTGAGATTTAAGCCAACTTTTTCATTCTCCTCTTTCTCTTTTATCAAGAGGCTCTTTAGTTCTTCTTCACTTTCTGCCATAAGGGTGGTGTCATCTGCATATCTGAGGTTATTGATATTTCTCCTGGCAATCCTGATTCCAGCTTGTGCTTCTTCCAGCCCAGTGTTTCTCATGATGTACTCTGCATAGAAGTTAAATAAGCAGATGCAGCGACCAAATGGCACAGTAACGTTGCAACCATAGAATTACACCTCTGTACCTTTGAAAATGACTTGTGTTCTTTCCCCGTTTTATTTCAATGCACGATGCTGCTACTATTTGAATTAAATGGACCTCCAACACTGGATATTTACCAGATAGGTTAAGTCAGGAGTTAAAGAAAGTAGACACTAGGTCATTAAAGAAAAACATAACTTTTCTGAAAGCTAAGTCATAGAGAAACTGCCATATATAAAAGTGGAGATGAGCTGTACATTAAAAAACCAGTTCTAATGGAAACATTCTGAAGAAAATAGAGCATTAATTCAAACCTGTTTGACTCTAGAGTTTATACTCCTATTTCTTAATGTTAAGCACCAAAGCAAGGGGAGGAAGCAAACCAAGTTGATCTCTCTGAGCCTCCATTTCTTTTTCTGTAAGTGAGGATAACTTCACAGAGTTGCTGTAGGGATTAAATTAGATAACGTATCTAAAGCAACATATACACAGAAGGCAATTTATAAAAGTTTCCTTTTGTGCTCCTTGCACCCAGCCCAAATCTTTACGGGAGGTCTTTGAATGTTTTGGAGAAGGAAATGGCAACCCACTCCAGTATGCTTGCCTGGAGAATCCCATGGAGGGAGGAGCCTGGTGGGCTGCAGTCCATGGGGTTGCAAAGAGTTGGACATGACTGAGCGACTTCACTTTAAATGTTTAGATTTCAAAGAAATTAGTTGTGGTGTTCAATTTCAGTTCAGTTGCTCAGTCGTGTCCAACTCTGCGACCCCATGGACTGCAGCACGCCAGGCCTCCCTGTCCATCACGAACTTCCGGAGCTTGCTCAAACTCATGTCCATCAAGTCAGTGATACCATCCAGCCATCTCATCCTCTGTCGTCCCCTTCTTCTCCCACCTTCAATCTTTCCCAGCATCAGGGTCTTTTCCAATAAGTCAGTTCTTTGCATCAGGTGGCCAAAGTATTGGAGCTTCAGCTTCAGCAACGTTCTTCCAATGAACAGTCAGGACTGATTTCCTTTAGGATGCACTGGCTGGATCTCCTTGAAGTCCAAGGAACTCAAGAGTCTTCTCCAACACCACAGTTCAAAAACAGCAATTCTTTGGCGCCCAGCTTTCTCTATGGTCCAGCTCTCACATCCATACATGACTACTGGAAGAACCCCAGCTTTGACTGGACGGACCTTTGTTGGTAATGTCTCTGCTTTTAATATGCTGTCTAGGCTGGTCTAGCTCTCCTTCCCGGGAGCAGGCATCTTTGAATCTCAAGGCTGCCCCAAGGCTGTGCTGTTGTTTCTTGGCTGCCCCTCCCTTCCCTGATTAGAAACCATTTGGACCTGCCCTTGGGATCTCAGGGAAGGTCTTGGAGGCTGCAGTCTGTTCTCTAGAAACGAGAAATCAGGGGACACAGAGAGGCTTCTGTGCTCAGGAACACCACAGGAGGGCCCTGCTCTCAGGTTGCCTGAGTAATTGAAGGTTTGGAGGTAAATGACATCCTGTGTCACCTGTCCTATTTCGGGAGGAAATGCAACAAAGTAACCAGCAGCATGGTCACTGGCATTAACTGTTTGAGAAACATCTGGAACCCCCCCCCCTGCATATCTAAGTGTCACTAACGTGGATTCTCTTATGTTGCTTGGCAATCACTCAGTTACCTCCTGTGCTCACTCTCCATCCTAGCCTTTTAATACAGACTGCGTCACATTTTCAGCAATTTCTGGCTCTAGTTAAATCTCAGGTATGTGCAGCAACAGGCATAACAGAGACGCTGCAAATCAAACTTCCCAGATAACCCCAAGTCTCATTTTAACTTTCAAATTCTCCCTCCACCAAACTTTTCATTAGAACATCAAGAGAGGTGGGATGGGGTCACTGAGTGAACTTCTGAGTGTGCTGGAGGTGATCATTGTAAATGACATGGCCTCAACATCACCAGTTAGAGAGGGAGTCATGTTCAAAATCATCCTTGAAAGGCCAGCTAATCGCCAGCTACTGATTCTTATTGCTACATTGTAACACACGGCTTCGGAGAAGGCGATGGCACCCCATTCCAGTACCTGGAAAATCCCATGGATGGAGGAGCCTGGTAGGCTGCAGCCCATGGGGTCGCGAAGAGTCAGACATGACTGAGTGAATTCCCTTTCACTTTTCACTTTCATGCATTGGAGAAGGAAATGGCAACCCACTCCAGTGTTCTTGCCTGGAGAATCCCAGGACGGGGAACCTGGTGGGCTGCCGTCTATGGGGTCACACAGAGTCAGACATGGCTGAAGTGACTTAGCAGCAGCAGAAGCAACACATGTCTTAAAGCAATTTATTCTCTCTCTCAGTTGCTTGTCTGGGCTAAGCCTGAGGTGTCTCAAGCAACTGAAATCAGATGGAGGCTGAGGCCATGTTGATCTGAAGCTTCCTCTGGGGTGGGACATCCCCTGGATGGCAGCTGATGCTGATGGCTGAGAGTTCCGCCAGGGCTGCCCGCCTCGCCCCTGCCCCTATGGCCTTTCCACATGGCTTAGAGGTCTCCTAGCAGATCCTCAATGGAGAAGGCAATGGCACCCCATTCCAGTACTCTTGCCTGGAAAATCCCATGGACGGAGGAGCCTTGTAGGCTGCAGTCCATGGGGTCACTAAGAGTCGGACATGACTGAGCAATTTCACTTTCACTTTTCACTTTCATGCTCTGGAGAAGGAAATGGCAACCCACTCCAGTGTTCTTGCCTGGAGAATCCCAGGGACAGGGGAGCCTGGTGGGCTTCCGTCTATGGGGTCGCACAGAGTCGGACACGACTAAAGCGACTTAGCAGCAGCAGCAGCAGAAAATCCTTAGAGGGAGCAGGCCAAGAGAGGCTTTCTAAGAGGTCCTGGCGGAAGCTGCAAGGTTTCCCATGATCCTCTCTCAAAAGCCTCAGCATCTCTCTCCTGCCACATTTGTTTTGTAGGTCAAGCAAGCTGCTCCCATAGGGTATTGAGACTTGGATTCTTGGTAGGGATGTGGTAAGATCGAACTACAGAAGATCAAGTTTGTTTGGAGATGTTGTGATGAGCACATCTGGAAAACACAGTCTGCCAAACCCAGCTCATCTACTGTTCCAGCTGCCAGGAGAATTCACCTGTATCCAGAAGGGCCCTGGACTCCAGCTAGTTTAATTACTTCCTTCATCTACCTGTAAACTCAGAATGCTTCACAATTAGTAAAATGCATAAAGGAAGTCAGAGAGTGTCAGTTTCAGAACTCAATTATTTCACAAACCAGACTCTTGCGTTCTTACCCTTGGCACCCATGTCTTGGTCACTGTGACATTCAGAATTCTGTGTTTATATCTATCTTGGTCACTGAAATCCTATTGTTCTCCTTTCCTCTGCTTTGACTTTTTTGTGTTTCCATTGCTTGACTTGGTCCTGAGCCCCAAGACCCATCACCTCTGTCCCCCAAGTTTGGCTCCCAGACCTGTGGATTACTCCTGGTAACTGCTAGCTGAGGTTCTGTAGCTTCTGCCAATACCTCCTGGCTTACCGAGCCCTGCCTCTGATGCAGTCTAAACCTTAATGTTCAGCTTTCCTATCTCAGCCTGACTTCTTACCCCGGCTTCTTCAGGTTTTTAATTTTATCAGCCTGGTCCCATTGGTGTCTACCTCCATCAGGGTGAAGCTAGAATTTTTCCCTTCAGGAGAAAACAAAGATTCCTCGCTGCAGAATGTTCAGTTGCAGTGCCTTAAGACTTCCCAGTGCCTTCAGTCTTTGAGGCCTCCTATATTACTAGGCTGTTTTTCTCTCTAGATGGTGGAGCTGCTGCCGCTGCTAAGTCGCTTCAGTCGTGTCTGACTCTGTGCGACCCCATAGACGGCAGCCCACTAGGCTCCTCTGTCCCTGGGATTCTCCAGGCAAGAACACTGGAGTGGATTGCCATTTCCTTCTCCAATGCACGAAAGTAAAAAATGAAAATGAAGTCGCTCAATTGTGCCCGACTCTTAGCGACCCCAAGGACTGCAGCCCACCAGGCTCCTCCATCCATGGGATCTCCAGGCAAGAGTTATTCTCTCTAGATGGTGGATATTCCTGTACTTGCATGACTCAGGAGGTATATTTGCGCTAGCCTCCATCGTTGGGTGTGTTCTGGCAAGGATTCAGCAAAAGTTTCTTTTACACATTTAGCATATTGAAGGAAATACTTTTAGGAAGGGAGGTGGAGAACCCCAAGCATTTGAATAAGTATTGGGCTGAAAACAACTAGGGAAATTATATTAATGGTCAGAAGCTATAACGTGTATGTACTGATTTCTCAGGGTCACCAACTTTGGGATGAGATGACAGTTAAAATCCGTTAGTAACTGGAAACTAGATACCTCCCACCCTGGGGAATTTCCCCTTTGGTGGTTTCTTCTTAAATTGATTTATGCTTGTATAATATAAAGTCTCTATTTTTTATGAAGTGAAGTGAAGGTCACTCACTTGTGTCCGACTCTTTGAGACCCCATGGACTACACAGTCCATGGAATTTTCCAGGCCAGAATACTGGAGTGGGTAGCCGTACCCTTCTCCAGGGACTCTTCCCAACCCAGGGATGGAACCCAGGTCTCCCGCCTTGCAGGCAGATTCTTTACCAGCTGAGCCAACAGGGAAGCCAATTCTCCAGGCCAGAATACTGGAGTGAGTAGCCTATCCCTTCTCCAGAGGATCTTCCCAATCCAGGGATCAAACTGGCGTCTCCCACATTGCAGGCAGATTCTTTAATGTCTGAGCCACCAGGGGAGCCCCTATTTTATATAGTTAGAAATTAATGTATAGAATATATGATTTGTCTTTTCCGATTTGGGAAAACAGAAGATATTCTAATTTATTAGGTAACAGTTTTCTTGACCTTCCTTCGACTTCTCAATTGAATTTGAAAGATTTTTAAAATTGACTTTCTATTGTGTTCTTAGGCCACTGTAGGTATCTATGAAGATGTGGGTGAGAGACAGCCTTAAGATAAATCATCCCTGCCCTCAGTGATTTTCATCTGGTAGAAGAGATAACATGCTCACCCAAATAGCCAGGATACAAGCACCGTGGAATGTTCGTTATTGAGAAGTATAATATTTGTTAGGCACCATTCGTGATGTGCCTTGAGAAATAGGCTATAATTTGCCAGGAGTGACGGGGAGGAAGCAAGGTGTTCTAAGTGGGAAGAACACCTTGAACAGAGATCCACAAAGGTTCTTTCAGAGAAATGGCAGCTAGATGAGTTTTGACACGATAAAAGGTCTATTTAGGGAAATAACGGGCTGTGGGACTAGAGAGGTGGGTCTGGGCCTTTGGGGAATGGCTGACGCGCTGGGGATGTGTGTGTTCATCGTAGGCCATAGTGGCTACGGACATGTTGTGCCTCGGTAAGCCTGTTGTCTAACTCGAATTGGGAAGGTTGTTCTCAGCAAGTACGTTATGGTAGGGCTTTCAGGAGTTCCAGTTAGACCCAAGAATCATACAGAATTGGCTTGTTGTTTTAATATGTGTGGTTTGTGCTTGAAGGATGCTGAGTTGGTAGGAGAGGGTATTAAATGGGAGGAGGAGACAGCCCAGGACTAGGTGAACTAGTGTGGAGATAACGTCGTTCTTGAGAGCATCTCGGCCGTCAAAGGCAAGTGGCCAGTGCGTGTCTTAGTTTGCCCGTCTTGGTCCTCAAGAGCCTTAGTTCTGGAAAACTTCAGGCAGTAAGAAAACTGGGTTAACTGGGAGGAACTGCCTTGTTTCTGGAAGATTTTATCCAATTTGAAACAGGACCCCAGCCAGAGGTTGGAGGTGTTGGATCCGTCTTCATCTAGGGGTGGAGGATTCTAGAAAGGATTGGTTCATTCAGGTGTTCTAATCAGAAGGATAGGGTTCAAAATCCTGTTGAAAGTTCCCTTGTAAGGTTGATAAAAAGCCCCTCTGAGAGGTCTCTGGGCTCCATGCGGTTTTGTGTGTTTTAAATGCTAAACTCCTTCTGTGCTACTTGGTTGTCATGGGTAACAATGTTCAGATTGATAGTTGTAATTCTGAGAAGTAATAAACTGCCATTTTTCTTCATTAAGCAAAACAGTCTTAAAACTCAAAAAAAAAAAAAAAAAAAAAAAGGATAAGTTTCCAGGACCATGTTAAGGTGTTTAAGTCATGGGATTTTGCAGGCAGGTGATGCTGGCAGGGACTGGGGACAGGAGGAGAAGGGGACGGCAGAGGATGAGATGGCTAGATGGCATCGCTGACTCGATGGACGTGAGTCTGAGTGAACTCCGGGAGCTGGTGATGGACGGGGAGGCCTGGTGTGCTGCGATTCATGGAGTCGTAAAGAGTCAGACACGACTGAGCGACTGAACTGAACTGAACTGAACTCTCCTAGGTTCAAATCTTAATTGAGCCATCTTCCAGCTGTGTAACCTTGTATTCCTCCACTGTTCTGAATTTTGTTTCTCTTTCTGTTCTTGAAAAAAACAAAACAAAACAAAACTGCTCAAGTCATAGAATTATTGGAAGGATTAAATGATGTAATTTCGCGAGGTGCTGGGTTGGAAGGTCAGATCATTTAGCTCAGTAAGATAAAGCTCGGAGCCCACGGAGTGATGGTTCTTAGACTTGAATCCTTTGTTAGAGCTGAGTCAGGGCTGGACTGGGCTCGAGGAGCCCTGTACCTGGATGGGACCTGGTAAGGCAAAGACCCAGCCAATCTGGGGCTCGGGCTTGGAGCTGCCACTTTGGTGCTGTTTCTGTGGTTCCACAGATTTTGGAACACATGTTCGAGGACAGAGAGTGATCTCTGGATGTGAGAGCAACCTGGCTGCGACAGCTGTCACCCCACTGATGGCCAGGGCTGGTTTGGCTGGTCTGGCCAGCAGGTGGGTGTCCCCTTCCTGCCTCACTGCTCCACGTGCAACCCCCCCCAAAAGTGGGCTTTCAGTGGGAGAGGATCACCTTCCCGGACAGAGGAGGACTGTTATTTGGTCATAGGTGTAGGAATAGCTGCGCTGCCCTGCTAGAACCTCCAAATGAGCTCTCAAAGACTGATTTCTATAGAAGCGATATAAAATGAAACCTTGAAATTATATCACGACATGTGTCGGCTTTTAAAACCAGCTGCATGAGTTTATGGATTCCATTTCTAAGAAAATAGTATCTCGTTTTGCGCTGCATCTCAGCATTTTCTAGTTGATGCTCAGAGGGTCATTCATAGACTTTTTTTTTTTTTTTTTACTGAAAACACACTCTACTGATTTATTACAAATTGTTATTTATTTTTGTTTAATAAATGACACTTGGCCTGAAAGTGTTAGCCTTTTTTACTTTTTATATTATTTGTGAATTTAGAGTTTTGCTTTTGTTTAGCCAACCAACTTTTTGTCAATTAGCTTTCGTTTGGAATATTCTGATGCAAATTATTGAAAGCATATTTTTATTAGAAAATATTCAAACACATTTACAATTACCTAACACACAGGCTTGTATCAACATCTCGGTTCTAGTAAATCTCTTCCACATTTACTTTAGTTCAGTGTTTCAATCTGAGTTGCACCCCTCCTGAATCCATCACTCTCGCTTCCTCCCCAGAGATACCTTCTGTGTTGATGTTCATCATGAGCTTTTGTGCAACTCTCACCACAAGTATATGCCTCCTGGGAGTTCCCTGGTGGTCTAGTGGTTAGAGCTCTGTGCCTCCCCTGCAGGGGGCATACGTTTGGTTGCTGGTCCGGGAACTAAGATCCTGCCAGCCTTGTGGTGTGGCCAAAGACAAACCAGCAAGCAAAAATTCCAAAACAAATACATGTTTCCTCACAAATACTAGAATTTGTCTGTTTTTTTAAAAATCTTTTTTAAGATCTATATATATAAGATCTATATATAGAAAACTATAAAACACTGATGAAAGAAATCAAACATGACACAAATAGATGAAGAAATATACTATGGTCATTGATCAGAAGATTCAATATAGTGAAAATGAGTATACTACCCAAAGCAATCTAGAGGATTAGCACAATCCCTATCAAGTCACCAATGCTCTTTTTCACAGAACTAGAACAAATAATTTCACAGTTTTTATGGAAATACAAAAAACCTCGAATAGTCAAAGCAATCTTGAGAAAGAAGAATGGAACTGGAGGAATCAACCTGCCTGAGAAAAAAAAAGAAAAAAAAAATCTTTTTTCAATTAAAAAAAAAAAAACCTATTTATTTAATGGCTTCACCAAGTCTTATTTACGGCACACGGGGTCTCTGGTTGAGGCATGTGAACTCTGAGCTGCTGTATGTGAGATCTAGCTCCCTGACCAGGGGTCACACTCAGGCCCTCTCTGTTTCGAGTGCAGGGTCTTAGCCACTGGACCACCAGGGAAGTCCCCATTTTGTCTGGTTTTAAATATATGAAATTGAACTGTCTATGTGATTTGGCAACTAGACTTCTTTCTCTCAGCTCTATTTCCCAGATTTATATATTACAATGCTCTTAGTTCTTATTTATCCATTTAGACTGTTCTATAGCACTCTGTAGTATTATTAAACAGTGCTTTTCTCTTTTTCAATTGTGGATACTTAGATGGTTTCTGTCTTAAACTTTTTTTTTCATTACAAGTCATAATGCAATGAAAGGCTGTGTATGTATGTAGGCAGGGAAGTAGGTAGGTAGGTATGGAGCAGACGATCTTCAGGGACCAGATATGAACTGGGTACATGTACACATGTGTGTATGGACACACATACACACACACCTCCATCTTTATATCTGTTTTCATGCATATGTGTGATTTTCAGGGCCTATATCTAGGGATGCCTGATAAAGATATCAACCTACACAGCATATTAAAAAGCAGAGACATTACTTTGCCAACAAAGGTCCGTCTAGTCAAAGCTATTGTTTTTCCAGTAGTTATATATAAATGTGAGAGTTGGACTATAAAGAAAGCTGGGTGCCAAAGAATTGATGCTTTTGAACTGTGGTGTTGGAGAAGACTCTTGAGAGTCTCTTGGACTGCAAGGAGATCCAACCAGTCCATCCTAAAGGAAATCAGTCCTGAATATTCATTGGAAGGACTGACGCTGAAGCTGAAACTCCAATACTTTGGCCACCTGATGAGAAGAACTGACTCATTGGAAAAGACCCTGATGCTGGGAAAGATTGAAGGCAGGAGGAGAAGCGGACTACAGAGGATGAGATGGTTGGATGGCATCACCGATTCGATAGACATGAGTTTGAGTAAGCTCCGGGAGTTGGTGATGGACAGAGAAGCCTGGTGTGCTGCAGTCCTTGGGGTCAAAAAGAGTCGGACACGACTGAGCGACTGAACTGAACTGAAGCATCTTTTCAAACATATGGTTCTTTGTAAATTGTCTGTCTGTATTCTTCGCCGCTGGGTGGTTTGCCTCTTTTTGAATTGGGGACTTCCTCTGATTTCTAGATGTTCACCTTTTAGTGGTTCCATGCTCTCTTCTCCCAGTTTATGACTCAAATTTAACTTTTTAAAAGGATGCTTTTTGAGACATAGACACTTCAAGGTTTAACTTGGAATTTTTAAAATAATTTTATCCCCAGGGGTTTGTACTCTATCCATAAACATTATAAAAATATCCTGCTTTTGCTTCTGAAAGTTTTAATGCTAAAATAATTCCCCCTTTTTGATGTTTAATGTATCTGAAATGTATTTTGTGTATGACATAAGGTAGGGGGTCTCATTTTTTCCTGTATGTTTAACTATGTGTTTCCATGGTTATGATCCCAGGATGTTTATTAATTAACCTGCCCTTTCTCTATTGATTTATAGGGACATCTCTGTTTCAATATTAATATATTGATGTGACTATTTCATACATTTTTCCTTTCCTGCATAAGCCCCACACCATTTTAATTGCTAGAGCTTAATAATAGTCTTTGCATTAACATCATTTTATGTAACAGAAATTATTCCTTGAAGATGGGGTAAATGTACGTGTATATTGTGGGGAATTGGGGTCCTCTTTTCGTAAAGATTTTGAAAGATTAATTCACTTTCTTTAATGGCTGTTTATTCAGGAATTACCTTTTTTCTTGAGTCAAATTCAATGTTTTTATGCTGTTCTAGTAAAACTTTCATTTTATCTAACTTTAAAATTCATTGGCTTGTTCTTGTCAATTCCGGAAAATCTGAGCAATTATCTTTGAAAAGATTTCTTCTCCACCATCCATCTCCTTCATTCTATTCTTATGGTACTGCTCTTAGGTGTTCCTTGAGCCTCTCTCTGTTCATTTCAGTGCAGACTCTTTGCGACCCCTGGACTGCATTATGCCAGGCTTCCCTGTCCATCATCAACTCCCTGAGCTTGCTCAAACTCACGTCCATTGAGTCGGTGATGCCAATGAGTGTATGTTTCTCTCTGTGTGTCCATATAGATGTAGATATTTTTAGAATCTCTTTGTCTCTCAATGCTGCATTCTGAGTGCATTCTTTAGAGACTGTTTTCTTCCCAGTTACTAATTCCTTTTTCTCTTTAAATCCAACCAGGGCTTTATCTTGTCTATTTATTGTGCTTTAGTTTCAACACTCATAGATTTAATTTTACTAATTTTTACCATCATCTGTTCTTATTTTATTGTTAACTGCTTTGAATTTCTGATTTATTTTTATGGGTATCATTGTTTACTTATCCCTTTGAGCATACCAAGCAATTTGATTGGCATTAATTTATATTCTGATTTATGGATGGTCTCTCTTAGCTATAGTTTTATTTGTTTATTTTGCAGGCTCATCATGTGTTGAAGGTCGTTGTCTCTCTCTCTGTACTTATTTCTCCCTGCTTAGTCATTTTGAAGTTCCATCCACCTGCCTCCCACTTGACCACCCTGGGGCTCTGATCCAGAATCATGTCTCCTTCTGGAGGTTCTTGGGTCTTGTCCCTCAGTGATGATGGGGGTGGCTTGGCTCAGCATCTTGTTGCCAGGTGACGTGAGTGTTCACCTGCTTCTCTAGGCATGAGGCTCATACAGTTGACAGCATCTATTCCTACTGCTGTTAAGAGTGCATGACCCCATGCCAACCTGTTCTTCATCAGGGGCCAGATTCCCACAATTCTCTGCCTGTACGCAGAGACCCATAGGCCCTCAGATGTGCTGTGCAGTATTGAATGTTTCCATTTGCTCCTTGGAGTTGGTTATCTCAGTTTCAAATGTCATAATTTTAAATACTCTTTTAAAATATTTTATTTATTGTTGTCATATGTTTGGAACCAAAAAGTCCTCAAAATATAAGGAGAGCAAACTAATTTTAGAAACTAAAATCCTTCTAAAATAGTTTGGGGTTATTTCACACTTATTTTGAGCAGCAGATCTTCAACCTTTCTTGTTTGTCTTTTTGTGGTGATGAAAGGCTTGACTAGTCTTATATCTACTTATTCATTTTTATCTTTGCATTTGAACTTCACTTGCCTGCATAATGTAATGTTGTGGAACAGTTTGAACCTGTAATTTAAGCTCAAGAATCATTAAATGTTATAATTCTAGTTTCAAGGAAATTGTTGCTGGTTTCATCAAGAAAAAAAATTGTGAGGTTTCTTCTGTAAATTTAAGTTAGTCCTCAGCTCACTCTTAGAGCCACTACTATTTGCACTGTTTTTGTTTCAGATTGTGTAACAGAAAATTTAAATATTCAGTTTATAGCCCACAAAACAACTTAGTAATGAGGATTAAATGAGGAAATGAATGTTAAAACACTTTGTAAGTCTTAAAGCCCTATGCAAATGTGAGTTAATTATTATCAGTTTCATGCAAATTATTCTGTTTGGATTTATGCATAAAAGCTGTTTCAATAGATTTTGCTCTGTGGAACAAAAGTTCTGTTTCCAAGTCACAGAAAAGTATATGAATTATTCTAGCTTGCATTTTAATACTATCATTAAAGCTTAATTGACAGTTGCTAATATCTTATTAAGCATTGAGTTAAGTAGTCATCATAAGCTCAAGACTGTGGGTACATGTCGTCCCCAAATTAATAGTCTTTAGATGGGAAGAGCTGGATATTTCAGCAATTTTTGCAATAATCTAACTGAGCAGGACCCTTTGAGGCCTTTTGGGGACAGAGCCTCCCCCAAACCCCCCGCCCCATATCCTCTGCCTGCCTCTTGTTTGTAGAAAAGCTGCTCGTCTCCCAGGCCTCCACTGAGTCACAGAAACATAGCTCAACAATTAATAATTGAAAGGATGTGAACATGTAGTAACAAAAAATAGCACTTGGACCAAGGGAACTGGTAACAATTTAAACTATAGATCAGCCATATAGCAGTTAACAGAATCGTTAGTTCCTCCCTGAAGGACATGGATTACAGTGTCGGATGCACATTCCTGAGTTGTGTTGCAGATACTAAACCCCCACTAAATGGAAGAAGTTAACCACTTGATTATCATGACATAGCCCCCAGGCCTACTGAGCCTGAAGTTCATGATGGTGACCCCTGTGACACTGCCCTGTTACCTTATCATCAGCCAATCAGAGAATTGTGCACAAGCTGGTCACACACACTGTGACTCTCCTCCCTCCCCTGACCTTTTAAAACCCTTTTCCTGAACCCCATCGGGGAGTTTGGGTCTTTTGAGCCTGAGCCAGCTGCCTGTACTCTTTCCTTAGCCCTTGCAATGAACTTTTCTCTGCTCCAAACTCTGACGGTTTGGTTTATTTAGCCTCACTGTGTGTGGGTCACAGGAATGTGTATTCAACAATCACTATAAAATCAAAATATGGTGGAACTATGAGGGAGCTTGGAGGGTGAGCATCGATCAGCTAGAATTACTTTTACTTTAAACAGGCCAATCCAACAGTGGTCATTCTCATCAAAATTTAAGATGCTGAATTAAATCCAAAGAAATTGTGACCTTGATCTTAGTGCTGTGGGTTTTCAGACTGAGCGTAACTCGGGTAAAGCTTTGTAGAACCTTACTGAACACTGTTGCTCTTGGAGTCAATAGACGGGCACCACCTTGACCATTGAACCTGTCATATAATGAACTGCTCTGGCACTGTCGTTCAGCTCAAGTTCAATATGCCTGATACACAGTGAGGCCAGGCAGACTGAAACGTCAGAGTCTGCAGCAGAGAAAGGTTTATGGCAGGACCAAGCAAGAAGAACAGGTGGTTCATGCTCAAAAGGCCCGAACTCCCTGATGCTTTAGGGGCAAGTTTTTTTAAAGGTAAAATTTGGAGTGAGGGTTGCAGGGTGTGTGACTCTCTTCTGATTGGTTGGTGGTGAGGAAACAGGAATCTCACGCTCAGCCTGAACAGGAAACAGGAATCTCAGGTCTTCCACCTGGGTGGGAGTTTCTGTAAAACAATTCACAGATATGAATATGTGCATTCCTTGAAGAGGAGCCAGGACCCTGCCCCATGGCTGCCCTATTGTTTCTTGACTGTCTTTCCTGTGTTTCTGTTTCATCTCATGTGTGTTTCATCACATCCCCGTCCTAATTGATAACTGCTTGAATCTGCCCTTGGGAACTCAGGGAAACTGCGCAAACAAGAAAGTGAAAACAGAGCCTGGAGTGGGGTGGGCACAAGTTTCAGCATTTCTTCAGTAAAAGCTTTTGGAAGGGATCTCTGATAGACCAAGCTAATCTGCTCTCATTGCAGCAAAATTATGAGGCCTGATTAAGATTTACCTTTTTTTCTGTTGGACTTCAAGATGGACACGGTTTATCTAAGATACTCTGGTATTTTTGAATTGTTGCATGATCTCAGTCACATTTTAAAGCTTTGTACTAAGTTTTAACACAACCTTCAAATTTCTATGTGTTATCCTGGGACCAAATTTGCAGACTTTCTTTAAACGTTTTAATAATGCTCTTTTTTAGGCCTTAGGCTTATGACATTTTGGATGTCTTTTACCAATGAAAGGAATAATACAGTTTTCAGTGACTTGCCTTGATATTTAAATTTTACGTTCGTATACACTCTATTGCCTGTGACAAGATGGCAACTTTGAAGGCTAGTTCAGAACTCAAATTCTGTTAAATTGTATGTGTCCAATACTCCTCAGTTATTAGCAAAAATTGGGAGTGGATGGGAAGCAGTAGTCTAGAGAATTCAAAGAGCAAATTAGGTTTTTAAAAATTATGGTAAAATATACATAACACAAAATTTACCATTTTAACCATTTCAGTTCAGTCAGAAGTTCAGCCTCTCAGTCATGTCTGACTCTTTGTGACCCCATGGACTACAGCACGCCAAGCCTCCCTGTCCATCACCAGGTTCCGGAACTTACTCAAACTCATGTCCATTGAGTCAGTGATGCCATCCAACCATCTCATCCTCTGTCATCCCCTTCTCCTCCTTCCTTCAATCTTTCCCAGCATCAGGGTCTTTTCCAATGAGTCAGATCTTCGCATCAGGTGGCCCCCTTATACTTGTTCAATTCAGAGGCATTAAATATTCTTATAATGATGTACAACCAATAGCAGTATGCATTTCTAGGAGTTTCTTTAATGTCCCCAGTAGAACTCTGTATCCATTAAAAAGTAACTCCCATTCCCCTCTCTCCCAACCCCTGGCTTCCCATATGTCAAAGCCCTAAACCCCAGTGTGATGCCACCTGGAAGGGGGCCTTTGGGAGGTGATTGTCATAAGGGTGGAGGCTTCAATAGAGGAATTAGTGCCCTTATTAGTAGAGAAGAGAGCTGCTGCTAAGTCACTTCAGTTGTATCTGATTCTGTGCGACCCCATAGATGGCAGCCCACCAGGCTCCCCTGTCCCTGGGATTCTCCAGGCAAGAACACTGGAGTGGGTTGCCATTTCCTTCTCCAATGCATGAACGTGAGAAGTGAAAGTGAAGTCACTCAGTCGTGTCCGACTCTTAGCGACCCCATGGACTGCAGCCCACCAGGCTCCTCCGTCCATGGGATTCTCCAGGCAAGAGCACTGGAGTGGGGTGCCATCGCCTTCTCCAGAGAAGTGAGAGATGGTCTCTTTCCACCATGTGAACACACAGCCATCTGCAAACCAGGAAGCGTGTTCTCGTCAGAACCTGACCACACAGGCACTCTCATCTTGGCCTTCTCAACGTCCAGAACCATGAGAAATATGTTTCTGTTGTTCAAATCATGTAGTCTATGGCATTTTGTTAAAGCAGCTCAAAATGACTAAGATACACATATAACTAGAATTACACAATATTCATTCTTTCATATCTGGTTTATTTCACTTAGCATAATGTTTTCAAAGTTCATCCATTTGTCACCTGTATAAGAATTTCACTCATTCATTTTCAAGGATTAATAACATTCCGTTGTGTGTCTATACCACATTTTCTTGGTTCATTCACTTGTTGGTAGATGCTTGAATTGTTCTCTCACAATTTGGCTTTTATGAACATGCTGAACATTGTCATACGTATCTGAATTTCTGCTTTTAATTCTTTTGAGGCTATAACTGGAAGTGGCATTGGTGGCTTATATGGTAATTCCATGTTTAACTTTTTCAGAAATTGCCAAACTGTATTCCATATGGCTGCACTGTTTTACATCTCCACCAGCTATGTGGGGAGTTCTATTTCCCCACATCCCTGCTAATATGTTACTTTCCTGGTAGATGTGAAGTGATATCTTATTGTGATTTTATTTCCCTGATGACTAACAATGTTGAGCACATTTTCATGTGCTTTTTGGCACATGGTATATCCTCTTTGGAGAAATAGTAGTTATTTATTTTTTAGTTCTGAAAGAAGTCCTGATTGTCAGATATGTTTCTGTTTTATTGATAATTGTTTTGAGAATATCAGCTTAGCATCACTTCTTGGTGCAATTGATATATCCCCAAATAATAGCATACAATATTACTTTTTGATTCTGGCACTGTATCTTTAACATGGTAGAGAAAGTTGCCATTTAAATAATTCTATAGGTAGACATAAAATCACCTACTAATTTATCTGTTATAAATGTGCAGTTTTACATGTTAATTTTGCTCTAAATGGAATATGCCTCTGATAAAACAAAATTGCCTTTTCTGATACAATAGCAACAACAACAAATATCAAGAGTCTTTGAAAATGGAATCGCTGTTGCAGGCACTAATGAGAGCTTCAGAAAACTGTAAGATTTGGTCTCTGACTCATGGCGTTAAAAATCTTGATATGGTCCTGAAACGGAGCAGGACTCAATGGGGCTCCTGGGCACAAAAACCTTTCTTGATTACAGGAAACAGGCTTCATTCAGCCTCCATGAACTTCCTTGAGTTCCAAGGGGCAGATTCAAACAGCTGTTAATCAGGGAAGGGAGGGGATGCAGAGACAAGAAACATTAGTGCAGCCTTGGGGCAGAGTTCTGGTGCTCTCTCAAGGGGTACACAGAGCAATATCTTTGAGCTCTTCTGCAGAACTAAGCCCCCACCAAATGGAAAATGTTAACTACTTGATGAGACACTCTTCATTTCAGAGAAGGTCACAGTTCCCCATCATCACCTCACTCCAGGCAATCTCTGGATTGAAGGCGTGAGGGCCCTGCACACACCCATTCCGTATCAGCAACCCTACCCTTGACTATAAAACTCCTCACAACTCCTCCTGGGTTGGGATGGGACACACCGTTTTGAGGGCCCTGCTTATTTAACTTGTATGCAGAGTACATTTATGCGAAAGCCAAGCTGAATGAGTCACAAACTGGAATCCAGATTGCTGGGAGAAATATCAGCAACTTCAGATATGCAGGTGATAGCACTTTAATAGTAGAAAGTTAAGAGGAACTGGTGATTTCAGCCATGAAATTAAAAGACGCTTACTCTTTGGAAGGAAAATTATGACCAACCTAGATAACATATTGAAAAGCAGAGACATTACTTTGCCAACAAAGGTCCATCTAGTCAAGGCTATGGTTTTTCCAGTAGTCATGTATGGATGTGAGAGTTGGACTGTGAAGAAAGCTGAGCACTGAAGAATTAACGCTTTTGAACTGTGGTGTTAGAGAGGACTCTTGAGAGTCCCTTGGACTGCAAGGAGATCCAACCAGTCCATTCTAAAGGTGATTAGTCCTGGGTGTTCTTTGGAAGGAATGATGATAAAGCTGAAACTCTATACTTTGGCCACCTCATGCGAAGAGTTGACTCATTGGAAAAGACTCTGATGCTGGGAGGGATTGGGGGCAGGAGGAGAAGGGGACGACAGAGGATGAGATGGCTGGATGGCATCACTGACTCTATGGACATGAGTTTGAGTGAACTCTGAGAGTTGGTGATGGACAGGGAGGCCTGGCGTGCTGTGATTCATGGGGTCGCAGAGAGTCGGACACAACTTAGTGACTGAACTGAACTGAACTGAACTGAAAGAGCCTCTTGATTAGGGGAAAAAGGGAGAGTGAAAAATCTGGCTTAAAACTCAACATAAAAAAACTAAGATCATGGCATCCAGCTCCATCACTTCATGGCAAATAGAAGTGGAAAAGGTGGAAACAGCACAGATTTTATTTTCTTGGGCTCCAAAATCACTGAGATGGTAACTGCAGCCATGAAACTGAAAGATGCTTGCTCCTTGGAAGAAAAGCTATGACAAACCTAGACAGTGTATTAAAAAGCAGAGATATCGCTTTGCCGACAAAGGTCCATGTAGTCAAAGCTATGATTTTTCCAGTAGTCATGTATGACTGTGAGAGTTGGACCATAAAGAAGGCTGAGCGCTGAAGAACTGATGCTTTCAAATTGTGCCAGAGAAGACTCTTGAGAGTCCCTTGGACAGCAAGGAGACCCAGCCAGTCAGTCCTAAAGGAAATCAACCCTCAATATTCATTGGAAGGACTGATGCTAAAGCTGAAGCTCCAATAATTTGGCGACCTGATGTGAAGAACTGACTCATTGGAAAAGACCCTGATGCTGTGAAAGATTGAAGGCAGGAGGAGAAAGAGATGACAGAGGATGAGATGGTTGGATGGCATCACTGACACGATGGACATGAGTTTGAGCAAACTCTGGGGGACAGTGAAGGACAGGGAAGCCTGGTGTGCTGCAGTCCATGGGGTCGCAGAGAATAGGACACGACTGAGCGACTCAACAACAACAAGCCTGCAGTGGTCCCTTTGGCGTCAAAGCAATGAAGCTGTTCTTTCCTTCTTCACCCAAAACTCTGTCTCTGAGATTTAATTCGGTGTCAGGGTACAGAGGCTGGATTTGGTTTCACATCCTATGATCAGAGACGGAAAGGACGTCAGGAGCTAATAGTGATAAGGAGATTAGAAGCCTGTGTCTTCAGCCTGCAGGACATCTGGCCCCCTGAGGTCTCTTTGGTATCTAGGAGATGTGACTCACAGAGACAGTTGGTGAATATGGAGTGTGATCTGAGACTAAGCAAGATTGCTTAAATCTAAAGCTGACAGCAGTGTTTGGTTTGCTGGCAGAATATAGCCTCTTGGTATCTTTGACCTATATGCAGCTGTGAAAGATAATATGAGCCACTTCTAGACAATACTATACCATGCATTTAAAACTTTGTTAAGAGGGTAGATCTCCTGTTAAATGTTATTACCACAAAAGTCAAAAAAAGGGACACGAGAAAATATTTGGAGGTGATGAATCTATTCTCTTGATTGTGCTGGTGGTTTCACACAGGTGTGTGGGCATATTTCCAAACTCATCAAATTGTATAACATATACATGAGGCTGTAAGGGACTGAGGGTAGGAGGAGAAGGTGGTGACAGAGGAGGAGATGGTTGGATAGCTTTACTAATTCAATGGCCAGAAGTTTGAGCAAACTCCTGTAGACACCGAAGGACAGGGAAGCCTGGCATGCTGCAGTCCATGGGGTTGCAGATTTGGACACCACTCAGTGACTAAACAATGCTGTATGTGCAGTTTTTGTATCAATTATACCTCAGTAGAACTGTGAAGAAGGCTGAGCACCGAAGAATTGATGCTTTTGAACTGTGGTGTTGGAGAAGACTCTTGAGAGTCCCTTGGACTGCAAGGAGATCCAACCAGTCCATTCTGAAGGACATCAGTCCTGGGTGTTCTTTGGAAGGAATAATGCTAAAGCTGAAACTCCAATACTTTGGCCACCTCATGTGAAGAGTTGACTCATTGGAAAAGAGTCTGATGCTGGGAGGGATTGGGGGCAGGAGGAGAAGGGGCTGACAGAGGATGAGATGGCTGGATGGCATCACTGACTCAGTGGACGTGAGTCTGAGTGAACTCCGGGAGTTGGTGATGGACAGGGAGGGCTGGTGTGCTGCAATTCATGGGGTCGCAAAGAGTCGGACACAACTGAGTGACTGAACTGAACTGAAGGCTGTTTAAAAAAAAAGATTTGATCCAAAATGCAAAAGTCAAGGTATTTCACAAAGAAGCGTGCATGTTTTGGGATTCTTCTTGAAAAGTCAGATCAGGGCATACTTTCATTTCTGCACTCTTTGGATCTGTGTTGTCTAGTAGGGTGACCACTAACCAGGTATGTATATTTTACATTCATATTTATTTAATCAGTTTTATTAACGTATAACTGATTTACAATATTGTGTTAGTTTCAGGTGTACAACATAGCGATTTAACGTTTTTATAGATTATACTCCATTTAAAGTTATCACACAATATTGGCTATATTTCCTGTGCTGTACAATATTCCCTTGTGGCTATTTATTTTATAGTTCATACCTCTTAATCCCATAACCTATTTTTCCCTTCTCCCCACCCCACTGATAACCACTAGTTTGTTCTCTTCATCCGTGAGTCTGTTTCTGTTTTGTTATTTTCATTGATTTGTTTTATTTTTTAGATTCCACATGTAAGTGATAACATACAGTATTTGTCTTTTTCTATATGACTTACTTCACTAAGTATGATGCCTTCCAGTTCTATCCATGTTGTTGCAAATGGCAAAATTTCCTTTCTTTAATGCCTGAGTATATTCCATTGTATATATGTACCACATCTTCTTTTTTAAAAAAAATTGTTTATTTTAATTGGAAGATAATTACTTTACAATATTATGATGGTTTTGCCATACGTCAACAAGAATCGGCCATAGGTATACATGTGTCCCCTCCCCATCGCCACCATCCTGAACCCCCTCCCAGCTCCCTCCCAACCCCATCCCTCCGGGTTCTCACCGAGCACCAGCTTTGGGTGCCCTGTTTCATGCATCAAACTCCCACCGGTTGTCTGTTTTACTTATGGTAATGTATAGGTGTCCGTGCTAATCTCTCAAATTGTCCCACGGTCTCCTTCTCCCACTGAGTCCAAAAGCCTGTTCTTTACGTCTGTGTATAGTCTTCTTTATCCATTCCTCTGTTGATGGGCGCTTGAGTTGCGTCCATGCTTGGCAGTTGTAAACAGTGCTGCAATGAACATTGGGTACATGTGTTTTTTTGAATTATGTTTCTTTCCGCCCCCGCCGGATACATGTCCAGGGGTGGGATTGCTGGATCATATGGCGGTTCTCTTTGTCGTTTTCTAAGGAGCGTCCAGTGTTCTCCAAAGTAGTTTACATCCCCCGCTGGTGGGGCTTCTGGCCCAACTGACCCAACTCAGGTAGGTAATAGGAAAGCTGGTTTCATCCTTAGGTTCCAACCATGCCTTCTGATTCTACTTTGCCAGCATAAAGCTGACACTTTGACATCTAACCAACTCCTGTATCTATTTCTTAATTGTTTTAGCATTTTCAGAGGAAAGAGAGGCGATTGGTGCTTTTACCCATTTCCACAGCAGTTCCAGCCTGCCTGTAACACTTATCCCCTTGGAGCCGGGCCGTCTTGCACCACCAAACCGATGATCGGGACAAACGACAAGTGTCCAAAGAGGTACAGATGATAAGTCACTTCCAGCTAGAGCTATTAGAACTTCACGGAAGAGGTAATATTTGAGTTAATCTTGGAGAAACGATTCACTTACACTGGAAGAAAAGTGATTCAGAAGTGAGTGAACTGGCAGTTCGAGAGGGGCCTGATGGGAGCAATGGGAAGTCTGGGGAAGCTCAGGAACTTTCAGCCCCAAGGAGCATTCAGCTCTGACACTGGAAAGTTTTTGTTGGGAGGTAGTGGAAGTTAGGGCAGGCAAAGTGGGTGGGAGCTACATTTACAGGTGCTGGCATTTGAATAACGAAAGACACAGTTTCAAAAGGGCAACAGACTGACTAATGAAGTTGGAACTATTTCTTGAAATCTATAACTAGGAAGCAATTTAAAAGCAATTATTTCTGAAATCTTGGCCTTGTTTGTTTTCTCTGGTTGCTCTCTGAAGTGAGGTGCCTGCCCACGCCCCCATCCCTGCCCCACCAGTGGACTTACAGTTCTTTCAGAAGAACTTTTCATCTGATGCCTATCCAATGGCTTTCACACCCAGGAAAGCCAACTTCCTGTTGTCTCCAACAGAGGCTTGAGAAGAGGTGAAAATAAAACATTCATCACACTGTGAAAACAAACACGGATACTATCAGATTCGGCCACTCGTTGTAGTTGTGAGTCATGGTCACGCCAAGAAAACGAATCAAAAGGATCGGATAATAAGATCCTATTAGGGGATTAAACATTTCAGCATTTCACAAACTAGGCAGAGTCTTCATTTCCTTAGCACACCATCAACTTGCTTATTTTCTACAAACCTTGTATAACAACGTATTCATTTTTAAAGTCTCTTTCGTGTTAAATCATTGATATGCTAAGTTAGAGTTGGCTCAGGTCAGTTTACTTAAGGATCCCAAGTACTTTCTGATACAAAAGGATGAGACTCGTGTTAAAAGATAATTGTCAGAGAAAGGTAAAATCCTGACTCTTCCACAGATATAAAAATGAACTTATGTTAAAGATTTTATTTTACTTGTATATAAGAGAACCAGGGATATCTTATAGTCCGAGCCAAAGAAAAAGTTAAAAGCACAAATTGATATGGAGTCAAGGAACTGAATGCAAATGAATGTAAATCTGTTTTTCTACAAGAGGGAGGGAAGTCAATAGGAACTCTACTTGGAGACAGAGTTTGCATGGAGTGTCTACTAAGGTACCAAGAGCTACAAATAGACAAAGCAAGAACAAGTCAGCATTGGACGACCCAAAAGGGTGTGCGCCATGTAACCCTGTAGTTTTCCATTGAAACTCACGTTTTATTCTATACTCCCTATTCCTTTCTTCAGAATCAGAATTTTGGAAACTTTTGTGGAGAAGGAGTCCCCAGCTGTGTGCCTGACACAGAGAAAGTCAGGGAAGTCCCTAAAATAAATTATGAAGGTAGAAAGATACTGGGACCAGTGGGAATGGTGGTTCTGGATGGTGCAGTGCTTGGTTCTGGGCAGGCCCCCCAGGAGCGCTGGGGATTCTCCGCTTGTCTCCAGAGGCGCTGGGTACCCTTCTCTCCTCTGGGGTCACATCACGGTCCCCTACGCTCTGGTTTCCAGTGGGACCGCCAGCAGGATGCTGAAGGGTGAATCTGGAACGCCCCGCCCCAGCTCCCTCCCTGTGGGTGGGATCCGTTGCCAAGCTCCTCCCCCAGACTCCTCCTCCGGTCCCCAGGTCCTCTCCCCGCCCCCGCCCTGCAGACCGAGGGTGGGTGCTCCCCTGCCTATAGCTCTGGAGTATTGGGCTTCTCCTTAGAATGTCCCTGCTTCGTGACCATCCTTTCAAAGTAGTCTCTTTTAAACATAATCATTTGTTTTAAAATATTTGTGGGGACTTTGGAAAATAGGCTGAGTAAACGAAAGGTCACACTGGAGACCTGATGTGACAGATTCCTAGCTGTTTCTAAAGCAGCTTGCTTCCTCAGGCGCATTCACTCAGTACCAAGAGGGCGCAGCTAGAGTCCCAGCACCTCCCAAAGGTGGTGGGGCACCTGGATTAACCCTTCAGTTGTGAGTAAGCATTCTCCAGAGTTCTGGGAACATTCTCCAGAGGGGTCTTGATGGGAAACACATCTCTGGAAAAGAGAGACCACCCCCCTCCCCCCCTTTTTTTTTTTTGCTTAATAGGCAAGATGAGTGAGGACTTGAGCTATTTTGATGATGTTATATTATCTGCAATTAACCACAACACTTCTATAGGTTGTAATATGTGTATGTGAAGATTAATTTATACCCTGAGGCTTGATGCTGAAGTTGAAGCTCCAATTTTCTGGCCACCTGATGTGAAGACCAACTAATTGGAAAAGACCCTGATGCTGGGAAAGGTTGAGGGCAGGAGGAGAGGTGGGCGGCAGAGGATGAGATGATTAGATAGCATCACTGACTCAATGGACATGAGTTTGAGCAAACTCCAGGAGATAGTGAAGGATAGGGAAGCCTGGCGTGCTGAAGTTCTTGGGGTTGCAAACAGTCAGACATGATTTAGCAACTGAGCAACAAAAACCAAGGTGAAATGAATATTTGAGGCTAGTTGATATTTGTTTTAATTTTTATTTTATACTGGAGCATAGTTGATTAACAGTGTTGTGTTAGTTTCAGGTGTATAGCAGAGTGATTCAGTTATACATATACATGGATCCTTTCTCAGATACTTTTCCTGTTTAGGTTATTACGGAGTATCGAGTAGAGCTCCCTGTGCTACACAGTAGGACCTTGTTGAGTATCTGTTTTATATACAGTAGTGTGTGTATGTCAATCCCAATCTCCCAATCTATTCCTCCCTCTCCATTCTTCCCCAGTTGTAACCATAAATTACAACCCCAGTTGCAACCTCTTGTTCTTCCCTGGTGGCTCAGAGGTTAAAGCGTCTGCCTCCAATGCGGGAGACCCAGGTTCGATCCCAGGGTCGGGAAGATCCCCTGGAGAAGGAAATGGTAACCCACTCCAGTATTCTTGCCTGGAGAATCCCATGGAGGGAGAAGCCTGGTAGGCTACAATCCATGGGGTTGCAAAGAGTTGGACATGACTGAGTGACTTCACTTGCTTGCTTGCAGCCTCTACGTCTGTGAACCTGTTTCTGTTTTGTGAATAAGTTCATTTCTATCGTTTTTTTTTTTTTAAAGATTCTGCATATAAATAATCTCGTATACTTGCCTTTCTCTGTCTGATTTATTTCACTTAGTATGAACATCTCCAGGTCCAACCGTGCTGCTGCCAAGGGCGTTATTTCTTTCTTTTAGTGGCTGAGTGATATTCCACTGTATATACGTACCACGGCTTCTTTCTTCATTCATCTGTATGGCTGAGTGATATTCCACTGTATATACGTACCACGGCTTCTTTCTTCATTCATCTGTATGGCTGAGTGATATTCCACTGTATATACGCACCACGGCTTCTTTCTTCATTCATCTGTATGGCTGAGTGATATTCCACTGTATATACGCACCACGGCTTCTTTCTTCATTCATCTGTATGGCTGAGTGATATTCCACTGTATATACGTACCACGGCTTCTTTCTTCATTCATCTGTATGGCTGAGTGATATTCCACTGTATATACGTACCACGGCTTCTTTCTTCATTCATCTGTATGGCTGAGTGATATTGCACTGTATATACGTACCACGGCTTCTTTCTTCATTCATCTGTATGGCTGAGTGATATTCCACTGTATATACGCACCACAGCTTCTTTCTTCATTCATCTGTTAATGGAAATTTAGGTTTCCATATCCTATTCATAAACATATTGCAATGAACATTGGGGTGCATGCATTCTTTCAAACCATGTTTTTCTCTGGCTACATGCCCAGGAGTGGGGTTGCTGTATCACATGGTAACCCTGTTTTTAGTTTCTTAAGGAACCTCCATCCTGTTCTCCACAGTGGTTGTACCAAGTTACATTCCCACCAACAGTGCAGGAGGGTTCCCTTTTCTCTACATCTTCTCCAGCATTTATTGTTTGTAGATTTTTTTGATGATGGCCATTCTGACTGGTGTGAGGTGATACCTCATTGTACTTCTGATCTTCATGCATGTTCTGTCGCTTCACTCATGTCCATCTCTTTGTGATCCCATGGAATGTAGCCTGCCAGACTCCTTTGTCCATGGGATTCTCCAGGCAAGAGTACTGGAGTGGGTTGCTATACCTTCCTCCAGGAGATCTTCCAGACCCAGGGATTGAACTTGCGTCTCTTACATCTTCTGTACTGGCAGGTGAGCTGTTTACCACTGGAGCCACCTGGGAAGCCCAATGGGAGTCATTAGTATTTGAATATTTTGAAATCCAAACTTCAGAATAAGCAATAGCTATCTGAGTCTGCACCATTGGGCTCATTATTTAGCCCTGTTAATGGATGTTAGAAATGCTTTTTGATTAATAAGATTTTTTTAAACTATGAGGTTGGCAAAAATGGTTGTATAGGTACCTTGTCATTGTATGAATGAGTGAAAATCCAGTGAGTCTCAGCACTTAACTTCAGAATAGTTTCCAAGATAAAACATTTAGCTACACCCCACTTTCTACCTTCCCTCGCATCAAATATGGAAAATTCAGTCTCCTGTAACTTTAGATTAGCTGATTCTACTGTAAATATGACTGCATTTACTTCGAGTGAAGCTTTCACTCAAAATGCTTACTGGAATGAAAAAAGGACCAGGAAAGGGGGAATTTGACTGCGCTTACAGTGATCGCGGCGCACCGGTCAGGACAGCAGGCTGCGCCGCAGGAACAGACAGCAGCTGGAGCCTCAGGAGCCTGAGGAAACAAAGGCTTGCTTCTTCCTCGTACTTTACCAGCAAAGTGCTGGACAGTAGTTGAGGGAAACTGGCTTAGGACAGTTTGAATCGAGTGGAACACTAGAAGAATTCTTGACTGCCAAGTGAGGAAGAGGAACACGCTTTGGGGTATTGCCCCTCACATCTTCTGTGGCTTAAACGCTTGTCTGAGATGATGGGTTGGTGGAACACAATCCAGCAGATGCCTCCGAATATTCTAGACTTTCTTTTTTCTATTTTCCTTCCTCCCTCCCTTCCTCCTTCCCTCCCTCTCCCTCGTTTCTTTCTTTCTCTCGTACTCTTTACACTTCATAAATATTTCAACATCTAGTGACTCTTCTATGGGACTCCATAGCACCAAGACAGTACAATTCTTCGTCTCAGCTATACAAGCAGGTGGCATCTTTGAAATGATACCCTTGACTCTTAATGATTCTGAAGGTCTATTTGGAAGTTCCTCCCTTTGGTCCCCAAAGTCATGGAGTATTCAGAGAAACATCTAAAGGAGAGTTAATTTCCAGCAGACTATTGTTTGTTGCATTTGGTGCCAATTAAACTCTAGCCTAGAGCTAAGCGTATGATTTGGGAATGAAACTTTTTTTGGCAATACAATACACAAAAAGCAATTATGGTGTTTTTCCTATAACCAGTTCAGTGAGAGAGGAAATAGAATTGTTACTTAGTAATTATCACACTCTGCCCAACTCCCTTCGTAACTTAATAGGCATAAGATTCTTTTAAACCTCAAGTTACTCAATGATTTAGCTAATCTGTAACCTAGGTAAACCACCTTAGGTTTTTGCTAGCTAAACCAACTGGTTAAAATGATGAAGTTAAACTATAACACATCTAGTTAGATCTTTTCTCAGAAGTGTTTCAATTCCATATTGAGTTTTCTGAATGTAAAATAATCATATTTAGATTTCCAAATAGCCGGCCTTACCTGTATCATGACTGAGTATAAAGTCTTGTGGATTATAGCAATCTATTGGCAAAGAGGACTAGAGACCTCTTGTATACCTTGGTTTGAATTTTAAAAGAAAGATGCTTAAGAAATGAAAATGATATAATTTCTACCACATATATGTTAACAACAATCCATTAAATTTTTTTCTTCTAGAATCTCAAAAGCATAAATTTGCCTGTTGAAAAATTGAGTTGCCACCCAAAATATGGATGATACAATATTTTCTGCTGTATTTTCACAAATGAAAGGAGCAACTTTGTGACCATACCATAAAAGTATATATACTTGCTGTCTTTATTCAGATTTTTTTCAACGCTTATTTGTATTTATTTTTTATATAATCATTTTTTAACTGGAGTATAGTTGATTCACAATGGTGTGTTGATTTCTGCTGTACAGTAAAGTGGTTTAGTTATATATTATATATTTAGTTTTATATATTATGCCTTTAGTTTTCCATGTAGTCTATCATAGCACACTAAATACAGTTCCCAGCGCTGTACAGTAGGATCTTATTGTTTATCCATTCTATATATAAAAGCTTACAGCTGCTAATTCTAACCTCCCACTCCAGTCCTCCCCCCTCCCTCCCCGGGAACCACCAAGCCCACCTCTGTATCTGTGAGTCTGTTTCTGCTTCACAGACAGGTTCATTCATGTCATAGATTCCATACATGAGTGACATCCCGTGGTATCTGCCTTTCTCTGTCTGACTTACTTCACTAAGTGTGATCATCTCTAGGTCCATCGATGTTGCTCCAAATGGATTATTTCACTCTTTCGTATGGCTGAGTGGCATCCTATTGTATATAGGGATCACATCTTTATCCATTTGTTCGCTCACTGGACATTTAGGCTTCTTCCGTGCTTTGGCTACAGTAAACAGTGCTGCTGTGAACATAAGGGTGCGTGTATCTTTTTGGATTAGAGTTTTATCTGAATACATGCCCTGGAGTGGGTAATCACTTCTTGGCCTTTTGGCTAAGATCATGTATTTTTGTGATTAAGATGACTCCATTAAAAATACATTCAATTTTCTTTCTTCTCTGACCTGAAGTAAACAGAAATCCTGTATACCAGAATGGAGAGCCCTGGGTGTGTGGGGAGAGAAAGATGACAGGTTGTAAGGAGTTAGGTCAAACTAGGGACCCTGTTCGGAGAAGGCAATGGGAACCCACTCCAGTTCTCTTGCCTGGAAAATCCCATGGATGGAGGAGCCTGGTAGGCTGCAGTCCATGGGGTCGCTAACAGTCGGACACGACTGAGCAACTTCACTTTCACTTTTCACTTTCATGCATTGGAGAAGGAAATGGCAATCCACTCCAGAGTTCTTGCCTGGAGAATCCCAGGGACGGGGGAGCCTGGTGGGCTGCCGTCTATGGGGTCGCACAGAATCGGACACGACTGAAGCGACTTAGCAGCAGCAGCAGCAGCAGCAGCAGCAGCAGCAGCAGCAGGGACCCTGTTAGCTTATCAGTGAGCAAGCCAGCCAGTCAAGCCTGACCAAGACTACAGACTCTGTACAGTCGGCCAAGTTTGTCTGCAGTTTCCATTCATTATTTCCCTGGGTTTTCTTCGGGGTGCCATGCTCCTGTTATTTTTATAATAAAGCACATCTATCCCTTGTTTCATTCTGTATTTCCAAGATGGCAATTATTCAAAGAGTTCTATATATGTTGTTAGAAAGTTGACATGCTACATTTTATGATGGCATCATGACTCAAACCAGTGAAAATACTCTTGACCCTACCAAGGTCTTAATGGGTTAGACTCACTGACATGGACCTCATGCGACCATAAGTGTGAAACTCTAACGCTGTGCCTGGCGTATCGGGGAATGGCCAATGCTGTTAGTTAAAAAAAATTAAATACATCTAGTAAGATAGCACCCTCTTGTTTCTGTTTATATATTAATAATATAGAGGTGGCTGCCTAGACAAAGAAAGAAAAGGTTGTTTATTGCCATCTCTAGAACCACCTCTAGAGAAAATCTGGTTTCACATAATATTCATGATTTAGGGCACTCGAAGAGTGCACGTAACTGTCTTGTTTATCAAAGCTGCTTATGAAGAATGCAGACTCTGGGGCTCTCAGGGCAGCCTGACCCAGGAATCTGCATTTCAGCGTGATTCTCATGGATTCTAAAGTTGAAGACTCTCTACTGCTTACTGACCTGAGGCCTTTACTTCAGTGGTTAAACTTGGACCAGTGAACTAGGTTACCTTAATAGAGGATACAATCATGTGAAAAAGATGTGAGGGACAGAATAATTTTCAGAAAGATGGTTGTGTGGTTTTACTAATCTCTTTTAATTGCTCCTAAACTTTCTTCAGAACTAATCTCTAACAATTACAGTTTATATTTCTTTGAAAGTACCTTCTGCTTTTCTGAGGTTTTTGCAGATTTCTACAAGGACAGCTACAATGAACAGGTCAAGAACAGTGAGGGTTTGCACCATGAGATCCAACCAGTCCATTCTGAAGGAGATCAGCCCTGGGATTTCTTTGGAAGGAATGATGCTGAAGCTGAAACTCCAGTACTTTGGCCACCTCATGTGAAGAGTTGACTCATTGGAAAAGAGTCTGATGCTGGGAGGGATTGGGGGCAGGAGGAGAAGGGGCCGACAGAGGATGAGATGGCTGGATGGCATCACTGACTTGATGGACGTGAGTCTGGGTGAACTCTGGGGGTTGGTAATGGACAGGGAGGCCTGGCGTGCTGCGATTCATGGGGTCACAAAGAGTCAGACATGACTGAGCAACTGATCTGATGTGATCTTTTCTACATTTCCTGGTCTGTTAAATACACCATTAAAACAAATATAAGCAAATAATTTAGTCTTTATTATAATAGATACCTACATAAAATACATAGGTATTTTTAAAAGTCATTTTAGTCTAGGTCTTGTGTGCGTGCTTAGTCGCTCACTGGTGTCCGACTCTTGCGACCCCACAAACTAGCCCACCAGACGCCTCTGTCCATGGCATTATCCAGGCAAGAATACCAGAGTGGGTTGTCATTTCCTTCTCCAGGAGATCTTCCCAGCCCAGGAATCGAACCTGGGTCCCCTGCATCGTAGGCAGACGCTTTACCGACTGAGCTACGCGTTTCGGCCTTGGTTGTGCCATAAACTGGACTTGCGTCAGGCCGGTCGTTATTCAAAACGAAGACTGAATTTGACCTTATTTTCAAATGGTGGGTGCTTGAATTGACGTCCTCAGTGGCCACTAAACTTGTGATAATGTTCAGGAAATCTTCCCCGAGAATACCGCACCGTGGCGTATCAACTGTTTTAAGCTAAAGACGTCTGAGACAAGGGCAGAAGGAGAAAGGCCACGCTGCCCTTCTCCCTCCCCCGTATCTCTTCTGTGACCTTGAAACAAGTCGTAAAAGCCCCCTGTGCGAAGGGCCCTCCCTATACCTGGAGGGAAGGAGCGTCCTCATCTCTGAAGACAAAGGCGGCGGAGAAGCAGCCGACAAACAGGCCCCGAGAAGCTCCGCTGGTTCACTGAACTTTGCGCTTGTTGTTCTTGCTGAGTCCCTGCGTCGTGTCCGACTGCACGCGACCTCGTGGGTGCAGCCAGGCCGGCCTCTGTCCCCTGTCTCCAGAGTTTGCTCAAGTTCAAGTCCAGGTGCTCTTTCCTTACATTCCTCATACTCCCAACCTATCAAATTCCTCCAAGACAGCCCACTCTCCATCAGACATAATAGACATACTCTGGGTTAGCCATTTCTGTCGGCCTTCATTTCCTTATGAAGGTTCCCAGTGTCAAGTAAGTGAAAGTGAAAGTGTTAGTCACTCAGTTGTGTCCGACTCTTTGTGACCCCTGGACTGTCGCCCTCCAGGCTCCTCTGTCCGTGGAATTCTCCAGGCGAGAGTACTGGAGTGGGTTGCCATGCCCTCCTCCAGGGGATCTTCCACACCCAAGGATAGAACCTGGGTCTCCTGCATGGCAGGCAGATTCTTTACCATCTGAGCCACCAGGGAAGCCCCATGTCAAGAAAAACTTAAATAAATATGTATGCTTATCTTCTATTAATCATTGTCCATTTAATTTTCAGACCCAACCAGGGACCCATAGGAAGACTTTTTCCTCTCCAGCACATGAATAAGTGGAAAACCTAGTGAATAGGGCCCCAGGGTCCACTCCTGCTGTAACAGAAGCAAGCTTTTTATTTTTCATGTTTTCACATTTTCACTTTTATGTTTGCTCTGTTGTGGGTCTGCAAAAAGTGCATTTGAAACAAGTATTAATAACCCAGTGTGCCTTATGAGGTCCAGGGGTCCGATTCCATTCTGGATTCAACTTTGGACAAGTTCTTCTTCTAGGGTTTCTTAAATGCTTAAAAGGATTAAGGAGTCTGCCTTGAGCTAATAGCGTGGATTTCTCATTTCATTTCTCTAGGTTCATTCTTCTGTTTCAGGGTTGTGCAATGCCCATTGGGGCGGAGGGTGGAATTTCATTCTGTCTGACAATCTTAGTAGGGAAAGAGGATTTCTGTTTTATCAGTTGGGTTTCCCAGGTGGTGCTAGTGGTAAATAATCCAGCTGCCAATGCAGGAGACACAAGAGATGCTGGTTCGATCCCTAGTTCTGGAAGGTGTCCTGGACGAGGCACACCAACCCACTCCCATATTTTTGACTGGAGGATCCCATGGACAGAGGAGCCTGGTGGGCTACAGTCTGGGGTCACACAGAGTTGGATACGTTTTATAAGTCACTCTGGTGGCAGCATTTATCCAATGAGAAAGGCAGACATACCCGCTTACAAAGCCAGGGAAATTACCTGCTCTGTGTGTCTGTATTCTTGGCCATCCCCTGCCCATCCCCTCAAGCGGATTCTCTGGCCTCACTATGGGACAGCGACGAAGGGCAGATGAGAGAGCTAGGCACTCTGGTTCACAGCCACGCAGTTGGAATCCCTTTGGAATCTCCATGTTTTCCTCGGAATTTGTTCAGAGTAGAGAAAAGGGTGTGCATAAATAGAATAGACCGTATCAGTAGTTGGAGAAGACTCCTAAGAGTCCCTTGGACTGCAAGGAGATTAAACCAGTCAATCCTAAAGGAAATCAGTCCTGAATATTCATTGGAAGGACTGATGCTGAAGCTGAAACTCCAATACTTTGGCACCTGATGTGACGAGATGACTCATTAGAAGAGACCCCGAAGCTGAAAAAGATTGAAGGCAGGAGGAGAAGGGGATGACAGAGGATGAGATGGTTGGATGGCATCACTGACTCAATGGACATGAGTTTGAGCAAGCTCTGGGGGATGGTGAAGGACAGGGAAGCCTGGTGTGTGGCAGTCCATGGGGTCACAAAGAGTTGGACACGACTGAGCGACTGAACAGCAACAACAAAGTAGTCCCGGTGCTTCTGGCTTCATAGTTATTTTTCATTCTTTGGCTACAGCACTGAACAGTCTCGTCTAGTGGGAATCCACAGACTGCAATCTTAATGAAGGCAGAGGGTTATCTCTCACGAGGGAAGCCAGAAAGTGTTCACTATTCTTTCTACCTGGGGTGAAGGTGAAGAGAGGGCATGTGACCCAGGCTTGGGCAATCTAATGTTTCCTCATGACTGTTGAATGACACAAAGATAATGGCATTGATAATTCAATTAAAGTCACTGATTCAATATTCACATGGGCATAGCGCCATCTAGGGGCGGGCAGCTGCATTGTCTTACAGGGAGGTGGAATCCTGGTTGCTGGAAGCTATCTTGCTTCCTTTCCGTTTTGCAGTCCTGGTCTTCCAAGTTTGTGTTGATTCTGTCACATCTTCACGGCCTTCCAGTAAATTATCTTTTGATTCAGACAACCAGAGTCAATTTCCGTTGCTTGTGTTCAAGAACCCTAGCTCATACTGAAAGGCTAAAACCAAACCCAAACCAATCCTGTTACGGAAAAACATAATGTTTATATTAACTTTTTATCATACAAAAATTAATATACAAGTATGGGACTATTTTGATGTAGTATCTTTTATATCTTAATAGTAGCAATAGTTACTTTAAAATTTTTATTGTATATTTATATGCTCTGGAGCATAGTTGATTAACAATATGGTGTTAGTTTCAGGTGTATATAGCAAGGTGATTCAATTATACATACATATGTATCTATTCCTCTTAAAATTCTTTTCCCATTTAGGTTATTACAGAATACCTAGCAGAGTTCCCTGTACTATATAGTAGGTCCTTGTTGGTTATCTATTTTATGTATCGTAATCCGTCTATGTCAATCCCAGCCTCCCAATCTATCCTGCTCCCTACCCTTCCCCCCATAAGCATAAACTTGTTCTCTAAGTCTGTGAGTCTATTTCTGTTTTGTAAATAAGTTCATTTGTATCATTTTTTTAGAGTCCACATATAAGTGATATCATATGATATTTGTCTTTCTCTGGATTACTTACTTCACTTAGTATGATCATCTTCAGGTCCATCTCTGTGGCTGCAAATGACATTATTTCTTTCATTTTAATGACTGACTAATATTACATTGTATTTTTGTACCACATCTTCTTTATCCATTCATCTACCAGTGGACATTTAGATTGCTTCCATGTCTTGGCTCTTGCAAACAGTGCTGAGATGAACATTGGGGTGCATGTATTTTTTTGAACCATGTTTTTCTCCAAATGTAATATCTTTTATATCTTAATAGCAGTGACAGTTAATTTTGTGTGTCAATTCACTGTACTCAAATACTTGGTCAAATATTATTCTAGATGTTTCTATAAGATTTTTAAGGATAAAATTAATATTTAAGTCAGTAGACTTTGACTAAAGCAGATTACTTCCCACAATGTGAGTAAGTTGAAGGCCATTCCGTCAGTTGAAAACCTTAAGGAACAGAATAACTCTCCCTGGTAAAGAGGAAATTCTGCCAGCAGATGGTCTTTGGACTCCAATTGCCATTCTTCCCTGGGTCTCCAGCCTGGCAGCTTACCCTGCAGAGTTTGAACTTGCCAGCTTCAACAATCACATGAGCCAATTTCTTAAATCTTTCTCTCTAATACCTTATGGGTTCTGTTTCTCTGGAGAACCCCGGCTAGTACAATTCTCAAACACACTATCCTGTGACTGGTGCAGATCTCTGCTCTGTGTGCTAAACAGCTGCATAAAACCTGCATGCATGCTAAGTCACTTAGTTGCATTTGACTCTGTGCAACCCCATGGACTGTGGCCCACCAGGCTGCTCTGTCCATGGGCTTCTCCAGGCAAGAATATTGGAGTGGGTCATCATGCCCTCCCCCAGGGGATCTTCCTGACCCAGGGATCAAACCCACGTTTTTTACGTCTCCTGTGTTGGCAGGTGGGTTCTTTAGCACTAGCACCACCAGGGAGCCCTGCGTAATACCTACTGTGGTGCAATTATGCACCTCCACCCGTTTGTTGGATTTAGGCAAAGATTCTTTTGGGAAAAGCAGGTCCTAATGCAACAGAGAGCAGACCCATTTCCTGCCTAATACCACTTCCCTGAGGGTTTAAAATCTGTTCAGTGCCTGGTCAGGGAGTGTTGATGTAAATGGAGCCCCCAGTGGTGTCTCCTGGATTACCTCTTTCAAGCCCACCAGGTGCAGGCTGAACTTGTGGAAAGCAACCTCGCAAGCCAAGGCTGTCGCTCTGGGCAGGTGGTTGCCTGGTGGTAAGAGGTTCACCACGATTCCATATTAGAAGAGATTAAGCCAGTCCAGGCAGACTTCCCAGGTGACTCAGCAGTAAAAAAATTTGCCTGCCAATGCAGGAGATGTAGGAGACTAGAGTTCGATTCCTGGATTTGGAAGATCCCCTGGAGGAAGAAATGGTAACCCACTCCAGTATTCTTGCCTGGAAAATTTCATGCACAGAGGAAACTGGCAGGTTGCAGGTTACATCCATGGGGGTCGCAAAGAGTTGGACACAACTGTGCATGTGCGTGCACGCGCGCGCACACACACACACACACACACACATGAAGCCAGTCCAAGCAACTCCTATAGAGTCAGTGACTCTTCCTGGCTAGTATTAGAAATAGACTAGAGAGAAGACACAAAAGGATCAGGACTTGAGTCAGGAAAAATGGAGTACTTCCCTGCTTCAAACCTGTGTGCTGCTTTAGGAATTGAAAATTTTAAGAGGGAGACAGAGACAAGGGCAAGAACTGACAGCAGCATGGATGCAGCTAGAGACTACCATACTGAGTAAGGCAAGTCAGAAAGAGGAGGACGAACCCCACGTGATATCGCTTATGTGTGGAATCTAGACTGTGACCCAAATGAACCTATCGATGAAACAGAAACAGACTCAGGGACAGTGAAGAGACTGCTGGCTGCTAAGGGGGGGGGGGGGGGGGAGGCACGGAGTGGGAGGCGGGAGTCAGCACAGGTTAGCTTTCATGTATAGACTAGACGGCCTGCTGGATAGCACAGGGCACTATATTCAGCATCCTATGGGAAACGATGGTGGGAAAGAATTTTTTTAAAAAGAAGGAATATATATATATATATAAAGAATGAATATTATATATATATATAACTGTACAGTGGTAATAAACAACACTGTAAAGAAACTACACTTTAATTAAAAACAAAGAGAGCGAGAAAGGCTAGAGGGGCGTGATGGTGAATTCAGAGGGGTGGTGTCCGGCGAAGGCGGGAAGAAGAGGGGCTCGTGCAGAGGACACTGGAGACCACCCTTAGGGACCCCGCGTGCGAGGACCTGGCCGCGCTTCCGCACCAGGTGGAGGCCGCCAGCCAGTGTCATCTGACTTCTTCCTGCATGATCTAGTTACCTACGTTTGTTGTGAGGCTCACACAAACGAGCTGTTGCGCGTGATGGTGCCAGAGGAACCGGAGACAGTGACGCAAATGCCCCTTAATGCGAGGCCCCTGGGTGCGTGGGAGCAAAAGGGTGAAACCCAGTCTGCACATCACGGCTCTGCTCCACCAGCCTGCCCCTGTCGCTGCCCCCCCGCCCCCCATTTCCAGGGCGAAATGGGACGGAGGAGAAGGAAGGCAAGCAAACTCACCGCGCCCTCCTAGGCTGCGACGACAGCTCTGCCTCTAGCGAGTGATCCTTGTGTAGCGGGTCCGCTCACGTCCCCGAGCCCGCACTGCAGACTAGAGGTACCACTCACATCGACCGGCGGAAGGGGCTTGCTGCCTGCAGCCGGAAGGACGACAGACTCGGTCCTCGGCTCCTGGGGGCTCGGCCCTCCCCACCGCCCTCCCCAACTCACTCCGTCACCCCCTTCCCCTGAGGCCATTGCCCAGCGCTGGAGCAGGACAGCTCTGAGGGGCCTGCCCTGGACTGCACCCTGGGCTGGCCAAGGCTCCGATGCGCCTGCATCTTAGCCTAACTCCTCCCTCCGTCCCCTCACCCTCCTTCCTCTCCCCTCCCTTCGCAAGTACTGGTCCTGCAGGGACACTCTCTACAAACTCCATCTCAGCACCTGCTTCCAGAGAACCCAGTCTGTAACACAATCTTTAATCCTGGGTGTTTCCTTGCTTCCACAGAATTTCTCACTAGGGTCCGTGGGGGTGTGCCTGTCCAAAGAGGGCCGGGCACCTAATAGATGCTCAATAAATACCTGTTCTGTGGATGTGCAAATTATCGATCCAGGAATTGTCAGCTTGCTGACAATTCCTGGATCGATAATTTCTTAATGGAAATGAAACATAAAAACATGTTAAAACAAACATATCTTATAGATTATAGCATGTTTTTTAGAAATAAGGAATAGTTAGTTTACAATGTGGTGTTAATTTCTGTTGTACAACAGAATGACTCAGTTATACATATATATATATATTTATACATTCTTTTTAAAAATATTCTTTATAGTTTATCACAGAATATTCTGTGCTCTATATAGGCTCTTGTCTACCCATTCTTTATATGAGAGATTATATATGCTAACCCAATCTCCCACTCCAGCCTCCCCCACCTCCCTTCTCCCTTGTCACCACCGGTCTGTTCTCTATGTCTGTGGGTCTCTTTCTGTTTCATAGTTAGGTTCATTTGTGTCTTATTTTAGGTTCCATAAATGCAGCATCATATGTTAACTGTCTTTCTGTCTGACTTCTTTCATTTAGTGTGATAATCTCTAAATTGCATCCATGTTGCTGCAAAAAACATGATTTTGTTCTTGTTATGGCCGAGTAATCCCACTGTGTATGTGTACCACACCTTCTTTGTCCATTCATCTGTCGATGGGTATTTAGGTTGCCTCCATTTCTTGGCTATCGTGAATAGTGCTAAATAGCAATGGATTTTAGAGTTAAAACATAATTCAAAAAATTTTGGCCCAAGGAGGAAGTTGCTTTAATATCCAGATTAAATCCTAGGGGAAGTATTTGCTTCTTTTGTGTTGTCAGGACACTAATGATTAACTGGAGACGTTCTGATCTTGGGTCTCCTGACTCACGAGGGACACTGTAAAGCCGTCTTCACAATCTGTTGCCGCCGTCTTTGCCAGCAGACCTCCTGCCTTCCTGGCTCTACCTGCCTCACCCTGGCCATGTCGAACCCCCGCAGCTCCCACACCCCCGCTGGAGCAGTCATGTGTTTTGGGTGTGCACTAGATCCACACCCTGGTTTCTGTTCTGCTTCTTCTGTGGTGAGTCTTTACTTGTGTCAAGGGTCCCTACCTTCTCCACTTTGTCCATTTGGTTTGAGTGAAGCTCCCTTTACATTTGGCTCCAGGAGTAGGCTTGTGATCTAGGCATGGCCAATCAGAGTGTCATATCCTCTTGACCATAGTACCGCAGGATTGAATGATTCCACTGGACACAATGAATCCCAACTTCAAGGCTTTTGCAGACCTATCAGTTCAGTTCAGTCACTCAGTTGTGTCCGACTCTTTGTGACCCCATGAATCGCAGCACGCCAGGCCTCCCTGTCCATCCCCAACTCCTGGAGTTCACTTAGACTCACGTCTATCGAGTCAGTGATGCCATCCAGCCATCTCATCCTCTGTCGTCCCCTCCTCCTCCTGCCCCCAATCCCTCCCAGCATCAGACTCTTTTCCCGTGAGTCAACTCTTCACATGAGGTGGCCAAAGTACTGGAGTTTCAGCTTTAGCATCATTCCTTCCAAAGAAATCCCAGGGCTGATCTCCTTCAGAATGGACTGGTTGGATCTCCTTGCAGTCCAAGACACTCTCAAGAGTCTTCTCCAACACCACAGTTCAAAGGCATCAGGAGGGCAGAAACATTTTTATTGAGATTATTGACAAGCTAAGATGTAAGCCTATATCTATGGCCAGTCATCTTGCACCATGAAGGGGAAGCTTGTCTAGGCTTTGGGCTTGCACAGGAAAGTAGAGCTGAGATGATGACGAGAGGCTAGTCTGCAATACTATTGGAAGTCTCCATATCCCAGAAGGATTTGAGGTAGACCAGAAGATCCAAATCTAACTTCTGCAAGCAACACTTGAGCTTTTCATGCATATTGTGGGAAAACAACTGCTTCTCATTAGGTTAGTCTAAAATACAAACCATTTAGTCTTTTGAAAATTTTAATGAGTTACTTTCTTGGGTGAAACATTTATTTGCAGTTTAGCAAATATTTTAGAGGCATGTACAAATCTGTCAAACTTGCTGTGAAGCTTCACTCAGAACTTCGCTATTAACAATTTCTTAATAAGCAGCCTTTTAATCCTCCCAGTTTTATAGACAGAACCTTTCTCATCTCAAAGGATGAAGAGAAACAGTAAACCCTCTGTAAACACTGGGAGGAAATTGGTAGGAGGTTCTCTGGCCTTGATGAGGTTGAAAAAAATACACGAAAGGAGAACAATAAGGAGTAGTAACTGTAAGTTAAAAATTGAGAATTGTAGCATGTACACAGTTTTCTTTTGGTGGGAACATTACACAATCATACCACTTAACAAGAATAGTTGAGACTAGTAATAAATTAATTTTATTATTAAGAAGAACGAGGAATAATTTTATCTTTTAATTTTATGTCAAGTAGGCAGATCTATGGGGCTTCCCTGGTAGCTCAGCTGGTAAAAAATCTGCCCTCAATGCAGGAGACCCTGGTTCATTTCCTGGGTTGGGAATATCCCGTGGAGAAGGAGTAGGCTACTCACTCCAGTATTCTTGGGCTTCCCTGGTGGCTCAGACAGTAAAAAATCCTCCTGCAACGTGGGAGACCTAGGTTCAATCCCTGGGTTGGGAAGATCCCCTGGAGGAGGGTGTGGCAACCCACTCCAGTCTTCTTGCCTGGAGAATCCCCATGGACAGAGGAGCCTGGTGGGCTACAGTCCATGGGGCCACAAAGAGTTGGACACAACTGAGCGACTAAGCACAGAACAACACAGGTAGATCTATAGACTATGTCTATTTTTCCAGCAATTTTATTGTAATTTTACTTCTTTTTGAAATAAACTCACATTCTTTACATTAATTCCTCTGCTGTATTGCAACGAGTGCATGTCTCAGAGTGTCATTTTGTGACACTGAGTACATGTGTCTACCTGCCAGTAGGCAAAGCAGATGGAATTATGGTTGTTTGTATCATCAAAATCTAAAATTGCCGAGTAAGACTTGACTACAGACAAAAATAAATATCATTTGAAATCTTTTCTTTTAATGCACAATGACATTTCATAAAAAAAGTATAATTATCTGCCTACTTTTTGAAAAAGCAAAGGTCAGAGGAGTGAAATGTGAGAGTGATTCTATTAACGTTTCTGGTTGAGTTTCCTCTGTTGTTATGATCTCAAGATTCTTTCAGCTACATGCACTAATGATTGTATAAAGAGGGCAGAGAAAACAGCAATTTATTATGATGACTGGATTAAGTACCCTGGCATGGAACAGAGAAAAACAAGCATCTCTGCAGATGGGAACGGGGCCACATAATGTTTTCAGCAACAGATTTCTACAGAGGATTTTGGCAACAAGGATAAACGTTCATATTGCTGGAATTGCCATCTGAGTTATGTTGGGGGCTATTTTAAGATACAGTGGAATCTGTTAATTATTTCTTGGACTCTGTAGTTCTGATTTATGTATTGGAGGATTAGAAAAGTGTAAGTTGTTGACAGCTATGCTCTGGAGTACTATTAGGCCAGGTGTTTGCGGCTCTGAAATGATTTGAAAGTTAAAAATCCTGTTTCTCATTTCCAGAAAGTGAGAAGCTGTAGGGTGTATTGATTATTCAAATGAAGATGCTCTGATTAGGCTCATTCTAACTGGGGCAGCCAACTAGAGCTCTCACTAAGAAGGGATATTCTTGCCCCTGTCAACGTCCCTGATCCTCTGAACTTCATGAGGAAAATGTGATAATAATAACCCCAGTCTCACAGGGTGGCTACTATGAGGACTAAATGAAATTGTGTGCGTGAAGAGCGTTTTGTAAATTACAAGGTACTGGATAGTATCTCTAAGTATTTCTATTTCGAAACCAGTAGCATTACGTCTAGTAGATACTTACGAGGCACTGTGCGGTATCCTGTGAGCTCATCTGATTCTAACGCGGCTGCAGGAGGCATTTCCAGAGGTACCCGCCTCCTTCTCCAAGCGGAGGAGGTGAAGCCACAGGAGGCTGGTCAGCCACAGAGACATGACCTAGGCGTGGGCGGGGGTTAGTGCCCTCTGGGGGCGCCCCCCGGCTGATGGGAGTCAGCGTACCAGCGTCCTGGGCTGCTCGTCCTCCGGTGGGACAGGGCTGAGGTGTGGCACACGCTTGGGCACAGGTCCCTTGGCAGACGTGAGCTCTGGTTGCCCCCAGAGGGAACCAGCTCACCACTGGTTGCTGTCTTTGCTGACTTGTGTCTGGTGTTTCCCCTCCCTCAGTTCTGCTTGATTTTCCCATAGAAGCATCCACACTCCAGCCCTTACCAAGCTTTGCTTTCTGGAGATATTATCTAGCCTGACTTCCTCTACTGGAGAGGGAAATGGCAACCCACCCCAGTATTCTTGCCTGGTGAGTCCCATGGACAGAGGAGCCTGGTGGGCTGCAGTCCATAGGGTTGCAAAAGAATTGGACCCTACTTAGCAACTGAAGAACAAAAACAACAGTAATTTTCTCCAAGGCATTTTAGTGTCATGCTAAAGAAAAAAAGGACATCAAACTACTGCAGAAGGAGATATTTCAGTCTATTAATATAATGTAAAGTATGATAATCTCCATATATGAAGAAAGCAACCTATATATGTGTATTTTATATATATGTGTGTATATATATATATATATTTCTTTGTTCATTCGTGTTGATGGATGTTAATTTGTCGAGACTTTCACACTGAGGTGTGTAAAGCAGTCTCTTAAGATTTGTTTCAGTTAACTCTCTTTTGATGATTATATCTCCCATGTGACTGCTAATTTTGTGTCCTTAGTTTTTCTTCTTTTGATTTTATTTTTGTTTAGTTTTGTTAATTGTTTTTCTGTTTGTTTGTTTTTTTTCTGCTTCTCCTGGCTTTTCATTTTCTAACTGGTTCATTTCTGTTTTAACCTTAATTAAATATTGTTCCTTAAAAGAAAAAAAAAAAGAACAAAAAAACAAAGAGAAAGGAGACAGTTCAGTAACACCCTACGCAGAAAATTTCCAGCAGTTTTACTGTACTGGAGGGATTAAGAGGCTCTATGTATGGATGTGAGAGTTGGACTGTGAAGAAAGCTGAGTGCCGAAGAATTGATGCTTTTGAACTGTGGTGTTGGAGAAGACTCTTGAGAGTCCCTTGGACTGCAAGGAGATCCAACCAGTCCATTCTGAAGGAGATCAGCCCTGGGATTTCTTTGGAGGGAATGATGATGAAGCTGAAACTCCAGTACTTTGGCCACCTCATGCGAAGAGTTGACTCATTGGAAAAGACTCTGATGCTGGGAGGGATTGGGGGCAGGAGGAGAAGGGGCTGACAGAGGATGAGATGGCTGGATGGCATCACTGACTCGATGGACATGAGTCTGAGTGAACTCCGGGAGTTGGTGATGGACAGGGAGGCCTGGTGTGCTGCAATTCATGGGGTCGCAAAGAGTCGGACACAACTGGGCGACTGAACTGAACTGAACTGATGATGAAAGTCAATATGCTTAGAACATCTAAAGTGTCAGAGCTGTTGTGTTTGGTGTTTTTCCAATCCTTTAATCGTAGAAAAAAGTCCAGCCCATGGGGAACGAGAACTCCATGGGTCCTTTTCGAGTAGTTGAAGAACGCAGGTGAAGTACTGCTGCTCTACAGCTCTGTGAACGGACGACGAGCTAAAGAAGAACTGAACGAGAGAGGAGGAAAAAGGAGGAATGGCCCACACCATCAAGGCCCCAGGATTCCTTTCGCCCTTGGCTTCAGGCTTCCTCCCAGCCGAGCCTTTCTCTTGTAGCTGCTGGGGGGTCCGCCGGGGCTGGGACCTCTGAGTGCTGTTGGGACCGCGTGTCCCAACGGGATCTGAAACATAGCAGCTGCTCCACACCCAAGCTTGGAATAAATGAATAAACTCACTGATTGATCTTGTCCCCTTCGGACAGTGATGTAAGGGGGTGTCCTGGAACAGAAGGTGGCAGAACCAGTTCAAGCTGAAATTTGTCATTAACCCAGGACGTGGGTTCATCTTGGCAGCTCAGCTCAGCACACTGGTCTTGGGTGCCCATCACTCAAACTAAGACCTTTGCTTGGTCTCGGAGTTGTAAGGACCCTTGCTAAGGGCCTGGGCTTTGGAGTTGGGCAGAGATGGATGTGAGCTGGGCACACTGAAGACAGGGGTCACTGAGGAAGCGAGTTTGCTGTCTAACCCTACAGTTTTCAGCTTGTCAGAGGGTTATAACGACACCTTCCTCTCTGGGCTGTTAGGATGCTAACATTCACGAAGTTTCTCTTACATGTACCACGTGTTCAGTCGTGTCTGACTCTCTGTGACCCCGTGGACTATAGCCTGCCAGGCTCCTCTGTCCATGGGATTCTCCAGGCAAGAATACTGGAGTGGGTTGCCATGCCCTCCTCCAGGGGATCTTCCTGACCCAGGGATCGAACCCGGGTCTCCTGTGTCTCCTGCATTGCAGGCTGAGCCATCGCAGAAGTCCTCCCTTATACAGCGGTCAGTAATTTTTAAAATTCCCCACTCTTTTCTTTCATTAGTGAATTTTACGCCTCTGTTTGCCTGCCAAAGGATCATGGGCGGAAGGCGAGGGCAAGAGGCAAAGCAAGGGGATCAGATAACCTGCAGCTTGGGAGTAAACCCATCAAGACCAAGGAGCTGTTTGTGTTCGCTGCTGTCTTTCCACACACCACAGACACGCCACAGGGAAACTGGCATGTCTGCTAGTGATTCATTTTCCAGAAAGACGAGTATTTTTGAACTTTGTTACCACTCAGGGCGTTTCATTTCTGGCCCCTCTGTTGCCTCTGTGTTCTCCCATCTTCTCCGCTTTTGCTCTCATGGCTCCGCTGTTCCCTCTGGGAGGGGTCTTCCCCCTCCCCCTCCTCTGGGCTCACTGGGACTTGCTGGAAACTTGGCGAAGCTTCTGGTGAGTTTGTTCTTCTTCTGACCTTTCCTGCCGGTTCCTCTGCTCCTGAGTTCCCTCTGTGAGAAGGGGCCAGGCGTTCATTTGGCTGTCAAGTGTTTTATTTTTGTAATTCCTGAATCTTCCAGTTCAGTGGGCGCTTTCCAGGCCAGAGGCTGCCTAAATTGCTTTTCAACAAACACTGTCCCCCACACTGTCCTTCCTGGGAGTGGGCTGAAACATGGCTTGATGGGAGAGGGAGTGTCTGGAGGCAGAACCCAGAGGGGAAAACTGGTAATTTGGGTCAACTGTGCGCCCGCTTTAACCTGGTGCATATGCTGAGGTTTGTAAAAACCTTTTAACATTGGAAGGCTTTTCTGGGTGGCTCAGTGATAAAGAATCCACATGTCAATGCAGGAGACGTGGATTTGATCCCTGGGTCAGGTAGATGACCTGGAGAAGCAAATGGCAACCCACTCTGGAATTCTTGCTTGAGAAATCCCATGGACAGAGGAGCCTGGTGGGCTACAGTCCATGGGGTTGCAAAGAGTCAGACACGACTGAACAACTAAACATTAGCACAGTGTTGGAAAGAGTTCCTTGCACTTCAAATTAAACTCCACACAAAGAAACATTTGGCTTAGAAGGGTTGCTGGTCTCTGTGGCAGTCTGCAAATACAGCCACCACTCCCAACCTCTCCCCTTGCAACAGGAAACTTTGCAGCTTCTCCCATAAAGAGGCAAAGCCCGTTTCTCCAAACCTTGAACCTGGGCTGGATGGCAATGTTCCTTGGCAAATAGAATGTAGCAAAGTACCTGTGTGTGAGCTGGGAGCCTGGCCTCAGGAGACCCTGCGTGCCTCCTTCTTTCTCTTGGGACACTGCCAGCCATCGTGGGAGCAGGTCTGGACTGGCAGATGGAGGAGGAGGTGCCATGCGGACCGGGGCAGAGTCATGCCGGTTTCCCAGGCAAGGTCTCGGACGTGTGAAAGAGCTCAGCCAAGACCCGTCAAGCCTGGCCCAGATCCGTAGAATTGCCTAGATTCTTGTAAGCTCTAGTTCTAGTAAGGCTGGTGAGCTGTAGTAAAGGTGTTTAAAAAATTTTTTTAGTGTATGTATATTTTAGCTGCACCTGTGGCTCTCAAGATCTGAGTTCCCTGACTGGGGGCTGAACCCAGGCCATGACAGTCAAAGCCCGGAATCCTAATCACTAGGCCGCCAGGGAACTACCTAGGGTTGTTTTAAGCCACTAAATTTTGGGATACTTTGTTGTGCAGCCAAATCTAACTTATTTCAGAATTTATAAACCCATCCATACACATCATGTTAAACTGGTTGTTCAGAGTCTAGGCGACAATGACGAGCTTGGGTTATAGTGATTAGCGAGGTGAGACCTAGAACGCAAGGGTGTTTTTTCTGTGTTGTCCTTAACCCGATCCCATTGATAGGCAAGCACATCTTTGAGGATTCACATTTTTCTTTTTGTGGACATTTTTGTTTTTATTAAACTTGACGTGATTAAAAAATTTTTTTTTATTGTGATAAAGGTCCCATAAAACATACTATTTTCACCAGTTTAAGTGTGCGGCTCGGCAGCACCAGGCACATGCCCCTTGCTGTGTGACTCTCACCATCGTCCAGCTCCCGATTTGTCACCTTCCCAAACTGAAACTCTGTCCCTTATACCTCCCCACCCCCAGCCTTTGGCATCTACCAGCGTACTTTCTGACTCTATGAGTTTGACTACAGTAGGTACCTCATATTGGAGGAGGAAATGGCAACCCACTCTGGTGTCCTTGCTGGGAGAATCCCATGGACAGAGGAGCCTTATGGGCCACAGTCCATGGGTCTCAAAGAGTTGGACATGACTGAAGCGACTGAGCAGGTGGGCCCTGGGTACCACATGTAAGTGGGAGGATTCACATTCTTTAGTGGATTTCTTAGTCGAAGTTCTTGGAATGCCATCCACTACTAATCCAGCTGAAGAGGTCAAAATCTAGGCTTCCACTCTCTTTTGCCAGGACTTCTGTGCTTTCTGGGCTATTGGGAAAGATGGGTACACACGACGAATCAGATGACACCGAGCTAGTCCTGGAGCCCTGATGTTGGATGGCCTCAGTCTATGATAAGTTTATTGGAAACAGTCTATATCTTATGTGCCATGTTAAATGGGATGGCTTTAGTGAATTATTTTCACAAAGTCATCTTTTGCTTCCACACAACTGAAAGGCATATGTAAGAGATGGAAATGCATAGTTGAGCTCTCGTTCACTCAGCGTTTAATCTTGTACTCACTGGCCCATACATGACACCGGAAGGTCTTTAACACTGATTCTAAAAATTGTTTCAGTTCAGTTCAGTTCAGTTCAGTCACTCAGTCGTGTCCAACTCTTTGCGTGGCAGCACGCCAGGCCTCCCTGTCCATCACCAACTCCCGGAGTTCACTCAGACTCACATCCATCCAGTCAGTGATGCCATCCAGCCTCTGTCGTCCCCTTCTCCTCCTGCCCCCAATCCCTCCCAGCATCAGAATCTTTTCGTTTAAACACATTTTAAAAACTTTTTCTTTTTTTGGGCCACGGCATGTGGCATGTAGGATCTTAGTTCTCCAACCAAGGTTGAACCCAAGCTACAGCAATGAAGCTATGGAATCTTAATCACTGGACCATCAAGGAAACCCCCTAAATACATTTGATGTAGTAATTTCTTTCCTGAAATTTCTTCTTTTATTTAGAAAATTATTTTATCTCTGTAGACTGAAAGCTATAACCAAGGCTCAAATTTTATTGGCTTTATCTGAGAGAGGCAATTTCTCATCACTTGTTTAGTCACTAAGTGTGTTCGACTCTTTGTGACTCCGTGGACTGCAGCACTCCAGGCTACTCTGTCCTCCACTCTTTCAGAGTTTGCTCAGATTCATGTGCATTGAGCCGATGATGCTGTCTAACCATCTCATCCTCTGTCGTCCCCTTCTCCTTTTGCCTTTAGTCTTTCCCAGCATCAGGGTCTTTTCCAATGAGTTGGCTGTTTGCATCAGGTGGCCAAATATTGGAGCTTCAGCTTCAACATCAGTCCTTCCAATGAATATTCAGGACTGATTTCCTTTAGGAGGGACTGGTTTGATCTCCTTGCAGTCCAAGGAACTCTTAAGAGTCATCTCCAGCACCACAATCTGAAAACATCAGTTCTTTGGCACTCAGCCTTCTTCAGGGTCCAACTCTCATATCTGTATATGACTACTGGAAAAAACATAGCTTTGACTAGATGGAGCTTTGTTGGCAAAGTGATGTCTCTGCTTATTAATACGCTGTCTTCTAAGGAGCAAGAGTCTTTACTGCTGAGCCACCTGGGAAGCCCTTCTCATCACTAGCCAAACTCAAAATACTGAGCATAAAATTTGATAAACTCAAGCAGAAATAGTCTCCAGGTATCTGAAGACATTTCTGCATTTATATGTTTTTCCTTCAGAAGAGTTTAGGACTAAAGAAAATTGATATTTTTGATCTAAAATGATTAGCTTTCCCATTTTTAAACAGGACTGCTAGATATTCCTTACTTAAAAAAAATATCTGAAATTCAAGAGAGGAAAAGGTAGATAAAGAAAAATACTGTTGTGAATTGTAAACTTTTAAAAACTAATATGTTCAGATTACCCCAGAGTTGCATGCAGCTTGGCTGGGTCGGCTGTGCCAAGAGGATTTTGGGAGCTTTGCCCATGAGATTCGTTGGTTTCGCAGAGCAGAGCCTGTCTTATACCCATGCTGCAGTAAAATTCTTGCTATTCATTTATGACACCAGTCAAGACAGAAGTGCCCAAGTTAGGCCCAGAGAATCAAAGAGAAAAACCAGTCCTAACAAACTGCTAACATTAAAACTTTACTGCGAAGTCCATGTTGGGCTTCCCTGGTGGCACAGTGCATAAGAATCTGCCCGCCAATGCAGGAGACACGGATTCAATCCCGGGGTCTGGGAAGATCACACATGCCATGGAGCAACGAAGCCCCTGCGCGACAAGTACTGAGCCAGCGCTCTAGCCCGTGCTCTGCAACAAGAGAAGCCGAGCAGTGAGAAGCCCGGGCACCGCCGTGAAGAGAAGCCCCACTAGCTGCAACGGGAGAAAAGCCCATGCAGCAAGGCAAACCCAGCGCAGCCCAAAATAAAAATAAATAAATAAAATCATTAAGGAAAAACAGAAGCTCGTGTTGAAGACTCCTTCCAGATAGAGGCATACGGATGCATGGCCCAGGGATTACTGTGTCAAAAGTCTGGGGCCTGGATTGAGGAAAGCCAGGAGCCCCCTCCCCACACCTCCTTGCTGGAGGCTGTCTCATGTTGGCTTATTTCTGCTGAGGTGTGCTGGATATTATACTTACGATCCAGGTGGAGGGTGAAGTAACGTAAGGTTTGCCTTTTGGAGGCTGTTCTTGTGTCCAGAGCTTCTCACGGAAGGTCTGTGGCTTCCAGACTCCGAGCAGCCTTGGCCTGGTGTTCATCTCAAATGGCCAAAGTGCCATTCTTTCCTTTTTTTTTTTTAAATCCAGTTTTTATTTTATATTGGAGTATACTTGATTTATAATGTTGTGTTCATTGCAGGTGTACAGCAAAGTGATCCAGTTATGCATGTACATGCATATATTCTTTCTTTTTAGGCATCTATTCTTTTTCAAATTCTTTTCCCATTTAGGCTATCACAAAATATTGTGCAGAGTTCCCTGTGCTATACAGGAGGTCCTTGCTGGTTATCTATTTTATATATAGTGGTGAGTATATGTGAAACCTAAACTTCTACTCTATCCCTCTCCCAACCCTTCCCCCCCCCGATAACCATAAATTTATTCTCTAAATCCGTGACTCAGTTTCTGTTTTGTAAACAAGTTCATCTGTATCATTTTTTAGATTCTACATGTAAGTGACAGCATGTTGGCTTTCTCTGCCCGACTTACTTCCCTTAGTGTGATAATCTCTAGGCCCACCTATGATGCTGCAAATGGCACCATTTCATTCTTTTTGGTGGGTGAGTAGTAGACCACTGTATGTGTGTACCACATCTTTATTCATTCACCTGTCGATGGGCAGGTAGGTTGCTTTCCTGGCTTGGCTGCTATGAACATTAGATGCATGTATCTTTTGGAATTATGGTTTTGTCGGGATATATGGCCAGGAGTGGGCTTGGTGGGCCGTACAGTAACTCTATTACAAGGCGCCTGCATACTGTTCTCCATGGTTGTGGTACCGACTCACATGGAGTTCATCTCAAATGGCCGTAGCTCCATTTCTTTACAGAGATGATCATCCTCCATTCTCCAGCGGTTTATGTCTGATTTTCTTGTAGTCCCTGGCAACTGTTTTCCAGGTGTGACTTTAATATATTTCCTTCTGCCTAGGGCTTGAGTCATTGTTTTTCATTTGATACCCAAGAGATGATTTGGGGAGAGGAGTAAGTCCGTGAAGCTCGTGGAAATATACGTTGACCTGACTGTGATATTTGTAAGTGCATTTTTTCCTGAGGTGAAGTTACAAATCTTTCATTAGATTCTCACAGGATTTCGCTCTTTTCGCCCTGAGCTATAGCACCAGCATGTAAACTGGACATCGTGATGAAAGAGTCTCCACTCGCTGTGACTCATGGCTCCTTCCCAGAGGAACTGACATAAAGGAACTCACTGTCCAACAGCTTATAATTATCACCCATAACACAGTGACTGAAAGTGTTCTAAGCAGATGGTACTCACCCTAAGTGATGGAGCTTTTTGGAAGATATCAGACTTTGAATCTTTAGCAATCCTGATTCATGGCTAGGAATTCTTGTGTTGTGAGGATGAGAGATTATAAACAAATTCTATACAATGTTGAGCTAAAAATTGTTTTATATTGGTTAGGGATATTTTTTGGTTGAGTTTACCAACCACCTACTTAATAGTGGCTTAAATAATAAGTGCATTTTGTTATCTCATATAACAAAAGGTAGAGGTAGATGTTTCTAGAGTCCTGTCAGGGGTTCAACCACATCAGACCTTGTTCTGGACTGAAGGTGTCTCTTCAAAATCCATCTTGTGAAGCCCTCACCCCAAATCTGATGGTATCTGGAGATGGAATGCTTGAGGGGTAATTAGGTTTAGAGGAGTTTGTGAGGATGGGGCCTCGTGATGGGATTAGTGCCCTAATGAGAAGAGACGTCAGAGAGTTCATTGTCTCTGCTGGAGTGAGAACAAAAAGGAGGTTATGTGAATACACGGTAGGGTGACGGCCATCCTCAAGCCCAGAGACGAGCCCTCAGAATGAAGCCTGCCTCGCTGGCCCCTTGATCTTGGACTTTCAAACTGCCAGAACTAAAAGAAATAAATTTCTGTTAAGCCACCTATGGCATTTTGTTATGACTAATGCAGAATTCTCAGTTGACCATAATCGACCAAACTGACCAGAGGTGACCAAATTCTCAGTTTCCATCATTCTCTTGTCTTTCCTACTATGGTTGCAAAATGACCACCAGCCCGCACAGCACACCCCAGAGGTGTTTTTGTTTTGTTTTTTTTTTAAGCATTTATTTATTTTATTTTGGCTGTGCTGGGTCTTCGTTGCTGTGAGGCTTTTCTCTCCTTGCAGAGCGTGGGGGCCACTCTCTGGTTGTAGTCAAAGGGCTTCTCACTGAGGCGGCTCCTGCTGCTGTGGAGCCCAGGTTCTAGGGCTCAGTAGCTGTGGTGCTCGGGCTTAGCTGCTCTCCAGCGTGTGAGATCTTCCTGGCCCAGGGATTGAACCTGTGTCTCCTGCATTGGCAGGAGGATTCTTTACCACTGAGCTGCCATGGAAACCCCACAGAAGTGATTTTAATGAAGGGAAACACACTGAGCAATTGCCAGGATGCTGAGTGTGATTTCTTCTCATGTCCCTCTCCTCCTTTATCAGGGAAGGGAAAAAAAAATCTTTCCAGAAAATTTTTCTTTACAACTCAAAGGCCAGACCTGGATCATGTGGCTATTTTTAAAAGCTGGGAGTCTGGAAAGTGAGTTCCTTAGTTTTTCAGCCTTTACAAAGGGAAGAGGGAAATGGTTAGGTGGATAAGGAATGGCTATTGGGCAGCAACAATGATGTGATTGCCAGAATTAAAAAACTGAGAGATTTTTATATAAATATCTGACTGATATCATCTCTTGAAAAATGAGAGCATCTGGAAATGCTGAACACGCTTTCAAGGAGATGCTAAGCCAGAGCTCAGCAGCAGCTGCTCTGTTAGGAGGGGCGTGAAAAGGACTTCTGCACAGGCCTCCCGATCCTCTTTTCTTCTCATGCCTGGACTCTCACCTTTGCCATTCCTTGTTGAATTTTCCCTGTTTTTTTTTTTAACAGTATGAGCAATCTTTCATTCATGCACGTTACATGGTCTACTTCTGTTGGCATTTCCATTGAACTGGTAGAACTGAGAAAAAACAGCATTCTGAAGGGATTTGTTTGGGGGGCCCCAGTCCATATGTACAGTTTTGCTTGTAAAGAAAAAAACAGTCTGATTTTTAACTAGGTCATTTAGAGTCCAGAGGGCTGTGGGTCATGTAAAAGGGGTATATTTCACGGGAGATGCCAACTGTCGTGTCCAGCAGGACAAGCTGAGGAGGACAGGACAATCAACTGGGATTTCCTTAGAAGGAGATCAGATCTGGAGTAAAAATAAATTTTAAAAACAAACTAAAACCCCATCAAATTTCTTAAAAAAACAAAGAGCAAGTTGTTCTTATGAGAACAGAAAGGGGGAAATATGATATAAGCAGTTTCAGGAGAACTATGATAGATTTCCACGTGGAGACCTCATTAAATAATTTAGAAAACAGCATCATAAATTTGGGGAGATTTTACTTGTACCCTTCTTAGGATGTGTCTAGCTGATTTTCAATTTCATATTGACTTCAGGAACCCAGAGGATCAAAGTGAGACCATTCAAGACAACCCAGGCCAGCAACCATGCTGCCTAACTCTTCAAAGTAAAGAAAATGCACAGGTTAGAAATCCACAGGTGTTTAGGAATCAGGCCATTACAAGTTCAGGGGTCTCTGCTTGTATCAAATCATCTCTTTCCTCATAAGGCTCCAACAGTCCCTTAATTTATATGCATACAATCTTTTTTCATACTGTTACATCAGGTTTGATGCAATTTATTTGATTTAAAAAGGTGTCTTTAAACATAATTGCTCAGGGAATATCTGAACAGCAAATTTCAAAATAACATGGAAAGTAAATTAGCATCCAGTGAAATATAAAATTATAAATCTTGGAGTGCCAATTAATTGAAAGAAGGCCATTTGAAGATTTTAGGCTTTGGGCTGCTAATTATAAGTGTATAAGAGCATCACTAATAAATATTATTAACAAGATCCCTTTTAAGATTCTAGGATTCTGAGTTTCTTTAATATTTCTAGAGGAAAGGTAAAAATATTTCACAAATATTGTTTAAAATGCCAAACATATACAAATTATCTGCCTTTACTAGGGCTTCCCTGGTGGCTCAGATGGTAAAGAATCTGCTTGCAATGCAGGAGACCTGGGTTCGATCCCTGAGTCAGGAAGATCCCCTGGAGAAGGGAATGGCAACCCACTCCAATATTCTTGCCTGAAGAATCCCACGGACAGAGGAGCCTGGTGGGCTACAGTCCATGGGGTCGCAAAGAGTCAGACACGACTGCGCGACTAGCGCTTTCACTTTCCCTAAGAAAGGAAGAACAGTGTTGAACTATTAATATTTGTGTCTCCCAAATACTGAAAAACAGGAAATTTTGACGCTCTGCCATCTGCAGAGGTGATATGTTCCCTTAATATAAATGTTTTACATTAAAGGTTATCCTAATTTGGAGTTACACAAGTCTCCCGCGAGGCATGGAACAGTTCATTAAAGAACGTATTCTCATTAAATCTTACCTCATCTGCTCCGCTCCTAGGGTTTGACTCCAGCTGCTCTCATACTCTCCTCCATTAAAATCTACTAATTCCTTTCACTCCAGAAAGATTAATCTACTGACTGTTTCAGGCACATCCTGACTGTCTTTAGCCCGATCTCTCTCACTCTATTTCTTTTCTTTGTCTGAAAAGCCGGTTGTTTCACGCACAACTCCTATCCAGATCAAAACAAGTCCTCAAGGTCCAGCTGCAGACCTGACCTCCCCCAGGAAGCTTGGCATCATTAATATCTCTTTTCACTGAGTTGCGACACTCACACACCGGCCTTGCAGAGCACATTATAGCTCTATGAATGGGGTTGATGTACTCACCAAGGACGAAGATAGAACATTTTATTTCTCTTGTAGCCTTCATGCTGCCCATCAGAGCGCCGAGTACAGACTGAGGACTTGGAGTCTGCTGAGTCCAATTTATTCATTATTTCTACGAGCAAAATACAGCATGCAAAATATTCCCAAACTTGCAAGACTCCCCCAACATCTTCAGAGTTCTTCTTTTATAAAGACTTGTTCGGAGCACTGCTTAAGCAGCAGGCGATATAGACTCCTGTTTATAACCCATTTTCCATACTAAACAGTAAGTCCCTGGTGATATGCAAGCATATTCTCTTCATCCTCAAATCTCCAGTATCTTTTACATTGCTAAGCACATACTAGGCTCTTAAACCAGTTCAGTTCAGTCACTCAGTTGTGTCTGACTCTTTGCAACCCCATGAATTGCAGCACGCCAGGCCTCCCTGTCCATCACCAACTCCTGGAGTTCACTCAAACTCATGTCCATCGAGTTGGTGATGCCATCCAGCCATCTCATCCTCTGTCGTCCCCTTCTCCTCCTGCCCCCAATCCCTCCCAGCATCAGAGTCTTTTCCAATGAGTCAACTCTTCGCATGAGGTGGCCAAAGTACTGGAGTTTCAGCTTTAGCATCAGTCCTTCCAATGAACACCCAGGACTGATCTCCTTCAGGATGGACTGGTTGGACCTCCTTGTAGTCCAAGGGACTCTCAAGAATCTTCTCCAACACCACAGTTCAAAAGCATCAATTCTTCGGTACTCAGCTTTCTTCACAGTCCAACTCTCACATCCACACATGACCACAGGAAAAACCATAGCCTTGACTAGACGGACCTTTGTTGGCAAAGTAATATCTCTGCTTTTTAATATGCTATCTAGGTTGGTCATAACTTTCCTTCCAAGGAGTAAGCATCTTTTAATTTCATGGCTGCAAACACCATCTGCATTGATTTTGACTCTTAAATAGTGGTTGACAAGTGTGTGCACAGCATTTTTTTATTTTTTCAGGTTGGAAAAAGGATCATGGAAGGCAGTTCACTTAATAAAGTGATATCTGCGGTGCTTGAGTCTGAGGATGTCTATATGAGACTGGAAATTCTGATCAGGAGAGTTTGCTGTATTGAAAAGGGATGAACTGTCAGGATAAATAATATATTTGGAAATCTTGTCTTGTAAGAGTTTCTAAGTGTGGCCTTGCAAGTTTGGGAATATTTTACATGCTGTATTTTGCTCATAGAAATAATGAATAAATTGGACATTTGTGATATGGCTTGTAAAATTCTTAGAATAAAGCTGTGATCACAGTGGAGTGAATTTTTTTTGGACACACTTTATTTTGGAATTTGTTTTATGAAAACTTAGAAAATGACCTTTTAAAAATTTGTATTGAAGTGTAGTTGGTTTATAATGTTATGTTTATTTCTGCTGTATACCAAAGTGACTCAGCCACACATATATATATGTGTGTGTGTGTGTGTGTGTGCATATATATGCACACACACATTCTTTTTCTTTTCCATTATGGTTTATCACAGGCTATTGGATATACTTCCCTGTGCTACACAGTAAGATCTTGTTTATCCACTCTGTACATAATAGCTTACATCTGCTGATCCCAAACTCTCCTTCCCTCCCCCATCTTCTCCTCCTTGGCAACCACAAGTCTGTTCCTTATGTCTGTGAGTTTGTTTTTGTTTCATAGATATGTTCATTTGTGTGTGCGTTTGCTATACCACAAGGCTTGTGGGATTTTAGTTCCCTCACCAGGAACTGAGCCTGGGCCCTCAGCAGTGAGAGCATAGAGCCCTACCCACTGGACCACTGAGGAATTCCTTTTGTTATATTTTAGATTCCACACGTAAGTGATATCATATACTATTTGTCTTTCTCTGTATGACTTACTTCACTTAGTGTGATAATCTCTAGGTCCACCCATTTTGTTCCAAATGGCATTATTTAATTTTTTATCGCTGAGTAATAATCCATTACTCAGCAGTGGCCATAGGACTGGAAAAGGTCAGTTTTCATTCCAATTCCAAAGAAAGGCAATGCCAAAGAATGCTCAAACTACCGCACAATTGTACTCATCTCACACGCTAGTAAAGTAATGCTCAAAATTCTCCAAGCTAGGCTTCAGCAATACGTGAACTGTGAACTTCCAGATGTTCAAGCTGGTTTTAGAAGAGGCAAAGGAACCAGAGATCAAATTGCCAACATCCGCTGGATCGTGGAAAAAGCAAGAGACTTCCAGAAAAACATCTATTCCTGCTTTATTGACTATGCCAAAGCCTTTGACTGTGTAGATCACAATAAACTGTGGGAAATTCTAAAAGAGATGGGAATACCAGACCACCTGACCTGCCTCTTGAGAAATCTGTATGCAGGTCAGGAAGCAACAGTTAGAACTGGACATGGAACAACAGACTGGTTCCAAATAGGAAAAGGAGTATGTCAAGGCTGTATATTGTCACCCTGCTTATTTAATTTCTATGCAGAGTACATCATGAGAAACGCTGGACTGGAAGAAGCACAAGCTGGAATCAAGATTGCCAGGAGAAATCTCAATAACCTCAGATATGCAGATGACACCACCCTTATGGCAGAAAGTGAAAAGGAACTAAAAAGCCTCTTGATGAAGGTGAAAGAGGAGAGTGAAAAAGTTGGCTTAAAGCTCAACATTCAGAAAATGAAGATCATGGCATCTGGTCCCATCACTTAATGGGAAATAGATGGGGAAACAGTGGAAACAGTGTCAGACTTTATTTTTTTGGGGGCTCCAAAATCACTGCAGATGGTGACTGCAGCCATGAAATTAAAAGACGCTTACTCCTTGGAAGGAAAGTTATGTCCAACCTAGATAGCATATTGAAAAGCAGAGACATTACTTTGCCAACAAAGGTCTGTCTAGTCAAGGCTATGGTTTTTCCAGTGGTCATGTATGGATGTGAGAGTTGGACTGTGAAGAAAGCTGAGTACCGAAGAATTGATGCTTTTGAACTGTGGTGTTGGAGAAGTCTCTTGAGAGTCCCATGGACTGCTAGGAGATCCAACCAGTCCATTCTGAAGGAGATCAGCCCTGGGATTTCTTTGGAAGGAATGATGCGAAAGCTGAAACTCCAGTCCTTTGGCCACCTCATGCGAAGAGTTGACTCATTGGAAAAGACTCTGATGCTGGGAGGGATTGGGGGCAGGAGGAGAAGGGGATGACAGAGGATGAGATGGTTGGATGGCAACACTGACTCGATGGATGTGAGTCTGAGTGAACTCCAGGAGTTGGTGATGGACAGGGAGGCCTGGCGTGCTGTGATTCATGGGGTCATAAAGAGTCGGACACGACTGAGCGACTGAACTGAATTGAACTGAACTGAATAATCCATTATATATACTGGTGGCTCAGACAGTAAAGAATCTGCCTGCAGTATTCTTGCTTGAATAATTCCATGGCGGACTACACTTCATGGGGTGGCTAAGAGTCTGACACGACTGAAGGACTAACACTTTTACTTCATATACATACATGGGCTTCCTATGTGGCACTAGTGGTAACGATCCGCCTGCCGATGCAGGAGATACAAGGGATGCTGGTTTGATCCCTGGGTCAGAAAGATCTCCTGGAGAAGGAAATGGCGACCCACTCTAGTATTCTTGCCTGGAGAATCCCATGAACAGGGGCATCTGGTGGGCAACAGTCCATGGGGTCACAAAGAGTTGGACATGGCTTAGCCACTAAAAAGACAACATATAAATATCTATATATATCTCATATCTTCTTTATCCACTCTCCATTCATTTGTTAATAGAAACTTAGGTTATTCCCAGGTATGGGCTATTGTAAATATTAATGCTGCTGCATTAATATTTACATTTGGGTAAATGCACATTTGGGTGCACATGTCTTTTCCAATTACAATTTTGCCTGGATATATGCCTGGGAGTGGGATTGCTGGGTCATGTGGTAGAACTATTTTTGTTTTTTTTTTTTTAGGAACTTCCATACTGTTTTCCATAGTGGTTGCACCAGTTTACATTCCCACCAACTGTAGGAGGGCTTCCCTTTCTTCACACCTCCTCCAGCATTTGTTATTTGTAGATTTTTTTAGATGGCCATGTGACTGGTGTGGGGTGGTGCCTCACTGTAGTTTTGATTTGTATTTCTCTATTGTCACCCTGCTTATTTAACTTCTATGCAGAGTACATCATGAGAAACGCTGGGCTGGAAGAAGCACAAGCTGGAATCAAGATTGCCAGGAGAAATCTCAATGACCTCAGATATGCAGATGACACCACCCTTATGGCAGAAAGTGAAGAGGCACTAAAAAGCCTCTTGATGAAACTGAAAGAGGAGAGTGAAAAAGTTGGCTTAAAGCTCAACATTCAGAAAATGAAGATCATGGCATCTGGTCCCATCACTTCATGGGAAATAGATGGGGAAACAGTGGAAACAGTGTCAGACTTTATTTTTCTGGGCTCCAAAATCACTGCAGATGGTGACTGCAGCCATGAAATTAAAAGACGCTTGCTCCTTGGAAGGAAAGTTATGACCAACTTAGATAGCATATTCAAAAGCAGAGAGATTACTTTGCCAACAAAGGTCCATCTAGTCAAGGCTATGGTTTTTCTAGTGGTCATGTGTGGATACAAGAGTTGGACTGCGAAGGAAGCTGAGTACCAAAGAATTAATGCTTTTGAACTGTGGTGTTGGAGAAGACTCTTGAGAGTCCCTTGGACTGCAAGGAGATCCAACCAATCCATCCTAAAGGAGATCAGTCCTGGGTGTTCTTTGGAAGGACTGATGCTGAGGCTGAAACTCCAATACTTTGGCCACCTCATGTGAAGAGTTGATTCGTTGGAAAAGACTCTGATGCTGGGAGGGATTGGGGGCAGGAGGAGAAGGTGACGACAGAGGATGAGATGGCTGGAAGGCATCACTGACTCGATGGACATGACTCTGTGTGAACTCCGGGAGTTGGTGATGGACAGGGAGGCCTGGCGTGCTGCGATTCATGGGGTCGCCAAGAGTCGGACACGACTGAGCGACTGAACTGAACTGAATAATTAGCAATGATTCTTGTGTGCCTATTAGCTGTCTTCACGTCTTCTTTGGGAAAATTCTTATTTAGGTCTTCTGCCCATTTTTCAATTGTTTTCTGTTGCTGTTATTGAATTGTATGAGCTCTTGTATATTTTGAAAATTAAGCTGTTGTCTGTTATACCATTTGGAAACATTTCTCCCAGTCCATAGGTTACCTTTTTTGTTTTGTTTATGGTTTCCTTTGCTGTTTAAAAGTTTATAAGTTTGTTTTGGTTCCATTTGGTTATTTTTGCTTTTATTTCTATTGCTTTGGGAGACTGACCCAAGAAATCACTGGTGTGAATTACATCAGAGAATGTTTGTCTATGTTCTCTTCTAGAAGTTCTATGGTGTCACGTCTTATATTTTAGTCTTTAACGCATTTTGAGTTTATTTTTGCGTGTGGTGTGAGGGTGTGTTCTAACTTTGTTGATTTACATGTGGCTGTCCAACTTTCCCAAATACCAGTTGCTGGAGAGACTGTCTTTTCTCTATTGTATATTTGTGCCTCTTTTGTTAAAGATTAATTGACTGTAGGGAAGTGGATTTTTTTCTGGGCTCTCTGTTCTGTTACAATGGAGAGATTATTGAATTCTCTGCTTCCTCTAATCAAAGAGATAGGGTGGTATCACGGGGGAGGTGATATAAAGGGAAGCCCAAGACTAAGAGAAAAGGGCTCAGTAGTGAATAAAAAGGGATGAAAGAGTTCATGGAGCTTCTTGTCTGTTATTTTATCTGCTGGGATAATCTTCAACAAAGCAGATAAACCCGGGATGGTTGGGTCCACATGCTGACCACTAACATTTATCCTCTCTTTGTACAGCACTTGGATTTTGGCCAGAGGTATTGGATGGACAACAGTTCCCATTCTACATTTCCCACTCTGTAGTGAACATGCATGTGGTGAATGTTACCTCTGCACCTGGGCTTTTAAGAAAGGACATCAGCCTCCCCCACACTCTTTTTTCTTTATGATGGATAGATGTTGATGAGGATGATGACGATAAAAGTATTCTAGAGCCATGAGGTTGAAACAGCCTAGGTCCCCAAATTACCACATGGAACAATTGTGGCCAATCAACAATACCTTCTTTGGACTGTTTTGTGGCTGAAAAGTAAACTTCTGTTTTGTTTGTACCACTTAATATTTTTGGATGTACTAGTCACAGCTTTTTAGCCTAACATACTAATGCCCCAGTGTTTTGGAAAGGACACAGCCTTGCCTGTCTTTTTAATTGGTGTTGCCACAGGAGAAAATCCCCATGCTTTCTTGGATTGGCTTGGGTCACTAGTGACTGGGGCCACTGCCCTCTTACTTGCACAGAGAAAGGGGGATGAGGCCTCTCAAGGGAAGTACAGGCCGCATGAGAGGAATAAGGCTTGACTGACAAAGACATTGGTACCATGAGTGCCTGAGGTCTCACGGTATAATCTCTGTTTATAGTAAGTCCTTTGTGTAGTGGAAGTATGATAGTCACAAGTGCAAAGTAAATGACTAGACTACAAACACACACCAAATGAATGGGTAATGCATACTTTTGGGGTTCATAAATGAGTCTAGGCTGTTGTTTAATGGAAACATGTGGAACAGCTGTGTTGCTCCACATCCTTACCAACACTTTGTATTGTCATTTTTTTTTTTAATTTAACCCTTGTGGTGTATGTGTTGGGTATCTCACTGTGGTTTTTTGTTTGTTTTTGTTTTATTGAAGTATAGTTGATTTATAATGTTGTGCTGGTTTCCGGTACACTGCAAAGTAATTTAGTTATATATCTTCTTTTTCAGATTCTTTTCCATTATAGGTTATTACAAGATACTGAGTATCGTTTCCTGTCCTATAGACTAGTCCTTGTTGTTTATCTGTTTTATATAAAGTAGTATACATCTGATAATTTCAAGCTCCTAATTTGTTCCTCCCCCAGCTTCCCCTTTGGTAACCATATTTTTATTTTCTGTGAAAACAAATGGTATGGTAGAGTGGGAACGACTTGGGCTTTGGTAGCAAAAGTCTCATTTTGCCTTTCAAGTCGTGCTAGTGGTAAAGTCCTTGCTTGCCAACGTAGAAGACATGAGAGACTCAGGTTCGATCCCTGGGTTGGGAAGATCCCCTGGAGGAGGCATGGCAACCCACTCCAGTATTCTTGCCTGGAGAATCCCATGGACAGAGGAGCTCGGCAGGTTACAGTCTATGGGGTCGCAAAAGAACTGGACATGCCTGCGCACACGTGCACGTGTCCCTACTGTACACCATTCTCATGCGTGTTTCTATCAAGAGCACTTCCCCAGAACGCAGCATGTAGTAAGAGCCCTAGTTGGTTTTACCATTTCCTTTCTCGCTGCGTTCTTAGTCCTCTTAAACATTGTTCCAAAGAACTGAAGGATCCCACGAGTTTCTCCAAACTGTTGTTTGAAGCTCACTAATGACTCCCAAGTCCATAGCGGCATCTGATTCAGCTGCCTGTTGGATATCACCAACGGGATGCTCCGTGGTCCCTCAAATTCATCCCACCCAGAAGCTCAAGGTCCACATGGCTACTTTGTACAGAGCAAAGAAGGAGAGAGGTTCCCCTGATCCCAGAAACTGTAGCAAGCTTGAAACAAGGACAGTCCCAAAGTGTCCTTGGAGCCCTTCTGTGCTTACAGAGATGAAACAATCTAATTGGCTCATGTAGGGCATGTGAACTGCCCCCGGGGGTGGGCAAGGCAAGTCCCCTGATTGACAGCTCCATGAGAGGCTGATATCAGTAAGGGGAAGGGGTTCTCAGAGGGAAATAAAGTGGGGCAGACAAAATATTAATAGAGGCTACCTCTGGTAGAAACCCAAGAAATGCTGGTTAAATTCAATTATCTGAGAATCTTCACAACCAAAACTTGTCCTGAAGCCTAAAGAAAGACTTCTTTGATTTGGTTTTCATATGAGCTTACTTTTTGTTGAGCCAGCTTGCTCATCCTTGAGAAAATTCGTGGTCTTGAAGCTCTCATGCTAAGCTTTAGCTCAGGCTTTCTTAGGCAGATTTATAACCTCCTGAGATGCTAGCATTATAATGAAAATGCTGACAGCCTCAGAGTTTTGCTGACAGGCATGGCACAGCTGTGATAAAACTAGAAGATAAATGGAAATACAGTGCCTTATCCTTGTGGAGTTGTAGTGCGTTTAGGTCAAAGAGAAACAAGTCCTTGATTAGTTCAGGGATAGAAGAAAGGCCCTGCAACATCTGAGTCCCAAGTTGGTTTGATTTTAACTGCCTGGATATTTTTCCAGGACGTTAAAAAATGTTTTTTCTATTTTTTTAATTTAAAAATATTTATTTGTGCTTATGCTACAATAAAAATGCAAAAGCTACTTTACAAATGACTTATCTCAAGGGAAAAACATAAATGCATTAATATAACAACATATTTCATATTCTGAGGATCTTTATGTATGATATACATTATAGTTCATTTATATTCTGCAAATGTTATTAATATGGGATTTAGAACAAGGAAATTAGAATAATGGTAAACACCCAGAAAAGAAATTCAGATGCTCAAAGATAATCACAATATAATATCTTTAGGCATAGAAAATAAACCTGCATATGAGAGATTTTAAAGTAAGTTTAATGTCTTGACATTTTCCAGGAGACTGATTTCAGAATGAAACTCGACAGGATCTGCTTAGGTTCATCCAGGCCATTTTATTTTATTTTTTAATTTTTTAAATTTAATTTTTTCTGGAGTGTAGTCGATTTATAGTGCTGTGTTAATTTCAGGTGTACAGAAAAGTGAATCAGTTATATGTATACATATATCTACTCTTTTTTAAAGATTCTTTTCTCCACAGCTATTTTTATACTATGGCAGAGTTGAGTAGCTACAACAAAAATGGGATGGCTGAACTTCCCTGGTGTCCAGTGGTTAAGAATCCACCTGCTAACGCAGGGGACAGGTTGTATCCCTGGCCTGGGAAGATTCCACATGCCGTGGGGCAATGAAGCCGGTGCCTCGCAGCTGCTGAGCCTCTGCTCCAGAGCCTGAGCGCCGCAGAGAACAGTAGTCCTCACTCGCTGCAACTAGAGACGCCCTTCTTGCTGCAATTAGAGAAAGCTTTCGTGCAACAATGGAGAGGTAGCACAGTCATAAGTAAATAAGTAAAATGATATTGCCTGCAAAGCTTAAAAACTTACTTTCTGGTCCTTTACAGAGAAAGTCTGCCAAACTCTCATTTAAAGAAATGATTCCCAAGATTTTTCATGGCTTATTTGATTCCATGGTATCATCCATGATCTCCTTGCCTTATCCATACATCTTTCTAATGATGCTAGAGCATATCATTATGTATTAAAAAATAAAGTGGGGGTGGGATGGGCTGGGAGGTGACAGGGAGGCTCAGAAGGGAGGGGACATATGTATACCTATGGCTGATTCATGTGGATGTATGGCAGAAGCCAACACAATACTGTAAATATCCCTCAATTAAAAATAAATTAAGAAAAAATAAAGTGAAGCAGACTTGTTTAGAAAACTCCACTATAGTCCCGGAGATAATTGGAGACATTTGGGGTTCTCAACTTTGCAGCATAAGTTTTGTGGTAGGAGTGATGGGTGAGTTTCGGCAGAGCTGAAAGGGCCAAAAGAATAGTTATTCGGAGCCCGTATCTTCTAGGGACACAGGGCCAGGCATAAAGGTGAGAGAACTGCAGTCACATAGATTTGAATCATTTAATGTTGTGGAACTGCTAAGGAAAGTAGATTAAGGCTCCTTTTCTTTCAGTTTTATTTTCCTTTGTTCATTCCTCATGGGAGAAAAATGACATTTAGAAATTCCACATATATTTCTGAAACTCCTATTGTTGTTGGAAACATGGTGGGCATTTTCTCTTTATTTGTATGCCATTCAATTCTGGCTCCTGTAGCTGTCGATAGAATTTAATGTGTACCCTTGGAGGAACAGAGGCTCAGAGAGATGAAATAATTTTCTCAAGGCTACCTCGCTATCAAGAGATGGTATTAGAATGCAAATTCAGATTTTCTGATGCTGTCTTGAATTCATAAAAATCTGGGCTTAATTTTACATTGTGATATCTGAATTGTTGGTATGATAAACAGCAGGGGGAATCTTTCTCTTACTACACAAGCATGACGTGTAGGACAGTGGTCCTCAAAGTATAGACCATCCCCTAGGGGATGTGAGTTGAAAACTATTTTCTTTCTTTCTTTTTTTTTTTTAACAAATAAATAATACAGATATTTATTAGAGAATTATCTAGCTTACTTTCAACATACTAGCATTAAGAAAAAAGAGAAATAGAGCAGAGAGTACATCACCAAATTGGGTTTTGACCAACATCCAGACTTAATCAGTGCTGGGAAGTCCCGTGTCCCAGAACATCTGGAGTCCCAAATGGGAAAAGGTCCCAGGCAGCCTCTGGGTGAGACTTCAAAGACTGCAGTTTGGGCTTCTGCTTATAATCTCAGGACAGTTGCAAATCAACATCATCATCAGTCTGTGACCAAATTGCAGCTCTGGTTTCATGTCAATGCTGTGTGGAAAACTATTTTCTTGATACTACCAGGACATTATTTGACTTTTTAACTAGGATTCTCTCACTTGTACACAGTGGAGTTTTCTGGAGGCTGTGTGACATATGATGACATTGTTTTGAGGGCTAGTGAAACGTGTGGTGGTGTGCTCTTAGGTGAAAAATTTTTGCTTTAAATTTAATACTGTAAATATTGATAGATGTAGCTCATACGAACAAAACTCTTTAGAGCCTTCAATAATTTTTAAAAGTAGAAAGAGGCTTTAACCAAAGCATTTGAGAACCATTGGTGAAGTGAGTAAGATAGCCCCGACTTGGAATGTAAATTGCTGAGCCATTACAGAAAACAGTGTGGAGCTTCCTCAAAAAAACTAAAAATATAACCCAGCAATCCCACTCATGGATATATATCTGGAAAAAACAATAATTCTAATTTGAAAAAATACACAAACCCCAATGTTCACAAAAACACTGCTTATAAGAACCCAGACATGAAAACAAGCCAAATGTCCTCCAACAGATGGATGGTTTAAGAAGATGCGGTACATACATACAATGGAATACTACTCAACCATAAAAAAGACTGAGATAAATACCATTTGCAGCCACATGGAGGGATCTAGAGATGATCATACTAAATGAAGTCAGACAAAGACAAATATCATAGGATATCACTTACACGTGGAATCTAAAAAGTAATACAAATAAATTCATATAGGAAACAGAATCACAGACATAGAAAACAAACTTAAGTTACCGAAGGGGAAAAGGAGGGAGGGGAAGGATAAATTAGGAGTATAGGATTAACAGATATAAATGTTAAAAACACTACTATACATAAAATAGGTAAGTAACAAGTATTGACTGTAGAGTACAATACCTTGTAATACCCTATAATGGAAAATAAAGAAAAAGTTTCCACTCAGCATCCCAACCAGTTTGCCTGGATTAGAACTCAGTTCTGCCATTTCCTGTATTAGGTGAGTTATCTTCTTCATCCAGTCCTTGGTTTCTCAACCAAGTTGGGACAATACTAGCACCCGCTTTCCAGGCGGTTTAAATAGGGAGATATTTAATATTGATAAACCTTTGTTTAATAAAATAATAAGAACTTCAATTTCAGGAGCTTTGAGATGGTGTTTAATTTACCAAGAGTTATCACTTTCTCTTCCTTCTTTCTGAACTATAAATAAATTAGTCTTTTATAATTCACAATTATAGAATACAGTTGTCCTAAACTTCAGTTTACTAAAAAAAAAATCTTTGTTACAGAATAATATGCGTATAATAAAGCACAGTAGTCCTTAGTAAACAGCTTATTTAAAAATTAGTTTAAAAAATTGTTTAAAAATAATTAGTTTAAAAATTATTTAAAAAGTTAGTCCCTTAATGCAACCACCCCTATGTCAAGAAATTTAATATTGCTGTACCTCCAAAATCCCCCTGTAGTTTCCAAGTATTTTATAATAAATACTTGGAAAGTATCTGATAATAAATATATTATCTGAAAATCAATAAAAGATATTGCATTATAAAAGGTATGCTTTAACACATGTTTGATGACATTGGTTATTTTTTTTAAATTGAAGTGTAGTTGATGTACTGTGTTAGTCTATACGTAGGTTGATGTGTTATACTGTGGGCCTTCCAGGTGGGGCAGTGGTAAAGAATCCACCTGCAATGCAGGAGACCCAAGAGACTCGGGTTTGGTCCCTGGGTCACGAAGATTCCCCTGGAGTAGGAAATTGCAACCTGGACAGAGGTTGTCCTGGAATTCCACAGACAGAGGGGCCTAGCAATCTACAGATCATGGGGTCACAAAAGAGTCGGAATGCCATAAAAAATTCTATTAGCTTCAGGCGTACAGCAGAGTGATCCAATATTTTTACAGGCTATACTCCATTAAGAGAAGACTCTTACAAGAGTAAGAGTCTTACAAGAGAAGACTCTACACATGGACATCACCAGATGGTCAACACTGAAATCAGATTGATTATATTCTTTGCAGCCAAAGATGGAGAAACTCTATAAAGTCAACAAAAACAATACCAGGAGCTGACTGAGGCTCAGATCATGAACTCCTTATTACCAAATTTCAGACTGAAATTGAAGAAAGTAGGGAAAACCACTAGACCATTCAGGTATGACCTAAATCAAATCCCTTATGATTATACAGTGGAAGTGAGAAATAGACTTAAAGGCCTAGATCTGATAGATAGAGTGCCTGATGAACTATGGAATGAGGTTCGTGACATTGTACAGGAGACAGGAATCAAGACCATCCCCATGGAAAAGAAATGCAAAAAAGCAAAATGGCTGTCTGGGGAAGTCTTACAAATAGCTGTGAAAAGAAGAGAAGTGAAAAGCAAAGGAGAAAAGGAAAGATATAAGCATCTGAATGCAGAGTTCCAAAGAATAGAAAGAAGAGAAAAGAAAGCCTTCCTCAGTGATCAATGCAAAGAAATAGATGAAAACAACAGAATGGGAAAGACTAGAGATCTCTTCAAGAAAATTAGAGATACCAAGGGAACATTTCATGGAAAGATGGGCTCGATAAAGGACAGAGATGGTATGGGCCTAACAGAAGCAGAAGATATCAAGAAGAGGTGGCAAGAATACACAGAAGAACTGTACAAAAAAGATCTTTACGACCCAGATAATCACGATGGTGTGATCACTGACCTAGAGCCAGACATCCTGGAATGTGAAGTCAAGTGGGCCTTAGAAAGCATCACTACGAACAAAGCTAGTGGAGGTGATGGAATTCCAGTGGAGCGATTTCAAATCCTGAAAGATGATGCTGTGAAAGTGCTGCACTCAATATGCCAGCACATTTGGAAAACTCAGCAGTGGCCACAGGACTGGAAAACGTCAGTTTTCCTTCCTATCCCAAAGAAAGGCAATGCCAAAGAATGTTCAAACTACTGCACAATTGCACTCATCTCACATGCTAGTAAAGTAATGCTCAAAATTCTCCAAGCCAGGCTTCAGCAATATGTGAACCGTGAACTTCCTGATGTTCAAGCTGGTTTTAGAAGAGGCAGAGGAACCAGAGATCAAATTGCCAACATCTGCTGGATCATGGAAAAAACGAGAGAGTTCCAGAAAAATATCTATTTCTGCTTTATTGACTATGTCAAAGCCTTTGACTGTGTAGATCACAATAAACTGTGGGAAATTCTGAAAGAGTTGGGAATACCAGACCACCTGACCTGCCTCTTGAGAAATCTGTATGCAGGTCAGGAAGCAACAGTTAGAATTGGACATGGAACAACAGACTGGTTCCAAATAGGAAAAGGAGTACGTCAAGGCTGTATATTGTCACCCTGCTTATTTAATTTCTATGCAGAATACATCATGAGAAACGCTGGACTGAAAGAAACACAAGCTGGAATCAAGATTGCCGGGAGAAATCTCAATAACCTCAGATATGCAGATGACACCACCCTTATGGCAGAAAGTGAAGAGGAACTAAAAAGCCTCTTGATGAAAGTGAAAGAGGAGAGTGAAAAAGTTGGCCTAAAGCTCAACATTCAGAAACGAAGATCATGGCATCTGGTCCCATCACTTCATGGGAAATAGATGGGGAAACAGTGGAAACAGTGTCAGACTTTATTTTTCTGGGCTCCAAAATCACTGCAGATGGTGACTGCAGCCAGGAAATTAAAAGACGCTTACTCCTTGGAAGGAAAGTTATGACCAACCTAGATAGCATATTCAAAAGCAGAGACTTTACTTTGCCAACAAAGGTTCATCTAGTCAGGGCTATGGTTTTTCCAGTGGTCATGTATGGATGTGAGAGTTGGACTGTGAAGAAGGCTGAGCGCCGAAGAATTGATGCTTTTGAACTGTGGTGTTGGAGAAGACTCTTGAGAGTCCCTTGGACTGCAAGGAGATCCAACCAGTCCATTCTGAAGGAGATCAGCCCTGGGATTTCTTTGGAGGGAATGATGCTGAAGCGTACTTTGGCCACCTCATGCGAAGAGTTGACTCATTGGAAAAGACTCTGATGCTGGGAGGGATTGGGGGCAAGAGGAGAAGGGGACGACAGAGGATGAGATGGCTGGATGGCATCACTGACTCAATGGACGTGAGTCTGAGTGAACTCCGGGAGTTGGTGATGGACATTGAGGCCTGGTGTGCTGTGATTCATTGGGTCACAAAGAGTCGGACACGACTGAGCAACTGAACTGAACTGAACTGATACTCCATTAAAGGTTATTACAAGACAATGGCTCTAATTCCCTGGGCTCTAAAATGTAGCCTTGTTGCTTATCTGGTTGTGGGCTTGACTCGCCCTCTGTTCATCGTTGGTGAGGAAATATTGCTCACCCATAGTCCTGCTCTTCGACCACTGAAGCAGCAAATTCCAGCCTAGCTGCAAGGACAATTTACAGACTGCACTGCCAAGACCTTTCACCTTTCTGCTGTCTTGAGCGCTTTCTTCCTGGAGACCATGTCTCCTGGGGACGCCCTTGGCCACTCCCGGATACCCTGAACTTCTTTGGCATTAGTTTCTAAGAGTGGGTATCTCTGATCTTTCAGATAAAGTTGATGAGGGAAAGGGGAGGGGAAAGAGTAATCTTGCTGCCTGCGATATCTGAATCTGGCAGGAGAGCAAGGGCTCTGAAGTTTTAGCCTCAGGAATCCAAATCATCTGCAGGTGATTCCAGGCAACCACTCTCAGTGTTTAATTGAATAGATCTGAGGTAAGACTTGAGCACCTGCATATCTAACAAGTTTCCAAGTAACGCTGATGCTACTGACCCAAAGAGGCTTCCCTGGTGGCTCAGTGGTAAAGAATCACCTGCCAATGCAGGAGACACCAGTGAGATCCCCTGGAGGAGGAAATGGCAACCCACTCTAGCACTCTTGCCTGGAGAATTCCGTGGACCAAGGAACCTGACGGGCTAGAGTCCTTGGGGTCACAAGAGTCAGGCACGACCTACTTTGGTAGGTCCACGGCAGAAGAAGGATGTCTACCCTTTTCTCTGATTAGTAAGACACCATGAGTCAAAGCAGACAGCAGTGAGTGGCGAGGGCCCTTTTTTTCCCACTTGGCTTCTACATCATTAAGCCAGACTTGAATAGTTTTTCTCTGGTTGGAAGAGATTAAAACTTCTATAATCCATGTATCTGCGGGTTTTGGCTTTTGGGAATCATCATTATAGATATTTCAGTGAGAAAAAGATAGTTTAAGGGCCACTAGCCAGATACCGTTTTTAACCCTTTAAAATGAAACTTGTAAACATCATTTTTAAAAACAGCATAATATTCCATCTGAGGGATGTTCCATGATCACTTCCTCATTCTCCTAACATGGAACTCTCAGGTTATTATCAAATTTTCAGTATGAGTAGGTAAAGTGACATTGAACACCTTTATAAATGAAGTCATTTCTGCATCTTCAGATCATTTCACTTAGGATATTATGAAAAGAATAATTACTGACCCCTTTTATGGCTACAGATGCAAATTGTCAAATTCTTTTCTCTAAGGTGTGTTGTAGCAATAAATATTCTCATGGGGAGAAAGCCTCTACTTTGTTAACCTAATATAGGAAAACGTGTAGTATCTCATTGTTGTTTTAGTTTGCTGTTCTTAGTTTACTTTTATTTTTCATCAAGGAATGTATCTACCCTCACCTTCCCTACACAAAGCTTTCCTGGAACCAGACACACTGTTTGCTTAAATTGGGAAAAATTCTTTATATAATATCAAATTATAAATTATGTAAAAATGTACTTGGAAAATATTAACCATATTGCTAACATTGTTGTTTCTGGGTGGTAGAATTATTATTTGTTATTTTCTTTTTCATACTTTGTGCTAATTTTTCTAAATTTTGTAAGGTACTCAGAAAATGCTAATATAATTGCAAAGTGAAAAGTAAAAGCAATAAGAGTAAAATACGGTTTTAAGCATCTGTCTACAGTGTTGGAGACCCGGGTTCAATCCCTGGGTCGGGAAGATCCCCTGGAGAAGGACATGGCAACGCACTCCAGTATTCTTGCCTGGAGAACCCCATGGGCGGAGGAACCTGGTGGGCTACAGTCCACGGGGTCGCAAAGAGTCGGACACGACTGAGCGACGTCACTTTTGACTGTTGTTTGGTCGGTACATTGTGTCTGACTCTTTGCGACCCCATGGACTGTAGCCCACCAGGCTCCTCCGCCCATGGGATTCTCCAGGCAAGAATACTGGAGTGGATTGCCATGTCCTTCTCCAGGGGATCTTCCCGACCCAGGGATTGAACCTGCGTCTCCTGCATTGGCAGATGGATTCTTTACTGCTGAGCCACCAGAGAAGTTGCAAGAATAAAACAGTCCTTCATAACCAAGCCCTGAGCTCAGCTATTGGCAAGTGAGTTTAGTGGAGCTGGAAGGAAGCTTGGGGAAAAATGATCTTAGTCCTTCCTTTTCCTGGTAAGAAAGTGAGGCCAAGAAATGTTTAGTGGTTTGCCGGAAGTCATGATGGTGAGTGAAATAACAAGGAAGAGAACTCAGATCCATCCATTTGGTTTTCCTAACAAATTATGTGCCTTTTCAGTTAGTTCAAGTTTGTGCAAAATTTATATAGATTAATGTAAATACTTAAATCTGAACGAGACATAGGGGTTTCTTAATTTATCCCTAGCTTTAAGAATGTTTAATTTTATGACATAGAAATGTCTTTTAGAAGAATGACAATTTGTAGAGAACAGTAGCCGACAAAAAGCATTGTCTACTCTTAAAATGGCTGTGAGTACCCTATATACATATTGGTTTGAAGCTATCTATATGTTCTGCTCCATATAAATTTATAATTTTCCATGCTCTCCTGGATACCTGATCCATGCAAATGGCCAGAAGTCAACAAAGTGGGCCCCGTAACTTAGGATCCAATCCAGTTCCAGGCAGAGGGACTTTGTTACCTGAAGAGGCTTCCTGGTTTTGTGCAACAGTTCCCAAGTGCAAGTCACTGGAATTTCACAGCTGACCTGAAGCTTTTGTCATTCTGGTCAAAATGTACCCATTTGAAGCAATGTAAGGGAATTAAAAGACACTTACTCCTTGGAAGGAAAGTTATGTCCAACCTAGATAGCATATTCAAAAGCAGAGACATTACTTTGCCAACAAAGGTCTGTCTAGTCAAGGCTATGGTTTTTCCAGTAGTCATGTATGGATGTGAGAGTTGGACTGTGAAGAAAGCTGAGCACTGAAGAATTGATGCTTTTGAACTGTGGTGTTGGAGAAGACTCTTGAGAGTCCCTTGGACTGCAAGGAGATCCAACCAGTCCATTCTAAAGGAGATTAGTCCTGGGTGTTCATTGGAAGGACTGATGCTGAAGCTGAAACTCCAATACTTTGGCCACCTTATGCGAAGAGTTGACTCATTGGAAAAGACCCTGATGCTGGGAAGGATTGGGGGCAGGAGGAGAAGGGGACGACAGAGGATGAGATGGCTAGATGGCATCACCGACTCGATGGACATGAGTTTGAGGGAGGCCTGGCATGCTGCAATTCATGGGGTTGCAAAGAGTTGGACACGACTGAGCAACTGAACTGAACTGAAGGGCTTCCTTGGCAGCTCAGTGGTAAAGAATCCACCTGCTACTACAAGAGACTTGGGTTCGATCCCTGGGTCAGGGAGATCCCTCAGGGACATCTCCTGGAGGAGGAAATGGCAACCAGTATCCTGACATTCTAAATGGCAACCAGAACTCTAGTATTCTTGCCTGAGAAATCCAGAAGAGCCTGGCAGGCTACAGTCCATGGGGTTGCAATGAGTTGGATGTGACTTAGTGACTAAACAACAGCCAATAAAAATAAGGGTATATAATGTGTTATTAATAAAGCTGCGTTTATTCACTCTTTTGGTGTTAAAAATATTCTCTTATGAAATGATGGTGAAGGGGTGTGTGTGTGTATCTGTGTGTGTCAACGTTCTTACCTAGAAAAATACAAATTTGCCAATCTTTTGTTGACCTTCAAAATGCTTTAAAAAATTTACTGTTCTGTGCAATTTCAAAATCTGGGACTTTGAAATACTGACAGTTTTAGACATGATTTAGAAGAATTCGAGTTCAAAACCTGGTGCAGCCACATATTTTGAGAAAGTCCTTAGTTCCTCTGAGTCTGCCTTTATTCAACTGTAGAGAAGGTGATATTTCTCTCAGGAAGATTAAATATTCTCATAAAACATCCAGAGAAACTGCTGGCACATAATTTCCTCCAGATATACCTGCTACAAAGTGAGGGCAAAGTACAAGACAGTCATCATTTGGCTATTGGTTGTGTGAAGATAACTGGCAAATCAATAGATCGGTTGATCATTGCCTCCATATTCCTTTGTTCATACTTAGCACCATATAGTCATTAAAAATGTCTATTAGAGTGAAGAAAATTATTTTTTAAATCACTTCTATAATTTTCTCATTATAATCATATCTTTTAGAAATTAGGTCTTAACGCTTTCACTGTGTGTTACTAGTAGCAATTTTCTGATTGCTTATACTCTGAGAACTTTAGGTTTACTCCAAAAAGATGATTGTTGAAGTCACGATCAATATTATGATCCTGAGTGTACTTGTTGTTGTTCGGTCACTCAGTCGTGTCTGACTTTGTGACCCCATGGACTGCAGCATGCCAGCCTTCTCTGTCCTTCACCATCTCCTGGAGCTTGTTCAGACTCATGTTGGGTGAGTCGATGAGGCCATCCAACCGTCTCATCCTCTGTCATCCCCTTCTCCTTCCACCTTCAATCTTTCCCAGCATCAGGGTCTTTCCAATGAGTCAGCTCTTCACATCAGGTGGCCAAAGTATTGGAGCTTCAGTTTCAGCATCAGGCCTTCCAGTGAATATTCAGGGTTGATTGCCTTTAGGATTGACAGGTTTGATCTCCTTGAAGTCCAAGGGACTCTCAAGAGTCTTCTCCAGCACCACAATTTGAAAGCATCAGTTCTCAGCCTACTTTATAGTCCACCTCTCACATCCATACATGACTACTAGAAAAACCATAGCTTTGACTAGATGGACCTTTGCTGGCAAAGTGATGTCTCTGCTTTTTAATATGCTGTTTGGGTTTGTCATAGCTTTTCTTCCAAGGAGCAACTGTCTTTTAATTTCATGGCTGCAGTTACTGTCTGCAGTGATTTTGGAGTATGTATTACTTTATTTGGAGAAGGCAATGCAACCCACTCCTGTACTCTTGCCTGGAAAATCCCATGGATGGAGGAGCCTGATAGGCTGCAGTCCATGGGGTCGAGAAGAGTCAGACACGACTGAGCGACTTCAGTTTCACTTTTCACTTTCATGCATTGGAGAAGGAAATGGCAACCCACTCCAGTGTTCTTGCCTGGAGAATCCCAGGGACGGGGGAGCCTGGTGGGCTGCCGTCTATGGGGTCGCACAGAGTCAGACACGACTGAGGTGACTTAGCAGCATTACTTTATTAAAGCTTAATTTTGTGCCAAATATTTCTGGATCCAGCAAAGCAAGATGAACACCCTAATTACTAGAAGAGCAGAGGGCAGAAGGTGGTGACAATGCCCTGTGTTTATGAGAGCCCACTTGGTGGCTGTCACTCATAGCGCCCTGGCTTCCTTGTCTCTGTCTCTGCCTCTCTTCTCTCTCCCTGCTCGGCTCTGACCAGGCTCTATCACTCTCCTTAATGGTTCAACCCCTGGGGTGACTTGCTGTCTTGATTCCATGTCATCCCTTCACCTTCTAGGCTTTTGAAATAACGTCTCGAAGTCTTCACCAATCCTTCATTTCTAACAGAAACTCTGACACCTCATTTATTCAAGAACTCATCCCTGACAGACTGCATGTTGTTAGGATTTTTTTTCAGTTTTTTCTTAATGTCAGTAATTTACACCTGAGCCCTTCAATTAGGAATATTTATTTTACTATAGTCCAGAAACGTCCTTGCTTTTGGAGGTTGTTGTGGATGGTGCAGTTATGATTTTTTAAAAAAAATATGTTGTTGTTGTTCAGTCACTAAATTGTGTTTGACTCTTTGTGACCCCATGGACTGCAGCACGCCAGGCTTCCCTGTCCTTCACTATCTCCCAGAGTTTTCTCAGGATCATGATTTATTCCTATTTTTCTGTATTTGTCTCTTTGGGAAGAATTTCTTGATCTTACATATCAAGCTATGATGTGCTACTTTGATATGTAAATAGAACATCAATATGCACTTATTAATGACTTCTGTGATGTAAGTAAGGGTTATCATGGAAGTCATTAATAAGTGCATATTTATCTTCTGACTTCAACAAGTAATAGGACTTCCCCCCCTCCACCCCACCCCTCATTTATTAAGACACAAATCCCACAGAGTTTGTAATACTGGCCAACTGATGTGCTGAAACTCCAATACTATGGCCACTTGATGCGAAGAACTGACTCACTGGAAAAGACCCTGACGCTGGGAAAGATTGAAGGCAGGAGGAGAAGGGGGTGACAGAGGATGAGATGGTTGGATGGCATCACCACCTCAATGGACATGGGTTTGGGTGGACTCTGGGAGTTGGTGATGGACAGGGAAGCCTGGTGTGCTGCGGTCCATGGGGTTGCAAAGGGTCAAACATGACTGAGCGACTGAATTGAACTGAACTGAGCTGATGTATGAGTGGCAGCCAGCTGATAAAGAACAAATAGTACCCAAGTAGGGAAGACCTAACAGATAACACGCTCTGGGTGTCAGCATTGAAACTAAAGTCATGGGATCAAAGAATGCTGATGCATCTTTGGGCGAATGTTTGGGGGGTCATCTTGGAACAAATTGTGCAAGAAAGGTTGAGGAGCCATTTTATTAGGTACTTAATAGATGTGAGGGTCTTTTGCTGAATTCTGAATATATAAGATGAAGAAAAAAGCTCCGTCTCTTGGACAGGGTTTAAGGTAGAAAGATAGGGGTAAACACATTGTTGAAGAACTGTGAGGGAGTCTATGGTAGATGTCTGTTCACACCATGTTCTTATCTAAAAGCTCAATGCCATGTGCTGAGAAGTTGTGATGGAAAAGGATCTCCCCCCACATCTGTTTTTTCCTAGGGTTTTTTTGGGTTCCTTGAACCTCATTCTTTGGGGTGACTTTTAGCTTTATTGTTTGATTTTTTTTTTTTTGGCAAGCCTGATAAATCATGTCTTTTCCACTGACATAATTCTGAAACTACATCCCTGGGTACAGTGTGGAACTTAGCACTTCCCAGGGTCCAATGACGTGTTCTGATGGAGCCAGTGGACGAAGCCCAGAATGTCCCCAGGCAATGCGTGGGATTTCACTCTCCTCCAGGCGGTCCAGTTCCTGCACACTGTGGGTGTCACCGATTCCAGATGCCTGAATTGGAGGAGCAGAACTATGTTCTTTGTTTCAAAGCAGGTGGGCGGTTTGTTCAATCCCAGGGGCCTTTGGACTGTGAGATGTAGGCTGAGAGAGCCAGTTATCTGAAACAAAGGTGGCTGGCCCAGACAGGCTGAGGACCCAGCAGGGAGGGAAGAGAAGGAGGAGAAGCCTCCCAAGAAGAAGCTGAAAACTGACCTAGTTATTCTGATGGCACGCTCGGCTGGCTGCCTTTCCCTTCCAGGCCAAGTCCGGACTCTCTGACATGAAACAGAAACACTCACTGCCAAGGACTGATAGTTTGGAGACTTTTCAAGTGTTTTCTTTCTTTCTTCCTGCCTTTTTTTTTTTTTTTTGTAGTAAGGAATATCTGCTCTATCAAGGAATAGCTGTCCTCAAGCTGCTGAAGACAGCAATGGTAATTTGACTGATCTGAGTTCCATCAGGGAGTGCAGAGCGGAGCAGACAAGCAGAGGGCGAGAGGCAAAGCCATCTGTTTCCATGCCCCACTTGCTCTGGGATCTGGAGACCCACGGAGACCCGAGGGGAAGAGCGTGGGTAGAGTGTGGGGGCTGAAGAAATGGGGGCGGGTGCAGCCCCGCCCTGGTATTTTTGGGGGCTCTCTGCCAATAGCACACACACCTCCTTTAATGATGAGAACTGGCTTTTTCCCTTTTTCCCACAACTCTCTATCTCCATATTTCTTTTGGGCCATTTCTTGGGCTTGTAGGTCAAACCGTAGTGCAAGATTGATCACTGGTGGCACCACTGACGTTTGGAGCCAGGCAATTGTTCATTGAAATGTGATCGGGGGACCGTCCTGTGTGTTTACAAAGTTTAGCAGCACCTCTGGCTACTTCCCCAACCAACCCTGAAGTTTTCAATTGAAGTATCGTTGCTTTACAATGTTATGTCAATTTCTGCTGTATAGCAAAGTGACTCAGTTTTACATACATATCCATATAGTATACATTCTTTTAACATATTTTTTCCATTGTTTATCACGGGATATTGAATATAGTTCCCTGTGCTCTACAGTAGGGCCTTATTGTTTACGCATCCTCTGTATAAACAGTTCACATCTGCTGAGCCCAAACTGCCAATTTCCCCTCCCCCAACTCCCTGTTTTTTAGATTTCTGCTGGTAAAGTTTTTGGAGGAGGCTGGGTTCTGCTGTCTGTTGTTAAACTTGTTGGTATTCGAGCTTAAATTTGTTGGTGCTAGAGCTTTGTTTCATCCACTTTCCTGAAAAAGCCAACTTTTAAATGGCCTCATTTGTTACTTCAAGCAGACTTTGTAACTGAAGTGGAATATACATTCAGAAAAGTGCACAAGTCATGTGTACAGCCTGATGAATTTTCAGAACATGAACACACTCACTCTGTCAAGAGACGGAACCCTGGAGCACTCGCAAGCCCATCTCGTGACTCCCCGCTTCGGCATCCCCTTTCAAGTTCACCGATTTATAACACTGTACACACTTGAGCCTGGTTTTGAACTTCATAGGAATGGAATCATACTGCGTATTTTCTTTGGCTCCTGGATGCTCCCTCAACATTAAGTTGTGGAATTCATCCATGCCATTGCAGGTAGTAGCAGTTAGTTCCTGCTCATTGCTCCGTAATGACCAGTTTGGGGAATACGCCTCATTTTCTATATCCATTTTACTGTTCATGGGTACTTGTGCACTTTTCAGATTTTGCCCACTTTGAATTGTGCTTCTATAAACATTTTTGTACCTATCTTTTGTTGACTGCATATACACATGTCTTTTGGGAGTAACATTCCCAGGTGATAGAGAGCTCACAGGTGAATACTTCTGGTTTCTCAAAGTGGTTCTACTCATTTAGCTTCCTCCAGCTGAGGATGAGAATTCTGATTGTCCCAAGTTCTCTCCAACATTTGGTATGTTTTGAGAAGGCAATGGCACCCCACTCCAGTACTCTTGCCTGGAAAATCCCATGGATGGAGGGGCCTGGTAGGCTGCAGTTCATGGGGTTGCTAGGAGTCGGATACAACTGAGCGACTACACTTTCACTTTTCACTTTCATGCATTGGAGAAGGAAATGGCAACATACTCCAGTGTTCTTGCCTGGAGAATCCCAGGGACGGGGGAGCCTGGTGGGCTGCCGTCTGTGGGGTCACACAGAGTCGGATACGACTGAAGCGACTTAGCAGCAGCAGCAGCTTTTTAATTGTAGCCATTATCATGGTTAAAGCCACGATAATGGCTACATGGTTAATGTAGCCATTATCATCTCCCCAGTGTGGTGAGATGACTTATCCCAATGACTGGTTAAGCTGACCACCGTTACATCCGATTTGGTAATGGGCCTCTTTTCATCTTCTTTTTTCCAGGTTTATTGAGCTATAATTGACAGAAAGATGGTAAGATATTTAAAGTATGCAACATGGTGATTCAGTACATGTCTACATTGTGAAGAGTCCCATCGTTGAGTTCATTAACGCATCTATCACATTATATATATTTTCTTTAAGGAGAACACACCTTCAGTTCTCATCAAAGTTATAATAGAATTTAGTGTTGTCAGCTGTGGTCACCATGTTCTATGTTACATCCTCAGACCTTATTATAACTGAAAGTTTGCTCCATTTAACTAATCTTTCCCTCTTTCTCTCCATCCCCAGCCGCTGGAAATCACCATTCTGTCTCCTGTTTCTACAAGTTCAACTTTGTTGTTGCTCAGTCACTAAGTCGTGTCCGACTCTTTGCAACCCCATGGACTGCAGCACACCAGGCTTTCCTGTCCTTCACTATGTCCTGGAGTTTGCTCCAAGTCATGCCCATTGAGTTGGTGAGGTGATGCCATCCAACCATCTCTTCCTCTGTCACCCCCTTCTCCTCCTGCCTTTAATCTTTCCCAGTACCAGAGTCTTTCCCAAGGAGTTGGTTCTTCACATTAGATGGTCATAGTATTGGAGCTTCAGCTTCAGCGTCAGGCCTTTCAATGAATATTCAGGGTTGATTTCCTTTAGGATTGACTGGTTTGATCTTGCTGTCCAAGGGACTCTCAAGAATCTTCTCCAGCACCATAATTTGAAAGCATCCGTTCTTTGGTGCTTAGCTGCCTTTAGGGTCCAAGTTTGTTTTTTAGATTCCGCATATTGTTATAGGGCCCATGGGCCCTGACCCTGAGGGAGGGGCCGCCCTGTGAGCGTGAGAACCCGAGTGGGGTCAGAGGTTGCACCCCGCCCACAGTCAGCTCCCAGGAATCCCCGTGGCACAGAGGGAGCGAGGGCGTTTGTGGCCTTCTTCCCAGAGGCCTCCAGGCCCTGTGGTCTCAGGGCTGGCGGATGAACTAGGGCCCCGGGACAGGCTGGGTCCTGGGTCCTGTGGCACCCGAGACCCTCAGGCTGAGATGGCCCAGGTCTTGAAGTGGCAGAGAACCCCTCTGCCATCCCAGCCTCCTCATGGAGGAGGCCGTCTCCGTGGGTCCCGGTCTCTGGAGGCCTCGGCACCTGGAGGATATGGACACTGCGGCTCAGGTAACAGCTTCCTCCAGCACGTTACCACTTTAGTGACATGCCTTGTAAGAGTTATGTGATTTGTTTACCTTTGGCTCTGCTGGATCTTCGTTCCTGTGTGTGCTTTTACTCTCGGTACAGTGAGCGGGGGCTACTCTTGTGTGTGGGCTTCTCATTGCAGGGGCTTTTCTTGTTGTGGAGCGGGGGGCTCAGAATTGGGGTCCACTGGGGCTTTGCTGCTCTGCAGCACGTGGGATCCTCCCTGACCTGGAATCGAGCCTGTGTCTCCTCTGCATGGTCAGGGAGATTCTTCAAAAACTACCACTGAGCCACCAAGGAAGACCTCAAACTTATGTGACTTTTAACAGCAAGTTGGTGGACTAGGTAAGACAGAAATTATTTATACCCAATGTCCAGTAAAGAAAATAAAACTCCAAGGAGAAAAGATAGCTTCTCAAGATCCCTCTAGTAGGTGGCTGACTGGACTTCAAGGGCTGTGTCTCCATGCCGGTGACTTCACTGCTGTGCTTAGCTGTTCTTCCTTGTATGACATCTATAATAGGAACGATTTTAGGTTGTTTGGCTTCTGAGAGTATGACGGAGGTTCGTGAGGATAAAATAGTTCTTTCAGCTTGATGGTGCTGAGTTATGGTATTTAGAGGATCAGAAAAAGTGAAAAAGGCAGGAACACAAATAAGCCTGCAACATAGACAGCAGTTTGGTTATCACAAAATAATAAGGCCTGAAAGAAGGGAATTCACAGAGGTCAGTTATATTTCATGTGAAATGAGTTAAGTGGCCCTTTTGTGCCACAATGGGAGCCTTGAACACAGAGTAATTAGTCAAGAAATTAATAATACATTGGCCACTGTCAATGCTTTTCTGTGAATTACAGAACAGTATGCTCTAGAGTCTTTTGGAGTTTGACTTGGGAGTCATGGAAGTTTTAAATTTTTTAAATGTTTCTGATTATTATTAAACTTCATGACCGAGTTTATCTGAATCTTTTTTTAATTTAGAACTTTTTTTTTTTTGATGGGCACTGAGTGTCTTGCAGGATCTTAGTTCCCAGACCAGGGATTGAACCCATGTCTGGCAGTGAAAGTGCAGAGTCGTAACCAGTGGACCGCCAGGAAACTCCCTAGAGCTTTGAATTTATTTAAAATTTATCTCTGTGTCTCTCTCCTCTCTCTTTCCCTCCTTCCTTCCCTCTTCCTTCCTTCCTTCCTTTGTTTTCTTCCGTCCTTCCTTTTTATCCCCCCTCCCTTCCTTCATCCTTTTTTCTTTCTTCCTATTCTTCCTATAGTTTTTCTCTCTGGGCCCTCTTTTTTTGGAAATAATGTAATTTATGGGCAAAAAGGAGTACGTCAAGGCTGTATATTGTCACCCTGCTTATTTAACTTATATGCAGAGTACATCATGAGAAATGCTGGACTGGAAGAAACACAAGCTGGAATCAAGATTGCCGGGAGAAATATCAATAACCTCAGATATGCAGATGACACCACCCTTATGGCAGAAAGTGAAGAGGAACTAAAAAGCCTCTTGATGAAAGTGAAAGTGGAGAGTGAAAAAGTTGGCTTAAAGCTCAACATTGAGAAAACAAAGATCATGACATCTGTTCCCATCACTTCATGGGAAATAGATGGGGAAACAGTGGAAACAGTGTCAGACTTTATTTTCCTGGGCTCCAAAATCACTGCAGATGGTGACTTCAGCCATGAAATTACAAGACGCTTACTCCTTGGAAGGAAAGTTATGACCAACCTAGATAGCATATTCAAAAGCAGAGACTTTACTTTGCCAACAAAGGTTCGTCTAGTCAAGGCTATGGTTTTTCCTGTGGTCATGTATGGATGTGAGAGTTGGACTGTGAAGAAGGCTGAGCGCCAAAGAATTGATGCTTTTGAACTGTGGTGTTGGAGAAGACTCTTGAGAGTCCCTTGGACTGCAAGGAGATCTAAACAGTTCATTCTGAAGGAGATCAGCCCTGGGATTTCTTTGGAAGGACTGATGCTAAAGCTGAAACTCCAGTACTTTGGCCACCTCATGCGAAGAGTTGACTCATTGGAAAAGACTCTGATGCTGGGAGGGATTAGGGGCAAGAGGAGAAGGGGACGACAGAGGATGAGATGGCTGGATGGCATCACTGACTCAATGGACGTGAGTCTGAGTGAACTCTGGGAGTTGGTGATGGACAGGGAGGCCTGGCATGCTGTGATTCATGGGGTCGCAAAGAGTCGGACACTACTGAATGACTGATCTGATCTGATCTGATCTGAATCATCTATGTCTTCCCCCAAATTTCTAGTCCCGTTGGTACAGTACCTGGGAGTCACGTGTCTTGGACACACACCTAGTGGGGGATTAAAATGCGCATAATAAATTATGCTGGATGGTGTGTCCTTTCTTTCTGTCATCCTACACCCAGCTGTCCATCACTTAATACGTGATTGTCCTCTGCCTAAACCACCTTCAGTATTCTCTTGTTACTGCCCTGTGCTTACTATTCTTCCCACTCCTGGGAAAATAGAGGAGGGCCACTCCTGACCTCTTCCTTGGTAGGTCACATTCTATCAACCCCTTTTAGAGAACTACCCCTAAATTTGGAAGAGTAGTTAATTTGACTGTCTGGAGTCCGACTGCTTGATCAGCAGAACATGGTGGAAGTGAGCAGCCTCCAGCCCCAGTCCTTTAGAGATTGTCGAGTACAGCTCCTAATGTCTTAGAAAACCTCAAAACCCAGCTGCCAGGCTGTAATGAAGCTCAGGCAGCTTCCTGAGATGCCTTTGTGGGAGGAACTGAGTACCCAGGAAATAAGTACCCAATAACTCTGGCTGAACTCCCAGCTGATGGTTAAGACCAACTTGCCACTCATGAGTGAGGCAATTGGGAAGTAGATTCCTTGTCTCAGATAATTCTGTATTGAGCAGAGACATCCTGTCCTGCCTGGCTGTGCCCAAATTGCACATTAGTGGATAAAATAAATGATAGTTGTTAATCAACAAGGCTCTCAGACCTCAACATTCCATCAGTGACTAGTACACAAAGCTGATGAATCCTCCTCTCAGACCTCAACATTCCATCAGTGACTAGTACACAAAGCTGATGAATCCTCCTCTATGTGCCTCTCTGTGCCACCAAGTTGCTGCTTTCTGATTATGTTTGTTTTACTGAAGGAAAAATGGGGTGTGTTCCCACTAAGTCTTCCTTAGCTCTGTGGTGGTCCCCCTTCCTAAGGGGGAGAGGTCTGTGGGGTGCTTCTAACTTGACTGTTGACTTCGGCGTGTGGGAGTCAAACCTCCGGAGAATCAGCAGGCCACGTGCAGGCTCCCTTGTGGTATCAGAGGGGCGGGGCCTGCTTTCCTCTTAGGGTTGCCACCCTCTTCCCTTTCTCCATCTGTGACGTTTTATTTACTGCCAGTGATCATTTATACTCGCAGCCCAGTCTTCTCCCTCTTTCCCCGGCTCCAAAATCCAACTCCTTTTATACAGGACTCTTCTCCCCGAGTGGCTCACAGTCCAAGGTGCATATTAGGATTACCTGTGAATGTTAAAATACAAGGACTTAGGACCCACACCAGGAGCTTCTAAAGCCAAACATTTGGGTATTTGGCTTGGACATCTGTGTTTTTAAAGAAACATCACAGATGACTCTTTGAAGGTCACTGTCTGAGACACCCTGCAAATATATCCTTGGATTAAGCTTTATGTGCCTTGTACTTTGCGGGCATTTGACTTGACTTCAGGGCCAGTGTTGCTCATTCCTTTGCTGTATAATGAAAAAATTGTAAATGTTAGCCTTGCTCAAGTTTTTACTTTCTAGGCCATGAGTTTCACTTGAAATTTCTGTCTTCTCACATTGTCTGCTGCTTTCTGAGCCAAGAGCTGTTCATTTTCCAATGAGCGTTTAATCAGATCTGTGTACAGTGAGATGATTAATACTTGCAGATACAAAGATCTGAGGATAAAAGTGATGCCTTCTTCCTTAAATAACAGACTGCATGGAACAGGCCATTTCCTGGGACCCATGCTGTGGCCCGCTCCCGTTTCCCTCTCTTCAACATGTTCACACTCACGCACTCTTCTTTGCCTGTCCTTAGAAACTTTATCCTCCCCTACCAAGTCACCGTACCTTCTTTAAGAACCTTTGCGATGCCATTCCCCACGAAGTCTCTGCTGACTACTGCAGAGTTGGCTCTGCTTATGACCCCCTGGCACTCACCTTGTCAGTTTCTGCAGGTGACCTCCTACCACAGGCCCCTTCCACTCTCTACTAAGCCTTCCTCTTGCTCCTGTACAAGGTAGGCTGTAAGTTCTACACCTTTCTCAGTCAAAGATAAGAAGGGCGTTGAGTGAGACAACTTTGCTTGTGCAGTTTGTTTTTCTTTTTTTTAATTTATATTTTATTTTATCGTGGAGCATTGTTGATTTACAATGTTGTATTAGTTTCATGTGTACAGCAAAGTGGTTCAGTTATACTGTGTTTATTATATATATGCTGTATACTGTATGTATTCTTTTGCAGATTCTTTTCTCATATAGGTTATCACAGAGTATTGAGTATAGTTCCCTGTGCTGTACAGTAGGTCCTTGTTGATTATCTATTTTGTATTTAGTACTGTGTACGTGTTGATCCCTAACTCCTAGTTTATTCCTCCCCCCTTCCTCTTTGATAACCATGAATTTGCTTTCTATGTCTGTGGGTCTGTTTCAGTTTTGGAAATAAATTCATCTACATCATTTAAAATTTTTTATTATTATTTTTAAAACTTTGTTTATTTTTGGCTTCCTGGATCTTCCTTGCTGCGTGTGGGCTTTATACAGTCGTGGCAAGTGGGAGCTACTCTCCAGTTGCGGTGCACAGGCTCCTCACTGTTGTGTCTTCTCTTGTTGCAGAGCATGGTCTCTAGGGCACATGGGCTTAGGAGTTGCATCGCATGGGCTTAGTTGCCCTGCAGCATGTGGGATCTTTCTGGGCCAGGGATTGAACCCATGTGCCCTGCATTGGTAGGCGGATTCTTAACCACTGGACCACCAGCGAAGCCTGTATCCTTTCTTTTAGATTACACATATGAGTGATGGATGTATTTGTGACTTATTTCACTTAGTATGATCATCTCTCAATCCATCCACGTTGCTGCAAATGGCATTATTTCATTCTTTTTTATGGCTAAGTAATATTCCATTACATGTAGGTACCACATCTTCTTTATCCATTCATCTGTCAATGGACATTTAGGTTGCTTCTGTGTCCTGGCTGTTGGAAACAGTGTTGCTATAAACATTGGGGTGCATGTATCTTTTCAAATTATGATTTTCTCTGAATACATGCCCAAGAGTGGGATTGCTGGACTGTAGGGTAGTTCTATTTTTAGCTTTTGAAGGAACCTCCATACTGTTCTCCACAGGGGCTGTACCAGTTTACATTCCCACCAGCAGGTAGGAGGGTTCCCTTTTCTCCACACCCTCTCCAGCATTTGTTATTTGTAGGCTTTGTGATGATGGTCATTCTGACTGCTGTGGGGTGGTACTTGCACTGTCCCTGGGAGTTCCCAACAGGAAGGAGCAAGTCAGGTGCCCACAATGGTACTGGTGTTTCCATTTCCTCACTCTTGCCTTTTTACCTAGTATTCTTGCTGGTTGGCTGCCCAAATAAATTACTTCCACTCAAATCTTTGTCTTTGGTTATAACTTTTCAAGAAATTACTTAAGATGGTGGCCATCTTCCCAACACTGGCACTCAACTGAAAAACTTGATTCTCTCTGGTTTTGTAGATGAGGATATTGTTTTCCCCATCAGATCACGAGGACTGTCAGAGCTGGAGATGGGTCTTATAACTGACTCCTGCGAGTCATCCTGAGCAGCCTCGCACATTGCTGAACCCACAGACCTGCTTCTAACTGTGCGGGATGTGTGACAGAGGCAGACTTGCAGAATGGACACGCATCATTATTGGCTCTTGATACGTGGATCCTGAAAAGAGAACTATAACAGGAAACATGATTCCTTAGGAACTGATTTTAAAAAGCAGATTGAAGATTCAAGGAGAAAGAATAGTCCTGGAAGGTCTTACCTTGCTCCACAGGAGCAGGGAGGAGGGATGGAGGAGGAAGGAATCCTTCAGCATGCGTTTCAAGGTAACCTGCAGTATTTGATGAAGAAAGCGCCTGCTCCTCTGAGTACATGAAAAAGAAGACGTTCTTATAATTCTGAAGCAGGAGTGCGTGACAAATTGCCTGGGGTTTCAAAGGAAAGGAAATGTGCATTTGTCTTAGTCTTCTGATCGAGCCCAAAAATTACTTAGAAAACTGGGTAATTTTCAGCAAGTTACTGTGTGAGATCTATTAGGGAGATACCAACTAATGTGACCTCTTCAGTAGGGCAACTTCAGAAAGGACGGAAGCTATTCTAAGTTGCCTTGTTCTACTGGTAAGAAGAAAACAAGGCAGTGTTTAGAAGAGGCTGTTAGCTATACCTGCTCCATCCGAGGATGTTACGGTAAGTGTAGGCCACCTAGCTTACACGACAATATCAGCATATTGAAGAAACCTGTATCAGTATGCTGCCTAACTGCAGTTGCCGATTGTTTTTCCATCATGTTGCAGAATGCTCCTGACCAGTTAAATTAATTTTGTGGTTAATTTTGTAAGTAATCGCTAAATCTCCACAACCTACCTGCCTGAAAGAGATTGAAATCTTCTCACATGACTTTCCCCCCATTTTTCATGAAACCTATTTACATACAATAAAAATTACCCCTTATACATATATAGTTCAGTGATTTTTGGTAAATATATCATCCTTATAGTACAACTTTGGGACATTGCCATCCCTGCAAAATTCTCTGCTGAGCTCATTTGCAGATCACTGGACCACTCCCAGCTCCAGGCACCCACTAAACTGCTTCCTGTCCGTATAAGTTTGTGATTTTCTGAACATTTGATAAAAATGGAATTACATACAGTGTGTAATTTCTGCTGGCTTCTTTTACTTAACATGTTTGCAAAACTATTGGAGTATATAGTTGATTTGCAATGTTGTGTTTCAGGTGTACAGCATAGTGATGTAGTTAAACAAACATGTATAGCCATTATTCTTTCAGAGAATTTTCCCAATAGGTTTTAACAGAATACTGAGTAGAGTACTATACAGTAGGCCCCTACTGATTATCTGTGTACGTCAGTCCCAAGTTTCTATGTTATCCCTCCCTGTCATGTTTCTCCTTTGGTAACCATAAATTTGTTCTTGAAATCTGTGAGTCTGTTTTTGTTTTGCTAGTAAGTTTATTTATATCATTTAAAAATTAGATTCCACATATAAGTGATATCACGTGGTATCTGGCTTTCTCTTTCTGACTCACTTCACTTAGTCTGATCATCTCTAGGTCCAGCCGTGTTGCTGCAAATGGCATTATTTCATTCTCTTTTTATGGCTGGGTAAGATTCTCTTGTACATACACCGCATCTTTATCCATTCCTGTGACAATGAACATTTAGGTTGCCTCCAGGACTTGTCTATTGTAAATAGTGCTGCAGTGAACATTAGGGTATCTTTTTGAAGTATGATTTTCTCTGAATATATGCCCAGGAGTCAGATTACTGAATTTCCAGTAGTCATGTATGGATGTGAGAGTTGGACCAAATAGAAAGCTGAGTGCTGTAGAATTGATGCTTTTCAACTGTGGTGTTGGAGAAGACTCTTGAGTCCCTTGGACTGCAAGGAGATCCAACCAGTCAATCCTCAAGGAAATCAGTCCTGAATATTCATTGGAAGGATTAATGCTGAAGCTGAAGCTGTAATACTTTGGCCACCTGAAGTGAAGAGCTGACTGCTTAGAAAAGATTCTGATGCTGGGGAAGGTTGAAGGCAGGAAGAGAAGGGGGATGACAGAGGATAAGATGGTTGGATGGCATCACTGACTCGATGAACATGAATTTGAGCAAGCTCCGGGAGCTGGTGATGAACAGGGAAGCCTGGCATGCTGCAGTCCGTGGGGTTGCAAAGAGTTGAACATGACTGAGCAACTGAACTGATGGTAGTTCTATTTTTAGTTTTCTTGAGGATCCTCCATGTTTTCTCTGTAGAGGTTGTACCAATTTGCATTCCCTCACCAGATCTTTTCTGGTGTTAGTCTCATAGGATGAACTGGGAATTATTTCCTCATCCTTTAATTTCTGAAATATCATCAAATATTGATATTATTTCTTTATTAAACAATTGATAGAATTCACCAGTAAAGATTTCTGTCCCTGGGCTTTTCTTTATGGGAATAGTTTTAATTATTAACTCAATTTTTAACATAAGTTTATTAAGATTGTCTATGGTTAGTTTAGAGAAGGTTTGTCAATCTTTATGGTCTTTTCAAAGAAAAAAATTTTGATTTAATCGATTTTCCTTCTTGTTTTGTCTTCTGCTTCATTGATTTACACGAAAATAATTACCATTTCCTTTTTCTAACTTGCATTAGTTTAGTTCGCTCTTCTATTTCTAGTTTAAGGTAGACTATTGAGTTATTAAACTGAGATATTTTCCCTTGATAAGTAAGACATAGACTTCCCTAAGTGCATTACAGTAATTCCCATAAATTTTGATATATTGTGTTCTGTTTTCATTCAGCTTAAGGTATTTTTAAAAATTTTCTTTGACTCATAGATTGTAAGTGTTTTGTTTAATTTTCCAATGTTTAATAAAAGCTATATATGACAAACCCACAGCAAACATTATCCTCAATGGTGAAAAAATTGAAAGCATTTCCCCTAAAGTCAGGAACAAGACAAGGGTGCCCACTTTCACCACTACTGTTCAACATAGTTTTGGAAGTTTTGGCCACAGCAATCAGAGCAGAAAAAGAAATAAAAGGAATCCAAATTGGGAAAAAAGAAGCAAAAGTCTCACTGTTTGCAGATGACATGATCCTCTACATAGAAAACCCTAAAGACTCCACCAGAAAATTACTAATCAATGAATATAGTAAAGTTGCAGGATATAAAATAAACACACAGAAATCCCCTGCACTCCTATACACTAATAATGAGAAAATAGAAAGAGAAATTAAGGAAACAATTCCATTCACCATTGCAATGAAAAGAATAAAATATTTAGGAATATATCTACCTAAAGAAACTAAAGACGTATATATAGAAAACTATAGAACACTGATGAAAGAAATCAAAGAGGACACTCATAGATGGAGAAATATATCATGTTCATGGATTGGAAGAATCAATACAGTGAAAATGAGTATACTACCCAAAGCAGTCTATAGATTCAATGCAATCCCTATTAAGCTACCAATGGTATTTTTCACAGAGCTAGAACAAATAATTTCACAATTTGTATGGAAATACAAAAAACCTCAAATAGCCAAAGCAATCTTGAGAAAGAAGAATGGAACTGGAGGAATCACCCTGCCTGACTTCAGGCTCTACTACAAAGCCACAGTCATCAAGACAGTATGGTACTGGCACAAAAACAGAAATATAGATCAATGGAACAAAATAGAAAGCCCAGAGATAAATCCACGCACCTATGGACACCTTTGACAAAGGAGGCAAGAATATACAATGGAGACAGGACAATCTCTTTAACAAGTGGTGCTGGGAAAACTGGTCAAACACTTGTAAAAGAATGAAACCACAACACTTTCTAACACATTCATTTCAGTTCAGTCACTCAGTCATGTCCGACTCTTTGTGACCCCATGAATTGCAGCACGCCAGGCCTCCCTGTCCGTCACCAACTCCTGGAGTTCACTCAAACTCATGTCCATCGAGTTGGTGATGCCATCCAGCCATCTCATCCTCTGTTGTCCCCTCTCCTCCTGCCCCCAATCCCTCCCAGCATCAGAGTCTTTTCCAATGACTCTTTGCATGAGGTGGCTAAAGTACTGGAGTGTCAGCTTTAGCATCATTTCTTCCAATGAACACCCAGGACTGATCTCCTTTAGGATGGACTGGTTGGATCTCCTTGCAGTCCAAGGGACTCTCAAGAGTCTTCTCCAACACCACAGTTCAAAAGCATTAATTCTTCGGCGCTCAGCTTTCTTCACAGTCCAACTCTCTTATTCATACATGACTACTGGAAAAACCATAGCCTTGACCAGACAGACCTTTGTTGGCAAAGTAATGTCTCTGCTTTTGAATATGCTATCTAGGTTGGTCATAACTTTCCTTCCAAGGAGTAAGCGTCTTTTAATTTCATGGCTGCAGTCACCATCTGCAGTGATCTTGGGGCCCAAAAAAAGAAAGTCTGACACTGTTTCCACTGTTTCCCCATCTATTTGCCATGAAGTGATGGGACCAGATGCCATGATCTTCGTTTTCTGAATGTTGAGCTTCAAGCCAACTTTTTCACTTTCCTCCTTCACCCTCACCAAGAGGCTATTTAGTTCCTCTTCACTTTCTGCCGTAAGGGTGGTGTCATCTGTATTGCTGCTGCTGCTGCTGCTGCTAAGTCACTTCAGTCGTGTCCGACTCTGTGCGACCCCATAGACGGCAGCCCACCAGGCTCCGCCGTCCCTGGGATTCTCCAGGCAAGAACACTGGAGTGGGTTGCCATTTCCTTCTCCAGTGCATGAAAGTGAAAAGTGAAAGTGAAGTTGCTCAGTCATGCCTGACTCTTAGCGACCCCATGGACTGCAGCCTACCATGCTCCTCCGTCCATGGAATTTTCCAGGCAAGAGTATTGGAGTGGGGTGCCATTGCCTTCTCCCTGCATATCTGAGGTTATTGATATTTCTCCTGGCAATCTTGATTCCAGCTTGTGCTTCTTTCAGCCAAGCGTTTCTCATGATGTACTCTGCATAGAAGTTAAATAAGCAGGGTGACAATATACAGCCTTGACGTACTCCTTTTCCTATTTGGAACCAGTCTGTTGTTCCATGTCCAATTCTAACTGTTGCTTCCTGACCTGCATATAGGTTTCTCAAGAGGCAGGTCAGGTGCTCTGGTATTTCCATCGCTTTCAGAATTTTCCACAGTTTATTGTGATCCACACAGTCAAAGGCTTTGGCATAGTCAATAAAGCAGAAATAGATGTTTTTCTGGAAGTCTCTTGCTTTTTCGATGATCCAGCAGATATTGGGAATTTGATCTCTGGTTCCTCTGCCTTTTCTAAAACCAGCTTGAACATCTGGAAGTTCACAGTTCACGTATTGTTGAAGCCTGGCTTGGAGAATTTTGAGCATTACTTTACTAGTGTGTGAGATGAGTGCAATTGTGCGGTAGTTTGAGCATTCTTTGGTATTACCTTTCACAAAAATAAACTCAAAATGGATTAAAGATCTAAACGTAAGACCAGAAACTATAAAACTCCTAGAGGAGAAATAGGCAAAACACTGTCCGACATAAATCACAGCAGAATCCTCTATGACCCACCTCCCAGAATATTGGAAATTAAAGCAAAAATAAACAAATGGGATCTAATTAAAAGCTTCTGCACAACAAAGGAAACTATAAGCAAGGTGAAAAGACAGCCTTCAGAATGGGAGAAAATAATAGCAAATGAAGCAACTGACAAACAACTAATCTCAAAAATATACAAGCAACTCCTGCAGCTCAATTCCAGAAAAATAAACGACCCAATCAAAAAATGGGCCAAAGAACTAAAGAGACATTTCTGCAAAGAAAACATACAGATGGCTAACAAACACATGAAAAGATGCTCAACATCACTCATTATCAGAGAAATGCAAATCAAAGCCACAATGAGGTACCATTTCATGCCAGTCAGAATGGCTGCTGTCCAAAAGTCTACAAGCAATAAATGCTGGAGAGGGTGTGGAGAAAAGGGAACCCTCTTACACTGTTGGTGGGAATGCAGACTAGTACAGCCACTATGGAGAACAGTGTGGAGATTCCTTAAAAAACTGGAAATAGAACTGCCTTATGACCCAGCAATCCCACTGCTGGGCATACACACTGAGGAAACCAGAATTGAAAGAGACACATGTACGCCAATGTTCATTGTAGCACTGTTTATAATAGCCAGGACATGGAAGCAACCTAGATGTCCATCAGCAGATGAATGGATAAGAAAGCTGTGGTACATATACGCAATGGAATATTACTCAGCCATTAAAAAGAATACATTTGAATCAGTTCTAATGAGGTAGATGAAACTGGAGCCTCTTATACAGAGTGAAGTAAGCCAGAAAGAAAAACACCAATACAGTATACTAACGCATATGTATGGAAGTTAGAAAGATGGTAACAATAACCCTGTATAAGAGACAGCAAAAGAGACACAGATGTATAGAACAGTCTTATGGACTCTGTGGGAGAGGGAGAGGGTGGGATGATTTGGGAGAATGGCATTGAAACATGTATAATATCATATATGAAATGAATCGCCAGTCCAGGTTCAATGCAGGATACAGGATGCTTGGGGCTGGTGCACTGGGATGACCCAGTGGGATGGTATGGGGAGGGAGGTGGGAGGGGGGTTCAGGATGGGGAACATGTGTACGCCCGTGGCAGATTCATGTTGATGTATGGCAAAACCAATACAATATTGTAAAGTAATTAGCCTCCAATTAAAATAAATAAATTTATATTAAAAAAATTTTTTTCCCCAATGTTATGGGTTTTCCAGGATTTCTTTCCGTTATGGACCTTTAAGTTTATTATGATGAGAGAGCATTCTAATATAATTTCTGTCCTTGGAGATGTGAGACAGGTTTCATGGCATAGCATGTGGTATCACCTGGAGAACATTTCATGTGTGCTTGTTCAAGGGGTTTACTCTTTTTGCTGTTGGTTTTCATACCAGTTTCATGCTTGACAATAAAAAAGTACATTCCTCATAGGGGTAATCCACCAATAAAGGGGGTATTTACAAAGATGTGGACAAGGTAGATTAATAGAAAAGCCAAGGAAACCTGGTACAGCTAGAACTAGCAACATTTGAGATGTTCAGAGTCTTCCACTTGAAGGGCTAAGGAGTGGAAGCAATTTCTGGACCTGGAGAGAAAGCTATGCTATGGGAGAGGGCTGCCTCCAGGAGCTTTGACTTCTGATGGAAAAAGTCAGCTAAGTCCAAGCAACCCCACAGAAGAGTAAACACCTGACCTCCCTCTTCCCCTTCCCTCCTAGGTTTCTGTCACTGACTCTTCTTGGTCAAACTTAATGGGAAACCAGAGGGCAAGGGGTTCCTTAAATCCTGTCATGACGACTGTCTCTCATTCAGCACAAGATCAGGTGGAGAACAATAAAGAGCAAATTCAAGAGGAAAATAGAAACTCTCTAGCTGTTGCCCCTAACATATACTGCTATTCTTTGAATAAAAAAAAAAAAAAGCATTTCTTATGTTGGGGCAAAAAAATTTCCATCAGACACACATTATCGTAGGATAATGTTAATTCAGCTGCACTTCCACCCAGAATCTAAAATGTTAGTCATGACCTTCAGATAAAGCAGCAGGTAAAATGCTTAATACACACATAGTCACCACATCTTCTGATCTAGTCATGAGATCTAACTTGATGACGTTGCTTCCATCTTCTGTGTCCCGTCTCCTGATCTTCTGCCAGTCCTTGGTTAGTCTGTTCTTCCCTAGAGGGCCATCTGAGCCCTTGGTGGTACTGTTTGTACTTGGTTGCTGAGGTTTCCTAGGGAGGAGTATCATTAGTCAAGGGAATACTAACGCCACCCCAGGGAGTCACCTGGGACCTCCCCAGTGGCCCTAGTGGTAAAGAACACGCCTGCTAATGCAGGAGACCTAAGAGATGTGTGTTCGATCCCTGGGTCAGGTAGATCCCCTGGACAAGGGAATGGCTACCCACTCTAGAATTCTTGCCTGGAGTATCCCATTGATGGAGGAGCCTGGTGGGCTACAGTCCATAGGGTCTCAAAGAGTCAGACATGACTGAAGCGACTTCGCATGCACGGAGGACAGCACCTGGGCTCTAAACATAGTCCTCTTTGCTTCTGTCATGCAGTAGCACCCAGTTTCATCAAGGAATTGGAACTAACCACCTCAGGGACTGACCTCTTCCCCTGTTGGCTCAGGGCTACGTGACTTTTCAGCACTGGGCTTATTGATAAACAAAGATGAGTGGTGAGCTTTTGTGAGACGCCTCCTGGAAGCCATAAGACACTCCTGAGAGGAAGTTCTGCAGGGACGTGTGGCGTTGAGTTATGCAGATGGGAGAAAGACCCAATGAAATGAATTTTGTTATTATTAATATTACTGTGACTACACCTGTACCAACAGTATGGTGAGATCTTGGCAATCTCTGAGTAATGTCATGATCATAGGAAATCATTCTCTCATACCTTCTAACTTGTAAATTAAGGGAGAATTATATAGAAGTGGCAAGAATTTATAACTGTGCTCTCAGAAATTAATTAATTATGGAATAAACGATGCTACCAAATCAGGTATTTAATCTGGGGAGCATTGCCAATTTATGATACTAAAGACCCACCTATGACAGGTGAAAAGGAAGCTCTGGTTAGCTATTTGCCCTCAACTTAACTCATGCCATGTGACCTTAGGCATAAAATCTAGGCACACCATCATCACAATGTCACCTAGGGGCATGACGTTTTAGGAGGCACAGACTATGCCACTGCTTGGGCTCAGCTCTTCCCACTTTACCTTTGGTGGGATGGGTTGTTGGCTGCTTGTTATGAGAGTGACAGCAGGCGTTAAATGAGCTTCAGGCATATCTTTCTTATTGTTGTTTTTAAAGAGAGATTAAAGTTTGGTCTTGGTTACTGCATATGCTGAGTCTGATGGGATAAAATTTGAACACTGATACAACATCTCACTTACTAATTGCCCAGCTTTCTTCATGAAGCAAGAATGATGCTAATGACAGCTGAATTCTCTGATTTTCTCTGCCTTTGTTTTTGACTTGACAGATTTTTCTGTGGCTGAATACTCACCGTTTGCTATTTAGTAGGTAGACTGGACTGTGGTCATGGTGATCACTACCCATTTAAATGACAGTTACTCAGATGTAGCTGGGGCTTCTCAGGTGGCCCAAGAATCTACTGCCAATGCAGGAGATGCTGGTTCAATTCCTGGGTCAGTAAGATCCCCTGGAATAAAATGGCAATCTGCTCCCCAGCTTTCTTGCCTAGAAAATTCCATGGGTAGAGGAGCCTGGTGGGCCACAGTCCATTGGGTTGCAAGGAGTCAGGCAAGACTGAGGGACTGAGCATGCACAGGTAGCTGAGGCAGTTGTGAATAATGTTAGCAAAGCCACATGTCTCCCTAGAATAGTTTTGTGTTTCTTAGAACAAGACTTTGATTTCTTATTTTCTCTTTGATCCCTTTATTACTGGTCATATAGCCACTGTTACACTGTCTTCTGTGTTCATTCTGAAGAGTTTTGGCACCTTAATGGGACTGAAAATAATTGAAGATAAATGTTGCTGAAGTAATATGTAATTTCCTTCTTATGAATCATTCATATCTATACCTATTTTTGTAATACTGGTGCTATACAAAATATTATATGTGGTATATGTAAATGTCTTTCTCATATTTTACTTCTACATAACATGAGAAGTTATTTGGCAAAAATAAAAAGTCCCATCCTAAAACAAACAAATCTACTTATTCTCATATAAAGGTTTTCACTCTCAAAAAGGTGAGTCATTTCGACTACAGCATATCCATTTTTCATGCTGCTTTCGTCATTTTATCGTTTTGAGCTATTATTAAATGCGTTCACACCAAATTTATTTTCTTCCCACCTACTTTTTTCTCAAGGAATTATTGAAAGGTTATTGCTGCTGTTTCTGATGGAGACATTGCTTTTATTGTTAAATTCCTTGGGAATACTATGTTAGCTATGCAGAGTAGCATGGCCCATGGGACTGTCCTAAGTTCGCTTAATTGTAGAAAGACCCTCAAGACTGCATACTCCTTTCTCTGTGTGATTTTTTGCTATTCTTGGGGTATAATGGGGATCACAGAACACTTAGTTTAAGAACTTGTGAGTTGGATCCAGCGTATGCCCTTACCAGCTTTGTTTCCTGAGATCCCAGTATTGCCGTGGACCTCACACTGAATCTATAGGACAAAAGTCCTGATGAGCAGTAGCAGAGGAAAGAAAATAAGAAGGGCATTGGCAACAGAGACAGCATCTGCTTCCAGTGCCTCCATGCTGAGTTTCCTAGGCTACAGGTTTTACACATTCTCTGTTCCAGACCCTGGTGTGGCCAATTCCAAGGGAGCCTGTTTGCCGGCTGCGAGACTAGGAAGAGGAAGAAGAAAGAGAAGCTCACGGCCCCCTTAGCACCTCATCCCCATTTGAACCACTTAGAAAACATAACCCTGAATGCTTCCGAAAGGCTGATCCTCCTCTTTGGGAGGCTGTTGTTTGCTGCCTTGATTCTGATCCTTGAGGTGAATATATGGGTAAGATGAACTGGTGGAGTGGTAGTGGAAAGTTTTGGTTTCTGTCTGGAAGCCAGATTCCACTTTGCAGAGTTGTGACACCTGGTTAATATTAGTTTTATCATCAGAACACTAACATTTATATTCTTATTACCAGAAAGCAGTTTCTTTATTTGAAATGGAGCAACCGATTTTAAATAGTTGTACAATGTTCTTCCTGGAAGGGAAACCAAGATCTTATTTAATTCATCCATGGATCTCCTTTTACATGTACCAGCTAATAAAGGCCCGGAACACTCAAGTGGCTTGTCCAGAGTCACAGAGCTGCTTATGATCCTGACATTTGTATATCAAATGAGGGTTGTAACATTTTTTATGACAACACTTAGCAAACTCGACATTCAAGCACTAAATATCTAGAACAATGTGTAAGAGTACTTGCTCATAACACACGTTAACTGAAAAACTACATAAGAGAAAATAACGTGGTTAAAGTTTCATTGGTTTGGGGGGATTTTGATATCTTCTCTGAGTTTTTCTTTTCCCACAGACAGCTGATGGTGTTTGTTCAGGACAGTGGCTGGTGAGCTCTGAAAGTCCAGCTAAATTTTATGCAGCACTTAGTAGCTTGTACTTCTAGGACCACTTCATTGAGCTGGGAGTACAGACGTGTAGAAAGGACACCATTGGTGAAAATGCATGAGTAGGAAACAGAGTAATAAATGAGCTGTGCTTTCTAGGCGGTGTGAATGAAGGTGATGACAAAGGATTGAAGAAGCCTGAAAGTGAGTCTACTGGCAACCTGTTAAATTGTATTTTATTGTGATATCTTATTATGTATTTTTTTATCAAAGTTATATTAATACATGTATATAAATTAAAGAGTAAGTTATATAATGTTTGTTAAGACAGTTTTTCTTTTTAAAATTTAATTTCTATTTTATATCGGACCACAGTTGATTTACAATGTTGTTACTTTCAGCCGTACGGCAAAGTGATTCATTATACATATGTATGTTCTTTTTCAGATTATTGTCCCTTATGGGTTATTACAGAATATCGAGTAGAGTTCCCTGTGTTATACAGTAGGTCCTTGTTGATGATATATTTTATACATAGTAATGTGTATATACTAACACCCAGAAAAGATGTCCTTTTCATTATAGGGGACTGGAATGCAAAGGTAGGAAGTCAAGAAACACCTGGGGTAAAGGCAAATTTGGCCTTGGAATACGGAATGAAGCAGGGCAAAGGCTAATAGAGTTTTGCCAAGAGAACCCACTGGTCATAGCAAACACCCTCTTCCAACAACACAAGAGAAGACTCTACACATGGACATCACCAGATGGTCAACACCAAAATCAGATTGATTATATTCTTTGCAGCCAAAGATGGAGAAGCTCTATAAAGTCAACAAAAACAAGACCAGGAGCTGACTGTGGCTCAGATCATGAACTCCTTATTACCAAATTCAGACTGAAATTGAAGAAAGTAGGGAAAACCACTAGACCATTCAGGTATGACCTAAATCAAATCCCTTATGATTATACAGTGGAAGTGAGAAATAGACTTAAAGGCCTAGATCTGATAGATAGAGTGCCTGATGAACTACGGATGGAGGTTCGTGACATTGCACAGGAGACAGGGATCAAGACCGTCTCCATGGAAAATAAATGCAAAAAAGCAAAATGGCTGTCTGGGGAGGCCTTACAAATAGCTGTGAAAAAAAGAGAAGTGAAAAGCAAAGGAGAAAAGGAAAGATATAAGCATCTGAATGCAGAGTTCCAAAGAATAGCAAGGAGAGATAAGAAAGCCTTCCTCAGTGATCAATGCAAAGAAATAGAGGAAGACAACAGAATGGGAAAGACTAGAGATCTCTTCAAGAAAATTAGAGATACCAAGGGAACATTTCATGGAAAGATGGGCTCGATAAAGGACAGAAATGGTATGGACCTAACAGAAGCAGAAGATATTCAGAAGAGGTGGTAAGAATACACAGAAGAACTGTACAAAAAAATCTTCATGACCAAGATAATGATGATGGTGTGATCACTGACCTAGAGCCAGACATCCTGGAATGTGAAGTCCAGTGGGCCTTAGAAAGCACCATTACAAACAAAGCTAGTGGAGGTGATGGAATTCCAGTGGAGCTCTTTCAAATCCTGAAAGATGATGCTGTTAAAGTGCTGCACTCAATATGTCAGCAAATTTGGAAAACTCAGCAGTGGCCACAAGACTGGAAAAGGTCAGTTTTCATTCCAATCCCAAAGAAAGACAATGCCAAAGAATGCTCAAACTACCACACGATTGTACTCATCTCACACGCTAATAAAGTAATGCTCAAAATTCTCCAAGCCAGGCTTCAGTAGTACGTGAACCGTGAACTTCTAGATGTTCAAGCTGGTTTTAGAAAAGGCAGAGGAACAAGAGATCAAATTGCCAACATTCGCTGGATCATCGAAAAAGCAAGAGACTTCCAGAAAAACATCCATTTCTGCTTTATTGACTATGCCAAAGCCTTTGACTGTGTGGATCACAAGAAACTGTGGAAAATTCTGAAAGCGATGGGAATACCAGACCACCTGACCTGCCTCTTGAGAAACCTATATGCAGGTCAGGAAGCAACAGTTAGAACTGGACATGGAACAACAGACTGGTTCCAAATAGGAAAAGGAGTACATCAAGGCTGTATATTGTCACCCTGCTTATTTAACTTCTATGCAGAGTACATCATGAGAAACGCTGGGCTGGAAGAAGCACAGGCTGGAATCAAGATTGCCAGGAGAAATCTCAATAACCTCAGATATGCAGATGACACCACCCTTATGACAGAAAGTGAAGAGGAACTAAAAAGCCTCTTGACGAAAGTGAAAGAGGAGAGTGAAAAAGTTGGCTTAAAGCTCAACATTCAGAAAACGAAGATCATGGCATCTGGTCCCATCACTTCATGGCAAATAGATAGGGAAACAGTAGAAACAGTGTCAGACTTTATTTTGGGGGGCTCCAAAATCGCTGAAGATGGTGATTGAAGCCATGAAATTAAAAGACGCTTACTCCTTGGAAGGAAGATTATGACCAACCTAGATAGCATATTCAAAAGCAGAGACATTACTTTGCCAACAAAGGTTCGTCTAGTCAAGGCTATGGTTTTTCCAGTGGTCATGTATAGATGTGAAAGTTGGACTGTGTAGAAAGCTGAGCACTGAAGAGTTGATGCTTTTGAACTGTGGTATTGGAGAAGACTCTTGAGAGTCCCTTGGACTGCAAGGAGATCCAACCAGTCCATTCTAAAGGAGATCAGTCCTCGGTGTTCATTGGAAGGAATGATGCTGAAGCTGAAACTCCAATACTTTGGCCACCTTATGTGAAGAGTTGACTCATTGGAAAAGACCCTGATGCTGGGAGGGATTGGGGGCAGGAGGAGAAGGGGACAACAGAGGATGAGATGGCTGGATGGCATCACCAACTCGATGGACATGAGTTTGGGTGAACTCTGGGAGTTGGTGATGGACAGGGAGGCCTGGCGTGCTGCGATTCATGGGGTTGCAAATAGTCAGACACGACTGAGTGACTGAACTGAACTGAATGTGTGTATGTTAATCCCAAACTCTTAATTTATGCCTCCACCCACCTTTCCTTTTGGTAACTATTAGTTTGTTTTCAAAGCCTGTGAGTCTCTTTCTGTTTTGTAAATAAGCCCATTGTATTATTTTTTAAATTCCACATGTAAGTAATATATGATATTTGTTTTGCTCTGTCTGATTTACCTTACTTGGTATGATAATCTCTGGGCCCATCCATGTTGCTGCAAATGGCATTATTTCATTCTTTTTATGGCTGAGTAACATTCCATTGTGTATATGTACCACATCTTTTTTATTCATTCATCTCTTGGGTTGGTCCTATGTCTTGGCTATTTTAAACAGTGCTGCAATGAACATTGGGGTGCATGTGTCTTTTCAAAGTATGGTAGTTTGTTAGTTTGCTTTATGTGTATGTGGCTCTGTTTTGTAATTAAGTTCATTTGTATCACTTTTTAGAGTCCACATTTAAGTGATATCCTATGACGCTTGTCTTCTTAGGACAGTTTTTCTTATTCCTACTTTTCCTACTTCCATTTTCCGAGGAGGAGTCACTTTCATCTCTTTTAACTGAGATGTGTAAAATTATACATGTATATTTACGTGTGTGTAGTGTATTATTTACCTCCATAGCAATAAATTATTTTATGATTTCTATTTTATTTTATTAATGTAGGTAATATCCATAGCCTTTTTTATATGGATAGAAAAGAGAATTTAACTCTTTTTCCTTCTCCCACAGCCCTACACACATGAATTTTTGTTTTATTTTCTTTATTTATTTTACATTTTTATTTTAAATTAAGCTTTTATAACAGTGGTTAAAAATAGGCAGATTCATTCTTCAGAATTCAGATCTCAGACTCTAACAGGAAATATATTAATATTAAGAAAAACATTAACACATTAATATTAAGCATAGGATTTAAATCACCTAGTTGGGGGATATTATTGGGAACTCTCTGATTTCCAGGTGAGTGAGAAATTATTGTTGGGAGGGAAGATGAGGACCAAAATTATAAGTCAGAGGCAGGAACTGAGGATCTTCTGGAAGTGCCAGGCATGGGAAAGAACTAGATTTGTCAGGCACCCCCTGTGGCCTAAGCAGTGTGCTGTGGATTTAATGTGACCTGTAACAAGCCGCAGTGGGACTCCTTCGTTATGAGATAGCGCTCAAAGCAGCTCCAGTAGAAGGGCATTCACTGGGGACTCTCTGAGCTGGCGTTACTGCAGTCACAGCCAGGCTCGGGCTCAAACAACAGGGCAGGGCTCTTCTTCTCTTCTGGGAAGCGTTGCCTGTGTTGGCTTGATTTCTTTGCAGGTAGGATGTCTCCATGTATCTACTAAGACGACTGCTGGCATCCATATTTTCCTCTTGTCATTTCAGCAAAGCACTGGATAGGAATTTTCTTTTTCAGAGTCATTATTATTTTAACTTCAGGAAAAGCTGGTTGGCCTTGCTTGGGTCGCCTGCTTGTCCCTGTTGGAGGGTGTCCAGCCATCATGGTGGACAGCTCCTTCATGGACACATGGAATAAAGAGGCCCTGTCTCATGGGCCCGCTCACCTTTCAGCACTTCCTGAGATCACTTCCCAAACAAAGTATTCCCTCTCACAGCCTGGTCCCAGTATCTGCTTCTCGGGAACCCAGCCCAAGACAAAAGATGGGGAAATCAGACATGTGGATAATTTTGGATATTTCAGTTGGCTCATCTTTCAGATACAGTAAGTCTGCTATGTACGAACCTTCAAATTGTGAGCGTTCAAAGATGTGAACGGGCGTTTGCCTGTCTGCTCATGTACGTTAGTTCAGACGTCTGGTGCACATTGTCACGTGCGTGTGTCCTCTACAAGCGGTTGTGCTTTTGTGTACTTTACGATACTGTATAGAGTGCAGTAGTACAGCATCCTTATTCTGAGCTAGATCTGCAAGAGGATGACTCTGTTGAATTCCTTGCTGTGCAATGTGAGGAGTTTACTAATGAAGACCTGATGGAATTGGAGGCCCAGAGAAAGGACGAAGAGAGACAGGAGGAAGAAGAAGTAACTGAGGAGCTGGAAAGGTTCACGATACAGGAAATGGCAAGGTGTGTGCGTGCTAAGTCACTTCAGTCATGTCTGACTCTGTGCGACCCTATGGACTGTAGCCACCAGGCTCCTCTGTCTGTGGGATTTTCCAGGCAAGAATACTAGAGTGGGTTGCCATGTCCTGTTCCAGGGGATCTTCCTGACCGAGGGATCAAATCTGCATCTCTTAAGACTCCTGCATTGGCAGGCAGGTTCTTTGCCACTTGTGCCACCTGGGAGGCCCCAGATGGCAGGGAGCTTGTGCTTATTTGAGGAGGCTCTGTTAGCTTTTGAGGAACAGGACCCGAATGCAGACAGGTCCACAGAGGTCGCCGCAGCTGTTCGTAATGCAGTCCGGTGCTACTGTGTCATCTACGATGAGAAAAATAGAGAGCTACCATCCGGTGTTACTGGGTTGTTGTATCAAGAGGGGAGGCAGGATCGAGCCCAGCAGGGAACCAGAACCGGAGCCATCGGCATCAGGCATGAGTGACGTCCAGCAGGCCCTCTGCCTCCTATCGCTGACGGTCCTTCAGCTACCATCCCCCTCCCCCGCTCCCTCCTCCACTTAGCATAACCCTTCTTGCCTGCTCCTCGGTGCCAGCCCCTGGGTGCCAGCTGTTGCACTGCACTACTGTACTTTGCAAGGTACTGATTGTCAGATTAAAAATGTTTTCTTTATTTTTTGTGTTTTTTATGTATTATTTGTGTGATAAGTATTAAAAACCTATTACAGTAAAGGACCACATAGCTGATTGTGTTAGCTGGATACCTAGGACCACTTTGTTAGCCTTATGAACAATTTGGACTTACAAACATGCTCTCAGAATGGGACTTGTTCATATGTAGAGGGCTTGCTGTATGTTTATTTTAATATGTTTATTAGCTAGAGTGGTGAAATGTCACAAACTAGCTTCCATTATCTATTTTCAGATAAGAGTTCAATTTCTTCAAAATTAATAAAATTCGTATGGTTATGGCAGCTGCCTTACTTAACATGATTTCTGGAGATTGGTGGTCTGCGTTTGGATCTTTTCTGGTTTAGTCCTTGGGCAAGCCTCCTAGGCGCACAATACCTCAGATTCCTCTCTGATGTAGACAGTATATTATATACCTCAGTGTTTTCCTACAACATTAAATAAAGTTTGTAATGTGCTCAGGAGAATGCCTGGTGTATAATAAGCACCGTGTAAGTGTTGGTTAAACACTTGAATAAAAAAGTGAGGTTGATCACGGTAAAAGTTAAAACTGTACTTTCCCAAGTAGGCCACAGACTAACCATTGCAAGAACAAATTATTTTATTTTAATAATGCATTCTTTTCCATATTAATTATACATTTTAAAGCACAACACAATTATGTTAGCTTCATGAGCCATTCGTCTTTAATGAGTACTAAGTTAATTAGCAAGACCCATCTTTTTGGGCACGGCATCTGTTCTGCACCTTTCAGTTTAGTATTCATTATTTTAATATAGCAATTCTCATTTTCAAAAATATTTGGAGAGGGAAATGAATAATTACTCTTCTGCGCTACATCGCTAAGTTTCAAAATACAAAAAAGTTGAAGTTAGGCATGTGGGCATGGATATACCTGGGAAGTGACTCCATAGTTTATTATGCATGAGAAATACTTTGTTGCTTCTTGAATTGGTGCAGTTCACTGTTTCTCCTAAGAAGTATTTTTAGTCTCTTTTCAGAATTCTTAATTATTTATTCTTGTCCCCTAACATCTAATTCTACTATTGTGAAGGGGTGAATCCAGATTTTCTTTCATTCTCAGAGGTGACAACCTTCAGCATATGAATTGGATCATCACTGGTGAAAAGACTTATAACTGTTCCAGTGATTCTTCATCTTCCTTTCACTCCCATATTTTCAGCTGTCAATAGCAGTGATTCTAAATAATGGTCTATGGACTGTATCAGCCGAAGAAGTCCATGTATGTGCACACATATGTACCCACATATGTAGATATAAAATACACATATATGCAGCACTTCAAGTGATGCTAATTTAGTTAGGGTTAGGGTAGGCCTCAGGAACTGGCGTTTTTGGGAAGTTCTTTAAGCAGTCCTGTCCCAAGAACAGCCAGGTTTGGGACCCTGAGGACGATGGCTTATCCAAGGGCCTGCTGCCATTTCTAACTGATCATATAACTTATATCGAAACAGGAGTCTGCCCTATTTATGCTTAGATGCGCCTGACGCCTGTCCTGACACCGAGCACAGTGTCTGGCAGAGCAGGCATTTAATAAATGTCTGAAGGGTATCATTTCACAGACAGCCTCGCTGTACCCACATCTTTTGTTGCTTCCAACATGGCCCTATTTTCTGAACAGGCCTGTCATAGGCTGTTCCTTCTGCCTTAGCCTCTGCATTCACTCTTTACCCTCTCGGGAACAGATTTTCTTTTTCTTTCCTTAAGAACATTGTATAGCTTATTTAAGAACTAGTTTTCCAAGTTTGCTGTGGAATAATATATTAAATAGTAAGCTCTGAGGACATGAGATAAGACTCATGTCCTCAGAGTCTTGATTGATGCTTTAAGAGGGTTTAAGGCTGACCATGGAGTAATGAGTTATGGACAACGGTCCCATATACCATGATATCCTAGTCACATGGGTCTCCCATTCTGGTCACATGATGAATTTAGATCATGAAATCATTGGGGGCTTATTTCAATACTTATTCAACTATTCATTAGACAAATATATATTAAGTACTACATATTCTTTCGGGCAATGGAAATACAGCAATAAACAAAACAGAGATCTTTACTCTTCTAGAGTTTATGTGTAAATGTAGATTATGTTAGATATTGATAACTGGCCTGTGAGAAAATACAGCTGAGTAGGGAAGTAGGGAAGGGAAGTAGGGAAATTGCTCTGTTATATTAGATGCCAGGGGAAGTCTCAACTGAGTAGGGGAGTGGTTGGGAGACTGTAAGACAGTATTCAGACAGGAGAGGCTTTTGGCTTAGATGAAGGGAGACGTGGAGATGGTGAGAAATGGTGAAAGTCTGAATATATTCTGAAGGTGTATCTCATGAATAGTGCATAGGATGTGACAAAGGACAGGAGTCAGAATGGTACTCTGAAGCCTGAACAGCTGGGAGGATGGAGTTGCATTTACTGAGATGGGCAAGTTAGCAGGAAGAGGTTGAGCTGTGGATGGAAAGCATTTAGTGATTTCATTTTGAATATGCTAAATTTGAGGAGCCTAGTACACCTCCAAATTTGTTGACTAGACAGGTATATTAGGCACCCTGTAGTTTGCAGGAGAGGTTGGGCTAGAGAAAAAATTGAAAGACTCAAGCTGGGATGAAGTCACTTAAGTAGATAAATGTGGACGTCTGAGAACTAAGTTTTTTTTCTTCCACTGGTGCCGCATAGAACGTGGGATCTTAGTTCCCTAACCAAGGGTTGAACCCTTTCCCCTCTGCAGTGGAAGCACAGAGTCTTAACCACTGGACCTCCAAGGAAGTCCCCTGGGAACTGTCTTAAGGCGTTTCAATATTAGACAGGGGTCAGCCAGAAAAGTCTCTTGGAGAAGAGTAGCCAGTGAGGTAGCAAGTAACCAAGAGAAACTATTGTCCTGGAGACAAGGGAAGAAAGTGGTCCAGGGAGGATGGCGTCATCACACGTGCGATGCTACTGAGGCCATGTCGGTGATGACTGAGAGGGGCAGCGGCACTACTGATGGGGAGAGCACTGGTCATTGGTTTAGGTGTTAGAGGTGGTGGTGGTGGTGGTTTAGTCGCTAAGTCGTGTCTGACTCTTGTGACCCCATGGACTATAGCCTGCCCAGCTCCTCTGTTCATAGGATTCTCCAGGCAAGAAAACTTGAGTGAGTTGCTGTTTCCTTCTCCAGGGGATGTTCCCCACCCAGGAATTGAACCCAGGTCTCCTGCATTGCAGGCAGATTCTTTACCAACTTAGCTATGAGGGAAGCCCAGGTGTTAAGAGAAGGCACTTCAATTGGGGTGATACCTGCAGAGGATTTTAGGATATGTTAGAAAAACAGGAGTCAGAATGAACCACAGTTTGAATGGGTTTTGCTTTAAAGAGTAGCAGAGAAATAGGGCATCTGCTGGAGGGTGATGTGAAGAAATGGAAGATTTTTCATTGGAGCTCTTCTAGCCAGTTTGCATGCTGATAGATATGACCTAGGACAGAGAGAAAAATGATAAAGCAGAGTGAAAGTGATTAATTGTTAGAAGGATATTCTTTCATAGGTGAGAGAATTTGGGCACAAATGTAGGGATTTGCTTTAGAAAAGAGCCGGATTATTCATCACAGTTACTGGGGGGCTGGCAGTTTCCAGCAGCAGGAGTTTTACTAAGCAAGGGGAAACTACACTTTTGAGAACGGAGGAGGCTCAGAAGCGCCCGGCGGTGGGAGTAGGGCTGGGCGTTTTAGAGTGGTGGTCCCTCCCTGTGCCCTGTGTCACAGGTGGTCCCGACCTGTGACTGACAGGTTGATTGACAGCTTCAGGTTATGTACCTTCTCTCCTAGAATGCAGGCACCCAAGTGGAGCCCGTGGTGGGGAGAGCAAGGGCCGCAGTGGTTATTTATCATAAACAGGGCATCATGACCCCTAGGCTACTTGGAGTCACCTCTTAGGTCTTGGTGTGCCTATGCCAATTGACGCCGACTGTTTTTACGTTGCTCGGTCCTGATGAAATCTGGAAACGTAACAGTTGTAACCACAAAAGGAGGCTCTCTGACAGTGTTCTGGTCCCTAGTGTCCAGGTGGGGAGGGAAAGGTGACTGTTCCAGGGTGGGGTGGGACCCACTCGTGTCTGGCTCGCTATCCGATAAAGGGAGTGAGCTGAGAGATAGCAGGCAATGGTCAGAGAATGAGACCCTGGGAAGGGGGTGGGTACCTTGGCCGAGGCAAGGTCTGTGTAGCGTAAAACCAAGGCAATACGTTGTTGGGTAAACCTAAGGAAAAAATCACTGGAGGTTGAAGTGCGGAGGAAACTAAAAATCCAGGAAACTGAAAGGATAATCCCCAAAGACTTTGAAATCACTGAAGCGTATGATAACAAAAGGGTGAGGGTAACAGCGATGTGGGAGTTGAGGTCCCCAGAGGAGTAAGAGTGAGGTGGTCTGGTGTCTGGTGATGGCCGTGTGGTTTGGTGTAGGAGCCTCAGAGTTGGAGAGGGTGGTTGCAAGGCAGGAAAGATGATGGCTTGGAAGGGCTAATGAAGAGCAAGAAGCGCCTCCATTTAGCCTTCAGTCAGTCAGCACGACGAGGGCTGGGGAGGAAGATCCCCTTGCCAGAGTGTTAAGGAAAGCTGGATCCGGGGGAGAGGCAGGGCTCACTGGGAGCAAGAGAGAAGGGAGGAAAAAACCCAACCTTACAAAGCCCTTACTATGTGCCAGGGACACGTCCATGATGTTTTGTATATTACTTATGTTAATCCTCAAAACAAGATCTCTCTGTGGCCATATTTTACAGATGGAGAAGTCAGAGCACAGACAGATTGAGTGTCTTGCTCGAGGTCAGGGGTCGTAAGTGGCGGACTTGGGACTGAGACCTGTGTGTGCTCAGCCCCGCACTGCCCTTGCCACCTGGAGCACACATGTGGGGAAGGGGGGTCTGCTGAGGGTGCATCAGTTCCATGGAGGGGCTGTGGGAGGGGTAGATGGGTTAGATGAAGGATTGGGCAGAACTGTGTGGGGATGAGGGATAAATGGGCCTGTGGTTTGCGGGCACACAGAATTAGTGCTCATGGCCTCCCAGGCAGACAGTGGTGATGAGGCTGTGAGTCTTGGGGTGATGGGGCCGAGGGTAGGATAGAGGTGTTGCCAAGGACACAAGGTCAACACCCCCATCTTCGCTCAAGCTGGTGGAGGGCAGAGGCTTGGAAGAGGCCTTGGAGGCTGTCACTTGGCACACAAGGAAATTTGGGACCCCCTCTGCATTTAACCCACTACAATTATCCATTTATTAAAAAAAATAATTATTGCTGACATCCAGTAAGTTTCTGGACATGAACAATAATGTTAAAATCATCCATTTTGTGAATTTCTTTAAAAGATGAATGTGCTCATGAATTTATTAAAGGGATTCAGTCACCTTTACAAGATGGCAACCTTTATGAATCTCCTCACATCTCCTTAGGCTTTGTAGTTTCTAACATATCTTCACAGACATGATTTCACTTATACACTCTACCCACTACCAGCCCAGTTTCTGGCATATTTTTGGTACTAAAAGTTTGCATATCTAGAGGATGGACAGAATGAAATATTGAGTTTGGAGTAAGGGCAGAAAGTAAAATGTGAAATAGCTGGGAATATTCATACTTAATTTTCATTTAACTTTCTTTTCTTTAGTTTTTAAAAAGGGAAATATTCTTATATTCTTCAGAAGGTAGAACAGAGAAAAATTAGCATAAATTCTTGCTGGCAGCTTTTCAATTTATTACATAAATCTGTCATATTTTAAGTGGAATGGCTTAGACACTCAGCTTTCACTTAGGAAACATATGGTGATAATAGAAAACATTTCAAGAGTCCAATATGGTAAATTAGCAAAAAGATCATTTTATACATCAAAGGTATTTATTAAATGTTGAGCTATTTGTGCAACAGCTGGTTTTTGCTACTAGCGGAAACCATCAAGAGTCTTAGTGACTTTTCTTTTGCTGTTAAAGAGAAGAGAAGGGTGAGAAGAAACCAGCTAGAGAAGAGGTAATGGCTTTCTTCTGAGAATATAAGGCTCCTATTTTTATATACATTTATGATGGTTTCTCGGAGAAGGCAATGGCACCCCAGTGGAGTGGCACCCCACTCCAGTACTCTTGCCTGGAAAATCCCAGGATGGAGGAGCCTGGTGGGCTGCAGTCCGTGGGGCTGCTAAGAGTCAGACACGACTGAGTGACTTCACTTTCACTTTTCACTTTTCACGCATTGGAGAAGGAAATGGCAACCCACTCCAGTGTTCTTGCCTGGAGAATCCCAGGGACGGGGGAGCCTGGTGGGCTGCCGTCTGTGGGGTCGCACAGAGTCGGACACGACTGAAGAGACGCAGCAGCAGCAGCAGCAGCAGCAGCAGATGATGGTTTCTTCCAAGTGATCTGGTGTGACATTTCTGACCCCTCTGCTGTTTTTGTTGCTGTTTGTTTTCTTATGACGAATTTGCTTGGTTGGTAAAATTGGAAACCATACCTGGGTATGCTGAGTTCAACTCTGTCCATCTTGCATAATCTGGTCTGGAACCACCTAGTTTGAATGTATATTTAATTTATGTCCCTTTGGCTTTCATGCTAACTTATAACCTCTAATTAAGGCTCTAGCAATAAAAAGGTGATATTTTGTCTCCTTTACCACCTCATTGCTTTATACCTTAAATTGCATGAAAACCAGGGCATTATGGTGCTGCTTACTGGGATCAAAGTGTAGGATGCCTTGGAAGCCTTTTCAGACCTATAGTCTCTTGATGAAATTGAAAGAGGAGAGTGAAGAAGCTGGCTTAAAACTCAACATTCAGAAAACTAAGATCATGGCATCCAGTCCCATCACTTCATGGCAAATAGATTGGGAAATGATGGAAACCCTGACAGACCTTATTTTCTTGGGCTTTAAAATCACTGCAGATGGTGAGTGCAGACATGAAATTAAAAGATTCTTGCTGCTTGGAAAAAAAGCTATGACCAGCCTAGACATCATATTAAAAAGCAGAGACATTACTTTGCCAACAAAGGTCTGTCATGTATGGATGTGAGAGTTGGACCATAAAGAAAGCTTAATGCCAAAGAATTGATGCTTTTGAAGGCGGTGTTGGAGGAGACTCTTGAGAGTCCCTTGGACTGCAAGGATATCCAACCAGTCCATCCTAAAGGAAATCAGTCCCGAATATTCATTGGAAGGACTGATGCTGAAACTCCAATACTTTGGCCACCTGATGTGAAGAACTGATTCATTTGAAAAGACCCTGACGCTGTGAAAGTTTGAAGGCAGGAGGAGAAGGGACGACAGAGGATGAGATAGTTGGATGGCATCACCAACTGGATGGACATGAGTTTGAGCAAGCTCCGGGAGTTGGTGATGGATAAGGAAGCCTGGCATGCTGCAGTCCATGGGGTCGCAAAGAGTCAGACACGACTGAGCAACTGAACTGAACTGACTCCGTTAGATGTCTCTCCTGCGTGATTTCAAAGTTCCTCATGGCCCGCCTTTAGAGCTCTTCATATAGTTACTATTGGTGTAATGCCTGCTTTGTTGCTAGAGTATGAACTCCAGGTAGTGACCAATCTCAGTATCACTGAGCCTTACATGGTGCCTGACAAAGTAGCACCCACTGTGTGGAGTGAATGGTTGAATGAGCTACTGCTTGGGGAAAGACTAAGTTCCTAATTTATGTAGTGAATGAAAGAAATGGACAATGAATTTGAAGCTCTCCACTCAAAAAATAAAAGTAGATTGTAGAAGTTATTGTCCAATACATCAGTTTTGAACAAGTTAAATTAAAGCTCTGAAAGAGGAGTGTCTTCCTCCATGAGTCATGCCAGAACTGAGCTAGGAGGCTGGAAAACATGTTTTTTTAAAATAAGAATCAGCATTTTACTGATGTCCAGTCTCATTCCAGTATATTATCAGCTCAGCCTACTAGACAGTGTTCATTTTCATCCTTCAGAATTTTGCCTATGAAAGCGTGGAGATGAAAGTACAGAAAGTGCTTTCTGTGTCCCAGTGCTCATTAATAACAGCATTAAGGTGATTTCAACAATACTATAAAGAACTAATAGGTAGATATAACTGCCTAGGAAGATTTAGCTATTTCTTCAAAAAGAAAATTAAGGGACAGTGAAACAATAGATCATCATGATGATTATTTTTAAAGAAAGTAACACAATCAATTTCCAACCAGAAAACATTGGATTGAGAATCTGAAATAAAGCTTGTGGAATTGAACTTCCCTTTTAGGTCCATCTCTATAATAATGCATAAAGTAGTAGTAGAAAGCCTATTGCCTGGTTTGCAGTTAACCACTTCTGTCAGTGAATGAAAGCCCATACTGTTGATCAAGGATTTGGAGGTCAGAGAGCTCAGATGGTGGTTCTTACTTAGGGTCACCATATGGCTGCAGTCGGATGCTGACCAAGGCTGGAGTCATTTGAAGGCTTTTTTATGTATACATCTGGTGCTGGGCTGGGGTGTCCAGAGTAGCTTCAGGCTGGTGGGCTGTTTGTATGTCTCTCTGTCCTGCTGGAGCATCCGTGTGGATGTCTTGGACTTCCTAACTGCATGGTGATCTCAGGGGAGCCTGGCTTCTGTTGGGAGGATGTTATCAAAAGAACAAGAGCATAGATTGACCCTCCAGCTGGCCCCGGGAAATCAAAGGCTCCTCAGCCCCTCTTTTGTCCTTCGAATATACGTTCTGCCCACTGTTGCCCCAGGGAGAGACATGTCTCAAGGACACAGCCTTGAGAGAGTCAGTTGGTGTTGGGCTCAGGTGGACTGAATATGTGATTGAGCCAGCTCAGGGCTCTGTGTGAGCGTTTAAGATTTGGCAGATAGTGGAGGAGACCTACTCACCTTGCAGCTGCCCAAGACAAGCCTCCTATGTAAGTTCCCCTGCTTATTAAGCCCGCCATCCACCCGTCCAGGGGGTCTGCCTCTCTCTTTAGTCCCACCTTGCCTTCCACGTCTGGGGCCAGTTTCAGACTTCACCTGTGGAGCCCCTGAATTTGTAAGCCAACAGGTTTTCCCAAAAAGTTCCAAGAGAAGGGAGGTGGAAGCCACGAGGCTCTTACAACCTGGGCTCAGACAAAGGAGCAGCTCTTCTCCTGTATTCCCTGAAAAGTGTCCTAGAGCTCATCCATGTTCAGAGGGAGAGGACATAGGCTCCACCTCTTTTTAAAGAAAGATACATTTATTGATTTATTTTTGCCTGTGCTGGGTCTTTGTTGCTGCCCAGGCTTTTTGCTAGTTGTTGCAAGCGGGGGCTACTCTTCATTGCGCTATGCAGGCTTCGCATTCTGGTGGCTTCTCTCATGGTGGAGCTCTAGGCGTGTGGGCTTTGGTAGTTGTGGTCAGGGGCTTAGTTTCCCTGGGGGAATGTGGGATCTTCTTGGACCAGGGATGGAACTGGCATCTCTGGTACTGGCAGGTGGGTTCTTTACCTCTGCCCACCAGGGAAGCACCAGGCGCCGCCTCTTGCTGGGAAGGAGTCGCAGGGGCTTGCTGTCCCCTGTGCTACCTGCTACTGCCTCCCCACCTCAGAACTGTTCTCACTAGTGTCATGGGAAACGTCAGCATAAAATTAGTTATTTACTGATGAAATAAAAAATATCAAATGTGAAATACCTGTCTGTATACTGCTCATTGATTCTGGTAGCACATTCAAATGTAAGAAAAAAAATCAAAGGCAGAATAGATGAGATCTAATTTTTCTTTCTGTCAGTTTAGGAAATGAATACGTGTCCTACGGCCATCACAGCTGGTGAAGTGAACGCATGCAATGTCTGAATTTTTATTTTCCCCATTTAGATCTTTATATTATGTGCAAGCAAATGATTTGGGTGCCCTCAATTTTTTTTTTTTGTCTTTAGAGGAAATAAACTTACATATATAGTTCACTCCTCTCTCAATTACAGATGTTTAGATAATTAAAGGAGGAATTTTCAAAACTCAAAGAAAATTAATTTCAACCTTGGGGAAAAGTGTTGAAATGAATTTGTGCTTTTTTTAATCTTCCCATTTAAAACCCAAGAAACCAATATTTGCCCTGCAGGCATAACCTGGATTCTGTAGCTGTACAGAATCCCAGCCCTTCTGGGTGGCATGAGTCATTGTCAGAGCTGTGCCTCCATTATGTATTTCTTGTTAATAATAATTTAATGACAACTAATATTTGTTGTGCACAAACTGTGGGCGAGGTATGGTGCAAAGTGCTTATCTTGCATTATATCAATTAACCCTTTCAGTAACTCGATGATGTAAGTTCTAGGATTATCTTTGTTTACCAGGAAATGGAGGTGCTGAGATGTGACATCACTTGCCTCAGTTCATGTAACCTACTCTAATATTCTGGCCTGGAGAATTCCATGGACTGTATAGTCCTGCTGCTGCTATGTTGCTTCAGTCGTGTCCAACTCCATGCGACCCCATGGACTGCAGCCCACCAGGCTTCTCCGTCCATGGGATTCTCCAGGCAAGAACACAGGAGTGGGTTGCCATTTCCTTCTCCAATGCAGGAAAGGGAAAAGTGAAAGTGAAGTCGCTCAGTCGTGTCTGACTTTTAGCGACCCCATGGACTGCAGCCTACCAGGCTCCTCCATTCATGGGATTTTCCAGGCAAGAGCACTGGAGTGGGGTGCCATTTCCTTCTCCAACTGTATAGTCCATGGGGTTGCAAAGAGTCAGACATGACTGAGCAGCTTTCACTTTCATACAATATTTATTTTTCTCTGACTTGCTTCACTCTGTAGAACAGGCTCTAGGGTCATCCACCTCACTACAACTGATTCAGATTCATTCCTTTTTATGGCTGAGTAATTCCATGGTGTGCAGATAACTACAGCTTCTTTATCCATTAAAAATAACAGTCTAAATAAATTCTGAAAAACCTAATGTATAAGATGTTCTTATGCCTCAATTGCACGCACCCCTTTGCCTCACTTGGGGTTTCGGCCTTGGCTCTGTGTACATATCCATACAGGCTTCAGCTGATTTCTAGCTGTCAGCCTCTGGTGGAGGTCTGTGTGCTGCTTCCTTTAGGGAATCATAAGTTTCATCTGTTTTTTTCCCTCAATAACTCCAATGGACCTAAATTGTCAAGATCTACAGGTTAAAGGAAGTAAGGAAGACCTAAACCAAACATTCCCCACACTGCACATGTCTGTCAGCTCAGACAATTTTCCCCACATAGAGAAAAATTAGCTTCTCTTGGTTATAAGTTTTTTTGTCATCCTCTCCCATCTGGAACAACCACTCCTGGCACAGCAGCAAGCCCTCTAGAGGTCTCCAGCCATCTGCTATCCCTCGCCAGGAGGAGCTTTTCCCCGGCTACACCTGCATGTAAGTGGACCAACAGCAGGTTGTCCACGAGGTGTGTGGGGCCCGTCTCCCTGGGCCTCTGCTGCGGACAGCTGTGGGTACTCCAGCAGCCCTCATATCGCACCAGCAGGTGTCAGACAGAGCCATTCAGGGAAGATGGATTTTATCGTCTGCGGGGTTTATGAATGAGGCATGTGCCTCTCCATCCTGCTCTTCATGAAGTCAAAGAGAAGTGCTCAGAATGTCTTCCTGTTAACTGGGTGGGTCCTTCTGATAAATAGCGAGCCCCGTGGTGGAGCAGTCACAGCACGCTCTGGGAACAGTCTGCACCTCGGAGCATCGGCATGTGTAAGGGTCAGGCACGACTCCTTCAAGGAACTGGCTTGGTGGGAACAAATAGTGGGAACTGCAGTTAAATGGAGGCAGGAGATATAGGTCATTCTTTAAAAAAAAAAAAAAAAAGCCGATTTTTATCACATAGAATGAGTAAAGGAGCGTTGGGGGATATTGTGGTCGGTTCTCCCGGGAGCAGCCCTGAGCTGAAGATGTGAATGTACACGGCTTGTTTCAGAAGCGTGGGCAGGGGCAGGGGGACGCCGGGTGGGGAAGGGAAGCGATCCAACACGCAGTGTGGTGTCGGCAGGTGTTTGGGCAGCTGGGGGCGCTAGGAGACAGGGTGGGGTGTGCTTGGGATTACCTCCTCACGAGCCCAGTCCCACCAGGTGAGGAAGCTAGATTGCTTATTCCCCAACCCTTCTCTGTCATCAGCCGAGGCTGCTTGCTGGAGCACTGCAGGGGTCATCTCGAGGTGCGACCCAGAGACCCCATTAAGGAAAGACTTGCTGCCCCGCATCTGGGTGTGTGTCTGGGGGCACCTTTCGACCTCCAGCCCATTAAGTAGCTGCCTCCGTGCAGAAGCAGTTTTCCAAAGGCCCGCTGTTCCATGGTGGCTCGCATCCAGTGCCAGCATGGAAGAGGGTGACCGCGGAAGGGCACGACGATTGGAGCGGGCATAGACAGGACTTGTCATTTAAGCTCATCTCAGGACAACTCTGATTTAGCGCCCGGGCCCCCTGTAGGTAGGGCTGGGGGGCTAGCAGAGAGATGATATGGGTGAAGGGCAGAGGTGGAGAAGGTAATGGAGAACGTTCAGCCTCATGGAAAGGGAGACAGTGAATTAGGCAGAAAGTGAGGAACTAAAGAGCCTCTTGATGAAAGTGAAAAGACGAGAGTGAAAAAGTTGGCTTAAAGCTCAACATTCAGAAAACTAAGATCATGGCATCTGTTCCCATCACTTCATGACAAATAGATGGGGAAACAGTGGCAGACTTTATTTTTTCGGGCTCCAAGATCACTGCAGCTGGTGACTGCATCCATGAAATTAAAAGACGCTTACTCCTTGGAAGGAAAGTTATGACCAACCTAGATAGCATATTCAAAAGCAGAGACATTACTTTGCCAACAAAGCTCCGTCTAGTCAAGGCTATGGTTTTTCCTGTGGTCATGTATGGATGTGAGAGTTGGACTGTGAAGAAGGCTGAGCACCAAAGAATTGATGCTTTTGAACTGTGGTATTGGAGAAGACTCTTGAGAGTCCCTTGGACTGCAAGGAGATCCAACCAGTCCATCCTAAAGGAGATCAGTCCTGGGTGTTCATTGGAAGGACTGATGTTGAAGCTGAAACTCCAATACTTTGGCCTCTTGACATGAAGAGCTGACTCATTTGAAAAGACCCTGATGCTGGAAGATTGAAGGCAGGAGGAGAAGGGGACGACAGAGGATGAGATGGTTGGATGGCACCATTGACTCAATGGACATGAATTTGGGTAAACCCTGGGAATTGGTGATGGACAGGGAGGCCTGGTATGCTGCAGTCCATGGGCTTGCAAAGAGTTGGACATGACTAAGCAATTGAACTGAACTGAACTGAGTACGTATTAATGATCACTATTATTGTTATTGTTATTAAGGGCTGAATTGCACGTTCCCTAAATTAATATGTTGAAGCGCCAGTCCCTAGAACCTCATAATGTGACTGTGTTTGGATACAGGGCCTTTAAAGAAGTTCTTAAGGTAAAATGTGGCAGTTAGGGTGGGTCCTAATCCAGTCTGCCTGGTGTCCTTATAGAAATAGATTAGGGACACAGAGACCTAGGAACTGTGTGCCCGGAGGAGAGACCCTGTGAGTACACAGCGAGGATGCAGCTGTCTGCTTCTGTCTTGCTCCATTTCATGGATGGCTGGGAGCGCCCAGCCCTGGGCATGCAGTGGTGCAGAGTGTCTGGTTCCTACCCTTGTGGTCCTTCTGTAAGGAAGGAGGGAAATACATGAGTGATGACAACCGACAAAGTGCTGTGAAGAAGCAGTGCTGAAGATAGGGAATGAAGGCGGAATAGTGGAGAGATCTATTTAGGTAGAATTTCTTCCAGCCGACAGACCTCTCTCTCCTACATATCTACCTCTTTTCTGAAACCCAGTTCAAAAGAGTCACCTTCCCCCAAAGTCTTAGCTCTTCCACATCTTCTGCTTTAGAGCCTCAGGAAGCCACTGCCCCCTCTAGTTCTGAATCTGTGCTCTCCCTTCGAGGGTGCCAGGAGACCGTGAGTTGACAGCACAGGTCCTTGGAGTCAGTCTCCCTGGGTTCAGATCCCAGCATTGTCCTTTACTGCTGTGTGGCTTTGGGTAAGTGTCTGTGGTTCAGTTTCTCCATCCTTAAAATGAAGATAAAACTGTGCTGTGCTGTGCTTGGTTGCTCAGTCGTGTCTGACTCTTTGCGACCCTATAGGCTGTAGCCCGCCAGGCCCTCTGTCCATGGGATTCCCCAGGTAAGAATACTGGAGTGGGTTGCCATGCCCTGCTCCAGGGGATCTTCCCGACTCAGGAATCAAATTGGGATCTCCTGCATTGCAGGCGGAATCTTTACCAGCTGAGCTACCCAGGAAGCCTGAAGATAATACTGGGACCTGTGTTATGGCATGGATGTGGGGATTAAATACATTAAACCAAGTTTAGAACAATGCTGGGTATGTAGACAGCATTACAAGGATCATCATCCGTGCCCTGCTTACACTTGCTTGTGTCCATGCTTTATCTCTCCCTCTAGGCACAAGCCTAAGCACAGTTAAGGACAAGAAATTTGGGGTCAGAGTAGAAGAAAATCAAATTCTGGTTGAACAGCTTTTTCAGATGCATGAGCTTGGATACAATCACTTGACCTTTCTGAACCTCATTTTCACTACCATTTAAATAATGACAGCAATACCTACATGTTGAGTTATTGAGAGGAGTAAATAGGATCAATACCCCAAATGTCTACAGAGACAGCTCTCAGTGGAGACGGCAGTCATTCTCACCTTGATCCAGGAAAGGAGTCCTTATTTATTATTTGTTTTGGTGTCCTCAGAATTCACCACTCATGAAGTCAATGATACTGGTTGATGCTTTTGGACTGTGGTGCTGGAGAAGACTCTTGAGAGTATCTTGGAGAGGAAGGAGATCGAACCAGTTAATCCTAAAAGAAATCAATCCTGAATATTCATTGGAAGGACTGATGCTGCAAAGCTCCAATACTTTGGCACATGATGTGAACAGCTGACTCATTAGAAAAGACCCTGATGCTGGGAAAGGTTGAAGGCAGGAGGAGAAGGGGATGGCAGAGGGTGAGATGGTTGGATGGCATCACCGACTCAATGGATGTGAGTTTGGGTAAACTCTGGGAGTTGGTGATGGACAGGGAAGCCTGGTGGGTTACAGTCCGTGGGGTCACAAAGAGTTGGACATGACTGAGTGACTGAACTGACTGACTGAGTGTCTGATATAACAGAGTGAAGAAGTGAGCAAGCAGCAGTGTCTGCCGCAGACCTGGTCATGGGGATGGGTAGACATGCCACATTCCCATTTTGCTTGTTTTGTGCTGTGCAATAGATTCTCATAGTGTGTGTTTGTGTGTGTGTGTGTGTGTGTGTGTGTGTGTGTGTGCACGCCATCCAGTAAGTTCTCAGTAGTTATCTGTCTTATACATAGCAGTGTCTATATGTCAATCACAGTCTCCCAGTTGATCTCACCCCATCCCCCTCTTGGTGCTCATACATTTGTTCTCTGTCTGTGACTATTTCTGCTTTGCAAATAGGTTCATCTGTACTCTTTTTCTAGACTCCACATACATGCATTAATATTTAATATTTATTTTTCTCTAACTTACTTCAGTCTGTGTGACAGTCTCTAGGTCCATCCATGTCTCTGCAAATAACACAATTTCATTTCTTTTTTTTTGGCTAGTAATATTCCGTTGTATATGTGTGTATACATGTGTATATATGTAGCACATCCTTCTTTATCCATTCCTCTGTTGATGGACATTTTAGGGTACTACTTCATACCAGTCAGAACGCCCATCAGCAGAAAATCTACAAACAATAAATGCTGGAGAGGATGTGGAGGAAAGGGAACCCTCCTACACCATTGGTGGGAATGTAAATTGGTGCAGCCACTGTGGAGAACAGTATGGAGGTTCCTTAGGAAACTGAAATAGAGCTACTGTATGATCCAGCAATCCCATTTCTGCTTCTTTATTCCCTGGAGACAGATGGCAAAGGGTGTGCGGTCTCTGTGGAGAGGGACTCTCACCATCCTCCCCCATTTCCTTCCAGGTGCCTTGAATTGCCCACCCCCTGATGTGCTGATTGCTCTTCCCCACACAGAGTCACCAGGTCATGCTGTCCCATTACTGTTCTGTTCTGGAAATGAACGAGAGCTTTGGTAGGGGCTTGGGAAACTGGCCCGCAATTTGAAACTTCCGTCAGAGAAAGCAGCTATCAAAATGCAGCCAACTATCTGCTTCCGGCTTTGGTTTTCAAGCTGGAGCTCCAAGGAATTTCATTGGAGGACCATACTTCATGATGATAAATCTTGGAAATTCTGACTGTCAATAAAGCAGGGGTCTGCAGCCCTGACAAGGCACAGAACTTGTATCAGCAAATGGGACATTTTAATTCAGAGGGCCCTCAGCTCTTTCATGTCGCTGCTGTCACGCCCCTTGGTGACTCCCCATTATATCTGACATCTGGCTTTCTGTCTTTTATCAGGTACTAATTTATTTTGAACAATTTTCAGGGATAGTCAACCGAAAGTCATGTTCCTGTGGCTCCAGAAAAACATTTCTCTCTTCATCTCACCCGCATTATATCGTTTAGAATAAAATGCTTCATTAAACTAGTTATCAGCAACAGACTTGTGTCACAAGTTATTCCATCCTGCAGTGCTCTCAAGAGAGCAGTGTAAAATCAAACTGAAACGAATGTGAAAATGGGTCAGATTGAGCAATGAGTAAAATTTAAAAGTATGGCACACTGTTCCTTATATGATGTCATTTTCTCCCTCTAGCCATTCTCTTTAATAACAAAAATGTCTCTCTATGATTTAGGGCCCCAGTGAAAAGCAGAATAGGGGATATTACACTAAATATTTGACCAGCCACCCCACTTCTCCACTCCCTATGATTTCATTAAGCCCAAGTCATCTTCCCTTCCTTACAGGCTCCACTTTGGTTGAGGCTACCATTTTCTCATTTTGCCAACATCTGCTGGATCATTGAAAAAGCAAGAGAGTTCCAGAAAAACATCTATTTCTGCTTTATTGACTATGCCAAAGCCTTTGACTGTGTGGATCACAAAAAACTGGAAAATTCAGAAAGAGATGGGAATACCAGACCACCTGAGCTGCCTCTTGAGAAACCTGTATGCAGGTCAGGAAGCAACAGTTAGAACTGGACATGGAACAGCAAACTGATTCCAAATAGGAAAAGGAGGACGTCAAGGCTGTATATTGTCACCCTGCTTATTTAACTTCTATGCAGAATACATCATGAGAAACGCTGGGCTGGAAGGCGCACAAGCTGGAATCAAGATTGCCAGGAGAAATCTCAATAACCTCAGATATGCAGATGACACCACCCTTATGGCAGAAAGTGAAGAGGAACTCAAAAGCCTGTTGATGAAAGTGAAAGAGGAGAGTGAAAATTTTGGCCTAAAGCTCAACATTCAGAAAACGAAGATCATGGCATCTGGTCCCATCACTTCATGGGAAATAGATGGGGAAACAGTGGAAACAGTGTCAGACTTTATTTTTCTGGGCTCCAAGATCACTGCAGATGGTGACTGCAGCCATTAAATTAAAAGCAGCTTACTCCTTGGAAGGAAAGTTAAGACCAACCTAGAGAGCATATTCAAAAGCAGAGACTTTACTTTGCCAACTAAGGTCTGTCTAGTCAAGGCTATGGTTTTTCCAGTGGTCATGTATGGATGTGAGAGTTGGACTGTGAAGAAAGCTGAGCGCCGAAGAATTGATGCTTTCGAACTGTGGTGTTGGAGAAGACTCTTGAGAGTCCCTTAGACTGCAAGGAGATCCAACCAGTCCATTCTAAAGGAGATTAGTCCTGGGTGTTCATTGGAAGGACTGATGCTGAAGCTGAAACTCCAGTACTTTGGCCACCTCATGCGAAGAGTTGACTCATTGGAAAAGACTCTGATGCTGGGAGGGATTGGGGGCAGGAGGAGAAGGGGACGACAGAGGATGAGATGGCTGAATGGCATCACTGACTCGATGGACATGAGTTGGGTGAACTCTGGGAGTTGGTGATGGACAGGGAGGCCTGGCATGCTGTGATTCATGGGGTCGCAAAGAGTCGGACACGACTGAGCAACTGAACTGAACTGAACTGAATTGACCATTTTCTCACTCAGGTAATTAATGCTGACCTTGTAATGTAAGTTTGGACATGTTCCTTCCTTTTCAGTATCTTTGGGGAAGAGTTTAAGAAGCACTGACATTCATTCTTCTTTCAATGTTTGGTAGAGTTTGCAGGTGAAGCTGTTTGGTCCTGGGCTTCTCTTTGTTGGAAGAGTTTTGGTTACTAAGTCAATCTCCTTACTCATGTTTTTAAAAATTTATTCATGATTCAGTCTTGGTAGGTTAGATGTTTCTACGGATTTATCCATTTCTTTTAGCTTACCCATTTGTTGGTATATAATTGTTCATTATTGAGTTGTCTATTTTTCCCTTCAGATCTGTTAATGATGGTTTAAAATATTTGGATGCTCATTCGTTGGATGCATATAAATTTACGGTTGTTATACTCTTTTGACGATCTGACCCCTTTATCATCGTATAATGGTCTTCTTTATCTCTCGCTACAGTTTTTGAGTTAAAGTCTCTTTTGTCTGATAATAAGTATAACTACTTCTGCTCTCTTGGTTTCCAACTGTATGAATATCTTTTCCCATCTCTTCATTTTGAGCCTATGTGCATTCCTGGAGCTGAAGTGAGTCTCTTATAGGCAAGATATAATCAGGTGTTTCTTTCTTTTTTCTTTTTTTAAATCCAGGGACTTCCCTGGCTGTCCAGTGGTTCAGAGTCTGCATGCCCATTGCAGAGGGCACAGGGCAACTGAGATACTGTGCCAGACAGAAAATAAAAAAAAATAAAAAGTTAAAAATCTATTCAGCCACTCTTTGTCTTTTGATTAAAGAATTCAATTTATATTTAAATTCATTATTGACAGGTAGGGACTCACTAACGCCATCTTGTGTTTTCTGGCTCTGTAGTTTCCTTGTTCCCTTCTTTTTCTCCGTCTTCCTTTGTATTGATGGTTTTCCACAGTGGTATCTTTGCCTCCTTCCCTTCTCCTTATCTTTTGTGTATTTACTCTAGGTTTTGCTTTGTAGTGATCATGAAACTTACATAAAACATCTTAGAGATATAACTGTATGTTTCGTCCTGATAAGAAACTTAAGTTTGATTGCATACAGTAACTTTATTCTTATCCCTGTTTTAGTTTTTTATATCACAATTTAGCTCTTTATATATTCTGTATTCACTAACAGGTTATTGCAGTGACAGTTTTTTTAAAAAATGCTTTTGTTCTTTAACCTTTATTAAAGCAGTTTCTTAAAATTAATCATTTTGTCATAAATTTCTCATGCTCACTCTTCCACTCCTAGGAATCCATCTAAAAGAAGTAAAAATCTGTCTATAACAGACTTTTTCATGAATATTTAAGCATCATTATTTACAATAATCCAATACTGAATAACCCGAAAGTCTACTGAATAGTGAGTGGATAAATAAAATGTGATGTTTTGAAAGAATGAAGTGCTATTCACCAATCAAAAAAGAATGGGCCACTGATACATACTACAACATAAATGAACCCCAGAGTGTTTTGTAAAGAGAAAGAATCCAGACACAAAATGTCACATCTTATATAGTTTTACTTATATGAAATGTCCAGAAAAGAAAACTTATTAAAGACAGATAGTGATTGCCTGGGGTGTAGGTAGGAATTGAGAGTGATTGCAGATAGGCATGAAGAATCTTTTTTGGCGTGATAGAGATGCTCTGAAATTGGATTACAGTGACAGTTATGCAATTCTATAAATTTTTAAAAACTCATTGAATTGTATATGAAAAGAGTGAGTTTAATGGTATATAACTTACACCTCAGTACAGCTGTCAAAAAGAATAATAAGAAAAATAGAGTAGTTAAAACATTTCTCCAGTTTTTGTAGTAGAAGAATATAGGGATATACACCATTAATGACAGTATGTAAAAATAAAACAAAATGAGACATCTTACCAGAAGAAAACTCTTCTGTCCTTTTGGCTTTCCACTCCTTTCTTCTTGGAATGCAGTCTTGATGCCTGGAGGTGTGACAACCATCTTGTATTCATTGAAATAAAAGCCCTATACTAAGGACAGTGTAGCAGAAAGATAGAAAGACCTTGGATACTTGATGACATCTGTGAGTTACCACAATCCAGAATCATCTCTTTTCAGACTTCTGTAAATTGAGAATAAGAAACTTCTATTTATGTCAGTATTAGCTGGATTTATATCATTTGTAGAAGGAAAAAAGTTACATCTTCAAAGGTTTTTTTTAAAACTCATTAACCAGACCTTAGTGGTCTGGCCTTTGCCTATAGCTTTAAGAGGCTTGATTGAAGGCCTCTAGGTCAGTGATGAAAATAGATTGTTTTCCCTCCATCTACATCACTCTCATTCTTCTCCTGGTCTCCTGCCCCAGTAAGAGCCAAACCAGTCTGGTCTTCAGGCTTGACCTGCTTCTATAAAGGCTTATCAAGAAATAGCAGCCATCCTATAGAAGATTTAAACACCAGTCTTCCATTCTTGGTGGCTCAGCTGGTAAAGAATCCACCTGTAATGTGGGAGACGTGGGTTCGATCCCTGGGTTGGGAAGATCCCCTGGAGAAGGGAAAGGCTACCCACTCCAGTATTCTGGCCTGGAGAATTCCATGGACTGTAGAGTCCATGGGGTCGCAAAGAGTCGGACACGACTGAGCGACTTTCACTTTCACTTTCTTCCGTAGCCTCTAGCCATAGGTCAGCACAGCTCACCTGGCTTCTTCCTTATTCCAAACCCTTGGATATTGTTTTTTTTTGTTGTTGTTGTTGTTTGTTTGTTTTGAGGGAATGGACAAGGAAGTGATTAGAGGCCTTGTTTAGCTCTAGTTTCCTGTTTCTAATGATACAAGGAAATCCGAGGTGTTCTCCTGCGTAGTCACCCATTGAAAAAGCCAGGGTTGTCACCTGGCACCTCCCCGCTCCCCCAGCCACAGACAGTCCTCCCAGTCATCCCGGTCGTGTTGACCCTATGCAATGGTTTATGAGAGACATCAGCGAGGCAACCCACTCACCATGTTGTAGAAAGGACTTGTGAGGCACAGGTCTCTTGTCTGGTATTGCTCAGACCTCTAGAAGACCTCATCACCTTTCCCTTCTATCACTTCTAGGGTTTGGAGAAAGATTGACCGACATTTAAACTTTCTCCTTTCTTGTTATAGTCTTCCACTCAAATAGTTGGGGGCAAAGACCCATTTTGCCTGACAACAAATCCATGACATTCATTTTAATCTTGTACTGGTTTTTAAATATTTAAAGACAGAGTATTGGATGTGTGGTTATCTTGCCTAGTTTTTTAAAATTCATTTTTATTGGCATATAGTTGCTTTGCAATGTTGTGTTAGTTTCTGCCATACTTGGAGTCTGGCTCATGCTCCTGCTTTTCCATGTCTTGCTTTAATGGAGGTCTTGGAAAGTCCCACCCTGGCAACCAGCATCAACAAGAGCTCTACTCTGCACCCCAAAACAGCATATTCTATTCCTGCTTATCCTCAGTGATAAACCTGGTTTGATTTTGTCCTGTGTCTGTTCAAATTTGGACTGTTTTTGGATCATCTCCTTCTTGGATCTGCACTTGTGTTTATTCCAGAACCCCCATGAGCCCTGGTTTGTTCCTCTCTTCATCTCAACAGCCATGCAGCTGGTGCAGCTGGGAAAGTCTGTACCATCTTCCTGCTGAGGGATAATTATAGCAATTGAAGCCTAGACTGGTGTTTCAAGGGAGTAGTATTTCCACATCCTCATTAAAACGGGTTCAATTTGCCGTATGATTTGAGTGGTAAACACTTTCCCCAATATTGTGAATTTCAAAACATTCTATCAGTGCAGAAAATATGCAAAATGCATAGCTTATGATAAAGCATTTGGCTAGGATATGAGTACCCAGAAAAGCTCTGGTTTACTATATAAATATTATAAAACAATTTGACTGTCTTAGGAAAGGGATTTGGTAATTTGAGTCAAGGAATAAGAAATACTTTTATCGGGCCATTAAAAAAACAAACATACATAATGGGATATAGACTGGAAAGAACATTAGTAACAGGTAAGTCACAATCATTTCTTTCAAATAACTTGAAGTCAAGTAGGAGTCTTTGGTTCCAACATAATTCAGTTCACCACAGAGTGAATTTCTTAGGTTACATGTGAAACATTCATGGACTACATTTCCCTTCAGCATCTCTCCCTGTGATGACAAATTTAATGGAGAAAACTTAGCTAACAGAATGAGAGTCGCCTGTACTTTGATGACCTCCAGCTAGTTATGATCTCAGGGAGTCAATGAATTCTTAAAAGCATTAAACCTATGAGCCATGGTAATGGGAAAGGGAGAATTAAGTAAAGTTTTTTTCCCCTCCCTATTGATTCTATACTAACCAGACCAATAGAAACCCTAGAAAAGTAATTCTGTATGAGAGAAAAAGAGGATTTTCTTTTACATAGCTTCGTATATGTCTATAATCTATTAAGGTAAGTGGTAAACTGGAATCCACTTTTTCTGCGTTACTTGTTGAGGGTGGTAGCTAGTCACTAATAATAGGATCTAAAAATTTCAGAGTTTAGGAAAATTGATCAAAAACTTTCATATTACCTGAAAAAAAATTAGCTACATACTTTTTTCTTTATTTGAGCTAATGTTTAGACTCAAGTACTTAACTGTTCTTCAGCAGAAAGAACACACTCCCCTTTCCTGAACACAGCTAGAATCAACCAACTATCTGCATAGTAATGTTGACAACAAAAATTGTGAAGTCCCAGAAGGACACGTGACCAAGCATCTATTTAGCTCATGATTCAGTGGACAGTCTGGGAGAAGTCCCAGAAGGACACGTGACCAAGCATCTATTCAGCTCATGATTCAGTGGACAGTCTGGGAGAAGTCCCAGAGGGACACGTGACCAAGCACCTATTTAGCTCATGATTCAGTGGACAGTCTGGGAGAAGTCCCAGAGGGACACGTGACCAAGCATCTATTCAGCTCATGATTCAGTGGACAGTCTGGGAGAAGTCCCAGAGGGACACGTGACCAAGCACCTATTTAGCTCATGATTCAGTGGACAGTCTGGGAGAAGTCCCAGAGGGACACGTGACCAAGCACCTATTTAGCTCATGATTCAGTGGACAGTCTGGGAGAAGTCCCAGAAGGACACGTGACCAAGCACCTATTTAGCTCATGATTCAGTGGACAGTCTGGGAGAAGTCCCAGAGGGACACGTGACCAAGCATCTATTTAGCTCATGATTCAGTGGACAGTCTGGGAGTCAGCTGATCGAGACTGGGCTTGACCGTGTGCTCTGTCCCGCGTCTCTCAGCCTCCTTGCAGGATGAGCAGACTAGTTTGAACACATTCTTCTTGTAGCAGTGGCACCATTGAGAGACAATTTGAGTGAAAACATTGAAGGCCTCTTAAACCTAAGCTTCTATTAGCCAAAGCCTTACGTAGCTAAACCCAATGTCAGGAGATAGGAAATGATGACCAAGTCACACTGGAAAAGGCAAGAGTACCGGAAAAGGTGAAAAGGTGGGGCTCATTGTACCACCAGACACACGGCTGCCGAGGTATTCAAGTACCGAAGAGGAAGGAACGAGACTTGATAAATACCAAGGATGTAAAATGCAGAAAAATATACTTATTGATGGTTTCATCTATTCATTTACTGTGCTAGTTATTCAGTTCAGTTCAGTTCAGTCTCTCAGTTGTGTCCGACTCTTGCTACATAACAAATTATCCCAAAACTTAGCTGCTAAAAACCCCACACATTTATGATCTCACAGTTTCCGTAGGTCAGGAATCACATTTGGCTGGGTCCCCTGGGTCTGAGTCTCTTCCAAGACTACAGTTACATAAGGTTTGACTGGGAGAATCCACTTTCAAGCTCACCTACATGGTTGTTGGTAAGATTAAATTCCTGTGGTCTGTTAAACTGAGGCTTTTGCTCCTCATGAGTTGTTGGCTGCAGGTCTCTTGAAGTTCCTTGCCACGTAGGTCTATCCATAAAACATCTTACAAAATGGTAGCAAGCAAGCAAGAAGGCAAGAGTAAATTCCAGCAAGAGAGAATGAAAAGTAATGTGGAAGTCACAGTCTTCTGTAGCCTAACTGCAGAATGACATTCCATTTGTTAGAAGTAAGTCATTAGGTCCAGCTCATGCTTAAGGGAAGGGGATTATGCAAAGGGGGCTTCCCAGGTGTCTCAGTGGTTAGGAATCTGCCTTCGAATGCAGGAGATGTAGGTTCAGTTTCTGGGTCAGGAAGATCCCCTGGAGAAGGAAATGGCAACCCACTCCAGTATTCGTGCCTGGAGAATCCCATGGACAGAGGAACCTAGCAGGCTACAGTCCACGGGGTTGCAAAGAGTCCGACAGGACTGAGCGACTAAACAATAGCAACAGTTATACAAAGGGTGTGAAGTCCGAGAGGGCAGAGATCACTGGGAACCATTTCAAAAGCCACCTAATGCCCTGAATCATTCTTCATTTTATGGAGCCTCTGCTATACATAGAATCTTGGGCTTGGAATGTGTGTATGTATCCAGAGATGGAGAAAACCATGCGCCCAGGCTTGGAACAGACACACCTGGTAGGTTCAGTGACGTAATTCTAAAAACAGCCATTCAGGCCCTAAGAGCTTCATTCCTGGGTTATCCCCCTGTGGTAGCATTTTACAGTTTTTATCCTATTTAGAACCCCTCACTGCCCTGATAACATTCAGGATAAAATTCACATTCTTTAGCATTTATCCATAAATTATTTATTTATAGATAATTTTAGCCCCAGACATTTTCCATCTCTATTCCCTAGCCTGCCTGTTCTGTGAGCTGTTATTAGGATTTCACATTGTTTGACTAATCTAGTCATAAAAGGTCAAGCTGCTTTGGTTACCATTGAGTTTCTTAGAACTGTTGGTATGCTAAAATATTATTATAGTTTCCCCAACATGCTGCTGCTGCTAAGTCACTTGGGTCGTGTCTGACTCTTTGCGACCCCATGGACTGTAGCCCACCAGGCTCCTCTGTCCCCAGGATTCTCCCTCCAGGCAAGAGTACTGGAGTGGGTTGCCATTTCCTTCTCTCCCTCACATATTATACTTTAAAACAATTATTTGTTTTCAATTGGAGGATCATTGCTTTACAACACTGTGTTGGTTTCTGACATCCATCAGCGTGAATCAGACGCGGGTACACGTATGTCCCCTCCTTCTTGAGCCTCCCTCGCACCTCCCACCCCATCCCACTCTCTACATTGTCACAGAGCACCAGGTGTGAGCTCCCTGTGCCATAACTGCAAATTCCCACTGGCTATATGTTTTACATATGGTAATGAGACATGTTTCCACACTGCTCTCTCAACGTGTCCCAGTCTCCTCTTCCTCCACTGTGTCCACAAGTCTGGTCTCTATGTCTGTGTGTTTCTCTGTTGCTGCCCTGCAAATAGGTTCATCAGTACTATCTTTCTAGATTCTATATATATACACTAATATACAACAGTTGTTTCTCTTTCTGACTTCACTCTGTATAATAGGCTCTAGGTTCATCCACCTCATTAGCACGGACTCAAATGCATTCCTTTTAATGCCTTTTTATACAATATACCTTGTATATATATTACTGAGCAGTCAGGGGCTTCTCTGGGTAGCTCAGCTGGTAACAAATCTGCCTGCAATGCCGGAGACCTGGGTTTGATTCCTAGGTTGGGAAGATCCCCTGGAGAAGGGCATGGCAACCCACTCCAGTATTCTTGCCTGGAGAATTCCCATGGACAGAGGTGTCTGGTGGGCTACAGTCCAGGGGGTCACAAAGAGTCGGACACGACTGAGCGACTAAGCACATCACATACAATATTCCATTATGTATATATACCGCAGCTTCTTTATCCGTTTATCTGTTGATAGACATCTAGATTGCTTCCACGTCCTAGTTATTGTAACTAGTGCTGCAATGAACATTGTGGTACTTGTGTTTTTTTCAGTTATGGTTTTCTCAGAGTCATGTTACACTTTTAACCAATGAGTCTTTTTACCATGGAGCACATCAGGGGACTCAGTTCTGATGAGTATCCTTTGGGAAAGTAGTTTCAACTCAACTTTTGTGACTTCATCTCTTCTCTCCTCTGATCCACCTTCTCTGAAATCACCATGCTGTACCTCTTTTTCTAGGCATCTTCACATTCTGATCTCTTTGTCTAGAATGTTCTTTTCTCTCCCATCATCTGTTTAGTTTGGAGTAGATCCTTAAAAACTTAGCTCAAAAATCACCTCTTCCAAGAATCTTACCCTGCTTTCCCCTTTCCTGAGCTTAAACAGTAATCTCTGTCCTGTGCTTATTATGTGAAGTTGTTAATTGTTTGGTTGTTTCTCACCTCTCTGCATTTTCCTAAATTGTAATCTCCTTCCAGGAAAGGCTGTGGATAGCTCAAGTTCATAGCCCCAGTGCATACAAAGTGTCAGACCTGCAACAGCTAGTAAAGAAAGCAATGCTTTTGAATGCTGCTGCTGCTGCTGCTAAGTTGCTTCAGTCGTGTCCGACTCTGTGCGACCCCATAGACAGCAGCCCAACAGGCTCCCCCATCCCTGGGATTCTCCAGGCAAGAACATTGGAGTGGGTTGCCGTTTCCTTCTCCAATGCATGAAAGTGAAAAGTGAAAGTGAAGTCGCTTCAGCCTTGTCCGACTCTGTGTGACCGCATAGACGGCAGCCCACTGGGCTCCTCCGTCCATGGGATTTTCCAGGGAAGAGCACTGGAGTGGGGCACCATCGCCTTCTCTAGAACAGATGAATAACACCTGGTTCTTTTCCACCTACGGTTGGTGTTTTTCTCCTGCACCCCAGCCTCACCAGTAGTGAGGCTGAGGACACGTGACTTGTTGAAGCCAAAGGGCTATGGAGATTTTAAGTTGACATCATGGAAGAACTGCCTTACATATACATTAGATGAATGAGATAGACATGACATCAACCCCTAATGGTTTAAGTCGGCCACTAAGATTTCAGAGTTTCGTCTGTCTTGACTAAGCTGTTACACCAAGGCTAGCAGGAGTCTGATGCAGGCAGGAGGATGTACATGAGACTTAAAATCCAGGAGACCCAGGTGAGTGCTAAGAGGTTGCTTTGGAGTTGCCTGAACTCTTTCCAATTTTGGTCACTAAAAAGCTGCCAGATGTATCTCTTTAGTAAAAATGCCTGAGGAAAACTTACAGACATGCTAACGATTACTCGATTTTAAATAGAGAACTGCCTAATTTGAGTTATTTTATGCAGAAAAACGGAGAAGGCAATGGCACCCCACTCCAGTACTCTTTCCTGGAAAATCCCATGGATGGAGGAGCCTGGAAGGCTGCAGTCCATGGGGTTGCTGAGGGTTGGACACGACTGAGTGCCTTCACTTTCACTTTTCACTTTCATGCATTGGAGAAGGAAATGGCAACCTACTCCAGTGTTCTTGCCTGGAGAATCCCAGGGATGGGGGAGCCTGGTGGGCTGCTGCCTATGGAATCGCACAGAGTCGGACACGACTGAAGCGACTTAGGAGCAGCAGCATGCAGAAAAAATTAAGTATTCAGAAAAGATGGCAAAATAGCCAAGGAATATGCATTGGTTTTATGAAAGAGAAGCGTCTGCTGTAGTGAATGACAGCTTGCTGCCTGCACAGAGCAAATTCAGCGGTGTGTTGCTCACCATAGCCCTGGTTTTGCCTAGGTAGCCTAAACTTGAATCTCCACGAAATTCCTCTTGGATTGATTTGATGATAGCTTGGGTGCCAGACCTATAATTCTAAAAAGGAGGAAACTTCCTTCTTCATTTACGGAGAAGCTGAACATTTTTTTCCCCAGCTCTATTGAAGTATGATTCACGTATAACATTGTACAAATTTAAAATGTACAATGCAATGATTTGACATCTGTATATATAGTAAAATGATTACCACAATAAGGTTAGTTAAAATATCTACACTTCATGTAGTTACAAACTGCTTTTTGTGGTGAGAACTTTAAGAACCCACTCTCAGCAAATTCAGGTATACAGTGCAGCATTGCTAACCATAGCTGGCATGCTGTATGTTACACCCCCAAACTCACTCATCTTGTAATGAAATTCGTACCCTTTGACCAGCTTCAGCCATCTTCCCCACTCCCCACTGTTAGCCCCTGAGAACCACCAATGCGTTCTGTTTCTCTGAATCTGACTTTTTTAGATCCCACATGTAAGTGAGATCACACAGCGTCTGTCTCTCTCCATCTTATTGTACTTAGCATAATGCCCTCAAGTCTCATCCATATTGTCACAAACGGCAGGATTTTGAGAAGCTGGGAGTTTAGGGCTTTGTTTCATAAGGAAAGTGACTGAGTACAAATCCCAAAGACTTTGTTTCCTAGTCTAGATTCTTTGTTTCAAGTAGCAGAAACTGACTGTGAGCTGGAAGGATTTATGGGGAGGAAATGATGTAGCCCACGGAACCAGTGGGAAGGCTGGCTAGAGGACCAGGCTCCAGGGTGACTGGGAGACCGCAGAGACGATTTGTAAGGATGCTTTGTCACTGTGCCTGGCTGCAAATCCAAAAACAGTCAGGAAAATCAATGTCCTCACCAGGATAAGGGGAGTCTAATGTGATCAACCCGCTCAAGATGGCTAGTTGGCTGCTTTGCCCTTGCCTAAGGAAGCAGTTTTATTTCCCTGAGCTGAGGGCTGGTTCCGGCTGCTGCTGGCAGTGGGAACACTCATCAGAAGTGACCAGCATCTCTTCATGCGGATATTTCTTTGTCCCTGTTGTCATAGTCGCTTAGTTCATGAGTTTACTGGTGGCAGGCCAAGGCTGACTAACATCTAGAAGGACTGTCTGATTGTTCAGAGTCTCCTCCACAGTGGACTCTCTGTGAGGAGCCACATGAGCCATAAGTACCTTTCTACCCTGGGTCCCCTCGAAGAGGTCTACACGTGCACTTCCTCCTCAAGTCTCCTAGTTCCAGATCGCTATTCGTGACTCAGCTACACTGTCAGCTACTCCCCATCAGTTGGCCTTTTTTGTAATTAAAAAACATTTTTATTGGAGTGTAGGTGATTTACAATGTTGTGTCTCTGCTATACAGCAGAGTGATTCAGTTATACACGGATCTATCCATTAAAAAAATCATTTATTTATTTGGCTGCACTGGGCTTTAGTTGCGGCACACGGGATCTTTAGTCGCAGCTTGTAAATTCTTAGTTGCGGCGTGTGGGATCTAGTTCCCTGACCAGAGGTCAAACCCAGGCCCCCTGCAGTAGGCGTGCAGAGTCGTAGCCGCTGGCCACCAGGGAAGTCTCCACGTATCCATTCTTTTTCAGATTCTTGTCCCACGTGGTCATTATAGAGTGTCGAGCAGAGTTGCCGTGTTACACAGTAGGTCCTTGTTAGAGCTATTTTATATACAGTGGTGTGTGTATGTTAATCCCAGTCTCCTAATTTATCATTCCCGCCACAATTTCTCTTTGGTTGCCATTGTTTGGTTTCAAGATTGGTGAGCCGCTTTTGTAAATAAGTTCATTTGTATCATTCTCTGTTAGATTCCTCAACCAGGTGTTCTGGAACCATATCCAGTACCAGTGGGCCATGATATGCACTGCTTGTGGTAGATTGTATCGGGCTGGCCATACGTTAATCGTCTGTAATAAAATGTTAGGAACTTGCTGGCCAACCCAATACTATTTTCCCTAACTAGTCCTTTCCTGTCTTGTTAAAGGATTATATAGGCTACTCATTGTCAGTGATGAAGTTTCCCCTCGAGAGACCATTGATTAGGCTTTGCCATGTGACATGTTTTGACCAGTGGCATGTGGCCAGACACACCTGGCGTGTCCAGATAGGCCGTCAGGATGTCGTCCTGAGCTTTGACACAGTCTCTCGTGTCTGACACAAGAATGCAAGGCCGTAGGGGGGGCTGTGCTTTCATTTTGTGCACGAGACTAAGAAAACGTGCAGAGCAGGGCCGCGCGCTCTGTTCACCCAGGGCCAGCGTTCCAGTGAGCGAGAGGCAGTCTTGATTGTAAGCTCTCACGTTTCAAGGTTTCTTGTTACCACACCAACTGAGTGAAAGAAGACTATCCTGTTCCGTCTTCCACCGAGGGGAGAACTCTCTCTGCAGCCTTTCATGTTCCCTTACAAGGAGCGTCATGAGTTTCTTCACAGCCCACTTCTTGACTCAGAGCTGTCTTGAGTCACGCTTACATCCTGCAGCTTGGACCAGCTGGAGCGCCTGCATTGGCCTTGGCCTCACTCAGTGGACGGCCGCTGTGCTCAGCAGGGTCCGAGAAGCACACCTAAATGTGCTAGGTGTGCCTCAAAAATCCCAAGAGGACCACTGATCTCGGTGGCTTTTTCTTAGCACTAGGGGGCTCAAGGGACAGCGAGTTCCTGCCACCAGGAGGGGATATCTCATGCTACTCCAGACACTAGCTCCCTGAGCCTTCACTGCAGAGCCAGCCCCTGTCTCCGTGAAACGTACAGTCCTCAGTCTGGAATGCGTGTGTCCAGCTAAGGAATCTAGGACGCTTTCTACTTTCACTTCTCTGGGCCCCTGTAGAGTGAACCAGAGGCTTACTATGGTTTTAAAAGAATTTTCAGTGCACTTTTTGGCAGATGTTTCGGTATTATCTGATGGTTCTGAGGGTTATAAAGACACCTGTTTAGGAGGTGTAGGCTTCCGGTGTAGGCCTAAAACTTTCTTTAGGCCATGTGTGATTTCTAATAGGCATGAAATAAAAATGAAAGAGAAGGTATTTAGTGTGTAGTGTGACTAAATAATAAGTTGGGAAGAAGAGCGGTATGTTATGTGTGGTTCTGACAGAATTAGTAGCTGTTCTAAGAAGCAGTGTTGGGTGTACAAACTTATGGCTTGGCTTGCCAACACACAATCTCCAAGTAGACTATTTAATTTTTCTGGGGTCTTGGAACCCTATACAAATCTAATGCAATCTGTAAACCCTCAACATAGGAATTTTATAAACATGAAGCTCTTTAAACAGTTACAAGGGTATTACCAACTTGTTGAAGGTCTTCACAGAGGTCTGAGGACCCAAATTAGATTCTGTGCTCCCTGAGGCTGACAGCAGTACCTACATGAATGGGAAAGGCTGTGAGTAACCTTCTAAAGCTTGACTTAGCAGGCTAGAGAATCATTCACTGTGTTGATGATTAAGGCTGCTTATTTCTCTCAATGGTATAACTTTTTATCACTGTCAACATTTTGCTTGTGGGTCCTTCTTTCTTTCCCTGAATTTAATTATTGTAATTCTTCATTATATGCACACTCTTCGGGAACCAGAGTGGTTAATTCTTTAAATGAAGCCAGATGCTTTTTATTTAGAACTTGACAAATAAAACAATTTTAGTTCAATGATGGAAAAATAAAATATTTATTTCCCTTTGGGTTAGTTTATATTGAGTATAAGAAGTCATTGTGATTCCTAGAAGCTATGCTGGGTGATAGGGTATCCATATTGTTAACAAAATTTTTGAGAAAACTTGGTATGGCTAAAATTGGGTTGGAATTTATCCTAAAGGGACAAAGTGAACACTTTTTCTCTTCTTTTCCGGTAGTCATGCAATAGAAAGGAAATAATACAGATTCCTTGGTGAATAGCAATTTTTAAAAACATTTTATTTATTAGTGGGAATAGTCTGGTTATTCAAATAATTTGATCTAAATATATATTTACTAGGAACTTATGAAATTTATAGTTCAAGTAAGTTCATCAGAATCTTGATGACAAACAAAATTGATTTTTCAAAAACACAAGGAACTTATGGTCACACAAGTAGCAAATTAAAATGTATCAGGATCTGAACAATTAGGGAAGAAGGGAGGGAGAAGTAAGGACAGAAAACTTGGTTTGGTTGACCTTGTAACTGAGAACTTTGCTCTTGGAGTGGCACAGAGATAATTATGTTGCAATCTCAGGGAAAATTTGTTTTCCTATAATTTACTACTTAGCTGTACCATGAATGGTTGGATAATAGTAATGGAAATAGTGTCTGTTGGTTTTCAACATTTAGTTAACCTATAGACTAAGTGCAAAATTATAAGTGTTTTAAGACAGTATGTGAATATTATCAACTTTGGCAATGAAATATCAAAGTATTCCTAATTGAAGTTGAGAAAAAGACAAAGGGAGAAGATGTTGAAGGAAGATGGGTTGGTAAGATCCACTCCCAAATTTAGGAAGTAAAGAGATTCTATCTCAAGTTGGTGGAAAAAGAACTATCTTGTATTACTGAGCTAAACTCATAAAGGTAACCCAGTAGGGGGGGAAAAAAAAACCACTAAAAATAATGACATAAACATCAACATTCCTGAGTTTTGGAATCAAATAATAAAAGAAATCTTCATCTATCTTTGCAGTAAGGAAATAATGAGATTTTCAGATTGGATAAATGAAGATTTAGTGCTATTAATGTATTATTTAAAATGTGGAGACAGTCTTTAGAGGAACCCACAGCACACACGGTTGAAGCAGTTGCCTCTGAGGGCTGGGGCAACGGACTGCTCCTTTCTGGATGGTAGCATCTGGGATGTGCCTAACTATGCGTGCTTTAGTGTGGGCTTCCCAGGTGGCGCTGGTGTAAAGAACCTGCCCGACAGTGCATGAGACTTAAGAACGTGGGTCTGATCTCTGAGGCAGGAAGGTCCCCTGAGGAGGGCATGGCAACCTACTCTAGTATTCTTGGACAGAGGAGCCTGTCCATAGGGTCGCAAAGAGATGGACATGACTGAAGCGACCTGGCACGCATGCATACATGCTTTAATTTGATGAGATTAGAATATATGTTTTTAAAGTTTGTATTCCAGAACTTAATCTCTTTTAAATTCATTAATTCATTTAATTTTGGTTGTGTTGGGCTTTGTTGTTGCTCATGATTGAACACGTGAACGAGTGAAGTCACTCAGTCGTGTCCGACTCTTTGCGACCCCATGGACTGTAGCCTACCAGGCTCCTCTGTCCATGCGATTTTCCAGCAAGAGTGCTGGAGTGGATTGCCATTTCCTTCTCCAGGGGATCTTCCCGACCCAGGGATCGAACCCAGGCCTCCCGCTTTGCAGGCAGGCGCTTTACCGTCTGAGCCACCAGGGAAGCCCATGGTGTTGCTCGTTGCTCATGGGCTTTCTCTAATTGTGATGGGTGGGGGTTATTCTTCGTTGCGGTGCATGGGTTTCCCATTGCATTGGCTTCTCTTATCGCAGAGCACAGTCTCCAGGTGCTTGGGCTTCAGTAGTTGTGGCATATGGGCCTAGCTTCTCCATGGCGTGTGGAATCTTCTTGAACCAGGGATCGAATCCATGCCCCCTGCATTGGTAGGTGGGTTCTTATCCACTGTGCTGCCAGGGAAGTCCTAGAATATTTTTTAAATGAACTGGTAGAGAGAAGAGATATGAACTAGGTTTTTATAATTTAAAATATTAATTGTAATCACCAGAGCAACCACTAAGAAAATAACATAGGTACAAATCTTTGCATCCTTGGATTAGGCAATGGTTTCTTAAGGTGGCTCAGATGGTAAAGAATCCACCTGCAATGTGGGAAACCTGGGTTTGATCCCTGGGTTGGGAAGATCCCCTGGAGAAGGGAAAAGCTACTCACTCCAGTATTCTGGCCTGGAGAATTCCATGGACAGAGGAGCCTGGCAGGTTACAGGTCACAGTCCGTGGGGTTGCACAGAGTTGGACATGACTGAGCGACTTTCACTTTTCTTAGATATGTTATCCAAAGCATATGCAGCGAAAGAAAAAAATTTTTAAATTTACTTTACCATAATTAAAAATGTTTATACTTCAAAGGACACTATCAAGAAAATAGAAAGATAATCCACAGAATGGGAGAATATACCTGCAAATTATGTATCTATGAGGGACTAGCATTTGAAATATTTGAATAACTCTTACAACTCAAAAAGACAAACAAAATCCAGCTAAAATCTAGGCAAATGATTTAAATCAACATTTCTAAAGAAGATGTAAAAGTGGAGCTCAACATCATTTATTATTAAAGAAATGCAAATGAAAGCGAAAATGAGATGCTGCTTCACATCCCCTAGTCCCACGCATTTCCGTATGAATTTTGTGTTCTGCTTGACCATTTCTGAAGAAAAACTATGATTTTGACAGGGATATAGGCTGTAACTTTAAAAGATGGAACAATAGCAAGTGTTGGTGAGGATGTGGAGCCACCAGAGGTGCCAGGATTAGTGGACTGATGAGAATTTATTTTCTTTTTCTGTTCCTGGCATTGTAAGGAGAACCAGTCCCCTTTGGCTACTAAGACAGCTCTGGATGGTGATGGGGGACCCTTATCACCTCCTGATAGCAGGTGAGGTTTTGACTGATTATTTATAGGAACAAAAGATGTCCTAATTGTAGTCCAAGTTGATGAATAGGGTTGAAGTGATTGCAGGCAGTAGAATTGGGAGGCTGAGAGGTGGTGTTATCGTTGTTCAGTCGCTCAGTCGTGTCTGACCCTCTGCAACCCCATGGACCGCAGCACACCAGGCTTCCCTGTCCTTTACTACCTCCTGGAATTTGCTCAAATTCATGTCATTTGAGCCAGTGGAATATGAATAAACCCTCTGCTCAGAAGACTTCAGCCTACCAAATGGCACAAGACACAGGGTGTTAAATGGCTCAATACTTCTTTACATGTGGCTCAGGTTCTGGGTTGTGTTGGTTTATTCAAACAAAGGAAGGTGGTGACACAGGGTTTTGCTATGGAAGTTGGTGAGGGCCTCATTTCTGGTCTGACTTCCATGGTCGCTGGCTGTCATTCTGTCCCTAGAATGTTCCTTTTACTTCTCATAACATCAGGGCCAGACATACCTTTTGAGTGCAAATGTAAGCATACACGCAGACCACTTCCGCTGGCAAAGGTATGATGGATCAGATGACAGTAATAGCTTCGGAGAATATTCTTTTCTTTTCCTGCATATGTCCTTCCTTTTGAGAAACTGCAAATGATTTCGAAATGAGAAGACTGTCCCGTAACAACCACCTCAGCGCCTTTTCCTGGAGGACAAAGCCAGAGCTCTGGGGCACCTGCATTTGTGGTGCCGATCGCAGTTGCAGCAGGTTCGTCAAATGCAGGAGGGAAACGCGTGACCTTGAACAAAGACCTCTGATTGTGTGGGTGAGAGTGCCGCAGTTCTATCTTTTCTAAAGGCCCGTGATAAGGTCTTTTGTGGTTTCTAGAGCTTCTCTGCGGGGAGAATTTATGGACTATGGGACATTTTAAGGACACAGAGATTTCACATAGGCCTGTAAGTGGGTGGCAAAGTTTTTGCACAAATCTTTTCAAGTACTTGTAATTAATTTTTTAAGTCCATTTTCAATACTGACTTACCCTGGCTCTTTTCCAGCTCTAGAATAGTATCAGAAGGAATATGGATCTACAGCAAAGTTTTTTACATAATTAAACAATGGGGGAACTTGAAACAGATTGATTAAACAGGAGTGATCAGCATGCTTGCTTTTCTATGCTTTTCTAACCATTTTTGAACTGAGTTTAATGCCTGTAACCTTTGCTAAAACTGTGGCGTGTTTTCCTTTGTGGAAAGCTGCAGTACCTGAGTTCCCTGAGGTCACGTCCCACGGTGTGAAAGTGGAGAGGGGCTTTGCCCTTCCACCAGGATTGGTGATCCCAGCCCGTCACGGGATATGCCAGTTTAGACGAGCTCTCCCTCAGGGCTGTCCGAATGGGGGACGGAGTGCTTAGCTAGTAAGGACCAGTAAGAGCTCTTTCTCTTTCCCCTCCCCCTCCCTTTGTCATTCTGCCAGTCGTCACCACTGTACACTATTTATTTTTAGAATCTCATTCTATAAATTGATGCCTTGCTGCTGGCTTTATCTCCTGCATGTCATTTGTAAAAAAGACAAGCAGTAGATTTCTGCTCAGAGGAGTGGCCAGAATGTTTATTGTGGATGTTTTTGTAGCTTGTCCTTCAGATGACCCAAAATTAATAATGTACACAGGCAGAACCCAGCTTCAATACATGTCCTTCTACCTGAGGCATCTCTCGAAGGGCTCCTCAGCTTCTGTTGACCAGGATGCTGCGTGTGTAACTGTCAGATAGCAACTGGAGTCTTCCTCCTCCTTCAGATCCAGGAGATATTGGTCCAGCTCTTAAATAGTTATCCTGGGGAAGTTTACAGGACTCCTGCAAAGCTCCAGAGGGTCTTTCACTCTGTAAAAATCCCAACTTTGAGAAAGAGAAAACCAAATATTGTATATTAAGGCATATATATGGAATTGAGAAAGATGGTGCTGAGGAACCTATTTTCAGGGCTGCGATGGAGATGACAGACATGGACACGGTGGGAGGTGGGGAAGGAGAGGGTGGGGCGAGTGGAGAGAGTAGCGTGGAAACATACACTGCCGTATGTACGATGGAGAGCTAGTGGGAATTTGCTTTATGACTCAGGGAACTCAAACAGGGGCTCTGTAATAACCCAGAGGGGTGGGAAGGGGTGGGAGGTGGAGGGACGTTCAAGAGGGAGGGGACATATGTGTACCTGTGGCTGATTCATGTTGATGTGTGGCAGAAACCAATACAATGTTGTAAAGCAATTATCCTTCAGTTAAAAATAAATAAATTTTAAAAAGTCCTGATTTTGAACGTCTCCGACCCTCTCTCCTTGGGCAGCGTGCCATCCGGTAAGATCCTCCTTATTTTCTCTACACACGAACCCAGGCATGGACTTCTGTGCTTTTCTTGGTTTCCACAAAAGCTTCTGTCCACGAGGCAATTTCTGTGCCCGTAGACTTAGTGAGGCTTCGAGCATGAGAATGATGGTGGGGATTCTGAATTGGGATAGATGTCTCAAAAACACATGTTCTAAGTTGAACATTACCCGTTGGGGGGCTTTCCTCCTCCTCCTCTGCCCTCCCTACTTCCGTCTTGTCCCTGTCCTCTCCAGGCAGGAGCAAAACCAGTTTCTTCCCATCTCCTCCACAGCAGGTCAGCCACTCTGTCCCTTGCAGATATTCATAATTTGAGGTGTCACCTATTTCTCCAAGTGGCACATTGCAAATAAAAACACTTTCCTTCTTGAAAATTGTTTTTGTATCAGCTTTTAAGACATTGTGCAAAACATATCTGCAAAATATATCGCCCAAATACCCAGGTTTCCTGGGAGGTTATTAGCAGAGGGGTAATGCACTCTGAGTGGTGACTGTGGAACCTTGGTGAACATCAGAATTCCGTGGGGAGGTCGTAAACGCACGGATTCCCCGGTACAGTTGGACACAGCCATCATTGCTGAGCAAGATGCGCAGCACAATTTCACAGAAGGTCAAGTGCCTGTGAACCTGCTGTGATGTCTTCCAGCTCACTTTCCTTTCTTCCTCCAAATAGGAAGTTATTTGAAATCTAATCTTCCGGTTGATCAATTTACTGAATTTCCCCCCCCTGTGAAACATATTCTCAAGACCCTCTCCAAACCCTGCTCACCCTTAATTTGTCCAAGGTTCCTAAATTATATTGACTGGCATAGCTATCAGCCTTTAAATCAACCTAGTGATGCTCTACACGGGAACCCACATCCCCTTAGAGTTTAGAATGTATTTGTTGTCTCTGAAGGAAAGTTTATAAAAGGGAATCCTGCATGGAGCTGACCTATGACTTTTTGTTCAATGATCCTGTGAAATAAATCTTTTATTTTTCAGGGACTGTGCTACATACTTTTTTTTTTTTTGAGAAGGTTTAGATTCATAGCAAAACTGAAGGGAAATAGAGAGTTTCTGTCTGCCCCTTCCCCCACACAGATCGAGCCTCTCCGACCATGAGGAGTTGACACCAAAGTGGCACGTCTCTTACAATCGCTGAACCTGCCCTGACATGTCATTATTACTCAAAGCCCACCATTTGCATTAGAATTTGCTTTCAGTGTACATTTGATGGTTTTGATAAATGTATAATTAAAGCACGGATTCCCCATCAGAGTATCACACGGAATAGCCTCTCAGCCCTCAGAGCCCTCGTGCTCCGCCTTTTTATCCTCCCTCCTTTCAGATCCGACGAGCACTCATCTTTTCACTGTCTCCACAGTTTTGCTTTTTCCAGTGTCATGCAGTTGAAATCACACAGAACGTAGCTTTTACAGATTGATTTCTTTCACTTAATAATGTGCATCTAAGTGTCCCGGGTGTCTTTTTGCGGCAATATATTTCTGTTCTAGCTCTGAAGAGTGCTGTTCGGATGTATCACTATTTATTTATCCATTCGCTGAATGGGATGAAGACTCACCTAAAGAAGGGCATTTTGGTTGCTTCCAAGTTTTGGCAACTCTGAATAAATCTACTGTAAACAACTGTGTGCAGATTTTTGTATGGATTTTAATGTCTGATTTCTTTGGGTAAATGCCAAGTAGTGTTGCTCATTATTGCTTTTCTGTGTCCTACTTAAGAAAACTTAATCTACCTCAGCCAAGTATTCTCCCATGTAATCTAGAATTTTCATAGTTTTAGCTTTTTCATCTAGGCTTATGATCCCTTTTGAGTTAAGCTTTTGTATAGGATGAGGTAGGGATTAAAATAACAAAGGTTTATTTCTTCCATATGGATATATGTAGATGTGGGAAAATTTCCTACCTTCATTAGATGGATTAGGTGCTTTTGCCAAAAATTAACTGACTGTATACTTGTGAAGTTTTGTCCAGGCTCTCCATTCTGTTTTATGAACCTATTTATCTATCTTTAAAAAAGTTACTCAGTTATGGTTACACTGGGTCTTCTTTGCTGCACGCGGACTTTCTCTAGCCGTGGCGTACGGCCTCCTCACTGCGGTGGTTCCTCTTGTGGAGCGGGCTTTAGGCGTGAGGACTCAGTAGTTGTGGCTGGCGGGCCTAGGTGCCCTGCAGCATGTGGGATCTTTCCAGATCAGGGATGAAACCTGTGTCCCCTGCTTTGGCAGACAGTTCGTAATCACTGGACCACAGGGGAAGACCAGAACAACTGGTTTGATTAAAGATCACTGAGTAATATGTCTTGTTCCACCCTAAGTAAATTTCACTTCTAGAGTTGTCTTTTTTTTTTTTTTTTAATTTTTGCAAGGATGGTGGAAAGGGATCAAGACCTTAGAAAAAGGAGTCATAAAAAAGGGATTTAAATGAAGAATTTCTCTAAAGAGTCATGAGAGGCAACTAGTTTCTTTATTAGTTTGAGCAGTAGATATAATTAAAGGACTCAGAAGAAAGGTGACATTACATTCTCAAACTGTTTGCCAGGTTGAATCTTTAACCCAGGGAGCTATGTGTATTTTTTTTTTACACATTCCATATTTGGTTAATTTGACACCAATTAGCACTTCCAATTCTAGAAAGGCCTATATACTCTGTTGCTCAGTCGTGTCTGACTCTTTGTGGCCCCATGGACTGTAGCCCACCAGGCTCCTCTGTCCATGGAATTTTCCAGGCAAGAACACTGGAGTGGTTTGCCATTTCCCTCTCCAGGGCATCTTTCTGACTCAGGGATTGAACCTGGGTCTCCTGCATTGCAGGCAGATGCTTTACCATTGGAGGCATCAGTGATTTAGTCTGAAGATATCATCTTAAAACACAGGCTGAGAGCATCACTTTTTCCTCAAAAGCTTTGGAATGCTCCACAATTGTCCCCAAGATGGAGTATAAACTCTTGCTCCCAGATGTGTCTCTTGCTTTAGTTCCACCTGAAAATACGATTCTTCTGTCATACTTGCCTTTCTTTGATACCATGTTACACCTTTCTCTTTTTACTTTTATCTACTCAAAGTGAGTAGGCTTCCTAGGTGGCTCAGTAGCAAAGAATCACCTGCCAATGCAAGAGACGCAGGTTTGATCCCTGGGTTGGGAAGATCCGCTGGAGGAGGAAGTGGCCACCCACTCCAGTGTTCCTGCCTGATCCCTGGGTTGGGAAGATCCCCTGGAGGAGGAAGTGGCCACCCACTCCAGTATTCCTGCCTGGAGAACCCGTAGACAGAGGAGTCTGGCCAGCTACAGTCCATGGGGTTGTAAAACAGTCGGACTTGACTTAGCAACTGAACTAAGTCTAAGCCAAGTCTAAGTCTAGTGACTAAACGACACGAGAGTGAGTTGCATTTCACAGTTGATCTGTACACTGACTGTGTTACTTCGAGCTCCTATTCTACTGCTAGTGTATCTAACATTAAAGATGAGAAGAAATGTAACACTTGGCCCTCCTGGTGTACGGTGAGTACACCCACAAACCTGTGAGGTTTCGCTAAACCACTTCGTCAATGAGGAATGTCTCTTTTACATATGTGCCTGTCAAAATTCTGTTCATTCTTCAAGGACCCTTCAAGGTCATAGTTTTTTCTAAAGTCACTGTTTATTCTGGTAGGCTGGAATTAATCTCCTGTTCCCCTACCTTCTGATAATCATTCTTTTTACCTTATTGTAACACATACCAATTTTGCTTTGCAAACGTCGTGTTATGTGTCTTATTGATCTCTGTATCCTTGCTGGTGTCTGGCATAGCACATATAGATAGTAGGTGATTGCTTCCTAAATTCCCATGTCACCCATTCATTTATTTCAGTGTCTGACGATGAATAGTTTTAATGTTAATATATCGACCTATTGTGTTAATGAATTGGGTGTGTGAGGCCATTTAATCAAATGATCATTTGAATTACTAATTATCTCTAGCTCCAGAGGATCCAATTGACCATGACAGGAACTTGGGGGTGATCCTTGACTCCTCTTTTTCCCTTAGTTCCTTATCCAATCAGTCTTAAATTTTAATTCGTGTCTCTCAAATCTGTCCCTTTCTCTTCATTTTATAGCACTTTATTCATTGCCCTGGATTATTATAACAGAAGCTCTGCTTTCAGGCTAATCCTTCTTCAATCCCTTTTCCCCATGCTTCCAGGTGGATGTTTCTATAATTCAAATCTGACCATGTCACTCTCTCGCTTAAAGCCACTTACTGCGCCTGGGTCCCAAGGGCCATTTTGACAATTGCTTTCCAGCCATGGAGACACCATAAAAGACCCACTAGTCCCAAATTTCTTGCTTCATTTTGGGTACAAGGTGGAATTTTTTCTTTTGTAGTAACAGAGAGATTGGGTGATGGAGATATGGAAGCAGGAGGAAGAGACCCGAGGGGGAAGAGGGAGACTGTCAGTGCTGCGGTGTCTGCCCTGCAGAATGTAGTTTCTGGTGAGGTGATTAGCATGCAGATCAGCTGCATGAGTCCTGCAGGCATTAGCTCTTGAACAGCAGCTTTTCAAGCCCTTCTCCACTTCTGCTTCTTCACAAATTCACATCCCTTCTGGCTGCTCTACCATAGCCCTGGTTCAGAATCCATTAACTGAACATTTAGTCCATGAACAAAAAATGATTCTGCATGCTTATGACTAATGAGGAAGCTGTTTCAAAATCACAAGGCGCCATACTGGCTAACTACTATTCATTACTTTTATCCTCATAATACTGAGAAACTGTTTCATCATACCAGAAACAATTGTTCAGATTGGTCTGCTTGGATAGAAATTGCACTTGCTTTTGAAAAGCAAGTATTTTCTGATGTCTTAGATTTATGAAAATAATAATAATCATAGACAAATATGTGGGCTTATAGTAAGTACTGCATTGCAATTATTTGTTATGTCTTAATTTATTTAATCCTCACAACCACTTTATGAAATATATATGGTTACTATCTCTAGTTTATAGATGAGAAAACTAATGTTCAGAGGTTAGATCCTGCATAGGTGGTAAGAGGTAGAGCCTAGATTAAAACAGGTAATCTCATGCCAGAACCCACACTTGGCTCTTAGCCTATGCTGTGTTAGGAGAGGAGGCTACTTGTTCAGTTCAGTTCAGTTCACTCGCTCAGTTGTGTCCAACTCTTTGCGACCCCATGGGCTGCAGCACACCAGGCTTTCCTGTCCATCACCAACTCCCAGAGTTTACTAAAACTTGAGTTGGCTTGACAACTTGGACAACTTGAGTTGTCCCTTGAGTTGGCTACTTGTTGAGAATGCTTTTTGCTTCATAGTCAGGAACACCTTGGGCTAAGCTATATCTTGAGATCTTCTAGTGGGGTAGATGAATTGACTGGAACATTTCATGCAAAGATGGGCTCGATAAAGGACAGAAATGGTATGGACCTAACAGAAGCAGAAGATATTAAGAAGAGATGGAAAGAATATACAGAAGAACTGTGCAAAAAGATCTTCATGACCCAGATAATGACGATGGTGTGATCACTGACCTAGAGCCAGACATCCTGGAATTTGAAGTCCAGTGGGCCTTAGAAAGCATCACTACGAACAAAGCTAGTGGAGGTGATGGAATTCCAGTTGAGCTATTTCAAATCCTGAAAGATGATTCTGTGAAAGTGCTGCACTCAATATGCCAGCAAATTTGGAAAACTCAGCAGTGGCCACAGGACTGGAAAAGGTCTGTTTTCATTCCAGTCCCAAAGAAAGGCAATGCCAAAGAATGCTCAAACTACCACACAATTGCACTCATCTCACATGCTAGTAAAGTAATGCTCAAAATTCTCCAAGACAGGCTTTAGCAATACGTGAACCGTGAACTTCTAGATGTTCAAGCTGGTTTTAGAAAAGGCAGAGGAACCAGAGATCAAATTGCCAACATCTGCTGGATCATGGAAAAAGGAAGAGAGTTCCAGAAAAACATCTATTTCTGCTTTATTGACTATGCCAAAGCCTTTGACTGTGTGGATCACAATAAACTGTGGGAAATTCTGAAAGAAATGGGAATACCAGACCACCTGATCTGCCTCTTGAGAAATCTGTATGCGGTCAGGAAGCAACAGTTAGAACTGGACATGGAACAACAGACTTGTCCCAAATAGGAAAAGGAGTTTGTCAAGGCTGTATATTGTCACCCTGCTTATTTAACTTCTATGCAGAGTACATCATGAGAAATGCTGGACTGGAAGAAACACAAGCTGGAATCAAGATTGCTGGGAAAAATCTCAATCACCTCAGATATGCAGATGACACCACCCTTATGGCAGAAAGTGAAGAGGAACTAAAAAGCCTCTTGATGAGAGTGAAGGTGGAGAGTGAAAAAGTTGGCTTAAAGCTCAACATTCAGAAAATGAAGATCATGGCATCCGGTCCCATCACTTCATGGGAAATATATGGGGAAACAGTGGAAACAGTGTCAGACTTTATTTTTCTGGGCTCCAAAATCACTGCAGATGGTGATTGCAGCCATGAAATTAAAAGATGATTACTCCTTGGAAGGAAAGTTATGACCAACCTAGATAGCATATTGAAAAGCAGAGACATTACTTTGCCAACAAAGGTCCCTCTAGTCAAGGCTATGGTTTTTCCTGTGGTCATGTATGGATGTGAGAGTTGGACTGTGAAGAAGACTGAGCGCTGAAGAATTGATGCTTTTGAAGTGTGGTGTTGGAGAAGACTCTTGAGAGTCCCTTGGACTGCAAGGAGATCCAACCAGTCCATTCTGAAGGAGATCAGCCCTGGGATTTCTTTGGAGGGAATGATGCTAAAGCTGAAACTCCAGTACTTTGGCCACCTCATTCGAAGAGCTGACTCATTGGAAAAGACTCTGATGCTGGGAGGGATTGAGGGCAGGAGGAGAAGGGGACGACAGAGGATGAGATGGCTGGATGGCATCACTGACTCGATGGACGTGAGTCTGAGTGAACTCCGGGAGTTGGTGATGGACAGGGAGGCCTGGCGTGCTGTGATTCATGGGGCTGCAAGGAGTTGGACATGACTGAGCGACTGAACTGAACTGAACTGAACTGATGCTGTGCAGGAAAGTACCAGGACAATGTATCCTACCCCCATCTGGGGTGAAATCAGCAGTTAATATTATGATCAGGAAAGTTTAGTGAAATCTAGTTAAATTTGGAACTCTCCAAAGGTCTCATTTGCGGGAGGGAGAATGGAAGTATGGTTGTGAGTAAATTAGATTACCTGCAAACAAAGGTTCTGCCAGAGGGAAGGGAAGGGTGCCAGAAGCAGGGTCTGAGAGGAGCCTGGCTTGGCAGACGGCTCGGTGATTTGTGCGCTGGGGCTGGGAGTCACAGGGAACAGACTTCTGTGCCTTGGCTCAGCTGTTCACGCTGTGAAGTTGAACAAGTTCCTTCACTGCTTCACACTTCAGTTTCCTCATCTATAAAAAGAAGTTAAATCTCCCATCCTGAAAGGATTATTGAGTGGATTAAGGGAGACAAGTTTACAAAGTATGCAGCACAGGGCCAAAGCAGGAAGTGGGAACGTTTTAGGTGGAAGTGACTTAATGATGACAGGCTAGAGTTTACTGCCAGGAAGAACTTGCTGAGATTTGGAAAGAAAAGTGAAGGGAGAAGCTCTCAGTTTTGGCTCTCAGGAGATTCTCTGACTGACTTGGAGGATGTGGCAGCTCTGTAGACCTTTCTACCTGCTCCTGATCTGAGGCCCTGATCCAGGTAGCGGTTCCTCAGAGACCCACATGCACTCTGCTCTCTCCACCCACTCCGGTGCCTCAAGCTGAAGTCAGTAGTGGATGTTCCCTTCATCTTCCAGCTATACCTTCCAGATCATATGTCTCTTGGCTCCTTCCTCATTCTTGTAAGCCTTGATCCATGTGTCGAATGTTCTATCATCACAGCATTGCAGTGGTTCATTTTGTTGATCAGACTCAGAATGATAACAGCGTGGTGTCCTCTTACTGCCTTGGTGTTGCTTGATTACCTAGAGGAGGGGTTGGAAAACCTTACCTAAATGACAATAGTAAGTAGTTTTTGCTTTTGTGGGCCATTTGGACTCCATTGCAACTACTCAATCCGCTGTTAAGAGCAGGAATGCAGTCATAGGACATGCATGCTGGATCTGGCATGGCTGCGATACAATACAACTTCACCGGTGCTGAAATTTGAATGCTCTGTGATTTTTTTTAAATTTATTTTTAATTTTTTTTAAATTTTATTTTATTTTTAAACTTTACAATATTGTATTAGTTTTGCCAAACATCAAAATGAATCCGCCACAGGTATACCCGTGCTCCCCATCCTGAACCCTCCTCCCTCCTCCCTCCCCATACCCTCCCTCTGGGTGGTCCCAAATTGAAGAATAATTGCTTCACAGAATTTTGTTGTTTTCTGGCAAACCTTAACATGAATCAGCCATAGGTGTACATGTGTCCCCTCCCTTCTGAACCTCCTTCCCATCTCCCGCCCCATCCCACCCCTCTAGGTTGATACAGAGCCCCTGTTTGAGTTTCTTGAGCCATACAGCAAATTCCCGTTGGCTATCTATTTTACATATGGTAATGTAAATTTCCATGTTACTCTTTCCATACATCTCAGCCTCTCCTCTCCTCTCCCCATGTCCATAAGTCTATTCTCCATTTCTATTTCTCCGTTGCTGCCTTGTAAATAAATTCTTCAGTACCATGTTTCAAGATTCCGTATATGTGCATTAGAAAACGATATTTATCTTTCTCTTTCTGACTCCCTTTACTCTGTATAGTAGGTTCTAGGTTCATCCACCTCATCAGAACTGACTCAAATGCATTCCTTTTTATGGCCGAGTAATATTCCATCATGTATATGTACTACAACTTCTTTATCCATTCATCTGTCGATGGACATCTCTCTAGGTTGCTTCCATGTTCTGGCTATTGTAAATAGTGCTATAATGAACAATGGGATACATGTGTCTTTTTCAATTTTGGTTTCCTCAGGGTGGTGGTGGCTTTATTCCTAGTTTTTAAGGAATCTCCATATCATCTTCCATACTGGTTGTATCAATTTACGTTCCCACCAACAGTGCAAAAACATTCCCTTTTCTCCATACCCTCTCCAGCATTTATTGTTTGTAGACTTTTTGATGATGGTCATTCTGACCAGTGTGATATCTCACTGTTGTTTTGATTTGCATTTCTCTAATAAAGAGTGATGTTGAGCTTCTTTCCATGTGTTTGTTAGCCATCTGTATGTCTTCTTTGGAGAAATGTCTGTTTAGGTCTTTTCCCCACTTTTGGATTGGGTTGTTTGGTTTTCTGGCATTGAAATGTGTGAGCTGCTTGTATATTTTGGAATTTAATCTTTTGTCAGTTGTTTCACTTGCTATTATTTTCTCCCATTCTGAGGATTGTCTTTTCACCTTGCTTATAGTTTCCTTTGCTGTACAAAATCTTTTAAGTTTAATCAGGTCCCACTTGTTTACTTTTGTTTTTACTTCCATTACTCTAGGAGGTGGGTCATAGAGGATCTTGCTTTGATTTATGTCATCAAGTGTTCTGCCTATGTTTTCCTCTAAGAGTTTTATAGTTTCTGGTCTTATATTTAGGTCTTTAATCCATTTTGAGTTGATCTTTGTGTATGGTGTTAGGAAGTGTTCTACTTTCATTCTTTTTATGTAGCCATCCAGTTTTCCCAGCACCATTTATTGAAGAGGATGTCTTTGCCCCATTGTATATTCTTGCCTCCTTTGTCAAAAATAAGGGACCCATAGGTGCAGGGGTTTATTTCTGGGCTTTCTATCTTGTTCCATTGGTTTATATTTCTGTTTTTGTGCCAGTATAATACTGTCTTGATGACTATAGCTTTGTAGTATAATATGAAGTCAGGAAGGTCGATTCCTCCAACTCCATTCTTTTTTCACAAAACTGCTTTTGCTATTTGGGGTCTTTTGTGCAAAGATGGGCTCAATAAAGGGCAGAAATGGTATGGACCTAACAGAAGCAGAAGATATTAAGAAGAGGTGGCAGGAATACACAGAAGAACTGTACAAAAAAGATCTTCATGACCCAGATAATCACGATGGTGTGATCACTGACCTAGAGCTAGACACCCTGGAATGCGAAGTCAAGTGGGCCTTAGAAAGCATCACGACGAACAAAGCTAGTGGAGATGATGGAATTCCAGTTGAGCTATTTCAAATGCTGAAAGATGATGCTGTGAAAGTGCTGCACTCAGTATGCCAGCAAATTTGGAAAACTCAGCAGTGGCCACAGGGCTGGAAAAGGTCTGTTTTCATTCCAATCTCAAAGAAAATGCAATGCCAAAGAATGCTCAAAGTACTGCACAATTGCACTCATCTCACACACTAGTAAAGTAATGCTCAAAATTCTCCAAGCCAGGCTTCAGCAATACATGAACCATGAACTTCCAGATGTTCATGCTGGTTTTAGAAAAGGCAGAGGAAGCAGAGATCAAATTGCCAACATCTGCTGGATCATGGAAAAAGCAAGAGAGTTCCAGAAAAACATCTATTTCTGCTTTATTGACTATGCCAAAGCCTTTGACTGTGTGGATCACAATAAACTGTGGGAAATTCTGAAAGAGATGGGAATACCAGACCACCTGACCTGCCTTTTGAGAAACCTATATGCAGGCCAGGAAGCAACAGCTAGAACTGGACATGGAACAACAGACAGGTTCTGAATAGGAAAAGGAGTACGTCAAGGCTGTATACTGTCACCCTGCTTATTTAACTTATATGCAGAGTACATCATGAGAAATGCTGGACTGGAAGAAACACAAGCTGGAATCAAAATTGCTGGGAGAAATCTCAATAACCTCAGATATGCAGATGACATCACCCTTATGGCAGAAAGTGAAGAAGAACTAAAAAGCCTCTTGATGAAAGTGAAATTGGAGAGTGAAAAAGTTGGCTTAAAGCTCAACATTCAGAAAATGAAGATCATGGCATCCGGTCCCATCACTTCATGGGAAATAGATGGGGAAACATTGGAAACAGTGTCAGACTTTATTTTTCTGGGCTCCAAAATCACTGTATATGGTGACTGCAGCCATGAAATTAAAAGACACTTACTCCTTGGAAGGAAAGTTATGACCAACCTAGAGAGCATATTCAAAAGCAGAGACATTACTTTGCCAACAAAGGTCCGTCTAGTCAAGGCTATGGTTTTTCCTGTGGTCATGTATGAATGTGAGAGTTGGACTGTGAAGAAGGCTGAGTGCCAAAGAATTGATGCTTTTGAAGTGTGGTGTTGGAGAAGACTCTTGAGAGTCCCTTGGACTGCAAGGAGATCCAACCAGTCCATTCTAAAGGAGATCAGCCCTGGGATTTCTTTGGAAGGAACGATGCTAAAGCTCACATGGCCACCTCATGTGAAGAGCTGACTCATTGGAAAAGACTCTGATGCTGGGAGGAATTGGGGGCAGGAGGAAAAGGTGACGACAAAGGATGAGATGGCTGGATGGCATCACTGACTCGATGGACGTGAAAGGAAAGTGAAGTAGCTCAGTCGTGTCCGACTCTTTGCGACCCCATGGATTGTAGCCTACCAGGGTCTTCCCTCCATGGGATTCTCCAGGCAAGAATACTGGAATGGGTTGCCAATTCCTTCTCCAGGGGATCTTTCCAGCTCAGGGATCGAACCCACATCTCCCGCATTGCAGGCAGATGCTTTAACCTCTGAGCCACGTGAGTCTGAGTGAACTCCGGGAGTTGGTGATGGACAGGGAGGCCTGGAGTGCTGCGATTCATGGGGTCGCAAAGAGTCGGACACGACTGAGTGACTGAACTGAACTGTGTTTCCACATGAATTGTGAAATTTTTTGTTCTAGCTTTGTGAAAAATGCCATTGGTAATTTGATAGGGATTGCATTGAATCTGTAGGCTGCATTTGGTAGTATAGTCATTTTCACAATATTGATTCTTCCTACCCAGGAGCATAGGATATCTCTCCATCTGTTTATGTCATCTTTGGTTTCTTCATCAATGTCTTATAATTTTCTATGTACAGTTCTTTTGTCTCCTTATGTAAGTTTATTCCTAGGTATTTAATTCTTTTTGTTGTAATGGTGAATGGGATTGATTCCTTAATTTCTCTTTCTGATTTTTCATTGTTAGTATATAGAACTGCAAGCAATTTCTGTGTGTTGGTTTTGTATCCTGCAACTTTCCTAAATTCACTGAATAGCTCTAGTAATTTTCTGATACTGTCTTTAGGATTTTCTGTGTACAGTATCATGTCCTCTGCAAACAGTGAGAGCTTTACTTCTTTTCTGATCTGGATTCCTTTTATTTCTTTTTCTTCTCTGATTGCTGTAGCTAGGAATCGAGAAATATGTTGAATAATATTGGTAAAAATAGACACCCTTGTCTTGTTCCTGATCTTAGGAGGAATGCTTTCAGTTTTTCACCATTGAGAATAATGTTTGCTGTAGGCTTATCATATATGGCCCTTACTATGTTGAGGTAGGATCCTTCTGTGCCCATTTTTTGAAGAGTTATAATGATAAATGGGTGCTGAATTTTGTCAAAGGCTTTTTTGCATCTATTGAGATTATCATATGGTTTTTATCTTTTAATTTGTTAATATGTTGTATCACATTGATTGATTTGCATATATTAAAGAATCCTTGCATTCCTGGAATAAACCCAATTTGATCATGGTGTATGGGCCTTTTGATGTGTTGCTGAATTCTGTTTGCTAAAGTTTTGTTGAGGATTTTTGCATCTATGTTCATCACATGTAGTTTTCTTTTTCTGTGTTGTCTTTGTCTGGTTTTGGTATCAGGGTGATGGTGGCCTCATAAAATGATTTTGGAAATGTTCCTTCCTCTGCAATTTTTTGAAAGAGTTTTAGAAGGATAGGCATTAGCTCTTCTCTAAATGTTTGATAGAATTCTCCTGTGAAGCCATCTGGTCCTGGGCTTCTTTTTTTTGGGAGATTTTTGACCACAGCTTCAGTTTCAGTGCTTGTAATTGGGTTGTTCATAATTTCTATTTCTTCCTGGTTCAGTCTTGGAAGATTGAACTTTTCTAAGAATCTGTCCATTTCTTCCAGCTTATCCATTTTATTGCCATATAGTTGTTCATAATAGTCTCTTATAATCCTTTGTATTTCTGCATTGTCTGTTGTAACCTCTCCTTTTTCATTACTAATTTTGTTGATTTGATTCTTCTCTCTTTTTTTCTTGATGAGTCTGGCTAAAGGTTTGTCAATTTTGTTTATTTTCTCAAAGAACCAGCTTTTAGTTTTATTAATCTTTACTATTATTTCTTTCATTTCTTTTTCATTTATTTCTGCTCAGATCTTTATGATTTATTTCTTTCTACTAATTTTTTTTGTTCTTCTTTTTCCAGTTGTTTTAGGCATAAAGTTAGGTTATCTATTCAGTGTTTTTCTTGTTTCTTGAGGTAGGATTGTATTGCTATAGACTTAGAACCGCTTTTCTGCATCCCATAGGTTTTGAGTTGTCGTGTTTTCATTGTCATTTGTTTCTAGAAATTTTTTTGATTTCCCTTTTGATCTCTTCAGTAACCTGTTGGTTATTTAGAAACATGTTGCTTAATCCCCATGTATTTGTGTTTCTTACAGTTTTGTTCTCGTAACTGATATTTAATCTCATAGCGCTGTGGTCAGAGAAGATGCTTGACACGATTTCAATTTTCTAAAGTTTACTGAGGTTTGATTTGTGACCCAAGATGTGGTCTATCCTGGAGAATGTTCCATATGCACTTGAGAATAAGATGTATTCTTCTGCATTTGGATGGGATGCCCTGAAGATATCAATGAGATCCATCTCATCTAATATATCCTTTAAGACTTGTGTTTCCTTATTAATTTTCTGTTTTGATGATCTGTCCATTGGTGCGAGTGGGGTGTTAAATTCTCCTACTATTATTGTGTTACTGCCAGCTTCTCCTTTTTTGTCTGTTAGTGTTTGTCTGATGTATTAAAGTGTTTCTCTGTTGGGTGCATAGATATTTACAATTGTTATGTCTTCCTCTTGGATTAATCCCTTGATCATTATGTAGTGTCCTTCCTTATCTCTTGTAATCTTCTTTATTTTAATGTCTGTTTTTTCTGATATGAGGATTGCTACTCCAGCTTTCTTTTGCTTCCCATTTGCATGGAATATATTTTTGCATTCTCTCACTTTCAGTCTGTATGTGTCTTTAGGTCTGAAGTGGGTTTATTGTAGACGGCATATATATGGGTCTTGTTTTTGTATCTATTCAGTCAGTCTGTGTCTTTTGGTTGGAGCATTTAATCCATTTACATTTAAAGTAATTGGGAGAATGGCATTGAAACATGTATAATATCATGTATGAAATGAGTCACCAGTCCAGGTTCGATGGACAATACTGGATGCTTGGGGCTAGTGCACTGGGACGACCCAGAGGGATGGTATGGGGAGGGAGGAGGGAGGAGGGTTCAGGATGGGGAACACATGTATACCTGTGGCAGATTCATTTTGATATTTGGCAAAACTAATACAATTTGTAAAGTTTAAAAATAAAATAAAATTAAAAAAATAAAGTAATTATTGATATATATGTTCTTATTGCCATTTTCTTAATTGTTTGGGGTTGCTTTTGTAGATCTTTTTCTTCTCTATATTTCTTGAGTATATAAGTCCCTTTAACATTTATTGTAAAGCTGGTTTGGTGGTACTGAATTCTCTAAACTTTTGCTTGTCTGAAAAGCTTTTTATTTTTCCAACAATTTTGAGTGAGATCCTTGCCAGGTATAGTAATCTTGGTTGTAGATTTTTTCCTTTTAGTACCTTAACTATATCCTGTCATCCCCTTCTGGCCTGCAGAGTTTCTGCTGAAAGATCAGCTGTTAAGCATCTGGGGTTTCCCTAGTATGTTACTTGTTGCTTCTCCCTTGCTGCTTTTAATATTCTTTTTTTTGTTTAGTCTTTGTTAGTTTGATTAGTGTGTGTCTTGGCATGTTTCTCCTTGGGTTTTATCCTGTATGGGACTCTTTGTGCCTCTTGGAATTGATTGACTATTTCCTTTTCTATGTTGGGGAAATTTTCAACTATAATCTCTTCAAAAATTTTCTCGTACCCTTTCTCTTTCTCTTCTTCTTCTGGGACCTTTATAATTGGAATGTTAGTGCATTTGATATTGTCCCAGAGGTCTCTGAAACTATCCTCAGTTCTTTTCATTCTTTTTACTTTATTCTGCTCTTCAGAAGTTATTTCTACCATTTTATCTTCCAGCTCACTGATGCATTCTTCTGCTTCAGCTATTCTGCTATTGATTCCTTCTAGAGTATTTTTGATTTCAGTAGCTGTGTTATTTGTCTCTGCATGCTTATTGTTTAATTCTTCTAGGTCTTTGTTAATTGATTCTTGCATTTTCTCCATTTTGTTTTCAAGGTTTTGATCATCTTTACTATTTTTATTCTGAGTTCTTTTTCAGGTAGCTTGCCTATTTCCTCTTCATTTGTTTGGATTTCTGTGTTGCTAGTTTGTTCCTTCATTTGAGTAGCATTTCTCTGCCTTTTCATTATTTATTTATTTTTTTAACGTATTGTGTTTGAGATCTCCTTTTCCCAGGCTTCAAGGCTGAATTCTTTCTTCCTTTTGGTTTCTGCCTTCCTAAGGTTGGTCCAGTGGTTTGTGTGAGCTACAGGGTGAGATTTGTGCTGAGTTTTTGTTTGTTTGTTTGTTTTTCCTCTGATGGGCAAGGCTGAGTGAAGGGTAATCCTGTCTGCTGATGGTTGGGCTTGTATTTTTGTTTTGTTTGTTGTTCAGATGAGGCGTCCTGCACAGGATGCTACTGATGGTTCAGTGATGCTGGGTCTTATATTCAAGTGGTTTCCTTGTGTGAGTTCTCACTATGTGATACTCCCTATGGCTAGTTCTCTGGTGGTCTAGGGTCTTGGAGTCAGTGCTCCCACTCCAAAGGCCTAGGGCTTGATCTCCTCCACTTGGTGCTGGGACGGTGCTGGCCGGGCTCAGTGGCCTATGTGATCTTTTATGTGTGACAAAATACTCTTCTTTTTTTCTCCTTCTACTACTTAAAAATATAAAACCCATTCTCAACTTCTGACCTATATAAAAACAAGTGGAGAGCTGGATTGGGCTGGAGTTTGCCAACCCTGGCTCAGGAGGATGGGGATGGAGTCAGCCAGATCTGCTCATAAACCTTTGCTTGCCACTCACTGTGTGACTTTGGGGAATACATTTAATCTCCAAGCCTCACTTTCAAAATGGGGACATTTACACTGACATTGTATAGTAGGGGTGTTGTGAAGATTAATTAAGGTTGGGATTAGGAGATCAAACTATTACATATAGGATTAATAAACAAGAAGGTTCTATTATATAGCACAGGTAACTATATTCAATATTCTATAGTAAACCATAATAGAAAAGAATATGAAAAAGAATATATATATATATATTTGTATAATGGAATCACTTTGCTGTACAGTAGAAATTAACACAACATTCTAAATCAACTATATTTCAGTTTTTAAGACAAAATAATGCATGTAAAATTTTTAGTTGACTGCTGGGCACGTAGCTCATGGTCGATCATTTGTGATCAGTCATTTGTCACCTTTTGTTGTTCTGGGAGTCGTTATTTGATGTTTGCAGTTCAGTCACACAGTTATGGGGAAACTGAGGGGTTTTTCAGCCAGTGGGACGTGTACTGGTTTTTCCACCAGTAAGATAAAATGACGTCTGGGTAAAAGAGAGACTTCCTCACACTTTGCAAACTATCCACCATACTTGAATTGAGAATATAAGAATATTGCTAAAGAGTCAGTAATGAAATCATCACTCAGGTTGTTACCCGTGATCCTCTCTGATGCAGTAGTGGGAAATAGCCACAGGAACACAGAGATGGGAAAGATGGTACAAACAGAAAAATGGAGAACTTGAGCTTCGTTGCAGGATTGTGTGTAAGTGCTGTGATATGGGTGAGATTTAACTTCTTAGTGTGCTTCTTTCTCTTCAAATAAAATGTTGAAATTATGCTATGGGCAAGTATTTAAAAACAGAAATACCTTTATAACAGATTGAGTAAATATCATGTTGTAAAATTAAAAAAGTATAAAAAACATTCTAAGGTCTTCAAAGTAGTTTGGCTACTAATCTTTCATTTTCATCTCAAATATCACCTTCCATAAGGGGATTTTCTTAATCTAGCAGCAACATGGATACAGCTAGAGATTATCATACTAAGTGAAGTAGGTCAGATAGAGAAAAACAAATGCAATATGATATCACTTATATGTGGAATCTAAAATATGACACAAATGAGCCTGTCTATGACACAGAATGGAGAAGGCAATGGCAACCCACTCCAGTACTCTTGCCTGGAGACTCTTGGACAGAGGAGCCTGGCAGGCTACAGTCCATGGGGTTGCAGAGTCGGACACAACTGAGCGACTGACACATACACACACACACACACACACACGACACAGAAACAGACTCGCAGGGAACAGAGTAGTGCCTACCAAGTGAGAAGTTGTTGGAGAAGGATGTGCTGCTGCTGCTGCTGAGTCGCTTCAGTCGTGTCTGACTGTGTGACCCCATAGACGGCAGCCCACCAGGCTCCCCCATTCCTGGGATTCTCCAGGCAAGAACACTGGAGTGGGTTGCCATTTCCTTCTCCAATGCATGAAAGTGAAAAGTGAAAGTGAAGTTGCTCAGTTATGTCTGACTCTTAGCGACCCCATGGACTGCAGCCTACCAGGTTCCTCTGCCCATGGGATTTTCCAGGCAAGAGTACTGGAGTGGAGTGCCATTGCCTTCTCTGCAGGATGTACTAGGAGGTTAGAATTAGCAGATGCAATCTTTGAAAAATAGGATGGGTAAACCACAAGGTCCTGCCGTATAGCATGTGTGTGTGTGGGAATTCGCTTCAGTCGTGTCCTCCTGGCAGGACTGTAGCCTGCCAGGCTCCTCTGTCCAATTCTCCAGGCAAGAATACTGGAGTGGGTTGCCATTTCCTTCTCCAGGGATTTTCCCAATCCAGAGATCAAACCCACGTCTCTTATGTCTCCTGCATCGGCAGGTGTGTTCTTTACCAAGGACCACCTGGGAAGCCTCCTGTATAGCACAGAGAACTATATTCAATATCTTATGATAAACCATAATGGGGAATGATATATATATATATTTATATAAAGAATGTATATGTATATATGTGTGTGTGTGAGTGTATACCTGTGTCACTTTGCTGTAGAGCAGTAATTAACACAACATTGTAAATCAACTGTACTTCAATGACAAAATAGAATGAAGAGGATTTTCTTGATCTAAAATATCGGAAATAGCCATCCAACTCCATCCCTTAATTACTGTGCCTCATTGCTCTATGTTTTTCTCTTTGTAACACTTTTTGCAGTCAGACATCGATTTGTTGGCCCGCTGATCATCTATATTTCTCCCACTAAAATGTGAATTCCGCAAGAGCCACCCTCTCTCTGTCTCCCGGGAACTCAGAAAGGCATTTTTGACAGACAGGCTGCCTGTCTGCCTGCCTTTACTAGGAAAGGAGGAAAGTAGAGCATCAGTGTTCTGGGAGGTCAGATTCCTGCTGGGCTAACAGTCTTCTCAGGGCCTGGCTGTATTTTTTTTTCCCCCCTCAACTAACTTTTAAAGAGGAGGAAACATCTGGAAAATTGTCCTGGCCACAGAAAATAAAAAATAAAACTCAGGGCAGATGGTACTGTCTAGTAACAACAACTGGAGGTGAAAATTCAGCTGGCAACAGGGGTAATTGTCAAAATATTTAGCGACTGCCCAAGTTGTTCATGTTATATTGTTTATCTCAACTTCTGACAAATTTATAATTCGGCCTGGCAGATAACTGATTGACTTTCCCCAAGTGCATATAGAGAGTGGAGCCCTGTTTTCCCACCAGCATGAAAGCCAGTCTTGATGCTAGATCCTGTTCCAGGTCCAAAATAGGAAGGTTTCCTGAAAAGTCCTTTTAAGATCAGTTTCTACCTTAGGAGGAAAATACTCTTATGATACAGGCTTCAGTGAGCATCTTTAGCAATGAACTTGCTGGAAACCCTAATCTTTTTCTCTAAGGAGATGTATCTTATTATCTTTAAAATCATCTTCAAATGTCCTGTTAAAGAGGAAATGAGGGAGAGTGGTGAGAAACGTGAAGCGTTTCCCCTTTCGAGGCTGTACCTTGCTGACTAGTGTATTTGGTTGTTGAATTACTGGGAGGAAGGTGGTTCCAGATTCAGTTCTTAACATAGATCAGCTCACAGGTATAAAGGGCTTCCCCAGTGGCTCAGTGGGTAAAGAATCTGCCTGCAATGCAGGAGATACGAGTTCTATCCTTGGGTCAGGAAGACTCTCTGGAGGAGGGCATGGCAACCCACCTCAGTATTCTTGCCTAGAGAATCCCACAGACAGAGGAGCCCTGGGGGGCTACATAGGGTTGATAAAGAGTCAGATGTGACTGAGCATGCATAGGTATACATAAGTCTCAGTTGCTGCCCAACAAAACACACACATTTCTGGGTTGTGGACATTTCTCTGGTGTCTATAAGCTGATTACTGGTTTTTGCTCAGATAAAATGGGCTTACATTTTATCTGCTGTTCCTTGCAAATAATAAATATCTTCTGAAGTCTCAAAGCTACTCCTGTCCCATAAGGGAGTGATATTGGGTAAAGAGGAAGTTATAAGGGAAGTTGATTTTTTGAGGCTGATTAACAAGAACTGGTTCAGACTATATTTTACTGTATGACCAGGGAAAGCAAAAGCACAGTTTGAAAATGGAGCTATTAGAATATCTCTTGGAAAAGTCTTAATTTACAGAATTCTCCAGCTCCCAAAGCCTAGAAAATGATATTTTCCTCTCAGACTGGTTTCAGTTGAGTAAGTGTCACTTTAGGAACCAAAGTCTAGGGTCAGGCTGCCTGGGCCTAAAGCCATCCCATTTCCTAATGGCTTTAGCAATGGTCTCTTTTTCAAAAACCTCCTCTTTTTGTACTAAGAAGTATTACTTAAAAAGACTGTGGTGTTAGTGTTATACAGTTTCCTGTGGGAATTTTCTTCACGGTGGTCTCTGAAGCTGGATATCTGTGTTTGTTCCACTGCTTTGATTTTGGTGTCGCTTTTCCCCTCCCTGTCTGATGTGGCTGGTAGAAAGCGGAAACCCTGAGAAGCCAGCAAGTTTGTAAAACCACATTATCCAAAGAGTCTCAAACCAAAGGTTGGTCTCATGGCTCCACAGTCTACCCACCCTGTCTGTTTTGTGCAAGCACTCTAAAAATACAGTTTACCCTAGAAAAATATGAAGTCAAAAGTGTGCTTTCCAATCAATATTTGTTGTATTTTTTTTAAAAAAACCCTTAATTTAATTTTCCCTTTTACAATATTCTCAGTCATTAAAAATGGCATTTTGTTTTGTTTTGATGTAATTAATGATGAAAGGATGCTTTGAAAATATCAAAAGCTCCTACATGTCCATCGACTGATGAATAAATAAAGAAGCTGTTGTATAGATATATATATACACAATGGAATGTTATGCACCATAATAAAGAATGAATCTGAGTCAGATCTAGTGAGACAGATGAACCTGGAGACTGTTATACAGAGTGAAGTGAGTCAGAAACAGAAAGACAAATACCGTATAGTAACACATATACATGAGATCTAGAAAAATGATACTGATGTGCCTGTTTTCAGGGAAGCAGTAGAGGTGCAGACGTAGAAACTAGACTTGCGGATGCAGCAGGGGAAGGAGAGGGCAGGACGGACTGACAGAGCAGCGTGGAAGTGTGCACACTGCCATATGTGGAATGGAGAGCCGGTGGGGAGTTGCTGTATGATGCAGGGAACTCAGCCTGGTACTTTGTGACAACCGAGAGGGGAGGGATAGGGTGGGAGGTGGGAGGGAGGTTCAAGAGGGAGGGGACATACGTATACCTATGGCTGATTCATGTTGATGTATGGCAGAAGTCAACACAGCATTGCAAAGCACTTGTCCTCCAGTTAACTGTTTTTTGTTTTTTTTTTTTAATGAGAAAAGAAAAGAAAATGCCCAGAGCTCACTGAAGTTTGATAATGCTCAAAGGAAAGTGAAGGACTAGAGCTGAAGGCATTTAGGTTCGAAGATTGCCGTCTGTGAGATGGGGACCAGTGGAGTCTTGCAGCTCCCAGCTTGAGGGACATGGGACACGAAGCCTTCATCCCTGGTGGATGAGGGACCCCAATTTGCCTTTTCTGTGGCATGAAAACTCCTAGCTGGGTGATTTATTCATAAACTAATCAGACATTTAGAACACCCTTAGACCATGGTAGAGATAAGCATGAAACTTACACACAGAGAAACTCCTCAGCCCAGGCTCTGTGAGAACCCTTGGAAATCAACTTCTACTTCCATGTTTGAAAGTTAGAAGTCATAAGAATCAGAAAAGCAGACCGCAAAACTCACAACTCAATAATTGTGAACTATAGAACAATGAAGGAGACATTCCAAAGAAAGAATAACTATTATAAAAAACATAAAAATAAAATTTGGGAAAGAATGAATAGAATATTTTAGAGATGCTAAATATACATCCCTGAAATAGCTTTCACGTACAGTTTACATAGAAGAGTATCAGAACTGAAACTAGATTCAGAAGATGTATCTTGGAAAACACTCAGAAGACACACAGCGAGAAGGGAAATAAAAGCCAAAGGAGGGCCTAGAGATGTGAAGGTAACATGAGACATTCCAGCAGGAGAATCACACAGGACAGAACAGAAAGGATGTTAGAGAGGCCAGACTTGAAGGCCTTGGGGACAGAACTTCCCAGACTTGAGGAAGATTCAATTACTATTGAGATGAAAGAACCTAAATAAAAATGATAAGACTTACTGTATAGCACAGGGAACTTTACTTAAAACTCTGTAATAACCTATATGGGAAAAGACTCTGAAAAAGAATGGATACATATGTATGTATAACTGAATCACTTTGCTGTACAGCAGAAATTAAGACACTGTAAATCTACTATACCTAGTAGAAGTAAAAACTTAAAAAGAAAGTAGCATGAGAATTCTTGCATAGGCAAAACAGACAAGCAAAAATTCACACCCACAGGTATATCATAATGAAAAAGGAAAACTTCAAAGACAAAGATTGAAAAAAAAAAACCTCTCACTAAGCCAGATCACCTGTGAAATCTTAATAAACAGATTGAGAACAAAGCACTCATCATCAGAAATGTAGCTGTAAGACTGTAAAATAACTTCTGAGTTATGAAGGAGAATAAGATGTGTCTAGAATTCTGTGATAAGCTAAACTGTCATTCAAACTATAAAGATTGGCAAGATTGAAATTTACATACCTATAAATTTGATTCCTGAAGCAAAGCAAAATAATACAAGCAAAATGACAAAAACTAATAATGGAGGTATTTTCCTAAGAAGGAAATTAAACCCTGAAGAAGGTATATGATGCAAATAGCAAGTTGATAAACATGTTGGTTCAGTTCAGTTCAGTCGCTCAGTTGTTTCTGACTCCTTGCGACCCCGTGGACTGCAGCACGCCAGGCCTCCCAGTCCATCACCAACTCCCGGAGTTTACTCAAACTCATGCCATTGAGGCGGTGATGCCATCCAACCATCTCATCCTCTGTTGTCCCCTTCTTCTCCCGCCTTCAATCTTTCCCAGCATCAGGGTCTTTTCAAATGAGTCAGCTCTTCGCATCAGGTGGCCAAAGTATTGGAGTTTCAGCTTCAGCATCAGTCCTTCCAATGAATATTCAGGACTGATTTCCTTTAGGATTGACTGATTCAGTCTCCTTGCAGTCCAAGGGACTCTCAAGAGTCTTCTCCAACACCACAGTTCTAAAGCATCAATTCTTTGGCGCTCAGCTAAATATTAGCTATACAAATAATTGGGCTTCCCTGGTGGCTCAGCCCTATTACTGATTTTGAGACTTTTCCTTCTCAGCACTGAGCCTGGAACAGAATTCAGACTCAGTGTGAGTACATCAGTAGAGGATGCATTGCTCAACTCTGGTGCTGCCAGAGTCCGCAGAAGCAAGAGAGTTGCAGAACCTGGGAGACCTCAGCCCTGCTGCAAGGGGACATTTCTGTACTCAGGTTAGGCTCTCACCCTGTTTTGGCATCATTCCTTCCCTTGTAGCGTGAACCCCTTCCATATTTCCTCCAAAGGAAAGCTAACCGTGTGAACCAGCCCCTAAAGACTCTTATCGATACGTTTTACATTACAACGCCATTTCCACAAGGTGAGGATCCTATCACAGTGACAGCTGGAAAGTGGATCTACCTGGAGCGCTTTAACTTCACTGGGTGATTGCCTTGTGATTCAAGTGATGTCCTTTTTCTTTCCTTGTTTTGTCTCTTTTCTGCCACCAGGTCTAGCTCACTTTAATAATATTTTCTTTCAAATTTAGTCATTTAAATTCACTTCTTTTATTTATTTTTATTTAAAAACATTTTTATTGGAGTATGGTTGCTTTACAGTGCTGTGTTAGTTTCTGCTGTACTGCAAATGAATCGGTTATCTGTATGCATACATCCCATCTTAGATTTCCCTCCTATTTAGGTCACCATTTATTTTAGCTAGACTTATACCCTTTTTCACATTCTCTTTCTGATCTACATCTCACTCTTCTCTTAAATTTTTACTTTATAAAAAGGATCCAATTTGTGATTTTTCCCCATCTGTTTTTCTTGTTTCATTTTTCCTTTGTATTACTTTGCCGCTTTAATACACAACTATCACGGAACAGCTATATCCTCTATTATTAAAGCTTCCCACACTAAACCACGTAAACTTATACCCTCTAATCCTTTCTTTCCAAGGTAATCTTCTCTTAGCCGGGCCCAGGTGCTGGATTCAGAAATAACCTTGTCCCACTGCCAGATAGAGCTGTGACCTATTTCCTCATCCCATTGTTCGGAGGGTTGCCATGATACCATGTCCTTTGTGATTCATTGGCTGCTCTAATTATAAATCCATGCTATTCCTGTAATAGCCACCAAGTCTCAGGGTAGATTTCCATATGCCACATCTCGCATATCTCTTCTTTCAGGGACCACTTCTCTTCTCTTCTGTCCAACCTGGGAACGTGGACATGGGGAAGCAGCCATCCCAAGAGGGCTTGTTCTCTATACCCCTGCCTTGGCTGAAAGAATTGCATGTACAGTTTTACAATGTGTCCTTTCTAGGGTGATCCAAGACCTGTTATTCAAAATTCTTACTCTAATTTCCAGCCGAAGGACTTTCTTTCTCTCTCTTTATTTTGGCCATGCTGTGCGACTTGTGGGATCTTAGTTCTCTACCAACCAGGGATTGCACCACGTCTCCTACTGTGGACGCAGAGTCCTAACCACCTGACCACCGGGAAAGACCCCCTTTTTGCTCTCTATTGTAAGCCACACTACAGCACATTCCTGATGATTGGACCCTTTGCCACTTCACTATATTTCTTTTCTTTTTTATTGAATTATAGTTGACTTACAATATTGTGTTAATTTCTGCTGTACAGCAAAGTGACTCAGCCACACACAAACATACATTCTTTTTTATATTCTTTTCCATTATGAGGCCACTACCCTATATTTCCTTTTGATCCTAGACAACTCAATACATAACATATATGAACAGGACCTACAGCCCTGTGGACAAGAGTCCTCATGGGGCTCCCACAGCTTTGCAGATCATGCACCCAAAGTACATAGGAGCCTGGGCTACCATGGTTCTCTTCTAGAAAACATGACCAGAACCAATCACACTACTCATTAGCTCTGAGAGCCTTTTTACACTGCATGTCACCACCATGGGCAGAGGCAGAAGCAAAGTCCCGCCAATACCAGAGAAGAAGTAAAGAGATTTTAAAAAATATTAACGTTACATGGCATCTTGAATGCATTTCCTGTGTAGATGAGGTGAAATTCCCCTTCAACCTCCATTCCCAGTGCCGCACTAACTCCCCAACTTTAACTGTGGTCATCTTCTTTTTCTTTTGGTGTGTATTTCCAGATCTTTGTCTATGCATTTTCATACTTCAGCATATGACCTGTAAACAATAAATAACACCACTGTGTATCTGGGTGTTTTTTTCTTTAACCTAATAACATGCTTAGTTTGCTAGGGCTGCCATAGCAAAATACCGCAGACTGGGTGGCTTAAACAACAGAGGTTTATTTCCTCAAAGTTTGGGAGGATTGCCGTCTGAGATCAGGGACTGTTTCCCCCGAGGCCTCTCTCCTTGGCCTGCCTTCTTCCTGGGTCCTCACATGGCCCCTCTCTGTGTCGTGCATCCCTGGAGTCTGTGCCCTAGTCTCTTTTCTTGTAAGACACCAGTCAGTATGGGTTTGGGTCCATCCTGACAGCCTCCTTTCAACTTAATCACATCTTTAAAGGCTCTACTCCAAACACTCATCTTCTGAGGTACTAGGGGTAAGGGCTTCTTTTTTAAAAAGTTATTTTTGGTTTTCAATGTGATTTTTATTTTATATTTACAGTTGATTTACAATGTTGTGTTAGTATCAGGTGTACAGCATAGTGACTCCATTATACGTATACACGTTTCCATTCTTTTTCAGACTCTTTTCCATACAGCTTATTACAGGATGTTGGGTAGAGTTCTCTATGCTAAACAGTGGATTCTTTCAGGTTATTTCTTTGATAAATAGTATGCTAAGAGTCGGACACGACTGAGCGACTTCCCTTTCACTTTTCACTTTCATGCATTGGAGAAGGAAATGGCAACCCACTCCAGTGTTCTTGCCTGGAGAATCCCAGGGACGGGGGAGCCTGGTGGGCTGCCGTCTGTGGGGTCGCACAGAGTCGGACACGAGTGAAGAGACTTAGCAGCAGCAGCAGCATGCATTTATTAATCCCAAACTCCTAATTTATCCCTCCCCCCACCTTTCCTCTTTGGTAACCATATGTTTGTTTTGAAGTCCATGAATCTGTTTCTATTTTATAAATAAGTTCATTTGTATCACTTTTTAGATTCCACATATGTGATATCATATTTCTCTTTCTGATTTACTTCACTTAGTATGCTAATCTCTAGTTGCATCTACTTTGCTGCAAATGACAAATTTTGTCCTTTTTATGGCTGAGTAATGTTCCATTGTATATATGTACCACATCTTCTTTGTCCATTCATCTGTTTATGGACACTGAGGTTTCTTCCATGTCCTGGATTGTAAATAGTGCTACAGTTAACAATGGGGTACATGTATCTTTTTGAATTCTAATTTTCTATGGATATATGCCCAGGAGTGGGATTGTTGGATCATATGGTAATTCTATTTTTAGTTTACTGGGGGTTAAGGTTTTTTCATATGAATTTAGGTGAGTGGTGATGGTACAGTTGAACTTTTAGTGCAAACCTTTGCTGATCTTTCCATTTATAACATAAAGATTATATTAGTTACAATTATATTCAACTGATAAGAACTACCAAATAACTGGTTTAAAAATATAAGAATTTTTTCTCTCACCCACTTTCGAATTAGAGAGAGAGTCAACGTAGGGCTGGTCTTGTGTTCCCTGGTGTCAGAAGTGCAGCCCGTTTCTAGCCTGTTGTCTTGTGGTGTGTCAGTTCTTCTCAAAACCAACTATGATCCAAGACAGCTCAAAATGCATTCACTTTGCCTGAATTAAGAGTCAGCTGGAAAGAGTTGCCTTAAGAACAATCCCTGCAGTTAAGGACATAACTCATTCTTGTGTACCATTGGCTAGAAGCTAGATACATTGTCTAGCCAACTGCAGGTAGCTCTGGGAAACTTATCTTTCAGGTGTGATGATCACATTCCCAGCTAAATCTAGGGATTCTGTTATTCATAAAGAAAGTGCTCAGTCATGTCTGACCCTACGGACTGTAGCCCGCCAGGCACCTCTGTCCATGGGGATTCTACAGGCAAGAATACTGGAGTGGTTACCATGCCCTCTTCCAGGGGATTTTTCCAACTCAGGGATCAAACCCTGGTCTCTCGCATTGCAGGCAGATTTTTTACCATCTGAGATGAAATATACCAATTTTTTGACTACTGAGTGGTTTGGCTATTTTGATAACTTCTTTAGAAGAAAGCAGTTGGAGCACAGAAGAGGTGGATGAATTCCTAGTGTTTGTTGTGATTTCTAGAAATCACTGGCATTCTTACATTTTTTTTTTTTCTTATGGCTGTTCTTCGCTCCCCAGTCAGGGATAGAACCTGAGGCCCCTGCAGCGGGAGTGTGGAGTCTTAACCATTGGGCCACCAAGGCAGTCCCTTGCTGGCCACTTTTGTCCGTCTGTGGTTTCAAGCATCTCCTAAGGCCCTTGCAAGCTCACCTCCATCCTTTCCCTCACCCTGCTCTCTACCAGATGAGGTGTTCTGTAGAGACTGTACTCACAAGCTCCTTTGCCTTCTAGCTTTCAATTTGGTTCACCCCAGAGGGAAGCCCTGATACAATCAGAGGAAGGTGGAGAGTGAGGTCAGAGATTTTTGACCCTTGGATTCCTCCTTGCGAAGTGGCCTCAGGCTGGCTGTGTCCCATGAGTAAAGTCCACTGCACTTTGCTTTTTTTCCTTTTCCAATCTGGATATCTTTTATTTCTTTTCCCTTCCTTATTGCATTGGCTACAATCTCTAGTACAGTGCTTTCGTTATTTCAGCTTTTTTTTTTTCTTGCTGTTGTTGAAGAGTAGTTGACTTACAGTGTTGTCACTATTCTTTTTAAGGCTTCCTTTTCTCTATGGAAAAGGCTTCCTTTTCTCTTTGTCCCTTTTCTCCTTAAACTGATGAGTGGTACCTGTTCTTCCAGTGTTACCAGCTATAAGTTATTACACAACCTCTTGATGTCTCCTTATGCTTCAACCCATATCTGTATGTATGGTGGTGGTGGTTTAGTCACTAAGTCGTGTCTGACTCTTTCGACCCCATGGACCGTAGCCTACCAGGATCCTCTGACCCTGGGATTTCCCAGGCAAGAATACTGAAGTGGGTTGCCATTTCCTTCTCCAGGGGATCTTCCCAACCCAGAAAGCCCCATCCTGGGGCTCCTGCATTGCAGGCAGATTCTTTACCAAATGAGCTACAAGGGAAGCCCATCTGTATGTATAAATACACACAGAAATTATCCAGTTTGAGTGGGTCAAGTAATTCCTGAACCTGATTAATAATAAAAACACTGAGTCTGAGGGTGTGGTTCTCTAGTATTTCAGTAGCAACCTTACTTTGTTCCATGTGAGATTTCCACCCTGTTCTAGTCCTTGTCATTCCTTTTGATCAACTTGCTTTACTTCTGGAGATCAGTTTGTTCATCTGTAAAATAAGAAAACATCTAGATCAGTGGTTCTCAAACTTGAATGCTCACCAAAATCAACTGGAGGGCTGTTAAAACAGATTGATGAACCACACCCCAAAGTTTTAAATTCAGTAGGTCTGAGATAGGGCCAAGAATGTACATTTATAACAGGCTCCCAGGGGATGCACTGCTGTGGCTGGTGCCAGGACCTCACTCTGTGGGACCCTGGTCTAGGAGATGACTTCTAAGACCTCATCCACTTCAGTGTTCAGTGACCTAAGTCAGCCGATGTGGCATAACTACACTTTTCTGTTCTCATAGAACAGAAACGATGATGATGAAATGATTCTACTGTTGTCTTTTGGAAGAATACATCCAGTAATAGTTACCACAGATGCTGTGCTATAGCCGTCTGGATAAGATGGCCATCATCTTGAATTATTTGGCAAATAATAAAAACTGGGTCAAAGCATACACCCTTGAAAAAAAAAATCATCAATGCCAAGTCTGCACTTACAGCACACATTCAGGAGTTCCCCATGCGTGTCATTCATGTATAATATCATATATGAAACGAGTCACCAGTCCAGGTTCGATGCACGATACTGGATGCTTGGGGCTGGTGCACTGGGACGACCCAGAGGGATGGTATGGGGAGGGAGGAGGGAGGAGGGTTCAGGATGGGGAACACGTGTATACCTGTGGCAGATTCATGTTGATATATGGCAAAACCAATACAACATTGTAAAGTTAAAAAATAAAATAAATTAAATTAAAAAATAAACAAACAGCTAAAAAAATAAAAAAAAATAAAAGCTGGGTCAAAGCATACACACTTGAAGAAAAAAAATCATCAATGCCAAGCCTGCATTTACAGCACACACTCAGGGGTTCCCCATGTGTGCATTCCTTAGTAGATTTCAGTGTCCAAATGTTTTCCTTTGTCTCTCATTTTCAGAGACATTTGGCTTGCCTCTGAAATTTTACATTTGGTCAAAAGCACATGACAATTGGTGAATATGTCTTTGCCATCTGCTAGAGCCTTAGTTTGTAGACTGAGATATGTACCCAATTTTTCTTCTTTGCTCAGCAACTCCTATCATTAGCTCCTAGCCTATGTTAGGTAGTCAAAAAATGCTAAAGAATAAAACATATATAATACCTTTCAAATAATCTTTTTAGGCCAGTTGGATAAACTGTCACAGTTCTGACAGTCAGAGAGGCAATCTTTTATTTTGTTTTAATATACTGATGTCACAAGCTGTCATGCACATGGAGTTATATTGTGCAATTTTTCAATAATAATGTGATTCTCAGTAAGCTGTGTGTCTCATATCTGCTGGGGTGTTTGCAGGCTGTTCAATCCTTGGACATTACATCAAAGCACTGCCAATCTGAGCTCATTAATGTGAGTTTCCTATTGACAATGTGTTCAATGCCAGCCTCTTAGATTTCCACCAGTTTCTAACTGGCCGGCCAGTTATTTATATGTTGGTTCATTAAAGGAAAAATAAGAAGGCAAATATGAAGAGGAGGGATGGAAGTAGGCAAACAACAAACTGTCTTTTGATTTCCAGTTTCTAAAATCTGCAGTCTTGGAGACAAAATAACCAGACCTGTGTTTTATTAAACCAGACTAAATCCTACACGAGAGGGTTTAATAACCCAAACTCAAAATATCTCTGGGTTTGTTAAACCAGACTAAATCCTACATGAGAGGGTTTAATAACCCAAACTCAAAATATCTCTGGGTTTGTGGTGGACAGCACTCTGACAGGATCTGGTCTGGAAGAGCCATCATCCTAGGGGCACAGGATAACAATCTGAGGTCTATATCCTTACTCCTTGCCTCCCTTGCTCTTTCCTTCTGAGGTAGGATTGTGAAAAATTCCACTTTCCCAAGAATAATTCTAGATTTGGTCACGAGAATAACATTTTAACTTGCTTAGAAAAAAAAGGGGTATATTACAACCTCTTATTAATTCATTTGGGAGATATACAGTGTATGTCTACTTTGTATCAGGTGCTGTAAAAACACATATGTTGGCAATTCCCTGGTGGTCCAGTGGTTAGGACTCAATGCTTTCACTGCTGAGGGGCCAGATTCAATTCCCAATGAGGGGAACTAAGATCCTTCAAGCCATGCAGCATGCTCCCCTCTACGCCCCAAAACACATAGAATTCCTACTGTTATAGAGCTAGTGATATCCCATGCCATCACCGAAAGGCAGGGTTGAGGCTGGGCCTCTGGAATTGGGAGTCTCATCTCATCCTGCCTTTCTTTGTTCTGGCTCCACTCTCATCACCGTACTCCTGAAAACAGCACCCAAGCCTCTCATCTCATGCCTTCACCCTTAGAGAAGGTCCCCCCTTTCCCTTCATTCTTAGTGTGAGATGGTCTCTGATTGGCCAGGCTGGGGTCACGTGACTAAGTCACATGCATTTCCTGACCTATCAGCTGTGGCCAGTTGATATCCATAGTTGGCTGTCTTCACATTTATGCAGGGATTAGAAAAGGAACAGTTCTTCCAAAGAAAGGAGGTGCTATTTCTTAAAGAAGGGTAGTGCTCGCTGGTGAAATTAGTAGCAGTCCATATGACATTCTCTTATGATACTTATATAATCCTTTTTTATTCGAGTTAGTCTGAACATGATTTATATTACCAGAAATATTCCCAAGACCCTGAAGACAGAGATTGCTTCATTCATGTGTGTTTTTCTCAAATCAGGTAGCATGAAACCTTCTCCACGTAACAGATGTTTTGTAGAATTTTGATGTTAGTAAATGGCCTTGAGTTGTTGAATATCTCCACCATCTTGGGATGCATTAGGAATTATAACGGAAGCTAATATCTATTGCGCATTATGTTGTGTCAGGTGGTATGCTAAGTGTATACTTTTCCATCTTGGGATGCATTAGGAATTATAACAGAAGCTAACATCTATTGAGCATTATGTTGTGTCAGGTGGTATGCTAAGTGTATACTTTTCCATCTTGGGATGCATTAGGAATTATAACGGAAGCTAATATCTATTGAGCATTATGTTGTGTCAGGTGGGCTAAGTGCATACTTTTCTCACTCTTCTATCATTTAATCTGTGCAACAAGATGCAATCTGTACCTATATGCTGTAGATACGTTTAAAAATTATTTCCACATTGTGGTGTTGGAACTAAGGCTTGGAAGAGTTAAGTACATTTTAAAAGTTGCACAAGGTTATAGTCCTCTGTGTTAGTATATCTAGAGCTGCCTCATTAAAAAAAATCAGTTACATAGCATTCTTTAGGTGTTTTATTATATATTTTGCCATTCCCATGGATGGACATGGACTGTTTCCAATTTGGAGCTGGGACTGTGATCTGAACTCAAGAATCATGACTCTGTGTACATCAGCCATGTCCGACTCTTTGCAGCCTAGCTTGCCAGGCTCCTCTGTCGATGGGATTCTCCAGGCAGGAGTACTGGAGTGGGTTGCCATGCCATTTTCCAGGGGGTCCTCCTGACCTAGGGGTCACATCTGTGTCAGATGTCTCCTGCATTGGTGGGCAAGCTGTTCATCACCAGCACCACCTCTGCTCCAAATCAATCTGCTGTAACTTTCTGGTTCTCTTTGGGAAAGTTGTAGTTCCATTTCTTGTATTCTAACAGGTGCATACATGCCATTCTTTATTCCTTGCCATTTTAGCTCAGTGATTAAAAAGCTTAAGACATTTTTCTTGTCTGTTTGTACTCAGGAAGAAACATTTGAGGAATGCCCAATGAGACATATGAAAAGATACTCATTGAAGAGTTTTTATAAAAGCAGATAACCATAAAAAACCTAAGGGTCTACCAATGGAGAATGGCAAAATACATTGTAAAATCCGTAAGAAATACCATGCGTTGATGAAAAAGACTGAAGCAAGTTTCTATGAGCATGGAAAGTTCCATGTGCCATGACTAATGAGAAATATTCAGAAAGGTCTGTATAATGAGATTCTACTTATGAAACACAAATACCACAAAATACATGTGTCTAATATACATGCTCTGGAGACAAGGGATTGCAGAACCCAGGAAAGCAAGCAGGAGTTCGCAGGAGCCTGGTTTGAGTCAAAGAGAACTTTAGGGGTTTATATAATGATCTAATTTTCTAGCAAAGAAAATTTGCAACTGTTCCTGCTAATTTTTTAAAATAATGCAGGATTTCACAAGCTTTGTCAGAGTTTTGTTAATGAGCATGTTTACCAAGGAGACCTTTGTTGTCGTTCAGTTGCCAAGTCGTGTCCAACTCACTGAGGCCCCATGGACTGCAGCACACCAGGCCTCCCTGTCCCTCACTATCTCCTGGAGGATGCTCAAACTCATGTCCATTGAATCGGTGATGCCACCCAACCATCTCATATTCTGTCACCCTCTTCTTCTGCCTTCAATCAAGGTCTTTTCCAGTGAGTCCGCTCTTCGCATCAGGTGGCCAAAGTATTAGAGCTTCAGCTTCAGCATCAGTCCTTTCAGTGAATATTCAGGACTGATTTCCTTTAGGATGTACTGATTGGATCTCCTTGCAGTCCAAGGGACTCTCAAGAGTCTTCTCCAACACCACAGTTTGAAAGCATCAGTTCTTCGGTGGTCAGCCTTCTTTATGATCCAGCTGTCATATCTGCACATGACTACTGGAAAAATCATGGGTCTGAATGAGCAAGAATTAGTTAAGACAGGTATTGGTTGAATCAGAGTTTCCCTTCTGAATCAGGTTGCCACTTGGAAAACTACACCAATCTCACATTCTTAGGTTAAAATAGCTGCTCAAAGGTAATGAAAGAAAAGGCAGTTTTCCTCTGTTGAACAATATAGGTTTGTCATTCATAAACATATGGCTCTCTTCTTGGAGTTTCTGTAACCCAGTGGAATGGACGAGTGTCATTATGAAAGTGATAGTCACTCAGTTGTGTTTGACTCTTTGCCACCCCATGAACTGTAGCCCACCAGGCTCCTCTGTCCATGGGATTCTCCAGGCAACAATACTGGAGTGGATAGCCATTCCCTCTCCAGGGGATCTTCCCAAGCCAGGGGTCAACCTCTGGGGTCTCCTGCATTGCAGGCATATTCTTTACCGCCTGGGCCACCAGGGAAGCATGAGCATCATTAGGAAGCATGTAATGTTCAGTTGTGACATGTTCTCCAGCCAGTGTCATAGTTTTAACCCCTGTGGACAGATTCACATTCTAAAAAGCTTTTTTTTTTTTTTCAATAAAAGCTGAAATTTAGTTTAGGAATGTTTTCTTTTAATTATCAGTTTAATTTATTGGTTATCCACTGGCTTCTCTCCTTGCCTAGGATCTGTAGTTTTCTCTAGTACGTCTGGGAACTTTAATCTAATTTTTTCATCTGCTCCAATTTGTATTTCCCAAGGCTTATGTCTCTAATTGATTTTGCACCTCTGTGGTTTTTGCACTCAGTTTTCTTAGTGTGCCCGTTAAAAATATTGGCAAAGTTGCCTCATGAAGAATTGAATAAAAACAGACACATTGACTTAGTGTGGCTTTTTTCTCACTTCAACGCAATTGACTAGCAGGCCTACTTGGCATTTTAAAACCACCTGATGATGCAAAGACCCTTTGAAGTGAACTGAAATCATTAAACTAAATTTAAAAATCTCTTGGCAATTTCCACAACAGTTTCTTAACTGTCCTGTGCAGTTCCAATCCATCACCCCGACCTCAACTCTAGCTACAATTTTCTAGGCAAGATCAACTCTGAAATTACCTCTGTTTGAGGAGGAGGATGCTGAGGTAGGAAGGAGCTGCCTGGAGCTGCCACCTCCAGCTGTGACTGCTTGCAGAGGTCTCACATTTCCTGTTCACAGCTCCATCCTTCGCCTCACATTGGCTCCGCTGTGTGAAAATCGAAGCAGGCAAACACTGCAGGACTCTAATAAGCTTCTCAGTTTTGCAAGCAGTGTGGCTTTTCTTACCGTGGAACAAGATAGCAGAACGAAGCTAAACGACAAACACATTTCCATCAACGAAATCTGTAAAACTGCCATGTACACATCAGCTGCAGTGGCCTTAATTTAGCCACTTGAGAAACATCTCCTGTTTCTTTATCAGGAGACGTTTATTTCACTTTGTTCAGTTTCTCTTACGTGCTAAAAAGGCTGTTGGGTTTCTGGGAGGGAGAGTATTTTAATGGCCTGTGAGGTAAGACTGACTTTATCTGGGTGCTGTGGTGGAGAAGTGGCTTCTGCCATGGAGACCATAACCTGAGGAGGGGAATGTAAACGTTCTTCACAGAAAGACCTTGACCCCTTTTCCTTCTCAGGACTTAATACGGCTAATGGGCTTTAGGCGGAAGAATGAACAAAACGAACACAGCTCAAAATATGTTTCATAAGAATGTCTATCCTTGGAGAGTTTTCCTCCCAAAGAACACGCTCATAACTGTTACTTTATAAAAGAGGTGGATTCAGTAATCCCTGAATTAACTGAACTTTAAAGAGATGCTGCAATGTTTATTGAATAAAAAGAGATGTGAAAATATATAAATGGAGCCAGACGTGGGGTGGATTCTGTGCATTCATGAAAAGAATGTATAAAATAAAAATTAAAAATATATAGGTAAGAATGTCACCATTTTGAAGAACAACAAACTTGCATTAAGCAACCGCAGCCAGAACTTCCATGAAAGGATAGAACTTTACTTAAGAGACAGAAGTGATGAAGAGCACTGGCTAAAGGTCATCTTCTTTGGGAGGTTTTTCTCCACTTCTCTACGTCACCTGGAATTGACATCTGCCTGGAATGCGGGAGACCCAGTTTGATCCCTGGGTAGGGAAGATCCCCTGGAGAAGGCAATGGCACCCCACTCCAGTACTCTTGCCTGGAGAATCCCATGGAGGGAGGAGCCTGGTGGACCACAGTCCATGGGGTCGCAGAGTCGGACATGACTGAGCGACTTCACTTTCACTTTGGTATTTCCTTAACATCTGTGTTAGGCCATTATAACAAATGTCACAGGCTGTGTGGCTTAAGCAACAGATTATTTATTCTATTCTCACAATTCTGAAGGTCAGAGTCCAAGATCAGGCACCACTGATTCGATTCTTGGTGAAGGATCTACCCTTCTCCTTGCTCATTCAGCTCCAGATTTCAAAGCTGTCCTGATTATTCCTTAAATACATCAAATGGGATATGCCCCAGGGCCTTTGCACTTGCTTCCCTCCTCCCTGGTCTGGGTGCTATGCTCTAGGGCCTTTGCACTTACTGTCCCCCTTGTCTGGGTGCTCTTTGCCTGAGCACTGCCTGCTCGTTCACTTTTTCAAAGCCGATAAGCACTGGTTTTGAACTGACATTCATTTCTAGAAACCGAAATTATCATTGTAAGCTAAGTGGGGCTCATAATGGTCACATGATAAATAGAATTTTACATCAGCTTTGAATTACAGAGGGCCCAGCTAGGCTTTGGACCTGCTGCTGCTGCTGCGTCACTTCAGTCGTGTCCGACTCTGTGCGACCCCATAGACGGCAGCCCACCAGGCTCCCCCATCCCTGGGATTCTCCAGGCAAGAACACTGGAGTGGGTTGCCATTGCCTTCTCCAATGCCTGAAAGTGAAAAGTGAAAGTGAAGTCGCTCAGTCGTGTCTGACTCCTTGCGACCCCATGGACTGCAGCCCACCAGGCTCCTCCATGGGATTTTCCAGGCAAGAGTACTGGAGTGGGGTGCCATTGCCTTCTCCGAGGCTTTGGACGTACCTTGCAGTTATTCCCCAGTTTCCATTCAAATGGCACCTATTAGGCCTCCCTGATCATTCTGTCTCCTCATCCTCCCAGGATTCTCTAGTTCCTTTCCCTGACTTTTCTTTCCACAGCACAGATCAAACAATGACCATTACTTACTCATACAGGTGCTGTCTGTTTGTCCTATTGGAACGTCAGCTCCATGAGGGCAAGGTTTTTGTCCTATTCACCATGGTATTCTCAGAATCTAGACCAGCACCTGGCACTGTTATGAAAAGGAAAAGAAGAGAGGAAGGAAGGAGGGACAGAAGGAAGGAAGGAAGGAAAGAAGAAAAGAAAGCAGGCAACTTTCCAGCCTCCTTAGAATGACAGGTGACTCGACCTGATAAACATCAGCCATTAGAAATGATGGTCATTTGGATGATGAAGGAAAAAGAAGCACTTCTATGTTAAGAGATTCTTTCTGGGATCTTGTGAAAGACTCAGAAACTTCCATTTCCTCGAGTGGAGTTTCTTGCTTCAGGGGAATGAGCAGCATGAATTTCATTGGTATAGTGCTCTGGAGGAGAATACATGTTTCTTTTACATAATAAAAGACGCCTCTTGAGCATTTTGTTTTAATTGCTTGTGTCTTGCCACGTGTCTTTGCCTGACCTCCTATGTAGGCTGGTGGCGATTACGATTAGGAGGACTGGCCGCATGGCCTGGCCATAACTTTGTAGAGGAATGAAGTCGTGTGCAGAGAGCCGCTGTCCTTAGGGGTTTCCGATGTGGGTGTGGGGAATGGACGCTCACCTGCGGCCTCTAAGAGTGCATGCAGGATTCAGATCAAAGATGAACCCTGCAGTTAAAAAGATGGTAGAGGTTTATAGGAAAGTGATGCTTGTGGGCCAGGAAGTTAAAGAGAGCCTCGTAAGGAAGACAGGATTTGCACCAAGTCAGGAAGGAAAGAGGACCGTGCCGGCCCAGAGGCACGGAGTGCGGCTGGCACGATTCAATTGCTGATGTGTTTGAGGACCAGGAGGGTGGGCTGCTGTGTCCACGGCTGCTACATCAGAGTGGAAGTGACGGCTTCTCCATCAACTTGTAGAAGGGCCACTTTGCACAGTGGGCCCTGCCATCTGATTTTCAACTTTGGGTATTAAGTTGGAGCACTTCTAGCCTGAGGCGTTTTTTGCCCTTGAGCGAAAGCACTCACTCTAAGTCACAGGTCCCTCCCCATTCCAGGTGCCGACGTCTCAGGTGTGAGATACTGGCTCCATCAGCCGTATTTACTTTGGAACTTGACTGCCACTGATGGAAAGTGGAAAATAACGGCGTCCTTTATCCCTGTCTCTACAAGGAAGGTGTCAGGAACGTGCTCAGCCAGCGAGGTCGTCTAGGGTGGGAGGGGTGATGCGACACCTCAAAAGCCGTGGGGAGCCCTGGAACCCAGGGAGTCTCAGGAGCTGCTGCCGTACTGAGGTCCAGGGCCTCCTGCAGGGCTCTCGAGCCAGCTAGAGCAAGCTCGCTGTCACGCGCCTCTTCTGCCCCTGAGAGTTAAAGCATTTCTGAGCCAGACGTTGCAGTTTCTCTGATGAGGTTCTGGGTGACAGATGTTCCCCAAATTAGAAAATAGTATCACCGTGCCTATTTACTATTTCATCTTTTCAAGGAAGTAAGGAGGACAATTACTTATGTATTTTTAAAGCAAAATCACTAACTCTGCACGTTGTCATCTGGGACACAAGTTGGGTGATTTAGGAGTAATCTTGGCTTCAGTGATGATGTTGGAACCATAAAGAGGATTCGATTTCAGATTTATGGCTTTGAGAGGGAAGTGCAGAAAACTCTGTCATATATCCTGACTTCCCTTCATCGGGCACCCAGGGAAGTTTTTCTGCTTACTCGGGCATCTTTGCACTCTTGCTCCTTACTTCCCAGCTTTCAGGGAGAGGTGAGTGGTGCCCCTGAGACACGGCTCCTCTGGGCACCAATGCCTCTGAATGCCGCTGAAAAAGGCGGTGGGTGCGATAGGATTTTGAGATCACATAGAATATGCTGTGTCATGGTCACCTGTGTCTGCTTAGTCAGGGGCAAGTTGGGGGTTGAAAACGTCGTTTCAGGCTTGCAGTGATGTCAGAAATGATCCAGTCTTTTTGTTAACTTCTGCAGTGATGTCATTTTGTGTAAGAAGTACCCATATCTTAAGCTTGGGGCTTGTCAGCAGTAATTGAGCACAAAGAAAAGTTTTGTGAGCGAAGACAGGAGAGACATTATAAAGATCACAATGATCCAACTGTAAAAAGCAAACACACACACACACACACACACACACACAAAACTCCTGAAGAAAAATCCTCATTTCACATAATGACTCTGTCGTAGGTGGGGACCTTGCCCGGAGACAGAGAGGAAGAAAGCAAAGATCTAAGAACAGACTGAATTGGAATTCTTTTTACTTGAAGCTGTGGAAAGCTGTTGCAGAAACGATCACTTTTGGGAGAAAGGTCTGAGTCTTTGGGAAAGGGACAGTATTACATGTGTCATGTTGAAGATCATTTCCTCTCTCCTGAACACGTCTATAATTTTTCCGGCACTGTGCTATCTCAGTTCTCTTCCTGTTTCTCCATCCACTTCTCACCTCCTCTTTCTTACTCATCCTCAAGGCCCCCGAGGGGGATGCCTCTATTCTCTTCCCACCCTCTCCCCTTGCTTTTCTCATCTTCTTCCACAGCCTTGGCGATTATCAACACATGGGTGAATTTATGATCCTTCAATCCCAAGATTCTATCATTTATCTCTTATTTCCCAAATCAAGACTCATGCCTTCCTCTCCTGAGCTCCCCTTGTGTTCACCTTGGCTGGGTGGACTCTACTGAGATGAACCATAAGCACGTACGTACATGCAGAGTTGCTTCGGTTGTGCCTGACTCTCTGCAACCCTATGGACTGTAGCCCATCAGGCCCCTCTGTCCGTGGGATTCTCCAGGCAAGAATACTGGGATGGGTTGCCATGTCCTTCTCCAGGGGACCTTCCTGACCCACGTCTCTTACATCTCGTGCATTGGCAGGCGGGTTCTTTACCACTAGCGCCACCTGGGAAGCTGAGCCCATAAGTATGCATTTCCTTTTTTCCCCAGCAGAATTCTTTTCTCCTTTTTAAAGTTGAGATACATTTAATTTACAATATTATAAAAGTTCAGGTGTGCAACATAGTGATTCATTTTTAGAAGTTATACCCCGTTTGAAGTTGTTATAAACTATTGGCTATATGCCCTGTGCTGTACAATATATCTCTGTTGCTTATCTATTTCATGTATAGCAGTCTGTGCCTCAATCCCGTGCGTCTGTCAAGCCCCTCCCACCTCCCCTCCCCCTCCTGGAACCACTAGTTTCTTCTCTGTATCTGTGCGTCCATTTCTGTTTTGTTACATTCGCTAGTTTGTTGTATTTTTCAGATTCCACATATAAGTGATAATATTCAGGGTACTGGTCTTTCTCTGCCTGACACATTTCACTTGGCGTACCTCCTAGTCTATCCACATTGTTGTAAATGGTGAAATTTCATTCTTTTTTATGACTTAGTAATATTCCATGGAGTGTACCATGTCTTCTTTATCCATTGGTCTGTAGATGAGCACTTAGTTTGCTTCTGTAGCTTGGTTACTATAAATAGTGCTGCAGTGAACACTGTGATGTGTGTGTCTTTTCAAATTAATGTGTTTGTTTTCTCTGGATACATGCCCAGGAGTGGAATTGCTGGATCATATGGTGTTGGAGAAGACTCTTGAGAGTCCCTTGGACTGCAAGGAGATCCAACCAGTCCATTCTGAAGGAGATCAGCCCTGGGATTTCTTTGGAAGGAATGATGCTAAAGCTGAAACTCCAGTACTTTGGCCACCTCATGCAAAGAGTTGACTCATTGGAAAAGACTCTGATGCTGGGAGGGATTGGGGGCAAGAGGAGAAGGGGACGACAGAGGATGAGATGGCTGGATGGCATCACGGACTCGATGGACATGAGTTTGAGTGAACTCTGGGAGTTGGTGATGGACAGGGAGGCCTGGCGTGCTGCGATTCATGGGGCCACAAAGAGTTGGACACGACTGAGCGACTGAACCGAACTGAACTGATGGTAGCTCTATTTTTAGTTTTTTGAGGAAACTTCACACTGTTTTCCATAGTGGCCGCACCAGTTGCCATTCCCATCAGCAGTGCACGTGAGTTCCCGATTCTCCACAGCCTCGCTGGCATTTGTTATTTGTGTTCTGTTTGATGATGGCCATCGTGATGGGAGTGAGGTGCCGTCTCACTGTGGTTACGCTTGGCTTTTCATTTCTCTTAACCAGTTTCGAGATTCGTGGCAGGCAGCTGGCCAATTCTGTTGCACTGACATGATTTGTTTAATGGGCACACTGCTTTTTTGTTTGATTCTATAAATTGATTTTGAATACACATTTCCCTAGTTCATCAAAGTCTGCACTGACTGACCTGGGATTTTTTTTTCTACCTGACTCTTACATTTCTGTTACACGCTTGTCCCTGAAGGACTCTGAGCTTGGGACTCCAGCCACAGAGGCATTTGATGGCTTTTTTTTTTCTCCTCATCCATTTCACTCATTCCCTGTCTCACTATCTCAGTAATCCTGATTCATACCATCTGCTCAGTGCCCACTAAATCTGTGCCCATCTTGCCACTCCTTCCACACTTAACTACCTGAATGTCTACAATGGAATCCTAGCTCTGTTCTGCTCACCTCTGATTGTTGTTGTTTGGGAAGCTTCCTCATGGTGGCAGTTCTCTGACAGAATATTCTAATTGACTTCACATTTTGACCATGTGTGAGTGCTAAGTCGCTTCAGCCATGTCCAACTCTACAGCACTTTGGACTATAGCCCACCAGGCTCCTCTGTCTGTGGGATTCTCCAGACAAGAATACTGGAGTGGGTTGCCATGCTCTCCTCCAGGGGATCTTCCTAACCCAGGATCGAACCTGCATCTCCTGCATCTCTTGCATGGAAAGGCGGGTTCTTTACCATTAAGGCCACCTGGGAAACTTTTTAAGTTTGTCTGATTTTTAAGCCCAGGAAGATTGCTTACAGCTTCCCGAGCATAAGCTGAACTTTTCTGCCTCTGGGCCTTTGCTCGGGTCTTCCCTCTCCAGCTCTGGTTGGCATCCTGTCTGTCCTTTAAGGCAGGCTCACACCCATATAGTGAGGACAGACAAAAGAAAGGAATGAACAGGCCCAGTGTTGGGTGCAACAGGGCGTGGCAGAGACTGCGGCAAGCTGGGGAGCCTGTGTCTGCTGTAAACCCTATCCTGCTCTCAGTAATTATTGCTAGGGTGGAAAGGGAGCTCAGAGTTTGGAAGAGAAGCCAGAATTGAAAACCAAAGGTTTTCAATGTTGACAACAAATCCACAGAAAATATTTTTTAAAATATCATGTGAGCCGAACAAACCCCAGGGCCCCCACTCAGCCACCAAGATTCCATCGGTAGCTCAGAATCCAGCCAGCCCTGTTCCGCCTCCTCATCGGGCCTCTTTTCTTCGGTCAACAGCACGGAGCCCTTTACCCGTCTTGCACTTTATGTGGGTGAGGACTATGCTGGTTCACCTTATCGTGCAGCCTCTCTGAAAGCCGAGGCTGACTTTGCTCAGCTCTGTAAGTCTCAGAGTTGGCCAGAAATTGCTTTGTATAAGGTAGGTATGTTTAAAAGGTACATTAAAAAATGTATTAGACAGTTGTAACCTTGCATTGTAGACTCCTCATAATTGAGACTTCCTAACAGGGTAATGAGACATATTAGGGGATGAACATGTGCCTACATGTCCCAAACCTTTGCCCTCCACCAACACGGTGTACTTGATTTTGGGGTTCCCTTGGCCCAGGAATGCTCCCTCACTTAGGCTGAAGTTCTACTACTCACGCTCATTGTTTTTCCCCAAGTCTGCATTTTTTTTTCTAGTTCACTTAAATTTCAGATCCCTATAAGAGAAAAGTAGGTTTGGAAATTTCCATTTTTCAGCCTTACATTTTAGGGAGGGCTTGTTGTCTGCTTCATGGTATATTTTCTGGTGGGGAGGGAGAAACTTTAAGGACACTATTTTATAAGACAGTCTTAAAATATGTTTCTTATTATGGGCTTATGTTTGGTACTTTTTCCCCCTGTTCTGTTCAGTTCAGTCACTCTGTCGTGTCTGACTCTTTGTGACCCCATGGACTGTAGCACGCCAGGCCTCCCTGTCCGTCACCAACTCCTGGAGCTTACTCAGACTCATGTCCATTGAGTCAGTGATGCCATCCAACCATCTCATCCTCTGTCATCCCCTCTGCCTCCCATCTTCAATCCGTCCCAGCATCAGGGTCTTTTCAAATGAGTCAACTCTTCGCATCAGGTGGCCAAAGTATTGGAGCTTCAGCTTCAGCATCCATTCTTCCAATGAATATTCAGGATTGATTTTCTTTAGGATGGACTGTTCCCCCTCTTAGCTTTGTTTATTTAATGCATTTCAGGATCCTGAAACTCAGATCTGGAGGTGTTTTGAGGTGAGCCTACTAAGAATCCATTTTCTGTTTGTTTTGCTCTGTTTTTCATGCAATGAAAAATGAGAACGTAAGGTCAAACCTGAGTGCTTTGTATTAACATTAACAGTCAGTAAAACCTCACATCTTATAAATATGAGGAGCGATCTCTGTGGCAAAGGAAGGATAGGTAGCAGGTGGTGGCCGCTGCGCCTGCAGGATGAATGGCCGGGCGCTTTCACGGAGCCCCACATCCATCGCCTGCCACGCTTGAGAAATGGAGATGCCACGCAGGCTGCCGTGTTGGCCTGGGTCGCGAAATTCCACACAGTTAGCCCACAGCCAAGGGTAATAGCTGAGAGAAACCCGAAGAGAATGACATGTGATGGATCACACCTGGGAAATGTAGCAAGGCGTGTGGAAACTAGTGTAAAAGTACCGTATAACAGCCCCAGAAATAATCACAGTGTTGAGCCCAGGTCACACTGTGTAAAATAACTCAGGGATTTCTGATTAATTTGGTCTCTGGCTGCATTTGCTGGGAAGTCTTGCTGTGTGAGAGTGTGTGTGTGTGTGTGTGTGCATGTGTGTGTGTGTGCATGTGTGTGTGTGTGCGTGTGTGTGTGCGTGTGTGTGCATGTGTGTGCGTGTATGTGTGTGCATGTGTGTGTGTGTGTGTGTGTGTGTGTGCATGTGTGTGCGCGCTACGCATACTTATTAAGGATTCGGTTACTTTGGTTGGCAGGAAGAGAGCTGAAGTCTGTGACTGATTTGTGGAGTTTTTCTTTCTCTTAATTGACCAGCCGTGGTACAAATCCCATTCTGTGAATACAGAGGCTTATGCATAAGCCTTAAGCATGACGGATCTTCTGGTGAAGGTCAAAGTCTGTTCCTTTTACATTCTACACTCCGTCCCCTTCCCCCGGGGCACTTGATAAAGGTTGAATTTTTAACATCCAGCACCTTTTTCTTTTTTTCTCCAGAGCTTCCTCCTTCTGAACAGGCTGTTTTTGCTACAGGGGGATTAGATGTTGATTTCTTTCAATAGGCAGATGTATTCCAAATATCCCAGTCATGTTTCTTTCACTATGCAAGCAACTGTACTTTAGTTGGAAGCAATAGATACTGATACAAAAAAGAGATTTTTGGAAAGGCTAGAAACTGCTGGGTTGAATTACAGGGAAGTCAGCCTAACCACGGAGAAGGCAATGGCACCCCACTCCAGTACTCTTGCCTGGAAAATCCCATGGACGGAGGAGCCTGGTGGGCTGCAGTCCATGGGGTTGCTAAGAGTAAGACACGACTGAGCGACTTCACTTTCACTTTTCACTTTCATGCGTTGGAGAAGGAAATGGCAACCCACTCCAGTGTTCTTGCCTGGAGAATCCCATGGATGGGGGAGCCTGGTGGGCTGCAGTCTATGGGGTCGCACAGAGTCGGACACGACTGAAGTGACTTAGCAGCGGCAGCAGCCTAACCAACTATCAGACAGAAAGGAGAGGTTTCCTGGAAATGTAGGAAGTTCTTTTTTGGGTACCACGGACAGGGTAGGTGGACCATGGCGTTTTTCTCTTATGAGCTTCACCACTTGAGGGAAACCCGTAGTGGTGACATGGGTGACGGGTGGCTGGAAAGTGCTGCTTCTCAGAACATAGGCTCAGGCCAGCGCTCTGCCCCCTTCACTCGCACATATTGGCCACAGAAAACCACACAGCCAAGCCCTTGACTTGCGAGACTGGGAAACATTTCTCGCAGGCAGCAGGAGGAACACCACAAAGGGCGTGGAAGTAGGGAGGGGCAGAGAGTTGTGGCTAATCATTCAATCTATCTGGAGTTCGTTTCCTAAAGAGAGTGTCGAGTAATGCTATTGAGAGAGGGAGCAGATGCAAGGCAGGTACGTGAAGGTCTTCAGTGGGATGCAGGGGCCACTTCTAACTTGTCTGGGTAGATCTCTCTTGATCACGTGGGTATGAGCAGAAGTTTTGGGTGATTTCGGAGAACAGAGTGTCCAGCCCCTACACGTGTCTGTGGAGAACTGCTCCTCAGGCTGGACAGTGGGCAGTGGTCCTGGAGTTGCACTTCCCACCTTTGGAAATGGGAAGAAAGAGCTTGTTCTGCCCATCGCATTTGTTCTTGCAGGAGACAGAGAATCGAATGTGCAGCTGGCTCTTGGAAATGCACTCATGCCCCTGGGTGACCTTCGATACAGCTTTCACCCCAAGGTTGCTCTTGGTGTTCATTTTAAGTCTCATTTGCAAAAAGATGTTGAAATGATAAGGAGGGTTACACCCTGGGCACCCACATCCTTTTGGATGTTCTGTTTACTTATAAATATGCAACAAATTACCCCAAGCTTAGTGGCCCAGAGCAGCCATATATTCTGCTTATAGATTCTGTGGGTCAGAAATTCAGACAGGAAACAGCTTGGGGGGGTTGCCTGTGCTCCATGAAATCTGGGGTTCAGAGAGAAGACTCAAGAACTGGGGGAGGTTGACAGCTGGGGACGAGAATCATCTGAAGTTTCCATCCCTCACAGGCTTGGTGGCTGCTGAGACCTTACCTGCTGGCACTGTTGGCAGGGACATCCACACACTCCTTTTCCTCATGGTCTGGACAGTCCCTGCACACAGTGGCTGGGTTCGAGGCTGAACAGCCCAAGATACCAAGTGAAAGCAGGCCTGCCTTGGTAAATCCACCTTTCGAAGTGGACAACACAGTGGTGTTTCTACAGGGTTCTACCCATTGAGACAATTGCAAAGGCTTTCTGAGTTTCAGGCGGGGAGGAATAAATTTTACTTCTTGATGGCAAGGTAATGAAAGAACATTTGGAATCCAAAATACTGATGTAGCTTTTATATTTTTAAGTTCTTTAAGGTTTTCATTAAAATGTTTATTTCCTATTGTGCAAAAGCTGTCCTTGATGTAGCATTTTTATCATATTTATTTATTTAATATTTTTTGCCCATGCTGTGCAGCATGTGGAGCTTAGCTCCCTGACTAGGGATCGAACCTGCATCCCCTGCATTGGAGGGTAACGTCTCAGCCACTGGACCACTAGGGAAGCCCCAGATGCAGTGTTTTTAGACAGTGCAATTTGCTACTATAGTCTGCCTGCTGTCTGGTTGCAAATGTGTACATTTGCAACTCATACTCAGTCTTCCACATACTCAGTCTTCTCTCAAAACCCCTAACATTTCATCTGATTATGGCATCAGGTCCGAGACCCAGGACTCTGCCATCTAAAGCAGGTCCGGGGTTGGGAAGGGCACGAGACAGGAGCAGCCATGCTGGGCCTCCCTGGGGTCCAGGCAGGGATCAGTCGGTGGCCAGGTCTAAACCAAGGGTGGCATCTGTCAGAGTTCAATATGGGTGAACTGCGGACCCAGACTTCCTGGACCAGTGAGCTCACTGGTCCAGGAAGTGACTCACTGGACCAGTGAGCTGCGGACCCAGACTTCCTCTGAGAGATGGTGGTGGTTTAGCCACTAAGTCACGTCCAACTCTTGCGACCCCATTGATTGTAGCCCGCCAGGCTCCTCTGTCCATGGGATTCTCCAGGCAAGAACTCTGGAGTGGGTTATCATTTCCTTCTCCAGGGGATCTTCCTGACCCAGAGATCAAACCCAGGTCTCCTGCATTGCAGGCAGATCTTTTACCAACTGAGCTACCAGGGAAGTGCTCTGAGAGAACCAGGGTGAAAATGTGGTACAGGGCCAAAAACCAGCCAGAGGAGGCCACGGGTGTCAGGGTTGTGAGCCACAGGTCACACGGTCTTGTGCTTGCCTCAGGGACTTTGGAGCTGTGGACATATTAGGCACAGGAGTGGGGGCACAGAGGCCAGGCTGGGCCAGGCATGCCCAGGGCCCACCCCTGTGGGAAGGAGGGTGAGTCCTGAGCACACGGAGGCTGATGCTTTGCTTGGATTGCCCTCACCAGTCACTTTACCTGCTCTGTGTTTCATGTGGGCTTCCTAGGTGGGTCCTTACTCGAGCCTGTAAGTAGAGTTTCCTAGGTGAAGGCACTGTGTGGAGATGCCTTAACAAGGCGTAGAAGTATTTCCCTGACTCGCGCACAGCAGTAAAGATACCACTTCCCCTTCAAATAAATGATTCTGCTCTCACCCTTTTTCTGGATCCTACCCACTTCTCTAACTTCTCCAAAATCAAAGTTACCCAGAACCACTTAACTAAGATTGAAGAATCTCAACATGAGCTGGGACACTGTTGAGCTCAGATAAGAAGTTGCTTGTAACAGTGGCTGTGTTCCCCAAGAAACTCTGCGGGCTTACAGGTATGAATGCATGTAACAGATGAGTAGACGCTTTGAATCAGATTTATGAAGGGTATATAGACACATTATTACTCATTATTAGTCATTTGGGGAACATAAGTCAGAACCACAATGACCTACCAATCTACACTCACTAGGATGGCTATAGTCAAAACACAGCCAGAACATGTCTTGGTGGGGATGTGGAGAAACTAGAACTCTTGTACATTGCTGGTGGGAGTGTGAAATGGCGCGCCACTTTCGAAAACAGTGGCAGTTCCTCAAAAGGGTGAACATACAGTCTCTGAGAAGTTCTACTACCTAGTAATGTACCCAAGAGAAATGAAGCATGTCTACTGATATTCTCAGCAGCATCATTTACATTCAGTTCAGTTCAGTCGCTCAGTCATGTCCGACTCTTTGTGACCCCATGAATCTCAGCACACCAGGCCTCCCTGTCCATCACAAACTCCCGGAGTTCACTCAGACTCATGTCCATCGAGTCAGTGATGCCATCCAGCCATCTCATCCTCTGTCATCCCCTTTTCCTCCTGCCCCCAATCCCTCCCAGCATCAGAGACTTTTCCAATGAGTCAACTCTTCGCATGAGGTGGCTAAAGTACTGGAGTTTCAGCTTTAGCATCAGTCCTTCCAAAGAAATCCCAGGGCTGATCTCCTTCAGAATGGACTGGTTGGATCTCCTTGCAGTCCAAGGGACTCTCAAGAGTCTTCTCCAACACCACAGTTCAAAAGCATCAATTCTTTGGCGCTCAGCCTTCTTCACAGTCCAACTCTCACATCCATACATGACCACAGGAAAAACCACAGCCTTGACTAGACGGACCTTTGTTGGCAAAGTAATGTCTCTGCTTTTGAATATGCTATCTAGGTTGGACATAACTTTCCTTCCAAGGAGTAAGCGTCTTTTAATTTCATGGCTGCAGTCAGCATCTGCAGTGATTTTGGAGCCCAAAATAATAAAGTCTGACACTGTTTCCACTGTTTCCCATCTATTTCCCATGAAGTGATGGGACCGGATGCCATGATCTTCGTTTTCTGAATGTTGAGCTTTAAGCCAACTTTTTAACCTCCACCTTCACTTTCATCAAGAGGCTTTTTAGTTCCTCTTCAAGAGGCTCTTTAGTTCCTTTCTGCCACAAGGGTGGTGTCATCTGCATATCTGAGGTGATTGAGATTTCTCCCGGCAATCTTGATTCCAGCTTGTGTTTCTTTCAGTCCAGCGTTTCTCATGATATACTCTGCATATAAATTAAATAAGCAGGGTGACAATATACAGCCTTGACGTACTCCTTTTCCTATTTGGAACCAGTCTGTTGTTCCATGTCCAGTTCTAACTGTTGCTTCCTGACCTGCATACAGATTTCTCAAGAGGCAGGTCAGGTGGTCTGGTATTCCCATCTCTTTCAGAATTTTCCACATTTTATTGTGATCCACACAGTCCAATAGCTAAAAAGTGCTAACAAGGGGAATGTCCATCAAGTGCTGAATGGATAAACAAATGTGGTCTCTCCATGTGATGGAACATCATTTGGCAATGAAAAGAAATGAAGTAATGAGACATGATTCAGCATGAATGAACCTTGAACACACTGTGAAATGTTTGAAAGAGGTCAGACATTTTTTTAATGTTTGAAAAAGGCCACATGTTGTGTGATTCCATTTGTGTGAAATGTCCATAATGGACAAGTCTACAGAGACAGAAAGTAAATTAGCAATTGTGTAGGGCCAGGGGTGGGTAGAGGAAAGCAAAGTGATTACTGATGAGCATGAGTTTTTTGGGGGCTGTTGGGTAAATGGAAGCTTTTTAAAATTGATTGTAGTGTTGGTCACACAACTTAAAACATTGAATTGTACACTATAAATAGGTAAATTGTGTGGTATATAAATTATATCCCAATTAAGGTTTTTTTAGGATAAAAAATGATTTCAAAGCTGTTTTGTTGTTGTTCAGTCACTGTGCATGCATACATGCTAAGTCACTTCAGTCGTGTCCAGCTCTTTGCGACCCTATGGGCTGTAGCGCACCAGGCTTCCCCGTCCTTCACTGTCTCGTGAAGTTTGTTAAAACTCATGTCCATTGAGTTGGTAATACTATGCAAAATCTCATCCTCTGCTGCCCCCTTCTCCTCCTGCCTTCAATCTTTTCCAGCGTCAGTGTCTTTTCCAGCGAGGCGCTCTTCACATCAGACGGCCACAGTATTGGAGCTTCAAATTATGTACTGATTTTACTATATTTCTGTGTCTGCAGCAAGGCCAGCTGCCTGCCTCCTCCTTTCGGTTGCTCTGTCTGAACTGGAGGTTGTCAGGGGTTGGAGGAGGGAAAAGCACTTCAGCTTTGGTAATGTCTTCCAACAAAATCACAATAGAGTCAGGTTTTCTTTGTTTTAAAAACTGTCCCACTCTGTTCCTTATCCTGTTCTGTGTTCATCCAGCTCAGGAACCCTAAATGCCAAGACTCACTTATTTCACTGAAACTCAACTCTTGTCATAGAGAAAAACGAATGCTATTCCTGACTGTGCTCTGTAAAGTTAACACACTAATGGAAGCACACAAAGAGGGGGCTTTGCCGAAGAACTTGATGTATTTGTTAAAAACGCAGTTTTAGGACAGAAGCAAAGAAGAGTTTTTAGTGTTGTCTTCAAATCACAGTCTACAGGTCGTATGCTGTGCCCTGGGTGCTTGCTTTTCCATATTTTCCCTCTCCTATTCCCTCTCCACCCTCCTTTTTCACCAAACATATTGGGCAAAAAAAAAAATATTAAAGCTTTCTGGTACCCCTTTTGTCATCAACCTTTTTGAGGCTTTGGGAATATTTGTCATAAAAAAGATTACAAGTGTACCATAACTCTCTGTCACAAATTCAAGCAGGCGTGAAACATCACATTTCTCTCCTTCCTTGTGGCCAACACTGTCTGGTGATGAGCAGACTGGCAGAGAGGGAGGTCAGCTCCATCTTCCCATGCCTCCCCAGCCAGGGTCACACTAAGTCTCCCATGTCATATGTGTTTTTGTGTATATTATATATACCATATAATATAAATATTATATAATTATATAAATATAATATATAGTCATATATAATTATAGAATATAATGTAGTTAATTATATATAATACATATGATTATATAATACATTATAATATATTATATTATAATAATATAATAATGTTATTTAATAATATATAATATAATTATATTATATATATTATAATTTATAGTATATATTATATAATATAGGATATTATATAATTATATAATTATAATATAATAGTATAATAATAATTGTAATTATAGAATTTAATATATTCTATTATAAATATATAATATATATTATAGTTATTATATATTATATTTGTTGCATATTATTATATTGTTATTATATATTATATAATATATGATATATATTAATTATACTTTATATAAATATAATTAAATATTTTATATAAATTATATGATATATCATATAAACATATATTATTATAATATAATAATATATAGTATATGTGTATTGTATTATATACATTATGTTTATATTTCATATATTTAAATATATATAAAATATATAATTTATAAATTTATAAAATTTATATATGAAATATAAATATATGTTTATATAAATATTTATAATTTATATGTTTATATATGAAATATAAATATATATTTATATAAATATTTATAATTTATATATTTATATTAACATATATATCATAATAATATACTATATAATTATAAATATATAATAAATATAATATATCATAATATATATAATATATCTAAATATTATGTGTATTTATAGATTATATATAATATAATAATACAGTATATATATGATATATAATACTAATATGTTATACACGAACATTCTGCTCACGCTGGCCCTTCCCGTCATGGAGGAGCGTTTTCCTGATGGAACTCGCTCTGTGGGAAGGCGTCTTTTCTGGCTGTGAGCGTCTTTTCGCTCTGCAGGGTCTGCGTGGCCTTGCTTTGTGAAGCCTCTGTTTTCCCAAGCTCACAGGCACTCACGCTCCTTGTGAGCCCTGATAACGTTGAAACAAGAAGGAACGTGGCGTTATCGTTGGCCCTTGTTTCCTCTCCCTTGTTTTATCATCAGTGGTGCGTTTGTACTTCTCTGTTGGAGACCATGCTGTCGTTTTTCTTTTCTTCTTCTTTTTTTTAACTTTTTAGCTTGTACTGAAGTGTAGTTGATGAACAATGTTGTGTTGGTTTCAGGTGTACAGCACAGTGAATCAGTTACTGACACACACATATCCACTCTTCTTCAGATTCCTTTCCCATGTAGGTTACTACAGAGTATTGAGTGGAGTTCTCTGTGCTGTACAGTAGAGCCTTGTTCCCTGTTTTAAATATGGCAGTGCGCACATGTCACTCCCAAACTGTCATCGTCCCTCCCCACATGCTTCATTGTAGCTGTGTTGTCACACTTTTATGTAGTATATGTGGCTTGTGTATATGTACTTTATTTCCACCGAGCTCAGACGTCATGATGCTTTGCTCCACCTGCTTCAGAACGCCATGCCTAAAGACAGGGCCAGATGCTCTCAGAATCGTCACAGTCCTTGCGTCATCAATGTGATTCCCCGGTGTCACCTAAGACACAGTCCAAACTCAGTTTGCCCGGTGGAAGGAGCCCATGTCTTCATTCCTAGTTACATCATCGTGGAGAATATCGCTTTCAGTCAAGAAGCTGAGGCTGCTCATGTCACTGGGAGCCATTTGCTTCCAGAAAGTAGCCCCCTTTTTTTCTGTTACATTCTGAGTCATGTTTCTCCAGGTCTTTCTAATCTTAGCTTTCATCCTCTATCTTCCCCCCTCAACAATCTGATGCTGTGGGAAAGAGATTCGATAGTTGCCTTTAGAGACGGGGATTTTAGTAAGATTGAGTTGCATTTTATTTCTACTGGCACGGCAATCTCGTTCACTTTTCTGAGAGTTCTAGTGTTTTTTTCTAAAATCCTGGAAGCTGTGACAATATCATCAGCTCTAATCTGGGGATTGGTTGTTGAGCCGGTGGGTTATGTAGAGATTTTGCTTCTCCTGTGTTTTTCTGTCTGCCTCCAGGCCATTTCACTGAACTCAAGTATTTTCCTGACAGTGAAAATCAAAGGAAAGGAAACTGAATACGCATTTTCTTACTTTTTTTTTTTTTTTTAACAGCTCTGGCTAAAGAGTTGGTAGTGACTGAATTTCAGGCTAAATTTAGGTTTATGGATTATGACTGAATTTCCTTTCTCAGAATCTCCTTGTCTCCTTTAGTGAGAAGAATCAAGAGTTACTTTAAAAAATAAAGTGCACTAAGGAATTTAAAGACTTTGTGTCAGTACAAGAGTAATTTTTATAAGAACTGTCAGTCGGAAACTGATATTGCCACTAATGAGAAAGAAACAGTCTGTCAGGATTCAGAGACATCCTTCCTATTTGATGTGTCAGAGGAAATCCACTTCTTTAGTTACGATTATAATTCATTTCCCTTTCACCATTTTGCTTTTTCGTTTTCATGTCTTTGTGACTTTGTATGAAGCGCTTAAGTACTATATCCAAAATATATTAGAACTATTAAAAACATACATTTATATCTTCCTGGGTATCCTAATAAAAATGGATTTTTTTGTTATGTTATATTATTTGAAAAAGCTTGCAACCAAGCTTTTACACTATTGAATTATTTACTCTAAAACCTCTGTTTTATTAATAGTTTACTAAAATATGAATTCTGGCATGAAAAGTACTAAAGTACTTTGAGATTAATTTAGATCCATAGACAATCCATCTCAGAAGAAATATGTTTATTTAACTCGGAAAAGTTAAATGCATGGCTAAAATGGCAAGAAAGGGAAATGGCAGTAGAAAGAAACATGACAAAACCCAGCATTTGTTCCATAAAAGTGTATTTACTGATTAAATATAGATGAAAAATATATGGGCTCCCCAGATGGCGTTAGTGGTGGAGAATCCATCTGCCAATGCAGGAGATGCAAAAGTCCCTGGGTCCCTAGGTTGGGAAGATTCCCCAAAGAATGCCTGAGTGACTGAGCACAGCACAAAAATAGATGCCTTGTCACATGATACTGTTTTGTTGTCCTTAGTGCTCTTTTCAAGACAAGAAAGGTAGCATTCATTGATTGGTAATATGCCCATTGTCTGTCTTCTCAAAATTTGTTCTTTGAATTTCTTTGAATTTTAACACTGTCTATTTCTACCACAGAGTAGGAAGGGGTAAGAACTTGAGTGTCTCATGAACTATTAGAGAAACACTGAGGAATTCTCCCACTGTTCCCTAATTGGACCTTCCTAATTAAAAGACACTTACTCCTTGGAAGGAAAGTTATGACCAACCCAGACATCTTGGAATGTGAAGTCAAGTGGCCTTAGAAAGCATCACTACGAACAAAGCTAGTGGAGACGATGGAATTCCAGTTGAGCTATTTCAAATCCTGAAAGATGATGCTGTGAAAGTGCTGCACTTAACATGCCAGCAAACTTGGAAAACTCAGCAGTGGCCACAGGACTGGAAAAGGTCAGTTTTCATTCCAATCCCAAAGAAAGGCAATGCCAAAAAATGTTCAAACTACCACACAATTGCACTCATTTCACACGCTAGTAAAGTAATGCTCAAAATTCTCCAAGCCAGGCTTCAGCAATGTTCAAGCTGGTTTTAGAAAAGGCAGAGGAACCAGAGATCAAATTGCCAACATCCACTGGATCATCAAAAAAGCAAGAGAGTTCCAGAAAATCATCTATTTCTGCTTTATTGACTATGCCAAAGCCTTTGACTGTGTGGGTCACAATAAACTGTGGAAAATTCTGAAAGAGATGGGAATACCAGACCACCTGACCTGCCTCTTGAGAAACCTATATGCAGGTCAGGAGGCAACAGTTAGAACTGGACATGGAACAACAGACTGGTGCCAAATAGGAAAAGGAGGATGTCAAGGCTATATATCGTCACCCTGCTTATTTAACTTCTATGCAGAGTACATCATGAGAAACACTGGGCTGGAAGAAGCACAAGCTGGAATCAAGATTGCCGGGAGAAATATTAATCACCTCAGATATACCTCAGATGATACCACCCTTATGGCAGAAAGTGAAGAGGAACTAAAAAGCCTCTTGATGAAAGTGAAAGAGGAGAGTGAAAAAGTTAATTTAAGCTCAACATTCAGAAAATGAAGATCATGGCATCTGGTCCCATCACTTCCTGGGAAATAGATAGGGAAACAGTGGAAACAGTGTTAGACTTTATATTTTTGGGCTCCAGAATCACTGCAGATAGTGATTGCAGCCATGAAATTAAAAGACGCTTACTCCTTGGAAGGAAAGTTATGACCATAGATAGCATATTCAAAAGCAGAGACATTACTTTGCCAACAAAAGTCTGTCTAGTCAAGGCTATGGTTTTTCCAGTGGTCATGTATGGATGTGAGAGTTGGACTGTGAAGAAAGCTGAGTGCCGAAGAATTGATGCTTTTGAAGTGTGGTGTTGGAGAAGACTCTTGAGAGTCCCTTGGACTGCAAGGAGATCCAACCAGTCCATCCTAAAGGAGATCAGTCCTGGGTGTTCTTTGGAAGGACTGATGCTGAGGCTGAAACTCCAGTCCTTTGGCCACCTGATGCAAAGAGTTGACTCATTGTAAAAGACCCTGATGCTGGGAGGGATTGGGGGCAGGAGGAGAAGGGGATGACAAAGGATGAGATGGCTGGATGGCATCACAGACTCGATGGACATGAGTTTGAGTGAACTCCAGGAGTTGGTGATGGACAGGGAGGGTTGGCGTGCTGTGATTCATGGGGTCGCAAAGACTCAGACACGACTGAGTGACTGAACTGAACTGAATGGAGCTTAATCACAATGTCTGTAATAGTTGGTATATCAAGCACACCAGTTGAGTTGTGATCTTAGTTTCAAGTGTTCCTGAAAAAATAGTAGTGATCCAATTTACAGTTCCCCCCTACCTACAATCTGTGTTGTGTTTTAGTTGCTCAGTCATGTCCGACTCTTGGCAGTCCCATGGGCTGTAGCTTGCCAGACTCCTCAGTCCATGGAATTCTCCAGGCAAGAATACTGGAGAGGTTTGCCATGGGGTCCTCCAGGGGATCTTCCTGACCCAGTGATGATAACCCATGTTTCTTGCGTTGCAGGCAGATTCTTTACTGTCTGAGCCACCAGGGAAGCCCTACCTACAATTCTCATTATTAAAAAAAGAATTGTGATGTCTCTGAGCCTGGAGGAAACTTGAGTCCAAGTTTATTGATTTTTAATTCACAAGAAAGGAAAAAGTCTAGGTTATTTCTCCAAAGGCCTGTCCTAGGGACACAAAACATGTACTGAGCTCTGATGATGGTCATAAGATAAAATATTCGTATGAATTTTGCTTTGAGGTTCCCCCACCCCCACAAAACTGTGGTTCCTCTTTTTAAAAACTCCATCCTTACCTACAGAAGCATTCAGCTTTTTGTCCAGGGCTGATGATTTCTAGGGTCGCCTTCATCTTTGTTCATGTCAGCAGCCTCCTTATTCTTTCAGCAATGAACTATTTTCAGCTATTACTGTGAAAGCCTGACCTTGGGAATGACAGGAATGAACTTAGTGGTTTCTTCAGCTCTTAATCTCATGGCTGAGATCTCATATTTGAACCCAAGTGACCGTCACTGTTCCAACGATGTCTGGCCCTGTGAATGCCACTGGGCACAGGATCGATGGGGTCAACTCTAAAGGTATGATTTCTCCAGAATTTATTTTTTATGTTAAATCCAAGTAGTGCTTTAAAGATGACAAGTCCCCTCCTAGATTTCAGAACCAAGGAAGCTCCAAGAGAGAAACCTGATCTCTTGAGAATGGCATTCTCTTACTGACACCCCACCCGCCACCCCTACCCCTCACCATTACACGATTCTTCTTTTTTGTTAAAACAGCACATCAGGATGCTTGAGGCTGGTGCACTGGGCTGACCCAGAGGGATGGTACGGGGAAGGAGGTGGGAGGGGGGTTCAGGATGGGGAACACGTGTACACCCGTGGCGGATTCATGTTGATATATGGCAAAACCAATACAATATTGTAAAGTAATTAGTCTCCAAATAAATAAATAAATTTAAATAAAAAAAATAGCACATGCCTTTGTATCTGCTCCTTTCCGTAGTCTTTAAGACTCTGAATTAGGAAGAGCATCGGATCCCTAGCTCAAAAGCTTTCCTTCTAGGACCTGTCCAGGTTGCCTTTGAGAGCAGGGAGCAGCGTGTGGGTACTGTGGTTTGTTTTCCTTTCCGGAAAGGAAGATCCCTTGTGTGCATCACCTGCCCTCACACACACCAGCTGGGCTGCTGCCTCCTGTGTGACGGGGCCATGCTGACCATGTCTGGGTTTCTAAAGAAAATAAGAGCCCAGGCTTTTAATTCCGCTCAGACCCTCAAGCCATGTATGGTCCAGGAGGATGAATTTAGAGAATGACAGACAGGTGCTTGTTCCCCTGGAAGGGGAAGGGGCGTCAGAATGTGTCTTGGCTTGCTTTTGTATCTTTTTGGTTTGTTTGCACCAACAAGAACTTATTCAGGTCCTGCTCTATCTCTGGCCCTGGGCTCTGTTCCTTGTCAGTTTTGCTGAAGACAATGAGGCCCAGCAGCAACCCTAACCTGCCTCCCGTCTCCCTTTCAGCCCTCAAGAAAGGTGCTCCAGCTGCGTGTGAGGACGATCTGGGTCTGAATCTTGTTTCCGCCATGTTGGGACATCCAGGCCGCAGACTGCATTTTTTCCCCACCCTCCTTCCCCCTCTCTCCCTTGAGGAAACATCTTCCCTCTTCTCTGGTCTCTCTTGGTGGCACTAAAGGTAGGCAAGCTGCGCTTTCCTGGCTAGGCCACTGCTCCCTTAGGACCTGAGTCCTGAGAAAGGTTTGATAAAAACTGTGGTGCCCACTTATCACAATAGAAGCACTGGACAACTCTGTGAGTGATTCCTGAGCTGCGAGTCGCCTGTTCCGGTCTTGTTTCCTGGTTCTCTGTCAATGCAGGCGGCTGCTACCTTCCTGTCCACAGACACCCCCTTCTGCTTGTTAGCCAGAGTTGGTTCCTGTGGCCTGGAGTCAAAGGAGTCCTGACCCACACGACTTGGAATCTCTCAGTCTTAGTTTCTGCGTTTCTAAACTAGACAAATAATACCTACCTGTCAGAGTGGGTGTGAATGGAATGAAAGAGCATAGAAAAGAGCTCAGCCCTAGGCTGGGCACATGGGGGGCTTGAAATGGATGGCGGTTGGGGTCATGATGAACATTTGTCATGTTGGTGGCAACCTGAAGTGGTTCAGCCTCTGTGAAAGACAGTATGGAGGAGCCTCAGAAAAAGAGAAAATAGAATTACCATATGATCCGACAATCCCACTCCTGGGCGTATGTCTGGAGAAAGCCATGGTTTGAAAAGACACATGCAGCCCAGTGTTCACTGCAGCACTGTTTACAACAGCCCGGACGTGGGAGCAACCTAAACGCCCATCGACAGGAACGCATAAAGAGGAAGTGGTGCATATATACAACGGAACATTGCGGTGGCAGTGGCCTGGTCACTTAGTCATGTCCGACTCTTTGCGACTCTATGGACTGTAGCCTGCCAGGCTCCTCTGCCCATGGGATTCTCCAGGCAAGAATACTGATGTGGGTTGCCATTTCCTTCTCCAGGGGATCTTCCTAACCCAGGGATCAATCCTGTGTCTCCTGCAATGGCAGGCAGATTCTTTACCACTGAGCCACCAGGGAATAGAATATTGCTCAACCATAAAAAAGAACGCAATAACGCCACTTGGAGAACATGGATGGACCTTGAGATTACTGGACTAAATGAAGTCAGTCAGACAGAGACAAGTACTATGAGATACCACTTAGATGTGGAATCTAAAACATGACACAAATGAACATATCCACAAAATGGAAACAGACTCAGACATAGTTACTAAGTGGGAGGGGGCGGGTGGGATGGTGGGTAGGGGAGGAGTGGAGTGGGAGGTTGGGGTTAGCTGATGTACACTATTATATATAGAATGGATAAACAACAAGGTCCTTCTGTATCACACAGGGAACTCTATTCAGTATCCTGTGGTAAACATAATGGAGGAGAATATAAAATAACAGAATGTATATACGTGTTTAACTGAATCACTTTGGTATATGGCAGTAGTTAGCACAACATTGTATATCAGATCAGATCAGATCAGTCGCTCAGTCGTGTCTGACTCTTTGTGACCCCATGAATCGCAGCACGCCAGGCCTCCCTATCCATCACCAACTCCCAGAGTTCACTCAGACTTACGTCCATCGAGTCGGTGATGCCATCCAGCCATCTCATCCTCTGTCGTCCCCTTCTCCTCCTGCCCCCAATCCCTCCCAGCATCAGAGTCTTTTCCAATGAGTCAACTCTTCACATGAGGTGGCCAAAGTACTGGAGTTTCAGCTTTAGCATCAGTCCTTCCAAAGAAATCCCAGGTCTGATCTCCTTCAGAATGGACTGGTTGGATCTCCTTGCAGTCCAAGGGACTCTCAAGAGTCTTCTCCAACACCACAGTTCAAAAGCATCAATTCTTTGGTGCTCAGCCTTCTTCACAGTCCAACTCTCACATCCATACATGACCACAGGAAAAACCATAGCCTTGACTAGACGAACCTTTGTTGGCAAAGTAATCTCTCTGCTTTTGAATATGCTATCTAGGTTGGTCATAACTTTCCTTCCAAGGAGTAAGTGTCTTTTAATTTCATGGCTGCAGTCACCATCTGTAGTGAGTTTGGAGCCCAGAAAAATAAAGTCTGACACTGTTTCCACTGTTTCCCCATCTATTTCCCATGAAGTGGTGGGACCGGATGCCATGATCTTCATTTTCTGAATGTTGAGCCAACTTTTTCACTCTCCAATTTCACTTTCATCAAGAGGCTTTTTAGTTCCTCTTCACTTTCTGCCATAAGGGTGGTGTCATCTGCATATCTGAGGTTATTGATATTTCTCCCGGCAATCTTGATCCCAGCTTGTGCTTCTTCCAGCCCAGCATTTCTCGTGATGTACTCTGCATATAAGTTAAATAAACAGGGTGACAATATACAGCCTTGACATCCTCCTTTTCCTATTTGGAACCAGTCTGTTGTTCCATGTCCAGTTCTAACTGTTGCTTCCTGACTTGCATACAAATTTCTCAAGAGGCAGGTCAGGTGGTCTGGTATTCCCATCTCTTTCAGAATTTTCCACAGTTTATTGTGATCCACACAGTCAAAGGCTTTGGCATAGTCAATAAAGCAGAAATAGATGTTTTTCTGGAACTCTCTTGCTTTTTCCATGTTGTATATCAACTATACGTCAATTAAAAAAAGTCCCCAGAAAACGTTTGTCACATTCTCGACTTAGGAGCCCTGTCTTGGAGTGGTCCCAGTCCAAATCCCTCTGAGGGGACGTTCCTCCTTCAGGGGTGACCTGGCCACCTGGATCCACCGAGGAGAGAGAGGCTCAGATACATAAAAAGTGAAGATAAGTCAGAACCTCGAAAGCAGTGAAGAGACCAACAGAGAGGAGAGGTGTGAGGAGGCAGGAAGAAGCATCTGGAGTTGGGAGGGGACAGAGTCGGGGTGGGGAAGGAGGCAGCTGAAACTGGTGCCCCCTTCCTCGCCTCGCTCCCGTACTTGGAATCCCGAGACTCCTGCCACTTCCGGCTCATTCTTGATTCTGCTGGCACAGTCAGCTGTGTTCTGCCCAAGTCCTGTCCATGGACATGGATGCTTTCACTTTTCAAAGAAGCACTTATCCCTTCATTATTTTTGATCTTTTTGTTTTTGAACCATTGGAAACAACATCTTTTCAGTCTTTCCTACCAAGAAGCACATCACTGACACCTCAATCACCTTAATGCACCTGTCTCTACAGGGATAACAAGTATCAGTGTGCTTTTCCCGGAGGAATCACTCCAGGGGACACGGGAGTCACTGCAGGCATGTTCAAGCCAGTCTGTGTGGGTTCAAACTACAGTTTTTCTACGCTGTGTAAGTTGTGGAAAGTCATGTGACCTCTCTCTGCCTTAGCTTCCCCATCTGTAAAATACAGGCTGATAACAGGAGTACTCTATCATGAAGATTCGGAGATAAAAAAGCACGTGGCCCCAGGTTAGACTTAAAGTAAGTGCTCCATAAATATATTTGCTCAGATGACGTTTGTTGCAAGCATCAGAAATAAACATTGCTCACTTTGAGAAAAAAGGAAGAATGCATTGGAAAGATGCGAGGGGCATTCACAGAATTTAAGACAGAGTTCGTATGGAATGTAATTTAAAAAGTGATACAAATGAACTTATTTACAAAAGAAATGGACTTAAAGAACTCAAAATCAAACGTATGGTTATCAAAGAGAAAACATGGGGAGAAATGATAAATTAGGAATTTGGGATTGACATATACAAACTGCTGCTGCTGCTGCTGCATTGCTGCTGCTGCTAAGTCGATTCAGTCGTGTCTGACTCTGTGCGACCCCATGGGCGGCAGCCCGCCAGGCTCCCCCCTCCCTGGGATTCTCCAGGCAAGACCACTGGAGTGGGTTGCCATTCCCTTCTCCAATGCATGAAAGTGAAAAGTGAAAGTGAAGTCGCTCAGTTGTGTCTGACCCTCAGCGACCCCATGGACTGCAGTCTTCCAGGCTCCGCCATTCATGGGATTTTCCAGGCAAGAGTACTGGAGTGGGGTGCCATTGCCTTCTCCGATATACACACGACTATACATAAAATAGATAATCAACAAGGACCTACTGTGGAGCACAGGGAACTCAATATTCTGTAATGACCTATATGGGAAAAGAATCTGAAAACGAATGGCTATGTGTATATGCATAACTGAGTCACTTTGCTGTACACCTGAAACTAATACAATATTTTAACTACACTCCAATAGTGAAAAAAAAAAAGAGAGAGAGCGAGCACAGGGCAGGGCTGGGCCCTGGATCTTTCCACAAGTCTGTTGGGGTCGCTGCCTCTCCGTTCATGCGTGGTGCCTTAAAGACCAAGCAGTGGGAAGAACCAAGTTATGTCCTATGGGGAAACTGCTTGGCTGGATGCTGCTTAAGCCTTTTGAAGAAGCATAATCTTTGCCTCTCTTTTCCTGCTTATCCAAAATGAATTTGATGTTCGTAAAGGGCAAGGCTCAGATTGAGCCTGGAAAGAGAGGAGCCCTAGAAAGCCAGGCTCCTTTTAAATCCTCACCCAAGACAGAATCCCTGTGGAGAAAAGGATTTTATCAGCCTTGAAATTAAGGTAGGAACACTCAGAAAGCTGCAGATCACCATTCATCCCAAAGGCCTTGACCTAACAAAAAGGTTTCATATTTTCTACACAATACTGCTAAGCAGTTGTGTCAATTATTGAAATAACCTTTGTTGGGTTCTGTGTGGTGTTAAATACTATCTGTACTCTGGGGGTTGGAAATTTAGATGGAAGGGGCAGATATGTAAAAAAAAAAAAAAGTTCTAAATTGCTTTGGAATTTATAAATAATCAAGTAGATGCTTTTAGAGGGTGATCTGCAACTGTAACTTAGAACCTTTTAGGGGGAAATTTTTTGAAGCAAGGGACTGACGCAATCCTTTATTGAATAGCACAGCAAATGCCACAGTGGTGATCATGTTAGACAACTTCCGTAAGTGTGAAGTGTCAGTCTAGAGTCGGGACGAGGATGAGGACGGCAGACCCTTCCCGATGCACTTGCTCTGCGTTGCGCCTCATGCACCGCTCGTATTAATACATCGGCTTCTCCCAGCAGCCCTGTGAAGTAGCTGCTGTTATTATCTCCATTTACAGGTCAGGGAACCGAAGCCCAGAAAGGTGCTTAACTCACCCCAAACCACACAGTGAGCAGCAGCCATAGATGTAACCTTGGGTCACCTAAGACCTTAGCCCAGGCTCTCAGCCAGCACATAATATGGTAGTTTGTAGCTTGGGAACTTCACGTGTTGTGCACACCATGCACTGATATACACCAACTCTACATTGTCTTGTTATCACTCCCAGAAGCCTTTATTCTACAAAGGGTGTCAAAAAATAAACTGAGGCATGTTAAAAATTCTAGAAGTTTATCTGAGCAAACATTGATTCAAATCAGACGGCATCCCATCTGTCAGATAGAAAGGAACTCCAAGAAGTTGTTCAAGATGGAAGACTTTGATAGGGAGCAGAACAAGGACGTTATACCAGACAGAAAGTGATGGAAGACTTTGATAGGGAGCAGAACAAGGACGTTATGCCAGACAGAAAGTGGGTTCCTGACTGCAAGAGTACTTTCCTTCAGGGGCTCCTAGGGGTCCATCGGGCAGATCAAACGGTTGGTGTTGATCAGGTGACTCCTGATTGACTGGTTCAAGATTCCCTTTCCTGGAGACCTGAGACTGTAAGAGAAGCTAAGTCTCAGTTTGATGAAGTGGGGCTTAGCATAAGTGACTCCATTTGGGAATTGTCCTTTTGTTTCTAACAAGGATCAGCAGAAGCTGCTCAAGGCTGTGCAGTTGGTGTATGAAGCAAAGTCTGGAGCACAAACCCAGGCATCCCCAACTCTGTTGCCCTTCAGTTATTTTTTAAAATTAATTAGCTATTTATTTTTGTCTGTGTTGGGTCTTTGTTGCTGCACGGGCTTCCTCTGGTTGTGGCGAGTGGGGGCTACTTTCTTAGCAGCAGTGGGCAAGCTTCTCATCACGGTGGCTTCTTGCGTTGCAGAGCACTGGTTCTGGGATGTGGGCTCAGTCGCTGGGGCACACGGGCTTTGCTGCTCTGCAGCGCGTGAAATGTGCCCGGACCAGAGTTCAAACCCGTCTCCTGCATTGGCAGGGGCATTCTTCACCTCTGAGCCACCTGGGAAGCCCAGTCTATGCTTTTTCCCTGTTGTTGTTGTTGTTTTTAAGATTATTACAATCTGGGTAAAACTGATGCATATGTTTTCTACCTTCAGCTTCTCTGTGTTCTCCACACTATATTCTGATGCTTGTTATGGATAATATATCGATACGCAGTAGACCCTTGAACGACATGGGTTTGACCTGTGTGGGTCCTCTTATACACAGATATTTTTTCAGTAAATATGTACTATGGTACTACATGGTCCGAAGTTAGTTGACTCCAAAGATGCAGAACCCTGAACAGAAGGGCTGACTGTATAGTTAGTTATACATGGATTTTCAACTGCATGGCAGCTGGCACTCCCTAGCCCCCACATGGTCTGTGGGTCAACTGTGATAAAAAGAAGACTCTGAGAAGTGGGGTCTCAGAATTATGCAACACAGGTGTAGGCAGAGAATCTGAAATACTAAATTCTCCTAATGGCTTCAACTTGAATTTCTGAGAATGATTCTTCACAGATTGTGTACAGATTAAAGTCTATCCATGGGGACTTTTGGAAGAGGAAACGGCAACCCACTCTAGTATTCTTGCCTGGAAAGTTTCACGCACAGAGCAGCCTGGCAGACTGCAGTCCACGCAGTCACGTAGAGCTGGACACGACCAAGCAGCACAGCCCCACAATACAGGGACTTTGAGCCCCCGTCACTGACTACGCGAGTGAAGGCACTTGCCAGTTCAGTGGTAAGAGAAACAAAATGGTACACGGATAAGATCTGCCCTCTAAAAGAATCAGCGAAAATATCTTAGTACACATTCATCAATTTTCTTTAAAAACAAAACAAAGAAACAACACATGAAAGCTTTTGAGATTAGAAACGTAACCTTTACATGTCTGCACAAATGGCTTGGGACTGAAGAACAGGAAGCCTGCTACTCAAATGGCACTTGGCCTCAAGACACTGCCTAAATTCTCCCATCTGAAAAGTGGAGTCGTAAAACTAGCTCATTTTATATGAGAAAGATGATTAATGAGATGCAGTATCCCTCTGCTTCATGAACCAAACGTTTGGTATTTCAGGATAGATTATCAACTTCTAAAAATAGCCAAAGAAAACTTCAGAAATGACCAAAGCCAGTCATAGATTTCTTGGGGCCAGAATTTGTCATTTTATGACCGAGAGCATGATAAAACACAGAAACCACCTCCCTGCCAGGGGCTTGCATCATGAAAAGGCCAACTATGCTCAAAGGTTTTTTCTAGACACCCAATAACATTATTTACAGGTGAGGCCTGGGTTGCTCTAACCTCAGGATTTTCTCGAGTGTTTCCATCACTGTGAGCAAGCTCAGAAATGCCAGTGTGGACCATCAATGCCTGCAAACATCTTCTTTGATCTCACTTGATCGTGGTTTTGTGTGAACTCAGATCCAAGCACAAATAAAGCGGCATTAAGTGTACAAGAGAGATATTTAGTCTTTAAGCATGCCTCCTCCAAGTTAAGTCAACAGGCAGGCTTTGCGGGAAATTAAAAAAAGAGACACCCAGGCAAATTAGCATAGCCAGCACAGCCAGAAAAGTCAGATAGGTTTTAGTTTATTTATTCATTCTTTTACTTATTCACTCTGTCCACTTTTCAACATCATTTCTTGAATGTCTGTCTTACGGTAAGCGAGAACATCACATCATAGGGTACTTTGTTCATCCTCCGCAACTGACGAGGCATGAAGGTGAGTGGACCCACCTTATACATAAGACATTGGAGGCCCAGGGAGTGTAAGAGACTCAGTGAAGGTCACTCAGCCAGGATGTGGAGGGGTCTCGATAGGAACGCCAGGCAGTTTGGTTTCCTGCCAGGCCAGGTTCAAACCTTCCAGTGTCTGCATTCCCTGTGAGGAGCATCTTACATGCAGGCGCCAGGGCTCCGTCTCCAGATATTTTGATTTGGTTGGCCTGGCAAGGGGAACAGGGGTCTCCATGATTCTGAGAGGACTTTCATCAGTCAACTGTACTTTGATAAGCACTGTGTATTATGTTGTCACTCAATAGACTGTAGTTTTTTTCAGAACAGTTCTGAGATCTTCACCCAAAAATGAAAATAATAATATCTACCTTGATTCCTGATGGGAACATGAAAGATGCTGCATGGACAGCTGTGTCCCTGACACACAGAAACTGCTTTGTAAATGATACATCTCTTTCCTAGCAAAGCTGGGAAGACCAGAATATTCAACACTGGGTGCTTTAGAGATCGGCCAGTTGATGAGATGAATGGCTGCCTGCCCTAAATCAGGGCTAAGGGACCGCGAAGAGGTACATAAGTGGAGTTTCCCTAAGCAAGGAAGGGAAGTATTATAGAATGAATGATGTATGTGCTGTGTGCTCAGTCACGTCCGACTTTTTGTGACCCCATGGGCTGTAGCAACCAGTTTCCTCTGTCCATGGAATTTTCCAGGCAAGAGTACTGGAGGGGGTTGCCATTTCCTTCTCCAGGGGATCTTCCCAACCCAGGGATCAAACCTAAGTCTGTTGCATCTCCTGCATTGGCGCAGCACCACCTGGGAAGCCCCTAGATAGAGTCACAATCGAGAAGTAAGGTCGTCTCCACTGCCGAAGTGCTCCAGGGAGGCCTCCCCACTGCCAACAGCACTGCGGGCCACGGTGTGACTGTGGCAGTCAGTTACGGCTCTCAAAACATCCCTGCTTCCACACTAAAGCTGAGATGGTAAAAGCTTCTTCACAGCATTGTTGTGACGATTAAATGAATAAGAGTATACAGAGGAGTCCGCCTGAAAGGAAAATGTTGTCTGACACGGAGTGGACGTGAAAATGGTATCTCTGGAGACTATAGTCACATTATGATGAGACTTGCTGTTGTTACCATGTTACTGACCCTGAAGAAGAAATAATAAAGTCCATAATCCTTTCTAGAAAACGCTTGCATCCTGAGCTTTTAGATTTTGGAAGGTAATGTGGGTAATATGCCACATACTACCTCACACATCAGAGACTGGACAGCATCCTGCAGTCAACACACTTATCTGTCTGCAGTGAGACAGAGGAATATTCACACCAAGTGGCAAAGGTAGCCCCTGATCAGTTCTGGTCAGATTTTGCCATCAGATGCTTTGCCAAATGCTTTTAGTCTTCAGACATTTTCGATTTCAGAATTGCAGGTAAAGGATTGTGGACATGACTCTTCCATGAACATTACTCTCCTGGGTGCCATCTCCCAAGTCCACCAAGTGGGCAGAATGTTGGTAGCATGTTATGTCTAGATTCATTGAATACATTTTTGTAAGATTGGAGTTTTACAGATAGTTTACCAAGGGGGTAAACTGGAGGCTTAGTTTGTACTTTCTTTTCTCTTCTGTGCAAATTTTAAAAAGTAAAAAAAAGTCAGAGAAAGTTTAGAAATCAAAGAGAAAAAGCCCTCCATCTGCAAGCACTATGAAAACACAACCACTACCATTTTTTGTGCATTCATTTATAGCTTTTATGTAAATCTTTGCCTAAATGTAAATATATTGATCATATAATTTTGTATCTTTCTTTAAAAAAAAATTCCTACAATACCTCACACTGGCCATTTTAAACTTTGCATCCTCAGCCAGTCACTCTGTGATGACCTAGAGGGGTGGGGTGGGGTGCTAGGAGGGAGGCTCAGGAGGAAGAGGATATGTGTGTTCATAGAGCTGATTCACATGGTGCAGCAGGAACTAACACAACATTGTAAAGAACTATCCTCCTGTTCAAAATTTTAGAAGTTTGCATTCTATGACAGATTCCCTTACCGATGAAGGTTTTCACTGTTATAAAAGCTCTGATGAACCACACTTGCTCTTAGCTAAGTCTGTTCATTCCTGGGATTCATCTTCTCGTGATGATGTGAAATTTTGGTATGAAAGATGTAAAGATCTTGGACCATCCATTCCTTCTGGTTGCTGCAGTTGGGGTGGAAATAATTTCGTTTACATATTTTATGACCAGTATCAGCTTTCCTCTGTGGGCATTGCTGATTGAGAATTGATGGATGCTCAAACATATGTTAGCACATTCATTTATTTATTCAACAGACATTTATTGAGGACCAACTATATTTCAGAACTTATGAATACAGTCACAAATCTACATGCAAAGGAGAGAAATCGAGAAAAAAGTGTCTGTTGAGAAAACCTCAGCATATGAATGCACTTGTTGAAATACTGTTAATGTCTGATTTTCTTTTCAAAGAACAAAAAGATCCATTACTGAGATTTATAAAATATGCTTTCTATACATATAAGCTATTGAAGAGGAGGTTGAACCACAGTGTCGAAATGAAAAATTAAACCTTCAGCTGAAATATGAAGAGGAATATTAGAACTGAGGAGGGAGAGAGAAATACGATTCAATGTAAATGATTCTGCCTGCTGCTGTAAAAAAATTTATGTTTGTCTGCTCTGCGAGTACTCCTATAGTTTTGAAATAATGACTTTTTCATTTTGAATAGGCTCAAACCTTACATGAAGGCCAGCCACAGAATCACAAGAAGTTCCAAAATTTATGGAGGAACTGCAGGAAGTTCACTTCCCAGGTACATAGGAAAGGCAGTAAACTTCGGTCGTCAGAGGCTCTGTGGTCCTGGTTCCCGGCTCACCACAGTCGCCTGAAGGCAGCAGATTCACAGGGTTGCAAGGCTTCACCCTCCCCTCTCTCTGCACCTTCCCTCACCCCAACATGGGCAGCGTGACCTGCTCGGCCCCGTGACACTAGGGCTGGTCAGTCACGGAGCGTGCTTTGTCCAACAGAATGTTAGCCCCCTGTGCAAGCAGAAGAGGTTGACTTAGGCATGTGTATAGAGACTTACCCTCTCTACTGAACCTCTGCCGTCACCATGGAAACAAGTCCAGGAGAGCTTGCTGGTGTCAGGGGAAAGAGGAAGACCAGGTGGAGCAGTGGACCATCAGGTGGGTTTAGCCGAGATGAGTTAATAGACAAGCATGCCCAGAAGAGTGATGTATCTACATATCAAGATTGTCGGGAGAAAGATCAACAACCTCAGATATGCAGATGATACCACTCTAATGGCAGAAAGTGAAGAAGAACTAAAGAGCCTCTTGAAGGTGAAAAAAAGAGAGTGAAAAAGCTGGCTTGAAACTCCACATTCAAAAACTAAGATCATGACATCTGGTCCCATCACTTCATGGCAAACTGAAAAGGCAGAGTGGAAGCAGTGGTGGATTTTATTTTCTTGGGCTTCAAAATCACTTCAGACAGTGACTGTAGTCATGAAATTCAAAGATGCTTCTTCCTTGGAAGGAAAGCGATAACAACCCTAGGAAATGTATTTAAAAGTAGAGAAATCACTTTGCTGACAAAGGTCCATAGAATCAAAGCTATGGTTTTTCCAGTAGTCATGTATGGATGTGAGAGTTGGACCATAAAGAAGGTTGAGCACTGAAGAATTGATGCTTTTGAACTGTGGTGCTGGAGAAGATTCTTGAGAGTCTCTTGGACAGCAAGGAGATCAAGCCAGTCAATCCTAAAGGCAGTCAACTCTGAATATTCATTGGAAGGACTGTTGCTGACTCTGAAGCTCCAATACTTTGGCCCCCTGATATAAAGAGCCAACTCATTGGAAAAGACCCTGTTGCTGGGAGAGACTGAAGGCAAAAGAAGGGGGCAGCAGAGGATGAGATGATTAGATAGCATCTCTGACTCAAAGGATTTGAATTTGAGCAAATTCTGGGAGATAGAGGAGGACAGAGGAGACTAGCATGCTATAATCCATGGGGTCACAAAGAGTCGGACACAGCTAGACAGCAACGTGTGTGTGTGTGTGTGTGTGTGTGTGATTAAGTTGATGATGTCTTAAGTTCAAAAGCATTCTAACAACCCTACATTTCAATACCCTCACACACATTAAACGTTTGACACCGTATTTTACTTTTTTTTGTCTCCCTTCACTACTTATTGTAGATATAAATGATTTTACTACTTTCGTCTTTTAACCATCCTATTAGCTTTATAAGTGGTTGGTCTAGTGTACGTTTGCCTTTGCCAATGAGGTTTTTCATTTTGTAATATTCACATTTCGAGTTGAGGACTTTTCTGCTCATAAAGAAAGAAAGTGAAGTCACTCAGTCATGTCCGACTCTTTGCGATCCCATGGACTGTAGCCTACCAGGCTCCTCCATCCATGGAATTTTTCAGGCAAGAGTACTGCTGTGGTTTTCCATTTTCTTCTCCAGGGGATCTTCCCAACCCAGGGATTGAACCCGGGTCTCCAGCATTGCAGGCAGACGCTTTACCGCCTGAACTACCAGGGAAGCCTCATCAGTTCAGTTCAGTTCAGTCGCTCAGTCGTGTCCGACTCTTTGCGACCCCATGCATCGCAGCACGCCAGGCCTCCCTGTCCATCACCAACTCTCGGAGTTCACTCAAACTCACATCCATCGAGTCAGTGATGCCATCCAGCCATCTCATCCTCTGTTGTCCCCTTATCCTCCTGTCCCCAATCCCTCCCAGCATCAGAGTCTTTTCCAGTGAGTCAACTCTTCACATGAGGTCTCCTAGAAGCTCCTTTTAACATTCTTGTGAAGACTATTCAGTGGTACTGAATGCTTAGCTTTTGCTTATCTGTAAAACTCTTCTTTCCTTCAGATCTAAATGATAGCATTGCCAGGTAGAAAGCTCTTGGTTGTAGGTTTTTCCCTCTCACCACTTTGATGACATCGTGCGACTCCCTTCTGGTTTGGAGAGTTTTGCCGAAAAGTCAGTTGACAATCTTATGGGAATTTATTTGCATGTAACTGGTCACTTTGTCTCTGCTACTTTTAACATTTTCTCTTTCTTTTAGATTTTTACTGTTTTAACTATCATGTGTCTTGGGCTGACTTCTTTCAGTTCATCTTACTCAGGACTCTCTGTGCTTTCTGGACCTGGATGTCTGTATCCTTTCACAGGTTAGGAAATTTTCTAGCTGTTGTCTTCATGTATGTCCCTGCCCCTTCTTTCTCTCTTCTCTGCGACCCCTATAATGCAACTATTAGTACAGTTGATATTGTTCCAGAGGTCTCTTAAAATGTCCTCATTTTTTTCTGTTCTCTCATTTAATCATTAGTCAAGATTATTTTTTTTTTTTTTAAATGAAGTGTGTGTCATATGCCAGGTACTGGGGATAAAAGGCATTGACAAGAGTTCTGCATTTGAGGAGCTTAGCAGAGGACAAGCATTAAGCAGTAAATTGTACAAATAAATGTTTAATTACAAACTGAAAGAAAAGGAGCACGGAGTATACATGCAAGAAGTAGTGAGAAAGGGAACAAGAAAAAAGCTTAAAGCTTTTTTTGAAAGCTTCAGTGAAGGAGCTATAAACATTTTTAAACTACAAAACTAACATCATAAGCATATTATAAGAACACTGGAAAACAAGGGAAAAAGAAATCAAGATTCCCAAACCTTAACAACCATTTTGTCTCCTAGTCTTATTTCCTATGCATTTTCTCCTCTGATACTATGTTAGAAAAAACTGTCCTCATTTAAAAAAAAATTTCTTTTTCTGATATTTCCTGAAGTGTCAGTAATAGTCTAGTGGATTCTTTTTTCTTAAAATTTTTTTTTAATTTTATTTTTTTAAGTCCAGTTGATTTACAATGTTGTGTTAGTTTCAGGAGTAGAGCAGAGTGATTTGGTTATACATATACATGTATTCTTTTTCAAATTCTTTTCCAGTTTAGTTATTATAAGATATTGAGCAGAGTTCCGTGTCCTATACAGTAGGACTTTGTTGGTTATCCATTTAAAATATATTAGTGCGTACATATCAGTCCCAACCTCCCTACTATCCCTTCCCATCTTCCTCCCCGCTGGTAACCATACGTTTGTCTTCTGTGTCTGTGAATCTGTTTCTCTTTTTAAACAAGTCCATTTGTATCATTTGTTTTAGATTCCACATAAAGTGATATCATATGGTATTTGTCTGTGACAGGAATTTTTTATCCATAATTCAAGCCATTCAGACACCTGTATCCAATACGTTTCCAGTGCCAAAGACCCACACACATCCTCCTCATATCCCACTACCGACACAGAGAAGGTGGCCATTAGATAGTGTCTCATGTGGAAGGACTGCCCCAGTGGCCCTTACTGGATGGTCTTGCTTTAGCTCACCGGCATGAAATGGAAACCGTTGCACCTTATGTTCATTTCCACAAGCACAGTAAAGCAGATGGCTAAAACAATCATCTGGATAATTCGGAGCAATGGGAAAATGCAGCTGTTGAAGTGAAAGAAAATTCAGGGTTACCTAAATCAATACAGATTGGCCTTTGGTTTGATGAAATTGCAATATCTGCTCTAGTTAATCTGTATATGCAGTCTCTCTCCCATATGCCACATCCATTGGAAAGAACATTTATGTTTCCTTCAGCTGTTTTTTCCTTTCTGCAACTTATATTTTTAGAAAACATTTGTATCACCCATAATTCAAGTAATTATCATTTTTAGTAGACTTGTTGATTTTCTTAATTAAACTTAGCTAACACATCATTTAAAAAAGAAAGAAAAATGCAACAGTTTTTCCTAGTCTAATTAACTCTTTGTTATTTTATTTTATACCCCCAGAAGAGAAAGTAAATTGTACATGAATCAACACTTCTGATTTCACTACTGTCATCTCAGGCTTATGGCTCAGAGTTGCAAAGGAAAAAGCCAAAAAACAAACAAAAAAAAACCTTAGAATACTATTGCTTATTGAGAATAGCATAGCCAGCATGTGCCTTAAGGCAGATGAAAAAAGGAAGCCTTAAAAGAGAAGCAACTTGCAAAGTTTCACAAAAGGAAGTGCAAACTTTCAGAAACGTCTCAAGCTATTTCATGGAGGTGCAATTTGTTATAATGATAATGGGAATTAAAAAAAATCTCATCATGTTGCCTCACTCATTTTCTGACTTGAATACTGTGGCAGTTCAATAAATTGTCTCTCTCTGTTTTCAAATATTTTTTAATGACCAAAAGATCCTTCCTTTTTCTTCAACAAATAATTCTTGCCTTGGTCATATTTCTCAAGGAAACCTATTTTATTCAGTTTTACAGATACCGGTCTAATACAGGTCTTTACCTCCTGGCCTGTGGACGGTTATGGTAATCTTCACGATGGACTCCCCACCTCCACTTTCCTCCCGAACCCAGTGCAGCACATTGTTAGTGGGCAGGAGCCCGGGGGCAAACTGCACTAGAGGTTCGAATCTCGGGCCCGGCCGACCGGCCTTAGGCACGTGGCTTTATCCCTCGGGTCCTCAGCCTTTCACCGTGGAAGTGAGGTGGCAGTGGTACCAGCCTGCCTGCCGCCAGCCGCTGCCTCTGCTCTGCTCTGGGCGGCACAGGGCGTGCCCTTCCACCTCCGACTCAGTTCAGCCAGCAGGTGGCGGGACGGGGTGGGGTCGGGGAAGGAGACCGCCGGGCACGTCTCTTCCGCTGCGCCCGTCTGGGCCAGGCTCCCTTCAGTTCCCCACAGCTCCAGCTCGCTTGGTGCAGCCTGCCGTGGCTCCGTCCTGACCTTGACCCCCGACCCCTGCCCCCGGCCTCTTGCAGCACTGCCTCCTCCCTTTGTCCTTCCGGCCCAGGGGTGACAGCAGCTTCCTTTCTTTTTTTAAAAAAACTTTATTGGAGTATAGTTTCTTTACACTGCTGTGTTAGTTTATGCTGTACAGAAAGTGAATCAGCTATACGTGTACACATAGCCACTCTTTCTGGATTTCCTTCCCGTTTAGGTCACCACAGAGCCTTGTCTATACAATAGGCTCTCCTTAGTTATCTGTTCTCTACACGGTCGTGTCTAGGTCAGTTCCAGTCTCCCAGTTCATCCCATGCCCCCGTCCCCGCTTGGTGTCCATACGTTTGTTCTCTACATCTGTGTCTCTGTTTCTCCTTTGCAGATAGACTCATCTATACCACTTTTCTAGATTTCACATGTATGTGTTAATATATGATATATTTTTTTGTCTCTCTGACTTACTTCACTCTGTATGATGGTCTCTAGGTCCATCCATGTCTCTGCAAATGGCACAGTTTATTCCTTTTAATGGCTGAGTAGTATTCCACTGTTTACATGGACCGCATCTTCTTTCTCCATTCATCTATCCATGGACATTTAGGTTGCTTCCGTGTCCTGGCTATTGTAAACAGTGCTGCAGTGAACATTGGGGTACGTGTATCTGTGTATCTTTTTAAGTTATGGTTTTCTCCAGATATATACCCAGGAGTGGGATTGCTGGGTCACATGGTGGTTCTATTTTTAGTTTCTTAAGGAACCTCTATCCTGTTCTCCATAGTGGCTGGACTAATTTACATTCCCACTGACTTCCATCCTGATGCTGTGACTCCAGAGTGTTTCAGCATCCCTTGTTGGCCTCCTATCTGTTCTGTTTTAAATATTCAAGATAGTGTTTTCCTGGTCAGACCTGATTAAGCCCCGAGTGATCCAGTACTTCACAGTGTTCTTGGAATTTTAACTAATTGAAACTTCTAAAGAACACTAAAAACACCATGGACAGTACTTAGAAATAGCGGTGATTATTAGATATTTTATATATCACGGCTCCACTGAGTAAAGAAAAATCTCCTGAACTTTATTCAGGAGATTGCAGTTGGGTTCAAGTTAATGAAGTAAAATCAAGTTAATACTAATACTCAAACTATACAAGCTTAGTTATTCCACCTGTGGAAAAACTGTTCGTATTCCCCAGATTTTCTGAAGTCCCCAAAGGTGGGTCATTTATACTCATGATTAAGTTGACTCTTTCTTGCAAAATTCGTAATTTAGCACAATACCTATTACCTCCATCCCTGAAGCTAGCCTTGACAAAGTACAATAAACTGAGGGGCTTAAAACAACAGAAGCTTGTCTGTTCACAGCTATGGAAGCTGAGAGCCTAAGATCAATTGTCTATAGGGTCACACGCCCTCTGAAGGCTCTAGGGAAGGACCTTTCCTTGCCTTTTCCTGGCTTCTGGTACCTACCAGCCATTCTTAGTGGTAGGTCTTAGCATCAGTGGTCTACAGTTTGTTGTTGCTCAGTTGCTAAGTCATATTCAGTTTTTTGTGATCCCATGGACTGCAGCACACCTGGCTTCCTTGTCCTTCACTATCTCCCAGAGTTTGCTCAAACTCATGTCCACTGAGGCTTCCCTGGTGGCTCAGCTGGTAAAGAATCCGCCTGCAAGGTTTGATCCTTGGGTTGGGAAGATCACTTGGAGAAGGGATGGCTATCCACTGCAATATTCTGGCCTAGAGAATTCCATGGACTGTATAGTCCATGGGGTTGCAAACAGTTGGACATGCTTGAGTGACTGACTTAACTTTCATGTACTTTGAGTTGGTGATGCCATCCAACCATCTTGTCCTCTGCTGCCCTCTTCTCCTCCTGCTCTCAGTCTTTTCCAGCATCAGGGTCTTTTCAAATGAGTCAGTTCTTCGCATCAGGTGGCCAAAGTATTGGTGATTCAGCTTCAACATCAGTCCTTCCAGTGAACATTCAGGGTTGATTTCCTTTAGGATTGACTGGTTTGATCTCCTTGCAGTCCAAGGGACTCTCAAGAGTCTTCTCCAGCACCACAGTTTGAAGGCATCAATTCTTTGGCCCTCGGCCTTCTTTATGGCCCAACTCTCACATCCATACATGACTACTGGAAAAAACCATAGCTTTGACTATGTTGACCTTTGTTGGCAAAGTGATGTCTCCACTTTTTAATAATGCTGCCTAGGTTTGCCAAGGAGCAAGTGTCTTTGAATTTCATGGCTGCTGTCACTGTCTACAGTGATTTTCGAGCCCAAGAAAAGAAGAGTGTTCACTGTTTCCACTTTTTCACCTTCTATTTGCCATGAAGTGATGGGACCGGATGCCATGATCTTAGTTTTTTGAATGTGGAGTTTCAAGCCTGCTTTTTTTTTACTCTCCTCTTTCATCTTCATCAAGAGGCTCTTTAGTTCTTCTTTACTTTCTGCCATTAGAGTGGTGGTATCATCTACATATCTGAGGCTGTTGATATTTCTCCTGGGAATCTTGATTACTGCTTGAATTTCATCCAGCCCAGCATTTTCCATTATGTACTCTGCATATAAGTTAAATAAGCAGCCTTGTTGTCTATGCATAACTGCAGTGTCTGTCTTCATAGTCACATGACCTTCTTCCCTATGTATGTCTCCAAATGTACCTCTACTATAGGGACAACAGTCATTGAATTAGAACCTACCTACTGCTGCTGCTGCTGCTGCTGCTAAGTCACTTCAGTCGTGTCTGACTCTGTGCGACCCTGTAGACGACAGCCCACCAGGCTCCCCCGTCCCTGGGATTCTCCAGGCAAGAACACTGGAGTGGGTTGCCATTTCCTTCTCCAATGCATGAAAGTGAAAAAATAAAGTGAAGTTGCTCAGTCGTGTCCAACTCCTAGCGACCCCATGAACTGCAGCCCACCAGGCCCCTCCATCCATGGGATTTTCCAGACGAGTACTGGAGTGGGGTGCCATTGCCTTCTCCAGAACCTAATGGGGATAACAGCACTTGCTTCAGGCATTCTACAGTGATTAACTAGCATCACACAGGTAAGATGTATGTCTAAAGCCAAACATATGTGTTGTGGGTCAAACTGTATTACCCAGAGAGATGTGCTGAAATTCTAACCCCAGATAGCTTTGAATACGACCTCATGCTATCTGGGGTTAGAATTTCAGCACATCTCTCTGGGTAACACAGTTTGACCCACAACACATATGTTTGGCTTTAGACATACATCTTACCTGTGTGATGCTAGTTAATCACTGTAGAATGCCAGAAGCAAGTGCTGTTATCCCCATTTTATAAATGGAAAGCCTGAAGTGAAAGAAGTTAAGGAGTTGTCCAAGTGCGGCAGATAGCCAGTCTGCCGCAAAATCAGACCTTGAATTCAATTTCTGGATCCCAGACCTTTTCTCTTCAAATTATTCCATCTAACCCTTGAAATCAGGGAGAGCACTGATCCTGATACTTGAGCAGGTTGAAATTCCTGAGTGTCCCTCCAAACCCTAGACAAAATTTCCAGGTCCAATCAGGCAGCCAAATGATGGTGCAGAACCTGTCTGGTGTGAGCTGGCATTACTTACTGTGTAGCAACTACAACCTCAGGTAGCACACAGTAGGCATTTACTGCTCATGCCTCTGGGGTCAACTGGGAGTTAGACACACACACTCTCTCTCTCTCTCTCACACACACACAGACAGACAGGAAGATGTGAACACTCGGACATAAAATATGAAATCTTGTCATTTGCAATAACATGGATGAGTCTAGTGGGTATTATGCTAAGTGAAATAAGTCATACAGAGAAAGATGACTACTGCATGATCTCACCTATACGTGGAATCAAAAAAATTAACAAAGTGAAAATAGGTTCATAGATACAGAGAGCAAATGGGTATTTGCCAGAAGGAAGAGGTGTGAGGGAGTAGGTGAAATAGGTGAAGGGATTGAAGAGCATAAACCTCCAGTTGTATAATAAAGTAGTCACTGAATGTAATAGACAGCATAGAAATATGGTGAATAATATTTTAATAACTTTGTGTAGGAACAGATGGCTATTAGAGCTATTGTGGTGATCACTTCATAATGTATGCAAATATCAAACAATTATGTAGTACCCCTGAAACTAACACAATATTGAATGTCAACTGTAGTTCAATTAAAAAAAAAAATCTTTTCACAAAAGAGAACTTTCTTAGGGAGAAACATTAAATCCAGGAAGTTCTCTTATCTGCAGTAACATATGAATTTATTCAGGGCAATTTAAATGCATGAAAATATTTTATCATAAGCATATTCAAAATTATATCTCCCACTATTATCAAGACTCATCTTCAACAGATGAGTCATTTCAAAGCAAAGGTGCAGTTTGCACTTGGTAAACCTGTGTATATTCCTTTGTATATGGTTACCTATTATAGATAAAATTTTGAGTGAATGAGGTTGGTAGAAGCTACAAAGATAATATGAAGTCAGATAACCTGTTATAGTGAAACTGTAAAGGCTAGAAAGATTGTACAGAAAATAAGCGCTGAAGCTCTAAATTGAAGAAATGGATAATTGAGGAAAATTATCTATATAAAGTGGTTTATATTATAGAAACTGTGTAAGTAAAGATAAACAGAGTATTTAGATTACTTGAATACTTTCAAGGTGTTTTATTTCATCTAATCTGAGACATTATGTTAGGCAGGGTTCATATAAGGAAGGGTGAACCATACCAGGTATTTCCAGCTGAGGTGATGTAATACAGGAATTGATGAAGAAGGTGTTAGAAGGCTAAATGTGCAAAACCTAGATGCTGAAGTTACCTAGATATATATAGTAGAGTTAGTGGTTACCACAGTAGGGGATAAGAAGAGGTAGGTTCACCAAACCTAGGTGCTTGGTCCTGTGTGGCTGGTGCTTGAGCTTAGGGGTCACAATGTGGCCAAGGTGAGCGTAGCATGGCTCATAGTGTGGCATCTCTCTAGGGGCCCAGTCTATGGCTGGTTCTGGAATTGCCAAAATAATCTGAAGGCTAAGCCCATGAAAATATGCTCAGTATCACTAATTTATTAGAGAAATGCAAATCAAAACTGCAACAAGATGTCACCTCACACTGGTCAGAAAGGATGGGGGCTCCCTATAAAACTAAAAATAGAGCTGCCATATGACCCAGCAGCCCCACTCCTGGGTATATAGTCAGAGAATACCATGGTTTAAAAGGATATATGCACCCCAGTGTTCATAGCAGCACTGTTTACAATAACCAAGACATGGAAGCAACCTAAATGTCCATCAACAGATGAACAGATAACGAAGAGGTGGTATGCATATACAGTGCATGGTTGGTTGGTTAGTTGCTAAGTCGTGTCTGACTCTTGTGACCCCATTGACTGTAGATCATCAGGCTTCTCTGTCCATGGGATTTCCAGGCAAGACTACTGGAATGGGTTGCCATTTCCTTCTCCTGGGGATCTTCCCAACCCAGAGATCGAACCTGCATCTTCTGCATTGCAAGCAGATTGCAATGCAATCAGTAGTGTCTTTACCACTGAGACGCCAGGGGAGCTAGATACAATGGAATATAAGCCATAAAATAGAATGAAATATTACCATTTGCAGCAACATGGATGAGCCTAGAGATTATATTAAGTGAAATAAGAAAGAGAAAACCAAATATGATATCACTTATATGGGGTATCTAAAAAAATGGTACAAATTAACTTATTTACAAAACAGGATTAGAGTCACAGATGTAAAAAGAAAACTTACGGTTATCAGGGGAGAAAGGTAGAGAAGGTAAGGATAAATTGCGAGATTGGGATGGTCGTATACACACTGCTGTATATAAAATAGATTAACCACCAAGGGCATTCATATAGCACAGGGAACTCAATACTCTGTGATGACCTATATGGGAAAATAAAAAAGAGTGGATATATGTATGTGGATAGCTGATTCACCTGAAACTAACACAAAATCAACTATACTCCAATAAAAATTAAAAACAAAAAAGGAATCTGGAGGCAGAGGCTACTACTGTCTGCTGTTATCTAAGCAATGCTGTCAAGAACTGGAAAGTAATTCCTCTCTCTGTTTCCCCACCTGTCTCCCTGTCAGCCTCCCACTGGCAGAGCTGACCAAGATACCCTGGACCATGGGTGTGTGGGGTCTGGGGTTCCCACAGCTAGTTCAAGCATCCCGAAGTGCTGAAGGGTGGGTTTGATGCTGAGAAGAATAGATCAGTTAACTGAACAGATACCATTGATTATAAGACAGCTCACTATCTACTCCTTAGCAAGAAAATCTGACAAACCACAGCACAAAGCTTTAACATCTTTGCATTTTCCCCAGATTATTACCCTCTGCGCCATCAAAGTATTGTAAAGCAGTATTTCTTAAAGAGCACTTTGCTTTTGTCTCTTGGATTTTTCTTTCCCATAAGTACGCATTCCGCAAGCTTTGATGCTGGTGCTCTTGTAATCTTACCAAACGATGTCCACTGAAAGGTTTCAGACAACAAACAGTCTGACAGGCTGAACTGCACGCCCCCAAAACGTGGGTGTTGGAGTCGTTCAGAATGTAGTCAGTTTGGAGACAAGACCTTTAAACAGGTGATGAAGGCAAAACAAAGCTGTTTGGATGAGAAGAGAGATAGCAGGGGAGCCAGTGCACAGGAAAAAGCCACGTGAGGATGCAGACAGAGCTGTCTGCAGTCAGGGGCCAAGGCGCAGGAGAACCAGCCCTGCTGCCACCTTGATCTTGGACTTCCAGCCTCCAGAACTGTGGGAAATAAATATCTGTTCTTCAAGCCACCCACTCTGTGGTGGTGTGTTATGGCAGCCCTAGCAAACTGGCACAACCAGGAAGACGTCTTAAATGGCATTTAAACTGAAAACATGAGGGACCATCAATTCACGTAACTTGATGAAGTGTCCACGGTGTGGTCAGGTAGGCAATCAGATCTCTGTCATCACCATAGCCTGGCCAGTTATAAGATGCACTGAATTACTGAAATCTAAAATGAGAAATAAATGTGCATTTTCATCGTAAAAAATGCCGTCATTCCTTCAGTGTTTGACCTGTCAAGTGTTATAATTCCCTGTCTGGTCTATTCTCAACAATTTGCTCTTTGTTTTCCATAAAGACTCTTAGGTGAGTTCTGGACACATGAATTGAGGTGAACCTAAGAGCTGTCATTTTTATGTGGTCATTGATTCAGGAAATGTGAATAAGAAGAAATAGATAATTCAGTTGTTGTTCAGTTGACTAGTCATGTCCAACTTTGTGACCCCATGAACTTTGTGACCCCATGAACTGCGGCACGCCAGGCCTCCCTGTCCCTCACCATTTCCTGGAGTTTCCCCAAGTTCATGTTCATTGCGTCGGTGATGCCATCCAGCCGTCTCATCCTCTGATGCCCTCTTCTCCTTCTGCCTTTAATCTTTCCAGCATCAGGGACTTTTCCAGTGAGTCAGCTGTTCGCATCAGATGACCAAGATACTGGAGCTTCAGCTTTCACATCAGCCCTTAAAATGAATATTCAGGGCTGATTTCACTTAAGATTGACTGGTTTGATCTTATTGCAGTCCAAGGGACTCCTAGGAGTCTTCTCCAGCAACACAGTTCGAAGGCATCAATTCTTCAATTCTTTGGCATTCTGCCTTCTTTACCATCCAGCTCTCACAGCCGTACATGACCACTGGGACGACTACAGCCTTGACTATCTGAACCTTTGTTGGCACAGTAACATCTCTGCTTTTCAACACACTCTCTAGGTTTGCCGAAGCTTTCCTGCGAAGAAGCAACCTCTCCTGATTTCTGCAGTGATTCTGAGCCCACGAAGAGGAGCTCCATCACTACGTTCACATTTTCCCTTCTATTTGCCATGAAGTAATGGTGCCAGATGCCACGATCTTAGATTTTTTATTTAGTTTTAAGCCAGCTCTTTCACTCTCCTCCTTCACCCTCATCAAGATGCTCTTTAGTTCCTCTTCGCTTTCTGTCATTAGAGTGATATCATCTGCACATCTGAGGTTGTTGATGTTTCTCCTGCCTATCTTGATTCCAGCTTGTAACTCATCCAGCCCAACATTTCTCATGATGTACTCAGCATATAGGTTAAACAAGCAGGGTGACAGGAGACAGCCCTGTCGTACTCCTTTCTCAATCTTGAACCAGTCAGTTGTTCCATACAGGGTTCTAACTGCTGCTTCTTGACCTGCATACAGTTTTCTCAGGAGACAGGTGAGATGGTCTGGTGCTCTCATCTGTTTAAGAGCTTTTCACAGTTTGTTATGATTCACACAGTCAAAGGCTTTAGCATAGTCAACAAAATAGAAGTAGATGTTCTGGAATTCCCTTGCTTACTCTATGATCCAGCGAATGTTGGCAATTTGATCTCTGATTTCTATTCCTTTTCTAAACCCAGCTTGGACATCTGGAAGTTCTTGGTTCACATAATACTGAAGCCTAGCATGCAACATCTTAAACATGACCTTACTAGCATGAGAGGTGAGTGCAATTGTCCAATGGTTAGCACATTCTTTAGTACTACCCTTCTTGGGAATTTGGATGACCTTTTGCAGTCCTGGGGTCACTGCTGGGTCTTCCAGATTTGCTGACATATTGAATGCAACACCTTGATGGCATCATCCTTTAGGGTTTTTTTTTTTTTTAATTTTATTTTATTTTTAAACTTTACATAATTGTATTAGTTTTGCCAAATATCAAAATGAATCCGCCACAGGTATACATGTGTTCCCCATCCTGAACCATCTTCCCTCCTCCCTCCCCATACCATCCCTCTGGGTCGTCCCAGTGCACTAGCCCCAAGCATCCAGTATTGTGCATCGAACCTGGACTGGCATCTCGTTTCATACATGATATTTTATATGTTTAAATGCCATTCTCCCAAATCTTCCCACCCTTTCCCTCTCCCACGGAGTCCATAAGACTGTTCTATACATCAGTGTCTCTTTTGCTGTCTCGTACACAGGGTTATTGTTACCATCTTTCTAAATTCCATATATATGCGTTAGTATACTGTATTTATGTTTTTCCTTCTGGCTTACTTCACTCTGTATAATAGGCTGCAGTTTCATCCACCTCATTAGAACTGATTCAAATGTATTCTTTTTAATGGCTGAGTAATACTCCATTGTGTATATGTACCACTGCTTTCTTATCCATTCATCTGCTGATGGACATCTAGGTTGCTTCCATGTCCTGGCTATTATAAACAGTGCTGAGATGAACATTGGGGTACACGTGTCTCTTTCCCTTCTGGTTTCCTCAGTGTGTATGCCCAGCAGTGGGATTGCTGGATCATAAGGCAGTTCTATTTCCAGTTTTTTAAGGAATCTCCACACTGTTCTCCATAGTGGCTGTACTAGTTTGCATTCCCACCAACCGTGTAAGAGGGTTCCCTTTTCTCCACACCCTCTCCAGCATTTATTATTTGTAGACTTTTGGATCGCAGCCATTCTGACTGATGTGAAATGGTACCTCATAGTGGTTTTGATTTGCATTTCTCTGATAATGAGTGATGTTGAGCATCTTTTCATGTGTTTGTTAGCCATCTGTATGTCTTCTTTGGAGAAATGTCTATTTAGTTCTTTGGCCCATTTTTTGATTGGGTCATTTATTTTTCTGGAGTTGAGCTGTAGGAGTTGCTTGTATATTTTTGAGATTAGTTGTTTGTCGGTTGCTTCATTTGCTATTATTTTCTCCCATTCTGAAGGCTGTCTTTTCACCTTGCTAATAGTTTCCTTTGATGTGCAGAAGCTTTTAAGGTTAATTAGGTCCCATTTGTTTATTTTTGCTTTTATTTCCAATATTCTGGGAGGTGGGTCATAGAGGATCCTGCTGTGATGTATGTCAGAGAGTGTTTTGCCTATGTTCTCCTCTAGGAGTTTTATAGTTTCTGGTCTTATGTTTAGATCTTTAATCCATTTTGAGTTTATTTTTGTGTATGGTGTTAGAAAGTGTTCTAGTTTCATTCTTTTACAAGTGGTTGACCAGATTTCCCAGCACCACTTGTTAAAGAGATTGTCTTTAATCCATTGTATATTCTTGCCTCGTTTGTCAAAGATAAGGTGTCCATATGTGCGTGGGTTTATCTCTGGGCTTTCTATTTTGTTCCATTGATCTATATTTCTGTCTTTGTGCCAGTACCATACTGTCTTGATAACTGTGGCTTTGTAGTAGAGCCTGAAGTCAGGTAGGTTGATTCCTCTAGTTCCATTCTTCTTTCTCAAGATTGTTTTGGCTATTAGAGGTTTTTTTGTATTTTCATACAAATTGTGAAATTATTTGTTCTAGCTCTGTGAAGAATACTGTTGGTAGCTTGATAGGGATTGCATTGAATTTATAAATTGCTTTGGGTAGTATACTCATTTTCACTATATTGATTCTTCCAATCCATGAACATGGTATATTTCTCCATCTATTAGTGTCCTCTTTGATTTCTTTCACCAGTGTTTTATAGTTTTCTATATATAGGTCTTTAGTTTCTTTAGGTAGATATATTCCTAAATATTTTATTCTTTCCATTGCAATGGTGAATGGAATTGTTTCCTTAATTTCTCTTTCTGTTTTCTCATTATTAGTGTATAGGAATGCAAGGGATTTCTGTGTGTTGATTTTATATCCTGAAACTTTACTATAGTCGTTGATTAGCTATAGTAATTTTCTGGTGGAGTCTTTAGGGTTTTCTATGTAGAGGATCATGTCATCTGCAAATAGTGAGAGTTTTACTTCTTCTTTTCCAATTTGGATTCCTTTTATTTCTTTTTCTGCTCTGATTGCTGTGGCCAAAACTTCCAAAACTATGTTGAATAGTAATGGCGAAAGTGGGCACCCTTGTCTTGTTCCTGACTTTAGAGGAAATGCTTTCAATTTTTCACCATTGAGGATAATGTTTGCTGTGGGTTTGTCATATATAGCTTTTATTATGTTGAGGTATGTTCCTTCTATTCCTGCTTTCTGGAGAGTTTTTATCATAAATGGATGTTGAATTTTGTCAAAGGCTTTCTCTGCATCTATTGAGATAATCATATGGTTTTTATTTTTCAATTTGTTAATGTGGTGTATTACATTGATTGATTTGCGGATATTTAAGAATCCTTGCATCCCTGGGATAAAGCCCACTTGGTCATGGTGTATGATCTTTTTAATGTGTTGTTGGATTCTGATTGCTAGAATTTTGTTAAGGATCTTTGCATCTATGTTCGTCAGTGATATTGGCCTGTAGTTTTCTTTTTTTGTGGGATCTTTGTCAGGTTTTGGTATTAGGGTGATGGTGGCCTCATAGAATGAGTTTGGAAGTTTACCTTCCTCTGCAATTTTCTGGAAGAGTTTGAGCAGGATAGGTGTTAGCTCTTCTCTAAATTTTTGGTAGAATTCAGCTGTGAAGCTGTCTGGACCTGGGCTTTTGTTTGCTGGAAGATTTTTGATTACAGTTTCAATTTCTGTGCTTGTGATGGGTCTGTTAAGATTTTCTATTTCTTCCTGGTCGAGTTTTGGAAAGTTGTACTTTTCTAAGAATTTGTCCATTTCTTCCTCGTTGTCCATTTTATTGGCATATAATTGTTGATAGTAGTCTCTTATGACCCTTTGTATTTCTGTGTTGTCTGTTGTGATCTCTCCATTTTCATTTCTAATTTTATTGATCTGATTTTTCTCCCTTTGTTTCTTGATGAGTCTGGCTAATGGTTTGTCAATTTTATTTATCCTTTCAAAGAACCAGCTTTTGGTTTTGTTGATTTTTGCTATGGTCTCTTTTGTTTCTTTTGCATTTATTTCTGCTCTAATTTTTAAGATTTCTTTCCTTCTACTAATCCTTTTCTAGTTGCTTTAGGTGTAGAGTTAGGTTATTTATTTGACTTTTTTCTTGTTTCTTGAGGTGTGCCTGTATTGCTGTGAACTTTCCCCTTAGGACTGCTTTTACAGTGTCCCACAGGTTTTGGGTTGTTGTGTTTTCATTTTCATTCATTTCTATGCAAATTTTGATTTCTTTTTTGATTTCTTCTGTGATTTGTTGGTTATTCAGCAGTGTGTTGTTCAGCCTCCATATGTTGGCATTTTTAATAGTTTTTCTCCTGTAATTGAGATCTAATCTTACTGCATTGTGGTCAGAAAAGATGCTTGGAATGATTTCTATTGTTTTGAATTTACCAAGGCTAGCTTTATGGCCCAGGATGTGATCTCTCCTGGAGAAGGTTCCATGTGCGCTTGAGAAAAAGGTGAAATTCATTGTTTGGGGATGAAATGTCCTATAGATATCAATTAGGTCTAAGTGGTCTATTGTATCATTTAAAGTTTGTGTTTCCTTGTTAATTTTCTGTTTAGTTGATCTATCCATAGGTGTGAGTGGGGTATTAAGGTCTCCCACTATTATTGTGTTATTGTTAATTTCTCCTTTCATACTTGTTAGCATTTGTCTTACATACTGCAGTGCTCCTATGTTGGGTGCATACATATTTATAATTATTATATCTTCTTCTTGGATTGATCCTTTGATCATTATGTAGTGACCTTCTTTGTCTCTCTTCACAGCCTTTGTTTTAAAGTCTATTTTATCTGATATGAGTATTGCTACTCCTGCTTTCTTTTGGTCCCTATTTGCATGGAAAATCTTTTTCCAGCCCTTCACTTTCAGTCTGTATGTGTCCCCTGTTTTGAGGTGGGTCTCCTGTAAACAACATATGTAGGGGTCTTGTTTTTGTATCCATTCAGCCAGTCTTTGTCTTTTGGTTGGGGCATTCAACCCATTTACGTTTAAGGTAATTACTGATAAGTATGATCCCGTCGCCATTTACTTTATTGTTTTGAGTTAAGAATTTATACACCCTTTTTGTGTTTCCTGTCTAGAGAACATTCTTTAGTATTTGTTGGAGAGCTGGTTTGGTGGTGCAGAATTCTCTCAGCTTTTGCTTGTCTGAAAAGCTTTTGATTTCTCCTTCATACTTGAATGAAATCCTTGCTGGGTACAATAATCTGGGCTGTAGGTTATTTTCTTTCATCATTTTAAGTATGTCTTGCCATTCCCTCCTGGCTTGAAGAGTTTCTATTGAAAGATCAGCTGTTATCCTTATGGGAATTCCCTTGTGTGTTATTTGTTGTTTTTCCCTTGCTGCTTTTAATATTTGTTCTTTGTGTTTGATCTTTGTTAATTTGATTAATATGTGTCTTGGGGTGTTTCGCCTTGGGTTTATCCTGTTTGGGACTCTCTGGGTTTCTTGGACTTGGGTGATTATTTCCTTCCCCATTTTAGTGAAGTTTTCAACTATTATCTCCTCAAGTATTTTCTCATGGTCTTTCTTTTTGTCTTCTTCTTCTGGAACCCCTATGATTCGAATGTTGTAGCGTTTAATATTGTCCTGGAGGTCTTTGAGATTGTCCTCATTTCTTTTAATTCGTTTTTCTTTTATTTTCTCTGATTCATTTATTTCTACCATTCTATCTTCTAATTCACTAATCCTATCTTCTGCCTCTGTTATTCTACTATTTGTTGCCTCCAGAGTGTTTTTAATTTCATTTATTGCATTATTCATTATTGACTCTTGACTCTTTTTTATTTCTTCTAGGTCCTTGTTAAACCTTTCTTGCATCTTCTCAATCCTTGTCTCCAGGCTATTTATCTGTGATTCCATTTTAATTTCAAGATTTTGGATCAATTTCACTATTATTATTCGGAATTCTTTATCAGGTAGATTCTCTATCTCTTCCTCTTTTGTTTGGTTTGGTGGGCATTTATCCTGTTCCTTTATCTGCTGGGTATTCCTTTGTCTCTTCATCTTGTTTAAATTGCTGAGTTTGGGGTGTCCTTTCTGTATTCTGGCAGTTTGTGGAGTTCTCTTTATTGTGGCTTTTCCTTGCTGTGTGTGAGTTTGTGCAGGTGGCTTGTCGAGGTTTCCTGGTTAGGGAAGCTTGTGTCGGTGTTCTGGTGGGTGGAGCTGTATTTCTTCTCTCTCCTTTCAAAGAGTTGGGTTGCTTTTCTGGGTGCCTGATGTCCTCTGCCGGCATTCAGAAGTTGTTTTGTGGAATTTACTCGACGTTTAAATGCTCTTTTGATGAATTTGTTGGGGGGGGGGAAGTGTTCTCCCCATCCTACTCCTCTGCCATCTTGGTTCCTCCCGACCTTTAGGGTTTTGAATAGTTCTCCTGGAATTCCATAGCATCCAGTAGCTTTATTGACAGCAGTGCTTCCTAAGGCCCACTTGAATAATTTAGTATTGAATGGCAAATTAAAAGCAACCTGTGTGGGTATAACTTTAATACACAAGTTGGTAATCCTTTTACCATAGAATAATCTAATCTGTGCAAACAAATGGGATCCTAAGGGTGCCAAGTGAGGGATAGCTGTGGCTGAGGAGGGCAAAGTGCGAAGACCCAGTCCCTGGACTGATCTGACTTCTGTATGCAGAAAGATGGCTGGAGTGGGGAGTTTTGCTGGATGGAATATAGCAGCTATTTGGGTTGTATTCTTTAATCTAGTAGTTCAAACATTAACGTTTAAAATGACTATTGCAAATATCAGATTCTGCCAAATCCAGAATGTGTATGAAAATATGTGCTTCGTTTCTTTCATTAAGCTGCCACCTCTGTGTCTCCTGGATGTCCTTATTCATTGCCTCTAAGGCTCCTAGAGAAAAATGCACCTTTGAAAAATATGTACGCAAGTTAGCAGAATATTATGGAGCTATCACAGAGAACAATAACCCTTAGACAAGGAATTTCAGCTTTTGCCAGTTGGAGAACAGTGAGTCATTTTCTTCTTTGCATTGGGGTGAAATGTTCCCTGTACAAATGCTGTCCCCAAACTCTAATTAAGCAAATGACTTCTCATTTCCCACACTGAATTTTTTTCTTTAATCGTCTTCTGGACTCTGTTTCAATGAGATTATTTTCAGACGCATTCAAGGCTCTGTCCCAGTTCCCGAAACTCCATCGCTCTTTGGCTTCTTCAGGCATTAATCCATTCAAGTGGTGTGTCAGTTAGGAGCTTTTGGTTGCAAATAAGAACATGGGAGTCAGACGGCTTTAACAATAGAAGGGATTTATTGGCTCACATTACCTAAAAGCACAGAGGTGAGGCAGGTCTCAAGGATGGTTTATTGAGGGTTCTCCTTTCTTTTTGCTTTGCTTTCCTAGCTTAGCTTTCTGATCCCTCACAAGATGGTAGCCAGCAGAGTACAATTTTCCCATAATTCAGTTCAGTTCAGTTCAGTCACTCAGTTGTGCCCAACTCTTTGCGACCCCATGAATCACAGCACGCCAGGCCTCCCTGTCCATCACCAACTCCCGGAGTTCACCAGACTCAAGTCCATCGAGTCAGTGATGCCATCCAGCCATCTCATCCTCTGTTGTCCCCTTCTCCTCCTGCCCCCAATCCCCCCCAGCATCAGAGTCTTTTCCAATGAGTCAACTCTTCACATGAGGTGGCCAAAGTACTGGAGTTTCAGCTTTAGCATCATTCCTTCCAAAGAAATCCCAGGGCTGATCTCCTTCAGAATGGACTGGTTGGATCTCCTTGCAGTCCAAGGGACTCTCAAGAGGCTTCTCCAACACCACAGTTCAAAAGCATCAATTCTTCAGCGCTCAGCCTTCTTCACAGTACAACTCTCACATCCATACATGACCACAGGAAAGACCATAGCCTTGACTAGATGGACCTCTGTTGGCAAAGTAATGTCTCTGCTTTTGAATATGCTATCTAGGTTGGTCATAACTTTCCTTCCAAGGAGTAAGTGTCTTTTAATTTCATGGCTGCAGTCACCATCTGCAGTGATTTTGGAGCCCCCCAAAATAAAGTCTGACACTGTTTCCCCATCTATTTCCCATGAAGTGACGGGACCAGATACCATGATCTTCGTTTTCTGAACGTTGAGCTTTAAGCCAACTTTTTCACTCTCCTCTTTCACTTTCATCAAGAGGCTTTTTAGTTCCTCTTCACTTTCTGCCATAAGGGTGGTGTCATTTGCATATCTGAGGCTACTGATATTTCTCCCACCAAACTTGATTTCAGCTTGTGTTTCTTCCAGTCCAGCGTTTCTCATGATGTACTCTGCATATAAGTTAAATAAGCAGGGTGACAATATACAGCCTTGATGTACTCCTTTTCCTATTTGGAACCAGTCTGTTGTTCCATGTCCAGTTCTAACTGTTGCTTCCTGACCTGCATACAAATTTCTCAAGAGGCAGATCAGGTGGTCTGGTATTCCCATCTCTTTCAGAATTTTCCACAGTTTCTTGTGATCCACACAGTCAAAGGCTTTGGCATAGTCAATAAAGCAGAAATAGATGTTTTTCTGGAACCCTCTTCCTTTTTCCATGATCCAGCAGATGTTGGCAATTTGATCTCTGGTTCCTCTGCCTTTTCTAAAACCAGCTTGAACATCTGGAAGTTCACTGTTCACATATTGCTGAAGCCTGGCTTGGAGAATTTTGAGCATTACCTTACTAGTGTGTGAGATGAGTGCAATTGTGCAGTAGTTTGAGCATTCTTTGGCATTGCCTTTCTTTGGGATTGGAAGGAAAACTGACCTTTTCCAGTCCTGTGGCCACTGCTGAGTTTTCCAAATTTGCTGGCATATTGAGTGCAGCACTTTCACAGCATCATCTTTCAGGATTTGAAATAGCTCCACTGGAATTCCATCACCTCCACTAGCTTTGTTCGTAGTGATGCTTTCTAAGGCCCACTTGACTTCACATTCCAGGATGTCTGGCTCTAGGTCAGTGATCACACCATCGTGATTATCTGGGTGGTGAAGATCTTTTTTGTACAGTTCTTCTGTGTATTCTTGCCATCTCTTCTTAATATCTTCTGCTTCTGTTAGGTCCATACCATTTCTGTCCTTTATTGAGCCCGTCTTTGCATGAAATGTTCCCTTGGTATCTCTAATTTTCTTGAAGAGATCTCTAGTCTTTCCCATTCTGTTGTTTTCCTCTATTTCTTTGCATTGATCGCTGAGGAAGGCTTTCTTATCTCTTCTTACTATTCTTTGGAACTCTGCATTCAGATACTTATGTTTCCTTTTCTCCTTTGCTTTTCGCTTCTCTTCCTTTCCCATAATTACTGAGCAAAATTGCTGAATACTACACAGAGGGGACGACCCTAAAGCAAATCCTTTGTCTAAGATAAATAAATATCTACTTGCAACAGCCAAGATATGTTAACAACTTAAGTGTCCATCAGTGGAAGAATGGATAAGGAAAATGTGGTACACACAAATGCACAAATACACACACACAGATATACATAAACACACAATGGAAAATTATTCAGCCATGAGAAAGGATGAAATTCTGCCATTTGCCACAGTGTGTATGGAGCTAGCAGGTAGCATGCTCAATGAAATAAGCCAAATGGAGAGAGACAAATACTGCATGGTCTCACTTAGATGTGGAATCTGGGGGAAAAGAGGCAAACTCATAGAAACAGAGAAGAAAAATGGTTGGCATGGGCTGGCAGGAGGTGAATGAAAGAGGGAGATCTTGTAAGAGTACAAACTTTCAGCTGTAAGATGAACAAATCTGAGGATCTGATGTAAAACATGGTGACAACAGTTGATAATATTCTATTATAATAATGAAATTTAATGAGACAGTAGAACTTAAATATTCTTATCAAAACAAAAAGGTAAGTGATGTGATGGTTGTGTAACGAGGTGGGAAAAATCCTTCCACAATGTATATTTACAACAAATCACCACAGTGTACATATCATTTATTGTTTTTTAAATTGAAATATATAACTGACGGTTTTGTGTTAATTGCTGCGGTATAGCAAAGCATTTCAGCCATATATATATTTATAGAAAGTCTTTTTTAAAATATTCTTTTCCATTGTGGTTTATCACAGGATACTGAGTGTAGTTTCCTGTACTGGACAGTGGAACCTTGTTGTTCATTCATCTTATACACAGTAGCTTACATCTGCTAACCCCAAACTCCCACTCTCCCCCCGCCCCAACTCTCTCCCTCTTGGCAACCACCAGTTTATTCTCTATGTTCTTGATTCTGTTTTCTGGGTAAGTTCGTTTGTGTCGTATTTTAGATTTCACACGTAAGTGATGTAATACAGCATCTATTTTTTTCTAACTCACTTCCCTTAGTATGATAATCTCCAGGTCCGTGCATGTTGCTGCAAATGGCGTTATTTCCTCCTTTTTGTGGCAGAGTAACATTCCACTGCGTACATGAGCCACGTCTTCCTTATCCACGCGTCTGTCGAGGGACATCTAGGTTGTCTCCATGTCCCGGTTGTTGCCAGTAGTGCCGCTGTAAACACAGGGCTGCGTGTGTCTTTTTGAATTAGAGTTTTGTCCAGTACACGCCCCGGAGTGAGGTTGCTGGATCATGTTGTAACTCTATATTTAGATTTTTAAGGCACCTCCATACTGTTCTCCATAGTGGCTGCACCAATTTTACATTTTAAATATCAATGTCTTATAATTTCACTTGTCAATTATGCCTCAATAAAACTGAAATTAAAAAAGAAAAATACAATTGATTTATCTGGAAAATGGCCCTTAACAAAGGAGTTGGGAATTCTGTGATTAGTTTGCCCCATGAGGCTGTGCCCTGGAGCTGGGGCGAGGGGAGTATAGTAGACATTTGGGGTTCCCAACAATGCAGGCTCATGATGACTTTACTTTGCTCTCGGTGGTTTTTTTTTTCCCCCTACTCTGGGCTCCAAAATCACTGCAGATGGTGACTGCAGCCATGAAATTAAAAGACGCTTACTCCTTGGAAGGAAAGTTATGACCAACCTAGATAGCATATTCAAAAGCAGAGACATTACTTTGCCAACAAAGGTCCGTCTAGTCAAGGCTATGGTTTTTCCTGTGGTCATGTATGGATGTGAGAGTTGGACTGTGAAGAAGGCTGAGCGCTGAAGAATTGATGCTTTTGAACTGTGGTGTTGGAAGAAGACTCTTGAGAGTCCCTTGGACCGCAAGGAGATCCAACCAGTCCATTCTGAAGATCAGCCCCGGGATTTCTTTGGAAGGACTGATGCTAAAGCTAAAACTCCAGTACTTTGGCCACCTCATGTGAAGAGTTGACTCATTGGAAAAGACTCTGATGCTGGGAGGGATTGGGGGCAGGAGGAGAAGGGGACGACAGAGGATGAGATGGCTGGATGACATCACGGACTCGATGGACATGAGTCTCAGTGAACTCTGGGAGTTGGTGATGGACAGGGAGGCCTGGCGTGCTGTGATTTATGGGGTCGCAAAGAGTCGGACACGACTGAGCGACTGATCTGATCTAATCTGACTCTGCCGTTTTTTTTTTTTTTCCTGATTTTTTTTCACATAACTAAGATCTTTAACTTCTCTCCAAGTTTCATTCATTAAATGTCTTGCCACTTGGTCTTGCAGCATAAAGAGCATTCTGGCAAAGACTCCCTCATCCCAAGCGGAGAGTGGCCTGCAGATTTTGTACACTGCTTCTTCAGCCTCATTACCAGCTGAATCAGCAGCTTTCAATGGAAGGTAGGTTCCTTTTCTTCTGCCAAGTAAAACAAGGAATGAGAAGAGCAAAAGCAGGTTTTCTCTGCTCTCTCCTGGTGCCCCAGACGCAGTCGGGAAGCAGGAGGCGGTGTCATGGGCTGGCGTCCACAGCTGCTCTCCGCCCTCAGGGACCAGCTGCACCTCGGCCTGAGCCAGCGGGCTTCCAGGACCTGGGGACTGGGCCCACCTCCCTCAGGCAGTGGGAGGGGGAGCCTGCACGGGGCGGGCCTGGGGTTACCATCTCACAGGAGAGCCAAGTAAAGCCCGGATTGTTAAGAATAGCCAAGAACTCAGGGGCTACTCTGGGAAAGCAGTCATCCAACAATCTTGTCAGATTGTATTACTGAGAGCCAATATAGTCTTAAATGTTTGAATATGTCATTTGTCTTTAAACAAACACATGTTGCTCCCTTCTTATGTCTTCATTTTGGCAGGCTTTGGCCAACTAAGGACCATCTGATGACCATGATTTTCTGAGTATCCCATAAAGCATCCAGTGGACCTGGGTGGTTATTTTTAAGCTACTAACACATTTAATTTATGCATTGCTGTATTTTATTATAAATACTACCAGCTGTGTTGTTCTTTCTACTAAAGACCCAGTGAGTCCAAAGATCAACCCCTTTTTAATTTAGTATTTTTTTTGATCAGAGTAATATAGGTGCATAATTTTAAAATCGAATAATAGTGATTTTAGCAGTATCACTGATGCTTACCTGTCCATTGACTGGAGCGCTTATAGGGAGTTCACCCCAAGCTGAATTGTCCTGAGAATACCTGAAATATGCCGGTGCCTGTACATGTGCATGCTAAGTCGCTTCATTCACGACTGACTCCTTGAGACCCAATGGACTACAGCCCTCCAGGCTCCTCTGTCCATGGGATTCTCCAGGCAAGAATACTGGAGTGAGTTGCCACTCCCTCCTTCAGGGGATCTTCCCGACCCTGGGACTGAACCTGTGTCTCGTGTGGCTCCTGCATTGGCAGGGGGGTTCTTTACTACTAGAGCCCTGGGGAAGCCTGCATACTGGAGTGTAACTATGGAGAGAGCCTTGACAGGGGTCACCCTGATGGAGCATTTACTAGGTGCTGGGCACTGTTCTAGCTGCTGTGTCTATGTTAACGTTATGAGCTCTTATGAAATTAGCATCGCGATGACCTCCTTTCAAAGACAGGAAAACTGATGCTTAAATGATGTGTCCAAAGCCACACAGCTCATAAATGGGGCCACTCTTCTAAGGGGGCTCTGAGTAGATGACACCCCAGAGAAGGTGTCTGTCAGAGGGAGAGAAGCCTGGGACCACTGCCTGGCTCTCCTATGTGGAAGTCACTTTTCAAGCACCACATGATGATCCAGGCATATATGAACACTCTTTTGCATGTCAATTTGTGAGCACACATTTCTGCTGGGCATACCAGACAGTGAAATTGTTAGGTCACATAGTAAGAGTTGGACTTCCCTGGTGGCTCAGATGGTAAAAGCGTCTGCCTACAATGAGGGAGACCCAGGTTCAATCCCTGGGTCAGGAAGATCCCCTGGAGAGGGAAATGGCAACCTACTCCAGTATTCTTGCCTGGAGAATCCCATGGACAGAGGAGCCAGGGGGGCTATAGTCCATGGGGTTGCAGAGTCAGACACGACTGAGCGACTTCACTTCACTATAGTAAAAGTACATTCAGATTGGGTACATGCTGCTCAAGACTATCCTAAAAGACCAACTTATACGCCTTTCACCAGCAGTATTTGACATTTCCAGCCAGGCCCCACACATGCCAGCAATTGAGTTACAAGTCGATGTAACATGTCCTTCCCATTTTAGCCATGTGGTGGGTTGTCAATGGCACCTCTTTGGAGTTTTAGTTTACATTTCTCTGACACCCTAATGAAGTTGAACATCTTTTCGTGTGTCTATCGGACACTTGGATTCCTGCATTTGTGAAGCGATTGTTCTGATCTCTTGCCTATTTCTCAGTTTGGTCATATGGATGATATTTAATAGACTAGATTATAATCTGGGGCCATATTTTTAAGAGCATGGCACAATCTCACCACTGCTTGGCTATACATTTTCCCTGTATATGGTAGCTGCAGCTTATTGAGTATAATTGAGTGGTTCTAGAAAGTTGCCTCAGGAAAAACTCTCTCTCTACTTCCCTCCAGAAATTAAAAAGCTGTCGTAAATAACATATATTTTTTGGCAAATGGTATTGAACACCTGGCATGTTAGTGGGGCATTTTATTCTATCCCAAGGGCCATATGCTCCCAGGTGACAACTTTGAGAATGCTTACCTCTTAGACGAATGCTGACCTGTCCCCACTTGACATATGGTGAGTGTAGGTGGACCCTTGCTGCCCCAGAGGGCCTCTGCTCCCCGCTGCTTTCCTGGAGCAGTCAGCAGGCCTCTGGGCACATGCATATGGAAGCCTTGTAGCAGTGACGTGTGCCTTCCTAAGAGGGCAGAGAGCCCAGCTCTTGTCAGTGTCTGGGCCGGGATCTCTTTCTGTGGCACGCTTTGGGAAGTGACCTTAAAAACTCAGAGGTTCAAGTGTTGCTTTATCATTAAAAGGCAAGAGTAGAGATAACAGGGACATTCGTGGTAAATACATATGAGTTGCTCAACCTCTGTGAAACTCAGTTTCCTTATCTGTGAAATGGGATGATTCTACAGGACTGACTTCAAGGCTGGGGTGAAGCTAGAGAGTGCATGCGACACACTTATCTGGGCAAGTGTTCCCGTGTGAAAAAGGGCATAAGGCCTTGTTTCAGTGAGCTGTGCTGCATGGCAAGCCTCACCAGTACTCGGCGGCCTGAAAAGTCCTCAAGAAGCCAGCATCAAGGTGTTGGCTAGCTGGCACATCTCTGGAGGCTCGGGGGAAAAAAATCTACATCCAAGCTCATGCGGGTTGTTGGCAGAATCTTGTTTTCCTTTTCCCTGCTGGCTGTCAGTAGGGGGCCCCACATGGCTTGGCTTCTAGAGGCAGTGGCCCCGGCTCAGTCGGTCTTCAAACCAGCAAGAGCTCACTGAGCCCTGCTCAGACCTCACATTGCTCTTGTTCTGTCTAGAGAGGTGGACTCTATCTTGTAGGCAACACGGAGGTGCAGCTCAGCTCTGACCTCTCAGACTATGTCCGTGTGCTCCCAGCACACCTCCCGTGTCGGGGTCTCTACACTGAGGACTCTTCTGGAGCCTAGAAAGGCTGCTCTGTCTGTGTCTGAAAGTTCAGAAGAACTGTGGGCGTGGCTTTCCTTAGCCATTGGTCGAGCAGCCCTCAAACCCTGACAGGCAGTGGTGGATAAATAGCCCAGATCCTTACCGAGTGTCCCTAGGAACTTCCACAACAAAATGCAGTACGCTGGCGGCCTTAAAACAGCAGAAATGTATTCTTTCACGATTCTGGAGGCTATAAGTTCAAGATCAAGGTGTTGTCATGAGGAGCATGCTCTCTCTGAGACTCTAACTAGAAGCCTTGGTTGCCGGCAGTCTTTGGTGTTCAGCTGTGTCACTCCATCTCTGCTCCATCTTCACAAGGCATACTTCCCAGTGTCTTCCCATCATCTTCTTGTAATGACAGCTCTATACTGGATGAATGGCCCGCTCTGTTCTAATGGGACCACATCTCCATGTAATTAATTCCATCTGCAGTGACGCTATTCCCAGATAAGACCACAGTCTCGGGTCCTGAGGGTTTGGACTTCAGCATTTCTTTGGGGATGTAATTCAGCCCATAACGCTAACATGGGAACATGCTTTGGTGTGAATGTTATACTGCTTCCCAGAGTCTCCACAGGGTGAGCTCCAGTCACCCCTCGGGTGCCTTGCTCCACAACTCTTGTTGGCCACCTTCTCTTCCCACCCCTCACCCCCATCACTTCCTACTCCCCTTCTGGTGTTTTCTTTGTGTCCTAAATAAACTTTCTATACTGGAGTCCTTGTCTCTGAGGACCTGCCCCCAAATAATTGGTTTCTGTGGAGCCCCAAATAAAAGTAATGAAGAAATTTTATGGTGGTTTGACCCACTCAAAAACTCTTCTTTTGGACTTTAATTGACCCCGTAATGATGTTTGGGGCCTTATGAGCAGCACTTGAGAATTTACTGGCGTTAAAAAGAAGCAGAGTGATGTCGGATTTATTTCCATTCTGGACTGTAGAGAAAAGAAACAGGTCCTGTTGGTACACGGGAGGGAGCCTTGCTCTCTGTAAATCCTGTTGGTACCTGCTTCTCCAGTTGTAATTAGAACCAGAAGGTTGCATGTCTCCATCAAGCACCCTGACAGATGGTTTTGAGCCCTTCATTGTATTATCTGAGATTTATTCTGTTTATAAAATGAGTCCTGTAGAGGTTCAGCTGTGGTCAATTTAAGGATCATGCCTTCCTGTGAATTAGCCTCAGAATTTGTTATCCTCTTAGCCTACCTACAGATTCCTAAACATGTAATTTACAAAAAAAAGAAAAGAAAATTCTTTGCTGCAAGCCCTCCATCCGTTTAATTTGGCGTTTATGAAATACAATGCAAGAAGCTGTTATTTCACAGCAAGAAAGCAGAAAACAAATTCTTATTCCTTAAAAATAAGAGCAAGAATAAAAATAACAGGAATGACGATCACTCCATCAGAGACTGGCCACGGTGTGGATCCAGGTGGGGAGAGGGGGTGGCGGGCTGAGGGTGCAGGAGGTGATTTCCACAGCTCAGTCTCTGTCTCCTGGGCCTGGCAGAGAATTACCCGGGAGTCCTCATGAATGAACGGCCATAAACCCCTTTCGCATACGAGGAATCATTTCTGACAACCTTGAAACCAAGATCTAGAGGAGTGAAGAAGTATGTAGTCAACCCTTTGACCCCGTGTGACAGTTCTTTCTGCTTCGTTTAGCAGCAGAGTCCTTGAGACCCTGACCCCCTGTTTTCTTAGCCAACTCTCCTCCCACAGATGGAGCCCTGCGCCTGAGGGTCACGTCTGGCTGGGCAGGACATCTGAGGTCGTGGCTCTCCCCCATTTTCCCTGGTGTGCAGCCTTACTGTTGCAGCGAGGGGGAGGGACCTGCTCGGAAGGTTCAGTTTCTGATGAGATGAGCTGTTTCCATGCTGCCCCGGGGCTTACAGCCTGTGCACTTCCATCAGCTGTTGTATCCGATGTCGTGTTCCTGTGTGGCTCATTTATACATGTATCCTCAACTCCTAGTGGAAACTCTCCCTCTTAGGTTTACTAAAGGAATGAGTTGCTTAGAAATTTCCTAAGAGGAGCTACACGACAGAGGCTAAAACCCCAAGGGATGAGCTTAAAGCAGAACATACACGTTAAAGGTGAGAGTGACCAGCCAGGAAAACAAGCCCCATGATCAGATGCTAAGGACTCTGAGTATGCAGTAAGGAAATACACAGAGTCCCTCAAGAGCCGTTGCTTTGCCTAGGTCTCTGTTGCCAGAGACGTGCTTATGAACTGGTTCTGTTTCCTTCAGCTGGCAGATGATAGCATCCTCTGAACAAGCAATCTGGGAGCAATGAAGAAGTGAGAAAAGGAGCCTAGGGTGAACAGGTCTCAGCAAATGTGTTTTGCTCAGTAGTAAGTGATGCTTTGTATCAAATAGAGCTCAATTCCTAGTGAAGGTTATTTTCACAAAAGTGTCTGTTTTACCCCCTGAGACGTGTGTGTGTTTAATTGACTGTTACCTTCACAGCAAACAGTTCCATAGCCAACACAGCATCAGGCTTGGGATAGCTGTCATGCCTCTGGCGTGCTCTTCTGGTGGGTTGCTGATGGTGTTATCCGTGGTCCAAGTCAGAGCCATCCTGGGCCTGGAAGAGTGCTCTTGTGTACTGGCTGCAGACCAAGCAGAGAGGTTTTTTTTTCTGGGTTAATAAATAAAACAGGTGGCTAGCATTTTGCCTTGAGGGTTAGAAGGGGAAAGCCTCTGTAAAGATGAGAGTGAAAGAAAATATTATGTGGTCACTAACACAGAAACCAAGAACTATTTCAAGTGGTGAACAGAAGTCCTGAAACAATTCCACTGCCACGGTGGTAGAGCTCCCATTTTGCCCAACGCTGCACAACTCACAGGGATACTTCAGCACCATGCTGTTAAAGAGCCGTGCCCACATTTCAGAGACGAGAAAATAGATGTGAACTACGTTTTGGATCCCAGACTTGTGAGAGTCAAAACAAAGATTCAAAACGAGACTCTGCAGATCTGAAGTCTTTGCAGGACACTGCCATGCAGTGCCTTAGTACAGAAAAGAGCAGGACAGAGCTTTATGTGATGAGTTGGCAAGCTTGCAGAGTGGAAGAGGACTCCAAACCAGAAAATTATCACAGTAGAAGTGGAGGCTTGTTATCAGGTTCTGAATGAGAAGCAACCTGGACTGGTATTCCAATCCGCTGAATATTCTTATGCTTGTAAATGAACAACTCTCTTGTTATCACTTAGGAATGCACACACTGAAAGCATCCCTTTCAGGTCCATCCCAGATGCTGGGACTCCTAGACTGCTGGTTGCAGAGCAGGCGAATCCTGGGTCAGCAGACACTGATGGAGATGTCGTCAGTACAGGCTCGCTCCTCTACAGATGCTCTGCTGTCTTCGATGAGCAAAAGTTGCCGTCCTCAAGGAGCTTTCACTTCAGGCAAAACAGCTGTAAACCTACGAGAACAGACCAGCTTCTGCATTTTCACATGAGCCCCTGCAGTTTGTCACATGGTGAGATCAGAAGGGTGCAGGTTTACAAGGGACACGCAGCTGCTCTTCTCAATATCCTGAACAGCATGTCACCTGAGATGGATGTGACAAGACAGAGTCTGCAGAGAAACCCTCAGAAAGACTTTGTAAAAGGAATCAGCATTTCAACAAGTGAAAATCACACCTACAATCTCATTAGGGAGACCGTACTTTGAAAACTTCATCCTTAATTAGATAGAGGGTCATTGCAGAGGTAATCAGTAAGATGCAGTCACACTGGAGTCAGGATGGCCCCGAATCCAGCGTGACCGATGTCCTTATCGAAAGAGAATCTGTGGACGCTAGGCACAGACATGCACACAGGGAGACTGCAACGTGAAGATGAAGGCAGAAGTCATGAAAAGCATAGTTTCTGGATGTAAATTAGTGGCTCAGACTGTAAAGAATTTGCTGGCAATGCAGGAGACCCAGGTTCAATCCCTGGGTTGGGAAGCTCCTCTGGAGAAGGGAATGGCAACCCACTCCAGTGTTCTTACCTGGAGAATGCCATGGACAGTGGATCCTGATGGCTATGGTCCTTAGGGACCCAGAGAGTCGGGCATAACTAAGTGAGTAACACTTCTTTTTCTTTTTTCTTTTCTGGACATCAATTGCTTACTAGCTAAGTCAGGAAGAAATATGCTCCTCCCCACTGCCTGGCCAAGATATTATAAATCTTCCTCCCTTTCCTCAACCTGGCAGTTAGCAGACCCCTCTGGGTCACCATCCATCAGTGTGTGAGCAGCAGAAAACAGAAATTGTCTGTAATCAAGCGAGAAGGCGGTGGTCCAAGTCTGAATTTACCCCAGGGGATCTTCGGAAAGGGCAGAATGAAGGCAAAGGTATGCAAATAGAACCAGGCAGGGGGAAAGATTAAACGCTGTTATTTGAATGCATAAAGCTCTTCATGTTTAATAAATGCTCACAGATCTGGGAAGGAAAGTTTAAGAGAAAACAGTTATAAATAGTGTTCCATCTGAGCAGCGTGTGCCCAGAGGCCAGCTCTGGGTCTCTGTATTTATATCAGAACAAGAGCCCTTACTTTGATTTTTGGTGTAGTGCCTTGGCTTTTCTAGGCGCACACTGTTGCGCCTGTCCAGTGCCCCTTTCTGGTACTAGCATCTTGAGAGTTTCTTTTGGGAACCATTCCAACAGCCAGTGATAATCTAGGTACCTTGGGTGAAACTCCAAATCCAGGAGAGGCATGTGACTCGGAGCTGATCACTTGGCATATTCCACAACTCATCAGTTTCCTAACTTTGATCGGCCTGAGATGAGACACAATGGTCCAAAGAGACCCAATTGTGATATTTAAAAAAAAATATGTATTTATTTTTTAATTGAAAGATAATTGCTTTACAGAATTGTGCTGGTTTCTGCCAAACATCAAGGTGAATCAGCCATTAGCATACAATATTTTTTTAAACCTAGAATATTGGAAAAGAGAAGCTCTCTTTGTGTCGGGGTTGATTTCTGAGCTGGTGGGATGAGACCTGGAGTGGTGGGGCTTTGCCACCATGAGAAGGGGCCATATAATACAGGAAAGCAGACAGCAGCAGTGGAGAGAAACTGAGTCCTGATGTTGCAGGAAGGGGGACCCCTTCCAGAGTCCGAGAGCGGGCTCTTGTCTAACACTCAGAAGTGAATTGTCTGAGGAGACACAGGGGATGACAAAGCAAGAGAATTTATTGGGAAAGGGTGCCCGGGCGGAGAGCAGCGGGTGAGGGAAACCAGGAGGCCTGCTCTGCCACGTGGTTCGCAGTCTTGGGTTCGTGGTAATGGGGTTAGTGCCTGGTTGTCTCTCATCTTGCTTGGTCCATGTTTGTTCTGACTCAGGGTCCTTCCTGGTGGCAAGTATATCTCTCAGCCAAGATGGACTCCAGTGCAAAGGATTCTGGGAGACTGACAAGACATTTTATGGGCTGGCATCTTCTCCCTGCTTTTGGTCCCTCTCAGATTCTCTCAGTTTTCTGGAGCAGCTCCACGTTCCTTGTCGAGGCCTCCTATTGTGAGAAAACTCATGCAAGTGGTCGTCATCATGCCTATCAAGGCAGGTGATTTTGGTCAACGGGTCCCTGACACTGATGAAGTTAGCTTATCTCTGGACTTTTTAGGTCCTATTCTAATAGATAATCTTTTATTGCTCAAGCCACTTAGGGTGAGGCCATTTTCAGCAATTGGAATCTTGATGGATGTACACCCCACATCTTTTCTAGAGACTAGAGTTGTCCCTGAACCTCAACCAGCCTGCCTGAGGTGCCTACTATCAGACCTCTGTGGTTCTGGGGGCCTCCCTAAATCTCCTACCCTGGTCCTTTAGATAAGTGGTCTCAACTGAGGGTGACTGTGCCCTTGAGGGGACCTCTGGCAATATCTGGAGACATTTTTGGTTGTCATAAAGGGGGTTAGGTGGAAAGAGGCTAGGAATGTTACTAAACATATTACAATGCACAAGATAGCCACTGCAATGAAGAATTATCCAGCCACAATGTCAGCAGGGCCTGTGATGTTGTGATTTATAGTGGGAAATATATATTTGGTTTTTGTTCCCATCCCAGCACAGATCTCTTGGAATTTCTTTTTAAAAAAATTTTTATTGAAGTATAGTTGATTTCCAATGTTGTGTTTATTTCTTCTGCACAGCAGGGTGACTCAGTTTATATCTATCTATCTTCTTTATTAAAATTTATTTATGTATTTATTGTTTTTGATTGTACTGAGTCTTCGTGGTTGCACGCGGGGTTTCTCTAGTTGCCCCAGGTCGGGGGCTTTTGGTCCCTGCTGTGGGCTAGTTGTGGGGGGCTAGTGGGGGACTCTCTCGTTGTGCTGTGCAGGCTTCTCTTTGCTGCTGTTTCTCTTGTTGTGGAGCGCGGGCTCTGGGCTGAGTGAGCTTCAGTAGTTGTGGTTCCCGGGTTCTAGAGCACAGGCTCAACAGTTGTGATGCATGGGCTTAGTTGCTCCACGGCCTGTGGGGTCTTCCCGGACCAGGGATTGAACCCATTTCTCCTGTATCGACAGGGTTCTATCCCTGGGTTGGGAAGATCCCCTGGAGGAGAAAATGGCTCCCCACTCCAGTATTCTTGCCTGGAGAATCCCATGAACAGAGCAGCCTGGTGGGCTACAGGCCATGGGGTCGCCGAGGGTCAGACACGACTGAGCAGGCACACCAGACACTGTCTCTGTTGCTGCAGGTGGGACTGCTTCATTCTTTCAGATGGCTGAGTAACACGTGGGATTTCTTAAAAGCTGTGAATGGGAAAGATGTCTTTTGTTATGTCAATGAGGTGACTTTTGGAAAGCCGTGAGGTAACCAAAGGCTGGAGGCGCTGGTTGTCAGGGAAACCCATGGGAGGTGGGGAGCGGCGGGAGATTGAGTTCAGTCACCAATGGCCAATGATTAATCAACCATGCCTGCAAATGTAGCCTTCATAACACCCAAAAGGACAGATATGGAGAGTTTCTTTCTTTTTTTTCTTGTTTATTTACACATTTATTTTTAATAGAAGGATAATTGCTTTTCAGTATTGTGTTGGTTTCTGCCATCCATCAACAAGAATAAGTCATAGGTATACGTATGTCCCCTCCCTCTTGAACCTGCCTCCCTCCTCCCTGGAGAGTTTCTTTTGGTAAACATGTGGGCATGCTGCCAGAGTGTTGGTGCCCAGAGCATGGAAGCCTGGCCCCCCACCCATAAATCTTGCCCTTTTTATCTCTTCCATCTGGCTGTTTCTGGTTATGTCCTTTTGGAATCAATCTGTGATCTAGTAACTGTTCCTGAGTTCTGTGAGCCGCTCTAGCAAAGTTGAAGGTCATCGGGAGGGGATTTGAGGAAGTTTGAGCTGTGTAGTCAGTTGGTTAGAAGCACAGAAGACAACCTGGATTTTTGATCTACATCAAAGGATATATGGGGGTGTTGGATGTCTTGAATATGGTCCAGAATCAACTGGAGCCTCTCGAGTTGGTTCATGACAAGTAACATTCATCATCCCAAACAGCTATTTCTAGCTCAGCAATGCACCATTATTTATAAGGGCAGTGGAGAATTTGTATCAGATTCTGTATGGTCTGAAAGAACTTGAGCTTCTCCTGCATTTCAGGTCTGTGTGTGATGTGTCTGTCGCTTACAGAGATCTTCCCCTGGAGAAACAGACCATGGTCATGTCTTTTTGGCTCCATGATGTGGTGAGTGTGGACACTGGCTGACAGGAGGCTGATTACAAATGGAGGGGAGTGAATGCAGATTGATGCTCTGGCTAGAGAATCCTTGCTACGTGATTTTGGAACCGCTTGCCTGTGTCTGGTAGGTAACCTCTCAAGGTGTCCCTTTAACATTATCAGGCAGGCAGCGTATTTCCAAGCCTAGAAATTTGATCGAAAGAATGGATTTCTGTGTGTGTGAACAAAGGGCAGGGAAGGATTACGGGGGAGTGTGTTGGTCACAGGTGAGTCAGATGGAATGCTTTGTGGCTGCTATTTTGGAAAGCTGCTCATGTATTTTTGGCTTGGGAAACCTCCGTTCTGACACGATTCCCCTGGAGGACACATTGCAGGTGCTGGGAGAAGGGAAGCCCCAGCTCTGATTTCTCATCAGGTCACCACAGGCCATACAGGCGGGCAGGAAAGACCTTTCAAATACTAGTCATCATAATCTAGAGTTCACGTGGCCAAGGATTCCAGCTTTGTAAACTTAGTTTTTTAGCCTTAAACGTGTTTTGGGGGGCTTAGCAGGTGGCGCTAGTGTGAAGAACCTGCTTGCCAATGCAGAAGACATAAGAGATTTGGGTTTGATCCCTGGGTCAGGAAGATCCCCTGGAGGAGGAAGTGGGAACCCATTACCGTATTCTTGCCTGGAGAATCCCATGGATAGAGGAGCCTGGCGGGCTACAGCCCATAGGGTTGCAAAGAGTCAGACGTGACTGAGGTGACTTAGCATGTCTTGGGGTCAGACTGGAGGCTAAGGAGCCAGCAGTGCAGACTGAGATCCGGAGGACTTGGGGGCTACAGGCTAAGCGGGCAGGTCAGCATCACCGCTTCTGGGCAGCAAGTTGTGATCCAAGTGGACAGCAGGCGCTGAGGCACTGGGCTTCTTAATTTGTCATCATTAAATATCCCCACTGCCAGTGAAACCAGAGAAACAGTTCAGCCTACCCTGATTTCTGCAGAGCTGTGGGAGGGAGGAAAACGGTCTCCCAGGCCCTTCTTTGGGCGATTCTTTGTTATCAGTAAAACTGGGATGTGTCCTATTGCTTTAGTCATTTACGAACTCCGAATGCTTCCAGATTTTAAATATCTTCCCTTTTCTTTCCTTTTTTTTTTATGCTAGTGTACAGAAGTCGATTAAAATGGAGTCCAGTTTTCTCTTCTTAAACCAGGAACATGAGGAACGTGTGTGAATCGTGGAAGGCACACGCAATGACTGAAACATGTCTCAGGGCCTTCCCCGTGGTCCAGTGTTAGGACTCCGCACTTCTGCTGCAGTGGGCACAGCTTCCATTGCTAGTGGGGAGATAAGATCCTCAAGCTGTGAGGCTGGAAAAAAAAATACAGTGGACTGCAAATTTAGGTACATGGAAGTGAACGTGAAACTCTTTTGCGACCCCACGAACTGTAGCCCTCCAGGCTCCTCTGTCCATGGGATTCTCCAGGCAAGAATACTGGAGTGGGTTGCCATTTCCTTCTCCAGGGGATCTTCCCGACCCAGGGATTGAACTGCGTCTCCTGCAGGAGATCCTGCATTGGCAGGCAGGTTCTTTACCACTGAGCCACTTGGGAAGCCCTTAGGTACATGGGAGATAGCAAATGGTAGTTTCATGGCTAGCACAAATTTCAAAATGACACCGTCCAGGCAGAACCAACTGTAACTCAACCGTATCCACAGCGCAGGGGCATCTATAAAACGTCCACACTTTTCATTTTGCTCCTTATAGCACCAGGCTGTTGTTGAACAGTACAGCTTGCTACCCTGATGTCAGACGCTAATGCTTGGCAGACAGGGTCATGGTGTTCCAGAAGACACGCCGTGGACCCGCTTGACAGGTCCCCAGCCTCTGCCTCTGAAATCACAACAATTGTATATATGCCCAAAGAAAGAAAAATAAGATTTTATTTGTTGATCAAAAGAACAGTATGCTGGTAAAAACCTCTCGCTGAAGTGTTGTTGCTTAGTCGCTAAGTCGTGTCTGACTTTTTTTTTTAACAGGTACCGACTCGTTATGACCCTGTGGACTGTGGCCTGTGTAGCCTGCCAGGCTCCTTTGTCCGTGGGATTTTCCAGGCAAGATTACGGGAGTGAGTTGCTGTGTCCATCCCCAAGGTATCTTTCTGACCCAGAGATCAAACCCATCTCCTATTTACCGCTGAGCCACCAGGGGAAGCCCAGCTAAAGTATTATACATGGTGTTTTCATTGCCCATGTTTAATTCTGCAGGGAAACTGTGATTGCACATGAATTCTTGTCCCTGCTCCATCTCTCTTCCTTTAACCATCCTGGTTAGTATCAACTTGTTTATTTTCACAGATGAAAGAGGGAATGAGGGAAGAGAATGACTTCCTGAGCTGTCTGGTTGTTAAAAACGGATAACCATTATGTGTTTAATAGGTCCGAACAGTAACAACATACCTAGTAATGTACGCATCACGTTTAAAAATCCCCTACAAAGAGCAGTATACATGGTCAGCCCTAGTTTTTCATTATTTCACTAAATGTATCCTGGAGCGAATCCGTTTTAGTACATGTAACATCACCTTGGTTTTTTTTTTTTTTTTTTTTTGTTTCTGATTAAAAAAAAATCTGAGGCTAATTGCTTTACAATATTGTGTTGTTTTCTGCCATCCATCAACATGAATCAGCCACAGGTATGCACATGTCCTCTCCCTCCCGAACCTCCTCCCATCTCCTTTCCCACCCCAGCCCTCTAGGTTGTCAGAGAGCACTGGGTTGAGTTCCCTTTGTCACACAGCAAATCCCCACTTGCTATCTATTTACACAGGGTAATGATACAACCACATTGGGCTTCCCCGGTGGCTCAGCAGTGAAGAATCTTCCTGCAGTGCAGGAGCTGCAGGACACGAAAGTTTGATCCCTGGGTCAGGAAGATCCCCTGGAGGAGTTCACAGCAACCCACTCCAGCATTCTTGCCTGGAGAATCCCATGGACAGAGGAGCCTGGCGGGCTACAGACCATAGGATTGCAAAGAGTTGGACAGGACTGAAGTGACTTGGCACACACAGTCACTATGGAGCACAGTATGGAGATTCCTTAAAAATCTACAAATAGAAGTACCATATGACCCAACGATCCCACTCTTTGGCATATACCCTGAGAAAACCGTAACTGAAAGAGACAGGTGTACCCCAATGTGCGCTGCAGCACTTGTTACTACCTTAGTTTTTAAAACAATTTCATGCTGTTACAGATCATGGAGCTATCATAATGTGTGTAATCAGACTCTAAGCAGGGAGCCTCCAGGTTGCTTCCACACTTTACCCACTGCAAACAGCTCTGTAAGGCATGTTTATAGGTTACTTTACAGTCTGCAAGCTACCTGTAAATATAATATTTGAATTTCCCCAAGTCCCATGAAATTCTCCTGGGTTTATAACACAGATTCCTGGGTAAATGAGGAGAAACTAAGAAGGTAGACTGGCGGGGATGTGGGGGTTTGACTTCTCCTCCATCCCTGCCATTGCACCACCACCGCTCAGGGTTATTTTTCTTTAAAGTCTCACTATTAGGTATTTCCCTTAACACAGCATACTGGCTCAGTCCTCTGCCTGCTGCCAGAAGTTCTTCTCTGCACTGAGCACCTAACAAATTTCAACTCACTTTTTTAAATTGGATTGACCAAGAAGTTTGTTCGGGTTTTTCCAAAAGAAGTTATAGCAGAGAATCTCGGGTCCCAGGTCCCAGCCTGTCTCAGAATCACCTCCTTCTTCAGTATCCTCTACTTTACATATTTTATCACACTTACATGTGTCCCTGGCTGTCTCCCCACGTGGGCTCTGAGCTCCTGGCAGGTTGGGACTGGGGCTGACTTGTTTTCCCCTCTTTAATGCGAAGCAGACTGTCTCTGACTTATAGTCCCTCAACTAATGTTTGCTAAATGGCATGGGAAAAAAAAATTCTAAGTCAATTTGTTTGTATTTAAACGAGAAAACCATTAGGGGTCTGAAGTCAAGTGTTAGTCTTAGGTCTTTAGGAGTCAGTGGGAGCGTCTTTAGTAGAAAAAGCCTGGGAGAGATAATAAGATGAGCTTTCCATCCTGTCTACTGTGTAGGTTTTGACATTTTATTTTCTCTTACAGTCTTCAGCTCCTTGGCGCTTCAACTTTGAAAGTTTTGTTAACCAGAAATTTTCAGGTTTTGAGGAGACATAATAAAATTAACAGAGAACATAACATTGACACTAAAGTAAAAAAAAAAAAAAAAAAAAATCCCAGGCAGGAAAGAAAGGGCTACCAAAAAAAGGCTTAAGATACCTAAAATATTTGGTGTGAAGAGGTTTGATAAGGAACATGTGTCTATACGAGACCATCCAGGGGGAAAACCTTGCTTCAAGGATGCTGAATTACCATTAACTCTATGAGAGCAGGAGTAAATGATTTCTGCTCTCAAAGTGTGTGTCAAAGAAGCTGTTTTTTTTTTTTCCCTTTTTTAGCATAATTATCCTCTGAACTTGCAGCAGTCTGAAATAATATTCTGAAATTATTTTTTTACAACCATGGATTATAGGAAATAAACCCTCAATTTAAAAAAGGTAACTTAAAATGGAATATTTTATTTTTCAAAAAATAATTCCACCATACAAAAAGTCAAACTTGAAGTAAATAACTTTTCTAGTACTTAAATAGAAATTTCTCCCAAATAGAAGTATTTTAAAGTCCAAATTTATAGTTGTTGCTATAGTGACAAGCAAGGACTTGTAAACCAGGATATTAATGAGTGTCTCAATGTTTTAGATTAATAGTCAGAATGGAAATATTCTATCCCATTTAGCATGGGCCCAGTACTCTCTTGAAATCCCTTTTAAGCTTATTCAAAGCCCCTTTGTAAAGATAATTATGCTGTTACTGCTTTTGATATTTTGCACATGATACGAAATTTCAAAAGTACAAAAAAGTAGCCTGTGAAAATGAAGGTTTATTATTTCCCTGCTTTAAGGAGCTCATCTTCTTTCCCTGAACACAAGCACAGAACATATCATTACTGCTTTACTGCATAACCTTCTACTTACTCCTGCTTCACAAATGGCAGCTTACTCTACACACACTGTCCTGCTTTTACTTTTGGGCACTAGAGATTGCAAATCTTTTCCAAATACCTCACATAAAGCTGCACAGTTTTACAAATATGTTAGATCCTGCTCATTGGTTATGCCATAATTTATCTTAGTCTACTGTGGATGATGGACTTTTGGATTGTTTGCAATCTTTTGCTTGTAGCACATGGAATCTAAATTCATTATTTGGCATTAGTGGGAGTAGGATGTAATTAGTGAGTCAACGAACATGTAATTTAAAATTTTGATAGATAAAGCCAAACCACTTCCCATGGAGGAGACACCAGATCAACATTGCTCTCAGCCATAAAGAAGGCTGCCTACTGCCTGTGTACTTATCAGTCAGGTGTATTACAGACTTTAATCTTAGCAAAACTGCACTGTAAAACTGTATCTCAAATACACTTTTAATATGCATTTTCTCTTTATAATGAGGTCAAGCATTTTCAGCCAAACAGAGCCACTTATTTTTCTTTTTCATATTATTTATTAGCCATTTAAAACCTCACAACTTTATTGAAATATAGTTTGAGTTGGTTGGTAATGCTGTTTAAGTCTTCTGTATCCTTGCTGATTTTTTATAAAGCAGCTCTATCAGTTATTGGATCTTGGTTATTGAAATCTCCAACAGTTTCTGTTGAATTGCCTATTTATTCCTCTCTTCTTTTACCACCTTCTTTTTTGTTAAAAAAATATTTTCGAAGTACTGTTTTAATTCCTTTGTTGATTTTCTAAACTTATAAAAAAGTGATTCCCTCAATGGTTTTTCTAGGAGTTATAAAATGTATCTTAATTTATCATAATCTCCTATAGATTAAGACTAACTCAATTTTCATAAAACACAGAAACTTTGCTCTAATGTAGCTCTGTTCCTTTCCTCTTCTTTATCTTATTCTTATACTGCTGCTGCTGCTAAGTCGCTTCAGTCGTGTCCGACTCTATGCGACCCCTTAGACAGCAGCCCACCAGGCTCCTCTCTCCCTGGGATTCTCCAGGCAAGAATACTGGAGTGGGTTGCCATTTCATTCTCCAGTGCATGAAAGTGAAAAGTGAAAGTAAGTTGCTTAGTCGTGTCTGACTCTTTGTGACCCCATGGACTGTAGCCCACCAGGCTCCTCCGTCCATGGGATTTTCCAGGCAAGAGTACTGGAGTGGGATGCCATTTCCTTCTCCAATTATTCTTATACTATAATTGTTATATCAGTATATGTTACATTTCTTATTAGAAATCTGACAACACAGTGTTAATAATTACTACTTTATACAATCTGTGTGTAAGAAGTTAAGGGAAGGGGACTTCCTTGCCAACCCAGTGGTTAAAACTTTGAGCTTCCAATGCAGGGAATGTGAGTTTGATTCCTGAGCTGTAAACTAAGATCCCACATGCTGCAAGAATATGCTTTTAAAGTGTTTACTGTTTACCTACATATTTACCATTCTGGCTCTTCATTTCCTCTCGTATGTTTGAGTTATTATCTTGTGTCAATACACTTTAGGCTGAAGGATTTCCTTTTAGCCTCTTAAAGGCTCTTTTCCTCTCCGCCCAAGAACTCCAAACAGATGAATAAGTTCTTCAAGAACCTTTCGCCAGGGATAAATAGAGAGACTTGGCCAGGAAGACAGGCCAGCTCTTAGCCTGGAAATCAAGGTCGTTCCCTGTTTAAGGGGAGCTTGATTATGACCAGATGGGAGGATCTTTAACTTGAATACAAAATAGGAACCTGACTGAGGCAAGAGGTGGATGCCCCCCTCCATTGGCAGGTTAAAGTGATCAGAGAGTCGTCCCCTGTGGACTGAAACTCCAAAATATTCATAGCAGGACAATTGAGAGAGGAGGCTGGCCCTTGCCCAGATAGAAGATAAGAGACCACTTTCAAAATCAGAAGACTTCCTTGATCACACATACACAAAAAGGCTCCATGGTGGTCAAAGTGGAGTGATGTAACTGATGCTCACTACCCATAAGCCTCTTGGGTGGAATCCATCTTGACTCACAAGGGAGGACCCTGAGATAAACCAAATATGGACTGTGAAGCAGGCAAATCAAAATGATTGGCCAAAGGAAACCTGGGAGAAACGCCCCACAGAAGTGATTTAAACTGCCACGAGGGTGAGACTAGGTCTAGAGTCCGCCTGTGTGTTTATCCACCCGTATTGTACTCTTTTGGCTCACTACTTTCCATCTTTGTGGAAATTCATTTTCTGCCAAGAAAGGGGCCAGGGCCCTTGTCGCTGGCCACTGGTCTAATGGCTAGGATTTGGTTCTCTCACTGCCAAGACCTGGCTTCATCTCTGGCTGGGAACCGAAGCCCTGCTTCAAGCCACTGCAGGCTGAGGTCACCAGAGATCGTGACCAAAAATCTGTATCCTAGGCCTGGGGGTGCTAAATTCAGTGTGACTCTAGTCATGCTGCAATGGAATGTTCTTGCTTGTATAACTTGTTTCAAGAAAATAAATGATTCCCTGTGATTGATGATGGTTTTACCTATTAGATAAATAGGAGCAGACAGCCCATGGTTTCCTGGCTCATTTGTACTGTAGGTTGGAATCTCAAACACATGACTAAATTTTGTAAGAATGTTATCAAAATATTTGATCCAAACGTGTAAGGAACCAAAACTGTGTTTTTCAAAAAGCATACTTTATAAAGTTTGTCTATGTGAAGGTTTGAACTAAATCATGTATTAACCAAAAAGAGACAGTATAACAAAGAAAAACAAAAACACAATTTAACAGTGCGCTGCTTCATTTCTGCATTGTTTACAATAAACAAAGCTATGAATGAAAAGAGAGGACAATTGTCTTGACAAGACACAGGATTGATTTTCCTATATGGTTTTCCTCTTTAAAAGAAGTATTCAAATTCTGCCTCCGCTAATAGGTGGCATAATCCCTGAATACCTTGCTTGGTAAGCACGCTCTCTGAGTGCTGACTCTATTATTAATCATCTTGAATATCATCATTACTGTTACCAAGGCCCACAAAGGATTTGTTTTTCAGTTTCAGGAGTTCTATTTTAAATCTTTTGCTCTACATTTTTCTTGGTGACACTTTCGTATTTGTTTGAAATTTATATTCCTCTCTTTTATTTTCTGAGAAATGTCATAATGTATTTTATATCTGCTAACTTTTCCATGATGTTGGAAAGCTGTAAAGATTTTTGATGCTGAAATGAATCCCTTCTTAATCATTTTAGACATTTCTGTAATAACATGTATACATAATTTCTCACTCCTCTGACTCATGGTACTTTAGAAATATTCCTTTAAGATTCGTGGGTGTTAGTCTCATTTTTGTGGTAGGAGAAAAGCATACAGAGGACTTTTACAGCTATTTTAAGAGATGGGAGAATTGTGTGTGTGTGTGTGTGGGGTGAGCTTAATGGAGGATTTTCATGCATTCAGCTTCGTGAGGAGGCAGGCCTACCAAAAAGGATGGATCACGGGCTGACAACTTTCACTACTTGTGAAAGTGGCTTCAAGAGCCCTGGGGTTGGATGGATATTTGTTGAGGGCAGGATTCATTCTCTTTTCCTAGGGACTCTGTCGGATTTTGCACTAAGAGTTCCCCAGAGTCTTGGTGCCCAGATCAGCTACACTGATTCCTCTCCCCATATCTGAGAGGGATATGCTGTCGTGTGGTAGAACACTATTACAGAAGGGAGCAACCTATACAACAGCTGATTCATTAGCGCTCTGTTTGAAGCTCTAATGCCCTGCGCTAAAAGCCGCAGGGTCCTGACCCCATGGCTCCAACAAATATATGTCATCAAACAAAGATATATTGAGCAAGGGATTAAGGTAGGGTGTATGTGATGTATTACCTCAAAGGGCTTAATAGACATTCTTTTGTAGACTGTTCATTTTTTGATAAGGCTGGTATAGCTAAAATGGCATTGGGGTTTCTCTCTGAGAAAATGCTAGACTATTGATGACTTTTCCAAAACTTGAAAAAATATTTTTTCAATTTACAGTGTTGTACTCCTTTCTTCTCTACAGCAAAGTGACTCATTTTTACACATACATATACATTCTTTTTCACATTCTTTTCAATCAAAGTTTATCATCAGTTCAGTTCAGTTGGTCATTCGTGTCTAACTCTTTGCGACCCCATGGACTTCAGCATACCAGGCTTCCCTGACCATCACCAACTCCCAGAGCTTACTCAAACTCATGTCCATTGAGTCAGTGATGCCATCCAACATCCTCAATCTTTGTTTTCCCCTTTTCCTCCTGCCTTCAATCTTCCCAGCATCAGGGTCTTTTCAAATGAGTCAGTTCTTCACATCAGGTGGCTAAAGTATTGGCATTTTAGCTTCAGCATCAGTCCTTCTGATGAATATTCAGGACTGATTTCCTTTAGGATGGAGTGGTTGGATCTCCTTACAGTCCAAGGGACTCTTAAGAGTCTCTTCCAACACCACAGTTCAGAAGCATCAATTCTTCACTGTTCAGCTTTCTTTATAGTCCAACTCTCACATCCGTATATGACTACTGGAAAAATATCTTTGTTGGCAAAGTAATGTCTCTGCTTTTTAATATGCTGTGTAGGTTGGTCATAGCTTTTCTTCCAAAGAGTAAACGTTTTTTAATTTCATGGCTGCAGTCACCATCTGCAGTGATTTTGGAGTCCAAAAAATAAAGTCTCTCACTGTTTCCATTGTTTCCCCATCTATTTGCCATGAAGTGATAGGACCAGATGCCATGATCTTAGTTTTCTGAATGTTGAATTTTAAGCCAACTTTCTCACTCTCCTCTCTCACTTTCATCAAGAGGCTCTTTAGTTCTTCTTCGCTTTCTGCCATAAGGGTGGTGTCATCTGCATATCTGAGGTGATTGATATTTCTCCCGGCAATCTTGATTCCAGCTTGTGCTTTATCCATCCTGGCGTTTTTTGCGATGTACTCTGCATATAAGTTAAATAAGCAGGGTGACGATATATAGCCTTGACATACTCCTTTCCTGATTTGGAACCAGTCTATTGTTCCATGTCCAGTTCTAACTGTTGTTTCTTGACCTGCATACAGATTTCTCAGGAGGCAGATCAGGTGGTCTGGTATTCCCATCTCTTGAAGAATTTTCCACAGTTGGTTGTGATCCACACAGTCAAAGGCTTTGGCATAGTCAATAAAGCAGAAGTAGATATTTTTCTGGAACTCTCTTACTTTTTCTATGATCCAATGGATGCTGGCAATTTGATCTCTAGTTCCACTGCCTTTTCTAGATCCAGCTTGAACATCTGGAAGTTCACGTACTGTTGAAGCCTGGCTTGGAGAATTTTGAGCATTACTTTGCTACCGTGTGAGATGAGTGCAATTGTGTGATAGTCTCAACATTCTTTGGCATTGCTTTTCTTTGAGATAGGAATTAAAACTGACCTTTTCCAGTATTCCCCTACAAGATGACAGAGTAGAAGGACATGCGCTCATCTTCTTCTGTGAGAACTCCAAAATTACGACTCACTGCTGAACAACTGTTGACAGGAGCAGGTCTGCTGCACCCAGGCCACTGCTGCCTCACACCTCCATAGGAAACACTCAAACACTCAAAGGCAGGTCTGGCTCAGCCTCTGTGGGGTCTCCTGGCATGTGCAAGGTTTTGTTTGAGCGCTCTGAGCATCGCTGGAAGGTATGGTGTTTGATTCTAAATGCAATTTTCCCCTTCTACCATCTTTCTTGGGCTTTTCCTTTGCCCTTGGACATGGCGTATCTTTTTGGTGGCATCCAACATTCTCCTGAGGTCACCATTAACCCCACCATAGAGCCACCAGAACTTACACAGGACTGGGAAACAGACTCTTGGAGGGCACAAACAAAACCTTGTGCACACCAGGACTCAGGAGAAAGGAGCAGTGACCCCACAAGGGACTGACCCAGACTTGCCCATGAGTGTCTAGGAGTCTCTGGCAGAGGTGTGGGTTGGTGGTGGCCTGCTGCACAGTTGGGGGCACTGAGCGTAGCAGTGCGTGCATGGGACCTTTTGAAAGAGGTCGCCATTATCTTCATTACCTCCACCATTGTTTGGCTTCAGGTCAAACAACAGGAAGGGAACACAGCCCTGTACATCAACAGAAAATTGGATTAAAGATTTACTGAGCATGGCCCCGTCCATCAGAACAAGACCCAGTTTCTCCCATAGTCAGTCTCTCCCATCAGGAAGCTTCCATAAGCCTCTTATCCTTATCCATCAGAAGGCAGACAGAATGAAAACCACGATCACAGAAAGCTAATCAAACTGATCACATGGACCACAGCTTTCTCTAACTCAATGAAACTATGAGCCATGCTGTATAGGGCCACCTAAGACGGATAGGTCATGGTGGAGAATTCTGACAAAACGTGGTCCACTGGAGAAGGGAATAGCAAACCACTTCAGCATTCTTGCCTTGAGAACCCCATGAATAGTATGAAAAGGCAAAAAGATAGGATACTGAAAGATGAACTCCCCAGGTCAGCAGGTGTGCCCAATATGCTACTAAAGAAGAGAGGAGAAATGATTCCAGACAGAATAAAGAGACAGAGCCAAAGCAAAAACAACACCCAGTTGTGGATGTGACTGGTGATGAAAGTAAAGTGTGATGCTGTAAAGAACAATATTGCATGGGAACCTGGAATGTTAGGTCCATGAATTGGAAGTGGTCAAACAGGAGATACCAAGAGTGAACATCGACATTTTAGGAATCAGTGAACAAAAAATGGACTAGAATTTAACTCAGATGACCATTATATCTACTACTGTGGGCAAGAGTCCCTTAGAAGAAATGGAGTAGCCATCATAGTCAACAAAAGAGTCCAAAATGCAGTACTTGGATACAATCTCAAAAACAATAGAATGATCTCTGTTCATTTCCAAGGCAAAACATTCAATATCACATTAATCCAAGTCTATGCCCCAAACCGGAGAAGGTAATGGCACCCCACTCCACTACTTTTGCCTGGAAAATCCCATGGATGGAGGAGCCTGGTAGGCTGCAGTCCATGGGGTTGCTAGAGTCAGACACAACTGAGTGACTTCACTTTCACTTTTCACTTACATGCATTGGAGAAGGAAATGGCAACCCACTCCAGTGTTCTTTCCTGGAGAATCCCAGGGACGGGGAAGCCTGGTGGGCTGCCATCTATGGGGTCGCACAGAGTCGGTCATGACTGAAGAGACTTAGCAGCAGCATACCCCAAACAGTAATGCTGAAAAAGCAGAAGTCGAATGGCTCTATGAAGACCTACAAGACCTTCTAGAACTAACACCCAAAAAAGATGTCCTTTTCATCATAGGGGACTGGAATGCAAAAGTAGGTAGTCAATAAACACCTGTAATAACAGACAAATTTGGCCTTGGCGTACAAAATGATGCAGGGTAAAGGGTAACAGAGTTTTAGCAAGAGAACGCACTGGTCATAGCAAACACCCTCTTCCAACAACACAAGAGAAGACTCTGTGCATGGAGATCACTAGATGGTCAACACCAAAATCAGATTGATTATATCCTTTGCAGCCAAAGATGGAGAAGCTCTATACAGTCAGCAAAAACAAGACTGGGAGTGGACTGTGGCTCAGATCATGAACTTCTTATTGCCAAATTCAGACTTAAATTGAAGAAAGTAGGGAAAAATCACAAGACCATTCAGGTATGACCTAAATCAAATCCCTTATGATTATACAGTGGAAATGACAAACAGATTCAAGGGATTAAATCTGATAGACAGAATGCCTAAAGAACTATGGGCGGAGGTTTGTGACATTGTACAGGAAGCAGTGATCAAGACCATTCCCAAGAAAAAGAAATGCAAAAAGGTGAAATGGTTGTCTCAGAAGGCGTTACAAATAGCTGAGAGAAGAAGAGAAGTGAAAGGCAAAGGAGCAAAGAAAAGATATACTCTTTGAATGCAGAGTTCCAAAGAATAGCAAGGAGAGATAAAAAAAGCCTTCCTCAGTAATCAATGAAAAGAAATAGAGGAGAATAATAGAATGGGAAAGACTAGAGATCTCTTCAGGAGAATTAGAGATACCAAGGGAACATTTCATACAAAGATGGGCACAATAAATGACAGGAATGGTATGGACCTAACAAAAGCAGAAGATACTAAGAAGAAGTGGCAAGAATACACAAAAGAACTATACAAAAAAGATCTTCAAGACCATAGAACCACGATGGTGTGATCACTCACCTAGAGCCAGACATCCTGGAATGTGAAGTCAAGTGGACATTAGGAAGCATGGCTACAAACAAAGCTAGTGGAGGTGACGGGATTCCAGTTGAGCTATTTCAAATTCTAAAAGTTTATCATGGGATACTGAATATAGTCCTCTGTGCTATACAGCAGGACCATGATGCTTATTCATCCTGTGTATAATTGCTTGCATCTGCTAATCTCAACCTCCCATTTCTTTCCTCCTCTTACCCTTGGCAACTATGAGCCTCATTTAACAATTTTTATTGAGAAGACCAGTTTTAATTCCTGGGTCAGGAAGATCCACTGGAGAAGAGAATGGCTATCCACTCTAGTATTCTTGTCTGGAGAATCCCATGGATAGAGGAGCCTGGAGGGCTATAGTCCATGGGGTCTCAAAGAGTCAGACATGACTGAGCAACTAACACACACACACACACACACAGGCATAAAATCAATACTGGTGGTCTGGTCTAGAGGCTAAGGGGAGACTTCACTGCCTAGGAGGGGTCTGTGGAGGAAGCACATGGTCAGGAGGAGAGAGTGGCTGCAGGGACCTCACAGTGGAAGTGAAATCATATGGCCCAGGACCCCACCCCACCCCCCGCCCCCCCAAAATGCCCAAGATTGCAAAGTGGGAAATACAAGGGGGCAGAAATGTGAGAAATGAGGCCAGAAATTAAGCGGATAAAGGATATTAAAGATATAAAAGAGATTGGTCTTGAATAGAACTCCCAGTCTCTACAATTGAAGAACATAGTTTTGATTTTTGAATCACTCGTTTGGTAGGCAAATTCAGCATGATTTTCAATAATTGAGACTGTCTCTTGAGGGAATACTAATCTCAGTGATTTGTACATTGTTGTACATGATTCGAGAAATGTCCATAATATCCACTTCAGGGGAAAAAAGAACAATTTTGCCTTTTGGTGTGGTGTTTTATTATCCATTTCTGGATGCAAAGCCAATTATTTGTCAAATTAAAGCCTATTATTATCAGCGGTATTATTACCACTTGAAAATAATCTATCACCTTGGTTGTAGGGCTCTGATGTACCACTACAAAATACAATTTTTCAGATTTGAAAGGCTTGTGATAAAAATAGATTGGTAGTTTTAAATATTAGCCTGAGAATTAGAAGTATAAAGAGGGAAAATAAGCTATTTGTCTTTTGTTCTTTCCTGCTGTGGCTATTAGCTAGCATTAATGTTAGAAAAGTCTAAACACATATATTCCAGGAGGCAGAGCTTACTGATGTCATCTTGCTCTGCATAACAAAAGAAAAATTCAGGCTTCCCTCGTGGCTCGGTGGTAAAGAATATACTCGCCAATGCAGGAGACACAAATTCTATCCCTGGGTCAGGAAGATCACCTGGAGAAAGAAATGGCAGCCCGCTCCAGTATTCTTGCCTGGGAAGTCCCATGGACAGAGGAGCTTGGCAGGCTACAGTCCACGGGGTCACAAGAGTCAGACAGGGTTTAGTGACCAGACAACAGCAACGTACAAAATGAATTTTTGTTGATTGATGGGGTGAAAGCTAAGGCAACTTCTGTGGGAGTCCTGAACCCATCATTTGCCCAGACAAGGTAGTTAAAGGTGATTTTTGTTTTCTTTCATTTCTTATAATAATTCAATGGAAGTAGTAAAGAAACTTAAATGTGACTCATAATATTGCATCATTACATGGCGGTTTGCCCTGATGTCCTTGATAAGTTTGTTTCATCTTTAATGTTAAGCAAACCTTATCCTTCATCTCTCCTGTTAGGGAAGTTCAAAAGAGACTCCTCTCCTCCACCCATTCCCCAACATCACACTTGGAAGAATGATTTCATGCACAAGGATGGGGGAAAGTGAAATGTACCTTTTTCAGGAAGCCATTCCTGGTTGCAAGACTCTCAGTTTAACCTGGAAAGAAGATAAACCAAGTGCTGCATAAAAGCCCTGACTTTCCCTGTGGTGGACTGTGTCCCACTGGATTGGTCCTGGCCCTTTAGAGGCTTTTGCCTGTTTGGGGGCCAGTGTTTTCATGTGTCCCCTTTGTGGGTCACAAATCTCCACCAGGAGACCTTGGGGGCACTGGCTGAATGGCGATGTCTGACACCAGGCCCCTCGTGGGTGTGGCTGAGCTCTTTGAGGTGGAATCTCACTCTTGCATTCACCACCACCCTCAGCCACCTTCCCTTCCAATCCCAACATTTAGTAGCCAAGGAAGCTCGTTTTCTGGTTTCACGTCTTGTGTGTGGATGCTGGGATTTGTTGCAGCCCACACAATGCACTATGTACCTACTTCATAATAAAAAAGATTATTGAGCACATAGGTGCCATGTATTTGGACAAGATTTCACAAGCATGTTCATTTGATGCTCTCAATAACTCCACAAGGCAATATTATTATCCCCCTTTTACAGATAAGGAAACTTAGACAAGAGAGATGAAACAGCTTGTCCGTTACAAGGAAGGAGGAGAACCCAGAGCTGAACCCAGACAGGCCAAACTCAGAGCCCGCAGCTCTCAACCACTTGCAACGTGGCCACACCGAGCAGACTCTCTACTACAGCAGCATCAACACTTACTGAGCATCTTAGCTTCTGCTTAGTGGAAAGACAGATCTCTCAGCGTAAAATCTCTCAGGAACTCAGATCTGGACTTCCTGCAATAGACCCAAGGAGAAGGCAGGGCTGGCAGGATGAAGGAGCCTTGTCTCCAGTTTACTTTCCATGAGGTAAGAGAAGTGTAGGGCAGAGTGGAGCTGCAGAGAAGCTGATGAGAGGAGCTGCGAGATGGAACACCAGACGCTGGCTTCACTTTTCTGCCATGCTGAGATATGGTACCCAAGCAAACAGAGAAGAAGAAGAAGGTTCTGGATCAGAGTGAATGGATCCAGATGGGATTGTTGTGAAGAAGAATCCACCAAGAGGGAGGAAGGATCAAATGTCTAGGATCTGGTCTCCATTCTGCTGGCCACCAGTACAGCCTTAAGCAGTTCAAGACCTGCCTCCCACCACTTTGAATTTGGATAACAAAATAAGTAAGCAGCAAGAACCTTGTATCTGTACCAGACCAGCTTTTAAGGCCTCTCTAAGCCTACGAGTCTATGAATTTTAAAAGTAGACAGGACAGCCTTTGAACACATTTGTAAAGGCCAAAGACCAAAGACCAAGCCTGATGCACAAAAGGCAGAGAGAGCGAAGTATTCCTGTTGCCCCATACTGCATTATTCCTGTTCCGTATGCATGTTCAATTAAGATGAACTTAGTTTTTAAAAAAATGGCATCAATCATTTATATACTTTAAAAAAAATAGCATCAATCATTTATAAAGAACTCAGGCACAGCAACTTTGCCTGATAGAGTGGCTGGGTGCTTGCTGCAGCTCATGAGGGAAGCAAGCTGTGTTTGTCCCTGACGCTATGCCTATTTGCCTGCCTGAATATTCCTCCCGCTATCTCCCGATTGCTTGTCTGTGATTTCAAATATCATTAAGCTTTCCACGGTAAATTAGCTTCCAATTATTCTTGGTCTGTCTGAGGCCACAGCAAGTCTGCTCAAACAGGGCTGTCAGCACCCTTTGATGGAACAACACACAAACAAGCCATTGAATTGAATTGGCTCTCACTGCCTTTCTTAGGAACAGAACACAAAGGTGGTCAACAATGTATATCCTCCCGTGACTGTTCTTGGCATATGCCCTAAAGGATCTGGTAAGTGATATTTTTGGTAGCACTGAGCATTTCTGGGCTTGATCCCTCCTGTGGTGAAGCCATCTTTTGATCTGATTACACATTTAGAGCTTACACTGCTTTGTGAAAAGTAAGGCTCAAGATATGTAGGGCAACTCTCCCAGTCAGTTTCTGTAATTTCCTCAAAGTAACAGCAATTTTAGGACTTCAGCAAAAAGAACCATCAATGAATTGAAGCTTATTTCATGAGTAACTCCCCTTCATGGCTCACAGCCTTGTCGTGGCAAAGAGGCTTGCAAAACTCGATAAAGTCATGAGCCATGCCATGCAGTCCCCCCGCCTCCCACCAAGATGGACAAGTCATAGTAAAGAGTTCTGAGAAAACATGGTCCATGGGAGGAGGAAATGGCAACCCGCTCCAGTATCCTTGCCTTGAAAGTCTTACGAATAGTATGAAAATGCAAAATGATATGACACCGGAAGATGAGCTTCCCAGGTTGAAAGGTATCCGATATGCTACTACAGAAGAGCAGAGCAATTACTAATAGCTCCAGAAAGAATAGAGTGACTAGGCTAAAGCAGAAATGACACTCAGTTGCTGATGTGTCTAGTGGTGAAAGAAAAGTCGGTTCTGTAAAGAACAATATCACATCGGAACGTGGAAGGTTAGGTCCATGAATCAAGGTAAATTGGATGCGAGCAAGCAGGAGATGGCAAGATTGAACATTGACATCTTATGAATCAGTGAACTGAAATGGACAGGAATGGGCTAATTTAATTCAGATGACTATTATATCTACTACTGTGAGCAAGAATCCCTTTGAAAAAAAGGAGTATCCCTCAGAGTCAACAAAGAGTCTGAAATGTAGTACTTGGGTACAATCTCAAAAACGACAGAATGGTCTCAGTTCATGTCCAAGGCAAACCATTCAACATCACAGTAATCCAAGTCTATGCCCCTACCACTGAGGCCGAAGAAACTGAAGTTGACCAGTTCTATGAAGATCTACAAGACCTTCTAGAATTAACACCAAAAAAAGATATCCTTTTCTTCATAGGATATTGGAATGCAAATGTAGGGAGAGATACCCAGAATAACAGGCAAGTTCGGCCTTGGAGTACAAAATGAAGCAGGGCAAAGGCTAACAAAGTTTTGTCAGAGAACATGCTGGTCATAGCAAGCATCCTTTCCCAACAACCCAAGAGATGACTCTACACATGGACATTACCAGATGGTCAATACCAAAGTCAAATTGATTATGTTCTTTGCAGCCAAAAATGGAGAGGCTTTGTACAGCAAAAATAAGACCTGGAATGACTGGTTCAGATCATTAGCTCCTTATTGCAAAATTCAGGTTTAAATGGAAGTAGGGAAAACCACTAGGCCTTTCAGGTATAACTTAAATCAAATTCTTTATGACTACACAGTGGGGGTGATAAATAAGATTCAAGGGATTAGATCTGATAGACAGAGTGCCTGAAGAACTATGGATGAAAATTTGTGACATTGTAAAAAAGGCAGTGACCAAAATCATCCCCAAGAAAAAAGAAATGCAAGAAGACAAAGTGGTTGTCTGAGGAGGCTTTACATATAACTGAGGAAAGTAGAAGCAAAAAGCAAGGGAGAAAGGGAAAGATATACTCAATAGAATGCAGAGTTCCAGAGAACAGGAAGGAGAGATAAGAAGGCCTTCTTAAATGAACAGTGCAGAGAAGTAGAGGGAAACAATAGGATGGGAAAGACTAGAGAGCTCTTCAAGAAAATTGAAGATATTAAGGAAACTTTCATGCGAGGACGGGTGCAATAAAGGACAGATATGGCAAGGACCTAAGAGAAGCAGAAGAGATTAAGAAGAGGTGGCAAGAATACACAGAAAAACTGTACAAGAAAGATCTTAATGACCCCAATAACCACGATGATGTGGTCACTCACCTAGAGCCGGACATCCTGGAGTGTGACATCAAATGGGCGTTAGAAACCACTACTATGAACAAAACTAGTGAAGTGATGGGATTCCAGCCGAACTATTTCAAGTCCTAAAAGATGATGCTGTAAAAGTGTTGCACTCAATACGTCAGCAAATTTGGAAAACTCAGCAGTGGGTCACAGGATTGGAAAAGGGCAGTTTTAATTTTAGTCCCAAAGAAGGGCAATGTTAGAGAATGTTCAAGGTACCGTATGATTGTGCTCAGTTCACATGCTAGCACGTTTATGCTCAGAACCCTTCAAGGCAGGCTTCAGCAGTATGTGAACCAAGAACTTCCATATGTACAAGTTGCATTTAAAAAGGCAACGTCACCAGAGATCAAATTGGCAACATTTATTGGTTCCAGAAAAACATCTACTTCTGCTTCATTGACTACAATAAAGCCTTTGAGTATGTTAATCACAACAAACTGTGGAAAATTCTAAAAGAGAAAGAAGTACCAGACTACCTTACCTGTCTCCTAAGAAAGCTGTTTGTGGATCAAGAAGCAACAGTTAGAACTGGACATGGAACAATTTACTGGTTCAAAATTGGGGAAAGAGTGCATCAAGGCTATGTATTGTCACCCTGCTTATTTAACTTATATGCAGAGAACCTCATGCAAAATGCCAGGCTGAATGAATCACAAACTGAAATCAAGATTGCTGTGAGAAATATCAGCAACCTCAGATATGCAGATGATACCACTCTAATGGCAGAAAGTGAAGAGAATCTAAGAGCTTCTTGATGAGGGTGAAAGAGGAGAGTGAAAAAGCTGGCTTAAAACTCCACATTCAAAAAACTAAGATCACAGCATCCAGTCCCATCACTTCATGGCAAATAGAATATGAAAAAGCGGCAGCAGTGACAGATTTTCTTTCCTTGGGCTTCAGAATCACTGCAGACACTGACTGCAGTCTTGAAATTCAAAGACACTTGCTCCTGGGAAGGAAAGCTATGACACACCCAGGCAATATAATAAAAAAGTGGAGACATCACTTTGCAAACAAAGATTCGTATAGTCAAAGCTGTGGTTTCTCCAGTAGTCATGTATGGATGTGAGAGTTGGACCACAAAGAAGGCTGAGCGCTGAAGAAGTGATGCTTTTGAACTCTGGTACTCTGGAGATGACTCCTGAGATTCTCTTGGACTGCAAGGAAATCAAATCAGTAAATCCTAAAGGAAATCAGCCCTGAATATTCATTGGAAGGACTGATGCTGAAGCCCTAATACTATGGTCACCTAATGTGAAGAGCCAACTCATTGGAAAAGGTCTTGATGCTGGGAAAGATTGAAGGTAAAAGGAGAAGGGGACAGCAGACGATGAGATGGTTAGATAGCATTACTATCTCAGTGGACATGAATTTCAGCAAACTTCGAGAGATGGTGGATGGCAGAGGACCCTGGTGTGCTACAATCCATGGGCTGCAAAAAGTCAGGCATGACTTAACGACTGAGCAACAACGTGAGTGACAGCAAGAAAACAGCTCTGCTGATCTCCACTTCACTCAGGTTCTACCATCTGGCTGGACAGTTAGGGGACCAGGCCACAGGAGACCTGCTCTGAGCACTGTTCCCTGCTTTATGTATTCAGCTAAGCTGGGATTGTCCCATGTTGGGCTGGCCTATATTTTGTATATCATCACAATTTTATGTGTTCCAAACAATGACTGAATATAAACATATCACTGACAGTGAGGCGTATTGTCACAGGCAAGAAGAATGAAAGGAAGGAAGGAAGGATGAAAAAAGGATAAAAGCAGCGCTTAGTCAATATACAATGGAAATGTATGAGCATGGTGCTGTTACAGAAGATTTATAAACCCGCTCTTATTTGCTGTCAATGCTTTTTAAGGCTGGATTTGAAATTTACATAAACACTTATACTATAATTACATTCAGTATGAAAAGTGGAATTTGTCCTTTTGCCGCATACTGGAAAGCAAATATCGTTATGTGCACGAATATACACTTATCTATTTAGAATTTGTGAAGGGTTAGGAACTGGTCTGAAATTTTGCTCTGTCGAGGGATAAACAGATCCTTCGTTCTGCATAAGCTTTTGAATATTACTTTTTCTGTCTGTGCAAGATCACTGGCAGTAGTCTCAGAAAACGGATGTGTTTGCTTTGGCTTATTTGTAGTGAATAATCCATCTGTCAGCATCTTGGGTGATGAGGTACTGAAAAGATGTGGAGAAAACGGTGAGATCAAAAAGAGAAGGGGGTAGAAATGAGTCAGCTATCAGGCAGCAGTAGATGTGAGAAAGCAGTGGAGACTCTGTCTTATAAGGATCATTGTGGCTTGTAGTACTGATGCTAAAAACTCAGCCTCTGTGAACCAGTGCTGAATTTAATCTTGGTTACAGAGTTTTGGGTGAAGTAGAGAAGCATAGCTTTATTGCTTTGCCAGGCAAAAGGGGACATAGTGGGCCTGTACCCCAAAAACTGTGTGTCCCAACCTGGGAGGATTTGGTGAGTGGCTTTACAGCAATAGTTCAAGGGTGGAGTTGCTGTTAAGGATCAGGGTGTGTGCATGGCCTGTACTCCTTTAATTTGGCTTCAGGTGGTCTCTCGATGAGCTTCTCTGTTTATCATTCTGTGACCTTCTCTGGAACAAAGAATGCCAACACCTTCCGTTTGTTGGGGTTTTCAGTTCTGCAGAAGAGCTCAAAGGTCTGCGCATCCCTCGCGGGGGAGCCCGGACCTGCCTGAGGCTGCGCTGGCGCTTCCTGGCTGCTCTCCCCTGCCTCTGCCTCTCCCCGCTTCCCTCATCAGCAAATGTTTGAACCTGCCCTCTGGGACTCAGGGAATGTTAAGGAGGCTGCAGTCTATTCCTTACAAACTAGAAATGGGGGACAGGAAGGCTTCCATGCCCAGGAACCCCACAGGATCCTGCTCAGTTTCACTCTCCTGGTTTCTAGAGAGGGGTAAGAGAAAAATATGCTCATCTGAGCACTGACTACAGTTGGACTGCTTGGTGTATATCTTCTTATTTAATTTTATCAACAGACCATAAAAGGTAACAAGGTTTTTTGTTGTTGTTGTTAATCTTATTTCATTTACAGGAAATAAACTCTGTGAGATTATGTAACTTTCCAGCAGTTGCACAATTAGGAAGGAAAATTTGAACTCAGTCCTACCTGACTTCAACTCTGTGCTCCTATGGCAGAGGGTATTGTCCAAAGATGTCCAAAGTTCACCTCAGGAGCTCATCTGCAGTGTGACCTTGCAACTTTCTCACTTAGAGGGGGAGCCCAGTTCCTGTCCTCTGGAATCTGGCCTAGGACTCTCGTGTCACCACTAGAGTAGGACAGGCGTGTAGGACAGACGTGGCTCTGAGGGACTTCCAAGGCTGGATCAGAAAAGGCCCCCAAACCATGTTGCTTCAGCCTGGTTCTCTTTGAAACCATGCAAGGCCATGTGGGACTTCAGGGCACAGAAGACTTTCAAACAATTTCAGATCAGAGAAGGGAGGGGATGCAGAGACAAGGGAAGAGCAGCCAAGAAACAATAATGCAGGCTTGGGAGATGGTCCTGGTTGCTCCCTCAAGGGACACACATAACAATACCTCTGAGCTCTTCTGCAGGACCAACACCCACAATGAGATGACCAGCTGAGACCATAGTAAAGGACAGCAGGCTCTGCACACACCCTCATCTTATTAGCAACCCCACCCTTGAACCATTGCCATAGACTCCTCACCAAATCCTCACTTGGTTGAGACACAGTTTTTGACGCACAAGCCCACCATGTTCCCCTTTGGTTGGCAAAGCAATAAAGCTATTCTTTTCTACTTTTCCCAAAACTCTGTCTCTAAGATTCGATTTTGCACTGGTGTGCAGAGGCTGAGTTTTCAGCATCATCTTGAGACAAAGTCAGCTGCAAAGGTTCAAGTCCTGACTACCCGGAGACACTGTGTTGAGAGGCTGTGTAGGATGCTCCTGTCAACAGTTCTAGCCAAGCCCAGACCACTGGCTGTGCCTGCCAAGGCACACAGGTGTATATTTGAAACCATCTTAGGTTCTCCAGACCAGCGTAGCTACCCTCTGAGTACCACTGAGTGAACCCAATCAACACTCCCAGGAGCAGAAGAGCATAGCCAAGCCCCACTCAACATTCTTGACCACAGAATCCTGAGGAGTAATAAATGTAGGGTGGTTTGGTACAGAGCAGTAGTGACTGGAACACCCTTTGCCCTAAGGCAAGACACACAGAGAAACAGAAGCAAAGATCGGTACCTTAGTGCATGGGGGAACTTTGATAGCTTCCTGAGGCCAGTCAGAAGCGGGTTGAAACTGATAAAAAGAGCTTTAAGGAGGCTGCATAGGAAAGGACTTGAGCTGAGTTCAAGCTGGTGGGAAAATTCAGACTAAAAGTCAGCATTGCCTCTTTACATTAACTCCAAATCCTGTCTCCAGTCACTTCTCCTCTCTAATAATCTCCCCAAGTTCCAAACTACTCTATTACGTAAAATCAGCTCAGTCATTTCCCTCTTTCCTTTAAAACACTCTGCTCACTCACCCATCTCAATAGAATAAAGTCTAAAGTTCTCACTTTGCCGGCTTAGACTCTTCAGTCTAATAAAAAAGCTAAAAGTGAGGGGTTTGGAATCAGAGAGGTCTGGGATGGCTAAATTTATAAGCAGAAAACCTTGTTATCTGTTAATATTTTTGTGTGGTCTCTTTCTGGATATGTGGCATTTAATATGCCTAAGATAATGTTTTCTGGAATAATGCGATTTTTCTATGCAAGGCTTCCTTATAGAAAGAAAACATGTTGACGCCTTATAAATTTTCTTGAATTTCTCAGTAAATTTCACTATTTGTCACCCTTTCCACACTTTATTTAAGGCCTAGCTGAGATCTCAAACAGTTATTTACAGAATTTGCTCAACAAAAAAATTAAGTGAGAGGGTTTTGGGGGGAAGGATGGAATATGAGGTTGGGGTTAGCAGATGTAAGCTTTTATATATAGGATGGATAAACAAGGTCCTACTGTATAGCACAGAATGATATCCAATATCCTATGATAAACCATAATGGAAAAGAATATTTAAAAGAATTATGTATATATATGCATGTGTGTATATATATGTGTATGTATCTATATGTGTGTGTGTGTATATATATATATAATATGTATAACTGAATCACTTTTCTGTACAGCAGTAATTAACACAATATTGTAAATCAACTGCACTTCCATTAAAAAATAATAGTAAAAAAATTAAAAATTGCTAGAGAAAGTTTCCTGCCTGATTTGGGGTTACGTTTCTCTTCCGTGTTCCTTGGAGAAGTGCACTATCCAAAGCACTGGGGGAAGTCCTCAGGCTGCGAATGCTGTGATATTTAAGGGGGAGGAACTTTGTCCCCCAAGTTATTATTACAGACTTATTATTGGTAGAATGTGAAGTCAAGTGGGCCTTAGAAAGCATCACTACGAACAAAGCTAGTGGAGGTGATGGAATTCCAGTGGAGCTATTTCAACTCCTGAAAGATGATGCTGTGAAAGTGCTGCACTCAACATGCCAGCAAATTTGGAAAACTAAGCAGTGGCCAAAGGACTGGAAAAGGTCAGTTTTCATTCCAATCCCAAAGAAAGGCAATGCCAAAGAATGCTCAAACTATCACACAATTGCACTCATCTCACACACTAGTAACGTAATGCTCAAAATTCTCCAAGCCAGGCTTCAGCAATACGTGAACCATGAACTTCCAGATGTTCAAGCTGGTTTTAGAAAAGGCAGAGGAACCAGAGATCAAATTGCCAACATCCGCTGGATCATGGAAGAAGGAAGAGAGTTCCAGAAAAACATTTATTTCTGCTTTATTGACTATGCCAAAGCCTTTGACTGTGTGGATCACAGTAAACTGTGGAAAATTCTGAAAGAGATGGGAATACCAGACCACCTGATCTGCCTCTTGAGAAATGTGTATGCAGGTCAGGAAGCAACAGTTAGAACTGGACATGGAACAACAGACTGGTTCCAAATAGGAAAAGGAGGACGTCAAGAGTGTATATTGTCACCCTGCTTATTTAACTTCTATGCAGAGTACATCATGAGAAATGCTGGACTGGAAGAAACACAGGCTGGGATCAAGATTGCCGGGAGAAATATCAATAACCTCAGATATGCAGATGACACCACCCTTATGGCAGACAGTGAAGAGGAACTCAGAAGCCTCTTGAAGAGAGTGAAAGTGGAGAGTGAAAAAGTTGGCTTAAAGCTCAACATTCAGAAAACAAAGATCATGGCATCCAGTCCCATCACTTCATGGGAAATAGATAGGGAAACAGTGGAAACAGTGTCAGACTTTATTTTTTTGGGCTCCCAAATCACTGCAGATGGTGACTGCAGCCATGAAATTAAAAGACGCTTACTCCTTGGAAGGAAAGTTATGACCAACCTAGATAGCATATTGAAAAGCAGAGACATTACTTTGCCAACAAAGTTTCGTCTAGTCAAGGCTATGGTTTTTCCTGTGGTCATGTATGGATGTGAGAATTGGACTGTGAAGAAGGCTGAGCGCCGAAGAATTGATGCTTTTGAACTGTGGTGTTGGAGAAGACTCTTGAGAGTCCCTTGGACTGTAAGGAGATCCAACCAGTCCATTCTGAAGGAGATCAGCCCTGGGATTTCTTTGGAAGGAATGATGCTAAAGCTGAAACTCCAGTACTTTGGCCACCTCATGCGAAGAATTGACTCATTGGAAAAGACCCTGATGCTGGGAGGGATTGGGGGTAGGAGGAGAAGGGGACGACAGAGGATGAGATGGCTGGATGGCATCACTGACTTGATGGACATGAGTCTGGGTGAACTCTGGGAGTTGGTGATGGACAGGGAGGCCTGGTGTGCTGTGATTCATGGGTTACAAAGAGTCGGACACGACTGAGTGACTAAACTGAACTGATTATTGGTAGATATGGAAAGGACAGTGGTCAAATTTGTCAGGGCGCCTCCTCAACTTTCACCATAATGGAAAAGTTCCCTGGTGCCCACTGCATTTGGTAAGTGGCACTTCTCTAGAGGAAGTGGTGGCTACTTCAGTGCTGACAGACTTTGCTCAGTGGCAGTATCTCAAGGTGAAACAGCAGTGGTGAGAAAGGATCTTTCAGACATGGGGCAGGAATGTTCAGCCCTGGCGATGATTTGAGATTCATGCTCAGGTTGACACCATCCATCTTCTGCGGGGACCCCATCAGAGGATGTTCACTCAAGAACATGTGCCTGGACCCTTGGTTTGCTGTTCACCTCACCTCTTTCTCCATCCTTCATCTTTACAATTTTGGGTTAACTTTAAGTATCTGATGTTTTATTCTCAACTACACTTCAACTTGGCATCTTCTTTTTATTGATTATAGGTGACTTTGTCCCATATTCTCCTTTTCTCTCACATATGCCAAAATTTGATAGGTCAGCATATCATGGTATTTGATCATTTGTCTTTGGACTAGAGCACTTGGGTTTGGTCTCAGCAGTGGCTTTTGTTTTACTATCTTGGGCAAATTATTTACCCTCTCAGAGCATCATTTTGTAGCACTTGAAAGTGATTTTAATAACTATACTTTCACAAGGAGTTGTCATGGAAGTTAAAGATAGATACTGTGTGTAAAAGTGCTAAAATAGCCTTTATTATTGTTGTTGTTGTTAAGTGCTTTTAAGCACCTCATATTGGCCCATCTTCTATGTTCAACTTGCTATTCTAACTCTGCCTCACCAACCTCAAGTGCTCCCAGACTCTTTCCCCACTAATTGCCCAAGATGGGATAGTTTTTAATAGTTATACCCTACTGCAAATGTAATACTTACTATTTTCTACTCTTGTAAGGATTTATAGAAGAGGTCCTTCATAAAAGAAAAGAATGATAGAAATAAAAAAGCCTAGGAAGATTAAAGTAGCATTAAAAAATAGTTGATTTCAGGCACACATGTCCACGTCAGGCCCTCACAAGGCAGAGGAGGCAGAGCACTTTCCTGGGAGCATGGTGAACAGGCCACAGTGCCTGTATCTTTTCCCTCCACAGATGAGAGAATTGAGGCAAGGAAATTATATACATTACTTAATATGCATGCAACTGGAGACAAACTTCGGGAGGGCAAAGTACTCATTCATTCCTCTCTCATTCTCTCTTGTTCAGTTCTGTATCTGGGGCATCTAATACTGGGCCAGACATATGTTGAAGGAAAGTCCAGAGAAGCTGCTTTCTTATGAGAACAGCCATTGGACATATTAACTAAAGCATTTCTGAGCTGAAACAGGACTTGCAGCTAACAGAGCAGCCAGCAGAACAGCCATAAGGATGACTCCAGCAGGTTCCTGAGTCCTTGCATGCAGGAAGAAAGAGATCAAGCCCTGAACCTTTGGAATGGGAGCACTGACTCCAAGACCTGAGACTACCAGTGAACTAACCATAGAAAGTGAAAGTGAAGTCGCTCAGTTGTGTCCGACTCTTTGCGACCCCATGGACTGTAGCCTATCAGGCTCCTCCATCTATGGGATTTTCCAGGCAAGAGTGCTGGAGTGGATTGCCATTTCCTTCTCCAGGGGATCTTCCCAACCCAGGAATTGAACCAGGATCTCCCGCATTGCAGGCAGACGCTTTACTGTCTGAGCCACCATAGGGAGCATCAAATAGTGAGAACTCACACAAAGGAAACCACTGGAACACAAGACCCGGCATCACCCAATCTCCAGTAGCACTGTGTGCAGCACAACATCATCTAAACAACAAACAAAATAAAAATACAGACCAAATCATCAGCAGACAAGATTACCACCTCACTCAGCCTTGCCCATCAGAGGAAAAACAAACAAACAAAAACTCAGCACAAATCTCACCCTATAGGAAGCTCACACAAACCACTGGACCAACATTATGAGGGCAGAAACCAAAAGGAAGAAAGAATTCAACCTTCTTCAAGGAAAGAATTCAGCTTTCCTTGAAGCCTGGGAAAAGGAGACCCCAAACACAATAATCTTTAAAAAATAATGAAAAGGCAGAAAAATGCTGCACAAATGAAGGAAAAAACTAGAAACACAGAAGTCCAAGTAAATGAAGAGGAAATAGGCAAACTACCCAAAAAAGAATTCAGAATAATGGTAGTAAAGATGATCAAAAACCTTGAAAACAAAATGGAGAAAATGCAAGAATCAATTTAAAAAGACCTAAAAGAATTAAAGAATAAACATAAACAAAACAATTACTGAAATTAAAAATACTCTAGAAGGAATCAATAGCAGAATATCTGAAGCAGAAGAATGAATCAGTGAGCTGGAAAATAAAAGGTTGGAAATAACTTCAGAAGAGCAAAATAAAGATTATACTATAAGGGTACAGTCATCAAGACAGTATGGTACTGGCACAAAAGCAGAAATAGAGACCAATGGAACAAGACATAAAACCCAGAAATAAACCCATGCACCTATAGGTCCCTTATTTTTGACAAAGGAGGCAAGAATATACAATGGGGCAAAGACAGCCTCTTCAATAAATGGTGCTGGGAAAACTGGATGGCTACATAAAAAGAATGAAATTAGAACACCTCCTAATGCCATACACAAAGATAAACTCAAAGTGGATTAAAGATCTAAATGTAAGACCAGAAAGTATAAAACTCTTAGAGGAAATCATAGGCAGAACACACGATGACAGAAATCAAAGCAAGATCGTCTATGACCCACCTCCTAGATTAATGGAAATAAAAACAAAAGTAAACAAGTGGAAACTGATTAAACTAAAAAGTTTTTGCCCAGCAAAGGAAACTATAAGCAAGGTGAAAAGACAGCCCTCAGAGTGGGAGAAAATAATAGCAAGTGAAACAACTGACAAAGGATTAATTTCCAAAATACATAAGCAGCTCATACAACTCGATGCCAGAAAAACAAACAACCCAATCCAAAAATGGGGAAAAGACCTAAACAGACATTTCTCCAAAGAAGACATACAGATGGCTAACAAACACATGAAAAGATGCTCAATATCGCTCATTATTAGAGAAATGCAAATCAAAACTATGATGAGATATCACCTCACACCAATCAGAATGGCCGTCATCAAAAAGTCTACAAACTGAATGCTGGAGAGGGTGTGGAGAAAAGGAATGCTCTTGCACTGTTGGTGGGAATATACATTGATACAGCCACGATGGAAGACAGTATGAAGAATCCTTAGAAAACTAGGAATAAAACCACCATATGACCCAGCAATCCCACTCCTAGGCATATACCCTGAGGAAACCAAAATTGAAAGAGATGCATGTATCCCATTGTTCATTGCAGCACTATTTACAATAGCTAGAACATGGAAGCAACTTAGATGTCCATCGACAGATGAATGGATAAAGAAGTTGTGGTACATATACACAATGGAATATTACTCAGCCATAAAGAGGAACACATCGGAGTCAGTTCTAATGAGGTGGATGAACCTAGAACCTATTATACAGAGTGAAGTGAGTCAGAAAGAGAAAGATAAATACCATATTCTAACACATATATACGGAAAAATGGTACTGAAGAGTTTATTTACAGGGCAACAATGGAGAAACAGACATAAAGAACAGGCTTAAAGACATGGGGAGAGGGGAGGAGAGGGTGAGATGTACGGAAAGCATAACATGGAAACTCACACTACCGTATGTAAAATAGATAGCCAACCGGAATTTGCTGTATGGCTGAGGAAACACGAACAGGGGCTCTGTATCAACCTAGAGGGGTGGGGTGGCTAGGGAGACGGAGGGAGGTTCAAAAGGGAGTGGATACATGTACACCTATGGCTGATTCGTGTTGAGGTTTGACATAAAACTGCAAAATTCTGTAAAGTGATTATACTTCAGTCAAAAATAAAGAGATAAAAAAAGTAGTTGATTTCATAGTGCATTGAAGATAAATCACATGGTCATTATTCTGAGTGTTTCCTGAGGGCAAGGATCACGTCTGTCTTGTTCACTCCAGTGTCCTTTGCATCTCGTTCAGTGTCTTGCAGGTAGAATGCCCTCAGGAAATACTGAATTAAGGAACAAGTTGCACATATGTTGGAAGGATTGTCCCATATCAGCAGTATTGTCTAAGAAATAGCTCTGGTGATCTGATTCACACTCTGCCCCATCCCCACCCCCAACCCCGTCTCTTACTCTTTCTTCTTTCTGAGACAGTTGAAGATAGTGTGAGATGTTTAAAGCCCTTCAGTTCATTTTCTGTTGTTCCCACACTCAGGATATTATAAAAACCACAATATTAGACCTGGGATTCTTAAAAAAAAAAAAAAAAAACCACTTTGAGTCTTTGGAATATTTCAGGGGTAATAGAAAATTCTAACTGAGCTCTGAGTCTTTGGGTCTGTGATATAACATCATTTTCTGAACAGCAGTGGAAAAGTATGGTCTAGTTCAGGTTTGCAAATTCATTTCCCTCAGCATGGAGAATAATGTGCTGATAGATTGAAGATGCCAAAAACAGGGGGAGAACAGCGAACACAGTCCATGAGGATCATGACAACGGGAAAGGGCCCTGTAGGAAGATTATGCAGAGAATATTTTTGCTGACTATTTTTATACTAAAATGAGAGATGCCTTCTGTCTTCCAAAGAAAGGATTCTTGTGACCTCTATTGTAAACATGCCAGTACTTGGGGCATCTTTCCCCAGGTATTTTCCCTTACCATCAAGGGAGGACTCATGATTGTAGAGTATCTTATAAAGGAAGGCTATGACTCCTTTACTCTGTTTTCTGAATTTTAAGTATACAGTCTCTCAAGGTGACCCTGCTTCTGTTATCATCTCAGTCTACATTCTAGAATCAGCATCTACACATGGGTGTTGGCCTCCTCAGTCTGACCGTAGCTATGAATATGGGGTAAATGCATTTTCCAAGCCTTGGTGACTGTCAGCCAGAGCTATCTACTTGTATCATGTTGTATCTTTCCTAAGTCAGAGTGCTGACCTGAGTGGTATGGTGGCTCTTTATTAGCACAGAATAGGTGTCACTGTCATCCTGCTAATGTCTCCTCTTGAGCCATCACCACCGTCAAAGCCACTAAAAGGCTACCAGCAATAGGATAATGTTGGAATCTAAATCTCAGACTTTGTGGGCTGAGTGAGCGAATAAGGCTTTGGGTAGAAACAGCACGGTTGTTGGTTGCACTTCTGTGATGCGAGCCTCTGATTGGTGCTGCTGAGAATACAGGTTCAAAGATGGTAAAAGCTGATCAAATGTCTCAGTGTAAGCTGAAGTAAGCCTGAACTCTTTCCTCCCTGCTTATTTTCTCATCTCTTTGGAGTATTTGGTGCAGTGGGTCTGGAAGCCCAAAGAGATACGTTTTACCAGAGATCTAGGAGATGCTGGGGCCCTAAGTACAAAGGAATAAGAAATTCTGTAGGAAAGTTGAAGCCCAAAGGCTGAAAGAGAAATGAGAAGTTCTCACAGTTGGGATGAAACAGATGCAGGATGAAATCTCCAGGGCGGTGGGATTAGACACGGGGCGTGGACCTCTCTGTAGTGGGGCTGGACCTTAAGGTATAGCAGGTCTGGGGCAGGACTGTTTGAGTTCATACCCTAGTCTGTCCTTAGCTGTGTGGTGTTGAATATGATATTAATCTCTCTTTACATCAATTTGCACATTCATGGAGAAAATAAAACAAGTAATAGGTATGCATGTAGTATATATGTTAGCTGCTATTTTTACAACTACTATTATAAGCTACCCACTCCAGTACTCTTGGGCTTCCCTGGTGGCTCAGATGGTAAAGAATCTGCTTGCAATGCAGGAGACCCCAGTTCAATTCTTGGGTCGGAAAGATCCCCTGAGAAGGGATAGGATACCCACTCTAGTATTCATGAGCTTCCCCAGTGGCTCAGATGGTAAAGAATCCACCTGCAATGCGGGAGACCTGAGTTCCATCCCTGCATTGGGAAGATCCCCTGGAGGAGGGCATGGCAACCCACTCCAGTATTCTTGCCTGGAGAATCCCATGGACAGAAGAGCCTGCCGGGCTACAGCCCATAGAGTCACGTAGAGTCGGACACAACTGAATGACTCAGCACAGCCCATTATTATTATTATATTTTACCCAAGGGTAAAACCAGATGCTTGTGACTCAGTTCTAGGCCTTTGCTACTCAGATGTGACTCACTTGATGTAAGAGATAGAGCTCCAGTTTAAACATTTACAACTGGCCTCCTGATTGTATCTCATGGGGCATGAAGAAGTAGGCTTCAGGTTGGATACTTCCAGCTGTTAGCATTACTTGAGACAAGAGATAGGTGGGCTCCAGTTAAGGCATTTACAATCGGTCTCCCGTTTGCCCTCCAAAATGTTAGTGACAACAGAAACAGGGTAAATAGCCAGTGTTTCTCTTGTAAACACTTAAGGTGATAGTCGTGGCAATTGTCAAGGTAAGAGTCACGGCAAGGACAAAGATGGGCAAAGCTCTGAGTAAATGATTAAGGGCTCTCTGCTCCCACCTCTTTTGGGACAAGGGAGGCACTGCCATGCACAGAAAGGCTCCTTGTGGGTCAAAATCAAGGGATAACGCCAGGCCATGATGAGTCTTGCTCCTCCCCAAAGCCTTCATTTCGAGATCCATCTTGGCTTAGGGGTACATGTGCACCCAGGGGAGTGTCCCCGTGCAGGTCACGTGTGAAAAAAGAAATCGGATAATTGGCCTGAAGGAAGACAAAGACCCAGAAGAACTGCCCTGCATAAACGACTTAACCGCCTCCTTACCGTGCTCCTCCTCCCCGGGGGATGTTCACACGCTTCCTCTCCGGGGGTGCGTCTGCCTTGCTTCTGTCTCTGTGTGCTCTCCCTCTTGTTCTGGTGCTGTCTCTCTGATAACAAACTTTGTACCTGCATTTACAGTTTCTGCCTCTGTGATAAAGGCGCTTTTTTCACTGGGGACAAATATCCAGGGGAAAATAACTTCCTAGTCTCTAGCCCTTGCTGGTCTGGTGTCTAGGATTCCTGGTTTCCATCCAGGCTACCCAGGTTCAATTCCTGGGCAGGGAATTAAGATCTCACTTCACGCCACTGCTCACTGCTACCCCACGGAGATCACATCCACCAGCAGCCTTACTTGGGAACTTGTTGAAAATGCAGAATCCCAGGCCCCACCCTGCCCTCTTGATTCAGAATCTATTTATTTATTTAGCTCTGCCCTGTCATTGTTGGGGGATGCAAACTCTTAGTTACTGCATGTGGGATCTAGTTCCCTAAAAGTGAAAGTGAAAGTGAAGTCGCTCAGTCCTGTCTGACTCTTTGCTTTCCCATGGACTGTAGCCTATCAGGCTCCTCCGTCCATGGGATTTTCCAGGCAAGAGTGCTGGAGTGGATTGCCATTTCCTTCTCCAGGGGATCTTCCTGACCCAGGAATCGAACCTGGGTCTCCCACATTACAGGCAGATGCTTTACCGTCTGAGCCACCAGGGAAGCCCATGTTCCCTGACCAGGGATCAAACCTGGGAACCTCTACAGGGAGCTTGGAGTCTTAGCCAATGGATCACCAGAGAAGTCCCAGAATCTGCTTTAACATGGTGCTCCGGCGGCTTCCTGTACACAGTGAAGTTTGCAAAGCCCTGGTCTAGATCACTGGACAAGCAGAGGGAAGGGCAGAGGTGTGGGTGGTGGTTAGAGGATTTAAATCCTGTCCTGACCTAATACTGATTCATCTTCCAGGCCAGCAGAAATTGGCAAGGGATGGTTTGCCATGGTTTCCTGCAGGGAGAGGAACGGAGAGATGATGAGCGATCCCAGAGCAAATCCTAGCAGCCCACAGGGTGGCTTTCTCTTCAAGAGTCTCAAGTCTTCTTAGGAATGAAATGAAAGGCTCTCATGATTGGAATCCTCCAGCAGGGACAGCTCTCTACCCCTTATTATCCACACATCCATCTGCATGTGTGTGTGCTCAATTGCTTCTGTCCATGGAATTCTCCAGGCAAGAATACTGGAGTGGGTTGCCATGCCTTCCCCCAGGGGATCTTCCCAACCTGGGAATTGAACCTGGGTCTCCTGCATTGCCGGCAGATTCTTTACCCACTGAGCCACCTGGGAATGCAGATCATCAGGACCTGGGTGGAGGTCACAGCTGACTATTCACAAATAGTCCTTTAAGAAAAAAAGTCCTTTCTCTTGAAGTCTCCACCGTTTTCCTCTGAGCTCACTAGAGGATTCAGGACTAGAAAAGTTCTGATGCTGTCTAGAACACCTTTGTTGCTGCAAAATATCTCCTTGCCCAAACCAAAGAATGTTGCAATCCTTAACAAAAGAACACCGGAAGTAACCCAAATATTAATGTTGAGCTGTGGCCTCTGTCTCCCTGTTTGTTCAAGGATCTCACCAGTGGGAAAATGGGAGACTGATGAGCCATCTGAGCCTTCCTTGCCCAGTGCTCCGAAGGAAGAAAGACATTGTTCAGCAAATCAAACAGGTAAACACGATTTTTAAGAAGAATGTTTAAACTGCTTAATAGAACAAATTGTTTTTTAACACCGTTAAGCAGCTGTTGGAATCATCAATTTACATACAAGTAATGAATATGCTAATTGAAAATCCTTCTCTCCTAGTCATTAAAAATAGGTTTCCCTCTGGCCTTCTAAAAGACAGCTCATTGTTATTCTGGTTGTAGTTACTACATATACTTGGGTCCTCATTTAAAAATCTTTAAAGTATACGTGTTTTTGCTAATTGGAGTAGGCCTTTCACATTCATAAAGTTGAGTTTATGAGATTCTAGTTCATGAAAGCAAACACAAATTTGCAAATAAAATTTAAAATCCATTGTCCTACAACATAATTTAACCAGTGTGTGATTTTTTCACTAGACTTCCCACATTTTCCTAGCTTATCCTAGTTATGATATATCCTGTGGAAGTGAATATTAAGAACCCAGAGAATAACAATATTATTGCTTTTGGGTCATAATTTTAATTATCACTGATATTCCTCTAGTCTCAGAGTGCAGTTTATTTTATGTGTAACCAATTTCTTTTGGATCCTGAACCCATGGGGCTTATTAATCTTTAGGGCTAATTTGCATTAATATGAATGGAAACGGTGATTATTTCTGAATTATTCATCACTTATGAATGCTAATCTGAATACAGTTACTTCCTTGAAAACATCAGACAAAGCATTTCTTTTATTTGTTTTCTGCATGGGGCAGTTCCTACACTTTATAATAATTAAGAGTAAACCTAAGAAAACTCAAGAACAGAGGCTAACAGTCACCTATGGTAAGATAGTGTTGAGGAGAAAGGTGTTTCTTATACCTTCAAAGCTTACTCAACTGCTCTAATAATCATATTGACAGAAGACAGAAAAACAGGAGAAAGACAAGCTTAATTTTGCATGTACACAAGCCCACACACATGAGGTTTAAAAACAGAAAGGTAAAATAAGATATATATGCCATCCTGAGCTAAGGGATGTGACGGGGCGGGGGTCATAGTTCAGGGGACAAGAAGAAGAGCAGAGGCTGGGTAATCAGATGTTTGCCCTGCCATACAGGTAAAACTTACCTCTGCTCATAATTCTTCTGGGGATTGGCCCAGAAAAGCCCCCAATTTAAATTCTTCTGTATCGTTAAGGGAGGAGGAAGCTGAAGCTGAAACTCCAAACCTTTGGCCACCTGATGTGAAAAACTGACTCCTTGGAAAAGCCCCTGATGCTGGGAAAGACTGAAGGTGAGGAGAAGGGGACGACAGAGGAGGAGATGGCTGGATGGCATCACTGACTCCACGGACCTGAGTTTGAGTAAACTCCAGGAGTTGGTGATGGACAGGGAGGCCTGGCGTGCTGCAGTCCATGGGGTCGCAAGGAGTCAGACACGACTGAGCGACTGAACTGATATTTTTCTCTTGACCGCACAAGGTCTTGATTGCTTTTAGCTCAAAATAACCCACATGCAAGTACGGCACATTCGGGAGGCTCCTTCTAACCCTGTCAGTGGTCACCTCAGTGTGACTGTAAGTTCAAATGACTAGAGAAATAAATAGACATTATCTTGGATTTCATGGTCATATCATCATCCATTTATCATCCCTGATTTAGAGCTTTGAGTTAAAATTCACACAAGTGCTAATAATTCATATTTTTGGAAATTTAATGTGGCCTAGTTTGTTAAATTCAACCAAGAATGCCACCAAATGACCACGGTGACAGAATTCCGAGCTGTGACTATAATGTAAATAATAATTTAGGTGATATCGATTTTTGGAGATAATTCAGTGATTTAGGTTTTACCTAGTTATGCATGAAATCTAATCATATTTATAATTTTAAAATGTATCTTTACATAATAGTTAATAAATAATACATTGATTTTAAAATATTAAAGAGTGAAAAACATAAAAAGAACTAAAATTGTTTCTAACTTCATTTACACTAAAATTTTTCTCCAAAAATTATTCCATATTCAACTCAGGCACCTTGCAGCTCTCCTGTCCCCATTTTTTTTTCAGGATTAGAGAGGTTTCTAATGAGTTTCATTTTTTTCTGAATCCAATTAAGTATCTCTTTAGAGAGGGGGCTAAACATTCTTTGGGTCCTCATCAATTTATAGTGTGCAGATTGTATTTCTTGCAAATTAACATTTTTTTATGACTCTACAACTCTCTCTAAATTCTTGTTTTAATGTCCCCCAGCACCCCGCACCTTTGCTCCTTATTTAGGAAATAAACTAGCTTTCAGCGTTGTCTTAAGTTTCAAGCAATTAAGGATATTTTAGTAACAAGCACACTCTCTTAATTTGTCCATAAAAGCCTCTTTTCTCCCTTTCCCTTCCCTTTCCTTTTCTTTCTTTCTTTTGTAAACCTATTTGCACATGTGTTTTACAATCACATATTGGTTTATTGAAACTGAATATGAAAAACGAACCTGGCCAAGTGCTGCAAAATTTTCATCTGTAAATAAACATTGAAGCTAAGCGTTATGATGGATTTACTATGGATACCAGTATAAAGAATACTGGGTAACACAATCAGTAATACCTTGACATTAATTTGTAAAAGATGTTCAAATACTGTTCAAACAACTGGTTGTTCTAGTGACTTTCTAAGAACATAGGTTATACACTGAATGTTAACTCAGTAAAAATACTTTAGACATGGCTGAGTGCCTAATTTAATAAAGAGATGAGGCTTGAGAGATTTACAGGAACCTAGGAAAGTGAAGCACATATCTTAAGCAAGTATTTAACAAATTGAGTGAACTCCTAATGACATTTTCTAATAAGTGTCTAAAGAGCCAAATCAGAATCTTTAATTGATCTTAGAATCTCTTCTGAAATTGTTAACAGAAAAGAAAGATACGTTTCTACCAATATAGTATCAGAGTGCTTACCCTCTGCATACATACATGGACATGCAGTATGAATATAAATATATATAAACTTCCCAAGAATTGGACATGACTGAGTGACTGAGCACACACACACACACAAACTGCAGTGTGGTGTATAAATGTATATTCCTGTCAGAGTTAATATGATAAGCAGTGTCTTTTCTTGCAACTAAAAATAAAGACAAAATAGAGGAAAAATTAAATTCTCCCTGGCAAGCTGAGATTAATAATGGGGCATTGAGAAGAACGGAAGACATTTCCAAAAAAGCAGCATGAAGTGTAGCCAGCCTAGAATTCACTGCTGATGACGGAGCCTTTGTAATCTTCGTCCTTCATCTCCACCTGCAAAATAGACTCCTACAACCACCTTCGCCTCTGTGTTGTTCCAGCCAGCCAGAAAACTTTATGACTCCTTTTGACAAAGGAGAATTTTCCCTATTCCTTCTCTACAGGGGTCACCAAATATGGCAAACAATTATGCATCTTAAGGTGAAAACAGAATATCCATGCAGAGCTGAGCATTTCTTATCTCTGGGGATTATTGATTTTGTGCAGTGACTTTTGTCCTTGGTAAATCTCAATTTTCAATGTGCTGTGTGCAGCTGTATACGTGTAAGCCAAATTCCTGGGGCCTTTCTTCAATTACTACATACTTTATTGGGAAAGCTTGTCCTTCTCTATAAGGACTTCACTCTAGACAAAAATGAGATTTTGAAAAAATAAATATACGAAAATGTCAAGGTCAAGCTAATGTCAAGGTCAAACTAACTTTGGATTAGCCACACAATTAGTTTTTCTTAAAATTAGAAACCAAATTTTTATTATGGGTGGTCACATAATACTCCAAGGGCTTCCCTGGTGACTCAGATGGTAAAAGAATCTGCCTGCAATGTGGGAGAGCTGGATTCGATCCCTGGGTTGGGACAATCCCCTTGCGAAGGGAATGGCTACCCACTCCAGTATTCTTGCCTGGAGAATTCCATGGACTGGGAAGCCTGGTGGGCTACAGTCCACAGGATCGCAAAGAGTCAGACCCAACCGAGTGGCCAACACTTTCACAGTGCTCTAAAAAGTTTCTCAGTCTTGTTACAGGAAACCTTCTGAGTCGGATTATTTTTTCACATGGATACTTGTCTTGAGGATCATAGGATATTTAGCAGCATCCCTAGCTTACACCCACTAGATGCCAACAGCATGCCAGCTGCCAGTTTTGATGACCAGTATCTCCAGAGAGAGTCAAATATCCCCTGGGTGCAAAATTGCCACTTGGTTGAGAACCATGGTTCTGAAATATTCTGTGAGCTTTCTAGCAAGTCAAGCAGAAAATTATGCATCATGATAGCTGGAAACCCCACTCATCTGATCCAGGATCCCTCACTGGACAAGATTTTCTTTTTTTTTTTTTATACCAAGCCTCAGTTTCCCCATTTGCATGACACAGAAGTGATTGTTAGACCCTTTGGCCCACCGTGTCTGCACTTAATTCATCTGATGCTGTAGTTTGGGGGGATAACAGGCGTGTTCCTTTGGGACCGCTGCAGGGTGTCTCTCAGCAGCAGGACTACACATCTTCGTGGCATCCCTCTACCTCCAGAAGCCCAAATCAGCTCGCCTTCCTTCCGCCTCTCTTTCTAAATCTGCTGATTCTCCCAGTCATTGAACATGGGTCACCGATAGCTCAGTACACTGGTTAAGCTAACACTAGCTGCTGTAACAAATACACCTTCAAATCTCACTGTCTTTTTCAAATAGAAGTTTGAAAAATAGAAGTTTGTTTTTCATGCATATCACTGTCCACTCACATGTATATTTCTGGTTGGGCACCTGCCAGGGATCCAAGGGACCCAGACTCCTTCTATTTTGCGGTCAGTCCTAATCATCTCTAGGTTCTTGGAGTGCTTGCTTTTAAAATGATGAATGAGCAAAGAGATCATGGCAAAGTACACTCATATCCCAACTTTCTCAGCTCAAAAGTGCTGTATAAAACCAAAATCCATTTTCACCCTATTTTTCAGAACTTGGTCCCTGACCAAACCTAACTGTGAGTCAGGTTGGAAAATGGAGTCTAGCTGTGTAGCCATTTGCTAAGGAAAACTGGTTTTGACGACAGTTTCTGCCTGACTCAACTCTTTCTGTTCATCCGGCCAGCCTGCTTTCTTCCAGTTCTTCCTAGCTCTTGGCTAGTCGGGAAACTAGCCAGGAGGGCTCCATCAGAGCTCTTCTCCCTGATAACTCAGATCGTCTGGCTCCTAGCTGCATCTGCTGTACTTGCTCATCAATTTCTGCTGCTCTGCCCTGGAGTCTTGCAATTTACAAAATCAAACTCATAGACATCAGTAGAGGGGAAGCATGTCTTTCCTCAGAATGCCAGCAATCTGGGAAGATGGTGGATTCAGCATCTCCCAATAAACGCCCCAAAGATTCTGTTCGGCCATGAAAGCTTTAAAGGAGAGCAGGGGAGTGATCTCATTTAATCTCTGAAAGGGGGGTCACAGTTGTCACCACCCCCAGCGTGTGCAAGCTGTCCACTCCTTGTGATCTCCCTCTAGACACTGTGTTGTTCACACAGTTTGTTCCTGAGATTACAAAGGGGAGGTTAAGGAAGAGAGCTGGTCATCTGTTAATTACTGATTCTTCGTTTCTCCTTCTTTGATCTATGGAAAGAACCGACAAGTTAGGCAAGGGGTTGTGTGATTGAAAGATCTGAGAGGTGTCCTTAGGGCGGAGACAGGGATGCCTGGGTAGAAGTCAGTTACACTGTAGCTTTGCTTAAATGACAAGGAAAGGGGCTTCCTGCTGAGGGCGTTTCCTGCAAAGAGCTGCTTATGTAAACTGGAGTCATCTCCAGAGTCTCCTTCTCTCTCACTGCCCTGGAGCTGCAGAACAAAGTAATAGCTGCTGGAAGTGGTGGCTTTTAATTCATTCCGTGCTCCCCAGTGTTATCTGCGCTCCCAGTGCCAGCTGATAACATGTGTCCATTGTGGTCTGTGACTGAAAACTTCTATTCCTCTGACATCATTTTTACAGTGATTTCTCCTACCTTTTTTAAAGCCCAAATCCTCCTTGCGTTGGGTCTCCTGACAGATGATATCTCATCCTAGTTTACCCTCAAGCCAAGATTATGAAAAATAACATTTTTACCCACTCTTTTCTTTACATCAAAGTCTTGTAGCTCTTCCATCTTTTCTCCTCCTTCTTCTTTTCAGAGTTAGAGGTGCCTCCCTTTTATGAACCCATACTTTGTAAAACTGTCACACACTCTCTCTCTCTCTCTCACACACACACACACACGGTCCCTTTTCCAAAAAGACTTCCTCTGCCCTGCAGCATGACTCTCCTACATCTTTCTAGGCTGATGTCCTGTTCTTCTGGCACTCCACACACATTCCTGATTCTGTATTTTTCCATCACACCCACCACCCTTTCAAGGAGCCAGGAAGGCATTGCAAGGATTCTTCTCTAAAAATACTCTATCCCAGAGGTATCTTCTCCTCAACCCTGATTAGTCCCAACTTTGCTACTGATTTCCCACCTATTTAACCACCACTTAGTGGGCAATGGCACTCTACTCCAGTACTCTTGCCTGGAAATTCCCATGGATGAAGGAGCCTGGAAGGCTGCAGTTCATGGGGTCGCTGAGGGTCGGACATGACTGAGCGACTTCACTTTTTTTCACTTTCATGCATTGGAGAAGGAAATGGCAACCCACTCTAGTGTTCTTGCCTGGAGAATCCCAGGGACAGGGGAACCTGGTGGGCTGCCGTCTGTGGGGTAGCACAAAGTCAGACATGACTGAAGCGACTTAGCATCAGTAGCAGCAGCAGCAGTGTTATTTTGCGGTTCAAATATACTAAGCTTCTATGAGGTGGGATTGAAATAATTTTCACCTTTCACAGCCCTGAGCAGAATATCATGCATGCCAATTTATAACTCTCAACTGTATCTGACATTTATTGAGCATCCACTCTGTGCTAGTCACTGGATTTGGTGCTGGGGCTACAGAGATTGGTAAATCAGCTCTGATCTCTGTCTTCCTCACAGGGACAGTCTAAGAGTTTACCGTGTTTTGTTTTCCAGACTGCCCCATTTAAACATACTCTAGATACCTATGTTTTCCACAGAGGCTCGGTTATGGGCTGCCGTCACTTTATCCCTTTCTCAAAAGGAGTAAACTTACTGTTTTCTGATAAACGTATTCCACAAACAAGTGAGAACATGGAAATTCAATGAATAAGCACAGGTCAGTCCAATAATTACGAAATTTAATTCTGCATTATCTGGCCTATCAGTATAATAGAGAATTACAGTGCATTTCAAAAAGCACAGGGATGCTGGAGCCCGATTTCTCAAAGTCAGTTCTGTGGCTGTCCATGGCAGGGGTTATTGTATTTTAAAGAAAAATACACACATCTTAGAGTCTAATTATCTAGCGGTAAATAAGATTTACTAAATGAAAGTAAACATATTTTATGCAAAATCATGTAAAAGTAAATGGAGCTAGAGTACAGCTGTGAAGGATTGCGTACGCTGAACAGCAAAAGGAATTGCAAATGTAATAGTATATTTTTAGTCCCCCAAATACTGAAACAGATTCAATTTGGATGGTGTCTCAGCTCTGAAAAGTCCTTTGATTAAGAAAACTGGAAATTCCCAGCCTTTGATGGGTGCTATTAGATTCTATCCTGCATACTGAAATATGTAATTTTGTCCTGATCTTAAATCTAAACTTTAAGAGAATATCATATTTAAGAGAACATCTTAATGAAGATGTAAGGACTGAGGTCTCTCTGGGTCAGTAATTTCCTGAAGTAACAAAAGCTCCAAGAATATGGGCAGGAAAAGTTGGGAGTGATTAGGGAGATTTTATATTTTTATTTGTAACAATTCACAGGGGAAAAAACGGGAAATCTCATAAGTAAAGGGATTAGGCAGAAATCCAATTAGGGATATAAATGACCAAGATGTTTCCTTTAGCTAATCTAATAGTAAACTCTGGTCCAGGAAATTAGGACATAGAAAACACCTACTCTGTTAATAAAAGAAGAAAGAAAAAAAGCAACAATGATAATTTATTTTCAAGTTCTCAGGGACTTGATAAACATTTTTGTTGGGCATAATGAACTGATCTTTCTAATCAAGATAATCTAAGGAAAAATATGAGAAACAAGACAATCAATGATTTTTAGTTTGAATACTTTATATCTAAGATTTTAAATAATAATTTAAACTGAGAAAGACACATTTTTAAAAGTAAGATTATTCCTTATTTTTTATTCAATTCATTAGACAGAAAAGTTGGTATTTTAGAGGACAGTTTCTGAAAGCACAAAGGCAACATCTAATTATGTATAATTTTAAGTAGATGAGAGCTTCCCAGGTGGCATTAGTGGTAAAGGACCTGCCTGCCAGAGCAGGAGACGTAAGAGACGTGGGTTTGATCCCTCAGTCAGGAAGGTCCCCTGAAGGCAGAAATGGCAACCCACTCCAGTATTCCTGCCTGGAGAATCCCATGGACAGAGGAGCCTGGCAGTCTATAGAACATAGGGTTGCAAAGAGTCAAACATGACTGAAGTGACTTAGCATGCATAATGTAGATAACTATGTAAATATAAATATATATGCAGATATATATTTGCAAAGAGTATCCAGGTCCGTGCTACTGAGGCATAAGGAAAATTTTATGCTGGTATAATTTGCTGCACCTCTATGTTTGCTCTTTCCTTGCCTCACAAAGCCTAGAATATTCCATGGTGTTCTGAAATTTTCAGAGGTTTCTGTACAACTTTTGTTATAACCCTTGAACATCAGTTTCACTTTACCTTCCCAGGTCATGTGTTTCCAAGAATTAGCATAGCTTCCGTCATGACTTTGGTTGTTCTTTGTTTCCTTCTTCAACTTCTTGCTAATGCCAGTTTGTCATTGGCAGCCAGTCTTCTCTACCTCATGTATTTTATTTAATTTTATTAAAGTATACTTGATTTACAATGCTAATTTATTCCATACAGAAAAGTGACTCAAGTATATGTATATATGTTCTTTTTCATATTCTTTTCCATTATGGTTTATCATAGGATATGAAATACAGTTCTCTGTGTTATACTGTAGTTTCTTTTTTTCCTCTTTTTAAAAACTTTTCAGATTATGGAAGTATGATAACACATTTACAGGAGACTTGAAAAAAAAGTTATGTGTAGTTCCACTATATATTACTTATTTTTTAAGTAGATAAATTAAGGTTTTAGTTGGAGTTTCAATATCAAAACTGTCAAAAATTAATAGAATGACTAGACAGAAAAGTAGAAAGATATAGTAGACCTGAAAAACCCTATGAACCAATTACACATAAGATTTATACCATTTTCACACAACAGCAGGATACAAATTCTACTCAAGTTCCCATAGACTGTGAACCAGGACACACTGGAACTTATCCAGAGACATAAAACAAGATGAAAAATTTCATGGTCTGAAGATATTGATATCATACAGAGTCTGTTCTGTTATCATTGTGGAATTATGTTAGAAATCAATATCAAAAGATATTTGAAAATAGCCACATATTTTAAAGTTCAGTGTAACATTTACCAAGAGAGACATTTGACTTAGCCACTGAAAGCCTCCATAAAGTTAAAAGATTGAAAAAACATAGAGGGTGACTGCAGAGAAGAAAGCATTAAATGAGAAATTAATATCAAGGATACTTAAAAAACCCTATGTATTTGGAAATTAAATACCTATTTTTAAATGATGGGTATATCTAAGAAGTCATAACAGGGAAATTAGAAAATCTTGTAACAGAATAAAAATGAAAAAAAGAATTTACCAGAATTTGTTCATGTACCTGAACAACTTCTGGTAAATTCTCATGTACCTGAAGCTGCTCAGTGCAGCTAAACACAATGTCCAATCCTGAAAAAGGTATGAAAACAGATAATAGACACTAGCATAAGATTTTGTGAAATTTGAACAAAATCTGTACTTTAGTTAATAATAATGTATCATATATTAATTTCCTGTTTTTCTTTAACAACATAGTATTTATATTCTCAGAATTGGATTAGAAGTTTCAAGTCTCATTCAAAAAAAATTTTTTTTAAATCACTAAGATTAATAACCTTTCTAGACTTTTAGCAATAATACTAGATGCCAGAATAAATGGAACTATATAAAACCTAGCATTCCATTCATAGTCAAACAATTGGGGCCAAACTGTCATAAATTTTTTAGCTAGGCAAAATTTTATGTTTTCTAAAATGTGTAATTATACATACATATATACACGTCATACATACATAATATACATACATAACACACATGTGTATAGAACACCTTTTCTACTATACTTGATTAATGCTTGAGAAAGAAAAACAAAAAAAGAGAGAGAAATCGGAAAACATAAACTAAATGAAATGGGAGCCCTGAATATGAAACAGAAAAGTGAAACAAACTAGATGCAGACATAGTTAACAGACTTGTGGACACAGAGGGTGAAGAGAGTATGGGACAGATGGGGAGAGTCGCACGGAAACATATACATTACCATAGGTAAAATAGCCAGTGGGAATTTAAAAACAAACAAACAAACAAACAAAAGATCATAATGTCCAGTTGCTTTTAAACATGGCTGCTTATTAGAATCACATTCGGAGCTTTGGAGAAAAAAGCAATACCTGGACATTTGTATTTTTAAAAAAATTTCAAGATATTTCTAATGTGCATCTGGATTTTAAAAACTGATTACAGGTTTTTCTATTAAATAGTAGTTTTAGTTGTATATAATTCAATTATTTTCTGTTGACCAATCATGATACAATGGTATTAAATGAATATCAGTTACATAATCACAATAGTGAAATATGTTTACCAGTTCTCACAATCAATAGCTAGACAAAAAATAAAAGATAATTGCAATTGCAAGCCATAATGGAAACAAGATTAATCCAACAATATAAAATAACTGCATGCAATTTGGAGGGTTAGTAGAGTGGTGTGGTAAGTGGAAGTAGATCCATGCACATGTGTTCATCCAACCAGCCAGTCTATGTCTTTTGTTTGGTGCATTTAATCCATTTATACATTTAAGGTAATTATCGATGTATATGATCCTATTGCCATTTTCTTAATTGTTTTGGGTCTCTTTATTGTAGGTTTTTCTTTCTCTTACGTTTCCTGTCTACAGAAGTTCCTTTAGCATTTGTTGTGAAGCTGGTTTGGAGATGCTGAATTATCATAACTTTTGCTGGTCTGGAAAGCTTTTTATTTCTCCATCAAATCTGAACCAGAGTCTTGCTGGGTAGAGTATTATTTGTTGTAGTTTCCTCCCTTTCATCACGTTAACTATATCATGGGATTCCCTTCTGGCTTGTACAGTTTCTGTTGAGAAATCAGCTAATAACGTTATGGGAGTTCCCTTGTACATTATTTGTCTTTTTTCCTGTTCAGTTCAGTTCAGTCACTCAGTCATGGCCGACTCTTTGTGACCCCATGAATTGCAGCACGCCAGGCCTCCCTGTCCATCAACAACTCCCGGAGTTCACCCAGACTCACGTCCATTGAGTCGGTGATGCCATCCAGCCATCTCATCCTCTGTCGTCCCCTTCTCCTCCTGCCCCCAATCCCTCCCAGCATCAGAGTCTTTTCCAATGAGTCAACTCTTTGCATGAGGTGGCTAAAGGACTGGAGTTTCAGCTTTAGCATCATTCCTTCCAAAGAACACCCAGGGCTGATCTCTTCCAGAATGGACTGTTGGGATCTCTTTGCAGTCCAAGAGGCTCTCAAGAGTCTTCTCCAACACCACAGTTCAAAAGCATCAATTCTTCGGCGCTCAGCCTTCTTCACAGTCCAACTCTCACACCCATACATGACCACAGGAAAAACCATAGTCTTGACTAGACAGACCTTTGTTGGCAGAGTAATGTCTCTGCTTTTGAATATGCTATCTAGGTTGGTCATAACTTTCCTTCCAAGGAGTGTCTTTTAATTTCATGGCTGCAATCACCATCTGCAGTGATTTTGGAGCCCAGGAAAATGAAGTCTGACACTGTTTCCACCATTTCCCCATCTATTTCCCATGAAGTGGTGGGACCAGATGCCATGATCTTCGTTTTCTGAATGTTGAGCTTTAAGCCAACTTTTTCACTCTCCTCTTTGACTTTCATCAAGAGGCTTTTTAGTTCCTCTTCACTTTCTGCCATAAGGGTGGTGTCATCTGCATATCTGACATTATTGAGATTTCTCCTGGCAATCTTGATTCCAGCTTGTGCTTCTTCCAGCCCAGCGTTTCTCATGATGTACTCTGCATAGAAGTTAAATAAGCAGGGTGACAATATACAGCCTTGACGTACTCCTTTTCCTATTTGGAACCAGTCTGTTGTTCCATGTCCAGTTCTAACTGTTGCTTCCTGACCTGCATACACATTTCTCAAGAGGCAGATCAGGTGGTCTGGTATTCCCATCTCTTGAAGAATTTTCCACAGTTTCTTGTGATCCACACAGTCAAGGGCTTTGGCATAGTCAATAAAGCAGAAATAGATGTTTTTCTGGAACTCTCTTGCTTTTTCCATGATCCAGCAGATGTTGCCAATTTGGTCTCTGGTTCCTCTGCCTTTTCTAAAATCAGCTTGAACATCTGGAAGTTCACAGTTCACGTACTACTGAAGCCTGGCTTGGAGAATTTTGAGGATTACTTTACTAGCATGTGAGATGAATGCAATTGTGCAGTAGTTTGAGCATTCTTTGGCATTGCCTTTCTTTGGGATTGGAATGAAAACTGACCTTTTCCAGTCCTGTGGCCACTGCTGAGTTTTCCAGATTTGCTGGCATATTGAGTGCAGCACTTTCACAGCATCATCTTTCAGGATTTGAAATCGCTCCACTGGAATTCCATCACCTCCACTAGCTTTGTTCGTAGTGATGCTTTCTAAGGCCCACTTGACTTCACATTCCAGGATGTCTGTCTCTAGGTGAGTAATCACACCACTGTGATTATCTTGGTTGTGAAGATCTTTTTTGTACAGTTCTTCTGTGTATTCCTACCACCTCTTCTTAATATCTTCTGCTTCTGTTAGGTCCATACCATTTCTGTCCTTTATCGAGCCCATCTTTCCATGAAATGTTCCCTTGGTATCTCTAATTTTCTCGAAGAGATCTCTAGTCTTTCCCATTCTATTGTTTTCCTCTACTTCTTTGCATTGATCACCGAGGAAAGCTTTCTTATCTCTCCTTGCTATTCTTTGGAACTCTGCATTCAGATGCGTATATGTTTCCTTTTCTCCTTTGCTTTTCACTTCTCTTCTTTTCATAGCTATTTGTAAGACCTCCCCAGACAACCATTTTGCTTTTTTGCATTTCTTTTCTATGAGGATGGTCTTGATCTCTGTCTCCTGTACAATGTCACAAACCTCCGTCCATAGTTCATCAGGCATTCTATCAGATCTAGACCCTTAAATCTATTTCTCACTTGTACTGTATAATCATAAGAAATTTGATTTAGGTCATACCTGAATGGTCTAGTGGTTTTCCCCACTTTCTTCAATTTAAGTCTGAATTTGGCAATAAGGAGTTCACGATCTGAGCCACAGTCAGCTCCTGGTCTTGTTTTTGCTGACTGTATAGAGCTTCTCCATCTTTGGCTGCAAGGAATATAATCAATCTGATTTTGGTGTTGACTGTCTGGTGATGTCCATGTGTAGAGTCTTCTTTCGTGTTGTTGGAAGACGGTGTTTGCTATGACCAGTGCATTCTCTTGGCAAAACTATTAGCTTTTGCCCTGCTTCATTCCGTATTCCAAGGCCAAACTTGTCAGTTACCCCAGGTGTTTCTTGACTTCCTACTTTTGCATTCCAGTCCCCTATAATGAAAAGGACATCTTTTTGGGTGTTAGTTCTTTGGGTGTAGGTCTTCATAGAACCATTCAACTTCAGCTTCTTCAGCGTTACTGGTTGGGGCATAGACTTGGATTACTGTGATATGAATGGTTCGCCTTGGAAACGAACAGAGATCACTCTGTTGTTTTTGAGATTGCATCCAAGTACTGCATTTCAGACTCTTTTGTTGATCATGATGGCTAGTCCATTTCTTCTACGGGATTCCTGCCCGCAGTAGTGGATATAATGGTCATCTGAGTTAAATTCACCCATTCCAGTCCATTTCAGTTCGCTGATTCCTAGAATGTCGACATTCACTCTTGCCATCTCTTGTTTGACCGCTTCCAATTTGCCTTGATTCATGGACCTAAGATTCCAGGTTCCTATGCAATATTGCTCTTTACAGCATCAGACCTTGCTTTTATCACCAGTCCCATCCACAACTGGGTATTTTTTTTGCTTTGGCTCCATCCCTTCATTCTTTCTGGAGTTATTTCTCCACTGATCTCCAGTAGCATATCGGGCACCTACTGACCTGGGGAGTTCCTCTTTCAGTGTCCTATCATTTTGCCTTTTCAAACTGTTCATGGGGTTCTCAAGGCAAGAATACTGAAGTGGTTTGCCATTCCCTTCTCCAGTGGACCACATTCTGTCAGACCTCTCCACCATGACCCGCTGTCTTGGGTGGCCCCACTTGGCATGGCTTAGTTTCATTGAGTTAGACAAGGCTGTGGTCTGTGTGATTAGATTGACTAGTTTTCTGTGATTATGGTTTGTGTGTCTGCCCTCTGATGCCTCTCGCAACACCTACCGTCTACCATCTTACTTTTTCCTGTTACTTTTAATATTTTATCTTTGTCTTTAATGTTTGTCATTTTGATTGCTATTGTCTCAGTGTGTTCCTCCTTGTGCTTATCCTTCCTGAGACTCTCTGCACTTCCTGGACGTGGTTGACTATTTCCTATGTTGGGGAATTTTTCAGCTATTATATCTTCAAATATTTTCTCAGATCCTTTCTCTCTCTCTTTTACTAAGACCCCTATAATGCAAATGTTGGTGCATTTAATGTCCTAGAGGTCTCTTGGGCTGTCTTCTTTTTTTTTTTTTTTTTCATTCTTTTTTTCTATATTCTGTTTTGCAGCAATGATTTCCATCATTTTGTCTTCCAGGTCTCTTATCTCTTCTTCTGCCTCAGTTTAGCTGCTGTTGTTTCCTTCTAGTGTATTATTCATCTCTGGTTCTTTGTTCTTTTGTTCTTCTAGGTCTTTGGTAAACATTTCTTGCATCTTCTCCATTCTTTTTCCAGGTCCTGGATCATCTTCACTATCATTATTCTGAATACTTTTTCTGGAATGTTGCCTATCTCCACTTCATTTGTTTTTTTTTTTTTACAGGGTTTTATCTTGTCCCTTCATCTGGGACGTAACCCCCTGCGTTTTCATTTTGATTAACTTCTGTGATGCGATTTTCATTCTGACAGCTGCTGGACTGTAGTTCTTTTTACTTCTTCTCTATACCGTAGGTTCTTCTTGTTTATTTATTTTATATATAGTAGTCTGTATTTGTTTGAGGAGAAGGCAATGGAACCCACTCCAGTGTTCTTGCCTGGAGAATCCTGGGACAGGGGAGCCTGGTGGGCTTCTGTCTGTGGGGTCGTACAGAGTCGGAAATGACTGAAGTGACTTAGCAGTCAGTGTTTGTTAATCCTAAACTCCTAATTTATCCTTCCCCCCTTCCCCTGAGTAATCATAAGTTTGTTTTCTATGTATGTTAACCTCTTTTTGTTTTGTAAATAAGTTCATTTGTATCCTATTTTAGATTCCACATATAAATGGTATCCTGTGGCATTTGTTTTTCTCTTTCTGACTTATTTCACTTAGTATGATAATCTCTAAGTCCATCCATGTTGCTGCACATGGCAAAGTTTCATTCTTCTTAATAGACCAAACAATCTTGGCTTATGAAATTCCTATTTCGTAAATAACACCAGGGAAAGTATGAGATGCTTGCTAGCTAGAGTTTGCTCCCTCATGAAAACAGATAGTTCAGAGAACACTAGTACTGGCTGAAATGGTTAGTATTAGTACTACTGTTACTGCTATACTGCTACTAAATAGCTAGCATTTGCTTAGCATCCTGTTATTTAGGAATTTTTCCCTTTCAAGTAACAGAATAGTCAAGTACAGTGGCTTAACAATAAGGATATTTTACTGGCTCACATTCTAAAATGTCTACAGAAAGTGGTTTCAGAGTTTGTTAATATTGGGCTGGCTAAGAGGAACATTCAGATTTTTTCCTAAGACGTTAAGGAAAACCAGAATGAACTTTTTGGCCAATTCAATACAACAACTCAGAGACTTCAGGTTCCTTGAGTTAGCTTCTCTGTAACTCTCTTGGCTTTCCCCTCATTGTACAAGCTCTGTGTACATGGAAGCCACAGCTCATAAAACAATGTGCATGGAAGACAAGAGGGGATACTCTTTGTCCTCCTGACACTCTTTTTTTGAAGAGGAAAAGCCAAGAACCCCCCAGAGTTTTGTTAACTGCGTCTTCAGCCCCCTCCTAAACCTATTGTTAAAAGACTTCCCTCTCTGGGTGTAAAAGATTGGCACCCCTTCCCTAAACACACTGGTGTAACATCCAGATTTTTTTTTAGCAGGAGGGATGGTTTGGGGGTAGGGAATCAACATCACCTGCACAAACTTCTTCTATGGGCCAAGCATGCTGATAAGCATTTAATTTTTTACTCCTGAGTGCAATCTAGAAAAGTCTCTGTTCTTAGTCACATTTGAGGAAACCGAAACATCAGGAGACTACACAACTCACCCAGGATCACAAAGCTCGTGAGTAACAGATCAGAAAATCATTCATTCATCAGACTTTTATTAGACACCTTCTGTGTGCAGTGACAACACGAAGACAGATCAAGGAGCATCGCTGTTCTCAGGGGCAGCAAGGTAAGAATGGTCCTGTGTATGGTAAGGGCAGTTTCAAATCCATCAATGGCCCCAAAGATAGTGTCATTAACTCTGCATGAGGGGGTCTGGAGAGGATTCCCAGTAAACCTGACCCCAGTGGGGTAGATCAACTAAAGCCCATGCAGAAGTGGTACACCAAGCCAAGGAACAGCATTGGAAAAGTCGAGAAACAGCTTTGCTTGCCATGGGAAAGAATGTTCCTTTTCTATCTGTCAAGATTTCCAATGTTACTTGGAACTTGGGTGCCTCAAGGAATGAGCAGACAGAAGACACAATGATCCTAAATTGAGCTAGGAATGTGCTCTTGCACGTTTGGTGAAATGACTGCTTCCAAACACATTGAAAGTAACCTTTCTCATGTCCACATCTAAAAGAAGGCAAAGAGAGGGAACATTTCTTTCCTAGATAGACTCTTTAGACAGTTCCAATCTATTTTCAGAGAGCAAAATAATTAGTTGTAAACTCCAAATGGCACACAATTTCATCATGTCTTCTATGGAGTATAATGTCCTTGAAGAGGAAATTCTGACTTCTCCCCAGCTGATTTAAGAGGAGCCTGAGGAGCAAGTGTGGTTAGGGCTTTGGAAGAAAGCAAAGGGAAAGATCAAGATCAATTTAAGACAACCAAGAACACATTTTCAACTGAGACAATTTCAAGAGCATTAAATAAACCTTCTTCAGAAGGTTTTTAAAAGACTATTGTATTTCTTTCACCTGAAGTAACACCCCTCAGTAATGAAAATCGTTTATTAAACATGAATGACTACAAGAAACAATCACATTTCCCCTCTTACCTTTATGTTCTACAGAAGGTTCTGTGTGATAACCTTTGCTTTTTTGTGCTAGAGTTAATGACTTCTGAATTACTGCCCTATCACTCTGTACCCCCTTGCCAGCCCTTCCTACGATTTTATTGTCTCAACCCATGATGTAGACAGGCCAAAAGCATGTAGTGTGTACTGATCTGCAATTTTGCTTGGAGAGTTTATATTTAAACATGAACAATTTTTTAAAAAGTATTTATTTAATTGGCTGTGCTTTTCTTTTTAAGTTGCAGGATATTTGGTTGCTGGATGTTGGGTCTAGCTCCGTGACCAGAGATTGAACCTGGGCCCCCTGTGTTAGGAGCATGGAATCTTAGCCACTGGACCTCCAGGGAAGTCCCAGCATGAAGAATTTTAAGAATCCAAGGAGCATTTGGTGATCAGGGATTAGAATTCTGGCAGGCACTTTATATTATAATCGACAAAATATAACCCAGCTGTTAATTCATTGATAAACCAACTTTATTGTTATTTTTGTGTGTATATGTGTTTGGGAAAATGGATTTGGAGCTGGCTGATGAAAATCAACCCCCTCCATCTTTCCTGAGCACTCTGTTCTTATTGAGATGACTGCTAGCCAAGGGAGCCTGAAGCCATCACCAAATCAGTACACAACTGATTTCCCACAGCAAATCATCACTAGACTTTATAGATGTGGGTGAAATTGATGTGCTTTAAATCCAACTAGAAATAGCTGGTCTTGAAGGGTAGTTTAGAGCTAATGCTGGGAGTGGAAAAGAATGTATGAGCTGTAGTTTCAGCATATCCCATGAAGATACAAATGATTTAAGAGAACATTCATAATTTAATAGCAATAGAGTTGAGGATCCTGAGAAAATAAATTGTATTTCCTTCATTGAAATGACAATGACATATATTCACATTTCTTTTTTGTTCAGCACAGAACCCATCAATAAAAATATGTCACTGTGAGTTGTGGGCAGGTTGTACTAGTTGTACTAGTTAATCCTTTCTATTGTATGGGTTGAATAAGAGTAATATATCCTACTGCAAATGGTAATTTAATAATCATACCTTATTGATAGGTGTTATAATCTTTCCTAATAAATGTGGGAAACACCATGAGCTTTGATTTTAAGGAGTCTCATCTCAGGGGTTCTGGCACAGTTGACCTTGGCCTGACATTCAAAGAGCTGTGGTGGCAATGCTTTTGGCACCCTATTGCTTATACCGTATGCCCAGCACAACTTAATTCACCCTAAGTTAATTAGAGTCTGGGGTTAACTGTGTACTAATGATGGATATTCACTGGAAAGACTGTTTGTTCTGGTCTCTTCTGTTCTACCTGTGCAACAATCCACCAGCACTCAGGTAGTTTCTGAGATGGAACAGTATCCTTCCTAACATGTAGGCTCTATGAAAGACCAGATATTAAAACAACTTCTTTACTATCTCATGGACTTCTGATCCCATCATTCAAATAAGACCTAAGATAAATATTTAGGGATCAAAATAGTAGAATAGTGAAATGCCAAATGCAGGCAGCACAGAACTGTTAGGATTCAGACAAAGGGGACATCCATGCAGGCTGAAAGAGCTTCTTGAAGAAGAGGGTATTGAATTACGCTTTGTAAAGTGATGAGGAATTGGAGTAGGGAGGGTGTGGAAACGTGGGGAAGGAAAGGATGACAGGGATTAGAAATAAGGCAGGGGAAGTCAAGTTGTGTTTGGAACTGAGCAGAGCCTCTGATTTAGGGAGGGTGTGGAAACGTGGGGAAGAAAAGGATGACAGGGATTAGAAATAGAGCAGGGGAAGTCAAGTTCTGTTTGGAACTGAGCAGAGCCTCTGAGTTCCAGCACTGGCATCTCTGAGCCTTGGTAGCAGAGGCTGAGTGCCTCTGAGTGCCCGTGGTCTGACACCTTTCTGACGTTGTGGTCTTGAGTTCTCTTCCTTCTGCTACAGAAGATCTGCATCTCTGGTTGCAAGTTCACTGGGCTCTGGATTCATCCATGTCTCTTCCATTCTTAAAGAGTCACTTCCTCTGCTACACCCTCCTATCCATTCCTAATGAATGATTCCTGCTCTGTTGAATTCTTCTTCTAGATATGCACACAGTAGCAGCCTCAGAGACCCCTGCAGATCACCATCCCCACCCCCAACCTACTACTGCCTTTCTGGGTTCTCTTCCACAGAAAAATTTACTGAGTTAATATCAGCATCATGTGTTTTGTCTCTCACCGCCCCCCACCTACCCCACCTCCTCAGCTGACTTCAATAGACCAGTCCTCTGAAGCTGCTTTTGTGTTGGTCACGGGCGACCTCCATATTGCCGGACCCAGTGGTCATTTGCTGTCCTGATCTTTTGTAGCCTTTCAGTGGATTTGGACCCAGTTGTGTCCACCTGTCTTCCTGACGCACCTTGCTCCCTTGGCTTCCGTGACATCGTACACTTGGTTATTTTTCTGCTCCTCTGGCTTCCATATTCACTTTGCTTTTCTGTCTGTCTCCTTTCATTCTCTTCAATTAGAAGACTCCACTGCAAGTTATAGGTTCTCTCTTCTTCTTTGTCTCTCCTCTGAGGTGGTCTCATCAAAGCTCATGGCTTTAAATTCATATGCTCTCTACATCTGGCCTGACACCCATCTTGAGTTCCAGGTTCCTGGCCTGCCCTTATTTACAAATAAGCCCTTGAAAGTTAGCATAAGTCAGAACTCTTGACAGACGTCTCTTCTTCTCTCATCCCATGTCTTGGTGTAGAATTCCGCCAACTGCTTGCATTCTACAGCCAAAAGCCTAGATCTTTCCTTGTCACTCACTTTCTTTCACACCCACGAGCAATCCTAAACAGGTCTTTCTTCTTCTGCCTCCAAAGCAGATATGAAATCCACCCATTTCTCTCCATTTCCACAGCCATCACCCTGCTACAAGCCACCATTAGCCCTCTCCTCAGCTACTACAGTAGCCTCCTGACTGGCTTCTCTGGGACTGTTCTTGTCTCTCCACAGAGGATTCTTTACTCAGCTGTGATCTTTTAAAATGTCAAATGGATCACATCCCTCTCCCACTTAAAATGCTCCAGGTGACCTGGCAACTGCACTTGGAACAGAAGCTGAGCCCCAGTCATGTCCAGCATGACCCAGACCACCACTGAACTCCCCCGACCCTCCCCTTTCTAGTCGCATTCCGAGGCCATCTTCCTGGGTGTTCAACAGCCCAAGCTCATGCCATAGAACTGGCCACTGAATATTCCAGATACATGGCTGCCCCCTTCTCATCGTGGAGGATCAACTCATAAGTTATCACCTCACCAAGAACTTCCCAGGTTACTGATACTTTTTGTTTGTTTTTTTATGCTCAGTCCTTGTTGGTTATCTATTTTAAATATAGCAATATCTACATCTCCATCCCAAGCTCCTAATTTATCCTCCCCCCTGTCCTTCTCCCCTGGTAACCATTAATTCATTCTCTATGAGTCTGGATCTGTTTTGTAAATAAGTTCATTTGTATCTTTTTTTTTTAATATTCCACATATAAGTAATATCACATGATATTTGTCTTTGTCTGACTTAATTCACTTAGTTTGATAATCTCCAATTTCATCCACATTGCTGCAAATAACATTATTTCATTCTTTTTAATGACTGAGTATATATGTACTACATCTTCTTTATCCATTTACCATATGACTGATTTTTCAATGAGTCCTCTTCTTATTTCAGTTTCCCAATTAACTAGTTGCTACCTCTTCTATGACTTAAAAAAATTCTTCAGAGAATGAGTTAATCAAGAATGAGGAAGAAGATTGCCAGTGACATATACAGAAAAGAGGAGATAAGTCTACAATTTGCTTTGGTTTAATTAATGTACAGTGTTTGTAAGTAAATATTATTAGAGACTTTGAGACACCATCAGATTGAGAGCCTCTCATCTTGGAATTAACTTTTTGGGGGAAAGAAAAGTGTGCACAGATGTCTCATTCTCTGATTTCATCAATAAAATAGTTTGAAGCTCTCTGCTTAAACTTCTTCGCTAGTTGGAAACAAAATACAAAACAAGTGAGTCATCTTAGTACCTTTTTCCAGGGGTCAGATGATGTCCACTTCAATCTTCTGGATTCTCCACAGTTATGGAGTAAGCTTGTTGAAACATTGGGAAGTTTCTGATGCTGCAAATTTGGTAAGATGAAAAAAAATGACTGTAACATTGGAAAGTGTTCATCAAAAATTTAATAAGTGGGCTCACAGTTCTCATGTTAATGTTTCATGGTCCATCTGGTGAGCCCAGAAAGCCTCAAGAGCTTGAAATGTCTGTGGCAGAGCCTCTCGGTACAGTTTTGCTTCAGTTCAGTTCAGTCGCTCAGTTGTGTCTGACTCTTTGCGACCCCATGAATTGCAGCATGCCAGGCCTTGCTGTCCATCACCAACTCCCGAAGTTCACCCAAACCTATGTCCATTGTGTTGGTGATGCCATCCAACCACCTCATCCTCTGTAGTCCCCTTCTCCTCCTGCCCTCAATCTTCCCCAGCATCAGGGTCTTTTCAAATGAGTCAGCTCTCCGCATCAGGTGGCCAAAGTATCGGAGTTTCAGCTTCAACATCAGTCCCTCCAATGAACACCCAGGACTACTCTCCTTTAGGATGGACTGGTTGGATCTCCTTGCAGTCCAAGGGACTCTCAAGAGTCTTCTCCAACACCACAGTTTAAAAGCATCAATTCTTCGGTGCTTAGCTTTCTTCACAGTCCAACTCTCACATCCATACATGACCACTGGAAAAACCATAGCCTTGACTAGACGGACCTTTGTTGGCAAAGTAATGTCTCTGCTTTTTAATATACTGTTTAGGTTGGTCATAACTTTCCTTCCAAGGAACAAGTGTCTTTTAATTTCATGGCTGCAATCACCATCCTCAGTGATTTTGGAGCCCAGAAAAATAAAGTCAGCCACTGTTTCCACTGTTTACCCATCTATTTCCCATGAAGTGATGTGACCAGATGCCATGATCTTAGTTTTCTGAATGTTTTCCTTAATGGTCAAGTAAGTTCTTGCACGGTTTGTGGACTGATGAAGGGAGATTGTCTGCATTGAGCAAAGTTGTCCCTAGAGCTGAGTGTCATTCTTGACAGTCAGACTCAGTATGGTCAAGCTCCGGGAATTGGTGATGGACAGGGAAGGCTGGCATGCTGCAGTCCATGGGGTTGCAAAGAGTCAGACATGACTGAGCGACTGAACTGAACAAGGTCTGTGATTAATGCCAGTGTGTACACCTGCCAGGACTATACTGGAGTGCAATCTGGTTGGTATAGCCAGTCACTTGAAAGACCCCTGCCTCCACATTCTGAATCAGCAGGGAGAGCTGTCTTTTGTTCTCACTTGGAGAAACTTAGGATGGAGGAGAAAAGACAGAAGAGACATAAAGGAAACAAATTGCTCAAGGATGACACTAAATCCACTTTCTAGTATATCCAAAACACACTAGTCATGGTTGCAAAGTTGCTAAGAGAATTTCCAGCAAGCAAGCAGGAGCTAAAAATTCAAAGTCAAGGAGAAGAAAAAGTAGGATACAAGTTTTTTTGTCCCCAGCATGGTTCTGAGTCTTCTGTTGTTTCCTGTCCAATGAATAGAGGTAGAAGAGACATATTTTCTGTTCCTCTAAGACAGGAAGTTGAGGATGTATAGCCAGTCCTCTCAGGACTATCTTCCTAATTCTATTTTCAGAATCCATTTTCTTCTTCCACTTCAATTTTTCAATTTTGCTAAATCATGAGAAACTGGTGTGTTTTTTACAACAAATCTTGGAAGCTTGTCTCAAGGACCTTGAGTGTGAGGGGTGTGAGATCCAAGAGTTCTGCATAATTCTTTCAACTGTTTCCCCTCTTTATCAACAAATATCTAAATTTAAGGTTCTAAGGCAGAAGAAACACAGTTCTAAAATGTTATGTTATTTTAGTTTTTGCTTAGTTTATCAGCAACTTGCGTGCATGATAAGTTGCTTCAGTCTTGTTTGACTCTTCACGACCCTATGGGCTATAGCCTGCCAGACTCCTCTGTCCTTGGAATTCTCCAGGCCAGAATACTGGAGTGGTTGCCATGCCCTCCTCCAGGGGATCTTCCCAAGCCAGGGATCAAACCCACATCTCTTCTGTCTCCTGCATTGACACCACTCGTGTCGTCTGGGAAGCCCTAACGACTTGCATGAGCGTAGTATGTTTCTTGCAGCATGATGAATCCCAGCACTTGGCTGACAGCTTTTGCTGCAGTTGTAGTAGTTTTCAAAAATCAATTATCATGACATAATTTTTGGTTAAAGTTGAAGTATAAAAGATTAACTCTGCTATTAAATCTGTTAATGTCAGGATCAATCCCTTAAGGCTTAATGAGTTGGTTATGGCTGGAACCTCAAGGAGGATCCAGCTGCTGTCTGTTTTCTGAAGATATTAACAATCCAGGCCTTAAACATAAGTGCTCCAAACACCTTAGCAGATGTGACTGCTTCTGTTGCATCCTTCAGAAGAGAGGAGAGAAAGCATATGAAGGCTTAGTCTAACTGTTATTTGTCTTGAAAGAAAACTAAGTTCCATGATTTGAAAGGTGACTACGTTAAACATTTTCATAGACATTGAGCAAAACAAGATTGTATGTTAAAAGAAGCACAGCCATCTAAATATTACTTTCAGATCCAGCAGAGATGTCCTGCATTGCAGGTGGATTCTTTACCAACTGAGCTATCAGGGAAGCCCACAGTATTCAGATGCATTTTCCATTAGGAAATTATTCATTACAGGATTGAATTATAGGAGTGAAAGATGTACAAAAATGTAAATTTCCACTGATAAATGTCATTTAGAAATTTTTTTTTTGCTTGTTTTGGGCCGTGCTGGGTCCCCGTGGCTGCTTGAGGACTTCCTCCAGCTGCAGCGAGGGGGGCTGCTCGCTAGCTGCAGTGTGCCGGCTCTCATTGTGGTGGCTTCTTTTGTTGCAGAACGTGGGCTCTGGGCACACAGGCTTCAGGAGTTGTGGCTCATGGGCTTAGTTGTTCCACATCACGTGGAATCTTCCTGGACCAGGGATTGAACCCATGTCTCCTGCGTTGGCAGGTGGATTCTTTACCACTGGACCTCTAGGGAAGTCTGATAAATAAGCTATTAAGTTATGGAATATCCACTCAGAAATTTCGATGATCATTTAATTCTGGTTACAAGAAAATAGAAACATGGAAAAAGTACTGTAAGTATAAAAAGGAAAGCAGTATAATATAGAAAACTGTGTATTGTACGAGCATACTTTTATAACACCCTCAATTATAGCCCTGTCACGAAAGTACAAGAGCCATGCATAAAAAAGCAAACTAGGGGAAAAATTCATACATTCAACAAATGCTTATAAAGTGCTTATGTCTCAGTTAGGGTAGAGTAGGAAGCTATAAGAAATAACTCCCAAAGTGTATAGTGGCTTAAATAGAGCTCAGTATAGATATTTGTGGTTGGAAGGAGGCATTGCTCTATATAATGATTCAGGTTCCTGTTATTTCATGGCCCTCCCACCTCCTAGGACCCCCCCTTCCTCTCTAGTCGGTGCTGATGAGGAAGACAGTATTGATGGGGACAGAGTAAAGGGACAAAGTAGGTGATTACATTAAACAAATAGTTAATTAAAAAATAAAAAAATCATTTTAACTATTAAAAAATAATTAAAAATTAAAAAGATGATTAAAAAAATAGTCCCACCAAGGGGATCATAATTAAAGAAAAAAGTAGAGGAAGCCCCTGTAAATTAATGATCACTCAAGAAAGCAGATTTGCTGAACCACAAAGCCAAGCAAGCTTGCTTAGCAACAAAACCATGTAGCAGAAGCATGAGATGTGCCCCGAGACAATAAAACCTGGTGGGATGAGACCCACATCCTGCCCAGTGAGTCCAGTAAGCTAATGGACACTCTTGTCTGCACATGATAGTAACAAAAATGTAAGAAAAAGGTTGACATTATGCTGAAACCTGGGATGACTGTCTCTATTTCAGTGTATGTTGCCACTTTTTGCTCATTTCCATTGCTCCATGACAGTCCTGGCTTGACCATGCAGGACAAGGCAAATCCCCCACCTGACATGGAGGAGGAGCTGATGATGGAATCAAAACATCTGCTCAAGATTGAGGAAGAAGGTGGTCTTCTCCCCTTCGCCCAGTTTTCACTTGATGATAAAACTGTAGCCCACTCAGTTCTTGGAGCAGCACCGTCTTGCCTGCCTGCTTGTAAGCCTCACCACTGGCCCATACAAATAGACCCTTTCCATACCTTTCTCTCTGCCTCTTGGTGAGTGCTTTCTGTGCTGAAACAGAGGAATCTATGCTGGGCTAAGTCCTGAGACATGTTCTGTTGCTTCAGTATGAGGAAGACAGCTTTCTTCTGGGCACTCTCAGTCTGGTGCGTGCTGCCTTTCACGCGTTGGCAAGAACCGGTCAGATGGCCCGGTGTAGGCGCAAGAGGGCCTGGGAAATGTACTCCCTGGATGGGCCTCCCCAGCCCCTTATACTAGGACAAAGCACAGATTTTTGTTGGAAAGTTAGCAATTCTGTTTAACTTAGTAAGAGGGATGGAACTAAATCAGAATTCAGGTCTCCTACTCTAAAATAGAGACTTTGAACTACCATGCTGTTTTGAGGCTAAAAACTTAGGCATTTCCCTGTAGTTGACAAATGGTTAATGCTTTTTTTTTCTTTTGTTTTAAACCAATTCATTAATTTTTATTTTTTTACATTGTTTAAATTGAAGTATTGTTGTGTTGACCTGTGCTGTACAGCAAGGTGACTCAGTCATACTATATCCATATACTCTTTAACAAGGGTCCTGATGTATAGCAAAGGTTGATGGGTTTTATTCATAATCAAACACTCCTAAGCCATTAGCTTTAACGCCTTAGTAGATTGTGCTCCATTAGAAACCCAGGGTTGGTTCCAGGGCCTTCTGAGGGGCACTTTCCCCAGCTACTGAGCACTTTGAAGTGCCAGTGAAGGCCCAGAGGTCCTGCCCACAGGGCCTTTGTGGGGCGAAAACTGATGATGGTGAGTGAAAGTGTCACAGCTTGAGGGCCTCAGATCTCTTGTCAAGGAATAAGGAACCACTCTTGAGGGCTGGAATTCATTGAGATGATGAGGGAATCTGAAATATAAGACGTTGTTGCCCAGCCACCTTGATAGCACCTTAGCCTTTCCTTGAGGAAAGAACTTCCTTCACTTAGGTAGGGAAATATTCAGATATATCACCTTGACTCCCAAGCACAGGGTATTTCTTTTTCTTAGACCCGATATTAGAATGAAAGCTCTTAGAGGGTTCCTGACTGGCATTCTGCCCACAGCATCCTCCAGAATGTTGCTATTGAAGTCAGGAGTTTTCAAAGAGCAATATTACAATTAGGAAAGAGGTTGTTACAACAGAGAGCTCCCATTTCTTCTGGAAATACCAAGAACCATGCTGCTGGTGGTGCTGCTTGTCCACAGCTCCTCTGTTGTGGTTTCCATGTGAAAGATTGTGGTACATTATTTTATTTGATCTTTGGAAGAACTCTAAAAAGCAAAGGTTATTTTCATCATCATAATCATGGTCATTTTATAGACTTAACTGAAATTTGAAGGGAGGAAGTAATTTGCTCAAGGTCACACTCTTAATAAATGGAGTCTATCTAAACTTCAAAGCCCATGCTGTTTGGCCAAATTATTTATCATTGTAATTTGCCCAGAGTCCATCCTCATGTCTCTTAATATTCCAATTCCTTTGGGGATTTATCTGTCTTACATCTTCTGGGAGTGAGACTGCTCATTTCCGAGTATGAAAATGAAGGGAGCTGATCCTTCCATCCTTCCTGCCGTCTGCACATCCCAAGAGTGGAAGTCATCTAAGCATGGCCAACAAGGTATTAAATCTTGAATAAAGAACATAAGAATGAGGAGTGAGACATTTAACTGAGACTATAACCCTGGTGATACTCTGATGGGTTTCTCAGTCATGGCCCTCTATAGCTGCCCAGGTTGATGTTAGTTTCTAGATCTGAATCTGATCGGTCCTGTGATCCCTCAAGGATCTGTCTAATATCTTTTCTTCTGGTTAAGTGATCCAGAGTTGGACTCTGTTGCTTTTAATTAAGACCACTATATTACACATTTAGATGCTATTGGCTACAAGTAACAGGAATCCCATACTGAAACTGTCTTGGACACAAAGACAGCACATTATCTTTCATAAAAGGGGACAGAGAAGACTTTAGGGGTTTCTCCAATCTTGGTAGAACCCAAATCTGCTATTGCTCAAATACTGATTATGAAATTTTTCTCTTTAGATTTCTTACCTTCTTGTCTTAAAGCTCATGGGAATGATGAGTCATGGTTGGAGTCAATGTTCATAATCAAAAGTCATAATATGGAACACATACCATTTTAATGAGAGTTGACTTATATTGTCTTCTGTAGTAACAGTAGGCCCTGTAACACCCAAATTACACATTTTTACAGTCTTGCTTCACAGAAGGAAATGGCATTTAGGGTTTAGAGTTGGAGATGTTTAAAAGAAGTTTTATATTCATGCTTTTTCTAAAGCATTGCATTATAAAAATTCAGTAAGAGCATATGTTCAAAATGCAGAAAAAGAAAAGAAATCGTTCTACAGAGTCAGTAAAATAAAGCTCTAACTTTTTAATTAACCAAATATGTGGAAATGGCCCTCATGTCCCAGATTTTCCCAGCAAGGGGTGCCTGATGACTGCCTGATCTTTCCCTCCCGTAAAAGAACTAAATGTGCTTGATTGTATCTCTCCTGGGGAGGCTTTCAGTAAGGGGAGGAGCTTCTTTTGCTCTTTTTCTTTTGAAGTAAAGGCCTCTGGGAAAGAAGTACTTTAAAATGTAAAAGTGAGACTACTTTTTCTTTACTTTCTTAGAGAGAAATATAAAGCAGTCTTCACTTTCCAAGAGGCAGAAACATAAATACAAAGTGAGAAATGCAGTGTTCCCATTCAAAAGTTTGATTAGTTACAGAAAGACGTTGCAGAGGAGTAGGGGAGGGAAAGTGACAGCCAGAGGAAAGAACAGCCAAGAAAGCCCACAGAGGAGATGGACATGTGCACAGAGGCATAGCCGTGGTGACCTACAGGGACAGACAAGAGGCGTTCTTGGGCTCACCCTTGCCATTCGATCAACTCATGCTGCTGCTTCTATGTTCTTGGAAAATTGGGCTGTGTTTTTGCAATCCTGCATGAACCCAAGGACGGGAATGGCGGGTTTTATGCTTCTCCTTTGAAGATATGTATGTGAAGCTCTGCAGGAACTCATCCAAAAAATAATCTCTCCCCATCAGCTTCTTGATATCAGAATTCATCAATCAGAAGAAGTGAACAATGCCTTCACTTGACGGTTGACAGTTTGACAGAAGTATCTGTAAATAACTGAGGCTAGAATAGGCCCCAGCATGCTGTAAAACAGAATCAAAGCTTTGTTCTTGGAAGATCAGAAGTTCTGGTTGAAACCACAGAAGAATCAGTTACAGCCATTTGATATTGATCCAAGCCTGTGGGGCAGAGAAGTCAAATACGATTTAATATTAGGACTAAATAGCCACTTATATTTGATTTGCAAGATGGAGCAAATTTTACCTTTCTCAATGTATTTTGCTTAAGATATGAGTAAAATCTGTCAGACGTGACGTAGTCCTGAAAGTTATTCCATGTCTCAGGAAATTAATGCTGCCTTAAAAGAGAGAGCTGCCAAAGAAACAAAAGTGGGTAATTTATCCAACAACTGAAAACTAAAGACTTTTCCCATTTTGGTTTCTCCTTGTTTCTCTATTATTTATGCCAACTAAGATAATTTGGGGGTATGTAACAGAAAATGAGTGCCTTTTTTATTGTAAAGGAAGCATAAAATGAGCTGTTTCTTAAGCAACAGAATTCTGTTTTATAATAAATACACAGCTCTCTTAGCACCAGAAAGTGTCCATCTGCTACCTGTGGGTTTGCCTTGCACAAAGCAGGCTTTGGAAAAACAGCATTATATCGTGAATTTAGACATGCTGTGGATGGAATGCTTATAAGCAATTGGTTCTACACTAATCGAAACAATGAAAAAATATCTTAATGGAAAAGCCTGAAAGAAGTGACTTCAGGTCACAGCAATCACATGACAGATTGTAAATGGAAATGTTTTAGTGGAGACTTTTAGTTGGCACTGACATTTTCTCCTATTATCTGCTCCTGCTTTCCAGCTGTGCTGAATAGAGGGAAACTTATTCCACAGTGACCTCTCCTATCCACTTACCCCAATAAAAGTGAAAGAATTTAGAAATCCTAATTTCACCAATGACATCCCCCAAATGAACCGAATCATCTTGAGCATTCTACAATATATTCTCTGGGAGGCACATTTAATTACTGTTCATTATCACCTAAGTGAATAAGGCTCAACATGATTTGAGGTGTCAGTGCTTCCCGAAATGTATTAGAGAGTCTTAGAGGGGCTGGGCTTAAAGAAATAGGTTTCCTTAGGGAGGAGACAGACAGCTTAGTCAGCTCTCACTGATGAGGGTATGTTGAGAGAGCAAGACAAAACTTGTGAGTAGATGCTAGTCTATCTGGTGTCATTTCAAGAAAAGTTTGGAAAAATAACTCCCCCCACACCCCCCTCCCAGTACTTCCTTTTTTGATCAGGAATTTCTTCTGTGCATCCTTTTGGATTTTGAAGCTTTTTGCGTTTTCCCAGATGTATCTTACTGTAGCAGACATTCTTTACTAGATCATTTTTCTAGTAATATTTTACATGTACAGTGTTTTTTTAAGTACCTTTCGGTAAGATTCTACTTCTACCATAATCCTATAATTTAAAGTTATTATTACCATTTTACAGCTGAGAAGCCTGAGACTCAGAGTGGCTGGGTGTCACTTACAGTCCAGTCTGGCGATAAGGAGCCAGGGCTTCTGGCTGTGGCCCAGGTTTCTTTCCCTCCGCAGTTCACAGTCAGGGTCTCTGGGAAGGAGACTGAAGATCGATGCAGGGACTGTGAGAGCAGGAAACGGAAGGAGGAGGGGAGCTGAGGGGGTGGGAAGCTGAAGGCCAGCTTTGCTTCCCATGCAAGCCCTCAGCCGCCCTTTTCTGAACTTGCTGTGACTGCGGCCTGTGCAGCAAAAGACTCTGATAGCTTGTGGTCTTCAGCTCATATTTCTTGATAATTATACGTTGAAATCTCAGCTCTTCATTCCCTAGTGTGTGACCCTGTACAAGTCACATAACCTTTTTAGCTCCCTTTTTGCCTTATTAATAAATGAGGATAAGGCTAAAAGCGAGGTCCTAGAATCCATTCCATGAGATAAGGTATGTAAGGCAATTTTAATAGCAACTGTGATTGGAACAAGGTAGCTGCCCAATAAATGTGAATTATCATTAATGTAGAGTAGCTGTGTGTCAGTTTTTGATTGCCTAATGTCTGAATCCCCTTTGTATATTTGGGAACCTGCCATTATACTATTCGGAAGTGCTGTCCATCAGGTATCGTTGTGTTTATCTTCTGAGCAAATGGTACCATTGTATTTTCCTGCAAATCCCCTTCGTCTTGAACTTGGATGTGACCACATAGCTGGCTTTGGCCCCTGAAAGACAAGAAGGAAGGACATGTATTGCTTCCAGGTGGAAGTTTCCAGTGGCATTGTGTGTATCGCCACGCGCTTCCCTTGTCATGAGACCTGCAGAGACGTACAGAGGCTGCGCTGTCAGCCCTTGGCCGTAAGTGAGGGCAAGAGACCTGCACATGTTATACGACAGAAGCCAACCTAACGCTGTAAAGCAATTATCCTTTAACTAAAAACTAAAATAGTATAGTGTAGTAACGTAGAAACATAGTATAGTATAATACAGTAATGCGATTTCATATAGTGTGGTACCGTAGAAACATAGTATAGTATAATACAGTAATGTGATTTCATCAACATGCAATGTGCTATGTAGATAGTTCTCAGTGTTAAACTTTACCTTAACTACTCAGGTATATTTATTTTACACATATTTTCTGAGGAATTAAAAAAGTTACAATTTTTAATTTGCAATAAACATGCTTAAATTTTGAGGAAAAAAAAAGTGACACAGAGCAGAGCTACTTAGTTACAGCTACGTTAACTATGACTGAGCGAAAAAAGAAAGAAACAGAAACGCTTTATGCTCGAGCCACTAAGATTTGGGGGTTGTTGGTTTTTGCAGCATCCCTTTCCATCCTGACTGTCACCCACCCCCACCATGGGTCTTGGTAAGCCTGGTTCACTCTCGTAACACAGGTGCAAAAGGGTAGAAGTCTCCTTTCGTGGCCTCTCTTGTAGCCACTTGATGTAAAGTTGAGCAATCGGTTGATCCACCTATATACATAGGTTGGGAGCTAGAAATGCGAAGGAGTTGGAACAGGGCACGGTTCATTCCCGCGTATTCTGGTGAAAGCTGCAGAGGAGGAAATACGGATTTCTGGGACACAGGCAGCAAGTACGTAGTGACACCTGGAATCTGGGGCCACTGATGGACATTGTTTAAACTCCTGGGTTTGGTTTCCAAGGACATCAGAAGCAGAGTCTCCTTTGGGTAAGTCTTGGGATGCAACTCTGGCCCTGGTTGGGATGTGGCTAGTATCGTCTCTTTCTGACCAATTTCTAACCTTCCTATCAACTCAACTCTGCAAGCAGCTGATATCACTTCAATTCATTCATTTTCTGATTAAATCAGCTGCAGAGTGTATTGCTTGAAAATAAGATTCCTGAGTAATACAATATATAAATTAATTTTAGAATTTTCTTTGTTAATGTGCAGAGTTATTTTAATATATTTCTGGCAGTTTGAATTAGTTGCTCTGAATGCCACTGCTTGTCTATGCCAGCAGCACATTTATTTTAGAAATGCCCACACTTTATTTCAGCCATTTTTTTAAGGTGTTAAATTCATGACTCTGTAAAAGATTCTTAGTGAGTTAAAGTACAAATTTCATTTCAGTCAGTTCAGTTCAGTTCCACAAATTTCATTTAGGTTTAAATTATATTAAACACTTGATTGTCAAAACCTTTTCTTCTTTCCCTTGGAAAAATAGAAGTGAATGATTTTGTGTTTTGGTCTACTAAAATAAGTACTGTCTGTGCTCAGTCGCTTCAGTTGTATCTGACTCTCTGTGACCCTGTTCTCCAGGCAAGAATACTGGAGGGGGTTACCATTTCCTTCTCCAGTGGATCTTCCCTACCTAGGGATGGAACCTCTGTCTGCCAGCGTCTCCTGCATTGCAGACAGATTCTTTACCTACTGAGCCACCTGGGAAGCCCCCTGAACAAGCATTTCTTTACTAAAAAAAGACTAATGAATCTTTGGCTGTTTTAAGTAAAGATCTCAAGGTTCTCTTTGGGTTTAACCTAAATGTGAAGATGACCTAGAGCATCTCTTAAGTTTCTTTCGGGTCTCATGATTCCTAGGACCATGGATTAGTTACAAGAGTCAAAATTCCCACTGAGGGAAATCCATTGAGTTAGTTGGGTAAGATGATTACTCTTCTAAAGGGTTATCAATCTTGCCGTGAATTGACAACTAAATTGAATTGGAACCTGTGTACTGGGTTTTGAGAAGAAATTGAGATTCATTACAAGTACCTAGAAGAGATGTAATTTTACATATTCTGAGATTACATTTTGAACCTGTCAGGAAATAAACTAGGAAGGACAAATTTATCCCTGGCAGGTACACCAACACTGTCATTTCCTTTGCTGAAGTTCAAACCCAAGTAACTCAAATTTGCCTCTCTGAACTCTCCATCTGCAATTCACCAAGTCTTACCAAAAAAGTGAAAATCAACAATACGTTTGGAAATGCTAGTGGATATGATTCAAAGTAAGTAAGGGATGCCTAATTATTCCCCCTGTTCTGAACTATTTGTTTCTGGAAAGGTGGAGGAGAAAACAGCAAGGGGGGAAGAGGAGGTTTTCCCAGGAGTCGTAGGGTCGTTTCTAGCTCAAACAAGGAAAAGAGAAATTGTGTGAGATGATGAGACATGAAGCAGTAATGTAAGCAGGCCAGATACCAACGTGTAGGATATGGCAACCGCTCTCTATGAAAACAAAGGCTTTTTGGATTTCTAGGATAATCAGTCAACTGTGTTTTTCACAATATTCTAACTTGTGGGAGGTGAAGCAAAGGCATAAAAGCAAGAACAAAGCCCACATACAAATATATGGCGTGTAAATATAGCAACTTCAGGGCAAGAGAAGCCTTCGATGTAGGGAACACAAGTCCCAGCTCTGTCTTCTGGGTCCTGACTGCATGTCTCACTTTTCTACAGAGTTCTGTGCATATGAAGGACCTGGGCTGCAAATCAGCATATCTCCAGGAAGATCTGAGAGATCTGAGGATAGTCACAGATTCTTTTTGCCCCTTAGGAAAGGAATCTTTCCTTCATTTCCAGGTAGACTAAGGCCTGGCAAGCTCAGGTGACTTTTCCAAAGTCGCATGGCTTTTGGAATGGATCTGGAGTGGTACTCAGATCTGGAGTGGTACTCAGGCTCTGGTTGTGAACACGAAGGCCCTGGTGTCATTCAAGGGCCTGTCTTCGTGTCATTCATCTTGGCGGTGGGCAAAATATATGCTCTTCCAATGACTGTCTGTGGGGATTCAAAGTCAGGTGCCCCTCCTCTGCCCGAGGGAGTCTGCAACAACCTGGACAGGCTGCTGTAAGTAGCAGGGCAACCTTCACCAGGGCTTTCCTGGTGACTCAGAGGTAAAGAACCCCCTGCCAATGCAGGAGACACGGCTTCAATCCCTGGGTCAGGAAGATGCCCCGGAGAAGGAAATGGCAGCCCACTCCAGTATTTTTGTCTGGGAAATCCCATGCACAGAGGAGGCTGGTGGGCTACAGTTCTTGGAATCTCAAAGAGTCGGATACGACTGAGTGACTAAATGCCACATGCAAAGGCTTCCGAAACTCATTCCAAACGACAGTTAAAACAAAGAGATTTGAGGGATGCGGCACAGTGGGGGACTTAGCACTCGGCTCAGGACACAGCCTTTCCTGCGTTTGGGTCCCAACTCTGCCGCTTGCTCTCCGCATCACCCTGGGCCTGTGAGCTAATGTCGTGGAGCCTCAGTTCTCTCAGTGTAATGTGGAGATGGAACAGCTCCTACGTCCTCTGACTGTGGGGAGAATTTATTCACGCGAGTGAAGAATGGAGCAAAGTATGCAGTGAGAATTTAAAATTAACAGTAAGAGAAAGGAGAGTTCCAGCTATGAGAAAATAGTTGGATACATATTAAGAGAGAGAGAGAGAGACTATCTGTCTTCATATTATTCTCTGTTTTTGTTTTAATGCGTCTTAAACTCTGTTTCGTCTCTGTCCTCCATTGCTGAAATGAACCTTTCTCACCTACGCTTACCCAGGTTACTTTCTTTATAATCACCAGTCGCACACCCTGTTCAAAAGTAGAGGCTTTGAAAGGTTTTTAAATCCACAGAGGTTTGCCCTTGGGAAAATCAGCAGCAAAAATGGACCCAGAGATTAGGAAGCAGTGATAAGAGCCCCAGGGACTCTGGAGCTCAAAGAGGGGAGAGGCACAGACTGCAGGGTGAGGGCTGCAGTTTTAGAGCTGGAACTGGCCGCGGAGATCATCCAGTTGACTCATTCATTTTAAAGCAGAGAAAAGCGAAGGCCAAGAGAGGTCGCTCAGGTCCCTGAGATCTCACAACACTTCCACTTAGAAACCATCACTCTTGAGACTGCTTCTCTGTTTATCTTCCTTATTTCCTTTTTTTTTCCCCAACATCCTAAATGGGTAGGGGCATGTTGGGGCTTCGACATGAACTGGTTCTCACCCAGCCGACAGCTGTACAGAGGAGGGCAGACAAAGGGGACCCCGTGCCTGACCCACGTACCAGGGAGCAATGGGTTTGACCTTTCTTTTCACGGCCTTAAGGCTACAGTGAAAACCCCTGCAGCTCAAGCTTTACCATGTCTACACCAGCACTGTAAAACCTAAGTCACTGACCCCGTAATACCTGGTGCTTAGGGTGTGACAACAGTTACTCAGTGCTGGGATCAGACTTCTAAGAGAATCAAACCTTAGACCAGGGACTCTCAAACTTCAGGATTCATCAGAACCACCCCCAGGGGCTTGCTAAACCACCCCGGGGAGATGTGGGTTGGGGCCCAGGATTTGCATTTCTAACAAACTCAAACAGAGACTGTGTGGATGCCTCTGGACCAGACTTTAAAAACCATGGTCCTGGAACCAGTGCTGTCTCCCCTAACTTTCAGGCTGATTTTCTGCCTCAGCCACACTTCTTATTTATTTATTTTTGACCTACGGCTGTGCAGAACTTCTTTCCAGTGCAAATCTGTTGGCAAATTTTCTTTGCACGCTCAGCTACAAATGGTCATGGCTGCTTAAAGTTTTATCTCCTTCCAGACACTTAATCCAGGTGCAGCATTTGGACTCTCCCATCTGTTCCTTAGACACTGCAGGTACAGAGCATGTCTCTACCATCTTTGCTAGGATCTCTTTGCATCTGCTGGTGTACGGGGGCCTCCTGATCTGTGTAACTGAAACAGGCGCGTGAGAGTTGACATTCTTTTTGTCGTTGTTGTTCAATAGCTAAGTCATACCTGACTCTCTGCGACCCAATGGACTTCAGCACACCACGCTTCCCTTCACTATCTCCCAGAGTTTGCTCAAACTCACGTCCATTGAGTCAGTGAAGCCATCAAACATCTCATTCTCTGTTGTCCCCTTCTCCTCTTGCCTTCAACCTTTCCTGGCATCAGGGTCTTTTCCAGTGAGTCTACTCCTGACATCAGGTGGCCAAAGTATTGGAACTTCAGGTTCAGCATCAATCCCTCCAATGAATACTCAGGATTGATTTCCTTTATGATTGACTGGTTGGATCTCCTAGCAGTCCAAGGGACTCGCAAGAGTCTTCTTCAGCACCACAATTCAGAAGCATCGATTTTTGGGTGTTCTTGTGGTTCATCTGGTACAGAATCTGCCTGCAATGCAGGAGACCTGGGTTTGATTCCTGGGTCAGGAAGATCCCCTGGAGAAGGGAAAGGCTACCCATGCCAGTATTCTGGCCTGGAGAATTCCAGGGACTGGATAGTCCATGAAGTTGCAGAGACTCAGATGCAACTGAGCGACTTTCACTTTCACTTCACTTTCAGCCTTCTTATGGTTCAACTCTCACATCTATACTTGACTGCTGAAAAACCATAACTTTGACTATACAGACATTTGTCAGTAAAGCAATGTCTCTGCTTTTTAATATGCTGTCTAGGTTTGCCATAGCTTTTCTTCCAAGGAGCAAGCGTCTTTTAATTTCATGGCTGCAGTCACTGTCCATAGTGATTTTGGAGCCCAAGAAAATAAAATCTGCCATTGCTTCCATTTTTTCCCCATCTACTTGCCACAAAGTGATGGGAGCAGATGCCATGATCTTAGTTTCTCCAATGCTGTTTTAAACCAGCTTTTTCACTCTCCTTTTTGTCCTCATCAAGAGGTTATTTAGTCACAATTTGTGCAGGTGGGCTTCTCGGAGCTCAGGTGGTGTGCTGTGGAGAGTGACATTTTTGTTCTCCTCCCGCTGGTTCTTTGGGCTGGATTTGAGCCCCTGTGCTTAGAGGAAGGCGGAAAGAGCTGTTGGATGACAATCTCTGTGGAACTCCAGGTGCGAATAGCCTTGTCTTGGAGCCCGGGAAGACGTCTTTCAAACGCTGACACCTGTCTGTCTTTGGTTCGGGGTTCTCTAAGGGACACGTGGATTTTCAGGTGCCTGGAGCTCTCCCTTCTTGAAAAACTTGCCAGACTTTCAGAATGTAAAGCACACCAAAGGAAGGAGGGGCATGGGCCAAGGTCAGAAGACCTCCCAGGAACTCGGTGAAGCCCTGCCATTGCCTACTACAAGGGGAACACTTGAAGCAAGTAGATAACTCAGGTGTCAAGGAGGTGCCTAAGGCTGCTGGAAGCCAAGTGTTTTGCGACTGTGATGACAACGCATCCCACTTGCCCTTAGAAACCGTGTTCGCGACTCCCTGGGGTGAGGGGCTGTCTGGCCTCGCACTGTCCTCCCAGGAAGCTCCCTTTCCGTGGCTATTTAGTGGCATGGATGCCTGGCTTCTTGGCCAAGTCCAAGGATCTTATGAGCACTGCCCATACAAGGCTCCCTTGGGCTGAGGTGAGCCACTGAACTTTTAAACCGTCTTGCTATGTTGCCCGATTCTTTCAGCCAAGGCGCCCAAGCGTGGTGTGTTTTCTGGGACAACCTGCCAGCTTTCTTTCTGTGCTTCTGTTCCTTCATCCAGGGGAGCCAGGTGCCGCCCTGAAGCAGCAGGCTGGGAATTCAGACGCATCCACAGTCATGAGTTTTGCGGCCTCATTTGCATGTTTAACCTTCCTCTGCTTCTCTGATTTTCAGACAGATGCGGGCAAAGCCATTTCTGTAGACATTTCCGTGCTGCTGGAGAAAGCTGGGATTTGATCAAATAAATCATTGTCGGGACTATTTGAGTCTTACCCCCTCCCCAGGTCTCTTTTAAGAAGGGCATTTTGAGCAACTGTGTTATAAAGACATTTCATCCATGTGTATATCTTGGATTTTTATTTCACCCATGACTCCAGGACCACATTACAGTTTATCTTCCAAATTTATACACATGTACGGAAGTTTTGCTTTTCTATTCTGTGGGAACAACACTGGTAAGGAAACCAAAAGCCCTGGCCTCCAACTGTGGTCTCCTGCTCACAGACGCCCCTGCAGCGCGCCTGCTAGTACGGCCACTGCCAGGTCCCAGGGGGATGAGTTTGTTTGTGGGACTGTTAAGGACAATACAAAGTAAAGAATACATAGAATGGAAAATACTATATGATTATTGATCGCACTGGGCGTCGTGATCATTACCAGCATACCTGTCTGAAAGGCGTAACCCTCTGCTCTCTAGGTTGTCTATCTAGATATCTGTATTTAGGTAGATTTATTTCAAATCTAGTCGACTCCCCTTACAAGCTACTGAATCCTAAGATAGGCATTGCGGCTGAGTCTTAGTTTTCATATATTTGCTCTTTAGGATGTGATGAACATTATAGCTAACATATATATGGGAAAATGGTGGTGTAGTTGCTAAGTGAAGTGAAGAAGTGAAGTTGCTCAGTCGTGTCCGACTCTTTGCGATCCCATGGCCTGTAGTGTACCAGGCTCCTCCATCCATGGGATTTTCCTGGCAATAGTACTGGAATGGGTTGCCATTTCCTTCTCCAGGGGATCTTCCCGACCCAGGGATCAAACCTGGGTCTCCCGAATTGTAGACAGACGCTTTACCGTCTGAGCCACCAGGGAAGTCCTTGCTAAGTCATGGAAGCAACAGGGAAGTAGTTGCTAAGTCATGTCCAACTCTTTGTGACTCTATGGACTGTAGCCCACCACACTCCTCTGTCCATGGGATTCTCCAGGGAACAATACTGGAGTGGATTGCCATTTCCTTTTCCAGGGGATCTTCCTGACCCAGGGATTGATCGCAAGTCTCTTGCATTGCAGGCGGCCTGCAGGCAGATTCTTAACTGCCTGAGCCACCAGGGAAGCCCATATGAACGAGTTCCTGCCACCAGGTCAATGAATTTTTTCTTTTACTTTTGCCAACTTTAAATGAACTCTTCAGTACTAAAAAGAACAAACTGTTGCCTGACCCTGAGTGTTGTTACCAAGACATAAGATTCGGTCATGGAGCCTCTTTGGCTCAAGCACTAGTATTTCGTAAAGAGGTGCTGAGATTCCCTGAGGAAAAATAACACAGTGGCAAACCATCACTCTCAAAGTCGACATTCCTTTCTGCTTTTTGGCAACAGGAACCTCCTTTTTTTATTTACTTTTCTGTTTTATATTGGAGTACAGCTGATTTACAACGTTGCCTTACTTTCAGGTGTACGGCAAAGTGGTTGCATTATACGTATCCGTATATCCATTTTTTTCAGGTTCTTTCCCTTACAGATGATTACAGAATATTGAATAAAGTTCCTTGTGCCCCACAGTAAGTCCCTGTTGTTATCTATTTCATATATGCATGCTTAGTTGCTCAGTCATATCTGACTCTTTGCAACCCTATGGACTGTAGCCCACCAGGCTCCTCTGTCCATGGAATTTTCCAGGCAGGATACTGGAGTGGGTTGCCATTTCCTCCTCCAGGGGATCTTCCTGACCCAGGACTTGAACCCACGTCTCCTGTATCTCCTGCATTGGCAGGTGGATTCTTTTACCACTGCACCATCTGGGAAGCCCCCTTTATATATACTAGTGTATATACGGACTGCAGCCTACCAGGCTCCTCCGTCCACGGGATTTTCCAGGTAAGAGTACTGGAGTGGGTTGCCATTGCCTTCTCCGATGTTAATCTTAAATTCCTAATTTATCACTCTCCCCCACATTTCCCCTTTGGTAACATAAATTTGTTTTTGAAGTCTCTGAGTCTGTCTCTACTTGGTGAATGAGTCCATTTGTATCATTTTTAGATTTCACATGTAAGGGATATCATATGGTATTTGTCTTTCTCTGTGTGATGTACTTCACTTAGTATGATAATCTCCAGGTCCGTGTTGCTGCAGATGGCATTATTGCATTCCTTTTAATGGCTGAGTAGTATTCCGCTGTGTATATGTACCAAATCTTTATTCATTCCTCCATCACTGGGCACTTAGGTTGCTCCCATGTCTCAGCTCTTGTAAACAGTGCTACATGAACACCGGGGTGTATGTATTTTTTCAAACTGTAGTTTTGTCTAGGTGTATGCCCAGGAGTGGGACTGCTGGATCATATGCAACTCTATTTTCAGTTTTTTGAGGAACCTCCCTACTGTTTTCCACGGTGGCTGCACCAATTTACATTCCCAACAAGAGTGTAAGAGTTCTCCTCAGCCTCTCACGGGGACCTATTGCCTACTTTTGTCCACCTGGGCTCACCTGGTCCTGACCTCCCTGCAGGGCTGCTGCTCCTACCCTAGTGCCACGGGTAACACAGACTTTGTATCACCAGCTACAGTGAACAGGACACATTTGTCCTGGGAACACTTCCCTTGACAGGAAGCATGCGCTGGGCTCCTTCCTCCAGGACTCAGTTTGCAACTTTTGTGTGTAACTCAAGGAGACCCTTACGGTTTTCTTCTCTAACTGTCTGGACTACACAGTGTATAAATACATATACACAGTCTTGATTTTTCTTTATTTTTCAGTGTGCACTGACTTCTCTGGATACATTCTCAGTGCTTCCTGGGTGTGGGCCAGGCCTTTTCTCCCTCCTGGTCTTACTGCAGAGCTGACAGTCTGGTGGGGGACACACAGTAGGCAGTTGGTGTGAATTTAATGTCATGGAAAGGCAGCAACGGTTTCTATGGTATCTGCCAATTTTATGTTTTAAGCCGCTGCTAAAATTTAGAGAGTTTTCTCAAAGGTAGATCCATCGCTTTGCTCTACTGAATACATCTTACAGGTTTGATTAACAACAGTATCCCAGGAGAACAAGGTTGGGCATTCATATATCACAAGCAGTTTTTTGGAAAGACCCAAGACACAAAAGCACACAGCTGACATTATTTCTTTCATAAGGGCCAGTAATAGGCAAACCATGCTCTCGCCCCTATCCGGGAGGGGCAGTGACCGGCGGGGTATGAGAAGCGGTTTCTGGAATCCTGTGATATTTCATGTCTAGATCTAGAGGATAGTTTAGAAAGGTGTGTTCAACTTCGTGAAAACTCACCAGCGTGTGCTGATGTTCTGTGCACTTTTGTTTCTGAATCTATTCGTAAATATAAGAAAAAAATTCCTGTTTGTGTGTCCATTTATTTTTGTAGAACATGAGTAGGAACAACATCAATTTGGGCTCAAATAGAGATGATGCTTGGAGAAAGAAATAGCAACCCACTCCAGTATTCTTGCCTGGGAAATCCCACGGACAGAGGAGCCTGGTGGGCTACACGCAGTTCATGGGGTTGCAAAGAGCCGGACGCGACAGCGACTAAACCACCACTACCAGAGAGGGTGCTATCGTGACCTCCTCTAAAAGCCTCTGCCCCACGGACCTGGGAAAAGAGAGATCCTGCTCGTGTGGGGTCATCTCGAGGCCTGAGACATAGGTTTCTAGAGAAGGCAGAGTCAGCTGCCTCTCCAGTGGACAATGTAGAACTCTTCTCTCCCAGAAACACAGGTGCCTGAGCCAACCTGACAGGTGGATTCTCCATTGTCTGCCGTGGAGATGGTCCTCAGTAGTTGGGCAGCCCGACTCCCGGCTGTCTCAGTGGCCTCACAGATGGAGAGAGTGTTTATGAACAATACTGGCAAGGCATTTGCATGTAATATTTAAACCTCCTGGCTTATTAGGGGAGAAAAATATGTGTGTGTGCCTTTTTTTTTTTTTTGAGTAAACAATACAGACACTGAAGCTTAATAGAGTGACAGCATATTTTACTGAGCACATATCTTTTGGTGAGCAGCATTGCCTTTGCTATATTTCTCTTTTTTGGAAGGATTTACATACAGCCTTTGGTAGCACGGTTTTATGTTGCTTATGTGCTGATTCTGGCCTTGGGGAGAAAGGTAGGGAAAACCAGGATAAAACAGATTTTGTGCCCATATGACCAGGCCACAGGATCAGGGTTTTCTTAACTTCACCCTGAAGCACCTCGGATGGTGTTTCTCAACCAGGTATCAGAACTACCAGTGTTGCTTGTTAATAATGTCAATTCCTAGGTACCAGCCCGAACGTAGTAAATCTCTGGTGGGCAGGTCTCAGGATGCTACATTTAAAATAAACTTTCCTGATGATTTCCAAGCACCTTAAAGTTTGACAAATACTGGCCCAGTGGCTTCTGGCAGGTGTCAAATGTGGTCTGTGTCGGACTCAGAAAGCTTCCCAAGAATCTCTGGGAAAGGGTTTGTGCTGGGAACGTTTACAAAGTCAAGGTCACGGTGCCACGACGAGGCAGGCCAATCTTCTGAACTTCAGAGGGGAAGACATACAGCTCATCTTCCTGGAAGGGCAGGTTCAGAGTTCTTTGCGTGTCAGTAGCCAGCCTGGCAACTGCTCGCGGAGCGTTCCAGGCTTCTATCCTGCTGTGTTGGCACGGACTCTGACTTTTGCATTCCCTTTCTATCACAAAACTGTCCTTTTCTGTATGTTCATTTTGTTGTTGTTGTTTTTGTTTTTTTGCCACAGCAGCTGTTTCTAAAGGAACAGTGTTGCCTTTCTTTTGGTGGATTGTTTTCTTTCTTCCCAAAGACATTTGAAAGCATCCTCCCCTCTGGGTTTTGCTTAGTTGACTTTATTACAAGGACACATCACCAAAAGTACATCGAATGATGTGCCGGTTAAAGTAAAAAACAAACTAAAAAACTTTGTTGGAAAAGTAGTTAGAAATAAACCACAAGGAGAAAAGATTACTTCTGGTATAACTCAGCATTTCTAGGTAAGCGCATATAAGAAACAGTCAAGGAGAACTGGTTTGTGTCCTTCATCCCAGAGTCTGTTTGGGTGCTGGAATTAGAAGCATTGAGAACTTTAGGGTATTATCTCATAATCTGACTATTTTGATCTTAACTTTTTGATTTGAGAAGCTCTAGAGGAGAAAGTGTTTGACTTTTTCTTTGGTGGACTAAACAGTGACAGATGTGCCAATGGAATAGGGTAGATGTCTGATTCGACAGTTTCTAAGAGCTCTAATTTGGGGGTCTTGGCCCGAGGAGGGTCCCTGGGATGCCCACATGCAATCCAGATTGCATGAAGGTGTTGGTAGCAGATATAAGTATGAGGCAGCCGATAGGCAGCAAGGGCACTTGTCAAGGAAGGTTACCTTATAATCTAAAAGTTGTTTTGTTTTTTTTTTTTAACGTGCTCAGTCACTCAGTTGTGTCCAACTCTTTGGGACCCCATGGATTGTAGCCTGCCAGGCTCCTCTGTCCATGGAATTTTCCAGGTAAGAATACTGGAGTGGGTTGCCATTTCCTTCTCTAGGACATTTTCCCGACCTAGGGATCAAACCTACTACTTTTGTTTCTATGAATCTGACTACTGAAATAGCTCATACAAGTGGACTCACACAGTATTTGTCTTACTGTGATCTGACTTGACTTAGCGTGATGTCCTCACATTTCTTTACTAATTTTTATTGGTGCATAGTTGATTTACAGTGTGGATTAGTTCCAGGTGTACAGAAAGTGACTCAGTTATACACACACATGTAGCCACTCAGTTTTAGACTCTTCTTCCACGTGGGTCAGTACAGAATACCGAGTAGCGTTCTCTGTGCTATACAGGGGGTAGTTATTAGTTAACTGTATATACACTAGTGTGTATATTTTGATCCCAATCTTTCAGTGTATCCCTCCCCACTCCATTCCCCTTTGGTAACCGTAAGTTCATTATCTCAGTCTGCGAGTCTGTTTCTATTTTGTAAGTAAGTTCATCTGTGCCGTGTTTTTTTTTTAGATTCTACATATGTGTGATATCACATGGTATTTGTCTCTGTCTGGCTCACGTCACTTAGTACGATAATCTCTGGGTCCATCCCTGTTGCTTCAGATGGCGTATTTCCTTCTGTTGAGTGGCTGAGCGCTCTGCTGCTGCACACACGCACCGCGCCTTCATCCATTCACCTGCTGACGGACAGTTAGCTTGTTCGCATGTCTTGGCTGCTGTAGACAGTGCTGCAGTGAACACTGGGCTGCATGTAGCCTTTTGAATCATGGTTTTCTCTGGATATACGCCCAAAGGTGGGGTTGCTGGGTCATATGATAGCTCTGTTTTTAGTTTTTTAGAGAACCCCATACCCTTCTTCATGGTGACTGCACCACTTTACATCCCTTCCAACAGCCTAGGAGGGTTCCCTTCTCTCCACACCCTCTTCAGCTTTTGTTATTTGTAGACTTTGATGCTGATCATTCTGACCGGTGTGAGGTAATATCTCGTTGTAGTTTTGATTGGCACTTCTCTAATAATTAGTGATATTGAGCACAATGTCCTCAAATTTCATCCATGTTGTGGCACGTGACAGGACTTCCTTATCATCTGCTGCTGCTAAGTCACGTCAGTCGTGTCCAACTCTGTGCGACCCCATAGACGGCAGCCCACCAGGTTCCCCCGTCCCTGGGATTCTCTAGGCAAGAACACTGGAGTGGGTTGCCATTTCCTTCTCCAATGCATGAAAGTGAAAAGTCAAAGTAAAGTCGCTCAGTCATGTCTGACTCTTAGCGACCCCATGGACTGCAGCCTACCAGGCTCCTCCACCCATGGGATTTTTCCAGGCAAGAGTACTGGAGTGGGGTGCCATTGCCTTCTCCGCCTTATCATCTAAATGTTTTGAAATATGATTCCAAAAATTTCCCCAACTAGCATCTCAACTGAATGTCTGAAGGTGTCTTCAGGTTGTCATCACTGAGACAGAGGTGTGTGTGTGCCACAGGCACCTCATGGGCAGAGGCGTCAGATAGTGGTAAGTACCCTACATGTACAGGACAGCCCCTCTACCCTCCAACAAAGAAGTATCTGGCCTCAAATGGCCAATGATCAAGGTTGAATTTGAAAACAGGGCACATGACTGCGAAGATCAAGTTGGGAAGGACGTTCCCAGAGTAGCAGTGGCTTGGAAAGCTGTTTGGGCTTTGGAGCAAGAAAGGAAGTATCAAGCCTGAAGCCTGAAAAACAGACCTGTGTATTAACTTGATGGAGAGAAAGAAGAATTCACTTTTTCTATTTTTGTTTCAATTGTCTAGGATGGAAAAACATTTCCCAAAACAAAGAAAAAAATGCTAAAAACAAAATATGGAAGTATCGTGGCCTCAGAAATGTTGTTGTTTAGTCTTGAAGTCGTGTCCAACTCTTTTCCAACCCCATGGACTGTAGCCTGCCAGGCTTCTCTGTTCATGGAATTTTCCAGAGAGGAATACTGGAGTGGGTTACCATTTCCTTCTTCATGGGGTTTTCCTGACCCAGGGATTAAACCCACGTCTCCTGCATTGCAGGAGGATTTTTATCTTATTTATTTATTTATTTTTTAGCACTGAGCCACCTGGGGAGCCCTGGCCTAAGAAATACAAGCCAGTAAAGACTTAGTAAATTTAACAGAACTGAAGTTCCCCAAAAATAAAAAGAACCAAGCCTCTAAAATGCTAATGGAACTTAGAAATGTGATTTGAGTCTCAGCATCATTGTCAGTAACCTCTGAGGGCACATAAAGAAGTTCCAGAAAAATGAGGACAGTCGTATAATTCCCTTATTCTCATAAAGACTAGCTTCTGGTTGATATAAACTTGTAGCCTTGATGTTTACAACCTTGCAACATTGTGAAATAGATCATTAAGTTGTTTATGTACCTTTAGAAAAGGCAAGGATCCATAGCGACTTCTGCCTGCAGTCAGCTCTTTATACCTGTGGATGCGAAATCCAGCCTCAGATGTACTGGTCCATTTTATACCAATGACTTGAGCATCTGTGGATTTTGTAATTGTCTGGGAACCTGGAACCAGCCCACTGAGGATGCTGAGGAGTACCTGTATTAATTTAGAGGAAGACAGCTGAAGCTGACTTCAGTTCCCTTATAAATACTTTATGAGGCTGGTAGATGCATCAAACTCTCCAATCAGTTTTTTCCTTGATGTCAGCAAAGCGTTTGAGCGGATCAGACTTGTCGCTAGTCGTGTGGGGCTATGTCCATCCAGGTGGAGGTCTCTAATGGAGTTACATAGGCTTTAGCCCTTGGTACTGCATCTTTTTAAGTCAGCGACTGAATTAGATGACACAAAGCAAAGACAAATAATGCACATTTTGATTACAATTAAAATTCTATTTATTACCTCCACAAGTTGGGATGATGATTCCAAAGCCTCCAAAACAAAACTTCAGAGTAAACTGGCCCTTAATTTGCATCAGTAAGTTAAATACACATGTGAAAATAACAAAGACATGGCTTGCTAGCAGTTTCTGAAGAACATCTGTGGTTCTGATGGACCTGTCACATCACACGTTCAAAGAGTTGTCAAAAGAGAGACACTACTTATCTAATATCTTATTAACATCTAATAAGATATTAGACTGTGTAGATCATGGAAATGATTGCTTGTGCTAATTAGACCACACAGAGAATTTTGTTGTGTTCCAGTGTGATCTTTCAGGGAGGACTATTATAACTGATCTAGTTGTTAGGATGAGGAGGAAGATAGTTGATTGTTGATTGATTATGGTTGATTAGAAACTGTGTCCTGGGAGAAATATTTGAAGTAACTAGAGAAGAAAAAAGATCTAGAGCAGCCTTGGTTAATTAGACACCCAGGCTTAATATTCTAGGAAAGTTATTACATAAGAAGGGTTTTTTCATACTAAGAAGTAAATTGGGAGCATAGAAATAAGACTTCTGACCTTCAGAAAACACTGTCTAACAACTGGTCTGAGACAGCACAAGATCCCATCTGTTTAAGAGCAACTGATGTGCCCTGAAGGGGCTGGAGCAGGGGTGATGAAGAGGAGATTTGTTTTCATTTGATGGAGAGCAGGTTAAATCAGAGGGCTTCCCTGGTAGCTCAGCTGGTAAAGAATCCACCTGCAATTCTGGAGACCTCAGTTCTATTCCTGGGTCAGGAAGATTCCCTGGGGAAGGGATAGGCTATGCACTCCAGTATTCAGCTTCCCTGGTGACTCAGACGGTAAAGAATCTACCTGTAATATGGGAGACCTGGGTTCGATCCCTGGGTTGGGAAGATATCCTGGAGAAGGAAGTGGCAACCCATTCCAGTATTCTTGCTTGGAGAATCCCAGGGGAACCTGGTGGGCTACAGTCCATAGGGTCGGAAAGAGTCAGACTCGACTGAGTGACTAAGCGCACAGCACTGCAGCTGAGTCGCTTCAGTCATGTCTGACTCTGTGCGACCCCATAGACGGCAGCCCACCAGGCTCCCCCACCCCTGGGATTCTCCAGGCAAGAACACTGGAGTGGGTTGCCATTTCCTTCTCCAAAGCACGCAGCACAGTACAAGTTAAATCAGAAGGCATCACACCTGGTGTCTTACTAGAATCACTTGGGAGCTGTTTTTTTAAACTTACTAAGGTCAGAAATCCATCCCAGAGGTTCTAATTGAGTAGACATGGGGGAAGGGCCCAAGAATCTATATTTTAAAACAGAAAGTTCCTTAGGTGATTGAGGTGTGCACTAACATTTGAGAAGCAAGCGCGTGGTCCCTAAGCTCTCCTTCAGTTTCACGATTCCGAGAAGATAAGGGCCACAGAGGGAAGGTCTCCACAATGCCTCAGTGAACTTGACCTCCCCTCCATCTCCTTGTGTTTCTTCAAGGTCTATCAAAGTCAGGCACCGTGGAGAGACCTTTACAGAGGTTATCTCACTTAATTCTCACCACAAACAAATAAAGAAGCCCTATCCTGAGGTGCCTGCTGGACTTGTGGAAACTGAGGTTCAGAGAAGGTAGATGACAACTTAGAAGCAGAAGGAAGATTCAATTCCAGATTGTCTGATGGCAAAGTTGGTTCTGTCCACCAATTCTCTCTTCTGTCTTCCACATACTGTTCTGCAAACAAAAGAGCATCGGGTTCTAAGATACATAAAAGAATGTATCCTGGAAAAGGTAGAAAGATGATAAATCTTGTTTTTCCCTTCTTATCGGCCCCCTCCTCAGACCCATGGAGTTCTGCAGGTTTATCCTGCCTTCTGACACATTAGTGACACATATGTTTTTTTCACCCTTTCTACTCTTTGTATTTTGTTTTTTAAAATCTATTGGATTACAGTTGATTTACAGTGTTGCATTAATTTCAGGTGTGCAGTATGGTGATTCCATTATACACACATACACACACTCACACACACACTCATTCTTTTTCAGATTCTTTTCCTATTTAGGTTATTACAGAATATTGAGCAGAGTCCCTTGTGCTGTACAGTAGGTCCTTGTTGGTTAACTATCTTATTAATGTATATATAGTAGAGTGTGCATGTTAACCCCAAGGTTCTAATTTATTCCTCCCTGCATGTTTTCCCTTTGGTAATTGTAAGTCTGTTTTCCAAAACTGTGAGTCTGTTTCCATTTTGTAAATAAGTTAATTTATTTCATTTGTTAAAAATTAGATTCCACGTATGAGTGATATCACATGATATTTGTCTAGTTCCTTTAGTTCTTAAATTGTCAAAACCTTCCTGGATCTTTGCCTTTTTTCCAAATCAAGACTAACACTATTTCTGTGGTCCCTTGAGAGCTAGTTTGTTTGTGTAGAAGTTACCTGAATGGATTGAAGGGGAGAATTTGTTTCAAGGAATAGTCCCAGTAGACAGAGCCCCCACGCCTTTGTCCTCACAAGCATCCTGTTCAGAGAAGAATCCATAATAAGATGCATGCCACATAAGTGCGGTTAGGAATATATAGGAAACACATATGAAAAACCTGCCCAGCTAGTCATATCATAATGTGAACAATGCTTCTGAAAATTCTGCTACAGATTGAGCACAGTGGGCCTGGTTGCATATCCTCTCTTTGAGGTTTAGAATAACACACCATCAGGCAATTTTCTGGGCATCATCAAGCAATTGCCCAGAAAATCATGTTTTTCAGCTATAACTATACCACGTCTGTCTGTCCGTCTATCTATCTATCTCTCATTTCTATGGACTTGAAAACACTTGAGCTGGAATTCTAATTTCTTCAGTATATCTGGAGATATTCTGAAAATACCTATAATCACCGTGGTTTTAAAGCAGATATTCTGGAACTATCTACACTCACCAGGTTTTTAAATAAAGCTTCATTGATGGAGAGAGCCAGACAGAGAGTGACAGTCCTGTGACACAGCTGATGGGAAACCGAGGCTCAGAGAGGCTGCAGGGAGTAGCAGAAGTCACACAGCAGCAGCAGCCCGTGGCTGGGGTGGCCCAGGGCCAGGCTCTGTTCTTCATTCCTGTATGTATCTATTTTAAAATGTATGTTCTCAGATGGGATTTAATCAAGACACTGTGTAAAAACCACAAAACATAAATAAGGAAGTAAATAAATAAACAAAGCTTCACTGAACACGGAGGGAAACCTCTCCTATTGTTTGTCAGCTCTTAACCCCTCTCATCCCAGGGCCTGGTGACCAAGTTTCATAGAGCTGATGACCTTGGAAACACAAATCATACAAATCGAATGGCTCCTTCATTCCAAGTGCAGGCTGAGTTTTATTTTTTTCAAAGCTTCTTGAAAACACATTAAATTTAAATAAAATCTCCAGGCAGGCTGTTCGGTTATGTCTGACCTTTTGGTAAACATGATGAATGGAGTTCCAGTACAAACGCTGCCCTCGGTACAGAGTTCTGCTAGCTGCAACGGTGGGCCTCCGGGCAGAGGCGAAGTGGTCTTCACTGAACTGTTTCACTGAGGGTGCAGGTAGGCTGTCAGTCAGGAGCAGCCTTGCCAGGGTTTTCAATAAACCATGATTAGGCTGTAGAGTTCTTTTCAGGCTTTCGGCTCTGCTCGCATTTAACCGATCACATTCCCTCTTCACAGCTGCTTCTCACAGAACATCTTTAAGCTCTTGCGGGAGACAGAGGGAGGTTTGAATGTGATCCAAGCATTGGGTTTCCATTAAATTCATCGAGGAACAAAAGACCGGAGGGGGGAGGTATATTTGGTGGAGACTGGGTGCACTGTCTGATTTCCGTGTTCTCTGGGAAATCCTGCTTCTTTCTGGTCACTTAATAAGCAAGTGGGGAGCTGTGTCTTGGGGAGGAGCCTGGCACAGCTCAGAGGCTTGGGAGGTTAGCCTCAAGGCTTCTGAGGAAAGGGAGGGGCAGACCTTCTGTTTCTCTGGGCATTGGTTTCTTTATCTTTATAATCAGGGTGGTGGAGAGAAAATTCTGGCTGCTTTGGCTTCCATGATTCTAGTATAGAGGTTGACAGATTATTTTCCTATGGAGGGTGAGGTAGTAAATATTGGGTTGGCCACAGCGTTCGTTCAGATTTTCTGTTCCATCTTATGGAAAAACCCAAGCGATCATTTTGGCCAACCCGATATTTTTGACTTGTGTAGGCCAAGAGGCACAATCAAGGATCTTGCATAGGTATTATAGAACAAGAGGGCAAAGAAATGCCCATCAATTTTAACTGAGACATTGTAAAATATACCACTAGTTATCAAGTATAATTTTCTTTCTTTTTTCTTTTTTGTAATGGAGGTCTTCTAATGAGGAGAACAGAATTCTGGTATTTATTTTTTTGTTGGGAGTGGATAACATCTTGCTTCAGTGGGATTCAAACTTAGTCTTCTCTGTCGTCAGAGAGATTGCAAATATTGATCTGTAGAAACCGTTCTTGGGTCATGCATGCGTGCTAAGTTACTTCAGTCATATCCGACTCTTTGAGACCCCATGGACTATAACCCACCAGGCTCCTTTGTCCGTGGGATTTTCCAGGCAAGAATACTGGAGTGGTTTGCCATCCCTCCTCCAGGAGATCTTCCCGACCCAGGGACCAAACCCGAGGGTTTCTTGTGTCTCCTGCATTGACAACTGAGTTCTTTACCACTAGCGCCACCGGGAAGCCTGCTTGGCTTCTGGGCCGTGTGGAAACAGGAGTGGGCCTCGTTGGGGCCACAGGAAGTAATGTGTCGGTCTGTCTGGTGGTGCAGAAATGCCCCTGAAGGAGTTGAGAAAGGAACTGAGTTAAAAAGAGGCATCAGACAACACAAAAAGGAAAGGTGTTCCAGGCAGACGGGAACATGTGGACCAAAACAGGGCAGCAGTTGATGGCTTATATCTCAGGTCAGGACGGCAGTGGGAGCTCAGGATGGGGAGGGCGTGGGCTCTCAGTGAACACGTCCTGCGGCAGAAGCCACACCAGAAACAAAATGCATCTTCCAATACCAGCCAATTAAAAATTATTTTTGTCTGCTGCTGCTGCTGCTAAGTCGCTTCAGTCGTGTCCGACTCTGTGCGATCCCATGGACGGCAGCCCACCAGGCTCCCCAGTCCCTGGGATTCTCCAGGCAAGGACACTGGAGTGGGTTGCCATTTCCTTCTCCAATGCATGAAAGTGAAAAGTGAAAGTGAAGTTGCTCAGTCGTGTCCGACCCTCAGCGACCCCATGGACTGCAGCCTTCCAGGCCCCTCCGTCCATGGGATTTTCCAGGCGAGAGCACTGGAGTGGGTGCCGTCGCCTTCTCCATACTTTTGTTTAGTCCAACTCAAACTGTCCACTCTTGTCACCTCTCTATGGTTATTTTTACGACTTTTTAAAATTACTAGTCACTGTCCGTGGCCAATATACTTTTTTGGTTGATTTCTTTGCTTCTAAAATTATATATGACCTGCTATCAAAATGTCGCAGAAGGCAGTGGCACCCCACTCCAGTACTCTTGCCTGGAGAATCCCATGGACGGAGGAGCCTGGTGGGCTACAGTCCATGGGGTCGCTAAGAGTCGGACATGACTGAGCGACTTCACTTTCACTTTTCACTTTCATGCATTGGAGAAGGAAATGGCAACCCACTCCAGCGTTCTTGCCTGGAGAGTCCCAGGGACGGGGGAGCCTGGTGGGCTGCCATCTATGGGGTCGCACAGAGTCGGACACGACTGACGTGACTTAGCAGCAGCAGCATCAAAATGTAGTCACTGAGTTCTGATGGATTATATAAACAAATACCTCTGGGGGTTCAAGGTGCTTCTAAAGTAAACTGCCCTCTGATTTGTTTAGGTGTCTCAGTGGATAAAGAATCCACCTACAATGCAGGAGATGTGGGTTCTACTCTTGGGTCGGGAAGATCCCCTGCAGGAGGGCATGACCACCTGCTCCAGTATTCTTGCCTGGAGAATCTCATGGACAGAGGAGACTGGCAGGCAGCAGTCCGCAGGGTCACAAAGAGTCAGACACGACAGCACACACACGCGCAGACAGCCAGCCAGTGATACACATTCAGGAAGGCTTGGATGTCGTCTCTGCAGTGACGTCATGTTATAGGTTTTATTGATTTTACATAGTATAGAGTAGTTTTACATTTCTGCAAGTAAATGTTTATGTCCAGTTAAGTTAATTATGCTGCTGCTATGTCCTCAAGCAAAATCACTCTTTCCCTGCCCCCCAAATAGCCTGAAAATGCGAACCTATTTCTGTTGTGTAGTTTACGCAGGCTTCACTCTTGAGACTGCAGTGGTGCTTCCCCACATCCTGTTTCAGACAGATCCCTTGACTGGTGGTCTAGAGAGTCATGCAGCCCATTGCTTTCTGTGAGGTCTGTCATAGCCTGAGTTCTAGAAAGCAGAGCCTGAATCAGGGCTTGAAGTGCTGAGGCTTTATTTGGGAGATGGAGTCTAGGGCACAGAGTGAGATAAAGAAGAAAGCCAAGAAAGATGTGAACCAAGGTAAAGCCCCGCATTGCCAAGCTGGCTGTTGCTTTACAATGAGCTATGAAGAGATGGTCTGGAATGCTTGCTGGTGCATCCACTGAGCCGAAAGGACATCTTCAGGCCATCTGTTTGGTGGACCTCTGCCTTAGGGACGTCCACAGGAGGAGTGGAGGACAGGAAGTTCATTGGCCCAGCTCCTTCCCATGCCTGTGTCTCCTAGGTCCAGATTCACATTGTGATCAGTTAACTCTGCCGCACTGCAGGATTGCATCACGTGGTCCCTTGGGTATCTTCTTGGAATGCCGGATCTCATTACTTGCTTCGATTTACACCCAGAATATGAGAGGCAGCCAGGAATCCTAGGTCTGTGGCTGCTTGGGCCAAACACATGACAGTGACCCAGGGGGAGGTTAACACCCCAAGAGCAAGGGGCTGGTCAGCTACTGGAGGTCGCAGCGGAGGTCACAGCCCACACTGAGAAGTGGGAAGCCAGTGAGGTTTGCATCTGATCCAAGGTCACTAGTCAGATGCCAAGTTAGACTCTAGAATGAGAGGGGCCAATAGGCTAGGGGTGGGATTGACCTGAACCTAAAATGTGGGTGAAATTGAGATTTCTAGAGACAGCAAACGGCTGTTTCTCAGTGAGTCATGGATGACAGCAAGATACAGAGATGAAAAATCTGGGAGGTGAAAGTCTGGGCCATCCGCAGGCCAGTGTGGCCGGGGTGGTCTTGAACTTTCTTTGTGCTGTGTGTTTAGCACTGTTGTTGGCCACATAGCCACCTTCCCCCCAACCCTCACTTCTATCGTTTAGGAAACACCCATCCTGTAGCTCAGCTGTCATGCCCTCTCCACACACTTCAGGTAAGCTGGCCCAACCCCAGGCTTCCCTGGTGGCTTAGCTGGTAAAGAATCTGCCTGCAATGCGGGAGACCTGGGTTCGATCCCTGGGTTGGGAAGATCCCCAGCTCTGGAGATTGCATCTTGATTAGTTCCAACCAGTCAAGGAGGTCACGTGGCTCTTGCCAGTTATTGATTGAAAGATGGGTATGACCCAATTCAATGAGCAGAAGGATGCTGGGGGCTTCTGGGAGAGTTCTCTCATTGCTCAGGGAGAAATGTGGGGTGTATAGGGTGTCAAGTCTGGATGCGGTGCCTGGATCAGCTCTAACCATCCCAGGGGGATGAGAGACACCAGACTGAGGGCAAAGGAAAGTTTTTAGAGACAACAGATGGGAAAGAAGTAAAGAACTTTGGTCTTAGATGAGATTTGTCCATCATGTTGACCAAATGACAACCTGCCTTACAACCAAATATTCTGAAAAAGAATGAAATACCCAGCAGGTGGAAATTCATCACAATGGGCAAAAGAAATGTCCTTTGTTCAAATGGCTGCGATGGAATAGATGCAGGTAGATCTTTACTTCCCACAGGTTGGAAGCAGAGACTATGCCAGTTGGATGCAGCAGAAACACGGTCAAATAGCTGGACATTTTTTTTTAAATCCTCAGGCTCTGTCTTTTACTGTTGCCAATTTTTCTTTTCCTACTACAGGCACAGATAATATAAAGACCTTAGAGGTTTGTTGTAAAGATGCAATGAGGTGTTTTATATAAAGGCCCTCAACAGTGCAATCAACCAGCATCTCCTTTCCCCTGTCATTTCTTCACAATGACAAAAAAGTACCTTTTTTCTGTCATAGAAAACTGACTGTATGTAGGAATATTATAGGAAAGATGCTGACTTTACCTGATTTTACCACATTTAATAGGAAATAAAGTACTTTCCAATCATGAGATTCTATGACTTTGGGATGACTTTAACTGCAATAAAGGCATGTGTTCAGTTGTCTGAGATCTTTCTCTATTTATATTGTAGAACGTTTGCCCTACATGAAGATTAATAGACAGACCATAAGGAGTACAGTATGTCTACTCATGCGATCCTAGAGTTAACAATTAGTTATCTTCTTCCATCAAAATTATAATTTGAAGACTTGTACCAGGCTATGTCAACAGGGCATGAATGATTCACATGAAACACACTGATATGTCTTAGCTTGAGCAATTTAAAGGTTTGGGTGGTCCTTGACTTAATCAGCCTGACTGGACTTGCTCCATATTGGCTATGACTGCATAGTAAGGCTGAACAAACTTATACTCTTTCCAGCTCTTCGAGGATAGTCCTTGAGAAGTCCCATTAACTCTCTCTCTCGCATTCTCCACCCCAGTGGAAAAGCTCATTTATAAAACTTGTTCACATCTCCCCACAGGGCCGGCTCCGTGTGGACCAGGATGCCATGGCCAGACAGAGAGGGGCATGGTCACCTCAGAAAAGCAGGTGCAGATGATAGCAAGCCACCCATACCATATATTTGAAAATCATATTCTTTTGTTACGAGAGTGGTATATTGTTATTACAGGCCTTTTAGAAAATAGGGCAGGGAGGAAGAAACATCCTACTGGGAGGCAGTGATTTAAAAAACTTGGGATTTCTTCCCCCTCCTTCCTTCCCTCCTTTTCTCTTTCCTTCCATCTTTCTTTCTTTTTTATTATACTTTTTAACTGTGGGTATAGTTGCTTTACAATATTGTGTTAGTTTCTTCCTTCTTTCCTTCCTCTCTCCCTCCCTTCCTCTCGCTCTTCTGTTCTTCCTTCTTCCGTATACACAAAAATATATACACTAAGAGGTTTTTGTAACAATGAGGAAATTGAATTAAAATATTTCTGTGCTCTTATATACCATTTCCCCTTTTTACATATGGACATTTTCCACTCATATTTTAAAAGATTGCATGGGCTCTGCCATCAGTACGCATCTTAACTTGTTTTCTCTACTTATTTTCCAACTGATAGAGATTCATATTATCTTCTACTTCCTTCCATTTTAAGCAGCATTGAGATGAAAATCTGAATCCGCTATTGCGCACTATCCTACAGTCATCTCCCTGGTATGGCTATGAGAATCAATGGAAAGACTATTGTGGAAAACAAATTCTTTTTCATATTCTTTTCCACTGTGATTTATCTCAGGATATTGAATATTGTTCCCTTGCTATACAGCAGGACCCTGTTGTTTATCCATTCTATGTATAATAGCCTCTCCAACCCCCTCCTTGTCCACCACAAGTCTTTCTCATATCTATTTCATAGATACTGCTTCTATTTCAAGATAAATTCATTTGTGTCATATTTTAGATTCCACATATTAGTGATATCATATGGTATTTTCTTTCTCTCTGATTTCAATTCAGTCCAGTCGCTCAGTCATGTCTGACTCTTTGCAACCCCATGGACTGCAGCACGCCAGGCTTCCCTGGCCATCACCAACCAGAGTTTACTCAAATTCATGTCCATTGAGTCAGTGATGCCGTCCAACCATCTAATCCTCTGTCATCCCCTTCTCCTCCTGCCTTCAATCTTTCCCAGCAACAGGGTCTTTTCTAAGGAGTCAGTTTTTTGCATCAGGTGGCCAAAGTATTAGAGTTTCAGCTTCAGCATCAGTCCTTCCAATGACGATTCAGGACTGATTTCATTTAGGATTGACTGGTTTGATCTTGCAGTCCAAGAGAATCTCAAGAGTCTTCGCCAACACCACAGTTCAAAAGCATCAATTCTTTGGTGCTCAGCTTTCTTTATAGTCCAACAATCACATCCATACATGACTACTGGAAAAACCACAGCTTTGATTAGATGGACCTTTGTCAGCAAAGTAATGTCTCTGCTTAATATGCTGTCTAGATTGGTCATAGCTTTTCTTCCCAGGAGCAAGTGTCTTTTAATTTCATGAGTGCAGTCACAATCTACAGTGATTTTGGAGCCCCCCCAAATAAAGTCAGCCACTGTTTCCACTGTTTCCCCATCTATCTGCCATGAAGTGATGAGACCAGATGCCATGATCTTCATTTTCTGAATGTTGAATTTTAAGCCAACTTTTTCATTCTCCTCTTTGAGTTTCATCAACAGGCTCTTTAGTTCTTCTTCGCTTTCTGCCATAAGGGTGGTGTCATCTGCATATCTGAGGTTGTTGATATTTCTCCTGGCAATCTTGATTCCAGCTTGTGCTTCATCCAGCCCAGCATTTTGCATGATGTACTCTGCATATAAGTTAAACAAGCAAGGTGACAATCTACAGCCTTGACGTACTCCTTTCCCCATTTGGAACCAGTCTATCGTTCCATGTCCATTTCTAACTGTTGCTTCTTGACCTGCATACAGATTTCTCTGATTTACCTCACTTAATATGATAATCTCTAGGTCCGTCCATGTTGCTGCAGATGGCATTATTTCACTCTTTTTGTGGCTGAGTAGTATTCCATTGTGAATATGTCCCACATCTCCTTTATCCATTCTTCTGCCAATGGACGTTTAGGTTGTTTCCATGTTTTTGGCTGTTGTGAATAGCGCTGCTATGAAGACTGGGCTACACGTATAGTTTTGAATTGGAGTTTTATTTGGATGTGTGCCCAGGAGTGGGGTGGCTGGATCATGTGACAACTCTATTCTTAGTTTTTTGAGGAACCTCCTTATTGTTTTCCGTGGTGGCTGCACCAATTTAATTCCCAGCATCAGTGTAGAAGGGTTGCCTTTTCTCTACACCCTCTCCATCATTTATTGTTTGTGGATTTTTGATGGTGGCCATTCTAACTGGTGTGAGGTGATACCTCACTGTAGTTTTGATTTGCATTTCTCTAATAATTACTGGAGACATAACTATTCTACGATAAAACGTATGTGGGAATGACACTTCTTAAAGTTTGAGTATTTGTTGTTGTTCAGTCGCTAAGTCGTGTTCAGCTCTTTGTGACGCCCTGGACTGCAGCACTCCGTCCTATCCCCAATACATTAGTACCTAAATCAAAGAACTTTTGGAGGCATCTGAAAACATTTTCTTAGAGGAGTTAACATTATTCTCAGTTAGATACTCTTATTTTCAAATCTTATTTTGATAAAGGCAAGCGTCTTGTCATACATGCCTCAACATTTTAAAACCTGTGAGCATTGAAGCCATATTGCATTGGGTGATTTAATGTGGAGCAAAATTTGGGGACTTGTTCACTTAGTCACCTGTGACAATGAATTGATTCAAAACTGTTTTCTGAGGAAAAACTTGACCAGCCCTGCCTGTGGGCTGATGGGGAAAAGGAAACGCTGTAAGTTACACAATTCTTCCCGAGCGGTTGGCCTGCTTCCCTTCCGGTGGACATTCTGAATTGTGGAGCTGACCTGGCTGACCGCTTCCCATGGGCTGCCGGCCACATTGCGGGTCACAAGTTCACGCTGTGATGTGTGTTCTAACTTCATTCCTGTTCTCTGTTTATGTCTCTGATGCATTTTTCTTTTTAATTCTCTACTTCACTTGTAATTTTTGCTGTGTCTTGTATTTTAAAGTCTCCTTATAAATGCATTTAAATTCTTTCTGAAACAAAGTATGAGAAACAAGACTAAGCTGCATGAGTGGTGGCTAAATAAAAAATAATAAACAAGCACATCTCATCCAAGCCAGAAATTAAACTTCCTAATGAATATCTGCACCTTCAAAATATTGACCTTCAGGGACCGTAGATTTGTTTGCAACTGATGTTGTTACCGATGAAAACATCTTTGAAACTTCCTTTTAGAATTTTCTCCTAAGCTGTTGGCACAGGGTGTAAGCATTTCATGGTTGTACGACTTTTTGGGTCATTACGGTTTTTGGAAAAAGACCAAGGTGTTTCATGGTGTAGCCTGCTGACCTAAATGGCTCATCAAGCTTGGAGATCAAGTTGGCTTCTCTTTTTTCAAATATAAGGCACAATATAAAGGAATAGAACTGTTTTTAAAAATGTAGTCAATAAACCAGCATTGCAAGTGTATCTCAAAGTAAAACTTCCCAGGAGTTCCCATTGTTAGGTGAAGGGCATGCCCTTTGAGGAAGGGCACGAATTTGGATGTGTCTCTTCTGACGTGTTTTTTCTAAAGCATCTTCCCCCTCAAGCCCACCCCACCATCTGAAGTAAAAGAGAAGATTCAGTAAAGTGTTAGTCATGGTGGTTAACACATTACAGGGAAACTGCATGGGGGGAAGAGAGAAAACTGCTTGGGTCCTGCAATTCTCCCCACCCCCCTTACATGATGCCACAGGAGACATGTGAGTTTTGTCATACAAGGTAGGGGCATAGGGCTTCATGCCGATCTTTTGAATGCTGATAATAATATAATTATTTATGAGTGGAAAATCTGGAACCATTTTGCCTGGAGTGAAGGACTATTTCTGAAGCTCTGCTTACATTCTAGAACTTTAACTGCTGCTCACATACATCAAGTCTCTTTTACTGTTTGTTATATGTTTATTAACAATAGTAGCTCATGTTAACCCTTGTAGCTCAGTCAGTGAAGAATCTGCCTGCAATGCAGGAGACTGGGGTTCGATCCCCGGGTTGGGAAGATTTCCTGGAGAAGGAAATGGCAACCCCCTCCAGTATTCTTTCCTGGAGACTCCCATGGACAGAGGAGCCTGACGGGCTACAGTCCGTGGGGTCTCAAAGAGTCAGACACGACTGAGTGACTCAACCACCACCGTATGTTTATTACCTTCAACTCCATCAGTAAAGAATCTGCCTACAATGCAGGAGACCCAGGTTTGATCCCCAGGTTGGGAAGATTTCCTGGAGGAGGGCATGGCAACCCACTCCAGTATTCTTGCCTGGAGACTCCCATGGACAGAGGAGCCTGGCAGGCTATGGTCCATGGGGTCACAAAGAGTCAGACATGACTGAACGGACTGAGCACACAGCACAGTCACATCGGAGTGGGGTGTGGTTTCAGCGCCACTGTCAGAGCTCATGCTGGGACTAGTCAGCCTTCCCAAGTTTCAGTTTCCCCCTATTGACAGTGAGAATAGTAATACCATAGATGACAGAGTTTGAGATTCTCTATCTAATGTGCTGAGTGTTGAGAGTGCAATATGGTAGACATCTATTAAATATGACCTCTCCTCCTTTGCATCACTTACATACTAAGGAATGGTTCACATTAAAAGAAACACTTTGGAGGTTTTCTTGGTTATTTGTTGTAGGATATTCTTGGAATTCCAGATTTTACATCTAAGTCTTGAGATTTAGAAAAAAGTCTGACTTGAACTGTCAGAAATTGAAATAAAAGAGATAGAAGAGATAGAACATGTTGAAAAGGTAAAACGTTTGAAATAGTAAAAATGCAAAAATCTTCAAAACATGTGTCCAGTTGCAGCCAAATAAATATGCAAAATTTTTTTCTTCTGTAGATGGTAGTGAGAGAGAATTGACTATACTGTAAGTGTTGGATGGTAACTCCTAATAGTCAATACGTTAATAGATACTTCTGTCTCCCTTAAGACACAGTGTTTCTAGAGCATATAGACAATTTGATTTGTTTTCTTTGCTGTTGTTTGGGTTTATTTAGCTAGCAGGATCCCCATGCAATTTTTACTCAACAAATCACTGATCTCCTTTTTAATGGCATGATGTCTTTTCCATAGGGAGTCCTTATGGATCCTACTGGAAGGCAAGACCGGATAAGAGCGAACAGCTTCCTAAAGAGACTCAGACGTTTTATAGCCCTGGAATAAAAGATGAATGTACAGTGCTTGAAAAATGAATTTAGGGATTCTTTCCTAGAGATTTGTTCACTTTGGGAGTCTTAAAATTGTAGCTCATGGCCCTAAAACATGAATTTGTAGCTTGATGAAAAAAATAAAAGTGTTAGTCCCTAAGTTGCGTCCGATTCTTAGCGACCCCATGGACTGTAGCCCGCCAGGCTCCTCTGTCCATGGAATTCTCCAGGCAAGAATACTGGAGTGGGTTGCCATCTCCTTCTCCAGGGAATCTTCCCAACCTGGGGATTGAACCTGGGTCTCCTGCATTGTAGGCAGATTGTTACTGACTGAGTCAAAGGTGAATTTTTAGCTTGATAGAGTACAGTAATTTCAGGATTCTTTTTTTTTTTTTTTAAGATGTATGCTGCCAAAGATTTGTATTTTGTAGGGTTTTTTACTAAATAGCATTCCCTCAATAATAAATTAATTAGTTCCATCTGGGTTCTGATTGGTTTCTCACATAAACATGACTCCAGATTTAAATCAATGATCCAAGTTTAGTTTATTTTCATTTATTATGAAAATGCATAAATCATTAATTGTAATGAAGTTAAGTACATAGTAAACACCATTCATCGTTATGGGTACCTGTTTAAGTTATCTCTCTGCAGTTTGGTCTGAGCAAGTAGGTTCTTTTTAAATAGGGGTGTCTTCTGAGCTTGGGTCAGAGTCAGGCTTATCAATTTTGTCCCGGAAAATTCCATGACAAGGTGGTGTGTTATAGTGCAACAACTTTTGAAATCTTTTTCAGAATATTTCTGGAGTCTTGGGGCAGCATGAGAACATCAGTGTTACCATACTGAGTTTAATTCCAGGCAAAGCAAAGAAAATCAATTTTTAAATTTGTCTTTCATCACCTTATTATGAGAAAATTCTCAGTAGATCTCTAGGAATACTGCAACAGACTTATGAGTATGCCCTTTCCTCATTCACTCACTGGGAACCTTAGGTTGAAAATCACTGATTTTGCAGAAAGAAGCAAAAGTTGAAAGCTGTGGTTCTTATCCCGCCCAGTCGCTAATAAACCAGGGATCTATGGCATCCTTTCCCACTTTGAGCAAACTTAGTTCCCCTAAGTGTCAATGAAGACCTTGAACTAGATGACATCACTAGGTCACACCCAGTGTCCTAGGGTTGTAAACCCATCCTTAAAGCTCTCATTTTGTTATTTTCCGAAAAGAACCTTGTGTAGGTACTTGGCTGGTTCCAGATGATCCTCACTTCACTGTATAATGGAAAATCACACAGAAAGAGAAGTTACCATATTCCTAACTAGGTGTAGGAGGAGAAATTTCCTCTCTTACAAATAGCCATGTCCAGAAGTAATCTGTTTTCTTTTATAAAGCTGTTCTTAAATCTCTTTTGACATGGCCATCCATGGGGTTCCATTAGGATTTGTTGAAGTAGTTACAAATATTTTTCTGTTTTTTAAACATTGGAGATCATGGTTTATATATATATATATATATATTTTTTTTTTCCTCACCATGTAGGTTATTTGCCTCAGAATAGCCCAGAGAAGTTTTTTTAAAAAATTCATATTCCTCGAAGTAACTGAACCAGATGTTTCATAAATTTTATTTTCATTTTCCTATCACTAAGACACTGACAAACAAGGAGTGCACTCATTTTTGTGTCTTGAAGCTGTTTTTGGTGCATTCTAATAAAATCATGATTTGTTATTGAAAGGGTTAGTACATATTGAAGCAGCCCCCCCTGGAATATGCAGAATAGAAGAGAAAAAGATAATTCATCAGTTTTAAACAAATACCTATTATCCGTTCCTAGTATGGTAAAAACATCAATATAATAGCTCCTGAAATGACTTTAGCTACTGTTTATGAACCTTTTTTACCCACTAAGAATCATGCCAGTAGCTGGGTATACATTATCTTGTTTTGGTTGCCTCAGCAACACTAAAGGGTAGGTGTTACTAATTTCTCCATTTTACAGATGAGGTGACAGAGGCTAATGTAGGTTAATCAAAGTGATTTGCAAAAATCCTCACAGCTAATGAAATAATGGAGGCCAGTGCTTAAGCATCCAGACTTAGATCCAGATTCTATTTTACTACATAACTTGTACAGTTGGCCCTCCATATCTGTGAGTTCTGTATCCGTAGTTCAACCAACAGATTTAAAATATTCAGAAAAAAACCCCAAATCCCAGAAAGTTCCAAAAAACCAAAACTTGAATTTGTTGCAGGCTGGCAACGATGTACATTGTACTTACAATGATTTACATGGCATTTTTTAAAACATTCATTTAACTTTGTATTGGGGTGTAGCCGATTAACAATAATGGGATAGTTTCAGGTGAACAGTGAAGGGACTCAGCCCTGCATACACATGGAACCATTCTCCCCCAAACTCCCTTCCCATCCAGGCTGCTGCATGACTTTGAGTATAGCTCCTTGTGCTGTACAGTAGGTCCTTGTTGTTATCCATTTTAAACACAGCAGAGTGTTCATTACAATGTTTTACATAGCGTGTATGTTGTATTAGGCATTATAAAAAATGAGGAGATGGTTTAAAGCATCCGGAAAGATGTGTGGGTTACATGCAAATACAATTTTATATAAAGGACTTGAACAACTGTGGATTTTGGGTTCCACCGGGTGTCCACCTAGAACAAATGCCCTGCAGATACCAAAGGGATGACTGTATTGTGCCTGCTTAACCATGGTGGGAAGACTGGTAAACAATCACTTTTCTCTCTACGAAGACTCCTAGTTCGGTTTTCCATTGATCACGCAACAACAGGTACCACCTTTAGAACCTCCCACTCTGGTGGTGATCGGCATCAGCAGAGTGCCCTGCTGCGACGGCTCTGATGTGGCTTTTAAATTTTCTATGACCTTAACTTTCCCCCTCTCACTCTTCTTTAATCCTACTCTGCTTCCCTGCCAAGGTTGTCTGCATGCTGACTGTTTGTTCTTTGAGTCATCCTCTCAAAAACCCCTTGCCTCCTGAGCACCAGTAAAGGGGGAGAGAGACAGAAATAGGTGGCATCTTAAAAACATGAGCCAAACAGTTCAATTTCATCTTCTGGCCCCAATTCAGTGGTTCCGATAAAATTTGAAAATTGACTTTGAAAATTGGATAAAGAGATATTTGCTTGTATGTGCTTAGTAAAGTCTTCTATTTATATAAAGCAAGTTTGTGCTCAAATCTGTGTCTTTCACGTCAGAGCCCGCATGGACTTTCACTGGTGTCAGTAGTATGTAGGCTAATTTGCCTGGATGAGAGGCTGTGATTTAATACTTAATGAGAAATTTATAGCACTAATCCTCATCTCAAGCTAAACAAATGAACTTGATTCAGATGAGCTGTCTGCTTTGTGCTCATTACCCAGGGCACTGCATAAGGCCTGGGGCTTTTGTCTTCATAGCAAACCTCATTTTTGACTTTACTTTAGAAAGTACACTTTTTATTCAATGATTCTCAGTCTGTTTACATTCGTAGTAGATTGAATGACTGACCCTAATATTTTGCCTTCTGTCAGTATCTTTTAAATACCTTCCCCTTGACCTTGACCTTGACTGCATGACTTGTCTTAGCCAATAGGAAGCGCGCCACATTCAACTCAAGGAGAGGCTTTAAATATGACTCTGCATTTGGGTCATATTGTTTGAAACTCCATGAGAAAAACATTTTTTGGTGAACTTATGATCCAAGTAAGCTGAGAGACCACTGATCTGCAGGAGAGGAATCCCGGCCAACCCACAAACTGATGAGAATAAATAATTCTAAGATACTGACTTCTGAGGTGGTTTGTTGCACAGCAATGGCTGGCAGATACAGTATGTTTAAAATCTGTTTCCATGGTGTATTCAGGAGTGAGAAGAAATAACGAAACTGGATAAAGAAACTGCACTTCTATCATCGTTTTGCCAGTACCATGGTGATTATATGCAAGTTACTTTCATGAATTTCAGTATATCCTGATCAGTGAAACAATTGCTTTGAGGCAGACACTGGAAACAGAGCTCTATTCAGTTCAGAAGACCTCTGATGTGGAAATATCACCAGCATGGCATTGGAGTGACATTTCTGGAATGATGAATTGGCACCCATAAACCAAAAGAACCAATCCTGATAATAAGGAATTTGTATATCCTTTCAGCAGGAAAATAGAAGTGTTTGAAGATTTTATATTTGTAAAAGGAGGGATTGGATGCAAAGCTACCATTCTACCTCTCATCACTTTGGTAAGTTAGAATCACTGAATGATGTGATTATGGAAATCACCAGAGACATGGAAGGTATTTCTCTGCATGTCTTATTTCTTTCATTTTTTTATAATATTCAATATTAGAAGAATCTAAATAAAATGCATTATTAATTTCCCAGTCATGGATAGAAGAGCCTGCATCTCTGCCCTTTATTACCTCGGTTCTGCCAATTCTACATTTCTATTGTCAAAATTAGAATGCTAAAATGATTTCAGTTCAAACTAATTAACAAATTAGATTCCAGAAGTAGAGCAGCCTTTGTTGTTGTTCAGTCATGTCCGACTCTTTGTGACCCCATGAACTGCAGCATGCCAGGCTTCCCTGTCCTTCACTATCTCCCAGAGTTTGCTCAAACTCATGTCCATGGAGTCAGTGATACTATCTAACCATCTCACCCTCTGCTGCCCACTTCTCCTCTTGCCCTCAGTCTTTCCCAGCATCAGAGTCTTTCCCAAAGAGTCAGCTCTTCAAATCAGGTGGCCAAAGTACTGGAGCTTCAGTTTCAGCATGAGTCCTTCCAATGAATAGTCAGGGTTGATTTCCTTTAGGACTGACTGGTTTGATCTCTCTGCAGTCCAAGGGACTCTCAAGAGTCTTCTCTAACACCACAATTTGAAAGCATCAGTTCTTAGGCTCTCAGTCTTCTATATGGTCCAACTCTCACATCCATACATAACTACTGGAAAAACCATAACTTTGACTGTATAGACCTTTGTTAGCAAAGTGATGTCTCTGCTTTATAAAATGATGTCTAGGTTTGTCATAGGTTTTCTTCCAAGAAGCAGGTGTCTTTTAATTTTGTGGCTGCAGTCATCTTCCACAGTGAATGTGGAGCCCAAGAAAATAAAATCTGTCATTTCCTCCACTTTTCCCCCATCTATTTGCCATGAAGTGATGGGACTAGATGCTGTGATCTTAGATTTTGAATGTTGAATTTTAAGTCACCTTTTTCAGTCTCCTCTTTTACCCTCATCAAGAGGAGCAGCCTTTGGGCATAAACTAAGGTTCTGATCCATTTCTGAGCAGTTCTCTTTGCTGTACCCTCCCTGTGTGCCGGATTAACCCTCATGCTGACTTCTTCATGGTCACAAGATAGCTGCCAGTAAGATCTCAGAGCCAGTGTTTCTACATTTATACCAGTGGTGGGGAGAACACAGCTTTCTACAACCATTTGAACAAAAGTCTTCATCCTCTTCTTTTTTTCTCTCTCAACTCAGATTGTTCTGATGAAGGTATGAGATTTTCTTAATTGGCTTGGACCAGCTGGGATGCATTCTGGAGCTTGGATGGGCCATTTCTATACAAAATCACATTGCAGCTGCAAAATGGGAATGACATAGAATGTATATTGGAGAGATAAACACACTGTGTTCCACAAAGCAAAATATTTATGTTCAGTTTATTTCAATGAGTGAAATAGTTAAGCATGTATTTTTGTAGACATTTATTGAGATGGTTCACTGAGCTAAGCCTTCAGACAAAAACATTTTGGAATCTAAGGGCTGAAAGAGTCCAAATTTGCTGGATTTCCTACTACTTTATGAGGCTGAACCTTGACACTGGACTTGAAATTGCAGGAAGCCGTGAAAAACCTTGCTAACTTGTTCAACAAAAGGCATGATAGAAGCCGTCCTCATTTTCCTTTGTCAAATTATTCTCAGGACAAATAATCATAGAATTTTGAAGAATAGAGTCACAGTCTGTTAAAAAGGTAGTTCTTGTTTCTAAAGAGGTTTACTCATTCTGTGAACATTTATAGAGCATTTCCTATTTGCCAGGCATGACTCAGTGCTTTACAAACATTCACTCACAGAATTCCATTTTCATAGCCGCTTCAGGGTGTATCTAAATTACTAAGCCTCACTGCAGGTTAAAATATCACCTCACACTGGTCAGAATGGTCATCATCAAAAAGTCTACAATCGACCAATGCTGGAGAGGTTGTGGGGATGAGAGGACCCTCCTACACTGCTGGTGGGAATGTAAGTTATTGGAGCCACTATGGAGGTTCCTTAAGAAATTAAAACTAGAGTTACCATGCGATCCAGCAATCCCAATCCTAGGCATCAGAAAAGACAGAAACTCTACTCTGAAAAAGATACATGCCCAAGTTCACTGCAGCATGATTTACAATAACCAGGACATGGAAACAACCTAACCGCCCACTGACAGGTGAAGGGATAGAGAAGATGCGGTGTGTAGGCATAACGGCACGTCACCCACAATAAAGAAGCATGAAACAAGGCCCTTGCAGCGACGCAGATGGACATGCAGACTGTTACACCAAGTGATGTGAGTCAGGCAAAGGCAACTATCAGAGCATATTTCTTACTTGTGGAATCTGAAAAAAATGACACAAACTTATTAACAGAACAGAAACAGACACACACTTACAGAATGAACTTATGGTTAGAAGGTGGGAAGATGGTAGGGGATAGATTGGGAGTTTGGGATTGACATGTACAACTATATAAAATAGATAACCAACGAGGATATATATATATATAGGTATAGCACAGGAAGCTGTTCAATATTCTGTAATAACCTAAATGGGAAAAGAATTTGAGAAAGAATATATATATATATAACTTAACCGAATCACTTTGCTGTCCACCTGAAACTAACATAGCATTGTTAATCAGCCATCAGTCAGTTCAGTCGCTCAGTCGTGTCCGACTCTTTGCAACCCCATGGATCGCAGCACGCCAGGCCTAGTCAACTATAATATAAAATAAAAATAAAAAAGAAATTCTTAAGCCTCCACATTTAAGAGGACTGGGGTTAAAGCTTGCCATGCCCACAGAGTAAATATGGCTTTCCTGGGACTCCAGAAGTGGGAATTTTTAATCACAGAATTCACATAAGTTTTTACTAAGTTGGAAAGTTTTTAGCTGTACTTGAGCCCATCTGACCCTGCGGAAGTACCTTACCTCTGACATCACTGAGATGGATAAAAGGAGTCAACATCATTGATTTGACCATAGAATTAGAAAAACATGTGCCCAAGTAACAAATTTCAAGTTTTTTAATAATAATTTAGTCTGCTAAATTATTTGGGCTGCACAGTGGGAATGACATGGAATGTATGTTGGAGAGATAAACACATTGTGTTCTACAAAAAGCAAAATATTTATGTTCAGTTTATTTCAGTGAGTGAAATAGCTAAACACATAGTCACATAATTTTTTAGTCTGCTCAATGTAAATATCCTCTATAAAATATACTTTTACACACATAGCTAATACATAAAATATTCTTTAAAAATAAATTATAATTAACTGATTGTGAGCTTTTTAAATCTAATTTTGGTATTTTGGACCTGAAACATTAGATAAATTAAAGCTCTTCATTGATTATCCACTATGTTTTTAAGATTTTTATTGAAATCTAATTGTTTATCATGTTGTATTAGTTTCAAGTACACTTTTTTGATTTTTTCAATTGATTTATAATGTTGTGTTAATTTCTGCTGTACAACAAAGTGATTCAGTTACATACACATATATATACATACATATAAATATATTGAATATAGTTTCACTATTCAGGATAGTGAATATAGTCTCCTGTGTTATGCAGTAGGACCTGGGTGTTTATCCATTCTAATAAAACAGTTTCAACTGCTAACCCCATACCCCCATTCCTTCACTCCTGCCACAAGCACAAGTCTGTTCTCCATGTCTGTGAGTCTGTTTTTGTAGGTATGTTGATTTGTATCATGTTTTAGATTCTACATATAAGTGATATCGTATGGTATTTGTCTTTCTCTTTCTGATTTACTTTACTTAGTATGATAATCTTCAGTTGCATCCATGTTCCTGCAGATGGCATTACTTAATTCTTTTTTATGGCTGAGTAATATTCCATTGTATGTATGTAAGTGTGTGTGTGTGTGTGTGTCTGTATACATATATATACCACATCTTCTTTATACATTCTTCTGTTGATAAACATTTAGGCTGCTTCCGTATCTTGGCCCTTGTGAATAGTGCTGCTTTTGAATTGTAGTTTTGTCTAGGTATATGCTCAGGAATGGGATCGCTGGACCATATGTCCTTGCCTTTATTCTTTAATACAGACTTTAACCATACGTAATAGTATGCTTGATAATGCAGAGTGTCCAGTTCCTGACACTTTGGAGGAGTATTCAGGAAAAAAGTATGCTTTAATAGAATCAGTAGAGACCTAGTTAGATGTGAGGTTTTATTTCTACAAAGATAAAAAAGACAATTACTTGTATTTAAATTTTCTCTTTGCTTTTGTTTTGAGGGAAAACAGCATTCTAACTAGAGTAGACTCTTTCAGGCTTTTTTGACTCACGATGGGAGAAATAAAAGGTAGTTCATATTTACATCTACTATTTATAAGACCTGTGGTAGTTATGGAGAAGGCAATGGCACCCCACTCCAGTACTCTTGCCTGGAAAATCCCATGGACGGAGGAGCCTGATAGGCTGCAGTCCATGGGGTCGCTAGGAGTCAGATACAACTGAGTGACTTCCCTTTCACTTTTCAGTTTCATGCATTGGAGAAGGAAATGGCAACCCACTCCAGTGTTCTTGCCTGGAGAATCTCAGGGACAGGGGAGCCTGGTGGGCTGCCGTCTATGGGGTCACACAGAGTCGGACACGACTGAAGTGACTTAGCAGCAGCAGTGGTAGTTAGATTCTTTTAAGAAAAATGGTCATTAGTTTGTGCTTTTAGAGCCATTTTGACAGGCCCAAATGTCCCTTTGCATGCTCAGTAGATAAATGGACTAGAGTGTGATAGTAACTATTCGGAAAGCATGGTATGACATTCAGAAAATGTAGTAGTTTTTCCTGTTAGTGAAAGGATCATTCCATCCATTGGTGAAATCCATTGAGACCCATTGAATAGTCAAGACTCAAGAATTCAATTATTTGTTTATTTTTAATTGAAGGATAGTTAATTTGCAATATCGTATTAGTTTCAAGTATACAGCATAGCGAATCTAGTAAGCAGACTATGATTTTTAGAATAGATCTTTTAGTAGATGGTATATGCATGCACACACACACACACACACACACACTTGTTTTTATATAATTGAGAGAACTGAACCTCAGAAAGCTTAAGTAACTTCCCCAAGATCATTTAGTTAGTAAAGGTAGGCCTGAGTTTGGATACACGTTCATGCTTTTCTTCCTCTAAAGGACTTTTGGGCATTTTTTAACACTGAAGTTTCATGGTGCTTCTCAGGAAGAAAGGAGAAAACCAATACACAGTAAGGACCAAATAAATGCAAGCTCTGCCCTCCTGTGTGTCACTAACATGCTGTCAGGAGGGAAAGAATGAGATACTACTGTCTTTTAAGAACCTCACTTTAATGTCAAAGTTGGACATTGACAGCCAGTTCTATGCACTCTTCTACCACAAAAGTAGCAAGTGTTCATGGATAATACAGAGTTCCTTTATTTAAGATTTAAAAAAAGGTCTATTGACATATGGTTGTGTTACAGTGTTGTGTTAATTTCTTCTGTACAGCAGAGAGGCTCAATTATACATATATATGTATGTATAATCTATATATTCTTTTTCATATAGTTTCCATTATAACTTATCACAGGATATTGACTATGATTCCCTGTGCTCTACAGCAGGACCTTGTTGTTTATTCATCTTATGTGTACTAGTTTGCATCTGTTAATCCCAGTCTCCCACTCCATCCCTCACTTACTCCCTCCTCCTTGGCAACCACAAGTCTGTTATCTATATCTGTGGGTCCAATACAGTGTTTTTTGAGTCAAATGATTGGTTTGGACCTATTTCTTGCAAGTCATGTAGTCTTAGGAAACTCAGAAATGACACCGAAATAATAAGCATGAAAGCTCTTTGTAAATTATGCAGCCTGATTTGAATTTAAAATGTTTATCATTATGATTGCTCACCAACTGCCAGTGTTTTGTCTTGGTTTCATTAGTTATGGTGCTACAAATTGGTCTCTTATAGGACCATCACTAAAATGTAAATTATTTGAACTTAAAGGTATTTTTAAATATTATCATAGAAAATCAGGCCTGGAAGGGATGATAACAGTTACAGAGTTCAGAGGCTTAACTTTTAGAAGCTGAAACTAATGTCCAGGAAGATGAAGTCTCTTTCCAAAGGTCACTCAGCTACTTAATGATTGCTGGACTAGAGTTTATTCCCTGATATAAATTATCTTTGATTTCTGGTTGAGAGGAAATTCCATTCTTAGGCTTGTCAAAGTTATTCTCCATCAAACAAACGAAAATCAAACAGAACACAATAGACATGACTCTCTTTTTGGACTTCACCTTTTGAAATTGGAAATTTAGTCATAATTTAGGTCTAGATTCAGCTTAATAATGTTTGGTTTTAGCTTCACATGGTCTCTAGAGACTTGAAACTTGTTTCAGCATCTCAAGTCTGAAGATGTCTGTCTAATGAAGCTGCCATTAGACAGACTGAATAATTTGTTTTCTGCCAACTGATTGGTTTCTGGTTTCCAGTAGAAATAGCTTCATTCTTTTATTTGAGAACTTTTGGAGGCCAAGTATTTGAAACTCTGTATTATGCACTATTATGCTCTGTATAAAAATAAGATATGGAAAATTACCTTATGTCAAAAATGATGAAACATAAACCCTTGATTTAAAGGTAGCTTATTTCAGTAAATAAAGCTCAACATTCAGAAAACTAAGATCATGGCATCCGGTCCCATCATTTCATGGGAAATAGATGGGGAAACAGTGGAAACAGTGTCAGACTTTATTTTCTTGGGCTCCAAAATCACTGTAGATGGTGACTGCAGCCATGAAATTAAAAGACACTTACTCTTTGGAAGGAAAGTTATGACCAGCCTAGATAGCATATTCAAAAGCAGAGACATTACTTTGCTAACAAAGGTCTGTCTAGTCAAGGCTATGGTTTTTCCTGTGGTCATGTATGGATGTGAGAGTTGGACTGTGAAGAAGGCTGAGCGCTGAAGAATTGATGCTTTTAAACTGTGGTGTTCATTAACAAATTGGAAAATAAAAACCATATGATTATCTCAATAGATGCAGAGAAAGCCTTTGACAAAATTCAACATCCATTTATGATAAAAACTCTCCAGAAAGCAGGAATAGAAGGAACATACCTCAACATAATAAAAGCTATATATGACAAACCCACAGCAAACATTATCCTCAACGGTGAAAAATTGAAAGCATTTCCTCTAAAGTCAGGAACAAGACAAGGGTGCCCACTTTCACTATTACTATTCAACATAGTTTTGGAAGTTTTGGCCACAGCAATCAGAGCAGAAAAAGAAATAAAAGGAATCCAAATTGGAAAAGAAGAAGTAAAACTCTCACTATTTGCAGATGACATGATCCTCTACATAGAAAACCCTAAAGATTCCATCAGAAAATTACTAGAAATAATCAATGACTATAGTAAAGTTGCAGGATATAAAATCAACACACAGAAATCCCTTGCATTCCTATACACTAATAATGAGAAAACAGAAAGAGAAATTAAGGAAACAATTCCATTCACCAGTGCAAAGGAAAGAATAAAATACTTAGGAATATATCTACCTAAAGAAACTAAAGACCTATATATAGAAAACTATAAAACACTGGTGAAAGAAATCAAAGAGGACACTAATAGATGGAGAAATATACCATGTTCATGGATTGGAAGAATCAATATAGTGAAAATGAGTATACTACCCAAAGCAATTTATAGATTCAACGCAATCCCTATCAAGCTACCAACAGTATTCTTCACAGAGCTAGAACAAATAATTTCACAATTTGTATGGAAATACAAAAAACCTCGAATAGCCAAAGCGATCTTGAGAAAGAAGAATGGAACTGGAGGAATCAACCTACCTGACTTCAGGCTCTACTACAAAGCCACAGTTATCAAGACAGTATGGTACTGGCACAAAGACAGAAATATTGATCAATGGAATAAAATAGAAAGCCCAGAGATAAATCCACGCACATATGGACACCTTATCTTTGATAAAGGAGGCAAGAATATACAATGGATTAAAGACAATCTCTTTAACAAGTGGTGCTGGGAAATCTGGTCAACCACTTGTAAAAGAATGAAACTGGACCACTTTCTAACACCATACACAAAAATAAACTCAAAATGGATTAAAGATCTAAACATAAGACCAGAAACTATAAAACTCCTAGAGGAGAACATAGGCAAAACACTCTCCGACATACATCACAGCAGGATCCTCTATGACCCACCTCCCAGAATATTGGAAATAAAAGCAAAAATAAACAAATGGGACCTAATTAACCTTAAAAGCTTCTGCACATCAAAGGAAACTATTAGCAAGGTGAAAAGACAGCCTTCAGAATGGGAGAAAATAATAGCAAATGAAGCAACCGACAAACAACTAATCTCAAAAATATACAAGCAACTCCTACAGCTCAACTCCAGAAAAATAAACGACCCAATCAAAAAATGGGCCAAAGAACTAAATAGACATTTCTCCAAAGAAGACATACAGATGGCTAACAAACACATGAAAAGATGTTCAACATCACTCATTATCAGAGAAATGCAAATCAAAACCACTATGAGGTACCATTTCACACCAGTCAGAATGGCTGCGATCCAAAAGTCTACAAATAATAAATGCTGGAGAGGGTGTGGAGAAAAGGGAACCCTCTTACACTGTTGGTGGGAATGCAAACTAGTACAGCCACTATGGAGAACAGTGTGGAGATTCCTTAAAAAACTGGAAATAGAACTGCCTTATGATCCAGCAACCCCACTGCTGGGCATACACACTGAGGAAACCAGAAGGGAAAGAGACACGTGTACCCCAATGTTCATCGCAGCACTGTTTATAATAGCCAAGACATGGAAGCAACCTAGATGTCCATCAGCAGATGAATGGATAAGAAAGCAGTGGTACATATACACAATGGAGTATTACTCAGCCATTAAAAAGAATACATTTGAATCAGTTCTAATGAGGTGGATGAAACTGGAGCCTATTATACAGAGTGAAGTAAGCCAGAAGGAAAAACATAAATACAGTATACTAATGCATATATATGGAATTTAGAAAGATGGTAACAATAACCCGGTGTACGAGACAGCAAAAGAGACACTGATGTATAGAACAGTCTTATGGACTCTGTGGGAGAGGGAGAAGGTGGGAAGATTTGGGAGAATGGCAATGAAACATGTAAAATATCATGTAGGAAACGAGTTGCCAGTCCAGGTTCGATGCACGATGCTGGATGCTTGGGGCTGGTGCACTGGGACGGCCCAGAGGGATGGTATGGGGAGGGAGGAGGGAGGAGGGTTCGGGATGGGGAACACATGTATACCTGTGGCGGATTCATTTTGATATTTGGCAAAACTAATACAATTATGTAAAGTTTAAAAATAAAATAAAATTAGAAAAAAAAATAAAACAAATTATTGGGAGAAAAAAATAAATAAATAAACTGTGGTGTTAGAGAAGACTCTTGAGAGTCCCTTGGACTGCAAGGAGATCCAACCAGTCCATTGTGAAGGAGATCAGCCCTGGGATTTCTTTGGAAGGAATGATGCTAAAGCTGAAACTCCAGTACTTTGGCCACCTCATGCGAAGAGTTGACTCATTGGAAAAGACTCTGATGCTGGGAGGGATTGGGGGCAGGAGGAGAAGGGGATGACAGAGGATGAGATGGCTGAATGGCATCACTGACTCAATGGACATGAGTCTGGGTAAACTCCCGGAGTTGGTGATGGACAGGGAGGCCTGGCGTGCTGAGATTCATGGGGTCACAAAGAGTCGGACACGACTGAGTGACTAAACTGAACTGAACTGATTTCAGTAACCATGTGTCTAGATTCTAGTTGAAGCTAAGGTTGATAGGAGAGAACCTCATTTCGAGTGCTAATTCCTTACTTTTGCCTAAGCTCATCTTTCCTATCATTTATGAGGATCAAAGTGACATCAACTTGTCCTACAACATTGAATTGTGTCAATGGAAGTGCTTCTTTCCCCAGATTAATTAGGAAAACTCTTTAGGGAAACAAAAAATAGTTCTGCACAAATTAGTTTAAAATACTCAAACTGAAAATAAAGTGACTGGTGTATTTTCCTCAGGCTTTGACAATGTCTTTAAGGAATTTTTTCCAGTCACACAGAATAAAACGATGCAGATTAGAGTACCCCCCAACAAAAGCTTCATGAAAGGTTATGACTCAAGCATAAATTCCTTATAACATCTATACAAGAGACAAGCTTTGAGAGGCTAAATAATGGCTCTTTGCAAATCATCTGGGACATTAAAGAAGCAAACCTGAAAGAAACATCACTGGATTTATTTTGGCCTCTTCAGTGGACAGACGAGTGTCCTTTCAATTTCTCAAAACCACTTGTTCCAATACTTCTGGACTGACAGACGTCTATACATAAAATGTAAAAGAGGGTTGATGCAATTATAAGGGAGTTTCAGGGGAAAGAAACCAATTTCCTTTTGCGCCAAAATCCCAATAAAATAAACAAACTTTAAAACCCAGCAAAATGCAATCCATGGCTATTTTATTGATTTTGGGGGGTACCTTCCTCTAACGTCATGGGTGACAAATAAGTTTCTCGTTTAAAGAAGTCGTAGCCACTAAGCCCCTCCACGTGCTAGGAAAGTGAAAATTCCTCTTGCCTTGCATTGTAAAATTGTAACGCTAGATTTCTGATTCAGTTCAGTTGCTCAGCCCTGTCCGACTCTTTGCGACCCCATGGACTGTAGCACACCAGGCCTCCCTGTCCATCACCAGCTCCTGGAGTTTGCTCAAACTCATGTCCATTGAGTCAGTAATGCCATGTCCCCTTCTCTTTCCCTCAGTCTCTCCCAGAATCAGGGCCTTTTCCAGTGAGTCAGCTCTTCACATCAGGTGGCTAAAGTATTGGAGCTTCAGCTGCAGCATCAGTCTTTCTGGTTCAAGATTTCTGGTTTAATGGGGTACGTAATTTGGGGGGAATGTACTGATGTCAGCAACTTACTCTGAAATGCTTCAAAAAGTAAGATGTATTCATGGGTGGATAGCTATGTGCTGAAGCAAATAGAGTCAAATATTAATTGCAGACGCTATGGACATGAGTTTGAGCAAGCTCTGGGAAGTGGTGAAGGACAGGGAAGCCTGGCGTGCTGCAGCCCATGGTTCACAGAGTCGGACACGACTGAGAGATTGAACAACAAAAGGCAGTGGATATATAGGTGTTTACCAAAATTCTTTCAGGTTTTCTTCATATTTGAAAAATTTCAAAAGGAGGTATGGAGGAAAATTGTAGTATTTTCATTGTTTAAACCTAGAGACATTTGACAGTCAAGATAGCTTGATAAAAAAGGACAATACTACTCTTCACTTTGTGGCATCTTTGCTGTAAGATGGAAAAACTCTTCACAGTAAAGTTGCTTTACCAGAAAAGTATGATGGGAGTAAATCAGTTTCTTTATTTCCCACATGTAGGCTGTCTCGTCCAGGCACACACTTGCCACCATAATTGGGCTGAATTCAGACATTAGGTGCCATGCTAAACCCTGAGTCCATGCTCTTCTTAATCTCTGCTCGTGATGACTTCTTGTGCCAGGTGTTTTAGAGCAATTTTTATCCTAGAATCTCACTGATCCTTTCTGTGATCTGCCTTCCATTGTGACCACCTCTGTCTGTCAGATGTTTGACTATGTCTAAGTCCTATTGGTAGGCAGAATTCACTGTTGTTATAGAAGTTCCAGACACCTTGTACATTAGTGGAAGTAGATGATTCATCAGGAAAAGAATGTTGCTAATGGATACATTTTAGAAAATCTGAGTCCTAGGTCTTTCCCAGATAAAATACCCTGTTATAACAATAGAAAAAAGGGCAAATTACTTGAACAGGCAATTAACGATGGCCAATAAACCTGAAGAGGTGGTCAGTTTTATTAGGTGCTGGAGATATGAACATTGGAACAAGGTGAAGCCATTGTACACTCACAATAACATCTAAAGATTTAACACTAAGTGAAGTAAATCAAAGGCAAATATCATATGCTATTGTATAGGTGAAACCTAAAAAGAAAATGGTACAAATGAACTTATTTACGAAACAGAAGTAGAAGCACAGACACAGAAAACAATCTTATTGTTATCAAGGGGGAGAAGGGGACAGACTGGGAGACTGGGGTTGACATATACACTAATACATAAGAGAGAAATAACTAGGAAGAACCTGCTGTATAGCACAGGGAACTCTACTCAGGGCTCTGGATTGCCCTATACGGACAGTGAATCTAAAAAAGAGCAGTTATATGTTTGTGTGTAACTGAATCACTTGGCTGTGCACCTGAAAACTAATACAACTTTGCAAATCAACGGTGTTCCAATAAAACGTTAAAGAGAAAAAAACACTTCAAAAGGTAAAATAAAACTTTAAAAAGTAATAGTACAAAATCTTTGTGAGGATGTGGAACAAGTGAAATTCATTAACGACTGGTGGGGATGTAAACTGGCACAACTTATTTGGAAGACTGGGATGTTTCATTTACAAAACCTGACGGGGGGCAAGTTATTAGCCTGCTGAGTCTCTGTTTCTCACTTAGAAATGGGGATAGTAATAGGCACATCTCAGAGCTGCAGTAGGAATTAAGGATATTTGTGTAGCAATAGGAGGCAAAGTAAATCGTGTGGCCCCGGGCACGGCTAGAAGGGAGGTGCAGTGCTGGGCGCTGAGTAGAAACATACTTAACCAGATACTATTCTGTGCTCACGTATGCCTATGTTAAATTTGAGGGGAAATGTTCCATTTCTGAGGAAAGTTAGTCTTGTACCTTACTCAAAGTATTTTAATAGTCTCTTTTTGGGAGAAGAAAATAACCAATGATTGTAAAGCATGTAGCAAAATGCCAAGGTTTTATAGTGAAACATTTTTCAAAATTTTTCATTTTTATGTGTAAATGTGTTAAAGCATCTTCCCAGTTGGAAAACCCAGACAACATCCCATAAAATGATGATAATTCTCAAGATTATTTTTCACAGTATATGGGTGTACGGGTGAGTTTCACGGAACAATATGATTTTCTGCAGAATTAAAATTTCCCCATGCGGTCATCTGGACCACCTTCCTCTCTAGAGATAACACCTGTAAAAGGTTCGGGGTGTGTTCTTCTGGTCACTTGCCTCTGTCACGGGTCCTATTTCTGTGTACAATGTGCAGAATTGCACCTATATAAATTTATGTGTTTTCTTAAAAAATGGTGTCATACTGTATGTATTATTCTCCACATTAATTTGCTAACTTGCTGATATTGATGTGTCTTGGAAATCTCCTTATGTGGATCTATTTAGAACTACCCAACCTTTTTAAATAAAGAAGGCTGAGCACTGAGAATTGATGCTTTCAATCTGTGGTGTTGGAGAAGACTCTTGAGAGTCCCTTGGACAGCAAGGAGACCAAACCAGTCCATCCTAAAGGAAATCAGTGCTGAATATTCATTGGAAGGACTGATGCTGAAGCTGAAGCTCCAATACTTTGGCCACCTGATGAGAAGAGCTGACTCATTGGAAAAGACCCTGATGCTGGGAAAGACTGTAGGCTGGAGGAGGAGGGGACAACACAGGATGAGATGGTGGGAGGGATGGCATCGCTGACTCCATGGACGTGAGAATGAGCAAGCTCCAGGAAGTAGTGAAGCACAGGGAGGCCTGGCGTGCTGCAGTCCTCCCTGGGGTCACAAAGAATGAGTGAATGAATGAATGCCCTCCCTCTCACCAGCTGTGTACATGTAAGTAGCTCCAGCTTCCCCATAGCTTTACCAAAGTTTGCTGCCGTTGTTTTAAATGTCAGTCCAGTGGTGAGAAGTGCCATCTCAGTGCGGGTCCAATGTGCAAGTCTGTAAACACTGCTGAGATGAGCATCTTGGCCAACATTGTCCTTCCGACTTCTTGTCTGCACTGCCCCTGTTGTGGCTTTTGACTCTTTTACCCCTTTGAGTGGGCTCTGGATGGTGGTGGCCAAAGCCTAGAAGAGTTTCCAAGTCAGTAATTCCAAGCCTGAGAACAAGTCTCTACAGTGGGAGAATAAACTCAACTTGCTTCCAGTCCTAGGTTCCTTTCAAGAATCAATGGATCAGGATGTTTTGGTCTCAGACTTTGGTGGGTCTTGTTTAAATGCAAATCCTGGTTCAGCAGATGGTGGGTGGAGCCTGAGAGCCTATGTTTCTAAGCAGCTTTCTGGTGGTCCAGAAGTGGCCAGTCCATGTAACAAGGAATTACATGATTTATATATACAGGTCATGACTTTACATTAAATGGCCAGGTCATCAGAGGCTGGTTCAGACCAGGTGGTACTTCTCCTAAGTGCGGGGTCAGTGCACTGATCACAAACTCAGGACCACCCCTCTAATGCCTCACTCTTTTGCGTTAGACCTTCAGTCACTGTTGATGTATCTCACTGTGATGTCACTGTAACAGGAATCCTAGTGAGGAGGAGTAAAAATGAATAAATTGCTCTTGGTGAATATGTTTGTCTCAACATTCCCCAGTCATAACAGTGACTGCTTTTGCAGTCAAAGTACTGAACCCATTCCGTAACCTCCTTTTCCTTGTCTTTCTGAACAAAGACTTTCCACTAAGTTTGTACTTCTATGAACAGAATTGCCTCCTTACACTTGACAAAACCTCTTGCCAAAATTAACTGCCGTATATCTCCTTTCTATATCTATCTGTCTGTCGTCATCTGTCATCTTCTGTCATCCATATTTCACCATTCTTTATTATGTTCCTTATTCTAATACATGGAGTAGATTTTCTTCTTTATCATCAGGTCCTTTTAATTTCATTTAACCTTTACATTTAATAGCATTTAACATTCCAAAAAAAAAAAAATTGGAGAAGGCAATGGCACCCCACTCCAGTACTCTTGCCTGGAAAAATCCCATGGACAGAGGAGCCTGGTAGGCTGCAGACCATGGGGTCACGAAGAGTCGGACACGACTGAGCGACTTGACTTTCACTTTTCACTTTCATGCATTGGAGAAGAAAATGGCAACCCACTCCAGTGTTCTTCCTGGAGAATCCCAGGAACGGGGGAGCCTGGTGGGCTGCCGTCTATGGGTCACACAGAGTCGGACGCGACTGAAGCGACTTAGCAGCAGCAGCAGCATTCCAAAATAGGTTCTGGTCAGTTTCACAGGTAATGGAAGTGGGATCACTTTCCTGTCAGTTGGTGGCAAGAACAGCAAGAAGAAAAAATACGTTTGAATCTAGTGTCTAGGTTCTTTCCATCCCATCATGTCAGGCGGTTTAACCACCTCTGTCTCTCTCCCCATCTCTCCCTCTTTCTTTTTCTCTCATACACACAATTTGTAATTCATGACTATTTTTTATTATCTCTCATGTTTTAGTAAAGAAAAAATTAGAAGCAAAATTACAAAATATCAACATTTGTGAAGAATTGATTGTAGGTACATGTCTTGAGTTATGTCATTCTCTATTCTTTCTTTCTTTTTTTTAATTGGAATATAGTTGATTTACAATATTGTCTTAGTTTCGGGTGTATAGCAAAGAAGTGATTCTGTTATACATGTATCCCATCTTTTCTGATTCCTCTCCCATATAGGTTATTATAGAATACTGAGTAGAGTTCCCTGTGCTGTACAGGACGTCCTTGTTGGTTATCTATATTATATACAGTGGTGTGTGTATGTTAATTCCAGACTCCTAAATTTTCCCTTCCCCCACCTCACTGTGCTTGTGCTTAGTCACTCAGTCACGTCCTGACTCTTTGCGACACCATGTAGCCCACAAGGCCTCTCTCCATGGGATTCTCCAGGCAAGAATACTGGAGTGGGTTGCCATGCCCTCCTCCAGGGGATCTTCCCAACCCAGGGATTGAACCCAGGTCTCCCACGTTGCAGGTGGATTCTTTACCATCTGAGCCATCAGGGAAGCCCACACCCACTTTTAATGAAAAATATTAAAGTATTACCTCCTTGATTGCTCTACTAACATTGGTTCATTGGTTTTATGAATCTGTTTTTAGTCAACTTATAGAAGCATAATTTAAACAAGTTAAAATTCTCTCATTTTGAGTGCACTGTTGGTTTTTACATGGTGATACCTGTGTAACCAATTAAGACATAGAATATTTTCATCACTCCAGATGTTTCCCTCATGTCCTTAGAAGTCAGTCCCCCACTCTCAACTCCAAGTAGTCACTGATCTGTTTTCTGTCACTTATAAATTAATTACCTGACCCAGTATTTCATTTGAATACAGTCATACAGTACGCTGAGCTTTGTGCCTTGTTTCTTTACCTAAACATATTTTTGATATTTATCCATTTCAGTAGTAATTCTCTTTTTATCAAAGAGTAGCTTTCTTCACAGTCCAACTCTCACATCCATCCATGACCACTGGAAAAACCATAGCCTTGACTAGATGGACCTTTGTTGGCAAAGTAATGTCTCTGCTTTTGAATATGCTATCTAGGTTGGTCATAACTTTCCTTCCAAGGAGTAAGCGTCTTTTAATTTCATGGCTGCAGTCACCATCTGCAGTGATTTTGGAGCCCAAAAAAATAAAGTCTGACACTGTTTCCACTGTTTCCCCATCTGTTTCCCATGAAGTGATGGGACCAGATGCCATGATCTTCGTTTTCTGAATGTTGAGCTTTAAGCCAACTTTTTCACTCTCCTCTTTCACTTTCATCAAGAGGCTTTTTAGTTCCTCTTCACTTTCTGCCATAAGGATGGTGTCATCTGCGTATCTGAGGTTATTGATATTTCTCCTAGCAATCTTGATTCCAGCTCATGCTTCATCCAGCCCAGCGTTTCTCATGATGTACTCTGCATATAAGTTAAATAAGCAGGGTGACAATAAACAGCCTTGATGTACTTCTTTTCCTATTTGGAACCAGTCTGTTGTTCCATGTCCAGTTCTAACTAACTTGCTTCCTGACCTGCATATAGGTTTCTCAAGAGGCAGGTCAGGTGGTCTGGTATTCCCATCTCTTTCAGAATTTTCCACAGTTTATTGTGATCCACACTGTCAAAGGCTTTGGAATAGTCAATAAAGGCTATGGTTTTTCCAGTGGTCATGTATGGATGTGAGAGTTGGACTGTGAAGAAGGCTGAGCACCGAAGAATTGATGCTTTTGAACTGTGGTGTTGGAGAAGACTCTTGAGAGTCCCTTGGACTGCAAGGAGATCCAACCAGTCCATCCTAAAGGAGATCAGTCCTGGGTGCTCATTGGAAGGACTGATGCTAAAGCTGAAACTCCAATACTTTGGCCACCTGATGCGAAGAGCTGACTCATTGGAAAAGACCCTGATGTTGGGAGGGATTGGGGGCAGGAGGAGAAGGGGACGACAGAGGATGAGATGGCTGGATGGCATCACTGACTCAATGGACATGAGTTTGAGTGAACTCCAGGAGTTGGTGATGGACAAGGAGGCCTGGTGTGCTGTGATTCATGGGGTCACAAAGAGTCGAACACGACTGAGTGACTGAACTGAACTGAATATTCCACTGTATGGATATACCCCAATATATTTATCCATTCATCTATTATTCCATGAAGCTGCTGTATGCGCTTTTGTTTCTGTCTTTTGTAAATACATGATTTAATTTCTCTTGAGTAAATACCTACAAGTTGCATTGCTGGGTCAGGTAGCAATTATACTTGACCAACACTGATTAATAACTTTAATAAACTCTCATACCTATTTTAATATGAATTCTTCAGTGTTACAGATAACTGAATATTGTATTAGATTCTCTAATTTCTCATTTGAGTTCTGCCTCCCTGCTCGGTCATAAGCTCTCGGATAATAGGAGTTAACGTTGTCATTTATTTCTTTTTTAACTTAGACACCTTAACACAGGGCTCTGTTGGATAGTATGTGCTTTGTTAACAACACCCCACTGAACACAATAAGCCCGAGTCTTGGTTCTCTTTGAGATGAATTTGCAAACTTAAGCTTCCCTGAGGGTTTCAGGCAAACAGGAGAACAATGAACTCCACCTTTCCCTTCGGAGTGGATCTGTGGCCCTGTGGGCCCTGCTGGATCTTCCTGAGACCCTTGTTGGAACTCTCAGGAAATAGGTTCTAATGTCACACTGGGGAAGCTGAGTTAAAGAAAGCAAGGCTAGGTTGGCTGTTACTGTCTTTACCACTTGGAGAGACTCTACCTAAAAATAAAGCCATCACGAGTAATACTGTATGATGTACCTGAAAGTTGCTAAGAGAGGAAATCTTAAAAATTCTTACCACACACACAAAGATGGTTACTATGTGACTTGATGGATGTATTAGCTAACTTTATTGTCATAATCATTTTGCAATATATATATATACCAAATCATTACCTTCTATTCCTTAAATTTATACCATGTGATATGTCCATTATGTCTCAGTAAAGCTGGGAAAAAATTAAAGCCATCACAGAGGAAAGAGACAGATTTGTGACAAGTTGAGACATGGATTGGAACATGTTATCAGGTTCCAGCAGTACTGACCTCTAAGCTTTTCGTGGCTTGTGCCAGTTTGAAATGAGTTTTATAACTTGGTATTGCAATGATACTCTATAGTACACTGCACCTCACAAATACCAGCCCCAAAGTAGCCGTTCCCTGTATCAAAAGTGAGCATAAGCCAGGATATCTTCCTTGGAGCATAGTATTTGGCCTCAGCATCAAGGATAATATCTTGCCAATCTTCTTTAGACTCATCGGAAGTTTAGAAAAATGATAAAGGCACTGTATTTACATCTATGTATACCTAAAATCATCCCTGTAGTTGAATTGGGGGTCGCTACTCAATGTTGAAAAATATCAGAAAGTAATTTTTCTCACAAAGAATGGAAATTAAGACCCATGGGAAAAAGCATTTAAACCTTTCTGCTCCAGGACACATAATTGCAGTTTATCCTACAGAGAGCACCATTAGCAATGAGCAGTGCTGTTTTTCTTGTATGCTTTTTGGCTTGAATTTGCCAAGTGATTGCCTCAATTATCTGCTTCCCATTGGCTGTGGAATCTTGGCCCGGACTTTCATTTTTGTTTCTTGATGGATCACAGCTTAGTGACCTCACAGTCAAATCCTCATTTCAATGTCAACGTGTTGGTAAGACTCACATCATAAACTTTCACCACTATTGTGATTGATACATTATTCTTCTGTCAGTTTATGCTGAACGATCCTATTCAGAACAACTGGTTTTGAAGCAGTATATTGTTGGGTAGAGAAAAGCTTTCTTCCTTGAGGCTGTAATAATTACATGTTGCCATAGTGACATGGGACAGATAGAGAAGATTTTTTTCTCAGGTGCTGTTTGCTCTCCAGGAAGATTCCCATCAGATCTGGTAACTGGCAGTGCTGGGCATCTCCCCAGGCAAAGGAAACCCTGTCCAACCATCACATCCCCTGTTCTGACGGGACGAGTGCTCAGTGCATTTCTACTGGTGATAGCAATCTCAGGACCATCTCAGCCAACCTAAGGAAAGGCAGCAAAGTTAGAGCTTGGTCTTCAATGGGAGACAACATTTTATGTCCTAACTCTACAGTGTCTGGGAGGAGAAGGAAATTTTAGGGCCTCCAAATGCCCTCATTTGATTCATTCAGATTGGGAAAGTATTTGTGAAACATAGACTTTTACATAGATCTCATTTCAGTTTCAGCATTTGACTATTCACACGTCAACAATGCGCATAAATCTCAGAATCATTATGTTGAGTGAAGGGAAGCAGAGTCTCTGGGTGCAAATGGAATGATTCCACGTGTGTGAAGTAAGTGTGGAGCTGAAAGTGCCATGCATTTCTCACCATCTTCTACTCTGTAACCTGAGAAGTGGTGCCAACGAGTACAGACATGACTCTCATCCCCGTAAATTATTTTTAATTTTGCTAAACTTCACTGCAAGGAGATCAAACTAGTCAATCCTAAGGGAAGTCAGTCCTCAATGTTCAGTAGAAGGACTGATACTGAAGCTGAAATGCCAATATTTTGGCCACCTGATACGAAGAGCAGACTCATTAGAAAAGGCCCTGATGCTGAGAAAGATGGAAGGCAGGAGGAGAAGGGGACAACAGAGGATGAGATGGTTGGGTGGCAACACTGACTTAATGGACATGAGTTTGATCAAGCTCCGGGAGACTGAGAAGGACAGGGAAGTCTGGCATGCTACAGTCCACGGGGTCAAAAAGAGTAGGACATGACTGAGCCACTGAACAACAAACTTCACACAGATGGAGTCATTCCATTCAGCTCTGCACTTACTTGGTTCGAAGCCTCAGGTAAACTTCAGTCCTTTAGTCTCTAAAGTGAAGAACCTTGCAGCTCTAATTTCCAGAATATTATCTAGAAAACTCCTCTCTATCCACTCTTTCCAGACAGTAGGACTGACTGAAAGAAAGGACTGACTTTCTGCATGACTGTTCAGTTCAGTTCAGTTCAGTTGCTCAGTCGTGTCCGACTCTTTGCGACCCCATGAATCGCAGCATGCCAGGCCTCCCTGTCCATCACCAACTCCCAGAGTTCACTCAGACTCACGTCCATCTAGTCAGTGATGCCATCCAGCCATCTCATCCTCTGTCATCCCCTTCTCCTCCTGCCCCCAATCCCTCCCAGCATCAGACTCTTTTCCAATGAGTCAACTCTTCGAGTGAGGTGGACAAAGTACTGGAGTTTCAGCTTTAGCATCATTCCTCCCAAAGAAATCCCAGGGCTGATCTCCTTCGGAATGGACTGGTTGGATCTCCTTGCAGTCCAAAGGACTCTCAAGAGTCTTCACCAACACCACAGTTCAAAAGCATCAATTCTTCGGTGCTCAGCCTTCTTCACAGTCCAATTCTCACACCCATACATGACCAAAGGAAAAACCATAGCCTTGACTAGACGAAACTTTGTTGGCAAAGTAATGTCTCTACTTTTGAATATGCTATCTAGGTTGGTCATAACTTTCCTTCCAAAGAGTAAGCGTCTTTTAATTTCATGGCTGCAGTCACCATCTGTAGTGATTTTGGAACCCCAAAAAATAAAGTCTGACACTGTTTCCACTGTTTCCCCATCTATTTCCCATGAAGTGATGGGACCGGAAGCCATGATCTTTGTTTTCTGAATGTTGAGCTTTAAGCCAACTTTTTCACTCTCCTCTTTCACTTTCATCAAGAGGCTTTTTAGTTCCTCTTCACTTTCTGCCATAAGGGTGGTGTCATCTGCATATCTGACATTATTGATATTTCTCTCAGCAATCTTGATTCCAGCTTGTGCTTCTTCTAGCCCAGCATTTCTCATGATGTACTCTGCATAGAAGTTAAATAAGCAGGGTGACAATATACAGCCTCGACATACTCCTTTTCCTATTTGGAACCAGTTGGTTGTTCTATGTCCAGTTCTAACTGTTGCTTCCTGACCTGCATACAGATTTCTCAAGAGGCAGATCAGCGGTCTGGTATTCCCATCTCTTTCAGAATTTTTCACAGTTTATTGTGATCCACACAGTCAAGGGCTTTGGCATAGTCAATAAAGCAGAAATAGATGTTTTTCTGGAACTCTCTTGCTTTTTCCATGATCCAGCAGATGTTGGCAATTTGATCTCTGGTTCCTCTGCCTTTTCTAAAACCAGCTTGAACATCAGGAAGTTCATGGTTCACATATTGCTGAAGCCTGGCTTGGAGAATTTTGAGCATTACTTTACTAGCGTGTGAGATGAGTGCAATTGTGCGGTATTTGAGCATTCTTTGGCATTGCCTTTCTTTGGGATTGGAATGAAAACTGACCTTTTCCAGTCCTGTGGCCACTGCTGAGTTTTCCAAATTTGCTGGCATATTGAGTGCAGCACTTTCACAGCATGATCTTTCAGGATTTGAAAGAGCTCAACTGGAATTCCATCACCTCCACTGGCTTTGTTCGTAGTGATGCTTTCTAAGGCCCACTTGACTTCACATTCCAGGATATCTGGCTGTAGGTGAGTGATCACACCATCGTGATGATCTGGGTCGTGAAGATCTTTTTTGTACAGTTCTTTGGTGTATTCTTGCCATCTCTTCTTAATATCTTCTGCTTCTGTTAGGTGCATACCACTTCTGTCCTTTATCGAGCCCATCTTTGCATGAAATGTTCCCTTGGTATCTCTAATTTTCTTGAATAGATCTCTAGTCTTTCTCATTCTGAAAGTGCAAAAAATGTAAACAGAAAAACTTGATGTGTTCCTCTTTTGACCCATATTCTACTCATGAGAAAACTGAGACTAGGAGTGAGCTGATGGTTTGCCCAAGTTCATGGTGGGAGTTGGCATTTTATCTGAAGAGAATTGTGATTTTATCTTTTGTACGTTTTGTGTTTTTCACCATGTGTGTTCTTAGTCACTCAGTCGTGTCGGACTCTTTGTGACCCCATGGCCAGTAGCCCACCAGCCTCCTCTGTCCATGGAATTCTCCAGGCCAGAATACTGGAGTGGGTTGCCAATCCCTTTCTGGGGGATCTTCCCAACCCAGGGATTGAACCCAGGTCTCCTGTGTTCCAGGCAGATTCTTTACTGTCTTGGAAAGAACCTAATGCCTTTGTATTCAGTACACTAGGAGAAAACAAAACAAAAATGAAAAAGTGTATTCCTCACATTCAGTTCTATCTGCACACTTAAATTTTACAGAGAGGAATAAAAGCCAAGAGAGGCTGTCCAGCACACGAGATTATAGTGATGCCACTCAGTCAACTGTGATCTGAGATATCTGCCATGTAGATGTATCCTGTAGGTGTTTTTCTTTAAAGAGGTAAAAAGTGTGACATAACAGCTTTCAGTCTGTGAAGTAGTTCCTAGATAAACAACCTCCACACAAATTATCTCCCATCTTGCTAAAAACACTGATTCTAATTCAGTGGGTCTGAAGTGAGGCTCGTCAGTTTGCAGTTCTAACAAAATCCAAGACAGTGATGACATTGCTGGTCCTTAGACCACATTTTGAGTGGCGAAGATGAGGTTATTAAAGCTGTAATTGAATCTGCAATGTACCTCGGGTGTCAAACTTAAGAGGTGAGGTGAAATCAAAACCCATGATCGTGTGTCTCTATAGAGTTTCTGGGCTTCCCTTGTGGCTCAGCTGGCAAAGAATCTGCCTGCAATGCAGGAGATCTGGGTTCGATCCCTGGGTTGGGAAGATGCCCTGGAGAAGGAAATGGCAACCCACTCCAGTATTCTGGCCTGGAGAATTCCATGGACCGTATAGTCCGTGGGGTCACGAAGAGTTGGGCACGATTGAGTGACTTTCACTTCACATAACAAGAAGAGGGTATATAAATAAATATAAGCATGTAGAACTGGGGAGAAGATTTGTTGTAGCTGTTTATTCCAATAGGTCATCTACCGTTATCTGAATTCAAGTAACAGGTTCCATTTCTATGGCTCTGTTTCTATGCACCAAGCTTTAGGTTACTGTCTTTCTAATTTCCAATCTAGAAGTTACTCTTCTAATCAAAGATATATTTGTAAACTGGGAAACTGTAAAATGAAATAGTGACCTGCAAAAATGTTTGACGACTGCAACATGCAGTCATGATCGTTTGTTGTTGACATTGTATCCATCCTCTTAAACAGCCCTTAGTAATCTCTGTTTCCTAGTATTCCCACCATTGGACAATCGTCTTCCACAGTAGGTGGGCCTGACCTGTGAAACCAACGAGAATATGATGTATGACCTCCAAAGACAGACCGTAAGAGGCATCCTGGCTTTGCCTTTTTCGCTCTTGGACTGTACATCCTGGCAGAAGCTAGCCATGTTGTAAAGATTCTCAGGCAGCCCATGTAGCCACAGTAGATGAACTCAGGCCTTCTGCCAACAGCCATGGAAGGAGCGGATTATTCAAGAAGCAGATCCTTCAGCCCCAGGATTTTGCAGCACACGATAACTAATACAGTATTTGGAGTGAGGGAGATGAAAAGACACATGCACCCCAATGTTCATAGCAGCGCTATTGACAATAGTCAAGAGGCAGAAGCAACCTAAACATACATCAATAGAAGGATAGATAAAGAAGACACAGTACACACATGTATAATGGAATATTACTCAGTCCTTTAAGAAGAATGAAATACTGCCATTCGCGGCAACTTGGATGGACCTAGAGATTATCAAACTAAGTAAAGTAAGTCAGACATAGGCTATCCCTTATACATGGAATCTAAAAAGAATGATATAAATAAACGTTCACAAAACAGAAACAGACTCACAGATTTCAGAAAACAAACTTATGGTTACCAAAGGGGAAAGATAGAGGGGGATAAATTAGGAGATTGGAATTAACATACACACACTACTATATATAAGCTAGAGAGCCAATAAGGACCTACTGTATAGCACAGGGAATTCTACTTAATATTCTGTAATAACTTATATGGGAAAAGAGAAAAAAATGGATATATGTATTTGTATAGCTGAATCTTACCCGGTGGCTCAGTGGTAAAGAATCTGCCTGCCAAGCAGGAGACGCAGGTTTGATCCCTGGATTGGGAAGATCCCCTGGAGAAGGCAATGGCAACCCACTCCAATATTCTTGCCTGGAAAATTCCAAGGACAGAGAAGCCTGGTGGGCTACAGTCCGTAGGGTCACAAAAGAGTTGGACTTGACTTAACAACTAAACAACAATGTAGCTGAATCACTATGCTGTATGCCCGAAATGAACACAACATTGTAAATCCACTATACTCCAATAAAATGAAATAAAATTTTTAAAAAAAGGAAAAAGGGAGACACTCTGTATTTGGCATAAATGACTTTTGATTTATAAAGGTAAGGGAGGAGGGAGGAGGGTTCAGGATGGGGAACACGTGTATACCTGTGGCGGATTCATGTTGATATATGGCAAAACCAATACAATATTGTAAAGTTAAAAATAAAATAAAATATATATTAAAAAAAAAAACCTGCCTGCCCTGGAAAGCAAAGTTCAGTTGAACAGTGCTGAAACACAGACAATGAATTCTGGCTTTGAAACTTCAGGGAGCTTATTCTTCACCAGCAATTTAAAAAAAAAAAAAAAAAGATAAACTCTATAATAAGTCCAAAAATGTTATTTAAATATAATCACATCCTATTTCAATCAATTCTAAGAGTTCTTATTTAATGGTTATCAGGTTCCAATCCCAAGGAAATAGATTTTTCACTGGAGAAAGCAAGATGAAAATGTAAAATTATAAACTGGGACATTTACATTATGTTAATGAATAAAACCAGTAAGTTATGTGATCTATTGTTAGGTTATGTTCTATGTTTAGGAATATCTTAATAAGCCTTAGGCTGAGAACCTATCTGAAGAAATAGGGAAGAACAGAAATGAATTATTTTGAATTATTGATAGGACTTCATGATAAATTGAGTTGATATATAAAGAAGGAAGGAGAAAAGATGCCTTTAAGAATTTGTGCCTATTTGATTGAAGAATAATGACACACACCATTGAATAAAATAGATTCATGGGATGATAAGCCAGGATTTTAGAGATGAGGAAGAGGACATGGGTTTTATTTTGAGATGTATTGAGTTTTGCATAAGAAGCCCTGGGAGAAAATGATTTCTTCTTGGTCTTTACTGTCTTCCGGTACTACATATTGGTGATACATTTTTTCTCATTTTTAAACCCTATCCCTGAAAAACCGAGATAGCCAATATATTTATGTACTTATTTATAAAAAGCAGCATCCAGCGGCAGTCTTAGCGACATGCCCGACCCTGAGAGAGGGGCGGTCTCAGATCCGTTTTTCCCCCAAGCCGCGCTGCGGCCCTCAATGGGGGTGCGCTGGCCCCTACGCAGCTTTCTTCATGTTGGCTCTTGGGCCCTTGAGGTCTAGAATGATTGCTTGGAAATGACCAAGTTTTCGGCTAGATGCTTTTTGACAGAAGCTTAATAGAGTGTCTGTCTCTTGGTTGGCGCCTGGTAGTTTGTAGCTTTTAGCTTTGAACAGTTAGAAATCCAGCGCTTTGGGGTTGGGGTTTCATGCATAGCAGAGTAGTCCCTACTCTGCAATCTACTGAAAATCAGCTCTCAGCACAAAGGTTGGTAAAAAAAAAAAAGATTTTTTTAAAATAAAAAGAAAAAGAAAAAAAAAAAACGTATTTTTTTCACTAAAAGCAACAACAGCAAAAGAAATCCGATGCGGTTAAGTCCACCAGAAATGGTAGGGCTTTGGAAAGTCTATCAACGCTGCCAAACTCAGAGATGATCGATTTGTGAAACTGAATGCCAGAGTATTAGCTGGCTAATGGGCATACGTAGTTTTAATAGTTGGAATATTTGGTAAAGGATATTGTTACTTTTAACTTTTTTTAGTTGCCAGGTTCTTTTGTGCTCACAGCACTTGCCTTGTTGATTTCCAGAATCACGGTCTGTCTTTCATTAGCTGCACTTCTAGAGTGTCTTCCCAGTGAATTTTTAGAAAGATAAACATCACATTTTAGAAAGATAATGTAATAGAAAACATATTTACAAATAACATTTTTGAGCTAGGTGACTTTGATAGAGATGACTTTTTGACTCTTCTATTTTATTAATGATAGCTTCTAGCTTTCTTCTTAGTGTGTAGAGAGTTTTTCCATTTTAATAAGAAAGGGCTCTAAATGAAAAAAATATGGCTAAACAAAGAGCTTAATTATAATTACTGTATAGCATGACATGTAAACAAACCTATGATAGATGCTTAGCAAATTGGAGGAATTTAACTCGACAATAAACATCAAGCAATTTACTTCAAAGACATTTGAGGCTAATAGGCTAATTATATGTTGCCTGAGGTGGGAAATATTTCCTTTGGCTGACTTATTGATTTATTGCCTTTTTACAGAAAATTATGCTGATCTAATTACAAAGAAGGGTTAAAAAGCTAATAACTTCAGATCTGAGGTTGTCCATAATGACACAGAATGACTGATGGTCTACCAGAAGCAACTGCCTGTGAATCTTTAGCCAGAAACTTGAAATGCCATGTCAATATTTGGGGGGGAGGGAGAGTTGAGATACTCTGATTAATTTTTCTTTCTGCATCAAGTGCTGGTAAAATAGCTGAATGGTGTTGTAATTGGACCCATGGTATGGCAGCCACTTATGGCCTATAGTCTTACATTTTGTTCACTTATCGTCTTCTGGATTATTAATTTTTTAAAAACAAGATTCCTGTTATGCTAATATGTTTATCAGTGAAGTACTGTGCCGCAAGCTTCTTCAGAAGCCATTCTCTTTAAAGTCAGTGTGGGTCATGAGAAGGAGCATCATCAGTGTGCCAACCTCAGGAATCCTGAGAAGTCAAGGAGAATCCCGGGTGTCCATATAAACCGCTCTCCCCAAACCCGCCAGTGTAAGAGTTACAAGAGCAATGTCGGCCTATGTGGGGCTTGGGGGAGGATGGAGATGTGGATATGTACGGCTGATCCCTTCGTGGTTCACCCGAAACCATCACAACAGTGTTAATTGGCTATCCTCCAACACAACATGTTTTTGGTGTTAAAAAATAAATAAAAATAAAGAACTGTGGGGCCTTATGATTGGGCACACACAAGTTGGTTTTAACACTTTTGTGTAAACTCCTTGAGATGGGAAAGGCTCCCTAGTATGGGTACCATTTTGAGACATGAAACCAGGACAAATGTGTGATGGCTTTTCACCATTTATAACAGTTTTTGGTCTCGTTTCATCCCTGAATGACTGCCACACCCAGAATCAGGGTTCTTTGCCCCGGGAGCAGTGAGCTGGGCTTGTACATCAAGCTCTGGGAGCTCTTGGGTGGCGTCAGAGCCCAAGGTTAGGAGGGCTCATTAGTAACACCATCCGTTACCCAAATGGCCCTGGGTGTGGGGCGGAGGTGGCGGGTAGCACATGCTCTTAGTGACCACAGGTGTTGCTGGTACCAGGTGCCAGGGACCTGAGAAGGCCATCAGGAGCAGCTTAACTAACCTCTGGGCGTTGGGAGTAAGGCTAAGTAATGCTTGAGACCTAAATATTTTGTTTTGAGGAAAAGAGTCCTATTTCTATTACCTTGTCTCTACTAAGAAGAAGATGGGGTCTTTGCAACCCCATGGACTGTAGCCCACTGCTCCTCTCTCCATGGGATTCTCCAGGCAAGAATACTGGAGTGGGTTGCCATTTCCTTCTCCAGGGATCTTCCTGACCCAGGGATCAAACCCGGGTCTCCCGCATTGCAGGCAGACGCTTTACCATCTGAGCCACCAGGGAAGCCCAAGAAGATGAGAATCACCTACAATTCCACCACCTCTTCCAAAGACATAATGACAAGTAATCTACAAGTGTATAAACTCTTTCTTAAAGAATTTATTGGAGTATAGTTGATTTACAATGTTGTGTTACTTTCAGCTGTATAGTCAGTGAATCAGTTATACATATACATATATCCATTTTTCAGATTCTTTTCTCATATAGGTTATCACAGAATATTAGGAAGACTTTTCTGTGCTATATAGTAGGGCCTTAATAGTTATTTGCTTTATATATAATAGTGTGCATATGTTAACCCCAAGCTCCTAATTTATTCCTCCCCCCTATCTTTCCCCTTTGGTAACTATAAATTAGTTTTCTATGTCTGTGAGTCTGTTTCTGTTTTGTAAATAAGTTCCTTTGTATCATTTTAGGTTTTCAGTTCAGTTCAGTCACTCACTCATGTCCGACTCTTTGCAATCCCATGAACCACAGCACACCGGGCCTCCCTGTCCATCCCTGACTCCCAGAGTCTACCCAAAGTCATGTCCATTGAGTCCATGATGTCATCCAACCATTTCATCCTCTGTCGTCCCCTTCTCCTCCTGCTTTCAATCTTTCCCAGCATCAGGGTCTTTTCTAATGCGTCAGCTCTTCGCATCAGGTGGCCAAAATTTTGGAGCTTCAGCTTCAACATCAGTTCTTCCAATGAACACCCAGGACCGATCAGCTTTAGGATGAACCGGCTGGATCTCCTTGCAGTCCAAGGCACTCTCAAGAGTCTTCTCCAACACCACAGTTCAAAAGCATCAATTCTTTGGCACTCAGCTTTCTTTATAGTCCAACTCTCACATCCATACATGACTACTAGAAAAACCACAGCTTTGACTAGATGGACCTTTGTTGGCAAAGTAATGTCTCTGCTTTTTAATATGCTGTCTAGGTTGGTCATAACTTTTCTTCCCAGGAGCAAGTGTCTTTTAATTTCATGACTGCAGTCACCATCTGCAGTGATTTTGGAGCTCCCCAAAATAGTCTGACACTGTTTCCATTGTTTCCACATCTATTTGCCACGAAGTGATGGGACTGGATGCCATGATCTTAGTTTTCTGAATGTTGAGTTTTAAGCCTACTTTTTTACTCTCCTCTTTCACTTTCACCAAGAGGCTCTTTAGTTCTTCTTTGCTTTCTGCCATAACGGTGGTGTCATCTGGTTATGGATATTTCTCGTGGCAATCTTGATTCCAGCTTGTGCTGGAAAATACCTACTTCCCTTAGTAGGTATATATACTCTTAAAAGTGTTTCTTGCTCACTCACTTACTATTTCCCTTCTATTTTTAAAATTGAAGCTACATAATTACTTTCTTTCCATATCATTACTTATACTTCCATAACATAATTGTTGTTGTTGCTTTCAGTGACCCCGTCATGCCCGACTCTTTGAAACCCCATGGACTGCAGCGTGTCAGGCTTCCCTGTCCCTCACCATCTCCAGAAGTTTGCTGAAGTTTGTGTCCATTGCATCGATGATGCCTTCCAACCACCTCATCCTCTGTCACCCACTTCTCTTCTTACCTTCAATTTTTCCCAGCATCAGGGACTTTTCCAATGAGTCGGCTGTTCACATCAGATGACCAAAATCCTGGAGCTTCAGCTTCAGCATCAGTCCTCCCAACGAGTATTCTGGGTTGATTTCCCTTACTGGCTATTTAATGTTTAGTTGTAAGATTTCACTAATTTTGGTAATTAAGGTCAATGCCAAAAATATTTTCAGTATAACCTATAGCCTTGTTTTATTTTCTGGTGGATAAAAGTATTTCCCCAATACTTTCGGCTCCTGGGCTCATCAGCCTTTATTTTCTTGTTTCTCACCATCTGCTGTGCAGGCCAGGGGTGCCCTTAGGTCTTCTTTACTTTCCTGCTGGCCTCCTCCTGGCCTCCCCTCCACTTAGTTTGGAAAACTAGCCTCAGTGCTCTAACCAGAGGACGAACGCTAGAAGCAGTTTGGGTGTTGATGAGAACTGGGGGCGGCTGGAGGTGAGGGGATAGGACTGGCCTGTTTGTTTCTCTTCAGTTCCGTGTTCTTCTAACAGTGATCCATGAACCAGAAGCATGGGCAGCCCCTGAAGGCTGATTGAAAATACAGAATCTCAGGCCCCACCCAAACCTGCTGGAACAGAATCTACATTTGGGGCGTTCAGTGATTCATAGGCAGGTGACATTCTGAGAAGTATTGCTTCATTGATTACTATTACTTTCCCTTTGGTTTTTCCTACAACAGTGCTTTCCAAATTTGTCTTCATGCTGGAATCACCAGGGAAGCATACAGAAATGTTCATGTGGCATCTCCCCTTCCACCCCCCACCCCATGGTTGTGATTTAGTTGGTCTGGGGTGTGGCTTGAGCATTGAAAACTTCAAAGATGCCCAGATTCGAATGTGCTGCCAACTTTAGGGAACATTGTCCTATACCTTCTAAACTGATTCTGTCTTGTTTGAAATTTTTTCCCAGAGACCTATCCTACCCTATTTGGGGTTGTCATTTTCTCTACCTATCAGTTCTATTCCATTTGCTTCCCATTTTTCAGAAATTCCAGTAAAATTTTGTTTCGTTAATGATATGTGTTTCTTTTTTTTTTTTTTTATTTAATGCTATGATATATTTAAACTTTGTGGTTTAACCCTTCCAGGGGAAAGTAGAATTCAGGTAGTGTAGTTTCGTGTTGGTTATGTTTCGGTTATGTTTCGGTTATGTTTGGTTATGTTGGTTTTATTCCATTTTCTCTGCTGCTCCTTCTTCTTTCTGGCATGAACAGAGTCCCCCACATCCAGCCGAGCTGTGCCATTTTCTGCCTCTTGTTTTCAGCTCTTGGTCTAACTTTGATTCCTCGGTTTCTCTGTTGGCGTTCCCAAGGACCGCAGCTGCAATGGGGATTCTGAACAGGCATCAGTGACGTTTCGGGGGCAGAGAATTACTGTCCACGAGCGGCCGTCAAGTGTCCAGCAGCAACCCCAGCCCTCACTCACTCGGTACCGCTGCCACTCTGCTTGTGACAGAAATATTTTAAGGATTGCCAAATGCCCCATAGGGCCAACCATCCCCCTCAGTTGAAGACCCCTGAGCTGCAAGAGTGTCAGGAGTTTCCCATGGTCAATGGTGTAGCAAGTACATTTAAAAACATTCTTTCTGTGTAAACTGTCTTTACTGTCTTCATGACAGGTACCGTTTTTTCCCATCAATTTTATTTCATATATTAATGTTCTGGGATGGTCTTGAGTTCATAAAATTTTATTCTTTACTATTAACATGGTTCAACTCATACAGAATGAAGTGGGATGTAATTACTGAGTTTGTAATTTCTTTCCATACAAAGAAATTCACAGACACAGTTGTGTCTGACTCTTTGTGACCCTTTGGACTGTAGCCCACCAGGCTTCTCTGTCCATGGGATTCTCCCAACAACAATACTGGAGTGGGTTGCCATTTCCACCTCCTGGGGATCTTCCTGACCCAGGGATCAAACCTGCATCTCCTGGAATTCCTGCATTGCAGGCAGATTCTTGACCCACTGAGCCACTGGGGAAGCCCCATGATATATATACATGTATGTGTATACGTGGGGCTTCCCCAGTGGCTCAGAGAGTCAAGAATCTGTCTGCAATGCAGGAATTCCAGGAGATGCAGGTTTGATCCCTGGGTCAGGAAGATCCCCAGGAGAAGGGCAAGGCAACCCACTCCAGTATTCTTGTTGGGAGAGTCTCACGGACAGAGGAGCCTGGTGAGCTACAGTCCAAAGGGTCACAAAGAGTCAGACACGACTGAAGCGACTTAGCACACGCACATGCACTTGTATATGTATATATATAGAGAGAAAGAAAGAGAGATTATAGAGATCATAGCCAAAGGGTCCTGATACTGAGATAAGGAAAAATGATTGTTCCACTGTTGTGGTTGGGAAGGAATTATGACTAAAATTACCTTACCTTGGGAAACAAGAATACTTCCCCTTCTAGCCCTAGGGCTAAGTTGCAGAGACTCCATCTTTTTTATAGTCTTTTTGAGGTGAAAAGAGTATACATCAGAATGTGTCTTTCATTTCATACCAGTGAACCTAGTTCAGCAAACACTTTCTTAAATACTCACAGCTGTAATGAACTAAAGGCCCTACATGAACACATTCTGAACGTGTATAAGAGAAATATAAATAGAAGCCCACATCCCCAGCTTCCTGCTTCCTTTCTGATGGGATTTGCTGGAGATAAGATACATCCTAAATGTACAGGGCACAGGGCTCACACAGTAGTGTTCATGGAGATGAATAATTCAGTGTCTCCAAAGGGCATCTCATCTTAGGTACAAAATTGTATTTCTTTAAGCAACACTGATTCATGCTGATGGTCTTCCATTCACTTGAAGAAAGTTGCACAACAGCAGGGAGTGTTTGGAGCAGATGTGCAACTGGAAGCTGCATTGTTCCCCAGATGAAGGAGGCTTCTGCTCAGTATAGAATAAAGCGGTTTCTGTTTGGCTTCGCATTTCTCAATCCAATGTCAGGGCACTTGGTTCTTCCCACCTCGAGCACTGCAGGGAATGGAACTGAGCAGGGCCCCTGTGGGGCTCCTGGGCACAGAAACCTTTCTGTGTTTCCTGTTTTTTGTTTGTAGGGAATAGACTCCAGCCTCCATGACCTTCCCTGAGTTCCAATAGGTTGATTCAAACAGTTGCTAATAAGGATAGCTGCTAATCAGGGTTCAGGTTCCCTGGTGGCCCAGACAGTAAAGAATCCACCTGCTAATGCAGGAGACATGGGTTCGATTCCTGGGTCAGGAAGATCCCCTGGAGGAGGGAATAGCAACCCACTCCAGTATTCCTGCCTGGAGAATCCCATGGACAGAGGAGCCTGGCGGGCTACAGTCCATGGGGTTGCAAAGAGTCAGACACATACAATCAGGGAAGGGAGGGGATGCACAGAGGAGGGAGGGGCAGCCAAGCAACACCAGTGCAGCCTCGGTGCATGCTCCTGCTCCGAGAGGTCTGCTCAGTTCAGTTCAGTCACTCAGTCGTGCCCAACTCTTTTCAACCCCATGGACTGCAGCACGCCAGGCTTCCCTGTCCATCACCAACTCCTGGAGCTTACTCAAACTCATGTCCATCACTACACAGAACTATATCTTTGAGTTCTTCTGAAGAACTAAAGCCCCCATTGAGAAGGCCACCTGAGGCTAGGTTAAAGGAACCAGAGAAGTTTATCAGGAGATCACCCAAGACCAGCTTGAGGGACTGCAGACCTGCACGCACCCTAATCTTATCAGCAAGCCTGCCCTTGAACCATTGCCATAGAACTCCTCACCAGATCCTCACTGGGTTGGACACACAGTTTCTGAGGCACATGCCCACTGTGTCCCCCTTTGCCTGGCAAAGCAATAAAGCTATTCTTTCCTACTTCACCCAAAACTGTATCTCTGAGGTGTGGTTTGGCACCAGCGCAGAGGCTGAGTTTTCTGCCCCAGAAAGAGGAGCCTCCCTTTCCTGGTGACTCGTTTCCCCAGGCCGGCCCTTCCCAAGCCTGCCATCAGGTTACTCTGGGCTCTGCTGACCTTCAGCAGGGCTGCTGCTGCACGCACACGCAGAGCTCTTCGTTAGCGATTTGTCCTCAACGTGTCAGAGACGCTAGAAAACTTCCTTGGCCAAGTACAAATGGAGCAAATTAGAAAGAGAAAGTTTATGTCAGAACTTCTTTTATTTCCGGCCACATTTTTGTTTCTTTGGATTGGAAAGGGCATCGGCCCTTCATTATTTCATCCCTTGAGCTCCCTTCAGCCCCCCTCTCCTGTTCGTTATGCTGTCATGAACAGTTTTGGAAACTCTGGAAACACATGGACGTGCCCCCGTCACTCAGCTTGCAGTTCCGCGTGTGATCAGCATGACCTCTGTGGACTGCATTCTCTTAGCAACCCCCAACTTCACTTAGTTCACCTGTGCCTGGGCCTGAAATCGTCAAACAATCGAGCTGAAAGTACAGTTGGGTTCTGAAGTCCTCAGAAAAATCCTTCACTTTCTGTTTTATTTTGTAGGTTACATTAACCAATGCTTCCTGTAGTGCCATGGGCTTTTAAAGTAAACATTTTGGAATAAATGGATGCCTGTTAGCTATCTTTAAAAACAGGAAAAGTTAATCATGAAAACAGTCATGATAATAATAAGTGGCCTAGTATCAGCCATTTGTCTGATACTCTCTATGTGCTGGAACAAATGCTTTTCTACATTTCAGCACATTTTTACCCTCACAACAACCTTGATGTTATAAGGCCATGTTAGAGCCAGACTCTGTCTGCAGCCTTCTCAAATCCAGCTCTGGAAACTGTGACAAGTGATGTGGATCTTGGCATGCATGCTAAGTCACGTCTGACTCTGGGACCCCATGGACTGTTGCCTGCCAGGATCCTCTGTCCATGGGATTTTCCAGGAAAAAATACTGGAGAGGGTTACCGTGCCCTCCTCCAGGGGATCTTCCCCACCCAGGGATTGAACCCACCGTCTCCTGCGTCTCCTGTACTGGCAGGCGGGCTCTTTACCACTAGCACCACGTGAGAAGCCCTCGTGGATCTTTGTTATTGTTCTTTAGTCCCTAAAGTCACGGCCGGCTCTATGTGACCATATGGACTGCAGCATGGTGGCCTTCCGTATCTCCTGAAGTTTTCTCAAACTCATGTCCATTGTGTTGCTGATGACATCCAACCATCTCATCCTCTGTCGTCCCCTTCTCCTTCTCCTGCCTTCAATCTTTTCCAGCATCAGGGTCTTTTCCAGTGTCAGCCCTTCACATCAGGTGGCCAAAGTATTGGAGCTTCAGCTTCAGCATCACTCCTTCCAATGGATATTCAAGGTTGATTTCCTTTAGAATTGACTGGTTTGATCTCCTTGCCGTACCAGTCATTCTCAAGAGTCTTCTCCAGCACCACAATTCAAAAGCATCAATTCTTTTGTGCTCAGCCTTCTTTATGGTCCAGTTCTCACATCCGTACATGACTACTGGAAAAACCATAGCTTTAACTACACAAATCTTTGTCGGCAAAGTGATGTCTCTGCTTTTTCATAAGTTGTCTAGGTTTGTCCCCAGAGTCCCTCTTGGCCCCCACTTCCCCCACTTCCGCTCCTGTTTCTCCCTTCCTTTAGAGCTATTTTCGTTCTTCCCTCAACTATGTGCCGCGCCCGGGGAAGTACAGTTTGCCTTAGGTTAGCGCTGGTCTTCCTCACCAGAACTCCAGTGAAAAAATTCTGCACTGCATTTCACGTCTACAAGGAAATGGAGGCAAAGAAACTAAAGCAATTTGCCCGAGATCCCTCAGCTCATAAACAGTAAATCCAAACTTGAACCAGGGCCTTTCTGACCTGTAACCACTCTGTTCTTCCCTTCTAATCAATTTTTTCTTTATAATTTTATCACCTGTCGTTGATCCTGTTTATGTCAAGGCTAATGTTAGACTTTATAGATTTCTAATCAACATAATTTGAGCAGAGCGATTACTTGGAACCACAGCTGACAAGTCCAAGGGTGCCCAGAGGAGTTTGAAATGGTTGCAAAAACTTGTAAACTGGGTTGTTTATTTAAAAGGGAACAAAAGTCTCTTCAGTTATAAACTTGGAGGCATCATAATTAAACAGGCCTCCCAAGGTGCAGTCTTAAAAAAGAGACGAAAGGTTTCTTGTTTATCCACCCGCCCCACCGTGATGGCTCTGGCTGATCTCCTTTGGGGAAATCGCACAGTTCTCGACATTTCAGTGTCTATAGATATCGCTGGTCCTGGGCCTGAGCTTTTGTTTTGCCCCCACTGAGTGAGTGATAGTGAACCCAAGAGATTCTATAGCTGTTGTGACTGTAACAGGAACTCTACTTGGGGTACTCCTGCAGTCACTGCACAGGCCTTCACGTGGCCTGGGTGGGATTTTCTGCCCTCTCTGGTTTCCTTAGCTTCTTCCTCCCAAAAACACAGCATAGGCTCCACATCTCACCCCACTGGTCAATGGTTTTCCATCTTGGTTGCATGTTGCTTCCATCCAGGGAATTTTATAAAATACTGATGCCTAGACCCCATTGCTGATAAATTCAATCGGAAACCCAGGGGGTGTGGAGGACTGTATTGTGTAACTCTTGGACTTGATGACTATTAAACTAAATTCCTAAATTACCACTGGGATATGATTCTAGGGCAGATATTTCAGGAGGCTGTTATAGAAATACTCTGCAGTGTCAGCAAGGAACTTAGCAAAATGGCTTATGATGTTCCGACTTAAAACAGAGAGGCCATCAACCAGATTAGCCGCAAATGGTGCTGAGGAAAAAAACTACCCCCAAACTCAGTGGTTTACATCAAGGAGCATTTATTTCCTGCTCATGGGTCTGCAGGAGAGTGTGGACTGGCTGGTCCAAGCTGGACTTTGCAGAGCAGTTTTGCTTCAGGCTGCAGGTAAGCTGGACTTCACTCCAGGAGGAGGTGTGACTCAGGTCTTTTCACGTGTCTCCCATCTTCCTTGGAGCACTGCTGTGCAGGGAAAGCATGTGTCAGGGCTGCTCACTGGCAGGCACCCACCAGGCATAAAGTGCTAAAGATGCTGAGGGCCTCTCTGGGAAAGCACGTGTCAGGGCTGCTCACTGGCAGGCACCCACCGGCATAAAGTGCTAGAGATGCCGAGGGCCTCTCTGGGAAAGCACGTGTCAGGGCTGCTCACTGGCAGGCACCCACCGGGCATAAAGTGCTAGAGATGCCGAGGGCCTCTCTGGGAAAGCACGTGTCAGGGCTGCTCACTGGCAGGCACCCACCGGGCATAAAGTGCTAGAGATGCCGAGGGCCTCTCTGGGAAAGCACGTGTCAGGGCTGCTCACTGGCAGGCACCCACCAGGCATAAAGTGCTAAAGATGCCGAGGGCCTCTCTGCTCACATCGTGGTGACTCTGCCTCTGGACCAAGTAATCCGAGCAACTCAGCCCAGCACTAGTGATGCGGAGATATGCACTCTGCCTGCGGGGGGGGAAGAGGACAAATCACTTGCTCACAGAAGTCCATGCTCTCATAAGAATACATTTGTTGGCAATATCTTAGAATGGGCTTCCTTAGCGGCTCAGTGGTCAAGAATCCACCTGCTAATGCAGGAGACCTGGGTTCCATCCCCGGGTTGGGAAGATCCCCTGGGGAAGGAAATGGCAACCCACTCCAGGATTCTTTCCTGGAGAATCCCATGGACAGAGGAAGCTGGTGGACTAAAGTCCATGGCATTGCAAGAGTCAGACACAACTGAGTGACTAAAAAACAACAAGCCACAATTTTTAGAAGACAAGGGTCTAAAGAAGGGTCTATTTTTTTCAGTTTTCCTGTAGATATAAAATTGTACCAAAATAAGAAGTTTATTCAAAAGGCACAGAAGGCTGGACTGCCATAAGACTTGCAGAGATAGTTTTAGCTACCAGAAGTGTTGAAGTAAAGCGTGGACCATCCTTTGGTGGGAAAGTTGTGCAAAGATCAAGCATTAGCTGATTATTTGGTGTGTGGCCTAGATTTTCAACTGTTATGTCATAGGGAGAAACAGAAAGAAGAGGGCATGGAGATAAAAGATTCGAATTTTCATGTGGCTGAAACAAACTAGAGAAAATTTCAGAAGGATAAACAACATCACACATTCAGGTTCACAGTTTCAATTGTTTATATATCCTACATAAAGTCTAGACACAAGAACCTGATATGTGGCTTATATTTGTTTGGCTCATTGATGAAATACAGCTTTAATTGGAATTCCTAAATAACCATGAGTGTCTCCCGTTGAGATTAGCCTGGAGGGTGTACTGCAGCCAGAACCACTAGCTGGCCATAGAGCAGCGGCCAACTGGGGTCAATCGTATTATTAACAGTAACAGCAAGAGCAGCAGCTGATACCATGGAGTGTTTATGAAGTGCCAAGTTCAGCTAAGTGCTTTATGTCGATCACTTCATCCTCAGAAACCCCTCTGAGGGAGGTACTAATGATGTGACTATTTCACAGGAGACAAAACCGAGGCTCTGTGAGTTAAAATAGCCTTCCCGAGACCCCATCATGCATGAACGTTAGTGCTGAGAGTTCAGCTCAGGATGTCCGATCCTGCAAAATGTGGGTGTAATCATTGCACTCTACTGCCGGCCCATTCAGACCGTCACCCTGTTCAAAACACTAGCACTTGCCTTGTAAGCTGTTCCCCCGTGTGACAGAGGACAGCCCGTGATCAGTTTGCTATGATATGTGGCACATTTCTGGAATTATCTTAAGACATGGCTATGTCTACTTTGACTAGACCTCCTCTCTGGTACCACTTCATACATTTCTGGAAATTGCAGTATGTTCCCCAAGCTGCCATACACCGGACTTCCTTCCCCAAACCTGAGTACCCACCCTGACCACCCCCCAACCCAGGGGAGACACATTCTGTGCTGCTACTATAGCCTCCACTTTGCTATTGATTATATCTAACTTGCCAGACGGAGCTGACAGCCAAATGAAAGGCTGGGATTTCCCAATCAATAGTCATTAGAACTCCACTTATTATACATGGAGTGACTTTCGGGGCCAGGGTGATACCCTTAACAAGAAAAAGAAAAAAATAAGAGTGTACTTGGTAACATAAACACAGCTCTCGGCCAGGAGGAGCTAGATTCAGCCAAAGAAATGGATTTGCAAACGTCCCTTCTCTTTCTTATCATTGCCTCACAGGTAAGCATGCCCTGGACTTCTCCTAAGCGACTGTGGCATGGACAGGCTGTGTGTGTATGACTTTTTTTTTTGGTTGCCTTTTTAACTTGAAAAAGAAAGTTAAGATACCACGTTTATTTAACAGACTTGAACATGAAAAGGAGCAGAGAGAAAGACCGGTTAATAAGAAAAAAGAGAAAAAGGTCTATTCTTGTGAAAGTGAATGACTAGAGGTGGTGGAGAGTAAAGAGGAGGTTAGAGAAAGCCAAAAGAGAGAGAATTTGTCAGAAAGGGAATTAGAGCCAACACTTGCTGCTTACTAGAGTAATTTACTGTGAAAAACAAGATGTCCCTAAGCAAGTCTAGTCCTGTGAAGTCTTCTGAAATGATCCGGAAAGGAGAACAGACTCGTTTTTATAACCAAAGACTGTGATTCATGAGGCGATGCTGGTGTATTTTACTAGTTTCCTCTTTTTCATTATCAGCAATCACTCAGTTTTCCAGGCTTAACTTTTGAGCCCCAGTCAGGAGCAGGCCATTCTAAGTGTGTATGGTGATTACCTTTCCTGAAATAAATACACCAACCAACTTTACAGAGGCTTCGCTGGTAGCTCAGATAGTAAAGAATCTTCCTGCGATGCAGGAGACCTGTATTCGATCCCTGGGTTGAAGAGATCCCTGGGAGAAGAGAATGGCAACCCACTCCAGTATTCTTCCCTGGAGAATTCCATGGACAGAGGAGCCTGGTGGCCTACAGTCCATGAGGTTGCAAATAGTCGGATACAACTGAGAGACGAAACACAACACAGCTTTATATATAGAGAAAAGGTCCCTGATTTCCTAATTCTTGATGAATTAGCTTTGTATTTCTTACCCACAATTAACAGCTTGTTGGCTTCCCATCCCATGTAGATGAAACCATTTCTTATTGAGTCTAACTTACCTTTCATGCTCTTTCATTCTCAGAGGTCTTTGAGAGGTGGGACCTTGAGAAAGACCTCCACCTTGGAGTTAGACAGTCACCCCTCAATGCATATATATATATATATATATATATATATATATATATATATATGTATGTATACACACACAAAACCGTGTGCAGACCCGGTCATACCAGCCTTGCTTGAGATAAGCTCTGGCAAACCAGCCATGTGCCCTTACTGGCTGGCACACATTGCTACTGGCAGGCGGGGAGCACGCCCCCAAGATGGGATTGGCTTTGAGGTTAATCAGACCAATTTTTAGAAAGCAGGAGGAAACTCTGAAAGCAAACGCAGACCTTGGGAATTAGTAGCCTAAAACCTGAGCCTGCCAGTTAGAAGTCACAACTTTTAACCCTTGGAGTATTATCTACCGACGGATACAGATTCTGACTATCCTTAAGCCATCATTTAGAGAGAACAAAGTATGATGATATGAATACAATGCTTTGCATGCTTTGGGAGGCAGATATTTAGAGATGAGGTACCATTTTTTAGTATTTTACTGAAGTTTGGTTAACTTACCATGTACTGTTAATTTCTGCGGTGTAGCAAACTGACTCAGTCATAGATATATATGTATATATATACAAATATCTATTCTTTTCCACTATGGCTTGTCACGGGATATTGAACAGAGTTCCCTACGTTATACAGCAGGACCTTGTTGTTTATCCAAACTGTATATAATAGCTCACATCTGCTAATCCCAACTCCCAGTGCTCCCCCTTGGAACCTCCAGTCTGTGCTCTATGTCTGTGACTGTTTCTGTTTTGTCGATAAGTTCATCTGTATAATATTTTAGATTCCATGTATAAGTGATACCCTGTGATATTTGTTTGTGGTATCTTTATTCTGTATTTTTGTATAAAACTGCTTTTTGATATCATATTTGTAAACTCCATACTTGCCGGCTAGGTTTTAAAATCAGATATGAAAACAAAAAAGGGGGGTGATAGGTAACTGAATGTATAGGTATAGAGACAAATGGATAACAGCCATATTTCTTAAGTGGTGGTTTTTAAGTATAAATCAGAATAAGCTGATGCTCTTAACTCAAAATGGGAGAAATTCAGCTTAAGAAAAATGAATACTAAGATGAAAATAGAAGAATGTATAAGAATCGACTTAAAAAAAAACCCAAGTCTGAGATGCTGTATGAAACCCTTTATCTAGTAAAAGCAGTAGGGGACGCCTGGGGACAGAATGGCCATCGTAATCCCGAGAATAAATGTCACAAGCAGATAAAGCTTCCTGAGGCAGAGCATAGATCTCAGTGTCTTGGCTTCCTGAACTTCTTGCCCCACACTGGCTGCTTGATAGATGGTCATTGTTTAAATTAAATGCAGAGGAGGCAAACATTATTTATGGTAATCAATATAGAAACTAGATGTTATTACCAGAAAAAGGAGAGCCAAATTATGATGGGAAATTGGATGCAATAAGAGACTAAAAATAATTGAAAAAGTCATTCAGTCATGTTTGGGAGAGAGGAAAAGGAATTTTGAACAGGGTCTGGGTGAGAATATGTAATAGGACTACAGGTGAGACAGATAATTGTTCCAGAGAGACGTGCTGTTGTTGTTAGAGGTGACCAATGTCTTGAAAGAAAACCTTGCATTGGTCCCTAGGTAAGAAAGCCTCCTTCAAACTAGGTGCAGGGGAGATGTGTGCTTTTGTACATACGTGTGTTATAAAGAAAAGCTTGAGTGAGTGAAATGCAGGAAGAGAAGCTGGCTGCTCCAAGTAACTCAAGGCTAAGGAGACTATTGCTAAAAATTAAGTTGCCCTAGCTAGAGAGTGAAAGTGACTGTATCAGAAGAGAAGGTTTGCCATCGCTGGAGGGATCCACACAGAGGTGGGAGAGCTATTATGGAGAGTCGTTATTGGGGAAATTCAGGCATCACGTGGGCACTGGGATTCTTGGCCTATGAGTACCCTCTTGATCCTGAGATTGCTGTTGTGCAGATGCTAAGTCAGTCATGTCCGACTCTTTGTGACCCACGGACTGCAGCACGCCAGGCTGCCCTATCCTTCACCGTCTCCTGGAGTTTGCTCAAGACCATGTCCACTGAGTCAGTGATGCTGCCCAGCCACCCCATCCTGACGTGCTGTGACTCAGTAACGAGACTCCCGTGCCCAGTGGGTGGTCCTGGGACCCACGCTCACTTTTAGCAGTGTTGTCCCGTCCACAAGTGTGGCCAGTCTCACAGACACCACAGGGGTTCAGCCGCTGACTCCCTGAGTAAGCGAGGCGCCCCAGCTGGCAGCACGTGCTGATTTCTGCAGCATCACCACTGCCACGGGGGCTGATTTTAAGCTTTCAGTGTGACGTCACTGAACGGGGGGTTGGGAAGATCTGTTTACAGCTGACTCCCAGGAAGCTGTATGAGCCAGGACCTGTTTCTCTAGGACCTTGCTCCAGGACCCATCATTTTATTCAGGAAGTGTCATTAATCTCATGACTTGTTTCTGCTCGCTTCATTTGACCACCCAGTCTCTCACCGGGGATTGAGATGAAGCCTGCCTGATTCACTTTTTAAAAAAATTAAATAGAAAGATCCAACTAGAGAGTATCATACTACATGAAGTAAGTCAGAAAGACAAAGACAAATACCACATGATATCACTTATATGTGGAATCTAATATATGAAATAAAAGAACCTATCCATGATATAGAAACAGACTCCCAGACATAGAGAAGAGACTGGGGGTTGCCAAGCGGGGGTGCTGGGGGAGGGGTGACAGGTTTGGAGTTAGCCGACGCAAACTGTTACAGATAGGATGGATAGCAACAAGGTCCTACTGCGCAGCACAAGCAACTAGGGAACTGCATCCAATCTCCTGGGACAAACCACAATGGGAAGATTAGAAAAAAGAATGTATATATGTGTGGAACTGAGTCACTTTGCTATGTAACAGAAATTAACACAACGTTGTGGATCAACTATGCTTCATTAAACAAATAAAAGAAAGAAAAATTGACTGTCTTTGAAGCTTAGGATTTTAATGGTTAGACAACTTTCCAAACTGAAATACATACATAAAAGACCAATTTATCCTATCACTAGGACATAGATTTCATTAAGAATGCCCTTAATCATTGTGGCAGTAGAAATTATCAATGTTTGAAAACTCAACGAATGGCAAGAGCTTTTATGGGAAGCAGTTACTAAGTTCACTGTACAGTTTGGGCTATATTGGAGATTCAGGGGTTAGCCCATTCCTGATGGCCCTTAACTAAACAAACAAACAAACAAACAAAAACAAAAAAACCAAAACAACAACAAAACACTACTTATACAATAATACAAAGTGGAACTCAGTTCTTGAGCAGTGGGACTTACCTGAAGCTTTACTGAGAACAACGAAAGCAGTGTATTAGTTAGAATTAGGATCAACTGCATATCAAAGAAAATACTTAAATGCACATCATTTCACATAAAATAAGTCTGGAGGGGAGCAGTTTCAGGTTAGTGGTGGAGGCACATGGTTGTTAACATCTCAGTCTCCATCTATCTTCTGCTCCATCGTTTTTAGCCCATAATCATTTCAAGGCCCAGTAGAGTGATTAGTGCCCCAGGCATCGTATCCAAATATTTTAAAAAGTAGGTAGCTGGGGAAGGGCGAGAGGACACATCCTAGCCATCTCCTGCTTTTTTGAGAATCATTCCAGAAAGACTCAGTCAACACTTCCTCTTCTATCCCCTTGATCAGAACACAGTCGCAGATGGTTAACATCCTACCTATCTGCAAGACTTGTCATAGGTTTGAGTGCTAAAGAATTGATGCTTTCAAACTGTGTTGCTGGAGAAGATTCTTGAGAGTCCCTTGGACAGCAAGGAGACCAAACCAATCAACCCTAAAGGAAATCAACCCTGAATATGTATTGGAAGGACTGATGCTGAAGCTCTAATACTTTGGCTACCTGATGCAAAGAGTCGACCCATTGGAAAAGACCCTGATGCTGGGAAAGACTGGGGCTGGAGGAGAAGGGAGTGACAGAGGAGGAGATGATTAGGTGCCATCAGCGACTCAATGGACATGAGTCTGAGCAAACTCAGAGAGATAGTGAAGGACAGGGAAGCCTGGTGTGCTGCAGCCCATGGAGTCACAAAGAGTCGAACACGACTTCACGACTGAACAACAACAATCTCCAAGGAAGACCAGAAACGTGGCCTGTCACCTGGACACAGTGTTAGACCCGAATGCTCTTTCTTTGGAAGAAGAGAATGCGAGCATCTAGGGATGGGCAGACTCTGCCATAGCAGAAATGACTCAGCTGCCAAGATTAACATGGTCCGGGCTGTGCATGCCCCTGATTACAGAGCCCTGCGACTAAGCTGCAGAAGGGACTTGCTGCTTTTTATTGAGCTTTAACCACCATGGCATGTACCTAGGATTAAGGTATTCATTTTCCAGTTTCTAGAGTGAAACAGATGCAGACTCATAAGACGTAAGAAAAAACAAAAGTGAAATTTGATGCTTTCTCCCCAACTCTCCCAAGACCCAAGGAGGAAGAAAGGGGAGAGGTCCGCCTGCAATGCAGGAGACCCTGGTTCGATTCCTGGGTCAGGAAGATCCTCTGGAGAAGGGATAGGCTTACCCACTCCAGTATTCTTGGGCTTCCCTTGTGGCTCAGCTGGTAAAGAAGCCGCCCACAATGCAGGAGACCTGGGTTGGATCCCTGGGTTGGGATGATCCCCTGGAGAAGGGAAAGGCTTCCCACTCCAGTATTCTGGTCTGGAGAATTCCATGGACTATACAGTCCATGGGGTCGCAAAGAGTCGGACATGACTGAGCAACTTTCACTTTCAGCCACAGGAGAGCCCTGTGGAGCCTGGCAGACCAAGTTACAGAGAAGTGGAGTGGGCCTCCTGCTCATGGCCTGCAGGTTCCCTGGAAAACCAGGTCTCAGCCCATTGGAGCAATGCCACCTGTGAGTGGTGGGGGGACAATGACGAGGGTGGGGCCCCCTGGGGGCCCTTGTGCTCAGGCTGTGCTGGAGGAAAGACATAGCTGGTGTAATTCTGTATCTTCTCCCTACAGGATGCCTAGCAGGCTTCTTAAAGCTACTGCTAAACAGCTGACACACTCTGACAGCTCACCCACACATTCGTGCCCAAATTCTAACGGCACCACTGTATCAAGCTGCGCCAGTGTTTGATATGGAAGGCCCGTGGGCTTTGATCAACTTGGGACATGCTCTGGTCACCAAAGGAGAACATTCATGAAAAACAGCCCCTTGTTTGAAGGGGGCAGAGGTACCCAAACAGGTTGTCCCAGGCACCTGGACCAGTCCACCTAGTTGTAACACAACCTTGTTGCAGTATATAAGAGTAGACCATTAGAAGATTAGTAGAAATTGGACAATCAGTACAAATTTGTGCTTAACTTGCTAGAGTTAAGCACATCCAGAAAGCAAACGTGAGCACTGATAAGTGGAAGTCCCTCAACTGTGTCTGACTCTTTGAGACCCCATGGAATGTACAGTGCATGGAACTCTCCAGGCCAGAACACTGGAGTGGGTGGCCTTTCCCTTCTCCAGGGGATCTTCCCAACCCAGGGATCAACCCCAGGTCTCCCGCATTGCAGGCGGATTCTTTACCAGCTGAGCCTCCAGGGAAGCCTGAACACTGATAAATTGGTAACAAAAGATGAATGACAAGGTGACGAAGAGCTATGAAAATGGCAAATGCCTGCGTGTGGAAAATTTCATAAGATGGAATTCCTATCAAGTTATGAATGAATAATAAGTTCATAAAATGAACTTAAGTTTGAGATATTAATGTTGGGACCAGTTGTCAGTAGACCTCAAATCATCATAATAATAACTAAAATTGACGTTCAAAAAATCACTTCTGTTGATCAATAACAGTTTAAATTATATTCAATGCTTACTAACAAAGACAGAAATATTTTAAATATTAGGAAAATTCCACCCAAGGATTTTAAAACATATTTTAAACTATCATTTAAAGGCATGATAAATTCAACCATAAGTCATTCACTAAGAACTCTAATCTGATAACATTCTACTGCAATATTACAGTTATTTTTGAGAGGCTTAAAGAAGTGTATAACAGCACATATTTTATGCCATTAAGGCACATTACCGCTGTGCAAAGTTGTGATGGATTCTGTCATTAGATAGCAGTATACTTACTTGGTTGATGGAAATTATTGACCAAATTTTTTACACAATTTTGTTAAAATCATAGAATGCCATACTGTTCTGTAGAACCAGAAATCACTGCCTTTGAGTGACACCTGGGTATGTCCTGAATTTTCTGACTAAATTGCTTCTATATAGACATACCAATTTATAAAACTTTAGAGACAGAAATTTGAATACCTGACATCAAGGTGATTATTTTCCCCTAAACCTTTTCTTTCTTGCTTGACTGGGAACCTTAGAATTTCCCTTAATTCATAACTCCTAAGTAAGAAAGTCAGATTGTTATACTGTACACTTAAAATTATATAGTGCTTTTCATCAATTGTACCTCAATAAAATTGAAAGAAAAAATTAAATTTAAAAAAACCTAAGCAAAGGAAAATAAATGAAGCACATATCATATCTATCATTATTAAATCTGAATGGAGTAATTATGGGTTCATTAAAATATTCTTTATTTTTATATATGATGGAAATTTTTTGCAACGAAAGTTTTCCAAGTTTAAAAAAAGTTAGAAGCATCTATGGTCCTTCATTCTCAATTTTCTATTATCATCAAACTGATGGAAGTGAGCTGATACTGCTGCTCTATTATTAGCTATGCTCCATAATTGGTCAGAAATTTCACATTTTATTATATTGCTGCACCTTTCCCAGGGGCATAAATTATTAAGTGTTCAGTATTCATGGCCCATCTGCCCAGAAAAGTCAGACTAAGATTTTGGAGTAAGTTAGAATAGAGTTAGAATGAGTAAGGGTATTAAAATATGCAACACATTGGAGTTCATTTCCTAAAAGGAATCATAAGACCCAAAATCTCATCAAGTTGTTCTAACTATAGTGCATAAATAATGTTACCTTTAGGTTTTTAAGCATCAGGGTAAAATTAGGATCTGTTAACGTTGGATGGAAAAAAGAAAAAAAACCTCTTATTAGGTTCTCATCCTGAACAAGCCAATTTGATTTACCCCAGGAAACTCCAGGCCTGGTGAATGGCGTATGAAAGGTAACAGAGAAATTTGCTGGATGTGGAATGATAACAAACCTAAGTTTGTTAGATTAGGAATTTTTCATGGTATTACTTTAAAAAAGAATGTATGTAGAGTTTTAAATGCCCAGGGAATTTCACTTATTCATTTAGCTGCACGAGGTCTTTGTGGTGGCATGCAGGATTTTGAGCTGCAGCGTGTGGGATCTAGTTCCCTGATCAGAGATGGAACACAGGCCCCCTGCGTTGGAGAAGGAAATGGCAACCCACTCCAGTGTTCTTGCCTGGAGAATCCCAGGTACGGGGAGCCTGGTGGGCTGCCGTCTATGGGCTCACACAGAGTCGGACACGACTGAAGTGACTTAGCAGCAGCAGCACAGGCCCCCTGCACTGAGAGCACAGAGTCTTAGCCACTGAACCACCAGGGAAGCCCCATCGAGGAATATAGATATGCAGTTTACATGCAGAATCTTTGGATGTCTTTTTTAATCCTCTCATATTCTCAATCAACTCCATTTTTCTATAATTTTTGCTCATATCTTGTTGTGTTTATTCCAAGGATGACTGGATGTTTGGAAGGATGGGCGGGTGGATGAATATTTTAGATCCCTCATGATTATGCTGTAAATGGGAAGTTTTCCTTTCTTTGCTATCTTTAGGTTTCCTTTTAAAATGTAGCATATTTACAAATTTTATTCCCAGTAAATTCATATGCATATAGTGTATATTTTTAAAAACTGATTGGGATAACTAATCTGATCTTTCTCAAAAGATCAGACTTGCTTAACATGGAAAAATAATAACTTTCAATCCTGAAAGTTAAAAAACTTGAATAGCCCTTTTAAATGATGCTCTTAATTTCCGGATCTGTCCTGGCTTCTTTCTAAGTGACGTCTGGGCCTATTGCCACAGGGAAATCGATGGTTATGTGACCCTGTGCAGGGAATAGTCAGAAGTCTCGAATGTGTTCTGAAAGATCGTGTTCCTGCTGTACCTGATTGCTGTCCATTCTGGGGCATTCCCTGCTGACCTTAGCCACTGGAACTTATGAACCGTCTCTCTTAGCTCGGTGAAGACCATGGATGACTCTCCGCCAGTGACTGGGCCAGCCTTCGGCTCGGCTGCCATTTTCACCTCCAGCTTCTTGGGTCATCTTGTTCCTCACCATGGGAAGCCCCAAAACAGACGGTGGCTTTCAGGCTGGCTGCCTTCTGATCCTTCCCAAAGACCTGAAGGGAGTTGTACATCCTTCTGATGTACTGTAGCAATCAGGAAAGCTAGACATCAGGGATTTTGTCTGACCGATTCAGTTTGATGGTTGTAGACATGGGGGTGCTGTCATTGAAATGGGTTTCCCGATTTCAGTGGAAATAAAAAGAGTCTGAGGATGGAGGCAGAGGCAAATTCTGGGAAAATCACTAGCAAGGAATGGTACCATAATAGTAGTGAAGCAGGATTAACAGAGTAAATTGACCCTCAGAGAATTTTGGAAGTAATAGATTGAGAAGTTCCCTAGACCAAACTTAGAGGTCAGCATGTTAAAGTCTTTCTTGGTCTGAATAACTGGGGGGAAATCTGAACAGAGATGGTTTGCAACACTATACTCAGATGTCCTTAGTTAAGGACCATGTTATGACATCTCAGGTTTGATTCTCCAGATATCCCCAAGGACACCTGAGACCATTTACTAATGTGATTCTGAATTGGGGCAAGGGGCATGTTTAGACTTTCAGAGCAATATTGAATATTCATTTTGAATTAATAATTTTTTTTTTTAAATTTTGGATTTGCAGTATTTCTGAGGTCCACTGGTCATTTAGAAGCTCATGGAAATCCAGTGGTAAATGGAGTTTTGTCCCAAGTCTATCTCATGGTAGGCTCACAAAGCCAATGAACCAATTCTGTTGATAATTCCAAGCCTCTGAGTGTATAGTTGGCAGAATCCCCACAGTGGCCTCTGATTTATGGAGTTAGGACTTTCATAGTAGGTAGGATCAAGTGAAAGCCCCTGGAGTGTCCCTTCCCTATAAAAATCATAACCCAAAGTGACACAGTATCCGTCGGCGAGTCATAAAAATGAATGCAACTTTTAAGTATTGGAAGATGTAAAGGCATGGAGGATACTCTATCATATCCTCATTTAAAGTCCAGGCTTGCCCGCATTGAAAGTAGATAGAGTTTTAAGAATGACAGGCTATCGAGAACTTAATAGCGACTTTAACAATAGCAGTTGTTTCAGATGTTGTTGTTCTTTTTTAATCCTGGAAGAAATTCACACAGACCCTGACATCTGTGCATCAGTCTAGATGTTCTGCTGAGACGTATTCCAGCTAACTAATCCTCTCTTCAGCTATGTCAAGCCTGCTGCAAGAAACCTATAGAGTTCTCAACTTTAGTTGCTATTATTTTTAAATTCTAGAATTCCCATTTAATTCTCTTTAAAATAAATTTTGGTTGGCTCATAAAGTGAGAATACGTTAATCACAACTATTTTAAGCTATATGACTAATTATTAATAACTGAGCTACCTGTGGGTATATTCTACTGCCTCCTTCTTCCTCCTGGTCCTGCTTCTTGATATGCCTCGTAATTTTTTGTTCAAGTCTGTACTTTGTGGATGAAAAATTTTGAATGCTCTGGGTGACGTCAGGGGAGATCAGCCTAATCTAATCAAGGACAGAACTGACTCAAACTAGGTCTTAGGAAAGCTCAGTCTATTTCTGGTTCCCCTTTACTGTTAATAGGTAGCCTGCTGGAGTTTTCAACGGACAACCTCGTATTGATTCCTTGGGAGGCAACCAAGTCACAAATTCCAAATTTAATCTGGTTCACACCACGAGACTGCCAGGAACTTCTCTCTGCCTGATTGGGCTTTCTGCATGGGTTTTTAACCTCTTGGTCTGGGCAGCTGGAGAATTCAGTAAATGTCTTTGGAGGAAACCAATAAATCTCACAACTCGGCACGGCCTTTCTCTGGGATCTTGGACCTTCCATTCTGACCGCCTCACCAGCACTGAATTCGAATTCCCTCCTCCCCCACCACCACCCTCCCCAGGACCCAGCCCTGCGGTCTTGCCAAACTTGCTGATGTTTCTGCCTCTTTGCAGGGTTTGTTTGCTGGTATTCCCAGGCTTCTGCCTCTGCTCCATGAATCAACATGTCCCCCAGAGGAAAGGCGACATGCAGAGAGTCAGCTCACTTCTTGGGTTTTCCGTCTCTCTGGTCTCACCTTTAAGGTCCGACTGCCTGTCAGCTCTACATCAACTCCATAAAGATGTACTTGTGTTGTCATCTTATTTCTCTAACCCTTGATGGGATGATTGTTTCCACATGTGACTTCATCACAGGTTGTTGCAGAAGGTCTGATTTAGTCTAGAGTCAGTTCATTATCTCTCAGAAACATCCTATATGATTTTCAAGTGAAGTCCAAGTTGAAATACACTTCTTTTCTGTTTGTCTCACCATATTACACAGGGCCAATTTTATTGAGTTATATTTTCATCAGAAATTTTAATTTTTGTAATCTTTCCGATTAATATACACAGGACTGAAACTTATCCCAGAGCTTCCCCAGTGGCTCAGCGGTAAAGAACCCACCTGCAATACAGGAGACACAGGAGACCCGGGTTCAATCCCTGGGTCAGGAAGATCCCCTGGAGGAGGACATGGTAACCCACTCCAGTATGCTTGCCTGGAGAATCCCATGGACAGAGGAGGCTGGCGGGCTACCGTCCACAGGATCACAAAGAGTCGGATGAAACTGAGCTGCACACATGTATACAGTTGTTTTGCTTTCCTTTTTATCTGCAATTATTTCCCTGTTATCTTGTTTTAAATATTTACATTTGTGACCTTCTTTTATAGCTTAATGGTCATATACTTATTTTATTTCCTAAATATCAGTTTTTGGTTCGATGGCAACCCACGCCAGTATTCTTGCCTGGAGAATCCTGTGGACAGAGGAGCCTGGTGGGCTGCTGTCCACGGGGTTGCACAGAGTCAGACACGACTGAAGTGACTTAGCATGCATGCATGCATTATCTCTATTTTTCTTATTTCTTTCCTAATTTTTATCTTTGTTAAATCTATTTTTTCCTTAGTGTGTCTACTTGTTTTCCATAAATATTTTTAATCAAACATTAATTAATTAATTTTTATTATTTCTTATTAATCATTGTAAGCACATAAGGCTATGGATTTTTTTCTCTGAACATGGATATAGCCCATATCCCATAGATATAGTTCCAATTAGGTAGCAGTTTCAATTATCATTATTTTCTCTAAAATTTGAAACTGTAGCTATTTGGCCCTTAGTCATCTGTCTGGTGGGTTTACATTAAGGATAACATTGAATTATTTATGAATCATGTCTTGTTTTAATAGAATTTTGATGGGGAATAGTTTCTATCATTTTGTGAAACAGAAATTAGTCCAATTTTTGGGTAGAGAAGGAGTCCAGAATGTTTGATTTTAGGTGTCCTTAGAAAATGTGATGCAGGCCACCATTTACAAAATAAGTTATATAATGTTAACCACATATCAGTGCAGGAAACTGAGTTTGGCTGTTCAGACTATGGTCCCTCCCAGCACAGGGAAGAGCAAGGGAGTCCCAGAAAAACATCTTCTGCTTCACTGATTACGCTAAAGCCTTTGACTGTGTAGGTAACAAAAAATTGTGGAAAACTCTTGAAGAGATGAGGATACCAGACCACCTTACCTGTCTCCTAAGAAACCTGTATGGAGGTCAAGAAGCAGCAGTTAGAACTGGACATGGAACAACTGACTGGTTCAAAATTGGGAAAGGAAGATGACCAGGCTGAATATTGTCACCCTGCTTATTTAACTTCTGTGCAGAGTGCACCATGCAAAATAGCAGGCGACTCACAAGCTGGAATCAAGACTGCTGGGAGAAATACCAACAACCTCAGATATGCAGATAATACCACTCTAATGGCATAAAGCAAAGAGAAACTAAAGAGCCTCTTGATGAAGGTGAAAGAGAAGAGTGAAAAAGCTGGTTTGAAACTCAGTATCCAAAAAACTAAGATCATGGTATCTGGTCCCATCACTTCATGGCAAATAGATGGGGAAAAAGTGGAAGCAGTGACAGATTTTATTTTCTTGGGCTCCGAAATCACTGTGGAAATTAACCCTGAATATTCACTAGAAGGACTGATACTGAAGCTCCAATACTATGGCCACTTGATGCAAAGAGCTAACTCATTGGAAAAGACCCTGATGCTGAGAAAGATTGAAGGCAAAAGTAGAAAAGGGTGGCAGAGGATGAGATGGTTAGGTAGCATCACCGATTCAATGGACATAAATTTAAGCAAACTCAGGGAGATAGTGGAGGACAGAGGAGCCTGGCATATTACAGTCCATGGAGTCACAGTGAGTCAGACATGACTTGCTGCTGCTGCTGCTGCTAAGTCACTTCAGTCGTGTCCAACTCTGTGCGACCCCATAGACGGCAGCCCACCAGGCTCCCCCATCCCTGGGATTCTCCAGGCAAGAACACTGGAGTGGGTTGCCATTTCCTTCTCCAATGCATGAAAGTGAAAAGTGAAAGTGAAGTCGCTCAGTCGTGTCCAACTCCTAGCAACCCCATGGATTGCAGCCCACCAGGCTCCTCCGTCCATGGGATTTTCCAGGCAAGAGTGCTGGAGTGGGGTGCCGCTGCCTTCTCCGCAGACGTGACTTAGCGACTGAAGAACAACAGTCCAGGAAAGGGAGCTTCAGCGTCCCTCTGGAAACTCAATAACCTTTGTCTTCAAAGAACTGGTGATAAAACACAGATCTGAGTTGAAAGTCAGGTTCATTTCTCACTATTGTTCAGTCCTAGTTGCTCAGTGACTTATAGATCCCTGGAGATGAATGTTAATCAAAATGTTTTTGTGAAAAGGAACACGGATTTCTTTGAAAGGAAGAAGTGATGGTCACAGAGAGACTTCTCGGTTTTTAAGATTTTGCTTTTATTTTTTCACAGTAAGTGATTTGCCTTCTAGTTCCTCACTTTCTTTCTTCCTAGCAAAGCTTTCCATGTGTTCTTAGATTTTAGTATTACCCAAGGTTTTTTTTTTTTTTTTTTTTTTTTTTTTTACTATATAGACTGCTATGGAGGGCATGACATTATGATGAGGAAGAGGAATAACCAATTGCCTGAAAGTAAAACAAGTGAAAAATAGTTTTTCAAATGAATTCTTCTTATCCAGTGTGAAGATGAAAACATTTGCTGGCCTAATGGGATCTAAAGCACATTCGTAACTGACATTGGATGAAGGGCATTTTTGGTGGGTTGGAGGCGATTTCGTTTTGGACACTTTCTTCCCCTTTTTAAAAAATTGGAGTATAGCTGCTTTACAATAATTGGGGCAATAATGTATCACTCACTTTTGGAAGCATGTTGGGGCAGAGCTGTGGTCAACAAGGAGTATGCCAGAGAACAGAGTCCTTGGAAAAACAAATCTCTTTTTTAAGGCTATTTGCACATTTAGAAAGTCTAGCTGTCATTACACTCATTCCTGAGGAAATCAAATAAGACAACCTCTCAATGTACTCTTTAATTCACTCACCAAGACACCCTGGAAGAGGCTGAAGGGAATCCCTTGGTCTGCAGAGCACAGGAAATCACAGCATAGAAGAAGCAAATCGATTCTACCCAACAGGAAGTCTTCAGGTGCTGTTTCAAGATTTTGTAACAGATGAGTTCTGTGATGAGTTTAGGATAGATGCAAGATCCTCTTGACAAAGAAGTAATTTCTGGAGGTCTTGGGACACTCATCCACCAGTTGGACTGCTCTGCTTGCCTTTAATTTCTTGACAGGTCCATCCATAGGATACACCACATGCTAAGAAGTTAAGAAGAATTTGTGATTCTGACAAGAAATAGAGGGAGTTGAAAGAGCTTGTTGGTAAACAGAGGCTATTTCTTTCTAGCTTGTTGTTGCTCAGTCGCTCAGTCATGTCCAACTCTTTGAGACCCCATGGACTGCAGCACGCCAGGCCTCCCTGTCCATCATCAACTCTTGGGGCCTACTCAAACTCATGTCTGTTGAGTCGGTGATGCCATCCAACCATCCCATCCTCTGTGGTCCCCTTCTTCTCCTGCCTTCAATCTTTCCCAGCATCAGGGTCTATTCAAAGGAGTCAGTTCTTTGCATCATGTGGCCAAAGGATTGGAGTTTTAGCTTCAGCATCAGTCCTTCCAATGAATATTGAGGGTTGATTTCCTTTAGGATTAACTGGTTTGATCTCCTTGGAGTCCAAGGGGCTCTCAAGAGTCTTCTCCAACACCACAGTTCAGAAGCAGCAGTTCTTTGATGCTCAGCCTTTTGTTACGGTCCAGCTCTGACATCTGTACATGACTACCGGAAAAAGCACGGCTTTGACTAGATGGCCCTTTGTTGGCAAAGTGATGTCTCTGCTTTTTAATACACTGTCTATGTTCATCGTGGCTTTTCTTCCAAGGAGCAAGCAATTCTACAAAATATTAAAAAAAAAAGAGAGACTCTAAGAGAACCTTCAAATTCTGTCAGACTCTTCTTTGAAATCTTGGTTTCTGGTTCCTATGCTTTCTACTATAGAATTTGAGAGACTTGGATGACAGAGTGGTAAGGTGGGAATTGACATCTTTTAAGGTGAAAGTACGCAGATGAAGAGGACTCATCTAAACTCTTGGGAGGGAAGTCTGTCAGCTTGCAAGAAATAGAGTTAGCCTCTCTTTCTCACTGGAACCACTGCTTCTGGTTTCCTAGACAATCTCTTCACATATGAGGTTCCTGAAAGGCAGTGGTAAACTTGTAGAGCGATAAGCTGCATCCTTTCCCTAAACTCCTCTTCCACTTCTTATCCTCAGCCTCCCTTCCACACCACCTTACCCAACATCCAGTGAGCAGCAGGAATGGAAGGTAACTAACTTTTCAAATGATCGGCTCACATACAACGTGTGCATTCAAATGGGTGTTTTGGCCTTCACAGTGACTTCTCATGGTGCTCCTAAAATTATAGTGATGTTGTTGGTGCTGAAATAATTTTAAACCCTCCACGTTATGAACCTCTTTCTGCTCCTACAGAGGGTTTTGTGTAATCCTTTCAAGGGGCAAAAGTTGGCTGACCAGATATATCTACAGGGAACCTACAATGAAATTGCACTTACCTGGAATACGAGCATCGTCGCTACTGGCTGCAACCCTGAAGGCTGAGGTCAGACTTCTGCAGGGCACTCAGAAATCATTGGAAAATCCCATGGACGGAGGAGCCTGGTGGGCTCCAGTCCACGGGTCGCTAAGAGTCGGACTCGACCGAGCAACTTCACTTTCACTTTTCACTTTCATGCGTTGGAGGAGGAAATGGCAACCCACTCCAGTGTTCTTGCCTGGAGAATCTCAGGGACGGGGGAGCCTGGTGGGCTGCTGTCTATGGGGTCGCAGAGTCAGACACGACTGAAGCGACTTAACAGCAGCAGAACTCATTACTCACACACACATACTGAAAAGATGATGTTACCACCTTCAATAGCTTCTGTGTTACTTTACCGTGAAAATCATGTTTTCTACTTTTTTGTCCAAAAAGTTATTTACCAAACCCATACTTCTGACACCTTCCAGTTCACCTTGATTTTTTAATCACTTGCCCTTTTTGGGAAAGGTAATTCAAATAAAGCAGGACTCGGTCTAAGCAGACCTGCTGCTTTGGGGTCAGCTGCAGCTCTGCAGTCCTTGTGCTGCTTTGCCTTTTTGCTATTGCTGCTGGTGATGGAATGACTCGAGGGAAGGGATGAGTAGGATCAGGGATGATTACATCTCTGCTTTTGGACGTTTTGCAAATTGGAGTGATTTACCTGGTATGTAACTATTCTCTCCCTCACATTTTTTTAAGACAAAGATATAGAACAGGTAAGAGAGCATGTTGGCAGCCACAGGAATTAGACTGTTTGGTTATTTTCATGCTCTGCTACCTGGAAGAGTGTTACTTAATTGGTTACTGGAAGTGTGTTCAGACCTGCGTCAGTCTGGTTTCTCTGCAAAGCAGACTCTGAGTGATGAGCACAGGAGGTTCACTGGGGGGAAAGGAAACCAGATGGTACAGGGCGAGCCCCGCCCGTTGGGCAGACGTGACCGAGATTCAGTCAAGGGTCAGCCTGATGAGGGGTCCCGCGGCAAAGGTCATCCTTAGGAGGAGTCCCGTTTGGGGAGGAAACAGCCAAGCCCTTGAAAGCCACTATGATCAGTCATTGGCTAGAGGGTCTCCAAGAAGACCACGACCTTGGTTCCAGCTCCTGCTGGCACCACAGCTGGAGTCAGTCAGCCAAATCCCTCCTTATGACTGGACGGTAAGGTCTTTCTTGAAGGAGATCCAAGCAGCCCCCCTCCATGGCTGCCCTGGTCCCCAAGTATGTCCTTCATCTGTGGTCCTTTCTCCTAACATCCCTCACCTTAGGGAGAGAAGTCACACAGAAATACAGGGAGGAAGGAAGAGGCTAGTGGTGGCTTTTGAGTTCCCAAATAATTGAAGTTTTTTGCAGTTTTTTTGGCAATTTTTTTTTTTGTGGGGCCATGCCATGAGGCTGGGATCTTAGTTCCCAGACCAGGGATCCCACCTGTGCCCCCTGCAGTAGAAGTAGAGGCCTAACCACTAGACTGCCAGAGAAATCTCCCAAAGAATCTTTTGATATGCATGGCTGTGACAGTTTCTTGAAAGAAAAGTCACTGTGTTTACCAAAAGCCCATCATATCCAGTGAAAAAGAGAATAGAAGAATTCTGTGAGCAGAGAAGGTTGCTGCCTGCTTCCAGATGGGGAGGAAGGAAAGTGAGAGTGAAGAAGGAGCAGAAGCTAAAGCCTGGGCTGAATCTGGGTCAGGAGGTGGACAGGGGGAGAAAACCCAGGTAAGAGGGGCCTGAGAGCCCAGCTTGGCATGGCACAGGCCCTCGGTTTCTCACCAGTGGACTGAGAACCTGGCTGTCACACTGCCCACAAGCCTTCAGACCAAGTCTTCTAATTTGTCTGCCCAGAAGAGGTGCATCTGGGCCACTCATTCACAAAAAAGGGGACACTTTTTCTCTAATTTACACAAAGTTCCTTGGACAGCAGCAGGGGCCAATGCTTTGCCTTCTAGATGGAGTCTGAGAAAATCAAAAGGTCTCAGAAGACCCTCCATCCAAGCAGGCACAGAGGGAGTGAATGCCAGCTGGCCTGCTTATAATCCGGAGCCTGGAGCTTCCGGACCAGGTCCTGGAGCGAAGGGCTCGGAAGTCTAGAATTTCTCTCTTCCAGGCCCACTGTGGCACTAACAGGGGCCTGAAACCGGAAGACCTGGAGAGGTTTTAAAGTAGAAGAAGGAACTTATTCTGGAGGAGTAAGGAACTGAGACCCAAGGAGCATATGAAAATTAGTGAACCGCAAGTGAAGGGGCAGAGCTGGTGGATTTCCATTCCCCTCCACGCAGTACGTGAAGCCTGGGGACTCAGCAATAGCTCTGGGGACAAGTGGGAAGGATTTTTTAGGGAAAGAGGGCGATTCCTTAAATACAATGAGTTTAAAGGTCTGCCATCCAAAAGACTAGGAACCCAGAATAGTCGAGTGGTAGAAATATTAAGGATATATGTTTGTTTTCATACCTGAGCTTGTGACCTGAAAAAATCAGGACCTCTTATTAACTCAAAACTGAGGTTCCAAGACAAAGTGAATTGCCAAAGATCTTCAAAACAGTTACGTGCAAAAGCAGGACTCACACTCAGGCTTTTGGACATCAACCCCAGTGTTCTTTAACTTAACACTTTCTCCCTACACCCTGTTAGGAAACTCAGCTAACACTGCGCAGTGTTTGGCACACAGCAGGTGCTAGATAAATGCATGCTAGTGAATGCTAATTGACTCATTTATTGCATCCCTGAAGGTCCAATTAGCTGCACACACAAGGCTGAAAGGCTTTAATGCTGGGTTTTAATTAGCAAACCAGGATGCGCCGAAGTGCCTTAGAGAAAGGGAGAGAGGCAGCTGACACCAGGATTTTAAATGATCAGAACCACTGATCTGTTTACACACATGATGCCAGAATCTCACTGGTGAGTGTTTACAGAAACATTGTTAACAGCCAAAGTGCTGGGCATAGAGCTGGAACCTTGAAACGGCAGTGCTGAATGTCCATCTCTTTCCTGTGAGGACACCCCCACCGCTGAGCTCAGACACGGGACTGCTCAGTTGCGAGGCTATTTTGACATTAGCATCCCTCCAACTGTTTACCTCCAAGCCTTGAAGTCTGGGAACCAGACCAACTTATTTTATATTTCAAATGCGAAGTGTTTAGCATAACTACATTGATTCCCAAAGTCAATTCTACTTTAACTCACACACACAAACACACACAAAGGAAAATGTGCAGATTTCTTAATGGACTCATTTTAAGAGCCAAATATTTAGTGTTTAAAATGAAGCTGTTTAGAAACAAAAACAACCCAAATGTCCATCAACAGAGGAATGGATAAAGAAATAGTGGCGCATTCAGATGTGGAACGCCACACGGTAGTGTAAAAGAATTAGCTACTTATCTATGCAATATAAGTACATCATAGGACATAAGTATGTCAGTACAGAATGGCATGGATGACTCTCAGTTATGTTGAGTGAAAGAGGCCAAGTTGCAGAAATCAAAATTGTGCATTTATATAAAATTCTAGAGCAGGCCAAACAAGTACTTGTTGAAAAAAAAAGAGAGAAGTCGTTGCTTCTATGATGAAGACTCTCTGGAAAAGGATGTGAAGGAACTTTCTGAGTGATAGAATTGTCTGTTTAGGATCTTTGGGTTTTACTGTGTCCACATTATACCTCAATAAAAAGAAATCAATTGAATTTGAAAAAGTGAAGCTCTACTCAAACCGGTGCTCTATGACAGCCCAGAGGCATAGGATGGGTGGGAGGTGGGAGGTGGGTTCAAGAAGGGGGAATGTATGTGTATACCTATGGCTGACTCTGGCTGATGTATGGTGGAAAGCAACGCAATAGTGTAAAGCAATTATCCTCAAATTAAAAAAAAATAAATTTAAAAAAAAATCGAAAAAAATTGAAGCTCTAATAAAAGATTGGAGAGATGGTTGCAGGTGGAGACGTTCAGAAGACTACACCACTAACTGTTGTTGTTTGCTGGTCTCCAAGGCCGTGTCTCCTTTCTCTGGCAGTGCTGGCTGCCATGGAAAGAAGTGTTGGGTAGTTTTCTTAGTGGATGGATATTAGGCAATAGAACTCTTTGGATAATTTGTTGCTAGCTATGTGGAGGATATTTTAATTCATTTTTAACATAGACAGCTTCAGTTTCTAGATCTGTAAAATGGGTATATTTGCAGTAACTATTTTGGTTATTGATTGCTGTGAAACAAACTGCCCCACAAATTGGTGGCTTAAAACTATAATTTATTACATCACAATATAGGATAACTAAGTGGTTCTTTTGCTTTACATGGTATATATATATATATATTAATATAAATATATATAAGTTTTAGGCAAACCACATGAATTCACAATTTTTAAAGATTATATTCCATTCATAGTTATATAAAATATTGGCTGTGTTCTCCATGCTGTGCAATATATCTTTGTAGCTTATTTATTTTACACATAGTAGTTTGTACTCACCCCCTCTTTTTAAAAGAAACTAGGAGTTGAAGATTGCAGCTGAAGTTATGGTATTTTAGAGTCTAGCGTTGACTCCGGGTTTGTTATTGAACTTTCTGATCTTGTATATACTAGGACTTAGTCTGGGGTTATTATAAGGATCAAATCAAGTTCCACACAGATAACAGAAAAATCACAAAGCACTCTGTGAATGTATAGCATTATGGCTATTACTACCACTTGATGTGAAAGCCTCAATTAGAGCTTTTACAGTTGACTTAGAAGGCTAGGGTTACCTCAGTTACGATATGTGTAATAGATAATACTGTACTCCTGCAGTGACTTCTACAGATTTTATGTGAAAATTGTAACTTGTTTACATTTGACCATGTGCATTTCCTCATCCTTACCCCATACGCTAGCACATTTCCCATTTACCCCAGTCTGTAGCACTAACCCACAGTAAAGTGCCATTGTATCTTCATTTAAACTATATTTGGACAAGCATCAGGGTGGGAGGGGTGGAGCCAGCATGAAAAGAAAAGGGGCACTGTCCCCTTTAAATCACTGCCTTGGCTTGTTTCAGTGTGAAATACTCAGGATTTTCATTTTTGCTAAGTCAGCTCATTTGCTTCCCCCTCCCCCCGCCGCCCCCCAATTATCTTTTGATAGCTGCATTTGCTGAACGAATTTTACTTTAGCTTCATAAAAAAAGGAGCACCAGCTAAATAGACTTTGAAACCATCTGTTTGGAACTTAGTCATGATGTATCGGTGCCTTTTTCTAGATGATAAAAACTTGGAAACGCTAAGTGCAGATTGAAAGCAATATCTCACTAATTTAATGCACAGGTGTCTGAGGCACTGCTGACAAGGTGGACAAGGGAATTTAAAGGCTGCACGTCACTGCCTTAGGCTTCAGAAAATTAAAGAGCTCCAGCGAGACCAGAAGAGAAGAACATTCCTCTAGGTTTCTGGCTTTTTGTTTGTAATCCATGTGAAGTATCTGAGTACATTTAGCACACATTATTTGTCAAATACTTCTAGGAATTGTAGAATTAATTAAAGAGAACAGACTTTTGTAATGCCTGTGTAAGCTTAGCGGTTCTCTTCATAGGAGAAAATGCTATCCAAATTCAAATGTTGCAGAAACATACGCTGACAACTTGGCTTTAAGATGAGACACAAGCTGGCATGGTGTTTTCAGCTGTGGACCCTGTAATTTGGTAGAACTCCGTTCAGATATTTATTCCACCATTTCCTTGATATGTGACCCACAATTAAATTCTCATAAGCTTCAGTTTCTAGATCTGTAAAATGGGTATATTTGCAGTAACTATTTCAGTTATTGATTGCTGTGAAACAAGCTGCCCCACAAATTGGTAGCTTAAAACTATAATTTATTACATCACAATGTAGGATAACTGAGTGGTTCTTTTGCTTTACATGGTATCAGATGTGACATTAGATTAGGTCCTAGGAGGCTCGAGTCATCTGGCGGCTGGACTGGGAACTCAGAGTTCCAGTGACCGGGGGGGCCCTGGTTCTTCTCCAGGGGCATGTCATCTGACTTCCAACAAAGGACATTCCAAGAAGAAAGTGGGAGCTTTCAGGCCAGTGAAGGGCTGAGCTCAGAATTGGCACAGCACCATTTCTGCTGTATTCTACTGATCAATTGTGAAGAGGAAATAAAAATTGAACATTTTCTGCAAGAAAGTTGAAAAGTGAAAGTTAGTCACTCAGTCGTGTCCAACTCTTTGCGACCCCATGGACTGTAGCCCACCAGGCTCCTCTGTCCATGGAATTCTCCAGGCAAGAATACTGGAGTGGGTTGCCATTTCCTCCTCCAGGGGATCTTCCTGACCCAGGGATTGAACTTGAGTCTCCTGCAGTGCAGGCAGATTCTTTACCATCTGAGCCTCTAGGGATGCCTTGCAACATTTTATATCAAGCATTTATTCAGCTGTTATTAACGTTGATATTATGCCAGTCCTATTGTAGTTTAGATGATAGGAAATGGCATTAGGGCATCTAAAATTAAGGCTTGGGGGACTGAAAAATCTATAGTGATGACATATTTAAGATCAATTAAAAAATCAAAATGGAGTAACTGTTGTTCAGACACCCTAAAGGGAGCCAGGCGGCCATTGTGGATTTGCTTTCAGACTCTGTTCCTCCCGGAGAAGGCAATGGCACCCCACTCCAGTCGTCTTGCCTGGAAAAATCCCATGGACAGAGGAGCCTGGTGGGCTGCAGTCCATGGGATCACGAAGAGTCAGACACGACTGAGCGACTTCCCTTTCACTTTTCCCTTTCATGCATTGGAGAAGGAAATGGCAACCCACTCCAGTGTTCTTGCCTGGAGAATCCCAGGGACGGGGAGCCTGGTGGGCTGCCGCCTATGGGGTCGCACAGAGTCGGACACGACTGAAGCGACTTAGCAGCAGCAGCAGCAGCATTCCTCCATCATGTAGACCTGGTGTTTTCTGAAGGGTATCAGACTTGAGGCCATGTCAGCTGTTTTCACAGTGCCTGCCAGCCCCTGCTGGCTGCAATCTTGTAGCTTCAAAGTCCCACCCCACCCACCCCACCCCCTCCTCACAACTGTGTAATGATTTTGAACCTCAACCCATCCTCGCTTTGCAGGCACCCTTACTTCTTGCCAGCTCCAATCTAACTTTGGACAAAAAATGCATGTGGCCTTGTGAGGTTTTGTTGCCTTTCTAAGTTTTCCCCATTTTGTGGTCCAGCAGAACACAAATCAATTGCTTTTGAATCTGCGTCTCCTGGGCTACAAACCCCCAAAATGTCTCTTTATCTCAATCAGGTCTTCATTTCTCGAATTCTGGTTAACAGTAGGCACCGTGAATATAGGTCTCTGGTATCTGGTTAACCAGCCTCACTTAATAATTAGAGAAACTGATTCCCAAAGAGAAGCATAACCTCCTGAAGGTCACACACCTCATGATAGAGTTCAATTTAAAAACGAATTTCCTACCTAGTCCATTCTTCTTCACAGCAGGCATTTTCTTTGCTTCCCCAGGGCCTCAATTCCTCTATTTGTAAATTGGAGCTAACAATGAAATGCTTTCCTTAAAGTGGCATTGTAACAATTCGGTGAATTAGTGGAGGTAAAGTATTCATTACAATGTCTGACAATAAGTACATTCTCAATAATTGCTAGACACTTCTTGTACAACATTTTTCAGCAGCTATGAGAGAGTGGCTGGAATTCAGTGGATAACTTCAGACTTCCATAAACCAAGAAATCACCCTTATCCTTTAAAACTAGTCACTTTCCAATATCTGTTAATTTCTCTCCAATAACCTTTAGAATCTATTCACTTCTCCCCAAGCCCTATGTGTGTGTGTGTGTGTGTGTGTGTGAGTCGCTTAGTCATGCCCCGCTCTGTGACCCCATGGGCTGTAGCCCGCCAGGCACCTCTGTCTGTGGAATTCTCCGGGCAAGAAGACTGGAGTGGGTTGCCTTTCCCTTCTCCATGGAATTGTTCTGAGCCAGGGATTGAGCCCAGGTCTTCTGCATTGCAGGGGATGCTTTACTGTCTGAGCCACCAGGGAAGCCCCATGCCCTGTGCCTCTACCTTAATATTCACGTCATTTCAAACTGAGGTCATGGCAACAGCCTCTTAGTTGATCTTCTAAGCCTCTAAGAGTTCTCAGACAATTTTTAAAATATGAAATAATTCAATAAAGTAATAAGTAAATAAATGACATTTAATTCAGGATCAGATGGTGGTAATATAATAGTGAACACTACTGGATGTATAACCCAGCACTGATTGCCAAATACTTTCTTCTTAACAGGAAAATCCTTTTTAAATTTTGTTCAGATATTCACCCTTCCTTCCTACAGCTGAAGGCCTAAGGGAAAGCTGAACCACTTCCTTGTCCAAAGAATGTTGGATTAGATTAAGGGTAATTTTTCTCAAAAAGCGTCTTGACATTTTAGGTGGTACCATTCTTCTTTGTGAAAAACTGTCCATGTATCACTGGACATTTAGCAGTCGAGGTATTTTCTGCTAAATATTAAGAGCCATCTAGTCACTGTGACCACCAAAAATGCCAAATAGTTTGACTGTCTAATTTGTGAACCACTAGTCTAAAGGTTCAGAGTAGGCATGTGATCCAGTTCTGATGATTAAGAGATAAAGAAAATTCTTGGTGCATCCATATCTCTGGGCTTCCCTGGTGGCTCAAATAGTAAAGAATCCACCTGCAACGCAGGAGATTTGGGTTTGATCCCTGGGTTGGGAAGATCCCCTGAAGGGGATCCCCTGGAGGAAGGCATGGCAACCCACTCCATTATTCGTGCCTGGAGAATTCCGTGGACAAAGGAGCCTGGTGGGCTACAGTCCATGCGATCACAAAGAGTCGGATAGGACTGAGAAACTAAGCACGTCATCCATATCTCTAGAAAAGACTCACTTTTTTTCCTTTTTGTGGCTGAGTAATATTCCACTGTGTATGTATGTGTGTGTGTGTGTGTATGTATGTATATGTGTGTATATATTACATCTTCTTAATCCATTCATCTGTTGATGGACACCTAGGTTGCTGCCATGTCCTGGCTATCGTAGACAGTGCTGCTTTGAACACTGGGATGCATGTGTCTTTTGGAAGCATGGTTTTCTCTGGATATATGCCCCGGAGTGGGATTGCTGGATCACACGCTAGTTCTACTTAGTTTTTTAAAGAAACCTCCACAAAGGTCCCAAGAAGAGATGCTCTTTTCCTCTCAGTTATGTCATGGCTGTGCTGATCACCTTGAACTGTCTCCTTGCTACCATCCTGAAAATGAAACTATCCCCAAGCCTGGTGGACTGGAAGAAATGCCAAACTCTGGGTTGCTGACTTTCTAAATCAAATAACTCTAAGGCTTACACCCTCTTGGGACTTCTTTCGATGTTAGAGCACAAATTTTTAACACTTAAACCAGTTTGAAATGGCATTTCTGTTACTTGCTGCTGAAAGCACCCCAAATAATCTATATAATATATTTGGTCCTTAAACCCACCTAGAAATAAGGGGAATTTTCATCTAGATTGGTCATTGTTTTTGAGAGGTAAAACCAGATCCGTATTACAAAGCACTTCTCTCTCTTTTCCCTCCTAATCCATTCAGAGAATTGATTTTAAAACTGAGGAAAATCATTTGGAAAAAAATAGCATGCAACTTTGTTGACTCAACCAATTATATATTGATTTTTTTGCTAGAGGGAAGGAGAAATATTGCTCTATCTCCTATAGCTTACTGGTTGGATTAGCTCTTTGCTATTTCTAGATTTATCCATTATCTTCCTGATTCCTCTCCCTCATTTCCTCTTTTGCTTTAATGGAAGGTAACTACTTTTGGAGAAGGCAATGGCACCCCACTCCAGTACTCTTGCCTGGAAAATCCCATGGACGGAGGAGCCTGGTAGGCTGCAGTCCATGGGGTCGCTAAGAGTAAGACACGACTGAGCGACTTCACTTTCACGCATTGGAGAAGGAAATGGCAACCCACTCCAGTGTTCTTGCCTGGAGAATCCCAGGGATGGGGGAGCCTGATGGGCTGCAATCTATGGGGTCGCACAGAGTCGGACACGACTGAAGCGACTTAGCAGCAGCAGCAACTACTTTTGCGGGCAGCTGGACTGAAGGTCAGTCTCAACTTTTAGGGGTTATACGCAACAGAAAAAGTTGAACAGACCTTTTGGTTAGCATTGGAAGGAAAACTTCTATACAAAGAAACAGCTATCTGCATCTATAAGCAAAAGAAAGTAGTGGCTACTCTATAACCAATTTCACGGTTTAGCTTTGTCTTTGAATCCCTGGCCACGGGAAGAGACGGTCTGTACAGCCGAAACAGAGACAAGCAGAGAAACTCAGCTTAAAGTAAAAGACTTCTGCAAAGTTAGCTTTTCCTCTGTGTAATTCAAGGTGGAAGTTACATGAAAGCATAATTATAAGGCTGACAGGTTGTTTCAGAACTTAGGCAGAAATAGGAAATGCATCCTTTGATGTTTTTCTTTTGGACAAGCTTTCGTCTAGATCACGGTGGACAGGGGTTTCAGTTCCCCAGGTCTTGAGTCTGTTCCTTGAAGAAGATAAACTTTTTCCTGGCACATGTAGATGAGAGGAAAATCTACATTCCTTTGAAGACTGTTTGACTATTCATGGCACATTCCTGAAAGGCTGTCACTCTGTTCTAACTGCACTTAGGTAACTGAAATTTCCTGGCAGTGAGAGGAGCAGGTGGAGGGAAGAGGCTGGCTTGGGGCAGGAATGAGGGCTGGGGCTGGGGCGGGGACGGGAGGGTCTGAAAGTGTCCTCTGGAGTCTCCACCACCAGCACACTCCCTCCATCCTCTCACACAGAGAGCATCCTTGGGAGCCTGCTCTACACAGGGCATCTCCCCCATCCCGAGCACGTGCCGGGGCTACCCGGACAGCGTGACTAGCGTGATACACGAGCATTCCAGGATTTCTCGGCTTGCTCCAATATTGATCTGAGTAGGCATTAGAAGGTCTCTATGCTGCTTTTGGTAGAACGGATTTATCATCTCCTTCCATTCTTCAAAGGATAAATATTGTCTATTGTTTCTGTTAAAAGTCTGTCATGGGCATTTTTCTTTTTCTTTTCTTTTTCCCTCCTCCCTTCCTTTCTTCCTCCCTCCCCTTTTCTTTCTTTCTTCTTCTTCCTTTCTTTTCCTTTTTTAAATATTGTGACTGCCGTGTATCTCATCCCCATTCGTATCACTGAAAGATTCCAGAACCCACTTCTCACTCCAGAAACATCAAATCGGAGCCCTTTAGTCACAATCTTGTAGGAAGGGCTCAGACATGTGAAGTGAGTTTGACACTCAGACCAGACTCTGGGTCCAGAGCTGGTGATAAAGGAGAGGCGAGTCCTTTCTGTTCCATCAGGACCTTTTCCTGGTACAGCCCCACCAGCAGCAGCCTGCTGTGTGCCCCTCCAGCAGGGAGCAGGGCTGTGTCCCTCGGGTATTCAGTGTCTGACCGTGGTCCCTGCTGTGGTCCCAGGACTGATTCTGTAGCAGGGCTTATGATGAGCCTGGCTACCTAACAACTCTACAGGCTGCTGTGATCAGTTATTAATGTAGCATAGCTGTCTCCATCTTTTAATATGTGCTTCACGATCCATCAAAGTTTTCTACTGTCTTCTAAATTCCTGCTCTGTCTTATGAAGAATCGTTAAACCAATAGTTTTCAACTGGGGAGGAGTTTGTCCTGTGGAGGATACTTGACTTAATTCTCCCTGTCTTTTGAATGTTTTAGGTAGCTTGCTTATCTTTCATGATCTTGGAATTGTGGCCGTATGCACAAGATAACTGATGGGGTCCAGCAGCATCCTCGCCTCTGCTGGGATATATGATCTAGGGGTGCCCCCTGTGTGGATAGAGTGGCACGCTCCTAGGCAGGGCTGGGCCCCGCCTGGTGGGCTGCCCGGCCGCGCCTTGCACAGAGGCCACAGCCACAGGACCTTGGACAGAACCAGGTCCTAGCTCTGCTGGCTGTGGGCCTGGGGACCCTGGGGCAGCTGGCTGCAGGGCCTGCGGTGTTCCAGGGCTGGGGCTCGCTGGCTGGTGGGCAGGTAAGCTCCCAGCATTGATGAGACAGAGGGAGCACTCCAAAATGGTACCTGCCGTTTGGTAGAATCAGCTCCCCGTTCTGGCACCTATGTTGCTGGAGGAGTCCCCTTTGCTTCCTGCCTCTCTAGGAGGCTCTCAGAGACCAGCAAGAGGGTCTAACCCAGGCCCCTTCCCAGTGCCTGTCTGCCCTGGGACCAGACCACGAGCCATTTAGCACGTACCCTCGAGGAGCAGAGTCTCTGTTTCCTACAGCCCTCTGGCTCCCCAAAGCCACACCCACAAAGCCAGGCATCCTGGGGCTGGTCTTCCCAATGCAGGACCCACAGGCTGGGAAGCCTGACATGGAACTCAGAGCCCCAACTCCTTGGGCAGAACTTCTGCAGTTGTAAATATCCTCTTGTTTGTGGGTTATCCACCTGGATGTGTGGGTCCAAACTACCCCGTGTCTCTGCCCCCTCACTCAAAACATGTGGCCCCTTTTTTATATCTTTAGTTGTGGAAGATCTTTTCTGCTAGTCTTCTCTATGATCAACGGTATTTGGAGAGAGAAAAAGAGAAATGGAATCTTGGATGGTGTACATATCAGCGGGGTATAGAGAATGGCATCACCGACTCAATGGACATGAGTTTCGGCAAGCTCTGGGGGTTGGTGATGGACAGGGAAGCCTCGCGTGCTGCAGTCCATGGGGTCACAAAGAGTCAGACACAACTGAGCAACTGAACTGAACTGATGGAGAATTTGGGGTCAGTTCTCAGAACACTTCCCATGGAAAAGTACCATGCTAGATCTTTCGGTAGAGACATATGAGTAAACACTGCTCAGTCACTTCAGTCGTGTCGGACTCTCTGTGATCCCACTGACTGTAGCCCACCAGGCTCCTCCATCCATGGGATTCTCCAGGCAAGAATACTGGAGTGGGCTGCCATTTCCTTCTCCTATGAGTAAACAGTTACCTGGAATATTCTATGTAATTATGGGAAAATTCATAGCATGTCTGTAGAAAATATTTAGGCTCCTTCAGCTTAAATTTTGGTACAAAAGATGAATCGTGACGAGGTAGAGTGTGCTCAGATGCTAAAAAAGTTTTGACTGAACCCAAGGAGCTAAATGCTATTTTATAGAAGCATTAATAATTGAGTATTTTGGAGAATGGAAGTGAGATATTTTTGTTTTAATTGCATGGTATTGTTAGTTTAGTTCAGTTCAGTAGCTCAGTCGTGTCCAACTCTTTTCGACCCCATGAATTGCAGCATACCAGCCTCCCTGTCCACCACCAACTCCCGGAGTTCACTCAAACTAACGTCCATGGAGTCGGCAATGCCATCCAGCCATCTCATCCTCTGTTGTCCCCTTCTCCTCCTGCCCCCAATCCCTCCCAGCATCAGAGTCTTCCAATGAGTCAACTCTTCTCATCAGGTGGCCAAAGTACTGGAGTTTCAGCTTTAGAATCATTCCTTCCAAAGAAATCCCAGGGCTGATCTCCTTCAGAATGGACTGGTTGGATGCCCTTGCAGTCCAAGGGACTCTCAAGAGTCTTCTCCAACACCACAGTTCAAAAGCATCAATTCTTCGGCACTCAGCCTTCTTCACAGTCCAACTCTCACATCCATATATGACCACTGGAAAAACCACAGCCTAAGGTTATTTGAAATCATTTCTTGAAAACTAGTTACTCATTTAAATGTGTACTAAAGTGTCATTGAGTTGTCTTCTATGAATCTTTTCATAATTCCAACATAGACTGGACCAAAGTTTCCTTTTGCATTATCTATGAGAATGTGCTTGTGCACTAAGTTGCTGCAGTCGTGTCCGATTCTTTGCAACCCCATGGACCGTAGCTCACCAGGCTCCTCTGTCCATAGGATTCTCCAGGCAAGAATACTGGAGTGGGTTGCCATTTGGTAGACTCAGCTCCCCATTTCGGCAACTACGTTGCAGGGGATCTTCCTGACCCAGGGATTGAACCCGCATCTCTTACATCTCCTGCATTGCAGGTGGATTCTTTACCACTAATGCTACCTGGGAAGCCTTACTTTTGCATTATCTATGAGGAAAGAATTTTTTTCTAAATGAACAAACAGCATGATTGAGAAGGAATGTTTTCATTTCAAACGGGATTTAATTTTTAAAAGAGTTGTTTATATGCCCCTAGTAAATGTCCTTATGAATAGGGTTTCATTAATGTCAAGTTAACTGAAGATTACTGTAAATTATGCATTCTATCATCCAGGTTCACCTTAATTTTTTAAAATACCATCATTCATCAAAAGATTAATCTGATTAGTGGGGGGTTTATTTTTACAATGTCTTTTAAGAAAAGACCATTATGGCAATTATGTTCAGTTTGGAGCCAGGGATCTAAAGAAAATTTCTCATTCTTTCATGGGAAAGCTTTTCCTAAAGAGGATGAGTGCATTTTACCTCAATATTTTCCTACATCCCTCCCATCTGTGAGATTTCTCGACTGTTTTTGACAGTCGTGATCATCCACACTGGGCTCAGGGCTCAAAGCAATCAATATCACATCCTGAAATTCAAGCCCTTTCCACTTCCCTGAGAGCTCAGTTGGTAAAGAATCTGCCTGCAATGCAAGAGACCCCAGTTGATACCTGGGTTGGGAAGATCCGCTGGAGAAAGAATAGCCTACCCACTCCAGTATTCTTGGGCTTCCCTTGTGATTCAGCTGGTAAAGAATCTGCCTGCAACGCAGGAGACCTGGGTTCAGTCCCTGGGTTGGGAAGATCCCCTGAAGGTGGAAAAGGCTATCCACTCCAGTATTCTGGCCTGGATGGTCCATGGGGTCGCAAAGAGTCAGACATGACTGAGCAACTTAAACAAAAAAAATCAAAAAGGTATTATTCCACACTAAAATTTCAAGAACCAAACATCCTAGTATTGTATATGAAATTATCATCTTCCAATGATCGAATGACAGCAGTCACAGTTTTTCTAAAATATGAGCATCTTGAGAACAGGAGTTATGTTGAGCTCATCTTTATTAACCCCAGCCACTTGGAAAAACACAGGTGCTTAAAGAGCAACTATCTGGACTGAATTCGTGGAAGAATTAGAATGTTTGATGAACTCAGAGTAGCTTTCACCGACCAATGCATAGAATCAAAAACAACTCTCTAGTGAACTCCCAACTGAATACCAGAGGAATTATGGTATTATTTTTGTTGTTTTCTATGTACAAACCACCAGACTAGATACAGAATCTTGGAAAATATTTACATGAGATTTCTTTTTCTTGATTGGAGTGTGAATTTCCAAAAATCTTTCCCAAGATAAGAAATCCACTTTCTCATTTTATCTCATTGGTCAACACTTTAGTAATTGGAAAGATGCTAAGAGATGCCACTCAGTACAAAATTATGGCTCTCGGTGGTTGTTGTAAAAGTGACATTAACTGGAAATAATAATGACTGTTCATCTGTGAATAACAGTAAGTGCACCAGACAAAATGCATCCTCTGAGGTTTGGGTTCATGGCATTTAGACCTGATCCCAGTCACTCTCCAAAGCAATGTGCAGAGCTTCTGAACTGGAAAATATTTGAAATACTATAGGAAGCTCAGCAACTTATTGAAAGACATTGGACACCTACCCTGTTCTCTACCATTACAGGCTTACAAGTGTTAGCTGATCAGTCGTGTCCAGCTCTTTGCGACCCCATGGAATCCACCAGTCTCCTCTGTCCGTGGAGTTCTCCAGGCAAGAATACTAGAGTGTGTTGCCATTCCCTTCTCCAGGGGATCCTCATGACCCTGGGATCAAACCCAGATCTCCTGCATTGCAGGCAGATTCTTTGCCATCAGAGCTCACCAGGGAATCACAGGCTTATAAGAGGAATTCATAAATAGTATTGTGGAGAAGGCAATGGCAACCCACTCAAGTAGTCTTACCTGGAAAATCCCATGGATGGAGGAGCCTGGTAGGCTGCACCCCATGGGGTTGCTAAGAGTCGGATATGACTGAGTGACTTCACTTTCACTTTTCACTTTCCTGCATTGGAGAAGGAAATGGCAACCCACTCCAGTGTTCTTGCCTGGAGAATCCCAGGGATGGGGGAGCCTGATGGGCTGCCGTCTGTGGGGTCACACAGAGTCGGACACGACTGAAGTGACTTAGCAGCAGCAGCATAAATAGTATTGAGATGAGAAGCCTAATAAAAGATTGTTGTGGTGACTCAGTGATAAAGAATCTACCTGCCAATGCAGGAGATGCAGGTTCTGCTCATTTGTTCGGCATTCTTCTCACTTTTACCCCCTAGGAAGCATTTCTGTTCTGACTTATGCTTTGGAGGATCCTCTGATGAATAGTTATGGTGACATCCTCTTTCTTTTATAATTTTATTTTGGGGTTTTGATCATTTTAAGTGGAGTAAGAATTGTTCATCTTCCTATGTTTGCTGTGAGGGATGCACATTATTTTGAGGCATGGATGCTGTCAGGACATGAATTGTTGTTGCCTGCCTGGCACCAAGCCACACGGTGCTGTAATGCACACAGGCCTGAGACTGGCTTTCTGGAGCTGCATGTGTGATGTCTCAAGAATGCAGAGGAGGAAGCAGGGGGTCACCATGTTTGAACACCCCAAACACAAGCTCTAGTTCTCACCACCAGTCCCAGGATTCAATTAAAACTATTAGGAAAGCTTCAAGTCATAGCAACGTAATATAAAAGCAGAACTGAGCAAACTCTTTGGGCAAATGGAAGAGCTAGCTTTCTTCCTCCAGTGAACTGCCACGGATTTAATGTTATGTTGCAACAGAATTAGACTATGTGTCCAGGTTTCAGAATGGAGGCTTTGTTTCTTTCTCATTCTTTCCCCTGTGCATCCATCTAAATAGCTTTAAAGATTATCCTTGCTAATTCCCCATATCCTTTTTGCTTCTAACCTTTTAGAGTGCCTGATCAGAACTCACAGTGGTCCCTTGGTATATGAAGCTGAGGCATACTGGAATCATTAAAAAGAATTACTGACCTTGGTTCTAATAAGATGTTCAGAAATCGTTGAAGGTACAGCGTATTTGTGTGTCATACAAGATGCATGGCTTTGGAAAAGATACACATCAGATGCCCCCTCATCCCTCAGCCCCTGCCACCACACAGGTGGAAGAAGAGGTTTCTGTGATTTATGTAAACTTGGTGTAAGTATATTCTGCTGAGATGAGCTTGAAACATTACACTGATCTTTCTCCTAATGAGTTTCAAGGGGGAAACGGGCTGTACAGCATTTTCACAAGCTGATGGAAGTTCCCTGAAATGGGAAGATTGCAAACGCTCCAATTCTTAGGGTGCTATGACCCTTCCCCTTTACATTGGAAAAAGACCCTGATGCTGGGAAAGATTGAGGGCAAGAGGAGAAAGGGGTGACAGAGGATGAGACGGTTGGATGGCATCGCTGACTTAGTGGACATGAATTTGAGCAAACTGAGGGAGATGGCAAAGGACTGGGAAGCCTGGGATGCTACAGTCCATGGAGTCGCAAACAGTTGGACACGACTGAGCGACTGAACGAAAACACCAACCCTTCCCCACCTGAAGAGAGGGAGAGAGAGATCCTCTACTCTGTTACTGGCTACTTTTCACAGAAAGCGGAGCTGCTGATGTGATTTGCAAACTTGGTGTTTTCCAAGGGCCACCTTTTCCTAGGGGGCCAGGTCAAGTTTCAGCAGTGGAGTCTGCTTTCAGCACATAGATTTGGGAGAGAGGAAAGCCTCACTGAGCTTTACAAACCTCAGTTCAGCCCTCCAGCAGTGCATACTATAGAGCACCCACAGGCCGTGGGCAGGGGCTGTTTCTTGTGCATTTGCCCAGTCATTAAGAAACAAGTGCTGGGCTCCCCTGGTGACTCAGTGGCAAAGAATCCGCCTGCAATGCAGGGGACTTGGATTCGCTCCCTGGTCCAGGAAGATCCCACGTGCCTTGGAGCAACTAAGCCCATGATTCACAATTACTGAAACCCCTGCACGCTAGAGCCCGTGGTCTGCAACAGGAGACGCCTGTGCACCGCACCTAGAGCGTGGCTCCCGCTCACTGGAACTAGAGAAAAGCCCACGCAGCAATGAAGGCCCAGCAGAGCAGTAAACAAATCAACAAAGAAAAAGTTTTAAAAACGAGAAGAAGCCAGTGCTGTGTCCTAGCATCGGTCATCTTGAGTAGAGGTAGAGGGGAACGAACAGCGGCTGGCTTCCAAGGCAGCAGCAGCTCCAGCCCGGGGCAGCCCTGTAGGCGTTGACTTCCGGTCTTGCTCCCAGCCCCAGGCTCCTGTTTTCTCTCCACTCTATATCACGTGGCCAATCACATTTCCCTTTCTGCTGTGATTTCCTGGGGGGGGGGGGGGGGGGGTCCATGTCTATTGTCTGCGATGGGTAACAGATCCCCTGGGTGAGCCGTGGCTGATGACGCAGAGCAGTTGAGGGGTCAAAGCCTGAATATCAGTGCTTGGATTCCAGGTAGAAGGTGTCAGTGCAGTTCAGGCTTTGGTTTGTGTTACAGGGAGCAGCCCGTCCGAGGGGTAGGTGAGTGGAAGCTGCCCACCCCATCTGCCTCATGGTTCCTTCTCTGGTGATTAGAGCATTAAATAAGGGGATAAAGAATTCCAAAGAACTGATTTCTTCACAGACTGAATGGACCTTTTGGTGACTTGTCAAAGGTTACTAGCGCATGTGTCTTTTTACAGATGGGAACAACTTGGAGTCAGCAAGCTCACTTTTTAGAAAATTTTATTTTGGGGTATAGTTGATTTTTAAAGTTATGTTGGTTTCAGGTGTACAGCAAGTTGTTCAGTTACACATACATATGTATCCATTCTTTTTCAGATTGTTTTCCTAAATAGGTTATTCTAGAACATTGAGTAGAGTTTCCTGTGCTCTACAATAGGTCCCTGTTGATTATCCATTTTATAAGCAATAGTGTGTATATGTTCATCCCAAATGTCTATTGACAGAGGAATGGATAACGAAGATGTGGTACATATATACAATGGAATATTCAGTTCAGTTCAGTTCAGTCGCTCAGTCATGTCCGACTCTTTGTGACCCCATGAATTGCAGCACGCCAGGCCTCCCTGTCCATCACAAACTCCCGGAGTTCACCCAGATTTGTCCATCGAGTCAGTGATGCCATCCAGCCATCTCATCCTCTGTCATCCCCTTCTCCTCCTGCCCCCAATCCCTCCCAGCATCAGAGTCTTTTCCAATGAGTCAACTCTTCGCATGAGGTGGCCAAAGTACTGGAGTTTCAGCTTTAGCATCATTCCTTCCAAAGAAATCCCAGGGCTGATCTCCTTCAGAATGGACTGGTTGGATCTCCTTACAGGCCAAGGGACTCTCAAGAGTCTTCTCTAACACCACAGTTCAAAAGCATCAATTCTTCGGCACTCAGCCTTCTTCACAGTCCAACTCTCACATCCATACATGACCACAGGAAAAACCATAGCCTTGACTAGACAGAACTTTGTTGGCAAAGTACTATCTCTGCTTTTCAATATGCTATCTAGGTTGGTCATAACTTTCCTTCCAAGGAGTAAGCGTCTTTTAATTTCATAGCTGCAATCACCATCTGCAGTGATTTTGGAGCCCAGAAAAATAAAGTCTGACACTGTTTCCACTGTTTCCCATCTATTTCCCATGAAGTGATGGGACCGGATGCCATGATCTTCGTTTTCTGAATGTTGAGCTTTAGGCCAACTTTTTCACTCTCCACTTTCACTTTCATCAAGAGGCTTTTTAGTTCCTCTTCACTTTCTGCCATAAGGGTGGTGTCATCTGCATATCTGAGGTTATTGAGATTTCTCCTGGCAATCTTGATTCCAGCTTGTGTTTCTTCCAGTCCAGCGTTTCTCATGACGTACTCTGCATATAAGTTAAATAAGCAGGGTGACAATATACAGCCTTGACGTCCTCCTTTTCCTATTTGGAACCAGTCTGTTGTTCCATGTCCAGTTCTAACTGTTGCTTCCTGACCTGCATACAGATTTCTCAAGAGGCAGGTCACGTGGTCTGGTATTCCCATCTCTTTCAGAATTTTCCACAGTTTATTGTGGAAATGGAATATTACTCAGCCATAAAAAGGAACAGAAGGCAGATGGCTTTGTTTTATCCAGGCAAGAATACTAGAGTGGGTAGCCATTCCCTTCTCCACAGGATCTTCCTGACCCAGGGATTGAACCTGGGTCTCCCGCATTGCAGGTGGATTCCTTACCACGTGAGGCACCAGGGAAGCCCCATCTGGTGTCCGCATCTCTGTCTCTGCTGTGACAGTGCTGTATGACCTTGGGAAAGCTCTTCACCTTTCTGAATCTCTATTCTGTCCTCTGCAAATCGGGTGTAATAACCAGCTCATACTGTTTATTTTGAAGACTAAACAAGAAAATAGATGTTAAAGGCCCACTGTCAGCTGGTCATATAACAGTTTTGTTACTGATGATTGATTATGATGATTATTATTCATGTGTTCATTGTCATTAATGTTATTAGAGCTTTACTATATAAAGTTTACCCAAATCTGTAATATTCTTGCTTATTTTTTCTTCTCCAGGAAAATATTAGCAGCTTCATTCTTGTGTATTTTGTTTGTGTGCTGAATATCCAACATAGAGTAGGGCTAATATTTGTAGAATAAGCTTGTGCAACTGCTGTTATTCTATGCTTCTGCCTCCTGTTAATGCTGTTCTAGACCATGAGGCCAGCACTATTTATATATGCAACCGAGAACCTAGCATGGTGTTTGGAAGAATGTATAAACGCAGCATCTATTATTAAATAAATGAATAAAGAAACTAAAGCTGCGTCTGTCCCAATTATCCTTCTAAATAGAAACTTTCTTGGTGACAGAGACTGTGGCTTATCTTTGTATCCATGGAACCTAATAGGGGTCCAGTAAACACTTGCTGAATTTATTCTGTGAAAATTGAGAGGACGGATTTGTGACTACGTTACAGGATTGCAATGAGCTGAGTTCACTTCTGCTTGTCCTTCTATTTTCTGTCTGACTTGGTATATTTCTAGGCTCTATTGTGGAAACTGGCATCTGAATCTATCAACAGGAAGACAAGAGGGATTAACTCAATAAGTACTGAGTTATTGTTCCCACTAAGACTAAACCACAGCCCTTCCTCATTTCTACTCAGCCCCCGTGACTGCCTCCTGACATGGAGAGAAGCAAACCACAATCTGCTCCTGCTTCCTCACCCATCCTGAATTTGTTTATGCAGGTGAAAACGAATATTAAGAACACACCAGGAGTGATACTGACCAGGGTGCTGGAACTCCTTAATCAATAGAAATTGACAAGAGGCCAGATTAGGCAAGTCTTTCTTGGGGTCTGCTGTGGAGCAGGGAGGAAGAACAAGTAACAGGATCTCTTGCTCACTTGCTCCCCAAGTGCGGGGGACAGGGAGCTGCTTCCTTATAAGGCTGGGTTCTGGAGTCGGGCTGAAGGGTGGCTTAGGTGGTCTGCCCACCCCTTAGGTGGTGCTGAGTGCAGGGGGCATATGCAGTACCCTGCTTTTGCTCTCTACACCCTGCTTTTGTTCCTGACTCCTCAGAAGTTGCATTGGGTTCTTTGCGACGGGGTCTTCTTGTATCTTTTTGTCCACAGTTTGCCCCAACTGCACATGCATGCAGTTAGTTTTAGTTCCCTATTTTCCGAAGGGGAAAATAACTCATTTGAGAGTGATAGGCAGTTAGGGTGCCTGGAAGGAAGAATTGGCTTTCATCAGGAGTGGTGGTGCTATAATGGGCTGGTTATGTAAACACAGGAGTCTTGGGCTCTTCTCAGCACCAGCTACCATAGGTATCCGTCCCCCTGCAAAGCCTGCTCTCTGATTCATGGTATTTGCTGTGCAATGTGGATAGAAGGGGAGAACTCTGACTCGGAAGGGGGCTGACTGCCTCCTTCAGCACCCAGGACAATTCCTTAATGGCTTTACTCACGACATGGGTCCATGTCCTCCATTAGTGACTGGGACCTGACCAATGATCACCTGCAGAAACATCACCCAGGAGTAAGGAGTCACTCACTGTGTCCACCAGAGTGATGAGCAGTCACTGTGAAAATGCGCCACTTCAATTATCCAACAGGTGTTTAATTTGCACTCACCCTCATCCTTGTGCTCACTCCCTTGTTCAGCCACTAAGTTGTGTCTGACTCTTTGCAACCCCGTGACCTGCAGCGCGCCAGGCTCCCCTGTCCTTCACCTTCTCCTGGAGCTTGCTCAGACTCATGTCCATCAAGTCGGTGATGCCATCCAACCATCTCATCCTCTGAACTGACTGAGTGAAACAACACAAGGACTTGGCTTGTAATAACAGCTCTGTGAGGCTCTAGAAGTTCTTGAAGGTTCCTCCCTAGCTGTGTGACTTTGAAAGAGTCAAACAACTCTGATTCGTCATTGTAAATATAATGTTCTAGCTTGCCTGAAGATGCTTGGGTTTTCAATGTCTCTGTGACTCTGATTGTCCTGTCATGAAACTGCTCTGGACAGTCCTAGCTAGAGTGGCTCTGGGGAGTCGATGGGGACCTAGAGGATATTCTCACAGTCAATCCCACTCTCCTTTCACATTTTCCCTCTGAACCTTGGCTATCTGTTGATGTGAACGAATATCATGTCAGAGCCCCGTGCAAGCCAGAAGCAGGAAACTACAGTTAAAAACTGGAAACTACAGAAGGGCCTCCAAACATGACGTTTTACCCAGAGTCCTCAGGGGTGGGTGACAGAGAACCTGAAAGGAGCTCAGATGACGAGCACAGGGACAGTCCCAGCAACTGGGAACCGGAAACAACCCCGGTGCTCGCCAGAGTAAGAATGGACAGAGAACTCGGGATGTAGCGGCACAACGTGCTCGCGAAAAGGAACGAACCTCTGATACACGCAACAGCACGGCTCAGCCCACAGGCCTTAGGCTGAGTGAGAGATGCCAGTGTGAAGTAATTCCCACTGGCGGAGACTGTTTCTGTGAATTTACAGAGCAGGCAAAACTGCTTGATAGAGAAGTTGGATTACTGGTTACCTGGGTTGGGGATTGGCATGAGGTGGATACACTTTGGGTACTGGCTTGGACATGCAGTTGCACAAAAGTTCTGTACATTGATCTGGTGGTAGGTACCTGAGTGTTTGGGCTTCTCTGGTGGCTCAGTGGTAAAGAACCTGCCTGCCAAAGCACGAGATGCGTGTTTGATCCCAGGTCAGGAAGAGCCCCTGGAGAAGGACATGGCAACCCACTCCAGTATTCTTGCCTGGAAAATCTCATAGACAGAGGAGCCTGGCGGGATACAGTCCATGGGGTGACAAAAGAGTCGAACACAGCTGAGCAACTAAACAGTGGACAACAATAAAGTGTGAATATCATCCAGCTGTTACCCAAGATTAGTGCACAAAATGTATGTTGTATCCTAATAAATGTGTATGTACGTACAATTATTTGGCCAGTTGGGATGTATTGATACGTGTACAGTGCATGTATTACACTCATTTGTACTTTTGTTGTTTAGTTGCTAAGTCGTGTCCATCTCTTTTGTTATTCCATGGACCGTAGCCCACCAGGCTGCTCTGTCCATGGGATGCTCCAGGCAAGAATACTGGAGTGGGTTGCCATTTCCTACTCCAGGGGGTCTTCCTGACCCACGGATGAAACCTGGATCTCCTGCATTGGCAGGCGGATTCTTTACCACTGAACCACCAGGGAAGCCCGTATATGTGTATACACACACATATATACATAAGTGCTTTCTTTTTCCACAAGGGAAATGCAAAGGGAAGAAATAAAAAGGTCTCTTCAGTGAGCAAATCCCACGGCAGTGTTACTGTTGCTACCAATACCGCATTTGGGTTTCGAGGCCTAGTTCAGTTCAGTTCACTTCAGTCGCTCAGTCGTGTCCGACTTTTTGCGACCCCATGAATCGCAGCATGCCAGGCCTCCCTGTCCATCACCAACTCCCGGAGTTCACTCAAACTCACATCCATCGAGTCAGTGATGCCATCCAGCCATCTCATACTCTGTCGTCCCCTTCTCCTCCTGCCCCCAATCCCTCCCAGCATCAGAGTCTTTTCCAATGAGTCAACTCTTCACATGAGGTGGCCAAAGTATTGGAGTTTCAGCTTCAGCATCAGTCCTTCCAATGAACACCCAGGACCGATCGCCTTTAGAATGGACTAGGATCTCCTTGCAGTCCAAGGGACTCTCAAGAGTCTTCTCCAACAGCACAGTTTAAAAGCATCAATTCTTCAGCCCTCAGCTTTCTTCACAGTCCAACTCTCACATCCATACATGACCAATGGAAAAACCATAGCCTTGACTAGACAGACCTTTGTTAGCAAAGTAATGTCTCTGCTTTTGAATATGCTATCTAGGTTGGTCATAACTTTCCTTCCAAGGAGCAAGTGTCTTTTAATTTCATGGCTGCAGTCACCATCTGCAGTGATTTTGGAGCCCAGAAAAATAAAGTCTGACACTGTTTCCACTGTTTCCCCATCTATTTCCCATGAAGTGATGGGACCAGATGCCATGATCTTCGTTTTCTGAATGTTGAGCTTTAAGCCAATTTTTTCACTCTCCACTTTCACTGTCATCAAGAGGCTCTTTAGTTCCTCTTCACTTTCTGCCATAAGGGTGGTGTCATCTGAAGTTATTGATATTTCTCCCGGCAACCTTGATTCCAGCTTGTGCTTCTTCCAGCCCAGCATTTCTCATGATATATTCTGCATATAAGGTAAATAAGCAGGGTGACAATATACAGCCTCGACGTACTCCTTTTCCTATTTGGAACCAGTCTGTTGTTCCATGTCCAGTTCTAACTGTTGCTTCCTGACCTGCATATAGGTTTCTCAAGAGGCAGATCAGGTGGTCTGGTATTCCCATCTCTTTCAGAATTTTCCACAGTTTCTTGTGATCCACACAGTCAAAGGCTTTGGCATAGTCAATAAAGCAGAAATAGATGTTTTTCTGGAACTCTCTTGCTTTTTCCACGATCCAGCAGATGTTGGCAATTTGGTCTCTGGTTCCTCTGCCTTTTCTAAAACCAGCTTGAACATCTGGAAGTTCACGGTTCTCGTATTGCTGAAGCCTGGCTTGAAGAATTTTGAGCATTACTTTACTAGCATGTGAGATGAATACAATTGTGCAGTAGTTTGAGCATTCTTTGGCATTGCCTTTCTTTGGGATTGGAATGAAAACTGACATTTTCCAGTCCTGTGGCCACTGCTGAGTTTTCCAAATTGGCTGGCATATTGAGTGCAGCACTTTCACAGCATCATCTTTTAGGATTTGAAATAGCTCCACTGGAATTCCATCTCCTCCACTAACTTTGTTCATAGTAATGCTTCCTAAGGCCCACTTGACATTCCAGGATGTCTGGCTCTAGGTGAGTGATCACACCATCGTAATTATCTGGGTCATGAAGATCTTTTTTGTACAGTTCTTCTGTGTATCCTTGCCATCTCTTCTTAATATCTTCTGCTTCTGTTAGGTCCATACCATTTCTGTCCTTTATTGTGCCCATTTTTGCATGAAATATTCCCTTGGTATTTCTAATTTTCTTGAAGAGATCTCTCGTCTTTCTCATTCTGTTGTTTTCCTTTATTTCTTTGCATTGATCACTGAGGAAGGCTTTCTTATCTCTCCTTGCTATTCTTTGGAACTCTGCATTCAGATGCTTATATCTTTCCTTTTCTCCTTTGCTTTTCACTTCTCTTATTTTCACATCTATTTGTAAGGCCTATCTAGACAGCCATTTTGCTTTTTTGCATTTCTTTTCCATGGGGATGGTCTTGATCCCTGTCTCCTGTACAATGTCATGAACCTCTGTCCATAGTTCATCAGGCTCTCTTTCTATCAGATCTAGGCCCTTAAATCTACTTCTCACTTCCACTGTATAATCATAAGGGATTTGATTTAGGTCATACCTGAATGGTCTATTGGTTTTCCCTACTTTCTTCAATTTAAGTCTGAATTTGGCAATAAGGAGTTCATGATCTGAGCCACAGTCAGCTCCAGGTCTTGTTTTTGTTGACTGTATAGAGCTTCTCCATCTTTGGCTGCAAAGGATATAATCAATCTGACTTCGGTGTTGACCATCTGGTGATGTCCATGTGTAGAGTCTTCTTTCGTGTTGTTGGAAGAGGGTGTTTGCTATGACCAGTGCGTTCTCTTGGCAAAACTCTATTAGCCTTTGCCCTGCTTCATTCCGTATTCCAAGGCCAAATTTGCCTGTTACTCCAGGTGTTTCTTGACTTCCTACTTTTGCATTCCAGTCCCCTATAATGAAAAGGACATCTTTTTTGGGTGTTAGTTCTAAAAGGTCTTGTAGGTCTTCATAGCACCGTTCAACTTCAGCTTCTTCAGTGTTACTGGTTGGGGCATAGACTTGGATTACCGTGATATTGAATGGTTTGCCTTGGAAATGAACAGAGATCATTCTATCGTTTTTGAGATTGCATCCAAGTACTGCATTTCGGACTCTTTTGTTGACCATGATGGCCACTCCATTTCTTCTGAGGGATTCCTGCCCACAGTGGTAGATATAATGGTCATCTGAGTTAAATTCACCCATTCCAGTCCATTTCAGTTCGCTGATTCCTAGAATGTCAACATCACTCTTGCCATCTCCTGTTTGACCACTTCCAATTTACATTGATTCATGGACCTGACATTCCAGGTTCCTATGCAATATTGCTCTTCACAGCATTGGATCTTGCTTTTATCACCAGTCACATCCACAACTGGGTATTGTTCTTGCTTTGGCTCCATCCCTTCATTCTTTCTGGAGTTATTTCTCCACTGATCTCTAGTAGCATATTGGGCACCTACTGACCCGAGGAGTTCCTCTTTCAGTATCCTATCATTTTGCCTTTTCATACTGTTCATGAGGTTCTCAAGGCAAGAATACTGAAGTGGTTTGCCATTCCCTTCTCCAGTGGACCACATTCCGTCCGACCTCTCCACCATGACCCGCCCGTCTTGGGTGGCCCCACAGGCATGGCTTAGTTTCATTGAGTTAGACAAGGCTGTGGTCCGTGTGATCAGATTGGCTAGTTTTCTGTGAGTATGGTTTCAGTGTGTCTGCCCTCTGATGCTCTCTCGCAACACCTACCGTCTTACTTGGGTTTCTCTTACCTTGGACATAGGGTATCTCCTCACAGCCGCCCCTCCTGACCTTGAACTTGGGAGTAGCGTCTCTCGGAGCTCTAGAGGCCTAGAGGCTAGATTATATTTACGGTTATGAGGAAATTACTTCTGAGGAAGGTAAACCCCTACTAAATTACTAATCAGTCTCTGAATGGTGATTCTGAAGGAAGAAAATGAGTCAAATATAATTTATTTTGACAAGATCAAGTTGTATTGACATCTCAGTCATGGTCTCTGACCTCATTAGTTAGTTAACACAGGAAAGACTACAGTCAACTGTCAATCACTAAAGCTCAGTCGGAGCCATCTTTTAGCATGTGGAATCCTTGTGCTAAAATTGCCTTGAAGTCCATTAATTAGGAAGAAGCAAATACCTCTCTTTTTAAAATTATATAATTAAATTTATTTTTGGACTTATACATTAAAACCAAAGATAAAGAAAAGTACTGTTACTAGAAATAAATTTTTTCAATCTTTAAAAATGTGTGTAGCTCTAAAACTTTGCCAGGCTCCTCTACTTTCTAAAAAGCACAGAGTGAAAGACAATGAGGATGCATTTTCTCAAGAAGGATATTTCCTAGAAATGCTGAGAAAACAGCATTGTATTTTCCCAGTAAAGAGCCTTTTGCCATTCAAACCTCAGGTTAATATTAAACTCATCAAATGTCCACAAGGAAAGAAACAGTTACACTGGGTTATGATGCAAGAAAATAAAATGGATTTTAGGCTATTTCTTCATTATTCTTTAATGGGGAAAAAAAAATTCAGAGGGGAGTAAATTCCCCCCTTGTTTTCCAAATGAGGAAGCTGAAGCCAAATAGGCAGTTACTTGCCCAAGGTCATCCTGTGACACTGCTTCTCAGTCTTCTGGGACCACAGCATCGCACTACCCTGGAGTTTCTTAGGAATCCAAATCCCAGTTCCCACTCCAGACTGCCTGAGTCAGAAGCTCTAAAGATGGAACTCAACAGTCTGTGTCTTAAGCCCCACAGATTGAGTCTGAAACAGCAAAAATTTCTCCTTGCCGGAAGTCATATTTTCCAAAGTTCCTAGTGACAAAATCAAGAACAGAGCCAAATAGGAAAGTGAAACTTATTTCTGATCACTACTTTCAGTCTCAGAAAATTTCCATTATTTGTATTACATTAGACTGGCCAGAAGAAGGAAGAAGAAGGAGAAGGAAATGGCAACCCACTCCAGTGTTCTTGCCTGGAGAATCCCAGAGACAGGGGAGCCTTGTGGGCTACAGTCCATGGGGTCACAAAGACTCTGACACGACTGAAGTGACTTAGCAGCACAGTGACCAGGAACCCGAGATCAAATTGCCAACATTCATTGAATCGTAGAAAACAGTAAGGGGATTCCCAAAAAAATCTACTTCTGCTTCATTGACTATGCTAAAGTCTTTGACTATGTGGATTACAACAAACTGTGGAAAATTCTTAAAGAGATGGGAGTACCAGACCACCTGACCTGCCTCCTGAGAAACCTATATGCAGGTCAAGAAGCAACAGTTAGAATTGGACATGGAAAAACAGGCTGGTTCAAAACTGGGAAAGGATTATGTCAAGGCTGTATATTGTCACCCTGCTTATTTAACTTCTATGAAGAGTGTATCTGTGACACGCTGGGCTGGAGGAACCACAAGCTGGAGTCAAGATTGCCGGGAGAAATATCAATGACCTCAGATATGCAGATGATATCACCCTAATGGCAGAAAGTGAAGAGGAACTAAAGAGACTCTTGATGAGGGTGAAAGAGGAGAGTGAAAAATCTGGCTTAAAACTCAACATTCAAAAAACTAAGAGCCGACTCATTGGAAAGAACCGACTGATGCTGGGAAAGACTGAGGACAGGAGAAGGTGGATGAGGATGAGATGCTTAGATGGCATCAATAGACTCAATGGACATGAGTTTGAGCAAACTTCAGGAGATAGTAAAGGACAGGGAAGCCTGGAGTGCTGCAGTTCAGGGGGTCACAAATAGTAGGACACAACTTAGCAACCAAATAACAACACTTTCACTTCCTGGTAAATAGATGGGGAAACAATGGGAACACTGAAGGCTTTATTTTCTTGTGCTCCAAAATCACTGCAGATGGTGACTGCAGCCATGAAATTAAAAGATGCTTGTTCCTTGGCAGAAAAGCTATGACAAACCTAGACAGCATATTAAAAAGCAGAGACATCACTTTGCCAACAAAGGGCCATAGTCAAAGCTATTGTTTTTCCAGTAGTTTTGTATGGATGGAGAAAGAAAGCTGGGCACTGAAGAATTGATGCTTTTGAACTGTGGTGTTGAAGCAGACTCTTGAGAGTCCCTTGGACTGCAACGAAATCAAACCAGTCCATCCTAAAGGAGATCAGCCCTGGGTGTTCTTTGGAAGTACTGATGCTGAAGCTGAAACTCCAATATTTTGGCCACCTGATATGAAGAACTGACTCATTTGAAAAGACCCTGATGCTGGGAAAGGCTGAAGGCAGGAGGAGAAGGGGATGACAGAGGATGAGATGGTTAGACGGCATCACTGACTCAATGGACTTGAGTTTGAGTAAGCTCTGAGAGTTGGTGATGGACAGGGAAGTCTGGCGTGCTGCAGTCCATGGGATCGCAAAGAGTCGGACACAACTGAATGACTGAACTGAACAGCAGCAGTGGCCTTTGGGGGAAGCTGAACTCTCCATACTAATAACAACAGTATTGCAGGCAAAAGCAAAATGAGTCCATTTAGCAAACTCTTTTGAGATCTGAGAGATGTGCCTTTATTATAGTGGTTTTTAACTAGAGAACTCAGTATTCTGGAGTATTTCTTATGTAATTTAGGTAGACTCCTTTGGAGATCTAAGATGCTTACTCCCAGAACAAATCATGAATCACTGATTTTATATCCAGGCATCTTTGGAAGGCTGCCAGTGAAACCCCTTTGTCTTCCTTTGGGCCTCTGTCTGAACTCACAGATGGGGCCCAGGCAGGTGCTGAGAATGAGTGGAAGACAGACACAAAGCTGTTGATAACCGGGGACACAGGCCTCACTGCAGAGCAGGCAGCTCTTTCTCACCTCTGGCCAGTTGGTGCTGCCTTGGAATAAAGACCCAGCAGTTGTCTCATCTTTCAGGCTTTCATAGAAATCAGAAGTCTGACTTTCTGAGGGAAAGGTCCTCGTTTTTATACATTAGCAATAAACCTATATGTTAAATGCCATGGAAGCCAAATACAACGGGTACATGAGCCTTTGGTTCCTGCCCTCTGTCATGGAACACATAATGCCTCCTGAGTGCATGATGGCCTGGCACGCCTGGGGAGTGAGTCTGCCTGGGGTTGTCAACCTTGAGAGCATGGCCTCAGTTTATGTGAACTTTCCAGAAGAAATGCCCCAGCCCTGAAGAACATGGAGATGTAATGGTGTAAGTTTTAGGTAGGTCAGGCATTACCTTTCTCTGTGAGTGAGTGAAAGTCACTCAGTCGTGTCCAACTCTTTGCAACCCCATGGACTATACAGTACATGGAATTCTCCAGGCCAGAATACTGGAGTGGGTAGCCTTTCCCTTCTCCAGGGGATCTTCCCAACTCAGGGATTGAACCCAGGTCTCCTGCACTGCAGGCAGATTCTTTACCAGCTGAGCCACAAGGGAAGCTCAAGGGAACAGTTGTCTGTGACCTTCACTATTTGGGAGTTTGTTCTTCCCCTGACTTTTCATATTGGTCTTTGACTTATGGGATGGTCTCTCTAACACCATTTCTAATGTCTTTGTCACAAACCCTTAGAGGAGTTGGTGCTAATAGGCACTTTAAGGGTATGTATTCTGGTCTCACCTCCAAGTGAGGACACAGGTGAGGGGAGATCCAGTGATGACCGGGGTCACCAGCTAGTTACGGGGCAGCAGTTGGTATGGAAACTGGGACCCACATCTAATTCCTGGTTCTTTATGTCTGTCCATGAAACACCATCTGCATTGAAGGAATTGTTGAGCCTTTGCCAAGACAGGAAGCTCCAGCCCTGATTCTGAGCACCTCCAAGTCATTTAGCGTCAATTCCTGAGGCACAAAGGGAAAAACAATAACAGCAATCCAGTAACCCTCTCCTGACTGAGGTGAGGCAATAACTAAGAACATAATGCTAGCTTTCCAAAAAGGAAAGTCAGTATTTCAATTGCCATCAATTTCCAGGCTATTATCTTCTATGCCATAATTTTGTTCCCTAAAACACACGGAAATGCTGTGTCTTGGTATATGCTGAAATGTAGCTGTCGCAGCAGTGCAATCAGTACTGATGGTGTGGGAATATTTTATATCATGTTCATTTCCTGATGGACTCATTTATGGAGTTAAGAGCCATGGGTCTCATGTACTGCATTTACTAATAGCTATGTTGTTATTTTTATTTTAAAAATTAGCCTTTGAATCATAAAATCTTATTTCTCAAAGGAGTATAAATTATCATCCACTTCAATGTTTTCTAAAATTTTAGCTGGAGAACCTGTTCTTCAAATAAGTGTCATGCAGTTGCCCTGTATATAAACAGAGCTAATGCAACAGAGAGGGTTCTGGAGTCCCTCCAGCAATATTTTTTTCCTGAATGCTCATTCTCAGTGTTTGCTTGCTGCATAAACTCCATTATCTCAGTAGCTTACACCAACAAGCATCTGTCCTCATGAGATTCTGCGTTTGTGACCTGGATGACTCTCCTTTCGACTGTCATCGGGGTGGGGGGCGGGGGAGGGTGGTGGAGTGCATGCTCCAAAATAGGGTCAGGCCCAGTTCTGCCCTTCCACGTGTCTCCTGTGGATCGGATTTAAAGGGACGTGAAACTCCAGGGAGAAACTGTACTTGTGGTAGATTATGAAGTGTAGGAGAGCAGACTCTGTCCCCAGGGAGTTCTGCAAGCCTCTTAGCACATTATGTCTGCTAACATCTCATCAGCCCAAACAGTTCACACATAGTCAAGCCCAGACTCAACAATGCAGAGAATACCCTACTGACTATGCGACCAAAGGTTCATGTATAGGGTTCTCTTCCAGAAGAGTGAAAAATTCAGTCTACGCATTCAGTCAACCACACACTCCTACTCCACAGCGACCTCGGAGTTGGCTCCATGTAACTCATTAAACAACGTCTAAAACCATGCTTGGAATCCAGTCATCTTATTTTACAAGTGGGAGACACTGAGATTTCTAGAGATTAGTGGCTCCTCAAGGCCATCCTGAGAGAGACATGTCTAGGAGCTTGGTGAGCTGACTCAGCAGGAACGTCCCCACCACACGGTAGTAGATCTACCCTCGCAGAATGGCCTGAGTTACTTGCATTAAGTGGCAGCACTGCAAATATAATTCTGAAGATACTGAACTGTCTGTATTCAGCTGGTGAGTTTAGAAGTCTGTTAATTAATTATTTAAAATCTTTTGGCCTCACCCATGGCGTGCAGGATCTTAGTTCCCTCATCAGTGATTGAACCCAAGCGCCCTGCCTTGCAAGTACAGAGTCTTAATCCCTGGACCACCAGAGAAGTCCCTAGAAGTCTAACACAGAGACAGGAAGATGGCTGAGCACAGGGCAAGTCATGGAGCCACGTTCCTCCAAGGTCTGGCGTTCAGTGAATGTGCAAACTTGCATATTGTTCGCTTTTAAGCATCTTCCTTACAGTTGGCAGGTAGGAAAATGCTGCTGTCCTCAGAGGGTTGCTGTGAGAATTAAGTGTCTGACACAGAGTAACCATGAGTTCTTTTTCACCAGTTTATCCTCCGTAAAGCAGGGGTATACCTTCCTTCTCTTGGGTGCCATGGGGAAGCTGCTACTGTGCTGCCAGGAGCGGTCCCCCTCGCTGAGGACGTAAATATTACAGACAGAAGACTGACTAATCAGGTCGTGCAGCAAAGAGCAGAAAGGTCTGTCTTTTTTGCCCAACCCTCCAGGTTTTTCTAGTATACACTTTCTTAAGATATGAGCAGAATCAAAATGACTGCTTTGAAGTCAAAATCCAAGATACCACACATATTTAGTAATCATTGTAATGGACAGCAAACTCCAAAGGCTTATATAATCTATTCTTCAGCGAAATGTTTAAAGGCCATTTGGTCAGCAGGGGGCTTATTTGAGATGTAACTGGTGTGTTTTCTCCATTTTTTCTTGATGGCCAGATGGCATAATAAGGAGCTCTGTGACATGTTTGCATTACTTGAAGGTTTTATCACTTGGCCTTGCTCTTTTATCTGGAAGCTAGTCCTTGCACTGCCATGAAAATGTATCTATCTATCATTAGTCTGTCAGAATGTCTATACATGCTGGATTGCTTTTTGAGAAGCAAAGGCCTAATTCGAGAAAAGAAGATCTATTCTTAAAAAATTTGCCCATAACATCTTTCCACAAAATTTTGATAAATGTAATTGTGTTCATACAGTATATTCATACCAGTGAGGTATGCTGCCTTCAATTATCTGGTGATTAAAATATTTTGTGAAAATCACTCTATTGACTGAAATAGAAGTCATGATAGAAGTTCCTATAAACGCATTTCCTCAAATACAAATGTATGTCTCAATATTTTGCAAACAGTCATGTACCTGGTTGTTTCTAACATCTGCTACTCCTGAGTTTTGTAGTTCAGATAGACTTCTTCTTCCACCTGGGAATTTCCAGAGATCCTCTTCTTTTCCTTCATTTCAATAATAAAACTTCACAGAATGTTGGGCAGAAGGTTATCCAGACAGTTGTTGAGTTGAATATAGTAATACTTATAACTATAAAGACACTCTTTGCCATTGTTATGTTATATTAAAAGTGGAGGCTTAGTAAGAAATCTGAGTTAGTTTTCCCAGTTCCGGCACTTTCTCCCCCACCATACTCACATTCACTCTTTTTTTCTGTTCATTTATTTTATATCTTTTCTTAGCCCCACAAGGAGAAGGCAATGGCATCCCACTCCAGTACTCTTGCCTGGAAAATCCCATGGATGGAGGAGCCTGGAAGGCTGCAGTCCATGGGGTCGCTGAGGGTTGGACACGACTGAGCGACTTCACTTTCACGCATTGGAGAAGGAAATGGCAACCCACTCCAGTGTTCTTGCCTGGAGAATCCCAGGGACGGGGCATCCTGGTGGGCTGCCGTCTATGGGGTTGCACAGAGTCGGACACGACTGAAGTGACTCAGCAGCAGCAGCAGCCCCACAAGATCCATTTATATTTCCCTTGGTATATGATTATGAATAACAGAGGGGCTTCTGCCTTCTAAGCTGATGTTTTACGTTAAAATTTTATTGAAGTGTAACCTGCCTATAGAAAATTGTACAGTTCCTAGGTGGATAGTTTAATGAATATTCACAAAGTGAACACAGACAACCATTACACAGATCCGGAATAGAAAAGCAAGAATAGTCCAAAAGCCACCTTCATGCTCTTTTTGGTTACTACCTCCCATGGGTAACATGCTTGACCAAAACACTATTTGATTATCCATTCTATTCATTTTCCCCTTTTTAAATTGAATATTAGTTTCAAGTGTACAACATACTGACTGAATATTTTTATAGATTATACTTCATTTAAAGTTATTATAAAATATTAGCTATATTCCTTAGGCTGTACAATATATCCCTATAGCTTATTTATTTTATACATAATAGTTTATATCTCTTAACCTCCCTAACTTACCTCTCTCTGCTTTCTTCTCCTCACTGATAACCAGCAGTTTGTTCTCTGTATCTGTGAATCGATTTCTACTTTGTTATAGTCATCATTCGTTTTATTTTTCAAATTCCACATGTAAGTGACAACATACCGTATTTATCGTTGTCTATCTGACTTCATTCACTAAGCATAATACCCTCCAGGTCACCCATGTGGTTGCAAATCACAATTTCTTTCTGTGGCTGAGTAGTATTCCACCGTATATATGCCTCGTCTTTATCCATTCATCCGTTGATGAACACTTATGCTGCTTCCCTATCTTGACTACTGTAAATAATGCTGCTTCGGACCCTGGCGAGTACGTATCTTTTTTCTAATTTTCTTTTTTCTCTGGATGTATATACACCCAGGAGTGCATTGCTGGACCTACGGTAGTTCTGTTTTAGTTATTTGAATAGTCTCCGTAGTGTTTTCTGTAGCTGTTGTACCGGTTTACATTCCTACCAACAGTGTAAAGGGTTCCTCTTCTCTGCATCTTTACCAACATTTGTTATTTGAGGTGTGTTTGCTGATGGCATTCTGGCACGTGTGAGGTGCTATCTCATTGTTTCAATGTGTTTTTCTCTGATGATTCGTGATTTTGAACATCTCTTCATGTATGTGTTGGCCATCTGTATGTCTTCTTCGGAAAAATGTCTGTTCAGGTCTTTGGCCCACTGATAATTGGTTTTTTTGGTCTTTTAATATTGAATTTTGTGAGTTGTTTATATATTTTGGCTATCAACCCCTAAGCAATTGTATCATTTGCAAATATTTTCTCCAGTTCAGTAGGTAGTCTTTTTGTTTCGTTGATGGTTTCCTTTGCTATGCAAAAGCTTTTAAATTTAATTAGACCCCATTTGTGAATTTTTGGTTTAGTTTCCTTTACCTGAAAATGTACTTATATATAGATATATATACACATACATATATATATAGATATATGCAAAAATTCTCAACAAAATATTAGCAAATTGAATTCAATAATATATTAAAAAGAACATATGTCATGATTAAGTGTGATTTATTCCAGGGGTTGTAAGGATGGTTCAGTATCCATAAACCACTCAATAGGATACACCACATTAACAAAATGGAGGATAAAAATTGCATGACTATTTCAATAGATGCAGAAAAACTTTGGACAAAATTCAACATCCATTATGATTAAAAGCTCTTATCAAAATTGATATATATAGAATATATCTCAGCATAATAAAGTTCACTAATCACAAAACCATAGCTAACATCATACTAAATGATAAAAAGCAGAAAACTTTTCCTTTAAAATCAGGAACAAGACAAAGTACCCACTCTAACAAATTTTATTTAATGTAGCATTGAAATTCTTAGCCACAGCAATCAGACAAGAAAAATAAACAAAAGGAAAGGAAGAAATAAAACCCACTACTTGCAGATGGCATGATACTTTATTTATAAAACCCTAAAGTCTCTAGCTAAAACTATTAGAACTAATAAATTAAATCATCAAAGTTGCAGGATGTAAGACTGTTATACAGAAATCTGTTGCTTTTCTATATACTAATAATGGACTCTCATAAAGAGAAAGCAAGAAAACTACTCTATTTAAAATCAAAACAAAGAATAAAATACCTGGGAATAAACTTTAAGTTAAATAAACTTAAAATAATTTAAAAGTTAAATAACTTAATTAAGTTAAAAAACTTAAATAACTTAAAAGTTAATAAACTTAAACCAAGGAGGTGAAAGATCTATACTCTAAAAACTGTAAAACACTGATGAAGAAAACTGAGGATGATAAAAAGAAAATGGAATGATATCCTGTGTTTCTGGCTTGGAAGAATTAATATTGTTATAATGTCAAACAATCTGCAGATTTAATGCAATTTAAAATAATCCTTAAAAAATAAATGGTTTGGTGGTTTAGTCATTAAGTCATGTCCGACTTGTGTGACCCCACTGACTTCATATGTTGAAGAACTACAGGAAAAAGAAGAAGAAACCTGCTAGGATTTTGACTGGGATTGTCCTACATTTATAGATCAATCTAGAGAGAGATGACATTTTTAAAATACTGAAATCTGAATTGAAATTTGATTGTATTGCGAAAGCGCCCCTCCTACCATCTCACTATGGCTGCTTCTTTGTCTTCGGAAGTAGGTTCCAGTTTGTTAGTAGGTTCCAGTCTTTGTCGATTGTTGTTCAGCAGTTAGCTGTGATTCTGGCACCTCGTCTCACACAGTGTGAGAGGAGGGGAGCTCAGGTCTTCCTTTTTCCATCATCTTATTCTTGCTCCCAATGAACCGCCCCACCCTATAAAAGATTCCTGGGTTTTGAAATCAGTCTGACCTGGGTTCAGATTTCAGCTGCACCAGTGTGATCTGGGGCAGGTTTTCACCCACTCCAAGCAGCAGTCTTCTCTTCTCTTTCCCCTTGGTGCTTAGTGTAGTCTGACTTGCTTACAGCGGCCTGTGTGCGGAGGCCTTGCCCTTGGTGCTTCAGACCAAAGCTTCTAGTGCAATTTGGCTGTGCCAACATCAGCTACTATTTTAGCAATTGTTGCTGCTGCTGCTAAGTCGCTTCAGTTGTGTCTGACTCTGTGCAACCCCACAGACGACAGCCCACCAGGCTCCCCCATCCCTGGGATTCTCCAGGCAAGAACACTGGAGTGGGTTGCCATTTCCTTCTCCAATGCATGAAAGTGAAAGGTGAAAGTGAAGTCGCTCAGTCGTGTCCGACTCTTCGAGACCCCATGGACTGCAGCCCACCAGGCTCCTCTGTCCATGGGAGTTTCCAGGCAAGAGTACTGGAGTGGGGTGCCATTTATGAGCAGTTAAACATCTTGCCTCCAGATTCTTGAATTTAGAACTCTTTCCTGAACTCAGGAAGACAGCTTAAGCCTAAAGTCCTAAAATGTAGAGATAATCCAGCCCCTCAAAACTGTTGTTTCAGACAAAATTTGAATGGACCATGTATGACATTCCCATTGTAACTCCACAACATAACCATTAGGCAACAGTGTAAGTGTCTGATTGTGAAATCCACATGTTAGTGTGAGGGTCTTAGGTAATCAAAACCATAAGGACTTGAGAGCTGAGCTCAACTGTACAGCGCTACTTTAATCATCGGGAAAGGGGTTTCTTCTTTCCTCTTTCCTTCCTTTTTTTTCAAGGTTATACCGAATACAATCTCACTGGCAAATAACCATGCCAGGCAGGCAATGTAAAAAGAGTATATACTTCTGTTTGAAGTAAGCTATAGGAAGTGAGACAGGCAATTAAATACAAATCCTGGCATCCAGCTTGTTTCAACACTTTTCGTATTTTGCATAGAAGCTGCCACGTGTTGAGAATTTATTAAATGTGAAGGCTTAGCAGCCCTTTTATGCACATTTCTTTACCTGAGGTTCAGGTTACCATCTGACCATTCTCTCTGACAAAAATCTGCCTCTGTAACCAAACCATTCATGATCACATAAAAGTGAGGGCTGGTCACCCACCCCATCTCATCGTATCGGAAACTATTGCTCAGGCCTTCCAGCTGGCTTTCGGGCTTTGTTTCCCTACTGGTCCTTGTGTTAAAAATTGTTGAGCTTTCCCCTGAAGAAAGAATTTGCCATTTTTCACCCTAGAATCACACATCTTTCCAAATGAACGAGTTGTGAAAATGCATACTTTCCAGAAAGACCCTGAACACGTGGTTTCAGTGTCTTTTTTTTATGATCTCACAACCTATTAATCATTATATGTTATTTGTAACCAAAATATATATGTAATGGAATCGTTATATATTATTTGTCATGAAGAATGTTTCTGACTGCATCTGAATGCAAGTCTACATCTTCCCTACTGTTCTTCACCTTCTAGTTTCCTGCTACAGGAGAAGGGAAAGAGTTGGTGAACAACTGGATTACCATCAAGTTACTGGTTAGAACTAATTACCTGGATCTGCCTACTGCAAAGATGGGCTGAGAAGTATAATGTGTACAGGAAAAGGGGAGACGGGAGCCATCAGTGAGCCAGTATCTGCTACTGTTCTTCCACTTTCGCTGAGAAGTTGGGCAGAAATAAGCCAGTGAGAAACAGGCCCTCTTCTGTTACTACACTCTTAGGTGGAGGGACCAGTATGTGAAACTCACTCAGTTGTGTCTGACTCTTTGCGATCCTACGGACTGTATCCCGCCAGACTGTATCCATGGGATTCTCCACGCAAGAATACTTGAGTGGGTAGCCTGTTCCCTTCTCCAGGGGATTTCCCAACCCAGGGATCAAACCAGGTCTCCTGCATTGCAGGGGATTCTTTACCGTCTGAGCCACCAGGGAAGCCCGGAGGCACCAACAGAAGTCTCATTTAGCTCTGAGACACAGGAGTGGGGAAAGACAGAAGTAGGTGTGAACTCAGCTCACAGAATAAATAGCTGTGATCAGACAGCTCCACAGCCATCATGTTAGGAGACCATTCTTAGACTGGCCTTGCTTGTCTCACCCCTTTGGACATGGGAAGGAAGGGAGAATCATTGGGTTAGCTCCCAGGTGGCCTCTGGAGACCTGAGGGTCATCCACATGGGGCCAGAGGTAGGGTATCAGGAAGAGGGGTGACTGGCATTTTATCTATTTTCTCCCCTTTGCCCACAAACTCACTAAGTAAGCTTCTTGTTGTTGCACATGTTTGGCATGAAAGAAAGCTGAATTTAGTTGAAATGAACAGATTGGCTGGGAAATGCCAAAGTTGTACATGATTAGAATTAGCTTACAAAAGTCAGTCTTGGCCTTAGTCCTATTTGGATTTCCAAAGAATACTAAAAGGCATAAATCTTTTACCCTTTACTTAACAACTCCCCAGTATTGATGGGGATGCCAAGATGAGCTTGACAGAGTCTGTTCCCTCAGTGAGCCCATTGGATAAGATGGAGCTTAGCACACTCAGCAGGATCACTAGTACAAACAGAGGGAGGAGCCCAAGATGCTGAGGCAGAGAGGAAGAGTGAATGGCTGACTTTAGTGGGAGGAGGTAGAATCAAGGGAAGACCCCTCATGACAAGGAAAGGCTGAGCCTCAGCATTGAAGGCCAAGCAGGATTTTTGAGTCTGGGAGCCTGAGCACTGGGCCAGCCAACCCTGAGAGATGATTCTCTCCAGGCTCACACCAGCAACCAATTAGTTTTTATCTTACAGACATCATGAAGCTTGTAACTGATTAGATTTCTTTATTTGTGTTGGAGGTGCACATCCAAATTTGGGGTCCTAACAAGCAATTCTATGTGTTTTTATGACATGTATCTTTATCTTTGATTTAATCTTTTTATCCATATCTTTTTTCTCTTTGCCTGTTTTTACAGTCCGATTGTGTATTTCTCTGTCTTTTTGAAATTGGGGTATAATTGCTTTATAATGTAGTGTTAATTTCTTCTGTACAACAAAGTGAATCAGCTATATGTATACACACATCCCCTCCGTCTTGAGCCTCCCACCCCACCCCTCTAGGACGTCTCAGAGCACCGAGCTGAGCTCCTTGTGCTATCCAGCAGCTTCCAGCAGCTGTTTGTCTTACACATGGCACTGTACATGTCAGCACTGCTCTTTCAATTCATCCCACCCTCCCGTGTCCACTCTGTGTCTCTACTCCTGCCCTTCATATTCATCTGTACCACTTTTTTTAGATTCCGCAAATGTGTGTTAATATGCAATATTTGTTTTTCTCTTTCTGACTTAACTTTGTATGACAGTCTCTACGTCCATCTATGTCTCTGCGAACATCATTTCCAACTCCTTTTTGAAGCCAATTACAAAACAAAAAAGATCTTTGTTGAATCCTGCCTGGTGGGTTGGAGAAGGAAATGGCAACCCACTCCAGTGTTCTTGCCTGGAGAATCCCATGGACAGAGAAGCCTGGTAGGCTGCAGTCCATGGGGTCGAACAGAGTCAGACACGACTGAATCGACTTGGCGGCGGCGGCCTGGTGGGTGTTTGTGGCAGGGAAGATGAGGGAGGCATGATGCGTTCGTTGTTAGCGTAATGTGCGGAGAGACGCTATAAGATGGGGAGAGACTGCAATAAATGAGGACTCTAGACCCCTGAACGGGCAGTAGCTCTGCAACATGGAGAGAGAACAGGACTCAAGAGGCTGCTTGAAGATGTGCTATGCAAGATGCAAGGACTGCTTGGAGACAAAGAATGGCTTCCGGATTTCTGGTTTGAGCTATAGGGTAGGGATCCCACTGAAGTAGGGAAAAAGAAGGGGGAAAAAAATAGCAGACCAGAAAGGAAAATTCCAAGCATAAGTTCAGAAGATAATGGATCATCAGTTTCAGGTAGAGAAAGGAAGGGTGTGAGGTCAGAAGTCACTGAGAGGCCAAGCGGGAATGGTAGAATCTGGCGATTACTGATATCTGGTGGAAAGGCAGTAATCATGGAGGAAGAAAGATGGGAAGTTGCGGGCAAGACCATGGGGCTATGAGATTTAAGGACTCACAGGAAGCACCATATGATTGGTTACCAGGATGTAGTCCTTGGAAGGAGCTGCTTCTGGTGGCAGTAGGGGGTGGTCATCATGGTAAAGGAGGTCAAGAATAAGAATGAGGTGTGGGTTCCTTTGTGTGCATTGGCCATGTGAGCATGATCTGCAGATTGTTGGCAGGTAGGGATATGGGTAGGTAATGTGCTTTATGCCAGGTGTTAAGAGATTCACGTGAGGAGACCTTGTAATTGTTACAACAGCAAATGGCATGGAGTCAGAACTGGGAGCTATAATATGGAAACCCCTCCTTCAATTTAGAGCCCAAGGTAAATAAGAGGCATTTCAGCATTCCAGATGAAGCAGAGACAACAGAAATAATTCCCGGTGCTTGAGCCTTCACAAGGCTGGTAGGTATCTGGATAAACAGGATAAGATGTATGAAAGTATTTATAACGGTTGGAGCACAAACTTAGGTGGTGTTAGTGATATTATATCAAAGTTAAATCCCTCATATTGATCACTCTCTTTACTCACAGGAGTTGGCTTATCTTGGCCTGAGCTGGTTTTCACAAGTCTGTTGCTGCTGCTAAGTCGCTTCAGTCATGTCCAACTCTGTGCAACCCCATAGACGGAAGCCCACCAGGCTCCCCTGTCCCTGGGATTCTCCAGGCAAGAACACTGGAGTGGGTTGCCATTCCTTCTCCAATGCATGAAAGTGAAAAGTGAAAGGGAAGTCGCTCAGTCATGTCCGACTCTTAGCGACCCCATGGACTGCAGCCTACCAGGCTCCTCCATCCATGGGATTTTCCAGGCAAGAGTACTGGAGTGGGGTGCCATTGCCTTCTCCATTCACAAGTCTAATCCCGACCAAAGCATAGACTCTGTTGCCATATAACCCTGGGAGTCATAGCACTGGAGTCATGGTACATGATTCATTGGTTCATGATGTGTCGGTTCCAACAGAGCACCAGTTAAACATGAAGGTATTGGGTAAAAAAAAAAATAGTATTAATATTGACTTGGATACATGAAGCACTAGAATTAAACATTCACTTACATGTTTAAAATCAAAGAAGACTTTATAGAAGTTTTTAGGTTTGTGTGGATACTTTGGGGCTACTCTACTATATTTTGTGGATTGTGTTTTCCCTTCTCCCTGATTGCCAGTGTGCCTAATAGTGGAAAAGTGTGAACATTCATCATCACATGCAGCAGATTCTGGAGGCAATGCTGAAAGGCAGTGTTAACATTTGCTCATTGAAAACATGGACAGTACAAGCAGGCAGCTCCTGAAGTGCTGACGTTGAAATGTCCAGCAATCCTTAAGTTTGTGGGAGGCATCAGGACCATTTCTGCATATGGTCACTAGAAACAACCCAAAGGCTTGGTAACAGGGTAATTAACACATTGCAGCTCATCTTTATAATGGACCGTTACTAAGGTGATGATACATACACTTCTGGGGCTTCCTAGGTGGTGCAATGGTAAAGAATCCGCCCACCAGTGGAGGAGAGTCAAGAGATGTGAGTTTGATCCCTGGGTCAGGAAGATCCCCTGGAGAAGGAACTGGCAACCCACTCCAGTATTCTTGCCTGGGAAATCTCATGGACAGAGGAGCCTGGTGGGCTACATTCCATGGGGTTACAAATAGTCAGATGCAACAGAACACACACACATATATCCGGTTGTATAGAAGTATGTTACAGTAATTTTTAGAAAGATACTATGAAAGTGTTTCACGTAAAATGTAGTTGTCATGGTCATAAGATAAAGATTTGGAAATAAATAAAGATATTAACAGTAGTTATTTGAGAACAGCAGAATTTGTATGTGTGTGACTTAATTACATTTCCTTTTGTTCAGCAGTATTGTCTAATTGGTCTACAATCAATACATATTGGTTGTGTGATAAACAAAATAATAAGAAAAAATAAATCAAATATCTATGGGGAATTCACCATAGTGTTGAGACCCAGAAAGTCTTTTCAGGAAGAACAGAAGTTTATTTACAGTGAATGAGTTAGATCAGCATCTTTCTGTTCCTGCCTTCTCTGAATTCTGGAACCGAGCAGAACCCTGCAGCTCCCCTCCACCCTCAAGTGCCAAGGCCCCTTCACATCCCCTGCCTCTTCCTTGTAGAAAAATCAAAGTCTCCTGAGCCTCCCTGAGTTACAAAAGGGCAGTCTTGAGTGGTTAATGATCAGGACAGTAGAGTCACAGACTCAGCAGCTGATGCCTGCTCCTGAGTTGTTTTACAGATACTGTAACTGTCACCGGAGGGAAAAAGCCAGACTTTTTGAGGACCAGACTTTTTGCAGCCATGGTATCAGCTGCTCCACCTGATATACCTTCATTCAGCAACACTGACTCTAGGACCAGCACAAACCTAAGAAATGGCCTTGAGAGAAGGAGATTCACGTTACTGCTCAGAAGAATCTATGTCTTTGTGAGCATCAAAGGAATTGTAGCTTGTTCTGCCCATAAGTGGGCAACTAAAAACAAAGAGATACTACAGATGCATGTCAGCATCTTCCACTCTAAGACTATGGTGCCCTATGTCGCAGGAAGAAGTTATAGAAGATGACTCTTCGCCCCTAATCCCATAGAAATGGAATGATGTTCTGATAAGTAAGGATTTGTAAGGAGTTTGGGGGCAGAAAAGAACTCTTTTTAAGAAAGCGCTCTCTGCAGGAGGCCCCTTTTCTTGTCAATTTAGCAAAGCTTTATTGTATTAATAGATAACCTTAAATTAGGCACCCCTCATCTCTGGCCCAGATACACCTTTCAGCTCTTTTGACCACACTTTGCCCCACCTGTTGGTTCCTTCTGCAGATTAAAGAAAAAGAAATGAAGAATTATTAGGTAACAGATGACCAGATCTCTTCCCCAGCTTCCCCTTCAGTAATCTTGTGAATAAACTGTGTGAACAAAACGGAGTCTAAAGAAAGATCACAAACCTCTGGTGGTGATGACTCTGACCACCCCCACCCCATCTCAGCAATTAAATGAAATTACTTCCCTTTTTCCTTTAGAAACGTTCACGGCTGAACTGAATCTTCAGAGTTGGTTTTGGAGGACACTGAGTCTGCCTTCTTCCCAATGGCTGGTTTTCTACTTAAAAGCAGCATTTTCCTTTCTACCAACACTTGCCTCTTGGTGTTGATTTTTGAGTGGAGAGCAGCTAAACCTGAGTTTGGTTAACAATCCTTTCCTGGGAATCTGCCCAGGCAGGATCACGGTGGTCATGGGCTCTGTGGCTTGTCTACACTCTCACCATGATCTACCAAATAAACCAGACAACAATATCTGCTGAACTTTGAAGGTCTTGGGTAGCTTTCCGGCATCTGGTGTGAACTGGCTCTATGCTTATATGTTATTATTATTATTATTATTATTTGAGTCTTGAGGGAAAATCTTCAAGCCGGCTTTAGAAAGAGAAGCTGCTGTCATTTGTGAATGCAGTTAATTAGAATAACATTTGCTTTTAAGCATTCAATATTTGGCATGATTATCAGACCTAAAGGTTATGTTGTTCTATCAGATAAGCTGGGCTCTGAGTGTTGTCTGTTGTCTCCCCAGACTGGTGCTGGCTAAATATAGGAACCCGAGAGGCATAGGAATGACTGCCTTTGATATTAGATCTGCACATCATAGCAATGAAGCTCATCTAAGATTTTCATGGCACTATTGACAAGTGGATTTCCTCTGTGTGGACAAGTGCCTGGCTCATGGAAAGACTGTTCTTGGGAAGAGTTGGAGGGAAAGGTTGGTCCCATTGGGATCTTAACCAGTCAAGGTGGCTGCTTCAGCAGGGAAGCTGATATGGGCAAAAACTATTTGATGATTGACAGGGCTTGGCATGCGTTTCTAAGAGGCTGGCAATTAAAGTGCCCGATTAAGAGAAACATCCTCCAAAGAGAGCATAAACCCCACCCCACCCCTGATTTCAACAATCAGCTGCCACTGTCTAAGTGAAAAGTAAAAGCGAAAGCGAAAGTCGCGTAGTCATGTCCGACTCTTTGCAACCCCAAGGACTATACAGTCCATGGAACTCTCCAGGCCAGAAGACTGGAGTAGGTAGACTTTCCCTTCTCCAGGGGATCCTCCCAACCCAGGGATCGAACCCAGGTCTCCTGCATTGCAGACGGATTCTTTACCAGCTGAGCCAGCAGGGAAGCCACTGTCTAAGGGATAAGACTACTCAAGGCATAAGACATGCCCATCCTGAGAAATAACTCCTTTTCTCTCGCCAGCGATTTGCTGATGAAAATACCTAATGGAACAGAGACCAAAGTTCTGTCCCAGGTCATGCCAGGCACCAAGTGGAAATGGGGATGTGCTGGTAGATCACTCTCTAATAGACTTACCTACTTTGCAGGGAAAAAAAGGAAGGTGTGTTTTTGGGCAGGGTGTTTTTTGCAGGGGTGGGTGGTGACAGAGGAAGCCCGCACTGCCTACTGCCTCCGGTTGTGTTTCTAAGTTATTTTTCCCCCAGAGGAACTAACACATATTGACAATTTAACTCTGAAACTGCAGTTCATTGTAAGAGATGAAAGATGCATGAATACCATTAACGATAATGCTCAGTGGGGCCCGGGCTCATGAATAGTTTAAAAAGGAAACCCTGGTTGCTTTGATGGCTTCATTCATCATATCTTGAAGGAAGACTTCTGGTGGTATGGGTACTTTTGTGCTTCAAATCTTTGGTTTAAATGCAATGTTTGCGTCTCATTAATTCAATTTCCTCTCCCCTTTCTTAAGTTTCTAGCTGGGTTAGGGCTGAGAGAAAACTTAAAAGCAGGCAAGTTACTGCCTGATAATTTGGTTTCTGTGCCTTTAAATAATGTCATACTTTTTTGAGGTCACTAGTGCCAGGTTTTGATACTCTTCAACCTGGTCAGTCACACACTTGTTAAGTTGGGCTTCTGGTCTCTTCCTATAGGTCCTTCCATCCAGTTGGAAGCTTAAACATGTTAAAATAGAAGGGAAGGAGGCAGGGCATAATCTTTAAAACAATGACATAGTTGTTGAGGATATGATAAAAACTAGTTAGAACCAATTAGGTCAAACATGTTGGAAGATTTGATTTCAAGTGGGCCTTGAGCCTCATTCTACACTCATTGTAACATAGTAGCTAAATGACACATCCTAGGCTCTGGTTGGGTTCAAGTCCCAACCCATTGGTTCAAGTCCCAATCTGAGTTGTGTGTTTCAGTTTGATATCTGTGTCTCTTCCGCAAAACTGTATTGCCCCATAAAATTTTGGTAGATGGTAGAAAGTTATCCCATGCATCTTACACGCTAGCAAAGTAATGCTCAAAATTCTCCAAGCCAGGCTTCAACAGTGCATGAACCGTGAACTTCCAGATGCTCAAGGCGGATTTAGAAAAGGCAGAGGAACCAGAGATCAAATTACCAACATCCGTTGGATCACTGAAAAAGCAAGAGAATTCCAGAAAAACATCTACCTCTGCTTTATTGAGAAAGTTATCCAAACTTTGGTCTCCCCACTTAAGAAAAGTGAAAGTGAAGTCACTCAGTCATGTCTGACTCTTTGTGACCCCATGGACTGTAGCCCACCGGGCGCCTCCATCCAGGCAAGAGTACTGGAGCAGGTTGCCATTTCCTTCTCCAGGGGAATCTTCCCAACCCAGGGATCGAACCCAGGTCTCCCGCATTGCAGGCAGACGCTTTACCATCTGAACCACCAGGGAATCCCACTTAAGAAGTTAGTACAAAGTGATTAGAGAGTCAAAGTTTCCATTCTCACAAGGGTGGACAAACAGTGTCACTGGCCATTTCAGTGGACAAAGGATGCTGTGGCCATCAAGCTGGTGCAGGAAGCAGGAACCACAGAGCTCAGAACCTCAGGACTGGCTTCAGCTTCTGGTTAGCCCTGATGGAGAGAAGGAACGCTGCTGAGCACTGGGGTCCTTCCAAGATGTGTTTTCACCAATACGCTCTGCCACCTACAAACGGACACTTGCCATCTACCTCTACTAGGATTAAATTATGAGCCCCTGCAGTCACTGACCTCTAATACCCCTGAAAGGAGATCAAGAGAGAGAGCAGAAACGAGGCATCTGTGCTCTGGGAAGAACTGGCAGGAAAGGTCTTCAAATACATATTGTCAGAACATTTTATGAGCCTAAATTATTGCATCTTCTCATATCTGGAAAAGCACCAAGATCATTAATGGACATATCTGCTGCTTGTAACTATCAGTAACCTTCATGAGATTGGCCTCAATCTTCTCCCCAAAATATGTGCTTGATTGCATGTATTCCCCCTTCACCAAAATCACATGTATACTGACCTTTCCCCTACATCTTTGGGAAAGCTTCTTAGAGCTCTCTGAAATGCTGTCTCCTGGGCTACAGTCCTCAATTGGCCCCGAATAAAACTGAACTCGCAACTCTCGCATTGTGCGGTTTTTTTCAGTGTGTCCATCTGTCTGCTACTGAAATCCCTTTATCTCCTCTCCTTTGTCTCTGTGGTTCGGGAAATACATACCTTCTTCTGACGTGTGGATTTTGCTGTCTGCCTTCTCTTGTCCCCATCGCAAGGGAGCCAATGGGTGGTTCTTTGGTTCTCTATGGCTGAGTATCATCCCACCTGTCAAACCGCAACGATTTCCTCTGCTCCTGATTGTTTGGGTCAGAGCAGCACACAGGCAAGCAGAGATGGCTCTCATGTCTCCCGGACAAGTGGGGCTTTTTCACCCACAAGTGGCCCTTACCCAGGACAGCTCCACACAGGGCCCTGGCGCAACCTGGCGGGGTCGTGTGTACAGGAATCTCCCTCCCTTCCTGGCTTGCTTCCTCCTTTCTCTGCAAGCAGAATCTCTCAGGATCCCTCCCTTCCTGCAGGGTATCTGGACTTCTTCGGTGGGAGCTCAGTGCTACAAACAGAACAAAAGCAGATGCTGCTTTCACAGATGCCAAAGCCAGACATTAGTTACAATGGTAAGAATGGATTAATTCGGGAATAACTTCCAAGAGGGACGAGTCCTGCATGAATTGAATCGAACTTCACGGAAAGAAAAGGCAGGGATGCTAGGAGCAAAGTACTGAGGGGTAACAAGTCTAAGTGACTGAGCCTCTGGGTTTGCAATTTGGCACTTACTCAGAAGAGAAACAGACTTCTCTTCTCATACCTTTATGACAAGAGGCAGTACTGGAACCTAACACAGTTCAGTTCAGTTCAGTGGCTCAGTCGTGTCCAACTCTTTGCAATTCCATGGACTGCAGCATGCCAGGCTTCCCTGTCCATCACCAACTCCCGGAGCTTGCACAAACTCATGTCTATCGAGTTGGTGATGCCATCCAACCATCTCAGTCTCTGTCATCCCTTTCTCCTCCTGCCTTCAATCTTTCCCAGCATCAGGGTCTTTTCAAATGAGTCAGTTCTTTGCATCAGGTGGCCAAAGTATTGGAGCTTCAGCTTTAGCATCAGTCTTTCCAATGAATATTCAAGACTGATTTCCTTTAGGATTGACTGGTTTGATATTGCTGTCCAAGGGACTCTCAAGAGTCTTCTCTAAAATCACAGTTCACTGAAATTAGACCCTTATCTTACCCCAGAAACTAGCTAGAGCAACAGTTATCTCCCTGAACATTTGCATTCCAAAGAGAAGTTTCTCAAGTCCCTGGAGAAATAGTCTAGGTAGCAGATTTACATCTCAAAAGGATTTTATAATTGCAAGCTTTCTAACGTATCTGCTCTAGAGAGCATTGAGGTTTGGGGTGGAACAAACAATAAATTCTCCTGGTGGTGTTTGAGCTTCCTCAGCCAGGTGTTTTAAGCAGAGGCTAGGACATGACTGAGCGACTGAACTGAACTGAACTGAGGATCATCTCAGAGACACAGCTCTTGCTGCTAAAAGCCTTGCTAGTGTTTGGGCTCATAGTGCAGATGAAACCGAGCAGGAACTTGTGGCCTTCCTGGGCACGGAAGCCTTTCTGTGTCTCCTGTTTCTTATTTGTAGGAAATAGACTCCAGCCTCCTTGACCTTCCCTGAGTTCCAAAGGGCAGATTCAAACTGTTGCTAATCAAGGCAGGGAAGGGATAAGGAGATAAGGGAGGAGTAGCCAAGAAACAATACTGCAACCTTGGGGCAGGGTCCTGGTTCCACCTCAAGGGATACACATAACAATATCTTTGAGCTCTTCTGTAAAACTAAGACCCCCAACAAATGGAAGATGTTAACTTCTTGATGAAGCACCCTTCATTCCAGAGAGAGATCAAAGTTTGATAACCTTGAGAACCACAGAAGCTCATCAGGAGACCACTGGAGACCAGATTAAAGAAATGCAGGCCCCGAACACACTCGGACCCTCATCAGCAACCTTGCCCTTGACCCATTGCTATAAAACTCCTCACCAAATCGGCCTAAGGTTAGGACACAGTTTTGAGGGCAATAGTCCACTATGACCCCCTTTGCCTGGCAGAGCAATAAAGCTATTCTTTTCTACTTCACCTCAAAATTTGTTTCCAAGATTTAATTTGGCCCCAGAGCACAGAAGCCGAGTTTCGGCGTCACAAGGGGTTTGGAAGGAGCCGTTGTGTGCTGACAGTTTTGTAGCTCTCACTGGCAGGCATTCTTAAGTCCTAAGTCCCCAAGTCCAGAGCTTAAATTCTGCGGCAGTCCTTTGATTAAATCAAGTCAATAGGCCCAGCCTAGATTATTCAAAGGGAAGGGAGTGCCTAAGAGTGAATACTAAGAGACCTTGTTTATTGGATCCACAATTGTAATTAAGCCATGGTTGCTTTTGTCACTATGAAACATAGGCCATTTTATGGGGCAGAATAGTCATGCTAAGGCCACCAGCCAACTCATAGGCAAATGCCTCTCCAGCTCCACTCAACTGTGGCAAAGGTCGTTGGAATCACGACCATTAAATATAAATCAAGCAAGAAAATCTACACTTAGGACAGTCCTGCTGGGAGCTTTTGTGATGTCGGTGTTCCGACATGACAGGTTTTCAGTATTTCAGGAGACTCCTCAGTACTGACAAGCAGCCTGGAAGTCAGCTCTGATTTAGACCTCTGAGAACACTTAGGTGTTGTGTACTAGGTATTTAAACATAACAGACTGCTGCAAATTATTGTAGTCTAAATATGGCCAGAATTTTTGCTGTGGATATAGTTACTGTTGATTTTTACTGCTTCACAAAGTCAGCAGGGAAGGACTACTACTGGAAAGACTCAGACCCTATTTTTCCAGCTTTCTTCTTACTCAGGTCAGTTTTACTGGCACATATGGCAGAAGAGATGTTTAATGAATAACCAATTAAAGTTGACACAATTTAATTTGGGTGTAACTTGAGTTCAGGTTTATATATACTCTGGAGCAATGAAGCCGAGCAGAACCCTTCCGGACTCCTGGGTACAGAAGTCTCTCTGTGTCCCCCGATTCTTGTAGGAAATAAGCTTCAGTCAGCCTCTTTGACCTTCCGTGAGTTCCAAGGGGCAGGTTCAAACAGCTGCTGATCGGGGGAGGGAGGGTGCCGGGAGCAGGAGCTCCACCGTGGCAAAGGTCATGAGGAAGGAGGCTCGGCATACGCAAAGGCGGGATCGAGCCTCAGGAGTCCCGCTGGAAATGCTCGAGCATCTACCCCCAAAACCAGAGTCTGCCTACTTTCTGCTTTGTGCTCTCACCTACACCTCTGACTTTACGGGGGGCTGTCCCCCACTACCTCTCTCTGAAAAAAAGAGTTAGCTTACAGCTCCAGTTAATAATTCCTGGGTGTGATAGTGTTTCAACCTACAAACTCCTTTGGGAAGTCCTCTAGCCTGCGTGAATAGGTTTTTCCGGCCACACGTGATTGTTCAGAGCCTCCCAACTGTGAGAGGCATGAGATGTTCTAAACTGTCTAAATACAGACAGTTTTTTTTTTTGAGCAGTTAAAAGATTGATTAGAAATTGTATTAGTGAAGGGATTTTCACTTGTTGGGCCAATGTTTGCGGCTAAGTCTCCATATCCCTTACCTGCTGTATCCCTGGCAGTGTATTGATTAATATAATTGGTGTAAATAGTAGTTTAATGTTTAACCTTGGACCCTTGAGTTAATTCTTTTTCTTGTTATAGCCCACCACACCTTTGCCCTATAGGAATGCAACTTTATCTAATGCTTTTGGAGGGTGGCTCCTGACTAATCACCTTTAGAGAAAAATAAGTTTTCTGAAGAAAGGGTCTTAAAATGTTAACAGGCCTCCGGGCCAGAAGATGATGCAAATCACCTAAACTTTTGCATATGATAAGTTTGCAGGAAGAAAGCCTGGCTTACTGCATGACTCTACCCCTTCCCCCATTATCCTCTATGCATAACTTAAGGTATAAAAACTACTTTGGAAAATAAAGTGCAGGCCTTGTTCACCGAAGCTTGGTCTCCCCATGTCGTTCTTTCTCTCACCTTCTGGCTGAATTATTCAGCCTCTTTTCTCCACTGAATTTCCTCACTGAACTATCCTTATTTAACCACTCTTTATATCCTTAATTAACGTTTAATTAAGCAATTGTTTCCTGATCCTCGCTGATGCTGTCCCTGCTTCGAATTCCCTGGATCCCCCAGGGCTGGACCCTGGCAGGAGGGGATGTGGAAACAAGGGAGGAGCGGTCGAGAAGTAGCAGTGCAGCCGTGGGCCAGGCTCCCCGTTCCCCTCCAGTGTCACACGGGACCATAGCTTAGTTTTTCTGCAGAACTCAACTGCCACCCAGGCGGAGGATGGTAACTTCAGTCTGACGGCAGGATTCCAGGACTGTAACCCTGTTACCACCAACCAATCAGAAGAGAGTCACGTGCCCTGCAGCCCTCCCCCCACATTCTGTCTATAAAAACTTTTCTCCCAGAATCATTGAGGAGCTCAGGGTTTTTGAGTGTGAACCACCAGTTCTCCTTTCTTGGCCCTTGGATAAAACTTCCTCTGCTCCAAACTACAACCTCTTGGTTTGCTTGGCCTAACTATGTATTGGGCCAAAAGTAAAAATTTACCAAAAGTTTAGAGAAAAGATGTCCTACATAATCGACTTATTTGGGTTTATATCAACAGTAGCAACAAGGTAGAATGCCCTAAGAAAATTTAGACATTTTAATTTTCCTATTTATATTTTATTTGAAATATCCACAGGGTTCTAGCCTGTACTTTTCAAAATAAAGTTTTGGACAGAAAGCATACTGTATAATATATTTCACTGGTCAGATACTTTTTTGTTCTTTATTATTAATCCATGAGAAGAAAATTGTGGATATAATTGAAAAATATATCACTGACTTTCGTTCTTATCAATTGTTAATAACAGTGTGGCAGAGTGGTGGAAGAGACATAGGCAGGAATAGAGGCACAGATGTATTTTTGAGATAGTTCTAAACCTAACATAAATGTATACATATTTTGGCCATTTGTTTTCAAGGAGCCTTAAGAGTTAATAAGTTCTTCATTAAAGATGTGTTGATGGTGATCTGCAGACATTGACTCTAGAACACGTCTCTATCCCCTCTATCCACCTGAGAACTCTGGGGGCAAGACCACTCTCACAAACATGACATATAGACCAGGAAATCCCACAGCAATTGCTGCCCATCTTGTCAATTTCTAGGACACTTGGAAGTATAATTATTTCTCTCTACCTGTTGTTCTGTTCTCCAGTTAACTGTTTCTTTCACCATTAAATTTTGTTCCTCTCAAATTCCCAGCAGAAAGCAGTTTAATAAACTCACTCACAGGAAGGTGCTTATAATTGAAACAAGAAGAGTAAATATCATCTATTGAAATTGAATGGTCCAAAACTTATCACAAAACATCACAGAAAAGGTAGTATTGCTTATCCTTAAGCTACAGATGAAGAGATGGAAGTTTAGAGAGACTCCACAACATCTTTAAAATTATAGTTAGGAAATGACAAAGTTAGCATTTGAACCAAGTCATGTCACTCTGAAGGCCATATTTCCGTGACTGCCATTCTAGGATTTTTCAAGAGGAAGAAAATATTTGAAGCATGAAGAGTTAAACTAATTGAGATTATCTCTAGTGATGGAATTTCAAAAAATTTTGGAAAGTGGTACTTTAGAGTATTTAAAAATGGCTGTGTCTCTAAATGTTTTGGAAACACACAGTAGAAGGGAGAACCCAAGCTTCACACCTTCTGCTCTCCTTTTCCACTTCATCCTAGCCTGTAATCATGATCCAACACAGAGGTTACATCTGGACACATCATCACATCATTTCTTTAGCTTAAATGATATTTCTCTTTTTTACAACTGAACCACTTGTCAAGATTTTCAAATATGTTCATTATGCCTTAAAAATTCTTATTTCCAGCTTCTTTAAGAAAAGAGAAAAATGGGCTTTCGGTTCCTCACGGCAAAAAGAAGCCAGAGCTGAATGACGTCGGCTCCTGGGTGGGTCAATGTCTTCCCGGGTCCTCACAGTTCTTGCCTGACCCCCTGCCCGCAGGCACACTACCTGCCTTGGCTCTGAGTGGTGCTGGCACAGCTGCACACAGCTTCCCATCTGCTGGAGGCATCTGAGATGCCTGATCATTCCATCCCTGTTGTACATCCAGTGTGAGTTAGATCCATAACACATCAAGTCTTGGCAGGCAAAGACTGGTCTCGGATGACCATTTTCTCTTTTAGTGGTCATTGACTGAGTGGTTCTCAGACTATACCGTCCAGCAGAGTCACCTGGTGGGTGTTTTAACACAGGGGTTATTGGGACCCAGCCTCGGTGCTTGTGATTCACGAGGTCTGGAGTAGAAATCGGAAATTTGTGTTCCTAGCAAATCCCTGGGTGATGCTGAGGCTACTGATTTGGGAAACACATTCTACTGCTTTAGGAAGACATTTTTTATGCATGTGGACTGGATCATGGTAAAACCAGTGTTCTTTCTTCTACCACTTTTTATTCTTTCTTACATAACTTCCCAATTTTTGAAAAATTGTGTGTTTTATTTGCCACTCAAATAAAACCTTTCTCTTTTATTCTCCTGGAATTTCTCTGAGGCCAAGGCTGACAGTCATTCACCTGACATGGCTTAGAGACAGGAGGCTGATATTGGTATGACACATAGCCTTCTTCTCTTGCCTTGACTTTATATTTTTTCTTTGTTTTTGGTATCTTTCCATGTTCTCTATCATGATGACAGCCAACCTGTGGCTACTGTCCAGATGCCCCCTGCACTGCCACAGTCTCAGCCAGATTTGAAAACTAGGGGCATTTCCACCCCCAGCAGTTCACAGACCAAATCCTTATCTTCTTGCAAATCTATTTATACTACACAGATGGCTGGAATCCTCCAGCTGAGTCACACTTAAAAATTCAGAAAAGAAAAAACAATTTGGCAATGGGCAATGGTTTTTTTTCTCTTGGCTACTTTCCACTGTGTGTATTTTTCCTTAAATATTGTTTCTTATATTCTTAATGATCACATTCAAACTACTTTTTCCCAAATATGTGGTTCATTTCTCAAGCTTCCCTTTAAATACATTGCTACATGTATTCAGATCTTTCTCAACTCAGTCCAGATAAAGTCCTAAGAGATATCAGGAATGGGGGGAGGTGGCTAAGAGAAAGTGAGCCTGGTGTGCAATGGTTTCCAGCTTACGCAGAGGACAGAAATCTGTGCAGCCGGAATCATTAGAGCTAAATTTCCTGTTTTCCTGCCTTGCACAGCAACTGTAAGCACTTGCTCCCCAACACTGACCTTTCAAGAAAAAGAAGACCACAGGGATGTATTTGTTCAAGGCTTCATTTAACAGGAATGCTTCATGAGAATATGTGCAATGACCAACATGAGGAAGCTGTGCCCACATTAGGATTTTTTTTTTAGGTAGCAGCTATTGTCAATTACCAGTCCCTCCAGCTGCAGCTGTGCACAAAGCCCCGCAGAGCACCCGGTCTAGAAAAGGGGGAACAAAGTGCAGAAACGCATGAAACCAACAGGGACATGGAAAGGAGGTGATGCTGTTTATTAAGCAGCAGTTTTGCAGCAGGTTCCGTATGAATCATAGACCATCAAAATGACTTCACTTCCTATTTCATTAGAAAGGTGTTCTTGCAAGAAAACCTGTTCTGTAGCCTTTACATTTTACGGAGCAGAGGATCTAGGTTTTAATTGTCAGTTCTGAAAAATAAGTCTGAGGCAAAGATAATCCAATAAAGAGAGAGTCGGCCTAGTGCATTTAAATTTTTATTTACAGACCATCAGCTATTTGACTTAGAGGTGGGACTGGACAGACTTGAAATCAAATCATTAGGGTTTCAATTTGGAGGTGAACAATGTCTGAAATCACAGAGTAGGTTTTTGATAACTTATGATTTAGGTGACAATGGCTGATTAGTGCACAGCTTTTCAGACATGTCTTATCATCAGGAAAGGACAAGTATAACTTGAATTGGAAAGAAATAAACAATTAATATTTAATGTAGCCAGAGATCAAGATGGTGGAGGAGGAGGATGCTGAGCTCACATCCCCCAGCAAACTCATCAAAAATATAGTACACATGGAGCAGCGCTCATTGACAATAACCCAGAGTCTGGCAGAAGGGCTCTTCTACAACCAGGGCTATAGAGAAAGATCCACGTGGAGTTGGCTTCCCTGGTAGCTCATCTGGTAAAGAGTCTGCCTTCAATGTGGGAGATCTGGGTTGGATCCCTGGGTTGGGAGGATCCCCTGGAGAAGGGAAAGGCTACCCACTCCAGTATTCTTGCCTGGAGAATTCCATGGATAGAGAAGCCTGGCAGGCTACAGTCCATGGATGGGGTTGCAGAGTCAGATACGACCGAGCCACTTTCACATGGAGTTGGGTAGGAAGGGAGGAGAAGTGATCCTGCTACACCCCTAGCGGGGACCCAGGAAAGGAGGGGACCTCCCTGGGTTTCTGGAGGGGACACCACAGGCTTGGGGATCCTCCCTGGTGAGCTAGGGGTTTGAGCCCCATGCTGAGCACCTCAACCCTGGGGTCTTCCAAAGAAGGCATACAGATGGCCAAGAGGCATAGGAAAAGATGCTCAACATTGTGAATTATAAGAGAAATGCTAATCGAGATATGACTTCATACCTATTAGAATGATTATCGTCAAAAAGTCTACAGATAACAAATGTTCGTGAGGATGTGAAGATCAGGAAACTGCCTGCACTACTGGTGGGATTGTAAATTGGTACAGTCACTATGGAGAATAGTATGAAGGTTCTTTTAAAACCGAAAATAGAACTGCCATATGATCCAGCAATCCCACTCCTAGAGCTGTACGTGAAGATGATGAAAACACTAATTTGAAAAGATACATGTGCCCCAATGTTCATAGCAACACTATTTACAACAGCCAAGATATGGAAGCATCCTAAATGTCCATCAACAGATGAGTGGATAAAGAAGTGCCATGTGTATTTGGCTGTCTAAAAAGTTGGTTTGGGTTTTCCTTATGATGTTACAGAAGGACCTATGTATGGAATACACACACACACACACATACACACACACACACACACAATGGTATATTACCAGCCATAAAACAGAATAGAATTTTGCCATTTGGAAGAGCCATGGATGGACCTGCTTAGTAAAATAAGTCAGAGAAAGACAAATACTGTGTATTATCACTTTTATATGAAATATAAAAAAATAGAATGAATGATATAACAGAAACAGATTTGCAGATATACAGAAGGGAATGGCAACCCAGACCAGTATTCTTGCCTGGAGAATTCCATGGATAGAGGAACCTGGTGAGCTACAGTCCACAGGGTTGCAAAGAGTCAGACACGACTGAGCTACTAACACACACACATGTAACAAACTAGAGGGTAGATGGAAGGGGAAGGGGCAAGATTAGGGAGGGGAATTCAGAGACAGACTACTGTGTGTAACAGAAATAAGCGATAGGGTACTTTGTGCAGTGTAGTAGGGAGTATAGACAAAATTTAATAATAATCTAAAATGGGGTATAATCTGTAAAATTAGTGAATCCCTATGTAGTACACCTGAAACTAATATCATTTGTAAATCAACTCTATTTTATTTTATATTTACCTTTTTATTTTATGTATTACTATTTATTTTCTGTGACGAGTCTTAGGCATGCAAATGCTTACTTGTGGCATACGGGATCTAGTTCCCTGACCAGGGATTGAAAGCAGGCCCCCAGCATCAGGAGCGTGGTGTCTTAGCCAGTGGACCACCAGGGAAGTCCCTCAACTATGCTTTAATAGAAAAAAAATTTTTGTAAGAAGAAACTATTTAATGCAGTAATATTTTTCAGTGGGCAACAAACGAATGAAGCTTTTCTTCAAGTTTTCTCTTTATAATGTTGTTCTGCCACATGTTAAGTGTAGGATTTACTTTCGGTCAAATGCACTTTAATCTCAGACATTCTTAGCTTAACTTGACTTATGTTAGAAAAAGGCCTGAAATGTCTGCTCCTTCTTTCTCACAGTTTGTATTTGAAAAAACAGCGAGGATACCTCAAAGTGTTGATGTCCAGATAGGATATGTGTTCTAGTGTGAACTGAATGATCCTGGCTACATCTTAACAAGATTCCAATAATGAGAGTTTAGGACTAGGAGGAAGATGCAGGAACAAATGAATTCTCCCCCAAAAGCTTCTTTCTTCTATGTCATACAAGGAAGCAATTACTGAAGAAAATGCTAGAAGGTTTCTAAAGATCATCTAAGCCCTCAAACTTTTAAATCATCTCCTAGTGACTATGGTTCTGCCGAGATGGAAACGTGGACATAAAAGTCTGGAAGAGAGGAAACTGACCTGGCGACCCACATCCTTCTGGCCCCGAGATAGCAGTGCTTCTTCAAAGTCACGTCTCTCCTCACTTGAAAATGTTTCTTTTTCTTCTTTTTTCCCCCTCTCTTTTTTAAAATAAAACTCTGTGAAGAAATACAAAGGGCCCTTGAGAATCCAGCCTTCTTTCTGAGCTTTTGATCATGAGTACATTTGGTGCTGTGATGAACCAAACAAGGTTTTCTTATCACTCTTTCCACAAGGTAAGAAAAATGAATTTTCATCCAGGAGACCCTCTGTATGTGTGTGTGAAGCAATTTGTTAAAGGATATCCCAGAAGTCTTCATCTTCTGATAAGGGTGAGTGATTTGTTTAATTTAGGAATGTCTTATCAGGAGATATTAACTGCTACATATCAAGAGTCCTTTGCTTTTTTGCAAAGATAGAGCAGTCAGAAGATTCTCATACCTTTTATTCTATAGTCTGAGGACTACCAACTATCCCTACATATCAGCCCAAATCTGCCTGGATAAATGACATTTTATATTTCATTTTCTGACATTCTCCTGTGCACAAAAAAGTCGTTACTTTGAACTTGATTAACCTGCCTTTGAGGCAGCAAATAGAAGCTGTGCTTCCTTTAACGGGTGATGAACTTATACTGTCATTATATTGAAGAGCTAATGAATGAATACATACATAGATTCAAAAAGCATTAAGAAAAAATAAAGGCTTAAAGCCTTCACAAAGATAGACCTCGAATCGATCATCTAGGGAGCTATTTTAGGCTTAAATAACTTAGAGAATGACAAATACCATGGCCCACGGGCCTGCTCCTTTGGTATTTGTGTCTTTGTCCTTTTTCACATGCTGAATATGACAGTGTGATATTTATTTGAGGCTGATGTTCTGATTGTTTCTGCAGGATTCGTCAACAGGACATAAAGCAATACTGGCTAGAGTAGAAGCGATAACAAAACTGAAGTGTACCTATCATCGGGGTGGTGGTATTTATAGATGCAATGGGTTTCACGTACTGAATTCAGAACTCTTAGATGGAATTCAAGTGACCTGCTCTCCTTGACAGTGCACGAAAGTGTACCCTTCAACCTGCGAACTAGAGAAGGCGCCCCAGCTGTGACGCTAGGTTCGTTTAACAAGGATGGGTGAAGACTTTTTTCACAGTAAAAGCTTTCTGAGTGCTCTCTTGTAGTTATCATTACCAGAATCCAGCTGAATCACAGATGCAAATCTCATTACTGGAAATTTTACTAATTGATGACACAGACTCTGTCCTCCCCCTGCCTTTAGCCAGGCTCCTCTGAGCGCTCTTCTTGGCCAGAACTAGTTTCTAACAGCTCAAAAATCAACCCCGTCTCTAACAGCTCAAAACATCAACCCCATCTCTACAGCTCAAAACATCAACCCCATCTCTAACAGCTCAAAACATCAGTCCTGTTTCTAACAGCTCAGAACACCAACTTAATTTCTAACGGCCCAAGTCTACACCCCTCTCCCCTCTAAAGTGTACGCCTAGAAAAGTCAAGTTTTCTGCCCTTAAATTTAGTATTTATTTCAGCCAATCTCTGAGGATAGGGCTGGCAGTACCCAGTCAGCGGGAGGACAGAATCCTAACTTTGGTCTCTGCCAGCGGGCACAGCAGACCAGTGTCCCCTTTACACTGATTAACCTTTGTCACTTTTCTCTTCTCTACCTCTACCGAGCCCCTCTGGGACCCCTCGTTATGCCCCATTTCCCTTTTAAAATGATGATTCTCTTCTGAACAACTGGAGAATGAGTTCCGTTCCTGCCAGACTCATTCCTGTTTCCATGATTATTACTGTTGGAAATCTGTCCTTCCCGCATCAGTGAGTGTGTGGTTTCATTTATCTTCAACGGGCGTTTACTGCAAGTCATGTCATCTCCCAAGACCTCCGTTCCTTTCATATCAAAATGGTTGTCAGATGAAGGCAAAGTAGCTGCTCCTTCCAATGAAAGATGTTTTTTCAGATTTTACTCCAAAAGACTGGAGCGCTTCTAGGCGCATACCAGATTTGCGCGTGTGTGTGTGTGTGTGTGTGTGTGTGTGTGTGTGTGTGTACAGGCATGTGTCTATTGCAGATTAACAAAGGAGCACCTTCAATCTCTACTATTCTCCATTTTCTCTTTTTCTCCTCTCTTATCTCGCCAAAAGAGCTTGATAGAAAGAGATGTATATGGACTGAGAGGTAGACACACAGAGACATACACACACACACACACACGCCCACAAAGAAGGTTTCTGTTAGGAATAATAGCCAATAACTACTGAGCGTGCACGCAGGAGCAGATGGATGCATCGTCCTAAGTCCTTTGAACAACTTCACTTTCACTTTTCACTTTCATGCATTGGAGAAGGAAATGGCGACCCACTCCAGTGTTCTTGCCTGGAGAATCCCAGGGACGGGGGATCCTATGGGCTGCCGTCTATGGGGTAGCGCAGAGTCGGGCATGACTGAAGTGACTTAGCAGCAGCAGCCCAGAGCTTAGTACATAAGCATTCAATAAATGTGCTGAAGAAATTTCAACCATTGGAAATTCATTTAAAAAAAAAAAGTGTCTTCTTCCTTCAAACTTCCCAATGAATTGTCAGTTAGGGTTCTTTTTGTTGGCAGAAGTGCTTAAGTATACAAATATCTATTTGTGGTTAGTTTTCTTTAATGTTCAGCTAAACAACTAATATAATTAATTTCAAATCTTAGTTTTTCCTTAGCCTCTAGTGTCACCTTAAAAGCCTCCATTAAAAATATCCAAGTGGTTTTATGTAAAGGTAAGAATATTTCTTGGAGAAGGCAATGGCACCCCACTCCAGTACTCCTGCCTGGAAAATCCCATGGACGGAGGAGCCTGGTAGGCTGTAGTCCATGGGGTCGCTACGAGTCGGATACGACTGAGCAACTTCACTTTCACTTTTCACTTTCCTGCATCGGAGAAGGAAATGGCAACCCACTCTAGTGTTCTTCCCTGGAGAATCCCAGGGATGGGGGAGCCTGGTGGGCTGCCATCTATGGGGTCACACAGAGTTGGACACGACTGAAGTGACTTAGCAGTAGCAGCAAGAATATTTCTACTTACATTTTAATTAATGATCAACCTATCTACAAAATTTAAAGATACAGATTTTATAAGGCATCCTATTTAGGAACAATTAACCCTATTTATAGGTCTTCCCTGGTGGTTCAGACAGTAAAGAACCTGCCTGTAAGGCAGGAGACTTGGCTTTGATGCCTGGGTTGGGAAGATCCCCTAGAGGAGGAAATGGCAAACCACTCTAGTATTCTTGCCTGGGAAATCTCATGGACAGGGGAGCCTGGCAGGCTATAGTTAGTTCATGAGGTTGCAAAGAGTCAGACATGACTGAGCAACACACTTCAACTAAACTTCAACCTCATTTATACATTGAATTAACAGAATCCCTTAAACATCTCAAACTACACTTACAGCCTAGTATAGCCTATTATTCTCTTAAACATTTCAAATATTAATATCCGAAAGGAAAAACATGACTTTAATGATCAAAATCTAAGCCTTTAAAAAATTAGAATAAGTTAATGCCAACTTCCTAATTTATTTATGTTAATATATACATTCTACTATACATAAAATAGGGAACCAACACGGACCTACTGTAGCACAGGGAACTCTATGCAATACTCTGTAATAACCTATAAGGGAAGAGAATCTGAAAGAGAAAATATTTATCACCGAATTGAATCACTGCGCTGTACCCCTGAAACTAACACAACTTTGTAACCAACTGAAGATACATACATATACGTCTAGACCAAAAGAGCGTAACATACATATACGTCTAGACCAAAAGAGCGTAACATACATATACGTCTAGACCAAAAGAGCGTAACATACATATACGTCTAGACCAAAAGAGCGTAACATACATATACGTCTAGACCAAAAGAGCGTAACATACATATACGTCTAGACCAAAAGAGCGTAACATACATATACGTCTAGACCAAAAGAGCGTAACATACATATACGTCTAGACCAAAAGAGCGTAACATACATATACGTCTAGACCAAAAGAGCGTAACATACATATACGTCTAGACCAAAAGAGCGTACACCTTTAGACTTATTTCAGTTGTTTCCTTTGACCTAGTAAATCCCCATCCACCTTCTTCTGGCCCTAATTGGAGTCACAAAATATAAGGTAACATTCACAGGATTTAGACCAGCCCCTTCGAAGTGCCTTTATTATTTCTGTTTGAGCCACTTTGCTTTCATGCTGGAGGAATGCTCTGGGAAGCGTGAAACGCTTTCATCCCTGTAATTTTGGCTCAGTGTGTCAGAGTACTGAATAAGATGCGTGAAGGTGAACACGCAGTTTTAAAATCGTGTCTCCTCTTTTTTTAAACATATAGTCTTTCTCTGCTTTCATGAGGGCAATTTTCATGCACTGGATAATAGCAGCTCATGTGAACTTTTGCTCTAGTCTGGCCGAGCATTTCTTTATTCTTTTTTTTTTTTAGTTTTATATCCTTACTGCTCTTTTGCCTTTATTTTTCTTTTCCTTGATTGCAGTAAAATGTAAATGTCATCATTATCTTGTATTTGCTCAGTGCTTTTATGACTTTCAAGCCAGTTGGCCTGTTTTCTAATCCAGGAGTTTAGTGTGATGGTGGGTGAGATGATCTGGGGAAAGAACTAGACAATTATAATGAATAGCCCCTTTCTGCTTAAGAGTTCTGTAAAACTTTATCAGTTCTTTTTGTACCAAAACAGCAACTCTTGTGTTAACTCAGAAGTAATGTTATTATTCTTAATTTTATAAGACTTAAAATTTTGATGAAACAGTGGGAGTTTGGGGTTGCTGCTGCTGCTGCTAAGTCGCTTCAGTCGTGTCCGACTCTGTGCGACCCAATGGACGGCAGCCCACCAGGCTCCCCCATCCCTGGGATTCTCCAGGCAAGAACACTGGAGTGGGTTGCCATTTCCTTCTCCAATGCATGAAAGTGAAAAGTGAAAGTGAAGTCGCTCAGTTGTGTCCGACCCTCAGCGACCCCATGGACTGAAGCCCACCAGGCTCCTCCATCCATGGAATTTTCCAGGCAAGAATGCTGGAGTGGGGTGCCGTTGCCTTCTCCGAGTTTGGGGTTAGTAGATACAAATTATATACAGGATGGATAAACAACAAGGTCCTACTGTATAGCACAGGGAACTATATTTAATATCCTAAGATAAACCATACGGAAAAGGATATAAAAAAGGATGTGTATAACTGAGTCACGTTGGTGTACAGAAGAAATTAGCACAACATCGTAAATAAACTATGCCTCAATAAAATGTTTTAAATTTGATGAATCAAATGTGTTTGTGGTAGGAATATGAACTATATGTATTATAATAGCAGAGTGTCTATTAAGAAAAACATAAAGGGCATTTGGCTTTCCCTTTCTAAGGAAAAGCTGTCACTGGCCATTTAGGATCTAAACCTGATAGACATTAATATTACCATAAAAACTTCGGAATTCAGTTCAGGGATGGGAAACTATAAATGAGATATGAGACACTCAAGAGTCTCTTTACAGCATCCCATGGAGACAAAGAACGAAATAGAGGGTTCCTTCTATAAGATCCACGATCTGCAATCTATGTAACTTTGTTTTAAAATATGTGTTCTCCAAATTGCTTCATGACTACTCTGAACCAGGACAGAAAATAGGCTATGGGTAGGTTTACACATTCTCTACAAATTAGAATTGCAGAAGTTGGCTTCAGAAGACAAGGTGTTGAAATTTAGGGAACTGGTCAAGGGGGGAAAGAAAACCTCTGCTGGTGAAGAAATAGAGAAAAACGATGCTGGGAAAACTCAGAGGGGGTTGCCATAATATATGTCTTCTTCCTGCCCTGGGCCATGGAAGGGAATTGATATAAGATGCTGAATACAGAAGAACATTCCCAAGGTTTTGTAAGGGATAGTTTACATATCATATCAAGTTATCATAAGGAATACTATCTAATGAGATATTATTGGCCCTTACTATGCTAAGGCATTTTGTTACATATCAAGGCCAGCTTGGGATTACTTTGTAGTTTACAGTCTACCATCACATACTCGATCTCACTGGAATCTTACACTAGCGCTGAAATCAGAGGAAACGGCTGCCATGTGACAAATAAAAAAGTTGCAACCCATAGAGCTTATGTGACTCCACTTAGTCATAGAGTAGATATGAGTCACTGCTTTTATTAAAATCTTTGACTCTGATGCCTTATCCAGCTGGCTTTCTACCAGCGTCCCTTTCTTTTCTTTATTTCTTTTTCTTTTTTTGCCACACCAGGTTGTCATGTGAGATATTAGTTCCCTGAGCAGGGATCAAACCCTGCATTGGAAGCTCAGAGTCTTAACCATTGGACCACCAGGGAAGTCCTGGCGTCTCTTCCTGAAAGTAGTAATACCAAGGAAAAACTTAAAACTCAAGGACGAAAACATGAAGAAACGGCCACACTTCATAATTATAAAGCTCCTAAATAAAGCCTATATTTGGCAAACAGACCCATGGACCAAATATACCCCACTACCTAGTTTTGTAAATAAAGTTTTATTAGAACAGAGCTACTCTCACTTGTTTATGACTTGTCCGCGGTATTTTACCTACCACGGTAGAGATGAGTAGTTGTTGTAGAGACAATATGGCCTTGAAAAGTAGTATGTGAAGTATCTGCTATCTGGAGCAAGTATGTGAACCAACAGGGCTTCCCAGGTGGCTCACTGGGTACAGAATCCGCCTGCCAAAGCAGGAGATGGAAGAGACATGGGTTCAATCCCTGGGACAGGAAGATCCCCTAGAGGAGGAAATGTCAACCCACTCCAGTCCATGGACAGAGGAGCCTGGCGGGTCATGTTCTATGAGGTCACAAAAGAGTCAGACATGACTTAGTGACTGAGCATGAACGTGAAGGGTTAGTATTTGAAAGAATGGCACAAGAGAGATGGACTTCTGTGGTGACCAGAAGGAAAAGCGTCCACCTCCTGTGGGAGACTGGAAGGTCTGGGCGCCTCTCCTTCCCTTTAACTGCTGCCCGAACAGTTACGCTGTGAGGCTGTAGAGGTTTGGACAGGCAGTGTGGGTGTGCTCCATCCCTCTTGGGCTCCGTTTCTTTACGAAACAAGTAATTCAGCTTTTCAGGAAGAAATATGTCAAAACACGAGAAAAGGAGAAAAGCAGATTGATTCTGAGGAAAATGAGTTTGATGCATTGCTTGACACTTTGCCATATTCTGAGACGAAAGTACATCTGTGTCGAAACAGTTCCTCAAACCACAAAGCAGATGAAGGTCAGAAGACTGGAAATGGCGTCCCAGAAAGCGAAACATGCGCTCAGAAACGGGATTTTCAGAGGGCTCTAGACAAGGTCAAATGATGGCTGTATAAACAGTTATCTCCATGGGACGAGAGGAGAAACCTGCATGCCCTAAGCAGGTGCTAATGACCAGGCACTATATACTTTTACATCCAACACTTCTTCCAATGTTGAAATGACTGTGTGAAGGCTGTATTTTTAAACCCTTTGAGAAGTAAATTGCATTTCAGAGAGGTTAAGCGACTTGTCCAAGCTCACACAGCTTGTAAGTACAGAGCTCAGGGTTTGACCATCTGTCTGCCTCTAATTCATCCTGAGTCTCTTCTCCCTTCTGCCTCCCATGAAGAAGAGGAGCGAAAAGGCCTATTTCAGGGACGTGTAGAGCTGAGACACGGGTTTGATCCCTGGGTGGGGAAGATCCCCTGGAGAAGGAAATGGCAACCCACTCCAGTATTCTTGTCTGGGAAGCCCCATGGACAGAGGAGCCCGGTGGGCTACAGTTCAGAGGATCACAAAGAGCTGTTCATGACCAAGCACACACACACAGCTGAGCACATCAGGGGCCACGCATCTGTGCAGGAAAGTTCAGGGTCTGTTTAGAGCTGAGGCTGCTTGTTGGTCTAAGATCTTAACTGATGATTCATTTAGATGGATGTGGGGGACCTTGGAGAATGCAAAGAGGAACGAGTCCAGGGGAGACCTCCCCAAATACACTGGAGTTGTGGGACTGGAGGAGAGAGGGTGTCAGAGGGTAAATAAGTATTTTTGTCTTGAGCCCTCTGGTGTCTAAGGAAGCTGCTTCTTTTGGGGCTCATCCCACCACTTCAGGTCATTTTCAAAGGACTCTAGGACTGAGGTGTGAGCCAGATCCTGGGATGCAAATCGCTTGGGAGCACCTTTATCACTAATGGCAGAAAGTGAAGAGGAACTAAAAAGCCTCTTGGTGAAAGTGAAAGTGGAGAGTGAAAAAGTTGGCTTAAAGCTCAACATTCAGAAAACGAAGATCATGGCATCTGGTCCCATCACTTCATGGGAAATAGATGGGGGAACAGTGGAAACAGTGTCAGACTTTATTTTCTTGGGCTCCAAAATCACTACAGATGGTGACTGCAGCCATGAAATTAAAAGACGCTTACTCCTTGGAAGGAAAGTTATGACCAACCTAGATAGCATATTCAAAAGTAGAGACATTACTTTGCCAACAAAGGTCTGTCTAGTCAAGGCTATGGTTTTTCCTGTGGTCATGTATGGATGTGAGAGTTGGACTGTGAAGAAGGCTGAGGGCTGAAGAATTGATGCTTTTGAACTGTGGTGTTGGAGAAGACTCTTGAGAGTCCCTTGGACTGCAAGGAGACCCAACCAGTCCATTCTGAAGGAGATCAGCCCTGGGATTTCTTTGGAAGGAATGATGCTAAAGCTGAAACTCCAATACTTTGGCCACCTCATGCGAAGAGTTGACTCATTGGAAAAGACTCCGATGCTGGGAGGGATTGGGGGCAGGAGGAGAAGGGGATGACAGAGGATGAGATGGCTGGATGGCATCACTGACTCAATGGATGTGAGTCTGGGTGAACTCCAGGAGTTGGTGATGGACAGGGAGGCCTGGCGTGCTGCGATTCATGGGGTCGCAAAGAGTCAGACACGACTGAGTGACTGAACTGAACTGAACTGAACTGAACACCTTCATAAGGCTAGCTTGCATTCTCTCTCCCTCTCCTTCTTTCCGTATATATATGGGATTGTTACCATATATATTCTTCAGAAGAATATATGTGATGTACATATATAAACCCATCAAGTTATGTATAGTCACATATGCATGTACAGTTTTATGGATGGAATTGTACCCCTCCAAAATTTTTAGTTGAAGTTTTAAATCCCAGCACTCAGAAAATATGATCACCTTTGAAAATAAGATCATTGCAGATATAATTAGTTAAATTAAGATGAGGCAATTAGTGTGGACCCTAATCCAATATAACTAATATCCTTATAAAAAAAGAGAAATTTGGACACAAGAGATGAGCACAGAGGTAGGACTCCTTTTTGAGACAAAGGTAGACATGCTTCTGTAAGTCAAGGATGCCAAAGATTGCCAACAAACGTGTGTGTGTGTGTGTTTATCTATTCCCAACGCAGCTGCTGCTGCTAAGTCACTTCAGTCAAGTCTGACTCTGTGTGACCCCATAGACGGCAGCCCATCAGGCTCCCCCGTCCCTGGGATTCTCCAGGCAAGAACACTGGAGTGGATTGCCATTTCCTTCTCCAATGCATGAAAGTGAAAAATGATAGGGAAGTCACTCAGTCGTGTCCGACTCTTCTCGACCCATGGACTGCAGCCTACCAGGCTCCTCCGTCCATGGGATTTGCCAGGCAAGAGTACTGGAGTGGGGTGCCATCGCCTTCTCCGATCTATTCCCAATAAAGAGCCCAAATTGTTAGGGAAACCATCTCATCTTACACCCTGATTAATATGATGTTTTAAATTCTTGTTGGGTATGTGTTTCTTAACTTTGTGCCAGCTTCCCCAGATCTTAATGAAAAGGTCAGCAGATACAATGTGAAATATAACAAATTAAGGTAAGCTGCCTGACTTCCATCTGAAGTCCACCATTTATTTCGTGGCTGTCATCAAAGTATGTATGAGAGTTGAGTGATAAGAGTTAGAGAAGAGTGAAAGTGGGCAAGTGACAGAGAGAGAAAGAGAAAGTCGGGAAGGGGTTGTGTGTGGCCCAGGAAGAGGACGCATCTGATTTCTCACTGTCTGGTCAACGCTTCACAAAGAGCACCAAGCAAGCTGTGTGTGAGAACACACTCACCACCTGCGTCTGCAGGAAGACTGGCTTTTCTCTGGTGATGGAAATGATAAATCACCTTAGACAGAGTAGACTGTTGAGTGTTATTACAATGGTGCGCCCACTGAGGGCTTGTCAGCTGTCCTGCAACAAAACGGACCAGCTGTCCATTCCGGTCTTTGGAAGTGTTTTGCTTTTTAAGAGGAAGGCATTCTATTGGCAAAGTCACGAGAGACATAGTTCATATCACAGTCTAACGTTTGGAACTAGACTGTGGGTCTCCTGGTGAATTGCGCTCATTTCCTGTTGCTTCTTGGACCCTCAGGTAAGTATAAGAAATCACATTTTGTAGAACAGAAAGGTCTAATCTCTTTAGGGACCTATAGATGGACTTCAAATGGAAGTCCTAAGTGCACACGAAAGTGAAAGTGGCTCAGTTGTCTCCGACTCTTTGCAGCCCCATGGACAGGCCAGAACACTGGAGTGGGCAGCCTTTCCCTTCTCCAGGGGATCTTCCTAACCCAGGGATTGAACCCAGGTCTCCTGTATTGCAGGCGGATTCTTTACCATCTGAGCCACCAGGGAAGCCCGTACCTCCACGAATGATGTGCAAAATATTTCTTTATGCATATGCACATTTGAACAATGAGACCACATGGATACCCTAAAGGTTCTCTGATCACTTTTGCCCCCACAAAAATAAACATAGGCCAATATCAGTGTAACTCTCAGAGTATGTGTCCATTTGGCCTCATTTTTCTTTTCCCTGATGGTAATCGAGAGGAGGTGACTGGGGTATATTTTTGTGAACATCATGTTGAAGAGCAACAGAGACCCCAGGCATTGTGCACGCGATGTACTATCCTAGGAGAGAAAGTTGCTCTGTGTTACAGATGCACGTGCAGTCTCTGAGAGAGACTGGACCACACGGTGGGCTTCGCTCTCTCAGGGCTAAATGGCACTGCTTGCTGAATACATCAAGAATTCCAAGTCTGTTAGAAGACGCCACGCTTAAATTGCATCTTGTTCATACCTATACTCAAGAGCTTCTGTTTTTAACAGAAAGTAGACACGATTCTAAGCCATTGTCATTAGCCAGATGTCTGCAAATCAATGTCTTGTCAGAATTCTTCTTGCTTCTACATTGGAGGCTGGATTTAAAACTGCTACCATGAATCTCACATGTTGGCTAGATTCATCAATACTGCAAGTATCCTTTGAAGAAATCTGAGACAAAATACAATTTACAGAAATCTTCTTGTCTTACTGATAACAGCTTGAATTACAGGGTCAAACACTATGATTGTTGCTATTCTTTTTTCAAGTTGTAAAGGAAAGGACCAGATATAAATCTTTCAGGGTGATGTTAGAGTTTTTCCACTTTAGGAGAAAAAGGTCAAGTTAGACTTTGGTATTATCCAGCTTAATACTTATAGGAATAACCTTATTTTAGCAATTTTTTGAGTTAGTTTGGTGTTTAAGAACTTTAAAAAGTGATATGTAAAAACACTAATAAGATTCAAAACAAATGAAAATTTGGAAAAGTACTAGTTTTATTTATGGCAAGAAAGGTATTCATATCCTAAATATATATCAGCAATTGTTGTTGCTTAATTGCTAAGTTGTGTCCGACTCTTTTGTGATTCCATGGACTGTAATCCGCCAGGCTCCTTTGTCCATGGGGTTTTCCAGGCAAGAACACTGGAGTATAGTGGGTTGATGTTTCCTTCTCCAGGGGATTTTGCTGACCCAGGGATCAAACCCTCATCTCCTGCAGTGGCAGGTGGATCCTTTACCACCAAGCCATCTGGTAAGCCCCAAATACAAAACCACTTCAAAATAAATATGAATCAAGTTGCCATAGTTAAAAAATAACAGTAGGAAAGTCATTTGACAAAATAATACATACAATTTAATTACAAATAAATGAAAAATTTCAACTTCACTAATAAAGAAATTTAAAATACTTCATTGTTATTTTTATACTATGATATGTAAATGTTAAGAGTGATAATACTAAGTGTTGCAGAAGGTTTAAATAAATAGCTCTCAGAGTAAACAGTGTTGAGAAAAAAATAGTGTTATTCTTTTGAATGGTAACCTGGCAATAAATCACAAAAGTTTTAAAATGTGTACACCTTTTGAGCAAAAAATCATATTTATAAGCAGGTAACAGAAGGAAATGATGGGGAATTTAGTGAAAAGATATTCACCATTATTATGCATTATAATAATAATAAATAGTTGAAAGTATTCAGTCTCCAAAAAATAAGGGATTATTTAGTTTTGCTACTATCAAATAATGGAATGTTAAACAGACTTTAAGGATAAAAATGTAGAATTACATTTATAATATAGACGATTTTTCTGTGTTGCAGAGAAGGAAAAAACAGATTGTAGCATAAAATTATTTTTTCATAATCTAGCTACAAAATGGGGAAAAATCTAAAAGCGTATATACACCGGATGCTAACAGCGGTAAGTTCAACGCAGTGGAAATATGAGACGCTTTTATGTCCAATTTTGCTTCTGTTTGTTCAGCTTTTTCTACAATGAACATCCATCATTTGTATAATGAAGTAAAAATGAATTTTAAAAATATTGTATATGTTTTCCTTCATTCTTTTAGCATTAACAAACTATTTGAAGAATCTTTAGATTCTACTATTTAGATGTATTTATGTTGAAGATACAAATACCAAGGCACTTTCTGCTCTTCAACTCCACTGAAAAGGAGAGTTTTGACCATTCATGATCAAGTAGAATAAGTAAGTAAAATTATAGGAATCTTGGTGGTGATGTAAAAATTAAATAAACCTTAATCAGAAGATGGGGAATAACAGAAGTTCCAATCTGATGAAGTCAGATTCACCAAGTATATCTGTGGTTTAATTTAAGCATTACCTACCTGGCTAGTTGCACCAAATAGAAAATTGTTCTATGACAAATTATTTCATCTTTCAGGTTATATTTCTACTGTAATTGTCATCTTATCCATTGTTAATTATGTGGACAGTTGAAATCTTATGAAGTAACTAAAATATTTCACTTTTTATGAAATCTTTTATGAAACTTCCCTCGTAACTCAGTCCGTAAAGAATCTGCCTGCAATACAAGAGACCCAGGTTTGATTCCTGGGCCAGGAAGATCTCCTGGAGAAGGGAATGGCAACCCACTCCAGTATTTTTGCCTGGAGAATCCCATGAACAGGGGAGCCTGGCGGGCTACAGTCCATGGGGTCAAAAAGAGTCAGACATGACTTAACCACTAAACCACCAACATGAGGTAACTAAGCAAAGAGTTGCTACTGCAGCCATAAAGAAGAAAGAGTAAGTTTTACTTGACTATAGGAACAAGATAGAAAGCTCTTCTAATTTCTATGGATTCAAAACCTGCTTCAGAATTTGCTATTTTGGCGTCAGCTGACCCTTAAATAGCTCTGCACAGACTTTAGCTGATTTCTGTTAGAAAAGTTTTCTTCATGGCAGCCACGTAGCTTTGAGGGGCAGGAAACTCTTTGATCAATAAGAACCCTGACAAGGATGGTTTTAAAGAATCCTGACTTCTCCAAATTGTTCAGAACAAGGTTATTTTGAGTAACTCCAATTCATGGAGCCAGAATTTTATAGTGTGCCTTAGAGTAAAGGTATTCAAGAAAGCTTCTTTTCTTGCTTTGGCCCTGGCCTGGTATCACTTAGCAAGATTCTATATGTGGATTGCCAAAGAGTTCTAATATTTCCAAACCTTAGTTTTGGAGGCAAGTTGCGGAATATATCTTTGTGAAAGACAGAAATGGGAGAATCCTTTCCAAAGGATAAACTACCCACTTAGAAATTTTTTTGAAATACTTTTTGCTTGTCAGGTTTTTTCCTACTTATTCTGCTTGCTAGTCAATATTCAGCAAAAGTAATCGAACAAAACCATGATTATAATCAGGCTTCCCAGGCGGCTCAGTGGTAAAGCATCCTCCTCCTAATGCTGGAGACACAGAGATGAAGGTTCAATCCCTGGGTCAGGAAGATCCCCTGGAGAAGGGAACGGCAATCTGCTTCAATATTCTTGCCTGGAGAATTCCACAAAGGAGCCTGGTGGGCTGCAGTTCATGGGGCCTCAGAGAATCAGACATGACTGAGTGACTAAGCACGCATGTACAGAATTATATTCAAATCAATAAGTCTTTTAACAGTTGACAATTATTATAGCCTTGTAACATTTTGTTTCAGAAAAATAGACAGGCAGAAAAGAGTATTAATCATCTTCCCTCCCAGAGATGATCCCTCTTAACGTGGTTATATATTCTGATCTACTTCTTCTTTATATGTATATGTATATACATATATTGGAGAAGCGATGGCACCCCACTCCAGTACTCCTGCCTGGAAAATCCAATGGACGGAGGAGCCTGGTAGGCTGCAGTCCATGGGGTCACTAAGAGCTGGACACGACTGAGCAACTTCACTTTCACTTTTCACTTTCATGCATTGGAGAAGGAAATGGCAACCCACTCCAGTGTTCTTGCCTGGAGAATCCCAGGGACGGTGGAGCCTGATGGGCTGCTGTCTATGGGGTCACACAGAGTTGGACACAACTGAAGCGACTTAGCAGCAGCAGCAGCATATACATATACATATATATATATATAAAACATTTTTACAAATTGGTATCAAAGTTACATCTTGTTTTATAAACAGAGATTCTGAATTTTCATCAAAAAGAATATTGAAAACTAATCCTGAAATAGTATTTGAGAGAAAAAAAATAGCTAACATAATATTTCCTCATTGGGGCTTCCATAGTGGCTCAGAAGGTAAAGAATCTGTCTGTAATTCAGAAGACCCAGGTTTGATCCCTGGGTAAGGAAGATACCCTGGAGAAGAGAATGACTACCCACTCCAGTATTCTTCCCTGGAAAATCCCATGGACAGAGGAGCTTGGCGGGCTACGGTCCATGAGGTCACAAAGAGTCAGACAGAGTTGAGTGACTAACACTCTCATGCCTTAAGTTACTCAGCTCCTATTCTACAAGTATGTGAAGGGGGAATCATCACAAGTGATCTAAGCAGTGCGATGAAGAAGGTCTCAGTCAGCCTGTGTTCTCCTACTGCGGGAGCCAGAGAAGCGTGAAACAAAGTGGATGCTTACACATGAGATGGTGTTACAGGAAGAGGGCCCATGTCGTGTCCAGGGATGAGTGAACGCCTCTGATTTGGGGATCAGAAGGGAGTGTTATCATGGTCAGAATGATACCAGAATGCTTCTAACCACGTGATACAGAACTTGTGGTCAAGTTCAAATGAGTTAAAGCCTATGAACTACCTACAATAATGCTTGACATGTACTAGGTATTCAGTAAGGCTCCACTAGTATTACTGCTGTTGCTGTTGTTAGCATGGTACTATAACCACATGGCAATTTCAGGGAAACATTGGCTCTGATGCCATCTCTTTGAACTTCAGCACACCAGCCCCAAACTCAATAGGTCATGCATTTTCTATAGCAAATGGGTCCTGAGACTCAGAAGCTGTGTACACTGATGTCAAGAAGTCCAGTTGTTCATCATGCATTAGACCCGCTCGACATTTCCCCTCCAATTTTCAATTGCCTAAAATGATCCAAGGTCCCCAAAACTTAATAAGAGTATTTAATTACTTCAATAAAATAGGCCCATGCTCCTCCACGCTGGTGTAATAACTGCATTTCCATGCATTTAGAATCACTCACAATATGCATCCTAAACCAGGACAATTATTTGCTTTTATTATTCTTCCCACTCTGTTAATATGTGTTTATCTGAATTTCAGTCTCTGTAGCCTTGAAAGAAGTACTTACTAGTCGGAAGCCATTTAAATGCTGATACGACATACTCTAAGAAAACTAAAAGAACAGCAATCAGCCAAGCACACGTAGGTTCTTTTCCTCTTAATTAAAAGCTGGTTTGTACTTACAACTCTTCCCAGGCATATTATGTGGAAGTGTTCAAACTAGCTTCAATTAGGATGGGGTAAGTACAGGCATCACTTAGGAAGCTTTAGCTTCACAAGAACCTCGTTTTAGGGACTTTACTCAATTCTCCCTACAAGGTAGTATGCTGTGACTAGGTGTTCACGAATGGACTTCTGCAGATTTGTAGAGCGAAACCTCCACGTGTAGCAAAGCTATTCCCCTCACCTTGACTTAGAGTACAAGGATCCTAAAGACAGTCCCTGCCCCGCAGAGCATCTCCACGTCTGTGTCCTGATTGGCTTTCAGCCTTCCTATAGGCCCCATGTGTATCTTGGAGATGTCTTGTTCATGATTTAAATCGTAGTACATGAAGAAGTTAGTAATTAGGGGGCAGGGGCTTCCTGAAGGGGCAGAGGACATCCCTGTATGCACAGAAATGTAAGAAACAGAGCCAGATCTTGTAAATAGTCATGTGCATTTGCCTGAGTTTGTACATGCAGGATTTTTGGCAATAAAAATCTTGGTTATGAGAGGAGAAGGCGTCTAAACATTCTGTACCGTAAGACCCTCAAAGCCAAATACTTTTATTCTTGTAGGTTATTTATTTTATGGAGCAGCCCAAAAGATGTGGGGAGTATTTGGGGATACATATGTTGGGTGTTTAGCAAGGACTCTAGGAGATAGGAGATAGGCCCTATACGAGTCTAAGAAATAGCTTCTCTGAATGTGTGGTTTTGAATCCCCTCCCGCCTTATACATACATACATACATACGTACACAGAGGCACACACACACACACAGCTCTCTGGGCATTTTGCTAGGTTCTTTGCTGGGCTTGATAGGGACAGCGCAAAGGGACAAAGCAGGAGGTTAAATAGTTAATCCCGCTAGAGGATTTAAGTAGAGAAAAAAGCATGGGAGACCCTATAAGTTAATAATCACTCAAGCAAGCAGGTTTGCTTAACCACAAAGCCAAGCAAGCTTGCTCAGCAACAGAAGCATGGAGCATGTCCCCAAACAATGAAACGATGGCGGGACGAGACCCGCATCCTGCCAAGTGAGCTCAGCAAGTTAGTGATCCCTAGGATATGCTCTCTGCACACTAACAACAAAAATATAAGAAAAGAGTAACATTGTGCTGAAACTTGAGATGATTTACTGCCTTTTAGCACGTGAAAGTGAAAGTCACCCAGTCATGTCTGATGCTTTGTGACCCCATGGACTGTAGCCCACCAGGCTCCGCTGTCCGTGGGATCCTCCAGGTGAGAATACTGGAGTGGGTTGCCATTTCCTTCTCCAGGGGATCTTCCCAACCCAGGGAGCGAACCCAAGTCTCTGTATGTTACTGCCTTTTTGCTCATTTCCATTGCCCCATGACAGTCCTGTCTTGACCATTTAGGGACAAGAAAACTCCCCCTGACTTGGAGAAAGAGCTGGTGATGGAAGGGTGATGTCTACTTAAGAATGAGGATGAAGGTGGTCTTCTCCGCCTCCCCACTTTTCCACTGATTATAAAAGTGCAGCTCACTAAGTTTTGTGGTGGCACCATCTTGCCTGCCTGTAAACCTCACAAGCATCCGCAAGTGTCCTGTTCTAATACATCATTTCTTAGTTATCACTTTGCCTCTCATTGGATTCTTTCTGTGCTGAGACATAAAGAACCGGAGCTCCTCGGAGCCCCCTGAGATACATTTCTAGTGGCTTCAGCTTGAAGCAGATTGTAGGGAGAGTGTGGCCAAGCCATATTTTTTCCTCCAAATTTGGAGAGTTGTGGTATGGTGGTAGCCATACCACCCTCTGAGATAGCACACCTCTCTAAACATTTCACTGGCAGAGATTTATGGTCATGAACATGAAAGCAGCAGAAAGTTGTTTTCCATGACATTCCTGAATCATAGCAACAAATAAATTCTCCTCTCTCATCTTATCAAATCCCAGGCACCTGCTTCTGGAACTGGCAACAGAAAGATTTTCTGTGCTGCCAATGACAGGTTTCCCATCAGCTTGCCAATTTGCTTTGTCTTCACAGCCTGGCAAAATATAGCTATTGGCAGGAAAGTGAGTATTTGAAAATAATTACAGTATATGGGGATTTTGGTTCCATAATGTGTAATTAAGTAATTTAAGTACTGTTTTAGTACTAGGGATAGATTTGCTTTCTGCTTTATAATAGGCAACATGTTCTGTAATTTGAGCTCTTTAGCCACCAGTCCTCAAAGAAAGAACTAGAATGAGGATCTCCATGAACATGATCCATTACAAGGGAAATTTAGCAAAAATATTCATGACCTCTGTACTTTGTAGTTCCATGACCATATCCTTTCCCGCCTGCTGCTGTGGAGAAGTGGGCTCAGAAAGCAGAGAGGTGGGTTGTTATATCAGGAATGCAAACAGAAAGTTCGTCTTGATCTTCTGAAAGACAGAGTTCATCTTTAGTTGGACCAAAATATGGTGCTTCAGAAAGACAATTATCTTTAAAACTAGGCTTTCATTAGAAAAACAGAATTTTCCAAACACCTTGAGCATTTTTCCATCCAGATTTCCTATAACGTGTACACATGTGCGTACGTGTGTATGTGTGGCTGAGTCCTTTTACTGCTCACCTGAAGCTGTCACAACGTTGTCAATTGGCTATACCCCAATACAAAATAAAAAGTTTAAAAAAATGGTATGTAAAGGAAATACCCTGCCTCCTTATGGCAGATGTGCTGTTTGGCTCGTTGCTGCGGGTAGGAGAATGTTACGTACAAGAGGAGAGGAGTGAAAAATACAACATTGCCTGCCATATCAGTAAGCAAAGGACGCACAGTCATCCGCTGTTGTAGGCACTGCCAACAGTGGGGTGGTGAGCCCTGAGGGAACTCGGGAAGGGAAAAATACATGCCCTCTAGTAGCCATCAGGGGCTTTCCCGGTGGTCAGTGGTAAAGAATCTGCCCACCAATGCAGGAGACAAGGTTTTGACCCCTGTGTCATGAAGATCCCATGGAGAAGGAAAGGGCAACCCTCTCCAGTATTTTTGCCTGGGAAGTCCCATGGACAGAAGAGCCTGGCACGCTACAGTCCATGGGGTCACAAAAAGAGCCAGACATGACTTAGCAACTAAACAAAGCATCGATCAGACTGATAAAGAAGATGTGGTATAAATACAACAGAAGGTTACTCAGTCATTAAAAAAAGAAAGAAAGAAAGAATGCCATTTGCAGCAACATGAATGGTCCTAGAGATTATCATATTAAGTGAAGTAAGTGTAAGTGAGTGTGAAGTCGCTCAGTCACATCCGACTCTTTGCGACTCCGTGGACTGTAGCCCACCAGGCTCCTCTGTCCATGGGGTTCTTCAGGCAAGAATACTGGAGTGGGTTGGCATTTCCTTCTCCAGGGGATCTTCCCGACCCAGGTCTCGAACCCGGGTCTCCTGCACTGCAGGCAGACACCCTCTGAGACACCAGGGAAGCCTGGAGAAGTGAGTATTTGAAGAAAGCCAGGCAAAACAAATATCATGTGATATCACTTATGTGTGGAAACTAAAAAAAGATGACACAAATGAGCTTATTTACAAAACAGAAACAGACTCACAGACTTCAAAAGCAAACTTACGGTTCCAAAGGGGAAATGTTTGGGGGCGATAAATTAGGAACTTGGGATTAACATATACATACTGCTACATATAAAACAGATAACAAATAAGGATCTACTGTATAGCACAGGGAACTCAATATTCTGTAATAGTCTATATGGGAAGAAAATCTGAAAAAGAGAATGGACAATTGTATATGTATAACTGTTCTTTGGAAGGAATGATGCTAAAGCTGAAACTCCAGTACTTTGGCCACCTCATGCGAAGAGTTGACTCATTGGAAAAGACTCTGATGCTGGGAGGGATTGGGGGCAGGAGGAGAAGGGGATGGCAGAGGATGAGATGACTGGATGGCATCACCGACTCGATGGACGTGAGTTTGAGTGAACTCTGGAAGTTGGTGATGGACAGGGAGGCCTGGCGTGCTGCGATTCATGGGATTGCAAGGAGTGGTACACGACTGAGCGACTGAACTGAACTGAACTGAACCTCTATGCTGTACACAAGAAATGGATACCACATTGTGAGTCAGCTATCTGCGTGCATGTGTGCTTAGTCACTCAGTTGTGTCTGACTCTTTGGTGACCCTGTGGACTGTAGCCCGCCAGGATCCTCTGTCCATGGGGATTCTCCAGGCAAGAATATTGGAGTGGGTTGCCATGCCCTCCTCCAGAGGATCTTCCTAACCCAGGGATCAAACCCAGATCTCCCACCTTGCAGGCAGATTCTTTACCAACTGAGCCAGCAGGGAAGCCTGTAAATCAACTATACTTAAATAAAATTTTTTAAAAAAGAACAGAAGAGAGGTTGAGACCACCAGGAAACACTGAGCTTTGACCCAGATGGGAGAGATCTACCGTCAACTTTAGGTGTAAATGGCACCTGAATATCCATCACACAAGCCACCAGCGAGGGGCTGTCTGCTCAGAAAGAGACCCGAGGAAGCAAAGATGCCCAGCACTTCAGGGACCACTCCCCTCTCCGGATGTTGTACCGGCGACCCCTCTCAGCTCACGACCCAGATACCAAATACCATCCTGGGAAAAAGATGGAAGGGAGAGGAAAGATGAAAGCATAGCCATCTTATCTGAACAGTCATGGTCTCCCCCGCACCCTGCGAAACAAATAAGACCATTTTCAGGTCTCAGCGACCTGATAAAGGGTTCAACTTGGAATGACCTCAAGTTTATGCTGAGAGGAAGGTATTGAATCAGAAGACTCAGGCCCTTCATTAACGAGCAGGTCTGAGTTGTCCCCGTCCCTCAGGGGAGCAGGGCTCTTTCGGAAGCTCCTGGCAGTGTTAGATAAAAATAAACTATACGCATAAAAGCAGAATGCAGGACCTTGTAACTACGCTATGCAGTTTGGCAACTTTATAGTCCAGAGCTTGCATTTTTTGCTACCCAGAAGACTCTCTGGAAAGCAAAATATTTCAGTAGAGAAATGATAGAATGAAATCATTTTAAAGGTTCTTAAAATTATGAGAACTGATCGTGACATTTTTTACAGTTCGCCCTTGACAAATTCTCCTCCTCCTCCTCTAACAGATAAAACATCAAGCCAATTTGTCAGCAGAGGCCTGACTCAGAGCCCTCGGGTGGAGAGAGTTTGGCAAGATCAGAGTGGCAGGCATATCCAAGAGTCCGGCAGGAATTCCATGTTCAGAGCTCGTTTGAGCGAAATGAATATGATGGGCCTAAAATAAAGGAATATCAAATAAGACAAAAGGCCAAAAGCAATGGATTTCTTTGTTACTAAGATTAGTTAACCTGCACTGAATGTTTCAGTTGCTTCAATGTCCAGAGCCTGAGCTCAGAGAAGCACAGCAGAGGACCTCTATTGGGAAGTTATTAAAAGCTCTCTAGAAATGTATCCAGACAGTATGTTTAAAAATTTATGAACAATTTCTATAAATGACTCCCGGTCAGTTGTAATCATTAGATGTGCTCAGACGATACGATAATCTTCCCACTGCCTGAAAATGTGCTGACTGTGTAAAACCCTGAAACAGGTTTCACTTAGTGTGCTGACCTGATACTTTTCTTCCTGGAAAGTTTACCTTTTTATTAATAGTTACTTTAAAAAAGAAAACTTTTTAATTGAGGGGTAATTTTATAGAAACCAACGCACAAGTATTTATCTATAGCTCAGTGGTGGTGGTGCGTGCTCAGTCGTGTCCGACTCTTTGTGACCCCATGGACTGTAGCCCGCCAGGCTCCTCTGTCCTTGGGATTCTCCAGGCAATAACACTGGAGTGGGTTGCTGTTTCCTTCTCCAGGGGCTCTTCCCAACTCAAGGATCGAACCTGCATCTCCTGCATTTCCTGCATTGCAGGCAGATGCTTTACCACTGAGCCACCAAGTTTAAGGTAATGGCACCCCACTCCAGTACTCTTGCCTGGAAAATCCTATGGATGGAGGAGCCTGGTAGGCTGCAGTCCATGGGGTCGCTAAGAGTCAGACACGACTGAGCGACTTCACTTTGACTTTTCACTTTCATGCATTGGAGAAGGAAATGGCAACCCACTCCAGTATTCTTGCCTGGAGAATCCCAGGGACGGGGGAGCCTGGTGGGCTGCTGTCTATGGGGTCACACAGAGTCGGACACGACTGAAGCGACTTAGCAGCAGAAGCAGCATACCCACATGATCCCCACCCAGATCAAGATATTTCTAGAAAATAAGTTCATCCCTAAACCAAATATTATTTTGACTTCTATTACTGTTGATTGCTTTTTCCTGTTTTTGAACTGACGTAAATGGAGCTAAATATTAATGATGTTTCAAAGACTGGTTTCTTTCTCTCAGAATTACGGGAGATTCCTCTGCTTTGTTGCACTTGGCACTAGTTTGTTCCTTTCCAGTGTTTAGTGTTCTGCTGTGTGAATATATCACTGTGTTTTTTTGATGGACTTTGTGGTTGCTTCCAGTTCTTCACTCTTACCATGACGCAGCCATGACCACTTTTGTACTGGTCTTTGGATGAATATGTTAACATTTATTCCTATTGGGCATAAATCTAGGAGTGAAATCACTGAGTCAAAGGATATGTGTTTATTTAGCTTTAATAAGCACTGCCGGATTCCCCAAATGACCTTGCTAACTTATATTCTCACCCTGGCTTTTTAAACAAGGGAAGGTCTATTGTCTGCTTTCTGGATGGGCCAGCTTCACCCCAGCCGCCTAAGGTGCTTCCCGGATGGGCCAGCTTCACCCCAGCCGTCTAAGGATGTCTTGTGTACAGTGGTGCCGGCAGAGCACACATGCTCTAGAGAGAAAAGTTGGCACTGGGTTTATTCATTTTCAAATTCAACCACGTAAATGCTCATCAAGGATATATGACTTACCCAGAAAACAATTGTAACTGCTCTAGAACCATAGGTGTCCATTCCGTGGACAGCTTTCTCTCTGCAGTGAGCAATGCATGCAGTCATATCACCTTCTCAGCGTTCCCCTGACCCCCACATATAACACATTTCTTCTAAAGCCTTCATTCTTTTTCCATATTAAAAATATATATATATGGAAAATGGAATAGGCTTTGCATGTGTTGGAATAGGGAATACATGGGAAACCTCTGTACCTCTCCCTCAATTTTTCTGTGCACCTAAAGCTGCTCTAAAAATACAAGCTTAAAAATAGCATATATGCTCACTGTGGAAAATTCAGAAAACATAGGATGAGATACAGAAGAGGCTAAAGACCCACCATCTGACTAAGAATATTCTGACTACCTCCTTCCAGAACTTGCTTTTACATGAAAGTGTTTCAGTTATATAGAAATTGTTTCTTTACAAAGATTTTGTGACTTGTTTCCAGTTTTCTTTAGTCCTTTTGCTTCACCTCTATTCATAGACATCTTTTGATTTCAATAACTATAAATATGCATCACCATGTTTAATAGCAGCAGAGAATTTCATTGTACATAAATACTATAGCAGAGTCCTTTATTGATGGATATTTATATTAAAATTTGGTTTCTCTTTTAAAAACAGTGACAGAATCACTAAAGACCAAATGCTCTCCAAAGCCAAAGAAGTGCTGAGGAAAAAGAACAAAGCAGAGGCAGCACATTTCCTGAGTTTTGAGCTAACCTATGAAGCCATAGTAGTTAAAGCAGTGTGGTACTGGCGTAAAAACAAATAGATCAACGGAACAGAATCAAGAGCCCAGAAAAAATTTCAAGTATATATGATGAACTCATATTTGACAAGGAAAAGCCCAGAAAACTCAATGGAGAAAAGACAGTCTCTTCAACACACAGTGCGAGGAAAGCATGTAAAAGAATGAAGCGACCACTATCTTCCCTTACTCCCAGAAATTAGCTCCAAATGGAGTAAAGGCGTAAACGTAAGATTTGAAAACATGAAAATCCTAGAAAGCTTCTACACATGGGTCTTGGTAATTATATTTTTGGAAATCATCCCTAAAGCATAAGCAACAAAATATAAAATAAATAAGTAGGATGACATCAAGCTAAAAAGCTTCTGCACAGCAAAAGAAATCGTCAACAAAGTGAAAAGACAACCTATGAATTGGGGAAAAAAAATTTCAAGCCATATATCTGAAAAGTAGTTAATACTTAAAATATGTTAGGAACTCATAAAACTCAACAGCAAAAATACACTTAATTTAATTTTTAAAAAATGGGCAAAGGACCTGAATAGACATTTTTCAAGGAAGATATACAAATGACCAACAGGCACATAAAAGACGCTCAGCATTACTGATAATTAGGGAAATGGAAATTAAAACCACAAGGAAATGTCACCCACACCTGTTAGAGTGGCCACCATCAGAAAGACACGAGGTAACAAATGCTCGAAGGACGCGGAGGAAACAGATCCTTGTGCACTGTTGTGGAATTAGGGGAAACCGTATGGAGGCTTCTCAAAAAATTAAAAAATACAATTACCGTGATGCATGCGTCCTTAGTTGTGTCTGATTCTTTGCGACCTCATGGACTGCAGCCTGCCAATCTCCTGTGTCCACGGGATTTTTTCAGCAAGAATATTGGAGTGGGTTGCCATCTCCTCCTCCAGGGGATCTTCCCAACCCAGGGATCAAACCCGTGTCTCCTACATCTCCTGCATTGCAGGCAGATTCTTTACTGCTGAGCCACCAGGGAAGCATTAGAATTACCATATGATCCAGCAATTCCACTTGTGGGGATATAGTTAAAGGAAATGAAGTCACTGTCTTGAAGATGTCTGCCTCACAATGTTCATGGCAGCGTTGTTCACAAAAGCCAAGAAATGAAAATATACTGTGTTCATCAACATATAAATGGATAAAGAAGATGTGGTTTATTTTCTTCAGGATATACACCCAGATTTTAATTTCTAGGTTAAAGCTGACATATATATTCAGTTTTAAAGTGTGTTTAAAAAGTGCCTTTCCAAAGGCTGTGCCAATATATATTCTCAGGTATATATGAAAATGCATAATCCCAAAACTCCCAAATGATTAATTGCAGTATTATTTTTAATCATTAATAACTTCAGTTCAGTTCAGTCACTCAGTTGTGTCCGACTCTTTGCGACCCCACGAATTACAGCACGCCAGGTCTCCCTGTCCATCAGCAACTCCCAGAGTTCACTCAAACTCATGTCCATCGAGTCGGTGATGCCATCCAGCCATCTCATCCTCTGTCGTCCCCTTCTCCTGCTGCCCTCAGTCCCTCCCAGCATCAGAGTCTTTTCCAATGAGTCAGCTCTTCACATGAGGTGGCCAAAGTATTAGAGTTTCAGCTTCAGCATCAGTCCTTCCAATGGACACCCAGGACTGATCTCCTTTAGAATGGACTGGTTGGATCTCCTTGCAGTCCAAGGGACTCTCAAGAGTCTTCTCCAACACCACAGTTCAAAAGCATCAATTCTTAGGCGCTCAGCTTTCTTCACAGTCCAACTCTCACATCCATACATGACCACTGGAAAAACTGTGGCCTTGACTAGACAGACCTTTGTTGGCAAAGTAATGTCTCTGCTTTTCAGTATGCTATCTAGGTTGGTCATAACTTTCCTTCCAAGGAGTAAGCATCTTTTAATTTCATGGTTGCATAGCTTATTGACCTGTAAAAATAATATCCATTTTATTAACATTTATTTAACTGCAAGTAAGACTAAATTTTTTTCAATAATTTTGTTGGCTATTTGCTATTATCACCTTATAAATTACTTTTTACTTGCCTCATTAGTCTCATTTCTTTTGCTGTGTGAAAATTATTACATGTAGAAAATCTATTAAAACATCTTTCCAGGTTCCTCAGTGGTAAAGAATCCACCTACCCACACAGGAGACACTGGTTCGATCCCTGGTCCAGGAAGATCCCATATGACTCAGAGCAGCTAAGCCCTTGTGCCACAAGAGCTGAGTCTGTGCTCTAGATCCTGTGAGCCGCAACTACTGAATGCCTTGCACCCTGGAGCCGTGTTCCACAATCAGAAGCCACTGCAATGAGAAGACCGTGCTCCACGCCTAGAGAATAGCCCCTGCTCACTACAACCAGGAAAGGCCCACACAGCAGCAAAGCCCAGCACAGCCAAAACTAACACATACATAAATAAATGAAATTATTTTTAGAAATTAGAAAAATAAAATCTTTCCCACATTGGTTTTAAATATTTTACCTTTTTATTTTTAGCAAATTAGTATTTCCAGTATTCAAGTCATCGTCTATATTCTTCAGTGGAATGTTGTGTTATTTTCATATGCATAGTTATTCTTCCCAAACCTTATGAATTCAGTCCTGATGTATGTTGCACCATTGCTGGTAATTGAATTGAATTATTTTGGTGATGTTACTTTATTTATTATGATATATGCTAATGGTATGCATCGGAGAAGGCAATGGCACCCCACTCCAGTACTCTTGCCTGGAAAATCCATGGACAGAGGAGCCTGGTAGGCTGCAGTCCATGGGGTCGTGAAGAGTTGGACACGACTGAGTGACTTCACTTTCACTTTTCACTTTCATGCACTGGAGAAGGAAATGGCAGCCCACTCCAGTGTTCCTGCCTGGAGAATCCCAGGGACGGGGGAACCGGTGGGCTGCCGTCTATGGGGTCGCACAGAGTCGGACTCGACTGAAGTGACTTAGCATTAGCATAGCAATGGTATGCATATGGTATATGCTGAAGCTGTAACTCCAATACTTTGGCCACCTGATGTGAAGCACTGACTCATTGGAAAAGACCCTGATGCTGGGAAAGATTGAAGGCGGGAGAAGGGGACGACAGAGGATGAGATGGTTGGATGGCATCACCAACTCAATGGACATGGTTTGAGTAAACTCTGGGAGTTGGTGATGGACAGGGAAGCCTGGTGTGCTGCCGTCCATGGGGTGGCAAAGAGTCAGACATGACTGAGTGACTGAACTGAACTGATATGCTAATTATTTATTAAAATAATTGGTCAAGGGACTTCCCTGGTGGTCCAGTGGTTAAGATCCACCGCCAATGTGGGGACAAGGGTTCGATCCCTGGCTGGGGCACTAAGATCCCACTTGCTGCACCACCATGAAGCCCATGCTCCACAACAAAAGAAGCCTGTGTGCTGCAAATAGAAAAGGCCCACATGCTGCAATGAAGACCCACTGCAGCCTAAAAAGAAAACAAGCACATAAAGGTAACAAAAGAAGTGCATGACAAATTTTTAAAAAACGATTAGCTGATTTTTTTAGCTAGCTTTGTTAGCTTATTAGTTGAGTTGATTATTAATATATATATTAACCTATGGTATCAGTTTATTTCTGTGGTTAGCACTTTACCAAACACTTGTTTTTAATTTGCAAACATTTTCTATTGATTATCTTGTTTTTCCCAACTAAATAATCAAATCATAAGCAAATAATGATACTTTGCTCATTTTCAATATTTATAGTTTTCATTTTGTTTTGCCAGATCACAATGGGGGTTTCTAGAATAGTGTTAGATAATAAAAATTAAAAATACCCATCCTCATTCTAATTTATTTTAATTCACCATGTGGCTGCCCTAGTAGCTCAGCTGGTAAAGAATCTACCTGCAAGGCAGGAGACCCTGGTTTGATACCTGGGTCAGGAAGATCCCCTGGAGAAGGGATCGGCTATTAGTTTTCCTTATCTTTTGAAGAGTTTTTGCCAGATATGGATAACATTCATTATCAAAAACATTAACATGTTGAAATGATCACAGGAGGCTTAAGTCATTTGTAAGTTCATTTGTATAAATAAAGCTCCTAATACTGAACTAGTCTTTCACTGAAAATAGAAACTCTACTTTGTCATGGAACATTTTCCTTTTCATAGACCCTGGGATTGATTTGCTCATGTTTGATTAAAAACCTTAGGCTTTATATTGATAAGTAAGATAGTAAGTCAACAGTTTTCTTGCTTGCTAATCCTCTTAGCTTTTTCTATCAGAGTTATGCTAGCTTCTCTTTTTTCTGTGAAATATTTTCAATAGCAAATTCTGTTTCTAACTTCTTCTGATCACACCTGGATTAAACCTTAATATATGCCAGGTGCTGCGCTGGGGATTAGGTAAGAGACATTGTGTCTCTTTGAGGACCCAGTGCCAACCGTTCTTTGGATTTTTTTTTTTTTTACATTTCAAAAAATGGAAGTTTTATTAAATATTTATGGGGATTTGGGTCTAGCCCATAAAATTTTGGAAAAGAAATTTGCTTTCATCTGTAAAAGAATGTCTGAGCTAATTCAGTTAAAGTAACTGTATATACCAAACAAATTTCCAATATTCCAGGGATGCAGTCATTGAAAGTTACTTTTATTTTGACAAACTGAGACTTATTACAAGCACATTTCCATGATACTAAATGCCTTAGACCACGTTCTTTGGAATTTTGAGAGAATTGGCCGCATTCTGGAGGTGGAGGAAGAGTGGATGCAGTTTTGACAGCCTTCCTCACGTCTTCTACTTTGATGGGTGTATTTTAGTTTTCTCCTTTTGCCACTCATATTTTCTTAGAAAATTATCCCTCTCAGGGAGAGTTTGATGTTATCTTTCAATAGACAAATCTTCTTCATCTGTGGTTATTTCCCATCTCCTGATTTGTGTGTTTCAGCTGTTTCTCTTTTTCTGTGCTTTGTACTGATTGTTACAGTATTTTTTTCCTTCTCTAAAGCAAGGAAAAAATTACCCTCCTGTTACCACATCGTCTGTTTCTGTCACATTATTGAAAATATGTCAAGAAGATTTGCCAACTTTGAGAGATCCTCAGAAATACATTGAAGATGATGTTTTTTAAAGATCACTGTGCTGTTGACCTTGAGCACAGAACTAAATTGCCTGGGATTCTGTTCATAATCTACTACTCCAGAGGAATGTGAATTTCTCAAGACCGGGGGCCACGTTTTCTGAATCTGCCCCAGGATTTAGGACAGTTACTCTTACCGTGGCAGGATTTCAGTAAAGATTTGTTGAATTGGGCTTTTGCTGAAGGGCAAAGAACTGGTTAGACAATTTAGAACTTTCCTTTTTATGACTCATCCAGCAGCAGCATCACTCACTATTTAATCACTTACTCGCCACATTGTTGGAAAGACATTGAATTATTTTATTCTGAACCCAATAAGACTGATTCTTTTGCCATTTTTAAAGGGAAAATGAAATAGTTTAACCATATGATGGAAAAATGAATAATAAGTTGTTTCACACTCATGCTTAATCTCTCAATTTTCTGGTGTCAGTAATTTTTGTTAGTTGGTTTTCCCAAAGCCCAGTCTATAGTGTGTGTCAAGTGAGTAATTCACATGATTTTGAAAAAGAGATAAAGGAAAAAAAAATATCTCACACTTCAATACATCCCCAGTTCCCTATTAAGCATTAACTTGAGAGGGGATTTAACAAGTTATATGTTTTTTAAAAAAAGGATATTTCTGTACTATTCTCTCCTACCAGCACGTTAATCCAAGGATATTATTGTGCTTTTTATTTGCTTTCCCTCATGGAACATTTTCTTCCACATTGAAGGTTAGATTTCTGAAAGCAATGCCTAATGGCTTTATTTTAGAATTTCCATTTATTTTAGCTATCAGCAGATAAATGTCTTCTCTCAAACTCAGCTAAAGTAAATAATTGGAGATCATCAACCCTACATCTGGGGCAAGATGTGCCATATCAGACTTTCCTTCTAACTTACTGAAACTTCCTTGCAGATATAATCATATTGAAAAATTCAGTGCTGTTATAATCTTGTGAACACAATTGGTCACATTAATGTTTCTTTTTTAAAAATCGGGGTGTAGTTGCTTTATAATGTTGTATTAGTTTCTGCTGTACAAAGAAGTGAATCAGCCATATGCACGCATATGTCCCCTTCTTCTTGAGTGACCCTCCTCCCCCACGAGCCTGCCATCCCGCCCCTCCATTGAGCACCAGGCTGAGCTCCCTGTGCCGTACAGCAGCGTCCCACAGCTATCTAGTTTATAATGGGAAGGGGTACATGTCAACTCCAACCTCTGCAGTTCATCCCACCCCTCCCTTTCTGAATACCCCATGGAGTCCACAAGTCTCTTCTCGGTGTCTGCATCCCTATTCTTGCCCTGCAATAGGTTCATCTGTACCATTTTTCTAGGTTCCATATATGTGTTAATATGCAATATTTGTTTTCCTCCTTCTGACTTACTTCACTCTATATGACTTAGTAAGTAAGTAAGTGTTAGTCGCTCAGTCATGCCCGACTCTTTGCGACCCCATGGACTGCAGCCCATCAGGCTCCTCTGTCCATGAGGTTTTCCAGGCAAGGATACTGGAGGGGGTTGCCATTTCCTTCTCCAGGGGATCTTCCCAACCCGGGGATTGAATCTGTGTTTCCTCCACTGCAGGCAGATTCTTTACCAACTGAGCTACAAGGGAAGCCTAAGCCCTATATGACTTAGAGATCGTGTTTATAAGTAAGTTAGAAAAACAAGATCATCTGACTGAGCTTATTGGAGAATCGTGTTTAATTTGTAAACCATTACTTTGACTAATTATATTAATGTTGTTGTTAGTCACTCAGTCATGTCAGACTCTTTGTGACCCCATGGACTGTAGCTTGCCAGGCTCTTCTGTCCATGGGATTCTCCAGGCCAGAATACTGGAGTGGGTTGCCATTTCCTTCTCCAAATTATATTAATAGAGGCTGTAACATTGAAAAGATTCTTACCTTGGACCCAGGCCCACTCTGCCTTTTAAGATGGCGGAGAAACCACAGAGCCACCTATTATTGTTGTCATTCAGTTGCCTCCCTCTCCAAAACTGTCAGTCTTCCCTTTGAAATAGAATAAATACATGTGATCCTCTATAAGTCTCATTTGACTAAACACAACAAGGACATTCTATAGCACCTTTCCTAGAGTTCCTTCCAGCAAAACGATAAAGAAGGGCAGACACTGGCTTATCTCTGGGCAATAGTGACCACGGTGTTTTGGGAAGCAATGACTTGAGGTAAAGGACCTCTCTGAGGCACCAGTGTGGAGCTTACCTCTAATGGGACGGATCCACAACAGCATGATGGCAAAATCCACTTCAGTTCTCCATATCCCACACTGTAAAGTGAGGTGTAGGTAATTCCTGAGGTTTCTTCCAGTTTCCGATAGTTGGTGATCCATGAATTTGTTTCTATGAGCTCTCATAACTGACATTCTTAATTGGACCAATTATTGGGCCAAGAAAGATAAACTGTGACCTGAAGAGCTAGACCTGAAGTGCAGTGGGTGTGTGTCCTTCCCTGAGGAACTCGACTCCTGGCTTTTGTTCAGAATTGGTGAGAAATATTTATGCATGGTAGGAAACTGAGGGGCACAAATCAGAAGGTGCCGGTGGACTGTGAGTTTTTGATTTGCATGATGGAGAGAAGCATGAAGGGCATTTTAAAGCTGATTTCCTCCACTCACCTTCTGCGAATGACAAACGCTCGTTGATTGACGTCGGAGAGTTTACTGACTTCTGGGGCGAGCAGAAGTTTCAAGTGGAATGTTACCTGCAGAATCCCCCTCTGGAGCCCTGACACTTCCCTTCTCCTCTCAGAGTAATCCACGCTATGATGGCACTGCAGCATGTAAGGGAGTTTTTCAATTCATTGCTTGCTAAATTGAAGCTATTTGATAAATGGGATACATATCACCCACTCATACAGCAGTGTCTACTAAAGCTATGGAGTCTGACAGAAAGCAATTGTAAAGCTTTTGCTTTTGCATTTTATACACACACACACACACACACACACACACATGTAGTCCTGGTCCACGTTACCTTCAGAAGCAGCCAGGATATCAGATCGTATGCATTCCAACATACTTCAAGACACATTTCAGATTGGAGGCAAGTATGCAGTGTGTTCTAGGTGGTGCAGTGGGAAAGAACCCATCTGCCAAAGCAGGAGATGCAGATCCCTGGGTTGGGAAGATCCCCTGGAGGAGGAAATGGCAGCCCAATCAATATTCTTGCCTGGAAAATTCCATGGACAGAGGAACCTGGTTGGCTATATAGTCCATGGGGTTGCAAAGAGTCAGACATGACTGAGTACACAGATGAGGTTGTGTTTTAGTGGCAAATAAACAAGCAGATAAAACAATTATGTATTTATTCATTCACTGTATGATATCAAACATCGTATGCACCTTGGAGTTAAAATCATTTTATTAGAAATTAATCTTGTGTACTTTTTAGAAATAGAATGGGTTTTAAGCATAACGTGGTTACCTCTCATAAACTAATGGTGAAGTGAATGATGAGATAATTTATACTTTGCTGTTGCTTGGCTGCCATTCTTCAAAAATGTATTTCTGAAGATCAGCAACTCAAAAAAAATTGTTGACAGTGTACAGGAGTTTTCATCTTCTATTATATTCTTTTCTTACATTTTTGGTGTTTTGTTGTGAAATTTAACCTCCTCTAGGGAGGGATTGGAGAAACAATGGCACCCCACTCCAGTACTTTTGCCTGGAGAATTCCATGGACGGAGGAGCCTGGTAGTCTGCAGTCCATGGGGTCACTAGAGTAGGACACGACTGAGCAACTTCACTTTCACTTTTTTTCTTGCATTGGAGAAGGAAATGGCAACCCACTCCAGTGTTCTTGCCTGGAGAATCCCGGGGATGGGGAGGCCTGGTGGGCTGCCATCTATGGGGTCGCACAGAGTCGGACACGACTGAAGTGACTTAGCAGCAGCAGCAGCAGCAGGGAGGGATTGGGGGCAGGAGGAAAAGGGGATGACAGAGGATGAGATGGCTGGATGTCATCACTGACTCGATGGACCTGAGTCTGAGTGAACTCCGGGAGTTGGTGATGGACAGGGAGGCCTGGTGTGCTGCGATTCATGGGGTCGTAAAGAGTCAGACACGACTGAGCGACTGAACTGAACTGAATACCTTAGTGGGGCTTCCCTGGTGGCTCAGACAATAAAGAATCTGCCTGTAATGTAGGAGACCCAGGTTCAATCCCTGATTCAGGAAGAGCCCCTGGAGAAGGGAATGGCTCCCTACTCTAGTTTTCTTGCCTGGATAATCCCATGGACAGAGGAGCCTGGTGGGCTACAGTCCATGGGGTGGCAAAGAGCTGGACACAGCTGAGTGACTAACACTTTCACTTTCACTTTCAGTACCTTAGTAAGAGAAAAATGCTTAGTCACTCTTGAGACAAATTGATTAAGTAAAAGACTGGTGATATCTGACTGACTTCACTTGGTACGATAATCTCTAGGTCCATTAATGTTGCTGCAAATGGCATTATTTCATTCATTTTCATGACTGAGTAATATTCCATTGCGTATATGTACATCTTCTTTATATCTATAGCACACTTCTCTATATATGCACCATTCTTCTGTTAATGGACATTCAGGCTGCTTCCACGTCTTGGTTATTGTAAATAGCACTGCAGTGAACACTGAGGTGCACGCGTCTTTTCAAAGCATGGTTTCCTCCAGGTATATGCCCAGGAGCAGGATTGCTGGATCAAATGGTAGGTCTGTTTTTAGTTTTTTAGAGAAAGACAAATGTCACTGGATGCTACTTATATGTGGTATCTTAAAAAAATATATATGATACAAGTGAACTTATTCACAACATAGAAACAGACTCAGAGATGAAGAAAACAAACTTATGGTTACCAAAGGGAAAAGGGTGGGGGAGAGGGATAAATTAGACGGTTGGGATTAACATGTAGACATTACTATATGTAAAATAGACAACTAACAAGAACCAGCATAGCCAGGGAACTATACTCCATATTCTGTAATAACCCACATGGAAAAAGAATCTGAAAAAGAATAGCTATATGAATAACTGAATCACTAGCTGTACACCTGAAGCTACCATGGCATTGTAAATCAATTCTATGCCAAAGTAAGGTTTAAAAAGCAGTTTTAAAAAGATTGGTGATGGAAGTTCATAAATGACAGCTACTTGTCAGAATTGGTTGCGAGTCAGTTGCCGCACCCTGTCAATTAGAAGAATCCCCGTGAGCTGATCACGCCCTCTTCGAACCATCACTACCCCCTCCAGGTCAGCACACACAGCCTTGAGGGCATTGGCTCACTGTGTCCCCTTTGCCTGCAAAGCAAGGGAACAATTCACCCAAAACTCTAGTTTCTGAGATTTAATTCAGCGTCAGGGTACAGAGGCCAGAGACAGCATGTCATGCTTCATTTAAGATGCCATTGTTTTGTTTTCTCTTCCTTTACATTTTCTTGGCAATTATTTTTCTCCTTTGGAAGGAGCTCCAAATCAAAATAAGATTATTTTCTTTGGCATACAGGACTTCAGCTAGAACAGATTTGGGGCTGGATAAAGAAGTGTAACCTTATTGTACTCTTATGTGAGCCAAATACTTCTGTTTTCATGCTTACAGGAGACACAGAACTACTGAAAAGTTGAATTTCATCATTAACTTCGGTGCGGGCCCTTCTGATCATCGTGTATTAGCAGATAATCAAATTCCAGTGGTGAGGAAAGCTAGCGCTGTTATCAGTCAAGGACCCGTGAATCTTTACTTCTGTGTGGGCTTCCCTGGAGGTTCAGACAGAAGAGAATCTGCCTGCAATGCAGGAAACCAGGATTCAGTCCCTGGGTCAGGGATCCCTTGGAGAAGGGAACGGCAACGCAGTCCCGTGGGTTCTGGAGAATTCCATGGACGAAGGAGCTTGGTGGGCTATACAGTCCATGGGGTCCCAAAGAGTCAGACACAGCTGAGCGACTTTCACTTCCACACAGATTTTAGATGGTTTACAAGGTGATTGTGATGATTCATTAAACACCAAGCCAGGTTTTAGAACAAAGGTTTATAATTGTTAACACCATTAAGGATTAATTTTGAATTTGAATCATAATGGTTTATTTAGGCTGCTGCTGCTGCTAAGTCACTTCAGTCATGTCTGACTCTGTGCGACCCCATAGACGGCAGCCCACCAGGCTCCCCCACCCCTGGGATTCTCCAGGCAAGAACACTGGAGTGGGTTGCCATTTCCTTCTCCAATGCGTGAAAGTGAAGAGTGAAAGTGAAGTAGCTTAGTCGTGTCCGACGCTTAGTGACCCCATGGACTGCAGCCCACCAGGCTCCTCCATCCATGGGATTTTCCAGAAGGACTGGAGTGGGGTGCCATTGCCTTCTCCTTATTTAGGCTAACAGAGATTAAAAGTACATTCAATAAACATAAGTCTTTACACGGTGGTTTTGAGGGAAACTGTGATTCCAGATATAAATTACTTCCTGGACCTTCCCTATAGAACTAAAATAAAAGAGGAAATGATATTTATTATATCTTTGCCATTGTTTTGGTCCCCTTTACAGAATGGTTGCCTCCAGATCATTTTGAAAAACTGTCCTCTCTCAAAATGGATCATAGCATTTCTTGTTTCATATCTTTATTAATAATGTTTGAGTTTCATATGAAAATGTGATGTGTATAGACGGCTGACTTTCTCTGACAGAAAAGCAGTGCATGTTTGTAAAATACATAGGAAATACAGAAACTTATAAAGAGGAAAAGAAAAATCTCATCATGATGTAGAAGCTACTGTTATGTTAAAGCATTTTCAGCTTTTGATTGTTTATTTTTTTACACAGTCATGTTCACATTAATATACAACTTTATAATAAGATATTGTCACCTTGGTCTCTGACATACGTATTTCTCTAGCGACATAGAGAGTGAGCGCATGGACGCCATGCTGGTGAGGGAGGGAGGAGCTGGGAGACTGGGACTGGCGTGTAGACACCGCTGGGTATGAAGTAGATGACCAGTGAGAACCTAGTGCGCAGCGCGGGAGACCCTGCTCAGCGCTCTGCGGTGACCGAAATAAATGGGAAGGAAATCGAAAACAGAGGGGATACGTGCATATGTGCAACTGATTCACTCTGCTGTACAGCAGAAACTGCCACAACATCGTGAAGCAACTATACTCAAATTTTAAAAAAAGAGATAAGCAAAAGGAAATATTGTACAGCACAGGGAATGATAGCCATTATAATAACTTTTAATGGAGTATAATCTGTAAAAATACCGAATCCCAGTGCTCTACACCTGAATCTAGTTCAATATTGTAAAGCAACTATACTTCAATAAAAAAAAGTCTGATGTAAAAAAAAAACCCCAAGAAACATATATATTTCTCCATCTACTGGAAATGTCTTGAAAATATGACTTTAATTGATACATATCATTGCATACCTTTATTTCACCATTTTTTTTACTTTTTAAATATTAGACTACTTACTCCTCACTTTTTAAAAATATTGTAAGTAGTACAGCAATCAATGTCTATTAAATAAATCTTTTTTCTGAACTTTAAATTTTTTCTTTTCAGTGTATTTCTGAAAATATAGAAATGGGCATAATCCTTCTAAGGTAAATTGGATTTTCAAAGGACTATGCCCATTCCCTCTCCTGTGAGTCCTATGCAATCAACTTTGCTGGCTGCTCAGCTAGCTTGGAGACCTGTGGCATTCATTTACTCCTTTCTAAGTTAACAGGCCCTTGAATGGACTGAAAAATCTCCATGTCAGCTTTTCTTTGTTCTCAATATAGGGAAGTGAAGCCCCACATGAGGCAAATACTTCTTAACTAGTGTCCCCATTTCAATGCAAGTTTTTTTCCTAAATTCTACTTTTCACAGAGCAACCATTAAAAGAATCAAGTCATGTTATTCATTTGCTCAAAATCTCAGAGTAAATTCCTGGGTTGTAACAGCGACTCCCAAGACCTTACCCAGTCTTGCCCAGAACAAGTTAATGAGCTGGGTGGTTTCCCACTCTGTGGGAACTTGCCTTAGACACTGAGAGGGAGTATAGCTGTGCTCACCAAATGCTGGCAGGTACAGAGAAAACTGACAAGCGTGTGATTAAAATGCTTAACGCGAGAAGATAAATTGGATTGGGGGAAAGCACAGAGGGTAACGGACTGAAGTGATGTGGGAGTTTCCCAAAACGATGCTGTGAGTTGGCGTGAGCTATCTCAGCTTTGATTCAACGGGGAGTCGTGGCGAATGTCGGTGATGAGGAGCTAGGTACAGTTGTGGCAGGAGGGTGCTGAGTTCCCGGAGCTGAGGTCTGTCCTGGGCATCATTAGTGCGGGTCTGGAAGCATCCCTGTGGAACACGGGCTGAATGGAGTCAGCCAACTCCAGCACCATTGGTCTGTGAGGTTGGGGAGGAGAGCTGGCTTGGGGAGGAGGCACAGAAAACTCAAGGCTCACACCTCATTCCCTTTAAATAAAGGCATTGGAGAGGCTGTTCTAGAAAGAGAGTGAAGAAACAGAGGATATTATTGTGGAGTAAGAATTGAAGCAAATGAAATAAAAGGATTGTGGAGAGAAGGAAGAAATCTATTTTTAAATATTATTTTTAATTGGAGTATAATTACTTTACAATTTTGTGTTGGTTTCTGCCATACATCAACATGAATCAGCCGTAGGTATATATTCCCCCTTCCTCTTGAAGCGCCCATCCCTTCCCATCCACTGGATTTGCGTTCCAGGCTTCATACAGCAAATTCCCACTGGCTATGTTACATATGGTTCCCTCTGTGTCCGAAAGTCTGTTCTTCATGTCTGTGTCTCTGTTGCTGCCCTGCAAATAAGATCCTCATACCAGGAAGAGCTCTATGAAGTGAAAAAGCAAGTTTCAGAAAAGTGTGTATAATGCAATTTGATTTTAATTAAACATATATCAAACCTCTGATCTGTATGTAGAAGGATGTAAACACCAAGCCCTGACAATAGATTTCAGGAAGTTTAAACTGCCAGCGATGTGTTGATATTTCTGTCCTCAATTTAGTTTTCTATCATGTGTACTTCTGTGATCAGAGTAAATAAAATACAGTTTAAAAAATTACCTGAAGCAAATCGGAGTGAATGTGATCACACCTCTACAAGGATGGAGAATGTCATGGATTTGTCACAGCCTTTGAAGAGGCAAGTGATGAGAGCTTTGTACTTCAATGGGGAGGTTCATCTTTTGACTTAGAGGTTTATGGATAAAGTTATTCTGTTGGATGCAGCAGAGGCAAGTACAATGATCTTTTAAGAAATTTTATGTTCCTTTAAAGAAGGGTTAGGACAGCACTCAACTTTCTGGAATGTCAGCTTATTAGCTAAAATACAGGTTGTGTGATGTGGGGGATTTTGTGTGTGCGCTTTTTTTTTTTTTTTGTAATTAGAGTTCTATACTCAAATCTTGATTCCACCTGTGACTGGCTTTGTGACCATGGGTAAATGACTCAATTTTTCTGAACTATAGTCTTCTTATCTGTGAGATAGAGCTAGTAATACTCACCTATAGTTTGTTGTAAGAATTGAGACAAGAATACAAGACTTTTCAGTTATGATGCCTGGCTATGTAAGCCCTCAACAAATTAAGCACATTCGTAGCTATTGCCATATGAGTTAACTGAAAATATTGTCAATATGTCAGTTCTTCATTAATTGTATTATATTATCAAAAATTTGACAAAATATAAGCAGGATAAAGCTGTAACATTCAGACATCGATGCAATTTGTCAAAGAAAAACATTGATCTGTTAATACATCATTCATCACTATTACTTGGAATGAAAGAAATCTGGAATTTTGAAAGTAACCCTTTTAATAATCTTTCTTTATCACATACGAAGTGTCACGGGATTTCTTTCTAAAGAATTTAAAATAAAACCAGAGACATTTTCAAATGTCTCATTTGTGCTCAAGTGATTTTCTTCCAAACCAGAAGACACAATTTATAGTTTATCATCCAAGAGAAATTGTGAATATTTTAAAACTTTTCAGGGATACAACAGTGAAATGTTAAACTCCCAAGTCTTCAAATATTTTAAGGGCAAAAATGTGCTTTTCAGATGAGAAAAACAATTATTAAAAAAAGTCATGGCAGTTTCTCATTATATCTGGCATTTAAACAGTGCGTTTCAGTTTTCCCATGCTCTGTTTTCTTAATCCTTAAATTCTAATTTAAAGAAATTTTAAAATAGGATGCATTATATCAGAATTTGACAGCAGTGCCTTCTGGAAAAGTGTGATGTTTTAGGCTGATAGCCATTTTATCAAAACAAAGGCAACACTACCACGTATAAAATAGATAGAGGGAAGCCTCTTTAAAGCACAGGGAGCTCAGCTCAGTGCTCTGTGGTGACCTAGAGGGGTGGGATGGAGGGGGAGGGAAAGTGAAGTCGCTCAGTCGTGTCTGACTCTTTGCGACCCCATGGACTGCAGCCTACCAGGCTCCTCCGTCCATGGGATTCTCCAGGCAAGAATACTGGAGTGGGGTGCCATTTCCTTCTCCAGGGGATCTTCCCCACCCAGGGATTGAAACTGGGTCTCCTGCATTGTAGGCAGACGCTTTACTGTCTGAGCCGCCAGGGAAGTTAGGGACGCTCAGAAGGGAGGCGATGTATGTATAAATATAGTTGCTTCACCTCGTTGTACAGCAGAAACTAACACAACGTTGTAAGCAACTATATCCCAATAAAACAAACCAAAACCAAGCATAGGACTGCAAAACGTAGAAACGACAGAAATTACCTGGAGTCAGGGACTCCTCGGACAACCGTCATATCCCATGGTTACCTATCACTGCATGATGAACAACCCCAGACTTAAATGCCTTGCACAGCAACCATTTTGCAAGCTCACAATTCTGTGGGGCAAAAATTGGGACCGACCACAGCAAAAGTGGTTTATCCTTGTTCTATGTGACGTCTGATGGGGCTGGAAGGTCCAACTTTGCTCCTATAGCTGGGCCACCAGCCAAGGCGGCTTAAAGAGCTGGGACCTCTCCAAGGGAATGGATACATTTTATTATTATGGGTGTAGCAGTGTGTGTTGCTGAAATCCAGCTTCTGTACTCAGGTGATGGATAAAATCTCGGAGACAGAGTTTTGGGTGAAGTCGACAGAAAGAGCTCTATTGTTTTGCCAACAAAAGGGGTCACAGCTTACCACCCTCAAGACTGTGTGTCCTGCCCTGGAGCCGGTAGTGAGTAGTCTTATCGTGTTTAAGGAGCAGGGTGTGATCAGCCTGTGGATGTTCTTCTGATTGACTGGTGGTGAGGTAATGGGGAGTCAGCATCATCAGCCTTCTGGTTCCAACCGGCCTGGGGTCCGCATGCTTGTGGGCAATGTGCAGTGCGCTTCTCCACCTGGTGGGAGTTTGAATATTTGCAAAGCAGTTCAAAGGCCAGGGCTCAGAATATTATCTATAGCCCTCAAGGAAGAACTAAAGGTCCTTGACTTTTTTAATGACTAAAAGTACCTTTATTTTGTCCTGCTTGACTGTTTTCCTTTCTTTCTGTATTTCTTACTTCTCTGATTAAAGTTACTCTTTGACTAACGTTTTTCTGTGCACAAAAGGCAGGTGGAGGGCATGGGTTGGGATCTGTTCTGTGAAGATCCTTAGGGTCCGGCTCAGTTACAAGTGTGGGCCGGGTTACACAGGTGAAACAAATAACTCCCACATCCTACAAGCTGTCTCAGATGAGCTGAAGCTCTGCTCTAAGTTGTCATCCTTCTGGAACCCAGATGGAAGGAACAGGCACTCTTTGAGACACTGCTAGCTTTGCAGAAGAGGGAAAAGAGGAAATGACAGCAGCTCAGATGGCTCTTAAAATTTCACCTGGAAAATGCGCCTGTCACTTCTGCTCACATTTCATGGGCCAAAGCATTTGTCTTTGGCTTCCTTCATTCCCTTGGCCAAAAAGTTAGCATATTCTGCAGCCTCTTCATTATTTTTCTTAGCACTCGTTTTTGCAGAGCAATCCACTCACATTTGTGTTGCAGAACGTGGGGATTAGTAACAAGATGCTGTATCTTGGGTATTTGTGTCGTAGGTTTCTTGCCTTCTTTGTTGAGGGGTTTTCTCACTGGCAGACATCATCTATTATGAAAAATTGAAAAGTCTGAGGATTCTGCTAGATCTTTGGGGGCCCAGGTGATGAGACCCAGTAGTATCAGTGAATCCAGGAATATTGCAAACCTGCTAGCAACAAGGCAAGGATATATAATCCTCTACAGGGAAAAATACTGGATATATGGAATAATCACAGAACCCATGATATCAAGATATTGGTAACAGTACTTTACTCTTGGGTTTACTTTTTTCTGAACAAAGCAGATTGTAGAAACATTACCTTTCATAAGGATTGTTAGCGTATGATTTTCTCAGGGTATTGTTCCAGATGCTCTTTAAAAACAGTCACTGAGATGTGGCTCCTTCCTTGAAAGAAGATGCTCACACATGATCACAGCAGAACAAGTCTATTAAACTAGAGCCTTGATGGATAGTAACACATTGGCACATTGCAATTAAAGGTAATCTTTTCATTAAAGTTAATAGAAAATAGATGTTCATCCAATTCAGTAACATAGTTTGCATGGGCAGCTGCTTCCTGAAATTGAGTTGTCATGAAGGGACAGGTCTGCAGCCAGGGTGGGCCAATTTGCACAAACAAGTTTGTTTAAAATTTGCTGTTCCTGTTTGTGCTCCTGTTCAGTCGTTTCAGTCATGTCCGATGCTTTGCGACCCCAGGGACTGCAGCCCGCTAGGCTCCTCTGTCCATGGGATTTCCCAGGCAACAATACTGGAGTGGGTTGCCACTTCCTTCTCCAGGGGATCTTCCCGACACAGGCATTGACCCAGAGTCTCCTGCATTGGCAGGCAGAATTTTTATCCCAGAGCTACCTGGGAAGCTCAATTTTTCAGTTGCCTTCGTGCAGTTCTGGTTTCTATGAATTCCCCTTTAGTTCCACTGAAGGCCTGAATGTGCATGTCTGTTGGTAGCTTCCAGAAGAATGAGGACTTCTGAAAACCGTTACACGCAATTGACGGAACTCCATGAGGCACCCTGCACTCTGTCTTTAAATACATGCAGTGGCCATAATGTTGGTATTTACCGACAGGATATTTCTCTCCCACAGGTAAAAACTCAGACTGGCTTCAGAAAATATTTTCAAAGGATTAGCTGAAAAATGCTGGATGAGACTGGGAAACATGGGAGATCATTAGTAGATTTCATCCCTTGCAAGGGCAGATCCCATTCCTTTTCACTTTCTGCCTTTGGACCAAAGCCACAAGGCATGGAAAGTAAATGACCTCTTTTAATCATCGATGACTGTCTCATCACTTCCTTCCCTTTGTATTTTCAAAAACAAAGGGAACAACAGTTCCGCTGGCCAGAGTACCAGTTCTGCTCTGAAGCTGGTTGGCAGGTTAGTTTACAGATTAACAATTGGTGGACACATATTCATGGCTTGGAATCCCAAGTACTCACTTTATAATAGAAAGTGAGAGAGAGATGATAAGTGTCACAATCCAGCGCGGCATTCCCATGGCAACAGTGTCACAATGAAAAGTTCCTGCTGGTGTAAAGGCAAGATGCTTTCCTCCTTGGTGCAAAATTCTATGCTGATGGATGGGAGGTTGGTCCTGAGGAATGGCCCCAGGTCCCCAGAGCAGATAGATCTGTGTTCAAATCCCAGATTCAGCACTTGTGAGTTTGATGAATTAGGAAGATTATTTGGCCTGAGTGATTATAAGAGTATAAACCTAACTACTGTCTTGGGTTGAGATTCCCTGAGAGCAGAGTCCAAGATAAGGACCTGGGTGCGAGTGTTTTCTTCGGCAGATAATCCCAGGAAGCAACAATGAGGCAGTGAGGTGATTGAATAAGGAAGGAGGAGAAGGCAGCAGCCCAGTGGTTCCATGGCCTCCTGAGAAGAGTGCAGATGCCTCCCAGAATCGCTCATCGGGAAGACGTGAGCCTGGAGCCCTTGTCCATGGATGCTCAGTCCGCTTTGCTGAAGGTTGCCCTGGAGTGTTGTCTGCTCACTCCAGGCTGCTCCTGCAACGCTGAGTAGACGAGACTGTGACATCAGCGAGATGGGATGCAGAGTGTGCTGAGGTGGGAGGTGGCCAAAGAGGTGGCTCCGAGCTGGGCAACCGTGAGTTAAATAGGAGCGAGCTCAGGGAGGGCTCCAATCTGCTATACCTATTTTCCAGATTGGGTTAAGATTGGATTCAACAACTCCAAAGCATGTCAGACTGTAGTGGAGAAGAGTAGTCTCCCATTCTTCAAGGAGACCAATGGTCACTGGCCTGAGGTTTCAATTGCTTATTCTTCTCCTGCCACTGTTCCATACTTTCCTTGTTACGGCGGAAAAATGAGCTTTGAGTCATAAATTGTACCACACTAAAAAAATTCAACATTCATCATATACCTAAACATAAGACCTAAAACTACAAAATGCTAGTAAAGAATATAGAAGAGAACCTTTGTGATCTAGGGTTAGGCATAGGCAAAGTATGAATTCATTACAGAAAAAAATAGAACTTCATCAAATTTTAGAACTTTGCAGAAGTCACTACATTACAAATGAAAGGACAAAACATAGCTGGGGAGAAAATATTTGAAAATAAGATACTTATAAAGAACTTGTATCCAGAATATAAAAAGAACTCTCAAAACCCAATATAATAAGAAAAAAAGGCTATAAAACAATAAGCAAAAGTTTTGAACAGACTCTTTACCAAAGAAGACATATAGAAAGCAATGAAAATATACTCAGCATTATTTGTCCTCAGGGAAAAGCAGATTAAAACTACAAAGAGATGTCACCACACACCCACTTACAGTAAAAACTCTGAGCACACCAAGTGTTGGCAATGCCATCAAGCATCTGGAATGCTCATACACTGCTGGTGAGAATGTAAAATGATACGACTTTGGAAAACAATCTGGCATTTTCTTAAGATGCATACCATGTGATCCAGCCATTTCTCTCTTACCCAAGAGAAATGAGATCATATGTTCACACAAAGTATTGAATATTAATGTTTAGAGCATCTTTACTTGCAATTGCCATAAACTGAAATTCCCATCAGTAGCTGAACCAATAACAAATTATACTGTATTGATACAATGGAAAATATTCAGCCCTAAAAATAAGAAAAATTATTGATACAAAAAGGGCAACATGAATTAATCTCAAAATAATTACAGCATGTTTTAAAAAGCCAGACGAGAGCACATACTGCATGAATCTATTTATATACATTTGTCTAAGATGCAAACTTATCTACAATGACAGAAAATGATAGATTAGTGGTTGCCTGGCAAGAAGGAGGGGTGGAAAAAGATCTACAAAAGAGTATAAGGATATTGGGGGCTGATCGATCTGTTCACTATTTTGATTATGGCGACAGTTTTCATGGGTGTCTTTATACGTTAAAATTGATCAAACTGTATAGCCTAAGCACATGCAGTTTACTGTGTATTAATTAAAGCCATTAAAATAAAATGATGAGGTTCCCCTGATTTAAGCATGGAGGAATTTCTAGTACAGCCTCTTGTACCCAGGTATGGCAGTTCTCAAAATGTAGGTTGTTAATGGCACCTGTTTTGTCTGCTCACAAGCTCATATTTAACACGGTCCCTCCAGATTTCTCATAAAAGGAATTTAGCCCCTGAATGTGTACACATGTTTATATTTTTGAATTTCCAATTACATTGGGATTAGTGCTTAAAGGTCTTATCTTTATGGTCATTAATCCCAAGTCCAGATGGCACTGTGTCCGGAGAGAGATGAAATTTCATCCTCATCTGTCTTTAAAAAAATGGAAAAATGCTTATACTCAGAGATGCCCCATCTCACTGGAAAGAAACACACTCATCAGGAGGAAGCTCACTCTTAACGAGGAATCCTGCATTTAAAAAATAACGCAAACACTCAATTTACGGCAGCTGTTTCATATAGCCCGTGTCACAGCCACCACTGAGCTGAGTAGCTGTGGACTCACGCACTGGCTGCTGATACTGTCCCCCTGTTTTTCTGCCTCTGGGCTTTCTAGATGCAAGGAAGCCCTCTTAGCTAGTGATCCAGGCCAGAATTAACAGGATTTACTGCCCTGTAGTCAACCCTCAATTAATGGAGCAAGAGAGTTGACAGAAAACACTACCTACGCTTGGTAGTCCTTCAAACCGGAAAATCTAAGGCACGCGCCACGGGAAGCTGAAACTGAGCAGGACCCTGTGGGATTCCTGGGCATGTCCCCCATTTCTGGGTTACAGGAAACGGACTTCCTTCAGCCTCCACGGCCTTCCCTGAGCTCCAAGGGGCAGGCTTAAATCAGGGAAGGAAGGGGAGGCAGAGACAAGGAAGGAGCAGGTGAGAAGCCGAGTGGCCAGCCCCTGGTCCCCCTCAACAGATACTCAGCAATATCTTCGAGCTCTTTAGCAGAACGAAAACTGCCACCAGGAGGTGACGTTAACTGCGTGCTGCCCACAAGCAGGGAGCCCCCAGCCCGGTAGGAGCCAGAAGGTCGATGATACTGACGTCTGATCCCCTCACCACTTACCCGTCAGAAGACTGTCTGCGAGCTGATCACATCCTCTTTGAAGCCTTTCTGTACAACGCAGTGCGTCCTCCAGGGCGGGACAGTCTCACGGGCATTAGCCTGCTGAGGCCCCCTGTGCTTGGCAAAGCAGTGAAGCTATTTCCTCCTACTTCACCCCAAAGTCTGTCTCTGAGATTGACCTTGGGGTTGGGGTACAGAGCCTGGACTTGGCTTCAGTGCTTCAGAGGTACCCTGGCGAGACCGAACCCCAGGGCACAGATCTAGACAAGCACCTTACACGCTCGGTGGCCTTTGGTAACTTCTCTGTCTCCCTCTTCCCAGCTCCTCATTCTTCTTGCTTCCAGGAATCACCTCCCAGATGAACTTCGACCCACCTCAGTCCTCATCACAGGTTCCAGGTCTCATCTTCATCGCATCAGAGGGTGCACCTTCAAGCCATGAACAAGTTCAACACTGAGCTCATGGTTGGTCTGTAAGATAAGTTGTGCCCGGGCAGGAGGGGAGTGGAGGGCACTTTCAAAACCTAATGCCCGAGAGAAATTTTGACTTTTTTTTTTCTTTTAACTTAATCCTTAGTAACTAAAATTTTGACCTTCTAGTCACAGTAGGCTTCAGTCCATGGGGTCGCTAAGGGTCAGACATGACTGAAAAACTTCACTTTCAGTTTCATGCATTGGAGAAGGAAATGGCAACCCACTCCAGTGTTCTTGCCTGGAGAATCCCAGGGACGGGGGAGCCTGGTGGGTTGCCGTCTATGGGGTCTCACAGAGTCGGACACAACTGCAGCAACTTAGCAGCAGCAGCAGTCACAGTTAAATAAAAAACTACTTGAGCAAGGGGGATGGGGAATAAATATTTGTATTTAAAATCAGAATAAAAGAAACTCCAACCAGAGAGGGCCCTTTCGACTCATATTCACGTGACAGTCAATGGCACAGATACAGAGGAAAACATTATCTGCTTGGAAATTGCATGTCAGTGGTCCAGCCTGGCGTGTTGACATCAGGGTTCTCACTACAAACTACTAGTCTGTTTCTGCCTCATATACTGACTTTGTTTTGCTTAAAAGATGCTTGCTATCATTGGATACACCTGTGGATGGAATTAGCACACAGGAAGAGTAGATATTTATTATAAATATGCCCCAAAAGCTAAAGGAATTGTGATCATATTGAAAAGAGAAATAGAAATATGAAAAAGAACCAAATTAAGCTTCTAGAGCTGAATATTACAATTTCTGAAATGAAAGTTTCACTGTATGGGCTTAACTGCAGGCTGGATGCTGACCATAAACGTCAATGGAACTTGAAGACAGAGCAGTAGAAACGATCCAAACTGAAGTTCAGAGGGAGAAATACTTGAAATAAATGAACAGGACCACATAGGTCTTTGTGACATTATCAAGTGGTTTACGTATAAGTAACTTAAGTCCCAGAAAGAAGAAAGAAACACCAAATATATCTGAAGAATGACCAAAGCTAACAAGTTTTCAAATGTGTTGAAAAGTAAACCCCACAGATCCATGACCTCAATAAACACCAACTAGAATAAATACACAGTAAATTATACCAAAGCACATCATAATCAAATTGCTGAAATAAAAGATAAAGAGAAAATCTTAAACGCACACCTATGAGAGAAAGAGCACATTATATACAAAGGGAAAAAAAGATAAAAATAAATGCATACTTTTCATCATAAATAATGCAAGAGCCAAGATAATGAAACAACCTCTTTACTCTGTTTAAAGGAAGGGAAAAAAATCTGTCAACCTAGGATTCTGTGTTCAGGGAAAATATACTTCAAAAATAAAGCCAAAATAAATATTTTTTTAGGTCAAAGTAAACCGAGTTAATTTATCAGTAAACCCTCACTAAAAGAAATACTAAAAGATGTTTGGCTGATGATAAAATGATAGTAGATAGAAACTCTAATCAATAAAAGGATATGATAAAATAGCAAATATGTGGTTAAATCCAAAGATGATGACCTAATTGTTACTATCTTCAAGATATTTGGTTACAAGTTATGAATGATCCTGATGATTTTTGTAGATCCTAGAAGTTTTTATCCACACAAATCTTCAATAAGTTGAAGTTCTCCTTAAAAAAAAAAATTGGTTAAATCAAAAATAGTAGCAATTAATAGCAACATGTTGTTGCTGAGTTGCTAAGTTCTTTTGGACTCTTTTTGACCCCATGAACTGTAGCCCTCCAGGCTCCTCTGTCCATGGAATTTCCCAACCAAGAATACTGGAGTAGATTGCCATTTCCTTCTCCAGGGGATCTTCCCAATCCAGGGACTGAACCTGCATTTCCTGCTTTGGCAGGTGGGTTCTTTACCACTGAGCAGCCACCAGGGAAGCCCAATAGCAGCATGCTGTGGGATTATAGTATGTATATGCGTAAAACTATGAGAACTATTAAACAAAGTACTGGAGGGGTGACAGGATTGGGTTCACTGAGGTATGGGTCTCATAAGTGAGATAACACACTATTATATATAGGGAGCTCTATTAGCAAAAGAAATGCATTCTACATTTTAAACTCTTAGCAACAATTAAATCATTTTTTTAAATGACATGTAGCTAATAAACCAACAGAAAGGGACTACTAAATATAAGCATTAATTCAAAAGAATGAAAGACTGGGAAGAAACAGATGGAACAAAGAGAAAATATAGTAAAATGCTGGGTGTAAACTCAACTTTTGACCCTTTAATCTACATTTTAATGTAGATAACAGTGTAGTCACCTAACAGTTCAGATAAAGCCAGAGATTATCAGACTAAGCTAAGAAGCAAAACTCAGCTGTATATTTTCTATATAAAATGTATTTAAAATATACTCATTCACACAGGTAAAAATTGAGAATAGAAAGCATATATTGTACAAAACACAAATTATAAGAATGGCGATATTAGTGCCAGGGACAGTAGACTCCTCAACAAGGAAAATTATCAAAAAGTAAGAGAAACATTTTGCAATAATATCTAGTTTGGTTGATAGTATTGTGTTGAAGGTTACTTCTTATTTTTGATAAAGGCATCACAAATGTAAGATGTCAACTTTATAGGAACACCAAGTAAAATTTTGTGTAATCCTTGAAACTCTTCTGTAAATCTAAAATTACTATTTTTAAAATTTAAAGGCATCCTGATTGAAAAGGAAGATGAAAAACGGTCTTTATACACACATAAGGTGGCTCAGGTGTGCCTGCCATGCAGGAGACCCAGGTTCAATCCCTGGATTGGGAAGATCCCCTGGAGAAGGGAATGACAACCCACTCTAGTATTCTTGCCTGGAGACTTCCAAGCACAGAGGAGCCTGGTGAGTCCATGGGGAGTCGGACACGACTTACTGACTAACACTTTCATTTTCACTTTCAACATAATTAATTCTGAAGAAAATCTCAAAGAATATACAAAAATGTTCCTAGACCCAAGGGATAAATTTAGCAAATTGCAGGATCAAAGATCAGCATACTAAAACAAAGACCAGTATACCATATATTTAATATATACTGCTGATAAACTACCTGGAGCTGAAGTTTGATAATACAATTTGCAATGCCATCACTATATAAAATAGGGATAAGTGTGATATAAAATATGTAAGACCTGTACATAGAAAGCTACAAATATTGCTGCAAGAAAATAAAGAAGATGGATTAAGCAAATGGAGAGATGTACCTTCATTGAGGACTAGAAGACTTAATATGTGTAAGATGTCATTTCCTCTCAAATTTATCTATCCATTCAGTGTTATACCAAATAAAATCCAAATGTGTGTGCTCAGTCATTCAGTCACCCAGAAGACACTTAATAGGAATTGGCAAGCTGATTCAAATCGTTGCTTGAAAATGCAAAGGACCTAGATTAGCTAAAAACAACTTTGACAAAATATGACAAATTTAGATAGATTGTAGTACATGATTTCAAGACAGTATGATGCTGGCATAAATTTAGACAAATAGATCAGTGGGGCGAAATATAGTGTCCTGAAGTAGACTTGCACATATAGGATATACTGATTTTTGATAAAGGTGCAAAGGCAGTACAGCGGGGAGAGGTTATGTTCTTCGATAAAAGGACCTGAAAATTTTAACATTCAAAAATGCAAACCAAAATTGATGTCCCCCCCAAAAAGCGCCTTGATTTCTATTTTAAACCATACACAAAAATAACTCAAGGAGGTGATAGACTAAAAGTTAGACTAAATGTAAAACCTAAAGCTATAGAACAAATAAAAGAAACACTGAAAAAATTCTCTGTGACTTTAGGTTAGGCAAAGATTTCTTATATGCACCAACATCATAATCCGTAAAAGAAATGTATAAACTGGATTTCATTGAAAGTAAGGATTATCTCTCTGGATGTCATTCTTAAGAATAAAAAGATATGTTTCTACAAATCATGCATCTATTAAAGGACTTTCAAGCAGAATATATAATCGACTGTCTAAATAATAACAAAACAAGACAGTCAAAAAAATGGGTGAGAGATTTAAAGATATACAGATGGCAAAAAAGTCACACAGGATGGTTGACGATCACTAGTGATTAGCGTGTGTCAGTGCTCAGTTGCTCGGTTGTGTCTGATTCTTTGCAACCCCATGGACTGTAGCTCACCAGGTTTCTCTGTCCATGAGATTTTCCGGGCAAGAATACTGGAGTGGGTTTCCATTTCCTTCTCCAAGGAACCTTTCCTATCTAGGGATTGAATCCCTGTCTCCGGTCTTGTAGGCAGATTGTTTACCACTGAGCCACCTGGGAAGGCCCAAAGCAGGACATTTGAGCTCAGTTCTAGTACTACATTCCCTGAAGTGGGAAATAAAAGAAGTATATAAGTTGAAAAAATAAAAAAAACTAGACAGATTAGTGTTTTTATGGCTTCACCACTAACACTGTTTTTGAAAAGAACAAATTCTTCTGGGAAAGAGAGCATCAGAGCTTCTGGCTTCGCATATTGGACTGTGCTCGTGAGTTTCCATAGTATTGCAGCTGGATCCTCATCCAAATAAAAGGCACTAAGTGCCTGTTTGTGTGGAGTAGACTCTGAACAGAGAGCGTGTTGGATACTGCACACAATTACCTCCATCCACGAAGGAGTTACTGTTTCTGAAAACATGTACAAAGTCAAAACTGAACAGCCTTGTCAAAAAGGAAAAAAAAAAAAAAAAAAGATACCCGACACTGGATACACGGCAGTGACTTAGCTTTTCCCTGGTGCCATTAGGTCAGTGGGGGGGTATCATTTTTGAGACAGATTCACTTGTTTTTGACAGAATCATGTGTTTAAGTGTATTTGGTTAGAGAGCCTGCCTTCGTTTTAACATTTTTCATTTTTGCTCAGGCTTTTAGCTAGATGTGCAAATAGCTTTTCCAATCAGCTTTGTATTCTCCATGAATACTGAGAGCAGAAGCTGATAAACCCGAGGCAAGCCCAGGGATTTTCAGGAAATCTGTAGGCCTCAGATGAAGCCTCTAGAGAACTGGGACAATATACTCAGGTACCTGGCTCATTTCCTGGTCCACGATGAAGGAAAGAGAGGGAGGGAGGAAGGGAGAGAAGAAGGAAGGAAGGAAGAGATAAGGGAAGGTATTCATGCTTCAAAACAGTAGACTTCCCCTTGGGAGATATATATATGGAAAGGACAAATTCTTCTGGGAATTATATATATCTGTAGGTGGTTTACCACGTGTGTTAGTTATCTATTGCTCCTTAAAAACGGACCCCCTAATTTAGCAGCTTAAAACAACATTTCTTGTCTCATACAGTTTCTGTGGAACAGAACTTCCAAAGTGGCATAGCTGAGCTGTCTGGCTGTCCCGTGGTTGAAAACTAGCAGGACCCTGTGGGGCTATTGGGCAAGAAAGCCTTTCTATGTCCCCCATTTCTTTCAGCAGTTACTTTATTTTATTGGCTGTGCCAGGTCTTAGTTGCAGCATGTAGGATCTTTGATCTTCACTGTGGCATGTGGGGTCTTTAGTCATGGCATGTGGTGCCTGGTTCCCTGACCAGAGATCAGACCCAGACCCCCTTCATTGGGAGTGTGGAGTCTTAACCGCTGGACCACCAGGGAAGTCCTGCCCCATTTCTTGGTTATAGAAAACAGGCTTCATCCAGCCTCCATGACCTCCATGAGCTCCAAGGGGCAGGTTCAGACTCCTGCTAATCAGGGGAGGGCAGGAATGTAGAGACAAGGGAGGAACGGGGAAGAAAGAACAGTGCAGCCTTGGGGCAGGGCCTTGGCTCCCCCTCAAGGGACACACGCAACATTGTCTTCGAGCTGTTTTGCAGATACAGAAACCCCCATCAGGGGGAAAAGTTTTACCTGTTTGCTGCCCACAAACATGTAGACCCAAATCAGTTGGAATCAGAAGGTTGATGATGCTGACTCCCAATTACCTCATCACCAACCAATCAGATGAATATTCAGTACTGAATATTCATTGGAAGGACTGATGTTGAAGCTGAAACTCCAATACTTTGACCACGATGCAGAGAGCCGACTCATTTGAAAAGACCCTGATGCTGGGAAAGATTGAAGGCGGGAGGAGAAGGGGATGACAGAGGATGAGATGGTTGGATGACATCACCAACTTGATGGACATGAGTTTGAGAAAGCTCCTGGAGTTGGTGATGGACAGGGAGGCCTGGCGTGCTGCAGTTCTTGGGGTCGTGAAGAGTCAGACACGACTGAGCGACTGCACTGAATTGAACCAATCAGAAGAATGTGTGTGAGCTGATCGAGCCGTGCTCCTTGAACACTGTGACTCCTCACTGCACCCTCCAAGGCAGTTTTGAGGGAATTAGCCCACTGTGGCCCTCTTGGCCTGTCAGAGAGGTAAAGTATTTTCTATTTCACCCAAAACTTTGTCTCTGAGATTTACCTTGGTGTTGGGATACAGAGGCCTTATTTGGCTTCAGGGTCTCTTATCAAATATTATAGTCAAGATGTCAGCCAGAACTGCTCAGAAGAAAGCTCTGGCTGGTACTGGAAGATCCACTCCTCAAGTAGCTCCCTCCTCACCAATATGTGAATGCCTTTGGCTCTTGGTAAAGGCAGCGGTTCCTTAGCAAACGGGTCACCGCTCAGCTGCTCAACTGCGTGTGTTCCTCCCATGACACCGTATCTGATCTCCTCAAGAGTGTGTTGTCTCCAAGAACAAGATGGAAGCGACAGTGATTTTTGTGACCTAATCTCACAAGCGATACCCCATCCTTTCTGCAGGATCTGCTTGGATTCACAGGCCAACTCTATTCAGTGGAACAGCCTAAGTAAGGGTGTAAAAGAGCAGAAGAGGGGGTCACTGGGGACAGTGTTGGAGTCTGGCTACCACACCACGCTTTCAATTTTTTAGAGCATTTCACATGTAGCATTACATGTGAATACTGCTTGAGCTTTGCAGAAAGCACCAAGCTCATGATCACCATCGTTTTATGCCCTCAGTTTTCCTGTCTGCATCAACTACAGCTTCTTTTGGTAAGTGACTGACAAAGGAGCCTATACATGTTTATTTGAAGCGCAATGAGTCTGCATAGCTGACACTGGCTGTATTCCATCTAGACCTCCTCCAGTCCCTTTTTACCATTCATGCATTCCTTTTCCATTTTCAGGTTTTTGTTTTGATTTTTAGGGTTTATTTTGCCTTTGGCTGCCTATGCCTGCTACTCTCTTTGAATTACTATTCTTGTGCTAGAAGCCTGTTAGAAGCCCTGTTAGCAGCCCTGAGCCGGGTTACCGAGCCTCCCCAGTCACCATGTATAGTTCAAATGAAAACAATTCTAACATGGAAGGAGGGTTGATAAAATTGTGCTATCTGCCATGACCACAGTTTCAGTGCTTTTTCTCTTAAAATCTTTTTTAAAAAGTATTCTTACTACTCTAAGATCCCTCAGTGTTCTTGAGTGATTTAACATGGATCAATCTCATAAAGCTGAATGTGACAATCAGGATCAAAATCAATGAACGCAGTGAATAAATAGGGCAGCCGCAGAAGGCAGATGCATGGAAAGAAAGGGCGCAGTCTCCAGACTTCCCTGGTCATCCAGTGGTTAATCTGCCTTGCAATGCAGGGGACCCAGGTTCGGTCCTTGATCACGGAACTAAGATTCCACATGCAGGGCAACTAAGCTTGTGCTTTGCAACTACTGAGCCTGAGCCACAGCTAGAGAGTCTGTGCGCTGCAAGAAAGATCCCTCGTGCCACAGCTAAGACCCATAACAAATAATTTTTTTTTTTAAAGAATGCAGTTTCTACGCAGGCATCACTGAAGCTTTCTATAGCCAATGCCCACCCCCAGATCTTGTCGGAGGTCACTATTCCCATGCACCCCAAGAGCTTCTACAGCCAGTATCAGCAACTCTGTGCCTGAAAGCTTTCTTTGGCCAAAGAAATTTACTCAGCCTGAACCATGTCCTGTGCAGTTAATCCCCTGGGAGCAATCTTCAGCCACCTAGGAAAGTCATGAGAATAAGTACTGTCGGGGGGACAGCTCCGAGGCAACCCCACAAGGTCTTTGAGAGCCTTCCAAGGGGATTGAAGCTCAAGTGACCACAGAGGCCTCCTCCCTTCTTTGACTTACCCCTCTTCTTCCCTTCTGGTGCTCCTAAGGGTCGACTCCAAAATGAACTAATTACAGTCAGAACGTTATCTCAGGATGCGTGGAAATCCAGCCAAAGACAGACCAAGGGAAGGCCATGGTCTGGCCATTGCAAAGCCTCCCAGGGTACATTTTCAAATGAATTGATAAACACAGACTGGGATTCAACCAAAGAGACAGAGAAACTAGACATCTTCAGTTCGTCGGCAGGATCAGTGTTTGGTGTTAAACATCTTTTACCTAAGTGCCGTGATTATATTGAATCCATGCTGCTGCTGTTAAGTTGCTTCAGTCGTGTCCGACTCTGTGTGACCCCATAGACGGCAGCCCACCAGGCTCCCCCGTCCCTGGGATTCTCCAGGCAAGAACACTGGAGTGGGTTGCCATTTCTTTCTCCAGTGCAGAAAAGTGAAAAGTGAAAGTGAAGTCGCTCAGTCGTGTCTGACTCTTAGCGACCCTACGGACTTCGGCCCACCAGCGTCCTCCGTCCATGGGATTTTCCAGGCAAGAGTACTGGAGTGGGGTGCCATTGCCTTCTCCATTGAATCTATATTCAATGCCAAAAATTCAGTGAATAACTATGATCCCAGTGAAAGTGAGATTCGTGTCTCGTTGCAAATTTTTACTCCTAGAGAACAACCTTCTTTCCAAATATTGAGTGGACCACTGCCCCCACCCCCACCCAACACACACACACACACACATATTGCCCACAAGCAATATTTTAAACTTTTAAAAATATCTCACTCTTTTCTAAAAATAACTTAAGATAACTCATAATAATGCATAAAATGCCACAAGAGAATGTAAATCAGGAAAAGTGAGGGGAAAGGTAGGTAAACTTTAGGAAAGTACCCCAAAATGAAGCTAGGAATAATGTTAAAATCAATACAAGCAGGCCATTTTAACTCTCAGCTTTTTTAATACTGAAAAGGGATGAAAGCGACACATATAAAGCCACTAGTGGGAATTCCAGTATCCACAGTTTCTGGATCCTGACTGTGCTCTGTCTTAGACACAGGCCTTTTGCTGGCCCACAGAGGACCACTCAGGAGCCTCCATCAGATGAAACGGAGCACAGTTCAAAGAGCTTACAAGCCTTCCTGCCCCTTGGGGTCGGGGCAGCGATAGGAAAAGGCGGAGTTCTCTCTCCTCCTCCGGTCCTCTCCTGCGAACAAGAACAGTCACAGGAGCGGCAGGAGAATAAACAGACTTAGTGCTGTCTACAGACAGCTGCTGGAGCACTCCGTCATCTGAAAAGAAGCAAGCTGAAAATATGAATGGCTTTGCTGCCGTTCAAACTAACGCAGACGCTGCCCCCTCCTCCCTTCTCCACTCCTTTCCCCATTTATTTTCCTGGTGACAGTTTCCAGAGCTTTTCTCTTTGATTTTCTTATAATGAAATTCATGAAGGAGTGAACAGAGAGATTTTCGAGGAGAATTATAAGCTTGACAGACGATGGCTATTTAGGCTATTTTAATTAAGTCCTAAATGCTTCAAGAGAACACAGGACGTCAACCGCCACCACAAAGAAACACGGGAAGGGTGTCAGCTTTACTGCTAGTGAAACAGATAAAACGCAGTAACGCCATCCTGCCCAGCACGAATCTTCTGTCCTTTATTCCTCAGGCTGTGCTCATCTTGGGTCCGTCCTGTTCCATTGCTGTTGTCGCGTGGCTCGAGGCAGAGCTGTCTAAGAAGCAGCCTCCGATTCTGTTCTCATCCCTGGGATCTGAGGTCTTTGCAGGCCGATAGGCGTCTCTGGCTTTCCTTTGTTGGAACAGATAACTGCATTTCCGAGATGGAGGGAAATCTGACTTTGCAGGCCACACGGAAAGCTTCCTGGGCCCCTCTGATTTCCCCCACAGGGCCTGCTGACAGAGGCCTGCTCTTTGACATCAAATTTAACCATCGTTTCACTGAAGAAGCCATTATTAAAACGATGTTCCCTTTCTGAAATTAAAAAGTAAAAGAAGGAACTGGATTTTATTCTCAGTGAACTTGCCACATCTCTACAATTATGGTACGGCCAGTACCTATCACAGAAAACTAGTATGAAAATTAAAAGAAAAAAAAAGTAAAGTGCTATGTGCCCTGTCTGAAATATAGTTAAGTACTCAGTAATGTTTAATAACAGTTTCTTCGTTTTTATTTATCTATTTTTAGGCCACTCCACGCAGCATGAAAGTGAAAGTTAGTCACTCAGTTGGGTCCCACTCTTTGTGACCCCATGGACTGTAGCCCACCAGGCTCCTCTGTCCATGGGATTCTCCAGGTAAGGATACTGGAGTAGGGAGCCATTCCCTTCTCCAGGGGATCTTGCTGACCCAGGGACTGAATTTGAATCTCCTGCATTGCAGGCAGATTGGTTACCATCTAAGCCACGCAGCATGTGGGATCTTAACTCCCCAACCAGGGATCAAAACCTTTCCCCTGTGCTTTGAAAGCACAGAGTCTTAACCACTGGACCACCATGGAAGTCCCTAACGTTTTCTTGGTTTTTAAATGATCATATGGGCTTCTGACACGACTCAGCAACTAAGCCACATATTCTGTGTCATGCACTCGAACAGATACTTTCTTTTGGTACAATTATCGTTTACCCTCACAAGAGCCCTGAAAAACGGGCTTTATAAAACGTGTCTTTTTTCTGTTTATCGTGTCGTAGGAAAAGAGCAAATCAGCCAAGATGGCGGGGTCATGCTCTCTCCCCGCGGCCTGTCCCTTTCGCCCCGCGCTTTGTGAACGATGATTACGTAGCAGCTGAGCGCACATATAAGCACTGCGCATGCGCCTCACAAGGTACTCGCTTGGCCCCCGCTGCTTTTGCTCTGTAGGTATATACGGGCTTCACCCGGAAAACCCCGGAAGGCTGTGTGCCCTTATGTTGTGTTATGTTATGTCTGCTGCTACGTTGTGCCAGCCAGGAGAGAATAAACATGTCTGCAGTTCCTAGGGCTCCTCGAATCTTCCAGCCTCTCAGCTCCTGCCTTGCCTACCACGGGTTCAGGGAACAGTGTGCACGGTGAGACACAGCAAGACAAGGGGCGCTGTGAGCAGGGCCAGGGATACAAGTGTAATGCGAGCTCTTTGCAGAAAACTTTAAAAAAGAAGAAATGATAGATAGAAGTGATTTATTGTCTCATCACTTAGAATTAATCACAATCTTTTAAGTATGATTTGTCCTGATGAGTGCCCTTGTGCATAAAATATTTGGTACTTTACAAAATTGGACTCATATTGCAGATAAACGTGGCTTCCTGTGTTCACTTAACTCTATAGCATGAGTCTTTCCTCAGGACCTTTCATATTTTTGACTAACATTGGTTATTGTATATGCCATCAGAAAGATGCATACTAATTTATACTTAATATTCTGCCAGGTAGCTATTGCTGTCCTACTTTTCAGCTAGGAAAATTGATGACAGGACAGCTGAGCCATGTGCAGACCCAGGCTAATTATTATTTTGTATAATTTCCTGTTGATGCCATCACACATAGATCCTCTGTTAACCATTCCTGGATTGCTCCATTATTTTACAGCCTAAAATAAAAAGGAGCTCTGGAGAAAAAATATTAATTGGTTAATTAAAAATTAAATAAAATGCTTAAAATCCTTAGAACTACTAAGTGTCAAAGTCTTTCCTGTGAATTGAATGAATTAGTAATACAGTTTGAATAACAATGCATTTAACCTTCTCTGCTAAAAAAGATGAATAAAATATGAAAAATGAAAGGTCACAGTTTTCAAAGGTGTCCTTGTTATGTATACATTTTCTTTTCTGTCTGACAAAACGTCTGGTTAGAGCTAATTGGTCAACATCAGGAAAGTGTATAGATGGCATTTCATTCTGAATGGAAGATTTTGAACTGATCGCATGAAGCGGAGTTGCTCTGGGTGAAAGGCTGAGATTTCAATCTCAATAAAACCATGCAGGAAGCAGCTCACTGCTACGGCTCCCTCTGTTGAGGCTGCCCGAGAGCCTGAGGCTCTTGGCTCCGTTTTTCTTGGGTTTTCTGTCTTAGAGAATCCATCACCCCCATCACCATGCTCTTCTTTTGATGTTTTCTTAATCCAAATCTCAAGCTGTCTTTCATTCAGACTCCAATCTCTTTTCTTCAACTACCAACTGGGAGTTTTTATTTAGATAGCTTAGAATGGCTTCGAACTCAAGGCTTTAGAGGCAAACGTTGGTGTATCTTTCCAACATCGCTGTCATGGTCTACACCTTCCTTGGCCTGGAAATGGTGCATCTTCTCTGACTCATTCTTCAATGTTCGCCATCCCCAAAGACTGATTTTTGTACTTTTCCCCGTCCAGCCTAGAGATTGTCATACTGAGTGAACCTAAGGCAGACAGAGAAAGACAAATATCATATGATATTGCTTATATATGAAATCTTAAAAAAAATGGTAAAGATTAACTTATTTACAAAGCAGAAGCAGATTAACAGATTTCTAAATCAAATTTATGGGATGTGGGGAAAAGTGATAAATTGGGAGATTGGGATTGACATATACACACTTCAGTTCAGTTCAGTTACTCAGTCATGTCTGACTCTTTGCAACCCCATGAACCACAGCATGCCAGGCCTCCCTGTCCATCACCAACTCCCGGAGTCCACCCAAACCCATGTCCATTGAATCGGGGGTGCCATCCAACCATTTCATCCTCTATCGTCCCCTTCTCCTCCTGCCTTCAATCTTTCCCAGCATCAGGGTCTTTTCCAATGAGTCAGCTCTCCCATCAGGTGGCCAAAGTACTGGAGTTTCAGCTTCAACATCAGTCCTTCCAATGAACACCAGGATTGATCTCCTTTAGGATGGACTGGTTGGATCTCCTTGAAGTCCAAGGGACTCTCAAGAGTCTTCTCCAACACCACAGTTCAAAAGCATCAATTCTTCTGTGCTCAGCTTTCTTTATAGTCCAACTCTCACATCCATACATGACCACTGGAAAAACCATAGCCTTGACTACACAGACCTCTGTTGGCAAAGTAATGTCTCTGCTTTTTAATATGCTGTCTAGGTTGGTCATAACTTTCCTTCCAAGGAGTAAGCGTCTTTTAATTTCCTGGCTGCAGTCACCATCTGCAGTGATTTGGGAGCCCAGAAAAATAAAGTCAGCCACTGTTTTCACTGTTTCCCTATCTATTTGCCATTAAGTGATGGGACCAGATGCCATGATCTTAGTTTTCTGAATGTTGAGCTTTAAGCCAACTTTTTACACACTACTATATATAAAATAGTTAAATAACAAGGACATGCTGTATAGCACAGGAAATTCTACTCAGTACTCTGTAATGACCTATATGGAAAAAAAATCTAGAAAAGAGTGGACATGTGTATATGTGTAGATGATTCACTTTGGTGTATGCCTGAAATGAACACAACATTTTGGATCAACTATAATAAAAAAATTTTAAGGAAATTTTCCCATCCAAAATGGGATCTCATTGCCCAAAGTCCTGTAATGATACCTGTTCCAATTATCTCTGCAGCCCTCTCAGCCCACTCAGCCTGCCTCTTGCTCCAGGTGCTATCAAGGCATCCTTCTGACCGAATTCCAACAGTGCCTCCCTCTACCAAGGGTAATTTCCTTTGTTGGAGTCTCAAAACATTTCCTACTATGTCTCCATTTTGGCCCAACCCTACTCTTTTGTTTGTTCTGCTCTGTGTACTTTCTCTGTTCAGTGTCCAAGCCCCACGGGTTTCCCTGGTGGCTCAGATGGTAAAGAACCTGCCTGCAATGCAGGAGATGCAGGTTTGATCCCTGGGTTGGGAAAATCCCCTGGAGAAGGGAATGGCAACCCACTCCAATAATCCTTCCTTGGAGAATCCCCATGGACAGAGGAGCCTGGCAGGCTACAGTCCACAGAGTTGCAAAGAGTCAGACACAACTGAGCAGTTAAGCACTGTCCCCATGGTGCTATCTTGAAATGATGGTTTCCAACTCTGAATGCTCATCAAAATTCTCTGGGGATCTTTTCTAAAGAAATGCACATGCCTGAGCCCCACATGCCTGAGTAAACTCATTATCTGCAGTTGCGTGGGTGCAGACTTTAGTATCATCAAAAGCACCCCTCCACTTCCCGTGACCTTGATAAACAGCCAAGGGGTTTGAACCACGGACTTGGAAACAAAACTCACTACCATTGACACCCAGCTTCTAAGTGGTCAAATTCAAGCATCACTTGACTCAACTATAAGAGATTTAACTTGTAAAATGACGCCTCATGCAGTATTTAAATTGCTTTCCTCTCTATCCATACAACATGAATTTTCCCTTTCTTCTGTAGTCAGGAGAAGAGAGCTTGTCTAAGCAAGGATGAGGTTTAGGTTGAATGAGGAGAGGGGATTGGAGGCAAGGTTGTCCTACCAGCCACTCCATGGAAAGAACAGCGAGCTTCCTGCTCTTCTTCAAGGTTTCTCCAGCCACAGTGGGATCAGGCCAGATGGGGTGTGAGCAGAGACTCGGGAGCTAGCCCCTTGGATCCTGCACCAACCCAGGGCAGCCCACTGCTTTGTACTTGCTGGCTGCCACACCCTGGACCTAGACAACAATGTATTTTTCCCTGGGGTGTGGGCTGCAAGTGACCCTCTCAGCCTATGAGTTCTGAGGCAACGCATCAGCTATGATGCTTATAAGAACCAATGCAAGAACTCAGTGACTATAACTGGTATAAAGTGAAACTTATTCTATGGCCTAGGATATTGGTATGATAGACCTGTTTTTTGGCATCTGTGGTGTGTACTCTTTTCTCTCAAAAATGAGGATTTAGCATTTAAACTTAATGGGTCAATGAATGATTGTGGAATTTCTACTGTGCTTCACACTGTACCAGGCACTTTAGTGAATAGAACATCGGAAGTAAACCCCCTGCCTTCAGAGAACATCTGTTTTGTGCACCTGTGTAAGCTAATGAAAAAATTGTGAGTTGAAAGGGCAGTGCTCTCTGGATCTTTGAGAGTGTGTTAGTCGCTCAGTCGTATCCGACTCTTTGCGACTCAATGGACCATAGCCCGCCAGGCTCCTCTGTCCATGGAATTTTCCTGGCAAGAATACTGGAGTGAGTTGCCATTTCCTCCTCCAGGGGATATTCCTGACCCAGGGACTGAACCTGGGTCTCCTGCATTGCAGGTGGATTCTTTACCATCTGAGCCACCTGAGAAGCCCTGCCATGGGATAGATATATGTGTAAGCTCCTTTTTGTCTTAGGAGTCTATGATTTGACTGAAAAAAACAAGTTCTATGTCAAAGAAGGTAATTCTGAGCCAGAAAAACATAACTTGGTGGGGAAAAAAGTGTTCTTTAGCCCATCATTAAATTATATTCTTCCATGTAGAGGACCATAACACAGCTATATGTTTAAGCTACTCTCCTTCCAAAAGTTAAAGGGAACAGGTCTACTTGTTGACCTATTGGGTTCTGAATAGCTACAATTTTCAACATCTAATGGCCTTCCATTTCAGAACTAAGAAGTACTTTAAACCTAATTAGAAACACTCTGTGCAATATTTTCAAGTAGGAAAAGTTCAAAATTGAATCAACAAGTAGGAAATGTTCAAGCAGAAAATTTGTCAACAGGGACCGACTCAAAGGAAATTGACATATTTTAAACTGAGAGAAAGAAAAACCACTGTTTTCTCAAAATAATGAACTCCATAAGTCCCCTCTCATTCCTAAAAGGTTTGTCACTTTCTCCAGTTCCCTTCCATCTTCCTATTCAGTTAATATGTTTGCATTTCCATATAAAATGTCAAATTACATCACTAGTCCACCACTAACAAAGTTACATAAAATATTTTGCTCTTTCACAAAGCTTCCATTTATTTTTGCCACTATCTGCAGTGTGCATTCAATGTAAAGCATCACCAAATGAGAAGTTTTCATTCTGATATGGATGTGATCATTCTCTGAAATAGGAGAGGGTTTTATCTCAGGACTTATTGGCCCTATGGTTGGTCTTGAAAACGCACTGCCTGTGATCCATTTGGGAGTATCTTGTATAGACCACCTCTTAGCCAATCAATGGAACTGATGCCTTGGTTTCTGTTGATTTAGAGTAGCCTTATGGAAAGGAGGATTTCCCAGGTGGTGCTCCTGGTAAAGAACCCTCCTGCCAATACAGGAAACATAAGAGACACAGGTTCAATCCCTGAGTCTGGAAAATCCCGTGGAGGAGGGCATGGCAACCCACTTCAGTATTTTTACCTGGAAAATCCTATGGACAGAGGAACCTGGCAGGCCGAAGTCCATAGGGTCACACAGAGTCGGACACTACTGAAGTGATTTAGCACACACAAACAGAAAGGAAGGGCTTCCCCAGTGACTCGTGGTAAAGAACCCACCAGCAATGCGGTAGACTCAGAAGACATGGGTTTGATCCCTGGGCAGGAAAGATCTCCTGGGGGAAGGCATGGCAACCACTCCTGTTCTTGCCTGGGAAATTTCATGGACAGAGGAGCTATAATCCATGGGGTCACAAAATTGAACACGACTGAAGCAACTGAGCACACACACACACACAGAAAAGAAAAAGATGTATTTTCCATTTCAAACTAAAGTCCTGTGGATCTGAAACTCCGCATAATATATTCATGTCTTTGGATTAATTTTTTTGCTTCATGTGAGACAGCTAAACCTATTCAAAGCCATTTACACCGTGGTGTGAGCTAGTTCATTAGCCACTTTCTGCTGTGGCTGCCAGCTGTGATGTTCATTTGGATCAGAGAGAGTAAGATGGATAGAGTCACTTCTGGGATAGCAAATTGCTGTGAAGACCACCAACCCCTTGGGACAAGGGTAGGGATCCCTCTGTAGCAATTAAAGACTTGGGTCTGAAGCAGCAGTGAAGTAGTACAGCCTAAGGTCAAGGAAAATGCTCCTCCCACAGCACTAAGAAATGACCTAAGGCCTTCCCTGATGGCTTTGTGGTAAAGAATCTGCATGCCAACGCAAGGGACACGGGTTTGATCCCTAGTCCAAGAAGATCCCACGTACCATGGAGCAACTAAGCCTATGGATGACAACTACTGAGCCTGCGCTCCAGAGCCTGGGAGCCTTAAGTACTGAAGCCTGTGCACCCTAGAGCCCATGCTCTGCAACAATGAGAAGCCCGTGAGCCACAAGTAGAGAGTAGCGTCCGCTGGCCTCAGCTAGAGAAAGCGCGGGTGACGCAATGAAGCCCCAGCACAGCCAAAAATAAATAAATAATTTTAAAAAGAAATGATTTGAAATGGAAAGGCATGCCCTTAGCTTCTCTGTCTACACCCTTTAGCTACCAGCTAGAAAAAGAGAATTGACGAGCTCCTAAAAGCCCTGCCTGGATTCCTGGGATTCTCTGGATGAATTGTGAAGGTGCTTTCCTCCTGGGTAGGTTTCCCTCTGGCCGGTTCTCAGCTGTTCAGTAGCCGTGAAGTGGGCAGAGAGCAGTCCAGTGGTGGTGTGGGACCTTCCAGGGCAGGGTGAGGGGTTTGGATCATGAACTCTTCCCCGGCCTTGTGGGGGCATCCTGAAGATCAGAGAAACCTCAGTATCAGAGGAGGAGCCTACGAGAGGAGGCCTAGACATGCTCAGAGGAGAGAAGTGGAAACATCACCTGGAGATTTCTGTCTCTGTGGTGCCATTGTTTTTCCTCTTACTCAAGCTGAACCTTTCTTTCTTAATGCTTTGTTTTTTGACCCTGATGTATGGCATGCAGAATCTTAGTTCCCCAACCAAGGATCGAACCCACACGGCCTGTGTTGGAAGTGTGAGTCTAACCACAGGACCACCAGGGAAATCCCCAAGTTGAACCTTTGGAAGGCATTTTAGATTCTATTTTTGAAGTCAGTCTCAAGTATGATCTCTGTTCCCTGAATATTTCATCAGTGATGTCTCTCCTCCATGTCTCCACAGTGGGTCACAGTCAGACCTGCATCACCCGTCACCTGGACTGTGTCACCTGTCACCTGGGCAGTGTCACCCGTCACCTGGACTGTGTCACCTGTCACCTGGGCTGCATCACCCGTCACCTTGGCAATGTCACCTGTGACCTGGGCTGGTCTTCTGGCCAACAGTCCCAGTCCCATCAATTTGGCCCTCATCATATAGCCAGAAAGATGTCCTCCAAGGGTAACTTTTCTTCCCCCAAACCTTTAAAAGATCTTCCTCTCACTCCTAAAGGGTTCCCCTAATTGGGGCACCCTTACCACTGGTAGCTCTGAGGGCCCCTTTGGAGACCTGTGGTGACGGCCTCACTCACAAGATTCCGCATCACCAGGCCTGTTCCCTTTCCACCTTCACCTCCATCCTCCTAGGTGAGAAGTTTGCCAGATGTGCTCAAAGGCTTTCACACTCTTCAGAAACCTGCTGGTTTCCCTTTACAGCCCAGAGACAGTAGGCTCGGAGCCTTTGCAGACAAACGTGTATTGCCATTACGGTTCATTCATCCCTTTCCTTCACCATCGCATTTTCTTAGTTCCTGAGCTGAATTGTGTCCTCCATGTTATGAGAAAAACTGTACAAAATCTGATGGTGAGTCTGTGTCCAGGGAATCTGGAAAAGCAAGCTCTCTATTTCTTTCTGTCTCCGGTCAAAAATGGGTGAGTGATACAAATGAACTTATTTAAAAGAGAGAAACAGACTCACAGATTTAAAAAAAAAAATTAGGGTTACCAAAGGGGAAACGTGGTAGGGAGAGGAATAAGTTAGGAGTTTGAGATTAACAGATACACACCTACTATATACAAGACAGATAATCAACAAGGACCTACTGTATAACACAGGGAATCCAACTCAATATTCTGTAATAAGCTATATGGGGAAAGAATCTAAAAAAGAGTGGATGTATGTTTCTGTATAACTGAATTGCTCTGCTGTATACCTGAAACTAAGACAACATTGTACACCAACTATACTCCAATAAATATAAAGTAATATAGCTGGAAAGAGATTGAAAGTATTTAAGGGTCAAAAATATTATGCTGAGTAAAAAAAAGAGTCAGGTGGGAAAGAATATATGTTATATGACTCCATCTATTTGTATGTTGCATGTGTGTTAGTCGCTCAGTCATGTCCAAATCTTTGCGACCCCATGGACTGTAGCCCACCAGGCTCCTCTGTCCATGGGGTTCTCCAGGCAAGAATACCGGAGTGGGTTGCCGTGCCCTCCTCCAGGGGATCTTCCTGACCCAGGGATCAAACCTGCAGCTCCTACACTGCAGGTGGATTCTGAACCATCTGAGTTAGGAAAAGGCAACTCCAGCAACAGAAAGTAGATCACCCTGGGGTTGAGCACAGGAACAGCACTGACCACAAACAGGTGCTTTTGGAGCTGGAGTGGGCATGGAATTTTCTAAAACTGAACTGTGGCACCGGTGACAAAACTCCGTAAATGTAATGAACTGCAAAAGAAACATTGAATTATGCATGTAAATGAGTGAGGTTTATGATATGTAAATTATAACTCATCAAGGATCTCAGTTAAAAAAAAAAAGTGTGTGTGTCCTAAGAAGAGTTAGCTGCCGTCCACGTATCACATGTTACCTGAGGCACTCTGAATGATGTTAAAAGAGAGAATTTTAGATAGCACGCCTCTCTTCCTGTTTCCTGGAATCACGGGGGCTGTCGGGTCCCTTTCAGGTGCTGACATCAAATGCTGGCAGGTGATGAAGTCCCACAGGCTTCCCCATGGCTCAATGGTAAAGAATCCACCTGCAATGCAGGCTACAACGTGGGAGCCTCGGGTTTGATCCCTGGGTGGGGAAGATCCCTGGAGAAAGGAAATGGCAACCCACTCCAGTGTTCTTGCCTGGAAAATCCCATGGACAGAGGAGCCTGGTGGGCTCCTGTAGCCAGCCAGGCTTCTCTGTCCACGGGGTCGCAAAGAATCAGACACAACTTAGCCCAAGAAACAACAATGAAGTTCCACATCCGTGGCTTCCCACGAGCCCACAGCTGGCCCGTGTCCTCATGTTCCGCAGGGGCTGATCTCCGAGAGCAATCGCGTCTTAACAGAAGAAGTGCCTGTCAGTTCTGAGATTCACTCAGACACGCCCTAGAGCTTTCGTCTTGGCCAACTTCTCCCTTGGACGGTTCACTCAGAGGAAGCCAGGTGTCACCTTGTCAGCGGCCCCGCGGGCAGGCCCACGTGGTGAGGCAGTGAAACTGCCACCGGCACCGGGTGAGTGGGCTGGGATCTTCTAATCCAGGGAAGGAGCGGGTGACCACAGCCCCAGGAAACCTCCTGACCGCAACGTCTAGGGAGACCCCGTCCACCAGAACCACCCAGCTGAGTCTCCCTGGCTCCTCGTCCTGAGAAGGTGAATGAGGTCATCGAGGTTTGTTATCTTAAGCTGCTGAGTTTGGGAGTAACGTTCATGCAGAAACAGTTAACTAGTACAGCTTTGCAGCTAGATCAGGGAGTCAAAAATCAGCACACTGGGGCTGGCGTGGCTCCTTTCTGGCTGTGTGACTCTGTGGGCTCTTTACCTCTCAGAGCCCCAGGTTCCTCATTTAAAATATCCACTTTCTCTCATAATTCTGACCTCACAGAGATATAATTAAGTGGGGAAAGAGGTAAGCGGCACACTTAATACTGGGCTTGCCTAGTGTCAATGACAGTTCAGTGCTCATTAATTCATAACTAACTTAAAGAAGCACCGGATATTAATCTACATTTTTTTTTAATTTTAAAAATTTAAAAACACCTCCTTAATCTACCTTTGGCATGAAAATAGTTTCTAGATTGGAGAAAACAGGTTGACTAGCAAGAATCCAATGAGCGGTACAGATGAGATGGACAGAAGGCTGGTAAAAATAGTGATTGTGTGGTGACCCAGAAGGGGCCCCCAGGGCCTGATTCATTTATGCATGAAATATAAATCCACATGGAGAGATTTTTAGCTTGCCAGCAGGACCTGGAAGGTTTCTGCTTGATGGCCCTGTCCTGGTGGGAGGTCTGGCTCAGGGAGATGTGAACAACGTCTTCTCCTTAAGGATGTTGTGTTGGAAATTGTTAAGGAGATTGCTCCTATTTTCCTGGCACTTCCACACCTCCTTAAGCAGGCTGTGAGCACCTCTCCCAGGCGACTGGGTATGTAGGTGTTAGAAGGTGGGTCCCTGCCACGAGTTCGCCTTCTTGCCCTCCCCTGCTGTGACCTGGTGCTATTCAGATACACCAGGGACACCCCCTCCTGTCCTTGTCTCCTGCTCTCCTCCCTGAGCTCCTGGACAGGCAGTTGCTCCGGGTCCTCACTCTCTCTCGGCTTCCCTTCTGTTTGGTGGAGTTGGCTCCCCAGTCCTGAGCCAGGCAGAGATGGGGGCCAGTGTAGACAGTTACAACCAGCCTCCTGGTTATACTCTGAAGTAAAAATAACAACAGCAACAGGAGTAAATCACTGGGCTTTGTCTCCTGTGGATGCTTTAAGATAACAGTAAGGGCTTCCCTGGTGGCACAGAGGTAAAGAACCCACTTGCCAATGCAGGAGACGTGAGACACAGGTTGGATCCCTGGGTCAGGAAGATCCCCTGGAGGAGGGCGTGGCAACCCACTCCAGTATTCTTGCTTGGAGAATCCCAGGGACAGAGGAGCCTGGCGGGCTACAGTCCATGGAGTCACACCCAAGGAGTCAGGCACGACTTAGAGACTACACAACGTTAACAACAATGACAAGGACGTAGAGGGGCTAACTCTGAGAGGGTAAAGCAGCACGAGGTCACATATTTCCCATCCTTGGGGGTGGGGAGACCTCCACTGCACCTGCACAGAAAGAAAGGCTCCCTGGGGGTCAGAAAGGGAGCGGACTCCAGACCACAGTAAGTTTTGCCATTAATAACTTCCCAAAGGCCCTTGGGCAGAAATCCATCTTGCTAAAGGATGCATATGCACAGAGAGGAGGGCCCTGAGTCAAAGAAAAAGTAAGACGGTTGGCCAGAGGGAAACAAAGACTGCCTTGTATAAATGACTTAAACTTCCCCGAGGCACACCTGTCTGAGCTCAGCCACGCATCTGTCCACATTCTTTTCTGATAAACACCTTACTTTCCTGTGTACTTGCTGTCTCCTTAATTTTTTTTTTTTCCAATGCAGACAAGAGCTGGGGCCAAGACTCTAGACTCTGGCCCTCGTGGTCTAGCGGTTGGGATATGGCGTTCTCACTGCTGTGACCAGGTTTGGTCCCTGGTCAAGGAACTAAGATTGTGCTTCAAGCTGCTGCTCACTGAAGTGAAGTGAAATGTACTCAGTCCTGTCCGACTCTGCGACCCCATAGACCGTAACCCACCAGGCTCCTCTGTCCATGGGGTTCTCTGGGCAAGAATACTGGAGAGGGTTGCCATGCCCTCCTCCAGGGGATCTTCTTGACCCGGGTCTCCTGCCTTGCAGGCGGATTCTTTACTGTCTGAGCCTCCAGGGAAGCTGCTCTCTGGTGCTGCCCCAAATCCGTCCTTCATCCCGTGTGGCCTCTGAGTGGTGAGCTGTGCACCCCTCTCTACGATCCGCAAGTGTAACAAATGTCTCTCTCTTTCTTACAGGTCTTGAGTTATTTTGTGTCTGCACTTAACTGATTAGGAAAAGAACCCATTTTAAGTAACATAATGATTACTTACAACACAAATGGTTTATCCTCAAGAAAAATTTTCATCAGAGATGAGGATATGAGTCCCCAGGGTACAGAGAGAAACCCTGAAGCCTTCTGGCTGGAGGTTTCTGGAGAGACACGTGTGGGGCGAGAAGCCTGGTCCTGCTCTCAGACTGTGAGTCTCTTATCTCATCTCTGAACCCCAAGGACGCAGCCCAGAGCAGCTGAGGCCCTTCCAACCTCCTCTTCTTGCTTCAAAAGAAAGCTGAGCATAGCAATGTGTGCCCAACACTTAAAGTCAAACTCCGGCTGAAGGCTTCACCTAGGACTTCTGCTCAAGACTCTGCCTCTTTTTTTTGTTTTAATTTACACTTTGTATTTTGTACTGGAGTGTAACCAGTTAACAGTGTTGTGATGGTTTCAGGTGAACAGCAAAGGGACTCAGCCAGACGTATACACATATCCTTTCTCCCCCAAACTCCCCTCCCATACAGGCTGCCACATAACATTGGCAAGGCTCTGCTTCCTGATGTCCACGTGCAAAATGCAGGCCAGTAGAGCTCCTGCAGACGAAGGCTCTGCATCCAAGTGACCCTCCAGGGTCCCAGATGCGATCTGGACCAGCTTCACCATTTGGGGTCGCTTCTGACACCCTGATGCTCTGACACCCTGACATACTGACACGCGGCCCTCCTCGTGGCTCTGTGATGCCATGGGGGGCTGCAGGCTGGTCACAGTTCCAAAGCACTGGGGATGCTGCCCGCTTTCTCAGGTCAGGAGGAGCTTGCTGGAAAGCACACGGCTTCCCTGTGCAGACAGTACTGGGGAGATTCGCCAGCTCCACAAGCCCCTCTACTCCATGTGGTGATCTCAGCCCTAACAGAAGTTCAAGAGTCTGCGATGGTGGCCAGTTTTGCAGAAGGGGTCTCTCGGGCTGCCAGTTTCATGCCAGATTTTACGGTCATTTTCTCAAGTTTCTCAAACGGGGGTTCCAGATATGCAAGTGGCTTATGTAAGGGAAGAGATCATTTTCCTCCCTTCTCTTAGGGTCCCTGGATGGGTGTGAAAACTAAGTTCACAAAGACAGATTAGGAGAAAAGCATACACATTTGCTTGAATGTCTACATGTACACAGGAGCCTTCACAGGCAAGGGAGACCTGGAGGAATAACTAGAGCAGGAAGACAAAGAAGTAATACATTTGTAAAGACCTGCAAGAAGGTTCGAGCTAGGAGTAGGAAGCGACAAGGGAACTAGGAGGAAAAGGGTGAGTTGTACGAGGTTTGTGCAGCTGTCTCTGCCCCTGATCCCCTGTCTCAGGGGATGAGAATGCCGGCCTCCTTTCTGGTTAGGGGGGCACCTTCCACAGGGCAGATTTATCTCCTGCTTTCCCAGAAGAAGGGCGAGGGGTGGAGTCAGAGTGATATTTTGGCTTCTGCCGTTGAAAAAAAGTCCTTCAGCTGAAGATATTAATATGCTGGAGATATAATATTTGGGGGAGTGGGTCCTGGACTCCAGGCTTTCCTGGTGGCTCAGCAGTAAAAAATCTGCCTGCGATGCAGGAGACCTGGGTCCAATCCCTGGGTTGGGAAGATCCCCTGGAGGACATGGAAACCCATTCCAGTAGTCTTGCCTGGAGAATTCCATGGACAGAGGAGCCTGGCAGGCTATAGTCCATGGGGTCACACTGGATTGGACACGACTGAAGCGACTCAGCATGCACACACATCCTAGACCCCCGTAAGTTACAATAGCAAGTCTCAGAATCAGGGCCAGCTGAAGCCACTTTTCTTTCTGTTGACCCAGACTCTGCTTGTTGCCAAGGTGAGCTTGGCTGGTCACCAGTTAGCATTTACCAAAGTGTGTTTCTTGAAACCCCAGGCTGCTTGACCACTTTGAATTATTCCTTCAAGGTCTGAATTCTCAGCTCAAGTTTTTATCCAAATGACACCTTCTCAGGGAGGTCTTTACTAGCCACTCTACCTAAAATTGGAACTGGCCGTCCAATTCCCTTCTTTTCTTTCCCCTCAGGACTTATCACCTCTAACAAATTAAATTTTTGCTTCTTTTGTCCATACCAGGATGTGTGGTGAGGAATTGTTTTATTTACTCCCTGTCGTCAGAGCCTAGAACATTGTTTGGTACTTCATATGTACTCCCTGAATATTCGTTATATTAGTATTGGCAGAACCTTGGTCTCCCTCAGTGCAGGCAGATTCTCTGCCCTCTGGGCCACTAGGGAAACCAGAATTACAAGTAGATACATACAACATGCTTTGCAATGTTGCAATTCCCTAGCATCTTACAACATCTTTTGTAGGTCCTGCCCCGTCATGATCCCACCTTAGGCTGGCATAGCCAGCACTTTTGTGACACAACCCCATTTGGGTCTGCTCACCCACATGCAGGGAAGGCAACCTACTGACATGGGGGTGTGAAGAAGGAAAGTGTGGTGTTTACTACAGGAGTCAAGAAAGGAGTATGGGCGGCTTCTCAAGATCCCCTCTCGCCCACCCCATGGGTTTCAGGCAAGGTTTTTTAAAGGCTGGGGGAGGGAGGAAAGTCACAGGGTATGTGATCAATTCCCTGACTGGTTGACAGTGAGGTTGCAGGGCAGTGTCACAGGGGGTTAAATTATCATCAACTTCAGGCTCCAGTAGGTCTTCGGGCTGTGTGCTCATAGTCATCATGCAGTCAGCTTCTTTCATCTGGTGTGGATTTTTGTGTCTGTGAAACAACTCAGGAGTGTGTATCAGACACTGTTATCCATGTCCTTCAGGGAGGAACTAACGATTCTGTGACTGCTATATGTCTGATCTATAGTTTAAATTGTCCTCAATTCTATTGATGCCCAAGTGCTATTTTTTTATGACCAGCTGATCATTCATTAATTCTTGAGCCAGGCTTTTGTGACTCAGCAGAGGCCTAGGAGACTGCAGCTTTTCTACAAATAAGAGGCAGGCAGAGGATATGAGGGTCTATCCTGGGAAGGCCCCATAGGGTCTGCCTCCGTTTCACTATTATGACCCTCATTTTGTGAAAAGCCAGGCTCAGAGTGGTGAAGTGGTTTGCCTAAATTCACAGAGCTGAGAAGGGCCATAACACCCCGTGCCAGTGTGCTATGACTCTCAAGTGCTTTCTTCTTACAGATGTGGTCAGTGATTTAGAGGAGATACAGAGAAGGATGCTGAAGCCCTTTGATGTTCTTCAAAGAAGGCTTTGATGTTTTCTTAAAGCCCAAACCTTACTCTGTCTCCCCGCTCTTCTGAAGAACAATAAATTCATCAAACAGCATTTTTGCTGGTAGGATCAAGGATCAGAAACTTTAAAAGCAAAATCTTTCCTTTTTTTCTTGTTAAGGAATTTCACATTTTGAAAAACATCCAGATGGGAGCACAGACAGGGATGGACTACATGGTGGCTCAGAGGTTCCTTCTGTTCTACCCTATAGGCTTGTTTCCCTCTCAGCACGGGATTGTGTGGTGGAGTGATGCTGACCACCTCTGAATGGGGCTCTAGATGACATGTCCAGCCTTGACCCTTCAGAGAACCAGGCTGAATGCATTCAGAGAGCTCCAGGGGAATTTTGTTAATTATAGCAGACAACGTGCAATAGCTGCAGACAGACGTGGGGTTCTGATCTCCGGCTTGTCACTTACCATCTGTGTGACCTTTGGCAAGTTAATTAACTTCTCTGAACCTTGATTCTTTGTATGAAAATGAGCACCGATTCTTGTGCCCAGGCCGTTTGCCTAGAATCCTGGTTCCTCTGTAACCAGGTGGCTGACCAAGGATAAGATAGTGTATGTCTTGCTTTCCTCATCTCTGATGTGATAGAGATAATAACACTCAGATCGTTATGGTAACCTGAGAATGAGGTGAGCTCACACACATAAAACCCTTGGAAGAGTAAGTGATCATGATCATCACTCCATTACTGGACTCAGCGGTTCCCTGCTGGCATCCAGGTGTGGCATCCAGTGAAATGCATACGTGGTCCCATGCCGGCCTCCCCCAGAAGCAGCTCCTGTGGCAAGAATTTGGATGTGGACCGTGTGTGGTCTCAGGAGGCACTGGCAGGGGTCCAGAGGCTCCAGGGTGGGGAGGGAAGGCAGTGCCCAGGTGTGCCCTGAGGTCAGGCTACCACTGCACGCACAGGAGACGCGGATCTGGGGGAGCCTTCGGGAAAGTGGGCCAGATGCGCCTGAAAGCTGTGTCTCTGAGGGGTGAAGGGTTCACTTGTCCACTGGCTGCCACCCATGCAGTTGGGAATTGCTTCAGGAGCATTCGGTCTGAGGAGGGCTGAAGCCGCCTCACCGCAGGGGTGAGCATTGCCATGCAGGCAGACAGGGCAAGTGGCAGGCAGAGAACCTGCCTCTTGTGAAGACACCAATAAATGTCTGAAACGCCCCCTCTGCCTCTGCTGGGACCTCCCTGGTGGTCCAGTGGTTAAGAATCTGCCTTCCAATGCAGGGGATGTGGGTTCCATCCCTGATCCGGGTACTAAGACCCCATATTCCATGGGGGTCAATGAGGGATCCCAAGCGCCCTGGAGCCTGTGCTCCAGACAAGAGAAGTCTGAGCACCACAAAGGAGATGCAGCAAACCCAAAACTTAAAAAAAAAGTTTTGGGGGCCAGATTCTATCCTTCAGCTCTGTGGAGCGAGAGAGATGGAGTTCAGATGGTTTACTGGAAAGGTGATGGCTGGAAGCAAGGTTGGGGGGTTGGGGTGGAGAGGGGAGAGCCGCTCACAGAGGCTGTGTCATCATCTACCGGGGTCCTGGGCTGACTCCTGGGGCTCAGCCCCCCGCAGACTCTGGAGTACACAGCACAGAATCATCTCAGCCAGGACAGCGACGCTGGGTGGGTGTACCTACAAAGCCCCTGTCTGTCACGGGATGACAACCACATTCTGTCTCCAGCAGGAGGGGGAAATGTGGCCCAGGCCTCTCTTCCCGTCACACTTCAGGGCCTGGTTACTCATGGTCTAACTGGTTACTCATGGTCTAAGCACTGGTTTACCCTGGTTAGCAACTAGTTGTCGCTGTGTTGTTCCATGGCTTCGTCGTGTTCATGGGCTGCAGCACGCCAGGCTCCTCTGTCTTCCACCGTCTCTCAGAGTTTGCCCAAGTTCATGTCCACTGAGTCCAGTTCCTCTAGGAACCAGAGATTAGTGATTTTGCCAGCTCTCAGCCACACAGCTTCTGCTGTATTGGAAAGCAGTTGTGAGCAAGTTCTGGGAGAGGACATTGCCCTTGGACCCTGACCACCCCGTCCTTGGCCTCTGCATCCTTGCTAAGGCCACCCTGCCCTGGATCCATCCCTCCATGGTCTGGAGACAGGATAGCCTGACCCTGCCTGACCTACGTGACCCAGACAGAGCATCCCCCAGGTTCCTGGGATAAACAGCCTGTCTTGAGTTGGTCTCTCCTGAGTGCTGTTTGCAAGATACATCCGTGTGGCAGGCACATCCCAGAGACCGGAATTTCAGTTGCTGATGCCAAACACATTTTCAGAAACGTTTTGGGGTTGAGTCAGGCTGGGAGTGATTTCACTGAACGAAGCATGGTGCTGACGTTTCTGGTGGCTCAGCTGCTCCAGGCTGGGTTTCCTTTGCTTCACGATGGTGTAAGATGGGAGGACGCAGGACTGATGAGAGCCGGCTCTACCAGCTCCAGCTTGGGCTGCTCCCAGGCTGGAGGCTCACTAGGATGGGGGCAGGTGGCCCGCTAGGTCAATTTAACACCATTACCCCTGGGGATTCATTATCACAAGGCGGTCCTGGTTGCAATTGGTTTGGAAAACATGGGAACACCTCAAACCCACAAGAGACATGCTAAGAGCTACAGGACATGGATCGTACCTAGAGTTCTTCAAGGAGCTAGAAGTCTATCTGAGATGATAAACATCAACAGATGGACAGATACTCAGCAACTCTCTGCAACATGCAATGGTGCCAGAAAAGACGTAAATAATAAAAATGACCTCAGGATGCAGAGGAGAAAGAGGAGAGAGTCCATCAGCTGATGTGACCAAGGTTCATCACCATGATAAGGTGGGGTCCGAGCTGAGCCTTGAAATTTAGATCCGTGGGACTGAGGTAGGTTGAGAAGAAGCTGAGAAGGAAGATAAAACACGCCTACTCAGAAAGCCCCCACCGTCACAGGGCAAAGCCTGGACTTCTCAGTCAGTCATGTGGGGCCTCTCCTATCCGTCTGGCTAGCCTGTCCTGATCCTAGAACCTCTCAGCACGTAGTTTCCCCCCAGCATCCACAGGGGATTGGGTCCAGGCCCTCCACAGGGTCCAAAGTCCTTGGATGTCCAAGTCCCTTATACTAACCTACGCCCATCCTCCTGGCCACTTTAAATCATCTCTATGCTACTTATAGCAGCCAACAATACAGCGCTGCTGCTGCTGCTGCTAAGTCGCTTCAGTCATGTCTGACTCTGTGCGACCCCACAGACGGCAGCCCACCAGGCTCTCCCATCCCTGGGATTCTCCAGGCAAGAGCACTGGAGTGGGTTGCCATTTCTTTCTCCAATGCATGAAAGTGAAAAGTGAAAGTGAAGTTGCTCAGTCATGTCTGACTCCTAGCGACCCCATGGACTGTAGCCTACCAGGCTCCTCCATCCATGGGATTTTCCAGGCAAGAGTACTGGAGTGGGGTCCCATTGCCTTTTCTGACAATACAGCGCAAACTTCTGTAAATCATTTCCTGCATGTGGCAAATTCAAGTTATTCTTTTTTGGAACTTCCTGGAATTTTTTTTCTAAATGTTTTTGATGTGTGCTTGGTTGAATCCATGGATACAGAACTGGTGGATTTGAAGGGATGACTGTACTCTGCATGGGTGGTATCTTGGGCACCGCAGATACAAAAGGCAACTGGATGGGGGGAGCCTGTGCCTGGACGGCATAGACGGTGATGGATCTGTGGACAGGTTAGCCAAGGTGACATTCGAGATTGTGGTTAGGGTGGTGTCTTTTGAATAGGTTTGTTGGGAAGAGTTTCTCTGAAAAAGAGTCATTGTGTTGAGTCTTTTTTATATATAATTTTATGTATGTCTTTATTGATTGGCATTCGGTTGTGCTGGGTTTTCCTTACTGTGTGGGCTTTTCTCTAGGTGCAGCGAGCTGGGGCTACTCTTTGCTGCCATGTGCGGGCTTCTCAGTGCGCTGGCTTCTCTTGTGTGGAGCACATGCTCGAGGCACTCAGACTTCAGAAGTTGGGGCTCCCAGGCCCTAGGGCACAGGCTCAGGAGTTGTGGCGCACGGGCTTCGTTGCCCCTCGGCATGTGGGACCTACCTGAATCAGGAATCGAACTTGTGTCTACTGAACCGACAGGTGGATTCTTTACCACTGAGCTATCTAGGAAGCGCTGTGTTGAGTTTTGAATGATGAGGAGGTAACCATACAAAGAAAGAGGGAAGAACTTCGTTTGGCCAGAAGAAAAGCAAAGATAAAGCACAGAGGAAGTGACAACCTTCTCCTGTTCCAGGGACACGGTCATAGGGCCAGGACGGGAGGTGTGGTAAGGCAGGTGTGTTACAGTGAAGGCAAGATGGAGGGAAGTTGTGCAGGCCAGAGAAAAGGGTTTATTATAAGAGCAACGAGGGAGTCGATAGCACGATTTCTACTTTGACCAACACAGAAAAGCATGTGAGCTGGGCGCTAAGGGCAAAAGCAGAAGCAGGAAGGGTTCACAGGAAGCCTTTGCAGTGTTCCATGGGAGTGATGTGTCCTGGGCTGGATGGTGTACGTGGAGACGAATGGATATGAACTTTCTTTTAAAGTAGAATGGATAGGACTCTAGACTGCTCACCCCTCACCAACCCATCAGTAACTCAGGTCTTACCCAACTCCTCACCCACTTACACATGTTTCACTGCAACAGACAGAGCTCTCTTCCTCCAGCCACATCCAACCCCCACATGGCTCTAAAATAGACCTTATTCATCATTACTGCCTCTCAAGGCATCTCCCATTCTTCAGGGGCCAGTCAAATCTGATCTTCTCTCCAAAGACCTCCCAAATCCTCTGTTAGAATTTTCCTTTTTAAATACTCCCTTTGCACTTTATTCATAGCCATCCTGACAATCACTTTAAAGTGGAGGTACTAATATGACATTTTGTTAGCCTTGGAGGTACTACTCAGGTTTCACTGAGATTTCCCTTGATACCGCTTTGGGTGCCGTCGGCCGTCAAAGAGTGTTACGTTGCATTGAATTAAAGTGAATGACATCAAGAGTCCAAGTGCAGTGTTTCAGGGTGGGGAAACTCCCTAGCAATGCCGGTGTCCCGATGAGGGCCATGATGATGATGATGATGATGCTACTGACAACTGTAATGATGACCTTGATCAGGACAACCATGCTCTGAGCACCTGCAATATGGACACTTTGCAAGGTGGACACTTGGCAAAGCACTTTAGACATTTCCTTCTCATCACAATCCTATGACACAAGATGTATTCTCATTCTCATTTTCTAGATGAGGAAGCTGAGGGCTAGACAGTTTAGGTAAATTACCCAAGTTCATACGCCTTCAATCTCAGAAATCCCTGCTCTAGGAAGATTGCTGTGACACAGAAGGTGAATTGTAGGGAGATGGGAACCGAGGCAGGAAAACCAGGTGGGAGACTCTCGTGAGAGTCCTGGCAAGAGGTGGTGGGCGTGCACGTGAGCTGTTCCCACAGTGAAGAGAGGGTGACTCCGAGGCCCAGTGCTGATGATTAATTCCATACAGCATGTGAGAGAGGAGTGGAGATCCTCTCAAGGCTTCTGTTGAGGCAGTTGAGTAGCTGTTGGTGGCAACAACAGACTCTATGGAGAAAGCAAGACTTTGCAAAGAAAAATAGTTGGACATTCTCTGGTGTGATGTGTTGACACTGTGACATCTGTGAGGCGTCAGTTCTGCTCTGACAGTTATTTTGAAACTTGAGTTGTTTCCAGTGCTATCAATACATTAAGAAACAGTTTGAGCATAGCAGGAATTTTGTGTCTGTGCACGTGTGATTTCATCCACAAGAAGTGTTAGGTGAATGCTGAAAACGGCGCCTGGCTGGACCAAGCCGTGCAGGAGTATCAGAACTCTCTTTCTCTCTCTCACACATGCGCACACACACGCTTCACACACGTAACAGCCGCCTCAGGTCACACGTGTTACGAGCCACCCCCATCACATCTAGTGCTGCACATTTCTTTCTTCTTTTTTTTCTGTTAAGCCTTTGACTATATGGAGGCTACTCTCCAACACTTTGAATTTTCACCAATGCAGTGATAATTATTATTAATAATCATACAATTTGGTGTAACTGCAAGTTCAGAAGTATTTCCCAAGTTATCAGTGACAAAATGATCTGATATTCATTAAAATTTCACTAGTAAATGTATTTATTGGTTTTTAAATCTTTTGAAAATGGGTATATATGAAATTAATTAATTAATTAGAATATAATTAAATACAATAAACTCATTCAGGACATGATTTTATCCAACCATATTATACAGTAAAGTGTTTGATATAAATAGAAGAAAGTACCAGGACTAATGTTTTGTATCTACAATTTGTACCTAGTTAACTGGAAATTGCAAAATAATACTGTTTCATGCCCTATTAATGCAATAAATATCTGACTGTGATAGAATCAGTTTCTCTGAATGTTTACAGGAAAATTATATCCAGCAAGTCTATCGTTTATGTATGGGTGAAACCATGATGAGCGATAATGTTTTGCGTGCTATGTTGGTCGCTCAGTCGTGCCCGACTCTTTACGACCCCATGGACGGTAGCCCCCAGGCTCCTCTGTCCGTGGGATTCTCCAGGCAGGATACTGGAGTGGGCAGCCATTCCCTTCTCCGGGGTTTGTGTTCTACACCTTTCTGAATGACCTCACAGAAACCCTCTTTCTACCACTTTACAATAACTCACAAAATATTATGATTCCAAAGCACATTTCTACAGGCAAACTTCAGGTTTTGTTCAAGGTAAAGTGCTATATTTATTGTAGTATTGTGAACTTCTTAACCTTTTAGAATGTGTAAATCACTTCCCCGGTGGCTCAGTGGTAAAGAATCTGCCTGCCAACACAACATGTGAGACATGGGTTTGATCCCTGGCTTGGGAAGATCCTCTGGAGAAGGAAATGGCACCCCACTCTAATATTCTTGCCTGGGAAATCCCGTGGACAGAGGAGCCTGGTGGGCTATAGTCCATGGTCACAAAGAGATGCAACTGAGCGACTGAGCATGCATAAGCTCTTAATTCAAGGAAGAATTGTGCCCTGAGGACTGGACTTTACAGGCAGGCCAACAAAAGGCTGTCAACTACTTGTGGCTGTTTCTCTTGGAGTATTTCTCTTCCCAAGCCACCAACTGTCTTTTCAGAAACTGACCTGACTCTCCTACTTTCCAATACCATAGACTACTTCAGTGAAAGTTCCAGCCCCATCATTTTCTGCTATTTGGGGGAAATTAGTTAACCACTCGCTGCTTCCGAATTGTCATCTATACATTGAGGATAGATGGTCAATAATCTGTATAAAGTTCTTAGAACAGTGTCTGCTGCATGTTTAAGTGTTCAGAAACTGTTATTTTAAATGCCTATTTAACTTTCCAACATACTTTCCCCAGAGAATATTTAGTAAAAGCTGAAAGGGGAGAAGTAAGAGTGACATCTTTTCCAATTAGAAGCAACTAGTTTTTTTTCTATCTTTCTTAGATCTTTGAAGTTAAATTGTGCCTCCCGTCCTAATTGGCATTAAATGGCCCTTCAATCATTCCTTTACCCATAAGAATGCTTTCGGAAATACTTTAAAGAAAGACGAGAGTGGTGACCCATATGGATGGACGTGCCAGGTCAAGCCGCAGAGTTAGCCACTGGTCCTACCAGGACTCCAAAGCCCATCTGGGTTTCTTCAACCTTACTGACGGTTCTCATCCAGGAGCAATTTTGCCGTCTAGGTGACATTTGGCCACGTAAGGGGATGGTGGTGGGGCAGGGATGCCACTAACCTCTAGTAGGCAGAGGGAAGGGATGCTGGGAAACATCCTACAATGCCCAGAACATTATCTGTCCCTCCAGTTATCCGTCCTCCAGTTTTCCATCCCAAATGTAAATGGGGCTAAGGTTGAGAACCCTGGGCAAGATCGTGTTGCTTCAGAGATACTTTCATTTTGTTTAAAGAAAATAAGTGAAAAGAACATACATGCATATGATGAGACAGACTCGGACCTGGGACCCTCTGCTTCAGTGCTAGTACCTTGGACAAACATCTCCTGGAGCAACAAAGTATTGATGCAAAGAAACTAGAAGGGATTAAAAATAACTGCATGCACGTGCAGCTGGGCTGAATTATGGACAAGAAGATACAAAAAGACTGAAGACCCAAATGCTGCTTGTCTAGAGCCCGGAGCAAAAGAAGGGGATGGGAGGCAAAAGTAGGATACTATCCATGTCCCCTGCACTCAACACCACCAAAGGGGTGAGCAGACCACCGAAGCCACCACTCCAGCCCAACCCCTGGACATACCCTTACCCTCCTGCCATGTGAGGAACCAGCTCCCCGCCTCAGGGGAGCAAGCAAGGAAACCTGTTCCTTGTTCTCAATCCTATGTGTGTAGCAGGGGCCCCAGTAAAGCTTTGCCTGAATTTCTTGTCTGGCCTCTGATCAGTTTCTAGTGATCGGGCAAGGCCAAGGGCCCTTGTTGGTAGCGATAATATTTCTAAAGAACTTGCTGAAATGGTTTCAATTGATTATTATTCAAAGCTGCTGATGAAATGGGACTCTCTTAAAAAAATCTTTAAGTTAGATGATTTAACATCTATTTTTATAACCTCTTCCACTGCTGTCTGAGACTTGTTAATATGGCTTTTCTGGAAGATGCGTGGAGCATTTCAAGGAGAGAAGGAGATGTTATTCAACATTGCAAATACCATGTGGACATTGCCCTACATCAGCAGAATACCCTGAGAAGAAACTCAAGGGACCTGGCATGATTCTTAGGGCACTGTGAATAATGCTGTGGCCAGCAGGGATGCTTAGAGGAAGGGCTCTGGGGAATTCTTTTAAAAGCTCTGATTCATGTCCCTCTGGGACTCAGGCAGACAAGAAGCAAATGCTGCTGGTGCCTCATCCTAGTCCCCTCACAGGACAGAACATCCAGCTTCTGTGATCAGTGACTACTGGGGTCACGGCTGACCCCACGGAGGTCATGTTCCATCCTGCTGAGCAGAGGCCCAAGACAGACTGGTTACCAACCAGGGTCCTTGGTCTTCCCCAATGACTAGAAACTGATCAGAGGCAAGGCAAGAAATGCAGACAAGGCTTTGCTGGGGTCTCTGCTGCAGCAGGAGAAAGGAGAACAAGTAACAGGGGCCCCTGCTCACTCCCTGAGAGGGAAGGTTTGGGAGGGTTCCTGTATGAGGCGTGGATAAGGGTGGGTGAGGGGTGGCTTAGGTGCCTGCCCACCCCTTTGATGTTATTGAGTACAGGGGGCGTGCCCAGTACTGTGCCTTCGCTCCTGGCTCTTCACAACTGACAGTTGTGGTTTTGTCTTTTGTATCTTATTTTTCATAATCTGGCCCAACTGCAGCACGCTGGCAGTTACTTTTAGTCCCTTAGGGTTTCTTAGTATTTTGTTGCTGGAGGCGATGTCTGTCCAGTTGCAGGCTCTGCACCAACGGGTCACGGGTCCCAGGTCCCAGCCTGGCTCCGACTGACAGAGGGATGAGAGGATGGCACCCTTGCCTAAAGGAACACCACCCAGGGTACTCCAGAGATCTTCCCCTGAGATCTGCTGGAGGCCGGACTCCAGCTCCGATTCCTGCCCCGTCTCCTGAGAGCAGCCCCCAATACACCACGTTCCTAAAAGGACCCGCTGGGGCTCTGGGTCAATAGTACCTGGCCCCAAAACACGTGGGGTCAGCAAATCCAAGGGATGAGGGGTGCTCCAGGGCGTCCTTCTTCGCAATACACTCGCCTCCCTCCCTGAGGCTCCTCGGCCCTGGCCGGTAGTAGATGTGGAGGCCAGAAGTAGATGCGGGGGCCAGAAGTAGATGCGGGGCCGGAAGCAGGTGTGGGGGCCGGAAACTGGTGTAGGCAGCCATCTGTAGCTCAGGCAGGTGCGGCGGGAGAAGATGCCAGGCTCTACCTGGGCAAAGCCCTGTTGGAAGGCTGTCTCTCCAAGCTCTAACTTTTCCCTGAGAGAGCCGTTTGTCTCTTTGGCCTGAAACTAGGCCCAAGGCAATCGGAGCTTTGCCAGACACCCAGGTCCTATACAAGTTAATGGGGAGGAATTTTTCTTACTTTTCCTATTCAGTTTACTCATTTAGGATTATCCACACAAAATAGTCCATGAGACTGCATCCCTTAACAATACTAGTAGTCATATCTTACGTGAATAGATCTAACTGAATGTTACTCTTTTCTTCCATGATTTCTGAAGTTCTAGAGAAATAGGCTAGAGAAATTGAGAAACAGCTTTGACCTATTTATACTACTCTATTCACAAAGACAGGTTATTGTCACCATACACAGCCATCAGGTCCAAAGGAAGTTTATGCTTTTTTTCCTCTTTATCCTTACCAACATCCTCTGGATCATTGAAAAAGTAAAATAGTTCCAGAAAAACATCTATTTCTGCTTTATTGACTATGCCAAAGCCTTTGACTGTGTGGATCACAACAAACTGTGGAAAATTCTGTAAGAGATGGGAATACCAGACCACCTGACCTGCCTCTTGAGAAACCTGTATGCAGATCAGGAAGCAACAGTTAGAACTGGACATGGAACAACAGACTGGTTCCAAATAGGAAAAGGAGTACATCAAGGCTGTATATTGTCACCCTGCTTATTTAACTTATATATAGAGTACATCATGAGAAACGCTGGGCTGGAAGAAGCACAAGATGGAATCAAGACTGCTGGGAGAAATATCAATAACCTCAAATATGGAGATGACACCACCCTTATGGCAGAAAGTGAAGAAGAACTAAAGAGCCTCTTGATGAAAGTGAAAGAGGAGACTGAAAAAGTTGGCCTAAAGCTCAACATTCAGAAAACGAAGATCATGGCATCTGGTCCCATCACTTCATGGGAAATAAATGGGGAAACAGTGGAAACAGTGTCAGACTTTATTTTTTTGGGTTCCAAAATCACTGCAGATGGTGATTGCAGCCACAAAATTAAAAGACACTTACTCCTTGGCAGGAAAGTTATGACCAACCTAAATAGCATATTGAAAAGCAGAGACATTACTTTGTCAATAAAGATCCATCTAGTCAAGGCTATGGTTTTTCCAGTAGTCATGTATGGATGTGAGAGTTGGTCTGTTAAGAAAGCTGAGTGCCGAAGAATTGATGCTTTTGAACTGTGGTGTTGGAGAAGACTCTTGAGAGTCCCATGGACTGCAAGAGCATCCAACCAGTCCATCCTAAAAGAAGTCAGTCCTGGGTGTTCATTGGAAGGACTGATGTTGAAGCTGAAACTCCAATACTTTGGCCACCTGATGTGAAGAGCTGACTCATTGGAAAAGACCCTGATGCTGGAAAAGATTGAGGACAGGAGAAGGGGATGACAGAGGATGAGATTGTTGGATGGTGTCACGGACTCAATGGACATGAGTTTGGGTAAGCTCTGGGAGTTGGTGATGGACAAGGAGGCCTGGCGTGCTGCAGTTCATGGGGTTGCAAAAAGTTGGACACAACTGAGTGACTGGACTGAACTGATCCTTACCATACTCACATTTCTGGATGGATTTTTTTCTAAGTAAACACATGCCACACATGTATTTATCTATTTCTCACCAGTCAGTGGGCCAGGCACTGTTCTATGTACTGAAGATACAGAGATGAGTAAAACAGACAAAACCCTGCCCTCTTGGAGCCCAGTTTCTAGTGGGGAGACAGGAGCCACAGTGCACTGATAAATATATATTTTACTATGGTATAGATGTCGATAAAGGAAAAGGAGAAACATTTAGCAAAATAGCGTCTCACCTGAACAAAGGGGATGCTAATTTAGATAAGACTGTGACACTGTTTCTCATCAGACAACAAATTAGCTGAAACCTGGATGAAGTGAGAGAGGGAGGCTATGGGTTTTGGGGGAAGAGCCTTGAGGCCAGGAATGACTGGTGCCAAACCCTTGAGATACCAATAAGATTGGCAGGTCTAAGGAGGATCAGTGGTGCTGACTGCAGCACAGACAGCCGGATGGAGAATGGGGTTGACAGGGAGGCCGCTGTGTTTTACCAGGGATGATAAAGAGTACGAGCAAGTCAGTTCTTTTTAAAACTTATTTCTGTTTTATTATTTTTATTGAAGTATAGTTGATTTACAATGTTGTCTTATTACTGTTGCACTGCAAAGTGATTCAGTTATACATACACATATATTCTTTTTTATATTCTTTTCCATTATAGTTTATCATAGGATATTGCACACAGTTCTCCATGTGGACCTTGTTTATCCATCCTATATCCATCCTTTATCTAACATCTGCTGACCCCAACCTCCCACTCCAATCAATTCTTCATAATCCCTTCTAGTAGAGAACATTTGGCTTCCTCTGTTCCCCTTACTAAAGGCTAGCAGTGCCTCACTTGTCATGACTATCAAAAACATGCCCACTCATTTCCAAAGGCACACTGGGATGTGGGATTAGCCCCAGTGGAGACTCAGCTTTCCAGCAAGGAAGTGACATGATCAGTTTCACACAATTAAGGTCACTGTGCATAGGACAGAGATTGAACTCCTGGAGAGTTGAAGAAGAGAAAACTTTGGGAGGTTATTGCAATGGTCCAGGTGGAAGACAGTGATGGCCAGGCTAGGAGGCATCAGTGGAGCTGGTGAGAAGCAGCCTGTTTGGTAGCAGAAGGGGCAAGTGGAGCTAGGAGGATATGCTGATGTTGGGAGTGAAATGAGGGAGAGAGAAATGCCACGGAAAGCATCAGGGTGGGCTGTTGCTGTGACCATTCTTGTTTTGCTCATCATGTTAAAATTAATGCAGATGGCTATTTTATCCTCTTCTGAATGCTGTATGTGTGTGTCTGCAAGACTTTACACTTGAATGTCACTTCTATCCCTGGGTTCCTAACCTCAACCATACCAGGTTGGAGAGCTGTTCTGTGAACTGTAGGATGTTTGACAACATTCCCGGCCTTTACACACTAAATGCAAGAAGGCAGTATTGTGCATGGAGTACCTTCCTCCTAGCTTGACAACCAAAAATGTCTTCAGACACTGTGGAATTTTTCTTAGCAAAACGGCCACCAGTAGAGCATCACTGCTCTAAGCAAGAATCTCACTGAGGCTGTGACCTGGTTCTGCCTCTAATGGGGTGACTTTGGGCAAGTCACCCAACCTCTTAGGGCTCTGTGTGTTCATCATAAGTGTGAGTTAGATGCTAGCCCAGGTTGGAAACCATATACTTTGGTAAACCAACTCTGTCTTTCTGAAAAATTAACTTCCACTGAATTTCAGATGCACAGTGTCTCAAAAATATCTTAGTAAAAACATAACAGGTTTTCTTCTGGGAGTGAACAAAATGCCCCCACCAATTATAGCACTGATTTTCTCAATGTAGGCCAATATTTGAGCAGGCAAAATTTGCTAATAGACATTCCCAGCTTCTGAAAAATCATCTGCAATTTCCTTGTTTTGCAAAGGACAATTGAGGACTTGTAACCTCAGCTGTCCATATGTGGTTTCTTGTGATTCTTACTGGGTAATTTGGTCCAATGAAGTTTAGCTTTCAGCTGACAATATTGAATTATGGCAGGTGCTGTTGGGGGTTCTTTTGTTACATCACATCTATTTTTTTGCCCAATTAGAGCTCTAGGTAATAATTGTATATTTCCCCTTATCCACCCTGAAATTTGTGGCTGAGAGGTGTTCATCATCAAAAGGATGGTACTCTTTTGAGTAAATTGAGACTGAGATGGGCTTGTGTCTCCCTCTAAGCAGTAAGGAGTTGGAACCACAGACTGGATCTCTTCCTCCAAGGTCTGGGCCTTGCTCAGCACGGCCTGCTGAGCTCTGCTCTTTTGCCAAATGTTGAGGAAGCAGGTCAGCACACAGATACACCGTGGGTTCTGAAGGTGTATTTGCAAAACTGTGGCTCCAACAGGAAGTCAAATCACATTATTATATATTTGTGTATGTGTTGTAAGATGGCTGAAGGCTAGTCTCGTGTGTGTGTTTGTGTGTGTGTGTGTGTGTGTGTATTCTCTATTTGGATGACCTATATGCAGGGTTTCTACTTTATGAAATCTATGGATGCTTTTTATTAAATGAAAAAGAGAAATCAATTTTCTATATTTAATCCCTGCATTTGAGCTTCTCCCAGCTTGGCCACTGCCAGAAACTTTTAAGGAAAGCAGCGTCAGCTGAATGTGTCTGCCCTTTTTGGCTTTTCCTGAATTCTAGATGGCCAGGGATTTCCTTCCTGGCTGTAGTCGGTGGTCAAGGCTTGATGCTAAATGGTGGATTGATTTTTGGCATTGATTACTTTTAATTAAGCAGCATATGTACAGAGTGGTCCCAAGAGGACTGAATCTGGTGACTTTGATGGGGGTAACCTTGAGATGACTTTCATTATTCCAACAACTAAGCTCTTCAGAGATGGCAGTGATGTGGTCCAACATGGTGAAGACCCAATATTATTTGAGCATCTGGAACCCTGAAGAGCTCTATCAATCAGAGTTCTACCTGGAAAAGTGGTCGCATAAGAAAACAGAATACATTATAGCCCAAGGCAGCTCATCAGCATACCTGAGAAGCCACTAGGTCTGCTTGTTGGAAGTTCTAAAATTTTTGTTGGCTAGAGGAATTGCAAAGCAATGATTACTTCCTTTATTCTTTCATTCAACAAACACTTGAACATTCAGGGAGCTTAATACTAGGCAAAGACAAAGGTCAGTAGGACACAGGGCCTTCTGTTAAGGAGTTTGTGAAGTTGTATGGATCAGACTGTCATGGATAGTTCTAAATGGATGACATACACGTGACAAAATAAAATGCACCCTGTGACAGTGGGAGAGCACATATGTAGAATAACAGAAAAAAAGTGCAATTGATTATGATTATGAAAGCTGTATTTAGTATCTTAATTTAGATTCTTCAACCACGAGTAACAGAACACAGTTTGCAATTAAGAATGACTTATACTGGTGCTGGTCATCTTGTTAAGATGCAGATTCTGATTCAGCATTTCTGGGGTATTGCCCAAGATTCTGCTGTTTTAACACATTCTGGATTTTGTTGATATGGGTGGTCCACTTGCCACCCTTTGAGCTGAAAGAACTTTCAAAACAAGAGTTTCTATTATGTCATATAACAAAAGTTTAAAGGTAGTTAGGTGATGATAGGGCTGATTTAAAAGCTCAAACAACATCAGGATGGACCCAGGTGCTTTTCAACCTGTTCTCAGCCTTCTGGCTTTGTCCTCAGGCTTCTCCCTCAAGGTCTCAAAATGGCTGCTGGGATTCCAGGCATCACACACAGGCATGAAAAAGGGCATGAGAAGTAGAAGATAAATTTATCCCTCTTTTTATTCTTTTCATACAAAGAAAGGCTTTTACTAAAACAATTCTTGGCAACAAGCATCCACTTAGTTTCCATTGACTGAAATAATGTCTGATGTCATCCTTCACTGCAAAGCCTTCTGGGAAAGCAAGTATTCAGCCTCTGCAGTGAGATATAGGCTCTGTTAGAAGAATGGTGGGAAGGAGAATGATCATTTTGTTGGACAGCCAACCACATTAGTCAGAGGGGTTAGAGTTCTTTTGGCTAAGGAAGTCTTGCAGGGCTAGGAACACCCTGCTGAGTTGGCGCAGGGCAGGGAAATTGTTAAGTGTCACTTAGATGATGCCAGAGCCATCTTCCTCTCTAGGTGCACACCTCACTACCTTCCACTGTCTGGACTCAGAGCCCAAACGTTTCTCACCTAGAGGATTTAATAGGGTCTTAAATGATCTCACCACCCCATCCCTCCATTTACACCTCTCATCTGCTCTGCATAGAGAGTCAGAGACTTCTAGCATGCAAATGTGACTGTGATATACCTTGTTCAAAAAATTGTAAAGGTTCCTCATATCATTCATGATAGATATTAATATTAAAATGTTAACTCCATAGTATCGTACAGTCTTCAAATCTCATTATAATTTCCTCTCTACCACTTATCCTGTCTCCCCTCCCAACACTCCCCATTAAAAATCCATGTCTTCAGGGAGTTCCCTGGTGTCCTAATGGTTAGGATTCTGGGCTTTTACTGCCATGGCTCAGGCTCAATCTCTGGTCAGGGAACTGAGATCCCAGGGGACAGAGATCCCACAAGGCTGTACAGGGTGGCCAAAAAAAAAAAAAAAAGTCAACACCTTTGATGTTACAGAGAATACTAATTTTGCTAGAACCAACTCTGGGTATAAAATCATCTACTTAAGAATTTCTTTCAATATCTCTGCAGATCATGAAGAGTGATTACTGGGATTCCTCTGATTTGGAACATCGGCATTTTTCTGATCTACTTTGTATGCTAGATGCCTAATTATCAAGGTCATCTTCAAATATGCCAGGAGGCTTTAAGGTCAGGACTCCAGGGCCTTTTCAGTTCCTGAAGGAGTTGAAGTCATTTGGAGTGCATGGAGTATGCAAGTGTGCTCAGGTGTGCCTTTGGACTGTAGCCCTCCAGGCTCCTTTGACCATGGGATTCTCCAGGCAAGAATACTGGAGTGGGTTGCCATTTCCTCCTCCAAGGAGGATCTTTCTGACTCAGGGATGGAACCCACATCTCCTGCATTGCAGGCAGATTCTTTACCTGCTGAGCCATCCTAAAAGTCTTGGAGCCAACGTTCTTACTTCTTTAACACTCCCCTTAATATGGTCTCCATTTCATGAGTAAGTGCTGCCTAAGACTGGAGGACTTTCCCACTTACTGACTTCTCACTAGGCATGTTTTTTCATTATTGATGTCTCTGCCCATCCTCTGATCACTCTTTTATTCCATCAGGTGTGGGTCATAGACTGCTTCCTCCCCATCCTGTCCCTCAGTGTCCTCCCCACTGCACCAAACCCAGCACGGAGCTGGTCATGTCTTAGGTGCCTAGCAAACACCCTTTCCATTTTCTTTTTGTTTTTTTCCCAAGCTCAAAATTTAATTTAAAAACATACAATGGGAGTTTCTCTGTTTTCCTCTACATGTACATTTTACTGAATTTTGTGTGTGTGTGTTTGTGATTTCATACTGTTAAAATAAAAAACAAATACACACCATGGTCATACTTTATCAACAATGAAATAATGTACTTACTAGACAGAACAAGGGAGATCAGTCCTGAGTGTTCATTGGAAGGACTGATGTTGAATCTGAAACTCCAATATTTTGGCCACCTGATACAAAGAGCTGACTCATTTGAAAAGATCCTGATGCTGGGAAAGATTGAAGGTGGGAGGAGAAGGGGACTACAGAGGATGAGATGGTTGGATGGCATCACCAACACAATGGACATGAGTTTGGGTAAACTCTGGGAGTTGGTGATAGACCGGGAGGCCTGGCATGCTGTAGTCCATGGGGTTGCAAAGAGTCGGACATGACTGAGGGACTGAACTGAACTGACTGAACTGAGACAGAACAAAGTTTACATAAAGAAAATAATACTGTAATTCAAGTCATAAAACTTTTGTTTAGTAAGCTAATTTCCTAATAAAAGAAGCAGAGAGCTTTTATTTACCTTTTTACTAATTCCTGCCTTGTTTGCATGGACACCTCTTATCTGTTTGATGCTAGGGACTTAAACATCTGACACATGGCTCCAGCCTTGAGATGATCACGTGTGTGCTCTCCATGACCATGCTAGTTTGTTGATCACCACCTTGAAAGAGTTTCCATGGAGCACTGACAATGGGGGAGCCAAAATAACCCTTAGGTCTTCCTGTGAGTTAGGAAAGACAATTTGGGGAGGGTGTTGGTGACAGAAACCTACAAGCAAGGAGACCCTGGCTACAGAGATGGAGATGCCCGGCAGGACCTCACTGAGGGCCACCAGTGGGTAAGGAATTTGATGGAACCCTGAGCAGCTAAGCATGACCGAACCAGAAGAAGGGGGTGTGGCAGAGGGCGAGACTAATGACACAGGCAGGAGAAATGATAATGAACTTGGAGGCTGTACAGGGAAGTCAAGATTTTTAATCCTGAACCACTGAAGAATTCTGAGCACGTATGTCTCACATTTGCAGGTTCTAGGGTCATTTCCAGCTGCTGTGCTGAGAAGAGAGGAATTAGAGAGTGAGCCTTTCAACAGAAGTCCAGGGTTCAGGTGAGAAATGACCGTGTTCCGAAATCAAGCCAGCAGTGGAGGGGGCCTGTTAGTGTGGTGGGGACTGTTAAGAGAGCCACAGGGAGGTACACTTGGTTCAATCAGGTGATTCACATGCAAGAGAAGAATATGCCTTTCAGGTTCTTTCATTTTGAAAAGATCTCCCTCGCTGGAATCGCTGCCCGGCTTCTCGTGTACAAAGGTGTGTGCCAGGCATACTCCGCAGCCCACAGCTTAACTCAGGCTTGATTGCTGGTCAAACTCCCTAGCAAATGCTTCTCCACGTTTGACTCTGAAGGAATTGAATACCATCGCTCACAGAAGCAGAACACTGGCCACGTGTGAATATTGCACTCTTCCTCCTGGGTACGATCTCTATTTTTATTGAACAACTGTCAGTAGACCATGCAGCATTGCCAACAACACGCTGAAAATAGAATGAAGGCAATTACCTCAGCAAAGATTAACGCAGAAAGTAAAATTGCACTTATGTAACGCTCATCTTCCAGGCACGGAGACCAGCCCGCCTCTGGTTTCTCCGTCTGTCTCCGCATGGGCATCGTAGTCCAACGGCACCACCCCGGACCACACCGGAAGAAACAACTGTCTCCGCCCTTCCCTCTTCCTGTGTTCGCTGAGCCTTTTCTCAGAGCGGCCCGCGGAACACGGTGGTGCTCTCGGGGATGGTCCCCTCAAGACGCCGCCAGCAGATGAGAGAGAATATTAGCCAAGAAGGCAATGGCACCCCACTCCAGTACTCTTGCCTGGAAAATCCCATGGATGGAGGAGCCTGGTAGGCTGCAGTCCATGGGGTCGCTAAGAGGCAGACACGACTGAGTGACTTCACTTTCAGCTTCTAACACCATTTCCGCACTCTTCTGCTGCTTGGCAATTACTCGTCAGTGAACTTCAGGAAAATACTTGTGTTTTGGAGAATGTCAGGTCTGAGAGGAACTTTGCGGATGACTTAAGCCAATTCTCTCAAGGTACAGAGGAAAACACTGAAGCCTGGGGGATTAAATGACTTGACTGTGACTTCCTTTGTGGCTTAAATTTAGAGAGGCCTGAAACCCGAGCTGCACTCCAACAAGGGCATTTCCCCTATGCCCTTGGCTTCTTGCAAAGAAACAGGGATGGTAGGAAAAGCCTCCTTGTCAAATCCCCAACACCCCCCAGTGGGTGGAGGAGACTGAAATACAAAAGAAGAAAATCAACCCCATAATTAGATACAGCACTGACTCCAGACCAACTAGCGGAAATATTGTGTTGGCTTCCATAAAAGCTACAGAAGGAAGAAAACAAAGCCTGCATCAGCAACTTGAGACCCAAGTGTAGGTCTGACAGAATGATACCATTTTCATAAAAGCCAAATATGACAAAAATAGCTTTTATGGGATGCAAGAGAAACAAGAACAACTAATTCCTAAGGATGGCTACTTGGGTATCAATTGTCAATGTCACCCTGCTTTTCCCCCCGAATCTCTGGCATTGCAAACTGAGCTGGCTCATTGCATCTATTGAACTGCAGTCATATTATAAAAATATTAACCTTGACTTCCCTGGTGGTCCAGCAGCTAAGACTCTGCGCTCTCAATGCAGGGGGCCTGGGTGTGATCTTGGGTTAGGGAACTAGATCTCACACGCTGCAACTAAAAATCCTACGCGCTGCAACTCAGACCTGGCACAGACAAATAAATAAATAAAATGCTAAAGAAATATTAACCTCACAGTTGGAACTCTGACCACATCTTGTCAGGCCAACTCTTATATCAGAAAATTAGCAAGCGGACATGGAGGATAATGGAAATCTTGGGAAGAGATGGGGTACCTGAGACACAATGGTGATTCTGTCCTATGCACCCAGGTCTCTATTTAATTTTGCTCAGAGAGAGGCTGTTTGCAAATACATTGATGTCATATACTCTATCTCAATTAACTCCTACAGCCACCTGATGAGATGACCATTAGAATAGTGTTGCTTCTTATAAGTAGAAAAGGCTTCCCTTGTGGCTCAGCTGGTAAAGAGTCCGCCTGCAATGAGGGAGACCTGTGTTCAGTCTCTGGGTTGGGCAAGTCCCCTGGAGAAGGGAAAGGCTACCCACTCCAGTATTCTGGCCGTGGATTGGGTGGTCCAGAATTCCATGGACTGGGTAGTCCACGGGGTCACAAAGAGTTGGACACGAGTGAGCGACTTTCACTTCACTTAACTTCATAAGCAGAAAAACTGAGTCCGAAGGGTTTTGAACCTTCTCAGGTTTGCACCTTCTCAAGTTCGTGTGTATGCATGCTCAGTTGCTCAGTTGTGTCCAACTCTCTGTGGCCTGATGGGCTGTTGCCTGCCAGGCTCCTCTGTTCATGGGATTCTCTAGTTATGAATACTGGAATGGGTTGCCATTTCCTCCTCCACGGGATCTTCCCAATCCAGGGATCAAACCCACGTCTCCTGTGTCCCCTGTGTTGGCATGCAAATTTTTTACCACTGAGCCAACTGGGAAGCCCTCTTCTCAAATTTAGACCCACTTAAAAATTATTTTGCAATAGTTTCACCTTTATACAAGAGTTGCCAGTTTAGTACAGAGTATTCTCATAGACCTTTTACCAGCTTCCCCTAATTTTAGCATTTAGCATCACCAGGTAGTCCTAACTTTGACAGGTTTCTTGAGATGTGATTCATATACCATATAATTCACCTCTTTAAAGTGTACTTTCAATGGCATATTAGCACATATGGGCAACCAGGGCATCCCTGGTGGCTCAGACAGTAAAGAATCCACCTGCAACGCAGGAGACCTGGGTTCGATCACTGGGTTGGGAAGATCCCCTGAAGGAGGGCATGGCAACCCACTCCAGTATTCTTGCATGGAGAATCCCCATGGACAGAGGACACTAGTGGGCTATATAGTCCATGGGGTCACAAAGAGTAGGACGTGACTGAGCGACTAAGCACAGCATGAACATATTCAACCAACACTCTAGTTAACTAGGACATTTTCAGGACCTCAAATAGAAACCTCATACTCTTTACCCATCACTTTCTCTTCCCTCCTCCATCCTAAAGAATCTGCCTGCAATTCAGGAGACCTGGGTTCAATCCCTGGGTTGGGAAGATCCCCTAGAGAAAGGAAAAGCTGCCCACTCCAGTATTCTGGCCTAGAGAATGCCATGGACCGTATAGTCCGTGGGGTCACAAAGAGTTGGACACAACTGAACGGCTTTCACTTTTCTCCATCCTAACCTTCACCTGACCTGCCTCTTGCGAAATTTGTATGCAGGTCAGGAAGCAACAGTTAGAACTGGACATGGAACAACAGACTGGTTCCATATAGGAAAAGGAGTACATCAAGGCTGTATATTGTCACCCTGCTTATTTAACTTATATGCAGAGTACATCATGAGAAACACTGGGCTGGAAAAAGCACAAGCTGGAATCAAGATTGCCGGCAGAAATATCAATAACCTCAGATATGCAGATGACACCACCCTTATGGCAGAAAGTGAAGAGGAACTAAAAAGCCTCTTGATGAAAGTGAAAGAGGAGAGTGAAAAAGTTGGCTTAAAGCTCAACATTCAGAAAACAAAGATCATGGCATCTGGTCCCATCACTTCATGGCAAATAGATGGGGGAACAGTGGAAACAGTGTCAGACTTTATTTTTTTGGGTTCCAAAATCACTGCAGATGGTGATTGCAGCCATGAAATTAAAAGACACTTACTCTTTGGAAGGAAAGTTATGACCAACCTAGATAGCATATTGAAAAGCAAAGACATTACTTTGCCAACAAAGGTCCGTCTAGTCAAGGCTATGGTTTTTCCAGTGGTCATGTATGGATGTGAGAGTTGGGACTGTGAAGAAAGCTGAGCGCGGAAGAATTGATGCTTTTGAACTGTGGTGTTGGAGAAGACTCTTGAGAGTCCCTTGGACTGCAAGCAGATCCAACCAGTCCATTCTGAAGGAGATCAGCCCTGGGATTTCTTTGGAAGGAATGATGCTAAAGCTGAAACTCCAGTACTTTGGCCATGTCATGTGAAGAGTTGACTCATTGGAAAAGACTCTGATGGCTGGGAGGGATTGGGGGCAGGAGGAAGAGGGGATGACAGAGGATGAGATGGCTGGATGGCATCACTGACTCAATGGACGTGAGTTTGAGTGAACTCCGGGAGTTGGTGATGGACAGAGAGGCCTGGCATGCTGCGATTCATGGGGTCACAAAGAGTCAGACACTACTGAGCGACTGAACTGTTCAGTTCTGTTCAGTTCACTTCAGTCGCTCAGTCGTGTCCGACTCTTTGTGACCCCATGAATCGCAGCACTCCAGGCCTCCCTGTCCATCACCATCTTCTAGAGTTCACTCAGACTCACATCCATCGAGCCAGTGATGCCATCCAGCCATCTCATCCTCTATTGTCCCCTCTTCCTCCTGCCCCCAATCCCTCCCAGCATCAGAGTCTTTTCCAATGAGTCAACTCTTTGCATGACATGGCCAAAGTACTGGAGTTTCAGCTTTAGCATCATTCCTTCCAAAGAACACCCAGGACTGATCTCCTTCAGAATGGACTGGTTGGATCTGCTTGCAGTCCAAGGGACTCTCAAGAGTCTTCTCCAACACCACAGTCCTAACCTTAAGAAACCACTAATCTATTTTATGTCTCCATAGCTCTCCTGGACATTGCATATGAATGTGATCATATAATATGCCTATCTTCTGCGACTGGATCCTTTCACTTACCATACGTTTTTCAAGGTCCATGCATGTTGTAGCATGTACCACTGCTTCATCTCTTTTAATGGCCAAACAATATTTCATTGCATGGATACAATATATTTGCTATATTTTTCACTTGATGTATATTTGGGTTGCTTCCACCTTTTGGCTTTTATGAATCATGTGGCCCTATTCTAGACAGAATCTAAATGTCCACTATGTTGCTAGCAAAGCTGATTGGAGCACGTGATTTTAGATCCGTAAGGACCTAGAGGGTATCCTCATACACCACTCTTGAATTAAACTGATTTATCCATCCAGTTGTTAGTTAAAGACCTTCCCTTGGGGGCAAGACCTCACACATGGCAGGAGGCAGGATAAATATGCATGGCCTGTGGACTTGCCGTCACCAAAAGAGGGGCGGTAAAGGGTAGTGCCCAGTTTCTCCTTTAAATTCATCAGTCAGGTAATCTGACCCTCTCCTTTAGGGACTTATTGTCCCAGAAGCAGTCTTGACATAGAGATGAGAGTTCAGTTTCTCTGGAAAGTTTTATTAGAGGTCTGGGAAAGTGAAACAAAGAAGCCAGTAAAAGCTTCCCTTTTGAGTGAGTTAGTGTTGTCGGTAATTGGGGCACAGTGATGCTGAGGGCCTCCGGGAGACAGTGTGGAACATGCCTTAGCGTCATATCAGCAGAGGAGTCATGTAGACTTTCTACCCATCACCCGGCATGAGTCACTGGGGGAGGGGCAGTTGGTCCCCAGCGCTCCCAGGCTGCTCCCCATGGACCAGGCACGGAGTAGCAGGTGCTTGCAGTTGGGAGATGTGGGGTTGAGGATGCGGATGCCACCGGAAGGTGGTGGAGGGCCAGCAGTGACCAGGGACTGAGAATCTTCTGACAGCCCCTCATGGAAAAGCAGGGGGAGGAGGAGGGCTTCCGTCCCGATGATGATATTTCCATGGAGATGCTGATTAATGCCTATGGGAGGCAGGATCGCAGACCTGCATTAACAGGTCTGTAGAATGAGGACTCATTCTGTGCTCACTACCCCCTTGATAATTAGGGCTGAAGTCATATATGAAGCAATACTTCAATCCAATATTCCTACCCTCTTTCAGTCTACTGCAGATGTTTCTGCCTATAGATAAATAGGTTGGTACATGATTGTGGGATGGTAAAGACAGCATACATTTCAGAGACTGATGCTCCTGGGTTCAGATCTTGACCCCAACACATATCATCTGTGTGTAAACTGAGGGAACAATTTAATCTCTGAGCAGGAAAGAAGCTGTGAAGTTGCCCCCCACCCCCATGCCAAAGCCGGGTAACAAATTACATCAGACATCTGATGATACTTAGCCCCATGGCTGGTTTATAAAGTAAGTTCAATATATGGTCATTTTTCTTATTTCTTCCTGGGAGCCAGGAAGAAATACAACAAAGAAATACATTGTCACTCAACAAATATTTATTAAACCCCTACGTATGTGCAGAATTCTATTTTCATCACTGCAGAAAATGGCAAAGAATCCAAACCTCTGCCCTCATGAAGCCACCATTCTAATAAATCACAGACATTCGGATCCCGTTTCTACATGTCAGGTCCTCTCTTTATTGCCTACAAAAATAGGGTTCAATTTACGTTACTCACTGGGCTTTTAACTTCTCACAACAGAAGCTTCATATCAAAGTATCCCCAACTGTTCTCTCTCCAACTTTAATCAAGTGTATTTTGGGAAGCATTTCTCAGATCTCTCTTTGATGCTGCATTGGTTGGAATCCTTTTTGGTCCCAAGTGACAGAAACCAAATTTGAGCTCGTTGAAGCCAAGAGGCACATTTACTGAAGAGAGGATGAACAAAAAGCTGTGGCTGGACCTCCAAACTGCTGGAACCAGGAACTCAATTGCTCTTCCTCTCAGATCTGTCCCTGGGGGGCAGCTTTATGTCGCGTGGAAGTGTGGCTTTCTCCACGTGGCAGACAGCATTCCCGCCCGTGGCTTCTATGATTCACTAACCCTCTCCTAGCAATTTTCCTGTCCAACATTCTGATAATTCCAGCTTGGAACAGGGGTTCCCTCCTGGGTCATTGAGCTTTGAAGTCACATGACATTTCCTATGGTAATTGCATGGCTGGGGGACTACAAGGGCATATCACTCACACGTGGAATCTCATTGTAAAGTGTGATACAAATGAACTGATTTACAAAACAGAAACAGATTTACAGATGCTGAAACGTATGGTTACCTAAGGGAAAAGGGGAAAGATGGGGGCGGGAGGGATAAATCAGGAGCTTGGGATAATCAAACACACACTACTATACATAAGACACTGAATGTATAAACAGTAAGGGCCTACTGTATAGCACAGTGAACTCTGCCCAACCTTCTGGGATAATACAGATATGAGAAAAGAATCTGAAGAATAGATACATGTATAACTGAATCACTTCCTTGCACACCTATACCCAACACTAGTTGGGTTTGTTGTAGTTGATCATAAACCACTAATTGTAGTTGATTGTAAATCAGCTACACTCCAAGACAACTTTTTTAAAAAGAGGGCACTCCTAGAACTCCATAGGTGCCCACACTACCTGTCAAGACATAGAATCCCCAGAAGGCTGGTTCTCACATCACAGTCACCTTCCTGGCAGGAAGTATGTATAAACAGCAACTCTGAAAGCTGGAGAAATGAACAAACAACAGAGCTAGAAGAAGCCACAACTTATTCAGTCCACACAAGATGTCCATCAATAGAAGTGAACCAACAATGCATTACCACCTGTACATTTATCTAGTATGTTCAAAACAAACACATTAAAAAGGGATTACTCACTATTTATGTGTCAGGGAAGTAGTAATAATGTCTTTATTGCACATATTCGTGTTCTTGAGTGCTTCCAAAGTGTTGTGGAACTTGAAAGCATTTTCCGGTTTCAGAGAATTAATTAGCTCCCCTGTGGAGCAACTCGCGAACAGTACTGCCACGCTGGAGATAGACTGATTGAGTCAGAAAGGGGAGCGATACTGGATTATTCATCTTTGCAATAAGTGTGCATCAAGCATCCACCCCATGTGTGGCTCTGGGCTGAGGGCTGTGAGCACATAAATGGATTGAAATAAAGTCCTTGCTCTCAAGGAGCTTGCAGCCCAGTTGGTGGGTGGGGCGAGTTGGGGGAGGGTAGTGAACTTGTCAACAGCTGGCTCTAATCAAAACAAACGGCCCAGGTAAGAAGGATAAACATTGAGACGCTGGAGGAGGCTATGAAATAGCGTGTAAGATAGGGCTGGGAAGAAAGTTAAAGCGCAGAGGCTGATGAAAACCGTGATTAGGAATTTGGTCTTTTACTAAATGGAGCCATTATTAATGATTATGTATATATACTTACATATATATTTGTTGTTTTTCAGTCACCGAGTCATGTCTGACTCTTTGCAACCCCATGGACTGCAGCACGCCAGGCTTCCCTATCCTTCACTATCTCCCAGAGTTTGCTCAAACTCATGTCCATTGAGTTGATGATGCCATCCAAGCATCTCATCCTCTGTCATCCCCTTCTCCTCCTGCCTTCAATCTTTCCCAGCATCAGGGTCTTTTCCAGTGAGTCAGCTCTTTGCATCAGGTGGCCAAATTATCGGAGCTTTAGCTACAGTCTCATCCTTCCAATAAAAAGTCAGGATTGATTTCCTTTAGGATTGACTGGTTTGATCTCCTTGCTGTCTAAGCGACTCTCAAGAGAGTGTGTGTGTGTGTATATTTAATTACTTTGAATTCATTTAAATGGATAATCTTAAAATTATTGTTGTTTTTTTGGTGCTAAACAATAAACTCATTTTTCCCACCCATCAACCCCTTCCTTTGGCAACTATCAATCTCTTCTTTGTATCCATGAGTCTTGTTTGGTTTGGTGGATTCCACAAACATTGAGCTCATACAGTGTTTGTCTTTCTCTGACTTATTTCACTTAGCATAATACTCTCAAGATACTCCATGTGGTCACAAGTGGCAGGATTTTTCTTTTTCATGGCTGAGTACCATTCCATTACATGTATATACTCTACATTTACTTTATCCTTCTATCTGTTGATAAACACAGGTCGTTTCCTTATCTTGGCTACTGCAAATAATGTTGCAATGAACATGGGGGTATAAATATCTTTGCAAGACAATGACTTTTGTTTCCTTCAAATAAACACCCAGAAGTGGGACTTCTGGGCATATGGGAGTTCTCTTTTGAATTTTTTTGAGGAACCTCCATTCTGTTTTCCATAGTGGCTGCACCACTTTACATTCCTAGCTAGTTCTCCAATTCTTAATGAAAAATCTCCATACATGGAAGGAAAATCGATCCACCTGCCTAAATTATTCAAATGATTATCTTTTTAAATAGTTTGCCTGGTGAGTTTCAGATCAAAATGTATACTATTGTGTGAAGACTGGATTGTTTGTAGAATGGGCAATACTTAGTTTAGATTTTCCACATTCACAGAAGATCTGATTTCTGTTGACGTTCCTTTTTTTGTGAATCAGATTGCCATGAAATGAGGAAATCTGTGAGAAGCTGTGGAGAGAGACACATGGAGAGGTGAATGCGGAAGGACAGTGAGGACCCCACCCTCAGCTCCTGGTGACCCCTGAGAGCCTGTAGCCCGCCAGGCAGCGGGGTAAGCCATCTGGGAGGCAGAGAAGGTGTCCCTGAGTTCACACAGCACAGGCCAGAGCTCAGCCTTCCTCCCTGAGCCTCGTCCAGATTTCAGATTCAGCACAAGGAAGGATTGTTATTTTAAGCCAAGAAGTTCTAGGGTGGTTTGTTATCAAGAGCAGTTAACCGGCACACCTTCCACAAAGAATTCATGACAGTAACACCTTTTCGCCTTGATCCCATTCATTCCTTAGACGCCAGAGTTTTTGACACCCCAACTCTTCAGATTTCAGAAATTCAACTCAAGGGCTCAGAGAAATGCATTTCTCTTTCTGGTGAGAGTTTCAAAGGGAGACAATTCAAAGACTTTCCTTTACATGCAAAATTACTGGAATATATTCCTTTTAAAACAATTGACCCCTATTTTTTTTTTAAAAAGTTGCACTAAGGACACCAGTAAGTATTGTTGGCCTTTACATTTCTGTAACATTTGTAGTATGCTCAGACAAGTTTTACAAAAGCTTCACCTCCAACCACAGGGACTACCGCTGTACACGTGAAGGTCACAGACACTCATGGCCCTTCACTGCCGGGCTTTGTTTCCTAATTCACTAATCAAAAGTTACAAATATAACTTCTCTCTCCTCTTCTTTTAATTTATGTGTTGGCTCTTAAGACAAGGCGGGAACAGCAACCAGTCAGCTCTTCATATTAAGCAGCATATTTTGCTGAGCTGGACTTGACTCCTGGTTGCTACAAAACAAATCCAAGTTTATATGGAAGGTGACAAACTCCATGCCCTGTCATTCATCCTTTTTATAGCCTGGGTGACACCAACAGTCAGCAAGTCTTGTTGATTATGTGAATCGACTAGAGCACAAAGCGTCCTAGTCTAGAGATTTCCTGTGTCAATACTTAGAAATTGTTTGCTTTAATTAAGAGAAAACTAATTCCACTGCTTTTGGTTACTACATAAATTTTTAAAAAGAAACCCATAATCCCAGTATTAAGAGGGATAAACAATGCTTATCGTTTCAGCTGCATATTTATTGTCTAGAGTGCATATTACTCTACACAGGAGTCTAAATGCATATATATGCAACAAAACATGTATTCAACTCATCTTTAACAGTTAATAATGGCCAAAAGGAAAACATATTGAGATTTTACTATGCCTTAGGCATTGCACTGTTTTTCATAAATACTATTTAATTTAAAGCACAAAAACACTATGAGGTAAATAACAATCCGATCATACAACCAAGGTGTTAGAGAGGAACAGCACAACTGGCAAGTAAAAATGTCTGACTCCAAACCGATATCTGTCCGTTTCAGATTTTAATTTTCACTATTTTTTCATCTTCTGCATCTGATTTTTTCAACTAAAATTGTATTATAACCATCATTCCCGACCATATTCACCTATCCACTTATAACAACAGTTCAATGTCTGACTAATATTGAAATAGTTATTCAAACTATTTCACCATTTCTTTCTTGTGAGATATGAGTTTGGTTTTGATATTCTACTAGTAAAAGCAACACAGCAATAAACATCCTGGTAGATAAATCTTGTCGTACATCCTCAATTATTTACTGAGGATGAATTTCTAGAAATAGAGTCATGAGGACAATGACATGCGAATACTTTATGTTTTCAGTAGTAATGCCAAATTTCTCTTCAGAAAAAAACTATACCAAATTACATACCTGCCATCCATATTTACCTGTGACTTTATCTAAAAGACAAAACAAAATAAATAAAACTTCAAACTACAACCTTTCCAATCACATCTTAGAAAATATTTTAGGAGTCATTTTATTTTTTTCCCCTCAATTTCCTACACATTTATGGACCCTTTTCATAGTGCAGCCCTGATCTGGGGTATCTGTCCTATAGTTGATAGAAAGTGAGGGCAGAAAATAAAGGATTATTTAATATATCCCTAAGCCACAGAGCACAAACTCTCTCGGCGATGAAATACTGCTCAGTTTGAAGATGCATCCAGAATAAGAGAGCCACACTGGAAATGAGGAAATCTTGGCAGGCTTCCAACAGACTTGACACGGGTCATGAAATGATAAAAAATTGTCTGGTCCTTCTCACCTGGAATGGGTTTGCTCTAGGTGTTAGCGCTGGGAATGTACCTCTCACCCTATGCAGCTGTGCAACAGCTTGGTTTTCTTTGCCTTTGGAAATTCTGCAGACAGAGGTGGGGTGATCAGTGAGAGAAGATTATTTAGAAACAAGACTGAAGTACACAGTTGTACATTTCTAGCTCAGAGAGGTGTGAGTTTAACTGTCTGTGTCTTCTGTCTCATCCAAACTCTTACAGATTTGATTACTGAGTCCTTGTGATTCTACAGACACTGAGATTTAGCTGCTTGAAGGAGAAATCGACCTTCCACTGGTTAAGCTTTCCTTGAGAACCCTACCGGTTAGATACAACACATTGATGGATGTTGCAGTGGAGAAAGAAAAATTAACAATACTCACAGGTGAATGAAGCCATAGAAATCTATAAACAAATCTATAAATATGCAGATCCTGCAAGTGAGTGGCAAATGCAACGGTGACAGCAAAGAGAAGGGAAGATTAATTCTGCCTGGGGTGAGAGTGAGGATAGGCTATAAAAGAAGGTGCTGTCTGTAGACCCTGGGGAGGCCAGGTCCTCTGGCCCAATTTTTTATTTTTTCCTTTTGGTATAGACCTGATAAATAATTCACATCATGAAACAATACCGTTATGAAAATCAGTACGTAATTCGCTTTCATCTTACACACACTTTCTTAAGGGACTTACAGACTCCATTTCGGCTGCACATACATGCACAGTCCTCCCCGGGAGAGGAAGGAAAAATTAATTTTCTAACACCTTCTGCTTTGGGAAACTGATTGGAATGGCTGGGGGGAAGGGCTCTGAGCCCAAAACTTTGGGCTTCCGGAACTGCAGGGGGCCTTTCCAGGGTCTTATCTTGGAGTCTTGAGTTGGGGGCGGGGTGGTATCCACTTAATCACCCTCCGGCAAAATAGCCGAGCGCGATACTCTGCACCAGTGGACCATCATCTGTCGAAAGGATTACAAGCATCCTCCTTTCTTCCCATTTAGAGGTTTATCCACCCATATCCCCACGTTGTGTTGCTCCGGCCAGCTAAATTCGGTTCTGATCTCGAGAGTTAGAAAAAACAGAGGAGAAAGGATTGGGCCGTAGCAAGCTGAGAGTGGAGCTATGCCAGGAGGTGTGAGAGAGGGGGGCGAGGGCGGCGCGCCGAGCGAGCGCTCGCGCCCCAGCTCCGCGGCTCCTGCGGCGATCGCTCAGCCCCCGCCCCCTCGCTCCCTCGCGGACCCCCGCCCGGGAGGCGGGAGGGCAGCGCCCGCGCCGCCGAGGCTGGGCTCGGGCTGTCGCGCTCGTCCCCTGCTGCTCTTGCCGTCCCCAGCCGCCGCCTCCTCCTCCTACTCCCTCCTCCCCGGCCCGGCTTTGGAGGCGATTCCCCTCTAGCGACCGAGCCGATCGCTTCTGGGCGGGCGGCGCTTTGTCTGCTCCCTCCAGCGAGGCTCCGGGCCCGGCGCCGGGTCTGCAGCGACCGCCGCTGCAGCCGGAGCCCGGCGGCGCCTTCTCGCGCCCCCGGGGGCCGCGCCCTCTCCCCGCCGAGGCGCCGGGGGACGGCGGCCCAGCCACTCACCGCCCGCGTCCCGCGCACCAACGCCGCCGCCGCCGCCGCCGCCGCCGCGGGAGAACCGGCCCAGCCGGCCGGCCAGGTTCGAGGCAGGCAGCCCGGCGGGCAGTCGGGCGGGGACGGCGGCTGCTGCGGGTCTGGCAGCGCGCACGCCGCCCCGCAGACGCACCCAACGCCTCCGTGCGCTGAGAGGATGGAGCAGCCGCCCCGGCCGCGGACTGGCGCAAGGTAAGGTGCAGCCGCCTGTTGCTTTTCGCCCAGCGCCGCGTTGGCCCCTCTGCCCGGGTACCTAGGCCGTCCCTCCCCGGAACCCGTAGAGAAGAACCATCATCACCCCATTTCTGAGCCGTGTCCAACCCCCAGGCTCCCTGGCGCAGATCCTTGGAGAGACCCCCTTCCTGGCGAGTGGCGGGAGAGGTGGGGGCGGGGGCTGTCGACCCTCTTTGCTCGCGTGCCGCTGGCTGCAGTGCCACAGTCTGCAAACTTTTGTGCCCCCTCGCTGCGCGGCGCTCAGCCAGTGCGTGCAAGTTGCACATCTAGTTCTCGCTTGCGCCCTTCCCCCCATCCCCCCCCCCCCGCCCCCCTCCCCGCCTCGCCGGAGGCATCTGTCTATTTCTCTGTGTGTTCTTGCCAGTCGACTTTTCGCTCCCTGCAGAGGGGCGAGGGTCTGGGACCCAGCGGTGCTCATCCTGCCTGTAGGGGTTGAGTAGGAGCCAAGAGGGTGAATAGAACTGGTGGGACGTGGCGGGGAGGCTGCCCCCTCCCCTCGCCCCGGGGCTCCGTCCGGCGCGGCGGGAGTCGGTCGGTTCTCCCGTGTGCCACCCCCAACTCGGTCATGAAACCCTCGGAGTGGTTTGCGGCTGTGCGCCGTGGGAAGGCAAGTGCAGATCCGGGTGGGTGAAGTAAGTGGTTTGGGGGGGCAAAGGTGGCCGGCGGGGTGTTGTGGGGGGCGGTGGGAGGAAGCTGAAGGTGGAGACGGATCGGGTTGAGGGGAGACCCAAAAGCTCCGCTCAAGTGGGCGAGGGGCCGGCTCCCCAGCCGTCTTCTGGGAATCTGAGTGTGGAGGGCACCGACTGGGTGTGTAAATACGGCTGGGGGAGGGGGCGGGTACCCGGGGAAGCGCCGGGGGGCCGACCCCAGCCGCCGAATGCTGGGCCCGGGGTGGGGGGCGTGGGAAGGCCGGCTTCTGGATGCCTGGACTGGGGCGATCTCCGTCTCCGGGTGGAACAGACCGTGTCCGTTGGCGTCTTGGGCGGTGACTGAGTGGTCGGGGGACGCTTTCCCAGCTCCAGGAGGACCCCGCGTCCCCTCTTCCCCAGCACCCGCGGCTGCACCTTTCCCCTTCCGCAGCCTGGCGGGCCGGCCCACGCCCACCCTCCAGCCCGGCGCCCGGGAGTTCGGGGTGTTTCCGCAGCCGCGGGGTGGGAAGGGGATTCCGGGACTCAGGGGGGAGGCTTGTGCGCTGCTTGGGGAGTGTCCCCGGAGCCTGGGCTTGGAGACCCGGATCCCAGGCTGTGGGAGGACGGCGCAGGGGCCGCAGCTGCAGCGCCAGCCCCCTCCCCCGCCTCCCGCACCACCCCCCTGGGCGGAGCGAGCGACCCGGGGAGCCCCGAGCCCCCCGGGCGGCTCCGGAGCGCTGCTCCCGGAGGGGATGCGGCGAAAGGCGGGGCGCGGGGCGAGGGGGTGCGGGCCTCAGGGGAGGGGAGGCCTGGCTCCCAGACCCGGGGCCCCGGGCAGAGGGAACTCGGTCCACCTCTCTGCCCCCAGGTAGACCCTCTGGGCTGTTTCAGACGTCTTGGCAGATGCGGGAAGGAGAGCCCCTCTCCTCCTTGGCACCCCAGCAGTCTGGTGGGGAAGGCCATTGGGAGGGGGGGGTCCCTAGAGTGCTGTGAAGAAGAAAGGGGAGCCCCCCTCACCCCGCGGCCCCGCGGAGGCCGGCGGGGAACTCGCTAGGCTGTCAAAGGCCTGGCAGCTCCTGGTTTAACCCTTCCTCTCTGAGGAGTGCACGCCCCTCTCAAAGTGGCGCCTTTGGCTGAGACTCCGGTCCGGGTCGCTTCCTCCCGGCTGCAGAGAAGAGGGGTTTGAACGTTGCCTGGATCTAGAGCGCCTGAAACCCTCGGGTAGTCCCTGCGCAGCTCTCCACGTGCAGGCTCGGAGGGGGACCCCTGTCTCGTCCCTGCGGTTCCCCTGCAGAGATCTCTGGATCCGAGCTGGGAGAAAGCAGAGCTCCGCGCAGACCCCTCTTTTGGGCCCCAGGCTTTGCAGACCCTTCTGGAAGAGACATCGACTGGCCCGGACTCAGGGAGGAGTCCTGAGTTGGGTCATTCCCCTCCATCCAGATTCCCCCGCGGCCGCGCGCTCCCTGCCTCCCGAAGGCAAGCTCCAGAGCCCCAGGCAGCTGTCGTGGGGCGGCGAGGGGGTGCCCTGGGACGAGGCTGGGGTGCAGCTTCTGAGCGCCAAGGCCACACCCCACAGTCCCGCTTTGGTCTCTTCAGAATTCCCCGGCTCTCCAGGTAGGATCCTAGAATTAAGTCCCTCGCTCAAGCTCACCATTGAGCTTTTGACTCCCAGGGCCTGCTTCTCTCTGGATGCTTATGGCCTGGTTTGGGTTCTGCTCACTTGCTTTGCTTGTAGAAAGAGACTGAACGTGTCCTTGGGCAACTCTTTTGAAATTGTTCCTTTGGTTGCTGTGGGTCTTGTGGCGGGCAGGCTTTTTCTAGGTGCAGGAGAGTGGGGCTACCCTCCCTAGGTGCCGGGTCGGTGGAGCCCTCAGACTTCAGTAGTTGCGGCGCCGGGCGCAGTTTTTCCCTGGCGTGTGGAATCCTCCCGGACCAGGGAGAGGACCTGTGTCCCCCATGTTGGCAGCCAGATTCTCAACCCCTGGACCGCCAGGAAAGTCCCCTTGGCAACTGCTGACGGAGGACTTAAAATTCGCACCAAGGTGCTTGTGCAGGTTGCTGGGGAGTTCTTCTGAGGGGCCAGGTAGCAGGGACGGTGGTTCACACTGGCCTTTACCCTGTGCCAGGCTCTGATGGTTTCCTGGGCACAACCCTGCTCACAACCCTGCAGGAGAGTTATTTTGAAAACTAAGTGGTGGAGAAAGTAATCGGTTTGCTCTTTGTCACCCAGCCAGTAAGTGGCGGGCGGGTTAGTCTTGGGTGGAGGACAGTTGGTGTGTCCCTGCTTTGAACCCCACTTGCCCCCAAAGACCCTTTGGCCACAGGACGTGGGTGAGGCCCTAGTTTTCTACTGCAACCCAGGGCTGTGTTGGCAGCTCCATGCTGGCCTGTGAGGCTCCTGGGGCTGTGACACTGATTGGTCCCTTGGGGCTCACCTCGGCAGGGTGGGATCCTGGCACTGGAAGCAGATTTAGGGAATTGGCCACCGGCACTGGACTTCTTTTCTGATTCTTTTGGAGAGTGTGCGTGGTAAGTCGCTCAGTCGTGTCTGCCTCTTCGCGACCCCATGGACTGTAGCCCGCCCGGCTCCTCTGCCCATGGCATTCTCCAGGCAGGAATACTGGAGTGGGTGGCCATGCCCTCCTCCATGGATCTTCCAGACCCAGGGATCGAACCCATGTCTCTTATGTCTCCTGCATGGACAGGCAGGTTCTTTACCACTAGCGCCACCTGGGAAGCCCCTTTGTAAAAGTGAGGAGATATGGGAGCGGGGATATGAGTGTGAGCAGGGTCTGCTCTAGAGACAGAAATTGTAGGCACTGGATTGCGAGGGCCTTCTCAGATCTGTCCCTCCCAGCCCAGAGGTGGAAGGATATTCCCTGATGAAGGTCATTTTTGTGTGTTTCTAGCACTGCTAGTACTAGAACCACTGTCTTCTGACCCTTGGTTGAAATAGCCCATGTTGATGCACGCATGCATTGGGTTCACTGCGGTTGTTTCTCAGCATCTTAAAATTAATCTGTGAAAAATTGATTAGGGAAAAACTTTATTAAAAAAGTAGAGCTCTTTGCTAATTTGGCATAAATGCCTCCATCTGCACAACCAGAAAAAAGCTGCTATTGTAGAGTGGTTAAACCACCACAAACGTATGTCTTTTGCCAAAAATTGCAGTAGACCGTTTATAAGTCTTCTGGTAAAAGACTAACTATGCAGCCTTTTCAATAATTCTAAAGAAAATTAAAGGCATTCTCAGCCATTTTAGCCAGGTCCTTCTGTCCAATGGAGTGGATCTGTCTTCCCCCACCCGCAGATATTCGTGAAAATAAGAGAAAATGTCGGACTTCAGAGGGAAAGATCCTTTTGCATTCTATGATGCGGTTTGGTATTATTTCTCCCGGATTTCTGATCATTGGTTTCTGATTTCTGATCCTAAACTTTAGGCTGCTGTCAACTTGAGGCAAAAACCACATCTTTCTGGCGGACATACTTGGGTCTCAGAAATAGACATACTTGGGGCTCAGAAAAGGGAAATTATTCTTTGCCACGTCTCACTCACTGAGCCCCTTTAACAAAGGGGACTTTCTCTAGCAGTTTGGGCATTCCTTATGCCCCTCAGTGTTCTTGTAGGACAGAATTCTGATTCCTAAGAACATCCCCTGTCTTCTCCCCTGCAGCTACAGTATCAAGATGCTCTTCCCCTGGAGCTGAATCAACAAAAAGTAAACAGAGAGGAAATTGGGAAAGCCTGTTTCTCAGACTCACACTGAGGCGGGGGAGGTAAGAGTTGCAGGCAGATGGTGGAGATTTGGTGCCTTTTATGTCCCCTAGAACAAGCTTTTCACCCCTGTTGCTGTGACAAGCCAGGATGGAGGCCCTTAGGCAGCAAGGACACCCACGTGGGGGTGAGGCAGGGGTGGGGGAGGTGGAAAGAGGCTTGGGTGACAGAGGGCTTTGGTGGGCCCTGCCCGATGCTGTCCTTCCTGCCTCCCCTTCTGCCCACCTCCTCAGTCTGCCCTTACGGCAGGGCTGACTGATCTGAATCCCAGAGTCCGCGGTTATCTCAAGGGAAGCATTCACTTTCTAGAAAGTTCATTAGAAACGCATATTGTTTTTACTATAAGGAGGGAAAAGTGTGTCCTGATGCCCCAGTCCGCAGGGAGTGCCCTGAACCTCAAATCATCCCAGAAGGGTGATCTTCTGAGGGAGGGGCCGCTGCTTTAGCTGGATTCCCGCAGCGTTGGAGCAGTGGCATTGAAATCAGGCGCGACAGCCTCCCAGAGAAGGGGTCTCTCTCAGGAACCACAGGAGGAAGACACTGCTCGCCCCTGGGCGGACATCCTGGTTTCCAGTTCCTAGCTTTTCAGGCGTGCCAGGGGAGTTCCTTGTCTCCTTGTCCCTCGTATGTGGTCCGTATCCCCTCTGCTGACTCACACACTCACTGCCCGAGGCCCACACAGCGCTTCTACGGGGACAATTCATTGGGGGTATATTTATCTTAAACCATATAAACACAAGTTTGTTGACAGAATAACTATTATTATTGAGCAACATGCTCTGGGAAGAGGTTATGAAACACATGAAACTTTTTTATTTGGAACACAATGAATAATATTGTTATACAATACATAGTAAGAATTAAAATTCTCAGTTTTGGTGAGATAGTTAAAAATAAGAGAACCAAGAACCACAGCATCTGAATTTGACCTGTTTTTATTAACAAGAGAATCCGAATAATAAGGATCTGTGGAATTTGAAGGTGATGACAGGGGGAAAATAAGGAAAAGAAAATATAGCCAAGTAGAACCTGAGAAGCTATTTCTTCATTGGCTTTATTTTAAATAAAAATATAATATCTTAATCTAGATTTAAATAATCCACAGGATTTATCTTCAGATTGTAGCTATGACGAGGTTTATTCCACAAGTGGTTGGGAACCATAATGACAGCTCTTAGATCTGACATACTGGTATATACCCATCTGTGCTTTGTAAAAACTTGGTGAATTAATGCATCACAGCATGACATATGAAATGGCCATTTGAGGTAAGAATGAAGTCTGCAACCTTCTCCAGACCTGACAAGTTTGGACCATATTTTCCCAAAGTGAGTAAGTTAAGGGTAAGGACTGTATAATATTTAAAAAAAATTTTTAAATATGAATTAAGTATTGAAAAGGGCTTTCCAGGTGTTGCCAGTGGTAAAGAACCCACCTGCCAATGCAGGAGACTTAAGAGATGCAGGTTCGATCCCTGGGTTGGGAAGATCCCCTGGAGGAGGGCATGGCAACCCACTCAGTATTCTTGCTTGGAGACTCCCATGGACAGAAGAGCCTGGTGGGCTACAGTCCATAGGGTTGCACAGAGTTGGACATGACTGAAGTGACTTAGCATGCATGCATGCATGTACAGAAAAAGAACCACTCTGATAAAGACTTTTTTCTTTTGGAGGATAAATTAACAGCTGTTATAAAATTTATGGTTTCAATTTCTCCTAAACTCTCTGAGCTGCTTTTTATGTTAATACTTGTCCAGGGACAGGTTTTGAAAAAAGGATTTGAGACAGTGTTTGAAAAAGGATTTGTGCCTTTTAGTAGAAGTAAAATGGAGACAAATATAAAAAATAAAAATATATAATATTGTGAGTCACTCTTAAGCATGGAGTGACAAAATTTAGATTGATTCCTTCTTTCTTTCTTTTTTCCTGCCTTCTTTCCCTCTTCTTCTTTTCTTTAGATCATTGATAGACTTTTCAGTCTGCATATAAGTCAGTCCCTTGCTGGGGGAGATGGCTGTTTCAGGACACAAATTTCCCCTAGTGGGAGGAGGGAGAAGGCACAGGGCCCTTGTATATTTGTCCAGAGCTAAAGCACAAAGATCTTAAGTCACACTGACTTCTCGAGTCTGCCCTCCGTCCTGATCGAGAAAAGCAGTGCTTGTATAGGCCTGCATACAGAGGGCTCACCCGGGTAGCAGTGACTAAGCAGGATCCTTTCTGTGGCTACACTGGGAATTTATGCTCTGAGAGGAATCCCGGTCCCAGCTTGCTGACCTTCCCTAGACATCTGGTCATGAGGGATTATCAAGCAGGAATGCTTGCCATCCTTTCTACAGAGTACATTTAAGCTTGGATTGTCAGAGTAATAGCATCTCCTGCCGTGGACTGTTTCGGAGTCATTTATTTGGGTGGGCAGTCTGTTTTTTAGTTGCTTCTCAAAAGCACTTCCTATCAACAGAATGAATACCCCGCCCCAGTGAAAGATAGTATGAGACCCTTGGTGCACAAAGCACCTGCTACAAAACCTGTGGAAAAGGGAAGGCTGAGAGCCCGCCGGGTCAGGAGGCCCAGGAGACAGGTCCGGGAGAAGCAGTGGAGGTGGGGGTAGGGGAAAACGGGGTGGGGGGGCAAGCGTCAGCGGAAATGGGCCACCCAAAGGAAGAGGGCCCAGCGATCAGCAGCGGAAGATGAACAGATACTTGGTTTAAGCCAAACCCGACAGATAAAGAAAGGCATAAAAATAAGAGGAGGTGAAGAAAGCTGATGGGAATGCTCAAGGCCTGCAGGGGAGGTGTGCGAGCTGTCGGGTGCACCTGTGTAATTCCTCAAGGTCTGGATCAACTCAGTGGCAGGCTGAGACCTCACCTAAAGGGCAGGATTTCTTTCCCACGTCCTCTGTCCTTGGCGAAGGTGGCTTCTGCAACACCAGGCCAAAGCCTCTTAATCTTATCTATGCCATGGTGCCCTTTGGCGGTCTGACAAGTTTAGGGACCCTGGAACGATGCGTTTCAATGTACACATTGCAATGCGTAAGATTATAACACAAATCTTATTGAGACCATTTTACATTCTACATAAACCACTGTGACCTACGAGCGTCAGTGTAACAAGATCGGACATAGACCAATAATTGGGTGAGCGTGATGCAGCCTTGGGTAACTGCAGGCCTGAACCACGATAGGAAAACATCCCATTTGTATGTTTGGGTGACAGCGTCGCTGGTACCCGTACTCCGTCTAAAGTTTGTGGCCTGCATTTATAATAGAATGAAATGCTCCGTTGTAGCTTGTTGTTGGGAAGCACATTCATGACTGTTGTCATATTCAAGTTCATGGATTCTTGGAATTCTGTTGATAGACGCCTTGGAGAGGTCTGTGGCTAGAGTGACCACAGACGATCAGGTACTTTCAAGAATGAAAGGGAGCCTAGTTGTTGCTGTACAAAGTGGGTGTGAATTGGGATGGGCCTGGGCAAATGGTAACGGAAGGTCCCTCCTCTGCTATTCACCACTTCCCTGGTGGCTCAGATGGTAAAGCGTCTACCTGCAATGTGGGGAACCCGGGTTTGATCCCTGGGTCAGGAAGATCCCCTGGAGAAGGAAATGGCAACCTACTCCAGTATTCTTGCCTGGAAAATCACATGGACAGAGGAGCTTGGTGGGCTACAGTCCGTGGGGTCACGAAGAGTTGGACACGACTGAGCGGCTTCACTTTCTTTTCTTTCTTGCAGCTGCCATCACCTCCCCGAGGTCTCTCTCCCCAGATCAGTTTTCCCTTCTCTGGCCCAAGGGATTGTCATTATCTGCCCTATTCCCAGGGGTCATGGTGGTGGCTACTGATGGGCTTTGGGAAGTGGAGAACAACTCTAGCTGAAAGAAGCCATGAGGCAGGCCGCAGCCATGCTGGAGGAAGCCTTTGTAAGGACTGGACAATGGGCTTCCTTGGAATAGCTGCAGCCTCTGGGTCCTGGCTGGGTGAACGCTGGCCTGCATTTCAGTTCCCGATTGCTGCCTTGGCCAGATGTCCTGAAGCCTTGGCCAATTTCACCTGAAGCGAGGCTGAATTATTAGACTACGGTGCAATTCAGCAGAAGGTTTCACCTTCTCCAACAATCTTTTTTTTTTTTTTTTCCCAAAGCAGAGCTGGCACAATGGCTTTGCAAGGTTCACTTCCTGTCCCTGCCCATCCTACTTACCAGGAAATGGCCTCAGTGCAGGCAGGTGGAGGGAGGCCCCGTGGGAAGAGCCCAGGACCTGGAGAGTCCTTAGACTGGATCATAAGACCTCGAGTGAGGGAGGTGGACCGAGGTCACAGCATGTTCCCTGAGCAGATGGCTCGGGTTGTCCTGTGCTGGGGGAAGTGGCAGCAGGTCCCTGCTTCTGGAGATTGCCTTGTGTCTGTCTGTTCCAGCTGGTGAAGTGGAACCAGCTAGGTAGAAAAAAAAAGACTCTTCTAAGAAAGCCTTTGACTCTGTAGGGGGTACGCAGCATCTCAGAAACATCGTCTTTATGTGCACGTAGAGTATTCGACCGGGAGCCAGGCAGCTTGGTTCTAGGTCCAGCTCTGGACCTTACCAGCTCGGGGTCTTTGGGCTGGCTAAGACAATTGCCTTCTGCTCTCCTTCCTTGGTGAGAGGGTGTTTGGAAGCCAGCTGGTTTCTAAAGCCCCTTCCAGCACTGTGGTCTGCAGTGGCATTGTTTCGTTTATACTCTCCAGACCAGGCTCCCTCTGTAAGATGGTTCAGGCTCACTGCTTTGCGCTGCCTTCCTTAGATAGCACAGATCCAGCAGTGACAGCTGGAGACTCCCCACCACCCCGAGGGGCTGCGACTTGAGTGAGGGGATGGAGGAGAGGAAGCCGGCAGGCACAGGGATGGAGTCGGGAAGGAGCGGGATGGTTGATAGCTTTCCTAGCAAGAGTCATCGCTCAGGAGAGACAGAGGAGGAGCTCCTGAAGTGTGGACGGTGTGCTCATCTGCGTCTGACCCTCCATAACGGTGGAGTCATGTCCCTCCCCGCTGAAAACGATTCAGGCGCTCCTGGTTGCCTCTAGAAGAAGTGGGTCCTTATGATGCTTTAGTGGGTCCTTCCTCACCTGCCTGTGTCTTCAGCGGGCATTTTCCACTTCTGCACCCTGAGGCATTCAAGCTGGTGTGCTCGTACTATTTAGTACTAGCTAGTAAGTGTGTTAGGCTTCACACCTCTTCTCTCAAGCTCTGCACTGGGTGGGCTCATACGGCAGCTTGCCGTCAGCTGTGGTCAGCCGTCTACACCCCAGAAACTGACTGACGTTCTGAAGCAGGGCAGTCTGCCCAGAGAGTCTACTGTTAAAAATGACGCTCACACCACAGCCCCTGCCCCCACCCGAAGACTGCAGTTCCTGCCACGAAAACGCCTCCATCTGCTCTTACCAACTCCTGACAGCTCATCTGTCTTTCCTTCTCTCTTGCTTTCCCTTCTTCTTTCCCTCCCTTCCTCCTGCCTAAGGGTCCATTCAATCCACCTTCTCATCCAGACGTCGCCAGACTCCATTCTCTTGCCTCTTCTGCCACTTAGCGGTTGGGTCAGAGAATCTGGGAGGCTCTCCTAACTTTTAACACACCTCAGTTTTCTCTATATCAAATGGGTATAACTGGTTGTCGTGGGGCTAAAGTGAGTTAGTATGTATAAGGCACTTTGAATAGTCTCTGATGCATGGTAAGTCTTCCATTTTAGTATTGATCACCACATTGGGGATTGCTTACTCTGTACCCAGAACTGAATAGTGCATGTATGGTCCAGTAAAAAAGCACAAGAAAATGTCGAAGAGACTTAAACAAAGCCTGATTAGCTCTCCCAGGCATATCAGAATGGACTTTACGGAGCCAGGGGCATTTGCAGCGAATCCAAAAAAGACATGATAAAAGCCCGTGTAACTGGCAAGACAGCTGGTGGCCTCTCAGGAGAAGGAGGGTCCCATGACCAGAGGCGCAGAAGAGAAGAGCAGCACAGTGTGTGAGGCTTTGTGCGGCTGAGCGTGAGCCAGTGGGAGGAGTGGGGCTTTGGTCACACCTGGCTTATGGGCGGAGTGCCCCGCGGCCTCCTCTTAGCCCTGCCGTCCTCCTGCCCGCAGCAGCACAGGTCTAAGCTTTGGATTTCCCCCCAAAAGTCAGACATCTGGATTCACATGCAAAAGCTCCTGATGTTTAATGGTAGAACTAATTCAATTTTAAAAAATAAGCAAAATAAACAAAGCAAAGCATATCCAGAGGCTGTATCCAATTTCCTGTAAGAGACGGGGATCCCCAATCTGTGTCCCCATAAGGTTGCAGTCGAACACGGGACCCCATTTTGAATGTGGTTCTGACCGTCGCATCCCTGGTGGCTCAGCTGGTAAAGACTCTGCCATCAGTGCAGCTGGTAAAGTCTCTGCCATCAGTGCAGCTGGTAAAGACTCTGCCATCAGCGCAGGAGACCTAGGTGCAATTCCTGGGTCAGGAAGATCCCCTGGAAAGGGAATGGCAATTCACTCCAGTATTCATGCCTGGAAAGTTCCACGACAGAGGAGCCTGGGGGGCTCTAGTCCATGGGGTTGCAAGGAGTCCGACACGACTGAGGGGCTAACACTGACAGTCGCTATGAGGCCACAGGTGAGAGACCCTCAAGGTCTTGGAGCTCTGGTTTTCTGCCACGTGGCTCTGCTGTTTCTTGTCCTACCGGCCTTGGGGTGAGGAACCTTTTGGACTACGGAGATAAAAGCCCTTGCAAAGTGCCAGACATGGGTTAGAATTGGGCCTGGGGCCCTGTGTGCTGTGGGCAGAGCCCCGCCTTCAGTGCCCCCCAAGCCTGATCCCATCTCATTCATCCAGAGCTTCCTGGGTATCCTCACCTGCCTTTTTAATTTTAACGATCGATGGGGGAAGAGAAATGGAGGGGTGTTTTTTCTCCTTCATTCTGTTAAAAACTTCGCAAGGAGCTTGACATGCCATTTGGAAAGGCTGGATGTCACAGATCCAGCTGAGAGCTATTCATTGCTTCTGCTTGGATTCAGGATTGTGGGGAAGAGGGGGCACGCAGCCTCCACGCCGTGTGTGGTGCCTCTTCCTTCGAGGTGCAGTCAGCCCTGTGAGGTGTTAGTTGGGGTCATGTCAGGATCTGCACTTCCATTTGTGCAGTTTCCTCTCTTTGGAGTCCTTTCCATTCCAGGTTGGCTTTGACCACGCAGGCTTTTACAGAAATGATCATACCTTAAGAGGAGAGTAGAATTATTTCTAGCTGAGGGAGCTTGGTGGATGCTGGCTTCTGTACAGTAGAGGGGTGGACAGGCCCCCAGCCTACCTCATCAGGCCTGGTGAAAAGCATTCTGTCACTTCAGCTTTGTGAAAACTGGCTTTCCTGGTGGTCCCAGATGGTAAAGGGTCTGCCTGCAATGCAGAAGCCCCAGGTTCTATCCCTGGGTCAGGAAGATCGCCTGGAGGAGGGCACAGCAGCCCACTCCAGTATTCTTGCCTGGAGAATTCCATGGACAGAGGAACCTGGTGGGCTACACTCCATGGAGTCACAAAGAGTCAGATATGACTGAGCAACTAACACTTTCTTTTCAGGCTGATTACAATGCCTTGAATCCTGTTGTTACTCTGATTTTGTGTTATCTATATTCATTTCGTGGCATTTCCTAATTGAACTTGATCAGGAGACACTTCAGAGTTACAGGCGGGCCTTGAAGTCGGGACAGCTGTCTCTGAAAATTGCATCAGAGCTAGATTCTGGCCCCACTGCAGAACACTGCCACCTCCGCTCCAGGATCTGACCTGAGCCTTGGTTTGCCTCAGTCTCCTCCAAGCGCTGAGCCACCTGGGCCCTCAGGACTGAGGTGTCTGATGTTACTGTGGCCCCCGCCCCCTATCGGTGCTTCTTCCTCACCAACCTCTGCAGGAGCCAAACTGCAGAGAAGCCAAGGGCTTACTCTTCTGAGGTGGATACGAAACACTTGCATGTGTGCGTGCATGCTAGGTTGCTTCAGTGTGTCTGACTCTTTGTGACCCCATGGACTGCAACCTGCCAGGCTCCTCTGTCCATGGGATTTTCCAGGTAGGAATATTGGAGTGGGTTGCCATTTCTTCCTCCAGGGGATCTTCCCCACCCAGGGGTTGAACCCGCATCTCTTACATCTCCTGCGTTGGCAAGCAGGTTCTTTACCACTAGCGCCACCTGGGAAGCCCTATGAAACACTTCAGTTCAGTTCAGTCGCTTAGTCGTGTCCGACCCCATGAATCGCAGCACACCAGGCCTCCCTGTCCATCACCAACTCCCGGAGTTCACTCAGACTCACGTCCATCGAGTCGGTGATGCCATCCAGCCATCTCATCCTCTGTTGTCCCCTTCTCCACCCGCCCCCAATCCCTCCCAGCATCAGAGTCTTTTCCAACGAGTCAACTCTTTGCATGAGGTGGCCAAAGTACTGGAGTTTCAGCTTTAGCATCATTCCTTCCAAAGAAATCCCAGGGCTGATCTCCTTCAGAATGGACTGGTTGGATCTCCTTGCAGTCCAAGGGACTCTCAAGAGTCTTCTCCAACACCACAGTTCAAAAGCATCAATTCTTCAGTGCTCAGCCTTCTTCACAGTCCAACTCCCACATCCATACATGACCACAGGAAAAACCATAGCCTTGACTAGACGGACCTGTGTTGGCAATGAAACACTTAGGTCTATAGAAATTAACATTATGGGTCAAATAGCATATTTACTGTGAAGGAGGTGTTGGAGCCGCAACCTCTAATGTGATGTTGTTTGGAGATGGGACCTCTGGGCAGTGATTAGGGTTGCAAGAGGTCAGGATGATGGGGCCAGACAGTGAGAGTTCCCTTCCTCTCTTTCCACGGACATACACCCAGGAAGGGCCACGCGAGCATACAGGAAGAACAGGGTCTTCTGTGACCCAAGGAGAGGGCCCTCACCAGACACTGCCCATGCTGGCACCTGATCTTGGAGTTCCAGTCGCTAAAACTGAGAGAAACAAAATTCCCATTGCACCTAGTCTATGGTATTCTGTTATGGCAGCCTGAGATGACTAATACAGGAGGTTGCTATAGATTAGCCTGGTACCTAGCCACCTTGTGAAACATCTCTGGGAAAAGATGTGCCTTTTTTATGGCATGATATCTCATGCTCACTGCCAGCTTGGCACTTAGTAGGCACTCAGTAACTTCTTGTCAAATGAAAGAATGAATGAACACTAATGAACGGAGTGGGAAACGTTCAGTTGATAAACGAACATTTGGAAAACAGTTCATTTGAGTGTTGGAAATTTCCTGCAGTCGTGGTTTTGGAGATGAAGGAAAAATAATTCTTGTAGAGAAGAAGCTGTGAGTAGTCTGAGTTTTTTCCTCGTTCACCCCACATAAGGTCTCCTGGACCGATTCTCCATAAGAAAATGCTGAGTTAAGCTGCTGACCTAGAGTACATCATGAGAAACGCTGGACTGGAAGAAACACAAGCTGGAATCAAGATTGCTGGGAGAAATATCACTAACCTCAGATATGCAGATGACACCACCCTTATGGCAGAAAGTGAAGAGGAACTCAAAAGCCTCTTGATGAAAGTGAAAGTAGAGAGTGAAAAAGTTGGCTCAACATTCAGAAAATGAAGATCATGGCATCTGGTCCCACCACTTCATGGGAAATAGATGGGGAAACAGTGTCAGACTTTATTTTTCTGGGCTCCAAACTCACTACAGATGGTGACTGCAGCCATGAAATTAAAAGACGCTTACTCCTTGGAAGGAAAGTTATAACCAACCTAGATAGCATATTCAAAAGCTGAGACATTACTTTGCCAACAAAGGTTCGTCTAGTCAAGGCTATGGTTTTTCCTGTGGTCATGTATGGATGTGAGAGTTGGACTGTGAAGAAGGCTGAGCGCTGAAGAATTGATGCTTTTGAACTGTGGTGTTGGAGAAGACTCTTGAGAGTCCCTTGGGCTGCAAGGAGATCCAACCAGTCCATTCTGAAGGAGATCAGCCCTGGGATTTCTTTGGAAGGAATGATGCTGAAGCTGAAACTCCAGCTGAAGCTGAAACTCCAGTACTTTGGCCACCTCACTCGAAGAGTTGACTCGTTGGAAAAGACTCTGATGCTGGGAGGGACTGGGGGCAGGAGGAGAAGGGGACGACAGAGGATGAGATGGCTGGATGGCATCACTGACTCGATGGACGTGAGTCTGAGTGAACTCTGGGAGTTGGTGATGGACAGGGAGGCCTGGCGTGCTGCAATTCATGGGGTACGAAGAGTCGGACACGACTGAGCGACTGATCTGATCTGATCTGGTCTGAAGCTGCTGACCTACCAACACATTATTACCTTTAGTTTAGTCAAGTAACAAAGAAAAATCATTTCTTTATAAGAGAATCTTAGGACCTCAAAATTGGAAAGGACTTCCAAGGTCCTTTTTTACTTTAAATGCCCAGTGGGCAGGTTGTCATAGAAGGATGTGATTTTTTTCTGAGAACACGGTGGCTCTTGGGGTCTTTCTTGTTCCTCCGAGAGATTCCCTCAGACGCTAGGAGGACTTTGCTCCACGGCTTTTGCCATTTGAGCATGGAGATGCTATTTCCTCAAGATGCTCTTCATCTTTATTCATATCTGGGTGCAGATGAGTTCACGATGTGTGGGTGTGGGATTTGAAGAGTCTGACGTGCTTAGGTAACAGTTGGCGTGTCATTGTGTAATGAAGAGTATGTATTGACAATGTTAAATTGTGGGCTGAATCTTGTTTTTGGTGCTTAAAAAAAAAATGAAGAATAAAATTTCTAAAAGCAACAATGTTGTTTTTAAGCCAGGGGTGTTTCTGAATGTTGGGACAACAGCGCTGAGAAATGTGGGCTTCCAGCAGGCATCACTTTCTTCTGCCCAGCCTGGTTTTACTGTGGAAGCCTCACTCCACTTTCTTTTTAATTGGAAGGTGCTGTACTGCTTCTAAATATACATTCATGTTGTACTCAACCCATGAAGGGAAGTAGCTTCAGAAATAACAGGTAAAATTTTAATGTGCTTTTCATATTGAGGGTGGAAGAGCCAGCTGGTTTCTAAGAACAATTAATGGCGTTTTACTGAATTACTAGGAGGTTACTGTTTGCTCCACAGGCTCCAAAATCTCTCAGTCATCGTCAGCTTCCAGGGCTTTCTCAGGTGAAGCTGTGCACCATGGCTTCTGTAAACAGCCACGTGCCTTTCTCTACCTTTGCTGTGTGCTGGCAAGAATAGAGACTGAAACACAGAGAGACTTTCTGCTACTCAATTGTGGGCTGAGAAGGCAGTGTGAGGGTGATCCTGATGGGCGCTGGGTAACCCTGTGGATTCTACCAGATGCAGGTGCCCTGAGTTAAAAACACGTGGGTATTTGGAGTCCTGTACGGCTTGGGTGAATTCTGGGAGATGGTGATGGACAGGGAGGCCTGGCGTGCTGCGATTCATGGGGTCGCAAAGAGTCGGACACGACTGAGAGACTGAACTGAACTGAAGGCTTGGGTAAGGGGGTTTTAACTTTTTTTCCTGCTATGTATTCTTTTGGCAGTCTAGTGAAATCTATGTACACTTACTATTTTTTTTTTACATTTTATTTTGTTTAAATAAAATTTAAAATATTAATGTTAAAATTAATACTTTTATTTGTTTAAATAAAATACAAAAAAAGTCAAAACATAAAAGGTATGTAGAATTACTAAGAACAAAAAAAATACAGAAACACACTGATTTTCACAGAACTTACAACCTTATGCATGGTGCCCAATCTGTCACCGTATTTTAAAAATGACTTTAAATAACACACTTTAGTTAGCTTAACCATCAGATGTGTTTGAATGTGCCTGGTAAAGACTTGTAGCTGACTCACCCATCATATTTCAAAAAACAATGCTAACTTACAAAGAGTTACAACTTCTCATTTTTGCAAAACTCTAACAAATAATTTAAATAGCTGATTTCTTCCCATGTGTCCATGAAGGACAAGCAAGTGTAGACAGGTAAGACCATAAAGCATGTTCCATGTCTGGATCGCCAGGTGGAGAAAGCACCTCATCCCAATGACCAGATTAGAGATTGACCAGGAGTTGCCTCTGTGTTATGAGGTGCTGCTGTGCATGTGTGCGTGCTGAGTTGCTTCAGTCGTGTCCAACTCTTTGTAGCCCTGTGGAGTGTTGCCTGCTAGGCTCCTCTGTCCATGGCATTCTCCAGGCGAGAAAACTGGAATGTGTCTGGGGATTGGGGGCCCGGGGCGGTCCAGGAGGCGGGTGATGCATGGCCTGGCCCAGCAAAAAAAAAAAAACAAAACTGGAATGTGTCATCATGCTCTTCTCCAGGGGATCTTTCCGACCCAGGGATCTAACCCGCATCTCGTAAGTCTCCTGCACTGGCAGGAGGGTTCTTTCCACTAGCGCCACCCGGGAAGCCCATGAGGTGCTATAGTCAGGAAGAATTAACTACCATAAAGTTATGACGTGCATAAATCATATTTCAGGATTTCTGAAATAATTGTGTTGTTATGAGAAAGAAAAAAGCTGTGATTTTTATTGCTGATATCATAGGTCCTGATAATAGTAATGTAGTTTGTTGCTTGCCTTGAAATTTGAAGTGAGGTGAAGTGAAAGTCACTCAGTCGTGTCCGACTTTTTATGACCCATGGACTGTACACTCTATGGAATTCTCCAGGCCAGAATACTGGAGTGGGTAGCTGTTCCCTTCTCCAGGGGATCTTCCCAACCTAGGGATCGAACCCAGGTCTCCCACACTGCAGGCAGATTCTTTACCAGGTGAGCTATTAGGGAAGCCCTGAAATTTGAAGGACATGCTGAATTTCAGCTGCTAATCAGTGGAGGAAAAAAAAAAACCAGAAAAGACCTTCCACCATTGTGGATCCCTTTTATTCTAGCCATGGCTGTAATGTTGAGGAGTGGTGGATGGACCCTGAGTGAGAACCCTCTGCTCAAGGTGTGAGTAAGCACCTGGTAACAAACAACGCAGTTTTCGGGGGGATGAGACCTGTTAGAAGGAATTTTTAAAAGAATGTCATTTTCTGTTTGGTAGTTTATTTAGCAAACATGCCAGAGTTTAAGCTAAGGAGCGGCTGGTTTTGTACCGGGTCCCTTTGAAGAGAGACACCATTGATTTTATTTAAAATACTGTTGGGTCTTCTTTGACAGCTAGCAGTATAATATTTGGAAAATTCTTATCAATGCTAGTTCTTGAACTATTTGGGCTGGTTTGAAATAAGCCAAAGTCGCTTGAAAGGAATGCTGCTGGAGGTAGAGGGTGCTCACGGTGTGTAGACACCAGACTGGGAGTTGAAAACCCCAAGGCTTCTTTTCAGAAGGGACTTGTCAGCTACCCTGGAGGCTGCTCCGTCATGGGTGGAGGTGGGGTAGAGGCGAGATCCAGAAAAGACTGAGTTTCCAAAATGGTAGCATCTTTGGATTCAGTCTGTGGTCCTCTGGAATGACAACTTTATACACGCATTTCTGTCTATAGAGTAATGTTCCAAGATGGTTTAAAAATATTCAGTGACAACATTCGGGGTCAAGGTTTACATAATCTTGACTGCACTGAACTGTCCAATATGAACATAATGCTAGCTACTTACTTAATTTCAGCTTCCCAGTAGCTACACTCCACATCTAAAAACAAAACGGTGAAATTAATTGTAATAACTTATTTTACTTAAACCCAATATCTCCAAAATTATCATTTAAACATAAAACCAAATTAAAACGTATTAAATATTTTTCACACCGAGTGTTTGAAATTTCATGTGTATTTTATACCCCGCAGCCCATTGCATTTTGGACACTGAATTTTCATCAGACTTATTTGACCTACATTTACATTTCATAAAATGTACTGTTGAAAATCGGATTTGCGTATCCAAGTTGTTTCAAATATACCTAAACATCTTCCAATAACTGAATGAGTGTTAGTTTTTGCATTTTGAATAAATCACAATTAAAATTCAGCCTTTGGCTTCTTGGTCTTGCCATTTTGAGCGCTGGAAGCTGGTTACCATATTAAATGGTGCAGGTCCAGATTATACGGAGTGCCGTTGGAGAGGGGTCCCTAGACACAGAGCCCACAGGGAAAACTCGGTGGGAAAATTACAGAGAGAGCTTTGTCCTTCCGATTCTTTGTTCTTTCTGTGAATCCGTTCTATTTGTCTTTTTCTTAATCCAGTATTTTTCCAAAAGCTCCTGATCGTTTTTCTAGGACCTCTCTTGTAACCAAAAGAGACTACTGGTCACCTACATCTGGGGACAACCCGCACCTGTACCCTCGGCTTCCTAGGAGGAATGTTCGGGGTGGGGCAGGTGCCAGGAAGCTCACACCTCTGCCTCAGGGTCTCAAGACTGAGAGTCTAGTTCCTGACTCTCCACCCCGATGCCTATGTCTGTCAAGGTACCTCTGATTCTGATTCTGAGAAATTGGGCAGAGCCCAGGAAACTGCATTTTTATCAAGTCTTCCTCGCTCTCCCTACCTTCGCCCACCAAGTGATTCAGAACAGCTTTGTCTGAGAACTGCTGACCTTAGCATCCTTCCCACCACTGTGTTCTTTTTGCTGGTGGTTCGGAGCTGTGCTCTGAGGACCCTCTTCCTCAGGAGCCCTTGTGTCTCCTTAAACTGGAGAGTTGTAGGCCCTGCTCCAAACCAGCTAAATCAGAATATTTGAAAGTGTGGCACTAGGAGTCTGCATTCTGAACAAGCTCCCCAAGTCATCCTTATGCCTACGAAAGCTTGTACAGACCCTCCTGCCTAGAAATATGGAATTCTTCAATTCCAGCTCTTCTCACTCAGCCTTTCCCCTCATGTCTGACCTTTAGAAACACATATCCCATTTTTATTCCACCTCCCCTGTCTTAGGGTTATTTCACAAATATGCGTTTGTTCCAGGCACTGAGGAAAGAAAAATACAAACCATGAGATCCTGTCTTTGACAGTAGAGAGCCTGCAGAACATGGAGGGGAGAGACAGATCTGTGGAAAACTGAGGTCACAGAGGAAGGCAGGTGGAATGCTGTATAAATGTGCTGGACTCCAGGGAGAAGAGTCATGCGTGTGCACCTGGGCTTTGAGTTGATGAGGATGGCTTCAAAAGGGCTTCAGGACCTGTTACCAACCAGGGTTCTTGGCCTCCTCGATCAATAAAAATTGATCAGAAGCCAGACAAGAAAATCAGGCAAGGCTTTATGGGGATCCCCGCTGCATAGAGGGGATGAAAACAAGTAACAGGATTCGTTTGCTCACTCCCTGACGAGGATGAGCAGTTCCTTCTACAGGGTGAGAGCAGGGGTGGATCCAAGGATCGGGCTGGAGGGGTGACTTAGGTGGTTTGACCATCCTTGGGTGGTATTGAGTACAGGGGGCAATATGCAGCACCCTGCTTTCGTTCCTGTCCCCAGCTCTTCACAAGTGGCACTTGGGTTCTTGGTCTCTGTGTATCTTGTTGTCCATAATTTGCCCCAACTGCATGCAAGCAATTGTTTTTAATCCCTGATAGTTCCTTTGTATTTTGTTGCTGGAGGAGACGTTTGTCCAGGTGCGAGCACTGCAGCAAAGGGTCCCAGGTCCCGGGTCCCAGCCTGGCTCAGACTCAGAGTTAATTGAGGAAAGCTACCATTGGGGGGTTTTCCATCAGATGGAGGAGGGGGGCACCCTGATGACTTAGTATGAATTAGAAAGTGGGAAGGGGAGCTGGGCCATCGCAAATGACGCAGCCTAATGCATTCATCTCAGAAATCAGGCCTCATGGAGTCCTGGGAGAAGCTCAGCATGCAGATGTCCACAAGGGCACAGGAGAGAGCAGAGGAAAGCCACTGCACAGGGCCCAGGGAGGGAGCCAGTGAGACCTCCAGAAAGCACAGCGCCTCCTGGTGATGGGCCCGAAGTTGCTCTAGGTCAGCAGGGCTCGGAGGAGGAATTGGGAGGTGAGGGAAGCAAGGGCCATTGGAGCCTGGAAGGACGAACTGGAGCCCCTGCCCATGCGAGAAGCTGGAGGAGCTGAACACGCACACTCAGAACCATGGGCCACCTCCACGCTCAGCACCGGGGGAGCCACCGCCTGGGAGCGGCCATGGGGCCATCCAGTCTGATGCCATGGCTTCACTTCTGCTGCCAGGGTTCACATGGATTTCTGCCGAGGCCAGTCTTCACTTGCACCCCCAGGCTAGGGAACTCCGGAGAACATGGGCAAATGAAGCAAAGTCAACACAACACAAAACCAGTGCAGCTGGCTTAGGACACCTGTGTGGGGTGGCTCCATGGAGGAAGGGGTGGGTGGTGAGTGGGATGTCCAGCCTCAGTCAATCAGTTCAGTTGCTCAGTCGTGTCTGACTCTTTGCGACCCCATGGACTGCAGCATGCCAGGCCTCCCTGTCCATCACCAACTCCTGGAGCTTACTCAAACTCATGTCCATTGAGTCGGTGATGCCATCCAACCATCTCATCCTCTGTCGTCCCCTTCTCCTCCTGCCTTCAATCTTTCCCAGCATCAGAGTCTTTTCAAATGAGTTAGTTCTTTGCATCAGGTGGCCAAAGTATTGGAGTTTCAGCTTCAGCATCAGTCCTTCCAATGAATATTCAGGACTGATTTCATTTAGGATGGATTGCTTCGATCTCCTTGCAGTCCAAGGGACTCTCAGGAGTCTTCTCCAAACCACAGTTCAAAAGCAGCAGCTTTGTTTATAGTCCAGCTCTCACACCCATACATGACCACTGGAAAAACCATAGCTTTGACTAGATGGACCTTTGTTGGCAAAGTAATGTCTCTGCTTTTTAATATACTGTTTAGGTTGGTCATAACTTTTCTTCCAAGAAGCAAATGTCTTTTCATGGCTGCAGTCACCATCTGCAGTGATTTTGGAGCCCCCCAAAAATAAAGTCTCTCACTGTTTCCATTGTTTCCCCATCTATTTGCCATGAAGCAATGGGACTGGATACCATGATCTTAGTTCTCAAGGCCCTGCTAAATTCATGAGGACTTTACCTCTGGGTAGCAACGGCTCATACATTGCAGGAGTAGCATGATAAATGAATGTTCTTTAAGAAAATAACTCAGGCAGTGGTTCTCAAACTTTCTGGCATCAGAAACCTTTTGGACTCTCAACTCTGATGGAGGATCTCAAAGAAGTTTTGTTTACATGGATTATGTTGCCCATATTTACTGAATACTGTAAATTAGAAATTAAAACCAAGAAATTTTAGAAATGGTTACTAATGCATTAAAACTAACAACAATAAGCACATTATATATTAGTGTTAAAAACAATTTTTTATGAAAAAGAATTTATTTTCCAAAACAAAAATTCAGCGAGGAGAGTGGTTTCATTTTAGGTTTCTGCACACCATGTGAATATCTGGTTCTTCCACTTGCTCCCGGTTCACTGCTATGAGAGCCCATGGCAGAGAGCCTTGGGAAAACCCCACAATCCACTTGTGACAGATGAAGAGCAGAAAAGATGGATCATGTCTGTAGTGTCCTGTCTATAGTATTATGGAAACAGTCTCCATCATATCTACAAGTCAGGTCACGTCTGCAGTAGTATGGAGAGTCTCAGCCCCCTTCATCCCTGGGAAGGGTCCTGAGGGGGCCCATGGACCACACACCCACTGGTGAGCAGGCAGTGTGACCAGGATACTCCGAAAGAGACCTTGTAACAGTGTGTAGGGAGGTGAGGGCCTGCCTCAATGGGTATCAGTGGGGATGAGAAGAGGGGTACTGGGGAGAGAGGCTAAGGAGACAGATGCCACAGAATGAACCAGCTTATGTGGGGATGAAGGAGGGGAGAGGCCCTGAGGGTGTCCTGGATCAGTGGAGATCCACTAGCCGCTGGTACCTAGCCCTGAGCCAGCCAGGCCTCTAGTTCACAGGGTCATAGAAGACAGGAGAAAGGAAGTGGCCGACCCAGCCCTGTTGTCTGCAGGTCTAAAGCTGCCTTCTGTAGTCTGATCAAGACTTCCCTGGGGCTTAGTGGTAAAGAATCCACCTACCTATGAGGAGATGTGGTTTCAACCCCTGGGGCAGGAAGATCCCCTGGAGAAGGGAATGGCAACCCACTCCAGTATTCTTCCCTGGAAAATCCCATGGACAGAGGAGCCTGGCGGGCTACGGTCTATGGGGTCACAAGAGTCGGACATGACTTAACGAGTAAACAGCAACAAATATTAATAGTATAATTATACACTAAGGGGAACTCCCCAGGTCTGTAGGTGCCTAAGAGGAACTAAAAAGCCTCTTGATGAAAGTGAAAGAGGAGAGTGAAAAAGTTGGCTTAAAGCTCAACATTCAGAAAACTAAGATCATGGCATCTAGTCCCATCACTTCATGGTAAATAGATGGGGAAAGAGTGGAAACAGTGTCAGACTTTATTTTTTTGGGCTCCAAAATCACTACCAACAAAGGTTCGTCTAGTCAAGGCTATAGTTTTTCCAGTGGTCATGTATGGATGTGAGAGTTGGACTGTGAAGAAAGCTGAGTGCTGAAGAATTGATGCTTTTGAACTGTGGTGTTGGAGAAGACTCTTGAGAGTGCCTTGGACTGCATGGAGATCCAATCAGTCCATCCTAAAGGAGATCAGTCCTGGGTGTTCATTGGAAGGACTGATGCTGAGGCTGAAACTCCAATACTTTGGCCACCTCATGTGAAGAGTTGACTCATTGGAAAAGACTCTGATGCTGGGAGGGATTGGGGGCAGGAGGAGAAGGGGACGACAGAGGATGAGATGGCTGGATGGCATCACCGACTCGATGGACATGAGTTTGAGTGAACTCCAGGAGTTGGGGATGGACAGGGAGGCCTGGCATGCTGCGATTCATGGGGTCGCAGAGTTGGACATGACTGAGCGACTGAACTGAACTGAACTGAACTGAATTATACACTGGCAGGGATATTAGATGGGCAGAGATCCTGAAAGTGTTCCAGGTTGGTTGTGTGGTTCATGGAAACAGGGTTACAGGGAGAGATGGTTGTTTGGTGAATAACAAACACACTGGGGAGGAGGGGAGGTTTGGCGAATGCCCTTCTCTCTGGGGCACAGTGGTGGTGAAAGGTGTTCAGGAGGCATGCAGGAAGCAGGGACATGATTTTACATAACATAAGTATGCATGTGTATACGTGTGTTGTATACATATATATAAATATGGTTTTATGTGTGTATATGGTATGTGTGTAGGTGGTTTTACATGTAAATAGCTATGTAGACTTGGCATGGGGATTTCCAGAAGGGTAGAATGAACTGACCTGGGCATCTGAATTTGTGGATGAAGGTCCTGATTCACCAGCAACTCCCAGTGTGGCGCTGGACAGCCCACAAGCATGTGTGGATCTCAGTCTCCTTGTCTGGGAAAAGCAGAGAGTGAAACAGCGGAAGTCGTGTGATCCAGTCCACTATTTTACACAGAAGAGTCATCTTCCGGAGGACACAGCGGTTCTGTCGGTGTCAGCGTTTGTGCGAGCAGCATTGTCCCAGCCCCGGTTTCAGCCTTTCCTGCTGAGGGGTTGGGAAATGAATGGAGAGGCCATCCATCCGGTATCGAGGGACAGCAGCTGTCTCTCAGGAGCGGCAGGTCTTGTCGTGTTTGAATGTGGCCCCCGGCTTGGCCTGGCAACCTTGGCATCTTCTTATTTCCTTGGTACTTGAAAGAGCTTTTTGTGCTGTGTCCACACCTGCCCACGAGTGCTCACACATGTCCACGAGTGCACACAGAGCTTTTGACCCCACTCTGGTCAGTATTCCCCAGTGTACAATGGAAGTTGTAGATGTGCTTTAGATGTGCACAATTTTTTTTTTTTTTGTATTTATCTATGCTTCGATAGTATAGAAAAATAGAGCAAGAATGGCAAAACTATTTATATTGGTATCATTTCTTAGGATAAGCAAGAGTTTAAATAAACTGAATTTTTAAAAAGATAGCATAAAGGCTGGTACAGGTAAAACTGAGTGTGTTAGTTGCAAAACTCTTGATGGTACAATGTGAGTGACTGGTGTGTGGGGAACACTAAATCGCCTTAATGAGCCTTTTAACAAACTCAGACAAGGACACAGTCTTATCAGGGGATCCTTGACTCTGATACTTAAGTTGGAAGTGTTATTCATCATAGGTCTGGTATTTCAGCCTAAAAATTCCTTTTGGGGAACCTTTTTTTTTTTTTGGCCATCCTACGAATCTTGTGGGATCTTAGCTTCCTGACTGGGGGTTGAACCCAGGCACTCGGTAGTAAAAGCATGGCATCCTAACTACTGAACAGCCAGGGAATTCCTCTGGGGACCTGAGTTTTTATATCTACTTTATACTGGTCATGTTAGGTACTTAAAACATTAGACTTTAACCTGGATTTAACTAGAGGAGAAAAATCAAGCAACTTAAAATGAAGGGAAACTTTATAAAACAACTGGCCCTGTAGTATACAAAAATGTCTTGTCATAAAACACCAGCACCCCCGCCCCCCAAAAAAACACACCCCCCCCAAAAAGCATAGCTGGTAGCCATTCTAGAGTAAGGAGACTAGAGAGGAATGACAACTAAACACAACATGTGATTCTTGGTTGGACCCTGAATCAGAAATGAGACGTTATAAAGAATGTTAGGACACTTGGGGAAATTTGAAAACCAGTTGCTTATTAAGATGAGAATAGAGTTATCAATTTTAAATTTCCTGAGTGTGATGATCATCATATGGGGACTATGCTTGGTTTTAGGAGATTCACGCTAAAGTATTGAGGGATGAAGCCCATTAATAATTAACTCCCAAATAGCTCAAGCCAAAATATATGTACATTCACATATACTCATTTGTGCATGTAATGCCCACACACACACACACACATGCACAGATACATACACACACAAAACACACAGGGGCACACATAGATATAGACACACACGCACACATGCCCACATATACACACAGATGCAGAAACACAAAAACACACATATGCACGCACATGCACATAGACATGTACACATGCATGCCCAGATGCACACAGATACACATGCATATAGACACTGACATGTACACATGCTTGCCCATACGTAAGCACACGTGTATACCTTCATACATACACACTCACATACAAGGAGAGGGAAAGCGAACGTGACAGAAAATTGCCAGTTCATCCAGAAGACCCAGGGTAGCAATTCTTGTACTCTTTGGTAGATTTAGACTTAAATATTTTTCGAAATACAAAGTTGGAGAAAATATTAGACTTTGTGAAGTAGGGAAATCTCAGTGATAAGCTCAGTCTTTCACGAAGCAGATCAAACAGTAAGTGTTGAGAATTTGGATAACATTTTCCCAGTCTTATTAATGTTACCAAACCAGACTTGCATGCACTCCCCACACAGTAAAGCTGGTCCACTGACACTGGGTTGTGGGGAAGGAAAGTGCAGCCTTTATTGCAGGGTACTCGCAAGGAGAATGGGCAGCTCACACTCAGAAGCCCTGAACTCCCTGATGACTTTTAGGGAAGGGGTTTTAAAGGCAGCGTGGGAGAGGGTCTGCAGGGTGGGCCGTCAGCTCAAGCATGGTTCTCAGACTAGTTGGCTTTAAGGTGAAGTTTTAAGCATCATCAACCTTCTGGTTTCAACTGAGTCTAGGGTCTATGTTCTTGTGGTCAGCAGTTTTCGTCTGGAGGGAGTCTGCTTCCTGTAAAAATAACTTAGGGACCTGTGTCAGACTTTTTTCTGTATCTTTCAGGGAACTGGGAGTGGTGAATCCCCCATCTGCCGTGTGGCAGATTTATAGTCCAAATTGTAGCCAGTTCCCTAGCCCAACTGGTATTCTTGGTTTCTACCTATTTGCATTTCCCAATCATTAACTCTTGAGTCAGCTTTTTTCTTGAAAAGACAGGGACACAGTGGCTTATACACAGTTTCAGTAAGGAGTAGTCTTACATTGTGCAGAAATTTTTTGCAGCTGCTCCCCAGCTAAGATTCCTTCCTCCAAGTAATGTTGGTCATAGTCCGTCTCTGGTCAGCAGAGCCAAGGATGGTTCATGGGGACAGCCTAGGTTCTTGTTTGCACAGGCTTTGCTACGACAGCTGATCAAACAACGGTGTTAATACAGAATAGCCTCTGGTATAATAAGAATTTTGTGGATTCAAAAGTCCTTCAGTAAACATTCATCGAGGGCCTACAGGCTCTGGGCATCATTCCTAGGGGCTCATGGAAGACTGTGGAATCCTGTTCCTCGTGGAGATTGTTCTTCTTGGTGGGGAAACAGAAGTATCTAGGTAAGGAATGAGATGAACTGAGTAATTTTAAAAAATCGCTAAGTCTTAGGAGGAAAAAGAAAATCACGAGGGAACATGACAGAGAGAGATAAGGCACGTGAGAGGATGGTGGTGACCTGAAGGCTTCTCTGAGGAGGTGACCCACTGTGAAGATCACTGGGAAGAATATTCCATTTTACACGTCTCCGTGATGGATTCCTCGATTCCTCATTCTCCCAGCCTTCAAGTCTGCCCCTGATGTCAAGGTCAAGGATCTTCTGAAACCTGTGTGTCTGCTGGGCTGCATGGGGTCTGTCCCTCGGTTCATCCACACCCAGTGACTGCAGGGTGGGGCCGACCCTGGGTGTGCCCGTGTCCTCATTCTTGGGTGGATGAAGGCAGATGTTCTCTGTGCACTTTTCATCTTTATGACGGACTTTTAAGAAAGTTAGATCTAAAAACCACAGAAAGCCCATCATTTGCTCACCCTGACACTCGGTGATCAAAGTGAGTTATTGTCCCCGAATAACGCTGCAGGAAGCCTTCCAACCAGCAATGCTCAGTAACGCCACACTGGCACCCCTCTGAATTACTATCTCCTTTTGCTAATTCACTGTGACAGGTTTCTAAAGCAATTTGAGTTCATGTAAAAGCGGTGACAGGGAGATTATTCAAACTTGCGTAAAGGAGGGTGGGGGACAGAATTGATATCATCTTCCTTGTAGCACCGAGCAGGATCCATTCGGTTTCATTTCCTGGAGGCATTAAATCTGTTTTCTTTATTTTTTTCTTTTTCAGTCATCTTTTCAGTTTCATCTGATAATTATATTGTATCTGCAGTGCTTGAATTTATCCCAGAGCATAGAACCAGTCAGCTGATTCTCCAGCCCAGAGGCCGCCAAAGACAGGAAGTGAAGACGATATTCCTTAGCATTAAAGAAATTCCGATGTTTAAAATCCAGGCCCAAATGATGTCCTTCATGTGAAATCACTCCGGGGATAGGTCGGCAGGTAGAAGGGATTCAAAACGTCCATGTTCCTTAATGTGCCCTGTTTCCACCTGGGTGAACTGAAGCTGGTGCCCCAGATGGCAGAGTGTGGGCTGGGCAGGATGGCATGGTCTGGAGCCCTGGGCCGAGGCACAGCCTCCCTACTCACAACCCTGTACTTGGCTCAAGGCCTGGCTCAGAGTGAACACCCAGCAGACACGAGCCGGTCTCACCCCGTCTCGCTTCCTTAAGCCTGGCAGCTCACATTCCAGCCCACCTCTCACCATCCTCTCGCTCAGCCCCACCAGTCTGCTGGCTTTCGTTCTGTTTGCAGAAGACGCCGCCCGGCGTGTTCCTGCTTGGAAGCCGCCGAGCCTGCACTTGCTGCAGCCCCATGTCCCTCCCTCGGGTCCCCAGTGGCTCCTCCTCACGCTCAGTTCTGAGCTCAAGCATCACCACTCAGAGTAGCTCCCATCCTTGGTCGCTGCAACATGGTACCCTGATGGGTTTTCTTCACGTCTTCTCTCCCTCTCCTAAGTCACCTTGATGCTTTCTTTGCTGGTTTTGATGCTGTGTCCTGTGCACCCTTGAACTTGGTGGGAACGGCGGCCTTGACTACCTTGATTGCCCAGTGCATGGTTATGTACAGTTCAGTTCAGTTGCTCAGTCCTGTCCAACTCTTTGCGACCCCATGGACTGCAGCACACCAGGCTTCCCTGTCCCTCACCAATTCCTGGAGTTTACTCAAACTCATGTCCATTGAGTTGGTCATGCCATCCAACCATCTCATCCTCTGTCATCCCCTTCTCCTCCCGCCTTCAATCTCAACAAGTGGCTCGCTAAATATTAATTGCACAGGAGTTACGGGGGACTCCTCTAGAGATGGAAGAGCCTTGCGGAGCTGGTCTGCAGGTCAGATGGTATGAGGTTTCCTTTTTTGACATTTTTATTTATTGATTCGTTTTTGGCTGTCCTGTGTCTGATTTTCTGCGGGTTTTTCCCTAGTTGCAGCAGATGGGGGCTACTCTCTACTTGTGGTACTCAGGCTTCTCCACGCTGTGGCTTCTCTTGTTGCAGAGAATGGGCTCCAGAGCACGGGCTTCAGTAGTTGGGGTTCCCGGGCTCTAGAGTGCAGCCTCAGTGGTTGTGACTCACATTGGCTTAGTTGCTCCGTGGCACATGGGATCTCTCCGGACCAGGGATCAAACCTGTGTCTCCTGCATTGGCAGGCAGATTCTTAACCACTGAGCCACCTGGGAAGCCTGGGTGAAAGATTTCTGAGAAGACTTTAGAAGTTGTAAAACTCCATGCAACTAACGCGTCGGTCAGTCTCCCCTCCCGTGGGAGCACCCCTTCCCCGGTGGGGAGCACCCAGACCCAGGCACCGTCTTCGCATTCTTGCAGAACTTTCTGTAAAGATCCCGGCAGTTCTGACATCAGCCTTAACCCCTGATACATTTCATTAGCACCAGTTTCCAATGAAACTCGGAAGAATTTGAAGCAAGAGGAAAAAAATCCTCCGGCTTGGAAATTGGTCGTCAGCAGGCCAGCAGGTGTAGCCGGAGTGCAGAGGACCACGCAGAGCCTGCGCCATTTCGATTGTGGCCGGCACAGCTTCCTGTGCCACGGTTCGCTTCAAAAACCGTCCTGTCCCTGGTCTGGGACGTGGAGACAAACACAGAGGGGTCAGCTCCGAGGCGAGCGCAGCCCTCGTTCCCTGCATTTCTTCAGGACGGCAGTGCGGTGGTCCTCAAGGGCAGTGCTGATCAGGAACCTCTGGGTACCTCCCCCTGGGTTCAGTGTAAACATTTTTTCTTTTTTTCCCCCATCTACCTACCACTGTGGAAAACTTTCAGCCTTTACTATTGATAACCTTTTCAGGCTTCCATTAAGATGTAGTATGCTGACTTTGAAAGAGCTTGGTTTAAATTGCAGAGGGAGAAGAGGGGCTTTCAGGAATCTCAATCCATGATTCCTGGCTAGAAAGATGTGTTTTTTATTTTTGGAAGTGTGGCGATCATCCCCAGAGAGGCTGATTGGCCAGATTTCAGACGGCCAGAGCCCCGCGTGGCGGCCCCCTGGCTGTAGACACAGCATGTAGACACAGGAAAGGGTCCTGTGCCCTTTCCCCTCCCCAGGCTCAGTTTTCGCAGGAAATGAACAAGGGCTCAGGTTTCCGAGGAAATTGAAATATCCAGTTTAGGAAAATGAAAACAAATCTTGAATTTGGGGGAAAAAAATTACTTTATCTGTGGCTCTCAAAATGGATGGTTTCCCTCTGTATTGAAATGTGATTTTGGTAAACTGAGTCAGAAAAGGAAATTGCACATTGCATCTGTTTCTCTCCCCTCTCCAGAAAACTGGGTCCTGCCCTCTTCCTGGAATGTACGGTTTCTTTGTCAAACTCGAAAGAGAAACCCTTATATAAAGGCACCTGCCTACCAATAAAAGAAGTATATAGCACAAGGATTTTGAAGCTTGATGCAAAACTATTATCATTATATTCTTTTTAATTTTTAATTTGAATGACTTGAAGAATGAACAGTTGCAACACCCAGGTTTTTTTAAGCAAAAATTTCCCCAGCTTTTTTTAGAGATATAAAGCTGTATCTGACATATCACACTGTGTAAGTTTAAGGTATACAATGTAATGATTCAGTATATGTACATATTGTGAAATGATTATCTCAGTAAGATTAGTTAACCCATTTACACACACTTAAAAAATTTTTTTGAGAACTTTTAAGACCTGCTCTCTTAATGACTTTTAAATAGACAATACAGTATTAACCATCATCACCAGCTGTACATTGCCTCCCCAAAATATTTTCCTCTTACAACTGGACGTGTGTACCCTTTGAATACATTCACTGATTCCCCATACAATGAGTAGACTTGAAGAACTCACCGTATCTGTTCTTATAAAGTTCTTATGATTGAACTTTGCTTCAGCTACAGCATCCTGATTCTAAGCTATCCTACTAAATAACTGAGCACAGGAGAAGTGATTACATTTATTATCAGTATCCTACTAGGTGGAGACTTAGATATTACAGCTTACAGATTTTCTGTTATGAACATTATACCATTAGACTGTTGGTGTTCATAAGAAGCCAAGAGAATCCAGGGGTATTGCAGGTCATGCCAGTGGAAACACCAAATTTCTAACATGGACTCTGACTTAAATCAGCAAACTATCCATAACAAATATATTGACTCTACAGACTCTTAAGGGCTTTGCTGGTGGCTCAGTGGTAAAGAATCTGCCGCAATGGAGGAGACCAGGGTTCGATCCTTGGATCAGGAAGATTCCCTGGAGAAGGGATAGGCCACCCACTCCAGTATTCTTGCCTGGGAAGTCCTCTTGGGCTATAGTCCGTGGAGTCACAAAAGAGTCAGACACGACTTAGCTATTAAACAACAACAAAATTCTCTTAAACTTTCATTCCTCCCTTAAGCCAACTCATAAAGAAGAACAGGGCACTTTCCTCTTCTGGAGAGTTTTAAGGGTTCCTGAAGGGAGCTTTAAAGAGGAGAGGTGATTCATTCCCCATTATTTCCACCAAAAGAAAAGAAAAGAAAGAGGAGAGGTGAATTAATTAGCATGGGAGAAATCACAAATTAATCACAGCTCTGAAATACCACTCATTCAGACCAAGGATTAAAGCATACCTCTTTTTTCGATTGAAGTTACTTATGTTTTCAGGGAAGCTTCCCAGGAGGTGCAGTGGTAAAGAATCTGCCTGCCAGAGCAGGAGATGCAAGAGACGAGACTTCGATCCCTGGGTGGGGAAGATCCCCTGAAGGAGGAAATGGCCACCGGCTCCAGTATTCCTGCCTGGAAAATTCCATGGACAGAGGAGCCTGGCAGACTACAGTCCATGGGCTCCCAAAGAGTTGGACAGGACCGAGGGACTGAGCACACACACATTTTTCAAGGAAAAAAATAGAAATAGAAGGTAGATGCTAAACTCCTAAGGAGCCCAGGATTTCCTATGACATCATCTGAGCCAAGGAGGGTTGTCTCAGGTGGGGCCAACCCCAGACAAAATATTCTTGAACACCATGCGAGTGATTCTTCTGGGGGTTTTCTTCTTTTGGAGGATGGAAAGCTTTTAGTGGCTTTTGTGGAAAAACTGAACATTTGAGCTGTAACTTTCAAAGGGAATCCTTTGTTCCTCTGGCCTGTCTGGGCTGCTTCTTTAGGAACATTCATGTCAGAAACATTTCATCTTCAGTTCAGAATCCAACATCCATGAACTGAAGAGAAATTTCCTAGATGACGCTTGCGAGACTGTTTTCCCCACACCCTTGTCTTCATATTCTCCAAATTAAAAATAAATGCAAACCCTCTGAGTTTTAATTTTGTGGTGTTTGATCCCTGCTCTAATATCACATGTGTGTGCATGTGTGTGAGTCACTACAGTTGTGTCCGACTCTTTGTGACCCCATGGACCGAAACCCACCAGGCTCCTCTGTCCATGGGATTCTCCAGGCAAGACTACTGGAGTGGGTAGCCATGTCCCACTCCAGGGAATCTTCTGGATCCAGGATGGAACCCTTGTCTCAAGCATCTCCTGCATTGGCAGGTTCCTCCACCACTAAAGCCCCTAAAGTCATACATTTCCATTCACTTTGGAGGAGACTCACCTCAGTTCAGGCCTTGATCGCTTTTCACCTTAGGCATCCAAATTTGCACCTACTTCAGCCTCTTCCTCCAGCTCAATTCTTACTTTATAATTCCACCAGATTCATGTCTCAAAAACAAGACTTTGAGTTGGACTGATTTGCTTAAAACAGTTGACGACCCTTGGTTGTCTAACTCAGGGATCAGGGAGATCCCCCGGAGGAGGGCATGGCAACCCACTCCAGTATTCTTGGGCTTCCCTGGTGGCTCAGCTGGTAAAGAATCCACCTGCAATGTGGGAGACCTGGGTTTGATCCCTAGATTGGGAAGATCCCCTGGAGAAGGGAATGGCAACCCACTGCAATACTCTCGCCACGGGGTTGCAGAGAGTCAGACACGACTGAGCGACTAAGCACAGCACAGCACAGCACAGTTGTCTATAAAGTCAGATTCCTGAACCTGGTGTGCGAGGCCCCCCACGGCCCCACCTGCTACCCCGGATGTATTTCGGGGTGCATCTCAGCGTTCATGCTGGACCATTATCCACACTGCTTGACTCTGACCCGCTCTGCATTTTCTGTCTCCTCTTCCTCTTTTCTTACGCCCATCAGTGCCGTGTCTGCAGGGTGGGGGGTGCAGGCAGTGGGAGTAGCAGGCAGGGAGAGTTTAAAACTGTTGTGAATGGGCTTAGAGTGGTTCTATTTCTCATCATGACCAACACTAGCATTTCTAAATAATGTCAGTGATAAAATACTTTTTCCTCCCCAAAATACGCGTTGCTGTGGCTACCGTTCAACTTTAATAATACATGTGAGCTCCAGATTAGCAGACTCTTTTTTTAAAAAAAATTATTTATTTTGGGCTGTGCTGGGTCTTCGTTGTTACCTGCGGGCCACTCTCTAGTTGCGGTGTGTGGGCTTCTCGTGGTGGTGGCTTCTCTCATTGTGGAGCACGGGCTCGGGAGCACGTGGGCTTCAGTAATTGTAGCTCCTGGGCGCTAAGGTACAGGCTCTGTGGTTGTACAGGCTTAGGTGCTCCCCTGAATGTGAAATCTTCCCAGGGTTGGGATCAAGTGTCCCTGTGTCCCCTGCATTGGCAGGCAGATTCTTTACCACTGGATCGCCAGGGAAGTCTCAGCACATTCTTCTTATTATGTAATAAAGGCTGTATTCTACATGAAAGTTGATTCCAAGGGAGAAGTCCCAGTTATGCAGACTGCTCACATGATTTCAGCCATCCAGTCAACAAGGGCACAGTTGTTCTGGGATCCTTCTCCTGCTTCACACACAGCTTGGGTCTCCAGCACCTCTGATATTCTTGCATTTATTTATTAAATTTTTTGGCCACTTCACGGCATGCAGGGATCTGAGTTCTCTGACCAGGGACTGAGCCCACGCCCCCTGCAGTGGGAGCATGGAGTCAATCACCGGACCACCAGGGAAGTCCCTGTTCTCGCACTGAAGCTGTAGCTTTGGAATAAACCACAACAACACAGCGATTGTAAGAAGGAATAGACTTCGAGTTGCGTGAATTCTGTCATTCCCTGAGACCACTTGTGGCTTTTATTTGTGTTTAACATTTGGCTCCTTCAAGTGCATGATTTCATCTGGTGAGGGCACATTTCATGATTATCACTGAAAATCACTTTTTCAGATAGAGGAGGGGTATGTTGAAAATGAATTACTCTGCGAGTCATGTAGACTAAGAATTTCTGTGCATCAGTTGGGTCCATCTTACTGAAGAATGGTTTCCAAGGAGGTGTCCAGAGAAGACTCCACACAGATGTCAGAGGGTCTTGTTCTGTCCATCCCCTGTGAGACGTGATCACTCCGTACCCTCTCACACTCCGCTCTAGCATCCTTACCCCGTGAGTTTTCTCCATACACTCATCACCTGCTGATACATCATACGTGAGCATGTGTGTGTGTTGCCTTACTAGTCAGTATTTGTCATTTTTTCTAGTCTTGAGTTCCATGGGGTCTATAAATATGTTTTATCAAACTGTATCCCAGGCACCTATCAGATAGTCCAGCCTATGGTTGGACTCAGCAAGTATTTGCTGAGTGAATGAATAAATGAATGAATGGGAGAATTGTCAGAACAAATCCCACACAGACCTTTTGTTCATTTTCTTCTCTCTGGAGCCCCTCTGAAGTGGCGAGAATGAACAGGCCTTCAAATGAGTTACAAAAGTACCTTTTGCCCATCTTAAAGAATATAGTTTGTTTGTTTGTTTTCTATAAGTGAAAATGAAAGTTTCTCAGTTCTGTCAGACTCTCTATGACTATACAGTCCATGGAATTCTCCAGGCCACAATACTGGAGTGGGTAGCCTTTCCCTTCTCCAGTGGATCTTCCCGACCCAGGGGTCAAACCCAGGTCTCCCACATTGCAGGAAGATCCTTTACCAGATGAAACACCAGGGAAGCCCAAGAATACTGGAGTGGGTAGCCTATCCCTTCTCCAATGGATCTTCCTGACCCAGGAATCCAACTGGGATCTCCTGTGTTGCAGGCGGATTCTTTACCAACTGAGCTATCAGGGAAGCCCTTTCTATAAATACTTCAAACAAACTTTAAAATTAATTTTTATAGTTTCTTTACAATGTTAAGAATGTGGTTGTCCCGAGGTAGATGGAAAATTACTCCAGCTTGCCCTCCTCATCCATGGAACCTGTGCATCTAACTCAGAAGGTGCTGGTGTAACAAAAATGACCACATACTGAGAATTTACTCTAGGTAGGCCCTTGACTTTGTCTCCTGTCCTCAATGGGTTCTCAGAAAGCCGTCGTATAGATGAGAACAGGACACCACCCTTGTGATCCCCTGGACTGGCTGGGTCCCTGGGCCCGGGCGGGAAGAACGGCCAGCCTGCAGGGCAGAGCCGACCCTTGGTGGCCCCAGCGTCCCTCTCGGTCTCGTCTGCTCGCCCAGCATTGTCGCCACCACATGTTAGGTGTCACCGCACAGCTGGCCGGTGGGGCCGAAGAGGGAACCTAAGGGAAGAGCATGGTGGAGCCCAGGAGACTAACACAAGGCTGCAGAGAAGCTGAGCCGGGTCAGCTCCAGGTCCGCAAGAAAATGAGCACCGCCTCGGGGAAGGATGCACGGGAAGCCTTCAGTCCAGAGAGTGTGCTGTGCTCCGGGAGGACCAGCCGTTTCAAACACCCACGCACTAAGCCCTCCTCTGCCAAGGCGCTCATTACTGTCTGCCTCACTCTTTGAATTACTCACTCTATGAGCCCACTTTTTAAAAGGCAATCCACAGGTATTTTAGAGATAAGTCACTTTTTTCATGGGCTCCAAAATCAATGCAGAAGGTGAAATGAAAAGATCCTCTCCTTGGACGGAAAGCTACGACAAACCTAGACAGCATATTAAAAGCAGAGACATCACTTTGCCAACAAAGGGCCATCCATATAGTCAAAGCTATGGTTTTTTCCAGTAGTCTTGTACTGATGTGAGAGTTGGACCATACAGAAGGCTGAGTGCCAAAGAACTGACGCTTTTGAATTGTGTTGGAGAAGACTCTTGAGAGTCCCTTGGACTGCAAGGAGGTCCAACCAGTCCACCCTAAAGGAAATCAGTTCTGAATAGTCATTGGAAGGACAGTTGCTGAAGCTGAAGCTCCAATACTTTGGCTACCTGATGCAAGAAGCCAACTTATTGGAAAAGCCCCTGATGCCGGGAAAGATTGAAGGTAAGAGGAGAAGGAGACGAGATGGTTAGATAGCATCACTGACTCAATGGACATGAATCTGAGCAAACTCCGGGAGATAGTGGAGGACAGAGGAGCCGGGCGTGCTGCAGTCCATGGGGTCACAAAGAGTCAGACATGAGTTAGTGACTAAACAACAACACTTTTTAAAAAAAATCATGCTTTTTTATTCAAAAGTTTAAAATTCGATTAACAAAGGAATAACAACACTAGCGAAAGTAAAACAAAGCATCTCCCTAAATTTCATGACCCTACAAAATATTTTCAATTTTTTCTGCGTTCTCCCCTTTTCAGTCCTGGTCCTTATGCCTGCCCATTTTTATTATGGTGTACACCTGTATCTTTAATGTGCTTCCAGATGGAGTTGTTTCCACTACCACCAGTGTGGGCAGGGCACTGCCAGGGCCAGGAGGAGGTGAGGGGGTGACTGCATCCCCAGTAGGCTCACATTTAGGGAGGAGTCACCCCAAAACCAAAGGCTGAGCTTGTGAGATAAGAGAATGGAGGAGATAGCAGAGAAAATCCCGAGAAAGAGAGAACAAAAAGTGCCTAAAACACTAGATAAAAAGCATAGACCATAGTGAGGGGCAGAGAATAATGAGGGGAAGAGAAAACATTAGTGGGGCTTAATGAAAGGAAAATGAGGTGCATCTCCCTGACATGTAGCTCAGCTGCCAGCCCCTGTCTGGACAGCTTCTCCAGGAAATCTGGAATGCCTGTCATTTTTCTACAGGCAGACTAACAAGATGGCAAAAGGACTGATGGAAAACATCCTCTGAGATGGGCTTGGATACACATGTGGGTTCAGATGTGGCGGACACTGCTCTGCCATTAATCATGTTTTAGGAGAAGCTGACATGTCATTTCTCACTGATTTCAGAGCCTGGGGGGCTGAGAGGGATGGTGAGTAACACAAAACATGTCAGAAAAACTCAGAGAGTAGAAAGCTCACAGTGTCTTTTAAACAACGGTAAGATAACCTGGAGATAGACAGAGGAGCCTGGTGGGCTACAGTCCAAGGGGTCGAAAAGAGTCAGACACGACTTAGTGACCGAACAGCAAGATACCCTAAAACCTAGCAGGGATTCTGAGAGCTCTTGTTTGTGGTGAGTGTTCTAGGCTCTTGAATCATACCTCCAATTACAGCTCATGGCCAAGTGTTAAATTTTGCTTTCTGCCTGCAATGTGGGAGACCTGGATTCGATCCCTGAGTCAGAAAGATCCTCTGGAGAAGGGAATGGCAACCCACTCCAGTATTCCTGCCTGGAGAATTCCATGAACACAGGAGCCTGGCGGGCTGCAGTCCATGGGGTTGCAGGGACTCGGCCGTGAGTAAGCGACTAACGCTTTCACTTTTTTCTTTCATAATGATAACATGCATGCTCAGTTGCTTAGTTGTGTTTGCGACCCCATGGACTGTAGCCGGCCAGGCTCCTCTGTCCATGGGGTTCTCCAGCAAGAATACTGGAGTAGGTTGCCATTTCCTCCTCTAGGGGATCTTCCTGACTCGGATCGAACCCATGTCTCCTGCATTGCAGGTGGATCTTTATACTTGAGCCACCCGGGAAGTAATGGCAGGCGTTTCAACTCACTCGGAACTGTGTCTTCTGGAGCACAGCCTCTCCCACGTGTGTGCCATAGTGTCTCCAGGCACAGCCATGCTGAAAGACACCAGATTGAAAACAACGGCTCCTCTAATCGATAGGATTTAGTTTACAGAGTTGAATTATATCACGTGGATATTGGAGGAAAAGTTTTTCGTGTCCTTACTCAGTGGCACCAGATAGATATTTCTTTCCAAGTTTAGTTAGCATCCTAAAGTGGCCTGCATGATACTTTTCCTAGATGTGGAAGCAGTCCAGTGCCTGGCTGAATCGTTATCATGCCTTCCTGTTCCTGGTGGTCTATTTCTAATAACCTGTGCAATTATGTAATAGAGTCATGACTGAAAAGCCATCAGAGATTTGGGTGTCTTAGCCAGCCTAGGCCTAGATGGATTCAGACACTGAAATGGATGCTTGAGGCTTTCTAGACCATTCCATCTATGCCAAGATGAGCAGACGTAGAGACTGATCTTTCAGTAGCAGGGGCCTGGAGGAGATCCCAAGGCTCTACAGCAGTGGTTCTCAGACTTTGCTGCAGACTGGAGTCTGCTGCACAGCTTCAATGATTCTCTGAGACCTGGGTTGTCTCCTGCGCACAGCAAACCAGGATTTCTAAGGCTGGGGCTAAGGCATTGGTCTTCCCAGGTGGCGGAGTGGTAAAGAATCTGTGCCAATGCAGAAGACTCAAGAGACACGAGTTCGAACCCTGGGTCTGGAATATCCTCTGGGGTAGGATATGCAACCCACTCCAGTGTTCTTGCCTGGAAAATCCCATGGACAAAGGAGCCTAGCAGGCTGTAGTCCATCGGGTCACAAAATGAGCTGGACACAACTGAGCATGCCCGCACGTATGCAAGGCGTCAGTAATTTGAAAAATCTCTCAGGTGGCTCTGATACATGGCTGTAACATAAGGTAAGGTAGAATCATGCTCATGAAATGTGCAGATTGCTCTCAGAGCCCTTCACAGAAAAGAGAAATAGCAAAGACTTCTTTGGCAGGGAGTATGGAGAGTGCTAGGCGGACGGAACTACTTAGACAAAAAAGCAGAAATAAGAAAGCGGGTAGTGGCCCAGTGTGGAGTTCTTTTTGGCTAGAATGAATGTGGCAGCATAAAGGAAAAGCAGAAGAGAAAGACAGGGAGTGTTAGAATGTGCTAGAAAGAAGGGGCTCAGTTGCCAGGCTTAGTGGAAAACTGGTATCAATTTTCATAAATAGAAGTTTAACCTTAGGAACTAGTGCCATAAAAATAACACAGAGTGTTTCCTGTTAGATGCCCTCCCCTGCCGGTGATTTTTCTTTAACACCTTTAACTCTTTGCACAAACGAAGATTTGCAAGGGGTGTTACAGACAGAGTAGCCCCGAGCGCCGAGTGGAGGGGAGTGGCAAAGACGGAGGGGAGGGATGGGGTGAGGCAGCTCGGGGACAGACACACGCAGCCTGGCCAGTGGCCCTTGTGGCCTCTGCATAGGATGAAGGGGATTTTGTCAGCGGCGTCCCAGAGGATGCGGTCAGAGTCTGCCATGTGTCAGCTTGGATGCTACAATACCTGCACGGGGTTGGCTGAGAAACACAGTTCAGATCATGCCAGCAAATCTCTGAAAACGCTTCTAGATCTGATCCTCCCTCATATTCTGCCTACAGAAAAGGCAGCTCCTGGTGGTTTGATAATCCTAGGAAGAATCTGTTTGTTCTCACTGTCAATGAACTGAACTGGTAACATATAATTTCACTAAACATACCTGGATTTGGAGAATGTCGTTTTTAAAATGAAATATTGAATAACAGGAGAATTTGAAATGTCATGGAATTTGAAAATAATGTACCGCATGGCTAGAGTTTATAGGGTGCCTTTTATGTTGGTGATCATTGAATGAGGTTTGAAGCAATGCAAAAACTGTGCTGTCCCTGTGTGTGTGAGTTTCCCTTGTAGCTCAGTTGGTTAAGAATCTGCCTGCAATACAGGAGACCCCAGTTCGATTCCTGGATTGGGAAGATCCGCTTGAGAAGGGAAAGGCTACCCACCCCAGTGTTCTTGGACTTCCCTTGTGGCTCAGTTCGTAAAGAATCCGCCTGCAATGTGGGAGACCTGGGTTCAATCCCTGGATTGGGAAGATCCCCTGGAGAAGGGAAAGGCTACCCACTCCAGTATTCTAGCCTATAGAATTCCATGGACTATATAGTCCATGGGGTCACAAAGAGTCGGACACAACTGAGTGACTTTCACTTCATGTGTGTGTGTGTGTGATGTTCACGAAGCACTAGGGTAAATGGGAACTTTCCAAAGTAAAGTTCTGAAATTACTAGGCAAGGAAAGCAATGAAAGAAGTAAGCCCGAAGTTATAGAACAAATATTATGACCCTATCTTTAAAGTCTGTGGCCAACGGATAAAGAAATGTAATTTTCTCTAACACTCTGATGTTCTCTTAAGGACTATGAGAGGCGTAATAATGTCTGTATTTGGGTTACATGCTGCTTTGATTATGTAGCCTATTAGTGAAATCCAATCCACAGCCTCCTACGAGATCGAGTGACTAAGGCATTTTGCTGATGAGTAGATCTTACTTGACAGGTTGACCTAGGATTATTAGTGAAGCCAGAAGTACTGCAGAGAAATACACTTCTGCTCTAGTCACTGACTCATCAGCCCATAAACAGCGCTTAAACCTTTATCTTTTCAATTGTCTTAACTGCCTTTCCCAGCAGCGTCCGCTTTCGAATAACAGATGGAGAGCTGCAGTCGCTGCTTCTCCATTACTAAGCACCCATATCGCCCTCAACTACAACAGAGTTCGTTGTGGTGACAAAGCTCAGCAGTGCATCACCTGAAGATGGAATATGCCTGCTGGAGACCAAATATCCTTCACCCCCTGGTCTGTGCCAAGCATGTCACCTAAGTGGTGATATAGCTTAAAATTGACCGTAACATTATTGCTGTTTATTATCACCATGATCATGCATGTATTATGCAGAGTACATCATGAGAAATGCACAAGCTGGAATCAAGATTGCCGGGAGAAATATCAATAACCTCATATATGCAGATGACACCACCCTTATGGCAGAAAGCGAAGAAGAACTAAAGAGCCTCTTGATGAAAGTGAAAGAGGAGAGTGAAAAAGTTGGCTTAAAGCTCAACATTCAGAAAACTAACAACATGGCATCTGATCCCATCACTTCATCACAAATAGATGGGGAAACAGTGTCAGACTTTATTTTTTGGGCTCCAAAATCACTGCAGATGGTGATTGCAGCCATGAAATTAAAAGACACTTGCTCCTTGGAAGGAAAGTTATGACCAACCTAGAGAGAATATTAAAAAGCAGAGACATTACTTTGCCAACAAAGATCCGTCTAGTTAAGGCTATGGTTTTTCCAGTAGTCATGTATGGATGTGACAGTTGGACTCTAAAGAAAGCTGAGCGCCGAAGAATTGATGCTTTTGAACTGTGGTGTTGGAAAAGACTCTTGAGAGTCCTTTGGACTGTAAGGAGATCCAACCAGTCCATCCTAAAGGAAATCAGCCCTGAATATTCATTGGAGGGACTGATCCTGAAGCTGAAGCTCCAATACTTTGGCCACCTGATGCGAAGAGCTGACTCATTGGAAAAGACCCTGATGTTGGGAGGGACTGGGGGCAGGAGGAGAAGGGGATGACAGAGGATGAGATGGTTGGATGGCATCACAGACTCAATGGACATGAGTTTGAGTGAACTCCGGGAGTTGGTGATGGACAGGGAGGCCTGGCGTGCTGCAGTCCATGGGGTTGCAAAGAGTCAGACACGACTGAGGGACTGAGCTGAACTGATCACCATTTTACACATGGGGAAACCAAGACTCAGAGATGCTCAGCGACCAGCCAGAGTTTACATAGCTCATAAATGATAGAGCGGGATTTCAGACTGAGGCGTGGTCACACAGCCTGGTCGCATCTGCCTCTCTGCCCTGCCTCCAATGGCTCCGTCTGCAGGCCTGGCTCCCCTAGTGCCCTGGGAACCACTGCAGAGATGGATTTGATAGTCTGCATGAAGTAGAGCCAGAGACAGGGTGCTGCCCCGGACAAGCTGGCCTGCAGGACAGCTTGTTTATCACAGCCAAGAAAAATCCACCAACTGACCCACCCAAATGTGACATGACTCAGTATAACAAAAGTTTACTCCTTAACCACGTGATTGTCCAGTCTGAGGGCAGTTGAGGTCAGTGGTGGTGAGGTGGGAAGCAGACTTTGCTCCACACAGTCATTCAGGGACCCAGGCTCACTGTGGCTCTGTTATCATCAATATGTAGTTTCCAAGTTTGTCACTGTCATCTCCACTGCAGCCCAGCCAGGAGCAGAGCAGGCTTAGAGGTGTGTGCCTGGGAGACTTTGTGGTCCAAGTCTTAGAAGAGGCACGCACGTCTTGCATTCCCGTTTCATTGGCTAGAATTCATAGTGTGACTATGGCTAATTGCAAGGAACGCTGTGGAAGGTAGTCAAGCTGGGTGTCCAAGAAGAAGAGGGGATAGATGTTAGAGAGTATTCATACAGGAAAACAGGGGAAAGGTCCCTAGGCTTAAAATCCAAAGACTGAGGTTTGGGTCTGATGACCCATTGTAGGGCCACTTGACAAGTTTTTTGTTTGAAAATCAGAATCACCATCACCTGCTGATTTCTGCTCTGTGTGTGCGTGCGTGTACACTCAGTCGTGTCCCGCTTTTTGTGACCCCATGGACTGTAGCCCACCAGGATCCTCTGCCCGTGGAATTTTCCAGGCAAGAATACTGGAATGAGCTGCAATTTCCTACTCCAGGGAATCTTCCCAACCCAGGGATTGAACCGTGTCTCTTATGGTTCCTGCACTGACAGGTGGGTTCTTTACCGCTGTGGCACCTGGGAAGCCCTTTCTACTCCATAGGATAATTGAAGATCAAAATTAGGATTAAATAAGATATCTGGGCATGCAATTTAGGACTAGCATGGGAGAGTAGGAAAAGCTCTATATTAAGACATGGAGTTCAGATTCTTTTCTCTAGTTCTTTGTGGCTGTGCAAACATGTCTCCCTCATGCTTTCTGAGCTGGGAAGCTCTTCTGTTAATTTAGGAGGAAAAGCACTTGCCTTGTCTTCTTTATAGGGATCCAGAGCGTGTACAAATCAGTAACCTAAGTGAAAGTATCTGAAAGCCATGAATGTCAAATTTCTGTTTTGGGTATCACTGGGAACTATTTTACCCGGAGACTTCTTTCTTTTAAACAATTAATTAATTAACTGCTATGTATTGTTATTATCATTTGGCCCTGCCAGGTCTTTGTTGCTGTGAGGGATTTTCTCCAGCTGTGGCTCCCAGGCTCCAGAGCTTGGGCTCAATGGTTGTGGTGCATAGGCTTAGTTGCTCCCTGGCATGTGGGATTTTCCAGGACCGGAGATCAAACCTGTGTCGCCTGCATTGAAAGGCAGTTTCTTTACCACTGAGCCACCAGGGAAGTTTTAGAGATTCCTTTCTGAGCCCAAACTCCCTGCTTTGTCCTTTCATCCTGGCTAAATGAAGTAGAGTATTTATGTACAAAATAATATTTTTTTCAAAAAATTGAGATAGATGTCTCAGCACACATCATGAGTGACTATAAACTCCTGAGGGAACAGCCTGAATCATCTCCATGTTTGAAATTCATACTCACTGAATTACGTTCAAGTTTCTTTCTGTTTTCTTTTTTTTTTTTTAATGTAAACAAGTCAAATGGAAATAGTGGGGTTTTTTTTTTGGAATATAGTTGATTTGTAATGTCGTGTAAGTTTCAGATGTACGGCAAAATGATTCCTTTATATATACATGCATATCTGTTCTCTTTCAAATTCTTTTCCCATTTAGGTTATTACAGAATATTGAGTAGAATTCCCTGTGCTATACAGTAGCTCCTTATTGGTTGTCCATTTTATACATAGCAGTGAGAATCTAAATAACAAAATACTGAGTTGGCCAAAAAGGTTCACTTGGGTTTTTTCCATCTTATGGGATATGAATGAATTTTTTGGCTAGCCCAATCTTAAAAATGATACAAATGAACTTATTTACAAAACAGACCCACAGACTTAGAAAACAAACTTATGCTTACCAAAGGGGAGAGTTGGGGGGAGAAGAGTGGATAGACAGGGAGTTATCAATTTATCAATTGATTTATTTATCAATTGATTTATTTATCAGTTTATCAATTTGGGATTGATAAATTGAGGTTTCAAAGAGACTGTCTGGCTAAAGACAAGGGAACCATGTGGCTGGCACAGCAGTGGTTAGTGGCTCCAGCCCACAGCGTGGAGCTCTCCTCACTATTTGTTCTGTCTTTGAACCAAGGGTTTATCCTAACTGATCACATTCCCACTTTCTGATTTGCAAAGTCACTTCTCTGAATTGTTGGTGTTAGTCACTCAAGCAGACTCACCGTTTCTTTCTTCATTCAGTTCCACAATTAGAGTGATTCATTAGGCTGTCTTCCTTTCTCTCCTATTTTTCCTGTTATCTCCTGAAACTTCTTAATTCCAGCCAAGACACTGATTACCTTCCAGGCTGCCTTTGGGGCCGAGTTGTGCAGAAGGGGATCGTCTGTCTGACCTGGCTCTTCATTGTTTCTGGGCTCAGTCAGCTATGAAGAGCCGGGCTTGCTCTGCTAATCGCGGTGTGCGATGAGTCACTCTTCCGTTTTTCTGGCTCGTTGCAGGTGAGGTTGCATCTGCTTTTTCAAACTTTAATAAGTAACAAGAGACAGTAGAGAAAATCCGGGAGGGGCTGGCTTGCTTTTCCTTCTAGAATGGTTGCCAGAGTGTAGCACCAGCTATCCAATTTAGGCTAATCTCCACTTTATCCACCCACTCAACAGCTAGCAGCATGTCCTTCTTTAAACGGCCCCTCCAGGAAAAGAGACACTGTAAGTGACGCCCTTGCAGAGCGGCCCCTCTGCTTCTCAAACCTTCACCTGCCCAGGGACCACCTGGGATCTTCTTGCCACAAAGATTCTGACACATTCGATCGGAAGTGAGACCCAGGATTTGGCATTTCAAAGAAGTTCCCCAGGGACGCTGCTGATCCAGCAACCAAACTTGAGGAGGTGGAGTTGTTGAGGTGGGCCCGTTCTTACTGAGGTCTCATTCTTCACATACATTTTCAGATGATGGGCTTTCTGGAATAAGGAGAAATAGCTGGGATGCACTTGTCAAAATAGATAAGAAATTGTAACCAGGAGGAAAGTGGGATCCCTGATGTCTTTTCAGTTGTGAATTTCTATAAGTTGAACAGCTCCAATTCTATTTGCATTTACATTGACAATAAGCAGGAGGGTGGCAGATCCCATTCCATTTGAGGGATGGCATGGGTGTCACTACCACCAATTAATTACCCTTGCTCTATTAATTAAGAGCAAGGGTGTATCAGGGTCACAGGAAACTGAGGATCTGGGCTGTAATCAGAGGCTAACTTGCTAATGATTTTGTACAGAACATTGGGAGTTTGGGGATATCCAAATATAAATATTGGGAACATGACTTGACAAATATATTTGTATGTTTTAAAGGGGAGGTAGAATCAGCTAGCTGTACTTATGTTAATAACAGACACATGTATGGTGCCTACTGGGTGCTGAGCACTTTACAAATATCAACTCATTTTATCCTGACAGCAACCTTAGGAAGTAGGTATTATTATTGTCTCTACTTTTATAGATTAATTGAGTTACAGAAAGGTGACGTTCTCCAAAGCAGCAGTGTTCAGGTTTTAAATCTGGGTAGGCTGGCCATTGGGCTTCTCTGGTGGCTTAGCTGTAAAGAATTCATCTGCCAACTCAGAAGACCCAGGGTTTGATCCCTGGGTTGGGAAACTCCCCTGGAGGAGGGCAACCCACTCCAGTATTCTTGCCTGGAGAATCCCCATGGACAGAGGGGCTTGGTGGGCTCCAGTCCATGGGGTCACAAAAGATTCAGACATGACTTAGTGATTGAGCACATGCATGAGGCTGGCTATTACTGGGGCTTTCCTGGACTCGTGTATAGCAAGAACATACTAGTTCAAGGTCAGATTCTGCCATTTGCACTTGCCCTTGATTAAATCTTCTGGTCTCTGTCCTCATGATGCCCTGGGAACCTCTCAAAATTGTTGGGAAGTTGAAATAAGATAATGCACATGAAACTTAATAAATTATATGCCACTGTACAGACAGATTCAAAGATTAGATGGATACATTTGATTGCTATTGTTGTATTTTGAATAGTACTGTGTGAATAGCCAAATTCTGTTTCTTTCATGTCTATGTTTATATTTCTGCTGCTTCCTCAGGAAGAACTCGTTTTGCCCGAAATCCTGAAATAAAAAACGTCGAACATCTTTTTGGATTTGTTTTCTTAGGTTTTCTGAAAATAGGATATTTTGTAGAGGCTGAACACCAGTAGATGGCCAATCTGCTGATTTCATCCGTTCTTATTTTGTGATATCGTGCCCTGGAGGTTCTTCTCAGCAGTGTTACCCCATCTGAATTGAAATGATTTTCCAATGCCTCTTGCATTTTGCTATTCATTTGGTAAAGTGTCTTATGATGAAATCAATTTTGTCTTAGAACTTTGTGCTCGGATGTAAACCATGATTTTTCTTGTTACCTTGCCTCATCGTGGCATAGTTATCTTTCTTTAAAAGCCCTCACTTTTCTTAGAGTTTTAATATTGCAGCTGCATACATTTTCCCTCCTCTGAATTTTAGCAGGAGTTAATGTAAGATTCCCCCACCCCCATCATTACATTACTACATTCTTCCTCAGGGGACTCGAGATTATGGAATTATGATAAAGGAGGATTATAGGGGTTCAGCTTGTGTTGCTGGGGCCAGGACATCTATGTCTCTGGTTCCTGGATGCAGGTGATGAAAGTGCCTCCTAATTATTTAATTATGAAAATTATGATTAGAGATTAATTTCCTTTTCTTTTTGTCAGAAATCCATGGAAGTAAAGCAAGGAAACTTTATTTATTTAAAATTTTCATTTTATGCTGGAGTAGAGTTGATTTCCAGCGTTGTGTTGGTTTCGGGTATACAGCAAAGTGATTCAGTTGTACATATACATCAGTCATTCATCTTCAAATTCTTTTCCCATGTAGTTTATTACAGAATACCGAGCAGAGTTCCCTGTGCCATATAGTACATCCTCGTTGGTTATCTATCTTATATATAGTAGCATGTGTATGTCAGTCCCAAACTCCCAGTTAATCCCTCCTCTGGAAAGCAAGTCAGTTTTAAACCAGAACTTAATTCTTTTTCATTTAATTTAGCCAGATCAGAATCTGTTTCCTTTTCAGCAATAGAGCATGGTAAGTCTTTCAGAGTAAATGTTAGAGCTGGATACAGTTATTAGCTCTCTCCTAAGTCAAGTAGCAAACTCAAACCAGACCAAAGATGCAGTGAACTTTATGTTTGTAAACAGGTGACATTTTTAAGCTGATTTAATCAAAGGCAAACCACAGATAATGGCATCACCATTTTCTTTTAACTGGCTTCTAAGACAGGGTTCATTTAGGTTTCTGGAGTGGCGGGTATAAGCAACTTTATAGTTGCTACGTGTGTGTCTTCCAGAACATTGCTTGCCTTCTCTAGTATTGTTCTAGAGCAAATGTGGATAAGAGAAGGATGGTCAGTGAGGACCAATTAATTCCAAGATATCTGGGTGTGTATTTCTGGTGTCAAAATAGGCAGATAATACAGAGTAGCAGTCTCAGAGGCAGACCTGAGGTCAGAGAATCTACAGCTCCATGTCTTAGCTGTGTGACCCGGAGTGAGTCACTGTCTTGCCTAAGCACTTCTTTCTTCATCTGTACAACTGGAATGGTACTAGTGCTGACCTTAGGCCTTTGTGCTGTGTGGCATATCACACACAGGCGTCTCTTGAAAGTACATATAATTCTTAAGAAGAGTTAATCTTGGAAAAAATCTAAATAAGAATGAGTGATATATGAATACGTATAACTGTGTTTGAGCAAAGTCCGGGAGATGGTGAAGGACAGGGAAGCCTGGCGTGCTGCAGTTCATGGGATTGCAAAGAGTCCGACACGACTAAGTGACTTAGCAACAAATATATATCTGAACCACTGTGCTGTACACCTGAAAGCAATGCAACGTTGTAAATCAACTAAAATCAAATTTTAAGAAATGCTTCCTACACCAGGGAGCCTGTTCTCCCACACAAAAAGTTAATTTTGATATAATTTTATCCTTGACCTACTATTAATCCAAGTGAAATCCTAACAGCTCCAATAAATCTTTGTAGACCTTTGAACAATTTCAAAAGCACCCTGAAAGGATGATTAAGTATCTTATGGTGGTGGTGGTGGTGGTCATTTATTTGCCAAGTCATGTCCAACTCTTGTGACCCCATAGACTGTAGCCCACCAGGCTCCTCTGTCCATAGGATTTTCCAGGCAAGATTATGGAGTGGGTTGCCATTTCCTCCTCCAGAGGATCTTCCTGACCCAGCGATTGAACCTGCAGGCAGGTTCTTTACCGACTGAGCTACCAGGGAAGCCCAAGTGTCTTATGAGTGTCTTTCAGATTATCCCATAGAAATGCTGACCCCAGAGCTTCGTGCATCTTTTAACTGAAATCCCCTGACTACTACAACACACACACACACAGAGACAGACACACACACACACATGCATTCATTGGCCTTTGCTTGTGGGAACGTCTTGTGCAAAGAACATAGAAAGATGTAAAGTGTCTTAGCTTTGAATGTGGAGCCAAAAGGGTAATTCCTCTCTGAAGACCACACTTACTAACCACAGAACAAGTGGAAGTGCCTACACTTCATCCAAAGCAGACTACTGCTTTCAATTCGTTATTGCATGGTTATTTAAAGTAAACTGAGAAAATACTAACAGATAAAAGGAGGAAGAAATGACCCTCAAAATCCCAATCCTCACCCCTAAATGCTGTTGTTATAACATTTTGGTGATTTTTGTGACTTCAGGTGGTTTTTGTTGTTAGTTGTGATCATACTATACCAGCAATTTTATCTCCTGCCTTTGACATATATACATATGTATATATGTTTTTATGGCTATGTGATATCACACCAAAAAGATGTATTGTTGACTATCTGCTCACATTTGTAGAGTAAACATTGATGCTTTCCTTATTCCTGGCTGTCACACACACTGCAGCCTTGAACCTCTGCTCGTACGATGCTGATGCTGCAGCATTTACGGCAGCGACCTGCCCCTGCCCCGGAGCCCTGCATGCGCCAGACCTGTGAAAGTCATTAGAGTTGGAACTCATGAAGCCGAACCCAGTTCAGTTCAGTTCAGTTGCTCAGTCGTGTCCGACTCTTTGCGACCCCATGGACTGCAGCACACCAGGCTTCCCTGTCCATCACCAACTCCTGGAGCTTACTCAAACTCATGTCCATTGAGTCTGTGATGCCATCCAACCATCTCATCCTCTGTCGTCCCCTTCTCCCACCCTCAATCTTTCCCAGCATCAGGGTCTTTTCTAATGAGTCAGTTCTTCGAATCAGGTGGCCAAAGTATTGGAGCTTCAGCTCCAGCATCAGTCCTTCCAATGAGTATTCAGGACTGATTTCCTTTAGGATGGACTGGTTGGATCTCCTTGCAGTCCAAGGGACTCTCAAGAGTCTTCTCCAACACCACAGTTCAAAAGCATCAATTCTTCGGTGCTCAGCTTTCTTTATAGTCCAACTCTCACATCCATACATGACTACTGGAAAAACCATAGCCTTGACTAGATGGACCTTTGTCGGCAAAGTAATGTCTCTGCACCCCAACACTGAATTAAATCTGAGACAGAGTTTTGGATGGAGAATTGGTTTACCAGGCAAAGAAGGCCACACCAGATTCATGCCCTCAAACCTGTGTCCCCAGGATGGGAGGATTTGATGAGATGTTTTATAGTAATGGTTCAAAGAGGGTGTGATAAGCTCATGGACATTCTTCTGATTGGTTGATGGTGCTTTATTCGGGAGTCAGCATCATCAACCTTCTTGTTCCAACTAGTTTAGAGTCTACATGCTTGTGGGCAGCAAACAGTTAACTTCTCATACCTGGTAGAGATTTCAGTTTGTGCAAAACAGCTCAAGATGTAGCTGTGTGTATCCTTGATGGGGAGGCAGGATCCTGCCCCAGGGCTGCACTATTGCTTCTTGCTGTGCTCATTTGCTCAGTCGTGTCCGACTCTTTGCTACACTACCTACTGTAACCCGCCAGGCTCCTCTGTCCATGGGATTCTGGAGTGGGTTGCCATTTCTTCCTGACCCAGGGATTGAATCCGTGTCTCTTGTGTCTCCTGCATTGGTAGACAGATTCTTTACCACTGTGTCATCTTGGAAGACTGCTTATCTCTCTATGCACTCCCTTTCTCGAGCAGGAACTGTGTGAACCTGCCCTTTGGAGCTCAGGGAGGGTTGTGGAGGCTGAATGAAGCCCGTTTCCCATAAGCGAGACATGGGAGGCTCAGAGAGGCTTTTGTGCCCCGGAGCCCACGGGTCCTGCTCCACATCCCTTGGTTGATGAGCCGCCATCGGGCTCACAGTCACACTGCGTTTCCTGAGGTTCTTAGATTCCTCAGGCTTAAGATCAAAGTCCAGAGTTGCTCTCTGACATTTTGCTGGTTCTGAAAGGCTGGAAGGCCAGGAAAGTGCAGAAAGGTTGAGAATGGAGAGGGGATCCCCATCCTGCTGATCACTGTGATCCTGGATGGGGTTACACGTTGCATCTCTGGGACCCCACAGGAACTTCTAGTAATTATCCGAGGATCTGGAGTCTCCTTTGAGAAATGCTATTGTCCTTAACGTATCTCCTGAGAATCCTTATCTGTCCCAGAAAACCAGTCACATTCACCTCGCCGTGAAAGAAAGAAACATCTCAGGATTTTGTGAAATCCTTCCTTTATCCATCTCTTGAGTTAGATAATTAAGTCCTTTCTTCTAGTTATTAAAGCTAGCCTGTTCTAACTTTTTGGAAACATCATTATTGTCAGTTTAATTCATTACTCTTAGACTCTCTACCATGCCCTACTCATGCTTGATATTCTGTGATTTGTGGAGTGTAACACGAGAAAAATATTCTTGTTTTCTAGGACTGATAGCCGTCTGATAGGTGTGGCACCAGCTATATCAAATATGGAACTCCATTAATACTTATTAATAGTTTCTGCCCCTGAGTCCCTTTGAAGGGCCCGCATTGACCCTTTAACTTCTCCCTGGTAGTCCAGCCTGTGCTCTGAAGTTTTCTACCGTCCAGTTCTTCAACTCTGTGGTCGCTATGGCATTGTCAGGCTGGTTGGCTTCTGTTTGTGTCTAAAGATAAGCAGGCGTGTGTGTGTTTGTTAACACCACACTTTGCTTTATTCTAATTGTAGTTAGAGTCTATAACTGCAAAGTTATTGGAGAGAATGTACCTACTTTGGTGGTAGTGCCATCGCTTGATTCCTACCACTGCCCGATGCTCTTAATGGATCTGTTAGTGGAAGCCTTAGGTTGATGATAGGATAATGAAGCCAGTTGGCATCTCCATTACTTTTAGGAAAGCCTGAAACTGGTCGTTTCTGTTGCCATTTCCTTCATTTTGGATCCTAAGTAGTTGAAGTCAGATAAAGCAGAAAGGAAGAAAGGTGTGCATCCTCGTTACTCAATGAGTCTTTCTAAGAATAGAGAGATGGAACCCTTGGGCAGAGGGGAACTGAGTTCTCATGCTGAGTCTGCCCGTCTGTCCCCTTTGTGCCCAGTACATGAGGTACAAGAGGAGGGGGCTGGATTGGATTGGACCGTAGGCCCCCCAGACATAGCGACACCAGTGAATGACCTCTTCCAAGCCATTTCCCCAAGCTTCTCCCTTTTGGCAGGCAGCTTCTGGCTTGATCAGGTTCTGTCTTTGGCAAAGGGGCATGTTTAATGGTTAGTCTTTATGAACTACAGGTTGGGTTAGGGTTGGGGCTGTGCTTTGCTTCTGTCCAAATAGTAATCTATGGGTCTCATTTTGCAGTTTGCCTGTTGACAGATTATACTGATTATGTTTTTGCTCCCTGAACACCACTGTTCATTTTACCATTTCTTCTCCTAGTAAACGTCTGCATGTCTCTCTGTCTACTTTTATCAAAACTTTGAATTTTATTAATTACTTAAATACTGGAGCCTTTCACAAACTTCCCATTTAAAGTAATCATGCCTAAATTGTGTTGAATGAAAGGACTTGCATATTAATTGTGCCTGGTGTTTCTGTTGATTAGGCAATTCTGTACCAGCGCCAATCAGAGCTGCCTGTGTCTTTCAGCACTGATGAAGTTTTAAATTGACTGCGTTAATTTAAAATGTTAGTCATATTTAACTTTCCCAAGGTTGGGAGCAGGCTTCCCTGGTGGCTCAGATGGTAAAGAATGTGCCTGCAATACAGAAGACCCAGGGTCAGTCATTGGGTCAGGAAGATGCCCTGGAGAAGGGAAGGGCAACCCACTCCAGTATTCTTGCCTGGAGAATCCCATGGACAGAGGCGCCTGGGGGACTACAGTCCCTGGGGTCACAAAGAGTTGGACACGACTGCGTGAGTAACACACACACACAAGGTTAGGCGCAGCTCTCAGCATGATTCTTTTCATCCTGACTCTGGAGTGGCAAGATGGAAATGACTATGGCTCTATGGCTTTGTCCTCGCCACACCCTCCCTCCCACTCACAACTGCATCTGTTCAGTGGAAGTCTTACCAATTTCACCTGCTAAATCCTTCCTGGGTTCCACATTATCCTCAAGTTCAGGCCTTTATTATATCTTGCCCAGACTGTCACTGTAGTCATTGACTCGGTCCCCTTGCTGATAGAATTGCCTACGTAATTCAGCCAGGAGAATCCTCATGCTGAAACTCCATCATCCCACGCCCATCACCCACGGAATGAAGCCACACTACTTAGCGGGACCGAGAAGTCTTTCTCTGCTTTAGAACGTCTCCATTTTTTCAACTTCATCACTTACCCCTCTTCAGTCTGAATTTAATGCCGGAGAGATGCCAAGTGATGCAGCATTTTCTGTGTTCCTCACCTCCGTGTTTTGGTCCATGACTTTGGCTGGAATATTTTGTTTGCTTTCCATATCCTGGCACACCAAACCCCAACCACACTTCAGCAGTTAGCTTGGCCAATTGCCTCATATGTGAATTTTAGGGGAAATGTTTTCCCAGCACTGTTGAGAATTTCAGCTTTGTTACATCGTCAAGATCCATTCACAGGTCTGCTCCCCATCACGACTCCACTAGCCCCCAGTACCCGAGGTCACAGGGAGTCCTGACCTTGTTATCCTCAGACTCTAGTTAGTACCTGTTTCTAGAATTAGACTCTAGAAACAATTGACAATGTGACGCCAGGCTGCTGGCCTATCACCAGTGAAGCTGAAGTTTTCACAGAAGGAGATAGTTTGGGTTTGGTTCTCTAGGAGCAGACTCTGAGCAGAGGATTCGGTGAGACTGATTAATCAGGAAGTGGTCCTAGGAAAAACTGGAGGGGAGGGTGGGAAGGTGAGACAGGGAGGTGAAAGGAACGAGGCTGAGTTAGGCTGTGTTTTCAGGAGAGTCCCGCAGAGGGCAAGTGTCGCTGAATTCTATAGGGGGTTCTGAAAACAGTGAGGGTCCCACCTGCAGTGAGGCAGGGGGTGTTGAAACACCCACTGCATCAGCATTGGCTCAGGGTTGCCTCTTCCCAAAATACAAACTCCAAGTCATTCAACTGTCTACATGGAGAGGTGAGTGGGTCAGCATTGAGCGTGTGTCAGAACAGCCTAAGGGGCCTATTAAAATATGGATGGCAGAACCCTGCTCCTAGAGTTTCTGATTCAGCAGGTCAGGGTGGGACCCAAGTTTGCATTTCTAACAAGTTCCCATGAGATGTTGCTGCCACTGTCTTAACCCTAACTGTCTGTGGCTACTGGTCTGTGGCTCACACCTTGAGGAGCACTGATTTAAGCAAAAGCATTTACAGCAGCCCAGGGGTCATCCTACGATAAAGGCACGGCCCTGACTAGTGTCCAAGAAGACTGGAGCCCCACTGCCGGCCCCATTTCTAATCCAAGGCAGGTTGCAGTTTGCAGGACTGACTCAGCTGAGTATCCAACTTCAAACCAAGCTTCACTTTGCTGTGATTGAAAACCATACTGAACTATTTCCTCTTTTTTTTTTTCTTTTTATATAAATTTATTTATTTTAATTGCAGGTTAATTACTTTACAATTTTGTATTGGTTTTGCCATACATCAACATGAACCCACCATAGGCATACACATGTTCCCCATCCTGAACCCCCCCTTCCTCCTCCCTCCCCATACCATCCCTCTGCGTCGTCCCAGTGCACCAGCCCCAAGCATCCTGTATCCTGCATCGAAGCTGGACTGGTGATTCATTTCATATATGATATTATACAAACTATTTCCTCTTAACATCTTTGGCTGTCTTCTGCTCTTCCTCATTCAGTTAGGCTCAAAGTATTTCCTGGAAGCACCACTGCTTTGTCTTGTTGGCATGTTTCTCTTCCCAGCTGATCCTTTGTGAATTCTGTTATTAGAATCGACCAAAATTTCAAGAAGTTTTTATTAGTCAAGGGTAGAAGTCAGTCCCAATAGTTTAGAAAAGAGAGCTGAGGCAGTAAATCATACAAGTATGTACAGTGAAAGAGATAAATAACCAGATACCAAAATGGCTAGATGAGCAAGAAAGAACCTAGAGGGGGGAAAAAATGTTGATTTGCCAGACATTCTTTGGAAATAGGGAGAATTTTTTGGCAGCTGTGTGACTTATAGGCAAACCTTAAGGTATGTTTTTATTTTGCTAAGACTTTCCTTCCTTGGTTGATTGAAGGAGTTCACACAACTCCCAGAGGCTCATAATGTTCACAAGAGGAACTTGTGTACTGGAAAGCCTGTCTAACCGGGTGCTTTGAAATACATATGAAAGAGCTAAAAGCTTAGTGTCATAATGAAACCTGGCATCAGGCTGGAAGGCTTGCGAAGTTAATAAATCATTCAGAAATCAGAAATGGGCCTTTCACTGTACATGGTGTCCGGTAATTTACATCATGCTCACAGACAACTGCTGAGAAGCTCCTCTGTGTGAAAACGATTCTGTCATTCCTGGAATGCGGCCACAACCTCATGGTCCAGAAGGAGGGAGACCCGAGAGGAGTGGGACGGAGCCCCGTGGAGAAAAGGGGCGCTGTGTCCCGAGGGTTCCTGTGGGATGCACCTCTTATGACATGGCTCCTAAAGCAGGTCGTAGCTGTGGATGTTTGAAAGCCTACAGAGAGAAGCCTTCAAGAAAGTGTGTGAGGAAAAGCTGACGACGCATACCTTAGTCACGGTGGAGAAGGAAAGGGCAGGAAAACATACCGCCATCTTCATTCACGAAAGTTTATGACAAGAGGGTAAGTTACTCAGCCAAGACAGAAGTGCGTGTCAAAGAATACCTTTTGATTCCACCTATAGGAGGTAACGTGGAGAAGGGAATGGCAACCCACTCCAGTATGCTTGCCTGGAGAATCCCATGGACAGAGGAGCCTGGCGGGGTACAGTCCACAGGGTCGCAAAATGTCAGGCATGACTGAAGCGAGTTAGCACACAGCACGCATACAAGATACCTGGAATAGTCAAATTCATCAGGTCAGAAAGTACATTGGTAGATGCTGGGGCCAAGCATCAGGGGATGGGGAATGAAGTGGGGAGTTAGTATTTAATAGGGACAGAGTTTCCATTGAGGAAGATGAAAAATTCAGGAGATAGATGATAGAGATATGCAACCATGTGAGTGTCCTTAGCGCCCCTGAACTGTAGAGCTCAGTGTGATGAAAATAGTATGTTTTATATTATGTGACTTTTACCACAATAAAAAACATTAAAAAATTTTTTAAAAGAAGTACAAGTGAAAGAACCTGTCTGATCAGTTCAGCTCAGTAATGAAATAAGTTGTTCATCTTGCATCAGTTAGATTCACTTACTTTACAACTGACCCAATATTCTCCCCCTGAGGGAAGCAAATGAAGTTCCCTATGTGGGATCGGAGGGCGGGGGCTGTGAGGACCGACTGGCTTTGTCTCAGGGAGGTTGTTGGGTGATTGTCCCTGGGCTGGCAGGAAGTTAGCCAGTTCTGAGTCTTACCACGAGCCAGGAGTGGAGCTAAGAAAAATGTTCAAGTAGGTATGCATGTATGCATAATGTCATGTACTGCTGGACAGATAATGGACTATTAATCCCATTTAGTCACTCGTGTGTGTGTGTGTGTGTGTGTATGTGGGCTCAGTTGTGTCTGACTTTTTTCGACCCCGTAGACTATAGCCCCCCAGGCTCCTCTGTCCATGCAATTTCCCGGGCAAGACTACTGGAGTGGGTTGCCGTTTCCTCCTCCAGGGGATCTTCCCGACCCAGGGATTAAACCCTTGTCTCCTGCACCGGTAGGTGGATTCTTTACCACTGAGCCTCCTGGGAATCCTCATTTCATCATAGTAAACCGTATTCTTGAATGGCACCTGAGGAAGATAACTACTTCCTTTTTGGAAATAACGTCTCAAACTAACTTATTGTAACACAAAAAGTTTGGTTTGAGGGAGCACAAGTCTATCTTGGGAGCATATGCTCTTTTACTAAAACACACCCAGTTTTAAAAAAAAAATACCTGAAAAGGACTTATAACAAAAGCAATGGTGGGATTTTAAGGGTTTACTTGAGAAGAAGCACATGAGCACTTACGGGACTCCTTCTGCAAGCTTTTACACCAATTATCTCAACCGACCCTTCTGACTCCTTAGCAATACATAATGACATTTTTTAATCACACAAAGTTGTAAAGGCAGAACGCAGAGTTTCTGTGTAGCATCGCCCAGCTTCCCCGCTTGCTCACATCTGACGTCACTTTCTTTGTCGCAGTTACAACTACAGGTGCGTTGCTGTCACCATATTCCAGACTTTATCTGGGTGCTGCCTGGTTCCCACTCCCGTGCTTTTCTTTTTCAGAGTCCAGTCCGGGATCCAGCTTACCTTTCGCCATCCTGCCTTCTCTTCTCCGACCTGGGGCAATATCTCAGCCCTTCCTTGCTTTTCATGACCTTGACAGTTTTGAGGATTACAATGAACTATATCATCGGGTGAAAATTATACAGAGTGAAGTAAGTCAGAGAGAGAAAAGTATCATATATTAGTGCGTATATGTGGAATCTAGAAAAATAATACAGATGAACCTATTTGCAGGGCAGGAATAAAGACACAGACATAGAGAACTGACTTGTGGGCACGTGGGGGCAACTGGAAGGGAGACGAATTGAGAGAGTAGCACTGATATATATACACTGCCGTGTGTGGAACAGCTAGTGGGCACGTGCTCCGTGATGGCCTAGAGGGGTGGGATGGGCCGTGGGAGGCTCTAGAGACGGGGGATATATGTACGTTCATGGCTGATTCACCTTGTTGTACAGCAGAAGCCAACACAACATTGTAAAGCAATTACCGCCAATTAAAAAAAAATTTTAAATACAAGTACTGTAACATTTTCATCAAAGATAGGAATTTCAGCTGAAAAGAGGCATCATTATGGTGGAGAGGAAATGACAAGGTAGTTGTTCCTGCCTGAAACTTTTTTGTGGAATATGTTGTCATGGGAGAATGAATGTTTAGTTTTCCGTAATTTCCTATGACACTTTGCGGGAATGGGTCCCCAGGACAGACTGGGAGCGGATATTAGGGACATTTTCCAAGAACCTGAGGTTGTTTTTCTTTTAATTGGAGTACAGTTGACTTACAATGTTGTGTTAGTTTCAGGTGTGCAGCAGAGTGAATCAGTTATACATGACGTGAAAGTTGCCCAGTCATGTCTGACTCTTTGCAACCCCATGGACTGTAGCCCGGCAGGCTCCTCTGTCCATGGAATTCTCCAGGCCAGAATACTGGAGTGGGTAGCCTTTCCCTTCTCCAGGGGATCTTCCCAACCCAGGCATCGAACCCAGGTCTCCCGCATTGCGGGTGGATTCTTTCCCGTCTGAGCCACCAGTTATACATATTCATGCATTAGTATCTATTCTTTTTTACAGCCTTTCCCTTGCACATCATTGCAGAGCACTCGCTGGAGTTCCCTGTGCTGCGCAGTAGGTCCTTACTGTTATCTGCTTTGCGCACAGCAGTGTGTGCCTCTCAATCCCAGTCTCCCAGTTGTCCTCTCCCCACTTTCCCCTTGGTTAACCATAACTTTGTTTTCTGCATCTGTGTCTCTATCTCTGTTTTAAGTTTGCAGACAAATGCTGGGGCCTTCCTGATGAAGTGGCATGGAGACCTTTTGTTAGGTTTTTTTTGTTAGTTTGTTTTTACTACAACAGGGATGAATAATTTTTGCTGAGAATTTGAAAAATACAGAAAAGCAAACAAACCTCCCCAAGCTCTTCTAGTCGGCAGTGAATACTGTTCATTTCAGTGTGTGATACGCTGCTTCTTTATCAATGCATATAGGCTGCAAACTTTTGCAGGATAACATGCTGAAATGCCTTCCAAAGTCTATTTTTAGACCATGGAGTCTTTAGCAGAAGAGAAAGGGTTCAGTAGTTCCCATCTGGCAGCTGAAGAATCCCAGGGAGCCACGGATTACTTATAAGGGTCTTCAAATCCACATGTTTATCAAACGTTGTCTGTAGACGGAACAACTTGCTATGTCACACACACACACATTCAACCTTTGGGTAAACATACAAGTATGCTCTTCATTGAGATTAATACATGCAAATGCATTCAAAAGCCCTACCGAATTTAGAGGAGCTTGCTGCCATTAGTTACTTTTTTCAGTCAATGAATATTAAATAAGTTCAGCTCTTTAGTGGAAGGTCCACAGATGTGCTGATATTCCAGAGGGCTCTCGTGCTTGTAAAGGTGAAAACAAAAATGTGATGAGGAGATGAGTGACTGGCAGAATGTTTGCTGTTTCTACCACATCACGATTCAGCCCACGTCGGTCACACGTGTACAGATCACCTCTTTTGCTTTTGGTTTTACAGTTTAGCTCCTTTCAGAAAAAGTGAGCAGATCACATTGTTGGGTGGTCCTTCTTCCAACTCTGGATTAACAACCTTCAACTGGTGTAGCTAAATCCAGAAAATGAAAGACTTGATTATCAAAGCAAAAATATTACATCAATATGCTAGTATTTGTGGAGTATGGAGAAGGTGAATTTTACCTTTTTACCGCATGGTGACCCCAAGAGTCCTATTGCTGAACCCCAACCTTTTCTACTTGCTTGAAACTTTTTCTTTAAAATTTAGTCTTTTAGTAAAATCTGTCCTATTGGAAGAGAACAAACCAGTAACTTGGAAAATATTTTTAAAAGGTTTCTTATTTGCCATTCTAAAGAAAAAAACTATTTCACACTTTATTACTTTTCTTGCCCCAAAGTTGAATCTTACTTAAAGTCATATGGTTGCTGATGAAAGATGATTTCTTGGCTTTTCCATAAGCAGGATGTGTTCAAAGATACCCCTTTCCAGCCAGTTATTTTAGCTTGTTTTAGTTTGCTTTGGTTCAGTCTGTTACTTTGGGGTGGAAACTGGCTCCCAAGTGAAAGATCAAACCCTTCTCTTCCATGCCAGGAAATTCCAATTTAAAGCCCATTTTTTGAGCTTGGTAAAATTCTTCTCTTTCCCTCCTACACACCCTGATTAGCTTTCTCTTTGTAAGTGACTTGACTTACTATTCCCATCCCTCCCTGTGCCTGATGGAGCTTGCTGAGAGTTTAGTACCTCATTCTGATCATTTCTCTCCATCCCATCTACTTTTATCTGTGTGCTGTTCACTATTTTCATCACAGGAGCAGTGAGGCTGGTTTAGGGAAGGATGGACGTTTCCTATTAGGATGCCCAACTCTGAGGAGAAGACATTCCATCACTTGCCCTTTCAGTGATGAGACCCAGGGAGGCAGTCTCCCAGAATGTGGAGAAACAGGAGTGTTTCCCAAAATAACTAACAAGACTTAGTTTTGATGTCCATCCCCTCCTTCCTGTTTGCTAGAAGCACATGGTGGGCCGTAGAAGGCAATGTTCTTTGAGTGATGATTCTGAAGGTGTGAATTCTTGTTCACTCTGCCGCTAGATCCTTGGGCCAATTGTTTTTAGTTTCTCAACTTCTTAACCTATAAGATGGAGCTGAGGCTATTCCTAGGTTGTTAGGGTCATGGAGCATCACATATGCTATGAAAATATCAGGAATTATTACTGCATCAAAGACTTTATGAACAAGCTGAAGGCAAAAGCCATTTATTTCTTTTATTTTTGGAGTGGTTTTTGAATTTTTTATTTTACATTGGACTATAGTTGATTAACAATGCTGTGCTCGTTTCAGGCATGCCACAGAATGGTTCAGTTATACACAAACATGTATAACTGAATTTTCAAGTTCTTTTGAAAATTCTAATTTTCAAGTTCTTTTCCCACTTAGGAAAAGAGTTTGAACAGAGTTCTGTGTGTTATACAGTAGGTCCTGGTGGTTTTCTACAGTACTGTGTATATGTCAATCCCAACCTTCCGATTTATTCCTCCCCTCCATGTTTCCCCTTTGGTAACCATAAGACTGCTTTCTAAAGCTGTGAGTCTGTTTCTGTTTGGTAAATAAGGTCATTCATATTTTTTTTTAGATTCACATATAAGCGTATCATATGCTTATCATGTGGTGTAAGCGTCATATCACATGATATTGTCTTTCTCTGCCCACTTAGCCTGATCATCTCCAGGTCCATCCATGTGCTGCACATGGTATTATCTCATCCCTTTTATGGGTGAGTAACACTCCAGTGTTCTTGCCTGGAGAATCCCAGGGTCAGGGGAGCCTGGTGGGCTGCCGTCTATGAGGTCGCACAAAGTGGGACACTGAAGCGACTTACAGCAGTACTCCATTGTGTACGTGAACCACATCTTCTTTACCCAGTTCATCGTGGACATTTAGGTTGCTGCCATGTCTTGGCTATTGTAAAGAGTGCTGCAGTGAACACTGAGGTGCGTGTAGCCTTTCGCACTGTAGTTTTCTCTGGATATACCCCTAGGAATGGGATTGATGAATCGTTTGGTAGCCCTGTTCTTAGTTTTTTATTTGCTTCTTTATTGTAGAAGGAGATCATGAGTCCAGGTATGGATTCCCAGTCCTGCTGGCTAACTCTGCTACCTCGGTCAAGTTACGTCTTTGCATCTCAGTTTCTCCAAGCATAAAACAGAGATTATCCTAGTAACTGTTTCATTAGGGAAGTGGAGAGCAACAGTCTTCATAAAGAGTTCAGTGTGGTGTTGGGAGAGCAGCGAGCTGCCCATGAGGTGAAGTGAGGTGAGGGTGCTGAGTGGGAGGTGGGCTGGCATCACTTGCTGCTCAGAAGTTCTGCTCGCCCCGGGTCACAGCACTTGGGAGCCCACTTCTAGCCTCAGCATCTGTCAATGTTTCCATGTGAAATAAACTTTAGCGACCACTCCTGAATGGTCCAGACAAAGGTCTGTTGTAGTGCTGAGCCATCTTTTTGTACAAATGTCATGTCAAAAAAAAAATCAGTGTTCGTAGGTTGCCTTCATTTCTTCCTAGAAATCATAACTTTAAAAAAAAAAAAAAAAAACAGAACACGAAGTGTCTAAAGCCGAGCCTATCCCTTCTTTCGTTTCTCGTAGGCTGAGGGTTTCATTTCAAGCAGTGCGTGCAGCGCTGTGTCTTTAGATGTGCCCTGTGTGAGACGAAAGACCACCTACGTGGAAGCGGGTATTGGTGGAATTTGTAGGTGGGGAGAGAAACTTGGCCCTGGAGTTGAGCCACAAGGCAATGAAAATGCCCTTCTGTTAAGGTTTGCTCAGCTTCCAGGGGTGGTTTTGAGGGGCAGGCTTAGGAAACAGGGCAGCCCCATGAGGTGGGGTAGATGCCCAGACCTACTTGTGAGTGTGTGCCTGTTTTGTACCCACTGCCGGGCTGGATGTAACTCAGCAGAGAAGAACTCAGGGGTCCCAGCGCCCTGGTGATGGGGGAGATGCCGGAAGCAGTGCCCTCTCTCTCCTTCCTGGCTTGCGTCGCTCTGGCTGCTTTCCCTTCTGTGGGATCGCAGGCCCTGTGAGGTCCCGATCGCCGTCTCCCTAAGAAGGTCCCCGTCCCTGCTTCAGTCCTGGGACAACGTCCTTCTCAACCTTCCCAGTGAAGAGTCACCGGCCTGATCCTACCCATGGTCCCTCCTGACTATTTGTTAGAGAGGATACACGCCAGTACAATCCAAGATGGGTTCAGAGTAGTTCATATTGGCTCCAGTGTTGATGTCCCATGACCTGCCTTGAGATCCTTGGAAACACCCTGGGATTTCCCAGCGGAAAGAACAAGAATCCTCCTCTCATCATTCTCTAGATTGGGTGTGTGTTTTCTGTGTCCTGCGTGGGATGCCTTCCTTACGGACTGCTTACCCACCTGATTTCAGACGTGGAGTCCGGATGAGATCTGCTAGCTCTAAGTGCGTTTTCTAAATGCAGCCGCTTGACTTGGTGAGTGACACTTACCCCTCTCCACTTTGCTGTTTTGAATTCCTTGTTTGTGGGTGGTACACTGCATTAGAAAGCTAGACAGGCTGCAGGAGACACCGTCTCATCTCCTGGCCTAGTGTAGATGGGGTGTGTGTGTGTGTGTGTGTGTGTGTGTGTGTATGCACGCTCAGTCACTTCAGTCGTACCCAACTCTTTGTGACCCTATGGACATAGCCCGCTTAGGCTCCTCTGTCCATAACAAGTAATAATAAATAACAAACCAAAAGATCTGCTGATGAGAAGGTTTTGAACTAAGTTTATTTACTCCGTGATTTGAGAGAGAGTCATTTAATCCACTTGAATTTTTTAGAGCAAGCATACTCTGCATTTTACAGAAGAAGCTATGTTGAGTTAGACTTTGGATTAATGGTGCAACATCATCAGAAATGTGGCTGCGAGGTTTACCATCTCCCAAGGTTAATAGGGATTTCTCTGAGCCTGTGGGAAAACTATCTCCAATTCAGCAGGTTAATTACTCACATTTGGTCAATATATTTTGTCATGCTGTCATAGGACAAGCGCAAACAAACCAACAGATGAATGAAAACTATTAAGATGAAATTAAATGGACTAAAATAAAATGTAAGCTCTTGACTAATGTAGCCAGATGAACAGAAGAAAAGTAAAATATGGGATTATGCAAATCCCAGCACTTGGCTTCTATTTCTGTTTTCTCATAAGAAAGAAGGAAGGATGCTCTTTAAAATTTCCAAATGAATCATATATTTTAAAACAAGCTTTCTCAGAGAATAAAAGCACTCTATCAGTTACCTCAGAAATTATTGCTGTGAAAGTCCAGGTTCACTGTGGAAGCAATGCCATTTTCTTTCTTACCCATAACACTTCCCACAGAGTTTGACATTCAGATGATGTATGTAAATAAATATTTTTAGATAAGTAAGTGGATTTATAAATTCATACCAGACCTCACAACCTGCAAGTCCCACGAGTACTTCAAACTGAGCATTTATAAAAATGAGCTCAAATCTGCCCCTTTCTTATCTGCTCCTTGCATATTTTCTTTCTCACCGAAGAGTCATCAGGTTTGACCTGAGTGTCAGCATGGACTAAGGCCTCTTCATTGGCCCTCCTGCCTGTTTCTCCAATCAGATCAGATCAGATCAGTCGCTCAGTTGTGTCTGACTCTTTGCGACCCCATGAATCGCAGCACGCCAGGCCTCCCTGTCCATCACCAACTCCCGGAGTTCACTCAGACTCACGTCCATCGAGTTAGTGATGCCATCCAGCCACCTCATCCTCTGTCGTCCCCTTCTCCTCCTGCCCCCAATCCCTCTCAGCATCAGGGTCTTTTCCAATGAATCAACTCTTCGCATGAGGTGGCCAAAGTACTGGAGTTTCAGCTTTCGCATCATTCCTTCCAAAGAAATCCCAGGGCTGATCTCCTTCAGAATGGACTGGTTGGATCTCCTTGCAGTCCAAGGGACTCTCAAGAGCCTTCTCCAACACCACAGTTCAAAAGCATCAATTCTTCGACGCTCAGCCTTCTTCACAGTCCAACTCTCACACCCATACATGACCACAGGAAAAACCATAGCCTTGACTAGACAGACCTTTGTTGGCAAAGTAATGTCTCTGCTTTTGAATATGCTATCTAGGTTGGTCATAACTTTCCTCCCAAGAAGTAAGCATCTTTTAATTTCATGGCTGCAGTCACCTCTAGCATGTGCTTAAATATAATATTGAATGTATTCAAAGTAGTTTATATCAACTGTTTTGTTGATGTTCCATGACTTGACTAGAAATAGCTGGAAATACCCTCAGGTACCTACCATAAGCAGAAAGGACAGGAATTGTTCTCTTTACTGGCGTTTCATGGGTATTTTCCAGGCACTGTAGGAGAATGTCTTCTCTCCAGGGCTCTTCTCTGACTTTTATTGCAGATAAGTAGATGTCTGTATATGTTGGTAGTTACTGTTTGGGTAATTTTTTTTTAATAAATGAAGACTTGCAGATATAGTGTGGGGACAAAGCCAACAATGCTCACTGTCAGGTCTGCAGTGAGATGCTGTGCTCCAGAACTTGCAGCTGAACTACCCACCACCTCCCCAGCACTCCCAAGAGAGACGGCTAGAGGCATGGAAGCAATTAATCCTCCACTTTTTTGCTTGCCCAGAATACTCCAAGCCAGGTGAAGAAGTGAGTGTTGCTTCCATATTTGCCAAGCAGAAATAAAACTGGAGGTTTTACTATTTATTATTATTATTATTATTTATTAACAATGTGGATAAAAGTGAGGTTAATTGGAATGACTGTGTTTTTCTTACATTGTTGAATAAATATGTATATGTGTTTGTGTGTATATATATATATTTGTACACAAACACGTGTACCAGGATTGACAAACTTGTGTCAATGAATAAAAATGTACAAAGCATGCAGAAAAGTTATTTTCATTTTTCTGCATGTAAATTCAAAATATAATTTAAAAGAGTGATGTAAAATGCTTTCACGGTTGTTTCCTAAAGAAGACTTAACTTTTAATCACAGATGTTTCCCACCCTATTTGTATGGTGAACATGTCACTTCTGTTACGATACAGCAGTGGTGGCTGGCGGAACCAGACGTGACAACCCTGTGTCAGTTCTCCATCTGTTTCATTTTGAAATTGTGCACGGCCGTGAACATGGGGCTGAAGCCCAGTTTTGGAGGGTGGGGTTCTAGACTTCATGGCAGGCACTGCCCTCGATAGACATGGTTGCCGTTCAGAATCACAGAATAAAGTCAGAGCCCTGTGAGGTCTTAGAGCTAGACTAGGAATGCCACTGGTTTGGGAGTCAGAGAACAGGGCTGCTCACCTCATTGCACCACTGATTAGTCATAGAGCTGAGTCGTCAGTCTCCCCGCCTGCAACATGGAGACACGGACCACGTCCCCTTTGCTCACAGGGAGGTTGAACAATCCAAGTAACGTGCGGGAAGCACTTTGAAAGCCGCATGGAGCTGTACAAAAATAAAGCATTAATCATACAAGGAGGCCATGTTTTCCTCCAGGGAAGTGGGAACGTGTGTGGTTGTTACGGAAAATATTTACCCACCCAGGCCACGTGCTGCAGAGACTGTGTTCCCTTGTCGTCCACGTCGGGGTGAAGCTGAGGGAGGCCCTGCCAGGCCAGGGGGCACCTGGCTGTCTTGGAGGTCGCCCTGCCCAGGGCAAATTCCTCCACCTCCTCTGGAGGGACTGGTAGTCTTGTGTGTGCAGAGGGGTAGCTTGTGTGAGTCAAAGTAGATTGGCCAGTTGGTCGAGGGGCCCTGGGAGAATGCTTGGGCCAATGCCATGGATCTTTGATGGCTATTCAGGGTGCTATCAAGACCATAATTCTATAACTTCAAAGAAACGCACTGTACACATGAAATACATTCTCGTTCTTAGCCAACACTGAGCTGCCAATTAGCGTTTTAAAATTGGTTTAGGTATATATGAAAGCTCCAGAGAGGCCTTCCTGATGAAACTCAGACCATCCGGAGAAGCAGTGGGGTTGCTGGCTGGTGCTGGCAGCTGAGGATTCAGACTTTGCCCCTGGGATCCTGGGGACCCTCGTGCTAATGACAAGCGTGACGACACTGGTTCCTGACTCTTCCTTTGGAAGAAGGGCTGGGAAAGCACCACAGTTGGAGGACATAAAATTATGGATTCCTAGAACCAAAGATCAAAGTGACTAGGAGGTCATCTCATACCCAGATTACGTTCTGCTTAAGCTCGGCATGAAAGCCTCTGAGAGTTAAGAGGAAAGAAGAACTTTCTGGGAGGAAGGATATTTAATTTCTTAAATTCTAACTATGAGAATAAAAAATGTATATTTTTCTGATCTCCCATTAGAAACTAAGTAAAAACTAGAATTCCTCTTCCATAAATATTTGGGTGGACTTTCTGTTGACAACATGCCTGCTGGCTTATAACAAGTCCAGGTAGATTCGATGAGAAAGGACTGTAGTGAGTATGGAATAGCATAGGATTCTTTGCCTTGGGCAGCCAGAGCATGGACAACCAGAACCTTTCACTGACATATTCATTCAGTTATTCGTTCAGGCGTCAAAGATTTGAACACGAAGCCACAAAGCCCTCAAGGGTGGACATTCTGTGATATTGTAGGTGTTTGTAGGAGAGCGGACAGCAGGTGATGGCCTTCTTGCAATCACAACAGCCAGAGTGATTTTTCTAATGTATAAATCCGGTCATCTCGCTTCTCTGCTTACAATTCTCCAGTGGCTTATCATGCTTAAATAAACTCCAGCCCCCACCATGTTCTTTGAGGACCTCCCTAAACATTTCTCCACCATTCCGCCCTGCCCATGTGTCTTCAGCCACACTGGGCTTCTCACTGTTCCTCAAAGAAGCTGAGGGTGTCTCAGGCTTTTGGCACATGCTGTTCCTTCTGCCTGGAACACTGTTCCCCCCACTAGCTTTATAAATCATTTCTCTGCTCAAAAGATGCCTCCTTGGGTAGGCTTCTGCCAACTAAGCACCATCACACCCCAGGACACTTCTTTTATTCTGCTTTATCATATTATGGAAGAAAGGTCAAATATGCTTAAATAGCCCATTTTTTTTTCATGGAAAGGGATTTTATTTCAAATATAGCAGTGTGTATGTGTCAGTTGCAAACTCCTAATCCCTCCCTTTCCCCACTCTTCACCACTGGTAACCATGACTTTGTTCTCTAAGTCTGTGCGTCTGTTTCTGTTTTGTAAGCAAGTTCATTTGTATCATTTTAAAAGATTCTTCCTGTAAGTGATATCATATGATGTTTATTTTTCTCTGTCTGATTTAGAGACAGAGGTGCTTATTCACTTAGAATAAGCATCGTCTCCAGGCCCATCCTTGTTGCTGTAAATGGCAGTATCTCATTCTTTTTAATGACTGAATCGTATTCCGTTGTATACGTGTCCCACATCGCCCGTACCCACTCCTCTGTCGATGAGCGCTTATGTTTCTTCCTTGTCTTGGCTATTGTAAACAGTGCTGCAGTGAGCACTGGGGTCCATGTATTCTTTCAGACCATGTTTTTCTCTGAATTTACACCCAGGAATGGGATTGCTGGATCATATGGTAGTTCTATTTTTAGCTTTTCATGAACCCTCCATACTGTCCCCCATAGTGGCTGCAGCAATTTAGATTCCCACCAAGAGTGGAGGAGGGTTCCCTTTTCTCCACACCCTCCACAGCATTTACTGTTTGTAGATTTTTTTATGATAGCCATTCTGACTGATGTAAAGTGATAACTCATTGTAGTTTTTATTTTAAATGGTCCATTTCCTTTTAATTAAGAAAGGAATGCACAGAGCTTTAGTGTTAACTGAAATTTGTGGGAGAATTTCAGGACATTTCCATAAGAATGTGAATCTCCTGGTTCTTGCCATGTCAAGTTTTTTTCTTCTTATACATATCCAAAGGTATCAATAAATTGTGATTATTGTCCCAGAGTTTCAAGAGTGTTCTCAGTAAAGATATTCACAGAGGGAGAAAAAAATGGCATGCACACACGCTCTTTTTATTAAAGTTTCTGTCTTTAGGAGTCCTACTGAATTGCGTTTTGACATATGCGTCTCCTTAATCTATTTAGGGATTGACTATTTATTTATTTTACAAATGAAGTTCTGATGGTATTTCTTCTGGACGATGTCTAATGCCAGTGGCAGAGACTGTAAATTTCCCAATGAGCTTGAGAACTAGGACTCTACATTTTATCCATTTGCTGGAAGGTTATCCCAGAAATGTCACACATAGGGTACTTCTGTAGTTTCCCGAAGCTTCTCTGTCACCCCAACTCACAAACGTGCAGTTTCTACTCTGCAAGCCGGAGCTGTTGAAGCAATTGAAGTTTTACACCTTCAAAAAGAATCCCACCGAAAGCCCGTGGGCAATATGCAAACATTGTTTGGACTCTGCGTCTGGCAGAGGAAACAACAGCCGGCTTCTCCCTCTTGGTCTTGAAGACTTTTCATTTCATTGTGATCAAAAGAATCAAACGATCCTCCAGCCCACAGAGAGAACCTGTTTTGGCATCTCTTAAAACACAGATTTCCAAATATTTCAGACAGTATCCTAATCCAGAAAGAGGACTTTATCTTTCCTATTTCATTATTAATCATAGAGTTTTCTTTTGGAAACTAAAACCAAAGGTAACATTAGACAGAGAAGAAAGAGCCTGTTGTTTTGTTCTCTCCAAAATGTGTTTTTGTGACTTACATGCCACACCAGATAATTTAAATACTGTGGTCTGGATCAGTCGTGTCTGACTCTGCGACCCCATGGACAGCAGCATGCCACGCCTCCCTGTCCATCACCATCTCTCGGAGTTTGCTCAAACTCATGTCCATCGAGTCAGTGATGCCATCCAACCATCTTATCCTCTGTTGTCCCTTCCCTTCCTGCTTAAAAAAAAAACATAGCTTTTAAGGGAGTGAGAAAGAAGTAGGCAACGATTGGAGAGTGAGATATTATTATAAAGTTTCTGTTCTCATTGGCATTTACTTGTTCTTTTGTGTTTATGGAAGTTCTTTTTCACAGGTAACCTGAGATGACAGCAAATTGTGTAAACGAACATAATTATAGGTGTTGATTTTATGGTTAAAAAAAGTAATATTGAATATGTAGTTGTAACAGGGAAAGCCTTTTGAAAACAAAGGCTGAATTAAACATACTTACAGGAACACATAGGGCTTCCCAGGTGGGCTAGTGGTAAAGAATCCACCTGCCAATGTGGGAGATGCAGGAGGCTCTGGTTTGATCCCCACGTTGGGAAGATCCCCTGGAGGAGGGCATGGCAGCCCACTCCAGTATTCTTTCCTGGAGAATCCCATGGACAGAGGAGCCTGGTGGGCTATAGTCCATGGGGTTGCAAAGAGTCTGACACGACTGAAGTGACTCAGCATGCACTCACACACGATAGGAGCATCGGGGTAGCACGTGAAACCTCTGTTCCTCACCATCTAATAGGCGAGAATAAAGCTAAGCCCCATTAGTTCTACCCAGCAAGAGATGGTATTCCGTAATGTTGATGGACCCAAGATTGTGAATTGGCAGACTCAGGTCAGTCTGTGCCACGGACTGAAGTGAGCTTTTCTGAGCGCTCGGACTTTCATCTGTGAAAGGGAAGACCGTGGTTCGCACCTCTCTGGGTAGCTCTGAGGGTGGGATAGGATGATGTGATGTGTACAGAGCATCTGGTCCAAAGGAAGGGCCGTATAGCTCTCAGCCACCACAATTACAATCATCCTTCTCATCGCCTGACAATCATGAATGTCAATCACTGCCTGGTGCGAGAGTAACAACCAGATGGCTGATGAACCTGCTATAAGCAAAAGCATTTCTGAAGTGGCCGAGGCTCTTGAATTGAAAATGTAAACAAAATGATTCATTTAATAACCCGGCCGATGCAAGGTGCTTACCAGACTGAGCAGGGTTTAACCAGACCCACTTCACCCCATGGCCAAGATACACCATTAACCTGCGGTGACCCTGCAGTGACCAAGTCTCACTCGGGACTTGGCAAGAGCTGGGTTTTGTTTTTTGTTATTTTGCCCTGCTGGGTCTTCACTGCTGCGCATGTGCTTTTTCCGTCGTTGCAGACAGCGGGAGCTACGCCTTGTTGCATTGCCCAGGCTTCCCATTGTGGTGGCTCCTCTGTGGAGCACCAGCTCAGGGTGGAGGCTTCAGTGGTTGCAACACACAGGCTCCCACACGGGATCTTAGTTCTCCAACCGGGGACTGAACCCGAGTCCCCTGCACTGGCAGGCGGATTCCCAGCCCCTGGACTACCAGGGAAGCCCATTGGCAAGAGTTTTGTAGTCATTCCTCCTCCTTTATCCAACACATATATCTCATGCTCCTTTTGTTTCTCACGTGCTGCCAGAATTCAGACCCCTCTGGACACTCACTGTGTCTGGTCATCGCCCCCTTTCCCTCGCAGACTCTCCTTCTCCTTCGCTTTCCCCTCCCCAGGTACACACGCGTGTCACCTGCAGGAGAGGACGTCTTTGGTTGCTGTCTCATCACCCGGTTTACTGCATGACTACATTGCGTTTTGCTTCTGTTCCTGGTGGAAAGAGCTATTTACTTTCCCCCAGGAAGTCCTGTCGTTGAAATGGGAAAATACGCTTCTTGGCCGAGTGCTTCCAGAAAGACCGTCCCCAGCCTGGAGAAAAGCCAGACGCTGCTTTGGTGGGGCGTTGTCTGCTCCCTGGGCCCCTGCCACACCCCCGCTCAGGGTGCTCGTCCAGGAGCCTCACTGTCCCCCTTGGGCAGGTCCATTCCTTTCCGTTGCAGTTGCACGTGGCGTCTCCCCACAGAACATCAGCGTCAAAAGATTACTATTTTTCCTCCTTCTAGATCAGTTATTTCCTGTTTCCTCTTCCTTTGTGTTTATCCCAAAGGATGCAAGATCTCAGGTTACCTAATTGGTACTCTGTGTTTCCCTACACGAGCATTCTGCCGCATGCATTAAAAATGGCAGACCAAAACAATTCCGGCCATATATATTTATATATATCAGGTAAGCCTGGGCAGGCAATTCTGAGATCTTTTATATTCTAGTCGTGCTGAGTTCCAAGGCGTGCTGAGGAGTCAGCTGCCCCTTTGGAGAATAGGAGGAGGTTCAGAAAGATCAAGATCTGGGAGAGGGAAATTCATGAGGTTATAAGGCTTCCCTTGACCCATCCACGAAAGGGACAGCAGGTCAGGTCACACCTATAACAGAGGCGTGGCAAACACTGGCTTTTCACATCAGGTGGCCAAAGTTTTGGAGCTTCAGCATCAGGCCCTCCAATGAATATTCAGGATTGATTTCCTTTAGAATTGACTGGTTAGATCTCCTCTCAGTCCAAGGGACTCATTGGAAAGATTCCTGGTCGCTTTACCACCCTGTCCAGCCCAGTGGCCATCAGTTCTTCTGGGCCAAGAGAGGAATCACTCAGGATTCCTTTGGTGCTTCTGCTGCTGTTTAGCCACTAAGTCGTGTCCGACTCTTTTGCGACCCCATGGACTGTAGCCCAGACTACAGTCTGTCCATGGGACAGATCAGGCTCCTCTGTCCATGGGATTTCCCAGGCAAGAATACTGGAGTGGGTTGCCATTTCCTTCTCCAGGGGATCTTCCCGACCCAGGGATGGAACCCACATCTCCTGTTTGGCAGGCAGTTTCTTTTCTACTTTTTTTGCTTATTTTACAGAGCTGGGATGCTCACTTTTCCTGAAATACGTGCCAACAGAATTCCTGAGGAATAAACCTCTGTTTTTACCTTCAGGACAGCTTGCCAGATGTGTCTCGGCACTGGCTCTTTGGGCTGTCAGTCATGGTGAAGTCTGACGGAGCCTGACCCTCCGGCTACACGGCTTCCACCTCTCACCGTTTTCTCAGGCTCCTTCTAGCTGGAGCATCTCATCCCATTTCTGCTGGTGAATCAGCCAGTGTAGACAGTTTGCCTAAGTTATTCAGTAGAATCATGGATGAACAATTCCTTTGGAAGCCTCCCTCTTCCCACCCTTTAAAAAATAAAGTTTTGATACATGTATACCTATGGCTGATTCATGAGGTTTAACAGAAAACAGCAAATTTCTGTAAAGCAATTATCCTTCAGTTAAAAAATAAAAAATAAAGTTCCAGCCCTCTCTGTGAAGCTTTCCATTTTGTGATAGTGGCCAAGGAGCCAAAGGTGAAAGCAGATTGCGTGGAACTGGTCAGTAGAGCTGGTTGCCATGGCATCAAGTCAGAGAGTCAATCTACACGGCATTTAAAGGACCAGCCAAGGTCAGAAATTGGGCCTTGGTGGTGGAAAATCTTGCTGCTGCCTTGGCCTTGAGCATGACATGAGCTGTGTCTCTGTTTACACTTCTGTGTCTCTTTTCTGACAATTTCCAGTCTTTTGCTCCAGCTTTCTTACTGACCTTCTGTAAACATATTTAATAGTTCAGAGTGAACTTGATATTCCTGTGGAATTCAGAACCCAGATTTTGCCCTGTCGGCATCAATCCATTCCCCGCCCCCCCACACTGGAATATTTGCAGTGGCTCCAATGTTCTCTCCAGCCTTCTTGACTTTGCTGGGGTTCGTGTGTGTGTGTGTGTGTGCGCGCGCACGTGTGTGTGTGCCTCCTAAAACGATCTCTCTCCTCAATCTCTGCTTGTCAAAGGGTTTCCCATCTTACTACTGTGTGTCCATGGACAAATGGTTAAACCTGTCTGAACCTTAGTTTCTTTATCTGTAGAAGGAGGATAAGCACTTCAGAATGGTGAAGATGGGCTTGGTAATAATGCCGCAGTAATAAATGATCCCCAGATCTCAGTGGCTTCAAAGTACAAATGTTGGGGAGTTGCCTAACAGTCCAGTTAGTTAGGACTCCAAGCTTGAACTGCCGAGAGTGTGGGTTCAACCCCTGGTTAATTCTTATTCCTGCTGTGTGTCCAGTGTGTTAGTGACGGGATCTGCCTTTTATGAGTTACTTACAGACCCAGGAAGACAGAGGAGGAGATTCAAAGGGTCCTTAAAACTCACCTAAGTTCTGCTGAGAATGCATCAGCAAAGTGATCACACAGAGACAGCTAACTTCAAAGGGGGTGGGGAAGTACAGCCCTCCACCTCCACCAAGGAGCCCTGAAGATGTTCTGAAGCACCGTAGTGACAACCACACCTCCGTCAAGGCACCTGGTAATCCAAGGGTCTCATACAGACGTAGGTGCTGTCACTATACTTCCTCTTTGCAGGGCCAGCTGCAGTGTGGTGGTGAGGGAGACAGAGCACACGCACACACGCATGCACACACACCCACATATTAAGAGAGAGGGAAGGAGGGAGAGAAAGAAGTGACCTGCAGGGATTCTACACAAGTTCAAATCCTGCCTTAGCTAGTTACTAACTCTGTGACCTTGGGCAAATTATTTAACATCTCTGGGTCTTAATTTCTTCACCTGGAAAATGGGGGTACAATTGGCAACTGTAAATTCCTCCAGAGGTGTTTATGCATTTTAAACATGAGTGATTATAAGATTATCAGATGTAGTAAATGATGCCACAGAGGTATGTGCTTATTGCATGAATTAGACAACTGCCTTTTTTCTTCTAATATTAAGATGTGGTAGACATTATATATCTGTGTGTGTGTATGTGTGTGTGTGTGTATTGTTTGTTTGTTTGTGAAAGTCACTCAGTCGTGTCGACTCTTTGTGACCCCATGGACTATATAGTCCATGGAATTCTCCAGGCCAGAATACTGGAATGGGTAGCATTTCCCTTCTCCAGGGGATCTTCCCAACCCAGGGATCTAACCCAAGTCTCCTGCATTGCAGGTGGATTCTTTACCAGCTGAGTCACAAGGGAAGCCCATGTGTATATATATATATTTCTGTGTGTATATTGGTGCTTTTTTGTGTGTATATTCTTCTTGTTTTTTAAAACAGCTACATACTATCCTATTTTTTGCCATATCTTAATTGAAGTTCAATTGTTATAGTAGAATTCAAGGAGACCTTGGTTTCATGAATCCCCATTCACTGAGCTGTTTCCTGCTTTATTCCCCTCAAACATAGGGTCTAAAGGCTGTGTCTGGTGCCATTCAGTGGCAATGATAATTTAGTCCAGTCTCTATGTTAGGACACCTTTTTCTGGTGGCAAACATTCTCTTCAGATTGTATTGCCAAAAGTTCCCCCAAGTAGAAAGCATCCTGCTCTTAGATTTAGCCCCAGTGGTCACTTGCCCACTAGTGGACTCAGCTGTGGTGTAGGAGTCATCTGAGCTCCACCCCTTATCTCACCAGCTGAGCACCACTCTGGACCCCTTCGCTGCCCTCCTCCCATAAGCTTGGACCTGATCTGGGTGCCGTAATGTTTGCTGAGTGATGGACCTGATCTGGGTGCTGTAACATTTGCTGAGTGATGTGCCTGTGACTTCTTGGTGTTCCCTATTCCTTAGGGTCCCTTCCACTGGTTTTTTTAAAGTTCAATTTGAAGCCCAGTCTGGTTATCCTAGTCCCACTCGGCTCACGCACAGCCTTTCTGTCTCTTGCATCTCCCACGTCCTCAGCTTACATGTCTTCTTGGGTGTGTTCCATAGCTTCTCTCGTACATACCAATATCATAACCAAGAGTGAATCTTTAGCTCAGAAAAAAAAAAAATGATCAACTGTACATGCCAGGCAGGATGATCACTTGTCAAGCTTTCAGGGGAGAAGACTGGGAATGGGACTCTGCAAACAAGAAGTTTATTAAGAAGTAGTGCACTTGGGATCAGCATTTGTGGATGGGATGGGATGGACTGGCGAGAGGAAGAAGTTACCCTGTGATGCAGAGCCTTGAGATGACCTCAGCCCACCCCGAGGCAGCTCAGAGCTGTCCCAGAATGGTCCAGTGTGGCCAGGACTTTCTCCCTTTCCCTGGTCAGTCATTGCGTGTGGGTTCTTCCTGGGAGGCAAAGTGAGTCTGCTTTGGAGACGGTCCCTGAAAAAGGTTTTCCCCGTCAGCTTCCCAGTATCTGGAACAAGCCCTTCCTATTACATAAGCTCTTCCTTGCAGGGCCATGTGGGTGGCACTTTGCAGGGTCGGCTCCAGAGCAGGACAGGACACTGGGAACCAGGGTCCAGTCCCTTCCCATCACATGAGCTCAGAGTGAAGAGGACACGCCCGGCCATTCCAGCTTCCTTCCCTCTCCTGCAGCCTACCTGTGTGAATGACGGTGGGTTAAAGATACTCCTGTGTTTTGTTTTCCTTTCATTCTTCTTTCGGGTTTTCATACAGTTCTTCCTTGCGTCTGTTGTTGCTGTCCTCGGCATACTCTTTGCAGAATACTTTCTTTTTGTTGCTATGAAAGTCGGTGCATCTTCTGCATTATAACTGCTCTCAGTGTGGTCTTCGCATCCCTTTCCCTCTACTTCTAAGGGAATAAGATGAGTCCAAACGTAACCTTGTTTTATAAAACTTGGGCTACTCTGTGTGACATCCTTTCCCTTTCCTTTGAAGAAGTTGCTGCCGGAGTGAGCTTCCCCACCGCCTCTCTGCTTCTATCCCAACAGCTCATTTGCATCCAGCCCCCTCAATATTGCCTGGCAGCAAGGGGCACAGGAATAGCTCAGAGACTCGGAACCCACAGAAGAGCAGCCGCCGCCTCGCCCCTGTACGCTCGCAAGCTGAGCTGCAAACAAGTGGCAGGATTGATTCATTTGAATTTCATCTCCCTTCATTTCCTCCACTTTCCTTCTGGTGCTGGCGATAATGAGTGGTGAAAATGACCCAGGACCCAGGAGGTGGATGAAAGAGAGAGAGAGAGAGCCCCAGGGGTTGGAAGAATCCAGAGTCTGACTCATCAGACATTAGCCCGAGGCTTCTCCACCTCCTGCAGCAGCAGCAGCAGCAGCAGCAGCAGCATTGCCTGTGGCCATGGGGCAGAGCCTCCAAACAAGGAGATGTCCCCACGGTGGCCTCTGGGAACACTGTCTGCGAGCGCTTCCTTTGTTGACATTATAAACACGCCTCTCTGAAGCTTCCACCTTGGTCATCTCAGAAAAAGGCTCAGGAACCTCACATGTATCTGGGAAGACTTACATGGAAGTTTTATGATAAATTAAGAGAAAAGAGACCTTTATAAATATGTCCACAGCCAGACACCCAGGCAACTACCCTTCTCAGGTCAGCAGATAACAGATGTGCTGCCCTGTGGAGGATAACAGACATACATTTAATGTATTTTTTTGAAGCATAGTAGATTTACAATGTGTTAACTTCTGCCGTACAACAAAGTGATTCAGTCATTCTTTTCCATTATGGTTTATCGTAAGGTATTGCACATAGTTCTCTGTGCTCTATGGTAGGACCGTGTTGTTTATCCATTCTTTACATATAACAGCTAACATGTGCTAACCCCAACCTCCCACACCATGCCTCCTCCAGCTCCCTTCCCCCTTGGCAACCACCAGTCTGTTCTGTGTCCATAATTCTGTTTCTGGGCCACAGATAGGTTCCTTTGTGTCCTATTTTAGAGTCTACCTGTAAGTGATATGATATGATATTGTCTTTCTCTGACTTATTTCACTTAATGTGATCATCTCTAGGTTCGTCCATGCTGCTACAAATTTCATTCTTTCATTCTTTTCTTTTTATTTTGTTCTTTTTGATGGCTGATTAGTATTCCACTGTGTACACACCACATATCCTATATCCGTTCTTCTGCCGATGGACATTTAGGTCATTTCCACAGACATATCTTGCAAAGAAAGGGCCACAGAGGTAAGAGAGCTTGCTGTTTCTTTGTTGAAATGGAAAGTCCAGCCTCATCAGGGCATATTTGCCTGTACCAAAAGACAATAATGACCTTTTCCAAACCACCCCCATCATCCCTGCTTAGAGCAGACTTTCAACCACTCTGTCCTAGTTCTGCCTACAGAAAGGCAAGCACGGTCCCAATCTTAGATAGTTGTTAATCAATTGGAACAGACCTCCCTGGATGCCCAAAGAGATAAGAGTCTACTACCTGGATAATAGAAGAGTCAGCTCTTCATGTGGTCAAGGCCTTTGCTTCCCCATCATGAGATGAGTGCCATCTGTTTCCTCCACTGAAGAGAACTCGGTGTTGGAGTCCTTCCAGGACAGCCTCACCTCCGGAGAGCTCCCTGCAGCTAAGCACCAGGAGGCCTTATAGACTCATAGACGCTCCCTCTCCCTAAGGGTCGATGGTGAGCTGAGACAGAGGACAGGCAAAGAGAGAAATGCTGCACAACTAAAGTGAAAAGTCCACTTGGTACAGATTCAGTCTGTCTCTGCCACTTATAGCGTTGTTTAGTCCCTAAGTCGTGTCTGACTCTTCTGGGACCTCTTGGACTGTAGCCTGCCAGGCTCCTCTGCCTGTGGGATTTTTGAGGCAAGAATATACTGGAGTGGGTTGCGCTTTCCTTCTCCAAGGGATCTGCCTGACCCAGGGGTCAAACCCAAATCTCCTGCATTGGCAGATGGATTCTTTACCACCAAGCCACCAGAGAGGCCCCCTCTGCCTCTAAAAGTGAAGTGAAGTTTCTCAGTCATGTCCGACTCTTTTCAACCTCATGGACTGTAGCCTGCCAGGCTCCATCCATGGAATTTTCCAGGCAAGGATACTGGAGTGGGTTCCCCATAAATATTTTACCTTCATGTTTTGACTATGTGTTTCTGAAACTCACAGTCCAGGCCAATGTCACTGGCTTGATGAGACAGCATCTGAGAGGCCGAGACCCATCTCGGCATGTTAAACACGGTGAGCCCACCTGGCATGCTGGGGCATCAGCCTACTGATTCTGCTGGATGCTGGTGTTCTTGAGCGGGACGCTGCCTTCTTCACTTTCTCAATGTGGAAGGCTACCCGCGTCGATTTGGGTCCTGACTGCGTGAGAAGCAGGTCGCCATTAGTGGTGCTCTCTCTTCCTTGGTTTCTCGGCTACCATCTAGATGAAAGACAGGGGGCACGTCTGCACCCTGTCAGGCTCTTTGGTTCTTGAGAAACGTCTGCTTTGTTTTCAGCCATTCAGCCCTTCATTGAGCAAGCAGGTCCTGAGCACCTCCTGGGTCCCTGACCCTGAGTCAGCCCTGAGGCTGCTCACGACCACCCTGTCCACCCTGCCTACCTGTCACTTTAGGAACTGCTGAGGTGCAAAGAAGTGTGTGGGATGCAGGGTCCTGGGGTAGGGGCAGCGGGGAGAATGATGTCCTCATGCTTAAGTTCAGTGTCACTACGTCAGGGAGTCGGGAGGCCAGCCCAGACCCAACATTTCCCCCGTTCTCACATCCTGAGACAAAGCAAAATGCCAAGGTGGCGTAAAAACCACCCACCTTCTCCTGACCAGTCGTTACTGGAGCTGACTGTGTGCGGACTTGCTTTAATACATAGGCAACTTGGTCACAGGTGCAAGGGTCAGCAGAGGATGAGATGGTTAGATAGCGTCATCGACTCAACAGACATGAGTTTGAGCAAACTCTGGGAGATGGTGAAGGACAGAGGGGTCTGGTGTGCTGCAGTCCATGGAGTCACAAAGAGTAGCACACGACTGAGTGACTGAACAAGAACAATTTGGTCACAGCTTCTGAAACTGTCCAATGGGCAATCAAGCTGGTGACTGCTTCTTAATATTCTGATGATTTACATTTTAAAAACTGTGCAAGCCTTCAGAGGAGACAGAAATGGGAATTTGTTATCTTTTTCTGGGAGTGGCTCTCTCCTCTGCCTGACTTTCTTATCTTCACCTGGACCGATTCTTACCTTTCTTACTCATCTTACCTGGCTGGTTTCTTCCCCAAGATAGAGTACATGCTGGGATGGAGAACACACATTCGGTTTTATTTCAATTGGCATTTTACCTCTGAGTGAGGTGTTGAGGAAGTCTTACTGCATCCTGCAGACAATTAAGTGAGTTTGGAAAGTTTTATTTGGTTGGTTGTTGACAAAAGCTAAGTCCCTGGATAGCTGTTAATTTTTCCGGGTGATTCCCAGAGGCAAGTCAAACCAACACAGGGCCCCACAGTTCCCCATGGACGTGCCATGAACTACGTAGTATGGAAACTCAGTTCTGGTTTCCTTTTTTTGTTTTGTTGAGTTTCCTTACGTAAAAGGAAGTTTGGGGGGAAGAAGCCTATGTTTCACTAAGAAGATAAAGGACTCGGGTGGAGAACAGGAAGAGGTGAGAACAGCTCTAGGCTAGACCCAAGCCATTAATCTGAAAGCACAGCCTCGTTCACCCAAGGGCATAATTTCATGAACAGGAGACTGCCTGTCTGAGGATCCTTTGGCTTGAATTAAATTGTCATCAGTAGTATCCAAGCAAGCCTTCTGTGTGACTCTATAATTCTGCAGATACTGTTTTTCCACCTTATCTTCTTCTCTAAGGAAGACTTAAGTCTGGTTTTTTTTTTTTTATGTATATTAACATATTTGTTTATTAGCATGCTTAATTAGTGCATATTAGCATGCTAGCATATTTATTTATTTTTTTAAAAAATGGGAGTGTAGTGTCACTTACAATGCTGTGTCAGTTTCCGATGCACAGCAAAGTGATTCAGCTATTCATACACATGTATTCATTCTTTTTCAGGTACCTTTCCCATATAGGTTATTACAGAGTATTGAGCAGTGTTCCCTGTGCTATACAGTAGAGGACATAGCTTTTTGAAAAGCATGTATCACAGGATAAAATCAGTGAGGAAAAGTTTGATCTTACCTGATCCCCCATGAGGTCACCAAGAAGATGGAATTTGACAGTGTACCTTAGGATCCTTAGTGGAATGAAGACTCAGCCTGAAATTGAAGGCAAATCACATGAGGGTTCAGGATAATTTATCCACTGCTTGTTTTCTCCTAGCATGTTGGAGGGGTGGCAATTCTACTTGGTTTTTCACACAGGCATTCTGGAAAGGAAAAATTGTCAGGTTCTAGAAGGAAGGATAATTTGAATGCAAGGGAAATCAGGGTCCAGATGTCAGCCTCAGGTTATCAGCCTGGATTACTCGGTGACACTTTCTGTGAAGTCACAGGTCTGGGCAGGCGTGCTGGTGGGTGAGTGGCCAAAATGAAATTGGAGAAAGCCTTCCCTGGGGGGTCTACCTTTAGGTGTCTGCAATGGAGAGCAGGTTTCATTTGATGGACACCTTTTGCAGACAAAACAACAGGTGAGCACCTCAGAGTAACTGCATGCTGGCCATAGCGCCTGAATTAACAAAATATTGTTTATTTCCGTTCTGTTTCATCACAGTTGCTAAGGCATGACCTTGAAATTCTTCATGGAGATTGGGATTGACATATATACACTCCTGTGTATAAAATAGATAACCAATGAGAACCTGCTGCATGGCACTGGAGGAAAAAAGAAGGCACAGTCTGTTTGCAGGACGTAGATTACGTTAACTTAGAAATGCATTCCAGTGTACATTAGATGCAGACAAATACTGTGTGATTCCACTTATACGAGGTGACTAGAACACCCACATTCAGAATCAGAAAGTACGTTGGTCGATTCCAGGGACTGGGTGGGGCGCTGCTGTTTAATGAGGACAGTTTCAGTTTAGGAAGGTGAGAAATTCAGGAGACGGATAATGATGAGAATTGCAATGTGAACGTACCTACTGCCACTGAACAGTACGGTTAAATACAGTTAAATTAGTATGTTTTATATTGTGTGACTTTTACCACAATAAAAATATTTTAAAAAATAAACATGATAGATTAAAAGATTATGTGATAACATGGGAAACTATTGATAAAGTGAAAAATTCAGCCAATGGTATGCATACAGTATGAGTTTCATATCAGTATGTGACACTCTTTATATATATTTTTTAAGTTTTTCAAAACTTATTTGGAAATAATTTCAAATTTTTAAAAAGTTACAAAAATAAAAGTAGTACAAGGAAGACTCAAAAAAACATTCCCCACTGAATCTCTAGAAACTTGGTTTTCCCTGTAGTTGTCCCTCTGATATTTGTCTCTGTTTGCATGATGGCTTCTGAAGCCCTGTCTCCAAGAGTATGTGTCAAGCAGAAATCGCTCAACAAATAGGAATAACTAACATTTACTGACTTAGTGCCACATCTTGTTTCAAGTGCACCTAAATGATCTCCTTTAATCCTCACTACAAATAGAAGAGGGTTTCCCAGGTGGCCTGGTCGTAAAAAAAAAAAAAAAAAATCTGCCTGCCAACGCAGGACACCCAGGTTTGACCCCTGGATTGGGAAGATCCCCTGGAGAAGGGCCTGATAACCCACTCCAGTATTCTTGCCTGAAGAATCCTATGGACAGAGGATCCTGGTGGACTACAGTCCTTGGGGTCATAAAGAGTCAGATATGACGGAAGTGACTTAGCACACACCCACAAATAGAAGAAGTATAGCTACTGCTGTGATCGTTGTTTATACAGGAGGAGACTGAGGCAAGGCAAGGTCATGGATGGAGCTGGGACTCAGTGTCAGATACAGTCTGACCCCCGAGGCCCTGGTCCTAGCTACACAGATGGAGCTCTGACCCCACTCTGGGCGCTGAGCCATAGGCACCAGGGGTATGGGAGCAACCAGTATTTAAAACGTATTATCCAGATTTGATCTTGGTCTTGAATGAATGTCTTTCATCTATGTATTGGCTTTCCTGAGCTGCTTGGGGGATGCCGTAGCAGTTTGGAACATTATTGACGCTCATGGTCAGTAGACAGAGTTCTACTGATAATGTAACTGCTAATGCCCTTCAGCATTGAGCCACTACAGCCTTCTTGAATGAGTTTTCTATTAAACTTTAAGAAGCATTTTTTTCTAATAGCTGTTGGTATGAATCTGTTAAATGTCAATCGGGCCTTGTGATAATTAACATAAATATGTTAACTTTTTAAACCGTTAAATGTCCATGTGTATCAGCTAGCTTTTTTGAGATAATAGTGTGCCCAAACCTGGTGGCATTTGCGTACAAGTTCATGAGTACCTGAATGGTCCTCTGGTCTAAGGTGGGCTCACTCATGAGTCCATGAGTCCAAAACCCGCAGATCCGATAGTTGACTCTGATGCTCTGGTTTGGGTTTCCCACATGTCAGTGTGTGGCTGGGTCTAGGCTGGGACAGTGGTGAGATTCATGGGATCATGCACTGCCCAGCGTGCTGGCCGTGGTGGCTGGGCAGATGCCAAGAGCAAAGCAGGGGCACGTGCTCTTGAAAAGGCCGAGGCTTAGAACAGGCAAAATACAACTTCTGCTCCATCTGCGATCAAAGCAAATCCTAAGGCCACTTCTTTTTTTTTCTAGGAGTTCAGATTTATTCATTTTAAATAATAAAAATACAACTTTCCAAGAATTTGATGCAATTATAAGAAATTACTCTGAAAATTCAGTTTCCCTAATTTAAAAAGTTCCAATTTAATTACAGCTTACAGTGGAAATATGCATAAAGTTGTCAGTTTGTGTCAGTAAGTTGCATGAGAAAGAGGATATAATTTTGAGAAGGCAAATGTAATGTACCATTTATAACAACTTTTCTTAAAACCATAGTCTAAATATTCTATTTCTCATATTCACATTTCTTAAAATCTAATCCTGTTGAGATATGAGTTAATAAGAGTTGTAACTGTATATGTTTAATAACTATTTGCCACTCCAGTATCCTTACCTGGAGAATCCCATGGACAGAGGAGCCTGGCAGGCTACAGCCAATAGGGTCACACAGAGTCAGACACAACTAAAGTGACTTACCACACACACAAGTGATTGAATGTCAAAGTTAGAGGCTTCAGTTCAGTTCAGTCGCTCAGTCATGTCCGACTCTTTGCGACCCCATGAATCACAGCACGCCAGGCCTCCCTGTCCATCACCAACTCCCAGAGTTCACTCAGACTCACATCCATCGAGTCAGTGATGCCATCCAGCCATCTCATCCTCTGTCGTCCCCTTCTCCTCCTGCCCCCAATCCCTCCCAGCATCATAGTCTTTTCCAATGAGTCAACTCTTCACATGAGGTGGCCAAAGTACTGGAGTTTCAGCTTTAGCATCATTCCTTCCAAAGAAATCCCAGGGCTGATCTCCTTCAGAATGGACTGGTTGGATCTCCTTGCAGTCCAAGGGACTCTCAAGCGTCTTCTCCAACACCACAGTTCAAAAGCATCAGTTCTTTGGCGCTCAGCTTTCTTCACAGTCCAACTCTCACATCCACACATGACCACAGGAAAAACTATAGCCTTGACTAGACAGACCTTTGTTGTTAGAGGCTTAGATATGGCTAACTCCAAAGCCTTCTCTTTGAGTTACCACTCTCTAAGGTTTTCAGGGGGCTTCCCGGCTGACAGTAGTGGTAAATAACCTGCTTGCCGACGCAGGAGATGCAGGTTCCATCCTTGTGTTGGGAAGCTCTCCTGGAGAAGGAAATGTCAACCCACTCCAGTATTCTTACCTCTTAAATCTCATGGACAGAGGAGCCGGACAGGCTATGGTCCATGAGGTCACAGAGTCGGACACAGCTGAGCACACATGTGCAAGGTTTCAAAGCCCTTAAGGATCATGTTATTAATGATTTTCCAAAAATAAAAGTGGTGCCTGAGGCAGGATGAGGAAATCGGAGAGCCTGAAATTGAAACACAGTAATATCCCATTTGTTGCAATTTATTTATGGACATGTAAGTTTTAATCGAGATATTTCTTTCATTAAACAAAATGATCCTTTGTGCTAGCTATAGATTAGTCATTTTTTCATCTCTGCCTGCAATGAATCTTATTAATAGTTGGTGGTGATTATTTCTGTATGGTAATGTTATTTGGCCTGAGAAGGATCAAGTGGCAAATTGAATTCTCATTTGCAAAACATGTCACCTCGTATTCCTTCAGAATATTTGGATGAAGTAAGAGGAGAAATAGTAGAGATAATATTAAATGTTCTTTAGTTAGATCTGAATTTACCAGTTATCATATTCTGTGGATGGTTATGCTATAAAAATTACAGGACACCAGAGGCCTTTGGCAGGGGGACCAAGTATGTTTGGATAATTCTGAGTTAATAGGTTCCTTTGCTGTAACTTCTCAGAACCTTAAATAGGCTGATGACCATTGTAACTCTCAAAAAGTGTGTTTCTCAGACTTACGAGACTGCAACTCACAGATGGTATTCCACAGAACCCTTGGGAAATCTGAACTTGACTGTGATGCCTTTGAAAGCGTGTTCAGAGTCTGTAATATTTTGTCAGGCATCTGCTATGAGAGTGGCACAGTTACAACCATACATGAAACCTGTGAAATGAGTGTTATTCTTATTTATAGCTGAGAAACCTTGGACTCCAAACAGTCGCTTTGTTTTCCCAAGCTCCCCCAGCTGGTACCCAAACTGAGGGTTGACCCTGGTTTTATCTAACCTCAGGCTTATGGTGTGCTGTACTCTTATCTAAGACTCAGACAGTTTAAACGACTTTTTAGGGTGACTCAGCTGGTCAGAAGAGACATTATGTCTTGCCTACTTTTGTACTTTCTGTAACTCCTAACAGAAAATAGCTTATCAGTCAGTAGCTTCAGACCAACCCCTTTTTTCCTTACCTAGTTAATACTATGACTGTGCTCATGGCAAAGATTGAAATAGTAGAGAAGATTATAAGATAAAAAGTCAAAATTCTCTACACCATCTGCTCTAGAACCATACTCTGAATATAAGACTATTATCTATTTTTTATATAAGGTTTTTATATAGGCATTTTATATAAACATTCTTCCATAATGTTTTAATTATACGTGTGTGTGTGTGTGTGTGTGTGTGTAGATTGATCTCTTTTGTTTTACATCAGTTCAGTTCAGTCGCTCAGTCGTGTCTGACTCTTTGCAGCCCCATGAACCGCAGCACGCCAGGCCTCCCTGTCCATCACCAACTCCCAGAGTTCACCCAAACCCATGTCCATTGTGTCAGTGACGCCACCCACCCATCTCATCCGCTGTCATCCCCTTCTCCTCCTGCCCCAATCCCTCCCAGCATCAGGGTCTTTTCAAATGAGTCAGCTCTCTGCATCAGGTGGCCAAAGTATTGGAGTCTCAGCCTCAACATCAGTCCCTTCAATGAATACCCAGGATGGACTGGTTGGATCTCCTTGCAGTCCAAGGGACTCTCAAGAGTCTTCTCCAACACCACAGTTCAAAAGCATCAATTCTTCTGTGCTCAGTTTTCTTCACAGTCCAACTCTCACATCCATACATGACTACTGGAAAAACCATAGCCTTGACCAGACGGACCTTTGTTGGCAAAGTAATGTCTCTGCTTTTTAATATGCTATCTAGGTTGGCCATAACTTTCCTTCCAAGGAGCAAGTGTCTTTTAATTTAATTGCTGCAATCACCATCTGCAGTGATTTTGGAGCCCAGAAAAATAAAGACAGCCCCTGTTTCCCCATCTACTTGCCATGAAGTGATGGGACCGGATGCCATGATCTTAGTTTTCTGAATGTTGAGCTTTAAGTCAATTTTTTCACTCTCCTCTTTCACTTTCATCAAGAGGCTCTTTAGTTCTTCTTCACTTTGTGCCATAAAGGTGGTGTTATCTGCATATCTGAGGTTATTGATATTTCTCCCAGCAATCTTGATTCCAGCTTGTGCTTCTTCCAGCCCAGCGTTTCTCATGATGTACTCTGCATAGAAGTTAAATAAGCAGGGTGACAATATACAGCCTTGACGTCCTCCTTTTCCTATTTGGAACCAGTCTGTTCGTCCATGTCCAGTTCTAACTGTTGCTTCCTGACCTGCATATAGGTTTCTCAAGAGGCAGGTCAGGTGGACTGGTATTCCCATCTCTTTCAGAATTTTCCACAGTTTATTGTGATCCACACAGTCAAAGGCTTTGGCATAGTCAGTAAAGCAGAAATAGATGTTTTTCTGGAACTCTCTTGCTTTTTCCACGAGCCAGCAGATGTTGGCAATTTGATCTCTGATTCCTCTGCCTTTTCTAAAACCAGCTTGAACATCTGAAAGTTCATGGTTCACGTACTGCTGAAGCCTGGCTTGGAGAATTTTGAGCATTACTTTACTAGAGTGTGAGATGAGTGCAATTGTGTCGTAGCTTGAGCATTCTTTGGCATTTCTTTGAGATTGGACTGAAAACTGGCCTTTTCCAGTCCTGTGGCCACTGCTGAGTTTCCCAAATTTGCTGGCATATTTAATGCAGCACTTTCATAGCATCATCTTTCAGGATTTGAAATAGCTCAACTGGAATTCCGTCACCTCCACTAGCTTTGTTCATAGTCATGCTTCCTAAGGCCCACCTCACTTCACATTCCAGGATGTCTGGCTCTAGTTGAGTGTGAGTGATCACACCCTCATGATTATCTGCATTGTGAAGATCTTTTTTGTACAATTCTTCTGTGTATTCTTGCCACCCCTTCTTAATATATTCTGCTTCTGTTAGATCCATACCATTTCTGTCCTTTATTGAGCCAATCTTTGCATGAAATGTTCCCTGGGTATCTCTAATTTTCTTGAAGAGATCTCTAGTCTTTCACATTCTATTGTTTTCCTCTATTTCTTTGCATTGATCCCTGGGGGGATCATATATGTACATCTTCACTTAATATTTACTTGACATCTCTTATTAAAAGTAATTATATATAATGGTATATTAGTTTCAAGTATACAACATTGATTCAGTATTTGTATATATTGCAAAAAATTTTACTACAATAAGTCTAGTTAACTTCCATCATCACTCATAGTTACATTTAGTTGATTTGCAGTATTATGTTAGTTTCAGGTATACATTATAATACTGCTATACTTTTATAGATTATATTCCATTTAAAGTTATAAAACGTTGGCTGTATTCCTTGTGCTGAACATCTCATCCTTGTATCTTGTTTTTTAATACTTAGTCGTTTGTTACCTCTTAATCCTCTTTCCCTATTTTCCTCTTTTCCCGCCCCTCTCCTCACTGTTAACCAGCAGTTGGTCTTCTGTATCTTGACACTGTTTCTGTTTTATTTGCTTGTTTCTACATATTTTGAATTCCACATATAGTGAAAATATACAGTATTTGTCTTTCTCTGACTTACTTCACTAAGGATAATATCTTCCAGGTACATCTATGTTGTTGGAAAAGGCAGGATTTCATTTTTTTTTTAATGGCGATAGTATTTCATTGTCTATGCAAATGCCACATTTTCTTTATCCATTCTTTATCCAAGTGTTAATGGACGTTTAGGCTGTTTCCATATCTTGGCTATTGTGAATAACGTGGCTGTGAACATTGAGGTACGTGTGTCTATTTAAATTAGTGTTTTCATTTCCTTGATTTTAGATCTGAATCCTGTACTTTCCCCACCAAGTCATTGATTATGATAAGTTGGTTTTTTGTGGGTTTTGTGTGTGTGTGTGTGGTAAGAGTCATCCATCCCAGTCAGAAATGCAGCTGAATTCAGCAAGGATAATGCTTTCTAAAAGCAGTGTTCAAGTTGCCTCTGCACCTTGGAGCATCTTTGGGAGCCTACACTTAAACGTAGATTGTGTGTTAAGAGTTTGCAAAGCTCTCACTCTTGCGAATACCTTAGGCACTTGGTGGGAAGTAATAATAACAGAGAAGCTGAAAGAAACTGAGACAGATGGGTTCCCACTCGGCCTTCCTATAACCTTGCAGCATGATGAATAATAAATACAGATGTCAGGGAAGACATAATCTTATCTTTATTCTTTATTTAGTACACAGTGAGAGAGAGATAGAGAGTTCAAAAAAAAAAAAAAAAAGTGTTGTTTATTTGTTAGTGCTGACTCAAAAAAAAAAAAAAATCTGAAAGTTTCCCGATAAGTTTTGTTCTAGGACCTTAGTGAGGACTATAGCCTGAGAGAGACAACCTCTTATTAGCTCCAAGGAAGTACTCTGGAGAGGAAATGGAGCGGCCAGGATATACAGTAAGTCCCTTGCAAATGAACGAGTTCCTTTCCAAGAGTATGTTCATAAGTCCATCAAAGTTAGCCTAGATACCCAGCTAACGCAATCAACTGTATAGTACTATTCTGTAATGGTCTTATAATCCTTTTTGCACAAATAATACACTAAAAAATACAAAAAAATAAAGAAACATTTCCAATCTTACAGGACAGGACCTTGTAAAGTGCACAAGTACCAGCTGCATCAGCCTGCTTTTTCACTTGCTTCCTCACATTATAGGCTTGAAATAAAAATACTACACTAATGTACTCTATTCAGTAAAGTACACAAAAGCCCAACCACTTACAGAGGATCCACATATATAATAATGTACACCAGACTTGTGATTGGACGTTAGACTGAGCAACAACTTAGTTGACAGAAAACTTGAGCAAATAAAGAAATCAGTATGTAATTTCCTAACCACTGGCCCACCAGAGAATTCCCCTATTATGCCAGCTTTTTAGACAAAGAATTTAAATGCACAGAAAGGTTTGACCAAGGTCACAAATAAGTGACAGCCTGTATTTAAACTTAGATAATTAAGTTACACCAAAGCAGAGCTATATATTTGTCTAAGTTGGGGCGCTTCAGAGAGTTAAAAGCAAAAGTAAACTGGTAATGTCTAGGTTATACAGTCCCCTGGTTTTTTTTTTAGATTTTTATTTTATATTGGGGTTTAGCCGATTAACAATATTGTGGTGGCTCCAGATGAACAGTGAAGGGACTCAGCCATACATATCCATGTATCCATTCTCCCCCAAACTCCCCTGGCATCCAGGCTGCCACATGACATTGAGCAGAGTTCCCTGTGCTATACAGTAGGTCCTTGTTGGTTATCCATCTTAAACACACCAGTGTGTATTTTCCATCCCAAATTCCGTAATTATCCCTTTTCCCAGGAACCGTTTGTTCTCTGTGAGTCTGTTTCTGTTTGGTAAATAAGTTCATTTGTATCATTTCTTTTCAGATTCCACACATAAGGGATGTCTCCTTCTCTGCCTGACTTAACTTCACTCAGTATGTCAATCTTTAAGTCCATCATATGCTGCAAGAGGCCGTATTTCATTCTTTTCAATGGCTGGGTAATATTCCATTATAGGGGCTTCCCTGGTAGCTCAGTCAGTGAAGAATCCACCTGCAATGCAGAAGCCCCAGGTTCAATCCCTGGGTCGGGAAGATCCCCTGGAGAAGGAAATGGTAAACCACTCCAGTATCCTTGCCTGGAAAATCCCATGGACAGAGGAGCCTGGTGGGCTGCAGTCCACGGGTTCAAAGAGCTGGACATGACTGAGCAGCTAACATTCCATTTTATGTATGTACCACATCTTTATCTATTCCTCTGTCGATGGACATTTAGGTTGCTTCCATGCAAGAGAGAGTTTAATGAGCCATGGAAAGAACTGCCTTCTCACTTAGTAGGCTGCTAAGTACATTTTTTTTTTCTTTCTGGAAACAGTATTTGAGGATTGCCACCCGATCCCAGCATTAATTACTGAAGCTCAGAAACTTGTGTGACAGGGGACCTCCCTGACTGTCCAGTGGTTCAGGCTGCACTTCCACTGCGGGGGGCACAAGTTCGATCCCTGGTCAGGGGAGTTCTGCATGCCGAGGAGTGCAACCAAAGGGGAAAAAAGGAAACTTGTGTGACAGGGACACGGGAGCAAGGCTGGGGTCTGGGGGTCAAACCGTCCTCTGTGGGGGCGCAGCTCAGCCCTGACAGCACAGCCAGAAACCCTGCAGCTTCCTCGTGGCCCCGGACTTATTGGAAGGGAATGAGGGCATGAGGATGGGGCAGAAGTAATGAGTTGAGGGATGCGAAGGGGAATTTAGGAGGCAGAAGAGGTGCTGTTTCATTTGGGCTGTCCCCTTGCTGGGTTGTCTTCCTCCTCAAGAGGGCGGGCGGAGAGCTGCTGTGCCTGTCACCTCACCAAGGTGACCCCAGGGCTCCTTTATGTCCCACTCACTCATTCTGAAGTTAGCAAGGAGGCTTCCCCACACCCCAGCCCCTCGCCCCGCAGAAGGATGGCTTGTTTGTTACTCTGGGTTTGTGGTTAGACCTGACAGGGTCAGAACAAGAGGGCATTTAGGCGCCTCCTTAGCTCTGCCCTCTGCTGGAGAAGCACTGGTGTCTGCAGAATGCCTGGTTTTCACTCTGAGAGTCACATCTCCCCACAGCTTCCCTTCCTGGGAATAGCTGTTCATCTAACCAGTACTTGCAGGCAATGCCAAGCTGATAATCCCTTTGGAAAACAGTCAGTCAGCGCGACAGAGCAGAGAGACAGTTCTTCTGTCCTCCCTGCTGGAGGTAACCTTGATGCGATGTCTTTGGACGTCTCTACATGCTGCGTCTTTCTGTCACTTCAAAGTCCTGGGTGAGAGTGAAGGCTCTGGAGGCTGTTGCAGCAATAGCGATGTAGCCAACCCCAGAAGATTCCATTCCCTTTTTGTGAATCACAGAGAGAAAATGAAATAGTTTTGAGTCCAGCCTCTTTGAGTGCAAGGAATATGCAGGATTTATACTCCCAACAGGCATTTCATCCTGTGTATGGGTGGACCATATAGGGCATGAAGGATTTCATCTCGAGACAGATTGCACTCTGATGTTGAGAAGATACGTTCTAACCATCTCTTGTCTGTGACCATGAGCATTGGACTGACCATTCTGGAGAAACAAAGCCTAGAGATGTGTGCTGAGAAAAAGTTCTATTCTTCAAGTGGGAATCTACACTTGTGATTTTGCCGGAGGCTACTACTGTTTTGACATGTAAAACCAACAGATGTTTGATGAGCCGACGTTTATGTGCCAAAATAATGAAAATAATTACCGTAGGGAAGAAAAAGCACAGCTAGATTGCTGAATATTTCATTGATTCATTCATACGATGATAGATATTTATGTAGCACTACGCTACAAGTTGGAAATGGTTCTGGAATAATAATAATAACTATAGCTAGCAAGTGTTGACCACTTGGTACCTACTATGCATTGTACTAAATGCTTGGCATGGATTATCTGATACAATTTTCATGTCAACATTGTCATCAGATGCTTTTATAATCTCTATATGAGGAGGAGCAGAGTGAGGTAGAGAGGTTAATAACTTGCCCACGGGCACAATGATCATAAGGATGAAAGCTGAAAAACAAACTCAGTGCACTGTTTACCTTGTAATTATTTGCTATTATTTCTACACGAGGCAGAAACCAGTCCCTGCCCTCACAGGGCTTAGAGTCGAAACTGTTGTTGTTATTTAGTCACCAAAGTCGTGTCTGACTCTTTTGCAGCCACATGGACTGTAGCCCAGGCAAGAATATTGGAGCAGGTTGCGTTTCCTTCTCCAGGAGATCTTCCCAACCTGGAGATCAAACCTGAGTCTCCTGCCTTGATGGGTGGGTTCTTTACCACTGAGCCACCTGGGAAGCTCATAGTCTAAATTAGAGGATACTTTTCTCCAGATGGATTCGGTCTCTGGAGAGATGTGAGTGTGCTCCAGAGGAGGGTTTGCACCGATTCACAGGATTTAGGAGGGTGGAGGTGGCACATACTCAATTGGTGGAAGTTGCTTGATGACAGGAAACTCTAGTTTCTCTATTCACATTCATTTGTCCATCTCCTGTCCTCCACCCAGGAACCTGTGCCTGTCCTCTGCCACCCTCCTTCTTCTCTGAAGTAGCCTCCAGTACCTTCCTTTTATGTCTTTTCTCCCCCATCTAGGCAATGACTACAGTCCCCAAATGCCCCGCAATGAAGGTTTGCAGGAGGGAAAACACGGGAGGGAGGTGAGCCTACACTGCAGATGAAACGAGCTGTTGACGGATGGCTTAGTCAGCCTCGGGGTTCAGCTGCAGCCTCTCTGGCATTTGAGGGACTCGAGATTCCAAAAGCACGTTCATTTCATTCTGCTGTTGCTAATCTGATTTTTTTCCGTGATGAACAACCCAGTTCGTTATGTTTTCAGCTCACATTAATCTTCTTTTCTGTGAGTTTGGTAACATTTGGAGTCATTTCCCTCTCTATTTATCCATCTGGGATCTTTAGAAAAGACAAGTTTGCAAAGTCTTTTGTTGCTCACGGCTGTAAGAGGGATGAACCTTTTCCTAGTTCCTTAGATCCTGAGAGAGAATCCTCTGAAGTCAGGCACAGGTTCCCAGGGCAGGGAGCCCCCTCCCTGGGGCTCATGGGATCCTCCATGTGGCACTGAGTCGCAGCATAACAGCATCGGAAGCCGCAGCAGTCCCTGGACTTTGTTTGTCCCCATGGAGCAGATGGAATCGAGAAAGAGCTGTAGGGGTAGCGAGAAGAATTGAGATTCACCAGTCAGAACAAAGGCTTTGGCTTGATTGCCATCTGTACCACTTATGAGCTCTGTGATTGTGGACAAGGCCCAGAGTCTGTCTGAGAGCCACTTCCCCAGTCTGCGAGAATGCCTGTCCTCTTTACACAAGCGAGCGGTTTCAAGTGTAAACTTATATTCACATCTCTATTTTGGGGCAAGTTCATAATCTTGCTCATATCACTAAAGCTTTGCAATTTCTTAGGCCTTTTCCCAACAACAGCTCAACAGGAAATATATATATATAGATGGATATATGTAAAAGATATATGTATATATATATAAAGATATATACATATATTTTATATAAGTATATATAAAAGATATATATATATATGTGTGTGAAAGGTGAAAGGCACTCAGTCGTGTCTGACTCTTTGCAACCCCATTATTCCCTAGGCCAGAATTCTGGAGTGAGTAGCCTTTCCCTTCTCCAGGGGATATGTACATATATTATGTACATAATATATATTATATATATAATGCTTCCCCGGTAGCTCAGCAGTGAAGAATCTGTCTGCTAGTGCAGGAGACACAGGAGACATGGGTTCAATCCCTGGGTCAGGAAGATCCCCTGGAGAAGGAAATGGCAACCCATTTCAGTATTCTTGCCGGAAAAATCCCACAGACAGAGCAGCCTGGTTGGCTATATAGTCCATAGGGTCGCAAAGAGTCGGACATGACTGAGGGACAAAGCAAATAAATATGATTTTATATATATAAATGATTTATATATATATATATACACACACACACACACACACATAATGGAAAGAAAAGAATAGGGTATTGAGGAAGACTTAGAGGCTAGTATTTCCTTTTTGGGGGAATGTTACATTTTTATTTTAGAACATTTCCCTAGAATAGATTACTTGAAAGAAAATTACAATGTCAAAAGATATATGTATATATATACACATATATATATATGTAAAATTTAATGTTCTCAATAGATATTGCCAAATTTCTTTCCAAAACATATTCTCAAAATATGTGTTTATGAGGATGCCATATTATTCTGTTCTTATAAGCATACAGATGGTATTTTTAAAAATTATATTGATAGAAGAAAAACATTCATAGCTCATTTTACAGTTGCATTTCTTTGGCTGCTAATTATGTCATTCCCCACCCCCCACCCCCAGCTTCACTGACATAACTTCATACAGCACTCTATAAGCTTAATGATTTGGCTTACATATAAGAGGCTAGTATTTCTTAAAACTCTTTTTATACTAAAAAAAAAAAAAGAGCTGTGTGTCATATTCGAAGATCTATTGGAGAGGGACTACACTGTTTAGCAAACAAAGAGAATCCTTTGGAAATTCAGGTAAGGACATCCTTCTGGGTGTGGTGTAGTCCCCAGAGGCCCCAAGGGAGGCAGCTCCTTTGGAGAATCCAGGCTGGAGGCCCCTGGAAACACTGTGCTGGGAAGGTTGGGATGTACCCATTCGTCTCATTCATAATTCAAGTAAGGGGTTTCTTTAGGGAAAATACTCCAAATTGGACAGCCGTTCAAAAGCCATGAAAGTCGTTGTTATCTGCGGTCATCAACTGTAAAATATCAGGGCGATTTCTCGTTGCGGCTCATGTGAAAGGCTCATTCGCATTGATGCCTCTTGCAAGAGGAGGGAGAGGGGTGACTCCGTCTGGTTGCCGTCAACTTTAGGAAGGGCACAGGATGTGGCGCAGGCCAGTGGAGAGGAGAGGAATCTGGACTGTTTGCTCAGATTCCGCACCAGGAACAACAAGGCGACGTCACTTGGAAATGTCGTCGTTTGTTGACCTTCCGCTCCCCCAGCACCTGGGATTTGAGCAGAGACGCCATTACACAGATAACGCCCAATGGTGCTGATGGAAATTACCTGCATAAACAGCTCGCCTGCCTGCATAAAATGCCAGATGCCTGTTTCGTTGCGATGCACCCCCACTCCCCGTTTGCAAAAGAGCTCATTACGTCTGCTTTCTTCCCTTTAGGTGCCCACGCAAGGACCAGCACGATGAAGAGATGCGTGTGTGAGTAGCAGCCCTTTGGACCACGCCGGAAGGAGACCAACCGTGTGGACAGGCTGGACCGTGAGCACACGTGCTTGCCGGAGTAGATGAGGCTTGGGCCTGTGATTATGCTGACATTCCAGCATGAATCTGGTGGACCTGTGGCTAACTCGCTCCCTCTCCATGTGTCTCCTCCTCCAAAGTTTCGTTCTCATGATACTGTGCTTTCATTCCGCCAGTATGTGTCCCAAGGGCTGTCTCTGTTCTTCCTCTGGGGGTTTAAATGTCACCTGTAGCAATGCGAATCTCAAGGAAATACCTAGAGATCTTCCACCTGAAACGGTCCTCTTGTACCTGGACTCCAATCAGATCACATCCATCCCCAATGAGATTTTTAAGGACCTCCATCAACTAAGAGTTCTCAACCTGTCCAAAAACGGCATTGAGTTTATCGATGAGCACGCCTTCAAGGGAGTCGCCGAGACTCTGCAGACTCTGGACTTGTCTGACAACCGGATTCAGAGCGTGCACAAAAACGCCTTCAATAACCTGAAGGCCAGAGCCAGAATTGCCAACAACCCCTGGCACTGTGACTGTACGCTCCAGCAAGTCCTGCGGAGCATGGTGTCCAATCACGAGACAGCCCACAATGTGATCTGCAAGACCTCCGTGCTGGATGAACATGCTGGGAGGCCGTTCCTCAACGCTGCCAATGACGCCGACCTTTGTAACCTCCCTAAAAAAACGACTGACTACGCCATGCTGGTCACCATGTTTGGCTGGTTCACCATGGTGATCTCTTACGTGGTGTACTACGTGAGGCAGAATCAGGAGGACGCGCGGAGACACCTTGAATACTTGAAGTCCCTGCCGAGCAGGCAAAAGAAAGCTGACGAGCCCGACGACATTAGCACCGTGGTGTAGCGTCCGAGCTGCCTGGCGTCGAAAAAGAAATCCGTTTGGGATTGCGGTAGAATAAGCTGGTTTACTTCTCTCATCCATTGTAAACATTTGAAACTTTGTATCGCAGTTTCCTTTGAATTATGCCACTGTCGAACTTTGAACAAACGTGACAACCTAACAACTCATTTTCGTTTAGGCAATCCACCCCTGAATTGTACCCCTGGCGGTATATTCCCGAGTCGGCTACTTCTCTGAACCTCAGTTAGATCCATCTCACTATTTAATAATGAAATTTATTTTTTTAATTTGAAACCAAATAAAAGCCTAACTTTGAATCATGAAAAACAGAGTGACTTATTGGTCCAGAAAACTCTACAGTCATTCCATTGCTTTAGAGAGAAAAACAGACAACCCATGTGAACCCAAAGAGCGATCCCAATGAGAGATGTGTTATTAAGTTCTCCTGTACACTGGGGAGCCATAGCTGAGTTTTCAGCCAAGTAAAGTGTCTGTCAGACTTCAAAAGAGTAAGGCTTAGCAAACCCGGGTGATAAGATGTTGCGTGACATCCTGCAGAGCCTTAAGTTCTGTTGCTTCTAAATGTTTGGTACCTAAAAGTCAGTGTGTTTAGCTAAACACACCATGTCTACTCTCTGCTAGACACATGGGAAAGAAAAAGACCACACACATTTTGTCCTCAAGATTACCTTGCGGTGAACAGAGGCCTCTGACCAACACAGAAATGCCTATGCCAAAAACGAAGGTCCTGGTAATCATGCAAACATCAGCTTGCAAGCCCGGTACAAGGCCTTTGCCTATTATTACTATGGCTCTAGGGCTTCCCTGGTGGCTTAGTGGTAAAGAATCTGCCTGTAATATAAGAGATGCGGGATCCATCCCTGGGTGGAGAAGATCCCCTGGAGGAGGGCATGGCGACCCACTCCAGTATGCTTGCCTGGAGAATCCCATGGACAGAGGAGCCTGGCGGGCTACAGTCCATGGGGTTGCAAAGAGTTGGACACGACTGAAGCAGATGAGCAGGTATGAACACTCTACCTCTAAACCCTCACTCCTAGAGGAGAAAGTGACAGCCACCCCATCTACAGAGGAGGAAGCTGAGTGTGAAAGAGGCCCAGTGTCCTGCCAAGGAGAAAGTTTCAGAACTTGAACCAAGTCTCCCTGTCCCCAGAGACTGAGGTCTTCTCATCAGGTTCTGACTGGGTTGGTTGATAGAGGTACAACTTAACGTGGTAAAAAAAAAAAAATGCACCCATGTTAAGCGTCCAGTTCCATACATTTGACAGACACATACACCTCTGCATCAAGACACTGTGTCCCTGATACTGTTCAGAGGTAGGAGAAACCTCGTCTGGTTCTTGGAGGAGGAAATTGTGTCTCTTCGGTTTCAACTGTAGTTAAACATCAGAGACCTGGGTGAGACCTCATCAGATGGTGAGGCTGGTGAGGAAGCAGAGGGAACATGGGGATAAGCGTGTAGGGGGGGTGGGTGGGATGAAGGGGTCTTCGTAGCTGGAGGAGAAAGACCGGCTGAGGCCACATCATGAGGACTGGACCCAGACTCTGGAATAAAAGCAACTAATTGTGTTTATGGGACACTTCCTGCACACCAGACACTTCCTCTGGGTTGTCTTGGTTAATCCTCCCATAGTCCTATGATGTAGTCTCTTGTGAATGAGGAATCAGAGATGTCGGAGCTTCAGTAATTAGTTCAGGATCCTAGAGCTTCTCAGTATTGCAGATGTTGACACCTGGTCACCTGTGGACCTCACAGCCATCCTGCTGTATGCTTCGCAGTCATGGACTTGACTACTTCAAGTTGCTGGCTCCTGAGGCCTAGAGGTTTGCAGACTCCCAGGTGATGGTTTAATTAAGAAAGAACAGCAAAAATAGCCCTTTGCAGGTTTAATTAGGAAGGAGGGATCCTTTGCCGTTTTGACTTACATGGCCTCTTCCAACTCATATGAGAGTATTTGGGGGCCTTCAAGACTCACATCTTTGCCCATGGAAAGCCCTATGGGGCCTGTCCTGTCCATACAGTTCCTGAGATGTGAAATTCAGGGTATGGGCCCTAGAATGCCTGCATCCCAGAGAGAAGGAAGCCTGATTGTCTGCCTGTCTGTGCTAACTGGCTTCAAATGCCTTTCAGCAACACTGTAGCATTGCTGAAGACTTAACACCCCCTGGAGGACAACCTTATAATATATCTGTAAGTATTACCATAGAAAGATGCCTAACTGGATACACTTTCTTCCCCTGAAGAATAAGACCATTGCTAAGGTCACCTTTTAAAATATTCAATTAATTCGTTGTATTTATTTGTGTGTGTGAGTTACATTCGTTTTAGAGAAGCTTTCACAAGTCATGTAATCCATTTCAGGTTGCTCCAGATAATATTTTGTTCCTGTTGATGATGTTCAGTCGCTAAGCTGTGTCCGACTCTTTGCAACCCCACAGAATGCAGCATGCCAGGCTCCTCTGTCCTCTATTGTCCCTCAGGGTTTACTCAAATTCATGCCTATTGAGTTAGTGATGCTATCTAACAATCTCATCTTCTGTCACCCCCTTCTCCTTTTGCCTTCAATCTTTCCAGCACCAGGGTCTTTTCCAATGAGTTGGCTCTGTGCCTCAAGTAGCCAAAGTATTGGAGCTTCAGCATCAGTTCTTCCAATGAATATTCAAGGTTGATTTCCTTTAGGATGGACTGGTTTGATCTCCTTGAAGTCCAAGGGACTCTCAAGAGTCTCCTCCAGCACCACAGTTTGAAAGCATCAATTATAAAAGAATATAAAGAACTAACATAAGTGGTGTAAAGAATTTATATAATTTAATCATTAGGTTCTTACAAATAGGAGCCTGTTTTCCTTCTGATCAATTACATTAGTCTAGTAAAAGCACCTGTCCAGACAAAATGTCTTCAGATTCTTGACGTGTAGTCCTTGTCTCGTCCAGATGTGGCCAAGTTTGATCCCCACATTTTAGTGTGTAATTCTCCACGTACATGCAATTAAGAGAGCATCCTAGGTTAATCCTGTTCATTTCCAGTGAACATTGTAAGTGCAAGTCCTTAAAAAAAAAAAAAAAAGTCACCTTTTAAAATTGTCATGGATTGGAGAATATAAGCCATTGGAGGAGAAAATTAATTCTCTTTTTTCAAATAATAACAGGCTACTGGGCTCCTCTGGGGCCAGAATGGAAAAGAAATTATAGGGATGTTTGACCCACCAGCCCGACAGGGCTTGATGCCAGGGAGTGGAAAGCGCTGCCCGAAGCTCACAGCTGGCTCCTCAGGGTTGAGCCCAGCAAGCTCCGTACTTTCTGAACCCTCACACACATTTACATGTATGGAGAGCAACCTATTTTAGGGCTGTACGGTTTGGGAAATGAACTGTTATCTGAGGCACATACCACCTTCCCTTCTGAATGTTCTACCTAAACAGCTTCTTTGCTCATCATCACTCTTCTAACCTCCACGTTTATTTATTTAATTTTTAAATTCTTATTTCATACTGGAGTACAGCTGATTGACTGTGCTGTGTTAGTTTCAGGTGTACAGCAGAGTGACGCAGTTATACATATATAAGCATCCATTATGTTTCAAATTCTGTACCCATGTGGGTCATTCAAGAATACTGAGTAGAGTTCCTTACACAGTAGGTTCTCGTTAGTTATCTGTTTTATACCTAGTAGTGTTATATAGGTCAACCCCAGTCTCCTAATTTACCCCTCCCTAACCACAACCTTTTCAATGAGAAAAACACCTGAGAACTTTCATCGTTTGCAAAGTGCTTATCTCTGAAGCAAGGCAAATCATAAAACATGCCAATGCGACTGGAGCATTTTCAAGAAAGGGATAGAAAGTTATGTAATGGGAGATTTAACTTCCGGGCACACGTCGGCAAATTGTAAGGCTCTGATACTGATATACACAGTGTGCTATGCACACTTTGTTCCTTTTTATGTCCTTCTCTGATTGCCCACAGTAATTCTTGCTCTGACATCCTCTAGCGGAAGGCAGTCTGGGGTAGATTTTCTTATTGACTCACACAGTGAGTCCTCTCATTTGTCTGGCACAGCTGGCAAGTGGAAAATTCTGCTTAATTAAATGTTCGGGTTACTAGAGATACATGAACTCATAGAATGGCAGAAATGAAAATGTCCCAGAGCTGAGCTCACCCATTGATTCTCAGGTGTTGAAATCTTTGCAGGCTTGGGGACTCACACTCGCCCTTCCTCATAACCATCTGTGTCCCTAATAGAACACCAATGAACTGTCCTCATAAACTGGCCCCTGTTTTCAAAGAAACAGAGCAACATAAACATTACCCGCTGTGAGAGCATCCATGGCTCTCGGTAAGTTTATCTCGGGATTCAGAAGGCGCTTTCCTGCATTGCCACAGAGTTGTCATCAAGAATACCTATGGTTCAAAAAAGCTTCTTGTCCGCTCAACTTGTGACAGGGGGGCTCATTTCCCTTTCACGAATGGGCTCTGTGCCGCGTGTGACCTGGCTTCCCGGTGGAGAGATGGAGACACTGATGTCAATGCACCTTCCTGGGTCGGGAGAGGTGATCGGTGCTTGTTCCTTTGAGGGGCAGCATAAAAACAGCGTGGTCAAGGACCACCCTGTAGGCAAGAGGTGGGTGAGCACCTTTAGAGGATCTTCTGCTCTGGGAACCCACTTCAGTGTTCTTGCCTGCAGAGTTCCATGGACAGAGGAGACTGGCCGGCTCTAGTCCACAGGGTTGCAAAGAGTTGGACACGACTAAGCAGCTAACACACAGCCACAAGAGCTCTGTTTTCAGAGTTCTTGTCAGCCTGGCATCCCAAAGTGGCACCACTGATGGATCAAGCTGGCTGGGCCAGACCCAAAGTAACCTAGAGGCAAACTCATTTACTGCACGTTTGCAAAGGCCTTCCCCGACCCTTTGCTGAATTCAAGCAAATGAATCAGAGTTTAGGGAAAAGGGAGACTTGAGTTCTATATCTCACATTGGCCCAAATTCATTATATAGATGGTCCCAAATGCACCAAATGAATTATGGGTCACAGAGGCCCAGAAGGGGGCACTCCTCAAGGTCCAAGACCTTCTCCTTGCAACCCAGGGCAGTTATGGTCTTGAGGACAGTAGACCTCACAGGGTCCTCATGAAGCCACATAGAGCCCTGTGTTTCATAGGTTTCATGGGTGAGTGACAGTAAACGAAAGTCTATCTTCACGACTCTAACTTCTCCAGCTTGAGAAGGACCAGAAGCTAGTGTGAATCACTTAAGAAGTGTGTGTGTGTCTACACGCACACTGGGGTAACGTGGGGACCAGGGTCCCAAAAGCACCAGGAGACAAGATCATGGGAATAATGAAAACAAAACCTGTCAGTCATCTGGTCTAGAGAGAGCGCAGCTTTGGGTTTTCCAGGGAAATGATTAGACGTATTTTCAAGGCTGTCCCCAAGTTCACTGAAAAACATTTACACTTGTCACCAATGGCAACTGAGTCCATCAAGTTTGTGAACTGTGCTCTTTCTTTGGCTGACAGATCTGCACTTTGCTCACTATTTTCAAAAAAGAATCGGCTCGTTTGCTTTATTTGCCTGTGGCCATATGAGCTTTCAACTGATGAGAAGTTTCCAGATATAACCTTGAAAACTAAGCCTGAAATGAATACATCGTGGGTTTCTCTGGGGTTGAGACCAAAAATCTATTTCTTTTTACATTTCATTTATTGTTTTTCTCTCAGAGGAGTGTTTGCAAAATGAAAAGCAATCTAAAGTCTGGTTGTTGGTCTAAAGAAGAACAAGCCAGTTATTGAGCTAATGACAGCCTGTTGAATAGATGTTAAAATAAAGTGGCTCATGCTTCGTCGCTCAGTCATGTCCAACTCTTTTCAGCCCTATGGACTGTAACCTGCCAGGCTCCTCTGTCCATGGGATTTTTTTCAGGCAAGAATACTGGAGTGGGTTGCCATTTCCTCCTCCATGGAAAATGGCTCATAGATAACCAACAAGGACTTACTGCATAGCACAGGGAACTCTACTCAGAGGTCTGTGATACCCACGTGGGAAGGAATCTGAAAATTAATGGTGGATGCGTACGTGTAACTGATCCACTTTGCTGCACCTGAAACTAACACAACAATGTAAACCAGCCATGGTGCTGCTTAGTGCCTAAGTCGTGCCTGACCCTTATGTGACCCCACGGACTGTGGCCCACCAGACTCCTCTGTCCATGGGATCTCCCAGGCAAGAATACTGGAATGGGTTGGCATTTCCTTCTCCAGGGGATCTGCCCAACCCAGGAATCAAATCTTCATGTCCTGCAAGTCTCCAGCATTGCAAGTGGATCCTTTAACACTGAGCCACCAGGGAAGCCCAACTATACTAGACCAACTATAACCAAGTATCAGATCAGATCAGTCGCTCAGTCATGTCCAACTCTTTGTGACCCCATGAATCTCAGTACGCCAGGCCTCCCTGTCCATCACCAACTCCCGGAGTTCACTCAGACTCACGTCCATCGAGTCAGTGATGTCATCCAGCCATCTCATCCTCTGTCATCCCCTTCTCCTCCTGCCCCCAATCGCTCCCAGCATCAGAGTCTTTTCCAATGAGTCAACTCTTTGCATGAGGTGGCCCAAGTACTGGAGTTTCAGCTTTAGCATCATTCCTTCCAAAGAAATCCCAGGGCTGATCTCCTTCACAATGGACTGGTTGGATCTCCTTACAGTCCAAGGGACTCTCAAGAGTCTTCTCCAACACCACAGTTCAAAAGCATCAATTCTTCGGCACTCAGCCTTCTTCACAGTCCAACTCTCACATCCATACATGACCACAGGAAAAACCATAGCCTTGACTAGATGGACCTTTGTTGGCAAAGTAATGTCTCAGCTTTTGAATATGCTATCTAGGTTGGTCATAACTTTCCTTCAAAGGAGTAAGTGTCTTTTAATTTCATGGCTGCAATCACCATCTGCAGTGATTTTGGAGCTCAGAAAAATAAAGTCTGACACTGTTTCCACTGTTTCCCCATCTATTTCCCATGAAGTGGTGGGACCGGATGCCATGATCTTCGTTTTCTGAATGTTGAGCTTTAAGCCAACTTTTTCACTCTCCACCTTCACCTTCATCAAGAGGCTTTTGAGTTCCTCTTCACTTTCTGCCATAAGGGTGGTGTCATCTACATATCTGAGGTTATTGGTATTTCTCCCTGCAATCTTGATTCCAGTTTGTGTTTCTTCCAGTCCAGCGTTTCTCATAATGTACTCTGCATATAAGTTAGGGACAACCGTAAGGAAGCTGGATTTGTATAAATTAGCGCCATTCTCCTCCCTATGAGCTACTTTATTTTTTTTTATTTTACATGAGCATAGTTGATTTATAGTATAGATATGTAAAATAAAAAAAATAAAGTAGCTCATAGGGAGGAGAATGGCGCTAATTTATGCAAATCCAGTTTCCTTAGGGTTCTCCCCATTTCTTTTGGAGGAAAGATACAGGAAAGACATTAGTCTGCTTTCAGAGTCTTTCGTCCTCACTGACAGTCATCCTGATTCTCTGACTCTCTGGGGAGCAAGCTGCAGTGACAAGAAGAGAATGACACACGAAGAAAATCTCGGGAAAGTGCTGCCTGGAAGTGAAGCTTTGGGGGGACAAACAGGACTGACTGAAACGGACATTGACAAGGACTTTCATCTTCATGTTAAAACATAGGCCGAGGAATCCCTGTGCACAAGTCACAGATAAAAAAACACGTAAAATAGAAGACCCTTCCATCAATTAATTTCACCTTTCCCTCACTACAGTTATCACGTACTTGGCATAGGAAGCGGTTCTGTTTACACGTTTCTTCTCACGACAGCCCTGCCGAGAAGATATCATCATTGTTCCTCTGATACCGACGAGGAGACTGAGGTTCAGCGTGACCCAGGCTCACTCAGCTGATGTACCACAGCAGAGCCCAGGTCTAACCACTTGCAAAGCCACATGCTTATTTATCCTGTACACTTTCATTCTGTGAAGCTGCACCTTAAGGTTCATGAGAATAAACGGAGTAGAATAGGGCAAGATATTTTTTCTTAGGTGCAAGGGAGAAATGAAGTTCAAAAGGAAAGAAGAAAGTTTTTTCATTCAGCCAGTTAGCGGAGCCTGTGCTTGGGCACTGCATCAGGTCAACCCCTTTGCACACCCATCTCTCTGTGCCCAGCCCTGACATCCCGTGGACACAGAAAGTAAACCCTGCTCCTGGCAGGACAGATGTGTGTGTAGCTCTCAGTCCTGGGAATGATGACAACGCTTGGTTCCCCAGTTCCTGCTGGGGTGATGCTGAGGGTGGGGCTCAAGACGCTGCATTGTGGAGTCATGTCCCCATGAGTCCGGCCAGCGCCATCCACACCAGGCGGATTCCCCTGGAAGCTCCTACAGACGTTCACCAGTGGGTTTTCTCTGGCTTCCGCAGCACACTTGGCAATTACACAGAAGGTTGGGGGTGCCAGGGAGATGCCACCTGCGAGTCACCTGTAAGCAAGGACTCCTGGGAACTTGGTGGGGACACACGAGACCCCTCACTCACTGGCAAGGGGGACCCACCCTGGGTCCTCAGAGTTTGTGCTTAGCAAGACTTTGCTGCCACAAAGAGGGAACCGCTCTCCCCTCCTGCAGAGTGAGTGTCAGATCAGCCTAAAATAAAGTTCTTTGGCCTCCTATGCCAGGAAATTAGGAGAAAAATATCCCTGCTTCTAGTTTAGTGACTATATACGATCTTATAATCTGTCTAGCTGCAGTTTAATTTACTTTACTTTTGACCTGCTGTTACATGTAGGTTGTCGGTTATTCTGACTGGTTTCATTTACTATTTGCACATTTTTATTTTAAGAATCTCCTTAAGACCCCTCCAACCCTCGATGTAAGTAAACAGGGAAGTCATTTATGTTTATGTGCTACCTGTCACATTCCCTTAGATGAAGTGTATAGATTGTTGTAGACTCATTCCTTTTTTAAAAATTGAAGTGCAGTCGATTTATAATGTTGTGTCAGTCACTGCTGTACTGCAAAAGGATTCAGAGATACACACACACACACACACACATTCTTTTTTAAAATTTTCTTTTCTGTTATGGCTTATCATGGGATATTGAGTATAGTTCTCTGTGCTCCATAGTGTTGTTTAGCCATTCTCTATATAATAGCTTGCATCCACCAACCCCAAATTCCCATTCCATCCATCCCCCACCTTTGCAAGAAGAACAATGATCTGTTTCAAGAGAACACTTGGCTTTTGGGAGTTTTTGAAAAGAAGTCCATGTTCACTTCTGCTCAAAGTTGACGGATCATATTTTAGGACAAGTAATATTTTAGTACTTTACTGCTTTTTCCCTCTGCTCTTTCCAGCTGATACCATGTGTTATCAGCTGAGTGGTATCCCCTTCTAACGTTATATGTTTAAGTCCTAACCGCCAGTATGGTGACTGTGGTTTCTCAGATAAAGCTACGTTTTGGGGGTTTTTTTTGTTTGTTTTTTGGTTCTTTTGTCTGTGCTCCTTGGCCTGCAGGATCTTAGTTCTCTGCTCAGGGATTGAACTGGGGCCCTGGCAAAGAGAGCAGTGGAGTCCTAACCACTGGACTGCCAGGAGATCCCCTGAATGCAACTGCATTTGGAGATAAACCTTTAAAGAGATAATTAAGTTGAAGCGAGGTCTTTATGATGGGCCCTCATCCAGTCTGAGGGTTGTCCTTATAAGAAGAGATCAGGACACACAGAAAGCCAGGACACTCGTGCAGAGAGAAAGAGAAAGACCAGTGAAGGTGCAGAGAGAAGGCGCCGTCTGCAGCCAAACCTCAGGAGAAGCCGATCCGCCGACACCTTCATCTTGGACATGCAGAACTGTGAGAAAACACGTTTCGGTTAAGTCATCCAGTCTGTGGTATGTTGTTATGGCAGCCCTAACAAACTGATACATCACATTAACCCTTACTTTCCAGGGCTGACAATTTTGGAAGATTTTCTAGAGAATCAGTTATGAGAAATTTCAGGAAATGCAATCAATCACTGAATGCCATTGCATATCTGGATCTTCCTGTTTTGCTCCTAGTTTGCAGGGAGAATTTTGTTTGTGAAATAAATCTATTTCTGTCCTCTTGAAATGCCTCAGGGCTGGAAAGTAAGTATAATAGCTCTAAGAAATGAGGACTTCCCTCTAAAATTACAAGAGCAAGAGACAGAGTGACTATGTGATCAGCTTGTGCTGGCTTCCTTTCCAGAAAGCAAAGACAATTTTTAGAGAAAATGGCCATAGGTAATAAAATAGTTTAATTGGAAAAATTATACAATGATCTGTGTGCCCCATATCTAATCACATCTGAATTCCTACTACACCTCCTGTCTCAGCTTCAGTTTCCCCAGAGCTAAAAATCCCAACTATTAAAATATTTGTCCTTAAGAGCAGTGGTTCAAAAGTGGGAAGTTCTTTGGATAAACAACAAGATCCTACTATATACATAGCACAGGGAACTATATTCAATATCCTATGATAAACCATAATGAAAAGAACAATAAAAAGAGTGTACATGCATGCATCATTTTGCCTTTTTATACTAAGTTTATGGGGTTCTCATGGTAAGTATACTGGAGTGGTTTGCCATTCGCTCCTCCAGTGGATCATGTCTGGTCAAAACTCTCCACCATGACCCGTCGGTCTTGGGTGGCTCTGCAGAGCATGGCTCACGGCTTCATTGAGTTACTCAAGCCACTTCACCACAGCAAGGCAGCGATCATGAAGGGGTAGCCTGGCGTGCTGCAGTCCACGGGGTCGCAAAGAGTCGGACATGATGTGGCGACTGAACAACAACAAATATACACGTATAACTGAATCGCTTTCCCATCCAGCAGTAATTAACACAACATTGTAAGTCAGCTGTACTTCAATTTTTAAAATTTATTAACATTTTAAAAAATCATGAAAAATTTAAAGTTTTTTATCAATTCCTTTACAGCAATTTTCACACAGTTCCCAACAATTGGCTTCAGTGATCACTTCGTCCAGCAGTTTACACAACGCCCCCCGCCTCTCACAGAGCAACACAGACATTGTCACCCCAGTTGACTTACGTTTGGTTGATGGCGCACACAGCTGGCTCCAGTTACCTCAAAGACTTTTCTACGGGCAAGACGCTCAAAAGCCAGAGACGGCGGGAAGCCCATTAGAAAACAGTTAATTGTGCCGCAAATGCAGGTACTATGGAGGCATCAAGTGCAGAGAGGCCCAATTAACCGCGTGTTTTAATTTGCCTTGTGGTGTGGCAAAAAGAGCACAGGATTTATTTTGCATACAAAGTAAAAATAACTTGTGTTTAAACATCTGAGAAGACGGAATCATGCAGAAAATAAGAGTTTATAAGGAACATGAAGGAAAAAGTATAAAGTAGTCCAAGTCCCACCACTCAGAACTATGGTTGATATTTTCATCTTTCTTCTGGACTTTTGGTCTCTCTTTTCCCCTCAACAATGCCAAGATGCTGACATGGCTCTCTTCCCCACCCCCACCCCCAATAATGCCAAGACGGTGACACGGCCCTTCCTGACCAACTCTGTCCAGATTTCCAGAACGATCTCTTGCTTCTATCCCCCAAACCCAGTAGGCTTCTGCTTCTCTCATTCTGAAGTGCCTGGAAACTCCTGCTGCCTCTCACGGGATCTTTAGAGAGACCCAAGCCCAGATGAGTATGTGATCAGCTTTGCGTTTCTGAAGGATAACTGGCAGAAGCAGTCAGGAGTGGGGAATGATTGGGGATGTGGAACTCGGGTGTTTATTGCACTAAAGTCAGGTAGAAAAGGCTGGGCAGAGATGTGGCCATGGAGATGGAGCTTCAGTGACTTGCAGAGATTTTCGGGAGATGCGATCAGATACGCGGTCTGTGCTCCTGTCACATCCTTGCCACCATCGTTGTGGTCGCCACTGTCATCATAGCTGTTGCTGCTGTGACTGTGCTCCAAGATAAGTCAAATAGGAGATTATACACGAAATCAAAGCAAAATTTGATTATACATGAAAAGAATGGAATCGATGAAGAGGCTCCATAAAACCAGCCTAATTATTCTAGCCAGGCTACATGATTTCACTGTCAAGTTCAACCTGATGTAGCCAAAAATAGGTTTGATTTCAACCGCATCACCGATTACATGGTCTTACATTTTCCCTTCTGGTTGTCATAAAAGGATGAAGTTCATTTCATCTGAAGACCTCTTTTAATGAAGGTTTTAAATCAAAAGCTGCAACTGCTTCTCACTGTGCAGGCTGGTGCCATTTATTAAATTCCTTGTGTGACACTTGACCTGAGAGCTGAAATCAGCTGGAATCTGTCTTTATAGCTCCTCCCACATCTCCACACACGTGGGGATCTGCTTCTTGGGAGACCTGGGCAACCTCTGTATTTTCATTCAGGAGATTAGGGTGTGAGATTCCTAGGCCTTGAGCTCACAAAAGGAGGTGTTCCCTTGCCCCTCGAATGCCATCTCATGGGGTCTAAAAGCCCAATCCAAAATACTCTATTATAAAAGTAATAATAGTTGCCAAAAATTAGGTGCAATGTTTTTAAGATTCAATATAATAAAATGCCCTCTGGGGCCCTTTTGTGTTGCAGAAATTTAGCATCTACCATAAAATGATGAAGATAATCACTGTCAGCTGATAACATTTATTAAGCAGTGACTATGTGCTAGGTCGGAGAAGGCAATGGCAACCCACTCCAGTGTTCTTGCCTGGAGAATCCCAGGGATGGGGGAGCCTGGTGGGCTGCCGTCTGTGGGGTCGCACAGAGTCGGACACGACTGAAGCGACTTAGCAGCATGTGCTAGGTATCATGCTGTGCACTTTCTGGCCCTCCTCGGTTACTCTTCAGGACAACCATCAGAAGGAGATCCTATTACAGTTCACATTTCCAGATGCGGGAACTGCGGCTTGAAGAGGTCACACCTTCTCCAAGTACAGCAGGGGCTTCAGTTCCCTGAGCTGACTCCAGCAGCAGCCTAAGGATGCTGCTCCGTGTCAGGAGAACACATGTCGTCCCCACATTTGTCATCATCATACTAACACTTTGGTTAATTCATTTACACTTGAGAACCTTGTGTGTCCTTATTATCCTCCTTCTCTACCTAAGGGTCTATACCCCCAAACCTCTAGTGGCTTACCAGGTCTCCCAAGTTAGGTAGGAAATGGGGGCCTCAGCCTCAGTCTTCTGATACATGGAGGGAGGTGCCTATGTTGGCTCCTCTTGTGTTAATCTATGTCATTCCAAGCCAACCTGTCAAGGGGATGCCTAACTGGACATTTTGTGAATTCAGGGACATTGGATTTTGTCCAGGTTAACAATTTGCATGTCTTAACTGAGCTGCCATGATTTAATAACTCTTGCTCATCATAAGGAATGGACCATACAATTTAATAACTTCAGGAATATTTGATTTTCACCATGTTACACTATGGGTTCCCCAGTGGCTCAAACAGTAAAGAATCTGTCTGTGATGCAGGAGACCCACGTTCGATCCCTGGGTTGGGAAGATCCCCTGGAGAAGGGAATGGCAACCCACTCCAGTATTCTTGCCTGGAGAATTCCATGGACAGAGGGGCCTGGTGAGCTACACTCTATGGGGTTGCAAGAGTCGGACACGACTGAGTGACTAACACTCACTCACATGTTACAGTATATTGCCGTTACTGAGAAAGTACCAACCATTTTGAGTTGACAGCTATAGTTAAGGTAAGAGGTCTTAAGACAATAAATTAATAATGTAATACATGTAGTACATTATAAGTGCATGCTGAATCCCAATTTATTAATGTTCCCATTGCTCTTCTCCATGACAAGTTGGGTGCTATTAGCCATAACACACACTCTTTTCTTAGGGAATGTATGCAGCAAACTCCGTTTCTGATTTTTTGTGAACAAGAGAGAGATCATCAAAACATAACTTTGTGATTCATGTAGACAAAAATCAAAAGTAAGAAAAATAAGCAGTTTGGGAGATGAAGTACTCCTTGTGTGATTTCAGTCTTCCTTTTTCTAGAGTTTTATTCTTTTTAAAAAAATTTTATTGGAGTATAGTTGATTTACAATGTCTTGTTAGTATCAGGTGTACAGCAAGTGAATCAGTTACACGTATACATCGATCCACTCTTTTGTTCTTTAAATCCTTTTCCCATATAGGCCACTACAGAGTACTGAGTAGTATTCCTTGTGCTGTACAGCACGTTCTTAGTAGTTATCCATTTTGTCTATCAGTTCAGTTCAGTCGCTCAGTCGGAGCAGACTCTTTGCGACCCCATGGACTGCAGCACACCAGGCTTCCCTGTCTATCACCAACTCCCAGAGCTTGCCCATACTCATGTGCATTGAGTCAGTGATGCCATCCAACTGTTTCATCCTCTGTCGCCCCCTTCTCCTCCTGCCTTCAATCTTTCCCAGCATCAGGGTCTTTTCCAATGAGTCAGTTCTTAGCATCAGGTGGACAAAATATTGGAGCTTCAGCTTCAGCATCAGTCCTTCCAATGAATATTCAGGACTGATTTCCTTCAGGATTGACTGGTTGGATCTCCTTGCAGTCCAAGGGACTCTCAAGAGTCTTCTCCAACACCACAGTTCAAAAGCATCAGTTCTTCAGCACTCAGCTTTCTTTATGGTCCAACTCTCACATCTGTACATGACTACTGGAAAGACCATAGCTTTAACTATATGGACTTTTGTCAGTAAAGTAATGTCTCTGCTTTTTAATATGCTGTCTAGGTTGGTCATAGCTTTTCTTCCAAGGAGCAAGCGTCTTTTAATTTCATGGCTGCAGTCACCATCTGTGGTGACTGTAGCAGCAGCAGCAGCATATGTCCATCCTAATCTCCCAATTTATCCCTCTCCCCACCTTATCCCCTAGTAATCATAAGTTTGCTTTCTACATTCATGAGTCTACTTCTGTTTTGTAAATAAGTACATCTGTATCATGTTTTAGATTCCACATGGAAGTGATACCATTTGGTGTTTGTGTTTCTGTCTGACCTCACTCAGTATGACTATCCCTAGGTCTATCCATGTTCCTGCAAACACAGTTATTTTGTTCTTTTTTTTTATGGCTGAGTGACATTCCATTGTATATATGAACCACATCTACAGTTTTAGCCTTGCCTAAACCAAATGCCATTTTGAAATGGTCTTTCATATATATATTACTGGATGCTAAGTTGCTTCAGTCACGTCCGACTCTTTGTGATCCTACGCACTGCAGCCCTCCAGGCTCCTCTGTCCGTGGGGATTCTCCAGGCAGGAATACTGGAGTGGGTTGTCAAGCCCTCCTCCAGGGGATCTTCCCAACCCAGGGATCAAACCTGTGTCTCTTATGTCTCCTGCACTGGCAGGCGGGTTCTTTACCAATAGCGCCACCTGGGAAGTCCCATGAAGGCAGAATTTTAAAAAGTCAATCAGGAGAAAATAAATACTCCTGTGGTACATCAGACCATGTCTTACCCAGGGCCATGTGACCAGCACTGCCTCTTTCTGGAAAGAAGGCACAACACGCCGATTTAGGGTCTAGGCCTGAAAAGGCATCAGGTGTTTGCACTCACGCTGCTGTGCTCCTGCTACTCATCATGAGAACACAGACCTCAGGTAGCCACTGGTCCGAGGAAGATGCGAGACCATGAAGCGGACATCCTCAACTCCCTGAAACAGATCAGCCGCTAGCTGGAGGCAGAGTCTGCTGACTGTCGGAACTGGGAGCAAGAGAAATAAATGTTCCCTCCTTGTCTGACTCGGTCCAGGCTCCTATAACAGAGCGCCATGCATAGGTTGCATGAAACAACAAACAGAGTTTGTTGTTTCTACTGTTCTGGAGTCTGGGAAGTCCAAGATCAAGGTGCTGGCGGAGTCAGTGTTTGGTGGGAGCCCATGTCTTGGTCCGTAGACGAGCATCCTCTCGTGGTCAGAGAGCAGAGGGCAGCAGAGTCTTTCGGGATTCTCACAACAGTGCTGTGCTGGTTCATAGGGCTGGGCCCTGGTGACCTCATCTGATCTTAATTATGTCCCCAAACCCTTCCTCCTAATGCCATCACACTGGGGGTTAGGGTTTCTACATATGGATTTTAAGGGTACACAGTTCAGTCCCTAACACTCCTCTATGGCACTGAGATTGTCAGGTTGTCTGTTATGTGGTATTATGGCTCAACAGCTGACTACTACAATCCCTAAGAACTGGATCATTGAATCCATAATACTAAAAGTGTACCAGTGGGGATGAGCAAAGAGGCGCCCTCAAGGACTCTGCCTATTGCCATTAGTGAGTGGTTCCCCAAGATTAATGGGGAGAACTAGATCATTGCTGCTGCATTCCCAGCCTGAAGGGCACACTTCATTTCAAGGGGAAATAATGTATGTGTGTGTTGTGCGTAGAGACAAGTCACACCTCTACTTGGTAAAATTCTGTGAGCAAACCTTTCATCAATACCAAAATGCCACTCCGCTGTCTTCAACCTGATTCTCACAGAAAGGTGAATAACTATAGGTGCAGATAAGATGGCAGTAAATGTTTAGCTCGTTTCCAAAACTGTCCATAGATGAGGTTGATCAGAACCCTGCCAAGCCATGTGTTTGCATTTTAATCTGAAGCATCTTCCTAAGATTGGCCTGAAAACTTCTTAAAACTCAAAGGACACAGAACCCAGGGGAATGGAAGGAAGGTTTATCCAAGATAGTTAGCACCTTGTACCGTGACTGTTTTGCACTGAACTTTGCATATCTCTGGGAAGAGATGAATTTGTCAGAGGAAAAAATATTCCGTAGTCCACAGGAAAAGTAGTTGTCTGTGGTATCGATTAGTGTCACTTTAGCATGTGATCATGGCTAAAGGGTTATCTTGGTTAAATATACAATGGTTAGACACGTAAGTGCATTAGCACGCATTAAATGACTTTATGCATAGTTTCCAGGGGTGGGTTAAGAGTGGCTTGTGAAGCAACTGGAAGCAAATGGTGGCCCAGAGCCTCTCCAGGGAAGACTTGGTGTAAGGGTCTCTCATAAAGAGTGAGGGAGAGAGACTGTGTAACAGTTATTGTTACAGATTCACTACATGGAAAAATATTTTCCAGAATTATGAATTAATCAACAGCCTAGAATTCTATTTTTCATGATAATGAACTATATAATGAAGGACTACAATGCATTTTGCATAGCTTTCATTTCTTTAAAATTGCTACTTTCTAAAATTCTCTTGGTCTCACATTTTGTTGGGGAATCCAACTTACTGATCAGTAGAGTTTCACCCAAGAAATAGCAATAGTTGGACATTTCTGAATTTTTCCATATTGCTTTTTTCTTGTTATATTTATGCTTGATTTTGAAGGATTGCTTATGTTTGTGTCACTGCAAGCAATCAGTCCCCAGTCATTGTGTAATACCTAATGATACTCATTATACAACAAAGCCTGAGTTTTTACCAACTGGAAACCCCTAGAGTTAAGTGTGTCTCTCCTAATCCATCCATCTGTACCATGGCCTTTTCTCTTCGTACTCAGCAGATTCATAAGGTTATTTGCCTTTAGTGATTTCACTTTCTTACAGTATGAAATGATGAAGGCTGATAAAAGGAGAGATTACATTCTTTAAAAAAAAATAAAGAACAGGAAAGCAAAGCTAAAAGAAACAGCAGCTCTGATTTATTTCTCTGTGAGAGTCTCAGGGCTCCTTAAGTGTTTTCCTGTTTCGGCTCTTCAAATCCAGCCTAAGCTAAAATGAAGAGGTATGGTAGATGCCGTTACACACACGCACAGATCCCAAAGACCCCAGTAGGGTAAAGACCAAAAGGAAGCAAAATTAAAAGAAGATAAAACAGGAGAGCTGGGTTCCATCCCTGGTTTGGGAAGAGTCAGACACAAAGAGTGAAAGTGAGCAGCTTTCACTCACTCACACTCTCTTCGGGACCAAGGTATGCACTGTACCCAAAGGCTTCCCATCACCGGGGCCACAGTTCCCACTGTAGGTGGCAGAAGTGTCAGGCATCTCCCTTTCACCGTCTCATTCACATCGTGGTGTCAAAGTGCATTGTTTGTTAGTTGGAGGCATGGCCTGGAATTATTTGCAGAGAATCTCTCAAAGCTGTGTCACTGCATAGATCACAGCTGTGGTATGATATCCAGCTTTGAATCTTGGATTTTTCCATTTTTCCTAAGAAGTGACCCAAGATGACTGTGAACTTCAGTTCTTTACTATGAATTAACAAATAATAATGACTGCATGGGTTATTATGAATGTTAAATAAGATATTGTGTGTCAAGTACATGCTATAATGCTTAGATATAAGACCTAAGTGCAAGTCAGGCTCAATGCTATGTTGCCACTTCGACGGCTCGTGAAATTGGGAAGGGCATGAGTGGCTTACCTACTTTTCTCCTCTCTACCCCTCTGCTCCCAAGGACAAGTTCCCTGGACCAAACAACCCTCCTTATCACGGGAGCCAGTCACAGCCCTTGCTTACCCCCAGATAGCAGGCTTCAGTTTCCTGCCAGTCCACAGAATTATTCTAACAAGCCCATCATTTTCTCCCGTAGGAAGCAGGGGTACCACACCTTCTTGGTGTTCCCAACCAGGATTTTTGGCCTTCCCCAATCAATAGAAATTGATCAGAGGCCAGGCAAGAGATTCAGTCAAGGCTTTATTGGGGCTTCTACTGCCACAGAGGGGAGCAAGAACAAGGAGCAGTTTCCCTTGCTCATCTGCTCCCCAGGGTGGGGGCGAGCTGGTTCCTTACATAAAGTGAGGGTCTGGGCAGGTCCAGGGACTGGGCTGGAGGGGTGCCCACCCCTTTGGTGGTGGTGAACGCCAGGGGCATGCACAGCGCCCTGCTATTGCTCCTGACCACCTAGTCTCGCTCCTGGCTCTTCAGAAGTGGCAGCTGGGTTTTCGGTCTCTGTGTATCTTATTGTCCAGAATTTGCCCCAACTGCACATTCACACAGTTATTTTTAGTCCCTTATAGATTCTTTGTATTTTGTTGCTGGAGAAGACGTTTGTCCAGGTGCAAGCCCTGCAGCAGAGGGTCCCAGGTCCCAGCCTGTCTCACTGGTACTGCAAAGCCTGCCCCCACTGCTGGTTCACTCTGCTCTTCAGCACCATCCCTGTGTAACTCTGCAGGAGCCTCCGCGCCTGGGCTGTGAGTACACGTGACTAATAGTAATGTCCATCCACCGGATCTGCTGGCTGTCGGGTGTCTTCTGCTTGGCCATCCATTCAAGGTAGGAATGTCCCTGCACAATGTGGTAAAGAGGAGACAGCAAAAGCAAATACCTGGCACATTGCAAATCATCAGTGGTAAATGATGTCATAATTTTCAAGAAAAAGAAACCCCCAACTGCTCTCAGCCTCTTAGAAACCCTTTTAATAAAGTTATCTCTCCCTAAGGCATGGAGAGGCTCGTCCCCCATCTTTCATTACTCAGAGCTGACATTTGAATACTGGGACCAAGGGTGGGGAGCGAGGACACAGCTGGGGAGTAACCGAGGGGCCTGTGCAATTGATTCCTCCCTGCATGTGACCCAGAGTGTGAAGGGCGTCGGCGTGAAAGTCAGATTCCATAGCCACTGCAACTATCTCAATATTCCCAGGGTGTCCTACCCACTGAGATCTGATCCGGCCGCCCCAGGCACATGCCACGCTGTGTCTGCATCCCAGGCATTTCCTGGTCCGTGAGCCTGGACTTACACGCCCAGCGAAGCTTGGGTGTGAAGAGTTCTTAGCAGGACAGAAGCAGAGACTGTGCATCTGCTGTCACTGACCGCTGCTGCTCCCTAAGGGGCACTTCTTCCTGGAGCTTCAGCCATGCTACTAAGTAAGGTACAGTGACCGTGCCATCTCCTGTTGCCTTCACTGTACGTGGAGGAATGCCTCATATTCAGAGGACTCTCCACAGACACGTGTTGAATGAGTTATTGATTGAATGATCAGTCATTTAATTCAAAAGTCAGCTGAACTTACCACACACCTAACACACTGTAAGTGTGTAAGAATCATGAGACAGGATCCCTAAACTTCAGGAGACTGCAGTCTGTTTTGAAGAGACAGAAACTGGGAAGGAAGAGTTGGTGATGACTCCTTAAAGAGGGTGGAGGATTTGACTGGGTCTGAAAGGAGAAGAGGAGGAAAGCGAGGAGTCAGCCGGAAGTGGGCAGGGTGAGCTGATGCCTGTGCTGTGATTGGAGGCTGACCTCCATGCTTCTTGCCTCCTATTTCCAGAAGAAGGAAGCAAAAATGAGGCTGAATGGGCCTATGCTGTTGGGTAGGAAATGCTGGTGCACCTTTAAAACAAATCATCACTCTCCACATATGCAAATTAAATCAAAGAGTTTCTTGTGACAAGGAGACATCAATTTTGTCCCATTTTGCTTTCTTTTGAAGAGCAACATTATCAATTTTGATTGTTCTCATCTATGAAATTTACTGTATTCGGTGTACTACTAAAGTATTATTCACATGATGTAAATGAATTCCAACCGCATGATAAACCCATGGAAAATGTCAGTTTTCCTTTGATTTTTTTTTTCATTGTGTACAGAATAAAATGGGAGCTACGGTATAACAAGACTTGGCAAAACAATGTTGTTGTGACAAATATCTGAGACAAATATATGTGGCATAAAATATGACCACTCAAGGGAAATAACGGAACCTTTCAAATTCCACCCCCCAAAATGCCATTATAGAAATAGGAAGCCAGGAGCTATGCTTTTAGGAAAAGATGTGAAGCCAATTTCTTTCTCTCCTTCTGTAGAGGTTGTGGTTGTATGTCAAAATATTAGAATTAGAAATTGAGATACAGTCTTAAAAGCCTGGATTAATGGACAAAAATCATATTACCAACCTGAAAAGAGCTACTAAACTTCAAAAGAAAATAGTTACATTTTGCAATATTATCCCAAATCCATTGTAAATAGGAAAGATACAGGCCATTTACTGATATTTTTAGAATGTTTTTTGGCTGATGTAAGTAGCTTCTGAGTATCAACGTGTACATATGTACACACAGAGAGTTCCTCAGTTATTATTTTGGAAGAGATCTCATTTTTAAGCCAAAGAGACCATGTTTTCTGTTCACGTCTGATGCATTTATGACTCGATATCTCACAATTTCCAAATAATCTAATTCCTTCCTTTAGTTAGAAACTCTGGAGGACTAACATTTTGAGGTGTTGACTGAGCATTTTCCAGGGCTTAGGCGTTTGTGATTTGGGTTTGGAGAGTTTCATTGTCATGGTAATGTGGGGTGCTTTTCAATAGAACGCAGGGAAATCAGTGAATGGTTTCTTAGACATACAAGGCTAAGCTATTAGTTCATAAGAAAGAAAGTCAAATTAATATGAGGAACAGGGCTTTCTTCTTCAAGCTGTTCACATTTGAGAGTTCAGGAAGGGCATTAAACATTGCAGTAGTGTGATGAGCTTGAATTTAGATATTCCTAGAGAAAGCCACCCATTTTCTAGAGCAGAACATCCTTCTCCTCTTTCCCTCCCCACCTCGCTACCCTGAATGCACGGGAGTCAAGATCAATCTCTTTGCTCTGTGAGTCTTGGACACAAGACCAGATCTGCGACTAGCAGAGGAGGAAAAAGGCTGCCAACCAGCGTCCAAGATCACACAACTTCAAGGCTGTTAAAAGAGAGATGTAGGGGGGTGGGGGGAAGGGATAAATTAGGAGCTTGGGATTAACATATACCCACTACTATATATAAAATAGATCATGAACAAGGACCTACTGAATAGCACAGGGAACTCCACTCAATATTCTGCAGTAACCTATACAGGAGAGGAATCTGAAAAAGAATGAGTGCGTGCATAAGGAATTCACTTTGCTTTATACCTGAAACTGCACAACACTGTTGTTCAACTGTACTCCAATAAAATTCCTTAAAAGTGAAGAGAGAGTTGGAGACTAAGATCTGCTTGTGTTCTTGGTAAATCTTGTGGTTCCCCAAAGAAAAGCTAGATAATGGGGACACAAATGAAAAAGTGTGGACATTTTTATGAAGCGGGAACTAAAAAGCAAAGAAGTAAAAGGGAGGTCATGGCTGACCCTCTGTTCAGAGGCTTGCAGAGCATGAACTGTTCCATGTGCCCTTCCCGAAAGCGGGTGCAGGATGGGCGGCCGTCCCCTCCACCCCCTCCCTTGGGGTAATCCCCCAGACTCCTCCTGTAAGGGACTTCTAAGCCCTGTTTGGGATCTCCTGGGTGCAGAAGACACTCCTTTCCTCCCTGGTCACTGTTGGGCAGATGTAGCTCCCCAGACACAACACAGGAAAGGAAGGAGCTTCTATCTGAGACCAAGTACCTGGTGAAAAACCCTGGAAGGTTGAGTCCCTACAACCCACCAACTTCTCCCAGAAAGGCAACTGAGAGCAGAAAAACGGGAGCAGGGAGGGGCTTCTTCTTGGGTTAATATTTCAGTCACTTTCTGTAGTTACAGAACTATGTACACAGGAGAGAGTAAATAAAGAAAAGGCAATCTGGGCACGATGGGCGGGATGACGGCTAAGTCAAATAGCCAGGGGCCACCACGCCTGGCAGCCAGGGTCTGACGTCAGCCCCATGTACTGAGTGCCGGCTCACTCCAGATGGAGACACGGCCTCTGGAGCAGTTTCCTCATTCACATCTGTCGTGGCAGCTCCTGTGAAAATTTAGCAGGGGATAGAGACAGGGGCTTTCCCAACGGCTCAGCGGGTAAAGTATCCACCTACAATGCAGAAGACACAGGAGATGCAGGTTCGATCCCTGGGTCAAGAAGAGCCCCTGAAGGAGGAAATGGCAACCCACTCCAATATTCTTGCCTGAAAAACCCCTTGGATAGAGGAGCCTGAGGCGCTACACTCCAAGAGGTTATGCAGCGTGGGACATGACTGAGCATCTAAGGACACGCACACAGAGGCGGGTAAGAGGGAGGCAGGGAAGAGTGCCTAGGGCAAATGATGTGAACTCTGTGGCCTCTAGGGAGTCACAGTCTTTGCTGCACCTTAGAATCACTTGGGAGGATGTTAAAAGTCCTGGCGTTCATGTCCGGACCAAGTATGTCAGTGTCTTCACGGGTGAGACCCAGGCATCAGGGTGTTTTAAGATCCTTGGGGGATTCCAATGTGCAGCCAAGATCATGAATCATGGCACTGGTACATTTTCATGGCAGGGAGCACAGATTCAATCCCTTAGCAGCTTAGGAGTTTTGAGAACCCCTGTGGTAACGTGTAGGTCGACAGGGGCAGCTGGGAAGGGTCGTGGCTGTGGGTAGAAGCCCAAGATGACACACTTGGGAGAACTTCTGAATCTGAACACTCGTGACTGCATTAAAGGCTACATGGTCACTGTATTGTCTACGATCAAAAGAACAACTTTAAGATGCCTCCAAATTTCTCAGACCCTCTTTTAGTTATAAAGCCAGACATCTAAAAGGAGGCAGGGGTGGGGGTGGGATGAATTGGGAAATTGGGATTGACATACACACACTAATCATGCATCAGATAGATAACTAATGCGAACCAACTGTATAGCACAGGGAACTCTACTCCGTGTTCTGTGGTGACCTAAATGGGAAGGAAATCCAAAAAAGAGGGGATGTATGTATCTGAAGAGCTGATTCACTTTGCTACACAGCAGAAACTAAGAGAACATTGTAAGGCAACTCCAACAAAACTTAATTAAAAATAAATCAATAAAAGGAGGCAGGGTTCCTAAGGTGTCCAACTAGAGACTGGGGTATGATTGACAGGAGCCACTCAGAGCCTTGGAGGCAAAATGTCCCAAAGGGACATTCAAAAGGGGAAAAGATTGCAGTCAGGACCGGGGAATGAAAAGCAAGGCTGCAGAAAGAAGCAGGTGCTGAAAAATAAAGTGCAAGAGGCAAAAATACAGCCTTGGAAACCTGATCAGCAGCCCCTCCCTGGGTCAGTAGACTGGAAGAGGCAGATGTGTAGAAGATGGATTCGGGTAAATGACTTTGGAGCCTACTGGGCCTCTTTCCTTGCAGCCAGCCGTGTGACCAAAGATGCTCCCTGGCTCTGGAAAACCAGACCACTGCCCTAGCCAGGACCCTGGGACCACCAGCCGGGCCTTGTGTCCATGAGGAGGTGACCAAGGCGAACCAGTTTCCCTGTGCTTCTTCCAGGCCATGGGCTATGACTGGTGGCAGCGATTCCCTCCTTTAGCTACTCACAGACTTGGTGAATATCAACCAGAGAGCCAGCGCTGATAACTAGAGCACTCAGCCCCCAGCTGTGCTCCAGAGTGGACAGTAGTTGGTGCTGGCCTGGTTGGGAGAGAAGAATCAAGTTTTCTTACTTCTAAAAAATAGCATCTTTGAACGGATTCTACACTTTCACATCCTTTGTGTTATTTTCACATCTCACGCATTCTGTACAGGTGAAGCTCAGGCTGAATTTCCTAACAATATCCTGTTCCACTTTGTGCTGATGTGCTCAGCCATGGCCACCTCTTTGCAACCCCATGGACTGTAGCCCGCCGGGCTCCTCCATCCATGGGATTTTCCAGGCAAGAATACTGGAGTGGGGTGCCATTTCCTTCTCCAGGGGATCTTCCTGGCCCAGGGATTGAACCTGAGTCTCCTGTGTCTCCTGCACTGCAGGCAGATTCTTTACCACTGTGCCACCCAGGAAGCCAAAAGTGAAAGTCGCTCAGTCGTGTCCGACTCTTTGTGACCCCATGGACTATACAGTCCGTGGGATTCTCCAGGCCTTTCCCTTCTCCAGGGCATCTTCCCAACCCAGGGATCAAACCCAGGTCTCCTGCTTTGCAGGCGGATTCTTTGCCACTGTGCCACCTGGGAAGCCAAGGAGAGATGTAGATCGCCCTCCCTTGGGCTGCTCACCAACTGCTGTCACCGTGTGGTCCACAGATGGAGAGGGGGCCAGCTGGTGAGTCAGAGCAGAGCGGGCAGCTCCAGTGTCTACAGGAAATTCAGTTACCTGCCACACCAAGGGTGAGTCGGGACTCCTCTGGGGTAATGGGAAGGATCAGGTGGCATCTGCAGCCAGGCAGGCCCTCGGGCCTATCAGGCGCTGTGCGGGCTCTCTCATCCGACTTACTCACAAAGAGCTGGGGCTGGTCGGGGTTGCCCCTGGGGTGTCGCCCAGAAGGGTGCTCAGGACATTCCACTTCAGTTCTCACTATTATTACATGTGGGTCTCTGGCGATGCTATGGACAATCTGCAAAAAGTCCTTGAAATTACTGTAAAGCTATTCTGTAAATAGTACTATTTTCACTAGAATTAATAACGAACCCCCTCACCCAACTCATCAAGCCTTTAAAAATATTTTCTTTTTCTTTTTTATATATGTGTATATATACATATGTGTATCTTTTTTCTAAATCGGAGGATAAATGCTTTACAATATTGTGTTGGTTTCTGCAATACAACAGTGAGAATCAGCCGTAAGTATGCAAATGCCCCCTCCCTCTTGAGCTTCCCTCCCTTCTACCCCGCGCCCCCATCCCACCCCTCTAGGTATCATAGAGCCCTGAGCTGAGCTCCCGGCACTCTAAGCAGCTTCCCATTAGCTATCGTTTTTACGCATGGAAGTATATATAAGTCAATGCTACTCTTTCACATAGAGGAATTGAGAGTAGCAGTCTTTTTAAAAATTCTTACTGGAGCCCAGTTTTGAGTCCCACTCATTGAATCCTTCTCTTTAAATCACTAGTCAACAAACTTTATTTGAACATTCTAGGCTTAACAACAACAACAACAAAACAATCAGGATGAAATAAGAAGCCATTCTTTGGCTCAGCGAGTTGATCTGGATAATCCGATTGCAAATCCTTCTGTTAGGAGCAGATTTGCAAAACCTCAATCAACACAAAGGGGACCTTTCATAAAAGTTTTTCTCTGCCACAATGTTTCACCACCTTATTCTCAAAAAAAAGGATACCTTCTGTGAAGATGCCTAACACACTACATGATTTAAAGCATTTTTTAACCTATTTAAGACATTGCTTCATTAAAAAATAAGGTCAAGGAATAGTAGGTGTTATGGTAATAACAGGTACTTTTAATACAATTTGAAAAACTGTCTTATCCCTTTAATTATCAATTCACCCCATTACTTCCCTTCTTTATGCTCATCATTATCTTTTTAGTTTTTTAGTTCTTATTCTTTGCTCTCTGTCTCATCAGCCTGTCCTTTCTTCACCGCTTTTGCTTCCCAGGGCAGAGCCACACTAGTATATATTCTGTGTGAAACTTCTAGAGAAATAGATTTTTCATGAATTTTCAAAGAAACAGATTCTTTCCCCACAATCATACCTCGTTTGCAATGGGATGTGCATTGGGGTTATAGAACACCACTAGACTTCTCAGCCTCTTTGGAACTGGAGATGAAGAGGGAGAAAAGTTCTCTATTTTTATCTGTGAAACTTCCACTTGACAGCTCTGCTTGTGGATGACTTTTTTTTTTATCAATTTAAAAGTTTAAGGAGGACAAAGACTGATCCATCTCTTTTCTAAAGAAAAAAAATCTCCAACAATCGTGATAATCTTGTTGAAATAATGATCTCTCAAGGACAAACTGATTTTATTTGAAAGATTTCTGGAATTCTACAGGATTTTCTGGAAAAATGAGCAGATGGCCATAGGATGGAGATTGTTATAACTTGACGAGAGTTCATCCACCAGGAAAGATAAGTGATCAGCTCTAGAAAGGTCCGTCATGTTGCAACTTGGCATTTGTCCTCAGTTTAGCCAAGGGCTGTGGCTCAATTCAGAGTCAAGATACAGCCAGTATGAGTGAATTCCTTCTAATTTTACAAACTTTACTTTTATTCTAATTTCTCCAGTGCTGAACTTAGAGCCTGGCTCAGTCTAGACTCTGAATAAATATTTGTTGAAAAAAAAATAACAAATACTTTTTTGAGGGAAGGCTTACTGGGGCTCTTTTTATTCTGAAGGAATAAAGGGAAAACCATTCATATAAATCCAAACTTGAGTGGTTCCCCATGGTGGTGACGCCAGTGATGATGGTCTTAGGTCCATCTTAAAAGCACCTCTCTGAAGACACCCAAAGCCTTGTAAAGTGGGAGCCCCAGAACCCTGTAAACCCTGCCACTGACACAGATTTCCACGGCCACCTTCAGTGACTGAGCAGTCACTTTCTGATGGCTCCTTCTTTTTTTTTTTTTTTTTTTTGGAATATAATTGCTTTACAATGTTGTGTTGGTTTCTGCTGTAAAATAAAGTGAATTCACTATATGCATACGCACACCCCCTCCCACCCCTATCCCACTGTTCTCAGTCAATGCAGGGCTCCGGGCTAGGCTCGCTGCTAGACAGCACCTTCCCGTCCGCTTTACACGCGGTAGTGCACACGTCTCTGCTACGCTCTCAGCTCACCTCTCTCCCTTCCCCGTGTCTGCACGTCTGCACCTCTATTTCTGCCCTGCAAATAAGTTCATCGGCACTATTTTTTCTAGATTCTCTCTGTCTGTGTGTGTTTTTCACTTTGATTTCCTTTATTCATTCTTGGCTGCGCTGGTCCTCATTTCTGGAGGCGTTTCCTTCGTTGCAGTGGGCTGCTCTTCGTCGTGGTGCGCTGCTTCTCACTGCGGCGGCTTCTCCAGCTGCGAGCACGGTCCTGGGAAGCGTGGGCTTCAGTAGCTGCGCCGCACGGACCAATGCCCCCTCAGTTGCTCTGTGGCAGGTGGGATCTTCCCAGACCAGGGATTAGACCTGTGTCCCCTGTACTAAGCCACCAGGGAAGCCCTATATGTGTTTTAAAGTAGAAAGTTATTTCAAATTTGAATTGTATAAAGCACCTGAAGGGTTTTAAATACCAAAGAAAAAACCTTTTTGTGTATGTGTATCCAGAAGTGGGGATAAAGTGCCAATACTGAAAGGGTTAAAGCTCTCAAACCACATAGAGATAAAAATATACAATGACCCCAGATAGACAAAAATATTAATTAGGATACGTGTTGAGATGGACTTCTCTATATTGAGCATACTTATGGTTCATGGCATGGTGCTTTTGGAAGGAGGGAAGAAAAAGACGGTAGAAAAAAACAAATACATGTGACCAACCAAGATGGTGAAACAGAAGGGTGCTGAGCTCGCCTCTGCCCATGAACTCATCAAAAATACTGTACACGTGGAACAATCCTCTTTGAAAACAGTTTGGAGACTGGCAGAAAGTCTCCTGTACAACTAAGACTGTAAAGAAAGATCCACATGGAGTCAGAGGGGAGGGAAGAACGTGATCCGGTCAGAACGTATGTAGAAGAGGTGATCCTCCCTGGAGGGTGACGGGTTTAAATGGAGTATAATTTATAAAAATAATGAACCATCACTATGTTGGACACTTGAAACCAATGTAATATTTAAAGCATCTCTACTTCAACACAAATAAACAAACAAAATTCCTGAAACAAAACTGACCTCACTTTTAAAAGATTTCTTAAATAATACATTGAATATTTAATTACAAATCCATGTGGTAGATACGGGTGGAAGGATGAAGTGGTAATTTTTCTGGCTTTATGTCATTCATTCATCCTTTTATTCATTTACAACATCTGTCATTTCCTAAATGATTTTAAAGGAAGCTTGAAAACATCTAAACAACACCAAAGGTAATGTTTTATTATATAATAATATATGTAACACTATATTGTATATAATAATATGTTATCTAATGTTTACTAATTTACTCTCAGGGTAGATGACTGGGCAGAAATAACTGAGAGAGGTTACTAACTGTCATCAAATGGGGGTCTTTCCTGAAAAGAGGTAGGAGAAACAGTGTTAATGCTGTACATCAAATAAAATGAATGTGCCTCCTTTACTGAACAGGAAATTTCTCTGACTTCCTTTCCTCCTCTCTGTGGGTTCCCTTGTCTCCTAGGAAGGGCAGCTCATTGGAAACAAGATGGTAGATGGCATGAGAGGAGGTGGCATGGGCCAGGCGATCAGAAGAGGAGGTCACGAGACGGTGAGTGTGGAATGGGTCCTCTTCCTCCTGTGGTCCTGCAAAACTCGAACAAATGTAAGCTGGCATTCTTGAGAAGCTGTCAGGATGGGCAGAAGGTAGAGTTCAGCAGCAAAGCTAGAAATAAGTAGGGTCTAAATTTAACATCAAAAATGCAGGGTCAGCATGGAGGGTGTTTGACTTCAGAGATCTCAGGAGAGTCACATTTTTCAAAATCTCTGATGAAGTAAGAGCACAGATGACGGTTTCCATGTGGCTGCAGGGGCAACAGCAAGCCACCCTCTGCTTGCCTTCCCTCCACGGCCCCATTCATTCTATCATCCTTGCATCTTTGGGCCACTGATAGGTCTTCTGAAAGATTACCATGTGATCTTTTCCCTCTGGACTTCATTCACTTCCTACACTGGATTCACTGAAGCTAAGACCTACTTAAGGCCCAATGGATACATCAGAATTCTGCTACTGCTTTAAAAGGTAATTGACTCTTCTCCTCCAAGGGAGTAAAATTTTAACTGTGTTACGTTGTGTTACCTAGGTGCTTGTGTCTCATGGCTGTTTCTCAATTTTGCCCAGAAGGTCTCAGGTTGGGATTTCACTAAGTTCTTTTTTTAATTCATTCTTTTTGAAGGAGATGCACCTCTAGATGGGGTGAGCCATGGGGCCAGAGCCCTGGGTGCGATGGAAGAATCTAACACTCTACAGGCACAGAAATCTCCCTTCAAACCTGCTTCCAGAACTGCCTTGGGAATTGCCTGGCGGTCCAGTGGTTAGGACTCTGCAGTCCCACTGCAGGGGGTATGGGTTCGACCCCTGGTCAGGGAGCTGTGAGGTGTGGCAAAACACACACACACACAGGAATAACATGTGCATTTTTAAAAGGTGCCAGGTGTGGAAGCTGTTACGCATCATAGACTATAATTGTTACTAAGTTTTGGGAAAATCATGATAAATCATTTTTAGAAGTTTAACAAAATGCACAGTGGCCAGATAAAAGTCAGTCTGCTTAAAGTCTTGTCATGAAGTCACTTAGTCATGTCCGACTCTTTGCGACCCTATGTATTATAGCCAGTCAGGCTCCTCTGCCCAGGGGATATTCCAGGCAAGAGTACTGGAGTGGGTTGCCATTTCCTTCTCCAGGGGATCTTCCTGACCCAGGGGTCGAAGCCCGGTCTCCTGCAGACACTCTCTACCACCTGGGCCAGCAGGGAAGCCTTTATTTTGCAAATGCTGCTGTGTATTTTAGATATTCAGTTTAGACTCTGCTTACTTCTAACTTTGTTGCTGAACTCTATACCCTCTGCCCATCCTGACCACTTTTCAAGAAATCCCACTTATGCTTATCAGAGTTTCATAGGATCAAGGAGAAAAAGAGAGCCCATTTCACTCTCCCCAACTCATGACCTCTTCTGAGAATAAATAAAATGAAAAAGAACCACTCTTTCACCAAAAACACAGCATCTCTTTTCTAAGGAGGGTCCTCCTCTAGTACAGAGCAGTGTGTTGATATTCACGACGAACGGCACCACTGAACTGGCCGTATCCAGCCGGGTCACCTGCTGCCCAGGCCAGCCCACTGCCCCTCAGACAGTCCTTGGAGGCAGGGGGACAGGCGAGTTTCCAGTGGCTCCATGTGTGGCCACAGTCCCTTCCAGACTCACTCACGTGTCAGTTCATATGCTGGCCGTAGTCCTTGCTTGTTTTGATAGAACACAGAAAGCCTATTAATAAAGTAAACAGACCCTAGCAGTGAGGAGCCAAGGTCCGGCTTTGTCTAGGACACATCGCCCCTCATTGTAATTCTAGCTCCAGCCCATCAGGCCTTTGGGAAGCAATGTGAAGGGTACAGGACAAGGAAGCCTGGGAACCAGACGCTCTGGGTCCTTTTCACTAGCTGGGTGGCTTCAGACAAACAATTGGCTTGTCTGTCAAGTGGCCCCTCCATGAAACAAAGACTCGGGCAACGTCATTCTGGGGTCTCCTCCCTTAGCAGAGGCCATGGAGACTTCATTCACAAGTCCCATCTTTTTTCTGCGGCTTATGAGACAGAGTTCAGATGTATCAGCTTGGCTTTATATGCCGTGCAGCCACCTGGCCCCAACTTGCACTCAGGCTCCTTCCTCCGTGCACACCCAGTGCACAACCCATTCTAAAGAGGCTGAGAACTGTGGCTGTCTCTGCATATATGCCCGTGACTGGGACTGCTGGAGCATATGGTGGTTCTATTGTTAATTTTTTAAACAAACCTCCACACTGTTCTTGCTAGTGGCTGTACCAGTTTACATTCCCACCAACAGTATGAGGTGGGGGTGTTCCCTTTTCTCTACACCCTCTCCAGCATTTATTGTTTGTACATTTTGAGATGATATATTCCAAAACAGCTTTTTTGTTTTTTTTTTTTGAAGAAAGGGGAGAGATGTGTATGGTTATCCTTTTTGAAGACCATCACAGGTTCACAAATCCTGTGACATCTGCTGACCCCACCCCAAGTCCCTCGTGAGACGTCAGCCTTTTTTCCCCTTCACTGGGTACCCAAGCTAGCCCAGAGCTTGGCACTTTCTAAGTGCTCAATAAATACTTGTAAAATGAGAGAATTCAATATGTTGCTTTTCCCAAGGTCATTTATCAAGTGGAGATGCACGAAGGCTAAAATTGCTGTAAAATTTCCGAATACCAGTAACTAGCAGGCGGCAACCCACTCCAGTACTCTTGCCTGGAAAACCCCATGGACAAAGGAGCCTGGTGGGCTGCAGTCCATGGGGTCACTAAGAGTCGGACACGACTGAGCAACTTCACTTTCACTTTTCACTTTCATGCCTTGGAGGAGGAAATGGCAACCCAGACCAGTGTTCTTGCCTGGAGAATCCCAGGGATGGTGGGGCCTGGTGGGCTGCCATCTCTGGGGTCGCACAGAGTCGGACACGACTGAAGCGACTTAGCAGCAGTAGCAGGCACTTTTCTGAAAAATAGGGAAGTCTACTGATATGCTTGAAGGCTCATATCCTGGGTGCCTGTATACCCTATGTATAAAGATTCTTCCTTTATTCTCAGTTCTTTTTATTTTTCATGCATTTTCTGGGTCTGTTTCTCTCTGTCTCTCTTTTTCTCAAGCCCTGTACCATCCCTGAAAGCTTCTCAATCTCCAGGCCTGTATTCATCTTGCCTCTCCTAAAGTCATATACTGACTGCTACCATCCAGGGTTTATTTATTAATATTTAAACACTTCATAGGGAAAAGTACAGAGATCAGGAGACTCAGATTCCTGTCCTAAGCCAGTACTATCCAGCTCTGAAATTATGAATAAGTGTCTTTACTTCACTGACTCTAACGAGGGGATTAGATGAACCTTGCCCCCAAAGAAGTTTCAACCTTTGTGCTTAGTGATTGATCAGATCCATCTGGAGCAGGGTTCTGTACAGATTTTTAATACAGTCCTTAGGATTAGTGGGAAAGACTTGAGTTTGCAACATCCGCTGTGGCCAGAGTAGGAATCGCATCTGAGCGCTAGACCCAGGACTAAACTTCGGGAGTATCTGGGCATGGATCATCTTTCCTGTGAGCGCTGACATTTTCTTTGCCTTGTTTTTCTCTGAAAGGGCTCTTCTCTGATAAGGGTTCTTCTCTGACAAGGGCTCTCCTGAAGGCCTTTGCTCTGTATCACACACGTAGGAGCTACTCTGTTAAGATATTTTGAATGAATAAAGGTGTCACTGATCTGCACAGTTAAATGCAGATAAAACAGTATGTTCTGTATTGTATGACTTATAAACATTTTAAAAAGACTTAAATTTTGAAAAGTTCTGAAGACAGTCATTTAAATGAAATCAACATACATTGAAAGAAATACACAACTTTATTTTTCCACAGTGAATTTTTTCAAGAGTTTATTTTTACTTCAGTCTCTAAGACTTAAACGTGAGTTTCTCCAGAAAGAATTCTGTATATCCAAGGTGATGATGAAAAGCTCTTAAATGCTACCAGAAGGTTATACCCACATGCTTGATGAATTCTGTATGATTAAGTGACTGAGACTGGATGTTTGTGCATGCGGCATTTATTTTTAATCTTTTAAATAACAGCTTTATTGAGATATAATCACATACCATAAGGTTTATCCTTTTAGAAGGTAGAATGCAGCGGCTTTTAATCTACTCACAGGATTGTATGTTTACCGTCACTCTCTAACTCTGGAGCACTGCTATCACCCCCAAATCAGCTCCACATCCACCTGCAGTTAGTCTGCCTTGCGTCTCTCCCTGACCTCGGCAGCTCCTTAACTGCCTTCTGTCTCTGGGTTTGCACGCTTTGGATGTTTCATGGTAATAGCGTCGCACACAACGTGACCTTTTGTGTCTGGCTTCTTTCACGTGTTTTTAGGCTCCACCCGTCTGTACCATGGATCGGCACTGCATTGCTTTTTCCGACTGAATGATTTTCCGTTATGTGGATGGACATTTTGTTTGTTTGTCCATCAGCTGATGGGTGTTTCAGTTGTTTCCACTTTTCGGCTATTTTGAATAACAGCCAAATTGCTGCTGTGAACATCTTTAGGTTTTGTGTAGTTGGGGGGGAATTGGGTCAGATGATTAATTTTTAACTTAGTGAGCGACTCCCCAAAACTGAGATACTGGGGGACTATTAGCCATATTTTAATGATGCTGCTCCCAAATGATAAGTCTTGGCTTCTCCCTCCACTCTTACAACCAAGCAGCTTAGTGACACACTTGATCGGTAGCAGGACCCTGAGGGGAGCCCTGGGTCTGAGCTGTGAGTAGAATGATGTAGAATGATGGGGAAGCCTCACCATGACTGGTCCCCACTCACCTTGACATAATGATGCCAGCGGGGCAGGAAACTTCAGCAGAGGCAGGAGTCACCAATGAGTCCTCTTCGAGGGGCTGAGTCTGAACTACATCGCATTCCCACTTCCCCACCCCTAGTCCATCTCCACATTCTCCAGAATTTATCACCTGAACGATGCGGTTCTGAACCTGTGTCCTTACCCATAATAACACCTCCCTCAGGGAACGGTTAGGAAGAAATGTTGGGTAACAAATGAAAGTGTGTGAAACAGGGCCCATCGCACAGAACAGAAACAGTACTTCAGATTCTAACTGTTGTCTTCAATATAATGCAAATATGAGTGGTCCGAAGAGTGGTGCGCTTGTAATGAGAAGATATGGATTTGAGTTTTAGGTTAGCTTTTTGTTAGTTTTGTGAAGTGGAACAACTCAGTTTAAGCTGAACTTCATCTGCCTTTAAAATGAAGATAATCATGCCTCCTGCCTTGCACTTACTTGACTTCCAAGACTTTTAAGACTGTATGAAGAAGTGCTTTGGGAAGGTATGAGTGTTCAAGGAATATGGATGAGGACAACTTTTGACCTCCGTTCCTCCTGGCAGGTTTCATGCTTGATTCATGTCCTCATTGGCCACAAGAGATCAGAGGGCACTGCCAGGGGCTACTGTAATCAATCGCCATATGACACACGAGCATGTGCTGAGTCGCTCTAGTCGGGTCTGACTCTGCGTGACCCTATGGACTGCAGCCCACCAGGCTCCTCTGCCCACAAGTGTCTCCAGGCCAGAATACTGGAGTGGGTGACCATGCCCTCCTGCAGGGGATCTTCCTGACCCAGGGATCAAACCCACGTCTTTTACGTCTCCTGCATTGGCAGGCAGGTTCTTTGCCACTAGTGCCACCTGGGAAGCCCATCCTGACACATAGATTCTGTAACATTTGGGGTCAAAACTTCTCCTGATTTCTGAAGCTCAGGCCTGAGACAAGCATAATACTGCACTGAATTGAAAGTAGAATCACCCAGCCTGGAGCAGCAGTAAGTCTCTAAGTTTCACAGTCTAGGATCACTGAGTCTGGCAGAGGTCAAGAGTACCCAGGGTCTGTGTAATTTTTAATACTGACCTTCTGTCTTAGCAAAAGTGCACAGTGCTGCGTGTTGCATACATGCCCCTACATTTCTATGTCGGGGGAAAAAACTCCAAAGAAGAAAGTCTAATGCTTATGGAAAATACTATAGCTGCTTGACTCAATAGATCCTAGCTTGCCTTCCAGAGCTATAGATACTATCACACTAGAAATTATAATTTGAAATTATTGAGGAATTCCCTGGTGGTCCAGTGGTTAGGTCTCTGCACTTTCACTGGGGTCCTGCATTTGCTCCCTAGTCAGGGGACTAAGATCCTGCACATCTCGTGGTGCTGCCAAAAACAAACCAGAACTCTTACAAAGGTAGAAATCTACAAGGAAACGGAATTGCACACACAGACACATTCTCGCATGTCTTAGTGGGGAAGGGAAAACACTGAAGCAGAGCCCAACATCGAGAAGATCCAGCTTTTGGCAACCATGGGTACGGTTATTCTGGACCACAGGGAATGTTCTAAGGTCTAGGCATATGGCATATACAAAAGGGTAGCTCTGCTCTGGCATCTAGTAGGCAGTGTCAGCAGTGATGATTCTAGTGGAGAGCTTCATTCCATCTGGCTGCATTGTTCTTCGCTGAGCAGCATCTAGGACTGAATCCCCATGAACTTCTTGTACCAAATCACATCTTTGTCTGATTAATAGCTATAGTGGATTCTGTTGTCAGTGACTAACAACCTCAACCAAGACTACTCCATCATAACACCCTAATGAGAATGAAAAAGAACCATGGAATTCAGATTTGAGAAAACATTTTTGGAAAAGGTGAAAAGAGGTTTTACTTTTTAAAATTAGTTTTATGTAATATCTCTAATATTATGAAGTTGAGTGAGAACTAGAGTTCTTTTTTCTGTGATTGTAATCAATTTTGTGCAATGTATGTGACATTTTTACAGTCATAAAGTCTGTTGTTGTTTTTGATAAAGTCAATTTTTGTTTAATACTTCCAAACTTTTCTTCTAAATGTGCTTTCTTCAAGTTAAGAATAGCACTTTCATGCCAAAAGTTAATAAAAATATTTAAATTAATGTTTGGAAAGTTTCCTAATTTGCAAACACAAATATTTTAAAACTATGATTTATGAAATTAGCACAGTATTAACCATATTTTACCCTTCTGGGGACCTTCTGCTGGAGGACTTTTAGCTTTTCAGTCTAGGATCTTGAGGCTCCAGATATAAATCATTGAGTCTTAGAAGAAATTTTAGAGGCAGAGACATCTTATTTTAGACAAGAGAGTCAGGCAAAGGTTATTCTAGCAACTGGCTACTGCCTTATTCTTGCAAAAAAAAAATGAAGAAGGAATAAAAGATAGAAAGAAAATTTCATATTACCTTCTACTTTTAGGAGCTGGGCATTTGTCCCATTTCTTCTAAATTGGAACCCCATTTTATTTTTGTTTGAATTCTCCAGACTGTTGAATTGTCCAGATTAAAGTTGTTTAAACCTTTAATCACTTTGCTGGGGAGCTGTACTCTGTCAAATACTCTGCTGAAGAAAGTCAAAGATGGGCTCCGTTTCTCCCCGTGTAACGTATGTCCTCTGCTTATAGTTAATTCATTCATTCATCTTCCATATATTCACCACAAACTATTTCCCCTTTGTGATTGAAAGAATAAGCCCCCCAAAGACACCCAAGATGTCTGTATCCTAATTCCTAGAACGTGTGAATATGTGAGTTCAGTTCAGTTCAGTCGCTCAGTCGTGTCCAACTCTTTGCGACCCTATGAATCGCAGCACACCAGGCCTCCCGGTCCATCAACAACTCCTGGACTTCACTCAAACTCACGTCCATCGAGTCGGTGATGCCATCTCATCCTCTGTCGTCCCCTTCTCCTCCTGCCCCCAATCCCTCCCAGCATCAGAGTCTTTTCCAATGAGTCAACTCTTCGCATGAGGTGGCCAAAGTATTGGAGTTTCAGCTTTAGCACCAGTCCTTCCAGTGAACACCCAGGACCGATATCCTTTAGGATTGAATGGTTGGATCACCTTGCAGTCCAAGGGACTCTCAAGAGTCTTCTTCAACATGACAGTTCAAAAGCATCAATTCTTCGGCGCTCAGCCTTCTTCACGGTCCAACTCTCACATCCATACATGACCACTGGAAAAACCATAGCCTTGACTAGACGGACCTTTGTTGGCAAAGTAATGTCTCTGCTTTTGAATATGCTATCCAGGTTGGTCATAACTTTCCTTCCAAGGAATAAGTGTCTGCTAATTTCATGGCTGCAATCACCATCTGCAGTGATTTTGGAACCTCCAAAAATAAAGTCTGACACTGTTTCCACTGTTTCTGCATCTATCTCCCATGAAGTGATGGGACAAGGTGCCATGATCTTCGTTTTCTGAATGTTGAGCTTTAAGTCAACTTTTTCACTCTCCTCTTTCACTTCCATCAAGAGGCTTTCTAGTTCCTCTTCACTTTCTGCCATAAGGGTGGTGTCATCTGCATATCTGAGGTTATTGAGATTTCTCCCGGCAATCTTGATTTCAGCTTGTGCTTCTTCCAGCCCAGCGTTTCTCATGATGGACTCTGCATAGAAGTTAAATAAGCAGGGTGACAATATACAGCTTTGATGTACTCCTTTTCCTATTTGAAACCAGTCTGTTGTTCCATGTCCAGTTCTAACTGTTGCTTCCTGACCTGCATATAGGTTTCTCAAGAGGCAGGTCAGGTGGTCTGGTATTCCCATCTCTTTCAGAATTTTCCACAGTTTATTGTGATCCACACAGTCAAAGGCTTTGATATAGTGAATAAAGCAGAAATAGATGTTTTTCTGGAACTCTCTTGCTTTCTCGATGATCCAGCAGATGTTGGCAATTTGGTCTCTGGTTCCTCTGCCATTTCTAAAACCAGCTTGAACATCTGGAAGTTCACGTTTCATGTATTGCTGAAGCCTGGCTTGGAGAATTTTGAGCATTACTTGACTAGCGTGTGAGATGAGTGCAATTGTGCGGTAGTTTGAGCATTCTTTGGCATTGCTTTTCTTTGGGATTGGAATGAAAACGGACCTTTTCCAGTCCTGTGGCCACTGCTGAGTTTTCCAAATTGGCTGGCATATTGAGTGCAGCCCTTTCACAGCATCATCTTTCAGGATTTGAAATAGCTCCACTGGAATTCCATCACCTCCACTAGCTTTGTTCGTAGTGATGCTTTCTAAGGCCCACTTGACTTCACATTCCAGGATGTCTGGCTCTAGGTGAGTGATCACACCATTGTGATTATCTTGGTCATGAAGATATGTGAGCTTGCATAGAAAAAGAAAGGAAATCTCCAGGTGGGATTATCTTGAGAAAGGAAGATTATCTCACATTATTTGCACCAGCAAATGTAATCACAAAGGTCCGTATGTGATAAAAGCAGTAGGTTCAGAGTAAGAGAAGGTGGTGTGATGCCAGGAGCTGAGATCAGAGGGAGCGACAGAGGTTGGAGATGCTATGCTGCCGACTTTGAGAATGGAGGAAGCAAAGCCTGCAGTTCCAGCTCCCACCCCAGCTTTCACCCTGTCTCCCTTCTCCCTTGGAATTTTAAACATGGGGAAGCTTCTACACCAAAAAATAAAAACCCATGCAGGTGTGAGCAGCTCCCTAGCCTTCTGCCTTCCCCTCCAGGCCCCCCACAGCAGTGTTGGAGGGCACATGCTTCCCTTGGGATTGCCCTGGAGGAGAAGCCAAATACTGCTTTTGAGTGACTACACTGGGTGATTAACTCAGCTCTTACCTTTGACCCAAAGGAAACTGGATGCAATTCTGTGATGCTCAGGGTTGAACTGCAGAGAAGGGGGTGCATTTTCTTCCCCAGAATGGCTCCCCACTGGGAAGCCTTCAGCAGAGACCACTGTACCTACTGCTTGTCTCTGACAACTCTCTTTGTGTCTGCCAGATCCTCAGCCCCACTGGGCAGGCAGGACCAGGTTGCCTAGGAGTGATTTATGTTCGGGCTCGATGTATACAGTAGCTCCTGGTGCATAAAGGTAATGGTATTTCCCGCTTCCCCCGCCTCTAACTACCGTCTATACTAACTATACTGCGTGGTCAGTGCAGTGAGAAGAGCAAGAAAAAATGTCCAGTTTAAAAGCTGATAAAGAGAAAGGGGCCAAGGCAGAAGAGCAAAAGGAGAAAGCCTGTCCTGTTTAGAAAAGCTGTGTGAAAAGGGGAGCAAAAGTTTTCCAAGTGATTTACCAAAAGGGTTTCCCTCTGTGGGAAAGAAGGGTTGTTTTGAGGCTCAATAAATTTATTTTTTTTCTGGAAATGTTCCAAACATTAACCAAAGGATTAAGCTGAGAAATAGAAACCCAAAAAAATAATTATATTATTATTCTTACCAATATATGTGAGGTCCTGTAATACATTTTTAATGCTTTTAACTATATACATTTCTATTGCCTTCTCATATGACAAAGATCTTGTAATTTATCTCTAGAGAAATTAGAAAGTTATTTCAAATTTTCCTCTGGCATGAATACATGAAATTTGCTTTTCAACTATTGAACAAAAAGTTTTATCCAAGCCTCTAATGCTACTGATAGACAGGACACCCTTACTCAGACAATCAAGAATACTCACTCTGATTCTGGCCATAAATATGAGCTTTTCTTTAAAATTATTCCATCTCAGTCAGAACAATGAGCTACATTTCAATAGAAAGTTGTAACTTTGCTATTGTTAACCCTTCCTGAGTTATGGGATGGATTTATATGGCTAATACCAGGGTGTGGTTAAGTTTAAAGACCCCGCTATGTTGGGAACAATTAAATTGCACTATCCCAGGTAGAGCTAGTGGTAAAGAATTGGCCTACCAATGCAGGAGATACAAGAGACACAGGTTCAATCCCTAGGTCAGGAAGATCCCTTGGAGGATGAAATGGCAACCCACTCCAGTATTCTTGCCTGGAGAATCCCATGGAAAGAGGAGCCTGGCGGGCTATAGCACATGGGGTTGCAAAGAGTCAGACATGACTGAGAACAGCACCCAGAAAAAATAATGAGTCTAATAACACTAGAAAACTGGCCTGAGTACCCTACGAAAAATGCCAAAATCTTATTTCCCTTAAAGATAGTGATTGGTATGGAACAAATTGGGTCAGGCAACAGAAATATACAGGATCACACCTAATGAAACTCAATAGCTCTGAAGCACCTATCTACAGCCCTGGCTTCCACCAGGATGGATAGGAATGTGTACTTTAGGATTCCCTTGTTCTCAAGGCCACTTGAGTACTAATTTAGATGTGAATCTAGTAAATTTGCCATTAGCACAAGCCTGGTGAACTCAGAGATCTGTGTTCCACTGGTATGACCATTTAGCAGCTATTTTTGTGCCTTCAGTAGAATTAGAAGATGTAATTGCCCACAGTGAAGCCTTAACAGAAACAAACCCTTAAATGATAGTAACCAGGCGATTAGCCTACTGAATTCTGAAGTCTCTTTGATGAAGTTGCGTTACAAAGTCACATTGCCCTCCATAATCTTACAGCATCTCAAGGAGGCACTTGAATTTGAATTAAAATTCAGACTGAATGCATTTTCACACCAGAAGAATCCTCTAATATTACACATTTAATGACACATGAAAAATTAGATTTCTGCCTTAAGTGTTTCACTTTCTAGTCTTGGTGATCATTATGGGAGTTAATTTGGTTCCAGAAGCTCATGGCTTAAATCCCACTGAAAGCTTTATTAATGTTACTAGCTGTATTACCTACATGTTATTTCATGAGATAGCTGTCTCTTACATTACTTGATGGGTAACCAGGCCTCCGATAAAATTAGTGATGGTTAAACGTCTTGAGGCAGTTGATCATATATATATATGAAGTGAAGTGAAAGTCGCTCAGTCATGTCCAACTCTTTGCAACCCCACAGTCCATGGAATTCTCCAGGCCAGAATACTGGAGTGGGTAGCCTTTCTCTTCTCTAGGGGATCTTCCCAACCCAGGGATCAACCTCAGGTCTCCCATATTGCAGGCAGATTCTTTACCAGCAGAGCCACAAGAGAAGCCCATATCACATATATCTCATATGAAACTCTAATACTTTGGCTACCTGATGGGAAGAACTGACTCTTTAGAAAAGACCCTGATGCTGGGCAAGATTGAAGGCAGGAGAAGGGGACAACAGAGGATGGTTGGATGGCATCACCGATTCAATGGACATGAGCTTGAGCAAACTCTGGGAGATAGCAAAGGACAGGGAAGCTTGGCATGCTGCAACCCATGGGGTTGCCAAGAGTCAGACACAACTAAGCAACTGAACTGAACTGAACTGATTTATACACACATATATTCTACATATTCTACATATATACATATATATATATGTAGATAATTGTATAGCACAGCTCTGTTTATGGGAAAAGCAGCAAGGGGAACCTTTCCTGGGTCATAGTGCACTAGTAAAACAGGCAATCCATGTTCAGCACTGGATTTATACTCAAAATCCAGAGAACTTTAGATTGTCAACAAAGCCTACTAAAAAATCAGTGCATTGACTGGCCTATCAACAGAATCCTTATCTGATGAGCCATTTTTTTTTCCCTCAGCTGACATACGTCATAATCCAGCAGGAGAACAGTGAGAATAATTTGATCTGGAGCTCAGAAAAGAGCCCTGGCCACGTGATTGATGAGGAAAGGAGTGGATTATCCTCACTTACTCCGTCTTCTCTAAGACTTGACTTAGTTCATTTTGTTCTAAGTCTTCGCCTTCCAGCTATTTCCATGGCACCCTTTGTACTCACATGTGTATTGTCAGATTTGACTGCCTACTTCCTAAACTGAATTTAAAATCTCATGCCACCTAGCCATTTCACTGAAATGTGTGAATATTTACTGCCAGCAATTAATTGCCCAAGACATTAAAATAACCATCAAAATGCCAAGCTTGGCAGACACAGCCTATTGTCTGCAAATGACATTTTCACCAGTTACTTTAAAGGGCTGAGCAGCTATCATCCCCTGGGCGAGAACTGGCATATTGTTTTGCAAAATATCAACTTCTCTCAAAATAGAAACACATTCTGTGACTATTAGTGCTTCTCTTTGAAAAAGTAATTATAGTACTTTACTCTTAGATGGTTCTTCATACCTTACAAACCATTCTATTATCACATCTTTTTTTTTTTTAAGCAATCACTGTTTATTAACTGATCAGACTGCAAAAATAATCTTGGTAGATACCTCAGTTCATCCTTCAGATAAGCCTGTTGATCTGCTCTTCCCTGTTTCCAGCATCTCCACCTTCTACAAAATGGGTGGTCTTTTTCTTCATTCCACTTCATGGAGAAGACATGAAGGGGCCACAGGAAGCTGCTGGCTGCTTTGAACTGCTTTCCAGCTACATAGATCTCATTAATTAGATCCTCCATGCAGATAATGCCATATTTCCCATGAGACTGAACAATCAACACATTATCTGTCAAGGAAATTGACTTATTTTAGCTTTGCCATAACCATGCTTGTAGAACAATTCATTTACAGACTTCAGATTTGGGTACCCTTAATGGCAGAAAGAATGCCAAAGAATGCTCAAACTACCGCACAATTGCACTCATCTCACATGCTAGTAAAGTAATGCTCAAAATTCTCCAAGCCAGGCTTCAGCAATACGTGAACTGTGAACTTCCAGATTTTCAAGCTGGTTTTCGAAAAGGCAGAGGAACCAGAGATCAAATTGCCAACATCCGCTGGATCATGGAAAAAGCAAGAGAGTTCCAGAAAAACATCTATTTCTGCTTTATTCACTATATCAAAGCCTTTGACTGTGTGGATCACAATAAACTGTGGAAAATTCTGAAAGAGATGGGAATACCAGACCACCTGACTTGCCTCTTGAGAAATCTGTATGCAGGTCAGGAAGCAACAGTTAGAACTGGACATGGAACAACAGACTGGTTCCAAATAGGAAAAGGAGTACGTCACGGCTGTATATTATTACTCTGCTTATTTAACTTCTATACAGAGTCCATCATGAGAAACGCTGGGCTGGAAGAAGCACAAGCAGGAATCAAGATTGCTGGGAGAAATATCAATAACCTCAGATATGCAGATGATACCACCCTTATGGCAGAAAGTGAAGAGAAGCTAAAAAGCCTCTTGATGAAAGTGAAAGAGGAGAGTGAAAAAGTTGGCTTAAAGCTCAACATTCAGAAAATGAAGATCATGGCATCTGGTCCCATCACTTCATGGGAAATAGATGGGGAAACAGTGGAAACAGTGTCAGAACTTTATTTTGGGGGGCTCCAAAATCACTGCAGATGGTGACTGCAGCCATGAAATTAAAAGATGCTTACTCCTTGGAAGGAAAGTTATGACCAACCTAGATAGCATATTCAAAAGCAGAGACATTACTTTGCCAACAAAGGTTTGTCTAGTCAAGGCTATGTTTTTCCTGTGGTCATGTATGGATGTGAGAGTTGGACTGTGAAGAAGGCTGAGCGCTGAAGAATTGATGCTTTTGAACTGTGGTGTTGGAGAAGACTCTTGAGAGTCCCATGGACTGCAAGGAGATCCAACCAGTCCATTCTGAAGGAGATCAGCCCTGGGATTTCTTTGGAAGGAATGATGCTAAAGCTGAAACTCCAGTACTTTGGCCACCTCATGCGAAGAGTTGACTCATTGGAAAAGACTCTGATGCTGGGAGGGATTGGGGGCAAGAGGAGAAGGGGACGACAGAGGATCAGATGGCTGGATGGCATCACTGACTCGATGGACGTGAGTCTGAGTGAACTCTGGGAGTTGCTGATGGACAGGGAGGCCGGGCGTGCTGCGATTCATGGGGTCGCAAAGAATCAGACACGACTGAGCGACTGAGCTGAACTGAACTGAATGGCAGAAAGCAAAGAGGAACCAAAGCATCAAGAGAGTGGAAAGCTGGTTTAGAGCTCAACACTCAGAAACTAAGATTACGGCCTCCAGTACCATCACTTTGTGCAGATAGACGGGGGAATTGGAAATAGTGACAGACTTCATTTTCTTGGGCTCCAAAATCACTGCAGGTTGTGAGTGCAGCCATGAAATTAAAAGACGCTTACTCCTTGGAAGGAAAGCTATGACAAACCTAGACAGCATATTAAAAAGCAGAGATGCTACTTTTCCGACAAAGGTCAGTATAGTGAAAGCTATAGTCTTTCCAGTAGTCATGTACAGATGTGACAGTTGGACCATCATGAGGGCTGAGCATCAAAGAATTGTTTGATGCCACACCCCAACTGTGGTGTTGGGGAAGACTCTTGAGAGTCCCTTGGACAGCAAGGAGATCAAACCAGTCAATCCTAAAGGAAATCAACCCTGAATACTCATTGGAAGGACTGATTCTGAAGCTGAAGCTCCAATACTTTGGCCACCCGATGTGAAGTGCTGACTCATTAGAAAAGCCCCTGATGCTGGGAAAGATTGAGAGCAGGAGGAGAAGTGGACGACAGAGGATGAGATGGTTGGATGGCATCATCGACTCAATGGACATGAGTTTGAGCAAACTCTGGGAGATAGCAAAGGACAGGGAAGCTTGTCATGCTGCAACCCATGGGGTTGCCAAGAGTCAGACACAACTGAGTGACTAAATACCAACAACAGCTGCAATGTATGGTTCCACAATTCTCAGTGTGTTAATTGAAGCCTTGTTGAGCTTCACGAAGGTGCCTTGTTGGCAATTCACAAAGGTGCCATTGAAGATCTGACATAGGCAGAGAAGTTGAAACACATTTCAAGCCTTTGGGCTCACACAGCTGATACCTATGATCCTGATGACAAAGGCCAGTTTGGGTTCTGCAGGTATGTAGAAGTTGCTGGCTTTTTGTGTCATCCCAGTCTTTTGAATTTCAGTTCTGTTCATCCGCCTGTATTGCTTATGAAAATGCTTAGCTTTTTCACAGATAAACTTTCTCTTTGCCTTTTGAAGCATCTTTTGGACACACTTCTTTCTCAGGTGCTGGAGCTTAAGCTCTATGAAATTCTTTTTCTTAATGGTTTCTGACATAGCAAGGACCTTCTTTTTCTTCTCTTCTGTGCTCTCTATGGTTCTAGCTGGGAAGGAGCTACATTTCTTAAAATTAATGCGTATTCCCATTTTATGTAATAGGAAATCATGATAGTCAAATATTTAAATCCCCCTTGTATGTTGCCCATCTCTATAGATGTTGGGGTTGGTCATGTGACTTACTTTGGCCAATGGAATGCTCAGTGTCTGTGATGCAACCAGAGGCATGGGCCTGGTTTGTGATGTTGCACATGTCTTCTTGTGCCTATTCCAATGTGAAGAGCTTCCCCAAGACGGCTGAGTGCCTTCATTCTAGACCCCAGAAGTGACCCATGTAGAGAAATTCTGAGTTAAACCCACAATGAGGAGGCGATCCCAGCTCACCAACCACTTGAAACAGAGCCTCTCCAAATCAGCCAACCTGCGGTAGACCTACAAACTATGAACACAAGAATAAATGCCTGTTGTTGTAACTGAGTTTTATTACAAGGCTTTATTGTAGATGCAGAACCTGAAACTTACAGAGGTTAAAAAAATTTTTCCCAGGATGACACAACTGGTAAGTGCTTACAGTGAAATTCACACCCTGGTCTGTTACACTCTCAGTAGATTGCTTTCCCTACTGTACAGCTCAGTGGGGTGTGAACAAGAGAAAGTCCTGTTTATGCATTTACTCTTTCACTGCCCTTTACAGGCACCCATAGCCCAACCAGTTGAATGGTCCATAGCCCAACCAGTTGAATGGTTTTGTGGAGGCAGCACAAAGAAACATATTTTTCTCTTATGGTTCTATATGCTAGAGGAGATTCTAAATGAGACAGGGTGCATTTCCCTCCTATCTTGTTAATATCTTTCAAGTTAATGGAAGACTTGAAATAGAAACTTCAGAGGGCTAGAGATTAAGCAAGGGATCTATCATTGTGATCAAGAGCACCAACTTTGGAATCAGACAGACTTAGGCTTCAATACATACTCAACACTGTGTGTGTGTGTGTGCGTGTGTGTGTGTGTTAGTTGCTCAGTTGTGTCCAACTCTTTGCAACCCCATGGACTATAGCCTGCCAGGCTCCTCTGTCCATGGAATTCTCCAGGCAAGAATACTGGAGTGGGTTGCCTTTCCCTTAGGCTCTGTACATGTGTGTCTATATATAGATACACACACATTGGATACATTAATTTTCCTAAGCTTTTGTTTCCTCACATGAGTACAGTAATATGAACCTTACAGAATTATCCTGAAGATAAATGGGATGATATAAAAATAGGGTGCTTATTAAGAATATGGATTCTAGAATTAAGCTAATTAGTCTTTGTGAACCTTCATTTAATATGTGGACTTAGGTAAACTCATAAATTCTCTGTTCACTAGATTCTTTTCACATAGAATGGGGACATGATTGTATTTATAGGATTATTTCATAGATTAAATATGATAATAAAAGATCTGACATGCAGTATGTACTCAATACATATTAGTATTATTTTTCTTCCGTAAAAGTACAGAGTAAAGAGTAGCTTCATAAAAAATTCATTATGATTATTCTATACTCTGATGCTATAGGGGATTGGAAAATCCTCATAAATTCTAAACCTCTTTGCAGGGAGACATTTTGAGTATAAATCTAGTGCTAAACATGAAAATAAAATTTCCAAAGAACAGTTTGATAAAAGCGTAGACTTTTAAAACTGGAGCCTTGTTCAAATGTTATGTGAACATTCTTGTTTTATAGAATGTTATAGTGCAACCAAAGACCACATAGACCCAGTCCTCTTCTCAGAATTGCCGGGGGGGAGAGTGGGGGGAAGGGTGGTGTGTGTGTGTGTGAGAGAGAGAGAGAGAGAGACAGAAAGAGAGAGAGAGAGAGACAAGGCTTTCAAAGACCAGGCAAGCACCATAAATGCATATGGAATAAGAAAACAGTGAGTTGTGGGCACAGGTGAAAATGTAAAAATTAAGCCCTGCTTTAAAAATCTGGTTTCCAAATTCTGAACACATTATGTAGACAAAGCAAGGCACATGTATGAGCCGCACTCCGCGGTGGGTCAGCAGCTGATGCCTCTCTTTGGGAGGCAGGGGAGGGCATTTGTGTCATGGCCCTTATTAGCGGTGGGGGGTGGGGACATCTCTGTGTCTGCTGATGCACTGAGGATGGCAGACCACCTGGAGCATCTCTTTGCGTGGACTGGTTTCCACTCAGAAGAGGCCACTCTAAGCAGTGTGTGTGCCTGTACCAGGGGGCAGGCCCCAGAAAGAAGAGGGCAGCTTGCTGTCCATCGGGCCTGGGCAGGAGCATCCAGCAGAGGTGGGAGGTTGACGTGTGAGTGGCACCCCTAGGACTGCACGGACTCGCACATCTGTGTAATGGCCTTGCAGCACCAGGGACCACGGATCTATGCCAGAGCCTTGTGTAGGGTTGGCTGTTTTCTGAGAAGCTCTGTAGTCCAAGCAGCACTATATGAGGCGCTGTCTAGCAACATGTGATCAGTTCAGTCAGCTCAGTCCCTCAGTCGTGTCTGACTCTCTGTGACCCCACGGACAGCAGCACGCTAGGCTTCCCTGTCCATCACCAACTCCCAGAGTTTACTCAAACTCATGTCCATTACGTCAGTGATGCCATCCAATCATCTCATCCTCTGTCGTCCCCTTCTCCTCCCGCCTTCAATCTTCCCCAGCATCAGGGTCTTTTCCAGTGAGTCAGTATACCAAAGAACAAACACATCTTCCCCTCCTGCCGCAGAACAGACAGGCTGATTGCTTGGTTGTTGTTTTGTTTTTAGTTTATTTTTTATTTTATATTGCACTCATCTCACACGCTAGTCAAGTAATGCTCAAAATTCTCCAAGCCAGGCTTCAGCAATATGTGAACTGTGAACTTCCAGATGTCCAAGCTGGTTTTCGAAAAGGCAGAGGAACCAGAGATCAAATTGCCAACATCCACTGGATCATGGAAAAAGCAAGAGAGTTCCAGAAAAGCATCTATTTCTGCTTTATTGACTATGCCAAAGCCTTTGACTGTGTGGATCACAATAAACTGTGGAAAATTCTGAAAGAGATAGGAATACCAGACCACCTGACCTGCCTCTTGAGAAACCTATATGCAGGTCAGGAAGCAACAGTTAGAACTGGACATGGAACATCAGACTGGTTCCAAATAGGAAAAGGAGTACGTCAAGGCTGTATATTGTCACCCTGCTTATTTACCTTCTATGCAGAGTACATCATGAGAAACACTGGGCTGGATGAAGCACAAGCAGAAATCAAGATTGCTGGGAGAAATCTCAATAACCTCAGATATGCAGATGACACCACCCTTATGGCAGAAAGTGAAGGGGAACTAAAAAGCCTCTTGATGAAAGTGAAAGAGGAAAGTGAAAAAGTTGGCTTAAATCTCAACATTCAGAAAACTAAGATCATGGCATGTAGTCCCATCACCTCATGGGAAATAGATGGGGAAACAGTGGAAACAGTGTCAGACTTTATTTTTGGGGGCTCCAAAATCACTGCAGATGGTGATTGGAGCCATGAAATTAAGAGACAGTTACTCCTTGGAAGGAAAGTTATGACCAACCTAGATAGCATATTCAAAAGCAGAAACATTACTTTGCCAACAAAAGTCTGTCTAGTCAAGGCTGTGGTTTTTCCAGTGGCCATATGTGTACGTGAGACTTGGACTGTGAAGAAGGCTGAGCACCGAAGAATTGATGCTTTTGAACTGTGGTGTTGGAGAAGACTCCTGAGAGTCCCTTGAACTGCAAGGAGATCCAACCAGTCCATTCTGAAGGAGATCAGCCCTGGGATTTCTTTGAAAGGACTGATGCTGAAGCTGAAACTCCAGTACTTTGGCCACGTCATGCGAAGAGTTGACTCATTGGAAAAGACTCTGATGCTGGGAGGGATTGGGGGCAGGAGGATAAGGGGAGGACAGAGGATGAGATGGCTGGATGGCATCACCGACTCGATGGACCTGAGTTTGAGTTAACTCCGGAAGATGGTGATGGACAGGAAGGCCTGGTGTGCTGCTATTCATGGGGTCGCAAAGAATCGGACACGACTGAGAGACTGAACTGAACTGATAGTTTGTTTCCCTCATGGCCCAGTGGTAAAGAATTTGTCTGCAGTGCAGAAGACTCGGGTTCAATCCCTGGGTATGGAAGATCCCCTGTAGGAGGAAATGGCAACCCTCTCCAATATTCTTGCCCGGGAAATTCCATGGACAGAGGAGCCTAGTGGGCTATAGTTCATGGGGTCACAAAGAGTTGGAAAGGACTTCGAGACTAAATCAGCACTCCCGTAGTTGATTTACAGGATTGTGTTAGTTTCAGGTGTACAGCCAAGTGAATCAGTCACACACACACATTCGTCCATTCTTTTTCAGATTCTTTTCCAATATAGGTAATTACAGGAAATTGAGTAGCATTCCCTGGGCTGCACAGTAGGTCCTTATTGTTTGTTATTTTGTGTACAACGGTGTGTATATGTTAATCCCAAAGTTCTAATTTACCCCCTGCCCCACCTCTTCCCTTTGGTAATCAAAATTAGTTTTTGAAGGCTGTCTCTGTTTTGTGAATAAGATCATTCGTATCATCTTTTTAGATTCCACATGTAAGTGAATCACCCCCTGACAGAGGCGGTGATTCTAACCAGAGGCAATGTCACCCCTCCAGGGAGCATAGCAGATGAGAAAAGAAGTATCATTTTGTAAAACTATATTCCAAAATGATTTGACTGGTTATTTTTCACTGATTTAAGTGACTTGGATGGGAAGTGCGGTATTATTTTTATCCACGCATTAGAGAAAGCTTGAGCCCTGTCATGTCCTGTCAGCCATGTCATGCCAAGCACTCCTGAGCCCGGTGTACATGGCAGATGCCCCAGAAAGCCCTGGGGCTGCAGGCTTCTTCCGACCTTCCCGAGGGCTCTGAGAAATCTGCACTCCTCAGGGCCTCAGAAAAAGCGGCAGGAGCTCAGGGAATTCGAATTTGGATATCACGGCTACTTTCTGCTTCTGCACCCACAGGCTGGAAAGCTCTGAGAATATAAGGAGATGAGACCCAGGTTTTGAACAAAATGCTGGTGAATGTTGTACAGTTTTAATATAAGCTGCATTCGTGCTGAGTCACTTCAGTCATGTCTGACTCTTTGAGACCCCACGGACTGTAGCCCACCAGGCTCCTCTGTCCATGGGATTCTCCAGGCAAGAATACTGGAGTGGGTTGCTATTTCCTCCTACAGGGGATCTGCCCCACCCAGGGATCAAACCCACATTTCCTATGTCTCCTGCACTGGCAAGCGAATTCTTTACCACCAAGCCACCTGGGAAGCCCAATTTTTACTGCTTATCCATGTGGATTATCAGTAATCTCCTCAGCCTTCTGGTTCATGATCTGTGAGCACAGCATTTCTGAAAGAGCCCATTAAATCTGGCATTGAATATGCTTCACCAAGTCCCATGGTCCGTGGAGAACTGAGTCATCACTGGCCCAGTGAAGTGGTGCTTGGGGCTATGGGATCATCCACCCACCTCTTCATCTACATCTTCTTCATTTACATCTCCATGTGAGATGATTGTAAGTAGGAAGAAAACCAATCCCCTGACTTCTCATGTAAGAAACAGATTCATGTATGTACAGATTTATCTTTGCAAGGAGCGTTTTACCCTTCATACCTCAGAGGGAGAGAAACATGCTGCATCTTTTTAACTGAAGAGAGGACTCTGTTTCCTTTTAACTGTGGGTTGATGTTTCGCCTCATGCTTTTTAGATTTTTTAAAAATAATTTTATTCAGGTAAATTGATGTCTGGGCTTCCCTAGTGGCACAGACAGTAAAGAATCTGCTCCACATATTTAGTGCATACCGTCTGATGTTAATGTATATTGGATGTTAATGTATATTGATATTATCATACACAGTTTGGACATAAACACACACGCAGTTGTGGGAGCATGACTGCAATCAAGGTAATAAACATAACTATTCCCTGCAAAGTTTCCTTGTGTCCCTTTATTTTTTGCTTTGTGTGTGTAGGGGGAGATAAAACTTGACACAAGGTGTACCCTCTCACAATATAGTATTAAATGCAGGCGCTATTTGTACAGCAGATCTCCAGAACTTATTCATCTCCATAACTAAAGCTTCATCCCCATTGAAACAAGGACTTCTCCATATGTTGGCCTTTGCAGACGATCCCATTTGGCACAGAATAATAACTTAGTGAGTCTGGTATGATGCTAAGGGCGTGTTTGTTGAGAAAGAAATTCCGCAGGCACATTTTCTAGTCCCCATGCATCCTTGATTCCCAGAAAAAGATGGAAAACATATGTAGAATTATCATAAGAGTCTAACATTTAAAAGTACATTACCAAGAGCTTACTGTATGTAAAGGGAAAAAGAAAGTTTGCCTTTAAAAGTTTCCCAGAAGGAAAAGATTATGCAAGGAAAAGAGAGAGCGGGAGGATATGATTGATTTTGTTGCAGTGCATCATTAAAAGAGCAGAGAGCAAGGGGGAGAGGTGTAAACTGATTGCTCTGGTGCCTTCCAGTTCTGATCCACTTGTCAGTACAGCGCAGAGGCTCGTGTTTCAGGAGCAAGGGCCCTGAGTGATGGTTTCAGTGTCCCAGAGAGTAGATTAATGAGAAATATCCCACCGCATGACAGATGTGTGTCTAAGCACAGGAGTCTTTTTTTTTTTTTAAAGAAGGAATTACTTTTTAAAAATTATTTATTTGTTTTGCATTCCTCCACTCAGCAGCAGAAAATCCTGGAGTGGAGCCCTTAGCTACAATTGCCGTGAATGCCAATTTCCAGTGTTTTAAAATGAACCGTTGGATGAATACTAATGTTCTCAAAAGAGAGCTGCCAGAGGTCAGAAAAACTCTGTTGGTGACTTCAGGATGATAAAATGAGGAAAGCACTAAACTGCCAGTGTATATACCTAATTTCGAATCCCATTTCTGCTTTGCACCAACTCTGTGACTAGACAACTCACTTTCCTCTCTCTCTCATTGGCTTCCTCCCCTATAAAGTAATTAGACTTCTAAGTCATCCAATATGCCAGGCCATAAGGTGGTGCTAGTGGTAAAGAACCCACCCACCAATGCAGGAGACATAAAGGACGTGGGTTTGATCCCTGGGTTGGGAAGATCCTCTGGAGGAGGGCGTGGCAACCCACTCCAGTATTCTTTCCTGGAGAATCCCATGGACAGAGGGGCCTGGTGGCCTACAGTCCGTGGGGCTGCAAAGAATTGGACACAGCTGAAGCAATTTAACACAACACAACACACAAAGCATGTGTAGATCAAATTAAAATTCCCTTCCTCAGCAACACTAGTCAACTTTAAAGTGGCACACGCGGTTAGTGGCTACGGTATTGACAGCACAGATTGTAAAGCATTTTCATCCTTACAGAAAGTTCTTTCGAATAGTTCTAGTAGAGATGATGTGTCTGTTCTATTATGACTCAGAACTTTGGAATCCATTCCCACATGCCATCTGTGGAAATCAGGATGATAAAGCATGGACTCCTGGCCCTGGAACAGTAGCCCTTGTCTGCTAAACATGATAATCAGGATGGCATTTGTAACAAGGTTGGAAAGGATTGGCTGGGATCACTGTTCACCCACCAAGCAGATGCAACATGAAACATGATGGAAAACCCACCAAAGGGGAATGGAAGAGAAAGAGGCTGGCAGACAGCACGCCAGGATTCCCATCCCCAAAGCTCCATCATGATCAAACCTCCAAAAGGGACAGAAATATTAGACCCATCCCTCAGAGAACAAGGGTTTTCTTGTATGCCTGTGTGCATGCTAAGTCACTTCAGTTGTGTCCAACTCTTTGCAACTCTGTGGACTGTAGCCCACCAGGCTCCTCTGTCCATGGGAGTCTCCAGGCAAGAATACTAAAGTGGGTTGCCATGCCCTCCTCCAGGGGATCTTCCCAATGCAGGGATCAAACCCATGTCTCTTACGTCTCTTGGGTTGGCAGCAGGTTCTTTGCCACTAGAGCCGCCTGGGAAGCCCCTTTTCCTTGTATACCTACCCTTAACTAGCTGATGCTGGGTAATTCACAATTTAGAACCTGGTTCATGCTATCAGAACTAAAGTCCAGAGGAGCCTGAGTGCACAGAAGCTAGTATCATAGACTCAACTTCGCAGCAAACTAGGAAGAAAATGCAGCCTAGTGCTCTGTCTCTGCGTCGCCAAACATGGCACTCAGAGAACCAAGTCATGGTATTCTGGCCACTCAGCTCCTGTCCTTTGGCCACTTGGCTCCTATTCTTTCCTTGAGCACAGCTGACTTTTGGTTGCTCCAGGGATTTGTTGGGGTTTTACTTTTTTGAGTCAGGAGAGCTCCGAGCAGAGAAAAAGGGCACCATTAGAAGGATGTGGGGATTCAGGCCAAATGCAAATAATCCTTGCACATTTTTCATCCTGATGGAGTGCAGCTGAAGCCACAGCCTACTCTCATTTAGTCACAGCCTCAGGGTCTAGAGAGGGGGGCCAATGGAAAATCCTCTGCCTCACCCTTTTAGCCCAAAGTTTACATTCTCGACTCAACTCATTTCAGCCCTTGCGCTAATAAAATAAGAATGATCACAAACATTTGTCTAGCACAAGCTATGCCACTGGAATGCTTCCAAAGGCTCTAAATAGATTCACTCATTTAATCATCACAGTCAACTTAAGAGGTGGGTATTATGAGATGTTCCCATTTGACAGTGTGAAATGAAGGTGCAGAGTTGAGATCCTGTAGTTTCAGAATGTCTAATCATGATGCTATATAGCTTTTCTGAACAAAATAGATTTCAGCTGAAAACCAGCTTGTGAATAGCAGAACTTTTACAGTTCTGAGGTAGTTTCAAGGTTGACATATTAGAAAAGCAGACAGAGTAGATTGACCAGACAGGTGCAGGGGAGAGCCTAGTTGACCCTGTTTAAACCAAATCAGTGGCCACACCAGTCATGCAAATTAAAACCCCAAAGACATTCTGAGAACAGAGACTCTTAGCTAATACAGCACTAATGCATTAGACTTTCACCTTCGTCACCTCACTGGGAAAGTGCTGCAAACGGTGAAGTAGTCAGAAGGAAAGACATTACAAGGTCGATACAGTCATAAAAAGAGACATGAAAAAGAAAGAAGTTGAGAGTACAGATTTGAAATGTAAGGGAGGAGCCCACTTGGGACTGGGCTCAGATTGATGGTGTCTGTTGTATTTTAAGAGCATTTACTCTACCAAGTAGTATAGCAAAAGGCAAGGTCCTTTCCTGCAATCCAGGCAGGTGCTACCCCACGATTAGAGAATTTCCTGTGATCATGGTCAGTGTTCGGCTGTTTGCAGACAGATCTGAGAACAGTCTAAGAGGTTAATGCACAGTCATATACTGAATATAGTTTGTCAATAGAATAACCCTCTCCTTTGAAGCAATAATACGAAACAGTTTAATGCTTTCCCTAAGACATTGAGGATCATGAGCAGCAACTTTAAAAAATTAGTTTATCTCAGTGCTGTCTACCTCTTTCATACTCACTTCGCGTTGATCTTTGGTGGTAAACATTCTTAAATTCCTTTCAGAGACAGAGGCCTGCCTTTAAAGAAGCTTTTTTCATTTTGCCCAGTCCTCCCACCTCCAACATCCTCATTTCAGCACACATGTGCTCACACACACACACACACACTTCAGCCTGAATCTCAGCCTCAAGTTCTATAAGCACTTAGCATTCCATTTCCCTGGCTCTGTTATTTCTATTTTTCTTTTTTATTTTATTTATTGTGGGAGTATAATTGCTTTACAATACTGTGTTAGTTTCTGCTGTATGATTCAACAAAGTGATTCAGCCATAAGCATATATATTTTCCCTCCCTCTTGGGCCTCCCCTCCCACCCACCCCTCTAGGTCATCACAGAGTGCTGGGCTGGGCTCCCTGTCTCTGCGGCAGCTTCCTGCTAGTCCGCCAGCTATTGCACATGGTAAAGAGCACACATCAACGGGCTCTGGGTTCATCCCACCCTTCCCTTCCCCCGCTGTACCCACAAGACTGTTCTCGGCATCTGTATCTCTGTTCCTGCCCTGCTAAAAGGTTCATCTATACCATTATTTCTATTCATTTCCTTTTGCTCCTTCACTCCCATTCCCTAAATGAGATGAACTCTTGCTCTGGAGGCAAAGTCTGTACATTTTAGATTCAGCCATTACTAAGTTTGTAATTGGTTTTGGCCACTTACTAACTGTGCCCATGTGGAAAATGGAGATTTTTTTTATACCCCCCAAGCCTTATTTTCCTCATCTGTAAAGTACAACTGATGCTTTCGACTTCACAGAGTTGTTGGGTACAGACCAGATGTGTAAAGGATCAGTCTCTTTCACCAATTTCTTTCTTAGCTCTAGAGGGTGGACAATGGTAGATATTCACGAGATAACTGAATGTTTGTATGAATGAAAGAGGATGGATTTTCAGTGTATAGCAATGATTCTGAGCTTGACACAGTAAAGACATCTCCTGAGCACACTAGTTAACTAGATTTGATCCCTTACTTTCCTAATATTTTTCCTCTGTCTTTTTACTGAATGTACATCTGATTCCCTTTTGTTCATGCCAATATAATGGCATGCCTGACTCTATAGACATGTGGACTGACTATGAGCTGTGTGGATCTAATAGCTAGGAAGATGAAAATAATTCAGAATAAAACTAAGCAGTTGAATCCAACCAAGGTTAAGATAGCATGGACTGCAAATTTCCTTGAATAGACAAAAGAATAAGATATCAATAGGACTCCCACTCAAGATGGTAGGCACTCTGCCTTGTTAAACTTTTAAAGTCTCTGTCACAGAGATCATAAAAAGTCTGCAAATACATTTTAACCCCAGACAGTATCTCTAGTTACTTAGTAACCTTAGTACCTTTCACTATTTCACTAGTTACTTCATTAGTAACCTTCACTAGTTGATAAGATAACTCTTGTTATCAAATAAGAATCTGTTAGCATTGAGAAAATCTGGAAATAAATGTAGACATAATTAAGAGAATGCTGGCATTAGCATTTTGTATTAACTATGTGCTTGATATTTAAGGATTTGGAATATTTAAAATAAGTTTACCTTTGAGAGTGACAGATCAGCTTTATGATTCTAGTGTGAAATGTGTAATGGTAATTGATTTGAATGTGTGATCTGAGTCTGAAATCTCACTATGTATATACACAATGTGAGACTTGTGTTGCACTAGCCACTCAGTCGTGTCCAGCTCTTTGGGACCCCATGGACTGTGTGCAGCCCGCCAGGCTCCTCTGTCCATGGGATTCTCCAAGCAATATTGGAGTGGGTAGCCATTTCCTTCTCCAAGGGATCTTCCCGACCCAGGGATTGAACCTGCATCTCCTTCATTGCGGGTAGATTCTTTACTGTCTGAGCAGTCAAATTTAAAATTTCTGTTTTTATAAGTTTAATTTCTAGATTTGAAAGTGACTTAGGTGCTTGAGAAGACTTTTTCATGTCATTTAAAGTTCTTAAAAAGAAATTTAATGTGTTAAATTTATAGATTGAGTTTAAAAGATTCAAAAGAGTTAAAAATTTCAAGTTTTAAAGGACAGAATATGAGTTGAAGTCCCTTTAAAACTGAGTGTTAAATTTTGCTAAATTTGCAAGTAAAATAAAAAGATTTGTAAGTAGAATTTAAAACAAGAAAAAAATGGAATATTTAATTAATTTTAATAAATTATATATTACTATTAAATGATATCTAGATAATCTTTTCTGTAAATGTCTTCCTGCTTATGCATACATGCTCAGTCGCTCAGTTGTATCTGACTATTTGTGACCCCTGGACCTGCTGGGATCCTCTGTCCATGAGGTTTTCCAGGCAAGAATGTCTTCCTAGGAAATCCCAAGTCTTACCCTAGCAGTTTATTAAGAGTAGTTTTTTCATTCTTTTTTTTTTTTTTTTGGTGACTATCCCAGCAATGAAGTGGGAGTTGAATGTCAGTCCCCAGAGGGGTCGTGTTATGGAGTTCTAAACCAGTCTGAAGTTAATCAGGAAAATGACTTTAGGTAGCTTAGGTTTCCACACACAATGTTGTCTATAATGGGCAAAGAGTAAATATAGTCTCCTCTCCCAGAAATGCCCACCGTCTTAAGGGAAAACAGTTCCTCTAAAACTGTTTCCAGTTGGAAAACTAGAGACTGAGGTTGGGCACCTTCAAGCAGAAAGCAAAGCATAAAGGAAGGTGTCATTCCAGCATGATGAGGAGTGATGGATCCTAATAGCTAAAGGTCAAGCCATTTCATACGCGTTACAAAAAAGAAAAGTGGAGTGAAGACAGGAACTGCAGAAAAATGGCAAGCATTTAACCTGCATGAAAGTATTTCAGAAGGTATTTTGCTGCTTTCTGCATGTAAGTTACATCTGTCTATAGTGAATAAAAATGACCATCTGTAATGTTTACAAATGCCAGAATATGCTGACATCAAAGTTAATTTCAAATAAAGCATAGCCTTGTATTATATTACATATAATAAAAGTCTTATTCTGAATATATGGAACGAGGTATACAATTTTATTTACAGGCACTTAGCTCCTCACTAATAAGCGTTCAACAAAAATACAGAAATGTCAACTTGAATGGTGTGCCGAGTGTGGCCTGTTGGGGCCCACATGTCTCAGTCTGGTCCTCTTACTTATCCCGGGGTTAAATCCAGGAAGTCATGCTATAGGAAAATGCGCGTGTGCTAAGCCGCTTCAGTCATGTCTGACTCTTTGCGACTCTAGGATTGTAGCCCGCCAGGCTCCTCTGCCCATGGGATTCTCCAGGCAAGAATACTGGAGTTGGTTGCCACGTCCCCCTCCAGGGGATCTTCCCAACCCAGGGATTGAACCCTGGTCTCCTGTGTCCCCTGCATTGACAGGAGGGTTCTTTACCACCAGCGCCACCTGGGAGCCTGCTATAGGGAAGTATCCTACAGAAAAGTATGACGCTATGTACATATACTAGAGGCTGTGTTTCCCCAAATAAAATGAAGGTTCTGTTTAGTTTGACGTCACTCTGATACCAGTTGTTCATTCTGACATTCTGATTGCTTGAAGTGGTGTCAAGAACCTGTGGCGGATTCATTTTGATATTTGGCAAAACTAATACAATTATGTAAAGTTTAAAAAAAAAAAAAAAAAGAAATCACGCAGTAGATTCCTTCTTTGGGGTTAAGATATCGTCTCTGGCAAATCATTGCCAAGATTTTATGAGACACTATCACATTCTTTTTTTAAAAAAAAAAATATAATCATTTAGCCATATTTCTCCTCCAACTACAGTTTCCTGGTCACACATACTGAATAATAGCTTCAGTTGATATTTGCTTGACTAATTATCATAAATCCTCTTACCTAGGCCATGTCTCAACACAAAGGAAGCTTTCAGGAAATGTCAATGCTGTTGAATTTTTGCTGAGAAAATTAAACCAGACAGAGATGCTTCCTCTTGGTAACTAGAAGAAAAACCCTATTGTCTCTTCAGGCCTGAGATATTACTGAGTTAAGCTGATAAACTATCAAATCTGTCATTTTGTTAAATTTATAAAAACATATGTATCAACTAAATGAACACTGCAAATGCCACATTCAATATTTGAAAGCTCTATTCATTATCCTGCTTCCCTGGTGGTTCAGCACTAAAGAATCCTCCTGCCAATGCAGGAGACGAGGGTTCAGTTCCTGGATTGGGAGGATCCCCTGTAGAAGGAAATGGGAACCCACTCCAGTGTTCTTGAGAAATCCCATGGACAGAGGAGCCTGAAATATAGTCCATGAGGTTGCAAAATAATTGAACATAACTTAGCAAGGGAACAACAACAACAAATTCACTATTCTATTGTTAAGTGTTGTAAGACACATATAAAAAATGTTTAAGGCCCTTCTGAGGACTATAAAAATGACAATGACCATCTAATACTCAAATCCAAGATACTAGGCTTAGTCCAGTTTCCTGAACTTGCAGAGAATTTAATGAAAATTTCCTGAATAATGAATTGTTGCTACAATCTACTCATTGAGAGGAAAAATAAATAGGTCAACTAGCTAATAAATGTGTCACCTAGCTAAAATGACAAATTAGCAACATTTTATTTTACCTCTGGCCGGCCAGGAAAAGGACTCTGCCTACAGGACTCAGAACCTACACGCATTTCTGAATGGCTGGCTGGTGAATCAAGAGTCCTTATGACCTAATTATGGAGAAAAAGAGGAAGAAGAGTATGTTCTCAGCCACTGAGTTTCCTATTAGTTCATGTAGAAACAGGAAAGCATTCAGAATTTATTTTTCTTAAGAGCAATTAAGCTTTGTAAGAAAGCAGGCCACAATAAAAAAAAAAAAGGCACTTAATATTCTAGTATGCGTGTAGAATGATGATCTTGCAAGGAAGAGAAAAGATTACAATGCCTGCTGTCAGAGCGTCTCGCTTTTGTGTCCTGTACCCCAAATCCTTACAGAAAGAGGTGAAACAGGGCTCGTGAGCCCAGCCTTCTCATCCACCCCTACTCACCTTTGTTTGGGCATCCTGTGCTGCTTAAATATCAGCTAGACACAGACCACCCCAAAATATAATCTCCAGCCCAAATTACTTGAATGAACTCTGCTTTTGGGTCCCCAGTTGCTTACGGACAAGGTCCACCGGAGGGCCGTGTAGACGTCTCAGATTTAGCGCGCCCCAAACTGTCTCTTTTTTTAACCAGCCTACCCTCCTCCACAGGGAAGAGCACTACCATCCACACAGTCCCCAAACCCAGAAACTCAGACCTCACAGTGGCCGCCTCGCTCCCTCCCCTCTCACCTGAAACCTGCTCATGATCTGTACTCGGACGATCCACGTATCAGCACACATGGATACTGGGTACACGGATACTGCACATCCCACATGTGCAGTATACCCTAAACCACATAGTCTTCTCCCTCCCTTGGACGATCCATGTATCAGTACACATGGATACTGGAGACACGAGCACTGCACATCCCACATGTGCAGTATACCCTAATCCACAGTCTTCTCCCTCCCCTGTGCTACTGCTAATTGGAAAGTTGCTTTACAATTTAAAAAATTGATTCAGTTAAATTAATTTTAATTAAAAACTTTCTTACTTTAAAATTAGAATTTGGGGGATGCAAATAAAATTCTTATAGGGTCTCATTACAAAGAAAAGCAAAAGGACATAGCAGTGTACAGAATAAATTCCCTTACTTTTCCCCGCCTCACTCTCATCTTCAGAAGTAACAATTATTAACATATTAATTAGTGTCTTCCCAGATCTTTTTGTATGCATTTAAGGAAACATGCACTTATACCCATAATCATAGATATTCAAAGATAAATGGAATTATAGTGTCTTGATTTATGATATTGTGTTAACCATGAAAGTGAAAGTAAAAGTCACTCACTTGTGTCCGACTCTTTGCAACCCCATGAACTATACAGTCCATGGAATTCTCTATGTCAGAATACTGGGGTAGATAGCCTTTCCCTTCTCCAGGGGATCTTCCCAACCCAAGGATCAAACCAAGGTCTCCCACACTGCAAGTGGAGTCTTTACCAGCTGAGCCATAAGCAAAGCCCGAGAATACTGGGGTGGGTAGCCTATCTCTTCTCCAGTAGATCTTCCCAACCCAGGAACTGAACCAGGGTCTTCTGCATTGCAGATGGATTCTTTACCAACTAAGCTATCAAGGAAGCCCATATCTTGGGGATTACTTTATATTAGTACATATAATAATATCTAACATTTAGTAATTATTATCCGCTAAAAATGATTCTAAGTGTTTGATATGTACTATCTCACCTAATTACCACATTATGTGTGATTTGTATTATAGATAGTATCCCTGATTCACACATCAGAAAACAGGTACATATAGAAGTCAACTAATTACAGATAAAATAGAGAAAACAACTTAGCTAGATGGTAGAATATAAATTTAAATTTTTTATACCAGCTACAAACTGAAAGCACCAATATTAAAATATACAATAGCAGAAGAAATCAAGTAACTAAGAATAAGTAGAACATGTTGCAAACTAAAAGTTATTGGGTGTAAGTGTGTGAACTTCAAAATTACCTAAATAAACAGTGAGATGGTGTTCATGGAAGATTCTCCACAAATTGGCCTATCAAAGCAATATAATTAAAACCCCACAGAGGTATGTGTGTATAAACTGACAAGCTGATTCTAAAGTTTACATGCAAATGGAAAGGGACAAGAAGAGCCAAAACATTACTGAAGAAGGACAATGAGGGGAAACAATTAGGGCCAAGCACCAAATTTACCTTAAGGGAATAAGAATTAAGATGGTACAGACAGGGACTTCCCAGGGGGTCCAGTGGCCAGGACTCTGTGCTTCTAATGCAGGAGGCCTTGGTTCAAATCCTAGTTGGGGAACTTGATCCCACAAGTGACATGTGGGACATGGGTTTTAGTTGTCACATGTGGGATCAAGCTCCCTGACTAGGGTTTGAACCAAGGCCTATCTATCTATCTATCTATATCTATATATATTTGAGGAAGGGAATGGCAAACCACTTCAGCATTCTTGCCTTGAGAACCGCATGAACAGTATGAAAAGGCAAAAAGATATGACACTGAAATATGAGCTCTCCAGGTTGGTAGGGGCCCAATATGTTACTGGAGAAGAGTAGAGAAATAACTCCAGAAAGAATGAAGAGACAGAGCCAAAGCAAAAACAACACCCAGCTGTGGACGTGACTGGTGATGGAAGTAAAGTCTGATGCTGTAAAGAGCAATATTTCATAGGAACCTGGAATGTTAGGTCCATGAATCAAGGTAAATTGGAAGGAGTCAAAGAGGAGATGGCAAGAGTGAACATCAACACTTTAGGAATCAGTGAACTGAAATGGACTGGAATGGGCAGAGTGAACTCAGATGACCATTATATCTACTACTGTGGGCAAGAATCCCTTAGAAGAAATGAAATACCCTCATAGTCAACAAAAGAGTCCAAAATGCAGTACTTGGGAACAATCTCACAAATGACAGAATGATTTCTGTTCATTTCCAAGGCAAACCATTCAATATCATAGTAAACCAAGTCTATGTTCCAACCAGTAACGCTGAAGAAGCTGAAACTGAACGGTTCTATGAAGACCTACAAGACCTTCTAGAACTAACACCCAAAAAAGATGTCCTTTTCATTATAAGGGACTGTAATGCTAAAGTAAAAAGAGAAGACATACCTGAAGGAACAGGCAAATTTAGCCTTGCAGTACAAACTGAAGCAGGGCAAAGGCTAACAGAGTTTTGCCAAGAGAACACACTGGTCATAGCAAACACCCTCTTCCAACAACCCAAGAGAGGACTCTCACGTGGACATCACTAGATGTTCAATGCTGAAATCAGATTGTTTATATTCTTTGTAGCCAATGGAGAAGCTCTATATAGTTAGCAAAAACAAGACTGGGAGCTGACTGTGCTTCAGATCATGAACTCCTTATTGCAAAATTTAGATTTAAATTGAAGAAAGTAGGGAAAACCACTAGATCACTCAGGTATGTCCTAAATCAAATCCCCTACGCTTATACAGATAAAGTGAGAAATAGATTCAAGGGATTAGATCTGATAGACAGAGTGCTTGAAGAACTATGGACAGAGGTTCATGACCCTGTACAGGAGACAGAGATCAAAACCATCCCCAAGAAAAAGAAATGCAAAGAGAAAATGGTTGTCTGAGGAGGCCTTACAAATAGTTGAGAGAAGAAGAGAAGCTAAAGGCAAAAGAGAAAAAGGAAACCTATATCCATTTGAATGCAGAGTTCCAAAGAATAGCAAGAAGAGATAAGAAAGCCTTCTGCAGTGATCAATGCGAAGAAACAGAGGAAAACAATGAGAGAGACTAGAGATCTCTTCAACAAAATTAGAGATACCAAGGGAACATTTCATGCAAACATGGGCACAATAAGCAGAAGATATTAAGAAGAGGTGGCAAGACTACATGGAAGAACTGTACAAAACAGATCTTCACGATAACCATGAAGGTGTGATCACTCACCTAGAGCCAGACATCCTGGAATGTGAAGTCAAGTAGGCCTTAGGAAGCATCACTACAAACAAAGCTAGTGGAGGCAATGGAAATCCCGTTGAGCTATTTCAAATCCTAAAAGATGATGCTGTGAAAGTGCTGCACTCAATATGCCAGCAAATTTGGAGAACTCAGTAATGGCCTCAGGACTAGAAAAGGCCAGCTTTCATTCCAATCCCAAAGAAAGGCAATGCCAAGGAATGTTCAAACTACTGCACAATTGCACTCACCTCACATGCTAGCAAAGTTACGCTCAAAATTCTCCAAGGCAGTCTTCAACAGTATGTGAACCATGAACTTCCAGATGTTCAAGATGGATTTAGAAAAGGCAGAGGAACCAGAGATCAAATTGCCAACATCCATTGGATCATTGAAAAAACAAGAAAGTTACAGAAAAACATCTACTTCTGCTTTATTGACTAAGCCAAATCCTTTTACTGTATGGATCATAACAGACTGTGGAAAATTTTTAAAGAGATGGGAATACCAGACCACCTGACCTGCCTCCTGAGAAATCTGTTTGCAGGTCAAGAAGCAACAGTTAGAACTGGACATAGAACAACAGATTGGTTCCAAATCAGGAAAGGAGTATGTCAAGGCTGTGTATTGTCACCCTGCTTATTTAACTTACAGGCAGAGTACATCATGTGAAATGCCAGGCTGGATGAAGCACAAGCTGGATTCAAGATTGCAGGGAGAAATATCAATAATCTCAGATATGCAGATGACACCACCCTTATGGCACAAAGTGAAGAAGAACTAAAGAGCCTCTTTTTTGTTTTGTTTATTTATTTATTTATTTTATTTTTAAACTTTACAATATTGTATTAGTTTTGCCAAATATCTAAATGAATCCGCCACAGGTATACCTGTGTTCCCCATCCTGAACCCTCCTCCCTCCTCCCTCCCCATATCCTCCCTCTGGGTTCTCCCAGTGCACCAGCCCCAAGCATCCAGCATCATGCATCAAACCTGGACTGGCGACTCGTTTCATACATGATATTATACATGTTTCAATGCTATTCTCCCAAATCTCCCCACCCTATCCCTCTCCCACAGAGTCCATAAGACTGATCTATACATCAGTGTCTCTTTTGCTGTCTCGTACACAGGGTTATTGTTACCATCTTTCTAAATTCCATATACATGTGTTAGTATACTGTATTGGTGTTTTTCTTTCTGGTTTACTTCACTCTGTATAATAGGTTCCAGTTTCATCCATCTCATTAGAACTGATTCAAATGTATTCTTTTTAATGGCTGAGTAATACTCCATTGTGTATATGTACCTCAGCTTTCTTATCCATTCATCTGTTGATGGGCATCTAGGTTGCTTCCATGTCCTGGCTATTATAAACAATGCTGCGATGAACATTGGGGTACACGTGTCTCTTTCCCTTCTGGTTTCCTCAGTGTGTATGCCCAGCAGTGGGATTGCTGGGTCATAAGGCAGTTCTATTTCCAGTTTTTTAAGGAATCTCCACACTGTTCTCCATAGTGGCTGTACTAGTTTGCATTCCCACTAACAGTGTAAGAGAGTTCCCTTTTCTCCACACCCTCTCCAGCATTTATTGCTTGTAGACTTATGGATCGCTGCCATTCTGACTGGCATCAGAATTTTTGGGGGCTCCAAAAACACTGCAGATGGTGACTGCAGTCATGAAATTAAAAGATGCTTTATCCTTGGAAGGAAAGTTATGACCAACCTAGACAGCATATTAAAAAGCAGAGACATTACTTTGCCAACAAAGGTCCATCTAGTCAAAGCTATGGTTTTTCCAGTAGTCATGTATGGATATGAGAGTTGGACTATAAAGAAAGCTGAGTCCTGAAGAATTGATGTTTTTGAACTGTGGTGTTGCAGAAGACTCTTCAGAGTCCCTTGGATTGCAAGGAGATCCAACCAGTCCATCCTAAAGGAAATCGGTCCTGAATATTCATTGGAACGACTGATGCTGAAGCTGAAACTCCAATCCTTTGGCCGCCTGATACAAAGAACTGACTCATTTGAAAAGACCCTGATGCTAGGAAAAATTGAAGGCAGGAGGAGACGGGGATGACAGAGAATGAGACAGTTGGATGGCATCACCGACTCAATGGACATGAGTTTGAATAAGATCTGGGAGTTGGTGATGGACAGGGAGGCCTGGCATGCTGCACTCCATGGGGTCACAAAGAGACGGGCACGACTGAGTAACTGAACTGAATATATATTTTTAAGATGGTGCACACAGTAAAACATATGTCGCAGAAGATGAGTTCAGTAACAGACCCATCCTTATACAGGTACTTGATTTATGAAAGGGGCACCATTGCAAAGAAAGTGGGGGATGACTGTCTTTTCAATAAATGGTGCCAGAACAATGGAATAGCCCATAAGCAAATGAAAATGAAATCTTGACAATATTTTATCACACACACAATTCTGCATGAATTACATAGATAAGAAAAGTAAAACATTAATTTTCTAGAAGAAAACATACAAGAATGTCTTTGAAACCCTGTGTAAGGTAAAGACATTTTAAGCAAATCACAAGCATAGCAAAAACCATAAAGGAAAAAATACGATGATAAATTGACCTAAATTAAGACAAAGAAGAAATTCTATTCCTCCAAAGTGAAAGGCAAGACCTTGAGTGGACAAAGATATTTGTCCTGTATACATGGAATGAAAGATTTGCATCTAGAATATACATGTTTTAGAATTGAATATGAAAAAAAGTGTGTGAACTAAAGGAAACATATTACAAAAGACATCCAGATGACCCATACATACATAAATGTAAAGGGTTCAATATCATTATTCATAAATAAATGAAAACACAATGAAGAACTATTATATACCACCAGACTGGCTATAATGAGAAAGACTAAGAATATCAAATGTTGGCAAGAACATATCACAACTGTGCTGATGAGAGTTTAAATGGTACCCCACTTTAGAAAAGCATTTAAACACGCTCATACACTGTGATCCAGAAATTCCATTCCAAAAGGCCTGTATAAGAACAGCTGGAGCAGTTTATAGAAAATAGAAATTGTGGGTTCATAAAAGTCTGGTGGAACTCGCTCCTCAAATTATCTGAACCTAATTCCTATTTAGGGGTATTCAACTCCATTTCAATTTTACTTAAATAGACAAAACTGGAAACCACTCATGTATCCCTCAAAAACAGCACGAATAAATACATTTGTGGAGTATTGACACAACAGCAAAATGACCTACACCATCTACTGATTGTTACAGGTCTTTAACAATAAGTGCACACTGATGTGTGAATGTAAAGTCCAAAAATGAGAAGTACTAGGAATTATTGGAAGAACTCTAAACTGAAACTGCAATTCAGATTAATCAGGTTTTCCATGCCTAGGTCATAACAGATATTTAGACAATAGATATGTCTAAATGTTAAATTCTTATGGTCAATTATTATTACCTCATTAGTTGGCACAATGTAGGCTTTCGGTGTATGTGTGTTAAATTGAAATTCTGGCTTGGAAACTGAGGATAAGAGAGCATTTCATCCTCTCTTGAAGTGATCAGTGGATTTTGGAAAATGTCTAAGATGATGGACTAAACAGATGAAGTTTACAACCCCTCAGAGTTGTTGGATTCCTGCTGTAAGCATGCCACAGGCTTCCGATAGGCTGGTGGAGTAACTCAAGATCCAGGCAATATACTCTCATCATCATGTCAAGCTGCGAGAAAGAGAAACATATCTGGGTGAGGGGATGCTAAATAGAAAGGCTTATAATTAAAGACCAAGAGTTCTTTCACAGAGTAGGTGGATGTAGAAAGGAAATTCAGCTTGCAGTCTCTCTCTCTACCAGAAATATACTGAGGGTGCCTTCTTCTGCCCTCTGTTTTAGTCAGGTTGAATATTCATGGGTCCATTCACTTTTCTAGCTAATTTCAAATGTTGTAGGATGTAATTAACCATTAAATCAGGCATAGAAACATGATATAAAGTGTATTTGTAGTTCATTCTTGGGTTTTTCCAGAGGCAATGTCATGGGAAATGATTCTCTAAATTTGGGCTTTTTTTTTCCTTTCAAGAACTCAGCATTTTTAGCTGTATAACACAGGGGGCCCAGCCTGATGCTCTGTGATGACCTACAGGGGTGGAACAGGTGGGTGGAGGGAAGCTCAAGATGGAGGATAAGTGTGTGTGTGTGTGTGTGTGTATACGTGTGTGTGTGTACACGTGTGTGTGTGTGTATGTGTATATGGGCTTCCCAGGTGGCGCTAGTGGTAAAGAACCTGTATGACTGATTCTTCTTGGCATATGGCAGAGACCACCACAACATTGTAAAGTAATTATTCTCCAAGTAAAAAAAAATAATATAGCCTTTTTATCACGTGACCTTCAGAGCACACAGGTGTCTTCCTTTGTTTTAGCCTCCACTTTGGATGTTAATAGTAAATGATTCTCTGCTTTTCCCCAAAAGATTTATGGGCTAACCTATCTGATTTGAAGTTGAAACCAACAATTTGATGTGTGTTCTCCCCTCAAAGATTTTGCGTTATCTGTAAAAGGCTTCACTTGACACCCAGTGCATTCATGTGTAGTCTGTTTCTACAAGAAGAATTATCTCCACTTGGCCCTTACTGGTACCTAGAGGTGGAGTAAAAATTGGGAGCTTGGGGTTGACATGTACATACAACTACACACAAAATAGATAAGCAACAAGGACCCACTGTATAGCACAGGGAACCCTGCTCAGTATTGTGTAATTACCCAAATAGGAAAGGAACTTGATAAAGAGTTGATATATGTATATGTATAATTGAATCACTTTGATGTACATCTGAAACTAACACCATATTGTAAATCAACTATAGTCCAATATAAAATGTACAGGGAGGGAGGTGGGAGGGGAGTTCAGGATGGGGAACAAGTGTACACCCGTGGTGGATTCATGTTGATGTATGGCAAAACCAATACAATATTGTAAAGTAATTAGCCTCCAATTAAATAAATTTGTATTAAAAAACTGACCAGTTACATCTTTGACAACTATATCAAAGTGCTCCCATGCATTTAAAATATGAAAAAGTACAAATAAAGAAGAATTTTGTGAAAAATAAAATAAAATAAAAATTTAGAAAAAAAATAAAAATGAAGTAAAACAAAACAAAAAACAATACTAAAGAGGCAGCTGTTGATAGAAAAGAAAGTTGGTTTTAATCAGAAAGTTGGCAATCTGCGGAGAAGGCAGACTTGTGTCCCCCTAAAACTGACTCTGAAGATTTTACTCAGTCATGAAATCTTTTAAAGTGAAAAGTGGAACTCATCTCAGTTAATCATAGAGGAGGGGGTCAAACTTCTAGCCACATCCACTTTATGCAGATTTGTCATCTCCTTATCATCTTTCTCAGAGGAGGCAATGGCACCCCACTCCAGTACTCTTGCCTGGAAAACCCCATGGACGGAGGAGCCTGGTAGGCTGCAGTCCATGGGGTCCCTAAGAGTCGGACATGACTGAGCGACTTCACTTTCACTTTTCACTTTCATGCATTGGAGAAGGAAATGGCAACCCACTTCAGTGTTCTTGCCTGGAGAATCCCAGGGACGGGGGAGCCTGGTGGGCTGCCGTCTATGGGGTCTCATAGAGTCGGACACTACTGAAGTGACTTAGCAGCAGCAGCAACATAATCTTTCTTTAGAGGCTATCTTCTTTACACAGTTTGCTTGTGAGATTACTGAAGAGGAAGCTGTGGAAGAGATCTGGTCACCCACTAATTACTAATTCTTAATTTCTACTTTGATCTAAGAAAAGAACCAACTTGTTGGTCAAGATATCATGTGGGCAAAAGATTTGACAGATGTGCTTGGGCCAGAGACAAGTAGGTCATGCAGCTGCCTGGTTAAAAGTTACAGTGTAGCTGAGCTAAGATGACAAGAAAAAAGAGTTTTCTGCTGAAGGCAGTTTCTTGCAAAGAGCTCCCTACAACCAGTTCCCCATCAGATATCATTCCATTTCTATGGGACAGGGATGAAGGTCCATCTCCAGTAACCGCTTCATGCTGAGAAAGAGCATTGAGATCTTAGAAGAAAAAAAAATACTGTCATGAGTTTGATGCATCTCTTTGCTGATAGTTTTAGTTGCTCATTTGCATGTACAGGCAGTACAAGTCACAATTATTTTGATGCCCACAGAGTCATAGATTATTGTGAGCAATCGGGTTAATCTCCTTCTTTTGAGGCCAGTTCTTGGAATTTGTGAAGCCCTAGATTCATGATGCTCAAGATTGAGCATCTGATATCATGACTACAGTCTGGTCATCATGCAGTTAGCTTTTTCCCTCTGGTGGCAGTAATAGAATCTATAAAATGATTCAGGGATGTGCATCAGATTCTGAATCTGTGACTCTATTGTCCTGATCACAAACTGCTTGAGCGTGATCTTTTGTGACTCAGGAAGGCCTGAGAGATTTTAGCTTTCCGACAACAAGGGCAAAGAAAAGTCTTTGTACTTGGAGAAGGGTGGCTGCAGAATCCTGCTTGGTTCCAAACAGAGACAAAAATGTGTAAGAAATTATTAAAGACATGGTTAGACAATAAGACGATGACATTTCATTCAAAGATATGGAACAACTTCAGTGAAAAATCATAGCAGATCAAGGACCAATAAATAGCTTGTGACATGCAGTGATAATAATGTTCAGTAAGTGCCAGGCTGGCTTAAACTAATGTCTGCTGCTGCTGCTGCTAAGTCACTTCAGTCGTGTCTGACTCTGTGCGATCCCACAGATGGAAGCCAACCAGGCTCCCCTGTCCCTGGGATTCTCCAGGCAAGAGACTGGAGTGGGTTGCCATTTCCTTCTCCAGTGCATGAAAGTGAAAAGTGAAAGTGAAATCGCTCAGTCATGTCCGACTCTTAGCGACCCCATGGACTGCAGCCTACCAGGCTCCTCTGCCCATGGGATTTTCCAGGCAAGAGTACTGGAGTGGGGTGCCATTGCCTTCTTCCACCTAATGTCTACGTTCCAGTAAATGGATCATTATTGAAAGTAGAATAATTTTCAACTAATTTGTCAGTCACTGGAATATTTCAGCCAGTTGATAAATGTTAGCTAAGCATGAAAGAAAATAGATAGCAGTAGATAGCAGATCATTGTTAGCAAATCCCACTGTGAATGTCTAAACTGATATCAACATACTGTTAAAAAAAACTGTATTTTAAAACGATTGGAAACTTCCACTTCCAAAGAGAGTAAGGAAAATCACCTGTAAACATTGCTTTCTTCTGACAAAACACAAGCTAGATAAGCTATAAAATCAGTTTTTAAAAATATGTCAACTGGATGCCTGAGGCTGGTGCACTGGGACGACCCAGAGGGATGGTACGGGAGGGAGGAGGGAGGAGGCTTCAGGATGGGGAACACGTGTATACCTGTGGCAGATTCATGTTGATATATGGCAAAACCAATACAATATTGTAAAGTTAAAAAATAAAATAAATTTTAAAAAAAAAAATGTCAACTAATACAACATTGTAAAGCAACTATCAGTTCAGTTCAGTCGGTCAGTCATGGCCAGCTCTTTGCGACTCCATGGACTGCAGCACGCCCAGCTTCCCTGTCTATCACCAACTCCCAGAGCTTACTCAAACTCATGTCCATTTGAGTCTGTGATGCCATCCAGGGTCTTTTCAAATGAGTCAGTTCTTCGTATCAGGTATCCAAAGGATTGGAGTTTCAAATTCAGCATCAGTCCTTCCAATGAATATTCAGGTTTGATTTTCTTTAGGATGGACTGGTTGGATCTCCTTGAAGTCCAAGGGACTCTCAAGAGTCTTCTACAACACCACAATTCAAAAGCATCAATTCTTTAGCACTCAGCTTTCCTTATAGGCCAACTCTCACATCCATACATGACCACTGGAAAAACCATAGCTTTGACTAGACGGACCTTTGTCAGCAAAGTAATGTCTCTGCTTTTTAATATGCTCTAGGTGTGCCATAACTTTTCTTCCAGGAAGCAAGCGTCTTTTAATTTCATGGCTGCAGTCACCATCTGCAGTGATTTTGGAGGCCAAAAAAATAAAGTCAGCCACTGTTTCCACTGTTTCCCCATATATTTGCCATGAAGTGATGGGACCAGATGCCATGGTCTTCATTTTCTGGATGTTGAGTTTTAAGCCAACTTTTTCACTCTCCTCTTTCACTTTCATCAAGAGGCTTTTTAGTTCTTCTTCACTTTGTGCCATAAGAATGGTGTCATCTGCATATCTGAAGTTATTGATATTTCTCCCTGCAATCTTGATTCCAGCTTGCGCTTCATCCAGCCCAGCATTTCTCATGATGTACTCTGAATATAAATTAAATAAGCAGGGTGACAATATACCCGCCTTGACATACTCCTTTCCCTATTTGGAACTATACTCCAATAAAAATTAATTTAAAAGATATATCAGAGACCTGATGATGCAAACAAAACTAAATCAAGAATTTCTGGAACATGACAATTCTTTACAGCAGTAGATCACTTTCAGGACTTGCAAAGCAGTGAAAAAAGGAAGAATCTACTTTAAGGATAAAAAGAAACCAAAAAATTTAATGAACTCTTACAGTCATATGTCAAATGTTATGATAAACTGGAGTCCTGAGCAGCCTCAGCTACAGAGCAGTCTAAAGTCACCTACTAAACATTCCCTTCAAACCTTTGATAAGAGCAGGGGTAGCAGGCTGAAGTCTTCAGCTGGAGAGCTAGAAAACACCCCTCCCACTCCCAGAAAACTTCAGGACTTCACCAAATGCATTGTGACTGCATACCTTCTGAGGCTAGAGATGGAGCAGCAGAGTACATTTTTCTAAGAGCAGAAAGGCAGTGGTGAGAATGGAGAATGAAGAAAATTCTTTAGCAACCCAGAGAGCAGATGACAAAGAACTAAACCGTAATCCAAAGTAATATGATGGCAGCAGGGCTATAAAGCTTAAAAAGGTTCCTAAAATCTCGAAGATGCTCAGATCCTAAGCCCTGCTAAAGAGAAACTGAATCTATTCTATTATCAAAATATCCTAAGCCAGTGACGAGCTGAATCTAACAAAAGTGACATCTCAGCCTTTTCCTCAATTACAGAACGGGTTATCCAAGCTCCCCAAACCAGCAGCCCTACAGAAGAAGGTACAAGCCCTTTTTGGAGAAACATATTTATTTCTCTACACACACAAGATTCAGCATTAAAACAGATTATGAGACACATAAAGAATCAAGAAAATGTGACTATGGAAAAGCAAAGATATTCTCAATGGAAATAGCCTCAGAAATGGGCCAGATGTTAGAATGACCAGAATTTTTTTTTAATGAATGTATTAAAACAAATACTGTAAAAAGTAAACAACATGAGGTGAGAACAGTCAATGGGAAATTTGAGCAGACGTGTGAAAACTACAGCATTCAGTTCAGTTCAGTCGCTCAGTCGTGTCCGACTCTTTGCGACCCCATGAATCGCAGCGCACCAGGCCTCCCTGTCCGTCACCGACTCCCGGAGTTCACCCAGACTCACGTCCATCGAGTCAGCGATGCCATCCAGCCATCTCATCCTCTGTTGTCCCCTTCTCCTCCTGCCCCCAATCCCTCCCAGCATCAGAGTCTTTTCCAATGAGTCAACTCTTCGTATGAGGTGGCCAAAGTACTGGAGTTTCAGCTTTAGCATCATTCCTTCCAAAGAAATCCCAGGGCTGATCTCCTTCAGAATGGACTGGTTGGATCTCCTTGCAGTCCAAGGGACTCTCAAGAGTCTTCTCCAACACCAACAGTTCAAAAGCATCAATTCTTTGGTGCTCAGCCTTCTTCACAGTCCAACTCTCACATCCATACATGACTACTGGAAAAACCATAGCCTTGACTAGACAGACCTTTGTTGGCAAAGTAATGTCTCTGCTTTTGAATATGCTATCTAGGTTGGTCATAACTTTCCTTCCAAGGAGTAACCGTCTTTTAATTTCATGGCGGCAATCACCATCTGCAGTGATTTTGGAGCCCAAAAAAATAAAGTCTGACACTGTTTCCACTGTTTCCCCATCTATTTCCCATGAAGTGATGGGACCGGATGCCATGATCTTCATTTTCTGAATGTTGAGCTTTAAGCCAACTTTTTCACTCTCCACTCTCACTTTCATCAAGAGGCTTTTTAGTTCCTCTTCACTTTCTGCCATAAGGGTGGTATCATCTGCATATTTGAGGTTATTGCGATTTCTCCTGGCAATCTTGATTCCAGCTTGTGCTTCTTCCAGTCCAGCGTTTCTCATGATGTACTCTGCATATAAGTTAAATAAGCAGGGTGACAATATACAGCCTTGACATACTCCTTTTCCTATTTGGAACCAGTCTACCAAATGGAAATGTTAGTAATGAAAATACAATATCAGAAATGAAGAATCCGTTTAATGAAATGAACAGCAGATTGGACATAGCACAAAAAAAGAGTCAGACACCTGAATATAGGTCAGTAGTTTATTCAAATTGGAAAACACAAAGAGGGGAAAAAAAACTGAAAAGAAAACATAACAGATCAATATCTGTGGGAAAATATCAGGTAATTTATATACAAACAATTGGGGAAGCAAGAGAGAAGATGAAGCAAAAGAAATATTTGAAGAGGTAACAACTGAGGATTTATCAAACATTATCAAAGAAATTAACTCAGAGATTCAAGAAATAATCTCAAGTAAACCTCAATCAAGACAAATTAAAAGTAAAGTATGCTGAACTGTATCATAGTCAAGCCACAAAAAGCCAAAGATAAAGAGAATATTATCAACATAACCAGAGAAAAATGTAAGATATTCATAGGGGCGCAACAGTAAAAGTGATGTCTTGCTTCCAATGAGAAACAGAATGGTCCAGAAAGAACATTACCTGCGATGCTCACAGGGAAAAATGTTAACCCCCAAATTCTACGTTCAGTAAAAAACTAGTGCTAAAGAAGGAAGATGAAATAAAGACATTTAAAAATACACATGTTGTTGCTTAGTCGCTAAGTTGTGTCCGACTCTTTGTGACCCCATGGAGCCGCCAAGGATTTCCCAGGCGAGAATGCTGGAGTTGGTTGCCACTTCCTACTCCAGGGGATCTTCTGGACCCAGGGACTGAACCCATGTCTCCTGCATTGCAAGCAGATCCTTTGCTGAGCCACCAGGGAAGCCCCCAAAATACACATAGACACTGCTATATGCGAAATAGATAACTAAAAAGGACCTGCTGTGTAGCACAGGGAACTCTAATCAGTGCTCTGTAATGGCCTACACGGAGAAAGAAGCTAACAAAGAGTGGATATATGCATAACCGATTCACTCTGCTGTACACCTGAGACTAACACAACACTGTAAGTCAAAGTGAAATTGGAAGTTGCTCAGTCTTGTCACACTCTTTAAACCCCCATGGACTATACAGTCCATAGAACTCTCCAGGCCAGAATACTGGAGGGGTAGCCTTTCCCTTCTCCAGCGGATCTTCCCAACCCAGGGGTTGAAACCAGGTCTCCTGCATTGCAGGTGGATTCTTTACCAACTGAGCTACCAGGGAAGGCCGTTATAAGTCAACTCGACTCCAATAAAAATTAAACAAAACAAAGCAAAGTCCGACTGTATAGTGCAGAGAACAATATCCAGTATTCTATGATAAACCATAATGGAAAAGAATATTTTTTTAAAGAACATATATAATTGAGTCACTTTACTGTACATCAGAAATTGTCACAACACTGTAAATCAACTACATTTCAATAATAAAAAGAAACAATGAGTAGGGAATTTGTCAACAATGAACTGACACTACAAGAAATATTCAATTAATTTCTTCAGGCTGAAGGGAAATGAAAATAGATGGATAGGCTTTTTTGTTTGTTTGCTTATTTTAGAGATACTCTTCCATAGAATTTGAAGTTAGATGAAAGAAATTTTTTTAAAGCATGATTCTTCAGCTTAAAAAGTACCTAGAATGTGCTGAAAAAAAGTTGTCTTTTTTTTTTTTTTTTTTGTGGTAATAATTCCCCCAATGCAAAACAAACAAGTAAACTCAGCAAATGGAAAAGCTTATATAACAGCCTTTCAGTTAGGAAGATGTGAATAATTCCCAACATTTGTAACACTTCCAAGAATTTCATGAAATAATGCTTTAACATTCTGACTCAAAAGATAGTAGCTTTTCTAAGAATTTGTCCATTTCTTCCACGTTGTCCATTTTATTGGCATATAATTGTTGATAGTAGTCTCTTATGATCCTTTGTATTTCTGTGTTGTCTGTTGTGATCTCTCCATTTTCGTTTCTAATTTTGTTGATTTGATTTTTCTCCCTTTGTTTCTTGATGAGTCTAGCTAATGGTTTGTCAATTTTATTTATCCTTTCAAAGAACCAGCTTTTGGTTTTGTTGATTTTTGCTATGGTCTCTTTTGTTTCTTTTGCATTTATTTCTGCTCTAATTTTTAAGATTTCTTTCCTTCTACTAACCCTGGGGTTCTTCATTTCTTCCTTTTCTAGTTGCTTTAGGTGTAGAGTTAGGTTATTTATTTGACTTTTTTCTTGTTTCTTGAGGTGTGCCTGTATTGCTATGAACTTTCCCCTTAGGACTGCTTTTACCGTGTCCCACAGGTTTTGGGTTGTTGTGTTTTCATTTTCATTCGTTTCTATGCAAATTTTGATTTCTTTTTTGATTTCTTCTGTGATTTGTTGGTTATTCAGCAGCGTGTTGTTCAGCCTCCATATGTTGGCATTTTTAATAGTTTTTCTCCTGTAATTGAGATCTAATCTTACTGCATTGTGGTCAGAAAAAATGCTTGGAATGATTTCTATTTTTTTGAATTTACCAAGGCTAGCTTTATGGCCCAGGATGTGATCTATCCTGGAGAAGGTTCCATGTGCGCTTGAGAAAAAGGTGAAATTCATTGTTTTGGGATGAAATGACCTATAGATATCAATTAGGTCTAACTGGTCTATTGTATCGTTTAAAGTTTGTGTTTCCTTGTTAATTTTCTGTTTAGTTGATCTATCCATAGGTGTAAGTGGGGTATTAAAGTCTCCCACTTTTATTGTGTTATTGTTAATTTCTCCTTTCATACTTGTTAGCATTTGTCTTACGTACTGTGGTGCTCCTGTGTTGGGTGCATATATATTTATAATTGTTATATCTTCTTCTTGGATTGATCCTTTGATCATTATGTAGTGACCTTCTTTGTCTCTTTTCACAGCCTTTGTTTTAAAGTCTATTTTATCTGATATGAGTATTGCTACTCCTGCTTTCTTTTGGTCCCTATTTGCATGGAAAATCTTTTTCCAGCCCTTCACTTTTAGTCTGTATGTGTCCCCTGTTTTGAGGTGGGTCTCTTGTAGACAACATATGTAGGGGTCTTGTTTTTGTATCCATTCAGCCAGTCTTTGTCTTTTGGTTGGGGCATTCAACCCATTTACATTTAAGGTAATTACTGATAAGTATGTTCCCGTTGCCATTTACTTTATTGTTTTGGGTTCGAGTTTATACACCGTTTTTGTGTTTCCTGTCTAGAGAATATCCTTTAGTATTTGTTGGAGAGCTGGTTTGGTGGTGCAGAATTCTCTCAGCCTTTGCTTGTCTGAAAAGCTTTTGATTTCTCCTTCATACTTGAATGAGATCCTTGCTGGGTACAATAATCTGGGCTGTAGGTTATTTTCTTTCATCATTTTAAGTATGTCTTGCCATTCCCTCCTGGCTTGAAGAGTTTCTATTGAAAGATCAGCTGTTATCCTTATGGGAATTCCCTTGTGTGTTATTTGTTGTTTTTCCCTTGCTGCTTTTAATATTTGTTCTTTGTGTTTGATCTTTGTTAATTTGATTAATATGTGTCTTGGGGTGTTTCTCCTTGGGTTTATCCTGTTTGGTACTCTCTGGGTTTCTTGGACTTGGGTGATTATTTCCTTCCCCATTTTAGGGAAGTTTTCCACTATTATCTCCTCAAGTATTTTCTCATGGTCTTTCTTTTTGTCTTCTTCTTCTGGAACCCCTATGATTCGAATGTTGTAGCGTTTAATATTGTCCTGGAGGTCTCTGAGATTGTCCTCATTTCTTTTAATTCGTTTTTCTTTTATCCTCTCTGATTCATTTATTTCTACCATTCTATCTTCTAATTCACTAATCCTGTCTTCTGCCTCTGTTATTCTACTATTTGTTGCCTCCAGAGTGTTTTTAATTTCACTTATTGCATTATTCATTATATATTGACTCTTTTTTATTTCTTCTAGGTCCTTGTTAAACCTTTCTTGCATCTTCTCAATCCTTGTCTCCAGGCTATTTATCTGTGATTCCATTTTAGTTTCAAGATTTTGGATCAATTTCACTATCATTATTCGGAATTCTTTATCAGGTAGATTCCCTATCTCTTCCTCTTTTGTTTGGTTTGGTGGGCATTTATCCTGTTCCTTTATCTGCTGAGTATTCCTCTGTCTCTTCATCTTGTTTAAATTGCTGAGTTTGGGGTGTCCTTTCTGTATTCTGGCAGTTTGTGGAGTTCTCTTTATTATGGCGTTTCCTCACTGTGTGTGGGTTTGTACAGGTGGCTTGTCAAGGTTTCCTGGTTAGGGAAGCTTGTGTCGGTGTTCTGGTGGGTGGAGCTGTATTTCTTCTCTCTGGAGTGCAATGAAATGTCCAGTAATGAGTTATGAGATGTCTATAGTTTTGGGGTGACTTTCGGCAGCCTGTATCTTGAAGCTCAGGGCTGTGTTCCTTTGTTGCTGGAGAATTTGCTTGGTATGTCTTGCCCTGGAACTTATTGGCCCTTGTGTGGTGCTTGGTTTCAGTGTCGGTATGGAGGCAATTGATGAGCTCCTGTCAATGAATGTTCCTTGGAGTCAGGAGTTCCCTGGAGTCAGGGTTTGGACTTAAGTCTCCTGCTTCCGATTATCGGTCTTATTTTTACAGTAGTTTCAAAACTTCTCCTTCTATACAGCACCACTGATAAAACATCTACATTAAAGATGATAAGTTTCTCTACAGTGAGGGTCACTCAGAGAGGTTCACAGGGTTACATGGAGAAGAGAAGAGGGAGGAGGGAGTTAGAGGTGACCCAAATGAGATGAGGTGAATCAATAGTGGAGAGAGTGGGCTAGCCAGTAGTCACTTCCTTATGTGCACTCCACAACTGGACCACTCAGAGATGTTCACGGGGTTATACAGAGAAGAGAAGAAGGAGGAAGGTAACAGAGGTGGCCAGAAGGATAAAAGGGGGGAATGAAAAGGAGGGAGACAGATCCAGCCAGTAATCAGTTCCCTAAGTGTTCTCCACCGTCTGGAACACACAGAAATTCACAGAGTTGGGTAGAGTAGAGAGGGGTTAGGGAGGAGACACAGGCGACCTGGTGGAGAAAAAGGAGGGTCCAAAGGGAGAGAGAGCAGTCAAGCCAGTAATCTCACTCCCTAGTGAAAAATGGGTCCTGAAGATTGGGTCCTTAAAGGTACAAAATTGGTAACAAATACATAAAAGCAAAAATTAAAAATCTAGAGTAGAGTTTGGAATTTCAAAAATACGATGTTAAAGAAAAGAAGAAGGAAAAGAAAGAGAGAAAGAACGAACAAACAAAAACAAACAAGGTCGTGAAAATTATAAAGAAAGTACAGGTACAAAATTGATAACTAATACCAGAAAGCGAAAATTAAAAATCTAGAGTAGAGTTTGGAATTTCAAAAATACGATGTTAAAGAAAAGAAGAAGGAAAAGAAAGAAAAAACGAACAAACAAAAACAAACAAGGTCGCAAAAATTATAAAGAAAGTACAGGTACAAAATTGATAACTAATACCAGAAAGCAAAAATTAAAAATCTAGAGTAGAGTTTGGAATTTCAAAAATACAATGTTAAAAAAAAAAAAAAAAAGAAGAAGAAGAAGAAAAATAAAGAGAGAAAACAAACAAACAAATACGAACAATGTCACAAAAATTATAAAGAAAATACAGGTACAAAATTGATATCAAATACCAAAAAGCATAAATTAAAAATCTAGAGTAAAGTTTGGAATTTCAGATATACAATGTTATATAAAAGAAGAAGAGAAAGAAACAGAGAAGAAGAAAAAAAAAAAAAGTCACAGAAATTATATAAAAAAAAACTATAGGTACAAAATTGATAACATATACCAAAAAGCGAAAATTAAAAATCTAGAGTAGAGTTTGGAATTTCAAAAATACAGTGTTAAAGAAAAGAAGAAAAAAACAAACAAAAAAAAAAACAAGGTCAAAAAATTATAAAATATATATATATGAAGTTTGCTGAAGAAGAAAAAAAAATAGGGTCTTTTTTTTTTTTTTTTGCAAAGTAATAGGTTATAAAAGTGAAAATTAAAGGAACAATAGAGGACTTAAAAAATTTTTTTTTTTATTAAAAAAAAAAAAAGAAAGAATGATCGTAAAAATAATAAAAATATATCTAGGGCTTTTTTGGGTTTTTTTTTTTTTTGTGGGTGTTGTGGGTTCAGTTCATTTTTGGCTAGTTCCTTGGTCAGATTTATATTTCTCAAGATCTATAGGCCCCTTCCTATGTAGATGCAAAAATCCTTAACAAAATTCTAGCAATCAGAATCCAACAACACATTAAAAAGATCATACACCATGATCAAGTGGGCTTTATCCCAGGGATGCAAGGATTCTTCAATATCCGCAAATCAATCAATGTAATACACCACATTAACAAATTGAAAAATAAAAACCATATGATTATCTCAATAGATGCAGAGAAAGCCTTTGACAAAATTCAACATCCATTTATGATAAAAACTCTCCAGAAAGCAGGAATAGAAGGAACATACCTCAACATAATAAAAGCTATATATGACAAACCCACAGCAAACATTATCCTCAATGGTGAAAAGTTGAAAGCATTTCCTCTAAAGTCAGGAACAAGACAAGGGTGCCCACTTTCACCATTACTATTCAACATAGTTTTGGAAGTTTTGGCCACAGCAATCAGAGCAGAAAAAGAAATAAAAGGAATCCAAATTGGAAAAGAAGAAGTAAAACTCTCACTATTTGCAGATGACATGATCCTCTACATAGAAAACCCTAAAGAGTCCACCAGAAAATTACTAGAAATAATCAATGACTACAGTAAAGTTGCAGGATATAAAATCAACACACAGAAATCCCTTGCATTCCTATACACTAATAATGAGAAAACAGAAAGAGAAATTAAGGAAACAATTCCATTCACCATTGCAACGGAAAGAATAAAATACTTAGGAATATATCTACCTAAAGAAACTAAAGACCTATATATAGAAAACTATAAAACACTGGTGAAAGAAATCAAAGAGGACACTAATAGATGGAGAAATATACCATGTTCATGGATTGGAAGAATCAATATAGTGAAAATGAGTATACTACCCAAAGCAATTTATAGATTCAACGCAATCCCTATCAAGCTACCAACAGTATTCTTCACAGAGCTAGTACAAATAATTTCACAATTTGTATGGAAATACAAAAAACCTCGAATAGCCAAAGCGATCTTGAGAAAGAAGAATGGAACTGGAGGAATCAACCTACCTGACTTCAGGCTCTACTACAAAGCCACAGTTATCAAGACAGTATGGTACTGGCACAAAGACAGAAATATTGATCAATGGAATAAAATAGAAAGCCCAGAGATAAATCCACGCACATATGGACACCTTATCTTCGACAAAGGAGGCAAGAATATACAATGGATTAAAGACAATCTCTTTAACAAGTGGTGCTGGGAAATCTGGTCAACCACTTGTAAAAGAATGAAACTGGACCACTTTCTAACACCATACACAAAAATAAACTCAAAATGGATTAAAGATCTAAACATAAGACCAGAAACTATAAAACTCCTAGAGGAGAACATAGGCAAAACACTCTCCGACATACATCACAGCAGGATCCTCTATGACCCACCTCCCAGAATATTGGAAATAAAAGCAAAAATAAACAAATGGGACCTAATTAACCTTAAAAGCTTCTGCACATCAAAGGAAACTATTAGCAAGGTGAAAAGACAGCCTTCAGAATGGGAGAAAATAATAGCAAATGAAGCAACCGACAAACAACTAATCTCAAAAATATACAAGCAACTCCTACAGCTCAACTCCAGAAAAATAAACGACCCAATCAAAAAATGGGCCAAAGAACTAAATAGACATTTCTCCAAAAAAGACATACAGATGGCTAACAAACACATGAAAAGATGCTCAACATCACTCATTATCAGAGAAATGCAAATCAAAACCACTATGAGGTACCATTTCACACCAGTCAGAATGGCTGCGATCCAAAAGTCTACAAATAATAAATGCTGGAGAGGGTGTGGAGAAAAGGGAACCCTCTTACACTGTTGGTGGGAATGCAAACTAGTACAGCCACTATGGAGAACAGTGTGGAGATTCCTTAAGAAACTGGAAATAGAACTGTCTTATGATCCAGCAATCCCACTGCTGGGCATACACACTGAGGAAACCAGAAGGGAAAGAGACACGTGTACCCCAATGTTCATCGCAGCACTGTTTATAATAGCCAAGACATGGAAGCAACCTAGATGTCCATCAGCGGATGAATGGATAGGAAAGCTGTGGTACATATACACAATGGAGTATTACTCAGCCATTAAAAAGAATACATTTGAATCAGTTCTAATGAGGTGGATGAAACTGGAGCCTATTGTACAGAGTGAAGTAAGCCAGAAGGAAAAACATAAATACAGTATACTAACGCATATATATGGAATTTAGAAAGATGGTAACAATAACCTGGTGTACGAGACAGCTAAAGAGACACTGATGTATAGAACAGTCTTATGGACTCTGTGGGAGAGGGAGAGGGTGGGAAGATTTGGGAGAATGGCAATGAAACATATAAAATATCATGTAGGAAACGAGTTGCCAGTCCAGGTTCGATGCATGATGCTGGATGCTTGGGGCTGGTACACTGGGACGGCCCAGAGGGATGGTATGGGGAGGGAGGAGGGAGGAGGGTTCGGGATGGGGAGCGCATGTATACCTGTGGAGGATTCATTTTGATATTTGGCAAAACTAATACAATTATGTAAAGTTTAAAAATAAAATAAAATTGGAAGAAAACACACACACACACACAAAAAAAGATAGTAGCAAAAGATACCAAACGCTGACTAAGCCAAATGATAAATTTCATTTTGAGAAATATGGAAAAATCACATGGCCATAATGAAAAATAATGACTTAATCAGACACTGTCTTGAAAAGATTCAGAGAAAGAATTCTATGGGAAAAAATGTTTTGGGAGAAAAATTAATCTGAAGACACAAACAGGCTGCTCCTTACTCCTAAAATAGATCTCAATTTCAAGAAGAAAATAGCCTATTTTTCTAGCGTTGTATCTAAGATATTCAGGGCACACACTAGAAGGCTGAAAATATGAGAAAGGAACGTGTCTGGTGACCTTTTATACTTTCCCCGGGAATTTTTTTTTTCTGCTGGCAGAAAAAAAAATAAAAGCCACTTGTATACCAAGGATGCAATCAACGACAAGAAATTAATGTGTGCATATGTGCTGAAAACAGCATCACTCTCAGCTAAAAATTAGGCATGTCTTACCTATGTGTGGGCTTCCCTCATAGTTCAGTTGGTAAAGAATCCACCTGCAATGCAGGAGACCCCGGTTTGATTTCTGGGTCAGGAAGATTCGCTAGAGAAGGGATAGGCTACCCATTCCAGTATTCTCAGGCTTCCCTTGTAGCTCAGCTGGTAAAGAATCTGCCTGCAATGTGGGAGACCTGGGTTCGGTTCCTGAGTTGGGAAGATCTCCTGGAGAAGGGAAAGGCTACCCACTCCAGTATTCCGGCCTGGAGAATTCCAGGGACTATACAGTCCATGGACACGACTGAGCCACTATCTCTTTCAGTTTTAGATATGTGTGGACCATAAGAAGTCGGTCTTTTTTTCTGGGTAGGTTGTTTGTCTCAGAGCCTCAAAAGCAGCAAAGATTTCTAACTAATTCTCCTTCTGTGTACTTTAGGGCCCAATATATATTCCTTCCCCCTCTAGTTTTATTTGACACTCAGAACCTGCCTCTATTGGTATTAATTTCCAAGGTTTTCTTTTGAAAATAAGTTCAGTGTTAGGAGCAGCAGCATCTTTGATCTTAAAGATTGTTTTTCTGAAAATAATGATGGGATCCAGTTAAGGGAAGAGAAAGTTTAATATCGGGTTCTTTAAAATATACTAGCAAATATCCTTGCATAAAGTCTCAAGGAAAATAATTGAAATCAGTCTCTTTCATGAAACTTGAGTAGATTCATTAGGATTCCTATACAAAGATCATCTATTTGTCTAAAAAACGAAACAAGACAAAGAAGTCAACTGTATGTTAAGCTCTTTAGCCAGATGTAGTATCTAAGTGTGCCATCATCCTTGTAGCAAACTTAAGGAAATCAGTAATTCATTGTGGGTCGTAGCTGCTACCGGTGCCCCATGCAAATTCCCTGGCACTTTCCACTTGGTTTGCACCTGTTAGAATTTCAGCTGCGTTCCTGCTTTACCCAAGGCCTTTCCCCTTGGATCTTGGAGCTCACTTCACTGCCTTCAAGACAAGACAGAAATGCCAGGGATTACGTGTCCCTTGGACCAGCTTCCATCATGCTAGGTTGGAGTCATGTGAATATCCCAGCTCGCTCCCTTAGGAGGGAACCCTCTCGGGTGTGGTCCACATTGGTTCCTAAGGTTCACTTGAATGATACTAAGCCCTTTAGTGGCTGCCTTCTCCACTGTCTCATTTCCTCACTCCTCTCCTAGACATCTCTGAAACCACCACCTACGTAGGCTTTCTGTTCTCTAGTCCTGTGTCTCAGGATTTTCTTCTAGGAGACCCAAACAAAGGCATTCTGGAGGCATTGCTCATCTACTCTGCGATTGTTCAGAGGTTCAATTTTCTCTAGTGAAGTGAATCAGCACTTCTTGACTTCAGTTATAAAACTGACACTTTCAGTGGCTGAGTCAAAGCCTTAGCCAGTGAAACTACATTACAAAATTATGTTATGAATAACAGCGCAGGTTTTATATAATTTTGCTATCAAAAGTGGGGGTCCAGCTGCTCGCTGCTCAAAAGCCACTAAAGAGGGGAGGTTGGTGGAAAGGAAAGTTTGCTTTATCTTGGTGGCCTGCAACCGGGGCGGGAGGCAGGAGGACCCCAGTTCAACGACCAGCTCCTCCTGCTGACAATCATTGGGCAGGAGCTTTTCTGGGTAGAAGGAGGGGCCACATGTAGAGACCGCACAGCCGCCTCTCACAGTCATCCTGAAGTTGGTCATGCAGTGGTCTAATCAGTGTCATCCTGATTGTTTCAGGTATCGTTAGTCATTTCTTTGAGGCCGGTTGTCGTAATTGGGGCAGCTCATGACATCATGTGGTTAACTTCTTCCACTTGTGGGGTTTCCAGTCTCTGTAAGACAGCTCACAGGATATTGCTCAGGATATCATCTACAGTCCTTGAGAAAGAACTAAAGGTCCTTGACTTTGCCTAATGATTGTCGGACACGACTGAGTGACTGAACTGAACTGATTATTTTTTGATTGTTTTCCTTTGCTTCTGTGTTTTCTCACTTGTTGGTTAAACCGATTGGCTAAAGTTTTTCCACAAACAAAAGGTGGGCTGAGGACACGGGAGACGAGGGCTTGGTTTCAATGTCAGCCTACCATAGGAGACCACCCTTTCCCGACGACGTTCCAAAGGTCGTTATCTGCAAAGCTTTCCTGGGTGACCCATTATTTCCTAGACAAGCATTCTCTCATCTCCTCTTCAGGGAATTATAAGACTTGATGCTGGCATTCTGAGGACAAGACAGAGATGTTGTTGAGAGTTTCTGCTTGAGGCAGGCTCCCTGCTTTGACTTTGGTTTGCAACCTTTAACTTTATCTGGGTTGTGGGTCTCAGAGCCTCCAGACTCTGTTTCCTTTTTCCTTGGCAAAAAATCTCCACTTTTTATCCTGGGTGGAGAGAGATACTTGCAGAAGGTGAGAATGGTAAATACCTTATACATTGATTTAACCAAAATCCTTGTTTTCAGCCCCAAGCTTTCACCCACATTCCGCTGGTTCTCCAATTCCTGGGACTTTCCAGGGAGGAGAAAGGGACATTGGTTTCTCCTTAGTATCTGTCTTATGCGCTCTCAGGTTTCAGGTTTCTCTGCTACTGTTACCACTCCTCCAACTGAGTCCATGTTTCCCCTTCTGCTGTTCTGCTCCCAGTTCTCTCTGTCCTTGTAGCCTTATTCCTTTTAAGTAATTTTAGTGAGATTTCAGTGTGAAAAGAAGAAATGTTGAGATTAAAATCACTAGGTTGCACAGAAGCTATAAATTGGGTTTTGTTTTTTTTTTTGCAAAGAAATGTCAACTAAGGTTATCATTGCCATCATGAGTCCTACAATCCTTCCAGTTTTGCAAAGTGCACGATCTGAGCATGTGTTCAGCTTCTTTACATAAAAGTTTCATTTTTATAATAGGGAAGAATCAAGACCTGCAGGAAAGTATCCGATTTCTCTGCTGCAAAATCGTGTTTAAGACATAAAAGCCGTCACATTTCTATGGACCCTGTGCTGTTTTAGAGCCAGTAGCATAAAGTTTCATTTAATCTGCATGAACCAAGCGTCAGTTCAGTTCAGTCATTCAGTCATATCCGACTCTTTGTGACCCCATGAATCGCAGCACGCCAGGCCTCCCTGTACATCACCAACTCCCAGAGTTCACTCAAACTCATGTCCATCGAGTCTGTGATGCCATCCAGCCATCTCATCCTCTGTCATTCCCTTCTCCTCCTGCCCCCAATCCTTCCCAGCATCAGGGTCTTTTCCAATGAGTCATCTCTTCGCGTGAGGTGGCCAAAGTATTGGAGTTTCAGCCTCAACATCAGTCCTGCCAGTGAATACCCAGGACTGATCTCCTTTAGGGCGGACTGGTTGGACCTCCTTGCAGTCCAAGGGACTCTCAAGAGTCTTCTCCAACACCACAGTTCAGAAGTATCAGTTCTTTGGTGCTCAGCTTTCTTCACAGTCCAACTCTCACATACATACATGACTACTGGAAAAACCAAAACCTTTTTTGGCAAAGTAATGTCTCTGCTTTTGAATATGCTATCTAGGTTGGTCATAACTTTCCTTCCCAGGAGTAAGTATCTTTTAATTTCATGGCTGCAATCACCATCTGCAGTGATTTTGGAGCCCAGAAAAATAAAGTCTGACACTGTTTCCACTGTTTCCCCATTTATTTCCCATGAAGTGATGGGACCAGATGCCATGATTTTAGTTTTCTGAATGTTGAACTTTAAGCCAACTTTTTCACTCTCTTCTTTCACTTTCATCAAGAGGCTTTTTGTTCCTCTTCACTTTCTGCCATAAGGGTGGTGTCATCCGTGTATCTGAGGTTATTGATATTTCTCCCAGCAATCTTGATTCCAGCTTGTGTTTCTCCCAGCCCAGCGTTCCTCATGATGTACTCTGCATATAAGTTAAATAAGCAGGGTGACAGTATACAGCCTTGACATACTCCTTTTCCTATTTGGAACCAGTCTGTTGTTCCATGTCCAGTTCTAACTGTTGCTTCCTGACTTGCATACATGTTTCTCAAGAGGCAGGTCAGGTGGTCTGTTATTCCCATCCCTTTCAGAATTTTCCACAGTTTATTTGGTGCCAAGTGGAATTTTTTTTTTTTTTTTTTTGCCTTAAAGGAAAAATAAAAGCATTAAGAGTTTGACTGTCTACTCACACGTGGCTCTCTGCAACAGTCACACGGTCAGTCCGTCTGTGCTGGTAGATCAGGGCTGTTGCTATTGGTTGTTTAGTCACTCAGTCATGTCCATTTGTGACCACGTGGACTGTAGCCACCAGGCTCCACTGTCCATGGGATTTCCTAGGCCAGGCTACTGGAGCGGATTGCCATTTCCTATGGCAGAGGATCTTCCCAACCCAGGGACTGAATCCACGTCTCTTGGATCTCCTGTACTGGGAGGCAGAAAGCTTTATCTAACAGTAGGTAATGCATTATAAAAATAAAAACCTACTGAACATGGTTCAGTCTTGATGTGCTTATTTCCTTTTTGATTTCTAATTTCTTTCAGGTTGTAAACTACTTGTAGAGTATGAGGGAGGTGATAAAATAAGGTAGGCATTGTATATATAAAGGCTCCAAATGGTACATTCTTCATGTTTCATCAACAACACAGTTAAAATATGCAAGAAAAATATTAGGATTGGCTTTCTGTAGCTTCTGTGTTATATTGCTCCTGCTAGAACTGCACAATCAGAGGAGCAAAAGAAGGATGCTGGGTCGTACATTTTATATTTAGAGAGTCTTACAATAGGAGCAAATGCCAATTATTTTCTACAATATTTAGTTGAAGAGTTAAATGAAGCATTTAATACCAGTGAAAAGATAAAGAAATAGATATACAGGGGTCCCATCACTTCATGGCAAATAGATGGAGAAACAATGGAAACAGTGACAGACGTTATTTTCTTGGGCTCCAAAACCACTATAGACGGTGACTGCAGCCATGAAATCAAAAGATACTTGCTCCTTGGAAGAAAAGCTATGACAAATCTAGGCAGCATATTAAAAAACAGAGGCATTACTTTGACTACAAAGGTCCATATAGTCAAAGCTATAATTTTTCCAGTAGTCATGTATGCGTAGAAGAGCTAGACAATAAAAAAGGCTAAAAAAAGGCTGAGAGCCGAATTAATGCCTTCGAACTGTGGTGCTGGAGAAGACTCTTGAGAGTCCCTTGGACTGCAAAGAGATCAAACCAGTTACTCCAAAAGGAAATCAGCCCTGAATATTCATTGGAAGGATTGATGCTGAAGCTGAAGCTCCAATACTCTGGCCAAATGATGCGAAGAGCTGATTCATTGGAAAAGACCCTGATGCTGGGAAAGATTGAAGGCAGGAGGAGAAGGGGATGGCAGAGGATGAGATGGTTGGATGGCATCACCAGCTCAATGGACATCAGTTTGAGCAAACTCTGGGAAATGTTGAAGAACAGGGAAGCCTGGTGTGCTACAGTCCATAGGGTCACAAAGAGTTGGACATGACTGAGGGACTGAACAGCATATAGGGGAGGGAGGGAGAGAAAGAGAGAGAATGCCTCTTGCACTTTATAAATAAATGCTATTAATAAATCTGGAATTTGAACCGAGAATTTGTTTAGGGAAAGTATGAGCAAGAGGAGGCTCCTGTTGTACCAAATTTGCCTAATTATTTAAAAATAAATGTTCAGTTCTGCCTAGGATTTAGTAATATTTTTAAAAAATATTGAAGTAGAGTTTATATGCAATATTATAATCAACTCCAGGTGTACAGTACATGGATTTATAATTTTTAAAAGCTGTATTCTCTTTATAGTTATTATAAAATATAGGCTTAGGATTCAGAAACTTTAAATGGTAGAGCTTTATTAAGAAGTTTAGTATAAGTGATAAGTATCTTTGAAGTCTTTCATGAGCTTTTCTTTAAGAAGTAAGAGTTAATAACTATGGAGAAGTGCCACCTGGTGCTTAAACAAGACAAACGATCATATGCCAAGGGAAGACCATGACCGTCAGTGTCACCTGCTAGGAGCTAAGTCCACTCAATAAGGCCATGTGGCAATATCAAGGGTCATGTAGCAGATGTGGGTACTCTACATAGAGTTAAGTCTTTCCCTGTGACAGACTTCAAAGTTTACTCCTTAGGTACAATAATTTCATGCCACAAAGACTAAACAACAGCTCAAACCTATAGCAGGGAAGAAATTTAGCTGTTTACACTTAGCAAATGTAGCAGATTCATGAGCTTAAATGCATAAATAAGCAGTTATTTTAAGCCACTACATTTTGGGCTGATTAGTTATAAAGCAATAGATAATACAGCAGATACTAATGATCAATCCATAACAATCAATTAGTTTAATATGCAGCGGTGTGAGATAAGAACTTGGGATCAGAAACTTATTTTTCAGAATTACTAAAAATATGTCAAAAGATAACCATAGGCTTACATCTCCATAAGTCATCCTTACTTACAAAATTGATAAAGCCGTTGAAATTCTATCTTCAAATCTAACTCTACTGAATTTTCTTGGCAGTTACAATCCTCACACTTGCATTCAAACACACAATCATGTGAACATGACTCTAGGGTCTCAGTGCTGTTCAGCTATGATTCTAAATCTATTAATAAATTATAAAATCAATGGGCATCACTCCATGGACCAATAACCAACTCATTTCATACAGGCCACAGAACAATTGGCCCATTGTAACCATCCTGCATTCTGGCTGCTCTGTGTTAAATTTCCTCTCATGAGAGTCAGGAAGAAACCCCAGCTATTCCATCTCAACCTCTTCTCCACCCTGAAGAAGGCTAGTTTGCTTAATGAACACAATTAAGACATCATTTCTTCTCTAAAATGTCTATTGTGGCTTTCATTTGTGACCAGTTTTGCCTTTTTTATATAGGTTTTTATGAATATATTTAAAATAAAGCTTGCTTGCAATAAATACTAACTCAGAAAATTAGAAGTCAGAATTTTTAGGGTCAGTAGGATGTTTTCCAAGATGAGGTAAGATTTTAAGAAATTTTAAGAAATCTATAGGGTCAGTGTGATTATTCCCAAGATGAAGTCTCTGCAGCCTGAAGTGTCTGAGGGCATGCAACTACTCATCAGTGAACCCAGGTCTTATAGAATGCACCACAAGTGTGAGTATCTTTTCACCGATCTATCTGCATAATAGAAGAGCAGTCAGTGGAAAAGTGGCAAGATTGCTTTTTTATCCACTAGTACTTTTGTCTATGCTTTATATAAGTAGTGGCTGTAAGTTACAGTGTTATCTGTGTAGGTGAAATTCAAGTTGCAGTTACTATCTGTGAAGTCTGGCTGTCTCCTCCAGGAAGAAGATGGTAGGGGAATTTAAAGCTCCCTGTCCCCAGTTCTTACACACACACACACACAAAACAGTAAGAAACTCTTGTGATAGAAACCTACAGTGACTTTCAGAGACTACAACAGTAATTCTAACCTGTCCTTTAACTTCAGACTTATACAAATTTCTTTTACATATAAAAATCCGAGATATTTCAATTAAAGACCAGATTATATGATATACACAGGTAACTTGCTTTTTTGAAATGTTATTAACATCATATTCGTTGTAAGTGTTCAGTTCAGTTCAGTTCAGTCGCTCAGTGGTGTCCAATTCTTTGCGACCCCATGAATCACAGCACGCCAGGCTTCCCTGTCCATCACCAACGCCCGGAGTTCACTCAGACTCATGTCCATTGAGTCAGTGATGCCATCCAGCCATCTCATCCGCTGTCATCCCCTTCTCCTCCTGCCCCCAATCCCTCCCAGCAACAGGGTCTTTTCCAATGAGTCAACTCTTCACATGAGGTGGCCAAAGTACTGGAGTTCCAGCTTTAGCATCATTCCTTCCAAAGAAATCCCAGGGCTGATCTCCTTCAGAATGGACTGGTTGGATCTCCTTGCAGTCCAAGGGACTCTCAAGAGTCTTCTCCAACACCAAAGTTCAAAAGTATCAATTCTTTGGCACTTAGCTTTCTTCTCATTCCAACTCTCACATCCATACATGACCACTGGAAAAACCATAGCCTTGACTGCTAAGTCGCTTCAGTCTTGTCCGACTCTGTGTGACCCTATAGACGGTGGCCCACCAGGCTCCCCCGTCCCTGGGATTCTCCAGTCAAGAACACTGGAGTGGGTTGCCATTTCCTTCTCCAATGCATGAAAGGGAAAAGTGAAAGTGAAGTCGCTCAGTTGTGTCCGACTCTTCATGACCCCATGGACTGCAGCCCACCAGGCTCCTCCATCCATGGGATTTTCCAGGCAAGAGTACTGGAGTGGGGTGCCATTGCCTTCTCCAATAGCCTTGACTAGATGGACCTTTGTTGGCAAAGTAATGTCTCTGCTTTTGAATATGCTATCTAGGTTGGTCATAACTTTTCTTCCAAGGAGTAAGCGTCTTTTAATTTCATGGCTGCAGTCACCATCTGCAGTGATTTTGGAGCCCAAAAAATAAAGTCTGACACTGTTTCCACTGTTTCCCCATCTATTTCCCATGAAGAGATGGGACCAGATGCCATGCTCCTAGTTTTCTGAATGTTGAGATTTAAGCTAACTTTTTCACTCTCCTCTTTCACTTCCATCAGGAGGCTCTGTAGTTCTTCACTTTCTGCCATAAGGGTGGTGTCATCTGCATATCTGAGGTTATTGAGATTTCTCCCGGCAATCTTGATTCCAGCTCATGCTTCTTCCAGCCCAGCGTTTCTCATGATGTACTCTGCATATAAGTTAAATAAGCAGGGTGACAATATACAGCCTTGACGTCCTCCTTTTCCTATTTGCAACCAGTCTGTTGGTCCATGTCCAGTTCTAACTGTTGCTTCCTGACCTGCATGTAGGTTTCTTAAGAGGCAGGTCAGGTGGTCTGGTATTCCCATCTCTTTCAGAATTTTCCACAGTTTATTGTGATCCACACAGTCAAAGGCTTTGGCATAGTCAGTAAAACAGAAATAGATGTATTTCTGGAACTCTCTTGCTTTTTCCACGATCCAGTGGATGTTGGCAATTTGATCTCTGATTCCTCTGCCTTTTGTAAAACCAGCTTGAACATCTGGAAGTTCATGGTTCATGTATTGCTGAAGCCTGGCTTGGAGAATTTTGAGCATTACTTGACTAGCGTGTGAGATGAGTGCAATTGTGTGGTAGTTTGAGCATTCTTTGGCATTGCCTTTCTTTGGGATTGGAATGAAAACTGACCTTTTCCAGTCTTGTGGCCACTGCTGAGTTTTCCAAATTTGCTGGCATATTGAGTGCAGCACTTTCACAGCATCATCTTTCAGGATTTGAAAGAGCTCAACTGGAATTCCATCACCTCCACTAGCTTTGTTCGTAGTGTTGCTTTGTAAGACCCACTTGACTTCACATTCCAGGATGTCTGGCTCTAGGTGAGTGATCACACCATCGTGATTATCTTGGTCGTGAAGATATTTTTTTGTACAGTTCTTCTGTGTATTCTTGCCACCTCTTCCTAATATCTTCTGCTTCTGTTAGGTCCATACCATTTCTGTCCTTTATCGAGCCCATCTTTGCATGAAATGTTCCCTTGGTATCTCTAATTTTCTTGAAGAGATCTCTAGTCTTTCCCATTCTGTTGTTTTCCTCTATTTCTTTGTGTTGATCGCTGAGGAAGGCCTTCTTATCTCTCCTTGCTGTTCTTTGGAACTCTGCATTCAGATGTTTATATCTTTCCTTTTCTCCTTTACTTTTCATGTCTCTTCTTTTCACAGCTATTTGTAAGGCCTCCTCAGACAGCCATTTTGCTTTTTTGCATTTCTTTTCCATGGGGATGGTCTTGATCCCTGTCTCCTGTACAATGTCACGAGCCTCAGTCCATAGTTCATCAGGCACTCTATCTATCAGATCTAGGCCCTTAAATCTATTTCTCACTTCCACTGTATAATCATAAGGGATTTGATTTAGGTCATACCTGAATGGTTTAGTGGTTTTCCCTACTTTTTTCAATTTAAGTCTGAATTTGGCAATAAGGAGCTCATGATCTGAGCCACAGTCAGATTCTGGTCTTGTTTTTGTTGATTGTATAGAGCTTCTCCATCTTTGGCTGCAAAGAATATAATCAGTATTTTTTTGGTGTTGACCATCTGGTGATGTCCATGTGTAGAGTCTTCTCTCGTGTTGCTGGAAGAGGGTGCTTGTTATGACCAGTGCATTTTCTTGGCAAAACTCTATTAGTCTTTGCCCTACTTCATTCCGTATTCCAAGGCCAAATTTACCTGTTACTCCAGGTGTTTCTTGACTTCCTACTTTTGCATTCCAGTCCCTTATGATGAAAAGGACATCTTTTGGGGGTGTTAGTTCTAAAAGGTCTTGTAGCTCTCCATAGAACCGTTCAGCTTCAGCTTTTTCAGTGTTACTGGTTGGGGCATAGACTTGGATTACTGTAATATTGAATAGTTTGCCTTGGAAACGAACAGAGATCATTCTGTCATTTTTGAGATTGCATCCAAGTACTGCTTTTTGCACTCTTTTGTTGACCATGATGGCTACTCCATTTCTTTTAAGGGATTCCTGCCCACAGTAGTAGATATAATGGTCATCTGAGTTAAATTCACCCATTCCAGTCCATTTGAATTCGCTGATTCCTAGAATGTTGATGTTCACTCTTGCCATCTCCTGTTTGACCACTTCCAATTTGCCTTGATTCATGGACCTGACATTCCAGGTTCCTATCAATATTGCTGTTTACAGCATTGGACTGTGTTTCTATCACCAGTCACATCCACAACTGGGTATTGTTTTGGTTTGGCTCCACCCCTTCATTCTTTCTGGAGTTATTTCTCCACTGATCTCCAGTAGCATATTGGGCACCTACTGACCCGGGGAGTTCCTCTTTCAGTGTCCTATCATTTTGCCTTTTCATACTGTTCATGGGGTTCTCAAGGCAAGAATACTGGAGTGGTTTGCCATTCCCTTCTCCAGGGGGCCACGTTGTGTAGACTTCTCCAATTCCCTATTACATATATTGTGAGATGGTCACAACACTAAATCTAATTAACATCTATGGTCATATAAATGTTTTCTTGTGATGAAAAGTGTTAAGGTTTACCCTTTAAACAATTTTAAAATGTGCAGTACAGTATTATCGATTATAGTCACCACACTGTACATTCCATTCTCAAGACTTATAACTGGAATTTTGTACCTCTTGAGCCCCTTAACACATTTTGCGACCCCCCCTACCCTCTGCCTATGACAATCACTAACCTGTTCTATCATTGAGTTTGGGGTTTTGTTTGCTTTGTTTTAGATTCCATGCATAAGTGAGATCAAACAGTACTTGTCTTACTCTGTTTGACATTTCATTTAGCACAATCCCCTCAAGGTCCATCCATGTTGACATGTAAAATGTATATAAACATCTACCATCATATGAGGCTTTCCCAGGTGGCTCAGTGGTAAAGAATCCGCCTGCCAACACAGGAGATGTGGGTTCGATTTCTGGGTTGGGAAGATTCCCCCTGAAAAGGAAGTGGCTATGTGAGGCTCCAGGACAGCTCAGTTCGGCTGTGGAGGTGAAGAGCCTGTGGCCAGAACAAGACTTCTGAGAAAAGTCAAAGTGGCTGGATGGTGGTGACTGAAGGAGAGGTGGGAGGTGATGAGGTCAGAGAGAGGCAGGAGCCGCATCTGTCCAGGATAAGAAGCTCAGATCTTATCCCTAGTGTAAAAGGATCCATCCGAAGGCTTTCCACAGGGAAAGATATCTCAACTGATCTTTAGCTTTTTAGAGTGCTGTGACCGCATTCGTGGAGAAAGACTGCTCTGATGCCCCTAAAATTTGGTCTATGTTTCACAACATGCAAAGGAGTGGAAAACAACCTAATCAAATAAACAAGACAAAATATAACTGGAATTATTTGACCATGATTTTGACCAAACAACTGGGGAAAGAAAGTCACAGAAAAGGGCAGCTGTGACCCAGTACAGTCTAAGAATCTAGGAACTTTGAAGACACTCATTAAAACTCATGGTAAAGGGGTCAAAATCAGTTTCGTGAAAGTCACAGAAATGAATCTCAATATGAACATAAATGTGTTCTGTTCTAAATCTAGCTCATTTTCACATTCTTTTTCTTGACTTTGATCATTTATTCTACATTTATGTGAACTGTCCTTGAGGGAGCAGAGATGCTCCATAAGCCGTTTGCCTCATTCCCTGAGGACCAAAGCATTAAGCTGCTGGAGAGCCCCTATAGTATCTTATGTACCATCCCATGTATCTCAACTGCAAATTTATGAGATAGGTGCTAGGTTTTATTTTTTTTCTATTTTCCAAATAATGTTATGGTGTTTCCAAATATGTCTGGTGTTTCATTTTGTTCTTTTGTTTAGAACATATTTATCTGTCTTTTCATTTGGTTTGACCAGTGGTTCTTGTTTCTATGAATTAGGTGAAACAAAAGAAAAAAAAAAAAAAAAAACCTTTTAAAAGGTTGGGTGTCATGCAATAGCCTCCCCACCACTATTTATTGAGGTAAATTGTGTGTGTGTGTGTGTGTGTGTGTGTGTTTGGTAGTAATTTAATGCTCCTCTGAACTGACTCCTGTGGTTTCAGAAGCTGGCCTCTGAACAGTCATGCACATTGATACAGACTCTCATGATGAGAACTTCATTTTCTGCTTGACTTTGTAAGTGAAATTACACTATGACACCATTCTTTTCTGTTGTCACTAAAAGGTATTAATGAAACATGGCGCCAGAAATTTATTTGCAAGATTGCCTTCTATTATATCCTTTGATCTGAAAATACCTTTTTAGATTCTTGTAACAAGAGAAGGGGGAGAAAGAAAAACTGTTCATTAGTCCTGGAAATCAAACGTTTTGTCTGGTCTCCAGATTGAAGGGAAGTCAACGTTTTCAGAGAGGTCTTAATGTCATACAAGAGAGCTATTCTCAAATGAAAACTATATCAGTGTTTATATTCTGCCACTGGATCCCATGCCTCAGGTTGTCTTTCAAGAGGATGTCCTACTTATCAAGAAACGAGAAATCACTGGAAAGCCTATGAAACTCGTTGTTCAGAGTTTAAATGTTTAGCATCTAAGCAAGATGTTTAGCATCAAGATGAAGATTTTTGGAGTGTTTGCCTGTTGACTGACTCCTTGTTCTCACCACTCAGAGAATAAAAACACTGATACTTAAACAGCAGCCTGTTCAGATGTTCTAATCCAAAGACAACTCATCCAAGACTCTTAGAACATTCTGTCTATCTCCTGGGCTATTTCACCATGATTTATTCATCACACTAACCTAACCAAGGTCAGCGAGTTTTCATCCACTCTGCAGTCAAGGGTCATCTACACGTGTCCCTAGGTTATTCTCCAATGCCTTTCTTCTACACCCAACGTAAGCAACTTACACTCACCTTCCTGTATAGCTATGCTTACACAATAGAGTGAGTGCTTTGGTGTCCTGGGTAACATTGGCCGGCTGCTGAGAATATCCATCTTGACTTCTGCTATATCCGCAGCAGAAGCACTTAGCACATAGTAGAAAAGCAAAGAATATTTGTTGAGTAGATAAATGAATAAGTAATTCTAGAGAAGTTGTTTAGCTTCCAAAGTTATGCAAACCATGTTACTCTTATAGAATCAAAATTATGGACAGAACCGGACTTAATTTCCAGAAAATTCTCTAGGTACTCCCAGGCTTTGAATTAATCTGCTTTTCACTATCCTTGTATGCTTGATTTCACTATCTGATGGTTGCAGTTTTTGCCACAAATTGTTTACTGCTTATTTTTAAAACTATCTGAACTGAACGTGGGCTAATATTTGATTTTTTGTTGATAAGATGCATTTTGATCTTTAATTTTTACTAGTGGCAACTGATATAGACAAATGGGACTATGATAGTTCATTAAAAATCATTTGTTTTTCTGGAATCTTGGAGGGGTCATTGTTTTCCCAGTAGCTCTAACATGAAGGTGAAAGTGTTAGTCACTCAGTCATACTTGACTCTTTGTGACCATATGGACTGTAGCCCACCAAGCTCCTCCGTCCATGAGATTTTCCAGACAACAATACTGGAGTGGGTTACCATTTTCCTACTCCAGGGGATCTTCTCAACCCAGGCATGGAACCCACATCGCTTGCATCTCCTTCATTGGCAGATGGATTCTTTACCATTGTGCCACCTAGGAAGCCTGTATGTTTATATAATAATGTTAATATATTATAAATATTAATATTAATTAATAATAAGTAATTACAATATATTATATATTAAAACAATATTACATAATTATATTATCTAATATTTATATATGTATAATAATAAATAATATTTATAAATAGTAATATATTATATACTATATAATCATATAGTATATAATATATATCATATATATATAATCTTATATAATAATATATCATACATATTATATATATAATCTTATATATATATTATAAATAATATGTATAATATAATGAACATACATCATATAATATAACATGGTTTGCATAACTTTGGAAGCCAAACAACTTCTCTAGAATTACTTGTTCCTTATAATATAATCTACTATATATAATATAGTATATTATATAATGTATTATAATATAATATATAATATATAAATATATATTATATATAAGATATAAATATATTTATATTATATATTAATATATAATCTATTGCAAATATTATATAATATATATTTAGTATATAATTATAATATATATTATATAATATATTATATAATTATATATGATATATAATTCTATACTATATATAATATATATTATATATGATACATAATAATGTATATATTTTATATATAGTATATAATATATGATATAATACATAATATATATAAAATTATATATAATATAATATGATATAATATAGAATATAATAATATGATATAATATAGAATATAATATGATATAATATAGAATATAATAATACTATAGAATATATATATGTAATATTGGAATTGTATTCATAATTATATTCATAATTATAATTATATATTATATACATTTATATTTTAATTGTAATTATATATAACATATTATATTAATTATATAGTATACATTACAAATTATAAATTAATTATATTATATATATTAGTTATATGATATATAATATTGTATACAGTATATATATAATTATATATAATATATAATATCTATAATATATAACATATATGATATTCATCATTATATTCACAATCATAATTATATATTATATAATATTATATTATATATGCTTATATATTAATTATAAATATAATATATCATATATTATAAATTATATATTACATATACAATTTTTATATTCTTTCTATTACAGTTTATCAGAGGATATTGAATATAGTTCCCTGTTGAATATACACTAGGATCTTGTCGTTTATCCATCTTAAGTATGATAGTTTGTATCGGCTAATTCCAGACTCCCAGTTCTTTCCTTCTTTACCTCCCTTTGATTACCTTTGGCAATCACATGTCTATTTTCTGTGTCTATGAGTCTGTTTGTGTTTGATAGGTAAGTTCGTTCGTATTGCACTTTAGACCCCTTTAGGTTGTATTTGTCTTTGTCTGCCCGGCTTTCTTCACTTAGATGGTAATCTCTAGGTCCATCCATGCTGCTGCAAATGGGATTATTTCATTTTGTTTGGTGGCTGAGTAATATTCCATTTTGTTATATTTATGTGCCACATCCTCTTTATCTGAAGATGGTTATGAATAACCCCAGGCTCTGGGCTATGTCCGATTGGTGTCTATCAACATACTTAATGCTCATGACAATCCAGTGAGATCCAGGACAAGTCACATTTTGTGCAAATTGGAATCATGCAAAATTTAATTATGCAAATCTGAAATAATTTAATAAAAATGATCAACACATTGTCAGTTTATTTACAAAATTTCAAGCCTAGCAAATGTCTCCTAATTTGAAAAAGTATGAAGAATTTCCACAATTAAATGATAAACCACAGGAATTTGAAATAATATTTATGCTTTGGTCACATGAGGACGTGCCACATTTGCTGGAAAAGAATAATTGTTAGAATGAAAGTTAATGGTTATTGAACACTAGCTAAGTGCTTCATAGGTATCATCTTTATTTTTCATGCAAAAAATTTTATGTGGCATAACCACGTTTAGCCCCACTCTGCAGATGAGGAAAAGGTAAGTAACAGTGGAATTTAAATTCGAGGAGCCTGGATTCAGGCTTAATTAATGCCTACCTCATTTTCCAGGATTACCCTTGCAATATTGTGCACTTTGTAGTATATAACATTTATGAAACCTCCTCTTAGGTGAAATGCACCTGCATTTTACATAGTATATTCTCATCTTTAAAGCTTCAAAGTGGTAATGTAACACCTCCAAGACCTCAAAGCCAATAGAAGCCAAACTCATCTGTCAGAAACATTAGCTATTATGTCTAGATAAAGTCAGACACACCTGGCAGGCCTGTCTGAGATGCAAAGTCCTCCTGTCTCATGCCTTCATAGACTCCCAGATTTTTGCTTAATGTTAGGTAAATTAAGCCCACACAACCTCTTATGTTCAATTTTTAAGCCTCTTTTCTTTCCCCAAGGCCATTCTATTAACATTGTCCTAAGAAAAATGCACATTTCTCAAATTCTTGACTACTCTGCCATACCCTCCAATTAAATTCCAGACAAAAGAACCTTCTGGGCATTTCTCTAAGTCCCACACTCCTAACAATGTTTGTTCTGCAACCATAACACCATCTTGTCAAATAGCAACTAGAATCAATACATGTTCTCCCAGGCAAGTGTCAGGGAAGGTGGAGAGGGTTAGTCACTAATAACCCCACCATACATCCTTATCAAATTCAGAAAGGCTTTTGCAGTGCATGTATTCTCTCCAGATTGGAATCAGAATCAACAAAAACTAGGTTGTAAGTGTGGAAATTGAAAATTGAGGACATGTCCTCTTACTTTTCTCCAAATATAGTACCACAGCTGTTAAAGCAAAGCTTTTGTTTGAGAAGGAGTCCACAAAGATGTGTTATGCTGGATAACAAGGGGCAACATTTGCGTAGGAAGTGCTGAAGTTTTCTGCCATTGGTACTAGTGAAAGATTTAACGTTAACTCAGGGGTGTGTGTGTGTGTGTCCACGTATGCATATGTGCAAAAGAACAAGAAAAAGGAATAGTTTTCTCAACCAAGATGGCCCCAGCCTACAAACTGTAAATCCTCTTTGTCACAAAATAAATCCCTTCCCATAAAATGGGAAGACACATAAAATAGGAAAGTCCTTAGCAACAAACAGCTCTGTGTCCTGTTTCCTGAGTGGGTGTGTGTGGGCAACGAACTTTGGTTTGAAAAAGCATTTGCTTCCAGGCCATCTGATGCAGCTACTGGAATCAATTAAAACAGAGCAAAACAAAACAAAACAAAAAAATTCTTCAAAATAAGAACAGAGCTGAGTTTCTCCTGTCTTATCATCAGCATCAGTACTCAGCATTTAAAATTTTCCGTTATCCATACCTACCTTGTAACAGTCAATTTTTTAATACAATAAGCTCACGATCTCCACTTACAGATGTTGGAGCCGGAACCCAGAGAGGTTAAGTTCTTGTCCAAGGTCACGCAGTGATGGTTCTAAGGTGAGAACTTGGTGCCCACTGGTTGCTCTGTCACCTCGACAGCGATTCTTCCTTGCCTGAATATCTAACACACCAAGGAAGTTCCTCATGTTTCCTAATCTCTGCTTCCAAAAAATCATTGTCTCTCTAGGTGGGCACTTTTAAGAAGAGGGGCCCGAGGTCCTTTGCTCAGAGAAGCCCCTGAAGAATAAAGAAATGAAGACAAGTTGGGTCAGCCAGCAGGTGTGAAGGGGGCTGAGCAGCCGGACCCCCCCCCCCCCGCCCCCCGCGCCCTCAGTCTGCTTGAGTCTGCCAGGAACAGAGGTCTTTGAAGAAATGCCAAGGAGACGAGGCACCTGTTAAAGGCCAAGGCTGAATCGTTTCAGTTTAGTGTAAAGAACAGTCATTGCAGTTACATAAGGACAGAAGGAGGATGGAGAGTGAAGCTAGGAAATGCCAAGGCGCTGGAGCACCTCTGAAGACAGGGGAGCAAGACCTCGACAAGGACAGATCTGAGCAGAGAGATCAGGGCTCCACAGCTAGAACTGACGGGAAACCCAGCCACAGAAACGCTCCAGTTTTCTCACAAGGGACCCTCTCACTGGCCCGGTTTAGGTCATGTGTGGAAGCAAGGTCTGGCTTCCTGCTTAAATATGTATCTATGTGTGCATGCTCAGTCGTGTCTGACTCTTTGCGACCTTATGGACTGCAGCCCACCAACCTCCTCTGTCCATGGGATTCTCTAGGCCAGAATACTGGAGTGGGTTGCCATTCCCTTCTCCAGGGGATCTTCCCGACCCGGGGATCTTCCCGACCCAGGGACCTTCCCACAGCTGCGTCTCCTGTGTCTCCTGCATTGCAGGCAGATTCTTTACCACTGAGCCACCTGGGAAGTCCCTCTCACGCTTATGGTTCCAAGAAAAAAAAATAGATGGCAGGTAGTTAAAAGAAACAGATAGCCACCTCAGCATATTTTAAAAATATCTGAGTTTCCACACACATCTTCAAATAAGACATGTATTACATTTTAAAAGACTGGGCTTCCCTGTAGGCTCAGCAGTAAAGAATCCGCCTGCAATGCAGAAGACGTGGGTTTGATTCCTGGGTTGGGAAGATCCCCTGGAAGAGGAAATGGCAACCCACTCCTGTATTCTTGCCTGGGAAATCCCATGGGCAGAGGAACCTGGTGGGCTACAGTCCATGGGGTCACAAAGCTTTGAACATCACTGAGTATGCACTCATTAATTACATTTTAAAATGTATTTTCAAAATGTTTTCAAAGTTCTTATTTTGTTTGAGTCTTACAAAGAAATTCACAGTCAAAGAACAAGTAGGTATGGATATTCTCATTTTTAAGGTGAGAAAAGGAAAGTTCAGAGATGCTAAGAGATGGACATAAGATCATGTGATAGAAGATTGTGTTGTCTGCAGTTAAAGTTCCGTCTTAGGCATACCCCGCCCTCCAGCTCCATGATGTCATATTGATGATGGTTGATCATATCAGAGGAATAAAAATGGAATCAGATCACACTCAGATCAACTAGCAAAAGCCTCTAGGGGAAGAACCCAGGTATCTGTATTTTTTCAAATGCCTCGGGTAATTAAAAAATGCAAAGGGAGTGGAAAACCACTGTTCTAAAAAATACATCATTTGAATGTCAGAGGACCAGAGGCAAAATAAAGTTCTTGCAACTTTAAATGTTAAAGGTATGCTTACACTTTTGCAGTGCTTTCCATTTAAATGCTGTCCTATTCCAATAAGAACTTGGATTTATAACTGCCAACTCTGCAAAAGACAATGATTTGAGAGGAAGCTGAGGTTGGCAGGGCCATCCAAATTACCAAGGGATCTGGCAGACTGGTAGCAGTGAGTTCAGCAGTAGCCCACGGTGAGACTTCTCTGTAGGAGGGCATACTCGCTTTGCTTCTTTAAGCAGAAATTAGAACGTTATTCCTTTACCACTGAAAAAAGAGCATTTCACTGTTTGTCAGAAGATGCATTCATTGGTGGCATTGGTTTTGTATGTATGGGGGAAGAAAAGAGAATCTAAGTAGAAAAAGATGGAACCACAGTCCTCTTTTCTTGGAACTACTTGATTTCTATACTCTTTCCCTCTTTTATGATGGCTGTTGGAGAGAGACTGCCAATGGCAGACATGCCTACCCACTTCCTGCTCCCACTGGCCAAAAATAAAATGAAACAAACAAACAAACAAAAAACCCAAGAATACTCAAACAAAGGGACACAGAACTTCTAGTACCAAACAGAAGATTTTGAGTGTTGCCATAGTCAAGCTCAGATCAGATTTGATGAAGATTTGGCACTGAGGCAGTAAAGAGTGAGTTTTCCTCTTTTTGCAAGTATTCCCTAGTTGTGGTAGCACCTTGGTATCTTCTGAGCTAGTCTTCACAGTCAGGATGCTGGCTGTGTATTTACCCACCATGCAGTTTGTATGGGCTCCCCAGGTGGTGCAGTGGTAAAGAATCCACTTGCCAATGCAGGAGACTCAGGAGATGCGGGTTCTATCCGTGGGTCAGGAAGATCCCCTGGAGAAGGAACTGGCAAGCCACTCCAGTATTCTTGCCTGAAAAGTTCCATGGACAGAGGAGCTTGGTGGGCCACAGTCCATGGGGTGGCACAGAGTCAAACATGACTGAGCACACACACGGGGCAGCTTATATATGTTGCTAAAGACCCGGCCGATTTACTACCAAAACAAAATGGTTCCATACAATTGATGCCCAATGACTGTTAGGGTTATTTTGAGAGGAAAGAAACATCAGCTGGGTGTGTATCATGGCAGAAAATAGAAGTATCATATATGGTAACTACAAGGTACCACAGTGCTCAGTTCAGTTCAGTCACTCAGTCGTGTCTGACTCTTTGCGACCCCGTGAATCACAGCACGCCAGGCCTCCCTGTCCATCACCAACTCCCGGAGTTCACTCAGACTCACGTCCATCGAGTCGGTGATGCCATCCAGCCATCTCATCCTCTGTCGTCCCCTTCTCCTCCTGCCCCCAATCCCTCCCAGCATCAGAGTCTTTTCCAGTGAGTAAACTCTTCGCATGAGGTGGCCAAAGTACTGGAGTTTCAGCTTTAGCATCATTCCTTCCAAAGAACACCCAGGACTGATCTCTTTTAGAATGGACTGGTTGGATCCCCTTGTAGTCCAAGGGACTCTTAAGAGTCTTCTCCAACACCACAGTTCAAAAGCATCAATTCTTCAGCACTCAGCTTTCTTCACAGTCCAACTCTCACATCCATACATGATTACTGGAAAAACCATAGCCTTGACTAGACGGATCACAGTGCTAGCAGATTTGAAATAAAATCTCATTTAATCCTGTAACTATAATCCTGTCTCATGGATGTCTCAATAACTGATGAACTGAATGTGATCATCTGCAAGTTAATTATTACTCTCATTTATCAGATAAGATGAAAATTCAAAAGTGTATGACTTGTATGAGTTATACTTTAATATCTTCATGAACTTGGCCAGTGGTGTCTGTATTATGTGAAAAATTCAGTCAAGATTTACTCTGTCCATGTGCTGTTTCTCAGCAATTCTTCCAGTGGGTTCCTCAAGGTAGAGAGGAAACAGCCAATTAACAGAGTAAATGCTTGTTTATGTAACCTGTTATTGTGGTATTATATACACCAGCAATGCCTGAGACACACAGGCAATAAATATGCAATTGTTATTAACAATGGATAAAATATATATCTATAAACTGTTGCCTGGATTTGTCTGATAAATCACAAAGAATGCTCCCGCATATAAAATAGTCTTATGATTCCTGGGCTGTATATGCATTCTTCACATTAAAACCATAGACTATTTCTCTGGTATATGAATGCTACGATACTTCAAAACTTGTCAATAACTTTGAAAGAAGTGAATAAATTTGCTTGAGTTAGACTTTTTAGATAATGAGATAATGGGATTTTTACTTTTGTTTTTAGTTTTTCTTTTCATCAATGTTTTAAATTTTTTCTGTATGATTATTTTTCATCTTCAAATGCATTTATCTTTGGGGCTGGCTCAAGAGAGGAGTACTCAGGTTGATGGGCCGTGAGTGGATAGACAGCGAGAGATCATTTTCCTGGGGAGACATGGAATTTTGGGACCTACCATCTCCTTTCCTTGAATTCCCTCTTGTTTTTATATAAATTGTAGTTGTTGGCCACAAAGCAGGATGAAGTAGATACACACTGAGATGCTCAGTGACACTGAACTCAATTCAGGGTAAAAACAAGATGGTGTAGATGACCCTGAAATACTAGGCAGACGGTCTGAAGAATTTGAAAATATTTCAGCGTGTACTGGTCAATCTTTCATCTTACATTTTTCTCTTTGCCAATTAATAATGTCCAATTTTACTTGTTTTTGCACTCCGCAAGTTTACATGACTCTTTCATATGTAATTGCCAGACCAGATCCTGAAGGCATCTAGCGATACTTGGAATATATTAATTATTCCATTTTATAAACAAAGTTCTTCAAATGTGTCTGACTCTTTGCAACCCATGGACCTTCTGTCCGTAGGATTCTCAAGGCAGGAATATGGGTGTGGGTTGCCATTCCCTTCTCCAGGGGATAAACAAAGGTACTAAGAGTCAAACATGCGAATGTTCTGCCAAAGACTACCAGGGTCAGTAAGATTGGAAGCTGGGTCTCAACTATAGGTCCTTCTGGTCTGATGATCTGTTCAGGAGAGCAAAAGCCAAGCATGGTTCTCATACCAGAGATCTTGGCTCTTGTCTCCAGAGGCAGCAAACTTGAGTGTCGACAAGAAGAAGCACACAAAGGCAACGCTCATTCATCAAACGTGTGCACACAGCGCAAGACCCACATCTAAGGGAACCCACACAAAGTAAATGGGAAAACGTGGAGTGTACTCTTAGAATACTCACCAGCAAAACAGAGCAACTCTAACTGAAAATTTCTTCCCATGCCCAGTAACTTCAGGAAGCTCCAAAGAGACAACCACCAATCACTTTCAAGGCTCCTGATTCTTACAGTGAGCGGTCAGGCCTTCCAGGACTCAGCTATTCAGATAGAGAACACCCATTAATCCTAAAAAGCATTCCTAAAAGACAGCCACACTCTTACATTTCAAATGGCCTTTATGTCTAAGTCTTAGCTATTGCACTATAACTAATTTCCATTAACCTGTTTTCTCTTTCACATCTATTTTATTTTTAATTTTTCTTCTTTATGGGAGCATAGCTGGAGAAGGGGGTGGCAGAGGATGAGATGGTTAGATAGCATCACCAACTCAGTGGACATGAATTTGAGCAAACTTCAGGAGATAGTGAAGGACAAGGAAGCCTGGCGTGCTGCAGTTCACGGGGTCACAAAGAGTCAGACACAACTTAGCGACTGAACAACAACAACAAAACAGTTAATTAACAATGTTGTGTTAGTTTCAGGTGTGCAGCAAAGTGATTCAGCTCTACACATACATGTAACTATTCTTTTTCAAATTCTTTTCCCATTTAGGCTATGACAGAGTATTGAGTTCTCTGTTGCATTCAGCAGGTCCTTTTTGGTTATCTACTTTAAATATAGCAGGGCTGTGTATATCAATCACAAACTCCCAATTTCAGGACAACAGAGGGATTTTCTGATCACCAAAGGGAGAAAAGCATATTGCAAAGTGATGCACACAAAATGAATGGCCCTGAAAAGCAGATCCGAGTGCTCTAGGAAAGCCTGGGAAGATGAGCATCAGAAGGGAGCATTGGTTATGAGCATCCACACTCTTTTATGAGGATGACAGTCTTGAGAAAAGCTAAGGCAGCGGGGTTATGCAAAGAAGAGACAGAGCACACAAAAATAATTTTAATATTGGTTTAAGCAAAACAAAAACAAGAAGATGCATTTTCAGTCTAAGTGTAAAGGAAATTAATGTTTACCAAGAGCTACTATGTTAAACACTTTATATAAACCTCCCTGAATACCATTTGCCTTGGTTCACCACAAATGACGAGAACTCTTTTGCATTAATAATTACTTGTAGTTTTCAGTAATTAAACTCTAGTTTATTTATTTATTGAACTGAATTTAATGTATTCATTATGTTGTGGGGAAAAGTAAACGTAGAGTTGCCTTGAAAATTGATCAGAAAGAAGGAACTAAAACCTGTGCACAAACTTAAGCCATTTATTTGCTGCAGCATGTTCCTGCGGTCTTAGGCATTTGTGACAGTAAATGTTTTTCTATCATAAATAATGAGAATTGTTTTTTCATATATTCCTTTAAGTATCACAGGGCTACTTACATTCTTAAAAGTTAGTCATACTCATATTTGAAATAGCATTTATGTCTAAACCATAGCTGTTGCAGATGGATCTTAAAGTTATTAGTGTAGCCCATCAGATTTCTATCTCCTCTTTTCCACTGAATAAAGAGAAGAAACTCTCCACAGGCTCACAGATGATCCCAAGGTTTTCCTCTTTCAGTCTCTGCTGCAAAGCCAGGAGGAGACTATTAATTCAGCAAACACAGCTACCTCCCTCATACTTCGTGGCTGGGATTCTGAAAGATTCTGAAGCTGTAGAAAAGTTTCCCCTGTGTGATTTCCCGGAGATAAAAAGAGCTAGCCTGAAAGATGAGGGTCATCTTAGAGTTCTTTTTGGCTATCTGGAGATGGTCTGTAGCAGTCAGAGTCCAATAAGGAAAAGAGAAATGACTAAATATTTTAAGCAGAGACATTTAATTCATATTTGGTGGAATAAGAGAGAGAACAGCTGTGAGAAAATAGGAGATGATGAAAAAGTTGGAGATCAGGAAAATCAGGATGCCATATGCACCGCTAGGATAGCGTGGCGGGGGGCGGGGGGTAACACCAGAACCCAAGGACTGGGTCACTCAAGGCAACTGGGGCCACACTGGGCTTGTCCAGCCTGAGCTGGAGCCATGGAGAAGGTAAAGCCTAGGCAGGGAAGGTAGAAAATGTCTCTGTCTTCTTCCTCTTCCCACACTCTGGTCTCTGGGAAACTCCGGACGGGACCAGCAAAAGGACTGTGTCATCGTCATGTAGGTCACACCTTATCTAGCAGCACTGAGCTGCATGAAAGACACCCTGAGGTGCAGCACCATCTCACAAGCCCAGGCCACCCCCTCTCCAGGATGAGAAGCAGCTGTATAGACTTGAAGTGAAAATGCCCATGAGAATTGTTTCTGAACTCATGTTTGACACCTGCAATGTCCCCTTTCCGATGGGGACTCCAGAAATATCTGAGGGAGGTAGGAAAGAGGGAGAGGTGGAGAAAAGGGAGTGCCAAAGGGCCCCCCCAATACTCAAAGAGTGGAAGTCAGTGAAACTTCAATCATTCCCATAATAAAGAAGACTTAGCATTACCTCTAGACTTCCAACACCTGGGAAATTTCAGATTATTGATGCAGATAACTAAAACATACACACCAAAATGTCAGCAGTGAGCATCATGTCCATATTTTCTAAAATTCATGCAATGAGTGTAATTTACTTTTATTATTTCTAAGTTTTCTAAAAATAAGGTAGCATAACCCATTTTATTTAGAATACTTGCTGCTTTCTGCTTTCCTGGTTGGACCTTGACTCACAAAAACCCTTTCTGGGTGACTAGCAGCTGATTATCCATCTTGAGGCAATTCAGCAAGGACCCATCTCCCAGGGTGCTGCTTGCTGTGAGCAGATTTAATTGGCCCAACTTGTCAAAACCAAGCATTCTGCTGTGATTCTTGATCTCTGAAAATCTCTGACCGAGGCAGCTTTAATGTTCCTGTTAGCATGACTGAACTTTGGGCAACTTTCTTCCTAATTAGAGGTCCCTGTCTCCCTTATTTTAGACAATTTACTTTAGAAAACTAGTATTTGTAAGTTTTTCTCTGTCTCCTTTTTGTTAAAATATAAATTTATTTATTTTAATTGGAGGTTAATTACTTTACAATATTGTATTGGTTTTGCCATACATCAACATGAATCCGCCACAGGTATACACATGTTCTCCATCCTGAACACCCCTTCCTTCTCCCTCCCCGTACCATCCCTCTGGGTCATTCCAGTGCACCAGCCCCAAGCATCTAGTATCTCTGTCTCCTTTGAAAAATATATTTAAATCTCCTTAGAAGCCTCTTGGGCTTCCATTTTACCTCAGCTAGTGAAGAATCCGCCTGCAATGAAGGAGACTCTGGTTCATTCCCTGGGCCGGGAAGACCCCTGGAGAAGGGAATGGCAACCCACTCCAGTATTCTTGCCTGGAGAATCCTATGGACAGAAGAGCCTGGAGGCCTACAGTCCATGGAGTCGCAAAGAGCTGGACATGACCGAGTGACTGAGCGTGCATACAAAGAGATAGCTCCCTACCTTCCAGTCTCTGGGGGAGGATAGGAGCCTAACTTCTGCAGGTGACTCACTCCATGTTGTAAAACCACCTCCTGTCATGAAGATAGGAGAAAGTTCACTTCTCCTTTGGGTAAAGTCAGTTAGCAAATACAGACGGCTATGATGTCCCCATCCCAGATCTTATACCCCCCAGAGAAATCTCTGTGAACTCATGTTCAACACCTGCAACACCCAGCTGGATTGTCTCTCTCCACTATTGCAACAGTCTTGCATAAAGTTGTCCTTTCCTGTTTAACTTTTTCCAGTGCAGTCCTTAGTTTGACACCTCCTCCCTCTCTCCTGGGCTCTCTCCTCTTTTTTCTCTCTTCTTTCTATTTCAATACACTATACCACACACACACACACACACACACACACTTACACACACTTCTTTCTATCTCATTTGAAAGACGTACTTGCTCTTCTCATTAATTTAGGAAAGAAACTCTGAGCCAGGGGTGTGGGACAACAACTAAACTTTCCTGTAGTGAAGGACTGTCTCCAGCAGCTGGGAGGGCAGTTGGTGGAAGCCCTTCAGTTGCCATTTCCTTCAGCAATTGCCTCACTCATTTGCAGAGTGTCCATGCCTAAGATCCCTTGCCCATCAAACACAAAGCACCCTCACTCAGGGATGGGGCAGACCCCAGCCCTCTTGGCTCAACTCAGGACAAATCTTCAGCATTCCCTTCCAGCTCCAAGAGTGCCTGTGGAGTCTTCAAAAACTGCCATAGGGCGGGCATCACACTTCAACTTCTCCCTCTGCCTTATCCTGCTTTCTTCTCCCTCTTCCCTGGGTGTTGATCTCAAGAATACTTCATAATAAATATCCTAACCACTAAACCACTAATCACAGCATCTGCTTCCCAGCAAATGCAACCTGCAACAGGATTGCTATGAGAACCAAGTCAAAAGGACATGAAATTCCTGCAGAATCTCTGAAGTGGAACCAACTGAAAGCTGTAAATAATGATGACCACTGATTGAGTACTGTGCTAGGCACTTTAATAAGCCTTTTATAGCTCTCACCAAAACTGCAAGATAGATATTTTCTCCTTATTTTCAAGTGAGGAAACTCATCTAACAGAGGTCCACATTTTGGCCCAGGTCACCCAGCTAGCTACTAAGTGTCCGTAACCAGGATTGGCCCTGGGATCTTTGGGGCTACACTTCATTCTCCTGCCTCATCACCTATGACAACCTTATCTTAACTGAGATAGCTTCTTGACTGCATGTCATCTATGAACTTGTGAGCCTTGACTTTAAGAGACAAGAGTATTAAGATGGGACATAAAAGCACCTCCAACTGGGGGTGAGGGAGCCATGCATTTGATAACAACCAGTGAAAAGTTCAGCTTCCTCCTCCTAGCTGTGCCAGGAAGTGCTTCCTGCTAAGAACAGAGAAAGGTTATCAAGTCTATTAACCTCAGTGACTAAATGGGGACCCAGATGCTCTCCTTGAAAATAAAATCCTCCCAACAGATGGTCAGGTTTAACAAGTCAGGATTGAGACTGAAGCTTCCAAGTAGCTCATCTGTACAAAAACAGAATCAAAGAGAACCGAAGAACTGCAGCCAGCCCAGTTGGGGTTTAGATATTGGTACCGGGAATGACTTGCAACTAAAAGGAGCATCTTTCAGCAATGCCAGTGTCTGTGTGGTAGACCAGATGGTTTTATTACCTGACCAGAGGACACCTGACTTGGTGACCAGAGACTGTCTCACATGAGACAATCCTGCAGAAAGACATAATTCACTCTTTTAAAAAAGTTTTTTCATTGCAGTTTAGTTGCTTTACAATGTTATATTGGTTTCTGCTGCTACTGCCGCTGCTAAGTTGCTTCAGTCATGTCCAACTCGTAGCAGCCCCATGAACTGCAGCCTACCAGGCTCCATGGGATTTTCCAGGCAAGAGTACTGGAGTGGGCTGCCATTGCCTTCTCTGCAGTTTCTACTGTACAGCAAAGTGAATCAGCTATATGTATACGCATATGCCCTCTCTTTTGGATTTCCTTCCCATTTAGGTCACCACAGAAAATTGAATAGAGTTCTCTGTGCTGTACAGTAGGTTCTCCTTAGCTATATATTTTTACACAGTAACAGTGGGTCAGTGGTAAAGAATCCACCTGCCAATGCATGAGACACAGGAGACACAGATTTGATCCCTGGGTTGGATCAAATGGATCCCTCCATTTCCCCTGGAGGAGGAAATGGCAACCCATTCCAGTGTTCTTGCCTGGAAAATTCCATGGACAGAGGGACCTGGCAGGCTATAGTCCATGGGGTTGCAAAGACTCGGACACGACTGAGCACACATGCATGCATGCCCTATGCCATACAGTAGGTTCTCATTAGCTATCTATTTTAACAAAGTATCAATAGTGTGTATATCTATATCTATATCTATATATCTCAATCTCCCAATTCACCTTACCACCTTTGCCCCACTTTGGTGGCCATATGTTTGTTCTCTCTGCCTGTGTCTTTATTTCTGCTTTGCAAATAGATTTATCTCTAGCATTTTTCTAGATTCTCTATATATGCATTAATATACTATATCGGTTTTTCTCTTTCTGACTTACTTCACTCTGTATGACAGTCTCTAGGTCCATCCACATCCACTTGTTTATTGGATAACTATCTTGTGCCAAGTACTGACTCTGTGGTTGGAGGTACCAGGTAAGGAAGAGGCAGTTACTGCCACTAAGGAGGCCATGGGCCAGTGACGATCAAGAGCCGAGTAAAAGGCCAGTTCCTATGAGTGAGCCCAGGAAAGACTCTAGGGATAAACAATGGATGCAGTGAGAATGTTGAGGCCATCTCCTGACCACTTATCAGTCAAGGCCCACTTCCCAGGGGAGGAAGCAGAGGCTGAGACTTGGAAGATGAGTAGAGGTTAGCCAGGAAGTATTTGGAAGACAAGGAGAACTCACGAGAGGCATAGGCAACCATTTAGCAAAAGCTCAAAAGAAGAATTACCTGGGGCAATCTGAATTCATTTGGGACAAAGTTTTTGAATAATTCTTTTAAAAATATAAAATACTGAATACCATAATGTACTATTTTATATACTTTATGAAGCAAGAGAGAAGTTTGGACTCTAAAGAAAGCTGAACACCAAAGAATTGACGCTTTTGAACTGTGGTGTTGGAGAAGACTCTTGAGAGTCACTTGGACTGCAAGGAGATCCAACCAGTCCATCCTAAAGGAAATCAGTCCTGAATATTCACTGGAAGGACTGATGCTGAATTTGAAATTCCAATACTTTGGTCACCTGATGGGAATAACTGACTCATTTGAAAAGACCTTGATGCTGGGAAAGATTGGAGGTGGGAGGAGAAGGGGACGACAGAGGATGAGATGGTTGGATGGCATCACTGACTCAGCAGACATGAGTTTGAGTCAACTCTGGGAGTTGGTGATGGACAGGGAGGCCTGGAGTGCTACAGTTCACGGGGTCACAAAGAGTCGGACATGACTGAGCGACTGAACTGATGAAGCATGAAGATTCTATGTAACATTCACTCATTCAACAGATGTTTACTGAGCTTTTACTAAGTGCTAGGTAGTGTCCTAGCCCTCATGGTCACAGTCACCAATAACAAGAGCCATCCCCTCACAAACAAGACTTGCACTGAATGTCTGCCATAAGATCCCCTGGAGGCAGAAATGGCAACCGACTCCAGTATTCTTGCCTGGACAATCCCATGGACAGAGGAGCCTGGTGGGCTACAGTACATGGGATTGAAATGGCAACTTGCCTGGACAATCTCATGGACAGAGGAGCCTGGTGGGCTACAGTACATGGGATTGCAAAGAGTCGAATATGACTGAGTGACTGAGAACAGCACCTTGGTTTGCAGAAAATACTTTCAGTTCTCTTTTGTACCTGCCAGAGGAATGGGTCAACTATTCATAAGTCTTCATAGATCTGTCAAAACTCATCTTTCCCAGGCTTAGAGACTGAATCCCTTCTGGATGATCTTGGTCCATCAGAGGTGTCCACCTGAAAGCATTTACAGCATCAATGCAGCCAGCAGGGACGACAGGGAAAGGCCACAGTCCCAGTTCCAGACAGTCCTGGACTAGAGCCTGGTGGTCTCTGAACCGCCTCCCATGTTTTAACATGGGTTGAAACATCCACAGATGTTGAATAATGATGGCTATGTCAGAAGTTAAATTCACAAAGTATATGTCACACTTATTAGTTCTGAATGTTGGGTGGTTTTAAACTTTCAGCCTCCAGAACATGACACTCAAAGTCAAGGGTGGAAAGAATGGCCATAGGTCTCTCTACCCATCTGACAAAGGGCGGGGGGGGGGGGGGTGGTCAGCATCACTTGGTAGTCTCAGAAACTCTCTCCATAATGAGGAGAAGGAACAATTTTCAGCCTGAAATAGAAAGATGGAGGTAGGGATTTGAGCCATATAAACTTGGGTTGAAAGCTCCCTTATTTGCCAGTTTTATGGCTTTGGGTTAAGTCACTTAATCTTTCTGACATCTCAGTCTTTATCAGTAAAGTGGGGTTCCTTCATATTTGCTTTGCAGAAAAAAATAATAATGGATTTCATGCCATTCATTACACGCCAGGCAATACACTGCACAGAGCATTCTTCACTCAGTGGCAGCTTTGAGCTGCAGTGCTTGATTTATAGCACAAGCATGCCTGCATGCTCAGTTGCTTCAGCTGTGTCCGACTCTTTGTGATCCTATGGACTGTAGTCCCCAGGCTCCCCTGTCCATGGAATTCTCAGGGCAAGAATACTGGAGTGGGTTGCCATACCCTCCTCCAGGGGGTCTTCCCAACCCAGCAATCGAACCTGAGTCTCTAGGGTCTCCTGCATTGGCAGGTGGATTCTTTACCCACTGAGCTACCTGGGAATAATCCTATTAATACTACCTTCCAAGCTAAGCACTTGACTCATATTATGTTGTTCTTTCAAGAGCTCTAAAAAGAAATTCTGTTAATAGATGAGAAAACTCAGGCTTAGAGGGTATAGTAACTTAGCAAATGTCACAGAAATGAGAATGAATATATTCAGGCAGATTTTTCTGCTGAGTACTTACAACAATGCTTGTCAAACACTAACATGCATACGAATTGAATCACCTGAAGATTACATTCAATGCTCATTCTGGCTCAGTAGGCCTGGGGTGGGGCTGAAGGTCTACCTGTCCAGGTAGGACCAGGTGGTGTTAATGGCTGGGCTGAGGTAGCAGCAAGAGTGTAAAAAGCGGTCCTGGTGTTGCTAAAGCTCAGCCTCTGTACTTGGGTGCCAAATTAAATCTTTGAGACAGAGTTTGGGGTGAAGTAGAAAAGAACCAGAGGGATGGTATGGAGAGGGAGGAGGGAGGAGGGTTCAGGATGGGGAACACATGTATACCTGTGGCAGATTCATTTCAATGTTTGGCAAGACCAATACAATATTGTAAAGTTTAAAAATAAAAAAAAAGAATAGCTTTATTGCTTTTCCAGGCCAAGGGGGACACAGCCGGCTAATGCCCTCAAGATTGTATGTCCCACACTGGAGGGGGCAGGGAGGAATCATAAGCAGGTTCAAGGAGTGTGATCAAATCATGGACGTTCTTCTGTTTGGTTGGTGGGGAGGTGACTGGAAGTCAGCATCTTCAACCTTCTGGTTCCAACCCCTCTGGCCGGGAGGAGGTCTATGTGCTTGTGGGCAGCATAGAGTTAAATTCTTCTCCTGGTGGGGGGTTTCAGTATCTGCAAAACCTCTCAAAGGACATAGTTCAGAATACCACCTACAGCCCTTGAGGAAGGCTTACAGGTCCTTGACTTTTTTTAATGGCTCAAGTATTATTATTTTATCTTGTTTGACTGTTTTCCTTTCTTTCTGCATAGTCTCACTTCTCTGATTAAATCTATTCTTTGACTAAAGTATTTCTACATACAAAAGGCAGGTGGAGGACATGAGTGGAAAGGTCTGTTCTGGGAAGGTCTTATAGGGTCGTGCTAATTACAGTGGTGGCTGTTGGGAAGTAGGGCTTCCCAGGTGACTCAGCAGTAAAAATTCGCCTGCCAATGCATGAGACAAAGGAGACTTGGGTTCAGTCCCTGGGTCCAAAAGATCCCTGGGAGAAGGAAATGGCAATCCACTCCAGTATTCTTGCCTGGGAAATCCCATGGACAGAGGAACCTGGCAAACTATAGCTCATGGGGTTGCAAAAGTATCGGACATGACTTAGCAGCTGAGCATACATAGAGAAGTAAGAAATGATTGCTTTTCTCTGCCCCACAATTGGCCTTAGAGGGAATGACGTTGACTTGAGCAAATAAACAGTCTCATAGCTGCTCAAATTAACTAGCCAGTTCACTGCCGCGTTTTCAACATTGCCAACAAAATGCCAACCTTTGGAACTTCAGTGAGATCAGGATTCATATTCCCAACTGGTAAAAATAAGTAAAGGCTACAAGTTTTCATGAACTTGCATGCATGCGTGCTCACTCAGTCTTCTCCAACTCTACAACCCCACGGACTGTAGCCCACCAGGCTCCTCTCTTCATGGGATTCTCCAGGCAAGAATACTGGAGTGGGTTGTCATTTCCCTCTCCAGGGGACCTTCCCGACCCAGGGATTGAACCTGTGTCTTCTCTGGCTTCTGCATTGGCTGGTGGATTCCTTACCACTGAGCTACCTGCAAAGCCACCTTCATGAATTTAGATGCTTGTAACTTCTCAATGTAACCCCCACAGACTGAGCTGACTGACCATTTTACTTAGTTGAAAGTACATATATCTCCCTCAGATGCTACAGAGATTCTCACTTCTTTTTACAAGTTTGATTTTGTGTTATTGAAATCTCAAAGATTCCTAACTTCCTCAGCAGAGACCCTGTGGCCCCAGAGAATACAAAACTGTTCCCCTGAGTCCCAGAAAGCCCTAGAAAACCCCCAAGCAACTTGAAATTTGGCCAGCTGTTTCAGACAGTAATAAAACGTGGTGTTGCCGAGCAGCAATGGAGATGCAGACATAGAGAGCAGACTTACAGACAAGGGCAGGGAAAGGAGGGAGACGGTGGGATGAACGCAGAGAATAGCTGTAAGCACGTGCACTAGCTCACATAAACAGCCAGCCAGCAGACATGTGCTGTGTGACTCAGGGAACGCAGAGTGGGGCTCTGTGGTAACCTAGAGGGGTGGGAAAGGGCCGGGACTGGGGTGGAGATTTAAGACGAAGGGGACATATGCGCACCTACGGTTAACTCATGTTGATGTATGGCGGTAGCTCAGATGGTAAAGAATCTACCTGCAGGACAGGAGACCAGGGTTCAATTCCTGGGTTGGGAAGATCCCCTGGAGAAGGAAATGGCAACCCACTCCAGCATTCTTGCCTGGTGAATCCCATGGACAGAGGAGCCTGGTGGGCTACAGTCCATGGGGTCACAGAGAGTCAGACACAACTGAGTGACTTTCACGTGACAAAAATCAAACCAATATTTTAAAACTATCATTAAAAAAAAAAGATGAAAACCAGGAAAAGGTATTTAAAACATTAGCTTTGATAGGGATGTCCTTCTGCACTAAAACAAAAAAACACTTACGGTTCTTTCCCACCATATGGTTCTTTCCCAGCATTGCCCACCCCACCCCAGATGCATTTCTGTGGTTTCAGTTTTAATAATGTTATCAGGGCAAGTTCATGGGCCTGAGACATAGTTGAGGTCACACTACCCAGCCAAACAAACCAAAGCTTGGAGTTTGGAGCAGAGAAAGGTTTATTGCAGGGCCATACAAGAAGAATGTTTCCTTACCCCCTCCCCCTCGAATCCTGAAATCCCAAAGGATTTCTGCAAAGAATTTTTAACACATTGTTAACCAGGGGGTTTTGGCAGAAACTAATGCCACAGCTGGTGATTTGTTATGAAGTGAATGTTGTTGCTTGATGGCAATAAACCACCCTCTGCTCCAAACTTTGTTTTGGCTAGGTAGTTTGACCTCAACTATGTATCAGGCACATGAACTTCATTAACAACACTATTAAAACTGAAACCACAGAAATCCATCTGGGGGTAGGGGGCGCTCCAAAGAGCTTGGGGAACAAAGGATGAATTAATACATCTCTGGTCAATAATGTGTTAGAAAGGCCAGGTGAGGGAAGGAGATTGCAGGGTATGCGATCAGCTGGTGTACAGATCCCTGATCGGCTGATGGTGAGGGAACAGGGCCCTGTCACAGGGGTTAACATCATCAGGCCTTAGGCTCCAGGGGGCCACACGCTCCTGGTCATCACGCAGTTAACAATTTCCATCTGGTGGAGGTTTTAGCACCTGTAAAACAACTCATGTAGTATGCACGAGATACTGTTATCCAGGTTCTTTAGAGAGGAGGTACAGCAGAGGATAGGGGGCAGGAGTCTGTCCTGCTTGGTTACAATTAGATGCCCCTATGACTTTCATGGCTGTGAATTCAGAAATGTCTTAGGTTGAGAGGCGACAGTGGCAGGCAAAGCATCTGTTTTGCTGATACAGATCTAACAGGCCAGGCTTGGCTCTGAACTGTTAGCAGCTCCTTACCTCTGGATTTCAGCTAAGGCTGAAACAGTGTGGAGCTGAGCAGACTGGCAATGCTCCCTGATTTCCAGATCCCAGTGGAGACAACTGACGCCAGCACAGCAGGTGCCTCCTGCGGACTCAGCTCTTTGCTGTTGGCCAGGAATCAATCCTGGAGACCTGGCTTTTCAGATTGACAATGATTTTGTTGACACCAGATTCTCTGTATTAAATCACCCTTTTTAAGATGCCAGAATAGCTTCTGTTATCTTCAACTAAGCAATGATTCAAGTAAGGGTCCAGAGAAGGAGCCATAAATAAGTGACTAGGATTTCATGCTGCATACTAAATACTTAGGAGTAGTTTTCACTTTTAAGCAATAATTTCAGACTATATGTTTTTTTAAATAGAATGTATTCTTGGCCCATCTTTAGTTTGTCCTTTTTAATAGACACATCATAGAACTATTTCTGTACTAAGAATATGAAGGACTAGGCAACCGGGCAAACAAAGCTACAGAAATGTGTTTCGGGGGCTCCAAGTAGCTCCAGTTCTTTACATCTTGGCCCAGAAAGAATTTAGTGGAAGAAAAAGTGATGGATAAGAAGTGATTCATTAGAATAGGACTCTTGTGAGGGTTACAAGCAGGCAGGCAGGAAGGTGATGCTCTGAGAACTTGGTGGGCTGCAGTTTTATATTCAAAGGAAAAGTAGGGAGGGCAGGAAGACTACCTTCTTCCTCATGCTTGAATAGATGTCAAGCTTCCATCATCAGCTCCTCCTCCATGTCAGGCTGGAACGTTGTCTTGCCCCTGTAGAGTCAAACTGGGATTGTCATGGGTCGACGAAAATGAGCAAAAAGGCGGTGTATGCACTAAAGTATGGTAAATCATGTCAGGTTTCAGCATAATGTCACCCTTTTTCTTACATTTTTGTTTTTAATGTTCACAGAGGAGTGTGTCCTAGGAATCGTGAACTTGCTGAGCTCATTGGGCAGGTTGTGGGTCTCATCCCACCTTCGTTTTATTGTTTTGAGGACATGTCCGTGGTTCTTCTGTTGCATGACTTTTTGCTAAGCGAGTTTGCTTGGCTTTGTAGTTAAGCAAACCTGCTTTCCTGAGTGATCATTAACCTACATGGTCTTCCATACTTTTTCCTTTGCTTATGATCCCTTATGGGATTAGCTATTTAATCACCTGCTTTGTGCCTTTACTCTGTGCCTGTCACTAGCATGGTGCTAATTGGCATCTAACAATTGGCCACCACCTGGGGCATGTGTGCGGCTCTACGTGGACTGTGGGAAAGTCACAGTGGAACCTTGAGATGAGATGCTATAACGCCCAAGGGTAGGGGCAGCCAAGGAGGAAGAGGGCAAATCGGCTGGGAAGTTGTGTCCCGTGAAGAATAAAATCCTTTACAGCACTGGTGTGTTTTCGTGTGCATAGTAGGTCACTCCCATCTCACAGGTAAGGGTGGCATTGCATCACATGAGACAATGAAGCAGAGTTCATAAACGGATGTCCTACAGGCTGGACCAACGTTTCAAAATCATTTAGTTTGGCCAAAATTGTGTTTTAAGAAACTGGAACCCACACCGGAAAATGAGAGTACACTTTAGAATATGGATCTCGAGTTTTGCTTAGCAATAGGAAAGTCTGACAACACTGGGACTTCTGGGCACAAAAGCCGTTCTGAGTCCCTCATTTCTTTATTACAGGAAATAGGCTTCACTGAGTCTCCATGACCTTCCCTAAGTTCCAAAGGGCAGGTTCAGGCCGTTGTTAATTAGGGACGGGAGGGGCAGCGGAGGCAAGGCAGGGGCGGCCAAGAAGCAATAGTCCAGCCCTGGGGCAGGGCCCTGTTTCCCCACAAAGGATGCGCATAACAACATCCGTGAGCTGCTTTGCAGGCTCTGAAGCCCCACTAAGTGAGAGAAACTAACTGCTGCCCACAAGCACTAGACCCCAGACCAGTTGGAAGCAGATGCTTGATGATGCTGACCCCTAATTACTTCACCACCAACCCATCAGAAAAATGTCCATGAGCTGTCCACGCCCTCCTCTTTGAACCATCATTGTAAAACTCCTCACTACCTACTCTGGGTTGGGACACAGTTTTGAGGACGTTAGTTGGCTGTGGCCCCCTTTTCTTGGCAAAGCAACAAAGATATTCTTTTATACTTCACCCAAAACTCTGTCCCTGAGATTTAATTTGGTGTCAGGTTACAGAGGCCAGATTGGACATCAGAGTAGAATACCTTCCCATGTGGCGATGAGCACCTGGAGCTGAATCCAAGGACACCCCTAGTGTCTTGACACCCCTAGTCATCCCAGCCACATTAATCACACTGAGCTGTGCTTGTCTCTGTGTTCACCTATCTTTCCACTGGACTGTGAGGTGAGGCTGTTTTTTTTGTTTTTTTTTTTACACCTGTATTCCTACCACCCTGATGTACACAGCATCTACCAATTAAAACATTAATATGTTTTATGAAGTGAGTGAATGAATAAGTATAGGGAGTCGTGTTATCTACTTTTACTTATGTTAAAACAGCATTTATTGAATTCCTACTCTACCCCAGGCACTAAGAGCTTTTCAGGCACCTGTCAATCAGGCAGTAAGCCCTCTATAGCCACCGTCCAGAGTAGTCATGGAAATTAGAGGAAGCTAAGGTGACATGATGAGTCTCCTTCATAAGTGATATGAGACTTCAGTGCTGGGAAACAGACACTTAAATGAAGATTTATGAGCAGAAAGTACATTTGTGTTGGGGGAGGTGCCCTCTGCTTTGGTACCCATTGGAGACAGATGTTGAACTTCAGTGTACTTACAACAAAGGCCTCAGTGGATTTTGGAGATATGCTGAAGCTGTAGAGTCCAGATTTCTGCTGATTTTTAAAAGAAGGGTAAGATTTCAATAGATAAGATAGACATGGGACAGGGTCCTATTCTAGAAAGAATATAACTCTGGTACAAGGCATGTCTGAAGAATGAAGATCAGACCATTTTCTGTAACAGCCCGAAGGAGATGAAGCTAGAAAAGAAAATAAGGGTTACCTGCTAGAATAAATAAAGACCTGAATCAAAGCTTCAGATCTGATTCTATACACACTGGGTGCCATTTATGTAGATATAATCAGAGGCGGAGTGGAAAAATTTAACTAAGCACAATTTGTAGAAAACATTATGGATGGAAAAACTGTAACTTGTAAAAGCAGACAGCTTTCATGACATGTACGTATGTCAAAATTCATCAAGTTTTACACTTGGAGTGTGATGCCTTGTATTTCAATTATACACCAGGAAACCTGAGCAGAAAGGAGGTGGGCTTTCATAAATGCCTAATTTATATTCTCAAAGGCAGCAACATTGCCGCGACAGAAATGAGCTAACATTTATTAAATCTTACTAAGGGAAAAGCAGAGTGCTAGAGATTTTTATCCAAGCTACCTCAATTAGTCGCACAGCAGCCATGCAAGAGAGACGATATCATCTCCATTTACAGAAATTGAAACTCAAATATCAGCTCTGTTGCTGAAATTCAGCCTCTGTGAACTGGTGCTAGATTAAATCTCAGAGATAGAGTTTGGGGTGAGTGAGAAAGAAATAGCTTTATTACTTTGCCAGGCAAAGGGGGCCACGGCCAACTGATGCCCACAAGACTGTGTGCCCACCCTGGGAGGGGTAACGAGGACTCTTACAGTGTTACGGAGCAGGGCATGGTCAGCTTGTGGACATTCTTCTGATTGGTTGATAGTGAGGTAAGGGGGAGCCAGCATCATCAACCTACTGGTTCTAACCCGTCTAGTGTCTACGTGCTGTGGGCAGTGCATAGTTAACTTCTCCACCTGATCGGGGCTTCAGTAACTGCAAACCAGCTCAAAAGACATGGCTCAGAATATTGCTTATGGTCCTTGAGGAAGAGCTAGCAGGCCTTGACTCTGTTTAATGACTAAATTATTATTATTTTGTCTTGTTTGTGTTCTTTCTGCATTTTCTCACTTCTTTGATTAAATTTGTTCTTTGACTACGGATTTTTTTTAACAGACAAAAGGCAGGCGGAGGACGCGGGTTCGGTTCTATTCTGGGAAGGCCTTGCGGGCTCCTACTGGTTACAGGTCCACAGGTCACAGAATTCGTAGCATGGAGTTAAGATTTGAACTCAGCCCCATTTCTCCTCAAAGCCCTCGTACTCTAAGTGGTGTCACTCATGGTGACTCCTAACGTAGAGTCTAGAAGTATCCATTCTTCACTGGTGACACACACCGAGCACACACATGATCCGATTAAAGATTTTGATCACTGTCCCTCAGGAGCGCTGGCCTGTAGTTTTCTGTCCTTGCGGTGGAGTTCTTGTCTGGCTCTGGTATCAGGGTAGTGCTGGCCTTGTAAAAATGAGTTTGGAAGTGTTTCCTCTTGTTCGATTTTTGGAAGAGTTTGAGAAGAATTGGCATTAATTCTTTAAATATTTGAAAAAAAATTAACTGATGAAACCACCTGCTCCCGATCTTTTCTTTACAGGGAATTTTTTTGAGACTCCTTCAATCTCTGTACTCCCTATTGGTCTGCTCAGATTTTTCTATTTCTTCATGTTCAACCTTTTTTAATTGGATGGATAGAATTTTGTTTTTATGATTCAGTCTTGGTAGGCACTAGGAGGATAGGTGAATGGGGAGATATTGGTCAAAGGGTTCAAAGTTTCAGTTATGTATGATAAGTTCTGGAGATCTAATATACAGAGTAATATTATGATTCATGATATTTTATTATATATTTGAAACTTCCTAGGAAAGTAGATCTTAAATGTTCTCACCACAAAACACAATATTGTAACTATTGCTGAGGTGTTGGATATGTTATATAACTTGATTGTTGTAATCATTTCATAGAATATATATCACACTGTATACCTTAAACATATATAATTTTTGTTTATCATTTATACTTCAAAGAAAACTGGAAAGAAATTAAAGACTTACAAAAATTTGCTCCAAAAACCTGTTCTGTATTGTTAATAAATTTGTCACATTTTAAAACATTCTTAAACTGACTGGAAATGCAGTGAAAAAGAGAAGACAGAGAAGAGAGAAAAGGGGAGGGAGGAAGCAAGGGACAAAGCAAAAAGCATTCAGGCGGATGAAGATTACATTTGTACAATATACAGCTTCTATGAAATAACTGTCTAATCCACCTACCCTGAACACCACCAACTCCACCTATGAAAGTTCATCCATTATGCTAATTAGTAAGCCAGTCATATCACCAGTGGAAACCCATCGTGTTAGGTAACAACGCCTCTTGTGTTGACCAGAAATAAAGACAGAGAAGTCCTGAGTGTGAACTTTCTGAGAACTTTCTGCTCACCCTGTCTTGAGCAGAATTCCTCTTTAGGGACCCGACAGCAATGATTATGTAACTAAAGTGTATATGTGAATTTTGGCTCAACCTGAAGTATTTTAAAACAATCGAATGTTCAGTAAAATTTTGGGTTTAAGTTACGAGGGGTTCAATAAAAAGCATAAACCACGTTAAACAACCCTGAGTATCAATGCATCATCTTTGAGTTACAGAAAATTCAGGCACAAAGTTGTTTTAATCATACAACCATGATGATCCAAGACCTGGATTTCATTTGCTCTTTTCTGAATTTTAGAAAATGTTTTCATTCATTCTACTTCATTTGCTCTCAGATGGTTTATTGTTGTTGATTTGCCCACAGACTACCGACTTTTGAGTGTTGTGTTTGGGAATTTTTGCTGATTTTCAACTTGGCATTTTCCTTGTAGACTTTTTCTCTATTAAGCTTCAACTTCATTGGAACAAACGAGAAATGCGTAGTCGTGTTGAAAATACTTCTCGATCTGGCTATTCCCTTGCTATCATTAATCAGGTTTCTGTGCTTCAAAAATCATTGTTTATTCCTCAACTATCTCTTTAAATTAGTATGAATTTCTTCCTATAAGAGAGAAGAATACCACTGCTGCCTGAGCTATATGTTAAGTGACTCTATTTCGCCACTGAAAATGGAGAAATGAACATCTTGCTCTAGTCTAGAATGTCACATCAGGCATGTGGCTTAGTCAAACAACAGGGCAAAGACTGAAAATATCCTCTTAGTAATTTTAGTACATATAATGGTAGAATCTTCTTCACTGTCCCCCGCATTTAATCCTCTCCTGTACTTAAGTGTTGAGGAAGTGTGTCAGAAAAGATTAAGATAATTAATATCAAAGAATTTCACATCTAATCCATGAGCTATCACACTTTTTTGAGGGAAGGACACAAACCACAAAATTATACAGGCAGGAAGTGGTGGTTTTCTTGTTATGACTCTCACTCTGAAAACCATGGCAGTTACATGACTCTTAAACACGGAGGGAAACAAAAATGTAACACATTTTCAAACTTCCACTTTATTGCTCACTGAGTCTCTATTTCAGAGGCCCAAGGCTGCCAGAAGATTGCAAAGACTGTGCATGCTTTCCTCTCAGTTAGCATCTTTTCAAAGAACAAAGACATCAGTTTCCATTGTCATCATCAGAAATGAGATACTGAGAGTGAAGTTGAGTGGTGTGAGAGCTGATGAAGGGTTGAATGATGGTCGAATTCTGAAAGCGCTAAATAATTTATTGAGGTATGTCCTTATTAGAGGCCAGTGTCAAAAACAGATTACAGAAATGGGATGAGAATATTGTCGGGATGGAATTAATTTCCCAAAGAGAAAAGAACCCTATTTTGTCAATGTACAGTAATTCTATCTTCTCATAAAAATTTTACCTCCGTAAAAGCATGTGTATCATTGCTAATGTTCAACTTTTGCCCAAGAGCTAAATGGATATTTTCCATTTTATGCAATATCTCCTATGCAGGATGCCCCGGGCAGCTTGTCAATGTACTGAAAATTTCCCTTCCCCTACATTTTACCACCGTATAAATTATGTATTTTATGGCTAATGTTCACTATTTGAGAACTACAGAAGTATTTCCCCAATTATGCAATTGTTCCATTTTAGAAGGTTACTTGTAACTCAAATTTCACAAGATCAAAAAATATATACTTTATGCATTCAAGGTACATAATGAGATTAAGGTGCAAAGTGGATGCTGAAAGTTAAGGGAACAGGGGTAAATTCTTCTGAGATCTTGGGAAGCAGAGAACCTCAGGGAGGAGACTGTGATGACCTAATCATCCCAGGGTTCCTTTAACAAGGAGGTTTTCTTTTTTAGTTTTCAAGAACATGAAAGAAGCATGGGATTTGTATGCTATCCTATGTGGATTGGGGCTTCCCCGATGGCACTCGTGGTAAAGAACCCATGTGTCAATGCAGGAGCCAGGGGTTCGATCCCTGGGTCAGGGAGATTACCTGGAGTAGGAAATGGCAACTCACTCCAGTATTCTTTCCTGGAAAGTTCCATGGACAAAGGAGCCTGGCAGGCTACAGTCCCTGGGGTCGAAAGAGTCACACACGGCTGAACATACACACACATTATGTGAATTACTCTGGACTTCTCTCCTAACACAGTGGGCCGTCTCCACAGCCCGATCCTACAAAACTCATCAAGGATTGGGACCGGAATGCCTGCTTGTGGTATCTGATGCTCACTTGCCATCTCACTTTAAGGCCTTGATTCAAGTACCTGACAACTTTGATATTCTATAGAACATAACACAGTATTGTCTGTCTCTAAAGAATAGCAAGCCGTATGGAATAAATTGTGCAAGACTTAATTCCTCCTTGTCAAGGAATTCATGACCGATAGAGCACCCATTTAGCTTCCAGAGTGATACGCATAGCTCAACACACACATATGTATAGTTCAACACACACACTTTACAATATGACATATGAGCCAACTTTCAGTTTTAGATTTGTGCCTGATAGAATTTTATACGGGAAGTCCCCTACGTATGAACCTTCAAGTTGCAAACTTCCAAAGATGTGACCCCTCCAGGACAACGTCATTGACCTCCTTGCTATGGAACGCAAGGAGCTTACTAATGAAGCCCTGATGGAATTGGGGGCCCAGAGGAAGGACGCAGAGAGACAGAGGAAGCAGAAGGAATTGAAGAACAGGAGAGATCACAATGCAGGAGATGGCCAGGGGATTTTCTGTATTTGAGGAGGCACTATTAGTTTTGAGACGCAGGACCTGAACCTAGAACGGTACACGATGGTTGCAGCAGCTGTTCAGAATGCAATCCAACGCTATCGTGTCATCTATGATGAGGGGAAAAGAGCTACTACCCAGATGTCGTGGAATCATTATTTTTCAAGAAGGAAGATAGAATTGAAACCAGCAAAGGAACCAGGAACCGTGCCATCAGCATCAGGCATGAGTGACATTGCAGCACGCCCTCTCTCTCCTATCGCTGCCGATCCTTCAGTGCTACCATCTCCCTCCTCCCCACCCTCCTCCACTTACAGTAACCCTTTTGCCTGCTCACTCGATGCCAGGCCCTGGGTGCCAGCTGTTGTACTGCACTACTGTACTTTTTAGGGTACTGCACATAAGATGAAAAATGCTTTCTTTAATTTTTGTTCATATTTGCTTTTTATGTATTATTTGTGTGAAAAGTACTTTCAACCTATTAGAGTACAGTACTATACAGCCGATTGTGTTGGGTACCAAGGCTAACTTTGTTGGACTTACAAACAAATTGGACTTATGAACATAGTCTTGGAATGGAACTCATTGATGTGCAGGGGACTTACCATTATTTGGTGAATCTTTAAATCCATCTGTGCAAAACATGAAAAGGAGAACCTGTTTTGAAAACTCTGTTGAGCATTAAAAATGTTGAATTTTATCATGTGATTATATTATCACGATGTTTTGCAACCAGCAAATATTTATCTAGAAAATATCTGTTGAATGATAGACCAACTAAAATTAGATTTATTCAAACTATTTTTACTTGCCAAGTTAATCAAGAAATACATAGTCAATGAATTCAACATATGTTCATGTCTCAATTAGGTGTTCTACTTTCTTTTCAATAGAAAAGTATCCATTTCTTTCTAACGGTGTTCCTATTACTGAAAATATAGCAATAACTGCTAGCAGAAGCCTTCCACTGTACTCCTAGATCTCTGCATTGAGGATATACGTCTGTCAAAATTTGGTACCACTTTGAGCGCACATATGCGGATTAGTGATCAAAACCAGAATTGTTCACCTGCCATGTGTGTGAATCAGCATGTCCGTGTTCACACCTGGGCGTGTAATTTGTCTGAGGCAACACTGGTACCTATGCATCTCCACGATCCTAAACAGGTTTAGAAATGAGACTGAGGAAAGTGAACACCTGCGATATGAACATCTATGCCAACTTTAGCTCCAGATCTAACACCGGTGCTGATTCAGCTCCTAGTGCCAGTACTTAACACTCGTCAGGCAACTAGGTGTCCTGACTACACGAAGAATCTCCTTCTCTGTGGTGGAATAGCTCTTGTTTATCTCACTTTCCAGATGCAGAAACAAAAGTAAAGAGACCACATTCCCGTAGCCAGTGGGAGCGGAAGCTCATTTCGAACCGGTATCTGTTAGACGGGACTAAGCAGTGTGTCACGTGTCATTTCCCGCCGCATACTACCGTAGATACCATCACTATCTTCACTTTAACACGTTTCCTGAAATTCTTGCTGCTTCTTGCAGTGCACTCTCCTTATATCAAGGATTTGCAGTTTCAAATGTTTCTGCCTTAAAAAAAGAAACGCCCACAGTGTTTCATTATATTCTGTAAATGTTTGCTGGGTTATACTCACTGTGCTCATTTCCCGGTCTTTCATTCAAGATTTTCTTTTTGTCACTGGGCCACCTTACTATCTGCTCTTCGTCAGTCGCAGACTGTCATAGTTCCGGTCATCCTCCTCGTTGCCTTACTCCAGTCCACCTTTAAATTATTACTGAAGCTCACTCCACTTACGGCTTACCAAAAATACCGATGCTATTTCTTTTTTCCCTAACCAGAACTATGCTGGATTTGATCCCTAAGAGATCTCTAACATTGTTTTTTTTTTTTTTAACTTCTGTCACATGTATATGTGACCATGAATGTTTTTGTAATCTCCTCCTTCTTTGGGGGAGAAAATTCACTAACTAATCAGGTAATTAAACACTTGGGAAAGGATGAATCAGGAGCTTGGGATGAACACACCCTACTGTATATCAGATAGATAGCCAGCAAGGGCCTACTGTACAGCACGGGGAACTCTACTCAATATTCTGGGATAATCTATATGAGAAGAGAATCTGAAAAAGAATGAGTGTATGTGTGTGGATAACTGATTCCTTTTGCTGTACTCGTGAAACCAACACAACATTGTACACCTGCTGCTGCTGCTGCTGCTAAGTCACTTCAGTCGTGTCCGATTCTGCGACCCCATAGACGGCAGCCCATCAGGCTCCCCCGTCCCTGGGATTCTCCAGGCAAGAACACTGGAGTGGGTTGCCATTTCCTTCTCCAATGCATGAAAGTGACAAGTGAAAGTGAAGTCACTCAGTCCTGTCTGACTCTATGCAATCCCATGGACTGTAGCCCACCAGGCTCTTCTGTTCATGGCATTCTCCAGGCAAAAGTAGGGTGCCATTGCCTTCTCTGGTACATCAAGTATACTCCAATAAAATCAAATTAAAAAAAAAAAGACATTTAGTCATGATCTATTTGCAAATTTCGTTTCTGGGGACACTGTCTGATGCCGTGGGTCCTTTGTCTTCTCCACCCCTGGCTGTTCTTTCAGAATGGCCAATTGCCATATTTTCAGTCTTAGAATTAGCTAGTGTCTTTAACTAGTAATGACCAAGCAACACAGAAGGCTACAAATAAGAAAAGAATTTATTAGGGGGCTTAGGAATTGCAATTTGGGAGACACAATAGTTTCTATAAAATCCAGAGTGCTACAGGCAAGAGAAGGAGTTAGGGGCTTATAAAGGCAAAAGTCAAAAGGTTAATAAAGTTGTCTGGCAAGAGTTATTATTGACTCTACTGCAAGAAAGGCAATATTTGTCCTTAAGGGATAAGTTCTCACAAGTTATTGAGGGCAAATGTCCAATAAGTAGCTAGGCTGTCATGAGCTATTTGAAAGGAAGGGTCTGATGAGTGTCCTGAGTTTCTGGAACTTGGCAGAGGTTCTGGATGCCTGTGTAAAGACAGTAAGAGTCAAAGTTCAGATTCCATCCAGGCTATGCCTAAGTCATGCTTCCTCAATGTCTTCCTGGCTCCATTTTAGAGAGCTCTCTTGGCAATAATGACTTTATTCTGATCTTAAACTACAGACAAACCTAAAAGACCACTAGTAGCCTCCTTTCGGAGAAGGCAATGGCACCCCACTCCAGTACTCTTGCCTGGCAAATCCCATGGACGGAGGAGCCTGGTAGGTTGCAGTCCATGGGGTTGTGAAGAGTCGGACACGACTGAGCACTTTCACTTTTCACTTTCATGCATTGGGGAAGGAAATGGCAACCTACTCCAGTGTTCTTGCCTGGAGAATCCCAGGGACGGGGGAGCCTGGTGGGCTGCCGTCTATGGGGTCGCACAGAGTAGAACACGACTGAAGTGACTTAGCAGCAGCCTCCTTTTACCTAGAAGGTAGAATCTGGAAAGAGCTGACAACTTGCCTCATTGTCAGGCCACCTGGAGGTAAACAGACATGAATGTCCTTCACAGATGTCCCTTCCAACATTCCTCTTTCCCAGGACATGGCCACTTGATTTTCCAGTTAGTTCCATCCCCTCTCAGTGCAGAAATGGCCTTTCTCTGCAAAGAGACCCCCTTTTTCATTTTCCTCCTTTTGCTAAATATGTTCCTACACTCCTAGACTCACATGGAAGTCTTTAACTCAGCCCCATGGCTGGTGCTTAACTGAGTAACAGTTCCTCAAGGACAATAAGCATTTCTTGAGCACCTACTGTATACTGAGAACCTCCCACCACACAAGGCTTCCTGTTAGAAGATCGAGGTCACTTTTATCCACTCGGGAGACATCATCCAGTCCCTTTCACGCCCCCTTGCCTTCTTCAAACATATATTTGTTTCCTCTGGGGCATCCTGTTGTACATGTGCACACACACACACACACACACACACACAGAGTGGACACAAATAGGTATCATCAGTGAGAAATCCTGCAAGTGAAGACATACATCAGGATCCACCGCCAGTCCTCAAGTGAGCATGGGGGAGCCCGGGTGTACAGAGTGGAAGGAACCTTTCCTGTGACATCAATCCTGGATCAAGAGCAAGAGTGGCCACACACAGGGTGCTCCTGATGGGGGCACTGAGACATGGGGTCATGGGTGGCTGACCACAGGGAGGCTCAGGCTCAGCCGCGTGGTCTCTGACCCTCATCCCCCTGTCTCTTTATAATTCTCCCTCTCTTCACATTATTACTGAACCCAGAAGTTACAAATTAAACTGGTGGCTCAGATGTTAAATCTAGCCAGCAGATGGCCAGAAGGGCGTAATCATAGGTTTTGGGTTAGTTGCTAAAAAGAGGAGGATTAAATACGAAACTCTGAAATTGCAGATTCCCTCCCAGCCCTGGGGTGCATGGGACCTTGAAATCTCAATGTCAGACCAGGCTGCTTCTAAACTATTATTTTATGTACCTTCCTTCTGGATGTTGGGAATCCTTAAACAAACTCCCCTCCCAGCAATCCTTTTGTTGGCAGAGCCTCCCTCCAGCTGCCAACTCACTACAAAACATTTGCCACGCACGATCCCCCACTTCCCTCACATCCCATAGTTCCAGCTGGCCCTTTTGTCTGAGCGGGACAAAGAGGATGGGAGGCAGGCACCCAGCTTTTACAGGAAGCAGGAGCCAGAGGGAGCCAGGTCCACTCGCTCCAAACTGCTTCATTAAATTATTCATTTGACAACTTCTGCCAAGACCTTGTTGCTGCTTAATTACTTGCTTTCTTCTTTCTCTTTTCAACTTGCTTTTAATTGAAAATCCAAGCCAGCCTTGTCGCAGCCTGGGAAGTTGGATCACTTGGAGGCATCTTCTGATTCTGTCTCATTAGGTGTCCAGCCACTGAAAAATGCATGTAGGAGAAAAGGATGTAAGAGCAAACAAATGCAAAAAATCAGATTTACCAAGAACCTCTAATGAGGGAAACAACGCTTTGAAACACAACCCAGTTTTCTGTTTAACAAGCAAAGCAGTAAACGGCAGTCACACAAATGAACCAGGAGTCCAAGAGTGACTTCTAGTAGATGATGGTTAGAGTCATGAATAGAGAAGACGAACAGCAGAGATGGACGCAGCCAGCATCCCGATGTGGTCTTAAAGGGATTTTAGACCAAATGAGGGATCTAAAATCCAGCCTTGAAAACAGGGAAACAGGTCCCGTCTGAACCATCAAACAGAAATAAGAACTCAGTGCTTAGTCGTGGAAAGAAGACTTGGCAATTTACCCAAGCTTATGAGTTTCAGGCTGGATTCTCAAGATGCCCGGAGCTGGTGGGAGGGCCAGAAAAGGCCAAACACATATACTTTCGATACACACTAGATCCTGCTTTCTCTACTAAGTGCCAGAAAAGACTTTCTTCAAAGTGTTTCATTTAAATCAATAGCATCTTACTGTTAATAAATGTTAAATAGTACTACTTGAAAATTATATTTTACTACTGTTTATATATAAAATATTATTGCTAAATGTAACCAGTATAAAAATATTACTGAACTAGCCTACATTCTTTATTTTGTACTAAGCCTTTAAAATCTGGTATGTATTTAATAATTCCAGCATTTTGGACTCACTGCAAGGAGCTAGTGGCTACCATATGTGAAAATACAGGCCTAGAGCAGGCACTTTTTCTTTCAGATTTTCTCTCTATCACAGCAGAGCACCTCAATTTTATCTTCTGACTCTCTTCCTGCTAAGTCACTTCAGTCGTGTCTGACTCTGTGTGACCCCATAGACAGCAGCCCACCAGGCTCTGCTGTCCCTGGGATTCTCCAGGCAAGAACACTGGAGTGGGTGGCCATTTCCTTCTCCAGACTCTCTTCCTGGATGTTTTATTTCTGCTGTCACTTAAAACTTATCAGAATGTGTTTTTTTTTGTCTTATTATTATAAGTGAAGAAAATAGCTATCTGTAAGAGACTATCCAGTTTTTAATAAATCCACTATTTTCTCACATCTGTGTGCACGAGTAGATTTTGTTGTGTGTTTTGCTTTAGATCCCTTCTATTCCAGGCCTCTTTCCTCTGCAGTCATTTTTCGCCTTCGTTTACTACGGCCTTCCTGTGCCTGGTGATCTCTGTATGTGTGCATGCGTGCTCAGTCTTGTCTGACTCTTCAACCCCATGGACTGTAGCCCATCAGGCTGCTCTGTCCATGGGATTCTCCAGGCAAGAATATGGGAGTGGGCTGCCATTTCCTCCTCCGAGGGATCTTCCTGACCCAGGGATCAAACTCAAATCTCCTGTGTCTCCTGCATTGGCAGGCACATTCATTACACTGAGACACTTGGGAAGCCCTGATCGCTGTATAATCCTATTTAAAAGTCAAGAATGTTGATGAACCGAGGGAGGAGATGTACTTTCTTCTGTTTGGCACAAATGGGCATAGGGCTGGTGGTGAGGCTAAGGAACAAGGGAGAATTTTAAGGTGAACCTAGTTTCCCATGGGATTTTTAGTTTATTTAGAGATGAGTCCTGTGGGTTTTGGCTGGGGCAAAATGCTATTGCTGAACTCTGTGATGGAAGATATGTGTCTGGGTAGCTTTCCTAAATTAAGATTTTCTAGTAACTCTTCTTCCCATTCATCATTTGTTCTTGACCGATGAGCAAACTGAGACTCAAGAAGCATCTCATGCAGATTCTGTGGCACATAATAGGACTGGGATCGTTCCCCTTTCCCCTGTTTGATGCTGAACCATCAGCCTCTCTGAAATGAGCACCTGCCTTGACTCAGTAACAAGCATGTGAGCTGAAATTCCCAGAGAGGAGAAGCTGTCTTTCTGGCCAAGGAATTGTACCTCTCCATGAAAAGACCCTGATGCTGGGAAAGATTGAGGGCAGGAGGAGAAGGGGACGACAGAGGATGAGATGGTTGGATGGCGTCACCTACTCGATAAACATACGTTTGGGCAAACTCCAGGAGTTGGTGATGGACAGGTAGGCCTGGTGTGCTGTGGTCCATGGGGTCATAAAGAGTCGGACATGACTGAGAGACTGAACTGAACTGATGATCCCATTTTATTTTAAAAGGAAAACAGGAAAGAATGCTCATCCCAGGTCACACACAATTTGTTTACTTAGAAATCTTTCCCTGAATCGTCTAATCAATCTTATGAATTATTTATATTACAATATTTCAAATTCTGAAATATTAAGTATCTTGCTTAGAGTAAACCAGATAGTGAACATTGGAGCTGGCATTTAAATCCCAGTCTTTCTAGTCATAGACGGATGTTGCTCATTATCAATCAAGAAGATACCAATTCAAGAGCCTGAAAAACTCCCTATTTGATGGGTCTAAAGAAGTCCAGATATGACACCAAATTCAATCAGTTCATTAACTTTTTTTTAATTTCAAGCTTTGTATTTGACAGAATAATGCCTAATAACAAGCACTGAAATCTAAGCAATTTAATGATTCGTATTTGTAAGGAGGTTACTGTTCTTGGAAGTTATCTAGACTGCTAGCAAAACAAAAAGAAATTCAACAACTGTCATCTATTTTCCAGGGAACTAACAGTGGGGATTGAAGTAAGATTTTCTGTTTACTTTCTGCACTCATTCTCCTATCAGTAAACACAGTTTATCTGCCCCCACAACGCTTCACTCTGCACGTCGATCAGTCCATCAGTCGTTACCATTGATCTCCCATCCAACTGGGAAAGATCATCACCGGTAGATGAGGATATTGTTTCTCATATAGTCTTATTTGGGGCACAGCTCTGATAAGATAATCTCCTCCAGGAATTACCTGGTTAGGTGGTTACCCAAATCTTCTTATTTGTCCCCTGTTTCCAAATAAATTTAATGAACAAACAAAACCTTTGCATCTTTCCCAGACTTTAGACATGGAGCTATTTCAGAATGTGTCAATGACACTTTTCCCAAGTCCTCCTTACAGTCTTCATGATTAATATGTTTGTGGCAGAATTGGGTCTCTAAGTGATTTTTAAATCCCAGAAGATAAAAGACTCCTGAAATCAAATCATGGTTCCTGAGTTTTAGTAGACCAGAACACTTTTTTCAAAGAATAACATCAAACATGATAAAGTGATATCCCTCAGCATATCCCAGTGATGATATCCAGAGAAGAGCAAAGACTGACTCAAATCTGTTGCAGCGCTAAATGCAATTTGATCTAATTGAGAGATTACAAGTTTCTGTAAGCAGGGAGTTTAGAAATTGATATGGGCTCCACATTTCAGTAGCAGAACACAGGAGTGATTGAACTAATAGATGCTTGGGGACTTCTGGAGGATCCTGTTGTCATTTTCTTTCATAAAAAAGTTTTAAGAATACACTTAAGTATTGCTAGTAAGTTTTCTGAGGGGAAAAGCGATCAAAGGCATAGTGTATTAGAACAGACGAGATAATCACAAAGAGCTGTTCACATAAACCCCCTGCCACTTTCTGCAAGGACTTTTTCTACAGCCATATACACTCCGTAGATTAAAGAGTAAGACCAAACTAATAACAAGAGGAGTGATCATTGAAAGCATCCTATACAGGATTAATTGGGATCGAGTCGACATTCTTCTAACTCTGTAGTAACAATGCTGGCAAGCGCGGGTGGCAGATCGCTGGGCCGCTCATTCTCATATCTTGATTACTAGGTGTGTTGAAAGACACAGACTAGATTTTATGAAACAAGTTATTAGCTACCATTTTTTTTTCATTTTGGATTCACTGCTATTCCAGAATATAGACTCAGATTGTGTTTATCAGTATGAAACATCGAACACAAAAATCTATTTAGAGGAACTAAGTTTTATCACATAACAGATTTTGAGTCTGAAAAATCAGTCAGAAGTATAAAACTCACTTATAAATTCTCATTTGGGCATAATGATTTAGGAAAGAGTGCAAATGGACACCTGGTCTTCATGATGTCTAAAGTATGGCTCCTGTCAACACAGAAGAGGATACTCTGATTGTAAGATGTGGGTTTTATGGGTTTTATGTATGTGAATATGAACCATGTTAATAATAACTGAAATTGTTTCTTCAGTGAAATTTCTCAGTATATTACAAGACCAAATCAAACCAGATTTTCATAAAAGCAAAGCCTTATTTAGTGATTTGGCCACTAGAATGTTACATGTTTGTTTATTTGTTTGTAGGAGGAGAGTATTCTCCCCTTTTCAAGAATAACTTATTGCATTTATTCCTGAATCGAAATCTTGCTAGACTAAATATAATTGCTTCTACCTTATAAAAAAAATAAACTGATACTGGTACCATGCAGTGACTTAACTGCCTGTTCCAGGAAATCCTTGAACCTGGTAGTTAAGGCTACTAGCTAACTCAACAGCTAACACATCTGAATGGATGACTTGCTCATCGAGACATTTCAAGACCTCCATCCCACGGTTACCACCCATCTAAAGCAACTATGTCATAAACTCTACTCAGCCCCAAACAGCTACTACCTGCAAGACCCATGTTAAAGTCACCCTCTCAGACCCTAAACCCTGCTCCCCCAGGACTCTCTCAAGTCATGTTCTCCTAAGATGCAATCCATTTCCCAGAAAAACAGAAAAACTCCAGAATTCTTCAGCATGTCCTACTTTATTGTCATGAGTTTTCATTCTTTTAACAGTTTAAACTTCATGAGATGTTATATTACTGCTATAAATAGCCAATATTTGCTTTTATTCACCCATATATTTAACCTTATCAGGAATCTTTCATCCCTGAAATTTTGATCTGTACCACCTGTGATAATTTTTCTTTTTGAAAATTTCCTTTATTTTGCCTTAATTTGGAAAAAAAAAAACACAAACAAACTGCTTCTTGCCATACAGTTCAAGGCTAGCAGCCATGTTCTTTTATCAATTTGAAAACATCATTTCATTGCTTTATCTTTATCTCTGTAGAGAGGTCAGCAAAAATCAGAAGTCAGCCTTACTTCTGCTATTTTGGAGAAAGTCTGTCCTTTTCCCCCAGCTATTTTAAATTACTTCCTCTTTGTCTTTGATTTCTAGCAGTTTTATTATGATGTTCTTAGCTGTGGTTTACTTTCCATTTCTTTTGCTTGGAGTTCGTTGTTCCTCTTGAATATGAGGCTCAATTTGTTTTTGCCTTGGGAACAGTTTGACCATTCTCTCTTCAGTTAAGGCTTCAGACCTGTTTCTCTCCATTACTGTTTCCAGCTGCATGCCCCATGAGTCTCAGGTACAGCTCTCTATACTTTCTGTCACTTCGCTTCTCTGTGAAGAGAGGCAGATGTGGACCGCTGGGATTCAGCTGGAGAGCACTGCCGTGGAGAAGCCCATGGGACATCAGCAGAGCACAGGCAGCCATGCTCTACGTTCCCAGACATTAATTCCCTTCTTCCTTGGCTATGAGTGGTTGCAGACTTTCCAGAGCCTTATCTGAACTAGAAAAGGAAACCTTTCACTAAAGGGCAACTCAAGGACTACTCCATGTTAATGAGCACCTCTTCAGGGGACTCCGCACACATGTTCCCTAATGACGTCCATGGAGTCAGTTCATTGCCAAGGCTTTGTGGCCAGGGGAAAGATGAAAGGAAGAAGCAGACCCCCAAATAATAGCTATTACATAGGGGGTCCTTGGTCTTTCCAGGCGGTGATAGTGGTAAAGAACCCACCTTCCAATGCAGGAGACATGAGAGAAGCCAGTTCAGTCCTTGGCTTGGAAAGATCCCCTGGAGGAGAACATGGAAACCCACTCCAGTTTTCTTGCCCAGAGAATCCATGAACAGAGGAGCCTGACAGGTTACAGTCCGTGGGATCGCAGAGAGTCAGACACGACGGAAGTGCCTCAGCAGGCACGCACATGGGGGCCTTACCATGAGCAAGCGTTGGGTTCACTGCTGGATATGCATTATTGCCCTTTAGCAATACCACAGTTAGGCATTTCTATTTCCATGTTACAGCAAGGAAAGTAAGACTTAGACAGGGTTAGTGAGTGGCAGAGCTGGGGCTTGAATCCGGTGAGATACTCTCCAGAGAAAACACACTTCACCCCCATGTTTGGTTGGGCTGTGTTGGGAGGAATGAGTTTAGACCTGAAATAAATTCAGCCTTGTTCACCTCCAATGTCACTGGTCCAGAATTACAGGCTGCCCTCCAGGGGCTGCTGGTGCTGGGAAGACAGAAACCTGAAAACCTGGCTCAGTAGAGAGCCCTGGAGCAGGAAGAAGTGAGTACACATCAGGCTTCCTTCCAACAGGAGAGAGACACCCGCCTCCCCCCAAAAGGGGGCCTTTCTGGTCAACCCAGCCCCTCCTGTGAATCTTGGCTCCTGCAGCTTCAACATTGTGAGAACCACAGGAGCCTGGAACAGCCCTCTGTGGGTATGGGGGTGGGGTGGGGCGGGGGCAGTGTGGGGGAGGGGGGTGCAGGGGGGAGGGGGCCACTTAAGGTCTCTTTCGTCTCCCCTCGCTTTCCCCCTTGGCACACCTTCTGTCCTTAGTGTGTGCGTGTGTGCTCAGTTGACCAGTCACGTCCAGCTCTTTGCTGCCCCGTGGACTGCAGCCCACCAGGCTCCTCCGTCCATGGGATTCTCCAGGCAAGAACACTGGACTGGGTTGCCATGCCCTTCTTCAGGGGATCTTCCCAACGTAGATGTAGGAGACACAGGGATCGAACCTGCGTCTCCTACATCTCCTGCCTTGGCAGGTGGCTTCTTTACCACCAGAGCCCCTGGGATGCTTTCCGGAAGCGCTCTGGAGCCCAGCCTGTGAGCATCGCCTGCACAGCAGCTCCTTCCAGCAGCCCAGGAGGCACGTGGGCTTTGAGATGAGGCACGTGGGCTGTCTCTGACCCTGCAGCTTGAGTTTTTGAAGTTTTTCTAAGATGCCTCACACAATCTCCATTCAGGAAGGTCATGAATATAGTTCCCGGGACCTCTCCCCCTGGCCAGCAAAGGGCTCTCTGACTTTCGGAGAAGAGAAGGGAGATCTGCTATCCTGGGTAAAAGTATAAGCTTTGTAAAGCCCTTCTCAGGGTGGAAATAGATGAGAGAATGGAGTCCTAGGGGTGAAAATGTCTAGGTTAATTGCTTTGATTTCAGGTAGACACGTTTAGGTCGTTTCATCTGCATGCCTCCCTTGGAGGGAGCACGTGCCTGGATTATTAATGAATTCTGGGTTACATTGGAGCAGCATCTAATTCCCTTCAGCGTGTGCAGGGGGACAACAGGAGCAAAGAGGAGCCTGGGGAGATGTGTGCCATGTGGAGGCCTAAATGCTCTTTGTTGTGAGCCTGGGATTTAAAGAGAAAGTGGGGAGCCCTCCTCACTCCCCGGGAGAGCCTGCCTCCTTGCAGGATCAGTATGAAGACTCTTTTGTGTCCTGCAGAGGCAGGAAGGGCAGTCTGATCCCAGACCACTGCTCACAGCAGCGACTTCCCCATAACAACCGAAATACTGGCTACAATGCATACCCCCTTGAGGGTTCAGTGCCTCCTGACAGTAAAACCGAAAAGGGTCCCCTTCCTGTTTCCTGACCTTTATTTCCAAACAGAGGTATATAAGAATCTTGTGTTGCCTCTCATGGTGCCTGCTGTATAATTAATGTCCCAATAATGGATGTATGGATGTCCAGATGTATTCATGAATAAATGGAAATATGAATAAATGAATGAAAAACTAAGCTCTCTTCATCAAGTCATACATAAGGCACAGTCAGATACCTGGGCCTAGAGTCTAGCCTCTGAGCAGCTCGGAAGGGCTTCTGGAATATTTTAGTTGACTTGAACAAACTCAGAATGGCAATGCTTGTCATGCTTCAAGCAGCAGCATAAAACTTGATTAAACAGCCTGAGCTACCAAGGAAAATGTCAGTCCACATAGGAGGAAGGTCTTAGATGTTTGCTTATGACTCTCCAAATGTGAAGCAATTGATTGTGGTCGCTCTGCCATTTTCCCTAACTCATGTGCCCATCTGTATCCCTTTGAACAAGTCCAAGGACTCCTACTGGTAAGGAATTAGCATGCTGATCAATTTAGATAACCATCAAATTCATAAGTAATATATTTAGAGACTGACTTTCCGAGTTCATGCCCATCTTCCACAAATCCATTAAGCCATGGCCATATAGGGTCAGGTTACAGGCTGCCATTTGTACCCTCTGTGCTTTGGAGACTAAAAGTTTCATAGATCCAGAGCCTATCGGGGGTAAGATTTTCTCCATGTAATCAGTGGTACTAGGAACAAAAAGAATATTCTGTTGATCCTGGCTTTTAATTCATAGTATGTTCGAGCCAGAAGAGAAATTAGAGATGACCCAGTCGTTTAGATTGGTGCTGGTTCTGATAGTTTAAATACGGAAACTTAATATGTTCTGCTTTCTTCATTTTCTTTGATGAATGGAAAGGTCAGTTTTCCCCACACCTCCAAGGAAGTTTTGAAAATTAAGCCTGCCCTACCTTGGAAGGAGAGTTATGACCATCCTAGATAGCATATTCAAAAGCAGAGACATTACTTTGCCAACAAAAGTCCATCTAGTCAAGGCTGTGGTTTTTCCAGTGGTCATGTATGGATGTGAGAGTTGGACTGTGAAGAAAGCTGAGCACCGAAGAATTTATGCTTTTAAACTGTAGTGTTGGAGAAGACTCTTGAGAGTCCCTTGGACTGCAAGGAGATCCAACCAGTCCATTCTAAAGGAGATCGGTCCTAGGTGTTCATTGGAAGGACTGATGCTAAAGCTGAAACTCCAATACCTTGGCCACTTCATGGGAAGAGTTGATTCATTGGAAAAGACTTTGATGCTGGGAGGGATTGGGGGCAGGAGGAGAAGGGGACGACAGAGGATGAGATGGCTGGATGGCATTACCGACTCGATGGACATGAGTCTGAGTGAACTCCGGGAGTTGGTGATGGACAGGGAGGCCTGGCGTGCTGCAATTTATGGGGTTGCAAAGAGTCGGACACGACTGAGTGACTGAAGTGAACTGAACTGAACCATATGAAAACAAAGCAATAATTTGTTCTGTTTTCGTGGTTACATAAGTTACCAAGTTAAATTGTTGCTCAGTCACTCAGTCTTGTCCAACTCTGCAACCCATGGACTGCAACACACCAGGCTTCCTTGTCCTTCACTATCTCTCAGAGTTTGCTCAAACTCATGTCCATTGAGTCAATGACGCCATCCAACCATTTCATCCTCTGTCACCCCTTCTCCTCCTGCCCTCAATCTCTCCCAGCACCTGGTCTTTTCCGATGAATCAGCTCTTCGCATCAGGTGGCCAAAGTATTGGAGCTTCAACTTCAGTTTCTGTCCTTCCAATGCATAGTCAGGATTGATTTCCTTTAGGATGGACTGGTTTGATCTCCTTGCTGTCCAAGGGAATCAAGTTAAATAGTCAAGCTTTATTGAGAGAAGGGAGAAGATCCTAAGGAAGTTTCCAGAGCAGGACAGGCCAACCACATAGTAAGAGCTGGGTGAGTGAAACTTCCCAAGTTCCCTGCAGGAGTCAGGTGTCTGGGAGAAACATGGGAGCTGATCTGACACCACCAATTACCAAGTCTTCACCTGGGAATGAACATCTCACCACCCAGCTTGGGTGTCTTTACCAACTGTGCCTCCCATGGGTGCCCAGTAAGAATGGAACTTTGTCATTGTGCATTATCACCCCAAGGACTGCCCACCAAGAGTGACATTTGATCATGAACTACAGTCCACCTCTAATTACTCCCTGCAGTGCAGCAGGAACCTGGAGACTCAGAAGAAGACCCTAGAACCCTACCACTGGAAGGGGCCGAAGTAAAGATGTCAAGGACCCTTGAGCTGTGTGACAAAGGTCACTTCAATACTGTTTTCCTTTTTCTTTTTTTTCCCCAATATTGTTTTATTTTACCTATGAAAAACAAGGATTCAGAGAAGATCTTAGGATTTGCTTGAGTCACAGAATATGGTCAACACCAAGACAGACTTAGGATCCGAGTTGCCTAAGTCCATGGACTTCAAGGTTTCTTTTGCTGAATGTAAGTAATATGCACATAATGGCTGTAACTGGTAGAATTCATCCTAAAACATTTTTTCAATAAACAGGGAAGTAACCTAAAAAGATCAGGGTAGGAACTCCCCAAGTCCAACCGACTTATTGCTGGACAGACTCTGGGAACATTTGACTCTGCCTCACAGGAAGCCCTGAGTGAATTCTCGCTAATTTTTTGGATCACTTGGTCTTTTATCTCACACCCTGCCCACAGATTTAAAAAGCCTTGCCTAACAATGACCTCTCTGAGCTGACACCTGCCATTTGTAAATTTTACATTAGGGCCTGCAATTGTACTGCTCAAGTTAAAAGGCTCCAAGAGGAAGAGACTTCTCCTCTGAGTCACTTTCAAATATTTGTTCAGTGTTTTAATTGGAGGATAATTGCTTTACAATGTTGTGTTGGTTCCTGCCATACAACATCACGCATCAGTCATAACTCACACATGTCCCTACCCCTTGAGCCATCCCACCCCTCTAGTTTGTACAGGGCCGCTCTGTTTTGTAACGTCTCTTCCTTTCCTGACCTTTGGTTGTCTGAACTCTTCTCTCTGATTTCTCCTCCAAGTTGCCTCATTCCTGGGCTTTACAGAGACACTTTTCTTTTCGTATCCTTTTGTTAATTTTCCATTTGGAGTTTGGCAACTCTCTCCTTTACTGATTACCAATAATTATATTCAATAATTATATTCATGCAAGAGTTTCTCATTGCAAAAAAAAAAAAAGGCAGAGAAAAGCCCTACAGAGTCAGAGGTCAAACTAGCTCCTTTTTCTGACTCTGGAGCATAAAGCAACCCAACTCCACTGGGAGGGAAGCTTCCATCATATGGACCTCACCCCACGTATCTCTTCATCTGGCTGTTTCTCTGTATCTTTTATCCTTATCTTTAATAAACTGTAAGCATTTCCTGGAGTTCTGTGAACTGCTGTAGCAAATTAATCAAACCTGAGGAGGGGTCATGGGAACCTCTGATTTGTAGCCAAATTGTACAGAAGTTGATGAAGTTACCAGTTTAAGAAGAACCATTCTATCCTCTTAATCTCCTCCCACCGACTTTCACCGCCACTGGAATCTCAAAGAGCAGCTGGAGAGGGAAAAGGGGAAGCACAGGGTCGGGAAGTAGAGACGGGACTAGCACACCTCACTTCCTCATCGCAGACTGGCCACCAGAAGCCAGCCAATGCCGGGGCCGGGAGGGGGAGTCTCCACAACCAGCTCAGGGTTCTGAATAGTATCTTTGCACACTCCAAGTACTCAAACAAACAAACTGTATTTTTACTTGCCTAATAGTGAACAAAAAGCCACAGACCTGCCAGAGTTTTCACTGGGAAAAGAAAATGATCTCCCTTGAATAAATTTAAAAGAGATGGTGGAAAACAAAAATGAATTTATGTTTTTTTTTTTTTTGAATTTATGTTTTGATTTGTGAACTTGAGCTTCAGAAGTTCTGCATATTCCAAACAACAAGGTCCTACTGTAGAGCACAGACCATAGTCAATATTCTATGGTAAGACATCATGGAAAAGAATATTTTTGAAAAGAATAAACATATGTTCGTCAAAGCTGTATATTGTCACCCTGCTTATTTAACTTATATGCAGAGTATGTCATGTGAAATGCTAGGCTATATGAAGCACAATCTGGAATCAAGATTGCCAGGAAAAATATCAATCACCTCAGATATGCAGATGATACCACCCTTATGGCAGAAAGTGAAGAAGAACTAAAGAGCCTCTTGATGAAAGTGAAAGAGGAGAGTGAAAAAGTTGGCTTAAAACTCAACATCCAGAAAACTAAGATCATGGCATCTGGTCCTATCACTTCATGGCAAATAGATGGGGAAACAGTGGAAACAGTGAGAGACTTTATTTTTGGGGGCTCCAAAATCACTGCAGATGGTGATTGCAGCCATGAAATTAAAAGACACTTGCTCCTTGGAAGGAAAGCTATGACCAAACTAGACAGCATGTTAAAAAGCAGAGACATCACTTTGCCAACAAAGGTCCATCTAGTCAAAGCTATGGTTTTCCAGTAGTCATGTACAGATGTACCTGGACCATAAAGAAGGCTGAGCGTCAGAGTTGATATTTTCAAATTGTGGTGTTGGAGAAGACTCTTGAGAGTCCCTTGGACTGCAAGGAGATCCAACCAGTCCATCCTAAAGGAAATCCTAAAGGAAATCAGTCCTGAATATTCACTGGAAGGACTGATACTGAAGTTGAAGCTCCAATCCTTTGGCCACCTGATTCAAAGAACTGACTCATTGGAAAAGACCCTGATTTTGGGAAAGATTGAGGGCAGGAGGAGAAGGGGGTGACAGAGGATGAGGTGGTTGGCTGGTATCACCGACTCAATAGACATGAGTCCGAGTAGACTCTGGGAGATAGTGAAGGACAGGGAAGCCTGGCATGATGCAGGCCATGGGGTGGCAAAGAGTCAGACACGACTCAGCAACTGAACAACAAGAGCAGCTATATATATATATAAAACTGAATCACTTCTCTGTACAAAGCAATTACCACAACGTTGTAAATCACTACATTTCAATTAAACAATAATAATAATAAAAATAAGTTCTCTGTATACCGTAAACCAGTTCCATTACTCTCAGAACCACTTGGGTAATATAATTCAGAGTCAGGGTACACTGTAGAAAAATAGGTTTTCCAGAAAATAGATATCTGAAGGTAGAAATATCATCCAGGTCCACTTAGCCTGATTTTAATTTCTCTTTCTGGATGAAGAGCCAGTCTTTATAGTATTGAGCATGTTTCAGAAGCCCAATATTTCTGAACATCCTCTTCAATGAGGATGTTTAAAATTTTAGTGTAGGACAATGGCTCTCAAACTGTGATCTCTAAACCGACCGTTGTCAGCATCACCCGGGCACTGGTTAGAAACACAAATTCTTAGGCCCCATTCCAGGCTTGCTGAATCAGATCCGTGGAGCGAGCCCGGCAGTCCTCATTTAACAAGCCTACCAGGTGGTGTCGACACAGCGTGAGAACCACGGGTGAAGGGTATTTCAGAATATTGACACAAGTCCTCATATCAGAAGGCAGCAAATGAACAAAAATCTCAGCTTTGAAAAAGAAGATTCAGGCAGAGGGCAGGACAGGATCCGAACTAGGAGAAGTTTGGACCAAATACAGACAGGGGGCATCTAGACACAGCTGACTAGCAGGAAATGACACCAGCCTCCTTCGGCACGTGTTTTACACGCCCATAAGAAGCCAGGTGAAAAGAAAGCTGAGAACAAAAAAGTGTTTATTCACACAGTTCACATAAATATCATGACCATGACTATTATGCATGTACAGTTGATTTTAAAAGTTACTTAGATTCTTCACTGGACATCTGGGAATCCAGGAAAGGGTTTTTATATATAAGCCATTGTTGTTGTTGTTTAGCTGTTAAGTTGTGTCTGACTCTTTGCGACCCCATGGACTGTAGCCTGCCAGGCTCCTCTGTCCATGGGATTTCCCAGGCAAGAATAATGGGGTGAGTTGCCATTTCCTTCTCCAGGGGGTCTTCCCACCCCAGGGATCCAACCTGTGTTTTGTGTATTGGCAGGCAGATGCTTTACCACTGAGTTCCTTTGGAAGCCATACAATTGCACTATTTATTATATGAGCTGGAAGCCTGTGGTTTGTTACATGAAAAAGTAGCTGAATGTTTCTCCCTCCCATGCCCTGCACACAGCACACACCTCTGTTTATTAAAACTTGTACAAGAAGCGGGGGGAGGGAAGGATTGGGCTTAGCTTATGCAAACTTTTATTCAGAGAATGGATGAACAGCAAGGTCCTGTGTATAGTCAGAGAATTATACTTAACATCCTGTGATGAACCATAGTGGAAAAGACTATGAAAAAGAATATGTATGTGTATAACCGAATCACTTTGCTGCACAGCAGAAATTAATACAACATTGTAAATCAACTGTATTTCAGTAAAATGATTTTTTTTTAAAATCCTGCATCACTGTACAAGTGCAAAGCTACAGTGAGGATCCATCGGAAGGGGATGACACAAGTCAAGTGTCTCAGATTTCTGAAAGAACAGGTCTGCCCAATAGCACTCATTTGTTCAACTTGCATTTAGCTGAGTTGGTAAAGGATCCGTCTGCAATGCGGGAGACCTGAGTTCAATCCCTGGGTTGGGAAGATGCCCTGGAGAAGGGAAAGGCTACCCACTGCAGTATTCTTGGGCTTCCCCTGTGGCTCAGCTGGTAAAGAATCTGCCTGCAATGTGGGAGATCTGGGTCCAATCCCTGGGTTGGGAAGGTGCCCTGGAGAAGGGAAAGGCTACCCACTCCAGTATTCTGGCCTGGAGAAATCTACAGACTGTATAGCATTGGGCCGCAAAGAGTCGGACGCGACTGAGTGACTTTCACTTTCACTTAACTGCTTGCACCAGCGTCATTACAACCTTAATATACTGAATAGCTAATGTGTCATATACAGTCTTACAAATCGGTCATATCATACTTATAGGGATTTTCTCATTTAAACCTCATGGTAATTTATCTTTGGAATACCATTATTATTGTCATTTCAAAGAGGAAACTGACTTTAATAAACACCCCAACTTTCCTATCTGGAAAGTGGTAGAACCAAGTTTTCAACCTAGGCAGTTATTATCTGATCTCTTAAGCATGACACTGTATTTCTCCCTACAAAACTGGTAGTGTTTTATACTTTAGTCTATAATAACATATAATCTCTGCTTGTTGCACACAGATTGCCCATTTTCTGCCTAAAATGTATCTGACATTTTAGGCAGATAATTCTTGGATCTGCCATTTATTACTTGTGAGAATGCGGGCATGGTACCTAATGTCACTCAGCCAAGCCTTTCTCTTCTAGTTTGTAAGGCTACATGAAAATAATGTGAAGTATCTGCAGCACTCGGTACATAGAAGGTTAATAAAACTCCAAGAAACATTTTGCAGAACAAGGGCACCCCCCCACCACTATTCAGTCCTGACTCCATCAAAGCAGACATGTAAAGTACAAGTCAGGGAAGGGTCCTGCTGTAGATTTCCAACTTGGAAACAAATCGCCCTAAAAGTGTCTCCTGTGAATAATGTGAATTTATATACATTAATACAATTGAAAGATTAAGTCTATCAACATGGAGCCAATCAAATGAAGGTGCACGCCAGGGCCAGACAGCCACAAGCTACCAGGGGCCAGCTCAGGAAGTCACTCAGGCCACCAACAGGGATCTATTTACATTATCTTGCTTCATCCCCATGAAGTTAAGTTAGCGTCATTCTCATCACATTCTGGGGAGGAGAAAATTAAACCATGGACAACAGCTTATCCATGTCACATATCAGAAGAGCTGGGATTCCAACCCAGGCCAGTCTGAGTTTAAAAGTCCAAACTATTGCCTGTCAATGATGCTGACTCCCCAGTAAAATAATACATGTGGATTGCATATCATTTGAAAAATAGACAACCTCTGTTCTCCGCCATGAGTGTAAATGATTATGTACATGACTAACATAAGTTTCCTCTGCAGGATGTGTTGGCATGAGAATTGAGCCTCCTGACTGGTCAGCGGAGCTCTCGTATGTATGGGACGAGATGCAGGCTTTCCAGTCCTCACGCACTTGCCTGCCACCAGCTTGACTGTTGCTGTTTCCAAGTGACACTTGCCAGGGACCACCGTTATTACCTACCCCAGACAGAAGGCAGCCGTGGGAATAGATATGATGAAAACTAAACAATAACGTTACACGCTAGGTATATCATGTGTCCTGTCTTTATGTGGAAACAAATTAAAAACATTAGAAAAGTGGTAAACACTTTAGCATCGACCTGAAACTTTCTATTGTACTTGATCAGAACAGTATTATAGTATTGAAAAGTGAACACCATTCAGTACATGATTTAGTATCATGTACTGGAGCTTGCCAACTCCAATCATCTCATATGTCACCCGAGAGCATTTGCTGTGGCCCCAGTGGTAAGCCTGGCATGCTGCGGTCATGGGGTTGTGAAGAGTCAGATACAACTTGGCAACTTAACAGCAACAACAGTGGTAACTACCACACTTTAGGGAATATTGAAACTAGAATATTGTCAGGGCTCCTTCGGATCCTTTGATTTTATGGAAAATGTTCCTACTTACGCTTTGGCAATCCACCTATTAAGATACCTAAAGTAATGTACATTTAAGCAGTGCTCAGCAAGGCCTGTGTGTGTGTGTGATAAATATTGTTGTTTTGTTGTTGTTTAGTTGCTAAGTCACATCTGACTCTATTTCAGCGCCATGGACTGTAGCCCACCAGGCTTCTCTGTCCATGGGATTTTCCAGGAAAGAATCCTGGAGTGGGATGCCATTTCCTCCTGCAACAGGATCTTCCTGACCCAGGGATGGAACCTGGATCTCCTGCACTGGCAGGCGGATGCTTTACCACTGAGCCACCAAGGAAGCCCATGATAAATACCGATAATGGACAAGTATTACAATCCTCACCCACTCAAAGGTTCACTAACAATCAGCACATAAGAAAGCGTGGTACATGATTCACCTGCACTGTTAACAGTTCTCTGAAGCTGAGAATGTACCCCATGACTAGGATCAAACCCTGGGGAAAAAAATCTGCCTATCAACACAACACAGCTCAAAATGGTGAGAAGAAACTCTGCTGGCTCTTCTCCACCAAGCAAGGTGCACTGTCGAGTCACATCTGGAGTTCATCTGTAATGAAGACTTGCCTTCCAAGCATTCCTTTCTGCCTCCCCAAAATATTTCATTTGTATATAAGAGAAAAGATAGACAATTCCTAGGAAGAGGAAGAAGCTAGGCAGAGAGAGAAAGCACCTACCTGTGTGGTCCCTGCTGGTTTTCCCCAGACTGTAAACATTAAAACAATGAACAATGTATTAGGGAAATAACAATTGATTACTAATAAGACTGCCTGATAAGAGACGGTTCTCTGTTGATCGGCCTCACTGTCGTCAGGCAGATGCTCCTAGACATGCAAATACTGGTGATTTTCAAATAAAAATGTCCCTTCCATTTATAATTACCCTCCTGGGAAATTTCTTTTGAAAATTCATTAGATACAGCCATCACCTCCATAAATTTTGCTGTCCCTTTCACAGACTTGAAAGTTGACAGAGAGCAAGTAGAAATGATTCAGTAAGCCAAGTGACCGATGTTACGCTTCATTTTAAGCTATATCCAAAATATCAGCAGATATCCAATATATCAGCAGATATCCAATATATCCAATATATCAGCAGATATCCAATATATCAGCAGATGAATGGATAAGAAAGCTATGGTACATATACACAATGGAGTATTACTCAGCCATTAAAAAGATTACATTTGAATCAGTTCTAATGAGGTGGATGAAACTGGAGCCTATTATACAGAGTGAAGTAAGCCAGAAAGAAAAACACCAATACAGTATACTGTTCCTTGGTGGCTCCGGCAATGCAGGAGACCCAAGTTCAGTCCCTACACAGGAAGATCCTGTAGAGTAGGAAGTACCAACCCATTCCAGCAGGCTTGACTGGAGAGTTCTGTGGACAGAGGAGCCTGGCGGGCTGCAGTCCATGGGGTTGCAAAGAGTCAGACAGGACTGAGCGACCAATACTTTCACTTTCATCGGATAGAAGATACATCATACACACACAAAATACAAAATGAAAATCTGGTGCATGTAAATTGGTGTCCATACAATTAAAAAATTAAAAAATAATAGCAAATGCAGAGAAGGATGTGGGAGTCCAGTTGTCTTCTATGAGGCCAGATGTTGAGGACATTTGCCAAATTTTAAAGCCATTTTAAAAGTAAATAAGCTGCTGAAGTGATTTAGAAGCTGTTCCTTGGTGGCTCCTGAAATGCAGGAGACCCAGGTTCAGTCCCTACATAGGAGGATCCTGAAGAGTAGGAAGTACCAACCCATTCCAGCGTGCTTGCCTGGAGAGTTCTGTGGACGGGGGGGCCTGGCGGGCCGCAGTCCATGGGGTTGCAGAGAGTCGGACAGGACTGAGCAACTAACACTTTCACTTTCATCGGATGGAAGATAAGGAAAACCTGTAATGACTGAGAAGCTCCTGGAAGGCCTCTGTGGGACAGCCACTTGATACTAGGACTGAAAGGAAAACAGGAGCAACATGTTGAAACCTCCTAAAGGACAACTAGACCATCAAGGCCTCTGGGCTTTTTTTTGGTATTGATTATAATTTTTTTTATTGTTCTTAGAGGTTTGGTTTCAGAACTCCTTTTGGTTCTTAAATGTTTTAAAATACTTAAAAAAAAAAGATGTTCTTGCGTAGCCTAAGAAGCTTTTTAAAATGTGTGTGCATGTGTGCTAGGTTGCTTCAGTCTGTCCGGCTCTTTGTGACCCCATGGGCTGCAGCCCGCCGGGCTCCTCTGTCCATGGGATTCTCCAGGCAAGAATACTGAAGTGGTTGCCATGCCTTCCTCTAAGGGATCTTCCCGATGCAGGGATTGAACCAGGGAACCAGCATCTCCTGTGGCTCCTGCCTTGTAGGCAGATTCTTTACAGGTGAGTCACCAGGGAAGCCCTTTTAAATGTAGCAATGTGTATTAATGTTTACCATTTTAGAAATTGAATTGGGGCAATTGTTAGAATATTTACACAATAACTTGTTTGAGAAAACAATGGGAAATCATTGCATGTTAACATATTTCATGAAACTAAAAAAATTTAAAGCACTTTATGAAAAAGCCAGCTTTATTTTACATTTTGGCAAATGTCTTTGGTATCTGACTTCATAGAAGGCAGCTGGATGCTTATATTTTTTCTGCATTTAAACTGTTTCAGTACAGAGTTTGAATTGGCATGTATGAGGAAAATTGGGCCTCATACTTTTTTTGTGTTGAGATTATCATAGGGTTTTTATCTTTCAATTTGTTAATATGGTGTATCACACTGATTGATTTGTGTATATTGAAGAATCCTTTCATCCCTGGAATAAACCCAACTTGATCATGGTATATGAAAAAAAAAAAAAAAAAACCCTGTATACGAGACAGCAAAAGAGACACTGATGTATAGAACAGTCTTTTGGACTCTGTGGGAGAGGGAGAGGGTGGGAAGATTTGGGAGAATGGCATTGAAACATGTATAATATCATATATGAAATGAGTCGCCAGTCCAGGTTTGATGCACGATACTGGATGCTTGGGGCTGGTGCACTGGGACGACCCAGAGGGATGGTATGGGAAGGGAGGAGGGAGGAGGGTTCAGGATGGGGAACACTGTATACTTGTGGGGGATTCATTTTGATATATGCCAAAACCAATACAATATTGTAAAGTTAAAAAATTAAATTAAATTAAAAATAATAATAATACATAAATTTTAAAAATCAAGTCCTAAAAAAAAAAAAACAAAAGACACCATGCCAAGTGACCAGAAGATGCTAAGAGAAAAGTCAGGGAGAAAACCCTTGCAAGGAAGTCCCTCATGTCTACTGTGATTATACATGTATCATCCAAACAGGGGTGGGTTTTTAATGAAGGAATGCATCGGTTAGATACTACAATGTTACAAACCACCCAGAACTCATTGGCTTAAAATAACTATTGTTTATTATTTCTCTCCAATCTTAAATTGGCTGGGGGCTGACTGATCTAAGCTGGGCTTGACTGGGAGTAACTGCTCCAGAGACTGAGTCCAGCTAGCTGGTCTGGGCATGTCCTTATGTCCACAGCAGAAATCATTTTAATGGTCTTTCTTCTTTTTGTTAAGAAGCGTACTTTATTTATGTAAGTGTTTTTTGGAAGTAGACCATTTTTAAAGTCTTCATTGAATTTGTTACAGCATTACTTCTGTTTAACGTTTTGGGTTTGGGCCGCAAGGCATGTGAGATGGCTATTAGCTCCCCGACCAGGGATTGAACCCATCCCTCCTGCAACAGAAGGCGAAGTCTCAACCACTGGACAGCCAGGGAAGTTCCCTTAATGGTCTTTCTACGTGGTCTGTCTGAGCATTTGTGCTTAAGGGTAGCCAGGCTTCTTCTACGGCAATTGAAGGCTCCAATGCAAGTGTCCTGAGAGAGCTCAACAACACTGATGATATTAACACCTCCCGTCATCTGGCTTTGGCAGCCACCAGCTATTCCTTTTTACTAGGTTCTATTTATTAATGAAGTTACACAGTCCCACCAGTTTTAAGAGGAAAAATAGACTACTGCCTTTTAATGGGGGTCTGGCAAGATTCTAAAAGAGCATGCGAGAAAAGAGACATTTTTGTGCCAATTTTTGGAAAGTACAGTTTGCTAGAAAAGAATAATGGCATGGCGAGTCTCATCATTTTGTTGGCTGCTCTCTCCTTTCCCATTCCTGTCCTGGCTCTTTCCTGCCTTCTTCCCATGTTCTCTTAGAGCTCCGAGCTTTTCTCCCTCCGCTATGCAGAAGAGTTCAAGTCTCTCCCAGATCCTGTTTCTTCTGCTAGTCAGGACAAAGACACCTGATTTCCCAGGAAACTTAACTTCTATCTTCTTTAGAAAGGAGTTTTGTCTCCTTACTCAGATTTAGAAGTAAATAATACTTGGGCCCATTCTCTGCAGACTACAGAGAACAGTGTAGGGGGGGAAAAAGAGAATATCAGAAGGTAGGATGTTCTTTTGGAGAAGGCAATGGCACCCCACTCCAGTACTCTTGCCTGGCAAATCCCATGGATGGAGGAGCCTGGTAGGCTGCAGTTCATGGGGTCGCTAAGAGTCGGGCATGACTGAGCGACTTCACTTTCAGTTTTCACTTTCGTGCATTGGAGAAGGAAATGGCAACCCACTCCAGTATTCTTGCCTGGAGAATCCCAGGGACAGAGGAGCCTAGTGGGCTGCCATCTATGGGGTTGCAGAGTTGGACACGACTGAAGAGACTTAGCAGCAGCAGCAGTTCTTTATGATCACCACATTCTTTGACAAAGAATTCTCCTTGAAAAGAGCAAAGAGAAGGGAGTCTCACATATTCCAAGAAATAGGACACATTCTTCACAATTCAAGGGAGAAAGCCATGTGGACAAGACTCCTGAGGTTTAGACAGTATCGTCTAATGGTCTTTGTGAAGATGGAGCCATTCTATTGCTTCAGCATGGAGTAAGTGATTAGTCAATAAGATTAAAATATCAGATACAGAAAAGGCCTCAGAAAGAGAAACAAAATTCCTATAACTGCTAGAGCAATATCAAAACCCTCCTGGAAGAGTCCTTCTTCATACTTTCAACTCCTGTGTGTATTTTGCAAGTGGAAGAAAATCATTATGATAATTTCACTGAAGATGCTTACTGCATAAAAATTGTTCTGATACAAAGAAAATTTAGTTTTCCTTGAGAAAACACACTTCAGATGTACCAATTTAGATTACACTCTATAGCATATAAGCACATATTTGATTAATGATGACAAATAACTAAGATTTTTTTTTCTTATGTAAAAAGAAGTCCAATGGTTGCCAGAACAGTCAAGCTAATAATTGTATGATTTCATCAAGGATTCAGTTTTCTTCTATTTTTTCCAACTCCACCAAGTTTCCTATGTGGCTTTTATTCACATCGTTGCAGTACAGCTGCTGCTGCTTCAGGCATCACAGCCACATCCAGGTCAGAAAAAAATGGAAGGCATCAAAAGCCTTTTCCTTGGGAGGATTTGTCTTTGTATGGCAAAGAGAAAACTCTTCTCAAGGACTTCTGTCTACATTATATTAAGCTTTTACACGTGGCTACAACAAATCAAAGTGATATTTTAGCTTTCCAGTAGAACTAGGCATTGGAGAAGGAAATGGCAACCCACTCCAGTGTTCTTGCCTGGAGAATCCCAGGGACAGGGGAGCCTGGTGGGCTGCCGTCTCTGGGGTTGCACAGAGTCAGACACGACTGAAGTGACTTAGCAGCAGCAGCAGAGCTAGGCAAAATATAGGATGGAAATTGTAAATGACATTTGGTTACAAAACAACAGTGTCTGCCATAGTAGTGAACCAGGAGCCAAGCAACCTGTGGTGGTATCTGTCTAATCTTTTAACCTAACAAAGTTAGGAACCGTGGAAAAGCCTTTTAACCTCCATGACCCCAGTTTTCCCATTAAAAAATGAAATGATGAAATAGATCTCTGATTCTCTATGACTACCTATACCCAGGATAACCTAAAGGCAGGATTGTTGGGGAAGACACTGTCCACCTACCCAACAACTCTTTCCTTCTTGTCTTCCCTATTGGCAGAAGTCAGGTCCCGCTATAAAACCTGGTGAGGTTTCTAAATTTCTTTCCCAGCTAGAGCATGATCATGTGACCAAACCTTGGCCAAGGACACCCAAGGAAAAGTGTATGCCATGACATTTGGGAAAGATTTTCCACCAGACTATACGATGAACGTGTAAGGATTAGTCTTCTGGCTCCCTCTTCCATCTCTCTCCCTCTTCCATCTCTCTCCCTCTTCCATCTCTCTCCCTCTTCCATCTCTCTCCCTCCTCCATCTCTCTCCCCATCCGACTACTCATCTTTGGACTCAGCTGTATGAACTGAAGCAGCCATTTTCTAGCAATGAGGAAGCAAACACACTGAAAATGATGGAATGGAAGGATGAGAAAGAATTTTGGTCATTGATGAAATCAGTTGTGGGACCACCATTTTCTGACTTTATGTTATGGGAAACAATGAGGACCCATTTTATTTATGTTATTTTTGTTTGATGCTCCAACTTGCAGCCCAAAACATCCTATATAGAACAGTGACCTAAAAAATTTACTCCACAGTTGCAGATTCTGAATTAATCCGTGGCTGTCTTACACATTATGTGCACATGAATCCCCAGAGTAGCTTGTTACAATGTGGATTTTTTTTTTTTTTTTTGGCTACAACGGGTCTCACTTGCTTCACTTGGGATCTTTGTCTCGGCACGTGGAATCTAGTTCCTGACCAGGGATTGAACATGGGCCCCCTGCATTGGGAGCATGGAGCCTTAACCACTGGACCACCAAGCACGTCCCAATGCAGATTTCTGATTCAGCGGGCCTGGGATGGGGATTAAAATTCTGCATTTCTATCAGAATTTCTAGCAGGTGGTATTGGGGCTCCTGCTCTGCAGATGATCCACACTCCGCTTTGAACGGCAAGATGCTAAACCAGGTGTGACTATTGTATTCTACAGCCCCGATCAAGTCACAGTGCTTCCCTGTCCTCGCTCGGCTCTCTCACAGTAGCCTACATCTACGATTCTAAGTACTAGCAGAAGAAAACATAGTCATTTACTCCACAAACGGAATTACACATGCAAAGTGACACGAAGAAGCATAAACCCTGAGATTTATTTTAATCCCTGTGCTGAATGGTCCCTCATCTCATTTCCTGATACAAGCGGCATCCAGGACCAGGCACCCAGGCCGTTCCCATGACTGTTTGTCTCTTCCCCCCACCCCATCTCCCCATGGGAAGTAAGTACCACGGGAGCAGAATGTTAAACTGAGCTCTATTTGCAGCTGCTCCTTGGGACCTCAGTAGGTATAATGTGTGTGCTCATCAGAAATTCAACTAATAAAGATTTGAAAAGATTTGGAGCAATCCATCCTCTTATCCACCCCTCTTTCAATGAAAATGAAGAACGACTGTGGTTATTCTGATAACAAAAAAGCCGTCTGCCTGCAAAGGTGATGGCAGCTCAGTTTCCTCTGTCCCAGGTGCTCCTGGTAGCTCACAGGCGTCTTGTCTGAGATGCTCCAACGCTGAAATCTGGTGGCTGTCCGATCTGAGTGCTCTCTCCCTCCTGCCATTGCCGCACTTCGGTTATACACCTGCTGGAAAATAACCTGCTCTCCCCGGGATGCTTCAAACCAAATTCTTGGACATCTGTCTACTGTATCCTGAAACATGGCAGGGGCCAGGAAGGGATGGGACCAAGAGCTCTATGCCACCGTGAGTGGAAAGATGGGAGATAGTCCTTTTTTTTTTTTTGCATATTTTAATGAACATTATTTTTTAGAATTGGTTTATTTATGTATATATTTTTAGTTCTCATTGTACTATTTTTTCCAGTTTTTTCGAGACATAATTGGCCAGTAAAATTGTAACATATTTGAAGCATACATCATACTTCCATTTTATAGGTGTATAATATATAAAAGTATACATAATATGTATTATTTAATGGGAAAATATTTACTCTCTTAAACATTTTAATTATACAACATAGCATATCAACTCTATTGGTCATGTTACATGTTATTCATTCATTCATGTTATTTATTTATTTATTCAGATTTTATTCATCGTATAGCTGAAAAAAAATAGCAGTTGGTCTAGAAGAACTGGTCTAGATTTTCAGAAAAATTAACAGAGCACAGTGTTTTCATTGACCTCACATTGGTGTCCCCTATTATCAGCATCTTAGAATAGTATGACACATTTGTTGCAAATAATGAGCCAATCAGATCAGATCAGATCAGTTGCTCAGTCCTGTCCGACTCTTTGCAACCCCATGAATCCCAGCACGCCAGGCCTCCCTGTCCATCACTAACTCCCAGAGTTCACTCAGACTCACATCCATCGAGTCAGTGATGCCATCCAGCCATCTCATCCTATGTCGTCCCCTTCTCCTCCTGCCCCCAATCCCTCCCAGCATCAGAGTCTTTTCCAATGAGTCAACTCTTCACATCAGGTGGCCAAAGTACTGGAGTTTCAGCTTTAGCATCATTCCTTCCAAAGAAATCCCAGGGCTGATCTCCTTCAGAATGGACTGGTTGGATCTCCTTGCAGTCCATGGGACTCTCAAGAGTCTTCTCCAACACCACAGTTCAAAAGCATCAATTCTTCGGTGCTCAGCCTTCTTCACAGTCCAACTCTCACATCCATACATGACCACAGGAAAAACCATAGCCTTGACTAGATGAACCTTTGTTGGCAAAGTAATGTCTCTGCTTTTCAATATGCTATCTAGGTTGGTCATAACTTTTCTTCCAAGGAGTAAGCGTCTTTTAGTTTCATGGCTGCAGTCACCATCTGTAGTGATTTTGGAGCCCAGAAAAATAAAGTCTGACACTGTTTCCACTGTTTCCCCATCTATTTCCCATGAAGTGATGGGACCGGATACCATGATCTTTGTTTTCTGAATGTTGAGCTTTAGGCCAACTTTTTCACTCTCCACTTTCACTTTCATCAAGAGGCTTTTGAGTTCCTCTTCACTTTCTGCCATAAGGGTGGTGTCATCTGCATATCTGAGCTTATTGATATTTCTCCCGCCAATCTGGATTCCAGCTTGTGCTTCATACAGCCCAGCGTTTCTCATGATGTACTCTGCATATAAGTTAAATAAGCAGGGTGACAATATACAGCCTTGACGTACTCCTTTTCCTATTTGGAACCAGTCTGTTGTTCCATGTCCAGTTCTAACTCTTGCTTCCTGACCTGCATACAGATTTCTCAAGAGGCAGATCAGGTGGTCTGGTATTCCCATCTCTTTCAGACTTTTCCACAGTTTATTGTGATCCACACAGTCAAAGGCTTTGGCATAGTCAATAAAGCAGAAATAGATGTTTTTCTGGAACTCTCTTGCTTTTTCCATGATCCAGCAGATGTTGGCAATTTGATCTCTGGTTCCTCTGCCTTTTCGAAAACCAGCTTGAACATCAGGAAGTTCACGGTTCACATATTGCTGAAGCCTGGCTTGGAGAATTTTGAGCATTACTTTACTAGGGTGTGAGATGAGTGCAATTGTGTGGTAGTTTGAGCATTCTTTGGCACTGTGATCCATTATTAACTGAAGCTCGTAGTTCTTTAAATTCCCTGGTTTTGTTGTTGTTTTCCTGTTTTCTCATTCTCATAGAGCGGTCACTTTCTCTCCCAGGGTCCCACAGGACACTGATGTTATGTTCCTTAGGCGCCTCTTGGCTGTGGTTATTTCTCGGACTGTTTAGATGATCCTGAGAGTTTCAAGGAGCAGTGGTCACGTATTTTGTAGGATGCCCCACTACCTAAATTTGTCTGATGCTTTTACCGTGATGACCCTGGGCTTGTGGGTTGTTAGAAAGAAGGCAGAGGAATGCAGTGCCATTTTCAGCCATTCTGCCAAGTGTCTGCACCGTAGCGTGATTGGCAGCCACCAGTGTTGGCCTTGAATGCCTGGCTGAGACAGTGTTCTTTAGGGTTTTCACTGTAAAGTTACCCTTATTTACTCTTCTGATGCTGTACATTTTGAAACAAATTCACTATGGGAAACCTATATCTAAGGGGTGAGGGTTTATGCTCCAGTTGTGTGATGATATAGATCTGCATAAAATATTTGGAATCCTTCTGTGTGGGAGCTTTGTCAATTCTCCCCCATCACTAATCTATTCAATAACTTATTTATGCCAATACAGAATCGTGTATATTTATTTTGGGATTCCCTGGTGCCTCAGTGGTTAAGAATCTGCCTGCAATGCAGGAGAAGTGGGTTCAATCCCTGGGTCGGGAAGATCCTCTGGAGAAGGAAATGGCAACCACTCCAGGATGCTCCCATGGACAGAGGAGCCTGGCGGGCTACAGTCCGTGGGGTCATGACAGTCAGACACAACTTAGTGAGTAAACCACCAACCACATATTTATTTTATACTTTGACTTAAAATCTGACGTTGATTGATTGAGTAAGTGAGTGCTCAAATTTTCATGGCGATTGGGAACTTCTATTTCCCTGCGGCATATTCCCATCCCTATGTGTAGGGGGTGTGTCCTTTTTCCTTGTCTTTCTTTCTTTTTTTCTTGGATTGCTTTCTTACTTTCTGGTGCTACAAGACGATAAGGTTCATCCTGTATATTTCCTCTTCCAGTTGTAGAATCAGTCATTTTTCCAAGTAACTGTTTTTTTTCCCCCTAAAAATTGAAGAATGGTATTAGAAACCAAGATCTAGGGTGTAGGTGTGTGTGTTGCTATTGTATCATTTCTTTTAGGCCCTCTCAGCTAGAGAAAAACAGGATGTGTTTATATTAATTCATGTATATACAGAAAACTATGAATATTCTTATATGTAAACAACTGTATCTATACAACACTAATCTGGAGTTCATACTGTTGTCTCCAGTTCTAATTCATTGCTTTTTGTGGCTCATCCTGGCTTCCTCTCCTATCTTGTCTGGAACCTCCCCCTCCAACAGTGAGAAAACTTGGCTCTCATCATCTGCTGTCCATTAATGGATTCTTCCGTTCCAGTATGCATGGCTGTACCAGAATCAACCTGCACCCCCACAGGAAATGACTTTAGCAACAAGGATACAGGTCTTACGTGCAATTCCTTCTGCCTTTAGTTTTACAAACTCAACTCGTTTCCAGAGATGCTTAGGTCAGCACTGTGAATGGAAGTTAGACATCCACAGGCCGCCAGTGTTGCATGAGACAGGGATTCTGGGCAGGACCAAAGGCCATGAGAGGCAAGCTTCATACCCCGTTTGAGGAAGCTCTTGGCCAAAAGACAGAAACTGATCTTGGGGTTCAAAGTCACAGGACCCCAAAGATCTTTCACAGAGATATGAAGAGGGTGACAGATAGAAGTTAGACTAGGTTCAGATGAAAAAGATGAAAAAAGAATCACCTTATATTATTGATATTAGACAGAATGATAGAAAAGGCTCATAATTGAAATAGCTTCAGAAAAACAAACAAACAAAAAGGAGTATAAAGTAACGTACAATGTCCAAGAATGTCTACAGAATCATATAGAGACAAATGCACATCTGGCCACTTCTGCTCACTAACTAGGTGACTTTGGACATGTTAGTTGTACTTCCCTATCCTAACTCTCAATCCTTGTAAAATCAGGATAACGATACTCATCTGGCAAGTTTGTTATGAGGGTGAAAAGAGAGAGAGAAAAAAAAATCTAGGTAAAACAACACAGCACCTTAATGATGGAGAAAATCAACAATCACCAAAATTTATTAAGTATTTATTATTTGCTAAACATTAAACCATATGTGTTACCTGTAGTTTTTATTGTTAGTATATAACTGACCTATAAGTAGTATCAGAAGGTTATGGATTTTCCTTCTTACAAAGTCCTCAAATCTGAATAGTTTTCTTCTACTTTGTAGACTTTGTATAAAGCAACCTAAAAGCAAGAGAATAGGAAATGATTCTCCCCCAAGTCTTTGGCAGTGGCAGAATCCATGACACAGTGAGACATCCAGGGCAGTGCTGGACACAAAATAAGAAGTGGAGAAGGATAGTGGCATTTGTATAATAGCCCAATCTTCTAAAATATAGCCTTCGATATCTAGCGCCTTTTGTCAGGCCAGAGAACTGTTTTATGAACTAGTTTCTTCTCAGAGTCAGGTATCTGCTGATTGCATCTCTTTAGAATAAGGGCTACATTTCTCAGTAACTGGTAATAATTTCTCTCAATGAAGAGGAAAGCAAATTGTCACTAAAAAAAAAAAAAAAAAACCTGCATAAATTGCAGGAGCGGTAATTACTCTTGCCCTTAGGCTCCTGGGGACACATGCTGTCTTACTATGGTAATTACCATGATTATATGCTATTTAATTGTGTATTTAGATCTCTACAGAAATTGCAGACATGTTTCAGCTTTGCTAGAGGAGCTTTCAATAAATATTCCTTATGAGAATAAGGAATACTCTTCCTTATGCTAGGTTAAATACCATATCTTACATTTACCTTCAATATATGATCATATCCTTGGGATTTTTCATGGGGAATATTGAATAGACACCCAGTCATCACTGTCACCATCTGGAAAGCCTTGTGGGATCATTTGGTCTAAGTCCTGACCTTTAGGACTAGGTTAGTCGAGAGAGGAAATAGAGGCCAGGCTAAATCCTTCTTCCTTACCGGGTGGAAAGAATTTGAAGCTAATGCCAGATTCCCGGTAGGTTCATATTATCTTTGTCTGATACAGCACAATAAGACTTTCCTGGTCAGCTAAAGTAACAGATAATTCCTGACTAGTCTGGGACCCAGGAGAGTCTGTGCCTAGAGCTTTGGCGACCTTCTGTCCCTTCAAAATGAAGACATAAGTTGCTGAAACCAGGTGAAGACAGAGGAATTCGGCAAGTTCCCGGTTCTGTAAGGGTCTTTCTTTCTCTGCCCAATGGAACTTTACTCCCCAAACTCAGAGAACCTTGGGGCTGAATGACAAGCGTCTACTGAGTGAATGGCAAGGGAGAATGAGGAACTCATTTAAGAACGTCATGACCAAACCTAGGAAAAGGCCGTATCCACTAGTCACTTACATCAGGGCCCTTCAGTCCTGAGTTGCCCTTTCAGATTACTGTTATCCTGTCAGGAGAACCCAACCACTCAGGTATATGACAGAGAACTTGACCTGGCTTTGGTCAAATCTACCAACAATTTCAGGACTTTTGCCTTAAAAGCCTCTCGTTATAAATTAGACAACCCCCCTAAGGTACCCTATATTTGTTCAGCGCATATCTTCCCTGGTGGCTCAGATGGTAAAGCATCTGCCTACAACGCAGGAGACATGCGTTCCATTCCTGGGTCAGGAAGATACCCTGTAGAAGGAAATGGCAAACCACTCCAGTACTCTTGCCTGGAAAATCCCATGGACAGAGGAGCCTGGTAGGCCAGCCCATGGGGTTGCAAAGAGTTGGACAAGACTGAGCGACTTCACTTTCTTTCAGGATGACCTGACCATAGCTGGGAGACCTGGATCTAACCCAGGCTCTGTCACTAACTGAATGCATCTGCTTCAAGAAGACGTGATCTTCCTGGAGTTCAAGTCCCTCATCTATGAAATAAGGTAATTAGACTAGATCAGTATTTTTCAGCATTGGGCATATTTGAATCACTTGGGAGGATTTTTTTTTAATATGATGGTCAGGCATTATCCTGGACTATTGAAATCAGACCCTCCGGGGCTACCACCATGTGTGTCGAGTTCCTTGGGTGATTCTGACTTCAGCCAGGGCTGAAGCCTGTAAGGCCGTGTTGTTCCTGAGTTCACACTGGGTGGATATTTTGTCACCCTGAGCTTTACACCACGTCGGAGATTTCCATCATCTCTGAACTTTCTCCTCCGTGGAAGGAAGAATTCTAAGGTGATTCTCAATGATTTACATCCTTTTGTCAACTCCCCTTGGGTGCAGGTGGAACCTGTGCCTGGTGTCTGGCCAAGAGAACGCGGCAAAGGTGATGAGACAGTCACCTCTGTGATTAGGTCACATTTCATGCAGCAGATGGAACAGTGAGCGTCTCCCTCGGGCCTTGAAGGAAACTGACATGTTGTGAGAAGGTCTCTGATACAGACTGAATGTATCAGAGACACCGGCCCCCCAATCATAAACTGACATCCAGCCCCCAGCATGATAGAATTTGGAGACGGGCCTTTGCTAGAATGTCAATACTGTCATGCATACATGTATGTATGCAATCTATGAACTGTAGCAATATTTTCCTGAACCTATCTCCTAATACAAAGGAAATATGGGCAAAAATAAATAAACGGGACATAATCAAACTCTAAAAGCTTTTGCACGGCAAAGAAAACCATTAACAAAATGAAAAGACAACCTACTAAATGAAAGACAATATTTGCAAATGATATTGCTAAAATGTCAATCCTACCAAGAGCCATCCATCTATAGATTTAATGAAATCCCTATCAAGATTCCACTGGCAGTTTTTATAGAAGTAGAAAACCCTCCTAAAATTCATATGGAACCACAAAAAATCCCAAAGAGTCAAATAAATACTGAGAAAGAAAAACAAAGCAGGAGGCATCACACTTCCTAATTTCAAGCTAAATCAGTATGGTACTGGCATAAAGGTAGATAAACAGACCAATGGAACAGAATTGAGAGTTCAGAAATAAACCCAACATAACGTGGTCAACTGAAATTTGATGACAGCCGAGAATACGCAGAAAAGACTATCTCTTCAATAAGTGGTGCTGGGATAATTGGATATTTACATATAAAACAATAACACTGGACCTGAGCCTGGCGGGCTATAGTCCACAGTGTCACTCAAGAGTCGGACACGACTTAGTGACTAAATGACAATAACAGAAATATCTTATTCCACTTAAAAAATAATAAAGTTAATGAAAACAATATTAATACCTGAAACCATGAAACTTTCCGAAAGAGAACATAGCAATAAAACTCCTCGACATAGGCCGTGGTGATGGTTTTTTGAATATGACACCTAAAGCACAAACAACAAAACAAAAAATAAATGAGTGAGACTACCTCAGACTATAAACTTCTGCACAGCACAAGAAACCATCAACAAAGTGAGAAGGCAAGCTAAGGAGTGGGAAAAAATTGCAAACCTTGTATCTCATAAGTGGGTTAATGTCTAAAATATATAAAGAACTCATACAACTCAATAGAAAATAAAATCAAGTAACCTAATAAAAATGGACAAAGGACCTGAATAGACATTCCTACAAAGATAATGCAAAAGGCCAACAGGTACTTGAAAATACACTCAACATCACTAGTTATCAGGGAAACAAAAATTGAAATCACAATGAGATGCCACCTCATGCCTTTTAGAATGGCCAACATCCAAAAGCCAAGAGTTGGTGTGAATGTAAAGGAAAGGGAACCCTTGCAAATTGTTGTAGGGACTGTAAATTGATACAGTCATTACGGAAAATAATATGGAGGATCCTCAAAGAATTAAAAATAGAGCTACCATATTATCTAGCAGTGTCACTTCTGTGAGCACATCCAAAGGAAACAAGAACACTAACTCAGAAAGATATCTGTACCTTCATGGTCATAGTGGCATTACTTACAGTGGCCAAGCCACAGGGTCCACTGATGGATGAATGGATAAAGAAGCAGTCTGTGCATGCATGTAATGGAATATTATTCAGCAGTGAAAACTGAGCAAATCCTCCCATTTGTGACACCATGGGTGAATTGACTTTGAAGGCATCATGCTAAGTGAAATAAGTCACACAGAGAAAGACAAATACCATATGATATAATTTATATATGGAATATAAAAACAAACAAATTGAACTCAGAGAAAAAGAGATCAGACTTTTGGTTACCAGAGGTACAGTGTGATGGAAGGGAGAAATTGGAAGAAGATAATCAAAAGATATAGATTTCTAGTTAAAAGATAAACAAGTACTAAGATGTAATGGGGGGCTTCCCTGATGGTTCAAATTATTTAAAAAATCTGCCTACAATGCAAACGACCCAGATTCAATCCCTGGGTTGGGAAGACCCCCTGGAGGAGGCATGGCAACCCACTCCAGTGTTCTTGCCTGGAGAATCCCCATGGACAGATGAGCCTGGCAACAGTCCATGGGGTCGCAAGGTCGGACGCGACTGAGCGACTGAGCACAGCACAGCACAGTGACTCAGAAACGGTAGCTGTGGTTGTTGTTGCCTTTGTCGTAAGCTCTTGGCTGGAGTGCATTAGGGACAATTTATTTTTAGCACCTATTATGACCCTTCCGAGATGATTCAGAAAGCCTGAGAGGTTTACTGAGCACATTTCCAAGTGTGAGGTCGAGAGGAGAGTGCAGTAGTGGAATCGCGTCTGCAGGGGAAGGCACGTCCTCTCCTTGTTCCCCATCGTCATCGCTCCAACAGCGAGAGGGTCGATGTCAAGAAGATGGACACTGCAGAGAGGAACACTACATTCATAATCCCTTATCTGGATTCAAGAACAAAAAAAAAACATGGTTTTTGCCCATTCTTTAACTTGTCCCTAGTATATTCTGTCCTTTTCACTATTAAAGCTAGTCTTTCTCAGGCTCTGTTCTGAATAACTTCCGGAGACTAGATGTCATTCTTTTGAAGTCATAGGATAGGAGGCTGCTTGCCAGCCTTAAAAGTCTTTAAAAACTTATTGTGTTTGAGCTGCTTCAGCCAGGGCGAGCACAGCCAAAATGCATCCTCTTGGCTCAAGCAGAGCTGTAAAAAAACGAAGTTCCAAAGTTTGCTTTTCAGAGTCTCACACTCAATGTGGACAATTAAAAAGCCTGACCCCAGAAAGACTTTCTCGTTGACTGACAAGAATTTTCAAGAAAGTTGCCCAGCAACCCCCAGAACTGCCATTTATTTGGCAAAGAGGGGACTGCTTTTTGAAAGAGACTGAGGGTGTGCGTGCTCAGTCATGTCCAACCATGGACTTGTAGCCTGCCAGTCTCCTCTGTCCAGGGAATTTCACAGGCGAGAATATTGGAGCAGGTTGCCATTTCCTCCTCCGGGGATCTTCCCAACCCAGGAATCTAACCCATGTCTCTTCTGTCTCATTCATTGGCAGGCAGAGTCTTTACCACTGTGCCACCTGAGAAGCCCTAGAGAAGTCACTAAAATAAAAGGCAACTTCCCTTTCATGAAAAAAAAAAATGAAGAAATGAAAGAAGTATTTAGAGGACAAGTAAAGGAAATACTAAATTATATTGAAAAATGAAAGTAAGAACTTAACAAATTCATTACCAGAAATTTGGCTTGAACTAAAAACAAAGAAGCTCATAAAAATTCTTGGATAGGAGACCCATGGGAATCATCATTAAGACTTCCCTGGTAGCTCAGACGACAAAGCGTCTGCCAACAATGCAGGAGACCTGGGTTCGATCCCTGGGTCGGGAAGATCCTCTGGAGAAGGAAATGGCACCCCACTCCAGTACTCTTGCCTGGAAAATCCCATGGACAGAAGAGCCTGGTAGGCTACAGTTCGTGGGGTCGCAAAGAGTCAGACACGACTGAGCGACTTCACCTTCACCTTCAGGAATCATCAACCTCAGAGGTCTTCGAAATGTTCACAAAATCTGAAATACATGTTAGGGACATCAAGCACACCAAAAGGTCCCCTGGTGACACCGTCAGAAAAGCAGTGTATCACAGACTGATCCCTGCACTGCATTCATAGTTTCTTGGACACAGAAAAGAATAAGCGAGAAAAAAAAGACAGATTTTTGATGTTTTATGTAAAGCATAATTGCTTTCAACATCATGGTGTTTATCTTGGCTTATCTGAATGAAATTTGCCTTTGTTCAGGCTTCGTGATCACTGCAAGCTTTATGATTAAAACCAGAAGCAAGTGAAGCATGAGAATCATATTGTGATGTACAGCTGGCACTTGCTCACACAAAGCAGGACATGACTGCTGGCCTTCAGGGATCTTCTCTGGTTCACTCTGCAGATGAAAAGCTGAAAACAGAGCTGTCTAGAAGACTTAGAACACAGACTTATGGTTACCAAAGGGAACATGTAGGGAGGGGTAAATTAGGAGTTTGGGATTAACACATACACACTAGTCTATATTGGACTTCCCTGATAGCTCAGTTGGTAAAGAATCCACCTGCAATGCAGGAGACCCCGGTTCGATTCCCGGATTGGGAAGATCCCCTGGAGAAGGGAAAGGCTACCCACTCCAGTATTCTGGCCTGGAGAATTCCGTGGACTGAATAGTCCATGGGGTTGCAAAGAGTTGGACATGACTGAGTGACTTTCACTGCTATATATCAAATAGATAATCAACAAGGACCTACAGTATAGTATAGAGAACTCTACTCAATACTCTGTAATAACCTATGTGAGAAAAGAATCTGAAAAAGAGTGGATATATGTATATATATAACTGAATCACTTTGCTGCATGCCTGAAACTAGGGCTTCCCTAGTAGTTCAGTTGGTAAAGAATCTGCCTGCAATGCAGGAGACCTGGGTTCAATCCCTGAGTTGGGAAGATCCCCTGGAGAAGGAAGTGGCAACCCACTCCAGTGCTCTTACCTGGAGAATTCCAGGGACAGAGGAGCCTGGAGGGCTATAGTCCATGGGATCACAAACAGTCGGAGATGACTGTGCAACTAAATTTCACTTTCACTTTCATAGACACTACAAATCCCCTTCGAATGACCTGCACATTGGAACCAAACTGAACCATGAGACTCCAGGGGTAGCAGGTTATGGAAAGGATGTCCCAACTGCTCTGAATGTTCTCATGGAAATTCTTCTTCAGCAGTTTCCCAGGTCTGGTACTTCTCCAAGTAATTAGGAAATCATTTATTAGACCGTGATCATGTTTCGCCTCAAAACTCAGTTTAAAAGAATAACATCATTATCTTTATAGATGACAGAGGACTTGAGAGTGGAAACCGGGACTTATTTGCATTGAATTCCCATCATGTAACCAAACGTCTTTGACAAATGCAGTTTATCCTCCCCTTTCAACCACATGAGAGGAAAGTAGCCCATAATCCCTTCCATAGTTCACAAAACCGGCAGCTAATTAGGTGTTTTGTGGATCCATGATGAAACGCAGGACTTTAAAAATATTTACACATATTTTATGAATTATCAAGTTGCAGAGTAAGAAGCAAAATGACCAGTACACATATGAAAATTACTGAAACTCATTTATAATCAAAGAAATAAAAATAAAGACATTGGGAAAGCATCCTTCCCATTAAATTGGTAAAATTGGTGAAGATCTTGGACTTCCCTGGTGGCTCAGACAGTAAAGCGTCTGCCTACAATGTGGGAGAACCGGGTTCAATCCCTCGCTCAGGAAGATCTCCTGGAGGAGGAAATGCCAACACTCCAGTATTCTTGCCTGGAGGATCCCATGGATGGTGGAACCTGGTAGGCTACAGTCCATGGGGTCGCAAAGAGTCAGACACGACTTCACTCACTCACTCATGGACAATAGTCATATGCATATAGTCCTGATGACAGTGAAGAATGGTCCACATCTTCTGTGGGGGGAGAAGGATTGGCAAAATTAGCAAACGCTTTAAAAATTCGCATGCCCCTTAAATCCAAAATTCCACTGCTTTGAATGTATTCTAACAAAATAATGGATGTGCATAAGCAGTCAACTTCAAGAACATTAAGCACAATAACTCGTGAAAAAGCAGAACCTACAATTTTTAAATTGTATCAAGTGAGATATTGTTTCTATCCATATCATGCAATGCCATTTTGTCATTGAAAATGACATTGAAGATCTTCTTTCTTGTTTCAAAGACGTACTTGTAGCATATTTTGGTTTAAAAGAAGGTTAGAAAAATTATGATTTTATTTTCAGTAAAAGCAAAGTGTTAAAAGGTGAAAAGGTGGATAGGGTTTTGATGGCATTAATTGGGTCAGGAAAGTCAAGAATGGCTGGCTGCCAAATTTCCTTGTCACTTTCAATTTTCCCAAAGAAGAAAAATGCAAGGAACAAATCCAAATAGCAAACAGAGCAGCGGCTTATTAGCTGAGTCGGTCCATGAGTTTTCTTGGGTGAATGGAGGACCTGTGTGGGGTTTCTGTCTCCCCACCACAGCCAAAAGCAGACAGAGTCCTTAGGCAGGCACACAGAGACAGGAAGGAAAGCCAGGCCTAAGTTACGGATCTCCCTGCATAGAATGAGGAGAGACAATGAAAGGGACTACCTGGGCACCACCTTTTCGTCAGTCCCCGGCCCACCAGTAAACATAGCCAGTAAATGCCATGGAATCCCATCAATAACAGTGGCTTCTTCCCTTCCCTCTGGTCCTGAGGGGAGGGGAGTAAGCTTGCAGGTGGACTGAAACATCGAGACACAAGAGGTTCAGGCCACACTACACTGTTGCAATAATCTGCTGCTGCAAAACACACCACTCCAAAACCCAGAGGTTCACAATAGCATTATTTCTCCTGTTCTGTGGGTTGGCTAGGCTCTGACATGCTGCTCACCCCATGTGGTGTAGCTGAGCTGACTCATGCAGCCGCATTCAGCTGGGTGCCTGGCTGGTGCTAGAACCTCTCAGCTGCATCTTATACTCCAGTGTCTCACTCCTCATTCAGCTGTTGTTCGGTCACTAAGTCACATCTGACTCTTTGCAACCCCTTGAATGGCAGCACACCAGACTTCCCTGTCCTTCACTATCTCCTGGAATTTGCTGAAACTCATGTCCATTGAGTCAATGATGCCATTCAACTATCTCATCCTCTGTCATCCCTTTCTCCTCTGGCCTTCAATCTTTCCCAGCATCAGGGTCTTTTCCAGTGAGTCAGTTCTTCTCATCAGGTGGCCAGAGTATTGGAGCTTCAGCTTCAGCAGAAGTCCTTCCAGTGAATATTCAGGACTGATTTCCTTTAGGATGGACTGGTTGGATCTCCTTGCAGTCCGAGAGACTCTCAAGAGTCTTCTCCAACACCACATTTCAAAAGCATCAATTCTTTGGTGCTCAGTCTTTTTTAGGGTCCAACATTCACATCTGTACATGACTACTGGAAAAACTATAGCTTTGACTAGGTGGACCTTTGTCGGCAAAGTAATGGAAAGCAAGTATCTGGAGAAGGAGGCAGCTTTCGCCCCTTATGAGGAAGCTCCAAGCCACTCAGGGATAGGTGTACACCCTCTATGAAGGGGACCACCGTTGCTTGCTATAGCTACTCTAGCTTGTTCCACAGGGTGATCTGTAACATCTCACATGAGTGCCTCTTACCCCCAGCACAGTCAAAATGTGCTCTCTAAACAGAAAATAGACATCAAGTGGTATATTCTGATGAATGAATGTTAAGTATGAGAAACTCAGAATTTCTCTTTTATGTATAAACTCTGAATCTTTTATGACTTTGGGAAGTGGGGTTCCAGGGAGCACACCAGGATATTATAGATAAAACATCACACTTTCCTCTTTGAAAGGCTCTGTGACTCTGATGATAAGGCAGATTTTGCTAAACTGCCCCCTCCCCCTTCAGTTTCCTTCCTCTGGGCTGAAATCATGCATGAGAAATTCCAAAGAGGATCATATTTTTCCTAAAGGTTACAGGCTTAAATTACAAACTCAAGTCAATAAGTTAGATGTCTAAAAATTCTAAAAATAGGGGTGGATAATAAGAGTGCTTTCTCAACCAAAACCACAAAGGGCCCTCTGTTGCACTCAGAAAAAGCAGTAGAAACTAATCTTTCTCCCCAAGTGGAAAAATGGGGAATAGAAATCTCCCAGACGCCTTGCATTGTGTGCACTGACGATGTATTTCCATCAATCTCATTTATTGTTGTCTGAAGTCTTATTTTCAGGCCATTACATTCAAATACTGAATCAGACCATATCCGCCAAGATCCTCTGGGAAGAGGAAACACTTCTTACTGGAGGCAGGCTTGTTCTCTGGTTTTTACCATCAATGATAACATGTTTCTGCTGAAAGAGGGTCACAGAATCTTAAGTAAGCAATTTTGGGGATGGAGAGGGATCTCAGTTCCCCAAGCAGAGATCTAACCTGCACCCTCTACAGTGGAAGCACCAAGTTTTAAGTCCTAGACTGCCAGGGAAGTCCCTTAAGTAAGAAATTTGATAGAGGTTCTTGGGAACATGGAGGAGTCTGGAAGTCTCTACGAGGTGAGTTGTGAAATGAACAGAGAACAACCTTGCCAGAATGGCTCCAGCTTCACAAAATGGAGGGATAGGGCATTAAAAAAAAAGAGAGAGAGAGAGAGAGACGAAATGTTCCAGCACTGCTATGGTCCAAGTGAGATGGAATGTGAGTTCAGAGTACTGCCCACCAAGCTTCCCAAATCCCACCTGCCTTCAACAACTAACCTATGTGACCAGTCAGAAAGAAAATAATTGAGGCCAGAAAAAAAAAAAAAAAAAGTAGGGGGGGAGGGGTTCACATGGCAAGCTAGGAAGGCAGCCAAAACGGTAATCCGGAAGTACAACGATCTTTCTAAACCATTGTTCAACCATTGATTAAATATAACTTTATTCTTTTCAACATAGGTAATAAGTTTTACAGTGCTTCCCAGCTGGCTCAGTGGTAAAGAATCCGCCTGCCAATGCGGGAGACACAGGTTTGACCCCCTGAGTCAGGAAGATCCCACTCCAGTGTTATTGCCTGGGAAACCCCATGGACAGAGGAGCCTGGCAGGCTACAGACCCTGGGGTCACATAAGAATCAGACATGACTTAGTGACTAAATAACAACAAGTTCTATACATACTTAAAATTTTTTCAGATACACAAAGACATAGAAAACAAATAAGTAGATCTTTTTACACATGATTTAAAAAAAAAAAAAAACTAGTTTCATTTATTTATTTTTGGCTTCACGAGGTCTTCACCGCTGCATGGGCTTTTCTCCAGTTGTGATGAGCAGGGACTCCTCTTGCTTGTGATGAGCGGACTGCCCACTGCGGTGGCTTCTCTTGTTGCGGAGCACAGGCTCTAGGGTTCGTGGGCTTCAGCAGCTGAGACTCCCGGGCTCTAGAGCACAGGCTCAACAGCTGTGGTGCACGGGCTTAGTTGCTCTGCAGAATGCGGGATCTTCCCAGATCAGGGCTCGAATCTGTGTCTCCTGCATTGGCAGGTGGATTCTTTACCCCTGAGCCACCAGGGAAGCCCCACAAGATGTTTCTTGCTTGGAATTTGAACAGTTCAACTGTCTTCATTTTCCTCACGGAAGCCTTGCTTTCAGGCATACGTTTAGCAAACTAGCTTTCTGTTTCCACGCTTCCGATCCCAGCTCTTTGTCAATTTCTCCCCTCCCTCTCCTGTTCTTTCTCTTTCTTTCCCTCCTTCCTTCCATGCTTGTCTCCAGTCCAGGAAGAAGTTTGACAGGTCTAATCCTCCCCCTTCTCCCAGGGGTTCACTGTGGGCATCTGGTCGTGTGACCTCTGGTCCCTACTCCAGGAGACTCTTCAGAATAGCAACCGTCCTCTGAAGATACCAGTGGCTCTTCCTATTCCTGGGAAGTTGAAGGAGACAGCAGCATATGCTGCCACCTCCTCCCACCAGGAAGCTGGGTTTGGGAGGAGAATACACAGCATGGCCCCTCCGATGCCCGCCTGCAAGTGACTCCACGTGGCAGGGGTCGAGGAAGGAAGCACATTCACGGTCCTGGGGGTCCTCCCCTGGGTGTTGCCGGTCTTCCAGGGACAGGACACAGCAGCTGCCAGTGGATGGGCTGAAGAACACATTACAGATTCTACTCCCAAACCAGAAGCTTAAAGCTAGTTCTAGTTACTTCAGTTGGAATCTATTAGACAAAGAAGAAAAAGAAGTTAGTTGCTCAGTCGTGTCCAACTCTGTGTGACCTTATGGACTGTAGCTCACCAGGTTTCTCTGTCCATGGGATTCTCCAGACAAGAGTACTGGAGCAGGTTGACAGTCCTTTCTCCAATATTAGGTGAAACCCCATGAAATTGCCAATATTTGACTGCCTTGACCTAAAAAAATGGTCAAACCCAATCTCCTGCATGTCAACCTAATATATCCTGTATTGTGTCTCTAAATGACAGGGAAATCGTGCCAGTAAATGAAAACCTTCATTCATCATGTTGACTGCATCACTCCCATGCTCAAAAATATTCAATGGAAACCCCCTTAATGTCACCATCAAGTTCACATCCATCACAGTGGCAAGCAAAGACCTCTTCAAGGGTCTCAGCCTACCGATCAGTAGTACCCATTTGTGCTTCCCAGCACCCACTCAAATCTGTCTTCACAAACTTTCCAAACCTTTCTCTCCCTCTACCTCCTGAAGTTCAGTGCGTGTTGTTAGTGTTTGCAAAGCTTCCAACCTGTCTCCATTTCTTTTACACAGTCAGTGTAACCAGTCTTCCAAAAAGCAAAAGATAACTATAATCAATGGAGAAGGCAATGGCACCCCGCTCCAGTACTCTTGCCTGGAAAACCCCATGGATGGAAGAGCCTGGTAGGCTGCAGTCCATGGGGTCGCGAAGAGTTGGACTCGACTGAGCGACTTCACTTTCACTTTTCCCTTTCATGCATTGGAGAAGGAAATGGCAGCCCACTCCAGTGTTCTTGCCTGGAGAATCCCAGGGATGGGGGGAGCCTGGTGGGCTGCCATCTACAGGGTTGCACAGAGTTGGACACGACTGAAGCGATGTAGCAGCAGCAGCAGCAGCAACTATAATCAAAGTGTGATGAAGAAATTGACCTTTTTCTAGAACCTGAATATTTATTTGAAATTGACCTCACAAATTCAAAAGACAGTTCTGAGTTTCTGTTCAAATAGTCATAACTTACTTGATCTTTAACCCACAAAAGGAGGGTTATGACAGGATAAGCCTCAGTCCACGGGACTCTTCCATGGGCTTGAGGAAACCGACAATGGTGCCTCTCCCGGGACAGTACCACCTGGAACTCCTCGGAGGAAAAAACGTTCTCCCAGCAGCTTAGGTGGGAGTTCTCACATTGGGGCTTCCTCTAGGAGTTCCTCAGGCAATTGGTTTCACAGAAAATTGGCCTTTCTGGCACTATATTCTTCCATAATAGTGATGGATGGTTGAATCATGAGAAGCCAGAGCCCAAAGGACCCTCTTGCTAATGAATGCTCACCCTAGGAGGTCACTGGGGCTGCTTAGGGGCCACAAATGTTGCTTCCCAAAGATTCTACAGTTCGTATTCCCTGGGTCATACTCTGACCCTGACAATGAGCGTGTGACTCGTCTTCTGGGACACTGCTAACGAGAGCCACGTTCCATAGGCATGTTTATCCCTTCCTCCTGACACCTGTGTCTTCTCCTACTTTTCTCTAGGAAACACTTCCCTCCCCCACCCCCCAGAATTGTTTTTAACTTTCAGATAGGCTGAACTATGAACGCATAGTTTAGTTTGGGTTGCTACAGCCACCGTTCATGCCCCCCAAGACATGGATTCTGTGAAAAGTAGTTTTTATGGAAGACAATTCCAACACATACTTGTAGCAGAGTGGGAAAGGGAGGTAAGTAAGGACAGGAGACAGTAAAAGGTTCAGGGTCGGGCAAGTCGTCTCTGAGTGCGATGAGAGTTTAAATAGCCGAGGATCTCTGGGAGCCAGCATAGACACTTGCTTCAGAGGTTCCTCAGGGAAACAGTGTGTGTGTGTGTGTGTGTGTGTGTGTGTATACTTACCCCCTCCACCACCCAGTCATGGAGGAGAGCTGCTGAGGAGTAGGGGTGTGGTGAATTCCACAAATGTTTGGTCATCTGGCAGGTGTGCAAACCGAGTTTCATGTTAGAGAGAGACGTCAGGCTAAATAAATGCTGGAAATTGGAAGGTAAGGGGGAGAGAAGCCAAGAGTGGGGAAAGGGTGCTGACAGTGTCTGCTGCAAAGCTAAAACTCAATTAAAGCAGAAAAGAAGCAAAGGCATCAGGAAAGACCAAGTGGGAAAGATGCTAATCAGGAAAGAAGCTCTGGAGCCTGTAGGCTGTTGGGAGGGGCCAGGTCCTGATGCCAAAACAAGGGTCTCAGGGAGAGCTCATGCCCATCAATTTCCTCTGGTCCCTCGGCCACCAGTGTCCTTGTCCCCACAGTGAGCCACAGCGGCCCCCACCTCCCCAGGAGACCCTCCAGACCAGCAGGCAGGTCTGACTCAGGCTCCTGTGGAGTCACTGCTTTTGCTGGGTCCCAGCGTGCATGTAACTTTGTGGGCCTACCAAGAGCAGAGTCTGTTCCCCCCAGTCCTGTGGAGCTCCTGCACTCAAGCCCTGCTGGCCCTCAAAGCCAGATGCTCTTCGGGCTCCTTCTCCCAATGCCAGAGCCCCAGACTGGGGAACCTGACATGGGGCTCAGGATTCTCACTCCTGTGAGAGAACCTATGTACGGGGGAAAAAATCTGAGAAAAAGAATATATGCATATGGATAATTGAATCACTGAGCTGAACACCTATGGCAATCTACTCCAGTACTCTTGCCTGGAGAATCCTCATGGACAAAGGAGCCTGGCGGGCTACAATCTATGCGGTCACAAAGAGTCGGACAAGACGGAGCAACTAAGCACATACATGTACATGCTGCACACCTGAAACTAACACAGCGTTGAAAACCAACTACACATCAGTGAAATTTAAACAGAAAAAAAAGCTCTGTTACAGAATCTTAGAAGGGTACTTAATCCATTCTTAATTTCCAGCAAAAGCCATCCCTAAATTACTGACACGTTAATTGTGGAAAATGAGGCACCATCCTAAAAGTTTCCTAGTTGAATAATTGAGGCTTCATTCCAACATTTGCACAGCTCTGGTTCCCTTCCCTTTCCAGCTCCTACCTCTTGTCTTCAGTCAGAAGCGTCCCCTTCCTGCCCAGGACGCTCACACCAGGCTCACTGTGACTGCGAGCCGCACAGCCTGGTTGGGAGCCTCTCCACCCCCTGCGAACTTCCCACCTTCGAGCCCTAACGTGCACCTCCTCTGTTCCATGAACTCTCACTGTGCTGGCTGCTCCCTCCCAATAGACCTGGCCTTGGTGGTCCCTATGGGGGATGGAGAAGCCCATCCTGATTCCTGAAATCTGTGACTCTCACTGGACAGAAGGGACTTTGCAAGTGCGATCAAGTTAATAATTTTCAGAGGGGGAGATTATTTTCAATTATCCAAGTAGCCCAATGTCATTCAAAGGGGCCTTAATAGATGAAAGAAGAGTCATAGCCAAAGACAGACCCCAAGAGTATGACCCTGTTTGGAAACAAGGTCATGCACCCTACATTTGGTACAACTGGTATCCTTAGAAGAAGAGGAGGGACACACAGAGAGAATGCCATTTGATTATGGAGGCAGAGATTGGAATGATACGTCTAAAAACTAAAGAATGACAAGGATTGTCCAAACACTGGAAGCTAAGACAAAGGGATGAAACAGATTGTCCCCCAGAACTTTCAGGGAAGCTAAGACAAAGGGATGAAACAGATTGTCCCCCAGAACTTTAAGGGAAAGCATGGCCTTACCAGGGCTTCCCAGGTGATGCTGCTGGTAAAGAATCCACCTGCCAATACAGGAGACGTAGAGACATGGGTTTCATCCCTGGGTCAGGAAGATCCCCTGGAGGAGGAAATGGGAAACCACTCCAGTATCCTTGCCTGGAAAATCACAGGGGCAGAGGAGTCTGGAGGGCTACAGTCCATGGGATGGCAATAGAGTCAGACACGACTGAGCATCTGAACACATACTGTGGCATTACCAACACTTTAATTTGGGTTCTTAGCCTGCAGGATCATTAGACATTAACTTTTCTACTGTTTCAAACCATTCAGATTGTGTTACATTGCTAACAGAAGCCCTAGAAACCAAGCCACTGTTATAGAATTGATGTGAAGGTTAAATTTAATAATACATGAAAATTCTTAGGCATATGGAAAGTTTTAAATGAATGTTAGCTATCATTATTGCTTCATAAGTATTAGAATTATCAGTAATAAGTATTGGATTTATCATTAATTTTTTATATTTCCCTTGGACATTTTAATATTTTTATTGAGGTGTAGTTGATTTACAGTATTATGTTAGTTTCAGGTGTGCAGCAAAGTGATTCACTTACACATTTAAATATATTTTCAGATTTTCTATTACGGGTATGTCATTCATTTTTAAAATACCAGTAGAGTGATTATTGGCATTATTCTTTAGGTACCTCATGTGCAGAGATGACTTCTCATACCTCCTCACTGATAATAAACCTTTTAAAAATTTAGTTTTAATTTCTAAGATGATATACATTGGTATATCTCACATAAAGGCTCTCAAGGGTCCTTGATAATTTTGTAAATTTATAAGATGCCTTGATAAAGGCATCTTGAGACCAAATGCTTGAGAAACTCTGGAATAAAAGCTTTAAAGTAGAGGTCTTCTTTATTTTTATTGTTCAGGAAGCTGGTCTTCCCTCAATATATAGTTTTCAAGCATAGTTGATGGTGTCAGCCTTCTGTGGGGTTGGACTTGGACAGTGAGATAGCAGAAAATTATTTTATGCTTCTTTAATACTGGCTGGGGTAAAAGGATACATATATTTAAGTGTGGGCTTCCCAGATGGCGCAAGTGGTAAAAAAAAAAAAAAAAAAAAAAAACCTGCTAATGCAGGAGACAAAAAAGACACGGGTTCAATCCCTGGGCCGGGAAGATGCCCTGGAGGGGCTTGGCAACTCACTCCAGTATTCTTGCCTATAGAATCACATGGACAGAGGAGCCTGGTGGGGTACAGTCCATAGGTTTGCAAAGAGTTGGACACGACTGAAGCGACTTAGCAGGTACACACGCATATGTAAGTGTGTGCCTGTGGATTTCTGTATATTTACACACAGGAATTCCATCATTTAGTGAACACCTCCCAGTTGAAACTTAAGGAATGAGCAAGAAGAGAAACAGAAGAATCCAGTTGGGATACACACGGGAGACAAGTCTAGGTGCAGGAAATAAACACAAGTTAGCACATGTATACCTGTGATGGATTCATTTTGATATTTGGCAAAACTAATACAATTATGTAAAGTTTAAAAATAAAGTAAAATTTAAAAAAAATAAAAAAAATAAAAGAAATGATATTGTCTACAAAACCCACGATTCCCATATATAAGTAAATAGATTTACTTTGATATTCTCTCATTTCTCTCCCTATTTTTTGTTATTTTAGGAAGCCATCAAAATTACTCTTAACACTGTGTACAATCCCGGAATCCAGTCCAAACTATGCAGACAAGTACGTCATGGCTTAGACCGAGGCAGGTTTTCCTTTTCCACCTAAAAGGCTCAGAGAAGAAGCCAGAAAAGCTAGATGTGGCATCTGAACCCAGTATTTCTCAGCAAGAAGGTCGTCTCCATAGTTTTAAAATGGACTGAAGTGCTTGTCTCTCACATCCATCTTGAGTCTTCAGAACCCAAAATGGATCTCAGTCAGACATATGTAGACTGCCAAGGAGGAAACTTCTGAGTGCTGACCCAGATTTGCTCAGTCTTATCTGCATTGCTGCAAGAGTCAGTAGACCCTTGTCAATGACCTAGGACCACTGGGAACCCATACGCCTGAGATTGGGGATCTGGGTCCCTAGAAAATTGCTGATGTTGAAGTTGGGCAAGAATTATACCAGGATGGGTGAACAGACTTGCTTGAGATCCCCTGTTAAGTTCCTCCAGTGGTGAGAGAGCCTACATTCCCCTTCCATATAATTGGTTTATAACAGGAAATGATAACTTGTTCCAGTGTTCTTGCTTGGAAAATTCCATGGACAGAGGAGCCTGTTGGGCTCCTGGGTTTGCAAAGAATTGGATGCAACTGAAGTCACTTAGCACACACACATGGTCTGTCTACAGTACCAATTATAAACCTGAAATGTATCAACAATTCTTCAATAATATCACAGTAACTCCCTTCAGCTACCACAAGTGCTCACAGGATGTGACCTCAAAGACTGAGTGCTTCTCTTCCAACACAAGTAGAAACATGGAGACCCAGCTTTCCAGCGGAGTCCCTAATGAAACTGCCCACCACAGCCGTGGAAGGTGGTGAATTTCCCAGGCCTTGCATGTCAGTGAGACAACAAGGTAACCTCACAGGCCTCAGCTTCCACCTCTATAAGACGGGGGTCAGATGGCTCTGCAGTGACTGATTCTATGATTTCTGGAGTCCTAGTCAAGCCCTAGACTCAACTCCAAAAGAAATCTTTCACTTTTATTTATTCCTGTCTCCAAGACTAAAATCTGTGAATCTGATTGGCAATCACCAAAAAAAATTGATGAAAAGAAGAAACAGTTAATCTCATGAAATGAGAGGCATGGCTTACAACATAAATGATGCAACCACACCATCTGAGCACACGGGGGTTTTATGGCCTGAAAGTCTCTTTCGGGTGGTGACACTCGTAAACGTGCCCCCTGTGAATAAGGGACATTACATAAGGCTGCCTTCTCCTGCTCACTGAGAGTGTTTTGTCCACCTGTAATGTTAATGGAGTTGGCATCACTGCAGGAAGGTGGCATGGTCCTCCTGAGTCTCTCCATTCATACTCCAATAACAGTTAGGAACTAATAAGCGATAATCCAGGAAATTTTAGAACTGCCACAGAAAAGGAAAACAATGGTCTTCCTGACAATAAATTGTTTTTGTAAGGCTGCTTGATCGTGGCGTAGTCTGTTAGGCCAGGTTGAAGCTGGCAGGCACTGGTCAAGAGTATTTATTCAATTTAAGTGAAAGTAGATCTAGATTATGGAAAAGGAGTGAGGAGAGCAGCCAGTCAAAATAAGCCAAGGTTCCGCTAAAGGGAGGAAAGATCCCTAGGTCCTGAGATTACACGAGGTCTTTCCAATAACGTATATGATACTGGACGATTGCAAACGTCCACCATCACCTTTATATACAAAGACTAGAGTCAGGACACATCCTTTAATTATGCACACACTGTTTTATCAAAGAAGTTGTGAACCATAGGCATCTCCGGATACTGCAGGATACCGCAAACATCCATTGTCTCAAACCAGCCTGCCAACTGTACCCTGTTGCCTTGGCAACAGGATGCAAGCAGGCATGGAAAAATCCTGTTGCCTCAGCAACAGGATCTCAAAAAAAGAGGGTGGAGGCTTTAAGCTGTGACTATGGCAAAGGCTGTAGGTTCAAGCTGATAGGTGAGATTTTAGTCCACTTACAGTGAAAAATACAGAATTTATGCTATGATAACAGTCATTTATCTATTAATTGACAAATATTTGTGGACTGGCCTCTAGGTGTAAAACACGAGCAATGCACTGTAATACACTGAGGAATGCACTGAGGACCACAGTCTGGTTTGTGCCAACACACAGGAATAAATATTAATTGATTAATCAAGGGATGTTCTTAAGAAGATCATAATACAGTGACCAAAACTTACTAGGTCTTGAGTGTATGTGATAAAAGAGTGAAGCCCCTGTGTATATTATCAAATTCCACTATATAAGACAATTTATTTCTAAGTTGAAATAAAATTCTATGACACTGAGTTAGAACCGTCAACATATGTATCAAGTGAGTAAGAGTATATAACACTTCGCAGAAACTGGAAAAGGCCAGGCGCATTTGTAACTTTCTCCCGGCAAGTGGTAATGCAGGCGGAGGGTTCTAGATCACTCAGATCACTGAAAATGACTAAAATTGGACATTGCAAAGGAAGTACTAATTATTGAATTTTAATTGTTTTTTCCTGACACATTAACTCAGATTTTTGCTAACTCTGTCAATATGCACAAAACATCGAACATTAACAATAAGAATATTTATATCGTATGATTACTTCAAAGTAGATTTTTTGTGCATTTGACTATGAGAAGTGAATTCAACTTTCCTTTCCCTCTTCTTATGATTTTTGAGATGCACATATCAAAATAAAAGATGGTTTCCACACACACTTCAATCCCTCTCAATACACACATGGAGTTCAAATCTCTCAAACTGTGAATGTAAGAGGTACAATTTTTCTAGGAAATAGTTACTCGGTTTCTTCAAATTTAGTTATACATCGACCTTGTGATCCAGACACAAGGCGTTTACCCCAAAGAGGAAAAAAAGTGTGTGTCCATATAGACACACATGTTCATCACAGCTTTATTACTGGAACTCAAAAGTTCATTAACAGATGAATGGATTAACAGCTTGCAGTATAGCCATACAGTGGAAAGCTACTGAACAATATAAAGGAATGAACTATGAGACACTAGCAGAGACAGATCTTGAAATAATTACACTGACTGAAAGAAGTCAGGGAAATGAGAGTATGTACTGAATACTCTATGAGTCCCATTTGTATTAAATACTCAAATGCAAACTAATCCATAGCACAGCAAGCAGAGCCTTGACCGTCTGGGGTGAGGGGTGAGGGGTGATGAGCACCAGGACACTTTTAGATAGATATGTTCACTACCTTAATTGTGATTTCACAGGGATACGAAGATTCAAAAACAGAAATTTCACACTTTAAAAAAATGCAATTTATTTTCTGTGGATTATACCGCATCGACTCTGTTCAAATAACTTCTTACATTCTCTAGAAAAGTTACTCAAATAGAACATCATATGATCTGTGTACCTTCATTGAAAGCAATACATAAAAAAGACATCATGAGGTTAACTTTCGTCTGCTTTTTGTTACTTACTAGATGGAACTTAAACATAAGTCAATTTAGCTATCTGTTGAAGAGAACACACAGGTGAATGAACATTTTAATATTCTTTGTCTGGTCCTCTGCCGGCTGTTCAAAGTCTTCCCGGTTTTGTGACTCAAAATTGCTCATTCCTGCTTATTGGGTCCACCCTGATCTGTTAACTTAGAATCTGAAATGGGAAATGCTTTGGATACCCTTTGGCAGAGCAAAATGTATGCTGCTCAGAAATTTGTCCAATGCTCTTCTAAGGGCTTCCAATCCCAGCCTCGTTTGTGTTCATCCCCAGCCCTGATTCAAACCTAGGAGCACCTTCTGAGGCTCAAAACTTTCCTGCCAGACTCACTCAACCTTTTTCATACGCTCCTCCTTTTCCTGTCCCAAACCACAGATCCTTCTTCCTTAAGTAATCCTCAACTGAGATCACTAGAAATTCACTTAAACAACAAACATTTAGCTCAAGAAAAAGCAACTAGCTCAAGATTACAGAGATAGCTCATAGGTGTCAGAGGCAGGATATGCATATAGGTCTATCTACTACCAATATACATCCTATACTTTGAAAAAAAAATAAACTCCTCAATTTAAACAAATTTCAATCTCCCCTTGGTGATTCAATAGAAATTTCAGGAATATAATTGTAAAATAATAAATCCTTGTGGGTTATTTTTGCTCATCATAATGTTTCTAGAAAGTGATGCATTGCTATATTTAAGGAATACAACTGGCTTTCTACCTTAGGACATCTGGAATTTTTTAAAAATTCAAATCTGAAGAAAAATAGGCTTGAAACTTAAGGATTTCTCCTCCTGTGACTTTTTTTATTCTTCTAGTTTGAGAGTTGAGGCCATTACGATGTTTGCAAAAGTTGCCTCCAGCAAATACACAAACCTATTAAATGGAGTTAGTGAGGGAAATGTGCGTCCTTGAATTTGGCTGCTGTCATCATTTTTACTTCCTAACTACTTAAGATTTTTCTAGGAATAGGAGTTAATTAGCATCTGCATCCACGGAGAGGATGGACACATTCTGGGTATCAATATAGCAGCAAGGAGAAAGCAATGTAAATCAGACAAGAAAATTATCACCGATATGGAAATCATCACCATTATAGGATGTCACAGTGCTGTCACAGCGCTGGCACGATTATGTTTACTGCAGTTTTACTCATTATAATGCCATTTTTTTTAATGTGTGCAGCAGATCATAATCCATTTTCAGTTAATAGTAATTCTAATAGTAACAGACTGACACTGCCCAGATTAACTGAGGCAGTAGGGGAGAATTAAAATAGCCTATTTTATTAAGACTAGTGCAATGTTTTAAATTGTCTAGAATGTTAGTTTTAGCAGAAGAGAGAGAAAGAAAAGCAAGAAATAAATAAAAAGTGTAACATCAGTTACATCTTGTGGAAGCTTTGCTTTGGAACCACAAACAATGCACAATTTCTTTTGTGTTCTGAGACATCCATATTCCATCTCAGGTATACCTTTACCGAGTTTTTTCCCTTTGCTTAGTCAATAACCATGACCTTAAATACGTATATTTAGGGATCTCTGGTGCTGGATGGAAATTCATCTCACAGAGGGAATCTTTTCTCAGTGGCAAACCACATTCCACACTTTTCATGAATGATAGCACAAAGAAAATTCAAAATAGGAGACAGATCCCTGCTGCATATTACTGTACATAAACCCAATCCCTAAATTTCAAGGTACTAAAAATATCAGCCAGTGTGATCAGATGCTTAAACGGACCACGTTGGGAAACTGGTTTTGCCACCACCGACCAGTGGGCAGATGAAGCAAGCCTGGGGCAGGGTTCTTCGCTGTGGTGGATGGAAATCTGCTAGCTCCAGTGCCGTCTGAATCATTTCATTGCCTAATTTTATTTATGAAACCCTAAAGCACGCTTCTTCTTCTATGCCCTACTTACCAAGCAGAGAAGCAATATGTTCACATTAAACCAGAAAAATTGATGTCTGGAGCCCTGAAAATAGCTAAATCCATAAATATTTATAATAAAGGAAAATGTCCTCTTCAAATTTAGATATTAAGAATTACTTTATTTTGAACTTAAAGATAATTATACAAAGCTGGAGATTTTGCTTTAATATAATTAAATGCATATGATTATGATCCTGCTATTATGATAATACTTTCTTAGTTAGAACTTCTTAAAAGCACAAGAACGTACTAATGAGCTGTCACTGAATTAAATAAATTGGGGAATGCGTTAATTATTACAATTCCATCTAAAATTTGAGTATCATATTTACAGTACTTGATAATGTTTCACGGTCATCTCATAATTAATGTAGTACCCACAGTGCGTTCTCTATTATTACTATTCAAAGACAGGTTTTCAAGAAGCAATGATACTAATAAAGATGAGAACGGTGTCATAATCTGAAAGGATCATGTTAAAAATACAGAAGACACGGTCTGTGTCGAGTTACTGATCACCATTCTGTTTGCAGTCTGCGCATAAAAAAAAGGGAAATAACTGAATGTGTGTGTTAATGTTTCTAAGAGCATTTCAAGAGGCCAGAATCAGGTAGTTCCTCTCAACATACAGAGGAAACAATATGCAGAGAATCATCATGTGGTCAAGTTTTAATATATTCTAATTCGGACTGCTTAAAAACAAGAAATGCCACTGAAAACCAGCAGTGCTCACTTCAGGCGTTACCTAGCCTGCAATTAGACGTGAACAAGGTAAAGGAACGCCACACTTATGCTCCATTTTTAACACAAATTACATGAGGTCCGGATCTTGCTACACTGCACACGTAGCACATTATAAACATCTGTCAGCAGAGAAAGAACTAAAAATCACGGAAAAATTGACAAATTACTATCATCTTTTGCCCGGTCTAGTGTAATCTTCTCCTTTCCAGTGTCCCTGCTTCCCCTTTTGGCTCTCTGCAGTCTAAATAGCAGCTAGGTGCACCGTTTAAAACGTTATGTCAACCCTTTATCTCAACTCACAGCCCTTGCCTATATCATGACACCTCAGGATCCGCCATCATTGTTGAGCATCTGGATATTTGCATGACTGCCCCTTTGATATAATCGGGTTTCTGCTCAAATGTCACATTAGAGACTTTTCCATTCCATTTTGACATTTCTATGTAAAATAGCCTGTCTCTCCACGGCCTACAAATTACTTTCCATTTCTGTTCAGTCCCTAAGTTGTGTCTGGCTCTTTGCGACCCCATGGACTGCAGCGTGCCAGGCTTCCCTGTCTTTCTCTCCCAGAGTTTGCTCAGCCTCATATTCATTGAGTCAGTGATGCTACCCAATCATCTCATCCTCTGTTGCCTTAGCTTTTAAAATATTTTTGTCCATAACACTTTAAACATCTTTTATGTTTTGTGTTAGTGTCTCCCCTCACTATGAAGGTAGGAGTCTTCTAACTATTTTGTTCACTGTTACCGCATGAAACTGGATTAGTCCCCAGAAGAGAATAGTTGCTCAGTAAATTGTGTCGAATAAAGGAAATAAGAGACTGATTTTTTTAAGTGTTGCAAAGATATTTTCCACGTTAAAACAAGAGTTAGAAATCAAAATCATAGCATACTTTTTTAAAAGAAGTTGTCAAACTGATTCTAAAATTAATAAGGAGCAACAACAGACTTCAAAGAGCTAAATCAAACCTGACAAAGGAAACAAAATTGGAGAACTTACAGATTCCAATGTCAAGACATATTACAAAGCTATGATAATCCCGACAGTATGGAATTGGCCTAAGAACAGGCATACAGATCAATGGAGCAGAACAGAGTTTCAAAATAGATCCACATAGACAGTCAAATTATTTTCTCAACAAAGATTACTAGTACAATCAATGTAAAAAGATTAGACATTTTAATAAATGATGATGGAAAACCTTGATACCCATATGGATACTCTCTTTATTATTCTATGTACAGAATTAAATGAAAATGGATCATAGACATAAACATAAAAACTATAGCCATAAATAATTTATTTATAAAAAAGAGCCTGTTTTTGCAGCTATTGATATAGGGAACAATTTCTTTAACATGATGCAAAAAGCACTGACAACAACAAAAAGTAAATAAATGGGACTTTAACAAAATTCAAAATCTCTGCTCATAAAAATATCATTAGTAAAATAAATAATCAAGTCATAGACTGCGAAAAATATTTTCAATACATATGTTTGACAACAAATTCATATCTGGGACATTTAAAGTACTCCTCAGTTCAGTTCAGTCTCTCAGTCGTGTCTGACTGTTTGTGACCCCATGGACTACAGCATGCCAGGCCTCCCTGTTCATCATCAACTCCTGGAGATTACTCAAACTCGTGTCCATCGCGTTGGTGATGCCATCCAGCCATCTCATCCTCTGTCATCCCCTTTTCCCACCTTCAATCTTTCCCAACATCAGGGTCTTTTCCAATGAGTCCGTTCTTCAGGACTCCTATGTATCAACAAAAACAGACAGATAATTCATTAAAAATAATGGGGGAAAGAGTTGAACAGAGACTTCTTTCACACATAAATAGATACATCAATGGCCAATAAACACAAATAAAGGTGTTCCACATCCATGGTTATCAGGAAAATATAAACACAACTCACAAAGAAATATCCTTTTACATCCACTACAAAGTCTAAAATAAAAAAGATTGGCAATTCCAAACATTGACCAGAATGTGAAACATTTGGAACTCTCATATATTGTTCCCAAAGATTTTAAACAGTATATTTTTAGAGAACTGTTTGGTAGTTTTTTTTAAACATACAATACCTTATGACCCTGAAATTCTATCCCTAGGTATTTATCTAAGAAAAATGAAAATATCTCCACAAGAAACTTACAGAAGAAAACTCAAAGCAATCTTACTGATTCAGTTCAGTTCAGTTCAGTCACTCAGTCGTGTCCGACTCTTTTCGACCCCATGAATTGCAGCACGCTAGGCTTCCCTGTCCATCACCAACTCCCGGAGTTCACTCAGACTCACATCCATTGAGTCAGTGATGCCATCCAGCCATCTCATCCTCTGTCGTCCCCTTCTCCTCCTGCCCCCAATCCCTCCCAGCATCAGACTCTTTTCCAATGAGTCAACTCTTTGCATGAGGTGGCCAAAGTACTGCAGTTTCAGCTTTAGCATCATTTCCTTTCAAAGAAATCCCAGGGCTGATCTCCTTCAGAATGGACTGGTTGGATCTCCTTGCAGTCCAAGGGACTCTCAAGAGTCTTCTCCAATACCACAATTTAAAAGCATCAATTCTTCAGCACTCAGCTTTCTTTATGGTCCAACTCTCACATCCATACATGACCACAGGAAAAACCATAGATGGACCTTTGTTGGCAAAGTAATGTCTCTGCTTTTCAATATGCTATCTAGGTTGGTTTCCTTCCAAGGAGTAAGCGTCTTTTAATTTCATGGCTGCAGTCATCATCTGCAGTGATTTTGGAGGCCCCCAAAATAAAGTCTGACACTGTTTCCACTGTTTCCCCATCTATTTCCCATGAAGTGATGGGACCAGATGCCATGATCTTCGTTTTCTGAATGTTGAGCTTTAAGCCAACTTTTTCACTCTCCACTTTCACTTTCATCAAGAGGCTTTTGAGTTCCTCTTCACTTTCTGCCATAAGGGTCGTGTCATCTGCATATCTGAGCTTATTGATATTTCTCCAGCCAATCTGGATTCCAGCTTGTGTTTCTTTCAGTCCAGCATTTCCCGTGATGTACTCTGCATATAAGTTAAATAAACAGGGTGACAACATACAGCCTTGACGAACTCCTTTTTCTATTTGGAACCAGTCTGTTGTTCCATGTCCAGTTCTAACTGCTACTTCCTGACTTGCATACAAGTTTCTCAAGAGGCAGATCAGGTGGTCTGGTATTCCCATCTCTTTCAGACTTTTCCACAGTTTATTGTGATCCACACAGTCAAAGGCTTTGGCATAGTCAATAAAGCAGAAATAGATGTTTTTCTGGAACTCTCTTGCTTTTTCCATGATCCAGCAGATGTTGGCAATTTGATCTCTGGTTCCTCTGCCTTTTCTAAAACCAGCTTGAACATCAGGAAGTTCATGGTTCACATATTGCTGAAGCCTGGCTTGGAGAAATTTGAGCATTACTTTACTAGCATGTGAGATGAGTGACAGAAATATTAGCAGTCTGTCAAGGACAATGGATTGTATGGGAAGGGGCAGGAGGGAATTTTCTGAGGTCATGCAAACGTCCTGAATCTTGTTTTGGGTAGAAGTTATAAATGTACCAAAAGTTACTGAACTAAAATTTAAGGTTTGTACATTTTGTGTGCTGTGCTTAGTCACACAGTTGTTCCAACTCCTCAACCCCAAGGCCTGTAGCCCACCAGGCTCCCCTGTCCATGGGATTCTCCAAGCAAGAATTCTGGAGTGGGTTGCCATGCCTTCCTCCAGGGGATCTTCCCAACCCAAGGATCGAATTGAGGTCTCCTGCATTGCAGGTGGATTCTTACTGTCTGAGCTGCCAGGGAAGCCACTTTGTACATTTTACTGTACATAAATTATATCTCAATAAAAGGGAGTGTAGCATGGATGTAAGAATTGTATGTATAGCTGTGTGGGAGCCTGTAAAGCATGGTTTTATTTTTCTACAACAGAACAAGTATGGAACATTTCTAAAAAAAATCGTGATTTTTCCTGATACTTCTTTGACTGCATCATTGCTTGTTGCATTTTCACAGCCTTGGGGAAAATTCAGCCAACAATTAACCAGACAATAAAAACAAAGCTGTTCACAAGAATATTGTAATTTTAAAATATATCATTTTCTACATGGCTTAATTTAATATCCTAGGAGAGAATTGCAGATACAAGCCTTTAGTAGGATTCTCAGCAATTTTAAATGACATATAGCATAATAAAAATTAAGCAATGCAGATAAAACATTTTAAAAATTTTGCACTAAGAGGGACTTCCCTGGTGGTCCAGTGGCTAAGACTCCATGGTCCCGGTGCAGGGGCCCTGGGTTTGACCCCTGGTCAGGGGACTAGACCCCACATGCAGCAGCTGAGAGTTCACAAGCCCCAACTAAAGATCCTGCATTCTGCAACTAGGACTTGGCACAGACACATAGAAAATATGTGTTTTTTAAAAATTGCACTAAGAAAATGAGAATCAGGTGTTTACACATTTGCTCAATTCTTAATCGGCCAACTTTAGGATATTTGAAAATTTAAGGAAAAATATCAACTGCTTGTGAATAAAGTTTGCTAAGAACATATATAAATTGGATTATAACACTACAGTCAGAATTTCAAAAAATTTTTTTAATTATTATTATGAAGGGCTTGTGAATTTAGAAAATAATCTTTGATGATAAGTACTCTATTAGTTGCCTTGGTCCCCAGATTCAATGGAATTTAAGATGATCATTATTTTTATTATATTTGAATAATGTGACAATATCAAATTATCATAAAAATCTTTTTTTTAACTCAATGAAACCTTAGAGTAAATATCTAGGACTCACTCTATGAACATTCAATTTATCCAGATCTGATGCAATTTTTTAAAAGATGATATTGGTAGGCACACACGGAGGAAGGAAGATGATTCTAAATAACTGAGAGGAATGGGTTCAATCATTTGGAATTTCCTGAAAGCAGAGCAGAGGCTTCTCTTAGATGAAAAGAAATTATATCCATGGTCAGCTTGTTTCATGCCTGTCCCCAAAGTTCCAGCCTTCCCTAGGGATTTTGGACTTGCCAAGCTAGCCCCAACTATCATATAAGCCAATTCTTTGCAATAAATTTCTTAATATGCATCTCCTCCTGGTTTTGCTTCACAGATCTCATGTAGGATTGTCCTACACAATGTAGGTGTAGAGGATGTGGTGTTAGCATCCATGGCTGCTGCCCCTTCAGTATCAGTACCATTCAAAGTCCTTGTGATAAACAAAATGCCACCTTTCAATATGTCCACCCACTTCCTATCAGTCCCTCTCGGATAGTTCAGAAGTGCTACCCTGAATCCCTGCTACGGATGAGGAAGAGACTCAAAGCAAGCAAAGTAGACATTGTAATGATCCAAGATGAGACATGAGAATGAGAACTGAAAGGCTAAGATGGATTTTCAGACATTTCAAAAGCTTGCTAGTGAGATGGATGGAGGATTTGCAGGAGAGTAAATTGAAGATGTCAGTGTTCTAGTTAAGGTGCTGGGGTGGAGACCATGACTAGGTTAAGAGAAGCCATCCACTGCGGGAGCTGCTGAGTGTGGGGTACTGACATGCAGGTAAATTTCCAGTTCAAAATTGAGGTCTGGCCCACAGGGGAGCTTGAGATCAGACAGGTAGTTTGGAAGTCTTCAAAATATGAGTACGGAAATTGTTGGTAAAACACATCCCAGTGTATTTTCTTTTCTTAGAAAATGTTGTATACTTCTCTTCCCAGAGCCTTTCTCTTAAGAGACCATGCCAAGAGGCTGAGGCTTGTAAACTGAAGTGTAAAGAACACCCAGGGAGAGAGAAGGACGTGACAGAGGGGGATTTCTGGCAGAGCAGACAGGGAACTAGGGAACTTCATGAAATGCAAAGAAGACACCTGATGGGAAGGAGATGAGAAAGCAGGAACAAGCCGTCTTATTTTCCTCCTCACACCCACGCCTGCAGGGCTGAGCCCCAGGTGGTAGAAACACTCAGAGGGTTGGAAGAGGGCAGCCCAGGTGCATCCAGAGAAGGCTGGAGGCTTCAGAGAAGCTCTGTGATCGCCATGCCACTGGGTACTCTGTGGTCAGTAGGAGTGCAGAACACAAAGCCCATGAGGGTAGACTGCTTTCTGCTTAGTTCACTGTGGCTCAGCACACCGACTCGTGCCTGACATCTATCCACTCGGTATTTATTGAATGGATAACTGAATGGCACGTGGAACAGAAGAGTTGGAAAATATGAGCAAGGTGCTTGGACTAGTAGTACCCTGACCGCCAGTTGGTTCCTCACGGGCTGTGGGTGGATGGATGGGAATCCAAACCTCCCCTGTGCCTTGGTGGGGAGCATAGGAGACAGCTGTGGTGCCAGCCAGCAAGTTCACCAGGCCACTGTTGCGTGGGGGGCCACAGAGAAGACAGCTCAACCCGTAATGCCAAGGCAGGTGCTCCGCAGCCGCAGAGATGGGTTCACCCCACCTAAGGTCAATAGATGGCAACAGAAGAAGGGGGAGCAGAGCCCCTGGCCCTCTACCAGCTGTGGGGGGATGCTGTTAGGGAACTTAAATAAAAGCAGTCTTGTTCAGGCTTCAGAGGCAAAACAGCAGAGCAGGCCTCTGATCTGGCTGGACACTGCCCTGACCACACACCAGTAAGCCAGGAGCTCCAGGAGTTGGTGATGGACAGGGAGGCCAGGCACACTGCAGTCCATGGGGTCACAAAGAGTCGGACATGACTGAGCGACTGAAGGGAACTGACTGCAGCCAGGAGCACTATAGATAAGGTAGTGGGTGGATCTTGCAATTGCTGAGCCCTTAGAGAGGGTCTGGTCCAGGGCTTAACAACCTTCCAAGACACAGAAGACAAAACAAACAGCACTGTAAAAAAAATTTAACAAAATCAGAGCTGCAATTTGCTGGCAAACTGATGATGCGGCCTGGGATTTTAAGTAGGGAACCCCCAAAAGTGCAATTTCCAAGCCGCAGCCGCACCTGTGGAGCAGATGACTGCCCGTGACCTTTTCCCAATCGGGACTTCAGCCAGACTGTTTGAGTCTGGATGCTGTCAGCCCAATTAAGTGATGTATGTGGGTTACTTTGGCCACCTGATGTGAAGAGATGACTCACTAGAAAAGGTCCTGATCCTGGGAAAGATTGAAGGCAGGAGGAGAAGGGTCAACAGAGGACAAGATGGTTGGATGGCATTGCCAACTCAATGGACGTGAGTTTGAGCAAGCTCTGGGAGATGGTGATGGACAGGGAAGCCTGGCGTACTGCTGTCCATGGGGTCGCAAAGAGTCAGATACGACTTGAGCAATTGAAAACAGCAAATGTCGGTTACTCTCCTCTACTGTTTCTTTCTTTTCTTTTAATGATTGTATATTGAAAGTAAGCTAGACAATTCTCTATTAAATACTGAAATTATTTATTTGTATATAACAAGTGGTTTCTTTTGTTAACAAATCCTTGGAACCTGAAGCAAAAGTTAAAACTGTTGGCAAGAGCTTCCTCTTATACCAGCTGCCATCTAGGGAGGAAGAGATGAAGAGGAGCACTCTTGAAATGGGAAAGAGACTTTTAGGCCAAAAGAGACTAGTAGTGTGAGTCGCTCAGTTGTGTCTGACTCGTTGCGACCCCATGGACTGTAGCCCCCCAGGCTCTTCTGTCCATGAGATTTTCCAGGCAAGAATATTGGAGTGGATTGCCATACCCTCCTCCGGGGGATCTTCCCAAACCAGGGATTGAACCCTTCCTGTATTGCAGGCAGATTCTTTGCCATCTGAGCCACTGCTGCTGCTGCTAAGTCGCTTCAGTCATGTCGGACTCTGTGCGACTCCACAGACGGCAGCCCACAAGGCTCCCCCGTCCCTGGGATTCTCCAGGCAAGAACACTGGAGTGGGTTGCCATTTCCTTCTCCAATGCATGAAAGTGAAAAATGAAGGTGAAGTCGCTCAGTCGTGTCCAACCCTCAGCGACCCCATGGACTGCAGCCCATCAGGCTCCTCCATCCATGGGATTTTCCAGGCAAGAGTACTGGAGTGGGGGCCATTGCCTTCTCCGCTGAGCCACTAGGGAAACCCAAAGAGAACAATACAAGCGATTAAGTAATGATGACGCCATTCATCATTTTCTGCCATCAGCAGGAAGGTGAGTTCAAAACAAAATGATATATGATTATAAAAATAAAGTTCCCACTTTGCACAACTGATTTTCACCCAAATTCATATGAAATTAAAAACCACTGGACTGAATGGAGCACATGAAGGGAAGAGCAGGAAGAGAAACAAACACCTAAATTTAAGAAGCCAGGGCTGAAAGAAAAAATAAGAGTGTATTCAGAAAGGTAAGATGGAAACCAGAATAGAGGAGTATAGTGGAAACCACAGCAAAAAAAAAAAAAAAAAAATCAAGAAGTGTATGAAGGATAAATTAGCTTTCAGTTTGATAATGTGGGGGCTTCCCTGATAGCTCAGTTGGTAAAGAATCTTCCTGCAATGCAGGAGACCTCAGTTCAATTCCTGAGTCAGGAAGATACCCTGAAGAAGGGATAGGCTACCCTACCCACTCCAGTATACTGGCCTGGAGAATTCCATGGACTCTGTAGTCCATGGGGTCACAGAGTCTGACACGACTGAGCGACTTTCTCTTGATAACGTAGTTAGTTGGTCGGTATTTTGGAGAAATTCAAGGTTTTAGTTCATAGTACCTGGGGTTGAATCCAAACACCTTAATTTAGACATTCACAAACGTCTGCCATCTAGCACCAGCCTGCTATTACATTATATATACATACATACATACATACATATATATGTATATGTAACTCATTGTGTGTGTGTGTATATATATATATATATATATATATATATATATATATATAAATATATATAAATGTAGTGCTTTGTGAATCAGGAGACCCTACTTTCAGCCATAGATCTGACACTAACTAGCATTAGCTCAGTGACCTTGAGTAAATCTCTGAGCATCATTGGAAGAGAAGTGGTTAATCCTACAAATCGCACACAGGGAAACATGCTTCTCTCAGAATCACTCTCCAGTCTCCTTGGAACATTCATGTCTGCTTCATTTGGACCCATAGAAATATGCTTTATCCAGGCTGGGTTTTTGGGTTTTTTTTTTAACACCCATTCTTGCATTTGCTGGTGAAGATCTAAGTAACACACTTTTTAAAAAAACACTTTTTATTTTGTATTAGAGTATAGCAGACTGATAATGTTGTAACAGATTCCTATGGACAGAGAAAGGACTCAGCCATACATATACATGTATCCATTCTCCCCCAAACTCCCCTCTCATCCAGGCTTCCACCTGACCTTGAGCAGAGTTCCATGTAGCACACTCTTTAGAAATGCCTGTAACCAATTACACTGTCTGGGCTGTAAGACAATACCCAAAAGAAAATTATGTTTAACATGTTGTATACAATGCCAAAACACCAATCGTGATTTTGATTCTACAATGTCACAGGACCTTCTCTATTGCAGTAACTTTTATCATTACACATTTAAGTAAACAGTGTGTCACTTTTCTCTGCTATATTCTTTTCAGTTTTGACTCTGTGTTCTCCTCATTATTTTTCATTTTGAATTATAAAAATTAGAAAGCTTAACATTCTTCAAAATAGAAGTCTAATTCTAAAAATTAGAAAGCTTAACATTCTTCAAAATAAAAGTCATGTAGAGGGTAAATCACAGTATACAGGTGTGAAGTTTATTAGTGAAAATTTCTCTGTCCTTTTGAGATATATATAAATTTTATTTTTTTACTAGCCTGTTATGTAAATTGCTATTATTAAGAATAAAATAACATGTAAAAATAAATAGCATACATTCTATGAGACAAGAGCCTTTAAAATTTCTTATCAATTGCTCGCTTACCCACTAAAGGATCTCTATCAGTGCTGGGAATTTAAAAAGTTCCACTGAATCCACTAACTTTTCTTTCTTTAGTCAAGTATTTATCATTGGATTATGTAATTGTACTATTGATATGAACTGCTCTGGGAGAACATTTCACTCCATATGAAATGAAACAATCATAATACCATAATACCACTGAAGACAAAGGAAACATCAAATCTGATACTTGTAATTTTTTCTGCATCAGTGGTGTAGATAAAAGTTTTAAAAAGTAATAATTGGTACCCAGTGGAAACAATTAACTACATGCTGTCTTCTAATACAGTGTAATCATACTTTCTTCTCAGTTCTTTAATAAAGCTACATTTTTCCTTTTGGAAAACATTCAGTTAATCTCAAAATGAAAACTTATCAGTATACCTAACACAGTGCAAGAGAAGAAGGTATTTTGCCACTCCTTTGAACAGGAGTATAAATTTTTCTCTGAGGCAAAGTAGTCCTCTAGGGTTCCTGTAAGACGGAACACTCCATGAGGCATTCACGCAGGCCCGCTGTGGTGCTCAAGAAATCTTTTTAAACCACACACATAGATTTAGTACTAATGGGCCAGTTAGTGCTGGTTTAACAAGCTGCATCAACAAACTATTCTGGGGTTCCCTGGTGGTCCGGTGGTGGAGCATCCACCTGCCAGTGCAGGGAACACAGGTTTGATCCCTGCTCCAGAAAGAATCCACGTGCCACACAGCACTAAGCCTGAGCACAGCTCCGGAAGGCCACGTGCCCTCGAGCCCGCGCTCCGCAACAGGAGAAGCCACCGCAGTGAGAAGCCAGCCCACCGCAGCTAGAGAGCAGCCCCTGCCGGCTGCAACTCGAGAAAGCCCACGTGCAACAACGAAGACCCAGCACAGCCACACGATGTGTGCGTGTGTGACTTGCTCAGTCCTGTCCGACTCTTTTCGACCCTTTGGACTCTAGCCCACCAGGCTCCTCCATCCATGATTCTCCAGGCAAGAGTACTGGAGTGGGTTGCCATTCCCATTTCCAAGGGACCTTCCAGACCCAAGGATGACTCCCGCATCGCAGGCAGATTCTTTACGATCTGAGGCACCAGGGAAACCCTAGCACAGCCAAATAAATAAATATTTTAAAAATATTATTTTTCTAACATATGCGTTGGTCATTTTATACATTGATGTTATCTTACAATTTGTCATTTTAAGTTTTTCACAGTACATTTAAACATATTAACTTATTAAATTCTAGTGCCCTTTGCAATAGACAATATTTTCCCCTCAACTTAAAGATGAATACAAAGCCTCTAGAAGTTCAAAAAATCCTGTCATGACTGTAGATCTAGTCCTGGGGGCTAGATTTCTGCAGTTAAAATGTCCCTGCAAATACATATTGGAATATTGATGGATGAGATGGTATGGATGAAACGAATCTTGCATTTGATTCAAAATAATCTAGGGATGGCAATGATGAATGAATGGTCCAGAGTAGCAATTTTTGGAGCTGGAGGATGGGTACACAAAGCATTTCTCTTAACTTCTGTAAATGTATGAAACTTTTCACAACACAGGAGTTTTTTTAAAAAAGCTGAGGCCAATAAATAAATACAAAAGTCCTTCTCAAGGTGTTTTGCTAAAGATAAGAGGGTTTCTGCCGTTCGACTTTAGATTAACTCTACCCGTTCCCACATCAGCTACATGAATCTAATATAAATCTCCTTTTTTATAGCCAACTGGAAATTTGCTAAGTAGCTCTGCAGTGCAGAATGGAATAGAAGGCCCCAAATACTTAAGATATAGAAATATCTAAGTCTCTTGCTTTTGGAGTTTACTAGAAATTCTATACTCTGAATGCAACATAACATCCAGAGAATGATGTACGTCTCATTGTTGCCCAGTTTTTACAAAGTCTTGGAGTAAAATAAAAAGCAATGTTCCCTTGGACTCCCCTTGTCTAATACTTAACTGAACTCTGCAAGAGCTAAAACTCCAAATTATCTGATCCTAACATAAACCTGGGTCTTGGATAATCATCAGTGAAATTATAGCTGGGATCAGCATTTAAGACAATGAAGATAAAAGAATTTTTCCCCCAAATGAAACTATATGAAGCTTCAATTTCTGGATTCCAAGTATGCCAAGACAAACTCACCAAACAGTAGTGCGTTCCTTATTTAAAAAAAAAAAAAATGGAGTTTTCTATTCAATATATCAGAATGGCTCTTCTTTGAGATCAAATTCTTATATAATTTTCCCAGCTGAGGCAGAACAAGTCCTTAGGATCTTGAAAAGGAATCTAATGACCAGGTACTCTGATCAAGAATGGCATTAACCCTATTGCCTTGGGCCCCACCCTCAGGAGGGAAGAAAAGAATGTGTGCAGACTGAAGGGCCCCTGTAAGATCCCTGCTCTGGGGAAGCCCAGGGCTGACTAAAGGAGTCGTGGGTCATGACCCACCAAGGACACAGAGGAAGGAAGATTAGCATAGCAACAAGAGCATCACCAGTACCTCCACTTGCACAGGTGGGAAGGTGCAGCTTTGACGTTCCTTTCTCCAGCAGATCTTCCCGACTCAGGAATCGAACCGGGGTCTCCTGCATTGCAGGCAGATTCTTTAGCCACTGAGCTGTCAGGGAAGCCCCTTCCTTCCCTAAGTTTACCTCAAAATAACATTAAGTATCAAAATAATAAAGAGGTTACTGGCAATAAAAACATATTCTGATTGGAAACATGGTAATATTACTGCTGCCACAGATAGTAATGAAAGCAATTACACTAACAAAATCATTTTAAGGCAAATATTATTTCCTTCTCTTCTAAATTAGCATACGGTATTTTCATCTATATTTTGATACTCAGACTGCTGAAGAAATTAAATATAAGCATTCACATGCTATTTATGCAAAGATCATATTATAAACAAAGAATTTCTAAGAGATCTTTTTGACACCTCTGGTTTTGTTATACACAACAAATAATGGGTTAGATCTTTGGAGCATCACTTACATTGACTTAATTTTAATTATAAGATATCAAAACAGATGCAAGTATGCAATTATATAGTAGCAAAATATTACACGTAGCAAAGAATATTTTTTCTAACTTAGGGTGCATTTTCCTTAAGACAAACATGAACAACTTCAGACAGCCTATCAGAATACATCTTGAAGAGACTGAAACGTTCCCGCTTACACGAGACAGCAGAACTGGCTGGCGCTGACATGTGACTGCGTTCCTGTTGGCTTCCATATAATACTTCTGTATAGGCACCTCTGTTCCCATTCCAGCTTCTTCTCCAAGGGCGGCTGTGATGTGAATGAACTGCAGACACACTTCATCATGACGTCTGATATCATGGAGCTGACTTCTACAATATCTGAGCAGCCTTCTGCTTCAGGAGTGAAGCATTTAAGAGAAGATAAGCTCATTACAACCCTCTGGTCAAAGCCCAGTCCATTCCACAGGGTGCAAGGGCCAAGGTTAAATCCTGCTGTGTGTCCACCAAGGTGCCTGCACCCAAGAGAATCTGAGGTAAGATGGACATCAAGCCTAGTTTCGAACGCAGGACTTCTCAACAGGCGTTTGGCAAGTTTGGGAAGGAGAGGGAGCAGCACTAATCTCTTTGCAGTTGGGCTGGTGGGCAAGGGCTACAGGCTGCGCTGGATGCTGTTCCCAGCTTCGGGATGGGCACGAGGGTCATGTCTCACTGGACAGTAAAACAGAGAGGAATCTCATTAACACAGGTCCTGATGATCAAGCCTGATGCACCAAAAGAAAGGAAGGATTCTCAGGGAGCAAGGAGCATGACTTACTGGTCTTTTCCAGCTGTATGGGAGAAAAGTCAACACAACTTGATTAGTGAGTCTTATAAAACATGAAGTCATAAAAATAAAACTCAACCCAGTTACTAGAGGTTTAAGATGTGTATTGTGATTTTTTAAAGTAGCTAATTTGACACATTCAGTTCAGTTCAGTTGCTCAGTCATGTCCGACTCTTTGCAACCCCATGGACTACAGCACGCCAGGCCTCCCTGTCCATCACCAACTCCCAGAGTTTACTCAAACTCATGTCCATTGAGTTGGTGATGTCATCCAACCATCTCATCCTCTGTCATCCCCTTCTCTTCCCGCCTTCAATCTTTCCCAGCATTAGGGTCTTTTCAAATGAGTCAGCTCCTTGCATCAGGTGGCCAAAGGATTGGAGTTTCAGCTTCAACATAAGTCCTTCCAATGAATATTCAGGATTGATTTCCTTTAGGATGGACTGGTTGGATCTCCTTGCAGTCCAAGGGACTCTTAAGAGTCTTCTCCAACACTGCAGTTCAAAAGCATCAATTCTTTGGCACTCAGCTTTCTTAATAGTCCAACTCTCACATCCATACATGACTACTGGAAAACCATAGCCTTGACTAGATGGACCACATTACATGCTATCTAATAACATTCTCTGGGATTTTGGAGGCAGACAACACCAGTCATCCTACCAAAGGGAGTATTGTTCCTGTCACAGCTAAACCCTAGTAGAAGCCTATGCTAAATGCCTGTAGAACCAATTATCAAGACCACTGGTTATCATGCTTTAAATACTTTGGGCACTCGCTGTACTATTTTGTCTATTTTATTTTTAATTCAAATTCTCCAACTGAAGTCATGTGTACTTCTTAATAAAATTTAACATATTTGGACTTTGAGAAAAAAATCTAATTTTCACATCTTTCATTTCACAACCCATAGTTAATACAACTTTCACCTATGCTGATGTCTCTAGGCAAGATTTAAGAATTATTACACACAATTACCCTTCATAACAGAAGTCAAAATAGGACTCTAACTTGTTAATTTCCTAATTGTTCTTTTTCAAGTTTTCTAACCATAAGTAAAATGTACACACCATAATCAGATTTTAAGTCATTATTTTAACGTTTCATGCTTTATCTATATGCTGTTTCTTTTAAGTTCTAAAGCAGTAGGCTTATACATGGTTATGACAGGCACTTCTACTTTTGCTGAATTCATATTAACAAAGTTCAGTCTATGCATTTATCACATACAAAGTAAGGCATGAGGTAATGGAAACAGAGTCAGCTACAATATTTGTGGGTGCCCCATGAGGAGCCTGGTGGGCTGCAGTCCGTGGGGTCTCGAAGAGTCGGACATGACTGAGCGACTTCCCTTTCACTTTTCACTTTCCTGCATTGGAGAAGGGAATGGCAGCCCACTCCAGTGTTCTTGCCTGGAGAATCCCAGGGACGGTGGAGCCTGGTGGGCTGCCGTCTATGGGGTCGCACAGAGTCGGACACAACTGAAGCGACTTAGCAGCAGCAGCAGCAGCATGCAAAATAAAAATATGGAGCCCCAGCAGGGAATGGGGAAGACAGTCTCCCCTTCCCAATATCCAGCATCCCAACTGGCAGTAAATGAGAGACCTCCCCCCACCACCACCAAGAAACTGCAACCTCCTTGCCTGCAGGATGCAGGCAAGAAACCACCACTGAATTGCTCACCATATGGGCCATGGTGCTGCCAGCTTGTTCAGGGATGGCCTCCTTGCCCCATCCCAAGATGTCACAACCCAGGACACATGCTCCCCCTTGACTTTTTCTGCTCCAGCACCCCTAATCTACAAGTGGAGGAGGGTAGGGTAATCAGACAGGCCTCCCCTTCTGACCCACCCAATCACCACACCAGGTGGAGGGCAGCTGCAGTAACCAGACAGGGATGGGAAGATGGAGCTGGAGGCCAGGAAGAGGCCCTGGGGGCTGGGAGCTGTCTGCTGAGTGTCTAAGCCAGGGAGAGAAGACCCTGGAGGGACCACGCATGGGCTAGGATCCAACTCCCCTACGTACATACTCCCTGACCCATCAGACTCCACTTCCAAACCACAGACTCCAAGGTTAAATTCTAAGAACTTCATGAGCTCAAATGCAGAGCCCTAAAACCCCAAGCAGAGGGCCATTCTGAGAACAGAGTCCCTGTGCGTTGTTCAGAGCCTGCAAATCCGTCTTGGGTGACAGTGACCTATCTGTGTTAAAGTTTCTTCCTTTGGCTCGTAATCACAAAAGAAGCTGAGTGTTGAGTTGGACTGTCTAATTAAATCAGGTTCTTTACCTTCACTTCATTAGCAAAAGGAATTAAAGCTGATTAAAAAAGATGCTTGGCTAATCAAGTATTGGTCATGACAACCACATGAGCATCCAATCAGACCACCGCAGGACCAGTTTCGAGAAGATTCCCAGAGCTGACTGTGTGTTTCTGTATGTAGCCCCTTCCTCCATCTATAAAAGTGCCCCCTACCCCCTGATTGTCAGTGTGAGAAGTCAGCCTTTGGACAGGAGCTCCCCTCCCTCTGGTTGCTGCCCTCTGAAATAAAACAAACGTCCCTTTCCACCAACCTTGCTTCTTTATCTATCGGCTTCAAAACAATAGGCAGCTGGACTCCCCCTTTCAGATTTTTGGTGCCCAACTGTGAGGTTGCTGTGCTCTCATGATACTGCCTCCTGGGTTTCCCCTCTTTCAGCAGAGCCGTGGCCATGACGCTGGGCTGGCCGGGATGCCTGTGAGGAGCCCGCTGCAGGTGGCTTGCTGGCCCTGAGGGCCGGGGTTTGCGGGAATGTTCCTAGCAGCTGCCAAAACCACTTGTTTCGGGGATCCCCCTCTGTTTATCCCCTACTCAGCACTGGCTGCCAACTATGCTTTTCCCTGATGGAAAAGAAACAGACATCTGGACAAGCTGATGGAGTTCCAAGACCTAGTAAGTCCTCTGGCGCGCACGTGGCAAACTTCTCTTTTGAGCAGGGGGTGCTGCTTGGGCGTTTTGCCAACTGGTTGAGACGTGTGTCTGCCACTGAGGACCGTCTGTGAGCACTGAGTGTCACTGGGGCGTGCTGCTTGCTGGTTCTGATGGGCGTCTGACGCTGCAGACCCTGTGTGTTGGGAAGTGGTTGCTGGGGACTCCTTATTATTCATCCTCCTGGCAGATTCGTGACAGTTCTGTCTTCCGGTGTGTGAGTGTATATTTCATTCGTGTGATTGGTATCTTTGTTGTCTTTTGTAAAATGGGAAATTCAGGTTTGATTCATTAGAAAAATTCATAAAGAAAAAGAAAGATTTTTTAAGACAATGTATGGTGACAGTATTCTTTAGACTCCAGAGAAAATGGGTTAAAATGAAACTCTTTTAAAGCCCCCCAACTGGCTCTTTTACATATGCAGCTGAAGAAAGCTAGCTTGATAAAATACTGTTTTCAGAATTCTGACCCCGAGAGAACAAAATACACCTAAGAGAAAGCTTGAAGTTAACTCTTATCATGTCCATGAAATGTAAACACAGACCACTTTGCCTGAGACTTCAGCTTTGGGTTAATTAGTAGGGCTTTACAAGATGTTTGAGTTCACTAAACATGCATCTTGTACCACATTAAAAAGAAACTCTGCTATGAGAAAAATGCATGTTTTTAGAAGTTATGGAGAGTGTTCTTAAGTTAGCCAATTAAAAATTGCTAGTGTAACAATGCAATTATTTGTTTCTTGGTTTTGTTAAGGTCTTTTAAAGGTGGAAAATTGTAATATATAATTAAAGCTACTAGAATAATAAGGGAAACATTTCAGTGTATAAAACAAGTAGGGTACATGTTGTCAGTGAGAGAAGGTATAAAGACTGGAGATATTTTTGCTGAAGAAGAAAAGGAGAAGAATTTTGTCCTAGAGCTGTTTATGTGTGGGGAAAGGAAGGGCCAAATTAATATGGATCCAGAAAGTGATAAAATAAAAGTGATAAAAGCTTTGTCAAAAAGCAACTTTGAGAAAAGAATTTGTATGTTGTCAGCATCGATTAAGATTAGATTGAATTTAATTAAATAAATGAATTTTGTTATTAATAATAAGCTGATACAAGAGTGGAATTTGGTTTCTCTCTCAAGGGAACAGTTTTCCTGGAAAATTAAACAGCTTAAAAAAAAAAAAAAAAAGTTTTTCACTTATTTCTTTGGATGCTCCAGGTCTTAGTTGCAGCATGCAGGATCTCTGGTTGTGACATGTGGGATTTTTAGCCGCAGCACGTGAGCTCTTAGTTGCAGTATGTGGGATCTAGTTCCCTGACCAGGAGTGGAACCTCAGGCCCCCTGCATTGGGAATGCAGAGTCTTAGCCACCGGATCATCAACAAAATCCCTATACTGCTTCTGATAACAGGTTGTAAGTTTCTTCTCTAGCTGACTTGGAGCATTCCAGAAGGCCCCTGAGGCATCTCAGAAGAAATATTAAGGTAACTAGGATTACTTGGTACAGTGAATCACATGGAAACTTTGTTAGATGAGAATACTAAACATTCTTAGGTTATACTGTATGGGTACATGTCCTTAATAGAGATGTTCTGCTGCTAAGTCACTTCAGTCGTGTCCAACTCTGTGAGACCCCATAGAAGGCAGAAATGTTCTAAAAGTTATTAAATACAGGTTTTTGATAAATTTCAGATCATACTACTAAACTGAGCAAAAAAACATTGTTAAATTCCAATGGAAACTTATTACCTTGATTTTTATCCATATTTTTGATGCCAATATTTAGGATGGAAAAAAAATTGTCTAGTGAAGTCGTCACAGAGCATAACTACTCATAGTGCATATCCACCGGCTTTACTATTTTTGTGACAATTGGGTATAAGTGATAATAGCCTGTAAAATACTCCACACCAGCATACCTCTGTGCTTCTTTGTGTGTCTGATTAGTTTTCCTTCCATGTGGGAAACTAGGCTAACAGAGAAACAAAAACCTCTGTTCAAGGGACATGAGTGGACTCAGAGCAGGCGACTGAGCCACTTTGGCATGCTTAGGAAAATGTATTGATTATCCATGTCTTCTGTTGAAAGATTTGCCAATAAAATGGGAAAATGATGGAAGAAATTTTCACATATTGAGGTATATGAAAGTCATTCTGGCTTATACATGGTTTAATTTGAACTTGAGGCTAACCAGGACAGCCTGTTTGTGGCCTCTTAAACATACATTGTAAACTGCTTTAACCATTAAGGGAAAAAATACATTTGAGAATAATACAAAGATGCATTTTGATTATTATTCTCATTGCAATATGATCACTAATTTTCAAATGTCCAGGTACTATGATAAGGTAATCAAAGAGAGAAGTAATGTTTTCATAATACAAAATATTGATGCTAAGCCTGGAACCTGAGATTGTTTTCAACTCTCTGTTCACTCTCCAAATTAGGCAGGACTGTGCCCCACTTCTGGAGAAGGCGATGGCACCCCACTCCAGTACTCTTGCCTGGAAAATCCCATGGACGGAGGAGCCTGGTAGGCTGTGATCCATGGGGTCGCTAAGAGTCGGACACGACTGAGCGACTTCACTTTCAGTTTTCACTTTCATGCATTGGAGGAGGAAATGGCAACCCACTCCAGTGTTCTTGCCTGGAGAGTCCCAGGGACGGGGGAGCCTGGTGGGCTGCCGTCTCTGGGGTCGCACAGAGTCGGACACAACTGAGGCGACTTAGCAGCAGCAGCAGCAGGGCCCCACTTCAGCAGGAGTAGCCAGAGTGATCATCACTCCATTCCCTCAAAGATTTGGGGGAAATTGGAACCAAAATGGAACTTAAACCAGGTTCCTCTGCCAAGTTTGATTAACCTCTCTATTAAAAACCTTATTCCCTTTCTCGCTGTGGACCTATCGCCCCTCAGGATTGGGGAGTATCAAAGAAAAGTGGGATTGAAGCTGTGCAGCACCCTGTGGTCCTCCCATCCCCACAATGTCCTCGCCCCAACTTTTGGAAAAATTTTAGCCAAACGGTAGGTTTAATCAGAGAAGTGAGAAAATGTAGGGACAAAGGAAAACAGTCAATTAAAACCAAATAATGATAGTTTAGCCACTGAGCAAAGTCAAGGACTTGTAGTTCCTCCTCAAAAGCTATAGGGAATATTCTGAGCCATATTCTGTGAGTTGCGTTGTAGATATTAAAAACCCTACCAAATGGAAGACGATAACTGCATGATGACCGGACTGTAGCCATGACATGAGCTGCCACAATTCTGAGAACTGGCCTCAAAGAAATGGGAATAAACTGACCCTGGAAATTCAGAGTAACTGTACTGAAAACAATCAAGATGACGCTGATCAGACCTCCACATGACTAACTTCCAGATGATTCTTAGGGCTGACTGTGCTGTTTCTATGTGGAACTCCCTCCATCCATCTATAAAAGCCCTTGTCTGCTGATTGTCAGTGGAGGGAGTCAGCCTTTGGACAGGAGTCCACCCTCCACCTGCCCGTAGGAGCTAGTCTCCTAAATAAAGCAAACTTTCCTTTCCACCAATCTTGCCTCTTTATTGGCTTCAGAGTGGCAGGTAGCCAGACCCCTACTTTCAGTAATAATAGTATCTACCACATCAAGCCTGTTTGGTGATTAAATGAAGCCATGACTGCAAAGTGCTGGCATGTTGTAAAAGTTTAATAAATTAAAAAGAAAACTCACAATTGTGTTTCTGTTCCATACCCTCCATCATGTCAAATAACACCAAGTTTTGTGGCTTCTACCTCCTAAATATTTCTTGAATCTATATCCCTCCCCTCTAATGCCTTGGCTATTGGCCTATTTCATAAGCACTTGTTTAGACCATTGAAATAGTGTCCTAGATAGCAGGCATGTCTTTGGTTTATCTCTGATCCATACTGTAAACTGCTACCAGGAAAATATCCCAAAGCTGACAACATCACTTCTGTGCTCAGAATTCCTCAATAGCCCCTCGTGGCCCAAAAGTTAAAGTCAAAGTATTAGTTGTTCCATCATGTCTGACCTTTGCCATGGACTGTTGTACCCTGCCAGGCTCCTCTGTCCACAGTTTATCCCCGGGCAAGAATACTGGAGTGTGTTGCCATTCCCATCTCCATGGGATCTTTGTGACCCAGGGATCAAACCCAGGTCTCTCCAATTACAGACAGATTCTTTACCATCTGAGTCAGCTGGGAAGCCCCACGGCCCAAGAGGACAAAATTAAAGCTCTCAGCATGCCACACAACCCTTACGGAACTAGCCCTTACCTCCCTCCACAGCCTCACCTTCCCTCCGATTCCTCAGCATGCCACACAACCCTTATGGAACTAGCCCTTACCTCCCTCCACAGCCTCACCTTCCCTCCGATTCCCCACCAGCAGCACATCAAACACTCCTACCAGTTCTTTCCCCAACAGCCCGTGGCTCTCCTTGCCCCCATTTCTTGGTCATTTTATTCCCTCTGCTTGATTTGGCTTGGGCTGATTGTATCTACATTTCCCAAACAATATCCCTTATTTGCTTCCCACCCTCTTCCAAGTCTCCACTAAGAAGACTTCTCGAGCCTTGGATAAACTTACTGTCTCCCTTTTATATGTTCTCATCACACTGTCCACATTAAAGTTCTTAAAATTACTATAATCTCTGCATTGCAATGATCTTTTTCATTATTAGAAACTGGAAACTTATTGAGGAACCTGTGTCTCCTTCACCATAATCTCCCCTGCATGTAAAATGGAATCTAAGTCCTAATGGGCATTCAGTGAATGAATGAATGAAATCCTAACACCTAAGAATTGATTGTTCATTAGTTCAGTTCAGTCACTCAGTCATGTCCGACTCTTTGCGACCCCATAGACTGCAACACACCAGTTTTCCCTGTCCATCACAAACTCCCAGAGCTTGCTCAAACTCATGTCCATCAAGTAGGTGATGTTATCCAACCATCTCATCCTCTGTCATCCCCTTCTCCTCCTGCCTTCAATCTTTCCCAGCATTAGGGTCTTTTCCAAGGAGTTAGTTCTTCACATCAGGTGGCCGAAGTATTGGAGTTTCAGCTTCAGCATCAGACCTTCCAATGAGTATTCAGGACTGATTTCCTTTAGGATGGACTGGTTGGATCTCCTTGCAGTCCAAGGGACTCTCAAGAGTCTTCTCCAACACCACAGTTCAAAAGCATCAATTTTTTGATCCTCAGCTTTCTTTATGGTCCAACTCTCACATCCATACATGACTACTGGAAAAAGCATAGATTTGACTAGACAGACCTTTGTCGGCAAAGTAATGTCTCTGCTTTTTAACATGCTGTCTAAGTTGGTAGTAGCTTTTCTTCCAAGGAGTAAGCATCTTTTAATTTCATGGCTTCAGTCACCATCTCCAGTGATTTTGGAGCCAATAAAGTCTCCCACTGTTTCTATTGTTTCCCCATCTGTTTACCATGAAGTGATGGGACCAGATATCATGATTTTAGTTTTTTGAATGTCGAGTTTTAAGCCAGCTTTTTCACTCTCCTCTTTCACTTTAATCAAAAGGCTCCTCAATTCCTCTTTGCTTTCTGCCGTAAGTGTGGTGTCATCTGCATATCTGAGGTTATCAATATTTCTCCCTGCAATCTAGATTCCAGCTTGTGTTTCATCCAGCCCAGCATTTCGCATGATATACTCTGCATATAAGTTAAATAAGCAGGGTGACAATATATAGATTTGATGTACTCCTTTCTCAATTAGGAACCAATCCATTTTTTTTTTTATGTCTGGTTTTAACTGTTGCTTCCTGACCTGCATACAGATTTCTCAGGAGGCAGATCAGGTGGTCTTATAAATCCATCTCTTGAAGAATTTTCCAGTTTGTTGTGATCCACACAGTCAAAGGTTTTGGCATAGTCAATAAAGCAGAAGTAGATGTTTTTCTGGAATTCTCTTGCTTTTTCTATGAGCCAGCGGATGTTGGCAATTTGATCTCTGGTTCCTTAGCCTTTTTAAAATCCAGCTTGGACATCTGGATGTTCTCAGTTCATGCACTGTTGAAGCCTCGCTTGGAGAATTTTGAGCATTACTTTGCTAGTGTGTGAGATGAGTGCAATTGTGTGATAGTTTGAGCATTCTTTGGCATTGCCTTTCTTTGGGGTTGGAATGAAAAGTGACCTTTCCCAGTCCTATGACCACTGCTGAGTTTTCCAAATTTGGTGGTATATTGAGTGTAGCACTTTCACAGCATCATCTTTTAGGACTTGAAATAGCTCAACTAGAATTCCATCACCTCCACTAGCTTTGTTCGTAGTGATGCTTCCTAAGGCCCACTTGACTTCGGACTCCAAGACGTCTAGCTCTAGATGAGTGATCACACCATCGTGGTTATCTGTGTTATGAAGATCTTTTTTGTACAGTTCTCTCATGTATTCTTGCCACCTTTTCTTAATATCTTCTGCTTCTGTTACATCCATACCATTTCTGTCCTTTACTGAGCCCATCTTTGCATGAAATGTCCCCTTGGTATCTCTAACTTTGTTGAAGAGATCTCTAGTCTTTCTCATTCTATTGTTTTCCTCTTTCTTTGCATTGATCACTGAGGAAGGCTTTCTTCTCTCTCCTTGCTATTCTTTGGAACACTGCATTCAAATGGGTATATCTTTCCTTTTCTCCTTTGCCTTTTGCTTCTCTTCTTCTCTCAGCTATTTGTAAGGCCTCCCCAGACTGCCATTTTGCTTTTTTGCATTTCTTTTTCTTGGGGATGGTCTTGATCACTGCCTCCTGTACAATGTCACGAACCTCCATCCATAGTTCTTCAGGCACTCCATCTATCAGATTTAATCCCTTGAATCTATTTGTCACTTCCACTATATAACTGTAAGGGATTTTATTTAGGTCATTCCTGAATGTTCTGGTGGTTTTCCATACTTTCTTCAGTTTAAGTATGAATTTGGCAATAAGGAGTTCATGATCTGAGCCACAGTCAGCTCCTGGTCTTGTTTTTGCTGACTGTATAGAGCTTCTGCATGTTCAGCTGCAAAGAATATAATCAATCTGATTTTGGTATTGACCATCTGGTGGCATCCATTTGTAGAGTCTTTTCTTGTGTTGTTGAAAGAGGATGTTTCTATGACCAGTGTGTTCTCTTGTCAAAACTCTTATTAGCCTTTGCCCTGCTTCATTTTGTACTCATTTTGTACTTCATTTTGAAAGAATTAGAGCAATACAATGTCCAGCTGCATAAGAAACAAAGAGTCAAAGGTAGAGTGCAAAATGTAAAGATCTCCTTGTCCTTAGAGCTAGCTGAAAGCATTAACTTTGCTAGTCATTACGACTGCCTCTGAAACAATGCGCCAGACAGCTTATGCAACTAGGCACAGATACAAAAAATTAGGCAACGGGAATATTTTGTGCATGAAGGGAAATGTTCTTTCTTTTTAAAAAGTAAACAGACAAGACTCTCTTAACAGTGTACTGGAAGGTAAAAATAGTAATGCTGGTGTAAGGCAGAGAAACAAGATCTATTTTTTCTGCACCAGGCTCTTCAGGGTTACTAAGTGATTCTCCCAATTTAAAAGCCTGCTAGGAAAGAAAAGTTCCGATGACAATGTCCTTGTACACCACATGAACAAATAGGGAAAAGGGAAAATGATGCATATTAGATAATCAAACTGTGTGAGCTCTACCTGACAAGGATATGAAAAATAAATGAAAAGATAGTAACGCAGAAGGAGAAAGAAGATATGGAAGACTGAATACAACACCTAGTTTAAAATTAATAATAAGTCTAGCAAACCTCTCTGTCATTGGTTGTCTTATATTTCAAAGGCTCTGCAACGTTACCAGTGATCGGCTCTGAGCCTGATCTGCTGAGTCATGCCTGATTATTAAGAACACTTCTGCCTTTAGGTGTCCTTTGTACCAATTTCCTGAAGAATATGGGAAACAAAGAAAACAGGAAATTAAATCTGTTCTCTAATTCTTTTGGAACTTTAATTAAAAAAAAAAAAAGTCTAAAAATTCAAAGCAAATTAAATGTGTAACTGTATACAACTCATGAGTGATTTTGGTTTTTTGTCAAATGTTCTAAAGATAAAACTTTATTTGTAATATGGACCCAGACAATGAGTCTTGAATAATTTAAAATGAAAACTACATCTTTATAGACTGCACACTACAATCTTAATTTTTAGTCATTTATAAAATTAAATTGCCCGTTCTTACTTCTCATGGCATCTTAGTATTTTGCGTTTAAAGCATACTCAAAACTAATCTCTGGAGTCCCCTAATAGAGATCACTCATTCTTTTAAGCACTCGGGCGACAGGAAATTCATCACTCATCCAGTAGCCAGCTCTGCTGCGTATATCTCTATTCTGACACGCACTTCCTAATGGTGAACTGACTTTGCCCCCGGCTCCAGAACTTCCACTCCACAGTCTTGGTCCCATTTGCTGAAGTTCCACAGAATAAATTCAATTGTTTTGTATTTTTAATGTCACTAAATGTTCCCAGTTAGCGGAAGTTATTTTGATTGAACTCCAAAACCTGACTCGACTGCCCACTCACAATGGAAACAACCCCACTTCTCTCCATCAACACCGTGGTCCAGTCCGAGCCACCAGCACCTCTCAGTGGACAGCTGGACCTGCTCTTCCCTCCCACTCTCATTCCCTGCAGTCTTTCCCAGACATCAGCCAGCATGATTTTTGCTAAAGAAGAAATGTTCACTATGTCTCAACTTGTTAATAACCCTCAGTACTCTCTTCAGTACTGGAGATAAATTCGAAACTGTAATCTTTCATTGCTTCCTTTACCAACCTTCATCAAATTTACCATAACTTTTAATATACTTAATTCCATAAATAATAATATTATTACTAGCGACACCTAATTTATTGAGGGCTTACTACACACTGGGTACTATGCTAAGAGCATCAGAAACATTATCTTAGTTAGACTTCAAAGCAAGCCCATTACTATCGCTACCCATACATCACAGATGAGGAAAGCAGGACTTGGGAAAGTTAGGGTAAGGGGAAGAGTGGAGATTAGAATCAACCCAATTCTGGAACCAATTGATGTTCTAACCTTTTCATGATGATGCTGATAACTGACACTTTCACTAACCTCCTAGCCCAAAAGTTGTAGAGACCAGTAGCCGAGGGAACTGTCAGAAGCAAGTCGTGGTCCTGTTTGCCCAACACCACTGAATCGGAATAATTAATGTCTCATTTTTTCTCTGCATTACTGTCCCTTGTTCTTTGTGGTGCTCAAATACCTCCCCACCCCAAAAAGAGAGAAATTAAGTGAGTAAACCTGGCACCCTTGTCTGGACATCTGTTGAGCCTTCTGGAATTTTTAAGGCCATTTCCACAAAAGAAATAGCAAAGAATAGGAACATATCATGGGCTTCCCTGGTGACTCAGACAGTAAAGAATCTGCCTGCGATACAGGAGTCTGGGTTCGATCCCTGGGTTGGAAAGACCCCCTGGAGGAGGGCATGGCAACCCACTGTGGTATTCTTGCCTGGAGAATCCCACGGACAGAGGAACCTGGTGGGCTACAGTCCGTGGGGTCACAAAGAGTTGCACACGACTGAGCGACTAAGCCCAGGAACATACCATGGAGATGAGCTGCTTAATTACATTTATCCGGATTCATTAGCAACAGGGAGGATCCAGCAGACAGAATCTAGAATAACAGCGAAGATTTAGCATGACTTCTGCATGAAGACGACGTGCAAAGCCTCCCACACTTCAGAGGCAGGAACAGGACGGCAAGAGGTGAGGGCTAGGCTCTAGTTGCAGGGTCCTGTGGTGGCTCTATCTTTAGGTTTTTAAGGAACCTCTGTACTGTTCCCCATAGTAACTGCACCAGTTTACATTCCCACCAGCAGTGTAGGAGAGCTCCCTTTTCACCACACCACCTCCAGCATTTGTTATTTGTAGACTTTTTGATGATGGCCAGTCTGACCAGTGTGAGGTGACACCTCACTGTAGTTTTAATTTGTATTTCTCTAATAATTAGTGGTGTTTAGCATTTTTCACATTGCCTTTTAGCCATCTGTATGTCTTCTTTGGGGGAAATGTCTATTTAGATCTTCTGCCCACTTTTTGATGGGGCTGATTTTGGTATTGAGCTGTATAAGCTGTGTGTGTATTTAGGAAATTAATCCCTTGTCAGCCACATCATCTGAAAATATTTTCTCCAGTTCTATAGGTTGCCTTTTAGCTTTATTTATCCTTTCCCCTGCTTTGCAAAAGTTTCTAAGTTTAATTAGATTCTATTCATTTATTTGTGTTTTTATTTCCCTTTACTCTAGGAGATGAATCCAAAAAGCTATTAAAGAACATTTTCTAATATCATATACAAAAATAAACTCAACATGGATTAAAGAGCTAAATGTAAGACTGGATACTATAAAACTCCTAGAGGAAAACATAGGCAGAACACTCTTTGATATACTCTAGTTAATAAAATCGTTTCCCTTAGGGGTAAAGACTAACAGCTTTGATACTGCTATGTATGTAAACCAGAATTGAACAATTAAGTAAATGGATAGCAGAAGGCAAAAGCCAGGTTTCTCTCCATTAAAATGGAAAATTACAGATACTCAAGAAAAGGAGTAGTACTCAAGAAAACTGTTATATTACCCTACGGGGGGTTAAGAAAAATTAGAGTTGGAGACACAGTATAAACTCATGTTTAGCTTAATATTGATAGAGATGGTTACATATAGAAATATTTATGAATGTGTGTATATGCACAGGTTAGTATACACATATATCTCCTTGTTCTGTCAGATGAAAAGGCCTAGAAATGATGATATCCTGGTAGCAATGAGCACACTTAGCAATAGAGTTTGGTTTTTATTTTTTATTGGAGGATAATTGCTTTACAGTATTGTGCTGGTCTCTGCCATCCATCAACATGAATCCGCCACAGGTATGCACGTGCCCTCCCTCTTAGACCTCCCCCCCACCCCTCGAGGGTGCCACAGAGCCCTGGGCTGAGCGCCCTGCATCACACGGCAAATCCCCCCGGCCGTCTGTTCCACACATGGTGATGGATGCGCTTCCATGCTCCTCTCTCAACTCGTCCCACCCTCTCCTCCCCCCACTGTGCCCACAAGTCTGCTATATCCGTGTCTCCATTGCTGCCCTGCACATAGGAGAACGGTATGGAGATTCCTTCAAAAACTAGGAATAGAACTACTCTACGACCCAGCAATCCCACTACTAGGCATGTGCCCTGAGAAAATCATAATTGAAAGAGACACATGTACTCCACTGTTCTCTGCAGCACTTTTTACAATAAGTAGGACATGGAAGCAACCTAGAGGTCCATCAACAGACGAATGGATACAGAAACTGTGGTACATATATACAATGGGATATTACTCAGCTACAGAAAAAGAACACCTTTGAGTCAGTCCTGATGAAGTAGAGTTTGGCCTTTAATACCACTGTCCGGTAAAAAGAATGAGGACCTTGGGAGAAACCACTGATTTTAGGACTGGGGCTTGAAATACTCTAAATGAGCCTGCAGCACTGTGTGGTTCCAGAAAGTTAGTATTCAAAACAAAACAAAGCTCTCAATGAGAACTGAGTGTCAGCAGGGTACAGAAGACAACTTAAAGGGCTTCCGGTGGCCAAATGTAGACCAATTTGAGCGACAAAAAGAGATAGTAAATTAGTCAGTTTGTGCTGCTAAAACAGATTAATACAAATTTGGGTGGCTTGAACATCAATAAACACTGATTTGTTTCTTACAATTCTGGAAGCTTGGAAGGCCAAGATCAAGGCGTTGGCTAATTCTGTTCCCCAGTGAGAGCCCTCTCCCTGGCCTGCAGATTGTTGCTCTGCCTTCACATGGCAGAGGTAGAGGGGGATGGAGAGAGGCTGAGCAAGCTCTCTGGTGTCTCTTCTTATGAGACATCACCCCATCAGGAGGGCCCCACCTTTGTGACCTCATCTAAACCTAATTAATTCCCAAAGGCTCATCTCCAAATACCATTACATTGTGATTTAGGGCTTTAACATATGCATGGGAGGGGGGCACAATTTGGTCCATAGAACGTATTATTAGTTTACAACTCAGAGTATAAAATAAATATTTATTAGTCAATGCTAATATAAATAAGGGTTTCCCTGATAGCTCAGTTGGTAAAGAATTCGCCTGCAATGCAACATAAATAAATGAGTGAATAAGTAAATAAATGGGGAACAAATAGACAAATATATTGAAAAATGCAAAAAAAAAAATGTGGATGTCCCACCTTAAGGAGATAAGCTATAACTTCCCTTATGTTTGGGATACATGTAGGTACTTTCTTTCAAAGAGAAGCTTATAGAAAAAGAGGGAGTAACAAGCAAGTGTATAATAGAACTGACAAACACCGGCCAGGTGATCAAGGTTAACATCAACAGTGATCAGTCATCTTGATAGTATGTACCTGTGATACGTTGTAATGAGAACAGCACTTTACATCTGTGACCTTCCTCCCCAAAACACATTCCAGAAAAACACCAGGCAAATCCCAATTGAGGAAAGTATGACAAGGCTAACCAGTGAGCCTCAAAACTGTCAGTGTTACTAAAAATAAGGACAATCTGAGAAATCATCACAGCCAGGAGGAGCCTAAGGAGACAAATGTACTAGTGTAATGTGGTCTCCTCGGTGGTCTCCTGAAACATAAAAACGGGTGTGCAAGAAAGGGAACCCTCGTATCCTGTTGGTAGGAATGAAAACTGTGGCAGCCGCTACAGAGGACAGCATGGAGCATCCTCAAAACACTAAAGACAGAGGCACCACTTGATCTAGCAATCCCATTCCTAGATGTATATCCAGAAATAATAAAAACTCTAAATTAAAAAAGATACATGCACCCTAATACTCATAGCTATTTACAATAGCCGAGACAGGGATGCAACCCAAATGTCCATCAGAGATGACTGGCTTAAGAAGATGTGGTGCACATTTTCAATGGAATATGAGCCATAACAAAAAGAATGAAATATAACCATTTGCAGCAACACGGATGGACCTAAAAAAATGATACTTAGTGAAATAAGTCAGATAGAGGGAGATACATATGATATCACTTACATGTGGAATCTGAAAAAAAAAAAGCTAATCTATATTCAAATAGAAATAAACTCACAGAAAACAAATGTATGGTTTCCAAAGGAGAAAGGAGGCAGGGATAAATTACAAGTATGGGATTAACAGATATACACTATTATACTCAACACAGAAAGCAACAAAGATTTACTTATAACACAGGAACCATCTTCAATATCTTTTAACAATCTATAATGAAAAATAATCTGAAGAATATATACATAGCTGAATCACTTTGCTGCACACCTGAAACTAACAGAATATTGTAAATCAACTACACTCAAATTAAAAATATATAAGACTAACCAAGCTATAAGCTTACCAACACCTCAGAAAATCCCCTGCATGGTCAATTATATCCCTTCCTTATCAATCTCCACCCCAGGAATGATCATCTATCAGCATAGATGAAATGAAATCATGCAGTGCAGAGAAGGAGCAGGGGAAGAGGAGGATGACAACTAACACGGGTCCTTCACAAACTGTTTTAAGAAACAGAAGAACAGGAAGACTTGCATGTTATTATCTGAAATAAGATGCATGCAAGCGTGCTAAGCCCCTTCAGTCTTGTCCAATTCTTTGTGACCCCATGGACTGTAGCCCACCAGGCTCCTCTGTCCATGGGAGTCTCCAGGCAAGAATACTAGAGTTGGTTGCCATTTCCTTCTCCAGGGGATCTTCCTGACCCAGGGATCGAACCTGCATCTCCTGTGACTCCTGCATTGCATGCAGATCCTTTACCACTGAGCCACCAGGGAGGCACCTGAGATAAGATACCATGATATCAAAGCCAGACAAAGACATAACAAAAACACTACAGACCAATATTCTTTATGAGGGTAGCCACAAAAATTCTCTACAAAATACTAGCACACTGAACTAAGCCACATCTAAAAGGATTATACATGGTGACAAAGTGGGATTTATCTCAGGGACACAAGATTGGTTCAAAACATAAAGCAATAACTATAATACACCAGATGAAGAGGATGAAAGAAATCATTTCAATAGATGCAGAAAAACATTGAACAAAACCCAACTCTCTTTTGTGATGAAGTTCAGTTCAGTTCAGTCACTCAGTCATGTCCGACTCTTTGTGACCCCTGGACTGTAGCACACCAGGCCTCCTTGTCCATCACCAACTCCCGGAGTTTGCTCAAACTCATGTCCATCAAGTCAGTGATACCATCCAACCATCTCATCCTCCGTCATCCCCTTCTCCTCCTGCCTTCAATCTTTCCCAGCATCAGGGTCTTTTCTAAGGAGTCAGTTCCTCACATCAGGTGGCCAAAGTATTGGAGCTGCAGCTTCAGCATCAGTCCATCCAATGAATATTCAGGACTGGTTTCTTTTAGGATGGACTGGTGGGATCTCCTTGCAGTCCAAGGGACTCTCAAGAGTCTTCTCCAACACCACAGTTCGAAAGCATCAATTCTTCGGCGCTCAGCTTTCTTTATGGTCCAACTCTCACATCCATACATGACTACTGGAAAAACCATAGCTTTGACTAGATGGACCTTTGTTGGCAAAGTAGTGTCTCTGCTTTTTAATATGCTGTCTAGGTTTGTCACAGCTTTTCTTCCAAGGAGCAAGTGTCTTTTAATTTCTTGGCCACAGTCACCATCTGCAGTGATTTTGGAGCCCAAAAAATAAAGTCTGCCACTGTTTCCATTGTTTCCCCATCTATTTGCCATGAAGTGATGGGACCAGATGCCATGATCTTAGTTTTCTGAATGTTGAATTTTAAACCAATTTTTCACTCTCCTCTTTCACTCTCATCAAGAGGCTTTTTAGAGTACTCAGCAAACAAGGAATAAGGGAACTTCCTCAACCTGATGAAAAGTATCTGTACAATCCTAAAGCAGCCTCATATTTAATAAGACTGAAAATACCCCCATGTGGGTAAATAACATGACTCTAAATAAACAGATTGAATTTTCCCTGATGCAGGACAGGAAAAAGACTTTCCAACACCCTTCCCCATTTTTCTTAATGCATTTACCTTAGAAGACTTGTAATTATGAATCTGTTCTAAACCCTTTTAATATATGTAAATCTTTTTAAAACTGAAATAAGCATCTCAATGTATTTACAACCTAGAAATCTTTTCTTAAAGACTCAGGAGACATCTCTTTGAATGTGATCATCGAAGAATAGAGTACGCCTACCTACCTCCCAGTTTTCACAGGAGTGTAAGAGCCAAACTTTGGCTGGCACCTGGTTCCAAGTTATAAACCTACTTCCTGTCATAAAGATATGAGAAATTTGTGAGGTCTCTTTGGAATAAAGATTAAAGGTAACTAGCCAACACAGGTGACTACCCTAATTACCAAGTGAATATAGGATGAACTATGTGTGACGAATGGCTGTTATTTCCTCTTACTAGTTACTTATCTTGAGAGCATGAATGTAATGGGCTGCATCTGCTGAGCTGTAAGAAATGATCAAACTTTCTTTCTGTCTTTGCAATCACTTTAGTGGATTATCTGTGACGAAGACCGCATTCTGGTGATTTCCTTCAGGATGGACTGGTTGGATCTCCTTGCAGTCCAAGGGACTCTCAAGAGTCTTCTCCCACACCACAGTTCAAAAGCATCAATTCTTCGGTGCTCAGCTTTCTTTATAGTCCAACTCTCACATCCATACATGACCACAGGAAAAACCATAGCCTTGACTAGACGGACCTTTGTTGGTAAAGTAATGTCTCTACTTTTTAATATGCTGTCTAGATTTGTCATAGCTTTTCTTCCAAGGAGCAAGCATCTTTTAATTTCATGGCTGCAGTCACCATCTCCAGTGATTTTGAAGTCCAAGAAACATTAAGTTTATTCAGTAATAAAATTGTTTTCTTTCTCTTCTACTTTTTTGAGAGTTTGTCTAGGTTTGCAGCAAATTTTGTTTTTAATCCAAATTTTCCTAACAGCCCCCAAGAAAAGGAACAGGAGAAGGATATCTGACCTCACTATTTCTATTCAACATTGTACTGAAGTTTCTAGGGCAGTTAGGAAAGAGGAATGCTGCTGCTGCTGCTGCTGCTGAGTCGCTTCAGTCGTGTCCGACTCTGTGCAACCCCATAGACGGCAGCCCACCAGGATCCCCTGTCCCTGGGATCCTCCAGGCAAGAACACCGGAGTGGGTTGCCATTTCCTTCTCCAATGCATGAAAGTGAAAAGTGAAAGTGAAGTCATTCAGTCGTGTCTGACCCCTAGCAACCCCATGGACTACAGCCCTCTAGGCTCCTCTGTCCATGGGATTTTCCAGGCAAGAGAACTGGAGTGGGGTGCCATTGCCTTCTCCGAGGAAAGAGGAATAATAGGCATTTATACCGGGGAAAAAAGAAAGCAAAAACTATTTCTATTCACAGATGAATTTTAAAATTCTAAGAAATCCACAAAAAATTTACTAATAATATTCAAGTTCAGCAAGGTTGCAGGACATAAGATCAATATACAAAAATCAATTATATTTTATACAGTAGCAACAAACAATCCAAGATTAAATTAAGAAAACAATTGTATTTAAAATAGCATCAAAAATAATAAAAACTAGAAATACATGTAACAAAAGAAGTACACAACTTTACACTGAAAACCAGAAAATAGAGTTGAAAGAAAGAGGACCTAAATAAAGAAAAAGTCATCTTGTGTTCAATTATTGAAAGAATTAATACTCTTAAGATAGCTGGGTTAGTTTTTCCTCTTGTTGCTGTAATGAATTATCACAAACAGTGGCTTAAAACACAAATTCATTATCTTACAGTTCTGGATGGTTCAAAAATGTTTCTTTGTAGGTGAAAATCTAAACTTTAGTAGGGCACATTCTTTTCTGAGACTCTAGAGGAGAATCCATCTCTTTGATTTTCCTTCTCCGGCTTGTACAAACCATACACATCCCTTGATTTATGGTCCTTTCCATCTTTAAAAGCCAGCAGTGGCCATCTGAGTCTTTATCACAGTATATCACTCTGACATCCACTGACTCCCTTTCATATTGGAAAACACTTACTGTATGTTGGGATTAGCAGGCTCAAACCCATATGCTACCTTAATTTTCCTTTATCTTATAACATATTCACAAGTTCCAGAGCTTATTTTAGGATAGTCTTTTCAATAAATAGTGCCCTGACAACTGGACACCCATGTGCAAAAGAATGAATTTGACCTCTACTTTGCAAGGAGATCCAACCAGTCCATTCTGAAGGAGATAAGCCCTGGGATTTCTTTGGAAGGAATGATGCTAAAGCTGAAACTCCAGTACTTTGGCCACTTCATGTGAAGAGTTGACTCATTGGAAAAGACTCTGATGCTGGGAGGGATTGGGGGCAAGAGGAGAAGGGGACGACAGAAGATGAGATGGCTAGATGGCATCACTGACTCAGTGGATGTGAGTCTGAGTGAACTCCGGGAGTTGGTGATGGACAGGGAGGCCTGGCATGCTGCAATTCATGGGGTCACAAAGAGTCGGACACAACTGAGCGACTGATCCCATCTGATCTGATCTTACATCACATACAAAAATTAAGTCTAAGTGGATCCTGGACCAAAACATAAGAATTAAAACTACAAAACATAGGTATGTCTTTGTGACTTTGGATTTGGCAACTATTTATTAAATATGACACTTATGCACAGCATCCAAATTGAGCTTAAAAACGTACTTCAAAAATCCCTATCAAGAAAGTGAGGAAAGAATCCACAGAGTGGGAGAAAATGTTTGAAAAACATACATCTGGTAAGGGTCTGGCATCAGAATAAGTGGGCTTCCCAGGTGGCCCCGTGGTAAAGAATCTGTCTGCCAGTGCAGGAGACGCAGGAGACACGGGTTTGATCCCTGGGTCAGGAAGATCCCCCAGAGGAGGAAATGGCAGCCCACTCTAGTATTCTTCCCTGGAAAAACCCCATGGACAGAGGAGCCTGGTGGGCTACAGTCCATGGAGGAATTCACAAAGAGTTGGACACGACTTAGCGACTGAGCATGCATACACGCATGCACACATGCAGGCTAAGAATTCTTACAATTCAATAACAACACAAATAATCCAATTGTAAATTGGCCAAGAAAAATTTGTTCAACGTCATTCAGTTCAGTTCAGTCACTCAGTCGTGTCCGACTCTGCAACCCCATGAATCACAGCACGCCAGGCCTCCCTGTCCATTACCAACTCCCGGAGTTCACTCAAACTCACGTCCATCGAGTCAGTGATGCCATCCAGCCATCTCATCCTCTGTCATCCCCTTCTCCTCCTGCCCCCAATTCTTCCCAGCATCAGAGTCTTTTCCAATGAGTCAACTCTTCGCATGAGGTGGCCAAAGTACTGGAGTTTCAGCTTTAGCATCATTCCTTCCAAAGAAATCCCAGGTCTGATCTCCTTCAGAATGGACTGGTTGGAAATGCAAATCAAGACCACAGTAAGATACTATGTCGCATCCACTAGGATGGCTAGTGTCGAAAAGACGGATAATAACAAGTGTTGGTAAACACGGGGAGAGGTTGGAATTTTCAAATATTGCTGCTGAGAAGGTAAAATGGTGCAGCCGCCTTAGAAGACGGCTCCTACAATGTTAAACATAGAGTTACCAGGCTGAAAAGTAAAGCTCCTCAAGGCCAGAAGACAGCTCCTACAATGGTAAACATAGAGTTACCAGGCTGAAGAGTAAAGCTCCTCAAGGCCAGAAGACAGCTCCTACAATGGTAAACATAGAGTTACCATGCTGAAGAGTAAAGCTCCTCAAGGCCACAATCCTCTGTGTGGTCTTCCGGGTCCAACCACAGGCTTTGCCGAAGAAGCTGCCCTCCCCACGCCAGACCTGGTGCCGTGCCAGTGTGTCACAGTTCCTAGAGAGAGCTGCAGTAAAGAGCTCAGCTTGCCTGCCAACCCCAATCAGCCGTGCTCTCATATACAGCTGCATTCCTGCACTTGCCAGGAGCCCCAGCAGAGACCTTCTTGTGAGAAGCCTTGACTGAGGAGGGATGTTCCACTGCTGGTGAGTCTGCACACTCTTAGGGAACAGTCACACATTGTAAAAGTATAAAAACATAGAGAAGAATAATACACACCAACCTCCCAGTAGTGGTTACCTCAGGAAGGAAGGAAAAATAGAGTGAGGAGGGCCTTCAACACTTAAGATAGTTCTTTTAAAAAAATTTAAGTAACTATTTATTGTATCAAAGCCAGTGTGTATAAACAGATGTTTGTTAACTTGTGAAATATTTCACAATAAAAATGAATTTAAGATATGGAAATACTGATTAGTGTTAGATGGTAGAATTATAACTTTTTTCCTTCTAACCATCATAATTTTATTTATAATGATAAAGAATACATATGTGTTTCAAAAGTCTGTCATGACCAATGAATTTACTTAAACAAAGGGCTTTAAAAAAATTAAACCACTATTAAAAATCTCATTTCAGTGTTAAATCTTCACAGGTGTTTTCCATAGCTCAGCTGTTTTTTAAATGCAAGCCAATATTTAACGGTGAAATTTACATATATCCAAATTTTCCGTGCTAGTCAGGAACTGAAACGCAAATCATTACAGCTATAATAGTTATTCTTGTGGTTAAGGTCCTTTTGAAAACACAGCCTTAAATAAACCAAGATTGTCTGAATGAGTTCATTCAAGCTATTACCATAAATTACCCTGTGTAGAGCTATAGCTAATAATAGACTTTTTTTTTTAGAGCTGAAACATCTAACTCAATAGTTTTCAAAGATGTTTCAGAACTCTCTTCCTATTAAATAATGTGTAAAAACCCACCATATAGAAGAGATCCAAACGAAGGCACTTTGTTTAAAGTAGGAGGTTTGAGTTCCGAGTTCTTTACCCCAACAGACGAAGCTCTCTCTCACCTGTAACTTCCCCTCTGAGCACTAACCTGCTCACGCCTCCTGGTTTCTAGCCATCCCTCTCTCGCTCATTCTTCCACAACAGTTTCCTCTACTCGCTGTTGCTGTATTTCTGTCTGCCCTAGCTTGTCACTTCCCCTCCCCTCCAAAGTCTTGCCTCAGCCCCTGCTCTTCCCCCAAAACTACTCTTGATATGCCTATCTGCAAATCCAAGGGATATTCATCAGTCCTTTCCACGGAGCCACGAAATCATCCTATGAAAATGAAAATTCTCATTAAGTCTTTTTGCAGCAGAGGGTGCTGCTGACCTGAAACAAAAATAAAAAGGCATTGCGTTCCTTCTCAAAAAAGTTCTCATGTCTCAACTGACACTGTTTTCTCTTGGCTTTTTCTCCTTCCACCTCCTCTTTGCTGACTCCCTTCAAGTCTCCCCCAGGGTTTCCTCTCTCTGTGTTTGCCCTTTAAATGCCCGGGCCTCTCAGGTCCTGGCTCAGCACTTGTCTATTTCACAGCCAGTCCCACCTAGCTACTTATGACTCTGTGTTCCCCCATCAGCCAAAACTCCTACTTGGATTGCTTGTTGGGCACGACAGCCTTACTGCCTCGTGCTTCAGTCGTGTCCGACTCTTTGTGACCCTATGGAGTGTAGCCTGCCAGGTTATGACTGTCTACGGGATATTCCAGACAAGAAAACAGGAGTGGGTTGCCATGCCTTCCTCCAGGGGATCTTCCCAATCCAGGGATTGAACCTGTGTGTCTTAAATCTCCTGCATTGGCAGGCGGGTTCTTTACCACTAGCGCCACCTGGGAAGGTAGGCAACTCAAATTCAACATACTCAAAACTAGATTAATCACTTCCCCTTCTTTGCCAATCCTTCCCTCTGTCTTCCCTAATTACGTAGCATCTGATGTGAGTTGAACTGTGTCCCCCAAAAGATATGTTGAAATTCTAACTGCTGGTGTTACCAAGGAAGGACATGCATAGAAGCAAACATCATGGTACCAGATTTTGAGGGGGGGAAAAAAAAAACAGCTTTATTGACAGGTTGACAGCAAGGAGACAGGAGGCAACGATCTAAAATCCACCAGATTTGGGGTTTGGCCAAACCTTTATGAGCCAGGAGTTGGGATGCAAAAGAGCTGGTGCAGCAGGTTTCTCCTGGAGAGCTTTAGAACTTGGCCATTAGTGGTAAAATACGGTCCAGAGAGCTTTGCCAGATCTTCCTGGATGAGGGACCCTTCACTTCTGAACATGAATCAGTAGTTAGAAATCTTAGATTACCTGGTAAACAAGCATCTGTAATGCTAAGATAACAGGGGTTGGGACTTCCCTGGTAGTCCAGTGGTTACGAGTCTGCCTCCCAATGCGGGGGACACCAGTTTGATCTTTGGTCCAGGAGGATCCCACGTGCCTCAGGGACACTGGGCCTGTGCACCACAACTTCTGAGCCCACGTGCCTACAGCCTGTGCTCTGCAATGGAAGAGGCCCCCACAGTGAGATGCCCATGCGCACCAGCTGGGGAGTGACCCCTCCTTGCTGCAACCAGAGAGAGCCCAGCAGCAGGACATAGCACAGCCATAAATAAATATGTTTGAAGATAACAGGGTTTTTATTCTTAGAAGGAAAAGATATATAAAAGATGAAAATACTTGAAGCAAAAAAAAAAAAAATTATTCTATCAAGTATATCCATCCATTGCACCACCAATAAATCTTATCCTCAAACATAGAATTCTAAAATTATGGGTTATTCCCTCTCCTATAATTCTCCTATATAACAACATATATAGTTTCAGTTCAGTTCAGTTCAGTCCAGTCATGTCCGACTCTTTGCCACCCCATGGACTGCAGCATGCCAGGCCTGCCTGTCCATCACCAACTCCCAGAGTTTACTCAAACTCATGTCCATCGCATTGATGATGCCATCAACCATCTCATCCTCTGTCGTCCCCTTCTCCTCTCACCTTCAATCTTTCCCAGCATCAGGGTCTTTTCCAATGAGTCAGCTCTTCCCATCAGGTGGCCAAAGTATTGGAGTTTCAGTCTCAGCATCGTCCTTCCAATGACTATTCAGGACTGATTTCCTTTAGGATTGACTGGTTGGATCTCCTTGCAGTCCAAGGGACTCTCAAGAGTCCTCTCCAGTACCACAGTTCAAAAGCATCAATTCTTTGGCACTCAGCTTTCTTTATAGTCCAACCCTCACATCTGTACATATAGTCCAACTCTCACAGCCATATATAGTTTATACGTGAACAATGCAGGAGTTAGGAGCCCGACCCTCTACAAAGTTGAAAATCCTCGAATAGCTTATAATTGGTCCTCCGTATACTTGATTCCTCCATATACACAATTCTACATCTGCAGATTCAACCAACTTTGGACTGGTAGTAATGTAATACTTTCTGTTGAAAAAAAAATCCACCCTTTCGTGGACCCATTCAGTTCAAACCCATGTAGTTCAGGGTCAGCTGTATATAAAATAAGTCACCATGGATTTAAAATTTTTCCCGCTGAGTTTATATCCCACCTCTCCCTTTTTAAAAGACTATTTTTAGATCACTTTTGCTGCTGCTGCTGCTAAGTCGCTTCAGTCGTGTCTGACTCTGTGCGACCCCATAGACGGCAGCCCACCAGGCTCCCCCATCCCTGGGATTCTCCAAGCAAGAACACTGGAGTGGGTTGCCATTTCCTTCGTTTACCACAAATTGGAAGGAAGTCGTGGGGATTTCCCACACAGCCGGGCCCCCAGGCTCCCTTTCTCTTTTGCTCTCATTAACAGCAGGTTTAAATCAGCCCACACCTGGGTCATCACAAAAGCCTCCCTCCCTTTAGTATTTCATTTGTTTGTTCACTGAGCAATTGTCTACTAAGCACCTCCTATGCGCCAAGTCCTTTCTTTCAGAATTTTATTATGAAAGAGCAGAGAAAAGTGGGTCAGCAGTTGGAAGAGAGAGAAGAATGTGAGTTTGTTTGTTTAAGAAGGAAAACGTGACAGTATGCTTGTCAGTTAGTAGGAATGAATCAGTGTGGGCAGAGAGATTAGTGATGCAAAATTGAGAGGAGGGCCAGGAGGACGTGGAGACCCAGGAGCAGGGCTGGTTCCCACCAGGCCTGCGGGAGCGCTGAGCGCCCAGTGGGGAGTGCTGAGCACCAAGGGGGAGCGCTGAGCACCAGGGGGGAGCACTGAGCATCCAGGGGGGAGTGCTGAGCACCAGGGGGGAGCGCTGAGCACCAGGGGGGAGCACTGAGCACCCAGGGGGGAACACTGAGCACCAGGGGGGAGTGCTGCCCAGGGGGAGCACTGAGCACCAGGGGGGAGCGCTGAGCACCCAGGGGGGAGCACTGAGCACCAGGGGGGAGTGCTGCCCAGGGGGAGCACTGAGCACCAGGGGGGAGTGCTGAGCACCGGAGGGGAGCACTGACCACCCAGGGGGAGGCACTGAGCATCCAGGGGGGAGTACTGAGCACCAAGGGGGAGCACTGAGCACCAGAGGGGAGCGCTGAGCACCCAGGGGGGAGCGCTAAGCACCAAGGGGGAATGCTGAGCACCAGGGGGGAGCGATGAGCATCCAGGGGGGAGCACTGAGCACCCAGCGGGTAGCGATGAGCACCAAGGGGAGCACTGAGTATGGGGGGGGCACTGAGCACCTGGGGGGGGCACTGAGCTGGGGGGAGTGCTGAGCATCCAGGAGGGAGTGCTGAGTACCCAGGGGGGAGCATTGAGTGCCCAGGGGGGATCACTGAGCAACCGGGGGGGAGGGGGGCATTGCTGAGCACCCAGGGAGAGTACTGAGCACCCAGTGGGGGAGCACTGAGCAAACCAGGGGGTGGGAGCACTGAACACCCAGGGGGAGCGCTGAGCACCAGGGGGAGCACTGAGCAACTGGGGGGAGCACTGAGTGCCCAGGGGGAGCACTAAGCACCAGGGGGAGGACTAAGCACCCGGGCGGAGCACTGAGCACCTGGGGGGAGTGCTGAGCACCCAAGGGCACCATGCAGGCGGCTGGGCCAGCGTGGCCCAGAGCTCACGGAAGTTCTCTTCTGATAGCTCCCAGTTTCTCAGTGAAGCAGGGAGCTGAGTCACTAGTGTAAAGGGTACAACTGAAACTCTTCCCTCTTGCTGTTAGTCCAAACCTTCCTCAGTCAAACATCTCCTTCCCACAAGCCTCCAGCACACGTTTCCCATTTCACTAACCTCTTGAAGCCCCTTCAACCATTCATGTTCTTCACCAGGCTTGTTCTTCCATACCCCATCAACGTGGCAGAGAGTGGGTTGCTTGGATTCCATCAAAACACAGATTATTTGCCATTGATCCATTAATACAAAACTTGAAAATATATATCACTAGGTAGGTGATACCCATAACTAAGAAAACATAATTTTATTCATATGACAAGAAGATAGAGGATAATTAAAATCTTTTGTTAATTGTATCTGAACAGTTTAGCAGGAGCTGCTGCTGCTGCCGCTAAGTCGCTTCAGTCGTGTCCAACTCTGTGTGACCCCATAGACAGCAGCCCATGAGGCTCCCCCGTCCCTGGGATTCTCCAGGAAAGAACACTGGAGTGGGTTGCCATTTCCTTCTCCAATGAGTGAAAGGGAAGTCGTTCAGTTGTGTCCGACTCTTTGCGACCCCATGGACTGCAGCCTACCAGGCTTCTCCGTCCATAGGATTTTCCAGGCAAGAGTACTGGAGTGGGTTGCCATTGCCTTCTCTGGTTTAGCGGGAGAGACCTTGTTAATTGGAGAGGTGTCATAGGGATGGCTACTTTGCCAGTGGCTAAGAATTTGGTCAAAACTACTTAGATAAAAAGCATTCAAGTTAAGACTGACCTAGTTTAAACTCTGACTGATAGATATAAATGTATAGGATACATTTAAATGATATATACAAATGTATAGAAACTTTGAGCTAGCTGTTTTTATTTCAGTGGTCAAGAAAAAACTCTGGTAAAAATAAAAATTTAAGAAAATATGAAATTGATCCCAAATAATATTCACAACCTTTGGATTTTCCACATATTGCTAATTATTTTGCTGAAAAAACCACTTTTGCCTTTTTATTTATAATTTATTTCTAGCCAATCATATATATCTTCTGTTATATGAATTATGGAGAAGCTAGAAATAATTTGAATATCTTTAAAAGGGAGACTGGTTGAATAATTCTGATGTATACAAATATTTTAATTCAGTTTAATTATAGTTTAATACAGATATTAAAACTAAAGACACAAGGAAGCATTTACTAACACCAATGTGTGTGTGTGTGTGTGTGTGTGTACATAGAAAAGGATTTGAAGTTAGGGTACCAAGTTGTCTCCATGAGTTTTCTTCACACTCTAGGTTAGTAGGATTGTGAATTCTCTTAACTGAACTTTTTTCTTATTTTTGGCAATGAGAGTATAAAAGTTAATAAACAATGGCAATGTATGGCAAAACCACTATAATACTGTAAAGTAATTAGCATCCAATTAAAGTGAATAAGGAGAAGGCAATCCCACCCCACTCCAGTACTTTTGCCTGGAAAATCCCATGGACGGAGGAGCCTGGTAGGCTGCAGTTCATGGGGTCGCTGGAGTCGGACACGACTGAAGTGACGCAGCAGCAGCTGCAGCAAAGTGAATAAATTTATTTTAAAATGTTAATAAACAGAGACCTCAAATAAATAGAGTCAGGACAGAGGAGCTACCCCACGTCCGAGGTCAGGGGCAGAAGCCGGGAGGACCCTATGCCCGAAGGGCGGCAGCCAAGAGGAGTTACCCCACGTCCGAGGTCAGGGGCAGCGGCCAAGAGTGCCAGGCTGTGACAGCGCAGGAATGGCAGAGAGGAGCTACCCTGCGTCTAAGGTCAGGGGCAGTGACGAGAGGAGTTACCTTGCGTCCGAGGCCAGGGGCGGCGGCCGGGAGTACCAACCCCACGTCCAAAGAGTGGTGGCTGCGCGGGCACAGGACGGCCTAGAGGAGCTATCCCACGTTGAAGGTCAGGAAGGGCTGTGGTGAGGAAATACCCCTCATTCAAGGTAAGGAGCAGTGGCTGCGCTTTTCTGGAGCAGCCGTGAAGAGATACCCCACGCCCAAGGTAAGAGAAACCCAAGTAAGACGGTAGGTATTGCAAGAGGGCATCAGAGGGCAGACACACTGAAACCATACTCACAGAAAACTAGTCAATCTAATCACACTAGGACCACAGCCTTGTCTAACTCAATGAAACTAAGCCATGCCCATGGGGCAACCCAAGACGGGCGGGTCATGGTGGAGAGATCTGACAGAATGTGGTCCACTGGAGAAGGGAATGGCAAACCACTTCAGTATTCTTGCCTTGAGAACCCCATGAACAGTATGAAAAGGCAAAATGATAGGATACTGAAAGAGGAACTCCCCAGGTCAGTAGGTGCCCAGTATGCTACTGGAGATCAGTGGAGAAATAACTCCAGAAAGAATGAAGGGATGGAGCCAAAGCAAAAAGAATACCCAGCTGTGGATGTGACTGGTGATAGAAGCAAGGTCCGATGTTGTAAAGAGCAATATTGCATAGGAACCTGGAATGTCAGGTCCATGGATCAAGGCAAACTGGAAGTGGTCAAACAAGAGATGGCAAGAGTAAACGTCGACATTCTAGGAATCAGTGAACTAAAATGGACTGGAATGGGTGAATTTAACTCAGATGACCATTATATCTACTACTGTGGGCAGGAATCCCTCAGAAGAAATGGAGTAGCCATCATGGTCAACAAAAGAGTGCGAAATGCAGTACTTGGATGCAATCTCAAAAACGACACAATGATCTCTGTTCGTTTCCAAGGCAAACCATTCAATATCACAGTAATCCAAATCTATGCCCCAACCAGTAACGCTGAAGAAGCTGAAGTTGAACGGTTCTATGAATACCTACAAGATCTTTAAAACTAACACCCAAAAAAGATGTCCTTTTCATTATAGGGGACTGGAATGCAAAAGTAGGAAGTCAAGAAACACCTGGAGTAACAGGCAAATTTGGCCTTGGAATACGGAATGAAGCAGGGCAAAGACTAATAGAGTTTTGCCAAGAAAATGCACTGGTCATAACAAACACCCTCTTTCAACAACACAAGAGAAGACTCTACACATGGACATCACCAGATGGTCAACACCGAAATCAGATTGATTATATTCTTTGCAGCCAAAGATGGAGAAGCTCTATACAGTCAGCAAAAACAAGACCAGGAGCTGACTGTGGCTCAGACCATGAACTCCTTATTGCCAAATTCAGACTTAAATTGAAGAAAGTAGGGAAAACCACTAGACCATTCAGGTATGACCTAAATCAAATCCATTATGATTATACAGTGGAAGTGAGAAATAGATTTAAGGGCCTAGATCTGATAGATAGAGTGCCTGATGAACTATGGAATGAGGTTCGTGACATTGTACAGGAGACAGGGATCAAGACCATCCCCATGGAAAAGAAATGCAAAAAAGCAAAATGGCTGTCTGGAGAGGCCTTACAAATAGCTGTGAAAATAAGAGAAGCAAAAAGCAAAGGAGAAAAGGAAAGATATAAACATCTGAATGCAGAGTTCCAAAGAATAGCAAGAAGAGATAAGAAAGCCTTCCTCAGCGATCAACACAAAGAAATAGAGGAAAACAACAGAATGGGAAAGACTAGAGATCTCTTCAAGAAAATTAGAGATACCAAGGGAACATTTCATGGAAAGATGGGCTCGATAAAGGACAGAAATGGTATGGACCTAACAGAAGCAGAAGATTTTAAGAAGAGATGGCAAGAATACACAGAAGAACTGTACAAAAAAGATCTTCAAGACCCAGATAATCATGATGGTGTGATCACTGACCTAGAGCCAGACATCCTGGAATGTGAAGTCAAGTGGGCCTTAGGAAGCATCACTATGAACAAAGCTAGTGGAGGTGATGGGATTCCAGTTGAGCTATTTCAAATCCTGAAAGATGATGCTGTGAAAGTGCTACACTCAATATGTCAGCAAATTTGGAAAACTCAGCAGTGGCCACAGGACTGGAAAAGGTCAGTTTTCATTCCAATCCCAAAGAAAGGCAATGCCAAAGAATGCTCAAACTACTGCACAATTGCACTCATCTCACACGCTAGTAAAGTAATGCTCAAAATTCTCCAAGCCAGGCTTCAGCAATATGTGAACTGTGAACTTCCTGATGTTCAAGCTGGTTTTAGAAAAGGCAGAGGAACCAGAGATCAAATTGCCAACATCTGCTGGATCATGGAAAAAGCAAGAGAGTTCCAGAAAAATATCTATTTCTGCTTTATTTACTATGCCAAAGTCTTTGACTGTGTGGATCACAATAAACTGTGGAAAATTCTGAAAGAGATGGGAATACCAAACCACCTGACCTGCCTCTTGAGAAATTTGTATGCAGGTCAGGAAGCAACAGTTAGAACTGGACATGGAACAACAGACTGGTTCCAAATAGGACAAGGAGTACGTCAAGGCTGTATACTGTCACCCTGCTTATTTAACTTATATGCAGAGTACATCATGAGAAACGCTGGACTGGAAGAAACACAAGCTGGAATCAAGATTGCCAGGAGAAATCTCAATAACCTCAGATGTGTAGATGACACCACCCTTATGGCAGAAAGTGAAGAGGAACTAAAAAGCCTCTTGGTGAAAGTGAAAGAGGCGAGTGGAAAAGTTGGCTTAAAGCTCAACATTCAGAAAATGAAGATCATGGCATCTGGTCCCATTACTTCATGGGAAATAGATGGGGAAACAGTGGAAACAGTGTCAGACTTTATTTTGGGGGGCTCCAAAATCACTGCAGATGATGACTGCAGCCATGAAATTAAAAGACGCTTACTCCTTGGAAGGAAAGTTATGACCAACCTAGATAGCATATTCAAAAGCAGAGACATTACTTTGCCAACAAAGGTCCATCTAGTCAAGGCTATGGTTTTTCCTGTGGTCATGTATGGATGTGAGAGTTGGACTGTGAAGAAGGCTGAGCACTGAAGAATTGATGCTTTTGAACTGTGGTGTTGGAGAAGACTCTTGAGAGTCCCTTGGACTGCAAGGAGATCTAACCAGTCCATTCTGAAGGAGATCAGCCCTGGGATTTCTTTGGAAGGAATGATGCTAAACCTGAAATTCCAGTACTTTGGCCACCTAATGGGAAGAGTTGACTCATTGGAAAAGACTCTGATGCTGGGAGGAATTGGGGGCAGGAGGAGAAGGGGAAGGCAGAGGATGAGATGGCTGGATGGCATCACTGACTCGATGGACGTGAGTCTGAGTGAACTCCGGGAGTTGGTGATAGACAGGGAGGCCTGGCGTGCTGTGATTCATGGGGTCACAAAGAGTCGGACACGACTGAGTGACTGAACTGAACTGAACTGAGGACTATATTAAAAGCTCTCAAGTGATAGTAATGTGTTGCTTATTTTGTGAAGAACCATTGAGCTAGCCAATTGCATCCTGTTATTACGAATCACAAACATATCAATTTTCCCAATTTTATAAGAAACTGAAGTGATACCTCATTTTGACAATTTGTGTTTATTATTGTAATAAGGAAATCAAACTTGTCAGTCCTAAAGGAAATCAACCCTTAATATTCACTTAAAGGACTAATGCTAAAGCTGAAGCTCCAATATTTTGGCTACCTGATGCGAAGAGCTGACTCACTAGAAAAGATTCTGATGCTGGGAAAGACTGAAGACGGGAGGAGAAAGGGTGACAGAGAACGAGCTGTTTGGATGGCATCATTGACTCAGTGAACATGAGTTTGAGCAAGCTCCAGGAGATAGTGAAGGACAGGGAAGTCTTGCGTGCTGCAGCCCATGGGGTTGCAAAGAGTCAGACATCACGACTGAACAGCAGTTGTTATTTATTCTCATTATAGACTTGAGTCCCTGTAGATTAGACTAACCAAGATGAGACCTCAAATAGGAATTTAATTTATTTGGCCTCAGTTATCTTTAGTAATAAAATGAATGTGTAGACTAAATAACAAGTAAATAAAGAAGAAGAAGTTTAAAATAGAGTCAGAGGACCAGAAGGGGGCGCACTCACACCCTTCATCAATAGTAGAATCCAACAAGAAGAAAGATTCCCCTTGGCTGGCCAGGTATCCGCCCAGGAAAAGCCATGGACCCTTTGTTTACCAGAGCCCTCTCAACTTCCTGTCCCCACCCCATGCCTGCTATGAAACTGTTCTCCTTCCCTTGCTGTGGCTCAACATTGTTGCACACCCTGAATCACAATTTTATGCTGATTCTCAATAAACCTATCTTTGCTGGGGAAACATATGGCCGTCTGTTTGTTACAGGTCAATGGGATGTACTGCTTCTACAAGAAAGAAACAACAGAAACTTTAATCAGCAAGTTTTGAAATTTTCTGTGATAAAGGGGTTTTGTTGAGGCTTCTTGGTTTGTTTTGTTCGTCTTTATCTATCGTCATTCAGTTTTAATTTAACATTTTGTCCATGAAGCCTCTAGAAATATTTTCAGATAATTCTGCTTTTAATAGGATCATAATTTATATACCACCAGTAACGTATCTTTCCACTTAATAATATATTGCAGATATGTTTCTAGATCAACAAACACAGCAACATACTGCCCCTTACCATTATTTATCTAATCAGCCTAATCAGCTTCCCATTTCACTATAAAATGGCCGCAGTAGTTGAAAATGAATTAAATAAAATATTAAGTACACAGAGGAACAGAAGGAAAACTTAAATGTAAGTAAAAAAGTTGTGTCCGAAAATAATGTAAAAATTTCTGCAAATTACCAATAAATTTTAGAAATCAGTGATAAAAATATTAACTTATAGTAATTTCCTTATTTTGATTACATGATCACCACAACCAATTTATTTTTAACCACATTTCTTTCCAAACTGCCTGAAGCTCAACTGCTGTAGGGAAAGTCGAGGATCTGTAGTGAGAGGGCACAAATTAAATGGTCTTTTTCAGGTTTCTCTAATCCTGCTGCTTTATAGTCTCTATTAAGAGGCCTATAATGGGAACCAATTAACTGTAAATACAGTGAGGAGTCTGGGCAATTAAACAAATGGATTACATTTACCCAGTGATTACACTCTAGCCCTCATGATTATCAGGCACTGCCTACTTTGAGTCACAAATACAAATTAAATTTGGATCCAACAGCCTTGAAATTTCTCATTGTACGTCAACTTCCATTTGCTTATCTCTAACAATGTATTAAAAAATAGCTGGCATATAGATTGACGTCACACATTTTGTATTTATATTCAAACTGAATATCATCAGCTTTTAAAATTCAAGTACATAACTAAATAATTACGCTGATTTACAAAGAAGGATAATATAATCTGTCAGTTACAATACATCAGTATACAACTGTCTTTCTCTAAAAATAAAGTCACATAAAAATTTGAATTCTGGTTCCTTAATAAAACACTGATTTTTTTTTTTTTAAAGGAGTCAGGCAACTTCCAAGTAAACCATGGATAGTCTATGAGCAGAGGCTGTCACAGGCGGAAGGTTCTTTTCTGCTGGTGATTTACAGTTATTACTCTCACATCTATTTTTAAATGACCATTATATCATCAAGCTCATATTGCCATCTTATTTGCAAAGTCAGTGCCAGCAGCAGCAGCCCAGAGCTATAGGAGACAGAAAATTTCTCTGGATGAGACTTTGGGGGAAAAAAAAGTTCTCACCTCCATCTATCTGTGCTGCTGCTGCTGCTAAGTCGCTTCAGTCATGTCCGACTCTGTGAGACCCCATAGACGGCAGCCCACAAGGCTCCCCCGTCCCTGGGATTCTCCAGGCAAGAACACTGGAGTGGGTTGCCATTTCCTTCTCCAGTGCATGAAAGTGAAAAGTGAAAGTGAAGTCGCTGAGTCTTGTCCGACTCTTAGCGACCCCAGGGACTGTGGCCCACCAGGCTCCTCCGTCCATGGGATTTTCCAGGCAAGAGTACTGGAGTGGGGTGCCATTGCCTTCTCCGATCTATCTGTGAGGAATTTCTAAAAAGAATTGTCAGGGATTTCTTTAATGACTTCCAATTATCAACATGGAAGAATGTGTCCAGAAGGACTTGGGAAAGTTTAGATTTGTTTAGAGAACTGAAGAGGGTGAGACAAACAGCTTTCGCCTGGCTCACACAGAGGCTGAGGTCCTGTTGTAAGAATGCCTGAAATGCACCAGTTCAGAGCTTTTCACCTGGTCAGTCCACGCAGGTGCTGTAGGTGCCCTGCCCACATCCCCTACCCTCACAACTTCAGAGCACACTGGCCTGATGCCAATTATTAGCAGTACTGTGTGAGGATTTTCTCTCTCTGGACCTTCTCTGTCTACAGCTCAACAGACCTGAAGATGTTAGTTGCTCAGTCGTGTCTGGCTCTTTGTGACCCCTTGGACTGTAGCCCGCCAGGCTCCTCTGTCCGTGGGATTCTTAGGCAAGAATACTGGAGTGGGTAGCCATTCTCTTCTCCAGGGCATCTTCCCGACCCAGGGATGGAACCCTGGTTTCTTGCATTGTAGATGGATTCTTTAGCATTTGACCCACCACGGAAACCCTTGGCAGGCCTGAGATGTCAGTGAATTCATGTAGCCTTAAAATGGACTTTACTCAGTGAGCAGAATGAGTTGTACAACCACCCCACTCTCTCCTTTCAGGTGGGTCACTGAGTGATGCATTTAAACTGGCTCCAGCAGGTCTGAGCTCACAGATGTAGCTTGCCGCAAGAGATTCCTTATCGATTGCCTTCCCTTCCCTGTCTTGGGTCCCACTGCCCTATCCTTGTTTTCTAGGATCCAAACCGCTTGCACTTGAACCTTTGAGTGTGCTGTGGGGGGAACCCGAACTAAGAGACAAGCAAAAGGAGCCCGCAGCGTCAGCCAAATAAAGAAACTCATGGAGAGGCTTCTGCCAGGGCCGGAGGAAGAAAGCTGCAGTTGGGTCCCGGGGGGAGGAGGAGGGAATCTAGGGAAGCACGTGGTCTCAATCCTTCTCTTCTTCTCCCTGAGTGCTGGCCTCCTTATCTCAGGCAGACCTCCTCCACGGCTGCAAACATGGCCCCAAACAGCTGTGGGTCTTATAACCTCTGGCTTTATTCTTTCACTATGTCCTGCTAGATGCATTCTCAGGAAAGTATTCTAATCAGATCTGCTTGAATGAAGGAAATACTCCTGGTATTTCTGGCAACAAGGGCAGAAATGCTAGAGCCAGCCAACTGGGGACAAGTGTGAATCTGGGCAAAGCAAATACGGCCCAAGAGGCAAGGTTTCTGAAGCATGGGACTCACTTGGTATGGAGCAGAAGAGCTTTTCTCCTAAAAAATGAGGCTGTTGCTCCCAACATAATAACAGTTAATCTTTATTGAATCACTGTTATACTCCAGTGCTATTGCTACCTACTTCTATCTTTTGTCTGTCTATGTATCTCTATTATCTATCTATCCATCTATCTTTTTAATCCTCATAACAACCCAATGAGGTAGGAACTATCATTATCACCACCAAGTCTCCAGTTTCAAGTAAGAACATGGAGGCTTATAAATATTGTTATTCAAATCCAAACATGAAGATGGAGTCAGGATTAAACCAAGGCTGCCCAATTCTAGTCTGTACTGTGTTATATTGGCTCCTAAGGTAGAGGGACGGCCATGCAGGCAAACCCGCTGAGATCTCATTGCTTCTCTCATTGCTGCTGTTCATGCCACTGTTTACCAAGCTTATGTAAGAAATGCAAAGGATTATCAAGATAACTATGAACAGTTTCACACCAATAAAATGGACAAACTAGAAGATATATTAATAGATAAGTTCCTAGAAGCACACCACGTTCCAGAACTGAAACAGGGAAAATAGGAAAATATGACTAGTAAACCAGTTACTCAGAGAGAGCAAAGGCACCCCACTCCAATGCTCTTGCCTGGAAAATCCCATGGACAGGGGAGCCTGGTGGGCTGCAGTCCATGGGGTCGTGAAGAATCAGACACGACTTAGCAAATTCACTTTCACTTTTCACTTTCCAGCATTGGAGAAGGAAATGGCAACCCACTCCAGTGTTCTTGCCTGGAGAATCCCAGGGACGGGGGAGCCTGGTGGGCTGCCGTCTGTGGGGTCGCACAGAGTCGGACATGACTGAAGTGACTTAGCAGCAGCAGCAGCAAACCAGTTACTAGTCATAAAATTGAATCAGTAATAATAATAGTAATAATGCTTCATAACAAACAAAAGTCCAGGAATGGATGGCTTCATAGATGAATTCTACAAAACATTTAAAGAGGAGATAAAACCTATACTTCTCAAATTATTCCAAAACAATGATGAGAAAGAAGTGTTTCTGAACTCATTCTACAAGGCCAACATCATACTGATACTAAAACCAGATTAGCTATCATACACAAAAAAGAAAATTACAGGCCAATGTAAGTGATGAACGTAAGTGAAAAGGTCATCAAAAAATTAACAGACTAAATTCAACAATACATTAAAAGGATCATAAATCATAAACAAGTGGGATTTATCCCAGGGATGGAAGGATGGTTCAATATCCCTAAATCAATCAGCACAATACACACATTAACAAATTCAGGAATAAAAATCATATGATCACCTCAAACTATGCAAAAACAGTTATTGACAAAATTTAACATCTATTTGTAATAAAAACTATCAAAAAATGGGTATAGAGGAAACATACCAAAACATAATAAATGCCATATGTGGCAAACCTATATCCAACCTCATAGTCAGTGGTGAGAAGCTGAAAGAATTTCCTCTAAATTTAGGAAAAAGACCTGGATGTCCACTCTCATCACTTTTATACAACATGGTATTGGAAGTCATAGCTACTACAATGAGATAAGAAAAAGAAATAAAAGGCATCCAAGTTGGAAAAGAAGAAGCAAAATTGTTAATCATTCCAGATGTGAAGGTTGCTCAGTGGTGTCTGACTCTTTGCCATTCCATGGACTATACAGTCTATGGAATCCTCCAGGCCAGAATACTGGAGAGGGGAGCCTATCCCTTCTCCAGGGGATCTTCCCGACCCAGGAATCTAACTGGGGTCTTCTGCATTGCAGGCTCTTTACCAACTGAGCTATCAGGGAAGATGCTATAAAAATTAATAGAACTAAAAAAATAAATTCAGCAACATTGCAGGATACAAATTAATATTAGGAAATTGTTTACATTTATACAGTAATAGTCAACTGTCAGAGAAATAAATTAAGAACATAATTCCATTTACATATGCATCAAAAAGAATAAAATACCTAGGAATGCTGCTCCTGCTGCTGCTGCTAAGTCGCTTCAGTCGTGTCCGACTCTGTGTGACCCCATGGATGGCAGCCCACCAGGCTCCCCGGTCTCTGGGATTCTCCAGGCAAGAACACTGGAGTGGGTTGCCATTTCCTTCTCCAATGCATGCAAGTGAAAAGTGAAAGTGAAGTCGCTCAGTCGTGTCCGACCCTCAGCGACCCCATGAACTGCAGCCTTCCAGGCTCCTCCATCCATGGGATTTTCCAGGCAAGAGTACTGGAGTGGGGTGCCATTGCCTTCTCCGATCTATCTGTGAGGAATTTCTAAAAAGAATTGTCAGGGATTTCTTTAATGACTTCCAATTATCAACATGGAAGAATGTGTCCAGAAGGACTTGGGAAAGTTTAGATTTGTTTAGAGAACTGAAGAGGGTGAGACAAACAGCTTTCGCCTGGCTCACACAGAGGCTGAGGTCCTGTTGTAAGAATGCCTGAAATGCACCAGTTCAGAGCTTTTCACCTGGTCAGTCCACGCAGGTGCTGTGGGTGCCCTGCCCACATCCCCTACCCTCACAACTTCAGAGCACACTGGCCTGATGCCAATTATTAGCAGTACTGTGTGAGGATTTTCTCTCTCTGGACCTTCTCTGTCTACAGCTCAACAGACCTGAAGATGTTAGTTGCTCAGTCGTGTCTGGCTCTTTGTGACCCCTTGGACTGTAGCCCGCCAGGCTCCTCTGTCCGTGGGATTCTTAGGCAAGAATACTGGAGTGGGTAGCCATTCTCTTCTCCAGGGCATCTTCCCGACCCAGGGATGGAACCCTGGTTTCTTGCATTGTAGATGGATTCTTTAGCATTTGACCCACCACGGAAACCCTTGGCAGGCCTGAGATGTCAGTGAATTCATGTAGCCTTAAAATGGACTTTACTCAGTGAGCAGAATGAGTTGTACAACCACCCCACTCTCTCCTTTCAGGTGGGTCACTGAGTGATGCATTTAAACTGGCTCCAGCAGGTCTGAGCTCACAGATGTAGCTTGCCGCAAGAGATTCCTTATCGATTGCCTTCCCTTCCCTGTCTTGGGTCCCACTGCCCTATCCTTGTTTTCTAGGATCCAAACCGCTTGCACTTGAACCTTTGAGTGTGCTGTGGGGGGAACCCGAACTAAGAGACAAGCAAAAGGAGCCCGCAGCGTCAGCCAAATAAAGAAACTCATGGAGAGGCTTCTGCCAGGGCCGGAGGAAGAAAGCTGCAGTTGGGTCCCGGGGGGAGGAGGAGGGAATCTAGGGAAGCACGTGGTCTCAATCCTTCTCTTCTTCTCCCTGAGTGCTGGCCTCCTTATCTCAGGCAGACCTCCTCCACGGCTGCAAACATGGCCCCAAACAGCTGTGGGTCTTATAACCTCTGGCTTTATTCTTTCACTATGTCCTGCTAGATGCATTCTCAGGAAAGTATTCTAATCAGATCTGCTTGAATGAAGGAAATACTCCTGGTATTTCTGGCAACAAGGGCAGAAATGCTAGAGCCAGCCAACTGGGGACAAGTGTGAATCTGGGCAAAGCAAATACGGCCCAAGAGGCAAGGTTTCTGAAGCATGGGACTCACTTGGTATGGAGCAGAAGAGCTTTTCTCCTAAAAAATGAGGCTGTTGCTCCCAACATAATAACAGTTAATCTTTATTGAATCACTGTTATACTCCAGTGCTATTGCTACCTACTTCTATCTTTTGTCTGTCTATGTATCTCTATTATCTATCTATCCATCTATCTTTTTAATCCTCATAACAACCCAATGAGGTAGGAACTATCATTATCACCACCAAGTCTCCAGTTTCAAGTAAGAACATGGAGGCTTATAAATATTGTTATTCAAATCCAAACATGAAGATGGAGTCAGGATTAAACCAAGGCTGCCCAATTCTAGTCTGTACTGTGTTATATTGGCTCCTAAGGTAGAGGGACGGCCATGCAGGCAAACCCGCTGAGATCTCATTGCTTCTCTCATTGCTGCTGTTCATGCCACTGTTTACCAAGCTTATGTAAGAAATGCAAAGGATTATCAAGATAACTATGAACAGTTTCACACCAATAAAATGGACAAACTAGAAGATATATTAATAGATAAGTTCCTAGAAGCACACCACGTTCCAGAACTGAAACAGGGAAAATAGGAAAATATGACTAGTAAACCAGTTACTCAGAGAGAGCAAAGGCACCCCACTCCAATGCTCTTGCCTGGAAAATCCCATGGACAGGGGAGCCTGGTGGGCTGCAGTCCATGGGGTCGTGAAGAATCAGACACGACTTAGCAAATTCACTTTCACTTTTCACTTTCCAGCATTGGAGAAGGAAATGGCAACCCACTCCAGTGTTCTTGCCTGGAGAATCCCAGGGACGGGGGAGCCTGGTGGGCTGCCGTCTATGGGGTCGCACAGAGTCGGACATGACTGAAGTGACTTAGCAGCAGCAGCAGCAAACCAGTTACTAGTCATAAAATTGAATCAGTAATAATAATAGTAATAATGCTTCATAACAAACAAAAGTCCAGGAATGGATGGCTTCATAGATGAATTCTACAAAACATTTAAAGAGGAGATAAAACCTATACTTCTCAAATTATTCCAAAACAATGATGAGAAAGAAGTGTTTCTGAACTCATTCTACAAGGCCAACATCATACTGATACTAAAACCAGATTAGCTATCATACACAAAAAAGAAAATTACAGGCCAATGTAAGTGATGAACGTAAGTGAAAAGGTCATCAAAAAATTAACAGACTAAATTCAACAATACATTAAAAGGATCATAAATCATAAACAAGTGGGATTTATCCCAGGGATGGAAGGATGGTTCAATATCCCTAAATCAATCAGCACAATACACACATTAACAAATTCAGGAATAAAAATCATATGATCACCTCAAACTATGCAAAAACAGTTATTGACAAAATTTAACATCTATTTGTAATAAAAACTATCAAAAAATGGGTATAGAGGAAACATACCAAAACATAATAAATGCCATATGTGGCAAACCTATATCCAACCTCATAGTCAGTGGTGAGAAGCTGAAAGAATTTCCTCTAAATTTAGGAAAAAGACCTGGATGTCCACTCTCATCACTTTTATACAACATGGTATTGGAAGTCATAGCTACTACAATGAGATAAGAAAAAGAAATAAAAGGCATCCAAGTTGGAAAAGAAGAAGCAAAATTGTTAATCATTCCAGATGTGAAGGTTGCTCAGTGGTGTCTGACTCTTTGCCATTCCATGGACTATACAGTCTATGGAATCCTCCAGGCCAGAATACTGGAGAGGGGAGCCTATCCCTTCTCCAGGGGATCTTCCCGACCCAGGAATCTAACTGGGGTCTTCTGCATTGCAGGCTCTTTACCAACTGAGCTATCAGGGAAGATGCTATAAAAATTAATAGAACTAAAAAAATAAATTCAGCAACATTGCAGGATACAAATTAATATTAGGAAATTGTTTACATTTATACAGTAATAGTCAACTGTCAGAGAAATAAATTAAGAACATAATTCCATTTACATATGCATCAAAAAGAATAAAATACCTAGGAATGCTGCTCCTGCTGCTGCTGCTAAGTCGCTTCAGTCGTGTCCGACTCTGTGTGACCCCATGGATGGCAGCCCACCAGGCTCCCCGGTCTCTGGGATTCTCCAGGCAAGAACACTGGAGTGGGTTGCCATTTCCTTCTCCAATGCATGCAAGTGAAAAGTGAAAGTGAAGTCGCTCAGTCGTGTCCGACCCTCAGCGACCCCATGAACTGCAGCCTTCCAGGCTCCTCCATCCATGGGATTTTCCAGGCAAGAGTACTGGAGTGGGGTGCCATTGCCTTCTCTGATACCTAGGAATAGATCTCACTAAAAAAGTGAAAGATTTGTACTTTGAAAACTGTAAGACACTGATGAAAGGAATTGAAGATAGCACAAACAAATGAAAAGATACACCATGCTCGTAAATTGGAAGAATCAATTAACATACTATCCAAGTATGTTATTATTAATCATCATACCAAAGGCAATCTACAGATTCAATGCAATTCCTATACACACTATAAGCATTTTTCACAAAACTAGAACAAATACTTCTAAACCTTATTTGGAGCCACAGAAGATCCCAAATAGTCAAAGCATCTTAAGAAATAAGGACAACATGGAAGCCTCATGCCCCTTGATTTCAAATTATATTACAAAACTACAGTTATCAAAGCAGTCGGCTACTTGCACAAAAACAAACAGTAGGTCAAAGGAACAGACTAGAGATCCTACAAATAAGCCTATGGTTATATGGTCAATTGATCTATGACAAATGAGGCAAGAATACATAATGGAAACAAGACAGCCTCTTCAATAAATAGTGTTGGGAAAATTTGACAGTGACATGCAAAAAGTCAACCTGAGTGCTTTCACACATCATATTTAGATATCAACTCCAAATGGATTCAAGATTTAAATGCAAGAGCTGAAAGCATAAAACTTGTAGAAGAAAACTTAAGCAGGACACTCTGACTCGTCTTAGAAATATATTTTTACATGTCTCCTCAGTCAAAAGGGCTGCCCAGGTGGTACTAGTGGTAAAGAATCCACCAAAAAGTGCAGGAGACATAAGAGATGCAGGTTCAAGCCCTCAGCCAGGAAGATCCCCTGGAGGAGAGCATGGAAACCCACAGCAGTATTCTTGCCTAGAGAGTCCCATGGACAGAGAAGCCTGGCCAGCTACAGTCCACAGCATCACAAGGAGCTGGACAGAACAGAACTGACTTAGCACAGCACATCGGGCAATGGAAAGAAAAGCAAAAATAAACAAGCAAGACTACATCAAACTAAAAAGATTTTACACGGCAAAGGAAACTATCAACAAAACATAAATTCCATGGACTAAATAGGAAAATATATTTGCAAACAATATATCTCATAATCTGGAGGAGGGCATGGCAACTCACTCCACTATTCTTGCCTGGAGAATCCCCATGGACAGAGGAGCCTGAAGGGCTACAGTCCATGGGGTCGAAAAGACTCGGACAGGACTGAGCGACTAAGCAAACAATATCTCATAAAGAGTTAATATCCAAAAGATACAAATAACTCAGGCAACTCAACATCAAAAAACAAGCAACCCCATTAAAATATGAGCCAAAGACCTGAATAGACATTTTTCCAAAGAAGACATACAGATGGCCAACAGGCACATGAAAACATGTTCACCATCAGTAGTCATCAGGGAAATGTAAATTGAAACCATAAAAGACATTGTTTCATACCTGCCAGGATAAGAAGCATTAACCAGACTTGGGAGAAAAGGGAAACGTTGAGCAGTTTTGGCAGGATTGTGAATTGGTGCATCTACTACAAAAACAGTATGGCGGTCCCCCCAAAAATTAAAAATTAAACTCATACAATCCAGCCATTTAAATTCTGGTTACTTCCTTATGAAGGTGGGCAGGCTGATCAGACAATCAGATGTGTAGTACCACACATTGTTGAATTAGTCTCTGTAAAAATAGACACTCCCACCTACTCACCATGCTGCTTCAAAGAACACGCTTTGGGAAAATTCACAGAATGAAAAAATATATACATATATATTATGTCCAGAACACATCAGATTCTACTCCCTACGTTAAAAAGTTCTCGGAGGACTAAACCATATCCCAATGTGCCCATATGAAAACACACACTGGAATAATCTCTGCTTTATTATCCACCATTTTCAGTGTTTTTATATGGCCACATATACCCAAAAGCTTTTATAACCCAAACATTGGGAGGTTTTTGTTTCCAAATTCTCCCTGAGGTGGTGAAGATTTGGTACCTTCATTCCTGTCCCTCAGTCCACTGGCTCACCAGAAAAACCCATCAGTCGACTAGCCCAGGGTTAGGAACCCACCCTGCTCTGACTTTCTCTCCACTATTGTTCTCATCTTTTCCTTGAAGCAAGTGCTATTCAAATTTCAGAGTGACCCACTAACAGTGTGAGAATATTACACAAAATTTTTAGAAGTTGGATTTGACTGAATTTGCTTGAGCATTTCTTCATTCTATATGACCCAATGGTAATATAAGGAAGCTTGTTCTTTTTAGTAACAGGAAAGCAATATGAGAGAATTCCAGAAATTCTGTGGCTGCCCTTCCAACAACAGATGCTCTGATGGTATGCAAAACAAGTGACTCAATATTCTGTAGTATTTTGAGAGCACTCAAAGTTCTATGTCAGCTCACACTCAAGTAGACACTGTATAGGAAGTAAAGCACAGAACAGGTTCAAAGCAAGGTAGGTCAAGAGACCCACAAAAAGCACAGCTGAAGTCATCATACACATATTTACCAGGATATTTTTTACAGGCCTGTAGATAATGTCCATGTAAAGACTTTGAGTTCCCCATCAGAAGAGCGGAACTAATTCCTTCCTCCTGCGAGGACACAGATTTCTGAGCAGCAGTGGAACCAGCCAATAACAATTCAGATTCTCTAACCCTCCAGAAACCATTAAAACGCCAAGGATTCTGGCAATACAAGAAAGGTCTAATTTCTCAAACGTTGGAGGTATTCAAGAAAGTAACATCTTTCACTTAAACACGTTTGGGTTACACTGTTTGATGACATGACCTGGGGACCTGCATGCATCTTTCTCCATTTATGGACCAGATTTCCACATTTATCCCCAATTCCTCTTGCATTAAAGCACCCACTTCAGGCAATCTTGGCTATTACTGTTGTTGTTCAGTTGCTAGTTCATGTCCACCTATTGTGACCCCATGGACTCCTGGCAGGCCTCTCTGTCCATGGGATTATGGGATTCTCCAGGCAAGAATACTAGAGAGGATTGCCATTTCCTTCTCCAGGAGATCTTCCTGACCCAGGGATCAAACCCATGTCTCCTGTATTGGCAGGAGGATTCATTACCACTATGTCACCTGAGAAACCCCTTGGCTATCAATATTAAGACCTTAAACTTCATTCATTAATTTACTCATTCATTCATCTACCTATTTATTGAATAAATATTAATTAAGTACGATAAAGAACCTGCTAGCAATGCAGGAGACTCAGGTTCGATCCCTGGATAAGAACACCCCCTGGAGAAGGGAAGGTAACCGACTCCAGTATTCTTGCCTGGAGAATTCAATGGGCAGAAGAGCCTGGCAGGCTAAAGTCCATGGGCTTGCAAAGAGCTGGACACAACTGAGCGACTTTCACTTTACTTCTCCAGAGGGACAATCAAATTAGACCTGTCTTATATTGCCAGAATCCTTGGCATTTTGTTTCTAGAGGGTTTAGAGAATTTGAATTGTTGTTGTTTGGCTCAACTGCTGCTGAGAAATCTGTATCCTCACAAGAGAGTGTCAAGAAAGTTGATTTCCCTTACTTCAAGGAGGGGATGGTAATAAACCAATGTCTTTTGTGCTATGAGCAAGGCAAGCCCAGTGTACGAAGGGAGTGCAGACTCAGAACCCACTGGATGGGGATATTGAAGATGCCATCTGAAGGACTGACATTCATAGAGAGTAGCAGCAGGGCCTTCTGGACAGAGAGCAACAGGTTGGAAGCCACAGAGGAATACAACCACAGCCTGGTCTGTTCAGGAAACAGCCATCTGTTCCATGAGTCCAGAGCAAAGGTAAGATCAGGAAGAAAGGGTCTTCAGTGCCCTACGGAATCTAAACTCTCTCTTAAACATCAAGGGGAGCTATCACGATGTGAAGTGCTTTAACCAGGAATGGATAGAATGAGATTTCTAAATCAGTATGTCTACAATCCCACACCTTAAATTTCCTCTCCCAATTCTCTGCCAAAAATATCACAATCTCACAAACTCAGACTCTTTCCTTCTCAACTGTTCTCACACCTCATTAACTGGCCAGCAAATCTTCTTAATTCTGGGTCCCCAAAAAAGAAACTGCTGAATCTAATCCTTCTGCCATATCCTCTTCTCCTGCTGCTGTAGGGAAAACCTACACCATGTCCTTGCGGATGATAGTAAGAGCTGTTAGTGGCAAATACCACGAGCTAACTCTCCAAGAGCCACTGGCCACCCTCACCTCCCTTTCTCATCTCCAGCTGCAGAGGCTGGGAGGTCACCTGCAGAGTCTCCATCCAGCCAGGGTGGTCACATGACTCGGCTTTGGCCAGCAGGATGTAAGAAGTCCCACAGGAACCTCTGTGAAAGACTTTTTTTTTTTTTCCATGATAAAAGGGATAGTTGGTCAAAGCAGAGAACCTTTTCTTCTTTCTAGCTGCCTCCCTGCTTCCTGCCTCTGAAGTTGGTAATGATACCTGGAGATACTCTTGCCTGGAAAATCACATGGATAGAAGAGCTTGGTAGGCTGCAGTCCATCGGGTCACTTAGAGTTGGACATGACTGAGCGACTTCACTTTCACTTTTCACTTTCATGCATTGGAGAAGGAAATGGCAACCCACTCCAGTGTTCTTGCTTGGAGAATCCCAGGGACCGGGAAGCCTGGTGGGCTGCCGTCTATGGGGTCGCACAGAGTCGGACACGACTGAGTGACTTAGCAACAGTAGCAGCAGCAGATCTGGCCAACATGCAGAGAAAAATGTAGAGAGATGATTAAAAAATACAAACCTAGATTGTGGCTGACCTCCTTGAGCTGCTGAGCCAGTCCTGGGACCACCCACCTTCAGTCCTCTCGTTATGAGATATCTACGTGCTGTCAAGGATGAAATCACTGGTATCCTGGCTTTTTGCACACCAAACACATCCTACCTGAAATATCTCCTAAGTGGGAGGTCTGTCTCCGGTTGTTCCCCACCTGCCGTACAACAATCTCTCTTTCCCAAACCGGATCACCTTATTTTCAGTCTGAAACCCTGAAGCTACATCTTGGAACAGAGTCCAGGGCCCCAGCTTTCACCCGCCAAGCCTCTACGGAGGATCTTGCTGGTCCCCAGGCACACTGTGCTGCTCTGGAGCTCTAATCCTCTGCATCTGCTGTACTGACGCCCGAAACGCTGTGACCAGTCCTGCCCAGCTCCACACCAGAATGCCCCCACAGGCAGAGCTAGTCACGTCTATCCCTGTGCATAATAGTCACTGGAGACTATCTAACTGCTCGCTCATGTTCTCTCTGAAGAAGGAACACAGCCTCGCCCTGGGAAACCAGGCCTGCTTTGACCACTGGGCCCTGAGCAGAAGTAGCAAGTGACATTCTGGGGGCAGAGCTTTAAGAGCCAAGGTATGCTTTTCCAGGCTCTCTCTTCCTTGCTTCTGATGTGGAAGCAGGTACGCGGGGCTTCAGCCAGCCTGGTCTCTGAATACAGTTGGATATGACCCACAGGCTGTAGTTTGTCACTGTTTTAAGCTGCCGAGACTTCTGAGTTACTTGTTACTACAGCATTACATGGCCCATCCTGTCTAATGTAACAGTATTTTGCATAGACAATACTTCAGCCTTTATCACCCTGTGGTACAGCTATAAGCTCCTTGAAGATAGTGATCACATCTGGCACACTTGTCTTGTTCACCGCAGGATGTGTGGCAGCTCAGAAAATAATTTCTGAGTGAAGAATTGAAAGTCTTTCCCATAAGACTCAGGGGACAGAGACCATGTTTTTCATTTTATACCCACCCCTGTACACGAGAGCATCTGATGAGCATTTGAACCTTTGATAAATGTTCCATTGACTTGAGTTTGCCCCTGTTGTGATGACCAGGAGCAACAGCCATGTGTCATTGGAGAAACATCTAGAAATATGCACAACCTGTTTGGTTGCAGGATAAACATGTGACCTCTTGAGTCGTGCGCTAAAGCTCATGTATGGAGTCTATTATCTGCAGTTGAATAAGCTTTGTTTTCTTCCCGTTTCTCTTTTATCTGGAAGCAGGGGAGAAAGGAAGCATGCAAGTTTTACATTAAGACATGTATCTGAAAAGATCAAGAATGTAAATCAGAGGGTTCAGAGGCAAGTTCACTGTCAGCAGAGTCCCTCCTTCAGAGTCCTTCCCCTGTGATGGGATGGCGCAGGGTGGCTCTGACTGGGCAGGTGGTGGCACTGGGGAAAACCCTCTGCTTTGCCCAACATGCGCCACAGTCCGGATCCATTGCTTTGTATGGACTCCCAGGCTGCAGGGAAATTCAGGGCAAGCTTCGCAGCATAAGTCATTAAAAGAAACAGTCTTTTAAAGGAAAACATATTTGGATGTTAAGTTAGATACCATATCTGTAAATCCACATATCCACAAAGATGTTATGACCTTCTCCTCTGCTGCCTGAGGTCAAACTCCAGCCGGTACACTTATATGTAAATAATTGCAAAACTAACCTTACTCTTAAAAGATCTACTTTACCTACACTGAGAAAAAAGAACAGGGAAATTTTAGTTTTTTCAAAACTATTTTTTTGGGGAGGTCATATTTTCAATACATTTTGTCTCATGCAGATAAAACATCACTTGGCAATTCTGTACTTCTTTGCTGGGAATAAGTAAATCTTCTAGCCCAGGGGAAAAGAAAAATAAAATGTAGCAAGGCTGCCCCTCTGTGGAGATAGGCTTCTGTGCCCATGTGCACACACACACACCACAGCCTATTTGTACAGTGTCTATAAATTTAAACTGCATTTAAACCTCCCCTCAAATCTGGGAATCTTAAATACTCAGTTTCAAACCAGTGCTATAAGATTTTAATTTAACCATGCTGCTGCTGCTAAGTCACTTCAGTCTTGTCCGACTCTGTGGGACCCCATAGACGGCAGCCAACCAGGCTTCCCCTCCCTGGGATTCTCCAGGCAAGAACACTGGAGTGGGTTGCCATTTCCTTCTCCAATGCATGAAAGTGAAAAGTGAAAGTGAAGTTGCTCAGTCGTGTCCGACTCCAGCGACCCCATGAACTGCAGCCTACCAGGCTCCTCCGTCCATGGGATTTTCCAGGCAAGAGTACTGGAGTGGGGTGCCATTGCCTTCTCCATAGCTCCTCTTAAAGTTAAGAGTCTATGATGTCCACAGTGATAGTGGACGCTATCGATAGTGATAGACACTGAAAACATATTTCATCACTATTTTATTTAAAATCCTGTACAAATAATTATGTCAGCCGTGGGTGGATTATCTTCTTGCTTTATACTCATTGAAGGCAATAGCAGTTCATCGATGCCCCGTCCACATAATTGCTTTGGTGGAGAGGAACTGGACCAGGATAAGATTCTGTTCTGAGATTTATTACAGCTTCTTTCTTTGAAACTACAAACACACTGCTGCACTTAAAGCTATAAAGTCTTGAAAACTTAAAATAAATTTTAAGTGAATAATCCCTAAGTATAAAATAGCAATAAAAATAAATAGTAATAAGAATAAGGTTAGGCAGAATAACAATGAGAGGCAAGGCAAAATAAATTTTTTTAGAAGTCTGCTTTTCCGTGTAAAATAAAGTAACTTTTTATAAAAAGTTTTTACAATTTGAGTACAAATAAAAAAATATGCTTTTATTAATGTTTGAAGGTAAACATGAAAGTGGGTATTTTGTTGAGTTTAACATGTAGACTTAAAAATGGAACTCACCTGCCCATTTGGGTTAAAGAGTAGTTTGACTCTATGCATTTATCTCACCTAGTTCTCAAAACCTTGATAAAATGAAGGAAAAGAAATTTTCATTGAAAAGTTGCTCAGAGGGACCATAAGCATATTCTTAGTGACAAAAGAGGATGAGATATTCCAATGAATTTTTGGAAGATGGAAACAGACAAGAGAGTAGAATCCCCAGCTCACGTGTCTGAGAATGGAAAGGTCAAAAGCAGCCCAGTTAGAGCCCAGGGTGTCCCCAAAGGAGTAAGAAGGGGAAAACACGGAATTAAGGTCAGGTCCTCAGTCCCCTTTCCAAACCCACACATGGCGCTGCCAGTAGACCCAGTTCCCTTTGTCATTAAGAGAAAAACAGAGATTTATTTTCTAAAAAAAAAAAAAGGACCAGAAAGACACCAAGCAGATGGAGGCTGAATTGTGGAAACTCAGTAAAAATCCATCAACATAACGTGGTTCCTTGAGACCCCTCCGTCCACACCCAATGACAGCCGACACATGGACATCATTTCAGGCAAGATATCGTTGTTCAGTCACTGTTGTGTCTGACTTTTGCAACCCCATGGACGGCAGCAAGCCAGGCTTCTCTGTCCTTCACCATCTCCCAGAGTTTGCTCAAACTCATGTCCGTCAAGTCGATGATGCTATCTGCCATCCCCTTCTCCTCTTGCCCTCAGTCTTTCCCAGCATCAGGGTCTTCAGGCAAGATATTGGGGGTGCATTATCTGGAAAAAGTTTAAGTCATGATTGGGTCTCCAAAGGAAAATTTCCACTGTGCTCTAATGAAGTCCACCAGATAATAGCCTTAACTGGAACACACAGAGCTTTCAACAGCCTTTTCAGGGTCCTTATAAGTAGTATTAAGGGCCAGCTTAGATCAACAGATATTTGAGGAAACTCTTCAATAAAAAATATAGAGCAAATGAAACAGGGATGGGGGGAGATGGACCAGAAGGTACAGACGCAGTGCAGCATGCTAAAGGGGAAGTATATACTAACCTGAGAGAGAATAAAAGTAGAACTCCATGAGAATGGAATAAAGAACACAGGAAACGGGGAATTCAAAATATGATTATCAAAGTTAAAGACTCAATACAATCACTAGAAGATAAAGTTGCAAAAATAACTCTGAAGTACTAAGAACTGAAAACTAAGAGAAGAATTATTTAAAAAATCAGATTATTTGGAATATACCACACCTAAGACTATCAGAAATTTTAGAAGCAGAAAAAGAAAGCAGAGCAAAGAAAAGCAGTGAAGACACTACGCAGGAAAAATTCCCAGGACTGAGGTTTTAAGTCTTCAGATTGAAGAGCACATCTAGTTCCAGACACCTTGAAAGAAAAGAGCAAAACCAGTCAACTGAGTTCCCTTTGTCACTAAGAGACAAAGAGAGATTTATTTTACCCAAAGAAATGGGTAAAGGGAACACCCTAAAACACACTAAAAGTTTTCACAGACATAAACAACTCACGCATCAAGCAGTGAAAACAGGAACAGCCCTGGATTTCTAAAGAGCAAAACTGGGTACTAGAAGACTGAAGTGAAGCCCTCAAATTTGGATGGACCATGACGTTAACCTAAGGCTAGTACATCTAGCCAAACTACCAACCAAATATGAGGGTTAGCAAAAATACTTTGACATGCAAGCATCTAAAAATTGTGATTTCAAATGGTGTTTGGAAAACTGGACAGCCCCAAGGAAAAGAATGAAACTCTATCTTACCCCATAAACAAAAATGAATTCAAAATGTATTGAAGACTGGAATGTAAGGCCTGAAACTATAAAACTCCTAGAAAACATAGGCTCCTTGACACTGGTTTTGGGAATAAACGTTTGAATTGAAACCAGAAGCAAAGCAGAAAAACCAAAAAACAAGTGGGACATCCTCAAACTAAAGAGCTTCTACACAGGAAAGAAAACCATCAATAAAATTTAAAAAAAAAAAAAAAGAAAAGCCCGCCTACTGAATGGGAGAAAGTGTTTGCAAATCATACATCCAATAAGGGGTTAAGGTCAAAATATACAAAGAACTCACACAGCTCAACAACCCAAAACTAACAGTCCAATTTAATAATGGGAAGGTCTGAATAGATCTTTATTTCTGGTGACATTTTCAATATCTGGGACAAGAAAAGAGAAAAATAAACTACGATAAAGCTGCCCTCTTGTGGAAATATGCTTGCACATGTGTGTGTTTGCCAGAGCACAAATAGACACACCACAGCCTATTTTTTACAGGCTCAATGAATTGCAGCTTTATTTCAAACCTTCACAAGTAAACCATGAGAGTAACTTGCATATCAGTAAGTGAAGAAGGGCAGGAGAAAGCTAATACATCTTTATAAACTAAAAAGTTTATTTATGATTGAGAATTAGACAACTGTGGGGGAGAAAGCTAGTTTTCTCATTTTTAAAAGTTGAAAGTTCAGTTCAGTCACTCAGTCATGTCCGATTCTTTGCGACCCCATGAACCACAGCACGCCAGGCCTCCCTGTCCCTCACCAACTCCCGGAGTCCACCCAAACCCATGTCCATTGAGTCAGTGATGCCATCCAACCATCTCATCCTCTGTTGTCCCCTTCTCCTCCTGTCTTCAATCTTTCCCAGCATCAGAGTCTTTTCAAATGAGTCAGTTCTTCACATCAGGTGGCCAAAATATTGAAGTTTCAGCTTCAGCATCCGTCCTTCCAATGAACATTCACGACTAATTTCCTTTAGGATGGACTGGTTGGATCTCCTTGCAGTCCAAGATGGTGGAGGAATAGGACGGGGAGACCACTTTCTCCCCAACAAATTCATCAAAAGATCATTAGAATGCTCAGCAACTTCCACAAAACAACTTCTGAACGCTGACAGAGGTCACCAGGCACCCAGAAAGGCAGCCCATTCTCTTTGAAAGGAGGTAGGACAGTTGAAAATATTGTGATAAAAACTGAATGTTGATGGATACAAATGGCTGGATTTCCTACAGCCCCTGATATGTACATCTGTCATCCAGATGTCCCAGACAATACTAAAATGTTCCAACATGTGCTCGTGTGGTGGTCAGAGAAGGCTTTGTTCGTGCAGTATTACTCTACAGAAAGAAAAGCACTGCTATGTCCTGGCTGTAGGTCCTTTTGGGTTCATCTTTTGGGGGGCCTGAACTTCCTATACCTGTGTATCTCTTTATTTCTTTGGTTTGGGGAAGATTTCAGCCATAATTTCTTCAAAAACATTTTTGATCCCTTTTTTCATTCTTCTCCTTCTGGGATCTCTGTTACATATTGATCAGCAAGCTTCCTATTACCCCATAGGTCTCTTATATTATAATCTTTTAAAAAAACATTGGCTTCCTGGCTACTATTGTGATGGGGGATTTCCTGTCTCCCAGATAATGTGTTTGCTCTTCTACATCATTCATTCTGCTGTTTATTGCCAGCTATTCTGCTATCTATTGCTCAGCTTTTGTCTTGGTGAATGAGTTTTCCAATTTTTCTTGTTTTCTCCTTATGGTTTCCAGTTGCTTTTTTACAATAATTCTGCATCTCGATAAATAGCCCCTCTTAATTCCTTCAGTATTTTCATTATCTCCTTTCTGAACTCCCTGTTAGTCTGAAGGGGTCTGTTTCATCATTTGTTCTTTTGGAACAATCCTTTTGATCTTTCAGTTGGGAGTGGTTCCTCTGCTTTACTTTACCTCTATGTCTCTTACTCTGAGTTTAGGAGAACCAATGATCTACTGTGGTCTTGGAGGGCTGTTTTTATGTGGGTGTAGACTGCTTGGATTTATAATTTTGGGGTGAGGGCTGTTTAGCACGGATGCCTGCAGCTTTTTCTCCTGTCTGTGGCCAGTGTTCTGACGACCAGCGCCCAGACTGGACACTGAGTGGGGCTCCTCTCTGCTCTGTGGTCCTCCCTGCCGTGTTGGAGGTGGGAGCTGCTCCATCGCTGTTGGAGTCGAAGCCTCCAGTCTGTTTCTGAACTGCCCTGTGACGTGGGCGGGACTAGAGCACTTCGGCTGTGAGTCTCGTCTTTAGAATCACGTCAGTGACAGTGTCACGTTTTCCTGGGCCATCAAATTCCTTTCAACTCTTTTCTTCACCTAATTAATACGGCTAGGACTTCGTAGACTTGGGCTTCCCTTATGGCTCAGCTGGTAAAGAATCTGCCTGCAATTTGGGATACCTGGGTTTGATCCCTGGCTGGGAAGATCCCCCGGAGAAGGGAAAGGCTATACCCACTCCGGTATTCTGGCCTGAAGGATTCCATGGATTGTATAGTCCACGGGGTCGCAAAGAATCGGACACGAGTGAGCGACTTCCACTTTGCTTCAGATCAGGCCAAACGAAAGTGGCAGAGCAGTCCTGGGTAAAGTAGGTTTAAATATTATTGGTCCTCTTTCCTTTACTCCCTTCTCCAACTCCTCCTTTTTAATTTAATTTTTACTTTATATTGGAGCAGATTTTATTTCAGATGTTGTGTTTTAGGTGTACAGGAACTTGATTCAGTTATACATAGACGTACGAATATTCTTTTTTACGGCTTTTTTAGCATACAAGTTATTACAGTGTGTTCAGTAGAGTTACCTGTGCTGTTCAGTAGGTCCTTTTTGATTATCTATTTGATATAAGGAAACGGCAACCCACTCCAGTATTCTTGCCCGGGAAATCCCACGGAAAGAGGAGCCTGGTGGGCTACAGTCCATGGGTCACAAAGAGCTGGGTACAACTGAGTGACTAAACAGACAGACAAGTGTGTATGTATTAATCCCATAATCACAAACTCTTAAATTACCTCTCCAGATAACTTCTTTTTTTTTTGACAATCATAAGCTGCTTTTCCAAGTCTGTGAGTCTGCTTCTGTTTTGTTAAATTAGTTCACTTGTATGAATTTCTAGATTCCACTTGGAAGTGATATCTTATGAAATTTACCTTTCTGACTTATTCACTTACTTTGATAATCTCTCAGTCCATCCAAGCTCTTGCCATGGGTGTTATTTTGTTCTCTTTTCTGGCTGAGTAGTATTCTGATGTATAGATGTACCAATTAGTCTTCATTTTTCGGTCACTGGACATTTTGGTTGATTGTATGTTTTGGTTATTATAAACAGTGCTGCTCTGAAAACAAAGGGGACACATATCATTCCGAGTTATTAGTTTCTCCGAATCTCAGCCCAGAAGTGGAATTGCTGTGTCAGACGGTTCCTCTGCGTTTAGGTGACTAGGATCCTCCATGCTGTTGGCCATAGTGGCTCCACCTATTTACACCCCCACCCAGCGTGTAGGAGAGCTCCCTTTTCCCTGCACCCTCTGCAACATTTATTCTTTGGAAATCTTTGTGATGATCACCATTCTGACCAGTGAGACGTGATTCCTTATTGTAGGTTTGATTTGCATTGATCCCAGGTGGCTCAGTGGCTAAAGAATCCGCTTGCAATGCTGGAGACACAGGAGACTCAAGTTCAACCCCTGGGTCGGAAAGATCCCCTGGAGAAGGGCATGGCAACCCAATCCAGCATCCTTGCCTGGAGAATGCCGTGGACAGAGGAGCCTGGCGGGCTACGGTCCACGGGGTCGCAAAGACAACGATTGAAGTGACTGAGAACGTAACACTGAGTGAGGAGGAGTCGCTTTCCAGGGGCTTTCCAAGGCTGTACAGTGTGAGTAAAATATGCCTCTTGAAATTGGCTCTTGAAAGTCGACTGTTATGAATTCTTTTCAGATGTTACCCCAGGCATTAATTAAAGGCAGGTGTTTTTTACTCACAGCCTCACAGGCCTTGTGAATATTATGAGCCTGTGAGTACTAGTTTTAAAGTTGCTGTTACAGGAAACGGCCACAGTGACAGCCTTTCTTCACACCCAAGTCTGGTTCCCCTGGCAATCAGAGCCTGGGGGAAAGCCTGTTCCTGGATTGTCGACAGAAGTGGAATGTGCCCAAAGTAACACCCAAGGCTTGTGCCTCATTCCTTCTTCCCTCTTACCCTTTATCTCTGCTGCTGCTACTGCTGCTAAGTCGCTTCAGTCGTGTCCGACTCTGTGCAACCCCATAGACGGCAGCCCACCAGGCTCCCCCATCCCTGGGATTCTCCAGGCAAGAACACTGGAGTGGGTTGCCATTTCCTTCTCCAATGCATGCAACTGAAAAGTGAAAGTGAAGTCGCTCAGTCGTGTCCAATTCTTTGCGACCCCATGGACTGCAGCCTACCAGGCTCCTCCATCCATGGGATTTCCCAGGCAAGAGTACTGGAGTGGAGTGCCATACCCTTTATCTCTGGGGTACCCCAATTCCTGCAGCACCGTTCAGGGGCGCAGGCTCCCATCTAGGAACCAGAGAGCACCAGGGACTTTTCAAAGCTCTTCCAGCCCCGAGGCTCCACCACGGGGAGCAGTAAGTCTCCTTTCACTGCAGGCGTGCCCGTCTGGATCCGGAGGTAATGGACCCATGCAGAGGGCAGCAGGCACTCCAGGCCCCGGGCATGGGGGGACACATTGGCAGGCACCCTCCCCAGCCCCACGACACTCCAGCCTTGGGACCCCAGCCTGCTCAGGCTCCAGGGGTGTGACACGAGCCCAGGACACCAAGGCCTGAGGGGAATAGAGTAAGGGTTGCTTGCCCTCTTTTTTCCACTAGTATACTCTTATTTTTTCTTTCTTGTTGATGTAGAGCAATTTGACTCACTTATACATAGACATGTACACGTTCTTTTCCCCGTATAGGTTATTACAGTGTGTGGAATAGGCATTCTGGTGCTGTTCAGTGTTTCCTTGAGGATGACTTCTTAAACAGTGAAAGGGTGTTAATCACTCAGTCCCGTCCGACAATGTGCAACCCCATTGGCTGTAGCCCACCAGGCTCCTCTGTCCATGGAATTCTCCAGGTAAGAATACTGGAGGGGGTTGTTGTTCAGTTGCTCAGTCATGTCCGACTCTTTGCGACCCATGGACTGCAGCACGCCAGGCCTCCCTGTCCATCACCGGGACAGGGAGTTTACTCCTGGAGTTTACTAAAACTGTCCATTAAGTCAGTGATGCCATGCAACCATCTCATCCTCTGTTGTCCCCTTCTCCTCCTGCTTCAATCTTTCCCAGCATCAGGGTCTGTTCAAATGAGTCAGTTCTTCACATCAGGTGACCAAAGTATTGGAGTTTCAGCTTCAACATCAGTCCTTCCAATGAATATTCAGGACTGATTTCCTTTAGGATGGACTGGTTGGATCTCCTTGCAGTCCAAGGGACTCTAAAGAGTCTTCTCAAACACCGCAGTTCAAAAGCATCAATTCTTCAGCACTCAGCTTTCTTTATAGTCCAACTCTTATATCCATACATGACTACTGGAAAAACCATAGCTTTGACTAGACGGTCTTTGTTAGCAAAGTAATGTCTCTGCTTTTTAATATGCTGTCTAGGTTGGTCATAACTTTTCTTCCAAGGGGTTTTGGGTTGGGGATTACTGTGAGTTTTTGAGCTGGTGATCAGAGTGAGGTTCGTTTTGCTCCTCTGTCTGCAGTGTTTTGCCCTGTGAAATGGGGTCTGAGGCCACCTGGTGACGTCGGCAATGTACGATACCTACTGCAGTTGGCATGTTGGCTGCTTTTAAAAGTTGGAGCATAAGCGGGGTTTTAGTTATGGGAGTCTTTAGTAGATAGGAGCCCTTGCTCCTTCTGTCGGGGGAGTTTGTAATTTCTTTGGTTCTGCCTCGTTGCAACAAAAATTTGAAGTGATGGACGGACCAGTGTTACAATCCCGTGTAATTTCCTTGGATGGACCAGTGTTACAGCTCCATGTTACAGCTCAGTTTTATTTAGAAAGTAAAGGAAAACACATCCTCAAGGCATGAGGGTGGGCTAACTCAAAAGACTCAAAGTGAAGAGAAACCCCTGGCTCTTTTTATATGTTATTTTCTCCTCCTCCTCGGCCTGCCCTGTGTAGATTGGGCTCGCCAGGAGTGCTGTTGGTTTTACCTGAGGTCCTTACTCCGGTCCTGGGAACTTCCTTTGTTCCATTTTATGGGCTTTCCCCTTCTTTGTCTTTTAGCCACTGCCATTCTGGATTCCTTTTTCTTATTCTAACCACCTAACACTTCCAAACGGCAGCATGTGAGTGTGTGATGTGGAAAGTATATTTAGAATCAGTGTACTGTCTGCTCCCTTGTTAGCTGTAAGGATAAGGGTCTAGTTAGTGCAATAAGTTCTGCCTTTGGGGAAGAGGTTCCTGAGGTGAGAGGTTGGGATTCAATAATTTCCATGTCAGAGACAATTGCGTATCCAGCTACTTTTTTCCTTCTGATGTCATAGAGGACATCAATATACCAAGTAAAGTCAGGGTTATTTAAAGGGGTTGAGGAAATGTGGGAGAAATGGGGCATCAGGTCTTCTATGCCTCTTTGCACGTATGGATGGGGGGCTCAGAAGAATTAGGGATAAGGGTGGCAGGGTTGAGAGTAGAACAGCGTTCAGAGGAGAACTCGGGAGATTCGAGGGTGCCATGAATTAGTTGGATGTGTGAAGGAGCTAGAAGGGTCATGGATTTGTGAGAAAGTAAGCCCTTAAAGTCATGCAGGGAACAAATGGCATTGGGTGCTCCAAAAGTGAGTTTTTTACTTTCCTGAGCAAGGAGCACTCCTGCTGCCAGAGCACGTGGGCAGGCTGGCCGTCCTCGAACTGTGGAATCTAGTTGCTGTGAGAGATGAGCGACAGGGTGAAGGAAGGGCCCTGATTTTGTCCCCAAGCTCCTAGGGCAATTTTGTGTCTCTCAGTAGTGCAGAGTGTAAAGGGGCAAGAAAGGTCAGGAAGTGCGAGAGCTGGGGCTGAGAGAATGGCTTCTTAAGGGTGTTAAAGGCTGAATGGATATTTGATTTTAGCTCTAGGGGTTCTGAAAGACCTCCTCGGGTGGCTTGATATAGGGGTTATGCCAAGACAGTGAAATTAGGAATCCAGAGATGTAGATATCCAGCTAACCCCCAGAAGGACAGGATCTCTGTTTTTGATGTAGGGAGTGGTAGGGTGGATATAAGGGACTTTCCATCGCTAGTAATACATCTTTTTGTTGGTGTTAAAAGGACTCTGAGATAGGTGACTCTAGGAAGAGAGAGCTGAGCTTTGGTGGGAGATACTCTATAGCCTCGATCAGCTAGGAAATTGAGGAGTTGTATAGTGTGTTGTTGAGAGTGTGTAAGCGAAGGACTACAAAGGAGAAGATCATCCACATATTGGAGAACAGTACTGGGAGTAAGGTCAAGGGAGGTTAGGTCTGATGTGAGAGCTTGGCCAAAGAAATGAGGGCTTTCAGGAGAGCCTTGTGGAAGGACTGTCCCTGTCAGCTGTTGGGAGCGATGATTGTCTGGGTCAGTCCAGGTAAAGGAAAAGAGGTCTTGAGAGTCTGGGTGTAAAGCGATGGTAAAGAAGGCATCATTGAAGTCAGTGAAGAGAGAATGAGAGAGAGAATATAGGGATTTGGTACTACTGGGTGTGTGGGGATAACAGCCACATTGATAAGTCTCAGGTCCTGGACCAGGCGATAGGAGCCATTTGGCTTTTTGATGGGTAGGATAGGGGTGTTATAGGGAGAGTGAGCTTGGCGCAAGAGGCCCTGATGTAGGAGTTTAGTGACGATAGGCTTTAACCCTTGTTGATGTTTTTGGGAGATGGGTATTGTGGTTGATTGGGGTGTTTAGAGGGGTCTTTGAGATGGATATGAATTGGAGCATGGTGAGAGGCAACAGATGAGTTGTCTGTATCCCAGACTATGGGGTTTATGGAAGAGGAGGACAATGGGGTGGGGAAGAGGAGGTGGGGTTGAGGAGCAGCAGCCAGGCTATGCCAGAGGGTGAGCTTGGGACAGTAATAGAGGTTTTGAATTTTGAGAGAAGGGCTCTCCCAAGAATAGGAGTGGGGCATTTTGGGAGTATGAGAAAAGAATGGGAAAATGGGGTGTCTTGAAGTGTGCAAGGTAGAGGCTTGGTTATTCGTGGTGTAGATATTAAACCATCAACCCCCATAGCAGAGACCTGGGAGACCTTGGTTTTTCCAGAACAGGCAAGCATAGCAGAGTAAGTGGCCCCGTGTCAATGAGAAAAGAGATTGGCTTACCTGCCCCTGTGAGTTACCCTGGGCTCCATAGAGGTGATGCAAGTCAGGGCTTGGGGCCCTGGGCACCTTCAGTCTTCAGCAGCAAGTCTGAGGAGGCTAGGCAGAGCTGGGTCAGAGGACTTTTCCTTGGGACCAGGAGGGGATGTCCGGATCCCTGGAGGGGGATTTCGGCAGTGGACCTTCCATGTCCCTTTATGCCACAGCTGGGACATGGGCCTGGAGGCGGCCTCGACATTAGGCATGAGTGGGCCCAGGGGCCTTCTTTGCCACATTTGAAGCAGGGTCCAGGGGGCTTCCTGTCTGTGTTGGTTGATGGAAATTTGGAGCCATGTAGCTGCTGCTGCTGCTAAGTCACTTCAGTCATGTCCCGACCCTGTGTGACCCCATAGATGGCAGCCCACCAGACTCCTCTGTCCCTGGGATTCTCCAGGCAAGAACACCGGAGTGGGTTGCCATTTCCTTCTCCAATGCATGAGAGTGAAAACTGAAAGTGAAGTTGCTCAGTTGTGTCCAACTCTTCGTGACCCCATGGACTGCAGCCCACCAGGCTCCTCCATCCATGGGATTTTCCAGGCAAGAGTACTGGAGTGGGGTGCCATTGCCTTCTCCATGGGCAGTGGCTAAAAGGTGGTATTTGGCCTGATCTTGTTGGGCCTTCTCTAGCTTTGCCTTCTCTTCCCGGTTATTGAAAATCTTAAAGGCTAAATTTGAAAAGTCTTGTTGAGGGGTTTGAGGGCCTTCTTCTGCCTTTTATAGTTTCTTTCGGATGTCTGGGAATGATTGGGAGATAAAATGGACGTTAAGGACAATGGTGCCCTCTGCTGAAGTGGGGTCTAATATTGTATATTTTTGTAGGGCTTCCGTTAACCTGGCTAGAAATTGTGCCGGGTTTTCGTTTAGTCCTTGAGTTATTAGCCGGAGCTTATCACAGTTGACGGCTGTCTGTGCTGCCTTTTGAAGGCCCACAGTGAGGCGGCGACCAGATGAGTAATCTGGGCTGCTCGTCCCTGTCTCCCTGCCTGAAAATCCCAGTTGGGATCATCTCTGGGGAAGCCGTGGCCCCACAGGCTCAGCGTCATCCATCCTGTGTTCTCATCAGCGTGTGCCCGAGAGGCCTGCCATACTCATTCCTTCTCTTCTGGGAGAGGAGTGGAGGAAAGGATGATGTGAATATCATGCTAGGTTAAGTCCTAAGACTGGGTAAGATACTGGGAATTCTCTTAGATATATATCAGGGTCCGAGGAGGAGGAGCCAAGATGCTTTTCAATCTGAGATGGACCGGTGAGGGAGAATGGGACTTGAACCGAACAATGCCTCCTGTTCCAGCTGCTTCCCCTAAAGGGAGGAGTGGAGGTGGGAAAGGAGAGGGGTCCTGTGGTGAAGTTTCCTGCTTTAAAGTTGTTCAGACTGGGTACAGGGAGGGGATCTACGGAGGTCAGGGTAAAGCCTTGGGACCCTCAGGGTAGAGGGTGGGGCTGAGGTCTCAGAACTTGCCTCCAGAACAGGCAGGGAGCGGTGTTGGGAGCTGGGAGAGAGGGAAATGGGAGGGTTCAGTTCAGTTCAGTTGCTCAGTCGTGTCCAACTCTTTGCGACCCCATGGACTGTAGCACGCCAGGCTTCCACGTCCATCACCAACTCCAGGTGACTGGCCCTTAAGGAGGGCCAGCGTCCTCCCTTTCTGACGGGTCTTTCTTATACCCCGCCAATGAAAAATTCTCTGAAGGCATGGTTAATTTTCAGCCTGTAGCTGAGTCCTGAAGTCTCATAGCCGGAGGTTTGGGATCCAGTGGTCTCATCACCTTGAGAAGGTAGGCACCAGCTGGAAGACAGAAGGTTGTTTGGGCAATGTGGTCAGTCTCAAGGGTCACGGTGATCTTATTCTTTGTTTGCAAGGCCAGCATCATGAGCCTTTTCAACCATGAGCCCCCGTGGAGGCCCTATCAACAGTAATCTTTATTCCGATGGCCTGCCCCGCTTTGCTACCAACTTCTATGTATCCTGACCTGTTTCCCACCACCTTGGAGAAGTTTCTCAGGGCTACCTGAGATGCTGCCCCCCGGGCCTGAAGTCCTGAACATTCCCACAGAAAAAAAGACACTCTGCTTTCAGATTGTGACTGCTTTTTTTTTCTTCTTTCTTTTTTTAGCCAAATTAGGTTATTACAGAGAGTTGAGTAGGATTCCTTGTGCCATACAGTGGATCCTTGTGGATGATTTTATAAATAGTAGTTTGTATGTGTTAATCTGGACTTGCCTGGGCTCAGATGATAATCTGCCTGCAATGCAGGAGACCTGGGTTCGATCCCTTGGTTGGGAAGACCCCCTGGAGAAGCGAATGGTTACAGCCTCCGGTATTCTTGCCTGGAGAATTCCATGGACAGAGGAGCCTGGTGGTCCCTAGTCTACGGGGTCACAAAGAGTCAGGCAGGACTGAGCGACTTTTACCTTTTTTATGTTAACCTAAACCAGCTAATTTCTCCCTGCCCCCATCCTTTCTTCTTGGGAATTATAAATTCCTAAGTCTGTGAGGCTGTTCCTCTTTGGTAAAGAAGTTCATTTGTATCCATTTTTATATTCCACCTAGAAGTAGGCTTCCCCTTTGGCTTAGCTGGTAAAGAATCTACCTGCAATGCGCAGACTTGGGTTGGGAAGATCCCTGGAGAAGGGAAAGGCTACCCAGTATTCTGGCTTGGAGAATTCCATGGACTGTATAGTCCATGGGGTCGCAAAGAGCTGGACACAACTGAGCAACTTTCACTAGACGTGATATCATATGATTCTTATCTTTTCCTGTCCACCTTACTTCAGTTAGAATGATCATCTCTACTTTTTTCCCTGGGCCTGGAAATGGCATTACTTGACCCTTGTTGCTTTTTAAAGGGCCATAAAAAGTCTTCTATCTCTACCCTTAGAACTATGATAACCGGAGTCTTACAGTTAGTCCTAGTTCCTGGTTGTAAATTAGAGTGGATTGTGAGAGCGGAAGCCAAAAACATTTGTCTCTTTAATACTTGTTTTCTTTTAAATTAATGCACACTTTTTATTAGAGTAAATCTGATTCACAGTGCTGTGCCTCCCCTGGAAGTACAGAATCTTGTCGACGTTCACCTGTGCGCGCGTCTATTCACATTTGCTTTCTTTCTCATGTAGGTTATTAGAGTGGCTAGCACCCACCGTTGGCAGTGTAGGTCATGTTGATTATGTATTTTATATGTATCGTCAGGATGGGGCGTCCCAGGTGGTACTAGTGATAAACAGCCCTCCTGCCAATACAAGAGACATAAGAGACGAGGGTTCTGTCCCTGAGTTGGGAAGATCCCCTGGAGGAGGGCATCGCAGCCCACCACTCCAGTGTTCTTGCCTGGAGAAGTGTATGGACAGAGGAGCCTGGTGGGCCACAGTCCATGGGATTGCAAAGAGTCGAATGCGACTTAGCAAGCATGCAGGTACTAGATAGAACAGACAACCAAAGACTGTGTCTCCTTCCCACTTTTTTAAAATTAAGTATAACTTTATTTCTCATTGTAGAAACCTTGATATACAAGTTGATATAGGGTGCAGGTATGCAAAATGTTTTTTTTTTTAATTAAAAAATACATATATGCATTCACATTTGGATTTTTTTCTCATATAAGTTATTACACAGTGTTGATGGAATATTCCCTTGGTATACCTAGTTTCTTGTGGATTACCTATTTTATGTGGAATGATTATATTAGTTACATCTAAATTTTTGAGTTTATATCTTAGCCTCTACATTTTCCTTTTTTAAGCATATCTTTTATGTCTCTGAGTCTTATGTTTTCCTTGACTAATTCATTGGTGTGAAGGTTTAGGTTCCACCTATAAGTGAAATGATATATATTTTTTCTCATTCTGACTTTTACTTAGTTTGATTGTCCTGAGTTTTGTCTGTGTTCCTGAATTATTTCCTTCTTATTTCTGGCTGAGTCATGCTGTCCTATGCACATGTGTCATTTCTTCTTTATGCGTTTATCTCTCCATAAACATCTTGTATGCTTCCACTTGTTATAAACTGTGAAGTGTAGTCCATGGCACACTTGGCCGCATAAGCCTTTTAAAAATCTTGTTTTCTCTTCAAATGCTGGTTTGGAGTGGTTCAGGCATCTATGGGACATCTACTTTCTTCTCCTAAACGCAGGTCCATACTTCTCTCTACAATGACTCTTCATTAACATGCCAGCAGCACCACGACAGGGTTCCCTTTCCTTCATGTCTTTTCTACCATTTTTTTTTTTCTTTTAAATTTATCATCATGGCCTCTCACATTGGTGCAGGGTGCTCTCCTGTTGTGATTTTGATTTTATGTCTGGCATAATTCACAGTGTTAGGTAGATTTCCATGGGCTGTTTTTTAAGCACTGTGAGTAGAATTTATTGTAGAAAAATTTATTCCTGATAGTCTGTCCTGTTTTTCATTATTGTCGATTTGTTTCCCATGAAGATTTAAGTGCAGGTATCATTTAGAGCCCAGCATTTTGTGAATATGAAGTGCTCGTGAACAATAGTTTTATGTTTGCTGTTTTGGAAAGGGCCGCAGAGTGGCAGAATTACTTCATGCCTTCCTCTTGTTACTATGGGAACCGGAGCCTTGGGTAAGTCCTGGCTTCTCATTGTAAACTGGAGTGGAATATGAGAGTAGAAGCCACCAAACCATAGATCTCATTACTTCTTCTTTGTCTTTTTTTAAGTAAGATGTATTCTTTATTGGAGTAAATTCGACTTACAATATTGTGTTTCCTCTAGTGGTATGGAGTCTTTTTCACTTACATTCTTGCAGGCTTGTATTTCTGTTTTTCACAATTAGGTTATTAGAGTGTTTAGTAAAACACCCTTGGAAAGGTGGATCCATGTTGATAATAAATTTTATATATCTCATTGTTATAACTTAATCCCAACCTCTGAATCCTCCCACCCACCCTTGTGCTAAGTTGCTTCAGTCCTGTCCAGCTCTTTGTGACCCCGTGGGCTGTAGCCCACCAGGCTCCTCTCGGCAAGAATACCGGACTGGGTTACCATGCCCTCCTCCAGGGGCTCTTCCCGACCCAGGGATGGAACCCACGTCCTTTTATGTCTCCTGCACTGGCAGCAGGTGCCTTACCACTAGTGTTACCTAGTAGCGGGAGACCCTCCACCCGTCCTTGCGTGTGTGTTCGTGACTCAGTTGTGTCTGACTCTTTGTGACCCCTTGGACTGCGGCCCACCAGGCTCCTCTGCCCATGGGATTTCCCAGGTAAGAACACTGGAGTGGGTAGCTGTATCCTTCTCCAGGTGATCTTCCTGACCCAAGGATCAAACCCAGGTCTCCTGCATTGCAGGCAGACTCTTTACCATCTGAGCCAGCAAGGGAGCCCCCTGCCCCACCTAGTAAGTTTGTTCCCTAAGGCTGTCTGGTTATTTCATATGTAAATGAGTTCTTCGGGGAGAATTTCTCATTCCCACCTACAAGTGATGTCATATGATATCTCTTTTTCTCGCTCTGACTTCACTTGCATGATTATCTCTAGATTAATCTCTATTCTTGCGAATGACATTAGTTCATTTTGTCCTGGCAGAGTCGTGATTCCATTGTGTACACGCGTGACTTGTTCTTCATCCACTCCTCTGTTCAAGGACATTCTGATTCCTTCCTTGCCTTAGCAAGTGGATATCCTGTGAGTGTACATACAAGAAATTTGATGCATGATTTATTCAAATTCTGATATCTCTGCCTATATTCATAAAAATGGACTGCCAGATCATGTGGCAGCTCTAGTTTTACTTTTAAAAGTTGGTTTTTATAGTGGCTGTTACCAACTGCATCCCACCAGCATCATAAACGTTTCCTGTTTTCTCAACCCGACTCCAGCATTTCCTGAATGTAGATGTTTTTGATGTTGGTCTTTGTGACTGTCTTGATATTGGTCTTCTCGTTGTCTTGATTTTCATATCTCTAATAATTTGCCTCCCTGAGTAACTTTTCATGTGTTCTTTATTTTCAAAAAACGTGAATTTATTTTCCTTTTGATATTTTGTTCTGACAGTTTGCCCTATTTTACATTCTTTTAATAATTACCCCTGTTTTTTTTTTTAATGCAGTTATCCTTTAGAGCCCAGCAAATTTTGTCAAGAGCTTTGGTGAAAGGACGACACGGGGTTGTATGAATAGAGTGGAGTCTATCAGAACAACACCCAAACGTTGTGCCCTTTTTTCAATTTTAAAAAATAAATATACTTTAACTTCTCACCCTAATTTTCATTAAATATATTTAAGTACTCATTCTACAATGTAAGGTGCTGCGAGTTATAGGTTTTCAAAATGCCTTCTTTAATTTTAAATATATATATATATGAAAGAGATGGGAATACCAGACCACCTGATCTGCCTCTTGAGAAATTTGTATGCAGGTCAGGAAGCAACAGTTAGAACTGGACATGGAACAACAGACTGGTTCCAAATAGGAAAAGGAGTTCGTCAAGGCTGTATATTGTCACCCTGCTTATTTAACTTATATGCAGAGTACATCATGAGAAATGCTGGACTGGAAGAAGCACAAGTTGGAATCAAGATTGCTGGGAGAAATATCAATAACCTCAGATATGCAGATGACACCACCCTTATGGCAGAAAGTGAAGAAGAACTAAAAAGCCTCTTGATGAAAGTGAAAGTGGAGAGTGAAAAAGTTGGCTTAAAGCTCAACATTCAGAAAATGAAGATCATGGCATCTGGTCCCACCACTTCATGGGAAATAGATGGGGAAACAGTGGAAACAGTGTCAGACTTTATTTTTCTGGGCTCCAAAATCACTGCAGATGGTGACTGCAGCCATGAAATTAAAAGACGCTTACTCCTTGGAAGGAAAGTTATGACCAACCTAGATAGCATGTTCAAAAGCAGAGACATTACTTTGCCAACAAAGGTTCGTCTAGTCAAGGCTATGGTTTTTCCTGTGGTCATGTATGGATGTGAGAGTTGGACTGTGAAGAAGGCTGAGCGCCGAAGAATTGATGCTTTTGAACTGTGGTGTTGGAGAAGACTCTTGAGAGTCCCTTGGACTGCAAGGAGATCCAACCAGTCCATTCTGAAGGAGATCAGCCGTGGGATTTCTTTGGAAGGAATGATGCTGAAGCTGAAACTCCAGTACTTTGGCCACCTGATGCGAAGAGTTGACTCATTGGAAAAGACTCTGACGTTGGGAGGGATTGGGGGCAGGAGGAAAAGGGGACGACAGAGGATGAGATGGCTGGATGGCATCACTGACTCGATGGACGTGAGTCTGAGTGAACTCCGGGAGTTGGTGATGGACAAGGAGGCCTGGCGTGCTGGGATTCATGGGGTTGCAAAGAGTCGGACACAACTGAGCGACTGATCTGATCTGATCTGATTCACATTCAGACTTTTCCTCATATTGGTTATTATAAATGGTCACTAGAACTCCATTGATAGGTAGGTCCTTGTTGAGTATTGATTTTATATGGAATGATTGTATTTGTTACATCTATGGTTTTGAGTTTATCCCTTGCCCAATTCTTCCTCCTTTAGAAAGCACGAGCTTGTTCCTTAAGTCTCTGAACCTGCTTATGTTTTCTCAGTTCACTGGTGTGCATTTTTAGATTCTAACTATGTAATATGACATTTGTATTTTTTTCTGATTCTGACTTCACTTATTTTGATTACCTATTTTTGTCTGTGCTCCTGAAAATGTCATCATTTCATTCCCTTTTTGTGGCTGAATCGTATTACATCTTCTTTATCTGTTCACCTCTCCAGAAATATTTTTTGGCCTCCTTGGTTGGATATTGTAAATTCACACTTGGCTGATGTGCCTTTTGCAAGTCTTGCTTTCTCCTCAGACACTCTTCATGAGGTTCTGCAGGATTTTTATGTAGGTCTCTTTTTATCACGTCAAGGCAGTTCCATCCTTTCTCTCCAGTGACCTTCACCATTACCGTGTCACAGACACCATTACAGGATTCCTTTCCAGACACGTATTCTTTGAAGATTTTTCACGACGGCTTTTCACAGCGCTGCCAAGTCACGCTTCCTGGAAGGTGTGACTTCCATGTCTATCATAATTCACAAAGTTTACAACTTTTCGTGGACTCTTTTAAAAAAACAGTATGAGTTGAATTACTTTAGAAATTTTCTGGATTGTTAGCCTAGTTTTTATGATTTTTGATTTATTTCCCTTAAAATTTGTTGAGGTGCAGGTATCATTTAGGGCTCAGCGTCCTTGGAATATGAAGTCACCATGAACAGTGGTTTTGATGTTGCCTTTTTCAGAAATGGGCTCAGGGCGACAGAAGGCCTTCACGTTCTCTCTCGTTACTCTGGTGTCTGGGGCTTGAGGCGCCATGCTGCTGGTTGTAAACTAGAGTGAAATGTGTGAGCAGAAGCCACCCAAAGCTTTCATACTTTTTTTCCTCCAAAGTAATGTGTATTTTTTATTAAAATAAAAGACTTACAGAGTTGTGGGATTTTTGTAGGTAGCCAAATCTTACTCAGTTTTATTTATATTTTTATTGAGGTTTGGAGTTTTTTCACATGTCGGTTGTTATAGAACGTTCAGTACACCCCTTTCCAAAGCAGGTCCATGTTGATTACTTTTTATGTATTTGTGGATATGAGTTAATTCCTTCTTCCTAATCTACCCCCTTTCTCTCCACCACTTACCTTTGGTGACCATAAGTTTGTTGTCTTAGACTGTGTATTTATTTCACATGAAAATAAGCTTCAAATAATGAGTACCTCCGTCCCACCTATACATGACATCGCACAATATTTTCTCTCAGTCTGACTTACTTTATATTTTCCTGGTGGCTCAGATGGTAAAGAATTCGCCTGCAATGCAGGAGACCTGGGTTCAGTCTCTGGGTCAGGAAGATCCCCTGGAGAAGGGAATGACAACCCACTCCAATATTCTTCCCGGGAGAATCCCATGGACAGAGGAGCCTGGCGGGCTACAGTCCATGGCGTCTCAAAGGGTTGGCTGAGCAACCAACACTTTCACTTTTTCCTTCATTTATTCAAGTCCCTGCAAATGGCATGACTTCCTTGTGTTCAGTCAGTCGTATTTTGCTGCATACATGTGTCGCCTTCTCTTCAGCCATGCACCAGTCCATGCACACTGTGCTTCCTCACCTGCTCCATGTCTTGGCTATTCTTTATGCACCACGTAGTGCATGCTTGGCTGCATACGTTTTAGAAAATCTGGATTCCTCCGCATACACTCTCATGAGCGGGACTGTCAGGTTATATGGTAGGTCTCTTTCTTTTTTCCAAATGCACATCTAGGGAGGTCCTCGTAGTAACCGTTACCAATAAAATCGTCCCAGCACCTGAAGCGTCTTTCTCCTTCACCTTACTAGCATTTCTTGTTTGTAAATGTTTTGAGAGTGATGTTTTTGACTTTTCTATGGTGATATATCATTGTGTCATTTTGATTTTCCTATGTCTAATTCTTGAGGTCGTGTCATTTAGAGCTCAACAAGTTTTCAGAATATTAAGTACTGATGAGCAAAAAGTAGTATGGTTGCTGTTTTGGGGTGTGGCCACAGGGTGGCAGGATTTCCTCATGTCCAAAGTGGTTAGTAAGCTAAGCCTTTAGAATCAAGAGAGTCTGATGGCTGAAAAGGTTTTAAAAGATCCCATTACGTATCTAGCATCAAGTATCTAGAATCAGGAGTATTTGACCTGCACTCCACAGGATCATTTTAAGATCCAATAGTTTGTTTTAAAAGATGCTTTTTGTTCCTTGGAAGGAAAGCTATGACAAATCTAGACAATGTATTAAAAAGCAGAGACATCACTTTGCTGACAAAGGTCCGTCTAGTCAAAGCTATGGTTTTTCCAGTAGTCATGTATGGATGTGAGAGTTGGACCATAAAGAAGACTGAGTGTCCAATAAGATTATGGAGAGTCCCTTGGACTGCAAGGAGATCCAACTAGTCAATCCTAGAGGAAATCAACCTGGACTATTTATTGCAAGGTCCGTTGTTCAAGCTGAAGCTTCCATACTTTGGCCATCTGATGTTAAGGGCCGACTCATTGGAAAAGACACTGATGCTGACAAAGATTGAGGGCAGGAGAAACAGGTGGCAAAGGATGACATGGTTCGATAGCATCACTGACTCAGTGAATGTCTCCCAGAATAACTCTGGGAGCCAGTGCAGGGCAGAGGAGTCTGGTGTGCTGCAGTCCGTGAGATTGCAAAGAGTCAGACACGACTGAGCAACTGAACAGCAACAGTTTGTTTTCCACTTGTGAGAAGCTAGGCAAAGTAGTTTCCAGGCAATCAAACCCAACTTTATAAAATTTATGTGTCCAGCCAGGGTCACTGGACAAATTGCTTTAAGGCTAGTCCCAGGCAGACTTCTGTAAAACTCTAAAAGCATTTTATGTGCTCAATTGCTGAGTGTCTAACTCTTTGTAACCCCATGGACTCTGTATGCCAGGCTCCTCTATCTGTGGGATTTTCCAGGTAAGAATACTGGAGTGGGTTGCCATTTCCTCCTCAAGGGGATCTTTCCAACCCAGGGATCAAACCTGCATCTCTTGCATCTCCTCAGCTACCTGGGAAACCCAAAAGTATTTTATTACTAGATAATTTGGATCTACAGAGAGACAAAGTCTCTTTCTGTTGTTATTTGTAAATGCTTCTTTATATAGCTCTATTTAAATGGCTTTGTGCTCTTCTAATATGACTTTCTGATGTCAGTGGCCTTGCTTTACGAACTTATGCACCAAACTATTTTGTCTTCTAGGGCTTCCCTGGTGGCTCAGTGGTGAGTCCACCTGCCAATGCAGGAGACACTGGTTCAATCCCTGGATTTGGGAAGATCCCCTGAATGAGGAAACGGCAACCCACTCCAGTGTTCTTGCCTGGAGAATCCCAGGGACAGAGAGGAGCCTGGTGGGCTACAGTCTATTTAGACACAACTAAATAGCAGCAATTTTGTCTTCTGCCCAAGTGTGGTTTGCTACTGTTTAGTCACTAACTCGTGTCTGGTTAAAAAAGCAAGCAAACCAGCCAGCCAGTGAACGGTTTTTTAAACAGGCTGAAGGTGCCATCTACTGCCCCACCTATAGAAAATGCCCAAGGAATGTAGTCGGCCTTATTGACTGAGAGCCAGAGGAACTAGGGTATTATGGCAAGTTAGACTCTAATTGTCTTCACATCTAATTATCTTCCGAGTTGTATTCTGTCTGTAATGAGTTACGTAGTTATATCTTATGGTCTCTCCCTGACATTCTTCAACCTCTGGTTACAGAATAAGACACTGAAAATCATTTAAAATTATAAGACAGGGTCAGGTTAATGCACTTTCCATTAGATCCCGATTGCCCAATGCCAAAATGCCTTCAGGGTTCTGGAGCAAAGATGCTCTTTGCTGCTTCAACTCCTAGTAATGACCGAAGCCCAGAGCACCCTGGGCAGCAGCTCCTACTGCAGACGTGACTGTATTTATTTTACAGCGTGTTGAACAGTGACAGAAAAAGAGGAAGCTCTAACAGGGGAAGCTTTCAGGTACGCAAAAATTGTTTCATTTTTTTTTTGTATGGTTTTGCTGTTTGGTTTTTCACGGAACATCCATGGTAGAACAGGCCCAGACCGATTTTTGAGAATAAAATGTACATTTTCTTCTCCTGAGAGAATGCTGTCTGCCAAGTTAATTAAAACCTGTCTTTTCTATGAGTTTGGCATAAATTATGACTTGCTTTGGACAAACTGATTTCCAGACTGGCTTAATCCCAGAGAGTGCTCAAGGAATGCTCCAGCAACTGGAGCCGACAACAGTGCGCCCAGGGTTTTGTTATCTGTGGGGCATGTGTGTCTTTAACCCTTGGGCGGAGATCTGCTCTTCTCTCCCACATAACTTACCATTTGTTTGACTCTGAAATATACTGTTTAGTCTTTATGATGAGCTTGTTCTGTGTATGGAAAGCGATTTTTAAAATACAAACAACACACACTGTCGATCAAGTTCATCCTGCAGTAAAAGCACCTGAAAAACTGGATAATTTAGAGTGAACGTGAAATTTCTTTCACACCCATCAAGTTATGTGGTTCATTATTCCTTCAACTTTTTAAAAAACATCTTCACATACACATTTATTTACTCACAGTTTCATATTTAGCTGCTGTTAAACAATAGTATGACTTTGAGGTGCCACTATGTCCTGTGTAGGGGGTGGTTTTCCACTGCTGTTTGATAATTTGATAATAGTATATAAAAAGCTTTCTTTAGAGCCTCATGATTCTGCATAACCATATCCAGGTTCATATTTCATTTCTATCTCACGTTCCTCAATCACTTATGTATAATTTAAAAGCTTCTATTTTCTCAGAGGTAAATTTTCTTCAAAGTGGATGTTAAAGCCCAGTCCATCAGGCACTTTTTGGGGTTTCTTAACATATTCTATAATCCTGTCTCAAATTCCTTAAAACTTCGAGCAATAGTTATGTCTGTTGTCTATTATGGGGTCGACTTCCTGCAACCCCATAAGACTATAGCTCTCTGGGCTCCTCTTCTGCCCATGAGATTTTCCAGGCAAGAATCCTGGAATAGGTTGCCATTTCCTCCTCTGGGGGGATCTTCCCCACCCAGGAATGAACCACATCTGCATTGACAGGCAGATCTTTACCACTGAGCCACCTGGAAAGCCCTCATGACTAACTAAACACATCGGTCAGAGCTGATGAACATTAGAGACTGTTGTTCAGTTGCTAAGTCATGTCCAACTCTATGACTATGGACTGCAGCACACCAGGCTTCTCTGTCCTTCACCATCTCCTGGAGCTTGCTCAAACTCGTGTCCATCAAGTCAGTGATGCCATCCAACCCCTCTTGCTCTCTGTCACCCCCTTCTCCTCTTGCCTTCAATCTTTCCCAGCATCAGGGTCTTTTCCAATGAGTCAGTTCTTCACATCAGGTGGCCAAAGTATTGGAGTTTCAGCTTCAGCATTAGTCCTTCCAAGGAATACTCAGGACTGATTTCCTTTGGGATGGACTGGTTAGATCTCCTTGCAGTCCAGACCTTCTCCAAATCCGGAGGAAATATCAGCATCTTGGGATTATCACAGAGCCAGGCCCCTTCAACCACCTTTCAATTATCCATTCACTAGTGACTGGAAACCAGCTGCTCTTGGTACTGGGAAAGAACCAACCCTGCTTTCATGAAGTTTTCAGTCCAGCAGAGAAATCAAATAGGAACTGACAAGCTGATGAATGTTGTCGTTCAGTCGCTGAGCCACGTCAACTCTCTTGCGACCCCACGGACTATAGCTTGCCACACCCCTCTGTCCATGGGTTCTCCAGGCGAGAATATGGAGTGGATGGCCTTCCCTTCTCCAGGGGATTGAAACCCACCTCTCCTGCAGGGACAGACTTTTCACAGCTGAGCCACCTAGGAAGCCTGATGAATAAGAGCGTGAATTACAGAGGTGCTCTGGGAGCTGATGGTGAGAGGGTAAAGGGCAGGAAGGCCAGAGGTGTCCAAGTGGCAGGAGGAAATAAATTGCAAGTGGCGGACGTTTTATTTCCTTTTCTGTTGATGAAATCAGTTCTGCCTAAGACTAACCTTTTTTTTTTTTTTTTCTTTTCTCAAACCTTGGGCTGGTAATGGCTCAACAAACCAGTATTCACGTCAATTGTTTATGGCTGCAGGACACCTTGTGCCATCCTGTCTCAAAAGTGCATTTTGTGGGAGAAGGGCCGGGTGAAATTCCCTCAGCTTTGTGGTCTCTCTTATCTGATTAGCAGCTCGCCAACAGACATAAAATGCCTTGCTAAAAACTAGCAAGCGGACACGCTTTCTTTCCCCTACTGATGTCTATGTCAGCCTCATCTCTGACCCCAGATCGAACTCTTTTCCTGTGGAGGTCACGAATCCCAGCGTAACACATGGCTCACAGCAGCAACCTTTCAGTGGGAAGAGTTAGGGAAGACTCCCCTGAAGAAAGGATATTACTGAACTTGAAGAAATCTGATGGGGAGGTGGCTGAAATAGGGATAGGGAGAAGAGCTCTACAGGCAGGAGGAGAGCATATGCAAAGCCCTGGGATCAGGGGAAAACCATATTGGCAAGGAGCTAAACTGGATTGGCTGGGAGGCGAGTGAGGAGACAGAAAGAACACTTACGGAAGGACAGGAGCCTCGAGCCTGATGGTAAGGAGAAACTAAGGGTGAGGCTTTCATTTATAAAAAGTAACATTTTCTACTATTGGAAAGATAGATTGGGAGGGGGATACAGAGAGAACAACTTTTGGGGGTGGGCGGAGATGGAAAATGGCAACCCACTCCAGTACTCTTGCCTGGAAAATCCCATGGACAGAGGAGCCTGGTAGGCTGCAGTCCATGGGGTCGCTAAGAGTCAGGCACGACTAAGTGACTTCACTTTCACTTTTCACTTTCATGCACTGGAGAAGGAAATGGCAACCCACTCCAGTGTTCTTGCCTGGAGAATCCCAGGGATGGGGGAGCCTGGTGGGCTGCCATCTATGGGGTCACACAGAGTCGGACACGACTGAAGCGACTTAGCAGCAGCAGCAGCAGGAGATGGAAACCGAGACATGGTAATCCAGGTCAGGGATTCAACAAGTGAGAAAATAGAGATCAACCCTGAGAACTTGATTCTTGGCCATCCTCCCGAGGAGGACAAAGACAGGAGAAGGAGAAATGCTGCAGCTGAGCCCAGCCTGCAATGGCACCCTACTCCAGTACTCTTGCCTGGAAAATCCCATGGACGGAGGAGTCTGGTAGGCTGCAGTCCATGGGGTCGCTAAGAGTCAGACACGACTGAGGGATTTCACTTTCACTTTTCACTTTCATGCACTGGAGAAGGAAATGGAAACCCACTCTAGTGTTCTTGCCTGGAGAATCCCAGGGATAGGGGAGCCTGGTGGGCTGCTGTCTATGGGGTCGCACAGAGTCGGACACAACTGTAGTGACGTAGCAGCAGCAGAGCCCGGCCTGGATGAGCTGACCTGCAGATGCACAAATCCAGCCAAGTCCGGTTTAGATTAGCCAACTTCAGTCAACAAATAGTTAGACCTACATTGGGCATACATTCTAAGTCACTTCAGTCGTGTCCGTACTCTTTGCAACCCCAAGGACTGTATGGAGCCCGCTCCTCCGTCTATGGGATTCTCCAGGCAAGAACACCAAGGCGGTTGCCCTTTCTTCCTCCAGCGCATCTTCCCCAACCCAGGGATTGAATCTGCATCTTTAACGTCTCCTCCATTGGTAGGCAGGTTCTTTACCACTAACAAATCTTGGGAAGGCCCAGACCTGAGGCTAAGTTATTAAAATGGCCAATGAATACAAAAGCATCTTGTCTAGTAAGGTGTTTACTTTTTCAAGGCCACAGAGCAAACCACAGCTGGGGGTAAAGGAACTTCACCAAAACTTTGGTCTCCTGTCTGGCACCATTTCCACAAACATTGTCTACGCTTTTGATAACAAGTGCTGGAAGAACAGGCAGTGCCCGGTATAGGGTCAACATTGGAGACAAGGGTGTGAGATAAGGCCGGAGGGGAGGATGAGAGAGAAGGAAGGAGGAAAAGTGGCTTCAGGACAGCAGATCCAGAAGGCAAACTGTCTGGGTGAACGGACGGGACACATCAACAGGACTCAGTGTTTGGACGTGAGGAGTCTGGGGCGGGGTCGTCCAGGAGGAGTCTCAGGTATGGGCTGTGGGGCCTGAGTGATGAGGGCCCCGCTAGTAGACAGAGGAACCATTCTGCAACTTTCTCCTCCTGCTAGATTCAAACCAACTTAAACTCAAACAGGAAGACCAAGTATACGAACTCATAGTTCCAAAGGTTGAAACACTACTTTCTTCATTCATTTTATGAAAAAAAAAGAATCCAGCACAAAAAAGCAATTTAAAAAAGCTTTAATCTGTGACAAAATGTTGGGCTTCCCCGGTGGTTGAGATGGTAAAGAATCTTGCCTGCAGGGGCAGGAGACCCAGGTTTGATCCCTGGGTCAGGAAGATCCCCTGGAGAAGGAAATTACAATCCCCTTCCTATATTTGCCAGGAGAATCCCATTGACAGAGGAGCCTGGTGGGCCACAGTCCATGGGGTTGCAAACAGACACACTGAGCTATTGACACATACGACAAAATTTTTTACCCATAGCTCTCTGTAAAACGAATGCCCTATTTCTGTGTGTTTATTGGAAGAGGAGGAAACAGTGGCGAGGGGAGGATTTTTAAATTAAAACTAGGTAAGAAGACTGACCTACAAACTGTCCTCCTGGTTCAAAGACTGCAACTAAAATCCACTGTAAAATAACAATTATACAGAAAAAAAAAGTTACGTTTTTAACAAAATGAACAGATTCTTTATTTTATGCACTTCATGCAAACTATTACTGTTGTCTAAAAGGATTCCTCCCACACTGCACCCAGGCTGGACATATAACAGCAGCTGAAAAAAAGGGCTGTACAAGCAGAAGGTGAAAAGCGTTGGCTACACAGAAGATAACGTTCCCTCTGAGTTGGTAACTGTCTGGACCTACCCCACAGGTAAGGACACCTTGACAAGAAAGCATGGTCTGAACCCTGGTGGGTCAAACCTCGACTGAAGACAAACCACGTGAGCTGTTACAGAACATTTTAGAAGTCACCTTGTTGACCTGGGCCAGTGGTTTTATCACAGCGGATTTAGAGGTGAAATAGCCTGTGTCAGTGGGAGGACACAGCTGGTTAGATCAATGCAGGTGATGTCAGCCAGGCTCACTTTGGATGTTTGTGATAAATAACACCAGCCCGTGGGAACTTGTCTCCACACATCACCAGGGTGGGTAACACCACTCGTCAGTCTAGTATTGAGGTTGTTAAATAAGATCTACAGGAAAACTGGAAGTTGGTTTTAAGAGAAGGAAAAAAACTATAATGATTTAGGTAGGATACAGCTGCTTACTCCCAGCCCAATAATTTTCCCTATAGACCATAATGGCTCACCTCCCACCTCTAAAAACAGAACAATTTTTAGTTCTCAAATTTTCCTGAGGCCTGTACATCAGGGTCATGAATTTGAATTCAAGTTGACTCCCTTTGGGCTTTCCTAGTAGCTCAGATGGTAAAGAATCCCCCTGCAGTGCAGGAGACCCGAATTTGATCCCTGGGTCAGAAAGATCCCCTGGAGAAGGAAATGGCAACCCACTCCAGTACTCTTGCCTGGAGAATTCCATGGATGGAGGAGCCTGGTGGGCTACAGTCCATGAGATCAGACATGACTGTGTGACTAACTTTCACTTTTCACTTTGACTCCATTTAGGGTGTAGGACAGGATGCTCTTGATTAACATTAGGTTAGTATTAGTTGCTCAGTCGTGTCTGACTCTTTGCCACCCCTTTATGGCCCACCAGTCTCCTCTGTCCATGGTTCTCCAGGCAAGAATAGTGGAGTGGATCACCATTCTCTCCTCCAGGGGATCTTCCCAACACCCAGGGATCGAACCCAGGTCTCCTGCATTGCAGGCAAACTCTTTATTGTTGGAGCTATATTTAGGGAAGACCTAAATATTAGGTTCAAAGACCCTAAAGAGAGAATCCAGGAATCTCTCTCAGAGCAGACACAGGTTAGATGAGAGAAGACAGAGGTTTAGATGAAATGAATCAAGAGAAACAGTTACCCAAGAGACACTCACACCGAAGTAGCAATCAGCAAGCAGCAGTGTCATTATCTTAAAATTAGCCCCAGTCACTTGGTTGACACCAGTAGAGCTGGAATGTGCACTTTAAGTCTTTCTGAACCAGCTGGTTGCAAACTCAGCCTAGCTGTGCTGACAATAATGTGGCTCATGGTGGTTCATGAAATATTTTGGCTGCACGTTTGTTTTCAAAGGGCGCTTTCAAGGATCCACTGACTTACCAGGAAAATAAGGAAAATGGCTTCCTAGAAATAATCCAGTACTTCATGAGAAATGCTGGGCTAGATGAAGCACAAGCTGGAATCAAGATTGCCAGGAGAAATAACAATAACCTCAGATATGCAGATGACACCACACTTATGGCAGACAGTGAGGAAAAACTAAAGAGCCTCTTGATGAAAGTGAAAGAGGAGAGTGAAAAAGTTGGCTTAAAACTCAACATTCAGAAAACTAAGATCATGGTATCTGGTTCCATCACTTCATGGCAAATAGATGGGGAAACAGTGGAAACATTGACAGACTTTATTTTGGGGGAATTCCAAAATCACTGCAGATGCTGACTGTAGCCATGAAATTAAAAGACACTTGCTCTTTGGAAGAAAAGTTATGACCAACCTAGAGAGAATATTAAAAAGCAGAGACATGACTTTGCCATCAAAGGTCCGTCTAGTCAAAGCTGTGCTTTTTCCAGTAGTCATATATGGATGTGAGAGTTGGACTATAAAGAAAGCTGAGCACCAAAGAATTGATGCTTTTGAACTGTGGTGTTGAAGAAGACTCTTGAGAGTCCTGTGGACTGCAAGGAGATCCAACCAGTCCATCCTAAAGGAAGTAAGTCCTGAATATTCATTGGAAGGACTGATGCTCAAGGTGAAACTCCAATCCCTTGGCCACCTGATGTGAAGAGCTGACTCATTTGAAAAGCCTCTGATGCTGGGAAAGATTGAAGGCGGGAGGAGAAGGGGTCGACAGAGGATGAGATGGTTGGCTGGCATCACCGACTCGATGGACATGAATTTGAACAAGCTCCGGGAGTTGATGATGGACAGGGAGGCCTGGTGTGCTGCAGTCCATGGGGTCGCAAACAGTTGGACAAGACTGAGCAACTAAACTGAACTGAATGAAGGATGAAACAATTTGAGGACTCTTGTCAAAGTGTGACCTGAGTTTCAATAAAAGCGTAATTGATTAAACATAGCTCATGGATATGAAAGAGTTTGAAACATAAAGAAGACCTAAAACTTAATCAGAAAGCTATGACCACTGAGGGGCTACAAGATAGACAATCTATGTGAATTAGCAAAGCAACACTGCCTGTGAATATAAACTACCATGGGGAGATTTTAAATGAAGACCGTCACTGAAGGAGCCGCCTAGAATTCACGTGTAGAAAAATGACTGAATGAATATTAGGTGAGTGATTTTTCCAGGTCTCTTCTTCCTTGTCAATAACAAGGATTTTGCACTAGAGAAAAGCCCACTGAATGTAATGAATACAAGGAATTTCACTTATAACAATTTTAATTCCACGTGTGTTAACTCACACAGGACAGAAGCTGCATACTTTCAGCCCTGCTAGTAGAGACTGCAGCCATTATTCCTCATTGAATTGAGGTAAGCTAATTATACTGGGGGAAATAAAAAACACACAGATCTTAGAATGTGGAAGGTCTTCAGTCAACCCTCCAACCTTTTTATATGTTCCAAAGAATTTGCGATGTATTTTTTTTTTTTTTTACACTTAATCTGGATTGAACTTGAACGTTAGCCATCTTAAAGGGAAACCACAAAAGTATATCGGTGTGCATCAGCTTCAGTTTGTGAGCTTGTTAAAACTGCAGATCCAATTCTGGCTCACCAGCTGTGAGTGATTACTGCTTACCTATACTTGTAACAGGAACCCTAGGCGATAATGATGCAAGTGAGTCTGCGACACTTTGAGTAACATAAGCTGAGAATTCAGGAGATTCTGCTTTGTATAAGATACATAATTTTAATCTCAGTGCTTTGTCAGTAACAAATACATTAAAGCTACTTCTTTTGCTTTTTTTTTTTTTTAACTACTATACCTGATGCATATGCTCCTGGATATGAGGTATCCAAAAGTAATGGGGTTTACCTTCATATACTATAGATATTGGAGAAGGGAATGGCAACCCACTCCAGTGTTCTTGCCTGAAGAATCCCAGGGACATGGGAACCTGGTGGGCTACAGTCCATGCGGTTGCAAAGAGTCGGACATGACTGCACGACTCACACACACACACTCTGGACACAGCATCCATGCAGTTGTCTGCTGCTGCTGCTGCTGCTGCTGCTGCGTCGCTTCAGTCGTGTCTGACTCTGTGCGACCCCATAGACGGCAGCCCACCAGGCTCCCCTGTCCCTGGGATTCTCCAGGCAAGAACACTGGAGTGGGTTGCCGTTTCCTTCTCCAATGCATGAAGGTGAAAACTGAAAGTGACGTCACTCAGTTGTGTCCAACTCTTCGCCACCCCACGGACTGCAGCCTACCAGGCTCCTCCATCCATGGGATTTGCCAGGCAAGAGTACTGGAGTGGGGCGCCATCGCCTTCTCCAACGGTTGTCTAGAGCAGTGGAAATATTGGTGCCAGGCTCTGCTTATGCTTAGAAACAGATGCTCCCACTCCCATTTCCGGGCCAAGTGGTGTTGCAGGGCCGTTAGTTGCAGGCCCATCTGACCTGCCCAAGCAGAGGCCAGGAGAAAGCCTTCAGGCAGAGAGTTCCAAGTTCATGCTGAGTCATACCAGAGGCACAGACTAGAACTCTCAGTGTTTGAGAGAGCAGAAGGCAACACTTGTGTCATGAAGACAGTTACGGAAGTAAACCGTAGAGGGAAATGAAGCTTCCTGGGGGGCTCAGTGGTAAAGAATCCACCAGCCAATGGAGGAGACCCAGGTTCGATCCCTGGATGGAGAAGATCCCCAGGAGAAGCAAATGGCAACCCACTCCAGTAGTCTTGCCTCAGAGAATCCCATGGACGGAGGAACCTGGCAGGTTACAAGTCCGTGGGGTCTCAAAAGAGTCGGATATAACTTTGCAACTAAGCAACAACAAAACAGAGGGAAATGCATTAGAGACAGCAGAGTGATGGGCTAATATCATTAACATAAATCAGAAACACAGAAGCAAAAGCATATTATGTATGTCTCTCTCATAACTTCTATGTGGACACATTTAGACCACATTACACACTACCTCTTGGGGAAGAAGAATAGAAAGTTGGGGGCTTCCTGGAAATTGATGAGGAAATGCTGTCATAACCTGGGGAGGGGGCAGTGATTTAAAACGTCCATGTCCTCCTGCTCCTCTAGGCTAATGGGTCTGCGCTTCCTGGAGCCTCTCAAAACCCTAACCTCCCACAGCACACACAGGACATCCATATTCAGGCTGCCTAAGAGTAAGAACTGTGTGGACTACAAGGTCCCTCCCCTTTGAACCCCGAGGCCTTGGCTCACCAGGGTACATTGGAACAGGAGGGGCACAGGGTCAACCCAAGTCCCCACGACTACATTTCCCAGAGCTCCGGGGTGACGGTAACTAGACTAGGGGGTGGAGCACTTTGCAGACAGGAAGGAGAGCTCTTCCTGGGCTGGGCCAGGAAGTGGAAGGGTGGCCGTCGCCCTGATTCCTGGTCGTGGGTCCCAGAGAGCTCGGTGAGTGACCTGTTTATGCTTGGAAATTGGGGCTTGATCCTATTTCAAATGTGAGTCCAGGGGACTGGAGACTGAATTTCAGGTCCTAGGACAGTTCAGGAAGTTTGCCTGACACGTGCTTACGCTGTAATTGCTGTGCAGGATAACAGAGCTGCAGACCCCCACTGCAGCTGTCAGGGTTAGCGTCACAGCCACCCAACACGCCAGCTGGGAAGACTCGGCAGGACACAGAAGCATCTCTAAATGTCAGTTTATCCCTCGGAACGCTGGAGCTAATAAGAGAGCTTACTTAGAAAGTCTGTTGTGAGGATTAAAGGAATATATAAAAGATAGCTAATGTGTACAACACGTGTTTCAGAGGACAGTGTTCTCCTCTCAGATAATTGCAACAGTGATGTCCACCTTCTCTGAACCTAACTGAGCGTGTCCCCAAGGGCTCAGTCAGTCCTGCAGGCAGCAAGTTCAGGGTCACTCCGGCTCCTCCGGCATTAAGGGATCAGAAGTTCTCTATTGGTCCCAAAACACCCAGGGAGGCTGGGTTGCGTTGTCTGCACAGTGTAAGAGAATTCTTGGGAGGTTTTCTCTGGATAGAAGGAGGGGCCCAACGGTCTCCAGGAGCCATACATGCCAGGAACAACTCTCTCACCATCAGGCAGGCTGATGACAGCATTCCTGGGGCACTGATGAGCAGAGTTCTGCAGGAGAGAGGAGCCTGTGGAGGCGGACGGCTCCAAAGCCAGGGGCCCTGTGAGCTGCCTGCTCTGGACTTTGCTCCCCTGCCCTGACCTGTGCCCACAAAAACCATATGCCTGTTTGCTCTCTGATCACTGAACTTTACCTTCCCTTGAGTCACTGTTTAGTTTCTCAGCCACACAATAGCTGATCCCACCCTCTCGCACTCAGAAAAAAGTTGTTACCTGCCAACTATATATATATAGTTCCATCCCACCCAGAGACTTATTTTGTTTGGCCTTGACAGGTTTCAACAGTTCAGAGCCAGTTGTAAAAACAGGTAGATTACACCCACAAATCTGAGTTTCTACTTCTCCTCAAAAGGGAATAAAAGGCAAAACAAACATTCAGACCTTTCTGCTGACGGAGTCTGACCTTCTTTGGCTGTTCTCCTTGGACGGGCAGCTCCACAGCCCGCCTGCGCTCTCAGCATTGTGAAGAGGGGCTGTGGGCTTGGCTTGCCAGGCAACCTCTTTTTTTTTCATCCAGAAGATCACTGGGCTGGCCACTTGCACCCTAGGACTGGGCTGGTTCACAGGTCCTTGCAGTAAGCTTCGACACCAAAAAAACAGGTAAGAAAAGGGAAGGGAGGGCTTGCCTGGTGGCTCATGGGAAAAAAAATCTGCCTGCAATGCAGGAGCCACAGTTTCGAACCCTGGGTCAGGAAGATTCCCTGGAGAAGCTCCCTGGAGGAGGGCATGGCAACCCACTCCAGTATTCTTGGCCTGGGAAATCCCATGGGCAGAGGAGTGTGGTGGGCTACAGTCTATGGGATAGTGAAGAGTTGGACAAGGCTGAGTGACTGAACAGCAAAGGGAAGGGGTGGGAAGGAGAGGAAAAGAAACTCAGAGCACAGGGAAAGAAAAGCCACTGGAAGCATCTCTAAATCCTACTCTTCAGCTGGGCAGCTCTATTCTAAGCACATACCCAGTGAATTGAAATCAGATACAGGAAAAAGCACTTGGGCACAGATTCTGTCTGCAGCGCTGTTCGCAGCAGCTGAAGCTGGAAGCCCTCAAAGAGACAGGGAGGCGCCTGGGGGCTGCAGAGGCGGGAGGGGTTGAGGAGTACCTGCCCACGAGTCTGGGGTCTTACTGGGGGCGTGAGAGAGTTCGGAACTAAACAGAAGGGTGGCTGCACCAAGTTGTGAAGGTACCAAAGGACTGAATCGTTCACTTTAAATGGTTTAGTTAGGTCGTGTGATTGTCACACCAATTTTTTTTTTCAATCTACATTTTTGCATATCTTCTTTTTTTTTTAAATTTTATTTTATTTTTAAACTTTACATAATTGTATTAGTTTTGCCAAATATCAAAATGAATCCGCCACAGGTATACCTGTGTTCCCCATCCTGAACCCTCCTCCCTCCTCCCTCCCCATACCATCCCTCTGGGTTCTCCCAGTGCACTAGCCCCAAGCATCCTTAATCTGTTTAGTCATGACAGGCTTCCTGTCTGGTGCCTCAGATGGTAAAAAATCTGCCTGCAATGCAGGAGACAGAGATTCGATCCCTGGGTCCGGAAGCTCCCCTGGAGGAGGGCATGGCAACCCACTCCAATATTCTTGCCTGGAGAATCTCATGGACAGAGGAGCCTGGTGGGCTACAGTCCATGATGTCCAAAGAGTGGAACACGACTAAGCGACTAACACTTCCAGTCACAGCAGAAAGGCTGGCGGGAGATACTGCCCCTGCTTCTGGCCCAGAGTGTGACTTCGGGGCCTCACTCCCTGCCCCTGGGACCTCACTTTATTCCTCCTCCATTCCTCCCCTCAAAATGAGATTTGTTTTTTAAACTATCAACTCCCTCGTACTTCTGTCCCGGAGTCTGGCTTTGTTCGGCTTCTGCCGTCTAGACGGGCTCTGGGGGCCTGCTCAGCGGTCCCCACAGTACCTGCCTGACTCTGCAGCTCCAGCGCAGAGCCCTGGCAGAGCCGCGGGCCTTCGGTGAGCTCAGGCGGGGTGTCCGACGGCCTCAGAGCAGGGCTGGCCTCGCAGCTCCCTTCCATCCCAGGATCAAGCAGATGCCCCTCTGCCCTGGGGTCGGGAGTGAGTCTTAGTGTTAATCCAGTGGGATGCCATCACTGAGTCAGAGTAAAGGAAACAGTATGTGAAACACACACAGGAAGAAAATCCACTCGCTCGCACCGTCTCAGGCTCTTCCAAGCGGTCATGTCTGAAGTGTGGGCAGCTGGGATGGAAGACACCACCTTAGTCCGCAACCACCCTGGCTGCTTGCACCGCTGAGCTGTGAGGGCAGCATCTCAGGGCCAGACTGCCTCTGGACGAACCTGTTTTCAATTATTCTATTTTATACTTTGGCTTACAATTTTGTTTGGGGAAAGAATCAGGATTTCTCTAGCTCAAAAATAAAATATAAAGTAAAATAAAATTAAACAATTGAAACCACTGCTGGATGTGAAAGGCGTAGAGACCCCAGACTGGGAGCTGAGGTGTTCATCTCAACCTGCTCTCCGGGGCTACATCAGAGAGGTAACTGGTAACTGAAGAACCGTGTCACTTAGGGATACATTGCAGCAGCCAGATGACTGTTGGCCTTTGTCCATTCAGCGAAGCAACGGGCATTCATTCGGTGACAGAAGAAGTCTCTCTGGCCTGACTTTCAGGGCCCTCTAGAAATTGCCTCATCCTGTGCATCTTAGCTCTCTCCCACAGAGCTCTCCCCGGTGGCCACTGACGTGACTTGTCAGGATCCCCAGGTTCAGACCTGAGTCCGGCCCGGTGAGCAAGTGCCTCGTGAAGGAAGGGCGCCTGGGCAAGCCCCAGTGCCAGCCCAGGTGGGAATCACAACTCCAGACAGAGTCTTTTCTCGAATCAAAGCATCACGCCGGTGAGTCCCCATGAAGGGCTGTCCTGAGAAGACACAAAGCCCCCAACACGTCTGATTCTCCACACAGGAGGGCACAGCCGCTCCAGGAGCCCCCAGGAGGTCTGCCAAAGAGTCCGTGTGCAGGTCCTGAAGCCAGGCCTGTCAGGGGCTGAGGGGACCCAGGTGGCCGACACTCAGCATCCCCCCACACCAGCCTCGGTCCCAAGTCCTCCGCAGCACCCTGGGCCCGAGCAGGGTGCTCTGAGCAGGCTCTGTTCTTTACCCTCTGCACCCGAGGCGTAGGTCAGCGGGTAGAATGGCTTTCACTTCAGTCACCTTTAAAACGTGTTTTTAAAGTAGTTTAGCCACAATTTTTCTACTCTGTCCTATAATATAAGGAGTCAATTCTGCCTTTCTCTTCTGAGTTTTTCACTTTGACTTGCATCTGCACAGGCTGTGGGGAGGTAGCCCTGTGCGTGTATGCGTGTCGGCTGCTGCTGCTGCTTAGTCACTCAGTTACGTCCAACTCTTTCGTGACCCCGTGAACTGTAGCCCATAGAAGGCAGGAGGAGAAGGGATGACAGAGGATGAGATGGCTGGATAGCATCACTGACTCAGTGGACATGACTTTGAGTAAACTCCGGGAGTTGGTGATGGACAGGGAAGCCTGGCATGCTGCAGTCCATGGGGTCGCAAAGAGTCGGACACGACCGAGCAACTGAACTGAACAGACTGTTGCCTGCCAGGCTGCTTTGTCCACTGGATTCTCCAGGCAAGAATACTGGAGTGGGTTGCCATTTCCTCCTCCAGGGGATCTTCCTGATCCAGACATGGAACCTGGGTCTCCTGAGTGCCCTGCACTGGCCCGCAGAATCTTTACCACTGCACCACTGGGAAGCCGTCGCAATTATACTTAAAGCTAAAGGAAGACAGGTGCTCCCTTACATGCTAGTCTTTGATGTGTTTGGTAAAACTTGTAGTATCGATCAGGGGCCTGAACAGGGTTCACCCATCCTTGTTGACTGCCTGGCCCACTGTGCTCGGGTCCTCCTGTGACTTAAACCCCAGGAAGTGGGCTGAGCACCCCGCCCCCATGTTGCTCCCATCGCCTGTGACTGGACGTCCAGCTCTGTCCCCTGTGCGGTGCAGATGGCCATGTCACTCTCTTTCCTTCTATTTTGTGATTTTAAACATTCTTCCTATTCGTGTCCCAGCAGAACTGCTGCTCTTTGTTTTCAAGGAAGACTATGATATATTTAAAACTATTTTTCTATTATTTCTAAACTGTGAACCAGGAAGAAGAAACATTCCAAGTCTTTTGAATTAAAGCTGAGAATCCATCTACATCAAACTTCCATAGAACGGTTTGCTTTTCTGACACATCTCAGCTGACTCCCTAAGTGTGTTCTCTCTGCTTCCTTTTATTCTTTTCTTGTATTTATGATCAAGTGAAACGAAGCAATATATCAGTGCACATCTAAGTTACAAGTCAATGTATAAATGTTGCAGAGTTCTCATCCAGTTTTATCCTGACAGCTACTTCCTAGTGGCTCCGTATTTCACCTACTATCTTAGCTTCAGTAGTTCATCATTCTTCTATTTAGTCATGGAGGTATACTTTGGTTATCACATGCTGCCTGCATTCAGGTTCCAATACTGGGTTCTTCTCAATGGACTTGAGGTTACTAAATTCTAAGTTATCATCATATCTTTAAAAAAAGAAGGAACAAAGAAAAAACTTTAAAATCAAAATATAACTTAAAAAAGTATACATTAATTTCCAAATAAAAGAAGGTGGGTTAACCCACTGGTAAATGAAATGGTTGCTGCTGCTGCTGCTGCTAAGTCGCATCAGTCGTGTCCAACTCTGTGCGACCCCATAGACGGCAGCCCACCAGGCTCCCCCATCCCTGGGATTCTCCAGGCAAGAACACTACAGTGGGTTGCCATTCCTTCTCCAATGCATGAGATTGAAAAGTGAAAGTGAAGTCGCTCAGTCATGTCCGACTCTTAGCGACCCCATGGACTGCAGCCTACCAGGCTCCTCCGTCCATGGGATTTTCCAGGCAAGAGCACTGGAGTGGGGTGCCGCTGCCTTCTCTGAAATGCAGTGGTTAGGCAGGTCCAAATCCTATTTCTTTGTTCCGCAGCAGCTGCCCTTCTTACCTGCCAGCACTGGTTGGATATAGAAGCGGAAGAGGGTCTGTGGTGGTCTGGCTCAGTACCAGTTGTTCTCTCCCTGTCTGATGTCGAGTTTTTGGCTTCTATGGATGTTGAGAAAGGAAACTGATGGATATAAAGTTGAGAAGAAATGAAATAAGCTTAAGAGATTTGGAGATCAGATTATAGATACCAAGAATAAAGTTGACACGCTAGCAAAATGGGAAGAATAACTGATTAAAACAAAGAACTAGGTGAGTCTGAAAGAAAAGACATTAAGAAGGACAACAGAAATACATAGCTTATCACCATTAACCTAGGGCAGGCCTTTTTAAGCCTCTCACCTCAGGCCATGTCACCTTACCAAAGGTAATACACCACTGTTACAATCAGTGATTAATCGACAGAAACTTTTTCAACATGGAATTTTACAAAATAAGAACTTTTTTTTTGACTCACCTTACCAGAAAAGCAAGATATAGCTTAAGACCTGATTGATGTCTTTTCCCGTCTTTCTTTCTCCTGCTTTTCATTCCTCAACTCATTAAATTCTTGGTGGGTGCTATTCTTCAGCAAGATCTCCTACTAGCTTTGGGCAAATATCCCACCAGCTTCTGGCCCTGCAGGAAAAGCACCTGCTTAGGCTTCAGCAGAGTCCCTCAGAAGAGTCTCAGAGAGCAGACTCGGGCCACACGCCATCCGTGAGCAAAGCACTGGACCTGGAGCAAAGGTGCTTTGAGTTGCTCCTGGCTGGGCCACGTGTCTCTTCTTTCAGCTCCGTGTGTGCAGGTCCCCGTCCATACGTATCAACTGGACGACGGTGCACTTTGCCCAAAGTGCAGGCTTCCCCTTGCCCCTCTCACAGTGATTCCTCATTTCAGAGGAAGAGCCGGAAGGCCAGGCCTCATCTCGGTCCAGGCTTCCTCTCAGTCCCTCTGCTTCCTTCTTCCTGGCTTCCTTGAATGTTCTTTGGACACTCTAGGCAGGGTTCGGTATAAGACTTTTTAAAAATTCTCTGGTTCTTCCTAAGTGATCCTCCCACACATATGGAGGTAGCTCCTTCTCTCCCATCCTTAAAATTACAGTGAAGCTTTCTCTGCCCACCTTACTGGAAACTGAAGCTCTCTCTGTGCATGTCTTATCTTCCTTCTTCGCTTTATTTACTCCAGAGCACGGATCCCAATCTAAGAAATTGCATGTGTTTTTAAAATTCATTTCATTATCTGTGTCATACCAGCCCCCATAAAATACAGGATTTTTTTAAGACGAGCAATCACTAGGTTAGTAATTTACACATAATAAAATTTCAGCAACCATTTACTGAATAAATGAATAAATCAGTTTGTGAACAAACTGACGCGTTGAGTAGGGAAATTTCTGTAAAGTTCAGCTAAAGAGGAAACTGAGCGGGTCAAGTAGCCTATTATATCATTCTCCTGTTTATATTAGAAATTGTTTGTAAACTCTATTTTCATTGATGCCAATTTGTACCTCTCCTTCCTCGTCACCAAGAAAACCACATGTAAGCTCTTTGTGATTTTACTCATCACTTCATCTGGATTTCCAACTTCTCGTGCTCAAAACATGGAAGAAGTGATACTTTTCTTCTTCATCTGTGAACTTGTACATGCAAAAGGCAGTAAAACAGGAAAAGCATACACACAAAAGGCATATAATTATGCCTTAAATATTTAAAGGCCTATTAAAATATTATATTTAAAATACATTTGTTATAATCAAGCTAATCAAAGAAATCCAAGTATAAAAGCAATATATTTGCTTTTGTTTTGTTTTCCTCTCCTTTAGGAACCATGGACATTGACGCATATTTTGAAAGAATTGGTTATAAGAACTCGAGGGACAAATTGGACTTGGAAACATTAACTGACATTCTTCAGCATCAGATCCGAGCCATTCCCTTTGAGAACCTTAACATCCACTGTGGGGAAGCCATGGAATTGGACTTAGAGGTCATTTTTGATCAAATTGTGAGGAGGAAACGGGGTGGGTGGTGTCTCCAAGTCAACCACCTTCTGTACTGGGCCCTGACCATGATTGGTTTTGAGACCACCATACTGGGAGGGTATGTGTACAACACATTCAATGACAAATACAGCAGCGCCATGATCCACCTCCTGCTGAAGGTGACCATTGACGGCAGGGACTACATAGCTGATGCTGGGTTTGGGCGCTCTTACCAGATGTGGCAGCCTCTCGAGTTAATTTCTGGGAAGTACCAGCCCCAGACGCCTTGCATCTTCCGCTTGACTGAAGACAGAGGAACCTGGTACCTGGACCAAATCAGAAGAGAGCAGTACATCCCAAACCAAGACTTTCTGGATTCTGACCTCTTGGAAAAGAATGAATATCGGAAAATCTACTCTTTTACTCTTGAACCTCGAACAATTAAAGACTTTGAGTCTGTGAATACATACCTTCAAGAGTCTCCAGCATCTGTGTTTACAAGCAAGTCATTTTGCTCCTTGCAGACCCCAGAAGGTGTTCATTGCTTAGTGGGTTTCACGCTCACCTACAGGAGATTCAATTACAAGGACAATACAGATTTGGTAGAGTTTAAGACACTGAATGAGAAAGAAATAGAAGAAAATCTAAAAAACATATTTAATATTTCCTTGGAGAAAAAGCTTACCCCCAAACATGGTGATAAATTTTTTACCATTTAGAGGAAGCTGTAAAAATGGTCTCATGATTACTTCTGGTGCTATAACTTTTTAATCACAAAAAATTTAAATGTCAATAAAAGTTGTTTTTGTTATTGTTTTTGTTTTGTCGCTAAGTTGTGTCTGACTCTTTTGTGACCCCATGGACTATAGCCTGTCAGGCTCCTCTGTCCATGGGATTTCCGAGGCAAGAATAAGGAATAGGTTGCCATTTCTTACTCCAGAGGATCTTCCTGGTCCAGGGATCAAACCTGCTTCTCCTGCATTACAGATGGATTCTTTATCACTAAGCCTCCAGGGAAGCCTGTCTATAAAAATAGAGAGAATGAAATAATAAATCTCCATTTACTTATCACTCAGTTTATCAACTAGGAACTAGAGGCCTATCTATCATATTTTCTCAACACTCCCACATTTTACTGAAGAAAATCATAGATATCAGATCATTTCACCCTTTAAAAATGTCAGCATGTAACATCAGATAACGTTTTTTAAAAAAAATTTGAGAGTTGGACTATAAAGAAAGTTGAACACCAAAGAACTGATGCTTTTGAACTGTGGTGTTGGAGAAGACTCTTGAGAGTCCGGTGGACTGCAGGGAGATCCAACCAGTCCATCCTAAAGGAAATCAGTCTCCTGAATATTCACTGGAAGGACTGATACTGAAGTTGAAACTCCAATCCTTTGGCCACCTGATGTGAAGAACCAACTCATTGGAAAAGACCCTGATGCTGGGAAAGATTGAGGGCAGGAGGAGAAGGGGACAACAGAGGACTGGATGGTTGGATGGCATCATCAATGCGATGGACAAGAGTTTGAGTAGGCTCCAGGAGTTGGTGATGGACAGGGAAGCCTGGTGTGTTGCAGCCTATAGGATCGCAAAGAGTTGGACAGGACTAGTGGCTGAACTGAACTGGACCTTTTCCAGATTTATAATTGCGAAGGTTTAAAATATTTTAATGATGGCCTATGGTTTCTTGAGGAAAAAGTGATATATGCTAGAAAACTTCACATATTGGTTGAATGTTGAATTCTTAGAACATGTTTAACCATCATTCAGTAACTAGAACTTAGAGGAAATCATTTTTATTAAATTCTCCCAGCATATATCCAATGTCAAATTTGAGCAGAAATACCACATGTATAATGGGATTGTAATTCAACAAAGAAAAATGAGAAATGATATTGCTTCCAAATAACCTAATAGTTCTCAAGACAAAGCATAAACCAATACTTGTTAACATAAGTACCAAGAGACTGACACAGCCAATAATTTCTTACATGGCTCTTTTTGCAGCCACAGTTCTTCATGGACCTTTTTTCTTTCATTAATTTCTTAAAAAATTTTTTTTTCTTCATGTAAGCTTTTTACATGTACCTTTTTTTTTTCCTTAATACCTTTTTTCAAACACTGATATTTGGAATTTTCAAGTTTTGGAACTAGGTATTTTTGTCTAGTACTAAAAGTTTAAACATGTATTATCTGTAAAATCTAGATGTTGAAAAATATGTTAATTAAAATGTTACTGGCCAATACAATATCAGTCTCAAAGTTTTTTTTGAAAAGTTAGGTTATTAATGGGGCTTTTCTTTTTTGCAGTAGAGTCTTCATTGAATCCTCTTTCTTGTCTCCCAGTTCTATTCTTTTACTTCCTTTTACTCTTTGTGGTAAGAAAGACTATGTGCTTCAAAGTATGTAGTTCTGAGTTCAATTCTGTGCACACTGGGTGAATCACTTGATGAGCCTGTGGCTCCTGTTCCTCCAGGTAAAGCGGGGCCCTGCCTAGATAAATACATGTCAGACCTACAGCACCATCTTCCCTCCCTGATGATGGGCCTTGTTCAACTCTGCTGCTTTATCTTGCAGGAGGGTCAGTCATGCCTGGTACTCTTGGGTGGAAAGGGTTTTCTCATATTCTGAAAAGACCATGCCAAGGGAGGAGGTGGTGGCAAGTTACATTACCCAGATCAAACTGTGGCTCAAGAAACAAGTTGCAGTTTTGTACAAATGAGTCCAAGTCATTTATGTATGAGTACCCTGAAACCCAGGCTTCCCAGGTGGCTCAGTGGTAAAGAACCCACCTGCCAATGCAGGGGACGCAAGAGATGCAGGTTCGATCCCTGGGTCAGGAAGATCCCCTGGAGGATGACATGGCAAGCCACTCCAGTACTTTTGCCTTGAGAATGCCATGGACAGAGGAGTTACAGTCCATGGGATCGCAGAGAGTCAGACATGACTTAACATATTCACACACATCCAGAAACCCATTTGTTTTTTCTTGGATATATTGATGACATGGGAGGAGAGGGGTTGCAAAATAGTTGAAAGATACTTAGGGATACAAAATTTAGCTTCCAGATAGAACTGGCGTGCATTTCTGTGCAAAGTTAACTTCTCTCCAGTGGAAATCTAAATGAGTGTTCTCTGTGGATTAATGACTGTTGATCCTGTTACTACTGCTGCTTAACAAATTGCCCTGAAGCTTAGTGGTTTAAATCAATTATTTCAGTTTGCTCACAGATCCTGTGAGTCTGTACTTTAGGAAGGGCACAGAGGAATGGTTCTTTTCTGCTCTCCAATGTCCCATCTCAGCTGAGAGAACTCCAGTGGCTCATGGTTACTGGATGGCCACATGCTAGAACCATGTAGAAGCGTCTTCTCTGGCACTGTGTTGCTGAGCTGGGCCCACAAAGGGACAAGCTGCATGTGGCCTCTGCATGTGGTCTGGGCGTCCTCACAGCATGGGAGGCTCAGGGCAGTCATAGGTCTCAACCAGGGGCTCGGAATGCTAGGTATGAGGGTTCTAGCTTATACAGTGGAAATTAAAGCACCTTTAAAAAAGAATGATGTTTTCAGGTGAAGGGAAATTTCTCTACAATCACAATGTTGAGCAAACACCACCTCCATCTAGGTTCACAATATTTTCATTCCCCCCAAATAAGACCCCCCACACACTGAGCAGTTTAAATTCCCTGTCATTACCTAGCATCAGTCACATAGCATTTTTTTTTTTTTGCCACATTTTTTGGTTATAAGAATCCCAAAGAAAGGCAATGCCAAAGAATGCTCAAACTACTGCACAATTGCACTCATCTCACACGCTAGTAAAGTAATGCTCAAAATTCTACAAGCCAGGCTTCAGCAATACGTGAACAGTGAACTTCCTGATGTTCAAGCTGGTTTTAGAAAAGGCAGAGGAACCAGAGACCAAATTGCCAACATCCGCTGGATCATCAAAAAAGCAAGAGAGTTCCAGAAAAACATTATTTCTGCTTTATTGACTATGCCAAAGCCTTTGACTGTGTGGATCACAATAAACTGTGGAAAATTCTTCAAGAGATGGGGATACCAGACCACCTGACCTGCATCTTGAGAAATCTGTATGCAGGTCAGGAAGCAACAGTTAGAACTGGACATGGAACAACAGACTGGTTCCAAATAGGAAAAGGAGTACGTCAAGGCTGTATACTGTCACCCTGCTTATTTAACTTATATGCAGAGTACATCATGAGAAACACTGGGCTGGAAGAAACACAAGCTGGAATCAAGATTGGCAGGAGAAATATCAATAACCTCAGATATGCAGATGACACCACCCTTATGGCAGAAAGTGAAGAGGAACTAAAAAGCCTCTTGATGAAAGTGAAAGAGGAGAGTGAAAAAGTTGGCTTAAAACTCAACATTCAGAAAACGAAGATCATGGCATCTGGTCCCACCACTTCATGGGAAATAGGTGGGGAAACAGTGTCAGACTTTATTTCCGGGGGCTCCAAAATCACTGCAGATGATGACTACAGCCATGAAATTAAAAGACACTTACTCTTTGGAATAAAAGTTATGACCAACATAGATAGCATATTCAAAAGCAGAGACATTACTTTGTCAACAAAGGTCCATCTAGTCAAGGCTATGGTTTTTCCAGTGGTTATGTATGGATGTGAGAGTTGGACTGTGAAGAAAGCTGAGCGCAGAAGAATTGATGCTTTTGAACTGTGGTGTTGGAGAAGACTCTTGAGAGTCCCTTGGACTGCAAGGAGATCCAACCATTCCATTCTGAAGGAGATCAGCCGTGGGATTTCTTTGGAAGGAATGATGCTAAAGCTAAAACTCCAGTACTTTGGCCACCTCATGAGAAGAGTTGACTCACTGGAAAAGACTCTGAGGCTGGGAGGGATTGGGGGCAGGAGGAGAAAGGGACAACAGAGGATGAGATGGCTGGATGGCATCACTAACTCGATGGATGTGAGTGTGAGTGAACTCTGGGAGTTGGTGATGGACAGGGAGGCCTGGCGTGCTGCGATTCATGGGGTCGCAAAGAGTCGGACATGACTGAGCGACTGAACTGAACTAAACTGAAGACACGAGGCCTTCTGGATTCAAGGGGCAAGAACTAGACTTCACTTTTATTTTTTTCTTGAAGATCTTTTTGACATGGACCTTTTTTTTTTTTTTTTTTTTTTTTCAGTTTTCTCATGCATTCATTTATTTTTGACTGTGCTGGGTCTTCGTTGTAACTCAGGCTTTTCTCTAGCTGTGGACAAGGGGGTTGCTACTCTAGTTTCGGTACACGGACTTCCCATTGCAGTGGCTTCTCTTCATGGAGCACGGGCTCTAGTCCTGAGGGCTTCAGAAGTTATGGTTCCTGGGCTCTAGAGTACAGACTCAACAGCCGTGGCACACAAGCTTAGTTGGAGCACGGCTTGTGCAATCTTTCCCAGACCAGGGATTGAACTTGTGTCTCCTACATTGGCAGGCAGATTCTTTACCACTGAATCACCAGGGAAGCCCTGAGACTTCACTTCTTGATGCGGAAATGGAACGTTTCAAAGATATTCTCACAGGCATCTTTGGAAAATATAATCTGACAGTCAACCCTCTGGTGGCAAAAATTTACATTCGCGTCTCCTCCCATTCTGGCGTCAGGCTCAGCCTTGAAGACCATGATCGAGTCATCAGGGCAGATGCAGATGAGGCTTCTCAGGTGCAGTTTTGTGAGTACAGTTCTTTGAGTACTGTTCTTCTTGATGAGAGTCCTTGTAAACCATCATAACAAATTACCTTTCCCAACATACTCCACAGGCAACAGTGAAACGAGTGAAAAATTATCACTGTGTCCAGGTCCATTCACTACGGGACGAGCAAGAGCACACAGAACACCTCGGTCCATCGTAGGTCTGCAATCCTGCGGGGCCCCTGTGGCCAGTTCCTTGGGGAGGCCTCAGTCCCATCTCATGGGCGTTATTTCCATGCTTCTTGCCTTTATTCTCTGGTCTTTTGGGTTCACCACATGCCTCTGCCGTGATTTTCATAATGGTTAAAATTGACCAAAGAAACAAACTTATTTTCTTATAAGGAGACTACAGCCCCATGGGAGCTAACAAATCTTTAAGGATTTTCCTTCAGGGTGAGCGTAGTTTTGTCCAGAGGCCTCCCAAGGTATACCAGACACCTAGGCTCAAGTGCAGAGTTTCCCTCCCGATGGAAGTTCAGACTAGGTTCACAGCTGGCTGGGACTCTGCCATATTCACTTGTTAAGTAGGTGTTGAGTAAATACTTGTTGAATAAGTGCATAAATAGCTTCAGTTTCTGTCTAGGACAACAGGACAAATTCTTGTTTAGTTGCTAAATCATATCCAACTCACTGAGAGCTCATGGACTGCAGCACACCAGGCCTCCCTGTCCTTCATTGTCTCCCAGAGCTTCCTCAAACTCATGTCCATTGAGTTGGTGATGCCATCCAACCAACACATCCTCTGTCAAAACCCACTCTCCTGCCCTCGATCTTTCCCAGCATCAGGTCTTTTCCAATGAGTCAGCTCTTCACATCAGGAGACCAAAGGATTGGAGCTTCAGCTTCAGCATCAGTCCTTCCAATGAACACCCAGGACTGATTTCCTTTAGGATGGACTAGTTGAATCTCCTTGCAGTCCAAGGGACTCTCAAGAATCTTCTCCAACACCACAGTTGAAAAGCATCAATTCTTTGGCACTCAGCCTTCTTTATGGTCCAACTCTCACATCCGTACATGACTACTGGAAAAACCATAGCTTTGGTTATACGGACCTTTGTTGGCATGATGTCTCTGCTTTTTCAATAGTCTGGCTAGGTTGGTCATAACTTTCCTTCCAAAGAACAAGAGTCTTTTAATTTCATGGCTGCAGTCACCATCTGCAGTGATTTGGGAGCCCAAGAAAATAAAATCTGCCACTGCTTCCATGTTTTCTTCTTCCATTTGCCATGAAGTGATGGGACCAGATACCATGATCTTAGCTTTTTGAATGCTGAGTTTTAAGGCAGCTTTTTCACTCTCTTCTTTCACCTTCATCAAGAATCTCTTTAGGTCCTCTTCACTTTCTACCATTAGAGTGGTATCATCTGCATAGCTCAGGTTGTTGATATTTCTCCTAGCAATCTTGATACCAGCTTGTGATCCATCCAGCCCTGCATTTTGCATAAGGTACTCTGAATACAAGTTAAATAAGCATGGTGACAATATAAAGCCTTGTTGTACTCCTTTCCCAATTTTGAACCAGCCTGTTGTTCCATATCTGTTTCAAACTGTTGCTTCTTGACCTGCATACAGATTTCTCAAGAGACAGGATAAGTGGTCTGGTATTCTCATCACTTGAAGAATTTCCCACAGTTTGTTGTGATCCACAGAGTTGAATGCTTTTGTAGGCAATGATGTAGATGTTTTTCTGGAATTCCCTTGCTTTCTCTATGATCCAATAAATGTTGGCAATTTGATCCGTGGTTCCTCTGCTTATTCTAAATCCAACTTGTACACCTGGAAATTCTCAATTCACATATTGCTGAAGCTTATCTTGAAGAATTTTGAGCATAACCTTATTAGCATGTGCAGATTGTATTCATCAGTGGGATCGTACCAAAGTATGAACATTCTTTGGCATTGCCCTTCTTTGGGATTAGAATGAAAACTGACCTTTTCTAGTCCTGTGGCCACTGCTGAGTTTTCCAAATTTGCTGGCATATTGAGTGTAGCACTTATAGGAGCATCCTTCGGGATTTGAAATAGCTTAGTTGGAATTCCATCACCTCCACTAGCTTTTTTCATAGTGATGTTTCCTAAGGCCCACTTGACTTCACATTCCAGGATGTCAGGCTCTAAAGTAAGTGACCACACTGTCATGGTTATCTGGGTCATTAAGGCCTTTCTTGTATAGTTCTTCTGTGCATTTTTACCACCTCTTCTTAATCTCCTCTGCTTCTGTTAGGTACTTTCCATTTCTGTCCTTTATGGTGCCCATCCTTACATGAAATGTTCCTTTGACATCTCCAATTTTCTTGCAGAGATCTCTAGTCTTTCCTATTCTAACATTTTCCTCTCTTTCTTTGCATTGTTCATTTAAGGGCTTCTTATCTCTCCTTGCTATTCTCTGGAACTCTCCCTTCAGTTGGGTATATCTTTCCCTTTCTCCCTTGCCTTTCACTTCTCTTCTTTCCTCAACTATTGTGAGGCCTCCTCAGACAACCCCTTTGCCTTCTTGCATTTCTTTATTTTGGGGATGGTTTTGGTCACTTCCTCCTGTACAATGTTACAAACCATAGTTCTTCAGGCACTCTATCAGATCTAATAACTTGAATCTATTTGTCAGTTCCACTGTATTATCATAAGGGATTTGATTTAGCTTATACTTGAATGAGCTTGTGGGTTTCTGTACCTTCTTTAAGTCTGAATTTTGCAACAATGAGTTCACGATACGAACACTGGATCACTTCAGTTGACATTCCTTGATCAGCCACTTTCCACAAAGCACTATCACTATTAGAAGGGAGGTTCACAGGTGCTTTCAATGTCAGCCAAATCTTTCCTCCTCCAGGAACCCAGGCCTTTGGTGTGCATCTCAATCACCACCCCAGACTCCCATTTCTTTTGTTTAGGGTCTTCAGCATCCTTTTCTACCTTCAATGTCTTGGCTAAGGCCATGCCACCTAAGAAGCTGGCTTTCACTGACTTCAAATAGCTGGGTTTGGGTTCTGCTGCTGCTGCTGCTAAGTCACTTCAGTCGTGTCCGACTCTGTGCGACCCCATAGATGGCAGCCCACCAGGCTCCCCCGTCCCTGGGATTCTCCAGGCAAGAACACTGGAGTGGGTTGCCATTTCCTTCTCCAATGCATGAACATGAAATGTGAAAGGGAAGTTGCTCAGTCGTGTCCGACTGTTAGCAACCCCATGGACTGCAGCCTACCAGGCTCCTTCATCCATGGGATTTTCCGGGCAAGAGTACTGGAGTGGGGTGCCATTGCCTTCTCCATGTCCCACCATCTCAGAGAGCCTCAGGTATTAGGTGAATTGACCAGCTGAACTCTCAGACTTCCTGTGCCTACTAAGAGATTTTATTTGAAACAGTATTTATCAAGACAATTACATAACCATTACATCTTTTCCCAAGGCCTACTTGCCTGACATTTGCATTTCTAAGAAGGGCAATGCAAATGATTCTTCCTAGAACAAAGACCCATTTAAGCAGATTTTTCTCTTCATTCTTACATCTAAAGCAGCTTGAAGCTTCTTTCCTTAAAAAAAAAAAAAAGAAAGAAAAAAAAGAAAAAATTATCCTCTGCCATATCATATCTGTTATTCCCACCAGATGACCCATGTTGAGTGGGAGCCCACCACCACAGGGAAAGATGATTATGACTCCAACAGCCACCCAGCACTCTGAGCACCCAACACTACATCTGTCATGTGAAAGTTCATTAATGAATGAACAACAACAGAAAACCCAGTTTCTTGAAAGCTGCAAGTACTTTCAATACACTCACTGTTGTTTTAAGAGGCTGCCCCAACTAAGAAATAAACCCCTTAAGGATAACAACTATCTCTTTTGATTTCTCTAATATAGGAAGTGAAGTGAAGTGAAGTCGCTCAGTCGTGTCCGACTCTGTGACCCCATGGACTGTAGCCTACCAGGCTCCTCCCTCCATGGGATTCTCCAGGCAAGAGTACTGGAATGGGTTGCCAGTTCCTTCTCCAGGGGATCTTCCTGACCCAGGAATCGAACCCGGGTCTCCCACATTCCAGGCAGACACTTTAACCTCTGAGCCACCAGGGAAGCCCTGTCTAATATAGGAGTATTTATTAAAGGAGTAAAGATGCAAAAGATATTCAAGATGTTAAATATTTATGACTTTTCTGCCTACTGAACTGTAAATTGATTAGTAGCAAGAACTAGATCATATTTATGTTGGCATTCATGTCTCACTCTTACACCATCACATTCTCCATCTCAATTTTCCTCTGCAAGTCTTCTCTTGAACTAGCTGTAATTTTTTTTTAATGATCAATCCATTCATTGCTTTAATCCACAAATATTTTGTACCTATTTGTGCATGAAAGAAACAATTTTCTTCTCACAGAGGGAATGAGTTGGGAAGATAAGATGAAGGTCAATAACTAAGAAACTTTTACTTAGGAAAGTTATCCAGGGGGAAAGGTGAACAGAACAGCACACATAATCATAGAAACTAAGGGAAGAAACTGAGAAGCAGAAGTTAATTGGTTAAATGTGGAATCTTGAAAAGTTACAAAATAAGCACAGCAGACATTTAGAGCTAGTTTCACTTTCACAAACCTGAGTCTATTGGACCTGTTAGGGGAAGCACAGTGAATGAAACTGTCCACTGTCCAGACACCATATCAACCACTGCGTGAGTTATTTTATGACAGGAGGTCCTAGTAAGGAGCATGGAACTAATAAGCCACCACCAACCAGAAGAGTTCGGGAAGGTCAAAAAGAGACACCAATCTTGCTAGCATCAATCTTGGCGGAGCCATGTGTGCGCCACCAGGAAGGACCCTGAGTCAGAGCGATTGGCAAAAGAAAACCTGGAAACCAATCCCATCTCCATAAAACCCAAGACGATGAGCCACAAGGCAGGGCGGTCCTCCTGGGTTCCCTTACCTGACTGTTCTCTGCTCAGGCACCCTTTCCCAGTAAAGAGTCTTGCTTTGTCAGAATGTGTGTTTCCACAGACAATGCAATTCAGAGTGTCACACAGAGCCCACTCTCGGACCTTGGAAGGGGTCCCCCCTCCTGCAAGAGACCTTTCCGGATAAAGACGCACTGATGGGTTTTTTTTCAGTGGACCAGGCTCTTTTCCTAATTCAAAGGACTCAGAAGGAAATCATAGAAATAAACCAGGAAGAAGCTGGGACGTCATTAGTTACTGTGGCCTTGAGCAATGCATTTAAACCCTCTCTGCCTCAGTTCCCTATCTCGGTAAAAAGAATGATGGGAGAAGAGGCATTTATCTACAGAAATATTGTAAAGGTAAAACGAGATGATGTGTCTGAATGTGTTTTGTGGGGTATCAACTACCTCTGTTCAAGACCCACTGTACTAAGCACTTTGTAAGTCCATCTGTTCCTCAAAATTATCCTGGGAGTATCATTACACCTACTGTACAGCTGAGGAGGCTGAGGTTCAGAGGACTCATTACCTTAATTTTAAAATTACCTGCTGTGGTACTGTGATTAATAGTAAGATATGTATATTAGGTCTTTGTTGTAGCTTCTGACACAGACGTCCTAAAATGTCTGGAATTTCCTAAGTGATGAGAACAATAAAGCTGTCCCAATATTCACAATAAACTCCTTTCAATGACCTTTGGGTTTATGCAAATTGCATGAATTTTGGAAAACTAGGAGGAAGGGGGCTGGTTGCCAGGGGAACCAACCACATGATTAGAGGGTGGGAACGTTTAGTCCACTCCCCTGACCTCCATGGAGGACAGCAGGGCTGGAAGTTGACTCAGTTGCCAATGGCCAGTGACTTAGTCAATTGTGTAATGAAGCCTCCATATAAAACCCCCAAAAGCCTGGATTTGGAGAGCTTCCAGGCTGGTGGGCCAGAATGTGTCCCCATGCCGCCATGCTAGACCCATGCTCCATGAGGAGAAAAGTTCTTCTCTTCCGGACCTCATCCCGTGTAACTCTTCATCAGGCTGCTGATTTGGACATTTCGATCCTTTGTAATAAATCTGCAATTTAGTGAGTAAATTTCTACTCAGTAAAAATCCTGAGTTCTGTGAACCACTCCAATAAATTAACCAAACCCAAAGAGGGGGTCATGGGATCTTCTGATTTACAGTCAGTGGTCAGAAGCATGAGTGACAACCTGGACTTGCAATTGGCATTTGAAATGGAGGGCAGCCTTCACCTACCAAGTCTGACGCTATTTCCAGTTAGGCCATGTCAGAATTGTGTTGAACTGTAGGGTACCCAGCTGGTGTCAGAGGCTTGCTGGATGGTGTGGAGGAAACCAGCACACGTGCAACTGGGTGTAGAGTTGGAACTGGTGAACTGAGTCCGTACCTGATTAGTAAGCTGTAGAGCAAAACTTTGAACTGCTTGCAAATGCCATCATCCATCTGTTATCCATGAGATCCCATCAGTGTAAAAAGCAAATGCTTTTTCAAAATCCCTAAAATATCTTCTCTGAGAAGTTACTTGCTCACTAACAGGAAAGAAATGCACTTACAGACAAGTAATGCATCCTTTTTCTTTAAAGGAGTAAGAGAGACGTGAAGGGCTGAACACAAGGGATCTAGGTTAAGACACAGTTGAAAAGAACAGTTGATTTTGGAAAGAATTTTAGGCAAAGCAATTGAGGCAGGAAAGAAAAGCTGTAGAACCCTCAGGTAATTTGTTGGCTCTTAGCTCCTTCTTAAGATCTAGCAGAACACATAACTCTTTATCCAAAATGAATTTCTTGTGGTTTCAGTCATTTTTTGATTGTCCTCATCTATTTCTCTAACAAACGCAAAGCAATAGGGGTGGGAATGATTTTCAAGTTTTATATTTTCCCCTTTTATATTTCCCCCAAATAAGCCTAAATAAAAAAAAGCATTTTAGTCCAATAGGTATTCCACCCACAAAGGAGCAGCATTCAAAAGACAGAATGTTCCAGGCATTGGACTATATTCATCTAAATTTAAATTTCAGGTAGACTTAATATTATTAAAATGGAAATTGTGCAAGACTGTATGCTTTGGTAACTTGTTTTGTGAAATTAAATAGATTTCCAGAAACAGTCAAGCACTGGAGATATGCAGTTATTGTTTAAATCTGAGATAAAACGACGCCCACTTTCAAAAAGGAAAGAACTGTGAAAAAACCTTGTATCTTGAAAGATGAATATGAATCACAGGAATATGAATCTTACCCTTGAGGGGGAGGAAAGGGCTTTTCCTCTGGGGGCTGGAGATGAAGCATTTAAAAATAATTCAAAGCTCCAATTCTCTCGAAGGGCTTTGTGACTCAGAATTGCACTTATTGGACTTACAAATCGGCTTTCACAGATGTCTTGATTTGTAAACCAAATATACTGTTTGACTGATAACCTCACAGAGGCCGCAAATCGCTCGGAAATGCCTGAGAGGAACTTCCGCTGTGTTTGTTTGTACTGGTGACAGAGGACCCAGGTGATGCAGTCAATCACAAACATGAGCCTTATCAATAAGGCTGGGGCTGGACTGTCTCTGCTGCCCTACGCCTGGGACTTCCTTACTGAACTGGCACTCCGTTCTCCCCAAACCGAAAGGAAGGAGGAAAAGGAATACGGCAGCAAGACATGCTAGAGGCTGCGTGATGGAGTTTAAGCCGGGACTGGAAGCCAGAACTCAAAACCTGGATTCACTGGCTATGTAATTCTGGAGCTACCATGTCTCTGATGGTTCCCTTTCCCACGAGGCAGAAAAGTGGATAAGTGCCCAGTTCTGAAGTCAGACACATCTGGACTTGAATCCTGTCTCTGCCACAAGCTGTCTGTCCTCTCTGAGCCTCGGTTTCCATAGCTGTGAAATCTAGATAATAATATTACCTCATTGTATTAGAGTTCTTCAGTGAAACAGAATGAATAGGCTGTGTGTGTGTATGTGTGTGTGTGTGTGGAGAGAGAGAAAAGAGAGAACAGAATTATAAGGAATTAACTTCTGTGATTATGGAGCCTGACAAGTTCAAAATCTACAGGATGGACTGTCAGGCTGGAGACCCAGCAGAGCCAGTGTGCTAGACTGAGCCTGTAGGACTAAAGAGCTAAAGCTGCAGATGAAGTCTGAAGGCAGGCTGGTGGTGGAGAATTCCTTTTTGCTCAGGGGAGGAGAGCAAGAAGGAATTCTTTTTCTATTCAGCCTTCAACTGACTAAATGAAGCCCACCCACATTTATGGAGATCTATCTGTTTTATGCAAAAACCACCAATTTAAATGTTAGTCTCATCTAATACATCTTTACAGAAATATTCAGAATAAAGTCTAAGCAAATATTTGGGCACCCAATGGCCAACTCAATTTTACACATAGAATTAACCATCACATGCATGTCATCCTCACAATATTCCTATGAAATGAGTACTATCTGTGAAGCTCATCTCCCAAGCTCAAACAACAAATAGTCATGTGTCAAAGAGGGACAAAGTCAGGCTCCCTTTGTTCTCAAAATATTTAAAAATTAACTGCTTCTCCTCAATGTCTCCTCCGTATATATATTCAGTCATGGCTTCTTGATAAGACATCTAAATGTATTCAACCAAGGAAATGTATAGTGCCTGCTCATTTCACCTTCTGACAGTTCCACCGTGATTTCACCACTGAGATAAATGAAATTGAAAAGTGGTTACCTAATCCCCCGCTCTCAAGAATCTTTCTACTTTAATGATTACATCCTCTTATTTATTCCCTCCTTTGAAAGATCCTTCTCTGATTCCTAGAATGAGAAAAGGGAGGAGAGAACAAAGTGAGGAGGAGAGAAGGGAGGAAAGAAGGAATCACAGGAAAACATAACAGGTACATAATCAACATAACCACATCAATAAAACAGGCAAACAAGACCACTAGGTTTCCCTGGATTAACCCTAGAATCTATAAACGAGGCGTCTGGGGCCCTGGAGAGCAACTGTAGAAACCTGTTTTGAACACCCAGGCAAATTACCTTGCTTGTGGTTGTACAAAGAACAGATATTTGTACCTCAGAAGAAGAGCTATCCACAGTTACACCCTCTGGTCACTGTGGAAACCATAGCGTTAGAGGAAGCACTCTGACTGAAACCGCCCACCCTGGCCAGGCACCATAGTAACCATTTGCATGCGTGGTTTTAAGACAGGAGGTCCTGGTAATGAACATGGAACTAATAAGCCACCACCAACCAGAAGAGTTCACGAAAGGTCGAAAGGAGACACCACACGTCCGACCACCTCCCAGAATCCTTCTCTCTGGCGTCCATCTTGGCTGATCAAGGCTTGCCCCACCAGGAAGGACTCTGAGTCAGAATGATTGGCTAAAGACAACCCGGAAATTAATCCCATCACCATAAAACCTGAGGCTGCAAGCCCCATGGCAGAGCAGTCCTCCTGGGTTCCCTTACTCTGCTGCTCTCCACCCAGGTGCCCTTTCCCACTAAAATCACTTGCTTTCTCAGCACATGTGTCTCCTCGGACAATTCATTTTCAAGTGTTAGACAAAAGCCCACTTCCGGGCCCTGTAAAGGGTCCCCCTTCCTGCAACAATAGCAAGCCTTGTCTTTCATACCCACACGACGCCCTGCAGCTTGGGACTCTCAGCCCTGCCAGCTTCCTCCAACCCATGAAGGGTGAGAACAGTGACTCTCACAGCCTTTCTGAGGGCCATGGGACTGCTCTCCAAGATTACTGACTGTCATCATGCCGTCTTCACATATTCAAAATATCAATTCAGATGATATTTTACTATCCACCTCACTTATCTGTGGAATCTAAAAATAAAACAAAGGAATGTAGGTAGCAAAACAGCAGTGGACTCACAGATGCAGAAAACAAACCAGTGGTTATCAGAAGGAGAGGGAAACAGGGGGAGATTAGGGGTATGGAATTAAGAGACACAAACTGCTGTGTATAAAATAGATAAGCAATAAAGATACAATATATAGCACAGGGAATTGTAGCCATTATCGTGTAATAACTTTTAATGAAGTATAATCTGTAAAAATCACTATGTTGTATACCTAAAAGTAATATAATATTGCAAATCAGCTATATTTTAATTTTTAAAAATTACTACAAATTCCCAGTCAGGTGGTTGTTTAATGCATCTTTCCTTTTGCAATCTGGCCAAGCCAAGTAGGCCACGTCCACTTAGAAGCAGTGATTAGACCTGCTCGTCACCTCACAATGAAAACTCGGAGTGAAAGACTCCAGGGTGTAGTCAAGACATTCCCTTTGTGCATACAAGGCGAGGGTCACTAGGAACACTGGAGTTCCTAGTATTGGAAAGATTCGTGAAAAAATAAAAACTCTGAAATTTTAGAATCTTGACGGACTTAGGAAAATGTGTTCTTTTTTTTTTTTTTAACTAAATTCTAGATCCATAAGATTTACCTGAATTTTGCAAACAGTGGGACTCTATCAATTCTTCTTTGTGACACTGTGCTGAGCAGACATTAAGTAGTAGAGATCTAAATGACTGCTTTGTCTCATCTAAACTGGAGAACTTTGACTAAGTCACCGTGTATCAGAAGGAAACAGTCTCAAAGGCAGGATGTGGGAGGAGCAGGGAAGAGGAAAACACTGGCACACATTCCAGATTCCAGACCATTTCCTAACAGGCCTTGTCTGCTAAGGATCCAGAATGATAGGTTGGGCACTTAATAGAAAAAACAAAAACTTAATATACAACAAAATGAAAGTAAAGGCTGTCAGAGTCAAGCTCATTTAGTGTACTTTGATCTCCAGATTTAAAAAGTAAAAATCTGCTAGGTACAAAGGTCTGTTTTTCATGCTTTTGCCATGACATTAGAAACTCCATTATCCCAGACTGACATTCTTTTTCATTACCCAAATGTAGGGAGTCTTAGCATAGACAACAGTGAAGAGAATTATCGTTAAGAGATTCTTAGACATTAGGAGACATCATGCGTGCTCCAAGAATCTCAAGCACAAGTTTCAATTCAGATAATATTTTATAGACAATATTTTAGATTTGTTTTTATCCAATGTAAATATAAGGTCGACAAATGCTGAATGTTTTCAGCTACCAACTATGCCATAGGGCCATACTTAAAGAGGAAAAGAAATAATGAGGGGAAATGTTGCTTTTGACTTAATTTTGACAAAAAAAAAAAAAGAAGCAATGCACTCACTATATGGAGAAACTGAAGAGAAAGGGGGCACTCTTGTTTTTTAATCTCATGTTGAATTAATTGTACTTAGTTCATGACTTTCATCTTTGGTCTGGACGTGGGAGCAAGATGGCAGAGCAGGAGGACGTGAAGCTCACCTGCCCTCATCAAAACGACGACATGTACGATGACTCCCACGGAAACTGGCCTGAAGACTCATAAAATGACTTCTAAAATCACAGCTCTAAAGAAAAATCCACACAGAGTCTGGTAGGAAGAGAGGAGAAGCGATCTGGTTGGGACTCACACACCTAGTGTGTGACCCAGACAAGCAAGGGTATCTCGGGCTCAGGGAGTCTCCCTGAGGATTAAGGGATCTGAACCACATATTAGGCAACCCAGCCTTGGAGCCAGACATCCAGTAAACAAGCCCATCAACGCGGTGTGAAAACCAGGGGGGGTTACTGGAGGGCTGTAAGCACCTGAGACCCGCCTGCTGCAAGTCACAGCGTGAAGGCAGCTGACAGCAAATGGCCTGGTGCTCCGGCCAGCTGGCCAGGCCCACCCCAGCACCGGGCTTCTGCTCCAGACCCTCTTATGCCGGTGCTGCTCCAGGCTAAGGCAGAGTCTACGTGGCCAACACCACCTCCATGCACGCTTAGACAGAATGGAATCTGACCAGGGAGGAGGCAGCCATGGCCAGAGCAGGCTTCCACATGCACACACAGAAGCGAGCAAAACCAGCTTAGCAGTGCAGCTTCAAAACCTTCAGACCTGACCAAGCCTCTGACCAAGGTGCTCACGCATCAGCACAAACGTGCAGCCCCAGGCCCCTTTGGGGCCCAGCCATGGTATCATGTGCACACGTGTGCTCAGTCGTGTCTGACGCTTTGTGACCCTGTGGACAGTAGCCCACCAGGCTTCTCTGTCCATGGGCTTCTCTGGGCAGGAAGACTGGAGCAAGGTGCCATTTCCTATTCCAGAGGATCATCCGACAACCCAAGGACTGAACTGCGTCTCCTGCCTCGGCAGGTGGATTCTTTACCACCGAGCCATCGCAGAAGCCCCACAGTTATTCTTTATGAATCTATAATGCTATCCTTTGGAAAATCTTTCTATCTTGGGCAAGATTCCTGAAAACCAGGATACTCGTGTGCTCACTTCCTTTGATCGTTGTAACAAATTACTGCGAGCTTGGTACCTTCAAATGACACACGCCTTTGCCCTTACAGTATGGAGGCTGGCGGTCTGGTATCAGTTTCACAGGCCCACACTCACTCCAGAGTCTCGGGAAGAATGGCTTCCTTGCCTTTTCTGATTTCTTACAGATTCCAGTCCTTGCTTTCTGCAGCTCGTGGTCCCTTCAGAGCCGTGTTGCATGCGTGGTCAATTTGCCCCCTTCTAATTAAATATGCCTCTTCCTTCCTTTTAGAAGGACACACCCAATTGTATTCAGGGCCAATATTCCAGTATGACCTCCCCATTGCAAGACCCGTAACTCGATCCCGTCTGTAAAGACTCTTTTACTATATAAGGTAACATGTACAGGCTCCAGAGATCCGCAACTAACCATCCAGCCACTGCATCCTGAGCCCTGTGCTGGCACTGCCAGTCGTCCACAGCACTCGAGAGTGTCTGGAAACACGACAGGGAACAGCTAGCTACACGTGGCAATACGCCTCCCTCTGAATTCCATGCCTGGGTGCAATGGCGGTCCCCTCAGATGAGACTGTATATGTCCTAAGAAAGGAAATCAGGTAGGAAGTTTGAATCCCACACACTCATTTTGAGGTGGGAGAGTGAGCTTGAGAGATGGAGAGACTGGGAAACAAGAAACTCATTCTCTATGTCTAGCAGACAAAACTGCACCCCAACTTTCTACACCCAGGCCCGGTGTATCTGTGCCCACTGTCATCTCACATATGCTTAAGAGATTTCATTAACTTCTTCTTTTTTTTTTTTCTGCACTATGTGATTTGCAAGATCTCAGTCCCCCCACCAGGGACTGAACCCTGGCCACACCAGTGAAAGCCTGAAGTCGTAACCACTAGGTCACCAGAGAACTCCTGAGATTCATTGAAAGAAAAAAGTGAAAGCGTTAGTCGCTCAGTCATGTCCGATTCTTTGCAACCCCATGGACAATGGCCTGCCAAGCTCCTCTGTCCATGGAATTCTCCAGGCAAGAATACTGGAGAGGGTTGCCACGCCCTCCTCCAGGGGATCGTCCCAGCCCACGGATCGAACCCAGGTCGCCTGCATTGCAGGCAGATTCTTTACTGTCTGAGCCACCAGGAAAGACCCTGAGATTCACTAACTTTAACAGAAAGATTTTGATACTTCTACATCTCATCCCATTTGCCTTTTCCTTATGAAACTAGTGATTTTCTGGGATGAAGAAGGCCCCTTGACCAACATTAGTACCAGTGTCTCCAAACCAGGCTCAGTTTCTCTTTCACGTCATGGTGCCCTTAAAATCGCCCAGTTCAGTTCTGTCCACATTCAGCAAGGGGCAGGATGACAGTGCAGCGTGAACTCAGAGCAGTAGAAAAAAGGCACTCTGGCCTACAAATGACTCAGAGTGAAGATAATTTTGATTTAGGAACCCTGACATCCATCTATAAAAGTCTGCTTTCTGTTGAATGTTTTTGTAGCAGGGAGGACTGGAGAATCACCAGAACTGGAATTTCTTCCCAGTGTTCCCATTCCTAGATACAGCAGACCCCAATATCTTGAGTTCGTATTCAAAATTTTAAATGAATAATCACAGAGCATTAATCAAAAAAGTCATTTTCACATCTCAATAAGTTGCCTTCTAAAAATTATGAATGACGTATGCTTATGTTTTACACAAATATAAGCCTGCATTTTCAGACATATGAGAGTCAAAGGAGCCAGGAAGCCTGGGTTCCAGGCTGATTCTAGTCTGGTTCTAGGACTGCTGCTAAGTCGCTTCAGTCATGTCCGACTCTATTCGACCCCATAGACGGCAGCCCACCAGGCTCCCCCGTCTCTGGGATTCTCCAGACAAGAACACTGGAGTGGGTTGTCATTTCCTTCTCCAATGCATGAAAGTGAAAAGTCAAAGTGAAGTCGCTCAGTCGTGTCTGACTCTTAGCGACCCCATGGACTGCAGCCTACCAGGCTCCTCCATCCATGGGATTTTCCAGGCAAGAGTACTGGAGTGGGGTGCCATTGCCTTTTCCGGGTTTCTAGGACTAGCCTTCATCATTTGACAAACATATTGTCCCCATCAGGACCTCACTTTCTGTGGCTGAAAAGTGAGTTGCACACACTGAGTTCAATAACTTTCTCTCATTGCCCAGTATTATGTGATTTTACCCACAAATCAAAAGGCAATAGATTAAGGACAATTACTTAAGAGCCTAAATACTTTTTAGCTGGGTTTATCACGTAAAAGGTATTTATCACTCAGCTACATCTACACAGACACTGGATTCATACCTTTCATTTACATTAGTCAAGTTGAGGAAAATAATCTTCTTGTGTCTCTGCAGCCATAGCCAAAGCAAATTACAAGCCCTTTTATAGTGACAGCTTCTATAAATCTTTGCTACCTACCTTTTGAAAAATACTTACATGCTTAAGACAAGGCAATACATCTATTAAAATAAAGGCAATGTTGTTTTGATAAAAGGAATTTCACCTCATTAGAAGTTTGGAGAAGGAAATGGCAACCCACTCCAGTGTCCTTGCCTGGAGAATCCCAGGGACGGGGGAGCCTCGTGGGCTGACGTCTATGGGGTCACATAGAGTCGGACATGACTGAAGTGACTTAGCAGCAGAAGTTTAAAAGTTAACTTGAAGACCTTGGTGAAGATGTACACATAATATATTCAGCCTTGAACAAAATATGGTACAGGATTTCATCAAAAAAGGCTATTTAAACATTTAAATTATTATAGGGCTAGCAAATGTTGTCAAGGATAAGTAAATTGTTCAAATCAGAGGTTGGAAACTACAGGTCAAATCTGCCTGCAGATGTTTTAGTTTGCCTCAGACAGAACCCTAAAAATACCAAAAATTATTTAAAAGACTGAATTTGGGTTGATCTTGAAAAATGAGAAGGGGCCGGGCTGGCCCTGGTTCTGCAGCCCCAAGGCCGGCCCACCCCCATCATCCCACCTCGGGCACATCTCTCCATCACATACTTTGTGCCATTGTAGGAATTCAGCGCGCTCCCCATGTCTTGAACAAATGAACAAGGCACAAAGAATAAATACTTAATATTTATGAACATGATCTGGAGGCGAGAACACAGGAATCTCTCCCCTCTCATTATCTATGGCTAGCTCTTTCAAGTTAGAGAAGTGGCCAGTAGACAGGGACAAAGGCGGCAAGACCTCTCCGGACTGCTCTGGTTATCTGGGGTCTTTTGTGCTTCCAAACAAGTTTTAGGATGGTTTTTCCTCTATTTCTTTGGAAAATGCTATTGCAATCTTGATAAGAATGGCACTGAAGCTGTATATCACTTTGGGAACCTTCTTTTCATTTGCTTATGGCTGCATTCCTTCTGCATTGCTGCACATGGGTCTTCCCTAGTTGCAGTGAGTTTCTCTAGAAACACCCTCTCTGGGCTTGGTGTGCGGGCTGCTCACCTCGGTGGCTTCTCTTGTTCTACAGCGCCGGCTCTGGGCACATGGGCATCAGGAGTTGTGGCACTCGGGCTGAGTTGCTCCAGGGCATGTGGTATTCTCCTGGACCAGGGGTTAAACCCCTGTCCCCTTCATCAGCAGGCAGATTCTTAACCACTGAGCCACCAGGGAAGCCCCAAGACTATCTCTTTTTTTTTCCTAAAGACTAGTAATTCCTTGCATTAAATCTAGGAATTCATCCAAGAGGCCTAAACGAAGAGTTACCTAAAACTGGAGAATTAAGAACAACTCAAAAAGCTTTGAAATGAAAAGGATATGACTGTCAAGATATTACCTTCAAAAGGAAACACATTAAGAATGGCTTCCGTTACATTGATTTGAGCATTTGACTGCATATCTAGCTTAATAATTGACAAAGTATAAAGTATGAATGAAAATTTTCTCATCCATAAGTAATCCTCAAGAAGGTGAAAAACAATGGCTCTCATGTCTGCTCATAACATTCCTGGACAAGAATGGATCTTCACAAAAGTTAGAAGATGAAGGTTTCTCAGAGAAATGTTGCCTCCAAGTTGCTGTGGCTAAGTCGCTTCAGTCGTGTCCAACTCTATGCAACCCCATAGATGGCAGCCCACCAGGCTCCCCCGTCCCTGAGATTCTCCAGGCAAGAACACTGGAGTGGGTTGCCATTTCCTTCTCCAGTGCATCAAAGTGAAAAGTGAAAGTGAAGTTGCTCAGTCGTGTCCAACTCTTAGCAACCCCAGGGACTACAGCCCACCAGGCTTCTCCGTCCATGGGATTTGCCAGGTAAGAGTACTGGAGTGGGGTGCCATTGCCTTCTCCGTGCCTCCAAGTTAAATCTGGTTAAAAACAAACCACAGTGCCCCTGCGCTGGTGCTAAGGGAATTAGAAAGATGGGAAGTTATGTTTTCTGCCCTCAAAGAACTTTTAGCTTAAAGGGAAGAAGGACATACACATGACTAACTGATCAGTGAGAGGGTGATGAGGGCAAAGCGCTACTGCATCGAGTGTTTCCGGGGACATGTCACAGGAGAGGCTGGCCTCCGAGCAGGCATCACAGAATGAAGGATTTGTCTAGTCTTTGTCCTGGGTTCCTGCATGGAGTTTCTAAAACCCTTGGGATTTCCTAAGCTATTTATGATTAAAGTATTAAATTAAACCCTTGGATTACTCCTGCATTTGTGCTAAAGAGATGACTCAAGATGGGGTGGTCACCAGAAGGACCAACCGTATGATTAGAGGAACGGGGCTTTGAGCCACAGCATGCCAACCCAGCCTCCAGGAAGGTGGGGCCGGGGACTGAGTCTAGCCCTGCGGCCAGTGATCCAATCACGCCTGTGTAATGAAACAGCACTGAACGGTCAGGACCTCCAAGCTCCGAGGCGCTTCTTCGCTGGTGAGCACCCGATGCTCTGGAGGGTGACATGCACTGTTTCCATGGAGAAAGGGTGTGCAAGCTCCGCAGCCGGGACCCTCTCTTCACATGCCCAGCTCTGATTTATATCCTTAGAAATAAACCTTCTGTCCCAAGTACAGTGTTTGCCTGAATTCTGAGTCATTCTACCAAATTGTCAAACCCGTGGGAACCTCAGATTTTAGAGCCCAGTTGGCCAGAAATCTAATGGCTTGGGAACCCCTTAACTGTGGCTGGTGTCTGATATAAGGCATTCTTGTTGGGGATCACACACTTTATCTTCTGGGGTCCATACTAACTCGTGTTTAGTGTCAGAACTCTATTGCAATGCAGGAGATGTAAGAGACGCGGCTTTGATCCCTGGGTGGGGAAGATCCCCTGGAGTAGGAAGTGGCAGCCCACTCCAGTCTTCTTGCCTGGAAAATGCCATGGACAGAGGAGCCTGGCGGGCTTCAGTCCACAGGGTCACAAAGAGTTGGACACCACTGAGCATGCAGAACAGTTGGTGTCAGGACAGCTGGGTCCTGACGAGAGGACATTTTCTAAACAGGCGCTTTAGAAACAAATACCGGTAAGAGTCTGCCACCGTGCTGCTTCTAGGAGTGGTAGGTGGCTCAGTTTATCACCAGTGTGGACAACAGATAAGTTAGTAGTAGGAAAAGACACTTCAGAGTCACTGGAAAAGTTTGGAGAGAATGTTAAGATGATGAAATTTTCTTTTGAAAGCAAGAGAGAATCATTCACCATTTTTTCATACTATTTATTCTCATTATAAAATGTATGTTTATGTTGAAATTAAGCACCCATAATGTTACCATCCTGAGAAAACTACTGTAAACATTTGATGATTTTAAGTCAATTTCCTAAATAAGGACATGTCTGAATATACTTGTGTGTGTGTGTGTGGATCCAACTGTAAACAGCTTTCTAATATGCTTTCACTGAATAATTTCTCATTTACTGATTCATTTTGAGGTAAAATTGGTGTGCAGCATTAGTTTCAGGTATACAACATAATAATTTGATATTTGCACACGTGACACAGAAATAGATTTAGGGGACTAGATCTGATAGACAGAGCGCCTGATGAACTATGGACGGAGGTTCCTGACATTGTACAGGAGACAGGGATCAAGACCATCCCCAGGAAAAAGAAATGCAAAAAAGCAAAATGGCTCTCTGAGGAGGCCTTACAAATAGCTGTGAAAAGAAGAGAAGCGAAAAGCAAAGGAGAAAAGGAAAGATAAATCCATTTGAATGTGGAGTTCCAAAGAATTGCAAGGAAAGATAAGAAAGCCTTCCTCAGGATCAATGCAAAGAAATAGAGGAAAACAATAGAATGGTAAAGACTAGAGATCTCCTCAAGAAAATTAGAGATACCAAGGGAATATTTCATGCAAAGATGGGCTCATAAAGGACAGAAATGGTATGGACCTAACAGAAGCAGACGATATTAAGACTTGGCAAGAACACACAGATCAGATCAGTTGCTCAGTCGTGTCCAACTCTTTGTGACCCCATGAATCGCAGCACGCCAGGCTTCCCTGTCCATCACCAACTCCCGGAGTTCACTCAGACTCACGTCCGTCGAGTCAGTGATGCCATCCAGCCATCTCATCCTCTGTCGTCCCCTTCTCCTCCTGCCCCCAATCCCTCCCAGCATCAGAGTCTTTTCCAATGAGTCAACTCTTTGCATCAGGTGGCCAAAGTACTGGAGTTTCAGCTTCAGCATCATTCCTTCCAAAGAAATCCCACGGCTGATCTCCTTCAGAATGGACTGGTTGGATCTCCTTGCAGTCCAAGGGACTCTCAAGAGTCTTCTCCAACACCACAGTTCAAAAGCATCAATTCTTCGGCGCTCAGCCTTCTTCACAGTCCAACTCTCACATCCATACATGACCACAGGAAAAACCATAGCCTTGACTAGACGGACCTTTGTTGGCAAAGTAATGTCTCTGCTTTTGCATATGCTATCTAGGTTGGTCATAACTTTCCTTCCAAGGAGTAAGCGTCTTTTAATTTCATGGCTGCAGTCACAATCTGTAGTGATTTTGGAGCCCAGAAAAATAAAGTCTGATACTGTTTCCACTGTTTCCCCATCTATTTCCCATGAAGTGATGGGACCGGATGCCATGATCTTCGTTTTCTGAATGTTGAGCTTTAAGCCAACTTTTTAACTCTCCACTTTCACTTTCATCAAAAGGCTTTTTAGTTCCTCTTCACTTTCTGCCATAAGGGTGGTATCATCAGCATATCTGAGGTTATTGATATTTCTCCCGGCAATCTTGATTCCAGCTTGTGTTTCTTCCAGTCCAGCATTTCTCACGATGTACTCTGCATAGAAGTTAAATAAACAGGGTGACAATATACAGCCTTGACGTACTCCTTGTCCTATTTGGAACCAGTCTGTTGTTCCATGTCCAGTTCTAACTGTTGCTTCCTGACCTGCATACAGGTTTCTCAAGAGGCAGGTCAGGTGGTCTGGTATTCCCATCTCTTTCAGAATTTTCCATAGTTTATTGTGATCCACAGAGTCAAAGGCTTTGGCATAGTCAATAAAGCAGAAATAGATGTTTTTCTGGAACTCTCTTGCTTTTTCCATGATCCAGCAGATGTTGGCAATTTGATCTCTGGTTCCTCTGCCTTTTCTAACTCAATGAAACTAAGCCATGCCCATGGGGCAACCCAAGATGGGCGGGTCATGGTGGAGAGATCTGACAGAATGTGGTCCACTGGAGAAAGGAATGGCAAACCACTTCAGTATTCTTGCCTTGAGAACCCCATGAACAGTATGAAAAGGCAAAATGATAGAATACTGAAAGAGGAACTCCCCAGGTCAGTAGGTGCCCAGTATGCTACTGGAGATCAGTGGAGAAATAACTCCAGAAAGAATGAAGGGATGGAGCCAAAGCAAAAAGAATACCCAGCTGTGGATGTGACTGGTGATAGAAGCAAGGTCTGATGCTGTAAAGAGCAATATTGCATAGGAACCTGGAATGTCAGGTCCATGGATCAAGGCAAGTTGGAAGTGGTCAAACAAGAGATGGCAAGAGTGAATGTCGACATTCTAGGAATCAGTGAACTGAAATGGACTGGAATGGGTGAATTTAACTCAGATGACCATTATATCTACTACTGCGGGCAGGAATCCCTCAGAAGAAATGGACTAGCCATCATGGTCAACAAAAGAACACACGGAAGAGCTGTACAAAAAAGATCTTCATGACCCAGATAATTATGATGGTGTGATCACTCACCTACAGCCAGACATCCTGGAATGTAAAGTCAAGTGGGCCTTAGAAAGCATCATTATTAACAAAGCTAGTGGAGGTGATGGAATTCCAATTGAGCTATTTCAAATCCTAAAAGATGATGTTGTAAAAGTGCTGCACTCAATATGTCAGCAAATTTGGAAAACCTGGCAGTGGCCACAGGACTGGAAAAGGTCAGTTTTCATTCCAATCCCAAAGAAAGGCAATGCCAAAGAATGCTCAAACTACCACACAGTTGCACTCATCACACACACCAGTAAAGTAATGCTCAAAATTCTCTAAGCCAGGCTTCAGCAGTACATGAACCGTGAACTTCCAGATGTTCAAGCTGGATTTAGAAAAGGCAGAGGAACCAGAGATCAAATTGCCAACACCCACTGGATCACTGAAAAAGCAAGAGAATTCCAGAAAAACATCTATTTCTGCTTTATTGACTATGCCAAAGCTTCTGACTGTGTGGATCACAATAAACTATGGAAAGTTCTGAAAGGGATGGGAATACCAGACCACCTGACCTGCCTCCTGAGAAACCTGTATGCAGGTCAGGAAGCAACAGTTAGAACTGGACATGGAACAACAGACTGGTTCCAAATAGGAAAAGGAGTACGTCAAGGCTGTATATTGTCGCCCTGCTTATTTAACTTATATGCAGAGTACATCATGAGAAACGCTGAGCTGGAAGAAGCACAAGCTGGAATCAAGATTTCTGGGAGAAATATCAATAGCCTCAGATATGCAGATGACACCACCCTTATGGCAGAAAGTGAAGAGGAACTAAAAAGCCTCTTGATGAAAGTGAAAGAGGAGAGTTAAAAAGTTGGCTTAAAGCTCAACATTCAGAACTAAGATCATGGCATCCGGTCCCATCACTTCATGGCAAATAGATGGAAAACAGTGGAAACAGTGACAGACTTTATTTTTCTGGGCTCCAAAATCACTGCAGATGGTGATTGCAGCCATGAAATTAAAAGACGCTTACTCCTTGGCAGGAAAGTTATGACCAACTTAGATAGCATATTAAAAAGCACAGACATTACTTTGCCAACAAAGGTCCATCTAGTCAAGGCTGTGGTTTTTCCAGTAGTCATGTATGGATGTGAGAGTTGGACTATAAAGAAAGCTGAGCTGAAGAAGTGATGCTTTTGAACTGTGGTGTTGGAGAAGACTCTTGAGAGTCCCTTGGACTGCGAGAAGATCCAACCAGTCCATCCTAAAGGATATCAGTCCTGGGTGTTCATTGGAAGGACTGATGTTGAAGTTGAAGCTCCAATACTTTGGCCACCTGATGTGAAGAGCTGACTCATTGGAAAAGACCCTGATGCTGGGAAAGATTGAAGGCGAGAGGAAAAGGGGACCTGTGGCACCAGAAGATGAGCCCCCCAGGTCGGAAGATACCAATATGCTACTGGGAAAGAGTGGAGGGCAATTACTAATTGCCAGGAGACATATCAGCAACCTCAGATATGTAGATGATATCACAATAATGGTAGAAAGTGAAGAGGAACTAAAGAGCTTCTTGATGAAGGTGAAAGAGAAGAGTGAAAAAACTGGCTTGAAACTCAACATTAAATTCTTAGCATCCAGTCCCATCACTTCATGGCAAATAGAGGCGGATAAAGTGGAAGTTGTGACAGATTTTATTTTCTTGGGCTCCAAGATTACTGCGGATAGCAACTGCAGCCATGAAATTAAAAGTCACTTGCCCCTTGGAAGGAAAGCTATGACAAATCTAGACAGTGAATTCAAAAGTAGACACATTACTTTGCCAACAAAGATCCATATAGTTAAAACTATGGTTTTTCTAGTAGGCATGTATGGATGTGTGAGTTGGACCATATAGAAAGCTGAGCACCAAAGAATTGATGCTTTTGAACTGTGGTGCTGGACAAGACTCCTGAAACCTGGACTACAGGGAGATCAAACCAGTCAATCCTAAAGGAAATCAACCCTGAACATTCATTGGAAGGACTGATGCTGAAGCTGAAGCTCCATTAGTTTGGCCACCTGATGCGAAGAGCCAACTCATTGGGAAAGACCCTGATGCTGGGAAAGATTGAAGGCAAAAGGAGAAGGGGGAAGCAGAGGATGAGATGGTCAGATAGCATCACCAACTCAATGGACATGCATCTGATCAAACTGGGAGACAGTGGAGGACAGAGGAGCCTGGTGGGCTACAGTCCATGGGGTGAAAAAGAGTTAGACACGACTGAGCAACTGAATGACAGCAATCACAGACTGACATTGAGGAGATTAACACGTAAGCTTTCTTCTAGGACATCAAGAGTTCTGTTGTGTCCTTGGAGTGGCCATCTTTCCACTTGTTGCAGTCCCAGAGGGTCCAGAAGCATAAGCCCCTCTGAGCACCTGAGTCAGGAGATCACATGCGGTTCCCTGAGTGGACTGTGCCCGCCCACTGGCTTTAGCGAGGCTGCTGGTGGGGAGGGGGCACGAGGCTTTAGCAAGGCCCCAAAAGAGCTTTACTGTTGGGCAAATACTGGAGTGGATTGCCATTTCTTCCTGCAGGGGATCTTCCCGACCCAGGTTTCAAACCCGGGTCTCCTGTGGCTCCTGCACTGGTAGGAAGATTCTATTACCACCGAGCACTTGGGAATCCCTATAGCTAGCCATTAACACTTGTTTAAAAGCCAGTCTGTCAGTTAGAAGAGATGGAATGCAAAGTCAGTGGGTTAGGAGAAGACACCAACTCCAGGAAGTCACAGGAAAAGGGCTAACTAACTAGCGTACAGCGTGGAGTGCTTCAGACAGGATGAGTAAGAACTGAAACAGAACCACTGCATCAGTGATGATTCAGAGGTTGTCTGGCGGCTCTGAGGGAGCGTTTTCACTAGAGAGGTGTGGAGTCGTTAGCAGGAATCCGGGAGTCCGTGCGTGGTAGCAAGAGTGTACTCTTTCGCTTTGGCAAAAGGGAAGAACAGGGATAGATGGTAGCTTTAAGAGAAGCCTGAGGAGGAAAAGTGTTCTAGTCTGGAGAGGATGGGAGGCCAAGCGATCAGGTGGAACACGTTCTCCTTGGGGTAAGTCCAGGTGAGAGTGGAAGGGCTCTCTTCAGACCCACGTTCTCAGGCCTGGCTGCCACAGAATCACACAGCAAAGCTGTAGATCTCCAGCCTCCACTCCAGTCCGTGTGATCAGCAGTTCTGTGGGCTCTGACTTGGGTGCTAGGATGATCTCCTGTGCAGCCAGGGATAAGGACCGCTTCCTTAGCAAATGCACTGTTTCCTGGATCACTGGGATGGATGAAGTTTGGGACATTTAGAATCAGAGAGATGTCAAGACAGATGGTATTGATCCCTTCAAGAAGGAAGAAGACAAGGTCATCTGTGAAGAACAAGTGGGCTAATGGCCAGTTTGGAGCCAAAAAGAAAGCACAAAAGGTTTAGAATAGCCAGCAGGTTAAAGACAGATGTCCAAGAAAACAAATGTAGTGCTTGTGCGTGTGTGCGATTAGATCATGTAATGACCAGAGCCCGAAATGAAATACAGCTCCTGCAGCTGAAAAACGACTCAGTAACTCATCATGTTTGCAAAATTTAAAACTTGAAAGCAAGGAAAGTAAAATGGTTAAATCAATTTTGGAAAATAAATCACACAGAGGGTGACATTGGCTGTAACAATTAAACAGTAGGAACATGTAATGTCTCCTCAAGGATTAAAATTTAAATTAAAATATAGTTTTCTTTTAAGGAGTACTCTGAATGAAATTATATTTCTGTGTTACATCCTGATGGAAGGGCTTTAATGATTTCTCTTTCCATTTGCAAAGAGACTTGGGAGTGGGTAGACAGATACAAAAAATATTAGTTAATTTTGCCAGGCTCAAAAGAATGAAATACATAATTCTATAAATTAAATTCAAAAATTTTCAGAACTTAAGAGGAAAAAGAAAAAGCAGACATAGCACTTGACCATAAAAAGTATTTAATCTATCAGGGAGTGTAAAATGCAACTGAAGCAGAGAGGGAGGTGGGGAGAGACAAATTAGGAGTGCAGAATTAACAAACTACTAGACATAACATAGATAAGCAACAAGGATCCACTTTCTAGCACTGGGAATTATTTCATTATCTTGTCATAATATATAATGGACTATAATAAAATAATCATATAATCAGAATAAACAATAAACATACGCTGTACACCTGAAACTAACGTAAATGTTGTAAATCAACTACACTTCAATTAAAAATAATAAAAAGTAAAATGTAACTGTAGAACATGATGAAAACCATGAAACAGGTACCAAGTGTTATGAAACCAGAAAGACAAACACTTTGAAAGACATTACTTGCACCTACCCAGTCTATCAGAAGCTGTTTCACGTGAGCCTTTCCCAATTTGGAACCAGTCCATTGTTCCATGTCCGGTTCTAACTGTTGCTTCTTGAACAATGGACTGGTTCCAAATTGGGAAAGAGTACATCAAGGCTGTATATTGTCACTCTGCTTATTTAACTTATATGCAGAACACATCATGAGAAATGTCAGACTGGATGAAGCACAAGCTGGAATCAAGATTGCAGGGAGAAATATCAATAACCTCAGATCAATAACCTGCCCCCCTTATGGCAGAAAGTGAAGAGGAACTAAAGAACCTCTTGATGAAAGTCAAAGAGGAGAGTGAAAAAGCTAGCTTAAAACATAACATTCAAAAAACTATGATTATGACATCCAGTCCCATCACTTCATGGCAAATAGATGGGGAAACAATGGAAACAGTGAGAGACTTTATTTTCTTGGGCTCCAAAGACACTTGCTCCTTGGGAGAAAAGCTATGACAAACCTAGACAGCATATTAAAAAGCAGAGACACTAACTACTTTGCTGACAAAGGTCTGTTTAGTTAAGCCTATGGTTTTTCCAGTGGTCATGTATGGATGTGAGAGCTGGACTATAAAGAAAGATGAGCACCAAAGAATTGATGCTTTTGAACTGTGGTTTTGGAGAAGACTCTTGAGAGTCCCTTGGACTGCAAGGAGATCCAACCAGTCCATCCTAAAGCAAATCAGTCCTAAATATTCATTGGAAGGACTGATACTGAAGCTGAAACTCCAATCCTTTGGCCACCTGATGTAAAGAACTGACTCACTGGAAAAGACCCTGATGCTGGGAAAGATTGAAGGCAGGAGGAGAAGGGGATGACAGAGGATGAGATGGTTGGATGGCATCACCGACTCAATGGATGTGAGTTTGAGCGAGCTCTGGGACATGGTGATGGACAGGGAAGCCTGGCGTGCTGCAGTCCACGGGGTCTCAAAGAGTTGGACACGACTGAGCGACTGAACTGAGTTGTTCCATGTGCATGACAAAGCTTCCACTAGGCCTTGCACCGTGGAACACTCATGGCAAGGTGTTAGGGCTCCCTGGAGTGTGAAGGGGGAGGAGCTGAGTACATCACTGTGGCGTCAGCGTGAGGAGGGCCTAGTTGGCCACCCCCAGGACCCTGAGCCATGGGGGTCCCTGAAGGCAGATGAGCAGTGAGACCCTGAGGTTAGAATTGTGCTTCTCAAAGATGACGCCTGCAGGAGTGCCATTGCGGAAGCCAGTGTGATGTTTATGTAAGAGATGAAGAAGAAAATGGACAGCTTTTTCTAGGCATATTTGGGTTTTCCTCTTTGGCTTCTTTATTGAAGTATACCTATAAATTAAAGTCTACAAATCCCAAGTGTAGAACTCAATGAACACAAGCTTGTACCTACCATCGAGTTTAAGAAAGAACATATTATTAACAGTATTTGGAGCTTCTCCCAACCCTCCCACAACACCCTCCTCCAAGGCAACTCCTACCCCCACCCCTGACTTGAACTCTGGTCTTCTGATTTTATGTGAATGGAATCAGACTATCATTCTTACGTCTTTGGCATCCCTCACCCAAAAGTATCAGCACAATAACTTAGAAGTGAAAGTGTCAGCCACAGAGTATCTGCATTTTCATCTTCAGCAAATACTAACAGTTTCCACACTCTCAGCAGGACGTGAGTGCCCCATGATTCCACACACTTCTCAGGTGGGAGACTTTCACCAAGGTCGTCTTCAGTTGCTGCTGTACTTGAGAATCTGCGGTGGTGTTCATTGTGGTTCTAATTTCCATTTCCTTTGTTACTAATAAAGGAGAGCATTTTTTTCATATATGTACTGGCCATTTGGTTATTTTCTTGTGAAGTGTCCAGTTCACCTTTCTTGACCATTTTTGCATTAGGCAATTTCCTACTTATTAATTTGAAATAAAATCTCTGTATATTCTGGATGTGTGCCCATTGTCAGTTATTTGTGTTGTAAAACTCTCCCCCTACTCTGTGACTTGTCTTTTAATTCCTTTCATGGTGTTTTTCAATGAAAACAGGTTCTTGATTTTAAATGTTGTCCAGTGTATTGATCATTTCCTTTATGTTAAGCGTTCTTTGGGTCTTAAGAAATGTTGGCCTATCCCAAGGTTAAATTAAATTGTGGAAAACTCTGATATTGCAAAAAATCAAATTGTTAATCTTCCTGATTAGTGATTCCTCTTGCAAAACATTTCAAGCTTGTAGGGTTAGTTTTAAGCACGATCTGGAACGATTGCCCTAGTGTCATTTAGCATTTAATGTTTCAAATAGTAATCAAATATGAGGGGGAAATTCCAGTTGAATGAGGTGATCAAGAAAGAAATTTACTTGTAGTAAGAAAGCAGAGATGGCAAAACAAAACAATCAATCAAAGAAAATCCCAGAAGAAGCAGTGTAGGAGAATTCACCCTGACAACATGATCCACTAAGCTTTAATTTGAACTGGAGAAGAGAAGACCATGAGTCTTTTAGACATGCGTTCCTGTTCTTGAGCTAATTTTGAACTATTCCTTAAGTGGTGTGTCTCCAAGCAATTTTTGTTTTTCTTGTTTTTTGTTTTTTTTTTTCTTCTTGGTATATATATTCTTATGCTCATTTTTTTAATTTATTTTTTAATTGGAGGAAAACTGCTTTACATCTTTAAAATAAAAGATGCTTTCATGTCCATCTTTTAATTGCCTTCACACATCACATGACTAAGGAATAAATTCTCAGATAAGTATGGTTTCTTCTTAAACTATCAATTACTATAATTTTTTCAGGTGCTAAATGTTCTGAAGATGTCTGAAACTAGTCTGATTTGATCGTATGTTAAAAAACTATCTTTCCTGCCTAAATCCTTACAGGATTTTTTGTTTGATATGACACTGGAAAGATTTCACCACAGTATGACCATATGTGGGACATTCTCTGTTGATTTTCTCTTGGAACACAGTGAACAATCAATACTGAGAAAAAAAAAGCCACGCTGAGGGCTATGAGTTTCAGTTTTACTGGGGTCTGACTGAGGTGCGGGCGATGGCCTCTCAGAGAGGCCTGGGAGCTGCTGCCAAGGGATAAAAGGGGAGATCAGCATATACGCGACTTTGTGGAAGAGGGCCAACCTGATACCTCAGACTGATGGGGGAAAGCAGGGCTGGGGTTGGGGAGTGGCTTTTAATTTAAACTCAAGCATGTAAACCTAACTTACTCAAACTGTTATTTATAAACTAGTGAGTTTTATATTGTAACACCCGCTTCATGACTAAATTTTAAACTTAAACCTGTGAGACTGCTGTCTGTGTCTACATGGATGTATCCATGCCCACACTGAAGCCTTAACAGAATTCACCCAAAAGACCTTAAATGATAGTAAGCAGGCTATTAGCCTACTGGATTCTGAGGTCTCTGACAAAGAAAGCTGCGTTACAAAGTCACATGGGCCTCGAAACCCTGACAGCATCTCAAGGAGGCACCTGTATTATAATTCAGACTGAATCCTGCATTTTCATACTGGAAGAATCCTCTAATATTGTGCATTTAATGACACATAAAAAAAATCAGATTTCTACCTTAAATGTTTCATTTCTTAATCTTGGTGGTCACTTTGGGAGTTGGTTTGGCTCCAGAAGCACATGACTTAAATCTCTTTTAAGGCTTTATTTACCAAACCAGTCCATCCTAAAGGAAATCAACCCTGAATATTCATTGGAAGAACTGATGCTGAAGCTGAAGCTCCAATGCATTGGCCTCCTGGTATGAAGAGCCGACTTTTTTGGAAAAGACCTGATGCTGGGAAAGATTGAGGGCAGGATGAGAAGGGGAGACAGAGGATAAGATGGTTGGATGGTATTACCGACTCAACGGACATGAGTTCGAGCAAACTCCAGGAGACAGTGAAGGACAGGGAAGTCTGGAGTGCTGCAGTCCATGGGGTCTCAGAGTCAGATACGACTTAAGAGACTGAACAACAAATGCTCAGTTACACTCATGTAAATAATCAGGCATTTCTTGAAGTCAGACTTACTTCACAAACAAATTAGTCTTAATTTGGTGATATTTGGTAAAAATCAGGGCAATTTTAGAGATAAAGAATTATGTTTCAGCAATATATCTTTGTGGACATTAAATTCTAGTGTCTTTTGTCTAAGACCCACTTCTTAGATGGCTCCTTGCTGCTGTTACATCATGGTAAAGCTTGAGTTATTAAAAGACACTGTAAGGTTGTTTCTTAAGCTTATCCCAGTAATCTGTGGATGAAGATTAGATGTCCCATGGCCTGTAACCAGGATACTGAAAAAGACATCATTTAAAGACTATCTCCAGACTACACGGAAGGACCCTGACCAGGTACTGTTAACTAGCTTATGCACAACAAAACTGAAGGGAGTTGACCCTTGGGCTCACGTTTCCCACTGAGAAAGCTAGACTGCACTAGACTGGTATCTAGAAAGGGCTGTTGACATCAAAATTACTGTAAAACGACGCTCAGACAGCATAGAAACTGCACACACACCTGAGCGAGAAGACAGCGTCAAGAGTGGAGAGCAATCCCAAGAAGCGGGACTTGACCCAGATGATAGATAATAGTGTTTTCTTAATTTCTCGAACTTTTGCATATGAATCTAGTATTTTTTCTATCATGAGCACAATCCCATGCAGAGTATAAAAATTAATCCAACCGTTGGGTTTATGATCAAGTACCTACTTTCATTACTTCTGGGTTACCTTAGTGGATTTCTCCTCTCAAAGGCTCTAACTGGTTGCCCTTAGGAAATTTATTTTGGAAGAAATAAGTTACAGTTCTGTTTGGGCCACTATCGATAGTACTGGATGGGACTCCTTCACTTGGCTAATTAATAGCACTTGCTCTGACCATGTCTATAAATGTGAATTTTGTTTTAAACTTACTCAAGCTCAATCAGAGCAATGTGTTAAGTTTTAGTCAAAGACTATAACCTCTGTCAGTCATGGGATGAATTTATATGGTTAACACCAGGCTACCGTCATTTCAATTTAACCTCACCCTCCTTATGTTGGGAACAATTAAACCATACTAAGGATAATCAGCCTACTAAAACCAGGAAATAGGACTGGGTTTGTTATGAACAATGCCTATATATCCTTTCCCTTAAAGACAGGGATTGGTATGGGACAGACTGGGGCAGATGACCTGGGAACATACCGGGCCACACCTAACAGAAGCTCTTGGCTTAAAATCGTACAAATTCTGACCTTACTAATGCTACTAGCTGTGCAACTTGTATACTGTTTTACAAGATTGCTCTTTCTTGCATTACCAAATATATGACTGATTCTGTGATAAGATGATGAGTAGGCAACATCTGGTTCTATATAAAATCAATGATTATAATTGTTTTACTCCAGCTATGGGGAAAAATGAGGGAACTATTTGCCACCTTCAGTTGGGTCCTGACACCATACAGCCTGACCCTCGGGGCGTGCAACAGGCTGCAGCGCTGCCCATGGAACCTCCCGCGAGGCTGGCTCATCACCAGAAGGCGCCAGCTCTACCTGGAATGTTTTAATCAAGGGAGGGCTAAATTATTGAGCAATTAAAACAGTGTTCACCTCAGGGCTACAGGTAAAATGTCAGACAGAGGTGCTGTTGCTGAACTCTGGCGTCACATACCCTAGGAGTCTTGGGGACAGAATCCAGCCCACCCCATAAGCTTAGCTCCCCTTATTGACATCAAGGAGCCTCTGAGAGGCTCCAGACCCCAGAGACACGGCAGGTCAACCCTGATGATCCCGTTGGCTGAGATCACTGTGGTGCCCGGGCCTTCCAGCAGCTCCCCCGCTCAGTGGCCCCGTTTCTCAGCACTTCCTGAGCCACGTGTTTGACCAGGTGACTGCCCCGCCTTCCATCAAGGCGGGAGGCTGAGCCCCACCCCGTGGGTCTGACTTGTGTTGCTTGATGGAAGGTGGAAACGTGACAGGGTGCCAGGCTGCTCTGAGCCCGGACTTAAGGGTCATGCCACCCATACTTGCTTCTCAAGAAATGCGCGTCAGCACCCCGCTCCCGCCCCCCAGGCTCTCTCTGTTGAGTTTCAGGCGCTCGGCGCAGGTGAGACTGGAATCCAGGTCACAGCTCACTGGACAGCGCTGCCCTGGAATTTCCCCTTTCATTTGCCCAGCACGTGTAGAACAGTTACAAAGCGAGTGGCAGGAAAGTCACATCAACCAAATCCAGCCATTGAGGCTCAGCCAGAAACGGGCGATTCATGTTGGGTGAGCAAAGACCAGCCCGGCTCGAGCACCCTTTCCTGGGGGGGCCCTTCAGACCCCACATCGCACCCCAGCCACAGGGAGGGGACTCGAAATCCCCCGCGGGTGATACTCATGGACAGCAAGGCGCTTGTGGCAGGCTAGCTCCCACTGTGCTCCCTCCCTGCATGCGGGAGGCAGTTTACCCAAACTCGCCTCAGGCTCTGTGCCCACCCTGAAGTCATACCCAGCACTAAACTATTTGCTTCCCAAAGCGCCCAACTCTGCCAGGCATTTATGGAACGCCCCCCTCAGTATCTGACCACCGTCATCTCTGACCACCCTGACTTCTGGCCAGAATCCCCCCGATTCCAGCTGCTTCCCCTTAGGAATTCTCCATCCACTGACCTTTGCTCCTCGGCTGTAAACTGACCACGTGCTTTCCCTGGGAACCCATTGTCTCCCCACCATAAAGTCCCATTACAGTGACCTCGATATCCATGGTGATGGCCAAGTAAAGTCTGCATTGCCATCTTTCACAAGTGGTAGTCTGACTTCGTTTTAACAATTTAATGGAATTTTTTCCCCTCTGATCACCCCCAAAGTCATTCCACTCTTGCTCCAGCTGCCACACTGCCCTCAGAAAGCAAAGGCCAGGCACTGAGTTTGCTCAGACCCCTTTCTCTCCCTGCAAGCTGCTTGGGGAGGAGTAGAGAGAGATGAAGCGGGGTGGGGGGGGGGGTCTGATGTAGCAAGCTTTCATTCTACAGAACTGGCCTCTTCTTAGATGAGAACATCTAAACATTTCCCCACTTACATTAATATCAGCCCAAGGAAAACATAATCAGGGGAAAAAGCTACTGTGTCTGTGAAGAACAGAGATCACCACATGCAATCAGAATCAAATAACCATTGCGTGGCGATTATTCAAGGTCAGAGTGACTTTGAGGCCAGCCTCTTCCACGGCAGAAGGAAATGTAATTATTGGGAAAGCTTGGTGTGTCAACATGACTGTTAAAGTCAGTGCAAAGAAAACTGAAATTTATAACGAAGCGAAAAGCCAAAGGACCAATGGAAAAGAAGTGACGTGGGCTCCAGAGCTGGGTGGGAAGAGACGAGCCGTCTGGGGGCCCAGTCCCAGGGCTCCCCTCCTGAGGCAGGTGCTCGGGAGACAGAACTGTCATCAACTGCCATGGGCCATCTAGGCGTACACGTCTGAAAAATGACAACATCCACTACGGTTAATGGGAAAGAGAGAGGTAGAGAAAGAGAGGTAGACAGTCCACCCTAAAGGAAATCAGTCCTGAGTGTTCATTGGAAGGACTGATGCTGAAGCTGAAACTCCAATCCTTTGGCCACCTGATGCGAAGAGCTGACTCATTGGAAAAGACCCTGATGCTGGGAAAGACTGAAGGTGGGAGGAGAAGGGGATGACAGAGGATGAGATGGTTGGATGGCATCACCGACTCAATGGACATGAATTTGAGTAAACTCGGGGAGTTGGCGATGGACAAGGAGGCCTGGTGTGCTGCAGTCCATGGGGTTGCAAAGAGTCAGACATGACTGAGCGACTGAACTGAACCAAAGAGAGGCAGAGAAGTTAGCTTTCAAATATCTAGGAGCCAGGGGCTGGGCTGGAGGATCCAGACCTTGCCTCTGGTCCTGGTTCTTCCTACTTCTGGGGGAATTCGTTGCTCGTGGCGGTGAACAGCCAGGCACAGGGCATATCAGTCAAATGTCAGCCGTTCAGACTGAGGGCCTGGAGAGCTGGGGAAGAGCGTTTGCTTTTTCAATAGCACTGTGGATTCTGACAGTTCTGTGAATTGACTCCAACTGGTGTAAACGTGTTATTCCTCAGAACCCACAGAGGAGCTGAAGATCTGCAGAATAGATACGAAGTTCTGCTTTCAGGACTGTGAACCATCAGCATGGAAGACACCCAGAAACAAGGAAAAGAATTAGAGCTGTGTCCAGAGTTAAAGGGAAAATACAGATCACATTGAACTACGGTAGACACCCCCTTTCCCAAGGATGCACCCCCTTCCCTGAGACCCAGAGAAAAAGATTTTACATAAGGGAAAAGGTCAGTGCACACACACACAAATGATCATGCCAAAGGAACAGAACATTGTAAAAGCTAAATGTTCTGACTCATAAGATTGAGGACACAGCTGAAATAATCAGTAGGAAGGGTTCTCTATTCCCTGACCCATGTGGGCATGTGGCCGAGTGCTATGCTCTAGCCCTCAAGGGCTCATAATCTCGTTGTTGGCTGTAAAAAGACAAACACCAAAAATCAAAGGGCACCTGCTCAGGACAGAAGGCCATTGGGAGTTAAACTGTTCCATTCGAATCCTCAAGGAAAAGGGAAGGTCGCCGAGGGCTTTCTGAACAATCAAGGGCTCAGGTCTGACCCACAGGAGGACAAGGCAGCCACGTGGGGTGTCTGGCAGGGAGGTGCTGACTCTGCTTCCAGACAAGACGATTTACCCAGAGTGGGGGAGCCTGATGCCTTTCCAAGGACATACGGACAAGAGGGTCACTCTCCAGAGCAACGGAAATGGAGGGTGGTGGTGGGGGGAGGCAGTTAGAACATGGAAAAGGAAGAGTTTGGGGGGCTCTTTTTGGCCCATCCAAAAAAAACAAGCTCAGCACTTCAAGTTTCTCTTGCAAAGATGATTATCCAGTTTGCTCATCCATCTTCAAAGGAGGAGACTGATGGGGTTTTGAGCATGGCAGGCTTGCTGGAATGGTAGCAATTACTCTGATGGAGCTGTGTCTGCTTACAACAACAGCACCTACTTCACGGGGCCACTGAGAGCTAAATGAAGTCAGTCCTCTGAGCTGGGTCTCTTCCTCTGCAAAATGAGGAAGACTGTCAGGAAATTTATCTGAGGGCACCCCACAGGGGAGCCTTAGGACGGAGGTCAGAGGATGAACTAGCTGTTTCCAGGGGCAGTGGAGCTTGCTCTGATGATGTCTCGGTTAGCAGCCATCTCCGTCTAACCCAAAGGCTCTCTGGGAGGGTAGGCACCTTGATGGGGACCCTGCCCTGTAGCCCCAGTATCTGTCTGGAATGGCCTCTGGTCTTTCTGGCCTGCTGCCCCTGCTCTTACTGAGTCCAAGCTCGGTCTTCTTGCTGCACGGACAGGCCATTTAGCCTAGAGAAGAGGTGTCGAGGCAAGGAATAAACTTTATTTGGAAAACTGGCTGACCGAGAAGATGGCAGACCAATGTCTCAAAATAACCATCTTGTCAGGGTCTGAATGCCAGGATCTTTTATAGGACAAAGAAGGGGAGGAGCTGAGGAAGGAAAGACCTTATCTTGCAAATATCTCCTGGAATGGCAAACCTCAGGGAAAAAAGTGAAAGCATTAGCCATTCTGACTCTTTGTGATCCCATGGACTGTAGCCCACAAGGCTCCTGAGTCCATGGGATTCTCCAGTCAAGAAAGCTGGAGTGGGTAGTCATTTCCTTCCCTAGGGAGTCTTCCTGACCCAAGGATCGAGCCTTGGTCTCCTGCATTGCAGGCAGATTCTTTGCCATCTGAACGTCCAGGAAAGCCCCAACCTGAGGGAGGGTTTGTGTTAATCTCTTCAGACAGACGAGCAGGGTTCCCTGAAGCAGGTCATTATGTATGATTATAATAACAAAAGCAATGAAAAGCAAAAGTCAAAGAAACAGATCCATCATGGAATCAGACTTGGCTCTTCCCTCAGATTCCAGGGCTGTCTGAAGTGCTCTGGGTCCTAGAGTTGGGATGAGTGCTTGTCTGGTGGCACAGGTGGTACAGAATCTGCCTGCAATGCAGGAAACCTGGGTTCGATCCCTGGGCCAGGAAAATCCCCTGGAGAAGGAAATGGCAACCCATTCCAATACTCTTGCCTGGAAAATTCCATGGACAAAAGAGCCTGGTGGGCTACAGTCCACAGAGTTGCAGAGAGTCGGAGACGACTGAGCGACTAACACTTTCACTTTTCCCAACCACAGCTCAGGCTGGATGACTGGCCCCTCCACTCCCATAGGGCTGCCCCAACATGACAGAGAGTTGGCAAGCTCTGGGCCCACCAGAGCTCAATTTGCCCAACTTCCTAGGTCAACAGAGAAATGAAAACTAGAACCACTATGTCATGCCACTCATATCCTTCAGGGTGGTTGTAATAAAGAGAAAATGCCCAGTATCAATAGAATGTGGGCCACACAGAGCCCACCCCTGCCGCCTAATGGGTAGCACCGCCCTGGAAAACTGTTGGCAGAATCTGATAAAACTGCAGCCACACAGCCCAGGTGACCCTGCAGCCCCGCAGGCCTGCACCCACCAGAAACGCACATACACGCCCATCACCACCACACAGAAGCTCCCTGCAGCACCGCCCCTAAAGCCCCCACACGGGGAAGGCCATGCACAGAAAGAGCCCATACTGCGGTGCACTTACAGAAGGGAACATCCTGCGGGGAAGGGATGAACAGCCCACACCCATGACCACGACAGGAGAAGCCAGCCACAAAAGAGCACAGAATGTATGATGCCAAGGAGGAAAACAGACAGAAGCACAGAAACCAGCAGAGGAGTTAGTTTTGGAGGCGAGGGGAGAGGTTGGAAAGGAGTGTGAGGGGGCATCAGGCTCCGGCGAGAGTCTGTCTCTCAATCCGGGTGCTGCTTACCTGGGAAGGGGCATCATTTATGATGTCTGTATGCTTGTACCTAGCTTACTCAGTGCGTGTGTGTGTGTAGTCGCTCAGTCATGTCTGACTCTTTGCGACCCCATGGACTGTAGCCCACCAGGCTCCTCTGTCCATGGGGCAAGAATACTGGAGGGGGTTGCCATGCCCTCCTCCAGGGGGGCTTCCTGACCCAGGGATCAACCTGGGTCTCCTGCCTTACAGGCAGATTCTTTACCATCTGAGCCACCAGGGAAGCCCATGAATACTGGAGTGGGTATCCCATCCCTTCTCCAGGGGATCTTCCTGACCCAGGAATTGATCCGGGGTCTCCTGCATTGCAGGTGGTTTCTTTACCAGCTGAGCCACCAGGGCAGCCCAGATTGCACGTTAGAGGGTGTGAAGACAAACATTTGAGGAATGGGTAGGGACGATGGCTTGGCAGGAACCACAGGGAAGGCAACAGCTGAGGGGCCCAGACACGCCAAGGCCAGTGCAGCCTGTGGGCAAAGCGGAGCCCCCTGCCCCCTGCAGGCGTGGGCTGTGAAGACAGGCACTGCAAAGCCAAACAGGGGGCTCTAGACTTCACCAAGAGGGAGGGGAGTGCTTCCAGAAACCCAATCTGGGAACGTTAAGAGGGAACCAGACAGAGCTTCCCTGGTGGCTCAGTGCTGGAGACACGGGTTCCATCCCTGATCCGGGAAGATCCCACACGCCAAGGAGCAATGAATCCTGTGGGCCACAACCGCTGAGTCTGTGTTCTAGAGCCCTGCAAGAAACTCTGCAACAAGAGAAGCCACTTCAGGGAGAAGGCCCTGCTCGCCACAACTAGAGGAGAGCCTGTGCGGCAGCCAAGACTCAGCACAGCCAGAGAGAAAGGTTTTAAAAAGACTATTAAAGACGGAAGCAGACCAATCAGTTGCTATCAGCTGAATGACCTCCAAGAATGGTTTGCTTGCTGGGAGGTTATTAAAAAGCCACCTCCCACATATTGGGATTGCTAACTTTCTAAATACATTCCCAAACGCTCCAGCTCCTGACTTCAAACCATAGGACAAACATTTCTAAACTTGATGGAGAAAGTCTTCATGTTTCAAAGATATTATATTATTTGAAGGGAAAATAGAGCTTTTTATAAACCAAGCCATAAAATGGGCTTTTGAAATAAGCTTTGAAAAGGCTGGCAGGATTAGAAAAAAAAAAAAAGAGGCCAGATCCCTCATAGGTCAGGTCAACAGAAATCTGTGACGAGGTTCCAAGTCCCCGAGGTGAGCTTGCTACATTCAAGCCTCCAGGAAAAGCTTCCAGCGGGGACTCTGTAAATTGTTTTTCTTTATAAATGTACAGTTGCAGGGTGCACACACTCACAGGAGCAGCCGGCACAGAGTGTGACAGCGGCGACCTAGGGCGCTGACGGTGACTCTCATGACCACGTGGACATGGGGGTCCCGGGGGAGAAGAAGACACCCCCCTGGTTACAGGGAGAAGTGGGCAGACGACGTCTCTGGGGGTGCTTCCTTGGACGCCAGGAACAGCAATCATGCTCATCTTGGCCTGGACTCAGATCCCAGGTCTGACCTCTGCACTATACCCCTCCCCAACGCGGTCAGCAAAGCAGCATCTTAATCTTAACCGTGTGTGGGAGGAGAGAACCCTGCCGGGGGTGGGAGTGACAGGGAGGGTGAGGCCCCTAGCAGCCTGACACCAGGCACAGCCCTGGTTTCCATCTGCTGTTTCCAGGGAATTCCTAAAGGCACCCCCTTTTATTTTCAAAGTTTTAAGATGTGAATTATACCAAGAGATACTCTGCAAAAACCCCCGCCCTTCCCAGTCTGCCCCTGTCCTCTCCAGCGCAACTTTGCAGCTTCTGCACAAAATGAGGAAACTTCTTCCCCTTCTCCAGTCTGGACTCTTCATACATCCAGGCTTAGGCCGATAAGCTGCAGTGGGAGTGAAATGAAGAAGTGAAGTGAAGTCACTCAGTCGTGTCTGACTCTTTGTGACCCCATGGACTGTAGCCTACAAGGCTCCTCCGTCCATGGAATTTTCCAGGCAAGAGTACTAGAGTGGGTTGCCATTTCCGTCTCCTGGGGAATCTTCCTGACCCAGGGATGGAACCCGGGTCTCCCGCATTGCAGGCAGACGCTTTACCGTCTGAGCCACCAGGGAAGCCCCTTCCTGTGGGAGTGGTGTGTGCATTCCAAGCCCAGGCTTCAGCCCACCTCCTGTATTTTCAGGGCTTCTCTTGGGGCCCCGCCCAGCTGCCCTGAGGACTGTCTGATAGAGGCTGAAGGTGTGGGTGGCGCAGAGGGGACCCCTCCCAGCCCACCAACCCCTCACCTGGAGGGCGGGGAGACTTGTGGTTCAGTCCAACCAACACCAGAGGTCCCACCCAGGTGAGGCAGCTATGGTTGCTGAGTAGGGTCGTTAGCTGAACAGAGGCTCATTATTCTAAAGCAGTAAGTTCGGGATTATCGGTTATGCGTCAGAAGCCAACGGACATATACGGTCACCCTAGTTCTAATCGGCACTTTGCCTGAAACCATCCCTGTGAACTTGGGCGAGTCCCCTAACTACTGGGGTGAAATGTTAAGTGTAGAGTAAATACACTTTGTTAAGAGAGAATTAGCACTGACGATATTTTTTTCCAATTGTCACTGCAATGAATCAGCAAAAATTCAGTGGCTTTAAAGAACACAGATGCATCCCTACAGGTTTGAGGTTGGGAGGTCTGGAAGGTCCCAAACCAGTCTCTCTGGGCTAAACTGCAGATGGTGACTGCAGCCATGAAATTAAAAGACGCTTACTCCTTGGAAGAAAAGTTATGACCAACCTAGACAGCATATTAAAAAGCAAAGACATTACTTTGCCAACAAAGGTCCACCTAGTCAAAGCTATGGTTTTTCCTGTGGTCATGTATGGATGTGAGAGTTGTACTGTGAAGAAAGCTGAGTGCTGAAGAATTGATGCTTTTGAACTGTGGTGTTGGAGAAGACTCTTCAGAGTCCCTTGGACTACAAGGGGATCCAGTCCTTGGAAGGACTGATGCTGAAGCTGAAACTCCAATCCTTTGGCCACCTGATGTGAAGAGCTGACTCATTTGAAAAGACCCTGATGCTGGGAAAGATTGAAGGCAGGAGGATGAGACAGTTGGATGGCATCACGACTCAATGCTCATGAGCTTAAGTAAACTCTGGGAGTCGGTGATGGACAGGGAAGCCTGGTGTGCTGCAGTCCATGGGGTCACAACGAGTCGGACATGACTGAGCGACTGAACTGAACTGAACTGAGGGTTGGTTCCTTCCAGAATCCCTTGGGGAGAACCGGTATCCTTGCTTTTCTGGCTTCTGGAGGCCACTCACGTCCTTCGCTGTGACTTTCCTCCTGCTTCTGTCCACACCCCGCTTCCTGTCCGAGCGCCGCACCACCCCCCTCCCCCGCACCTGATCAGGCCCCCGCGATTGCACAAGTGCCAGGATAATCTCCTCTCCAGACCCCTAATCACACCTGCAGTAACCTCCTCTGACGTGTAAGACAACACTCACAGGTCCCAGGACTAGGCAGGGGCATCTCAGAGGCCCTGACTTAGCTCCCACGTTTCCAGGGACTCAGGCCGTGCGCCCCCCTCCTCTGATCCTGCAGAAAGTGCGACCCTCCTGCTCTGAAGTCAGCAGGTTGACCGGAGCGATTTCCATGGATTCCTGGGCCATAACAACTGGGTATTGATTTCTGTGCGGCCACGGCGGCTCCTGACGTATCGCGTGTCACAGCCTGAGGGGTGATGCGATAATCAACGCTGCTGCTCCTTCAAGGCTTGCGGTCCAGGACCAGCGTTTCCGGGGCCCACCCTGAGCTGGGCCTTTGGCCGGCAGGCGTCGTGTGTCCTATAGAGCACACCCGGGGTCAGCGAAGGCAGCTGGAAAGCGAGGTGGAAGCCGAGCGAGAGGGGCCATGTTAACTCCAGTCTGGGAGGAGGGATGTTCTAAATATAAGCTGTTCACGCAAGGATTTTTCCACTCCAGTATTCTTGCCTGGAGAATCCCATGGACAGAGGAGCCTGGTGGGCTGTATAGTCCATGGGTTGCAAAAGTCAGACATGACTTAATGACTAAACAACAACAACATAGGGAGTTAAAGCTCCTCTGGATCTCAGAATCCCTGTTCGTATCTGTTTAAGAGCAGGGGCCTTGTGAGGCCATGTACAGTGAGCACTGCCCAGGGTAGCATCCACCTCAGACCCTGTGGTTCTGCTGGCAAGATGACCCCTCAGCGGGGAGAAGTGCTGAAAATGATCTGGGCCGGAACCCATGGCTGAGAACACCTAATGGCACTCACTGCCTCTCTCTCTGAGTCCATCTGACATGTAGTTACTCATTAAACAGCTGCTCGGGATCCAGGTTCATAGCCAGCACCTGGCAGGCAGCTGAGCAAGGTACAGCTTCCTGCCCCAGAGGAGCAAAGTGCAATGAAGGTTATAATCCAAGAGCGAGGAAGCCCTGTCTCCACTCCAGCGACATTTCCGGCCATGGGATTCATCTTCATTCACGCAGTGCTAAGCACTCGGCTTTACGCTTCTGACCTTCACGAGCTTGGTCAGCGTGGATGAGTTTCCACAAGTCTGATTAACTCAAAGATATTGGCAAGATCCTGCTTTGGGCCAAGGAAGGGTAAATTCCATGAGGAAATGCTACCCCGAGGGACTCCCTGGATAGGGCTGTCAGATACAAAACAGGATGCTCGGGTGTGTTTGCTGTTGCTCAGTAGCTCAGCCGCGTCCGACTCTGTGAGCTCGTGGACTGCAGCACTCCAGGCTCCTCTGTCCTCCACTGTCTCCTGGAGTTTGCTCAGATTCATGTCCACCGAGTCACTGATGCTACCAGACCATCTCATCCTCTGCCCCTGCCCCCTTCTCCGTCTGCCCTCAGTCCTTCGCAGCATCACGGTCTTTTCCAATTTCAACTTCTGGTAAACAATCAAAACACTTTACAGCTTAAGTATGTCCCAAATACCATGGGACTTGCTTACACCCCTATTGTTATTTATCTGCAAGTCGGATATAATTGGGCATTCTCTATTCTATCGCACCCCGGGGAGATGAAGGGTCCCCCGACGAAGCCCTCTTCCAGGCCACACGCCTCCCAAGGATGCTGCTGGCGTGGCAGAACCCCGTCCTGGCTGGGGTGGAGGTAACTCTAGTCGATGCAGGAGGGGCCCGTGGTCCTCACGGGGCGAGTGGGAAAGGGGCCTGACGGAGGGACAGGGAGGCCCGGCTCAGGTCTGAGGCCGCCAGCGCTGAGAAGGGCCCTCGTCCACCTCCGAGGGCCCACCCCCCCGGCCGCCGGCACACCTTTCCCTTCGCGGGGTGCAGCCCGGCGGCCTCCCTTCTCGGGGGGCACTGGAGCGGGGTGCGTGGACCAGGCTGCGCTCCACCGAGCACCACCCGCCGGGCCCGGGGGGGAGAGGGGCCTGTGCGGCCTGGCGGGAGACCGCGGCGGCGTCCTGGGCCTGGCCTCCGGGCCAGCCGGGCGCTGAGCTCCGGGGCGGCCTCCGGGCTCGCAGGCCCCAGCGCGCGCGGAGCCCGGGGACCCCTGGGCCTGGAGGGTCGGAGGCCGGGCCCGTCCGCGCGGCCGGGCCGGCGGGGCGGTTCTCAAGCCGGCTGCGCGGCACCATCGGGGCGCCTGGGGGCTCGCGGTGGCGGAGCTGGGCCCCCGCCCGGGGGGTCGGAAGGAGGGCGGGCGCCGGGCGCCTGAGCGCCGGGATCCGGAACAACGGTGTCACCTCTGTGGTCGCTACAGGCCGGCCTCTGCGGGCAGTTCTCTCGGGCCCCAGTGCCCCCAGCGACCCCCAGCCCACCTCCCCACTCACCTGAGGGCGGAGGACCAGTCCATCGAGGCAGCTTTGCCTGGAAAGCTCTGGGTGCGCTGTTGTGTCTCCTCCTGGAGGCTCACTCACCACCCTGGACACCGCTCTCCTTGGGTTGCTACAGCCTGGTTCCCGTTCTCTCCTAGGTGCGACTCACTGAAAGGCTCTAAACCAGCGGCCTGGTCTGCGGGGCGGCCGCCCCCAGCTCATCGGCGCCCCTGGCTCCTCTCGCTTCACCGCTCATGTTTCTGCCCTCCCACCTGCTGCATTTACACCGTTTTTTCTGTCAGCTCCCAAGTCTCAGGGCAGTTTCTGCCGGGCTGCCTCCAGGTTAGGGCAGCGTCTTAGGAACCACGCTGTCTCCACACAGGCTGCTGGGGAGACGGGACCCCAAGACCCCCAGGCCCAAGCTCTGGCACCCAGTTTGCTGGGACGGGGGCCGCAGGCTTTCTTTCCCCGGTGTTTGCTACACGAGGCAGCACCAGGGTCTATCTTGACCTTGCACATTTTTTTTTAATAACTGCAGTGTAAGATTTTACAATCTTACATAGTTCATCCGCCCCATTTTTCTGCCTGTTTAGATTTTTTAAATTCTGTCATTTAGTATAATCATTCTTTCTCAGCCTTAGGACACACACATTTTTAATAAACTTGCCTTTTGTAGCTTTAGTCAAGTTATTCATTAAAATGCTGAACAGATGGGGCCAAAAGGCAAGCTTTGCAGCAGGATCGTCTAGGTGCTACTGTGCCTTTAATTAGCACCATTCAAGTGGCGACACCCCACCAGCTGTACTAAGGACTTCTCCATTTTGCCCAGACATATTTCATTAAAGACCCTGTTAAATTCTTTATTAGGGCTCAGATATTCTGCCTACTGTAGTCTTCTAATCTGCCTAGTCTTATTAATACAAAATCCGAAATCAGTGTGTCTGAAGAGGTTTGTTCTTGGCAAACCCTGTCGGCATCCAAGCACTGCTGCTTCCTTATCACTCTGAAGCCGAGGCCGGAATTAAAGGCAAGCTGGCTGCGCAGGGCACCCGGAGCTCAGCCGGGCTCCAGCAGGAGACGGGTCTGGGCCTGCCTCCCAGACTTGCTGCTGCTCACAGGTGCTCAATAAAGCCTGACTCAGCAGTCTCTCTGGACACGCCCACAGTGCAGAAGAGACTTAGTCCAGAGATGGTTTTAGAGTTGTTGCTGTTTTCATTAAAATATCTTAATTGGCCCTGCGTTTTAGTTTCCTCTCATATATGTTCAGCTTTCAGAAATGATCTCTAGTTCCTTTGGTTCTAATATTAATTGTGCAATAACCAGAATATGACAAGATACACAAAACCCCCACCTCCAGAAGACATCCAACTGGGCAATGAGGGCTCTTGCCTTGTTTTTGAATTTTTAAAATCAAGATCTCATCAACATAAATGCGTTACTTTCATGTGTACGATATGACTCAGTATTCGTACAGGAGGATCCACATTTGGAGGAATTTTGGTGGCAGCCAAGGCCCTCCCCCGCCCCCAGCCACCCGCCCCTGTGAGATTCAGTCCTTCTAGATCTCTAATATTCAGCAGTTAAGTGATTGGGGTGGAATTTTATTTTTCTCGTTTTCCAAGTCAACAGATGTTATGTTGGGCATTGAGTTAGGTTCCCAGGGCCCACATGCACATCTGAGCCTCTTGCCTGGGAGGGCGGCAGTCACCTCCTGGCCCCTCGGCCTTGATGAGAAGTGCTAGAGTGAGCAGGAACATGCGCATTCTTGAAATTACTTCAAACAGCTTCATCCTTCCGTCCCCAGAGCCCCTGATGAAGGCTTCTCAGCACACTTTCACAGAGCCCAGCGGGGGTGTGGCAGGGTGAACAGTCTGAGTGTCTCACCCCTCCAGCCAGCTGCCCAGGCCAAAGCTCTGGCTGTGGCGTTGTGGCTGGCTTTTCATGTCACGGGGTGTGTTGTGTTACTTCTTAGAGTTATGATTCTAGCCGCTTACTAAACAAGCAAATAACATTCCTCCAAAATGACTGAAATCAGTTGGATTTATTTCTTTCTAAAGTTTGTACATTTACATATATCATATACATATTTTAAATCCTTCACTATTTTGTATGATTTCTATTACATAAAAACCATTTAAATGCAATAAATTCTGTTGTTGTAAAACAACAAATTATCTCCAACTTATAAAAACACAGGAACAGTTATATTCATGAACATTTACACAGGAGAGAAATGTACTCTATACATCACAGCTTCTATACACATCAGGTGACTGCATGGTTTAGCTTTACCTCAACAACAGTGAAATAGGGCAATATTTATATACAACTATTTTAATAAAAAATAAAGCAATTGTAAAATGTAAACTTAATTTTCAAAATATTCTTCCAACACTTTAACAATATCCACAGAAATCACTGTTCCCCTCAAAAGGTGACCACCACAACCGCCATGCTCCTCGGGGAGATGGCGTTTCTCGAGTCTGGTGGGCAACCAGGAACAGGTTTCCTACAGGGGTCGGGACCACGAGCTCGCCCAAGGCTGCCAGTGTGACGGTCTGGCCACTGAAAAGGAGCAGGCCGCCATTTGATCACTACTTTTCACAATGTGCAGGGACCTGTGGCACCAGGACCGCGACGAAGCGGAAGGGACTGGGGAGGAAACCCTGACGGTGAAGGGAGGATCTGAGCCCCAGTAAACGTAACCCGGTTCATAGGCCGGCCAAGTTCAAGGCTCGTTTTATGTGGTAAAGGCTGCACACCACTGCCCTTCCGCCTGTCCTACGGGAAGCGGGGCTGCGGTACCAGCTCTCTGTTTGTGTCAATTCCGCTCTGGAAACAGCCTCTGAGAACCCCAGGAGAAGAGAACGCCGGAGGACCGTGCCGGGGCCTTTGCCCAGCAGCTCTGACAGGGCCCCGGTGGGACCTCGCCCAAGAGGGCTGCCTCCCCTGACCCCTCCACGGAAATGAAACCTTATCCGCTTCCAGAAATGCGGGTGCAAAGGAAAAGATATCATCTGTCCCTGGTTACAGGCCAGAGGGCCACCTTGTTTCTCGCCAAGACAAAGGACATGGTCTTGGTTTCGGTCACGTGTCACCGCGGGGACGCGGGCACCCTCGGCAGGGTCGGCCGGGTGGACAGCTGGGTCCCTGCAGCCCCGGAAGGTGCCCGTGGACCAGCCCTGGGCTCCGAGGAGCCCCTCTTTGCGGAGAGTCACCTGCCAGCCTCCGCGGGGTCCGAGCAGGAGTCCAGGCCCCAGTGGGACCTGAACCGAGCTTGTGCCTGGGGCTCCCGGAGGGCACCTCCAGAATTCTCCCTAGTAACCAACATTTCCCAAGAATTGACACTAAGGTGCTTTTTCTTTTATAACACTGTTGGTGAAAGCTGAGCCTCCAGCCTGCAAAGGGAAACCCGTCACAGCCAGGCTCCGCCCAGCTCGGGCCGCGGAGGGCTGTGTTCCTCCCCGTGACCCCCTCACAAAGGAACCTGCAACCGAGAAGCTGCCCCGCCCCCAGGACGCTGGGGAGCGGAGGGCCCCCACCTGCCAGCCAGCCCCTCCCCGCGCAGCGTCTCTCCAGGTCCTGCCTGCCCCGGGGGCCTGCAGGCCGCGGCCACCTTGGTCCATACTCGAAGCAGCGCTCCAGCGCTCTGCGTCTCGAGTTTACATGACTCGGGGCACTCACTGTGTACACGTGTGCAAGCGTGTGTACACATGCCAGAGGCCCCATGTACCAGAGCCCTCAGGGCAGAGGCCGGCGACTCACACCTTCCCCTTTAACTCTTGTTCCTACAACTCAGAAGTATCCTAAGGGCGTTAGAGTCAATGTGCATACATACTCTCCACGCAGGAGATATTATTATCCAGGCCAAAGGGTTACTTGACTTTACATTAAAAGTCCCAACGGTCCAAATGACTAAGACCCCACATTAAAATTTTAAAGTTTGTTACCCCTTTTTGTATGTGGTTTCTGAATTAAAGGGATGCTTCTGCAAATCACTGTGGTTCTCAGGAGGAAACACGTTAGTGGAAAAGAGACCCCGCAGGGAAGCAGGGCCAGTGCCCTGCATGTCAAGGACAGATGAGGAAATGGGATACAACTGCAACAATAGTTTGAGACTACAGGTAATTAAGAAAACGACTCAAGGGCAACCACCACCACCGCAGTCAGGGGCCAAGGCTGAGCCCTTTAGCCCACGGCTCCCACGCTCTGAATCGGACCCGCGGGACGACAGGCAGGCAGGCGTGTGTAGACAGACGCACTGCACTCAACCACTCACTCACACACACTCAGTTTTGCTTTAAATTACACCAACATGCTGGTTAATAAAGTCTTACTCTCTAGTGGTCTATTTATATACCGTTAAGATAAGCAGTAAGCTCAGACAACTAAGGCCAGCGGCTCTTCTTTGGGGAGAGGCAGGAAAAGAGACCTAAGTATAAAAATATTAAAGTTTTCACCTGGTCCACAGTCTGTCCTGACATTCTTTTACCTGTGACTTGACGCTTAGCTGGTGCAGCCGTAGACCCGGAGGGCAGTCCTGGGTCTCGGGGAGCCTGACCTACTGCAGGGGTTGGTGATGTTCTTCAAGGTGAAGAGGGTGAGGACGCAGGGCTGGGAGGGTGGTGTGAGCTGCTGTAAAATAGTCACAGGTACGTAAATGATATGCCGGGCACTTAGCTGATTCTTCTGAAAGCTCTATTTTTCCGGACTAATTACAACAATAAAGAACGTGTGCTCTAGAGCATCACATTTTGTAATAAGCCCCAAATTGTCAGTTTGACTTTAAGTGCTCTTAATACTGAAGTTGCTAAGACTGCACAGGTTGCCTGTGGTTTTTTTTTTTTTTTTTCTTTCTTTCTGTATATTTCAAATTATAATGAGCTACCCCCACCCCAGCATTGTACACAGTACACCGAAATTGTTTAACAAAGTTAGTTCAGAGTCCTTTTTGCTCTGGTGAGTCAAAGCTCAAAGATGAAGTTTCCTAGCATAAAATCTTATTATTAAAAAAAATTAATCAAAATATCATTTGAATTTAAGTTTAATAAAACAGTACCACTATATAGACTCTCAAAAAACTGCATTATATTCAATCCTATGAGGTTTTACTTGCTTGTCATACCACACTGGTTAAGGACAAAAATAAATCTGATGTACGCACACTGTATACTGACGTACAGTCTACACGCTGACACATAGAGGTGCACACAACTACAAATACCCACGATTACAACACCGGCAGGAGACAGGAAGCATACTCGTTGATGTCTGACATACTATTAATATAAACATTCTCCAAAAGCCTGCGACATCACAGATGCGCAGGTAAATCACAGAGGGTGAGCCAAAGAGACCTGGGAAGCCTACCGTATATACAACTACTTGACCTGCGGTGTGGAATGACCAGGCCATTGCAGTCAAGCCCACAGCCTGCCCTGAAGGGCCACGTCTTTCCTGACTCTCTCTGAGGATGCCCTCCCTAGGCACTGGCCGCTCGCGGTCCCAGGCAGAGGCGGCCCACTTGGGCTGTGGGTGCTCTGGGCACAGGAGGAAAACAGCAATGGCTCTGGACCTCAGTCCTTGGAGAGTGAGACACGGGTGAGAGAGCAGAGGCGGGGCAGAGCCCCCTCACGGCCGTGGGGTTATTCCACAGTGTGAGCCGCTCATCTCGGAGGTCCTCTGGGGGTGACTGCCGGGGTGGACTGCTGGCCCAGGAGACAGCCAGCCAGAGAGCCTTGGAACCGGGAAGGCGCGAAGGCCCAGCTCCTTACAACGTGGACTGATCTTCTGTCAAAGGAACTCAGGCGCTCCATGAAGAAAAGCGGGTGCTGGTTGAGGCCTGGCCACCCTCGTCATCAGCTAGGCTCGACGCGGAGCCAGTCCTCGCTGACCCTCTGGTTCCCACTTAACAGCACTAATGCATCAACTGCAAAGACTCTGTCGGTTGAAAAGCAAGCAGAGCGGGCTGACCGCTGCTGCAGCTGAGGAAGCGGGCTCCCCCGACCGCTGAGCCCCAGCTGGACCCCCAAGAAGCTCCACTGTGGAGCTCCGGACCCTCAAGACTGGGAAACGCCCTGTGAACTCAGGCTTAAAAAAGCTTGATGGGTGACTACAAGGCAAAACACAAAAAGAATCCAATTCCAGTGACCTAGTAACTAAACCCAAGGAAGGGTTCTAAGTAAGACCATGGAGAAGCTTCTCAAAGGTCAACTTTCCCCCAGCTGTCTACGGTTAGGGGTGAAGGCAGAGAAGAGGTGCAGTGTGCAGCCAAAGCCAGCCCCGCATGATGTGAGAGCATCTCCCTCATCTCTGTGGCTAGAGCGGGCAGGCCAGGGCCAGCAGGAGGCACCTTCTCTGCTGGGCAGGTGCCCCCTCTCCAGGCTCAGGGGGTCCTGCTTTGGCCGCAGGGTGAAACACACCCTCCGGAGGCCGATCCTCGGTTGGCCTTGGGGAGCTGGGTGGATTTTCTCTCCTAGAATCAACTCCTTCACCTCCCTGCTAACTAGGAAGCACGCCTCGTGTTCGCAACGAGGGTTGCAGCTGGAGAAGCAGAGGACCCTTCACGGTCGCCCCTCCTCTTTAGCTGAGATAAACAGAACAGGCCCACAGGGCTGCAGTCCCCAGACACCTCTCCACACGCTGGTTTTACTGAGGTTAATCAGACGCACAGAGGTGTTGCTTGGTCTAATCAGGCATTACTAAGAGTCAGCAGATGATGGTTTTTAAGAAAAGCATACTTCAAATGATGTCTACGGCTGGCAGTAAAATAAGGACCCTGCACCCTAATAACTAAGTCTTGATTGCTAAAGAGAATCCCTGGTCCTTCCCTGGAAACGCCAACACATAAGGTGGGGGTATACCTTGAGATAGCTGCTTCTAAAATAGGCAATTCTACCCCACGACTGTCACCAAGGTACTCTGGTGACTCTCAAGGTTTTCTAGACTAAAAGCTGATATGAGGTGTATTTCTGTAAAGAGGACCTATTAGATGGAGGCTGACCTCAAGGCTCTGGTGCTGAGGGACAGGTAAGGGGATGGGTGAAGGCTGGGGGCAGGACCTTCAGGAGGAAGCCAGGCCCCCTGTACCGTGAATGGGGAGCCAGGAAGGGGAAGGTCTTCAGCGTCCCCTGACCAGACACCCTAGGGAAGCAGTGGTCACAGAGGAGTCACGGCTGGCTAGGGGCAAGCCTCGGAGAGTCCAGTCTCAGGAGAGGCCCTGCCTCCCACAGGACAAGCTCTTGGCCTGCGAGGGGCACTGTGTCAGACAGTCCAGAGGCCTAGGGGTGGGTGGGGGGTGGCTCTTAGCTCTTGACCTAGCGACAGCAGTCTGGGATCCTGGCCCACAACATGACCTCTGAGGCTGTTTCCCGGGACCAACTGTGGGAACACGGCATACACAGCAGCTTGCAAAGCGCCCGCTCAGCTCTCTCTCCATCGGCACGTCCAGGAGCTCTGGAGAAGCATCAGCAAGTCACGCAGCAAATGCCGATGCTGACCAGGATTTCAGAGCCGCGACGCTGCCTAAATGCCGCAGCAAGTACCATTCCACGTCCGGTACAGATGCTAAGGGACACACACACAGACACTCGACACACACAGACACACACAGACACACACAGACTGGGAGCACACACATTCAAGCCAGTCAAGGATGTTTCTTTTTCTTTAGTTATTAAAGAGATGACGTGGTCTCGGCACCTCTCTCCCCTCTGCTTAGGATAAAGATCTAGGCAGAAAACACACATGCTGATGATTCCAATTCTAGGAAGAAAGACTAGTTCCTTGTAGAAACCGTGGATTCAGTCGGAAGCACTACAGAGAAAGAACCGTACACGGGACATGTCGGTAACCACCCTGGTGGTTTCTAGGTTTCGTGAAACAAATTCAATTACTGCCTTTACCTAAACAAGACAAGAGGGTTAGAGGGAGCTTTTCAAAGACGTGGCAAAAATGCCACAAAGCAAGCAGCTATAACCTTAGAGAGGGGCTTCTCTCCTGGGCACCAGCAAACATGGGCATTTCTGCAGCCGACGGAAGTGCTGATAAATAGTCCTGTGTAAACGCTGGTGCATCAGGACAAGATACCACTAGAAACTGCAGGGTTCAAAAGTGGGTTTTCTCTGACTCCCTGGAACTGTGCTATCCACGCAGAGTCCCTGCATCTTTGGTCATAGTACCTTAACTAGTAAACTGAGCACAACCAGAGCAAATGTCTGTGGGAGAGAGAAGAATATTCAGAGTGATTCTGTTAGTTCCAAAGTTGTGGAGATCCTAGGGTTAAGGGTCGCCAAGTTTTCAAGTTTCAAAACCAGAAACTTCTAACTCAGAGTGGGCACACTTTTCATCTCTCTCTCCTCCTCAATAACATACTGTTCTGTTTATTGCCCTGATTTTCAAAGGGACTGTCCCTCGAACAAGCTTATGACTGTTCTGAGCAGAGGCGAAGAAACGATTTAGAATCAAGGATTTACTCTGGGGACAGTTCAGAACAGAGGATGAAGCGGTGGTCACAGGGGTGGAGGCAAGACCAGACCAGGGGATGCTGCGCTGCCACCAGGAGGCAGGGTCCTCAGCTCTGCAACCATAATTCCTTCAGGTTTCATTCCTTTCAGATTTAACTATGAAGAAGCAACATCCTATTGCCAAGGAACTCTAGGGAAAAGCTACGTCTTCCTTTCTTATTTTGCTCTGATTAAGGAGAGAAGGGCTCCATTTTGATATTTTTAGGAAGACCCCCAATTCTTACAACCAGGAGATAATGCCGTGCTCATGTGTATAAAAGAATCTAATTCCTGGCTGGCAGGCTGTCCATCGCAGATGGCTCTGGATCCCTCGTCTGGACGCTGCGGGGGTGAGGTAACAATTTCCTGCGGACCAAACACACGCCAGCTGCTGTAGCCCCGAGAGTCCGTTATCGCCACTGAGATGCTGTGTTTGGAAAATACAATGGACTGCGGCCGTCTTGCCTCAGCCTCTGAGACTCCACTTCCCTCCTCCTTGCTGGGCTGAAATGGAATCCACACTTCCAGCGAGCTAGTGCGCTTCCTGCATTCCCAGTCCTGAGGTCCTCACCCCCCGCCCCCTTCGGGCCGGGACTCAACACCAAGTGCTCAGAGGCCCAGGGTCACAGGGCAACAGCGCCTCCCTCCACGGGAATTCTTAAGCGAACTTCTGAGCGTGATTCCGCCTCTGTGACTGGGCACGGTTTCACAAGAAAAGGCTCCTACCAACTCTGGCTAGAATTTTCTAAACTACAAAGGTTTGTCCAGTTAAGTGTTTCACAATGGATTCAATGTTTAAAAAAAAAAAAGTGTAACAGCTGATTTGTACACAAAACAAGTGAGCAGAGTGCAAACGAGAGAAACCGGAGAAGTGACCCACAATCCATTCTGAATCGTGTCCCCCCCTCACAAAAGGTGCATTAGTCATCAGGTAGCAAGTCATCAAAGCAAAGAAATCAAGAGCAAAGAGATGACCTGTACAGAAACTAACAAAAATATACAGTGGGAAAGGTTACCAATGCACCATTTAGTCACAGACATTTTTTTTTAAATATATTCATGGATTTACCAGAAAGATCTTGAAAACCTCTTGTTTTGCTCCACGACCAGCACTTCCTGGCCACAGATGGATCCTAAGTAACTTTCTGCTTAATGCTCGGCGTTTCAGGCCGGTGGTCTTTCCGCTCCGACACGTTGCGCTTGACCTTGGCAGTGACCGGAGACGTGTCTGGGTTCAGCGAGGGGCTGGAGTGCGACTTCTTCAGGCCCGCGGGGCCCCCTCTGCCGCCGCTCAGGAGCTCCAGGCCCCCCTCTTTCAGGAGGCGGACATACATCTCGTAGCGGGTTTTCTGAGGGGAGTCAGAGAAGAGGGGTCAGGGACACTGTCACAGCGCAAGGCACAAGCCAGCCCACGGCCCAGGAAAGGGCTGGCTCTCGGGAGACTGACTGAGGGGTTCACTGATTTGAGGAGAGACTGTGGGTTTTCCTTTGTTCTGCATTTTTGCAGGAATGGTGTGCAGATGGAGGAAGCATGCTTCCTGAATGCTCAGCACCAGACAATGTAGCCTCTGGTTTTGGGGACCAGAAGGTGCTCAGCCTGCAGCCACTGGGGCCACCTCGTGGGCCATGGCCGAGGCCTCCCCTGAACCTGGCGGGGGCGCCCGGTTCTCCACTTCCAGCTTGAGGAAGCAGTTGGTGATGGACTTACACTCACACTTCCTGGAACTTAAGCTCCTGACCCGACAGGACCACTCACACTTCCTGGAAGCCGGCCCTGGTTTCCCGTGACTGCGTTTCTGCTAGGATTACCAACACTCACACTTCCTGGAAGCCGGCCCTGGCTACCCGTGACCGCGTCTCTGTGAGGATTACCAGCTTCTCAGAGTTGCCTTCTTGTGAAATCTCAAACTATTTCCTGATGATTTTCTTCATTCTGCACATTTATGTGTTTTTCATCAACTGTTCGTTGAGTGTCTACTATGTTTTAAACGACTCCTTGATTTTCCTGCCTTGAGCATCTTGTTCTAAGAATAATTGAGAAGAACACTGTAGAGACTGTTTTTCCCTAACCCTAATTGATGCTCCTGCTTTTTTTTTTTTTTTAAGTTTGTATCCAATCACTATATAGAGCTATTTTATATATATGTTGCAAATTATAGAAGGGTCTCGGATTCTCAGTTTGATAGACTGTAAAATAAGTCTCCCATCACAGTGATTCAACACAGGAAGGATTTGTAGAGGCCTAAAGTATTTTCTTTCTAAACAAAAGAACACATCGGTTATAAATTGTCTCAACAAAGGCAGGCAAAGTCTGTTACAACAATAAATCTTTTAGAGATTTGTCAGGTTAGATTGAGATTTTGTATATCTCAGTTTTAAGTTAATAATTATGAAGCTGAAGCTACTAGAAGCTACTTTTTCAAGTTGTTTTGTTCAAAAGTAGGGAAAAGCCACTAGCCCTTAGGTCTGCTCTGGGTTTGGTCAGCGTCCATGTTGGGGTGCCAAGCTTTGGTTGGTGAAGATGACATTTATAAGGTACCCACACGCTAACTGCAGGTTATTCATACAAGAATCACACACAACTGGTACATTATCATCCCTGTCTTACAGGAAAGGAAAGAGAGGCAGCGATAAGTCCAGGAGTCACAGAAGTGATGTCAGGATCTGGACTCAGGAACCTGACTTTAGAACCCACACTCTGAAGCTCTATGTCCTCCCTGGATGTGAAAACACACGCATGAGTGTGTACTTTAGGATGACAACTCTGCCACACGCTGAAGCTTTGGCCAATCAAAAGCCACTTTCAACCCCCCTCCTCTCCTACGTCCCTCCCACTACAAAGGTTGATAAAACCAAACACTGACTTTCCCAGACTCTCTTGCAGCTAAGATGGGCTGCATGACGCTTTGGCCACTGAGGGGTAAGGAGAACGCGCCTGGGGAAGCAACTTGCTTTCTGATAAAGAGGGGCTTAGGAGAATCACTGGTGTCAGCCCTTCCCTTGTATTCCTAAAGCTGCAACCCACGACACGGGCAGCAGGCATGAAGCAGAGGGGCGGTACGCAAGGCCTGAGGGGGAGGCAAAGACAGAGAGAGCCCAGGCTCTGGAGCACAGAGTGGCTGGACCCAGCGCTCATTGTCCCTGCTACCTCTGACTGTCTCGTTAAGCATGAACCGTACATTCCACTCTTCATCAGGTAGTGGTATTTTCCCCACATTTTTTCCTTCCAGTTCCTCAGAGATATGATCGGCACGCAGCACTGTGTAACTCTCAGGTGTACAGCATAATGATACGATGTCCATGCATCATGGAAGAGTGATCACAGCAAGTTAGTGAAACCCCTTGTGTAACACAGACACGAAACTAAAGGAACAGAAGAAAAAGGATTTTCTCTGAGATGAGAACTCTTAAGGATTTATCCTAACAACTTTAATATACAGCATGGAGCAGTGCTATCTCACTTATCACGTGTTCCATCACATCCTAGCACTTACTAACTTTGTAACTGGGAGTCTGTACCTTTTGACAGCCTTCATCCAATTTCCCCTCCCCTAACGGATCTCCAGAAAGCTGATCTCTTCTGTTATGAGTTTGTTTATTCATTTGTTTGTTTTCTATGTAGAAATTACCTACAACACGGTAAGCTCCAGTTATACAAACACAGTGATTCAACATTTCTGTACATTTCAAAATGATCACCATGATAAATCTAGTTACCATCTGTTACCGTGTAAAGATGTCACATAATTATTGATTCATTTATTTTGCAACTAGAAGTCTGTGTCTCTCGAGTGCCTCACCTGTTTCCCTCCTTACCCCAGCCCTCTCTCCTCCGGCAGCAGCCACCTGTTAGCTCTCTGTACCTCTCTCCTCCGGCAGGCACCTGTTAGCTCTCTGTGTCTATGGCTCTGTTTCTGTTGTTCTGTCTGTTCACTGGTTTTGTTTTTTTTAGATTCCACTTATAAATGAAATCATGTAGTATGTGTCTTTCTGACTTATTGCACTGGCATATCACCCTTTCGGTCCATTCACATTGTCAGAAATGGTAGGATGTCTCTCTTTTTATTACTGAGTGGTCTCCATTGTTCATGGACCACATCTTCTTTGTCCATTCATCTGGTGGTGGACTGATGTTGCCTCCATATCTTGGCAGTTGTAAATGATCCTGCCATGAACACTGGATCGCACTATCTTTTTGAGTTCGTGTGTTCATTTTCTTCACATATACACCCAGACGTGGGAGTTGGATGATGTGGTAGTTCTATTTCTAGTTTTTTTGAGGACGGCCCTATGTTTTCCACAGTGGCTGCCCTCATTGTTTTTAACTGAGGTATAGTTGATTCACAACCTTGTGTTAGTTTAAGGTCTATAGCAAAGTGATTCCATTTCATAAATATTTTATATAAATCTTTATATGAGTGAAGGTTGCTCAGTCGTGTTTGACTCTTTGCGGCCCCATAGACTGTACAGTCCATGGAATTCTCCAGGCCAGAATACTGGAGTGGGCAGCCTTTCCCTTCTCCAGGGGATCTTCCCAACCCAGGGATGGAACCCAGGTCTCCTGCATTGCTGGTGGATTCTTTACCAGCTGAGCCACAAGGGAAGCCCAAGAATACTGGAGTGGGTAGCCTATTCCTTCTCCAGTGGATCTTCCCAACCCAGGAATCAAACTGGGTCTCCTGAATTGCAGGCAGATTTTTTACCAACTGAACTATGATTATATAAATTTTACCAAAATATCTATCTAAATATCTTTATATATTCACCTAAATATATTTATATAAATATCTTTATATATATTTATAAAAATATCTTTTTCTTTATAGGTAATTACAAGATATTGAATACAGTTGCCTGTGCTATGCAATAGCTCCTTACTATTTGTCTATTTTATATACAGCAGTCTGTGCCTATTAGAGCCAAACTCCTACTTTATCCCTCCCCTCTGGCTGCACCAGCGTATAATCCCACTAACAGCGTAGGAGGGTTCCCTTTGCTCCACATCCTCGCCAACGCTTGTTATCTGTGTTCTTTTGATGACGGCCCTTCTGACGGGTATGAGGTGTATCTCACTGTGGTTTCGGTTTGCATCTTCCTGATGATTAGTGATGCCGAGCACCTTTTCAAGCGCATCAGATCAGATCAGTCGCTCAGTCGTGTCCGACTCTTTGCGACCCTGTGAATCGCAGCACGCCAGGCCTCCCTGTCCATCACCAAGGCACTGCTAATTGTTGATGAAAGCATCACTAATTGATACATATTCCAGTTTTAGTAAAGAAGTAACAAAGGAACAAAATACTACTCTTTTCTCAGAAAGCTACATAAGGGTTTAATAAGGGCATTTGCTAATAAAAATACATCATCAGTATTACATAGTAGTCAATCATCAATGAAATCTAAATCTATTCATTCCAGGAATTTAGAGAGTTAATCTGTCTCTATAAACTGCTTTGGTGGCAAGATTAAAATGCAAGAAAGAACTACTCCCGATATGAACAAGGTTTAATAAAATGATCTGAAGACAGTTTAAAAATAGATTCAGAAAATCAATGTAAGGCATACTATTTCACAAAGCTAGGGCAATTATACAATCAAAGGGGTATGAAGGACAATTTTCTGAGATGACTTGAAAGGGGACAAAAGGAGAAAAGGTGACTAGGCTATTTTCTACTAGTTTTTGAAGACACTGACACTATTGGGAAAATTCACCTAAAAATACATGAAGAAAAGACATTTCATCCACTGATTTTACAGCTCCAGCTGCAAAGTTCTTGCCCCAGTAAACTGGACTTCCCTGATGCCTCAGATGGTAAGGAATCTGCCTGCAAGGCAAGAGATCCAGGTTTGATCCCTGGGTCAGGAAGATCCTCTGGGAAGGGAATGGCTACCCACTCCAGTATTCTTGCCTGGAGAAAACCATAGATATAGGAGTCTGACGGACTACAGTCCACGGGGTTGCAAAGAGTCAGGCACAACTGAGCTATTGATACTTTCCTTTCCTTCCAGTAAATTACATAAGCAGGTCAATCAACAAACCAAAGGCAGAGCACAGAGGAGGAGCATTGAGAAAAGACAAAGCAGAGGGAAGGGTGAGAGGGGACCAGGAGCCAGGACTGCTCGGATGTTGAGAGAAATAAGGGAAAAACAACGTGGGTTTGTTTAGGCACCTCCAGTGGCTGTGTGCTGTTTCTGAGGTAAACGGGCTCACAGGAGACAGGCTGCTAAACCCTGTAACACGGCTTTGCTTTCTACCAATGTCTGTGGCCAAGTCAAATGCTCTTCAATATATTTTAGGAAAACTTACCTTTAATCTCAGGACTCTTCAGGACTACTCAAAGGACTGTAATTCACATTCTTTCGGGATTACAGACTCACTGAATTTGTGAACCTCTATTCAGAGGCTTTGGGGCCATGGAGAGATTGCCTCTGAGCCAAGACAGGGAGCTGAACGCAGCCCAGGAGTGGAGGGGCAGGGCCGCCCTCGAAGTCCTGCTCCATGCCCGCTCCGGGCTTCTCCCTCTGGGTGGGACATGTGGACTTCTTCCTGACAATGCAGCCACGTGGCATCTTTGGGAGGGTTTATGTCCATTCTTCCTTTCAGAGAAGACATGTCTCCTTTTCCTAAGACCAATCCTGACATTTGTTTTCAGGGTGGAGCTGCTGTGTAGGGAAGTGTGTTGGTCAATCACACTTCAACCTGCTGCACCAGCTTAGAGACTGAAAACCTGAGGGGTCATGTTCCAGGGGTCAGTCTCGGCCAAAGAAGCTGCTAGAGGATGGAGCAGCCTCTTCTTTCAGCCAAGGGGTCTGCGCTTCTCACTGGGGGCATCAAGTTCTTGCCTAGCCCCAGGACAGGAATCGTGGTGCAACCCAGATGGTTAGACCCAACTCTCACTAACCCAACTCTCACCCATCTGTCAGTCAACCTTGCAGCCCTGTGCCAAGACCTGGCCTATGACACACAAGGGGAGCGGACCAGGGTGCTTCTGTGGAAGCAGATTTTGGGGCTCTGATAAAGGTCAGAGATGACATGTTCGGAGCTACAGCAGGCACTTTGAAACCACGAAACGATAAGCATGAAAACAAAAAGTCAGTGTGCTAAGGAGAGCAAATCAGGAATTTTAGAAAGGTCATACATCTTTGCCGGCAACTCTCAAGCAGCCAGCGGCCATCCACTTCCAGTTTTCTTAAGTGAGATACAGAATGTTTATACTGTTTAAATAATCAGTCAAGTTTTCTATTATTCGCAGATAAATAAACTGGTCAACACTCAGCTTGGACTCACTTGTAGAAACAATATCCCATTTGACTGACAAGGGCTTAATTTCCAAAACAGATAAATAGTTCGTATAACTCAATAATAATAATAATAAAAAACAACCCAATCAAAAAATAGGCGAAGACCTAAACAGACATTTCACATGGACAGCCAACAAGCATAAGAAAAGATGCTAATTATTAGAGAAACGCAAATCAAAACTACAATGAGGTATCACCTCACACCAGTAAGCCTGGCCACCATCAAAAAGTCTACAAATAATAAATGCTGGAGAGCAGGTGGAGGAAAAGGAACCCTCCTATGCTGTTGGTGAGAATATAAATTGGTACAGCCACTGTGAAGAACAGTATGGAGGTTCCTTAAAAAGTTAAAAATTAAGTTACTCTATGGTCCAGTAATCCTACTCCTGGGCATGTATCCAGGCAAAACTTGAATTCAAAAAGATGCATGCACCCCAGTGTAGCACTATTTACAAGAGCTAAGGCATGGAACAACTTAAGTGTGATCAATAGATGAATGGATAAAAAAGATACGGGGTACACACACACACTGTAATATTACTCAGCCGAACAAAAGAATGAAATAATGCTATTATATGATATCAGATATATATATGGTTTCTAAAATATGAGACAAATGAACTTAGTTATAAGACAGAAGCAGACTCACAGATATAGAAAACAAATTTATAGTCACCAAAGGGGGAAGATATATTAGGATGCTGGGATTAGCAGATACTATATATAAAATAAACAACAAGGACCTACTGTATAGCACAGGGAACTGTATTCAAAACCCTATGATAAACCATGATGGAAAAGTATATGAAATAGAATGTACATATATTTATAACTGAGTCACTTTGCTGTATACCAGAAATGGGCACACTGCACATCAACTGTACTTCAATAAAAAGCAATACCCCAACTAAGCTGTGTATACACTGCCTGTCATAATTTTACTTAGGAAAAGATATACTTAATTAATAGGCTTTGGTATAATGTAGTTTTGTTGGGTTTTCTCTGAATATTCCACAAATTATGGATGGATGTTAGTCCACTCTAAGCCATACTGTGGTCACATAATAAGTACTGAATCATTGACTGTTTTATTATCTCCATGAATAGTTTTACGCCCCATGGCTTACTCTCCATGGTGCTGAAGTACAGGTCTCTAGGTCTCCCCCAGGCCATGGAGGGTAACGATACTGTAAGAGTTAATTAGCCAGCACTTATCCCAGAGCAGTTTCTGGGTCTGGGTAATGGTTAGTACGCTAGTGATGACTAGGATAGCAGCGTAGAGATGGGTCTACAATCCTGAGGAAGGAAACTTGACAATAAAAACTCTGCTCCTTGACTCCTCTTTCTCCAATAGCTCTCCCGTCCCTCTGTCTTCAGGATAAATTCAGAATCGCACCATGTCTCTGCTTCCACCACTTCCAGTCTGGACCGAGCACCATCATCTTGTGCCTGGGTTACTGTGACAGCTGTCTCTCTGTCCCCTGCCCCTCTCTGACCCCCCAAGCAAACTCTTCTCAAAAGACAGTCATGGGCTAAACTGTAGGCTAGAATGTGTCATCTCTGCTCAAAATTCTCCAATGGCTTCTCATCCTTAAAAATGTTTCCCACCCCCAAACTCTTACACTGGCCTAGGAGACCTCCACCAGTGCCGCCCCCCGCCCCCTCCATCCGTCTGGGGTCTTTGCCCTCCCCAGGAACGCTGTGCACAGGTCACTCGCCTCCTGACTGTCCCTGAACACAGCAGACACGCTGCTGCTCCAGACCTATGGTACCTTCTCTCTGCCCGGGGAAGCATAGCCCCCAGGAGCCCACAGGGCATATTCTCTGGCCTCTTCACCCGCTTCCACCTTCACTCAAGCGTCTCCTTTACGTGGGGGCCTTCCCTGGCCACCGGGACCGAAAACTGCCACAGCTGCTCTGATAGCCGGTCACCGAATTATTCTTCTCCTTGGCGTTCTCACCACGAGCCTCAGAGTTTGCTTACAGAACGACCTTGTTTATCTCTCCCCTGCCAATCCTAGAAGGCAATCACACGAGGGCAAGTACTTGGCTTTTGTCTGTTAATACATCCGCAGCACAGAGAGCACGGAAGATACACAGAGTAAACAACACTTCTCATATCTAATGAAAACATTCTGAACTCTCAGTGTGGCAAATTCTAGAAAAATAAAACCACGGATATAGATGGAGACACCTGATGCACCCTGCGTTGGCTGCCTCTGGGGACACTCTCTGACCTCCAGTGGTCCACATTCCCGTATTTTCTGTCAATATGCTATGGTCGGGCCCTGAGGGACACCACTCAGCAGAGACTCGTCTATGCCCTTCATCCACGCGTGTCAACCACGGCTGTCAAGACGCCACCCACGCAAACCCTGCAGAGTGAGCTGAGGCTGCCTACTTAAGACTGGGGCTCTCTCTCTACAGAGAAAGAAAAGCAGCTTATACCACACCACTGGTGGCTCAGCGGTAACGAATCTGCCTGCCAATGCAGGAGACGTAGGTTCAAGGAAGGATCCTGGAGTAGGATCTTCCTAGTCCAGGAAAATCCCAGCTGCTGAGAGACAACTAAGCCCATGTGCCTGCCACAACTGCTGAGCCTGTGCTCCAGAGCCCGGGAGCCGTGATTACTGCACTCACGTGCCACAACTACGGAAGCCTGTGTGTCCAAGAGCCTGGGCTCCATAATGAGAAGCCACCGCGATGAGAAGCCTGCGCTCTGCAACCAGAGAGGAGCCCCTGCTCGCTGCAACTAGGGAAAACCCTGTGCAGCAATTAAGACCCAGCACAGCCAAATTTTTTTAAAAAAGCATTGTCCTTGGCAAAAAAAAAAAAAGTCAAAACAGAAACTGGACCAGTGTATGTACATCGTGGTGGTTCTTCATCTGGTAGTCACTAGCTCTCATTCTGATGTGAAGGGCAGCCTCTAAATTTACCTTCTAACAAAAGCACTCATTAAAAAGATAAGCGTCTGTCAATGGTCATTTCTATGTGAATTCCTTTGCCTGGTGACTCTTGCATGTGACTTACAGGATCACATTCAGCCTTGGGTAAATCCTTCAATGCTCACCCAAGACTCTGAGCTCTGTGGGTCAGAGCAGCAGTCTCATCTATATTATTATGGGAAGTAATCTGCTTCTCAGTTGTATCCGACTCTTGGAGACTCCATGGACGATACAGTCCATGGAATTCTCCAGGCCAGAATACTGCAGTGGGTAGCCTTTCCCCCTTCTCCAGGGGATCTTCCCAACCCAGGGATCAAACCCAGGTCTCCCGCATTGCAGGTGGATTCTTTACCAGCTGAGCTAACAGGAAAGCCCAAGAATACTGGAGTGGGTAGCCCAGTCCTTCTCCAGGGGATCTTCCTGATCCAGGAATTGAACCAGGGTCTCCTGCATTGTAGGCTCATTCTTTACCAGCTTGGCTACAAGGAAGCCCTGGGTTCAATCCCTGGGTTGGGAAGATCCCCAGGAGAAGGGAAAGGCTACCCACTCCAGTATTCTGGCCTGGAGAATTCCATGGACTGTATAGTCCATGGGGTTGCAAAGAGTTGGACACGACTGAGCAACTTTCACTTTCAATCTGCTGCTGACAATAAACAAATAAGTAAAGTAATAATACTACGTAGGTGTTACACCTTTGCTCTGACAAAAGTGTTTATAACCAGATGATAAAAAGGGAAGAATAAACAACAAAAAATTCATTAATTAAAAATTAATGTTTAATTAATACAGTTTCATGTCTCAGAGTAACCACTGCACAAGAGTGGACACAGCTCCAGATGAACCATGAGACGGGCTGCGTTCTGCAGGTCTGTGGGAAGCGAGCTGGCAGTGACAAGTGCTGTCTTGGGGTCAGGATGGCACTGATTCACCTTCCCAGATCCTGGCTAATGGTCATTATGTGGCCTTTCTGGGGTGTGTACTTCATGGAAGGACAGAGGGAGTCTGAGAATGCCAGGTGTCTTGGGGACAACTGCTGCCTTTGGTCACCTTCTTAAAGGTTTTGTTGTGGTCTCTGCGGATTCCTTCTCAGATCAGTTCTTAAAAATCTCAGAGCTACGTGTTTCAGATTCCTTGCTCGGGCATCTCCGACAGTGTGAGCGGACTTCTCACAGGATAGCTGTGTAAGCTCGTCCCACTATCAGAAAACTTGAGATGGGACTTGACCAAATCCAAGCTCAGTGGCTACTCTCTGCAGAGAAGCACCTGAACACTGTTTCTGAGGCCTTGTCCATTCAGCAAGCTCTTGCCCTTAATTTCCTTCTTAAGATTTGCTCTTTCCATGAAGCCTTCCCTGATCACCAAGAGCCAAAGACAATTCAAATGCTAAACAGCTTCTTTCTTTCTTAAAGTCAAGTTTTCTTCACTTGGAAACCTCCTTACTACATTTTGTGCAATGTTAATTTATTAAGCTGGTCTGCAATCACCTGTAAGAATACTTCTCAAACAGGTAGGAAACATATCCCTTTCACTAGCAGCAATCCCTACTAGAAGGGAATGAAAAATACAGTGTCTAAGGCCACAAGAGTTCTGGCTTAGGTTAAATGTTAAGTGTTAAGATATATATATATACACACATATATATTATATATGTAAAATTATTATTTGAAAAGAAGTTTAAACACAGCTACATATAAATGTACACGCATCTGATTGAGCAGTTTCATTTCTCCTCAGCTCTGCATACCATTTTTCATTTCATTTAATATAACACTATCTCCTTTTGACCTCTGATACGTGAATACGATAGTAACAGGCTAAATGAAAACTGTGATGGCAATCCTAACTTAGGCACTGCCATCGGTATTCAGACCTCGCTGCTCCAGCAATCAGATCCTGAATACATTTCCTCCTGACATTTCCCTTTCTCATGAAGGCAGGGTAAAAGGCCAGCTTCAGATGAAATGAGAGGAACAGCAATAATGTCATGTACACACAGCAAAACAGTTTCTGCTCCTAGAGCTTCACACCGGAAAACGAAGAAACCAAAACAATTAAAACAAGCCAACAGAGCAGGGAGCTGCTGAAGGAACTGATTATTCAATAAAGGCTCTGCATTTTATAGGACAGTGCAGAATGGATTTGCAGACTTTCTCCCTAACTTGCTGGCTCACCTTCTGCTGCTGCTGCTAAGTCGCTTCAATCATGTCCGACTCTGTGCGACCCCACAGACGGCAGCCTATCAGGCTCCTCCACCCCCGGGGATTCTCCAGGCAAGAACAATGGAGTGGGTTGCCATTTCCTTCTCCAATGCATGAAAGGGAAAAGTGAAAGTGAAGTCGTTCAGTCTTGTCTGGCTCTTCGAGACCCCATGGACTGCAGCCTACCAGGCTCCTCTGTCCATGGGACTTTCCAGGCAAGAATACTGGAGTGGGGTGCCATTGCCTTCTCCAGCTCACCTTTTACTACCCACTAATTTAAGGAAGCAATACATTCAAAACAGAGCTTTCTTATAAGTTCTTACCTGAAAGCTACATAAATTAGTAGTTAGGTATTAGTAGGTAGGTATTAGTAGGCTCACCTTCTACTATCTATTAATTTAAGGGAGCAATACATTCAAAACAGAGCTTTCTGATAAGTTCTTACCATTTTAAACAGAAAATGTCAACGTTTCCCCCTCTGCCATCCCCCTCTCAGGCTTCTGCGTGCAGTGGTGACCCACCGCCAAGACAGAGCAAACAGACACCTTTTTAGGTTGTACAGTCTGTAGTCGGGGCTCTCTGGAAAAACCCGAGGCAGTGTGAATTCTACTGTTTCATTTCAGTCTGCCTTCTGGCTCGACTGTTCTCTAAATGGACTTTTTGAGTTCAATTAAAAACAAAACTAAAATAAAAAGCTTACATCTAATGATAATATAAGCAGAAGAGGTTTTAAAAAAAAAGCCCTAATACAGACAAAAAGCACTGGGGTTGTAGAGCGTTTGGGGAGTGTCCAGGTCTCCGTCCTCAGGCGCCCGCTCTCTGCCACGTGACAGGTGAGCCCAGGCCGCTGCCCCCAGAGACCCTGCAGGCCCTTCAGAGGCGGGGCAACGAGGCCGAACGGCCACCCTGGTCCTGTCTGCCCCTCCCCGGACCCCTCCCCAGCTGCAAGGCCCAGGCAGGGCACGCAGTCTCCCTGCAGCGCTTCACCTCTGCAGCATCCCTGTCTCTGTGAGGAGACAGGAGCGGGTGTCCAGGAGAGCGTCCCCAATTCCGAAACTAACCTGTGAAATGCTGCTGCCTTTCTCACTCTTCACACTTGGTTTCTTGATGCTCTCGAAACCCTTTCTATAGACCCAGTCTGTATCAGTACCCAGATTTTTTTCTCTTCTTAAGAAATTAAACCCCAAAATTCTCAATTTAAAAGTCCACAGAGCTCACTTAGCCAAGAGAACACAGTTTCCTTTCTTGGCGGAAAATTTAAGAATCGCCTATTTCCCACCCAGCCGGGGTTCAGTCCTACTGACCGCCCGGCGTGGCCCTGTTTGAGGGCTTTTACAACCGCTGAGTGTGAAATTAACTGCAAGAAGAAAATGGACTCTGCATCCGTGGGATTAACAAATTTGCTGCTCAGCAAAGTGGAAAAAAAAAGTCTGTCCTTTGAAGCACATAGATGTGAAGTCGAGTTTCTACAAACCTAAGATAAGTAATTGAGCTGAAGGAACACTACTTATCTGGATAAGAAGCTAAATTTAACTCCCATGGGATAAAGTGTGTCTCTAAGTTTTTCCTTTGGGACCCCGCATCTAAAACAAAATTCTAGTTTGTTAGGACAGCATTCCTGTACAGGCCACGCTCCTCATCCTTCGTTTCTGTTCTGTTGTGTTTCTGGCTGTCCCGGGATTCCCTAACATCACCCACGGTTTCCCTCAGAAGCATGCTCGTGGACGCATCACACTAGCTGGCCTGTCACACCGCGGCTCCCAAAATGGCAATGCCAGTCATAAGGGGACAGGCCGGTCTTTCCAGGAAATTTTTAAAGGAGGATCTGAGGAAGTTTGAAGGTAAATCACCTTCCCCATTGACTTCCCAGGACACATCATCCCCAAATATATTGATGGCTTTTGAGCTTAAAGCTGTTTTGCACCTTCTGCAGGCCCAGTTCAAATGTCCTTCTACCCTCTCCGGCTCCGCGGCCAATGGCAAGCCTGTCGCCGTGGTAAAGTATCTTTGTCCCGTGGAGTCGGAGGATCCAGGGAGTGACCAAGCCTCGGCAGGCCCCTCACTCCCTCCTGCCTCCGGTCCACGTGGGGAGCGGGTGGCAGCGGGAAACCTCTGGGGCCTCCCTAAGGAGGGCGTCGCGACTCACGGACGAGGACACAGGACCGCTCCGGGGAGCGGAAGCACATGGAAACCGGGCGTGGTGAGCAGGCCACAGAGCGGCCCAAGGCCGGGCCTGGTGAGGGCGGACACGTCCCGCGCGAGCCCCTACGCGTCCGTCCTGTGCGTGAGCCGAGCCCCCGGGACCGCCGGGCGGACCCGCGCTCCTGCAACAAGCCCGTGCCTGGGAATGGCCCCAGCCTTCCAGGGAGGGCTGGGCTGACAGTCCTGGTATAAACACAGGCTTTTTTTGCATCTGAATTTTCTCTAATGTTTTCAGAAAAACATTTCTGAAAACATTAGTTTCCATTATAAGTCTACTGAGTAATTCTGAACTTAGACCCTCCGAAAGGACTGAAGAAGCCTGATCCCTCCGAGAAGCCCCTGAATCAGATCGGGGACTCAAGCAAACGAGTTTTTAAAACTCTTACCTCAAACGCGTACAGATTCTTATAGACAACAGTAGGAAGAAGCCTAATGTAGTTAGAGATAAAGCATTCTGGATAAAAAGAAAAAAACAAACAAACAGTTCACACAGGAAAGGGCTAATGGCACCAGAACTCAGTAAAAAGTGACGGCCAGGAGGGTCACTAAAAGGGTCTAAGGGAGCACGAAGCGGGCGGCTCACGCTGCTCCCGGGAGAACTGCTTTGTGGGGAGACTGACACAGGTCAGTCTATTCTCCCAGGTCCCTTGGTGACAGCGCTCACACCAGAGCCCCAGCCAGAAGTAACGATTGAAACAGTAAGCAAGGCACGGCCAGAGCAGGGCGGACAGAGTCTTACGTGAGCCTGACAGCCAGACCTCTTCGATTATGTGAGAAACCTGCACGCCGCGCGATCTCGGGAGGGCGCCTCCGCTCCTGGCCGGCTCTTAGACAGACCGGCCCCTGCAGGAGCCAGAGAACATGCCCCGAGTGGCTCCCTGAGTCCCGAGTGCACAGAGACACTGCAGTCTGAAGGCTTAGGAAGGAAAAAACGCGTCAGACATAGTGATATTTTATATTATTACACATGGAAATGATAACATTTGGGACATACTGTGTTAAACTGAAAAATCTTATTACAATTGTTTCTTTTTCTTCTTACATGTGGCTACTAAACACGTAAAATTACATGTGTGGTTTGCATTATATTGGTATCGGACAGAGCTGGTCTAGATCCCCTGAGATCCCCAAATTGAAATATTCTTGTTTTATGTTTAATAATGCTCTTAGAGATATCGTAAGAGTGAGTTAATCTAACACATTAATTGATGTTAGTATACTGTTGTTTAGTTGCTCAGTCGTGTCCGACTCTCTGGGACCCCATGGCTTGCAGCACGCCAGGTTTCGCTGTCCCTCGTCTCTGGGAGTTTGCTCAAACTCATGTCTATTGAGTTGGTGATGCCGTCCAAGCATCTTGTCTTCTGTTGCCCCCTTCTCCTCCTGCCCTCAGTCTTCCCAGCATCAGGGTCAGTAAGTTATAGCAAAAATACAGAGGCAGAAGGGGCCTTAAGGTTAGTTCACTCAATTCCATCTCATCTTTATAGCCAGAAACCGAGGTCCAGAGAAGGACGAGACTAAAGTGGCCTAACTTCCAGGCCATCCCTTTTCCTCATTTCACTGTTTTATAACTGCAAGCTTTTGTGCCCTTTTCTCGCAGACAGTACCTTCACCCCAAGGAGTGATGCTCCTCAGAGCAGACATTTCAGGCATGAGGATGGATTTAAGGACAGTCACTGCAGGGCCCATGACTGACTCTCTGTTCTGCTTCTCAATCATCTGTTTAAAATGTGATTCAAAGGCTCCCTGTTGCTAAGCTTCTCCTCCCTTCAAAAGCATGCGTCATCCTTTACAGATGAAAACCCAGAGCTCTGCAGCCCTCGCTCACTGTGCCGTACAAAATGCAATTCCAAACGGCAACGCAAAACCCCTGCCTCTGATGTGAACTGGACTTGGATGTCTGGGCAACTGCTGGACTTGGGTCTCTAGCTTTGGACTCTAACACTTAGTCTTCTACAAGAAAAAAAAAATTCCTAAACTTCCGCAAGAAGTCAATTAACCTGCCACATCTTAGCTTCTCAGATCCATACATAATCACCTTTGTGCTCTTTTCTATAAAGGAGATGTCACTGGATTTAGGCTAGACTCTGTTCCTGAGACAGACTGGCTGCTAATCTCCTAAGAGGGTGGGGAAATTTCCCTTACTTTCACTCTGGAGGAAGCAAGTGATCATGGCTATCTCTGTACGTTTACAACCAAGTCCACTCACAAATTAGCAGCCAGATCGTCTTGTCTCAGTAACACATTTGCCCGGGGACAGCTGGCAGTGCCCTGAGATATGTCCTTGCACTCACTGCTCCTGTGAGAGGAGAAGTGGTCCATAATGTGAAAATTACTTATGTGATGTTGACAGATAAAAACTGTGCCATCTGAAGAAACAGAGCTAAGATCACAGTCAGAGAATCTGTTCAAAAAGAAATACATCAAACCGCCCATCCACCCACCTAGCCAACAAATAACCCCACAGTAAAACTGAGGGCTTCCAACCAGAAATGTACTTATGTGCACTTCTCCATACGAGCTGCCTTGAGTCTCCTTCCTGGCACTATATGGAATGTGCTCTTGTTCTCAAGTACATCAGTTTCAGAAGGAACCATGCCATTTTACATACACCAAAAATTAGAAATTCAGAAAAAGATGCAGCATGCCTCAAGAATGTCCTAGATTTTTTTCGATTTAAAATTTAGAGAGATTTACATGTCTTGTTAGAATGGACATTTGCTGTTGCTAAAATTGCACTTCCAGCCATGTGGTTGGTGTGGGTCCTGCCTGCCTTAAGCCATAAGCACTTTCTGCTCCAGGCTGAAATTTAGGAGTGAGCACGCGGCTGAATTCCAGCCCATTCAGCAAGGGGCCTTGGTTCTGCCCTTGAGCAGAACAAAGCTGAGCCATCAGGGACATGGACTTCTCTTCCTGCTGCACTGGAACCTGAGAACACATGTACCTGGAAGTACCCATTTTCTAACCATGAAGAGACAGTTGATTCAAAGCCCATATTCACAGATCTAAGGCATAAAACACATCTAAGTGTCTGCAGCATCTACATAGCAACGGCAAAGTCAACCGCGTTCAGGAGCCAGGCTGTGTATACTGGGGGTGGTGATCGATTCAACATTTTTAAGTGAAAAGGGAACTGAATAGAGTAGAAATAAGTCAAAAGGAAGTGGAGCTATTTCTGATATTTATTTTTTGAAAACTGGGAAATGACAGCGAGTTTCTTACATAGACTTGTGATGCCTAACAACTCTGTCAAAGGTGAGCTTAGACTCCACATGAACCCTTGTAAGCAATCAGTAGCCACAACTTTGGGGAACCAATTCAATCGAGAAGCAGATCTTCCCTGCTGCTGCTGCTGCTGCTAAGTCACTTCAGTCGTGTCTGACTCTGTGCGATCCCATAGACGGCAGCCCATCAGGCTCCTCCATCCCTGGGATTCTCCAGGCAAGAACACTGGAGTGGCTTGCCATTTCCTTTTCCAGCTGATCTTCCCTAAACGCATTCAAATCTCAGCACCAACAAATCCAGCACTGTGAGGGCCAAAGAAAATGTTCCAACCTTAGGTCTGCTGGCTCGTGATGCCCTATGCTGCCTGCCAGGTCTCCATGGCGCCACAGTGAACCCGGGAGCTGCTGGGAGCCTGCCCTCAGCACTCGCTCCTCAGTCAGCCTCTGACAGCCCCGTTCAAGAAGCCCAGCCCTTCTAATAGGTTTGAACTGCCAGAGTTGCCCTTTCCCTACTCACGTCTAAGAGTTATTAATAACTTATGCCACTGAAAACATCTTAACTGTCACTTGAAAAACATCCTGGAGCAAACAGTATCTTCACTTCAACTGCAAAGAAACAAAAAGCCAAATTTCTGGGGCCAAGTTCAGTGCTGGCGAGGAATTCCTGTAACAGGGCTGTTCCTTTAAGGGCCGAGGGGCATCGGGCAGAGCCCAGGCTCCGGTGCTTCGAGTAGCTGGCGCTTTCTAAGTTTTTATGTGACAAACACCACCCACCTGTCCAACATCCTGATAAATTTCCAAATGTACCAGAAACACGGAGATCGATTCAACATTTTTAAGTGAAAAGGGAACTGAATAGAGTAGAAATAAGTCAAAAGGAAGTGGAGCTATTTCTGATATTTATTTTTTGAAAACTAGGAAATGACAGCGAGTTTCTTACATAGACTTGTGATGCCTAACAACTCTGTCAAAGGTGAGCTTAGACTCCACATGAACCCTTGTAAGCAATCAGTAGCCACAACTTTGGGGAACCAATTCAATCGAGAACAAAGCAATGCTACCCCCAACCCTCCCACTGCATGGGCAGTAAAGAGAGAGGCACAAACTTGGTTAACTACAGGCATTCTAAGCGGAGTATGCTGCCTTCAGGAATAGTGCGCCGTCTTCTTACAGGCTAAGGCTGAAGTTGATGTAAGTCTCCTTGTTCTTCGCAGACTTTTTATAGACTTCAAAAATAAACAGGGCTTCCCTGGTGGCTTAGTGGTAAAGAATCCACCTGCCAATGCAGGAGACGTGGGTTCTATCCCTGGTCCAGGGAAGTCCTACATGCCGAGGAGCAACTAAGCTCTCGTGCCACAACTCCTGAGCCCGTGCTTAGGGCCCGGGAGGCATGACTCCTGAGCCAAGGTGCCACCACTACTGAAGCCCGCATGGCCTAGAGCCCATGCTTCACGATGAGAGAAGCCCCTGTAATGAGACGACCATGCACCGAAACTGGAGAGGAGCCCCAGGTCGCTGCAACTAAAGAAAGCCCGTGCATTGCCATGAAGACCCAGGATAGCCAAAAATCAATAAACAATGTAATTCAGTAAAGTTCAACTCCAAACAAAAACCACCCCTGAACCTTCTTATTTACCAGAGTTTCTCATTATTTACTGTCAGTCAGGGTTAAGAGAATCTCTCAGTGCCGCCAATCTGGCCCGCCTGAAGAACCATTTGCGCTCAGAGCAACCTGGGATATAAACAACTGAATGCATCCAGTTAGAAACGACCGTGTTACCACCAAGGACTTAATACTCTAACGGTGAAGGTGCTTTTCTTACCAAGGTGTGAAAATTAAAAGCGCTGCTCTGAGACCGCAGGGAGTCCCTACCATGGGAGCAGGTGAGAGAGCGGGCCTGGCGGGGGCTCCTCCCCAGAGACAGGGACGTCGGTGGGGCTCAAGATGCCCTCTGGTCCCTGCCCGTCTGGGGTCACAGGGAACTGCAGACACCGCTGTCTGTTTGACACTTTTGTTTTCAGAGGAGCTACTAAGCTTTCCTCTGATGTTGCCTTTATCCATTCATTTACTCAACAAATACGTATGAGCACTCGGTCCATCTTCTAGAAGCTGAGGAAAGAACAAAGAACAAGTACACAGGAAGGTCCTTGACGTTCAGACACCCTTGGCCCTACCCCGTGGGGATGATCCGTCACGCTCAGAACCCCCATCCGGGGAACAGGGCAGCCTGAGGGGGAAGCCTGGATGCTCTGAGGGCGTCACTGCAGTACGCGCACAAGACAAAGCCTGGTGGCTGAAAAGTGGAGAGTTAGTTATTCTAACAGCAGAGTGGACCCCACGAGATACACTACTTCAACTTCCAGTTACTGAAAAGTAATGGTTCACTTAAAAAAAAAAGACACTATTTCACAAAACCCTTTTTAGATAACCTCTAAGAAGCGAGGGGACCATCCGCCTTTCTGGTACACAGGTCAGTGAGGCTCGACAGACACTCCAACACACCCGACGTGTTACCATATGGGAAGATGTTCACGAGCCAAAGTCCTGGAACGCAACCTTCACACTCCTTTATATTATGATTTGATGAAAGCAAGACGTACCCCCACAAAGGCTCGTCTAAAGCTCATGTCAGGAAATGGAAATGCTGGCTTTGGCTGGGTTACATTTTTGGAAAAGGGGCTCCAAGAAGAGGTTCAAAGCAGGGGGGCATCTAGCAGGGCGACCCTTCTTTGGTCCTGCGGCAACCCCGGCCTCCTGGGTGCAGACTCGCAGCCTTAGAGCCAAGGGCTCAGAGCGAGGTGTTGCGGGCTGGCAGCAGGGGCCTGAGGAGCTGGGAAATTAATCAGCATGTGTGAAACCAACAGACTGGCAGCTGAAAGCCACTCCAGACGTGTGAAGAATTGTGATAGATTTCTGAGGACTCCCATTTCCCAAGAATGAACAGGTGCGGACAAAGATGAGCCGCTTAGTAAATTTGTTTTTTCAAAAGTATTTTTTCAAGAAGTCTTTGGCTGGGAAGGCTTCCAAAGTTTTAGCTAATAAGCTTTCATCTTTAATAAAAAGAAGATTTTTCTTCATCTGAACAGAGCAAGGACTTGCTTAACCATGAAGAAAACTGGTACATGGATCTTCACGGCACCAAATGCCACATTTTATAACTCCAAAATCTAAGACTTTTAAAAGCTTCCATGAAACCCTGTCCAATTCATCGAGCGAGCACAGGGCAGAGATGTGAAGAGGACCCGAGGCCCCTGCTCTCGAGGGCTCACAGTCTCGGGAGGCAGATGCTGTGGGACTGGCCACAGATGCAAAGACCCTGAAGCTACCTCAACAGGAGCCCCCGAGCAGGACGGGGACCAGCAGGCTGAGAGCAGGCTTTTCACAGGAGGGGTCTGGGGTGCACCCTGAAAGACGAACAGGACTCTCAGAAATGAAAGGAGGGGAGGGCAGCTGGGGCAGAGCAAAGCACCTGGTGGTCAAAAGGTAAAGGGTCTGCCTGCAGCGCAGGAGACGGGTTCAGGCCCTGGGTCCGGAAGACCCCCTGCAGAAGGAAATGGCAACCCACGCCAGTATTCTGGTCTGGAGAATCCCATGGACAGAGGAGCCTGGCGGGCTACAGTTCATGGGGTCTCAAAGAGAAGGACACGACTGAGCAGCTCACTTTCCTTTTTTCTTTTCACAGTAGATGAACAAAGGCATAATAGCAAGTCTGGAGGGCAAAGTAGCAGAAAGATGGCTGATCTCATGGTGGTCGTGGTGGGAAGACCTGTGTTGTGGACAGACAGAAGGAACCCAGATACTCTCAGATTAAGGACTGGACTTTATTTGAAGGTAAATTGTTGGGGGAGGTGAAGGGGAAAACCAAGGGCAGCTGTTGACAGAAGCATGCCTTAGGAAACTGCCAGGATGGGTAGGATGGGCTGAAGATAGAAGCGCCGCTGGGTTCAGGAGAGGTGAAAACCCTGGGCCCTGGGCAGAGGGGGCCGAAAGGCAAGGCTGAGAGAGGGCAGGAGAGGCAGCAGTGCTGGGCGCTGGTGTCTGAGTAGGTCTGGGGCGGTGGGTCAGGGCGAGGGCGCTCAGATGATGCTGTGTTTCAAGCCCAAGGAAGAAGCATGATTGTAAGATGGGAAAGAAGATGAAGATGAATAGACCAGATCTACAAAGCAAAAGAAGAGCTAAAGACAGATTTAACACACTCCGCAGAAAAAAAGTTATGTAAAAATTAAAAGATAACTGTTCTTTACTTTGGACTAAGCCCATGTACTTAAAATCAAGGATCCTTTCAGTGTCTTCAAGTGGCAGCTGATGGGGTAGTCACAGTTAAAACATAACCTTGACACTCACCAGGGAGAAAATGTAGCTGAAGGTGCGTACATGCTAAGTCACTTCAGTCATGTCTTTGCCACCCTATGGACTGCAGCCCGCCAGGCTCATCTGTCCATGGGGTTCTCCAGGCAAGAATACTGGAGTGGGTTGCCACGCCCTCTTCCAGGGGATCTCCCCGACTCAGAGATTGAAACTGAGTCTCTTACATCTCCTGCATGGGCAGGCAGGTTGGTAACACGGTGCTTTCAACTCGCTTTTAGATTTTCCATCTTTCCAGACTGTACGGATCCTCTCCATTCCGTTTAGCGGCCACACGTGCTGGGTACTGGATGTGCCACGACTTGGTTTCCCAGCCTCCGTGTGAAGGGCGGGAGTGGCAGAGGAGAGCTGCCTCTGTTGCCTAGCAGCCAGAGCGCGCACGGAAGACGCGCCACGGCACCCCACAGCTCGTTTCCTCCGCGGTACTTTTTCTGACTCAGACTCTGCTGGAAGAGATGCAGAAATAGAGAAAGCGGCTGCCCACCCCGGCATGTCCATCGACTGTTGTTGTTGTTTTTTTTTTGTCTCACAGCCAGCACACGCTATTCCAACCAGCAGGCGATTTGCTTTTTAAGCATAAAAACTGACAGTTATTCTTTGATGCTTAAATAGAACCATGAACAGGAGGGGCCACCGTGACCGAGACCCCGCCCAGAGCTCCGCGAGAGGGACGGTCAAGGTGTGTTGCCCACAGATACGGTAGCTATAAAACAACCTGCCTCCTGGAAACACTGTGAGATAGCTCAGGTGACAAGCATTGTGACATTTAGGTTCAACACACCTCAAACTCCAGGTAGTGGTCTTTGAGCTTGTACTCGTCCACCTCCTTGGCCTTAACCTTCTTGTCCGGCGGGTAGGAGCGGTGCTCCGCCAGCTCCGTGGTGATCTGCCTCAGCTTGCTCTCGTGAGATTTCAGCTGCTCCTCCTGCAGGGGAGCATGAAGCCATTGAGCATCCAGAACACGGAATCAGTAAACAGTTGCAGTTTTAAAAGACCCCTCATGATGAGTGACTTTCATTCATCCCACGTGCCTCTGTGCCACGTTCCACCAGCTTTCTCAGCAGGGTCCACGTGCACCTTCTGTCCACTGAAAAAGACAGTCACAACCTAAAAGTTGAGAGTTATGTTCCATTCGTTGGGAAGTTTTAGGACTCCAAGCCCAGGAGACAGCATCTCAAAGGACCCTGAGAGAACTGCTCCGAGGAGGTGAGGGGAGGAGTCAGGTCATACACAAGTTTTGCAACGAAGGACAAGTAGTCTTACAGTCAAAAGACTACTGTTGGAGGAAACCAGATATCCCAAGTTAAGGAATTTAGCGCTTTTCTAGGTATGGGAAGATGTGAGAGTCTCTGCCCACTGACATTTCTTTCATTGCATCTCAGCTATCCTAGGCCAGGATTCTGTGTTTTTCACATCCTGAGCTAACCCTGGGCTCCCCGTAGGGAGTGGCTGCAGTCTGATGGCTGTTAGATGGCAGCTGTTAGATCTCAGGCACTCTTCTCTTTCCCGAGTATCCTTAGGCTCTCTTTGGAGGGCTGATGACTGTGACATCCCTGTTTACTGACAGGGCAGGAAACACTTCATTTCTCACGTTGAAAAACGGTACCCAGGGCCAAGGCCAGCCTCCCCAGCCAGGCCCCTGGTCTCCTGAGAGAGACTGCAACAGGAGTAGCATGCAGCACCCGTGCTAAGGGCCGCAGGATCGGACTCCTCCATGCCAGGGCCTCAGCAGGGCCGCCCTGTCACTATGGGTGAAGGCCTACCCAAATACTTTCCTTTTTGAGACAACCAGTGCTTTCAAGAATAATTTTCTGAAGGCTGTTATTCTAAAAACTGTAGTAACCTATGCTTTCCCCTCCCAAATAGTAGAGGTTCTGATGTCGCTCAACTACAAATTTACTGAGGCACATTTAACTTGTTCTCTGGTTGCTATGGGCTGTTATAAATGATGCTACATCCTTATAAATGTTGCCCAGTGACTTATGAGCAAGGTGTTCCTATAGCATGCAGGCACATCTCGCTTTATTGCACTTTGCAGATAATGTGTTTTTTTTCAAACTGAAGGTTTGTGGAAACCCTGTGTGGATCAGGTCTACTGATGCCATTTTTCTAACACTGCTCACTTTGGGTCTCTGTGCCACATTTGGCATCACTCAAAACATTTCAAACCTGTTCATCATAATTACTTTGTTACAGTGGTCTGAGATCACTGATCCTTGCTGATACCACTACAGCTTCATGGAAGGCTCGGACAATGATGGTTAATACTGAGCAATAAAACATTGCTTCATTAAGGTAGATCCATTGTTTTTCTGGACACAATGCTCTTACATACTTAATAGGCTGGGGTATAGTATCAGCATGACCATTATATGCACTGAGAAACCAAAAAAGTGTGTGACTTGCTTTATTGAGATATTTATTTTATTGCAATGGTCTGAAACCAAATCAACAATGTCTCTGAAATCTGTGGTCACCAAGAGGTGAAGTTTCTGGGTTTTAGAACATGCACATCTTTAAGCTAAGTTGCTTCAGTCATGTCCGACTCTGTGCAACCCCATAGACAGCAGCCCACCAGGCCCCGATGTCCCTGGGATTCTCCAGGCAAGAATACTGGAGTGGGTTGCCATTTCCTTCTCCAATGCATAAAATAGAAAAGTGAAAGTGAAGTCGCTCAGTCGTGTCCGACTCTTAGCGACCCCATGGACTGCAGCCTACCAGGCTCTTCCATCCATGGATTTTCCAGGCAAGAGTACTGGAGTGGGGTGCCATTGCCTTCTCCGACACATCTTTAATATAATGGTAAACTGTTTTTCAAGTGTTTCCACCAGCTTACATTTCCACAGTAGGCTTGCAGATTCCCACTGTTCTACACCCTTGCCAAAACTTGACGTGACATCAAACTTGCAAATTGTTACTAATTTCATGGGTATAAAATGATTTCAATTTACATTTTCCTGATTGCAAGTAAGGACAAACACTTTCATATGTTTACAGGACTTCCTCTTCTGTGATCTGGCTGCTGAAATACTGGACCCATTTTTCTATTGAGTCCAGATGTGTAAAGTATAGTGATTTGTAGTTTATAGCTTATAGTGTATAGTTTGGGTGGTGGTGGTGGTTTAATTGCTAAGTCGAGTCTGACTCTTTGTGACCCCATGGCTCCGCTGTCCATGGGATTCTCCAGGCAAGAATACTGGTTTGCCATGGGTTGCCATTTCCTACTCTGGGGGGTCTTCCCAACCCAGGAATCAAACCCAGTCTCTGGTATTGCAGGCAGATTCTTTACTGACTGAGCTACAAGGGAAGCCAGTGTATAATTTATTCACAGTCAAATAAATGTCAAAATTCAATGTGCAGTGCTTTATTCCAACTTCACTGACTTCATGAAGAATCAAGGAAATAATCTCAAAATAACGATATTTTAAAATCACCTCGTGCCAATGATGCAAAACCTGGATAGAATCATGAGGAAATATCAGTCAAATCCATGTTAAGAGATTTTCTATAAAATAAATGGCTTGTAATCTTTAAAAATGTCAAGATCATTAAAGTCAAGGGAAAGGCAGAAAAGAAAATTATACTCCTTAAATTTATTTTGACTAATGAAATAAAAATTCCAAGTGGCTCTTATGGGCATAGATAGGTACAGACTGCAAATTACCCCAAGGTTAGAATCCCACAACAGAGGGATTTTCCTGATAAAAACAGATGTAAAAACAGAGAAGCAGGAAGGCAACAGCCCAAGATGCAGCGTGTTCCCAGCCTCACACGGACGGTTATACCTGTAATATCCACAGGGAAGATGGACCAGCAGGAACCTCCCTGTTTTCTTCCCTTTTATCTTTGCTCTCGCAATCCATTAGGGGAGCGGGCAGGCCACTCTCATGGGACAACACTGATGAAAGGGTTCTCACAGAAGGCAGAAACGCACCAAAGTTCAACGAAAAGGAACAGACAGCAAATGGCAGGCACCCGCTGAAACGGTTTCACATTAGGAAGTCACAACTTAAATATCAGCATTAAACAAAGGATGCAGGAAAAACTACTGCTGTCAACAGACGTACATTGGTAGTACTTTTGATCGCACATACAATGAAATTTTATCCAAAAGGCAAGTTTCGAATGATGTCACTTAATATTGAATTTTTTCCTACTTATAGTTTGACTTTGAAGAAAATTTCATATTTTCCTTTAAAATACCAAACTCTAATCTCACGAAGAGACGTCTTAGCTGATGAGGTGATGGGCACAGGTAACCTAGCTGCTCATGACCTCGCAGTGAGTCCAGGGCTGAGATAGGGCCAAAGCCTCCCCTTCGAGGCTCAGCTGGACGGTTCTGCTGCCAGCCAGGCACAAGTCAGCTCCGCATCCTTTTATATCAAGCACAAGGCTCAGGGAGGGGAGGGAAGCTTGAGGTGGACACAGCTGTCCACCTGCACACCTACTAGGCGACAGGCACTGTGTGTGTGTGTGTTTGTGTGTGTGTGTGCGTGTGCATACACGCACGTGTGCTCAGTCCTGTCTCTCTGTGACCCCATGGACTGTAGCCCTCCAGGCTCCTCTGTCTATGGGTTTCTCCAGGCAAGAACACTGCAGTGGGTTGCCATGCCCTTCTCCAGGGGATCTTCTGGACTCAGGGATTGAATCTGCATCTCTTGTGTCTCCTGCACTGTACTCAGTGCTTTTTTCGCTGTGGAATACACAATCCCAGGAACTCAATAGTGAAAGAGACCCTGGCCTTCGTCACCCCTCTAACCTCTTCCTCTTGGAAGCCATGGAGATCCAAAAAGATCAAGTTCTTGCTGGAGGCCCCAGGGGTAAAGGCAGAGGAGCAGCAGCCCCATTCTCCCAATTCTGAGCCTCTAGACAACTGTTTAAAACCCAAAGAGCTGCTGAAAACACGAGCTTCAAAACCGTCTATTCCCTCCTGGACCAGCGCTGACCTCAGCTGTCAAGGCTGTCAGTAAACTCATCCGTCCTCATCTGCCTTCTCTCCCGCGGCTCCCAGACACCCAGGTGTTAACCCAGATCCTTTCTCCAATTCCATTCAGAGCCAGAATCCCCAGATGTCACAGCCTCTTCCACTTCTCTATCTATAGCACTTAAATGTCCATGTGTGTGCGCGTGCTAAGTCCCTTCAGTCGTGTCCAACTCTTTGTGGCCCCATGGACTGTGACCCACCAGGCTCCTCTGTCCATGGAGATTCTCCAGGCAAGAATACTGCAGTGGGTCACCATGCCCTCCTCCAGGGGATCTTCCTGATCCAGGAATAGAACCCGTGTCTCCTATGGGTCCTGCACTGCAGGCGGATTCTCTACCACTGAACCACTGGAGAAGCCTTAAATGTCCACACCACATGCTTATTAACAAAATATACCCGAACCTCTGTAAATTTTATCTTCCTTACTGATTACAAGCTCTCTGAAGGCAGAGAGGTCATTTCGCCTTCTCTCAGCTCCTGGGGGTCTAGTATGGTGCTGGGCGGGGGGAGAGCAAGAGGCATGGTTCTGGCTTGTAGAAGTCACTTAACCAACATCCAGCACCTAGGAGCTGAAGATGAGTCTTAGCTCTTTTTATAATGTCCACACACCTCACAAGCCACCTGACATTTGGTCCCCTTAGGAAACGAGCTGAATAAATGGACTCTTTTTTTTTTTTTTTAAGGGGGAAGGTAGAGAGGGAGACCTCAGACTGTTTGCTTGTGCTGTTTTAAAGTAGACATGATTTAGGAGATAATGACATTTCTAGGAATCTGCCAGCAATTAACGATGCAAATTGCTAAAGGCTGCAGCTTCATCAAACCTGAGCTGCAGGAATTTAGACTAAAGAACACCTGACTTCAAAGCAGCGGTCCAAAGGGACAATTGCTGAAAGCCCCACCAGGAAGACTGTTTCATTGTTTCACTTTTAAGACCCTTTAAAGACCTGAAGGAGTGTTTGCTGAGCTTCAGCGTAATAACCTAGTTGTCTGATTGAGCACTTGGTATACGTTACATTGTTGTTGTTTTAGTCCTTAAGTTGTATCAGACTCTGCAACCCCATGGACTGTAGCTAGCCAGGCTCCTCTAACCATGGCATTTCCAGGCAAGAACACTGGAATGGGCTGCCATCTCTTACTCCAGGGGATCTTCCTGACCCAGGGATCAAACCTGCATCTCCTGGCAGGAGGATTCTTTACTACTGAGCCACAAAGGAAGCCCACCCATATGTTACATACAGCTCTCTAAGAAATGAATATGAAAGCTGTCTATTCTGAAAAGGTGTGGAACACTGTAGTCCAAGTTCATGCCAAGGAGTCTAGACTGTGTTTTGTTGCTAATAGTGAGCCAGTTTTGGTTACATGACACCGAAGGAATCCTATTTTAGCCAGCACTGTGCAGGATGGATTGAAGAGAAACAAGAGTTGGACAAGAGGGACCTCAACCGGTTCTAGGAACAGGCTGCCAGAGCTCTCCAAAGCGGGGTGTGTGCACCCCAGGCAAGGTGACCCGCTGGGGAGAAATTTTTTAAATCAGCATTGAGGCATAATTCACACTTTACTATACAAAGCTCCCATGTGAAATGTACAATTTAGAGCTCTTAAATATATTCCCAGGGCTGTGAAACCATTGCATTTAATTTTATGACATTTTAGTTCCCCTAAAAGGAACCTTTTGGAATAGAATCACATGATATGCTCTTTTGTGGCTGGCTTTTCACGTAGCACGGTTCCCAAGGCTCGTCCACACTGGGGTGTCAGTGCTGCATTCTTTAACGGCTGAATCAAGCCCCGTGTGTGGCTAGGTAACATCTCATTCATCCAAGCAGCAGCTGGTGCCCGTGTCCACCTTAGGTTGTTATGAACAATACTGCCGTGAACAGTCGTGTAAGTTTTTATGTGAGTACATGTTTGCATTCTCCTGTTATCAAAGTAGGAGTGAAACTGCTGTTAAACATGTCTATATTTAATCATTTGGTAAACCACCAAAGTGTTTACATTCCTAGCAGCAATATGTGAGAGTTGCAATTTCTCCATAACCTCACCACTACATTACTTTCCATAAAAAATTAAAAAATGTATAGCCATCCTAGTGGTATCTCATGATTCTGATTTGTATTCCCTTAATAACTAATGACATTCAGCATTTCTTATGTTATATTGATAGTAGGACATGTAAGACATTTTATTAAAAAGATTCAATACAAATATTGAAGGATACCTACTCAAATATTTAGTACTGACAAGGCAAAGGATCCAAAAAATCAGGACACCAGAGGTCAAGGTGACCAGAGTCTGGCTGAGGGACATGGGTATGGTAGAAAGATGTTTAGGAAGAAGGAGTGGCTGGACTGAGCGTGTGACCCTGAGTGGGTGGGCAGGCGGGGCTCTGGCCAGCGAGGGACATGCCCGGAAAAGGATGCCATCGTCGGGAGTCTCTGCTCCTCATGACCGCCATGCAGGAGGTCACCAAGAGGGCGGGTGGGTCAGCCGGTGACCCTGGCTGGCGCTGGGCCACCGGAGGCTCCTCACCCAGCCCCCGACCTCGGGATGTGCCTTCTTGCCTTCCCCATGCTAGGAGCTGCCCCAGGTTGTGGCCTTGAGACAGCAGGTGGTGCTGGGACCATCTGGACCAGTGACTGAATCCAGTCAAGGCTCCTCATAAACTTCAAGATCCTGGGGGCAGGTGCAGGGTCGGCTTGTCTCTCAGCTACTCCAGACTCATCAGTAAGCTCCCGTGCGCATTAAACCCGCCTCGAGCAGCCCGCAGTGGCTGCCCCTGTCTCTAGCCTCCCCTGGCCGTCCTCATGCAGGGCCAGTCTGTGAACCAACGCTGCCCGGTCTCCCGGACCTCGGCACGGCTGCCCCGCGGTCAAACCATGGGATGGATAACACGAGGCTGGAAGCAAACACAGCACTCTCCTGTCTGTGATCCATGCTAACACAAGGCCTGGCCCTCCACAGGGAGCACTCGGTGGGCATCCAGAGTCAGCCTCTAACGGGACCATGGCTGGGAGTCAAAGAGGGAAACAGGACAAGGCAGTGGGGGAGACCACCCCTGCAGGAGGCGTGGTCTCCAGGGGATGCGCGGGAGGGAGCCAGGTACGTTGCAGGGTGGGGTCTCTGATCTGCAGGGCAGGTGGCTGGGCACAGGGTGGGTCCTAGAAACACATACATTCCTGGGGACCCTGGCTGAGACCTGATGGATGGAGGAGTGGGCGGAGATGAGAAAGGTGCATTTTAGGTAAGTCCCCTGGTAAATTATGTGCATTAATGTTTGAAAATGACTACCTGATGAGTAGAAAAGGAGGCCCGAAAGATCCTATAGATGGCCAGCCACGAAGTCCTAAGTCTGGAGTGCTACATGGAAGGAGAAGCAAAACTTAAAAGATTTTCACACCAGTCTCTCCACCTGCGACAGGAAGAGAAATGTGCTCTGGCAACACGGCCGCAAAACCAACTACGAGAAGGCGACTCCTCCCACACAGCAGAGCTGCTTGCAGAGAACCCTGCCACACTGACAGTCATCGATTTCAGGAGCAGTGGCTAATATGCTTTGAAGAGGAGACAGGAATAAAATTAAAGAGAAGCTTGCAAATGACAGGGTGATGAACAGTGTCTTTAAAAGCACCAATCTTCTAATTGAATATTTCGTTTTTTCCTAATACTGGTTAACTTTTTTTTTCTCACCCTGGTAATATGTCTATTTTGTAGACTGAAATTACCCAAGTGGTCTGGCATGCCGGGGAGGGGCAGCAGGCTGTGCAGGAGGGAAAGATGGCCGGGCCAGAGCGGTGGCTGCAGACGGTGGGGGCTGTGGCCCCGAGGGGCGCCGGGCAGTGCCCGGAGCCAGTCCTGGTTGTCACAAAGCGGGGTGATACTGGCACTGAGTGGGCAGAGGCTGCGAACACCGCTCAGCACCCTACGACCCACAACGACGCAGGGCTCAGGGCCCAGGTTGGCAGGGCCGAGGCCGAGAACCTGCCCGGGGTGAAGGGGAAGCCTCGCCCTGAATGCGGGGAGGCCTGGGGGGCATCCAGACACGCCTCCCGGGTTCGAGGAGGGTGACTGTGACTCAGCAAAGCGGAAGGTGCCCAGACATCTGGAGCAGACGGTCTGCACACCAGCACCCTCCCCTTCTCTAATCTGCTCTTGATCACGAGCTGGCTTCCACATATTTGCTTCTAATTCTCCGATTACTCTCAAGGGCAAGGCACATTCTCCATAGGTGGTAAACAAACATGATGACCTGGGCAAAAAGTGTACAGAGCTAGTGATAGAAAGAATCTTAAAAAACAGTCTAGACAATCTCCTCGTTTTCCAGAAGGAAAACTGAGGCCCACAAAGTCTCAGTGACTCACCTGTCTGGGGGTGGGGGGTGGGGGTGGCATCATTGTATTCTTTTTTTTTTTTTTAAACAAAGAAATTAAATTCCTGAAAGGGTTTGGTCATCTTATGTGACACAGAGGATGCTTCTTGCTGGTCACTACTTGCTTGTTTAAAATTGTGAACTCACCATTTTGATCACATTACATATGTATTTTTTTACACTTCTGTGTTCAAAATGAGGAAAAATATAAAAAATGTTATGCATTTCATTTTAAATTCCAATGTAGGGCATTTGTTTAAAATAAGAGACTGCCATGACAAAGGTGGTGGGGTCTTGTGGTAAAAATACACAAATGAATAAACACACTCATTTTCACATATAAGTGACTAACCAATGAATGTACACATGTAGTCACTGTAGTCTTGTCTGATCCTCTGCGACCCCGTGGACTGTAGCCCACCAGGCTCCTCTGTCCATGGGATTCTCCAGGCAAGAATACTGGAGTGGGCTGCCATGCCTTCCTCCAGGGAATCTTCCTGACCCAGGGAATGAATCCGTGGCTCTTGTGTCTCCTGCACTGCCAGGTGGGTTCTTTACCACTAGAGCCACCTGGGAAGCCCTACCAATGTACAGCCCACACACAAATAGGACAGAAGCATACTTTCCCCTGGTGGCTCACAGTGTAAAGAATCCACCTGCAATGTGGGGGACCTAGGTTGGATCTCTGGGTTGGGAAGATCCCCTGGAGAAGGGAACAGGTACCCATGGGGTCGCAAAAAGTCAGATATGACTGAGCTACTTTCAATTACTCACTCACATTTTCCAAGTAGAAAATAAATAGAAATGTAGGTTCCACAGTGAGAAAAGAGCAAGGAAAAGCTCACATGTTGTTCTAAAGTTACTAATGTTCCTCTTTAACTTCAGATCACCTTTTACCCCAGATCTTTTACAGGAGTAATGGCGAGAAAGACCAATCTATTGAAAAATACCAACTGGAAAACTCCTAGTGAAATTAATAAAATAAAACTCAAGCTTTGAAAGTATTTTTGCCTCAAGTTGTTCAACTGTTTTTCTCTCCTCTAACCTTGTGTAATATAATAATATAAAGAAAACTGAGCACCAAAGAATCGATGCTTTTGAACTCCGGTGTTGCAAAAGATTCTTGAGAATCCCTTGGACTGCAAGAAGATCCAACCACTCAATCCTAAAGGATATCAGTCCTGAATATTCATTGGAAGGACTGATGCTGAAGCTGAAACTCCAATACTTTGGCCACCTGATGCGAAGAACTAACTCATTTGAAAAGACCCTGATGCTGGGAAAGATTGAAGGTGGGAAGAGAAGAGGATAACAGAGGATGAGATGGTTGGATGGCATTACCCACTCAACAGACATGAGTGTGAGTAAACTCCAGGAGTTGGTGATGGACAGGGAGGCCTGGTATGCTGCAGTCCATGGGGTCAGAAAGAGTCAGACACGACTAAGAGACTGAACTGAACTGAACCTCGTATAATGTGGCTTACTGTTTATGTTAAGTACCCAAAATTAAAGTGGGGAAATGCACTTGGTTTGAAAGCTCGTATTTTAGCTGGGTGGATGAAGAAGTCTGGCCAATAAGCAGTAAAGCCTTCCTTTTCTCTTAGGACACTTATTATCCTTGAAAGTTAAACGCCATTCTGCCTTGTAAAGTGAGCTGTTTGGTCCTTCCTGTTCCTAACAGTTTTTTTTGGTAGTTAGTCCATGAACTAGAGCTTACGTGGGGAGCATCAACCAAACCACATCAATAATAACGATGAACTTACAGAAACGAAAGAACGTCTCCTGAAACCACATCTCCTCTGCTCTCTGCACCAGCCTGCCTCTATGCACTTGGGCGGGACCCCCACACGCCCCTCCTCCACGTCCTCACTGCCTTCATCCCCGAGGGCGCCCACCGTGCGCTCCAGCCGGCGCCCCTGATGCTGCTCTCGCCGCAGCGGCCAGTCACCTCCTGCCACTTCACCGGAGATCGTTTTTGTCCTGTTTGTACCTTAACATTTCCCCTGTGTTTTTCTTGACTAACTTAAAAACTATTGTTCCTCAAGTGTCTGTTCGGCTCTGCTTCTGAGCACTCCTTGCAACATCTGGAGGTACAAAGAGAGAAAGGACACAGCAAAAGACTCTGGAAAGAAGCATCAAGAGGGAAGCAGGAGATGAGGGGGAACCCAAAGCCAGAGGGACACCACAGTGCCCAGAGCCCACGCCTAAGGACAGCCCGATCCTCACTTCATGGAGCTAACGGGACCATCAGGAGGTCCCAAACCTTCCTACTCCGTCCATCTCCTCCTTCACTAACTCATTTTTCCTCTTTCTATTGAAAACGCCTTTTTCTTATATTAGTTTCCACCTCTGATACTTCCTTCCTATTGTAAAAAGAAGAAAATTTGAAGCACTGATTTGATCACATTAATTTCCTACTTACACTACTTTCCTAAGGATGCTGGGGATGGTGAGGCATCCCAAATCCTCCTCGTGACCTTTCATCATTTGGCCTTTGCTTGGCACCAGCTGCAGAGGCTTCCCTGGTGGCTCAGCAGGTAAAAGAGTCTGCCTGCAGTGCAGGAGACGCAAGAGGTGGGGGTTTATACTGAGTGAAGGAAGTCAGAAAGAAAAACACCAACACAGTATACTAACGCATATACATGGAATTTAGAAAGATGGTAACAATGACCCTATATGCGAGACAGCAAAAGACACAGATGTAAAGAACAGACTTTGGACTCTGTGGGAAAAGGGAAGGGTGGGATGATTTGAGAGAATAGCATTGAAATATGTATATTACCATATGTGAAACAGATCGCCAGTCTAGGTTCGATGCATGAGACAGGGCGCTCAGGGCTGGTGCACTGGGATGACTCTGAGGGATGGGGTGGGGAGGGAGGTGGAAGGGGCTTCAGGACGGGGAACACATGGACACCCGTGGCTGATGCATGTGAGTGTGTGGCAAAACCCACTACAATACTGTAATTAGCGTCCAATTAAAATAAATTAATTAATTAAAAAAAAAGGCGGGGGTTTGATCCCTGGGTCAGGAAGATCCCCTGGAGGAGGGCGTGGCCACCCACTCCAGTATTCTTGCCTGGAGAATCCCATGGACAGAGGAGCCTGGCGGGATACAGTCCATGGGGTTGCAGAGTCAGACGCACAACTGAAGCACCTTTAGCGCGCGTGCACACACACACACAGCTCCACAGAGGAATGCGTCCCGCCTCTCACGACACTGGGCGCTCGAGTCGCGCCTGATGACGCAGCGCGGCTCCCACACCTGCGCTGCCCCCTCTCCCTCTTGGCCTCACTCTGCGGGGCGGCCCCCTTTCCCACACCCGTCCTGCCGCCCATCCTGTGAGTGTCTCCCTCATCCCCAAGGCCAGGCCCTGTCTGGAGCCCGCAAGGTCCTCTGGACTTACCCTACATGTGCCTCTGATCAAACTGTTGCAATTACTTGCTTGTTTGTATCTGCCAGTTGGATCCCTGAGACTGCCTGGGTTTCACTTGCCTTTCTATTTCCAGAGCCAAAAATAGTCTCTGAGGTACAATAGGCACATGATATGCTCTTATTAATAAATGCTCTGTTGATAACTATGATGTCGGGTGTGTGGAGGAGCTAGTTAATATCAAGACCTGGTTGATCACAGCCAGATGCAACTCTCTCTATTATTGCACCGATAAGAAACTCACAAAGACGTCAAAGCAGCTTCCAAAATCCTTAACAAGTCGGTGGAAATAGTGGCCCTGCAGACAGGTTTAAAACTGGTAGACATGGCTTGTATGCAGTGTCCTTAGAACAGAGTTGTAAGCAGGAAAGGAGCGCCATAAAATGTGACCTTCAAAAACATCGACCTGATAAAAGGAGAGCAGCTCAAGTGAACACCTCCGAAGAGAGTTCTTGTGTGCTCTGTCTGCATTCTCTGGGAAAACCACCAAGGTCCACTCAGATCCTCCCAAGGGTGGGGAAGGCCCTGCCTCGCTGCACTGTGAGCAGTGGGTCCCTGGGAATGCTTCCAGCATCACACACAGTCTGGAATTTGGGAAAAGCTCAGTAAAATGAAAAGTTAAATCAATGAGTGAATAAAAAGCTGGTTTCCAAGGCAGGACATCTATCCTTAGCCAGGTGTTTAAAAAATATGAACTGTTGGGAAAAACAAAACAAAAAACAAAAATAAAAGTGAGGCTGGTATAACTGAGTAGTAAACTAACTTTAGAAACAAATTCAAAGTGTGCATCCACCCCATCTCGAGTCCGCCGTGTCTGCTTCCCATGCGAAGTGTAGAGGCCCCAGGCACACTGCGTCTGCCCCCTTGACAACAAGGCCCTCCAGGGCGAGGTCTCATCCTTGCCCCCAGAATATGGGGCATTATTCGAATACAAATAGTAAGACCACTTTACAAAGTGTGAAATGACAAGGTGTAAAGATCAAAATGCCTTTACCTGAGACAATTTTGTCGTGGTGGCAGGCAGCAGCGGGCGACTAAACTTCTTCTGAGACCCAATGGCTGCTGGAAACGGCGGTGCCGAAAACACAGCCGCGACACAGTTAATCTTGTTTATCCACCCCTGCATTTCCTCCGGGCTCCTAGGAGACACAGGCATATTATGTCAGGGTATTTCCACACCTGCATGCACGGCATCCTGCCCATTTCTCACCACTGATCTAAAATGACATATAAAATCATTCACTCTTCTTGGGACGAATTAATCCCTGGCAAAACTTCACTAGAGAGGAACATTTTCAACAGCATTCGCCATGGCAACGAAAGGCCCTGGAACCCATGATCATCAAGGAGTAAGACTGTGACTACCGCCCGAGGATACAGAGGAAACAAAGCAGAATCACTCCATAGAAAGTATTCATTAAACCCTCTGCTTTCTCGTTATGCTGATACTAGGCTAATCAGAAACTAATTTACAAATTAACTCATCTCTTCTAATCACATAACTTGATTTTAAAATGCAACTGAGTGATAAACTGATAGAGGGAATATAAAGAGGTATATACACCCACTTTGGAAAGTAATTTGGACAGTTTTTTAACAAAATTAACTATAAATTTATCAGCAATTCTACTCCTAGGTATATATTTACTCAAGGGAAATAAAAACAGATAGGCACTAAGAGATTTGTATGTGCATATTCACAGGAGCATTATTTATAAGTGTCAAAAAGGAGAAACACTCTAAATGTCCATCAACTGGTGAAGGAATGGACACAGTGAAGTCTGTATCCTTACAGAGCATCACCACCCAGCAGCAGAGGCGTGGAGAGCCGAGAAAGGCCTCAGTGTGGACGACCCCACACCTTTACGCGGAGCAACAGAAAAGCCCACATACTCTACCCTGCGGGTATATGGAAACTCCAGAAAAGGGCATACAAAGAGGAGACCAGTGGTGTCCGGGCTAGGGGTGAGAACGGCACAGGGGCTCAGTCTCTGTAGGGTGATGGAAGTGTTCTACAGCTGGACAGGGTTGCACGATTCTGCAAATTTACTGAACGTCACTGTGAACTTAGAAGTATGTGAGGTGCACCTCGATAGGACAAAACATATCCACCTGAGAGGATGTGGAAATCTCCTGAGGTCAGTGTCACACTGTGAACTTGTAGGCCATGTTAGCAGAGTGCGGCGCTGACAAGGCTTGTGAACTCGTAAAGGAATGGAAGAAACAGATCCGAGCTAGGTGAGATACCCGCCGGCTGTACAGTCGATACAAAGATGGACAAAAAGTCAGCCCATCTAAAAATCCCTTTCTGCACGATCCCCCTGAAAGCGATCACGCTGAGCGGACAGCACACCAGGGGTCTCCTTCACCGTGCCCCACGCCTCTCTTTCACTGGACTCAATTCTGCATCAGTTATATTTGGAGTAATCAGATCTCCTGAGTTATCATATCCGGCACTTTTAGACATTTAAAAACAATAATGCTGGGGAACAGAATAATTTGAAGGACTTTTATGACTAATAGCCGTAATTATGCATCTGGCTGTGGTTCCCTTGGGTGTTAACTGTCTTACTCCTACACTAAAAATATCCTGTGTAACTTGGGTTTCCTTACAACTTCCTCCTCACCGGATGTCAGCAGTTTTACACCTTTGCAAGCTCAGCATCCACAGATCGCCAGAGAACCTGTTCTTGTTCTCATTCCCCTTTCTCATCTTCCACTGTTTTCATCAATAAGCACGCAGAGACCCATATTTACTATCTCGATGTCAAATGTCATGCCAGTGCCAAATGCAGTCACCTGGCGGGGCTGGGTTGAGAGTGGTTCTGAAGCCAAGCTCAGGCTGTAAAAGGCACGCCGTGAATAATTAGCAGTGCCTGCCACGGACACGGATGCGACGTGTGCGACTAGACTGCCTGTTCTAGAGGCTCAGTTCCCCAAATCCCAAGTTTCTCACTTCATAAACCCAGAATTCTCCACACGGAGTGTTCCATCCCTCATCTGAAGGCTGTCATGGACTCTTTATTACATAGGCAATCCACCCTGCTTCCGTGCCCACAGTACGATTTTATCTTTTCCTTCTAGTTTAATCACAGACTCTTAGAGCTCAGAAGGAGAGAGGAGAGAGAGAAGGAAGTGAAATCCACACTTCCTGCACAGCCTCTGTGTGCCAGGCATTGTGTCGAGGCTCTTTGCACACCTGATCTCCTTCGCTTCTCACCAGAACCCTGTGACACGTGTGCTAGGGACAAGCTGAGGTTCACAGAGGTTAAACTGTGGGCACGACAAAGACTCAGGCAGCGGTCGGTCATCTGAGTCCCCATCTGCGGCACTCACTGCGTGACAGGACTTGCACTAAAGCCCTGGTTTCCTTTATGAGGATGCTACATCCAGAGCTGGTCAGGGGCTGACAGAGGGTCACAGGGCGACTCCAAGGAAACAGAAAGCGTGCCCCAGGGTTTCCATTAGTCTAGTTTCCTTAGATCGTTGTCTCTCTATTGTAGCCGGTTAATGACTGACTCAGCAAGTGTGCCCTGTAGATCCCGATTCTCTTTCTTGGTGTAAAGTGGTGCTCTGCTAACTGCTAAGTCACTTCAGTCATGTCCGACTCTGTGCAACCCCATAGACGGCAGACCACCAGGCTGCCCCATCCCTGGGATTCTCCAGGCAAGAACTCTGGAGTGGGTTGCCGTTTCCTTCTCCAATGCATGAAAGTGAAAAGTGAAAGTGAAGTCGCTCAGTCGTGTCTGACTCTTAGCGACCCCATGGACTGCAGCCCACCTGGCTCCTCCATCCATGGGATTTTCCAGGCAAGAGTACTGGAGTGGGGTGCCATTGCCTTCTCTGAAAGTGGTGCTCTGCAAACTAAAAATCCAAACCAAACCAACGAATGAAACCTACTGGGCTTGAAAAAGCAAGACCCTCCAATCAGCTGTCTTCAGCTTGAGCACGTTGGGCTTCTTCTCGTAGTCGGTGGCCTGGGAGGCCAGCGCGTGGTGCACGCTCACGGCGTTTTTCAGGTCCTCCTCTGACAGGGCCTTCTCTGGCTTATATTCGTCCTGTAGGCAGATACGAAGAAAGCAAAGACATGTTCAGACTTCATCTTCTCTTCTCTTTTTAAAACCTATTAACTGCAAGAAAAAGTTTGGAAAATCCACGAAGGTGCATGAAAAAACAAGTGAATGGCGGGTAAAAACAACTCCGTGCTACTTTATAAATGTCACTAAACATCCTTTTCTTTGAAAAGTATTCTCAGAATGAGAAAATACACATTTATCAAAGGCACACTTTTGCAAAAGCTGATATATAATAATTAAAGAGCTGCTGCTGCTGCTGCTGCTAAGTCGCTTCAGTTGTGGCCGACTCTGTGCGACTCCATAGACGGCAGCCCACCAGGCTCCCCCGTCCCTGGGATTCTCCAGGCAAGAACACTGGAGTGGGTAATTAAAGAGCTAAGGAAGGTCAAAGATGAAATAGCTATCATACACATTTTACAGTGGTTTGAAATGAAGCAAGGTCTCATAGGGCGATTTGGTTTCAGAAACAAACGGACACCCATCAGCAGAAGTGAACTGCCGGTGAAAACCAGGCCACTGTGTCTGCTCTAAAGACTCCACATTTTCCTGCTACTTTCTTTTGAGGCTAATAATATGAAGAAAAAAATGAACAGTAAAATGAAATAATTTCTCCAGCTGTACTTGAAAGAAAAGAGGAAAAATCAGCTTAATCTTAAGTCAGGAGAAAGATTAGCTCTATTATCATAAATTTGAAAAATGAGTAAAATTATATTAAAAAGGAGGGTATCATGGATAGATGCAATTTTATCTTTGAGCATTATCCAGACACAATTCATAGAATTTACAAAGGTTCTTTTGTGTAGCTTCCACCTAAACATAACTAAAAAAAAATCCCAACTAGTTGAAAAATGTGATATTATTATTGTACTATTATTATTATATCTGGTCATTTCCGTGGGTCCATAAGAATAAAAAAGACCTGAAAACCAATGTAAGTGTAGTAGACATTACAACTGTTATAGGAGATATTTTTTACTAATAAGTTCCTCTCTCCTCTTCCCATATTTTATAATATCAAACATGATGCTATAAACTTGCACTTCTTTTATAAAGAAGACATACTCCTCACCTTCGAATTAGTAGCAAAAGCCTTTTACTAGTAAAAGGAAGATACAGTCTATTCTGTTATCACAGTTTCATTTATCACAGTTTCATTTTACAAATTTTCAAAAAAATAATTATACACTCATATCTCTTCCTCCCTTCCCTGCAGCCCCAGCACAAACCATGCTTTTCAGGGGTACTCTTGCTGTTAGTTCAAACTGAGTCAGAAAGAAACAGCAGCGGCTTATCTCGGTAATAGCCGACACCAAGTGGGGGAAACCTAAGACACTCAGTACATACCAACTGCAACATAAAAATCACACAGTTTATAATACTAAATGGTAAAATGACTACTTTAAGATTGCTACAACTCTATTGAGCCTCGGCGATTAAGAACGGACATCAACAGTAACGGCAGCCAGCGCCAGCGGTCAAGGCTTCCCCGTCCACAGTGACCCCTCTGCTCCATTCTGCCGAGCATCCCCTATTCTCCCCAGTACGCCTGTCCCACCCCAGCGGAGGTTAAGAGCACAGGCAGGTGCCTGGAGCCGGACCCATCTCTTCCATGTTTCCATGATCTTAGATTAATTAATTCACTCATTAAGTTCATTTTCTTTGAGAAGGAGTGATATCTTCTTCATAGAGCTGTAGGATGAAATTTCATGAGATCCCATGTTTTAAACTTTAAATAATGTTCAAAGCGGATAGTAAGCACTTAGATGTTCCTTGATATAGTTTCTAATAATAATTTTTAGTAGCATATAGCTTGAACTTCGGAGAAGGTGATGGCACCCCACTCCAGTACTCTTGCCTGGAAAATCCCATGGACGGAGGAGCCTGGTGGGCTGCAGTCCATGGGGTCGCTAGGAGTCGGGCACGACTGAGTGACTTCACTTTATTTTTTCACTTTCATGCAGTGGAGAAGGAAATGGCAACCCACTCCAGTGTTCTTGCCTGGAGAATCCCAGGGACGGGGGAGCCTGGTGGGCTGCCGTCTATGGGGTCGCACAGAGTCGGACACGACTGAAGTGACTTAGAAGCAGCAGTAGCAGCAGCATGAACTTGTATTTTATAAGGACAAACTTGTGAGGATCAAATTTTCTGCTTACATACCCTGTAAATACATTCGTAACCACCTTTATGGTCTTTCCTCCTTACACAGAGGAATCGTGCTTAGGGTTGATCCTGTACTCCAGATCAACCTCCACCAACCCCTCCTAGGATCTTATTTCCCTGGTTATTATCTTTCCGCTATATTTTAAATCCTTGGTTGTCTATGGGCCTCCTCCCCACAGCCTATAAACACCCTCAGGGTCTCTCTTATATTTGTAAGATAACAGTCCCTCCTGAGTATCACTTCCTCCTCTAGCCGTCACCTCTCTTCTTCCTTTATACACAACTAGTCAGGAGTCCACAGGAACTATTTACACTAATTTCCAGTTGCCCTTTAACCTACTGGAGCCTGGAGTGCATTTCTACCCTTCACTGAATCTGCTTTAGCAAAGGTCAGAAATGACCTCCCGACCGCAAAGTTCTACAGATTCTTTAGTTTTCATCTCACAGCAACCAAGGAAGTCAGCAATTCTGCTGAAATTCTCCACGGCTTCCCCTCCCACTTCTCTCCGGCGCCTCTTCTCCACTCTGACCGCAGCTCCGGCACCTCCTCGTCTGCCCGTCCACCAGGCGTCAGTTCTGCCGTTGGCCTTTGTCCCTTCTCGTCCTGGAGGTGCCCCCTGGAATGACCACAACTGCCCGAAACCCTGGAACGTCGCATGGCAGGGGGAGCTGAAAATCCACACAAGACTTATCTGCCTCCCGTTTATGCAGTTCTTCCCATCTTCCGCTCCTCTGTGCCCACAGTTGCAGGTTAGCAAATTCAATCTCCCGTGAATCATGCAGTATGCAGTGCTCACAGCTGAAAAATCTGCCAACAATTGAACCTGTGCAGCTCAGATTTGTGGTGTTCAGGGTTAAACTCTGCTCTTACCAGTGTAGGTCCTATCTATATCACAATGCCTGACATACTGCTGTGGATGAATAGGAAAAGAAAGACCAACCCTTAGCCATTAGCACTGGGAGACTTGGACCTTTGGAGCAACTATACTTATTCCTGGGGCATATTCTCTCTGACCTCATTCTTCAAGCTTAAAGGATGATGTTCCTGGAATACTCTAAAAGTGCTAAGAGTTTTAAAATGAACATTTATTACAGCTCTAAGTAGAAGCGAACAGTAATTATCAACTTGGGAGACCTGCACGGTGGTTTCTGAAGAGGACTCTATCCTCAGGCAGTTTCCTAAACCCTAGGGTAGCTGATACTGGAAGGAAAATACTACACAGGACAGAAAGGGAAGATACGATCTAGGACATATCATAGTAACTAGGACGAAACCAAAGTCTAGGAATTTTAAGTCCAACATGGGCTTCCACTCTTTTAGTTAATAGTAATATCATTTTATCATTTTTAAAAAAGGGCAAAATACAAACAAAACACGTTTGGAATTCTGAATTCCTACTAGAAAATGTAGCTCCAAATCCATACAAAATAAAACTCAGGGTAGACTGGAAAAGTTAGAGCTGACAACTGAATAAAAAGAAGAGACTTTATTCTGCAGAGCTCATTCTGACATCTTTATTTTTCAATGCTTAAAGTTGAAGATGGTGTCTAATGATGGTATTGGGAAAGAAGAAATAAAGGATAAATTATCGTAATCAAACCATTTCAAACCTAAGACTCTTGGCTATGCAAACTAAATGAGAAAAGAGAGCAAGATAAATTCAATCAAGAAATTTTCTATAAAAAAATAAAATGCTCTATGACACCTAATAATTACTAGCTATTTTCTCAAACAAATGAAAGGTGAAAATGATACCTAAAAACACATTACTCTCCTCTGTGTTCACTGCAATCTACGTCTTTTATCCAGGATGACTCACTGGAGCTCTCTACCACCCTAGTGAGCACCAAGCATGTGACTTCACAATGCTGTTTATTTAAAATGCACTTAAAGCATGAAATGAAAAGCTTTCTCCTCTTTTTAAAGAAGCTTGTTAATTAAATGTCATGTGAAGTTGGATCATAACACACTAACGCAAAGATCATCTACATATGTACAAACAATAGGTTGGCGTCAAGTCTGAAAATCTGCACCCTCAGATGAGTATAAAGTCCAGCTTGGAAAGTGACCAAATGTCAACTGATATTCACCAATGTCAATTTAAAAATGCTCAGATTCCAGTCTACAGAGTACAAGGCACAAGTGCTCTACCTCATTAAAACAATAAAATAAAGTTGAAATAGTCTTGATTTCCACTGAGAGAATATAGTTGTGAGAGAAGTGAAGACATTCTTGAGAGCCTATGAGGATTTCATAAAAACGTCAGTAGTTAAACTGGATCCTAAGCTGTGTATTAATTCTTGATTTTTAAAAAGGCACTAAAAACATTTTTCATAATTTGATGATTATCTTTTTAAAAAATTTGGTGTATTTCTGGGTAGATGTCATTCTAAAAGTTATTCAGCTTCATTTTTCTTTTACCAGGGGGCACATTGTGTTCCCACAGATCTTGGAGGAAGGCGTAACGGGAAATCAGATGAAGGTGTGTTTTAGCCCATAACTCAAATAATCAGATATCTGAAAGTCACTTCTTCATAGAATGTTAAGACTGAAAGGAGCTTCAAGGATCATTTCAACTAATTTTCTCATATTAGATAAGCGATTTTAAAGTCAGGAAAATGTCTTCTATTTCTGCAAGGAGAATTAGGAAATAAGCAACTTAAAGTCAAAGGATGACATTCGTTCACACTAGCTTGTCCAGTCACGGCAGACACTGCGCCGTCTCCACACTGTGCCAATGAGGACACATGGGCCCTAGCAGAGGACTGGGCCTGTATGCGCGGGACACGAGGAGGGGGCACTCACAGGCCTGGTGGGACTGGAAGTGCCTGGGATGCTTTCTCAGTCAGTCTGACTTCAGGGACACACAGGACATTTCTAGGACAAATCTGGTGAGTGAACCAGGAAGTTAGGATCCATCTGTTAATGATCACACAACTGAACTGGAAGAGAGTCAGAGCAGACAGTTAACCACGAGTACCCCTTTGAAAGGGCTTCCTAAGTGGCTCAGAGGTTAAGAATCTGCCTGCAATGCAGGAGATGCAGTTTCAACCCCTGAGTCAGGAAGATTCCTTGGAGAAAAAAATGGCAACACACTCTGGTATTCTTGCCTGGGAAATCCCTTGGATAGAAGAGCACGGACATGTCCATGGGGTCACAAAAGAGTTGGACAAGACTTGGCAGCTAAACAACAACAGCCCTTTGAAAAAGTATATAGGATTCTGGGACTCAGTATCTGAAGAAACTTGAAAGGTCTTAACATTTTTAAAAAGAAGAAACATCTCAGCACCTTCCTTACTCCTTGAAAGTGAAAGTCGCTCAGTTATGTCTGACTCTGTGACCCCATGGACTATCCAGTTCATGGAATTCTCCAGGCCAAAATGCTGGAGTGGGTAGCCATTCCCTTCTCCAGGGGATCTTCCCAACCCAGCGATTGAACCCAGGTCTCCGCATTCCAGGCAGATTCTTTACCAGCGGAGCCACCAGGGAAACCCAAGAATACTGGAGTGGGTAGCCTGTCCCTTCTCCAGCGGATCTTCCCCACCTAGGGATTGAACTGGGGTCTCCTGCATTGCAGGCAGATTCTTTACCAGCTGAGCTACCAGGGAAGCCCATCCTTACTCCTTGAATATTTCTAACTAACACAGTGACCAGGGCTTCCTCTGGGTCCCTGCGAAAGGCTGCACTTGGCACTGTCTGTGACTGTGTGCTGTGTGCCCATCATCACCCACCCACCACCCCTCAGTGCAGAGCCCTGGTAAGCAAGTTAGTGTCGAATTCGTGTTTCCTGCTATGACTTTCACATGACTGGTGTGGGTATAATATTTACTGCAAGGAAGGGAGGGAGGAGGGGAGGGAGACAGGGAGAGAAAGGCACTGCCTAGGCCCCCAGGGAGCAAACAGGAGGAGAGGTTTGCGTTCTGAACACATCTCACACTCGAGTGGCTTGGAAAAGGGCACAGCCAACTGATAGGGTAAACTAGTTTCTGTTTGCCAGACCCTCTGAGCGTGTTTTTAAACAAACCTTCAGAGCACAGCCTGTGTGTCCTGGACTCCAGATACCACGTGTTTCCAGTTGCAATGCCTGTCTATGAATTGATAGTCCTAAAAAATTCTGCTTATGTTTGAAATATGCCTTATATAATGGTCACACTGCTCTGCTGAAATGGGTCATTCATCTGACTTATGACTAACAAAAACTCAGATATGATCATGTAACACCTCAAAACCTAGTGAACTTCTGTTTCATGCACTTTCCACTGTTTCAGAGAATGGGAGAGGGGTCCATACGGCCCTTTCAGGGTGTGAGAGGGCACAGAACCAGCAGTTTCACCAAATAAATAAATAAAAGTACCCTGAGCACACAGAAAAGCTTTTTGCTCTCAGGGTCCCAGTCAGGCCGGCCGGCTCCCGGCACCTGGCATCAGTCTGGGGGCCTGGTCTTCAGGGCCTCCTTCTGCCTGGCCCGGGCCCACTCTGCATGTGCCGCCTGTACTCAGACACGGCAGCAAACAACTCCCTTCCCAATCCAAAACGCTTACAAGCAGTTGGAACTAATCTCTCTCTCAAGAAGTCCAAGGAAACAGTGGAAGACTCTGCATCAAGACCAGAGAGTTCCCAGTATACCAAGACAGGAAACTAAATTTTTAGTTAACCAACATTTTTTTTACATTTGAAAGACATGCCAATGGCAAATATATTCTGGTCTGAATACCTGTTTTCTAGACTCTAGAGATAAAAGACATTGGAATATTCTCTAGGGACTTCCCTGGTGGTCCAGTGGTTAACAATCTGCCTTGCGATAAAAGAGACACCCAGGTTCAATCCTTGGCTGGGGAACTAAGACCCCATGTGTCACAGAGCAACGAAGTCCACGAACCACAAATACGGAGTCCGGGCACTGAACACAGAGTCCAAGGGCTGCAACAGAAGATCCCACACGAGCCAACGAAGATTCCACGGACCCCAGCGAAGACCCAACGCAGCCAAATAAACACTTTTTTTTTTTTTTAAAAAGAACATTCTCCAGAGCCTGGTATAGAGGATTTCACAGTCAGGTAATTCAGAGCCATGCACTCAGCAGCCACCCACACCCCTCTCTCTTAACCATTCCATCAATCACCTGACTATTTTAAGGATAACATAATTCACTTTTGTCACAACCAGACCTGTAACAAAAATACCATCATAAAGCTTACCAAAAAAGACTTGTAAGAAAAGGACAGACCTAGGGGGGTCAGACACAAAGCCCTTGACTGAAACCCACAGAGATCTTCTGAAGCTGTGAGACAGCAAAGACGCATCTCAGCATTTGACCAGCAGATGACTCACTCCTGGATAACAAAACGGTAGGAAGCTGATACCTGTATGTCGACAAGTGATGGAATTTCCCCACCAAAAATTTAATCACTTTATCATTAACCCACAGCAATTTCAAAATTTCAAAGCATACATAAACCGTTATATTAAAATGATATTAAGAGTCCTCTGCTGCAAACACTTCATATTCCAATAAAAATAAATAGCTCTCCATCGGGTAATACGTTCCCCAAGCCTGGTCTCAGGGGCACTGCAAGTACCATAACCAAACACGGACAGGAGTGCGTTTCTGCTCAGCTGGGAAACAGACAAAACCACTTGCCTCACCACAGATGCTGCACTGTGCTCTGCCGAAGAGGAGTTCTAGGAACCGCAGTCCGCTACTCACACAGCGTTTCCCCCTTTACCCAACGTTTCTCCAGTTCACCCATACACTTGGCTTTCATTGTGTCATGTGCCACTCATTGCATAAAACCTGTATCACTGTAAGCCCAAGCTCTTCTGGGGGGTAGACACCAAGTTGGTTTCTCGTTCCTCCCAATATGACGTTTTGCAAATGGTTCTGATGTCACTACGGCAATTTTCTGTGGATTTCCTTTTTGCTTGAAAGTCAGAGGCAAACACGATGAAGTAGGGGGAGGGAGGGGCCAGAATGGGAAGGAGGTGGTCATGAGGCTGGCAGGTGGTGTATAAGCTGGAGAAACAAGACAAGGGCTTGGGACCATGTCAGGAACTGTCCAGGGGACAGAAAGAAAGAAACAGGCCTGTTTCACTTGCAAGAGAACAGACACTGGGGATCCAGGATCTGCAGGTCACAGGAAAGGGGGTGTCGCTGGGGCATGGAGGGGAGATCAGGGAAGAACCTCCTAAAATCAGCTGTCTGCACGCTCTCCGCCCATGTCCTCACTCACCCCCTCCGGCTTCCAAGCCTGCCACTCCACTGGAGCTGCCTCGTCAATAACTTCCTCGTCGCTGGATTCCAGAGTGACTTTCCGATCCCTACCTTAGGCTACCTGTTTCCAGCCTGGAGTGCCACTCCAGGCCCTGTCTGGGCAGCCCTCCCCTACCCTCCCATCTCTCTCTCTTCCTGCCGCCCCCCACTGCCTCTAAGACGGGGTCACACTGCCTGGCCCCTCTCACGGTCCCTCCCTCGCAGGCACACATGAAAGGTCTGTGTCCCACTGTTCTCCCCACTTTACAAGCTCTGAGTGACATCACCTCTCTCGTGTATTTTTTTTGGAGGACTCTCCAGACCCCCTCCCGGCCCCTGATCTGCATATCCATAACCGTGTCAGACCCCTGATTTCAGCACCAGGAACGGAACTGCCCGGGCAGCGTGCTTCCCCTTTCTCACGAGGTCTCTATGACTCCAACACCACCCCCAACCCACACCCCATCTTAGAGCCAGACTGATGGTTCTAAAATATACATCTGATTGTGTCACACCCCATTAAAAATCCCTGGATACCCCCACACTGCTCCAGGAGAAAAGCTCAACTCCCAAGCACGGCCTTCTGGGACACCTGCAGCTCCCTGGACGTGCCATGGTCTCTGACATCTGGGCATCCGTACACGTTCCGCCCTACCTGAATCCTTCACGTGACTGACCTCTGCGTGTCTTTTCAGGGCAGACATCACTTTTCAGTCTAGACATCACTTCCTCCGTGAATCCTTCCATGATCTTCTCTGCTCTTCCTGAGGCTCAGTGAACTGTCCTTCCACGGCACATTGCCTTCTTTGCAGCACATATTGAATTGCACTGAAGTGGCTTTTTTTTTTTTTTTTTTTGCCCACTCTTACTTCTTTTATTCATTTTTTGGGATTTTATTTTTATTGGAGGATAAGTGCTTTACAATATTGTGATGGTTTCTGCCATACATCAACTTGAATCAGCCACAGGTAAACACACGTCCCCTCCCCTCTGAACCCCTTTTCCACCTCCCAGCCCACCCCACCCCTGTAGTTGTCACAGAGTACCAGGTTGAGCTCCTTATGTCACACAGCAAATTCCCACTCACTCTCTGTTTACATATGGTAATATATATGTTTCTACGCCATTCTCTTCGTAGCACTTTTTACAATAGCTAGGACATGGAAGCAACCTAGATGTCCCATCAACAGAAGAATGGCTACAGAAACTGTGGTACATATACCCAATGGAATATCTGCTGCTGCTAAGTCGCTTCAGTCGTATCCAACTCTGTGTGACCCTATAGACGGCAGCCCACCAGGCTCCCCGTCCCTGGGATTCTCCAGGCAAGAACACTGGAGTGGGTTGCCATTTCCCATTTCCTTCTCCAATGCATGAAAGTGAAAAGTGAAAGTGAAGTCGCTCAGTCGTATCTGACTCCTAGCGACCCCATGGACTGCAGCCTACCAGGCCCCTCCGTCCATTGGATTTTCCAGGCAAGAGTACTGGAGTGGGGTGCCATTGCCTTCTCCGAATGGAATATCACTCAGCTATAAAAAAGAACGCATTTGAGTCAGCCCTAATGAGGTGGATGAACCTAGAGCCTATTATAGTGAAATAAGTCAGAAAGAAAAGACAAATGTCATATATTGATGCATATACATGGAATCTAGAAAGATGATAGTGATGAACTTATCTGCAGGGCAGAGGTGGAGACGCAGACACAGAGAACAGACTTTTGGACACAGTACGGGGAGGAGAGGGTGGGACGAATTGAGAGAAGAGTATGAAATGGCTTTTTATTTGTTGACCTTTTCAGACAGGGCGTAAGCTCCTCTAGAGGCCTATTTGCTCTCAGGCATGCGTGCAGCGCACAGCGTTCTGAAAACTACAGCAGTCCTGACCTAAAGACGCATGCGCTACTGGTTGGCGTCCTGTGAGGTCTGAGTCAGGATGACAGTTTGTCAACCTAAGTTCAGCTGATAACAGACGCTTGACTTTTAAGTGCCGATCTGGGAATCATGAAATGATTGAAATGCTGACATTTCTATGATTGTTCATGTTTCCTGGTAACAAAAAGGAAGACTCTCTGAAAGTGGGTCTGAATTAGAAAATCTTAAAAGGTTAGTTACACTAAGTATGGAAGGTAATTAGAGACAGCCTCACATTCCAACAGAAGAGAGGTGGCATCAGGCAAGTGCCATGACGGACAGAGGAGAATCACTGATCCTGATCAGAGCCCGAAGCTGCCTTCAGAAAGAAGCTCCTGCGTACTTACTGTGTGTTAGCCAGAAGTTAGGGGTTCTCTAATGGCTCAAGAGGTAAGGAATCGGCCTGCCAATGCAGAAAACGTAGGTTTGATCCCTGGTTGGGGAAGATCCCCTGGAGGATGAAATGGCAACCCACTCCAGTATTCTTGCCTGGAGAATCCCATGGACAGAGGAGTCTCATGGGCTACAGTCCATGAAGTCGCAAAGAGTCAGACATGTCTTAGCAACTAAACGAGAACAAGAAGCCAGAAGTTAGAGGAATCTGGTTGATGTGGTAAAGGGTAACAAAAAGTTCTCCAAAATCACTTGTTTTAAAATTCTAGTAGTTAGAAAAGACATGCAATAGAGCTAGGTGTTTATGTAAGAATTGCTGGTTGTTCAGTCGCCAAGTCATGTCCGACTCTTTGTAACCCCATGGACTGCAGCACAACAGGCCTCCCTGTCCCCTACCATCTCTCAGAGTTTGCCCAAGTTCATGTCCATTGAATTGGTGATGCCATCCAACCATCTCATCCTCTGTCATCCCCTTCTTCTTCTGTCTTCAATCTTTCCCATTATCAGGGTCTCTTCCAATGAGTCAGCTTATACAAGAAGAGTCTAATGGAAAAAACATTAGCATGGTTCCAACCACCCTTCAGAAGCCTGAGGAGGCAAACCAACCTCTGAGCCTCAGCTTCTTAATTAAAAAAATGGAGACAATATCCTCCTATAAAGTTGTAGGACTCAAATATAAAAAGTACTCCCAAAACTACATCATACTAACAAACCCATGTTATTTCTGGCTGAATGCTCACTACAGTAAGTGGGCTCAATAAGCCTCCCAGGCCCTTCCTGCCTCGATGAGGTGGGATGCTCTGATTTGGGATGACTGTTCCCTTAGATATTATATACAAAGCTGCTGCTGCTGCTGCTGCTGCTGCTAAGTCGCTTCAGTCGTGTCCGACTCTGTGCGACCCCATAGACAGCAGCCCACCAGGCTCCCCCGTCCCTGGGATTCTCCAAGCAGAAACACTGGAGTGGGTTGCCATTTCCTTCTCCAATGCATGAAAGTGAAAAGTGAAAGTGAAGTCGCTCGGTCGTGTCCGACTCTTAGCGACCCCATGGACTGCAGCCCACCAGGCTCCTCCATCCATGGGATTCTCCAGGCAAGAGTACAGGAGTGGGGTGCCATTGCCTTCTCTGATATACAAAGCAATACCCTGTAAAGATGTGTGTGTGTGTGTCTTTGTTCAGGGGGCATGCAACAGAGAGAGTTGTAAGCAAACAGGCAGGGATATGCACCTTAGAGGCATGAGATCTTTGTTAAGTCTTCGGTTTCCTAAGGAGTCACGGAAAACCTTCATGATGAGCCTGTTTGTGCTGGGACGGGAGGAGGGGCAGCCTGGCTGAGTGGGGGTTGGAGAGGCTCGGAGCATCTGCCTGGTGTAGGCTCAGCTGTGCCTGGTTTTCCTTCTGGTGACTGTGGGTTTTTTTTTTTTTTTTTGGTTGGTAGTGATTTTTACTACTATTCTCACTCTTAATGAGGAAATACTAACTGGGTAAAAATCATTAGGTTATTTCTTTTTTTTTCTTTTTTACATATTTATTTATTTATTTGTTTTTGGCTGTGTAGGCCTCAATTGCAGCATGCAGGAGCTTTCATTGCAGCTGCCCCCCAGCACGTGGGATCTTAGTTCTCCGACCAGGGATTGAACCTGCCTCCCCTGCCTTGGGAGGCAGATTCTTAACCACTGGACCACCAGGGAGGTCCCTAGGCTATTTCTTAGCTGAGCAATCTTCAAAAGCAATCTTGAAAAGATGAGCAATTGATAATGGAATGGGACCCCATGCCGCCCACCCTGCAGGGGCAGAGGCGATGTGTGTATGTGTGGCGTGTACGTGCTCAGAGCGAAAGCAGGGTGGGCTTTGGTAACTTCGGGAGGCTTATTTGACTCCTTTAGTTAGGGGAGCAGAGGCCCTGCTTCCTTCGTCTCACAATGCTGCCCCCTCTTTTAGGAGCCAAGCTCTGGCAGCCACGGTGGGCGGGGGCCGAGGTGCAGCAGCTGCCCACCTGGAGAACACGGGAGGCGCGGGGAGGAGTACCTGGGAACCTCTGGACGGGAAGCTCTGATGCTGAGAATCTGATCCCGGCAAGCAAGGCGTGAAAAAAGAGGATGGCGGTAGAATGTGTGTGCTGGCGAGGCCCTGGAGAACACGCTCCATCCGATTATCTTCATCCCACCCGCCTGGCACGGCCTGACCCAGGCTGAGCCAGGCTCTGCCATGCTGAACGGAACCAGTCTGGGGCTGGAGGAAAAGTATGCCTTTTTTCCATAATCCTTCATCCAGATTACAGAGAAGTGGCTACAGGAGGTAAGGAGAGGAAGGGGTGAGCTGTCTTCTCAGCTGTACTTGAATCCCAGGAGGTTACATGGGAGAGCACCATGCCTCCTGGGAGCACAGTCACCCAGTGGGTCCTGCGAGGGGGACTAGCTGGCACACAGTGGGACACTGTCTGGATCCTTTGGGGGCCTGGGTGTGGGGGAGGGCAGCACACACTCATCCTCAGAGGGTCTGACATTCTTCTGGGGGAGAAAACTGCTTCCTTGGTAAAACAGTTCATGAACTGAACTGTGACACCGTTTCTTTCACTTTCATGATTCACTAGCTACTTGAAACATTATTTTTCATCATATTTCTACTCCTGGGTACTCTCTATCCAGCCTGTAAAACAAATGTCAAAAGCTGTTTTGGGATCACCCTACTGGTCCCGTGGTTAAGATTCTGCCTTCCAGTGCAGGAGAGGCTGGAGGTATGATTCCTGGTGGGCGAGCTAAGATCCTACATTCCTTGAGGTCAAAGAACCAAAACATGAAGCGGGAGTAATACTGAAACAAATTCAATAAAGATTTTAAAAATGGTCCATGTTTAAAAAGACATCTTAAAAAAGCTGTTTTTGCCATTCTCTGACCACGCCAAGTCTCCCAAAACTGTTATTTCCCTTTCACTGGTTAAAAATGCACCCCACCCCACCACCACCTTTTTCTTTAACCTTGCCTGCCTGGCAAATGCCTGATCATCACTGAGGTATGGTGGGTTCAGGGTGTGTTAACTCCTCAGGGAGGCACTCTCTGACCTTTGCAAGCGTGATCAGGGGCCTTATCCGGTGAGACTCTGCATCCCTCTATTAGTTTATACACTGTTTGAAGGTGAAACTTCAGTTTCCCTGTTCCTTGTCTCGCTCTGTGGGTTCTCTGTGGCAGAGACTGTATCTTCGTCATCGCTGGAAGCCCAGCGTTCAGCAGAGTACCAAGCTCTAAACGGCTGTGTGAAGACATAACCCCCAAACTGTACAAACCCCCAATTACCCTGCAACGATATAACTTTCTTTCTGTGCAGCATCTGCCACCCTGTGCTAGCAGGTCAGGACTCCAGCCAGGTTAAGGATTAGCCAGCAATGGGACGAGAGGAGCCCTTTGTAGGACACGCGCTGTACCAGTGCGGAGCCTCCGATACACTCTACATTCTGGAGGTAATTTGAAGAGGGAGAGGTCTAGGAGCTGGCGCTGCTGATGCTGGCAGGCAGCTGAGTGTCCTGCGGGCGCCCCTGGGGCACTGGACCGCAGACAGCTCCCTGGTAACCTTACAGTGCTTGGCATCTTCAGATGTGGAGGCCCACTGGGTCTTCACATTCGCATAGCCTCTTTGTTTTTTAAAGAAAATCTTACAAGTTAGGAAGAAACCAATAAAACACCAGAGCAGATATATCCATCCAAGAACCTGGCCTACTATGATGACGCTTCCACTGGTTGATGAGCTAGGCTCTAGGATCTGCGCAAAGCTCTGGGAACAGATATTAGATGACTGCTATGCTGAGACTTTAAACACTTGTCACATTTTTTCAGCCCCTCCTTTTCTTTCAAAGAGCACTCACAACAATAAGAAGGGAGTTTGGGCTGGATACAGGACAGGGTGCCCTTTCTCAGGCTACTCTCTGTCTGAGCACAGAGTAGCAGCCTGAGAGGTGACCACAGCGCCATCTGCACGCTCCTGAACAAACACATCATTTCCTCTGGGTCCCGTTTTTCACTTTATGAGAGGAATCTCACCCAGTTTTCCGTAAGTGCCCATCTGCCCACTCCAGAGGTACCATAAATATGGAGGTGCAATCTAATTTTGTAGCTTTAATCCAACTGATGTTGACACTTCAGAATTCACAAAGTCAGTTCCTTGTCAACATGTAGGCCTTTCTATTTGATGTCTGGACGAGTCAAACAATTCAATTCCCTTATCCGAGAGAGAGGACAACAAGAAAGGCAGAGCTGTTGACTTGGAAATAGCCTCTCTCTGTGCATCACTTCTGTCAAAGGCAAGAATGTTTTTCTCTCTTCCCAGGCTCACCCTGGGATGGAGTGGGCGGAAATCCTGTGACTAGGTATTCAATGAAATGATTTTGCCAAAGACAACTTGGCCCCTCATAGAGGTTTTAGAGAAAATGACAAAGTTAGCCAAGAGAATAGGATTGATGCTGGGGAAACAGCTGTGATATGTGAAATTTAATTTCAAAGGGCTGTTCCCTGCAGAGACAAATCTAGCTGAAACGACCAGTGTGGGCCCAGCGTGTATACACATGGTGCTTTGGCAAAGGCCAAAGCAGCTGACTTATAAATAGAAGCTGTGCTGGCTCCATAGGGAAACGAAGACAAAGATGCCCGGCCACCTAAGAACACGAATAATCACCTAACATCAGAGTCTCCACTCCTCCAGTTGTTTGATCCCTCAAAGCAATGTGTACATTTCAGAAGGATGTCCCAGATCACTGTCTTTACAATCTTTGGGTTTCAGCTGTCTCCATACCTATCTCTGCAAGGGAACTTAACCACGAAAAGAGCTCTAGTCCAAGGTGAAGTATCCCATAGTCTAATATTCCTTACCTAACTTATCCCAAAAGGAAGAAAACAAAAGGTTTTGTTAACATTAGACATAGTTCTCAATCTAGACATTGGATTAAAAGTGCCCGTAGAAGAGAATTATAACAGTGCTCCTTACAAAGCTGCTCTGGTGGTATGTAAAATGTTGATATAGGACAGTCAAGGTCCTTTTAAATATTGATCTGGGTGACTCCTAAGAAAGAGTGGTCTGAAAAAGAATAATGCTTTCAATTTGATTATATAGGTCATTATGATACCATTTTGAAATGTGTAAAATGAAAATAAATCACATATGTCCCCTCCCAACACTTCTGTTTCCATCCCAAGCAGGTTATTATCTCAACGGTGCAAACGTGGATGCCCTCGCATAGGCTGCCGCCCAACTCAGTACTGCCGACATGATTTCAAGTGTATTTTCTTCCCGAGTGAAACACAAGTGTGGAAAGGCAGCTTTGGAGTGTGGCAAGTGTGTAAGGGCATGTGTCTGTGCACCGAAAACAAAAAGCCTAAAACAAATGAGGCCTTTACGTTTAAATATCCGAATGCTAGTAATTATTGCAGTGAGGAAAGGCTGTGGTGGGACAGATATTGTCAGAAATTACTTTGACAGAGGAAGCTGTTCAGTATTCCTTGAAGTTAATTTAGCAATAGGTTTCAATAATCTCAAACAGTTAGTTCCCACTCTGTCTCTGTGACCAATGATACTTCTGAGAGTCTATTTTTAAGAAATAAACAGAGATGTGCACAGTATATCATTTATAGCTGTAAAAAGCTGAAATGAGGGTATGTTTGAAAATAGGAAAAATTAAATTATGATAAACCTATTTAATGGAAAATACTGTAAGCAATTAAAAATGAATGTTTTTGCAAATTCTGTAAAGAGGAAAAAGTAAAACCATTTGACTTTTAATTTCATAGTCATCAGATACTAGACTAACCAAAAAATAAGCTTCAGAAGAACTTTTAATTTTAAAATGTTTCTGTTAATAAGTAGAGTAAAAGAAAAAGTAAATCATTGTCCAAGGATTGTCAAAATGTCTAATCATTTGGAGATTATCCAATCATTGTCCAGGCCCAATCAAAGGAACAAAATAAATCTCCAGAAACTGACTGTAAAAAAGAAAGGTATATAATGTATCTGATAAAAAATTAAAAATAACCATCATAAAGAGTCTCAATTGGCTCAAGAAAATGATGCATGAACAAAAAGAGAATATCAACAAAGAAAATATTTAAAAATCTAAAACAGAAATTTTGAGACTAAAGCATACAATGACACACTGAAAAATTCACTAGAATCATTCATCAGCAGACTTAAACACAGAAGAAAGAATCAGAAACTGAAGACAGAAAAATTGGAATTATGCATTCAGAGGAGCAAATGGGGAAAAAAGTCATAAAGAGTAACAGCAGCCTAAGAGGTTTACAGGACACTATCGGGAGACAGGGATCAAGACCATTCCCATAGAAAAGAAATGCAAAAAAGCAAAATGGCTATCTGGGGAGGCCTTACAAATAGCTGTGAAAAGAAGAGAAGCGAAAAGCAAAGGAGAAAAGGAAAGATATAAACATCTGAATGCAGAGTTCCAAAGAATAGCAAGAAGAGATAAGAAAGCCTTCTTCAGCAAAGAAATAGAGGAAAACAACAGAATAGGAAAGACTAGGGATCTCTTCAAGAAAATCAGAGATACCAAAGGAACATTTCATGCAAAGATGAGCTCGATAAAGGACAGAAATGGTATGGACCTAACATAAGCAGAAGATATTAAGAAGAGGTGGCAAGAATACACAGGAGAACTGTACAAAAAAGATCTTCACGACCCAGATAATCACGATGGTGTGATCACTGACCTAGAGCCAGACATCCTGGAATGTGAAGTCAAGTGGGCCTTAGAAAGCATCACTACGAACAAAGCTAGTGGAGGTGATGGAATTCCAGTTGAGCTATTCCAGATCCTGAAAGATGATGCTGTGAAAGTGTTGCACTCAATATGCCAGCAAATTTGGAAAACTCAGCAGTGGCCACAGGACTGGAAAAGGTCAGTTTTCATTCCAATCCCAAAGAAAGGCAATGCCAAAGAATGCTCAAACTACCACACAATTGCACTCATCTCACACGCTAGTCAAGTAATGCTCAAAATTCTCCAAGCCAGGCTTCAGCAATATGTGAACCGTGAACTTCCTGATGTTCAAGCTGGTTTTAGAAAAGGCAGAGGAACCAGAGATCAAATAGCCAACATCCGCTGGATCATAGAAAAAGCAAGAGAGTTCCAGAAAAACATCTATTTCTGCTTTATTGACTATGCCAAAGCCTTTGACTGTGTGGATCACAGTGAACTGTGGAAAATTCTTCAAGAGATGGGAATACCAGACCACCTGATCTGCCTCTTGAGAAATCTGTATGCAGGTCAGGAAGCAACAGTTAGAACTAGACATGGAACAACAGACTGGTTCCAAATAGGAAAAGGAGTATGTCAAGGCTGTATATTGTCACCCTGTTTATTTAACTTATATGCAGAGTACATCATGAGAAACGCTAGACTGGAAGAAACACAAGCTGGAATCCAGATTGCCGGGATAAATATCAATAACCTCAGATATGCAGATGACACCACCCTTATGGCAGAAAGTGAAGAGGAACTCAAAAGCCTCTTGATGAAAGTGAAAGTGGAGAGTGGAAAAGTTGGCTTAAAGCTCAACATTCAGAAAACGAAGATCATGGCATCTGGTCCCACCACTTCATGGGAAATAGATGGGGAAACAGTGGAAACAGTGTCAGACTTTATTTTTCTGGGCTCTAAAATCACTACAGATGGTGCCTGCAGCCATGAAATTAAAAGACACTTACTCCTTGGAAGGAAAGTTACGACCAACCTAAATAGCATATTCAAAAGCAGAGACATTACTTTGCCAACAAAGGTTCGTCTAGTCAAGGCTATGATTTTTCCTGTGGTCATGTATGGATGTGAGAGTTGGACTATGAAGAAGGCTGAGCACCGAAGAATTGATGCTTTTGAAGTGTGGTGTTGGAGAAGCCTCTCGAGAGTCCCTTGGACTGCAAGGAGATCCAACCAGTCCATTCTGAAGGAGATCAGCCCTGGGATTTCTTTGGAAGGAATGATGCTAAAGCTGAAACTCCAGTACTTTGGCCACCTGATGTGAAGAGTTGACTCATTGGAAAAGACTCTGATGCTGGGAGGGATTGGGGGCAGGAGGAGAAGGGGACGACAGAGGATGAGATGGCTGGATGGCATCACTGACTTGATGGACGTGAGTCTGAGTGAACGGGAGTTGGTGATAGACAGGGAGGCCTGGCGTGCTGCGATGCATGGGGTTGCAAAGAGTCGGACATGACTGAGCAACTGATCTGATCTGATCTGATCTGATCACTGGACAGAATACCTATTTCAGAGTCCCAGAAGGAGAAGAGAAAAACTAACGGGTAGAGAGCTTACTGAAAGAAACAGTGGCCAAATACTTAACAAATCTGAGGAGGAAAATGGATATCCAGATCCAAGAAGTCCAGCAGTCTCAGATTAAGATACCCTCACCCTTAGATCTACACAAAGACACATTACCATCAAACTGTCAAGGAAAAAGTGAAGACAGAATTTTTTAATCAGCAAGAAAAGAGAGACTTGTCATATTCAAGGGAATTTCTTAAGAAGGTCATAGGACTGCTCAGCAGACACCCTGCAGACTGGCAGAGGTGAGCAGGAGGACAGATTCAGAAAGCTGGTGGGTGGAGACAGAAAGCCTGTAAACCAAGAACACGGTACCCAGCAAATGACTCCTTTAAAAGTGAAAGACAGATGAAGAATTTCCCAGGTAAGCAAAAACAGAGGGAATGTGTCACTGCTAGATCTGACTTACAGAAAGTGTAATGAAAACAAAAGACTTTGAAATGAAAGGAAACGAAACAGCAGCACTGGGAATAGAAGAGAAAGAAGACGAAATATAAATCTCACCAGTAAAGGTAAATACACAGACAAAGACAGGATAATGAAATACTGTAGGAGCAGGGAGCAAATCACATCTAACTGTAGCACGAAAGTTAAAATAGCAAAGTATAAGAGCAACTATAAATACAAAACTTGCTAGTAGATACACAATATAAAAAGAAATAAATTCTCACACCAAGACAAATTATGTGTGAGGATGGAAAAGTAAAAGTGTAGAGTTCTTATACGTGATTAAAGTTAAGTTGTTATCAGCTTAAAAAGGATGACTTAGAACTATAACCTGTGCTACGTAAGACTCATGGTAACCACGAAGACAGTACCAATGGATGACACACGAAAGAAGGTGAGAGAGCAATCAAATTACGCTTTTATAAAATATCAACAAAACACAAAGGGAGAGAATAACAAAGGAAAAATGTCAAAAAAGCCACGAAAGAGAAAACAATTTACAAAATGCTAATAGTAAGTACTTCTGCATCAATAATTACCTTAACTGTAAATGAACTGAAGTCCCTGATCAATACAGAGTCTCCGGATGGATTAAAAAAAAAAAGACCCAGCTGTTTGCTGTAAGATTCACGCTATGCTTAAAGGTACATACAGGCGGAAAATTAAGAACTGGAGAAGGATATTCACGTACAATGTAACCAAAAGACAGCCATATTTATTAGAGACAAAACTGCAAAAAAAGACAAAGAAGGTTATTATATAATGACAAAAGGATCAAATCACCAGGAAGCTGTAATAATTAAAAGTACATATACACCTAATACCAGAACACACAAATATATGAAGCATATATGGACAGAACTGAAGGGAGAAACTGATAGCAATACAATAATATTAGGGAATTTCTCAATAATAGGCAGAAAATCCAAACATAAGATTAGCAAGGACACAAAGAATAAAATAAACACTGTTGACAAAATGGACCTCAAAGACAGATGAAGAACACTCCATCCAAGAGCAGCAGAATACACGTTCTTCCAAAGTGCACACAGAATGGTCTCCTGGACAGATTACATGTTAGCTTATAAAACAAGTCTCAACAAATTGAAGACACCTGATATCATACCGAGTGTGTTCTAATCACAACAGGACGAAAATAGAAATTAATAGTTGAAAGAAAACAGCACAATTACAAGTATGTGGAAATTAAACAATGTATTCTTGAATAATCAATGGGTCAAAACAGAAATCGTAAGAGAAATCAGAAAATATCTTGAAACAAAGGTAAATGAAAATACAACATAACAAAATTTATGAGATTATAGTACAAGCACCTTTATAGATAAAAAAACAAACAACCTAACTTTACACGTCAAGAAATTAAAATAGAACAAACTAAGCCCAAATTTGTAGAAGGAAGGAAACATTAAGATTAGGGCAAAAGATCAGGCCACCCAGGTCCCACGGCCGGCCACCCTGAGATCCAGCCCCACCCCCAGCAGGCCGACGTTATCCCAGGACCACCTCCGAGCCCTTCAGCCAGCTGCACTGGGCCTGGCCACACAAACCAGCAGTTAGGGAGCCACCACAGAAGGCAGGGCTGGCAGCCACCAGGCCAGGGGCAGCCCTGCTTTCCAGTCCACACACAGCACCCGACTCTGCGACTAAAGAAGGGCCCAACAGCTCACAGAGCGGGCACCCCTAGAGCACACAGCTCTCATGACGAGAGGCACATGCTGCTGAGCCCCAGAGAACATCTCCTAAATAAGGCCCTTCTCCAAGATTAACAAGTGTAACTAACCTACCTAAACACATCAAGAAACATCATAATTAAAATGGCAAGGATGAAAGACAAAGGGAGATTCTTAAAATCAGAGAGAGACAAGCCACCAGTTATGTATCAAGGAACTCCCATAAGACTATCAGCTGATTTTACGTCAGAAACTTTGCAGGCCAGAAGGAAGTGGCATGATATAATTAAAGTAGTGAAAGGGGAAAAAGAGAACACCCTACAGCCAAGAATATTTTAGGGTGTCATTTAGATTTGAAGGAGAGATTAAGAGTTTTACAGACAAGTAAAGTTAAACAGCTCATCACCACTTAACTGGCTTTAAATCACAGAGAGATTTTTAAACTGAAAAAGAAAACACTACAACTAGAAATATGAAACTTATGAAAGGAAAATTCTCATTGGTAAAAGCAAACATATAGTAAAGGTAGTAGATCAAACAGTTATAAATCTAGCAGGAACGCTAAAAGAAAAAGTAGTAAAATCATCTATATTCACAGTAAGTAGTTAAGGGATTCAAACATGAAAACATGTAAAATGATGTTTAAAACATTAAATGTGATGAGAGGTAACTAAAACTTCAGGTTTGTTGGAATATATTCAAACTTCAGTTCAGTTCAGTTCAGTTGCTCAGTCGTGTCCGACTCTTTGCGACCCCATGAATCACAGCACGCCAGGCCTCCCTGTCCATCACCAACTCCCGGAGTTCACTCAGACTCACGTCCATCGAGTCAGTGATGCCATCCAGCCATCTCATCCTCTGTCATCCCCTTCTCCTCCTGCCCTCAATCCCTCCCAGTAAACTTAAGTGATCATTAATTTAAAATGAACATACACACACACACACACACACACACACACAAATACACATGTTTTATATGACCTTCATGGTAACTGCAAGGCAGAAATCTGTAACAGATACATGCACACAAAAAAGAAATGACTCTAAACATAACACAAAGGTAGTCAACAAATCACAAGGGAAGAAAGCAAAAGGAGAAAAAGGAACAAAAAAGAACTACAAAAGATCTCTGAAGCAATAGTATCGATAAGGAGTTAATATCCTAAATATATAAAGATTCCATATAAGGCAACATCAAAACAAAATAAAACAACAAACTGATTGAATTATGGGCAAAGGTTTAAAAAGACATTTTCCAAAGAAGATATACAGATGGCCAACAGATGGATGAAAAGATGCTCAACATCACTAATCATCAAGGAAATGCAAATCAAGATCACAATGAGATATTACCTCATACCTGTCAGAATGGCTGTAATCCAAAAGACAACAAATATGTGCTGGCAAGGGTGAGGAGATGGGCATCCCTGGGCACTGTTAGTGGGAATGTAAACTGGTACAGCCACTATGAAAATCAGTACAGACATTCCTCAAAAGTTAAAAATTAGATCATAAAGATCTGGCAAGTCCATTTCTGGGTAATTTTCTGACGAAAACAAAAAGGCTATTTTAAAATGATTCATGCACTTCTGGGTTCACTGTAGCATTATTTACAATAGGTAAGACATGAAAACAACCTAAGTGTGCAGATGAATGTGGCGTATATAAAAACATACATAACAGAGTATTACTAAGCAGTAGAAAAGAATGAAATCTTGCCATTTGTGGTAATATGGAGGGACCTAGAGGCTATTATGCTAACTGAAATATTTCAGAAAAAGACAAATGATTTCACTCGTATGTACAATCTGAGAAACAAAACCAACATAAAAACCAAAGCAGAAAGAGAGTCACACAGGCAGAAGACAAACCAGTGGTTGCCAGAGGGAGAAAGCGTGGAGGGGAGATTAAGAGGGTAACACTTCCGTTACCAAATAAACGAGTCACGAAGATCAAATGTACAGCAAGGGGAATACAGTCAATAAGATATAAAAACTTTATAGGGTGACAGAAACTAGACTTCTTGTGGTGCTCATTTTGTAATACACAGAAAGTATCAACTCACTATGTTGAATACTAGAAACTAACAAAGTGCTGTAGGTCAACTATATTTAAATAAAACAAACAAACAAAAGAAAAATAGTTTAAGTGGGAGAACTGCAAAAAAAATCAGGATAGCAACTAATATTTGTCAAAGTTGCTCAGAGCCCTTTCTATAAAACATTGGTGCCAAATACGATGACACAGATACAATCATTAGGGAGTTTACATAGCTTCACTGCAGCCCTTGTTACCAAGGGGACTTTATACACATAAAGGATTCATCTCAACATAACATCAAAACAATAATAAACATCTTGCACCACAGAATGAAATCCTGAAGACATAATAAGCTGGGATACTAGTCACTAGGCTAATTTTTGCTAAATATTTCAAGTTTGGCATAAAGTAGAACTATATTTTCAAAACATGCATTTGAGATAACTTGTCTTAAAAACACAAACCTATCTTTTGTGCTAAAATAAAAACATTAAATAGTGGTAATTTTTATTGATTTACAAATAATGTCTTAGATGTGAAAACACTAATTTTAGTATCATACTTCAAGTGTGTCCATCTTAACAAAGTTGTCTAAAGACATTTTTGCAAAAGAAGAGTAAATCTTCAAAATACCAGCAGCTAAATAAAATTCATTTCCCTCAAAAAAGAGATTACTACAGAAATAAGTGAAATAGATACTAGAAAACAGAAGGGAAAAAAAAATCAATGAAATTAAGAGTTTTTTTTTAATTGAAATAACATTAAAAATGACAATCCTTTAGCTAGACTATTAAAAAAGAGAGAAGACGCGAATAAAATAAGAAATGAAAAATGAGACATTACAAGTAGCATCAGAGAAAAACTCAAGAAACAACTATGAACAATTACATACCAACTAACTGGACAATCTAGAAGAAATGGATAAATCCCTAAAACACATGATTTGCCAAAACTGAATCATGAATAAATAAAAATCAGAATGGAACCATAACAGCATGTAGATTTAATCAGTAATCAAAAGCCTGCCAACAAAGAAAACTCTAGGACCATTCAGATTCACAATAAATTCTATCCAACTTTTAAAATGGAACCAATTTAAATTAAAACCAATCTTCTTCAAATTCTTCAAAAAGTATTTAAGCAGAGAGAAACTTCTAAAATCATTTCATGAGGCCAGCATATAAAAACCAGAAAAAGATACTACAAGAAAAGAAAACTAGAAGTCAATATCCCTAATGAATATAAATTTAAAAATTATCAACAAAATATCAGCAAACCCAATCCAACATCATATTATGAGAGATGCATACATCATGACCAAGTGGGATTTACCCCTGGAATGCAAGGATGCTCCAACTTATGAAAATCAATTAGTGTGATAAATCACACTGACATAATAAACGTTCAAATCTCATGACCATCTCCACAAATACAGAAAAAGCATTTAATGAAAATTCAACAACCTTTCACATGATAAAAAGACATTCAACAAACTAGGAATAAAAATAAATTACTTCACTATGATAAAGACCATATGTAAAAACTCCACAGCTAACATCATATTTGAGATGGCGAAAAACTGAAGGCTTTTCCTCTAATAAAAGAAAAAGACAAAAATGCCCACTCTTGGCACTTCTATTTAATACAGCCATCACCATCAGAGAAGAAAAAAAACTTAAAGGCATCCAGATTGGAAAGGAAAAAGTAAAATTATCTTTGTTTACAGATTCCATGACTTTAAATACAGAAAACTCTAAAGATTCTACAAAAGAACTGTTAGAAATAAGAAATGAATTCAATGAAGTTGTAGGATACAAAAATAAATTGTACTTCTGTAAACTAATAATGAACAATGTGAAAAGGAAGTTAAGAAAACAATTCCATTTATAACAGCATCAAAAACAATACAATACTTTAGGAATAAACATAATGAAGGAAGTGAAAACCTTATACAATAAAAGATACAAACATTTTTGAGAGAATATAAAGACAAAAATAAATGGAAAGACATCCCATGTTCATGGACTGGAAGACTGAATATTGTCAAAATGCCTATACTATCCAAAGTCATCTACAGATTCAATGCAATCTTTATCAAAATGCCAATGGTAGTTTTTGAAGAAACTGAAAATTTTACATTAACATTGATATGGAGCTATAAAGGATCCTAAATACTCAGTCTTGAGAAAGAACAACAAATTTAGAATCCTCATACTCCCTGACTTCAAAATATATTACAAAGCTATAATAATAAAAATTACAGTAGTGGTATAAAGACACGCATGTGGACCACTGGAATGGTATAAAGACACGCATGTGGACCACCGTAATAGAATAGAGAGCCCGGAAACAATGGCATCAACTGATCTTCCAAAGGGTCCCAAAAGCACACCAAGGAGAAAAGAGTCTATTCAACAAACAGTATCAGGAAAACTGGGTATCCATGTGAAAAGAATGCAAGTTCATCCTTAACATACACCACACACAACAGGGAACTCATCATGAACTTAAATGCTTCATACCTTATGAAACTCCTGGAAGACAACACAGAGGAAAAGTTTCTTGGCATTGATACTGGCAACGATTTCTGGTATATGACACCAAAACATCAGGCAACAAAAGCAAAAATAGGGAAAAGGGACACATAAAAGTAAAGCCTTCTACACAACTAACCCTAACCCTAAACCCTAACCCTAAGCCCAGCCCTAACCCTAATTAGGGAAACAAAAGACAGAGTGAAAAGGCCACCTTTGGAATGGGAGAAAATGCCTGAAAACCATATATATGATAAGGAATTAATGTTCAAAATATGTAAGGAATTCCTACAACTCAATAACAAAAAACCAAACGACCTGATTAAAAAATGGTCAAAGGATCTGAACAGAGAACACATATATGGTCAACAGGGATATGAAAAAAATGCTCAACCCCCCTAATCATTAGGATTAGGGTAAATCACAGTGTAAATCACAACCAAGTATCCTTTCACACTCGTCAGGATAGCCATTGTTAAACAAAATGTTTTAAAAATAACACATGTTGAAATGCATGTGGAGAAACTGTAACTCCTGGGCATCGCTGGTGTAAATTTAAAATGGTTCAACTGCTATGGAGAACAGCACAGAGGTTCCTAGAAAAATTTAAAGTAGGAGGACCATCCGACCCAGAAATTCCACTTCTGGGAACTGAAACCAGGATCTCAGAGTCATCTGTACACCATGTTCTCTGAAGCACTGTTCACAGTAACCAAGAGGTGGACACAACATAAACGTCGATGGACGAATGCACAGAAAAAGAAGAGGAAGTAAACAACGGGACGCTGCTCAGTCACAAAATAGAGGAAAATCCCGTCACGTGCCGGCTGAACATTTAGGACGTTATGTTAGGGGAAATCAGCCAGTCATGGGTGAACACAGCTTGGTGCTACTTACGTAAAGCACCTGAGGGAGTCAAACTCACAGAACGGAGAGTAGAACGGTGGCTGCCAGGGCCGTTCGTTGGTGGTGTTTGTCAGGCAAGATGGGAAACGTCTAGAGACCCACTGCACAACACGGTGCTTGTACAGTTAAGAACACTGCACTATTAACTTAAAATTTTATTGAGGGAGATCTCATGTTATGTTTTTTTAAATCACATTAAAAAGAAAAAATATTTCCTAACAGTCACCACCGAGGGCAGTGTCACACTTCCGAGCCTCCCTTCACTGCGGAGCTAGAATCCGGCTGGGCCCTCGGAGGGGATGCACCTTCTCCGGGTCAAGACTCGACTTCCCCACCTCCACACACAGAACTAGGGAGGAGGGGCTCCAGGCACTACCCTGAAGAGGCCAGAACATGCCAACTGGATACCAAACTAGCTTCCAGATCTGGGGCCTAGAAGAAAGGATCCTGCCAGGAAATGGTCTGGTCAAACACTTACCCAGGTAACTGGAATACACTTGCATTGTTAAATATCAGGGCTTGAATGAAAATGTGTTTCTAGATTTAGGTAGGATCCAAACAAAGATAAATAACTAAATAGGGATGTAACTTCACATTATAAATATCCACTGAAACAAGTGTTACCACAACCTGTACCCGAACAGACAATATGAAGTCTAACGTATCAACTTATATTCATAATTTCTAATTGAATGTAATTAGAACACAGCTCATCCATTCCCTCTGACCACACACACTCATATAGACATGTATATAATCTTCTATATTTATAAAATGTAATATATACACATATATAAATAAATAATTTCCAAAACAACTTTTTTCACTAGAAACAAACAAAAATCTAAAAATCAGTTTAGACATCAATTAAATAGTCTTTCTGTTTGATGTGGCCTCTTTGTACAAAGTGAGTATTTTCTGCGTAACTTGTCTAATTATCACTCCATAAAGTTTTGTGGGCTTCCTTTCTTGTGTATCTACTTTTACCTTTTGCAGGTAAAGAACTGTTCCCTTTAGCACAGCATAAAAGGTCTTCCATCCGCGCTTGCCTCTTGGAGCTAGAAAAGGAAAACAAATGGGAAAATTTAATTTGACAGAATTTGCATTTTAGAAAGAGAACCTGAAAGGTCAATAGTAACTGTTCTCCAATGCTCCTGGCTTATTTGCTACCGAGACTAACATGGCTCAGTGGTGAAGAATTCGCCTGCAGTGCAGGAGCTGCAGGAGACTCGGGTTTGATCTCTGGGTTGGGAAGATCCCCTGAAGAAGGAGATGGCAACCCACTTCAGTATTCTTGCCTGGAAAATTCCATGGACAGAGGAGCCTGTCGGGCTGCAGTCCATAGGGTCCCAAAGAGCCAGACATGACTGAAGCGACTTAGCGTCCATGCACGAAACTAATAATAACTAAAATTTTCTTGAGCCTCACTGTGTAACAGGCAGCATTATCTCATTTAATCCTCACAATAGCCCTGTGAGGTAGGTACTATTATTCTTGTCTTTCTATGAAATTGAAGCACAGAGAAGGAACCTGCTCATGATCACATAACTTGGAAGAGAAGTAGGAATCTGAACCCAGGTGGTAAGGCTCTGCGGTTCGTGCTCCAGTAGAGATAACTTAATGACTGGAAAAGCAAGTGGCACGTTGGAAGTACATGTTAATCTAAGGGCTCATGAACCAGCACCTTCATGGCTTCATCAGAGTTTCTGAGAGACAAAAAAGTCTCAGAATACAACAGGACTCCTCTTGGCCTTTCTCCCACACATCCACCACCCAATTGTAACTTTAATTATTACTCCTGTGGTAACCTGTAAGACCTCTCCAGCAGGTGCTGCCACACTGTAGCATGGGTTTTTTGGTCTAAATGTCTCTGAGTAGGCTGTGAATAACCTGAGAACAAGCATCCTTCATCTTCAGAATTCACAGAAACCTAGTATAATGCAAGGCAGACACAAGGCACCTTTATAAAAATTCTCCAAGTGAATTTTCTTCCAGAACTCCTTACAATCCCCATCTTTGTATTTTCCTGGAGTATAAAGTAGAATTTCTGTATTGACTTACATAAAACTTTACAGATTATCCTAAAGTAAAAGCACAGATTAGCAAAACAGTTAACTATTTATTCTTAATCTTAATAAAATTAAAATCTGTAACCAGAAAAGGTTATTACCTTTTCTCTAAGGTTATTACATTTCTCTAAACGTGTCTACTCAACATGTAGGAAGGATATTTATTCTTATTCTGTTATCAAATATTTGACTGCCTTTAACCTGGATGCCTGATAAATCAAAAAGCGCATTATTTTCAACCACATCTTTTAAATGTCCTTTGACTGAAGAAACCTTAAGCTTGGAAACCAGGTGAACAGCCACGTACAGAATACAGGTGCTCCTGCCAATACCATACTGAGATATCCACCTGGCAAAAAAAAAAAAAAAAAAAAAGGACTCAAAACATCCGCTCTGCAGGTTTCCAGGGGAAATTAAAAAAAAAAAAAAAAAATCACCCCATATGTTTCTACCATGTAAGGTTTAAAAATGTGCACTCAAAAATAAATGATCAAAAAATGTATACCATAATCTTCTTTATAAAGGAAAAAGAGTGGCTACTATAAAGAAAGCCACAGATCACTCTACATATACATGAAGTGACAGCTGAGTGCACTGTTAACAGACGTCAAGTTCTGACTTGGGCCGTGTGAGAGCAATGTGCCCGGAAGCGGCCACTGGCTGCAGGAGCTGCTGCGGTGCAGGAGAGAGGTGTGCTGGGCCTTCCGGCTGGAAGGCCGACCAGCTGGTCCACGGCCCTTGTCTCAGACCTCTCCTCTCACCCACCAGCCCTCACTTGGGCACTCCTGACCAGTCCCCCAGCCTCTCAGGACCTCAGCCGCTTCATTTTAAAACGTGGATAATTCATATAACTTAAGATAAAACACTGGCTTAATGCTGGAAAAGAACTCAGAGAAACCCTTCTGTTTTCTATAGGAAGAATGCAGGGCCTGGATCTGAAAGGCTGTTCCCAAAGCCCTAAAACTAATTTAGTGGCATTTGAGATTCCTTCTGTTCAAAGATTTACAAATCAATTTTTCTGCTTTTCAGGTAGAAATCTATTCATCTGTTACTAAGGTTGTTGCCCTAGTATCAGACTTCTGCCCGTCCCCTCAAATGGAAACCAACTCCTCTCATCTAAGTTTCAGGAGGAGGCTCCAAAGAGAAAAACAAATTCTGAAAGAGATGGGAATACCAGACCACCTGATCTGCCTCTTGAGAAACCTATATGCAGGTCAGGAAGCAACAGTTAGAACTGGACATGGAATAACAGACTGGTTCCAAATAGGAAAAGGAGTACGTCAAGGCTGTATATTGTCGCCCTGCTTATTTAACTTATATGCAGAGTACATCATGAGAAACGCTGGGCTGGGAGAAGCAGAAGCTGGAATCAAGATTGCCGGGAGAAATATCAATAAGCTCAGATATGTAGATGACACCACCTTTATGGCAGAAAGTGAAGAGGAACTAAAAAGCCTCTTAATGAAAGTGAAAGAGTGAAAAAGTTGGCTTAAAGCTCAACATTCAGAAAACGAAGATCATGGCATCTGGTCCCATCACTTCATGGGAAATAGGGGAAACAGTGGAAACAGTGTCAGACTTTATTTTTCTGGGCTCCAAAATCACTGCAGATGGTTATTGCAGCCATGAAATTAAAAGACGCTTACTCCTTGGAAGGAAAGTTATGACCAACCTAGACAGCATATTAAAAAGCAGAGACATTACTCTGCCAACAAAGGTCCATCTAGTCAAGGCTATGGTTTTTCCAGTGGTCATGTATGGATGTGAGAGTTGGAATGTGAAGAAAGCTGAGCACCAAAGAATTGATGCTTTTGAACTGTGGTGTTGGAGAAGACTCTTGAGAGTCCCTTGGACTGCAAGGAGATCCAACCAGTCCATTCTAAAGGAGATCACTCCTGGGTATTCTTTGGAAGGACTGATGCCGAAGCTGAAACTCCAATACCTTGGCCATCTCATGCGAACAGTTGACTCATTGGAAAAGACTCTGATGCTGGGCGGGATTGGAGGCAGGAGGAGAAGGTGATGACAGAGGATGAGATGGCTGGATGGCATCACCGACTCGATGGACATGAGTTTGGGTGAATTCCAGGAGTTGGTGATGGACAGGGAGGCCTGGCGTGCTGTGATTCATGGGGTCACAAAGAGTCGGACACAGCTGAGCGACTGAACTGAACTGAACTGAAGGAGCTAAGAGGTGCAGACTGCATGAGCGACACTAGAGCAGGGAACATCAGTGCTCTATAGTGAGGAGGCTACTATAACCACCCACACGAGAGGAAAAGCCCACAGTGTGGATAGAGGCGCACAGTCAAGACGAAGAACTGGATGGGGAGAGGTGGCAGCAGTGATAACTCAGCAGCCACACCACGTGCTCTGAGCACCGGGCAAGCACTACAGATGCCCTATTCGATCCAAACAATCCTTTCCGTTAGGTTTCCCTGCCTCTATTTTACATTGTGGTTTCCATTATTAACTACATTAGCAGTTGTGTGAGGAGGAAGCTACTGAGGGGGCTACCTGGGTTTGGGTTTCAAAGCAACCAATTAGTGCAGTTTACACAAGGAAGTATGTTCTACGGATACATTCAGGGGAAACTTCAGGTGGCCATCCTTTCCAAGGTCGGGCCTGCTCCTCCAGTAAAATAAACACACTGGGCAGGGAAGGAGAAGACAGGACGGGGGTGGGGGTGGGGGGGCAAGTCAGGTGTGTTCTCTGGTCTCACTGACGCCTTCAGGGGCATCTGGGCTCCCCACGATGAAGCTCGGACTGGAGGCAGGGCCCTGCGTCTGCCCTCTGGACGCTACTCACCCAGCACTCTGCAGAGCAGTAACAACTGCAGCAGCAGCGAGAGCAGTGGCTGACATTGTTGAGAACACGACTGTTTTAAGCACTGCTCCAAAACTGGATGTGTGTGAAAACGGTCCAAAACTGAAGCCCACGGCTCTGTGAGGAGCCGCTTCTATATCCTTCATTTCGCAGACATGGGCTCTGAGATTTCACTAACCTGTAGCACCAGGTGCCCCAGTGCCCTGGTCACTTGCACTCTGGTTTGTATGCAGGGAAAGACCGGTCAAACCAGACTCAGCAACAGCGACTGGATTAACTCTGAGACACAGGGGTGATACTCAAATTAAAATAAGAAACAAAAAAAGTCGACAGGCCTCTGACTATTCTACATCTCTCTCTCTCTCTTTCTCTCTCTCTCTCTCTCTCTCTCACACACACACACACACACACACGCACACATTTCTGCGAAAGAGCAACTGGCAGTTGTTCCAAACCTAAGTGGTAGTGGAACTATCATTAAATCTTCAACATTATAAACCAGTTCTTCTTAAGGTCCTGATCTCATCTTTATTTTATATTTGAAGAAGTCTTCTTGGAAACACAAAGTACAGTGAACAATATTTTGGCTTCAGTTATTACCACTGATCTTTAAAAACCAGTTAAATGCACAATTGAGAATGAGAGCACAGCCATCACCCTTTTTTCATGAAGAGGAAGGTGTGAAATACTCCCAAGCAAGAAACATTCAGTCAAGATCAATGATGCTAGAGAGTTATTTGTTATTCATGTATTTTTATATTAGGTATTATTTATGTATTTTTATTTATTGTTTTATTTTATTAATTCACCAAAAGGCATAAGCTTCATGCAGAGGTTTTATCTGCATGCTGTTCTCTAAGTTCTTCTAAGCTCAACTGGGAGCAGATTGCGCTCAAGATCTTACTGTTCCTTTGTTTCTATTTTCATCAGAATCTTGGCCTGTTTTTGACCACTCCTCACTGCGGTTCCCTGACTATCTACTTTTTTCTTTTCTTCAAGTTTAATATCAGACAGACTTAAGAAGCATAGAGTCATAGTAGGTACAGTTCTTTTCTTTTAATACATTTAATCTTTCTTTCCTGTCTGTTGGCTTGAAAAACATTCTTCCATTGCCCTAGTAAAATGACAAAAATATCATTTTTTCCCCCAAATAGTAGAGGAGGTCAGTAAGCCATATCCACATTGATGAGAAAGAATTCCTTAAGTTATGGCTTGAAGGATAACAATGCAGGCCCTGCCAGGCTAGGACACAAGGGAAATTTAAGGACATAACAGTCTCAAGTAAAATATTTTTAATTTCCGTATGGCAATAGAGAAATACATTTAAAATATAGGGAGGGAGGGGGTGTGTGTATAATCATGGCTGATTTGCATTATTGTACTTCCCAGGCGGCTCAGGGGCAAAGAACACACCTGCAGCGCAGGAGACCCGGAGACTCAAGTTCAACCCCTGGGTCGGGAAGATCCCAGGTGGCTCAACGGCAAAGAACACACCTGCAATGCAGGAGACCTGGGAGACTCAAGTTCAACCCCTGGGTCCGGAAGATCCCAGGTGGCTCAATGGCAAATAACACACCTGCGGTTCAGGAGAGCCGGGAGACTCAAGTTCAACCCCTGGGTCGGGAGGATCCCAGGTGGCTCAACGGCAAAGAACACACCTGCAGCGCAGGAGACCCTGAGACTCAAGTTCAACCCCTGGGTCGGGAAGATCCCCTGGAGGAGGGCGTGGCAACCCACGCCAGTATTCTTGCCTGGGAAATCCCATGGACAGAGGAGCCTGGTGGGCTACAGTCCAAGCAGTCAAAAAGAGTCAGACACAACTGGACTGACTGAGCACATGGCAGAAACCAAGACTACATTGTAAAAATAAAAAAAAAAAAAGTTCATATATATATATATATATACACACACACATACATATATATGATGCCATACCCATGAGGCCATTCCAAAATAAATCTAGTACCTTGCTGAACTTGGGAACAAAGACGTGCTCAGTAAAAGCCTTTCTACACTGTACAACTGGGACACATCTGTATGAGATTTGTAAAAGGTACATGACATTTCTAAAGTTTCATTCCCTAGTGACTATGTGAAAACTGGGCAGAATTCTTAGAGTATCTCTCTTACAGCATGAAGAGATATGCTACATTGGCAGGAAGCAAGCTGACACAGAGTTCTGCTCTACGTCACTGAGGCAGCTGGAGGTCCACCCAGGTGGGGGTGGGGTTGGGGTTTGCTTTCCATGATGGGTGTGCAAAGGATGACAGCCCTCCCTACAAACCATTATGTGAAGTTAAAGGTAATCCTTTTATATTAATCCCTAATTTCCCTTCATAAAATATCCTCAGGCACCACCATAAGAAGTACTACTTATTGTTCAGTCAGTTACTTTAATCGCTCAGTCGTGTCTGACTCTTTGCGACCCCATGGACTGCAGCACGCAAGGCTTCCCTGTCCATCACCAACTCCTGGAGCTTGCTCAAACTCACGTCCATCAAGTCAGTGATGTCATCCAGCCATCTTATCCTCTATCGTCCCTTTCTCCTCCTGCCTTCAATCTTTCCCAGCATCAGGGTCTTTTCCAATGAATCAGTTATTCGCATCAGGTGGCCAAAGTATTGGAGCTTCAGCTCCAGCATCAGTTCTTCCAGTGACTACTCAGGACTGATTTCCTTTAGGATGGACTGGTTGGATCTCCTTGCAGTCCAAGGGACTCTCAAGAGTCTTCTCCAAAACCACAGTTCAAAAGCATCAATTCTTCAGTGCTCAGCTGGGGTTCCCTGATAGCTTAGTTAGTAAAGAATCGGCCAGCAAATCAGGAGTCCCCAGTTCGATTCCTAGGTTGGGAAGATCCCTGGAGAAGGGATAGACTATCCGCTCCAGTATTCTTGGGCTTCCCTGGTGGCTCAGCTGGTAAAGAATCTGCCCATAATGAGGGAGACCTGGGTTCGATCCCTGAGTTGGGAAGATCCCCTGGAGAAGGGAAAGGCTACCCACTCCAGTATTCTGGCCTGGAAAATTCCATGGACCGTATAGTCCATGGGGTTGCAGAGAGTCAGACACGACTGAGCGACTTTTACTTCACTTCAGCTTTCTTTATGGTCCAACTCTCACAGTACTCAGAATATCCCATGGAGGGAAGAACCTCCATGGGGTTGCAAAGAGTCGGACATGACTGAGTGACTTCACTTTCACTTTCACTCACGCCCATACATGACCACTGGAAAAACCATAGCTTTGACTAGACGGACCTTTGTCGGCAAAGTGATGTCTCTGCTTTTTAACACGCTGTCTAGGTTTATCATACCTTTGCTTCCAAGGACAAAGTGTCTTTTAATTTCATGGCTGCAGTCACCATCTGCAGTGATTTTGGAGCCCAAGAAAATAAAGTCTGACACTTTATTTTCTGAGTGTGTGTTAGTTGCTCAGTTGTGTCTGGCTCTTTGCGACCCCATGGACTGTAGCCCGACAGGATCCTCTGTCCATGGGATTCTCCAGGCAAGAAGACTAGAGTGGGTTGCCAGTTCCTTCTCCAACCACAAGAAGCACTATTAAATCTTAATTGAGTAACTCAGACACTCAGATTTCTACTTAAAGCAATGAATCCCAGCTATGCACGACAGAAGTTACCTTTGGGAGAAAACTCACACACTATTCAGCAAGTGATAGTGTTAATTATCCCCAGGTTTATAACAGAGTGGTAGAAATAAAACAGTACTGTTACTATCTTATATTTCTAAGTAATTTACCTTTGAAGCATTTAAGGCAATTTACACATTTCAAAAATATCAGTTAATCTTTATAATCTTTCTTTATGACTGAGAGCTGTTGTAATGCCATCGACTCTACTTTATAGAAGGAAAAACTGGGGCAGCCTTAAAGGAACCAGAAGTACAACATATACCTATGGTTTTTCCATGGAAAAATTTCTCCTTTTCATAATAGAAACAGGCTTATGTTATTGGTAGAGAACAGAAGCTGAAACACGAGAACTGGAAGAATAGGCTCCCCCCAGGACACCACTGGCTGAGGTTGACTCTGGATGTTATTCCATTCCTTTAAGAAGTCAAGACTCTTACCCTAAATCGATCTTTCTGGAATGGCAGTAAGTACTTTGGACCAAGAGCCTGGAAACCCAGACTTCATTCACACCCTTATGTCTACTGTTTCTCTGATTTTCAACAAGTTGCCTAACATCTCTGGTTATAAAATCTAAAATGACACTATAACATACTGTAATTACTTTACAATGTTGTTCATTAAGGTTATTAAGGACACAGCCCTACCCCTAAAGAGTTCACCTTATCAGTGAAACTTAATACAACATGATAAGCCGTATAAACCAAATGGTAGCATGGCACCAACCCAAAAAAATCACAATGGGGGTTTACAGCAGGTAAAGAGAGGAGGGAGTCACTAATTCTACAAATGAGTAGGATTGAGAAGTCAGAGAAGGCTTTAAATGAGGACTTAGTTTTTAGCAAGACTTTGAAGGGGAAAAACAAGGAGGTTTCTTTTGACCTCCACCTTCTCTACAGCACATTTGGACTAAGACACTGAATCCGAGCATAGATCTCAATTACATAAGTCTCGTTACACTGCTCACCACCGTCCTTTATTAGGATGACCTCTGGACAAAAGCCAGCACAGCATTTTTCACAGAGAGTACATGGTTGAAATTCTGATTTCACCTGAGTGACTGTGGGCAGGTCAAGGTCAGTCTCTCCACACGTCACTTACTGCCTCGGTAAAATAATAATAAACCAATACCTACTTCATAAGGGTTTTTTGAAAATTAGATGAGTTAATGTATGTGAATCTTTTTAAAGTGTATTTTTTTTATTGTTAGGGATAATGTCTGCTAAAAGAAAATGCACCCAATTTCCATGCTAAAACAGAGAGACTTAATTTTTTTAAATATCTTTCATATACTCAGAAATTTTTCTTTGTTAGAGTCAGTATTTTGAGAAGAAATCCTCTGCCCCAGACATTACTGACACATTTTTAATAGAAAAGGGTAACCTTTCACCCTTAATCTAATTGGGGGAGGATGGAGTGCAGCATATTCATCAGCAAGTTATGGTTTCTGCTTTGTCCCAGGTCCTGTCCTGTCTGGACACTGGAGACATCAAACATGAATGCCAACAGTAGAAGTGAACGATGGCAGGAGGAACAAAAGCTGATGGAGAAATTTTACCCAAGTGTTAATAAAAAGCTGTAAAAATGCACAAACCCCACTTACAAACAAATACCTTCCCTACTTGGCTAGGAGATGGTTTCCCTGATCCCTAGAGGCACAGGGAGGACATGAGGGCCTTGGGCTGATGAGCGCGGAGAAGAGGGCAGGACTTACAAGCATGCATCCTCACGAGCTGATGGTTACAGGAAAGGGAGCAGGCAGCAAAGACAGAAAGGACTCGGAACACAGTTATGCTTCCAGGACAAACGCACACTAGAGTCACATACACTGTTTTAGGATTTTGACGGATGAACGACACCTCCCATTTCCTCCAGCTGCTCCAGGTACCAGCTCCTTCGCCTCAGTCAGGTCTCTGCTTGGACGCCACCTCCCCAGAGCCTCCCCATGCACGCTGCAGTTCACAGCTGCCCACTTCCTCCATTGTCTCCCCACCTTGGCTTTACCGTCCTCTCGGTCACTCAACAGTGGCCTAAAATACCACTACTGATGTTTGTCACTGAGCTCCCCTATACTACCTCCAAGCAAGCACTGGGAGTGGGACCAAGCAAGTGGGATCTCCAAGCAAGTGCTTTGATTTGTTACTGTGTCCAGAGAGAAGATTAAAAACTCAAAAAAGATGAAGAATCAGATGTCCTAAATGGGCATGTAGGTGATGCGACTCAACAAAAATTAATGATAATACATGATTTGCTGCTGCTGCTGATGCTAAGTCACTTCAGTCATGTCTGACTCTGTGCGACCCCATGGACTGTAGCCTACCAGGCTCCTCTGTCCATGGGATTTTCCAGGCAAGAGTACTGGAGTGGGGTGCGATTGCCTTCTCCAAATATATGATTTTCAGGTGTACAATAATTCACTATCTGTCTAAATTGCAAAATGATGACTACTATAAGGCTACTGAAGAAAAGGCAATGCCAAAGAATGCTCAAACTACCGCACAATTGCACTCATCTCACACGCTAATAAAGTAATGCTCAAAATTCTCCAAGCCAGGCTTCAGCAATACGTGAACCATGAAATTCCAGATGTTCAAGCTGGTTTTAGAAAAGGCAGAGGAACCAGAGACCAAATTGCCAACATCCGCTGGATCATGGAAAAAGCAAGAGTTCCAGAAAAAAACATCTATTTGGCTTTATTGACTATGCCAAAGCCTTTGACTGTGTGGATCACAATAAACTGTGGAAAATTCTGAAAGAGATGGGAATACCAGACCACCTGATCTGCCTCTTGAGAAACCTATATGCAGGTCAGGAAGCAACAGTTAGAACTGGACATGGAACAACAGACTGGTTCCAAATAGGAAAAGGAGTACATCAAGGCTGTATATTGTCACTCTGCTTATTTAACTTCTGTGCAGAGTACATCATGAGAAATGCTGGGCTGGAAGAAGCACAAGCTGGAATCAAGACTGCCGGGAGAAATCTCAATAACCTCAGCTATGCAGATGACACCACCCTTATGGCAGAAAGTGAAGAGGAACTCAAAAGCCTCTTGATGAAAGTGAAAGTGGAGAGTGAAAAACTTGGCTTAAAGCTCAACATTCAGAAAACGAATATCATGGCACCTGGTCCCATCACTTCATGGGAAATAGATGGGGAAACAGTGGAAACAGTGTCAGACTTTATTTCTGGGGGCTCCAAAATCACTGTAGATGGTGACAGCAGCCATGAAATTAAGACACTTACTCCTTGGAAGGAAAGTTATGACCAACCTAGATAGCATATTGAAAGCAGAGATATTACTTTGCCAACAAAAGTCCATCTAGTCAAGGCTATGGTTTTTCCAGTGGTCATGTATGGATGTGAGAGTTGGACTGTGAAGAAAGCTGAGAGCCAATAAATGGATGTTTTTGAACTGTGGTGTTGGAGAAGACTCTTGAGAGTCCCTTGGACTGCAAGGAGATCCAACCAGTCCATTCTGAAGGAGATCAGCCCTGGGATTTCTTTGGAAGGAATGATGCTAAAGCTGAAACTCCAGTACTTTGGCCACCTCATGTGACGAGTTGACTCACTGGAAAAGACCCTGATGCTGGGAGGGATTAGGGGCAGGAGGAGAAGGGGATGACAGAGGATGAGATGGCTGGATGGCATCACTGACTCGATGCACATGAGTCTGAGTGAACTCCCGGAATTGGTGATGGACAGGGAGGCCTGGTGTGCTGCGATTCATGGGGTCGCAAAGAGTTGGACATGACTGAGCAACTGAACTGAACTGAACTGATAAGGCTACTTATCATTTATCACCATACACTGTTGTTTTTTCTTGTGATGAAGATTTTTAAGATCTACCCTCTTAGTAACTTTCAAATATGTAATACAATGCTATTAACTGTAGTCACCATGCTCATAATTCTTATAAACTGGAGGAAGATGCTGGAGAGCTTGCTATTTTTAATAAATAGTTGGCCATCTTAAAAAGTTAGCCAATAGCAAAATGTTACTGAAGTTCAGTAACTTCATTATATGTAAAAGGTATGAACACAACTCCTAAGAAATATCAAGCATACTGTGTTGTTTTTTTTTTACAATTTCATGCACAATTTACAGAACTCATTTATCAAACTTATTTAAACCAATGTATTAAAATAAAATGAATCTTAAAAGCAAGGAATAAAACTTCCATATGACCCAGCAATCCCACTTTTGGGCATATACTCTGAGAAAACCATAAAAAAGACATGTCTACGCCAATGTTTATAGCAGCACTAGTTATAATACCTGGGACATGGAAGCAACCTAGATGTCCTTTGACAGATGAATGCATAAAGAAGTTGTGGTATATGTATACAATGAAATATCACTCAGCCATGGAAAGCAACGAATGTGAGTCAGTTGAATTGAGGTGGATGAACTTAGAGCCTGTTATATAGAGTGAAGTAAGTCAGAAAGAGGAAACAAATATCATACATTAACATATACACATGGAATCTAGGAAAATGGTACTGCTGCTGCTGCTGCTAAGTCGCTTCAGTCGTGTCCGACTCTGTGCGACCCCATAGATGGCAGCCCACCAGGCTCCCCTGTCCCTGGGATTCTCCAGGCAAGAACACTGGAGTGGGTTGCCATTTCCTTCTCCAATGCATACAACTGAAAAGTGAAAGTGAAGTTGCTCAGTCGTGTCCAACCCTCAGCGACCCCATGGACTGCAGCCCACCAGGCTCCTCCGCCCATGGGATTCTCTGGGCGAGAGCACTGGAGTGGGTGCTGTCGCCTTCTCCAGGAAATGGTACTGATGAACCGAATCTGCAGGACAGGACTAGAGAGGCGGATATAGGGAACAGGCTCTGGACACAGCCAGGGAAGGAGAGGGTGGGGTGCATCGAGAGAGCAGCACTGACATATATATATATATTACCATAAGTAAAACAGATAGGGAGCTCGACCTGGAGCCCCATGACAACCTAGAGGGATAGGAAGCAGGTGGGAGGGAGACTCAAGAGGAAGGGATATGTTTTATACTTGTAGTTGATTTACATTGATGTATGGCAGAAACTAACAACACTGTAAAGCAATTATCCAATGAAAAATAAATTTTAAAAACTGACAAAAAGATAAAATGTAAGGGTAAATTATTACAGTCCATCTGAGGAGCACAGGTAACTGCAGCATCAGAGAAGCTTGAATCTGGCTCATCAGGTGACACCAAATCGTTTCTTCAACTTCACAAGCACCTTCTGACAAGGAAACTTCAGAGTCAAAGATTCTGCTCAGAGCATATTTCTATAAGTAGAATTAAAATAGGCTACTGTAACAGTAAAACAGCCCAAGGCCCCATTGGCACCTTGAAAGTGCCCCTGGGCAAAAGCTACTGCAGATCAGACAAAAAGAATTCCGAGTGGCAAGGAAGAGCAGCCTGCAGATCTGTTCTCAGGGTGACAGCAGCCTGACGTTCTCCCCACTTGAGAGCCTCAGGAGATACTGCCAGCTCCTCTTTCTGAAATGCGGTCCCTGGCCCTCCCTAGAGACTGTGACACAGATGCCAGCCAACAGCCCTCTGCCACTGACTGCATCTGAAGTGACGCCGCCAGTGTTTAGCTCTCAGCTCTTCCACGCCAGGCCAACCTCCTCCATTCGATTAGACTGCCAGTGCTTGGAAGAGCTTCCCCGATTCCCACCTAACTCTACAGGGCAACAAGACTGCATTCCGACAAGGACTGCAACAAGCAGCCTGCTGCTGCTAAAACAACCTGCAACATTTATCAACCAACCCCACCCACAACTTATTTATGCTAAGAGGTTTTAAAGGGAGGTTTGCTACCCACCACCTTATCATAAGTGATCTCTAAAAAAGAGACCACAGGCCCCAGATGGAGTCACCTGTGCTCAGCCCACCTCACCACACCAAGGCTTAAACAACTTCCCCCAAGGAACGGTCTTCGCCACCTAGTCTGGATGCTTCTTGTCAGCACCATCAGGAAATCTGCTACAGAGGCCCTTTCCACCCCCCAGAGGAACATGAGGTGGCCACCATCCCCTCGTCCCTTCCCTCCTGCCTAGAAAAGCGTTCCGTTTTGTACAGCTCCTCCAAGCTCCTCTCTGCTGGCAAGGCGGAATGCTGCCCAGCTGACCGATGGTTTAATAAAGCCAATTATACCTTTAAATTTGTTTCACTGTATTTTTGTTATTGAACAGTCATTGTTTTTTTACTGATAATCATTCTATGTGTTCGTTGTACCTTCTCCAATTTGTCTTTGTTTGGCAAACATTTTTCTGTATTTCAGACATCAGTATATTTCATTAAGCTTTTAAATATTCTATTGTATTAATGTTATATTTTAAGTAACAAATGTTTAACATAAAATATCGATTATTCCTGATAACTAAGTTATATTTGTCCAGTGTCAATAACAAAAAATTTTTTCTTGGTTATCTATTTTATTTTCTTCTGGGTATACATATTACAGAATATTGAGCAGTGTTCCCCGTGCCATACAGTAGGTCCTTGTTGGTTACCTATTTTAAATATAGCCATGTGTGCACGTCTACCCCAAACTTCCAATCTATCCGTTCCCACTAGCCTGCTCCCCTGGTACTCATAAGTTCATTCTCTAAGTCTGGGAGTCTGTTTTTGCTTTGTAAAAAAGTTCATTTATATGATACCGCTTATATGCAGAATCCACCACTGCCGTTCTAATTCAACCCATTCTCATTAATGGCAAAAAAATTTTTAAGTGTATAAACAAATAAGGAAAATAACAGAAATACATACACACACACACACACACACAGAGAGAAAAAAATACATGAAATCACTAGTCTAAACACCAGAGAGAACAGTTCGGTATATAAGCTTCTAATCATTTTACTATGTACACATTCGCCACGAAACTATGACATCATACTTGTTTCCTTTAAATGCTTCCTATATAATCACATGTCGTTTAAAACCGATTCCAGGAGTGACAGCATAGAGCCCTTGGTGGTCATTAAGCTGTTTCCAAGGTGCTGATGGTGCTGCTGCTGCTAATATTCCGTCCCTAAAACAAGAATTGAGTCATTAGGGACTTCCCTGGTGGTCCAGCGGTTAAGAATCCAGCTGCCAGTGCAGTGGACCTGGGTTCAATCCCTGGTCTGGGAAGATCCCACACGCCGCAGAGCAACTGAATCCCTGCGCCTCAACTGCTGAGCCCGTGCTCTAGGGTCCACACGCTGCGACTACTGAAGCCCACGCACCCGGAGCCCACGCTCGGCAACAAGACAGACCACCGCGCTGAGGAGCCTGCGGGCAGCAACGAAGACCCAGCACAGCCAAAATAAATAAAATTTTAAAAAATTAAGTTCTTAAATAACACTGAATTCGTTCTGTGTGCAAGACATTGTACAAATGGGCATCTTTACAGGGGGCCGTTCTCACTGTGAGGCTTCTGCATGACCCATTTCTCTCCCTGGAATATTCTTACACAAGCTCTCTGTGTCCAAAGATGTTATGGACTCCCTTTTGTCATTAGCTGAATGACACCTGCTCAGATATACCCCCTTCCTCTCCACAAATTATTCCCCATCAAGAGTGAATGCACTGGCACACAGCTGGTGCATGAAAGAATTGCTAAAATGAATCAATGATCTATCTAGTTTCAAAGCTCAAATTCTTAATTCTGTACTATCCAGTGATAAAATTTTGTACATAAATTTCTATCAACATAATTATTTCCTTGAGGAAATCAGTATTGCACCTTTAATTTCAAATTTTCATCAGGCTGCTGAGGAATTTAATAAACTACAATATATAAACACAGAGACTCCAAGATTATTTTCTTCTTTCTCCTAAATGTCAACTATACTGAAAATATAAACAGAATGAGTCAACAGTACACAGAGAATAATTTCTAAATATCAGATGTAATAAAAACTGCATTCTTTCAGAAAGAAATATGCAGATTCCAAACATTTTTTTTTTGGTGCTAAAAGATTACAGTTTCTATTCCATAGTCCTTGTCAAAAGTACTGCTTCTGAGAATGGTGGGTAACCTGTTTTAATCAACTTTATTGCAGGAAAGGGTGGATTGTAAAGGAAAGACAAGACCCATGAAATGGAACTTAAAAACCTAAACCTTATTCTTTTAGTCTAAATGTAGACCCATGAAGAGGCACTCCTCATTGAAAACAGATAAAACACCCCCAGAACTAGACTGCTGCCAGCATTCTGTTCAGGATGCGAACGGCTGCCTTTACGGCATTGCTGTGTCCCCACACCAAGGTGCATCACAGAACAGCCCTGCTGCACGGCAAAGTGGCGAGGGGCGGGGCACCTTAGCCTAGTTTTAAAATAATTGATTTGCTCTGTCTCCACTTCAAGAGTCTCTCTCTAACAGGAAGAGACAGTGTCTTCTGGGGAAAAAAAATCCCACTTTTATTAGCTCTTAATTATAGTGTCGCTGTTCCCGATGTTACACAATAGCAAGGATCTCTGCCTGTACTGCCATTATCAACTATTTTCAGTATGGGTGACTCAGAATAATGTCTGCTTCCTCAAATTTGAGATGCGGGACTGAATCTTCAAAACCTTCACTGATAGGCGATGTGTAAATCCCTCTAAAGTGGGTGAAACCCCCTAACCTTCTCAAGACACTTCCCAGCACTCTTTACATCCAAAGTGCTTAAAATGAAATTAAAAAATGTGAAACAAATATGGCTCCCACACTCTTAAAAAGCAATGAACATTTCCATATTTCAAATAGAAACAAATTTCAGGTGGGTAAAATCACTGAAGAATCTATACTGGAAATGTGATTAAAATATTTCAAAATTATTAAAGTGATACGTCCACATAATTAGCTTCTTTTAATTCACTTCTCCCAACTCTTCCAATCCACTTTCCAAAAGGAACCACTTTTTAACATATACTGTGTCTCAGGGTATAATGCAGGAGATGCAGGTTCTATCTCTGGGTTGGGAAGATCCCCTGGAAGAGGGCATGGCAACCCATTCCAGTAGTCTTGCCTGGAGAATCCCATGGACAGGGGAGCCTGGCGGGATACAGTCCATGGTGTTGCAAACAGCTGGACACGACTGAGCGACTAACACAGGGTAGTTAATTTGCATCGTGCCCTTAAACAATGTGCTAACAGATTGCAAAATTCTCTCTTGATTTTCTTCTGAGAGAGATGAGGCTTCAGCACATGTGACTGCTCCATCCCACCTGCCCAGCACATCTCTATGGCTTTTATTTGCATCACTATGTGTTGCCCCTTAGAGAAGGAAATGGCAACCCACTCCAGTATTTTTGCCTGGAGAATCCTATGGACTCTTGCCTGGAAAATCCCATGGACGGAGGAGCCTGGTGGGCTGCCGTCTACGGGGTCACACAGAGTCGAACATGACTGAAGCGACTTAGCAGTAGCAGCAGCCTGGTAGGCTGCAGTCTATGGGGTAGCAAGAGTCGGACATGACTTAGTGACTAAACCACCACATGTCACCCCAGCAGTTTCAAGCACATGCATTATTTGCTACGTCCTGGGTATTAGGCAGCCTGTTTCTACTCCTTTCTAAGAGAAGCATCATGTGCAGAATTGTGTGTGTAACTATATCTATACACATAACTATATATATATGCAGTCATGTATAGAAACTATTTCTGTAAATGTAATTTATAGCTTTCTCCACTTGATCTGTTATAGGCTTAGATACATGAACAAAAATTATTTGATTATGTTAAAAAAATAAGAGCAGCATGATGGTTCTCTTCCTGTGTCCCTTGGGTTCTCTGATCTCTGCTTTCATATCCCAAATTCTTCCATCTGCATCTCACAGGGTTAAGGTGAATCTCACAGGGTTAAGGTAAACAGTACTCACATCCCATTGTATAAAGGCTCTTCCAGCTTTATTTATTATTGCCAACTGTCTCCCAAAGTGGGGAGACCACCAACACTCACATTGCTCTAAAATGCTTGCCAACTTTTGGTATTGTTACTCTTTCAAATTCTGGCCAATGTGACATATGTGAAATGATTCCTCACTGATATAATTAAATCTTTTACATCTCTAAATGTGAAAAACCAACACAATCTTACTGTTGTGTTGAAGGTTTAAAGTATTACACTGGTGAATACTAATTTGGGGGTTTGGGTTTTACAATTGTTATTTTTCCTGAACAAGTTTCAAGAAAAATACCAACTGTTTCTAAACTTCCCATTCAATCAGGTATGATATAAAGTTTTTAAAATTTTATGATGAATCATTAAAAGGTCAGAAGGTTGTCAGGAGCAATAAATACACATGTACCAAATGCTGAAGAATTATCATGACAGCTGAACTGCTGTGTACTCCTCATTGACTGCATGTTCTTCCCCTTGCCAGAATAGATTTCTGTATGTGAATGTAGTCCCATTAAAAACAGTGCTATGTTGCATGCTTTAGGATGTTACCATATGTGCACATTTCTCTGCAAGTTAAAATTTTCATTAAACATTACCTTTTGTGAGAGTCATTCATGTTAAAAATTGTACTCTAGTTATTTGCTTTTCACAGTTACATAGTTTTCTGCTGCTGCTACTGCTAAGTCGCTTCAGTAGTGTCCGACTCTGGGCAACCCCATAGACGGCAGCCCACCAGGCTCCCCTGTCCCTGGGATTCTCTAGGCAAGAACACTGGAGTGGGCTGCCATTTCCTTCTCCAATGCATGAAAGTGAAAAGTGAAAGTGAAGTCGCTCAGTCGTGTCCGACTCCTAGCGACCCCATGGACTGCAGCCTACCAGGCTCCTCCGTCCCTGGGATTTTCCAGGCAAGAGTACTGGAGTGGGGTGCCATTGCCTTCTCCAGGAGAACAGTATGGAAGTTCCTTAAAAAACTAAAACCAGAGCTACCTTAAGACCCTGCAATCCCACTTCTGGGCACCTGGAGAAAAACAGTATCTGAAAGGATACGCGCACCCCAATGTTCACTGCAGCTCTGTTTACAATAGCCAGGACATGGAAGCAACCTGAATGTCCACCAGCAGATCTGCGGATAAAGAAGATGTGGCCCATATACACTGCAATATTACCCAGCTATTAAGAGAGCGTCATTTACCCAGAGGTCATCAAGATGTTTCACACTTTGCTCTAAACACTTTGGATTTTGCCTCTCAAATGTTTACCTTTAGTCTACCTGAAACTGATTTTATAGTTGGACTGAGGTGGGGGAACATACTCAGAAACACATATACCTCACAGCCCCCATCCACACCCACCTGCATTCCATATGCATATACTCACCATACACGCCTCATCCCTTCCACACACAACCACACGCCCCCAGTCACCTGCCGCACTTACACACACCCTCAGCACTGTTTACTGAAACACTTCTGGAGTCTTTAAATTATCTCAGTCACCGCCTCTGTTTCATGACCACGTTACCATAAACACTAACACGGCTGCTTCTGGACCCTCCTATCTGCTCCACTGTCCTCTGGGTAGCTTGTCATCTGGGAGAATGTCAGCATGGCCCAGCCGCACTTCTCAATTCTGAACATCTTATGCGGTATCTTAGCTCACAATATACGTTTTTAAAAATCTGTGCTGTGGCGTCTAGATTGTAATTACCTGTATGGTGTGTATTGTGCACCTAAAGGGAAGCGCCTAAGCGGAGAGGGGCTGTATTTAAGACAGTCTTTGTGCATGTATAGCTTTAAGCGCTTGAGGAGTGTTTAATTCATGGAGGGAAAAAAAGTTCATTTCTTGCACCTCTATGGACGTAGAGTGTGGCGCTTCACTTCTTGCCACGCTGACACGGAAGTGGGAGTGCAGCGCTAGGCAGGGCCTCGTGCCCCTCTGTCTGCCCCTGTCCCCGCAGGCGGCGCCAGTCTCAGCGGGAAGTGGGGGTCAGGGGAGGTGGTCCACGATGGAAGACTCGGGGGCCAGAGAAGCAGTGACTGTGTGTGAGGAGGCCTGGCACGATGAGACGGGGACTTGTGGAAAGGATGGTCAGCCAGAAAATGCAGATAAATTCACACAGCTCAATTTACAAAAGAGTGCTGGGCTGGCCAAGTAAAAGACATGCTTAGACCCTGCTGGCCCCAGGCTGAGACCTCTAGTCATCTAAATACGTGCCCCGGTCCTGATGGCACAGACATGGAGAACCTGAATGTTTTCTGGGCATATGTTCTCATGGGCACTGCTTTTAATAATGTGCCATAGTTAGTTTGGTATAATTGGGTTTTAGTTCCAGCAGATTTCCTGATATTCTATAGCTTTGGCTAATAAATTTAAGATGAGTTTCCTCCTTATAAAATGGGGATAGTAGTAGTAATACCTGCTTCATAGGGTGAAGATTAAATGAAGTGCTTAGGAAAAAGCACTAATATTGAGTAATCACTTGATTATCTTTTTAATTCATCATCATTTAGCACATTCATATTTAGAGTACCTTGTTTCCACTTTTTTTGATTTCCACAGATATCTTGCATTGGTTAATAAAACTAAGAGCATGTATTGAACTTTATTTTTCATTCTGCCTGACAAAATCCAGAAGATACACTTTGTTTTCTAAACTTGACTGTTCAAAGCTTGCCCTTAGTGTCAGATTTAATGGGTCTGGTGAACACATATACTTCTATGAGACAACATTTGCTTTTAATCATGATTTGTTTCCTGGGCAAATTTCTGAGCTAAGCGTATCTTTAAAGTGAAAGTGAAAATGAAAGCATATCTTTAAAAAACTAAATAAATAAATAAGAGGAAAGAAAATCTCCAAGATTTTTTTTTAAAAAGTGTTTATATGAGAAATTGAAATACTCTGACAAATTTAGTACTTCAGAGTAAATCTAAAAAATGAAAGATATAAATCTTGAGTTGGACAGGTGGTCCTTTACAGACAAGTTAACCAAGGTTTTAATCTTTCCACAGACTTTTGACCCAAACCTTCACTTATGAAAAGCTGTCACCAGAGCACCCACCCACGCATACACATACGTAGAAACACAATAGAGTCCGGAGGCAGGAGGCAGAGGGGTACCCCTCAGCGTAAAGCAACTGAACATTCATTCCCTATTGACCACTCCAAAATGAGAAGAGCAGGACAATTAAAGGAGGAGGCTGTGCCCTGCCCAGATCCACATATTTCTCATTCCTGAAGTCAGGAGATCTCCTCAACCACATGTGCGAAGAAAAGCTTCTTGGAGGTCAAAGGGAGTGATGTCAACTAACGTAAGTTACCTGCACTCCTTTGCGGTAGAAACCATCTTGGCTAAGAGATGCATGTGCACACAGGGAAGGATCCTGAGATACACCAAATATGGACTGTGACCCGGGCAAGTCAGAATGACGGGCCAAAGGAAAACCGAAAGAAACACCCCATGTGAGTGACCTAAACTGCTGAGGGTGCAACTCGGGGACTCCCGCTCCGAGTCTGCCCGTGTGCCCATCCACACGTACCGGACTCTTTCCTCTTAGTAACTACTCCATTGTCTTCACTACTTTCTGTCTTTGTGGAAATTCTTTTGTGCAAAGCCGAAGGGCCAGAGCCCTTGTCACTGACCACTGGTCTAGCGGCTGGGATCTGGGGCTTTCACTGCCGTGACCTGGCCTGTCTGTGGCTGGGAACCCAAGCCCTGCTCCAAGGACGTTCCAGGCCACCTGAGACGGCTACAGTGAATATGATGAATCCAAATAAGTTTCTACAGACTTAGCAGAATAATGTGCCCAAGAGGCATCATTACGCAAACTTCTCAAAAATCCTTTGGCTCTTCCCTTCCAGGAAAGCTCCACTACTGCTTTTTCACTCTTAAGATATTAGAAATGGAAAGTGGTGTGTTTTAAAAACAGTAGATATGAGTAATATAAAATGTATTTTAAATCTGCTTATGGTGACCAGCTCTCAAAACAGAAGGATGCGTTCAGAAGCGGGTCAGGCAATGGTGCTGTAAGCCATCCAGGAGTGAGATTAACCAGTTAAAGCAGGTATGACCAGAAGTCCAACAAGAGGGATGGGGGGTGGGGAGGTTATGGAAGAGATTAGCTGGGAAAAAGACAAATCCCATTCTGGTACTCCACATAAACACCTGCTCACACTCAAATACCTAGAATTCCTTGTCACTTTCTTAACTCAGTTAAATACTAGGTCTTGAGGACTGAGGCAACTAGGAAGAAATTTCTTAACAACAGGGATCAATAATCAGGGTAGTTCTAGCTATGCTCATTAAAGACGAACCACTGCAGAAACTAGATCATAGCAACTAGAAAACAGAACAATATATATAAAACAATAGTTTTCAAACACTGTACAATAGGCAGATGGTGACTGCAGCCATGAAATTACAAGACGCTTACTCCTTGGAAGGAAAGCTATGACCAACCTAGACAGCATATTCAAAAGCAGAGACATTACTTTGCCAACAAAGGTCCATCTAGTCAAGGCTATGGTTTTTCCAGTGGTCATGCATGGATGTGAGAGTTGGAATGTGAAGAAAGCTGAGCACTGAAGAATTGATGCTTTTGAACTGTGGTGTTGGAGAAGACTCTTGAGAGTCCCTTGGACTGCAAGGAGATCCAACCAGTCCATTCTGAAGGAGATCAGCCCTGGGATTTCTTTGGAGGGAATGATGCTGAAGCTGAAACTCCAGTACTTTGGCCACCTCATGCGAAGAGTTGACTCACTGGAAAAGACTCTGATGCTGGGAGGGATCGGGGGCAGGAGGAGAAGGGGACGACAGAGGATGAGATGGCTGGATGGCATCACTGACTCGATGGACGTGAGTCTGAGTGAACTCTGGGAATTGGTGATGGACAGGGAGGCCTGAATTGGAGCTCCAATTCATGGGGTCGCAAAGAGTCGGACACGACTGAGCGACTGAACTGCACTGAATGGAGCTAAATGAGTCCCGGCACAAAGGCTGATCCCGCCCTATCACGTGTGCACGCGCGCTAAGTCCTTCAGTTGTTTCCCACTCTTGGCGACCCTATGGACTGCAGCCTGACAAGCTCCTCTGTCCCTGGAATTTTCCAGGCAACAATACTGGAGTGGATTGCCATGCCCTCCTCCAGGGGATCTTCCCGACCCAGGGATTGTAGCCACATCTCTGGCAGGCGGGGTCTTTACCACTGGCATCACCTGCTCTACCTTAACAAAGGGTAAAGACAAGACTTTAAAGGGTTCAGCTAATCAGCAAGTTACTCATTTGGACAATGGAATAAAATCCAACATTCTTTAAAGGAATCGAACCAAATCCACCCTGAAAAATGTCACAGTGTCTGGCATCCAAATAAAAATTGTTAGGAATGCAAAGAATGTAACAGTCCCAGAAAAGACAGAATGAATTTGAAGAGAAGGACCTTAAAACAGCTATTGTAAACATGAAAAATATGCTCAAGGATATTAAGAAAGATACAAACTTGATAAGGAGAGAAGCAGAGGATAAAACATTTCACTTTGCAGTTTCTAAGATAAAAATACTATATGTGGAATAAAAATACTGTGGTAAACTTGAAGAAAAAGCAATAACAATTATTAAAGTACTGAAAAAACAAACAAAAAAAGAGTTGGAAAAAATGCAATATGGTGCAATATATAGGGAACTAGGGTCCCAGAAAGAAGGGTGGGTCTATAAAAATGATGACTGAGAAACTTCTAGAATTGGTGAAAAACATAAGCCGATGAATCCAAGAACTTAAAGATAATCACCAGGCGAGGAAAACAGAAAGTAAAACGCCTCACAATAAAACCACTTAAAATCAAGGATAAAGAGAAAAATTTTGAGAGTGGCCAGAGGGGTAGAAACCCACACTATGTACAGAGGAACAAAAAATGATAGCAGACCTTTGTCTAAACCACCCAGGGCAGAGAACAACAGAACAATATATTACAACTTTAAACAAAAATGAAAGCACTGTCAAGGAATTATACACCAGTGAATATAAATTCCTAAGGTTAAGGTGCAGCACAAATTATTTTAAAAGCCAATAAAACATGAGAACATTTCTCACCAGCAGTTTACTATAAGATATGTTGAAAGAAATTGTTCAGGGAAGAAAAAAAAAAGATACTAAACACAAATGTGAAATTGCAAAAGGGAATCCAGTACACCAGCAATGGTCAGTATGTGAGTAAAAGTAAAGAACACATTTCTTTTTAAAGCAAAAATAATAACAATGCAGTATGAGTTTAATAAACATAATTAAAATGTATGATAATAGCACATTGCTAGTAAAGAGAAAGAGGAAACCTGTTATAAAGGTTTCAAACTACTCACAAAGTAGTAACATTTGAAAGCAGACTGACAAGTTAAAGATTATACTGTAAACCCTCCAGCAATCATTAAACTTATTAAAGATGTACAACTAATATGCCAACAAATGAAGAAAAACTGAACCACACACATCCACACGCAATCCCGTGAAAGTCAGAGAAAGAGGAAAAAATCAAAATCAAAGAGCAAGATGGCAGAATTAAAGTCAATGACATCCATCATTACTATAAATGTGAACACTCCAATTAAAAGACAGTTGGTTGAAAAGACCCACCAGTACATTGTATAAAACAATTTTAAAGACAAGATCATGGAGTAAGACAATAAAGCTAGAAAAAATTTCTGTATATTATGCAAAAATTGAAAAGAAAGCTAGAGACACTATATTCAGTTCAGTTCAGTTGCTCAGTCGTGTCCGACTATGAAATGCAGCACACCAGGCCTTCCTGTCCATCACCAACTCCTGGAGTCTACCCAAACCTGTGTCCATTGTGTTGGTGATGCCATCCAACCATCTTATCCTCTGTCGTCCCCTTCTTCTCCTGCCCTCAATCTTTCCCAGCATCAGGGTCTTCTCAAATTAGTCAGCTCTTCGCATCAGGTGGCCAGAGTATTGGAGTTTCAGCTTCAGCATCAGTCCGTCCAATGAACACCCAGGACTGATCTCCTTTAGGCTGGACTGGTTGGATCTCCTTGCAGTCCAAGGGACTCTCAAGAGTCTTCTCCAACACCACAGTTCAAAAGCATCAATTCTTCGGCACTCAGCTTTCTTCACAGTCCAACTCTCACATCCATACATGACCACTGGAAGAACCATAGCCTTGACTAGACAGGCCTTTGTTGGCAAAGTAATGTCTCTGCTTTTTAGTACGCTGTTTGGGTTGGTCATAACTTTCCTTCCAAGGAGTAAGTGTCTTTTAATTTCATGGCTGCAGTCACCATCTGCAGTGATTTTGGAGCCCAGAAAAATAAAGTCAGCCACTGTTTCCCTATCTAGCTGCCATGAAGTGATGGGACCAGATGTCATGATCTTAGTTTTCTGAATGTTGAGCTTTAAGCCAACTTTTTCACTCTCCTCTTTCACTTTCATCAAGAGGCTCTTTAGTTCCTCTTCACTTTCTGCCATAAGGGTGGTGTCATCTGCATATCTGAGGTTATTGAGATTTCTCCCGGCAATCTTGATTCCAGCTTGTGCTTCCTCCAGCCCAGCGTTTCTTATGATGTACTCTGCATATAAGTTAAATAAGCAGGGTGACAATATACAGCCTTGAAGTACTCCTTTTCCTATTTGGAACCAGTCTGTTGTTCCATGTCCAGTCCTAACTGTTGCTTCCTGACCTGCATATAGGTTTCTCAAGAGGCAGGTCAGGTGGTCTGGTATTCCCACCTCTTTCAGAATTTCCCACAGTTTATTGTGATCCACAGTCAAAGGCTTTGGCATAGTCAATAAAGCAGTCACTATATTAATATTAGATAAAGTAGACTTCAAACTAAGGAATGTGACCAGGAATAAGGAAGGTCGTTTCATGACAAAGGTATCATCTTATCAAGAGGACATAAAATGCACAGTTTTCAGGAATGCAAAACAGTACAGTCTGGAAAGTTGAGAAGTTTATTACAGAATTAAATGCATACTTAGTATACATCCCAGCAGGCTCACTCCCTCACCCTAAGGTCCCTTCTGAAAAGAGATGAAAACATTTGTATATGCATAGACTTGTTTGAGAACATCCAAAGCAAGTTTATTTATAAAGCCCCAAACTGAAAACACAAAAGCCCAACTGGTGAATGTGTACACTGTGGGATATCCCAGCAGTGGAATGGATCTGCAAAGAACACGACCAAGCAAAAGAAGCCAAGCACAAAAAGGTATGCAGGATTCCATTCACTGAAATTATAGGAAAGAGAAAGCTCAGTGCCCAGGAACAAATAAGGGTTGCCATTGGGAGTAAAGTGGAAGGAATTAACTACAAGAACTTTTCAGCTAATGGAAATGTTATATGTCTTGGTTGTGATGGTAGTCGCACAAGTGTATACATTTTTAGAACTAAGACGATGTACTTGAAGTTGATAAACTTTCAGTTCAGTTCAGTTCAGTCCAGTCACTCATTTGTGTCCAACTCTTTGTGACCCCATGGACTGCAGTATGCCAGGCCTCTCTGCCCATCACCAACTCCTGGAACTTACTCAAACTCATGTCCATTGAGTCGGTGATGCCATCCAACCATCTCATCCTCTGTCATCCCTTTCTCCTCCCGCCTTCAACTTTTCCCAGCATCAGGGTCTTTTCAAATGAGTCAGTTCTTTGCATCAGGTGGCCAAAGTATTGGAGTTTCAGCTTCAGCATCAGTCCTTCCAATGAATATTCAGGACTGATTTCCTTTAGGATGGACTGGTTGGATCTCCTTGCAGTTCAAGGGACTCTTTAAGAGTCTTCTCCAGCACCACAGTTCAAAAGCATCAATTCTTCAGCACTCAGCTTTCTTTATAGTCCAACTCTCACATCCATACATGACTACTGGAAAAACCAAAGCTTTGACTAGATGGACCTTTGTTGGCAAAGTAATGTCTCTGCTTTTTAATATGCTGTCCAGGTTGGTCATAACTTTTCTTTCAAAGAGCAAGCGTCTTAAAAATTTCATGGCTGCAGTCACCATCTGCAGTGGTTTTGGAGCCCAGAAAAATAAAGTCTCTCACTGTTTCCGTTGTTTCCCCATCTACTTGCCATGAAGTGATGGGACCAGATGCCATGATCTTAGTTTTTTGAATGTTAAGTTTTAAGCCAACTTTTTCACTCCTCTCTTTCACTTTCATTGAGAGGCTCTTTAGTTCTTCTTCACTTTTTGCCATAAGGGTGGTATCATCTGCATATCTGAGGTTATTGATATTTGTCCCAGCAATCTTGATTTCAGCTTGTGCTTCACCCAGTCCAGCATTTCTCATGATGTACTCCGCATATAAGTTAAATAAGCAAGATGACAATATACAGCCTTGACATACTCCTTTCCTGATTTGGAACCAGTCTGTTGTTCCACAGTTCTACTGTTGCTTCTTGATAAACTTTAGTGTATATAAAATTATCACTAGGCTTTCTTGATGGCTCAGCTGGTAAAAGAATCTGCCTGCAATGTAGGAGACCTGGGTTCAGTCCCTGCATTGGGAAGATTCCCTAGAGAAGGGAATGGCTACCTACTCCAGTATTTTGGCTTAGAGAATTCCATGGACAGAGGAGCCTGGGGCTGCAAAGAATGGGACACGACTGATTATCTAATTATCATTAGAAATTATGCACTTTCCTATACTGAAAATGTTGAATAATCTTGTCCATACTAACATGATCTTAAAATCCATGAAAAATTGAATTGGGAATATCTAGGAAGAGCCTGGGAGAAGGCAATGGCACCCCACTCCAGTGTTCTTGCCTGCAGAATCCCAGGGACGGCAGAGCCTGGTGGGCTGCCGTCTATGGGGTTGCACAGAGTCGGACACGACTAAAGCGACTTAGCAGCAGCAGCAGCAGCAGCAGGAAGAGCCTGAGGATTACAGCCTGAAACTTCAAGGCTCCTCCCACAACCCCTCTCTCAGAGGCAGAAGTCAAGAGCCCTGAGTGATAACGCAAGCATAGGAGTGAAGTCTGGAGACTGGGTCCAATCGGCCCCATCTTACCTGAGCCATCTGTTTTCCCACCTATTTTGGGTTCTGAGGTAGGATCAGAAACAGAGACTGAAGCAGAGGCAGGTAACAGGCGGAACATCTTATGTTGCTAAAAAGAAAAAGCCTATGACATTTAAAACTTCCCTAACCAACCAGAAGTTCTCAAAGGAGATAACTAAGACTTTGAAGCAGTCATTTGAAAGAATCCAAGGTCAGATCCACCTGCTGATGTCAGAGAGCCTCTCAGAGAGGCTGGGGCAGCTGCAGCCCTCCTTGGGACACGCAGGAGCCAGCCATTGCGGAAGCTCACTCTACCTCAGGACACGGGCTGGCAAGCACCCTGTGGGTCCTCCCCTTGACTGACGATCCTCTGGACCCAGCCACATCTCCACCCACCAACCTGAAGGAACCAGGAACTCAGGCCATGCAGCTAACTAGGTGGGGACACAGTCCCACCCACCAGAAGGCTGCCTTAAGACCTCCCCAAGCCCACGGCTGGCCCTGAACACGCCCTGTCCACCAGAGGTTCCAGGACCTGGCCGCACACACAAGCACCCAGGACCCAGGCCTGGGAGCTCCAGGGCCCTGCAGCCACAGACCCCAGGACCCAGCTCCACACAGAGTGAGCAGGCGCCAGCCCCAGAGTCTCCTGGGCCTTGGCCCCACTCCCCAGGAGCCTGCTCTCACCTTGGGACCAGCATCACCCACCAGCAGGCAGAGACACACCCAAGGAAAACTGTAGCCTTGAAGCCTGAAGACTGAGCCCACCCACAAGCTGGGCCCTGGCCTGCCTACCTTCAGGCCAACGCCAGCTCTGAGAGACACTGGGTCCCTTAGCCAGCTGCCCCAGGATCCAGGTCCATGCAACAGAGGTACAACTGCAGTGCTGGCACCCCCAGATCCTGCAGTTAGACCCCAGGACCTGGCTCTGCCCGTCACTGGGCAGCATCAACCCTGGGGCTCACCAGGAGTGAGGCAGCCAGCCACCCTGTGACTCAGGCACACCAACCAGTGACCAGCAACGTCTACACAAGGAGGGCCTGGCAAGCAACCAGACCAGGGGCCAGCCATGCCTGCGAGATCACCCACTGTAGTCAGCCCACCACAAGGGGAGGACCCACAAAGTCATCTTAGGAGGCACCGCTAGAGCACAGAGCCCTGAGTGCTGCTGGGCTTCGCAGGAAGTCCCTGCCAAAGGTCATTCTCCAAGGTCAGGAAATGTAACCAAGTTATCAGATACACAGAAATGAAACCAGTGAATAAGGCACAAAGAGATGACAGGAGAACGTGTTCCAAATATAGGAACAAGTAGAAACCCTAGAAGAAGAACTATGTGGAGATATGCAATTTAACTGAGAAAATGTTCAAGGTACCAATTGGAAAGATGACCAAAGAACTCGGGAGAAGAAGGAACAAACAGAGGGAGAAGTTAGGGCTTTTTAACAAAGAGTTAGAAAATACAAACAACAACTAAACAAATGAAGAATACAATAACTGAAATGGAAAAATACACTAAAGGAATCGGCAGTAGATGAAATGATACAGAGGAATGGATCAGTGAACTAGAAGACAGAGTAGTGGAAATCACTGCTGCTGAGCAGAACAAAGAATAAAAAGAAATGAGGACAGTTTAAGAGATCTCTGGGGGCAACATCAAGTGCACCAGCATTCTCAGTGTAGGGGCACCAGAAGGAGAAGAGAGAATGTGGAAGGCAACATACTTGAAGACATAATAGCTGAAAACTTCCCTACCCTGGGAAAAGAAACAGACTTCTTGGTTGAAAATCCACAGTCTGAAACAGGATCAACCCAAAGGGGACACTGATACACTGCAATTAAAATGACAAAAATTAAAACTAAAGACAGAATATGAAAAGCATCAAGGTGAAAGCAACGAGTTACTTACAAAGGAGCTCCTATAAGGTTATCAGCTAACTTTTCAGCCAAGGTAAGTGTCCATCAACTGATAAATGAATAAAGAAGATGTGAGACACACACACACACACACACCACGTACACAATGGAATATTACTCAGATATGAAAAAGAATGCAATTCTGCCATTTGCAACAATATGAATGGATCTGGAGAGTATTATGGCTAGTGAAATAAGGCAGACAGAGAAAGATAAATACTGTGTTTCACCACTTATTCATGGAATCTAAAAAAAACAAATGAGTGAATATTACAAGAATGAAACAGACTTACAGATATATAGTACAAACCAGTGTTTACCATGGGGAGACGGATGGGGGAGGAGCAATGTAAGGGTGGGAAATTAAGGGGTAAAAACTACTACATATAAAGTAAATAAGCTGCAAGGATACATTGTAGAGCATGGGGAATTCCAGCCAATATTTTATAACAACTGTAACTGGAGTATAACCTATAAAATTCTTGAATCACTATGTTATACACCTGAAGATAATATTATAAATCAATTATACCTCAATAAGAAAAGAATAAATATGATACACAGAATTGTCAGGAGCCAGCACGGGAGTTCTCACCCATGACAAGGTCATGTGGGAGAGCCCTGACGGGCAATTGGAGTCAGGGCTTGAGGACCGCCCTGGATCTGCCTGAGCATCTACCCCAAAACCAGAACCTGTCTGTTTTACTATTTTATGACTTTTACCAACTCTTCTGACATTAACAGGGGGCTATCCCCGACCACCTTTCTCTGAAGGAAATCAACTTAGAGCTCTAGTTAATTAGCCTCCTGGGCATAATAAGAGTGTTTTAATCTAAACCCCTCAGATGGCTCTCTAACTTGTCTGACAGGTTTACCCGGACTCTTACAGCTACGCATACGATTGTTTACAGTCTCCCAACTGGAAGAGGCACGGGAAGCTTAAGATATTCAAATAGTATAGAGCCTCTCAGAGAGTTAGAAATTGTTAGACTAGAACTAGTAGAGGATTTCATTGTTGGGCCAGTGCTTGCTGCCAAGTTTCCACATCCCCTGTATTGTGTCCTTGGGAGTATATTAATTAATATAGTTGGTATATAGAAAAAATAAGTAGTGGCCTTGGTGCTAACAACTTTAGACCCTCAAGGTAATAAATTCCTTCCTTGTTGTAAACCCACTGCACCTCTGTCCTATAGGAATGCAACTTTATCTAACACCTTTGGAGGATGGCGCCAAACTTTAAAATAATTATTCTTAGAGAAAATAAGTCTTATGGTTGACAAACCTTTATCAAAGTCATAAAATGTTAACAGGCCTTCTGGCCAGAAGATGATGTAAATCACCTGAACCATTTGTATACGATAAGTTTGCAGAAAAGAAAAGCACGGTCTCAATAGGGATCAAAGACTGCTGACTTTGTATGATTTTACACCCCCTATTATCCTCTATGCACAACTTAAGGTATATAAGCTCCCTTTGAAAATAAAGCTACGGGCCTTGCTCAAAGCTTGGTCTCCCCGTGTCATTCTTTTTTGCTTCTTTTTCTCTCCTTTTTTTTCTGTTCTTTTTTCAGGGTGACCGACTTGGAGTGTGGGGGCTCTCTGAGACCACCTACTTGCCTGGGCTTCTAAGACCCACTTGAGAAGGTGCCTAAGGTGGGGCACCTTCCGCTATTCGAGAGGGCACCTGCGGCCTCCGTGGTCAGTGCAAACCTGGTGTCACAGGTTTTATTAGTTTCCCACGTAAACCAGTCAGGTCAAACCTTTGCGTCTTTTTCCTTTTATCTATCCTTTTTGCCAACGCTGTCCTCCCGAGGGAAGCCCTGGACCCAACTGGGGCTGGACCCCGATACAAAATAATAAAGAGAAAGAAATGAAAGAAATGCCCCGGAGACAATTCTTCATCTTCAGGTGTTTCCTTGCCCCTTTTTCCTAAGCTGTTAGACTGAAGTTTCACTTGCAACTGGCTTGCGGACACAGTGTTGTTAGAGAAGATGAAGTAGCCTGGTGGGCTAGTGTGCAGGGTGCCTAGAAAAGGTGGTGGGGCAGTCCTACAGAACTGGGGGAGCATCATGAGCCAGTGTCAAAGCCACACTATTGCAACGTTTCTCTTGACTGCACCCTGGCAGAACATGCTAGAATATGCTAACACATGAAGGAAAATATGCACAGCCAGATGGAAGTGGCGGGACCGTGCATCCCAACACTGCAAGCCTGCGTCTGCAGGAGCAGCCTAATGCTGAGCATCCGCAGCAGCTGCCTCAGTCTACCCACTGTAAGCCTGCGTCTGCAGGGGCAGCCTAATGCTGAGCATCCGCAGCAGCTGCCTCAGTCTACCCACTGCAAGCCTGCGTCTGCAGGGGCAGCCTAATGCTGAGCATCCGCAGCAGCTACCTCAGTCTACCCACTGTACTGCCTGCAGGCAGCTGCCACTTCACCCTCTGCAAAGGCCGTTCTAGACACAGACATAGTCCATTCCACCTGGACCCCAGCATCACACGTCAGCGGACAGTCCTGTCACATGGGCCTCCTTCCGTCTTCCAGGGTGAAGCACACATGTTGCCCACACACACCTGTCCCTCCTCCACAGACGGCCCCGCTCCGCGTGTGTGCCTGGATCACAATTCTGTCCCTCCCTGCTTTGTTTCCAGGGCCTCACGCTATTTACTATTCTATGTGTTATAAGTTGAACCCTTCCTTCAACCACCAGAAATGGAAACTCCATGAAGATACGGCCCTTGTCCTTTCTATATACTTCTATATTTTTGATGCCTAGCGCATGGCAGGTACTCAAAGTCATTTGTTGAAGGCAGGAATAAATAGATGAATAAGAGGTTAGAAATGAATAATCTGTGAGTCTTCTGATTCTTAAGTTCTAAAGTTCTATTTACAGAAGATCAAGTACATAAGGGATTTATGATTTAGGGTTAGAGGTTTTATCAAATTTCAATAATATTTATCTAAACAAATATCATTTTTCTTTATTCCTTTGCTTCAGATAAATTCACTTTAATTTTGAGCTTATCTTAAAGATGAAATAAATGAGACAGGAAATGTCAACAAATGATGCTTACTCTTCTTTCCATCCATATCTGCATGGATTTTCCGAGCCAAGAACCCGCTTTTGTACACAGCGGCATTGGGGTCGTGAGGAATGTCCAGGAATGGGTTGGTGGTGCTCCCAATGCGGCTGATGCTCTTTGGATGTGTTCCATTAGCCTTCTCATCGGCACCTTCGGACAGAGACTTTTTTTTCTCTTCATCGTCTCTAAAAGGATAAAACAAAGATGGAACACAAGGGTTGAGTAACACAATATTCAATGAACAGTTATCTGGTGTAAGAAATGATCATACTTTCTAATGGCCTGTAAGTCCTGATGACAAGGACCACGATAAGGACAGCTGCGGTTCCCTAAACACCTCCTGTGTGTCAGGCATTAGTGAGCGTGGCAGTCTCGGAAGACTGACATTAGTATCCCACACCACAGGTAAGGAAACAGACTCAAAGTTTACATAAACGTGCCAAAGCACAGTCCTAGGAATTACAGGAAGAAGCTGAGAGGATATGACTGCAAAGGCTCTAATGCCTCTGGCCTTTCCATCTACTACAGAACCCTCAGGTTTGTCTGCTTTCAAAACAAGTGGAACTTCTCTGGCAGAGATCGTGATTTTGATTTCTGCATGCCCTAGTATAGTGCCAAGCATACAGAATACGATAGGTGGAGACTAAGTCCAGTAAACAATATTAGACTATGTCTGCCAGATAACACCTCAGGTACAGCTGTCGGTGGGTTCCGACGGGGCACCACGCACCGCGCTCTGGCTTTCCTACGCATCCCATCACCAACCGAGGAAGCCGCTAATTGCCCAGCCCTGCCTTCGGAACCCCTGTTCCTTCAAGCAGGGAAGGTTTAACTCTGACATTACAATGTACATTAAGTATGAAGGAGGCGGTCAGAATCAATTAATAAAGAGGGGCAAGAGGAGAAGAAAGTTAACACGCTCTGATATACTGCTGGAAAACGCATAACCAGAATAGGAGCATTTGTCTTACTTCACCTGTTTCAGTATCCTGAATCACCTCTGGTTTCATTGTTGTTAAGCTTTGAATATTGAATTTTTTTCCTCAACATTTCCACCAAAATATGGAATCTAGAAAAACGGTACTGATAAACCACCTTGCAGGGCAGGAATAGAGAGCGGACTTGCTGGCACAGCAGGGGAAGGAGAGGGCGGGGCGCGCTGACATGCGCACACTAGGGGGAGGCGCCTGCAGCACCGGGAGCTCGGCTCAGGGCTCCGCGGTGACCTGGGGGTGGGGTGGGCTGGCGGAGGGAGGCTCAGAGGGAGTGGATGTAAGCATAGCTGACTCATGCTGTTAGACCGCAGAAATCAGCACACTATGATAAGGAACGATCCTCCAATTACAAATAAAAACTAATGATAAGAAATTCAACCAAAATATATTGAAAATAAACCACAAGCTTAATAATCACCAAAACTGCTTGTTTGGTTATCAGAGAAAAACAGTGTTTTTTTCCTCCACTGGTATTTTATAAATAATTATGAAATATATGAAAATAACACTGGACTCAGGTAACTGTATTTTACTTTTAATTTAACTTCTATTAATAGACAGTTTTGGGTTTGCAAAAGTACAGAGTTCCCTTATGCTCATCAACAAGTTACCGCAGTTGTGAATACTTTTTTTTTGGTTTTGGTCACACCACACAGCAGCGGGGATCTTAGTTCCCTTACCAGAGATGGAACCTAGGCCCTCTGCAGTGGGAGCATGGAGTCCTAACCACTGGACCCCCACGGAATTCCCCCCAGTGTTAACACCTTACAGAACCAAAATAAAACTGTCAGAATGAAGAAGCTAATGATGCAATACTAAGAAGTGAACTTCAGACTTCATTCAGATTTCACCTTTTTTTTCCACTAATGTTTTTTTTGTTTCCAGGATCCTACCCGTGACCCCACAGTGCATTTGGCTGTCATGAGTCCTTTGTTGCCTCCAACAGTGACGATTCTTAGGCTTTCCCTTGTCCTTCATGATCTAGACACTTGGAAGAGTACTAGTCGGTGGTTCTGTATGTTTGTTTGATGTCTTCTCAGTGTTCTTGCCTGGAGAATCCCAGGGACAGGGGAGCCTGGTGGGCTGCAGTCCATAGGGTCGCATAGAGTCGGACACGACTGAAGCGACTTAGCAGCAGTAGCATGATTAGACCAGGGCTATACACTCTTGAGAAGGATGTCATGGGTGATGCCCTCTCAGCCCACCACGTCAGGAGGTAGGTGTTTTATTGTCAGGGGGATGAACCTGGATTACTTGTTTAAGGTGGTTGGGGCAAGTTTCTGTCTGTGGAGTTACTGTTTTCCTTTGTAAATGATTTGTGGGAGATCCCTTGTGACTATGAACACATCCTGTTTCTCCTGAAGCTTCTGACCACTAATTTTAGCAGTCATCTGTGGGTCTTGCCTATGACAATAACATTGAAGTGATCTAATGGTGATTTTCTTTTATTTCCCTAATTTCTTCTTCATTACTAACTGGGATTCTTATTTGAGTATGGACACGTAGGTATTTATTTTATTCTTTGGATTATAGTCAAATACCACAATTACTCTTGTTCAAACTTTTCCAGCTTTGCTCATTGGATGGCCTACAAAATAGGCTTCTGCGCCCTAGCAACATCTCATCGTTTTTCCTTTCTGTTTTGTAAGTACATCCTTTCTTTCAGATACCACAAGATGCTACCTCCAAGCTCATCTTGTATTTTCCTTGTCCCAGTCCTGGAAGAAACCACTCTCCAAGGAGTCCAGTCCTATTTACTGGAGATTGGCACTCAGAAACCAAGTCTAGGCGCTAGGCATGCTCACTGCCTCCAAGCCCTCTCAACAGAAACACCTAGGGAAATGTGTGTGTAATATATATACACATACATATATATATATAAATATATAAAACATATATATATACATTCATCCAGCCATCTATCCCTCCCTCCCTCTCTTTCATGAGTTCATATGAATACATAGTGATATCTCCTACACAAGACAAAATTCATTCCAGCCTTTGCCCTTTGCTTACCTGTACTTCTTCAACAGTGAGAAACCTGGCTCTCTTATCTATAATATACTTATTTATATGTTCAACCCTAATAAATATATATAACAATGCTTACACAAGTCATTTGGAAAACAAACTAATTTGGTATGGTCTGAACTATATCTTGCATTCCCCATACTGTGGCTGATAGTTAAGAAATGAACAGACACAAAACCTATGGCTCCTTGAGATGCACAGCTCGGTGGAAATGCACAACACGTCCTGTATCCACCATCACAGGACCAGACAGAACGGTTCGGTCACCCCCCAATTCCCTCTGCTACCTTCTTTTAGGCAATTCCTCTCCCTGACCAGCTCCTGGAACTACCAGTCTCTCTTCCTTTCCAACAATTTTGGCATTCTTAAAATGTCACACAAATCGTTTATTTTACTTGGCAAAACATATTTAATACTCATCCATACTGTTGCGAGAATCAATAGTCTGTTCCCCTTTATTGCTGAGTACTATCTTATTTTCTAGACATACAGTTTACTTATGCATGTACTTTCCCTTACCCCACACCTCCAGCTTTGCTGAGGTAAAACTGATTTATTTACTTAGTTTTATATTTATTATTTTATTTCTGACTGACTGGGTCTTTGGTGCTGCATGTGGGCTTTCTTGAGTTGTGGTGAGCGGGGGCTACTCAGTAGTTGGGGTGCAAGGGGTCCTCATTGCAGTGGTCTCTCTTGTGGCAGAGCAGGGGCTCTGGGGTGCGTGGGCTTCAGCAATTGTAGCACGGAGGCTCAGTTTCCCCACAGCACTTGGGAATCTTTCCGGACCAGGGATCGAACTGGTGTACCTTGCTTTGCAAGGCAGATTCTTAACCACTGTAAGACCAGGGAAGCACCTAATTTACTAAGGTATTTTAAGTATACAACCTAAACATTTGATATACACATACATTGTAAAAGGTTCCCCAATATTGAACTAACAAGTTCAATACGTCACATATTTACAGATGTATTTATTTTTGGTAAGAAATTTAAGTATATCTCTCAGTAAATTTCAGTTACACAATGCACTGTTACCAACTGTGGTCACCAGGCTTTATATTATTTCCTCAGAATTTACTAACCTTTCAGCATCAAGTTTGTACCCTCTGAACAATCTCTCCTCATTTCCCCCACCCCACAGGGCCTGGAAACCACTTTTCTACTCTGTTTCCATTTAGTTGTCTGAAGCTTGTGACCCTGTGGACTGTAGCCTTCCAGGCTCCTCTGTCCATGGGATTCTCCAGGCAAGAATACTGGGGTGGGTTGCCGTTTCCTTCTCCAGGGGATCTTCCCGACCAGGAATCAAATCCGGGTTTCCTGCATAGCAGGCAGATTCTTTACTGACTGAACTATGAGGCAAGCCCTCTGTTTCTGTAAGTTAAACTTTAAACTTAACTTTAAAACTGTTAACAAAACTTTAAAACTAAAGAGCCTCTTGATGAAAGTGAAAGAGGAGAGTGAAAAAGTTGGCTTAAAACTCAAGATTCAGAAAACTAAGATCATGGTATCTGGTCCCATCACTTTAAGGCAAATAGATGGGAAAGAGTGGAAACAGTGACAGACTTTATTTTGGGGGGCTCCAAAATCACTGCAGATGGTGGCACAGCCATGAAATTAAAAGACGCTTGCTCCTTGGAAGAAAAGTTATTACCAACCTGGACAGCATATTAAAAAGCAGAAACATTACTTTGCCAACAAAGGTCCATCTAGTCAAAGCTATGCTTCTTCCAGTAGTCATGTATGGGTGTGAGAGTTGGACTATAAAGAAAGCTGAGTGCCAAAGAATTGATGCTTTTAAACTGTGGTGTTGGAAAAGACTCTTGAGAGTCCCTTGGACTGCAAGGAGATCCAACCAGTCCAGCCTAAAGGAAATCAGTCCTGATTATTCATTGGAAGGACTGATGCTGAAGCTGACACTCCAATACTTTGGCCACCTGATGTGAAGGGCTGACTCATTGGAAACGACCCTGATGCTGGGAATGATTGAAGGTGGGAGGAGAAGGGGACGACAGAGGACGAGATGGTTGATGGCATCAATGACTCAATGGACATGAGTTTGAGTAAACTCCAGGAGTTGGTGATGGACAGGGAGGCCTGGCGTGCTGCAGACCATGGCGTCGCAAAGAGTCGGACATGACTGAGTGACTAAACTGAACTGAAACTTTAAAAACAACTCTAGATATAAGTGATTCCCTATGGTATTTACCTTTCTATTTCACTTAGCATAATGCCCTCCAGTTCATCCAGGTTGTCAAAAATGACAGAACTTCTTTCTTATTTTAGGGCTACATAGTATACTGAGCGACTGCACTTTCACTTTTCACTTCCATGCATTGGAGAAGGAAATGGCAACCCACTCCAGTGTTCTTGCCTGGAGAATCCCAGGGACGAGGGAGCCTGGTGGGCTGCTGTCTATGGGGTTGCATAGAGTCAGACACGACTGAAGCGACTTAGCAGCAGCAGCAGTATATCTCTCTCTTGGTGTATGATATCTTTATCCATTCATTCATAGATGGACATTTGGTTGTTTTCATATTTGGCTATTGTAAATGATGCTGCTCTAAACATGGGAGTACAAAAACCTCAGAAATAATTTCTTTATTTTGGCTATTTATCTAAAAGTAGGATTGCTGGAACATATGGTAGTTGTATTTTTAACTTTTTCAGGAACATCTGTAATCCCTTCCACAGTGGCCGTGCCAGTTTACACTGCCACCAGTAGTGCTTTTGTGGGTCCTCTTTTTGTAACAGACTTGCCAGCGTTTGTTACCTCTTCTCTTTTTGATGACAGACATCCTAACAGGCAGTATCTCGTGTGGTTTTGATGCATTTCCACGGTAAGTGATGCTGAGCACCTTTACATACACCTGTCAACTTCTTTCACATCTCTTTGGAAAAAAATGTCTACTTAGGTCCTTTCCAAACTTTGAGTTATTTGATTTTATGCTAATGAATTACAGAAACTCATTGTATACTGTGGAATAATTAACCAATTGTCAGATATAAGATTTGCAAAAAATGTTCTTATTCCATAGGCTGCCTTTTCATTTTGTCGATGGTTTCATGTCATGCAGAGCTTTTTAGTCTGACGCAGCCCCACTTGTCTATTTTTGCTTGCTGCCAGATTAAAAAAAAAAAATCGGTCAAGACCAATGTCAAGGAGTTTAATGGTTTCAGGTCTTATATTCAAGGCTTTCATCCATTTTGAGTTGATTTTTGTGTTTGGTGTAAGATGAAGCCCAGTTTCATTCTTTTGCATGTAGATACCCATTTTCCTAACACTACTGAAGGGACAACCCTTTCTCCACTGTAATGTTTAACTACCTTGTGAGTTAAGCTCTGGGTTATTGGGTTCCACTGACCTATGTGTCTGTTTCTATATCAGTACCATACTGTTTTGATTGTTTTATAGTTTGAAACCAGGAATTTGTGATGTATCCAACTTTGTTCTTTTCCTCAAGACTGCTTTGGCTATTTGGGGGTCTTCTGTGGTTCCATACAAATTTTCAGTTCAGTTCAGTTCAGTCGCTCAGTAGTGTCTGACTCTTTGCGACCCCACGAATTGCAGCACGCCAGGCCTCCCTGTCCATCACAAACTCCCGGAGTTCACTCAAACTCATGTGCATCGAGTTGGTGATGCCATCCAGCCATCTCATCCTCTGTCGTCCCCTTCTCCTCCTGCCCCCAATCCCTCCCAGCATCAGAGTCTTTTCCAATGAGTCAACTCTTCGCATGAGGTGGCCAAAGTATTGGAGTTTCAGCTTCAGCATCAGTCCTTCCAAAGAACACCCAGGACTGATCTCCTTTAGAATGGACTGGTTGGATCTCCTTGCAGTCCAAGGGACTCTCAAGAGACTTTTCCAACACCACAGTTCAAAAGCATCAATTCTTCAGCACTCAGCTTTCTTTATAGTCCAACTCTCACACCCATACATGACTACTGGAAAAAGCATAGCTTTGACTAGATGGACCTTTGTTGGGAAAGTAATGTCTCTGCTTTTAGCTTTGTTCTATTCCTGTGAAAAATGCCATTGGGATTTTGATAAGGATTGCACTGAATCTTTAGATTGTTTTGAGTATTATGAACATTTAACAATATTAATCATTCAAATCCATTAGCACAGAACACTTTTGATTTGTGTCATCTTCAGTTTCTTTTATCAATGCCTTATAGATTTCAGTGTATACACCTTTAACTTGCTGGGTCAAATTTATCCCTAAGCATTTCATTGTTTTTGATGCTACTGTAAAAATGACTGTTTTCTTAATGTGTATTTCTGATAGTTTACTGTGGGTATATAGAAATGTGACTGATTTTTGTATATTGATTTTATATTATTCACTTAATTTATTAATTCTAATAGTTTTTGGTAGACTGTAGAGTTTTCTGTATATATTACGTTGTCACCTATAAATGAAGACAACTTCACTCTTTGCTTTTCAATATGAATGCCTTTTATTTTTCTCTCCTAATTGCCATGGTATCCTTATCTTCTTCCTGATTTTAGAAGAAATATTTTTCAAGGTTAAGCATGATGTTTACTGTGGGCTGGTCACACATGGCCTTTATTATGTTATGTATGTTCCCTCTATACTCAGTTTTTTGAGAGTCTTTATTAGAAATGGCTTTCTTGGTGGCTCAGACAGTAAAGAATCTCCCTGAAATGGAGACCCAGGTTCCCCTGGATCAGGAAGATTCCTTGGAGAAGGAAATGGCTACCCCTACTCCAGTACTCTTGCCTGGAGAATTCCATGAACACAGGAGCCTGGCAGGCTATAGACATGGGATTGCAGAGTCGGACATGACTGAGTGACTAATACACACATACACGTTAGAAACGGATGATGAATTTTGTCAAATGTTTTTTCTGCATCTACTGAGATTATAAGATTTTTATTCTCTGTTTTGTTAATGTGATGAGTCACATCTATAGATTTACAGATTTGACCCATCCTTGCATCCCTGGAATAAATCCTACTTGATCTTGACGTATGCTGCTTGTATTGTGAACTCAGCTTCCTAATATTTTGTCGAGGATTGTTCACATCTGTGTTCATCAGAAATCCTAATCTGTGATTTTCTTTTCTGAAGTGTCCCTGTCTGGTTTTGGTCTCAGGGTGAAGATGGCCTCATAAATGAGTCTGATGGAGATACTGCTCTTCATTTTTTTTCAATAGCTTAAGGATTGGCACTAATTCTTCTTTGAATGTTTGGTAGGATTTATCACTGAAGTCATCTGGTCTTGGACTTTTATTTGTTTTTTTCTTTATTTGATCAGTAATAAAATACCTGTCCAAGTAATTACTAGTAACTGGTCCATTCAGTTTTATGTTTTGTTTTTTCATGACTCACTCTTGGTACATTGTATGTTTCTAGGAATTCATCCTTTTCTTCTACTTTGTCCAATTTGTTGCTGTAATAGTCTCTTACGATTCTTGGCATTTCTGTGGAATCAGTTATAATTTCTATTTCACTTCTAATTTATTTGAAGTCCTCTTTATTTCAGTCCATATACAGTGTTTTTTTAAATGTTCTACTGAGGTTTTTGGAGAAGTGGCAACTCACTCCAGTATTCTCGCCTGGAGAATGCCATGGACAGAGGAGCCTGGTGGGCTATGGACCAGGGGGTCACAAAGAGTCGGACATGATTAAAGTGACTTAGCATGCACACAGTGAGGTTTTTGGATGAAAGTATGATTTTCCTCTCTATATAAACATTAGCCAAAAGAGGTAGTTACACGAATATGGGAGCCATTGGCTACACATGGCTACTTAGAACTTAAAGTGTGGGTAGTCCAAATTGAAATGTACAAGTAAAAAAAAGAAAATACACCATATTTCAAAAAGACAGTACAAAAAAGGAAAATATTTCAACAGTTTTTATACCGATTACATATTGACATGAGAATATTCTAGATACACTGGGCTAAATAACTGATTTATAAAATAAACTAGTTTTACCTTTTTTGTTTACTTTTATGATGCAACTACTGGAATTTTTTTAAAATTACTTATGTGGCATGCATCTCATATCTTTTGGAAAGATTGTTGTTAGAGAGGCTTGTATATCCTAAGACATATCAAAGCCAAAAACAAAAACAGGAGAATGATGATTGAGAAATGTTCAACACAATACTGCTCAGTAAAACCCTGACAGTAAAATGAGGGCTGAAAGTACTCAAGCCCGCAAAACGGGTATTCTTCATATTACAGAAGTTAACGAAAAGACCATGGCACCTTACAGTCGCATTTGCTTCATTCCTTCTCGTGTCACTGCGGGGTTTTATTGCTTTTACAGATATCATAAATCTCAGTGTTTTCCCATAAGGGAGGCTGTTTCCACTGTATTTGGGAGCAGATATAAATTATTCCAATTTACTGATAAAAGAATTCTATAGATTTATCTGCTATCAGCAACACAGCTTTTGCTGTTCTCAAAATAAACTGCGTCTTAAGTCCTGGACTTAACCACCCAGTGGCTCACACATGATTACACAGAGGACGGGATGAAGAATGTGTTGGGCAAGTGAACTCATTTCTACAGAAAACAGCCTACCCGTCTAGGACTTTTCTGTGTACAGTGAACCACTAAGACATACAAATAATTTTGTTAAAATAAGAAGAGACATAGCAGGACTCTCTATCTTACTTTTGAGGTGAATGATTCATATATGAATGTTTTGTACATTTAAATACCCTGGTAGAATATATTCTACTGAGATACCAGACATCTCAACACCTCACAACCTACAAAATTCCCCAATACATCCTTCATTCTGTCCTCTGTGTAATCACGTATGAGCCACCGGGTGGTCTAAGTCCAGGACTTAAGATGCAGTTTAATCTGAGAATAACTAAAACTCTGTTGCTGATAGTAGATAAATCTATTTCTCTGTTCTTTCTAAGATCGGCTGTAAATCATAAAATTTACTGTATCCTATATTACTTATGACTTTAATTTTTAAACAAAAAAGATAGATAAGGAATCATACTAGTCCACCCAAGTCTTATATTTCTCTGGAACAACTGCTTCTTAAAATTGGCAAGAGCTGAACATCATTACACTGACCCAGCCACTGAACAGATTTGAACTACCCCATTTGGCAAGTCTTAGCATAGTGGTGTTTCAGCTGTATCAAAGCTGTTACGCTAGCACCAAACTCAAAAAGTAAGCTATCTTGGAGGGACTTAGTTATATGAAATCTAAAATCTGAATTTAAATATAAATTGGTGGGACTTTAGTGGATGTGGATGTGTGTTTGTGTCTGGGGAAGGGAGGGAGTAATAGCTGAAATGAACAAAAACCTCTAGAGCAGAACTGGAATATTTACTTAACTTGAATTCATTCAGAAACAGTCATGAAGACTATGATATCAGAGCTGGACAATAAAGGTAAGCTCCAGAAATTTTCACCATTCAAACTGGAATTCTAAACTTATTAAATTAGCAATTTCTCATTCCCCGTACCCCAAACACTGGCAGCCACTATTTCACTTTCTGTCTCTATGAATTGAATGACTCTTTCCACCGCATATCAGTGGGAAGCATTTGTCTTTCCATGACAGGCTTATTTCACCTAGTATAATGTCTTCCAGGTCCACTTATGTTATCACAAATGACAGGATTTTCTCATTTTTTTTTGTGGCCGCATAACATCCCGTTATATATACTCCACAACTTGATCCACGTATCCAGGATGGATACTAGGCTGTTTCCTTGTCCTGACTATCATAAACAGTGCCGCTTCAAACATGGGAGTGCAAATAGTTTTTGAAGTTATTATTTTCATTTCCTTTGGATATCTTCGCAGCAGTAAAATTGCTGGATTGTATGGTAGCTTTGTTTTAATTTTTTGAGAGACCTCCATACTATTTTCTGTAGTGGCTATACCAGTTTACAATCCCATCAACAGGGCAGAAGGGCTTCTTTTTTTCCACATCCTTGTCAGCATTTATTGTCTCTTACCTTTTCGATGATGGGCATCCCTAATAAGCATGAGGTGATTTCTCATTGTGGTTTTGCATTTCCCTCAGATGATAAAGCGTCTGTCTACAATGTGAGAGACCTGGGTTTGATCCCCCGGTTGGGAAGATTCCCTGGAGTAGGAAACGGCAACCCACTCCAGTACTCTTGTCCTGAAAATCCCATGGACGGAGGAGCTTGGGGCAGGCTACTATCCATGGGGTCGCAAAGAGTTGGACATGACTGAGTGACTTCACTTTCATGATTAGTGATATTGAGCATCTCCTCGTGTACCAGCTGGCCTTTTAAGTACAGTTTCTTTGGGAAAATGTCTAGTCAAGTCTTATGCCCATTTGTTAATTGGAATATTTGTTTTTTTGCTATTGGATTGCATAAGTTCTTTATATATTTTGGATATTACCCCTTATCAGAAAATATACAATATTTCCTCTCTCACAGGTTGATTTTTTTGGGGGGGGTTACTTTATTTTACTTCTATCTCTTCAGAACAAGTTACTAAATAAAGTGGCTGAATCTCTGTTCTTCACTCTAGCATCTTTGATTTTTAAAATTTATTTTTAATTGAAGTATAGTTGATTTACCTTCTTATATTTGCTTTTTCGCTTTGTCGGTTATTTCTTTTGATGTGAAGAAGCTTTTTGTTTGATGTGTTCCCACTTGTTTTTCATTTTGTTGCTTGTCTTTTAGGTGTTATATCTTAAAAATCATTGCCAAGACCCACATCTTTTTTTCATGTTTTCTTCTAGGAATTTCATGGTTTTACATTCAAGGTCTTACATTTCAATTTCAGGTCTTACAGTCAAGTCTTTAACCCACTTTGACTTAATTTTTGTGTGTGGTATAAGATAGGTATCTAGTTTTATTCTTTTACATGTGAATATCCAATTTCCCCAGCAACACAGATTAGAGAGACTTTTCCCCATTGAGTATTCTTGGGTCCTTCGTAAGGTGTCAGTTGGCCGAATGCGCTTGGCTTACGCGGGGGCCTCAGTCCTGGTCCACTGGTCTTTTTGTTTTTATGCCATCACCACACTGTCTTCATCACATTACCTTTATAAGCACAGCTTGAAATCAGGAAGTGTGATGCTGCCTGCCTGGATGGGACCCAGGGTCTGCAAGGCTCCCTGTTTGGGACCCTGAATCAGTCCAGAGTGTGCCCTGACATCCTCGTTAGGTGAACTCACTGGTTTTGCCTTGCAGATGGAGGAAGCCTGGGGCTGCGCTTGGTGTTCAGCACGACCGGAAACAGGGCTGCTGATGGGCAGCTCAGCTTCCTAGGCGCGCTGGGAAGGTTCCCTGGCTGGGTGGGTGCAAGCTGCAGGTGGCAAAAAGTGGGGCTATGAATCAGTCCCCCTTCCTGAACTCAGCCAGAAGAGCAGCTCCAAGGCCACTGATGAGGTCTGTGCGGTCCTGACTCCAGCTGACCTGTGGCTCAAGTTCCCTGGCCAGACAGCTTTGGCTCTAGAGGCGATCGGCTCTGCTTCCCCTCCTCTCGGCTTGAGCACTGCTGGCTTATGCAACTTCCAGGAGTCCTCAGCAGCCCTTCCTGTCCGATGGGGCTGGGGCCACACTCGGCAACAGGGATGACTATGACTCCGCTCTTCTGTTTGGGCTGGAGTCAACCAGGCTCAAGGGCTGCAGAACTTCCTCATCGGGGACCTTGTTTAGGCAGACCTACACCCTGCTCAATTGCCCTGGTCAGCCCGGGGCCACTGACTTGGGTCAGCAGATGAGCACAGCTGCTGGTTGGGTTAATAATTGGCCATGCAGGTAGGAACGTGGTCTGCCAAGCCCCTCTTCCTCCCCCGTCTCAATCAGACACCCAGGACCGAGCCCCAAGGCTCCCAGGTGATTCCCAAGTGCGAGATCAGAGCAGGGACTCCTACAAAGACACGCACAGTGCCGAGTGCGGTGCGGGGTCGAGTCGGGGGTGGGTGGGGGGGGGCGGTTCTGGTTGGCGGCCGGTTCTCCCTTCTCATGGAGCGGGGGAACCATAGGCTCAAGGGAGACCCCTCTGCATGGTGTTGGGGGCGCTGGCCTGGGGAAGGGGCCATGTAGTCAGCACGCAGCTCTCCTCCTGCCCTTCTGGTGCTGGCTGCTTTGTCTCTGGGGTACAGGGGTGCTTCTGGCTCCCTCTGTGTTCCAGGAGTCTCTCAGGGGTGTCTTTTTTTGTTACTTGTTGTTTTTAGGAGGGGGAGTAAAGTCGGGAACAACCTGTGCTGCCATCTGGATGACGTCCTTACTTCTTTTTCATTGATGTATAGTTAATGTATAACATTATGTAAGTTACAGGTGTACAATATAGTGATTCACAATTTGAAAGGTTATACTCCATTTATAGTTATTATAAAATACTGGTTATACCCCCATGCTGTACCATGTTTCCTTGTAGCTTATTTTATACAGAGTAGTCTGTGCCTCTTAACCCTCAACTCTGCTGCCCCTCCCTGCTTCTCTCCCCACCGGTAAGTGCTAGGCGGTTTCTCTTAACCCTCAACTCTGCTGCCCCTCCCTGCTTCTCTCCCCACTGGTAAGTGCTAGGCGGTTTCTCTTTGTGAATGGTTTGTTTTGTTTTTTTTTTTTGGTTGTTGTTGTTATATTGACTAGTTTGCTTTATTTTTTAGATTCCACATGTAAGTGACATCACATAGCGTTCTCCTTTCTCTGTATGACTTATTTTACTGAGCACAGTACCCTCCAAGTCCTTTCAGGTTGTTGCCAATGGCAACATTTCCTTCTTTTTATGACTGAGTACTATTCCGGTGTGCATCACATCTTTGTCTGCTCATCTGTTGATGTACACTCAGGTTGTATCCATGTCTTGACTACTGCGAGCAGTGCTGCTACGCATGGTGGGCAGCATGCATCTTTGTGAGTTCATAATTTTTCAGAACACAGAATTTTAGGTTTGACGTTTGCCTCTCGACACTTTAAATGTCTCACTATCCCCTCTGCCTACATAGTCTGAGTCAGAGGTTCTTGGGTTTGTTCCTTCAAAGGTAAGGTGCTTTTCTCATCCAGCTTCTTTCAAGACTTTTTTCCTTATCTTTGATTTTCTGCAGGATGTAAATGAAGTGCCTGGCTGTGCTTTTTTTTTTTTTTTTCACAGCTGCAATTTTTACCCTGCTTGGTTTTCTCAGTTTCCTGGATTGATGGCTTGGTGTCTGACCTTAACTTGGGGAGAATTCTCGGTCATTGCTGCTTCAAGTATTTCCTGGTCCCTCTTCCCCAGGCCTTGTGTGTGTGTCTCTCTCTCTTTCTCTCTCTCTTCTCTTTCTGGCACTCATTATGTGCATGTTTTTTAATATTTTGAAGTTCTCCCAGAGTTCTTGGATATTCTGTTCCTTCTCCTCTTCCAAGTGTTTTTTCTCTTTGCTTTTCTGTTTTTGAAGTTTTTATTGACATATTCTTAAGCTCACAGAGATTCTCTTCTCAGATGTGACCAGTCTACTAATGAGCTCATCCAAAGCATTCTTTACTTCTGTTGCAGTGTTTTTGATCCCCGGCATTTCTTTTTGATTCTTCTTAGATTTCCATTTCTTTGCTCACACTGTCCATCTGTTCTGCATGCTGTCTACTGTATTCATTAGAGCCCATGGCATAGTAATTGTTGCTTTAAGTTCCTGGTCTGATGATTCCAAATTCAAGCCATGTCTGAGTCTGGTTTTGATGATGGCTCTGTCTTTCCAAACCATGCACCTTTTAGTATGGCTTATAATTTTCTCTTGAAAGTCAGAATCAATGTACTGAGTAAAAGCAACTGCTACAAACAGGGCTGTCATGGGGAAGGGAAGCATTCCACAGATCTCGGATTTGGTCTCGGTCTTTCACCAGCCTGTGCCTCTGAACTGTGAACTTCACCGTGCTTCTCGGCACCCACCCCAGCATCCCTCGGCAAACCCAGAGGGTCGGGCTTGTCTCTCTCCTTCAGTTCTGGTTTCTCAGCCTGCATTCAGGTTAGGGGTGCTGAGCCTAGCACGTCCAGCAGTCACTCAGATCCCCCTGCATTTTCCAATCGAACTTTCTAGGGTGCCCTGAACTTAGGGTTATAAAGTGGATGACTCACTTCATTTGACTCAGTGTTTTGTGTACATACTTCTCTTGCCAGAACATTGAAAACAGGAGTACAGTATGAATTAGGTCCTCCACCTTCAGCATCTAGTCATTACCATGAACATCATCCTAACTTAATTTCTTAACCCCACAACCACCCGAAATAGATACGGGTTATCAACGCAGTGAAAAATCAAGGTTCAGACAGGTCAGCCTCTCACGGGCAGGGAACGGGGGGCCTCCCTGATTAAAAAGATTTGAAAGTCCCCATCTACAGGAATGCCTGTTGAGCACAGAAAGCAGTGAGCAGCCAAGCCCTTGCTTGGCTCCAGGAGGGAGTCACTGCCAGCTCAGAAATGATTACAAGGAGCCTTTGCCTGCCAGGCAGTGTGCTAGGCAGTGAGAAGATCAGGGTGATTAAGGCCCTTTGAAGGACTCATAGTCCAGCAGGGGGAAAAATACAAATGATAATGGGTAGTAAGTTTATATAAAAAGGAGTCTTATAATACACACTTTGATAGAGGTGAGCACAAACCAGTGTAGGGCCAGCCAGAAGGGAAGAGTTCATATCAAACATGCTGCTGCTGCTGCTGCTAAGTCACTTCAGTCGTGTCCAACTCTGTGCGACCCCATAGACGTCAGCCCACCAGGCTCCCCCGTCCCTGGGATTCTCCAGGCAAGAACACTGGAGTGGGTTGCCATTTCCTTCTCCAAAACATGCTGAATAATAAGCAAAAAGAATCTGTATGGAGTCTAGTGGGGAGATGAACTGTGGTGATTATCATACAGCTCTGTAAATTTATAAAAAACCATGAAATCAGACATTTAAATGGATGAATTTTACAGTATATAAGTTATACTGGACATCAAACCAGTCAATTCTAAAGGAAATCAACCTTGAATATTCATTAGAAGGACTGACGCTGAAGCTGAAGCTCCTGTGCTTTGGCCTCCTGATGTGAAGAGCTGACTCACTGGAAGACTCTGATGCTGGGAAAGATTGAGGACAGGAAGAGAAGGCAGTGACAGAGGACGAGATGGTTGGATGCCATCACCAACACAATGGACATGAGTTTGAGCAAGCTCTGGGAGATGGTGAAGGACAGGAAAGCCTGTGTGCTACAGTCCACAGGGTCACAGAGTTAAATGTGACTGAGCGACTGTGAACAACAAAGTTATACCTCAGTAAATCCATTCCTAGAAATTGAATATAGTGGTTGAGTGCAGGCACAGAACATTAAGTTGCATATAAACTCAATACTGTGATCAAGTGATAGCTGGAAAATAAAGTGAAGAATAACATTATAAAAAATGTGCTGATGTGTCATGGGGCTTCTAACTTATATCACGTGGCACAGGCGGGTTGAGTTTAAAATGGACCTGTCTTTGTCACTGACCAAAAAAAGAAAAAAATGAAGCTCAATTTTAAAATTCTGATGAAAACAGGAAATATATTTTATTTTCTAAAATTACCTTATTCTGACAGACACCTTACCTGTAAAAAAGAGAATATGCTTTTATTAAAAATGTCAACTCCAGCATTGGCCCTTTCACACTAAAGAATGCTGCCAGATGGGAGGAGGAGGTAGGTCTTCTGAAATAAAGGCTCTGACTACATGTACAATGACTATAGCATGCTTTCCAAACTGAGAAAAAATTAACTGCAGATATTAATACAGTTAAAAAAAAACACAGTTGGAAGTATACTGGGGTCAAGACGGATGTTAGATGTTTTCAAAAGATGTGTTATGAAAATTTTAATGGGCAACTAAAAATAACTTCCTCATTACTAATCAGGCTCAGTTTTTCACCTAGGAAAATGTAGGTTTTGTGTGTATACTACCATGTACACATACAAAACGCTCAGTGGAATCCAAACAGCTATGGTCTAAAATGTCCCAGGTACTGTGTTAGCCATCGTGTGCATATTCATGCAGAAATTATGTTTATTGTATTTCCTTCTAAGCAAAGGCTTAGCAATTGAATAGATGATACAAAATTCTAAATCATCAGCATATTAGGAGAAAACTTTCCTTATATCCCAGCCTCTATAATTTTTTGTATCTCAGGGATTTAAAATTACTTTGGAATGAGTGGGCTACTGACATTACAGCCACATTCCATTTGCTCTCCAATCTGTTTGCTCAGCATATTCTGCAGTTAAAGATAATATTTGTGAATTATATCGCTTTTGTCTCATTTTTTCTGGATATTAAAGCTGTTATAACAATAAAATTCTTAAAAATTCTAAGTATCCATCTCAATCTCATCATTGAGATGCCACTTACACAGAAAGCTGACATCTTTTTTTTTTTTTTTTAACTTGTTCTTAATTTTAAAGCTAAAAGTTGGGTGACAAATGTATCCGGTTTCCTATCTACCTGAGTCCAACATATTTGCGCTGGCTGAGAAAAATAGCTACTTACAGATTAAATGCTAAGTGTGAGCTATGATTCAGATTCTTCATAAAATTATACTTCAGAAAGTTAAGTGAGAGAACTCTCCCTAATTCTACACCCTGAAATCTTCCTTTAAATATCAAAATCCAGGATTCACATTCAGTATCATTTTTAGCCAACAAATTTTTAAGCAAAATCAACTCTTCAGGTCAAAATCTAATTCAAGTTAATAATCACCTTTTTATAACTAAGACATTGCTGTTTTTTTGTTCTTTATCTTATACTCAAAGCATTTTCACTGAACTTCTAAACAGAACAATCAAACCAATAACATCCTTTATACTTTTACCTAATGTTCACATAGATTATCTTCTAAATTTGTGAGTTCCACCTAATATTAACATTAGAATTATTATTAAGATTCCAGCATGATCAGTATTCTTCCATTAGGCAGGTAAGTGTGACCAACTGAGTGATGACGGTGTCACCAAGAAAAGAAAATCTGTCACTGCTTTATCTTTTTCCTCTTCTGTTTGCCATTGAGTGATGGGACCAGATGCCATGATCTTAGATTCTGAATGTTGAATTTCAAGTCAGTTTTCTCACTCTCCTCTTTCACCTTCATCAAGAGGCTCTTTAGCTCCTCTCCACTTTCTTCCATTAAAGTGGTATCATCTGCATACCTGAGGTTGTTGGTATTTCTCACAGCAATCTTGATTCCAGATTGTGATTCATCCAGCCCAGCGTTTCTCATGATGTACTCTGCATATACGTGAAATAAGCAGGGTGACAGTCTACAGCCTTGATGTACTCCTTTCCCAATTTTGAACCAGTTTGTTGTTCCATGTTCGGTTCTAACTTGCTTCTTGATATGCAGACAGGTTTCTCAGGAGACAGTTATGGTAGTCTGGTACTCCTATCCTTTTTTTTTTTTTTTAAGGGTTTTCCCCAGTTTGTTGTGATCCACACAGTCAAAGGCTTTATGGTAGTCAATGAAGCAGATGTTTTCCTGGAACTCCCTTGTTATCTGCATAATCCAGCAAATGTTGCAATTCGGTCTCTGGTTCCTCGGCCTCTTTGAAACACTGCGTGCACGTGTGAAAGTTCTCGGTTCACCTACTGCTGAAGCCTAGCTTGAAGGATTTTGAGCATAACCTTACTAGCGTGTGTAATGAGCACAACTGTACAGCAGTTTGAACATTCTTTGGCACTGCCCTTCTTTTGGGACTGGAGTGAAAACTGATCTTTACTAGTCCTGTGGGCACTGCTGCATTTTCCTAATTTGCTGGCATATTGAATGCAGCACTTTAACAGCATTATCTTTTAGGATTTGAAATCGCTCAGCTAGAATTCTCTCACCTCCACTAGCTTTGTTTATAGTGATGTTTCCTAAGGCCCGTTTGCCTTCATACTCCAGGATGTCAAGCTCTAGGTGAAGGACCACACTATTGTTTATCCAGGTCATTAAGACCTTTCTTGAATAGTTCTTCTGTGTATTCTTGCCACCTCTTCTTAATCTTTTCTGCTTCAGTTCAGTTCAGTTCAGTCGCTCAGTCGTGTCCGACTCTTTGTGACCCCATGAACTGCAGCACGCCAGGCCTCCCTGTCCATCACCAACTCCCGGAGTTCACTCAAAACTCGTGTCCATTGAGTCAGTGATGCCATCCAGCCATCTCATCCTCTGTCATCCCCTTCTCCTCCTGCCCCCAAATCCCTCCCAGCATCAGGGTCTTTTCCAATGAGTCAACTCTTCACATGAGGTGGCCAAAGTATTGGAGTTTCAGCTTCAGCATGAGTCCTTCCAAAGAACACCCAGGGCTGATCTCCTTCACAATGGACTGGTTGGATCTCCTTGCAGTCCAAGGGACTCTCAAGAGTCTTCTCCAACACCACAGTTCAAAAGCATCAATTCTTCGGCGCTCAGCTTTCTTCACAGTCCAACTCTCACATCCATACATGACCAATGGAAGAACCATAGCCTTGACTAGACAGGCCTTTGTTCACAAAGTAATGTCTCTGCTTTTTAATATGCTATCTAGGTTGGTCATAACTTTCCTTCCAAGGAGTAAGCGTCTTTTAATTTCATGGCTGTAGTCACCATCTGCAGTGATTCTGGAGCCCAGAAAAATAAAGTCTGACACTGTTTCCACTGTTTTCCCATTTCCCATGAAGTGATGGGACCAGATGCCATGATCTTAGTTTTCTGAATGTTGAGCTTTAAGCCAACTTTTTCACTCTCCTCTTTCACTTTCATCAAGAGGCTCTTTAGTTCCTCTTCACTTTCTGCCATAAGAGTGGTGTCATCTGCATATCTGAGGTTATTGATATTTCTCCCGGCAATCTTGATTCTAGCTTGTGCTTCCTCCAGCCCAGCGTTTCTCATGATGTACTCTGCACAGAAGTTAAATAAGCAGGGTGACAATATACAGCCCTGATGTACTCCTTTTCCTATTTGGAACTAGGCTGTTGTTCCATGTCCAGTTTTAACTGTTGCTTCCTGGCCTGCATATAGGTTTCTCAAGAGGCAGGTCAGGTGGTCTGGTATTCCCATCTCTTTCAGAATTTTCCACAGTTTATTGTGATCCACACAGTCAAAGGCTTTGGCATAGTCAATAAAGCAGAAATAGATGTTTTTTTGGAACTCTCTTGCTTTTTCCATGATCCAGCGGATGTTGGCAATTTGATCTCTGGTTCCTCTGCCTTTTCGAAAACCAGCTTGAACATCTGGAAGTTCACGGTTCATATATTGCTGAAGCCTGGCTTGGAGAATTTTGAGCATTACTTTACTTGCTTCAGTTGAGTCCTTACTATTTCTGTCCTTTACGATGCCCATCCTTGCATGAAATATTCCCTTGATATCTCCAGTTTTCTTGAAGAAATCTCTAACCTTTTCCATTCTATTGCTAAGCTCTATTTCTTTGCATTGTTCTTTTAAGAAGCCCTTATCTCTCCTTGGTATACTCTGGAACTCTGCATTCAGTTGAGTATATGTTTGCCTTTCTCTGTTGCCTTTTGCTTCACTTCTTTCCTCAGTTATTTGGAAAGCCTCCTCAGACAACCATTTTGCCTTCTTGCATTTCTTTTTCTTTGGGATGGTTTTGGTTACTGCCTCCTGTACGATGTTACTAACCTCCGTTCACAGTTCTTCAGGCGCTCTATCAGATCTAATTCCTTGAATCTATTCATCACTTTCACTGTATAATCATAAGCGATTTGATCTAGGTCATACCCAAATGGCCTAGTGATTTTCCCTCTGTTATCAATTTGAGCCTGAATTTTGCACTAAGGAGCTCATGATCTGAGCCACAGTCATCTCCAGGTCTTGTTTTTGCTGACTGTATACACCTTCTCCATCTTCGGCTGCAAAGAATATAATCAATCTGATTTCAGTATTGACCATCTGGTGATGTCCTTTGTAGAGTCATCTCTTGTGTGGTTAGAAAAGGGTGCTTGCTCACTTGACAAAACTGTTAGCCTTTGTCCTGCTTCATTTTGTACAAGGTCAAACTTGCCTATTATTCCAGGTATCTCTTGAGTTCCTACTTTTTCATTCCAATCCCCTATGATAAAAAGGACATCTTTTGTTGGTGTTAGTTCTAGAAGGTCTTCATATAACCATTCAACTTCAGCTTCAATGGCATCAGTGGTTGGGGCACAGAGTTGGATTACTGTGATGTTGAATGGTTTGCCTTAGAAATGAATCAAGATCATTTTGCAGTTTTGAGATTATCCCCAAGTACTGCATTTTGGACTCTTGTTGACTCTGAGAGCTGCTCCATTTCCTGTAAGGGATTTCTGCCCATAGTAGACATAATGGTCATCTGAACTAAACTCTCCCATTCCATTTTAATTCACTGATTCCTAAAGATGTCGATGTTCAATCTTGCCATCTTCTGCTTGACCACATCCAATTTAGCTTGATTCATGAACCTAACATTCCAGGTTCCTTTGAAGTATTGCTCTTTACAGCACTGGATTTTACCTTCACCACCAGATACATCCATAGCTGATTCCCTCTTTGGCCCAGTCACTTCTTTCTTATTGGGGTGTGGGTGCTAAGTCGCTTCAGTTATATCCGTCTCTTGGTGATGCTATGATCTATAGCCCCCCAGGCTCCTCTATGTGGGGATTCTCCAGGGAAGAATACTAGAGTGGGCTTCCATTTTCTTCTCCAGTGGACCATGTTTCGTCAGAAACATAACCAGCCCAACTTGGTGGCCCCACACAGCATGGCTCAGCGCTTCATGGAGTTACACAAGCCCCTCTGCCACGACAAGGCTGAGATCCATGAAGAGAACACTAGCCAAACTAAAGTTCATTTAAAAAATGATAAAGAGCCCAAACAATGGCCTATTGGTATTTAAAACCACATTTCTGAAAGCTGAAGGCTTCCATAACACAGGATCCAACAGACAGAAAGGTCCGTGTGCCAGGACATCACGTGTCAGCCAGGACAATACAATACAGGAGGGTAGGCAGAAAACAATTTAATTTATAAGCGAAAACAAAGGCATTGAACTATTCTGGTAAACTGAGTTATAGAGTAACATAAAACAGCACAGATTATCCCATGATACAAGGTTGTAAAAATGTTTATTCAGAGTTAAAGAACAGCTATACATAATGAAAGCAAGGTCAATGCTGCTGCAACCCAGACACTGGGAGAAGCAGGAGAGTGGAGCGCCCAAAAGTATATTATTTACATTTAATTCTGCTGTGTGTTCTAACAACAAAGCTGGATTCATGAATTTTTAATGCTTCTTACAATTAAATATTGTATTTAATCCTAAATACAATAAAAGCAGTACATATGAAGGTCCAAAGTAGAAGACCATTAATTTTCCTTCTGCATGATACTGCACTTATTTTATTTTCCCTTTTCTATTAATTGCTATATTCTCTGAAGGTCCACTGGTAGCTAAATTTTAAGCAATTCTAACTTAAGTTATAAGTGCCTCTTATCCACTTCAACTCACCTTACCATCCCATTCAAATCAGAAAGAGTAACCACCCCTCATTTAAAAAAATAAGTGAACAAGTAAAAATAAATGCATGTTTGTCTATTAGGCTGTAAGACTTCTTAAGGCCAAGGAAAATGTCTTAATGCCTTTTCTTTTCTGTGAATTTCCAGCATACTGCCTGGTACAAAGAAGCTTTATGAATTAAGAACAACCTCACAAAGGAAGTGGGGAAGAAACAGTGCTTGTCCTGCAGGAGGGAGCCGAGACCTTCTGCAGGCACCTGGCTGACTGCATTCCTCACTACTGCTTTTATGTGTTTGTCCGGGTACAGTCCACCCGCTCCAGTTGCTCCCAGGTTATGTTCTTGTTAGGTAGAGAACCTCTGTCTTTTTCATATGTGTATCTACGTTTTACCACAGGGCCAGGCACAGAAACAGCTGCTTCAAAGGTTGTTTGTGGAATAGATGAATGACCAGTAATTCTAGAAGCATTTCATGAGACTATAAATTTAACATAAATCTCTCTTAATATACATTCAGATGTGATCCCTGCCTAGCAAAGATTTGCTAAGAGTATGTGGCTACAGACAGAAAAAGAAACGCATTTAAGTCAGTTCTAATGAGGTGGATGAACCTAGAGCCTATTAAACACAGTGAAGTAAGTCAGAAAGAGAAAAACAAATATCATGTATTAACATGGAATCTATGTTCTACTGATAAACCTATTTGCAGGGCAGCAGTGGAGATGCAGACATAGAACAGGCTTGTGGACGCAGAGGAGGAAGGAGAGGGCGGGACGAATTGAGAGAGGAGCACTGAAACATATGCATTATTATATGTACAACAGATGGCCAGTGGGAATTTGCTGTATAATGCAGGGAGCTCAAACTGGTGCTCTGTGCCAATCTAGAAGGGTAGGAGGGGGTGGGAGGTGGGAGGGAGGTTCAAGAGGGAGGAGACATATGTATGTGCTGTGCTCAGTTGCTCAGTTGTGTATGACTCTTTGTGACCCCATGGACTGTAGCCCCCCAGGCTCCTCTGTCCATGGGATTCTCCAGGCAAGAATACTGGAGTGGATAGCCATGCCCTCCTCCAGGGGATCTTCCCAAAGCAGGGACTGAACCCAGGTCTCCCACCTTGCAGGTGGATTCTTTACCATCTGAGCCACCAGGGAAGCCCATGAATACTGAGTGGGTAGCCTATCCCTTCTCCAGGGTATCTTTCCAACCCAGGAATTGAACCAGGGTCTTCTGTACTGCAGGCAGATTCTTCACCAGCTGAGCTACCAGGGAAGCCCAGACATACATATACCTATGGCTGATTCATGCTGATGTATGGCAGAGAATAATACAATATTATAAAGCAATTTTCTTTCAGTTAAAAAATAAATAATAATAATGAAAAAGAGTGTGTGGCTACAGAGAAGTGAGGCAGCATGGTACTGCCAAGGGGAGCCAGGATTGCTAGAAAAACACATCCTGGCTTTGTCTCTACACTAGTTCTGTGACTCTGGATTTGTTAATAAATGCTTCTTGGCTCCATTTACCTAGTACATGAAATGGGAATACTGGACTGTACTTTTCAAAAAAGTTTTCTTCAGTATGGATTACTTGAGAAAAGTAATATTCAGTAGAACTCTATATATTTTAAAAAGATAAAAATGGGGCTACTTTGGTTATTTGAAGTAGGTGTGATGCTTGTATGAGGTAGAAGTGGGTCCCTGTCATACTTCCCTTTCCCCTCACTCACATCACCTAGGGAGGTCACTAAACATCTCCCTGGACCCTAACTGGAACCCAGTTAGAAACCTATGAGTAAACCTACCTAAGGAAGTAAAAGACCTGTAGTTGGAAAAGCATGAGATATGGTGAAAGGAACTGAAGATGACACAAACAAATGCAAAGATACACCATGTTCTTCGCCTGGAAGGATTACTATTGTTAAAATGATCATACTACCCAAGACAATCTACAGATTCAATGTAAATCCTGTCAAAATAATAATGGCATTTTTTTTTCACAAAACTAGAATAAATTTTTTTTTTCAGAAAAAAATAATTTTAAAGTTTATATAGAAACATGAAAGAGCCCAAACAGACAAAACAATCTTGAGAAAGAAGAACAGAACTAGGGAATCACACTTCCTGGCTTCAGACTACACTACAAAGCTACAGTAATCAAAACAGTATGGTACCGGCACAAAAGCAGATACATAGATCAACGGAACACGACAGAAACCCAGAAATAAATCCACACACTTAGGGTCAGTTAATCTATGACAAAGGAGGTAAGAATATACAACAGAGAAAAGACAGTCCCTTCAATAAGTGGGGCTGTGAAAGCTGGACAGCTACATGTAAAAGAATGAAATTAGAACATTTGAACACCATATACAAAAATAAAGTCGACGTTGGGATTAAAGACCTCAATGGAAGACTAGATACTATAAAACTCCTAGAAGAAAACATAGGCAGAACATTCTTTGACATAAACCATAGCAATATTTTTTTTTTGTATCCATCTCCTAAGGTTAAAGAAATAAAAGCAAAAATAAACAAGTGAAGCCTTTAAACTTAAAAGGTTTTGCATAGCAAAACAAACCACTGAGAAAACACAAAGACAACCTACTGAATGGGAGAAAATATTTGCAAATGATAAAAAAATGGACAGAAGACCCGAATAGACATTTTTCCAAAGAGAATATGCAGATGGCCAAGAGGCACATGAAACAATGGTTAACATCACTAATCATATGGGAAATGCAAATCAAAGTCACGATGAGATATCACTTCACAGCTGTGAGAACGGTTGTTATCAAAAAGAACACAAATAACAAATGCTGGTGAGGATGTGGAGAAAAGGGAACCCTCAGACACTGTTGGTGGGAATATAAACTGGAGCTGCCACTGTGAGAACAGTATGGAGATTTCCCAAGAAACTAAAGAACATCCATATGATTCAGCAATCCCACTGCTGGGTAAATATCTGGGAAGAAAGCACTAATCCAAAAAGATATATGCACTCCAATGTTTCTAGCAGCATTATTTTACAACTTCCAAGATGTGGAAGACACCTAAGTGTCTATCAACCAATGAATGGATAAAGAAGATGTGATGTATACACACAATGGAACGCTACTCAGCCACATACAGAATGACATTTTCCATTTGCAGCGACATGGATGGACCGCGAGGGCAGAATGCTAAGTGACAAGTCAGAGAGATGAAGACAAAGACTGTGTGACACCACTCCAATGTGGAGTCTAAAAAATACAGCAAACCACTGACTACAGCAAGAAGGAAGCAGATTCACAGATGCAGAAACAAACCAGTGGGGCAGGGAAGGCAAAGACTGTGTGACACCACTCCAATGTGGAGTCTAAAAATACAGCCAACCACTGACTACAGCAAGAAGGAAGCAGATTCACAGATGCAGAAAACAAACCAGTGGGGCAGGGAAGGCAAAGACTGTGTGATACCACTCCAATGTGGAGTCTAAAAAATATAGCAAACCACTGACTACAGCAAGAAGGAAGCAGATTCACAGATGCAGAAAACAAACCAGTGGGGGAGGGAAGGCGGGAGGGACAATACACGGGGAGGAGATCAGGAGGCACAAACTACTAGGTGCAAAGTAAGCTGCATGGACATATTGTGCTCATGGGAAATACGGCCAGAACTTAATAACTATGAATGCAATATACCCTTTAAAACTTGTGAATCACTATGTTGAATACCTGTAATTTATATAATATTGGACATCAAGTATACGTCAATAAAAATAAAATAAGAGAGCACCAAGGTTCCTCCTCTGCAAGTGAATATCATCCTACAAATTCTGCAGCAGCACCCTCCCTGTAACTATCGTCTGAACTTTCACAATTGTGCAAAATCTTTCAGGAAATGCTACTTCTTGCATTGCTGTTGCTATTCTTTCTGTGGACTTCATTACATACAAGTACCAGACTCCTCAAAGCTTATCTATCAATATCCTGGTATAATTAGTGTCATAGGAAATAGGATTAGAAAATCTGTATCTATAATGATAAGAAGGAGATAGTTAGAATAAGTGTATGGTAGCCACATCATGTGTATTAGATTTTGGAAAGATTTTGGAATTTTTTACCTACTTTACTCGTATTTTCTTTCTGAATGCCATTTTTAAAAAATAAAAAGATAATTAATGTACATAGGCATAGCAAACACTTTAAAATAAGAATAGGAGCATGCTGGTACCAAGAAAAAGACATGGAATACTCAGGGTTTATGTGTCTTATACAGAGAGGATAAGACACTGGTGGTGTAAAATGAGAACTGGCTGTGCAATTAATCCTTCTCCAGAATCACTGATGAGGCACAAAGAAAAACATTAAGAAAAAAGCACACAGTCCATTCACTAACAGGCTGACATGCAGCATACTCACACTGCCCATTCGAGCTTCTCATTCTTGATTGAGTTGTACAGAGCCTGGAAGGAGAGAAAACAAGATGGAATTACTCTCTTTATCCTGTTCTACATTTGTAATTCAGCAAATGACAAAAGCCGAAAGGCTTGACTGAGTCAGCCAGCGGCTCCCAGGACCCTCACAGGTCATCCTGTTGGTGCTGCAGAAACGAGGAAGACACAGGTGAGCTAACGACACAGGGCAGGCAGCAGTCAGAGATACACAGAGACGTCCCATGAAGCAGAACACGTCTTTCTTTTTTTTTTTTTTATTCTATTAACATTTATTATTTTTTTATGTGATATTATACATGTTTTAATGCCATTCTACCAAATCATCCCCCTCCTCCCTCTCCCACAGAGTCCAAAAGACTGTTCTATACATCTGTGTCTCTTTTGCTGTCTCGCATGCAGGGTTGTCGTTACCATCTTTCTAAATTCCATATATATGCGTTAGTATACTGTATTGGTGTTTTTCTTTCTGGCTTACTTCACTCTGTATAATAGGCTCCAGTTTCATCCACCTCATTAGATAACTACGACACACAACACCGGGCTACGTTCTACCACAGTAAAACATAGGATGAACTAAAATTACATCACGTCGTCTGTTTTTCTTATTCAAAATATGGTCATAGAGCTTCATTATTTTGGAAACTGCAACTTCCAAACTGCCTTTGGAATGCTTGGTTACAGATTTCACGTTACTTAAGATGCAATTCATACCTTTTCACTAATGGACTAGGTGTAACAGTTTTCATAACAACTTAATGAACAAGAGAAAAGGAAGTGAGACTGAAGCCCAATTACGGGAAACTATCTCAGAGTAATTTCAGAGTTTTTACATCGATGACTTAGGCAGCTTGTATTGGTCTCACCTCATAATTCTGCCTTACAGTTAGTAAGTGTTACCCTGATGTGTGTGAGGTGGTGGAGGGGGAGACAGAAAGTTCTCTTAGAGCCTTGACAATAACAATGTCATAGACAAGACAGCATATGAGACCGCCTCACCAGGCTCCCAGCTCTGGTATCAACACATTAAACTTTTTGTAATCAAGTTGTTCCACTAAGACAACTAACCTAAGAAAAAACTGCCTCACACCTCTAGCTTCTTAATTTTGAGTAAGATGTTTATAACGTAAGAAAACACAAGAGCATCTCTAAGACATAAAACCAAAACTGCAAACTGCACTGAAGAAAGGGTGACTGTGTGCAAACAACAGTATGAAGGAGTCGGAGCATTTTTTTTTAAGAGAGATTTGGATTTATTAGACTCATCTCATCTACTTTAAGATGGGAAAAGCAGGATGAGAGGCTATCAAACAACTCATCTTCCAAATGAGGAAATGGCAGGGTCAGAATGCTCCCCGGGTAGCAGAGCAGAGCAGAACTGCCTTGTGGACCATTTTCTGCCTTTAACACGTCTGGCCTAAGTGGGAGAGGCAGTCTACGTGTGTGTAATCAGAAAGACTGCACACAGGTAGTAAAGCCCCTTTCTAGCAAAACTCGCTGCAATTGAGGACATAGATGCTTGGTTACAGATTTTATGTTACTTAAGACGCAATACATGCATCTTTAGCCACGTCTTGATGGACTCCACGGGATTTCTTCAGTGTGGCTATAGTAGTCAGTTTAACTACTGGGTAGCTAATAAAATGTAGGACACATTTCATCATTATCGGGACATCAAATACAGAAATTATCATGTCATCAAATATAGAAATGGTAAAACAGCAAAAGAAAATAAGGGGTAAATCAAGACACGGAGACTGTATTGTAAACTGAATGCTCTTTTCGAAGAACTCAAATTTACTGAAGAAGTAGGACAACCTATTATATAGTTAATGTCTCTTGAGGCTGCACGTACAGAAGTTCAGGGTCAATGTCTGGCTCCAGCCTCAGGAGACTCTTGCTGTAAGTGTTTTTAAGTGGATTCTACTACTTGTAAGAGCCGCCTTGAACCCACAATAGTGGGTTTTTGAGAAGAGACAGATCATTAATGGTTCTTTATATACTAACACACACAATACTAACCAGAGAAATTTAACAATTGTTAAAGATAAAAAACTATTCATAAAGGTAGAAAATGATATCTAGGCAACTAGAAAATGTCAAATAAATTCAATTCTGCTCTAGATCAACTTTTTCAAGTGTTTTGCTCTTGAGAATATTTTGCTTGAAGAGATAACTCAGTTTCAAATTGGAATATTCTGTTACTCTGTCAGCTGTACATCACACAACAAAAATTTATTATAGAGGATCTTGTAAAATTCAACAAACCTGTTATACCAGAAGCCAAAGTCCTCTTTGTATGTGAATATGTGTGTGTGCATGTATGTATGTGTATATATATATATATATATATATATATATATTGCAACAAATCTAATCCTTATCCTTTTCAATAACAAATTTACAAAGGGATTTTCCTGAATCTTTTTAATGCTTTACAACAAATGATTACTAAAGGAAAATCTGTTTTGAAAATGCATCCAACACTCACATACCCTGATCAAACTTTATTATCACCAAAGCGGGGGGAATGCAGCCAAAGATAATTCTAAACATGCACACCTCCCACAAGATTTGATGAGCAGCTCTGGAGGTGTACTAAACCAAACCTGAGAGCGAATGAAGACGCAACTTCTAATTATCATTTATGCGACACAATCCTCCAAACCCTTACAAACATACATACATATACACACACATACACATGTATTTTTTCATTTCATTCATTATGAGGGTAGAATTGGTCAATAAGGTGTCATGAGTATTTACACAGAGCACATTCCTCCTAAAATGTCTTTTCTACGCCTTAAGATTACCTTCTACCTGACTGCTGTGTCTTTTTATTTTCTTAAATTTAACTTTTATTTTATCTTGGAATATAGTTAGTGTACAATATTGTGTTATTTTCATGTGTACAGCAAAGTGTTTCAATTATATATATGGCTGCTGTGTCTTATGTAAGGTTGAATAACATTATTCAAAGTATAAATGCATTTAAATACAAAATAGCCACTATGTTCCATTTTTTTAAATCAAGGCATAATTGCCAAACCTAGAAAGCATATTAAAAAGCAGAGACATCACTCTGCTGACAAAGGTCTGTATAGTCAAAGCTATGGTTTTTCCAGTAGTCATGTACAGATGTGAGAGATGGACCATAGGGAAAGCTGAGTGCCAAAGAATTGATGCTTTCGAATTGTGGTGTTCGAGAAGACATTTGAGAGTCTGCTGGACTGCAAGGAGATAAAATCAGTCCGTCCTAAAGGAAGTCAGTCCTGAATATTCATTGGAAGGACTGATGCTGAAGTTGAAGCTCTGATACTTTGGCCAACTGATGCGAAAAGCCAACTCACTGAAAAGACCCTGATGCTGGGGAAGATTGAAGGCAAAAGGATAAGGGGGCAGCAGAGGATGAGATGGTCAGGTAGCATCACCATCTCAACAGACACGAATCTGAGCAAACTCTGGGAGATAATGGAGAAGAGAGGAGTTGGGTGTGCTACAGTCCATGGGGTCACAGAGTCGGAAATGACAGTGATTGAACAACAACATAACTGACATACAACATTAGGTTCAAATATACAACATAATGATTTATTATTTGTAATAAACTCCCTGGTGAGCAAAAATTTCAGTAGAAATAATTTCCCCCTGTTAATACTGTAAACATATCCCTCAACAAAAAACAGCCATATATGACAATCCCACAGCTAATACCCATAGTGGTTGCAACAATTTACATTAGAAAACTGAAAGCTTTTGTTCTAATATCAGGAACAAAACAAGGATGTCCACTCTTACTGTTTTTATTCAACATCATATTGGAATTCCTGGCCAGAGAAATTAGCCAAGAGAAGGAAATAACAGGAATTTAAACTGGAAAAGATGTAAAACTGTCACTACTTGGAGATAACATGATATTATATATAGAAAACCTTAGACTCTACAAAAAAAAAAAAAAAAAAAAACTAGTTAAATTTTTAAAACTAGCTTAAAAATTCAATAAAGTTGCAGGATATAAAATCAATATACAAAAATCTGTTCATTTATAAACACTAATAATGAACTATCAGAAAGAAAAATGAAGAAAGCATGACATTTATAATGTCGTCTTTAAGAATAAAATGTCTAGGAATACATTTAATGAAGGAAGTGAAAAACCTGTATTATAAGAAACTCATGAAAAGAATGGACGATGACCAAATAAACTGAAAGACTTTCTATATTCGTGGATTAGAAGAATGAATATCATTAAAGTGTGATATAAAACCCAAAGCAACCTACAGATTCAATGTACTACCTATCAAAATTCCAGTGGCATTTTTCACAGAAATAGAATAAACAATCCTCGACTTTGTGTGGAACTGCAGAAGACCCCAAGTAGCAAAAGCAATTTTGAGAAAGGACAAAAAAGCCAGAGGCATTACGCTCCCTGATTTCAAAGTATATTACAAAGCTGTAGTAATTAAAACCGTATGACAGTGACACAAAAACAGACATCCTGATTAATGGAACAGGACAGAGAGCCAGAGTAAGCCCACACACGTACGGCCAACCGACTTGTGACAAAGGAGCCTTGACTATACAGCGGGGCAAGGACAGTCTCTTCAATAAATGGTGTAAGGACAACTGAACAGCCACATGCAGAAGAATGGACCTGGACAATGATTTACACCAGACGCAACATTTAACTCCAAGTGGATTAAAGATCTGAATGTAAGACCTAAAACCATAACACTCCTAGAAGAAAACATAGGCAGTAACTCCTTGATGTTGGTCTTGGTGATGATTTTTTAGATTTGACACTAAAAGTAAAGGCAACAAAAGCAAAAGCAAATCAGTGAGATTGCTGAAACCAAAAAGCTTCTGCACAGAAAAGGAAATCATCAAAATGAAAAAGCCATGCACCGAATGGGAGAAAATACCTGCCAACCATATGTCCAGTGAGGAGTCAGTATCTAAAATATACCGTGAATTCACACAACTCAATCACAAAGAAACAAAGAATTCAATTAAAATATGGGCAGGGAATCCGAATAGACTTTTTTTTTTTTCAAAGAGGACACAGAGATGACCAACAGGCAAACGAAAATCTAAAAAAATGAAATATACTCAGTATCACTAATCTTCAAGGAAATGTAAATCAGAACCAGAGTGAGACATCACTTGAGACCTGTCAGAATGGCTATTATCAAAAGAAAAGAAATAACAAGTGGTGGCAGAGATGTGGAGAAAGGGAACCCTTGTGCCCTGCTGGTGGGAATGCTAACTGACGCAGCCACTACGGAAAACAGTATGGAGTTCCTGAGAAAAATTAAAACTAGAACTCTCAGATGATCCTGCAATTCCATGTCTGGGTATTTATTGAAGGAAACAAAAACACTAATTATAACATATATTGAAAAGACGCATGGACCCCTATGTGTACTGCAGCATTATTTATAATATTTATAATATTGAAGACACAGAAACAATGCATATGCCCATGAATGGATAAAAACTACTCTCTCTCTCCCCCCATGTGTGTGTGTGTGTGTGTGTGTCCGCACGTGCGCATGTGCACACGTGTGTGGTCAGCCATGTCTGACTCTTTATGACCCCATGGACTGTAGTCTGCCAGGCTCCTCTGTCCATGGAATTTTCCAGCCAAGAATACTGGAGTGAGTTGCCATTTCCAACAGGGATTGAACCCATTTCTCCTGTGTCTCCTGTGATGGCAGATGGATTCTTTACCACTGAGTCACCTGGAAAACCATACACACACGCACACACCAGAAAATAATTCACCCATAAAAAATGAAATCTCACCATGTGCAACAAGATGGATGAACTTTCTGCATATTATTCTAAGTGAAATGAATCAGAAGGATGAATACCATATGATATCATATCATGGAAACTGAAACAAAACAAAACCACACAAAACCGCAAGTTCTTACAGAGAAAAGATAAGTAGGATTGGCCAAAGGGTGCGTAGGGACTGGGGACTGGGAGAAATGAGCAAAGGGGGCTGAAAGGTACAACCTTCCAGCCCTAACATAAATGTCATGGGGAGGTACGTGCCACATGGTGACTAGAGTTAATGATACTGTATTGCATATTCGAAAGCTTGCTAACAGAGTAGATTTTAAAAGTCCTCATTGCAAGAAAAAAAATATTTTATAGACTAAGGTGATGGGTTTTTAACTAGAGTTATAACAGGGATCATTTCACGATGCATGTAAAGACCAAATCATTGTAGTTCTGAAACTAATGTAATATTATATGTCGGTCACACCTCAATTTAACAAAAAAACCTGTGAATATATCCTAATGAGTTAATTTGAATATCAAGTCTAAACGCTGGTCCAATATCAAAACCTGACTAAGCCTCATCAGTAAGCAGGTCACATGGACGAGTGCAGGAGCCAGGGAGAGACACCCCAAGGGGCAGGGGACCCCTAGCTATAGCCCGGCTTTACCCAGGTAGGCATGTGGGTTCACCGTGGCTGGGTCTGGTTGTTTTTCAGAAGTAGCTAGAAGTATAAATTATACAAGGCTCACGAACTTTCAAGTGTGACAACAAAAAGAGCAAAAACAACAACACCTCACCGTGGGCGAGAGTAAACGTGTGTTATCCAACAGGACGTCGGGGCTGAAGCCCACTGTGGGCAGACTAACCATGTTATCCAACAGGACGTCGGGGCTGAAGCCCACTCTGGGCAGACTAACCATGTTATCCAACAGGTCATCGGGGCTGAAGCCCACTGCGGGCAGACTAACCGTGTGTTATCCAACAGGACGTCGGGGCTGAAGCCCACTGTGGGCAGAGTAACCATGTTATCCAACAGGATGTCGGGGCTGAAATTCGGATAGGAATGAAATTATTAGAAGACTGCAGGGAAGGAACATAGGAGTCCTAGATAGAGAACAGATAATAGCAAAATGTCCTGGTTTGTGATTGGAAACTGACACTTTGAGTATGTGATCCTTCACTTGGAGATATTTCTGTACCTCTGTGATAATGTTCAAGCCATTTCTCAGTACTGATTCCCCAGTGATGATGATAATACAGCTGTCTATGAGGCTGTGTTTCGTGAGGCACCGAGCTAAGAGAGCTGCTTCCATTTAATCTCACAGCAACTGTATTAATGTGGTATTATTATCCCTACTCTTTGAAATGACACACCTAACTCTCTTAATGGTTAAGTAATCCTGTCGAAGATCACACAGCAGAGCTGAGGGCCTGAAGCCAGTCTGTGCCTGTACTTGCCCCAATCACAATGCAACACTGACATATACATACATATTGCAGCACAGAATATATGCAGTATACATGTAATGCTTTCAGTTCAGTTCAGTTCAGTCGCTCAGTCATGTCTGACTCTTTGCGACCACATGAATTGCAGCACGCCAGGCCTCCCTGTCCATCACCAACTCCCAGAGTTCACTCAGACTCACATCTATCGAGTTGGTAATGCCATCCAGCTGTCTCATCCTCTGTCATCCCCTTCTCCTCCTGCCCCCAACCCCTCCCAGCATCAGGGTCTTTTCCAATGAGTCAACTCTTCGCATGAGGTGACCAAAGTACTGGAATTTCAGCTTCAGCATCATTCCTTCCAAAGAACACCCAGGACTGATCTCCTTTAGGATGGACTGGTTGGATCTCCTTGCAGTCCAAGGGACTCTCAAGAGTCTTCTCCAACACCACAGTTCAAAATCATCAATTCTTCATTTTGATATTTGTCAAAACTAATACAATTATGTAAAGTTTAAAAAAAAAAAATAAATGGAAAGGGATTTGAAAAAAAAATAAATAAATAAAAGACTGCTAAAGGAAAAAAAAAAAAAAAAACACAAAATCATCAATTCTTCGGTGCTCAGCTTTCATCACAGTCCAACTCTCACATCCATACATGACCACTGGAAAAACCATAGCCTTGACTAGAATGACCTTTGTTGGCAAAGTAATATCTCTGCTTTTCAATACGCCATCTAGGTTGTTCATAACTTTTCTTCCAAGGAGTAAGCGTCTTTTAATTTCATGGCTGCAGTCACCATCTGCAGTGATTTTGGAGCCCCCAGAAATAAAGTCTGACACTGTTTCCACTGTTTCCCCATCTATTTCCCATGAAGTGATGGGACCGGATGCCATGATCTTCGTTTTCTGAATGCTGAGCTTTAAGCCAACTTTTTCACTGTCCTCTTTCACTTTCATCAAGAGGCTTTTTAGTTCCTCTTCACTTTCTGCCATAAGGGTGGTGTCATCTGCATAGCTGAGGTTATTGATATTTCTTCCGGCATCTTGATTCCAGCTTGTGCTTCTTCCAGCCCAGCATTTCTCATGATGTACTCTGCATAGAAGTTAAATAAGCAGGGTGACAATATACAGCCTTGACGTACTCCTTTTCTTATTTGGAACCAGTCTGTTGTTCCATGTCAGTTCTAACTGTTGCTTCCTGACCTGTATATAGGTTTCTCAAGAGGCAGGTCAGGTGGTCTGGTATTCCCATCTCTTTCAGAATTTTTCACAGTTTATTGTGATCCACACAGTCAAAGGCTTTGGCATAGTCAAGAAAGCAGAAATAGATGTTTTTCTGGAACTCTCTTGCTTTTGCCATGATCCAGAGGATGTTGGCAATTTGATCTCTGGTTCCTCTGCCTTTTCTAAAACCAGCTTGAACATCAGGAAGTTCACGGTACACATATTGCTGAAGCCTGGCTTGGAGAATTTTGAGCATTACTTTATTAGCGTGTGAGATGAGTGCAATTGTGCAGTAGTTTGAGCATTCTTTGGCATTGCCTTTCTTTGGGACTGGAATGAAAACTGACCTTTTCTAGTCCTGTGGCCACTGCTGAGTTTTCCAAATTTGCTGGCATATTGAGTGCATTGCCAAATTCAGACTTAAATTGAAGAAAGTAGGGAAAACCACTAGACCATTCAGGTATGACCTAAATCAAATCCCATATGATTATGCAGTGGAAGTGAGAAATAGATTTAAGGGACTAGATCTGATAGATAGAGTGCCTGATGAACTATGGACGGAGGTTCGTGACATTGTACAGGAGACAGGGATTAAGACCATCCCCATGGAAAAGAAATGCAAAAAAGCAAAATGGCTGTCTGAGGAGGCCTTACAAATAGCTGTGAAAAGAAGAGAAGCGAAAAGCAAAGGAGAAAAGGAAAGATATAAGCGTCTGAATGCAGAGTTCCAAAGAATAGCAAGAAGAGATAAGAAAGCCTTCCTCAGTGATCAATGCAAAGAAATAGAGGAAAACAACAGAATGGGAAAAACTAGAGATCTCTTCAAGAAAATTAGAGATACCAAGGGAACATTTCATGCAAAGATGAGCTCGATAAAGGACAGAAATGGTATGGACCTAACAGAAGCAGAAGATATTAAGAAGAGATGGCAAGAATACACAGAAGAACTGTACAAAAAAGATCTTCACGACCCAGATAATCACGATGGTGTGATCACTGACCTAGAGCCAGACATCCTGGAATGTGAAGTCAAGTGGGCCTTAGAAAGCATCACTATGAACAAAGCTAGTGGAGGTGATGGAATTCCAGTTGAGCTATTTCAAATCCTAAAAGATGATGCTGTGAAAGTGCTGCACTCAATATGCCATAGCCTTTTACTTTCAATTATATGAGCTCAGGACTTGTTATTCAGCTCATTTAAAAGTGATGTTTTCACCAGGAAAGATATCTATGACCCTACGTTCTTAGCTGAAAAAACTTAGATGTGCGGCGCGCCTGTGCTGACGGTCAGCCCTCCCACCTCCTCTGACCTGCTGTGTGTCTGTCATCTGTGTCGTCAACTGCCCAGGGGCATGCCTGCTTGACCTGCACTTACTGTAGGGCTCCAGGGTACAGTAACCACAACAAACATTTTATCCTAACAAGTGCTTGGTAGGCCAGTGGAAAGTAATTGTTATAACTACTACACAATGATAAGATTCATTTTTTTCTATAATAGTGTTGTATATAGTGTATTATAAGGACTTAAACAGAATAGTACTTTTTATAACTATTAGAAGACCAGTTCTTGTTTGCCACATGAGTAGTAAAATATAACTTAACAGTTGTAACACTGGTAATGATCTTGCATAAATAAATCTCTTAAAACTATTTACTTGGGACTTCCTGACAGTCTGGTGGTTAAGAATTCACTTCCAATGCAGGGAGCTCAGATTTGATCCCTGACTGGGAACTAAGATCCTACATGCCCTGTGGTATGGTCAGAAAGTTTTGAATAAACAAATAAAATAGATATGCAACAAAGATTTTTTTTTTAAAGAAGCATACATCTTGAAAAAGAGAAAAAGTTATTTACTTATTCAGTCATATATTCAAAGTCAGCTGAGTCTCTACTACCTGTCAGGTGGTCAGGTCATCAGATATTAACACGGGTACTGAAAGCCTAGTGTGAACAATGTGGGCATAAAACTTAGATTCAGTGAGGGTATAAACAGAGAAGAATAAGAAAACAAAAAGATAAAAAATGATTCTCTCATTTTCTGGGAGGTTGCCAGATAATTATAAAGTGAAGTCAGTCAGTCGTGTCCGACTCTTTGCGACCCTCTGGATTGTAGCCCACCAGGCTCCTCCATCCATGGGATTCTCCAGGCAAGAATACTGCAGTGGGTTGCCATTTCCTTCTCCAGGGGATCTTTCCGACCCAGGGATCGAACCCAGATCTCCTGCATTGCAGGCAGATGCTTTAACCTCTGAGCCAGAATAATTATAAGGTAATTACAAATAAGGTAACTCAAAAAGTAGCTTTAGACGAGATAGCTAAAAAAGCCTCCCTGCAAGGAAACTGAGAGAGAGAGCAGCCTTGGGGCAAGACAGGGAGGGCGCTCCAGTGTCGCTGAGCCGGGTGGGTCTGGGGGCCAAGGATGCCCACGTGGCCAGGGCACCGGGGCCGGGCGGGGGTAGTGCTGTGGGCAAAGAGGTGTCAGGTCACACACGGTTTTCAACCAGAGAACAAGGGTCATTTCTGTGTGTGCTGCACAACCACTGGAGGATTTTAGCAGGAGGGTGACCTGCTCTATTCGTGCACTTAAAGGTCCCCCAGGCACTGAATGGGGGGAAGGACTGAAGAGAGCAATGGGAGCTGTAGTGAGACCGGGGGGTCTGGTGAGGCTGGTGTTACTGGGCCTGGGGGGCCGGCATGCACACTGGGCGTGCTTCAGATCGTCTCCCTAAACTGCGAGAGAAGGATGCCCCGTTTTCACATACCTCAAGCACAAATAAAAAACTGGGTGAGGCAGTTTCAACAGGGGCACCAGAGATAGACTGCTATCCATTAGTATTTGAGTCGTTTAAGCTAAAATTACGGGAGGTGTATTAGAATATATTGCTAAAGGAACAAAGGTGCAAAGCAGTCTGTTTGCTATGCTCCCACTTTGTGCAAAAAATGTAAACGCATGTGCTCTCACAATGCTTCTGAAAAGATACAGAAGAAACCCCTGCCTGCGATTTCCTGTGTAGAAGACAACTGGAGGAACAAGGCGGGAGAGAGAATTTTCAGTGAACAAGCTGCTGTTCTATTTGAATGTTTACCACACCACGGATGCTTTACTTCTTCAACTAAAAACCTAGTTGTTGTTCAGTTGCTAAGTCATGTCTGACTCTTTGCAACCCCATGGACTGCAGCATGCCAGGATCCTATGTCTGCCATTATTTCCCAGAATTTGCTCAAACTCATGTCCATTGAGTCGGTGATGCCATCCAACCATCTCATTCTCTGTCGCCCCTTCTCCTCCTGCCCTCAATCTTTCCCAGCCTCAGGGTCTTTCGGATGAGTTAGCATCAGGTGGCCAAAGTATTGGAGCTTCAACTTTAGCATCAGATTATGAGGGCTATTCCATTCTTGCCCACAGTAGTAGGTGTGATGGTCATCTGAATTAAATCCGCCCATTCCTGTCCATTTTAGTTCACTTAGATGTCGATGTTCAATCTTGCCATCTCCTGTGTTTGACCACGTCCAACTTACCTTGATTCATGGACCTAACATTTCAGGTTCCTGTGCAACACTGTTCTTCACAGCATCGGACTTGACTTCCACCACCAGACACACCCACACCTGAGCCCTGTTGCCGCTTTGGCCCAGCCGCGGCATTCTTACTGGAGCTACTAGCAAGTGCCCTCCGTTCTTCCCCAGTAGCATACTGGACACCTTCCAACCTCGAGGACTCCTCTTCTGGTGTTGTATCTTTCTGCCTTTTCATCCTGTTATGGGATTCTCCAGGCAAGAATACTGGAGTGGGTTGCCATTTCCTTCTCCAGTGGACCACGTTTTGTTAGAACTCTTCACTATGACCCGTCCACCTTGGGTGGCCCTGCGTGGCATGGCTCATACCTTCACTGCGTTACACAAGCCCGTTCGCCACAACAAGGCTCTGATACATGAAGAGGAAAAACCTAGATGATACTATATTTTGTACTCTTTGCATGTGTGATCAAGCCTCTCCCTCTCTTTAGTCTCCGCAAGGCCTCATAGATTGTCTTGACCACAGCATGTGTTTTAAGAACCGGTGTTGAGACGACAAGAGCTCGGTGGTGCTGACCCTGACACTGTGATTATGATGGGAGGCTAAGCGCAGAGCAAGGAACAATGGACCAGAACCAGGGCAGTGCATCAAACCGGCCCCTTCCATCAGCTGTGTTTGGTTGGCTTTGGTTGCTTCATCTGTGAAAATAAGATAGCAACAATCTACCTCACAGAATCATGAGGATGAAATGAAACCGTCAGCATGAAAACATCTGCACTTGGTAAAGCGACACATAAGTGAGAGGGATGTTGCTCCGTGCAGCTGGTGCCTGTCCCACTCAGCTTTACACAACACAGAGTAAGTACCTAGAATCCATCGGTTCCATTTCCCACCCCGGACACACGGGGCCTGGGGAGATCACTTACTTTGAATCAAATTGGCAAGTTGATATCACAGACAGATATGCCAGAAACCCATGTTCACTGAGCAGTTAGCAAGTGCCGGGACCTGTGCATTGTATTACACTGTGTACTCTTCACTACCACCCAGGGTACTATTCCCACTTTACAGAGGCTGGGGGAGGGGAGCGCGGGCAGACAGCGTAAAGACACCGTTAGTAGGTGGGAGGTTGTAAAGTCTTTTAAATTTTTTCCAAAATATAATTCCAAAGCCTTTAAAATTTTGTCCTTGACCTTTTTTTCCCTGAAAAATCTAGGCTTTCATTTCCTGTCTCCGCTTCAAGACAGAGGAACTAGTCTCAGTTATATAATTCTTTTTCCAAAACCTAGAACAACAGGGGTACACACCTCTGACCACTCAGGCTAGAAGACTCTCCTCCCAAGAGAACTCCAGTCTGGACGGTGAACACCGCTTTGCAGTGCCAGTCCCGCTTCAGACGTGCCAGGCTGGGTGTCTGACAAGCGAGAAGACACCATCCAGACAGATGACATTTATTGAGCTGCGACATGCTGAGCACTTATGTTATTATTTAACTCTCTACAACCTATGAAACGCCTGATTTACTCAATTTCAGCGAGATCAATGCTCTAGGAGTAGGCACATTGCTGCCAGCTGCAGGATGCCAGTTACATGTGAACTTCAGATAAACAAGGACTTACTTTCTTCAAGCATAAGTATGTCCCCAGACTTTGCATGAGACATCCAAGCTGGCGCTAGTGGTAAAGAATCCACCTGCCAATGCAGGAGACGCAGGAGACACAGGACGCGCAAGTTCAATCCATGGGTTGGGAAGATCCTCTGGAGGAGAAAGTGCAACCCACTCCAGTATTCTTGTCTGGAAAACCCCATGGACAGAGGAGCCTAGAGGACTAGAGTCCATGGAGTCACAGAGTCAGACACATCTGAGCATATACAGCATATATGCATATACATATGTGTGTGTGTATATGTATGTGTGTGTATGTGTGTGCAGCTGTGTGTATATATGTGTGTGTGTGTGTATGTGTGTGTATATACATGTGTGTGTGTATATATGGGTGTGTATATATATGTGTGTGTATATGTGTGTGCAGCTGTGTGTGTGTATATATATGTGTGTGTGTGTGTGTATGTGTGTGTGTATATATATGTGTGTGTGTATATGTGTGCAGCTGTGTGTGTATATGTGTGTGTGTGTGTATATATGTGTGTGTGTATATATGTGTGTGTATATATATGTGTGTGCAGCTCTGTGTGTGTATATATATATATGTGTGTGTGTATGTGTGTATATGTGTGTATATATATGTGTATATATATGTGTGTATATATATGTGTGTGTATATGTGTGTATGCAGCTGTGTGTGTATACACACACACATACACTAAACATTACTTATCTGAAATTCAAGTTTAATTGAGCATTTCATATTTTCTATTTGCTGAATCTGGCAAATCTCCACAGTGAAAGAGTCCCGGCAGTAAAGTTGGAACTCACACAGAGGCCTAGCTACCTCCAGAGCCCAGGTTTTTATTCCCTGCTTTACACTCGTGTCCTTCCCAAGATGGACTTGCCGTGACTATACCAAAACCCTGCTGGGAAGAGGACCTGTATCACAAGCAGAATTCATTGAAGTCCAAATGGAAAGATTATACTATATATTCTGAAAAGACCCTCATCTTCAAACCAATGTGGGCATTAAAAACTAATGTTCTTTCTCCCTCAAACTCCCTCCCCTCCAAGCTGCCACATAACATTGAGTAGAATTCCATGTGCTATACTAGAGGTCCTTGTTGCATATCCATGTAAAACATAGCAGTGCATATATGTCCGTCCCAAACCCCCTGACTATCCCTTCCCCCTAGATTACTGCTGAATCCCTTCACTATTCACCTGAAAGTATCACAGCATTGTTTCTTAATCAGCTATATCCCAAAACAAAATAAAAAGTTAAAAAACCACAAAAACTAATGTTCAAAAACATTATGTAGGTGTGATTTAATGTAGTAATCCTTAAAGCCTGATAGCTTGCAGAGAGTTAATGTAATGATAGTCTTCTTCCATAAGAGTTTAGGTTAATATCCAAAGTATTCTTCAGCATCTGTAACTATACTCTGATCTGTTAAAGTACCATGATTTACAAATTCATTGCCTTCACAGCCATCTCCTGATTTTACTTTAATTCTTATACTCTAACTATGCTGGAAGAAGCACAAGCTGGAATCAAGATTGCTGGGAGAAATATCAATAACGTCAGATATGCAGATGACACCACCCTTATGGCAGAAAGTGAAGAAGAACTGAAGAGCCTCTTGATGAAAGTGAGAGTGAAAAAGTTGGCTTAAAGCTCAACATCGGGAAAACGAAGATCATGGCATCCAGTCCCATCACTTCATGACAAATAGATGGGGAAACAGTGGAAACAGTGATAGACTTTATTTTTGGGGGCTCCAAAATCACTGCAGATGGTGACTGCAACCATGAAATTAAAAGATGATTACTCCTTGGAAGGAAAGTTATGTCCAACCTAGATAGCATATTCAAAAGCAGAGACATTACTTTGCCAACAAAGGTCCGTCTAGTCAAGGCTATGGTTTTTCCAGTGGTCATGTATGGATGTGAGAGTTGGACTATAAATAAAGCTGAGTGCTGAAGAATTGATGCTTTTGAATTCTGGTGTTGGAGAAGACTCTTGAGAGTCCCTTGGACTGCAAGGAGATCCAACCAGTCCATTCTAAAGGAGATCAGTCCTGGGTGTTCATTGGAAGGACTGATGTTGAAGCTGAAACTCCAATACTTTGGCCACCTGATGCGAAGAGCTGACTCACTGGAAAAGACCCTGATGCTGGGAAAGATTGAGGGCAGGAGGAGAAGGGGACAACAGAGGATGAGATGGTTGGATGGCATCACCGACTCGATGGACATGGGTTTGGGTGAACTCCAGCAGTTGGTGATGGACAAGGAGGCCTGGCGTGCTACAGTTCATGGGGTTGCAAAGAGTTGGACATGACTGAGCGACTGAACTGAACTGAACTGAACTAATCCTCGGATTTACTTCTCAAAAACTTGTCTGGATTTTGGATAGCCAAGCCATGCTTTTGAGAAAAATGTAACAATAACCAATATTTTCAAAGAGGATTCTGGATGGTACTGGCCAGATCTGCGGCTGGACCCCTTGCTGGTGAGCCTCACTTTTTGGGAAGTGGCAGGCACGCACCATAGTGCAGGAAGCTTCATCATTTTCAAACATAAAGAAAATATAAATTCTAAGTGACCTCGTAAATTACATGCAATATGTTTTTAAACGCTTGAGAAAATGATCAATTATATTTAACAATTATGGACATGATGATAAAGTTAATGTATGCAGTTTAAAAACTGCTGAGTAACATGGAGAGTTCTTTTTATAATTGGCTTGTAAAAATGATTCCTGGGGGACTGTGACATTTAGGTAGAACCCCAGGCATGGCATTTGTTCTCTGTCATTTCCATGCATTAGACAAAGTAATAAAGACAAACCAAATGGAAATAGATTTCATCCAAAACAATCAATACAGGCAAATTAAATAATCTAATGTACTGGCTACCAGGCTTTGGGATTCCACGAATAGGAAAATTTTCAAAAGAGGTTTGGAAACCCACCTAGAACTGCAGGATTTTTATTAAAACAAAAGACATCTTCTATGGAAATTATTCCATAAAAATAAGTAACAAGGGCAACCTCAAGACAATGCACATTTCCCAAGAAAGGACCGTATTTTAACATTTCCACTATAGAGTGAAAATTCTGGCAGCAACCAGCAGAATATGGTCTAGTCCTATAATTGCTAGAATATAGTTTCTGGGGAAAGATGTGCTTTTCAAAAAAGAAGTCCCTTTTCATGTGTTTATTAGCCATCATCACTCATTATCAGAGAAATGCAAATCAAAACCACTATGAGGTACCATTTCACACCAGTCAGAATGGCTGCGATCCAAAAGTCTACAAATAATAAATGCTGGAGAGGGTGTGGAGAAAAGGGAACCCTCTTACACTGTTGGTGGGAATGCAAACTAGTACAGCCACTATGGAGAACAGTGTGGAGATTCCTTAAAAAACTGGAAATAGAACTGCCTTATGATCCAGCAATCCCACTGCTGGGCATACACACTCAGGAAACCAGAAGGGAAAGAGACACGTGTACCCCAATGTTCATCGCAGCACTGTTTATAATAGCCAGGACATGGAAGCAACCTAGATGTCCATCAGCAGATGAATGGATAAGAAAGCAGTGGTACATATACACAATGGAGTATTACTCAGCCATTAAAAAGAATACATTTGAATCAGTTCTAATGAGGTGGATGAAACTGGAGCCTATTATACAGAGTGAAGTAAGCCAGAAGGAAAAACATAAATACAGTATACTAACGCATATATATGGAATTTAGAAAGATGGTAACAATAACCTGGTGTACGAGATAGCAAAAGAGACACTGATGTATAGAACAGTCTTATGGACTCCGTGGGAGAGGGAGAGGGTGGGAAGATTTGGGAGAGTGACATTGAAACATGTAGAATATCATGTAAGAAACGAGTTGCCAGTCCAGGTTCAATGCGTGATACTGGATGCTTGGGGCTGGTGCACTGGGACGACCCAGAGGGATGGTGTGGGGAGGGAGGAGGGAGGAGGGTTCAGGATGGGGAACACATGTATGCCTGTGGCGGATTCATTTTGATATTTGGCAAAACTAATACAATTATGTAAAGTTTAAAAATAAAATAAAATTAAAAAAAATAAAAATAAAAAATAAAAAAAAAGAAGTCCCTGTTATTTGGTATTTGCTAAACACAGAGGTAAGAAACATAAATCATTCTCGTCAATGAAAACTATTCCAGTCTTGTATGTACTCACATATGTTGTCCATTTCACGTGTTCATTTTCAAACTTTTATCATTTTCATAATCAAAATTACCAAAAGGCATGCAATGAATGTAATCAGTCCATCCTAAAGGAAATCAGCCCTGAATATTCATTGGAAGGACTGTTGTTGACTCTGAAGCTCCAATACTTTGGCCACCTGATGTGAAGAGCTGACTCACTGGAAAAGACCCTGATGCTGGAAAAGACTGAAGGCAAAAGAGGAAGAAGGCTACAGAGGATGAGATGGTTGGATGGTATCACTAAGTCAATGGACACGAACTTGGGAAAACTCCAGGAGATAGTGAAGGACAGGGAGGCCTGCCATACTTGAGCTCTTGGGGTCACAAAGAGTTGGGCATGACTTAGTGACTAAACAACAACATGTAATGAATAACAATCCTTTGATTTATTTACTTTAGATTTTTGTTATCCAGGGCTAAGCGCTTTCAATTCCTTTTTTGTTTTTCTATTTTGAATATGAACTACTGACCTTCAACTGTGGAACTCTGGAAAACAGCATTTACCTCTCTGTTCTCTCTCTTACACAGTACATTCTTCCTCCCCACTCAATCCCCAATCCTCCCACTAAAATAATATCACAATCACAATTTAGAGGTATAACGATTTTCAGAGCCCACCTTGTTATGACTATGCAGATACAATTCACTCTGGAGCTATGCATGCACTTGGCTACACTTGCTTCTTTGTGAACTTTTCGATTTTCCTGAAGTTAATGATCACCTCATTTTGCTGTTGTGGTTGACTTCATGTTCTAAGAGCCTAGAGGAATCACCTCTCCATGCAGCTCTAGGACAACGGCTCTGCAGGAGACAGAAACCCAGCACTTTAGACTGGAGTGGCCCTGCTGGGAGTGTCAGGGGACCCTCCAGTCTGCATTCCAGGCTCAACCGGGGGGTGTCTGTCTCCCGCACAGCTGCTGTTCTAGGCTTCCCTTACTGTCACCCAGGGGTCCCCTCTGTCTCTCTGCCATTAAATTTCCTGTGTGCTGGATACCATGCCTTCTCTTTTTCAAGTAACTTCAAGTAACATGGGTGAGGAGAGAAGGAAGACACTGCACATTGTGAAATGTGTGTACTTTTCACTTAAGCCTCCTATCTTCAGTGTGGGAATCCCACTCCTGGCCTCAGTTCAGTTCAGTTCAGTCGCTCAGTCATGTCCGACTCTTTGCGACCCCATGGACTGCAGCACCCCAGGCCTCCCTGTCCATCACCAACTCCTGGAGCTTGCTCAAACTCGTGTCCATCAAGTCAGCGATGCCATCCAACCAACTCATCCTCTGCTGTCCCCTTTGACTCCTGCCTTCAGTATTTCCCAGCATCAGGGTCTTTTCCAATGAGTCAGTTCTTTGCATCAGGTGGCCAAAGTATTGGAGTTTCAGCTTCAGCATCAGTCCTCCCAATGAATATTCAGGACTGATTTCCTTTAGGATAGACTGGTTGAATCTCCTTGCTGTCCAAGGGACTTTCAAGAGTCTTCTCCAACACCACAGTTCAAAAGCATCAATTCATCGGCGCTCAGCTTTCTTTATGGCCCAACTCTCACATCCATACATGACTACTGGAAAAACCATAACTTTGACTAGACGGTTCTTTGTTGGCAAAGTAATGTCTCTGCTTTCTAATATGCTATCTAGGTTTTTAATATGCTGTCTACGTTGGTCATAGCTTTTCTTCCAAGGAGCAAGTGTCTTTTAATTTCATGGCTGCAGTCACCATCTACAGTGATTTTGGAGCCCAACTGAGCCTGATTTCCTCAGCCCAGAGTCTCAGAGAGGAGCCTCAGAAGATGGGGGATATGGTCTCTAGGCTCTACAAAGATGCAGGAGGCGTCTAAAGGGTCCAGTTACTAATTTTGGAGGATTTAAAGGGATCCTTCTGTTTGACCCACTGCCCTCAGAAGTGACTCTGATCCCTACACCTTCCTTGTGTCCTATGGGGCTCCCAGGTCTGCAGGCCCTGAGTTTCAGCTCTAGATGCGGTTAACAAGTCTATCTGCTGCACATCCTTTGAATTTTTTGACACCTTGAGAGACTCTGTTTCGCTCCCTGTGGCCTTGAAGATTTACCAGTTCTACTGTCATTTTAGTGGGGGTTATGTAGGCATAGAGATAAAAGCATATTGTTATCTTAAATTTTAAGAGTTACGCTTTTGCAGCATATAAATACCATTTAATCACGATCTCAGAGATCACAGCAGGGGGTTGATGAGGCATACAAAACCCCCTCAAAGCACTGCCCAATCACAATAAAAGCATTCTGCGGAGCCTTTCTATTTTACCTGCTTTTTAGAAAGTGTTCTGAGGAAGAGAACTGTCATAAATCAGAACAAAGCTGGCACTTTATCAGTGCCTCTAAGTGGCAGAAAAGAGCTTCTCTCAAAGCACGTCCCTTGTCTGTCTATTACATCTAGTTAGTTAGCTAGACCTCAACCCTCCTGGTCTGCTTATGCAGCGATGTCTTGGGAGAAAACACTAATAAAAGTTCAACAGGCAGAACTCTCTCGTCACAGCTGCTGGGGTTCCAGCGTCTGGGGGGGCTCTGCTGTCTGCTGTCAGCCCCTTGACACCATCCTTGGGTCCCCAGCTGTGGAGTTGAGGGTGACCCACTACACTGCACCCAAATGCAAGGAGGAGATTATCAACTGTGTTTGGGAGGGCTATAGAATCTTATCTGATTTACCAGAATCAAACACAAACATGGCTTGCCAGATAGGGATATAGGAAAATACTAATGTCTTCAGCTGCCTTGTATGCCTCACATTCTAACACTTCACTGCCAGCTACATCCAATGTCATGTCGGGATGAGCCAGGCTATAAAGACGGCCTCGTCTAGTTACTTCCCTAAAAATTGTGACATGAAGCGTTCGGAATAGTCTACCCAGAAAAAACAAATCCCACTGAAATACGATGATCTGTGTGCGAACCCAAAGGTTGTACCATAAGAACATGGCAGATCAGATTTTCTCAAAAAGTGAACTGCTTGAGGGATAAGATAAGACTCAAAAACCTTAACTAAAAGTCCAAGTCGAAGATAGAAGAGAAACTCCCCTAATAAGTGACCTGAGGAGCTACCTTGCTGGCTCCTCATGGTTTCTACACCACTATGGATGAATAAATAAAAAACACGCTCCAAAACATCCCCATTAGTCCTTAAGCTGGATGCAAGCCCTGACATCTAAAGCAGGCCACCAGCACAATCTAACAACACGTTTCAACAAAGGGAGGCGTGGTCCTGGAGAACGGAAGACATCGGTTGCCACGCACGTTCCCACACAAGAGCTCCGGATGGTTAACCTCAGGTTATCACCACGCTACTAACCGATCCGCGTCTTCAGCAAAGACTATCTTAAAAATGCAAGATTTTTGTCTCCCTTAACCCCCGTCTTCACACTATATCATAGATTTTTCTTTTTTCCTTCCCCTTGATTCTGACAGGAGTGTTACACTAGCTTGCCAGGAATGACGGCACAGACCAGCATCTCGTTTACAATGTTCAGATACTGCCTGGAAGCTCTGAAACATTTGCTGAGTACACCATCCCTGGGAGAGGTGTTCAAACAGAAAGGCACGAACACAGCACAGCAAGAATGCGGTGTGACACACTGGGATTATCCTAACAACACGGAAACCAAGTCCAAACCACCAGCACCTTGAACAAGTGAGATCTGGGAGACACGAGAATAGTGAAGATCTGCTTTTAATTTCATTCAAGGGTCAACAAGTGTCCCCCCATCATGAGCACAGTTTGCTTAACATCCTAAATAACCATCCTTTAAAAATATTAATTTACCTGGAAGTACTGGCAGGATCAGAGGAATTCAGCAACAACTTGGGCTTATAGAAGGGGGAGGTAGGGGCTGGAAGAAAACCCAAAAAGCAAACCCAACAACAAAAACCAATATCACTGTGCTAGGTTTATAATTTAAAATAAAACTAGAGGTAGTGAAAGTTTCTATTTGGGGGCAAGGCTGACTCAAGTCTTTAAAAGGTTGAACAGCTATTGATAATTATGTAGTCTGCAGAACGACCTTCCAGAAGGCGCCGGGTATTTTAAGACCTCCTTTGAGTAAAGATCACATTAAAACGTCAAAATGTATTTGTTTGGCAGAATCACACCTGAGGGAAAAGCAGAACTTCTTGAATTACAACAAGTGACTCTGGCATGAAGATCATAGAGCCAATATAAGAAAAAGAGAGTCTGGAGACAAAGCTGTTTGTATTTCTGGACAACCAGACTGACTTTGCAAAAGACATGTCTGCTCAGACTCTCTCATGTGCCGAGGTGATAACTAGTAACGGGGGATGTTACTCATATTCTGACCCTAATTCTGACAGCTTAGATCCACCGTCCTTCTGGAAGGATCCAACTGAAGGATGCATCTACAAGGTCAAAAGATGTGCCACTTCCATGTAAGAATAAAAAAATATAAAAAGACATTTGCAGGAAATTTTTCAATTTGAGTAAGGATTTTCCCTATATTATATGAGAACTGCATGTTTGAACAGACAGATATAAATGACCCATTTAACCAGAATCTCCTTCCCAAGGCTCTAAGCCTTAGTCCAAAGAACAAGAAAAGAGCAGGTGAAGAATGACAACAATCCACAAGCCTCTCAAGGAAAATTTCAGGTCCGAAGGGGCACTGTAATGATTTTTTACAGGTTCCTTTGTGCATAGATTTGATTCCCAGAGGGAGAAAGGACAAACGTTTACATCTCCCTCACGACATTAGAGCAAAGGTCCTGCGGAATGGAGAGGACAGGACGGACTGTGCCTTTCACGCCACTGCGGTGTGTTTCACAAAGCCATGAGTTAGGCACTTCTGTTTTCCTTTCATGGCTTTATCGTTAACTCCTAGCACAGGGAGAAGTTTATTCAAAATACATATAAACCCACCTTCCCTGCATCTAACTCAGTCTTTAGGTTCCTTGTTCAGAGGAAGAACCCTCAGCAATGCCCACGAGGTTTCAAAAGTTACCAATGCTCAGCACTAGGGTGTCATTTCACCAACCCCTGCTCCTCATGGGTATGTGTTGGGAAAGAGAAGTGACCTTTCCAGGGGCACACTGCTAACCAGTGAGCAAAACCCCGGCCAGCCACCCAGACGCTGCCCTCAGCACAAAGCAAATGCTCCCGTTTTCAGCTGGCACCACCCAAAAGACTAGGGGCTTTACTCCGCAGTTTCACTCTTGGAGAAGTTTATTTCTTTGCCGTACTATTGAATAGCTTTAAACAGTTCATTTGAATCCAGGCGATAATCAACCAGAGAACTCCTGCTTTATTCTCCAGCCTCATGCTATTTCTCAAAGAATGCCTCAGGAGCTCAACCTTGCACGTCACATTCACTCACAGCCACAGTGATGTATGGCATAGTTTGGCAAGAGACGTGGAAGGAAAAAAGTGATATTAGCATGAACTTTTACAGATTTCTGTTTTAAGCCTGCTGCTGCTGCTGCTAAGTCACTTTAGTCATGTCCAACTCTGCGCGACCCCACAGACAGCAGCCCACCAGGCTCCCCCGTCCCTGGGATTCTCCAGGCAAGAACACTGGAGTGGGTTGCCATTTCCTTCTCCAATGCATGGAAGTGAAGAGTGAAAGTGAAGTCGCTCAGTCGTGTCCGACTCTTAGCGACCCCTAGGGTTGACTTACTTGAGTTAAAGACTAAGCAATAGTGAAATAATTTCCATTTGAGGTCTAACTGGATCTAGGGGGAAATGTGGAAATAACTGGCAGAGCGGAGGCTTCATCAGCATCATCTTTCACGGCACACACCAAATTCTGCAGTATTTGCCTTTAAGAAATTAATTCCAAAACATTACTTCTGTCAGAAGCGGAGCAACCAGCTGGGCTGACAGCTGGGAGGCCTGCGCTGCCTCCTCGCGGCCTGGAGCCTCGAGAGTGCCTCCCAACAGGCCCTTCCCGGAGAAACAGGCTCCAAGCCGGACTGTGCTGGGACACTTAATGAATGCATTCTCCACACAATGCATACACATTTTTCTAAAGCTTTCAACAAATACGTTAGAGCTCCAACTCTCTGACCAGGGACAACAATGATGTACCGATTCTAGAAATAGCCCAAGTCCCAGAGACACAAAGGTAAACCCCAGGAGCGCAGCACAAGCTGATGGTGCCTTACGGGCTGCTTTTCAGGGGGTGCTGGTATTTCTTCTGATTATTAGATTAGACATCTTGCCTTTTGGGGGACGAAGTCAAGATAATGAAAAAGTGCTATTTACATGATTAGCAGGAAGAAACACTGATTTGATTTTAAGTGCTAAAAAAAAAAAAAAAAGGCAAGGTGGATGAAATTCTGATTATTAAGCCTGGGAGTGAAATGAGTACACTGTGGACAGAAGTTCATCCCGGTCTGTATTTATACACATCTGTGATGTAGTCTGGTTCAGTATACTTAGGGTATAAGCATATAGTGTCGTTCAGTTTGCTTCATGTAGGGAATAAAACATGGCTAGAGAAAGATGAAGTTTCATCTATCTAATTTCCCATTCTAATGACTTTCTAACCACCTACTTCTGGGACTCAATTTTAAAAGACTACATAATCATAATGCTATAAAAATATCTCTTGTGAGGTAGTGGGAACATTCTTGAGTGCACTCTCCAGAACTTCGTATGCCTCAAAAAACATAATTTAAACGAATTTGACTATAATCTCCAAAGCACCATGTGAGGGTGTACAGTTCCACCAGATCTCTCTTAGAGTCTTCATTTCTTGAAATGCTTGCAATACCCACCCCCGCAAAAAAAAATAATGCTTGGCTTTCTCTTGACTAGAATCAAATCAAACAGGAGAACCTGTGCTGTGCGACATACAGAGAGGATAGCACGTCCTTCCATTAGGCATGTATGCCAGACTCCAACACGACAGCATGCAACCAGAGTTCTGGGCAAACACTAGTATCTCCATGCTTACATTATCACTGGGACTGGTGGCAGATGACGATGGTCTGATACTGTAGGTAATGTCCATGTTAAAACCTAAAGGTGCTTCTTAACACTCTCAATTAGAAGCCAGTCTTAGAGCCTTGTTAAGAATCACATACCTGCCCACATAAATTAAGTTACTTAACAACAGAATAAGCTGTCCAGGTCTGTCTCAGCAGGAAACAGGAGTCATCACACCACAAGAGGTCTCCTAACAGCTCCAGTGGAATCCAATACATCCTCATGCCGGTCACATTAACGCGACAGTGAAGACACATTGCTACCCAAAGCTAGAGCTTTAAAAGGATACGGAGGAGGGGAGAGCTACATTTGAAGACATTCTAACTAGAAAATCTCCTGATGATACATGGGGTTAAAGCCCACTGTGCCACCGTCTAAGGCGGGGGACATTAAGAAGCCAACATGTATTTTAAAGTTGCATGAGGTATTCCGCCCCCTCCCTCCACCTTGGCCATATGGGAGGGGAACTTGTTACTGTTAAAGTCCTTCAGAAGGTAAACGTCACAGACGGGGCCTGGCAGGCACTGTGAGGGGACAGACTGACACTGAGCTCTGCCCTGGAGCATCCCCTGCACACCTCAAACCTCTGAGTCCCCAACAGAACCATCTACAGCTCCAGCCAGAGTTCTGAAATCCCATGATTCCATGATTCCATTTTTAAACCTGTGGAGTGGGAGTGTTTCTGAGTACCCTGCTCACACAGATGGTGGTGGGAAGACTCTCAAGAATATACTGCATGTAGTAAAAGCCCATCTCACTACGTAATCACCCCCTTCACATCTCAGCCGAGCAGAGATGATGTTATCTTACAGACAGTCGCAAAAAGACAAGTGATTCATGGCAGCCAGCATCGGCATCCATGTGTGTAAGGAACATGGGAGAGGACATTCCTCCCCGTTACACACACCTGAGGCTCTGGGCGAGCTCAGGATGGAGTAGAAGAGGACCAGGTCTGCCCTCCACACGCTCAGGGGGGAGCTGGGGGAGGGAGGGCAGGAGGACCTGTCTGAACGATGAAATCACACACGCTGTCTCTGTCTTCCTGATGCTCTAAAAATACCCTGCACCGACAAGTCATTTGTCAAGGCAACCTTTCTGAGACGAAGCCACGATCGATCTGCTGACCAGCACTTCCCCGCTCTCGTTTCATTTTGAGCCCTGCTTCGCCCTCATCTTCCACCAAACTGACCCACGCCCCCATCTTCATGCCAGACACCTGCCCCCTCACCTGCTCCCACCTGATCACTCTAGAGCCATGTTAGGTGCCTTCCTTGCTCAGTTTGTCACAGCACACTAGACGCTGGCAAAGACCGCACCAGGTCTCGTTATCCTAACACGCGACCGTCCGCACGCTTGAACACGGTGTGTCTTTACCTTGGTCTCCTTGGCAGAAAACTCTGAGGAGTTGGAAATTTTCATGGACTTTGAGCGGTGTGACTGCCGCCGGATGGAATCCTCGCGGGAGTATTTCACAGAGCCTGAGGTCCTCACCCGCACCTTGCTGGCACTCTGAACACTGTTCACGCCAATCATGTCGAAGGCTGCCTGGGGAAGGGGTCTGGAGAAATACAAAGGCACTTTCCAGCCGCCGCACGGCTCTGAAAGCTGGAGGAGCTCCGCCGGGTCGTGCCTGAGCAGCTCGGAGCGCCGAGATCGCCTCAGCCTAAGAAACACCAGGCTGCCTCCCCCAGCATCTTCAACTACCCTGTTTGCAGCGGGTCTGATTGTTCCAGGCACAGCTCACGTCACTGGCTGCGAACAGGAAAAAAAAATGCAGTCCCAGCCTCGCTACTCGTCTCTCCCCGTTACACACACTCACACACACACACACACACACATTCATATTCACACACTAGAACAAATGGCAATTGGCCAGGCGAGCAATTCATTAACATTCCAAATAGCAACGCTATTTCTCCTGCGATTGTGCAGCAAGCTCATTAATGTCAACAACAAAATAGAGAGACCACAAATCAAAGTCTCGAGTAATGTGAGGCACCATGTGGGGTGGTAACAGAGATGAATTTCCAGAAAGAAAAAAAGAAAAATACTCTGGGCATCAAGCGGCTCAGTCAGTCAGTTCCAGGCGAGGACAAGGATGACAGCCACAAAGCCATCCCAACAAACATTGCTTTTCCTCTCTTCCTTCTTTCAAGCCACGCGCTGTTTAACAGTAACTCAAACTGCACTGCTTTCTGAAGAATTAAATGTTTCTTACAGCCTCAGACGACTACTACAGCCAGACATTTAACCAGGAATGTGGTCAGCCCATACAAGAAAGCCAGAATAAAGATGGTATGCCACCTCCCTCTCAGACCAGAAAGTTAAAAAAAAAAAAAATCAATTGGTTCGCACAGGTTAGCTTTAAATATGGCTTAGGGTGAGACAGATAAAGCCAGCTCTTATCAATAAGAAGCAAGAGGCCTTCCCAAGAGCTAGAAAAGCTGTTGGCACAGGAATGCATGCAGCCCCCCGAGTGAGAGACCCCCAAAGCTAACAGAAGAGCAGAGAATGTTAGTTCCTGACACATGAAGTTTTGAGTATAATACTCAGGACTGCAACACCTCACTTATCTGACATCCCATGGGTAAGAGGGTTGGCCACAGAAGCCTGCATATAAAGGAGGTCTCAGTGCTAATGTTATTATAAATGCTATTTTAATACGGTCTGTAAAATGCCAATCTGGAAAGACAGTGCTGCCTCAACCGACCTCCCTCCTCAAGTCTGATCTTTCCTTTGATGACTCAGGACACAGATTTCATCCAGTTCGTGGCAGAGCCCCGAGGCACCTGAGCAGTGCTCACGCTGGGGGCCGACGCCTCCGCTGGCAGTGGGCCTGGCCGGTGCTGTCTGGACCGAGCCCCACGGCAGCGCTCCCTGCCGCCCCCTCCGGCCTCCTCACTCCCCATCTCCTACCCCTGAAGCATGTGATGCTTTAACTCTGCAACACGCAAAACAAAGACATCAGAGAATCTTGCTAGAATCTGGTCTAAAATAAGGTAGCAGATTTTGGAAGATCGTGGAGCTCTCCTCTCCTTCAGGAATACACCGAGTTTAGAGTCTATGACATCATTTTTGGCTACTTGAAGGTAAACTTTACTCTCTTCCCAGGTAATCTGAAGCTCCTGAATCCTTTAAATTAAAAACATCCTGCAGTGACTTTATACTTTACGAAGCATGTTCCCAAGATATAAAAAGTGATGATAAAGTCGCTGGATTAGAACAAGCAAAATTCTAACTTAAGCATATGATGATTCTATAGACCAATGTCTCCATTTAACACAAAAAACCTTGAGGTGGAACCCATGGAGGAACCAACAGCAGAGCCAAAATATAAAGTCTAAAGTACTAGTGGAAGACACAAGCCCCTGCTTCAGCATGTCACAAATGTGAACAAGGAACAGGATGTAAGAGCAGCACATGGTCTGGGTGTTTGCCAGGCAGCATAATAAGGAGTTAGAACATGCCTCCCGATGAACTTCATTTTCTTTGCTCCACTGAAAAGGTTACATAAAAACAATGAGAGCCATGTGCTAGCATGGGCAGGAATGGAATCTGTGACAATACAACCTGATTTCTGGGGAGTTTGGCAGAAATATCCTATCTCAGCCCAAATATGTCATCTTTATCCAAAGAGGGCCCAGCTGGTCTTATTACTCCTGCAGTGTCATTCCTAGTAACCGCCCTCCCCTGTTGAACACCTTATGCTTTACAGGGGCAGCACGTGTTACCTCGATTTGGTTCTTGACCACTCCATGAGTGCTGGGTTAGTGGGGACTCTAGAACCCCCACCTCACAGGTGGGAGAAGTCGGCCTGGGAGGTAAGTGCAGACCCCACCACGACCAAGCCGTTTCCTCACACTGGGGCTGCTTTTTAGACCCAGCGGGTCCTTGCAGTGGGAAGAACCCCTGGAGCATTCCGTGGACAGAGGAGCCTGGTGGAAGCTTATCACTGAGTCTGGAGAGAACAGCATTCCTCTGCCCTCCTTGCACCCCCAGTACATCCACCGGTCTCCGCGTGGACACAGTCAGAGCACAGAGGCCCGCCTCCGCAGCCTCAGGACAGCAGACGGGAGGGGTGTGTGCAAGCTGGCGGGAGCCCTGCCCTCAGCCCCACCTGCCAACCGGGACTCCACCCTGCTCCTGCCCAGCCACAGAGCCCTTCAGTCAGGCTGGGTCCTCATCCCCGCAGATGGCAGCCTCCACTCGACGCGCACACGCAGCATGCGCGTGCCTGCTGGCCGAGGCTCCCCTGAATGGTCCCCACGGTCCCTCCAGCACTCTCTTGCTGCACCCCGATCCTGGCTCTCATCATTCGGAGTTCAGCTCAAACGTTACCTTTCCAAGGGACTTTCTCTGGCCACCCTACTAACACAGACTCGCCCTCCACCCCATCACGGTCCCTCGTGACTGCCATCTCCTGTTGGCAGGGCATCCCTGCCATCACAGCATCTACAGCGGCATCTGCAGAGAGCAGGAGCTCCGTGACTACTTGTGGAACAAACTCCTTAAATACACAGGAAGTTTCCCTTCTCCACTGTATTTCATGTCATTTTAAGAAAATTCAGCATAATTTTTATTTTCTGAAAAATGAATACAGTTGATGCAAAATAGATTTCTTGCTTAAAGGTAAAATAGAGCAGGCAGTGAAATTTAGGCTTCCTTCCCACACTAGCTCCCAGTCTCTCTGCCCAGAAACAAGCCGTGTTGCCGGTTTCGGATGCATCCTCTTCGAGATAACTCATCCATGTACACTGTGCGTGTGGGGGGTGTACCTGCATCCTTTCTCTTCTTACGGGCTACAGATGTCGATGAAAGCATGATATAATATTGTTTCTTGTCTTTTCCGGTCATCAAAAAACATTCTACTTGAGCACACAAAATCCTGCCTCACCCTGATTCAGAGCTGCGCAGTATTCCAGCATGCAGATGCAGCAGGCTGGGCACTTGGTTCTCAGTCTTTGCTGCATAAATCAGGACACAGTGAGCACGTGCTGTAGCACATCGTGAATACCATTTAAACAACGTGGTTTTCCCATTGTTTTCCAAACAAGTCTACTTTTCCTCCCCTCACAGTTACATCACCCACAGTTGTGCTGGGCAAACATGGGGTTCACAACTAGAGTCAGTATTTAACTCTGGCCTTGTCCTGATCATCCTGCTCTGAGAAGGCTTGACTGTTTTTAGACGTCAGCCAGCCTCTCAAGGAGCCTGCCTGCCGTGAAACAGAGGCAGGCCTCCTGGAGAGCAGCAGCTGTTTATAAAGTACAAAAGAGCTTTTCATAAAAGCTCCAGCAGAAAATAAAGGTGACTTCCACACCAAATAGAAATTGTAGGAGAGATTTAATTACGCCCATTAACTGGAAGGCTGGGAATCCGTACTTCATCTTCTGAGGTTTTCTCTGACCGAAGACACCGTTTGGTACGTAAGTCCTAACAGGCTTCTAAAAAGTGTCTCAGTTAACGGTCAACAGAAAAGCTCTAAACCTCTTAAAAGGCAGAGCCCCCAAGAATTTAACTCCATTTAATACATTGCTTCCGGTTTTCCAGGTGGCTCAGAGGTAAAGAATCTGCATTGCAGGAGACGCAGGTTCGATCCCTGGATTGAGAAGATCCCCTGGAGGAGGAAATGGCAACCCACTCCAGTATTCTGGCCTGGGAAATCCCATCGACAGAGGAGCCTGTCGGGCTACAGTCCATAGGGGTCTCAAAGAGTCGGACACGACTGAAGTGACTCAACGACGACAATAATATATTGCTCACCTGTGCCTGCTAGGTGCCAGGCCCCAGGGGTGCAGTCAGCACTGTGCCTGCTAGGTGCCAGGCCCCGGGGGTGCAGTCAGCACTGTGCCTGCTAGGTGCCAGGCCCCGGGGGTGCAGTCAGCACTGTGCCTGCTAGGTGCCAGGCCCCGGGGGTGCAGTCAGCACCAATGCTACCAGGCCCCGAGCATGTGCCTGCTAGGTGCCAGGCCCCGGGGGTGCAGTCAGCACCGATGCTACCAGGCCCCGAGCATGTGCCTGCTAGGTGCCAGGCCCCGGGGGTGCAGTCAGCACCGATGCTACCAGGCCCCGAGCATGTGCCTGCTAGGTGCCAGGCCCCGGGGGTGCAGTCAGCACCGATGCTACCAGGCCCCGAGCATGTGCCTGCTAGGTGCCAGGCACCAGGGGTGCAGTCAGCACCGATGCTACCAGGCCCCGAGCATGTGCCTGCTAGGTGCCAGGCACCAGGGGTGCAGTCAGCACCGATGCTACCAGGCCCCTAGCATACAGCTCGCACACAGCTGGGGGTGCGAGGCAGGGGCGATGGGAAATTCTACCACCATAAGCACAATGGCGAGCACCTTCGGGGTGTCAGTGAGCCGAGGGCTTGGAGACCTCCGATGAGGCAGGCAGGACGACGGCACTGGCACGAGGCCGATGCGCCTTCCTCTTTATGAAAACATTAGTGGAAAAGGCTTCAGGCTGACTTAAGCACTCTGGAGAGAAGCCAAAGTGGCCAAGAATCCTGCATCCCAACTGTCCTCAACCCACAGAGGGCTGGGGAGGGAAGAGAGGTGGGGTACAAAAGGAAACCGGCTTGGGCTTGTTTTCTGAACAGGGTGATGTATGTGAAAGGGTCTCTGGGCTCTTCCGGGTTCTTCAGATCACACTGGCCTGTTCCGAGAAGAGTAAAAGGTGGAGCCCCAATCTGGGAGTCAGGGTCCCAGGGTCCAACATCTTCAAGAGGCTGGTGCTACCATCACGATGCTATGCTATGCTATGCTCAGTCACTTCAGTCGTGTCTGACTCTGTGCGACCCCATAGACGGCAGCCCCCCGGCTCCCCAGTCCCTGGGGAAGGTGCTGACAAATGATTTCTTTTCTGGGCTGTTCACGTGCACATCATGTCACTGGGAGAGCTGGAAGGAACCTTAGAAATGATCCCCTTCGGTCTCTTCATTTTATAGATGGAGATTCCTGAGATGCAGGAAACATCAAGTTGGCCTGTCTGGGGCGTCATAACTAAGTAACAGAACTGAGACTTCTGTCCAATACGAGCAGCTTTCCTCCTGTGCCATCTGCTTCTTGATACTAAACATTCCACAGCCACACATCTTTTCACACTGCCATAAGGCTTAAAATGGTCACCTTGAAATGGGAAATCCAGTATGAGGAGACTGACTCTAGAAGTGAATGGAGGTCAGCCCACTCATGGAATAAGTACAGAGAGGAGGCTTGAAAAATCAACTCTCCCAGCAGCTCAGGAGCTCAGCCTGGCTCTGGAATACGTGTGGAAGTTTCCTGCCCATGACGTGGCAGGAGTGAGGCATCCTGCCATCCTCAGGTCCTGTTCCTTCCCATTCAGCAACATGACCACCAAGCTAGGGAACCCTGCGGAGAACAGTATCATACCCTAGCCACTGAGAGTACATGCCAACAACAAATGGTTTCCAACAGTAAACAGAAATGGATTAGATAAAAATTTACTCCCTGCTTTATTTCTCCAGGCTTTCCAGCTGATCCTCCTCCAGTCTGAGGACCAATTCTGAATCTGGCAGAGGAGGCAGGCTTCCAGCGCTCCAAGGCAGGATCAGATGCTGAGGCGTATGGTCCGGCCACAGGAGGCCTCAGGCAGCCTCCCCTGTCCCCCACCCATGCTCAGCCTGAGCCCAAACCCCGTTGCCACGTGTCACCAATGTACTACCTTAGCAGACCAGACACACCTCACAGACTGCCCCCCAACCAGAACAGACCGTGTCCCTCAGAACACACACTGGACCTGCCCTCGGGCCCCTCTGTCCTGCAATCCCAGCCTGAGGAGCTGGCTTCATAGCCCCTTCCTTTTACCCGCTGACTCTTTTCATAGAGGTGTGATGAGTGCTTACCTTCCCATTTCAGGTGGACACAAAAGTGAAAAGTTCTGTCCAGCAGCGGGGCTAAAGATTTCCTTCATTCAGAAGTCATTATCTGGAATGTTAACTAAGCCCGAACTTAATGAACAATTGCTGTCTTTGGGGATGAGCAGCCGGAGGTCAAAGTACCTGTGACTTGTTGACCCTCAAGGACAGCTGCCTCCTTCCAGCGGCCCTCAGCCTGGCCTGTATATTCACAGGCTTTAGTTTCATCTGTTCTTCGAACATACAAAACAACTGGATGGGGAAAAGTCTTTAAATAGAAACTTCTTACCTTTAAAATTAAATAACATTCTTGCCAGATGGGGAAGAAAACACTGTAAGCATGAAACAGTTCCAACCTTGAAAAAAAACATTATTTATCCCTCATAAACCAAAGCCAGTCACGTAAGACATTTAGACAAGAGTCATCTATTACACTTCCTATTTAGAAGCCCAGGAAAACAAAGATGGAAAGCTGCATCCTTGTGTTCATAAGGCATAATTCTGTGTAGCTGACGCTGCCACATTCAGCTCGGACCTTTTCAAGCTATCACAGGGAAAAGAAACACAGCACTTTGTCTTAAAGCCACTAGACCTTCTGGGCGGGGGACAGAAATCTACTGTGTGTAACTAAGACACTAAATCCTTGGAACGGAGGTCTTTATTCCAACTCAAAGTACATATGAAATGCAGGTACAGAAGTGGGATCAGTTCAGAGACCCCAGGGCTGTTCTTCTAGTTGCTGGAGGAGGTCATCAAAAGCAACTGTCTACTGGCTGACTCTGGGGCTGGACCCAGGCGATCAGCGACTCCTCACTCTCCCAGGTCCTCAAAATGTGCCTTCCCCACACTAGGAGCTGCCCCAGGACGTGGCCGTGAGACAGGTGGTGTTGGGACCATCTGGATGGCCTGCCTGATGAACTCAGGTAAGTCTCCTTATAAGCTTTAAGATCCTGGAGGCAGGTGCAGAGATCGGCTTGTCTCTCGGCCACTCGAGACAAGCCTGGTAAGTTCCTTGCGTACTAAACCAGCCCCTACCAGCCTGCGGTGGCTGCCTCTTCCTTCAGTCTCTCCTCGTCCTCCTCATATGGGGCCAGTCTGCAAACCGACACTAGTGAGTAAACCAATCGATGCGACGGTCAGTGCTGAGAAGATATGCTGTTCCAGAAGCCAATCCAATAAACTTGCCCATAATAATCTCTTAATAACATTTTGTGTCAATTCAACAAATATGCCCCAAGTGCCTAAGGCAGGCCAGGCACAGTGTCCAGAAGGAAATAAAAGGTCAGACATCGCTGCCCTTGTGGAGCTTCACACCAATGACAAATTATTCTCCAAGTAAGAAACAAAGCCAATCACCGTACATAACTCTACTTGCATTCTTTTCCAAAAAACCCCAAAATGACTGGAGCAGATAGAGCATCAGTTTTTGCTGCCTCACTCTCATTTATCAGCAAGTTCTGTAAACCCACAAATTTTCATTTTCCATTTCTCTGATTAGTTCACTTAGTAGTCTGGGTCACTTCTCGGTGTCTATCAGTCTTTAATAATTTCAAATCATATTTAATTTCACCAAAAATGGTCCCCGCTTGGTGTTACAGGGGAGTACTATAAGCTCTGCACTGTAAGTGCAGAAGACAAAACACCCGTTTAAGTCCGTTCACCACTATGATTTCCCTCATTTCTGATGTCAGGCACTAGAAATACAATGTTAAACCAAACCAGATGGATCCCTCCTCCCACTGGGCTTACACTGAGATAGAGAGAAACCAAAGAATCATTCATCAAAAATAATCAAATAATCACACGAGCAAATGTAAAACGGTGATGTGCCGGCGTGACGGACGCCGCGTCTCCACAGGTTCAGGCCTGGTCGTCAGGAGTGAAGGAGGCAGGCTTCCCTGAGCAACGCGGGAACCACACGGGGCCGCGGGCTGCACGGTGCTCAGGAGGGGCCAGGGTACCAGCACACGCAGCCTCGCAGCGGCCACGGCGGTTGTGCGCGTCACAAGGGGAGCGGGCTCATTCGGGGACATTTTTGCTTGTGTTTCCAAACTCATCACTGCCTTTCATTCTTGAAATAACAGTACACCAAACTGCCCATTCCACATGAATATTATTTTAAACTTCTCAGTCAGCAAGGTCTTTCTGGAATTCTAACCAAAGGAAAAAAAAAAAAGTAACACAGAAAGGAACCATGTAAATCCCTGTAAGACCAAAGCTGTACTCCAGGGCTTCAGAAGGACATTTCCAGGAACCGAAGGTCTAGGGAGGAGTCTGGAGTGACAGCAGCTTACCCTCAAGTGAACTCCTGAAGGATTTAGAAAAATCTTGGAGCACATTCAGGAGTCTGGTCCATTCTAAAATAGGCACAGGCTGGACTATCCACACCACAGGGTATCAAACGATTAGCTTCGCAAACCGAGTCAGACTTTCTGACGTTGGGAAGATACAGGACTGTTTCAAACACAGTGTCCCTAAACTGCTGGTTATATTATCGCCACACCCCCAAAGGAGTCCTTAGTAACATCTGCACGGTTTCTATGGAACCAGATCAGCTGGAAATGTGCAACCTTAAAAAAAAAAAAAACTAAACTAAACAAACCAGCCCAGTAGATTTCTACTTAACACTCTCTGCCTCCTCCAAATTCCAGGGTGGCCCAGCCTGTAGCGGTGGCTTCTCCAAGGTTAACAGTGCTAAAGTGGCAGCAAGGTGCAGCCGTTCTGAGCCAAGCAGACTGTTCACGTCTTGGCTTTGTCCCTGACTGAACATACGCTTCTGGGTAAGTTCCTTAAATTTTCCAGATCTCAAGGAAAAATGGGGAAAACATGACTCAGTGGCCATTTGTTGATTTCAGGTGATTCACTAAAAACAACTTCCTATTTGAGGGGAAATCCCACCATGCCAGAGAGGGGACGAATCATCCTGGTCTCTGTAAGTTTGCACCAGGGGCCATGGGACCTGAGCTCGGCCACTTGATGCTCCCAAGGGAGTGACAGAGACACAGGGTCAGAGCATCCATGCTGCAGAAGTGGTGGCAGCTGTGGTGGCTGCCCTCCCCTTTCCCATGGAAGCCACTTGGCATTTCCTATACAGTCAGCCTTCCTTGGTGGGACCCTACCGTCCACTATGATTCTCAAAGAGCCTCCCCGCTCCAGTTTGTGAGCTACCTGATGACTTCTCAGGAGATTCCTTTTACCCTTCAGGTATCCAGTGTCAGTTTCCATTTATTCTGTAGCTGAGAATCCCAGGTGTAAGAAATGACATTATTGGTGATGGTGGAAAAGAAACACAGATGAAGCACTTAGCACAGCATCTGACGTATACGTGGCATATTCGTGATACTTGGGGAGTAAAGCTAGATCCAGATACTCCTGCCCAAGTTTCACGAAATGAACAATAAAAGAGCTCAACTGGAGCTTCGCTTCAGTAACAAAGATTAAGAAGATCCTGGTTCCTATTTAAGCCCGAGCCACCAAATAGTAAATGGTCACCAATAATTCATGTTTCCTGTGCCTTAAACATCTCTCTGCTTCTCCCAACCCACCTTCACTTCCCACATCTGCTCTGTCCCCTCCACCATACTGCCCCCCAAGTCTCTGGAGGAAACATTCTACAGAACTCTAACTCAACAGTGAGGTCCCTCCTCTAGATGAAATCTTTTATAATATGAAATCTTAGATAATAAATTAAAATTATTCTGATAAATGCAATGGTTTTCAACATAGCCATGCTCATTCAGGGGGTCTTTAGTGCTGGTCAAGTATGTGCTAGAAATTTATAGCATCCCCCATAAAAATGCTACTATCTCTGGGATGTTAAAAACAGTCCAGCACACATTTTAATGTAAGAGGAACCAATAAATGGAAATATAACAGAATCTAAGACAAATAGCATTCAAAAGGGATCAGAGCGAGGCTGTGCGATTCTCAAATTCTCCAAGGACAAAACCACCCCAAGAAGACTAAAAATCTCTAGCAGAAGGAAGATACCTCCCCACAAAGAAGAGCAGCAACCAAGGGCTGACAAGAGTCAGCGTGACAGTGAGACTGAGACCCCAACCTGGGTTGAGAATCGGAAGGAAACCTACTGTCTCTCAGAGGAAGTGCAGACACACAGCCTGGGTGCCAGACAGCCCCAGGAAAGCGCAGGTCTGAGGTGAGAAAGAGGTTAGCAGCATCTTTCAGGACTCCTGTCCTAATAGGGTAGAAACACAACTAGGTAAGACGCCAAATAACTTAAAAGCACACTCTTAGTCCTCTTCCACATACTTCAGGAAAAAACCTGAGGGATTTCACAGACCTAGTGGGCACCTTCTGTCTATTCTCTCCTAAGGTGTATTTTCACTAAGGACTAATTGATGTACAAAATAATACAAAAGCAATGGTTATGCTAATTAACTAATCATACTAATTAGTATATTAATTAAACTAATAATAATAATAAAAAAAACACCTTTCAAATCCCCACCCCCGATATGTAAAACAGAATGTAACAGGGCCATTAAAACTTCCTGGGGTCCCATCTCACCTGCTACGCTCTTGTCTATCTAAATGCCCTGAAAAACAATCTGGCATTATCTTGCAGAGTAGAGTTTGTCACATGACCTGGCAGTTCTCTTGTATATCTATATGCTCCAGGAGACGAGTTCAAAATCTGCCATTGTTTGTACCAGGAGAGCATGGGAAACCATTCAAATGGCTAAATTACTTATGATGACGTTGTGCAACACAACAGCATGTCTTCCTATTGCGAGGGAAAGGGCAGGGAACGGCCCAGATGGACACTGTGGTGGGCCCCCCTGCTGGCCCCTCAGGAGGGAAGGACATGTTGGCCTCGCCTGTCGGCCCCTCGGAGGGCTGCCCAGAGCTGAGGGGAGCCGCCCAGAGCTGAGGGGAGCCGCCTGCTCCCTCAGGCCCTGCAGGACAGCTCTGCAGGGACACCGCTCCACTTCAGGCCTCCGAGAAAGTCAACGGAGGCCTCCATCGGGATTGCATCAGAGCCCAACTTCTTTCCCTCTCTCTTCCACAGTGCTCCCTACCCCTCCCTGGCATGATCTGCAGGTCACTCCCCACTAAACTTCCTACAAGTTAATATTTGACTCAGAGTTTGCTGCCCAGGGATCTTGACCTGGGCCCTCACTTCACTTACACCATCGCATATAATCCTTAGGATAAGTCCTGTCAGATAGATACTGTCAATCTCATTGTAGAGACGGGTTTCAGAGGAGTTAGCTGAATTGCCTAAAGTCATTCAGCTGAAATCAGGAACTGAAGTCACTGCTGAATCTACTGAGTTTCCTACAAACTATGTTTTTACTGTCACTCTGTGTGTCCTGAGCTGAGCTTGTATTTTTATACATTCCTAGAAGCAAAGAGATGCGCATTTCTTTTAAAGCCTTCTTTGAGTCAAGTCCTAATGGTAATTTCCCCCCAGAATTATCAAGGTTTTACTATTTTATAGTAACACAGCATCACGCTCACTCACCAAGTCATGGTGAGTCTACTGGTTTTGAGTGTAAGATTAAATAAGAAATATTTTATTTTTATTGAGCGAGCTCTGAAAAATCTAGCTGTGCCACTTTTACTCATTCTGATCAGGATAAAGGGGAGCTGTTCGGTCTCAAGTCACACCATCATTAGTTACATGGGAAAGTTCAGGGCCGTCCTGTTCAACAGAAATACAATGAAAGGCACATATATAATTTACTACTTTCTAGTAATCTTATTAAAATGGGTAAAAAGAAAATAGGTGAAATTAACTTTAATAATATATTTTACTTAACCTGACATTATCTAAAACATCATCATTTTAACATATAATCGATACAAAAATTTGTAATAAATTAAAATCCTCTTTGTGTACCAAGTCTTTGGAATCTGGCAGCATTTCAGCATTCAGATTATGTAGTGAGCACTCAGCCTCGCCACGTACTGAGTGCTCAGCACAGTCAAAGGGGAAAGAGCAGGAAACACAGGGCTGATGACAAGAGGTGAAAGTTTTCATTATTTTTATAATACGACCCACTCCTTTCTAGGCAACAATAAAAGTACTTGATAGTAAGACTCATCATGAAAACTCTTCTCTCAAATATCAAGCCTGAAGCCTGTCTCCTTGCTGATCTATTTAAACAAGAGAGATATTTCTTTTATTTATATTATTGAGGTATGATGGGGTCCATGATAGACTAAGACATCATGTCTTTGTCCTCAGTAGACTTGGGAATGCTTTGTCATCTGAGTATTAGTATTATTTAAAAAAAAAACCTTCTTGAATGGCATTTCAAGTTTCAAGAATAGAAACAAGGTCCCTTCTCTGTTCCTTTATATTAAAATACTCAGAATACCCCAAAGCTCTGCTTCTGAGATCTGAATAACCTTCAGATTTGCTGAATTTTTTGCTGAATATTTGCTGAATAACCTTCAGCAAATTTCCATTCTTTACGGACCTCCAATCCTCACCTATGAGGGATGGATGTTACATGAGAAATCTCTACTGTTCTTTCCAGAATCAACATTTTGTGACTACCTGGCAGAGTCTGATGAGTAAGCTGTCTTCTGAAAAGCAACCCAAAATTTATTTCTTTGTTGTCCTGCTTTTTCCTGAGAAAAAGTTGCACATTATTTACCTATTAGTGTTAAACTAAATATTGGTCCCCAAAGTTCCCATCCTAATCCCTGTATTAGACGATGTTCATTTACACTGCGAGTATGTTACCTTACACAAGAAAAGGGGCTTTGAAGGTATGATTACGTTAAGATCTTGAGGTGGGGAGACTGGCCTGGACTCTCCTGGTAGGCACAATGGAATGACAAGCGTTCTTACACGAGAGATTTAGGAGGTCGGGGTCAGAGGACACTAACGATAGAGGCAGGGCTTACCACACTTGTGCTGTCTTAAGACACTGGAATTAGGGTACTTTGTTACCGCCCAGCACGAGACTAGTACATCTATACACCATACAAGCTTCATCCCAGATGGCATACCATGGGCCTTCTTTATCAGAAGTGGATGCACTGATTTCTAACTCAGCTTCCTGTTTCATTAGAGTTGAAAGGTTTTATGTTGATTCTTATATGTGAGAATAAGAACAGTATATAAGTTTTAATTAAAAAAATAGCACTTTCTCTTTCTGGAAAATATGCAGAAATATTAAAATTTTAAATTACCATTCATGAAGACAGCAAGTCTATATTAAAGCCAAGGCATCTGTGAGCTTCTGAAGATCCCCATTCCCCTTCCCCGCCAAAAACCTCACTCAAACAGGGCTCATCAGGAAATGGATAAAAAGATTCAAGGAACAGCAGAGAGATCCTTTTGTCAACCCAAACCCCTCTTCTTACCCAGGTACAGGGTTGCTGTTGGGAAGATGTCTTGCAAAGATTGTTCCCAGCCCCACCTGCCATCAGAGTGTGAGTGACAGAGCCCGAGCCTCCTGCAGGTCCTTCAGAACCCCTGCCCCTCCCTCCTTTTACAAGCAAGACACACAACAAGAAAGATGTCTCTGGGGATGAGGAAGGCACAGCATGGAGAGAGGCTGCTACATTTCTGCAGAGAAGGAAGCAACCTGCTCACCAGGCATGTCTTCCTCACACAACCGGCCAGGCAAGAAATCCATCTCAGCTGTGTTTGAGCCACAGTCAACTTGGGATCATTTACTACAGCAATTGTAGCCCACTCAGACTGACAAGTGTATTTACCATTAAGAAAGATGACCCAACACTTGGTTCTTGAGTTTACTTCCCTGGTGATAATTCACGGTGTGTGGTAAAAATCATAGCTTTGTAGGTAGTGAACTGACCAAATCTTCTACTTACTGGGTCAATTACTCTGTATGAAGCAGAGTTTGCTCAGAAAGTGTTTGCTGAGATGTAATTCCTGGTAAACATTTCAGGTAGTGTCAAGACTACTGGTCAACATATGATGATAGGAGAAAAATAAAAGGAATTCAAATGGTGTAAAAGGTTAATTAATTATAAACTTTTGGGTAAGCATACTGAGATACAGAGTGGGTGTACGGTAAGACAGGGAAAAAGCAATATGTGGAATTTTGTATTATTTCCATTATTTAAATCAAAGTTCTTCCCAGTACTACAGATTGAACAAAATTATAAGCAGATCTTAAAAATCAAGCTATAGATTTTGCTTTAATTCTTTCCTTTCTTTACTAAGTCCACTGGCAAATGGTTAACTTTCAGACTTCTTCCCAGGAATAAAATTTTCCCTGCAGGCAGTTAATCAACAACCAAATTCCTGGAAACTTGTAATATTGTAAGGCTTCATTATTTGCAAGGGCACCTAATGGAATTTTGCTTGAGTCAAAATTGCCTCATTTCCTAGGCCAAGAATTAGAGAAATGGGACCTGAAATCAACCACCATCTTTTTGGGCTTCCTATTAACATTACACATAATATATATCTTTAAAAAAAAAAATATATATATATATATATATATATATAATGCAGCAACTCTCCATCTTTTCCTTCTTAATTTAAGCATTTAATTAGATATAAAAGGTACCTAAAATCCAAGAATTCATCATACGCTGTTAGAAGTATGCCTATTTTTTATTCTCATGACTGAGGCATCAAAAGAGTATATATTTATACTAATAATAGGAAACATGGTGTAGTTTCTAGAGTATGGTGTTTTATTTTGGATCAAGCCTTTAAAGATATAAAACACCACAGAAACAGTGTGAACATTGCCTAGAGGCCATATCCCACACGCATCATCTTAAACCTTTCTGCAACAGTTGAGAAAATCAGCAATGTGCTCTGGGAGCCAACCATAAGCAGTACAGTGTGGTCATTCAGTCCCCTGAGTCCTGCAGGACGGAATGAGAGCTTCCAGGTCAATAATTTTATCATTAGACACCATTACCTGTTCATAAATTACTTGAACACTGGAGCATAAAGACTTAAAGAAACCATTTCATAAAACAAGAATGGTTAAAGTCTCATTTCCTCACCGAAAAACAAAGACAAAAACAGATTAGATAACGATGCAGAAAAGGCAGTTTCATTTTTATTTAAGAGGAAAACAGAACAAAAACCTAAAGTGTGACTAATTTCCACAACACCAAAAGAAGGGCATAAATAGGAAAGAAGCCAAGCCTCTAGGCCGCTGGGCTTCAAGACCAATGGCCCTCGGGACAGCATGTTAGCATGCACCTTTCTTTCCTTCTTTCTTTTCTGTCTTTCCCTCCCCCTGTGTCTGAGGACACAGCACAACAGAAAGGGTGCTGGCCTGAGATACTGACCTGCTGAGGCTGTAGCCACACTCGCCCCTGCGGCACAAGCTCGCAGGGTCCCTACAGGTCCCCAGGCCTCGGTGTGTTCACCTGTGCAGATGGACGGGCTCTAAGGTCCTTGCAGCTTTCAAGGTCTACAAGTTCATAAAATTGCATTTTATCTTAAATACTGTATTAAAAAGACTTTGGTCACAGGAAATGACATACGTCTTGAGTTGGCATAAATAATTCCAATGAGAACACAAGGTTCATCCAGCCTGCTATAAATTTTAAACCCACAAACTTATTTTAATAATCCCCTATGTGAAGACCATAACAGAAAACCTAGCATATTGCAAGGAACCTCCTACACAGGATAAAACAGAATCATAATGACTGTCAATAGAGCATAGCTGATCACTTATATTACTGTCCAATTAAACCAAATATATGTGTGCGAATGTCATTCACCATGTGTCTGCTCAGTCGTGTCTGACTCTTTGTGACCCCATGCACTGTAGTCTGCTAGGCTCCTCTGGCCATGGAATTTTCCAGGCAAGAATACCAGAGTGAGTTGCCATTTCCTGCTCCAGGACATCACCACATGAGTGAAGTCCCTTGTTGTAGAAAAACACAAAAAAGTGGCTTCCAAATAGAATTCACAGCAAGTAAACTCCAATATGTTTAAAATGATATACACATCAATCTGTCAAGATGCATTTTCTTCAAATACACGGGGCTTATTTGGTAATGTATAGTGTGCCTCTTTAAGCCTATATTTACTCTTAAAGTGGAATTGTTCACCAATTGTAAGACCTTTTATAATAGCATAGCCAACAGCTTTCCCAAGGGTGTAAAAATCCACTTACAAAGTAGAAACTTATGAATGATATTTCACCTCAATCTTTTTCTATCTCGCCAAAAAACAACCACAAAAAAGCCGTTGATGTGAAATACAATGTTCATAGGACCGTTTATGGTGTGTGAGATTTTTGCTTACAAATTGTATAAAAATTACATGAAAGAATTGAAAATAAAAGCAAAAACAAACAAACTCTTTAAGATCCCATTAGTATTTTATTCCCCGAGGCAGAGGGTTTCCTGGAGCTCTGAGGCTGATCTCCAGTACTTTATTGCCCGAGGCAGAGGGTTTCCTGGAGCTCTGAGGCTGATCCCCAGTACTTATTGCCCGAAGCAAAGGGTTTCCTGGAGTTCTGAGGCTGATCCCCAGTACTTATCGCCCGAGGCAGAGGGTTTCCTGGAGTTCTGAGGTTGATCTCCAGTACTTTATTGCCTGAGACAGAGGGTTTCCTGGAGTTCTGAGGCTGATCCCCAGTACTTATTCCCCGAGGCAGAGGGTTTCCTGGAGTTCTGAGGTTGATCTTCAGTACTTTACTGCCCGAGGCAGAGGGTTTCCTGGAGTTCTGAGGCTGATCCCCAGTACTTATTCCCCGAGGCAGAGGGTTTCCTGAAGTTCTGAGGTTGATCTCCAGTGCTTTATTCCCCGAGGCAGAGGGTTTCCTGGAGCTCTGAGGCTGACCCCCAGTACTTATTCCCCGAGGCAGAGGGTTTCCTGGAGCTCTGAGGCTGATCCCCAGTACTTTATTCCCCGAGGCAGAGGGTTTCCTGGAGCTCTGAGGCTGATCCCCAGTACTTATTGCCCAAAGCAAAGGGTTTCCTGGAGTTCTGAAGCTGACCCCCAGTACTCTCCGTGCCACGTACCTCTCCCAGGCACTTTGCTATCCACCACTCATCCATCTGCAGAGGAAGCTGAGACAACCAGCCTGTAACCAATCATTCTTTCTACCTGTTTACGATCATCTGGAAAAAGATGGAACTGCCAGTAAGTCTCCTTCTCTGATCCATATTCTCTCCAGTAATTTTCAAACATGACCTAGAGAGTTCAATAAACTATCCTGAGGCCACAGAATACAGCAGTGATGAAAGATGGAGAGGGGTCATGCCATCTACTGTCTGGGGAACCTCCACTACTTAGACCATCTAAGCTTCAGTTTTCAATTCTACAAAATAGAGAAATTGTACGTGTACATGTATGGATATGTATGTAACCTACGTGAGGGTTGTTCTCAGAGTTACAAGATGGAAATCATGTAAAATGTTGAGGTATACATCTATACCTTAGGTGGGACTCTTTCCAAGAGGCACTTTATTGTCTCATGCACTGCTTGCCAGGGCAATTTTCACGTTCTCCTAAAACGTCTTTCTTTTCTGAGACTGTCTTGACTTTGGTGTTTTTCTGAGGATTTCTGAGAAATCCTAGCTGGAGAAACTCTTGCATTTGCCAGTGTCAAGAGCTGGGTGAAGTGTCCTTCAATTCTCTGCTGCTAGGATGGCACCAATCAGAAGATAATACCACCATAGGGCCTGAGCAGCCTCACTCTTCCCCTGGTTACAGGGTCTCTCCCCTTGAAGAATGGACCAAGACAGAGATTTTTCTGGTGCACATTCTGCGTGCAGCCTGTAAGAGAGAGCGATGCTCACCAAGAGAGAGTGATGCTCACTGACCAAGATGTGAACGGTCCTGCAGTTCCACAGACCACTGAGTCAGGAAGGCCTCACCTTGGCACGTGAAGGTGCTTCATCAGACTTTCAAGAGACTGAAATCAAAACTGTTTTCCTTCAATTCTTTATTATCACTAGACTATTTGAACTCGGAGGGGATCAAACATATACACTTCAAGAAAAAGTTTAAAGCAAACCTCTAATAATACAAACAATTTATAAGCCGTTTTTGTTGGTGGAAATAGTCACCCACAGAAAATAGCCCCCCACGTAGAGAATTCCCTTGGAAGCAGAATTCGTGGTTAAAATAAACAACATGCAATGACTTCAGAGAAGATCAGGTGACTGCAGTACAATGGCTGCTGTTTCTAAAAGGTCAGTTGCTAATCTTCAGGGGGTTTTTGAACATGAAAAGTAAAATAACATGAGTGTGTTTCTAATAAGAATATATAACACTAAGCCTAAAAATTAGTAAGTGAACCTTGCATTTGAAAACTACAGGAATAGAAAAGAATTCAGCTGAATCAAAGCAATCATTTTCAGAATTTGGCCTGAAGTATACTGACAATGAATTTCATATTAATCAAAGTGTTTTTAACCCTGAAAACACTGCAACATCACTGGTCTGTTCTTAAAACTCTGGCAATGACTTCAAAAAGTAGCTGATTCATCAAAAAGGAACTTCCTGGCAGATAAGATCTAAAACAAAGATGCCAAAATGATGAAAAAGCAAAAAGCAAAGCAAAGCATCGTGTACCAAAACGCTGCTTCCCAGCTGAAAACAGATACATTCCTGTCTTCTCTTCAAACACTGACTGTACTGCCACTGAAATAAAGATCGTTTGCTTTATTTTAAAAAAAATATTTATTTATTTGACTGCATTGCGTCTTAGTTGTGGCACGTGGGATCTTGTTTCCTGACCAGAGATTGAACCCACACGCCCTGCGCTGGGAACTCAGAGTTTTAGCCTCTGGATCATCAGGGAAGTCCTGATAATTTGCTTCATTCTGATCATTTTTTCCTCTTACTAGACTATAAATGCAGAATTACTCTTTGTGAGAGGACCAGTTACAGGAAGATGAACTTCAACAGTGGGAAACCTTAATACGAAGGGTAAAGGAAAATCAGAGCACCTCATCATGCTTCCTTGCTCTCTCTGAGTTTCCACCTCCATGCTGCTGCTTCCATTATCTCCACTGTACCCTATTCTACTTTTGTACAGTATACCATTCATCATGTCTCTGTCTGGCTTAATATTTAAGAGCTGAAAATTTAAAAAATAATACATATAAAGTTAAAAGGCAAGCTAGAAAAATACAAGCAGCATATATGACAGATAAGAGTAAAACTATCCTTAAAGTACAAATTTTAGACATTAATTAGAAAAAATAAAAATCCTAACTTATAAGTTAAATGACTTATAGCATGTATAATGAAGTACAGTGCAAGCATTAACATCCTATTGAAATATATATTGACATGTGAAGATTTACCATATGACCCAACAAATTCCACTCCTGAGCAGCTGCCTGGAGAGAAACATAACTCAAAAAAGACCCATGCATTCAATGCTCACAGCAGCACTGTTTACAACAGCCAGGACCTGGAAGCGACCTAAGCATCCACCAACAGAGGAACAGATAAAGAAGTTCTACCACGTATATAATGGAATATTACTCAGCCATAAAAAGGAACAAAATTGTGCCATTTGCAAAGATGTGGGTAGACCTAGAGACTGTCATAAAAGTGAAGTCAGTCAGAAAGAGAGAAATATAATATTGCTTATATGCGGAATGCAGAAAAATGGTACAGATGAATGGATTTTCAGAGCAGAAAGAGTCATAGATACAGAGAACAAATGTATGAATACCAAGGGAGACGGGAGGTGGGGGGACGGACTGGGCAACTGGAACTGACACCATTATGAACACAATGTACACACTGTCGTGCACACAGCAGGCGACTAACGGGAACCTCCTGCACAGCACAGGGAGCTGCACGCGGGGCTCTGTGGCGACCTACATGGGAAGGGAACCCAAGGAAAGAGAGGGCGTATTTATCCATAAAGCTCCCCCTTTGCTGTGCAGCAGAAACACACACGACATTGTGCAGCAACAATCCTCCACTAGGTTTCAAGTTCTATGATTTCACAAAAGTATTTAATACATTTTTAAATACTGAACTAAAAAGAGATTTAGGCCAGAGAACATGGCATAGATCTTGAGTCGGCATAAATGATTTCACTAACAAAACAGTTCCTTCAGTGTGCTATAAATTTTAAACCCACACACAGCAACATATTTTAATAAGCCCCAATGTGAGGACCACAGTGAAAACCTAGCATATCGCAAAGAACCTCTACACAGGGCAAAAGAGAATCATGATGATGATCAGGAGAGCACAGCTGATCACTGATATCACTGGCCAGTTCACTCGAATATATGTATGCCGACGTCATCACCAGGTGAGTGAAGTCCTTTGTTATAGAAAGATGCAAACAAAAAAGTCTTCCAAATAGAGCACAATAAATTCCGAGGCGTTTAAAAGTATATACGCGTCAGTCTGTCAAGGCGCATTTTCTTCAAAGGCGGTGGGTTTATTTGTAATGTTTAGTGTTTTTCATTAAGTAAATATTTTCTCTTACAGTGGATTATAGGGGTGCCCGCCAGGGTTTTAAAAAAACAATACATTAGGTCTCTCCATGGACAAAATTCTAACTTTCAGGCTTAGCAGCATACTGGGTAGAGACGTGATAGTGAGTTGTAGGTCATCCGGTGTCTCTATGTTTTCAAGTTTTTACTCCAGTCTTCATTAAGAAATAACATTTTCACCAAGACCCAGTACATTTAAGATACACACATGTATCTGAAGGGCTTCCCTTGTGACTCAGCTGGTAAATAATCTGCCTGCAATGTGGGAGACCGGGGTTTGATCCCTGGATCGGGAAGATCCCCTGGAGAAGGGAAAGGCCACCCACTCCAGTATTCTGGCCTGGAGAATTCCATGGACTGTATAGTTCGTGGGGTCACAAAGAATCAGACATGACTGAGCGATTTTTACTTCACTTTCTATGTATCTAAAAATGAAAGTTTTAGGAAATACTACTCACCAGTCCTATGTAGACTACAGCTTTTTCTATTTACTTTAATAAAAGAAATGCTAGCCACAGGCACTAGATCAATTTAATGAATCATTAATAATGGATATTGATTGTCACTTGGAAAGCATTGGTTTAGATTAATCAGATCTAAAAAACTCAATTTTAAGACATTTATTTTATAATGTATTCATGTATATGTCTACTGTCCATCTACAAAGTCTAAAACTTTAAGGAAAGATAATAATTTGTTATTCTTTGAATCACTCTAATTCAGATTGTTCAAGAAAGGTAAGTCACTCAGTTGTGTCGGACTCTTTGCGACCCCCATGGACTGAAGCCCACCAGGCTCCTCTGTCCATGGAATTTTCCAGGCAAGAATACTGGACTGGGTTGCCATTGCTTCTCCAGGGGATCTTCCTGACCCAGGGATCGAATCCAGGTCTCCTGCATTGCAGGCAGATGCTTTGTAAGCACTCTGTAAATTCTAAATTTCTAGCTTATAAAATGACAGCAATTTAAAAATGTCACTTATTTCTAGAGGCTATTTAGTCTTAGTCTTAGATGTTAAATGTAACAAGATTTTTGAAAAGGAAAACCACTTGGAAGTGTTTCTGGACACAGGTGTCAATGCCCTGCCTCAGTGGTTCCAATCGCCCTGGCTGCTGCTCTACAGCACAGGACAAGTACCGCGCACCGATAACCCCATTCATCCCCTGGACCCCAGGCAGTCAGTCTTCAGTGTCCATCTCATTTCTCTAGGCAGCTATCCTTAAGCTTGAGCAGGTGCATAAGCTCATTCAACGAATGTGTACTAAGACCCTACCAGGTGCAGACACTGTTCTAGGTCTGGCAGGGCATGGCCGTAAAAATACAAAGCATCTACTCTCAGAGAACCTCAACTTTAGTGAAGGAGACAGCTCACAAGAGAATGAGCAAGAACATTCATCACTCTGGGTTGTTGATGTGTTATGAAGGACTACAGTGGGGGGATGGCAGGGGGTAGGGTTGGGGGGTAAGGGCTGTCTGGGAGGGGAGACGGGGCACCAATGCTGGTTAGAGTGTCAGCAGGGAGAACAGGACCTGCTTAGCTATTCCAAGACTGTGATTTATCAGACAGTAAATAGTTTACAGATTGCCAGAAAGGCTGCTGGAAAAGTCTCCTGAAGCTGTAGCGCAGAAGCAGACTGCCGCAGGAGCCACCGCCCCGCCACGACTAGGGCGGCGAGCCCACGGCCAGGATGCAGAGGGCTCCAGAGGCACCTGGCCTCTAACACAAGCTGCAGCCCGCAGCCGGCCTCAGAAATGCACAGGGACGTCTGCCACAGAAGCCACAGAGAAGTGGGACCCCAGCAGAGAGCAGGCAGCCCACGTGGACACGGCCTCCATGCGGCCCACCTACACCGGGTATCTTTCACGCTGTGTGTCTGACGGCGGAACCTAAATCACCAACTGAAACCACAGCGGAAGGGGCGAGGGAAGGGGCTGTCACCTTTCCAGGCACTGCCGTGGCGCAGATGTGGGGCACGACGCGGGCAGGCCCCGGACTACGGAGGAGGAGAGCGAAAGGAGAACGGCCCAGGCATGTGCACAAAGGGGCGGCGAGAGCAGAAGGAGCTGGGGTCACCTACCAGAAACAAGGCTGGGTGCCCACCCGGGCACCAAGGGAAAAGCTGGCAAGGGATGAGAGGGGCAGGGACGCTGGGGACCAGACCTTGTGAGCCTCGCAGGCCTTGATTAAGAGTTGGCATTTATTGTCTATGTGTTGAGGCAAATTATAGGGAGATGGGTTTTAACCAGAGAAGTAGCATGATCAGATGAACCTTCAGAACAGACCAGTCTAGTTATAGTAACTATTCATCATCCAATTTGAGTCAAATCGGTTTAAAAACACCGTTTTAAAACAGCTAATGTGATCTTGTACAGAATGAGAACTACAGAAATCACAAGAAAGGCCGGCAAGGTAATATCTCACGCTTCCATGTTGGGCGCAGACACTGTGTGAACACAACCACCTTCACCTTCCCCAGGACGCAGCTGGGGGGCCAGCCCCAGGCACACATCTCCCTCCAGACTCCAAACTGAGGAGGCCAATCAAAGATGGGCCTTCTCCTAACAACAAAACTGAGAGACTTCCCTGGTGGTCCAGTGGTTAAGACTATGCTTCTACTGCGGGGTCACAGGTCTGACCCCTGACCCAAGAACTAAGATCTCACATGCTGTGAGGTATGCCCAAAAAATAAATTAAAAATTTTTTTAAATAAAAAAATTCAGACTTCTGGACCTGGAGAATCTGAGGGTCTCAAATGTGAATAAAATGCTGCTAGTTAGAAAAGAAAATGAAAGTTAGCCAATAGCACTGAAATCAGGCATTTTTAAAAAAGAGTCCCAAGATCTAGGATTTTTTTTTTTATTCATCTCCAATATATAATTTAAAACCAAAACAAAAGTGAAAGCTGCTCAGTCATATCCGACTCTTTGAGACACCACGGACTACACAGTGCATGGAATTCTCCAGGCCAGAGTACTGGAGTGGGTAGCCTTTCCCTTCTCCAGGGGATCTGCCCAACCCAGGAATCAAACCAGGGTCTCCTGTACTGCAGGTAGATTCTTTACCAACTGAGCTACAAATCACCAAAGGAAACCATTTTCTCCCTACTGTTCTTCAGAGAGTAAGTATTTCACTCCATGTTGTCCATTTACAACAGACTTTTTATAAGGAGACATTTAAAAGAAAATCTTTAAAAACATTCCAGAACAGGAGTAAGGGGAACTTGTGGTGAGAATATAGAACCTAGCTTAGCAATTGCCATCTGCCAGATTGAAGATCACACACCATAACTGTGGTCTCAACATTCTAATTGTGCTTTTATTTTCACAGTAATAATGTTTTGCACTTTTAAGCCAAACATATTTTACTCCAATTTTAAAAGAAAACATAAAGCAAAATTGCAGAAAGGGAGTCAGCATTAAATATACTCAATCTATTGTCTACTTTAAGTATTTGTATATTAGTTATTTATATAATTTCTTTTACCTTTTTCTCTGAAGCAGCCACAGACTAGATTTAATGAATTCCTACCATTAGGACTAGGCTTTCCTGGTGGTTCAGTGGTAAAGAATCTGCCTGCAATGCAGGAGACATGGGCTCAATCCCTGGGTTGGGACGATCCCCTGGAGAAGAAAATGACAACCCACTCCAGTATTCTTGCCTGGAGAATCCCATGGACAGAGGAGCCTGGTGGGCTACAGTCCACGGGGTTGCAAAAGAGTCGGACACGACAGTGACTAAACAACAACCATTGTGACTGAATTAAAAAGGTTTTCAAAAATTAATTCCTTTGCTTTCTTTCCATACAGACTGCCTTGATGATTTTTTTTACACATAAATAAAATCAGAACCAAATCTTCTCTTTTCATTTCACAAACTTTCGCTTGCTTCAGCTCCCCCAAGAGATCCAGTAAACAAACAAAATGAAAAACACCAAGTAGCCGATTATCCAGAGTGAAGTAAGCCAGAAAGGAAAACGCCAGTACAGTATACTAACGCATATACATGGAATTTAGAAAGATGGTGACAATAACCCTGTGTACGAGACAGCAAAAGAGACACTGATGTGTAGAACAGTCTTATGGACTCTGTGGGAGAGGGAGAGGGTGGGAAGATTTGGGAGAATGGCATTGAAACATGTATAATATCATGTATGAAACTAGTTGCCAGTCCAGGTTTGATGCACGATACTGGATGCTTAGGGCTGGTGCACTGGGACGACCCAGAGGGATGGTATGGGGAGGGAGGAGGGAGGGGGGTTCACGATGGGGAACACATGTATACCTGTGGCTGATTCATTTTGATATTTGGCAAAACTAATACAATTTTGTAAAGTTTAAAAATAAAATAAAATTTAAAAAGAAAAAAGAAAAAACACCAAGTAATGTTCCACAGGGGTGGATTAAATGCCAGAGACAGCTCAGAGGGGTGAGTGGCAGTCAGCTTCCAAGAGGCACCCAGGAAGCCTGCGGTGGGGACTCCATCCTTGCGCGTCCCTCCCTGCTGCAGCAGCAGGTTTAACAGACAGACTCTGTGTAACTGGATCTGGCAGAAAGGAGATCTGTTTCACATCTTTTCCAGCCGTGCTGGCGTGTCTTCCACTGTGGGCTGGTCTGGGCCATTTCCTGTTGCCTGCAGGGGCCCACACCGCCACCTCCGTCTACCGACAGAGCACCTCACAGTTTATCCTGCAGGTAACACCCTTTCACGCTCATCCTCCTATTTCATCGGCTCCTCCGTTCACACGTGTCCATTTCTCCAGAATCACAGAGCAGTGTTTACTTGTGCCCCATGTCGTCCGCTCCATGCTCGCAGCCCCCTGCTCCCCAACAGGGAATTACAAAAGAAGATCTTTAGGTTCAGCATACTGTTTACGCGTGCTGATTCTGATTTAGTAGGAAGCAGGCCGGGACAGGGATTACAGAGGTCAGATCATTTAGCTTCATGGACAGATAAAAAGGACTAGAGGAAAATATTCAAAAATATTAATTACCTCTGGGATATAGGAATCCTGAAAGCATTTTTAAAACTTTAAAGAATTTCTTTATCAAACATGTAATGAATTTCATAATCAAAAAGTATTAACAGAGACACGGTTTGGTTACGGCGTGTACCGACGTCTCAGCCTTGTCCTTGGGTTCAAGTTCCTCCAGGACCTGAAATGTTATTCCACCTGAATAAAACCCCTAAAAGCCCCAAGGAGATGAAACATGAAGGCGAGAGGAAAACGGGAAATGACAGGACAAGAAAATACCAAGCCAGAGAAATTTTCTCATTTAGAGACATAATGAGCTTTAAAGTAAAGGGGCTTAATGCAAAAAAAAAAAAAAAAAACCTAAAATGGGAAAAGCAGTTAACGAAAAAAGGCCAAGTGAGGAGAGCAGAGTTTAGCACAAATCCTTAGACAATGTGCAAAAACAGATATCACAGAACTTCAGAATCCACCCAACTGCCACAGACATCTGTAAAACTGTCAGGCAGCTGACGTGAAGATCCGTGAGCATAAAGGATGAAGGAGTGTGAGTGATAACAGAGTTATTCTAGGTCAGGAGGAGCAGGCGACAAAGGAAGAATGAAGACAGAGACTGCAAGTTAAGTGGCTGCAACTCCCAAGAGTCGACAGCCTGCTTCACACCTGCCGCCCAGTTCTGCCTGGTCAACCAGCTTCCGGAAGGACTCGATGAGGAATACGAGTGGGCTCCAAGGAGACTGTCAAAGGGATAAGTTCGAGGGGTAGCACTTCTAAAGTTCCTCTGAACCAGACCATATTGGGTATCAGACAAAGTCTGAAAGACAATTTGTTTGAAGGACAAATTATGAAAAATTTAAAAATATGAAATCAAGTGTCTGTCATTTCAAGAAGAAATGACCAAATGCAGGCCTTAACGTTATTCGTTTATAAGAGTCCCTGGTGGCGCGGTGGTAAAGTATCTGTCTGCCAAGGCAGGAGAGGCACTGATTCCCCGGAGAAGGAAATGGCAACCCACTCTGGTATTCTTGCCCAGGAAATCCCATGGCAGAGGAGCCTGGCAGGCTACAGTCCATGGGGTCGCAAAGAGTCAAACATGACTTAGCAACTAAACAACAGTGACAAAGATAAAGCACTTTCTCAAGCCACATAAGCAACATGGGCAGAAGCAGAAGATAGCTTCAAAGGCATCACCTTTATTATATGCTACTGGTCATCCTGCTTTAAAACAACATTCTTATCTGTGCTAAACCATAACAAAATACATATCACAGAAGCTCATTTGAACAAGACTTTAAAAGTCATTTAGTCCAAATGTTTTTTTAGCTGAACCCCTTGTTCAATATCCAGACTAACTGCCCAGTTACTGCTTGGACACCTGCAGGCCAAGGAATCACGTCTCATCTATGGATACCTCCAGCTCTAGAAAGACTGACTTTCTTATTCCAAGATGTTTGATGTTCATTCCTAAAACTGCTTACATCCACAATTTTGTGGTCACGTAGTTTCATTTTAACCAAACAGCCTTTTAGGCATCTAGCACATGTGTACAGCAAAACTCAACATTTTATATTTTGTTTTGTCAAAGATTTTTAAGGTAATAGCTAAGAAAGTATTTTATAGACCATAAACTGTATACTCACACACAGGATTAAAAAGTACAAATCATATTTCTTTACTTGATAATGATAAATAGTACATTCATCTCACATTAATCTCAGAGAAGCAAAGCTATGTAAGTTTTCTTGCCTTCAATGCCCAAAAGTGTAAAATAGAAACCTACAAATGATTATGACTGTACCCTGTAACATGTCCATTAAGGACTACTGCTATGCCCACAGAGCAGAACTCGTATGTATGGAGAAAACCTGCAGAGATGGGCCTGTGTGCCCGAGAACCCCAGGGAGCTCAAAGTTCTGGGTATGGTATAAAAACAAAACGACGCTTCATTGGACCAGGCATCAAACGACCAGGCACACACTTCTCACTCCTTCCTACCTGAGATACCAGGTGCTTACTGGATCACACAATTGGGCACAAAGGCATTCTATGACCTCCTAAGAAGACTCTGAATTTCCAGGTGTTTAATAAAATTTCTGGGGGGAAAAACAGTTTTATTGAGCAAAGGACAAGCGATGCTGGAAGCAAGTCTTAAAAAGAAAAAGAAAAAAACTACATCCACATCCTCAAACTACCTGGAACTATGCATGTTTACAGCTATTTACAACCGACAAAATGTAGCCAGACTCAGCAGCTCTTGATGGGGATAGAAATATAAAACATCATATGCAACTTGATCAAAAGAAGAAATGAACAGTGAAAGACTCTTGAGGAAGTACATATTAAACCTGCTAGGAAAACTGACGGAAGAATCCAGCCTTGAGTACTGAACCCTCCTCCCACCTGACCACCCACCCGCCCAGCACTCTCAGTTCAGTCGCTCAGTCGTGTCCGACTCTCTGCGACCCCATGGACTGCAGCACACCAGGCCTCCCTGTCCATCACCAACTCCCAGAGCATGCTCAAACTCATGTCCATAGACTCGGTGATGCCATCCAACCACCTCATCCTCTGTCGTCCCCTTCTCCTCCTGCCTTCAATCTTTCCCAGCATCAGGGTCTTTTCCAGTGAGTCAGTTCTTCGCATCAGGTGGCCAGAGTACTGGAGTTCTCTGCAGATGGCTCACAACCCCTTGCAGGGGTGCAGACGCACACATGTAGTATACTCTCTCACACACATGATTACTACCTACACTAGTTTTCCTGGGGAAGGAAGCCCTTGCTCACTCCCCATGACACCTCTGAGAGCAAAGCCCTCCTGACCCAAGAGTCCCAGCAAATCATATTGCTGCCACCCGCCAGCAAGCACCCTCTCAGAACACTCACTCTGGTAAAACAAGGTAGATACAATTTCTGATTTGCTTTTCAAGTAAATTTAATGTGTTTCTTTTCAGGATCAATTATTTCTGAATCAAATCTGCCAAAGTTCTACAGTGGCTCCAAAGGGTTTGGGGGAAGCAACAGAATTATTTGATACAAGATTCATTTTGAGATATGCCTACAAAGGTCTACCTGGATGACTCAACAGTGCCCTAGGTAAGCAGGAGACCAAGGACCACTGTATTTATTCTTTTACATTCTTCCAAGTTCTGTAGCATAGCTAGGACCATAAAAACCTTAGAAGTTAAAAAAAAATATGATATTTAGTAAGATGATAATGCAATGTCTCATTTTATACCAGGAAAGTGAAGCTGTGTGTGACTTGCGTGAGGCCATGGAGCGTTGCATCAGCATGGTCAACCCAGGGCCTGGATTTCTTGACTCCTGCTCCAGGAATCATTCTGCATAAACAGATGATCCCTCTGGACAATGGGTCCTATCTTAAGGAAGCTTCTAGGGAAGAGCTACTTAACTCCTATGGTAACTATTAAGTGGTTCCCTTGGACTAAGACTTACTCCATGTCTTCACCCAATAAAATCCAGCCCATAGAAAATTAGAGCAATGCATATTTAGCCTCTTGGTGACAATTAAAAGACAGCTTCAAAAAAAGGCCTACAAGTCAACCCAAGGGTGCACACTTATTGTTCCCACTGTAGGGACAACCATTTTAAGTAGGTCACAAATAGTAACGCCATGTAATTTAAAGCGTGATGACTAACAACACCTTCTAAAACGGAAGCCACTTGATTGTTATAATTTCTAAACCAGTGCAGACATACAGACTGTGATTTTTGAGGCTTTTTTTTTTTTTTACAGTAGAAATTATATTTCAGCCTCCCTTTCTCCCAGCTGCAGTATTGAACTTAAATGTCTACTAGATCAGTGGGTGGAAGATCAAAGAACATTTTTTAAAATTTAACTTTACTACCCACAAGGATGTGGGAGTAATATGTCAGGGGGACTTAGATGTATGTGGCAGTGTCTTAGAGATGCTCTAACTCGACAAGGAGCGGGTGTTCCCTCTTTTAAAGAAGCCCCGCTCACTCTTCTTTTGCTTGGTCGACTTTACAGAGTTGGCAGGTACAATTAAAAAGTTAATCTGAATTTTAAAATGTACACGTTCTCATATGTTCTCTTTCCAGCACAGTAAAAACACTAGTCACAGCTGATAACCTGAGATTTCTCTCCTCTAGATGGCCTTTAAAAGGCTTCCCCTCAGTTGGGTAAGAATGGAGTTACACCAAGAATAAACTTGATCTTTAAAAAATGGACAAATGTTAAATCTTTCCCTCCCTCCCCTCCCCCTCCAACCTCCTTACCGCCCACCACCCCCCCAGAGGGCGTACAGATGTGAATAAATGTATCTAAAAATCATGAGACAGTACTCAGTCTCACTCACCAAGGAGGAAGCAGCAGCAGCAGCTGTACCCAGGGCAGGACCACGTCAGTCTCCGCGCCCCAGGGTCCCCAGGCTCTCCCAGGCTCCCCATCATATCCCCTGGGTGGCTGCAGGGAGCTCACAGCTCCCCACCCCACTCTTCCCTTCCCTCCTGGCCACAGGCAGCCTTTCCCTCTGTCTAAACCCGGCTATCTGCAGGGCCCAGTCCAAATGTATGCCCTTCATAGAGCTTCCCTAGAGTGCAGTACACCCGCCAAGCTCTCCTTTTCTGAACTCTTAAGCACTGCTATGCAAATTCCATAATTTCCACCAATTACAAAATGTCTTGTGTCCTTTGCTAGTTGCTGTATACATGTTAGCAGTTTTGCTTTCCCACTCAAACTGTAAGATTAAGGGCATACACCATAACTCATGCTTTTAAAATGTTTTCCATCGCACTGGCACGCAAGAGGACAAATAGGCCCTAGGGGGGAAAAAATCCTTCTGCGCCAAATCCACACAGAGCCCTGCCTCTCTGAACTGACCCACAGCATCGCTGCTTCTGTGCACAATCTCAGGTGTGAGTGGAAGGTATATGACTATAAATGACTTCTGTGCTCCAGCCCCTGGGAAAAGACTAGATATAGTCACCAACATGACTGCGGCTGTTATTCATCTGCAGAGAAAGCTAAGTGCCAACAGGAACTCTTCGGCGTGAGCTGTCAGGCACAGTCCTCAAATGCCTTTGCACGTATATGGAGGTAATGCTCCTTTCTTCCCTGGATTTCATCATCCAGCGCACCTCCTCATTTCACAGAAGGCTGTTAGGAGGCTCCTTTGGTCGGCTGCTTCAGTGTAATACGAGCTAGCTCCACAGGCATTTCTGTATTGAAGATCTATTCAATGTCCAACCAAGGAACATCCTGAAAGGTGTGCAAGACACACAACGGAGAAGCACAAACACACACACCTGAACACACTCGTGTGCACATACACACACACACACACACACAGGATTCTCGAGGAAGGAGCCAAGTCCCTTCCTCTGCGTGTGCACCACCACCCCGTCCGGCACTGCAGGTACAGTCGCAGCTCACAGTGTTTCAGGGCAGTGTTTTGTTTACAAAATAACGAAATTTCTAGGCACAAACACTGCAAAGCGCAGGAGCCCTTTATAAACAAACAATCATATGAAAGCCAAGTGCATAAAAATAAATTAATATATTTTAAGAACAAGTTTTTTTCTTCTGACTTAATTTCTGGAGAAGAGTTGATTCTCCCACACACTGTCACTGAAAAACCATTTATTGGTTTTTAAAATCTCCTCTCGTGTTCCCTGAGGCAGGAATTAATCTGGAAGGCAACTTCTGTGTCTATACGCCAGAACACCTCTGGAAGCTCACGGTTCCCACAACCACATTAACACTACTAAAGGTCTATAAACTTAGACATGTAAAGAAAGTTACATAGAAAACCACTCTTTTGGTATGTAAAAGTTTGATGTGAAAGTAATAATAATAGACATAAAAAGGATAATGTGAGAAAGATAAATACTGCTTGACGAGTGTCTCTAGAACAAATGAACTTATGGATGAATGGAGACAGGAATAAATGAATACGTGGATAAAATGAGAAGTGGGGACAAATGGTTAGTAGTATGAGCTCCTGAGAAAAAGAGGAGTAAACAGAAAAGAGCCACCCTGCTCAGCAGACAGGACCAGTGTGATACCTGGAGGGGCAGGTGGGCTTGGGCAAAGGTACCAGCTTGTGGCGGAGGAAACATATATTAAAAAATCCTAGGAGACACAAAGTGAACTGAATTCTTCCATGCAGGAGATCATCAAGCAAAACCTAATTTCCTAGTTCTTTTCTGCCAAATAACCTTTCATTAAGCTTTCAAGATACAAAACATGCTCTACTTATTGGCTCCCAGTCTTGTTATTTCTTTTGTAACCACGTCTGGCAGAAGCCTCCGCCCTACCCCAATCCTATCTGTCCTTTAAGGCCTAACTCAACACAAGCCCCAATAACTCCTTCTTCTTTAGGGAACCAGAAAACAGCTTTGAAAAGACACGCTACAGACAAGGGACAGAAATAGATAAAGGAGGAGATGGGAGTAGGATCAGAGCTTGGAAGAAACTAACAATACAGATTTCCTTGGTTGTGATGTGAAGAAAGACGAAAACCAGGCCTCTCAATCACAGGCTGCCCTAAGTGGGTAAAAGCCTTTATACTTCCTTCGAGGAGGCTGGCTTTTGATTTCTGGAATCGCTGGAGGCAATGGGGTGGGCACTCTCTTCTCCGCCCACCTACCTTAGGTTCCATTACGCCTCCTTTTGGCGACTGGGGCACTCGGTACATATTCATTTAGGATATATTCAAAAGTAGGTTCCAGTGAGAGGGGCTTTTTTTTTTTTTAATGAATTTCTCTAGCATTCAGCCTGTAAGATGGGACAGGTTATAGCTTGAGAACACTGCCACTGCCACAATTCCAAAGAAAATATCACGCTGAGGCTCTGGGCTACTCCTGGTGAAACAACAGTGGAGAGAAAAGTAGAATTAGTGACATCAGTGGCAATGACGCAGAGAGGAAGAAAAAGGGAAGAAATGCCAAGCGGTAGCCAGGCAATGCGATGCAAACCATTGCTTCGCGGCCCACCCACTTCCACACCCACTGAAAGTGCTGTTCTTGGGGACAAAAAAAAACAGCTTGAGATGGCAACAGAGGAGCTGGTGCCAAATCATCCTCACCTCTGAGCCAAGACGCTAACCTCACAGTTCACGGCCGCTACTGAGACCGGGACCGTCGGAGAAGCTTTGACTCAGTCTCCCCTGACTCCAGCACCACGTCCCTGAACCCACAGAGGCTCTCCCAGGCTAAACCTGCTTAAAAAAGCATTCCAATTGCTGGCCTCTGTTCCCTTCACGCATTTGTTGGAGACCAGCCTAAACTGACATCGATGAGGTAGTGAGATGTTGCCAAGTAATAAGCAGGCAGAAACATTAAGTTACTGAACTTTAATAAAATAACAGCTTAGAATTTAAAGACAAAGAAATCAGCTTTTTCTACCACATGCAGAAAAGGAATATAGCTGGTTAAAAGATCCACAGCACCTCCCTGATCTTCTCTTACCTCTTTATTTTGCTATCAACTGCTATATAATGGATGGTAGTGACTGCTGGATTATACCAAACTCTAGATAAAACAATTTACACATACAGGATTATCTGCTACATAGTCCCAAAGCCCCCAACCATTCCCATGACTTCAGCTTTTGCTGTCATAGAAGATTCCCAACTCTGACCTGCTAGCCCATCCCTTCGTCTGTGTGCCCATTAGAACGTAAACTTCATGACAGTAGGGACCTCGTCTGTCTAGTGTCTTTTTGACTCCAGAGCTTGAGAGAGAGCTCCCAGGAGCTCAGTAAGCATCAACTGAATGAACGTACTCCAATTAAATCTCAGATGCAACTTACACAAAATATCTTAATTCCATCCGAAACTACTGCCCCTGTCTTTCTTGGTGTTGCTGCTGCTCCTCTGGTCTCTAAAGAATCTTCATTTATGTCTCCTTCATCACCTCTATTCAGACAGCCCACCAACCAGGAAATTTTCTTCAGAAACTATATTGTTGAATTTAAAAGAAATCCACACACACACACACACACACACCACACCCCCTGCCTAGTCCTCTTCACCTCCGCCACTGCCCTGTTCCAAGCTGGATATCATTCCCCCTGTTTTGGCAATCTTGTGTAAGCTGGTCTTTTTGCATTCAGTTTTTGCATACTAATTAGAGACTAAAAGTCTCCTTTCCTCAAAGCTATATATACTTCTCCATTACCCACCTACTTTCCAAAGTAAAATTATGCTCTTACGGGGAACCATTCAAAGTCTGACTTTGCAACCTACCTTACCCACCAAGCTGGCCTCCTCACTGCCCTGCCAGCTAATGTCCATATTCACCTGTCACCCACTTTTATCCATCTAGTCCACTTACAATGTAGATTCCACAAGGGCAGGGACTTGTCACTGCTTTATCCTAAGCACTGAGAATAAGGCAGAAACGTATCAGACCCTCAAAAAGTATTTGCTGGATGAATGAATTAGTTATTGTAAGAAAAAGAGAAACACAGAAGGGAAGAGGTAGCGTGCGTATCGAAATCCACCTATGAAGACATTCACCACTCAGGTCAGTCCCCACTTTCACGGGCCATTTCTTCCCTCACTGGTTTCTCTGGTCACACAGTTCAGCACAATTCAACACTCATTCCAAGTGCCCAGTGAGGAGCCGGGGCCAGGTGTGTGCCGGGCTCTATGTTGGGCACCGGTGGTGCAGTGACCCCATCAGACAGGGCCTCTGCCTAAGCTGATCTTCAACAGGGAAGTCTTCTCAGAGGAGGGGCCAGCTAAGGGAGGGTGTGCAGGGCGAGTGTGGGTTGGGCAAGCAGCAGGGAGGAGTTCGGAAGCAGAGGGAACAGGCGGGTGAAGGGCCAGAAGGAGAGCGGGACGTTCTGAGGGCCGGAGTCTGACGGGCCCGCTGTCACCTCTGGGTGACCCTTTCTCAAGCGAAGAAGAAAAGCACCAGCCATCAAAACAGATATGAAAAGGAAGCGGGGAAGGGGTGCAGAAAAGGGCCTGTGTGTCCATTCTGTCTCTCGTGTAGAAGAATAAAAGGCAGAAGATACACTTCTTATGTCTCTTTGCTGAAAAGATGCAGTGTTGATTCTTCCTGACCCCTCCCATCCCAAAGGAAAGGAAAAGAGTAATTTTTAAATGTAGCCATTAAACAGAGACCATAAACAATTTTAAGTGAAGATTTTGTCACCCATATGAACCTTAAGTTTTTATTTTTCCGTTTGAGACTCTGAACTTCCTTTGCTAAACAGCCAAGATTTCTGAACTGGACTCCCCTCAGAATCCACGGCCCTGTAAGTTCTTAAAATTACCAGGCAATTTGTAAAGTTTAAGGAATGAGCTAAAGAAATAGTTCAAACTTGTTTTGATTTCCTTTCCTTTTTTGCTTCAAATTAATTAGTTTTCTAAGTATGACTTAGAAAAGGCATGGATTTTAACCAGACGCTTTTTTGCTGTTGTTCAGTCACTAAGTTGTGTCCAACTTTGCAACTCCATGGACTGCAGCACGCCAGGGTTGTCTGTCCTCCACTATCTTTCAAACTCATGTCCATAGAGTTGGTGATGCCATCCAACCATCTCATCCTCTGTCATCCCCTTCTCCTCCTGCCTTCATTCTTTCCCAGCATCAAGGTATTTTTCCAATGAGTCAGCTCTTCACATCGGGTGGCCAAAGTATCAGAGCTTCAGCTTCAGCATCAGTCCTTCCAATGAATATTCAGGTGATTTTTTTAGTAAAGTACCTTAAGAAGAGCCACCCAGCGTGGTCTCATACATTACCTTTAAACACTGTCCTTCCTTCAAACAATCAGCATTCCCTCTGTACCATGAACAAGAAGAGAGCACTAAGAAAAACCACAAATGCCATCCTGGGGAGAAATTCTTCACACCCTGTCTCCAGCCTGCTACACAGGACAGGGAAATAAAACCCTGCTAACCTTTCCTTCTGAGGATGGTGCTAATGCAATTTTTCTGAGTAATGTTACTGCTGCTGGTGCTGGTAAGTCGCTTCAGTCGTGTCTGACTCTGTGCGACCCCATAGACGGCAGCTACCTTGCATTAAACGATGTTTCCCCCCAGTAAAAACAACTCATATTATTAATCTCACTTATTATTCATTTAAAATAAAATAAAATAAAATAAAATTCATTCATTCAAAATAGCAAAACCTGAATTCCATGAGGACTAGAAAAGAAAGCATCATAAAGCACAGAAGCTCCCCTTTTCCTAAAATAAGGGCCTCATCTGGAATCTCAGCTCTTGACTTTGACAAGTAAGAAATACAATAAAGTGCTGTTTCTTCTAATTACAAGTAGTACACTGTACATTTCCCAAATGTACCACTTCTTTTGAGATGTTCTTAATGTGGAATGTTACTCTGGAGCAACTCAGAAAACCACATTAATTCCACAACCAGAGGACAACAGAACGAGGGCCTGACCTTTTGGGGTGGGGTGATCACCAGCCCCCGGTACGCCTCGTCTGTCAGGGCGTCTCTCCCTCAGGATCGTAAGGGGCAAGTATTCTCCAGCATAAACACAACACTCCACGATGCAACTAAAAACGCATCCAGCTTTGATCTCTGTCACTGTTTGGAAGAAACGCAAAGACCCCATGCGTGCGTACTGGTAAGACTGCCTGCCGTAGTTCATATCTAAACCAGCATTTTGATGTTCAACAAATGTGCCCACTCTCCGTTCCCAAAAGGAAGAGGAAGAAACATCCCATATCCACCGTCAGATTCACCGGCCTCTCTCCACCCATTCACAGACACGTGCTGATCGCCCCTGTGTGGGGCCGGACACCACACGGTACAGAAGGCTGACAGGATCGCCCTTTTTCTTCCCCAAGTCCTGGGCTCTTCAGAGCTTGGTGGTCCTGACTGGCTACCTGCTGGGAACACAGCAGAGACCAAGGCAAACACGTCCCTGCCCTCACAGAGCTTTTCCAATCCCGGGGAGACGTGAAACAGACAAGCACATAGCACTGGGCAGGGACGTCTGTACAACGAGTGGCGGGGTGAGATGTCCTCAGACCCTGCCCCACGTGTATGAATCCATGACAGTGCAAGTCAACAAAAAGAAACGATGGTAACAATGTCTCATTCTCAAGTCTTGTAAGATGTTAAATCATCCTTCCTAAAACTAAAAATCAAAGACTTCCAAAGAAGAGCAGCGTCATTACAAGGTCTGTCTGTAATACGAAAGCGAGTCCTCATTCGAGATGAAAACCTAAAATCCTGCTGTTAAAGGGAAAACTCACCTCAGTTAAAGGGAAAATCTGATCTTCCTATCAAAGACTACGCTATTCTTTAAACTCAGAAGCCAGTAATTTAGAGAGTGATACCGACCACCAAGCCTCAGCATACACAATCACAGCTGATGACTGAGTTGCTCACAACGTGGGCTCAGAGCCAAGCTGGCAAATGGACCACAGACGAGCCTGGGCAGACACACTGCCCTCCAGGCTAAGAGTCACAGAGGACAGACATGGTTCATTTGCAGCCTGTATACTTTACATTCTGTTATCTGTCATATAAACATATCTGAAGCTAAAAGCAATCAGATGGAAAGCAGGGTCCACCAGGTCAACTCTTCTCTGAAGCGTTCCCTGCAGCATGGTTTTTACTGGCAAGCTCAAGTGTAGACGTCTTACACAGAAAGACTGACCTTTCAGAATGAACCAGACAAGGACTCAGAGATAATATTCTTAAAGAGTTAGAATCAATACATATTTTTCAGGCTGGTGAAACTGTGAGAACACAAAGGATTATTGGATATCAACAAGGGTTCTTCAAATGATTTTTCAATGATATAGTCAGACACTTTCTGTTTGAGTCAATTTAAGAAACACCCATCTGAATAATAAAATTATGCTTTAGGAAACTTATTTGGCAAATTAAATAAAATTGTCTAGCAGAATTCATTAAAAAAATCTACTTTAAAGAATAAATAACAATAACAAAATTAGCATATAAATTGTTTTTATGGAAAGTAGCCTCTATAATACTTTTAGGTTTCTTAAAACAGCATGTAATTATAACAAATTTGAGCACATCTCCTACAATCTAGTTTACCTGTTTAAGCGTAAGCATAATAAACCTTATTCCTCCAAATAATTTCTCCAACCCCTAACTTCCACTCATATACACCCAATGGTGACTGACTTCACAAGCCACAAAGCTTAAATGCTAGAGTTCTAGAATTCTACAAAATATATCAATGTTCAAACCAGACTCTCTCAGACTTTGAGATGACAGATGAATAAACAGAACCTAAATTCTGTTATTTTATGTCTGTACGCATGTATGTAGCACTATGAAATAAAAAAGACTATTTTCCTGTGAAAATTCACTCAGCAGTATTTGTGATTTAGAATAAAATAAATGAGAAGCTCCTGGCTTTGTTATTACTTTAGAAACAGGCCCAAGAGGCTGAAGACTGTTTTATTTGGATACAGTACATTAAAGTAACAGGTATAAACATACTATTATTGGAATATTTACACAGAATCATAAGGACCTGGAGGTGGCAAGGAACTTAGAAATGACCATTCTTATACCACAGATGAGGAGACGTCTTCTGCAGCAGGATACTTCACATCATTCATACTCTAGCCCTCTACTCACTGGGAAATCAGAGGCAAGAGACCTACCTGCCCTGCTCCTTGGCATGTTTCTTCTTTTTGCCCCAAAACGAAGACAATAATGGTACCTAGATCATGAGATTACTGCAAGAATCGAATGTGTTATATATTTAAACACTAGAACCATGGTTGGCACATAATAAGAATTAAAAAATGCTAGGAATTATGTCATCAACTGTATTTATCAGTGGATATAGCTACAGACCAGTGACTGTTGGTAAATAAGTAGCTATTTACCAAAACTAAGGACTCAGTACGGAGAAGGCAATGGCGCCCCACTCCGGTACTCTTGCCTGGAAAATCCCATGGGAAAATCCCAGGAGCCTGGAAGGCTGCAGTCTATGGGGTCACTAAGAGTCGGACACGACTGAGCGACTTCACTTTCAATTTTCACTTTCATGCATTGGAGAAGGAAATGGCAACCCACTCCAGTGTTCTTGCCTGGAGAATCCCAGAGACGGGGGAGCCTGGTGGGCTGCCGTCTCTGGGGTCACACAGAGTTGGACACAACTGAAGCGACTTAGCAGCAGCAGCAGCAAGGACTCAGTAAGAGCTGGACTGACAGAAGGACAATCACCAAAGCCCCCTGGGCTCCTCAACTTTGATTATCAAGGGACTACGTTCACTTCTGGGAACACACTTCATAGAGATGATGGCAATGCAAACTGCAGGATAAGCAGGATGCTGGAATATGGAAATAATGTTACATATACAGAGATGAGAAATTGGGGGTATTTTGCCCTAAAAGATAACTTGGCTGAATCATAAAATAATTCTTCAAATATCAGAAAGGTCATCAAATATATAAGGGATCAGATTTATTATCTGTTTCTCCAAGGACAAATTTGGCTGGAGAATAAACTTTTAAAGAATACAAGATTTCTGAAAACAATGAGTAAACATGAATGTTGACATAAAAAAAGAGGCTGCCTTTCAAATAACCAGAGATGGTTATGCTGAGTGAGCTATTGGACCAAATGACATTAAAACTTCTCAAAACTGCAGAATATTAGATCATTAAAGGGACTTCAAAGTTATCTGGCCTAGTGGCTCACAGTCCACCAGAATAATCTGGAGTTTTAAGAACAATCCCAGTGCCAACCCAGATCAAGTAGAACCAGGTCTTTCTGAAGTGAGCCGGCACTACTGGGTTAGTTTTTTTTGTGTTCTGTCTATAATTCCCCCCAGATGCAACCATGCAGCCACAGCTGAGAAACACTGTATTAGCTCCCAAATGGGGAAATGAGGGCTCACTGTTAGAAAATGATGGAGCCCTCGTTATCGAGACCAACAGGGCTGGTCTGGCATGCTTCAGTGCATACAGCTGCTGCTTCTGGGGACACAGTCCACCAGGTGATATATCTGAATCCATATAGTATCCCGTACTATAAAGGGTACCTGCCACATACACCGCAAATTAAATTCTGAAAATTTAAATTCCGTCACAGATTAAACAGTAACATGAATAGATTTGAATGACAAAAAGGCACCTTTCTCACAGCTCCCAAATGAAGACTTACTAGGAGGAGGGCTCCAGGAGAGACATATGAACGTGACAGGGTTAGGGTTAGCCTTTAGTGATCTAATCACTTCCCAGAAATGGTTTTCTTGGATTGCTAAAAAGCAGACAATATTCAGCTCTACTCAAAACAAGAACTCTGACCATCCCCTTACACCTGCCAGAAAAAAAAAGGGGGGTTCTATGAGAAATGCTAGTCATTTTTTTTCTAAAATTGTGTCTTTTAATGCATTTGAAAGATGAAAACTGGGCTTCCCAAGTGGCTCAATGGTAAAGAATCCATTGATTGGTAAAGAATGGTAAAGAATCCATTTGATCCCAGGATAGGTAAGTTCCCTTGGAGAAGAAAACGGCAACCCACACCAGTAATTTTGCCTGGGAAATCCCATGGACAGAGGAACCTGGTAGGCTACGGTCCACGGTGTCACAGACAGTCAGACATGACTGAGCAACTAAGCGTGCACACACGGTGAAAACGACTCTGAGAATGAGTGTTTTTCCCTTTAAGAAGGTCCTTAGATACCTAGATATCATAGATTACTGAGAACAGCTCAGTCTAAACGCTGGTTTTATCTGGTGATTTAATAAACAAATTCAGTTTTCAAAAATCATTTTGCAAGGCATATATGGAAAACCAGGAAAAATTCAAATGGAAGAAAATGTAGTGATAAATATCTTTAAGAAAGAAAATATTAAGCAATTGAAAAATTCATTTAAATTGAAAACTATGTTCAGTTATAAACAGTAACAAAGAGGCATATGATTCTCCAGCAGAAATAAAAGCTTTAGTGATAAACAAATCTGTGTAGAAGAAAGAAGACGAAGATATAAAAGGAAAAACTGGGTGTTCCTATGCCTAATTATTAGTTATAGGCTCACTGTTGAAATACCATGAGTATTTAAAGAAACAAAGGGTTGGGCTAACCTGGAAAACATCAAATGTAAATACAGTGCATTTGTTTGAACTCTATGGAACCATAAAGTTTGAACTCTATGGAACACATAAAAACATCTGCGCTTTATTATAGGGTTGGAAATGAAGACGAGGACTACATACTTTGAAATTTATTTTTTTAAAAATATTTATTTTTGGCTGTGTCAGGTCTTAGTTGCAGTGCATGGGCTTCTCTCCGGTTGTGGGGCGTGTGTTCTCGAGCACGTCCTGATCTCTGTAGCTGGGGCATGTGGGATCTTAGTTCCCTGACCAGGGATTGAACCCACGCCCCCTACGTTGGAAGGTGGATTCTTAACCACTGGATTACCAGGGAAGACCCTGAAATTTATTTTTTAAACTTGCATTTACGCTTACTCCTTGGAAGGAAAGTTATGACCAACCTAGATAGCATATTCAAAAGCAGAGACATTACTTTGCCAACAAAGGTTCGTCTAGTCAAGGCTATGGTTTTTCCAGTGGTCACGTACGGATGTGAGAGTTGGACTGTGAAGAAGGCTGAGGGCCGAAGAATTGATGCTTTCGAACTGTGGTGTTGGAGAAGACTCTCGAGAGTCCCTTGGACTGCAAGGAGATCCAACCATTCCATTCTGAAGGAGATCAGCCCTGGGATTTCTTTGGAAGGAATGATGCTAAAGCTGAAACTCCAGTACTTTGGCCACCTCAGGCGAAGAGTTGACTCATTGGAAAAGACTCTGATGCTGGGAGGGATTGGGGGCAGGAGGAGAAGGGGACGACAGAGGATGAGATGGCTGGATGGCATCACCGACTCGATGGACATGAGTTTGAGTGAACTCCGGGAGTTGGTGATGGACAGGGAGGCCTGGTGTGCTGCGATTCATGGGGTCACAAAGAGTCGGACACGACTGAGTGACTGAACTGAAATGAATGACCTACAAATAAGAGGTCATTTTACAAATACAGTATCTTGCACTATTAATAAACATGGCCACAGAACTCTTTAAGTTATTCCATTTTTATTAGTAAAAATGTAAACCAAGTACTTTTAACGAATATAAGACATGAGATGAAGTCAATGCTATCAGTTAATTTTAGAACATAGGTTCTTTCCAAAAGAATTTCAAGACACCACTCATGATGTAACATCAAATCTGGGATAATAGACAGCTTGGTAAATTTTTTCTTCATGCAAAAACTCAGAGAAACTAAAGGGCAAGGTGTAAGCTGAGTCAAAGAAGGAAGCGTCAGGGAGGCGGCCAGCTCACGGGGTCCTCAGGCCATGCCCAGCTACGGTCCAGGCCATTCTCTGGACCGACTCCTGATTCATCCGCACAGCAGGCCCCTGCTGGCCTGTCTTCTGCTCCCAGCTCTGATCTCTGACGGCTTCTGCTGTGTTAACTCGGCCTGGGTCCCCTACACGGCTGCTGCCAGGACCAGGTTCTGTCAACCCACTCATTGTCTCCTCAGAATCTGACTTCAGCTGTATTCCTTTCTTCCACTTCACTATTCCCCTCAATTCTGACAGCTTGCAGTGACCTTCTCCTGCTACGGAGAGAGAAATGCCTTACCGTTTCACCTGTAAAATTCTCAAGTAGAGTGCACCGCACCTTGAGTCCTATTTTTCAGGGTCTCTTTTAGCAATCAAATCACTGAACTCCTATTAAAGCAGGGAGAGTCCAACTGAGTGACCCTGAACAAGCCTCAATTCTTTTTTGAGCCAATCCTTAAGAGTTCTTCGGCTTTCTCATCTAAAAATGCAGGAATATCAGACTAGACCACCTTTTAACATTAGAAAGTGAAATCGCTCAGTCGTGTCCAACTCTTTGCAACCCCATGGACTGACCCAGGGCTCGAACTCGGGTCTCCCACACTGCAGGCAGAGTCTTTACTATCTGAGCCACAGGGAAGTTTCTTTTTAACATTACCTCTAGCTCTAATAAAAGGGCTCTGTATTCCCGGTGGCTCAGTGGTAAAGAATCTGCCTGCCAATGCAAAAGATGTGGGTTCAGTCCCTCATCCAGGAAGATCTCCTGGAGAAGGAAATGGCAACCCACTCCAGTATTTTTGTCTGGGAAATCCCAAGGACAGAGGAGCCTGGCAGGCTACAGCCCATGGGACTGCAAAGAGTCGGGCATGACTGAGCAATTAAGCAATAACAACAATTACTGACTTCAGAGAAATGGCCCCACCAGACACCTAAGTCCCAGGAGTCACCCAGAAACCCTCTCACTCATGTACCCCCAGAACCAATGAACAAATTACTCTCCTCCACCCCTGCTGTTCTGCCTCCGACTCCTCCTGATTTTGCTCAGTCATCACTTCCACCTCCCCTGTGAAGCTGGGCATAACGCGCCCACACCTTTGGGCGCCCGTGGGGTCCAGCTCTCCTGCTTGCCACCACCCACCCCCAACAGTGTCTCCTGAGTGTGAACAAAAGCTGAGGTGTTTCCTCAGAGCAGAGGCCTGACTCCACCCTCTAGAAAGATGTTCTTCACAGTGAACAACGAATAAAGGAATGAAAGGAAGAGTAATAGCTTATAAAAAGGTTCAGACTCAAATACATGAAAGAATGTGTTGACTATTAAATCTTAGAAGACACTGGGCAAAAAGTAGATTAGAACAAGTTAGGAGAAGGCAATGGCAACCCACTCCAGTACTCTTGCCTGGAAAATCCCATGGACGGAGGAACCTGGTGGGCTGCAGTCCATGAGGTCGCTGGGAGTCGGACACGACTGTGCGACTTCGCTTTCACTTTTCACTTCCATGCACTGGAGAAGGAAATGGCAACCCACTCCAGTGTTCTTGCCTGGAGAATCCCAGGGACGGGGGAGCCTGGTGGGCTGCAGTCTCTGGGGTCGCATAGAGTCGGACACGACTGAGGTGACTTAGCAGTAGCAGCAGGAAAGGGGAAAGACTTATAGGTACTAGTGATAAGCCAGAGGATGTGCTAAACATTTTGACATATGCAATCTAACTTAATCCTATAACAACTGTTCAAAGGAGGTAATGTCAGCTCCATGTTGCAGTTGGAGATAGGAGCCTCAGATTATGCTTCATTAATTTGTCCAACAAGCGGCAGGGTCAGAGTCGACAGCTCCTTCCCCGGGGCTAGTTACTCTCAGTGATCCACCTTCAGAACAGTGCTCACTGCAGCTCGCCAATTTTATCTGATATTAAAATTCTAGAATTTGAGAAACTAAGATATCTGGAAAAACTCCACAAACCCTGGAACTGTGCTGCTCAACGTACCGACTCTACTCTTACATGTTGGCACTTGCTATATATAGTGGTACCTTTAAAATAAAATATCCTAAAATTCAATCTTATGCTAAAATTATCTAGCAGCATTAGTAGCACAATAAATGTTGGAATGCCCCCTCTCATCTACTTTAAGTTCTCCGGAGATTACAGGATAACAATATGCGCTTCAATGCATTGCACCTAACTTAATCATAAAAGGCAAATCTTGTGACATCCAGTTACTAACGATGAAACAGTGAAGATTGCAAACAGAAGAAAAAAGCAGGTGGAGTCCCAAAGGAAAATGTGAAATTTGAAATCTAAAAGATATCAAAAAATAGGTCAACCAGTATTATATAGTTAAACAAAAGTGTTATGGGAAAAAAGGATAAATAATCTGTAAAAACATTATCAAGAGTCAAGTGAGGAAAATGTGCTTTCAACATGATCACTTTTTTCCTTGGAAAGCTTTGGTGATTCAACTTTGAGCAGCCTATTAATAGGGAAGATATGAAAGAGAATTACAAATGCAAGAGAACAGAAGAGTTTTTCACCGCTTATCCTCATTCTTGAAATGGTCTTCCTATAGCCCGAGCAAGCACTTCGACATTGCATCCTATTCCACCCACAGTCCTTTTAGAAACCCCGCACTGCCCAAAATCGCACAGAAAGATGGGCCTGAAATCCACGGCAGGGACCTGTGTGTGCTGTGCTTAGCCACATCCGACTCTTTGTGACCCCATGGACTGTAGCCTGCGAGGCTCCTCTGTCCATGCGGATTCTCCAGGCAAGAATACTGGAGTGGGTTGCCATGCCCTCCTCCAGGGGATCTTCCCAACCCGGGGATTGAACCCAGGCCTTCCACATTGCAGGTGGATTCTTTGTTGTCTGAGCCACCACCTCAACACAGTTAAATCAGGATGATCAGGCTTAGAGCTCCAGCACTACAAAGACCCACAGGCACTGGTGCAAGCATGGGAAAACAAAACAAGACTTTATAATCATCAAGTAACTGAGGTCACAACCAAATTAAGAATATAGGCATAGCTTTGAAAATATGCAGTCATGTACATATACATTTCTACATATTCTATCTTATGTTATACCTAAATATAGATGGCTTTTGTTAAGATATTAGCGAATTCTGGCTCACATCTTAACTAAGGTGGGCCACCACTACCCAGGGGTCAAGAATCATTTGATCTCTCTATTGATGACTATAAGCCTGGAGAGCACATCAAGTTGGTGTCCTACTCCAGGGTTTAATTTTTCTAATGAAAATTATCAGACTTACTTGTTTCTGACTAATCTACAATTTAGGCCTTTTGGTTTATCTCTCATGAAGACAAAGAGCTTATTATACCCTTTCTCACAATAACCTTTCACAGCCTAAAATTGTAAGCTAGAATCATTAAGTTCATCATTCTCCAAATCAAGAATCATGTTCCAAGGGATTAAAGACGCTTCCAAGAGCAGAGTGCAGCCCTGTACTTTCCACTAAGTCATATAATCTTGGACACTCTTTTAGGATAACCATCCAATTCCGTTAGCCTTAGAGATACCATTTTATTTCTTAATAATTTCTATTGAATAGCAGGCTTCTTCCAAAAACTGCCGTATATACTTCTCTGTGTATTCTATGGAAAATAAATCTTTAAATATTTAACTCAGAAAGTGAAGTTCCCTAATTTGCTGCCCCCCAACACTACCATCATTAAACACATTATTATCTAATCTCTAAGATTCATACATACATACAAAGTTTAACAGAAATGGCATCATTTGTTATTTCATGCTATATTGGGGGTTTTCCCCATTTGCTCCTAGAAGATAATAAAGTATTAATATTTTATCAATACTATATGCTAAGTATTATCCCAAGTGCTTTACATGGGCTTTCACATTTAATCTTCATAGCCAGTCCATAAGTTGACACTATTATTATTCCCAACTCACAAATGAGGAAACTGATGAACAGAGAGAGGAGGAATAATTCTTTCCCAGGGTCCCAGAATTCACATGAAGTGTTGGAGATGGGATGAGAGTCCAGGCAGCCCAAGTGGGGTCACACTGTGCACCCCTTTCATCACTGTGAAAACTGTATCAAATACACATCATGCTATGCATTTCTTTTTTAATAACTCTTAATTATATGACTATAACATAACTAATCTCTGAGGGATGGACACCTGTGTTATTTTTAATTTCTTGCTCTTGTAAACAACACTGCAATTAGTGTTCTTGCATACGTATCTCTGTACATTTAAGTATCCAGCATCCTTTTTATTTTGAAATATTTTAGACTTACAAAAAAGTTATACAAATGGTACAGAGCTCCTGTATACCCTTCACCCAGCCTTCCCTTAATGTTAACATCTTATATAACTGTACTATAATTATCAAAACCAGGAAATTAACACTGGTACTGTGTTATTAACTAAACTACAGATCCTCTTTGAATTTCACTGGTTTTTCATTACTGCCCTTTTCTATTCCAAGATCATGTGCTCTATTTAGCAGTTGAGTTTTCCTGGTCTCCTCCAGTCTGTGATAGCTGGTCAGTCTTTTATGACCGTGACACTCCAAGGAGGGCTGGTCGGCTGTAGTGAGGACTACTCAGCAGGAGTTTGGGCAGCGTTTCCTACGTTCTCACCGAGTTCAGGCGTCTGGGGAAGGACAGCCAGACGCGATGCTGTGTCCCTCTCAGTATGTCACGTCACAGGCTTTGTGACACCCACGTCTCACCACTGGCAAGGCTAACCCTGATCCCTTGGTCAAGGTGCTGTGTGCTGGTGTCGACACTGCAGAGTTCCTATTTTGCCCTTTGTAGTTAATACCTGGGAGAGACAATTTGAGACTATGCAAATATCCTGTTTCTCCTCAAACTTTCACCCGCAAACTTGAGCATCCATCAATGATCCTCGTGTGCAACAATCACTGTGGTATTTGCCTAATGATGATATTCAGTTTCCCTCTTTGCTGTTATAGGCATTAACTGAAATTCTTCTGTAAGCAAAAGCTGCCTCTTCTGCACCATTTAAATACATTTGGTGGACATTCCTTTTGCTCTATGGGGCATAATCTGAGACTATCACTTCTTGCTCTGACTGCCCAGGGCTGGCCACTCAGAGCCCCTCCAGCTGGCTGGAGTGCCCTTTTGACAGGCCACCCACTCTCTGGCACCACAAGATGTTCTGTGACTCTTGTATTTTCTCTGCCCCAGACAGAGAGCCAAACACTTCTCCAAAGAGACCTGGTCCTTTTATTGGTAAATGGTATTTAAAAACCAAGGTTTAGCTGCAAGACTAGTCATGGTTACTGGGGTCACTGCTTCTAGAATCCCTTAGCAGGCAGAGCTAGGAAATCTCTAACTCACGCCTACATGCCAGCTGCCTCTCTGCATCCATCTATACATTAAAAACTATAGTAGTCAGGTACAGATGTGAGAGCTGGACCGTAATAAAGGCTGAGTGCTGAAGAACTGATGCTTTTGAATTGTGATGCTGGAGAACATTCTTGAAAGTCCCTTGGACTGCAAGGGAATCAAACTAGTCCATCCTGAAGGAAATCAACCCTGAATAGTCATTGGAAGGACTGATGCTGATGCTGAAGCTCCAATACTTTGGCCACCTGATACGAAGAGCCAACTCATTGGAAAAGACCCTGATGCTGGGAAAGATTGAAAGCAAAAGGAGAAGGGGGTGGACATGAATTTGAGCAAACTCCACGAGATAGTGGAGGACAGGGAAGCCTGGTGTGCTGCAGTCGATGGGGTTGCAAACAGTTGGACACAACTTGGTGACTAAAATATATAGATACCTGGCTCTTACCATATGCACTTTATTTGCTTATGTGTTAATCTTAGTATATGCAGAGAGTTATAGTCTCAACTGCCAGCTCTTAGCCTCCTCTGCTCACAGGAAATAATGTGAAGTTTTATTGACTTTTTAAGATTGGGAATTTCTCCTCAAATGCAAATATTGCCAAATAATTCTCCACTTTTTAATAATAACATAAAAACACCATAAATCTGAGTTTGGCCTTTTCATAAAAATATAGATGGGTACCTTTAGGAGTACTAACACCACTTAATAGAAGGATCGTTAAATTAAGCTTTTAATTCAGTACTACAAACAAGGGAAATATAAAAACCTCAACAATCTGAGTAGGGGAGTTTCCAAAGGTTTGGTCTGACATGTTTTTAACTGAGTTTTTCCTAAAGAAAAACATGAAACTGATGTGGTGGAGAAAATAAATAAATATATATATATATATATATATATCAAAGTCAATAGTACTGTGGAAATATGAAGAGGAAGAAATCAGTGAAGCAGTGGCAATCTCTTAGAGCCATCAGAAAATATACTTAAGCATACTAAAGCGGAAAATGAATGGAAGATGATGAAATCAGAAGCAGTTCCGGGGAATCTTTGAGTATGAAAGTGTAAAGCTTTAACCAGAGCACCAGGGGTCAGGATCGTGGCGGATAGAGTGCGGTAAGGAAGCAGGGCTTCCTGCGCGGGCGCAGACAGCTCATCAGCCGCCGTTCGGTCACCTCTCCACTGCATAGACAGGACACACAAAGCGACTCCCAGAAAGGATGGGCCTCCCCTAGCGGACCTCTGATCATCACGACCAACACTTTGGGTGTGGGTCCAAGATGGGAAGAGAAGGAAAGAAGCAAATGCTGGCAAAGGACGGGAAGACAGGTCTGGTAAGACCCCGGAAGGCATTGTGGCCCCAGAAGTTTAAAGAGCAAACCGCGAATCACCAGAGAAAGGCATAATTTGTTAATCCCATGAAAAGACCGCTTGGCTTTTTGTCACCAGGGCTTCCCATTTGCATTCTATTTCTCGAATCCAGTTTTGGCAAAAAAAAAAAAACAGCTAGCTTGCTGGTTTCGGTATTTCAGCCCTGATGTACACATGCTTTCGAAGGGTGAATAAAAATGACCACAGGCAGTTATAACCTTTGTATTTTTAAAAGGCTGGCAGGAAGTATTGTTAAGACTTTCTGTAGAGATGCATGCCTTCCTTTCAAAATAAAAACACAATCCTTTCTAACAGCCTGTTTGCAGGGCAGAACAGAGACTCAAAGGTAGAGAACGGGCTTGTGGACCCAAAGCGGAAAGCGGACGGAGAGATGAACTGGGAGAGGAGCACCAACATATATACACTCCCAGGTGCAGAACAGGCAGCTGACGGAAAGCTGCTGTATCGCACAGGGAGCTCCGCTTGGCGCTCCATGATGACCTAGAGGCATGGAATCGGGGTGGCGGGGGAGGCCCATGACAGAGGGATATATGTAGCTGATTCACCTCGTTGTACAGCAGAAGCCAACACAACATTGCAAAACAACTGTATTCCAATAGGTAAAAAAATAAAAAAGAAGATAAGTGGTATAGAGTAGTTAATCCTTATAAACGGGATTTTTCCTTTATGTGGGTAGTTATAACAATCAGTGGACAGGCCACAGTTTTAGACAGATGCCACAGGCCCGCCGCAACTCTCCACAGAAGCTGTAATGTTACTGATGCCGCTGCCCACCCAAGCAGAATACAAAGCCCACTGGCAGAGGTCCACTCTGGTGACGTACAAAGGAAGGCACATTCCCTGGTTGGCATCCGTTAGACTTGAAGTTTTAAAAAATTTAGAAATACTTAAATAACTTTTTAGACTTTCACATGTAATCCTACTTATGAGAGCCAGACAGAAGGTGATACAAAAATCATACTGCAAAATTGCCCCGGGCCTTTTAAAAATATTTGTATATATTAAGTGTGTAACCTTTTGACATTCCTCCTATTTCTCTACTTTGATCTAAAAATATCTCCTGTTAATCTGACAGTGGCCTGAATGACTCAGCATAAACAATAACACACAGCAGAGGTTCTGGGATAAAGGCTGCTCTAAGGGCCTGACGGGTGGTGGTCATGCTTCCTGCCTCCACTCCAGCACTTAAACCATTACACCACCCCCTCCCTTTTATTCTGGTTCTCTCTTTTATTCTGGCTCTGCAGCATCCATTAGAACTGCCCTGAATGACAACTAAGTGCTCCCTCTTCGAAAGAGGCTTCCTGGATTTTCTCCTGTTGGAAGTCTTTTTTCTTTATTCTGAAAACCCACAGCATTTTCCATGTAACTCTCTACTATGAGCAGAATTCAAAAGACGCTGGCCCCAAGAGTCTCATTTCTTGGATACTGAGCTAAACGCTCACTTAGGTGCTACTGGGATGGAACTCTGCAGGTAGAATTAAGGCTGCTGATTAGCTGACCGTAATACCGGAAGGTTATTTTGGATTGCGTGGTGGGGGATGGGGGGTGGGGCTCATGCATCAGTATTTAAACAAGTTCTTCAAAGCAAAGAGGAAGGCAGAGCTGTCACTTTGGAGATGTGCCAAAAGAAGAGACTATGGGGCCAAAGGGGCAGCAAGAGACACGAAGAGTGAGAGGCACGTGACCCGTCGTTGCTGGGTCTGAAGATGGACAACAAGGACTGTGAGTGGCCTCCAGAGGCCAGGAGTGACCGCCCTCTGGTCACAGCCAACAAGGAAACTGGGACCTCAGTCCTACAGCCACGAGGAACTGATTTCTGTCAACAACCTGAATAAACTTACAAGTAGATCCACCCTCAGAGTTTACGGAAAGCAACACAGGCCTGCCTGCACTTGATTTTGCGCCTGTGAAACCCAGAAGAATACAGGCCGGCCCAAACCTCCAACCTAAAATGGTGAAGACATTCAAGCTTTGTTGTTTACATTTGTAGAAATTTATTAACAACAGAAATAGAAAACTGAAATGCTTCCTTCTGTACTTTATCTATTTACCAGTTGAAATTTCAGTGGACATCAGATCAGAATCACCCAAGAAGCTTTTACAATGCACATAATCTATTCCCAGATAAAAAGCTGTGGTACATATACACAATGGAGTATTACTCAGCCATTAAAAAGAATACATTTGAATCAGTTCTTATGAGGTGGATGAAACTGGAGCCTATTATATAGAGTGAAGTAAGCCAGAAGAAAAATACCAATACAGTATACTAACGCATATATATGGAATTTAGAAAGATGGTAACAATAACCCTGTGTACGAGACAGCAAAAGAGACACTGATGTATAGATCAGTCTTGTGGACTCTGTGGAAGAGGGAGAGGGTGGGATGATTTGGGAGAATGGCATTGAAACATGTATAATATCATATATGAAACGAGTTGCCAGTCCAGGTTCAATGCACAATACTGGATGCTTGGGGCTGGTGCACTGGGATGACTCAGAGGGATGGTACGGGGAGGGAGGAGGGAGGAGGGTTCAGGATGGGGAACACATGTATACCTGTGGCGGATTCATGTTGATATATGGCAAAACCAATACAATATTGTAAAGTTAAAAAATAAAAGAAAAAAAAAGAAAAAAAATTTCTGAGAAAGATGAGGCCAGGAAAGGGAGAAACATCAAATTTTTAATTTATCACTCTCTGACATTTTCCCTAACATTTTTTAATACTAGCATCACTTCATGAAGTTCCTGCAAGCCCCTCTCCAGGTACTTCCCATCCTCACATCCCCAGAGGTAACCACAGTCTGATTTCGGTTCCCCCTGAAGGTTAGTTACTCCATAACAGAACCGTGCACTGCGTGCGCTGGTGTAAGGTTGGAGGTTAGTTACTCCATAACAGAACCGTGCACTGCGTGTGCTGGTGTAAGGTTGGAGGTTAGTTACTCCATAACAGAACCGTGCACTGCGTGCGCTGGTGTAAGGTTGGAGGTTAGTTACTCCATAACAGAACCATGCACTGCGTGCGCTGGTGCAAGGTTGGAGGTTAGTTACTCCATAACAGAACCGTGCACTGCGTGCCCTGGTGTAAGGTTGGAGGTTAGTTACTCCATGACAGAACCGTGCACTGCGTGTGCTGGTGTAAGGTTGCTTTCTCATGCATTGTGTATACAGGCACTCCACTCCTTTCTATTGAGAATCACACATGGTAACACTACACTACAGCTTATCCGTTCCCGGTTGATGGACACTTGGGTGGTTCACAGTTTTGGGCTATTATGAATAAAGCTGCTATGGATATTTTGGTGACGTGCTTTCATTTCCCTTGAACTGCTGGATCATCGGGTAAATGTATGCTTAGTTAAAGATCATTCTCTGAAGTGTCTATGCCATTTTAAGGGTTTCTACATGAGTGAGAATATGTCGGCCCACTTTTTCTCCTGTCTCAAGTGATCTGAATGTGTGGCAGGATTTGAGAACCACTCGACTAGATTAAGAATTCCTCCAGAGCTGGATGCACATCTTACTCATCCTAGCTTTCCTCAATATATTTAGCATAGTCTTTAGCAAAGCAGGAACTCATGAATCCTATCAGATTTCATCTTGATCCAGCTTCTGACTTTTGCCATATATGGCAAATTTATTAAGTAAGTCTTCCATCAATTCAGTTCAGTTCAGTCACTCAGTCATGTTTGACTCTTTGTGACCCCATGGACTGCAGCATGCCAGACTTCACTGTCCATTACCAACTCCTAGAGCTTGTTCAAACTCATGTCTATCAAGTCAGTGATGCCATCCAACCATCTCATCCTCTGTCGTCCCCTTTTCCTCCTGCCTTCAATCTTTCCCAGCCTCAGGGTCTTTTCCAATGAGTCAGCTCTTCGCATCAGGTGGCCAAAGTATTGGAGTTTCAGCTTCAACATCAGTCCTTCCAATGAATTTTCAGGACGGATTTCCTTTAGGATGGACTGGTTGGATCTCCTTGCAGTCCCAGGGACTCTTAAGAGTCTTCTCCAATACCACAGTTCAAAAGCATCAATTCTTCGGCGTTCAGCTTTCTTTATAGTCCAACTCTTACATCCATGCATGACTACTGCAAAAACCATAGCTTTGACTAAAAGGACCTTTGTTGACAAAGTAATGTCTCTGCTTTTTAATGTGCTGTCTAGGTTGGTCATAGCTTTTCTTCCAAGGAGCAAGTGTCTTAATTTCATGGCTGCAGTCACCATCTGCAGTGATTTTGGAGCCCAAGAAAATAAAATCTGTCACTGTTCCATCGTTCCCCCATCTATTTGCCAGGAAGTAATGGGACTGGTTGCCATGATCTTAGTTTTCTGAATGTTGAGTTTTAGGCCAACATTTTTTAGTCTCCCATAACTAAACACAAGTAGTGTGATTTTAAGTATTTCCTTATCTGAATAATCATGGGTCCAATACTTGTTTTCTCTACCAAATTTTGAGCTCCAAGAGGGTGTGGCCTGTGTCTGTCTTATTAAGGGCTACACACATGAATCCAGCACAGAGATGCACATTGGGGCCTCTATGAATGACCAAAGTGCACAGGGGAAAGAAAGAAACCCTTTCTCCTAAGTTGTTTTTATTTTAATTAAAACAAACTACAAGTTTCCACTCTGGGAGAGTCCTAGGTCTACAGCTCTCAATACTGGGGGGAAATAAAGATCCTTCTGAAAATCTGATTAAAACTATGGATCTCCCCCCTCAAAAAAAAAAAAAAAAAAAAACCAGACCAAAACAGACAGATATATGTACACATCCACACACATTCAGAATTCTGTACATATCAAGTAGGTCACGTGGTGCTCACACGGTCAGAAGTCATAGCACTTGGGTTTTATATGAAACTGCAATCAGTTCTTCCACCAATATTTGTTGAATATCCAGTTTGTCCTGGAACAACACTATGTATAATGGCAGGAGTCTCTGCTGAAGAATAGGGGCTGGGGGGGCGGGGGTGGTCACATCCTAGTGACCAGCAATAGCTAACCCAAAGTCAGACAACTCTTTTTAAAGATGACTTATTTGCCCAAGTCTACAACATATGCCCAACAAACTGGAACACAGATAACCCTTCAAGGTAATACTTCGGGTATAAGAGATTTACCTTTGAATTGCGTTTCTGTAAGTGAAAGAAAAAGAGGGAAAGAAGAGTAACAATCTATCCAAGCTGCATTCTCAAGGAATAAATGCTTCTAGCATTAGGGGATCTCGTGGTGAAATGACCTGCCCCGGAAGACGGGACTACCATCTGTGGTGGCTTCCTCAAAGGGCAGCGTGTCTGAGGCACAAAAATGACGCTGCTGTCTGTGGGAAGTGTGAAGAGAAGGGTAAATGTTAGAACAGCTAAAGCAAACAAAAACTTTAAAACAGCAACAATAAAAATCCAACGTTGACAGAGAATGGAGTTCAAGAATGTCTTCTGGTAGAGAAATGAATTATTCTATATTAATGGATTTTCTGATTGAAGTTAGTTTTTTCAAATGGCAAAATCTTTATAAAACAGTTGCTGGCAATCTTCCCAAATCCATTTCACACTCCTGGTCTCCTTAATCAAACTAAGTAAACATGATGTAATGTTTCAGATGACTCACTCAGCCCATGCATTACTCCGCCGTGCTACAGCACACTCTGAGAAGTTGCTGACTACCCACGGGGGCCTGCCCCTCACCAAAGCAACTCCAGCTGCTCCAGGCAGAGACCCAGGGCTTTTGGGGTTTCCTCTTTCTCTTCGCCTCATTATCAAGTCACTCCTGGTATAGTCCATTTACCTGACTGATAGCACTCCCTGCAAGGCATCCTTCTAGTTCCTGGCTAAACTGGGAAAACAACTGTTTCTTCAAAATAAGTTCAATTTAAAATTTAAATAGCAACCTGAATATTTCTGTTTTCTTAACTTTGTTTCAGGAAAGGTGAGCTAGCTTGGAGATGAGCAGTGGGAGGTGCCCAGGTCCAGACCCCTACTTTCAGGCAGCTTTTTATAAAAAGGCATCCACATGGCCATTGGCTTGGAAAAGCCAGGGAGGAAAATGAGGCCAACATTTCAAAGTAACAATTTTGGTTTTTATTAAAATAGACCACAAATGAGGGTCTGAGTAAAATTTGTGTGTTACACAGACTCCACAACACCCATTTATTCTGGCCATTCAGAGTTATTTTAAATTTTTTGCATTTTCAACTTTTGGGTCTTGAAGCATCAATACAACCACAAGTCAAACTTTTCCTTTGTGATTTTTTTTTTTTTTTTTGTACAGCTACAAATGCCTTTAAATTAAAATCTGTGTCTCTGCGTTGAGGATGGACTATCCACTGTGATACTTTATTAGCCACTGACTTGCAGCCTTGTTAAAAGAAATCCATCATTGCCATTCCCGTCTGGCACATCATAAGCCAAGGGGGACAGTTTAAATCCACAATGTGACCCCTGACATTCACGTCAATACCGCAGGCCATACCCGAGTGACAGGAGCATCAACCCTGGTGGACTGTATCATGAACTTTAAAAACCCTCCAAACATATGAACATTCTAACCTCTGTGGATGCATCTGAATATGAAATTCTGTAGCACTTCTTCATGATCAAATTAAAATGAACTCTATGTGGGAATCATTAATATTCCATTACAGGACCCATAATGATTACTACCTCCCCTCTCTCCTACTCAAACCCTTCTCTTTTTTTTTTTGGTTAAAAATCTGTTTGTACTCTTTAAGCAGCATCTGTTCTGTCAGAATGTTCTAACAGACTTCTTTCTGATAGATTTTTTCCTAAAGCATGAACATGACATGTAGACCTTCAGCTATTTCCAAGTATTCCCTTTCTCATCGTCACCGTCTTCATTCAAGGTTGGAACCAGACCAGAAGCAGCAGCTCTGTCTGCCCAGGCCAGCACCTGACCGGAAGCAACAGCCTGCATCCGGATCTCCACAGGGAAAGCGGAGCAGAAACACCACGAACCTTGTATCACAACTCAGCTTGGTGCATTTTACTGAACAAAGCTGCATCCCATATTTTAAGCCAAAATGTTTCAAGCTTCTCTCTTTAAAAGCTCGCGAAGGCAGCTTTTCTCTGGAAAGGCTCGCCTGCTTCTACCAGGATAAGCACTCGAGCGGTTTCCTCCATAGAGACTGTTGCTAGCAGGTCTCCAGGACCTTCTCTTGAAGAGAGCTCACCTACTCCAGGCAACAGTTGATGCTCTTTTTTTAGCTACACTTAAATACCACCCCTCAGTTCCTATTTTCAACTGCAGACTCCAAATATAACTCAGATCAAGTATTTTTGAGAATTCACTTCAGGCTTTTCATTTATAAAAAATGCCGACTTTTTTCAGACTGTGGCCCGTTTCTTCCTCTCACATAATTCTCTAGGAGTAATCCTTTGAGGACACTGACAAAACAGAGGTTAATTTTCTTGGACACTTCTTTGTCTAAACCAATAAATACATCAGAAAAGTTAAAACTTGAGAGATGCAATTTGAATTTACAAAGAAAAAAATGATATTAAGAACACTCCTAATACTTAGACTGAAAGGATCCATAAAGATCATGTATAGTTTTTATCCAGCTTACTCTTTGCCACAAAATATTTTGTGCAAAAGAAATCGCTCATGAGTTAGTTTGAGCCCAATAGAAAAAACAGAGGAAGCAGTTCTGGTCCTGGTAGAGAGTCGGGACATGGCAAGGGGGCACCAGATACTGTCGGCTTTAGGAGCCTGAACTGAAAACCTAAAAATTATGGGAATGGCCCACATACCTCATTTTACAAACCAAGAAACCATAACTGAGGCACCGTCACTTGTCGTTAGCAGCGAGAGGGCAGGCGTGGAACCCAGGACCCCAACACTGGGATGCACTCTCCAGTCCTCATGGTCACTCTGGGAGGAAGGCGTCACCACCCACGTTCCAACCCGCGTTACACACGTGGCCTGCACAGCGGCGCAGAGCGACCCCAAGATCAAGCCTTAGCCTGGAAGAAGCAGTCAGGGTGCTCCACTTTTTAGCACTCTTCCATTTCAAGCAGTTTAGAACCCAGGTGATATAGGAAGGGACAGTGGGGCAATTTGGAAAATAATTTAGCAACAGAAAAGCTAGTATCTCAAAACAATGTGAAATCGTTCTGTTATTAACTGTCACCAGCCACGCCCAAGCCGTCGTCCCTTCTCAAATACACAATTGCAATCATTTCTTCACCGTCTCATTTCCATTATAACTTCCTTCCAAAAAATTCTCCACAGACCCCAGAGTAATAATAATAACCCTTTTAAATGGACTCATGTGACTCTCTAGCTTTCCAACTCTTTAAAATAATTCCCATTGCCTTTTTCTTAAAACCACAGTTTTTACCACTGCTATGCAATTGCAGCTGGGCTTAACAATCATGATATTCACTGCTGGGAAGAGTAATCAAAGAGTAGTAAAGTCTGAAAGAGTATGAAAACTTCATTAAACTCATTATTACATGATGCTTAAATCTCTGGCTGAATGCAGAGAAATGGAACTTCCTTTTCACTGGAAGTTTTAGTGAAATAATTGTAGATTCACACGCAGTGGCTAAGACAGTAAAGGATCCTCTTACAATGCGGGCGTCCCGGGTTTGATCCCTGTGCTGGGAAGATACCCTGAAGAAGGAAATGGGAACCCACTGCAGTATTCTTGCCTGGGAGAATCTCACTGGCAGAGGAGCATGGTGGGCTACAGTCCATGAGGTTGCAAAGAGTTGGGCATGACTGAGCGACTAACACTTGACACATGCAGTTATATTAACAGGAGATTTTAAAAATACATTTTACCAAGGTCCCTCCAATGGTAACATTTGCAAAGCTACAGCATATCATAGTACTTTACAACCACAACACTGACGTTGAAAACCCTCACCAGATTTCTCCACTTACACTTGTCCTCATTTGATAATACTGGAAGCAGAGATGAAGGAAGAGAGAGCAAAATGGGGGAGAAATGTTTTCTAAGGTCAGCCTTTTCGTAGAAAGAAAAGAGGAGCAACTGTCAGCGTTAAATTTTTAATCTCCTCCCTGGTTGAAAGCGTCAAATTAGATAGGTCAATGGCACCCTGAAAGCTGAGTTAGCTTTGCTCTCTTTTTAAGAAAAAGCTTACAACTCTTGTTGTCACTTTGTGCAAAAAGGCACTTGTCGGAGTTCAAGTTTTTAACAAATTGCTTGAATCTTTAATGGCTGGGTTGTTGTGTTTTGTTTTTGGTTTTTTGTTGTTGTTTTTTTTTTTTTTTTGCTTACCCCTATATACAACTGTGATTGATTAAAAACCTAATGGTTATAGGTTACCATTAATGGTTGCCTGCATAGCATAATTCTTATATTTCCTAATTATTGTTTCTTTCTTTTGAGAAGATATATTAATCTTTATTTAAAATGTATTTTTTTGTTGTCAATCTTTTGGATCTGTTTATTTATATGTTACCCTCCTAGCTAATTTCTCCATCATTTTCACAGGTTACTGCTGCCTAAGAATACCAAATATAAAAATTATGTTCGAAATAAAACATACAATGTTTTCAGCTGACTACATATGTTAGGTAATAGATACAGGTAATATGCATTTTCAGAAACTTCTTTAAATTCCAAAATCTGGTTCACATCTAAATTCTGATTTGGGGGAAAGCAAGGGAAAACACACACATCTGAATAAGAACATTCACTGGGATTCGACTTAATAGAATATGTAACAATTTTTTTAATTTCTAAAAAAATTTTTGTACAACTTTTGAGGTCACTTTCCATTTACAGCTACTACCAAATATTGGCTGTATCCCCTGTGCTGTATAAAACTTCCTGAGTCTTTCTTAAACCCAACTGTTTGTGCCTCCCACTTCCCCCACCTACACTGCGGCCCCCCTCCCCCAACTAGTAACCATTTGTTTGTTGCCTGAATCTGTGAATCTCCTTCTTTTGTGCTTTTTCAGGCCTTTGTTTTTTTTTATTTTTAGATTCTACATGTAAGTGATATCATACAGTGTTTAGATTTGTCTCTCTGATTTTATTCACTTATAGTCCATTCCTGTTGCTGCAAATGGCAAAATTTCATTCTTTCTATGGCGGAGTAGTATTCCATGATATTCTTTATCCAGTCATCTGCTGATGGACACTTAAGTTGCTTCCCTATCTTGGCCATTGTAAATAATGCTTCTGTGAACAATGATGTGCATATATCTTTTCAAATCACTGTTTTTTGGATTGTATACTCAGGAGCGAATGTACTAGGTTATATGGTTCTAGTTTTTATTTTTTGAGAAACCTCCAGACTGTTTTCCACAGTGGCTGCACCAATTTACATTCCCACCAGCAGTGTACAGATTTCCTTTTTCTCCACATAATTGCCAAAAATTGCTATTTGTGTCATTTTTGATGACAGCTATCCTGACAGGTGTGAGGTGATGGCTCACTGTGGCTTTGCTCTGCATTTCCCTGATGATTTATGATACTGAGCATCTCTTCATGAGTCTATTGGCCATCTGCATATCCTCTTTAGAAATATAGCTATTTAGGTCTTCCATCCATTTTCTAATCAGGTTGTTAGTTTTTTTGATATTGAGTTGTATTAGCTGTCTATAAAGCTTGGATATCAACCCCTATTGGTCATAATTTAGTAGACTATCTTCTCATTTTCTCAATGGTTTTGCTATGCAAAAGTTTTTAAGTTTAAAGGTTTCATTTGTTTATTTTTACTTTTATTTCCTTTACTTTAGGAGATAGATCCAAAAAAAAAATATTGCTACGATTTATGTCAAAGAGTGTTCCGTCCAGGTTTTCCTCTAGGAGTTTTACAGTATCCAGTCTTACATTTAAGCCTTTAATCCATTTTATTTTTGTGTATGGCGTTAGAGAATGTTCTGATTTCATTCTTTTACATATAGCTGTCCAGTTTTCTGGACAAGGATTTTTCAGTTATTTGCAAATCAATCAAAGTGATATACCACATTAACAAACTAATGAATAAAAACCATATGATCATCCCAACAGGTGCAGAAAAAGATTCTGATAAAATTTAATGTCCATTTCTGATAAAAACTCTTCAGAAAATGGGCATAGTGAAAATATATCTCAACATAATAAAGGTCATACCATATATGACAAATTCACAGCTAACATCATACACACGAGTGAAAAGCTGAAAGCATTTCCTCTAAGATCAGGAAAAAGACAAAAGATGCACACTATCACCACTTTTATTCAACATAGTTTTGGAAGTCCCAGCCATAGCAGTTAGACAAGAGAAAAATAAATAAAAGGAATCCAAATAGGAAAAGAGCAGGCAAAACTGTCACTCTTTGCAGATGACATGAAGTGACACTTTAGTTTTGTTGCGGAAGCCTCACTATACATATAAAAGACACCATCGCCACCTAAAGACACCACAAGAAAACTACCAGAGCTCACCGATGAGTTCAGTACAGCTGCAGGATACAAAACTAATACATAGAAATCTGCTGCATTTCTACACACTAACAACAAAAGATCAGAAAGAGAAATTAAGGAAACAATCCCTTGGAGAAGAAAATGGCAACCTACTCCAGTCTTCTGTGTGGAAGAGATTCATTCCCAGGATAACAGTCTAGAATCTACAAAAGCTGACCAATAAACCCATGAGCCTTCTGACCCAGAGCTCTCCATCTGGAGAACACATCGAGTAGGGAGACACCCAGCAATATTTCTTCTTTCCCAGGGTTTGTAGTCACTTCAAACAATTCACATCTCCATTAATATCCCAGGATTTTCTTGGGATCTTTAAAGAAGATCAGAACTAATTTGCTTCTTCAACGTTTCTTCTGATCTCAGGACCAGTTTAAGACCAAATTCTCCTTAGTCCCTGCACTCTTGCAGCATCAAAGACCCAAACCAAAGATAAGATATAAAAATGCAGCAAGATGGATGAGGCACTGTTGCTTAACAAGGTTAAAAGGGCAGAAAATATAGGGTTAACCAAGGTTCATTGTCAGATGCCTGTACAATGTCAAGACAGGCATCACTGCACAAATGCCTTCTGTGAAGGACTTCAATGGCCTTTCTTTGGAACCAGCAAGTCTTTAGATAGCAAAGAAGCCACAAATGATGAGGATTAAAATCTTACCACAATAGGAGAAAATGCTCAAGGTCAAAGTCACAGATGGTCCCTTCTAAAAACAAAATGATGGGTGTGTTTAGGCTGAAAAGGATGGGGGACAGAAGTCCTGTCTATTGACACTAATCCCACTCTGCCCAGGAAGTGTTAAGATACCTTGAGTCCAAATGCTCGCAGGAAGGGGTGGAGTCCTTGTCCAGTCCACTTTGACATAGGTAAATAATAAAACAATACTAAAAAGTTATAATGACTTTCCTGGTGGCTCAGAGGGTGAAACTGTCTACCTACAATGTGGGATACCCGGGTTCAATCCCTGGGTCGGGAAGACCCTCTGGAGAAGGAAATGGCAACCCACTCCGGTACTCTTGCCTGGAAAATCCCATGGACGGAGGAGCCTGGTGGGTGACAGTCCATAGGGTTGCAAAGAGTTGGACACGACTGAGCGACTTCACTTTAAAAAGTTATAATAGCTAACACATACTAGAACTGTGAAGTCTTTGGATATATTAACTTATTAAAACAACTAGATGAGGTAGGTGTTAATAAAGCCTCCCATTTCATAGATGAGGCAATCAGGAGACAAAGTTTAAGTGAATTTGCTCATAACCCCTCAGCTAATCAGACAGGGGAGCTGAGATTGGAACCATCAGCAGAGTTCCCCAGACAATAGTCATAATCCTCATGTATCATGTCTCTCAGGAACTTCATCCTCCAACCCAGAGCTGGCCCGCATCTCACATTCTCATCTCCTTCTGTTTGAGTCCTAAGAGCTTTATTACTTATTAGAATCTTAGGGATGTCCTATTAAGTCATCAGAACTAAAAGCAGATCTTCCCTCTTCCCCTTTCTTCCACCTCACCCCCAGTGACGCCTGAAGGCACTGGGATTGGCACACCCAGTGGAGCCATGGACACATCAGATGGTCTGGCAGAGTTTGGTCTTGATTTGGTGAGGAAATAGGCAGGAGGGAGAGAGAGATAGAAAGAAAAAAGGAAAGACAGAAGGAAAGGGAGAGAGAGAGAGAAAAGAAGGAGAGAGAGAGAAGGAAGGAAGAAAGAGCATTAATGTTTATGGAGAAGAAAGGGGATAGGAGTTGAAGTGGAATATCAACCTAAATCAAAATCAGTCTCCTACTAAAACTGTACCAATATTTTAAATGGAGGCTTATCTCAAATAGCACGTCCTCCCAACCAGATTTCAAGTTTAAAGAACCTAAATAATATTCTATCACCAGTTGTCTTTTGGTACCCAACTTCTTCCATTTTATACCATAGATATCTGTTACTTATCATCATTTAAGCAACTTATTGGGGAAAACTCTTATTTGCACAAAGGACTCATACACTCATGTGTCTGTTTAGGTCATTTGAGTAAATAGCAGGGAAATAGCAGTAAATTGTAAAGTGTGAAAAAGGGCTCAATATACCATTATCTATCCTTTTCATGTAATCTAAGGCAAATTTACAGCTAAATATTGACTCAAGTCTCTGAATTATAGGTTTGAAACAAGTCCCTCATGGTGCATACCTTTAAGTATGTTAAGGTCTATTTTTTATTATCATTCCTACTAACAACAAGCAGAATTCATCTTATATTTTTATTTTAATATGGAATAACTGTCTATTTAAGGGAGAAAGGACCCTCCATCTTTTTCAGTAGTCTGTGGTCTCTGAGACCAGGGGCCCATTTGGTTCTGATATGTTCTCCAAGTCCACACCTGAACACAGAGTGGGTCTTCAATAAATATTCCTGACTATGCAACTACCCTGAACAACAGATATGGGTCAGAATGTTACTTCTGGTCCAAAAAGAAAATCCAAATGCTACTTTAAGATTTCCAAAGAAATCTTAAAAGTAATAAGGTCAATATGTAGCAATAACCATTTATCAGTTCCGTCCATATAACTTTAAACGGCTCACCTCATAAATTAAACTGAATGGAGTATATGCCTGTAATTTTTAAGTTGGGAAAGGGGTGGCAGAAGAGAGAAAGGAGTTATCTAGAACCTGTAAGATGATACCAAATGTGTATGTGTTTATCTGGACATATGTATCTATCTGTGTGGCATGTATGTAATACTGCCCCCCAAAGGCCTATTCATATCCCACCCAATAATTTATCTCAGGAGAGAGAGAGAGAGAGAGTGTTTTGGTGGGCGGGGAGGAGAGAAAGAAAGATAAGAGACTAAGAGAAAACAAAAGAGAAAGTCAAAGGCAGAATTAAAAAGAAACTGAGAGGAAGAGAAAGGGAGGCAGAGGGAGAGAGGAAAGAAGGAAAAGCCATTAAGAGGGCTGGTCAGAGAGAAGAGTAAAATGAAACAAACAGTTTGAAGAAAATCTTTTCTTGCTGGAATCTGCAGTGCAATCCACATTCCTACTGAAACAGAAAGCCCTCCTCTTGGGTTGGTGAGTGGCTGAGGTTTATTACAAAAGGAAATCAATATTTTACTTGACAATTTCCATGTAAATGCCACTGTCATTTTCGGCATCATTTCATTGTCAACTTCCCACAGTAAATAAAAACCAGCATAACACTTATTTTTCCCCCTGAGATTTTTAAGCATGATCTCAATTGTACGACTGCGACAAATCATCCAGCAAATTCTTGGCAGAGTAAATCAAAGCACACATGCTTACCCAAGATGAATGGTGGCCACTGGACTGTACATTCACTGCATTTGGTTTGGAAAGCTCCCTCAAACATGCTCCGAAGCTGCCCACTAATCAACCCACAGTCATGCATGTTACCACAGCCTACCACAAAAGTCTAAAAGCTTACTATAAAAATTCTACCTGTCAGTTTTCATTTCTGGCGTAACTTGATAAAGGCCTCACAAAGCCTCTCCTAGAAAGACAGTTACATTCCACGCTAACACCACTAGAACGAGAAAAGGCCTGTTTCCATGTGTCTACCGTCTGCCTTCCATGGACGTACAGAGTACATCGAGTCCCAATCCACCATCTTTTACTTCCCATTCCCATTTGGAACTGTAGCTTCAGAAATGGCAGCATTTGTTCCATAGAGAAAGGACTTAAAAAACACCTTCCTTATATAGTAAGCTGAAGATACATTTCCTCTTGCTTTTTTCATAATATAATTTTTTAATGAGCTGCAATTAAAGCCAGTCAAACTCAGAATCTCGTAATACCATTTTTACACCTTTTTTCATTTTTCAGAGTATATATGTCTCTCTAAATCTGGCAGAACTCAATTCTATATATTATGTAGTTTAAAAGTCATAGAAAACATAAGGACTTATCTTTCTACTCATACATTTCCATATTATACCATGATTCAAAATGTGCTGCCCTTCTTAGCAAATTCAGTCAAAGGAACTGATGTCAAAAGAAATATACATGTGTACAAAGTTTTTAAAAAGAAAATCAGAATCAAACAGAAATCTGTAAAAATCACATTCTCAACACACACATCTTATCCTGAACTTCAAAAATAGCCACATCCATTATCAATCTCTATATTTTGTATTTGAGTCAAATGCATATCTCATGTATACTGCTGCAGGATGTTATGAATTCCAAAGTTGATTAGAGGGAAAACACACTAACTGTTGTCAATAATAAAGCTCAGTGCAAGTAACTCAGGCATTCCACAATTACTCAGATTTTAATTTAATGTCTTTCCAAAGACGGCCTGAGTGGATTTCTGAGGACTGAACAGTCAGAACTGCTTCCTTTATTGTCTGACAAATGCTCTTTTGTTTCCATAGTGAATATACCATGGTGATCTTTCTCAAGTTCTGACAGTCACATAAATTAAAAAATGCCCACTAGTTGTAGCACGAATTATTCAAAATCTACTGATTATCTCAGTATTATAAATTATAATGTGGACTTCTAGGAATTATTAATTGAAGGGTAGTTTTCAGTCTGACGTGTCAAGGACAATGTCCAACAGAAACCTCACCAGAAAAACTAAAAAAAAAACAACAACAAAAGACTTTAGTGGTCTTAGCCTATTTTACATTAAAAAGTAAGTAGAAAATATAAACATATTTTAAATACCAGTATTTCAAGGTAGGGCATTAAGAGATACAAACTACTAAGTATAAAAAAATAAGTTATAAGAATATATTGTACAGCAAAGAGAATATAGTCAATAGTTTATAATAACTTCAAATGAAGTATAATCTCTAAAAATTTTGAATTATTATGTTATATACCTGAAACTAACATAATATTTTAAATCAACTCTACTTCAGTAAGTAAATACATAAATACCATTTCAATGCTTACTTTCAGTAGATCCTTGGAGAAATCACCACCTTCATCTACCCCTTGGAGGTTTGCGATGAACTCTTGGCAGGTCATCTTCTTTCCAATATTCTGGAACAGAGGCAAATAACACATCACGATGACACAGGTGGAATTAAGATTATTTCTTGAAAATGTGATCAAACAAAATAAGATTGATTTGGTTTTTCAAAACCAGACACAAACACCCCAATATATGTGTGTGTATATATATACCTACAAGTTTATATGCATATGAAAAAAACAGATGGCTTATTATGCTTTGAAAACTGTCATTAAATATGAATAGCAAAATTATGTCAAGGTTTTATTTTAGCCTAAGAAAAAATCTGAAAAACCTTTGCTACATTTATGAAAAGAATATATAATGTTTTTACAGGAAAAGCATGAATAAAATGATATTTCTTAGCTGAACTCTGATGGCTATTTATTTGCTTCTTTATTTGTATTTCCTACCTATTGCCAAGAATGATGAAGGACCTGAGATTTCAGGCTGCTACTTCAAGCTAAGAACTTAGCCTATCACAGGCCGCCGAATGCAGTCAGAACAGGACCGCAGGAATTTATCACAACGGAAGTGGCCGGGACCCCAGCGCTTTCTTGCTCCACTTCCCTGAGTCCCAGTACTCAGAGCACCTTGAGTGGGGCCAGCTGACTCCTGCACACACAGGAGAAGTGCTGAGGTTTGGGAACCTGAATCCTCGCAATGGGACAGTTAAGCATATCTACCCCTTGGCTGTAAAGAGAGAAACCAGCTTGTATCTTTCAAGGCCATACACAAATCTAACCACTGCTCTGGGAATCACTAAGTCACTTTTCCAATGCTGCTCACCACAGAAATAATATTGTAAAGACAGACCAGAACAAAGGCAACCAAACTTCAGTTTACAAAATGTAAGAAAAGCAAGAGATCCTTGGAGAACTGTTTCCAAACTCGTTCTCAACTTAAGGATAATAAGTTTAACCAAAGATGATCTCATTAATAAACAAAAATTAGAAAATGTGAGGGCTTCCCTTATAGCTCAGATGGCAAAGAATCCACCTGCAATGCAGGAGATCTGGGTTCAATCTCTGCGTGAGGAAGATTCCCCTGGAGGAGGGCATGGCAACCCACTCCAATGTCCTTGCCTGAAGAATCGCCATGGACAGAGGAGCCTGGCAGGCTGCAGTACATGGGGTCACAAAGAGTTGGACATGACTGAGCGACTAAACACACAGAAAATGTGAACTGTAAAAAGAGAAGAGATGCAAATATGCTGAGAAAACTAATAAAATTGCTATGACACAGAATTGCCTCCAGTGCCAGCTCCAACTGGCTAATAAAAGTTGCCAGTTGTGAAGGATTCTGAGGTTGAGTCTGGACTCCCACAGAAACCCATGCCATGAGCAGGGACGCAGAACAAAGTGCAGAGACTGGGGCTCTGGCAAATGTGGTCCAAGTGAACATGAAGTGCGCCCACACGGCGCGGCCCTGCACACGACACACGGGCAGATGCAGCGCGTGCTCTGCAGCTGTATTCTATTCAGAGAAGACCAAGAGCAGGGTGGGACAGCAGTCTGCAAGTTGGTGCAGAATGTTCTGGAGACAGACTTTAAAAGGAATGCAAAACCAGAGACAGTTTCAAGGGAGTATTTATACAGAACTTAAAAAATACACGTCTGCCTGAGAACAGAGTCACCTGTGTGTCTTCAAAGTCATCGCTTCTCACTTCCTTTTCCACAACTGCCTTTCTGCCTTAAAACATGAAACAATCTGTCCAGTGCTTGCTAATTAATTATAACTTTTGTTTGAAACCCTACCTCTTCCATCAGGAAAGACAGCATAGATAGTCACACTTAGAGGAAAGACTGCATAAATGTTTTAACAATGAGAACTGGCTTTGCCAATTAATGTGTCTGGTAGATATTTCCTATAACTTAAATACATTGCAGCTGTAGTCCCAAGTTTTGGTGGAAATTTATTTAAAGCACAGAAAGGAACCTTAATGGAAAATACTGTTTCCTAACGTTATATTGAAAAAGACAATAGCTCAATTTTCCCTTATCAAGTGTATCGGATCAAACAGGGTGCCACCTAAGCTAAAAACTAGCAAGTACGATCAATAGTCATTTTGATATGACTTGGCAAGGCTTTTCTGGGATATGATTCAAGGATTTGAGAAAATGAATGAATAATGACTACGTAAAAAATTCTTTTCCAAGTTAGGTGGTTTCAATTCTTTGCTTTTAACAAAATTAAAGGAGGACATAATTTAATCATCACTTAAGAACAAAAATGTTTTTTTAATATGTGATTTGATAACATTGGGGCACTCTTTCTGCCCCCTTCTGATGTCTGTGTCAGAAGCTTTCTCTATCCCTTTTATACTTTAATAGAACTTTATTACACAAAAGCTCTGAGCAATCAAGCCTCGTCACTGGCCCCGGATTGAATTCTTCTCCTCTGGAGGCCAAGAATCCTGGAGTCTTTTATGGCTCAGCAGCAGCCTTTCATCTTGGGGGTTCATCCGGGATCCTTCAGGACAAGGCAAGGATGCTTGGAGCTCTAGGTCCTTGTTCTCCTAGCAAACATGTTTTCTGCTGTACTTTACTAACTCTACAGTGTGCTTGTGTGAATGAATGAAACGTCCTGCGTGAAGCAAATAAGGAGCCCTGCTCTGCGGTTCCGCAGTGACCTCATACGGCTCACAGCAGAAACCTGTCGGGGGTTTATACCGACCTGTCAGTGGACTTCCCTGGTGGTTCAGATGGTAAAGCGTCTGCCTACCATGCGGGAGACCCGGGTTCTAATCCCTGGGTCAGGAAGATCTCCTGTAGAAGGAAAGGGCAACCCACTCCAGTATTCTTGACTGGAAAATCCCATGGACGGAGGAGCCTGGTAGGCTACAGTCCATGGGCTCACAAAGAGTCGGACACGACTGAGTGACTTCACTTTCACTTGATGACATTATCTGTTTTTAATCCTTGCAATGTTAATAATGATAAAACTTGTTTTAGAATGCTTTATATTGAAACACCTGAGTCTTTTGGCAATAAGAAACTGAAACTTTCATCTCAATTTATGCAATTTTTGTTAAAATAAGTATCAAATAAAACAATATCAAGACTCCCAAATATAAAAACATGTTATACAAACAAAAATAAAACTATGGAAAAGTAGACAAATTACAAATACCAGGAGCAAAACAAGAAGATTTTTAAAAATATGCCAGTAAGTTATATGTAAGTGTCAATATGTCAGTTATATAAGTGTCAACTTACTACAACTTTTAAAAAAACACCAGCTTTATCGAAATATAATTCATGTAACATTCATTCTTGTGAACTATACAATTCAGTAATTCTTAGTATATCGTTAAAGCAGTATGGCCATCACCAGTCTAAACTAAGAACATTTTTATCACCCCAAAAAGCCGCTCCACATCCATTAGCCATCACTCTTAGATCTCTCTTCCACCTCACTACCCATTCTCTTGAACACCAATAATAAACTTCTTATTTACTAAGCCCTGTGGAGCTGCCTATGCAGGACACTTCACATAAATGGAATCATACAAATACAGTCTTTTATGACTGGCTTCTTTCATTTAGCATAATGCTTTCAAGTTCACCCATATTGAAGCATTAACCAGTATTTAACTTCTTTTTATTGCCAAACAACATTCCATTATATGAACTTACTAAATTCTGTTTATCCATTCAGAAATTGGTGGCTACTTGGACTGCTTCCACATTGTGGTTCCTATAATATAGCTAAAAATATTCGCATAAGTTTGGGTGGACTTGTTTTCATTCCTCCTATGTGTGCACCCAGGAGCGGGATTGCTGGGTCATATGGCAACTCTGTGTTTAATCACTTGAGGAACTGCTGGCACCAGGTTACATACCCACTAAAAGCGTGTAAGGTTTCCGCTTCTCTACATCCTCTCCAACACTTCTCTGTCCTTTTTATTTAAGCCAACCTAGTGGGTGTAAACTGGTGTCCTGTGCTTCTGATTTGGATTTCCCTAATGACTGAGAAGGCAACGGCACCCCACTCCAGTACTCTTGCTTGGAAACTCCCATGGACGGAAGAGCCTGGTAGGCTGCAGTCCATGGGGTTGCAAAGAGTTGGACACGACTGAGCGACTTCACTTTCACATTTCCCTTTCATGCTTTGGAGAAGGAAATGGCAACCCACTCCAGTGTTCTTGACTGGAGAATCCCAGGGACAGAGGAGCCTGGTAGGCTGCCGTCTATGGGGTTGCACAGAGTCAGACACGACTGAAGCGACTTAGCAGCAGCGGCAGCAGCAATGACTGGTGATGTTCAGCATACATTCATGCATTACTGGCCACATGTACATATTCTTTGGAGAAATGCTGATTTGAATCCTTTGTCCTTTTATTATTGTCTTTTATTCTTGAGTTGTGTTCTTTACATATTCTTGATACAAGCTCCTTACCACATATGTACTTTGCAGATACTGTCTCCTATCATGTGCATTTTCTCATTTGATGGTATTCTTTGAAGCAGAGAAAGTTTTTAATCTAGATGATATTTCAATTTACTTATTTTTTCTTTGGTTGCTTGTGCTTTTGGTGTCATATGTAACAAATTAATGTCAAATCAATCCAAAGTCACAAAGATTTACTCCTATGTTTTCTAAGAGATTTTATACTTTTAGCTCTTACATTTAGATATTTGATCCATTTCGCATTAATTTTTGTACAGAGTAGCAAAGAAAAATCTAATTTCATTCTTTTGCATATGACTATCCAGCTGTCCCAGCACCATATGTATTCTTTCTCCAATGAGTGGCCTTGGCATCCTCGTCAAAAATCAACAGACTGGAATGTAAGGGTTTACTCCTTAACTCTTAACTCTATTGAACAGATCTAGATGTTTGGTTTGATGCCAGTGTAACACTCTCTTGACTCTCATAGCTTTGTAGCAAGTTGTTTTCACCTCTGCATTCTTATTGTTATGGTTAAAAATACAAACAATTCACCATCTTAATGATTTTTATGTGCACAGTTCAGTAGGGTTATGTATTTTTACATTGTGGTGAAACAGATTTCCAGAACTACTTCATCTTGCAAATCTTAAACTCTATATAACTTCCTATCCACCTCCCCTCCACCTTCTGGAAACTATCAGTCTACCTTCTGTTCTAATGACTCTGAATACTTAGGTAACTCACGAAAGTGAAATCATAGTGTTCTCAAAGTTTGTCCATCTTGCAGCACGTGTCAGAGGTTCCTCCTTTCTAAGGCTGAGGATTTCATTAGATGTATACTACAATTTTGTTCAACAGTTTATCCATTGATGGACATTTGGGGTGTTCCACTTCCGGGCTTTGTGAAGTACTGCTATGAACATGGGTATGCAAATATCTCCTTGAGATCCCGCTTTCAAATCTTTTAGATATATACCCAGAAATAGGATAGGGGTATCATGTGCTACTTCTAATTTTTTAAGGCACTGCCATGTTCCTTTCCATAGGGGTACACCATTTTACAATCCCACCAACAGCATACAAGGATTCCAATTTCTCCCTATACTTGCCACCTTCTGTTATTTTGCTTTAAAAAAAAAAAAAGTAGCCATCCTCATAGGTATGAGGTAGTTTTAATTGGCATTTCTCTGATAATTAGTGAAAGTTGAGAATTTTTTCATATGCTTCCTTGTTATTTGTATAATATCTTCAGATAAATGTCTAATTCAAATCCTTTTCCCTCTTTTAAAATGGGGTAATTAATGTAACTGTTGTAGAGTTGTAGGAGTTCGTTACATATTCTGGATATTTATTACTCATCAGATATAAGAGTTGCAAATATCTTCTCCCTTTCTGTAGGTTGTCATTTCACTTTGTAGTATTCTTTTGTGTACAAAAGTTTGCAAGTTTGCTGTAAGCCCATTTGTCTATTTTAAATTTTGCTACCTGTGGTTTGGATGTCGGATCTAAGAAATCATTGCCAAGTCCAACATTATGAAGCTTTATCTCTATGTTTTATTCTCATAGTTTTGCCGTTTTAGGCCTTTAATCTACGTTGAGTTAATCTTTTATATGGTATAAGGGTACAACTTCACTTTCTGCTTTGGATGTCCTTTATTCCCAGCACCATGTGCTGAAGAGACTGTCCTTTCCCCATTGAGTAATCTTGGCACCCTTGCTGAAGATCATTAAAAAGTATATATACAAGAGTCCATTAGGGGCTCTGTATTCTATTCCGTTTGCCTATTTGCCTGTCTTTACACCAGTATCACACTCTTTAGATTACTGTAGATGTGTAATACGTTTTGAAATCAGGAGGTGTGAGTTCTCTAGTTTTGTCGTTTTTCAAATCTGTTTAGGCTATTCACAGTCCCTTGAGATTCCATGTGAATTTTAGGATGAATTTTTCTTTTCTGCAAAAAATGCCATTGGGACTTGGATAGAAATTGTAATTGAATTTCAGTAGCAGCTTATCAATTTTCTGTGGGGACAAAAAGGTCAGCTGGCATTTTGAGGATGACTGTGTTGAATCTGAAGATCACTCTGGAGAGCATGGCACTTTAACACTAAGGGTTCCAATCCAATACCATGAAATTACTTTCCACTTACTTGGTTTCTTTCAACAATGTTTTGTAGTTTTCAACGTCAATGCATTCATCTTATTTTGTTAAGTTTATTCTTAAGTATCTTAGTATTTCTGATGATACTGTAAATGAAACATTTCATTTTCATATTCTTCACTGCTAGTATCAGCAATGCAAATGATCTTTGTATATTCAACTTTTATTCTACAGCCTTGCTGAACTGTTTTTTAGATTCTAATCATTTTTTTCTTTTGTAGATTCCTTAGGATTTTCTACATAAAAGATCAAGTCTTCTGCAAACAGAGAAAATTTTACTTATTTCATTCTAATCATGACATGTTTTATTTTTTTTCCTTGCCTACTCACCCTGGATAAAATCTTCAACATGTAACAAAGAAGTGGCAAGGCTGGACACTTTTGCCTTGTTTCTGATCTGGGGCACAAAAAGTCTTCCAGCTTTTCCAGAAAGTATGATGTTAGCTATGAGTTTTTCATAAATGCTCATTTTCAGGAATTAATGAAATTCCTTTTTATTCCTGGCATATTATATATATATATATATTTTTTTTTAGTTATAAAATGGTGTTGGATTTTGGCAGTGCTTATGTATTTACTGAGATAATCATGGCTTTTCTCTTTTATTCCATTAATAAGGAGTTTAGATTGATTTTCATATGTTGAACTAATCTTGCATTCCTATAATAAATTTCAAATGGTTAGAATATATAGTCTTTCTTATATACTGCTAGACTATATTTTCCTTTTTCTAAGGATTTTGAGTCTATATTCACAGGGCTATTCATAAGGGATATTAGTTTTCTTGTGATAGTTTTGTCTGGTTTTGGTATCAGGGTAGTATAGTCCTCATAGAATGCTTTGAAAAGTAATCACTCCCCTTTTATTTTTTTCTGAAGATTTTGTGAAGGATTTATATCAAAACCTCTTTAAATGTTTAGTATAATTCACAAATAAAGCCATCTGGTCTTGGGCTTTTCTTTGAGGAAAGTTTTATTTATTATTAATTAAATCTCTTTATTTGCTATAGGTCTATTCAGATTTTCTATTTCTCCTTGATTCAGTTTCAACAGTATTTATCATTCTAGGAACCTGTCCATTTCACCTGCATGATCTTTTGTTAACATACAATTGTTGATAGTATTCTCTTATAATCCTCTTATTTCTGTAAGCTAACTTCCTGAATAATCAAGGTTGTTTACATCTGCAACTCCCTGTCCTCCTTTGCCTCACTAGTCATTCTTCCCGGTGAGCTCTAGGAGCAAAAGCAGAGTCAGGTGAGCCCACTGTGCGTCCTGCTGACACCCATGTTTAAACACTCCCCAAGTCTTTATGCTATTTTTATCAGGGAGTCCAAGGACAATGAAGTCTTTGTCATCAAGAAACAGTCCTTATAAGTACTTATGAGACTGTGTTATACCAATTTGTATCAATTAATTTGAAAAACTATTATTCAAACAAATACTGTCAAAGCTTACTCTAATCACTGACTTTGCATCTCAACAGTTCATAGGCATCATGGTTCTAGTCTTGTTTTCAAGTTGAATCATGACTTTGGGGAAAAGGAGGCCTTCTCTGAAACAAATGCTGGCAGTTGCATGCCAAGGCAGCACTTTCATAGAACTTTCTGATATTCTGAATTCTTTCCCATTAAATGAATAAAGCATAGGAATTTGAAAAGGCCTCCTATGCACTGAAAGGCTCAAAAATTATTCTTTGAAATCAATACAGTATTTCCAATCAAATCTGAGATGTTCAAAGAATGTAAATCTAGAGATCATATCTTTAGAATCAGGAGGCATTTTTAACCAAACTTAAAATGGAGAAGCCACAAAAAATAATTCTATCTGAAATCCCAAAATACCAGTCAGGCCCAAATCTTGACAATTTAACCAATTAAGGTACTATCCTTAATGAGAGAAAATATTAGTCAAAAGTTAAAAAAAAAAAAAAAACAACCCAGACTGGGGGTTCACACTCCCAGACAAATTTAAGGTTATTCTCCCCAAATGACTAAACAGTCATTTAAAAATATATTTTCTTAAAAATAAAGAGCTGTTTTCTCCATTTGATTCCTTTCAGATATAAAGTATTTATATGAATAAATTATGATGAATTTATCATGTCTGAAAAATATAACTTGGATGTAAACATGTTTCTCATTTAGAATGTTAGGTAAAAGGATCCTCCTCAGCCTTACCTACTACTTTTAGGGAGGAAGTAGAAGGTTTCATAGACTAGGGCAAGAGTCCGGTCTGGAAGAAACAAGTTTTGTAAATTTCTGTCAGGGATCAGATAAATATTCTAGGCTTTACAGGCCGTAAGATCCCTGTTACAACTACTCAACACTGTCATTTTAGTCTGCAAATGTGTGTGATCGTGTTCAGGAAAACCAGCTGGACTGCGGGGCGTGGTTTGCAGGCCCTTAGTCGATAAGAAGGGCTTCCCCAGTGGGTCATTGGTGAGAGAATCTGCTTGCAATGCAGGAGACACAGGTTCAATCCCTGGGTTGGGAAGACTCCCTGGAGGAGGGCATGGCAACTCACTCCAGCAGTCTTGCTTGGAGAATCTCACAGCAGAGGAGCCTGGTGCACTAAGGCTCCACGGGGTTGCAAAGAGTTGCACACGACTGGAGCGACTGAGCACGAGGCTACAGGAAAATGGAAGGAGGAGGCCCCGGTCCCGAGGACACGTCACGGATGAGCTAATGGGTCAGGCATCCGACACACTCTGGGCTTTAACTTCGGGTTTATCCTCTGCTAAAGTGGTGGCATTTTCCCCCGATCCCAGCAGATAATCAGCTCCGGACTTCAGAGGTAACTGAGAGTGGAGGAGGAAAGGTAAGATGGAGATCTTAGCAACGTCTTAGACACCACACAAGCTACAGTCCAAAACTGAGCCTAAGTGTGACCACGGCTTTGCTTTGAGCCCGCTTCTCTGACACGGAGAATGGAGCTCCAGCCAAGACCTGACCCTCGCTCAGGCCTGAGGGTGAGCTGCTGCTGAAGTGGCGTCTCAACTCTGCACTCACCAGGAAGCAGCCCACAGTCTACACTCTGGATGAAAGGTTGAAGAATTAGTATAACAATCCTCAAATTTTTCATTTTTAATAGTGTAAAGTCTGGAAGCTTTGTGGAAAACATGCTTTCGGAGAAACTGAAGGCTCTCTTGATCCATTGGTAAAATCTGGCTTCATAAATCTTGAGATATTAAGACACAGCAGGCATACCCTCCCACATGGCAACTCCACCTCCTCCAACATGTTACAGTAAGTGCTGAAAAAGCATACTACTGACTTGGTAATGACTTCAGTTCTGGAGCTCTGCTGAAAGCTGCTTCTTTGCTTTGGTTTCATATGCGTCTCTATCAGATAAGCTTAATTGTGTTCTGCTGCCCTCAGGTGTCCAGTTTTTAATACACATGATTAGCTGGCAAAACAGGATCCTTTGTAAATTTACAAACCAAGAAGCTGTAGCTGTGATACTCAAAGTACTCTTTCATAAACCCCAAACACAAAGCTAGTGTGCTATAAGTTCCACCTTTAGAGAGATCTGAAATATTACTGGGATTCCCCAGCACTTCCATAATACATTGCCACTGAAAAAGGAGCCAGAAATAGCATGAAGAAAAAAATATGTATGGCAACTGAAAATACTATGGTAACACAGTGATTCTCAAAGTATGGTTCAGGGATTCTGTTCAGGGTATCCATGAAGTCAAACCTATTTTCATAATAACAATAAAAACATTTTTCAGTCTCTCTCTCATAAGTTACAGTGGAGTATTCTAGAAGCTACATGACTTGTGATATACTGTGACAGACAAAACGTGGAAGCAGAGAATCTAGCAGTCTACTATTAAACCAAACATGAAAGAGATTTTCAAAAATTTTTAAATGCTAATTTTTTCACTAAATTTTAAGTATAATTATTACTCATCAGTTCAGTTAAGTCCCTCAGTCGTGTCTGACTCTTTGCGACCCCATGGACTGCAGCACGCCAGGCCTCCCTGTCCATCACCAGCTCCCAGAGTTTGCTCAAACTCATGTCCATTGAGTGAGTGATGCCATCCAACCATCTCATCCTCTGTCGTCCCCTTCTCTCGCCTTCCATCTTTCCCAGCATCGGGGTCTTTTCAAAAGAGTCAGTTCTTTGCATCGGGGCCAAAGTATTGGAGCTTCAGCATCAGTCCTTCCAGTGAATATTCAGGATTGATTTCCTTTAGAATTGACTGGTTGGATCTCCTTGTTGTCCAAGGGACTCTCAAGAGTCTTCTCTAACACCACAGTTCAAAAGCATCAATTCTTTGGCACTCAGCTTTCTTTATAGTCCAACTCTTACATCCATACATGACCACTGGAAAAACCATAGCCTTGACTAGACACACCTTTGTTGGCAAAGTAATGTCTCTGCTCTTTAATAAGCTGTCTAGGTTGGTCATAGCTTTTCTTCCAAGGAGCAAACGTCTTTTAATTTCATGGCTGCAGTCACCATCTGCAGTGATTTTGGAGCCCCCCAAAATAGTCTGTCACTGTTTCCACTGTTTCCCCATCTATTTGCCATGAAGTGATGGGACCAGATGCCATGATCTTAGTTTTCTGAATGTTGAGCTTTAAGCCATCTTTTTCACTCTCCTCTTTCACTTTCATCTAGAGGCTCTTTAGTTCTTCTTCACTTTCTGCCATAAGGGTGGTGTCATCTGTGTATCTGAGGTTATTTATATTTCTCCAGCAATCTTGATTCCAGCTTGTGCTTCATCCAGTCCAGCATTTCTCATGATGTACTCGGCATATAAGTTAAATAAGCAAGGTGACAATATACAGCCTTGACGTACTCCTTTCCCGATTTGGAACCAGTCTGTTGTTCCATGTCCATTTCTAACTGTTGCTTCTTGACCAGCCTACAGGTTTCTCAAGAGGCAGGTCAGGTGGTCTGGTAGAAGTATATTATTCATTTAATTGGTTTATAAATGCTATTATAAAAGTGATTCAATACATTTTCTAAATCATCAACTTTAGTTTTTAATATGGTAAATATTAACAGATATAAGTAAAAGTTTTCTGGTGGCCCTCAAAAATATGAGTATAAAGGGATCCTGAGAACAAAAAGCTTGAGAATTATTTAGTAGCAGGCTCGATTACTGCTTCATAAAAAGTAGTTCCTCTAAAATTTGAGAAGATAAAGGAAAAGACTGTTCTCATTATTAATTCAAAGACTGATCTCTGCTTCTAACATGATTGTCTAGAAAGGCAGACATTAAAGTAAATAAGAGGGTCAGAGGCCGGAGGTTCCTATCCCCTTCCTCGTCCTCATTCTTGCTCTTCCCCAAACTATCTGTGGGAGGAAAGAGCCAGCCCTGCCTTAATAAGAGTTCCATCTGCTTTCCTTTATCACCTTGTACTAACGATCTGTGCAAATGTGAAAACACATCCTGGTAAGAAAGAGAAGGGCGGAGGGCTGAACAATGTATCAGCGAGAGGATCTGAGGTCCCTAAATGAGCCCCACTGACTCAACTGGAAAGCTACACCTGCTGTGTTTTATAAGTATGACCCGATTCTAAGGAAAGTAGAACTACCAAAAAGAAAGAGAAGAGGGTAGGGACAGGGAGGAAGAAATGCAGGGAAGGAAAATGGAAAGGGAGGCTGTCATCTTGAGGAGTGATGAAAGCCAGGAAGATCCTCCCGTGCGTGATTGATTATGATGCGCTTAAGTAAGGATTCCTACTAAAATTCTAGGCAGTTGCCCCTCTGAAGTGATGAGAGCCTGGAGGAGTCACTGTGGCTGCAGAGTCTAACCGGAAAAGGAAGGACGCAGCACCAAGGGCGTGTAAAGGAGGACTCCAAGGGGAGGAGGCTTACTGGAAGTAAATGTCACCCATGGCTGGAAGTCCGCAGAGGGACAGGGCTCAGATAGAAAAAGAAATTGCAGCCAGGGCTGGCCCTCCTGGAAGAGGGACCGAGGAAAGAGGGCTGCAGGGACACAAAGCGGGGTCCTCAGAGACCACCGTGCCACAGGAGGGGGCAGATGTCAGTTACCAGGACGACAACCGCAGGCGCCCACAGAAGTTTCCTGAGGTGCAAATTGACTACCTAGCAACCTCACGGAGATCTGCGCTGCTCCTGAGGGTGGAGAGACGAGATAGCATGATATGAAAAGGAAAAGCATTAAAATTCTTCAATTACAGGTCTCACAATAGTCATTTTCCACTTCTGATAATAACCAAATATTTATTTAACCCAGCCTTCAAAATTTCAGTGTCCTAGAGAGCCCATCTTTGAATTATCACAATTACTCACACAGTTTACAAATTGAAAAATAATGAGTTCCTAAGATCTATCTCCAACGGAACGACACAACTTTTTGACATTATCCTATTACAAAAGCTGTACTGTACTCCTGCCTTCTTTCTTTCCTAGACCAGTACAGTGTCCTTGCCGTGGTTTTAGCCCTTATCCAACCCATAACCCAACCCCTCAAAAAACCACTAAGGTCCTGCCTTGTGCAACAAACCTGAAGATAATGAGCAGCAGGCCGAGGATCCCAAGGACAGAGCATCTGCAGGCGCCCAGCCCAGACAGGCAGCCACCACTCCAGAAGGACCACAGCCCACTCCCCACCCCTATGTGTGGCGGGGGCGGGGGTGGAGTGGGGTGGTTGGGGGCCTGGCTCTGCCAGAAAGCACAGACACACTTCAGATAAAATTGTCACTAAAAATCCCGAGCCGCGGTGTTAAAGGGCAGATTTTGTCGCAAAATCTTGATTGACAACAATGCCCTGGCTCCTGCCTCTGACCACGGCCTGGCCTGGGCAGCACCGTCTTGTGGATCGCTTCCGACTTTTAGCTGAGAAACCGGCCAATGCCTATGCTTCCGCCTACCCCACTGTCTACTGCATCTCAGTTCTTCTTCTGAAACTTCCTCCCATTTCAGGGTCCAGTCCTCCCGACCACTGTCCCAGCCCTGCTGCCTGTCTTCAGTCTTGGATTCGAGAGGCTGGATTTTGAATATGACTGGAGGACAAGAGAGATGCTTTTAAGTTAATAGAGCGTACCTGCAGAGTAGCTCAGAAAAGGAAAAGGTATGAATGCATTCTAACATGATAAATCATTTTATTCATACTATTTCCAATAAAATGCAAGGCTTTAAAAAATAGAGTTTCAACTCTCTGCTTGTTGATAGTAACAATACTCAGTACAACTTGTCCAACAGAACAAGAGAAAAATAAATCTGTTTACTGTTTTGACAGAAATTGACCTGTATGTACAAAAGTCTAACTTGCATACAGACTTCATAGACGAAGGGGCATTTTAAAAATAAAAGAGATTACTTAGCAAATGTGACCACAATTAGAAAATACTTATTTAATGAAGGTTAGTAAACCACTTGCAGATAAGTAAAAGTAAGTCCATATTATTGGTATAATAATGGTAAAAATCATTCACATTTTTTAAAATAGATACAGAAGGGAATCACCATTCTTTAGTTCCAATGAAATGACTATAACATCTGAATGAATTTCTCCCCAAAATACTGTATATATTGCAGACTGCCTTTCTGCGGCCCACTTAGTGAAATGTATGTAATTAAGAGACCCCCTCCCCCAGTGCTTCTCTACCGCAGCACCTCGGTTAGCCCTCACCACCTCTGTAGGTAACCTGGCTAAGGGCGGCGAGCCTACCAACACCACTCCATCTGACTTCTGATCCTTACCCAGATGGCAGCAAACTTGGAGTGGAGCATAAACACTAAAGTGTTTGTTTAATGATAGAATAAACTAGAAAAGGGGAAGCCAGAAAAGCATTCCAACATACAGCACTGAATTAGGCTTGCTATGTTAGTACACCTTCTACCATTTTATTAGTAAGATTAGCAGGAAGAACAAAGGCCCATGCCAATGCATTTTCAACACGTCATTCCATAGCACAGGAAGATTCCCAATGAACAGCCTTAAGAAGAGAACCTCTCAGGTTACACCTTCCCCACTGAGAGCGTGAGGGCAAGCTTGTCTCAGCACTTCTTAGAAAGGTCATGCTATTATGACACGATGGCAGGGAAGAAAAGGGAAGTGGATTATTAGTTCATTTCCCAAGAGGATTACTCTGGCTCTGGACTAAGTAATGAGAGGTGAGGCCTAGGCAGTATAGCATAAGGAGAGGGTGAAAGGGGAAGATATTAGAAATAATTCACTCTATAGTCTTTATGAATGATTCACTTTCATAGGAGCCATTGCTAGTAAGTCAGACACTGTACCATAATTCAGGTAATCATGATGCAAGAGAAGCTACATCCAAAATTATGGATTAAAAACTTACCACCTAGAAGGAAAATTCATTTTTAAAAAGAATCCAGAGGAAAAGAAGAGAAACACATTTTCACATGGTTAGTTTTTATGGCAGCTACTATATGTTCAACAGTCTTGTAACAGCATGCATTGTATACAAGAATAAAAAAGTCTAATATACAAAACTTAAACAACAATCTCCAGTATGTAGCACACACTTTTAAAAACAAAGCTGAGAACTAATACTCACTAAAAACATGATTTTGAAGATACAGAGAGATTTGTATTTATCATTTTCTCCCTCATATGTAATTCTGCCACTATAACCACTTGTTAATTATGTATGATTGGCATAAATTAAGATAATACTAAACCATTCACTTATACAAACTCTCTCTTATATTCCAGTTGCCAAAAAGAAGTGTAGTATATCACTTAATCTCTTTTCAATTCCTCAAACATGGAAGACGAGTGAGTTCAAGACCTATGGTTCTGAACCCACGCACAAGACACCCCAGGGCGTCTCGTTTGTGTATCAAGCGTGCAGAGTTATCTGAATAAATAACAAACCTCACACCTTTATTTAATGCTATGTTTCAAATTATTGTGATTAATAAGATACAGGTTTATTTGAAATTATTATTAAAACAATATTAGCTTTTTAAAAAGCAATCCAGTTTTTAACAGAAATGGTGGTGGTAGTTTAATCGCTAACTCATATCCGATTCTTGCAACCCCATGGACTGTACAGCTTGCCAGGCTCCTCTGTCTGTGGGATTCTCCAGGCAGGAATACTGAAACAAGTTGCCATTTCTTTCTCCAGGGGATCATCCCCACCCCGGGACTGAACCTACGTTTTCTGCGCTGGCAGGCGGATTCTTTACCACTGAACCACCGGGGAGCCCCTTAATAGAAACAAATGCCTGCAAATCTAGCTACTTCTACAGAAGTTCTATGACATAGTCAACCTGTAAAAAAGAATCAAACTGTCACTAGATTCTTTTCTTCATTCTTACACATTTTCTCAGTCTGAACAGAGTAAATACACAACTATCATACGTGAAGAAGATCCCCGGCCCTGGGACCCACTGGCTTGGGTCAATGTCACGTGTGGACAAGCATAATCAAAAGCGTCTCCTTCAGCTGATGGTTAGACTAGGAAACTGGGTGAGAGGAGAAGAAGGGGGGTCACAGGATGAACAGAGGAAAGCGGTGAGAGCCTGCTTCACTGGCAACAGGAAAACAGAGGCTAGGACAGCATGCTGGCTGGCCAGCCCCACACGCTGAATTAACATCAGACTCTGCCACTCACTCCAAGGCTCACGCTGTGGGAATCCCAGTACCTTCATTTCCACAAGACATTTTACCGCCCTGTTAAACTGAGGCTTGTCCCCCTCAGTCCATCTTAAGGACCCCATACAGCTCTACTTGCCTTTCTTAAAGAGGAGAACAAGAAAAGGAGTTATCCTTTTTCTTGTTTAAAATAAGGTGTGACCTTTTGGAACAGAAGAACAAATTAGGGCCATTATCTTAGTTTTAGTTCTTTTAATATGATTTCTTAGTTGTAAGGTAAAAACCATATGGCAAATCAAGGGATGATGTAGACTGATCACAAGAAACATGATTTTCCCTTCAAAATAAATGGACGTGGGACTATGAAATATTTTTTGTGCTGTGTACATGTTGATCTATATTTGATCTATATTGATCTATATTTAACTACAACATTTCTTATTTTCTCTAATATGAACAATTTAAGCAAAAGCTAAAATTCCACCTCTGTGAAAGGTGAAAGTATAGTTACAATCATAAATTTAAGAAGTTCATCCTATACTTTAAGTAGACTATATTGATATTTCAACAAGCAAAAGACCAGGTAAGCTAAGGGGTGTTTAAAAAACTTAGCTCTTAACACTTGCTACTATATTTAGTGAAAACATAGTCAACACTTTCAGATCTAACTTAACATCCTCTTTCTGCAATACTGTATCAACCCTCATAGCTAACCAAAAACCAAAACCAAAAGTAAAAGCTCAGTCTGCCATCTAGTGGACAAAGAAGATAACAGACTGCGCGCATTATAGCTAGAACTCCAGACATGCAGACAACATGGTGCATACTTAAAATTACGCTCAGTGCTAGCATGTAAAAAAGCTATTTCTTTTTCCAAAGATTTATGTTTACCTACCTGCCATGTAGAGAACGAGATAAAAGAAGGCAGAGAGTAAACATGTATGAACACAAAAGCAAAGATAAGCCCAGGAAATTCTGGAGCTCTCTCTCTGTAAGACAGCTCCACACCCCTACACTTACATGGCCATGGAGATCTGTGTTAAGAAGCATCATTGCACAGGTGAGGCAATGGACTCCATCTAACAGAAGAGAGACAAGGACAGAAAGCATTAATTCACTTGTTCCTGTTGGACTGCTCAATATTATTAAAACAGCATACCTATGCTTAATAAGAACCTATGAAACCACAATCCTGTGGCTAGGCACAATTAATCCTATTCATTTGGGGAAACAGAAAATAGATAAGAAAACGTTATTAAAAGAATCTCAGTGCACAGACTTGAACTCTACTGGTGATGAAGTCAATTATTCTTACCTCTAGAGGACAATCTGACAGAAAATGTCTAAAGCTTTGAAACAGTGTCCTTTGACATATTATATTATTATATATATATAATATATAATATATATATATATTATATTATATCATATTAATACTAATGAAATAAAAGAACTACCCAAAATACAAAAATATCTAAAGGAAGCTTGCTGACAATGGGAGTGAGTGAATATGACCCACCTAAAACACAATTCTGTTACGCTGACGTCATTAAAAATGTGGTCCAAGTACACACGTTGAAATGGAAAGATATTTCACAATAATTATATCCAGTACGATTCTATTTTAATATAATACATCTAGAATGATCTATAACATAATATTAAAAGATATCATTATTTCTGGATAATAAAATTATAATTTTACTTTTTACTTATGGTTTCTCAATTTTCTATGACATATGGAAAAGAAAATAAATTATTTAATACTCTTATTTTTTAAATTTTATTTTCTAGAAAGAAAGGGAATTAGGAAAGAAGCAAAAGTTAAAGAAAACCAAGATGTGCATCTTCCACTGTTTACTCTTTGGGTATTAGTTCTCTGGCTAAAAACATATGGACAGGAATAGTTATCCTTTCACTCGCCACTCCTTTAAGGCAACATTTAGGTTGACTGGCCCAGGATACAACTGATCAGACAAAAGTGAAATACTGAAATAATCACTGAAGATTTAAAAATTAACTATTTATAGGCAATAAGTTACCCAAACCAGCAAGATCATTTCACAGTTACATGGAAACATCACTTTCTCTTCTTATTTTATAAAGGGAAAGAAGAAGCACTATTCTCTCCCTGCAATTCTCAATCCAAGTATAGTACAGCAGTTGCAGATAGGAGAAAAATCTTATTAATTTATACTAAATGTACAAAAAAGTTTGTCCAACTGCTGAATTTATGAATTAAAGATGCCTCATTTTCCAAAATATGCCTTTGAGTTCAGTAGGTAATTTCTCTAAGTAGAATATCTCTAAGCAGATGCTGCTTAATGCCTAAAAGTTCATTTATTCCACTATTCTAAATACATATAAAAACAAGTTCTTGAAAGTATTTATAAAACTCTGCAGCCAACTCTCAAATATCTTTATCAACAGCCAACTGAGTACACAAATCCATAGTCCCTGCTTCACTTAAGAATGTCAGTATCTTCTTAGATTTGAAGAAGGTTCTAACAAAAACAATTCACTTCTATACCTTTTATTTTCTTAAGACCAACAGTGATACAGTGAATAGATGGTCTTAGCAGAGTCAAAAGAAGAAAGAAAGACAGTTCCCATTTTACAGATGACAATATGACTTTAACACTCAGACAATTAATTTAGCTACAGCCTGCAGGGCAGAGGCAGCAGGAGCAATCACTTGCGTCAATATAAAGAACACCGATACATTGCTAACTGGCAAACAGAAGAGACAATTACAATTCCTAGTGCATCTGGTCTCAGGGACTTAGTCTAGAATTCTTAAGTTTATGAAAGATACTCCAATTGGAAGTGAATATTTTTTATTTTAAACCCTGAAAGCTTGGCTTTATTATAAAAACTGAAATGGAGAAATGATCTCTTTTCATAGAATATATAAAAAATTAAAACGCTTAAAATTGCTTTTTAAAATAGTAAACACAAATATAGGTCATTAAAATCATAAACCTGAGGCAGTGGTCAGTGTTGTAAAAATGAATGCCCAGAGAAAGCACTGGAGATAGTTCACACACGCCAGTGAGATTTGCAAATGTTTCTGGAACTAACCATACAACTACACATGCACTTCATCAAGAAGCTTAGAAAATCAGGTGTATGGGAAGAAGAAAGAGGAAAGCTATGTCTGTGCACATTTCATTTATTACAATGTGCACGGACATTAAAATCTCAGGGACAGACCATAAACGATTTAAAGAAAGTATACTGTCATACTATGGACATGGAAAATACAGTGAAACTACAGGAGTAAAGGACATGAAGCAGTCATTAAATATGGTTTTTAAAGAATATCTGATGACATGAGAGATGCTCACCATGCAAGGGAAGAACAGTACGAAACGAAATTCTGTAATGATTCCAACTTGACATAAAGTATTTTACAAATAGACTAGAAGGAAGTAAATCAAACTGTTAACAGTTATTTCTAGGTAATTAGACATAACTCGATGATTTTCATTTTCTTCTGCATAATATTCCATATTTCCCACAATAAAATGTAACCTTTATATTGAGAAAAATAGCCCTTGTTATAAAAAAGTAATTTAAGCATTTCCATCAGATTACCTTGTGAAGCAATGGTATCTGGGTTACAGTAAAAATATCTATTGGAGAAGTGTACTAAAATTCTCTCTCGTTCTTGGGTTTCTCCCACAAGAGAAAATGCTTTAAAGAAATACCTAAAAGAGAGTTAAAAGGGAAAAGGTGAATTTTTAGAAAATGTGAGACTATACTGTTTGACAGTTAAACTTAATTCATAAAACTTAAGAAACTAATAATACAAGGTAAGATATTTTACAGTTATGCTTTAAAAATCACTAGATGGTTATTCAACATAAACTTATGCTAATGCTAATATTATAGGAAAGGTTGATATAAACGATGACAGAGCAACAGCATGGTGGCCAATACATCAAAAAACAGGCTTGGGAAGGCGAGTGGTTTCCACATATGATGTAAAGAAGCCATTTTTAAAGATGAGTCAGAAAAAACTAAGGAACACTGAAGTCTGGATGCATAACAACGTGATCTATGTCTTCAGTTCAGTTCAGTTCAGTCGCTCAGTCGTGTCCGACTCTTTGCGACCCCAAAACTTGACAAAGATCACAGGGTTTCTTTGTCATTTTGTTACTTGATGGTAATCACCACTGACCCACTATTAAAATTACAATTATACTGTCTTATTCACAGTAGGTTTCTATTAATTTTATTTTGCCTATTATCACCATAGTCTATCTTTAATTTGCTATACGAGGAAGAGATTGGAAAATAAAACCCTAATTTATTTTTTGAATTAGGAATGCCAATCTAGATCAGAGTCACTGAGAGTACGGTCTATTAGAGATGTATCCAGGACTCTCACTCAACAAAGTAGATGCACTGACCTAAACACGAGATGAGAAAGAAAAAAATTATTCAGAATGTTCTAAGAAAACCTACTTTTGAAAGAAACATCATAAACCATATTTGATGATGAAAATGTTGCTGTCTTCCTTACTTGCAGTTAATCTAAATTATATTGACCTAACTTTAATTTCTCTTAAACTTTTTTTATAAACCACATGAGAAAGCAAAGCAAAAATATAGATCTTTCCCCTACCTTTACCTGTTTCCATCAGAAAACCTCTAAGTACCCCTGATTCATGCAAAGAGCCAGAGACTAACTCACTGCTGTGCTTTCTCACTTCACCTCCCAGGCTTCAGTTTCCTGATCTATAAAACTAGAGTGTTACACAAGATGATCTCAGAGCTCCCCCAGGCTCTGACACATCACAGAGTTTATAAGATTAAATGCTGGCTGGGTTTTACCTTCAACTGTGCTTAGAAATTGACAGACAGTATGGTGTGAGACGTGAGGGTCAGGTGTCTCTAAACCCATTTGAACAGATCAGCCACAAGTAATAACTGACTAAAATAGTTTTACAGATAACAACTTCCTGCTGATTATCCTGATATTGATTTTTATCCCATTCATTAGATAATTTCAAAGTACTCTTTGAAAAGGCTATTAGGCTATTGTAAACAAATAATTAGAGAAAAAAGTCTTTAATTCTGCAGTCTATAAACTGTGCCTTTTAAAAAAATTTGATCATTCAAAAACCAAATTCCCACAGATTCCATTTCTCCAAGCTTTACTTTGCCAGCATTCTTTACTCTGTCATATACTTGGTGCAGAAAATGGGTTCATGTATAATTTCACAAAAACAATACATTTTCCCCACTTTCCACAACGTTTACTCTCCATAATACACTCTGAGCTAAGGTCACAAAGTAACTGTGGGTCTAAAAAAGGAAAAATCAGACTACCTTCAGCACATCATTTTCTATTCTGAGAATTAATTATTTAGAAACAAAGAACAGGTGATGTTTAATCATACCTGAGAGATTGATCCAGTGTCATTCCTGTGAAATCAAAAAACTTCAAATATTCTTCCGCAACTAGTTTGCTAAATTCATTGCTGTAAGAAAACAAATAGATTTGGCTATTAAAACTGAAGCCACCTGAACACACACACACACACACACACGCTTATAAGGGTACACTCAGACACCAGCCCTGGAACGGAACGTACTTCTTGCCCAGGTGCTTTGCCACGTCCGACCTTTTGAACCTGTCGAGCTGATAAAGGCGCTTGGCCAGCCTTTTGGCTGCTTCTGTGTTGCTGCTGGTACTGTTACTGAGACTTCCTGAGGCCTCCTTTTCCAGAATTTCAGTGCTCCCCATTTCAGAATGAGCCTCTAGCAGAGCTGTCTTCACCCCAGCATTGCTGTAAAAATTGATAAAGAAGGAAACAAAAGAATAGAAAAGATTGTTCTTGTGTGGCAAAAAGGAAAATAGCTAAGGAAATTATCATGATATTGTAGAACAAATGAAAAACTATTTTAAATGATATACCTTATGCTTCATTATTAATAAAAATATTCTCAGTTCCTGTATTTTGACATACTAGAGAAGTGATTGCTTAAACCCTAGATAAGCAGTTCTCAAACCTTTTGGTCTCAAACCTTGATATTCTTACAAGTATAGAAGACTTCAAAGACCTTTGTGTATATGGGTTATGTCTACTTATATTCACTGCATGAGTAATTAAAATGGAAAAATTCAAATATTCATTTAATAATAAAAAATCCATTTCACAAATATAGACAAACATTTAATTAAAAATAACTATATTTTCTTTTTTTATTTTATTTTTAAACTTTACATAATTGTATTAGTTTTGCCAAATATCAAAATGAATCTGCTATATTTTCTAAAACAATAGCATAAATTGTAAAGAGACAAGCAAGAGAGATTTACTTCTTTTACATATTTCTTTAATGTCTGGTGCAGCTAGAAGACAGCTGGACTTCACAGCCACTTCTACATTAGATCATCAGCAATACATCACTGTGGCTGAAAATATCAAGAAAATCTGGCCTCCACAGAAATAGGAAAATAGGGAGCACTTTAATATCCTTAATTGTGGATATTGCTTTTTGATATGATGCCAAAATAAAACAAGTGGTAGTTTCTTAAAAGTTAGTTGTAATATACTGATAGAATCTAAACTTTATCAGAGAGTTTTTTTGTAAAAATGTCCCACACTTTGAATGCATCTTACCCAGGCATGATTCTGCAACATGAATTGGTCAACTGAAGAATATTTGCTGACACATTTCATTATTTAAAAAAGAAATCCCATTTACTAACATTGCCACTAACATCCTCAGAAAAGTTGCTAAGTACTGGGAAGCTGCCAAACTTGGTGGTAGATACAAGTTTTCCAAAATCCTAATTTTTTATTGAAACTTAAATTTTATCACTGGCAACAAAAAAAAATGACAGTTGTTTTCCTTAAATAGGCTCACTCCATTAGTTTTCAAGAAAATGTTTGCCAAAGCCAGTTTATCAGTTAGACTTTGAAAGAAAATGGCATTTCCATGAAAAAAGTGACTAGCATAAAGCTCACAACTCAAACTACGTGAGTGCTTTTCCTAGAGTGCTTCAAGTAGAGTTTCCATTTCACTGCATGTGAAATTAAATGCCAGGTAGCCAAGGGCTGAAAAGTAATTAACTGGCACTGCTTTATCAAGGACATCATTAGGTGAAACCGGCCTTCATTTTTATTTTGAATGCACAGCAGAGAAGAGTGTAACACCTGGACCAGCGTGGTGCTGCTGCCTTGGCTGGCCCCCTGGGGCTTCCATCACTTCTTTCGTACAATCAGCGCGTATCAACTTTGGTGTCGACAGAGGGAAAGAGGACAAGAGTGCTGCACTGTTATTACAAAATAATTTCGGCCTCAGAAACCCACTGAAAGGGTCTCAGGAAGCTACAAGCACACGGTGAGAACCTCAGCTCTCGCTGGGTGCCACAGCACACACCTGTAACACCAGCCTCGAGAACGCTGTCATTCCCAGACCTTCATTTTGACTTCTAACAAAGCAGAGCCATGCCCGTGGTAAGCAAACGTGCTTAAGGAGCCTTCCAGCACACTTACTGTGGACTCTAAAGCAAAACTTTTTTTCTGTGATGAACCAGAGAGTAAATATTTCAGGCTTGCAGGCCACATAAGCTCGCTGTCACACATGCTTTTTTGATTTTGTTGTTTTTTTCACAGCCTTTCAATGATGCAAAAGCCATTCCAGGAGACCCTGAATCCTAGTCTGCATTCCCTTGCCCTACTCCACAGCTCTTTAACTTGTCCTGAATTATAAGCAGAGAATCACTGACTGTCCAAACCAGGGCAGTCTGAGGAGGAAACAGAGATGGTAAAATCATTAAATATATGGTTGCAATTGTTACAACGTGGGGAAAAAAGTGTTACCAAGAAAAAAAACTAGTTGTAAACTTACAAAAAGTCCTTATAGCAAAGGGAAGACATTTTTAAGCAGAGCTGCTCAAGCTCTACCTTGGCACCTATCTACATAAGTCACAATATCCCATGTCGCACTGACCCCACCATCTATGTGGTAGCTTCTGCACAGCCGGCAAAAGCCCAAGGAGTGCCTGGGGCTGCAGGGTCCCGGCGCCCCCAGCCACTGCTGGACGTGAAGGGGTCACTGTCCCTCGCAGCCTCTCGCCAAGCCCACTTATCAGCAAGCACTGCACAAGTCTTTTACACCCAAACCATGTGAAATTTCTGTTCAACACATCAGCTCACACACTCCAGACACGACTGTGGAGAAGCTGGACGTTCAAAGTAGAGGTGTGCAAACCTGCGTTGACTTCTTTTACTGTAACAGTTGATAATAATGCTTCGTTTTTCTAAAGTCAAAGTCGGATGCTAAACCACAGTCCATGCCAAGACAACAGACACAAACGGGAATCCAGCCAGGCAAACCAAGACATGTGGTAACCCTCCCTAAACAATCAGCCGCCTTAAACAATCTTCCAACAGAAAGACCCACCAATTAAAACAAATTGCCTTATTACAATAAAATCTTCACACAAATACATTTAAATATTGTTTTCATTGTAAATCTTCCTTTATAAAGTTCACATTACCAAATGGTGTTCTGAAATTTATCCCATCCGACAACTGAATTATTTAATTATTATATACAGCAAACCTGTAAGCAAATTCATAGAAAATTATTTCTTTTAAAGGTCACCTCACCCTTTGTGTTTTCCCAAATAAATGGTGGAAGTGTAGAACATTTACTCTAAGAACTCTTTGATTTACAGTCAAGTCATCTTTATAAAGAGTCGGCACGACTTGACTTGACTTGAGTCTTTATAATTATGAAAAGAAGACCCCTGGAGTCGTGCCCCCATACATTCTCTTAGTCTGCATATTAGTGATTGTGTAGAAGAAAACAATGTCAAAAAAAGGATTTTTCTTCTCAAATAAACTGCTACTTATTACTGCTTACTTCTCAGGGCAAACTCATGGCATGCATTTAATCACTCCATGAAAACAGCGTAATTATACTACATACAGAGCACTGCAATGATGCTGTTCAAACACAAGAGGCTTATCCTAACAAATACATTCACTACATGTACTTAGAAATACAAGCATTTTAAAATGCAGTATTGATTCCCACTCCTTACGTTTCTCATTCCTCATGTTTACTGCCTCTCTTCCTGACCTGGCCAGTCTATGTCACCTCATTTTCCTCACATTCCCCAGGAGGAGGTAATTTAAAAATCTGTACCAATCAGAATACTCTGAATCTTCTTGAAACAAAATGCAGAGAAGACGGAAGTAAGGAATAAAATGAAGATCAGCATTTCCAGTCCTAGATGGCTCCATCCCACCCCATTCACAGTTAACGAGAGAACTCCAACGAGCAGAGGCTGCGCTTTCTAACTCAGAAAGCCTGGAAGTGTGATGGCAGTGCCGACTCACCAGCAGTGTGACAGGCACCACGAGGCCATCCTGGAGCCCAGGGTGCACCCGGGCCATCCTCCCTCCCCGGTGCCCCCCAGGACCCGCCACCCCCCAGCACCACTGTCTGCTGGTTCACAGGGCTCCCAAGGACCCAGCTCCCTGTGAGGTCATCTTACTATGACCTCACACTCCTGGAAGCGTTTACTGTTGGGGGGGTTGTAATGCTTTTACAGTGCTACTAAAAACAGAAGCCAGAACACAGGGGCCACTGTACATCAAGAGCATAAACAACAATGGCAGCTCGGCCTTGTTCACGCTCGACGAAGCGACTCGTGACCCCTCTCGGCGGGAGTGACACCCCCATTTGTTTCCTGGATACACAAGACATTGTCCGTCTAGTCCGCTGAGTGTTAGATGCTTTCAGGAGTCTGAATTTTCCCTTCTTTATGGCTCCCCTTTTCTTCTCGATCAAGTTAACTTTAAATCTCCTAAGGTCAAATCCTTACTAGTCATTTAAGTACAGAAAAGACTCCCCAAAGGTTCTCCCTGCGATATATATAAATGCACACCTCAAGACAAATATGGTTATATCCTATCTCAGTATCATCAAAAGAGGACCAGATCACTGAGTCTGCCCACCAAGCCTTTCACAACCTTTTCAGCATACTTTAGATTATGCCCAATCTTTGAGTATACTTTAGATGAAATACTTTTTAGCATGTTTTAGATAAAACACTTCCCAAATAAAACAGCACACCCAGTTAAATAGCACACCCAGAATTTCAAATAAGCAAAAAATAGTTTTTACTGAAAGTATGTCTTAATAATTTCATGGGGCATATGGACACTAAAAAAAAAATCATTATTCATCTGAAATTCAAATTTAACTGGGCATCCTGATTTTACCTGATAACACTATCTCATGAATGCCTGTTCTAAATCAGATTCCTTCCAGGTTTGTTTGACTGGCTTCTGTGACTTAATTTTTATTCCTACGATTTTTCTATTGTTTTATCTTCTCTCAGTTGACTGATCTGCTGATTCCTCCTTGCTGCTACTGCTGCTGCTAAGTCGCTTCAGTCGTGTCTGACTCTGTGCGACCCCAGAGATGGCAGCCCACGAGGCTCCCCTCTCCCTGGGATTCTCCAGGCAAGAACACTGGAGTGGGTTACCATTTCCTTCTCCAGATTTCTCCTTAATGTCCTCCAAATACAAAAGGAAAACCCTCTTTTCTCTGCACTGTCACCCTTCTTCCCCAGCCTGCACACTGCCACCATGCATGTGATAAAATAAAATCCCTCCTTGACAAACATCCTGCACAAGACGAAAGCCCATGTCCTGTGGCAGGTCGGTGAGGCCCTTCACAAGCTGACCCCGACTGCCCGTTTACACTGGTCACCCCCATTGCCTTCGTGTTGGGGCCACACGGAGACGTCAGCTGTGCTCACATCCCTTTCCCCTGTCCTTCCCATTGCCACTCTTATCACCCCTACCCCCAAATCCTGGAGTTCACAAATTCTGCAAACTCGTGATCCCACAAGAGCCCAAGGGAAATAACAGCTATTCTAAGAATCTTACTCCAACTCCCTGGCTGCATTCTCAGAGCAAACCTAGTTATTTCTTTATTACAGCTTTGCATTTTCAAAGTCCCACCTCTCTCACCTACCACTATCTTAAACTTCACTTTGTATCCACAGGGGTGGGCTGAAATTAGTCAACAGCCATCTTTTAAAAGAACGAAGAACTGAGCAACCAACTGTATCCATGCCTTCGATGTCTTCTGTGCTCCAACAGGAACAACATGGGGCACTCGCTTTCTATCGTGTTCAGCTGCCAAACCATGACCGACTTTTGCGACCCCATGGACTGTGGCCGGCCAGGCCTCCCTGTCCCTCACCATTTCTAGGAGTGTGCCCAAGTTCATGTCCACTGAATCAGTGATGCCATCCAACCATCGCATCCTCTGTTGCCCTCCTTTCTTTCTGCCTTCAATCCTTCGCAGCACCAGGGTCTCTTCCCGTGAATCAGCTCTTCACACCAGGCAGCCAAAGTACTGGAGTTTGATTAGGTTGGTACAAAAGTACCTGCGGTTTCAGACCATCAATTTTAAGTCACTATAACTAGGCTCAAACACATCATTATTAATCAAAACAAGAACCATCACAATCAACACATTTTTGCCAAGGAGAAATAAAGCAAAAAAAAAAATCCATGCTTCAGGATCTGATGAACTCTGGGAAAGCAGTTTCTGCCTCCTGACGGTTGTGAAAGCGTTTTCCCTGCAGAAAGTTTTCAAGATGCCCAAAGAAGTGGTAGTCAGTTGGTGATATGTCAGGCGAAATGGCGGATGAGATGAAACTTTGTAGCCCAATTCATTCAACTTCTGAAGCGCTGGTTATGAACCATGTGGTCGGGAGTTGTCGTGGAGAAGAACTGGGCCCATTCTATTGCCCAATACCAGAGGCAGGTGTTGCAGTTTTCAGTGTGTCTCATCGATTTGCTGAGCACACTTCTCAGATGGAATGGTTTCCCCGGGATTCAGAAAGCTATAGTGGATCAGATGGCAGCAGACCACCAACGTGACCATGACCCTTTTCTGGTGCAAGTGTTACCTTGGGAAGTGCTCTGGAGCTTCTTCTCGGTCCAGCCACTGAGCTTGTCATCACCGGCTGTCATATAAAATCCACTTTTCATTACACGTAATAATCTGGTTGAGAAATGGTTTGTTGTTGTAGAATAAGAGAAGACAACACTTCAAAATGATTATTTTTAAATTTTTGGTCTGCTCATGAGGCACCCCCTTGTCAAGCTTTTTCACCTTCCCAATTTGCTTCAAATGCCAATGACCACAGAATGGCTGACACTGAGTTCTTCGGCAACTTGTGCAGCTGTAAGAGGATCAGCTTCAATAATGCTCTCAATTGGTTTTTGTCAACTTCCATGGGCCAGCCACATTCCTCATCTTCAAGGCTCCCTTCTCCTTTGCAAAACTTCTTGAACCACCACTACATTGCATGTTCATTAGCAGTTGCTGGGCCAAGCGCATTGTTGATGCGAGTTGTCTCTGTTGCTTTACGACCCATTTTGAACTCAAATAAACATATCGCTCAAATTTGCTTTTTGTCTAGCATCATTTCTATAGTCTAAATATAAACAGCAACAAGTCATTAGCAAAAAAAAGCAAAGCGAGAAATGCACATTAAAATGATGTATAACATATCCACACTTAAGAACATATTCCAATATCAAATGGCAAAGTTTAACAATGTAAAAACGCAATTACTTGTGCACCAACCTAACAGTTCAATATAACTGATCCTGAAAAGTTCCAAGCGGACTGATATCAGCAGAGGGTACCAGATACACTATCTCACTTCATACTTACTTTGAGTTTAAGTTTTTTTAATGTTTTTAAATTTTTATATAATTGTGATAATAAAACTAGGTTAAAAAAATTAAGAAGGCTAAGGTACGCCTCCTGCATTTAGAAAACAACAATCAACAGTCACCTACTTCAGTTTCATACATAAGCAAGTCAGAGGCAAGTCAGAAGAATCCCAAGGAGTAAGAGGAAATGACTCCAGTCACAAGTGGAATAAAAGGTCAGAGAGAGCGCTGTGACCATGTAGGCTGAGGATGCAGTCACCGAGGCCTGAAGCTAGCAGACTCAGGGGAGTCAGAATGAAGGTGGTCAAGAAGGGTTCTCAGGACAATAGCTCGAGTGAGGTACACTTAGAATCCAGAAGCATAAACATCCCCTGAGAAAGGAAAGGACGTCTTCTTGGCTTCCATTATCTATGGCACTTATTTCTCAGGAAGAGCAGAGGTAGCAACTAATCTTTAAAAAAAAAATAAAACAACTCTTTATCAAAAAATTTTAATTACTTTTTTATTGAAGTATAGTTGATTTCCACTGCTGTATTAGTTTCAGGTAACAAAGCCATTCAGTAATACATACATATATATCTACCTTCTTTTTCAGGCTTTTGTCTCTCATAGGTTATTAAAAAATACTGAGTATAATTCCCTGTGCTGTACAGTAGGTCCTTGTTATTTATTTTATATATAGTAGTATATATATGTTAACCTCAAACTCCTGATTTATCCCTCTGCTTTTTCCTCTTTGGTAAACATGATTGTTTCATTTGCTTGTCAGTCTATTTCTGTTTTATACTTTAAGTTCATTTGTATCACTTTTATTTTTTTAGATTCCACATATAAGGGATATTATATATGTCTCTGTCTGGCTTACTCCTTAGTATGGTAATCTCTAGGTCCATCCATGTTGGTGCAAATAGCATTATTTCATTCTTTTTATGGCTGAGCAACATTCCACTGTATGTATGTACCACATCTTCTTCATCTACTTCTCTGTCAGCTGACTCTTAGATTGTTTCTCTGTCTGGACTATTGTAAGCAGTGCTGCAATTAATACTGAGGTGCCTGTATCTTTCTGAATTATGGTTTTCTCTGGATATTTGCCTCTGAGTGGGATTGCAGGATCATTTGGTAGTTCTATTTTTAGTTTTTTAAGGAACCTCCATATTGTTCTCCACAGGAGCTGTATCAATTTACATTCCTACCAACAATGTAGGAGGGTTCCCTTACATACTCTCCAACATGTGGAGAGTTTTCCACATACTCTCCAGCATTTATTATTTGTAGACTTTTTGGTGATGGCCATTCTGATCACTGTGGAGGTGATACCTCACTGTACTTTCGATTTGCATTTACCTAGTGATCGGAGATGGAGAAGGAAATGGCACCCCAGTCCAGTACTCTTGCCTGGAAAATCCTATGGACAGAGGAGCCTGGTAGGCTGCGGTCCATGGAATCGCTAGGAGTCAGACACGACTGAGTGACTTCACTTTCACTTTTCACTTTCATGCATTGGAGAAGGAAACGGCAATCCACTCCAGTGTCCTTGCCTGGAGAATCCCAGGGACTGGGGAGCCTGGTGGGCTGCCCTCTCTGGGGTCGCACAGAGTCGGACACGACTGAAGCGACTTAGCAGCAGCAGTGATGGGAGAAGGCAATGGCAACCCACTCCAGTACTCTTGCCTGGAAAATCCCATGGACGGAGGAGCCTGGAAGACTGCAGTCCATGGGGTCACTGAGGGTTGGGCACGACTTAGTGACTTCACTTTCACTTTTCACTTTCATGCACTGGAGAAGGAAATGGCAACCCACTCCAGTGTTCTTGCCTGGAGAATCCCAGGGACGGGGGAGCCTGGTGGGCTGCCGTCTATGGATGGGGTCGCACAGAGTCGGACACGACTGAAGTGACTTAGCAGTAGCAGTGATCATCAATGTTGAGCATCTTTTTATGAGCCTGTTGTATCCATTTGCATGTCTTTTTTGAGAAAAGTCTATTTAGAAGAGACACAAGATGGCGGAGGAGTAGGTGAAAATGGAGTACATCTATTTTCACAGAGGCATCAGGAATGTACCTTCAGATTCAGAGGATCTCACAGAGAACCAGCTGAGTACTAACAGGAGTCCCTGACCACCAGACAGGAATACGCAGTTCCACGCAGAACTCACTAGGATGAAGGAAGGAAGAGAAAAAGAGGAGCGTGAGCAGGACCTGACCTGCACCAGGGAGCGGGGGAGGTGAAGCAAGGGTGGGATCCCAGGCGGCCTGCTGAGGCAGAAGGAAGCATTTGAGGCCATCAGAGTGACAGCAGCTCATCGGAGACAGGCTGAAGGAAGCGAGAACCGCACGGACCATCCGTGCTGCGGTCCTACATACCCCGGACAAGGACACAAGTCCACCCGAAAGCGCGGCAGCTGGGAGCTGGAGCATGGGAGTGGAGAGCAGTCCCAGGGCCAGCACTGCTGTTAACTGAGGGAAGATGATGGCCCAAGGGGACAGGAAGGAGGAAATCTGCACGGAATGCCTTTGAAGGAACGCTGGGCAGCCAAGGAGGCAGGGCGCCACTGCTGAGTCACCGCAGCGGGTGGAGCCATCACTGTGGCCTCCCTCTCCACAGGCGGCGCAGGCAGCTGACCAATAGAGAAAGACCCCAGGGAGGGCGGCCCTTTGAGCGCCTGACCTGCAGAGCAGTAGAGAAGGCCCCCGGCCAGGGGTGCCCTTGAGTGCCTCCTATGTCAAGCGATAGAGAAGGACCATCCAGGAAGGCCCTTTGAGTGTCAGCTGCCAGAGGACAGAAGAGGATTCTAATAGGGCCATTATCTTCTACACCTATGATGGCTGCCTTCCCTACACACCTGGTACTGCCGGGTCCCCGCGATGCAAGCCACAGTGCCACCGCCACACTCGGTCCTCTCGGGGGCAGAGCTGACAGAGGCTAGAGAAGAATATTTACAGCATCCCATCTCCTGCAACCGTGGCTGCTGGCTTCCCTGTGCACCAGGCACCACTGGGGTCTGCATGATCCAAGCGGCCATGCCACCTGCACAGTAGGTCCTCACTGGGGCAGAGCTGCCAGAGACTAGAAAAGAATCCTTACAGCACCATGTGTCCAGTGCCTGTGTGTGCTTCCCTGTGTATCTGGTTCAGCCGGGGTCCCCATGATCCGAGCAGCTGCACCACCTCCAGGCCCAGTCTTCACCGAGGCAGACCCAAGCCCTCCAGGGCAGCCTCAGGACCAAACTCCTAGGGATGATCCTCAGGCCGAGGTGGGGATAAAACAACAGTTGAGCTCCAGCGGCACAGTGATTAAGGAAAAGGATCAAAAACCTTCTCGCCAGCTGTACAAACTAAGGATTAAATCCACACCATCAGCTAGGTGGACTCTGTGTTTATGGAATACATAAAAGGACAATGAGTGTTCTCACAAAAGAAAACGCCCTAGCTCTGGCAGCTGTGGACATTGGAGGTGAGGGCACGCAGGAGTAGCACCAACTTAGGGTCTGAGCCGTCCCTACAGCAAGTCCTGAGACCAGACTCCTCGGTACTGGAGGGTTTCTTAGGGAAGCAGAAGTGGGCTGCGGCTCAAAGTGGCAGAAAGGACGCTGACAGCTGAGACCTGAGAAAAACATTTATTATTATTCTTATATTTTGATTCATTCTGTAGTTGGTGCAGGTTTTTTTTTCCCCCTCTTTTTTCCTCTGTTGCTGTGGTTGCTGTTTTCATTATGATCATTATCTATATTTTGGCTTTTGAGAATTTTTTTTGTTTTATTTTGTTTTTTAATCACGCTTTTAATTTCCTTTATTTCTACTTTGGCTTTCTGCAGTTTTGTGTATTTTTTTTTTCTTTTTTTGTTGTTCTATTCTTGTCGATATTTTTTATAGTAAATATAGATCTTTTTATATGCTAATTAACTTTGCTTTCCTATTTTTCCATTTTTTTCGTGGTGCTTGGCTGTCTTGTTCCCTTTGCTTTACTCCTCAGCTGGCACTATATTTTGGTCTCGTTTTCTGTTTTGTGTTGTCGTCAGTTTTGTTTTCAATTGGCCGGTATCATTTTTGGTTTCCTTTGCTCGCGGGGCCACTCTCCTTATTTACTTTGGTCTGTTTGGGGTTTGTGTGGGTGTATGTTCCTTTCTTTTTGATTCCATTTGTCTGATTTTTGCTTTTACCATTTGTCTGGGCTTTATTTTTTGACTCTTGAGTTTTCTGTTTATTTCTTATTTTATTAGTTATTTTCCTTTCTGGTTTTTGTTTCTTTTACTCCCCTTTATTGACATAACAAACAGCTTGTGGGGTCTTGGTTCCCCAACCAGAGGTCAGGTGTGAGCTCTTGGGGTGGGAGCGCTGAGTCCAGGACACTAGGCTGCCAGAGAACGCCTGACCTCGGGGAGGATTAATCAGTGAGAACGCCCACAAAGGCCTCCGGATGAATCCAAGACCCTGAGCCCAACTGGCAGCAGCACCCACACAGGATGCCTCATGCAAACAACAAGCGAGACAACCCAAGTGCAATCAGCGGACAGGCTTCCCACAGACACCCCAAAACACACCACCTCACACAGTCCTGCTTATCAGAGGGGAAAAAGCTCACTTCCTTCCACCAGAAGGCAGGCACAAGTCCCGCCCAACACGAAGGCTACACCAGCCACTGGACTGATGTGACCAACCAAGAGCACAGATCAAAAGCAAGAGACACTATGACCCTATAGCCTGGAGGAAGGAGACCTCAAACACAGTAAGTTAGACAAAATGAAAAGACAGAAATATTGTGCAAACGAAGGAATAAAGTAAAAACCCACAAGACAAAATAAATGAAAAGGAAATAGGCAAACTACCTAAAAAAGATTTCACAGTCATTACAGTAAAGATGTTGCAAAATCTCAAAAACAGAATGAAAAAAATGCAAGAATCATTTAACACATTTGACAAGGACTTAAAAGAAATAAAGAAAAAACAGTGACAACATAATCACTGAAATTAAAAATATTCTAGAATGAATCAATAGCAGAATAACTGAGGCAGAAAGGATAAGTGAGGTGGAAGACAGATGGGGGAAATAACTGCTGAAGAGGAGAATAAAGAAAAGAGAATGAAAAGAATTGAGGATAGTCTCAGAGACCTCTGGGACAATATTAAATCCACCAACATTCGAATTACAGGGGTCTTAGAAGAAAAAGAGAAAAATAAAGGGTCTGAGAAATTTTTTGAAGGGATTATAGCCAAAAGCTTACCCAAAATGAGAAAAGAATAGTCAATCAATTCCAACAAATGCAGAGTTCCATACAGGATAAACCCAAGGAGAAACATGCCGAGACACATATTAATCAAACTAACAAAAATTAAACACAAAGAAAAAATATTAAAGGTAGCAAGAGAAAAGCAACAAGTAACATACAAGGAAAACCCCATAAGGTTAACAGCCGATTGATCAGCAGAAAGATCTCTGAAGGAGGATATATTTAAAATAATGAAAAGCAAAGATCTACAACCAATATTACTCTATCCAGCAAGGGTCTCATTCAGATTCAGAGAAATCAAAAGCTTTATAGATAGTCAAAAGTCAAAAGAGAATTCAGCACTACAAAAGCAGTTTTACAACAAATGCTAAAGGAATTTCCCCACAGAGGAAACAAGAAAAGACCCACAAAAATAAACCCAAAACAATAAAGTAAAGGTTAATAGGATCATACATATCAATAATTACTTTAAATGTAAATGGATTAAATGCTCCAAACAAAAGACTGGTTGAATGGATACAAAAATAAGACTCACATATATGCCATCTATATTAGACTCACTTCAGAACCAGAGCCAAATACAAACTGAAAGTGAGATAATGAAAAAAGATATTTCATGCAAACAGAAATCAAAAGAAAACTGGAGTAGCAATTCTCATATTAGACAAAATAGATCTTAAAGAATATTATAAGAGATAAGAAGGACACTACATAATGATCAAGGATCGACCCAACAAGACATAACTATAAATATTTATGCATCCAACAAAGGAACACCTGAATACATAAGGCAAACACTAGCAGACATAAAAGGGTAATTGACAGTAACATAATAATAATAGCAGGCTTTAATAAGTCACTTACACCAATGAACAGATCATGGAGACAGAAAATTAATAAGGAAACGCAAGCCTTCAGTGAAACACAAGCCCTAAATGACACATTTAGACCAGATGGACCTACTGATATCTTCAGGACATTCCATCCAAATGCAGCAAAAAACACTTTCTTCTCAAGTGCACATGGAACATTCTCCAGGATAAATCACATATTGGGCCACAAATCAAGCCTCAGTAAATGTAAGAAAACTGAAATCATATCAAGCATCTTTTCTGACTACAATGCTATGAGTGTGTGTGTGTGCACACTCAGTTGTGTATGACTCTTTGCTACCCCGTGGACTGTAGCCCACCAGGCTCCTCTGTCCACGGAATCTTCCAGGCAAGAATAGTGGAGTGGGTTGCCATTTCCTACTCCAGGGCATCTTCTTGACCCAGGGTCAAACCCATGTCTCTTGCATTTCCTGCACTGGCAGGCAGGTTCGTTACCAGCTGAGCCACCTATGAGATTAGATACCAAATACAGGGGAAAAAGGTATAAGAAACAGAAACACATGAAAATTAAACTATAGGCTTCTAATAACCAACAAGTCATTAAAGGGAAGTCAAAAAATACATAGAAACAAATGACAATGAAAATATGACAACCCCAAACCAATGGAATGCAGCAAAAGCAGTTCTAAGAGGGAAGTTTATAGCAATACAATTCTACCTCAAAAAACAAGAAAAACATCAAATTGACAAGCTAACCTTACACCTAAAGTGACTGGAAAAAGAAGAACAGGAAAACCCCAAGTTAGTAAAAGGAAAAAATCATAGAAGATAAGAGCAGAAATAAATGAAAAATAAATGAAGGGAACAACACCAATGATCAATAAAACTAAAAGCTGGTTCTTTGAGAAGACAAAATTTACAAACCATTAGCAAGATTTATCAAGAAAAAAAAGTGTGAAGACTCAAATCAGGAAAATTAGAGATGCAAAGGGAGAAATTAAAAGTCAACACAGACACACAAAGGATTATAATAGATGATTAAGAGCAACTATATGCCAACAAAATGGACAACCTGGAAGAAATGGAAAGGTTTGTAGAGAAGATCAACCTTCTAAGACTGAACCAGGAAGAAATAGAAATTACAACCAAGTAAATCACAGGTAATGAAATTGAAAATGTGATAAAAAAAAATCTCTCAAAAAACAAAAGTCCAGGGCCAGATGGCTTCACAGATAAATTCCATCAAATATTCAGAGATGAGCTATACCTATCCTTCTCAAACTCTCTCAAAAAGTTGGAGACAGAGGAACAATTTCAAACTCATTCTACAAGGCCACCATTACTCTGATACCAAAACTGGAAAAAGACACCATAACAAAAAGAAAATTACAGGCCAATATCACTAATTAACATAGATGCAAAAATCTTCAACAAAATTCTAGCAAACAAATCCAACAACACATTAAAAGGATCATATGCCAGGATCAAGGTGGGTTTATCCCAGGGATGCAAAGAGTCTTCCATATACCCAAATCAGTCAATGTGATATACCATGCTGCTGCTGCTGCTACTAAGTCGCTTCAGTCATGTCCGATTCTATGCAACCCCATAGATGGCAGCCCACCAGGCTCTGCTGTCCCTGGGATTCTCCAGGCAAGAACACTGGAGTGGGTTGCCATTGCCTTCTCCATTGTGTGAAAGTGAAAAGTGAAAGTGAAGTGGCTCAGTCGTGTCCGACTTGTAGCGACCCCATGAACTGCAGCCTACCAGGCTCCTCCATCCATGGGATTTTCTAGGCAAGAGTACTGGAGTGGCTTGCCATTGCCTTCCATATTAACAAGTTAAAAGATAAACGTCATATGATACTCTGAATAGATGCAGAAAAAGCTTTCAACAAAGTTCAGCACCCATTTATGATTTAAAAAAAAAACACTCTTCAGAAAATGGGCAGAGAAGGCACCTGTGTGTGCTGTGCTCAGTGACTTCAGCTGTGTCTGACTGTGCGTGACCCTGTGGACTGTTGCCTGACTGGCTCCTCTGTCCATGGCATTCTCCAGGCAAGAATACTGGAGTGGGTTGTTGAGCTCCCCTCCAGGGGATCTTTCCGATCCAGGGATTGAACCCACATCTCTTACATCCCCTGCACTGGCAGGCAGGTTCTTTACCACTAGCGTCACCTGGTAACTCAACATTATAAAGGCCATAGATGATACACCCACAGCTAACATTTTCTCAATGGTGAAAAGCTGAAAGCATTTCCTCTAAGATCAGGAACAAGACAAGGGTGCCCACTCTCACCACTATTATTCAACATAGTTTTGGAAGCCCTAGACATGGGAATCAGAGAAGAAATAGAAATAAAGGGAATTCAGATTGGAAAAGAAGAAGTAAAACTCTCACTGTTTGCAGACAATATGATTTACACATAGAAAACCCTAAAGATACTACCAAAAAATTAATAGAGCTAATTAGCGAATTTGGCAAAGTTGCAGGATCATAAAGTCAATACACAGAAATCTCTTGCTTTCCTATGCACTAGCAATGAAAAATCAGAATGAGAAAGTAAGTATTCAGTCCCATGTACCACTGCAATGAAAGGAGACAAAAGACCTGTATACGGAAAACTATAAGACACTGATGAAAGAAATCAAAGACAACACAACCAGATAAAGAGATATACCATGTTCCTAGATTGGAAGAATCAACAGTGTGAAAATGACCATACTACCCAGAGCAATCTACGAACTCAGTGCAATCCTTATCAAGTTACCAAAGGCATTTTCCACAGAACAAGAACAAAACATTTTACAATTTGTATGGAAACACGGAATATCCCAAATTTTCAAAGCAATCTTGAGAAAGGAAAATAGAGTTGGAGGAATCAACCTTCCTGACTTCAGATTATCCTACAAAGCTACAGTCATTAAGACAGAATGGTACTGGAACAAAGACAGAAATATAGACCAACAGAACAAGAAAGAAAGCCAAGAGATAAACCCACACAGCTATGGGCACCTTATCTTTAACAAAGGAGGCAAGAATATACAATGGAGAAAAGACAGTCTCTTCAATAAATGGGGCTGGGAAAACTGGATAGCTACATGTAAAAGAATTAAATTAGAACACTTTCTAACATCTTGCACCCAAATAAACTCAAAATGGATTAAAGACCTGAATGCAAGACCAGAAACTATAAAACTCCTAGAAGAAAACATAGGCAGAACACTCTGATATAAGTCACAGCAAGATCCTCTACGACCCACCTCCTAGAGTAATGAAAATTAAAACAAAAATAAAGAAGACCTAATTAAAGCTAAAAGCTTTTGCACAGCAAAGGAAACCATAAACAAGATGAAAAGACAACTCTCAGAATGGGAGAAAATAACTACAAATGAAGCAACTGATAAAGGATTAATCTTCAACGTATACAATCAGCTCATGTAGGTCAGTATCAGAATAACAAAAAACCCAATCATGAAATGGGCAGAAGACCTAAACAGACATTTCTCCAAAGAAGACAAACAGATGGCTAATAAACACATGAAAAAATGCTCAACATCACTTATTATTAGACTAATGCAAATCAAAACTACAATGATGTATCACCTCACACTGGTCAGAACACCCATTATCAAAAAATCTACAAACAATAAATGCTGGAGAGGATGTGGAGAAAAGGGAACCCTCCTGCACTGTTGATGAGAATGTAAATTGATACAGCCACTTTGAAGAACAGTGTGGAGACTCATTTAAAAATTAGGAATAAAATTACCATACGGCCCAGCCATCTCACTACTGGGCATATACCCTAAGAAAACCACAATTCTAAAAAACACATGTAGCCCAATGTTCATTACAGCGCTGTTCACAATAGTCGGGACATGGAAGCAACCTAGATGCCCATCGACAGATGAATGGATAAAGAAGTTGTGGTACAGATAAAAATGACTGAATGTGAGTGAATTCTAGTGAGGTGGATGAACCCAGAGCCTGCTACAGAGAGTGACGTAAGTGTAAAGACAAATATCATATATTAGCAAATGTATATGGAATCTAGAAAACTGCTACTGATGAACCTATTTGGGGGGCAGCAGTAGAGATGCAGACATAGACAGCAGACTTGTGGACGCAGGAGGGAAAGGAGGGGGGGGTGAATGAGAGAGTGCCACTGAGACACGCGCGCTTCCACGTGCAAACACAGACGGCCAGCGGGGTCTGCTCCAGGACACAGGGACCTTGGCCAGTGCTCTGTGACAGCCTCGAGAGGAGGACAGGATGCGGGGTAGGAAGGATGTAGGAAGGATGTTCATGAGGGAGGGGACGTATTTATACATGAGGGACTCATGTGGATGCACGGCAGAAACCAGCACAGCATTGTAAAGCAATTATACTCCAAGTAATAATAAAAATTAAAAAAAAAAAGAAATGTGTATTTAGACCTTCTGCCCATTAACTGGGTTGTTTGTTCTAACGATTTGGAGCACATAATCTGTTTGTATATTTTGGAGTTTAATCCTTTGTTGGTCACATCATTGGCAAACATTTTCTCCCATTCCACAGGCTGTCTTTTTGTTTTGTTTACAGTTTCCTTTGATGTGCAAAACTTTTGAGTCTAAGTAGATCCCACTGTCTTATTTTTTTGTTTTTATATTTGTTACTCTAGGAGACGGACCCAAAAACATATTGCTGCAATTTGTGTCAAAGAATCTTCTGCCTTGGTTTCTCTCTAGGAATTTTATAGTATCCAGTCTTACATTTAGGTCTCTAATTCATGCTGAGCTTATGTTTTCTGTATGGTGTTAAAGACTGTTCTAATTTCATTCTTTAACATATAGCTGTCAAGTTTTCCCAGCACCACTTAGGAAAGAGACAGTCTTTTCTCCATTCATATTCTTGCCTCCTTTGTCATAGTAATCAGAACTATGTGTGTGGGCGTATTTCTGGGCTTCCCAGCCTGTCCCACTGACCTGTATTTCTGGTTTTGTCCCAATGCCATGCTGTTTTGATTGCTACAGCTTTCAGCATAGTCTGAAGTCAGGGATCCATATTCTTTCAACTCCATTTTTCTTTCTTACAACCACTTTGGCTCTTTAGGGTCTTTTGCTTTTTCATACACAATTTGTAAAGCTTTTTCTTCTAGTTCTGTGAAAAATGCCATTGATAGTTTGATAGGCATTGCATTGAATTTGTGGTAGGCTGCAGTCCATGGGGTTGCTAAGAGTCGGACACGACTGAGGGACTTCACTTTCACCTTTCCCTTTCATGCATTGGAGAAGGAAATGCCAACCCACTCCAGTGTTCTTGCCTGGAGAATCCCAGGGACGGGGGAGCCTAGTGGGCTGCCGTCTATGGGGTTGCACAGAGTCGGACACGACTAAAGTGACTTAGCAGCAGCAGCAGCAGCAGCACTGAATTTGTAGATTGCCTTGTGTAGTATAGTCATTTTGACACTATTAATTCTTCCAGTCTAAGAACACACTTCCATCTGTTAGTATCATCTTTGATTTCTTTCATCAGCATTTTATAGTTTTTGGAGTACAGGTCTTTTACCTCCTTCAGTTCAGTTGCTCAGTCATGTCCAACTCTTTGAGACACCATGGACTGCAGCATGCCAGGCTCTCCTGTCCATCACAACTCCTGGAGCCTTCTCAAACTCATATCCATCAAGTCGGTGATGCCATCCAACCATCTCATCCTCTGTTGTTCCCTTCTCCTCCTGCCTTCAATCTTTCCCAGCATCAGGGTCTTTTCCAATGAGTCAGTTCTTCACATCAGGTGACCAAAGTATTGGAGTTTCAGCTTCAGGATCAGTCCTTCCAATGAATATTTAGGACTTATTTCCTTTAGGATTGACTGGTTGGATCTCCTTGCAGTCCAAGGACTCACAAGAGTCTTCTCCAGCACCACAGTTCAAAAGCGTCAGTTTTTTGGTGCTCAGCTTTCTTTATGGTCCAACTCTCACATCCATCCATACATGACTACTAGAAAAACCATAGCTTTGATTAGATAGACTATTGTTGGCAGAGTAATATCTCTGCTTTTTAATACACTGTCTAGGTTTGTCATAGCCTTTCTTCAAGGAGCAAGCATCTTTTAATTTCATGGCTGCAGCCACCATCTGCAGTGATTTTGAGCCCAATAAAAGAAAGTCTATAACTGTTCCCATTGTTTCTCCATCTACTTGCCGTGAAGTCATGGGACCAGATGCCATGATCTTAGTTTTTTTGAACATTGAGTTTTACTTCCTTAGGTAGATTTAGCCCTAAGTATTTTATTTGTTTTGATGTGAAAGCAAATGAGATTATTTCCTTAATTTATCTTTCTGATCGTTCATTGTTAATGTATAGAAATGCAAGAGATTTCTATCTATTTATTCTGTATCCTGCAATTTTACTGAATTCATTGCTGAGCTTTAGGAGCTTTCTGCACCTAATCTAATCTCAAGGGAAATGTCAGTAAGGTTGTTCAGAACAGCTACAGCATCTCCAATGGTACTGTTTCCTACTAGCATCTAATTCTGGCTGAGCCTGGAAGTAGTGCTTCTCAGAGGTTGTCTCAGGCAAACTGTGGGCCTGAGACAGGCCTTAGCAATCTTCTTCCCTCAGGAAGGGTTTCTTCCCTCAGGAATAAGGAGGAATGCATACTAGCGGGAGAGGGAGGAGAGAGGGGAAGGAGAGGGAGAAGCAGGGAAGGGAGTGGTGGGAAGGATAAGAAGGGAGGGGGAGTTAGAAAGGGAGAGAGCGAGCAGAGAGTGCGTAAGCGTATGGAGAAAAACAGGAGACAGAGAAGAACAGATCCTGAGTTTGCTTCAGAGACTTGAAGACGGGGTAAGTATAATGTGCCCACAGCATATCCAGGCAGCGCTACCTATGGGAACTCAGCACAGGCACAGCAGCCACCCATTCAACCAAGGAACCTTGCTATGTGTCAACAGTAAAAAAAAAAAAAAAAAAAAGTCTAGCAGAGTATTCATCTGAATACAATGCCACTGCAGTGAAAGAATTAGGAGGTTCCATTAATTTATTAATGAGATTCTCCACGCAAGCTCTCAGTTTGCCAGTAGGGAACAACTATATTTAGAAGATATTAAAAGTGAGTATCTGTTGCAAAGCTCCCACCAGACTGTGCTGTGTGTGTGCTGTGCTAAGTCGCTTCAGTTGCGTCTAACTCTCTGGGACCCTATGTACAGTAGCCCACCAGGCTTTTCTGTCCATCGGATTCTCCAGGCAAGAATACTGGAGTGGTTCAAACACAGGTTCCATCAATCGCCAGTTTGGGTCAAATCCATTATTCTCCGTAAGACTCAAATTTGTTCACCTGCACAGTGAAGAGAATGAGGGGTTATGAAGACTGAATGAGAAGATTTGTGTGAATGGTCACTGCAGCGTCTGGTATGCAGTAAATAATAAATGTCAGCTGCCATCATCAGACCCATTTTCATCACTACAACTCCCCCCCATCATTAAGATTATTACATGAAATAATTACATTTGACAGTACTTTATTAAATGTAAAGTGCAATTTGTAATCATATATAAATGCTGGCTCTCAGTAGAAATGAATACTTGATTTTTCTAAAGAAAGTTGCTTCAAATGAACCCATTTTTGACATTTATATAGAATATAACAGTAGCCTGCACAAAGCTCCTCCGTCCATGGGATTTTCTAGGCAAGAGTACTGGAGTAGGTTGCCATTTCTTTCTCCAAGGAATCTTCCCGACCCACGGATTGAACCCAGGTCTCCCACATTATAGATAGACGCTTTACTGTCTGAGCCACCAGGGAAGTCCTAGATGGAACTACCTCTTACCTACTTAATATAAATGATTTAGGGGTCTTTATAAGAGAACCATAAACAGAACCTAATAATCAAACTCCTTAATACTATTTCTCTCTTCAGCACAAAGGCCAAAATTAAGTCTTTACCAATGAAGAATTCTAGTGTCACTGAGAGATTGTGCCTCCTCAGAATGTACCTGGCTCCCTTTACTCAGTCCTGCGTTCAGTATTCCAGAAGAGGGCACCAGTGTGCAAGGCGGCTTACGGAGTCTGACCCTAACTCATGGAGAGTGTGAATTTGCCTTAGCAACACGAACTTCAGTAAATAATTGGACTCCTCATCCTTCCACAGATTCAGACTCCTCTAGGGGCATGGTCCAGAAGATACAGGTTTCCACATTTTGCTTTTGGGGGGGTTTTTTGTTTCCTTTTGCCTTTCTATATTAAACTGCAGCTTTTCTGGGCCAGCTAGCTCTTAACTGAGCATGAAGTATCTGTGTAATATTATCAAGTCAACTTTAATACAACCACATTATAAAAATTTGAGATGAATCATTTGTAAGGCAACTATTTCTAGATGTTGAACTTGATGACTAAGCTAGAGAAAAAATACAAAAGCATTTACACATTCACTATTTGCACAGGAGATACTTTGTACAAGTGGGATCAATGAATCTCAATCCAAGGGGACAGGAAAGGAAGACTAACTGACTTGCAGAGAGACTAACTTGTTTTCCTGGAATACTGTTGAAATGTAATTGGAATTCTAAGTTTACAAGGTTCATAAAAAACAGCTTTTGGCTATGTTACTTCACGGCCTTAATATGGCATTAAAATTTCTAATGACATCATAGCATTCTCCATCCTGACAAAAGAAAAATAAAGGGGCAATTACATTTCATTTCCTTGTAAATTAATAAGCAGATGGTCTGAAGTTGATTATATCATTTAATAATGTGATTAAAATATACTACATACTCTGCAGGAAACAAAGCACTCTGAATTTAGACAACACAGAAAAACACTTGTTATCCAAGCCAAGATATCGCATCCCTTCCTGTCTCTTCCAATTCAAATTATCTAATTTTAAAATATTTTATTTAAAGGAAGATTTTATTTATTATTCATAAATAAATAAATAAGCCAATCAATTAATCAAAGATTCACTGGAAACCTCCCTCCTCCAAATAAGAAGGAAGAAAGGAGGTGCTACTTGACCTCACAACTCAAGAAAAAAGGAATGCAAGAGGTCCAACTGCCTCTCGCTGCCTAATTCAATACAACTATTATCAAGACAGCTTAATACCCTCAGGCAGAACACTCACTGTAGCACAGAATGAGATCAAATTTAACTCCCAAAGAAAAGTTATAGAAAGAAACGCCAAATTTTTTAGAATTTATTTTATTGAAGTATAGTTGATTTATAATGTTGTGTTAATTCCTACTATACAGCAAACTGGTTCAATTACACACATATATACACACACACATATACATACATATACACACATATATATACATACGCACATATATACATACACACACATATATACATACACATATATATATACACACACGTGTACACATATACATTCTTTTTCATATTCTTTTTCATTATGGTTTATCACAGGTTTTTAAAGTAAAAAAATGCCTAGGCTAGCTCCTCTTTTTCTCTCTGAAATCCTTATCGAATAACAAGAGAGGATCATACAAACAAATAATGGTCACATACAATTCCTACAAGAAAACGACTGACAATGGTTGTTTTGCTGTAACGCTTATAACGACACTGCTCATTAGAGCTTCCCAGTTTAATCTATCATTAAAAAAAAGTCATTCAAGAATAATAAATTCCCAAACAGCCATTTAGAAACTCAATATATGCCTTATTATTGGTTAAATCCTAATTATCTAAAATTTTCTGGTTTCTTAAGATTCTTTTCATATGTGACTGATACTTGAAATAATCAGTTTTTTATCACTATGGTTATATTATTGAGAGAAAGTTATGACTAAACAATAATGGCTTTAAAGTACCATATTCTGGACCTTCCTGCCCCAAGGTGATTAAAAATACTCAATTTCAATTTAAAAAATAAGAACCACTGAATTACCTTCCATCAGATCTCAAAATATCTTCTAATTATTAATATTTACATTTAATGGATGTTCCATACATTTTAGAATGCAACGAATAATTTTTATGCAAAAATTTCTTTTCTGTCCACATTTTTGCTGAGTAGAATTAGTATTAGTATATATTCACTGGGCACCAGAGCTGGGCAACAGAAGGTTGGATGGCATCACCAACTCAATGGACATGAGTTTAAGCTAACGCCAGGAGATAGAGAAGGACAGGAAAGCCTGGCGTGCTGCAGTCCACGGGGTCACAAAGAGTCAGACACGACTAAGCGACTACGCACAGCACAGAACAGCAATCATTAGGGGTAAACAAGTAAAAATTAGCTCATTAACGTAAGTATTCTACCCTTAAACTAAACATTACAAGTGCTTAAAAGTGTACTTGTAAGCATGAAGTTAGCGTGATCACATGCACATCAAGTTCTGAGTACCATTTTCCAGCCAGAGAACCACGGGGGCTCTGCTCCCCTCTTGTTCTCTTCTCTTCTAACTCTTCCATCTTGTGAAGCACAAGACGCTTCACAGATACTTTCTGTGGTTAGATACTGTCCAGGTTTCACCATTTCTAATAACGCTTTCTGCCCTCTCTTCAAATCCTTACAAACACCCGTCCCCACTGCCCCATCAGTGCCGGGCTTGGCGGCACCTCCCCGGCATGCTCAGAACCACACATCTTCCCCCAGGTCTCTCTCCTGCCACACGCCCACCACATGGCTGGTAGCAAAATAAGGATGGCACAAGATTCTTTGCTTTCAATTTCCTCTGTTTTGGACAAGACTAGAGTTTTGTTTTTGTTTTTTTTAATCCTGGTTTTTACATTCAATTCTAGAAGTTTATGGCCAACTCCTCAAACATCACCATTCAAAAGATCACTGACACACTCTCTAACCAATGCCTTTTATAATACAACTTTTAAGTTTACCTAATATTTTTAAAACTTTGCTAAATCCCAATGCACCAAGAAAACATTTAAGATAATTAGTATTAAAATTTCACTTCTCCAGACATAGAGAACAGACTTATGGACACGGGGAGAGAGGAGGAGAAGGTGAGATGTGTGGAGAGTAACATGGAAACTTACATTACCATATGCAAAATAGACAGCCAATGGGGATTTGCTGTATGACTCAGGGAACTCAAACAGGGCTCTGTATCAACCTAGAGGGGTGGGATGGGGAGGGAGACGGGAGGGAGGTTCAAGAGGGAGTGGACATATGTATAACTATGGCTGATTCATGTTGAGGTTTGACAGAAAACAACAAAATTCTGTAAAGCAATTATATTTCAATTAATAAATAAATAAATTTCGCTTCTCCAATTTCAAGAAAACATAATCATGCCAAGTTCCAAATGCTAAACTTAAAGATTATAGGTAAATATTCCTTATGAGAAAAATAACAAACTAAAGAGAGCTATGTGAATTTAAGACCAGTATTTATACTCAATAACTAACAGAATCAACAAAAACTCTTGATTTTTCATTAACAAATGCTAAGTTACTTCAGTCCTGTCCAATCTGTGCAACCCCATAGACGGCAGCTCACCAGGCTCCCCCGTCCCTGGGATTCTCCAGGCAAGAAAACCGGAGCGGGCTGCCATTTCCTTCTCCAATGCAGGAAAGTGAAAAGTGAAAGTGAAGTCGCTCAGTCGTGTCCGACTCTTAGCGACCCCATGGACTGCAGCCTACCAGGCTCCTCCGTCCATGGGATTTTCCAGGCAAGAGTACTGGAGTGGGGTGCCATCGCCTTCTCCAAACTGAATGTTAATCTGGAGGGCTGCATGTAAATCAATTAAGTTAGAACACTCCCTCGCGCCATACACAAACCTTAACTCAAAATGGTCTAAAGCCTAAGACATGACCATAAAACTCCTGGAAGAGAACATTCCCTGACAAAAATCATACCAGTGCTTTCTTAGGTCAGTCTTTCAACACAAAATAAATAAAAGCAAAAATAAACAAATAGAGCCTAATTTATAAGCAGATTTATAAGCTTCTGCACAGCAAAGAAAACCAAAAACAAAATGTAAAAAACAACCTACTGAACGGGAATAAATATTTGCAAATGTTGTGACCAATAAGGTTTAATTTTCAAAACAGACAAACAGCTCAATATCAAAAAGAAAACAAAACAAAAAAAGCAACCAATTCAATCAAAACACGGGCAGATGATCTAAGTAAACATTTCTCCAAAGACATACAGATGGCCAACAGGCACATGAAAAGATACCGCTGCTGCTAAGTCACTTCATTCGTGTCTGACACTGTGCGACCCCATAGACGGCAGCCCACCAGACTCCCCTGTCCCTGGGATTCTCCAGGCAAGAACACTGGAGTGGGTTGCCATTTCCTTCTCCAACGCATGAAAGTGAAAAGTGAAAAGTGAAGTCGCTCAGTCGTGTCCGACCCTCAGCGATCCCATGGACTGCAGCCTTCCAGGCTCCTCCATTCATGGGATTTTCCAGGCAAGAGTACTGGAGAGGGGTGCCATTGCTTCTCCAGAAAAGATACTAAACATTGCTAATTATCAGAGAAACGCAAATAAAAACTAGAGTGAAGTATCATCTCTCATTGATAAGAATGGCCATCATCAAAGCATCTACTAATAAATGCTGGAGAGGGTGTGGAGAAAAGGGAAATCCCCTACATCGTTAGCACAAATGCAAATTGGTTGCAGCCACTATGGAGAACGGTATGGGGGTTCCTTAAAAAATTAACGATTGAGTTACCATATGATCCAGCAATCCCAGTCCTAGGCATATATGATGCTGCTGCTAAGTCGCTTCAGTCGTGTCCGACTCTGTGAGACCCCATAGATGGCAGCCCACCAGGCTCCCCCATCCCTGGGATTCTCCAGGCAAGAACACTGGAGTGGGTTGCCATTTCCTTCTCCAATGCATGAAAGTGGAAAGTGAAAGTGAAAGTGAAGTCGCTCAGTCGTGTCCGACTCTTAGCGACCCCATGGACCGCAGCCCACCAGGCTCCTCCATCCATGGGATTTTCCAGGCAAGAGTACTGGAGTGGGTTGCCATAGGCATATATATGCAGATGAAAACTCTAATTTGAAAAGATACACGCACCTCAGTGTCCATGGCAGCACTACTCACAACAGCCAAGATATGGAAGCAGCCTAAGGGCCCACTGACAGAGGAGTGGATAAAGAAGATATGATGTGCGCGTGTGTCCACACAGCGGAAGATCATTCAGCCATAAGAAAGACTGAAATAAAGCCGTCTGCAGCAACATGGAGGGACCTAGAGGCGATAATATGAAGTGAAGTAAGTCAGAGAGAGACAAAGACCACAAGATAACACTTAGACGTGGAGTCTAAAGAAGTGATATAAATGAACCTAATTACAAAGCAGAAATAGACTCACAGACTCAGAAAACAGACCTACAGTTACCAAAGTGGAAAGAGGAGGAGAGATAATTTATGAGTTTGGGATTAAAAGATTCATAGTAGGACTTCCCTGGTGGTCCAGTGTTTAAGAATCCGCCTGCCAATGCAGGGGACATGGGTTACATTCCTGGTCCAGGAAGATCCCACATGCTATGAAGCAGCTAAGCCTGTGAGTCACAGCTACTGAGCCCCAATGCCTACGGTGCATACTCTGCAAAAGGAGAAGCCACCACTATGAGAAGCCTGCTCAACGCCAACGAAGGGAAGCCCCCCCAACTAGAGAAAGCCCACGCCGCAACGAAGACCCAGCACAGCCAAAAGTAAAGGCATCAAATTCATTCAGGTTCGATGCAGGATACAGGACGCCTGGGGCTGGTGCACTGGGATGACCCAGGGGGATGGTATGGGGAGGGAGGTAGGAGGGGGGTTCAGGATGGGGAACATGTGTACACCCGAGGCGGATTGTAATTAGCCTCCAATTAAAATAAATAAATTTATATTTTAAAAAATAAAATAAAAATAAATAAATAAATAAATAAAGGCCCCCCCCCAAAAAAAAAACAGACGCACGCTGCTATATATAAAATAGATAGATGGTCCTCCTGTATAGTAAAGGGAACTGTATTCAATATCTTGTAATAACCTATAACAGAAAATAATCTGAAAAGATAAATAACTGAATATAACTGAATCACTCTGCTGTACACCAGAAACTAGCACACTGTAAATCAATTATAATTCCATTTTAAAATAACTGAATGTTAATAATTTCTCTCACTCATTGACCAGTTTCCGTGGAAATGAAGACTATTTCCCCAGGTAATTCAAACATTGCTCTAGATATTAAATATTTACGCTGCTTTAACAGGGACGGGGGAGCCTGGTGGGCTGACGTCTATGGGGTCACACAGAGTCGGACACGACTGAAGTGACTTAGCAGTAGCAGCAGCAACAATATCAAAAATTTAGACTTCTACACACATATAGACAAACAAATACCTCTGCTACACACACATACCAATAAAGCTATAAAACTTCATATGGCTTATGAACCTCCATATCCATTGCTTCAAATATTTTATTGAACCATAATCTATTCCATTACTTCAAATGTTTGTTTCAAGGAACGGATAGCAGGAAAAGAAAATTCTTCTCAAGGACAGACACTTCATACTATAAAAATAGGAATGGCAAGTAAGCTGAGCATTCTAAACTTCTAAACCCACCCTCTGTAGCTTCACAATGCAGATGAGTTACTCTGAATACCAAAGACTTAGTTCTTCAGAAATTTTACTTTGTTTAATCGTATTAGAATCACTTTTGTTGTTTTGTTTACAATAAAACTTTTACTTTCTATCCTACATGGGACACACACTCTATGAAACATGCATTCAAACTTCCACAAAGCTATTAGATTTACAAATTAAGACACTTTTGTACCAGAGAAGCTTTGGTTCAGGAGGGGCCACAAGAGGGTCTTCGGTGGCCCGAATCCAGCAGGTGGCGCAGACTGAGTGAGGATTAGACTTCAAAGAAGAAAAGCAAACAGAAGATGATCTGGTCATATATACACCTCCTTTCAAAAGAAGCACCACACAGAGCCCAGACAGCACCTGTCCATCCAGCCCAGTTCCTCCAAGGGCACCATTGAGAGGAGGGGCAAAGGCCATAGCCCATCCCCCAGAGTATGTTCCTACTGCACTTTCGCACCAACCCAAGTTGGACCCAAGAGCCAACCCAAGGCTCTTAAGAGCAACAGCCCATGCCACAGTGTAGGAGAAAAGGCAGAAACGTCCTCAAATTCAGCTTGTAAACTGGAGAGAGGGAATGACCCAGCTGTGATGGCCTGGGCCAACATCCCCCAGCAACAGTCCCTCTGCTCCCTCACCCAAGACCATGAGGTTCAGGTGTGATGCACACAGCAATTCCCAACACTGTGCTGCAAGAAGCTGCACATCAGAGACGAACCCAGAAGCAGCAGGCACTTACATTTTGCGACTTTCAGAGAACATAGCCATTTCAGAATGAAATTCACCGGAGAAATATAATATATACTAGTCCTCCCTAGTACATTGACTCTGTAAAGATCTTGTCTTTTTTCTAAAATAAAAAAAAAACACATGTCAGAAGACCAAGTTCAGATATTTTAAAGTTTACAGAACAAGAACGTGTGGTCACCCACCGTTCTCCTGAGTCCTGGCACCTCTTGGCTCCTATCTCAGCATATACACTCACTCAGAGATGATCATTCAACCCAGTCACTCAGCTCTATGAAGTTTTATTTCACTTTATTCTTTAGTTTTATTTCTGATGGATATGATAAGTAATATCACTCTGGTTTTATAAAGTAGTAAAAAAAAAAAAAAAAAAAAACAAGGTGCAGGAAAGAGGAAGGGAAGGTGAAAGGAGGGCGGGGAGGAGGACAAAGAAAAGAAAGACTAAGCCAAGAGCCAGAAAAAGCTCCCAAGAAGCCTAAAAGGAAAAAGCAACCAAGCTACCTACCAGTCTGGGGCACCATTCGGGCGACACGCTCCTTCCGTTGGGGTCGCAGAACAGAGAATGCCCTTTGGCACCACTCTTGCAATTCATTTTAAAATTTGTCTTTCGACTGTAGCCAAATCACCTGGGCGGTTTTACTTTCACGTTTTGAATTCCTATCCTTAAAACTAGGGCTGATAAAATAAAACCTAAATATACTTTGAGTCAGTCTCGCCAGCCCTCTCAAAAGATCTTTACCCCAACATTTAAAAAAAGAAAACACCAGTCAGGTAGCACTAACAGCAAAGGTGTGACTTCTCCCTCCCCTTTACCCACCAGAGGTGTTAAAGGTCCTGCCCTACTGGAGATCAGCCCGGCTTTTTGGTCCTGCCACCATGGGCATTCCTAAACTCTGCCATTTGCTGCAATGCCCCAGCTCCGAGTCACCCAAGAGCTGACGTTTCTGCACCTTGTCACAGTGCTGTCACATGCTAGTCACTTCATAGCGACCAAAAGACCTGCAGAAGTAATTCCTATTGATACCACTCAACACATGCCAAGGTTTGGGAAAAGCTCATTATTACAAATGAGGATACCTGCCCTCTCCCTTAACAATTACAGATGGTGCTTTATACTACACACAGCCATGTTCAAAATGTCTCCTAATAACTGAGGATAAGGCTGGGAAACCACTACATATCAATTTTATAGAGGGAAAAAAAAAAAGTGAGGCTGAGAGAGACTAAATGACTTTCCCAAAGACACAAAGATACTTATATATAAAACTGGAATTGAACCAAGACCTGTCTTCAGTCCTAAAGTACTTTCCACAGTAAACAATCCATTGTACCAATATAAACCTTGAATAAAACTGAAGCCATTAAGGAAAAAAATTATGGGTCTGGAGACTCAAAAAGACCTAGACTCAGGTCTCAGCCCCAGCAAGGCGTTCACCTCTGTCAGCCTCTGTTTCCACATCTGCAAATAATGAAGATCATAATACCTGCCTTAAAAATCAGGCACTCAAAAACAGCATTTACTAGGAAATTTTTTAAAAGATTTCAGGGGTTTCTCTTTTCCAGAATCCTTAACTTTACAAAATAGGAAAAAAGTTCCCCAGAATAAATCTAGGGTCCAAGTACCAATGCCTAAAAGCACACACTTCATTATCCATGATAAACGTGCCAAAGAAAGCTGTGGTGTTTGAAGGCAGCAGTTCACAAAAAAAGGAGAACCAGAAGGTTTTGTTCACCACATACCTGACTGTGAATATGGACGCCTGAGAGAAACGAACCAATGCCAGGTCCCAGCACCAGTTAACACACACTGTGCCCTTGGCTACCCCAGTCCAACACCACCTCTTTAACCAAGACTTGCAACAAATCAGGACCAAGAGTCACTCTCTTTCCATATGAGTATGCAAAAGTATCGAACTGAATCTGACAATACATTAAAAAAAAAACATCCACCATAGTCAAGTTGGAGTCATTCTAGGGTCCCAAGGATGGTTCAGCATATACAAATCACTCAGTGTGATACATTGCATCAATCACATCAACAAAAAAAGATAAAAATCACATGATCATCTCAACAGATGCTGAAAAAGCACTTGATAAAATTCAACATGCATTCATGATAAAAACTCCTGCCAAAGTGGGTATATATCTCAGCATTATAAAAAGCTATTTATGACAAACCCATAACCAACACAATACTCAATGCTGAAAAGCTTCCCACCAAAATATGGAAGAAAATAAGGATGCCTACTCTACCCACTTTCTTTCAACATAGTATTAGAAGTCCTAGGCACAGCAATCAGACAAGAAAAAGAGACAGAAGTATCCAAATTGGAAGGGAAGAAGTAAAATTGTCATTATATGCAGATGACGACAAAGTTTGTGTATGCTCAGTCATGTCTAAATCTTTGCAACCCATGGTTAGCCTGCCAGGCTCTTCTGTCCATGGAATTTTCCAGGCAAGAATACTGGAGTGGGTTGTCATGTCCTACTCCAGGGGATCTTCCTGATCCTGGGGTTGGACCTGTGTCTCTTGCTTTTCCTGCCTTGGCAGCCATGATATGATACTGCATATAGAAAACCCTAAAGACTCCACTAAAAACTCCACAAAAACTATTAAAACTGATTTTAAAAATTCAGTAAGGTAGCAGGATATAAGAATAACATACAGAAATCTATTGTATTTCTTAACACTAACACTGAAATGTCAGAAGGAGAAAGTAAAACAATCCACTTCAAAATTCCATCAAAAAATAAAGTACTTAGGAATAAACCTCGCCAAGGAGGTGAAACACTTATATACTGAGAACTATAAAATACTAATAAAAGAAATTACCAATTATTCAAAGAAACAGAAAGATAACCCATGCTCTTGGATTGGAAGAATATTGTTAAAATGGTCACACAATCTAAAGCAATCTATACACTTAATATGATCCCTATCAAATTACCCATGATATTTTCCACAGAACTAGAACAAGAAATCCTAAAATTTATATGGGACCATAAAAGTCCCAGAATTTCCAAAGCAATCCTGAGCAAAAAGAACAACACTGGAGGCATTAAGTGTCTAAAATATGGGAGGGCTAAAATATGGAAGAAAACAAGGATGCCTACTCTACCCACTTTCTTTCAGCATAGTATTAGAAGTCCTAGCCACAGCAATCAGACAAGAAAAAGAAACAGAAGTATCCAAATTGGAAGGGAAGAAGTACTTAAGACAGTACTGCATTACTTTGCCAACAAAGGTTCGTCTAGTCAAGGCTATGGTTTTTCCTGTGGTCATGTATGGATGTGAGAGTTGGACTGTGAAGAAGGCTGAGTGCCGAAGAATTGATGCTTTTGAACTGTGGTGTTGGAGAACACTCTTGAGGGTCCCTTGGACTGCAAGGAGATTCAACCAGTCCATTCTAAAGGAGATCAGTCCTGGGTGTTCTTTGGAAGGAATGATGCTAAAGCTGAAACTCCAGTACTCTGGCCACCTCATGCGAAGAGTTGACTCATTGGAAAAGACTCTGATGCTGGGAGGGATTGGGGGCTGAAGGAGAAGGGGACGACAGAGGATGAGATGGCTGGATGGCATCACCGACTCGATGGACGTGAGTCTGAGTGAACTCTGGGAGTTGGTGATGGACAGGGAAGCCTGGCGTGCTGCGATTCATGGGGTCACAAAGAGTCGGACACGACTGAGCGACTGATCTGATCTGATCTGACAGACTTAAGACAGTACTACAGAGCTATAGAAACCAAAGCATTGGTTACTGTGGTACTGGGCCTCCCTGGTGGCTCAGTGGTAAAGAACCTGCCTGCCAACACAGGAAACATGGGTTCGATCCCTGGGTCAGGAAGATCCCCTGCAGAAGGAAATGGCAACCTGCTCCAGTATTCTTGCCTGGGAAATCCCATGGACAGAAGGAGCTTGTCAGGCCATAGCCCACGGGGTCACAAAAGAGTCAGATACACCTTGGGGACTGAATAACAACAACAATTGGCACCAACAGTGGATCAATGGAACAGTAAAGACGGTACAGAAAAAAATCCACTTACCCATGATCAGTTAGTCTTCAACAAAGGAGGCAAGAATATTCAATACAGAAAAGATAAGTCTCTTCAGCAAGTGGTGCTGCAGAGGCTGGACAACTCATAAGTAATGAAATTAGAACACTCCCTCATACCACGCACCATAAAAATAAACTTAAAATGGCTTAAAGACTTAATATGAGACATGACACAATAAAATGCCCAGAGGGGGACATGGGCAAAACATTCTCTGACATAAATCATACCAACGTTCTCTTAGGTTAGTCTCCCAACAGAAAGAAATAAAAACAAAAATAAACAGCACCTAATCAGACCTACAAGCTTTTGCACAGCAAAGGAAAGCATCAACAAATTAAAAAGAATCTACATGATGGAGAAAATATTTGCAAATTATGTAACCAACAATGGATTAATCTCCAAAATATATAAACATATCATAACAGCTCAAAATCAAAAAAGCAACCCAGTCAAAAAAATGGGCAGAAGACCTAAATAGACATTTCTCCAAAGAAGAGATACAGATGGCCAACAGGCACATTAAAAGATGGTCAACATTGCTAATTACTAGAGAAATGCAAATCAAAACTACAATGAAGTATCACCTCACACCAGTCAGAATGGCCATCATCAAAAAGGCTACAAATAACAAATGCTATAGAGGATGTGGAGAAATGGCAAGCCTCCAATGCTGTTGGTGGGAATGCAAACTGGTGCAGCCACTACAGAGAACAGTAAAGAGATTCCTAAAAAAAAGAAAAAAATCAAAAACTGAGTTACCATATGATTCAGCAATCTTTCTCCTGGGCACATTTTTAGAGAAAACTATAATCCAAAAACGTACATGCAGCCCGATGTTCATAGCAGCTCTATTCACAACAACCAAGACATGGACGCACCTAAATGTGCATCAGTAGACGTGGTACACGTATACAGTGGAACACTATCCAGCCATAAAAAGGATGAAATAATGCCATTTGCAGCCACATGGATGGACCTAGAGGTTAATTATACTAAGTGAAGTCAGTCAGAAAAAGACATGTGTCATCTCATCAGTTCTATGTGGAATCTAAAAACTGATAAAATGAACTTATTTAACAGAACAGAAATAGGCTCACAGACCTAGAGAACCAAAGGGAAAGGTGGGAGAGATGAATTAGGAGCTTGGGGCTAGCAGATATACACTACTGTGTATAAAATAAACAGTAAGGGCCAGTGCATAGCACCGGGAACTACACTCCATATCCTGTAATAACCTATGATGGAAAATGACCTGAGAAAGGATACAAATGTATATTATACACCAGAAGCTAACACAACACTGTCAACCAACCATACGTCAATTAAATAAATAAAGAGCAGAGGCTTTGAGAGGACAAAGATGCCTAACCACCTACAAAGTTCCTTCCCTGAAATCAGTTACTGAGCACCCAGACTTCTCCGTAGGTAAAATGTATATAAAGAGAATGAGGAGCAAAACACAGCTCCCAAGACCAAGGGTTTTAAAGTCTAGGTTAGTGCAGACAAACTGTGGAGGCAACTACAAACGAGACAGAAATCACAGAGCACTCAGCGCTCCAGCAGGTAGTAGATTACATCCCGCACAACCCTAAACCAAAAGGAGGCGTGCAGGCGGGTAGTGATGACAGAAAGGCTCTCCCGGCAGAGGGGATGCACAGCGAGCTGCACAGGGGCAAGAGCCAGGGTTTGTTCAACGCGTGAGGCCAGCATCGCCTTTCAGGGAGCAAGGAAAATGGCAGGAGTGTGAGTACTTGGGCGGGGAGGCAGAGGAAGACTTCAAGGGGATGAAAAACGGCCAGACTGCTCTAAACTTAAACAGGGTCAGCACAACCCAATCTGCCAAAATTAGCACCTCAACCTTAACTTATTAGTCATGTAGTAATCTCACGTAAAATCAGCTCAACTGCCACAGGTTTGTTTTTAATACCCCAAGAATTAACACCCAAAGTTCAACCCTCATTTTAACATACGTCAAGGAGCAGTTTTCCTCAGAAATACATAGTATGAATACATGAGATAAAATAATAAAAAAATATATATTTGGTCTTCTATTTACATTCAGCTCTGAGTTCACAGTTCATAATTTATAACAGAATGATAATATAAAAATAGAAGTACAGGAAGGCAAGTGTATTCTAACTTGAGAAACAATGGAACTGTATGATGATTCTGTATTTACTAATGAGAATATTCTGATACACTGGTACTATCCAGGCTCACAAAAGCAAACTTTCTTTTGCCAGTGGAAAAGCACCCAGTCCTATTTTTTTGGTACAGACCCCTGTTTCTTCCTCCTACTGCCTTTTTTCACTCTAGCTTTTTAAACATGGTCTTTATTGTAGGTGGGGTTGTAAACTTTATGAGCCAGTATGCCACTTTGGATGTTGTAAAAATTTCCTAGTGGCTCTACTACTTTAACCCTGAAAGCAAAGAAATTAAAGGGTAAAACCACAAAGTATAGGGCTGTATTTTTCTCTGTGTCCAAGGGTACACAGGGTTCACCCATGTATGAAACTGCCTTTCAAATCCCTCAAAACTCCATTCAAGTTCAGTAACAGAAGGCAGGCCTTCCGTTCAGTTCTATACAGGTTCAGATCCAGATTAAACTAAGCGTTTCTGGCACAGGCATACACCGTGCACCTTCCCTTCCAGCTCCTCTGACTCCTGCTACCACTTCTGCTCATCAAGGCAGCTCCCTGCAGTCTCACCCTGGCTCACTGTCCTCCATTCCCCTGTCCATCATTAATTTCAGAAGCATTTATTGAGCGATTACTTAGGTGTCAGACACAATGATCAGTAAGGGAGACATGCTCTCTAGCACTGCAATTTGAGGTTATAGTTGAATAGCTGTAACAATTTTTGAGAGATTACTTTTAAAAGCAATTATAATAATGTCATTTTAAAGAAAATACAGGGTACATCCAGAGCACATGGCAGGACCATAAGCTCCTCTAAGGAAATCAGCCTCCTGGAGAAAGTGACACTTAAGTTGACCCTGAGGACAAGGATTCCAAGTGTGGGGGGTAAGAACAAGAAAGCCCAAAGTAACAGAGTACAACACATCAAAGAAAACAAAGCTCACCATGGCTGAGTTCATGGGGTAGAAGAGGGAGGGGCACAGAACACAGAGCAAAAAAAGATGAAGCTACAAGCAAGCAACTGCTAACCACAAAGGCCCATGCTGCCATCATCACCTAAACACTTCCTATCCCATCTGCTTAAGGTCTAGTTCTCGTTTTCCATAATAGTGGACTGCTGCTGCTGCTGCTGCTGCTGCTGCTAAGTCGCTTCAGTAGTGTCCGACTCTGTGCAACCCCAAGATGGCAGCCCACCAGGCTCCTCCGTCCCTGAGATTCTCCAGGCAAGAACTCTGGAGTGGGCTGCCATTTCCTTCTCCAATGCATGAAAGTAAAAGTGAAAGTGACGCTCAGTTGTCTCCGACTTAGCGACCCCATGGACTGCAGCCCACCAGGCTCCTCCGTCCATGGGATTTTCCAGGAAGAGTATGACTGCTGTTGCTGCTAAGTCACTTCAGTCATGTCCGACTCTGTGCAACCCCATAGACGGCAGCCCACTAGGCTCCCCCGTCCCTGGGATTCTCCAGGCAAGAATACTGGAGTGGGTTGCCATTTCCTTCTCCAATGCATGAAAGTGAAAAGTGAAAGTGAAGTCACTCAGACGTGTCCGACTCTTAGCAGCCCCACGGACTGCAGCCTACCAGGCTCCTCCGTCCAGGGGATTTTCCAGGCAAGAATACTGGAGTGGGATGCCATTGCCTTTTCCGAGAGTATGACTAGTATGTATCAATTACCAGAAAATCAGAGAACCACGTCGATGATTTGCTATATTAGCAAGTTTAATGTGTTAATGGGAGGGATCACATGGGCATTTTAACAGGAACTTTCTGGAGGCAATGGTTTGGTCAGAAAGGGAGTAACAAGTGAAACATTCAGGCTCCAAGACGAACCAGCAGAGATAACATTTTGGGTAAAGACCAGTTTTCCACTAGTTCCATTTACCTCTAGGTTCCCAAATATTCTAATCAGAACAATTATTCCTAACAATCACAACAGTATGAGACAGGCCCTGCATTCCATTATAATTACCATCTTCCTCTTTCTAAAAGATCCACCACAATAAAATGAGAAAAAAATGAAGAGACAGAACAAAGCAAAAATAATTCTTTGCAGATGTTCTAACTGTCTACATACAAGGCTCAAAAGTATTCAGTAAAAAAGTTATTAGAACTGGTAAAGTGGTCAGTAACAAAAATATAAAAACAACAGCTTTAATAAACTATGAAGGACAAGTTAGAAAGCATGTTGAGAAAAATTCTACTCAAAATAAGAATAAAACTTATAAAGTATCTAGGCATAAACTTAAGAAATGTTCAGAACTAGAATAAAGCAAACTATAAAACTGTTGCTGAAAGAAGTTAATACTAAATAAACACTATCTTCCTAGAATGAATTAGGCAAAGATGCCATTTCTCTCTCAAATTCCCTTAAAATTTAATGTTATTCAAGGGGCACATAAAAAAATAAAACCAAAGAGAACTAGAAGGAAGTATAGCTGAAAATACGTGCTTCCCCATAGAGAAGATATTTCTAAACTTTACAGGAGCGAAAAATCATGATTTAAATGACTGGTTTAATTACATGGCAAAAATATAAAACAAAATTAAAATGGTAACTGGAGAGAAAAACACCCATGAGACAAAAGACAAAACTAGTCTTCATATGTAATGGACTTCTGTGTACCCTTTAGAGAAAGATGAACACATCATAGGAAGAAATGGTCAAAAGACATGCTACTGAACATTCGAGTCACTACATCCTTCCTAGAAAAGCTGCTTCGTCCCTGTCCCCTGGACAGAGCAGGCCCCAAGGGCCTCAACCTCCCATCCTAATCACAGCTGGATGGACCAGAAGTGACCACCCAGTGAAGCAGAGCCAACCGCCTGCTCACTCCTGGAAACCGGGGCCTCAGGTGCCCATGGCACCTGGAGGATGGTGGGCATCTCAACTGAGGGACACAGCAAACCAGAGCCAGGTGGGACATACGGTCATGGAAGGGAAGAGGCCTCGAGAAGAGGGAAACCCAGTGGGCAAGGAAAAGCAGGAGAGCGGACATGCCAGGAAGCAGACCCTCCCGTTCTTGTCTCTGAGGCCTGCCTGTCCTTGGACATGAACTTGAGCGCCTGTGACATCCATTCAAGAAAACCAGCACATGTAGGTTTTCAATCCCCTGCAATCAGAGAGAGCCCAAGCAGACAAGAGCAAGCAAGTCACAATGAAGAAGATCAAAATTAAACATGTGGGGAAATGCTCATACATAGAAGTTCACAATGAAGCAGTTCAGGCACTCAGTTTTCTCAGCTATCAAACTGGCAAAGACAAAAAGGCATTGAGATGGTGCACAGCAAGGTTAGGAAGAAATACAGGCACTCACAGGTTGGAGAGGGGTGTAAACTGGTAAGACTTCTAGCTTCAGAAAGTCAAAATTACAGAGATCCCACGAAGCAGCAAATAAACTTTTAGCTATTTATTGTAAGGATATAATCACAAATATATATAAGAAAGTTACTAAAGGATATTTACTGCAGTGCTACCTATAATAAAACAAACTAAACAGACTCAAACACTATTTAAATCAGTGTTTCTCAAACATTATTCATTCATCACTTTCACAACTTTTGCATATCTCTGTACTCTAGGTACTGATTCACTCAATATTGCTCATTAAACCAGCCCATAACCTTTATTTCAGGGCTTCCCAGGTGGTGTTGGAGAAGGCAATGGCACCCCACTCCAGTACCCTTGTCTGGAAAATCCCATGAACGGAGGAGCCTGGTGGGCTGCAGTCCATGGGGTCGCCAAGAGTCAGACAGGACTGAGCTACTTCACTTTCACTTTTCACTTTCCTGCATTGGAGAAGGAAATGGCAACCCACTCCAGTGTTCTTGCCTGGAGGATCCCAGGGATGGGGGAGCCTGGTGGGCTGCCGTCTATGGGGTCGCACAGAGTCGGACACGACTGAAGTGACTTAGCAGCAGCAGCACAGCAGATGGTGTTAGTGGTAAAGAACCCACCTACCAATGCAGGAGACATAAGAAACGGGGGTTCGATCCCTGGGTCTAGAGGATTTCAGCTACTCTTTTAACAAGTTTTTGCTGAGTGCCTACTGTATGCCTAGGAGCTATTCTCACACAATGGACACCAGTTTGAACATGCTCTGGGAGATGGTGAAGGACAGGGAAGCCTGGCAGGTGCCAGTCGCTCAGTCATGTCCAACTCTGCAACCCCATGGACTGCAGCACGCCAAGTCTCCCTGTCCAGAACCAACTCCCGGAGTTTACTCAAACGCATGTCCATTGAGTCGGTGATGCCATCCAACCATCTCATCCTCTGTCACCCCCTTCTCCTCCTGCCTTCAATCTTTGCCAGCATCAGGGTCTTTTCAAATGAGTTGGTTCTTTGCATCAGGTGGCCAAAGTCCATTGGGTCACAAAGAGCAGGACATGACTGAGTAACTGAACAACAACAAAACGCTGAAAAGGCACCTCTGAAGACCTGAAGCTGGGGGCTGGCTGTGGGGTGCCTGGGGATGAGCATCCAGGGAGATAGAATAGCAGGGGCAAAGGGCTCGAGGTGGGAGCAGGCTCGGTGTGTTCGAAGATGGGCAGAGGTCAGCGCGACAGAGCAGAGGGGCACGACGGGTGGGGGTGGGGGCACGGAGGCAAGGCAGACTGTGCAGGGGCTTCCGGCCGTGTAAGGACTCCGAGATGGGAAACCATCAGACTGACAGAAGACTGACCCGGAACACTGGTTAGAAGGATATAAACCATGGTAACCTGAGACACTTGACTCCTGGCGGCTTTTGGAGTGGGGCAGAGGTGAATCGCGAACATATTTTGAAGGCAGAGCTGACCGGTTTGCTGATGTGCTGGATACTGAAGACCCGATAAAATCACCTAATGAATGAGGTGTTTTGCTGAAGAGGGGCTGAGGATCCCCAGCTTCTGAAGGTCGTCCAGAGGCACTGTTACCATAAAATCACAAGTCTGATGTGTTATCATTTTATAATACATACTAGAATATAGAACCATTACCAAAACATGCTTATTCACGTATTTCCTAAACTATTCCATGTGCCAGCAGTAGTGTCTGCTCCAGCCTTTGGGAGGCACTCCTCTAAATAAACCTGATACATTCCATGTCTGTGCCTGCACGCTCTCTCCTTCACACACACACACAGGTTGAAAATGCAGATACCAAAATGGCAACAGTAACTGACGTCTAGGTGATCATTCCTAGATTATTTACTTCTTTGTGCTTTTCAAATTGTCTTTAATGAATATGTATTTTCATTCTATAATCAGACTCCTCTTTAAGTGGATGGGATTTTTTTAATATACAGTTGACCCTTGAACAACATGAAGGTTAGCGGTGCCAATCCTCTAAGCAGTCAAAAATCCACATATAACCTTTACAGTCAGCCCTCCGTAGCCATGGTTCCACATTTGTGGATTCAGCCAACTGCAGGACATCTCGGGCTGCAGTACATATTCAGTGGGAAAAAACCATTACTGTTCAAGGGTCAACTCCAGTTCTTAGTTTCAAATCAAGTTCTTAGTTTTTGGTTTGATCTGACTTAAGGCTTTTAACGACACATTTAGAAAGAGAGAAAGGTAGAGAATAGAGACCTACCAGGTGGGGATGAAGAAAGATGCTCGGAAACCAAAAACTGAGGCCCAGACAGCAGTGACACAGATAGTGCATACAATCTTAGAAGCCCAGTGGCTAGCATGCAACACACGAGAATCAAGATCCAGAAAGCAGAAGCTAGAAATCGTGAGGCACTCTTGAATCAGCCACAAGTTAGTTCCTGGGCCCTCACTGGACCGGGAACCAGCGCTCCAGCGAGACACCGCTGCTCTGTGGAAGACAAGTTTTCTCGGAACATCTTATAACACCATGACAGCATATTTCAATAAACTGCTCAAATGTTTCTACATAAATGTCACCTAAAACATTACCCAGGTGAAATACACATACCTATGCATACACAGACCTGAAGAGGAATAAAGCAATTTCAATAAAAATCAGAATGGGCTCTAAAAGAAATTGACTATGACTTCCATCTCTGTCCCAAGGGTGTCGTTTCATAGGTAACTAGGATTCAGTGAAGGTTTTCAGGTCACACCACTTAGTTGGTTTATCAAAGTGTCGCTGTTCCTGACTCTTATTATTAACTCGCAGAAGACCACAACAGACATACACAGTACATGAAACGAGACTAAAAGGGCCTGGGAAGCGCTGAGGTTTTCAGGTAATCCTCCACGCTGCTTAAGAGCAGCGATGACTCTTCTCTGTCCCAGTCAGATCCACAACTGGCTCCGTCTGCAGACACTGTGCTGTGCCTGGGCAGACAGGCGGCTGCTGGGCTGGGGGAGTCACTCTGGGAGAGACACGAGAGAGGACTGTTCTCCGTGCCTGTCGTGTTTAGACGCAGCTCTCCCGTCTCTCTGATAAGGAGCACACTTATGAATGGGTTAGACAGGCGGCTGCTAGGCTGGGAGAGTCACTCTGGGAGAGACACGAGAGAGGACTGTTCTCCGTGCCTGTCGTGTTTAGACGCAGCTCTCCCGTCTCTCTGATAAGGAGCACAATTATGAATGGGTTTAAGTTGGCTCGTGTCTCAGATGAATCATATAGCCCAGCTAGTTAATCCTGTAATGCCATCTGACAAAGCTCACACCTGGAATCGCCTTGCAGCCCTGAGTAGGGCTTTCATTTCTAAAACAATCTTTTGCAAGTAATATTAGGGCTTTAGATCTGATGTCACGTAGAGCTACGACTTCATGGTATGACTGAAAACACTGGGTGTGAAAATGACCTAAAGGTCTGCACTGTCAAACCATTCTGAACAAGTGAGAGAACGTGTGGATTTCCTGGAAAGGAAATGGTCTGACCCTCCCTTCCTCAGTTCCTATGTTCTCCATAAGCACTTCTGGATATTCAGTCTAAACATCATTATTCAATAAACGTGCCCTGGCCTCTTTAAAAAAAAAAAAAAAACTAAACTAAAGACTTGGGGAAACTTTATGTGCAAGCCAAAAAAGTTCAACTTTTTTTTTTTAATAATAATGTTCAGTAAAACAAATATAAGCTTTCAGTGGCTGACAACCTATTTCAGTTCACTGCATTTCAAAAATGTTTTGACTCTAGGCCCTGTTTGTTTTTCAGCAATTTCAATCTGTCTCTGAATATTCTACAAATGACCCAGAGGAAATGGCCTTATCATACAAATGGAAAACTGAAAACCCACTTTAAAACAAACAGAAGGGAGAGGTCCTTGAAAAGGGAACTAAATCTCAAAACACCACTTCCTGCGCTCAGCTCTCTCAACAACCTTCTCACCAGGAGAAGAAACACAAATCCCGAAGCTTAATCCATCAGTTTCTGACAGTTATTTTATCAGGGCATAAACAGAAAAGACACCCCGAGTCCAAATACGTCGTCTCCACTGAACTTTTATACACAAGTCTAACTGTACTTCTAAGGGAAAATATTTTCTTAAGCACAAAAGAGAGGGAAAAAAAAAAAAAAGACCAAAAGCAGTAGAGCGGAGGTTCCCTTTTTAAAGAGCCTCTGTCAAAAGGCAGAGTCCCCTGGCCTCTCTCAGAGATCACCTCTTCGCCTCACTCCCCGAGCCTGCTTCTCCTCACACAACTCCGGGCCCTTAAAGGTGGCGCCTCCACTTGGCACGGAAAGGCAAGGCGGGTGTGAGGCTCGGCGGGTGTGAGGCTCCGGCCAGCACCGGAGGAGGCCGCCGTGGAGGCTCGCGTCTGCAGCGACTCACCCCGAGGGAAAAACCGCTTCCTGAGGAGGTTCCGCAGCTCCGGTGGTTTTGGAACACATCTTTCAGAGGTGGCACTCACGGTAAAGCGACTCAACGCTGCGCCCCAAGTACCACTGGGCTTGTCCCCGAGGACCTTCCTCGAGGCGAGACTGGAGCGCGGGGGAGCCCGCCCGTGACACGGCCTGCGGCAGGGTACTGGCAGACCTGGGGGTTATCAGCAATGCTTTGTGGTTATCTCAGCCCCACAGCATTCACACAGACAGACAATGCAGGGCCATCCTTCCATAAAACTTTTCTCCCTCTCCGCCCACATGCTCTTCAACTCCACACCGTAATTTACATTATTACACTGAGGGACAAAATATGGGCTTGAGCTTAGCAGAAACCTGTCATCCCACGGACCCTGAAGAATCCTACTGTGGATCCCCTCGTCCTCCGGATCGTGAACAAATCAACCTGCATTACTTCAAAGGAAGTGACCGCCAAGCGAATGGACCAGAAGAACTTGGTGAGGACCACCTTCTGCCTGAAAAACGCCCCGCAGGGTCATGCTGACAGCGAATCCACAGGCTCCCCAATCGCTCCTGAGTAACCGCACTTGTGACAAACACGATGGCTCCCAGGGTTGACCTGGGCAGGGGGAGCGGGGGGCACACTTTGCCGCTAAACGAACCAAATGATCCCCCGCTGGTCTGCCAGGCTAAGCTAAACATTTCTGTGTTTAGGCCATGATGGCCTCTGCGAATTCCTCTCCACTGCCATTCAAATCATTCAGACCAAAATGACAGTCAGTATGTATTCACTTTCAGTGTTCCAGGCATGGTTCTGAGACGTTTACACGCATCGGTGCACTTGATCTTCATGACAACCCTACGAAGCAGGGATCATTAATACGTCCCCTTGTCAGACAGGGCGGCTGGGGCACGGGCGAGCAGAATGGCAGAGCTGGGGTGTGTGTCCAGGCGGCCTGGCTCCATAGGCCACCCCGGGGACCACACTGCTCCATCCCCCCGGGGTACCTGTGACCCAGCGCACTGCTGCACACACACTCACCAACAGCGGTCAGATGTGAGCACACACACTCACCAACAGCGGTCAGATGTGAGGGGCTCGGGTACATGTGGAAGCCAAGAGAGGTGCGATCTTGTTTGGCTCTCATCATTAACTGTGAGGCTTGGGGCAAGTACCTCTCACTCCCTCAGCTTCAGTATGATCATTCATCTGCACAACCCTGCAGGAGCGGGGGAAGGGGAGATGAATATCCCTTCTACCTCTAAAAGTCCACAGCACTCTACTAGACCTGATAAAGTCACTAGATTACTGTGTGACATTTAGAAAGCAACGGTGAAGACCCTAACAAGGGAACAGAAAGTAAAATAAGTCTCTTGATTTCTGTCGGATAAAAATCAGGTCTACTACCTGAATGGCCTGGTGAGCCCCTGGCCGTGCCCAAGGCAGCCAGGTAGGGCGCACGCTAGCTGGATGGCCTACTTGTTGGTACCTGTGTGTGTGCACGCTCACATGGAAATGGGGTGTTCTTAGTGAGGAGAGTCCACTACAGCAGCCCCTTGGGATGCTGGGACACCCAGAGCAGAGCTCAGTGTCACCCCCAGTCAAACTCTGACAAAGCAGGTCTAGTTTCAACCATGTGATAAAACTGAGAGTTCTTTGTAATCTTAGTTCAGAAAAAATGAAGTCTATTTACTTACACACACACATACACACACACACAAACACATGAGTCTTAACACCCACCAGCATGGAGAAACTGTCCTTATTTGCCATAAAGACAAAGAGTTCCCTGGATCCCAGGTGTGAGGAAGAGAGGCAGTACAGGCGTCATCTGAACTGCGTGGGAGAAAGGACGCTGCTGAATGGGTGGGCTCTTCTGGGTTCCATCCAGGCAGCTGGTATCAACCAGTCATGCCTGGATGACTCAACTATGAAGAAGGCCATGATTCTTTGTGTTTTTTGAGAGACCCTTGCCTGCTGCTCTTCTCAGGAAGTCTCAGAAAGAGCAGGGCAGGCCATCTACCAAAATGAACCGCAGCACCAGGGGGAAAGCCCTGCCTGATTCAGTGTAGGAGGGTAAAGAATGAATCTAAAAGCTTAAAACGAGCGGTACCTGTCCTTTCTTTGGTTTAATGAGAACCTACTCCATTTGTGGGCAGAGGACCCGAGACCAATACAGGGGCAGAAGAGGTAGACCTGATAAAGAAACCTACCCACTTGTCACAGGAGCAGAAGGGCAGCACAGGGCTCCTCCCCTGCTCTTTCCAAAAACCTGACGGACTTCACCTTCCTTCTCCCAGTTTAGCCAGAACTTAAAATTGAGAGAATAGCGTTGAAACATGTATCTTACTCACTCCTTGGAAGAAAGTTATGACCAACCTAGACAGCATATTAAAAAGTGGAGACATTACTTTGCCAACAAAGGTCCATCTAGTCAAGGCTATGGTTTTCCCAGTAGTCATGTATGGATGTGAGAGTTGGACTATAAAGAAAGCTGAGCACCGAAGAATTCATGCTTTAGAACTGTGGTGTTGGAGAAGACTCTTGAGAGTCCCTTGGACAGTAAGGAGATCCAAAAAGCCCATCCTAAAGGAAATCACTCCTGAATACTCATTGGAAGGACTGATGCTGAAGCTGAAACTCCAATACTTTGGCCACCTGATGTGAAGAGCTGACTCATTTGAAAAGACCCTGATGCTGGGAAAGATTGAGGGCAGGAGGAGAAGGGGATGACAGAGGATGAGAAGGTTGGATGGCATCACCGACTCAATGGACATGAGTTTGGGCAAACTCCGGGAGTTGGTGATGGACAGGGAGGCCTGGCGTGCTGCAGTCCATGGGGTCTCAAAGACTCAGACACAACTGAGCTACTGAACTGATGTATATTACCGTATGTGAAACAGATGACCAGTGCAAGTTCGATGCATGAAGCAGGGCATTCAAAGCTGGTGCACTGGAACGACCCAAAGGGATGGGATGGGGAGGGAGGTGGGAGGGGGGTTCGGGACAGGGGGACACATGTACACCCGTGTATGGTGAAAACCACCACATTATTGTAAAGTAATTAGCCTCCAATTAAAATTAATTTTAAAAGAGTTCTTAGGCTCTAAAAAGGGGGAAGTACCTGGAGTCCACTGCTGACGCACACAGAGTCTTGAGTCGGCAGACCGAGGATCACCCAGTTAGTGTTTAGCCCACAACCAGGGCTCCCTGGACCTAAACCTCGGCTACTCTGCAGCATCACTGTGTGAATCCCGTTGAACCCAACCCGCTCCAGGCCATGTGCTTCCAAAGGCACAGACCTTTCTGTAATCCCTCTGGGCTGCAGAGACTGCTTAGAGGCCATCTAGCAGAGGTAGTTTATTTTTGACATAAAAATGCTGCTTAAGTGGAAAAAACTTTGTCGGTTCTTTTTCACAGCCATCTGGGTATTTGGTTTCATTTTCTTTAAAGATGAGATTGGTGGTTTAGTCCCTAAGTCATGTCCCACTCTCGCGACCCCATGGACTGTAGCCTGTCCATGGGATTCTCCAGGCAAGAATTACTGGAGTGGGTTGCCATTTCCTTCTCCAGGGGATCTCCCCAACCCAGGAATTGAACCCTGGTCTCCTGCATTGCAGGCAGATTCTTTACCAACTGAGCTACAAAGGAAGCCCGGATTACATTGTGTGTGTGTATATATATATTTATTTATTTAAATGAGAGGTTTGACTTTATCTCCATTTAGAAATTCATTCAAAGCCAAATATGTATATGTGTATATACATGTACTTTTGTATGTATATACATGTATAAGCATGTAGTTTGTTAGGTTACATACAGAATTTCTATTAAGATTTCTTAAATAGACAAACAATATGGTGTTGAAGTATTTATCTGATTTGATTAAAATTTTGTATGTCACCAAATTTTTAAAGTAACAGTCAAAGGCTAAGCCGTTTCCTTGGCTAAGATGAGGTTGCTGCTGCTGCTAAGTCGCTTCAGTCGTGTCCGACTCTGTGCGACCCCATAGATGGCAGCCCACCAGGCTCCGCTGTCCCTGGGATTCTCCAGGCAAGAACACTGGAGTGGGTCAGAGCTCACACAAATGGCACGGTTTACTTACACACAGACTGCTACTCTTCAGTCCGTGGGCACTCTTCCGCAATGCTTCTAGATGTAGCACACGTCAGAGGAGAGGCCACGCACTAAAGAAAGGCTGGTACGGCGCGAAGGCAGAGCAGCCTTCCTCTACGGACCCCTCTGCCAGGAAGCGTGGGGCCAGGCACGGGCTGCACTTGAGCAGAGACCCGTAAATCCTCCTGTTAGTCTGTTTTATCAGGAGATGCTGTTTGCAGGTTGGCTTTCCCATGTCGATGCGTCTCTCTAGAAGACTCTATCTCTGCCATAGTTGTTGCTAAACTGCAAAATCATCAGAAGGATTATGCTCGTGTGTGTTCTCAGGCATGTCCGACTCTCTGTAACCCCGTGGACCGTAGCCTGCCAGCCTCCTCTGTCCATGGGATTCTCCAGGCAAGAATACTGCAGTGGGGTGCCATTTCCTTTTCCAGGGGAACTTCCCAACCCAGGGTTCGAACCCGCATCTCCTGTGTCTCCTACATTGGTGGGCAGATTCTTTACCACTATGCCACAAGGGAAGTCCCATAGGAATCCATTATTAAAAGTTAATTTTCTATAAGCCAACTTTCAGGATGAAGAATCAGAATCCCCATACTGAAAAATCTGAGGAAGAGACTCAGACATTCTTTGAATTTCTTTTTTCTTCTCTTTGTACAATAAAGAGACATTTTTAAGTTTCTTCGTCCTGGAAGGAAACTGCAGAGATTCTGTATTCGGGATCTGTAGTTCTTTTTCCTCCTCTAATAACAGCTTTAAAATATAACCTCCATGCTCACCTAGCACCCCTGACAGAAAGTGTTAGTCACTCAGTTGTGTCTGACTCTTTGTGACTCCATGGACTGTAGCCCACCAGGCTCCTCCACCCATGGTGATTCTCCAGGCAAGAATACTGGAGTGGGTTGCCATTTCCTTCTCCAGGGGATCTTCCCGACCCAGGGGTTGAAGCCGGGTCTCCCACATTGCAGGCAGACTCTTTACTGACTGAGCCACCAGACAGAAAGATGCCAAAAAAGGGTAGAAGGTGCAGAAAAGCAGGAAAGGGGTGGGCATGGAGCACTGCCGCTTGTTGCTGAGCTGAGCTCTGGGCTTGATGGGGTTCATGTGAAAGGCACGCTACAGCAGAGGCGTGCGCCCGCTGTGGAGGGGCCTGGCAGGGAGGCGACGGCGTGCGCCCGCTGTGGAGGGGCCTGGCAGGGAGGTGACGGCAAAGGCGCTGGCAGTGGCCGACATCTCCGGCACACCTCCTAGCTCCGGGCACTGTGTCAAGCGCTTCAAAACATCATCTGAACTGACCCTAATAATGCCTCTAGGAAGTTAGTATTGCTGTGACCTCCGCATAAAGGACAGAAAGGAGGGCTTTTTGCCCAAGGTAACACTGTCAGGAAATGGTCGGGTTAGGCTCTTAAGACAAGTCCTCAGGTAAAGAACCAGGCTTTTAACTCTATACACAATGCTACCTACCTACCGCAGAGGTAGTTCTGGCCCTAAAAGGGGTCCAGTAGCTAGCTTGATGGGATTACAAATGTGAATATAATCACAGTAAGACTTGCACTGTTAGTCGCTCAGTTGTGTCCAATTCTTTGCAACCCCCTGGACACCAGGCTCCTCTTTCCATGGGATTTTCTAGGCAAGAATATTGGAGCGGGTAGCCATTTCCTACTCCAGGAGACCTTCCTGACCCAGGGATCGAGCCTGGGTCTCCTGCATTGCAGGCAGAGTCTTTACCATCCGAGCCACCAGGGAAGCCCTAAGACTTGCATTAATACACTTTAAATCATATAAGTTATCCATAATCATCTAAGAGTTAAGCTGATCTGCACAGGGGAAAACAATACAAATAATTATTCTCGAAATCTGGAGATGTCAGAGAAAGTGAAGGAATGGCCCTACATCCGGCCCATGAGGCTTCTAGGGTGGGTGGAATTTCCTGCATGTCCATCTCTCCCCTATTCTTTTTCATGCCCACACAAAAAATTTAAAGTGGATACACTTCTGTCTTCCCTCAGAAACTTGAAAACTCCACTAAAGACTCCCTGGGGCTCTAGCGCTTTTTCTCCCTCTGCTCCAGGGCCTTGCATGTAAACAACTTAAAGTATACTTTATCTTGGCTGAAGATAGTAACGACTGAGACTGGATCACTTCCACTGAAAAGACACTCTGAAGTTAGAAAACCAAAACAGAACGCTGGATGTGTTTGCAATTTCAACCACAACCCCTACTCCACCTTAAATAGCACGGGCTGCTTTCTCATGGAAAAATAAGATTTATTACTAGAAAAGTTAGACGCACAAAAACAGTAACTTATAAGGGAAACTAGCAGAGCTCCTTTGCAACAGAAGATTTTAATCAGGAGAATAGAGCAGTCGAATTCCAAAATAATCTAGCCTGAACAGCATTTACTTTGGGTATAAAGAAAATGACGTTGTTACAGTCGGGATCCGAAACAACTGTTTCATACAGAACCAGCTACAATGCCCAGTTCATTCCAAATTGGTGGGGAAAACTTTGCACTCAAATCTAAGAATGTACAGCCATGGGAGTCTCAAAGTGTGTCATACGAGTTCACAAACTAGCCTAGATTTTCTAAAACCTTGTTGTTTTTAAATAAAGTTTTAACTTGTGGGTAAGTTTGTTCAAAAGGGAAAAAAAAGCATGAGATAAAAATATGGGATTTAGTAAATTAGAACATCTTCTCAAGAGTAAATAGCGCATTCCACTAATACCATTCTGACTGGAGGTTATAGTACTTCTAGAAGCTTGGCACCTCTTGGTGTTGCTGTTCAGTGGCTAAGTCACGTCTGACTCTGCGACCCCATGAACTGCAGCGTACCAGGCTTCCCTGTTCTTCACGATCTCCCGGAGTTTGCTCAGACTCATGTCCATTGAGTCAGTGATGCAGTCCACATGTAGACAGACATTATCCTGACGAGGACAGGAGAGGAAAGGCCAACAGGTAGGAATGAGCCAGGACTGTCGCCATGTCCTCGGGCAGACACACCACTGATGCAGTCCTGTTCATGGTCCCACAGGCAGTGACGCGAGCAGTGTGGCAGCTCTCTCCTCAGCCACCACTTACGGGCTCACAGGACAGGTTTTCAGGGGACAAGCGCTCCAAGGACAGGCTCTGGAATCCCCACATCGGCTCCCTGCCAGATGTGTCCGTGGGGTGGGCAGGGGGCTCCTCTCCCCGGACTCCCTGGACCCTCTCCCTGCATTTCCCACAGGTGCAAGTTCTGAGGTCTCATCGCTACATCAGCCAGGAAACGTCGGAAGGCACGAACTCGGGTGAAATCAAACTATCTCCTTGTCTAAAAGTGTGACAGGAGAAAATACTGAAACTATCGTTTTCAATGAGATAAACGTATATAAAGAAATCCTTTATATCTCTGTTGCCCAACAGCACAGATGACTAAAAGCAGCTGTAACCCCTTCACTGAAGTCAGTGGGATGAGCCTCAGTAAAAGCCTCTCCAGAATGGGAAGAGCTGGATCCCTCACCAAGCTGGGATGTATTTTAAACATGGCAGTTCAGCATCTCTAAGGATGCCCTGCAGAACTGAATGGATATGGACGGGAAATTTTTCAGATCCCCTAGTGAGCAGAAAATATTCTCAATAAGCCATTCAATGCATGCGCTGGCTTACAGATCGAATAGGAGGTCCCCTGGAGGAGCACAGATGTTCCTGCTAAACCTCCCTTCAAGGTTCAAAGGCACTAGCAGGTCTTCAACCTGAATGTGAACAGACACTTAACAAGGGCCGGGCGGTGAGAGCCCCTGAGGCTTCTGTCGCAGGAAAAACAAAGAAACAAGACGAGAGGGATGGGCAGAAGGCTCTGCCACCCCTGGACAGAGACACTCCTTGTGAAGGGACAGAGAGTTCAAAGGCGCCATGGCCGTGAAGGAACCATTCAGACTGGGAGGCCTCTCCTGTTCCTGGGCGGCTCAGCTCCTAACAGGGTACCTCAGGCTATGACGCCTAGATAAATAGATGCCCAAACCATCACACTGACCAGAGGCACTGTCCACTGTAAGGCGCTCTGCGGTAACTGGGACTTTGTGCTGCACAAAAGTCAGGAGGCAGCTCCTGCCCGCTTGGGTTCCAGGCTAGACGTGGGGCATCTGCACAGGCTGGCTGCTCCCTCCTGCCCCGCTCAGCTGCCCCTCTCCGCTGCCTCTCTCCACTGCCCCTCTCCCACACCCTGTGGATGAAGAGGGGCATCTCAAGTTCCTGGCACACACTGGCTCTGGAACAAGCCCTAAATACTACCCTGCTAGCCCAACTCCCTCATTTGAAACATGAGGTCAGCTCAGAAAGGAATAAGGGACATGCCCAGAGTCACAGAGCGAGTCACAGGCACCAGAAAGCCCAGTCTCAGGACAGCCCCCTACACGCCGCTTCAGCTCCAAAGGGCGGGAACGTGGCCCTGCGTACAGGCCTGCAACACACACACACACAGACACACGCTGGACGCTAAGTCAGGAGAGGGGCCCGTGGACGCGGACCTCCTCCACCCTGTTTTCACACGCCGAACGCTGAGTCAGGAGAGGGGCCCGTGGACGCGCACCTCCTCCACCCTGGTTTCACTCCAGCTGCTGGGGCTCCCACTTCTGCGTTCCGGTGAGAAACAAGGACCCTCTGATGAGGGCTGGAGGAGACGCAAGCTTCAGTCACTTATGCAGCCAAGAAAAGAATTATAGTCTGCTGCCATCTGTGCATTCGCCTTCCTGGAAGAGGCGTATTTGGGTTTCAAAGTAAGTGCTTCTTCTCAGTCAACTCAGGCTGAGGAAGGGTAACCAGTGGTTACTGCCTCCACAGAATTACAGGGCAGGATGTCAGGCTGTGGAAACAGCCCAAGGCAGACAGTGGGAGAATGAAACCGGTTCTCTCAAGCCACCTGCCTCCATCCAGCCTCCATCCAGCCAGCGGCACCCATGGCTGCTCAACCCGGGAGCTCCTCTACCTGCTCCAACTCCAGGCTCCTAATTGCTTTTCAATCTGCTCTTATATAGAAGATCCTAACTGGTCACAGAGAGCTAACCTAAGGAGCCAGAATTAGTATGATTTCATAGAGCCAAGGCTTCCCTGGTGGCTCAGCTGGTAAAGAATCTGCCTGCAACGCAGGAGACCTGGGTTCAATTCTGGATCGGGAAGATCCCCTGGAGAAGGGAATGGCTACCTACTCCAGTATTCTTGCCTGGAGAATTCCATGGACAGAGGAGCCCATGGGGCTGCAAAGAGTCAGACACAACTTAGCAACTAACACTTTAACATAGAGCCAAGTAATGAATTTTTGGAGTTGAAAATACACTTTGTGAATTACTTTAATCTCATTTTCCCAAAGAGTAAATAAAGGCCGCGGAATGAGGTTAAGACTGTGAATGTAAACAGAACTAGGGCCAGAGCCCACGTCTCCCACCTCCCAGCATGATGCTCTTCTTAAGGCCCCAGGATCAGCGTCAGATGTGGGACAACTGCAGAGGCCTCCCTCCACGGACAGGTCAGGAGGTCTCCCCAGGCTGGTCAGAGTCACGCTGGCCTCACACACACAACGGCCATGGCAAAACAATCACTCAAAGGCCTTGTCCATCAGTTGCTCAGCAAGATGGAACAGGGGCTGGAGAAATATGCGGGGAAAGGTCTGTGACGAGTGGAGCAGCCCTGAGGCAGAGGGAGAGGACAGCATGTGAGCGGAATGGCCTCCGAGCACAGGAGGGACCCTCCTGGCCACACAGCATGCAGTACTGCAAGAAGAAAGACCCCTGAGCCCTGTCCCTTCCTTCACAGCGCCACTCGTCCTTAACCAAGTTGGTGTAACTTGGTCACACGCAGACTGCTGTGTCCTCAGTTGTTTTCCTAAAGCTGAGTGCAACACAAGATAAACACTGCTTCCACACCAGCCAGCCCTGGGTGGGTCCCGATCCTCACCACACCCTGTGCAGCTCCGGCAGATGGACCTCAGGGTCCTGAGAAGAGCCAGAGCCACAGGCAGGGCTCTACTGACCCAGGGCCGGGGGTGGCGGAGGGTGCTCCCAGGAGGAGCAGCAGGGCACATGGCAGCAAGTGTGTGCACGCGCGTGTGTGTGCGTATGCGTGTGTGTGTGTGTTGTACAAATTGAAACAGTTTGTTAGCAAAAATGTCGCTTTCCTTTGAAAAGAAGAGGTGGCTTTCCCAGCACGGGGCTGGGAAGTCCACCCTGCTCATCCTGCGGAGCCCGGAGGACAGAAGCCCACAGGGAAGCTGGGGCCGCGGCCTCGGCGGCTTGTCGCTACGGTAAATGCGGCAACTGGAGTTCTTTGGTCGTGTTCCAGGTGGAGACTTGAGTTCCCTCATTTTCAAGCTTCGGAAAATGCTCAGCTCTGTAATTTCCATGGTGACCGCAAAGTCGAAGCCAAGGAGGGGACCACACCCTGGACTGCTTACCACACCCTAGACCTTGACCTGGCTCCTCAAGGTCAAGACGCCAGAAAATCCAAGGCAAAGCCCACCCTCCACCCACTTCCTCCTCCGGCTGACTCCGGATTGCCTGCTACACCTGTGGGCCACGTGCCCACCTAGGATCTTGAGGCGGCACTGAATCACCTGACACCTGGACAGACACTGACCTGCTTGTCACAAAGCTGACGCCAGGTCAGCATCTGAGGCCCCGCGCTGCGGAATTCGGCGAGCAGGTTAGGCCTTGAGCAACAGGATCCTTCCTCACACCGTAACTGGAAGGGCCCAGAGGTGGTTCCTCCATCACGGTCACACACTCAGATCTTTGCACCAATCACACGCAAATCCGTGTTCCTCACATCGACCACTGCCTTGGGAGCCAGGAGTGCTGGAATCCTCTGGGTGAACTGTTTCAACCAGAGAACATATCACGAACCTCTAAGAGCCAGCTCACCTGAGGAGTCCCCCAAGGGACTGACTAGAGACACATGTTCCAGTGGTCAGCGACCGTCTCCACTGCCCAGCCAGGCCTGAGCCTTCTGATTTGTAAGCTGCAGAGACAGTCTTTAACTGTCGTTTTTGTTTACCTTTTAAGCAGCAAAATACGAAAGAAATACAAATGTTTCCCTGTCATCCCGTCACCCGGAACCACAGTCTTGTCCTGGGAAAGCCGGACTAAAGTGTCCACACGTGGTAGCTGTGCTCCTCTCCTCTCTTCTCTTCCCCTCTCCTCTCCTCTCCTTTCTTCAGCAATATTTAGACAAAGGACCTAGGAAACCAGGAGGGATGAACAGCAAGGAGAACTAAACCACAGGATGTGAACGTCTCCCACACAGCCTGGCCACAGGCCTCTCCCCGCCCGGCCGGGATGACTGCCTGCTGCTCCAGGAACATTCTCTCTAGGTCTTCTCGGGGGGGAGAATGTCCATTTCAGCTGCCAGCATCCTTTTTCTCACCCCTTCAGGTACTCACAGCTCCCATTAACAACAGGCCTGAGACAGGGAAGCCATAAGTAAAGGTGACCAAGGCTGGATGAATACCAAATAAAGCAATGTCAAGGTCAGCGGCTGTGGGTGGGGCAATTTGATACTTACCCTGAACACCCCCGGTCACCCTTTCCTCACTTAGGACTCAGAGTCAACACAGCATCCCTCAGCTTGGTGTTCAGCCTCATTACTTACCTACCTTCTTGAAGATAACTGTCTTAAGTTGTTTAAAAGAGGAAGCAGAAATCGTTCAGTGGATGGTGGATACAGCAAGGTGGAGAAATGACAGAAAAAGAAAGAGAGTCATCATTTCCACGTCAAGTACAAATGTCTTACAGATGAGGAAACGGACGAGCAAGAGAGGAAGCGACTGGGTCTCGGGACCAGCACAGGCTGGGCCGGCAGAGATGCTCGGGCTTTGGGCCTCAGTCCCGGCTCCCCTGGCTGACAGGCAGGGCTCCACGGAGCACCAGCTGAACCAACAAAAGGGAGCGGCTGGGGGAAGTGCATTCTGAGCAAGGCCACTCTGCTGCCCGCCCCGCTTCTGAAGACAGGCTGCAGGCACTCTGGGACCTCTGAGGGGCTGGGGAACACACGCTGCTCACAGACGATGGGGGAGGTCAAGGGCGCCCACCAAACACGGGAGGGACGTCAGTCATCCTCGGAGCAACCTGCAGGCCCCCTTGCACTTTCTCCTGCGTTGTTTCCCTTCACCCCCACAACAGTCTCATCTTCCGAGTAAAGAAACTGGGGACCAAAGACGCTCTGCAGGGCCCACAGCTGGTGAGCAGCCGCCACAGCAACCGGGCCCACACCTTCCTCTCGTACACCCCCTCCACCCGACGTCACTAATGACAAAAAGCCAAACCCCGAGGTAGACCAGGGGACTGAACCACACCCTCAGGCCAGCTACACAGTCACAAACGTTCCCGCTGGATCTCTGACATCCCCACTGGAACCCAGTACGGGCTCTGCCTCCCCTAGAATTTCAGGACGGGGCGTTTCTGGAGCAGGGTCAGCCCGGCCTCTGCTGAGAGCGCCCTCGTGGCTCGCTCTCCCTCAGGAACTCTGACCTGAGGGCAGGAACCACGGTGTGGCCAGAGCCGGCCCCGTCACCTGACTCAGCTCTGGTGGCATAACCCAGCTGTGCAGGTGGGTGCCCTTCAAGGGACTTCCAAACACGCCAGGGCTGAGCGACAGAGCTGGAGACAGGACGTGCGCCTCAGGGAGCCAGAGAATCCCACAGAACTTTCTGTCCTTTGTCCTTTCACACTGCAAGGCAGCTTAAAATCAGTCCCCACAGAGCTGCACAGACCATGCCTTGCAAGAATCCACTCGGAACCATCAGAAGGTCCCCTCAGCAAAGTGGGACCAAAGGGACTTCAGTGTAAATTATTGCCATCAGCACATATTCCTTTAATAATTTTGAAAACAAGTTCAAAATGAAGTTTAAAAGCTATAAGGATAGTAGATGGCACTGGAAAATCACGGAGGCAAATGGAAACTGACACTTTTAAATTACTAAAGCTTTAGAAAAAGTAATCTAGACATGAAATCTTTATAAAAGCAAAATGGGGAAAAGAGACTCATTTATGAATTTTAAGAATTTTTTAACTCATAGTAACATTAAAAAAAAAAAGTAATTTTTAAAGGAGCCAAAAAATTGCTAGGCATTTTCACATATTTTCTCTCATTTAATCTCTTCAATAACCATGGAAAAAAGATATCATCCACAAATTACAGCCCAGGAAATACAAGCTAAGAGGCTTCACACAACTGCACAGCTACTAACTCCTGGAGCATAAAGAGAGAACGGGCCAGCCCGGGAACACAGGAAAGCCCTGGAAGAGCAGGCAGAGCTGCAGGCCACGCGTGACCTGACCTGTGGAGAGAGCCAGAAGGAGCGGCCAGGTCCCGACAATGTCTCAGCTGCACCCCAGTGGGGGGCACGGGCCCCTGTGTGTGCAGCTCTGTTCTCCATGTCCTAACACAATGAAACATACACTCTCTGCAAGGACGTGAGCACGAAGACGTGTTCACCAAGGGTTGATGGTTTTGTGCTCGCTACCCATCTTTCCCCCTCAGTCTTCCTTCCACCAAAGGCTTCATGGGAGGTGTCTGGTGGGAGCGAGTGGGTAGGGGCAGGGGCAGGCGCTGCAGAGGAGCTGCCTGGAAGCCAGCACAGCGAAGTCCTGACGCTTCCTGTGTGAGCAAACCACCGCCCCACATGCATGACCACCAGTCTGCAAGGCCAAGTCCTCTCATGTGCTGATGTTAGGAAGAATAACTTCCACATAATGACAGCCATGCTTTATTCACACTTGCTGAGCTTTTTATTAATGCGGGAGAAATGCTGTTAAATGCTCCCACACACTGCACCTCCATTAACAGTCACAACCACCACCCACGCACCTCGGTCAGTACCGTCATCATCCCAACCACACACAGGAAGAGACTGAGATTCAAACGCGTCTGCGCAGTTCACTAGAGCTCAGCCGGTAAGACAAGGAGGCAAAACTTAAACCTCAGTCCAGGCTCATAGCCATTGAGCTCAGATGCTTTCCACAAAATATGCTTCACGTCCTTTTTATCAAGCATTCTCTTTCTCCTTTATTATCAAAGTTATGAAACCTTGGAGATATGTCCACTTGGGGAAGCCCAAGAATACTGGAGTGGGTAGCCCATCTCTTCTCCACAGGAACTTCCCAACCCAGGAAAAGAACCAGGGTCTTCTGCATTGCAGGTGGATTCTTTAGCAGCCGAGCTACCAGGGAAGCCCCAAATATCCACTTAGAAAGAGGCAAAAATTTTATGCTGATAGGCTATGTAAGATAAATGACATGATGTTGGAAATACGAACTTAAAATTTAAAACTTACCTGTACTCAAAGCAAGAAATACCAGCTTATGCCATATACACTCACCAACACACCTGTCATACTCAGCTGATTACCCCAGCCATCCAAGCACTGGGGTTCTCACCGGCTTTGGGGGTGTCCTTGAACGCTCAACTTCAAGCACCTCAAAAATGGAATTACGTCCACACACTGACTTCGGCCTTTGTCCACCGTCTGACCCTACGGCGTCCCGCACGTGCCCTGGCCTGAACCTGCACGGGGGCAAGTGCTTAGTTGCCCGGGCGCGTCCGACTCTGCGACGCTATGGACGGCAGCCCGCCAAGGCTCCTCCGTCCATGGATTCTCCAGGCAAGAACACTGGAGTGGGTGGCCATGTCCTCTTTCAGGGAATCTTCCTGACCCAAGGATCGAACCCGGGTCTCAGGGAAGACTGGCAGCTCTTCCTTCTGAGCTACCAGGGAAGCCCCTAACATGAACAGAGACCTTCCCAGAGAGAACTGTGGCGCTGGAGTTCCCTCAGCTCCAGAAAAAAAAACTCCCTTTACACTTTCTTCTATAGATAACTGACTGGCCTTTGAAGTTTCAAAACCAACGCCGAATTCTCAGATCGTGTTTCTACACTAACAGCACAGCCAACTTCCCTTCAGAGCACTGATACCCCAGAAATAAGTGTGGCCGCCTGGTGCGGCCGTCTGGATGACAAAACCTCAAGCTGCTGACCTCCAGGCACCTGAAGTGGAGCAGGAGGTGGCTGGCATCGCCCTGGGGGCGGGGGCGCAGAGCAATGCCTGTGGCCCCAAAGGGCAGCAGGGCCCATCAAGGGAGCCCCTCACTGCCCAAGCGCCAGAGTCCCGCAGGAACACACCCTGGGCGCTTCAGTCGTCCTGGTTTACAAAACAATACCCAGGGATTCTCATTTTCCTAAGTTTCTAAGACTTCTTACAATGTTTTCCACTTGAAGCAAAACAGTTGGAGATCCAGGGAGTTTTCCGTTAGCCACAGTCACACACTGACCCAGCGACTGAACTGACCCGAACAGCCGCACGGAAGCCAGCACTGCCTGGGACCAGACAAAGAACATAAAGCGGATCCCAGTTACCTCCTCCACCAGCACACAGCCTCCGCGATGTTGTCAGGGGCGCGAAGGGCATCCTCGGCCCGTCTGTTCAGCAGACCCTCATCACGGGCCAGGGCTCTCCAGCGCCCGCCTCCAGCTGCTTCCTCTGGGAGTGCGGGCTGCAGCCCCCCGACTCTGCGGAGACATGCTCCCGGGAGGACACTGCTCCCTCAGGGCTGCGCTGGGAACGTGAAGAAGCCGAGGGAGTCACTTCCCCTCGCCCTGCCTCCCCTCTCCCTCCAAGACTGCTTCAAAAGTCCGGAGCCAGTGAAGTCACTCGTGACCTCACAGAGCTCCAGCTTAACTCTTCGGAAGCCAGACGGCCCGCGGACTGCCGTGCTGGCTTACTCGGAGGGGCCGCTGCTTCTGTGAGAGTCTGTCCGACCTCGTTTGCAAAAAAAAAGAAGAAAAAAGTGCTCATCTCAGCCTTGTTTTTCCTAAATAGCACTACAGGTTTCTGAGGTACTATTTTGCAAGACCACCACTTCCTACAGCACACGTTCTGGCTATCAAGAAATCACTGAAATAGGCAATAAATAGATCTGATTCACTTCTACTACGTAAAACTCAGCTGTATTAATAAAACTCATTACATTCATGCTTAATTTTATGCGATTCGCATTTTCCTATTTTCCAGTTTTATTTCTGCCTTTCTGCTCTCGTGAAATGAAAATATTCTTTTGTCCTTGTGTTCAAACCCTGCTTCAGACTGCCAGAAGTGGACAGGTAACACTCGCGGCTGTCAGATGTAGGCAACAACTGCCACCAAGGCATCTGAGGCTGGGACCTACAGGACTCGAAGGACGGAATGGACAGGCACCAGACCTAACTAGTGGATGACAGAGTCCGCATCCCAGCTCCTGAAGAGAAAGGAGACTGGTTTTGCTGCCTTTCATTTCCCATGTTTTTTGTTTCAGCTCTTGATATTTTTGTTGGGATTTGGGAGTTATAAGGATAAGGAAGTAAAATAACTAAAAGTTATTTTATAAATGGAAGTAGATAAAATTACATACTCTCAAAGAAAATGCAATATGCCCTTTCAAGAATTCTTTGGTTCACCCAGAAAATGATTACCACTTACTGTCCAGCAATTTCATTCCTAAATATATACCTAAAGAAACGCTCCACGTGTGCACGAGAAGCCACGAATTAGAATGTCCACTGCCACGCCATTTAAACAACAAAAATACAAGACAGCCAAAATGTTCATACTATGCAAATGGGAAAATTAGTTACAGTGCATATTCATGCAATGAATACTATTTAGCAAATAATATACTAGGGCCTTATGAATCAGTAAGAAAGAATCTCAAATATTGAACAAATAAGTGAGTCACAAAAGGAGATAAGATGGCACTTATATAAAGTTCGAAAATGTGCATGAAAATGGTATTTTTATGGGTTCACACCTATGAAGGCATGATATACACCCACAGGCCGTGGTCCTCTTTAGGAGAAGACAACGAGAGGGATGGGACCACAGAGGGAGGAAGGCACTGCACTGCTTTATTTCTCAAACTGGCTGGTGAGATCAGAGGCGCTTATTAACCCTTCTGGATGTGCCTCGGACGTGCAGAGGTTGTGAAAGTCAACTGCGTGACTGCCTTTCAAGTGTATTCAGTAGGCTCAGTCTAGAAAATTAACACACCAGGAGGAAAAGAGATTAATGAGCCCCTCACCTCCCAAGGCCCAGGCCCGAGCAGCTGTTCCTTATTGTGCCTCCATCCGGCAAGCCTCCCTGCCCACAACCACGCCCACACATCCACAGGTCCTCCAGAGCCCAGACTGGGAGCCCTGCTGTCCGGCTCATGCAGCGTTCCGTGTCAAGCTGTCTGCCTCCTCTTTGGGAGCATCTAGTACCTAGTATAGAAAAACTAAGTAAGCTCTTCATCTGATAGAACTGGTCACCCAGGATGTGCTGGACTCTGTTAACAGAGGTTCTGAGTCTCAAATCTAAAGACCTGCCAGCTTCACTGACTGATAGGAGGGACAGGCCCATGCTGACAAGTACAATATTATACGATGAGCCGAAAAATGGGTGCTAAGTGAATGGACTGTGAATGAGGAACATTTATAATTTTGTTTCACGATAATAATTATTCAATACCTCTTAATTTCTCTGCACTAAAGACTTCATATTACTACTCTTGACTGGAAAATGTTACCTTCTTTGCATGGAGGCGGGGCTGCTAGATAGGGTAATTATACAGACAATGAACTATCATTAAAGCTCCTCACCTTCAAGTAATCTAAGGCTCTTAGAATTATTATTACAGATAAACAGCATCCTACATTGATCTGACCGTGGCACACTCACAGCAGGTGACTCTGAGGAAGTTTTAAAGACAACAGTTCAAGCAGTGTTATTTCTGATAATCATAGCCAGCGTTGTGTGAGTAGCCATTAAGGGGTAGTAAATTATTACCCCTTTTCGCAAATGAGTAAGCTGAGGTTTAGTAGTGATAATTCACAAAATGTGAGTCAAAGCAGCCTGACGTAACCCACACTCTTCACCAGGAAACCACACTGATCCCCTCAGGAAAATGGGTCAACCTCTGTATTTCTAGAGCAGGGGTCACTACATCAAAGGTGACGAAAGAAATCGTTTCAAGGTTCACAGCCAGGACCGCTCACTTTTATGAACCTCTGTTAGGAGACTTCTCCCTGCCAGCAGCAGTGACCTGCAGCGGGACTGCCCCCTGCGAACAGGAACTGACTCACTTGGGTCTGCTGCTGCTGCTGCTGCTGCTAAATCGCTTTAGTTGTGTCCGACTCTGTGCGACCCCATAGACGGCAGCCCACCAGGCTCCCCCATCCCTGGGATTCTCCAGGCAAGAACACTGGAGTGGGTTGCCATTTCCTTCTCCAATGCATGAAAGTGAAAAGGGAAAGTGAAGTCACTCAGTCGTGTCTGACTCTTCATGACCCCATGGACTGCGGCCTACCAGGCTCCTCCATCCATGGGATTTTCCAGGCAAGAGTACTGGAGTGGGGTGCCATTGCTTTCTCCGCGGGTCTGCATTCTGCCTCTAATAATTTCCCACGCTTCTCAAACTGTAAAGTGCTTACAGGAATTGGTTAAAATACACACTTCGATTGAGCAGCTCAGAGGTGAGGTCTGCGTATTCATTTCCAACAAGCTCCAAGATGAGAGGCTGACAACTTAGGCTGAACATCAAAATCACCAGGGACTCTTTTTTTTTTTTCTTTCTCTCTCTTTTTTTAAAATTGTCCTCTATTTTTTTAAATTTTAGACCAATAATCTTGTGTTGGTCTAAGCTAGCATTGCCTGGGCACCACCCTAAACCAACAGAATCAGAATCTGGAGAGGTAAAGAGTGGGGGAGTCGGCGCCTTGAAAAGCTCCTCCCTTCTGTAATTCTAGATTCGGAGGAAAGTACCCGGGATGGAGGCTCACGCACAGACACATGCAGCACCAGCTGAGGTGTGGGGATTACGAAGTTGAAGCGTCTCTCTAACACTCAGGTGTTAGATGGTGGAGATGCAGTTTACATGAATCCTCACTAGCATCGTGAGAAAGATGGCACTCACCTCACCTGGCCACTCAGGTACTGAACAGGGGGGCTCTGCTAGGAGTCTGTGCCAGTTTAGCAAAGACTCTGTACTGTAGTTTACAGAGAGTTTCTAAGATCCAGGGGAGAAAAAGAAAAACAAGATTAAAGCACTGGAAACACACCCATGAGGGGCTCTGAGAAATGGATACTTGTATGTAAAATGCTTTCCAAGAACTTTATTTGGAAAAGGTTTCTGTCTTTTTTCTTCCCCATTGGATCAATGCCCCAAATTTCTCATCCAATGTTGCAGATCTTGTGTTAAGTGAGGTCTGATGAGAGAAACTGTTAGTTTCTTTAAAAGCGAAATAGTGCACTGATATAGGAATAGATTGCTGGATCACCCTGACCAGCTAAACTAGCTGCCAATCAGTTTTTATTTCGAGTTACGATTCTCCGTGTAATAACATGTAACCCCAATGTCCTTTATCATTTGAAGTCTTTCAATACAGTCTTTGATGAAAGGTCATCCACTTAGCCAGCAACCCCAGGCACTCTTCACACCAACGCCCAGGACATTACTTTGTATGTCATACGGTTTAAACTACAGACTTAGAACACTTCTGGGAAACCCCATTTCAAATCCAGGACCATTTCCTTAAGTCACCACCGATCTACACAAGAGACCCCAGCAAGCAGGGAGAGGCCTGTCGAGAGGACGACCACGCCAGCTCCCTGACGACCAGACTCTGCTGGGGACCAGAGGCAGGCATACACTCTGCCCAGGGGGCATCAGAAAGCCACATGAGCAGCACCAGGGCTCCTATGATCCCCTCTCCAGCCCAGCCTCCCCACGCTCGCCCTCCTGAGCTCAAGTGAGTGTCCCTCTAGATGGGACTCCAAGTTCTCGCACATGAGGGTCCTCCCTCTCCTCAAACAATCTGTGTAAACAGACCCCACTGCCAGGAGCCCTCCTACAAACCCTGCTGCTCTCCCTGACTCCTGCCGTCTCCAGACTTCGTAAGTCATCCACAAGGGTTCAGTTCAGTTGCTCAGTTGTGTCCAACTCTTTGTCATCCCATGGACTGCAGCACGCCAGGCCTCCCTGTCCATCACCAACTCCCTGAGTTTGCTCAGACTCATGTCCATCAAGTCGGTGATGCCATCTAACCATCTCATCCACACTGGAAATCTCACCATCACTTTGACGAAGCCCACACACCCTAGATTCAAACATTCACCAAATCCTGTGTCTTTTTCTTAATTTTCAGGCTTTTGCTTATTTATTTTCTTACATTCCTTAGACTACTACTCAGACTACTGCAAAACTCATGGTAGATTTAAAATGAATATCCACAAACTACAACTTAACAAATTCTTACAAGAGAACTGTAAATTGAGCAACAAGGTTATTTCCATTTGACCAATAAGAAATGGGAGGTTCATCGAAGTGAAACAGCCTGCCCAGGACCATGCAGCCAGCAGAGAGGATGACTTGACCTCCTGTCTTCCGGTCCCAAATCCCCACAGTTACACCACTCCACCAATGTACACTGAATTTTATGAAAGAAAGGGAAGCTTCAGGACACCCATTAACAGGTGTTTCAGACAGCTCTTCTCCAGGTTATTACTGTTGACAGTATTACTATTCTACATTTATATCCTACTGTATGCCAGGCATTGTGAATCCACCTACCTATCTATTCTTGATTTTTCACTTAATGTCATTTGCTTCTAAATAGGTGTTATTCATTCCATTTTATAGTTGGAAAGGTTCCCTGATGCTCTGTAATTTACTCAAAGTCACACCCCTAGTAAGTATCTGAAATAGGATCTGAACCCAGATATGACTGGCTCTGAAACCCTGGAGAGCCTCCACCCTCAGCACCAAGCAGGGACTCCTTTGGAGTTAAAAAAAAAAAAACAACTCACCATCACAACTACTTCAGGAGGCTCAAAGAGAAAATGAAAACTGACTTTCTACAGAAAAACTTCTAAAACATGAGAGGAAAGTCTGAAGACATCACTAGAGCAGGAATAATGAATCGGCAGGCAGGGACGCCTCACCTGATCCCCCAGCACAAGTTCACCAGATCAAGAGCTTTCCCTGTCACCAGCTTAGCTAGCGCCACGCGACTTTAATATTTTACATTATAGTAAAATACCTTCAGGGAAGTCCCAGGACTCAGCACTTTCTCTGGCAGGTTCAGTTAGTCACTCAGTCGTGTCTGACTCTTTGCAACCCCATGGACGGTAGCCCGCCAGGCTCCTCCGTCCATAGGATTCTCCAGGCTAGAATACTGGAGTGGGTCGCCATTTCCTTCTCCAGGGGATCTTCCCGACCCAGGGATCAAACCTGGGTCTCCTGCATTGTAGGCAGTTTCTTTACCGACTGAGCCACCAGGAAAGCCCTCCACTGCCGGGACCCAGGCTCAGTCCCCGTGGGGAACTAAGACACCACAAGCAGCGTGGCACGGCCAAAAAAAGTATTAATTAATTAGTTAAATACCTGCAGGTTTTACGTTTGAATGTCAAAAAATATTTGAAATTTACTTCAACAAATTTCTCTAAACATTGTTTCATGCGACCTTTTCCTAGACAGAAAGACACTAAAGAAAAAGGAAAACTGAGGAAGAAAAAAGCACTTCCAATGTCAGCATCTCATTTGATAAAGGGGGGAAAAGAGGCCGGCAGAAAAACCACAGCTCCAGCTGGAGTGGACGGACTGACTGAGCACTCCCCAGGCATAACAGCTGCACACAGATGTCATCCACCCCTCTGCTGGGCTCCTGGGACTCTGAGCGCCATCTGAAAGAACAACTGGGATGCCAGACATCGAACGTACCTGTTACACCGAAAAAGTAATTTTAAAACGCAGCTCTGTTGTGTATTTCAGAGAACCAAAAGAGAAGCTCCTGCCATATGGCTGTATTTGCTGTCCCTCTTTTCCTCTCTGTCTGAACCGAAGCTCAACAGAAATAAACAACACTCAGCCCCGTTCATGCTCACAGCAGCCGCACGTGTGCCCTGCAGGCCTCAGATCAGGACTCACCGACGGGAGCCACAGTCCTCAGGGGATGGGCCGGCGAAGAAGCACCCAGACATAAAGGAACCCATCGGACACATATAACTGAAAGTCTCTATTTGTCCCTTCTAATTTGGGAGCCATGTGACTGGATTCCACACAGCACCGCTGACCCCATCAGCCCGGGTGCTCCACAGCTGGACCACAAAGGGAGGGATGCTACGCTTTGCTCCTTTTCCAAAATGTCACGTTCCGTTCACGGGGTGAGCTCCTTCCTGATGGGCACGCAGCTCTCAGGCCAACATCAGTGTTCAAGCACCTGAGAGGATTTAACTATTCCTGCCAGAGCGATTCCAGGATCTTAAGGGGCCTTTTCAGATCCACCTGATAACACAAAGGTGCATAATCCTTTACAAGACAAAGAGTCAGCACACACACTCTTTATGTCCTTCCCAACCTGATTCTAGAGGGTTACTGCTTTGAAGTACTTTCTTCGTTGATGTGAGTGGAGCTCAGTCCCCCTCTGGCCACAAAGCCTGGCTATACCCAGGCCCGGGCGGCAATCCAGATAGGGCATGGAGCTGGGCTGGAGTGCCGCGCGTCCTGGCCACCCTCCCCAGCCAGGCTGCCTCCTACAGGGAGCGAAACAACAGAGAGCAGTGTCATCCACTGTTCAGAAGGAGAAACCACTGTCAGAAACCACCGTGAAATCATCTTGGCTGACAGTAAAAGCAGACGCTGATACAGAAAAGTATTTAAAAATAAATCTAGGCAAGGTCAAGCAAAAATACTGTTGTTTTGAGACCGAAATAAATGGTCTCTGGAGCCTGACCGCCTGGGTGGAAATCCTGGGCGTGGCACTGACCATTCCTGTGACTGGGCAATCTACTCAACTGCTCTGAGCCTTAGTTTCCTTATGTGGAAAATCAGAACACTAATGCCCCTTTCTCTTAGCTTATTATGAGAATTAAGAACCTTTTCTTTACTAAAGAAATAAAACCTACAGCATACATACGATGCACACACACAAGATGGTGTTCAGAGACTACCTAAAGTCAGCCTGCAATATTCTCTAACACTTTATGTATCAACATCAATACCTCAGCAGGAACGGGCTTCGTTCTTTTGGTTCAAGTCCAGCTGGAACCAAAGCAGTGTTAGCAGTGTAGCTTAGTCTTATCAGGCCCTCTCCTTTCTGCCTTCTTCAGAGTTCACTTTATCCAACAGAGTCAGATCCCTCAGTCCGCTCCCAAGGAAACAGGAGAGGCCAGTGAGTAGAGATGGAAAGTTGGGCACACACACTTGTTTCATGTACCACTTTTGCTGTGTTGTTTTATCACATTTCTGAATAAATTTTGAGTGTTTTTCTCCTTGAAGCCTTGACTCCCCTGACTAAGGAAAGCCAACTGGGGTGACGGCTGTGTTGTCAGCGTCCTAGTCCAGATTTCCTTAACAGGCTCAATGCCTCTGTCTACGCCTTACCTCTGCGGAGGGATGGTTTGTGCAGAAGAAATTTTTAAAAGCCTGATCATTAATTACCTTAAAAATCTATGGAGACACATTTATCAACGATTTGCAAAATTTTTTTCTGAAATTGAACACATACACCACCAACCACCACCACATCTGTAATTATTAACTCAGACTTCTGGCTCCATAAACATACGGCATGAGAGAAATTAGGGAAATTAGAAAGAATACACATATGAAACCAGGCAGCCTAGAACAGTGAGTGCACCTGGACTGGGAGTCAGGCGACTTGAATTCTGGTACAAGATCTGTCACCAGCTAATGCTACCCCACCCGACTCAGACTCAGATTCTTCACTGTAAAACAGGGCTAGCTAAGGCCCCTTCAAGCTGGAAAATGTTATAACTCTTCAACCTCTGGTGCTACAATTTCTCCAAAGCACCAAGAAGGCAGAGAAGGTAGAGAAACATAGGCAAGTTATTCCAGATTCTCTAAAATCTCTTATAATCATTGAGTCCATCATACTTTCTAACCCTGAACCACACACACACACACACACACACACACACACACACACACACCCCCCAAAAGGCCTCCTGCCAAGCTGGTCTGTCCACATTGCTAGCTGTGCTCAAGGAAGTCGAGATGGTGCGAGAGCTCATCTCTAACGTGCTTCTCATTCAGTACTGGAATTGGATCTCATTGCCGGGCAAGATTTCACAGTCTGACAATGCAGGTGATGCGGCTGAAACTTCAAGTTGGCCTAAAGGACAGTACTGCTAAATCTGGGGTGCTAAAATGATATAACCTACCCCAATACTCTCTCTTAACCACCCAGCTCTGCTGTACTAATGACTGGCACTCATGCTGGCAGCAGTGATGGCCGCTGCTTATTCCAGGTCTCTGCAAACCACTGCCTTGCTGCGTTTGTGCTGTGCTGTGTTTAGTCGCTCAGTCATGTCCGACTCTTTGCGACCCCATGGACTGTAGCTCTCCAGGCTCCTCTGTCCATCAGGATTCTCCAGGCAAGAATACTGGAGTGGGTTGCCATGCCCTCCTCCAGGGGATCTTCCCAAACCAGGGATGGAACCCAGGTCTCCCGCATTGCAGGTGAATTCTTCACCATATGAGCCACCAGGGAAGCCCAAGAATACTGGAATGGGTAGCCTAACCCTTCTCCAGGGGACTATCCCAACCCAGGAATCAAACCAGGGTCTCCTGCATTGCACGTGGATTCTTTACCAGCTGAACTACTAGGGAATCCCTTGCCGAGTTTCAGTTCAGTTCAGTCGCTCAGTCATGTCCGACTCTTTTCGACCTCATGGACTGCAGCACACCATCCTGTCCATCACCAACTCCTGGAGTTTACTCAAATGCATGTCCATTGAGTCGGTGATATCATCCAATCATCTCATCCTCTGTTGTCCCCTTCTCCTCCCGCCTTCAATCTTTCCCACCATCAGGGTCTTTTCCAAGGAGTCAGTTCTCCGCATCAGGTGGCCAAAGTATTTTCAACATCAGTCCTTCCAATGAACATTCAGGACTGATTTCCTTTAGGATGGACTGGCTGGATCTCCTTGCAGAGTTTACCCTCCCTGTGGTTTCTGTAGCAAAGCCTCTCAGCCCAAAATACTTCAGCTCCAACCTATTTCAGATCTGTAATATCAATACCTTCAACTCACTCCAGAAAGCTGGATTGGAATTTCAGTGAAATTATCTGCATTTTATCACAACTTATAGTTACCAGAGACAATGGAGAAACTAAAGGACTAAAGTGGCACCGTCCACCCAAGGACCTCCCCTCTCAGGGAGGTCCCCTCAGAGACACCCCTCTCTCAGGCCCCTTCTACAAACATCCCCCTCAGAGATGCACCCTTCCCTCACGGACACCCCCTCTTATAGATCCAGGAAGTCTAAATGCGGCTTCATCAGCCAGTTCTAGTTCACGCATGTGCTCCGGCTCCTACTCTGTACCAGGCACTGTGCTAGCGTTTTAATCTATATTAACTCTTTAAATCCCATGGCCACACAGCATACTACAAATCATTGACCCTGCTATGCAAATAAACAAAAGCGGTTTCAGAGAGAATAAGCGGCTTATCCAAGAAATTCAGACCACAGTCTTCTGCCTCTGAGACTGTGTGACCCAAGAGGACAACGAACACCCATGGTCTATTTCACATGGCGATGCATAGCTGCGGTGTTACCATGTGCCAGTCTTGAGCATGTCATCCAGTGAACTATAAACCTACAAATCGATAATAGGAAATGCTTAACACAGGGCAGACTGATCATCAAAACAGGCTCAGTAGAAACCTGACATTTTTTCATACAACTTTCAAATAGTTTATCCCCATTTACCCTCCCCCTCACCACCCCAATCAGGAAAAAAAATAGTAAAACTAAATTCATAAAATCATTAGGAAGTTTAGCATTCTCTGCCCACTTATAGAGATGCTGAAGGACAGGTCAATGACCCCAGAGTGACGAACAAGAAGAGATGAAATGCTGGATAATCCATAAAAAGACAGGGAATCACTAAAGGATAGCACAACACATAAATCCTACGTAACTTCTCATTTTGTGTTCCAAGCAGACTTAAAACATATAGTAAAGAGAGAAAATAAATATGGCGTTGACCAAGGGATCAAACCTATCAAGCCTCCTTATCATTGGATCCTCTCACACTGTCCCAGGAGGACATCCCAGCAGAACAGGACCTCACAGAGCCAAGGGCCAAAAGAGACCGTAGTCACTGTCTAAACCAACACCCTCAACTGACAATCAGGGAACCTCCGGCCTAGTCAAAAACCCGCCCAAGCAGTCAAGCCATGCCAGAGGCAGAAGGCAAGCAGAGCTCTCCTGAGGCCCCTTCCAGCACCGGGCCGGGCTGTGGCCACCAAAGCTGCATCCTAGGCGCTAATACCCACTCACCACCCACAGAATCTGCTCAGGACCCAGTTCACCTGTGGGAATACAAGACATACTGCCAAACAGAATGCCCATAGGTTGCCAATTTGGCAAACCACTAAACTGTACTCTACCTGCGCCAAAAATTCAAACTGCTTTTCACTCACGTCATTCACTTATATCCACGGAAACTGGCCCAATGCTTTCCAAAGAGGTTCCACACTCAGATTTCCCAAAGGGGAAAAAAAAATGCTACAAAAACCACCAGCATGAAATTAAGAGATCGGGACCAGTACCTTCCCCAGAAAGCGATCTCTGGGGTGCCTTTCGAGTAGATGGAGTTACTGGAGCCACTCAGCCCGTTGGCGATCCCACTGGAAGAGCCCATCACTATCCCGCCATCTGCCGAGATGCTCAGGACGTCCTGCTGTGCTCCCACCGACGTCCTCTCGAGGAACTGCCCGCCTTCCTTAATGCGCTGCTGTATCATTGGAGTCAGGGGCATTTCAAAGCTGAAGTAGCTATCAGGCTCTGAATACAAAGTCTCCAAGGACTCAGCACTGTAGTATAAAGAGGTGTTGTCTAAAATGGTCTCGAACTGGGAGCTGTACACGTCAGTGGAGTCCTCTGCGTATCCGGACCCAAGGATGTCATCATCTCCGCCCCGCAAGTGCTCCGCTTGCTCAAGAATCCTGGAAAGCACATCGAAGTGAAGAATTTCAATACTAGGTTAATTTTTTCATTTTACTCTCTCCTCTCCCACCGTATGAAAAGGTAGCGTAGCACATCGAAGTGAAGAGTTTCACACTAGGTTAACTTTTTCATTTTACTCTCTCCTCCCACCGTATGAAAAGGTAGCATAGCACATCGAAGTGAAGAATTTCATATCAGGTTAACTTTTTCCTTTTACTCTCTCCTCCCACCGTATGAAAAGGTAGCGTAGCACATCGAAGTGAAGAGTTTCACACTAGGTTAACTTTTTCCTTTTACTCTCTCCTCCCACCGTATGAAAAGGTAGCATAGCACATCGAAGTGAAGAGTTTCACACTAGGTTAACTTTTTCCTTTTACTCTCTCCTCCCACCGTATGAAAAGGTAGCATAGCACATCGAAGTGAAGAGTTTCACACTAGGTTAACTTTTTCCTTTTACTCTCTCCTCCCACCGTATGAAAAGGTAGCATAGCACATCGAAGTGAAGAATTTCATATCAGGTTAACTTTTTCCTTTTACTCTCTCCTCCCACCGTATGAAAAGGTAGCATTCTGTGGAGCTAGCGCCTGTATTCAGTTGGTTCATGTCAATTTTTAACCTTTAGGTTGAGTACATCATGCGAAATGCTGGACGAATCACAAGCTGGAATCAAGATTGCCGGGAGAAATATCAATAACCTCAGATATGCAGATGACACCACCCTTATGGCAGAAAGTGAGGAACTGAAGAAACTTTTGATGAAAGTGAAAGAGGAGAGTGAAAAAGCTGGCTAAAAGCTCAACATTCAAAAAACGAAGATCATGGCATCCAGTCCAATCACTTCATGGCAAATAGACGGGGAGACAATGGAAACAGTGACAGACTTTATTTTGGGGCTCCAAAATCAATGTGGATGGTGACTGCAGCCATTAAATTAAAAGACGCTTACTACTTGAAGAATAGCTATGACCAACCTAAACAGTGTATTGAAAATCAGAGACATCACTTTGCCGATAAACGTCTGTATGGTCAAAGCTATGGTTTTTCCAGTAGTCATGTACAGGTGTGAGAGCTGGACTATAAAGAAAGCTGAATGCCGCAGAATTGATGCTTTTGAACTGTGGTGTTGGAGAAGACTCTTGAGAGTCCCTTGGACTGCAAGGAGATCTAACCAGTCAATCCTAAAGGAAATCAGTCCTGAATATTCATTGGAAGGACTGATGCTGAAGCTCCAATAGGTTGGCCATCTGATGCAAAGAGCTGACTCGTTAGATAAGACTCTAACGCTGGGAAAGAGTGAAGATAGAAGGAGAAGGAGGCAACAGAGGATGAGATGGTTGGATGGCACCACTGACTCAATGGACATGAGTTTGAACAAGCTCCGGGAGATAGTGAAGGACAGAGAAGCCCGGCATGCTGCAATCCACGAGCTCTCAAATAGTCAGACACAACTTAGTGAGTGAACAACAACAACAAAATATCAATACATTTGGGAAGGAAGACATTATAGAAACATGTTCAGGTTGAAAAAACTCTTAGCACACATATGCTGGGCTATCCTCTATACAATTTAATATACTTTCAAGCTAGCTCCTAGTATGTGAATACACCAAGTCCAACAAACATTTGAATAAAATATTAAATTCTCATTTAGCCCCCTGAACTCCTCAAATTCAAAGTAACAGCTACTATCAGTCCTAATTTTAACAGAAGATGATAAATATATTGTGTAAATTTGGCTGACTAAAAATACACTTATGCTGTCACTCAGTCGTGTCCGACTCTTTGGGACCCCATGGACTGCAGCCCACCAGGCTCCTCTGTCCATGGGGATTCTCCAGGTAAGAATACTAGACTGGGTTGTCATGCCCTTCTCCAGGGGATCTTCCCAACCCAGGGATAGAACCCAGGTCTCCTGCATTGCAGGCAGTTTTTTTATCGTCTGAACCACCAGGAAGGCCCCAAAAATACACTAAGCTTTCATAAGTCCTGTTAATATTTTCTGATTAAATAAGACCAATAGCCCTCAAGAACTCATGGGCTGCCCCCTGGTGACAATAAGACAACACTGCAGAGAGAGTTAGGTTGAGAAACAGCCAGTGAATGACCTTGAAGGAAAAAAAAAAAAAAGCCCACAAACATGTTTACTACTAGGCTAATAAACAAAACAGTGAAAACCTAGGAAAAATATACAAGTTAATATCCTTGGGACATTAATTAATATGCAGCCTGTTTTTCAAATATTAAAAATGAACATTAAGACAACTAAATAAAACGTTAAAGCTCAGTATGAGAAAGAAGACAATAGACAATAGAGCTGAATCTGGATGTGCCAAGGACTAGCCAAGCCTCAGATATCTATAAGCAGAAATAAAATAGAGAACAGGAATAAAACTACCTGGTAAGTAACCCACCTTCCTAGGTATTACCAGGATTCACATTCAACAGTACAGTTGTCTCTGCTATTTTTAAGTTACTGGAAAAGTGAAAGTTAGTTGCTCAGGCGTGTCCGACTCTTTGTGACCCTGTGGACTGTAGCCTGCCAGGATCCTCTGTCCATAGAGTTTTTCAGGCAAGTATACTCGAGTGGGTAGCCATTCCCCTATCCAGAGGATCTTCCAGACCCACGGATCAAACCTGAGTCTCCTGCCTTACAGGCAGCTTCTTTACTGCCTGAGCTGCCAGGGAAGCCAAATTACTGGTCCACCCCAAACCAAATAGTATTCTGGGTCCCAAGTCCTCGTGGCTCCTCAGGGCATTAGCAGTGAGGTGGAAAGCTCAGGGATGGAGCCCTCACCCCACCCTGCTCACCTCCCCCGACCCGCTCAGGGATGAAGCCCTCACCCCACCCCTGCTCACCCCCCCCACCCGACCGCTCAGGGATGAAGCCCTCACCCCACCCCTGCTCACCGCCCCCCACCTGCCCCCAGCTGCGAGGGTCCAGCCACACCGCTACACCTCAAAAGGAGCCCGGAGGCCTCCGCATCATGGGTTCCAGGAAGCACACTCCCTTAGCGACAGCAGCCCTCCTTTGCCAGCCCGTGTGGCTCCCTCTGCCTAGAGTATTCTCCCCATTCTCTGCCCCGCAAACTTCTACTGAATCCTGAAGTCTCAGCCGAATCACCACTTATGCAGACAGGCCTTCCCCAAGCCATCAATTGAATCAGCCTCTCTCCTGCATTCAATGTGTCCCTTCTTCTCCTTTATAGAACCCAACACAATAGAAGGCCCTATCATTATTAACGTGTCTACCTTTAGCAGTAAATTTCATGAGGTCAGGGACCAGAGGTCATGTCTACTTTCCACGTTTGTTTGTTTTTTTCCTGACCGCACCACAGAGCTAGTGGGATCTGAGTTTCCAACCAGAGAAGGAACGCATGCCCCCTGCAGAGGAGGCACAGAGGCCAATCACAGGACCACCAGGGAATCCCCAGGGCCATGTCCATTTTGAACATTCCTTTCATGCCCAGCATCTCTAGCCATATCAAGGACACAGCAGACAACCGAAAACCATTTGTGGAAGGACAGGAGGAATGAATGAATAAACCGCAGACACACAGACCCCAGTGGGAGGGTAACTGCGGAGCCACGTGCCACATAGCAGGGCGCCTTCCGAGGAAGTCTGGAGGCTTTCTGTGTAGGGAGGTGGGGAGGGCAGGGAGAGGAGCCCTGACAGTGGATCTGTTAGTCAACTGCGCAGCAAAAGGCATCTCCTTACAACAAATAAGCAAGACCCTTCAGGCTTGACACACGTTCTCCCATGTGAACTACCGAAGTTCATATCACGGGAGACGAGATGGCACACGTTTGAAATGACTTTGCGGAAAGGAGCACTCTACGGCCAGGCCACGAGCAAAGGAAGAGAAGGCGGACAGGCACGGCTTCCATTTCTCCAGGCTCTCAGCTGGTATGGACGCCAGAAATGTAGAGAAAGCCTGGGAAATACCATATGATGCCAGGTTTAGTCATCAGGGCCATAATCCAAATGAGCTGCTTGCGAGAAGAGAGTCCCACGTCCGTGCCATGAACAACGGAACTCTGACCTCCTCATGGCCTCTCTAAACCTAGAAAACTGAGGCAGCCCACACCGAAGGCTCTGCGCTCCTACATGTACAGGGGCTGTTTGCAGACAATGGGGCTGTACCCAGAAGTGCCTGAGCTAGGCTGTGACAGCTACTGGATGTGCCAGAAGAGCCCAGACCTTTCCACAATTAACTTTCCTTATGAAAGATAATTGTGGGATGTTTAGTTATGGTGATGCTGGAGAACTTGAAACCCGTCAAATACAAAAAAAAAAATCAGAAATGGGTCCGCCCAGTTTAAGGTTCACGGTCTCCCCATATGGACAACTTTACAGCAACCGCTTTACACATCTTGAGACCTTAGAAGCACCGCAGCACACGTCACTTCCCTTCCATTCTGCAGAGGATGCTGTGAACCTCACTGTGGAGGGCACACAGCAGACATCACAGCCAGCGGGGCCCTGGGAACTCACCTTTCCCCGGCCCTCTCTGGTTCAGCTCTCCTCTCCAGGTGCTCCTTGTCCTCCCTTAGGAAGACTTCATCCTCTACCGTCTCAAGCAGAGGCTCGGGGGGACACGGCCTCTCAGGAGGAGCTGGGTCACGCAGAGCGGCAGATGAGATGAGGTGGCTGTGCACTTTGGAAAACTCTCTGCTTTCGGGAGGGGCTGTCCTTCCCGGTGGTGTCTGAGCATCCGCGGGGCGCCGGCTCTCTCTCTCCTCCCCTCCGGTCCACAGTGTGTCCACCCCTTGAAACGCCACATGCTTGCCCTGGCCCGGGCGTCCTGGAGCACATTGCCCGGGGTGCTCTCTCTGGTCAGACCTCCTCTCTCTCAACAAACCAGCACCGCCCGCCGAGCTGGGGGTCGCGGGGCTGCCCACCAAGGATGCTGGACCAGCTGGCTCTTGCACGTGGACAGCCCCCTTTCTTCCATTACTAGCTCTTAGGGATGGCTCTGCTTGAATCTCTCCAGTTAATAGTGCAGTCAGATCCTCCTGGATGCTCAAATAAAAATGTTCCTCAGTCGGAACTTTGGCTGAAAGAGGTATGTCGGGCGACTTTTCGCAGCCAGCAGGGAACAGTGCGTGGGCTTTCCGTGCCTTATGACTGGCGGTGTCTGGCTCCTGCCCCCCCTGCTGAGCTGGAAAAGTAGAAACCGCAGCCCCATCCAGTACCTTTGTAGCCTGCGACGTTCCTGAAGCTATTCTGGCTTCTGTGGCCTTCAGAGCTGAAATCAGAGAGTCAATGGGTTGTAAACTTGGTTCCTTGAAGTGACTTTGAGATGGGAGCCCTCTGACATCTTTTGGTCCTCCGGTGACAGTGACAGGCCCAGAGTGACGGCCAGCAAGGGGCTGGGCCCCCTGCGGGCCCCCCGGGCAGCGCAGCAGAGACTCGGCATCAAACTCCAGAGAGGCTCTCAGGCCTTCTCCACTTGCCTCCATGGTCCCATACTCCGGAAACTCATTCGTGACATTCGGGGGGAGTAAAGTGCTTCCTCCATGATCACCTACAAAGAGAAGAGAAGAGACACGTGACTCCTTCTGAACAGCACATTCCCGTGTGTGTGAATCAATTCCCACACATATCAGGCGCTCATTCATCCTCAGGTGACCCTTTCACTGGCTCCTCCCCCACCCTCTGCAACACAAGCTGCTCAACACGCTGCCGGGGGGTCCCCTCCACTGGGCTTACACACGAGAACCCACAGAGGTTCTGGCATACACAGAGGCAATCCAATTTAACCCAGCTTCTTTCCCACACATGCAACTCGGTTGCTGCATATGCAAAAACAGGTTAAAATAAGGATATGTATCCCTTTCCAAATATCGCTCATGAAATAGCAAGTAAAATATTTATACTGGGCACAACAACAAATTGCCTTGTGACTGAACTAACAGGATCGCTGCAGTGCAATCTCTGAGACGGAGCCCCAAGGAAAAAAGACATGATCTATTTAAAGTTAGCAAATATTTTTTTCAGCTGGAAACTTCCCCTGCACTGTGGGATTTCTGTGGGGGGAAAAGATGCTTTCAGAACATCTCTGGGGAATGAGAGTGAAGTCAAAATTGAAGAGGAAAATTGATGTATAAAGAAAGATTTCCGGGATCCCAGCTGCATGAAATTTAAGCAGCATCTTATGCAGAACCCCAGTATACGAAGCAGTAAAAACAACAGTATATATTTACTATATAGGATCCAATTAACAACCTTTTCTTATTACAATGGCAGTCACTGAGAAAAATGAAGACATCCTGACAAACACAATTTTAAATCGAGGATTTCTGGATAACAGTCCTATCACCCCAGGATTCAGTCTCCTTCTGAACTTGGTTTTGGTTACCTCGTATTGAGAGTATTCTCATGTGCTCTGGAAATGCAGCGTCCTCGCCTAGACGGCTTTATGACGAGGACACCTGCTGCTTCTGTTACTGCTTTTCAAGCACTGCAAGCCGCAACCTTCCTATTCAGTGAGACATTTGACAGCTGTCTGAATATATACAAGGAAATGACGTGAAAGACTTGATTCCAAGGCATATATGCAAAGCGACGTAACTTGGAAACGTGAGTTAGCATCTGGTATACACAGTACGGAAAAACTGATAAACAGGAATACATCTTGGAGTGTGTTCTGTTTCGCATCTTATTTTTTAATAAATTTGAAATATATTTTTAAATTAAATTGGAATCAACCTTGATGGGATCCAAGCAGCACTTCTCTGTGATGGCAGCATTTTATAACACCTTCAAAAACAGACCTCAGAGGATATGGCTTGCTGAAATCTGAGGAGGGAGGAAGTTTCAAACTCTGATCTTGAAAAGGAACAGAGTTAAAAGCAATCAAGATTTCTCTTCCTGTGGTATATTGACACTTTAGATATTTCAATGAAGAATGTGATAGGACTTTTAATTTTTCCCCTTTTAAGATTCAGTTATCTTTAATATATCATAAAATTGTGTGAGCATCACCACTATCTAACTCCAGAACATTTTCATCACCTCCCAGCACCACCAAAAAAACCCTCTACTAACTGTCACTCTTCAAGCCCTGGTAAATACCATCCTACCTTCTGTCTATAGATCTGCGTGTTCTACTTCATATCAACAGAATTACACAATACGTGACATTGTCTTTTTTTTACATGGCACAGTGGTTTCAAGGTTCATCCTTGTACCTTCTTTCCACTCATCTGCTGATGGGCATTGGTGTTATTTTCACATTTTGGCTGTTATGAATAATGAACATCTGTGAATAGGTTTTTGTGTCTACATTTATTTTCAATTCTCTTGGATACACACCTATGAGTGGATTCTGCGTCACATGGTAACTCTGTGTTTAATGTTTGGAGAAAGCGCCCGTTTCCAAAGCAACTGCACCATTTTATATTTCTACCAGCAAAGTCTGAGGGTTCTAACACTGTCCATATTCTTATCACAGCTGTCATGGTGGATGTGGAAGGCCACCTCACTGCGGTTGTGATTTGCATTTCCCTAGTGAGAAGGGAACGGCAACCCACTCCAGTATTCTTGGCTGGAGAACCCTACAGACAGAGGATCCTGGTGGTCTACAGTTTAGGGGGTGGCACAGAGTCAGACACAACTAAAGTGACTTAGCACATACGTGCACAGTGGTTAACGGTGTTGAGAATCTTGTCACATGCTTGTTGGCCATTTGTATGGGTTCTTCAGAGAAATATCCATTCAAATCCTTTGCCCATTTTATAACTGGATAACTTCTCTTTTCATTTTTGAGTTGTAAGAAAGTGAAGAAAAACTAAAGAGCCTCTTGATGAAAGTGAAAGAGGAGTGAAAAAGTTGGCTTAAAGCTCAACATTCAGAAAACGAAGATCATGGCATCTGGTCCCATCACTTCATGGCAAATAGATGGGGAAACAGTGGAAACAGTGTCAGACTTTATTTTTCTGGGCTCCAAAATCACTGCAGATGGTGATTACAGCCATGAAATTAAAAGATGCTTACTCCTTGGAAGGAAAGTTATGACCAACCTAGACAGCATATTCAAAAGCAGAGACATTACTTTGCCAACAAAGGTCCATCTAGTCAAGGCTATGGTTTTCCAGGTGGTCATGTATGGATATAGAGTTGGACTGTGAAGAAAGCTGAGCGCAGAAGAATTGATGCTTTTGAACTGTGGTGTTGGAGAAGACTCTTGAGAGTCCCTTGGACTGCAAGAAGATCCAACCAGTCCATTCTGAAGGAGATCAGTCCTGGGTGTTTATTGGAAGGACTGATGTTGCAGCTGAAACTCCAATACTTTGGCTACCTGCTGCAAAGAGCTGACTCATTGGAAAAGACCCTGATGGTAAGAAAGATTGAGGGCAGGAGGAGAAGGGGATAACAGAGGATGAGACGGTTGGATGGCATCATCGACTCGATGGACATGGGTTTGGGTGAACTCCAGCAGTTGGTGATGGACAGGGAGGCCTGGCGTGCTGCGGTTCATGGTGTCGCAAAGAGTCAGACTCCACTGAGCGACTGAACTGAATTGAACTAAAGAATCCTTTATATATTCTGAACAGAAGTTCCTTATCAGACATATACTTTGCAAATATTTTCTTCCATCCTGTGGGTTGTCTTTCCAGTTAGTTTATGGTGCCTTTTTGAAGCACAATTCTTTTTTTAATTTTGATAAAATCCAACTTATCTATTTTTTTATTTTGTTGCTTAGGTGTTTGGTGTCATAAGTAACAATTTATTGTCTAATCCAAGGTCACAAAGATTTATTCTTTTTTTAAGAGTTTTACATGTAGTTAGCTACTACATGTAGACCTTCGATCCATTCTGAGTTAACATTTTACAAGGTGTGGAGATATAACTTCACTCTGTCGCATGTGGCTATCCACTTGTCTGAGCACTGCTGTTGAAAAACCTATTATTTCCCCCACTGAACTGCAATAATACCCTTGAAGAAAATCAGCTGACCATAAATGTGAAGGTTCGTGTCTGGACTCTGAATTCTACTCCACTGAGCCCAAAGCCAGTGTAACACCATCTTGATTACCATAGCTGCGCAGAAGTAAAACCAGTAAGTGTGCATTCTCCTGCTCTGTTCTTCCTCTTCCCGCTTGTTGTGGCTACTCTGGGCCCCTGGCATTTCCCGTATGAATTTTCGGATCAGCTGCCAGACAGCTGAAACTGTCACAGAGGCTGGGATGAGTCTGTGGAGCACTGCATCCTGACAATATTACTATCAGGTCTTTTGACCCACAACTACAGGATGTCTCTCCATTTAATTTTCTTTCGTTTCTTTTAACATCTTTTTGTTTCAAATGTACAAGTTTTACACTACTTTTGTTATAATGACTCCCCTAAGTATTTTCTTTTTGACGCTATTATAAGTAGAATTTTTTTCCATTTCAGATCCTTCACTGCTAGCATATAGAAATACAGCTGGTTGCCGAACTTAGAAGTTCTAATGGTTTCTTTGTGGATTCCTTAGGCTTTCCGATATACAAGATCATGTTATCTGTGATCAGAGGAAGTTTTACTTTTTTTCTTTCTTATCTGGATGCCTTTTATTTCTTTTTCTTGCCTAACAGCACTGGCCAGAACCTCCAGTACAATGTTGCCCCAAAGTGAGAGCTAGATGTCTGTGTGTTGTTCTGGATCTTACGAGAAAGCTTTCAGTCTTCCCCCATGAAGTATGATGTTAGCTGTGGGGTTTTCACAAATGCCCTGTATCAGGATAAGGAAGATCCCTTTTATCTCTAGTTTATCAAGTGTTTCTATCATGAAAAGCTACCAATTTTGTCAATTTTTTTTTCTCTGTCAGTTGAGATTCCCATGTGGAGTCTGTCTTTTATTCTGGTAAGAGTGTATTACATCAACAGACTTCTATATACTGAACCAACCTTGCATTCTTGGAATAAATGCTACTTGGTCATGCTGTAGAATCCTTTCTTACATGTTGCTAGATTCAGCTTTCTAGTATTTTGCACCTGTATTCATAAACGTACTGGGCCTACTGCCATGCACTGTCTCGTTTGGGCAGTAACGTTGGCGTCAGAAAATAATTTGCGAAGTATTGGCATTTGTTTACATCTTTTTACATGTTTTTAAGAACAGTTTTCATATTTTACACTTTTTTGGCTTTTAACAGTTTTTTCTTCCTTAATCATATGGGGGACTTAAAATTCTTCTGGCAGTTTAAAAGCTATAAATTTATTGCTAAAATACAAAGAAAGAAAAAAGTATACTATCCAAAAGCATAGGCTTTTGTAACGTAGTAAAATAGCTTTAAATTATTAGAGAAGTACTTAGTTCACAGGGGGAAATATTTCCTATAGATGTTTTATTTAAGTTAGAGTATGTCTTTTCAAGGGGCTTCACAGGTGGTTCAAAGGTAATGAATCTGCGTGCCAATGCAGGAGACCCAGGTTCGATCCCTGAGTCAGGAAGATCCCCTGGAGAAAGAAGTGGCAACCCAGTCTAGTATTCTTGCCTGGAGAATCCCATGGACAGATCAGCCTGGTGGGCTACAGTCCATGGGGTCACAAAAGAGTCAGACACCACTTAGCAACCAAACAGTAACAAATGCCTCTACAAAAACTTGAAGGTCATACAATATAAAATGGCAAGAATCAGAGGAATCAAAGAATTAATTCAGTCACCTTACATAGTCAGCAAGAAAACAGGCCCATCAGAACAATGGACTTGCCAACACGACATAACAAAAACCAGAGCTTATCTAATCCACCTCCACTAAGCTGTGTACATCCTCCTCTTCCCTCCATCTTTATTGGAAGTGAGCTGACCTAGTTTGCGTCTTCAATCTTTTCTCTGAAATTTCAAAACATCTTCTGAAATGGTTATCCAAAGTCCAGCATCATCTCCCACTTCATCTTATATACAATAATCTTCCTCAAGCAAAAACTTCAGTTGCTTTCAGTAATTCTTCACCGCCTACAGAATAAAGTCTAAAATTCAAACTCCTTCATCCTGGAGTTGAGATCCATAACCCAGCCCCGATCTATCTTTCCCATCTACTCTCTCCTCTCACTCAACAACCTTGTCGATATACGTTTGCTTCTTTAACCGAGGGTGGCGCAGCACATGAACACTCTTGAAAGGTCCTCTCTCATAGACACCAGAAATCAAGCTAACACTCTGAGCTTTTTATTCCTTTGGCTTCGCTCCATCTCTTCTCTGCATATGACACACTTTTTCTTCTCACTTCTATATGATCAGAGTATTTTCATCTTTCAAGATCTAACTTAAATCTGCTCTCTTAACTAAGTGTTCCCTTAATCACCAGCCCTTGCAAGAATTCACCTGCTTACAAATGTCAAGGGAACTTTATAGTCTATCTGGTATACACACATGAAATAAATTATCGGGATATTAGTTCAAATTTTAAAGGTTCAAAAGGCTATATAATCTTTAACCTATCATGAAGAGTTCCATGAAAGCTGTCCATATTTAACCCAAATTTAGTAAGCTGAATCTAGCAAAATATCAAAAAGGATTATACACCATGATCAAGTGGCATTTATTCCTGAAGTCAAATGTGTATTTAACATCAAAACATACTATCATGAAATCCATTCAACAGAAGGAAGAAAAGTTAAACTTCCTCATTTAAGAACCCACTTAGTTCCTAACAGTTTAAATTGCCACCTATGAAACAACCACTAATGTAAACAAAGGCACACTGGCCCAAAGAAAAGTGAATACAAATTCAAAAAAAAGAGTGGGGGGACATCAAAGAAATTAAGTAATTTCTCCACCCCATTCTAACACTTTTCATTAGGATGTACTGGCATTAACTGTGGGCAAATGCCTGTGACGATGTCTCTGTAAGTTGTATTTACGGCTGCGCTGGGTCTTCGATGACGCAGGAGGACTCTCCGTACCTGTAGCGGGTGGGGTTTTCACGGCGGAGCTTTCTCTTGTTGTGGAGCACAGTCTCAAGGGTGCTCAGACTCAGCAGTTGTGGCGCATGGGCTTAGTCATCCCGAGGCATGAGGAATCTTCGCAGACTAGGGATCAAACCCACGTCCCCTGCACTGGCAGGCATATTCTTTAACCACCGAGCTTGTGATGTCTTGATAAGCAGCTTGGCATCTGGTCAAAGACAGACAGGAAAGGCAGAGCGCAAAGTGCGCCCGGAGTGGCAGGCGGCTTTCCCACTCCAACCAGCCTCCTGCCCTGCATTACAGAACTGGTCTGTCTAATCAGCTTTGTTCACTTTTCACCTAGATGAGGACTAGTACAGACCAGGGCGGGTAAATGTTCTGAGAGGCTAAGTGGCATGACCAAGGCAAATGAACTGATGTTCAATAAGGTATTTTAGAAGAATTAAACGTCAGAACTAGATCCCTGGTCTTTTATCTCTCAGGAGTAAATTCCTAAGGAAAACTAAGAGGTATCTGAATTGTCAGACTGTCATTTCTAATAGCATAAAAATATACAAAGCAAAAAATCTTCTAGTTGCAGGTTCTGGGTAGAAACAGCCTTAAATACCAGGTGGCTCTTGATCCTAGCATTTGTTACGGAACCCAGCATAACATCAAATCTTTCCTTCCACCGAAGGCACCTCTTGTGTTAGCAGGCACAGTGGTTTAATTTTGCTGTGTGCATTTCTTCTCACCACTTGAACTGTCTTTAACAACAAATGAAGCTTCATAAAATATGAATCTTGACCGTCTTATTTAGAATTTCTGATGTCTTCCTTATGTTTAAAAAATAGAGCTATTTATGCTAGGGGGATTTAAAGAAAGGCCACATTCTTCTTTTACCTTAAGACTTTTTCTCTGTTCCCTTTTAAAACCAGGCCATGGATACTTGCCATTAAGTGACCACCGTTTCCAAAATCCACTTAGCAAACATTCATTAATTACCTTCTAGGTACTGAACACAGGGTATTCAGAGCTAAACGCTGCTAGCGCGTGACTAGTCTCTCTCCCGTGTTGAAAAGCTCACGCTGGCCATGTGTGAAGGATGCGCAGGGTGAAGTACGGGCACAAACAGACCCAGCCACGGGTGACAGTGTGGGCAAGATGGAGCGCCCTGCAGCCAGGACAAAGGCAAATGGACAGAACAAAGGTGCAACGGCTACCACCTCCCCAGCCTCCATCTCCCCTCTCTAAAGTCAGCCTGCTGCCCTGAGGCCGTGCCCAGCCTGTGCCGCTGCTGTGGGCTCTAGGCCCCACTCGGGAAAGCTCCTGCCTTCTGTCAGTCTGCATCTACTACTAATGTAAGAATCTAGCTGAAAGCGAAATAGCTGCTTCTCCTCTAGAAAGTCTCGCTGAATTAGGCCTGCCCAAATTTGGTCTCATATCTGTGACAATGGGATTTGCTAAGTACTGAAAAAAAAAAAGAAGAAGAAGATTTTAGCACTTACCTAAATATAAACCACACACTAGTAGAATTTGAATTAATAAGAGTTTTTATAGCTTTTCTGCATTTATTTTCCCCCCTTAAAGAAATTAAAATGTAGTGTAAAGTGCGTAGGAGGGAAGGGAAGGGAGAGAGAAGAGCTTGTCACACTCATGTGAAATACATATACTTTGGGAAGGGGTATCTATTTATATTCCCTTTTCTGTGGAGTTGTATCTGCTGCTTTGTGTATTTGGTCAGATTCCTAACTAATTATTTTCTGTTATTTCCTGATGATTTTCCTGTGATGCCCACAATCCATTTTTTTTTTTTAAGTTTTTTCCATTTTGATTTAATGTAAAGAAAAATGGGATACTTTTGAAGTTAACAGAACAGTTTCAGGAGAGCTTTGGGTTGTACATTAAACAGCCATCCACTTCTGGGACACAGATACAGAGCTGTAATACAATGCAACGTGATTTAAGAGAAGTTCTTCTACATCAAACTAAAAAGCTTCTATACAAAGGAAACCATCAAGAAAATGAAAAGGCCATCTACTGAATGGGAATAAATATTTGCAAATCATATATCTGATAAGGCATTCATATCCAAAATGTATAAAGAGGGCTTCCCTGGTGGCGCAGTGGATAAGAACCTGCCTGCCAATACAGGAGACACGGGTTCGATCCCTGGTCCGGGCAGATCCCACATGTTGCAGAGTGACTAAACCGTGCCCCACAGCCGCTGAGCCTGAGCCCTAGACTCTGCACAGGCACCTCCTGACCCCGCGTGCTACAGCTCCGAAGCCCTCAGGCCTGGAGCCCGGGCTCGGCAACAAGCGAAGCCACTACGGTGAGAAGCCGCCCATCTCAACGAAGTAAGCCCCTGCTCTCCACAACCAGCAGACATCCACACAAAGCAAGGAAGACTCAGCACAAAAGTAAGATAAATAAATAAAAGATTTAAATATATGTATAAAGAACTCTGTTTAAATTTACATTTATTTATATTCCCTGTTTATACTCCCTTACATAACTTATTAGCAAAAAAAAATCTGATCTAAAAATGAAGAGGAAAAAAATTAAATAAATAAATAAAAATGAGCAGATCTGAATGGGTATTTTTCCAAAGAAGACATACAATGACCAACAGCTACATGCAAAGATGCCCAACATGACTAATCCCCAGAGAAATGCAAATTAAAACCACAATAATCATGATTTGAACCAATTCTAGAGAACCTTATGGTCCCAGTCGTCCCATGTTTTCCTGTCACAAATGATTCTTGTTTGCTCTGGCTTAATCCAAATCTCTGCTTTTTATTATACCTGATATATATTTTTTGGCTCCAAAATCACTGCAGATGGTGACTGCAACCATGAAATTAAAAGATGCTTACTCCTTGGAAGGAAAGTTATGACCAACCTAGACAGCATATTCAAAAGCAGAGACATTACTTTGCCAACAAAGGTCCGTCTAGTCAAGGCTATGGTTTTTCCTGTGGTCATGTATGGATGTGAGAGTTGGACTGTGAAGAAAGCTGAGCGCAGAAGAATTGATGCTTTTGAACTGTGGTGTTGGAGAAGACTCTTGAGAGTCCCATGGACTGCAAGGAGATCCAACCAGTCCATCCTAAAGGAGACCAGTCCTAGGTGTTCATTGGAAGGAATGATGCTAAAGCTGAAACTCCAGTACTTTGGCGACTCATGCAAAGAGTTGACTCACTGGAAAAGACTCTGATGCTGGGAGGGATTGGGGGCAGGAGGAGAAGGGGACGACAGAGGATGAGATGGCTGAACGGCATCACTGACTCGATGGACGTGAGTCTGAGTGAACTCCGGGAGTTGGTGATGGACAGGGAGGCCTGGCGTGCTGCAATTCATGGGGTCGCAAAGCGTTGGACACGACTGAGTGACTGAACTAAACTGAACTGAGTACACTGTCGGTGGAACGTAAATTAGTGCAACCTCCTATGGAGATTCCTCAACAGATTAAACACAGAACTACATATGATACAGCAATTCCATTTATGGGGATTTACCTGAAGGAAACAAAAACACTAATTGGAAAAGATATCGGCACCCTTACATTCACATTTTTTACAACAGCCAAGAAATGGAAATAATCTAAGTGTCCATTAATGGATGAGCAGATAAAGAAACTGTGTGTATATTAACACATAGTATATGTCTATATAATATTAACATATGAATATATTAATTTAGCCATAAAAAGGATATTATTGGATATTATTATGGAATAATAAGGATATTATTCAGCCATAAAAAACAATAAATCTTGCCATTTGCAACATATGATTGGACCTTGAGGTGGTGGTGTAGTCACTAAGTCATGTTTGACTCTTGAGACTCCATGGACAGTAGCCATCCAGGTTCCTCTGTCCATGGAACTTCTCAGGCAAGAATACTAGAGTGGGTTGCCATTTCCTTCTCCAGGGGATCTTCCCAAACCAGGGATCGAACCCAGGTTTCCTGCATTGGTGGGTGGATTCTCTACTGACTGAACCACCAAGGAAGCTCAGAAAGTGTTAGTCACTAAGTTGTGTTCAGTTGTGTCCGACTCTTTGGGATTCCGTGGACTGCAGCCTGCTGGGCTCCTCTGTCCATGGGATTTTACAGTTCTCTAAGAAGACTGGAGAGGGTTGTCATTCCCTTCTCCAGGGGATCCTCCCAACTCAGAGATCGAACCCAGGTCTCTTGCATTACAGGAGGATTCTTTACCATTTGAGCCACGAGGGGACCTTGAGGGCATTACGCTAAATGAAGTAAGTCAGACGAAGACAAATACTATATGATCACTCTTATTTGTGAAATCTTAAAAAGAAAGAGCAAAACGAGACCATAGATACAAAGGACAAACTGGAAGTTGCCAGAGGGTGGGGGTGAGGAGTAGGTGAAATGGGCGGTTCAAAAAGTACACACTTCCAATTACAAAATAATCAAGTGGATGCAATATATAGCTGGGGATCATGGTTAATAACACTGTATTGCATATTTGAAAGTAGGTAAAAGAGTAAATCTTCAAAGTCCTCATCACAAGAAAAAAACCTTTTATAACTACGGATGGTGATGGACATATAGTGATCATTTCACAATATGTAACATTATACCATATGTAATATTACGCTGTATGTCTGAAACTAATTTAATGGTGTACGTCAATTATAACTCAAAAAAATTCTCAGGATCATGGGGAAACAAGCCTGCTCCAAAAGATGAGCCTCAGAAAAGGCCTGGCCCTTCTAAGAATGATCCTGTCTGAGGATCAGCAAATGAAATGGATTTCTTTCTACTCTGGGTAACAAACTCCTTCAAAGAAAAGGGCTGAAATGGGGGAGGCAGGAAGGAAGAAAAAAGAAAAAGAACGATTTGGCAAGCCTACTGCACACTTGGTCACAGTTTCACAGTAGAAATGTGAAGTAAAGAAGTTTATCATGAGGGATTCTGAGCAACTGGACGTAGGCTTCCCAAAAGACTGTGATGGCCATGTCCATGAATAGCAGTTACAAATCATACCCTCCCTAGGAACTGGGCCCGGTCATTTTTAGGAAAAGTTTCTTCCTTTGTTCTGTCTTGTTATATTGCCACCAGAACATAAACTCCAAAACAACTCTGTCTGATATCTTTACCATTATTATATTCCCAGAGCCTAGAATAACAGTACTAAGAAAATGGATATTTGTTGAATCAATGAATGAATAAAGAATGTCCTATAACCAACAGGTTACCGTTTAATAGAACTTTAAAACAGAAACAGAAAGATGCTTCCCAAAACATAAGCAAAATACTACATGCCAATGCCACTCAAATTCTGTCCCCTGCCCACAAGGACAGGCTGAACAGAGTGCTGGAGACACTGTGGGGGCGGGGAGGTCCTTCCTCGCTTTGGAACTACCTAATTCTTTCACTTCATCAGCCAACATTTATTGTGCGCCAAGAATATGCTGAGTACTGGAAAACAGAGCAACAAGCAAGGCCATCAAGGAGTTTGCAGTCCAGCAACTCCATCTGCACGCATTGTCTGCTGCAGACAGTTTAAGCGGTGGTCAAGTTAAGTGGGGACAACTTGGCCATAGTTTTAGAATTCACCATAATCTACATGGGCAATTACCACTAAACTTAAACTTCTCAGCTGATTATCTTACTCTCCAAATGCTATGCTGTTCCATATGGCAGTCACAGTCACATAAAACTATTTAAATTTAAATTAATTAAAATTAAATAAAATTGAAAATCCAGCGCTCCATATGTAGCTGGCTACAACATTGCAGCAGATACAGAGAACACTTTTTCATGCTCATGAGAAGTCTATTTGAAAGCACTACCCTAGAACCTTTCTACTCAAAGTGTGGCCTCGGAGCAGCAGCATCACCCAGGTGTTTGTTCAAAATGCAGACTCAGGTATCACTTCAGACCTTCCTAATCAGAATCCGTATCTCTAAAAAGAATCCCGGGTGATCTGCATACATTTAAAATATGGAAGCACTCCTCCAGAGAACTACATCAATATCTATGAATTGTGCTGACTACATTTAAATAGCAGGTTTTTACTCTAAAAGATAATCTCAAAAGAGTTCCTACCTCCTGACTGAAAGGCCCAAGTGTTCAATTAAGTAAACAAGTAAAGAAAAGAGGCAGTCTCTCCTTCCTTCGCAGAGAAAGGCTATGCCTTCTGGTCTGGGTTTGCCTTCCAGCTGATCCAGCATCCTTCCAGCAGAGGAAGAGAACCACCTAGGCTGTGATGGGACCCTGTCTTTAGTTTATAGCTCACAGAGAATTTCTCTCAAAACGAATGATGGTCAACAACTCTACCTTTACACAGAAGACCATAAAGTCCTTAAAAAAAAAAACAACAACAACAACAAATGTAAAACTGAGCATTAGTAAATGCCTGTACATCAACATCTGTACGTAGCCTTAAAGAAATTACACTGGAGCTTAAAGGAAAGGACCTGAGGGAAAGGTAAGGTTTTTCTATTTTTAAAAACTGGGATATCTTCCCAGACTTTCAATGTTCATGTCATTGGACAGATCACTTGTGAAATAAAAATGCACAGGCAAATTCACTTTCGTACAGCACTTTCAAGAGAATACTATTTTTTGTCAGCATGGTTCAGCAGACTTTCAGTCCTCTCTAAGTCATGGCTAACCTAGCCACTAGAAGTCCGCTTCTCTCCTTTCCCTGTAGGTTGTTCATAAATGCAATAACATCCACGGTGCTCTCTGTTCTCTAATGAATATCAGTTAGTAAACATCTTAAAACTTAAAAATCAGTTAGTATGATAAAAGAACTATAAATTCTTAAGTTATTTCAACATTGGAAAATGGACAGAACTTTCAGGCTTAAAGACACACTGTCCCTGGCCTGTCAAGGAAGAATTCAATCCCATAGACAGAGGGTGACTGATTTTTCCCCTTTAGTCTGAAATTTCATAAATCAATAAAAAAATTGAAGACAGAGATCCAATTTACAAACCAACATCATAAGCCTTGCAGAGTAAAATATCTCAAATACATTTTACCTATGCTGCTGCTAAGTTACTTCAGTTGTGTCCAACTCTGTGCAACCCCATACACGGCAGCCCACCAGGCTCCGCTGTCCCTGGGATTCTCCAGGCAAGAACACTGGAGTGGGTTGCCATTTCTTTCTCCAATGCATGAAAGTGAAAAGTGAAAGTGAAGTCTCTCAGTCATGTCCAACTCTTCGCAACCCCATGGACTGCAGCCTACCAGGTTCCTCCATCCATGGGATTTTCCAGAATTCTTGGCTTCCCTGGTGGCTCAGTGGTAAAGAATCCACCTGCCAATGCAGGAGATACAGGTTCCATCACTGATCTGGGAAGATCTCCTGAAGAAGGAAATTGCAACCCACTCCAGGATTCCTGCCTGGAGAATCCCATGGACAGAGGAGCCTATCAGGCTACAGTCCAAGGGGTCACAAAGAGTCAGACACAACTTATCAACTGAACAACAACAACAAATTATAATCCATAACTGTGAATAATAATGATCAATGCTTTTGTGTCTAATAATCAATAAACCCCTCCACTAATACAGAGACCCATTTAGGATTTCAATTTGCAATGCAATAGAAAAAGTCGTATTTAAAAAAGAAAACAGAAGAATAATCTATTTTTACTAAGCAACAGAAAACATATTCAGTATGGTAAAATGACACAAAATGAGTATGAGTAATGATAATTTGCTAAGTGAGTAATCTAAGTACATTATATTTTGGTACACACTCTTCACTCTAATAAAAGTCACACTTTGAAGAAGGCTGTATTTGAGGGTGCTGGCTATTATCTGGTCACTAGCAATTCTCTAAAAAGCACGGATAGAGAAGGTATTTATGTACTACAAGACCCAGGAAAAGGTCTGCCAACCACTACACAAACTATTAGCATGCGCACACAAGTAGAGACTGCTCCATTAATTGGACGTTTCTCCCCAAGTGATTAATAGTTACAGCTGTGCTCACCACAAACTCAATTTTACATACTAATGAATCAGAGCCCAATTTTTCTCCTTCAATTCTAATTCCTGGGGAAATGAGACTAGCTTCCCATTCCGGTCAACTGCAGAGGAGCTCTGTGAGCTGGAAGTGGCAGCTCACAGCACCTGGAAGGGAAAACGTGAGCTAAGGAGCAGCCCAGCGATCCTAACCCCAGGTTTCTGCCCGCGTGCAGAGCACTGGCGCTCACCCCGAGACGAAATTCTAAGCTGCAAGAGTTGAATTCAGGCCTGTCTTTAAAATCACTGTTTCTAAAGCTGGTTTCCTCTTCTCAGGCGCTGCTTCTGCACCTCGATCCACCACCCACTCTCATCTGTGTCTTCTTCCGTCTGCCCTTGCGCTTCTCCTACCAGACTTGGCGCTTCTGATCACCGCTGCTCTTCTGACTGCAAACATCCTAGCTTTTCCTACTTCTTCCTGCTAGGAATTCACACTTTCAAAAACCCAATTTTACATTTTCATTTTTTCCAGCTTTACTGATGCAGCTGATACAGGGCACTGGGTAGGTCAGGGAGTACAGCATGCCAGTTTGACACACCAGATTGAAAGCTGATCACCACTACAGCTTGAGCTAACACCGCTGTCACATCACATCATTACCACTTCTCTTTTGTGGTGAAAACACTCAAGATCGACTCCCTTAGCAGCTTCGAAGTATATCAGACAATGTTATTAACTGTAATCACGACGATGTACATTACCGCCCCAGAACTCACTCCTCTTCTAGCTGAGCCTCTGCCCTGGGGCCGCCTTCTCATTTTCCCCACCTGACAGCCCCTGGTCACCACTACTCTACTCTCTGGAAATCCAATTTTTAAATTTCTCTGACCGTCATTTTTTAAAATTTTATTCCCAAAAGCAAATAAAGTTTAAACTTTTAAAGAACTCCATAGTCTTGTTTATAGCAGGCTCTCTCCTGCTAAAGTCAACACAGATATGGTATGGTAGTACTAATATCAGTTCTTACATATTTTATTACATATTTTAATATTGAAACTGATATTAAAGAAATTTAATACTTAAGACATGGACATTTTAAGTACTAATTCTTGTTTTAAAATCACAAATGCTAAGCAGCAGGAGTGCCCAGCAGTGATGAGCTGCTACAGCTGTGGACTTCCCTAAACCGCTGTGTGTCAAGACAGACGCCAGGCGCAGTGGAAAACAATAGCTCCAGTCAGCCTCCCGCCTGTCACAAGCCCCATCAGGTCCATATTCGCATTCAGCAGTTCTCATGCTCAGTAAGAGCATCCCACAGTTGTGCTAAGGATTCAGGCTGCAAGTCAACATGAGCAATGGTTCCAAGTATCTCTGAAAATGAGAATTTCAGCAAAGTCAACTTCCCTAATGAGAAAGAAATAAATCTTGAATTACTCTTAAGGTGACACTCTCAAGAGATGAGAAGAACACACCCTGGTGTGTAAACTGAGGAAAAATAAACCCCCAGCAGACACCACCTCAGCCCCCTGTGCTCTGCAAGCCAGCATCTGTCCAGGCACCCAGGCGGAACGGGAGGAGAGCAGTCTGGGCTCTTTAAGAGAAGCTCCGCCCCTGCTCCCATCCAAAGCCTCCACATCAGGTCTCTCAAACTACAGGGGTAGCCGGTTCCTCTTTCTTTCTATATAATACGTCCAAAAATGGGGAGAAACAGGGTGATGGCACTCTGTGTTTCCCGGGCGGGGCGGGGGGGACAATGAAAGGAAAAAAAATTACAGGTAAGCATAATATTCTGCTTTCTACCTAAAAATAAATAATATGAAAAATCCAATGTCAGATGCTAAAATAAACATTCTAGGTGAAAGCCAGGGGAGGGACTGGGCGATGGCGCTCGGAGGGCAGGTGGTATCTTTCGGAAGGCTGGGGAATTAAAGAACAGCTGGCGTGGGCAGCCCGGAATAAATGCGGAAGGTGTTTCTCTGGTCGGGATTCAGCAGAACCTCATTCAGCCCCAGCAGTCTCGCACTGGGATGGTCGAAAGACAAGACTAACAAGCAAAAGCAGTCAACCATACAGATGGATCATTTTACAGCAGCATTTTACAAGAGAGCGATATATAAAATCAATTTGCCTGCAGAGACCTACAAATAGAGGTTACTCACAGAGATTACTGTAGCTCCAGCAGTTACCCATTGATCATAGAAAATGCCCCGTTCATCAGCTTAACGCTCGAGAAAAGTTAGCTAGAAGAGAAGCTGGCTAATTCAAAATCTGCCGTTCTAGTCAACTGGAAGCAAGTGAGTTTCAAAGGTCCTGGCAGCCCTGGGGCCCCGCACCGCGCGGGGTGGTGTCCACGGGCGCTCTGAGCTCAGGAGCCCGGCTGAGCCAGCGGCCGCCGCTCCCTTCACAAAGGCACGCAGCCTGCCCTCTCGCTCTCCCTGCCGGCCTCTGCGCTCTCTCTACCTTGGTAGCTTACCGAAAACAAGCACGGTAGGGCTTTTCTATATTTGTGAAAACTACTTCAGAGGAGATAATGGAGCTGACGGGAGTGAGCTTTAATGTAACCATTTCCCCGGTGCAGCAGCACGGAGCCCAGCAAAGGCTGAGAGGACTGTACCATCCCGGGTGACATCAGAGGTGGGGCTGTCATCAGGATCACGCAGCATTTTCTCGGAGGCGAGGATGACACGTGGAAGGCGACGGACGGGCTCCCTTTGAAAGGCTTTAATTCTTGTGTTACTTCAACAGAAAAGGCAAAAGCCAGTGTCATGTGGGACGAGTGCCGTGGGAGGATTTCTATCCTGCTTTCCTGCTCCTTGGCTCATGGCTAAATGATGCTGCCAACTAAAGTCATTTTATTGACGACTGTATTACCATTCCTGCGATTAAATTCATATTTGATGGGTAATTGGTATCAGTTGGAAATGTGACATGATAAAATTCGAGGACATTAACATCTAATCTTAAATATGATGACATAAACTTAGATGGACACAGTATTGGAGAAGGAAATGGCAACCCACTCCAGTGTTCTTGCCTGGAGAATCCCAGGGACGGGGGAGCCTGGTGGGCTGCCGTCTATGGGGTCGCACGGAGTCGGACACAACTGAAGCGACTTAGCAGCAGCAGCAGCAGCAGCAGATGGACACAGTACCTTTCAATCTCAATAAAAATACTAAATGTAAAAACTAATAGTTCTACAGATGAGAAAAGCAAGGTGAAAAACAGCACAAGATACATAGCATAATGTGATAATACTGGTCCTCGGTCTTTGCAATGGAGGATAACACAAACACTAAAAACATCTCATCTTCTATAATCTTAATATTCCAACCAGTTTAAAAAAGCAAAGGCCAATAATACAAAGCAACTGATGGTTATTTTCATTCATTCCATATACATTTACTGAGTACCTAACAAGTGCGAGATAATGTGCTAAGTTTAATTCGGAGTATATATTTCTGATAAATAATATAACCAGAATAGAAGATATTTATCAAACGCTTCCTCGTGCCAGGCACCACACTAAGCAGCTTTACTGTACTGACTCCTCTATTCCTACAGCAGCTCTGTGGGACAGTAAAGAGACAGTAAAGCTCTCTCTTTTCTTTATTGTATTGACTCCTCTACTCCCAGCAGCTCTGTGGGATAGCCGCCATAACTAACCCACTGTACAGGTGAGACGACTGAGGCACAGCGTGCAGCCTGTATGAGGTCACGTGGCTAGCACGGCCACAGGCAGGATTCAGACGCAGACGGAGACTGCAAGGTCCGCTCTTTGGCACTGACCCCTGAGGGCGTCCTTGTCAAGTTACAGAATTGCAGAGGAAGAATACAATTTTAAGGATATGGAACTACAGCAAGTCAAAAACACCAAAAAGCCTGGCTCAGATATGAGAGGACAAAGGCAGAGGGAACACCCAGAGGAAGCACAGGAAGACAGTGAAAAGGATACCCCAGAGAGGAACCTCAGCGTTCACCGCTCCGTGACCCTGGGGCAACGGCTAAACCTTTCAGCATTCGTTTCCTCACTTCTTTTTAAGTCATAAAAGCAAAAAGCACAGTTAGCGCATACAATCCAAACTTGTCGGCTGGGCTCCATCACTTCCCAACTATGTCCTTTTAGCAGCTTATTTAACTACTCAGGGGATGCAATCTCCTCATCTGAAAAGTAAAGAAAACAGTGAGGTTGTCCTGAAGATTAACTATTCGTATAAATATATAAAGCACCCATAATTGTAACTAGCATACAATAAAAGCTCAAGATTAATTATCATTACTGTTACTATAAATCACTACTTTTAGCATTATTATCTCATTTTTAAACTTCAACTGGCAGCTTCCTCCCTTTTCAAAAACTTCTCCAAGAAGGGCTGCAATTTTTCCAAAGTTGGTAGGAAAAGCAAGAAAGGACAACCTTTGCTGGCTTTATACAAACACTAACCTGTCCATGAATCCCCACCCCACAGTGAGATACAAGCAGAAGCGGCTGGGTGAGCTTTCCAAGAAAGCTCCTTACAGGGGGAAGAAACTCAAATACACGAATGAGGGCACTTAATAAAGTTACTGTGATCACATAAGGCGACATAACCAAGATGATCCGCTTGAATGGGACTACCAGTGACCGTGAGGCAAGGACAACTGTCTCAACCACATGAAGGCCTCATTTCCAAGTGTCCAGCATTTCACATGCGGCTTTAAGGAATGGTATCTTTGACTGAGATCCTAAAACCCACCATTTTATTAGTAAAAAAAGTAAAGTCCGAAAATAAACGTGTTACATGATCTCTCGTCTCTCGTGTACACACACTATCTTTAAAAAATATTCATATGGAAACAGCAGCTGAGTGCGCACCTGGGCTGGCAGTGCCGACCACAGAGAGCGGAAGCGCAGCAGGGTTTAGCGGGAGGCAGAGTCAGGGAACAGAGAGGATGCTGAAGTCCTCGACCATCTGGTTTTGATCTGTTTCTCAATGCAATCTAACAAAGCTGCCACTACCCTTGAAAGACAGATAGTATCAACAATACTCAGACAAAAGGACCATTAAAAATCTTACATAAAAAATAAGAACTACACAGGCTTTCTAAAAAAAAAGTTTATCAACCAATATTCTGTTTAAATCTCTTCTATAAAAGATAGCAACTCATTTTTCTAGAAACATCACTGACAAAATCAAAAAAGCTAGATTAAAAAATGTACTTTTTCATTAAATAAAAGTATATAACAGCCAACCACAACCAAATGTTTTTTAATGAAGAATGAAATGTAAATCATAAGAGCATTTTGAGTGCTAACATCAAGTTTATACTGACTGTATCTTCTTATGTTCTGTACTGATGCTCTGGCACTTTGGGCTCTGGTCTTGGGAGGCAGCCTCTCCCGGGGTAGCTACTTCCTGGAGACAGCAAAGGACTCCCCTGGGAGTAAGCACACTTCTGATGCACAAGCCGACCAACCCAGAGCCTCAGCCAGAGCATCTCCTCCCCCAGCCTCTCCTTCATGAGTCACTCCCTGCTCTAAATCACCCCAGGGCCTGGAGCTGGACAACGAGGAAGCACTCCTATACACCTTAACCCCTGAAATCACATGTGTCTGTGTGGCTTGCCATACCTGACTTCAGAGAAATCCTAAGTTCAAATCCTATAAGGAAGTTATAGGAGAAATGAATAATCAATTATTCTTGAGTAACAAAATTTCAAGTCAGTCCAATGTATCTCTAGACTTTACTGCCACTAGTGCTGACAAACTCTAGGTAATAAACTGCTATTTGACATAACGTGTTATTTCTCAAAAATTTCTAACAAAGTAATACACATAGACAAGCAAACTAATTGTTTCCAATTTAATCCAAGATTTTAGAAGTAAAAATTTTTACAAATTAAGACTTGTAAAAAATTGCATAATGCCAATTTTATCACCCCAACATATGAAATTTTATTATTTGCTTTTATTAATGACTAAGTCCATGAGGAGTCAACAAGATTATCAGAACTGGTAACAATAGTTCCTTATTTGAAATAACTTTCTTTTATTGAGCAAATTTCAACAAATAAGTCAGTTTTCCTACTTCAAGTTATTTATCTTTTAATTCTGGTTGTTAGATGTTACAAAAAAAACTCATGACAATTTCAGGATTTTAAAAATTTAGTTTTTACCTATTGGTCTATTGTTGCTACTATGTGCTCAGCCGCTCAATTGTGTCCGACTCTTTGCAGCCCCAAGGACGTCAGCCAACCAGGCTCCTCTGCCCATGGAGTTCTCCAGGCAAGAACACTGGAGTGGGGTGCCGTTTCCTACTCCAAGGGGTCGTCCTGACTCAGGGATCCAACTAGTGTCTCTTGCATCTCTGGCAGTGGCAGGCACGGCGCCAACTGGGGAGCCCTTTACTACAAAGCAGACACCCAATTAACTGTTTCATTTAATCCTTAAAATCCGCTGAGAAGTAGAGATCAGGTATATCTAAATTAAGGCAATCCAAAGGACAAAAAGTTGTTGGCTACACTGAAAATATACACTTTAGGGTTGTAGATTAAATAACCAAGTCGCTTCTCATATTTTATGTTAATAGTATACCTATACAAAATCAAATATTACACAAAATAAAAACACTTGCTTTTATTCACTTAAGTTTCAGAGAATTATCTTAGTAAAGCTTTTCACATGCAATATGTCATTAGAATCTTTGTCACAGTATCATTTTGAGTTATATTATATTACATCTTGGGCTCTGCCTTAAGTTGATACATAGCCATTTTGAAATCTGCAGGATGATATAGCTGGAAGTTCTATCCTAATGCACAGAATCCATTCACTAAGAGTGCTAAACTCACTGTCTGGCCCGTAAAAGTCACTTTTAAAAGCCAATTTACAGTGACATTCAACACATACAACTCCAGGATTATTTCTTCAAGTATAATTGCTGATTGTGTGTTAAGTTTGCTGTCTCCTCTTTTTTTAAACGTATTTTAGTGATCTCTGTAAGCAGCCCAACGAGAATTATCTGCAGTTATTTCAAGCTAATACGTATTCTCCAAAAGTTCTTTGTTACTCAAAAACAATCAGAACATGCCTGATTCAGAAATGGTAAAAACCTGAATACAAAGTCACTCCTTTTCTGATAAGTTTTTAAGGAAAACATCCTTACCCTAGTGTGGGGATAGACAGAATTTTTTTAAATTTTATTGAAGTTCAGTTGATTTACAATGTTGTGTGTAATTTCTGCTGCAATACCCTCTTTTTATATTCTTTTCCATTACGGTTTATCAGACCCTATTGGATATAGTTCCCCATGCTATACATAGGACCTTGCTGTTTAAACATCCTACACATTAACAGAATAGTTTGCATCTGCTAATCTCAAACCCCCAGTCATTCCTTCCCCTTCCCCCACTCCCCCCTTGGCAACCACAGGTCTCTCCTCTATATTGGTAAGCATGGTTTCGTCTCATAGATATGTTCACTTGTGTCATTCAGATTCCATATATAAGTGATATCATACAGTATCTGTCTTTATCTTTCTGACATACTTTGTTTAGTATAATCATCTCTAGGTCAATCCATGCTGCTGCAAATGGCACTATTTCATTCTTTTTTATGGCTAAGTAATATTCCATTTGAAAGATGATGCTGTGAAAGTGCTACACTCAATATGCCAGCAAATTTGGAAAACTCAGCAGTGGTCACAGGACTGGAAAAGGTCAGTTTTCATTCCAATCCCAAAGAAAGGCAATGCCAAAGAATGCTCAAACTACCACACAATTGCACTCATCTCACACGCTAGTAAAGTAATACTCAAAATTCTCCAAGCCAGGCTTCAGCAATACGTGAACTGTGAACTTCCTGATGTTCAAGCTGGTTTCAGAAAAGGCAGAGGAACCAGAGGTCAAATTGTCAACATCCGCTGGATCACGGAAAAGCAAGAGAGCTCCAGAAAAACATCTATTTCTGCTTTATTGACTATGCCAAAGCCTTTGACTGTGTGGATCACAATAAACTGTGGAAAATTCTTCAAGAGATGGGAATACCAGACCACCTGATCTGCCTCTTGAGAAATTTGTATGCAGGTCAGGAAGCAACAGTTAGAACTGGACATGGAACAACAGACTGGTTCCAAATAGGAAAAGGTGTACGTCAAGGCTGTATATTGTCACCGTGCTTATTTAACTTCTATGCAGAGTACATCATGAGAAACGCTGGGCTGGAAGAAGCACAAGCTGGAATCAAGATTGCCGGGAGAAATATCAGTAACCTCAGATATGCAGATGACACAACCCTTAGGGCAGAAAGTGTACAGGAACTAAAAAGCCTCTTGATGAAAGTGAAAGAGGAGAGTGAAAAAGTTGGCTTAAACTCAACATTCAGAAAACGAAGATCATGGCAATTGGTCCCATCACTTCATGGGAAATATATGGGGAAACAGTGGAAACAGTATCAGATTTTATTTTTTGGGGCTCCAAAATCACTGCAGATGGTGACTGCAGCCATGAAATCAAAAGACACTTACTCCTTGGAAGAAAAGTTATGACCAACCTAGATAGCATATTCAAAAGCAGAGACATTACTTTGCCAACAAAGGTCCATCTAGTCAAGGCTATGGTTTTTCCAGTGGTCATGTACCGATGTGAGAGTTGGACTGTGAAGAAGGCTGAGCGCCGAAGAATTGATGCTTTTGAACTGTGGTGTTGGAGAAGACTCTTGAGAGTCCCTTGGTCTGCAAGGAGATCCAACCGGTCCATTCTGAAAGAGATCAGCCCTGGGATTTCTTTGGAAGGAATGATGCTAAAGCTGAAACTCCAGTACTTTGGCCACCTCATGCAAAGAGTTGACTCGTTGGAAAAGACTCTGATGCTGGGAGAGATTGGGGGCAGGAGGAGAAGGGGATGACAGAGGATGAGATGGCTGGATGGCATCACTGACTTGATGGTCGTGAGTCTGAGTGAACTCCGGGTGTTGGTGATGGACAGGGAGGCCTGGCGTGCTGCGATTCATGGGGTCGCAAAGAGTCAAACAGGACTGAGTGACTGAACTGAACTGAACTGAATATTCCATTGCATATATGTACCACATCTTCTTTATTCATTCATCTGTTGATGGACCAGTGAACCAGTGAAGTTGCTCAGTCATCTCCGACTCTTTGCGAACCCATGGACCAGAGTCTACCAGTCTCCTCCATCCATGGAATTTTCCAAGCAAGAGTCCTGGAATGGGTTGCCATTTCCTTCTCCAGGGGATCTTCCCAGCCCAGGGATTGAACCCAGGTCTCCCACACTGCAGGCAGACGCTTTACTGTCCGAGCCCCCAGGGAGGCCCTTGCTCATGGGCATTTGGGTTGTGTTCATGTCTTAGCTATTGTAAATATTGCTGCTGTGAACATATGAATGCATGTATCTTTACAAAATTATAGTTTTGTCTGGGCATATGCCCAGGGGTGGGATTGCTGCATTATATGGTAGCCCTATTTTTAGTTGTTTTGAGGAACATCCATATTGTTTTCCAGAATGGCTGCACCAATTTACAGTCCCAGTTTTAGTGTAAGAGGGTTCTCAGGATAGAGAGGATACTCTCTTTTACAGATAAGAGCACAGAGAGAGTTTAAGCCTCCAGCCAACACATAATTAGAAGATAAAAGAAGGATAAGAAATACCCCTCAGACCAAAATTTAAAAAAAAAAAAAGGAAAAGGAATTTAGTTGGCAGCCCAAATATGAGTATGCAGAGAGCAGAAGGAAACAAAGCTTCTACTTCACACTGGCTATACTTTATTTCTGTCTGTTATTCTACCACATGGTGCAAATTTAAACATTTTTCTCTTGTTGCTCCCATTAGTTTATTTACAATAATACTTACCTTGTCTTTTATTATATAAACCATGTAAACATCATTTATAATGAACATCCAACATGTCGTTTATAAATAGTAATATAATTCAGTTATTGTTGACTAGTCTGATTATTCCCAATATTTTCTTAGGTAGACTCTTACATGAACACCGGCTAATCAATATCACTCAGAATATAATCAAAATAGAAGCCTCACTGCCTCAAAGGCAACTTCCACAAAGTAAGTGATTTGTGTCTGTCTTGTTCACTCCTGTACTCTCATGTCATTGAGACATCTAGGAAATACACATGTCAGACTGCAATGTCAGGTCATGATGGCAAAACACTCAAGGGAATTTTTCTATGCAGTGGACAAGGACAATTTCTATGGTCAGTCGGGAAATTGCCTTCCACATGTTTGGGGCTGGGGTGAAACAGGACCCATGGTGCCAGCACAGCATGGGGCAGAAGGAATGATTCGGAGTCCGGCTAAAGGGGTGACTGCACCAAAAACAGAACTTGAAAGCAAATTCTCGGAGGAACTGAATCTTCCCCAAAGTAGAAAAGCCAATAATTATCCAAATGGCATGTAAGTGAGTAACTAAAGTAGCCAGAAGGGCCCTAGGATCCGCACTCATCAAGCCAGCTCCTGGCTAGCCTTTAGTCAAATTAGGGCTGTAATCCTCTCTCCTGGAAACTCCTTTACTTATTTCCTATTTCTTTTTTTTTTTCTTTCAGTAAGAGATACTGTTCATAAATGCTCACCATGTTTGGACAAGGAATTCTGCTTTTCTGAGCCTCAGTTTTCACCTATTACTCACCTATTACTCATTAAAAGTCAAGTTTTCCAGTCTTTTGTACTCAATAAAATAAAAATTTGCAATTAATTTTGAACATGATTTGAACAATTAATTACTGTAGACAAACAAGATGCTTACTTCAAGGGATGCTGTAAAGTTACACTGAGAAGGCTGCCTGGAAAGTTACCTGAAAACTACAAGACGGTGTCCAGCTCTGACATCCACCCTAGCCCAGTCCATCTCACACTTTCGCTGAGCGGAAATGCGCATCATATGCAGACCACCAGGCAGGAAAAGGGGGCTTCCCGGTTGTGCAGTGGTAAAGCAGGAGACACAGGAGACCTGGGTTTGATCTCCGGGTTGGGAAGATCCCCTGGAGAAGGAAATGGCAACTCCAGTATTTTTGCCTGGAAAATTCCATGGACAGAGGAGCCTGGCAGGCTATAGTTCATGGGGTCGCAAAGAGTTGGACACAACTGAGCAACTGAGCACATATGCACACATACAGGAAAAGGGAAAGATGTCAAGAACTTAGAAGAAAAATGCCATCAGCCAAACCAGACCACTGAGGCAAAGGTCTAGAGCTGGACTGGGATGATAGAACAAGGAGAAAAACAAAGTAACTCTAGAGCAGTTTGTATTCTTTAACTACAGTGTGGAGAAAGCCAAACAAAGTAAATCTTACCGAGTAAAAGGTGTCAACAAGGCTACATTCCCATTTGTGTTGGCAAAAAGAACACACCTTATGACAATGAAAACATAGTGAGAAAAACATGCCGCATAAACCACAGCTAGACGCAGGTCCCATACAGTCTAGTTGGCTCACCTCGGTGGCGGTCTCAGGAGTCCAGAAGGGATGGGTGTCTCAGGCGGAGCGGGAGAGAAGATTCAGAGTTTTGTGCAACAGGCTCTAGAGAGCCCTTGGGAACTGCCCCGCCCTTCTCCACAGACAGGGTCCAGTGCCTGCCCTTCACAAGCCACGTGCTACACACCCACTCCACCTCACCCACCGCCGTCACTCCTGGAAGGCACTGCCAGGAAGAAGGAACTGGACTAAGCAAACAGATTCTTTCTCCGGAACCTGCAAGGGGTGTGAGCAATCATGGGAAGCCTACTCTCTGAACTGGGCCTATCGGGAAATTGGGTCTGTCCAGAGAAGCAGAAAAAAGCGGAGTCGTAACATCTAACTACCTGACGGATGTCCCATGTTACACACCCAGCATGCCAAAACCAGTGAACGTCCCTATAAAACTAGCTCCAGCGAGAGAATTCCTTTCTCTCTCCTCTTTCACCATTTCCCCTCCAGTCACTTTAGTGCTGTACTTCAGATCCTCGTATATTCCCTCGTCTCTGCCATATCTTTCATCCCCAAGACTATTATTTTCTTACAGTCTCATGCAACTATCCCTCCATTTACATTCTTATTACTATCTCTTCCTACAACAGATACCATCTCTTCTCCAGGGTGCTTCAGGAATTAACTCCTGATCCTAAACAGCCTACCCACCTCAACACGAATTCATATCATCCAATGCACTCTGAGCAACTTGACTGGATTAATCTTCCTCACACACTCTTCCAGTGGCACTGTGGTTACTACTGCCCTCTATATACCTAATCCTTCCCCCAAACAAAACAAATTTTAAATGGATCCCCAATGCAACTAAACTAAAGCTGTAATTCTTTAACTCAGGGATCGGCAGACTTTTTCTGTAAAGGACCAGACAGCAAATATTTTTAGCTCCATGGGCCATATAGTCTCGATGCAAATACTCAATTCGGCCATTATAGCAAAAAAAGAGACGATCGTAAATTAACCCATGGCTGTGTCCCAATAAAACACCTTCTATTAATACAAAGATAAGAAATGAGCAGGATTTGGCCCAAGGGCCATAGGCTACCAACTCCTGCTTTATAAACCCTGTCACTCAAGACCCTTAGCAACCTGGCCACTAACTACCCTCATCTTCTTCCCATACTTCCATCGTGATGGCTCTATGTATCAGGTTTTTCTTTTAAAATAAACACATGGCTGTTGTTGTTTAGTCACTACGTTGCGTCTGACTGTTGTGACCCCATGAACTGTAGCCTGCTAGGCTCCTCTGTCCATGGGATTTCCCAGACAAGAATACTTGAGTGGGTTGCCGTTTCCCTCTCCAGGAGATCTTTCTGACCCAAGGATCAAGTCCAAGTCTCCTCATTGCAGGTGGATTCTTTACCACTGAGCCACTAGGGAAGACCCATAACAAACACATAGCAAGTAAAATTAAGAATGCTATAAGAAAAGTACAGTTTTACAAATTAAAACACTGAGAACAGAGGGGAGAAGCAGCTTCCAGCCAGGACCAGAAGCCAGGAAAAGAGCCATGACCTACTGCTGCCTTTCCGTTGGTCAACTCAATGTCCCCCAGAGGGCAAAATCACAGCAGACTTTGTTTCAACCAGTTATTCCCTCAGCCCCAGACTCTCTCTGACCATCTGTTATATCCCCACTCAAATCCCCTTCTCACTGAAGTCCTCCAGGCTTGACCCAACTCACAGTGACCACTCCCTCTCATCTATTCTTAAAGCAGGTATTGCTTCTTTTCTTTAGGTCCTCATACATTGACGCTTTCAAACTGTAATGCTGGAGAAGACTTTGAGAGTCCCTTGGACAGCAAGGAGATCAAACCAGTCAGTCTTAAAGGAAATCAACCCTGAATATGCATTGGAAGGACTGATAATGCAGCTGGAGCTCCAGTACTTTGGCCACCTGATGGGAAGAGTCAAGTCATTGGAAAAGACCCTGACCCTGGGAAAGACTGAAGGCAGGAGGAGAAGGGGGTGAAAGAGGATGAGATGGTTGGATGGCATCACCAACTCACTGGACATGCATTTAAGCTAACTCCAGGAGATAGAGAAGGACAGGAAAGCCTGGCATGCTGCAGTCCATGGGGTCACAAAGAATCAGACACAACTCAGCAAAACATTCATGATTTCATACTGTCGTCCCCATCTACTTATGCTGCATCTTCACAGACTAGATAAGTACTGTAGTGTTTAGAAGTTAAAAGATATTCATTCATTCTTTACTAGGGTGATGATGTTAATTTACAAGGCAATCCATGGATATATGGACCTAAAATAATTTTCATCAAATCCCACATTTATAAAGATTATACCAGGTGGTCTCTGTATAGTAAATATATCAATTTAATGGAGAAAGAAACTAAAAGTGTTAAGTCAATCCCTTTGACTTTTCCAGTGTGAGGTACTTCTTGCAAAAACAATAATGACTATAAATTCACTAATTCAAGTACTTAAAAGAGCTTATTTTATGAGATCAGATCAGATCAGATCAGTCGCTCAGTCGTGTCCGACTCCTTGCGACCCATGAATCGCAGCACGCCAGGCCTCCCTGTCCATCACCAACTCCCGGAGTTCACTCAGACTCACGTCTATCAACACCCCCTTAATGTCACTGATTTAGGATAATAGTTGAATCTGTAGGACTAGGAAAATATAATACTCAGAGAAGTGGTTCTTAACTTTTTTGGCATTATGGATCTCTTTGAGAAAGGTATGGCTCCTCTCCCAATAAAACATCCAGATAAATATTTATACAAACTTTGCATTAAATGTCTGGGGGCTCACAGACCCTCTGAAGTTAAGAAACCCCCTTCATGTTAGGCACTCATATACCTTACTCATCTAAGAAATTTTCCTTTTAATTCAAGTTATTCAAATTTCAATGCACCAGGAGGATCTGGCACCAATTTTTTTCCCCATTTTTATAGAACTCTTATACCCAAATTAGAAGATATCAGAGGGGAGAGGGGAGATGACAGCAATGACACAGATTTCATTTCACTTCACTGCCTGCAAGAAAAGCGTGGTGACTAGACACACATCACTCAGGAGGAGCCACACACGTTACCACAAGACCCTGCACAGCAGAAGCAGCAATTCCACCTCCTGAAACACCCATGCTGAGAAAATCAGCAGGAGCAACTAATTATAAAATGTCTCTTTAAAATTCAAATTCGTAAATAAAAATGAGTTCTTAAACACCAATGGAGCAATACACACACACTGTAAATAATATTAATGATACATACATAGCTGCTGAACTGTAATTCCCTTTTAAGTAAGACTAATCTGTCCTATGCTTTGCTAAATCAGATTTAATTTTTATATCTTTTGCACTCAGCACACGACAATGAGAGCAAGATGTCAAAAAATCTAAATTTGAAGACCGAACATAAAATAGCTGGGGCTATTTTAAAATAGCAGGTGGCTCAGTTGTAAAGAATCTGCCTGCCAGTGCAGGAGGCATAGGAGATGCAGGTTCGATCCCTGGGTCAGGAAGATCCTCTGGAGAAGGAAATGGCAACCTGATACAGGATTCTAGCCTGGAGAATCCCATGGACAGAGGAGCCTGGCGGGATACTGTCCTTGGGGTAGCAAAGAGTCGGACAGGACTGAGCAGCATGTATACATGTTACCTGGTAGGGGGCGGGGCGGGGCGGGGCGGGGCGGGGCGGGGGAGGGAGGGAGGCGGGTTAAAGACACAGAGCAACCGAGGTTCTTAGGTCTGCACTCAGCCACGCCCTATTGATGCAGGGAGGAAGGCAATTCAATTCTGACTCCATGTTGGAAACAGTTTCTTCAACTTACTTTTGGCTGCTTTTATTATTATAATCATACTTAATGCCTTGCCTGGAGGATCCTGCCCCTCTGCTTGACTGTAAACTAAAGCTTTAGCCTTTGTTCAGCTCAGAGATAGCTTGTCCCTACCAACCTGTGAATAGAAGAGATTAACACACCCTTTTCAAAGGCAGGCCATTCTCTTACAGATGTTTTGCAAGACTGAAGACCCTTTCACTTTACCTCCCCACTGCCTCTTACTCTCTATTCTGCCTTCCGACTTTAATTCCTCATTGCTTCGTTCCCTCTGATCTATAAAAGAACCTGACATCCAGACCACAATAAGATGGTTATTTTGAGGCGCTAACGTGCCAACTTCTCAGTCAGCTGCTCTCTGATTAAAGTCTCTTCTTTGCTTCAACACCTCCTCTCTTATTGGCCTGTCGTGCAGCGAGCGGAGCGAGCCTGGGCTCAGTAACACCATTACTATTACACTATAAAATGGTTAAAATCAAACTGTCTGTAGAGATAATAACCCACTCTGAATAGGTAAATTTAAGAATTTGGAATTGCCAAAACAACCAGTTTCCAATCAAGGTAACCAGGTATGATCTCAGTAACATTTAGTGAAAGAAAAACGCGTACATAAACTTGAGCCTTTCAGAATCACTAGTTCAATGACAGAGACAGACTGTAAGGTACAGTGGGGACACCCCCCACCAAAGAAAGAGGTCATCAGTCAAATTGACAGGGGTTATATAGAGCTTCTCAAAATATACACTTTCAGTGGCGGTGACTTGCTGAACTTATTTAAGGCCTTTCAGGATCACAGCTCCGCCTGCAATGCAGGAGAGCCCGATTCGATTCCTGGGTCGGGAAGATCCCCTGGAGAAGGGATAGGCCACCCATTACAGTATTCTGGGGCTTCCCCTGTGGCTCAAATGGTAAAGAATCCGCCGGCAATGTGGGAGACCTGGGATCCATCCCTGGGTTGGGAAGATCCCCTGGAGAAGGGAAAGGCTACCCGCTCCAGTATTCTGGCCTGGAAAATTCCATGGACTGTATAGTCTGTGGGGTCATAAAGAGCTGGACACGAATGAGCGAGTTTCACTTTCACGATTACCGCTTAATCCACTTTATCCGAGCCCCTTTCCGCCGTCCTCCACAACTTCACTCTAATCTCCTCCCAGAACAGAACATCCTCCCCATTCTTTCCATATATTCAAACACTGGCTAACCTGCAAGCCAGAAAATGAACGAGCGTACCTCCCAGAAGCCTCTGCGTGTGCCGTCACCAAGGCACAGAACGAACGCGCCTCCCTCCCAGAAACCTCTGCGCGCGCCGTCCCCAAGGCACAGAATGGACCGTCCCTCCCAGAAGCCTCTGCGCGCGCCGTCACCAAGGCACAGAACGAACAAGTGTCCCTCCCAGAAGCCTCTGCGCGCGCCGTCACGCCCTGCTGCACTCTCCCTCTACTGTACACAGTAGGAGGACCACACACCCCTGACCTCCCAGGCTGCTCCTGCCCTTAACAGTCTGTCCCCTGATAAGAACCTATGTCTGTCTCCATGCAGGATCATTAGCGTGGAGTTGGTCACTGGCTCATGAGATTCACACCAACTATCTGGCACTCAATCACACATCATCTTTTATTTAATGGCTCCAAGTATGAATGTTATCTTGCCTGTAAAGTTCATTAGCTTTTCATAATCAGCGATTAGCAGTGTCGAGTACATAGCAAATACTCAGTAACTATTTGTAGAAATTAACCAAATGTATTAAACAAGAAAAACTCATTTCCTGCCCCTCCTCTTCTCCCCCACTATATCTAGATATAAGAACCAAGCCTATACAAATCTCAGCTCCCAAAGAATGCTGGGGAACTTCCCACCACCACAAAGTCTCTAATCTTTTTTTTTTTTTTTTTTCCTTTAACCAGAAAATGAAAACAGGGTCTCAATCTCAATTGTATTCATTTTGACAGAACTAACTCAGAGTTCACCACACAGCTGTTCCAGGGACAGCTGAGGGACCATACTTAAGATGTTTAACAATCCGTCATTGGAATGGATAGCTCTCTAAACTGCTTTTCCCAGTACAGCTGGGCAATGCGCTGAGTGGTCCCTCAGTTCAGTTCAGTAGCTCAGTCGTGTCCGACTCTTTGTGACCCCATGAATCGCAGCACGCCAGGCCTCCCTATCCATCACCAACTCCCGGAGTTCACTCAGACTCACGTCCATCGAGTCGGTGATGCCATCCAGCCATCTCAGCCTCTGTCGCCCCCTTCTCCTCCTGCCCCCACTCCCTCCCAGCATCAGGGTCTTCTCCAATGAGTCAGCTCTTCGCATGAGGTGGCCAAAGTGCTGGTCCCTACTCCCTTTTTAACCAACAGAAACATTTTTTAAATAGTTGGCAATGTTTCTGATGCACTGAAATAAAAGTTTAAGAGTTGACCCTGGCCTCAAGGACACCACTGTCTTATCAGTGAACCAAGCCTGACGGCACACTGCAATATATGAAGAGCATAAGGAAAAGCAATGTTTGGGGGAGGCACAGACAAGGCAGCCATGGAAAAGGGTGCCGGGTCTTGCTCACTGTTACCCTGCATCTTGCCAAGAAACCTATAATTCTACAATGTTGAATGCAAATAGCAATTTTAATTTATGTTTCAGTGTTTTATGTATTTTTTACTTCTGTCATCTTCCTCGCATTTTAATTTCCCTGTGCTGAAATGTGGGAAGTGGGTTGTTGAAAATTACACTGCAAGGAAAGGAGGCAGGCTGGGTGTTCTGATTACAGTGGGTAAAAAATGTAGACGCTTCAGTACCCTGCCCATCTAGAGTCTGCTTTCCTCCAACTTCATTGCCCTAATGCTGCCAAGCGAAAGGAGCAGGTACTAAGCAATCCGGTGCTTCAGGCCACGCCTGCTTTCCCTGCCGGAGGAAAACTACAAGGAGCTGTTGTGCTGATCTACGTCCCTAAGGAAAGAATGAGCGGGAAAGCCTATTGACCAACAGCTTCATTTTTTTTAAGCAGAAAAACTGTGCCTTCAAAATGATGTCACCACAGAAGCTCAATATGTAAAACAGATAAAAGAGAGGGTGCTGGACTTCCCTGGGGTCCGGTGATTTAAGAATCCACCGGCCAGTGCAGGGGACATGGGTTCTATCCCTGGTCAGGGAAGATTCCATATGCTGTGGGGCAACTAAGCCGGTGTGCCACAATTATGGAAGCCCGCGCTCTAGAGCCCATGCTCCGCAACGAGAAGCTCAAGCGCTGCAACTAGAGAGCAGCCTCCTTTACTGCAACCAGAGGAAGCCTTCGTACAGCAGCGAAGACCCAGCGCAGCCAAAAATATACATATTTTTTAAAAAGAGGGGGTAACTTTGGTTAACTGGAGTAGGGCAGGGATTCATACCACCATCACCTCATTTCCCAATGCTCAGGGTAACACAAAGACCATGGTTTAAAGATTTTTAAACAGTGAAGCCAGAAAAGTCAGTTACTCAATATCATACTACTGATTAATAACAAAGTCAGAATCACAATCCACTTTCATCTGAAATCAGTAGGCTAGCAATTGGGGTACAGGGACATCATACTCTGATTCTTTGTGATGCTACAGGATGGGGTGGGAAGACATGGGCTCCGAAGTTATGCTCAAACAGACATGCCAGTTCCATGATTTACATGTTACTTGAGGTTAAATTATTTAAACCTCGTTGAGCCCCATCTGTGAAATAAAGGGGTTGGAGAACTAGCATCAGAGGACTCTTCTGAGGGTTAAAGAACAACCAACACAAAAATTTCCTCGCAGAGTATCTTTTACATAATAGGTGTGTGTTCCCAGGTGGCTCTGGGGTAAAGAATCCACCTGCCAGTGCAGGAGATGCAGGTTCGATCCCTGGGTCAGTAAGATCCCCTGGAGAAGGAAATGGCAACCCACGCCAGTATTCTTGCCTGGGAATCTCATGGAAAGAGGAGCATGGCTACAGTCCAGGGGGTCACAAATAGACAGGAGTGAGTGAGTGAGCACACACACAACACACACATATAAAACACCCAACTCAAGACTGAACCAAAAAATTAAGGAAAATATCCCATTCACTTTTTCAGTCATAATTGAACATAGGACAAAATAAGGCAACAATTAAAAAGTTATCAGAAACAGCCAATTTAGGATCTTCCATATTAGTCTTTCAATTATGGCAATACTACTGAGTTCTTCAAAACTTTTTGCAAAATTTATATATGAGGAAAAAAAGACCAGATTAGCTTTCATATATTATTTAATGCACCTTATATTCAAGCATTTTTATTATCAGAGCATGTCTATCTGAGAATATAGCTGGTTAATATTTCTATTTCAAAAACATGAATGTTTTTACCATGAAAATTCCAAATCTTTAATTTCGTAACATCATAATGAGATTAAAATACCACAGATTTAAGGTATATTTGTACACCACTGGAATTTTTATAAACCTTCAGATTAGATTAAGCAGAAAGAACAAAGGCATACTAATTGACTTCCAGAACAAGTCTGAAGGAAATCTGTAGCAGGAAAAGCAAACAGCACTTGACAATTAGAGAACTGCCACTAAAATGTGTTACACACTCTATCCAGCAGAGGGAGGTGTTGTTTAACTAGTAACAGAACTCAGACATATAGCTTTGTACTTCAACTTCTTTCCAAGCTTTCAGGAAAAAAAAAGGGAAAAAAAAAAAATATATATATATATATATATAAACTAATTGAAGAAAAACCTAGAAATCTGCCATGAGGTATACATAATTAGGTTAAAATGATATCAAAATATGGTCCACCTTTCAAGATCTTCAAGGGCTTCCCTTGTGGCTCAGCTGGTAAAGAATCCGCCTGCAATGTGGGAGATGTGGGTTCGATCCCTGGGTTGGGAAGACCCCTGGAGAAGGGAAAGACTAACCCACTCCAGTATTCTGGCCTGGAGAATTCCATGGACTGTATAGTCGTGGGGTCACAAAGAGTTGAACACGATTGAGTGACTTTCAAGATCACTTGTGCCAAAGAACCTGTCGCACCCTTGGGTGCAGGACAGCCCAAGAAGGAACAAAGGGCCACCAGGTCCAGCTCCAGCTGGCCAGGCCTGCTGGCGTCCTGAGCAGCCCCCCAGCCTCACTCACACCTAATGCTGGAGTCCAAAGAAGCAGGTAAACAGTGGCAGCTGGGTCTCTAATTTCATCACATTCTGTGTGTGTGTGTGTGTCTGTGTGTGTGTGTGAGTCACTTCAGTCATGTCCAACTCTGTGCGACCGCGTGGACTGTAGCCCGCCGGGCTCCTCTGTCCATGGGATTTTCCAGGCAAGGATACTGGAGTGGGTTGCCATTCCCTTCTCCAGGGGATGTTCCTGATGGAGGGCTTGAACCCAGGTCTTCCGCATTGCAGGCAGATTATTTACCGTTTGAGCTACCTGGGAAGCCCTCACATTTTTTAAACCATACCTTGTTGCTCAAGGCATGCTAGTCCTTGAATTAAATACCTCCCCCCGCCCACCGCCCATAAAAACATCCTCACTTAGCAGTAAATACATACTGAATTTTAGCTTGAGAGACCCAGTTACTGTCTTGTCACAGTGACAAAAGTCCAAAGTGAGTGCCAGGTGGGGAGGGACACAGGGCAGGCAAACCGACACGTAGAGGTCAGCAGCCATCCACCCCGAGTGATTTCAACAGTCATTATGATCATTTAAGATCGTGCTGTTGACCTAACCCACACGTAGAGGTCAGCAGCCATCTACCCCGAGTGATTTCAACAGTCATTATGGTCATTTAAGATTGTGCTGTTGACCTAAACAACTTTATACATACACACACACCCATATCTGATACCCGCAGACAGAGAGATCTAAACGCACACACGTCTGTGTCTCTATTTTACTGCAGTTGGTCACCTCCTAACTGCTGGACTCTTCAGCTCTCAGCATCTCACAGGCCCCTCGCTTCCTCATACGCTTCCATGAGTCACCTGTCCTCCCCCAGGCCAAGAACAGTCTCACTTTTCCTCAAAGACCTTCTCAAGCATTTCGTCCCTCTGGTTTTCCCCCAAAAGACTGACCGACCTCAGCCATCTGATACCGCTTCAGGAACACTTCAAAGAATGTACTTTCCAAAAATGAAGCCCCTCCTATCAGAGTGGACCCCGTGTGACTGGCTGAGAGAAGGCCCTGCATCCAGTAAGAGCAGACGAGCGACACCGGGGAAGCCCGGGAGGCGCGGGGGGGCTCGTGTGCCACCTCTTTTTTCTTTCCTTGCAGCTCAGTGCAGCTCCACAAATATCCCAACAGCTGATGGGAACAGAAGCAAGGCAACCCCTGGGGTGACCCCCCCCCACCCCCTCATTAAGCCACAGCACGAAGGAAGTCACGTGTCGCCCAAGGCCTCTCAGCAATCGTCAGCTCTGGACTCGCCCTTGAAACACTCATGAAGTTGCGACAGCTCCCAGAAAGCAACAGGGAACAGACACCAGAGAAGCAAGATCGACTCTCTTCTTTCATTATATTGATAAACAGATCACAGAATCCAGATCTTAATTCCCAGCCAAGGGACTCCTCCCACTGTTCACATGTTCTCCCATACCCCATCCAACACCCTAAACTCTTGTCACAGATGCAAAAGCCCTGCGATAAGCAACACTGTGCAAACCCTCTTAAACTGTCTTCTCTGGACCCTCCCACCCTCAGCCCATGTGAACTCCCGGCTGAGTGACAAGTAGCCTAAGCCTCCTGTCCTAGAGCAGGGACACCTCCCTCGGGCCTCACTGGGGTCCTGGACCAACAGACTGCCCCTGACCTGGCTGCATCACTACCGGCGACCACCTGACTGATACTGGGGATGCATTCAGCAGGCACTGTCAGCGTTTCCGTTTCCCCAGCAGGCTGCTTCTGCAGCACTTAGACAGTTTCAGCCACTTATTTAATCCACTTGGAAAAACAAAAACAAGTGGGAAAAGGTATGCCTATCAATCAGATTCAAATAAAATCACTGTCTTATTCTGTCTACTACCTTTCCCTATGGTCTTTTTTTTAAATAATTTTTTAAATTTATTTATGTCTGCTCTGGGTTGTCACTGCTGCAAGCAGGGGCTACTCTCCAGCTGTGGTGCACAGCCTTCTTACTGCAGTGGCTTCTCTCGTTGCAGAGCTTGGGCTCTAGGGGGCGTGGGCTTCAGGAGTTGCAGCATGTAAGTTCAGTAGTTGTGGTGCATGGGCTTAGCAATTCTGCAGCATATGGGATCTTCCCAGACCAGAGATGGAATCCACGTCCCATGCATTGGCAGGTAGAGTCTCAACCACTGGACCACCAGGGAAGTCCCCCTAGGTCTTCTGAGTTTGGGCCATGTTTCAATGACAGACGGATGATCAATATAAAGAAACTTCAAGAGTATTCTTAAAGTGATAAAAATGTGCCATTTCTTTCTGAAGATTTTTAAAAGTACTTTTCAAAAGTCAACATAAACTTGCATCTTATACCCCTACTACAATAAGCAACAATTTCTGCTGCCCCTTCCAATTTCCAGATCAATTATCTGGATTTATCTCTCTAAAACAGTACTTGGCACTTTGTCTCTGCATACCAAAATGAAATGCAAACTCTTCACTCTCCATGATTCTGCCCCTCTCTAAATGGTTATTTTTCTAAATCTCTCTCTCACTGATAAGCTTTGCAAACCAACCTGGCCAGTTTCCTCCCTGTTTCGCAAACAATCTGTGTTTTCTGCCACCACACCCTTCACATCATTCCCCCAGTCTGAAATGCCCTCCCCCAAACCTCAGTTAACCAGAATACTAGTCATTCTTGGAGAACAGTGCAGCTTCCACCTATTCCATGAAGCCTTCACCAGCACAGCTGAAGTGACCACTGCCTTGCTCTGACCAAACAATTAGCCCCCAGGGGGCAAGGACTGTCTTCTATTTCTCTGCACCCTGACAGTCCCCAGCACGGGTGAGTAGCACATAAGAAGTGTTCATTACATAGATTTGTTTAATAAGTGCATGCACACTAAAACCCCTGAAAAATAACATCACACTAGAAACTAACAATACCAACCATTTCTACCAGGGCAAAAGGAACAGAAGGTTTCAAATGTCATTTTGATTCACCTGTGGTAAACTGGGAAACTACTCAGAACCCAAGAGTAACGAAGACGCAAACCCACCCGCCAATCGGCCACAGGACCATGCAGAGCTCTGACCTTACCTCTACATAGTGAAGGAAAAATCATGTTCTATCAAAGCTAAAAAGAAAAAAGTGTAGTCAGCGCAAAATCACAAAGTTAAGGCTATGCCAGAAAGGAGTTTTAAATAGTCTTGGGGTGATCACAATAAGTATTCCCATCTGAGAAATAATGAATAAATGGTTAAGTATCCCAAACCTCAAGCTTAGAACAGGATTTATGCTACAAAATAAAAGAATATTTTAATAATTTAGCCATTTAAGACTTCATTAAGAGTCTCCAACTACTGAAATATCTAAGAAATATTCATTATTAAGGTAAAAGGTAAATTATTAATATACACTGCATTCTTGCTATCCCCAGATATTATGGAGCCCATTATATAATCTTATCTAACATATGAGTCAAAATGAACAGCTATCATTTGACTTCTTCAACTGAACCATAGCTACATTAGGTCAGATTCCCTGTCTACCCAAAACGGAAATCAGTATCAGACAGTGATGGAGCTGAGGAGAGTAAGGACTGTACTTTCTCGAAACATCAGCTTCAAAGGTCAGGAATATGATGATGATCACAATAAATAATAATGGCAGCAAACACTCATAAAGCATTTATTACATGTCAAGCGCAGTTCTGAGACCTTTACATACATCAATCTATTTAATCCTCAGAAGGATTCCGAGATATGTATCACTATAATCCCATTTGACAGTTGAGAAGACTGAGGCAAAAAGAGCTTAGACAACTCACGCAGGGCCACGCATCTCATAAGTTACAGGCTAGGTTCACACTGAAGAAGTCGAGCTCAAGAGCCCGGGTCTGAACTGCACACAGTACCCCATCCCTGCCTCGCTCCCAGGACTGATAACCTCTCCATCGACGACGGAGTGAGCACCTCTCCATCTGCAACACTGCCTTCCCGCCTCTGTGAAACCTGTTTGCTTTCATTATTCATCAAATAACTCTACATCTTTCAAAGTGTAGAATTCAGAAATACAGGACGTGATTCTAGTAGCCTGTGGTAGGTAATTTCAAGTCACTTCTAGGTTTGAAGAATTCTCAGCTTCTGAGATTTGAAATTTTAATATCTCTTCCTATCTGTTACCTGAAAGAGGAAGGCAGGGAAACACTTACTAGTATCTGGAGTTTTCTCTTCAGATCTGCCAAATAAAAATTCATATTTGGCCTTGGCAACACTCTGGGAATGTGCTGATGCATTGTTAACCCAAACAAATGTCTCTGCCTGCAAAATCAGAGCAAAACAAAGACATCATTAAAAATACATCATACAAAATACATCACAAAGCAAATCAACCAAGAGAATGGTTATGACAGGTCCACAGGATAGAATACTATATGGCCGTTAAAAATGAAACATGAAAAAACATAACAGGACATAAATCAGAACACAAGCAAGGTTACAACCATATAAAAAGAGAAACATAAACATCTGTAGGGGAACAAGAGAAACTTGCAAAGTCTGGGCTTGATTGGGAGGGCACAATTACAGTAGATTTTTTTTTAATTAAGTATATATTCTTAATAACTTTTTTGCAATGAGAAAACTATATTTTATTTTTAGGAACATCATTTTCCAAATGGGTTATCATCACCCATAGCCCATAGCAGGAATACTTCTGTGAATGGGTTCTGCTAAAGTATGTCAACAAAAAGTAGTCTTTCCCCAAAAGCAACCACATTTGGGTCTTTTTTGCCTAAATTTAGGCAAACAGGAGTACCAAGCATCCCACTTACACTTGTTATCCTAAATTTAAGCATCTGTCCCCGTGTTCTCTGGAATCCTAAATATACCGCATTTGAAAGAAAAACTACAAGGTGACTGAAAGTGGTTCACATCATGATTCTCAATTCCCATCACTCTCTTCCTGGCTGCTTTAAGCAGCTGCCAAAACTCGGGAGAGCCTCCTTTCTCTGGTCTAGAATTAATGAAAAATAAGTAATAAGGTAGCAATTTCAAAACACAAAGAAATGAGACTGAGGCCAACCAGGGAGTCATCTTTCTGCCTCTTCACTCTGAACTCAAAAATTAACCAGGATACAGATATTATCACACTCGACCTCTGTCTTCTAATTCTGAGACATCTTCCTTCTCGTGTCCGAGCAGCAACTGACCACTCACTTTCAGAGAGAGGAGCATGAAGAGTTTTATCAGAAATCAGGCAGCTACTTCAAAGAGGGGAGTTTCATGATGTCTGTTTTATCTTTTGGAGCAGAAATGATTGATAGCAGTCAGGAGGCCCGTGGCTAGGTTATGAATATCTCCTCACCCTCTGCGGGAAGATCCCCTGGAGGAGGAAATGGCAACCTACTCCAGTATTCTTGCCTGGAGAATACCATGGACAAAGGAGCCTGGTGAGCTACAGTCCATGTGGTCAAAAGAGTCGGACACAACTGAGCGACTTAGCACGCACCTTCACCCTCTGCAGACAGGTTTAGTGGACAGCTGTCCTTGAATACCAATATCAAAGACCTTTTTGAACAGTTTTAAGATAGCAGTTTCTTAAAATAGCTCTAGCAGTTTCTTAAAATAGCTCTATAATCACTTAATGTTCACAACATGTAAAATTATTCTTTCTGGAAAAGGTGCACACTCTTCTTGGAATTGCATGTTTTATAACCACAGGCTGTTAATTATCCTTTTCCCCAGTGGACAGGCAATATTAACTTTTTGATGTGTTCAGGGACCTTCAGGCTGATAAAGGAGGAACCTGGTGGCCTAATTTAGGTGGGGTGGTTAGAAAAGGCTCACTGAGGAACCAATACCTGCAGATACGAGAAGGATGAGAGCTGAGAAAGGACAGAAACATACATGTAGGCAGAGAGAGAGTCACACACAGTGGTCTCTAAGTATGACAGCACCAGGTCACCCCAACAACTGAGGGGGACCAAGGTCGTCACAGAACAGCGGGCACACGTGCAAGTGGAGAGATGGACCAGGCAACAGCACAGGAGGAACAAACACTGAAGAGGAGGCAGGGGCCAAAACCACAGGGTGTGCAAGCCAAGGAAAGGCTCGAAGGGAAGTCACTGGACGGTTTTAAACCTATGGTGGTTCATTAACATTTTCAAAAGGTCATTCATTTACACTTTTAAAAAATTATATGGTTGTTATAAAGGAAATTTTTCCATCACTTTGCCAACAAAGGTTCGTATAGTCAAAGCTATGGCTTTTCCAGTAGTCATGTACGGATATGAGAGTAGGACCATAAAGACGGCTGAATGCTAAAGAATGGATGCTTTTGAACTGTGGTGCTAGAGAACACTCTTGAGAGTCCCTTGGACTGCAGGGAGATCAAACCAGTCAACCCTAAAGGAAATCAACTCTGAATATTCATTGGAAAGACTGATGCTGAAGCTGAAGCTCCAATACTTTGGCACCTGATATGAAGAATCAACTCACTGGAAAAGACCCTGATGCTGGGAAGTATTGAGGGCAGGAGGAGAATGGGGTGATAGAGGATGAGATGGTTGAAGTAGATCACCGACTTAGTGGACATAAGTTTGAGCAAACTCTGGGAGATACTGAAGGACAGGGAAGCTGGGCATGCTGCAGTCCATGGGGTCACAAAGAGCCAGATATGACTGAATGACTGAACAACAAATAAGGGAAATAGATTGGAGTAAGTCAAGAGGAATCAGAGACACCAGTTGGAAGTATAAACTAGAATTTATGAAAGCTTCAAGCCAGATAATGGCAATGGAAACAGAAGTACATAAATGTGAAACATATTTTAAAGGAAGAACCTATGTAAACTTTCTGATAAATTGGGTTTAAGGAAAAAGGGAAAGGAGGAAACCAAGCATAACTGTAAGGGCTAACATGGACTAACCACTCACTCCATGCCAGGCTGTCCCCATGCAGAACATGAGGCGTCTCATGTAACGCACAGGTTGGTCCTGTCGGATGGGCACTCTGCCATCCCAGCCTCATGGGCACACAAAGGGAGCCCACAAGTGGGTGAGTCACATGTCCAAGGTGACACCGCTAGTAAACTGTGGGTCCCAGACTCAGATCCTGAATCTAGAACGCTGGCCCAGAGATTGATACCTAGGAAGCTGGCTTGAGCAGCTGGGTGGTGTGTTGGAATGGGGAAGACTGGAGAAGAAATACTATCAGTAGCTTGGATTTGGGGCCTTGGAATATGGAATGAAGCAGGGCAAAGACTAATAGAGTTTTGCCAAGAAAATGCACTGGTCATAACAAACACCCTCTTCCAACAACACAAGAGAAGACTCTACACATGGACATCACCAGATGGTCAACACCAAAATCAGATTGATTATATTCTTTGCAGCCAAAGATGGAGAAGCTCTATGCAGTCAGCGGCTCAGACCATGAACTCCTTATTGCCAAATTCAGACTGAAATTGAAGAAAGTAGAGAAAACCACTAGACCATTTAGGTATGACCTAAATCAAATCCCTTATGATTATACAGTGGAAGTGAGAAATAGATTTAAGGGCCTAGATCTGATAGAGAGCCTGATGAACTATGGAATGAGGTTCGTGACACTGTACAGGAGACAGGGATCAAGACCATCCCCATGGAAAAGAAATGCAAAAAAGCAAAATGGCTGTCTGGGGAGGCCTTACAAATAGCTGTGAAAAGAAGAGAAGGGAAAAGCAAAGGAGAAAAGGAAAGATATAAGCATCTGAATGCAGAGTTCCAAAGAATAGCAAGAAGAGATAAGAAAGCCTTCTTCAGTGACGAATGCAAAGAAATAGAGGAAAACAACAGAATGGGAAAGACTAGAGATCTCTTCAAGAAAATCAGAGATACCAAGGGAACATTTCATGCAAAGATGGGCTCGATAAAGGACAGATATGGTATGGACCTAACAGAAGCAGAAAATATCAAAAAGAGATGGCAAGAATACACAGAAGAACTGTACAAAAAAGATCTTCACGACCCAGATAATCACGATGGTGTGATCACTGACCTAGAGCCAGACATCCTGAAATGTGAAATCAAGTGGGCCTTAGAAAGCATCACTACGAACAAAGTTAGTGGAGGTGATGGAATTCCAGTTGAGCTATTTCAAATCTTGAAAGATGATGCTGTGAAAGTGCTGCACTCAATATGCCAGCAAATTTGGAAAACTCAGCAGTGGCCACAGGACTGGAAAAGGTCAGTTTTCATTCCAATCCCAAAGAAAGGCAATGCCAAAGAATGCTCAAACTACCGCACAATTGCACTCATCTCACATGCTAGTACGGAGAAGGCAATGGCAACCCACTCCAGTACTCTTGCCTGGAAAATCCCATGGACGGAGGGGCCTGATGGGTTGCAGTCCATGGGGTTGCTAGGAGTCAGACACGACTGAGCGACTTCACTTTCACTTTTCACTTTCATGCATTGGAGAAGGAAATGGCAACCCACTCGTGTTCTTGCCTGGAGAATCCCGGGGACAGGGGAGCCTGGTGGGCTGCCATCTATGGGGTCGCACAGAGTTGGACACGACTGAAGCGACCTAGCAGCAGCAGCAGCACATGCTAGTAAAGTAATGCTCAAAATTCTCCAAGCCAGGCTTTAGCAAAATGTGAACCATGAACTTCCTGATGTTCAAGCTGGTTTTAGAAAAGGCAGAGGAACCAGAGATCAAATTGCCAACATCTGCTGGATCATGGAAAAAGCAAGAGAGTTCCAGAAAAACATCTATTTCTGCTTTATTGACTATGCCAAAGCCTTTGACTGTGTGCATCACAATAAACTGTGGAAAATTCTGAAAGAGATAGGAATACCAGACCACCTGACCTGCATCTTGAGAAATCTGGATGCAGGTCAGGAAGCAACAGTTAGAACTGGACATGGAACAACAGACTGGTTCCAAAGAGGAAAAGGAGTACGTCAAGGCTGTATATTGTCACCTTGCTTATTTAACTTCTACAGAGTACATCATGAGAAACGCTGGACTGGAAGAAACACAAGCTGGAATCAAGATTGCTGGGAGAAATATCAATCACCTCAGATATGCAGATGACACCACCCTTATGGCAGAAAGTGTACAGGAACTCAAAAGCCTCTTGATGAAAGTAAAAGAGGAGAGTGAAAAAGTTGGCTTAAAGCTCAACATTCAGAAAACGAAGATCATGGCATCCGGTCCCATCACTTCATGGGAAATAGATGGGGAAACAGTGGAAACAGTGTCAGACTTTATTTTGGGGGGCTCCAAAATCACTGCAGATGGTGACTGCAGCCATGAAATTAAAAGACGCTTATTCCTTGGAAGGAAAGTTATGACCAACCTAGATAGCATATTCAAAAGCAGAGACATTACTTTGCCAACAAGTTCCGTCCAGTCAAGGCTATGGTTTTTCCTGTGGTCATGTATGGATGTGAGAGTTGGACTGTCAAGAAGGCTGAGCACCAAAGAGTTAATGTTTTTGAACTGTGGTGTTGGAGAAGACTCTTGAGAGTCCCTCGGACTGCAAGGAGATCCAACCAGTCAATTCTGAAGGAGATCAGCCCTGGGTATTCTTTGGAAGGAATGATGCTAAAGCTGAAACTCCAGTACTGTGGCCACCTCATGTGAAGAGTTGACTCATTGGAAAAGACTGTGATGCTGGGAGGGCTTGGGGGCAGGAGGAGAAGGGGTTGACAGAGGATGAGATGGCTGGATGGCATCACTGACTCAATGGACATGAGTCTGAGCAAACTCTGGGAGTTGGTGATGGACAGGGAGGCCTGGCGTGCTGCAATTCATGGGGTCGCAAAGAGTCGGACACGACTGAGCGACTAAACTGAACTGAACAACCAGCTCCTCCCTTGATAAGCTAATCGGATAGATATTCCAAAAGCCAAGAAAGGTAACCAAAGAAAAGTGGGACTGGCAGACTCTCAAGAGCAGAAAAAGGCCAGAAACAGCCAAGAAACAACTGGGACAACAGAATCTTCTAAAGGTTAGACTGCAAGGAGCTCCAACCAGTCCATCCTAAAGGAAATCAGTCCTGAATATTCACTGGAAGGACTGATGTTGAAACTGAAACTCCAATACTCCAATACTGATGTGAAGAGCTGACTCATTGGAAAAGACCCCGTTGCTGGGAAAGATCGAAGGCGAGAGAAGGGAACAACAGAGGATGAGATGGTGGATGGCATCACTGACTCAATGGACATGAGTTTGAGTAAATTCTGGGAGTTGGTGATGGACAGGGAGGCCTGGCGTGCTGCAGGCCACGAGGTCGCAAAGAGTCGGCCATGACTGAGCAACTGAACCGAACTGAACTGAAAGCTTAGAGCATCCAAACCAGAAGCCAAAGCAGGCATGGACCACCAGCCTAAGAAAAAGACTGACGGGGTGCAGGGAGCAGGACTCACCTCATCACCAGGCAGACTTGTTGTCAGCCTGCTTTAACTGTGTGAGCGCAGAGGGAAGAGCTGAATCCACGGCCTGTTTAAAAGCCCCTGGAGGCCCATTCTCATTTTCCCACCACCTGCTACCCACCTACTCAGCTGTCTTCCTGAAAGCACACTCCCCTGGGAAGGGCACGGCCAGGGGGAGACGAGGCTCCAGCACAGAGACGCAGAGTCCCCACTCCACCTGCCGCTAAAACTGAAGGCAGAGGGAAGGGTATGTGAGCAAGGCGCAGGCCAACACAAAGGACTCTTCCCTTGATCATCTGCATCTTGGGCCCCATCTTACGGTTGTCTTCTAACCAAATGCCCCTTTCAGGAACTGAGCCTGCCCTGGCTTATTCACAATATGTTATGATTTATTACAAATGGGAACAGTGCCTTTTTTTTTTTTTTAATGTGATGTAGAAAGTCAGGGGCTAGGAAACTAGGATGATAAACCTTCATTTGTAACACAGCCTCCATAAAACTAAAATAAGACACAGGGATCAAGTGTTCTTGACTGCTTCTTCATGAAGGCACCAAGTAACTAAGGTGTTGGAGAACTTCAAAGAAAGAATTTAAAAGAAAACCAGCAATCAAACATTACATGTTCACAGCACACCCTCTGCCTTTCCCACCATTTTGTAATCAGTAATGACAGAGGGCGAGACCCTTGATGGCAAGTTGCAGACCCAGGGATCTAAGTCTACCTTCTGCTTTTCTCTTTGCCCTGCTGACTACCATCTACCTTCCTCGGGCTCTGGATCTGTGCGCTCCTGATAGTCTTTAAAACTAATAAAACGGACAACATAAAGGTCCAGGTTTTAAAAAGAAAAACACATGTTAAGCCTCAGAATACACGTTCTTACTTGCTACAGGTCTCACCTTCCACACGCTGACAGCAAGTCAGGATTCAGGCTGGGTAAGAAGAGGGAAAGCTGGAAAGCCACAGAAAACTTTGAAAGTCAGCCCAGCATAATTGGGACCCCTGGGAGGAAATCAACCAGACTCTGAATAGTCAACCAGCACTCACAGATGCTCCTCTGCAGACTCAACACAGCGGAGGAAGGCTCGGTACTGAGAACAATCACAGGGGGTAGCAAAGCAGTCAGAGACTACAAGCTCACTGCGAGTGTTCATAAGTATTTTTGCTGAGTCTTTCTAAACTCAGCAACCTCAAAAAAGCCCTGAAACCTTGGCAGAAATAACCACAAATTACATAAATGAAAACTAAGTATCAGCCTCATCACCAAAACTAAGCTTCACAAACATGGGGGCATCTTCAGTTATTTCAAATTTTCCACTAACTTCTGAAATGAAATTAAATTCACTCTAATTTTTTAAAAAACGTGTCATTTGGCACTTTGAAGAGATGGAAAAATAGGTGCTAACTGTAAATTCAGGGTGGGAATCATGAAAAAGTATTTTCTCACCTGATTTGCTATAGCTTTATTTCCCTTAAGTAGAAAGTCACCCCTGGATGGTGGCTATGTATTTTAGGGGAAAATGTAATACCTAGAACTGGGTCTTACAATAAGCATGCTAAAGACTGTTCTTGATTAAGGTAAGAAAACCAGCCATAACTTTCTTCTCAAAAAAGGTATGTGAGCAATCAGATACATCAGTTTCTATACACCAAGCATAAGTTATTTACCCGATAAATACATTTATGTCTGTATGTATATAGAAAATTACTGCATGTATGGAGAAAAAAAGTGCCTCTGGGCAAACACAAACATTCTGAAAGTCAAAAATCTGGCCTGTAATTTAAGCTTAACTAGCACATGAAATATTAGGAATAATAGTCTTTATTATAGACCAATAAGCGTTAATTTCTATAAGAAAATATATGGCCCACCAAAATCTTACCAAAGTAAACCCTCTCCAAGTATGGGCCCCTCTTAAAAGACACTGAATGGTCATGAGTTTGACATCACAGAGAAAATTAGAAGAGTCATGTCATCCCCGTGGGAAGCATCTGGTTCTGCCTGCAGGACATGAACCCTGACCAGATGACACCAGCATCTCCTGCCTGGTGTTAACAGATGCCCACTGTGAAGAAATGCACACCCGCTGAGGTCAAAAGATCTATAAAGCGTGTATCTGTCTGGCCAAGGTAAAGAAGAACACCAAAGATAACCAGAATAAAGTCCTAAAAACAGAAACTGAACAAAAATTCCAAGTCCAATTTCAGATAAATAATACTAGTTATTCAATCATCCTTAAGAAACTTGTCATTTTAAAATGATACAGAAAAGTATCGTTTTTTACAGTATTAATAGTAGAGGCATTTCTCAGTGTCCTGACAAGGAATTTGCCCAATTTTCCAGATTGCTCGGCATCCCAGATCAGGCAAGTCTGATGGACAGTCAACGGGTAAAAGGCACGAACTGACAAGGGGACCTGGGTTTTTATTTCAGAAGATCTCCCCTCTTTAAACTTAAACATTGTCAGGATACCCACACTGTCTGTAACTCTAACTAAAGTGTGCTCGTCTTATATTTTTTTTAGTTGGTTTTTACAAAGATAAACTGTTCGTCATAAGCAAACATGACTAAAGTTCTCAGAAACAACTGCTTACGTAAGCAAGACAAAGTAAACAATTCCCGCCAGGCCTTCAGGACCTCAGGTCCCATTAGGTCAGTTACCTCTTCAGGGACACGGAGCTGTATGCGGTGCCCTGACAGAGCCCATCAGTCATAGCTCGCTCACGGGAGCCAGGGGTGTGAGAACTATCTAGTGTGATTCACACTCGAGAGAGAGAGCACGGAGGAGGACACTCTCTAGAGCAGCATTTCTGCAGGCCCAGGGCGCCTGCAACACAGTTCCTGGGGTGCCTGTGGATACACCGCAGGCTGCGGAAGGCCTCAGGCCTCTGGTCACACTCCTGAAGCGGGGCAGGGGAAGCTGACTTTGTACCTAATGGCCCCACCGGATGCTCAGGTGTGCAGGAGTGTGAGCGCTACCGTTCCGGAGCTCTGTGGGGTATACAAGTAAACCTTCAAAAAGACCAAGGAACAGCAGGACAGCCGACAGCAAGGAACGGAGCCCGTTCCTCTCAGGCCACCTCCTCCACCCCTACGACACAAACCACAGGCACAGAATACCTGGGGAAACGCACTCGGAGGCTTCCTGGCTTGCCGTGGGCATTTTACAACTGATGTTAAAGCTGTTGGTTTAACAGTGGTTTTAAACTTGTGCAGTGGCTGAGAACAATAAAGCCATAACATTGCTTTCGGGCCCAAGGAATGCAAGGAATACAGCGTGGGGAAAATCTCCTGCTACACTTAACAGGCCAGGTCATCCTCACAAACACTGGATGTTCAACAGACAGACGTGAGCTAAAGAATAAAGAGCGAATGCAAATTACCTTTGTTCTTGTTCTTAGGCACAGAACACTGGAGAATAAATGATTCACCAAAGGTTTTCGCACTTTGTAGTTTTAAAGACATTCACCTTACTCCCCACCCACCCACTCACGTATCCCACAGTCTGATCACCAGAGCTTCTGAAGATTAGAGGCTTGTTCTATTTTTACACCTATAATTGGAGTATAAAATTAATGTGATAAGCAGTATTTTTATGCTGAGTTTGAATAATATTTAGTGCTTTATTATTATGAAGACTTAGTTTTAAGAATGCTTGTTTGGGCTTGCTGGAAACCTAGGAACTGACTTGTTTCTGTGGAAAAGTAAACGCAGAGGTCCAAATAATTACAAACTTGAAACTCACATATAAAAGTTAGAGATTACCTACATATTCTATTTACCGACACATTTACCCGAGGCTGATAGCTCACATCAATTTATGAACAAAGATTACTGATGTAACTGATTACAGATCCCTAATTTTGCTGAGAATAATCAGTTTCTGTATAAGAACAAATTAATTAAAAACATAAGGAGTGATGGTATTAACACTTCCTTTATTTGAAACACCATAATCCAGCAAACACATATTCAAAAGACAGAAAATAGATTTTTCAGAATGGTCAAAGACAAACAGAAAAAACAGGCAGAAGACAAAAACAGCCTTTTTAAGAAATACAGTTAAAAATGATCAATATATATTAAACAATGTTGAACAAATCTTGCTAATAATCAGTGAAATACCAATTTTTAAAACGTTACCAAACTTTACCCATCATAATGGTAAAGATTAAAATATGTGACAATAAGATAATTTTCTCATGTAGAATCAACAGTAGTTTATCTTTTGAAAAGATAAAGGAAGATAGCAGGCGAAGCACTTAGAAATGCCTGGAACATTTTAAGTGTCCAGGAGATGTCGGTTGCCGCTGTTAACATTATCATTATTACTGTATTACTGCATTATTCCTGTACTTCTTTGTTTACACCTCTCTTACCTGTTCAACTATAACCCCGTGGAGCATAGGAATTAAGTGTGTTTTTTTTAATAACATAATTGTTATTCAAGGATATTGTTGATATATTCTCATTTCAGTAATATGTCCTACCATCTTGAATATGCAACAGTATATCATACGACTATAACAAAATTTATTAATTTATCAATTTCTTACTATTATACATAATACTGTAGTGATCAACTTTATACACATTTCTTTACATTCTTTTCTGATAATTAGTTCAGGAAAATCTCCTAGAAGTGGAACTGGGGGTCAAAGGAGCTGTCTTCCAGGGAGCCTGTACAAATAGTGTAGGGTCTATGTGCCCAGTCATGTCTGAAACCCAAACCAGTTCTCGGCATATTTAGACACCTAGTCAATCAGATGATGGAAGTAAAGAGAGGAAGTTGAGAAAAATGATTTTTCTGGGAAAACGTTAGCATTTGAAGACAGGCAGGCCACTGCGGAAGTGCAGAACATGTTCAGCTAGCCTGACTGCGGGACAAAAAGGGAGATTAAGCAGAATGAGGCAGATCAGAGATTCTCCCCCTGCGGTGGGCTTCCACACACGTGCGGACCTTGCTGCAAGTCTAGCGCTGATGCCATGGTCCACACAGGGGCTGAGAGTCGGCATTTCTAACACGCTCCCAGGTGATGCCGAAGCTGCTGGCCCATGGATTATACTTCAGTAGGAAAGAAGCAGATGACACTAAGAGGAAGGTTAGCACCTCAAGAGTTTCAAATGTCAAGCTAAGCAGTTTGGACTTTTGTATTCAATTATTTGATAGTCAGTTTTAAGTGGGGGCATATAGAAGATTCTGAGCAAGAGAGATCTAATCACCAGAGGAATTATACAGAGTGAAGTAAGCCAGAAAGAAAAACACCAATACAGTATACTAACGCTACTGCTAAGTCACTTCAGTCATGTCCGACTCTGTGCGACCCCAGAGACAGCAGCCCACCAGGCTCCCCAGTCCCTGGGACTCTCCAGGCAAGAACACTGGAGTGGGTTGCCATTTCCTTCTCCAATGCATGAAAGTGAAAAGTGAAAGTGAAGTCGCTCAGTCGTGTCCGACTCTTAGCGACCCCGTGGACTGCAGCCTACAGGGCTCCTCCATCCATGGGATTTTCCAGGCAAGAGTACTGGAGTGGGATGCCATTGCCTTCTCCATACTAACGCATATATATGGAATTTAGAAAGATGGTAATGATAACCCTGTATGCGAGACAGCAAAAGAGACACAGATGTATAGAACAGTCTTTTGGACTCTGTGGGAGAGGGAGAGGGTGGGATGATTTGGGAGAATGGCATTGAAACATGTATAATATCATATAAGAAACGAATCGCCAGTCCAGGTTCGATGCAGGATACAGGATGCTTGGGGCTGGTGCACGGGGATGACCCAGAGGGATGGTACGGGGAGGGAGGTGGGAGGGGGGTTCAGGATGGGCAACACATGTATACCCGTGGCAGATTCACGTTGATGTATGGCAAAACCAATACAATATTGTAAAGTAATTAGCCTCCAATTAAAATAAATAAATTTAAATTTAAAAAATAAATAAATAAAAAAGAAAAGTCCTGATGTCGGTTACCTACCAAGTCTTTCTTAGGAGATGGCTTGTTCTGTTTTATCACTTTAATATTTTCTCAACTTTGGTTAATACTGTATACGAACTTGAGGTGACATATTCCTCTCCATATTCCTCTCTAGACTATTTTTTGATAATGGAAGAGACAATCAACAAATAAAAACAAAAGGATGAGGGTTTTGCCCTTCCCTGACCACCCAATCCCCACCTTCTCTGGCCCACTCAGCAGAGGACATACCTCTAAAGCTACTGATCACTGCTTCATCACTGTTTCTAGTGGCAACCAAGGGGTCCTGTTCACAAAAATGGTACAGGAATTACCAACAGCCAAGTCTCCCCCACCGTGTCCCCACTCCCAGATCATGATTCCAACTCCAGCTACTTCAGATGCAGCAAGAGAGGAGTGCCATTCAGTAAGAAACGATATGGAGCATGCATCGACCACCTCAACATGCCTAATCCTCCGAGTCAACAATGACTCAGGAAAGTAGGGTGACCGACTGCTCACAAAGGAGAAATGACTCTAACCTAGGGAAACACAAAGGTAAGAAGAGCCTCAGCAGAGTCCAAATCCCGGAGAGCTCCTCCCACGCCAGCCCACCCATCTCTGCCCTCTCCACGCATCACGAGCACTGGGCCAGAAGCCAGCTCTTGCAGAGTTTCTTTCCACTCCTTTATTACAACCTGGGAACAGATGGGGGTGGGGGCAGTGGGCTGTAAAGGAGAGATGGAATTGGGGAAGTAGGCTGAACTCAATACGGATCTCAACCCCTGTGGGGGACATCCTCTCATCCTCACAACAATACTTCAGAAAACCCAGCAGTTTTCAAGCCTCCCATGAGGCTCTCGAGCAGGAAATCCCTGCCTGCCGAAGCTCATGAGATCACCCAGTTGATAATGAATGCGCTGGCACGTGGGCACAGAGTAGGTACAGCCAGCATGATTGAGAAACACAGCGACCTCTGCACTGGCAAAGAAGTCTTAGGTCGTGACCCTGGAGGGAAACTGCAGCTTATGCAGATGTGATTCGGAAAAGGTTCTTCAGATATCAGAGTAATCATAAAATAAGGGAAATCATAAAACAATGGAAAGCTGTCCAATACAGAACAACTAACCTGAATAAAGACAAATTATGAACACAGATCAGGAAATGTGCATATACACTACGGATCACCGTTGATCACTAACTGACAATAAAATGCTACTTCCGTGACACTGCTAACATAACAGGGCTGTTACAAATGGAGGGTGCTAAGTCACTGTTCCACTCTATGTATGTAACTAATACATCCCAGTTAGATCCATATTAGAGTTCCAAGACTAATTGAAAAGAATAATGAAGATGATTTAAGAAGCTGAAAATGAGACTTCCGGAGGGAGTAAAAGGACTTAGCAAATGTGAAAAAATTCTGAGTGGTAATCGTACTCCTAAAGACTAAAAGTTAGAGAGAATATAGTAAATATTAACAGACATTTTACAGCTCCACTCAAAAATGGAAAAATTCAGCAACAAAGGGACTTCAGCTAAATATGAAGGAGAACTCTCTAAGGGTAAGCACTGTTAATGAAGCAGTGATAGAAGCAAAACTATCCTTTTTCATTAGTCAACTCCTTTACATGGTGGTCACAATGGAGCAGCAACATAAGACAGAGACGGTTACAATTTAAACTATCTAGAGACAAAAACACGAAACAGAAGAGTCCTAAAAATTATATATATACGGACAGTATCTGTAGATCTAAACTGTCCTTTGGGGAGAGGTCTTTAAAACTGCCACAAAGGTATTTCATTTGTCCTGAGTCAAACAGCATGATAAACCAGGTATCTGCCTCACAAAACTGTTTCTAAGTCCTAGTCGATGGGGTCGCCCCTGCACCGCCCTGAGCTCACGCCTGCAGGGCACTTGGCGTGGCCCGCTTCCCTGAGGAACCCTGTAAAACTGACAACACTGAGTTTCATTTCACAAACGTTTTATATCAGCTTCAAAATGAAGATAGGTCACTTACGATTCTCAAAACACCACCACACCTATCTGAAATTCCCTTTTAAAAACCCTCCAAGATTAAAAAACCTAGAAATCTTGGCTTTGCTTTCAAACTGGGAATCTATGACAATATGAGACATATAACAAAAGGGATGGGGGGCGGGGGGTGAGGAATAGTGTTTTCATGGGAAAAAGTGGCAAGTCATATTGCTTAATGGATTCCCGAAGAGATGTCTTTTTTTTTTTTTAAACTGGGTGATACAGTTATTCCGGTCTGACTATCAAGTTGGTACTTGAACCATTCCACAGCATCCTAAAGTTCAAATACCTCTAAATGCTGAAGAACTTACTAGCCTAGACAGCTTTTATTGGTTAAAAAAAAATTTTTTAATAAAAAAATTTATTTATGACTGCAAGCTATGAGCCAGGCTGTTTAATAACTTTAAATGTCTTATCATCTTAACCCTCACAAACCCTTGAGTTCTATTGTCACTCCTGTCTCAAAGACAAGAAGACATAAAAGGGTTAAAGGCCACTGCAGGCAACCAATGGAGCCAAGATCTGCATGATCTTTGAAAAAGCTATGCTTAGACACTGTATGTTTTCCCAGACGTTACAAACCACAGAGAATTTGACCCCAAAATTCTGTGTCTGAAACAAAAAATTTCCTTCAAAGCTTCTCTTAGGAACATAACACGTTCTCATGGGTTCCTAGTTTATGAACCTTAGTTGGGTTTTCTTCTTATTTTATACATACCTGACCAGCAGCAAACAAAGGGCAAAACATCAACAAGACAAACTCGATTATCTTTTTTTCAAAATTGTTCAGAAAGGTAATTAAAGGCCATCAAAACATTTAAAAATCAGAATTAGCGACTAGCTCTTTACATTTATCTTGCCCAGGAATTTATAAGAAATAGGGGACAAGCGAAACGAACAGGCAGTAGCAATGTTCCAGGCGTAAGTAATTTATTAACAGCACTCCAAATTTAATGAGATAGCAGTCGTTTCAAGGCTTTGCTTACAGCTGAAACATAAAGGCCGCATCACTCCAATATGAACTGCACGTGTCGCTGGAAAGAGCAGGAGATGCCAAGGTGCCCCATCAGAAGGGCCGCTCAGCCCAGGTGTTCCATACCTGGACCGTCTGCCCGCTGTCTCTGGGTGGATGCTGGGACCTGCTTCGGGCAAATTAGCCCCATTAAGTAGGCCTTCTTCAAGTACAGAGGAAATAAAGTTACCAAAAATATGGAACTTACACATTTCGGTACTTGCTACCAAAAAAAAAGAAAGAAAAAATACCTCATTGAGAAGATGGCACATATATGCACAGTTTCTACCTTATTTGCCTGTATTTACAGGCAAAATAACTCAAAATGAGTTTAAGAAGTACTTTTTTTCCTCATCTTAAAAAAATTTTCAGTTGGAGGAGAATGGCTTTGATGTGCTGGTTTCTGCCATACGTCAGCACACATCAGCCACAGGTACACAGACGTCCTCTCCTTCTTGAAACTCCCTCCTGCCTCATCACTCCCCTCTGGATTGTCACAGAGCGCCAGATTTGAGCTCCCTGTGCTACACAGCAAGTTCCACTGGATATCTATTTTACACACAGTAATTCACGTTTCCATGCACTCTCTCCATTCATCCCACCCTCTCCTTCCCCCACTGTGCCCACAAGTCTGTCCTCTACGTCTGCATCTCTTGCATGTGCGCACGTGTGTGTGTGCACACACACACGTGCACGCACACACACTTAGTCATTCAGTCATGTCTGACACTTTTGTGACTCTTTGGACTATAGCCTACTAGGCTCCTCTGTCCATAGAATTTTCCAGGCCAGAATACTGGAGTGGGTTGCCATGCCCTCCTCCAGGGGATCTTCCCGACCCAGGGATCAAAGCCCCATCTCCTGTGTCTCCTGCAGGGCAGGCAGATTCTTCACCTGCTGACCCATCTCCAATGCTGCCTTGTATATAGGTTCATCAGTACAATTTTTCTAGATTCTATATATATATAGAACTGTGTCCTCTTTATATATCGTGACTCTTCATATACATAAAGAGCCATGTCCAACTCTTTGCCACCCCACAGACTGCAGCACGCCAGGCTTCTCTGTCCATCACCAACTCCCAAAGCTTGATCAGACTCATGTCCATCAAATTGGTGATGCCATCCAACCATCTCATCCTCTGGCATCCCCTTCTCCTCCTGCCTTCAATCTATCCCAGCATCAGGGTTTTCTCCAATGAGTCAATTCTTCGCATCAGGTGGCCAAAGTATTGGAGCTTCAGCTTCAGCATCAGTCCTTCCAATGAATATTCAGGACTGATTTCCTTTAGGATGGACTGGTTGGATCGCCTTGCTGTCCAAGGGACTCTCAGGAGTTCTTTCCAACACCACAGTTCAAAAGCATCAGTTCTTCAGCGCTCAGCTTTCTTTATAGTCCAACTCTCACATCCATACATGACCAGTGGAAAAACCACAGCTTTGACTAGATGGACCTTTCTATGTGTTGATATAAGATATTTATTTTTCTCTTTCTGACTTACTTGTAAGAAACATTATTTTCTAATTCTAATTAATAACTTCTTTACACTGAACAAAACAGTGTTCTACTCCTTAAAATCTGAAGCGCTTACTTTCTTACTTCAAGGGTTGGGTTGCCTCAGATCCAAGTCATAGCACAGGCTTCTCCTTAAAGCTACCTCATGAGCAACAAGCTACTCTTTAACTTCTCTAAGCAAGGAGTCCCTTGATCTCCAAAGCTGCCCAAGTGTTGACTGGCTCGGAACTGGCTGTTTTTTTCCAGAGAAGCACAAAAGACTCCTGTGTCTACGAGACTCTCAACTCCCTCAGTGCCAGAGGTCTCCATTTTACATCCAGGCCACCCTTTCGCTTATTTTGAAAAGCAAAGAAAACATAACAGTACAAAATGATGCCTATTTCTTCATTGGGCTACATAACATAACTATTATGATAATTAGTGTTGCTTGTAGGTCAGACTTTTTGCTTCAAAATATTTCTTTTAAATCCCAGCCCTAAAATGTTTAAAGCAGACCACTAAAAAGTGATTTGCACGACCAACTTATTTGTCATTGAAGCTCAGCTCATAAAAAGGTTCATTCATGTTAAAAAGCTATTTTTAAATGTGCTTAATTCACTGCTTAGAGTCCACTGACAATTAAGCATTATATTTCAGTGGACTTTTAAATGTTTAACATTATATTTCTCCCATCTCATTTCCACCTCCCCCAATTCTGCCATCCTGAGTATCAACATTATTTTAAACTTTGCTGTTTTCTGTTACAGTAGCTTCATTCATTAGTCCTTTAGAAATACTGTCTTTCAGAACACCCCGGCATCTGACTTTTAAACTCAGTTATGACAGTCAGGATTTACTTACCACATCCTGCCAAAGCCCAAGGGCAGCTTTTCCAACTGAAATCAGGCAACATCTACCTACGAGGAGGCAGCCATACCCTTCAGGAACGACCATCCCTACCGGGCCACTGACAGAAGGTCCACAAGCTTTACTGGCAAGGCCAGGTCCTCTCCCGCTCCGCAGTGACAGCAAGCGGCATACCCCCTGATGAGAATGACCCTCACACTGTCTGAATGACAACTTATTGCCTGTGGAGGGCACAGGAATAAACTACAGTTTAAGAAACCGGGACCACCTACATAGCTACTGAGGGGCCTCCCAGGTGACGCTGGTGGTCAAGAGCCCAACTGCCAGAGCAGGTAGACCTGAGAGCCGTGGGTCCGGTTCCTGAGTCCGGAACATCCCCTGGAGGAGGAGATGGCAACCCACTCCAGTATTCTTGCCTGGAGAATCCCATGGACACAGAAGCCTGACGGGCTGCAGTCCATAGGGTCGCACAGTCAGACACGATTGAAGCAACTTGGCACGCACACACAGTTACTGAAGAAACTGAGTCCCCACAAATAGACATGAAGCTGTAAAATGCAGTAAGAGGGCTACAGGGAAAGTGTCCAGTCCAACACGCAGCTGTCAAGCTCGCAGGACGCTGGGTGGCAAGTTAAAACATGCAAAGCTGAAAGGCCTACCTGAGTTTTGACACATGGATATTTGTGGCCTATAGATGGCCCTCGGGCTTAATACAGCACTGTACTGTGTAGAGCAGAACAGAACAATGGAAGCTTGATGGCCAAAGACTGGCTAAACTCCTGGTGACTGAACACTTGGTGTTCTCCATGCCCGTTTCTCTCAAAGAGGTTAATGCACCTTGCTAGCATGATCTCATTAATCCTTACACCACCTGACGAGTGGAGGAGGCAGCAAGTATTTTAATCTTCCTAGTTAAAATGAGAAAAAAGGAAAAGTATGCTGTGTAACTCTTCCCAGGATTACAGCTGGCACATAGTCCCACAGCCCGGGGAACCACTGATGTGACTAGAGTACTGTAGTGGCTGGAGTACACGGGATTACTTCAAAGGACACGCCTCTCCCCAAGAGAACATGGGTTTCCTAATCAGGCAGCTACGTCCTATACATTTTCCAAACCACTGCCATTCCACTTCTCACAAGGTGTTTACATGCTCTCCTGGACTCTCAAACAAAGTAGTTTTTAAACAGGCGCACTTCCTCAGACCGCTCAGCTTGCAGTTAGGCCCTAAACCATGCTTCTCATCAGGGATTCCTCAGACCCTCAGGGTTACTCAGCAGCGTGCCATGGGGTACGCAACCCCTCAACCAACAGGCATGTTTTCTTGGAGCTCCGTTTGAACAGATGGTCACTTAAAACCTGATTTTTATATTAAAATTGTTGTATTTTTGGAAATAGAATACCAGATTGGCAAGAATTTCTTAAATGAGTCGAACAAGACATGCTGCCCTTAGGAACACTGCTTTAGGGCTTCTCAGCAAGCAGGGCTGGGGGCGGGCTGGGAGGGAGCCACCAGTATCTTGCTAATTGGGACAGTTCAGGAAGAATGTTTGAGAAACTCTGAAAAACAGAACTAAGAGACTTCAAAAAAAAATTATTCCAAATCTACCTGCCTGGCCTAAACATGCCAGGTGGATGGGAAGACATCTTTCCCCAAAGGCTTTACTTGGCTTTCTTTTTACAGAGACTCTAAGACCTTCAGAGGGGAATTCCACCTCAGCCCTTCACAAAAGTTATGTTAAGACTACCAGTGACGTGTGCTTACCCGCCTACCCAGACATTAAAAGTCACTTATTTGGTTCATTTAACAATTTTTAAAATGCCTAACATACGTCACGTTCACCTGCCAAGGCCTTTGACTCCCAGGACCATGTTCTATTTCAAGTGGAAAGTTAGTAAATACAGGAAAGGCAAATGACCACATACGCTGGTAGCAGTTAATTCCTTTACACCAACTAAAGCACCCACTAACTGCCGAACAGTCGCACCATCGGGTTAGTAACCAAAGATGAAGGCAGGCGAAAGGAACCTGAAAACGCAGAGTCAGGATTAGGTCTTGGGGCCACTCAGATGTTCCCTGGAGCTCTGGGGGAGCTGCTTCTCATATCCAAGAAGTTCAGCAGGAAGTTAGTGGACGATCTAAGCCTGAATCACCCAAACTAAACTGAAAACCCCTCTGAGGAACTAATAGAGCAAGTGTGACATTTAGAGCAAGTGAATAGAGCAAGTGAATGTCGGGAGACATTCCTCTGGGCTTCTTAGCTAAAACAGATCCAGATTTATGAAAGAACCAGGAGGCAGAAACACACGTCCATATTTTTGAAACTGAAGGAAGAAGACCCAGGTCCTCAACTGTCTTAGCACCCCCGCAGGCCCCTTAGAGAAGGTGGCAGACACACAGTCCCTTTCTCAGAGGCCAGGAAGGCAAACACAACTCCCACACTCCTCAGCTAAGATCAGAGTCTCCATCCCAACTCAGAGAAACCACACCCAGTCCAGTTCTGACCAATGAGGATACTCAGACCTGGAGGAAGGTTTCACAAGAAGACAATGAAGTCCAGAAGTTGATTTAAAACCAAACTGCTTATGTCTAAATGAACTGTCCTCATTCAAACAGTCACCTTAGGGAAGCCACACAAGGAACCCAGAGCAAATCATTTAGAAATCCTATCCTGAAATAACTTCCAAAACCAGTTTTCACATCATATAAGACAGGAAGTTTCTTAATAGACACACCTCATGTCTCACTGAAGAAAAACTTTTCCCAGCTTGCTATAACATGGCTTACAGAGCAAGCTTTAAAAGTTATGGTCTGACTCAAAAATAAAATCCACCCACAAAAAATTAAAGGTCTGTCACCGCTGAGGATAAATCATTAAAATGTAATGGAGGATATAAATGCAATTCCAAAGGGAAAAGATCAATAACATGTTGAGCTACCACCACATCAGAAAAATAAGTACACAGTCTCCCAAAGTGCCTACTCTGGAAAGGATAACATTCATTTAAATCTTTAAGTTCCAATATACAATTTATTTAGTTTATAAACTTTGGGGGTGCAATGCCTTCCAGAATGGCTTGCGTTACTGGATCCATTTATTATCAGATCTAAGTTTTCAAGTTACATCACAGTTATGCAATCTTTTAAAAATCCCTTCTCCATGAATATTTTTTGTTCAGGTGTTCCATGAAGTGAAAGTGAAGTCGTTCAGTCGTCAGACTCTTTGAGACCCCATGGACTGTGGCCTACCAGGGTCCTCTGTCCATGGGATTTTCCAGGCAAGAGTACTGGAGTGGGGTGCCATTGCCTTCTCCAGGGTATCTTCCCAACCCAGGGATTGAACCCAGGTCTTCTGCATTGCGGGCAGATGCTTTACCATCTGAGCCACCAGGGAAGCCCATTAAGTTCCATGAAGTACACTATCTTAATTATATCCTGAAAACTAAACAGCTAAATTTAGATGCAACAGGGAGTTAGTTTAAAAAAAAAAAAAAAATGACTACAGTATTCTCTTCAACTGCATAGAAATCCAGAGCACAATGTAAATTTGTGGGATGTCCACAAAACATTACCAATTCCTGGTGCAGGCAGACTCAGAAATGAAATACAAACTATCCAGGTTTGTTTCAAGCCTTGTTTAAAATTTATTTTATACCAATGGTATCTTATTAGTGGCCTTTTCTAAAGAAAGATCACACGATATTTGTTCAGTGTGTGATATTCACAGAAATGGACTAGTAAGCAGGAAAAATTCCCACTAAGATTTTTAGGAATATAGTGAAAAACCACATTAATCAAATGAATTGGATATTCTGAATGTTCATCTTCAATGAAAATTCAAAATCCAAATTGTTTTAAGGGCTCTTTAATTACTACTACTCTTGGCTATAATACTCCATGGGCTTCCCTTGGGCCTCAGCTGGTAAAGAATTCGCTTGCAATGTGGGAGACCTGGGTTGGGAAGATCCCCTGGAGAAGGGAAAGGCTACTCACTCCAGTATTCTAGCCTGGAGAATTCCATGGACTGTATAGACCTGAATCCCTATTAACTTACCTATAATTTAAAGTGCGTGTGTGTGTGCTAAGTCACTTCGGTTGTGTTCAACCCTTGTGACCTCATGGACTATAGCCCACCAGGCTCCTCTGTCCATGGGATTCTCCAGGCAAAATACTGGAATGGGTTTCCAAGCCTTCCTCCAGGGGATCTTCCTGACCCAGGGATCAAACCCACATCTCTTATGTCTCCTGCATTGGCAGACATGTTCTTTACCACCAGGACCACCTGGGAAGCCCACGATTTAAAGTAGATGGGTGTAATTTAAAGTAAACCCAGGAATCCCCCAAAATTTGAAAATTATAGTCACAAGGAATAAACATTCAAGTGGAAAGGATGGATTATTAGTATGGATCTAAAGGCACCACAGACACAGAGTCTCCATAGGAATGGCCCATGGAAAACTATTTTTAAACACTCCAAATTATACAGAGCTTTAAGAATTTTAAGTTTATTACTGCTAATACTAAATATATATATATATATATACACACACACACACACATACATATATATGTATGTATATGCATTATGCCTAATTATTGATAAGTATCTAGCTTTCTGAAATGAGAAATACAAATACACGCTAAGTAAAAAGAAAAACCACCCTCTTCCTCCAGTATATCCAGTCGCTGATAAGCCAATGCTTCTCATTTTCTTTTAGGATTAGAGACCTTCTGTGGGGCTCAGTAAAACTTTCAGCAGTTCTAATTAGATTGTAACCTTTCTATGAGCCAGTCAGAGATGATTTTATCCTTTCATAAACATTTTCCACATCCTAGCTTTCAACATCTTGGCAAGTTCCTTATATAAACTTTTTTTTTTTTTAAACAGTACCTGCTTTGAAAGGGTCAAAAGTTAAATCTTTCCTAGAAGAGACCTCTGAAAATTAATCAGTTAAGGATGTGAAGAAATAACTCCTAACCGCCACATATATAGCACTAGCCACCCAGGGAGTGTGCCCCTTAACAAGTACCCGCAAATCTCAGATGTGCTTGGGGAGGAGGACCGAGCACCGGAACCCTCTACCATGACCTGAGAACAGTCAAGTAATGATGCACCTGTCTAGGTTCCGGGTTAAAAGCAAGAAACTGACTCAGGTCAGGTTAGGCAGAAAAGTGTTTACCGGCAAGATTGTGGATAGCTTACTGCCTGCAGGAGGGCTGCAAACTCAGGCTCAGGCTGGGGCCACGGAAGGCAAAGTCCAGCCAAGGTCCCAGCCCAGAGCAGCCTCCCCTGGAGAGCTCTACCGAGCCCTGCTTCACCACTGTGACCTCGTTCACCCGGCGTTGCACTGCAGACTCGGTCCACAGGATACTGGCCCATCACCTGGCCCCGCTGCCCAACAGGCTAAACAGGCCAGAGCTTGGCACTCCTCTCCTGAGAACTCCATGTTGGGGGAGGTGACACGTGCAACCCAATGGCCAGAGATAGGCCCGGGAGGGCCTGCCAGCCTCAGGCTTCAGCCAGCTTCTCACCTGCCTCTGATTCTCAGGAAAAGGGGAGGAGACCAGGCACAGAAAGACAAACATCAGCCACAGAAGGGTCCAGAAGAAATTATGTGTAGGGTATCTTCCAGTATGTTCCATATCTTCCATAGTATGTTCCAGTATGAACATACTATGAAGAGCTACAATAAAGATTTAGTGCTTATCACACTAAACAGAGAAGAAAGGTATGAATCATGCTGATACAAATAATGAACGATGAATAGCCTATTTCCTCAATCTGTTTTCATAGAGAATGATCTAATGGAAGCTACTCATTAAAACAAATGAAACACAGTATTCCTCTGTCAGTGAGGCTCCTCCTTTATTTATGTACGTGTTAGATTCATTTATCTACCTAACTTAGGCATGTGAAAACCAAGTGCATTGATTTTCCGCAATGATACCAAGTCAAACATCGTTATAATATTTAGAGCAAACACCAGGAGAGAAGGGGAGAATCTATAAGAAACTGTCATGTGCAAGCAGAATAGACATTTTCTGATAAGAGAACAAACATGGAATCAACAGATAGAAGCCGCACAGTCAGAGTTTGACTCAACATTCATAATTCCTCCAAATACGTGAAGGAACCCAACGACAGAATGAGTAACTTCCACAGCAAAGCAGCGAGCTCACAACCACTGGAAGTACAGGAGCAGATTAGGCAGCTACTGTTAGGAACGCAACACGCTATGTCGTGTCTTCCCCACGTTCCCGACGGGATGGTATTAGGAGGCGGGGCCTTTGGGAGGTAATTAGGCCATGAGAATAGAGCCCTCAGGAATGGAATCAGTGCCCTCATAAGAAGAGGCCAGAGAGCTGGGTAGCTCCCTTCCCACCATATGAAGACACAGCAAGAGAAACAGCCCCTGTGAACCAGTTAAAGAGCCCTCACTGGAATCTGACCATACAAGCACCTTGATCTGGGACTTCCAACCTCCAGGAAGGTGAGAAATAAATGTTTATTGTTTAAGCCCCCCGGTAGGTGTCTGTTATAGCAGCCCAAAATGACTAAAACAGCATGAAAACTGCCAGCACTAAGGAGGCAGGCTAGTTGGTTCAGACTTCTAAAGTCCTATCCAACTTGGGGTCTAAAAATCTGATTTCTATAATCTCGGGGGTGGGGGGTAGGGGTGGGATTAACAAGATAAAATTCTGAATTTGTACTAAAGTAATAGACCAAATATAGGATGGGGCTTCCGTGGTGGCTCAGACGGTAAAGAGTCTGCCTGCAATGCAGGAGACCTGGGTTAGGAAGATCTCCTGGAGAAGGGAATGGCAACCCACTCCAGTATTCTTGCCTGGAGAATTCCACGGATAGAGGAGCCTGGCGGGCTATAGTCCATGGAGTTGCAAAGAGCTGGACACGACTGAGCAACTAACACAGGATGGGGTAGACGTGCGTATTAAAGGCTTGCACAGGTGACTACCTAACCCAATCTTAGATTCTATTAGAAGGGTAGAGTCCAGTACATGGCAGTCCTGAGTTCATCATGGTGTTGCCCATTTTAAAAGGATATGTGCACACATGAAAGTGTCTAGACAGTAGTGACCAGGATGGTAAGGTGTCAAAACTGTCATAGGAGGAGATCCAAGAGCAGACAAGGATGATGATGTAAGAAAAGAAAAAGGACGTGAGTAAGTCCGCCCAGGCTGCCGTAACAAGATAACGGACTAGGGGCTTAAGGACCAGGCTTCAGAACTTCCTGCTAGTGCTGGAGGCCGGAAGTCCAAGATCAGGGTGCCTTCAGGGTTGGTTTTAGTGAAGCCTCTATTCCTGGCTTGCAGTTAATCACCTTCTCACTTTTGTCCTCATAAGTCCCCTGCAGACAGAGAGAAATCTCCAGTGCTCTTGTCTTCTTTTCGAACACCAGTCTTACAGGATTAGGGCCCACCCTTATGACCTCATTTAACCTTGATCACCTCCCTGAAGGCTCTGTTTCCAAACACAGTCACGTAAGGAGTCAGGGCTTCAATATATGAAATTTCGTGGGGGACCACATTCAGTCCAACCTTAAGTATATGAAAGACTAACTGAAAAGGAAGCTGATGTAGTCTCTATTACTCTATAAGGCAAAATGAGAAACAGGGGAAGGCTACTAGAGTTGGACTAGATGAAGTCAAAGTTTCTTTCAACTCTAACAACTATGACAACAATTATTATTTACAGGATAAGTTATTGGGCACTTCCGATGGGCCAAACTTTGTTCTAAGTACCATTTCACTGAGTCTTTACACCCATTCTGAGGTAAGTGCTACTATTATGGCCATTTGTTGTTCTGTATAAATTAGGCTCCCTCTTGCCCAGTGTCCCAGTGCTGGCAAGGGGCAGAAGGAGCCCCAGTCCAATGCCAAAGTCACCACTCAGCTCTGAACATTAACCTGAAGAGCTTCCCCTAAATTAGTAAAAGATAGTAAGTACAACTGAGGAAATAATTCCAATGATCACCAGAAAATCACCCAGAAGAGAACTAAACACTAGCAACCACATCACCACCAATGCTAATTTTTCTTCCTAGAGACCAGCTGTTTCCTTACAGGGTCAGAGTTCATCTCACCACACAGCAGGAGGCAGGCAGTATTAAGCCTTCCTCAAACTTGTACCGGGACTAAGAACATCCGGGGTCAGAATTCAAACCAAAGCCTAGGCTATTGCACATGCAAATCATTTACATCAACTATAATCCACTCCTACAACGCAGTCCCTTGGCTCAGGTTCTGAGACCCGGAGGCGGGGGTTGGGGGTGGGGGCTTAGACCACAAGTCACAGGGAGGGCCGGGTATCATCCAAACCTGCCTCCAAAGCCAAGACGGCCAAGGAGAGCAAGTCCTGGGAAACAAAGTCAGGCTTTCCTCCACCAGGTCCTGTGGCCCATCTGACAAATACTAACAGAGCCGCTGCTCTGCTTCCAGGGAACATGCAGAGAGCAGAGTAAATGCCACTCACCTAGACCCTCATTCTGGTGGGGAAGGACTAAACAAACTGAAGCGCAGCAGGCCTGTGAGCTCTGTCGTCCTGACTACAGTTCAGTACTTCCCTGCTTTTCTCTGGAGGAAGGGGTGGACCACGCGCTAACTACGAGGTCAAAGAGAAAGAAAAGCGTGAAGCCTTTCTCCTTCAAGGCAAGGAAAGGCGTTATCCGTGCACTGCTGCCATGGCGCTGGGGAAACAGCAGCAGGCATCCCACCACCATTGCCTAGAGAGACACAGCAGCAGGAGAGGGCGAAGGGCACAGGGGTTTCAGTCCTGGGAGGGCAGCGGGCGGGAAGGAAAGCTGTGCAAAGTCACAGGAGCTGCAACTGTAGGGACACGGGAGAGCACAGAACTAAGGAAAAGGTCTCAGCCTAATCCCTGCTCATTGTCTAAGCTCCTAGTAGACCAGAGTTCTTAATGGAAGAGTCAGCAGAAACGTAAAAATAAAAACACACCTACCTGCGGCTGATCCATGCTGATGTATGGCAGGGGCCAACACACGGTTGTACAGCAATTATTCTCCGATTTAAAAAAAAACACCAAATTTCCGAAGTATTCTATATCACATTAGAATATTTCTACTTAGATGTTTTCTGAAAATTCTGTTTGGTCAGAACGCAACTTAGGTTTCAACCAGCTAACTTTCCACCGAAAGTAAGTGTATCTTAGACAAGGTAGCCCCCAGAGTGGGAGAAACCTGTGCTGTGAGGTCAGGCAGAGCATATCCTCTCTCTGCCACGTACAACTGGGGGAGCCTGGATAAGTTACTTGGCCTATCCAAGCCTGTGCTTTATGTGTAAGATTGAAACAGAAAGAAGGAACAGGCCTAAAGGCTGACTTTTAATTGTAAGTTTATAAATATTCATTCCCCAGCCTTAAACATTTCTAATATCTGTAATGTCTGCTCTAACACCATCAGAGATAGGAAGGGAAGGCAGCTTGCACCACTGGGGGTACAGAATTGAAAAAATTATACAAGGTCAAAATCTTCCTTAAGGCATGAAGAGGCAATTCGCAAAAGAAGAAATAATAATAATGATCCTCATAATCATACAGGAAGTAATCGCACCTTTAACTCATAATCAAAGGAGTATAATTTAGCCAAGTTTTTTATATCACACCAAGCACTGCCATCAGTTACTGGAACACAGCACTCTATATTCTGCCATCAATGTACACACGATCTGTCCAGGCAGAAACAGAACAATATGAATCAAAGCCTTAAAAATGTGGATTCCCTTTCACCCACCACTTACAGTTCTAGGAAATTTTCTAAGAAACTACTAAGTGAATATTCTTGACAGACCTGTAATGAAAAACGGGAAGCCACAGGCCCACCATCCAGGTAAATCGCAGTATTTCCATACAATGGAAAATACACAGTTATTGAAAATGCTTATGTTGGAAAAATATTTGCAAAGCATAGGAAAGCTGAAGGGCTAACACTCTTATTTTATGAAGAGCTCATAAAAATCATTAAGAAAAAAAACTATCCATGAAATCGGATCCTTATCTTACACCATACACAAAAACAAACACGATGGATTGAAGTCTGGGCTGTATGAACTGAAACCATAAAAATCCTAGAAAAATACATAGAGGGTAAGCTTCCTGACAGCCTTGGTGATGATTTGTTGGATTTGACAAGAAAAGCGAAGACAAGAAAAGCAAAAATAATCAATTGGGACTACGTCAAATTAAAAATCGTCCCTACAGGAAAGGAAACCATTCATGAAAAGGCAACCTATGGAACGGCAGAAACTATCTGCAAATCATGTCTCTGCTAAGAGGTTAGTATCCAAAAGAGATAAAGAACTCATACAACCCAACGGCAATAAAACAAACTAATCTAAAACTGCAAAGGAACCAAGTAGACATTTTTCTGTAAAAGACATAAAAATGGCAATAGGTGTGTGAAAAGATGCTCAACATCACTAGTATTTAGAGAACTGCAAACCAAAACCAGTGAGATACCACCTCACAACCGTCAGAAGGGCTACCGTGAAAGGGACAAGGAAGGAGAGCTTGTGGAGATAAGGGAACCCCTGTGCACTGCTGGTGGGAATGTAAACTGGTGCGGTCACTATGGAAAACAATATGGAAGCTCCTCCAAAGATTTAAAGTAGAGCTACAGTATGCTCCAGAAATTCCACTTCTGCATACTTATCCAGAGAAAATTAAACACTAATTCAAAGATAAATGCATCCCTGTTCACTGCAGCATGACTTACCATAGCCAAGATTTGGAAGCCACCTAAGTACTCATCAACAGATGAAGATGTGATGCACGCGCGTGCGCGCGCGCGCACACACACACACACACACACACACACACACACACACGGAATATTACTCAGCCATAAACAATGAAAAATTAAGAAATCTTGCCATTTGGAACAAGAAGGATGGACCTAGGAGGCATTATGCTAAGTGAAACAATCCAGAGAGAAAGACAAATATCGTATGATTTCACTTAAATGTGGAATCTAAAAAACAAAACAAATGAACAAACATAACAAAACAGAAACAGTCATAGATACAGAGAACAAACATCTGATTGCCAGATGGGAGGGAGAAGGATGAGTAAAACAGATGAGGCGATTAAGGGATATTAATTTCAGTTACAAAATAAATTAGTTAGGGGGATGAAATGTACAGGTGGGGAATATAGTAAATAATTGTGTAATATCCTTGTATGGTGACAGATGGTAACTAGACCTATCACAGTGATCACTTTGTAATCTATAGAAATATCAAATCACTATGTTGTGTTGTTGTTTAGTCACTAAGTCATGTCTGACTCCTTGGAAACAATGGAAACAGTGACAGACTTTATTTTCTTGGGCTCCAAAATCACTGAAGATGGTGACTGCAGCCACAAAATTAAAAGACTCTTGCTCCTTGGAAAAAAAGCTATGACCAACCTAGACAGCATATTAAAAAGCAGAGACATTACTTTGCTGACAAAGGTCCATCTAGTCAAGGCTATGGTTTTTCCACTGGTCATGTATGGATGTGAGAGTTGGACTATAAAGAAAGCTGAGCATCGAAGAATTGATGCTTTTGAACTGTGGTGTTGGAGAAGACTCTTGAGGGTCCCTTGGACAGCAAGGAGATCAAACCAGTCAATCCTAAAGGAAATCAGTCCTGAATATTCATCGGAAGGACTGAGGCTAAAGCTTCAATACTTTGGCCACCTGATGTGAAGAGGCGACTCATTAGAAAAGACCCCGACAGGGAAAGGTTGAAGGCAGGAAGAGAAGGGGACGACAGAGGATGAGATGGTTGGATGGCATCACCGACTCAATGGATGTGAGTTTGAGCAACCGCTGGGAGTTAGTAATGGACAGGGAAGCCTGGCGTGCTGCAGTCCATGGGATTGCAAAGAGTCAGACAGGACTGAGCGACTGAAATGAACTGAACCAGAGATGGACTTTTGAGTAAAAACAAGTGAACAGAACATGTCTTTCTGAGGACCTGTAAGTCAGATATCACATTAATACCTGAGAACACAACTGATACCCAGTAGCTGGTACTGGTAACTGCCTTCAAAATTCTGTGATTCCACCACCGCTCACTAAGGTCACTAAACAAGAAAACCAACCAGGGGAAAAGCATACAGCATCTTTGTTGCTGTTCAGTCACCAAGTCGTGTCTGACTCTTTGTGACCCCATGGACTGCAGCACGCCAGGCTTCCCTGTCTTTTCACCATCTCCGGGAGTCTGCCCAAGTTCATGCCCAATGAATTGGTGATGCCATCTAACCATCTTATCCTCTGTCATCCCCTTCTCCTCCTGCCCTAGATCTTTCCCCCTACCAGGCTCTTTTCCAGTGAGTTGGTTCTTCACATCAGGTGGCCAAAGTATTGGAGCTTCATCTTCAGCATCAGTCCTTTCAAGAGTATTCAGGGTTGATTTCCTTTGACTGGTTTGATCTCCTTGCTTTTCAAGGGACTCTCAATAGTCTTCTCCAACACCACAGTTTGAAAGCATCTTTATTTCTCACTAAATGTTTCCAAAATGCCTACTGCAAAGAAGTATATCCATTTAGACCCTGGCTCTAATTTTTATTCTTTATACATTGTAAGTAAAAACAGAATTCTGTCATTCTTTCTATTCATAATGAGAACCTCTTATGTGAGGTCAACAGAGTCTTTTCTTCAGCAGCATATTCTTCCTCGACAAGAGAAGTTCAGGCATTTGGACTAATAGAATCAAGAATGTCTTCCACTCCAAAAAAAAGAAACTACTGTTTTGATATGCTCTGTCCAATTTTTCTTCCAAGAAAAATATTTGTGTTATTTTACTACTAATATTTTTTATGAGTTTTTCATGAGTAAAGCATTTCTTTGATATTAAATAAACCATGCTTTTCAAAGTACAAAAGAACTCTCTTCTATCTTATAAAATGCATTTATGAAGAAAGTAGGTCATTATGTCCTTAATTGCATAAAAAATTTTTTCTCTGCTATGAAAACAAATCTCCAAAGGACTGAGAGGTAGAATAATATCCTTTTGTAGACATCAGATTTAGCCTTGATTCAACCATTAAACAAGAAATATGTATTATTTATTCATATATGGTGTAGCAGATATTAGGGAAAAGTCAAAAGTATAACAGGTTCCCTGCCTGCAAAGAGTTTACACTCTCACAGGAAAATCAGTGTATACACAAAATGAAGTCTAGGTTAGGTATTTATACTTATGTTTGCCAAACACTACACGATTCACGAGGGATGTGAGTAAGACTCCACCTCTGCCTTAACACTCTCACAAGCTGGTGGGGCACCAGGACCGCGCGACCCAGGTACATCGAGCCTGCCAGCTCTCAGGACAACCTCCACTGCCCCGACGGGGGCAAGCCCAGTGCCCTTCTAGGAAGGAGGTGGCGTCAGGATAAAGGGAGAGGTGAGAAGATGGCACAGCATCTCATGGCCAGCTCTGGCCATTTCCTGTCTTGTGGTATTTCCTGTCAAGTAAAACCAGGCCTTGTTGATTTGTTTGGTTGGTTTTTATTAGTCTGAAAATCTTTTTTTTTTTTTTTTTTGGTGAATTTAGTCCATACACATTTAAAGTAATTACAAATGCAACGGGTTTATATCTATCAACTTATGTTGTGCTATCTGCCCATCTATTTTACTTTAATCTGCTTTCTGGCCTCCTTTTGAAGTGATTTATTATCCCACCTGATGCAAAGAGTCAATTCATTGGAAAAGACCCTGATGCTGGGAAAGATTGAAGGCAGGAGGAGAAGGGGACGACAGGGGATGAGATGGCTGGAAAGCATCACTCACTCGATGGACATGAACTTGAGCAAACTCCAGGAGACGTGAAGGGCAGGGAACCCTGACGTGCTGCAGTCCATGGGGTCACACAGAGTCAGACATGACTTAGCAACTGAACAACAACAGCAAGTTATCCCATGTCCCCACAAGTTTGAAAGCTATACACTTGGTTTCTATTCTTTTATCATCAGAAATTACAATAAAGTGTATGAAGTTCATCAGTCCTTTCTTTCTTCCATCTGATCTTAGAACACTTTTAACACTACTTACACATTCTTTATCACTCCATTTCCAACTCACACACTGGAATTCAGCCATAGTGGATTTGCCTGCAGTTCCCTGAAGACCTTATACAGGCTCTCTGGCCTTTGCACTCAGCTGCTCCCTTTACTTGGAATGCCCTCCTTCCCCCCGACCCCGCTTCTCCTCACACCTGTTCCCAGTCTGGCTTCATCCTGCTTACCTCCCAGATCCCTGTCTTGCAGGAACACAGTAGCTTCGCTCTGTTCCACCCCCCCTCCCTCCCAGGCATTCAGGGTCAACACGAGGACCGCTGGACACCGGGGCCCAGCAGACTGGGGCCGCCCAGCTCACTGCACACCACATGACCGGCGCTCAGTAAACATTTGCTGGATGAACAAATAAGTGAACAAAAGTATCAAACATACAAAAATCAGGATGAAAGCAAAACAGGCCACGGATGAAAAACAGTCCCTTCACACAGAACGAAAAGACTACCATGGTGATAGAGAGGCAGGCTCTGGTGCCAGACAGAGAGAATTCAAAGTCTGACTCCCGCTTACTAGAAGGCGACCTTCCACAAGTGCATAACTTCCATGTGACTTTGGAAAAGGAAGATAACAAAACAGCCTCATTAGTTTAGTATAAGGAATAAATAAGCTAACACTTGAGAAGCACTTAAAACACTTTTTATTAAGATTCTGTCTACATATGTACAACAGAGGCTGAATGTCTAGTTGTTAAACAGCAGAATTCAACTAAAACTGTTATTAGATTCTTATTTAAAACCTGGTCATACATTAATTTACCATAATGCCTTGACACGATTAGGTACAGACCTACAGCCCATGAGGACAATATCACTGTATTTCAGTACTGGAAAACAACATAGATCACTTAAAAAGTTAAACAACATTAAGTACATGCATTAAAAATACAGAAAAAGGGAGTAATAATTCATCTTTTAAAGTATTCCATAAAAATATGATCTAAAAAAACCATTTGAGCTTTAGAAGAAACACATATCAATTTTTTATTGAGATGATATGTTTGCGAATTCTGTGGTCTTATTGAATTTTATTATAATTCCTTATAGCTATATAAGGAATTATATAGCTATATACAATCCTTATAATTGTAGCTATAAAAAGTGTTATGCTATGTGCTATGCTCAGTTGCTCAGTCATGTCCAATTCTTTGCGACCACACAGACTATAGCCAGCCAGGCTCCTGTCCATGGGATTCTCCAGGCAAGAATACTGAAGTGGGTTGCCATTTCCTCTGGGAGATCTTCCCAACCCAGGGATCGAACCCAGGTCTCCCACTTTGCAGGCAGACTTTTTACCATCTGAGCCACCAAGGAAGCCCATAAAAAGCGTTAAGTGTTTTAAACTTTCTACATTATCCAAAAATATTATCCAAATAGTGAAATTATTCATTATTTATCCCATAAGACAGATGACAAGTGAAAGTCGCTCAGTCGTGTCCAACTCTTTGCGACCCCATGGACTATACAGTCCATGGCATTCTCCAGGCCAGAATACTAGAGTGGGTAGCCTTTGCCTTCTTCAGGGGATCTTCCCAGCCCAGGCATGGAACCCAGGTCTCCTGCATTGCAGGCGAATTCTTCAGCAGCTGAGCCACAAGGGAAACCCAAGAACACTGGAGTGGGTAGCCTGTCTCTTCTCCAGCACATCTTCCTGACCCAGGAATCAAACCAGATGACAAATTAAAGAATTATTCTGGAGTTTTCTCTCTAAAATAATAAAATATTAGCATGATGTGTTTTAGTAGCATGTAAAGGTCTCAGACTCAATTCTATTTCTCTATTCTGTTCCTGAATTTGGATGACAATTCGTTCTATTACATCTTCTATTTTTCCTAATTAAATATTAATCACATATTTAATTAAATATTTCCTAATTAGTTTGATTTAATGAATATTTTATGATTCTGAATTAATAATCACATTTTATCAAGCTTTGTTCTCGATAATCTACCTCTTTTTATTACCCAAAGTTCTCTTTTAAAGACGAAGAAATTCCAGTTATGTCTTAATCCCCTAACCCATGATATGCAAGGCAGATGCAGCAATAGGTCTTTAAAATATTCAACCAGTAATAATGCAATAAAGGCTAATTAACTGTGAAAAGTCACACAGAATCAGAGAGGTTTTATTTTAAAAAGAAAATTATTTTGATCCTTTCATATACATGCTGCTGCTGCTGCTAAGTCGCTTTAGTCATATCCGACTCTGTGTGACCCCATGGATGGCAGCCCACCAGGCTCCCCCGTCCCTGGGATTCTCCAGGCAAGAACACTGGAGTGGGTTGCCATTTCCTTCTCCAATGCATGAAAGTGGAAAGTGAAAGTGAAGTCGTTCAGTAGTGTCCAACTCTTAGCAACCCCATGGACCGCAGCCCACCAGGCTCCTCCGTCAATGAACTTTCCAGGCAAGAGTACTGGAGTGGGGTGCCATTTGAAATTAGGTTAACAGTAGAGGTCCTTGAAGAAACTGCATTAATAAGTAGATAAAAGTTATTGTAATTAAAAATTTAACTACAACATATACAAAGTCACCTGGGAATAGTTTTATTTCCCCCTTTGGTATTTAGATTCTTTCCTTATTTTTGTCTGTTTTGTTTCTGTATCAGATCGTGAGTGCCTGTGGTAGCATGGTAGTACTACACTTACATGTATTACCTCATTCGACATTCAGAGCATTTCAGCAAGGTTGGTATTATTACCACACTATACATTATAATGGAGAAGGCGATGGCACCCCACTCCAGCACTCTTGCCTGGAAAATCCCATGGACGGAGGAGCCTGGAAGGCTGCAGTCCATGGGATCGCTGAGGGTCGGACACGACTGAGCGACTTCTCTTTCACTTTTCACTTTCATGCATTGGAGAAGGAAATGGCAACCCACTCCAGTGTTCTTGCCTGGAGAATCCCAGGGACGGGGGAGCCTGCTGGGCTTCGGTCTATGGGGTCGCACAGAGTCGGACATGTCTGAAGCGACTTAGCAGCATACATTATAAAATATACTCAGGGATGAAAGGGTTCAGAACGGCCTGTCTGGCTCTTTACCTCACTATACATTTTTATCAAGCCCATTGGCTCTTACCTGAGGTAAAGAGAATGGTCAAATCATCACAGAATAGTCAACGTTTTAAAAAGTCTCAAAAGCCATCTTTAAATCTTCTGTTTATCTGATTAGTGTGTGTGAGTGTGCGTACACACACAAACACACACACAGACATAACGCTTTTTTGAAGAGTTAGACGCTTTACTTACTGCTGAGTGCCTGCTTTAAAGGATTCCTTAACCCCAGTAGGCCTGATCCACCATCTGTGAGCTGGTACAGAGGAGGCTGTTCCTCAACGGGACGGTAACGGGGCCAGCAGTGAGAGAGGGGGCCTGATCCCGCCATCTGTGAGCTGGTACAGAGGAGGCTGTTCCTCGACGGGACAGTAACGGGGCCAGCAGTGAGAGAGGGGGCCTGATCCCACCATCTGTGAGCTGGTACAGAGGAGGCTGTTCCTCGACGGGACAGTAACAGGGCCAGCAGTGAGAGAGGGGGCCTGATCCGCCATCTGTGAGCTGGTACAGAGGAGGCTGTTCCTCGACGGGACGGTAACGGGGCCGGCAGTGAGAGAGGAGGGGCTGCACTGTCACCGTCCTGTACCGGCTGTGGACACTCGAGGACACCAGCTAACTCTCCTGAAGCCACATGCCGTGTCCACCACACGAGCGCCCCGGCAGGGATGGTAACGCTCACCCTGCCTACCTCAGAGCTGATGGCAGGATCAAACGTCACAGCATGTGTAAAAGTACCCGGGAGATTACACTTAGCACCGTATTAAAATCTGGCAAAACATTTTCACTTTGTATTTTTATTTTGAAAGATCTATATAGCATTCCTGCTATTATGAAGTATTTTTAGAAGCAAATTCTTTGAAGAGATTTAGTTTACATTTTAAAACTACAGGGAAATAAGATTAAGTTTACAGGATGTTTTCTTTAAAAAAAAATCTGTTTTGCAAAATGAGCTACCATTGCATGAGCTAAACCTGAGCATACAAACAAAACCCTCTCATTCTTACAAAAATTATTTACATAGTACCTACCACGCACCAAGCAGCTGGGGCAGTAACACTGAATACACAAAAGTCTTTAACTGCTAGATATCCCTGTACCTTTTGCACCGAACAGTGCCTGACACACAGCAGGCAACAAGGAATGTTAGACAGACAGACCTGACTAAGTGTGCGCTGTGAGCCCTGCTCCACGAGAAGAGTGTGTGAAGAGGAAGCAAAAGCAGAGGAGCGCGTCCCACAGCTCCCAAGTCACCCTGCCTCCCGTTGTCAGAGGAACAGAACTGAAACATGAAAATCAGGCAAAAAAAAAAAAAATCTGTAATTTTAAAAATAAACCCCCAAGTGTAAAGCCTGCTTTTCACCAATCAAATAAATCAGGGAAGGCAGCATTTCTAGGCCATTACCCTTGGGCTGACATGGCATTTACAAAATGGCTTAACTAATTAGTCTAATCACCACTTCTGTTCCACATGGTTGTAGCCGCCTAATTACCCAAGTCAAGAATGTTCACCCAACCCCCATAGGCCAAGCCCCTCCACAGCTCTAGTTTCTTAAACAGCTCTATCTCCGGAACATTTAATGACGCGACCACATATTCAAGGCAAGGATGACGTAAAAGTAACCCCCAAGTGTGGGGACTTTTTCCCTCAGAAACTTAAGGAACAGACTAAAGTTAATAGGCCTCCAGAAGCATGCAAATAAGAGTATGGAAAATGACTCTGGTTTCTGAGAATCTTTTAATCATCCGTTTTTAAAATCTGTAGTAAATGGAGAAACGAGAGAACAAAAAGCATTGTATCCCAGGTGGTCAGGACGTGCTGGGGCAGAGCCGGCCGTCTGGCCTGCTGAGCCGCCTGCCAGGCTGGGCCGAGCAAACACAGCGGTGAGCCGAGTCAGAGAGGCCGGAACCGCCGAGCGCCTCCTGAGCCGGTGAGGCACCGGGCTTCCAGGCCAGGAGCACATTCTGGGAAGAGGCTTTGTTTGCCCTGTAACCTCAGAGAGCTGGGCCACTGGACTGATCTCTCCCAGTTTGGGACTCTTTTCATAAGCACTTCAAAATAAGATTTTTAGTAAAGGAGAAACAAAAAGACCAAGGAACTGAGAGAGAAAGCAGCACCAAAGGTGCAGAGACCCCGGAGGAGAGGACATGGCTAGTATCTGACATTTTGTTGTAGTTTCACTATTTGGAATAAATAACATCAAAGAAAAAAGAAACACTTCAGGCAGAAAAAAATTACCTGAAAGAACAAAAACAGGGTAGCTGATTTAATGAGAATACCAGGTATTAGCACCACAGTTTGAAAGCATCAAACGGATGCTTTTGAATTGTAGCACTGGAGAAGACTCTTAAGAGTCCTTGGACTGCAAGATCAAACCAGTCCATCCTAAAGGAAATCAACCCGGAATATTCATTGAAAGGACTAATGCTGAAGCTGAAGCTCCAATACTTTGGCCACCTGATGAGAAGAGCTGACTCACTGGAAAAGACCCCGATGCTGGGAAAGATTGAAGACAGGAGGAGAAGGGGACGACAGAGGATGAGATGGCTGACTGGCATCACTGACTTGATGGACATGAGTTCGAACAAACTCCAGGAAGACAGTGAAGGACAGGGAAGCCTGGCATGCTGCAGGCCGTGGGGTCACAAAGAGTCAGACGTGACTGAACAACAACAGCAACAACAACCAGGGATTAGAAATGTTAAACCTCTATCAAAAAATTATCGAGGGCATGTACTTCCCTGGAGGTGCAGTGAATAAGAATCCACCTGCCAACGCAGGAGAAACGTGTTGGATCCCTGGTCTGGGACGAGTCCACATGCAGGACTCTGGAGGAGCAGCTAAGCCTGTGTGCCACATGAGAAAAGCCACAACAATCTGGAGCCCCTGTGCCTCAACACAGAGTAGCCCCTGTTCTCCACAACCAGACAAAGCCCTGGAGCAACTGAAGACCCACTGCAACCAAAAATAAATTAACTAATTAATTAAAAAGTAAAGTGAAAAAAAATAAATAAAAAGTAAAGTGAAAAGAAGAATAAAGTTTAAAAAAATTTTATCTAGGGCAGATTTCTTTATTTTCTATGAAATGCCATTTGCAGTACCTTCTTCCCACATAATTTATATCATTTTAAACAAGTTTAAAAACCATCAACAAAAAATATCCTAACAAGTGGGATCTGTTACTCCTGTAAGCCTCCTCTTGAGGCCCACCCTGGGAGTGGGGTTTAGGCTCAGCTCCCCCTGATCTATTAATATGTTCAACCAGTGCCTATTATACATGTCAGGACAATGCTAGAATCAAGAAGAAAAAGGAGACAGGTCTCATTCTTGTTCTCAAGAAGTTTACAGGCTGGGTGGGAAGAACCAAGTAACACGAAGCAATATGCAATGGGAGAGCTGGATCTCAACTCCAGGAGCTCCATCCGCCGGGCTAAGGAAGCTGGAAATCTGTCCTTCCTCCTCTCCTTACATCCCACCACTCAGCAGGGTGTGTTGACCTACGCAGACCATGGCTCACTCATTTTTCCACTTGTTTGTATTTCCATCCAAACAACTTCCATGTCTCTCCCACAAATGCCTCCTAAGTGTTCTCCCTCTTCCCTAACGCCTCGGATAAAGGAGAGGAGCACAATCGTTTTTAAAGGCTAATGCTTCCCAGGTGGCGCAGTGGTAAAGAATCCACCTGCCGAAGTAGGGGGCTTGGGTTCTATCCCTGGGTCGGTCGGGATGATCCCTCAGAGCGGGAAATGGCAACCCACTCCAGTACTCTTGCCTGGGAAATACCATGGATAGAGGAGCCTGGTGGGCTAGGGTCCATGGGGTCGCAAAGACTCGGACACGACTGAGCGACTGAGCGTGCACACAGGCACAGACTGTTTAAACCCCTGCAACGACTTGAAGCCCCACGTTTGTAGGACAAAATCCAAGCAGCCTACTTCACTGCACAATCTGGCTTCAGCTCACCTTTCCAATTCCCCTCCCTCCCTCCCTGTCCTCCCTTCCTGCCTCCTCTCTTGGCTGGGCTGCAGCCTCTTTGGTTTTTCCTGTGCTCAGCTCTTGCCTGCCCCGGCCTGTACACTGCCAACCCTCCATATGGCATACGCGTCCTCTGGCCAGCCCCATTTCATCAGCCTCGGACAGCTGTTGTTTCTGCCGGCCCAGCACTCTGTCTTCTTAGAACAGAACACCTCTCTTCTTCTTTAAATAATCTCTCCTCCATTCTCACTCCATGTGTTAGGCTTAAATTGACATCTTCCTCTCATCTCCACGCAGGGTCTAGCATCTGGGCATGTGATGCAGACTTAGCCAAGGTACTGGCCACAGGGACAGACACATAACTCAAGCCAGGCCTATCAAAACAAAGCCCAGAGATTTGGGAGAGATACAGGGAAGAGGCACGTGCTGGGCCAGATGATGGGTAACGAATGGGACCATACACCCAGCAGAGGCTATGCTGCGGCAAAAAAAGTGTTTTGCGACAGATTCTATTCCTCTCTAATTCAGTCTTGGGGGCCAACTATCTCTGGTGCATCAGGATCGAAATGAAAAAGAAAAGACTAAGGACAAGGAGTCAAAGTCTGTAACCCTGCTCAGCCTATTACCAACTACCTGATCTTGGGGAAATCAATTAATTAACTACTGTAGTCTCAGTTTCCTCATCTGCAAAATATCAAACTAGGATTCGATCTGTACTGGATTTAGATCTCAAGATTTCAGCTCGGTGCTTCCACAGCCTCCTTTTAAAGATGTGAACTTAGAGAATGGCTACAACAAAGCCAGTCCTAACACATATCACTTAAAAACCACAAAAGTCTCTTTCTGAGGCCATACTGTGGTGGGTAAAATGTAAATATAAACGGTGCCACATTTACAGAAAGAAATACAGATGTGGAGGACTTTATAAGTTCACACCTAAGACTCTCAAACTCCTCTTACAGGAAAAAAATTCTATGGAAACAATCAGAAATACAGACAAAAGTTTGTATATGAAGTGTGTGTGTGTGTGTGTGTGTGTGTGTGTGTGTTTAATATATGTATATGTAGAAATAAAACCACAACGAAATCCTGGAAATATCCCAGGTAGCCAACATTAGGGAATTGGTTGAATAAGTTATAGAAGAACGCTAACATTAAATACTAGATGGCCATTTAAAAAGCATATTTGCAAACAGTTTTAGGGACATGGGTAAATGTCCATAATACAATATTAGGCAAAGTAAAAACAACATGTAAAACTACACATACTGTATGAATACAAACACAAAACACCCGTGCTCAGAATAAAAGCAACAGATGCCTCACAAAAAGTTAACAGTTTTATCTCTGAGAGGAATTAAAGATGCCTTTTGTTTTCTTGTTTAGATATTTCTGTATATCTCAATCTGTTTACAGTCACCAGGCCTTTTTTCATAATCAGAAAAACATTTCAAATTTTACATTTTAAGAGGGATTTTAAAAAGTTAATTACACAATCCAAGAAAGAAAGCTGCACATGGCCACATCTTCACCAGAGGCCTGCCCTCTCCATGATTTAGAATTCTCATGATGCTCACACTCACTCATGGGCCAAGTGAAAACAGTGCTGAAATATCTCATCAACAGAGTGGCCTTATTTTGCCAGAGTACTTTCAAATAATTGAGGAGAGGGAAATAAAATACCACCTCCACAGACAGTTAAAATGTCCACACGGTCCTCTATTCCTCTCCAAATAACCTGGATGTATTCAAATTAGCTAGGTGACACCTAAAGCCCCAGGAAAATGTGATGCAGAAACAAGCAGGCCATCACCCAAGAAAAGTATCGTGCCATCAAGACAACTTTTAGCGAGGTCCAATCCAGTTACACATAGCACTGTCTCCGGCTATCACTTGAAGACTGGCAAATCAACTGTGTAATGCTTTTAACCAGGCACTGCTATTAGATATGATGCTGAACTAAATAAAAGTCATACTGAATTTCCAAGGGTAAAAATATGCAAACAAAAAACATCAGAGGTGAAATTGTCTACAGAATCAAAAGGTGCTATGTTCTCACTCTGGAAGGACAAAGATTCTGGGTAACAGAGTACACAGCACACACACACACACACACACACACACACACACACACACACACAAGCATGCCCCTAAAACACAGGGAAGCTTCACAGTGAACCATTTCATGGGTGTCCTTGGGTGACCCACAGACAGGAACCTCTCCACCTGTTTTAATCAACAGTCAAATTTCCAGAATTGTCCAAAACTGATAATGCCTGTGGAATGGGAAGAGAGTTCGAGAACGTGAAAAGCTGTGACACTACAAAAGCAGCCAGTGACATTTAAAAGAATTAATTCATACACATGTAAGACAAACAGTGCTAAGACAGAGGTATTATTTTAAGTACTGTTTCAATGTCAGGACTTTTGGACAAAGGCATTTAAGACATTTAGTCTAAACTAAACATAAATTAAGGTTGAGTGAGCACCCTAAATCTATCTTTAAAATAACTTACCCACTCTTAAAATCCCCTTTTCTAAACTATCATAGTAATCGCTGTGCTTTGTTTACAACATGCAGTGATTGAGCTGAGCATTTCACAAGCACGGTCTCCTTTTAATCCTTTCATCAACAAAAAAGTCCCACAAAAAGAAAAAAACAGTTTTAACACCATTTTACCAATGACAAAACTGAAGCTCAGAATTAATACATCTGTTCAAAATCGGAGCACCATTAAGACGTAGCATTCAAAGCCAGGACTGTCTGATCCCTTCATGAAGTTATGATGTTTTCCAAATCAGTAAACGGTAGAATAACTTGCTTATATAACTAACGAGGATCAAAGCTGTGACTGCAGTAATCACAGGGTGTGCCAGCTGGACAAAAGGTGTGTGTCTTCCTAAATCGAAGCAGATACAGCTGGCTGAGCGCCCAGAGGGTCCTTTTAGATGGTTAGCGATACTTTTTGCAAAAGAAGGACGGATCCCCTCTTCCTCTGTTCCACACTATCTGATGACTTCCCAGCTCAGAGTAAAACCCTACAATTGTGTTTAGGAAAGCGTGTGGCACACCAGAGGCCTTCAGCAAACGTGTGTTTAAGGAACGATGAATTATCAGAGCCACTGTACGCTTTCTTTCCGCCTTCAAAGTGAAAGATGCTTATGTTTTCAGGGAAATAAAACACCATGGCATTAAATAATTTGAAGAAACAGAAAGCCTATCTACAGGAAAATCACTGAGCTTCAAGTTCAGATGAGATAACAAAAAAAAGGACTCAAATGTGCCCCAGTTAGAACAAAATGAACTTAAGGCTGCTTCATTCTATTCGCGCTAGAGCAGATTAAAAAGAACCTTTTAAAATGTGCTATAGGTCATTCAGTCTGTTCCACCTACACATTAGTAATATAGTGAGAAAAAAGAAAAAAAAAAACAAACACAGTGTAGCTGAAATTAATACCAGTTGAGCACTTGTCTAACTGGGTCTTTATTTTCTCTAACTTTCTCAGTTTCCTCATTTGCAAAATGAGGTTAGACCACAAGACTTCTAAGGACCTTCTTAGCTCTGACATTCTATTAGTAAATCACAGTCTCCAACTTAATTTCCAAAACAAATGAGGTAGTAATTATTTACATTACAAAAAAGTCTGATTTTAGAACACAGTTTATAACAAATTCCAAACCCCCAATACTGGAAAGAACCTAAAGGGTCTCTCATTTGACCAATTGGACAACTCACCCAACAGCCAATGCCTATAATCCGAATCTTCCAAATGTAAGCATCTAATCTAAATATCCCGGTAGAGGCCTGGTCTCTGTCCAAACACATGTAAACAGAAAGGAGCTTAGCTTTTCCAACAGATCTGGGGAAAAGTTCTTTATCATTTTGAGGTAAAAATCTGCTTTTCTGGAAACTTCTCTAATTCTTTGGAGAAAGATGGAAAAAGTGTACATATTCCTTTTCTGTAGTCAGGTTTCTCTTTAGACCACAGTCCTTGCTCCAAATACTTAAAAACAATTATTCTGTCCATTAAATCTTCCTTCCTTAAACTAAAGGCTAGAGTTTCTACATCTCACCTAACATCACATGATTTTCTGACCACTCATCCACCACTCAGATACCTAGCTGTCCTTTCATTGTTAATGTCTCTTTTAAAAAAGCGACACCCAGAATTGAATGCACTGTCTGTTTCAGATAAAGTGGCAATGCTTTTGGCACTTATTTATCAAGGAAGATAAAACCAATCCTACAGCATCATTTTAATGATTAAAAAAGATAATGAGCGTAAAGTCTTAGCACAATGCTTGGCATATGATAATCACTCAATAAATGACTGCTGCTGAGACTGCAGTTAACAATAAGTTACAATAATCTTTTATTAGTATGTTAGAACCAAATGCCCCCAATCAAGCTGTAAGCTCTAGTTCTCTCCTACATGGGAGGTTTACCTTACATATCATTAGCTGCTTTCCCTCCAAGCCAGGGTTCAGCAGAGAAATAAAGTGTTGAGGCTCAACTCAAATTGAAGATCAGTCAGAAGTCAAGATAAAGCAATTTGAAATTAAGACAAATTAATGGCAAAGGATTTATTTAAACAGTTAATTTATACTCAAGTTTTCAGAACACAAGGATTTCATAAATCAAATAATCCCCACTCTTCACCCCTGATCACATCATTTAAGGAGGCATCACTGAGACACGCTGAGGAAACTGTCTGGCATAGACCTGAAGAAAAGTTAAGCTCTGGTCTCAGACTACCTAGAGTTCAAATCCTAGATCCAAAATTTAGCTACCGGGTGCCCTGGGGCAAATTACTACACCTTTCTGGTCTCAGGTTCCCCATCGGTAAAATGGGAGTCATCATGATACATACCTATCTACCTCATAGGGATCTGTGGGAACCAAATGAAAATGGGGATGAAGTATGTTCAGAATGGCGCTTTTCACCTTCAAAACTCTTCCTGATGCTGCTGTTATAACTACTTCTCAGAAGTTATCTGAAGAAGCAAATTATCCTGAATAATTTTGCTTAAACGTATTATCTGAAAGTCTCAGCCATTTTTAATTGATGTAGACCCTCACCTCTGTTGGTGTTTAGTCACTAAGTCGTGCTGACTCTTTTGTTACTCCATAGATTATGGCCCACCAGGCTCCTCTGTTCGTGGGCTTCCCAGGTGGCATTGTAGTAAAGCATCCTGCTTGCCAATGCAGGAGGCACAAGAGATGTGGGTCTGATTCCTGGATGGGGAAGATCCCCTGGAGGAGAAAATGGCAACCCACACCAGTATCTTGCCTGGAAAATTCCATGGACAGAAGAGCCAGGTGGGCTACAGTCCATGGGGTGTCAAAGAGTCAGACACGACTGACACACAAGTCAGTCAGCAGGTTAGCATTTGTTGCATATTTATAATTTTCTGTTTTCCATACATCATTTATCTATGCATTTTAGGGTAGATTTTTTTAACTCATATAAAAAATTCCATCCTAATTTTAATATTTAGCTAGCCACAAATGCTATCACTATAGCAAACAGTATGCTGATGTTCACAGAGAATGATGAAATAAAGGTACACACAAAACCGTACTATTACGCTAGCAACTGCTCTGCATATTAGCACCGTCCAGTACAGCACCACATGGAGCCATTCGGCACCTGAAATATGGCAGATGTACTACGAATATAAAGTACATGTCTGATTTCTAAGACTTAGGATAGAAAGAAGAAGAAAACAGATTATCTCCTCAATATTTGTTGTATTTATTACATACTGAAATGACAATATTTTGGATAACTGGGTTAAATAAAATATATTCTTTAAATTCATTTCACCTGTTTCTTTCTACTTTTTGCAGGTGGCTACTAGAAAAATTTAAATTATACACAGAAGACTCACATTGTATTTCTACTGGGAAGCACTGATATAGATGAGCCTAAGAATATGCCTCATGAAAATTAAATTCAGGACAAGATTTATGATCTAAATTACAGCATAAACTAAATGTAGAACTTAAATAAATTTTCAGTATATATATAATTAATTCCAAACTCTTCCCCAACTTCCCTCACAAATTACCTTTGATTAGTGACTCTTCATTTCTAGAGCCATCTGAGAAGCTTTTTTATCAGCATGTGCTGAATTTAAAAGATTTCCTTTATTTTCCACAAGTTGACAAAATCTACTTCTATAACACACTTAGCAACTAACCTTCATCAGGAGAACTAGACGAAGCGTGGAAGTGTGCAGAGCATCACTGAGCAGACCATGCTTGAACACACTTGCACTGGCAATCGAGTGCCAGCGCTGGACCCAGCCTCTGGGCCTTTAAAGCACAAAAGCTGATGTCCACAGGCCCCGGAGCAAAGGGCCTCACGGTTTACATTAGACTGGGAGCCTGGCTTTCCACAGATAAAACAAATGACACTTGCCTCATTACTACCTAATTACTAAACACACTTCCAGAAGCCAGTAGCCTTTCTGCAGAGATCAATAAAAATGCAAAGCCAGAAGGCAGAAGATACTGAAATGCATTCTGAGAATTCCCACTAGAGAGGAAGAAGAGAACAAAATCCTAAGGAAAAAACTTAAGCTCAGACGCAGTGCCTCTGATATTTTTCTACTCAAAATGAGGTGCAGCAGCACCACGGTCATCACCTGGGCATTTACCAGAAATGCAGGATCCCAGGCCCCACCCAAACCTAAAGAGTCAAAATCTGTCTTTCGACAGTGTCCATGCGGATCTGCACAGCACACACAGAAGCCAATACCAACCCACACAAGAGCCGGAGACCTTGTCTCCTTAAATTCTTGCTGTTTATCGCCCACCTGTGGCCCTGTGGTTGTTATCTGTAAACATAGGGCCATTGTGTGTGCAATGACTATTTTGTTGACTAAATATATTCTTGGAAAACCCAGGGGATTTCATACCTGCTTAAAGAATGGGGGGAAACCTGTGTCTGAGATAAAATCAGGAGAGCAGTGAGACATCACTACTCACATATCTGGATGGCCAAAATCCAGAACACTGACAACACCAAATGCTGACGAGGCTATGGAGCAACAGGAACTCTCGTTCGCTGCCGACAGGAATGCAGAATGTCACTCTGGAAGACAGTTTGGCAGTTTTCTTACAAAACTAAACACTCTCTAACCAGACAATCCAGCAATCCATACGATGCTCTTTGGTACTCATGTCCACACAAAAACCTACACAAGGATGTTTACAGCAGCTTTGTTCATAAATGCCAAAAACCTGGAAACAACCATACTGTCCTGGGTGAATGGATACATCAATTTAGGTACATCAGACAACGGCATATTATTCAGTGCTGAAAAAAATGAGCACTCAAACCATGAAAAGACATGTGAAGTGAAAGTGAAAGTCACTCAGTCGTGTCCGACTCTTTGCGGCCCCATGGACTATACAGTTCATGGAATTCTCCAGGCCAGAATACTGGAGTGGGTCGCCATTCCCTTCTCCAGGGGATCTTTCCAACCTAGGGATAGAACCCTGGTCTCCTGCATTGCAGGCAGATTCTTTACCAGCTGAGCCACAAGGGAAGCCCAAAGGAACCTTAGATGTGTATTACTAAGTGAAAGAAGGCAATCTGCAGAAGGCTATACACTGCATGATTCCAACTACATAACATTCTGGAAAAGGCCAAACCATGGAGATGGTAAAAAGATCAGTGGTTGCCAGAGGCTGGAGTAAAGGGAGGGATGAAGAGGTAGAACAGAGGGCTTTTTAGGGCAGTGAAAACATTCTACTGTTATGAAGGGTACATGTCATTATACATTTTCCAAACCCAAGAATGCACAGCACCAGGAGTGAACGCAAATGTAAACTGCGGACTGGGGGTGATCATGTGTCAGTGTGGGTTCATCTCTTGTAACAAGTGTGCCATGAGATGGGGATGCTGGTAGTAAGGAGGCCATGCGTGTGGTGCTGGAGGCATGTGGGGCACCTCTGTGCCTTCCTTTCAGTTTTGCTGTGAACCTAAAACGGCTCTTAAAAAAATGAAGTCTAAACAAAAAAGTCAGCAGGTACTGAAGTGTGTGGGCAGAGTGTACCTCAAGCCCATGCTCACTTTGCACAACTAGGAACTCCCTTAGGCTGAAAAAGAAGAACAGACACTATCCATACCAAAAAAAATATATATATATATATATATATATTTAAAAAAATAGAAAAAGGTTTGATTTTTGATGGAGATGGGAAGATAACTTTGTATGTTGAAAATACAGACTATACTAACAAACATTGGTGTTTACAATAGTAAGCCAAATGATTTTAGCAATTTTAAATTAAACCAGAGTTAATTTTTGCTCCTTGGAAGAAAAGCTTGCTCCTTGGAAGAAAAGCTATGAGCAACCTAGACAGCATATTAAAAAGCAGAGACATTACTTTGCCAACAAAGGTCCGCCTAGCCAAAGCTACGGTTTTTCCAGTGGTCACGTATGGATGTAAGAGTTGGACTACAAAGAGAAGAATTGATGCTTTTGAACTGTGGTGTTGGAGGAGACTCTTGAGAGTCCCCTAGACTGCAAGATCAAACCAGTCCATCCTAAAGGAAATCAGTCCTGAATATTCATTGGAAGGACTGATGCTGAAACCCCAAAACTTTGGCCACCTCATGCAAAAAACTGACTCATTGGAAAAGACCCTGATGCTGGGAAAGATTTGAGGCAGGAGAAGAAGGGGACGACAGAGGATGAGATGGTTGGATGGCATCGCTGACTCGATGGACATGAGTTTGAGCAAGCTCTGGGAGTTGGTCACGGACAGGGGAACCTGGAGTGCTGCAGTCCATGGAGTCGCAAAGAGTCGGACAGGACTGAGCAACTGAACTGACTGATTTTGGATAAGAATTATGCTACTACATGAAAGATCATTCCTTTCTTCCTCTTCACTGTCTTTGCCATCAGCAAACATGCTGCTACTTTCCCCATTTTAAAACCTTTCTTGACCTCATTTTTCCCTTCAGCTGTGTTTAATCACCTTCCCTTTACAAGAATCTTGAAATACTTGTCACAGTTGATGTTTCCATTTCCTACTCCTGTTGTATCCTGATTCCTCACCATCAGTTGTAGGTCCCCACAACTCCACCACAAGCACTCTGTCAAGCTTACCAATGACCTCCCACCACTAAATCCCTAAGTCAGTTCTTGACCTCGACTGACACCGTACTTCCCTCTTCAGCATCTGACTCATCCTCCTTGAAACAGTTTCTCCACTTGGCTCCCAAGACACGGCCCTCTCCTAGTTTTCCTCCTATCCCATCAGCAGCTTTTTCTCATTCTCCTTTACTGGTTCCATCTCATCTCCCCAAGCTCAGTGCAGAAGTGGCCCAGGTTCTTGCTCCTGAACCTCTTTTCTATCTACACTCACTCCCTTATGGGTTTCAACCAATTTCATCCATTTCATACATTCTGAGCTCTCCCAGATGTTTATCTCTAGCCAGACCTCTCCTCTGAAATCCAGACTAGCATCACTGCTGCCCACTGGGCATCTCCAAAACTGAGCTCCTGGTCTTTCCCTCCAAATCAGCTTCTCCCTACCCAAGTTAATCTAACTCCATCCTTCAAGCTGCAGAGGCCAAAACCTTGCTATTCATCACTGACTCCCCTCACTCACATCTCACATCCAGTCAATCAGGAAATCTTTCACACTTTATCTTCAAAACAAATCACACTGGTCCAAGCCATCACCATTGCTCACCTAGATTATCACAACAGTTCTGCCCTTCTCCACTTAGATCTAATCTCATGAGACACAATAGCAGCGCATCCTCTTAAAAGATAAGCCAGATCCTGTCGCGTCTTTATGTGAAATCCTCCACCAGCTCCTCTGCTCACTCTAACAAGCCAAAGCCCTTGGAACAGCCGACAGGACCGAGGGGCCTTACAGGAATTGATATCTGCTCTCCTCCCTGCCTACTCCACTCCAGCCACTCTAGTTTTGCAAGTTCGAAGAAGGTGGGAAACATGCCTAGGCCTCAAGACTAGCACCTGCTGGCCTCTCCTCCCCCAAGACATTCACATGACTCCCTTCACCTTCTTCAGGCCTTTATCCCAAGTCACCACAGGAAGACCATTCTTGACCATCCTACTTAAAAATTCAACTTCCTCCCAATTCCTAACCCCTCTCTTCTGCTTTATTTTTCCCCAAATTACCACACACACACATACACACACGATCTGTCTCACCCTACAAGAATATGAATTTTTGGTCTATTCTTTTGACCACAGTATCCTCAGAAATTAAAATAATGCCTGGCAGATAGGAAGCATCCAATATTTGTCGAATGAGTATGTGAATGAATGACACAACAGTAATACAGAGCTGCATATGATCTAGGATAGTATATCTTGTAGCCTTACAAAAGGGTTTTATTTTAATAGGACACTTTGTATCCATATACATATTCAGATATTGTAGGAAAAAAAAAAGCTGCCGAGACTTGATAATTAAATTAACCTCATAGAAAACCCGAATAACTGCAAAGAAACAGTTCTCTAAACCAAGAGATATGCTAAAACACTCTCATATACAAACTCTACCTCTTACTTCACCAGAACACACTGAAAGATGGGTCTCAACATGTACACCCTTCCCGAAGCAGGTGAAAGTCACCAGGCCAATGTAATGGACTTTGATTTAAGTAACAGAGAAACTATGACACCAAGTATAAGGCACTTAATGTTTTAATGATGTATAAAATCTGGGTGTAACCTGTTTTCAGTGAACCTCTGTACTTGGGTATGAGACAGAAATGTGCTGTTATTATATTGTACTTCAGTAATGTGTTAATTGCTCAGTCGTGTCTGACTCTTTGCAACCTCATGAATTGTAGCCTGCCAAGCTCCTCTGTCCATGGGATTTCCCAGGCAGGAATACTGGAGTGGGTTGCCATTTCCTTCTCCAGGGAATCTTCCCGACCCAGGGATCAAACCCATATCTCCCATATTGCAGGCAGACTCTTTACTGTATGAACCACCGAGGAAGCCCATACTTTGATAGTGCGTCACTTAATAGATAGATACTGGTGGGTCATATTTTTATAAACCACAGTTTTAAAGTACTTAAAAGTTTCTTCTGGGTAAAAGGAAAAAAAAATTTCAAAAAAATTTAGATGCAGAAATAAATTATTCATGAGTTTAGTAAGTCTGTATACAAATAGAAGTTGTATGAGGCCGATAAAAGTCAAAAGTGAGTCTAAAACAAATGGAGAGTATCCTAATTTCTCTTCCTAATCAATCCTCACATCCTCCATCAGGTCTGCCTTTGTTTCTAAACTTACATATACAGCTCAGGCTCTCCCCACCCTGTACTTAGACACCTCTGAGATGCCCAGGTACCTGTAAAACATCCCTGATGAAACCCGTCATAACTCGGTGCTCAGGCTTAGTGACTGAGGCTTTGGCAAGCTCCTGAAATTCTGCTCCCATCACTGAGCTGATGGTTACCAGGAATCAACTGTGTTTGTTTCCAAACTGATTTGGAAGCATATTAAAAAGCAGAGACATTACTTTGCTGACAAAGGTCCATCTAGTCAAAGCTATGGTTTTTCCAGTGGTCATGCATGGATGTGACAGTTAGACCATAAAGAAAGCTGAGCAACCAAAGAATTGATGCTTTTGAACTGTGGTGTTGGAGAAGACTGTTGGAGTTGGTGATGGACAAGGAAGCCTGGTGTGCTGCAGGCCATGGGGTCACAGAGTCAGACGCGACTAAGCAACTGAACTGAATTGAACCAAATTGATTTATGCCAATATCGTGTAATCTAATTAAATAGTACGTAAAGAGAAGGCAATGGCACCCCACTGCAGTACTCTTGCCTGGAAAATCCCATGGATGGAGGAGTTTCGTGGGCTGCAGTCCATGGGGTCGCTAAGAGTCAGGCACGACTGAGTGACTTCACTTTCACTTTTCACTGTCACTCATTGGAGAAGGAAATGGCAACCCACTCCAGTGTTCTTGCCTGGAGAATCCCAGGGACGGGGGAGCCTGGTGGGCTGCCGTCCATGGGGTCACACAGAGTCGGACACGACTGAAGCGACTTAGCAGCAGCAGCAGCAAAGCAATTATATGTGTTTATAACAAGAAAGAGTTGTTTCCACAAAAGCTAAATTTCTAAAAAGCTTTAGAAATAAGACATTCAATGACCATAAGAGAATTCTACCAAAAAGTGGTTTATTTTTAAATAGAGGAATAGGGCTTCCCAGGTGGTGCTAGTGGTAAATACCAGCCGGCCAATGCAGGAGACATAAAAGACGCTGGGTTGATCCCTGGGTTGGGAGGATTCCCTGGAGAAAGGCATGGCAACCCACTCCAATATTCTTACCTGCAGAATCCCATGGACAGAGGAGCCTGGGAGGCTACAGTCCATAGTGTCACACAGAATTGGACACGACTGAAGCAACTTAGCAAGCATGCATACCAAGAAATTATTACTATTATCCTGTTAATCGACCTGTGAACTCTTTTGATATATAATGATATTATAAATTAAAATATTTTCTAACTAATCACAGACATATTTATTTTAGTAGAGTTTCTAAAATATAGACCTTAACTACTCTGAAGCTATCAAATTCTTTTAAATATATAAATATCTTTATATACTAATAAAATTCAATTAAAATATATAAGTATTTTTAAAGTAAATACATCTTTACTTAAGCTCCAGCTTTAGAATATTATGCCGTGTTTTATTAGATTTCTTTTCCCCAAATAGAACTCATCAATACAGAAGACAGTCAACTGACATATAAGCCACACAAGGAAGGTAGGAAGAAATGAGTCAAGAATGAAAAACAAATATGATGAAATCAAAAGAGTGAATAAATCAGGTCCCTGAGACCGTTAATAACTGCACCACACAGACCGAGTCCACACCTTTAATCTACTTCTATCAAACGTGTCTGCCAAAAGGGAAAGACCTGTGTAAGGAAATTCAGTTACACACTGCTCTTATTTTCTGTGCCCTAGGCTGTTATTTACAAGAAACTGTCATAAAAGTCACACCTGGAGCACTAAATGCAGCCCATGAACGCTGTCAGCAAAGTGGGAAAAATTCCATCTACCCAAAGCAGGAGCTGCAACAAGACCACACAGCAAAGCAAACGACGATCAGGTCAGAAACCTGCCAACTCTGGAAATTCTACTCCACCACGTGACCAGGGTCAGTATCAGAGCACCTCTTCTGTCCATACATTCCTGAAAGGTTCTTAGGCTTAGCAATTCAATCGCCTGTGGTGTTTAACTCATTCATTGAACAAACATTTATAGAATGACTACCATGGGCCAAAGCACCATTCAAAGTGCCAGAATTTTCCTCCTGGCTGCCACACTGCGTTATCTACAGGCAATCACAGTATAGGGAACAAGAAAGACCAGTTTTACCATTTAACACCTGTGTGATTTTAAGAACGAAGATAATTCCACCTCCACCTCGTGCCCAGGTAAGGACACTATAACCTACCATCCAGGTCACATTTATTGTCCACTTACTGCTTTTCCACAGGCTCTAAGCTCTGCTCAAGCATTACTGAGGCCACAGTCTAACCACAACCTGCCTCTCACTTAGTGACCTAGGCATGTGAGTCTCCCCAGCTTTAGAATATTATGCTGTGTTTTATTAGAGCTAGCCCAACCTCACAGTCATCAAATCCTTTAGGAGACCCTGACCACCCATGCAAAACAAGCGAAGTGTAAGTAATGATTATGTAAAATTTGATCTAGGGCTTCCCAGGTGGCTCAGTGGTAAAGAATCCGCCTGCCAAGCAAGAGACGCAGGTTCGATCCCTGGGTTGGGAAGATCCCCTGGAGAGCATGGCAGCCTATTCCAGTATTCTTGCCTGGAGAATCCCATGGACAGAGGAGCCTAGCCATGGGGTCACAAAAGAGCTGGACACGAGTTAGCGACTAAACAACAACAAACTTTGATCTATTTTTCTTTCCATGACTTTTTCTCCCCCTGGGTTTTACAGAGATCTGTATGGCTATAGAAGGCCGCTAGGGATTCAGCAGTGGTAAGGAAATGGGAACACATCTTAAAGGGGAGGAAAAGGGGAAGGTGGTGGCAACCCTATGACTTGAAAGTGTCTGTGAAGCTAGTTTGAATTTTGATAGTGGAACCATCTCTACTCTGAGAGAGGAAGGGAAGACAATGTGGGTTGCGCTGGATCAAGATCAGTAGTTCTGCAAGCAAAGCAGTCAGACAGGCTGGATCAGCTCTTCCAGAATCACCCTCAGTGAGGGATGTTTGCCACCAGGGACCACACCCATTGAAGAGTCTAATTAAGTTCTAGGGGCAACCACTAAAAGGCCCTGATTATCACCAGCTTAAATCAGAGTTTCTCAAGTGTCCCGATCTTAATCACCTGGGGTGGTTATGAAAAGGGACGCCTCAGAACTAAGGGACCAGACCTGCAGGCAGCCCTAAGAATCTAAAACCGGGGGACTCCTGTGATAGGCGAGTTTGGGAACCACTATTCAGACCGTAAAATGACAGGACCCAAAAAGACCAAGAGCAGTCTTCTAGGCAGAGTGTCCTTTTCCTTTCAAGCAATTCTCTAATCCAAGAGGAAAGCACCATTTTCTGCACATAAAAGACTCCAAAGAACTGACTTCCAAATTTCCTTTCAAGACACATAAAGGTCTCAAATCCTGAGCTTTACTTTTCCCTTAAGTAGCTTAGACAAAAGTTAAATCCATCCCTTTTTCCAACCAGAAGTCCAAAAGAATGATACCCGTTACACAAATCACTTTACAAGTTAGTGTGTTGACGGACTGCAGCAAATACGCGAGGACCTAGAAGTGTGTTAGGCCTACCCAAGCTTAAGATAAAGAACTCACTTCCTTCAAAGGACAGTAACAAGAAAACGAAAAGATAGCCCTCAGAATGGGGGGAGATATTTGCAAAGCATATACCTGACAAGAGACTTGCGTCCAGAATATATGAAGAACTTTTTTACAATTTAATAATAAAAAAAGAGACACTGATGTCTAGAACAGTGTTATGGACCCTGTGGGAGAGGGAGAGGGTGGGAAGATTTGGGAGAATGGCATTGAAACATGTAAAATATCATGTAAGAAACGCGTTGCCAGTCCAGGTTCGATGCACGATACTGGATGCTTGGGGCTAGTGCACTGGGACGACCCAGAGGGATGGTATGGGGAGGGAAGAGGGAGGAGGGTTCAGGATGGGGAACACATGTATACCTGTGGCGGATTCATTTTGATATTTGGCAAAACTAATACAATTATGTAAAATTTAAAAATAAAATAAAATTTGAAAAAAAATAAAAAAATAAAAGCCATTTAATGAAAAAAAAAAAAAGACAAACCAATTTTTTAAAGGGCAAAGGATCAGAATAGACATTTTTTCAAAGAAAGATACACAAATGGCCAAAAAGCCTATGAAAAGATGCTCAATAACATTAGGGAAATAAAACATGAGGAAATACCACTTAATACCCACTAAGATGGCTAACGTCAGAAAGACAGGAAATAACACATGTGGAGAAAGGGGGATTCTAGGAGTCTGCTGATAGAGATGTAAAGTGGTGCAGCCCTCATGAAAAACAGTTTGGTGACTCTTCCAAGGGTCAAACACAGAGTCACAATACGACCCAGCAAGTTCACTCCTAGCTACACAGCCCACAGAAATGGAAGCATACATCCCCACAAAAACTTGTATGTGAATGTTCACAGCAACATTATTCCTAAAAGCCAAAGGAGGGGAGGGACCACTATCTGATAAATAAATAAAACATGTTCTGGCTATTCATTTGAATATCACTCAGCAATAAAAAGGAAAGAAGTACTGATACATGCTACAGCATGGCTGAGCACTGAAAAACGTTTTGCTAAATGAAAGAAGCCAGTCACAAACAGCCACATGTTGTGTGGTTCCGTGCGTGTGATATGTGCACAGAAGGCAGAGCCATACGACAGAAAATAGGACAGCGATCCCTGGGTCAGGGGATGGGGCACCAGCAAGATTACGGGGCAACAGCTAATGGATCCCAAGTTTGTTCGGGGTGATTACTGTACTCTAAAGTCCACTAAGAGGATGAACGCACAACTCTGTGAAGGTACTGAAAATCAGGGAACATATACTTTAGATGGACGAGTTGTGTGGCATGTGAATTTTATCTCAGTACGATTGCTTTAAAAAAAGAATCCCATTTAACCTCCATGAGCCTCAAATGCATCCTCTGAAAATGGGGATACTACCTAGCTTGCAATATTGTAAAGAATATATAAGAAGATGTAAATTCACATACACAGACACACAAACACACACCCCGCTTCACACAGTGTCTGGCAAGTATGTTATTCTTCCTCCTCCTCCTATCCCCACATTTTTGCAATGTTATGCCTTGATATCACTGTGCTTTCACCACAAGTTAGAAAACTCAAAATAATCATGTATTCCAACAGAAGCCTAACCTTGAGAATCCTCTCATGAGTTCACACCTGCTATTATACTCAAGGCTACCTCCCACATGCCTGACCCCGGAGAAACCCCAGTGTCTATAAATGTGGCTATTTACCTTCCAGACTGAAAAGTGTTTGGGGATAAAAAAAAAGTAAGGTTTTTTCCCTCTAGTCTGTGGTCTGAAACACCTCTACTAACAATGCAGCTTTAAAACTAGGCACACCCCTTGCCATGCTGTACAAGACTCTCTCCTACTCAGCTTTATCTACTTCAAAAATCTACTGGACCTCAGAATAGCTTTGGGGTCCCAGGAAAGGCCTTAGCCACTTGGATATTCAGCACTCCCCACCTGGAGACGGACTGTGATGCTATGCAGGTTCAAGGGCGTCTGGGAGCTATGCAGCTATCCACAGCTTGAAACGAAGAGGTCAACGGCAGTTCTCTTAGGATCTCTGTTACGTTCTCAAACAACTCACAGCCAGCTCTTGAATGTATATAATAGTGAATCTCAGCCAGGCACTCATTTTTCTGTTTTATCAAAAACTTTTCCTCCATCTTGCTGAGGCTACCTGTTACACAAAGTATTTTTTTTTTTTTTTTTTTTCCGCCTGTTGAATACATTCTTCTTCTCACTTGCAGTGATTCTGTCTTCACTTTCATTTCCATTAAAATCCCATGCCTCTGTATCCTCTCCCTGCTCTGGGACCCATCAGACATGATGGCGTAAACATGTACAGAAGTAGAAGCTTAGCAAAGCCCAGTCAGTAAACATACCATAAGCAACCAGATGGCCCAGTGGGAGATGCCTGCCCAGGACCAGGACCACCACTGCCACCACGTAAAGCATTTCTGCTCTGCAGCTGCTGCCCCAATACATTAGCCACGAGTCACAGGAGGCTACTTAAGCTCACGGAAATTCAATAAAATTTAAAATTCAGTTCCTAAATCTCACTAGCCAAATTGCAAATGCTCTCGGTGGCAACACGCAGCTACTGACTGCCACATGAGGCAGCACGGATATAAACGAATATAAAGTCGTGTTGAACAATACTGATTTGGAGGCAACTCACTGATTCTAAGAGGATTCTATGAAAGAGTTCTTAAATACAGTAGTTTCAATATTTACAGGCTGTGAGGTTTGACACTCAGAAATATGGCCCTGGTTAACCTCTAAATGTTCTTGGCAGGTTTTCTGAGTGGTCAGTAGACAAGGCTTTTTGGAGCCCAACAAAGAGCTTGGCACATGGTAAGTATCAATACTTAATATCTGCTGCATGAATGAATGACTGAACAGCATATTAATATCTATAATTCGGTTTCTGCCATAATATACTTACAGATGCTCGTGGAAAACAATGGAATTTTTTTCCCTCCATGGAAGACTTGCATGGGGAGAAATAAGCATCAGGAGATGGGGTAGCAGCTCATGGACCCTTTGGAGTCAATAGAAATGAAGCTGAGGGACGCCCCGGTGGTCCAGTGGTTAAGACTTGGCCTTCCAATGCAAGAGGTGTGGATTTGATCCCTGGTCAGGGGGCTGAGATCCCACACACCCCGTGGCCAAAAAGACCAAAACATTTTAAAAAAGAAGAAGAAGCAAAGAAATGAAGCTGAAAAGCATAAACATCTGTCCAAAGGGAACTTTGCTATTCAAGTGAAAAGTTTCAGACCCAAGGACACATGTTGCTTCTTCAAACACACACTACTTGTGCCTTTTAGAGGCACGCAGGTCCGGTCGGAGACCATGCTCCGGAAGGTCACACAACCTGATGCCATTTCCCAATATAATTTTGCTAGAAAATAACATAATCAGAAAGGCAGCAATCGTCCAATTACATCGTCTGTGCCACTGACTGTTACGCCCAGATTTCCCCTTCCGTCAGAGTCCTGTGACTCAATCCACGCTACTGTGCTTACCAAATAACTTCTTGGAAAGTAAGAGTTGTTGAAAAATGAAATTCAAAACAGCCTGTAAGTTATCATATGCAGAGAAAAGCAGTTCCACTGTTCCTTAACCAATAATCACGGGAAGGCCAAACAAAAGAAACTACAGCTCCGTCTATTTAAATGTTTCCACTTTAATTGTCCACAGACTGAAGAGCCATAGGAAGAACCAGCTTCATTTCTATAAGTCGCTTTTTCTCAGCAGAGGTCTGGGAACAGAAGGCAAGAGAATGGGGGAGCAACTGCCACGTGATCTTCTTATGACTGCCCTCGGCTCAGCCCCTCACCGTCCTCCTATTGTTTCAGACCCCTCTCCCAACAACCTAAATCCCAGCTCCCTAGAAGAAAAAAAAACAAGGAAAGCAGACTGATCCTCACACATATAGAAAACTCTAGGTCACTTCTACTGTGTGACGTAACTGTAAGTCAAAATGGGCGAGCTTTACATTCAGTTTCAAATGGTGAATCTGCTTTATTTGAATTCCAATTAAGTACTTATAACTATATGGAATTCCTTACATAATCCCTTTAGTATCCTTTTAGACACTGCATTTTTGAAGGAAAAATACACAGTTTCCATCTCTTGAGCCAAACAACAATCCCGCTCCCACCATTTAAGCCAATAGACATATAAAATAATGCTTGCTGACAAATTAGTCATCCAATTTCAGATTCCAAGACCCAGAGAATCTAAATACGAGAGCCAAAATCCTGCAACACACAATGCTAACTTTGAGGACATAGAAGCAGAGTGGTGGTTAAGAACACTCGAATGCCAAGTTTAAATCTCAGCTCTGTGGCTTATTTAGCTGTGTTAAGTAACTTCTCCAGACTTCAGACTGGAAGTAATGACAGTACTGACCACACGGGGCTATAATGGGGACTAGAGGTAACCTGTGTTAAAACAGCAACTAGATCTCAATAAACTTTAGCTGTGATTGTAACAATGTATCATGCTTGAAAATATCACATAAAATAAGCATTTTCCCAAAAGTCAGGCCATCATTTGAAACTTAAAGGAAAATGCTGCTTCTCAGACAACCTATCTGAAACTGCTGCTAGTGCTAAGTCACTTCAGTCATGTCCGACTCTGTGTGACCCCAGAGACGGCAGCCACCAGGCTCCCCCATCCCTGGGATTCTCCAGGCAAGAACACTGGAGTGGGTTGCCATTTCCTTCTCCGATCTGAAACTACTATGTAAGAAAAAAGCCTTCAGCTCAGGTCAAAGTGTTCATTCTCCCACTTACCCTAACCTCAAAGATAAATTTCCCACAATGTCCATCAACATGTACAAACTATTCTGACTTATCTACTGGTCTATGACCAGAGAAAAGCGAGTTTCAAACTATTAATAATAGATGGCTGTTCCCAGTTAAACGAGCCAGGAGAAATGAGCGGTCAGCCACGGCCAGGGCCTGGTGCTCCCACGGAGGCAGGGGAGAGAAGCTGGTGACTCCCTTCCTTACATCACAGGTGTCCCCAAAAGAGAAAGCACCCCACCACCTCTGTGTCCTGGAGTGTCAACAAAATTCTGTCCACTGGCGCCAACAAGGCCCCAGTTAGTTGACCTTCTGGGCACAGTGGAAAACAAGGACTGCAGGGACACGTGCTGTTTTACACAAATAAGATAGCAGAAGCAAAGATTCATTATTAGCGTTGGGAGTTATCGCCTTGTTTTTGAATGAGGCATGGGAATCCAGTAAATGAGCTTAAGAGTAACTTCACTACATGCTGGAAGTATCTTTCCTCTCCCCTCTCCCCACTACCCCATTCTGCAAAGTGCAACAGCCATTCACATTACCGCTGCAACCACTACAACCAACACTATTTAAATTGGAGTGTGTGAAAAATGTCTTTGGAAGATGGACACATAACTCAGAAACACGGAAAGGTACAAAGGGACACACACTCACAAAAAAATAATGCTACTGCTAAAATTCTTTCCAGCAAATCTCTGAAACTGCAAGTTCAGTTCAGTTCAGTCGCTCAGTTGTGTCCAACTCTTTGCGACCCCATGAATCGCAGCATGCCAGGCCTCCCTGTCCATCACCAACTCCCGGAGCTCACTCAGACTCACGTCCATCAAGTTAGTGATGCCATCCAGCTATCTCATCCTCTGTTGTCCCCTCTTCCTCTGCCCCCAATCCCTCCCAGCATCAGAGTCTTTTCCAATGAGTCAATTCTTCGCATGAGGTGGCCAAAGTACTGGAGTTTCAGCTTTAGCATCATTCCTTCCAAAGAACTCCCAGGGCTGATCTCCTTCAGAATGGACTGGTTGGATCTCCTTGCAGTCCAAGGGACTCTCAGGAGTCTTCTCCAACACCACAGTTCAAAAGCATCAATTCTTCAGCGCTCAGCTTTCTTCACAGTCCAACTCTCACATCCATACATGAGCACTGGAAAAACCATAGCCTTGACTAGATGGACCTTTGTTGGCAAAGTAATGTCTCTGCTTTTGAATATGCTATCTAGGTTGGTCATAACTTTCCTTCCAAGGAATAAGTGTCTTTTAATTTCATGGCTGCAGTCACCATCTGCAGTGATTTTGGAGCCCCCAAAAAATAAAGTCTGACACTGTTTCCACTGTTTCCCCATCTATTTCCCATGAAGTGATGGGACCAGATGCCATAATCTTCGTTTTCTGAATGTTGAGCTTTAAGCCAACCTTTTCACTCTCCTCTTTCACTTTCATCAAGAGGCTTTTGAGCTCCTCTTCACTTTCTGCCATAAGGGTGGTGTCATCTGTGTATCTGAGGTTATTGATATTTCTCCCGGCAATGATAGAATACTGAAAGAGGAACTCCCCAGGTCAGTAGGTGCCCAATATGCTACTGGGAATCAGTGGAGAAATAACTTCAGAAAGAATGAAGGGATGGAGCCAAAGCAAAAACAATACCCAGTTGTGGATGTGACCAGTGATAGAAGCAAGATCTGACGCTGTGAAGAGCAATATTGGATAGGAACCTGGAATGTTAAGTCCATGAATCAAGGCAAATTGGAAGTGGGCAAACAGGAGATGGCAAGAGTGAACGTCAACATTCTAGGAACCAGCGAACTAAAATGGACTGGAATGGGTGAATTTAACTCAGATGACTATTATATCTACTACTAGGGCAGGAATCCCTTAGAAGAAATGGAGTAGCCATCATGGTCAACAAAAGAGTCCAAAATGCAGTACTTGGATGCAATCTCAAAAATGACAGAATGATCTCAGTTCGTTTCCAAGGCAAACCATTCAATATCACGGTAATCCAAGTCTATGCCCCAACCAGTAACGCTGAAGAAGCTGAAGTTGAATGGTTCTATAAAAACCTACAAGACCTTTTAGAACTAACACCCAAAAAAAGATGTCCTTTTCATTATAGGGGACTGGAATGCAAAAGTAGGAAGTCAAGAAACACCTGGAGTAACAGGCAAATTTGGCCTTGGAATACGGAATGAAGCAAGACAAAGGCTAATAGAGTTTTGCCAAGAGAAAACACTGGTTATAGCAAACTGAAACTGCAAAGAACACCACAAAACACACAAGCTGTCCAGGCAGGGACGCCCGGAACAAATGCTTTGGCCATTTCCTCCGGATCGTGCACCACCCGACACTAAGGTTCAGCTGATTTAACTGTGAAAGAACTCCAGAAGAGCTGAGTGGCAGTAGTCAACATGGAAACGCCTCCACTTATGGCAAATGGAAGCCAAGGACCTCTCTCCCTGATCACAACTGCACGGTGCGTGTCTGCTAAGTCGAGTCAGTTGTGTCCGACTCTTTGCGATGCTACGGACTGTCGCCCACCAGACTGCTCTGACCGTGGGATTCCCCAGGCAAGAATACTGGAATGGGTTTCCATGACTACACAGGGGGAGCCCTAAATGCTGAGAACCACAGAAGCAGCAGTGATGGGACGTGAGACTGGACCCCAAGGTCTATGAGCCTGAATCACATGTTCAGGTGAGGGGGCTTTGGTCACCTCCTGATCACTAGATTATTTCTCAGACTGTCTAAACTTCAGTCATGTCTGAATTCATTTCTAAAAAATTGAGGATCACCATCCATTACTCATCTCCTGCTGCTGCTGCTGCTGCTGCTAAGTCGATTCAGTCATGTCCGACTCTGTGCGACCCCATAGACGGCAGCCCACCAGGCCCTGCCGTCCCTGGGATTCTCCAGGCAAGAACACTGGAGTGGGTTGCCATTTCCTCCTCCAATGCATGAAAGTGAAAAGTGAAAGTGAAGTCGCTCAGTCGTGTCCGACTCTTAGCGACCCCATGGACTGCAGCCTACCAGGCTCCTCTGTCCATGGGATTTTCCAGGCAGGAGTACTGGAGTGGGGTACCATTGCCTTCTCCTAACCCAACCCAAATCCAAAGAAATAATCTTTTCAGAATTGCCAAATGACAACAAAACCTCAGATAAACCTCAAACAAACCAGTCTGGAGGCCAAAGTACATACATATTTTAACATTCACACAGTTTTTGCCTCGGCACTTCTTAACCAAGACTGGGATTAATCCATTACCACACTGGAGTCTTAGTTTATGAATGATGTCAGATGACTCCAGAATGTCCAAGGTTGGGGAGGGTGGGGGCGGGGAAATCAACTCTAAAAGGAGTAATGCTTTAGACACGTTTTTTTAATATAATGCCAGGCTAAATCCCACTCATATTTTCCATCACGGTCAGCAAACAGATAAATATCAAGGTTTTAGAAAGTGAATAGAGCCATTGATGGAAAGTTTCTCTGAATTTTTCTTTTTCAATGAGCTAATTTACTGTCTTATGTTTATTTCCAAATTCCCAAGGTATCTCACTTTTATAAGGGCTGGTATTTAATGAAAAGCAAAATTTAACCCCTTAATACAACGTGGATAACAAAGCATGTATTATTCTTTGGTCATTAACGAACAGTGTTAACAAAACTTTTTATAAAGCCAGCACTCAGTCAGATCTGCAAATAAAGCTTCTTACACTTGCATTTTTAAAAACAACATACAACTGTGGAATTTCGCCTTAAAATACCTCCCCCATTTAATGACCAGGATGAGTGTTGATTCACATAACTGAGAGATGTTCAGAGGTGAAGCTGAGAGTAAATCACTGAATAAGGAATGCATGTACATGTTTAGGCATGAAACCATAAAATGCTGGGGCTGGAAGGCTCTGAGAAAGCATCTATCTACCCAATCCTCTTATCCTACACAGGAGGAAATTTCAGTTCCAGAGGTTAAAGGATGTGCCCTAGACAGAGGCTGAAACTCATCATGTCAGTGACAAAATCTACAAGCCACGTGTCTAAGTAATTTTCACCATACCCACTCTGCTCCATTTAGTACGAAGTGTATATTAATGAAGTATCTCACAAACAGCCTCATAGATTTTTGATATGATTCGTGAGTGGATATAGAAAGATACAGAAGAATAGAGCTTCTAAAAATTGTCTGGGAAGGTGTTCATTTGTTTTGCTTTACTGTGATTGTGATGTTTCTGTTGAGCATGCTGCGCTTAGTGCTGAGGACGAAATCAACGACTTTTAAAAAGAATATCCCTTGATCTGTGAATACTCTAAGGAAGGATGGTCCAGTATTTCTTGAAAGAAGCCCAGAGAGCGCATTTGCTCTCCTCCTGTGAGGAGCATCCTTTCGCCCCCACCCGACCCTCCCCTTCAAGGTCCATCCAGAGCTGCCAGCAGAGGCCGTCCAGGCCCTCGGCTCCCAGAACCAAGCCTTCCTCCGCCTTCCTCCTTCACATCTCCACCCAAGCCTCCCGTCCTAGAAAGCAAACTCCCTGACAGCAGAGAGCCAGTCGCGCTCACCGGGCTACCAGGCTCTGCAATATCCAGGTACAGCTCTTGAATGGAAGCGTGTGCTGCCAGGATCCGTCCCAAGGAGGGGCATTTTCCAGACCTCCTCTTCCCTACACCAGTGCCTGTACCCACTCAGGAGCGAGTCCGGCGTGGAAACCCCCGTGTCCGTGGAAGGCGGACCGACAGACAACACATTTACCCACCAGGCCCCCCGACAGCACTCTAAACCCACGTCCTCCGAGCGGTGCCTGGTTTTTTCACGTCTCGCAGCATCATCTGCCGGAGCTCCGGGCATGAACCCGTGGGCAAAGTTAAAGGCGAGGAAAACCGGAGGGCCGCGACGCCTTCCGAGGCTCGGAACCCGCCCCCGTCCCGCGCCGATCGCGGCTGGGCTACCCGCAACCCAGGCGAGCCGGAGCGCCCGGCGCTCCGCCGACCGGCTCCTCCCGCTTCCCTCGCCGCCCCGGCCTCGCGGCTGGAGAGCGGGGCTCGGCGTGAAGCCCCCGAGCCGCCACCCCACAAGCGAGCCTCCCGGCCCCTCACAAAGAGGGGCAGAAAGGAAGCCGTTCCCGGGACCCGGGACCCAGTCGCCACGAAGCACAGCCGGCCCGACGGCCGCCGGCCGCCCGCCCGCCCGCCGGATCGAGCCTCACCGCGGCGTCTCTTCCTTCCATCTCCCATCGCCCGCCGAGCCGCCGGAGCCGCGGGCGCCACGGCGAGAGGGCGGGCGACCGGCGCGCTCTTTGTCGCGCTCCGGGGACGCCGGCGGGCGGCGGGCTGCGGGCGAGGAGCGCGCTCCCTGGCGGAGGCTGAGGCCCGTCAGCGGCCCGGGGACGGCGGGGGAGGGGCAGGGAAGGGGAGGGGCGGGGCCCTGGGAGAGGAGAGGGAGGGGCGAGCGTGGAGGGGGCGGGGCCCTCGGGGGGGAGAGGGGGGATGGGAGGGAGAGTAGGACGGGGGCGGGGCCCGGAGAAGGGGGAGCGCCGCGGGAGGGGGAGGGGAAAGGGAGGGAGAGAGACGGGGGAGAGGGAGGAGTCCTCAGGGGGAGGGGAGGGGGCGGAGCCCTGGGGGAGGAGAGGGAGGGGAGATAGTGGGGAGGGGGCGTGGCACCGGGGAAGGAAAGGGGGAGGGGGCGGGGCGGGAGAGGGGGCAGGAGAGGGGGCGGGGCCCCGGCGAGGAGAGGGAGGGGAGATAGTTGGGAAGGGGCGAGCGGGAAGGGATGGGGCCGACGGTGGGAGGGGCGCCGGAGGTGGGGGCGTGCCCCACAAGGACGCGGGAAGGGGAGGGGCAGGCCGGGGGCGGAGAAGTGCGGGGGAGGGGCAGGCCCGGGGACTGGGGGCAGCACGGGAAGGGACAGGGGTGCGGGGAGGTGGGCGGGGCCCGGGAGGGGCAGCCCGGCGGGTGGCGGGAAGGGATGGGGTGCCGGGAGGTAGGCGGTTTTCGGAGAGAAGGGGAGAGAAGAGGGGAAGGGGGAGAAAAGCGGGAGCGGGAAGAGAAGGGGCCGGGCCGGGTCCCGCGCGGCGCTCGCGGTCGCCGGCCTCCAGCGGAAGCCTGCCTGTTGCTTCGCCGTCTCCCTGAGGAAAGCGAGCGGCGCTTCCGACGGAGTTTGCAGTCAGGAGGCGCCGTGAGGGGAGCCTCGAAGGGGGCGGCGTCTCCCGCGGTCCGGGGTCTAGCGCCGACGCCCTCCCTTGGGTCGGAGCCGCCGGGCGGGGCCCTCGGGGGTCAGTGTAGGGGGTTGCTCGCCGGCGACCCGCCGACCCTTTCCGAGTCCGGTCCCTCGAGGCAGATCCCGCGCTCCGGCCACGGGCCGTGCCGCCCCAAATGAGAGCCTGCCGGGGTATCCCGGCCTAAACTGCAGTTTCCTACCGGAGTGCCTCAGGCCGAGGCCCTTTTCCTCTTTCCCTCGAGCCTTGAGCGGCAGAGACCCGCGCTGGGAAAGGTCCGCTGGGTGCGGACCTAAACCCCTTTGCGAGGTCTGTTACCTGCAAATACCGCGCTCAGTTCCTGAATAAGAACCCCGCGCGGCCGGCGGCTCCATGCTCCGTAAGAGTCCTAGGACTTTAAAGTCTGGCTTCTGCGGTGGTAGAAGATGCGCAAAGACACGGGAATGACTAAGGTGGCCAAGCTGTGAGTGGACATGGAGGATCAGGTTCTTTGGTGGCCCGAGGAGCCCGCCCACCAGGTCAGGGTGCAAGGGGCCCTTGCGTCCCCTACTGTGCCTCGCCCCTTCTTCCACAGCTACCAGTCAGCCAGTGGTACTCACCAGCGGAACCAGAATGAGGGGGTGCATGCATTTATACAGATCCATTCCAGCGTCTGAAAATGATCTTAGTCCACGCTCCCCTGCCAGGGAAGAAGTTTGATCAGATGTGTAGGTTCCGCCTGTAATGCGGGAGACCTGGGTTCGATCCCTGGGTTGGGAAGATCCTCTGGAGAAGGGAACGGCTATCGACTCCAGTATTCTGGCCTGGAGAATTCCATGGACTGTATAGTCCATGGGGTCGCAAAGAGTTGGACACCACTGAGCGGCTTTCACTTCGCTTTCACTTACTTGGGCGTATTTCTCCCTTATGGATCCCCCCTCTTACAGAATGACACAAAGAAGACAGTACCTGTGTGCCTATTCTCAATAAACTCCCACCTTCCTTGAACCTCGAGGTCTGATGATTTTGTTGGCAAACAATCAGATGTAAAACCAAGTAAGAAATGCAGTTGCTACCTGGGGCATGAGCACTGACCTGGTGGCCTTTACCTGGAAAATCAACCAACACTCATAAATGGAAGAAGGTCAGCATTTTGAGCTGAATGTAAAATCATGCCAACTATACACAGACATAACTTCATAGAAAAGGCAGAGCAGACATAGATTTGCAGGAATTTACTAGTTAAGGGAACTGGGGATAGACACATAATCAGAGACTGTTTCCTCGATTATAGAAAGAGGGTGATAATAACATGAAGAATTATTAGCATGACAAGTTATGTAAAGTTCCTGGTCCATGGTAAATGTTAAAGAAAGGCATTTCAGGGCATCCCTGGTGGCTCAGTGGTAAAGAATCCACCTGCCAATGCAGGAGATGTGGGTTTGACTGATCCAGGAAGAGCCCCTGTGCTGCGGAACAACTGAGCCCATGGGCCTCAGCTATTGAGTCTGCTCTCTAAAGCTGAGGAGCCACAACTACTGAGCCCTCCCTCTGCAGCTACTGAAGCCCGTTTGCCCTGGGGGACTGTGCTCTGCAACGGCAGAAGCCACCACGATGAGAAGCCCGCACACCACGGCTCCGCAACTAGAGAAAAGTCCATGCAGCAGTGAAGACCCAGCATAGCCGAAAATAATTAATGAAATTATATTTTAAAAGAGGCATTTCCAAAGTTAAGCAACAGAAACATTGTCATCACAAAGGAAACTTTTTTCCTGCCTGAATCCAACATGTTTTAAGATCTTACTTACAAAGCTGATCACGTCTGTTAAATAATCATTCGTTTCTCCCACCTTAAATGATCAAAGACATAATGGTTGAAGATTCTGATCAGCACAAATTAGCCAGTGTTGCCACTTCTGAGTTGATAAAGTCCAAAGCAAATCAAAAAAAGGTTGACCTCTCATTTTGCCAGACCGTATTTTGTGTGTAAATGTTTTGTTAGGCTTCTTGAAAGATTGGAAATAAAGGATGAATTCCCATTTCCACTACTCTAGCCCCGAGAGATCCCAGGCACCCAGCTCAAAGTTTCACAGTTGTGCTCAAGTTCATTGTCAGAATACACAAACATCCACCTTGTAAAAGTAGAAGGAGGCACCCAGCCAGGGAGCAGCAGGAAAGAGGCGGGGGCTGCTCTGTCATTACCCCAGTCTTCCTCCACCAACTCTGCCCATGAGCCCCGCGGTGTATTATGCAAAGAGAAAAAATAACAGGCCAGGCATGAGTTACTGGAGGCCAAAAGAAGAAATGAAAAGGAAATTGAAATTCTCTCATGCATGATTCATGCATACAGTTAATCCCCACTATTTCTGAAGACCAGTTTGAAGTATCAGATTGTATAATATTTTTTCTTTCTTTCTTTTTTCTTGGTACAAGAATGAAGACCTATTTAGAATGGAAACAAACTTCAATGCAAATTTCTAAAACTTGACAAGTTCCACACACACCACCAAATCCAGAAAAATCACAGATTTTTATTAATTAACTTCCTAAAATACCTTTGCAGTACTTTTCCCCGGTGTGTTTTGGCTGCATACTCTTGATCATTTCTTTGGAATGACTTTTTTTTAGCAGTTTCATTGAGATGTAACTCATACACCTCACCCACCTAGACCGTACAGTTCAATGTGTTTTAGTATATTCACAGAGTTGCACAATCCGTTTTATAAAAATTTTATCACCCCAGAAAGAATGCTATATGCTTAGCAGTCACTGCTCTTTTCTTTTAATCCCCTCAGCCCCACACAACCACTAAGCTTTTTTCTATCTGTATGGACTTGCATCTTTCTGGACTTTTCATGTAAATGGAATCATGCACTACGTGGTCTTTTCGGGAGTGATTTCTTTCACTTAGCCTAACATTTTCAGTGCTCATCCATGATCAGCATATATCAGAACTTCACTCCTTTTGTTGCCGCATGATATTTCACCGTAAGGCTAGGCCACATTTTATTTACCCATCCATCAGCTGATGAACATTTGTGTTGTTCTACTTTTTGGCTTTCATGAACACTGCTGCTATAAACACTCCTGTGCAAGTTTTTGTATGGATGTTGTATTCTCATTTCTCTTGTGTAGAATTCATAGGTCATATATAACTCTGTTTAATTTTAGTGCCAAGCTGTGCATCACAGTGGTTGCACCATCTCGTATTTCCATGTATGAGGGTTCCAAGTTGTCCGCATCCTAAGCCAACACTGATTATTGTCTGTATTTGATTATAGCCATTCTAGTGGGTGTGAAGTAGTAGAATAATCCTATAACAACATTTCCTATGGGTAAAATAAGAATTTTCTCCAGCATAGTTAATCAAACATCGTTGGGGTTTTTTTCTTTTACATTTTAAAAGTTCCTGTCTCACATTCATTACTGAAAATAACATGCACGATTTTAGTATGTTGTCAAATTTAAGAAAACATCTCACATTTATTTCATATATGAACTGTAGGATTTGGGGACATTTCAAGTTTTTTAGGCAATGATTAACATTAAGTGCTCTTAAATCCATTTTTATTAATATTATTGTTTTTTCATTTCCTAGATGTCAGTTATTTCATGTCAAAAGAAAATTTTTCATTGTGATCTATGGTTCACTCTTGTTTATTACTTGAATTCTCAAACAATAAAAGAGTCTTAGAACATGCATTTTTTTTTTTGGTTTTTATTTGAAATATAGAAACAACTCTAACCTCTACAGTATTTTCAACTAAAAGACATCTTACACATTAATGATATATCAATTGTATACCTATAACGGATATGTTAGGTTGAAGAACAGTATCTTGTTTACTGTCAAATTCCTAGTTTCTAGCACTGTGTCTGGTCCATAGTAAAGGCTCAATGAATAACTTTTGAGTTGAAATTTACCATTATCCAAGATAGAATATCCAGTTATTTATGTACTATTCAATTACACATACACAACAAATATTCATCTCAAATACACAAGCTACAATCATGTTGTCCTTGAATTTTAGTAGCCCAAGGTAAAACTAAGAGGGTGTGTCTAGGGCAAAATTCACCGAGCATTTGACTCTAATGAATACTGAATGGATGCTGGGTGGATAAGAGGGTTGGCAGACAAGAAGCAAAGAACACAAATGCAGTCTGTCTGCGTTGGTGGTTTCAGAGAGCATGGAATCTGAGGACAGTCAAGGGGGAAGTGACATGGACCCCCTGTGGTGCCTGCACAGAAATGTTAGCTCACAGGCTGGACCCAGTTCACCTTTTCCCCAGGATCCAAATAGGTCAGCTATACCTGAGAAGAAGAAGAAGAAACACAAATAAAGAAACACAAACATTTCAGCTTATTTTTTATTGTCTCTCTCATGGACAGCTACTCTTTATGCATTCATATGACCAGTATTTCTGGAACATCTACTGTGTACTATACTAGGTATAGTTGATGGACTTTAGCAGTAAATGAAACACTGCTGTCCTCACTGAGCTTACAGTCTCATGAGTTTGAAAAAGACAGAAAATAAGTAAGGTAAGTTAATATTTATAGGACATTACATGGCGATAAGCATTTTAGAGAACAATAAAACAAGCAAAAGCAATGAGGGGTAAGGACCATGGGTGTGCGGAGTGGATGGTTGCAAAGGGTGTTTGGGGAAGGCTATCCATGCTGAGAAAGGGAAGTCTCAGTGAGGACAAGGGGGCCAGCGTGCCAGCCTTGTAGGCGGGGGGTAAACTGCCAGTGCAGAGACCACCGCAACAATGTCAGTGCGCCAATTGCTGTGTGAGTGACAGGTGGTGGCGGGAGGTGTGATGTGTGCGGTCTCATGGGCCACTGTGAGGATCCAGGCTTTTAACCGACTTTGGAAGCTTTTGAGCAGAGGAGCAGTGCAATCTGATTTGTGTTTTACCAGGATTACCAAACCAAGACAGCGTTTTAAAAAGCAGAGACATCACTTTGCCGACAAAGGTCCATATAGTCAAAGCTATGGTTTTTCCAGTAGTCACGTCCAGATGTGAGAGTTGGACCGTAAAGAAAGCTGAGTGCCAAAGAACTGATGCTTTCGAACTGTGGTGTTGAAGAAGACTCTTGAGAGTCCGTTGGACTGCAAGGAGATAAACCAGTCCATCCTAAAGGAAATCAACCCTGAATATTCATTAGAAGGACTCATGCCTGCAGAAGCTGAAGCTCCAATACTTTTACCACCTGATACAAAGAGCCAACTCATTAAATACCCTGATGCTGGGAAAGATTGAAGGCAGGAGGAGAAGGGGGCAAAAGAGGATGAGATGATTGGACGGCATCATCGAGTCAATGTACATGAATCTGAGCAAACTCGGGGAGATAGTGAAGGACAGGGAAGCCTGGCGTGCTGCAGCCCATGGGGTCGCAAAGGGTCGCTAAGGGCAGAGTCGACTTAGCGACTGAACAACAAGAAGAATTATCTTATATGGGGCATTGGCAACAGGGAAAAGAATTAGGAAGCTAACGCAACAATTCAAGTCGATGAGGGTGGCAGAGGCCAGGGTGGAAGCAGAGGAGGAGATGAGAAATGTTCAGAATCTGTCATCTTTTGAAGGCTGGGCTGACAGGACTGGTTGATAGACGGAGGGTGGAAGAGAAAGAGAGCCAAGGATGACAACAGGGATTTGGAAGGGAACTGCTCAAGATGGATTTGGTGAAGTGAGCTGGGAAGACTATAGGGGGAGCCGGACTGGGCAGGGGAGGTCAGCCCTCAGCTCTGGACAGGGTGAGTTACAGGCACCTTTTAGACTGACAACCAAGCAGCAGTGCTGCATAAACAGCAGGAGATCAGAATTCAGGGAAGAGCTTGGTGCTGGAGCGATTTGCAAGTTAGAGTAGAAATGGTATCTACATCCATGAAATGGGAAGAGATTACCAAAGGAGTGGATTGGTAGAGAGAAAAGAGGAGAGTCCAATGCAAAGCTAAGAAATTAGAGAGATGACTAAGAACCAGCAAAGGAGGCTGACAAAGTAGGAGGAAAGCAAATAGATGTTCTTCAAAGGAATATTTTCAGGTAATTTTTACATGAAACTTTTTCCTCTCAAGTTTTCAATGAGTAGTTTCTCTGTCTTCATGCCCTGCACCCTGCAATCATCACTTCTCTTTTTTATCACCATGCCCATTCCATCATTTTCAAGAAAAATGTAAAAGTGTGTTTATACCTATAGTTCTAGCAGTTTCTCACCTTGTCTCAAGCTAATTTGTTATACCTGACCTAGTTAATTAATATTTGCTATTTTTGTACAAAAATAATTACCTCTAGAATTCACTAAAAAGATACTTGATTCATACAGAGGTTTCCAGGCTGATAGAAATTAATTATTAGTTATTTTGTAATTAATTTATTTTTGTTACAAAAGAAAAGAACTGCCAACCACACCTTCTAGGAATTATAACAAGGAAAAGCTAATGGAATCAATATTCACATTAAAACCAGGTTGTTGAATAAGTTCTATCCTGATGTGACCAGAACTGTCCTCCACAATTGTTTCATTCGGTGGGAGACACTCTTCTCTTCCATTAAATGAAAACTTGGCAGGCCCAGAAATAGTCCAGCTCACTCTAGACACAGGGTTGATTTAGTAATTAAAGGGTCCTGTCCGAGAGTGCCCAGACTTCACCTGGCACCAGATCTTCTTTGCTGCTCAACTGCAAGCATGCTCTGGAAGGAGACAGTGGGTGACAAGCTCTGCTCCTGTTCTTCAGCTCTGGCTACCTCCAAAACACCTCCTCTTCTTCCTGAGATGCTCCAGGCCACCCCATTGGAGAGACCCCAAGAAGGCTGACCCCATGCCAGCTCTCTCGCACGTGGACCATGTCTGGTCCATGAGAAGACTCATGGCCCCTGCTCAGCAACTCTGGAAGCTCAAGCTAACCCCAACCACAGAGCAGGGGGTCTCACGCCCTGCCCCCAGAGCACTCAGCTCTCCCTCACACCGAGTTTCCCGGGGGACCACAGTCTCCGTGAGCTTTCCGGTCTGAGTGAGACCACCATCCTCAGCGCTTTCCAGCTACAGGGGACAGTTTCAAATTTCTCCAGTGGGTCCCTTTGGAGTCCCTTCACTAGGCTTGGGGTCACAGAGTAGAACCTTCCACCTTCCCCTAATGGGGAATAGAAGCAGGTGACAACTCTAGTCACCATCTGCTCCCAGTCTCTTCATAGCGTTCCTGTTAATCACTCAGTCGTGTCCAACTCTGCAACCCAGGGGCTGTAGCCTGCCAGGCTCCTCTGTCCATGGGATTCTCCAGGCAAGAATACTGGGGTGGGTAGCCATGCTCTTCTCTAGGGATCTTTCCAAACCAAGCATCGAACCTGGGTATCCTGCATGGCAGGCGGACTCTTTACCATCTGAGCTACCAGGAAAGCCCAATCTCCTCACACTCACTTCCTTTTACAGCTTTGATCTGACTGTGGGATCCAAGATTGTGGGGCAGGATCCCAGAACCATCTCCTGAGAACTCTGCACATGGGGTGGAGGTCTGTTTCACATCTACTCTGATCCACTTTCATATCTAATGCGGTCACACCTCAGTATAGAACCTCAGACAGAAAGATCCCCATTCTACCTATCATATTCTTGCACTTCTTGAGTTGAAGTCTTTGAAAGTCAAAGCCTTTTTTTCTTGCTATAAATACATGAGTGCATATATTTACATGGACGTTTAAGTATATATGTTACGTATTGTATCTCTGGATATAGCTTTCAATCACCTCCATCGTAGGTTCACATGTTTCAGGGTGATGATTCTGAAAGACTGGGTCCCTTGTGGACAGAAAGAACTGAAAAATTCCTCCATCCACACCTAGCCCAACCCACCACAACTGCACTGGGAATACTGCAACATTTCATATGACCTGTTCCTCATTCCTGTCCTGTCCAATTTGATGAATACTAGCCATGTGTAGCCATATAAATGTGAAAGGAACTCCACTTAATTAAAACCCAGTTTCTGAGCCTGACCACTATAGTTAGACAGCAGACCTAGAACATTTTCACCCTCTCAGAGTTCTGTTGGACAGCCCTGCCTCACACGGGGCTTGGCATATAGGAGGCATTGAATAAATGACAAGCCAGTTTGACCCAAAGATGCTGTCACTGGAAGGGGGACCCAGGAGTGAGCTCTTGTCTAACGCCAGAAATGAACTGTCCGAGGAGAAACGCGTGATGACAAAGCAGAAGAGTGTATTGGAAAGGGGCGCCCAGGCAGAAAGCCGCAGGGCAAGCGAACCCAGGAGGACTGCTCCACCACGTGGCTCACAGTCTCTCGGGGTTGGCGGTGACGGGGTTACTAGCTTTGGGGCTTGCCTCTGGCCACTCATCTTGCTTGTGCCCATATTTGGTCTGACTCAGGGTCCTTCCTGATGGCACATGCATCTCTCAGCAAGATGGTTTCCAGCATGAGGGGTTCTGGGAAATTGGTGGAACATATGGGCTGGCATCTCCTCGCTCCTTTCGGCCCCTCCCAAATTCTCCTGGTTAGTTTTAGGTGGCAGCACCGTGTTCCCTATTAAGACCTCCTTTTGTGAGACAACTCGTGCAAGTGGTTATTATCATGCCTGGCCAAGGTGGGTGGTTTCAGTCAACAGTTCCCTAACAATATCATATGATTGCCCTGGTTTGATTTTCTGAAACTATAAAGCTTTTTGTATAGTACCAAGTACTGACTCAACCATCAAGAACAAAAACTTAGGTACCTAGGTATGGCTGCTTTTCTATTTCACACTTGCAAACCTATTTGCATCCTCCCACTCCACTAGCAAATGCTTTACCATCCAAATAATTACTGAAAATGTTTGGGGAAAAGTCCCCACTTCCCTCAAAAAACAAATTATTTCTTCAGGATTATTCCAGTGAAAAGGAACTGTTGCAAAAGCAGTGTTTTTATTGAAGGGGGATTCCACATAAAAACTACTTTGCTGAAATAAGCACTTCACATGTAGTACTGTTCCGGAGTAGAAATGACCTATGGAAACTACCGATGCCTGCATGTGTTCACATTTGTAAAAGTGTCCTGGCGAGCTTCCCTGGTGGTCCAGTGGGCGAGAATCCACCTGCCAACGCAGGGGACACGGGTTAGGTCCCCGGTTCAGAAAGATCACACATGCCACATGCCAGGGGGCACTAAGTCAATGCAGCACATCTACTGAGCCCACGTGCCCAACTCCTGAAACCGATGTACCTAGAGTGCGTGCTCCTCACCAAGAGAGAGCCTGCACGCAGTGAAGAAGACCCAGCACAGTCAAAGAGAAGAACAGCAAAACCGCCCTGGCGTCCAAAAGCAGTCTCCATCGTCACAGTTCTCACAAGCCTTCTGGCAGGCTTTTAGTGATAATGGCAGATCCCAGAAGCTGGGTCTGTAAATGTTCTGAATTGTGACCCCAAGAAACCCAGACCAGACTACCCCTCAGGTGCAGAGAGCACTCCTTCTTTACTTACTTCCTTTTTGCCTCCTGCCCAGTGCACAGTGCCCAGCATAGAGGAGGCGCCAGTCAAATGCTCCCTGAATGCGCAGATGAATGAATTCTCTCTCCTCATCCTGGGAGGGACTAGCGTGTGTTTAGGGAGTCTTTTGATTTCAGTGGCTCTACAGAGGGAAGTGTTGGCGAACACTGTCAACAAAGCAGGTAGGAGGACTTCTGACAGAACTTTCATCACAAAACCCCGGCTTTATGCACTCCGACATTTGAAAATGTCAGTAACCGTGTTTATGAAGGGTGAGAAATCTACCCGTTCTATTTCCTACTAAAGACTCATTCTGGACATACCTAATTACCTGCAAGAGGTGACAAGTTCTTAGGGGTGAATTCTGGCAGTGGCTCTTTTTAAATCATTTCATTTCTGAGTCCTGCGAGCAGAGCTATTTTGGTCTAGTTATTCATATAAATCCACAGTCAGTAACCCTGGAGAAAAGGGTTTGTTTTTTTTTCCTTCAAAATTGGCTTTATTGATGTATATTTTGTTGTTCAGTTGCTAAGTCGTGTCAGACTCTTTGTGACCTATGGACTGCAGCATGCTAGGCTTCCCTGTCCTTCACATCTACCGAGCTTGCTCAAACTCATGTCCATTGAGTCGATGATGCTATCAAACCATCTTGCCTTCAGTGGTCCCCTTCTCCTCCTGCCTTCTATCTTTCCCAATATCAGGGTCTTTTCTAATGAGTCAGTTCTTTGCATCAGGTGCCCAAAGTATTGGAGCTTCAGCATCAGTCCTTCCAATGAGTATCCAGGACTGACTTCCTTTAGGATGGACTGGTTTGATCTCCTTGCAGTCCAAGGGACTCTCAAGAGTCTTCCCCAACACCACAATTCAAAAGCATCAATTCTTCAGTGCTCAGCCTTCTTTCTGATACAACTCTCACATTCATATATGATTACTGGACAAACCATAGCTTTGACTACACAGACCTTTGTCAGCAAAGTAATGTTTCTTTTCAATGCCTACTAGGATTTCAACTGGGATTGTACTGAATCTATAGGTAAGTTTGGAGAGTACTGACAATCTCAACATCTAGTCTTCTGAAACATAAACACGTGGCTTATATCCTTTTATTTATTTAGTCTCTTGATTTTTTTTTTCAGCAAAGTTATGCTGTTTACAGTGTATAGAACTTGCACATATTTTATTAAGTTCTGTACAGAAGTGTTTCATGCTTTTTGATATTATTCTAAATGTTATTATTTTCTTATATTTTCAAATTTCTTAACATAAAGAAATACATTTTACTTTTGTGTATTGATCTTGAATCCTATGACTTTGCCAATTTTTACTGTGACCTAATTTATTCTACTAGTTTTTAAACGCATTTCTTATGATTTTCTACACAGCTGATCATGTCATTTGTGAATAAAGACAGTTTTACTTATTGCTTTTTTGCACTGGTCAGAATTTTAGTATTGTATTGAATAGAAGTGATAAAGACAGATAGATATCCTTGCCTAGTTTCTGGTCCAAGGGAGAAGCATCTAGTCATCCCCTATTAAGTATGAAGTTAACTGTAAGTTTTTGGTAGATGCCTTTTATCAGGTTGAGAAAAGTTCCCTTCTATTCCCAGTATGTAGAGAGGCTTTTTTCTTATTTGGTTGGTTTTTGTTTTGTTTTATAAAGGATGAGTGTTGAATTTTGTCAAATGCTTCTTCTGCATCTATTGAGATATTCATATAATTTTTCTTTCTTATGCTGTAATTTTGGTAAATTACATTGGTTGATTTTCAAATGTTAAACCAATTTTATTCCTGAGGTAAACCTCATTTGATCATGATGTATTATTGTATTAGCCTGCTAAAGCAGCCATAACAGAATATTACAGACTTTGAGGCTTAAAAAACAGAAATTTATTTTCTCCCAGTTCTGGAGGCCAGAAGTCCAAGAACGTGGTCCCAGCAAGGATGGTTTCCAATAAGACCTCTCTTCCTGGCCTGCAGGTAGTTATTCCCTCTGTGACAGCACATGGCCTTTCCTCTGCGTACACACATCTCTGGTATCTTCTGCTACAAGAACATCAGTCCCGCTGGATTAGACCCCATCCCGATGACCTCACTTAACCTTAATCACCTCCATACAGTCACACTGATGGATTAGGAGTGAGTGAAAGTCACTCAGTCGTGTCCGACTCTTTACAATCCCACGGACTATAGAGTCCATGGCATTCTCCAGGCCAGAATACTGGAGCGAGTAGCCTTTCCCTTGGTAAAGGGATTCTTTACCAACTGAGCTATCAGCAAAGCCCAAAGCCTGGTGTGCTGCAGTCCATGGGGTCACAAAGAGTCAGACATGACCGAGCTGAACTGGACTGAAGGATTCGGGCTCCAACATATGATTTGGGGGGTGGAGGACATACTTCAGCTCATACCAATTATTCCTTTTACATGTTGCTGGATTCAATTCGGTAATTATTTTTACAATGTTTGTACCTATGCTTATGTCTGTAGTTTCTTTCCTTGTGATGTATCTTTCTAGTTTGAATATTAAAGTAACACTGACCTCATAAAATAAGTTGAGAAACTTTTCCTCCTCTCCTACTTCCTAAAAGAGTTTGTGTAGACTCAGTACTCTTTCTTCCTTAACTGTTGGGTATAATACCCTTGATGTCCTTTGGACTTGCAGTTTTCTTGTGAGAAGGTTTTTAATTACAAATTCAATTTCTTAAAAAATACATATATAAGTATATGCAATAATAAGACATAAAATATACACATATCTGCAATTATTCAGGTTATCTATTTCTGCCTGAGTGAGCTTCTGGAGAATTCATTCATCTATGTTGTCAAAATGACTGGGATAAAGCCTTCCATACTATTTCCTTATTCTCCTTCAGTGTCTTTATGATCTCTAGTGATGCACTTGCTTTTGCTCTTGATGCTGGTCATTTGTGTCTTCCCTACTTTTTCCTCACCAGTTTAGCTAGAGGCTTGTCAATTTTACCGATCTTCTTAAAGAATCAACTTTTTGTTTCATGGATTGTCTATATTATTTTCCTGTTTTCTATTTTATTGATATCTATTCTTATATTATTTCCATATTTCTGCTTCCTTTGGATTACTTTGATTTTCTGCTTCTAGCTTCTTAAGGATGTAGCCTAGAAAGAGCTTAAGCTAATGGCAAAGAAGATAGGGTAGATTATAAGCAACTCTAGACAATGGAAAAGATGTGGTACATCCAGAAAAGATGTGGGGCCTGGCAGATAATACCTCCACAGTCTATAGATACTCCAGTACACACACATGTTGAAGAATAATGCATCTTCTCCTGACTCGGCGTTCTTCTTCTCTACTGCCATATCGACTTAGTTTCTACTCTTCTACCACCCTTTCATTTCTGAATCCCTGAGACAGAAGAAGCTCAACATGGCCACTGTCGCGATCCCTGTGGACAGTCCTAGCGTCTGTTAGGAAAATGTACCTGGATTGGCGGCTTCTCCCTCCGGTCTCTCCTCTTCAGCTACCTGCTAAGCATGGCTCATCACCATAGAATATATGGCAGAAGCCTTTCTGTGCATTTGCCAGACCATTTTGACCTCTTCCTGGGCACAGCAGGTAGGCTGCATTTCCCAGCAGGTGGGGCGTATTACTAGTTTGGGTCAGTAGAATGCCCATTTCCAGGTCCAGCACCTAAAATCTCCAGGACACTTTCCATGTTCTTCTTCCTGTTTTCTGGAGAGTCATCAATGCTCAGAGCAAGCAGAACTTTCATCAACACACATTCTGTGAAGTAAGTGAGGAATAAACTTGTATCTTATTTTTTTTTTAACAGTAATGTTGTATCTTATTAAGCTATTGAAATGTATGGATTATCTGTTACACTAGGAACATCACTTATGCCTACCTCAGACTACACACAATCAAGTATCAGTAATAGGCATGTTATTTTAAAACCTGGAAGAGAATTCCGCTGTTCAAAGATATGTGAATCATGCATCCCCAAAACAGCAATCAACTTAGTCACGTTTTTGTACTACTTTTTGGAGAAAAAGCACCGCAGCGAACAGAATAACAATACAACAAATTTCAAGTCATTCTTTTATGCTCTGCTGAATCGACCTTTGCTTTTTGACATAGCAAAATTAAGAACAAGCAAAAAAAAGTACTGGATTTCTCTGGTGGTCCAGTGCATGAGAATCTGCCTGCCAATGCAGGGGACACGGGTTTGATCCCTGATCTGGGAAGATCCCGCACGCCCAGGAGCACCTAAGCCCGTGTGCCACGTCCACTGAGCCTGTGTGCCAAAAGCCAGTGGGGCATGACAGGAGAGTAACTCCCACTCACCACAGCTGGAGAAAGCTCTCGTGCGGCAACGAAGGCCCAGCACAGCCAAATAAATGAATTTTTAAAAAGAACCAGCTGACTATGTACCAAACACATATGTGGGTGGGGGTATTCTCTCCTGACAGGCAAAAGGGCTGAAAAGCTCTCCAATGTGGAGACCGAGGATGAAAGTTTCTTAACACAAGTATATTAGACTTACCATAGTGCAGTTGGGTGCTACCTCTGAGGAGGGTAACACTCTGATGATAGATTTGTTTTTTGCATGTTAACTAAATAGGGGTGGAAATAAAACCATGAGCAGAAGTCTCAGCTTCATAGATGGGACCCGGAGAGACACTAGAAATGGTCTAAACCAACCTCTTCACCTTACAGACGAGGAGATCCTTCATAGACTCTTGGCACAGGTTGCAAGACACTTGCTTGAGGACAGTCATCATAGTATTTTACTCTCCTAATGTCCTAGGTGGACACAGCCCATGATCTGCTCTATTTTGGAGCAGTGGTCACCTTCTAGGGGAGCTTCCTGCCACTCAGCGTGACTTGGGGATGGATGCAAAGGCCACCAGACCCCTGGGGGAGGGGACTGCTGGAGGAGGCCAACCTGGGGCCAGTGGGTCCTGTCTGGGCCTTTCACTCCAGCCACTGTCTTCACTTGTCAAATGAGTTACACATAAAATGCTTTTCAGATTTGTAGAGCAATTTGATATTCTTTAAAAAAAAGAAAATCAACATTTCATCCTCTTACACGAACCCCAAACCCACACACATCAGAAATGAGATGTGGCTTTATCTATCCTTTATGTTTCTTTGTTAAACATAATACTTATAAACAAAATTGAAAGCCAAGTTGATTTCTTTTGTAATACAAGCTACATTAACCTGCTACTGATTTTTTTCAGCTGAAAAATATTTCCTAAAAAAGTATTACTAATTCGTAATTGATGGATATTCAACATTAATGTCAGACTGTAGAACTCGCTTCTCGTTTTGTTGTGAATATAAGTTGAATATGCACATATTCTAGGTAAAGAACTTCTGAAACTTTTAACATTAAGAAGGAGCAAGATTTTAGTGCTCTAAAATTTGTAATTTGGTAAAAATGTCATGCTGATGCCACACACAAACAGAACAACAGGACTTATCTTCAAATCTATTTTATTCAGACAAGAATACTTCTTTTTATGTGATTTTTTAAAAGTTATTTAATAGAGATACACAATCATCATATTTTTGGATATGAGATAGTTTTGTTGTTTAATTTTTTTTCTTTGTGTTTTATTGGGACTTCCCTGGTAGTCCAGCAGCTAAGACCCCATGCTCCCAATGCTCAGGGCCTGGGTTCAATCCCTGATCAGGGAACTAGATCCCACATGCCTCAACAAAAGATCCCACGTCCTGCAACAAAGATTGAAGATATAGCTGCAACTAAGACCGGGTGAAGCCAAACAAATGAATACATAAATATTTTTTTAAAAAAGAAAGCTCCCATACTAGTTTATGCTGCTGATGCTGTTACAGTGCTTCTATAATATACGATCGATTCTAGAATGGCTATCTATAAAAGATCATTTTTCTTTTCTCTTTTAGAATACATTTCATTTTTCAAAGCTTAATTTCTATTTTCTGTAAGGAGTAGTGTTTCTATTTCATTTGAAGGATCTGTGTAGATGCAGGGCTTAACAGTGAGAACCAGGACAGATCTTAAACCTCTTTCTTGCCCTCCTCCTTCCGTCTCCTTTCTCCCCCTGCACTGCTCACACCCAGCCCTGCGCGCTGGCCTTGGTGACTTCCCCAGGAGTCATTTTCTCTTTCCTTTTCCCCAGGCTCCCCACAGCCTCGCTCTAAGGCTCTCAGTCCGTCCCCCGCCTTCTCAGCCTGCCTTCACAGTCACACTCCCAGGAACGGCAGTCTCTGAGTGGTCCAGATGGCCCTGACACCAGGTCCCACAAACCAGCCTGTGACTGCAGATTTCGGCAGCTCTCTGCACACATTTAGCAACTAGGCCGGAGCTGTCACCATATAGTGTTGTCAAAGAGAAAGAAAGAAAAACGAGAAAGAAGTCCACACTGGTGAAAACTAGACTGGTTCACTGCCTGCTCGCTGATGAGTTAAAGGACAAGGTGACGATAGAAATAAATATTTAGAGAAATGTGACTATAGACAGACAACAATATGCATAAGGAAATAACGCAACGTTAGAACACATGAGCCAAAGGCATAAGGAAACTGGTTGGAAAAAAAAAAAATCTCCATTTGAAAAGGACCTAAGAGGTCTCAAAGGAAAACTTGGCTGAGACTAGACAATCAAATTTAGTGACTGTTTTTTCCTGGAATTAAGGCCAATTCAGGGCAAAAGCCTGAGAGAGGGGGCTGCTTCACGTGATGCCGTTTCACCACTAATATTGACGACTGTGTCACAAACATAGGTTCCCCCAGATGTCCCTTCAGCGAAGGCTGAAGGATGGAAATCGAAGTCGCTCCTCCTTCCCCTCCTCCCCCGATTCACGGCATTGTGGACCTGGAAATCATCTATTTCAACCTCACCCTCAAGGCAGGAAGCCCTTACACAACAGCTTTAACAGGTGGTCATCCAGTTTCTGCTTCATTACTTCTGCAGACAGAAAAGTGAGTCACGGCTTCACAAAGCAGCCCTTTCTATTTTTAAGCACTCTTTAGACAAAAGTCCTCCACTAATACAGAGCAAATGATCACGCTCTGCTTACTCTGTGCCAGGCAGAGGCCTCTGTGCAGTAGCTGGGCATCCCCAGACGACCCGGTGCAGGCCCTCCCGTGCTCAGAGCAGGGATGAGGTCTGGATGTAGGTCCCGTCCAGCCCCAGAGCATTCAATGCCACCCCTGTGCCGCGGGGCCCCAGGTCACGCCGGCTCCTTGCAGCCACCACTGCTCACTCTGGTCCAGACCCCAGAGGACAAGCCCCCAGACCTCTTCCACCCCAACAGCCTTCAGACACGTGGATGTAGAGACGGTCCTCTCCCCACCCTCCCCCATCATTCCGCTCCTCACTATTATTCAACAGCAAAGTGTTGGAAGCCTCTTTCATCCAGAGGACCATCTTCTCAGGATGGGTACCAAGGAACAGACACAGTAGATCAGGTATAAACAGAGCAATAATTACAGATGAAATTCTCATGCTTGGCTCTCAGATTCAGTAGAGGAAAAGATTTTAGAGGTGACAAACACAAAAATTATCTTTATGGATATTTGCTTGAATGTATTTATGTGTACGTACAAATCTTTTCATTACTAACATAGTGACTATCATTCTAAACACATTATAATGCCACATAATGATCACTAACAGCCCCAACTGAGTTATATTTCAGAAACTAAGAGTGCATTTGATGGATACAACCATTTCTGTGCATCTCCACTACCATGGCAACCAATTAAAATAGGTTAGCTTAATTAATTAGTTGTTGGTAAAGCACTGGGGAGATGAAAATTGCTATTAATAGATGCACAGAGTTTGGTATTAATGCTAGTGTGATAAACATCAAAGCAAAGTGCTTATGGCTGGAATAGACCAATTCATTTTCCTCTAACCTCCATAATTTCATCATTGAATTTTATCACCTTCTTATTTTTAACAAATTGTCTAGTCTCTCTTTTATTCTTCTCTTGGCCAAATCTAACCAACTCACGTTATACACTCAGGCAGAAGAGAAAATTAACGCACATAACGATAACCAAAGTTTTCTGATGAAAATGAAATATCTTCTGAGGGCAGTGACAAAGCTCAAATGCCACTGCTGAGCCTTTCGGTTTCCGATAGCTGAGTGCAGGGTGGAGCTCACCCCGAGTGGGAGCGGGAGGAATGGTCACATCACCTGCCAGGACTTTTCCCAAAACGGCACAAGTGGTTGTTTGCAGACAGCTTGTCACCCTCTCCTATCTCCCCTTGATGCTTATGCCATTGAAGTAAAAGCAGCCATTTGCCATGCAGATGGAGCTATTACACACAACAAGCTCTCCAGACTGTCAAACCGCAAAGCAGATGGGCCCCGGGTCTGCTCTAGATTGAAATTCTGGAGCTGCCGTTGTTCCTTTCCTACCTGCCTCCTGCCATGACCTCTCCAGCAGCTGAGCTACGATCGTGGAATTTAGAAATGAGAAGAACTGCCATTGCCCTCTACTTCAGCTCCCTGCATTCTAACAGGTAAGATATTTCACAGGTGAGGGAACACAAGGCTTAGAGTGAGCTGAGCTCCCAGGGTGCTGGGCTGGGCTCTATCTGGATCGAGGTCAGGTTATGTGGCTGGGTTGAAGTCTTCTCCTCAAGGTAGACTGAGAACACCTTCAGCTATCTTAGCTTAAACCAGATCCACGAATCTCTTGACCTGACTTGTTCAGTGGCTCAGTCGTGACCGACTCTTTCTGACCCCATGGACTGCAGCCCACCAGCATCCTCTGTCTGTGGAATTTTCCACACAGGAATGCTGGAGTGGGTTTCCATTTCCTACTCCAGGGGACCTTCCTGACTCAGGGACAGAACCCACATCTCCCGTGTCTCCTGCATTGGCAGGCAGATTCTTTAACACTGAGCCACCTGGGTATCTGGCCCCACTCTGGCTGGGTCTATCTAAATGGGTTCGATGGACCACTTCATTGCCAGTAATTGAAATGTCCTCTTTTACATGAGGGCAAGGAGTGAATGCTCAGGCCTGGACTCCCCTAAAGAAAAGCTCACCCCAGTGTCTACTTGAGGCCAGAGTAAGACAAAGCATGAACCTGACTTCGATACTTAACTTCCTCTGAAATCTCTGGGCTTACATGTTGCCTTTTTATTCAGCAGTGTCTCACGATCTCTAACATCCCCAGATGCTAAGCATCCTCCAATGTTACCATCCGCTGCTCTCCCACCGCACGTTCAATTTGCCCTTCCTGGGAGTAGTCGTCTGCGACTGACAAGGGACCCTTACAGAAAGGCATCACCAGGGTCTCCATATCCAAATTACATATTTGCAGTTCAAAAAAATCCTTCAGTCCCTTAAGCCTAAGGGGTGATTGAAAATGGCAATTCCAAGTCTACGGCAGATCAGCAGGAGAACTTTCTGTGCTGAAGAATCTAACCTGAGAAAGAAAGGTCTGGCTTGCAACATACCAAACGGGACGCTGTTCAAACGCAGCTTATATGTAACTGCCCCCTGGGATACCATGAAGAGAATTCAGGTGACCTGGGCCAGATAGCCTTTCAGATGCCTCCAGCCCTGAGATTCTTGAAGACTGTGCTGAGTGAAAGGCAGCTTGATTCATGATTGGGCACTGGCCTCTGGGAGAGGCTTTCTTACGGTGTCTGCAGAGCACCATCCTGAGCCCTGGCAGTGCTTACTGAACTGTAGAAGTTCGGGAAGTTGGAATTATCAGCCCCATGTGGTGTTGAGAGAAAGGCATCCACAAGCTCTCAACTCGCTGGGGCCATGGGCCGATCCAACAGGGCGACAGTGGAAGACCTTCTGTATGTCCAAACACCCGTCTCTCTCCTCATCCCTACCACCCATGCTGTGCTCCTATCTCAATGTCTATCTTCTCTTCCCCAACACTAAGTCCTATGTCTACATTTATGATTCTTCTTCCTTTTGTTACAGGATTTTGTCCACTTAAGAGGTCTCCCGAACTCAGTTAATCCTCCTTTATATTCCAAACTCTTACCAAAATAAATAATGTCTAAACTTATTGAGCAGATGCTATGTATCAGGAATGGAGTTAAACAATTTATGGTGGATTATTTCATTTATTTCTTATAGTATTTTAATATGATAGAAAATTTTATCCCTATTTAATATATGAGGCAATAAGGCTTGGAGAGATTAAAAGTCTTGCCTGAGGACCTTCAGTTAATGCTGAAGTCTGGGTGCCAACCCAGGCAGTTTAAGTCCAGTGCTCTTAACCACTAAGGCCTCATCCTCAGGACCTCCAACCTTTGACCCCATACTGCTGAAACTGCCCCTCGTCCTGCCTCAGCCTCATCCTTTTTGACCTTTCCTCTGTTGACCTTCTTTCTTCCTTCACTTCATGAGACCAGGGGGTCCCTTTTTTCCTCTGCAAACTTCTTCCATATGACCTTTGCTAACTTTTCTTTCCTTCTTCTCTCCCTTTTCTGACTTTTTTCTCCTTATCTACCTTGGCAATCTTATCCTTTCCCGTAAGTTTCAATTACAAAATCAATCAGGTATCTGAGCTCATTTCTGAGTTTCAGTTATTACTTCTAACAGTTGGATGTTTCAGGAATACTTCAAACTCAGCATGTTCAAAGCTGAATTCATCATCTTTCCTTCATTTGTACCCCAACCTCACTTCCTGCTGATGAGATGGTGTCACGTCCTGAAAAGAACAAAAGGCAGGGAAATCAGAGGACATAGATTCCACCCCAGACACACTGGTTGCGAACTTGAGGTCATCATCCAACCGTATCTCAGAGTAAGTGGGTGGGGTGGTGACATCAGATTCCATCCACTCTATATTCCTTCGGTTCCTCACATCCCACATCCATCACTCTTCCAGACACTCGGGGATGGAACCTTGGTGTCATCTTTCACCCTCACATAAATTCAGTCTTGAAATGTAAAGGAGATTTTTCTAATAACTAATTAATTTTAAGCTCATTAATTTTATAGAATACCTGCTGGGTGACAACACTGGGAAACACAGTAGAGGATGAACAAGACAAAGTCCTGACCTCACGAAGAATAATGGGGCCTGATGACCCTTTAAAAGATCGCTGCTGCTATGTGGCAAATGGAGCTTGGGGCAGGACCAGAGTGATGGCAGGAAGACCTGTAAGATTCAGTTGTCAGGTAAGAGGGTCTTGTGGCTTGGACCAGAATATCCATGAAGGAGATGAGCTTGCTAAAAAAGCTACCTGTAAGGGACTGTGTCCCTTATTACTAGAAGTATCCTAGAAAGGTGGGGAATCAGGGGTGGTGTCCATAAGTCAGGCTTGGACAACATGGTAGGGAAGGTTTCTTTAATATCATAAATCTACAGGCTATGAGACTTGACACCATTTTTTCTTTTTATTTTCTTATTTCTTATTTTCTCATCTACTTTTTTATGGCCCCATATACCCTGTAAGTCAGAAGCCAAAAGGGACAGGCATTAACACAGAGGTCAGAGCTAACTGGAGCTGGTCTGGCCAGTTATCCTACCTTTATCCAGCTCATGGTTCCTGGTGTAGTAAGATGCAATAGCGAATGGGCCTCTTGGCATGACACATATTTTAGTTATTTACATGGACTCAGAATCCCCTGAGCCCTAAATTCTTGGCTAAAGGGGTATAAATTATGAAGGCTAAATGAGAGGATAAAATAAAACAAAACATAAGCTTCTATAAAGCTTACAGAAATCTAAGTTACTAAAAAGTATAGCTTTATAGAAACCTAAGCTACTGTCCTTATTTAAATGAAATTAAACACAAAGCGTGTAATAAGATGTTTTATAATGTGCTCTGTCACTTTGTAAAGCTGTAACTTCTGGAAATGCTACAGCTCTTGAACTTGCTGGGCCAGAACCCAAGACAGCTTTGTATACAAAGTCGGTATGTGTCAGGTAAATCACTGGACCATGCGCCCAGGCAACTTTTCAGAATTGAGATGAGAGTAAGAGTAAGTAAGAAGCAAGGGTGTCCCAACACACTCGGAACAACCAGTATTCCTCTGTTTGGATGTCATCAGCACAATTTTTCTGCCGTTTTATCTTCTCTCATGAGACGGAAACCAAAAACCGTGATTACTAATATTATTCCAAAGTTGGGCTTTTCTATGTGGGTTTATAGAGAGTAAAAAGGATGAAGAAACGTATTTGAAAAGGGAAGACAAAAGACAATCAAACTGCCTTCTGTTCTAATTCTCGTCCGAATTCTTTCACTGGCACATTTTCTTAATTCAGAGCTTTACGTGAATTTCATCATCAAAGAAACTTTAGAGGAAAAAGAGAATTTCTCTTTTCATGAAAATGGCTCTGTTTTGTGTGTATGTGTTTATACGGGAACAAAACAAATCTGATGAGAAACAGCTGGAGGAACATGTGGCTTCAAAACAGTTACATAATCAAAGAGGGCAAGATTGAGATTCCCACGGTGCACCTAACATATGGTTTTCCATCCCTGCAGCACTCCCCACCCCCAACCTTTTAAAGGGTATCAGATTCTAAAGTGATTTCTCAGATGACCCAGCTTCTAGGATTACATTCTGCAAACGTACTTCCCTCCACACGCTTCCTGAACTGTGAGGGGGAGTGATGGGTGAACCCCTAGTATGTTCTTCTCCAAGCAAACCCAGGTGTATAGTTCAAAACCAAAATGTCAGGCATGATAAATCTACATCTATAATATATAAAATGAAGAAAATCATATGTCACAGCAGACTATCAATCAATGACTGAAACATCAAAAACCTTCCATTCAATGCCAGCAAAGTAAGTTGTCTATAAGTTGACCACATCAGGACACCAGTAGAATTTCTACAGTTGTCTTTAAAAGAGTCTGGGACATTAAAGCACCTCTTGAAAGTGCTTTTTTTTTTTTCCCATGGGTCACTGAAACTCAGAATCACTGAATTTATAAAGAGTTCAAAGGAGAACCATAAATCCACATAATAGGCTTGAGCACTGGCTTGGGTGTTTTAATTTCGTTCATAATACTTGATGTTGCTGCCAAAAGTTCGATCTTCTCTTTCTTTTTAATTGAATGAAATGCCTATAAAGGAATCATACTTCCTAAAAAGAAAGCACAACTTTACAAGAATGATGAAGCTCATCTCCAGTTAAATACAACTTCCATCTTAGTAAAATTGAATAAAGGAATATTCTGCCAGCAAGATGGCCAGGAATGCAGGCAGGAGGGAGGGAGTTACAGAAAGATGGGTCCATCCTTATCCTACAGCCTCTCCCCAGGATGTATAAACAGCTTTGACCTTACAGAAAATAGATGAGACAAAAAAGAGTAGGGAAAAAAAAAAAAGAGTAAAGACCTAGGACTTGAAGTACGTTAACCAGGAGGCCGGCATCAGACAGCACGTTTTGTCAAATTTCATAGGCTGGCAGACAGCATATTTGGCCCAAACGGCTGTGCTAAGAATTCACATGTGTGGAATCATGCTATGTAAACAAGATTTCAAAGCAGTTTTAGTGGAGGCTCAAGGTCAAAAACCTCTCCACATACTGTGATATTCGGCCAACAGAGCTCACACACAGCCCTGTATCTGGTAAGGTTTCTGTGGGACAGTCGACTTGACAAATCCCTCCTGGCTAGGAGCATAATGGGGGATCCAACCTACTACTCTGGCAGGCCACCTTGAGGTTCATAGTGGGGGGGAACCATAGTGACCACTTATGTCAGGGCTCGACACTCACGTAGGCATAAAGCACATTATGATTTTTCTGCAGGACCTGAGTCTTTTTCGTTTCCTGCTCCACACACTGCTGGCCAGGCACGCACTCAGGGCCCAGAGCAGCTGCATATGGGGATCTGTGCCAAGCACTGTGCCCAGCCCCTACTGCAGGGCCCCCTCCCCCCCACCCCCGCCACCCCCAACAACCACATTCAGGCAGGTAAGATGCTCTGCTGTGCTTGGCTCCTCCTTGTCAATCACTCGTATTGATTGCTCTCTGCCTATTACTCTCACCCAGGCCCTCATGATCTCCCGACTGAATTCTTCTACTCCTCTCCTAGCTGCCTTCCTCGCCTCTCAAATCCATGCTGCCTAGGAATGCCAGCCGATTGCTTCAATGGTAGCATTTCCCTTCTCTGAGCCAGACTGGTGTAAGGCAAACAGCCTGGGCTTTGGAGCAACAGATGAGATTCAAATCTAGGCTCCATGCTTAATTAAGTCTCTAACCAAGTCACTCTATGCTTAAACCCATTTACTAACCCGTCAGTGTGTAAATCCCCACATGGTAATCAAATAGATTAAATAACATTATATCAAGTATATCCCTGAAAGATCTAGCACCCAGTTTATAGCAGATATTTGTTGCTGTTTAGTCTGTAAGTCATGTCCAACTCTTTGCAACCCTACAGACAGCAGCCTGCTAGGCTCCTCTGTCCACGGGATTCTCCAGGCAAGAATACTGGAGAGGGTTGCCATTTCTTTCTCCAGGGGATCTTCCCCACCCAGGGGTTGAACCTGGGTCTACTGCATTGCAGGCAGGTTCTTTACCATCTGAGCCACCAGGGAAGCCCATAGCAGATACTAGATAAATGTAAATTATCGTCTCGCTTCTTTTTTTCACTGTATTTACTGTCTTTTGTCAACTCATTCCATGATCTTTAATCTAGTCACCAACACCAAGTCTTGGTCTCTAGGAGTTTGCAGCCTGGTGCAAACAGTTAAAAAAAAAAAAAAAAAGTTGTATCTGCCCTCTTTTTCACCAAATTCAAGACAAAATTTATTCAGCAAACATGGAGTCAGTGTCACCTGGATACTAGATATTGTACAAGCCCACTATATCAACATGAAATACAATAAAACATGAAACATACTACAAGAGAAAAAGAATTCTGGACCCTCTATGAGAACCTTGCTCTGTGGTTCACAAAGCTTCACAGAAGAGGTTCTCCAGGGACCAGCAGGAGTTTGGTGGAGAGATGGGGAGACTGAACAGGAAAACTGGAGGCTTAGGTGTGTTCCCGAGAGAGAGCGAGATGAGACTTCTGAGGAAGTCAAGGCCCCAGCTGTGAAAACCCTTAAATGCCGTTATAAAGCTACTGGACTCTGCTTCCTACAGGCAACTGGGAGAACACTTTAAGGAGAGAATGATGTGAAAACAAGAGATTCACAGAAAATTTATGGAAAACAAGAGTTTCATGGAAAAAGTTCACCAAAGGGTGTGGATATTTCTCTTCTATATCTTTTATGTTGAATATATTGGAAATGTTAAGGGAGTAGAGATTGACGGTAGCCAACCTCCCTTGAACACAGCCAAGTACCTTTCCTGGAAAAATAATAAGCATTTCTAAGCAACAGTACAAAGCTCTTGAAAAATAGTAGCTCCCAGAAGCTGTTTTCTTGGACCAATTCAACAGCGTGAAAGTGATTAGAAAATTGTTCACTCTTGCAGAGGTGAGGTCTCTTTATAGAACAGGAGAAAGGTAATGATCCCTTACCTCGGTAACATTTCTCCATTAAGAGGAGAAGGAAATCCTAGAAATGGAAGACAGTAAAAGAAACCAGTCATCTGATTCAGCCCCAAATCAACTAAGTTGTATGTGGGGGGCAGGGAGCATTGAGAGAGGCAGCTGGCAATTGCTGGGCACCTCCCAGGTGTCAGCACTGTGCCAGATGCTTTATACACACGATCTCATCTAATCCTCACAATAACCTGCCATGTAGGCATTTTTTATCCCCAGTTGAATTCAGGACTATCAGTCGAATAACTAGTTTCTCAAATACTTTCCTTTAATCCTCTTTTTTGTCTATAACCATCATCCTTTACATTCTGTTCAAGTTTGGTTTGGGTGCAAACTTTTACTGGAATTATCCACAGGAAACAAGAAAATTAGTGAAGAACAAGGATGAAATAACTAGATCTTCCACTTTCGGACGTGATAGGGACTCTGATTTTTAGTATCGTATCAATTTCCTTTCTTGGGATATCACTTAGTCACTCAGCAAATATGAGCTAAGTTCCTGGCACCATGCATCTGGCTGAGGTCAGACTTAGCAAAGGGCCATGCCTGCTCTTTCTCACTCAGTCCTGACACTGTACCCCTTGTCATTTCTGCCTCTTAAGTCACCCCAGTGTAACCTTGCCTTGAATTTGCAAGGCAAGCTAAACCTCCTTTTTCTTCCAAGTCTGAACAATACTGGATTACCCAAGTAAAACACCAGGATGCTAATCCTTTTAGTAAGATCTGGTGGGGTTTTGTTAAACCTGACAAAAGAAGTTTCAAAGAAATACTGCTGACACTGTTAAACAGTATTTAATGGTGAAGCTTGCTATTGTTCAGGTCTTGGAAGTGAAACAGTTGGTTAGTCGGGCAATAGAAGAAAAGGCATTAAACTGTATAGGAACAGAGACCAGTTCCTCCAGTGAGCATCCTCTCTGCCCATTCTCAACTCACACAGCACCTGGAGAGTTAGGGGTTAAATCCTAGGGCTGGCAGCCCAGGGACCAACAGCTGCCAGCAATTCCATTTGTCAGCATATCCTCTGCAACCCCACTACCTCTCTGGGGCTCACTGCCAGCAGGCCTCTTATTGCCCTGTATGTGGGGACATAAATCTGCAGGAAGCAGGAACTAAGCTCGGTGCTTGAGTGGATGAAGTACTTAAGAGCCTCAGCAGAGCAGCGCAGTGCCACTCAGCTGTTTATTTGCTAATGACAAAATGCACTGCTGATTTGCAAGCCTGGAGGTCTCTCTCTAACTCTGCAGTTCTTGGTCCTCTGGGGTAGCCCCCATGTGCCTCCAGGCTACGGCAGTAAGCTGCATTGTGAGGATTTCATTGCAAGCAAAGGATTCAGGATCCTGTCGTTGGAGAGGCCACAAGATGGTCATTTGGAGTAAAATATCTCCTAGCCAGATGATATAATCCGGCCGTTAGGGATTCCTGCCCTGAGATAAGCATCCTTCTTGCGCCTTCTTCCTCCGATGCAGGCCTCTGGGAGTTGGAGAGTTCAGGGGACGGGTGAAAGGGCAAAAAAGAGGGAGACAAGGAGTGTGGTGGGGGGAAGGAAACACAGCCTCTGCTGCCCGCACAACCTCGCTGCTGAGCCCAAGGGGCAGGAAGCACATCTATCAACTACTCCCCCACATAATACCTGGCACAAGGGAGGTAATCCGTAGGCACGGGCTGAATAATGTGGCTTAACAGCCCTCTCCTGCCTAAAAACAGGAGCCCCCCAGAACAAGGATCCCACGGTGCCCATGCTCCGGGCAGAAGCTTCCCTGGGGCCAATGCTGGGACCCGGCAGGCCCCCTGCTCTGTAGTTCCTGCAGTCGGGTGACATCTCCTCACAGCCTGGTATCACTGAGTGCCTGTGGTTTGATTTGTCTTTTAATGACGCTGCATGCCAATTCACCTTCTATCCTTGCTAATGCGACCTCTCCACTGCAGGAGCCGGCAGCACCCTTGGCTGCCCCAAACCAGAGACAAGGAGCGTGGGCACATGCAGAGGCCCCACAGAACAGGGCAGACGGCCTCTAACTCATTCCCCAAAGCCTTGGCAGAAGTGGCAGCCAGGGTGAGGCCACCCTCCCCCCAGGACTGAAATGGACCCAAGTCAATGCCTGCGGGCCAGGTGGGATGATGGAGCCACCCTCTCGGCTCTTCAAAGCGAGTGGCCCCAGCCTCTCCCATGGGCACAGAGTCCTGGCAAGCCTGTCACGTTTAATGGGATCTTTTATGAGGGCGGAGTGTACTTTCTCCCCACCTAAAGCCCACGCCTTTGAAAGTTAGGTTCCTGGAGAAATGGTTTATAGCCCTGAGCATGTGAAAACCATTTAACATACAAAGATAAATGGATAACATAGTGAAAGGTGCTCAACTGCCAAATTAATACTTTATGTACTCCAGGCAATTTAGCTGCCAGGATGCTCTCTGTCCTCATATATCCTCGTGGAGAAGGGAGGAAGAAGGGAGGAGACGTCACCTTGTCCACATGGTGGGTAAACGTGAGACCTGTGAGACGCTGGGCTGGAAGGCGCTTGTGAGCTCGCAAGCAGCCTCCTTCACAACACAGAGAAATCGCACGGTGAGAGTCAAGTCTACACGGGCAGGGAAGCACGGAAACAGCCAGGTAGTCCCACTTTTCAGATTTGGTGGAGCCGCCTTTGGCTCTGTACCAGTTAGGGCTGCCACGGGAAAGCACTGCAGAGTGGATGCCTCACACCACAGATGGGTCTGGTCTCACAGTCCTGGGGGCTGCAAGCCCCAGACGAAGGCCTCAGAGGGTTGGTTTCTTCGGAGGACTCTTTCTGTGGTTTGGAGGCGGCCACCTTCTCCCTGTGTCCACTTAAGATTGCCCTTGGTTCCCATGTTGTCTGTGTTCTAACCTCTTCCTCTAAGGACACCAGTTGGATTAGGGTCTACCCGTATCATCTCATTTTATCTTAATCACCACTTTAAAGCCCTGTGTCCAGATAGTCACGTTCTCAGGCAGTGGGAGTTAGGGCTTCACCATGTGAACTTGGTGGGGTGGGGTGGGTGGGGAAGCATACTTCAGGTCCTAAAAGCAGAGGACGCTCTCTGAGCAGAAGGGAGAACACCCCCATCACTGTAGCAGGAACCCTTACACCTAAATCTTCGCACGTGATGGTCCACTGGTGCTTCTGACCCTCCTGTGACTCTGGGATTCTGAGAGAAGACAGTGGCAAAGGCGGCTTTACTTCCTCTTCTAATTAAAAGGTGGAAACCTTCGTGCTTTGAATAGTGGAACAGCAGGGTGTCCTGGCAAAACGCAGGGCGTGAAGCCAGACTGCCCACTTTCGATTTCCATCCCTAACACCCAACCCGTTCAGGAAGAACAGTGATGACCAGGGAGGGATGGAACAACATCCCCAGCTCCAGCCAGCACCAAGCCAGAGTTGAAACTCTCCATCTGTGCCAGGACTCTGAACGCATAGCAGTATAGTTCACAGGAGCCAGCCAATGTGTGATGGAGACCGCAATAATTCTTAGATCAAGAGCTCCTTACTTAGAACTCAGGTCAAGGAGGCCATGTCAGCTCAGTCTTCAAGGTCAGCAATTTGCAAATGAGAAAAAAGAAAGTGATCTAATTTAACTGACCGTGCCACCCCCGGGCCTGTGAGATGAGCCTGGATGTGCTCTTTGAACCCGACAGAAATGCACCCTTCACCTACATCCCCTCCTGGCAGATGAATAATGACTCTGAGGCTTAAGAAACACTGGACAAGGCAGAGGATTAAACCTATGGGCTGAAGGCCTCCTGTGAGCCAGGACCTAGGCTGACACCTCTTCTCCCAACCGTTTCACTGTCCAGAGGATGAAACCGAGCTTTGGTACAGAAGGGTTTGCCCAAGGTTATCAACCCTGAATATTCATCGGAAGGACTGATGCTGAAGCTGAAGCTCCAATACTTTGGCCACCTGATGTGAAAAACTGACTCCTTAGAAAAGACCTTGATGCTGGGAAAGATTGAAGGTGGGAGGAGAAGAGAACAACAGAGGATGAGATGGTTGGATAGTATCACTGACTCAATGGACATGAGTTTGAGCAAGCTCTGGGAGATAGTGAAGGACAGGGAAGCCTGGTGTGCTGCAGTCCCTGGGGTCACAAAGAGTGGGACATGACTTAGGGAGTAAATAACAACAACATTGGCTAATAAGATTTGTATACAGCCTGTGACACCCAACTCCAAGCCAGTGCTCTTCCAATTTACCAGAGTTGACCCCAAGCCCCCCACCCTCTACCCACTAGCAGCTGGAGCACTCACTGATAAGCACATCTGATCAAGCCTCCTCTTCGCTTCAAGCCCTTCAACAGCTCCATAGCTCCAAGAGTAAACACACAGCTTCTTGTCCTGACTGCGAGGTCCCCCTCCACAGCATCTCTCACCTTCCGTGTCAGGACCCCCACCTTCTCTGCCACCCCTCTCTGCTCGCTGGCCTCCTCCCAGGCCTGTGGCACCCCCTTCCTGAGCCCCCTTCCTGCACAAAAGCTCTGTGCAGGCTGGCCCTCTGGCCTCCCACTTTGCCTCGACAACCAGCACTCATCCTTCAGGTCTTAATTCTGTTGTTCCAGGCCCAGGGCAGACTTCTCTGCTTCCTGGGACTAAACCATACCTGTTACCGAAAGGTATATGGGGTCTGGCTGCTCGCCACCCAAAAGCCAATAAACAGGCCAGGTTGGTGGAAAGGAAAGTTCGCTCTATTTCAGATGCAGTAACTGGTATGGGGGGAGGATGGACATCTGTCCAAAGGCTGACTCCCACCCGACCCCCTACCCGGGCAACCAGTGGGGCAAGAGCTTTTATAGACAGAAGAAGGGGGCTACATGCAGAAACAGCACAGTCAGCTCTGACAGTCATCTTCAAACTGGTCATCGGCGGTCTGACCAGTGTCATCTTAATTGTTTTAAGTACAATTAATCTTCAGTTCCAGGGTTAGCTTGTTGCCATTTCCTTGAGGCCAATTCTTAGAATCGTGGCAGCACATGTCGTGGGTACAGTCTGGTCAACATGGAGTTAACTTCTTCACCCTGGCGTTTCAGTATCTATGAGACAGCTCACAAGTCGTGGCTCACAATGTTATCTACAGCCCTTGAGAAGGAACTAAAGGCCCCTGACTGTGCCCAGTGACCCATTATTATCATTTGGTCTCCTGCGACTGTTTTCCTTTGTTTCTGCATTTCTCATTTCTCTCGTTAAACTTATTCTTTGACTAAATGTAAAACTAAGGTGTTAAGCCTTCTTAACTAAAGACAAAGCAGGCAGAGGACATGGAGGGGTTGGGAGGGGTGGGAGCGGGGAAGGAAGGGAAGGACCCTACGGTCTCGCTCCATTTCACACCCTCTACTATGCTTCTCCTTCCCCGCACTTTCCACAGCTCATACGTAAATGTGTGGTTAAGACTAGTCTTCTCCGACTGTCTGTGAACTCCATGAGTCCAGGAACCTTGATGGTACTCACTCATTAGGGGGCTTCCAGCACCCCACCGGAGCTGACACACAGTACGCACCTAATAGATATTTTCCGAATGGATTAATGAGCGCATTTGTGTGCATTTTTCTCCTTTTCTATTTATTCTGCTGCTCTGGAGACTGGCTCTGGAGTCATCGAAGGGCTTGAGGAAATTAAAATCCCCCATCAGAATAACTGCTCCTTCCCGGAACGCCGGCACTACTTCTCATTCTGCCACGCTGACTTACGGTCGGAAGAGAACGTTACCACCTTGCCCTACTTGACTGAGGGCAGGGGCCATATTTTACACTTTATTAGAATGCACGGCTCCCGGCACAGTGCAGGCACACACACATTTGTTGAAGGAGGAAAAATACAAAGAGCTAAATGAGAATGGCAGCTACATGAGGTGCTTGAAAGAAATGGCATGATACAGGAGTAAGGTCTCTCAGCTCAGATGTCGCAAACTTCGAGCACAGGTGGCTGGATGAACTCCAGAAAGGAACAGGAAAAGTCTCTTCCTCTGATCCCGCAACAGAGGAAGAGAGAACAAATGCAGAAATCAAAGGAAATGCAGCGGGGCACGGGGCGTTTGCTCCAGGCATCCACCTTGCCTCGTTCCAGCCTCTCCTTGCGGAGATCCTCAAGTAAGAAGGAGGTTGGATGGGGAAAGACAGAGGCTTGAAGAGAGCAGAGACTGTCTGGGAAAGCTACAGTAAGAAAGCCAGAAAGTCCATAAAAAAAGATAGAAAGTTGTGAAAGCAAGTGTCAGGAGCTGAGAATTGGTTTGCCATATGTGTACAGTTTCTTGGGATTTCTTCAGCTGTGCTTCAATTCAGAGTCTGATGAGCAAGGAGGAACCTCAGGGTTAATACATCAAGGGATCCAAGCTGGGGAAGGGGTCCAGTGACTCCAGGAGGGCAGAGAACGTCCGTGGGAAGTGGGAGGAGTCCACCCAGGCATATGCACGCACGTACATACACAAACACACACACACACACACACACACAGAGTCCTCTCCTCCAACAGAGGGAACAAGGAGAACATGAGGTCCTCATGGGAGAGAATCCTGGGACAGACTTATTTAAAGAAAGGCAAGTTTCTTATAAGACTAAGAGATGAAGTAAGGATATAAAGAGATATACAGTGAAATGGGACTTCCCTGGTGGTCCAGTGACCAAGACTCCAGTCCCCCAATGTAGGGGACTGGGGTTCGATCCCTGGTCAGGGAACTAGATCCCACATATGACCACTAAAGATTCCGCATACGAAGATCAGATTCTGTATGCTACAACTAAGACCCAGCACAGCCAAATAAATTAAGGTTTACAAAAAGATCCATAGTACAATGGGAAACACCCAAAGCACAATCAACAAGAACATATCCCATGCTGAAAGCATGTTACTAAGAAGCAGCTTGAACCAAGATCTTCTTGGCTGATCCTAGTCTAGTCCACTTGTCTGGCTGGTCAGTTGAGGTCAGCCCACAAATCTACCTCGGTCACCTGGCTTGTGCGTGTGCTGTCCCAGGCTCAAGGAGAATGGTTATGTGACAGAGATGGGGAGCTAGACTCGCTTTGCTGATGCAAGAGTTAACCCCCAGTCAAGGTGACTCTGGTGGTCTGGGACCTGCCCAGGGAAAAGATAGACTTTCTAAGAACAGCCTGGTGATGAGAACCCAAGCATGTGCATGACTCCTCTTAAAGTCACAGAGGCTTGAATTTGTTGAATCCCTTTGAAAATAATAAAATTAATGGGGTCTCTTGCATTAGAAGAGTTATAGAGGCACTAACTTTGCCAACAAAGGTCCATCTAGTCAAGACTATGGTTTTCCCTGTGGTCATGTGTGGATGTGAGAGTTGGACCATAAAGAAAGCTGAGCGCAGAAGAATTGATGCTTTTGAACTGTGGTGTTGGAGAAGACTCTTGAGAGTCCCTTGGACTGCAAGGAGATCCAACCAGTCCATCCTAAAGGAGATCAGTCCTCGGTGTTCATTGGAAGGACTGATGCTGAAGCTGAAATTCCAATACTTTGGCCACCTGATGTGAAGAACTGACTCATTTGAAAAGACCCTGATGCTGGAAAAGATTGAAAGCAGGAGGAGAAGGGGACGACAGAGGATGAGATGGCTGGATGGCATCACCGACTCGATGCACGTGGGTTTGAGTGAACTCCGGGAGTTGGTGATGGACAGGGAGGCCTGGCACGCTGTGGTCCACGGGGTCGCAAAGAGTCAGACACGACTGAGCAACTGAACTGAACTGAACTGAGAAGCACTGAGAGTGCTGGATGAGGGATGACAAATGCATCAAAGACCCTGAGAGCCGTCTTTTTCGCAGCCAGACAGGGAGGTCAGCTGCATGACTCCATTCCTGTCTCCCCCATCTCCCCACTTGGAAGCCAGCACCTCCCTCTTCTCTATCTCTCCCCCTTCCCTCTCACTAGCGCCTCCCTGCACTGCCTCAGATGCATCCCCTGAGGGCAAGAAGGGGAAATGCCTCACCTGGTCAGGACCAATACACTTACATGTATAAGATTTTCTTAAGGGTACAAGCCCTAAAAGTAGAATTTGAGGTTGAGAACAGTAGAAAGATTTTTGTCTGTTTTATTCACTGTAGTAGCCCCTGTACCGAGAGCTCCGCTTGGAAGGGAAGAAAGAAAGAAAGAGAGGGACGGACTTCCCTGGCGGGCCAGGGGTTAATAACTCACCTGCCAGTACAGGGGACACTGGTTTGATCCCTGGTCCAAGAAGACCCCACATGCCTCGAATCAACTACGCCTGCGCACCACAGCTACCAAGCCTGTGCTCCAAAGCCCACAAGCTGCAACCACTGAGCCCAAGAGCTGAGACGACTGACGCCCACACTGAGATCTGTGTCCGCAACCAGAGAGACCACCGCAGTGAGAGCAGCCACCCACCAGACGGTAGTGCCCACTCTCCACGACTAGAGAAAGCCCACGCGCAGCGACAGAAACCCAGGGCGGCCAGAAGTAAATACATAAAGGAAAAAATCAATAAGAAACATGCTACTTAAAAAAAGAAAGAGAGAGGGAGGCAGGGAAAAGAAAAAAGAAGGCAAATGATTATGTGCTGGACAAGTGAATGAATAACATTTTATTTTTGCTTCCCTAAACCAAACAGAACTCCTTCGGGTTGTGTCTTTTGCGCTGACCCTCCCACCCGCGCTGGGACATGGGAGAGACGTGCCGTCCTGCTGGGCCAAGCCTGCAGAAATCTCCCACCTGGGACTGTCCAAGCTGTTCCCCTTTCTGCTGGCTTGTTGCAATCACTCACGTAATATCTGAAAGTTTCATGTAATATTCAGGGAGCCATTTGAGCAGATTATACGATTGACAACAGCCTCCCCCTGCCCTGCATGTATATTCTGGGTTGCACGTGAATTAAAAGTAAATGTTACTGCGATTGAGTCACAAGGATTTGGGGATTTATCTGGTAGCACCCAGTGTTACCCTAAGTCATCCAGGAATGATGATAACCTGTTTGTGAGCATCTCCTTGGTTCCCGGCAGAGTTTGGGCATGTGGCAGAGACTGAATAACATCTGTTGAAGGAAGGAAGGAAGAAAGAAAGGAAAAAGGGAGGGAGAGAGCAAGCGAGGAAACTGTACTTCCAGAGCTCTGGGACCATCGTGCATGGATCTAGCTTTTCTGCCTCCTATGCGTCTGTTGGCTTCCTCCCCTCTCCCCCACTTCTCTTTATGCTGAAAAAAGCAGTGCAAACCTGCACCTGGGAATTAGTCAAATGCAGTCCGAGAATTCATATTTTTGGTATATTTAGTTTTAATAATACCTGTGAGCTAATTAAATGACTCTAAAGCTTTTTTTTATTAAAAAAAGGATCTTAAAAAGGCCTATTCTCAAACATGAATCATGACCATAAAATTTTCCCCTTAATAGCATCTAATAATGCAAACAATTTTTAATCTTGTTGTACCTGCAGTTCTAGGCTTGAGATACTTTGGAACTAAATAATTTAGAAAGCAAGAATATTACATACATTACACATTGTGGACATATGTGATATTATATACATTGTACATTACAGATGCACATGATATGATATACATTATAGAGATATGTGATATTAGACACACTGTGGACTTCTCAGGTGGCCCAGTGGTAAAGAATCCGCCTGCCAATACAGGAGACACAAGAGATGTGGGTTCGACCCCTGAGTCAGGAAGATCCCCTGGAGTAGGAAGTGGCAACCCACTCCAGTATTCTTGCCTGGGAGGCTCCATGGACAGAGGAGCCTGGCGGGTTACAGTCCATGGGGCTGCAAAGAGTCAGACACGAGCAGCTGAGCACAGACACATTGTACATTGTAGATGTACATGATACACACATTTTACATTGAAGATGAATGTAACTATATACACTATAGATATACATGATATTACAAACACCGTACATTGTGGATATATGCAATATTATATACACTATACATGACAGACATATGTGATGTTATACACATAGTACATGATAGATGTATGATAGCATGTACCTTGTCCATGACAGACATATGTGATATTATACACACAGTACATGATAGATGTATGTGATATTATACACACAGTACATGATAGATGTATGATAGCATGTACCTTGTCCATGACAGACGTATGTGATACTATACAGATAGTACATGATAGATGTATGATAGCATGTACCTTGTCCATGACAGACGTATGTGATATTATACAGATAGTACATGATAGATGTATGTGATATTATACACACAGTACATGATAGATGTATGATAGCATGTACCTTGTCCATGACAGACGTATGTGATATTACACACATTGTGCATGGTAGATGCGTGTGATACACTACCAGCAGAAGGAATATTTGTGCTGGAAGCTTCTCTACCCTGTTCCGTCCTCCTTCCCCGGCACGTGAACGACGCCCCATGCAGCTCCTTGGCGGGGAGGCAGTTCCGGGTGACGAGCCCCAGTCACGTGAGTGGAAGAGCTGCGTGTCCCTCCCGGGTGTGTATCAGTGAAAAGCCTCTGCCTGACCTCTTGATCCCTCTTCTCTTTGCCTACTGGATTCTGTGTGAGCAAGAAGTAAACCTCGAGTGTGTGGATCCGCTGAGATTCAGGGGTTGCTACGTTGCCAAAGGAACGGCTTAGCCTGGCCTAACTAATGCAACAGCTGAAGACAGAGTTCATACATAACGCAGGACATGTATTTACATCTGAGGTCAGTGATCTCCAATCTTTTGGGCACCAGGGACTCGTTTCATGGAACACAATTTTCCCACAGATGGCCCAGGGCTGTGGCGGAGGGACAGTTTTTTGGATGATTTAAGTGCATTCCATGCATTTATGTGTTTGTTTTTGGCTGTGCTGGGTCTTTGCTGCTGCCTGGGCTTTTCTCCACTTGTGGCGATTGGTGGCTACACTCGAGTTGTGGTGCATGGCTTCTCATCGCAGTGGCTTCTCTTGCTGTGGAGCTCTAGGGTGTGGGCTCAGGATTTCATGGTGCAGGGACTCAGTAGCTCTGCCGCATGTGGGATCTTCCCGGACCAGGGATCGAACCCATGTCTCCTGCACTGGCAGGTGGATTCCTTACCGCTGAGCCACCAGGGAAGCCCCTCAAGCACACTGCACTTACCGTGCACTTTACTTCTGTTCTCATTACATCAGCACCTCCTGAGATCACCAGGCACTAGATCCCGGAAGATGGGGACCCCAGTCCTGGATGACCTACAGCCCTGCTCCTGGGCTGAAAGCACCAAGCTATGTATTTCAATCCCGAGACAGCAAGCAAAGGCAAGGCTTCAGAAAGGCTTACGTGGAGTTGGTGCTCAGGGTGAAGGGTGTGGACACGGCAAAGCTACACGATTAGGAATCCACATCCCATTCTGTGACCTGTGGGCATGCAGACTTAATCATCTCAATGGTCCCTGTTCTGTGTTCAGATTATACTAAATATGAATGAAAGCCGTTCTGCCAAAGGCAGACACAGAATGCAACACCATTCAACTTCAGTCTCCATGCTGATGAGCGTGGCAAGAGAACACACTGCTTCCCCAAATCACCTGCTCTCATAAAAAGGCTGCTACAACCCTTATTGTTTTCGCCTTATTGTTTTATTAAAGAAACCGTCTATGAAAGGCAGTTCTATTATCTTGAAAATCTGTGTTTCTTGGTCTGATTTTTTTTTCTTCCTTGACGTTAAATACTGTACTTCTTGTGACTGTACTTTGAGTTTTAATCTCATTCAAATGTGATCCTTTACAGAAACTTTCTCATAGGATAACTTCCTTCCCTTTCATCGTTTTCAAATGCAGGCCAACAAAAGATGTTATTTCAACGCAAAATCTAAAACTCAGGAGCCACAAAGGAAACCTTTTCCCGTCTCTGGGTAGTTTGCTGCATTGCAGCTTTGCAAAGAAACAAAGAAAGAAACATGACCCTCATCTGCCATCATTAATCAGACCAGGCAGAATCTGCATGTCTGTATTACTGGGAATATTTGTATTGAAAGTAAAACGTGTATTGGAACTGCTCCTCTCAGTAGAAGAGAAGTAAGCCAGCGTTTTGACTCATGGTACAATTACAAGGTAAAGAGAAAACTCTTGATGCAAAGACTGGACAGATTCCATGTATGCAGTCCAGGAGGGCACAGAGAAATGCATGGGCAGACCAAGCTACGGCGAAGTGGAGTCCAGGTTAGCAAGGCACTCAATGTCTCAAATGTCAACAGGCAGCAAGCATTCCCTTCAGACCCCAAAATTACATTGTGTCTGGGCGTTTTTGCCCTAATCAGTCATGTTTTCCCACCATGACTGCACACTATAAGCACAGTTTGGAGATTTAATGGGTTAGCGAATCAGTGTTCTGCGTGTCAGCTGAGACCAACGCCCAGGAAAGCATGAGAGCGGCAGATGGAGTGATTGGAGACAGAACTGTTGCTGTGACCATGTCCAGGTGCAACGTGGGCATCGGCGGAGGGAGCTGGACACCCGCACAGTGAGTGGACGAAACACCTTTAGGGAAACGCAACTAAGCAGATACAACTGTCGGAGGTTTGAAAAGTAAGTCTGCTAGTGCTTTCCCAAATCGGGGGAGAGATTACAGGGAATCCTAATGTTTTCAGCATTTAGAATTGAATGATTTTTGGGTTCTTGTTAAACTATTCTTCAGAGAAACGATGGGAATTTATATATTCATCTAATAAGAAAACTCACACTTGCAGCGAGGTTCAGGGAAAACCATGGTTTGTTTCTATAAATCAGCATCTACAGTAAAGGAAAAACTCCACGTTTTCATTGGTGTTTTAGTTGCTTAACTTTCACATATACACTTCATTGTATTTTACTTGCTTAGCTTTCACACTGGAGAAGGAAATGGCAACCCACTCCAGTGTTCTTGCCTGGAGAATCCCAGGGACAGAGGAGCCTGGTAGGAGGCCGTCTATGGGGTCGCAGAGTCAGACACGACTGAAGCGACTTAGCAGCAGCAGCAGCTTTCACACATAAAGTACAAAATTGACATTTTGTTTGTTTTACATTTTATGTAGATTGTAATCTAATTGCTTAAGATTTGTCTTTTTATCTCTCATTGCATATATATTTTAAATATCAAAGGTAGATCTCATCTTACAAAAATGATTAATATCTTTCTGAGTAATGCCGTATGGTGATGATTTCAAGTTTCTACCTGATACTATTTATCAGTTCAGTTCAGTTAAGTCGCTCAGTCATGTCTGATTCTTTGTGACCCCATGGACTGCAGCACGCCAGGCTTCCCTGTCCATCACCAACTCCTGGGGCTTGCTCAAATTCATGTCCATGGAGTCGGTGATGCCATCCAACTATCTCATCCTCTGTCGTCCCCTTCTCCTCCTGCCTTCAATCTTTCCCAGCATCAGGGTCTTTTCCACTATGTTTAAGCTACATCTCTAACTGCTGCACATACATTATCTCATCTAAACCCTGTAACAACTCTAATTACTATTATCCCCACTTTATAGGAGAAAGCTGAGGTATGAAGACTTTGTAGATAAAGTAATTTTTTCCTTCCAGTTGGATCTAGTGTTTTGTTTTTTTTTTTTAATTTTGATTCAACATAATGATGCCTTATTAACAATACTTCTTCAAAACAAAATTGGTTGGGTTAAACAAAAAATTATGTCTTGCAAAAACAATTGCCAGAGGTTCTGGTTCCAGGTGTGATGGAGTACGCACACGCCACTCTTTCTCTCACTGAACACAACTATTAAACCTAGACAGATTGCCGGACTCAGATGTTTGAAGCCCTTACAAAGGAAGTACATACTGGCAGGCAGATCGCAAAAATGCTAGAATTCAAACTAGTGCTGGGGTTTGATCCCTGGGTTGGGAAGATCCCCTGGAGGAGGGCAGGGCATCCCACTCCAGTACTCTTGCCTGGAGAACCCCAGGGACAGAGGAGCCTGGTGGGCTACAGTGCATGGGGTGGCACACAGCTGAGCGACTAAGCACTGCGCAGCTGGACTGAGGGTGAGTTTGGTCTCTTTTCCCCGCAGCATCCCCCCTGAACCCTGAACTTGAGGCAGCTGAAATTGCACGTGCAATGGGAAGATCGGGAGACGCACTCTTCATCAGGCTTGCGCAGAACTTCAAACTTTAAAGGAGAGGAACCTTTCGTTCAGTGGGTGGTGGGTCTACATGCTGTTGTTCAGTTGCTCAGTCATGTCCGATTCTTTTCGACCCAATAGACTGTAGCCCGCCAGGCTCCTCTGTCCATAGGACTTTTCATCCAAGAATACTGGAGTGGGATCTTTCAGACCCAGGGACTGAACCCGAGTCTCCTGCATTGGCAGGTGGATTCCTCACCACTGAGCCCCCTCTTATAGCTGGAACCAAATCCAGGGCTCCCCTGACCACCCCCCCATTTCCCCTGCCACGTGGCCCCAGATGCGGTGCAGCTGTGGGAGTGGATAGCTTTTGGCTAGGGGACCGAGAGAGGAGACGAGTGAACTGGGAAATGTCAGAGAGATAGTGAGGAGGGATCATCTTGGGAAACTGACCTCAAAGGTTATTTACAAATGCTCAGGCTCAGCCTGACATGCCTGTGTACAGGTTTGGTGCTAACTAGCATACCAAAGACTTGGAGAACTGACTTAAACGACAGACCTTACCCAGATTCCACACTGATACGAGCACTGCACAGGTTGGACAAACTCAATCAGCATCACTGCAAAGGCTTTGAAAACTAACCTGACGTGGCAACCACATACCACAAAAAGAGGACTCTGCAGAGTGAACTTCACTAGGTTGGTTATCTGTTAAAACTAATGTTCCCCATATGATTTAAACAAATCCAAGCGTCATCAAGTAATATTCAAAATGCCCATGATACAACCCCAAATTACCTGATCGCCAAAGAACCAAGTAAATCTTAACTTGTAATCAACAAATGACAACACTAAGATGACACAGACCTTGGAATATTTGACAAAAGACTTTAAACAGCTATTATAGAAGGGCTCAAATAAGTAATTGCCAATATTCTCAAAAGGAATATTAAATCAAACATATCAAAGTAGAATCGTAGAACCAAGTAGGAATTTTAAAAATGAAAGTAAAATAATCTAAAAACTCAATGGATAGAAAGGAATCAGTGAAACTATCTTTCTTTGTATGCTACATGATCATCTATGTAGAAAATCCCAAGAAATCTATAAAAAAAACTCTCAGAACTAATTAGGGAATTTAGGAAGATCACAAGATACAAAGTATACACACACAAGTCATATTTCCATACTGTATAACTTAAAGTGTTACATAAAATGTACAATATGCAAAACTGAACTATTACATACAATACCATTTATTTGGGGCGTGATAGAAAGTTCCAGAAATAGAGAGGGCTAATTGTTGTACAATATCATAAATGTACTTGATGCACACTTTAAACTGGTTAAAATAAGACAGTGGGTTAATGTTGAAATCAGAGGAAATTTCAAAATATCTTGAGAAAAATGACAATGAAAACACAACCTACAAAATCTGCTGAAGGCAACAAAAGCAGTCCTAAGAGGGATGTCCATAGAGATACAGTCCTTTCAAAAAAAAAGGTAAGTATCAAACAAAAAACCTAACACACCACCTAAAAGAATTAGAAGAAGAACAAACAAAACCTAAACTCAGCAGAAGGAGGAAAATAATCGAAGAGGAAATAAATAAAGCAGAGTTTAAACAAAACAATAGAAAAAACAATAACACCAAGAGCTGGTTTTTTTGGAAGGATAAACAAAATTGACAAACCTCTAGTGAGGCTCCCCAAGAAGAAATAAAAGAAATAACAACCGAAATGCAGAAATACAAAAAACCATTAGGGAATACTATGCACAATTATACACCAGCAAACCTGACAACCTAGAGTTGCAGAAGTTGGGTGGAAGAAGTAAGTCTCAGGTGACACACGTTATGACGTTCTTGGAGAGACAAAACTATTGTACTGAAGAACAGATCAATGGTTTCCGGGGGCTAGGGGTGGAGAAGGGTGTGAGTATAAACGGAAAGCACGTGCTTTTTGAGTGTGTTTGCACAATTATTTGTGCATGTGTGTGTGTTATGTATGTACTGTTGTTTAGTCACTAAGTCGTGTCGGACTTCTGCAACCCCATGGACTATAGCTTGCCAGGCTCCTCTGTCCATGGGGTTTTCCAGACAGTTTTCCAGGATTGAGTTGCCATTTTCTTCTCCAGGGATCATCCTAGACCAGCGATAAAACTCAAATCTCTTGCGCTGGCAGGGACAGTCTTTACCACTGAGCCACCGTGGAAGCCCTTGTGCGTATACACATATGTCAAAATTCATAGAGCTGGGCACACACACACGCATGCAAATGTGCTAATTTTACTTCATGATAATTTTTTCAAGTGCAGTGAAGACCAACTAAACTAACAGCAGCACCCCTGCCTTTTCCCTGAATTGAAGCGTTAAGCACAGTGTTATAAAATGTCTCTGAAGTTTGGAGATGTTTCTGGAAATTAGGGAAAAGTGCTGGCTCCTCACCTACGTGTTTTTGATGGCAAGTGGCTGCTCAGTACCTCAGCCAGGAGGTTGACGGGAACGCAGGGTGGAGCACCCTTGCGAAAGGCAGAGTGAGGACGCGGCCACCGCAGTTCGCCATGGCTCTGGGGATCCAGGCAAAATCCCAGCTAGTTTCTGTGACCCGAGCGAGGCTGACTGAGTGATGGGAGCCAACAGCTCGACCTCATGATCCCTTTGCAAAGCAGAGTTGCCAGCTTGAAAGGATACAACGTGTCCTGCTGGCAGGAGCCGCAGGGAAGTTTGACTGCCCTCCAAGGGTCTTTAGGTTTCACTGTATTGGAGTTGAATGCTGACGCTGAAAACCCTCTATGCCACCGACACTGAAATCTGCCTTTTAGCAGAGGCCATTAAAAGCAGAATGATGGCGGGCATCATCTAAGTCACGGGCACGTCCCTCCACCCAGGCGGTAACCAACTGTGGCTGAGTCTGCACGCCCTGCCGAGATCCAGACCAGGGAATATGGCCCCAGAGCAGGGCCAACGGAGGAGCGGCCACCCAGGCTGCTGGACTCTAGAAAGGTGGTCCCTTGCCCTCCAGCTCTACCGTTGCTTCTGCAGATGGTGCTGCTCAAAGGTAAAACAGAATGAAGAAAGCAGGGCGTGCCAGGCTCTGAGACTCTATCCACACAGAGCAGCAGCTGCTCCAGAACAGAAAACTAGCACGGAGAGAGACTGAAGCTTTCAGAAAAGTCTAGGATTTAAACCAGGATCAGATGAGATGGAAGTCCTTTATTCAATGAGATCAAACAGAACCCCCTCCCTGCCTGCCCCAGTACCTATCAAGATTACGAGAACGAGTTTATGATCAGGTATTCAAATCCACTAAAAATGTTCTAGGCTTGTGCAGTGCTGAGTTGAGATCTTCAATCACTCCCATGACAGAAAGAAGAAAGGTTAGGAAAGAGATTCTGGAGAAAAGAAAAGGCGAGAGATCGGAAAGAAACGACCAGTCATGGCAAGCACCCGGTTTTCCTTTCTCTTGGATCAGTTTCCTAGTTTCCAGCCTGCTGAAGTCCCTGGCAGCCCTCCATGGCTGGCCTTCCGTCCAGGGTACCCACCCGGCTGGCTTCTGTCTCCTGTAACCATGGAAACCTCTGGCCTTGCTCTGTGCCCAGCGCCACATCCCGAGCCACGGCCCTGAGAACCGATGGGCAAATGAGTGTGCGTGGGTTGTGGGCCCCCTGTGCCTGACCTGAGTGCCTTCGACCAGAGAAGTCCTCCACGTCGCTGACTTCAGATGACAGCCTCTACCTACATTCTAGATGATGTGTGGAGGGCCCTGATTTCCTGCAACCTCAGGTTTTGTGGAGATGGAGTTTGTCTTCCCCTTTCTTCATGAATAATGGTGGCCGAAGGAAGTGCCTGAGTTTTGATGTTTGAAGATTTAAAGAATACGTGTTTCAGGTGAATACAGGAAAACTTTTTTTTAAAAAAAGTTTAAAATTGGAGTTTCCAAGAGGTGTGGGCACATCTACATAATTTGCTGTCACATGTGCAAGCTCAGTTGCGTCTGGCTCTTGGTGACCCCATGGACTGTAGCCCGCCAGGCTCCTGTGTCCATGGGATTCTCCAGGCAAGAATACTGGAGTGGGTTGCCATTCCCTTCTCCAAGGGATCTTCCTGACCCAGGGATCGAATCCAGGACTCTCACATTGCAAGTGGATTCTTTACGGCTGAACCACTGGGGAAGCTGGATTTTTCTGTCACTATCTCTTTCTTATTAATATGTGGAAAACTACAGCCTCATGTGCAGGATTACTGATTCCTCATGGCTGTCATCATGGAGACCTGGCTTTTTATGTGCAGCTCAACGTCAGCTGATTAAGACGACCGGCAGAGCTTGTCAGTGTCACATGTGTGTCCATATTGAAGCCCACTGACCATCGCCTCATCTCACTCCTATTTTTCACTTCTAGGAGGGGATTCTCCTTTACGACTCCTCAACCATAAAGTCAACTCCCGGAGGAAAGAGGGACAGGACAGGCGATACACGGAAGCAGCAGGCCTGCAAAGACAGGGGCTGAGGAACGGCAGGGGGTGCAGGGTGCCCACCCCGGCGCCTAGATGTCTCTTCGGCAAGGCGACAACTGCCCCTTGCTGCAGGCTCCTGTCTTGTACCTGCTCGGACCGGCACTTTCTTTGGTCCCTTCCAATCAGCCGCGAAGCACAGTAGGCAACTTTCATCAGCCTGGGCTTTCTCCCCGGCCTTGGCAGGCTTCCCAGGCATCAGCCCGGTGCCTGCCCCCACCAGGCATCTGCTCAGCCCCTTCATCCTCACCGCTCCCCAGTCTCCATCACAGCATAGAACTTCCTAAAAAAATAACTGAAATCATAGCTGGCAGTCTTTATAAATAAACACACACACAATCATACCGCACTTACAAAACAAACAAGCCAAAGAGACAGAGTAATCTAGTTAGTCAAGAGCCATATAGATACAGAATATTTAGGGGGGGGGGGGGCAGGGAAGAACATGCCCAATAATTTAATTAAGACAAAATTAACAAAATAACTCAATAAGTATATTAGATCACATACTTATTAGTTGAATCATCACTTCGTGGCAAATAGATGGGAAAAAAGTAGAAACAGTGACAGATTTTATTTTCTTGGGCTCCAAAATCACTTCAAATGATGACTCAGCCATGAAATTAACAGATGCTGCTTGGAAGGAAAGTTATAACAAACCTAGACAGCATATTAAAAAGCAGAGACATCACTTTGACAACAAAGTCCATATAGTCAAAGCTATGATTCTTCTAGTAGTCATGTACGGATGTGAGAGTTGGACCATAAAGAAAGCTGAGCGCCAAAGAACTGATGCTTTCGAATGGTGATGCTGGAGAAGACTCTTGAGAGTCCCCTGGACTGCAAGGAGATCAAACCAGTCAACCCTAAAGGAAATCAACCCTGAATATTCATTGAAAGGACTGATGCTGAAGCTAAAGTTCTAGTACTTTGGCTACCTGATGCAAAGAGCCAACTCACTGGAAAAGGCCATGATGTTGGGAAAGACTGAAGGCAAAAGGATAAGGGGGTGGCAGAGGATGAGATGGTTAGGTAGCATCACCAACTCAATGGACATGAATCTGATCAAACTCCAGGAGATACTGAAGGACAGAGAAGCCTGGCGTGCTACAGTCCATGGGGTCGAAAAGAGTCAGACATGACTTAGAGACTGAAAACAACATTAGATCACAAATACTGAGCTTCAATCAGGAGACAGATATTACTATTGTGCTTGCCGGCTAGTGAGTTTGTTAGATACACATAAAAAACATCACTTTGCAGACTTTACTCACAATGCTCACGCAACTTAGAATGTTCTCCCCCCTAATTTTATTTTTATTTATTTTTTATTTTTGGTTGTGCTGGGTCTTATTTTCTGTGCTTGGCCTTCTCTAGTTGTGGCAAGTGGGGGCTTCTCGTGTTGTGGAGCACAATCTCCAGGTGCATGGGCTTAGTTGCTCTGTGCCACATGGAATCTTCCCAGACCAGGGATCAAACCCCTGTCCCCTGCACCGGCAGGTGAATTCTTAACCACTGACCACCAGGGAAGTCACCTTATCCCTTATTTTAAACACCGCTTCCTTCAAAGTCATGTCCCATCTCCTCCCCAAACTTACCAATGACATAACTTCTCCCCCATCCCAGGTAAGATTCACTGCATCCAGAGATGTAAGCTCACCTACATGCCTGACTTGCCCTCCAACGTGTCTCCCCAAGAGCCCTGCAAACTCCGTGGGGACAGTCACCATTCCTGACGCTTCTCCGGTTTCCTTCATTGCATCTCACACATCCAGGGCACAAACAAACTCAATCATTTGTTAAATCTTCAAGCTTGTGACTACACCATGCATCTCTCTGAGTAGAGAACCGAAAAGAAAACGGAAGAGCTGACGACCCTAGACACAGGGGTCCCGCCAACGGCAGAAAGGGAGGGGCCGGTTCACGTGCTGAATCGCACAGTCCTGCCTCGAGCTGCACTGCGGTGGTCCTCACTCTGCTGGTCGGTGGGAGGGGAAGATGGGTAGAAGGCGGTCTCTTTCCTCAGGATGCAGCAACAGACCAGCAACGAACCGCTGTTTCCCCAGCTTTACCCTCTTCCACACCATCTGCCCAGTTTTTGTTGCATATGAATAACATCTGTTCAATTCCTAACATTTTTTAACATAAATGGTTTTAAAGGGAATCTTTAGAATTACTAGCAAAAAATGGCAAACCAGTATCATTTTCTGGAAATAGAAGGTATATACTAATATTCTGTAAAATATTAATATGTAACTTTTAAAATGAAAATAATAAAGTTGTGTTACTAAGGTCCACACTTTTGGAAAACATCATATTACATCAAAATCCACACTGACCAATAAGGTAGATTAGCTTGCATTTCACATAGATGTTTACTATGTACCTATGTTGGGACCCATATTTGAAAAATCAATCTTTTTAAAGAACTCATATTTATCTGATTTGATCTGCTTTGCCCCAATGCCAGAGAAAAGAAAATTTTATACCATTCAAAATTAGTCAAGAAAAAAGTATACTAGCCCTACAAAAGTAAACGTGTTAATAGATACTCAGCAAAAACCAAAAAACAGTAGTTTCTGAATACAGGAAAAATGAAGTCTTTACTAATCTGAGTATTTTCTAAATTGGACATTCTAGTTAGCTGACTTTAGTTATAGCTAACCAAGGATTACCAGAAAATAGTTTAATTTTAATGGTGACTGGTAAAAACACTTTTGAAAATATGAAGGAATAATTTCTGTTATGTTTCTCTGATGATCTGTGATACCCTGGAGGCCCAGGCTAAACCTTGGCAATGATATCCATTTCCTGAGCACCTGTTCTGAGTGGCCCTCAGCTTTACTGCTGGGATTTCATTCTGCAACCCCCACATTGCAGCGAGATAGGTACTGTCATCCTCTTTATGCAGATGGACGAACTGAGCCATCAAGGAATGCAGGAACTCCTCTGGAGACAAAAACTGACAGGGACTCCCAGCCACACCCATCTGATTTCAAAATTCACGTCTTAATCCTAAGGGTAGCGGAAGGGGCTTGCCCAGCACCCAGCCTGAGGTGCGCTGCCAACGTGACACTCCTTCGTCTTAAAATGACTGAGTTGGGTTTTATTTTTCTTTCAACACTTTGTAATCTGCCAATTTCCCTTAAGCCATAGATACAATACAAAAAATAATTGGAGTTCATTGAGAACTCCAGGTGACTGAACTCTAGCTAATTAAGCATTAATAGTATGTAATTCCTAATAATTAAAGATGCTTTTATGTGAGCTCAGAAAAAGTAATATTGGACATGGTCATGCTTAAATTGCTTCTTTTGAAGTTAAGGTGGAAACATTTTAATAACACTGGAGGAAGCTAAAGGCGGCCCAGCAGACCCTTCTCCTGAAGGTTTTGAAGTCTTCCTGAGCCAAAAAATGTCCAGGTAAACCGTGTACAACTGCTCATGTATCAGGACAAAAAGTCCACCTTCCACCGTTACAGTATTTCCTCATCATTCCTGCATTTCTCCTAAATATGTGATGCCTAGAATTGAGTAAAAAAAAAAAACTTACTATAATCCATGCCTCTGTGAGTGGGGCACGACTGAGTGACTAACACTTACTTACTTACTGTGACTTTGGCTAGAATTATTCTATTATTAAAGCAGCAAACATCTTCTCTTATCGCCACCCAATTGATACCAGGTGGAAGTGCATTAAAATCATTACAGAGTTTTCTTATTTGAGGCTTATTAGAAAATGAGGTTACACACTCATCCCACTTCTGAAAAAAGTTGACTTGAAGGTGATTTTATTTCTCATAAATCCCAATAACCTCTGACTGTACAACCACTACTGAATCAGAACGCAGTTTTTCTTTCACAAACACATTAGCATCTTTGGGACAGAGGGACGGCACAGCACTGGAGCGCCCTTTGCAGCGCCAGCTCGTGAGGCCCGTGAGCTGGCTCGGGGCCTGCCTCCCACCTCTGTCCCCGGCTCATCCCGGTGCCCTTCCTACGGACTCAGCCGAGACTGGGGTACAGCTTCCTGCGCCCACATCCAGGGCTTCCCCAACTAACTGTGGGGGCGTGGCTGTCACCTCTTGTGCCTTGATGTTTTTTGTCTGTAAGCAGAGCGACCCACTCCACGTTTCTCGCCTGGGAAATCCAGTGGACGGAGGAGCCTGGCAGGCTGCAGTCCAGGGGGTCTCAGAGTCGTACACAACTGAGTGACTGAGCACACACGCACAGGAACTATAAAAGATCCTGTTTATGGGGTTCTTGTGAAGATGAAATGAAACACTCCACATAACACCTGTGCATATATAATGACATATATGATGACACATAATACATGCTCAGTACACGTTAGCTCTTATTATTAACCTGAAGAGCCCTCTGGGCAAGAGGTTTTTCCCACCCACTCAGACCAGGTCGGGTACCCCCATACACACGTCTACAGCATCCTGACCTTCCTAGTAACATGTATCATACTTTTAACGACCCATACAATGCCTGTTCTTTCAGCTAGATTATATACACTGCGGAGGTAGGTCTGTCCCTAGCGTCTAGCACAGAGCCTACAACTGAAAATTTGTTAAGTAAGTGAAAGCTGATTGCGGAAGCTGTGAGATGGATGAGTTCTTTGGGCAGACATTCAATTGTCAGTTTTAAAAACTGGTCAATTTGCAGGAACTATGAATTGAGAGAAATTTGTAGGGTGCCACACCTCAGTTTGTGACATCATTTGGAAAAACAAATTAATAACAGTAGGGTTACCTAAGTTCTCCATACCCTCTCTGCTTTACAGTATATTCACACCTATTACTCCACCTCAGAGGCTCACAGAGCCATCTCATCCAAAGCTTCATGTGAGAGATGAGGAAGCAGAAGGCCATCGCTTCACCCAGAGTTACCGCATCCTCCAAATGCCTCCCACAGACTGGGCACCAGGGAAGCCCTTGGACTCTCACCACGTGTTCTATGATTCAGAAGCTTGAATCACAACTTGTCAGAGGAAAATTGCACGTGTATGCTCAGTCGTGTCCAGCTCTTCACAGTTACAGGGACTGTTACCCACCAGACTCCTCTGTCCGTGGGATTTTCCAGGCATACTGGAGTGGATTGCCATGCCCTCCTCCAGGGGACCTTCCCAACCCAGGGATCGAACCTGCGTCTCCTGCATTGTAGGTAGATTCTTTACAGCTCAGCCACTGGGGAAGCCCACGAGGGGATAAGAAATTGCACAAAAATGGGGAGATGGAGCTAGAAGCGGGAAAAACAGTTTGATGTTCCAGACAAGTGGCGATGCTCCAGGCTCAGGGTGAGAGCTTTGTCTTATGCTGAAGTGAACCACAGCCCCTGGGGCCTTGCAGGCAAGAGCTGCCCTCTAGGGATCTACAGCAGTTGCCAGCGGGCGACTCATCTCCCCCATGTGAGTCAATGGGTGACCACTGGGCCCACCGACTTGGCCCGCTGTGTATTGTCCGTCCAGCTTGGAGAAGCGTGCCCAGCAATCTATCCCTTCTGTCCACTGCAGATACCTCCCTTTAGCTTCCCAACAGGGAACACCCAGGGCCAAAGGAAAATCCCTCCATCGGTTGGCACACAGGAAATGCCTTCTGAAAATCACGTGGAAGAGAATGAGCCTCCCCCCACTTGAACGTTGGGTCCATCCGTTCATGACTCAGGCCCACACGCTGGGGACAAAGGTGCCCCAGTTTTGGTTCTTCTGTGGCCTCATGTGGGGGACACCTACCTGGCAGAGCCCCCAGAACACCTGAGCAGAGTGGGTGGCCCCCAGGGATGCTTAGTATCAATAATAGCAGAGTTGAAATGGGTGGCGCTAAGGTCAGGGACTTTTTAAAAATAAAGTCAAACTCAGAGAGTCTTTAACTCTCACTTTAGTCTTGGACTCATTTGAAAAGATCCTGAAGCTGGGAAAGGTTGAAGGCAGGAGGAGAAGGGGACGACAGAGGATGAGATGGTTGGATGGCATCACCAACTCGATGGACATGAGTTTGAGCAAGCTCTGGGAGTTGGTGATGGACAGGGAGGCCTGGCATGCTGCGGTCCACGGGGTCGCAAGAGTCGGACAACACTGAGTGACTGAACTTAGTCTTGGACAGCAAGCGGAAAGCGGTCCAAGCGGCTCAATGCAGCCACACACCAAGCCCCTGGGCCAGCTCGCTGTAACCACGAGGATGGGCCAGCCTCTCCTCTCTGGCACCTCTGCTTCCTCTCAGGGCTGCTCTGGACCGCTGAGCATTCCAGGGAGTCTCTCCCACCTTCCGTATCGCTGTCCTGGGTGCCCTGCCCCCAGTCCTGGATATGCTTCATAACTGTGTAGAAATGTCTAATTTTCCATCATACTTAGCCCACAGCTCCCAGGGGGACATGTCATGTACCCTGAATTAACACCAAGCTAATGTTGAACAAGTTGTTCTAAACTCAGCAAAAAGAATCGCCACCGGCATCATAATTATTTACTTTCAGCAGCTTGAATGCAAATGTCATTAAATCTTTACTACGGTTGTAGTCAATGCCATTCATTTTCATCTGTAGTTTCAAAGAATTACACAGGGGAGCTTTACAATTTCATATGAATGATACATCTTATACATGCTGTGGGACCTACCGGCCTGTGAAAACTATATGAAGCAGTTTCCATGAGGGCTTAGCCTGCTTGAAAAAACTTAAGAACAAAGCTTCATTCTTCCTAAGGGGGAAGGAAAGAGGATTAAGGGATTAGGAAGACTCTGGAAGTGCTTGGGCAGGAGCTGGACTTATGCAAAATTCAACAAATGCCCACATTAAGAGCAAGGCTGTGCAAACGTGGATCCCACCTTCAAGTACAGGAGGTAAGATTCGTATATAAATACTTGAATCTGAGTTGCAAGTCACAGGGTAGTCAATCATAATACCTGTAATCTAGGCCTGTATCTCCTTTGGGCAGGAACCATGCTAACTGCTAATATCCACTATAAGAAGACACCATAAAAAGAAAATTCACAACAACGGACGGCACAGAGCAAGTAAGGCCAGGAAAGCGAAGTCATCTGCCCAGGGTCACTCAGCTGGCGGTCTTCAACACCAGCCCCAACTCCAAACAAGGGCTGCTGGGTAAACCACAGTATACCACTTAAGATTGAATTTCAGATAAAGTGAAAGTCGCTCAGTCGAGTCCAACTCTTTGTGACCCCAGGGACTGCTGCCCGCCAGGCTCCTCTGTCCGTAAGATTCTCCAGGCAAGATTATTGAAGTGGGTTGTCATTCCCTTCTCCAGGGTATCTTCCCCACCCAGGTCTCCCTCATTGCAGGCAGATTCTTTCACATCTGAGCTACCAGGAAAGCCCTTTTACAGCTCTTTCAGAATTTTAGATTAACAACAAATATTTATACTAAAAAGTGTTAAGTATGTCTCAAATACTGCTATTTTTATTTGCTAAATTTGGCAACCCTTCTCCAAATCTCATCCTTGAAAGCTACTGTTAGGTACAATGGATTTCTGGTTAGGAGTGATATGGACTATTGCCGATATGTGAGATTGTGATCGAAATATATCTTCCGTCTTGCCCTGTTTCTGGCCCAGAGCGCCTAAAACCCTTGGAATTTCCTAAGCGAGAAGATCCAAGGAGGCATCCTTTGTTATGTTAATGAGATGACTCTGGGGATGTTCCTAAGGAGGGGGCTGGTATCAGAGGAACCAACTGATCCAAGTTGAAACTTTCAGTCCCTCCCCCATCCTACCTATGGAGAGAAAGGGGTTGGAGACTGAGTTCAATCAATGATTTATTCAATTGCACCTTGCCAGCAAAAGGCTGGGTTCAGAGAGCTTCCCAGTTGGTGACACTTGGAGGTCTCGGGAAGTGGCATCCCCAGAGGTCATGGAAGCCTTGCGCCCTCTCCCCGGACTTTGCCCTCTGCATCTCTTCACCTGGCTGATCCTGAGTTACTTTATCATAAACCAGTGATCTAGCAAGTAGATGTTTCTCCAAGTTCTGTGAGCCGCTTGAGCAAGTTAACTGAACCTGAGGCAGGGGCCCAGTGGAACCTCCCACCTATAGCTGGTGGGTCAGAGGCTCCAGTGACAGTCTGGACCTGTGAGGTGTGTCCTAGGGAGGGCAGGGGCAGTCTTACAGGACCCATCCCTTAACCTGTGGGATCTGATGCCATCTCCACAGAGGCAGCGTCAGAACTGAACTGAATTGTAGGCACCCAGCTGGTGTCGAAGAATTGCTCAGTTTTTATAGGCCAGTAGGTCCCACCCCATGTATAAGAGGTATCGTTCACATTAAATTGAAAACCCTCCCTGGGGCGGAATTTGGAGCAAAAGTAGACCTTGTTATTAAATAAAAGAGGTGTGCCAGCCCCGTTTTAGATGAATCATAGCGGCTACAAGAGGCATAGATAAAACTGTCATGTAAAAGACTATTTGTTTTTAGTATTTGTTCTTTTAAACACAATGGAATCCCTTAGGCTGAGCCTCCCATCACCAAACCCAGACTTGGCTGCAGTTTCAGCCTCTCCCAGGAATGGAATCTTACACTAGTCCATCGATCACCTGGTCAGCACTAGTGAGGTCATCTGCCTGAGGGACCCCTGCACCCCCTTCAGGACTGACCATGACACACGCAGCCCACGGTTTACTGGTCTGACTTCCTCATTCTCACCCTGTTGTGCCTGTAAAAGTCTTTCATCTTCTGCAGTCCTTGGAGACCCTATCTGCTTAGACGGGATGCTGCCTGATTCATGAAATCGTTGAACGAAACACTAAGATTTTTACAACTGACTAAATTGAATCTTGTTTTTTGATGATTCTGAGGGTGGTAAGCCTTGTCATGTTTAAATCTTTCTCCTCAACACCATCAGCAAAATCATTTGAACATTTGTTCCCCAAATATACATATTTGTATATGATTGATGTGTTAATGTGCTCATTTATTAATATACCTTGCACATTTTGAAACACAAAATAAAAATTCTAAAGGTAAGATATAAAAATACAGAAGGAGTACCACCTCCTTCTTTCTTTACCCAAAGGACTGTCCTGCCCACCCACTCTGGACACTGCCTCTATGCTGCGCTTGGTCGTGTCAGACTCTGTGACCCCAGTGGACAGTAGCCACCAGGCTCCCCTATCCATGGGGATTCTCCAGGCAAGAATACTGGAGTGCGTTGCCATGCCTTCCTCCAGGGGATCTTTCCCACCCAGGGATCGAACCCAGGTCTCCCGCATGCAGGCAGATTCTTTACTTACCATCTGAGCCACCAGGGAAGCCCTGGACACTGCTAGACACTCTCAAGACTCATAATAACTAAGATGTAGTGAACATCTACATGCAGTTTTCTCCCAGGGTCCTTGCACCAGTTCACGAGCCCCTATTTGCCTTTGGTGAACACTGGGGTGAGGGGCTACTTCAGAGGTTCAGGGACCCCCTGTGTCCCACTCTGACCAGCTGAGACCTGCAGAGCTGCGCTCTCACAGCCGCGCTGCCTGTGAGGTATTATGGGGGGAGGAGAGGAGGGGGGCAGGTGTACTGCTGCTGGAGGCGGGGGTGATGCACCCCCACTTTACCGAAGAAATTGGGATGACACTTGCCTGCTGTGACACAGTCAATGTGCTTGCTTTGGAATCTGAGCCCTGATTACAGGATACGTGCTTCTTCCTGTTTCACCATATATTCTAAGATACCTCTGAACTGGAACCCAAGTATAAATAAAATAAAAATTAAAAGGACACTGGAACTAACTAAGCAGACTTGAACCCAGAGTACCAACAGAGTTTTATCCAATGCATTTGTGTAAAATCCAAATTTTCTTTCACTCTTTTTTTTTTTTTTTTTTAACTCTAGGTAGACCTGGCCTAAGTGTTTTGAGTATGTGGTCTAACAATGAAAACCTCTTCAAAACATTCTTGAGGGGCAGGATCCTTTGTTAACACGGACTTGTGCCCGGGAGTTTTCTGTGCTGGGAACCAGGTCCTGTCAGGACTTCCCCATCCGTCAGACACACTGAGGAGCAGTGCCAGTTGTCTGGGGAGAGGACAGGGAAGAAGGGAGCCCTGTGTCTCCCCGGGGCTGTTGAGGGGCAGCCCCGGGCAGAGGGTGGGGTGAGGGGAGTTTTCAGGGGCAGGAAGGGAATAAAGGGGCAGGGATGAAGTGGAGGTGGTTGTGTTTTTGAAACGACGCCAGGAAACTGTTGGCCAGGATGTTACAGGCTTTTCTATTCTGCCCGCCACTTCCCAGCCTTGTCTTTAGGATCCTGAGGCCCCTGACGTCATTCTTCCAACTACAGAGAGCTCTCCTGTTTCCTACATTTCTAAGCTTAAATTTTCCTGTTTCTCCAGGCCCCATCGGTTCTGGAGAGTGAGTGATGAAGTCACAGGGAATTCAGATGTTGAGTGTATATATAACAGAAATTATGATTAAGCAAAGAACACATAACCCCTGTCTTTCTAGGCAGAGATGGGGGAGGGTATTCGGGCTACAGAGAAAGAGGGAAGCCCCCATTCCCCTCCGTGGGAGGGAGTGACTTCTGGGTTGTCACCCTTCCAGAAGCAGAGAGTCCAGCCCCCACTAGCCTGGCGCACAGAAGCAGCACACGGCGGGGGCGGCACTGCGAGGGGGAAGACACAGTTAGGAGAAGGTTCTGGAAGACAGAGAACTAGTCCAAGACGGGGTCCCCAGTATCTGCAAAGGCCATGCCAGGTACGCTCCCAAGTACTTTAAATGCTCGTAGGCACTTAATCCTCATTTTCTATCAGGCAGGTCCTCATTTAACCTCTGTTTTACAGAGGAGCAAACGAAGGTACAGAGAGACTAAGTAAGTAACTCACTAAGGCCACCCAGAGGAAGGCGCAGGCCGAGTCCACCTCCCACCAGTCTGGCTCCTGGGGCAGCTCTACGGGGAGCCCTGAGAGCCACTGAGGGCCAGCAGCATGGGGGTTTGCAGCTGGCTTTTTAGTGTGATTTTAACACGAGAATGAAATGGCTCTCGCTCTGAGCATGCTGATGGATTTTGATGCCTGCTAGAGAGTCAGGAGAAGGCAGTGGCACCCCACTCCAGTACTCTTGCCTGGAAAACCCCACTGTAGTCCATGGGGTCGCTAAGAGTTGGGCACGACTGAGCGACTTCACTTTCACTTTTCACTTTCATGCACTGGAGAAGGAAATGGCAACCCACTCCAGTACTCTTGCCTGGAGAATCCCAGGGACAGAGGAGCCTAGTGGGCTGCCGTCAATGGGGTCACACAGAGTCGGACACGACTGAAGCGACTTAGCAGCAGCAGCAGCAGAGAGTCAGGAATAACTTATTTTGTTCTTTTCCTGCTACTAACAGTCTGCTGCTGCTGCTGCTGCTGCTGCTAAGTCGCTTCATCTATTTTCTCATCAGGGGAAGACGGTACCACCAGCTGCACAGACAGGCCCAGGGACACTGTGGGGGCAGCAGAATGGCTCTCCGGCTGGTCTTGGGACTAAGAGGCCTGAGGGGTCTTAATAAACATGAGGATTCTGTCTGGGAGGGAAAGAGGCGGGAAAGCCAGTCTGCAGGTGACTGTTGTGAAGGATGTGTTAGTGTCCCAAATTTCTAAACGTCATTTTTGTTCAGGAGCCAGCCAGGGACTGCTCCCTTCCTGGATCACCTGCTTCGATTTGCCAACAGCAGGCGGAGCCCTCCCCCCCGCCCCCCGCCACACGCTGGTCCATTCACAGAATCTTCTCAGAGGCATCCGTCTCTCCGCTTCCCTACTAGAAAGAGCTTCCTAGTCACTGATTGGTCCAACACCCCTTCCTGCGTCTCTGCGTCTCTTAGCAACGCCTCCCAAAGCTGCCCTGTTCAGTTGCCAGCAAGCCTGCCTCCTGGGAAAAAAGAATTAGCCAGGTCAGGTTAGGATCCCTCTAACGCACGGGCTGCTGTCTATGAGGTCGCACAGAGTTGGACATGACGGAAGTGACTTAGCAGCAGCAGCAGCAACGCACAGACATGACACTCTGTGTTTAGACTTTCTGGTTCTGCTTTCAAATTCTCCAAGGTTGCATTAAATGATGCCTACTTTTTTTTGATGCTGGAATATGTGCTTCTCTCACGGATATTTTATTCTTTTCAGTAAATAGAGTTAATTATTTTAAATTTATTTTTTTATACTTTCAAATAAAAGATATAAACTAACAAGCCAGAAATCTTAATTTTTTTCAGTTTGGAAAACATTCACTCTCTCTCTCTTTCTCTCTCTCTCTCTCTCTCTCTATATATATATATATGGTCACATAATTGTTATATTCCTTCATAATGAATCATAAAATTCACTCTGGACTCAGAGAAACCACAAATGCAAACCCTCTCTAAGTTCTATCAGTCCACCAAGTCTTCCTCCCTTCACTCAGACGGCCCATCTCCATCAAGAATCTTCTCCTGACTAAATGGAACAGAGATGGTGACTTTTCTCCTCAAATTATGATGTGCAAATAGTAACTTGCACAGCTTGCCGATTCAGCTATTACCCTACTGTTGACCTACTAGTAAACCCTTTATTCTGATGTTTCTTGCACATATATATGTCTAAAAATGCCTCTGCATATACATCTGTCTGCCTCAAACATTAAGCTTAAAGTAGGAAAAGAAACTTCTGCCTCTGTTTCATGTTTTATAAAGGACCTATGGAAACATAGTAAATTATTTTAATGATGCTTAAAGTAGGTTACATGTAGTCAACAGCGTAAGTCCTCCCGTTACTTGTAACTAGATTTGTGTGGCACTTTTTTCTCAAAGGGCTCTAGAGGCTAGGAACGAGTTGGCACAATAAACAAAGGCGGCGATCCCCAGTGGCTCACAGAACAGCACAGAGGTGGCTGGAGCGCAGTTTGCAGAGAACTGTGAGGACCGTTCTCATCCTGTCACTTATTAAAACAGACAGGATGAGAAGGGAGAGATGCTGCCATGAGCTTTCTAAAATGGCCTGAAAAGTGACTGACTTATTTGAGTTGAAAATATTAGAGGTTATTTAAAGCATGGCGTAAACCTAGTTCTTAAGAAGAACAGTTACTGCTATTGGGTGGGGGGTGGTCATTACTCACAAAATACATTCAGAAAGCTAGATCACCAAGCTCAGCCAGAAATATTACTGTAATTCTTTGGCTATGGGCCCACCCAAGAACTCCTTAAATATTAGTCCAAGTCACAAGATAAATACATTTTCATAAAAACACCACTATGCTAAATTTGTGACCCCGAAGATAGTTTGAAATGTTATTCTACTTTGGGTTGACTCCAACGTCGACAACCAGCCCTTGCTTGCTGAGTCACTGGCGTGGACACCTCACAGCTCACTGCCTGCAAATATGAACGGGAGGAATTAGATCGCACAAGGAAAGAAGAGAAAGAACTGGTCAAAGAGAAGCTCGCTTAGTGTGGTTTCGTCATAACTTCCAAGTTGAGAAATGTTTAGGGAGCACCTATTATGTGCAACACATGTTATAATATTCAAAAAAGGGGAGTATCTATCTAAATCATAAACACTATGCACCAGAACAAGTTTAACTTGTTGAGGTTACAAATATGGAAAAGATCTGCTGTCCTGTCTATCATTAGAAGGCAGCTTCCTTTGGGGAAATCTCAAATCCTTGAGTAACTGGACCTTTCTCCACTGAAGTCCCCAGGACCTCATCAAACCTCTATAGTTCAGAACTAAAGGACTTTGAAAAAAATATAGAGCCCCCAGTGTTCAGAGGGAGTTAAACTGTGTGCCCTCAAGGCTTCTTTAACAAGATTAGGAAGTGGGAAACAGGGGTATTCAATCTTATAACCCACAGAGTAACAACAGGGAGGTTTCTTCATAAACACACACAGGCTTCCCTTAATTGCTGTGTTTCTTTTCTGCTTAAAACTCACCAAAGTCTCCCACTGTACTTAGAACAAAATTCAAACTCCTTATTGAAAAGTTAGAGACCCTGTGTGCTCTGGCTCTGCCTACCTATGGCTCTGAGCAAGTTCCCCAGTAACTTATGTCCCTGATGGCCCCCAAAATACACAGGGTGCATGCTAAATTGCTTCAGTTGTGTCCAGCTCTTTGCAACCCCATGGACTGTAGCCCACCAGGCTCCTCTGTCCATAGGAGTCTCCAGGCAAGATACTGGAGTGGGTTGCCATGCCCTCCTCCAGGGGATCTTCCCAACCCAGGGACTGAACGTGCTTCTCTTACGTGCTTCTCTTCTTCTTCTCCTGCATTGGCAGGTGGGTCCTTTATCACAGGTACACAAGACTCTTCTGCTAACCCTGTCTAGAACTTTCCCTCCCTGTTCTTCCCACGTGGCCTCCTGCCTGTCACTCAGGGCTTAACTCTGAGGTCACCTTCTCTCATCACACGAACTAAACCATTCATTCGTGCACCCTCCCCTCACCACCTCTTCTGTTACATTTTCTTCCAAGCACTTGTGATGATCTGAAATCCTACGCTTGTGTATCGCTTGCTTGTTTATCATTCCCTGTAGGAGCGAGCACTTTGTCTACTCACTGCCTGGAACAGTGCCTGCCCTGTAGCTGGTGGTCAAGACATATCTACTGCATAAGTAAATCCAGAAGTTATTTGTCCAGCAACTTTATCCATCCATAGCGTCCCTTGTCGCTCAGCTGGTAAAGAATCCACCTGCAATATGGGAGACCTGGATTTGAACCCTGGGTTGGGGAGATCCCCTGGAGAAGGGAAAGGCTACCCACTCCAGTATTCTGGCCTGGAGAATTCCATGGACTGTATAGTCTACGGGGTCATAAAGAGTCATATAGGACTGGGAGACTCACTTTCACTTTCAGTGTGACTGCAACAGTCATCTCTGAACACACAAAATTCAGAGGAGGAAAAAAATCCTCTTTGAAACTTGCAAGATTTTCTGTCAGATAAGCCACTCAACCCTTCACATAGTCTTTTTACTTTGACTTTACGCAATTAACAAACTTGCCTTACAATTGAACAAGTTCGCTGTCTAGTTTCCTGCCTCTGGTGGATCAAAAGAAGTATAACAGAGGTGCTGCGCAGTGCTTAGTCGCTCAGTCATGCCCAGCTCTTTGCAACACCACGGACTGTAGCCCACCCAGCCCTTCTGTCCATGGGGATTCTCCAGGCAAGAATACTGGAGTGGATTTCCATGCCCTCCTCCAGGAGATCTTCCCAACCCAGGGGTCGAACCCAGGTCTCCCACATTGCAGGCGGATTCTTTACCATCTGAGCCATCAGGGAAGCCCAAGAATACTGGAGTGGGTAGCCTAACCCTTATCCAAGAGATCTTCCCGACCCAAGAATCAAACCGGGGTCACGTGCACTGCAGGCAGATTCTTTACCAGCTGAGCTATCAGGGAAGCCCTATATTAGAGGTAGACACTAACAGCACCAAGAAGGGATAGGCCAGCATGAAAGAAACTGAAACACTACCAAAAAGCAAAGAGAACTCAGCCAGCGGATCTGGGGCATCATGTATAGAAGAAATGATCTCACAGATCTGCAGTTGCCAGCAAGCAATACTGCTGTCACAGTGACTGCCCAAGTTATCAAGGAAATTAATTATGTTGTACACACATACATGTGTCTCAGCAAACAGGAAATGTTAAGTGATCCTCAGAAAAATTTCTGTCCAAGGTGCTATTTTAAAGGCCAAGCAAAATCCGGTTTTCTAAGAGAACTGATTTCTGTGAACTCGTTAGAGAACCTCTTCCTCCCGCCTCCCTCCCCTATCCCTTCCCACAGTTATAACTGTGCGGCTAACCACGTCTCTTTTAATTTGAGCAGCTAGAAAGTCACACGGCCAAACGTGACTTTCAAACACGGCTCTCTCTCTCTGCCATTGTGGCATGTTCTTTTGGGTTTTTTTCCTGATCCCGACCTGATCTTTTCTTCATCTTGCCACTGACTTATATTTTCCTGGAACCGATTCTTTATCACTAATTTACCTTCACCAACAGTTTCATTTTGTGCGCTCTAATTGTGGAAGTGAAAGTGATGGTCACTCAGTCGTGTCTGACTCTTTTTGACCCCATGGACTGTAGCGATCCAGGCTCCTCTGCCCATGGGATTCTCCAGGCAAGAATACTGGATTGGGTTGCCGTGCCCTTCTCCAGGGGATATTTCAGACCCAGAGATCGAATCTGGGTCTCCTTCATTGCAAGCAGATTCTTCACCATGCTCTGGTTGTCGGGCACTGTAAATCCTTTACGGACAAAGATTAAGTGAGATCTCTCTGCTTACAGCATGGGATGGATGGGGTGACGTTTTAATTGTTACTTTGTCATACAGTCAGATTGAGAACTCAGTGAAGGGTAACCAAGCTCCCTGCAGAAAAAATGGAATTTTCAAATGACAGAACAGGGTAAGTGCTTGAATAGGGCCCCGGGGCTTTTTAGCTCATAATCTGCTGGAACTGGTAATTGAAAGGTTAATGCAAAATCACACATCCTGAAAATTGAAAGTTAGATTCTGAAAAGTTAAAATCGACTAAAAAATAATCACAGGAAATGTGCACAACACGAAGGGCAGTCAGAAAGGAGCCACAGCTGCTGATTCCTTTGGAACCAAGGGAAGTGGCCTTCCTCGCCAGGCAGGACTCGGCGCCCTGGGGCGGGGACCCTGGGGAGTGGGGGCTCTTCAGATACAGTTCAGCTCAAGGAGCCATATTTCTCCCCACTGTCCTTGCATCTCAGATCCTGTGGGCATCCAGGAGTTGCTGCAATGTTGAATCACACACGGGACCTGAAGGGCTAAGGAACCCTGCTAACCTCACCTAAGGAGGTTTCACCTAAGGACTTAGGTTTGTGTAAATCTCGTAGCGTCTTACAATCTCTAAAAACCTACAAGGAGGACTTCTCTGGTGGTCCAGTGGTTAAGAAGCTGCCTGCCCATACTGGGGACACGGGTTCAGTCTCCTGTCCAGGAAGATCCCACATGCCACGGAGCAACTAAGCTTGCAAGCCACAGCTACTGAGCCTGCACAGCAGGAGCCTTGCTCCACCAGTGAAGAGGCCACCTCCCTGAGACCCAGCGCAGCCATGAACTACGCAATTGTGTACATAAAGTACACAATTCGTTAAAAAAAATCTTTGGATTAAAAAAAAAAAATCCAAAGGGAAAGGAAAAAAAGGGGAAAAAAAAAGCCTTTGAAAGAGAAACTTTCCCATATTATGCCCGGTAGCATATGTTTATAGGTTTATAAATAGATTTATAAAGTTATAAATCTATTTATAAGCCACATCAGGCAGTAATCTGAATCTAATATATTGCTTGTTCAGGGATTCTTTTGCTTCCCAAGTGGCACAGTGGTAAAGAACCCACCTGCCAAGGCAGGATCTCCTGCAGGAGACGCAGGTTTGATCCCTGGGTTGGGAAGATCCCCTGGAGGAGGTCATGGCAACCCAGTCCAGTGTTCTTGCCTAGAGAATTCCACGGGCAGAGAAGCCTGGCGGGCTACAGTCCATGGGGTCGAAAAAGAGTTGGACACGACTGAGCAACTAACACTTTCACTTCACACTTTCACTTCAGGGATTCTTTTTAAAAATCTCTCTAAAAGCTATAAGAACTGGCCTCCCTAAAATCTGAGAGGGCTCAAGGAGGACATCTATACAAAGCAGTGACTGTAAGTTGTAGGTGAGACTCCCTGAGTGTCTTTGTCACCTACTGGGGTGGCTGGCCACAGCGGCCCCCTTCCCTGCAGGTCTGTTTCTAGGACCTTCCCTCCCGCAGGTCTACGGGGCTATAACAGGCTTGGGCTCTCAGAAGACCTGGCCTCACCATGGGAGCTGCCTCGGCCCCTGCCCCCACAGAGCAGGCTGGGTGGGCACCAACCCCAACCTGCACTGGACTGAGAAGCCTCCACATAGGGGGACAGGGAGGCAGGCCCGAGGACCCCAGTCTTTAACAAGAGAAGACATATACCTGGGAATGGGGGGCGACCGTGTTTCTCCCCGGGGAGTAGGGAGGAGAGGAAGCAGACGTGCAGAAGGAGGAAGAGCCAGTCAGAGAAGAGGGCAGGGAGGGCACAGGGCAGCGAGAGGGATGAAAAGACACCCGGACCCTCTGGAGCTCTCGGGCGGGGGAGTCTGAGGCCCAGCTGCACCTCGCCCGCCAGACATTTGCAGGCAAGGATGCTTCCGCTCATGAATTCCCCTCTCGGGGGGTGAAGTGGCCTTGAGGGTTTCTATCACACACAACCAAGGATCCTAGCTAATCCCCAAGCAATAGAGCACTTCTGTTCAAGGGCACAGTGAGGCAACGGCTGGAACGGATTCCAACTGGCTGAGTGAGGACCAGCCTCTTTGTCGTTCTGGGTCTCAATTTTGGGATCCATTTCCAGTATTCCCTTTGCTGAGTAATCGCCTCATGGGACTAAAAACACCAAACAATCCCTTTCAGCAAATGTATTTCCGTTAAACGTGGGAGGAAAACAAAACATAACTTCTGCTTCCCTAGGGGCTCAGATGGTAAAGCGTCTGCCTGCAACGCGGGAGACCCGGGTTCTATCCACGGGTCGGGAAGATCCCCTGGAGAAGGAAATGGCAACCCGCTCTAGTACTCTTGCCCAGAAAATTCCATGGATGGAGGAGCCTGGTGGGCTACAGTCCATGGGGTCACAAAGAGTTGGACACAACTGAGTAACTTCACTTTGATTAAAAAAAAAACAAAACTCAATTTAATATTTTCTCCAAATACTCTCAGGCCAAACCTAATACTTGATGAGTGCTCCCAATATTTTATTAAAAAAATTTAACACTTGAGATTGGAAAACAGGATATATATTGGCGTACAATGTTTTAAAATGTGTTTTTAGCTCCTCTTTATCCTCTGGATACTGGAGAGGCATCTAATTTTACCAACAAAGGAATTTCCCAACAGTAGGGACTTTTAAACACAATAGACTTATAGAGATGTGTCCTTAAAACCTGTACTTTGGTGGATTCTTTCACAAACACAAGTGCAAATGGATTGGCAAGAATTTAGAATCCTGAGCTAGAGAGTAGGAAACTAGAGTCTGATCTCTTCGTGTTTCAGGAATTTAGACCCAGACTGAAGAGAACACCTTTACTTAGCTAATGTGAGCCAAATCACTTCGCTAATTTGAGCCAGACCCTGGGTCCCAGCTCCCACTGCAAATCTTCCCTCCACGTCTTGGGGGTAACCACGTCACATGGTCCACATGCTCTCTGCCCTCTTCTCCCATCAAAGTGCAGAAGAGGGTGTGGCTCCATGAGAGGGGCCCCACACACTGACCACAGGCCCTCTGTACGAACGTCAGAGGGAGGGGTAAGGAGAGAAAAAGAGTGAGAGGAGGTTGTCATGGGAACACGGAGGCAAACCACAAGATGAAACAGAGCTGAAACCCCTTCTGCTATCTCAGGCTTTGTTTATCTAAGTAAGAAATCAAGACATCTATGTCAACAGCGATGCAGGGTAAAATAGACTCAAGATAAGCTTCTGATTCCAATCAGTGCAGTCTACTAAACACTAAAATCCCCCTTTAAAAGGGACCCCCACTGCACATTTATCTACATCGCTGTTCAAATTACTATATGGCATTTGTGTAAGCTCTCTCTTTGTTCTAGCTTCTTTAAAAAAAATTCTAAATTGCTCACCAAGAATGATGACTATAAAGACAGGATTATCTAGAATTTTATCATTCTGTGCACAGAACAGTTTCTAAACTCACAACAGGCCAGAAAAGTCGAACAGGCTTGAGGAATTAAACATTAACTCCAGATGAGATCAATGACTCTTCCTGGGGGTGAGATATACCTGGGGGTCAGTATTCAACTTCAGAAGGGAGTTTCATTCCACTTGCATTCGGTCAGAGAAAGAAACACTAGTCTTTAGGGGAGAGGAGGCAATCAACCGTGGCCCAAAATTTTGCAGGGGATTTGTGTTAATGCCCAAAGAAGGCGCTGACTCTATCACTGGGTGCTAACCCTGCTCCCAGGGTTCATTCATTCAGCTGATTGTGAACCTCGGATCCTGTAGAGAGCGACCCAGGCCCTGGCTGAAACTCCACATCGCCCGAGAAGTGCAAGTCCACTGCATGTAGCTTCCCTACCGTGAAGCCCTTTGACAAAATAATCTTTGGAGACAAGATGAAATTAGATTAGTTTCATCCTTTTACTTCATTCCCTTTCTGGATCTGACGATTCATACTTATCCTAGAAGGTCAGAGCTGGAAAGGCCTCAGGGGTCAGATGGGGTAGCCTCGCTTTGCTTAGTGAGTTGTCAGGGCGCTTAGCTAGTTGGTTGGCAGAACCAGAGCTCCATTTCACTCCCCAAATCTCAGTGCCAGGGACTTTTGCTCTAAATAATAACTCTCGATCAAGAACGTAATATACTTCGCAGACATATTTCAGACCCTGGTTTTATTTCAAGGCAAGACACAGAGGGTTAAAGCTATTCTTTCCGGCCTGCTGTGTATAAATGGAGCCCCTCCCCCTTGCCCTCAGCACCTCAGCAAATGACTGTCCCCCGTTCCCCAGGCCCTGACCCCCAGCCCCCGGGGAGACCCTGTCCGTCCTGCTCACCTTCACCCTCCCTTCTGAACCCAAACACTCCTAGCGGCTGACGAGGAAAACTCAAAAAGCTGATTGTTTTTGAGAGGGGAGAGGAAGAGAAAGAGGAAAACCAAAATAAAGAGGTGAATTTCCTGGAAAATTTAAAGCTACAGATGGGGTTTGTAGGCATGGGGTTTGACATTTGGGGACAGATTTTTAATATTACTTACTACTAATTTTCTAATGTCATCTACACACCAAAAGTCATTGTTATCTCAAAGCATAAAATAGGTAAGACAGGAACTTAGTAAAACACAACAGCATGGAAAATCCCCAAAATGATTGTAGAGAAAGTTTTTTCCCCTTTTCATTCGAATTGTGTCTGTTTTCTACATCTTTATATGGTTAGACCCAGACTCGAGTCACATGTCGGCAAGGCCAGGTCACTAGACCTGAGGATCCTGAGACCCCTTCCCCCAGGCCGCTTCCCCCAAGCCCCAGGAGTGAGTCCAGACCCCCCAGTCCCAGGGGCTGTGGGCTGTCTGCCAAGGAAGGCAAGGAGAGCGGGGCTCCAACTTTCGCAGGGACCCCAGGAACGCTGTCTCCGTCACTGCTGTGTCCTGGCCTTGGGTCACTGACCACGCTCAAGCCTGTGTCTCCTCATCCACGAAGTGGGCACAGTGATAAAGTACAACCTAAGGGTTGTGAGGATCTGATCAGAGGGGACCATGTTCTGGAAGCCCTCCGTGGGGCACAGAGCACTGTAGTCGTTTTTACTGAAGCCCAGTCATGGTTTGAATGGAGAACTAAGTGATCTGGGTGCCGCACCCAGTCCTCGTGACAGTTGAAAAGATGTAAGTCAGCAGGGGTGGGAGGATGGGAGTCCCTCACTCTGGACTCCATTTGTTTCAACAATGAAAGAATGCTTCCTAAGTCACTTCAGTCGTGTCCGACTCTCTGCAACCCTATGGACGATAGTGTGCCAGGCTCCTCTGTCCATGGGATTCCCCAGGCAAGAATACTGGAGTGGGTTGCCATGCCCTCCTCCAGGGATCTTCCCAATCTAGGGATCGAACCCGCATCTGTTATGTTTCCGGCATTGGCAGGCGGGTTCTTTATCACTCGTGCCACCAGGGAAGAACAGACTTGGCTGTTTAGAGCGCAGTGAAGAAAGCTGACACTTAGGATCTAGACTTGTCTGCTTGATACCAGGACCTCCATCCTACGATACACATGTAGGAAAAGATTTTTGCTTCCATATAAGCAACATTTCACTTTAAGAAATGTAGTAAACCTTTTTTTTTTTTTTTTGACTATGTCACGAAACATACAGGAATCTTAGTTCCCCAATCGGGGATTGAACCCATGTCCCCTGCACTGGTAGCACAGAGTCCTAACCACGGAACCACCAGGGAATTTCCAATAAAGAGAGTAATTGGTCACATTTCTATGCATGTATCGAGTGAAAGGCCTCTCAACTGATGGTTCACAAGAAATCTGCTGCCACTTTGCTGTGACTCAAACAGCTAAATTCCAACACATTCGGACTGGGCAGTGCTCAGGCACTAATCTGTCAGACCCAAGGGTGTGTTCACGTGCCCAGGGCGGGGCAGGTGGAAACCTCGCTCTGCTGACTCTTCCCTTCTCTAACACCCAAGACCAGGCAGAGTCACTTGGCTGGTAACAGCCCCAAGCATCTGAAGGATTTGTGTTCTGAAGGCTGACTTCCGGGCTTCCATGGTGGTTCAGATGATAAATAATCTGCCTGTAATGCGGGAGATCCAGGTATGATCCCTGGGTCGGGAAGATCCCCTGGAGGAGGAAATGGCAACCCACTCCAGTATTCGGGCCTGGAGAATCCCATGGACAGAGGAGCCTTGCGGGCTACACATGGGGTAGTCCATGGGGTTGCACAGAGTGGGACACGACTGAGCGACTCACACTTCACGTCTTCCCTGGGGCAGAGAGCATCACACCATGTGACCGGCTCGGTCGAGGCTAAGTTTAGCCCCGCTTTGTCCCCTGACCCTGGAGTCCCTCACTGACCCCTCTGACTCCACGCCTCCCGGTCCTACCTGGCCCCACGGACTCTGCTTCCCTTCTCTCCCCTAAGACAGAGTGACTGAGAGACCCTTGCTGGCCCCATAGCAACTGCCGGCAGGTGGGTCCACAGTGTTTTCTGATGGGAAAACTGAGAGCTCTGGTGGTTTGCTCAAGGTTAGGACTTGAACCTGGGGTTTCCACGTTTTTAGCCAGGAATCTTTCCATCCTTGCTTTAGACGGACCAGATGTCTGCGGGCCCATTAGCACACGTGGCTAAGTGGGGCAGATGAGGCAGAACCCGACCCATCTGGACCAGCTCCCTCAGTGCCTCGCCCGAGAGAACTGGCAACAGCTCTGCGGCTTTCTTACACTCAGAAGATGGAGGAGAAAGGAGGGGAGGAGGAGTTCTGAAGTCATCAGAGTGGCCTCCAAGTACACAAACAACTCCCTGTGACCCCGGATTCAGAGCCTGGGCTGACACAGGGGCATGTCATTCCTCTTAAATCCCTGTAGGAAATGCGTGATACGGAACTAGAGTGGAATGTAAACCGTTTCCTAAGCATGCTAGCATCTCTCCTCTTCCAAGAGTTTCGCTCCAAGGAGAACTTGAGCTCATCCCCTCTCCCTGATTTTCCACCATGACTCTACCGGCTGCCTGTTAAGAGGAAAGGGGAAAGGAGGAGCCCCTGAAGCCCACGGGAGAGAGACCGGGGCCCCAGATGAAGGCCAAGTCTTGAGGGAGGTTCCCTCCTGATGTGACTTTCATCCATTTCTCCGGTGACTTCCCCAGGAGCCCCCTCCACGGGGACCATCCACACACTCCAACAGGAGGGCCTCTCCTCCACCCCGTTCCCACCACCCCTTCCCCCGACACTCTTCACCCTCACCCTCACTGCCTGTACGTGTGCAAAGTATAGCAAGTCATCGATGCTGTCAGGAAAGGAAACGCAAAAGCATACCCTTCAGTTCTGTCCACCCATTCTGGGATCGGAACTCCTGAGCTGGGTGGAGCCGGGAAGATGGGCTCAGACACCAGCTTGGTGAGGAGGCTGAGTGGAGATGCAGAGAATAAAATGCTAACAGCAAAGAGGAGGCCTGGCCAGGACTGGAGCTGGCAGAGATGCTGGAAACCACCTGGGCTACCCTTTCCTCCCGGTGGGAAGGAAAGCGGGGGCTGGAGGCTGACGCCCAGGGCGAACATCCACCTGCCGGCAGGGATGGAAGGTGGTCCAGTAGGTACAGAGGGCGCTGGGCACCTGCACCATCCCCCCCGCCCCCCCCCCCACCACCACCCTGCAGCCTCCCCAAGGCTCCATGCCCATTCTGGGGAATAGGTTTTACTTCTGTCTTTTCCACTTCGGAAGGACGAGGAGTATTTTTGCCTAGCCACTTCCCAATTCCTTCATCTGAAGTTGGGGATAGGAGCCTGCATTTTTCAGGAGGTTATGCAGCTAAGTGGATATAGGCAAAAACGCCCAGGATAAGGCTGGCACGGGCCAGGGCTCAACAAGTGTCTGTGCGCTTTCGGTTCCCCATAAAGGTTGCACATCCCTACCCAACTCTCCTGCTCTTCCCTGGCAGAATCTTGGGAAGCGCTATTCACTCTCCCCTTCCACACAATAAGCTGCTGGTGCAGGCGGAGCAAATGGGAAGGGGCCAGGCGCGCACAGCCAACAGGAGACCCCAGCGCGCGCACAGCCAACAGGAGACCCCAGCGCGAGGAGCTGGGGGCCCTGTGGAACATCGGCCGCCTCGTCCACTCTTGTCTTCTCTGGGAACAGCGCGGGTCTCAGGGATTCAGCCGCACACACTTTCTTACCTTGAGAGGCAGGGCGGCAGGCGGGGCGGCGCAGCTCCTGCTGGTCTGGAGGGGCGCACGGTGCCTGCAGAGCCTGGCGCGGCTGGCCCGCGCGGGGGTGCCCGCGCCCTGAGTGCTCCGCGGGCGCGCGGGGCTGCGGGCCGGCGCCTCGGCTCCGCCCCGGGACCCCAGGCTCTGAGCGCCGTCGGCAGCCTGGGCCTGCGGAAGGGAGCACCCTGAGGCGTCCCGAGCCTGCGGGCCGGGACGGGCAGGACCGTCCGGCCAGGGAGTCCAGCCCGCCGAGGGGCTGCGGCCGCCGTCGCCCATGCCGGGAGCCGGACTAGGGGGTCTGCATGGCCGGGGCTGCCGCCGTCCACGCGCGCCGGAGGCGGGGGCCGGGGAGCGCCTGCGACCGGGGGGTCCGCGAGCGCGCCCCCTCCGCGCATCCAGGGCCCGGGTTTTCTCTTCTCCCTGCGCGGGAGCCGAGCAACAGGGGGCAGCTGGCGCCGCGGTCCCACGGCCCGGCCTCGGCGGGGGAGGGCCTGCCCGGGGAGGGGGCCCGAAGGCCCCGCCCGCCGAGGAGCCGGCCCCGGGACCCGGGAAAGGGCGGCCCTCCTCCGGGCCCCCCGCGGCCGCGGTCCGGGCTGGAGCCGGGGCGGGGCGCACGCGCGCAGGGGGCGCCCGCAGCTGCACGAAGAGGAAGGATGTTTTCGTCTGCTGGTGCCGCTCGGCCATGGCCTCCGGGGGGCTCGGCTGGGTCCCGCCGGGCCGGCTTCAGATCTCCAGGGATGCGAAGGTCGGCAGCGGTGGGCGGGCGTGACCTGGCCTCATGGCTCCGCGACGGCCTGACCCTGAGGAAGCAAAGGACACACCTTCAGCCCCGGGGGTCTTCGGGGAGTGGGGAGGCAGCTGACCCAGCCGCGGGTCTGGGCTCTGCACTCAGTTCTCAGCATCGCAGGAACAGACCGGGCTGCGGGGAGCCCGACTGGAAGGGTAGGTGGGGACTGGGCTGCCCTCTGCCTGGGGGGTCTGAGGAGTTCTGTCCTGTGATCCGGCCCCCTCCCCGTGTTTAAAATGAAGACACTGAAGTTACTGCTTTCCTTGTCTATCCTAACCTCCATATTAGCGACACCTCTTATTGACGTCTGACCCTGGGGCCGGTGTGATGGAAAGTTGAACCTCCAGGACACTTAGAAGCTCACTTTCTTTCTTTTTTTTTTTTTAATTTTATTTTATTTTTAAACTTTACCTAATTGTATTAGTTTTGCCAAACATCAAAATGAATCCATCACAGGTATACATGTGCTCCCCATCAATCCACCTCTCTTGCATCGGTGACGCACAGTTGTAAACAACTTTGATGTCTTCATCAAGTTCCTCTTTAAATCCCGTGCTTTTTCAGGAATTCCCCGGGGTAGCCCCAGAGTGCCACAGCAAAATACTAGGCATCCTTTCAGTTCAGTCGGTCAGTTGTGTCCGACTCTTTGCGACCCCATGAATCGCAGCACGCCAGGCCTCCCTGTCCATCACCAACTCCGGAGTTCACTCAAACTCACATCCATCGAGTTAGCAATGCCATCCAGCCATCTCATCCTCTGTCCTCCCCTTCTCCTCCTGTTTTCAATCTTTTCCAGCATCAGGGTCTTTTCAAATGAGTCAGTTCTTCGCATCAGGTGGCCAAAGTACTGGAGTTTCAGCGTTAGCATCATTCCTTCCAAAGAAATCCCAGGGCTGATCTCCTTCAGAATGGACTGGTTGGATCTCCTTGCAGTCCAAGGGACTCTCAGGAGTCTTCTCCAACACCACAGTTCAAAAGCATCAATTCTTCGGCACTCAGCCTTCTTCACAGTCCAACTCTCACATCCATACATGACCACAGGAAAAACCATAGCCTTGACTAGACGGACCTTTGTTGGCAAAGTAATGTCTCTGCTTTTCAATATGCTGTCTAGGTTGGTCATAACTTTCCTTCCAAGGAGTAACCGTCCTTTAATTTCATGGCTGCAATCACCATCTGCAGTGATTTTGGAGCCCAGAAAAATAAAGTCTGACACTGTTTGCACTGTTTCCCCATCTATTTCCCATGAAGTGATGGGACCGGATGCCATGATCTTTGTTTTCTGAATGTTGAGCTTTAAGCCAACTTTTTCACTCTCCACTTTCACTTTCATCAAGAGGCTTTTTAGTTCCTCTTCACTTTCTGCCAAAAGGGTGGTGTCATCTGCGTATCTGAGCTTATTGATATTTCTCCTGGCAGTCTTGATTCCAGCTTGTGTTTCTTCCAGTCCAGTGTTTCTCATGATGTACTCTGCATATAAGTTAAATAAGCAGGGTGACAATATACAGCCTTGACGTACTCCTTTGCCTATTTGGAACCAGTCTGTTGTTCCATGTCTAGTTCTGACTGTTGCTTCCTGACCTGCATACAGATTTCTCAAGAGGCAGGTCAGGTGGTCCATATACACATACAAATAGTTAAAATAAAGATGAAAAAGAGAAAATAAAAGAGAAGTAAAAAAAAAAGAGAAAAAGATGAAATAAGAAAATCTATCCAGGTGACAAATAAGTCAGGAGAGTTGTTAAATTATTTTTTAAAATTAGTTTTCCTACACTCTGAGAACAATAGGAAATCACCTGAAAATTCATCCAGTAATTCAGATTAAGAGGGTTACTACAGGGAGGTCTGGCGTGCTACAGTCCATGGGGTCACAGAGTCGGACACGACTGAGCAACTGAACTGAACAGGCTCAGTATCCCTTACAAAGGAAAGGCACTCTGGCCTTGACCCTGGGAAGAGGACTGCAGTGGGTGGAAAAGATATTTTTTTTTATCAGTTTGAGCTTGACTGGAAGGGAATTAGGAAGCCATCCTCCGAGACAAACTGGCAGGGGCCTGGAGAGCTGGTAGTGGCCAGGCCTGAGCCACAGCCCCCTGACCCTCGGCCTGACATCACATGGGCGGCATGCCTGCAGTGGCCAGGGGCCCCCGCCCTGGCTGACCACCACTGCCTGGGCAAGGCTGCTTGGAAACTCTCAGAGGAGGTGGTGGGGTGTTCGTTCTCCTCCTTAAACGTCTTTGCACAGCTTTTCCTCCCAAGTTTATGGAGGCTTCTCCTTGTTTCCAGACAAGCTGACAAATGACTCAGTCTACATGTGCCCAGAGCTGTCTGGGCCAGGCTGTGGACTCTGTAGCCCCTTTATGACAGACACTGTGACAGAGAGAATTTCAGCCAAAGATGCATCCATGTCTTGGCATCCGGTTCCATGGCTTCATAGCAAATAGATGGGGAAACAATGGAAACAGTGACAGACTCTTTTCTTGGGCTCCAAAATCACTGCAGATGGTGACTGCAGCCATGAAATTAAAAGACGCTTGCTCCTTAGAAGAAGCTCTATGACCAACCTAGACAGCTTATTAAAAAGCAGAAATTTGCCAACAAAGGTCCAGCTAATCAAAGCTATGGTTTTTCCAATCGTCATGTATGGATGTGAGAACTGAATCATAAAGAAAGCTGAGCACTGAAGAACTGATGCTTTTGAACTGTGGTGTTGGAGAAGACTCTTGAGAGTCCCTTGGACTGCAAGGAGATCCAACCGGTCCCTCCTAAAGGAAATCAGTCCTGAATATTCATTGGAAGAACTGATGGTGAAGCAGAAACTCCAATGCTTTGGCCACCTGATGTGAAGAACTGACTCATTTGAAAAGACCCTAATGCTGGGAAAGATCTAGGGCAGGAGGAGAAGGGGACACAGAGAATGAGATGGTTGGATGGCATCACTGACTCGACAGACATGAGTTTGAGTAAACTCTTGGAGTTGGTGATGGACAGGGGAGCCTGGTGTGCTGCAGTCCATGGGGTCGCAGAGTCAGACACGACTGAGTGACTGAACTGACTAAAACAAATTGCAAGGCTGCCACTGGGCAAATGACAAGAGAGCTGAGGGTCTACCTGAGGACACATATAAGACACCTCCTTAGTACTGGGGGTCCTCTAGGGAGCTGGGGTTGTGTGAGAAATAGGGGCCGGTGCCAGAAAAACACGGGTGTCTGCTCTAATGTAAAATAGCACAAGGACTGAGAACATGAGCTTTGGTGCCAGGCAGACACTTCTCTGAGTCGGTGGTGTGGCTGTATGACCTTAAGCAAGTCACTTAACCTCTCTGATAATGTGTCCTCTTCTCTAAGATAAGTTAACAATACCCACTTCATAGAGTTGTTGAGAGGATTTAGTGGAAGTATCTGTCAACACCTTATTTAGCATACTATCTTGCATGGAAACATTCCTTGATAAATGCTAGCAACTCTTAGAATTTATACACACACACTCTTGAGGTCTAAAAAAAAAACCAGGTTGACCCAATGGAACAATTTGAGCTGTTGCATATCTTTTTCTAACCTACAATGGCAATCATATACACGTTTGTATGCTTCCTATCGGATGGGTAAGAACTGAAGAAGTCACTAGGATGAGGGAAGAGTCAGCAGCGAGTCTGGGGTCTGGAGTCCTGATGTGGTCATTTACTAGGTGTGACTCACAGCAAGTTTCTGACCCTCAGTGGACTTCAGTTCAGTTCAGTTCAGTCGCTCAGTCGTGTCTGACTCTTTGTGACCCCATGAATCGCAGCACGCCAGGCCTCCCTGTCCATCACCAACTCCCTGAGAAAAATTAATTTCTGCCCTTCCTGCATTACAAAATTGTTTTTCAGGTCATGTGGGATTATCTATGTAAATGTACTCTGTAAACACAAAATTAATACTTATTAAGTCTTTAAGTCAGGATGTGCTGTGCTTAATTGCTCAGTTGTATCCGACTCTTTTCGACCCCATCAATGTCAACCTGCTTGTTATAATACAGTAGCATGAATAACAACTCTAAACCATTGTCTCTGATTTCTGTGAAAACTCAGGACTTTTGTCTGTAAGGATTCTAAGTTGACTTCATATTTCTCTACCACCACTGACCTTCAAGGTTCATAGGTGTGAATGCAAATAACGGACAGTTTAAACTGTACTCTGTTTCTGCTAATGATCTCTTCTCGTCACCTGTAAACAGAAAGGAGAAGATTCTAGAACCTTAGCGCAGGCGGAGAGGGGAGTGGGCACTGGGGAAAGACGTCAAGGCATCTCTGGCTCCAATCTCGTGACGGCCTCGTGGAGTTGGCAGCTGAGCCCCCTTCCGGAGATGCGGAAAGAGGAGAGGTGGGAGGACTTGCTGAGAGCAAGTTTGGGGCTCAGGAGCAGCAGGAGGTGCCACCTGAGCCCGAGTCCCTGCTTTCCCCTCTAGACCAGTGGTCAGTGCACACAGCAGATCCAGCCCCTCTGCTCCTCTCTCCAGACCTGGGCTCCTGGAGAGACGCTCTGCCCACGTGTGCTGCCTTTGCCAACCAGAGTCAGAGTGGAACCGAGCAAAGCTCTGCGGGGTCCCCAAGTACAAAGGCCCCTCCACGACACCTGCCTCTTGTTTGAAGATCTCAAGTCTCCTAGATTTCCCTGAGTCATTAGAGAGCAGGCTCAAGCAGCTAACAAGGGCTTCCCAGGTGGCGCCAGGGGTGAAGCACCTACCTGCCAACACAGGAGATGCAAAAGACACACGTTCAATGCCTGGGTTGGGAAGATCCCCTGGAGGAGGGCATGGCAACCCATTCCAGTGTTCTTGCCTGGCGAGTCCCATGGACAGAGGAGCCTGGCAGGCTATGGTCCATAAGGTTGCAAAAAGCTGGACATGACTGAAGTGACTTAGTACACACGCAAGTGACTAATGATGAGGACAACTGAGTCACAGGCCTGTTGCACACCCCTGAGCTGTTTTACACATACTGTAACTGCCGCCAGAAGGAAAAAGCTGGCTGCATGATGACCAGACTACATCCGTGACACCTGCTGCTCCGTTTTGAACAGCACTGAGTCTGTGACCAGCAGAGCTCCAAGAACTGGCCTCAACAGAATGGGATTAACACTGTCGCTCGTGATCATCTATATTTTTGTGGGCATCAAAGTAATTGTAGCTTGCTCTGCTCATATACATAAGCAGGCCACTAAAATTGTCAGCAAAGAGATGCCACAGACCCATGTCAAAATCTTCCACTCTAAGACCCCAATACCCTTTCTCAGCACGAAAAAGTTACAGAAGATGCACCTTTGTCCCTAATCCTTTTGAAATGAAATAATATCTAACAGGGGGATTTGTAAGCAGCTTTTGCAGGAACCTGCCCTCAGCAGGAAACCCCCTTTCTTGTCATTTCAGCAAAGCTTCATTGTAGCTAACTTTCAACCAGGTGCCCCCAAGCTCTGCTCATCTCCAATCCAAGCACACTTTCCAGATCTTCTGATCACACAATACTTTGCCTAACTTGTTGGTTCTTTCTGAGATCGAAGAAGTAGAAATGAAGAATAAGTAATTAGCAGGTGGCCAGGTCTCTTGCCTAGCTTCTGTGAACAAGATGGTGTCTAAGGAAAATCAGAAGAAGTGGACAAGCCTGTACGTGGTGTGGGATGGTGACAAAGCTGACCCCCCATCTCAATGATTAACTGAGATCATGCCCCCCTTTTCCCCTTTAAAAACTGTCATGGCTGAGCAGAATCTTCAGAGTTGGTCTCGGGACATGAGTCCACCTTCTCCCCAGGTTGCTGGCTTTTCTGATTAAAGCATTTTCCCCTTCTACCAGCAACTGCCTCTCGCTGGGTTTTGATTTTTGAGCTGTGAGCCGCCAGACGGGAAGCAATGCCGGGAATCTGCACCAAGCCTTCCTGCTCGGGCCACACAAATAAGCCTTCGGGACTTTCCAGGACATTCTGTCTACTGGTTAGAAACGCATCTGCACTGTCATAGCTTGGTTCCCTCCATTATTGTAAAGACGTTTGCCTAAAAGTGGGCTTGATGGTGGTGACAGTGAGGGTTATCATTTATGGAATGTCTCTTATATGTCTGACATAGCCAAGGGCAATTTATATATGTGACTTCACATCCTCAGAATAAGGCAAATATTAGACTCTGTCTCAGAGACAGGGACGTGAAATCTGCAGAAGTTAAACGACTTTCCCAAAGCAACACAGCAGGGGTGGACCCGGGTCTTTCAGGCCCATGCCCGTTTCAAGATGCCACACTGCCTCCAACTAATGTATTTAGAGGACAGCATTATCTTCCACGTTACAGACAAAGACGAGATTTGGAGAGGTAAAAAAAGAAAACTTTTCTCGTCTCCTCCCTGAGTTCCAGGACACATGGTCCCCTCAACTCCTCCATCCCTTACTTCCTCCAAACCCTCTCCTCTGTGACTATTTTTCCTCTGTTCCAGAAGCAAGCCAAGCTCAGTTTTTTTTTACCCCCAGGAGATGACACCATGTCAGCGTCCCCTTGTGATGACTATTTATGGAGGAACCAGATGGGACACTTGGGAAATGCTCCGATTAGAAAGAGTCTTTCATCCCAGCCTGCTTCTGTTTCCTTTACTGCCTTGCCACCAGGCCCCAGACACACATGGGGGGGGGTGTGTTCTGTGCGGTTCTTTGTATGTTAAGTTGCTGTATGTCTACACTGGCATCTGATCACACAGGCTGATGCTTTTGAAGTAAAGGAAAAAGTTCATGAACAGATCAGAGCCCTGGCCTGAGAAACTTGATTGCTCTGTCCTGTGTCGAGCCCAGACAGCCATCTCCTCCTTCGTAGTCCTGAGGCTCTTCCTGCCACGGAGTGCTGGGCTGTTAGAGGGGGGTATTGCAGGGGGCAGGGCCACTCCCCCAAGGGGCTGGGCTGCGTGGAAGGGGAGGTGAGGGGGAGGAGTGGGTTTGGGGTCTGTGTTTGCTGGGGCCCAGGTCAGAGCCGGAGGCTGGACAGACTTCACCCGGTCTCTCTGATGGTCCCTCGGGAAGGCCGTGCTCACTGGGAGCAGCCTTCACAGAAGCTTGATCCTCGGAGCAGGGGTGGAGTCAAGTGCACATTTTGTAAGATCCTGTCGATCCTGGGGCCGCGGGTGCCCAGTGCCTCCCGTGTGCTCTCCTGTTTACCCCTGGGGATGCAGAGCCCAGGCCCAGGGAGACGGGTCACCTTGTCTGCTGTTGCTGACCAGAGGCAAAATCAGTCCTCAGCCCTTCAGTTCTAACTGCACACAGGGCCCCAAGGGCACCGGTGCCTCCCAGACACACCCAGGCTGCACTCCCAGCCACACCATCGCATCCTGGCAGTGCCCACCTCGTCCCAATCAGCTGACCGTGTACCGGCACCCTGCCCTGTCTTCCAAGCCCCCAGGTCTGCACACTGATGACGTGTGGTCACCGGTGTCTCCAGTATCACGTCGGCACCACAGCAGCGGTTTGCCTGCACCATCCTTGCTTTTCCAGAATTCCCTCCCACTGCTTCCCTGTGGGGTCCCCTCAGGCAGGACAAGCTCCCCAAGCCCACCCTGCAAAGCCTCCCCTGGACCCTGGCCGGCACCTATGCAAACCGGTCACCTCCTGGAGTCCCAGCTAGATCCCTCCATCTCTCTGACATCCTGGCCAGACACTGTGGCTGTCAGTAACCCTCCCCTTTCTAGCGCTTTCGGCCAATTACATACATTCTGACGCCAGTGGTGGAATTTAGAAAGAAAAAGACAGAAAGACATTTTCAAGAGGCTTTAGAAAATAATTTCTTTTTTCTAACTCCTGACACAGTCTCCAAAGTCATTCAAAATATTTTAATGTTGCAACTCTTCTCTCATAAGTAAAATAGTAGGCTCAATTGTAAACTCAGATCAGAACTACGTATTGGTCATTTTTTAATGGCCACAGGCTGTCAAATGTATTGAGATGCTACCAAAATATGACTAATTCAGCAGTGATTCTGGAAAGCTGTGTGTCTGCTATATTTGCACAGTGAGGCACCATTTACTTAGAAGTGAAGGTTTTCTCAGGTTTTAAAAGGAACAATTACATCCGTATGATGAGCACCCTCTTTTTACCCTCCAGTAATGGCCCTGCATGACGGCTTTGAAGGGAAAACACTGATCTTCTACGCCCTCACTCCTTTTCGAAAGGGTAGGATGATGCAGAAGTCAAGGACCAGGGACTGGATCAGTGTTAAACAGAACCTCTGTTCCACAAAGACGGCATGTGATCAGTTAAGACTCAGGGAGGAGAAGTCTAGAATCTAGTGAGGCCGGGTAATACTGGGGATGCCTACTTATCCAGAACAGATTCCCTGCCTCCGTTTCGGGATTTCCCAGCTTCTGCTATACTTCTTGACGAGAGCTTCCGGCTGAAGGAATGCCCCCACCCTCACTGGAGACAGGCCTCGGCTCTGGCTTGGAGAGAGCGATGACAGGAAGAGGCCATGTACTGGGTCACTGCGCTCGCCGCACTCCTTACCAGGAGCACGGATGTGAGGGTTTAACTCCTGCATGTATAAATTTTAAATGATTTATATTTTTAGATTTTTACCTTCAGAACATTGCTGAACCTATTTTACTGTAGGGTGTTACTAAATAAATACCGTGTTAGGACCACGGAGGAGAACTTGAATCCTGATGCTTTAAGGTAATAAGACAGATGGATTGAACAACTGCTGTGTCTAACATCAGTGGCACCTACGTCAATGCCAGGAAGTGGCGTAGGTTCCCTGTTTTAACAAATGCTACTGCACATCTGTCTCCTGCGTGCCAGGGACCACAGAGGTAAGTCTGCACCGACCATGCCCACAGTAGCTTAGACCCAGTGGGGCACGAGCTGCACAAGCAAGTAAGCAGCCTTAGAGGCAGAGAAGCCGAACGGCCCCAGGGCTCAAGAGAAGGGACTTCAAAGCAGGGAGATCAATGGAAGATGGCCTTTATGGACTGAATGCTTGTGTCTCTCCGAGATTCACGTGGAAACCTAGGCCCAGTGGGATGGTGTTTGGAGGTGGGGCATTTGGGAGGTAATCAGGTCATGAGGGTGGAGCCCCTTTGGTGGGATTAGTGTTCTCACGAGAAGAGGTCAGAGGGCAGTTCACACTCTTCCTGCCACATGAGGACATACCCAGGAAGCGGGCTCTCTCCAGACACCAAGCTGGCCGCACCTTGAGCTTGTTTCCCAGCCTCCAGAGCTCTGAGAAATACATATCTATTGTTAAGCCACTCAGCTTATAGCATTTGGTGACAGAAGCCTGAGCGGAGATGAATGGGATGTTACTACAACAAATACCTGAAAATGTGGAAGCAGCTTTGAGGCTGGGCGATAAAGGAACTTTTAAAGGCGATTCTGGTAAGAGTTCAAAAGGGAAAGGAGGCCTGTAGAGAGAGCTTCCATCTCCTCTGTTGTTGCTGTCCAGTCACTAAGTCGTGTCCGAGTCCGCGACCCCATGAACTGCAGCACACCAGGCCTCCCTGTCCATCACTATCTCCCGGAGTTGGGAGATATTGCTCAAACTCATGTCCATTGAGTCGGTGATGCCATCCAACAATCTCATCCTCTGTTGCCCCCTTCTCCTCCTGTATGTGCTTCTGAATATGCTGTCTAGGTTTGTCATAGATTTTCTGCCAAGGAGCAAATGTCTTTTAATTTCATTACCATCATTGTCCACAGTGATTTTGGAGCCCAAGAAAATGAAATCTACCTCCATTTCCATGTTTTCCCCTTCTATTTGCCATGAAGTGATGGACCAGATGCCATAAAGTGTTTTGAATGTTGAGTTTTAAGCCAGCTTTTTCACTCTCCTCTTTCACACTTATTAAGAGGCTCTTTAGTTCCTCTTCACTTTCTGCCATTAGAGTGGTATCATCTGCATATCTGAGGTTATTGGTATTTCTGCCCACAATCTTGATTCCAGCTTGAGCTTACATTTCTCATGATGTACTCTGCATATAAGCTAAATAAGCAGGGTAACAGTACATAGGCTTGACGTACTCCTTTCCCAATTTGGAACCAGTCCGTTGTTCCACATCCATCTCCTTAGAGGTTACATAAATAATCATATGTATGTATGATGTCAGCAGAAATATGGACGGAACAGGTCTGGCAAGGTCTCAGACACAAATGGAAAGAGTTATTGGACAATAGAGAAAAGGCAATCCTTGTTACAAGTCGACAAAGAAGTTGGTTGAATTGTGTTATTGCCCTAGTGTTTTGTGGGAAGTAGGACATGTGAGTGATGATATTGGGTGTTTAGCTGAGGAGGTTCCTAAGTGAATTGTTGTAGGAGCAACTTGGCTCCTTCTGACTTTTTATAGTAAAATGTGAGTAAGAAGAGGAAAATGGTTTGAAGATAGAATTACTAAGCAAAAAGGAACTAGAACTTGAAGATTAACAGTGCCAACAGTATTCTGGAATCTACCTATTATAACCTATCAAATTTCATTAAATTTCTGCAAGTGTGAAGAGAGGCAGTGCAATGCTAGGAACAAGGAGTTCTAAGCAAAGGTTGATACTCTGTTGTCCTGAAGATTTCAAGGGCATTTATGACAGCAATCAAACATCTTAACAGCTGACAGACAGCTGGATGGATGCTTATGGGATAGAAGAGCAAACAATTTTTTTTTAAGCTTCTTTATGGGCTGCTGCTCCACACAGCTTGTGAGTCCCCAGTTCCCTGATCCAGGATCAAACCCAGGCCTGGACCCTACCCACTGGACCGCCAGGGAATCCCCCAGTTTCCTATTTTAATAAATATTTTATAAACCAAGAAAAGAAAAAATCTCATGTTACAAAAAAAAAAAAAGAGAGAGAGTGTTTGGAAGGAAACCCAGGGTGTTGCCAGGCAGTGTTTGGTAAGTGGATTAGTGTGGATTAGTATGAGTGTGAACTGCAGGTAGTAAGGAGCATCACAGTGAACCCGAACAGACGTTTCCCCAGAGAGGACGCACAGATGCCCGACAGGTTCATGGAAAGACATTCCACGTCACCAGTCATCGGAGAAACGCAAATCAGAACCGCAGTGAGACGCCACCTCACACCTGTCGGAGTAGTTAGCCTCAAAAAGTCTACAAATAACAAACGTTGGCAAGGATGTGGACAAAACAGGGAGCCCTGGTGCACAGTTGGTGGGAACGTGAATTGGTGCAGCCGCTATGGAAAACAGTCTGGAGATTTCTCAAACGTTAAAACCAGAACTATTACATAAGCCTGTAAATCCACTTTGGGGTACACATGCAAGGGAAAGGAAAACACTCATCTGAAAAGATACATGCACCCCAATGTTCATAACAGCATTATTTACAGTGATCGAGATATGGAAGCAACCAAGAGTCCACTGACAGATGAAGGGATAAAGAAGAGTGGTGTATACATGTACACACACACACACACAAGGGACTGGTACTCAGCCATAAAAAAGAATGAAAATTTCTCATTTCCAACCACATGGATAGACCTAGAGAGCATTATGCTTAGTGAAAGAAATCAGAGGAAGACATTACCGTGTGTGGAATCTAAAAAATAAAACAAATGGATGTATGTAACAAAAGAGAAACAGACTCACAGACTTCCAGAACAAACTAGTGGTTAGCAGTGGGAGGAGATAAGGGACTAAGAGACACCAACTACCGAATGTAAAATAGCTAAGATAAGAGCCAGCAAGGAGCCCGGGTGTGGAGGGCACACAGCCCTGCCAAGCGGGCAGGTGTGGACGGCGCCGGCCGGCAGGTCTGCTTTGCCTTCGCCTGGAGGACCATGCAGAATCACAGCCTCGACTGGGTACGAGTGGATTTGCTTCTCAGGCACGCTGTCTGCCTTTCAGGAGGAGTTCTTGCAACAGCAGAAAAAAGGCCTGATTTATCTTGAGAGGACACATCAAGAGCAAGAAGAGTGAGGGGTAGAGGGCAGAAAGAAGCAGTTAAAAGTGCAACTGTTTGGAAACAGAATGCTTTTCATTCTGTCGGTGCAGCTGCTCAAATAATGGAAAATGACTGTTTATTCCATTTAACACACTTAGGCATTAAGGCCCTTTCAAAACTTTGCTTCACTTATCTCCCTCTGGTCGTCAGAGAAGAGGAAAAGGTCCCTGCATAAGAAGCAACTTGGAAGATGCCAGGAAGGCCTAACTGGCCTGAAAGTTACACTTGTCAGAGTGACAAAGACTTCAGAGATGTACCCACATGGATTCATTTCTCTGGGTTAATCATCGCCTTGGGGTGGGGGGTGAGGGTGGCTCTCCGTTAAAACACGAATCACTCTGGGAGGAACAAACCCACCATCCCCTGGTGTCTCAGGCACAAGAGGCTTTCTTAAGCTCCATCCGTAGGACGGTCCGTGGGTACCAGCTGGGCGCGGGGGGGACAAGCTCTCTGCCAGGGAGCTCCGGGCAGGCCAAGGACACGGGCAGCTGAGAAAGACAGAGGTTTCCTGAGCTCAGTGTTTCCAGCTGCAGTTGGAGGCTCTTCCCTTAGTCACTTGCTTCTTTTAAAATAGTGAAAATGATGTATAAAAAAAAGACGTTTCATCCTTTCCAGCTCTTTGTTATTACAAATATTTGCTTCTAAAAGAAACACGTTCGCATGTGTTCACTCACGTGACTACGCTTTTTGTTTGTTTTTCATTTAGTGAGAGGAAAAAAAAAACATTTAAGACTAAACTATTCCAGCCAAGGGGAAAATTGGGAAAAGCAGCTGCTGTGAGAAGGACGTGCGCACCGGACAGGAAGGAGCTTCCCTCCATCGGAGACTGTCCTCTGTCTTCCACGTCAGCAGAGGACTGTCTGGGAGCCGCCGCGGTGCTGGCAGGGCCCTGTTGGGCGAGGAGCATCCTGAGTTGTGAAGGAAGTAGCTCCTGGGGGGCCGAGGGTTTCCAGCCCAGGGAGCCACTCCACTGCAACAGCCCCCCCACCGCCCTGATGAGGGATCCTGGGCGAGCCCCTGGGTTTTGTGATCCTGGTTCTCTCATCTGTAAAATGATGACGGAAGTGATGTCTCAGTTGCAGAACAGAAGCGAGGACTAAGCGAGATGCTGTGTCGGGAAGCCGTGTGGAGGGTGGATCTTGCTGGGGACCGAGGTGTAGACGGCTCCACTCGAGGTTACAGAATATCCCTGGCAGCTGCCTGCCCCGCGTGAGTCTCACACCACCCTTAACGCGGAAGAGGAGAGCCAGAAACGGTGTTTGCCATCAGCAAAACACACCCCCCGAAACCCTGAGGCCAGCGGTATGCAGCTTGAGGACTGTGTGGGCTCAGTGCAAAGATGAGCCGCAGGGGGCTGGGCTCCCTGGTGAGGCAGCAGAGGGGGCTGACCTTGCAGGGCATCGCATGCCCATTGGGGAGCTTGGGTTTTTATTCCCTAGCACAACGTTTTATCTATTGTGTTCAGTGCAATGTTAACAAACCCATGGTTTAAAGTTTCGATCGTCCAGCCAGTTCAAAATGAAAGAGGAAATCCTGTTTCTTTGCTGCGGGACTTGTCAGAGCCTTTACTATGTGAGGGCTTCCCTCTTAGCTCAGTCGGTAAAGAATCGGCCTGCAGTGCCAGAGATCCGGGTTCGATCCCTGGGTCGGGGAAGATCCCCTGGAGAAAGAAATGGCAACCCCCTCCAGTGTTCTTGCTTGGAAAATTTCACGGACAGAGGAGCCTAGTGGGCTGCAGTCCAGGGGATCACAAAGAGTCGGACACAACTGAACGACTAACACTTACTATGCTAAGGTGCTCCGTGAATCTTCAGTAAGGGCTGGCACTCTGCCGTATCTCTTCATTCTCTGACCCTGCCCTCCCTGGAAAGTCCGCCGGTCCAGGGTTTCCATTTTCTAGCTCCACACGTTGGGAGATGCGGCCACCTCTGGGAAGCTGGCGCTGGGTTTTCTGCTTGTCTGTGCTTGTAATCGTTACTGTGCTTTGCCAGCTTTTCCTGGCCCTCTGTTTGCTCAGACTTCCGTCCAAACTTTCCCTTCTCGTGGGCCCTGGTTCTTAGTGAACGAGCGTACAGAAAGGACGAGGTCAGGCTGGGCCGGCCCTCAGCTGTGTCCTGACACGTCCATGCCTGCAGACTCTTTCCTAGTTAGTCCCAGGGAGGTCGTTCCTCTTTCCTCTCAGAGCTCAGTTGGTGGAGGATCCGCCTAAATAAAACGCAGGAGACCCCGGTCCAATTCCTGGGTTGGGAAGATCCCACTCTGGTATTCTTAGGCTTCCCTTGTGGCTCAGTTGGTCAAGAATCTGCCTGCAATGTGGGAGACCTGGGTTTGATCCCTGGGTTGGGAAGACCCCCTGGAGAAGGAAACAGCTCACCCACTCCAGTATTCTGGCCTGGAGAATTCCAAGGACTTTAGCCCATGGGGTCGAAAAGAGTCAGACACGATTGAGTGACTTTCACGTTCCTTTCCTAGGGCGGGGGCAACACGGCGGTCTAAGGAGAGGAAAGAACTGTCGTAAGACGGAAGTTGCCCATCCCAGGTCCTGGAGTCAGAGGAGACAGAGGTCTGGCTCAAACCCGCTGCCCTCCAGACGCCCCAGAAGGTGGCCCTAGGCCCAGTGCCTGGCAGAGGCCTGTCCTCGTACAGTGTTTAGACCCGCACAGAGTCACCCAGTCTCCAGTCGTGAATATCTGTTGGAAGAGATGGGCCATGTTTCTTTTACTAGAACTCCTCTGTTCCCTTTCTCTTCACTACAGTTCCTTCACAGAAGCCACTCCGGTCCTAGAACTATCAGGGATTCATATAAGGCTTTCTGTCCTAATTTATTCAGCTGCCTTTCTCAAGAGCCCCATCACTTTTGCTCTTTCTCCAGCACTTTCTCTGCTTTGCACCGTGCTGGGAATGCCGGGGAGGTGAAAAGAGAGAGGAGCGGCCCTTCTCACCCTCGAGGTGGGCTCCTGACGCCCCCCTTGGGCAGGCCACAAGCTCTGCTCTTGGCACCTCGTCCAACGGCACCTTGTTCTACGTGGCACCTCAGCCACGTAGAACCGCACCCTCCTGCTGCATTGGCTTCACTGAACATTTTTGGATTTAGAGACAACTCAGGAATAAAATAGCCATCAAAAGCCCTTGGCCAGAGGCGGCCTCTTGGCTTTGATTCAGCTCAGCGATACTTTTCCTCTCCACTGCTCATTTCTCTAATATTTAGAGTAATGCTGTTCCTGGCTCCTTTCTTTTTCCAGGTACTTTGGGTAGAATTAGTTTCTGTTCATTTGTTTTTAAATACATCTGTAAAATCTGTATGGCTGTTTTTGACGTTTTTAAAACTCATAGCTGCTTTAATCACTTTTTCCGGGCACTATTTCGATCCAGATACTTTGAAGGAACTGGGCTGTAGAGCTGGTACACACATGTCCTGAATAAGAGCCCTTTTTTTCCAAGTTTAAAGCGATCTGATTTGGAAGGAGTGAGAGGTTGTCTGTGTTTAAAAATAGCCAGCCAAATATGGGAGGCTTTTTCCAATTACTGTGGAAAGATACTTTCAGGCACCATTAGCCCCCAGACCACAAACTACATATGTTTTACAGCTTGTGGGCATAAATATATTCTGAGATAATTTGGGACAGTTGTTCAAAGACTAATCATTTGAACATGACAAATCCATGGCTGAACTATTTGATCAAGCCAAATATTGTTAATTATTAATGATGAATATAGTTTATTACTATATATGTTAGTTCAACCATATATTTGCATAGTCCATTTACATTTTAAAAGAATATGTGTGTAAATATGATTGTTCAGTCTCTAAGTCATGTCCGACTCTTTGCAACCCCACAGACTGCAGCACACTAGGCTTCCCTGTCCTTCCTTATCTCCCAGAGCTTGCTCAAACTCAAGTCCATTGAGTCAGTGATGCCATCCAACCATCTCATCCTCTGTCACCCTCTTCTCCTTCTGTCCTCAGTCTTTCCGAGCATCAGGGTCTTTTCCAATGAGTTGGCTGTTCACATCAGATGGCCAAAGTATTGGAGCTTTAACACCAGTCCTTCCAATGAATACTCGGGATTGATTTCCTTTAGGGTTGACTGGTTTGAGCTCCTTGCAGTTCAAGGGACTCTCAAGAGTCTTCTCCAGCACCAGAAAATTCTTCAGCACTCTCCTTCCTTGGGCTTCCCAGGTGATGCTAGTGGTAAAGAACCCACCTGCCAATGCAGGAGACACAAGAGACATAGGTTCTATCCCTGGGTCGGGAAGATACCTTGGAGGAGGAAATGGCAACCCACTCCAGTATTCTTCCCTGGGGAATTCCATGGACAGAGAAGCCTGGTGGTCACAAAGAGTCGGACACGACTAAAGCAACTTAGCACATACACACAGCCCTTTTTATGGTCCAGCTCTCACATCTGTACATGACTACTGGAAAACCACAGCTTTGACTATATGGATCTTTGTCGGCAAAGTGATGTCTCTGCTTTTTAATATACTGTCTAGGTTTGTTATAGCTTTTCTTCCAAGGAGCAAGTGTCTTTTAATTTCGTGGCTGCTGTCACCATCTGCAAAGATTTTGGAGCCCAAGAAAATAAAATCTGTCACTGTTACTTACCACTTTGTCCCCATCTGTTTGTCATGAAGTGATATGTGTGTGTGTATACATATATGTATACTTATGTATATATATATAAAGAATAAGCTTCCCAATGGCTTAGATGGGAAAGAATCTACCTGCAATCCAGGAGCCCCAGGTTAGATCCCTGGGTTAGGAAGATCCCCTGGAGAAGGGAATGGCTACCTACTCCAGTATTCTTACCTAGGAAATCCCACCGATAGAGGAGCTTGGCAGGCTACAACTCACAGGGTTGCAAAGAGTTGGACACAACTGAGCAGCTAACAGTTTCAGTCTCATTCAAATAGTATCAGTTCAGTTCAGTCGCTCAGTCGTGTCCGACTCTTTGCGACCCCATGAATCGCAGCACGCCAGGCCTCCCTGTCCATCACCAACTCCCAGAGTTCACTCAGACTCACGCCCATCGAGTCAGTGATGCCATCCAGCCATCTCATCCTCTGTCGTCCCCTTCTCCTCCTGCCCCCAATCCCTCCCAGCATCAGAGTCTTTTCCAATGAGTCAACTCTTCCCATGAGGTGGCCAAAGTACTAGAGTTTCAGCTTTAGCATCATTCCTTCCAAAGAAACCCCAGGGCTGATCTCCTTTAGAATGGACTGGTTGGATCTCCTTGCAGTCCAAAGGGACTTTCAAGAGTCCTCTCCAACACCACAGTTCAAAAGCATCAATTCTTCAGCGCTCAGCCTTCTTCACAGTCCAACTCTCACATCCATACATGACCACAGGAAAAACCATAGCCTTGACTAGATGGACCTTTGTTGGCAAAGTAATGTCCCTGCTTTTCAATATGCTATCTGGGTTGGTCATAACTTTTCTTCCAAGGAGTAAGCGTCTTTTAATAAATAGACAACATATAACATATGCATATGTATTTACATCTTTATCTGCTGGATTACTTGTCCTCCCAGCAGCTCCCCTGCAGCCCCTCTCTAATTTAACCCACCCCTTCTACTGCTGCTAGGGATCCTTGCCCATGGCCCAGGCATGAAGCTGTGACAGAGAGGGACTCATGGCATCTGTAAACGGTGATTAGAATGGTGGAGTATGAGGTGACTCTAAGCAGGAAGGGAGAGATTTATGAGGCTATTCATGGACAGGGAGGAAGTGGGGGTCAGTGACGTGTGAGACCTGAGGAGACGGGAAGCCCTCTGGGAGGGACACTTGAACAGCACAACTTTAAGGACGTGGATGGCCTGGGGGCTGAAGGCCAGCCCCTGGGCTTTCGAGGGGGTGCAGCGTCTGGGGTGCAGCTGTCAGAGGGTGGGGCAGCTGCAGGAGAAAAAAGAAAAGATCATTTGAGACATGACCGTGAAGACAATGAGGTGCGGGGAACCTCGACAGCCTCCCAGGAGTTATCAAAGCCATAGCGAGGATGGAGTTTGGAGAGGAAGGAAGCCCGAGAACCAGTGAAAGCAAGCCCAGGACTGAGAGATGATGAGAATGGGGGAGAGGCTGGGGACAGTGGGGAAGCGTGTCCACGTCACATGAATGGCGGGGGCAAAGGTCAGGCTGGAAAATGGGCACAGCTGTGCAGAGGTGGCAGACCTGGGCAAGGCTCACCCCTGCCCCTCAGCAGCCCTGATTAGGAGGGATTCGGAGGAAAAGGAGACTTTGGGTGCTGGGGCCGGGGTGTCTCAAAGAACCTCCCCATCTCAGGGGAGAGGGTGTGAGCAGACGGCAGACTCAGTCTTGCAGGGCCTCTCGAGACAGCTGTGGGTGACGCTTACGGGATGGGGGACGGGACACGGGCCCACACACACGGGCCCGCACACACAGGTACAGCCATAAGCTGCTGGCCGCTGCGAGGATGGGCTTCAGACCCGACAGCCCAAGGCCCCGGGGGCTCCAGCGCATGCTGGCTGCCCGGGGTCCTCCACCTCCGCCAGCCGCCCCCAGCGCCCCCACAAGAGAGGCCCTTCTTCAGTCCCATCTGTCTTCAACGCTTGACGCAAAAGCCGCCGTTTCTGCAGAATCCCGCAAGACGCTTTGGATCAGAAACAGCCGCTCCGGCTTCTGGATTTATGTCCGGGGAACAAGATGCAGAATTCGAAATGGAGTGTTTCAAAACAATTTCCCCTGCTCAGCAGAAAAGCATTTTTTTTCCTGTGCATTTCTGAGTAGACATCTTCAAGGGGACCCTGCGTTTCTAAGGGCCACCACACTTCCCTTCCAGGGAAGGAAATGTGTTTTGTGTTGCCCAGGATGGAGGTTCCAGGCTGTGGGAGCACTAGACCCCCTTGAGGCTTTGGTGAAGGAGAGCTGAGGATTTGTGAGGGGAACAGTGGGAGTGGGCCGTAGGGGGAACCTGGGGAAAGGATGGGGGTCCACTCAGAGAGCTCAGACCCCTGCGCCCACCCTGCGGCCTGGAGCTGCTGTCAGAGAACACAGGGATTAGGGCGGGCAGGGGCTGACTATGGCCCTCCTGAGGGGCATCGCCCGTCTGGACCGGAGCTGGTACCTGTCCAACAGGAATGCAGGCGTCCGAGGTCCCCAGGAGGGGCCTGGCACGTGTGTGGCAGGGGCTCCGTGTAGGTTTCCCGAGTGAGGGAAACATCCGGTGAGGCGTGGGGGGCGGGGGGTAGGTCTTATCCTTGGCCCTTTACTCCTGGAGATTCTGAGGCATAACAAGGTTAGGCTGATATCCACGTTTACTTAAACAGTAACTGACAAGGGACAGACTCCAGGCTCTGCCTCTGCAGGGACCAGCGTCACTGCATCTGTTTTCGCTCAGCTCCGCGGGCTTCCCTGAACAAAGAGGCTGAGGTTAGGTCAGAAAAGAAAGGCAGAATTTTATGATTAAAGGAAAATGATCTGTATTAAAATGATCCTTTCTGTAAAAAGACCATTTTCTGTTAAGCATCCGTTTTGTTTGCATAAACAAAAGGCCTCTTTAAAGACCTTCTCCGCGTGTGAACCCTACAGGAACCACAGGGTAAGACGTGGTGGGTGTGAGTGTGGGCAGGGCCTGGAGGTAGTCTGCAGATGAAAGTGTTTGTAGAGGTAGGTTGGGATTATGAGTAACCAACCCTACCCCCACCCCTGACTTTTTTTCAGTCTTTATTATTTTTATGTTGCATTTTCAATAGATGCCTAAAAAAAAATCTCAACCGTACAGTGAGGCGACAACTAATAGTGTTTGTTGAGTTGCTGTTAAAAAGAGCCGCAGGTATCCAGTCCCCTGTCAATGGACGTCTAGGTTGCTGCTGTGTCCTGGCTATGTGAACAGTGGTGGAACGGCGTTCGGGGGCTCAAGAGGGAGAGGATATAAATTATGACTGAATTGTCCTGATGGGCGGCAGAGACCATTACAACATTGTAAAGCAACTATGCATGCGTGCGTGCTAAGTCGCTCAGTCGTGTCCAACTCTTTGCAACTCTGTGGACTGTAGCCCACCAGGCTCCTCTGTCCATGGGATTCTCCAGGCAAGAACACTGCAGTGGGTTGCCATGCCCTCCTCAAAGCAATTATCCTCCAATTTATAAAAAAAGAAAAAAAAAAAAAAAAAGAATCACAGGTAAACAGTCTTTTCTTGTCTCTATTCCCAGAAGACAGGGAGATAGTTCTTGAGGTAGGAGCAGCATCGGAGACCCCCTCCCCCCAACGCTGGAGGCATTCCCCTGGGCATGCAAAAACTCTGGGTGTCAGTTGGGGACTCTAGGGGTTCAATGGCACTGTGGCAGGTGCCTTTTGTGACTTCGCTCGTGGGTGTGCAATGGTGTGGGAGGCCGAGAGATGACTGAAGGGCAGGGCTGGAGGCGGGAGGCGACTGCGTTGCACACAACATTAGCTCTACATCCTCCTCATCAAACTAGAGCCATCACCAGCCCCTCCCTGCCCAGCTCTCATCAGCTGTCACCCCGAAACCTCCAGCTGGCAGTCCCGGAGAGACTCCTGATGAAGGCAGGTGACAGGACATCCACATCCATCAGAGCAGGGACTCAATTAGACTCGCTGCCACAGGCGGCAAGGCCTGGCGGGCCCCAAGTCAGAATGTGCCCCGAGTCCTCGAATGTGGGAAGGTGAGTGAAGGGAAGCCTGAACGAATTCACAGCGGCTCTTGGGAGGTGGGACAGTGGTTCCCTTTGGGCTGCCTCGGGGGCACCTGGGTGGGGGGGCAGAAGGACTTCTGGGGGCCACAGGCAGGCTCTCCTGCCTGGCCTGGGTGTTACCTGGGCATGTCCAGTTTGCGGGAATACCCTGAGCTGTAAAACCCTTCTGATGCATCCACTCTTGGGTGTAGATCGTCAGTCAATAAAGCAGAAGGAAAGAAGAGAGGAAGGGAGGAAAGAAGCGAGGGAGAAGGGAGAGCAGTTTAAGTCAAGCAGGCGCTTTGATCTGAGTCAGCAGGCAGTCACATGGACGCCAGCAGTTCTGCTGGGACAGGACAGTAGCATTTCGGTAGGAAGACTGATGGCGGAGGGCAGGTAAGCTGGGATGAGGCTGAAGCCAGAAATCGGGGGAAGGGTTGCAGGCTGGGGCTGTGGCTTAGGTTAGATGGGTGGGCACGGGAAGAGGGTGGGGGGCTCGTTTCAAGGTAAGCGTTACATTCGTGAGCCCGCATGCAGCACACTCTGTTGGCTGCTTTCCTAAGCCAGCATTGCATATCGCGTTGCACAACACTGAAACGCGCTTGCTTTAAATAGTCCTCATGATGCTTGCCGTTATCAGCTGGGCAGGGCCCAGGACAGCCCACTCAGACGAGCCCGTTCATGGCTGAGCTCCAGAGCTCTGGCCTGGCCAGCTCTGTTCTCAGATGTATTCCTTTATCAGGAGGCCCCGAGGGACTCTAGCTGAGCCCAGCAATATGGTTGGCAGCCTGAACCTAGTTTTTTCTTGTTGTTGTTCTGCTTTGATCCGGTTTGGTTTTTATTATATCATGATAATGTTGTCAAATGATTACCCTGCCAGACAAAACTATCAAGACCATTCACAAGATTGATTTAATGGCGGCGTACTTGAGGTTGAAGAGAATATTGCTTTCCAGAGTATATAATGAAGGTTTTAAAGACTGAACAGATCAAGCTTGTTCTATGGAAAAATAATATGAAGGAAGTATTAGCCAGGGTCCCTAGTAGAATTTAGATTTATGCAAATCTTCAGTGTCCCATAATCCAAAATTAACAAACTCAGAATGACACAAATTTGTTAAAATGTAATGCAAACTAAACATCTTAATGCATCTTTCTAGAATTCAACAGAATGTTGACATCTAAATTCACATTATGCACCACATTTAATTTCCGCATGATGAACCAACGGGCAGAAATAGATGAGTTGCTGACACATTGACTTTTTTCCAACTCCCAAGAAGAAAACAAAGGTTTTCAGTCAGAGATAAGGGAGGAGTTCAGCTGGTCCATTAGTCTTTGTAAATCCATAATTACACACACAAGTAATTTGTATGTGTTGCACTAACTGTATTATCATTATTTAGCTTTGCTGCAATGCCAGTCATTGAAACATAACCTAATTTTATTAAGTTTCTCAAAGCCTGGGAGGATCTTAGTTACAAGCCAGTCCTCTGCTCATTAGCGTTGACCTCTATGTTTATTTATTTGGATATTTTTTGGCCTCCTGCCCCCAAGTTAACACCCCTTTGTTTCATAATCCATACTGTCATCCTGCCCTCTTGACCCAGAAGAGAGGCAGATGAATGGAAGCATTGATGCCAACTTGATAGCGTCTGCAAACAGGGAAGAGGCCAGAGTCAGTTGGCTCTGATTTCTTGGGACACAAAGAAGAGAGGAGGAGAAAGGATTCACACAAGTATTTAAGGCGCTTGTGGACTCACACCGAGCAAAGCTCACTCAAGTGACTAAACAGTGCTTGGCCACGAGAAGCCCGGCACAGATAACACTCGTTGTCTCTCGTGTTGGTGTTTTGACTGCCTCTGCTTCAGCCTCTACTCCGTCTTCAGACTTTGTCCAAAGGCCTGGTGCTGTTCAGTCGCTCAGTTGTGTCCAACTCTTTGTGACCCCATGGACTGCAGCACACCAGGCTTCCCTGTCTCACCATCACCCGGAGTTTGCTCAAACTCATGTCCATTGAGTCGGTGATGCCATCCAACCATCTCGTCCTCTGTCTCCCCTTTCTCCTCCTGCCCTCAATCTTTCCCAGCATCAGAGTCTTTTTCAGTGAGTCCAAAAGGCCTGGTATCCCCACTCTGACTTCCAACCAGCTGAGCAGCCCTTTCCCGCTTCAAAGAGAACAGGAAGAGTCAGATGGGATGATCAGCAGGACAGGTGGTGCTAACCGAGGACGTGAAAAAGAAGGCAAGGCTTCAGCCTGCGTGAGGGACCACAGGATCTGAGCGGCCTGGGTAAGAGGAACGTGGGTTCCCCAGATCTAGACACGCTCACGAGACACGTGGATTCTGAAGTTGTTTTTTAAAATATTTATTTATTTGGCTACCTCGTGTCTTAGTTGTATCATGTGAGATCTTTCACTGTGACTCGTGGGCCCCCGAGCACACAGGCTTAGTTGCTTTGGGGTGTGTGAGAGCTTAGCCCCCCGACCAGGGATCGAACCCCCATCCACTGCATCAGAAGACGGATTCTTAACCTCTGTTCCACCAGGGGGTCTCAGTTCTGAAGTTCAACAATTAAGCAATAAATAAAATGAATTTTTACTTCACTGAGTTAGTTTATTACTTATAAAGTTAACTACTAGAAAGGCTGTGCAGGAAATGTAATTGAATTATAAAAAGGTCAAAATAGTTATGAAATTATATTATGCAAACTACGCAAAACCTTGGGAAATTATGGTGTTGTAATTTTAGAAAGAAAAAAACAGAATTAAAATTAAATGCATGTCACAAATACAGTAATATAAAAATATGGAGCTTTGGATGAAAGATAGAATCATAAAACTGGAAATAATTGTTAAGATTTTGGGTAGTGTTTTGTTTTCTTTACTCAAAAAGTTATTGAATATTGTATTGCTTTAAATTAATCCACTCCAGTGTTCTTGCCTGGAGAATCCCAGGGACGGGGGAGCCTGGTGGGCTGCCATATCTGGGGTCGCACAGAGTTGGACACAACTGAAGTGACTTAGCAGCAGCAGCAACAGAGTTTATCTGTTATATCCTTGTCTATTTTTATACTTCAATTTTTCAGTGTTCTTGTGTTGTAGGCATGTCTCATACATAACATGTACTTGGAATTTTTCCCCTTCCCCTGTCTTTGCTTTACTTTGGTTTTAACTTGTAGCATGATAGCATTTATATTCATTACGATTATTGATATATTTCAGTTCAGTTCAGTTCAATCTCTCAGTCATGTCCAACTCTTTGCGACCCCATGAACCGCAGCATGCCAGGCCTCCCTGTCCGTCACCAGCTCCCAGAGTTCACTCAAACTCATGTCCATGGAGTCTTTGATGCCACCCAGCCATCTCATCCTCTGTCGTCCCCTTCTCCTCCTGCTCCCAATCCCTGCCAGCATCAGGGTCTTTTCCAATGAGTCACCTCTCCACATCAGGTGACGAAAGTATTGCAGTTTCAGCTGCAACATCAGTCCCTCCAGTGAACACCCAGGACTGATCTCCTTTAGGATGGACTGGTTGGATCTCCTTGCAGTCCAAGGGCCTCTCAAGAGTCTTCTCCAACACCACAGTTCAAAAGCAATTCAGACTTGTTAACACCATCTTATGTTGTTATTTTCGTCTTACTTTTTCCATGCCTCTTTCCCCCATTCCTTGCCTTTTAAAAAAGACTAACAAGACTTTTATTTATTTGTCTTTGTTATCCTCTTTTTTCTTCTTCTGGTTTGGAAGCTAAATGTTCTATTACTATTTTTGTCAGTGATCTTTCTTGAGTAAACAAAGCCTAACTGTTATCAATATCTTACAATAACTATCAATATCTTACTCTTACTCCACAAATATAAGAATTTTGGAATGCTTTATTCCATAATTAGGCATCATTTTTATTAAAAATTGCATGTTTTCTCATTTATTCTCCTGCCATTCTTTCTTGTGTCTCCGATTTTCCCTCTGGGATCACTTTCCTTGATCTTGGAGTAGATGCTTTGAAAGTTTCTTTTGTAAAGATCTGCTCCTGGGAACACTGGGCCTTTATTTCAAGGGTTGCTATTTCACTCTTAGTCTTAAAACAGTTCTTCTGTGTTTTTTTTCCAGCGATTGATGACATCGCTCCAAGTTCCGGCTTCCTTTTCGTGTGTTGAAGCTTCTGCTCTGGGTTTACTTGTCATTCCTCTCTGAGAGCCCACCTTTCTCTTTAGCTGCTTATCGGGTCTCCTCTTTGTTTAGATACTTTATAGTTCACTCTGGCATGCCCAGATGATTTTGTTTTTATTTGTTCTGTTCGGTAAGTTTTCTTCACCTCCTTCTGTTTTCTCCCCCTGGGACTCCGCTTGTACTCTTTCTATCCTCCACAACCTCTGTCTCTTTCCCACGGTTTTCTTGTTTTCAATCATATATGCTCTTTTCAACTACTATTAACAAACTGTGTAATCTATCTATTGAGTTTTCAATTTCAACAATTATAGTTTTCACTTTTAAAAAGTTCTATTACAAACCAAAACTACATTGAGAACCACCTCACACTGGTCAGAATGGCCATCATCCAAAAAGCTCCAAACAATAAACGTTAGAGAGGATGTGGTGGAAAGGGAACCCTCCTACACTGTTGGTGGGAATGTAAACTGGGGCAGCCACAATGGAGAATATCCAGAAAAACATCTACTTCTGCTTCATTGACTATGCTAAGCCTTTGACTGTGTGGATCACAACAAACTGTGGAAAATTCTTAAAGAGATAGGATTACCAGACCACCTTTCCTGTCTTCTGAGAAAACTGTATGCAGGTCAGGAAGCAACAGTTAGAACTGGACATGAAACAACAGACTGGTTCCAAATCAGAAAAGGAGTAAGTCAAGGCTGTATATTGTCACCCTGCTTATTTAACTTATACGCAGAGTACATACATCATGCGAAATGCTGGGCTGGATGAATCACAAGCTGGAATCAAGACTGCCAGGAGAAATATCAATAACTTCAGATATGCAGATGATACCACCCTTATGGCAGAAAGTGAAGAGGAACTAAAGAGTTTCCTGATGATGAAAGAGAAGAGTGAAAAAGCTGGCTTAAAACTCAACATTCAAAAAACTAAGATCATGGCACCTGGTCCCATCACTTTATGGCAAATAGATGGGGAAACAATTGAAACAGTGACAGACTTTATTTTCTTGGGCTCCAAAATCACTGCAGATGGTGACTGCAGCCATGAAATTAAAGGACACTTGCTCCTTGAAAGAAAAGCAATGACAAACCTAGACAGCATATTAAAAAGCAGAGACATTACTTTGCAGACAAAAGTCCATGCAGTCAAAGCTATGGTTTTGCCAGTAGTCTTGCATGAATGTGAAGGTTGGACCATAAAGAAGGCTGAGCACCAAGGAACTGATGCTTTCAAACTGTGGTGTTGAAGAAGACTCTTGAGATTCCCTTGGACTGCAAGGAGATCAAACCAGTCAATCCTAAAAGAAATCAGTCCTGAATACCCAATGGCAGGAATGAAGCTGAAGCTTCGATCCTTTGGCCACCTGATGTGAAGAGCCAACTCATTAGAAAAGACCCTGATGCTGGGAAAGATTAAGGGCAGGGGGAGAAGGGATGACAGAGGATGACATGGTTGGATGGCATCACAGACTCAGTGGACATGAGTTTGAGTAAACTCTGGGAGTAGGTGATGGACAAGGAAGCCTGGTGTGCTGTAGTCCATGGGGTCGCAAAGAGCTGGACACGACTAGCGACTGAACAACAACTATGGAGAACAGTATGGAGGCTTAAACTGATAAAAGAGCTACCATATGATCCAGCAATCCCACTCCTAAGCATATTACTTGGAAAAGACAAACAGTCTCATTCAGAAAGATACATGCACCCCAGTGTTCATAGCAGCACTATTAACAATAGCCAAGACATGGAAGCAACCTAAGTGTCCATCAATAGATGAATGGATAAAAAGAGGACATATATATGTGTGTGTGTGTGTGTGTATGTATATCATATTATCATCCATAAAAAGAATAAAATAAAGCCATCTGCAGCAACATGAATGGACCTAGAGATTATCATAGTAAGTGAAGTCAGATAAAGACAAATATCACACAATATCACTTGTATGTGGAATCTAAAAAAATGTTGATACAAATGAACTCATTTACAAAACAGAACCAGACTCAGAGACATAGAAAATTTATGGTTACCAAAGGGAAAAGGCAGAAGGAGGGATAAATTAGGAGCTTGTGAGTAGCAGATACATATTACTATATGTAAAACAGATAAACAAGACCTATTGTATAGCACAGGAAATTGTATTTAATACCTTGTAATAACTTATAATGAAAAAGAATCTGAAAAGTATATAAAGTATATATTTATATATAGGCGTGCATGCATGCTAAGTACCTTCAGTTGTTTCTGCCTCTTTACAAGCCTATGGACTGTAACCTGCCAAGCTCCTCTGTCGGTGGGATTTCCCAGGCAAGAATACTGGGACGGGTTGCCAAGCCCTCCTCCAGGGGATCTTCCAGACCCAGGAATTGAACCCACATCTCTTACGTCTCTGGAACTGGCAGGCGGGTTCTTTACCACTAGCAACACCTGGGAAGCCCATACATAGATCTGAATCTCTTTGCTGTACACCTAAAATTAACACAACATTGTAAATAACTAAAAAAAAAAAAAAAAAAAGTTCCACTAGATGGTTTTGTAAATTTATCCATCATTTTGCTTCTTGGTCAAATTTATGATCCTGTCCTTTATTTCCATAAATATGTCATAGTTAAGAATTACGTATTCTTTATCTGATAATTTAAAAATATGAACTCCTTTGGGGTCTAAATCTGTTTGTCTCCTTCTATGTTGTTTGTTTATGTTTTTGGTGAGCTTTTTGAACTCGTATTTGCTTGAGAGGACATTTCTTCCGAGAGAACTCTCGCCTGCCTTTGCCACCACTGAAACTGGCCCCGTCTCTGTGAGTGTCCTCCGAAGACCCCAGCTGATGTCAGTCACCCCTGGAGCTCCCGACGGCAGGACAGCTCTTGGCCTTCGTTCCCGGGGGAACCCCGCACTTCTCATTCACTTACTGCTCCCAGCTTCTGACTGCTTTCAGCTTACTTTGTGTGTAGCAGCTGCAGTGTGGGCTCTAGCCCGTGGGCTGTGGAGTCCTGAAGAGTTCCTTTACTTCTTATAAGTCCAGCAATGAAGTCACAGCTACGCTCTGTCTCAAAAGAGATGTCTCCTTTAACTCAGACTTCCTCGGCATCCAGCATAGAGCTTGGCCCTGCATTTAAGGAGTGGATAGGACTTCCCTGGTGGTCCAGTGGCAAAGAGTCTGCCTGCTGAACGCAGGGGGCACGGGCTGATGCCAGGGTGGGGAGACCCCCATCCCACGGAGCAGCTAAGCCCTGCACCGCAACTTCTGAGCCTGTGCTCTGGAGCCCGGGAGCTGTAACTACTGAAGAGAAGACCCTGCAGTGAGAAACCCATGCAACAGAGAGTAACCAAAAAGACCTTTTAAATAAAATAAAAGGCATAGATAAGTAATACAAATGTTACAAATCAACAGCACAGCCACATTTACTGTGTCAGCCTCTATGTCACTTTTAGAAAATGGTAACCTATGTATCACTGACCTAGAGCCAGACATCCTGGAATGTGAAGTCAAGTGGGCCTTGGAAAGCATCACTACAAACAAAGCTAGTGGAGGTGATGGAATTCCAATTGAGCTATTTCAAATCCTGAAAGATGATGTTGTGAAAGTGCTGCACTCAATATGCCAGCAAATTTGGAAAACTCAGCAGTGGCCACAGGACTGGAAAAGGTCAGTTTTCATTCCAATCCCAAAGAAAGGCAATGCCAAAGAATGCTCAAACTACCACACAATTGCACTCATCTCACACGCTAGTAAAGGAATGCTCAAAATTCTCCAAGCCAGGCTTCAGCAATATGTGAACCGTGAACTTCCTGATGTTCAAGCTGGTTTTAGAAAAGGCAGAGGAACCAGAGATTAAATTTCCAACATCCGCTGGATCATGGAAAAAGCAAGAGAGTTCCAGAAAGGCATCTATTTCTGCTTTATTGACTATGCCAAAGCCTTTGACTGTGTGCATCACAATAAACTGTGGAAAAGTCTGAAAGAGATGGGAATACCAGACCACCTGATCTGCCTCTTGAGAAATTTGTATGCAGGTCAGGAAGCAACAGTTAGAACTGGACATGGAACAACAGACTGGTTCCAAATAGGAAAAGGAGTTCGTCAAGGCTGTATATTGTCACCCTGTTTATTTAACTTATATGCAGAGTACATCATGAGAAACGCTGGACTGGAAGAAACACAAGGTGGAATCAAGATTGCTGGGAGAAATCTCAATAACCTCAGATACGCAGATGACACCACCCTTAGGGCAGAAAGTGAAGAGGAACTAAAAAGCCTCTTGATGAAAGTGAAAGTGGAGAGTGAAAAAGTTAGCTTAAAGCTCAACATTCAGAAAATAAAGATCATGGCATCCGGTCCCATCACTTCATGGGAAATAGATGGGGAAACAGTGGAAACAGTGTCAGACTTTTTATTTCTGGGCTCCAAAATCACTACAGATGGTGACTGCAGCCATGAAATTAAAAGACGCTTACTCCTTGGAAGGAAAGCTATGACCAACCTAGATAGCATATTCAAAAGCAGAGACATTACTTTGCCAACAAAGGTTCATCTAGTCAAGGCTATGGCTTTTCCTGTGGTCATGTATGGATGTGAGAGTTGGACTATAAAGAAAGTTGAGCGCTGAAGAATTGGTGCTGTTGAACTGTGGTGTTGGAGAAGACTCTTGAGAGTCGCTTGGACTGCAAGGAGATCCAACCAGTTCATCCTAAAGGATCAGTCCTGAGTGTTCATTGGAAGGACTGATGCTGAAGCTGAAACTCCAATTCTTTGGCCACCTGATGTGAGGAACTGACTCATTGGAAAAGACCCTGATGCTGGGAAAAATTTAAGGTCGGCAGAGAAGGAGATGACAGAGGATGAGATGGTTGGATGGCATCACCGACTCAATGGACATGAATAAGTTTGAGCAAGCTTGGGGAGTTGGTGATGGACAGGGAGGCCTGGTTGCTGCAGTCCATGGGGTTGCAAAGTCAGACATGACTGAGTGGCGGAACTGAACTGAACTGAACTGCACAGTAGGAGACAGTCATATGCCACTGCTGAACACTTGAAATGCAGCTGGGACAATTGAGGTGGTCATCAAGTAAAAAATACAAGACTTTGAAGATTTGGTGTGAAAAAAGAGTGTAAAAAGTTTCATTGTTAATTTTTATATTGATTACACCCCAGACAGTTACTGTCCTGGACTCTTTACTTGCTAAGCCGTGTCCGACTCTTTTGTGACCCCATGGGTATAGCCTGCCAGGCTCTTCTGTCCGTGGGGGATTCTCCAGGCAAGAATACTGGAGTGGGTTGCCATGCCCTCCTCCAAGGGATCTTCGTGACCCAGGGATCAACCTGTGTCTCCTGCCTTGCAGGTGGAATCTTTACCACCAGGGATTAGCTTAAATAAAATATATTATTAAAGCTCATTTCACTTTCTTCTTTTTTTTTTTTACATTTTTAATGCAGTTTCTAGAACCTTTTAAGTGGCAAGTGTAGCTCACATTATGTTTCCTTTATTGATTCCCTTCACTGAGTAGATCTGAAGACCAAGAAAATGGCATTTTCCCTTCCTAAACTGGTTCATGACAAAAAGATGACCTTAATTCATACTGACTACATCTGTTAAGCTTGAAAACAAACTGCTAGTTATCTCAATACCCCAAATAAGGTATTTCAGAATCTGCTCTACTTTTAATCTCATTTAACTCGGGTTGGGAGCAGAGGGCTCAGAGGGGAGACAAAGGCAGCAAACAGAAGAAGGACCAACAGGATCCTTAGCAAGGTAAGTTCACTAGGAAATTAAGATTTTTTTTTTTCCAGTTGCACCACATGGCCTGCAGGAAAGGCAAGATTCCTAACCACTGGAACACTGGGGAATTCCTGAAAGTAAGATATTTTTTAATCATCAGACTATCTTGCATTGTATAGACAAATGATACACTTAATTTAGGTAAAGGTGAGCGATAAAGTGAAAGATTCCCCAAGATTATTTATAAACAGTATATTTATAAACAAATTATAAATAATATATACTCACATGCACCAGATCCAGCAAATACAACATCCTCCTCTTGGGGAGTAACTAACATGGATCTGTGCATTGACTAAAGGTAAAGTGCGAGTCTTACAAGACCCATGACAGTCCGCCCCGGGTCACAGAGGGGGCTCTGTGTCTCTTGCTAAAGCTCTACTGTGAAGCTCAAGAGGGACAGAACGCAGGAGCCACTGGAGAGGCCTTTCCACTAGAGCTCAGAGAGGATTTCCCTCTGTGCAGAGGAAGAGGACACAGGCTCCTACTTGAATTATAGGTTCACCATCTTTTGGGCTTCCCAGTCGGCACTAGCAGTAAACAACCTGCCTGCGGGCAGGAGACGCAGGTTCAATCTCTGGGTCGGGAAGACCCCCTGGGGAAGGAAATGGCAACCCACTCCAGTATTTTTGCCTGGAGAATCCTATGGACAGAGGAGCCTGGTGGGCTTCAGTCCATGGGGTCACAAAGAGTCAAACACGACCGAAACGACTTAGCATGCACGCACGCACAGTACTTTACCCACAGTCTCAAGGAAATTCCAGAAAACCAAAAGATTTTCAGAATTCATTTGAAGGTGAAAGCCGATATGAACTGACATGAGGCCATTCTCTGTCCTTTTTATCTCAGTTACTGTGATGAACATACAGAAATGACGCGTGTGCTGGTGTGTTGGGCTGTGAGCCGCTGCCCCAGCCTCCTCGGGATGTTACCCTGCAGCACATCTGAAATAGATTACCTTCATGAAGCCCCACATGTCTGGAATTTGGAAACACATCTGACCCCGTGAATTTTAAAGAAGGGACTGTGAGCCTATCTGTGGGCACCACAGCCCAGAAGGAAGACAGCCCAGAGCGTTCCGTACCTGGGTGTTCTCCGGACCTGGGCACTTACCCCAGGGTTACTTTTCCTGTCTGTGCTTTAGTTAATCCTGCCAATGGAAAGGACACTTGGTGGATAACCACGATGGCCAGATATGCTTTGGACACCCCGGGGTAATGTGCGTGTTCTGTTTCTGATGGGAGCCAGTCTTTGCAAGTCTATATGAAATGACAGTAAATGAAATTTACCTTCTCTAAACTTACTAAAACAGAGAAAGGATTTGAAGGATCTTTTTTTAGTATAACTGCAAAGAGAAAAAGCATCCTGTGAGTTAGGAGAAGAGACTGGTGTGTGACATGTTGTGTTCTTGTTAAGATTATACATTCCTCTCAGAAACCATGCAGCATTCTAATCTACTGAGAGAGCTTGATTGTTCTCAAATTTCCTATGAAGAATTATGATTTTAATTCATTTTCATGAAAGATTTTAAGGATTGGAATGAACATTGGCAACAAAAATATAATCAAATCTGCTTTACCTTAACCAGGGATTCCCCCCGCCCCCCTTAATCCTACCCTGTTTCTTTAACAACACTTCTAATTATCTGGCTTTGGTGAAAGCATTTATGGTTTCTTTCTTGGAAACATTTCCTCAGGGACTATTCATATCCCACCGCAGATGGAAGTCACATATTTGTTAATGTTTACTGCCTTTGGACCTAAATTTCATTTTGCATGAAGTCAGAACATGAGAAAACTAATCAAAAAATTATACTTTTTTTTTTTTTAAAGAAATTTTTCCGTTTCTTTCTCCCTGGAAGTGTAAATATGTAAATCTATATATAGCTTGCACTATGCAATGATTGCAGTCATATATCTGTCAAATTACTATTTGTTTGCTCTTGAGTATCACTGCTTTAGTATAAACTCAGAAGTCTGGGATCGTCAGCCTAGGTAACACACGAGACACGACGTGCCGTTCAAACCCTGTGTCCCTCGCAGAAGTCCTACACACCAGCCCACTGCGTTTCCTCCACCTTCCCACCTGCATGGATCATCTTAGTTGTGCCGTGAAAATCCAGACAAGGGTACCTACTGACAAGGCCACTCTGCAACCCCAGGAAGGCAACACCTGAGTGCAGCCCTACTGACAGCAGGCCTGTAGGGATGCTGAGACCCCCACTCACGCTCCTTTCCTGGAAGCCCCTTTGTCTTTGGACAGGTTGGTCTCTGTTGCCCCATGGAGCTACCATGGGAGCAGGAGTCTTGCTCTGCTTCTCCCATCTCCCAGTTTTTATGCCAGCCGCAAATTTGAGCACAGTTTCAGGAAAAAGTTCACCTGCCCATGGCCTAGAGGTATAGTATCTCACACCAGCCTGCGTGTGCCTTTTCTGGCTCAGCACCGCACCCTTGATGTCTTGGAGTTGCTCAATAAATATTTGTTACATTGATCACTGAAGGAAAGTACTTTAAGCCACAAGCCTGAGTATTTAATCCTTCCTCTTTTTCCTTTGTGTTTATATCCAATCACCAAATTACAGCCCCCAAACCCACTGAACGTATCTCAAAACCATCCTGCCTCCTAAGGACTGCAGTGTCAGTCTCCTGGCTTAGTCCTCAGCTGGGGAGGAAACTCTCAGTGCCTCTAGCATCCTAGACTGAATGAAGCCATGCATCTCAGGCACACTTTTAGCGAGTGTCTTCTCTTAGACTGCGCTCCGCAGAGCAGGAGCGAACTCTGTCCGGGGGCTGCCGCGTGCTCTGTACCCGGCATCAAGATCAGCACGTGCTAAATACTCAGATGTGTTACCAGCTATTATCTTAGAGCAGCGACAGTGATCCTTGTCATTCCAGTGGAAGATGCCTGCTAATTAGAATTTGAATGAAATGCAATCTTACCAGTGACACTCATGTCATGACTCATGTAACAGTTGTAACTCTGGTTTGACAACGGATTTGGAATTTGGTAAAAACCAACAAGAAGTTTTCCGTATCATTTAGCTATATGGATTTGATAATAAAGAGCATTCTATATTTTATTATATTCAAATTGTGTGTTATTCTTTTTTATCTGTTGTAAACATATATTTACATTCACATACCTATAAACACCTAGACAGCATATTAAAAAGCAGAGACATTACTTTGCCAACAAAGGTTCATCTAGTCAAGGCTATGGTTTTTCCAGTAGTCATGTATGGTTGTGAGATTTGGACTATAAAGAAAGCTGAGCGCCGAAGAATTGATGCTTTTAAACTGTGGTGCTGGAGAAGACTCTTGAGAGTCCCTTGGACTGCAAGGAGATCCAACCAGTCCATCCTAAGGAGATCAGTCGTGGGTGTTCCTTGGAAGGACTGGTATTAAAGTTGAAACTCCAATATTTTGGCCACCTGATGCGAAGAACTGACTCTTTTGAAAAAACCCTGATATTGGGAAAGATTTAAGGCAGGAGGAGAAGGGGATGACAGAGGATGAGATGGTTGGATGGCATCACCAACTCAATGGACATGAGTCTGGGTGGACTCCGGGAGTTGGTGATGGACAGAGAGGCCTGGCATGCTGTGGTTCATGAGGTCGCAGAGTCGGACGTGACTGAGCGACTGAACTGAACTGATACTGACCTATAAACACATTTTTATTTTCAGGGCTGGTTGTTAAATATTTACCGATATACTACTGTTTGTGGTGGTTTTATCAGAAATGAATTTTGCCAATTAAAAAGCTTGCTGGACATGACCTTGATAGATAGAAAATGCTACATCCTTGTCCTTTTTAATCTGCACTTACATGATTCCTGTAAATGTAGTCATGTCATGATTACATGATTCCTGCGCCTGTTGTAACAAAGGACCACAGAATGTGTGTCTGAAGACAACAGGCCTTCATCTCCCACAATTCTGGAGGCTAGAAGTCTGGGACCAAGGTGTCAGCAGGGCCCCGCTCCCTCTGAGGCTCAGGGACGAGTCCTTCCTTTGCTCTTTCCGGCTCCTGGGGGCACCTGTTGGTCCCTGGGGCCCCGAGGCTTGGAGACGCATCTCTGCCTCTGTCGTCACATGTGTGTCCCCTCCCCCCGAGTGCCCCACATCCTCTTCTTTTGAGGACACCATCCATGCTGGACTAAGGACCCCCTCACCTCAGTGTGACCTCACCCTGACTATTTGTGTCTGCAATGACCCTATCTCCAGTAGGTCACACACTGGGGGTTAGAACATCCACATCTTTTGAGGGGACACGACTCAACTCATGACAATTACTAACAAAGAAAAGAGTTAGGTAAGGTTCCTTATGAGATCTTACTTAGTCAACTCTGTTTGTTGTTGTTCAGTCGCTAAGTTGTGTCCGACTCTTGGCACTGCAGCACGCCAGTCTTCCCTGTCCTTCACTATCTCCTAGAGCTTGCTCAAACTCATGTCCGTTTAGTCAATGATGCCATCCAACCATCTCATCCTCTGTCGTCCCCTTGTCTTGCCTTCAGTCTTTCCCAGCATCAGGGTTTCTTCCAATGAGCTGACTCTGCATCAGGTGGCCACAGTATCGGAGCTTCAGCTTTAGCATCAGTCCTTCCGATGAATATTCAAGGTTGATTTCCTCTAGGACTGACGGATCTCTTTGCTGCTCACCTTTGATTTCAATTACAATAAGGCCCAGGAAACACTGCCTACCCTCCCTTTCCCTCCTGCCCTTCCTGCTTTCCCAGGGATTGTGATTCTGAGTACGGAGGTGATCTCCGCATGATAATGGTTTGGAGTCACAGTTCTACCTGTTGGCTAAGTGCTTCCAGGGTGGACACTCGAATCGAGCTCGTGTGCAGGCTTTCTGACCAGCAGACCTGAGCTCAAATTCTAGGTCTTATGAATTCTGTGACCTTGGAAATGTTACTTCAACCTCTTTGGACATCAGTTTCTCATCTGTAAATGGGAATACTACTTTCTATTTAATAGCACTGTTAAGAGGATTTTATGGGATAAAAGACTATGCCTGACATGTAGTAAGGGCTCAATTAAAGCACCTTCCCAACCCAGGGATCGAACCCAGGTTGGCTGGGTTGGGAAGATCCCCTGGAGAAGGGAAAGCCTACCCACTCCAGGATTCTGGCCTGGAGAATTCCATGGACTGTATAGTCCATGGGGTTTCAAAGAGCTGGACACGACTGAGTGACTTTCACTTTCACTTATTATTACTATTGTTTGTTGCTGTTGCATTACTGGATAAATCCCAGACCAAGAGTCAATGTTGTTTTAAATCATTGTTTTTCACATGTTGGAGCATCTGCTGCAGGTCAGTTACCCCAGAAGCCAGCACTGAGGTAGAGGAGATTCACATGCCAGACTTACTGGATTCACGTGCTGGAATTACTCTCAGAATCGCATGGGAAAATCAATGCGGCAGAGCCAGACAGAGTGGGAACGTGAGGGCCCTGCGGCCTCAGCCAGTCCTCCAGACCGGGGAGTAGCAGCGTGGACTCTGAGGCTACAGCGGCCCCAGCTGTAGTGAGGGGACTGGACCCTTACACTCCCACAGCATCCGGTCACTGGGCACGGGCTGCCCCGTGCAGGCAGCGGGACCTGGGCTAAGGCTGCCCCCGCAGAGGCTGGTGGTCCGGGGAGGGAGCACCTGGAGCTGCCCGACGGTGCTCTCAGCTTGGGGCTGAGCTCATCCGTCCCAGACGGGAGGGGCCGACGGACGGGGCTGGGAACCTGGGTCAGGCACCACACGCCCCTAGTGTCCAGTGGATGTGAGATATTTCTACCCGGCCCCCACAAAGAAGCAGACTTCATAAATAAGTAATTGCACGACCACTTCTGCGAATCTTCCTTCATAAACCCAAGGTGCTGAATTCTCAGGTCCTTTCTCCACACTTGCTTACCTTAGGTGAAATAGGCTCTAATGGAAGGAAGACTGTCCTTGTCACAGAGGCAGGTCACCCGAGTGCTAAACCCTCAGCAAGCTCTGCTCAGCTCAGAGTGCAAGCAAGCCCCCCACCCCACCCCCCGTACCCCCACCACGTAAAGGCTGTAACAGCCTGTGGGCTGGGGTGCCTGGGGGTGGGAAGCAAGAAGAACCCTATCACCTTAGCAATCCCAGTCCTCTCCCCACCTTAAGTCCACTGTTCCTTTATCCAGAAAGTCTGGGCTCCCAAGGTCGCCATGATGACTTTAGTTTATACCCTGCACTCTAAAAAATCAAAAGTAATATGAAGGACCAGAGACGAGACCACTCTTGTCCTGATCTGGCATCTGACTCAGCCTGGCTGCATCTAAGTGTTGGCACCATGGGTCAGCTCCCCACCTGGCGTCCATCTGGCCTTTCTCTGTCTTGACTTGGGACACACGGCTCCTTCTTTGCATGACCCTCTTCTTTCTTGACCCCTGTCCAGCTCCTGGCTGGCAGCTCCACAGGACCATCGGCCTTAGCTGAAGATCTTTGGTGTTCAGTGTTTGTCTTGTTTTGACTGCTGCTAACCCAGTGTTTTGGGGCTTCCCTGGTGGCTCAGTGGTAAAGAATCCACCTGCCAATGTAAGAAACGCAGGTTCAATCTCTGGATGGGGAAGATCCCCTGCAAAAGGGAAGGGCAACCCAGTCCAGTGTCCTTGCTCAGGAAATCCCATGGACAGAGGAGCCTGGTGGCCTACAGTCCATGGGGTCACAAGAGTTGGGCATGACTTAGTGACTACACGACAACAACAACCCAGTGTTCTTAGCTGCTCCCTTATTCTTCTGGATTTTACTTACACCTCTTCTGAGATACAGCAACCAGTGGAGAAGCCTTCTGCTATGGACCCGACCTCCCTGCTCCTCAGGTGTGAGGACAGTGCCCTGGGTCCAGGTTTGGTGGGAGACACAGCAGCTCTCCTAGCTAAGTAAGAGCCTGTTAGTTTTGAGCGAGGATGGCAGGATGGGGTGGTGGAGAGAGGGCTGGACCGGGAGCCAGTCCTGGTGGTAGGAACCTGCACTGCCAGTGCTCCAAGAAGCTTACTGATTGTATCATCACAAAGGGGATGAAAGCCCAGAGGAAAGCAGCTTACCTCGGTCACAGAGCTACCTAGTGGCAGAACTTGTATGGAACTCTGAGCCTGGAGGCTGGTCTCCTGGTCTCTGCTCATAAGCAGCATAAACTCAGCAAACGTGTGTATCTGAGCCTCACCTTCCTTATTTTCCAACAGAAGACGCAGCTTCCCTAGTGGCTCAATGGTAAAGAATCTGACTGCAATGCAGGAGTTCTGGGTTTGATCCCTGGGTCGGGAAGATCCCCTGGAGGAGGGCATGGCAACTCATTCCAGTATTCTTGCCTGGACAATCCCCATGGACAGAGGAGTCTGTTGGGCTACAGTCCCTGGGGTCACAGGGACTCAGACACAACTGAGCGGCTAACACTAGTGGCTAGCAGTCCCCTCAGATAGGATCAGTGAGACCAAACACGACCATGGAAGTAGAAGGGGTTTATAGAGTCTAAGTGCAATGTAATGTGAAGTCTCTCATTTGCCTTTTTGACAGGCTATGCTGCTGCTGCTGCTGCTAAGTCGCTGCAGTCGGGTCCGACTCTGTGCAACCCCATAGACGGAAGCCCACCAGATTCCCCCTTCCCTGGGATTCTCCAGGCAAGAACACTGGAGTGGGTTGCCATTTCCTTCTCCAATGTGTGAAAGTGAAAAGTGAAAGTGAAGTCACTCAGTCATGTCCAACTCTTCACGACCCCAGGGACTGCAGCCTACCAGGCTGCTCCATCCATGGGATTTTCCAGGCAAGAGTACTGGAGTGGGGTGCCATTGCCTTCTCCGTTTGACAGGCTATAGATAGCTCTATACCTTAACTTTCTGGTGCTTATTTTTTGAGGCAGAAGTTTACATGTATAAGTTACAGGAAGAGACTAACACACATATCACTCACCTAAGATTAGACTTAACTTACCTACTTGGGGCAAGCACTTAACCAATCAAGTTATCTAAGATTTTGAAGAATAGTAAACTTTGCTGCATTTTTCATGATTAATCTAATTTTTTTCTCACAATCTATAAAGTGAATTCAATGAAATTATACACACACAACTGATTTTTTTAAAGGCTATATTCCATTTATAGTTTTGCAATGTTGGCTCTACTCCCTGTGCTGTACAAGGCATCCTTGTAGCTTATTTATTTCACACGGAGCAGTTTGAACCTCTTAATGCTCCACCCCTGTGCCGCCCTCCTCCCCCCACCCCCACTATAACCGCTACTTTGTTCTCAATCTCTATGAGTGTATTTCTATTTTATTGTATTCACTAGTTGGTTGTATTGTTTAGATTCTGCACATAAGTGATATCATACGGTATTTGTCTTTCTCAGTCCAACTTATTTCACTTAGGAAAATGCCCTCCACGTTCATTCATGCTGTTGCAAATGGCAAAATCCCATTGTTCTTTTTATGGCTGAGTAGCATTCCATTGTGTATATGTGCCACATCTTCTTTATTTGTTCACCTGTTGACGGATATAGAGGCTGCTTCCGTACCTTGACGGTGCTGTGCTTAGTCGCTCAGTCGTGTCCAACTCTTCGTGACCCAATGGACTGTGGCCCGGCAGCTCTGCTGTCCATGGGGATTCTCCAGGCAAGAACGCTGGAGTGGATTGCCATTTCCTCCTCCAGGGGACCTTCCCGACCCAGGGATCGAACCCAGGTCTTCCATACCTTGGTTATTGTAAATAATGCTACTGTGAACACTGGCGTGCATGCACCTTTTCAAATGAATGCTGCTGCTTTTCTGAGACACACCCAGGAGTGGGGCTGCTGGATCGCTCTATCCTCAGCTTTTCTGAGAAACCTCCATATTGTTCCCCGTAGTGTCTGTGTGCACATTCCCAACGTACAGCTTATTTTGGGCTCCAATAATTTGTAGAACTAGGGAAGGAAAAGGAAGTAGCTAGAATGAAAAGCGTGTCTCACACTTCTTCAACATTTGAAACATCAAAGTGGAGCAGAGGAAAAGAGTGCTCGGTTTGGACAGGGGGCGTGGACGTGAGCAGGGTGGGTTTACGTAATGGGGGTCACTGCTCACCGATAGGCCACCGCTGCATCAGCAAAGTAAAATGATACCATTCCAGCCTCACCAGGTGGCTGTGAAGTCAAGCAAGAGAATGAAGGAGCTTTGTAAACTCTAAAGCAGACCCAAGCTTGTGCTCAAGCCAGTTCAGGTTCCGAGGACACCACTGGCCCATACGCGCTTTCCCATTGTTTACCTGCCTGCTAACCTTCCCCTGGATTGCAAGGAGATCCAACCAGTCCAGCCTAAAGGAGATCCATCCTGGGTGTTCATTGGAAGGACTGATGGTGAAGCTGAAACTCCAATACATTGGCCACCTGATTCGAAAAGCTGACTCATTGGAAAAGACCCTGATGCTGGGAGGGATTGAGGGCAGGAGGAGAAGGGGACGACAGAAGATGAGATGGCTGGATGGCATTGTCAACTCAATGGACATGAATTTGGGTAAACCCCGGGAGTTGGTGATGGACAGGGAGGCCTGGCGCACTGCAGTTCATGGGGTCACAAAGAGTCGGACACGACTGAGCGACTGAAATGACTGACTGAACCTTTTTAGAAAGGCGGTTTTGTATGGAACCTGCATTTCTGTCTCTTCTAGGCAGCCCTGGACTGACATTTCCGGGAGCAGGAGCATCAGGGCAGCCCACCTGCCATGGAGACTGGCTGACGGCTGCCACTCCCCACCGGGCCACCTCTTATCTTTTATCCCATTGGAATGTTTCTTGTAAAAGAGTGAAGAGATAGTGAAGCATTTCTTAGATTCAAGTCTTCATCAAAAGCTAGAAAAACACAGACAGAGGGTTGCAAGGCTCGGAAAAATGAGAAGAAGCACCTTTCTTTGCTGAAGCTTATGTTTACATGTTTTCTATGAAACAAGTCTATCTGTGTTCAAAGCACGTCCTAAGATGCCTTTATGAAACAAGCCCAGCCTGAATATCGTGACCTGACTCCACATGTCAGACAATGGTAGCGATACTATGTCAGCATCTCCTCATCTATTATTTCTCCTGCCCTTTCTACTTAGCAGGATAGGAACTGCTTTTACAATCATTGCATCCTTTTGTAACCCTGAAACCCTTTATCACAACGTTTTGCAGTGTTACATAATCAGTTTCAAGGTAGTTGCTCAGTCATGTCCGACTCTTTGTGACCCCATGATTGTAGCCCACCAGGTTCCTCTCTCCATGGGATTCTCCAGGCAAGAATACTGGAGTGGGTTGTCATTCCCATCTCCAGGGGATCTTCCCAACCCAGGGATAGAACCGGAGTCTTCCGCATTGGCAGACAGATTCTTTACTGTCTGAGCCACTTAGCATAGTGGTATATAATAAGTTCCAAGTTTCTCCAATTTAAGTATGACTGCCTTACTTTTTTTTTCTTTTACCTTTTTTTAAAAAAAAAAAATTATTTTGGCCTCACCGCACGGCATGTGGCATCTTAGCTCTCTAACCAGTGCCCCCTGAAGTAGAAGCTTGGAGTCCTAACCATGGCCCACCAGGGAAATCCCTGAATTGCTTATTTTTAATCTCCCACATTTCCAGCCTTAGGTTCCAGTTCACGTTAGGAAATATGAATTTAACGACCTGAAGGACAGACAGATGTCCACCATCTGCTGTAGGAAGTCACTCGTGCAAGACGTAAAAACTGATTCAGAGTCTGAGATCAATTATAAAGTCCAGAGGCCAGTCTGCCCGCACTTCCTCCTGATTAGCCTTGAGTACTTTCCTTGCAGGTCATGTGTTCCACCTTTACTTAATGACATTTAAACACATTCCCAAACACCCAGGCTAGAAATGTGGTTATCTAGGGTCCTCTTTCTGCTGTACCTTCCACATTAATTTAGCTGCTACCTGCCATGAGTTCTATTCTGAAATGTCTCTGGAGTCTGTCACATTTTCCATCCTCACTGTCAAATATCATTGCAATAATTTTTAAACTTTTCCTTTTCTTGTCTTTTCCCTGGTTCCAGGCATTTTTGTGGTAAGACTCCTCGCTATAAGCAGTTTTGCTGTACAGCTAATTGGCCATAAGACAAATTTGATGCAAAAGAGAAGGCCATAATAAAAAAGATTAAAAGGACATAGTGAAACATGAAAAATTAATAACAAAAATTTTAAAGACTTTATTATGAAAATATAAAATTATGAAAAGTATTTGAATACATTTAAAATATATAGATTCAAGGTTATAGCTGAATTGGGGGTATATCTTAGAGAAAGCAATGACTCTTTCTCAAATTTGATCATTAAGGATTCAAGATCTAGTGTTAGACATAATTTCTTTACCAAATAAAAAAATCTGCTGCAAGTCTCTCCAGATTTATTTTTCTGGGCTCCAAAATCCCTGTAGATGGTGATTGCAGCCATGAAATTAAAAGATGCTTGCTCCTTGGAAGGAAAGTTATTACCAGCCTAGGCAACATATTAAAAAGCAGAGACATTACTTTGCCAACAAAGGTCCGTCTAGTCAAGGCTATGGTTTTTCCAGTAGTCGTATATGGATGTGAGAGTTGGACTATAAAGAAAGCTGAGTGCCAAAGAACTGATGCTTTTGAACTGTGGTGTTGGAGAAGACTCTTGAGAGTCCCTTGGACTGCAAGGAGATCCAACCAGTCCATCCTAAAGGAGATCAGTCCTGGGTGTTCACTGGAGGGACTGATGTTGAAGCTGAAACTCCAGTACTTTGGCCACCTGATGCAGAGAGCTGACTCATTTGAAAAGACCCTGACGCTGGGGAAGATTGAGAGCAGAAGGAGAAGGGGACGACAGAGGATGAGATGGTTGGATGGCATCACCGACACAATGGACATGGGTTTGAGTGAACTCTGGGAGATGGTGATGGACAGGGAGGCCTGGTGTGCTGCGGTTCATGGGGTCACAAAGAGTCAGACATGACTGAGCGACTGAACTGAACGGAACTGAAAACAAACGGGGACACTGCTGTTTCTCATCAGCACATGGAGCACATGTAACCGCTGGAACATATCCGGGCTACACTGGAATGCTGAGTCACCTACCCAGTCTATGTCATGGTTGTTTAGTCGCTAAGTCATGTCTGACTCTTTTGTGACCCCGTGGGATGGAGGCCCCTCCATCCATGGGGTTCTCCAGGCAAGAATACTTGAGTGGGTTGCCATGCCCTCCTCCAGGGGAATCTTCCTGACCCAGGGTTTGAACCCACATCTCCTGCATTGGCAGTTAGATTCTTTATCACTGAGCCACCTGGGAAGCCCCGTTTCCCTAAATCATGTAAGTCATATTCTGTGCCAAATACCAAAATTCCATCTACATCACATTCTACATTATCAAATAGCAAAAAAGTTCATATTTTCCAGAAATTTACACTCATCGGGAATCACATAACCCTCTTTCTTCTGAGTGAGGAGGAGGACCTTGGTTTTTCTTTTGCCTCCAACTTCTAATATTGTTCCTGTTGATAAATTTTGTAAAAAGCAGAGGAGAGAACAGGCAGATCTATCTAAATCGGCCACAGAATCAGTCAGTCTTGAAGACCGTTGTGAATTACCAGTCGAATCCTTTATATCATCTTTCATGGCACTGCAATCAAACTGTGAACCAGTTGCTTTATTCTTTAGAGCAAAATTGTCCTACAGCCAGTTCGCAACACTGCCTGCAGCAGAGATGCTTATGGTGAAAATATCAGATGTGCTTTCCCCCACCCCACTGCATTCTCTATGTCGAATACATATTTACATACAAACAAATGGTATAAACACCTCTCTAGTTCCTGTGATCTTCTATCATCTGATCAAGTTCAAAGTTCTTACCACAGCACCTTCAAGAGCTGGGCCCTTGTTTATTCCTTCAACCTCAATTTTTATATTGCCTGTGCCCGTGCTCTGTCATGTCCAACTCTTTGCAACACCGTGGACTGTAGACCGCCAGGCTCCTCTGTCCTTGGGATTTCCCAGCAAGAATAACTGGAATGGGTTGCCATTTTCTTCTCCAGGGGATCTTCCCAGCTCAGGGACAGAACCCAGGTCTCCTGCATTGGCAGGCGAATTTTGATACTATCATACTGTATTCAGACCCCACTCAATTCATTCATGATTTTCTGAAATTTTTATTGAACATCTATGATATGCTGAGTGTTCTCGTAGGTTCTGAAGACACAGCAGTGAACACAACAAACAAAAACACCCAGTCTTCTGGAGTGTCTATTCTGGGGATGGGTCGGAGCTGGCAGACAATAAACTAAACAGGTAGAATATAGAGTGTTTGAAAGTTATATGTGATATGAGAAAATAAAAAATAGGAGGATGGGGTGTAAGAGGAGAGATGGCAATTTCGTGTAAGAGGATTAGGGTCATTGACTACAAACTGGAGGGAGAGAAGGGTGCCTGGGGGGAAGCTGGAGGGGAGTGGACAGGGGGGAAGTCGAGGTGGGGAGGAGAGATGGGGGAGAGCGTCAGAGCACTCAGGGTCTTGGGCAGCCACACGAGGACTTCATCGTTTACCCAGTGAAATGAGAGTCACTGGGGTGGTCTGAGCTGTCTCAACATGACCTGTCTTAGCATATACACGGATCGATCATCCACTTCACTCGGCTGAGAACAGACTGAAGGCTCTGCCGCAGTCCATGTGTCACAAAGAGTCAGACACAACTTAACGACCAAACAACAACAAAACCTGCGGTAGATGATGGTGACTTGGATGAGTCTGGAAGCAACACAGCTGGTAAGATGTGATAGGGTTCTATCCCTGATCCTTTCAGTGGAGCCAAAAGGATTTGCTGAGAATCTGGAGATGGGGTACGGAGAGGATTCAGTAGAGACACCGAGATATGTCCACGGGGTCCCAAAGAGTCAGACACGACTGAGTGATGAACACAACAGGTGTGAGACGCTCCCTAGGGGCCTTGTTGCAGGGCCCCCCTCACAGGAGTAGGGCCGTTCTCACCTTCCGAAGCTGACCTCATTCTCCGTGTTCACATGGATTCTGCACTTGTTTAAACGCACTTCCTTTCTGGCCTCTACTGTACCTCTTATTGCGTTGCATTATAATTATCGTTATCTTTTCTCTTCCTTTCATCTCGCTATCCTGCTACTCATCCTCAGCATAATTCCTGATACAAAATAAACAATCAGAAAAAGTCCATCGGATAATTCAAGTCTCTCGGGGCCACAGTCTCCTATGTTCAGTTGTTAGATTTCTTGATACACACTGCTATTTTTTCTCTCCCACAAAAAGAGCTGTTTGGCACACATCGTTTTAATCGATGTGAATTAAATTCTACATTTCTTGGCATGCTTTTTTTCATATTCCCTTGGGCATGTGATGTATCAAGCATGAGTAATATCTGGCACACAGAATCTCTAATAGCTTCCTTGCAATGATCGAGTTCTTGAGAAAGGGACTATTTGGACAGGGAATGCCCCAGTTCCTTGAAAATGGTGCTGACGAGGAGACATGGCAGTATAAACAATGAGCAGTGGATTTGGTTTGGGGGCCCTCAAAGCCTTATGCATGGAAAATTGGAACCATTGCGTAGTATCTTTTTAGCAGCCAGTGAGTCAGTAATGATAGCTTGGCCTCTGAATATTGGATGCATTTATTATGTCTTCCTTTAGTGTTTGGCATATTTTGAAAGGAACATAAAGTAAAAAACTCATTTTAACAAATTCCACCCCACACCTCAAAGACTCAAGTTTTGGGAAAAGCAGTTGCTTATGGAGATAAATTTGGAGACGGAAATGGCAACCCACTCCAGTGTTCTTGCCTGGAAGATGCCCTGGAGAAGGGAAAAGGCTACCCATTCCAGTATTCTCGCCTGGTGGGCTGCCGTCTATGGGGTCGCACAGAGTCGGGCACGACTGACGTGACTTAGCAGCACCCCATACCTCTCCACCTTTACCAGCCCACCAGTCCTTCTCTGCATTTCCTGTTTTGTCAGAACTTAGCCTTAACATATGTTTATGTCTATTCTTCTTCTTTATTTATTTATTTTTTTACATGAATGGGCCCCTGCTGCATTATTTTTTCTATCACATGGGTCAGGAAGATCTGCTGGGAAAGGATAGGCTGCCCACTTCAGTATTCCTGGGCTTCCCTGGTGGCTCAGTTGGTAAAGAATCCGCCTGCAATGCGGGAGACCTGGGTTCGGTCCCTGGGTTGGGAAGATCCCCTGGAGAAGGGGAAAGGCTACCCATTCCAGTATTCTCACCTGGAGAATTCCATGGACTATACAGTCCATGGGGTCTCAAAGAGTCAGACACAACTGAGTGACTTCCACTTCACTGCATTATTTTTTCTGTCACATAGTTTTATTTAAGAAGCACAAGCTGGAATCAGGATTGCCGGGAGAAATATCTATAACCTCAGATATGCAGATGACACCACCCTTATGGCAGAAAGTGAAGAAGAACTAAAAAGTCTCTTGATGAAAGTTAAAGAGGAGAGTGAAAAAGTCAGCTTAAAACTCAACAGTCAGAAAACGAAGATCATGGTATCTGGTCCCATCACTTCATGGGAAATAGATGGGGAAACAGTGAAAACAGTGTCAGACTTTATTTTTGGGGGCTCCAAAATCACTGCAGATGGTGACTGCAGCCATGAAATTAAAAGACGCTTACTCCTTGGAAGGAAAGTTATGACCAACCTAGATAGCATATTCAAAAGCAAAGACATTATTTTGCCAACAAAGGGCCATCTAGTCAAGGCTATGGTTTTTCCTGTGGTCATGTATGGATGTGAGAGTTGGACTGTGAAGAAGCCTGAGCGCCGAAGAATTGATGCTTTTTTTTTTTTTCCCAATTTTATTTTATTTTTAAACTTTACAATATTGTATTGGTTTTGCCAAATATCGAAATGAATCCGCCACAGGTATACATGTGTTCCCCATCCTGAACCCTCCTTCTTCCTCCCTCCCCATACCATCCTTCAGAGGCTCGAGACTGAGCTAAATGCCTCACCGGCTCCCAGCACCATCCCATGCTTTTGAACTGTGGTGTTGGAGAAGACTCTTGAGAGTCCCTTGGACTGCAAGGAGACCCAACCAGTCCATTCTGAAGGAGATCAGCCGTGGGATTTCTTTGGAAGGAATGATGCTAAAGCTGAAACTCCAGTACTTTGGCCACCTCATGCGAAGAGTTGACTCATTGGAAAAGACTCTGATGCTGGGAGGGATTGGGGGCAGGAGGAGAAGGGGACGACAGAGGATGAGATGGCTGGATGGCATCACTGACTCGATGGACGTGAGTCTGGGTGAACTCCAGGAGTTGGTGATGGACAGGGAGGCCTGGCATGCTGAGATTCATGGGGTTGCAAAGAGTCGGACACGACTGAGCGACTGAACTGAACTGATATACATATACATCATTATTGTTAAGTACAGTATGTATTTGTATACATATATATTACTCTATGTATTTTTATGCATATGTATATATAGGTATATATGTGTATATATACACAAAGCTGTTCATATATAGGCTCCATGCTAATTATCTGTAGGATACTTTTTAAAGGGCATTTGCTGTTATGATTTTTGATGTATAATTGACAAGTCTGAGAAACCCAGCAGGATACACTGGTGTCCACAAACACAGGCTGTGCAAAATTTAATCAAGTCCCAGTTTCCATTATCAAAGCCTCATTAACCAAGCCATCCACGCTCATTTTGCAATTGTTGGCTGGCCAAAAAGCAAGTAGCAGATGTCGACCTTGCAGAGGTTCACTTAATAGAGCTGAGCTTGATTCAGACTCAATCGCTGCTCCCCGGTCGTCAGAGGGGCCAGCAGGACCGCAGAGGTGACATCACGTGTACACTGCCAGCTCCACGCTCAGGCCTGACTCACACCTTTGCCCTGAAAGGCTCTGCTGTGGGTTTGCTCCAGGGTGGAGTGGGGATGTGACTCACCCGATGACTCAGCCCCCACTGCGCCCCCAGACCTGCTGATGGAACTTCCATGCGAGGAGTTAATTCTGTCCCACCCTGCTCACCAGCAAATTGGTAAAGAGCCACAGCCTAGGATGGCCTTTCACCGGGCAGAATGCAGCTCATCCCTGCGAGTCTCCATCCCCACCACCCACTAACCCCACTACCCAGCTCCCTAATGGCACTTTAAACGCAGAGGGGTCATTTAAGTATAATCCATCAAGCCTGGATGTGTAATATTGTGACTACAGATTTCAGCTTAGTCTGTGTGCTTAATTGTGTGTGCTGTGTGTGCTAAGTTGCTTCACTCGTGTCCAACTCTGAAACTCCATGGACTGTAGCCCGCCTGGCTCCTCCGTCCATGGGATTCTCCAGGCAAGAATACTGGTGAGGGTTGCCATGCCCTTCTCCAGGGGATCTTCCTGACCCAGGGATCAAACCTGAGTCTCTTACATCTCCTGCATTGGCAGGCGGGTTCTTTACCACTAGCACCACCTGGAAGCCCCATGTGCTTAATTAGAGGGATACGATTTATCTGTAGATAAATCCACCAGCCTGAGTGCAGTTTGAGCCTCTTTGCTTCTTAGCAGGAAGACAATAGCTTCGCACAGTCTGGCGTAGAGCAGACTTCAGGTTTGGGGTGGGTTCTTTGTCCTCTGCTAAAGCCCCACACTGCTCCCTGCCCCTCCAGAGTCACTTCTTCGTGCGCTCTGGTTGACAGGGTTATGAACGGTACGAGATAAATTCTGTGCTGCCAATTGCTGGTCCTTGGGATTCTTTTGCTTTCTCCCTTCTTTCAGGAGATGCTGCTGTTTCTCCCCAAATTGTCCTTTTCTCCTCAAGTTCCTTGTGGAGTCGGCATCTGCATTAAATCAGTGTCTGGTCTGTGTTTGTTCAGACCTTTCTGTCTCGCCAGAGACTTTTCTGGGACTGGCTCTTTTTGTGGTGGAGAGGCTACTTCTCTGACATTCAGGAAACTTCATTAGTAGGCTAGGAAAGACCAGCTTTTAGGTGCAATCATCAGAGAGCGTTTTCCCTACACGCCCACACCCACATTGAAATGGGCCGTCTCTATGTCAAATACCATTTCTGCAATTTAAAAGTCATGTGAGACTGGCAGGAGGGTCCTCTCAGCACCTTCCCTCCTGAATCTGGCGCTGCATCCTGGCCTGTGGTTTGGGGTATTAGCAGATGGGAGCTGACATGCTTGAGGAGAAGTGAAACAGGAGGAAGCATGCTTCTTTCCCCATCTGGGTAGCATGTTGTTGCAGGTGGGGCTGGAAGAAGACGGCTCTGATCCTCTCCCTCGGGTGATGCTCATTCTGAGCCATGGCTTTAATTTTCCTTTCCTAAATTCTTCCCAGTTGGCCAGTGAAAAGCACAATACCATTTGCAGGAATCATTTTTTTAAATTTCATCCCCACTTCTTCAATCCACCCTTTGAAAGTGCAGCTTGTCAAAGAGAAGCAAGGGCACAGCCGTGCTGTATCCCAGCACACAGTAACACTTGCCACCGCATGGAAGCTCAGTTTAGGGGAAGAAGGTCTGAGTAGGAGCCTGGATCGCAGGAGGAGACCCCACTGCGGCCTGGAGGAGGTGAGCTAGCCTCTCCTGCCCACCCCCCCGCCCCCAAGGCACATCTTGAAACGGAGCAGTACCCTGCAGTTCTTGCCCCCCATGTTTTCCACCTGCCTTTTGTCTGTGGAAACATGTTAGCCAAAGAATACGTTTAATCAGAGAAGTGAGAACAGGCAAAAACAAAGGAAGACAGTCAAAGGAGACCAAATAATAACTGTACTCATTAAGCAAAGTCAAGGACATTTAGTTCCTTCTCAAGGACCACAGATAACATTCTGAGCTGTATCCTGTGAGCTGTCATAGATGCTGAACACATGGAAGAAGCTAACTACATGATGACTGCACTGTAGCCGTGACATCAGCGGCCACAATTCCAAGAACTGGCCTCAAGGAAATGGGAACAAACTGGCCCCGGAACTGAAGATTAACTGTACGTAAAACCATTAAGATGACGCTGATCAAACCATTGGGGACCAATTTCAAGAAGACTGGCAGAGCTCACCATGCTGTTTTGGCATGTAGCCCCCTCCCTCCGTCTATAAAAACGTCTTGTCCACCGATCGTCAGCGGGAGGAGTCGGCCTTTGAACAGGCATCCGTCCTACCCCCCTCCACAATGGTTGCTAGCATCCAAAATAAAACAAAAGTTCCTTCCCACCAATCTGGCCTCTTTAATGGCTTTTGAGTGGCGAGCAGCTGGACCGCCCTTTCAGTTACTATCTGAAGGCAGAAAGCCAGCTCGGACCTCCCAGCCCCTTCTAGCCTACGATCCAAGCACTTAGTTAATTTGTGATTACACTCATCCTCCCAAGAAAAAGAAAGAAGCACACATAAGTGATTATCCAAGTCCCAAGAGGTGCAGAAGATTACACTAATGGAAAATCTGCTCTAAGTCAATGATGTAACCAGACCAGATGACCGTCCAAGCCCAAGGATTCCTGGAGTACACGGCTCTCACTCAGAAATGACGGCCGGAGAGAGGGAGTGTGAGCTCGTGTCCAGCGTGCTCAGCACAGCGCAGGGAACAGAGGCACCGAGAGGTGAGAGCTGCTGACAGAAGTGACACTTGTGTTGTTCACTGTCTGTAGAAACTCCTGGTGATGTCATAGTCACGTATGTCATCTGTCTGTGTGGTTTCCACGGAGCAAACAGGAGCATGCTGCTGCTGCTGCTAAGTTGCTTCAGTCATGTCCGACTCTTCGTGACCCCATGGACTGCAGCCCACCAGGCTCCTCCATCCATGGGATTTTCCAGGCAAGAGTACTGGAGTGGGGTGCCATTGCCTTCTCTGAGACAGGAGCATACTTTGAATTTAATGTTATATTGTATCTTTCCATGAAAGATGCCTCATTTGAGCTCCTGGACCATGGTCTATCAGATTAGATCAGATCAGTCACTCAGTCATGTCCGACTCTTTGCAACCCCATGAATCACAGCACACCAGGCCTCCCTGTCCATCACTGTCCATCGAGTCAGTGATGCCATCCAGCCATCTCATCCTCTGTCGTCCCCTTCTCCTCCTGCCCCCAATCCCTCCCAGCATCAGAGTCTTTTCCAGTGAGTCAACTCTTCGCATGAGGTGGCCAAAGTACTGGAGTTTCAGCTTTAGCATCATTCCTTCCAAAGAAATCCCAGGGCTGATCTCCTTCAGAATGGACTGGTTGGATCTCCTTGCAGTCCAAGGGACTCTCAAGAGTCTTCTCCAACACCACCCACAGTTTAAAAGCATCAATTCTTCGGCGCTCAGCCTTCTTCACAGTCCAACTCTCACATCCATACATGACCACAGGAAAAACCATAGCCTTGACTAGATGGACCTTTGTTGGCAAAGTAATGTCTCTGCTTTTGAATATGCTATCTAGGTTGGTCATAACTTTCCTTCCAAGGAGTAAGCGTCTCCATCTGCAGTGATTTTGGAGCCCCCCAAAATAAAGTCTGACACTGTTTTCACTGTTTCCCCATCTATTTCCCATGAAGTGATGGGACTGGATGCCATGATCTTCGTTTTCTGAATGTTGAGCTTTAAGCCAACTTTTTCACTCTCCACTTTCACTTTCATCAAAAGGCTTTTTAGTTCCTAATTTTACTACAAATAAAAAGTTTAGCATCATGCTTACTCGGGAGAACTGAACAGTCTAGTAAGAAGAGTATGGACTTCATTCAGGTCTTTCTGGAGTTCTTCCTGGCTACAGGAAGTCAGGACCTCGTAATTAGACGGTGCCACCTTGGAAGCAGAGACGTGTTCCAGAATCCTGGGATGTTACCTGGCATGGAAAGCTCTGTTTGTGCTTCTGCCTGAGATGCCTGACCAAATCCACTGGTGACTCTTGACCAGGTAGCTGCTCTGCAACCTCAAAGGATGTGAAAGGCTTGTCTTGGGTGGTGCCTCAACCCAAAGGTGTAGAGCCCTGAATCTGATGCTAACTCTTCCGAAGCACAGTTCTTTCCATCTTGTTTGTGACTCCCCATCTGCCCAGCACTGCCTTGCTGCCGCCTCCCTGCCAAGGTGACCTGCCGACTTCAGGCTCAGCCCTGCGAGGATGCAAGCCCACCAGCATCACAGCTGGTGGTCTACTCAGAGCTCCACACTCAAGCGAGTGGGCTCTGGAGCTGGTGTGCTGCCCCGGGTCCACAGCGTGGGCTGCAAGGGGCAGAGCTGATGCTTCTAGAATGCTCGGGGAGTGAGGGTCCCCCACTTCAGTCCTCATCCAGGGTGAGCCCGTCTGTCCTGCTTTGTCCTGGGGGGTCCCTTCAGTCAGCTGAGCCCATCACCTCTCACCCAATACCTGCTCGTCTCTTCTCCCAGGTGGGAACCATCCCTGTGAGAGCTCTTACCTCCCAGGTGTCTGCCCTTTACCCCCAAGGCTGGTCCTTGAACCGACCTGGATAAACTCCCTGATTCTGAAAACCCTGGCTTCCTCGTGGCCCCAGGAGCTCCCCAAGGCAGACCCCATTCTGGGTTAAACTGCTGAACTTGTGAGTCAGGCCTGCCCAGCAGCTCTGCGTGGTCTGACCCCAGCATCTCCCAGCCCTCTGCCCTCACTCCAGGCCCCTCGGCCTTCCTCCTCGTCCCACAGGGACCTGTTAACCTCAACCCCAACTCTGGTCCTTTGTAGGAGCTGAGCCTCTGCGCTTGTGCTCTCCCCTCTAATTTCACCTGAGTTGCTCCTTCTTAGGAGAAGGCGATGGCACCCACTCCAGCACTCTTGCCTGGAAAATCCCATGGGCAGAGGAGCCTGGTAGGCTGCAGTCCATGGGGTCGTTAAGAGTTGGACATGACTGAGCGACTTCACTTTCACTTTTCACTTTCACGCATTGGAGAAGGAAATGGCATCCCACTCCAGTGTTCTTGCCTGGAGAATCCCAGGGACAGGGGAGCCTGGTGGGCTACCGTCTATGGGGTTGCACAGAGTCGGACACGACTGAAGCGACTTAGCAGCAGCAGCAGCTCCTTCTTATCAAGCACATCTCAGCTCACATGTTGCTTTTTCATAAAGACCTTCCCTGATGACCCGTCTCTGTCTCATCCTTCTTTTCAAGATCTCTCCAGAGTCTTTACCACTCACTGACGTGCTCATATTTATCTTCATTATCCTGTGTGTCTTTGTCTGTCTCTGGTCCTACAATTTAAGCTCCGTGAGAGCAGGACCTCACTTGCTCAGCCTCTGCTGCGTCTCAGCACCTGGGACATCTCTCGGTCTGTGGACCCGCTCAGCTAATGCTTAGACAATGCATGAGTAATAACTTCTTCCACACATGGTTAAAATTCTCCCTTCTCACTTTTAAAACTTGATTTATTTTAAATTTGATTTTATAAAATATATTTATTTTATAAAATTTTATTTTATAAAATAAAATAAGTTTTATTTTAAAACTTTATTGTGAATAAAGCAAAATCACTTTCCAAGGCATTCTCCATTATCTCTCTGCCCTCTCCCCCATCTTTCCCTTGGCTGGGCCCGAGGCCCCGTGCATAGGCAGAGCTGGCACAGAGACCTGGGTGGGGGAGCTGGGCAGTCAGGCGGAGGCACTGCTGGACCAGTGGGTGGGGCTCCAAGCTGTGTGCCAGGCAGGGTGCAAAAGGCTGGGAGACTGAGTCCTACCCCCTGTGAGGGCAGTAATGGGTGACAAACTGGATTGGCTTGAACCGTGAGAGAAAGAAACTCCACGGCCCCCCTGGAATGAGAGGATTAGTTGAAAACTGTTTGCAAGAGGGCTAGAAAGCCAGGCTGCCTTTAGGAAGTAGTGGCTCTGAGAAGAGCCCCTCTCAGATCTCACATGGATGCTCCAAACACACAGCCCACACACCCAGGACCATGGTGACCACCAGCCCACACGCCCAGGACCATAGTGACCATCAGTTCACACGCCCAGGACCATAGTGACCATCAGCTGACACGCCCAGGACCATAGTGACCATCAGTTCACACACCCAGAACCATGGTGACCATCAGTCCACACGCCCAGGTCCAAACTGACCATCAGCCCACACACCCAGGACTGTTGTGACCATCAGTCCACACACCCAGGACCGAAGTGACCATCAGTCCACACACCCAGGACCGTAGTGACCATCAGCCCACATGCCCAGGACAGTAGTGACCCTGGTCTGCAGTAGAGAGTAAAGTGTAGACAGTGCACAGAGTGTCAAGGAAACTAGATTCAGGAGCCTTCAGATGAAATCTAATGCATCTACTATTCAATATAATTCTGACTCCTAACAATGATATAAACTTTGCATCCTCTGGGACATTTTCTTTACGTTATCTTGCTTAATCCTATAGCAACCTCACATAGGAAGCAGAGCAAATAATACCATCCTCACTGTTGAGTAAATGGAAACTCTGAGTGGTTACGAAATTGACCAGTGTCATACATGTCATCAGGCTCTTACAGGCTCAGTAGGCTCAACTGAATCCGAGAAACTGCTCTCTCTAAGTGTTCACTTTGAGTAACTTATATTAACCCCAAGTCCTTTCCATAAAGTTGTAACTATTTATTTTATAAAAAGAATCTTAATTTATCAAAAGAATAGATACGACTTATTTAAACAGCAAAGTCCTCTCGAGGTACACTAAAATAGTTTAAAACATCTTTCCTGATGTATGAAACTGGTGCATTTAAATGATCAGATTTATTGTGTGAATTAAATAAGCAAACTGGATGATGTAAGGAATTCCCAGAAATCAACAAGAAAAGGCAAACAAAATAAAAACGGACCAAACATTTTACTAGCTGAGTCATGGAGAAGGAAGCCCGGAAGCCAAGCAAACATCTGCTTGAGAAGCAAAGCTAGCCCCCCTCTCCACATCCTCCTGGACTCGCGGCTGCCCACAGGGACCATGGTTCCCTGGCCGTGCCATCTAAGGATGCGGCGAGATTTTGCCAGTGGAAGGTTCGCAGAAGGAATCTGTGCAGTTTCTGCCTTGTTTGCCAATAAGAAAATTGCTTTCCCAGAAATTCTTTAACTTTTTCCCCAAAGTTAGTATGTGGCAACTGCCCAACTTCAGCCACTGGGACGAAGAGGATGACCTAAGTGATGGCAATGTGACAACAGGGAGGACCCCTGACTAAGCATGGGGCAGGGCCCCCAACACACCAGCCTGACCGCCCACGCAAGGTGGCGACGCAAGAGAGAAGAACTGGAGCAGCTCAACTTCACCCTGAATAACACAAAGTTCCACCCAACGAGTGGTCTGGGAAATTCAGATTGAAAGCAGATGCCATCTCATACCCTAAAGTTACCAACATTTTAAAAGTTCGATGATACTAAATATTAGCAAGACTCTGGGAAATAGGAAACCCACGTATAGTTCTGCCAGGAGCATAAATTGGTACAACCATTCAGAACACCATTTGTCAATATTACTGATGTGGAAAATGACCACCTCTACAGCCTTCACTTCCCTTCTAGGGACAGTAAACTTACATATGGAGACCATCGCTGCGGCAGTTCCAGCCTCACTTTCATTAGCAAAATTGAGAACAGTCTGAAAGTCTAGGGATAAGGGATGGATAAGTTGTGATACTTTCACACAGTTGAGCACAATCGACTTTAAACTGGATACACTGCATCCACGCGCGGCAGCATGAATAAATTTCAAAACCATGGAACACCCAAGAGAAAAACAGTTGAAGAATATGTACAGTGTGATAGCACTTGGTGAAACAGAGTATGCAAAGCATAACAGAGTTTTGCTTTGACTACATGTTTGTGGTAAGAATATAAAAGTGTGATGGAAGAATACTTACCAGATTCTTGATGTGGTTGTCTCTGGAGAAGGAAGGTAAGATGGATCTGTGGAGAGAAACAAGGAGGTTTCAACATTGTTCACAGTGTTTTATTTCTTGTGTGAAAAGATGTCATGCAAAAATAAATTTTGAACTTTTAAATAACATAAAAATTAAAATTCTACATCTAATTTTCAGGATTATGCTTTTTGCACAAAGCATCCTGCACGTGTGTCTTCCTGGTGATGAAAAAATAGAGTGTCTCTCAGGAACAGCCACCCAGAGGTCAGGTTTTATCTGGCTTTTGAGAACACCTGGTTCATTTGGGCTGGGAGAAAACTCTGGGCCTTCTGCTTAGTGCATCACTCAGCAGCTAGTGTCCTCAAATCATACATGACATTCCCTATGCAATAGGAGGGCTTCCCAGGTCGCTCAGCTGGTAGAGAATTTGCCTACAATGCAGAAGACCCTGGTTTGATTCCTGGGTCGGGAAGATCCCCTGGAGAAGGGATAGGCTACCCACTCCTGTATTCTTGGGCTTCCCTGGTGGTTATGCATGGATGTGAAACTTGGACCATAAAGAAAGCTGAGCACCAAAGAATTGATGCTTTTGAACTGTGGTGTTGGAGAAGACTCTTGAGAGTCCCTTGGACTGTAAGAAGATCAAACAGTCAATCCTAAAGGCAATCAACCCTGAATATTCATTGGAAGGACTGATGCTGAAGTTGAAACTCCAATACTTTGGCCACCTGATTCAAAGAGCTGACTCATTAGAAATGACCCTAATGCTGGGAAAGATTGAAGAGGGGAGGAGAAGGGGAAGACAGAGGATGAGATGGTTGGATGGTATCACTGACTTGATGGACATGAGTTTGAGCAAGCTCTGGGAGTTGGTGATGGACAGGGAAGCCTGGTGTGCTGCAGTCCATAGGGTCACAAAGAGTCAGACAGGACTGAGCAACTGAACTGAATTGATGCAATAAGAAGCTTTCGGCCTCTTTTCCAAGAAGATAACATCTTTCACAGCTGTCAGAACACCTACATTTACCTCCAGACTCTTGTGGTCAGCACAAGTTTGATTCCCACTTGTGTAATAATAAACCTGGTTAAAGGGTTTACAGTGCAGCCTTGAGGCTCCATGTGGTTTGAGCGCCCATAACCCCCAGGAACTGGAGATCACATCCTCTGGCCTACAATGGGACATGAGATGGGTGGTGGGGAGGGCGTTTGCCTTCCATTCTGCCATGAATATTCTGGGCTTTTGCTCTTCTAACTGTAGTACCAGGTGATAAAGGTGACTTATTTCTTGTTAGTCACACACAAATCAATCCTTGGAATGATTATTGTCAAACAATTTTCCTTTTTTGTTATAAAAGGTTAAACATTACTGCCGAAGATAAAATCAGCCATCATAATTTCATGGCCATTAATAGTTCAGTGAATAACTTTTCAGATTATTTTATTTTGTCTAAAATAATATTAAGCTATATATACACCAGTTTAGCCCTTTTCACTTAAGATTCTATCATTAACTTATTTCCATGTCATTACATTTTCTTCACAGGTGCATTTTTATAGTCACAGAGCATTATATAGGGAGAAGGCAATGGCCCCACTCCAGCACTCTTGCCTGGAAAATCCCATGGACGGAGGAGCACAGTGGGCTGCAGTCCATGGGATCGCACAGAGTTGGACACGACTGAAGTGACTTAGCAGCAGCAGCAGCATTACATAGGGCTTCCCAGTGGCCTGCAGTGCAGGAGACGTGGGTTTGATCCCTGGGTCTGTAAGATCCCCTGGAGGAGGGCATGGCAACCCTCTCCAGTATTCTTGCCTGGAGAATCCCACAGACAGAGGAGCCTGGCAGGCTACAGTCCATGGGGTTGCAAAGAGTCGAACATGACTGAAGCAACTTGGTATACACCCATGCACAGCATTATAACTTGTCCTGAATATCAGTTTACTTCAGGAATAAACAACTTCAGGCTGAACTCTGCCCAGGGTCTGTTTCCTGGGGAACCCATGAAGGTGGTATCAGCAGTGGGCTGACAGAGAGCGTGGGCTTTTGGAACTGGTTCGCGTGCTATCTGGCTGGCAAAGACCACCCCTTGTTGGTGGTAAATTAAGCACCAACAGCCCTTGCCACAAAGTGGCTCTCGATAGTGGACTGACTAGTGTCTCCAAAGATTCTCGTGCACCTAGAACTACAGAACAGGACCTTGTTTAAACATAGTGTCTTTGCAGATGGAATTAGCTAAGGACCTCAAAATAAGATTTAGGATTGGCCTTAAATCCGGTGATTGGAATCCCTGCCAAAGGGCAGAGGGGAGACACAACATCAGGGAGACGTAAGGAAGAAGGCACGTGAGACGGAGGCAGAGGCTGCAGTTGTGCAGCCAGAGGCCGGGACGCCAGGAGCCATGAGAAGCAGGGAGAGGCGAGGGAGGGTCTTCCCCGAGCCCTAGGCGGAAGCACGGTCTGCTGACACCTTGATTTCAGCCTTCTGGCCTCCAGCACCGTGACATAATGCACATTTGTTGTGTAAGCCTCCCAGTTTGTCATCACTGCCCAGGGAAACTAATCTGGTTGTGGAAATTTTGCCATCGACCATGGAGACGGTGGAAGGCGCCCGATGTGTGACAAGTTTGGGGGCAACAGCAACTCCAATAGTGGAATTCAATAGCTGAGCTCAGCTGACCCTCTAGAAAAGGTCAGGAAAATCTTTACATGCAATTTACAGTGACTGAGAGTCAGAGAAGCCAGAGGACATCTTTACAGCGACAATGAGGGCCCCACCTCCCAGGGGGAGAAGCCAGAGGAAGACGATCCCCAGGCTCAGGACCTAACCGCCAGGACAGCAGAGTCCAAGAAGGGGAAACATCCTGCCACGGACAGCTGGGCTGATTTCAGCTCCCCCTTCATCCTTGAAATTCCTAGAGCCCCTAACCCTCTGGGCCCACAGAAGCGAGCCACCTCCCCACACGAAGGACAGCATCCCACCTCACCCTGCTTGCAGGGAGTGCAGAGACCTCCACCCACAGGACACGAGCGCCGTCAGACCTGACTGCCACCTCCTGACCCCTCATCCTATAACTGTGACTAAGTTTCAGCATAGCTCAGCCCTGAGGATACAGCGTGAACCTGCATCGCTCATCATCCTGTGGTTTCATGGGACCACGGCTCCCGGGAGCTGCCCCTAAGGGCCTCCCTACAAACCTCCCTCCAGGGGCACAGTCTCCATCTGGGAAACCCTACCTGAGACAGTGCATACTGGTCCATGAAGTCTGGGTACTCACATACCTCTTCACGCTTTTAAGCAAGTTTCCATGTGTTAAAAAGGGAGACAGGGAGGCGAGCGTAGTGAAACTGACACCTGTGAATCCATCTGGCAGATGGACAGTTTTAAGGGCCCCATAGCCAACACCTGCACCCTCTGTGCTACAGGTCAGTTTATCAGTGACCTGAAGAACAGCTGACCGGTAAGAGCTCTGTGCGCGCTTACAATTTGCTGATTGAAAGCCTGCTCGCGTGCCTGCTAAGTCGTTCGGTCAGGTCTGACTCTTTGCAACCCTATGGACTGTAGCCCGCCAGGCTCCTCTGTCCTTGGGATTCTCCAGGCAAGAACACTGGAGTGGGTTGCCATGCCCTCCTCCAGGAGATCTTCCCAACTCAGGGACTGAACCTGCATCTCCTTCAGCTCCTGCATTGAAGGCAGATTCTTTACCACTGAGCCACAGGGGAAATCTGTTTGAAAGCCTGCTTGACACTAAAAGCAGGCTCTGCACACCAGGGCCCTCTTGCATGTCAGAAACAAAGGGCTCTCGGGAGAGTTCAGGTCTACAGAGGCACATTCATGCTTGTAGATTTGTGGGTTTAGCTTTTTCAATTAGGTCATCTCTCATCTCTAGGTTGTAGAGCACTGAGAACATGCAGGTGAGGTCATGGAACATTTATCAGGATTGATGACAATTTCTGGGGTCCCTGGGAACCACTCCAAGGGAGGCCGTGGATTTAAAGTCCATTCGATGTGCGTCTTCCCTGTGAGATGATCTGGGGCTGGAGGGAGAGTTAAATCATTCCTTAACACAACAGAAAACTAATTCTCACGGTGCTGTGACCCCGGGGAGAACTAGCAGTGAGACTTCTATTTCAAGCTGAAAGGCTCTGGCAACACTGAAGTCCAGTTAAGAAAGTTCAGCGGTGTTGGCATGAAAGAAGCTTAAGACCTAAGGCAAACTGATTTTGTTCTGTAAAACCACCAAGAAGGTGAAAAAACAACCCAGAGAATGGGAGAAAATAATTCCAAATCCCTTATCTGATGAGGGACTGGTATTCAGAATACACAAAGAACTCTTGGAACTCAATAATAAAGAAATAAATAACCTAATTAAAATGAGTTTTTGAATAGACAGTTCTCCAAAGGAGATGTACAAACAGCCAATAAACTCATGGAGAGATGTGCAACATCCTTTGCCTCTAAGAAAATGCAGATCAAAACCATTAGGAGGCCAAGTTCAGGAAAGATAATTATGAGTGTCCGTGAGGATGGGAGGAATTAGGAACCCTGTACACCACCACCAAAAACGTAAGTTAGTGCAGTTGTTCAGGGAAACAGTTTGCAGTTCTTCAAAAGTTTAAACGTAGAGCTACCATACAACCCAGCAACCCCGCCTTGGTATGTAATCAAGAGAAATGACAGCATCTGTCCACACAAAAGCCTACACACAGTGTTCATAGTAGCCCCCAAGGTGAAACCAGCGTAAGCATCTATCAACCAGTGAATGGATAAATAGCATGTGGTCCATCCATACAGTGGAATATTATTCAGCCACAAAAAGTGTGAAGTACTGATATACGCTACAACATGCATGAGCCTTGATGAAAAAAGGCAGAAGCCAAACACAACATATCATAGGATTCCATTTCTAGGAAACATCCGGAATCTAACAAGACCGAAAGCAGATTTGTGGTTGCCGTGAGTTGAGAGATGATTGATGTGAGAGACGGCTAATGAGTAGGGGGTTCTTTCTGAAGTGATGAAACCATCTAAATTTATATCGTGATGATGGTTGCACAATTCTTACAATATATTAAAGCCACTGAATTGAATTCTACACTTTAAGTGGGTGAATTTCATGGTATATGAATTATATCTCAATAAAAATGCTTAAAAACTTTAATGGGCTTCATTTCATCTATTTCTTCTCTTGGGTGGGAAGAGCTGCATGTGGATGGGAAGTTAATGGGAAAGGCCTTGTCAGGGCTGTCTGGGTGGTAGCTTTGCTACAGCAGGAACTTCTCCTGTGGATCTGCTTCTTTCCCGTTCCATGCTCCTGGTGTCTTTGTGGTAGGTTACATTATTTTTCAGCAGATATCCCCTCTCGCCTCCAAGTCTGACCTACCTCCCTCCTTCTCCACACCAGGAGAAATGCATGTCCTGGGGAACTGGGTTTGGCTGGCTGGTTCGCTTCAGCTAATGGAGTCGGGGAAGCAGTGGCTCCTGCTCATTCCAAGTGAATGTTTGAAGAATCACGGGGATTTCCCGCTGGCCCTGTCTCCCTCAGCCCAAGTCCATCAGATGGAGTTTGTGGGGCAGAACGGAAGCCAACAGCAGCGTGAGCAGAGCTACCTGACTGCCCGTGACTCCAAGGGAGAAATAAATGCTGTAAGTTGCCGATGTTTTCCTTACACAGCGTTATCACAGTGAAACCTGACTGATACAATCATTACTTTATCCACTCAGAAAACGTATTTAGAGTGCTGCCATACATTGGATTTTGTGGTTATTTTTTTTAATGAACAAGACCATCTTTTCTCTTTGCATCTAAAAGGTAAAATGGAAAAAGACACCAGCAAAATACAAAATATGTGGTCAGCGAGACAAGAAACACAAAATACAAGGGCTGTGGTGCTGAAAGAGATCACTTCTGACTCAGGAATCACAGAACATCTAGAAGGAATGAACATTTCCATAATCAGTTATTTCAGGAGATGAAAGCCCAGTCGTATACAAATTGTGCTCCTCCCTGGATGCTACTGCAGACAAAGAGCAGCTGGAATTCTCAAGACTTCCCCAGATGTGCCCTTTGCCCCAGCTGTGAAGTGGACAAGCCTCTGGCGCTGACATCATTCTCGGAGCAGAAGGAAGTGGGCAGGGAGATCATGAACTGACTGGAGCAACCCTGCGGTGATAGCTTTAGTTGAAACTGACTAAATTTTCTAGATTTGGGAAGAATGGGGGGCTCAGATAGACTTGACTTTCAATTATAGGAAAATATAGGCAGTTAGGTTTCTGGGCCCTGCGTGTCACACTGCACAACGAAAGGGAACAGCTCCACCGAACGAGCGTAATCTTAGAGAGCCAGGGGCTTGGGTTCCCGACCAGATGGCTTGCCCCCTTAGATAACTATTCCATTTGCTAAAAAAAGGCCGACAAGTTTTCCATATGCAGTGCGATGACCAAGTGCCAAGGAGAAACACCAAACCCCAAAGAAAAATCAACACCCCTGCTTTTTTCTATATTTAAGCCTTGCTTTGGAAATGAGGAATTTCCTCCCAAACATCTCTACGAAAACATCTCTACCCACACACTCCGCTTTTTGAAAGAATGTGCATTTGAAAAAGAAAACCTGAATGTACCTTTACCACAATATGCTGAGACAGACCACACACACCCAGTGAAATTACACAGCCGCTTTTGACAGTCTGAACTTTAACTTTGACTTTAGAACATTTTCATGAAATCAAAATAATAGGAAAGCGTGCTCTCCAATTTCTTTCAGTCGATTTTAGGATAATCTCTAGGTCTCCAGGAGGTTTCAGTACAATCCTGCATTAATGGGTTTAGGAGATTGATTTTGGCATCTGCAGCAGCTCCTGTGGGAGCCCCTGGTGACCCTGGGTCTGCTCTGGGCTGCCCCAGGAGTTCCCTGGGGCTCCGGGCCAGTCCCCTCCTGCCTCTCAAGCTCATTCCTCATCTTTAAAATGTGTGGGCTCTGGGTGACCTCTGAGCCCTTTCCAGCTGCCACATCCTTTGATTCCACTTTTTTTTTTTTCCATAAAATTTTTAGATTCATAGCTGGACAATTGAATTCTGCAGACTGAAAACTACTTTTCTCCCAATAATGTATGTTTTGATCAAAGTCCAGTGGAGCTAATTTTATTCATCTTCCCACAGGTTGATTCAGAACTTTATAGTTAAGCACATACAAATGGGGTGTTAACGCTGGAGGAACCATGCCATCCTCTGCAAACTTGCCTCTTGGATCAGTTAACTCCACCTCGTAGGTTACAGATGACTGACTGTCGGTCAGTCAGTCAGTCCCTAGGTCAGTCCTTATCTCACAGGATAAGGAAAAGTCTTATCCTGTGAGAAGAGAGAATTAGCAGAATTTTCCATCAGGAAGAAAAAGTGAAAGTGAACGTTGCTCACAGGTGTCTGACTCTTTGTGACCCCATGGCCTATACAGTCCATGGAATTCTCCAGGCCAGAATCCTGGAGTGGGTAGCCTTTCCCTTCTCCAGAGGATCTTCCTAATCCAGGGATCGAACCCAGGCCTCCCGCATTGCAGGCGGATTCTTTACCAGCTGAGCCACAAGGAAGTCCATGGGGTCAGCAAGAGAAGCAGTAACATTTCGGAAGAGACTGCCAAGTACAGACTACTGCCTAATCCTTTTATTCCCACAGAGCTTTACCGGCAGATTCAAAGGTAGGGTTGAGTTTGGGGCAGCTAACAGTATTGGTGGCTTTCCCTGGTGGCCCAGTGGTAAAGAACTCACTTGCCAATGCAGGAGACGCTGGTCCCGGAAGATCCCCTGGAGAAGGAAATGGCAACCCACTCTGGTATTCTTGCCTGGGAAATCCCATGGATAGAGGAGCCTGGTGGGCTGCAGTCAACAGGGTTGCAAAGACTAGGATGTGACGTAGTGACTAAAAAACAACAGTATTGGTAGTCTACATGCGGGTACAGTTCTCTTGAACACTTACTTTGTGCCAGACGCTGTCCTGAAAACGTCCCGTGAATCAATTAATCCTCAAAATAACCTCACAAAGTAATATTCTTACAGATGAAAACACAGGATAGGTAAGTTGTCTCAGATTGCAGGGTAAATGGCAGGCCTGGGATTCGAATCTCCACAGAGCCCAGCCCAAAGAACAGGAAAGTCTGTCCCTGGAGCTCAAGGGTGAATTTGGAGACAAACTCAAACCACCAAACCACGGGGTGGGGCTGATGTTTGGAATTGTAGGGGGCAGGGTGGGGTGACTGTATTTAACCTTCTTCCTTCATCTGCCTCGAGGGAATTTAAATTGCTGCAACACAAATGTCAAAGGGAAAAGAAAAGACTAACATTTAGATGCTGACTTTCCAAGTAGGATATTTCAACTACAAGACAGGCTGATACGATATGAGGGGAAGGAAGCTGGATTCATGCCTGGCTGGCGTCCAGCCCAGAGTCCACCTGGGGGCGGGGACCATCAGGAAGAAACAAGAACAGCCCCCGGACTTCTCCCGAGTGAGGTGGGGATGACACGGCCAACAGTGTTTTATATTAAAAAGTTTTAAAAATTCATGTGGTTAAATCTGTACATTTTCTGTTATGATTTCTGCATCTGTCTACATGTCTAAAAAAGTTCTTTCTGGACGTCTGCTTCCTGGCTCCCTTACAGCTTAAACGTGAAGAGCCAGGTTCTGAGTCCGGGGAAGGTATGATAGAATCCTGGTTCTGCCCATCACTGACTGTGAGGAGTTCCCTTGCTCTGCTTCCTCAAGTATAAGCCAGGCACTGCAATAAGAGGAGTATGCTCCCATTATGCAGATGGGAAAACTGATATTCAGAGGGGAAACTGCTTGTGCAGAGGTGCCCAGTAAATGGAGCTGGGATTGGACACCAGTTCTCCTGTGGTCTTACCAATTACACTTATGCTGATTTATAATACATGGAACACCATGGTTTTATTTTTGTTATATCTTTGAAGACGTTTTGCCAGCCTTCTATCTGAGACGCTGCAGCTATCCTCAAAAGTGACGCTCCAGCACAGTTTTCCTTGCGGACATATCTCCTAACCCTGGTGTTTGAACCACATCTAGGTTCTGGCAGCGTCTCCCGAGGCCTTAGTTATCCTGTTTGATCAGCCAGCTTCAAACAGTCTGGGTACACAGACCATCTCGGGAGACCTACAAAGGACGGGGGGCCAGAAAGAGATTAGAGCAGATCTTCCGTTTAGTTAAGGACTCTAAGTATGTTCTTCTCTGTGTCAGGAATGAAATAAATGCGTGTAAACAGGTGATAAGAAGATTCCACCCCCCCAGGGTTGCTTGAAGCAAGACCTGTTTGGAGATGATATGGGTTCATTCAGAGCCTGTTTCCAAGTTTTCATTTAATTTGATTAGAAACAGCTGGAAGATCAGAACAGCTGCGTAATCTCTCCAGTGATGCAGAGGGAAAGAATGTTCAAGTGACAGAACCGCAAGTCACCAGCCTGGCTTGACTCACACAGGAAAAAATTGAATTAACAGATTACGAACCCCAACTTTCTCATCCACTCTCAGCTTTCATGCTCAGTCGTGCTCGACTCTTTGCAACCCCGTGGACTGTAGCCCGCTGGGCTCCTCTGTCCGTGAGATTCTCCAGGCAAGAATACTGGAGTGGGTTGTCATTTCCTCCTCCAGGGGCATCTTCCTGACCCAGGGATTGAACCCACGTTTCCTGGGTCTCCTGCATTGGCAGGTGGATTCTTTACCGCTGTCCCACCTGGGAAGCACTTCTCAGCTTCATGTCTGTTCAAATTAACATTGCTCCACGTGGCCACCTCCTGCAACGATGCTAATTATTACATGACTAATATCCTTTTTGTTTTTACATAGGGGTTTTAAAAGTATTCATTTCAATGTAAAGTTTCTAACAGTCAAAAACAAGGACTTCCATTATTCAGTCATGAGCAGAGGGGAGGGGCTTTTCTCCACAAAATAGAGGGCTTGGCGTCGACCCAGTTCTGAGAAACCAGCTCGTGGTGACGGGGAGGGAGAGGCTAGTTCCGTCACCGGAGGTTCAGCCACATTGTCAGTGCAATCAGTGACCTGCAGATTCCATGCTGAAGCCGGGCTCCAGCCCCCCCCTGGAGGCCCTCCTCCCAGGCAGTGGTGCAAACTGTCCTCAGATCCTTGATCAGATCTACTACTTGACTCACAGAGAAGCTGAGAGAATTCTTTGCTAATCTTTTCTAATCTTCACTTGCATAGTGTAAACGATTAAATCAAAATGCTGAAAGTGTCAACCTCACAAGCCGCTGTCAGAATAAACAGGAAAACTTGCATATAGTGTTTTAAGACTGATACCCCCTGGACTGCAGCATGCCAGGTCCCGCTGTTCATGGGATTCTCCAGGCCAGAATACTGGAGTGGGTTGCCATTCCCTTCGCCAGGGGATCTTCCCAACCCAGGGATCGAACCCAGGTCTCCTGCATTTCAGGCAGACTCGTTACCATCTGAGCCACTAGGGGAAGCCGTTGAAATAAATCAAGTTACCTTTAAATGATGAAAACACTTAAAACTGCCTAATATGTAAAAATATAGAAAAGGAAGGCAGTTACAGAGATATAAAAAGTGGCCCATAATCTCACACCTCCAGACAACCACTATCAACATGCTGTTTTCCCCCAATATAATTATTTCATTCTTTCTCCCGCTCTCTCCTCTCTGTCCTCTTCTTTCCCTCTCTCATCCAGAGGTCGTCCCGTTCACCTTCCCTCACGATGAGACGGGGGGTGAAAAGGGAGACAAGGATCCACACGCCTGGCCTTGGAGCTCCACACACCACGTGCTCCTGGCCCCAGGGACCTAGAATCTCCATCAGCTTCCTTGTTAATTTCCCACAACTATCTCAGTAGAAGTTAGAGGACATCCATCTGTGAGCAGGGATGGAAAAGACCCTGAGGCTAGGAAAGATTGAAGGTAGGAGGGGAAGGGGACGACAGAGGATGAGATGGTTGGCTGGCATCACGGACTCAGTGGACATGAGTTTGAGCAAGCTCCGGGAGTTGGTGATGGACACGAAGGCCTGGCGTGCTGCAGTCCATGGGATCACAAAGAGATGGACACGACTGAGTGACTGAACTGCACTGAACACGTAGATGCGAAGGGCTGACTTTTCCATGTCTGCCTGGCCCCAGCTGAGCTCTCCAAGTCCTCAGTGGTACCCCCAGCCCCCCGGCCACCGCTCCAGGGGCTCTTACGCTGCCCTATCCAGGCAGGTTTAAGTTTCCCTTTAAACTGTCTCCTGTGGGGCAGAGACAGGCAGGGTCACCAAGGATTATGTTTGCTCATCAGTAATCCCAGCTCTCCTGCAGTTAAGCAAGGCTGTGCGACTAGTTCCCTCTTTGCTTGCGGACAAGAAGGCCTTGTGTTCCACCCAGACGGTGCAGCTACAAGACAGAATCTGAGGGATTACGTGTCGCAGAACTTCTGCTGACTCATGTGAGGCATGTCACGTGACAGAGAGGACTGAACGTTTGTTTAAGCCTTTAAAATTTGGGGCTTATTGCTGCAGCACAATCTAGCATATTCTGACTAATACAGTTGGAGGGATTCTCTCAGCTGGCACTATACTTTGATCTTTTTTTATCTTTAAAAATAAAGACTTGATCATAGTTATTTCCTTGCTTAAAATGATCAGGAGCTAGCCTCACCTAAATGGTGAGGTCCAAATGCTTTCAGCCTAACTGGTTCAGTTTATCCTCATGGGCTCATCTCCTGGTGTTCTGATCCCCAACCTAGAGCCTAAATTGCAGGCACACTGACTCCTAAGTCTTTCCCGAGTTTCCATTTCCTGAAGGGGCTTCAGTCACTGAGTGTGTCTGACTCTTGCAACCCCATGGACTGTAGTCCGCCAGGCCCTGCTGTCCATGGGATTCTCCAGGCAGGAATACTGGAGTGGGTTGCCATTCCCTTCTCCAGGGGATCTTACCAACCCAGGGATAGAACCAGCATCTCTCACATCTCCTGCACTGGCAGGGCTCTTAATCACCTGAGCTACCAGGGAAGCCATACCTTTCCAGCACATCTCGCCCTTTAAATGCTACCAGGCCTTTGCTCGTGCTTGGTTTTCCTTTGCTTGGTTGACACTGCGTTTCTCACTTAGCGTATTGTTAGGTATCCTATAAGACTCAATTCAAATATGACATCTGCGATGTTGGAGCCAGCTCTAAAACGTTGTCAGCTCCCTTGCCAAGTTGCCACAGTGCTGGGTAAGTTCTTTTCTTTGGAAATCTCCTACTGCTTGATTTATTTGTAGGTCCACTTTGGGTTCTTAAAGGTGGTGTTATCCCTTATTCTTTCCTAGCACAAGGGTAGTTCATAGGTGTGCATATACATTCCCTATGGAACCTGGTGTTGTGGCCACAGCAGCGGTTCAGGAGCAGAATTTATGGTTTCTGTCAGTCTACAATGCCTAGTCTTTGGTGTGTAAAGCTGATGTTTCTCAAGCAGAATGTTACGTAAAGCAGCTTAAGGGAAGTCCTCTGGGAGGGGCCTGAGACAGTGCCATAGGGAGACTCCGAGTTCACCTCCTCCCTTGGACACGTGGAATCCACACTACACCAACACACAGACCTCAGGTCTAAAGACACACACAGACGGAAAGTGAAGGGATGGAAGGGAAAAGATATTTCATGCAGAGAGGAAAGCAAAGAAAGCAATACTCCTATAAGACAAAATAGACTTTCAAAAGTCGGTCCAGGGTGACGGCGCCTCACCGCGGGCTTTCCTAAGGCTTGGGAGCTGTCACACCCACGCTGGACGCAGGACCGGGGCCCCATCACTGGTCACCAGGAAGGTTAAGTCAGCTGGTCCCTGGAAGCCCGGCATCTCCGCCCAGCCTGGCCACTTGTCAGTGCCCTGGGCGCCCTCTGAGAGCCTGCAGCTCAGACTGCTGGGGTTGCCAGCTCTCCCTAGGCCCCCCATGGCTGCCCTTGCCCCTGACCGCTCCTCCGAGGACCCCACTGAACTGCGCTTTTCCATTGGCTTCACTGGTGGTGGGGGCCGTCCAGACCCAAGAGTCAGTTGCCGGCTCTGTCTGCAGGGGATGCAGCTTGCTGCTACCTTGCACCCTTGTTGCAAGTGTATGTTGAGAAAACAATTTCATTGCATTTAAACCTTTTAAAGAAAAATCCAAGATGTCATTTGTGCTTGAAACACAACACCCCTTACACGGGTGTTATCCCCTGGGCAGCCGCTAACCTCACAGGCTGTAAACACTTGAAATGGGGCTGGTCAGAACTGAGAGTGCTGTGAAGTAAAATACATCTCAGATTTCAAAGACTTGGTATACACACACACACACACACACACACACACAAATTAGAATTTAAAACATTCGTGGGCTTCCCTGGTGGTCTAGCGGGGTTAAGAATTTGCCTTGCAATACAGAGGACATGGGTTCAATCCCCCGTTCAGGAAGAACCCACAGGACTGGAGCAACTAAGCTCCAGCACCACAACTACTGAAGCCCAAGCACCTAGAGCCCCTTCAAGAGAAGCCTCTGCAGTGAGAAGCTTGCACAGAGCAACTAGAGAGTAACCTCTGCTCGCTGCAGCTAGAGAAAGCCTGCTTGCTGCAATGAAGGCCCAGCACAGCCAAAAATACCTAAATAAAAGTATTTTTAAAAATTAGAAAAACAAAATGTTCAAATATATTTTTATTGGTTACATGTTAAGGTTCATAGGTTAAACAAAATGTATTATTGAAAATTTTGAACTGTTTTTTTTTCTTTTTTTCACTTGTTTTCATGGAAACATTTTACTGTAGCTCATGTGACATTTTCAGTGGCTCACATCGCTCTGGACAGACCTGCGGAGCACACAGATTTACTATGACAAGAACACCACCGTCATTAGGAATGCCTACTGTTGGAGCAGCCTTCTCTCTGAAGAGATCAAGGAGCCAGCTGCGTGTGTCACGGGCACTGAGTGTGCGTGCTCAGTCGCTTCAGTTGTGTCCGACTCTTTACAATCCTGTAGAGTGGAGCCTGCCAGGCTCCTCTGTCCATGGGATTCTCCAAACAAGAATACTGGAGGGGGTTGCCCTGCCCTCCTCCAGGGGATCTTTCCAACCCAGGGCCCGAACCCACGTCTCCTGCATCACAGCCAGATTCGTTACCGCTGAGCCGCTGGGGAAGCCTCACTATTTTGAAGCAGTGCTTGCGGTCGTTGCATTCTCCTTCTACATGCTGTCTGACCATTTTTTTTACTTTATTGAATAAAGTCACAGATAAGTGATTTTCAATTGGTTAAAAAAAAAAGCTAAAACTCATGCATCGGGTTTTCTATTACAGGAGTAACACACCGGCTGATAAAGCTTCTGTCAACTCCTATGGAGAATTTACAGTAACGGAGCCCATTTGTTTTCTGGTTTATTTATTTCATTGTCTTAACTTTTTGTTTTAAATACATTTCAAGTTATTTTTGCCCATATTATATAAGCTATTTTGGATAAGCAAGTCACTTTTTAAAATTTTTACTGTCAATTGCTCCTACAAAAGTCAATTAAATTCAGTAATTAGCTCAACAATTACCCTGAAAGTTCCACTACTTGAGGAAAGCCACTTTTCATTGCAACATCAGAAAAAAAAACTTTTCATGAAAAAATAATAAACATAACTCTTTCAAGCAGCCAAAGTAATACTGTATTTCTTTGAGACATAGAACATTTTTATTTGATTAATATGTAATTCAAGTAAACACAGCCTTCTAGTGTTTTATAGAATCTTTATGACTTTTGAAGGTTCTTAACATAAAATCCCATGGGTGGAGGAGCCTGGTAGGCTGCAGTCCATGGGGTCGCTAAGAGTCGGGCACGACTGAGCAACTTCACTTTCACTTTTCACTTTCCTGCATTGGAGAAGGAAATGGCAACCCACTCCAGTGTTCTTGCCTGGAGAATCCCAGGGATGGGGGAGCCTGCTGGGCTGCCATCTATGGGGTCGCACAGAGTCGGACACGACTGAAGTGACTTAGCAGCAACATAACCATCTAGTCTAAAACCTGATCTTACATAAGGAATATCCGCCTCTCTGAAAGGAACTTACAAATAAAATGACACAGGCAGTCTTGGAATAGCCAAGTGAATCTCATGCCAGTTTGGATTATTTAAAATTTTTTCCCAGGGACTTCCCTGGCGGTGCAGTAATTAAGAATCTGCCTTGCAAATGCAGCAGTCTCGGTTCAACCCCTGGTCGGATTACTAAGATTCCACATGCTTCAGAGAAACTAAGACCTCGCACCACAGCTACGGTCTGCACGCAATGAAAACCCCGCATGCCGCAAAGACCAGAGGCAGCCAAATAAATAAATAAACAAATCAATAATAAATGAAGAAAATAATTGAAAAATATCCTCTAAAGTATAAAACCTTAAAAACATTCTTTCCCCAGAATATCTGTTTTCAAAACATCTTTGTGTGTGTGCTGTTTGGTTTTCTGTAAATATTATTGGGATAATAATTTGGGTTTTGGGGGAAACAACAGTGCTTTCATTAAATGGCATCCAAAATTATTGCTCGATGTAGCAAGCTGAGATCACAGAATTTAGCACAGTCAAGGATTCATCGAAATGAAGCAGCTGTTGGCCTTGATGTGCTGTTTGTACAAATTGTTTCTCTTTGTTCTTATTTTCATCTTCCTTCTGCTTTTTTTCTTTCCCACTTAAGTGTCCTGGCCTTTTTTATCTTTAAACATTCTTCTGTGTCATTTTCATTATCTTTATTTTCTTGTCTTTATTAATACATCCTTATCTTCAGAAGTTTTAACTATTAAAGTTTGGGGAGTTTTTTAGTTTCCAAAGACCTGTATTGGAGAGTTGTTTTTTTCTTCACAATGATCATCATTTATTCCAAAATTACCAGGTGTGCCAGAAAACAATTTCACACAAGCCAAGAAAAATCACAGGTTTTGTAAATCCATAGGTCACCAATATGGTAATGATTAGAATGAACTTGAAAATCTGATTAATAGGCTTGAGAAAATCTATGGGAAAAAAATGGAGAATTTCAGCAGAGAATCGAAATCTAAAGTAAAAAAATAATTTGGAAATTCCAGAACTGAAATATAAAATAGCTGAAATGAATGAGTGACATTTTAAACTCCATCCGTCTGTCTTTCTTTCTTACAACGTGGGCTTCCACGGGCTTACTTCTTTCTTATTGTATTTGAATTTCAGTGTGAACAATAAATCTGAGGAAATACGCCTGATTTATCTGAAATCAAGGCATACGCTAGAGTAATTCAAAGGTAGTTTTAAATGGTTATGATGCTGCTCTGTTATATTGAACTGTTAACTGTTTAATCAAATCACTCTTTTGCCAAAGACGTCGACTGACTGATGGTTGAGCTCAGGAGTTCTGTCCCTCGACCACTTGTGTCCTTGACTCCTTGGTACAAGGTCTCCTCCGTCATCATCAGACTCTGCTAGGCCAGGACCTAAGAAGATGCTGCACACGGGCCGAGGTTTGTTTCGATGCATGAGCACTTCACACATAGACATTTCCCCGAGGGTGGGTTGTGTCCTCACACTCAAGAAGTCTGATCAGTGCATCCCACTGGTTTCTACCAGCAGAGAAAAATACCTCCCAGGGATTTTCTCATTTTATACACTGAATGATTGTGTCTGTTCCTGAGAGAAGAACATTCTCTTCGGACCAGGTGCGACTGCAAGTGGAATCCTCTACAATCTTACATATCTGATAATTGGGAGATTTTCCAAGGACCAGTTTCTGTCTCCACATGTTTAAATCCTAGTTTCTGCTCCACTACCTGGCTGTACCAGTGTGGGCCCCGCAAGACACACCCTTGTCACAGCCTGACCCTGGCCCCGCACCCTCACATTGCAGCAGGCAAGTCAGGGTGGAAGCAGGGGGCCCTACATGAGACGGCTCCTGGTCACTTCAGTTCAGTTCAGTTCAGTTGCTCAGTTGTGTCTGACTCTTTGTGACCCCATGAATCGCAGCATGCCAGGCTTCCCTGTCCATCACCAACTCCCGGAGTTCACTCAAACTCACGTCCACTGAGTCGGTGATGCCATCCAGCCATCTCATCCTCTGTGGTCCCCTTCTCCTCCTGCCCCCAATCCCTCCCAGCATCAGAGTCTTTTCCAATGAGTCAACTCTTCGAGTGAGGTGGCCAAAGTACTGGAGTTTCAGCTTTGGCATCAGTCCTTCCAAAGAAATTCCAGGACTGATCTTTAGGATGGACTGGTTGGATCTCCTTACAGTCCAAGGGACTCTCAAGAGTCTTCTCCAACACCACAGTTCAAAAGCATCAATTCTTCAGTGCTCAGCTTTCTTCACAGTCCAACTCTCACATCCACACATGACCAATGGAAAAACCATAGCCTTGACTAGATGGACCTTTATTGGCAAGGTAATAGCTCTTCTTTTCAATATGCTATCTAGGTTGGTCATAACTTTCCTTCCAAGGAGAAAGCGTCTTTTAACTTCATGGCTGCAATCACCATCTGCAGTGATTTTGGAGCCCCCAAGAATAAAGTCTGACATTGTTTCCACTGTTTCCCCATCTATTTCCCATGAAGTGATGGGACCAGATGCCATGATCTTCGTTTTCTGAATGGTGAGCTTTAAGCCAACTTTTTCACTCTCCTCTTTCACTTTCATCAAGAGGCTTTTGAGTTTCTCTTCACTTTCAGCCATATGGGTGGTGTCATCTGCATATCTGAGGTTATTGATATTTCTCCCGGCAGTCTTGATTCCAGCTTGTGCTTCTTCCAGCCCAGCGTTTCTCACGATGTACTCTGCATGTAAGTTAAATAAGCAGGGTGACAATATACAGCCTTGACGTACACCTTTTCCTATTTGGAACCAGTCTGTTGTTCCATGTCCAGTTCTAACTGTTGCTTCCTGACCTGCATATAGGTTTCTCAAGAGTGACCCTGTACAAATGTGATCATGAGCCTCATAAACATATTCCATGACCCCCGCTGCACGCCTTCCCAGTTCAACTTCCCCTGTCATGGAGCCTCCAGACTCCACGCGTGCTCATCACACCCTGGACACAAGAGAAAGCACAGAGGCACGCCCAGAGGGGGCTGAGACAGAGGGCTGGACCAACAGTGCTTAAGACAGCTGATTTTCCTTTTGGAGGCATACTTTACAAGAACATCTGACCATAAGCACATTGCTGGGGCCCCTCCCAGGGTCTTGGAAGAGCCCCACATGGTGAGGGTCCCTGACACATAAGATTTACTAGCTTTGCAGGAAGTCAGCCCCCCACTCTGAGGGCAGCCCCAGCCAGTTCCAGGACAGGCCCAGACACCTCAATGTTCCCCTGACTCAAGGCGTCCCAGGCCAGTCACTGAGCTCTTTACCCAGACGTGGGCAACTTTCGTCTTCCTCACGTGCGGGAGCATTAACCAGAGAGGAGAAGACTATCACCAAGCCCCGGACGTTCTCAGCGCCGCCCTGGGTCTGCTGCATCTTCACGCAAGCACGCCTCCTCCTGGCCTGTTCTCATAACCTGCGCTCCCTTGGTCCTTGCTCTGAGTTATGGAAGAAACTATCATGAAGAGAAGAATATGAAAAGTTAAACAAGGTTTTCCAGGCAAAGTTCAAAGGACCTATGCAAACTTTTTATGTTGACGAAGAGACAAGAATATACCCAACTTTCTTTACATAACGTGATGCATCCTAGTGTAGATACATTGCAAGCAATTCTGGCAAGAGCAGCAAACATCAGCGTAGGTGATGTAATGCAAACCTTGAAGAATCTGTCACCCAGCTGTGACATTTGAGATGGATATCATAGCTGCCTTCCAATAACTGCTGTCTACTCACAGGAAAGGGAGGGATAACTTAGCTTTGTGCCAAGCAATCTAAATTAAATCAAATGAATTAAACTAAATGAAGGATAATTATGGCCAAATGTTGTGAAGCTCCATTAGGTTATGGAGATCTCCCAAAGGAGATGCAAATAACACCATTACTCAGAACTGAAAAAACAATATTACCACTGTGTGTGTTATGAGTGACTGCACCACGCTTCTGCCAGGGGACTAAAGGGACATCCGAACACATATTCACTCCTTCTTTCTCCACAATTCATGACGATTCCATGGGAACTGCATCTTTGCTTACCCAGTGCTAAATTATGAGAACAAATTTCTTCACTGATATAATCCTTATATGCAAAGCCTGTTGCCTAAGGAGTTTAATTACTTAAAGCCCTAATTAAAGCGTGGTCGTCTCATACAAGAGCTGAATTTTCCTCAAGCCGGTTCATTTGATGCCATCCAATGAAAATGTTAGGCTGGGAAGAAAAAGATAGTAGCAGGGACGGCAAGCCGGTTTCATCAAGCAAGCCTACGCCAATTTAGTAGTCAAGTCTGCTTGGAGCTCTAGGTTGCGAAGAGTTAGAGGGAGATAACACCACAGTCCATCAAGGACATCTACCAAGATTTAGAACAAGTCAGGGACAGTCTGTCTGCCATTTGCAAAGTTCCTGACCACAGCTGCTGGTCAGAATCCAACACTCCCCAAGCAGTGCAGATATCCCATTCCAGGGTTCTGGGCTGAGACTCTCAGCTCAGGTCCCCTGGAGGAGGGCATAGCAACCCACTCCACTATTCTTGCTGGAGAATCCCATGAACAGAGCCGCCTGGCGGGCTACCTTCCACAGGATTGCAAAAAGATTGGACAATTTTTCCATGGAACAGGGAAGGGGTGGTTTGGGATTTTTCATATAAGAAGCATGCAGCGTAGGTCCCTCACTAGCACAGTTCCCAGAAGGGGTCATGCTCCTACGGGAATCTAATGTCACCGCTGATCTGACCGGAGGCGGAGCTCAGGCGCTGATGTGAGCTGTGGGGAGCCTCTGTAAACGCAGATGAAGCTTCAGTCACTTGCCCACCACTCACCTCCTGCTGCGTGACCCGATTCCTAACAGACCACTGACCAATACTGTCCATGGCTCAGGGCCTGGGGACCCCTGATCTATAGGATATTAACTGACAGAGTCCTGGTTCCAGCAACGTGGGCATTTGAACTAAAATAGGCCCATCCCACCTACAAATGGGCTTCCCTGGAGGCTCAGCTGGTAAAGAATCTGCCTGCAATGTGGGAGACCTGGGTTTGATCCTTGTGTTGGGAAGATCCTCTGGAGAAGGGAATGGCAACCCGCTCCAGTATTCTGGCCTGGAGAATTCCATGGACTGTATAGTGCATGGGGTCGCAAAGAGTCGGACATGACTGAGCAACTTTCACTTCACTTCACTTCGCCAGCTACAAATACATAAAATATAACTAAGAATGTAAACACATAGCCAATACTGGGCGGGGGAAGGATTTTCGTGAGTTATCAACAAAAGCAGAAAAGTCTTGGCAGGGTGAGAGGATTACAAGGTGCCTCTAGTGGCCCCTGAGACATAGACCTGAATAAAGGTCCAAAAGAGATTTTAATGCTCCAGGAAGGACATTGCGATGTGGTCTTAAGCTCTGCCAAGGAGGGAGCTGAAACTGGGAAATACCTTATACAGCTAAGTCCTTGGAAAGAAGTTCCAGAAAAACTCTATTAGTGGCTTGTTTCTTGCAAGGGATCTGATTTTCAAATAAAAATCTAATAAATGAACCCAAAAAAATTATGTGATAATGCAAACCCAATCCTGAAGCCCTTAATAAGTGTAGACTCCTCACTTATGGGCTCATAAACTGTATAATTAACACAAAAATGGTTCCCAGATCAGTGAAACCCACGGAGCACTTGGCAAAAGAAAATGCAAAAATGTAGGGACGTTTGCCTACAGGATTCATGGGACACCCACAAAGAAAAACAACCTCAGTTGAAGATGAGCTCACAGTGAAAAGCTACAAACCACAGAAGAAAGTGAATTGCCATAAGGAAACTATGTGCGTTCCCCACCAAACTGAAATATTAGACGGAGACTAATAATAACTGTGTTTAAATCATTAAAAAGTTAAAAAGAGGGAATATAAACCATATGAAAGATTGGGCACTAAACACAGGAGAATCTCAACTGACCTAAAAATGAAGTATGTAGTTAACGAAAATTAAAAACTCAAAATATCGGTTAAATAACAAATCAGATACAATCAAAGAGAAAAAAGACCTGAGGAAATATCCCAGAATTGAGAGAGACAAAGACGCTAAGAGGTAAATGAAATGATGCACGTGCCCCATTGGTCGAGGGGTTTGGTACCAACACACCTACAAACACTCTTGCATCTCGAAGCGCACAGCAACGCTCCCGGGGAAGGGCAGGAATCGTCTTCCGAGGTAGGCAGATGGAGCAGTGGAGACAGAGAGGTCAGGGAAATCCCCTCCATCCACGCAGTCACATTCCCTAGTGGCTCAGCTGGTAAAGAATCCGCCCGCAATGGGGGAGACCTGGGTTCAATCCCTGGGTTGGGAAGATCCCCTGGAGAAGGGAAAGGCTGCCCACTCCAGTATTCTGGCCTGGAGAATTCCAAGGACTTGTATAGTCCATGGGGTCTCAGACTCGGACACCACTGGGCGACTTTCACTTCACTTCACACAGTCATTTAGCGACAAATTCAGGACTCACATGGCTTTTTGACTTGGCTCGTGACTCATGTAACTGTTAACATTATTCTAAAGCGGGGACTCTGTAAATCCCACAGTGACTCGTCTCCAGGAGTTTCCTCTTTCTTTCCTGCCTGTGCCGCCATCTTACCCGAACAGGCCAAGATCTCGGAGGTCTTGAGGTCAATCAAGAGGCAAGGAGGCCTTCCCTGGTGGCTCAGGGGTAGAGAATCCGCCTGCCGACACAGGAGAGATGGGTTCGATGCCTAATCCGGGAGGATCCCACACGCCACGGAGCAACTAAGCTTGTGCGCCGCAACTCCCGAGCCTCTGCTCCAAAGCCCGGGAATCACAACAGCTGAGATCATGCACCCTAGAACCTGAGCTCTGTAGCAAGAGAAGGCACCTCAGGGAGAAGCCTGAGCACCCCAACTAGAGAGGAGCCCCAACTCCGCGGAACTAGAATAAGAGCTGGAGCAGCAACGAAGACCCAGCCCAGGTAAATGAATAAATAAAAAAAGATGCGAGGAAATACCACCCCCTTTGGATCCCCAGCAGCCCAAATGCCACCTTCTGGGTGAAGACCACCCACCCATCCCACCCCGCATCCCTCCCTTTCCAGGGAAGACCCATCATCCCCCGCTCCAGGCCCTGACATCTTTCCCACAGGAATTTACTGGAAGTTTCCACTTCATGTAGAGTTAGCTGTTACAGGTCTGTCTCTTTGGCTAGAATGAGTTACTTGATGGTGAATCTGTATGTTCTGTTAGGGCCCTGGCCCCTCAAAGTAATACTTTGGAGCAAGTTTAACAAAGGGACTATTTACAAAGACTGGAGCAGAATCTAAGAAAAGGAAAGAAATCGCATAGTATCCGCCCTCCAGCCCCACCCCCTGCATCCATGCCCCGCAGACCTGACCCCTTACTGGGGCCCTTCTGGAACAGAGGAAGCCGTATGGGCGCAGCTGCCCAGGGGAGCCGACCCTACCGGAAGCCAGGAGGCCAGGGTCGGTCTCCCAGGGAAGAGCGGGGCAGGCAGACGGAGCACGTGCCCACATCTGTGCGTCCCCGGCACGTGACCGGTGGACAGAAATACCGATGGAATCGCTGTGTCTTAGATATTCCTCGCTGATACTCCTTAGAACCCTGTAGAGAACATTTTTAGCATTGCTACAGCATATGATCACAGTTTAAACCAGAGAAATACCAGACATACTATCGAAGTTTAAAGTATCGTGTTAAAAAAATAAAAACTCAAGTATTATGTTGTCATAATAAACTTAGATTTCTAAATCAAAATCTAAAACTCATTGTCCTATTTAAGAATATTCTAGCTAACGTACACGGTGCTATATGAGCATGAAGTTTCAATCCTTCCCTACTGTGTGGATTCCAATAAGGACTCTGCATAGTCCTTAATATTAGAAAAACACATTTTTTGTTCTACTTTTCTCGCCCAAATGCTAGCTCCTCAGGCTGTTGGATAAACACTGCGAGACTTAGACGGAATGGAAGATGCCGCCACGAATGACAAACACCCATAAGTGCCTCAGCTTCACCACGTCTGTGGACAGCAGAGAACTTCCAGAAGCAGTCCAGAACTTTCCAACCTGGCACTGTGGGTCCTCTGGTTTCCAAAGTTCTTTCCCCAGCAGTCAGAAGCTCTGCTTTTGTAACCCTATCCACGTGATTTTTGCAACAAGAAACCCTTATTTTAAAGGTCACTCAGTATGTATTTCTCTAATAGACTGCTTAACAAAAACGCCCTGAAGGGTTTATATCACACACTCAAACTCCTTGAACATCTGTAATTAATAAACCAAGTTGTGGGTCCGGCTGTAAACTTTCCAGCGGCTACTAATTCGCTGAAAATAAGTATCTTAAGTCATTAATCATGCCTGGCAGTTGGTCCAGGACTTGTTGTCCAGTGAGGTCACTGGTCGTGGCCCCTCCTTTCCCAGAAGTGTTCTGACTGGTCCATAAGTTATATGGTGGCCCTATTTAAGACCATAAAGAAGGCTGCATGGCAAAGAATTGATGCTTTGAATTGTGGTGCTGGAGAAGACAGAGTCTACATCTTCTTTGCTTTTTAAGAGCCAGCATGGCTCTTGTGTGTGCCGCGTTCTCTGATAATAAGTGCACAGAATCTGCTCCTTCCACCCTCATTTCCCAGCATCACCGTCTCCATCTCCCTGAAATAAACACCGAATGTGAATGTTTTGGAGGGTTAGGCCCTCGGTACCTTCCCAGTCCTCACTGTCATCAGCCTGCCTCACGCTCTCGCCCTACCCTGGAGCCGAGAATAAAACACAACTTTCTACCTTTCCCTTTTCGGCCATCAAACCAATGGACCTCAGATTTTTTACCTTGATTGACAAGGTACCTTTAAATCAATGGATGAGTCGTGTTGGTTGCTCGGCAACTTGGATTCGAATCCCCGGCAGCACAGGTCTAATCCCCAACAACTCGGGACCTCACGCTCATCTCATGAGATGTTTCTTCCTATTGGAAACACGTACTGATACGTCACACCATGGTATCTCATTCTGACAAGTCACACTCAGACTTATAAAGGTCACAAGCCACCATCCCGACAGGCTGGCAGGACCAGCAGTATCTTCCACGTGCAGCTGCCAGGATCTGAGCTAGCTTGGCCCCGAAGACCTCAGCCCCTAGTCCTTACCTGGAGCCCTTCTCCAAAACATCTCTTCTGGAAAAATCCCCGGCTGTCTGACACTGCCCTCCTTCACCTCGGGGTGTTCTTAAGGCTTAGGGATCTTTCCCCAGAGAGTCTTGGTCTGCATCTCTGAGCCTAACTCAGATCCCCTCTTCCATGAGAGTGCAAGGGTGGTCTTTCTCAAGCAGGGGGTGGGGTGGGGGTACCACGAACAGCTAAGCAGCCCAGGGAGGCCCGCTGGCACCCAGGGAGCCTCAGGAGCAACCTTTCGCTGCTCAGGGTTTTCTCAGCTTCATTGTCAGAAAGCCTCATGCTGGGTCTCCTTCCTGAGCAATCACTCCTTCAGGGGTCACTGTTTGGGTGTGAAGTCAAGTCAGAACAAGGTTGTAAACTGTGTAGAGGTAAATGGAATTTGTTATGGGATGTTTATGTGGTCACAAATATGAATGCTTAAGAAAGAAAGAGAACTTCCTGACTTGACTTTTTTTAACCTCAAGCCCAAGTACATGAGTCCAGTCGTATTAGTTATTCATTAACAGAGTGTTAATAGATTGAATTCATGTTATTTCTGTTTTAATCTTGATTCACTTACTGGTCTTTAGTCTTAGCACTCTCAAATGACATGGCATTTAAATACCTAAAAACTATAGCTTCTGAAGCTTGTAAATAAAATATTTTATCCTTTTGTCGTGCTCAAGAAATTTTGTTATATATTTAAAGTGTTCATACAACTCAACATCAAACAAAAACAAAGAACCCAATTAAAATATGGGCAAAGGACCTGAAGAGACATTTCTCCAAAGAGGATATGCAGATGGCCAACAGGCATGTGAGAAGATGCTCAACATTGTTCATCATTAGAGAAAGGCAAATTAAAACCACGATGAGACATCACCTCACACCTGTCAGAACAGCCATGATCTAAAAGATGACTAATAGAGACTTCCCTGGTGGTCCAGTGTTAAAGAACCCACCTGCCAATGCAGGAGACATAAGAGACGCAGGTTCGATCCCTGGGTTGGGAAGATCCCCAGAGGAGGGCATGGCAACCCACTCCAGTATTCTTGCCTGGAGAATCCCATGGACAGAGGAGCCATGCAGAAATCCATTGGGTCACAAAGAGTCAGACATGACTGAGCGACTTAGCACAGTGCCCCACAACTATTGAGTCCTTGCTCCTAGAGTCCTTTGTCCACAAGAAGAGAAGTCACTGAAATGAGAAGCCCGAGAGCCGCAACTAGAGGAGCCCCCAGTCGCCCCACCTAGAGAAAGCCCGCACACAGCAGCAAAGGCCCAGAACAGCCATAAATAAACAAATACAACATATTTATGTGTTTAAAAGAGCACAATAAACATTGCTGAGGATGTGAGGATAGGAAACCCTCATACACTATAAGTGGGAATGTAAATTGGTGCAAAAACAGTATTTTTCAAAAAAATTAAAAATATTAATAGAACTATGATCTGACCCAGCAATTCCACCACTGGGTATATATCTGAAAAAAATTAAAATACTAATTCAAAAAGATAAATGCAACCCAATGTTCATAGCAGTGTTATTTATGATAGCCAAGATATGAAAGCCACCTAAGTACTCAACAGATGAATGGATAAAGAAGATGTGAGATAGAGATAAATATATACACACACTCACAATGGAATAATATTCAGCTAGCCATAAAAAACAATAAAATTTTACCATTTGCAACAACTTGGATAGACTTGGAAGGCTTTATGCTAAGTGAGATGAGTCAGACAGAGGAAGAAAAATACTGTATGGTATCACTTATATATGGAATCAAAAAAATAAAACTAGTAAATATCATAAAAAAGAAACCAGCTCACAGATAGAGAACAGGCTAGTGATTACCAGTGGGGAGAGGGAAGGGGGGTAATAGAGGCAGAGGTGGAGGATTAAGAAGCATAAACTATTATATATAAAATAAATAAGTTACAAGGATACAGTACCCAACACAGGAAATATTTTATAATAGCTATACATTGAGTGGGTTTACCTTATGGCTTAGACAGTAAAAGAATCCACCTTCAATGCAGGAGACCCAGGTTCAGTTCCTTGGTTGGGAAGATCCTACTGAGAAGGGAATGGCAACCCACTCCAGTATTCTTGCCTGGAGAATCCCATGGGCAGAGGAGCCTGATGGACCACTGTCCATGGGGTCACAGAGAGTCGAACATGACTGACTAACAATCTCTTAAAATTGAGAATCAGTATGCTGTACCCTTGCAACTTATTTAAATTGTGCATCAACTATACTTCAACTTTTAAAATCTGTTTTTAACTATTAAAAAAAAATCTTTTTTGGGTAAAAAAGATAAATGAGTCACCAATTAGCTGTTCTCAAATGTTAATTGCAGTACCAGCACTTGTTTACTGGAAGCTTCATGTAATAATCCTAGGCTTTGGTGTAGACTACAGTATTAATGTGCTGTAATGTAAATATAAATTTCATTTGTATCAGAGAATTCCCTGCACAGCTACTCTGAAATTAATGAATCTTTGCAATACATTTAAAATTTTTAAAAAAGAAATTTTGTTACAATAAAGTGAAAGTGTTAGTCACTCAGTCATGTCCAACTCAAAGAAATTTTGTTACCATAAAGTGAAAGTGTTAGTCACTCAGTCATGTCCAACTCTTTGTGACCCCATGAACTGTAGCCCACCAGGCTCCTCTGTCCACTGAATTCTCCAGGCAAGAATATTGGAGTGAGTAGCCATTCCCTTCTCCAGGGGACCTTCCTGAACCAGGAATTCAAGCTGGGTCTCCCGAATTGCAGGTGGATTCTTTACTGTCTGAGACATCAGGGAACGGCTCACTAAATAAAACTCTGGGTTGAGGACAACTATAAAAATACACTCATAATCTTCCAGTTTCTGTATCATTAAACTAGTAAGACAGAGAGACAATCAATAATTTAGTGCCTACTAAAAATGAGGCAATATCTACTATTATTGTAGAGATCAGTCAGTCATAAGCTGAAATCACAGATAATATTAAAAGTCATATATATACATATTGGCTTTTACATAAAATGCTTACTGGTCGTTTATTTATAAGTTATATTTTGGAGAGGCTAGTATTGAGTTACATTATTTGAGCAATAAAGTTGGGCAATAAAGAAAGTGACCTGAGAGTCTGCTGGGAACCAGAGGAGACTTTGAGACTGAGAAAACACAGTAAAGAAAAAAAAAATGAAGACAAATAACCTATGAGAATGAATACATGGACAACATAATTGAGAATAGGTCTATTCTAGTCGGAATCCCCAGGGGGCACTAGGGATAAAGAACCTGCCAATGCAGGAGACGTAAGAGACGTGGGTTCGATCCCCGGGTTGGGAAGGTCCCCTGGAGGAGGGCAAGGCTACCCACTCCAGTATTCTTGCCTGAAGAATCCCATGGACATAGGAGCCTGGTGGGCTACAGTCCATGGGGTCACAGAGAGCGGACATAACTGAAGCGACTTAGCATGCACGCACACGATTCTAGTCACACGCAGCTGGGATAATCAGTGTAAAATCGGGGGCCATTTCATCTGTTGGAAGAGGAAGAATTAGGGGGAGAACAAGAAACCAAAGTGAAGAGCCTCCAGCCGGGCGACGTCCCTGCCCTCTCTGCTCTTTCTGGCGGCAGTCGCTGCCTGTCCACTCAGCTCCCCCGGGAGGGGAAGGGACTAGGTAGAGAAAGAACACCTCTGAATATCAGAACCGAATGTAATGTTGCTGATTCGTTTCCCAGAGACGACTCTGCTAACACAGACCCAGGCCCACCAGGAGGGCAGCAGCTCCTCTTAGACTCAGGACACAGGACACCGCGCATTCAGAAAGGAAACGGCTCGGGCGCATCCGCGGCTGTTTATGCTGCGTGCGTAAACGCTCAGCCCCTCTCCATGCTCCTCCCAGCCCCTGCGGAGTCAGGGTCCCCTGGGAGCACGGTTCCCACACCCTGGCCCTCGTCCTCCCGCTCCGGGAGGGCGCCCACAGCCCCAGCGCTCAGCTGTGGGGTCTTGGTTCACTTCCTTTACAGTGTCTGAGCTGGGCTTGAACAGCTCTGCCATCTCATACCGCTTTTGACACTCGGCTTTAAAAAGTTAAACCACGTGGAGGTTATTAAAAGAGAAAACTGGTGCTGTGAGGAGTCTACAAAAGCCACATGTAACTAAAACTAAAAACAAATAAAATAAAATAAGCCCAAACCAAGAAAAGCCCATCCTGGGTTCTCTGGTACCATTTCCTTGAATGGTGATGCCTTGAATCTGAATTGGGTTTGAATTCCCAAGTGGAATTTCCAGAAAACGATGCATAGCACCCTCTCCTCTGGCTGCAAGAGGAGCAGTGATTTAATCTTGTGAGGAGGCGGAGGACAGTTAACTAAACACCCTCATGTCAGATAGGTCTACAGCGCTGCTGATTGGACAGATTTTCTATGTAAAGGGATCCAGCCTTAATGGGAACTATCTGACACCAAACCTTTCCATCTGTTTGCAAAGGCAAAACCATTGAGAGCTGACAAAGAAGCTAAATCACCTTTTTCTCAGTGGTCCATGGCAGCAAACCACTGAGAAAAAGGTGATTTGGCTTCTTTGCCCCAGGCATTCTGTATGTGCTGTGTTATACTTCTGAGATCACAGGAGATAGTGGGCTTTTAAAAATACAACTTTTCAAACTTCCTGGTGGTCCAGTGGTTAGGAATCCACCTGCCAGAGCAGGGGACACGGGTTTGATCCCTGGTCGGGGACAACCTCACGTGCCTTGCGACAACTGAACTCCGGATACAGCTACTGAGCCCACGCCTCAGAGCCTGTGCTCCCCAGGAAGAGAAGCCACCACAGTGAGAACCTCAAGCCCTAGAGGGTAGCCGCCATTCGCCACAACTAGAGAAAGCCCACGTGAAGCAAAGAAGGCCCAGCAGAGCCAAAAATAAGTAAATACATTACTTTAAAAAATAAAATGTAAAACTTTTCTTAATCGGTGTTCCTCCTCAAAAATTTAAGTCCACAGTAATGTTTCCGTTTTTCTTTCATGTGTGTGTTTGTGTGTGCGTGTGCTCAGTCGTGTCTCACTCTTTGTGACCCTGTGGACTATAGCCTACCAGGCTCCTCTGTCCATGGTATTATTCTCCAGGCAAGAATATTGGAGTGGGTTGCCATTTCCTCCTCCAGGGGATCTTCCCGACCCCAGGATTGAACCCCCGTCTCCTGTGTCTCCCGATACTTTATCACCAGAGGGAAGCCCTTTTTCCTGCATATGCAGAATGAGATAAAGCAGATTTCAATGCCCCTGTGTAATTATCACGCTGCTGCTACTGCTGCTACTGCTAAGTCATTTCAGTCGTGTCCGACTCTGTGTGACCCCATAGACGGCAGCCCGCCAGGCTCCCCCGTCCCTGGGATTCTCCAGTCAAGAACACTGGGGTGGGTTGCCATTTCCTTCTCCAATGCATGAAAGTGAAGTCGCTCAGTCGTGTCCAGCTCTTAGCGACCCCATGGACGACAGCCTATCAGGCTCCTCCATCCATGGGATTTTCCAGGCAAGAGTATTGGAGTGGGGAATTATCACGCTGTAACACGGTAATTCAAGCAGTGGTTCTCAAAGCACAGTCTCCCTACAAGCAGCATCAGTACCACCCCAGGAACTGGAACAAGTGAGGAACACAGATTCTTGGGAGTCCCCAGAACCCCTGACTCAGAAGCCCTAGAGGTGCAGCCCACCATCTGTATGCAAGCCCTCCAGCGGATCCTGACAGGAGGCAGAGTTTAAGGCAAACCTTGTGATTGTTACAGACTACCATGACACCATTATAAACCAAGCAAAGGGAAACCACGGAATTGCACACTTTGGGGTGTGTTCTCATACCAGCTATTCAGCAAGAGAGATAATTTTGGGATTATCTGTGTCCACTTCTGTCTAAAACATAAATCCTGGACTCACTCCCCTGAACATGGAATGCTGAACCCATGCATTTCCTGCAGTTTGCCCTTCAGCTTCTGCAGAGACGTTAGATCCCCCCAAAACTTTTGCAGCCGAGTTGCTGATGTTGTGGATTATCCTAAAGGATGGGTGTCCTGAGGTTTTAGATGCTGGAAGGCACTTCGTTGTCCCGAGCGGTGACTGGTGAGGGCTCTGACTCCAAAAAGAAATGTGAAGCAAAACTCAACACAGGAACAAGCCCAGGGTCTTTGTTTTTGTTTTGGCGGGCTTCATGGCTTGTGGAATCTTAGTTCCCTGACCACGGATCAAACAGGCCCTTTACAGTGAAAGCACCGAGTTCTAACCACGGTGGTGGTGGTGGTGGTGGTGGTGGTTTAATCGCTCAGTTGCATCCGATTCTTTGCAATCCCACGGACTATAACACGTGGATATAGGCTTCTCTGTCCTTCACTGTCTCCCAGAGCTTGCTCAAACTCATGTTCATTGAGTCAGTGATGCCATCCAACCATCTCACCCTCTATTGCCCCCTTCTCCTCTTGTCTTCAATCTTTCCCAACATCAGGGTCTTTTCTAATGTGTTGGCTCTTCACATCAGGTGGCCAAAGTACTGGAGCTTCAGCAGTAGTCCTTCCAATGAGTATTCAGGGTTGATTTCCTTTAGGATCGACTGGTTTGATCTCCTTGCTGTCCAAGGGACTCTCAAGAGTCTTTAATAGCACCACAATTTGAAACCATCAATTCTTCAGTCCTAACCAGTGGACTGCTAGGGAATTCTGCAGTTTTTTGTTTGGATAAAAATGGCCGGGATATTCAGGAGACTGATGTAATATATCATCAGTCTCTTCCCCTCCAGGTCACCTCCATTTTTAAAGAAAGCCACTTTTTATTCCAGAGTAAACCTTTGAGATTGTCTAGAATATGCAAAAGTGGAAAATAATGTAAAGAAAAGGATGAGTCTTCTGATAAACACTTTCAGCCTCACAGCGTGACTGTGGACAAGTGCTCCTTGGAAAATTATCAGGTGTTCATATTCTTCTAAAAATTAATCAAAAAAAAAAAAAGAAAGAAAGAAAGAAAGAAAGAAAACCAAAGGACTGTTTGAAAGTGAGAGTGTCAGTCACTCAGTCGTGTCCAACTCTTGGCAACCCCATGCACTGTAGCCCACTAGGCTCCTCTGTCCATGGGATTCTCCAGGCAAGAATACTGGAGTGGGTTGCCATTTCCTTCTCCAGGGGATCTTCCCAACTCAGGGATTGAAAGCAGGTCTGTTGCATTGCAGGCAGATTCTTTAGCATCTGCCATCACGGAAGGTAGTAGGAACATAAAGGACTGTTTGGAGATGGATAAAATCAGTATTTTTACTTCCTTCAAAAACCGGTACATCGGGGTTTTAACAAGTGCTGGAAATAAGCTTTACGGAGACGGGGGCCAGCGCCACCTGAGTGAGTTCTGAGGCTCTGAAGCTCTCGGCCACCTCCCTGGGGGCCCAGGTTGCTGTCTCCGGTTACTTGGAAACGTCAAGGGCAGGAAGGGCCTTGGGATCCCAGCGCCTCCCTCGTAGCTTCTCTGCTTCCTTCTGCCTCGGGGGAAGCACAAAGATCACATCTCACTTCAGGCTTCTTTGCTACTTTTATTTCAGCATTTGCACAACTGTGTCCTCTGCTCTTCAGAAGAGAGATGAAAAATGCAATTTTTGGGGGGGTTATTTGCATTTTACAATAAAATAGCCCATGAGCAAGAAGGGAGTAAGGGCAGAAAGGGGGGAAAAAAGTAGAAGAGGAAGGAAGGTTTTCCTGAAATGAGAAATGAGCAAGTAACGACAGCCCCCACCCAGGACCCGCAGCATGAGCGGCCCGACTCTGCAGCCCTGGCCTTTCGGAGACCATCCCCAGGCCCACGGAAGGGCTGCAGCAGAAGACCCTCTGGACGGTTCTCAAGGCCGTGTGAAGGGGTGTCCTGTGCCTCGTAGTAAGGACCACTGTTCCCAAATAAAAATATGCACTCATGCCTCAAAACTGTTTTATGCAGAAAGGAGTGTGGATCTCAGCCCCACGGGAGCCGGGATGCACCCAGGCAGGTGGGCATGGCAGTACAGTGTGTTCATTTCCAGAAACCTAAGGGCCAGAAGCAAGAGCCGACCTGATTTTTAACATATCTCATAAAACAGCCTTTTGTTCTGACTCTCGTCAATAGCCAGTGCGGGCAGAGAACGACTCAGGCCGTTCTCACCAACAGCGACTTCCTTCCTTCATGAGGGCCACGAAAGTGGCAGCTTCTGAATGTGAGTGTCAGATATTCAGAAGGCTTCTCGGGCCTACCATCCCCTAGGGAAGAAGAGAATAGAACCAAGGGGTGACGATGCCTGGGCTTGTCACTGCAGGGGACACAGCAGGAGCCTGTGACCAGCCCATCGCCCCAGCCCTGATGAGAACGGACCCCGCAAAGAACAATGATGATGCCTGGTTGGGAGCAGAGAGGTCAGGGAAGGGCAGCTCCACGAACCCCGGGATGGGGGGTGTGGGGGAGGTTTGAGAAAGAAGGGCTGTCAAGGGACATAGGAAGGTGACCGCTTAGGAGGACATTGGATTTGAGGTCACAGATGATCTCTGCTGTGACAGTTCAATTATGTGATGAGGACAGAAACCAGGATTCCAGTGGTCAGGAAGCACAGCTGAGGACAGGGGGCAGCGATGGGAGAGACCCCCTCAGTGAAACAAGGGGGGCATGCAGGAAGGAAGCAACCAAAAGGCCTATGTGAGGAGGGCGTGTGTACACGTTTATAGACGTGGGGGGTGGAGAGGAGTAAATGGAAGAGGCAAATAGAGCAGGGAGTGAATGTGACACGACCCCAGGGAAGGTGGGAGACGACAGACCATTAGCAAGAACAAGAACAGACGGCTTTGGAGGGACAGGAAGAATTCCTTCTCCTCTAAAGTAGGAGGGAGTGTGAGACCGACATGGGGTGTGGACAAGAGGAAACTGGAGGCACACAGAGGCCCCCCGGCTTCTGCAAAAAGAAATGTCCACGAGCTGAGAGATGGGGAATCACTCTGGCTTGTCCATGAGTTACCGCGACTGTGATGCTAAGATGGGCTGTGTGCAGTCTATCAGACATACACTGAACACCTGTTTTAATTATTAGAGAAAAGGGCACATGAGCAGAAGCGAAGAATGCCCTCGTTAAAAACGAAAATTAAATGTGGCTCTTTCCGGACACCAGTGCTGCTCCTCCTTCGGTGACAAGGCTCCCTTCCCAGGTGCCAAGGCCACGCCGACTCCCTGTGATGCACTGGTCTGTGTGGGGTTTGGGGTTTTTTTGCTTGTTTTTGTCTTGTTTTTACCTTGAAGAACTGTATCCCTGGCTTGTTTAATGTTCTTTGTTCTGACAAGACATAAAACAGCAACTGCGGGAAGTGGGCTTCTGGGCTAGTCCTCAGTTTGGCGCAAGTAAAACTCTTTTCTGGTCCTATTCTTGGTTGTTTATCTATTATTTTTGTTGATAACTTCTGAGTGGCCCAGGGAGCAGTTTTCTCCTGCTCATGGGGGAAGGAACAGAAGGAAACAGAGTTTACCCAACAAGTCCCAGATACGCTATGGAGACTGCTTCTTATCTAACGCTTCTTCCTTCAGTCACTGCATTTCCTGGTAAAATGAGGCTTAACGCGAGGAGAAGAGTGCTGCTCAGGCAGCGGCAGAGTGATATTCACAAGCCCCACTTTTTCTAGAAGAGAAACTGTGGCTGACTGTGGCCTTCGGCCTGAACACAGGACGTGTTTGTCTCAGCTGCTCTCACCGGGACACAGGGCCATCCCCCAGGCGAGGTGGTGATTATCTTCATTCCTGGACTTTTTCAGCAAGAACTGCCGAGGAGGAGCCTCGTCACAGCCTCACCACGGGTGTCCCTGGTCTGCAGGCTTGACTCGGAAGGGGCCACAGTTCAGCTCCGTCGAGGAACTAATTCCTGGCTTCTGCCCAGGCAAGAGGAAAACACTGCCAATCTCAATCTGTGAGTCCGTGGAAATAGTGTCAGCAGAGCCCCAGGTAACAGGTAACAGCTTTCTGGTACTTTCCACCCCATGCAGAAAACAGCAAGCTCCCAGAAGCTAGGGCTTTATTAGAAATAGGAAATATTGAGGGACCTCCTGGGTGGTCCAGTGATTAAGAATCCACCTTCCAATGCAGGGGATGTGGGTTCGACCCCTGGTCCGGGAACTAAGATCCCACACGCCACAGGGCAACTAAGCCCCACAACTAGAGGGAAGCCGGGAAGCTGCAAGGAAAAAGCCGACGTGCTGCAACTGAGACCTACAGCCAAATAAGTCTTTTTTAAAAAAAGAAAGGAAATATTCAGTTGATCATACAGACACTGACACAACACATGTGACTATCCTTTATAAAATGTGAAGCCTAAAATGTACATTATCCCAGAAGAGTTAAGTACTTCAATACTAGCCTAGAACACTGATTATGTTTCCATCCGGCAAAGAGCGGTGTTTAAGTTTGGGTCCACAAGTGAGCTGGCTTTACTTCTTACCTAAGAAGTAATACACTGAGTTACAAGTCAGCCAATTCTTCTTTACCAAAAATATACTGAGAGAGGAAAAACTGTTTACTAACTCAGGCATAACCAACTTAAGCTGATACAGAGCAAGATTTAAAGAAACTTGAATATCTCGAATATTCAGGTATATTTTTGTAGTAAGTGAACTAGAATTCAAGTTCAGCACTTCTGATGTTAGGATAAGACTCAGCCTTTTCTTAAAGTCAGAAATTACCTAAGACACATTATACACACAGAACCTCACTTGACAAGAAAGCTCATTGTTTTAGCCATCATGCTTTTGATTACTTCCTTATTCTAATTGTGAGGACAGTATCTGTTTCCTAACTACCCCAGGAATCTAAATTCTAGGAGACAGTTATTCTTCTTCCTGAGTGTTCTCTTCCTTATGGCTAGCCATAATTTTTTCTTTCTTTTTTTTCCCCTCTTCTGCTAGCCATAAGGAGGAGAGCACTTTCCTGTCTTTCTTTTGTTATGTCATAAAAGAGTTGCCCTGGCTATTAAGTTACTAACTTCTTTTGAATGTCTTGCTTTCTTATTTCCAAATTGTATGTTGCATTGAATAATTCCCTATTCCCTTCCTTAACCTTCTGACTTTCAGTCCAAAGACCCTAAGAGACTTTTTAACTTCTGCAGTTTCATTGAGATGTAATTGACATACCATATACATTTAATAGGACTGCCCACGTGGCGCTACTGATAAAGAATCCGCCTGCCAATGCAGGAGACAGAGGAGACCTGAGTTTGCTCCCTGGGTCAGGAAGATCCCCTGGAGGAGGGCACGGCAATCCACTCCAGGATTTCCTGGAGCTTTAGAGGGCCTTCATGTTTGCCATCATCTCCTACACAGATCTCTCAGCATCTGTATTGCCAGCTTTGGCGGCTGTTTCAGGCCAAAGAACCGGGTGAGTTCACGTCACTCATGAGCGCACTCGGAGTACACGTGGCGCCAGCAAAACTGTGTGAGTCACAGTCTGTTCTTTTGTAACTGCTACAAAATATGAAGTTTGTAAAAAAAAAAAATATATATATATATATATATATATATATATATATATGAAACACTGCAGCATCTTCCCTTGCTGAACTAGATCACAGAATTCAGGGAGCAGGCAGGGAAGCCTGTCTTGAGTGGGCCTTTCGGAGTTTAGTGCAAAAGTCCATGTTCCAGTCAGACGACAGGCTTCCCAGGAGCATATGTAGGAAGAAACCAAACCACTTACAGAGGCCAGAAGGTATGGTCGGTCACCACAACGGTGTGTGTTTGTTCCTATCGGAGAAGGCAATGGCAACCCACTCCAGTACTCCTGCCTGGAAAATCCCATGGACGGAGAAGCCTGGTAGGCTGCAGTCCATGGGGTCGCTAAGAGTCAGACACGACTGAGCAACTTCACTTTCACTTTTCACTTTCATGCATTGGAGAAGGAAATGGCAACCCACTCCAGTGTTCTTGCCTGGAGAATCCCAGGGACGGGGGAGCCTGGTGGGCTGCCGTCTATGGGGTCGCACAGAGTCGGACACGACTGAAGCGACTTAGCAGCAGCATGAAGATCTACTGCCTATACTCAGGTGTTTTAAAAGAAGCCAACTAAAGACCTCACGTAACCAGCAAGGACCTTCTGTATCGCACAGGGAACTCTGCTCAGTGTCATGGGGCAGCCGGGGTGGGAGGGGAGTCTGGGAAAGAACAGGTACAGGTGTGTGTGTGGCTGAGTCCTCTTGCGGTCCACCTGAAACTATTACAACACTGTGAATCAGCTATACTCCAACACAAAATAAAAAGGTTTCTTTTTTACCAAGGCCGCATATGAATCTCAAAGCAATTCCGTTTTTAAGGGAAAAATACAAAATAACCTAATCACTTTGCAAATGATACAGGACCTTACCTAAAGCCAAAAAATATCTAAAATGCCTTTAGAAAGGCAGAAAGGATGAAGGAAAAGACAAAGGAGACAGAAAAGGGTGAACGAAAAAGAGAAAAGAAGAGGTACAGCGTCAGAAAAGGAAGCAAAAACTTGAGGAAAAGTTGTGACAGAGACAAAGCAATACAGGAGAATGATTAGAAGAGCTCCTTCTGCATTAAAGAAAAATAAGACAATGATTTTCTATATCTATTTTCAAATTCACTGCCTGATCAAATTCTGTATTTTTTTTAATCTCACTGAGTCACAATTGTAGGTAAAATCATAAAATGTGGGTCACAGATGATAGCATTTAGAGTGAATTTTTCAAATGCGTTTCATTTTTATTGGACTTTGCTTTGGCGAAAGTATAAATATGATTCTTATAATAATAATGAAAATCAGTGTGATCTGATTAAGGGAATCAAAGTAACATAAGAGGTTCCCTTTGAGTTGGACATAGATCTCCTGAATTGAAAAACATACATAAATGTATGTTAAGGAAATTCTCAAACATACCCAAAGGTGGAGAGAACAGTAAAATAACTTCACGGGACTCGTGGCCTGACTTCAACAGTGATCTCACTGCAGCCCTCCCCACTAACACACACACACTCATACTCACTCTCACACACTCATACACACACACACACACACACATCTCCTCTCACAGGGACAGCCAGGATGAGCAGCTGATGTATTTGTGTGTGTAGATACAGAGTTCCTAGTGGGGAGACCTACACTCTAGCTGAACTGAAATGTTTTAGTGTTGCTACAAGAAAAATGAGCCTAAAGCCCAACAATACCAGCTCATTCAGCACTCTGGTGGAAATGCAATTTTCCATTCCAGACCCACTGGATCAGTCTTTGTGGTGAGGGTCAGTATTCCATTTTTTCCCACATTCTCCAGGTGACTCTGATGCACTCACACTCTGAGAAGCAACTGTGCTCAACGCTCAGGCATGTCTGACTCTGTGTGACCCCATGGACTGTAGCCCCCTAGGCTGCTCTGTCCATGGGATTCTCCAGGCAAGAATATTGGAGTGGGTTGCCATTTCCTTCTCCAGGGGATTTTCTGGACCCAGAGACTGAACCCGAATATTCTTCATTAGCAGGCGAATCTTTTACCACTGAGCCACCTGAGAAGCCCTTGAGAAGCTATGTTTGCAAGCAAATCCCACACATTAGATCGTGACACCTGTAAACACTTTGATATGCATTTCTAAGTGATATCACTGCACCTAACACAAATAAGAATAATTCCTGAGAGCGTCCAACCATGACTAGGGTAGTCATGGGTCCTGATGGGCCCAGGTCAGTCCAGTTTACACCTGTTGTCTGGGAATAATTATTAAAATCACCCCTTTTCACCCTCAAAGTGCCCCATTTAGGATGACCCACGTAATACTCACTGTGCTCACCCTCAGTCTAAACTCCACAAACTTGCTATACGATTCTTGGGTTCATTTCCTTCCTTTTGTGTTGTTTGAAAGGTGCTTTTTAAATTTTAAAATTATGTAAAACATTGCATGTTTCCAAAGTGAAGATTAATTTTGGTTCCCTCCACCCTAACCCCTCCTCCCCAAAGGTAAGCATTTTTTTATTAGTTTTGTTTATTCTTCACTTGTTTCTTTTTGAAACTCTAGGTGAATCCATATGCTGTTTTACTGGGTCTCTCTCTTCAACACTGTTACATAGCTCAGGGTTCTGGGTACCGTTCCTCCAGGGGGATGTGTACAGACCATTCCCATCCCTTTTGCAGCTACAGGGCGACCCTTTGTGTGGAAGGAACAGCAACCAACTCCTACTGACCAACATCTGGATTTTTTTTTTTTACCATCTCTTGCTATTTCAAATAAGGCAGCAATAAGCAGCCATTTGCATGCTGTCATTTTGTAATGCTGCCAGCGTATCTTTGACATCCATTCCTAGAGATGGGGCTGCCAGATCAAAGGAAGAAGGCATACCTAATTTTTCCAGACATTGTGAAACACCCCGGGATATTGGCAGTTGGCAGCTCCACCAGCACCGGATAAGCAGGCCTGTTTCCCCGCTCCCTTCTCTATGGGACATGTTGTCTGTCTTCCGGATGTTTGCTTATCTGTAAGTGAGATGTGGTATTTCCATGCAGTTTGCTTGTTATCTTATTTACGTATAATGTATATACAGAAGGTGTACCTATCAGAAACGTGGAGATGGTGAATTTTCACGAAATGAGCACACCCTTGTGATTAGCACACTGATGAAGAAATAGAAAACGTGACCAATACCGTGGAAACCCCCTCCTGCTGACTTATTGAATCACAAACTGCATCTCTCTTACTTTGAGCAAGGGTAAGCTTTCCTTCATGTATTTGAAGGCCATCTGTAATTTTTTCTGTGAAATTTTCTGTTTATATATGTTACTATTTTCCTACCAAACAAACCTCTGTATGATTCATAGGAAACCCACAAACCTTTCAAGAAAAGTGTGGCAGCAGAAGATAACATCAACGGGGACAGAAAAGGGTAGAAATATTATAAAATAAAAATACCTTTCTTTGGACCTACAAGCAAGAAGCAGTATGGGAAAACCACTCAGCTGTAAACACGGAGTACACTTTAATCCCAGGGAGGAATTATGGGCTCAGAGGGCAGAACAAAGAGCTGTCAGGAATTGTTTGTGGAGACATGGGCCTGAGACCTAATCAAGGACCCAGCGGCACGTGCAGGGCTGGGCTTTGGAATGGCTGTGCATCTCCTGCGACCCCCTTTCGAGTGGGAGCATCTACAGAGGTCATCCCGTGCCGTCGCACGACTGCGAGCTGCACAGGCAGAGGGCAGGTAAGTCCTGTGTGGTTTGCAAGATTGAGAGGAACTGTGTGTGAAGAAATGCACTTGAGAAGTCTCAGCTGCGCCTCAGCTTGATGTATTTATTTTTAAGTAGTTATTTATTTGGCTCTGCTGGGTCCTAGTGGCAGCGTGCAGGGCCTTTGATCTTTGCTGCACCAAGCAGGATCTTTAGTTGCGGCATGCAACCGTTGAGTTTCAGCACGTGGGATCTAGTTCTCCGACTACAGTTCCCCTGTCTCGGGAGCTCAGAGTCTTAGCCACTGGACCTCCGGGGAAGTCCTAGGCTTGATTTGAATAACTTGATCCTGAACCTCAGGCCTGAGCCTGATATCTTACTGCACAAGATGTGGGGGTCTTCTGAGGGGCAGGGGCTGAATGCATTTTGCATACAGAGGGGATGTGGATGACAGCAACCAGAGGACAAATTGTGGCATATTGTATTTTCCAAAAGTGGCCACGACGACACTCCTGACCCTCACATGCCCTTGCAGAACTTTTCAGCTCTCAAGAGATGGAGTCTAGGCCTCCTTCCCTTGAACCAGAGTGGGACTTGATGACTGTCTTAATGAATGGCAGACGTGACACAGGATGACTTCCAAGGCAAGGTCATTTTAGGCAACACAATTTCCTCCTGTCTCTCCCTCTCAGGTCACTAGCTTTTGGAGCCCTGTGCCACCTGGTAGAAGTCTAAGACAGCCATGCTATGAGGAACTGCAAGCTTCCTTAGTCAAAAGCAGAGATGGCATGACAGGAGAAATGCCTGGCCAGCCCCCATTCCACACACCGCTAATCCCACCAGACACTGTCGCCAGAGCTACTCAGCTGAGCCACTCCAAGTTCCTGATTCACAAAACCCATGAGAAATGCTACTCAAGAGCTTTTGTTTTGAGATGCTAAGTTTCAGAGTTAATTATTACATAGCACTAGAAAGCTGGAGAAGAACTGACTCATTGGAAAAGACCCTGATGCTGGGAAAGATTGAAGGCGGGAGGAGAAGGGGACAACAGAGGTTGAGATGGTTGAATGGCATCACAAACTCAATGGACATGAGTTTGAGTAAACTCCGGGAGTTGGTGATGGACAGGGAAGCCTGGCGTGCTGCAGTCCATGGGGTCGCAAAGAGTCAGACACGACTGAGCGACTGAACTGACTGGCTGAGGGAGCTGGAAGAGATTTTGATCCCTGTTCAAAAAGTAAGAAAAAATCGAATCCTCTACTACATTTAAACTAAACTAAATCAAAATAAAACAGCCTCAGGAATGGTGGCTGAAAAACACTTCAAGTTTTAGAAATGTATTCTGGAACACAAGAGATTTTGGTTGACTTAATACACATCATCTGTAATTTAAAGTTACCTGACTGCCTCACACTCCAATTTACAACTATGAGACATAATACCTGAACTTTCTAGTCAGCATTTATTTAATGATATGAGATTTTAATCGTTCCCATAAAATTAAGCTACGCTTAAAAAAAAAATCAAATGAGGATGACTAATAATGAGAACAACCTCTAACAACAAGGAGCCCTTGGAGAGTTTGGGTGGCGGAGCGCTGGGGCCTGCCTTGAGTTTCACAGCGGCCCCTCAGGCTGCCGTGTGGAAAATCTGTGGGGAGGGCGCTTGTGAGGGGGCAGAGAGCAACCCCCCGCCTGCAGAGGTCCGGGTGGGAAGCCCCTGCACTTGGACCAAGGGCTCAGATTCTGGCAGAGCTGACTAGCTGCTGCTGCTGCTGCTAAGTCGCTTCAGTCATGTCCGACTCTGTGTGACCCCACAGACGGCAGCCCACCAGACTCCCCCATCCCTGGGATTCTCCAGGCAAGAACACAGGAGTAGGGTGCCATTGCCTTCTCCGAGAGCTGACCAGACTTCCTGGAAAATGGTATGCGGGGTGGAAAAAGAAGAGTCAAAAAGACGCTGAGGCTTTTGGAAGCATGGAGGACTGTAGGTGGAGAAGATTCAAGGGGAGAGTCTGGAGCGTGTCATGTGAGAGTTGTTAGAGGTGACGAGGGCGCTGAGCTGCATCTCCCGAGCTATTAATGAGATGGAGCCCATTTCCCAGGATCCCTTCCCAGGCTCCCCGGTGGGTCACCTCGGTCTGTGCTGAGTCTGGCAGGTGCAGATGAGGCAGCACCTGGGGTCTGGACGGGCCCTGCCGCGCCATGGCCGCCAGCCAGGCAGGAGGCAGCCCCTCCCCACCCCACCGCCCTCCCCTCCCCGCTCTGCCGACTAGGCTCAGGTGCCTGCAGCTCTTCAGCAGGCCCTCCCGAGGTCCAGGTCGGAGGCCCTGAGAGGCAGACGTGGCCGCAGTTTGTCCAGCTCCCTCCCACTCTGGGTTCTGCTCTTCTTCCCAAGTGCAGGTACAGCCAACCTACAGCATCCACGGGCTCCCCCGCCACCACCCCGGGGGCAAAGCCAGCAGCTCTTCACAGATGCTTCAACAGCTCCCTCGGCTGCAGAAATTCTAATCGCTGCATCACTCATAGTGGTTCTGCCCTTCTGATGAGACTCTCATACAGCATCCAAGTGAGATACCGAGTAGGTGCTGGCTGTGAGTCTCAAGTTCAAGGGAAATGGTCCCAGATGGGTGTTAAATTGGGGAATTGTTGCCACGTGACTGGTATTTAAAGCCATAAGCCTGGGTTAGGTCACCCAAAGAGAGCTTTCAAGCAGGAGAGGAGGTCCACCGCCCTGGGAGCTCCATGGTACAGAGATGGGGGCAGGAGGGAACAGCCAAGGAGACCGAGAGCCACCAGTGAGACAGAAGGAAACCCTGAGCACTCGTGGTTCAAGGCGAAGGAGGAACGTCAGGAGGAGCCTGAGCTTGACCATGTCTGCTGAGATGAGTTTGGAGAGCGGACTGCCGTGCCTGAAGGTATTATTATTGACATTGTCCAGAGGGGTTTGTGGAAGTGGTTGAGTGAAGTCTGATCACAGCAGGTTCAAGAGGAAATGGGGTGAGAGAAAGTGGAGAAAACTCTTGAGAAATTTCTTCGTGAAAGAGGGCAGAAAAATCATGAGGGAAAAAATTACATTGATAAGAAGTTTTTTTTTTTTAAGATGGGAGAAACAAAGCCTGCTTGCTTTCCGGTGGGAATGACCCAGTAGAGAAGGGGCTTGACAGCTGGAGGCGGGTCTTGAGAAGTGATGGTGATACTGACGGGGATCAGTTCCCGGGGAGGCCACTGGCCCAAGAAGCCTGGACACCTGGACACCTGGAGAAGGGGCAGGAACGCAGGGTCAGGGGCTTCCTGACCGGACGTGTGCGCGGGGTCTGGATGGTCCCTTCTGATGACCTGCTCAGTGAGCAGACCCAAAGCCATCAGCTGAGAGTGAACACGGGGGAAAGATGCCGGGGGTTTCCAGAGAGGAAAGGGCACGGCAGGTCTCTGTAGGCAGCAGGAGAGCGCACGGACCCCAGCGACATACAGGAGGTTCTCGAGGCAGCCTCGAGGCCCACCCGGGGATGCTGGTCATGAACTCGGAGTGAGAGGGTGTGATGAGAGTGTGCAGGAGCCACGCTTAGCTGTGTAGTCGCGGAGCAGAGAAAACGAGGGCAGGGAGGGCAGGAGGGGGTGGACCTGTGGCTTTGCTGACTGAGAAGGATGAAGAAGAGATGCCCGGGTGAGGACCACGGTGTCCCCAAGACAGTGACTATACCAACTGGCAGCAGAAGTTTAACTGGGCAAAGAGGGAAGACAGGGCGTGCGGGTGGAGAACAGGTGACCAAGTCCATGGAGTGCAGGTCCCACTGGGATCAGAGGATTGTTGGGCTCAGGGTGCTGGGCGGGTCGATGGGGATGGAGGTGGGAAGTGGGAGGCAGGAGATGAAGGCCAGGGGACGCGGAGGTGAGCGGCTGGCCAAGTGTGGAAGACAGGATTAGCGGGAACAGGAATGAGAGAACCCAAGGGCCAGGGCACAGCAAGGATCACGGACGGGGGCCCTGACATCAACATCAGGTAACGTGCAAAAAGTGCTCAAGGGAGCGATAGTGATTGGGAGCGCAAAGGATCCAGAAAGGAAGGGTTGTGAGTGTCGTGAGCCCCTCCCCGCCCCGTGGAAGTTTCCAGGAGCTGGGGAGGACTGAGCGGCTGCAGAACTTCATGGTAAACAGAGTGCAGGGGAGGGCTGGGGTCCTCGGGGCTGGGGCTCCCGGGGGTGACAGATACAAACGAGGGGAAAGGAACACTGAGATGAGTCTCGACAGCCTCGAGGTACAGGCTGACCGTCTGTGGGCGGGAGGAAGAGGCAGGTTTTGGTGGGGCTCTGCCATGACTGCTTGTGGAATCTGGATTCATCTCTGGGCACCACTCATGTGAGTGAAAAGAGGGAGACGGGATAGATTATTTCCTAGGGTGAGCTTTAGTCCATAATATGAGGTTCTATGGGCCTCCAAGGTGGCGCTGGTGGTAAAGAACCCAGCTGCCAATGCACTAGATATGAGACACAGGTTTGACTCTTGGGCTGGGAAGATCCCCTGGAGGAGGGCATGGCAACCCACTCCAGTACTCTCGCCTGGAAAATCCCCATGGAAAGAGGAGTGTGGCGGGCTGCAGTCCATGGTGTTGCAAAGAGTCCGACACGACGGAAGCGATTTAGCACACAGGCAGGCATGAGGTTCTATCCTGTTTGCCCGAGTGCCACAGCACCTTCAGGTCACCATAGCCGTGCCCAGCTCACCCAGGCCCCAGACACACAATATGAGCAGACACCAGCGCGGAGTCATTCCTTATGACTCCTTCCTTCCCACCAGCCCCTTCTGTCAGAACTTCACTTCACCAGCTTTACTTCTCTGCTCACCTTGATCCTCAGAGCCACGCACCTCTCTTCTTTACCGGGGTCTTAACGCTCTAGAAGGGCTTCCCTGGTGACTCAGCTGGCAAAGAATCTGCCTGCAATGTGGGAGACCTGGGTTCAATCCCTGGGTGGGGAAGATCCCCTGGAGAAGGGCACGGCAACCCACTCCAGTATTCTTGCCTAGAGAATCCCCATGGACAGAGGTGCTTGGCGGGCTATAGTCCACGGGGTTGCAAAGAGTCAGACACGACTGAGCAACTAAGCACAGCCCAGTAACGCTCTAGATTCTGGTTCCCCGCGTGCGTCCCTGTCTCCATCTCCATCTCAGCCCTCCAGGATCAAGGTCAGGGCTACCTCCAAAAGCCTCGCATCTCCCATGGTCCGGACCCTCTCTACCACCACTTGGGCAAGACTGACTTAGTCACAGGCGTCTCACACGTCTCTGCTTGCACAGGGCAAGAAGCATTTAATGCCCTCTCTCTACACAGACACCACCCCGCCCCATCCCTCCCCACACACACAAAGTGCAAGGGTCTTGGACGGGGCTGGCTCTTCTAAGTATCCTGAGATACTGAGTGTGGTGCTGCGGCAGCACGAGCCCAGCTCTCAAGGCGGCGTCTCTCCTCCACCACGCGTGTCCTTTCCCTCAAACCTGCTCCTCGCGCCAAGCAGTGCTTCTTCAGCCAGCAATTCTACACCAAGTTGCAAGAGGGTCATGGGCCTCCTCAGGTCCAGCGAGGACGGACCTCTTAAGGGATTCCATGGGCCCTGTTAGGGTTTCCTAACTTGTCTAGGATCCTTTCCATGGGAATTTTATTTCTTCCTTTCCAAAGACAGAGAGCTTCCAGAAAACAGACGCAACATACCATCTGCCTTCATTTCAGGGAAGAGAAATCCCCAGGACAGAGAAGGGGAAAGTCTCATCTCATGAAAAGACCTCTTCCTGGGACGCTTGTCTTTTCAGTTCATATCCACATATCCCACAGCCTCCCCTCCTCCAAGATGTGTCCTCAGAATTCCACTGCTATGCTCCGCTCGTGTCCTGCCTGTGTATCTACCTGAGACTGTGGAATTAGGCCGCAAGTTGATGGGCTCAGTTTCTAACTCAACCACATGTAATCAGTGTTACTAACGGCACATTCTAATACTTATTCTTCTCAGGAACATATAGGTTAAGACAAGTGGCATGCTTTCTAATCTTTTTTTTTTTTTTTCCTAATTATTTACGGGCTATGCATTTTGTGTAGTCATCGGCTGTCTTTAAAGGCAGCGCTGACATTTCCCGTGGCTGGTGACTGCTCTGCACAGCAGCTGGTTATCTGATCTGTCTGGTTAACAAGTTCCTCTTTGACATTTAATAAACTGCAGTGATTTCACATTTAGTTATTTCCCCCACGCGCTTAATGAGGGCAAAGAACCATATAAAGGCCATCTTAGCTGACAATTACAGAGGCAATTTTTTACGGATAAGCAGAAAGTAAAAAGTTATCTTTTTTACTAGGCTTTTTTTTTTTTTTTTTTTTTTTGAAATTTACATCTTCAACTTTTTTTTGGAAATACATGATCTTATTCTTACATTTTTGCTGTTTACAGTATGTGTCATCAACTGCTTTGGTTATGGTTTTATCTCTTTAATGATAAAGATGTTGTTAAACAAAGGGCAAAAAGCAAAGTTTTCTTGCTTTCTTTTTTATGGAACTAGAGCTCCTTAAATCAGAATAGACTTGAGTTTTCCAATAAACCCTTCCCTCAGTGAATGTTCATGGGAGCTCTACACATTCAATTGGTTGACATTTCAGAACATACTGAAAGAAAAGCATAATTCAAGGTCATCAGTTTGCCTAGACCCTCAAACACCAAGTCTCTGGCAATTTGATTTTATGCTAGAAGAGATTTAGATGGTAAAGCCAAGCATATCTTTCTGACTCCTCTTCCTCCAAAGGAAAACATATCCCAAAGCAGCCCAGCGAAACACCCCAAATAACAGGCCCCGTCTCGTGAGGATTCTTATTTTTCCACAGTCACAGTTATGGAAAGGATAAAACTTTTCAAAGGTTCAAACGCGCCTTCCTGAAAGCATATTCTTACTGGTGTTTTGCTTCACAGGAAAGTTTCAATCCTAAGCACTGACTTACCAGGCTTGCATCTGGCCAGCGCCTTGGAGAGGCTCCACTTTGCTTCTGACGCTTAATGCATAAAATTCAGCCAGTTCCACTTCCTGGTATTATGACTTGGTTTACCCCTGTGACTCCACAACAGGCCAGAACCCCAATCCCTTCTTTCTGCAAAGTCTTCAAATGACCTTCTCCCTCATTCTCCTCTGCTTCACTGCAGGCCACGATGAAAACCACACAATTCCGGTTTACTTGTGCAGGAAAAGGTGTCAAACGTACACGTATCAAGCAAAGTAGGCGTCATGGATCGCAAAAGGAAGTAGAAGCTTCCTCGAGTAGTGTGGTAACCCCGCAGCGCTTTGCCTGTGGGTATTTGTCAAAGGAGTACGCTTTTTCAGAACGAGAATGACAGGCGAGTGTGGGCAGGAGCCCTCCTGCCAGCCGAGAGAAAACAGCCGGAGGTCACCAGACCCGGTGGCTCTGACAGTTAATCCAGTGACAGGAAGCGCGCTGGTTTGGCTAATGCTGGAGAAACAGTGGCCTCTGATGGAGCCCAGATGTCATACTGATTACACACGGTGTGGAAACTGGTGGCTTATTCTGACAGTCACTCAAGGGAACATACGGAATCAGAGGGCCCCAACTGAAAAGCCGTCTCAGGCCTAATCATTTCACTTTTGTAAAGTCCAAAAGCTCCATTCTGTTCTTATCCTCTTCTTATTCCCCACAGAGTTACCTTCGTCCTCACAGACACCTTAACATTGTAAACGTACTCTAATGAGGTTTAGTGTTTAAACAATCAGTATTGACACGTGAATTTTTGTTTTCCTAATGTTCTGGCACTCTCTACAGTGATATCTTAAGCAAAAGATATGACAGGGTTTATTCCGACAACCTCTATTTGAAAAATATCTTACAACTGGGGGAAAAAAAACCTTCCATCTCTCCCCAGAGCAGATTTGCCCACATAAAATACAGGCAGATGGTGAGTGGTAGTGAGAAGTTCAGGTTCTTCCAATCCTTACTATGTTCGTTTATTTTCCTTTATGCCATTTTTACAAATGTGAGCACAGCCAGGAAATCAGTAACAAGCTGATCCAAAAGGAAACCAGAGAGGCTCCTCCGACCCTTTCAGACCTGGCATTTCCTGGGCCTCGGGGAACTCTGTGTTTAGAGAACTCTGACCCTCCACCAGGCAGACCCCAGCGTGTCACCTGTGATAAGGTCGAGTGAAATCCACAACAGACGCTGAGGGGACAAAGCCAGAGGAATAGTAGGCAGGAGAAGAAATATTTGAGGAGCGTTCTCTGAACTTTGCGTAGCATGCCTTTGCTGGAAAACAACACACAGGTAAATGTAAAATAAATTCAAAGATAAGAACAAACAAAGGCTCCGCTTGTTGGAAACTTACCTGTTAAAGATGATTCCTGCGGTTTTCTATTTAAGTGCTAGTACAAGGTCATGTGAGGTGGCACATTTAGCAGAAGACTTGGCATCAATGACCCTTTTACCCCTCACGTTGCCTCCAGTCAGTAGCCCTGCCGTGTTACATTATCTGTGTGTGTGTGTGTGTGTGTGTGTGTCTGTGTGTGTGCGTGCGCGTGCTCAGTCGCTTCAGTCGTGTCTTACTCTTTGTCACCTGGTGGACTGTAACCTACCAGGCTCCTCTGTCCTTGGGATTCTCCAGGCAAGAATACTGGAGTGGGTTGCCGTGTCCTCCTCCAGGGAATCTTCCCAACCCACGGATCAAACCTGATTCTTGTCTCCTGCGTTGGCAGGCAGGTTCTTTGCCACAAATGGCAAAGCCTCATTATCCGTTTACTAAGCACAAAGCCAGGAATCTTCATGGATCGATATCAAGGTTCTAAGATAATTAGCCTATTGGTTTTCAATTATTATTTTCCTCAGGGCATGTTTATGGTCTAATTTCCTAGAAGTATTTTAGTTACATGAAAATTCATAAAACATTCTCAACACATAAATGTTTCATGATGTCACTGGATGGTCAGTTCTTATTTATGCCTGAATGCAGGTTGTTCATTGAAACCATTTTGCAGGCCTGGTGGAAAACCAAGAGGAATTTTGGCAAATGTCTCCTGGAGGTTTGAAACCTAATGAAATACTGTACAATGAAGCATTGTTTGCAATTGTGACTTAACTACATTCTTATCTGCTTTTGTATTTATCTGAGCTGTAAACAGCTTCCAAAGTTCAGACTACCTCACAGAAAGGAACTCTGATTTCTTCTCTGTGAAGGCATGATTTCCCTGCTCTGTTTCTGCACTATTTTCTCTTCTTCAGCCTTCTATTCCCTTTCTCTTATGAAGGTCACCTCTCCCTCTCTGCCATGTCCCAGGATTTATTCCACTCACTGATATTTTATAAGTCAGATAGAGAAGGTTGCCACTTCTTGCCCCTTGTTTACTTATTCTATGCTATTTTCTTTTGAAGCAGTAAAGGAGACAGCACCCCTAAAGATTTTAAACAGTAGTGAAGCAGGAGGGAAGGGGCAGGGCGCAACCTTTAAGAGAATGACATAGCCATAAGACATGGCCCAACGGGCTAGAACCATTGAGGTCCAAGATGGTGGAAGAGTTGCCTTTCCCTGGGCCTTGAGCCTCACACATTAGCCTCATTGCAGTACGTTAGCATAAGCTAAGTGACACCCAACGGTGCCATGAAAGTCCCGAAGCCATCAAAGATCAAAAGGTGGGCAGTGGCCCAATTCCTAGAAATCTGTCCCTTCCCCCAAATCGTTGGAATACTCCTCTTGCTCATTAGCCTATGAAATTACTCTGTCCATAAAAACTACTCACCCCATATTTCAGACCTCTCCCCTTTTGAGATGGTCCACACTCTGTCTATGGAGTGTGTTCCTCTCTAAACAAATCCACTTCTTATCTGTCACTTTGTGTCTCACTGAGGTCTTTCTGTGATGAGACATCAAAGACCTGAGCCTCATTAAGTCCTGAGACCAGTTGTGTGAGATCTCACTTAAAAGACCGTGGGTTCCAGTCCCAGTCTGGGTTTCATGGTTTCAGTAGTAGTTGAACTCATTTATTGTTCTTCTTTCCTAAATATTTTTTCTCTTTGTAAAAGTAATAAGGCTCACTGAGGACTTCCCTGGTAGTCCAGTGGCTAAGACTCTGCACTCCCAGTGCAGGGAGCCCAGGTTTGATCCCTGGTTGGGGAACTGGATCCCACATGCTACAACGAAGACCTGGTGCAGCCTAATCAATAAATTAATTAAAAGACTACCTTCTAAAGAAAAAAAAAAGTAATAAGGCTCATTGTACAAAACTTGGATATTGCAGAAAGTCCAAAGTACAAAACTTGATAATGCAAATCAACCACATGCCCATCAACCAGAGATGCTCACTCTCAGTGTTTTCTCCCAGTCCTTTTTCTCTACATGTATTTACTCTTCATAAGATTCGGAGAGTGCTGTGTCCTCCTTTCTCCACCTACCTTTATATTTTTAAGTATTTACATCCCCACATTCTTCAAATGTGGTTTTAATTTCAACACAGTTCTATAGTGTATTTACTTCTGCCCCATGGGAATCACTTACAAAATTCCCAGTTTTTCATTATTTTAAATGATCTTATTGAGAATGTCTTTCTAGACGTTTCAAAATTGTTCCCTCTTCATCTTCGTCAAAACAACCAATTGGGACTTCCCTGGGGGTCTAATGGCTAAGACGCTGCACACCCAAAGCAGGGGGCCCAGGTTCCATCCCTGGTCAGGGAACTAGATCCCAGGTGCTGCATCTAAAGATACCACGGGCCCCAACTTGCAAAATAAATAAACTGGCCAAATAAATAAATATTAAAAACAAGAGCAACAACAAAAAGCCATCAAGCCAGTCCTTCCCTGTTCATACATGCCTCAGTCTCCTGTGAGGTAAGAGCTGCCTTCACACTTCCGTCAGTTGAGGGGTCCAGACAGATTCTGTCACTTGCCTGAGGCCACATAACTAGTTGTCTGAAATGCAGAATCTGATTTTCTTCCGCTTTTTCCATATCTCAGGCTCTAACAGTAAATCTGTCCTTTTGAACTGTCTTTTTTTAAACCCATTTGTTTTCATTCTATACCAGCACTTTCCACCCGGTTCCAACCCCTTCCTTGTAGCCACACCCCAAAGTCCCTTAGATGGGCTTCCTGCCGCTGAACCCCATTGTTCTAACCCCCCACACACACACCACTGCCAGATGGGTCTTGCTTTAAGCCGCTCACCCTCATGGACTCACAAGCCTCATGGACTCCTTAGTAAAGCCCTATGTGAAACAGCAACACTGCCTGGCTCTCAAAGCCCACTTGCCCGTCCAGTCTTCCTTATCTGCTCCCCACCCCACTCCTGGCTTCCTGCCACCTCCTTGTACTCTGTACCCCAAGCAGGATATTCTTGTTTCCCCTCTTCTCTTCAAACTCTACTCAGTCTTCTAAGGCCCAGCCCAGGTCTCATTTACTCCATGAAATAGAGTGAGCATCCCATTGGATTTGAAGTTGGCCAACCTGAGTTCAAAGCTTTGCTCTGCTAATTTTGCTGGGAGATTTGGGACAGGGGGAGTTAACTTTTCTGAGTCATTTCTGCATATGTAAAGTTAAATTGTTATACTAATACCTGCCTTTTGTCAACCTCCCAGAGTCCTAAGAAGGACAGAATGTGTGTCATAAAGGTTTAGTGAGCAGCTATGTGCTATGCAAATGGGAGATGGAAGCTTCAGTACTTTGGCCACCTGATACAAACAGATGACTCATTGGAAAATACCTGGATGCTGGGAAAGATTGAAGGCAGAAGAAGAGGGTGACAGAGGATGAGATGATTAGATGGCATCACCGATGCAATGGACATGAACTTGGGCAAAGTCCAGGAGATGATGAAGGACAGGGAAGGAAGCCTGGCATGCTGCAGCCTGTGGGGTCACAAGAGTTGGACATAACTTAGCATCTGAACAACCACCACCATCCATACTCTGAACCAGTTCGGTATCCAGGTCTGCACCACGCAGAGTAGCACTGATTACATCCTGTCCCGTCAGACTCTCTCGCTGTTTCATGCATGGTGATCACTTTCCCTCAGCTTCACTGTAAAGTGTCTGAATTCCATGCAGTCTATTGCTTCACCTCCATAACCCCCAGAGTCCAACACAGCACATCCTTGTCAGACTGCTGGCCTAATCCTGGAGTTCCAGTTGGATTCGAGTCACATGGGACTTAGAGTCCCAGCCTTCTGTCAGTCTTTTGGAGTAGGAAAGCCTTACACTTTGGGGAGTCCTAGAAGACGCGGGTCAAGGGTGGTATCCACCTTTGTGAGTCTGTGGAAATGTACTCTCATTTTGGATCTTGCCTCTCAGAGACTTTCACTGCATTTTCACAGTAACCCTTATTTAGTAAAGTACTTAGTGAAATCAGAGAACAGAAGCAAGGAAGTCCTGTAGACATCCAGGAACCAAACCCAGACCGTAGATATGATTATCAGAAAGGTCAGGGAACCTAATCTCAAAAGATGGTTCACTGATGATCTGCTTGTAAATCTCATTTAGTCTGAGATTTATTCCTCAGCTTTGATTATCTAGAGACCTAAGCACAGTTTCCCCTAATAGGTCCACCCCTGAAAAGGCCAGGTCTAGCCTAAAGGTTATGGTTAATCACAAGAAATGGGGTTTAGGTTAGAGTTAAGGGTTAGCACTGCATTTGGGTTTAGGGTTCAGGTTACAACTGGGGTGTGGTTAGTGTCAGAGTAAAAGTTCTGCTTTGGGTAAGGACTCAGTTTAAATGCACAGATGCAGAATCATGGCAGAGTTAGCGTTAGTGTGACACGCAGGTTGGGGGTTGGAACTATGCTTTGGGTTAAGGCGACAGGTTAGGGTTGGAGTTAAGGTTAGGGTTAAGCTAGATTCCTGGATATAAAGGACGATTTTAGTGAGAGTTGTGCTTTAAAATTCTACTTTGTATGGTTAAGGACACATTTTTACCAACTTCCCAGGAACTAGTACAGCACCTTTAGAAAAACCTTCACGCTACAGCATTCCAAGATCAAGTGCAATATACAGTTTCCCACAGTTCATCAGAGTGTTTTTTAAATCTCTAATCCTGAAAAAAAAAAAAAAACTCTGGTGAACTATGGAAAACTGTATATTGCACTTGATCTTGGAATGCTGTAGCGTGAAGATTAACTCTCTAATCCTAAAAGGGCTTCCCTGGTGGCTCAGATGGTAAAGAATCTGACTACAATGTGGGAGACCTGGGTTCGATCCCTGGGTGGGGAAGATCCCCTGGAGGAGGGAATGACAACCCGCTCCAGTCTTCTTGCCTGGAGAATTCATGAACAGAAAAGCCTGGCAGACTGCAGCCCATGGGGTTGCACAACTAGCAATCCTGAAAAGGCAAGTACCACTTTTAATGTCATTGTTAACACCCTGAAGTTCATTTTGTAGACTGTGTCCAGTTTGTACTGCCCTCTTCTCCTCCTGATATGCTGAATCCCTACCAGAAAAGTTGACACTATTAAAGAAAAAAAGCTGTGATCTGGAATCCACTTACATTTTACCCCAAAACTATATTTTAAAATAAACACCATATACTTTTGAAGTGCTGGTCATTTGTCAAGCACCATAAACAGAAAATACAAGCTGTTCTCACTAGAATCACACTCTAAATTGTTCGATGTGGCTCACATCTGCATTTTCAGCCCAAACTTCTTTCTCAAACTATAAAGTTGGATTTCTAGTCAAATCGCAACTGGTTGGAGAGTGAGCCCGTCTCCGCTGCCTTCACTCAGCACACCGGCTTCTCGTTCTCTTCCATTCTTCTCAATGGCAACACCATTGACTGAGGATCCAAAACAAAATTCTCCTCAAACTCTTCCTCACCTCCCACCATCCCTTCCTGCTGTAGAAATTCTCAGATCTCCACGGCATCTTCAATTAGGCCCTTATCATCTCTTGCTTAAATCATTGCAACAGCCTCTCAAATAGCTATTAACATTCCTACGTTCAAGCTCTTCCCCTCACATTGTCAGCAAACGTGACATCTTTGTCATGTGACCACCAGGCTTCCCTGCTGGCTCAGCGGTAAAGAATCGGCCTGCCATGCAGGAGACCCAGGGTTCAGTCCTTGTGTCGGGAAGGTCCCCTGGAGAAGGAAATGGCAACCCATGGCAGTATTCTTGCCTCGGAAATCCCATGGACAGAGGAGCCTGGTGGGCTACAGTCCATGGGGTCACGAGAGTTGGAAATGACTAAGCAACTACACAAACCACTATCACCCACAGCTGAAATGTTGCTAAATTCCCTCCCAGAGCCTCTGCCGCGGGGACTCCCTCAGTTTGCTTCCTGGGAGTTTCCAGCCCTGCTCTGCACCCCGCACCCCTTGCACGTGTACCACACTTCACTGCACTCACGCTTGTGCTCGTCTTGCAGGAGTGGACGGCAAGCTTCTGAGGCTGAGACAGTCTCATTCACTGCTGCACCACGGTGTCCTGAAGCACGCCTGGCACCCAGGGAGTGTCCACAAAATTTTGCTCAGAGAAAATAGCTCATGGGGCTAAATAACTCCCGGAGATCCTCTTTATATATTAGCACATCCAGTCCCAAAATAAAACTTATGCTGTGCAAGGCTTCTTTAAAAAGCACACCCTGCATCTTAACAGGAAGTTACAGATGAATAAACAGCTGACAGAACAAACTAAACAGCATCCAGTGAATCAGCAGCTGACCATTCAGTTGCCGTTAACTAGACGCAGGGAGCGAGCTGCTGCTGCTGCTGCTAAGTCGCTTCAGTCGTGTTCGACTCTGGAGCGAGCAGATGGGGACAAACGCTTACTCTCACTGCCAGCGGGCGTTGCAAGATGCTCCAAAGCTCCATGCAGAGGGACATCCACACATCTCACCCCGGGGGAGAACTCGGGCACAGAAGCAGACCACAGCAAACATGACACGGGCAGGCTTGCTGAATGCAGAATCTGACTCATACCAAGCTGGTGGCCACAGAACGTCCACCACACCCTGTCCTGTCCGCTCGTGTAGCAGGGAGCCTGGGGTGTGGTTTTTAGTTGACGTTTGTGAGATGATGACGACTCTAGGGACAGGACACATTTCTGTAACCTCCGGGTGTCTGCACTGCAACAGAACTAAAGAGGCCGTGGGGTGCTGTGTTCACAACTTTAAAATCAGAGAGTTCAGCTGCCATGTGCACTACAGAGCTGAAGGCCCAGGAGACATAGCCCTGGGCATAAGCCTACAGCCTGAAGCTTTCTCTCATAGAAAAATGCTGACCTTTATTTAGTATGCATAAGTCACTTCAGTGTGTCCAACTCTTTGTGACCCTATGGATCACAGTCCTCCAGGCTCCTCTGCTCCTGAAATTCTCCAGGCAAGAACACTGGGTGGGTTGCCATGCCTTCCTCCAGGGGATCTTCTCAATCCATGAATGGAACCCCAGTCTCTGGTATCTCCTGTACTGGCCGGCGGGTTCTTTACCACCAGCGCCACCTGGGAAGTCCCTTATTTAGAACAGGGGGGCGTACTGAGAACTTCCACTGACAGCTTCCACTTGGAAAGCTGTGTGTGTCTGTCTGTGGTCAGAGGAAGCAGAAGCGGATGAGAGGGGGAGCCAGTATACAAAGGGATCCTGGCCAGACTATGTGAATATAGAACTCTGACCACAAAGGTCCATCTAGTCAAAGCTATGGTTTTTTCTGCGGTCATGTATGCATGTGAGAATTGGGCCATAAGGAAAGCTGAGTGCAGAATTGATGCTTTTGAACTGTAGTGTTGGAGAAGACTCTTGAGAGTCCCTTGGACTCCAAGGAGATCCAACCAGTCCATCCTAAAGGAAATCAGTCCTGAATATTCGTTGGAACCTGAAGCTGAAGCTGAAACGCCAATACTTTGGCCACCTGATGAGAAGAACTGACTCATTTGAAAAGACCGTGATGCTGGGAAAGATTGAAGGCGGGAGAAGAATGGGACGACAGAGGATGAGATGGTTGGATGGCATCACTGACTCAATGGACATGAGTTTCAGTAAACTCCGGGAGTTGCTGATGGACAGGGAGGCCTGGCGTGCTGCAGTCCATGGGGTCACAAAGAATCAGACAGGACTGAGCGACTGAATTGAACTGAACTGACCCACAATCCCTCCAGCAACCAGGCCCGATCGATGGGGAGGATGTGGATCCGTGTATGCAAGCTTCCTTAAGGTCAGGGTGGGCGCCCCTCCCGCGCCGCCGCCAGCTCTGCGTGTTCTCACGTGGTGGTGGCGGTGGGGGGATCTCCGTGGATTTCACGCCGGGGTGACTCTGGAGCGTCCCCCTGCTTACTGCGATGGAAGCAGGACGCGGCGGGGCGGGGCGGGGGCGGACCTAGAACTGGAAGGGGGCACTTCCATTTGGGTAGGAGTCGTTGGGGTGCAGGTAAAAGCCTGGGGGGCGCGGGAGAAAAGGGGAAAGAGGTTAGGAACGCGCCCCGCGGGCAGTGGTGCGGCGCCGGGCGAAGGAGACGGCGGTGACGGTGACGGTGACGGCCGCGGCCGCAGCGCGGGGGGCGGTGGCCGGCGGAAGCTAACCCGCCGCAGGGGCGCCTCGCCGGGAGTCGTGCCCGGAGCCCCGCCCCAGCGCGCGCCGCCGGACCCGCCGCTCGTCCTCTCGGAGGTGGCCGCGTCCGGAGGGCAGGAGAGCGGAGAAGGACACCGGAGCTGACGGGAGAGGCGCGGGGGAGGGGAGGGGAAGGGAAGGGAGGGAAGGGGGTAGGAGCGGGGGAGGGGCGGAGGATGGGGGCGGGGGAGGGGGGAGGCGAGTGGGGAGGGGATGGAGGGTGATGGGGGGGGAAGAAGGGAGGGATGGGATGGGGTGGAGTGGGGAAGGGTGGGGGAGGGGATGGGGAAGGGTGGGGGAGGGGATGGGGACAGGGGAGGAGAGGAGAAGAGAGGGGATGGGGGCGGGGAGGGGAGGAGACGAGGTGCCTCCTGACCACCTGAGAACCACCGGGTGGGGAGGAGGCGCTGACCCCCACCTTCTCATTCTGCCTCGGGTTTTCCCTTCTTCCCCAAAGCCGCCGGGGCGCTCCATCACCAGCCCTCCAGAGTCGGACGTTAGCCGGTTAGTCACCCTTCGGCACGTCTCTGCACACCCCGTCCGTGTCCCCCCACCCCATCAGCCCTCGACCCCACCACCTCGCCCACAGGAATCAGATCTCAGAGGCCTGGCAGTAACTCCAAGGAACCAGTTCCAAAGCAGAAGCATCTCAGATGAAGAGAAGGCCTCCCCAACTCCCGGCCCACTGCCCTCGCCGTGGCTGGGTGACTTGACTTTAGCCTTCCTCCCGAGCGGCCTTTCCTCTCCCTCGGCATTGCCCCAGGAGATGATTTAAGTCTGATTTCATCAGCTTGCAGTCCATTTGACGGAGCACTCGTTCACAAGCCTGTCCACTGCCCTGGCCCCTGACTGACGCCTTCCAGTCTCCAGAGGCAGCTCTGTGATGTCACTGGGAAAAGAATTAGCATCACTTTAGTTCAGTAGAGCCAAGGCCTTCCGGATAAGTTCAGCGCAACACCAAAGTGAATCCCGGAAACACCACGGGGAACTCGTGGACAAGAAGGACTGTAGCTCTTTTTCCTGGGGATCAGTCCCACCCCTTGAGTAACCAGATATGCACACCCGTTGTTAGATTAGTCTTCATTAGCAAACTGCGTTTTCCTACCAGGGTTTCAAAGACCGTCAGTGGATCTTGCTTCCTGAAACGTTAAATAGAAATGTTGATAGGGATAGAATAGAACAGTTATACAGGCATCTGGGCTTCCGTGGTGGCTCAGAGGTAAAGAATCTGCCTGCAATGCAGGAGACCTGGGTTCTATCCCTGGGTGGGAAAGATCCCCTGGAGAAGGGAAAGGCAACCCACTCCAGTATTCTTGCCTGGAGAAGTCCACAGACAGAGCAGCCTGGTGGGCTACAGTCCAGGGGGTTGCAAAGAGTCAGACACGACTGAACAACCAGCACACATACAGGCACCTGTACAAGTCCCTGTAGGGGACTGTAGATAGAGAGGGAAACCCAAGAAACTTTGGGAGACCACTTCGAGTTAGTGATCGTTCAAGAAAGCTATCAGAATATCATGGAAGGAAACAGGCTTGCGTAACTATAAAACCATAAATAAAAGCATGAGATATGCCCCAGATCATTAGGTGGAAGAAAAATATTACCACCCTTCCACTGATCTGAGTAAGTGCTATCATAATCCTAGTTTAACTTCAGAGGGTCAGACACTCTCCTGGGAGGTATGAAGGAGGAACTAGTGATATAAGCGTTGTGTGCGTATCCTCAAAGAAGGTGGTCTTTTCTTCTCCCCACTTTCCTTTGATTATAAAATTGTAGCCCACTTTAATGTCAGGGCTGAGCCTCCCACCTGCCCACTTGCCTATCTCACAAGCATCCTATATTAATAAATCTATTTCTTGCCTATCTCTGTGCCTCTCGCTGAATTCCTTCTGTGCTGAGGTACAAAGATCCTGAGCCTCAGTAAGTCCAGACACAAAGTAAGTGAATCTAATTAAAAGATTAGGGGTTCCAGTCCCAATCTGAGGTTTGACCTGGAGAAGGGCAGGTTTGAGTCCTGGCCATATGGGTTCAAGTCCCATTCTATGTTGCATGATTTCAATGTGACTTGGTTTTTAAAGCCTTCCAAAATCTATTCCTATATTGGCTCTGTAAATTCACCTCCTAATCCTCTACAATCCTGAATCAGAGTCTGATTTCAGTCTAAATCATTTCTACAAATATTTATTGAATGTCCCAGGCACTACAGTATGTATTACAAATAAATAAGACAAAGTCCCTACCCTAAAGGAGCTTAGGACACATCAGGAGAGTCAAACACAGAAGTAACTATAACATAATCGAAGTAAAAATAATCAGTAACTTTACTGAGTGCTTCATATAGTCCAGACACCATTCTAAGCCTTTCATATCCATTCCTTTAATTCCTACAGTACACCTACCAGGTAGGTATCATCAGTGAAACAGGAGGGAAGGGAGCAGGGAGAAATCCTTTAAAAGAAAAATATAGTGCAAGGACATTACATAAATTGATAAGAACCGAATAATTCCAAGACGGTGGACACATGGAACGAGTTGGCTTCCACTAGACCTCGAGTCTCAACATACACTCATACATGCAGTGTGTTTGTGCTCGGTCGTGTTTGACTCTTTGTGACCCCATGGACTGTAGCGTGCCAGGCCCCTCTCTCCATGGAATTTTCCAGGCAAGAATACTGGAGTGGGATGTCATTTCCTCCTCCAGGAGATCTTCCTGACCCAGGGATCGAACCCGAGTCTCCTGGATCTCCTGCATTGGCTGGCAGATTATTTACCCTGTGCCCCCTGGGAAGCCTCATTATAGCACTTCAGCACACTAAATAACACACCCAGAGGTGCCATGGCAGTTCCAAGGCCAACCATAAAGGTAAAAAAGCATGCAGTGGCCCAATTCCTGGAAATTCCCACCCCTTCCCCAAAATTGTGAAATATTCCTCCCATTTATTAGCTTGTGAAATTACCCACTCCTATAAAAACTGACTACCCCATACCCTGGAGCCATTCTCACCTTCTCCAACAGCCCACACTCTGAGGAGTGTGTTTCTCTCTAAAGAAATCCACTTCTCACCTATCCCTTTGTCTCTCACTGAACTCTTTCTGACTCGATGAACGTGAGTCTGAGTGAACTCCGGGAGTTGGTGATGGACAGGGAGGCCTGGCGTGCTGCGATTCATGGGGTCGCAAAGAGCCAGACACGACTGAGCAACTGAACTGAACTGAACTGAGCTCTTTCTGAAATGAGACGTCAAGAACCTGAGCTTCACTAAGTCCTGAGACCAGGTGTGATCTCAGTTACAGCACTGTCAGTTCAAGTTCCAATCTGGGTTTTGGCCAGACTTGAGACCAGTCCACCTGTGTTCAAGACCCAATCTGAGTTGCATGGGTCAACAATATCCTCATTCCACAGCTAAACCACAGAGGTGGTTTCCCAAGATCACATAGTTTGGTGGACCCAGTAATTGAAGCCTCACCACATTCTTAACTACAGTATTTGATAACGTGAAGAAAGCTGTGCTTGATGAGAACAAAGTCTTCTGGAAGCATAAAGGACACAGTCAATCAGCTTGGAGCCAAGGGACACGATCTCACTGAGACAGTGCCACTCTATTCTTCCTGTCTGTCCCACCCACTTCCAGAAAGAGGTTGGGCCAGCTGACACCAACAATGAATACGTTAATGCAGTGATAAAACAGAAATGGTAGATCAGGACCAAGGAAACTGTAAATATCATACAGAAATCAAAACCAGAGGAAAAATAAATTTAGTCCCCAAGAAACAGTTTAATCCCACCATACTTTGCAGACTTTGATATCTGACTGTGCTCTGAGCTCTTTGGTAGTCAAAGAGAAGACAGAGTCATGGGCAATTGCATAATGTTTGTTATCCTAAAGGGAAAAGCAAACCAGTTCATCGAGGGGAAAATCAGCATTTCTTCAAGCTATGTTCTAAAATAAAGGTTTCAAGTAAGAATTTTATGAATGCCACTGAGAGCCATAATAGAAAAAATGGCCCCTGTAATGCTGGCATATGAAATGTAATAGGAGATTTTATATGGAAATTTCTCCTTCAATTCATTGATAAAAGCCAAGAACATGGCATAAATACTATTCAGCAAAGATGACTCCATTAATGCTACTGTTGTCTGAACTCAGAACCTTCTGGTGTCTAGATTTCTACCTGAGTCCAGAAAAACAGGGATTTTTCTAGGCTGAGAAGCAGGATAAAGGCATGGAGAGAGGAGAAACGACATGGTCTACCCTGTGCCATGATTTCTCATGTCTGTTTGAGGAGGCAGAGATGCAGGAAAGCCAGCAGTGAACACACCTTTGTCACCTGCTGGGAGTCTGCCCTGTCCAGGCTCCGGGTCACAGCAGCGGGCAGGACAAAATTCCTGTTCCCCAGGAGCATCTGCACCAGACGGTGGGTGTGGGGAGGAGCAGGGAAATAGATCAGAGAACTGGCCACGGGCTTTGGAGTGGTGGAGGTCCTTGGTGGTCCTCACTGCAGTGTTAGAGGTGACGTGGGAATGGAGACCCAGGTGGTGTGCATGGAGGTGGGAGCAGGAGTCGAAGAGTGGAAAGTGAGGGTCACAACTCTTTTAGGAGGTTTCTTGTGGAGGGGGTGCGGGGATATGGTGCTGGAGGGGGACAGGGATAGAGGAAAGCATCTTCAAAAATAGTGGTTGATATTAAGACGTATGTGTGTGCGTGTGTGTGTGTGTGTGTGTGAATAACACAGTAAATAGAAACTGTTGATGTAAGAAGGAAACAATCCATGTAGAAGCACAGTCCTGGGAAAGGGAGAGAGGAGGGAACACAGGATCCCTGAGGAGAGGCTGGCCTTGGAGAGGAGAAAGGGCATTCCTTGTAACAGAGGAGAAAGCAGAGTGAGCAGGCTAAGTCATAAGTTAGGTTATGGGTTTGATGATAGCAAAATGGGTGTTTCCTCCTCATCTTTCTTTGACATGTGAGGCAAGGTCGCTCCCTAAGAATGATGAGGAGGTGAGTGACTGGAGCCTGGCATTGTGGATTTCCATCAGAAGCCCCTGAGGTGTTGAGCAGGGCCCTCCGAGCCTCCCTCCTCACCGCAGTAACTAGCTTCCTGAACTAGGGTGCTACATCCTCCACAACGACCCCATCCATAAACTTTAAACTCCAGCATCAGGCTTTCTGACCTGGTAGCCAGCTTTCCATTTTCCACCAACTTGTCCTTACAGAAGCACACCCCTACTGAGGACCCAGGGACTTCAACTATTTCTCTGGTCTACTGGGTCCCAATCAGGTTTCTTTTCCCAGCATCAGGGTCTTTTCCAATGAGTTGGCTGTTTGCATCAGGTGGCCAAAGTACTGGAGCTTCAGCTTCAGCATCAGTCCTTCCAATGAATATTCAGGACTGATTTCCCTTAGGATGGACTGGTTGGATCTCCTTACTGTCCAAGGGACTCGCAAGAGTCTTCTCCAGCACCACAGTTCAAAAGCATCAGTTCTTAGGTGCTCAGCCTTGTGTTTTGTCCAGCTCTCACATCTGTACACGACTACTGGAAAAGCTATAGCTTTGATTATACGGACTTTTGTCGGCAAAGTAGTGACTCTGCTTTTTAATGTTCTGTCTAGGCTTTTCATAGCTTTTATTCCAAGGAGCAATCATTTTTGATTTCATGGCTGCAGTGATTTTGGAGCCCAAGAAAATAAAGTCTGTCACTGTTTCCATTTTTTCCCCATCTATTTGCCATGAAGTGATGGGACCACGCCATGATCTTAGTTTTTTTAAATGTTGGGTTTTAAGCCAGGTTTTTCACTCTCCTCTTTGACCTTCATTAAGAGGCTTTTTAGTTCCTCTTTGCTTTCTGCCAATAGGGTGATGTCATCTGCATATCTGAGGTTACTGATATCTTGGTTCCGGCAATCTTGACTCCAGCTTGTGAATCATCCAGCCTGGCATTTCACATGATGTACTCTGCATATAAGTTAAATAAGCAGGGTGCCAATGGACGCCTTTCCCGATTCTGAACCCGTCTGTTGTTCCATTCTGAAGGAACTCTTTTATGAGGTTCTGATTCTAGACTGTTGCTTGTCCTGCATACAGGTTTCTCAGGAGACAGGTAAGGTGCTCTGGTATTCCTATTTCTTCAAGAATTTTTCACAGTTTGTTGTGATCCATACAGTCAAAGACTTTGGTGCAGTCAATGGAGCAGATGTTTTTCAGGAATTCTCTTCTTTTTCTATGATCCAATAGTGGAAAGTGGAAAGTGAAAGTCACTTGGTCGTGTCTGACCCTCTGTGACCCCATGGACTAAACAGTCCATGGAACTCTCCAGGTCAGAATACTGGACTGGGTAGCCTTTCTCTTTTCCAGAGGATCTTCCCAACCCAGGAGTCAAACCCAGGCGTCCCACATTGAAAGTGGATTCTTTACCAGCTGAGCCACAAGGGAAGCCCATGGATGTTGGCAATTTGATCTCTGGTTCTTCTGCCCTTTCTAAATCCGGCTTATACAACTGGAAGTTCTCAGTTCGTGTAATGTTGAAGCCTAGCTTGAAGAATTTTGAGCATTACCTTGGTACCATGTGAGATGAGTGTGACTGTTCGGTAGTTTGAGCATTCTTTGGCATTGCCTTTCTTTGGGATTGGTGACCTTTTCCAGTCTGGTGACCAATGCTGAGTTTTCCAAATTTGCTGGCATATTGAGTGCAGCACTTCAATAGCAACATCTTTCAGGATTTTAAATAGCTTAGCTGACATTCCATCAACTCCACTAGCTTTGTTGGTAGTAATGCTTCCTAAGGCCAGCTTGACTTCACACTCCAGGGTGTCTGGCTCTAGGTGAGTGATCACACCATCGTGGTTATCCAGATCATTAAGATCTTTTTTTGTATAGTTCTTCTGTGTATTCTTGCCACCTCGTCTTAATATCTTCTGCTTCTGTTAGTTCCTTGCCATTTCTGTCCTTTACTGTGCTCAGCTTTGCATGAAATGTTCCCTTGGTATTTCCAATTTTCTTCAAGAGATCTCAGGTCTTTCCCATTCTATTCTTTTCCTCTCTCTGCATTGTTCACTTAAGAAGGCTTTCTTATCTCTCCTTGCTATTCTCTGGAACTCTGCATTCAGAAAGAACTGCATTCAGTTCTTTCTCGTTTGCCTTTTGCTTCTCTTCTTTTCTCAGCTATTTGCAAAGCCTCCTCAGACAACCACTTTGCTTTCTCGAATTTCTTTTTCTTGGGGATGGTTTTGGTCACCTCCTGTACAATGTTATGAACCTCCATCCATAGTCCTGCAGGCTTTCTGTCTACCAGATCTAATCCCTTGAATCAGTTCATCATCTCTACTGTATAATTATAAGGGACTTGATTTAGGTCATATCTGGTCTTCCCTGCTTTGTTCAATTTAAGCCTGAGTTCTGCAATAAGGAGCTCAGGATGTGAGCCACAGTCATATCCAGGTCTTATTTTTTTGCTGACTGTATAGAGCTTCTCCATCTTTGGCTGCAAAGAATATAATCAATCTGATTTCGGTTTTGATCATCTGGTGATGTCGATGTGTAGAGTCATCTCTGTGTTATTGGAGGAGGGTGGGAGGGTGTTTGCTATGACCAGGGTGTTCTCTTGGCAAAACTCTGTTAGCCTTTGTCCTGCTTCATTTTGTACTCCAAGGCCAAACTTGCCTGTTACTCCAAGTATCTCTTGACTTCCTACTTTTGCATTCCAATCCCCTATGATGAAAAGGACATCTTTTTTTTTTTTTTTTTTTTTGATGTTAGTTCTAGAAGGTCTTGTAGGTCTTCATAGAGCCATTCAACTTCAGCTTCTCCAGCATTAGTGGTTGGAGCATAGACTTGGATTGCTGTGATGTTGAATGGTTTGCCTTGGAAACGAACCGAGATCACTCTGTCATTTTTGAGACTGTTCCTATGTTTCATGCACATATATCAATGTTTGTTTTCTTGATGCGTTGCTCCCTTTATCATCATACACTGTCTGTCACTTGTTGACTCTTTTTGGCTGAAGTCTATTTTGTCTGCTGTGACTGTAGGTGCTGCTGCAGCGCCTATGTTTTGGCTGCCCTGTGCTCGGCGTCATCTTCCATCCGTCCACTGTGAGCCTGTGTTTGTCCTGAGAGCTGAGATCAGTCTCCTGGAGGCAGCATATATCTAGCCAGCCACTGTGTGTCTTTTGATTGGTAACTTAAATCCAGCCTTCCCTTATGGCTCAGATGGTAAAGAATCTGCCTGCAATGCAGGAGACCCAGGTTCAGTCCCTGGAGGGAGATCCCCTGGAGAAGGGAATGGCACCCCACTCCAGTGTTCTTGCCTGGAGAATCCCGTGGGCAGAGAAGCCTGGCAGGATACAGTCCATAGGGTCGCAAAGAGTCAGACATGACTGAGCAACTAACTACATTTAGGGTGACTACTCATAAATGAGGATTTAGTACTCCCGTTTAATCTTTTGTTTTCCAGTTGGTTTGGTGGCTTTCTATATTATTTTTCTTGGTTTCCTCTTTTGTATAGTTTTTGTCTCTGCTCTAGTCTTATGTGGTTTTGTTTGGTTAACACGAGGTTTGTATAAAATATACCATGGATAAAATAGTCCTTTTTAAAGAAATATCCATTTATTTATTTTGCTGAATCAGGTCCTAGCTGCAGGCTCAGTAGCTGTGGTGCACGGGCTTAGTTGTCCCACTGCATGTAGGACCTTAGTTCCCCAGCCAGGAATTGAACCCACGCCCCCTGCATTGGAAGGCAGAGTCTTCAACATTGGCCCACCAAGGACGTCCCAAAATAGTCCTTTCTATGGCTAATGGTATCTTATCTTCATTTGCCTATACAGGTTCATCCTTTTTCTCTTCCCATTTTACACTTTTGTTTTCTCATATTATTCCTTTTTATGTTGTGTTTGTTACCAAATTGAAATAACTATATTTTTTCTACTTTTTTGCCTTTAATTTTTATGCTATAAAAATTAGGTGTTTAAAAACCTATTCTAATGTAGAGTTGCAGTTTTCTGATTCTGTTTATCATCTTTTTCAAAGGTTTATGTGTTTTGATTGTTTTGTTTCTGATAGTAGAGCTTTCAACGTATCTTATAAGGAAGGTGAATGTTGATGAATTCCTTCAGCTTTTGTTTATCTGGGAAAGTCTTTATGTCTGAATGACAACTTCACTGGATATAGTGTTCGTGGGTGATAATTTTTATCTTTCAATATTTTGAGAACGTCCTTCCACTCGCTTCTGGCCTGCAGGGTTTCTGCTGAGAAATCTGCTGATGACCTAATGGGCGTTCCTTTGTAAGTTACCATCCTTTTCCTCCTGTTGCCTTTAAATTTCTTTTTTTTTTGTCCTTGACTTTTGACAATATTAATATAATGTGTCTTGGAACAGATTTTTTTGCATTGAGATAATTAAGTTATTCTCTTAAATTTATGGACCTATATATCAGTTCCTTCCCCTGGTTTGGGAAGTTCTCAGCTACAATTTCTTTATATAAATTATTTGTCCTCTTCTCTCTTCTCATTTGGGATACCCATTATTGTAATGTTGCACTTCCTGAAAGCTGTCATAGAATTTCCTAATTTTTTTTTTAGATCTTAATTCTCTTTCCTCTTCTGTCTGTATCACTTGTAATTTTCTATTTTCAAACTCAGTAATTCTGTCTTCCATATGAGCTGCTCTATTTCTAAAGCTTTCTAATGCAATCTTCATCTTGCTTACTGAGTTCTTTTGGTCCAGTATTTCTGTTTGGTTCTTTTTTAGATTTCCATTCTCTTAGGTAAAGTTTTCCTTCTATTAATAAGTTTTATTCCTGAGCTTGTTGAACTGCCTTTCTGAGTTTCCTTATAGCTCACCAAGTTTCTTCATAACAGCTATTCTGAATTCCCTATCCATTACATTGCAATATCCCATGACTTTAAGTTTAGTTTCTGGAAAATTGTCATTTTCTTTTTGTTACACAGTATTACTGCAATTTTTTCATGGTGCTTGATGCATTGTTCCTCTGCTGCTGCATTTGACGTTGCAAACACCTTTTCTTCTTTAGGTAAAGCTTTTGTTTTTCCTTGCTTCTCAGATACAACAGGTTAGAAGCCAGAGGCCTCTCGTTTGTTTCCAGAAGGTGGCACTCCAGCACACCAGGGCTGATCTAGCTCCTGCTGCTGTGCATGCAAGTCTGGTGTACCTCTCTCATCTTCAGGCCCCACAGTACAGCTCCATCTCTCAAGGTGACCAATCAGCCATTTGATGGCAAATAGTTACACTGGGTGATTTTCCCTCTTTAATTTACTCAGTGGCAGTGATGTGTTTTTCATTTATAAGTTCTGTTTCCTGGAGTAAGGCGTACTCTCTAAGAAAAGAAGTTAAGCCTTAGAAGTAAGAGCAAAACTGGAACAGATCAGTATCTTGGCCAGGCCACTGAGGTCTCAGAGAGTATCTGATTTAATATAATTTAGTGTAATAGGTTCCACTTGGCATTGCCTCAGACCAAGGGGCCTACTTTATGGCAAATGAGTTGTTGCAATGTATATGTGACTGTGGAATCCACTGGACTTCTCATTCATCACTGTATGCAGAAGATGCTGCCTTGAAAGAACGTGAGGATGTCTCTTAAACATGCAGCTAAGGCATCAGGCTGGGAGTGGGGAGCTGCTCTCCTAGATGAGACATGTGTTTTGAGCTGAAGGCCGTTGTAAGGTGCTGTTCCTTAGCAGTGAGCTAGAACGCGTAGGTCTGAGAGCCAAGAGGAGGAAGTGGGCACACCCGCTCCCACCATGCCTCCTGGTTTCCAGTTCGGGAAAACGAGGCATCCTGTCCGTAAAACTTTCCCCTGCGTTGGGCCAGAGATCCTTGTTGCCTGAAAGAAGAAAGGAAACTGGTTGCCAGACTGAGGCCAGGTCGGAGTACCAGGATCAGATCGTTGAAGGAGTTCAGGAGGATGGGAAGGAGCAGGAGTCGGGAAAGGTGGCCAGGAAGAGAAGGCCGCGCATGCGCCTGGTCTACTAGGAGCCGGGAGGCTGATCTCTGCAGAGGGAGGCATCAGATCAGAAAGGCAAGTCAGGGCACCTTCACCGCAGAGGGCCACACCCCCAGGCGGTAAACTGGAAAACGCAATACTCAGTACTGGCCACAACTACAGCAAGGGTAGGAGTATTTGTCTGGGCTCTGAGGGGAAGGAGAAAACGAAGAGAAAGCGTTCCTGCTCTCAGAATTCCAAACCACAGCAGCTCACGGTGGGTCTGGGGCCAGAAGCCGCTGTGCTCAGGGAGGAGAAAAGTCAAAATTTAGTCTAAAGACATCTCAGTGTGACAGGTGCCCATCAGAAACGAGCTCTGAAGGACAAAGCCTGGCCTTTTACAAGTTTCACAAATAAATTTCTAAGGCACTTGAGCTTAAAATCAAAAACCACAAAACGCACAACCATGTTGAACCGTGTCAGCAACAAAAAGCAAAATTAGAGCTTCAAAAACAATAGGCATAGGAGTAACACGCCTGCTGATATGACACGCTCCAAAATGTTTCACCAAGCCTTGGCGTTTCCCTACACCTACTGCAACCTTGATAAACCATCATTTCGTCAATTTGTTCTCTGTGAGAGTTGGACTGTGAAGAAGGCTGAGCGCCAAAGAATTGATGCTTTTGAACTGTGGTATTGGAGAAGACACTTGAGAGTCCATTGGACTGCAAGGAGATCCAACCAGTCCATTCTGAAGATCAGCCCTAGGATTTCTTTGGAAGGAATGATGCTAAAGCTGAAACTCCAGTACTTTGGCCACCTCATGCGAAGAGTTGACTCATTGGAAAAGACTCTGATGCTGGGAGGGATTGGGGGCAGGAGGAGAAGGGGACGACAGAGGATGAGATGGCTGGATGGCATCACTGACTCGATGGACATGAGTCTGAGTGAACTCCGGGAGTTGGTGATGGACAGGGAGGCCTGGCGTGCTGCGATTCATGGGGTCGAAAAGAGTCAGACACGACTGAGCGACTAATCTCATCTGACCAAACTTGACGGCATCATCTGTTTTCTGCTGGGACCCTGTTTGAATAAATTGATTAGTTCCTGGACCCTTTACCCATCTTTGTTAATATGTGGATGACACTTCATTTTTATCATATCTTTCCAGTTCTGTATCAGTGGTGTAAAGAATCTAGTTCTTATTGCTGGTGTCTACTGGTGTTTGCTTTTGCTGAACTCTCTTATCAGTTCTATTAATTCGTATGTTGATTCTGTGGGTTTTCACTGGGTAAATGGATGATCATACAATCTTTGAATAGTAAAAATTTATCTCTTTTTTCCTTTCATGTTTATACTTCCTCTTTTCTCCTTTCAGTATTGGCCAGAACTATACTGGGGATTGTGGACTTTATCTTGAAGGGATTTTTTTTTTCCCCCAAAGTTTTTCCACTAAGTGTAATTATTGCTGTATGTTTTGGGTTCAACCTTGACTAAGGTAAAGAAATTCTATTTTATTCAAAACTTACTGTAAAAAAAAACCAACTAATAAATAGATACTGACCTTTATGAAATAATTTGAACTTACAAACATTTTTAAATTTAGCTCTCCATTAAGAAAATGAAAAAGGAAATCACAGACTGAAGGAGCATATATGTATACAAGGGCCTGAATACTCAAAAGTCAAGAATATAAAGAAAACAAGTCAAATTTAAAACATGGGAAAAGGACTTGACGTAACTTTACACAAAAGGGTCTATGGATGGCAGATACACACGTGAAAAGATGCTAAACATCATTATCACCAGGGGACGCAGAGTATAACCACAAGCATGTGCCACTTCATACCCACGGTAGTGGGTAGAATTTAAAAAACTAACACCACCAAATGTTTTTTGAAGTTAAAGAACCACAAATCTCTGCCACTTTACTGGCTGAAGGAAAATGGTTTCCCGCCTTTAGAAAACTGATAGCTTTGGCAATTTCTTGTGAAGTTAAATAGACACCTACCACATCCATCAGGTATTCAAGTCCTAGGAATTTATCCAGGAGGAATGAAAACACACATCTGCACACAGACTTGCACAAGAATGGTTATTGCAGCGAGGTACATCAGGATCAAAATATGGAAACAACGCAGATGTGTGTGAGAGGCAGTTGGATAAACACATTGTTTTGGAATGTAGTAATAAAAAGCAGTGAACTACTTATACATGGAACAGCATGGCATCTTTTCTTTTTTGGAGGCTTATTATTATTTCCTTCTCTATTTTTTGAAACAACTTTTACAAGACAGGAAATTAGTGCTTACTGAACGTTACTGCAATTTACCTGTAAAACCAGTCAGGTGTGTTTGCTGTGTGTGTGTATGTTATGTCTCCCCATGTGACAGACTGCCCCAGGACCTAGTGACTTCAGACCACACACATGCATTACCTCACAGCTTTGCGGCTCAGTTGCCTCTCACCCAGGTCGTCCAGGTACTGCCGGACTGCCTCGGGGCTCCGGGCTCTGCCGGGGGAGGACCTGCTTTGCATCTCGCCCACGTAGGTCTTGGCAGGCCTGGGAAATCCACGTCCCAGCCCAGCCGCACGCTGTTTACGAGCCGCGGGTTCACACGGCCTGTTGGCAGGAGACTCAGTCCCCAGCTCCAGGCGTCTCCTTCAGGGAACCCCTGACAAGGCCCCTGGCTTCCCCAGAGCAGGACTGGGAAGGAAAGGAGGAGAGGGCAGGGTGGGGGTCGCCGTCTCCATGTGGGCAGTCGCCTAGCGACACCCAACTGCTCTGCCATATCTGATTCCTTAAAGAGAGCCGCCGGGTCTCGTCTACGCTCAAGGGCCCCAATCCCAGGAGACAGGCCACTGGGAACCGCTTCAGAGGCTGCCCTCCAGTCTGTGTGTGTGTGTGTGTGTGTGTGTGCGCACGCATGTGAACATGCGCTTTGAAAGGGACAGTTGGCTAATTCTGTTTGAAAACCTTGGGTACATAATGGTCTATTTAATTTTTAAATTTCTTGTGCCAATTTTTACATGTTTTACATTTCTAGGAATTTATCTGACTCAGGTGGTTTTTCAAATTCATTTGTATGTGTTCTTTCGTAATCACCTTTAAAAATTTTCAAGTGTCTGTGGTTTATCTCCCCTTTCGTTACATGTTTTACATACTTGTGTCTTCTCCCTTGTCCCCTTCAGACACCATTCTTATTAATCTTTTTCACAAACCAGATACTGTTTCTGCTGGTATTTTTCCAAAGCTCATTAATTTCTGTCCTTATTTTTTTTTTTTTTCATGATGTTTCTTTGTACTTAATTCCATTGCACCTTTTCCAAACTCTTAAGTCAGATAATTAGCTTGTAATTTTTAACCTTTTGAAATTTTCTACTAAACATATTGAAGGTTATAATTTCACCTAAAAGCACTTCTTTAGCTCGTCCACACATTTTAACATGTGTTTTCGCTATCCTTTGGTTATGAGCATCTATTCATTTTCTTTATTTTCTCTTAACCAAGATTTACTTAGTAATGGGTTACTAGCTTTCCATACATAGAGGATTTTTTTAAAACATAACTTTGCTATTAATTTCTAATTTTACTGAATAAATTATAATTTCTACTTGAATAAATCATGGGCGGCAAGTTCTCAGGGAGATGTTCGTCTTTCTGAGTGGGTTCAGTCCTGCCAGGCTGGCCTGTGTTGGGGGCTCGCCCAGATCTCTGCTCACTGTGGGGCCAGAAGCATCACCCCCCCACCCACTCAGGCCAACGCCCCCAGGGCAGTGAGGCACAGGCAAAGCCGTTTGGTTTTCAGCACCCAAGCCTCCCCTTTCTTCTCTGCACATTCAGCTCTGTGTTGAAAGGACCATTTGCAACAGGCAGTACCGTCCAGTGAAGTATTTGAAGCGGAGGATTTTGGGTAACCTAACTTCTGCGATGCTTATAACTGGAACAGATTCAAACAAGACAGAAGGAAAGGGTGTGTCGGAGATCTCGGCCTCCACAGCTGACTGCTGAGGGCCCTGGGGGTCTCCTTCCCTCGGGCCTTTGCTCTGAGCTCATACAGCCCTGCAGGGTTGGGGGCGTGGAGCCCCAGCGCCCGGTTCCCAGGCCCCTCTCTGTCACAAGTTACCTGTTCAACCTTGAGAACAATCATTCACTTCTGTCAACCTGGTTTTCTCCTTTGGGAGACGAAAGTGCCAAAGAGACACCAAGATACAGCATTAATAAGCTTTATTTTTTTTCTCTAACTTCTTATTTAAGCTATCCTTTTTTTGGTCTCTGTCGTTTTTTTAATTTTTTTTAAATTAGAAAAGTATGATAACACATTTATAGGAGTGTTAGAAAATACAAAACAAGGCTACATATAGTTCCACTATATATTACAATTATTTTTTAAGTAGATAAGTTAAAATTTTTTAGTTGGAGTTTCAATATCAAAATCTCAAAAATTAATAGAATGCATATACAGAGAAGAAGAAGAATATAGTAGACCAGAAAAGCACTATGAACCAATCCAACGTAATTAAAATGTATACAATTTTCATACAACAGTAGGGTACAGATTCTATTCACACTCCCGTAGACTGTAAACTAGGAGACACTGGAACATATCCAGGGACATGAAACAAGGTACAAAAACTTCACAGTCTAGAGGTATTGAAATCAGAGAGAGTGCTCTCTTATCACTGTGGGATTATGCTGAAAATCAATGTCAAAAGATAGTTGAAACTAACCCATATATTTTCATACACCATGTGACATTTACCAAGAGAGATCTTCAGTGTAGCCATCAAAGCCTCAATAAAGTCAGGCTGAAAAAAAAAATAGAGGGTGATCGCAGAGAAGAAAGCATTTAAATGAGAAATCAGTATCAGTGAGAAATTAATTAAAGTACTTTAAACAAAATCCTATGTATTTTGAAATTAAATGTCTAGTTTTAAAATGGAAGAGGCTCCCTTTCCTAATACTTTCCAGCCTGGAAGAAAGGCCCAAGCTCATCCTGCTGACATCGTTATATTACGATTGTTACTGGCGAAGGCATGGCTCTCAACAGCAATGACATGCCTCTCCACTAGGTCCCCGAACTTCTTTGGGGGAACGGAGGTAGGGGTTAGGGGAAGCAACACCAAGAGCTCTGGGCCCTCCTTGTAGCTCAAGTCTGGGCTCTGGGTTTGAGCAACTAGCCCTTTTCTGCCACTTGGTCCGTTTTACGGATGAGGAAACTGACTGGGAAGAGTGGAAGCTCCCTAGCTGTGATCTGTATTCCGCACTAACTGAGGGCCAGGGATGACACCATGGAGGGTACCTTTGCAGAGCTGCCAGGAGCCCTCGTGGGATCGCCCTGGAGGCTGAGGACACAGACTCCGCAGCTCACCCCGCCGCCCCCCAGCGCGCAGGGGCGCGGTCCAGGGACGCTAATTGTGCTCCCAGGGTGACACTGAAGCGAACCTCTGATCCAGAACCACTGCATCTCCAGGGGCTCTGCTCGCACTGAAGCTGTTTGGATTACTCGGCTTCTCTGTCATTTCCCTGATAGCGCAGTTTCTGCCCACGCAGCATCTCTGGCATCCCAGCGATTATTCTCAGGGCACCAGAGGAGGAAAGGGTTCACCTGCCCTTCCCGCCCCAGGACGGCAGCCCCAGGAGGGCTGCGGGCACCCGTCCCCGCGGGGCCCTTACTGAGTGCCTTGTCTGCAGAAGGATGACACGTCTGCGCTGCTGGGTCCCAGAGTAAACCCCCTGGCAGCGACCCCGTCCTTAAACAAACCCGGAGATTGCTTTCACGACTGCAGGACGCACACCTGGTCCCGGAGTCCAACAGCGCGGCCTGCTGGAACAGCCAGTTACTCCCTGCTGCCGCTGGGTCCCCGCGCAGGGGCTGAAGGCTAGTGCTGACCTCCGCATCCACATCGGTACTGCTCCAGTTGGCCTTTCAGTAGCATGGATTTCCTAAGGACAGCAACAATAACAAAATCTCCACGAAACGCAAGGCTGAGAACGCCGCTGAGAATAGTGGTTTGGGGAGGGAAAGTGTTAGGGTTCTTCCAAACAAAGGATCTTTGGCTCTCAAATGCACATTTGGGAAATCTAAGGTCCTTTCATTGTTACTCGAAGTTTCCACAGAGACTGAGATTCCTGTGAAATCCATGTGTTCCTGATACCTTCCCCTGCCTCCCAGACTACCACACCACTTCATTTCTTTAGAAGAATCAGGAGCCTCCCTCAGGTTCCGTGTTACTACTTAATGAGATGTGTCCGAGATGAATGGATAAAGATGTAGTGTGTGTGTGTGTGTGTGTGTGTGTGTGTGTGTGTATATAGTGGCTTTCCTGGTGGCTCAGTGGTAAAGAATCCTACTAATGCAGGAGACACAGGTTCAATCTCTGGTCCAGGAAGATCCCCTGGAGAATAAAATAGCAACCCACTCCAGTATTCTTGCCTGGGAAATTCCATGGACAGAGGAGCCTGGCAGGCTACAGTCTATGGGGTCATCAAACTATATATAGATAATTAAATATATTAATATAATTTATTAATATATAAATATGAAATATAATTTAAATTATATTTTATATAAATAAAATAAATTATATTATAATATATAAAATCTAACAATATATATTAAATATATAGGATACATACTATATATATAGTATGTATAATATACATAGTATATTGTATATATATATAGTATGTGTATATATAGAGAGAGACACTTAGTGACTAAATAACAACAACTACACATATGCACAATGGAATAATACTCAACCGTAAAAAAAAGAATGAAATCCTGCCATTTGTGGCAACATGGATGGACGTAGATGATCAAACTCAGTAAGTCAGACAAACACAAATATTACAGAAAACAAATCTATGGTTACCAAAGGAGAAGGAGGGGGTGGATAAATTATAAGTTTGAGATTAACAGGCACTACTATATATAAAATCAATGACAAGGACCTACTGTATAGCACAGGGAACGATATATCTTGTGATACCCTATAATGGAAAAGAATCTGAAAAATAATAGATATATACGTAAACATATAACCGAGTCTCTTTGCTGTATACCTGAAACCAACAGAACACTGTAAATTAACTATAATTCAATTTTTTTTAATGGTAAAGAAAAAAAACAGGACAAGTCCTATTTCTGGTGGCTGGGTAATTTCAGCCTTGACTGAAAAGGCAAGGGCAGATGACTGAAAATAACCTTAAAGGTTGGATTCGTGCATAACTGTACTCTTTTTCTTCCTCTGTCCCTCTCAGCCTGAATGGGTCTAAATGTCGGCCTAGGGTAATGTAAAGGACATGAGCTTTGAAGTCAGGGAGTTGTTGTTGTTCAGTCGCTCAGTCGTGTATGACTCTTTGTGACCCCATGGACTGCAGCGTGCCAGACTTCTCTGTCCTTTACCATCTCCTGGAGCTTGCTCAAACTCATGTCCATTGAGTCGGTGATGCCATCCAACCATCCTCTGTCATCCCCTTCTTCTCCAGCCTTCAATCTTTCCCAGCATCTGGGCCTTTTCTAATGAGTCAGCTCTTCGCATCAGGTGGCCAAAGAACTGTAGCTTCAGCTTCAGCATCAGTCCTTTCAATAAATATTCAAGATTGATTTCCTTTAGGATTGACTGCTTTGATCTCCTTGCTGTCCAAGGGACTCTCAAGAGTCTTCTCCAACACCACAGTTCAAAAGCATCAAGTCTTCGGCAGTCAGCTTTCTTTATGGTCCAATTCTCACATCCATACATGACTACTGGAAAAACCATAGCTTTGACTAGACAACCTTTGTCAGCAAAGTAATGTCTGTTCTTTTTAATACGCTGTCTAGGTTGGTCATAACTTTTCTTCCAAGGAAAGTCAGGGAGATTTGGGTTCAAATCCCAGTTCTGACATTTAACAGCTTGATAACTCAGGCAAAACTAGTTAATCTTTCTGAACATGATCTTTCCTCACATGTAAAATGGGAAAAATATGATGCCTGCCTCAGGAGGTCTCCAAGCGAGGGGCATCAGTGAGAAAGCAAGTGACATGCAGAGCTTGGTACCAGGCTCATAGAAGTGGGTGGGATCTGTCCTGAGGATACAGGGTTAGCCAAGGACAGCGGGTGGAAACTGGCAATACCCTTCTCCTGATTTTCTGCACAAATAGCCAAGGAAACAGGAGAGGTCAAGAGACACGCTGGGGCCCGAGGACCTACCCAGCCAGAGCGCCACCGGCCCTGGAAGGTACCCGGGCCCACGCCGCCCCTTTCCATTCAGCCCTGAGTTGCCTCCGGTGCCTCCCTGGAGGCAGCAGCTTTCACCTTGCCCCGAAGTCTGGCCTCTACCCCCGTGGGCTTACTGGGCCAGCAGCTGAAGAAGTGGAGGGAAAGACAAGTTCAGAAAGTGAAAGGTCCAAAGGGTCCCACATGAGGATAAAGGATGGGGTCTCAGCGGCCAGCACTGGACCCCCGGCTCCCTCTCGTCCTTTCAGGCACCTTACATGCCGCACGGGCACAGGGCTGAGCAGTGAGAGCCAGACCCAGGGCAGCTGCCTCTGGCCGCTCAGGATGGGACTCAGAGGGACAATGGCCCAGCCGCTGACCCCGGGCAGATCACTTACCCGTCTGAGGCCAGAGTGCTCGTCTGTAAAGTGAGAGTAATGATTTCACAGAGTGGTTGGCAGGATGAAGTTAGGTGATATATTTTCAACACAGCACATTATATGGTAAAAACTAAATGAGCACCAGCATTTTGGCTGTTATCTTCATCATCGTAAGATGATTTCTCTTATTTTTCTGGCTTCATGTTGCTTGTGTTGTTCTCCCAGTGGCTCCTCCAATCTCAGGGTGCCCCCAAGCTTAATAACCAGCGCTCTTGGGGGCAGAAATATTTTGCATCACTCCCTGCCCAAAGCTTCCTGGGGGCCCTGCAGGAAGCGAGGGAAGAAGCCTGTGGTCGGAGAGCGCCCCCTTCAGGTCTAGGTAACGACTTCCTCTCCCCAATGCAGTGTTTGGTCCAGAGCAGCCAACAGAGCACGGTTTAGTGCATGGCTCGAGGAAGCACGTTCACCTTAATCCGTCCACAAGCACCCGTGGGTCATGTACACACATCAGGGAGACCCAGATCCTCGTCAGGTCTATGGGACGCCTCCCTGCAACAGCCAGCCGATGCTGCAAATCTGACACCCCCTCCCATCTGATTCCAGGCGGGTGTGACCTAAAGGAGACGCGTGTGCGCCAATCATCCCCTAGCAATCTCACCTCTGCGGCTGGGTTAGGGTTAGGGTTAGGGTTAGGGTTAGGGTTACTGGGTTATGGTGTTTTATTTGTTGCCGGGGAGGGCGTACTTGGCGGAGACAGCAGGAGGAGAGTCAGGGAACACATAGAAGGCAAGGAGATTGGAGGGGCACGTGGTCCCAGGGACTCACTGATGCGAGCATCTGGTTATACGTAAGCTGGGGAAGGAGACCCTGGCCCTGGGGCAGGGGTTCCCAGGGATGAACAAGAGCGCACTGTCCCCCTGGGAACTGCCCGAGCCTGGGCCGGGCCGGGAGAGGCCAGCTGGCAGGCAGGGGCTCCTGGACACTGCACTGCCAGGGTCCAGCCTGCTCCAAACAAAGATGCCCATTTGCCCAAAGGTGTATCTCATAATATCGGGGAACCTGCAATGCCCGCAGGACTATGGATGGCACGGGAGTTCCTAGGGAGGCCAGAGCCCAGAATGGCCACTGGCAGGGCCAGCAGAGGTCACTGGGAGGACCTCTCCAGGCTCTGTATCAGAAGCCCAGTGCAGGGTTGCTGGCCCTGGAAGACGCCCGCTGGGCAGGGCTGAGCCTGTCCACACAGGCCTGTGGTGCACAGTGCCCAGGGGCAGGCTGTGACTCAGCACCCGAGCCTCCTGGAGTCGGTCTCCGCAGCTGGGACTTACAGGGGCGGCCCAGGCCAGAGGTGCGGACCTCTGGGGTCTCCCAGCAATGCCACCATGCTCCAGGGTCCTCCACGCTCCAAAACAGGGGTACCGGAGCCACCAATGCCAGATCTCGGGGGACCTCTGGGGAGTGATTCAGGGAAGCTCTTCAGTGAGAGTTACCTGGGAGACCTGCCAGGTAACTGGGCTCCGACCCGATCTACCTCCCCACTCCGAGCTGAGTTCCAGGGTGTTGCCTGCTGTGCTGGCTTGGTTGCTGTGCGCACAGCCAAGAGGTACAGGATTCCCAAGGTGGGAGGCGCAGGGGACAGACCTGTACCTGCGCCCCCCCATCCAGGATGGGTAGCCAGGCTCCTGGGGGGACACTCTGGACGCTCGTGCTCCAAATCAGAGTCTCGTTTACTACATCCAGTTGTACGTAGATAGACATATACCACTTATGCATATATATATACACACAAAGAAACAAAAACTGCACAGCAGCCAATGTAGCAATACACAGACTCCTTCATCACCAGTCTGAATTTAGTAATATTTTCCCCCATTGTTAATTTACAGATTTAATGCAATTCCAGAGTTGGCAGGTAGCTATGTGGTTGACTATCTCCTGTATTAATGGTGGCTTTGAAAAGCTGTCCAACCCTGTGGAAAGTTACTTGGCACTGTCTATAAGGAATCATAAAAATATTAAAGCCCTTTGGCCCGTACTCTTATCTCTGGGAATCTATCTGGAAATAATCCGAACTATAAGAAAAACCGGATGCTCACAGTTGCTGACTGCAGTATCTATAATGATGAAAAATTGGGAGCAACTTGAGTGCTAACTAATAGAGTGATCAAGGTACATTATGGAAAGAATATCATGCAGATATTAGAATTACTGCATAATAACTTCAATGAACAAAGCACAATTCAAGTCTCTATTGTTACAACTGGTAAAAATCTCAGAAGCTAAAAGTTCAAAAAATTATACTTTACAAGTTGGGGTAGCAGGTGGCTATCTCCTTTCTGAATGTGCTCCACTTTTCCTGCTATAATAAGAGAAATTAAAACCAGGGCAAAGTTGAATTAGAAAAGTGTACTTTGATCTTTGTGACTGAAGTAACTACATCAAAAGGAAAGGCAAGAAGATTTGGCCTGCCAGCTATCACTGTTCACTTGTTAGATTTTTTTTTTTCCCCTTAATTGCAGACACAGTACTGAAGAAGAAAAAAAATTCTTGAACATTTTTGGAACATCTTGGAAACCGAACCGATTAAATGATAGTGAACATTCTATCTCAAAGCAGCCACTGCAGAGAGCGGCCGGGGCTGCATGTCCACGGGGCTTTGGCCAAGCATTAGGGGGCATGGGGTGAGCTGCCTTCCCACCAAGGGTGGATTCAGGGAGGGCAGTGCTCAGGTGGACACTGGCCTCAGGGGATCAGAGGCTTTGCTGGATTGTGAGAGGACGCTCGTGGAAGAGTCCTACTTGGGATAAAGACCCGTGTTTCCAATCTGCCTCCACAATGTCCCCACCAAAAGCATCCTGCTGAACTCTGTGTGTTTCTATGTTGCTGCTTAGTTACTGAGTTGTGTCTGACTCTGCGACCCCAGGGACTGTAGCCCACCAGTCTCCTCCGTCCATGGAATTTCCCAGGCAAGAAAACTGGAGTGGGTTGTTATTTCCTTCTCCAGGGGATCTTCCTAATCCAGAGATCGAGCCTGCATCTCCTGCATTGGCAGGCAGATTCTATAACCACTGAGCAACCGGGGAACCCTTTATATATTTCTATAAGTCATCTCAAATTCCCACTGAACAAGATGATTACCTATATAAGTAAGACATCTAGATTTAAACAACAACAAGAATTTACTGTATGTCCAGCCCTATCAAAGGTGTGTGTAGACTCTTCAACAAGGTGCTGCCCTCACGTCAGTCTGGGAGACTGCAGATGAGGGGATAAATGTAAGCCAAGAAATGAATGAACGGAGACCAGAGTTCTACTAGACAAAGGAGGAACAGGAGCTGAGAAGAGAGGGCACAGGGAGAGTCATCCACAGAAAAAAAGACATCCTGGGAAGACAGGGAGCCCACGGACCATAGAACCCCCAGAGACATAAGAGCATCACTGGAAACCAGATTGAGCTTTGGTTTGGCTTCGTGGTCCTGCTTTCTGTTTGGGCAAAGTAGGAAGCCCCATTTTGATCCAAGGGCAAACACTTCTTGTTTCTTTTGGTTTATGGGAGAAATTTCAATCACGTCCTTAGGACAGCGCAACACTCAGGTTGTCATTTCTTTGAAAGATACAGGAGACAGGTGAGCAGCGGAGTCAGGGCCTTCTGCCCACCGCCCTGCCGGCTCCGAGCCCATCAATCTCTAGCGGCTGGCATGCTCAGCTTCTACTGTCAGGCTGCTGAATATGGCTTCGGCCCCGGGTCAAAGATTACATGAAGGCTTAAACGGACGCTAAAATTATTCTGGTCTTCTTTTATTGCTTGATTGATGAACTAAGATATCATTTCTGAAGGATATGGCCTGGATTTTTATTACTGTGCAGATAAGTGGCTCATGCTGTCAAATTAAGAAGCTGTGCTATCTTTTCCAAGAGTTCATATGACACTGGGACAGGGACATCATTGAGTTTTCTTTAAAAAAAAAAAAAAAAAAGAATTGAAGACCACATGGGAATTTCTGTGTCCATCAGTCAGCATCCATAGGGTATCAACCTGATGTGATGCACTATGCTGACAAAGCAGGTTAATACACACGTGCACACACCTACAGACATTACACACACACACACACACACGACAGGAGCCCAGCTCCCAGAGTGCTCTGAGCCAGTCTCTTAGATCAGAGGGAACACAAAGTAAAGACAGGGAGTCCAGTCCTGTGTGTGCAGGTGGGTGAATCAGAGCCGACACGTGGCACAGCCACAAGCACCAATCCACAGCAAGGCCAGGCGATCTTCCACCCACCTCCTCCCACGATCTGACCTCGTCTGCCCAGCCCCTCACCTGCCCCCATCATTCTGACACCCTCCCCCACTCCCCAGTGTGTCAGGAACCCCCTGCCAGGGCCCCGTACAAGCTCCCCTACTGTCGTAGACGTCTCTGTGACTGTTCCTTCACGTTCCTTTGGCTTTCCCCCGATGCCACAGTCTGAGGAAAGCCTTCCCTGGCCACCCCATCTCTCTGTAAAAGCCCCTCACCCTCGGATCTCTGTTCCTTGCATTATTTTTGCTCTCAGCACCTGCTTCTGTCTATCAGAGCATATGGTGTATTTATCTACATCGCTACCATCCTTCTCCCTTGCGAAAGCCCCATGAGGAGGGCAAGACATGGTGTCTGTTTAGCTCCTGCCCCATCCCTGGAGGCTCGAACAAGCCCAGAACGTGGAAGGCATCATAGAGGTCACTGGGTGTCATCAGGAGAACATGTGCAAGGGCCCTTCTGTGTTCCTTGGGCTGCCAGGTGCTTCGCGTTCACATGTTGGAACCCTCGTAGCAGTTCCGCGGGGAAGATGCTATTTTAGGAATTTAGATGTTTGTCCTTAAGCCCACGGGATGTTTTGGAGTCCTTCTCAGGGGAGTTTCCCAAAGCTTTCACAGGGCAGTGCCCGTCACTAGGTAAATTTTCCCTGGCCTGAGGACTGGGGCCCCGCTATTGCGTAGACACTCAGCCAGGTGTTTCAAATTGCAGACACATTCATTCACTGCGAGAGAAAGTTGCCCCACGGTGGAGGGGATGTGGGCAAACCTACGGCTGATTCACGTTGATATCTGGTAGAAACTAGCACAACACTGTCAAGCAAGTATCCTTCAGTTAAAAATAAATGAATTTTTAAAAAGATTCAAGAAAAAAAGCTGCCCCGTGAACAGGCATGAGAACCACAGGCCGTGGATGGTCTTTCCTCTGTAGCCAGACCCACAGGAAACCACACCATTGGTGGCATGGTACAGCCCTCCGGCATCCTTCTAGGGGTTAGGACCCCACCTGAAGCCTGGAACATGCGGGGCCAGGTCCGATCCCCTCAGCCCCAGGCAGCACTGGAGGGAGGGCTGACCCCGCTTCTGGCGCCCCGTTTCCCTGCTCTTGCTTCTCTGCCCCTCTCTGCCCCCGAGCCTGCTTGGATCCCCCAGGCTCTCATGCCTTCAGGCTTCCAGTCGGATGCCAGCCGGAGGTACTGGCAAGACAGATAAAGGGCAGAAAGAGCCCGGTGTTTCCCCAAACTGCCCACAGCAAGGCCATCATCAATCTGGCAGTGGCTATGGGGCCCAATGACGTCCTCTCCTCTCAGGCCTCCCCTCAGAAGCTCCCTGCTGTATGAAAGCTCTGGATGGTTCACTCTTAGGTCAGCGTAGCCCTATCTTTGTCAATAATCTGTTTACTGAAGTCTCTTCCATTAACCCCTCAAGGGCCATCTGACTTCTCCCAGGACCCAGAGAAACGCAACCTCGCGGCCAGCATTTAACTTGAGACTCCACTGCCTGCAGGTCCGCCAGCCGACCAGCTCTGGGACCGGTTTACGGAGGCCTTTCCAGATCAGCGCTGAACGTCAGAGCCTTCTCTGATGATGGAACCGCCCTTGATCTGCCCTGTCTAAACTAATGGCCACAGGCCACGTGGTCTCTCAAGCACTTGAAACGGGACAAGTGAAAGGAAACTGATTTTTAAATTTTATTTTGTCTTTTAATTAATGTTGACTTAAACCGCCACATGTGGTCACCGTATTGGACAGCCCAGGGCTAACCATTTACTCAGTGAACTTACTGCCAGCCTGGTGGTTCCTTGTCTTTCAAATGATGTATCTGTGTCTCATCTCTCCCATCCAAGTACTAACCAGGCCCGACCCTGCTTAGCTTCCGAGATCGGATGAGATCGGGCGGTTGCTATGGCCGTAGACTGTGTCTCATCTCTTAGAGTAGCAGTTTTCCTAATTTCCAAGTTTTTGGTGGAAACTCGCCATCGCGCCCAGGACCTACAACAACATCATCCAGAAGGTTAGACAGCATGGTGAAGGGGGCTGTGCCAAGGCAGTTATGAGAGCACAGGACCCAGAGGACCACTGGCCCTCCTGCAGGCGCAACACATGGAGCCACGGGACGCAGGGCCTGCTTCCCGGGTCCCCATCTCTGCCCTGCTTCTGTTGGGCAAGTGCCACAAAAAACTCCCCTTTTATCCAAATAGGAAGGAATTCAGTAAATAAATAATAATGTAGCAGTAGGGAGCGAGTTCGGGCTTCCCTGGTGGCTCAGACGGTAAAGAATCTGCGTGCAGCGTGGGAGAAGACCTGGGGTCAATCCCTGGGTCAGGAAGATGCCCACAGGAGGGCATGGCAACCCACTCTAGTACTCTTTCCTGGAGAATCCCCATGGACAGAGGAGCCTGGCGGGCTACAGTCCATGAGGTAGAAAAGAGTCGGAAACGACTGAACGACCAAGCACAGCACAGGGAGTGAGTTCAGAGGGGAGGAGTGATTGCTGACCAGGGAAGTGGGGGCATGGCGGGGGGGAGGCGCAGGGCACCCCTGGGCCTGGCTCTGCCCCCTGTCCGGAGCCCACTGCCCACAGGAAGCACTTGCTCTGCCCTCTCCTCCGCCAGGGGACCTCACAGGACAGGCCGGCAGGTGTCATGCTTTTGAAAGGGAAACCAGTCTCTGAAAACCTGGAGCCCAGGGGCCACAACTGCTGACACCCGCGTGCCCTGGAGCCAGTGCTGCACAACGAGCGGCCGCTGCAATGGGAGGCCTGCACACGGCAGCCAGAGCGGCCCCTGTGCCACGGCTGGAGAGAAGCCCACGCGGCGATAGGACCCTTGTCACGACTAGAGAAAAGGCCACGCGGTGATAGGACCCTTGTCACGACTAGAGAAAAGCCCATGCGACGATGAAGACCCTTGTCACGACTAGAGAAAAGGCCACGCGGCGATAGGACCCTTGTCACGACTAGAGAAAAGGCCACGCGGCGATGAGGACCCTTGTCACGACTAGAGAAAAGGCCACGCGGCGATGAGGACCCTTGTCACGACTAGAGAAAAGGCCACGTGGCGATGAAGACCCTTGTCACGACTAGAGAAAAGCCCAGGCGACGATGAAGACCCAGCACAACTGAAAATAAATACAATTGTAAAAGAAAAAAGACCTCTTTTTACAATAGCTGCTCCATTATATTCACAATCTAGGTCATCTAGATGGGTCATCTAGAATTAGATGGGTCATCTAATTCTAACTGTAAAACAGAAAGAAAGAAGGAGATTTGTGGTCCCTCGGGCAGTGAAAGAGAATATTTGTTTTCGAAATTAATTCTGCAATTTTTATCATGGAAGCCTTGATTTTTAGTACTTAATGATTAGTTAGTGCCTATATGTTTTCTGTTCAGTTTTGCAATGATATTTGTTAGGCATTACACATACTATATCCCCAGCTGTCTTGATGTATCCTTAAAGAGTTTAAAATCTAGATGTAGCAACAAGATGGATGCACCTAAAATGATCAAATAAGAACCCAAGACAGATAGATTTGCATCCCAAGGAGGTCAAGAAGCAGGAGATTTTTATGTAAATCTGCTTATGACTTTCAGAGACTGGCTTCCCTTTAAAAAGCATGATGTTGTTTAATCGCTAAGTCATGTCCTACTCTTGGAAACCCCATGGATTTGTAGCCCTCCAGGCTCCTCTGTCCATGGGATTTCCCAGGCAAGAATATTGGAGTGGGGTGCCATTTCTTTCTCCATTAAAAGCATGATACTGAGGGACGATCCCACAATCCAAATCATGAAGTGCACTCTATGAAGGCAACACATCGTGCAACGATTCTAAAAACTGACCTTTTTAGGTCAGTTTTTAGGCTTCATTCATGACGTCTTAAGGAACTTAAATCAAAGAATAATTTTCAAAACATGTTTCATAACCACTGAAATAACACTGTTATTCAAGGAAGCTAAAAAAAGTACAGACACCTTAAAAATCACTTGCTGGTGTGATGTCAGTGGATAAGCCGGTTGGACAACTTTGCTTTCAGACTCACCGGCCTGGAAGGCGCGTGCTACATCAGACGCTCACACCGTGACTGGCTCACAGTCACGCTTGTTGACTCGTGGCTGGGAGGCCACTGCTGCAGCTCGATTGGTTCCTGTGGACGCCAAGCATACTTCAGTTGCCCAGGTGGTTGACACAGATTCAAGAGGAATGTGACAGAGAGGACGCCCAATCCTTTTTCATCCCAGGATGGCAGAACCTGGAATGGTTAAGGACACAGCCTTAGGAGTCCATGGTGAATCAGTTTCCTGGCTCTTCCACTGTTTAGCCATGCGATCCTGGGTAAGCAACTGACTCAGCTTCGTCATCTGGAACATGGAGACCACGGAGAGTTTAGCTATGAGACGTGTGGGGCCTGGCACGTGGTACACACGCCATCTGAAGGCTACCTGAGTTGTTTCTTAAAGAACACACCAGTCAGGGACTTCCCTGGTGGTCCATTTAAGACTTCACCTTCCAATGCGGGGTGGGGGTGAGAGTCCGATCCCTGGTTGGAGAGCTAAGATCCCACATGTGCCTCGAAGCCAAAAAACCAAAACATAAAACAGAAGCTGTGTAGTAACAAATTCAATAAAGGCTTTAAAAAAGATCTGCATAAAAAAAAAAAAAATCTTTAAAAAAAAACACCCACAAAAGAATACACCAGTCCACACGGGACAGTGGTCTCTGGACCCTCTTCCACAAGACACAGCCAGTTGAATGAATCAGCTGGAGAAAAGAAAAGGTGAGGGGTGACAGTCTGGTGAGCATCTCTTACATCCCCGGACACGCTACTTCCGTCCACACGCATTTATGATCTGTTCTCTCCCTGCCCTGCGTGACCCAGAGCCACAGCACCCTCAAGGCAGACAGCCTCCAGGATGGAGGCAACAGACCACAGTCACTGGGTCGGGGTTCTCCATCTCTGAGTCTCCGTGCAACGAGGACAACGGCAGAGCCCGGGGGAGGGAGGAGGGGGCCGGGGGCCTGAGCGAGATGGAGAGAAACACAGCCTCCCCCAGGCGTTGCATTCCTGAATCAACCCTGGGACGTTTCTGTGGCCACTGGGCCTTTTAGGAGAGCAGCTGCTGAGCGGGACACTTCAAATCTGAGCAATGGGCTCCCCTGGTTGCTCAGCAGTCAAGAATCCGCCTGCCGGTGCGGGAGACAGGGGTTCAATCCCTGGTCCGGGAAGATGCCGCGTGCTGTGGGGAAACTGAGCCCGTGAGCCACAACTACTGAGCCTGTGCTCTGGAGCCCAAGAGTCACAACTGTGGCCGCTGCTGAAGCCCGCGCAGCCTACAGCCTATGTTCCACAACAAGAGAACCCACCGCAATGAGAAGCCCCCACCCTGCAATAGAGAGCAGCCCCCACTCTCTACACCTAGAGAAAGCCTGCTCAACAGGGAAGACCCAGCCCAGCCATAAATCTATCAAATCAATAAATTAAAAAAAAAAAAACCTGTGTGATGAATGAACAAGTCTTCCTGCAGAGCACAGGGAACTCTGCTCAATGGTGTGCGGCAGCCTGGATGGGAGGGGAGTCTGGGGGAGAATGGATCCATGCATATGTATGGCTGAGTCCCTCTGCTGTCCACCTAAAACTATCACAACATTGTTAATCAGCTATACTCTGATATAAAATTTTAAAAAAATTAAAAAACCCGAGTGATGTTTTTACCCCAGTAATCCTGGCTGTCTGCTACAGGAGCCTCGTGGAAATCTACTTGGAATCTTTGTGGTGTTCAGCTGGGGAACAATATCCTCCCCACTGCTCTGAAAACCTGAGGGCAGAAGCCTTGTCTTCTGGCTTTTTTACTGATTCCCCATCTGGCACTGTGCTTAGGACAGGCTGGCACTTGGAACATAGGTTTTGATTGCTGGATCAGATCCTGGAAACCCATAATAGAACCATTCAAATATTTCAGCGGCACACCGGTGAGGCGCATTTGCACCTCTCTCCTGGGAAGGGCTAGGGGATGTGCTGGGGACAGGTAGTGGCTGTGAGAAGGCTCTTCAAGTGTCAAAAACCCATGAAGCCTCACCATCACCAGCCTCTTGCTCATCACTGCTGTGCCATGGGGCCTGGATCCGGCATCACTGACTTTGGCAGACAACAGAGGAGCTCTGAAATTCATCCAGGTGCCTCCTCACAAGAAACTGCAGAAAGACCTTCGATCCGCCCAGACTCTTGTTCATGCGTGCATGCTAAGTCGCTTCAGTAGTATCCAACTCTTTGTGACTCCATGGACTATAGCCCACCAGGCTCCTCTGTCCGTGGGATTCTCCAGGCAAGAATACTGGAGTGGGTTGCCATGCCCTCCTCCAGGGGATCTTCCAGACCCAGGAACTGAACCCATGTCTTCTGTGGCTCCTGCACTGCAGGCAGATTCTTTACTGCTGAGCCACTGGGAAAGTCCCACCCTTGTTCGTAGGTTCCAACAAACTGCCGTTACTGATAAGCGACTATTTGAAACATCACTGCTCAGTACAACTGGCCTGACTTTGGATTTCAGACTGATGTTTAAGAAGGAAAAAAATGTTAAGTGATTATAGGAACACAGCACTGGTCCGACTGACACAACCGGTATTTCCAGTCTTGAATCATTCCACACTTGACTCTCAAACCATTAGGTGTCTGATTTATGAAAAGAAGAAGAACTAGATTGACAACTGGATAAACCCTGTCATGGGCTGGAAAAACCAGGTAATCAGTATCTTCAGATTCTTCCCCATCTATTCTTTGTATATAAATCTTATAACTCTTTCTTGTATATCTGTAGAGATGTTTGTTGGAACTTGCAAATTCATTGCATATGCCCTTAACCACATTTAACTCAGATTTTCAGGCTAGTCAGTTGTCTGCTTCTCAAGTTGCATGGCTCTGTACAATCATGGACTCTTGGGCTCCTTCCCTGATAAGCCTTTCATTCCATAAGTAAGGGCGGGCTGGAGAGAGGAACACCGGGCCCTCGGGCCCGTTTGCTCTGTTACAGCCAAGATGAGCCTTCGTGGGGTCCCACCCTTCCCTCCATCTGTCAGTCTTTATTCCGCTCCCAACCGTCGCCCCTCTTTCAATTATGGGCCACTTCTCAAGAGAAGAGCGTTCAGCCTGCCAGGAGTCATTCTCAGAAACATAGGTATTTTAGTTAATGACTAGCTCATTACTTCCAGAAAGGGGGGACAGCGCCTTGCGTCCTCTGATGAAGTCAGTTCCCTGCCCAAGACACAGGCACACAAGATGCCAGCCGCAGGGGTGCCTCTGTCACCTAGGACCAACCTCGGGAGACGGGGACTCCGAGCCACGGGGAATACAGCTGCCATCACACCAGGCAGAGGGCAGTTCATGGTGGCGGTGCTGGAAGGTGGGAATGGTGGCACGGGGAATACAGCTGCCATCACACCAGGCAGAGGGCAGTTCACCGTGGCGGTGCTGGAAGGTGGGAATGGTGGCCTCCAGGAGCTGGTATGTCCCCAGGGAGGGGAAGGAAGCGGCTCCACTGGGGGTTCCAGTGAGTTTAACAAAACAGTAAGAGCCTGTGTCATTCCACAGGCTGAGATCAAAAGATCCTGATGGTCACAGCTCTTCTCAAGAGCAGCCAGTTAATCTCGTAAGCTCTCACCTGCTCTCATTTCAGCCCAACGTTGCAACACATCAGATACTTGCCTCTCACGTGGCGAGTCTTCTTTCTTACTTTGCCTTACAACCTCAGACATCCTCTGAACACCCGCTGTGCCCGAAGGTCAGCGTCAGGTCTGCTTTGTGATTTTAGACAAAGGGTGGGGTTCATTCTGCCGTGCTATGATGCTGACCCTGTACTCGTGCGGACTTAGCTTTCCAAAGTGCCTTCAGAGGTGTGTTTAGGTAGCACAGTAAATCTCAGCCGGAGATTGTCAAATGTACGGCCATTCTTCATATGCTATCAGGGTAGTGATGGGGACAATGACAATGTTAGCAACCTGGCACCAGAACTCGAGGGTGTGTAAAGGTGATCCATTAGATCACTGATTTCCCAGATGTTAATGAAGTTCCTACTAGCTGTCAAGTACTTTAACCGGGTTCTGCGGTTACAACAAAGAGTGAGACCAACATTTCCCTTAAGAAAGTTACAGTCTTATTCTAGCTTGAAGGTACAGAACATTAAGTGAGTGCTTTGAGAAGCATACATGGGCATTATGCGAGCAGGCAAAGAGGACCTAACTCTGCAGTGGAGGAGGAAAGAGGCCTGAAAGTCTTTGTGGAGGCGCAGATGCTGAGCTGAGCGTGAAAGGATGAGGAAGACTTCAGCGACGGTCTTTTCGGGGAGGGGTGAAGTGGCAGAGTGGAGAGGACAAAGGAAAGAACATTCCAGGCAGAAGAGATGGTATATACAAAGACGGAAAAGCCAAAATTGGGGTGAAAATGCAAAAGCTAAAAGTGTTATTCTCTCAGTCGTGTCCAACTCTTTGCGGACGACTGTAGCCCGCCAGGCTCCTCTGTCCATGGGATTTCCCAGGCAAGAATGCTGGAGGGGGTTGCCATGCCCTCCTCCAGGGGATCTTCCTGACTCGGGACGGAACCTGGGTCTCCTGCATTGCAGGTAGATTCTTTACCATTTGAGCCACCAGGGAGGCAAGAAACACAAGGTAAATCATCAGTGCTGTTGAGGCCAAAATGATGGGACACAGCTGGAGAGGTGGGAAGTGCCCGGGTCAGCGATGGGTTTGAGCTGTAACAGCACTATTCTGTGGCTACATAGAGGGTGGATTTAGAGATGAGATGGGAAGAAAGGAGACCAGTTAGAAGTTCAGAAAGAGATGATGAGACCCTTGACCAATGACAGCACAGCTGGACAGGCTGTGATGAACTTGAGAGCTACTTAGGCTTTAGAACTGGCATGCCCCAATTAGGATTAAAAGAGGGATCGGGGTGGGGGGCAGTAAAGGAGAAGGAAACGGCAAGAATAACTCAGGGGACTGGCTGGAATCACCAACTAAAAGAGGTTAGCATAAAAGAGAAATGTTAACCTCGTGTGTATGCTGAGAGCTCACATCGGGTGTATGTTCAAGTGACAGGCATCGGGCGTTTCACTGCCAGAGTCTAAATTTCAGGGAACGGGTATGGACTAGAGGTACAGACCAGGGGACATCCACACACACGTGGGCGCAAAACATGCACATGGTTGAGATTACCCAAGCAGAATCCATGAGAGCTGTTAGAATCAGGGGACTCAGGGACTTAGGAACCCCAACATTTAAATAGAAGGTGGAAGAAGAACAGCCCATGAAGAAGCAGAGAAGGACGGGTTAAAAAGGTAAGGAAGAACAGGAAGCAGGTCATTCAGAGGCGCTAACGGAGTAGGAGGTCTCAAGAAGGAGGAGGCGTCTCTGGGGTCAAAAGCAGCAGCTTGGCACAATGAATCAGGGATTAATCTGTGTTCATTTGGGCTTAAACTGGTGGACATTTGTTTACCATAATAAGCACAGTTTCAGTGAAGGCAGGGTTGGAGGCATCCAGGAGTGGATCAGAGCCTGATAGCAATAGGGTGAGGGGAATAGTTGATGGAAATGATTGATTCATTATCTCAAGAACTTAGCTTGATGAGTAGGGGAGAGCAAATTGAGAGAGTCTAGGGTGGGATGTGGGGACGGAAGAAGCTTGAATATATTCATTGATTTTGGGTGATTGTCATTGCGACAGATTCAGAACATAGAATGGAGAGGGTGTGATAGATAGGGGACATGGAAAAAGGAGAAAGGGGTGCAGTTAGGTGTAGAAATAAAGAAGGTGACCTTCAAAACCAGAAGCACTGCCAGGGCTATACCACCCTGAAAGCACTTGATCACATCTGATCTTGGAAGCTAAGCAGGGTTGGGCCTGTTAGTACTTGGATGGGGGACCACCTGGGAATACTGGGCATTATAGGCTTAGTGATTGGAAGAAGGAAGATGTGAATGGATCTAGAGGTAGATAAATTTTCAGGTAGGTGGATAAGAAGGTGAAAGAGATCACAGGGGCCGTTTATCATATTCGAGGCTGCCAACTGTCTTTTCTGATCATTCCTCCTGTGTTTGGGGAACTCCCCACATGATGAACCTTGCCTCCACAAGGTAGAAACCAAAACTCATTCTCCTGAGACCCCTTGCTGCTAAGATACAGGCTTGTGAATCTGGCTCCCATCAGTCAGATGCTTCTGCACCAGATGTTGGCTTGGAAGGAAGCAGCATAAGGAGGTGGGTACATACGGATTCCACGTTCTGACACATGAAAGAGAGGAGTGTTTATCTCTTCAAACACAACAGGAACAGGACTTCTGACTCCGGGTTGTGAGCATCATTAGTACATGGGGTACGCTAAGGTTCGGATCCCAACATTGGTGTTTACTATCACAGCCCCCATAACCTGGTTGGAACCGAGATTCCAAGGGCCCTCAGGTCCTTCCAGAGATTCTCTGAATTGCAAAATAACTTCTAACAAACATGGCATTCAAACAGGAGATTGGATTCCGTTGTTTGTAACAAAGACTTCTGACTGATGCAGACATCAGGTCTAAAAGCATCAATTTTCTCAAGAGAGGAGACAGGTCATCTGCTGAGACTGAGAAGTGGGGGCTTGAGGAGTATGATAATGGTTTGGAGCAGCTGATGGGAACAACAGGAGAAGAAGCTGCCCCAAGACCAGCAGAAGAACTGATGGGAAGTGCGAGGGCCCAGCTGAGTTGCAGCCGTGCCTCTGGGTAGCCCTCATCTCTGTCACGTGTGATTTCTTTTCTCCAGCACAACATGGTAGGGAGCAAGGGAATGGAAGGGGTGATGAATAATCGGCAAAGGAGGATGGCTGGGGAGAAAAGGAAGGGGCAGACGGCGGCTGATAGCAAATAAAATGAAAGGAACCAGGGAATAAAAGTTTATTTGAGCTAAAAGAGCAAGATAACTTGAGCTCATGAGAATGTTGGGAGAACAGCAAGCAAGCTGGGCCAGAAGTTGCAATGTTCACATATTAGACCTAAGAGGTAGAGAAAATTTAGGCCATGGACAGAGTCAGAGGAGTGGAGGCTGAGCTACGCCGTGGGCTGGATCCTCCATCAAGGTGGACGGTGAGATGTTCCAGGTCGCTGGCAGGAATGGGAGTGGAGGGGAAGACCCTGGTATCAGGGCTCAAGGTCTGCAAGTAGGGGCAGTGTCTGGGAGCTGTGCAGGTGAAGGTGGTGAGAAGGACGCAATGGGACAGCTTCACGTGGTGATCTGACACCGTGGACTGAGCTTTAACACTGGCAACATAACAGACCAAGAACAGCAGTGGTGGGTGGACGTGTTTAGAAAGGATCCACAGCCAGAATGGACCTTTAGGAAAGCCTGTGTAGCAGCCACAAATAAGAAAATGGACCAGGACAGGATGAAGGTGGCCATCAGTTTCCACTGTCCTTCAACTGGTGACGATTACCAGCAGAGATGAGATGTCCTAAGCGGTATCTGACCTCAAATTTCAAATGCCCTAATCTGTCCAAGGACCTCCAGGATGTGAGGTTCCTTCAGACATTTGAGGATGTTCCCACATAACCCCAAGCTTTCCCTGGTTCAGGCTAATCGCTCCCAGTTCCTTTAACTATACTTCACTCAACGTAGCCATTCTTCCCTGGAAAAACTTGATTGTGATTGACGTCACCTTAAACCGTGGGACTCAGATTCAAGTGGAATTTCCCAAAGGCAATCTGACTAAAGGAGGCTGCCGGTGAAACTGTCCACTTGCTGTTCCACCAGCCTGAAGCTGAGCCAAGAGAACGACCCTGACCTCACTTCCCGTGACTCCCCGTCTTCTCTCCACACCCTTCACTCGCCCTTGTGCCCCAACAGAAATATGCTGCCGATGACAAGCGAGGAGAACGACGTGAATAACAACTAGGGGGTGATGCCGAAGCTCACAGCGACCCAGCAGCAGCAGCACTCCCAGAAGCACGACGGGTTTGGTTTTGTCTGTTTGTTTAACCTGCACCCGTTACACGCAGAACACAGGACGTGTGACTCGCTCAGGGACCTGCTACCCTAATCCCAGTTTCTTGCCGCTTGGAGTCGGGAGCACAGGAAGCTGGGAGCATCACTATGCCTCCCGGTGATGCCCACCATCCCTGCACAGTGGCTGGCAGACTGGGCACTGTGACTCAGAGAAAAGGCATATGCCAGGAAGCACCCAGCATCCCATTCGGCACTCTGCCGTTTGTTACATTAAACCCTCTGGCTTCACAAGAAAGAAAACCCGTTTAAGAAATGTGCTCTGAATTCACTTACAAGTTACAAGCTGAGGTTTGTTTGATGTGGAATATCACCTCTTTTCTGAAAAACAAGCCAAGTTATCAAATATCAGACCATAATCTCATGGTCAGACTACCAGCTAAAGCAAAGTAAATTAAAGTTAATAATAAACAGGAGGAAACATAGTTTGGGGAATGTAAGGTTCAGGACTGCAGGATCTGGTTTGGGGTCATTCCTCTGCAGTGCCTCTACTAGTTAATGTTAAACATGGTAAAAATGAAATTAACGCGAGATTGTGAGATGATGTGGAGGACTGACAGCATGGAAAAGCAGACAAACTAGCAAATAAATTAACCCTAGGCAGTGAAAAGCACGTGAAATATTAGGCAAGACGTCTTCAAATGTTACAAAGCGAATAAAACTAGAGACAACATATCCCACAGGAGCTGGAGAGGGAGGGAGGTGGTTTATGCAAAGATCATTAAACTGGGACCTGAGTTCTAGTCTTTAACACTCCCTAAGTTAGTGTGGGCAAGGAAGGAAGAGAGAGACAGAGAGGGAGGGGAGGGGGAAGAGAGGAAGGAAGGAAGGAAAGAATGGAGGGACAGAGGGAAGGACAAGGAAAAGGTCCTTGGAGGAAGAGTCACCAGTGGTTTATGCCCGTCTAGGGCTTGTCCAGACACTCCACAGGCGACGTCGGCAGAAACGAGCCACCGCAGGACACGGGAACAAATTGCTGTGCAATGCTGTGCTTCCCTGGGCAAGCTGTCCATGTTCTGGAGAGTTCTGTGCCAGACTGTGAGACGCACTGTGACAGCAAAGGTCCTGGTGAGTCACCCTTCCCACCATCTGCGCAGGGCAGCCCCTCCTATATTGACTCTGGACGTGCCCCTGGGTTTGCCCCAGCCAGCACGACACCAGCACATGGGCTGTGACACATTGGAATGTGTCCTCCTGAAACACTGCTGCTGCTGGGGGAGCAGGTCACTGGACCCCATGAGACTCAGAGGCCACACGCCTGCCCCGGGGTCCAGCTGCCCCAATGTGCAAGCAAGCCCATGCCAGACCAGCAAGGGAACCCTCTGACCCACAGACCTGTGAGGAATGTCAAAGGTTATTGTCTGAAGTCACTACGTGCTTGGTGTTTGTTACGCAGCAAGAGACATCTGATACAATCTGGAAAGATCAGACCAGAGGACTAAAACGTTCTCATTAAGAAAACGTTCCTAAAATCCTAGAGCTGTGAAATCCTAGTATGTGCTCAGCCTCCCTGACAACTGGACTGCCACTGTGACCGCCCCACGAATTTCCCCCTCAACCGCCAATAAGTTATAGGCAGCAGGAGAGTTGGAAGATGAGTTCTCTGATAACCATCGGAGTCGACATTCCCGGGGTTGTAATCTATCTTCCCCTGAGTGCTCACAACTTTGTCCCTGTGACCTCTGTAGTATGTATACATTCAACCCCTTTCTTAAAACGATTTTAACTCCTTTTATTCGTGACAGCTCCCCCTCTTAGGTATCTGCTGATTGTCATCACGGACTGTTTCATTACCCCCCACCTCCAGTGACACAGTTTTACCAAATGTTTGACAAGCCAGCAGAGGCAACCATTTACTTCCCCTTCACTTTGGCAATGGAAACTCACACCTGTAGCTTCTAACATGTTATCTGAAAAGGAAGAGAGGAAGAAGCAGGAAGATTTTCTTCTTAATGCAAATATCCTAGAAGCTGTTCCCTCCGCTTTGCCTACATTTTTTGCCCTACCAACAGAAAGTTTCATTATAAAAATATGTAACTCTTAGGAAACACTATGAGTTTAATAAAACAGAATTCCATTCCAACTACAGTACTAAGTTGGATCAAGATGAAAACTAAAAAAAAAAAAAAAAAAAATTCTCTCTAGAGAGCTGTCAGACTACAATAAGAGCTCCATCAAGGGAATCTACATTGTTTGCCTTGATTTGTGTACCCAGAAATCTGTCTTTGTGAGTCAATTCTTCATTGGGCGTGAGGGAAATAAAATACATAAAATGCACAAGTCTGTCTGAAGGAATTTATAATCTAGTTGGAGAACCAACATCAATGAAACAGTTGAATAATAATTCAAGATGGTGCATTCCTAAAATTGCAAGACTGATTATGTAAATAATAATCCTTCTGGGTCAGGAAATGCTATATATTTCAAAACAATAGTTACTCACATATGTGTCATTCACATTGCAGGGATAAAAGATTTACATCATTCATTGCATGTAATGAATAATAATTTGAAAAATAATACAATGTTAAGGGAAAATAAAATCAAGGCAAATGACTCTGTGGCAGGATAATAATATAATCACCCTGACCTTATCCCTTCCTTTTCATACGAATAGCATCTCAAGTCAGAACATTCAAACTACTGAGTCATTCCTGGGGTTAAGATAATCCCTCAAAACATACTGATAAGTTCTTAGGCTGCAAAGCTACTTAACCTTAATTTCCAAAAATAAGCTTACCAGACTGTTCAGGGAGGTACTGATTCTCTGTGGGCAAGCCTACAGATTCATTCAGCTCTTAAACAAACATGGATTAAATATCTATTCTACCTCACAGCCTGGGCTAGGCTCTAGGAATGCAAAAATAATGAGACAAAATGCCAGCCATGCCATGCACACAGGTGGAAGGACAGGCAAAGGCAGCAGGTGTGGGGAAGGGGACCTTGGTCAGGGGGTGGGAAGACCCGGGTCCCAGGCCTGGTCCACGACCACTCACTCTACTGCGTAAACCAGGCAGACCCTTTGCTGCTGCTCAGTCATGTCTGACTCTTTGCAACCCCGTGGGCTGTTAGCACCCAGGCTTCCCTGTCCTTCACTAACTCCCGGAAAAGAAAGTGAAAGTGAGGTTGCTCAGTTGTGTCTGACTCTTTGCGACCCTGTAGTCCACCAGGCTCCTCTGTCCATGGGATTTTTTCCAGGCAAGAGTACTGGAGTGGGTTGCCATTTCCTTCTCCAGGGGATCTTCCCGACCCAGGAATCGAACCCGGGTCTCCCGCATTGTAAGCAGACACTTTACCGTCTGAGCCAGCAGGGAAGCCACTAACTCCTGGAGTTTGTTCAAATTCATTTCCATTGAGTCTCTTATGTTATCTAACCATCTCATTTCTGCCACCCCCTTCTCCTCCTGCCCTCAATCTTTCCCTTCATCAGGGGCTTTTCCAATGAGTCGGCTCTTTGCATCAGGTGGCCAAAGTATTGGAGCTTCAGTTTCAGCATCAGTCCTTCCAATGAATATTCAGAGTTGATTTCCTTTAGGATTGACTGGTTTGATCTTCTTGCAGTCCAAGGGACTCTCAAGAGTCTTCTCCAGCACCATAATTTGAAAGCATCAATTCTTCAGCACTCAGCCTACTTTATGGTCCAACTCTCACATTCATACATGACTTTTGGAAAAACCATAGGACTTCTGTTGGCAAAGTGACATCTTTGCTTTGTAATACACTGTCTAGGTCTGTCATTGGAGAAGCCGATGGCACCCCACTCCAGTACTCTTGCCTGGAAAATCCCATGGACGGAGGAGCCTGGTAGGCTGCAGTCCATGGGGTTGCAAAGAGTCGGACACGACTGAGCGAATTCACTTTCCTTTTCACTTTCGTGCATTGGAGAAGGAAATGGCAACCCACTCCAGTGTTCTTGCCTGGAGAACCCCCAGGATGGAGGAGCCTGGTAGGCTGCCGTCTATGGAATCCCACAGAGTCGGACAGGACTGAAGCGACTTAGCAGCAGCAGCTAGGTCTGTCATAGCTTTCCATCTAAAGAGCAAGTGTCTTTGAGTTTCACGGCTGCAGTCATTGTGCGCAGTGATTTTGGAGCCAAAGAAAATAAAATCTGTCACTACTTCCACTTTTTCTCCTTCATGGATCACAGCCTTGTCATGGCGAAGGGGCTGGCATGGCTCCATGAAGCTGTGAACCACACTGTTCAGGACCACCCAAGACAGACAGGTTACAGTGAAGAGCGCTGATAAACGTGGTCCACTGGAGGAGGAAATGGCAAACCACCACAGTGTTCTTGCCTAGAGAATCCCATCAACAGCGTGAAAAGGCAAGCCATGGAATTGCCCTGAACCCAAGCGTCCCCATTTGTGAGTTAAGATACAAAGGCCTAGCTCACAAAACACGTTAGGAGGACTGAACAAAATAATAGCTTGAAAATGCTTTGAAATGTTGATCTGTACGGATATATGGGGTCACAATGACTTAGAGTACATTCAGTTCAGTTCAGTTCAATCACTCAGTCGTGTCTGACTCTTTTCAACCCCGTGAACTGCAGCACACCAGGCCTCCCTGTCCATCACCAACTCCCGGAGTACACCCAAACTCATGTCCATTGAGTCAGTGATGCCATCCAATCATCTCATCCTCACTCCTCCTGCCTTCAATCTTTCCCAACATCAGGGTCTTTGCAAATGAGTCAGCTCTTCGCATCAGGTGGCCAAAATATTGGAATTTCAGCTTCAACATCAGTCCTTCCAATGAACACCCAGCACTGGTTTCCTTTAGGATGGACTGGTTGGATCTGTTTGCAGTCCAAAGGACTCTCAAGAGTCTTTTCCAACACCACAGTTCAAAAGCATCAATTCTTCTGTGCTCAGGTTTCTTTATAGAGTGCATTCAGAGGGTTAGAAACCATTTCTATCTGACCAGTAAGTGTCATCTTTTTAGTGAATATATTATTTCCTTGGAGTCTCTCTAGGAAATAGTATTTAAAGAACAAAACAATAGGATTTGAGTCTTTTGTTCTGGGCATTTGATTAGACTTTTTTTTGGTTCTGCTGGGTCTCAGTTGCAGCATCTGGGATCTTTCATGGTGGTGCAGTGTTCGGGCTTCTCGGACTTAGTTGATCCACAGCATGCAAGATCTTAGTTCCCTGATAGTGATCCAACCTGTGTCCCTTGCGTTGCAAAGCACATTCTAAACCACTGGACCACCAGGGAAGTTCCTAATTAGACTTCTTATTTAGCTGGTTTGGGAGGGCTGCTTACCACGCAGCAAAACTAGCAAATCAAACTCATGCTTGCAAGCCCAGTATTGACCAGAAACCCCTCCTTTTCTATTAAAAATTCAAAGTAGTTTCTGGTTGTCAGGTCCTTTCTTCCCCCTCTTGTCTGTGAACCCCTCCCCTACTTGGAAGGAGTGCAGACTTGAGGCTCCGCAGGCTCTTCCAAAAGGAAGAGAGCTCACGTAAGAACTCATAAACAATCACCTCTGTTCTCTTTATTCTTCTGATTTGACTCCTTTGCTCCATGTCCTTCTGCCTCCTCCCCTGTGCAGAATTTGACCCAAGGAAGAGCTGAGAGTTGACTGGCAGCTCCATCAGTACCTGCTTATTGCAGTGAAGAAGGTCATGGCCCAGGTTTGCTTTCTCCAGAGGGGCTGGGAAGCTTGTGGAACCTGCTGGGAGCACTGGGAGCGGCCAGCAGAGCCTGGATGGGGGCCTATGCCCACCACTGGCCGCAAGGCATGCAGTCCTGAGGGCGGCTTCTGTCTGCTCTTCATCAACAGACAGAGGTGCTTATGTTGGAAGAGAAATACACGTGACGGTTCCCTTCATTCTCACCCCTGAACTCAGTAAGGTAAACGATCTGGTTAACACAGTATAACAACTCTGTAAAGACCATAAGTCAGAAACTGCTTTAATTCTGTTTTCACCACTGAGGCCCTGTGGTGTGGAACCTCACTTTTCCCCCACTTTTTTCAGCTGCAAAATGATGTCCAGATAACATCCAAATTCTTTCCAGCCCTAAAATCTGTGATGCGCTGTGTTTTAATGAGGACAGAGGTGTAGCATTTACTCCCAGTGAGGGTTCCCAGGGTGGCTATATAAACTCTATGCATACGGAGTCCTTTCTCCAAAGGGAGCCTGTCCGTGTTCATATTTCCCTATTTATAAGGCATGATCTGTCATTTATTGGCCATGACCTTCCATTATACTGGATGCTGTACAAGTGTCCTTGTTAAAATACTGACATGCCAATAAAACTCTCTGTCTCAAACTTAAACAACAGCACTCATGCTGAGGCCATAAGCTGGCTCTTATTTAAATACACGTAGGTGAAGAGATGAAGTGTCTTACTTCACCCCAGGGTAGAGTCAAGACTGTTTCCAGTTAAAGAAGAGTCTTCAGGCAAACAGTGTAATGAGGGAGATGGCTCTAGAGGGCAGAACTGAAGGGCTGCCTCCAGGAGAGGCAAGGAAGTGACGGGGAATGCCTGGAGCTTGGGTGTGTTTTGGGGGTGGAGGGGGCGGTGATTTCAAAGAGCAAAGCTCTGACTTCAACTAAAAGGCCAGAGGGGACATCTGGGTTTCACAAACAGGAGCAGTGAATGGAAGGAAAGGTGTTGATAAGCCAGAGCTCTGGTCTCATACCCTGCATCTATGACATGAGGGGCTGTCCATCCCCACACACGACTTTGGGATCAGAACCAAGAAGGTGAACATTGGCTTCATGTTCATTTCGGTCAAGTCGAGGGGCTATGCTTGGCTTCCCAGTAGCTCAGTGGTAAAGAATTTGCCTGCCGGTTCAGGAGACACAAGAGATGAGCGTTGGATCCCTGGGTGGGGAAGATCCCTGGAGGAGGAAACGGCAACCCACTCCACTGTTCTTGCCTGGAGAATTCCATGGACAGAGGAACCTGGCGGGCTGCAGTCCTTGGGGTCACAGAGTCAGACGTGACTTAGCAACTGAGCTCGCACACCACACAGGGTCTGTAGAATAACTCTTCAAAATCTCCCCTGTCAACTTCCCACACATTTTAGTGGTTCCATCTTTGGCCACATTAGGACCTCCTAGCATGCTTTGGGGAAATGTGGTCTGTGCTCCATTTCAATCTCAACAAAATAACTCCTGGTGGGCGCGGGGAACAAAGGGGCAAATTTTAAACCTCCCTCAGGTTATTGTAAGCTGTGCTTAAGAACGACTTCTGGGATCACCAGCAGTAACCCTTTGTAAAACTAAAATGAAATTGTGTACTTTTTGAAAAGATGGCATGAAAGACAGAAGTTAGGAAATACTTGATTTTGAATCTAGTCCAAGCAAGAGATGAGACTTTGGTTTCCTTTGTCCTAGGAGACCTAGTCCAAGCTCCCTGGGAAGATCTGAGGATATCGGGATGCTCGTAAGGGCTTTTAACAGAACTTCAAGAGCAAGACAGCTGGTGATACAGCTCATAGGTGTCCCTGACTTGCCAGTGGCCAGCAGGGTGAGGCTCAGCACCCTGGCAAGGCGTGGTGGCCCAGACCTCACTCGACAGGCACGTGAAGGCGGGCAACCCTCCCACAACACATCCTGGATCACTGGGTGGGGAGATGTTTCCCACCCGGAGCGTGGCCCGAAGGCAGACAGAAGTGATGAGAGCCTCATAGTTAAGTCACAGAGTCACTGATGTGGGATCAGTCCTGGCAACAAGTTCATGATTTCAAGGAGGCAGAAACATACATGTGGCTACTGTACAAGGCAGTGCTGCCTCCAATGGGGCCAGCTGTCTGCTCCCTGCGTCTGGCTTCACCATGACCATCATGGTACCCAGCAAGTGCTCATTAAATGCCTCTGGGGACTGTGTTAAACTGACTTTGTAGTTCTTCAACTGCTTCACCACGGAGTGTTAGGGTTCCCTCTGAGCAGGCCCCAGCAGCCAGCCAGGTTAAATGACACTCCAGCCAGAAACACCCGACAGGCCATTCAGTTAATAAGCAGTGGGAACCAAACCCAACCAGAAATTCTGCCCTGATAGGATCCTTAGAATAGCTCTCAAATAGCTACTCAGGAGGCTTGACTTCCGCCCCCAGGTTCTACCTCTCCAGTATCTTCCGAGGTCCAGAGAGGCTAGAAATGGGAAAGTTTCATTTTTGAAAGGAGCAAGTCAGGTAGGCTGTGTAGACAGGTCTACACTCGCTGTTTACCCCATCTCTCCCTGACTCCTGTGACCAGGTTGGGGTAGGGTGTGGTCACGACAGCAGGCTCCTTGCTCCACACATTCTGAACGGTCCTCTGAATGCAAAATGTCATCGGACGAGTCCACTCTGCCTCCAATGAGCTGTCCTCCCAGATTTCCTTCTCTGGCCGCGGCTCCTCCCCTCGCGGGCGCCACCCTGACCTGTGCTGTCCCCGCGCGCAGTTCAGCGCCGCCTTCTCCCTCTTAACTCTCTTGCCTTCTCCCCTTCTCCGCACTTCTTTCATTTTCTCTCCCCCCAAACCCCCGGACTGACCGTCTCCAGTCTCCATCTTTCCAGCCTTTCTCCTCCGGGTCCTGGCCTCCTACAAAGCCGTACCCTTGCGGACCAGCGCCCGGGAGGAGTTTGATAATTGACTTAAGGTCAACAAAAGAAAAAAAGTGAGCTCGGAGACGCTGGAGCACAGGCTCCTCCGGCGGAGCTGAGAAGGGCTCCCGGCCTCGGGCCCCAACCTGCTGGGACGCCCGGCCGGACCCCGCCCGGCCCGCGGGGAGCACGGAGGGACGCGCCGGCGGCCGCAGGTGCGGGCGGGCTGGGGGGCTGGCAGCCGGCCGTGGGGAAGGCCCTCGGCCTGCGTCTCGGCCGCGCGTCTGTGCAGCCGGCCGCGCTCTCGGCGCCCGAAGCCAGGGCGGCCCGGCCCCGCGCGGGCGGGAGGCTGGAGGGGCGGCCAGCGCGGGGGTCTCCGCCAGGCGGGCTCAGCTGCGAGCGGCCGGGTGTCCGGTGTCGGGTGTCCGGTGTCGCCGCGCCGGCACGAGAGCGGCGGCGCAGAGAGCGGGCCGGTGGTCGCGGTGAGGGGCGCGCGGGGCCGCGGGGCGCGCGGGCAGCTCCGGGACGCGTCCCTCGGGGGAGCGCCCCGGGCTGCCGGGGAGGGAGCGCCTGGGGGTCGCGGGCGAGGAAGGCGGCGCGCCAGGCGCGGTCCCCGATCCCGTGGGCGCGGGGTGCACTGGGGGGCCGCGCGGGGCCGCGGTGGGCGCGTCACCCCTCGGAAGGCGGGCGCAGACGGTGGCTGCAGGCGGCCGCGCGGTGACCTTCCCCTGCCCTAGGGTTCGCGAGGGCGCCCTTGGGGTGGCGCCCGGGGCACCGGGGAGTCACTGCGGGTTCGCTCAGAGTGTCTTTCTCTCCCCAAGAGTTATAGGAAAGAGGCGACAGAGCGTCCCTTTCTTTCTAAATAAACTTAAAGAGTCAGCTCAACCCTAAAACTTTGTTGGATGCCTGCTTAAGAGAAACAACGACTTGGATACAAGTTTTTTATTTAGTTTTTTTCAATGAAGAAGTAAGTGGAATCAATGCGGGCGTAGATCTGGCATGAGTGAAATTTCTAGATAAACCTCTGTGCAGTGATTTCAAATTTCTGAAGAGTGGTACATCATCTTTACAGAATTTACCAAATTGATGTTGCCCGCCCAATTCATTTTATCCTCAAAGAGAAACTTTGTGTAGGTAGATTAATAACGCAAAGTTGAATGAGATAACTGAAAGTCTGAAAACAGCTAGCTGTTTGAAAAGAATTATAATTCAAATGATATTCTTACCATTAAAGTTATAATGTCCATATCACAATATTTTTATGATTAATTAAGCTGGTTTTTTTTTTTTTTTTTTTGGTGCTCAGTCGTGTCAGACTCTTCGTGACCCCATGGAATGTGGCCCCTAGGCTCTATCCAGGGACTTTTCTGGACGAGGATATTGGAGTGCCTTGCCATTTCCTTCTCTAGGGGATCTTCCAGACCCAGGGATCGTACCTGGTTCTCTTGCATTTCCTGCATCGGTAGGCAGATTCTTTACCACTGCACCACCCTTTCGGGTGAGGTCTCAGGGTCATGAAAAATACAAAAAGTCCTCTAAAAAAAACCAATATCATTGTTTAGAGGACAGTGGCTCTAAACCCCAGTAAAGTACGATCAAGTATGAGAGCCAGGCCACCCCTATGGGAGTCCTGGAGACAACTGTGACCCAGTAGAAATTTGTTTTTGCAAAAAGTAGCAGATGCGGACGTGTTGCTTGTCATTTTTGTCTTTTAAGAAAAGTATTGCACAGGAAGAAACTGAGTTAGCCCAGCTTTCCTTTTTACTGGATCTTGAATGGGGGGAGCCCACTGCACTCGGTGTGCCAAACTCGGTTGCAGCACTGATTGTCAGGGGGTGAAATAGGGGAAATCCTGACCAGTTCATTTCCTCCTTTCTGCTTCCTCCACCCTGGCTCCACTTGCCTCTGTAAGTCCCCGCTGGATGGTGTGGCACAGACCTCAGGTTACAGAGTCACAGTTCAGGCTCCTTTCACGGTGAGGAAAGCCAATGCGGGTAGTGAAGTGACACCCAGCCCGGCAGAGGTAGGGCTGGCCTCCCGGGCCCGCCGGCGCTGTGTTTGAGGTTCCTTCTGGAGGGCCGCAGCCTCAGCCTGGCATGCAGTGTTTGTATTTCAGCAGCCTCGCCCCGCAAGATTCTTGTCAGCTGGATCCCCAAGTTTTCTTTGAGGGTAAGGGGAAGCCAGAGTCTTTCCCTGAAGGTCCACTAATTACCTTTAATGCAAAAAAAAAAAAAAATCATGTTTGGGGGAAACCGTACAAGATCGAAGCTGTGAGAGCTTGGACCTGTCTTCCCCGAGGCACAGAGCCACCCTTTCCCCTGGTCTGTCTCCGCTGCTGGTCTGTTCCCCAGGGGCTGTGGATGGAGCTGCGGGTGGATGCTGTGTAGACTGAGTGCTCTGTGTGAACGCCCTGAGCCCCACGTGTCGGTCATTTCCCACTGTCCTTCCTGGGGTGGGGGCTTTTCCGTACCTGCCCTCCCCTAAGGCCACCTGCACTTGCAGAGATGAGGCTTCTGCCCCCCGCGAGGGTCAGCCCTGCCTCATGCACTTTGGGTTCAGCATTTCTGCTGCTGCCAGAACTTGCTTCTGAAACATCACCTGTGGTTCCCCATCCCGGTGATGCTCTGACTCTGAAAGGTGAAAGTTGAAGTCGCTCAGTCGTGTCTGACTCTTTGCGACCCCACGGATTATACAGTCCATGAAATTCTCCAGACCAGAATACTGGAGTGGGTAGCCTTTCCGTTCTCCAGGGGATCTTCCCAATTCAGGGATCAAATCCAGGTCTCCCGCATTGCAGGCGGAGTCTTTACCAGCTGAGCCAAAAAAGAAGCCCAAGAATACTGGAGTGGGTAGCCTATCCCTTCTTCAGGGGATCTTCTGGACCCAGGAATCGAACCGGGGTCTAGTGCATTGCAGGAGGAGTCTTTACCAATTGAGCTACCAGGGAAGCCTGATTCTGGGCTCCCAGCAGACTCCGTGCCCCTGACTTGGAGCCAGATGGCCGGGCATACCCCCTCCATCGTCTTGTAGGAAATGGGGATGATGAGGGGCTGAACTCCAAGGTTGGGATGAAGATTCGTTAGTTACTGCCTTCACCACTCATGGTCGTGGCTGCGGCTGGGGTCAGCGTCCGAGACCAGGAGCGCGCCGGGTGGGGAGGGGAGAGGGGATTCAGCCCTTTCTGGGTTTAGGCGTTGCCTGGCCTGTCCCCATTGCTGGGAGTTGCCCAATTCCAGACTGGGGAATAGAGTGGAAGCCTTCAGCTTCCCTGGGCAGTTCCTCTCCCCTGTGTTTTATTTCTGCAAAAGTCAACCCCTGGTCAAGAAATGTCCCGGCGTAAGGACCTTTACCGGAATGTCATATATAGCTTTATTATGCTGAGGCACGTTCCTTCGGAATGTCAAGGACTCACTCACTGTGGCTTCTTAGCACTTGGTCTCCAGCACTCGAGTGCAGCAAGCTGAGGACTTACCTTCTTCCTGCCGTTCTGACACCTACAGACAAGAGCTCATCCTCTGGAAACCCCCCTCGAGTGTAGATTTAGTTGAGCCCCTCTCCTGGAGACTCCAGAGTCAGGAAAGCATCACAGGACATCAGTGGTGTGGCCGTTAGAGCCTTTGAGGGTCGCCTCAAAGCAAAATACAAAGCTAGCCAGGCAGCCTGGGGCGGGCGTGGCTGACTGAGTTAGAGTCGGACGGTGCCTTTAATTCTTTTAAAAATTTCTCTTAACACTGTGTTCCGTTTGAGCCCCGGGTAGTTGGATGCTACAGATGGCAGGATGCAGATGGCGGGGGTCGTGGTAGCCTCAGTAAAGGTCCCTGCTACATCAGGGCACGTTAGTGAATGGAACTACATGTTGTTGGTACTCAGAGCCCCCTGGGTACCCTGGCTGTTGGGCTGTTGCTCATGCTTCTCTGAAAAAGCTGGTGTAAATGGAGAAACAGCTGTGCAAGGAGGCGGAGCGGGAGTGAGGCTGCAGGAGCCTCCCGGACGTGAAAGGAGTGTGGCAGCCTGCCTGGGGGTGACCGGGAGGCGGGCCGGGGCTGACCGGCCATGGGCCTGGGAGGGCCGCCGTGTGGCTGAGTGACTGGTCTGAAGCTTAAGAGCCTTTGAACTTAGTTTGGAGAAAGAAGATATTTGAGAGGGCGTGGCCAGATGGTGGAATTGTTAGTCCGTTTCTTAGAACACAGGTGATCCTGAAGAGTTGAAAGAAATAAGCTTTTTGTGCATATCTTGTTATATTGGAACAAAAGAAGCATCCTTTTGTCCCCCCAGAATGAAAATGTGTACGTCATTTTCTTCTAATGACAAAAATATGAAGGTTTGCTATATTTTTTGAAAATAGACCAAATGGAAATGTGTGAAGTAGAACACATCTGCTGAGGAGTAGGTACCCCCGTGAAGTCACCTGTGTGCTCAGGCCCAAGGCTCCTCCGTCTGAGAAACTGTCTTCCAGAGCAAGGACCCTTTGTCACGCGCCTGGTCACCTCTTCAGTTCAGTTCAGTTGCTCAGTTGTGTTTGACTCTTTGCGACCCCATGGACTGCAGCATGCCAGGCCTCCCTGTCCATCACCAACTCCTGGAGCTTGCTCAAACTCAATTCCATTGTGTCGGCGATGCCATCCAACCATCTCATCCTCTGTCGGCCCCTTCTCCTCCTGCCTTCAATCTTTCCCAGCATCAGGGTCTTTTCCAAGGAGTCAGTTTGTCGCATCAGGTGGCCAAAGTATTGGAGTTTCAGCTTCAGCATCAGTCCTTCCAATGAATATTCAGGACTGATCTCCTTCAGAATGGATTGGTTGGATCTCCTTGCAGTCCAAGGGACTCTCAAGAGTCTTCTCCAACACCACAGTTCAAAAGCATCAATTCTTCTGCGCTCATCTTTCTTTAGAGTGCAACTCTCAGATCCTTACATGACCATTGGAAAAACCGTAGCCTTGACCAGATAGACCTTTGTTGGCAAAGTAATGTCTCTGCTCTTTAATATGCTGTCTAGCTTGGTCATAGCGTTTCTTCCAAGGAGAAAATGTCTTTTAATTTCACAGCTCCCCCAGTTTATCTGGTCTGTAAATTTAGACCCTGTGAAATTAGGGTATCTGGAAGAGGCACTAAACCCTGGTGCCCTTCCAAAATGCACGTGAGTGCCCTCTCCTGCTCTGCACGGCTTCCATGGTTCTAGTGAGTTGTCTGAACACTGAACTGTCCTTCTGTGAGGATGACAGCACATAATTGTGTGTATTAACTGCCACTTGTAAGGGAAAATTGCATTATGGTCTAATTTTTATTTCTTCTTTATTTCTTCCTTAAGCCCGGCTTGGGTTTGGGTGGGTAATTCTCTGAAATCTCAAAAACGGTGTTTTCTTTTGAAGTACGTTGTTTGGAGAGAGGCTTTTAATTTCATCCCTGCCTTTGTCTCTAACTGTTTTTAGCTGTGGACGTGGTCGTTTGTTGAGCTCGGAGGTAATCACATGTTTGCTTAGTTGGGAGAAGGCCAAGCCTCTGTTAATTTTTTGTTTCCCTGAGAGTGACCGGTGAAAAGTTAGGGTTTATTTTTTATTTTTTGTTAAAGTATCTTTGGAAATTACAGGATACAGGTTACACAAAGCTCTTAACAAAGCTTGCCTGAAATAAAAGCGGATCTGTGTTTCCGCCAAGCTTACTCCTAAGCCTGTCCTGGCCTTTGTACCTTTTAACATGGTTGCATCTTGGCTGTTTCTCTTTGCAGGTTCATGAGTGGCATTTTGGACAGGGGGCCTGGTGTGGGAACCCAGAGCCAGTTTGCTGAACTGCCGTCGTCCCAGGCCCACTAGCATCTGGGAAGGTCTGTGGGTGCCCCCCTCCCCCGCCCCGTGCCAGCCCAGGGGAGGCAGCCCTGGAAGCCGTTCTCAAGAACTTTTGCCCCAGGTGTAAAAGACTCCAGCCCTGCAAAGATGCTGAAACAGATCCTGTCGGAGATGTACATAGATCCTGATCTGCTGGCAGAGCTGAACGAGGAACAGAAACAGATCCTGTTCTTCAAGATGAGGGAGGAGCAGGTCCGCCGCTGGAAAGAAAGAGAAGCATTGATGGAAAAACAGGAGTCCTTGCCAGTGAAACCCAGACCAAAGAAAGGTAAGCGGAGCTCGCTTCTCCCGGGAGCCCACGCGGCGGGCTGCCTCCCTGCTCATTTTCATGTTTCATGCTGGTCAGCAGCTAGCTGCGTTTGAAGTCCGGTTTGGCAGGCGGACCCTGAGTGTTACCGAGCTTTTCATGGTGCAGTTGATCAGCCTGAAGCGCGCACACGCACACACACGAGCGGCAATACTCTGGAGTGGTGAGGCTGAGAGCAGATATCTTTCTTGAAACCGGACTGACCTTAAGCTGCAGTAAAAAGTCACGTGGAGATGAACTCGAGGGACATGCAGGAAGGGTCCACCTCGTCTTATCCCAGATGCCTGGTATTCTGCTGTGCTGGGCTTAGTCGCTCAGTCGTATACAATTTGTGACCCCATGGACTGTAGCCCTCCAGGTTCCCCTGTCCATGGAATTCTCCAGGCAAGAATACTGGAGTGAGGAGCCTATCCCTTCTCTAGGGGATCTTCCTGACCCAGGAATCCAACCAGGGTCTCCTGCATTGCAGGCAGATTGTTTACCAACTGAGCCACCAGGGAAGCCCCTGGTACTCTGCTGCTGCTGCTGCTGCTGAGTCGATACAGTCCTGTCCGACTCTGTGCCACCCCTTAGACGGCAGCCCACCAGGCTCCGCTGCCCCTAGGATTCTCCAGGCAAGAACACTGGAGTGGGTTGCCATTTCCTTTTCCAGTGCATACCCAGCATACAAAGTCTTTATGGCTGCATCTCTCTAGAATGCAGTTTCCATTCTGTAGACTCTGAGAGATGTTTCTTTGAGTCTTCTGTTTTTAGGGACATTCACTTTCAAGATGCAACTACTACTAAAAGGAAAAAAGTCATAATGCTAATTTTTTTAGTGTGAGTTCACCTTTCAAATGTACTACCTCCTCCTGACCCAAGGAATCCCTGGTAGCTTGGCCACATCTTTGGGGCCATGAATGAGGAGGAATTCTTTGTATATCAGGGTTAAAGCATATACACACAGAGACATGGGAAAGCACGCATTAGCGCACACACACCCGTCCACACACTTTTTGTTATGGACAAATACCTATGTTGTTGGGAAAAAACAGTTTTCAAAGTCACTTACAGAGAGGCATTCAAAGATCAATTTCTCTTCATTTTCCATTAAGCCAGGAAAAATAAATTTGATAAAACCGTTCAGGGTTTCAAAGATTGAGAAAATTAATCTCCCTTGTTTGCACAGACTCAAAAGGGAAGTCAGTCTAGTGACCTTTTTCTTGCACTGTCTTTTATTAAAACCTTTTTCCAATTAAGGTTTTATAGTGATATGGAAGTAAATATGAGTAGTTCATTTATTATTATTATTATCACCAATAGCAGCTATTTATTAAACCCCTGTTTTGTCAGACACCATGCAAAGCACTTTTACATAGATTTCATGTCATCTTCACGATATTTCTCCAAAACAGGTATCAGTGGTCCCTTTTTACACATGGAGAAGTGCAGTAATACATGCAAGGTCACACCCCAGTTGGTACCTAGGTCCACTGGACTTCACAGGACTCTGCACTCTCCAAAGACATCCTTGGTTTTCCTTCTAGCGGTAACATGTCCAAACTGAAGCATGAGCCTGTATCTTTCCGATCTGGCTTCTCCATTTCCTTGCATCCTTTGGTCTGAGTTAACCAAGTATAACGGGGCCTCCTGGCACTGTATTAGTTGTGAACGTGACACGCAGACGTGGTGGGTGACTGTGTAGACTGGGGCCGCAGAAAGGCTCTGTTCCCTGGAATCAGTGGCCTGGAGCTCTTTGAGAGACTTCGGGTTTCTCACTTTTGCTGAGTTAGTCTCCTCCTGGTGATGTAAGGTGTTCTTTGCTCAAATTCTTCCTTTGCAGGTTGTAGATTTTTCCCTTTCGTCTCTTTAAATCTATCATGCTACTCCCTCCTGTCCTTCAGAAAAACCAGCTGCTAGCCTTATAGGACTTCCCTTGTATGTTATCTGTTGCTTCTCCTGTGCTGCATGCTCAGTCGCTTCGGTTGTGTCTGACTCTTTGTGACCCCGTGGACTGTAGCTCACCAGGCTCCTCTGTCCTTGGGATTCTCCAGGGAAGACTACTGGAGTGGGTTGCCATTTCCTTCTCCAGGGGACCTACCCAACCCAGGGATGAAACTCACATCTCTCTTGCATCTCCTGCATTGGCAAGTGGATTCTTTAACACTGTCACCCCCTGGGAAGCTTTCCCTTTGCTGCTTTTAATATTCTCTAATTTTTGTGATTTTAATTACAGTGAGTCTTGGTATGTTTCTCTTTGGGTTCATCCTATCTGGCAGTGGTCCCCGACCTTTTTGGAAGCAGGGACTGGTTGTAGGGAAGACAGTTTTTCCGAGGATGGGGATGGTGGGGGGTGCTAATGTGAGTGATGGGGAGTCATTGCAGCTTGGAGGTTGGCGACTCCTGCTGTCTGGAAGTATGTGCATTTCCTGGGCTGGAGTGACTGCTTCCTTTCCCAGCCTAGGGGAGTTTTCAGTTATTATTCTTCACATATTTTCTCAGGCTCATTTTCTGTCTCTTTTCCTTCTGGGCCCCTGTAATGCTAATATTAGTGCCTTGATGTTGTCCCCAAGGTCTCTTGACCTGTCCTCGTTTCTTTCCATCCTTTTTTCTGCTCAGCAGCAGTGATTTCCACTCCTCCATCTTCCAGCTCACTGATCCACTCTTCTGTATTGTTTAGTCTACTGTTGATTCCTTCTGGTGTATTTTTCATTTTAGTTACTGTATTCTCCTTCTCTGTGTGTTCTTTATATTTTCTAACTCTTTGTTTAAAAATTCCAAGTTCTTGCTCTGTGCATACCTCCTGTCCTCCCGAGTTCTTTCATCATCTTTACAAGCACTGCCCTGAGCTCCTTCTTGGGTAGAAAGCTTATCTCCACTTCTTTTAGTTCTTCTGGGGTTTTATCGTCTTTCTTCATCTGGAACATGTTCCTCTGCTACCTCGTTTGTCTTTTTTTTTTTTTTCTACATAGTTATTTGTATTTTTACAAATAGCTGGTCTGGAGACCCGTGCTGGCTTCCTGGAGGGAAGGGCCAATGTCTGCCCGCTGGTGTGTGGAGTTGGGTCTTGGCCCTCTGGTGGGCAAGGCGAAGTCCAGAGGCGTGTCTAGAGTCAGCTGTGGGCTCAGGAAGTCCTCAGGGCCTGCTCATGGCTGGGGCTTCGTTCCTACCCAGTTAGTTGTTTGGCCTGAGGCCTCTCAGCACGGGTTGCCTGCAAGCTGTTGGGTAGCCCAGGTCTTGGCACTAATGAGCTAAGATGGAAGCTGCCAGCAGCTGTGTCCTCATGACAGAAGGTCCCCAAATATGTGTGCCTCCAGGATTCATGGCCCCAGGGTGACACGTAGCCATCCCCGCCTCCCTGGGAGACCCTCCAAAACCGACAGATAGGTCTTGCCCAGACTCCTATCAAATGACTGCTTTTCACCCTGGGTCCTGGTGTGTGTGAGATTTGTGTGCGCCCTTTAAGAGTGAAGTCTCTATTCCCCCCACTCCTGTGGGATTCCCAAAATTAAGCCCCGCTGGCTTTCAAAAGCCAATGTTCTGGGGGTTCATCTTCCCAGATAAGTAGGACCCCTGGGCTGGGGAGCCTGGCCTGGGGCTCAGAACTCTCACTCTGGTGAGAGAAGCGCCAGTCTGTGGGTCGTCCACCTTGGGGTGTCTGTCTCACTGTGGTGTCTGTCTCATCGTGGTTCCTTTTCTATGTTTTTGTTTGGAGGAGATCTTTTCTTGTAGGTTCTGGTCTTTTTCATGGATGGTTTTTCTGTAGATAGTTGCGATTTTGGTGTTCTCATGAGAGGAGGTGAGCTCAGAGCCTTTCTGCTCCATCATCTTGCCCAGGCTCCTGTTGATTTTTTAATAGGATGGCTAGAAAATGTATAATTACAGGTAGCGCTCCCATTGGACAGCACTGCTCTAGACTGTAAACGTGGCCCCAACCGATTGAGCTGCTGGAGTGTCAGACCCTGAACTCTGTGCTTAAGTCTATTATCTCATGAAATCATCACAGCCAGGCCTGGAGCTGAGTTACTTTCACATTTCACAGGTGAGGAAAGGGAGACGGAGGGACCTTAACTGACTTGCCCAGGGCAGCAGCTGGCCAGTGACCCTGAGTCTGACTCTCCCATAGCTGGCACTGTTAACAAACGTTGCCCCTTGTTCAGCCAACCTGACGCATCGAGCTTACCTGGAGCTTGGCAACAGGTGCCGTCGTCTGCGGGTGCCCTGCACACATCTGAACGTGTGCTTGTGTGGGTGTCCTGTGGAGCCTTTATCCCGTGAGTTTTTTTTTTTTTTCTGGTCATGCACACAGAGGAGGCCTTTTCTTGGTAGAGGCTGCCCAGCAATAGACACCTCTCCAGCTGGTGGGAACTTCTCGCAAGAAGCCAGGCTCTGGTCACTATGAGCGGTGACTGAGATACTCCGTGTGCACCCTTGGAACAGGCTTGGGCTTGTGAGATTTCACTTGTGGAGTCTCAGACGAGCTCCTTTATGCAGAGCCTTCCCTTTTCAGTGAAATGATGGCAGAGCCCTGGTGTGAGCCATCTGCCGTGTCTGCTTCCCTCCCTTCCCTCCTGACCCAGCACAGTGACCTCCGTTGCTGGGTTCAGTTCTCAGCTCAGTTGATTTCTCAGCCGGGTCTCACCCTGTGAGTTGCCTCTTGGAGTCTCTTCGCGTCGTGGTCCCTTGCTGTCTCCACGACTGTTGTCTTTTACATCTCTGCCTGACCCTGAATACCTGTGTTCCCCAGGGGAGCCTCATTCTGCCCTGGTGGTTGGTAAGCTTCAGGTGGGATTGAGGGTCCCTTAGACTCCATGGAAAACTTACTGAAAGCTTGGACCAGGAAAATCCGTACAGACGACATTTGCTGCAGAGTTGCCCAATGCTGACAGATTCCCTGAGCCTCATTCACAGACTCCCCGACTAGATTAAGGTCAGGATCTCCATACTCCCTCCCTGGGGCATCTTTTCTTCTCTTTATGGAATCTCACACCTGTATTTCGAAACCAGACCTCTTATCTGAGCATTGGTCTCGTACCAGTTACCCAACAAGCATCTCTGCTCAGAAGACCCTTGGGCCCTTGATGCAAAACCATGTTCTTCAGCATCATCCCAGCTGTCTCCCCTCCACCCCCCAGGCCTGTTCCTGCCTCTCAGTCTCCACCATGATCTGCAGCCCGCTTTCCTTTGAGTCACCAAAGCCAGAAGCCTGGGAGTCCGCTGGTTACTCCCTGTCTCAGCACACTCCATTGCTCCCTCCCACGGAGGTTCTCCCTACCACCCTGTGGGTCTGTTAGCAAGGGCCAGGCCCTTGTGTTGATGTCACTTCATTTAATCTTTGTAAGAATCCAGGGAGGTGAACATCGCCCGCCGCCTGATTCTTACACATAAGGAAACAGACTTGGAGAAAGTGACGTGGGCGGGTCACCGTTGGAGTCCAAGTTGGAACGTCAGATCTGAGTCTGCTCTGAGCCGCTGGTCCCAGCCCGCTCCGGGCTCACTCTGGGCTGGGTCTCACGTGTGGAGCGCTGGACTCAGATGGCCACTAGGATGTTCCCTCTCACCCCTTGGAGCCGTGGACCAGCCCGCCTCCCCCCCGAGTGACCTACTCGCTTGTCTGTGCCACCACCTGCTGCCCGGGACAGTGGTGCCCTGGGGTTCTCCAGCTCCCTTTCTGTCCCTTTTGTCTCTAGAATAAATATTTTCAAAGGTTTAAAACACAGACTCGCAGAATTATTACCTGCACTACCTTCAGGGAAGTCCCCATAGGACTGGGCCTTATTGTGCTAAATTGCTTCAGTCGTGTCCAATTCTTTTGTGACGCTATGGACTGTAGCCCTCAGGCTCCTCTGTCCCTGGGGATTCTCCAGGCACAAATACTGGAGTTCGTTGCCATGCCCTCCTCCAGGGGATCTTCCCGACCAAGGGATCGAACGCGCATGTCCTCTGGCTCCTATATTGCAGGCAGATTCTTTACTGCTGAGCCACCAGGGAAGCCCAGGACTGGGCCTTGGTCTTCACTGAAACGTGGGGCTGGCGCTCTCCTGCTCTGCAGGGCCAAGACAGTGACCCCGTACCCCGCTCGCTCAGCAGAGCCCTGCAAACATTCATTTCCTGCCTTTCCTGTTGGTGGGTTTCCTTTTTTTTCTCTCAAAGGTATTTCAGTTTGGACAGTGCATCAGAGGTGACTCTAAACACAGGTTTTACTGCCTCACAGTCAGGTAAGGCATTCTGGTTGCATTGCACCAGCTCTACAATCCCAGACAAGGAACTTACCCTCCCTGACCCTCAATTTCCTTGTGGCTGAGTAGGGTTACTAACAGCCTCGGTGATGCTCTATGTATTTCACGGCAGACCTGGCGTGGCCACCCATCAGAAGGAACGTGGCCGTAGCACCCAAATCCCTGAGGCCCTGCCGGCCAGGCATTTGTCCTCTGGTTTCTGGGTCAGAGGTGAGTGACCACGAGGAGCGGCCAGAGTGGTGGACAGTTCCTTGGGCATTGCGAGTTCAGGCAGCACGTGGACACTGCAGCCCAGGGTCGGTGGAAGTCACCTATATGCACAGGAGTGGGGTTTCTGGGTCATATGGTAGCTTTAGTTTTTTAAGGAACCTCCATACTGTTTTCCAAAGTGGTTGTACCAACTTTGGTTCCCACCAGCAGTGTCGGTGGGTTTGCCTTCCTCCACACCCTCTCACCATTTATTATTTGTAGTCTTTTTGATGATGGCTGTTCTGACCAGTGTGAGCTGATACCTTATTGTAGTTTTGATTTGCATTTCTGTAATAACTGGTGATGTTGAGCATCTCTTCATGTGCCTGTTGGCCACATGTATGTTTTCTTCAGAAAAACATCTGTTTAGGTTCTCTGCTCACATTTTGATTGGGTGTTTTTTGTTTTGTGTAGTTTTTGGTATTGAGCTGTATGAGCTGTTTAATTTGGAAATTAAACCTCGTTGGTCACATTGTTTGCAAATATTTTCTCCCGATCCATAGGTTGTCTTTTCATTTTGTTGATGGTTTTCCTTTGCTGTGCAAAAGCTTCTAAGTTTGATTAGGTCCCATTTGTTTATTTTTGCTTTTCTTTCTTTTGCCTTGGGAGACCGAGCTAGGAAAATAGTTAGGATTTATGTCAGAGGGTGTTTTGCCTGTGCTCTCTGCTGGGAGTTTTGTGGTTCGTGTCTGACAGTTGTGGGCTCTTGGTTGGTCCCTCAGACCAAAAACATGGAATTAATCCTTTTGAGCACTTGTCTGTGAGTTCAGACTCATCGCCTCTGTTTTATCAAAGAGGAAACTCTGACTGGAGAAATAAAGTGCCGTGAACACTGGGATTTTCATACAGCTTTCTGGAGTTATGCCACACAGGCCCTCCACGTAAACCTCTTCACCGGGCATCTGGGGCCTGTGCCAGGCGGGCACCCGCTCCCCTTGTGACCTCAGCCCACGACCAGTTGGCTTCTCAAGCCTCGTCAGCTCTGGCAGAGACCCCGGTTCCGCGTGGCCCCTCACCAGTTCCCATCCCTGGGCTTCGGTCACGGTGTTCCTCCTGTCCAGCACCAAACCCACTCTGTTCTCTGTCTAAATTCCATACCCAGCCTCCCCAGCTGAACGCCAGGAACGTCTTATTTCTTCTCTGTCCTTTCGAAGCTCCCTGCCTTCTCTGAGTCCTCGTTGGACGTAATCTTGCCTGGTCACAGAGTATGTCCCCTGCCCACCCGACCCCATCGCCCTCGTTGGACGCAATCTCGCCTGGTCACAGAGTATGTGCCCTGCCCACCCGACCCCATCGTTAGCACTTTAACACCCCTCCCTCAGCCAGGTGGCTCAGACGGTAAAGCATCTGCCTGCAATGCAGGAGACCCAGATTTGATCCCTGGCTTGGGAAGATCCCCTGGAGAAGGCCATAGCAACCCACTCCAGTATTCTTGCCTGGAGAATCCCATGGACAGAGGAGCCTGGCAGGTCCAAGGGGTCCCAAGAGTCGGACACAGCTGAGTGACTAACATCGTCATTGTCTCAGTCGTGCTATTTTCGTAATTAACTAGTGGTCCAGCGCCTGCCTCCTTTAGCTGAAACCTGAGTCCCTGAGAGCTGGGACTGTCTGTCTTGTTTGCAAGTGTCTGCAGCACGTCCACCTCAGGGCCTGGCACGAAGTAGACAGGTGGTGAAGTTCATCAAGTCGGTGACCAGCTGCCCTGTCCTCCTCTCCCAGGCCCTGGTGACCTGCAGGAGAGTGTCTCACCCCATGCACCCCGCAGCACCCAGCTCTGCACCCTGCAGCCTTAGGGACACCATGGGAACGTCGTGGGAGACAGCCCTCCCTGTCTTGGCATGAAGCCAGGGGCGCCAGGCCGACACTCCCTTTACTAGAATGACCCCCTCGCTGGGTTCGGGGAACTCTATGGACCCCCGAGGACCCCAGTGTCTTTGCCCCGAAGGAGAGGGGCCGTCAGAGCAGAGACTCCTGTCAGGGCTGCTATCTGACACGTCCAATAACCCCCTTCCTTCTTGCCCCAGAGCCGCCGTCTCTTTACGCCTCCCCCACCATCTTAGAGATACGGGGGCACTGTCCCTCCCCTTTGTTCTCAGCCCCTCCTGTGTTCGTAGGGTTTCTGGATTCTTCTCCCCTGGAGCATGTCCTCCCCCAACAGGAGTTATGGCCCCCGCGTGCCCTGCGTTATGCTCTCAGACATGGTTTGGGGGCAGTGTGTGTTGCTGTCCCAAGAGGGGCTGCGGGGACCCCTGGGCCCCTCCTACCTCCCCTGGTTCTCGGCTGCGCCATCTCCAGCCACCTTCCTCCTGCTGCCAGAACTGTTGACAGAGGGTTGTTAGGTGAAGACGGAGAGGTGGACACAGTGGGAACATTCTTAGCTGCTCCAGAGCAGGCAGTATGGGGACTTTGTGAGGGATGCCAGCGTCCCATGGTGAAGGAACCTGTGTGCATCTCCTCAATGAGCCACAGCTGACCTGGCCTCCCCAGCCAGGGCCCACCCAGGACTGACCTTCCCTCATACCTGCGTCCACCTGTGAGCACAGACTGACTCCTCCTCCCTGCCCCCTCAATATCCTTCAGACTTAGGACTGCCCGCCCCCCAACTTCTCCAGGGGATGACCACCGTCCCGGGTGTCAGGAAGCCTGATGTGCCCGTTTGAGGAACAGGAATTAGAAGGTAAACACAGCCCCTGCGATCAGCAGGGAACAGCGTTATTCTAGGAGCTTCCCCATGTCTCACTCCGGGCGTGTCGTCTCTCACAGCTGGTGTGAGTCTCTCAGCTGCCACGGCCGTCAACAACACAGAGGAGTGGTTGTACCCGCCTCTGCTGAGCACGTCGTGTGTCAGACACCCCGGGGACCTGCCCCGCGGCTGCCTCCCACCACGGCTGTCCTCTGGAGCAGACGTTAGGGTTCCCATTGTGTGGACAAGAAACTGAGGCTTAGGGAGATTAAATGATTTGTCCAAGTCATACAGCTAAATAACAGGGCTAGGGTTTAAAGCAAAGCTGGTCTGACTCTAAAACACATGCCTTGGACCCAGCAGTGAGTCCTAGGAATATGGTGGACGTGCCATGCCCTAGAACAGCTGGGTTGCAGGGAGATTCTTAGGCTTCAGAGGTTCAGGGGTCTGATGTTGGCTCTGTTACCCTAGAGATAACGCAGACAGTGGTCTTCCCATCTCGGGTCTTGACTTATAAAAAAGGCACGTGCAGAACCCACACTCATCATGCTTTAAAACGACATTCCAGCCACCGCCCTGGAAGGGGCTGCTTGCTCAGAGCATGTTGGACGTGCTTCGCTTCATCTGATCTTTAAATACTTGAACGGTGGAAAACCTCCTAACCCACGGCTGAAGATACTTGTTCAAACCAGATCCTTGTTTTGCTTGCAGACAACGGCAGATCCGTTCACTGGAAGCTGGGAGCCGACAATGAGGTCTGGGTCTGGGTGATGGGTGAACATCACCTGGACAAACCCTACGACGTGATCTGTGATGAGATCCTCGCGGAGAGGGCGAGGCTGAAGGCCGAGCAGGAGACGCCGGAGCTCAGGTGTGGACCCGCGGGGCCGGGGGGTCCCAGCCAGGCCGAGGGGCCGCCGTGCTTCTTGGCTGATAGAGCCTGCGGGAGGGCCAGGTGGGCCTCGAGGGCATGCGGTGGCATCCAATTTCTGGAAAGTTCTCCCTTCCAATTCCGGGGAACCCCCTTCACTCACGAGGCCACCACATCGGCTGTTCTGCATCCCCCCGGAACGCCGTGGATGTGGTTCCCCAGTGACCCTGGGCTTCCCTAACGTTGAGCAAGAGCAGCACAGTCGTGGGAGTGAGTGCGGCTCCGTGACCCCCTCGGGCTGCAGGCTCCCGGGCGGCCGCTGAGGAGAGCAGTCCCCAGGGGGTCTGTCCATGTTGGGTGCTCAGGGACGGTCCGGGAGCCTGCAGTCCAGGAGGAGATACAGGCGGCCACTCGGGCTGTGTGTGCTGTGACTCAGGCCAGCTTGGGGGCTCCCATCCTGATCCCAGGGGGAGAACCTGGAAAGGTAAGTGGTTTTCCAGCTGCAGGAGGTCAGGTGGGAGAAGGCAGGCAGGAGGTCATCAGGACCCCTCGATAGAGTGTATGGTGAATCCTTCTGCGTGTTTGGGGTGCATGTGGCTGATGGGGGTGGTGCTCTCTCATGCCTTGAAGGCCAGATTTAGGACTCTGGATCTCATTCTGTGGACAGTGAGGAGGTGCTGAGTGAGGAAGTCACATAATCACTGCAGACACAGGGAGGTCACGGGTGGCAGACACGGGGCAGGGCATGGGTCGCCTCTGCCGGGTGCTAGGGTGGCTTCTGGGCCCCCCGCCCCCGAGTGTGGGCAGCCCTGCATGAGAGGAGAAACGGGAGCAGACAGGGGGCCTCTGTCCCATGCCTCAGGGCTGTGACTTCACAGCCGTAGGTGGGCACACAGGGAAAAAAAAAAGGGACTCTGTGCTGCTGAGGACGCGAAGGCTGTCTGCTCTATTCCCGAACAGAAGGAAGGCTGTTCAGCTTCTCATGCGGGAGCCGGGCAGGCCTGGATTCCAGTCCTGGCCACTGCCAGGCCTTGGATGCGGGATAACGGTTATCCTGAGCCTCTTACAGCAAAGCCAGGGTAACCGCACCCTGCCCCCAGGGCTGCTGTGAGGACTTGGTTAATGTCTTTAAATACTTCGCAAGGGCTCAGCCTGGCATCAACACCGTTCACGTCGTTTGAACGTAGACATCCACTTGGGGGAAAGCTGTCTTTACTGCAGGATGTGTTTTGATAATTCCACGTTTGTTTCTCCTCAGAAAAGCTCAGCCTGGAGAGCTCAGCAGCAGCTCGAAATCAAAGCTGCCATCCTCTGAGGGGCGGGCACCTGGTGCCGGGGAGACCGGGAATGTGGGCGACAAGGTGGCAGAGGCGGGGACGCCGGGCCGAGGCTGTGGGCCGGCTGCACCCCTCGCAGAGCAGAAAGCGCCCGTGAGTCATGTCTCTAAACCATGCGGAACTTCACGACAGGGAGACAGAGGTGTCGGGGCCCTGGGGCATCGGGATCCTAAAGGGGCTTTTCTGGAAAAGGTTCCTCCTGCCTTGAAGGCCCTGCGGTTATTCCTTAGGGGGATGGACTCACCTGCTTCCTCACAAACAACATAGAGCCCCCTTTTTCATGGGAGAAGTTGTGAGAAGAGAACTCTAAATAGAAAACTGTGCATTGTTAAGACATCCCCAGGGTTATTATTTTCCTGTTACATTTTTCTGTAATGGGTCGGCAGGGTCTTTCTCGAAGGGCTGGCTGGTGGACGGCAGAGCTCCTAGTCCCGTGGTCTCCGGGACTGGCGTGCGCACAACGCAGCCAGCTCCCCTCACCAGGGCGGGCAGGGCCAGGTCTGGCAGTTAAAGCTGCGGTTTGCTGGGCCTGGAACACCCGCTTCACCGGGATCTAGACTGTGTCCTCATGAGTCCCCCCCGCTTCACCCCAATGATGGAGTGAAGGGTGGATGGGGCCAGACAGGGAGGGTCTTGTGGGTGACCTGTTGTGCAAGAATGGTTGGCAGTTGTCAATGATTTTTGAGCAAGGGGCTGACCTGACCCCTTTTGAGGACGAAGCGTCAGGGCCCGTTGGTTTCATAGGGTCTGCCTGGTTTGTGGAACAGCCGTTGGCCTCCACACAACAAGAGCTCTGTCCTCGGAGCTAGAATGAATTCTCTGAGGTGTCAGGTCATTTACAAGAGCTCAAACGCAATTTGCTTCTGGGATTGTGGTTTGGAAGAATAATAAAACTAGATGATGAAGTTATTTCTTCTGCCAAGAACTTAATTACCCGGAGAGCTAGCAGGGGATTTGCAGCGGCCTGGCTTCTGTGAGGGCTCCGGCCCTCTGATTCTGGGTGTGCTCTTTACTTCTTGGAGGATGTTGAGCGGGGCTGGGGGGTACATGGAGGAGAAGACCCCAAGATGGATTGATTTACTCGTTCAATGAACAAGTACCGTTATGTACCAGGACTGAGATTACACCATAGGAGTAAAAATGGGATCATTGCCATTGTGGACTTCATAACTGAGGAAGCAAGAGAGACTTCACATAAAGTGTCATTTCAAGCGGAAGCAGTGGTCCAGGGACCGGGGTGTGTTTCTGTGCTCTTAGCCTGGGGACGTGAGCATCACCAGGGGTGGGGGTGGGGTGGGGAGGGCAGAATGGCTCTACAGGGGACTCGGAGCTGGAGGTGACCGCACAGGGTGCCTGGGGCTGGAGGTTCCAGCAGAGAGACCGCTGGGCAGGGCTGTGTGGCTGGGGTGGCTGGCGTGCAGAGGCAGGGATGGAGTGAAGGGCGGGTGGGGCCAGATGGGGAGGGTCTTGGGGGTGACCTGTTGTGCAAGAACAGTTGCCAGTTGTCAGTGATTTCTGAGCAAGGGGCTGCCCTGAGCAGATTTGTTTTCAGAGGAACTGACCATTCTTGCATCAGAGTAGGTCTTGCATTCTTGCATCAGATAGAGGTCTCTAGCACAGGTTTCCAAGCTTGGACGCCTAGGGGCATGAGGGTGTCATCAGCATAAACAGGAACCAAATGCTGGAGGAGTTGCTGGTTTGTTTGTTTGTTTTTTTAATGAAGGATAATTGCTTTACCATCTTGTGCTGGTTTCTGCCATACTCAGAATGCATTAGCCGTAAAGACTAGTCTGAGTCTGGTTTAGAAACATCAAGGATTTCTCATGCTCCTTGAGATGGAGATATAAGTTGATTTTATATGTGTGCTTAGTTGCTAAGTCGTGTCTGACTCTTTGCAACCCGTGGACTGTAAGCCCATCAGGCTCCTCTGTCCATGGGATTCTCCAAGCAGGAATACTGGAGTGGGTTGCCATTTCTTTCTCCAGCATATCTTCCCCACCCAGGGATTGAACCCCGATCTCCTGCATTGCAGGCGGATTCCTTACCGTCTGAGCCGCCAGGATTTTTTATATAAAACTTTTTATATAAAAAGCCGTCTGATTTTTTATATAAAATCAGGAAGCTGATTTTATATAAAAGAATAAAATACACACATTTTGATTTAAAGTTTGCAAAGCTTTTTCTTGTGGAATTATTTCATTTTATGACATGAGTATGATTTCTGTGTGCACATCCACAGACTAATCTGTGAGACTAATCTGCCCCCGAATCTCTGAAAGTCCTCGTTTTCCTATATCTGACTTAACTCCCACTCCCATCATAATTCCAATGTACAGATTCGTTGTCTTCTCCAGATTTGCTCCTTGGGAAAGAACTCTGGTGAGAAGCTGAGACAATGCATGTTTCCAAAATGCAGTCCAGACTTTCGCTGTAAAGATTTCTGTGTTGCAGCCATAATTAACCATTGTTGTTCAGTCACTAAGTCATGTCCAACTCTTTGTGATCCCATGAACTGCATCACACCAGGCTTCCCTGTCCTTCACTGTCTCCCAGAGTTCTCTCAGATTCATGTCCATTGAGTGAGTGTTGCTATTTAACCATCTCATCCTCTGTCACCCTCTTCTCCTTTTGCCTTCAATCTTTCCCAGAATCAGGGTCTTTTCCAATGAGTTGGCTCTTTGCGGTGGCCAAATTACTGAAGCTTCAGCATCAGTCCTTCCAGTGAATATTCAGGGTTGATTTCCTTTAGGACTGACTTATTTAATCTTGCAATCTGAGGGCCTCTGAAGAGTCTTCTCCAGCACCACAATTTGAAAGCATCAGTTCTTTGGTGCTCAGCCTTTTTTGTGGTTCAGCTTTCACATCTGTACATGACTTCTGGAAAAATCATAGCTCTGACTATAGGAACCTTTGTTGACAAAGTGATGTCTCTGCTTTTTAATATACCATCTAGGTTTCTCATAGCTTTTCTTCTAAGGAGCAATCGTCTTTTAATTTCATGGCTGCAGTCTCTGTCTGCAGTGACTTTGGAGCCCAAGAAAATATATAAATTTAACCATAGTGTCTATCAATAAAAGGATATTGTCATGTCTTTAAAATTTCATTGTCTACACAAGGCCTAAAATTTATTATGAAAAGAAAAACTATCAAGCATTTTTATTGAAGTTTGTGATCATAATGCTTATCTGAATAACCATGGGAGGCTTTAAAGAACAGTCGATTTTCCAGAATCATAAAAAGCTCCAATCTTTGGCCACCTGGGTGAGAAGAGCTGACTCATTGGAAAAGACCTGATGCTGGGAAAGACTGAAGACAGCAGGAGAAGGGGACGACAGAGGATGAGATGGTTGGATGGCATCACCGACTCAATGGACAAGAATCTGAGCAAACTCCGGGAGACAGTGGAGGACAGGGAAGCCTGGTGTGCTGCAGTCCATGAAGTCACAAAGAGTCGGACACAACTTAGCGACTGAACAACAGGAGTGGACTGGGTCTCTGCATTTGTACCAGCTGGTGCCTTTTCAGCTCTGCTCTGATTGTCTTATGAAAGTATGGAGGTGGGAGACATTGTGGTAGACATATAGTCTGGGGCCCCTTTGGGCCCCTGTAGGACTCAGGGCAAATCCCACTGTTAATCCTTCGTTATCCACTCTCTTTGAAAATGAAAGCGTTAGTTGCTCAGTTGTGTCCAGCTCTTTGAGACCCCATGGACTGTAGCCCGCCAAGCTCCTCTATCCATGGGATTCTTGTGGCAAGAATACTGGAGTGGATTGCTATTTCCTCCTCCAGAGGAATCTTCGAAATCCAGGGATCGAACCTGAGTCTCCTGCATTGCAGGTGGGTTCTTTACCTTCTAAGCCACCAGAGAAACCCCATCTGCTCTCTTTACCCACTAATATTTTGAATAAGATGAAATCACCTTAAGAGGATGCCAAGAGGCGAAAGCAGAACATCCTAAGGGTGTAGCCAGGAGCCCGGGATATTCTTCGGTGAAAAGACAGGTTTGCTTTTGTGCTGGTAGCTGGGGCAGTCGTGGCTGGGGCCAGGAATTTGACCCTTTACGTACAGGTGTCCCTGGACAGCTGCCGGAGGACTTGGTTTCAGGATCCCACTCCATCCTCAGAGCCGCCGTCTGGGATGTAAAACCAGGTGCGTTCTTGGAGTGGAGGGGGCTGGCCCGTGGCTGGGTGGGGCCTGTGTTAGAGGCGGGGCCTGGCCCTCTCTTCTGCTGGGGAGGAACCGGCTGCACCCTCACCATCACACCCTGGGGATTCAAGGTTTTGCTTTTTTCCCTCCTAAAGCAGGAATGCTTTAGATCCAGATGTTGCTGGCTTTCGAATTAAACAGTAGACTTTCTTCTGTAAGAAAACAGGGAGAAAGAGAGAGGGGAGGGAGTGAGCAGGGAGTGGAGAGGGGATCGAGGCAGCATCCCCACAGCTTACATCCCAGCCCTGCTGCTGCCTCAGCCAGACTGCTTGGTGTCTGCCCTGCGCCTGGCAGCGCTGAGTCTGTGTGACCCAGCTTCTCCCGAGGGCCGGCAGACAAATCTCAGAACCTCTTGGAGCCTCCATTTTCTCCTCTGTAAAAACTGGAGATTAAAAATTGTTGTTGTTCCGTCGCTAAGTTGTGACCAACTCTTTGGCGACTCCATGGACTGTAGCCCGCCGGGCTCCTCCATCCATGGGATTCTCCAGGCAAGAATACTGGGCTGGGTTGCCATTTCTTCCTCCAGGGGATCTTCCCAACCCAGGGATCGAACTCACGCCTCCTGCATTGGCAGGCAGATTCTTTACCACTGAGCCACCAGGGAAGCCCCAGGAATTAAAAACACCTGCCTTTTTTTGAGCCCCAGAAATTAAAAGCATACCTTTCCTTCCCTGGTGGCTCAGCTGGTAAAGAATCCACCTTCAGTGTGGGAGACCTGGGTTCGATCCCTGAATTGGAAAGATCCCCTGGAGGAGGGAAAGGCTACCCACTCCAGTATTCTGGCCTGGAGAATTCCATGGGCTGTATAGTCCGTGGGGTCGCAAAGAGTCGGACACAACTGAGCGTCTTTGACTTTCACTGCCCACCATACCCTGAAGGTGGAGGGCTCAGCAGTACTGGCCTGCCCTCCGTTATCCAAACCCCTGGGCCAGATGTGTTTTAGATTTCAGATTTTTTCAGACTTTATAAAAGAAATGCTGTGTCTATACAGTGTAATGTGTAGTATCCCCAGTAGGACTTGCTGCTGCTGCTGCTAAGTCGCTTCAGTCGTGTCCGACTCTGTGCGACCCCAGAGATGGCAGCCCACCAGGCTCCCCCGTCCCTGGGATTCTCCAGGCAAGAACACTGGAGTGGGTTGCCATTTCCTTCTCCAATGCATGAAAGTGAAAAGTGAAAGTGAAGTCACTCAGTCATGTCCGACTCTTAGCGACCCCATGGACTGCAGCCCACCAGGCTCCTCCGTCAAGAGTACTGGAGTGGGGTGCCATCGCCTTCTCCGCCAGCAGGGCTTAGTTACACTCTGATCAGTGATGGTAAATACTGTAAACGGCCTCATGGTAGTCCAAGTCACGTTTTCTCCTGAGGATAAGTTGCATACATTCAGAACAATCCAAAGGGGTTGTGGACTTGGAGGAGACTTTTGTGCTGTGGAAGCATAATGAGAGCAAACACGGTAAATGACCCAGAAGACCGGCGCTTTCATCCTCACTCTGTGTCTGCAGGATTCTGTTTTTCCTTATCTGTGAAGTGAGAGGCTTCTTCCCCCCAGTATTTGAAAAATATAACTTTTTAATGAAAACGTATCCAAATCACTGGTGGCTCAGATGGTAAAGTGTCTGCTTGCAATGCGGGAGATCCGGGTTCGATCCCTGGGTTGGGAAGATCCCCTGGAGAAGGAAATGGCAACCCAGTCCTGTGTTCTTGCCTGGTAAATTCCATGGACAGAGGAGCCTGGTAGGCTACAGTCCACGGGGTCACAAAGAGTCAGACATATAGTATTTATCTTTGTTAGCAATGATTTTTTTTTTAACTATAGGAGCATGTGTTAATCATCCAAAAGCTATCTATCCATTTATCCATCCATCTGACCTGCCTCCCAACCTATTCACCCATTGATCTATATAAACTAATATACATTTGTATTGACCAGTTATTTAATAGCATCACATAGTACATTTTATAATGACTGACTAGTCTACTTCGGATATTTTGGGTGTAAATATAAATGTTTACGTTTGATTTTTATGAAATCAAGTTCACCCATAACAAATTTCCTTTTAGAAAATTACCTCATTGCTACAAATTTACAAATTTAAAGATTACAAGTAAATTTAAAAATTAAGACCCTGAAAAATTTTTTTAAATGCACAAGAATGGATTAGAACATGAGATATTTTTGAAATGTTTACCCTCTGAGGGATCCTCTGGAGGAGGAGCTGGCACCCCACTCCAGTATTCTTGCCCAGAGAATCCTATGGACAGAGGAGCCTGGCGGGCTACAGTCCATGGGGTGGCAAAGAGTTGGACACGAGTGACTGTCTGGGCACACTCTGAGGGAAAAATATGCAGATCCAATTGAGAGGCGTTTAAATGGTCTGTCGCCACGGAGCACAAGTCAGCTCCTACGCCTGCACCTGCACAGACATCACTAATGGATCACAGCTCTCCTCCCCGCAGTCAGGGCCCCTTCCTCTTTTGTGCCCTATCCGCACAGACATCACTAATGGATCACAGCTCTCCTCCCCGCAGTCAGGGCCCCTTCCTCTTTTGTGCCCTATCCGCACAGACATCACTAATGGATCACAGCTCTCCTCCCCAGAGCCAGGGCCCCTTCCTCTTTTGTGCCCTGTCTGCATAGACATCACTAATGGATCACAGCTCTCCTCCCCAGAGCCAGGGCTCCTTCCTCTTTTGTGCCCTATCCGCACAGGCATCACTAATGGATCACAGCTCTCCTTCCCGGAGCCACGGCCCCTTCCTCTTTTGTGCCCTGTCCACACAGACATCACTAATGGATCGCAGCCGTCTTTCCCGCAGCCAGGGCCCCTTCCTCTTTTGTGCCCTGTCTGCACAGACATCACTAATGGATCGCAGCTCTCCTTCCGGCAGCCAGGGCCCCTTCATCCTTGTGCCCTGTCCGCAGATGCTCTGTTTGCGGAGAGGAGTCCGCGAGAGTTTCCTTCTAGCTCTAAATACTCATGATCCTAAACAATTCTCGTGCCTCTGTGGCCTGAATGTGAATATCTTCTCAGGTCTCTGCAACTGTTAAAGAGGGTTTCTATGCAGTTTCACTGGGTAAGTCATGTCACCGGGACTGGATGTTCACATCTGAGTGGGAATTGGGCAGGGATGTGAGGTCCACACCCAGCAGTAGAGGGTGAGGTTAACCCGGCCTCCTGTCTGGAAATAAAGTACAAATTACGTGCTCCCTAGTCAACTGGCTGTCGTATTCTGAGCTTTTCCCCACAGCCCTCCACCCCCAGACTCAAACCCGTATCTCTTGGCCTACCTGGGCCTAGTTAATCTCCTTACATATAAAAAATGTAGAGACCTGAACCCTTACTTTCATGGAACCAGAGCAGTGAACAGCCCAATCTTTAGGTCTACAACTGGACTGTTCTGTACCAATGAAACAGTGCTTTATTTTATATCTTCATCCGCAAACGGCTTTATCCAAGGAGGTGTCTTCTAGAACAATGAAAGGTTTGCCTCAGTTCTGAGGGTGGAGACTGTCTGCTTCACCCTTATATTTGGTGGTGGTGGTTTAGTCGCTGAGTCGTGTCCGACTCTTGGGATCCCATGGACAGAGGAGCCTGGCAGGCTACAGTCCATGGGATTCTCCCGGCAAGAGTACTGGAGTGGGTTGCCATTTCCTTCTCCAGGGGATCTTCCCGACCCAGGAATCGAACCTGGGTCTCCTACATTGCAAGCAGACCCTTTACCAACTGAGCCACCAGGGAAGCAAGAAGCATATGTGGGGGATTTGAGAAGAGTTGTTTAATCTCTGCTTCAGGATTTAGAAAACTTGGAGTCCAGTATCTCTATCACTCAAGATAATCTTTTTAAAAACATTTTTTAAGAATATATTTATGTAAACTTAAATTTTTCATTTTAATAAATGGATGGCCAAAAGTAAGACTGGCTGATTAAGTACCAGATTTCTTGAAACTGTAGAGCTGACACAGTAGAAGATTGCTGGTCTGGGAATGGGCCCCCTTTGAAGCAGCTCTGTCCCTCTAGCGGAATCAGTTCCCGCCATAAAATAGGGATTAAATTAGCAATATTGTTTCTTTACAAAAGAAGCTGAAAAAAATGTATGCAGATGCTTTCCTAGTCTTATCTCATGGAAGCAGCAAGAATTGTCCCCTGAAGTCCTTCAGTTATAAGATGCTGCTCTCACCACGAGCACAGCTGTGGTCCTTGTCATTTTTCAGAGGAGAGGGTGGAGGCAGGCAGAGGCTGTGTGGCTTGCGCAGTTGAGGAGGAGGCAGAAAAGATGCCTAGATCAGGGCTGACTGCCTGGCATGTATTCGAAAGCTGTTGCCTTCGGCAGAATACCTGCCCTCCCCTTGTTCTTGGCAGTGGTGACAGCACTTGGGAGACGCAGACTGATGGTCTGCTTAACATTTAGTGAGAGTGTTGTGGTTCTTGGTGGAGGACAGCAAACGCTCCAGCATTGCTCAGAGTCTGTCGCTGAGCGGGAGGTGATGATAAATATCAGAACTTAGCTGTCACCCAGCCAGGTTCTGAGACAGGCAGGTTGGGAAGCGGAGGCCGTTCTCAGGCAGAGACAAGTCTGATGGGGACTTAATTGGAGCCCGAGAAAATGGCAGGAGAAGTACTGTGTGAACAGGTACCCTCCCCGGGGGAGTTTAGGTAGAACCAGGAGCACCCCTCTGCTGAGCAGAGAGACCCTTAGGGACCCCCTGTGTTGACAGACTCCCATCCCCCCGAAGCAGTCAATGTGTAACCCCTTCCTGCGGGAGAATATGGGAGGGAGCAGGACAGGTCTGAATGTGGTCGGGAGAGGGGTGGCTGGGGCGCTAATTCAAAGATAAGCCCTTGTGTGTGTCTGCGTCGGGTGATTTGTAGGCTGGGGACTGACTCTCCATCAGTAGACTGACTGTCCTTGCCCCAGAGAGGACCTCGAATAAAGCTATCTGCTCACTTATAGATTTTATTTCCAGAGAATTACTTGTTTTTACAGAAATGGCCTTCAAAGTGGACTATATTGCAAAACAGGAGATTGTAAAAAAATTAAAACAAACATCTGGAATTCAAAGCATTCCAAAAAAACAGAAAAAGATCTTGAAGCTAGCATATTATAAAAATCCTTGAGCAGGACTCTTCCCTGTCATATGTTGTATCTTCTTTAACCACATGGAGCTGGAGATGAGACTGCTTGCCTTTCCACTCCTAGTATGCGCACGCACGCACGCACACGCACACACACACACACACACACACACCCCTCCCACACTGCCCAAGGTTCTGGTACCTGCTTTTGCACCTGTCATTTCAGTAAAGCAACCGATGAAAAAAACATGCCTCTAAAATGTGTGCTTTGATTGTAAAGTTGGCCTTGAAAGGTGTGGCATCCAGTTGTGTTTTGAGGTGTTTCTCTGGCTCGTAGGTGATGTTCCCTTCAGTAGGGCGCAGTGAAGCAGTACCTGTAAGATGATGTTCAGACGCGATGAAAGGCTTCCTCTCAGGTTTCCCTTCTTCCTTACCTCCCTCGTCCCTCCCAGAGCAAAGTTGTTAAGCTTGCTGTCTGCTCGGTCACCAGTAATTCTCTGAAGCTGGATTTCAGTTGCTTGTCTTCATAAAGGAGAGACTCAGAAACAAGGTGTTGCAATCATACCACTTGGACAGGATGGAAAAGAAAATGCTTGGTTTTCACTTTTGGACTCTCATCCATCTTGAGGCGCTGTTGTCTGGCACCCAAAGTTTGGGGTTCTCTGTGGCACAGGCTTTCTGTTGAGAGTGAAAAGTAGGACTTCCCTGGCCCAGTGGGAAAGAGTGCCCCTGCCAAGCAGGAGACATGGGTTCAATCCCTGACCTGGGAAGATACCACATATGGAGGAGCAACTAAGCCCACGCACCACACCTACTGAGCCGGTGCCCTAGTGCCCGGGGGCCACAGCTGCTGATTCCCGCATGCCCTAGAGCCTGGACTCTGAAATGAGAAGCCTCCACGGTGAGAAGCCCACATACTGCACCTGGAGAGTAGCCCCCACTCGCCGCAACTAGAGAAAAGCTTGTGCGGCCACGAAGACCCAGCACAGCCAGAAATAAATAAAATTATAAAAGAAGAATGAAAAGTAGTATTAGCGTAGGTCCCTTGGTGGCTTAACCTTGGCAGGTAGTATGCAGGTGGAGAGCCCGCCTCCACCGAGGGGTAGGTGCCCTGTGCCAGGGCTTGGTGGAGCCCTTGCGGGACAGCTGGCTCTTGTCTGCAGACAGATGTGTTCCCAGTCCCCCAGAGGGACTAGTAGTGAGGAAACCACTGCAAACAGGAGGGGACATGTATTCCTGAAATGCACATGGAATTTTGAGGGTTGAGTTGGATGTGAACAAAACAGATAAAATTCCAAACCACTAACTATGTCCCTGATGTCTGTTCCCTCCTAGTCTACACGAAGGAAGCATTTCAGTATTATTTTTTTGTGAGAAAGTATTGAGTATTCCAAGTAAAAACAGTTGAGGAATTAACTGGGACCATTTTATTAACTCAAGAGTGGAGCCATAATCAGTTACACAGTTTCCCAAGCTGATTTCGTGTAAGTGTAATAGAACTTCGTGGTAGTTTGTAGAATAAAATTTTGTATAAGCTATACTCACAGAATCCTAAGCCCTTCAAAGTAGAAAGTGAAAATGTTAGTTGCCAAGTCATGTCCAACTCTTTGCAACCCCTGGACTGTAGCCAGCCAAGCTCTTTATCCTTGGGATTTTCCAGGCAAGAATACTGGAGTGGGTGGGGAATGGCAATTCCCTTCTCCAGGGGATCTTCCTGACCCAGGGATCGAACCCAGATCTCTTGCTTTGCAGGCAAATTTTTTACCATCTGAGCCATCAGAGAAGCCCCAAAAGCTCATTTAAGCTGTTGGAGTTTTAGAAGAAGTATGTTACATAAAGAACTTAATATAAAGTGAATTACAAACGAGAACAGTTCTGGTGTTGAGAGTTGTACATTATGAAACTGGTGACACAGCTTCACGCTGGGCTGTGCCGGTGATGCCGGCATCAATTCGTTTATCTGCCTCGGTGGGAGAGCGTGTGTTGGGGAGAAAGATGCAGACCCCAAGTCAGAGGACCTTTCTGGGGCTCAGTGTCCTGTTCTGAAAAGTGGAGGTGAAGTAGCTACAAATCACTGGGTTGGATGTGAGAATCAGATGAAATAACATAGAGAGGTGATTCGTAAAGTATGATATATGACAGAACTGCTACTGTCTATTATTATTATTTTTAAAAAATCATTTTACTTGTTTATTTTTGGCTGTGCTGAGTCCTGATCGCTGCTCGAGCTTTTCTCTGCTTGCTGTGCTCGGGCTCAGGAGTTGTGGCTCCCAGGCTCTAAGCACAAGCTCAATAATTATGGCTCATGGACTTAGTTGCTCCGGGGCACATGGGATCTTCCTGGATCAGGGATCAAACCCGTGTCTCCTGCGTTGGCAGGCAGATTCTTTACCACTAGCCACCAGGAAAGCCCCAAGTTTCTATTATTGTTTATTGGTGCGTTCCTATTTTATTTTATGTCAAGACTTCCCAAATGAACCATGTTTTGAAGGCTCTGACTACTTTCTTAACAATTCTTTGTTACTATCCTTATGTATGTTATGTTTATATTATATATACTAAATATATAAATATTCATGGTAATATATTTAAATGTAAACGGGGCCTCTGAGACGCTTTCATAGCTGAAGCTCGTTGCCCTACAACCCTGACTATCTCTGACAATTATGTTTCCAAGGATATTACTTTCCAGTCCTGCTGTCTGCACGTTGCTTGGAGGAGTTGTGGGTGAGATGTGATGCTGGTGGGCAGCCCTTCATGCGGCATGACTGTACCATGCTTAGCTCTGCTCAAAATAAACTCAGACACTAAAGACGGTGGGCTTCCCAAGTGGCGCTCGTGGTAGAGAATCCGCCTGTCAATGCAGGAGACACAAGAGACTCGGGTTCAGTCCCTGGGTCGGGAAGATCCTCTGGAGGAAGGCATGACAACCCACTCCAGTATTCTTGCCTGGAGAATCCCCACGGACCGAGGAGCCTGGCCAGCCACAGTCCGTAGGGTTACACAGAGTCGGACATGAGTGAGGCGACTTGGCCAGAAAAGACAATGCATTATTTAAAGAGGTGCCATAAAATTACACATCAAAACCACTGTATTTTCAAATCAGGCTCTCCAGGAGTCTCCATGTATAGATTTTGCTAGAAACAATGTTGGAGGAATGGGGAAAAGATTCTCTAGGGTCTCCGTTGTCCTAATTCATGTCTCAGTGAAATCTCTCCACTGGGACTACACTGTATTTTCAGCAGTAAAATTGACTGTCCCTTTTTCCTCTTCTTAGTCTAGTTGGCGTTATGAATGTACCTCCACTTTCTCTGTATTATTATCCTTTGTCAAAGCGCAGTTTTATTATTCTGCCTCTCTCACTGTTTTAGAAAGAAAAAAAAAAGTTAAACCCGCAGTACGCTCAAAAGCTTCCTGTTAGAGTCATCACTGGGAAATTCTCTTTTTACTTAAAATGGCTGGGCATAGAAATAGGAATCTGATTATTCCAGTGACCTGGTTAGCAAAGTGGGGAGACAAGCCATCGATTTTTTTTGGAGGATTTGAATTCAGTCTTTCTTATTAGTATTAAAACTAGACTGGGACTTCCCTGGTGGTCCAGTGGTTAAGAATCTGCCTGCCAATGCAGAGGACCAGGGGTTCGATCCCAGGTCTGGGAAGATTCCACGTGCCGTCTGTCCATGGGATTCTCCAGGCAAGAAAACTGGAGTGGGTTGCCATGTCCTTCTCCAGGGGATCTTCCTGACCCAGGGATTGAAGCCAGGTCTCCTGCACTGCAGGTAGATTCTTTACCAGCTGAGCTATGAGGGAAGCCCAAGAGAAATCTCTGCAATGAGAAGCCTACACACCGAAACTCGAGAGGGGCCCCTGCTCACTGCAACTAGGAAAGCTGGACTTGGCAAGAGAGACCCAGCACAGCCTCAGCAAGTAAGACTAAGAAGAAACTACACAGAGTATCTCCTCATGATTTAGAAAGTGCTGGTGAGTTTATAGTGTGTCCACTCATTCACCAGGTATTTATTGAGGCCCTACTATGTGCCCAGTCACTGTTCCCTTTGCTGAGACTCCAGACATCAGTGAATTAATTAAGCCGACGTGGTCTTTGCCCTCACAGAGGTTATTATGCTAACCATCAGTCTATGAAGGAACACCGTGGATTTAAGAGGTGTACGGACAGGAGGAGCGAATACTTAACCCAGCGGTTTGTTTTCAAACGTAAACTCTTGATTTTAACTCCTGGATTCATCATTTCCTTCTTCACCATAAAAAAGCCAGTGCTGAAAATGTTCTGTCTTTTAGAGCTTTTTGGTTTATTGGGAATGAAAGTCTCTTGACATTTGTTTGATTGCATAATCCTACTTTCAAACAGAGTAAATATTTGGTTAGAAGCCGGAAGGAACCACTTTTCAAACCAGTTTAAAAAGGGAATATAATTAGAATAATCTTCGTGTGACATACAGTCTCTGGAGGAGATACAGTTTGTAACCATGTAATAGTGATGTTGCTGGCAGAGTCTTTTGTTACCACATTGCTTATGTAGATTTGAGTGGCCATACTTCCGATTTTAATGAATTTATATGTATTTATAAAGCCCGTTGGTCAGTGTGGAGGGGCTCTACTCCCAGGCCTTGGTCCGCACTGATTGGAGTGGACCATTCTGACTTGGTGTCTGCAGAAAGTCAGCTGTCTCCTGAGGTCATTGGCTCCCAAGCTTTCTCCTTATTTTCTGGAACTTTTGCATAAATATTGCGTGACAGTTTTTGGTTTTAAATAAAGCAAATAAGAAGCAGACACAATTGCTTTCATTCTGCTGGTAGAGTTTCAGCAGCTGCGGAAGTCTCTGCGATGCCGAGGATGGGAGGGGACAGTCCAGGCTTCTGTGTGTGAGAGCAGACGGGTGTTCTCTGGGATGCCCCATGGAAGAAGCAGGCTGAGAGGATGTGGGTGTCAGTCCCTGCTTTCCTATCTGTGATCAGGTGGCCTTACCTTTGTGGTAAAGGGATGACACTTGCTTTGACAGCCTTATGGTGTTAAGAAGGTCAAAGGATGTATTGATTTGAAAGTTCTTTGTAAGCAAAATCTATGTTGGGAGGTAGCTGGTTTCCCAGCCTTTCTTGTGTTACAAATTGGAATGTGTGTGTGCGTGCGTGTTAAGTCGCTTCAGTCGTGTCTGACTGTCTGTGAACCCAGGGACTGCAGCCTGCCAGGCTCCGCTGTCCATGGGATTCTTGGGGCCAGAACACTGGAGTGGGTTGCCATGCCCTCCAGCAGGGGATCTTCCCGACCCAGGGATCGAACCCGGGTCTCTTACATCTCCCCCATTGGTAGGCAGGTTCTTTATCACTAGCACCACCTGGGAAGCCCCACAAACTGGACTGACAACAGTCTGCTCCCTGGAACACAGCATCACGTGGAACCTTCGGAGAGGCTTCGTTCCTCTCCAGGACGCCGCTTCACCCTCAGGTTGGGGGTGCTCAGAGCGCCGTCCTTAGCTCGCCTCCCTCTGCTACCAGCGCCGTGAATCGTTGCTTTTGAGCTCTGAATCTGGCTGTTTTTCAGTAAAGGAGATCTCTTGCCTCACACTCCCTCCAGTCTATTCCATTCTACATGATGTGTTTTGTGAATCTGGAAGCACGGACGTGTATCTGAATGAACGTGCTCTACGCAAGACTGGAGTAACTTCTTTACATTATTTTAACGCTTTGGAATAAGAGCAAATCTTGGCTCACCTTTACAATGAGGATTTTTATAAACGTGGTTCTTAGCATGTGTGAACAGTTTTAGAGTTGACAGTATGTTCTAGACACGTGGAAGGATTTAAACAGAAGTGCCGAAGGCGATGGCACCCCACTCCAGTACTCTTGCCTGGAAAATCCCGTGGATAGAGGAGCCTGGTAGGCTGCAGTCCATGGGGTCGCTAGGAGTCGGACACGACTGAGCGACTTCACTTTCACTTTTCACTTTCATGCACTGGAGAAGGAAATGGCAACCCACTCCAGTGCTCTTGCCTGGAGAATCCCAGGGACGGGGAGCCTGGTGGGCTGCCGTCTCTGGGGTTGCAGAGAGTCAGACACGACTGAAGCGACTTAGCAGCAGCAGCCGATCGCTGGAGTGGTTGCTAAATTCATCAATTATTTATGCTAAATCCTGTCTACTCAAGATCCAACTTGTGAGCTCTGAGGTACTAAAAAGAAAACCTAACCCTTCAGACTCTTGAGAGTCCCTTGGACAGCAAGGAGATCCAACCAGTCCATTCTGAAGGAGATCAGCCCTGGGATTTCTTTGGAAGGAATGATGCTAAAGCTGAAACTCCAATACTTTGGCCACCTCATGAGACGAGTTGACTCATTGGAAAAGACCCTGATGCTGGGAGGGATTGAGGGCAGGGGGAGAAGGGGACAACAGAGGATGAGATGGCTGGATGGCATCACTGACTCGATGGACGTGAGTCTCAGTGAACTCCGGGAGTTGGTGATGGACAGGGAGGCCGGGCGTGCTGCAATTCATGGGGTCACAAAGAGTCGGACACAACTGAGCGACTGAACTGAACTGAACTGAACTGAACCCTTCGGACAAGGAAAGAACTGTCAGTTGTGAGCGGCACCAGTAGGTGGCACTGACGGTCACCAGAGGTCCAGCACAGAGTCCTGGAAACTGGTTCCTGCCTCTATGCTTAGATTTGAGTTATTTTAAGAATCCTGATAACGCTGTAATATCTGACAAGTGCAGAAGCCATGAGCATGTTGCTAGTGATAAGGGGAACATGATGATGACAGACGAAATTCAGATGGTGGTTTTTTAAAAAGCAAGTGGTGAGAACACACAGTTGTGTGTGTATGCGAGGCAGTTAGCGCCGTTGAAGGAGCACTTCTAAGGGACAAAGAATAACGTGTCCCAGCCCTAGATGGGGAGAGAGGCGAGCGCAGTGTGGTGGTCACGACTAAGGTGTTTCTCTGGTCTGACCTAAAACACACGGGGAGGCTGATCAGGGACTGAGAGAGAAAGAATTGAGATTAAGGAGTAGTGTTGATGTCTTATTACAGTAATCCCAGGGGTCCTGGGGCCAGCCGGGAGCAAGACACGAGCAAACCACCAGCCCTCAGCTTCTGAGCAGTAACTCACCGCTAACCCTACTGAGTGCAGACGCCGGGGTTTCCTATGGAGTTTCATGGAGTCAGGAGCTCACCTGTTGCTGGGAAATGCGTGGGTCCAGCGGTGGGGCGGGGGCACAGTGTTTGGGAACATTGACACAAGGGAAGCATTAGCAGATGATCTTCTGAAATTGCATTGCAGCTCTAAATGGCATAAAAATGTGTTTCGTTTGATTTTTAGCTGTCCTCCAGCTCCTCAAGAAATATTCACCAAATGTTGGCAGATTCTGTCAGTCGAATAAAGGAATTCGGATTTCACCAGGTAACAGACTCCCCTTCCATCTCAGGGGCGAAGGGCAGAGCCAGTTCTGCTGACGTTTCACAAATTGGTTTATTAGCCTCATGCAGAAGTGAAATTAAGTCTTGAGAAGCTCGTGAACACAGCTGTTCATCTTTGCCTGCTGATCCGGAGTGGGAGAGTCTTGAGTATCACGGAAAGAGCAGGTGCCAGGGCGTATCAGCTGGACCCCTCCCTGAAGACCTGACGCAGTGGGAGTGGGTGGTGGCCAGTGCTGGGGAGGCTGATTTCAGAGATAAAGGAAGCATGAAACTTGGCCGAATGGTGGATTCAGATCAGGTTCCCCAGCGTCCACCCCCTCTCAAGCCAGTCCATTTGCGCCGAGTGACCTCTTGTGTCACTGTGTCCACAGTGCTCACGGGACCTCCAGGCACTCCGCTGTCTGGGTCTGTGTGGACGGGGGTCTCCTGGCCCCCTTGTTCTGCTGTCTTGGTCCCAGAGATGCTCTCAGGATAACTGAGGCAGAGACTGGGAACCCACGGAAGATTGGAAAAAGTGGAGTAAGAGATGAGGCTGTGAAAAGGAGGATCTGGCCATGGTGGGGTGGCGGGAATGGAGGCTGCGGTGAGGGTGGCCCGGCCCGGTTCCCATGGACAGTGTGACCCAGGCCCGTTCTCCTCTGCGGGGCCGAGCGTGACCCACGAGCACGCACGTCGCAGACTGGAGTCACGGGCACCCTTGGAGCTGTGGGCCTGCTGTGCAGCTGCTGCTTAATAGATGCCTCTTTCCAAAAACAGCAGCCACAGTCGCTAAAGGAACTTTCCAGGGACGCTGCCCTGAGTATGATGTCATTTTACACGCGGGCAGGCGGGAAAGAAAGGTCAGAAGGTCTGCCCTGTTCATTCAGACCCCTGTGTTGAGGTCCTCCTGAGTGCTGGCCTCTGCTGAACAAAACAGCTCACATCCTGCCCTCAGAAAGCAGCTGTTTCTGATAAGGAGACAGATGATAAAGCTGACATGTGAAGTCAGGTCCTAGGAGCTCTGGAGGAAAATAACGCAGGATAAGGGACCTGAGGACAGGCCAGAGAAGGCTGCTCTGCGAAGTGGGTATTGGAGCAGAGGCCTGGAGACCGAGGCTGGGGCCGTGGGGCTGGCTGGGGAAGCCCATTCCAGGCAGAGGGAACCGCACATAGGCAAGCACAGAGGCGAGAACTGTCGGACGATGCGGTGGAGGAAAGACAGAGAAATGGGTGGATGAGCTGGAGCGAGGTGCCGGGGAGGGAGCCGATGGGACTGTCTGCGTCAGCCTGCAATGAGCGGCTTTGTGTTGGGGACCTTTGACAGCGCCCCTGCCCGTCTCCAGCTCTGCGCCGTGGCCCCTGGACATCTGGACCAGTGTCCAGCCTCAGCCCCGCTGCCCCTCCACTTCCCGGCCTTCATCCTGGACCTGTGGGCTTCGGCAGATAGAAGGTTCCTTGTCTTCAGTGGACAGACAGACGTTTCCGCTTCTAAAGAGGAAATGAGGGTTTTCTAAATAGAGGAAGTAAAGATCAACTTGTAAAGCCTTTTCTAAAAGTACATTTTTCTGGAGGAATCCTTAGGGAAACTCAGGACAAGCTCTTGAGTGTTGTAGCTGGGTTGAATGAACACAGCGGCCGAGGTCAGGTCTCACCTGCTGTCGCTCTGTGAAACCCGCTGATTCTGTCTCCTTCCTCCCTGTGCCCATACGCATTGATGCTGCGGATAAAAAAGGAATGCGATTTACTAAACACAGCGCTCTCAGACACTGGGGTAGCCCCCAGCAACTAAGCACTGCCCAAGTTACTATTTACTTAATATATTTCCTTAAGGAGACCCACTTTGCAAACTTCTTGCTTTTCCTAAGCAACAATATGCATCATACTGTAGTTTAGTATTGTAGTTATATTTTTTCCCAGTTATTTAAAATCAGTTTTTAAAAGGCAGGTGTCAGACAAACAAAGCTCGACTTGGAAGTTTTTCCTGTTTGAGCTTAGAAATTGGGACCTGCACTTGGGACTGATTTCAGGCTTGCCAACAGCTTCATTAAGGCGATGGCAAATTTTAATAGTCATTCCAAACACCAAAAGCTCTTCTTTGGTTTTTGTAATATTGACTAAAGAAAGGGGCTTAGCTCTAGGCAGGAAAAGAGTATAAGAAGAAAAAAGTGAAAACAAGCAAACCACAAAAGTTTCGCTACATCTGAGGTGAAGTGCAATTTCTGAATTATCACCATCTTCTGTGTTAACCGAGATTTAATGGTGATTGAAACCAATTTCATAGCGTGTATTTTACTTGTGGTGAAATCATTTAACCACAAGAGAGTCTATTTTTCTATAGGAAAACACAAAAGAGAAAAGCCATCATTTTTGCGGTGCAGAGCAGAGCACGGCCAGTCCTCCCTGATGCTCAGTTTCTCTCATGACTCAGCTGACAGGCTGTGTCTTGCTGTGTGCACCGAGTTGTAAGTTCAGTTTTCTCATGAGCACTCAGAAGGCTGTCCTCAAATAAACAAAGGGATTTTTAAGTGATTTGGTGTGTTAGATTTCTCTCTGGTTAAAAACAAATTCCCTTGAATGCACTTAATGCTTCAGAATGGTAAACGTTAAAATGGTGATGGTAAACTTAATATTATGTACATTTTACCACAATTTTTAAAATGTCATGGTGGTCAGTCAGTCAGTTCAGTCGTTCAGTTGTGTCCGACTCTTTGCGACCCCATGAATCGCAGCACACCAGGCCTCCTTGTCCATCACCAACTCCCGGAGTTCACCCAAACTCATGTCCATCGAGTCAGTGATGCCATCCAGCCATCTCATCCTCTGTCGTCCCCTTCTCCTCCTGCCCTCAATCCCTCCCAGCATCAGAGTCTTTTCCAATGAGTCAACTCGTCTCATGAGGTGGCCAAGGTATTGGAGTTTCAGCTTCAGCATCATTCCTTCCAAAGAAATCCCAGGGCTGATCTCCTTCAGGATGGACTGGGTGGATCTCCTTGCAGTCCAAGGGACTCTCAAGAGTCTTCTCCAACACCACAGTTCAAAAGCATCAATTCTTCAGCACTCAGCTTTCTTCACAGTCCAACTCTCACATCCATACATGACCACTGGAAAAACCATAGCCTTGACTAGATGGACCTTCCTTGGCAAAGTAATGTCTCTGCTTTTCAATATGCTGTCCAGGTTGGTCATAACTTTCCTTCCAAGGAGTAAGCGTCTTTTAATTCCATGGATGCAGTCACCATCTGCAGTGATTTGGGAGCCCCCCAAAATTAAAGTCTGACACTGTTTCCACTGTTTCTGCATCTATTTCCCATGAAGTTATGGGACCAGATGCCATGATCTTCGTTTTCTGAATGTTGAGCTTTAAGCCAACTTTTTCACTCTCTTTCACTTTCATCAAGAGGCTTTTTAGTTCCTCTTCACTTTCTGCCCTAAGGGTGGTGTCATCTGCATATCTGAGGTTATTGATATTTCTCCCTGCAGTCTTGATTCCAGCTTGTGCTTCTTCCAGCCCAGCGTTTCTCATGATGTACTCTGCATAGAAGTTAAATAAGCAGGGTGACAATATACACCCTTGACGTACTCCTTTTCCTATTTGGAACCAGTCTGTTGTTCCATGTCCAGTTCTAACTGTTGCTTCCTGACCTGCATATAGGTTTCTGAAGAGGCAGGTCAGGTGGTCTGGTATTCCCATCTCTTTCAGAATTTTCCACAGTTTATTGTGATGCACACAGTCAAAGGCTTTGGCATCGTCAATAAAGCAGAAATAGATGTTTTTCTGGAACTCTCTTGCTTTTTCGATGATCCAGTGGATGTTGTCAATTTGATCTCTGGTTCCTCTGCCTTTTATAAAACCAGCTTGAACATCTGGACATCACGGTTCACGTATTGCTGAAGCCTGGCTTGAAGAATTTGGAGCATTACTTTACTAGCGTGTGAGATGAGTGCAGTTGTGCGGTAGTTTGAGCATTCTTTGGCATTGTCTTTCTTTGGGATTGGAATGAAAACTGACCTTTTCCAGTCCTGTGGCCACTGCTGGAGACTTTTGGGTTCTCTATATAGAGTTTCCTGTCATCTGCAAATAGTGGCAGTTTCACCTCTTCCCTTCCAATTTTTTCTTTGTCTTTTACTTCTTTTTCTTGTCTGATTGTTATAGTTATGAATTCCAATACTGCGTTGAATAGAAGTGGCAAGAGTGGGCATCTTTGCCTTGTTCCTGTGGGAAGTTTTCAGCTTTTCACCATTGACGATGATGTTTGGCTGCGGGTTTGTTGTAAATGGCCTTCATTATGTTGAGATATGTTCCCTCTAAACACATACTGATGAGAGTCTGTCTGTTTCACATTCTTTCTCTGCATCTATGGAGATAACCTTGTGGTTTTTGTCTTGTCTTTTGCTGATGTCGTGCACCTCATTGACTGATTTGGGTGTGTAGAGTCATTCTTGTGACCGTGAAATGAATCCAACTTGATCACGGTATAGGATCCTTTTTATGTGTTTTTGGATTCAGTTTACAAATATTTTGTTGAGGAGTTTCGCATCTGTATTATTCAGACATATTGGCCTGTAAATTTCTTTCTTTTTTTTTTTGTAGTGTCTTTGCCTGGTTTGGTGTCAGGGTGATGTTGGCTTCATAGAATGACTTTGGGAGTGTCTCCTTCTCTTCAGTCTTTCGGAAGAGTTTGAGAAGGATTGGTATGAAATCTTCTTTGTGTTTGTGGTAGGATTCCCCAGTGAAGCCATCTGGTCCTGGACTTTTGTTTGCAAGCAGGTTTTTTTTTTTATTATTATTAGAAATTCTATTTCACTTCTAGTAACTGGTCTATTCAAATCCACTATTTCTTCCTGACTCAGCTTTAGTGGACTGTATTCTTCCAGAAATGTGTCCATTTCCTCTGGTTGTCCACCTGGTTGGCAAATTGTTCATAGTGTTCTCTTATGATTTTTTATATTTCTGTGGTATCAGTTGTTATCTTCTCATTTCTAATTTTGTTTTCTTGAGTTCTGTCTCTCTGTCTTCTTTTGAGCCTGGCTAGAGGTTCGTTAAATTTGTGTATCTTTAAAAAAAAAGTTGTTAGTTTTATTGATCTGTTCTATTGTTTTTGAACTCTATTTATCTTCTCTCTGATCTTTATTATTTCCTTCTTTTTGTTGACTTTGGATTTTGTTTGTCCTTTTTCTAATTCTTTAGGTGGTAAGTTGGGCTGTTTGAGATTTTTTTCTCGTTTCTTGAGGAAGGCCTGTATTTCTATGAACTTCCCTCTTAGAACTGCTTTTCCTGCATTCCGTCAATCATGTAAGCGTGTGCTTTCATTTTGGGCTTTCCGTTCTCTTCCGTTCGTCCATATGCTCGTTTCTGTGCCCACTCCGTACGTAGCACCTGCCTCATTGCCGGAAACTGCCGGAGTTCCTCACTAGTGTTTGGTTTTGTTTTTTAAACAGAAGAAAGTGTCAGTGAAGAAAACACAAGATGAAGAAATAAAACAAATAGATGAAGAGAGAACCAAGGAGATTTATAAAAACTGGAAAGAAGATTCGGAGTGGCAGGCTTCTTGTAAGTACCCAGAGGCCTCTGTAACAGTGACACGAAAGCAGCTTGTTCACTTAATAATATGACGACCTGGGAAACACTTAGAATGGTTGTCCAGAGATATTTTTAACACTAAATTATTACTCAAAGGCTACGGGCCACCTTTTGAATTGCAGCAAGGTTCTCAGCTCATCTTTGCACCAGCAACATTATGATGTATCTAAATGATGGAATGGTATTTAGCTATGAAAAATGTTTTGGAAGAGCGTTTAATGTCCTTGGAATATATTTATATCTGTTTAACTTGAAGAAGAAAAATGATTATAAAAATAGTATGAAAAGCACCCCTGTTTTAAAATGTCTAAGTGTATGAGGGAAAAGGCGTGGAAGGTTAACATATTAACATTAGTTTTCTTGCAGAGGCAGGATTCAAAGTTACTTGTTGGACTTCTTGTTTTTGTGTATTTTTCTCAGCTTTCAACAGTGAGCACATCTAAACTTTGTAATCAGAAGACACAGGGATGACAGGCAGGCTTGTCACATCCTTGCCACACCTGTGGCTGAACCCTGCTTCATTCTGAGTTAGCATTGCCCAGAGAGGGTCCTCCTAGGGAGAGGCCAGTGCCGATGAAGCAGAGCAGAGGGTGAGCGAGGCTGATGCTGGGAGGATTCGGGTGTGAAGCAGGGTTAGGGCTTCCATCTGACCTGGACTAGGAAGCCCTAACTGCCCGGTCATCCCTTGAGGCAGTGGGAGGAGCCAGGGACGGGCATGTCCGCAGAATGTTGGGAATTCCTTTACAACGAACACCATTAAAATGACAGTTTTTGTGAAATGAAAATGTTCACCAGATCCCATCACTTCTATGCAGTGAAATCTTAGTGTAATGGAAGATTTTAGGCATTTCTTTGAAGTCAGACATAACAGATTCTGACCAATAATGCCTGAAATACAGATAAATACCCATAAGGCTTATTCTTACATCCTGCGTCAAGTCCATGATGCTCAGTTGCTGAAATAAAAACTGCCAAAGCCCTTCTGTGTTACAGTGCAATCGTAAGAGGCTGTTTTGGGGTTGCTTTCATGCACCCACCGAGGCTGTGACTGGCCGTGTAAGAATCATTTCCTTCTTCCGTCTGGGAGGCCGAATCACTCGTGGTTCAGCCACGCAGACTCTGAGCGTGGCCTCTCTGCCCACCCAGCCCGTCCTCGGCCACAAGCCACTGAAGAGCCCCTGATGGTCTGGGGAGGGGCGGTCTCTGGGCTCAAGGATGAGACTGCGGCTTCACCTCGTATTATCCTGAGACCCTGCTGACCGGACCCTCGCTCGGGCTGAGATTCCTCTCCGCCTTGGCTGCTGCAGGAAGTTCTCGGGCACGGGGCTCCCCTTCCCTCCCCCGTCCCTGCCCCCCCGACTCTGCTCCCCGTCTGCCGTCTGCCGCGCTGACTCTGCTGACTCTGCTCACTGTCTCCGTGGGCTGACTCGAACCCCGCTGTCTCTCCTAGTGCGAAAATCCAAAGCCGCTGATGAGAAGCGGCGCTCCCTGGCCAAGCAGGCCCGGGAGGACTACAAGCGGCTGTCGCAGCGGGGGAGGAGCGGCAAGGGGCAGCAGGGCCCCCCGGGCGGCCCCCAGAAACCCAAGAGGCCCCCGCTCCCCCCCAAGCCTCATTTCCTGAGCCCAGCAGGACAGCCACACACACCTCTCAGGTGAGAAGCTGGGCGGGCGGCTCTAAGTGTAAGTAATTGAGGGTAAGTTGCGTGGCCGCTTCGGGGACAGAGGCTGCCCGTGCCATTCAGTCCAGCCCCACCTCCCAGCCTACGATGCTAAGACACCTGGGCAGGCCTTCATCCCTCCTCGCCTGTAAAATCCCCACTGTGGGTACCACTAACATGCCCAGTAACTTCGTGAAGATACCTAGACAGGTTAGTGACTTCGCATGCCCCCAGCCCAGCCCCTCTCTGGTGACAGCCAGTAAGGGGAGGGGGACGGTTGAGGAGTCGTCCCAGTGGGAACCCCGGGCTTGCTGGCCTTCACGTCACCAGCAGAACTCCATTTTCCACAGATCAGGATGAAAGATTTGATGACGGTTCTCATTCTGGGGCAGCCTTTCCTGGTGGCTCTGCGGGTAAAGAACCTACCTGCCAGTGCAGGAGATGCAAGAGACGCAGGTTCAATCCCTGGGTCAGGAAGATCCCCTGGAGTAGGAAATGGCAACCCACTCCAGTGTTCTTGTCTGGAACATTCCATGGACAGAGGAGCCTGGAGGGCTACAGTCCATTGGGTCCCAAAGAGTCGGACACGACTGAACACACACACACTCATTCTGGGATATACAGCTAAGCTCATAGGTTGAGAATTTGGAAATGTTTCTTTTTTTAAATGCAGACTTTATTTGATGATGATGATTACCTTAGCTTTGGGGGTATTAGGCAGAACAATTTGTTTTGGAAGCTCCTTAACGAAAAGTTAAGAAAGTGAAGAGGAACTAAAAAGCCTCTTGATGAAGGTGAAAGTGGAGAGTGAAAAAGTTGGCTTAAAGCTCAACATTCAGAAAATGAAGATCATGGCATCCGGTTCCATCTCTTCATGGGAAATAGATGGGGAAACAGTGGAAACAGTGTCAGAGTTTATTTTTCTGGGTTCCAAAATCACTGCAGATGGTGACTGCAGCCATGGAATTAAAAGACGCTTACTCCTTGGAAGGAAAGCTATGACCAACCTAGATAGCATATTCAAAAGCAGAGACATCAGTTTGCCAGCAAATGTCTGTCTAGTCAAGGCTAGAACAGTGGTACCACAGCAGAAACTCCCATACCTTATATTGTTTTGTTTTGTTTTAATTTATTTATTTTAACAGAGGCTAATTACTTTACAGTATTGTGGTGGTTTTTGCCATACATTCACATGACCTTATGTTAACTGATTATAAAATTATTTTCTCCCGGTTATTGCTATTATATGATTTGGTATGTAGACAGATGATATTTAAAATAACTGAGAGAAATCACATATCGATTTAATGAAATACAACTGTCTAAAGCCTTGTCCTCTCTGACATAAACACTAAAAACCCTTCTCTGTTAGGAGTATGGAAAAATAAAGAACAAAGCTCTCCCTTTGTATGAGGTCAGTGGTTATCTTCAGGGTTTTTTCCTAACAGGAATTATGACCTCAGAGGAAGCAGGGGTGGGCGTTTCCTCTTCTGTGATTATTTCTTTACTCAGAAGAAAGGTTCCGTCTGGGGACTTGCGAGCCAGCACGAAATGACCACTCTACAGAGTGGCTGTTTGGGGAGCGAGTTTTTCCTTATGGATAACAAAACAAGGAAGACCCCACAGTGCTGTGACCAGGCGCAGAGCGTGAACTCCTGCCCAGCCCCTCCCGCGCCCGAGCCTGTCTCTGTGTTGGGCCGGGTCCCCGTGGGCTGGGTGCTCCTCCAGGCTCCCCCGAGGGTGGGAACGTGCCGCCATATGTCTGCACCCAGGGCGTTTTTAGAGCTCAGTCCGTGCGACTGACGGCAACAAAGGTGCCCTTTCACGAGGGTTTTAAGATGATGTTTTAAGCTCGGTTAGCTCATTTTTTCCAACTTAAGCCACTTGCATGAAGTGCTTTTTGTGAGGTGGCCAGACTGGATGGTGTCAGGGCTGAGATTTCAAACAGTGATGACCGAGGTCAGCTAGGAGCCGGCCCGGAGAAGGGCAGACACGGACTGTCCGTGGAGTTTCCGCTTGATCACCGAAGATTTCCTGAAGAAAAGGGCCTAATCTGAAGGCTGGGAGGAGAAATCAGCATGTAATCTCGTGTGTGCAGTGTCCGCTCCCCCAGAAGGTCAAGTATTACAGGCTGTTTTCTCCAAACTGCTATCTTCCTGTGTACTTGCATGTACATCACGTGTGTATATGTACACGCTGACATGTATGTCACATGTAACTCCTGGTAGCATGTGTTACCATTAAGACATATAAAGAACATAAATTAATTTACATGATATCCAGTAGCTCATTTAGACTCATTGTTTTTACACTGAATTCTGCTCAGAATTAGTGGGCCTGGGACTTGGAAATACATTTATTATTAAAACACTGCAGTGTTGCTTTTTACAATGGAAATTGACTTGGGCCCCAGAACTTAAGTTCTGCTACTGATTTTTATTTCAAAACCATGCTGCTGCCTGTATCTTTCTCTTAACCAACCTTCAAACACTCTTCTTTCTTTTACCTTCCATTTCTGAGACTGCCTTTTAGCAGAACTTTTGAAAGTGTGTCAGAGAAGGAAGCAAGTCAGGGAGGTTAGTGGAAACAGGAAGAAGAGGAAATTGAATGATGAAAGTGTTGGGAAAGTTTATTCTATGGCCTTTGGGTTCTTCTGCTTGCAAGCACTTGCTCTCCAGGAAAATATGGGGTGGGGGCAGAATATTTCACTTTTTAGTGCTGTTTTCTCAATTTTTAATTGGGAGTTAATGGAGCTTCTCACTCATATCAAAAATGAGTTAAACACTGTAGTGTTAACTCAAACCCATGAGTAGTCTACAGGACCGGCAGGGCAGATCCATTCCCCACCCTGTTCCCTGCCTTGGAGGAGCCCTGTGACAGCTGTGTGCAGGGCCCCACCTCAGAAGCTCAGCCGTGTGATCTTCAGACGTGTGTTGTATTTGTGTGTGTGTGTGCGTGCGCACATGAGTTTTGAAAGCATTATTTTCAAATCCAGTGACTCTAACTTGTAAACCTTTTACGAATGTCAGGAATCAGAGAGTGAGGAGGCCGGCGTCCAGCCCAGCCCAGGAGGACATCAGGCGCTGGTTCCAGGAGGAGCAGCTTCCTCTGCGGGCGGGCTACCTGGCGGACTCAGACAGCATCGCCCCCTGGTTCCACGGTGAGTGTGCGGCGCTGACCCTGGCGGCGGGTGAGCCAGTAGGAGGGCAGGACAAAGGCTCCCTTCCGCTTGAGCCACCCCAGAGAGGCTCTGATACTGTTCTCAGAAGGTGGATTTTCCCAGCTTTCTCAGGGAGCGGCTGGCACCTGCCAAGTGGGCCACAGCCTTGGTGGCTGCCAGCAGAGGTTGGTTGATCACCCCAGATGGACACCGGGGGGCGACTGGCAAGGCATTGCCCCCTGGGCCCCTGCATAGGGCACTCGGTTGTGCCCCCCACGGATGGCAGCACCGTCGGTCCGCCCCCCACCCCCAAGCAGGGAGGGGCCACCAGATATGGTCGGAAGGGCACAGGCAACATGACCTTGAGCAGATCACGTTCTCTCTTGTTCTTGTTGTTTAGTTGCTAAGTTGTGTCCCACTCTTTGTGACCCCACGGACTGCAGCATGCCAGGCCTCCCTGTCCACGATCTCGCAGAGTTTGCTCAAACCCATGTCCATCGAGTCGGTGATGCCATCCAACCATCTCATTCTCTGTTGTCCCCTTCCTCTCCTGCCTTCAATCTTTCCCAGCATCAGGGTCTTTTCCAATGAGTCAGTTCTCATCAGGTGGCCAAAGTACTGGAGCTTCAGCTTCAGCCTCAGTGCTTCCAATGAAAATTTAGGGTTGATTTCCTTTAGGATTTGGTTCTCTGTAGTGAATCCATTTATCCGAGCCTCATTTTCCTCATGCATTAAATGAAGGGGTTGAGCACTGTGACCTTCAATTAAGGTTCTGTGGTTTTGATCCCTGCAGTTAAGGCTGTGAGATGGGCTTGTTGGAGGCTAAGCAGAGGTCAGCTCATAAAGCATGTCTTCATTCGATGCTTGAAACTGGACTCATTCAAACCGTCTATTTACCCTGCACCCACCTCACTGACCTCTCAGCTTCTTGGATTTCAAAAACAGGCAGTGACTTTCTGTCTGCTGCTTCTGCGAGTTCTGTGGTTGGGTTGGATTATCACTGGCTCTGTGGACAACAAAAGCTTTAAGACAGAAATCACGTCCTCTCACAGAGAACGCTTGTCCTAACGGGTGTCTTGGTTTGAGTTGTGTTTAAGACTACTCTCTTTTCAGTAGGATCATCTCACGTAGAAATAGAGCCACAAAAATCAGCTACCAAACCCATAGGATGGCAAACTCCTCTGAGAAAGAACCAAGTCGTCTGTGGCAGGCTCTCTGCGAAGGGACTGCTTTTACAGGTGCAGCAGAACCATCTCGTTTTCCCTGAAAATGCAGGTTCTCTGGGGACTGAGGTTTTGTAACTGTCCATGCCCAGAGGAGCCCCCTCTGTCTCCCAGGAGGAGGTCTTAAGCCTCCTTCCCCTTCTGCTCTCCTCTGAAGATACTGGGGGAGGGACTGACAACGGTGAACAGAAAGAACATGTCAGCACCTCCACCATCTCGCGTTGCCTGTCTTTCTCCACCATCTCGCCTTGCCTGTCTTCTTTTTTTAAGATAAGCAGTGAGGAAACCGGCCTCTCTGTAGTCTCTGTGTTGCTGGGCAGAAGATGCTGCTCTTCCTGGTCCCAAGGGTGCTAGCTTTTTAACTGCAGGGAGTGAGACATTCAAAGTGCTGATGTTGTTAAAAATCCTGATACTTTAATAGGCAGTTCTACTTGAAAGAGTTGCTATGAGCTAGGAAGACACAGTTGGACTAAAAATTTAGTTGAAGCTTTGGTTGAAATATAAGACTCTTGGATTTTACCTGTCATTTATTAATTGCTATTGTTGATGATTTATTTACATTTATACAAATATTTGTCATAGCTGTATCAGTCGTGTCTGACTCTTTGTGATCCTGTGGACTGTAGCCCACCAGGCTCCTCTGTCCATGGGATTCTCCAGGCAAGAATACTGGAGTGGGTGGCCATGCCCTCCTCCAGGGGATCTTCTCGACCCAGGGATTGAACTGTGTCTCTTACATTTCCTTCATTGGCAGGTGGATTCTTCACCACTAGCTCTGCCTAGGAAGCCCGTTGTAAGCAAAGTAAATAATATGATATGATATAGTGATGTAATTGGAGAAGGAAATGGCAACCCACTCCAGTGTTCTTGCCTGGAGAATCCCAGGGACGGGGAGCCTGGTGGGCTGCCGTCTATGGGGTCACACAATGTCGGCCACAACTGAAGTGACTTAGCAGTAGCAGTGATGTAATAGTAAATACACAGCCATGTAATGAGTGTAAATTATTATCTTTACTTTTAAGAAGAAAAAATTTTGCATTTCTATGATAAAGAGAAGAGGAACCACAGCTTATCTTTTTGAAACATAACTGTTTACTAGGAAACGTGTTTTGAAATAACAGGATGGCAGTTCGCTGTTAGTTTGCCGTCTTCCTTTCATTGACTCAGACCCCTAAATCACCCTTCGTAAGTTACTGTTTTGGCCACCTAATTTTCCCCTGATGGAGTCTGTATTTCACCTCTTTTTCTAAATTAGCTTTGAGTAAGAATGGGGGTCAGAAGGCAGGGACCAGGGAAGTGAGGGCAGCTGGGCCTCTGGCTTGTGGGGAGGGCAGGGGCTGCACACCTTTGGTGAGGCAGGACCCCAGAGGATGCGGCAGGACCCCAGAGGATGTTGGTGAGGCAGGACCCCAGAGGATGCGGCAGGACCCCAGAGGATGTTGGTGAGGCAGGACCCCAGAGGATGCGGCAGGACCCCAGAGGATGTGGCAGGACCCCAGAGGATGTGGCAGGACCCCAGAGGATGAGGCTGGACCCCAGAGGATGTTGGTGAGGCAGGACCCCAGAGGATGTGGCAGGACCCCAGAGGATGTTGGTGAGGCAGGACCCCAGAGGATGTGGCAGGACCCCAGAGGATGCAGCAGGACCCCAGAGGATGTTGATGAGGCAGGACCCCAGAGGATGCGGCAGGACCCCAGAGGATGTTGATGAGGCAGGACCCCAGAGGATGCGGCAGGACCCCAGAGGATGTTGATGAGGCAGGACCCCAGAGGATGCGGCAGGACCCCAGAGGATGTGGCAGGACCCCAGAGGATGAGGCTGGACCCCAGAGGATGCGAGAACTTAGGGGAGGGGGCAGGGCACTCGTTTGGGGTGATGACTTTGAAGGTTCTTTGGGGCCATTGTGTGAAACGGTCCCTGGGGCAGCTAGACTAATGGGTCAGAGCTGGAGATAATAGATCGTCAGCACGTAATTGGAAGCATGGAGGGCGTGGGGTTTTCCAGGGGTGAGCTGGGAGGGTGTGAGAGAGGAGCTGAGGGAGCACCAGGCAGCACCCAGCACGGTGGCAGGGAGGAGCAGGTGGACAGCGGGTCCAGCTTCCTTCTTGCTCAGGGAAGATCAGGCTCTGAAGGCCTTCAACTGTTGAGACCGGGCGGCCCATACCAGGGAGGGTTTTTCTCTCCTCCTTTGAACATGGTTTTTCTAATTATGAAACATTTTACACAAAAACAGTACAGGGGAAAATAATCCAGTGCCAGTGATGTAACAAGTATTTTAGCTGCTCTCCAGATAGGGGGAGTGTTAAAAGCCATATTTACTTTGTATCTATTTTTACTAGGAAATAAACCCTGAAAGACACAATTAAGGCTCCTTTTTCACTCTGTTTTGATGCTGTTTCCTCTTCCCAAGGGATGAACCACTCTTCTGAAGCTGACTTTCCCATCCATATTTGCATTTTATTACATGTATACATGTGTGGGTACTTCAGTAAAATATATTTTAAAAATATAAAACACAGGTATGCATATGTTTCTACAAAACAGAACAATGTGTTTAACATTTAACATATAACATGGTATCATGTGTAGACATTCTTCTGAAACATACATTTTCTGTCAATATTAAGTGGGTTTTCCCTTGTTTATAAAGGTGGACTAATCATTAGTGGTATTTGTAGTGCAGTATTTTATGATATATGTTATTTATATATTTATAATACACATTCTATAAAACACGTAATCTTTTGTGTTTGATGATATATATTTTATCACACACACATACACACGTGTGTCATTACTCATTCATCTCTTCTCCTATATTTGGTACAATTTTTTTGCTGTTATGGAAAATGATGTGGTATTCACCCTGAACTTGCCTCCTTGAACACATTTGTGATCATTTCTTCAGGGTGTGTATTTAGAAGTGAAATTGCTGGGAGGTAGGATACGAACCTCTTTAAGTGTTGCCGGATGTCTTCCAAAGTCATTAAACAAAGTTAAACTCCCACCAGCTTAATCTTACCAGTGGAACCACCTTGTTTTAATTTGCATTGATTTGTCCTCAGTTTAGCTTTTCAGGGTTCCTAGATAGGTGGGTGTCTTCTTCTGTTATTCCTTGTAATCATTTGACCATTCTTTCTGGTCAATTCAATGCCCCAAGGCAGCACAGAGTTTTCTTAGCTCCTAGCTTGGAAAGGTGGCTTCCCTGGTGGCTCAGACGGTAAAGAATCTGCCTGCAATGCAGGAGACCAGGGTTTGATCCCTGAGTCAGGAAGATCCCCGGGAGAAGGGAATGGCAACCCTCTCCAGTATTCTCGCCTGGAGAATCCCATGGACAGAGGAGCTTGGCGGGCTACCGTCTTTGGGGTCACAAAGAGTTGGACGTGACTGGAGAAGGCAATGGCACCCCACTCCAGTACTCTTGCCTGGAAAATCCCATGGACAGAGGAGCCTGGTGGGCTGCGGTCCATGGGGTTGCTAAGAGTTGGACACGACTGAGCGACTTCACTTTCATTTTTTACTTTCATGCATTGGAGAAGGAAATGGCAACCCACTCCAATGTTCTTGCCTGGAGAATCCCAGGGACGGGGGAGCCTGGTGGGCTGCCGTCTATGGGGTCTCACAGAGTCAGACACGACTGAAGCAACTTAGCAGCAGCAGAGCAACTAATACACACAGCTTGGAAATGTAGTGTGATGCAGGCTTAGTACCAGACTCCCGAGATGGATCACTGGGTTTGAGTTGTTTTCTCCTCTGTGAATGGAGGTAATAATAGAATCTACACCACAGCACTGTTTCTAAGTCAGCTGACATCTGAGAAGGCTTAGGCCCTGGTGCAGCGTCTCTGTTGTAACTGATCAGCCTAAGAGAAAGTTTACCCCTCTGGTTCCCTCTGCCCTTCTCCTCCTCATCAGCCTCACCCCGCCAAAAAGTGTTGTCTTCAGTAACAGCATCACGTACAAGGATGAGGCAGCACTTCAATAACATAGATCTTAATTATTTTCCTCAATTATTTACTTAGGGCCTGTCCTTGACAATAGCTTCCCTGGTGGCTCAGACGGTAAAGCATCTGCCTGCAATGTGGGAGACTCGGGTTCGATCCCTGGGTCAGGAAGATCCTCTGGAGAAGGAAATGGCAGCCCACTCCAGTACCCTTGCCTGGAAAATCCCATGGACGGAGGAGCCTGGTAAGCTACTGTCCATGGGGTCGCAAAGAGTTGGACACGACTGAGCGACTTCACTTGTCCTTGCTAAGTCTAGAGCCCAGGAGGTCACCCCAGAAGGCAGCAATAATCTGGAAGGACCAAAGGAGAGCCACCCTGCAAACAGGGAATGAAGTTGCTTGCAATCATCCCAGGCAGTTACGGTTGCGTGTGGGGTCAGCAGGGAGGGTGTGGAGAGACGGCAGTGTGTGCTGCGGTTGCTGAACAGTGCTGTCGCTTTCTTAGGTTTATAATCTGAGTATTGTAGTCCGTTTGGTTTTGTTTCCTCAAGAAGGATTGTCTTCTTCTCTCTCTGTCCTCACCACTTACCTCCTCTCACGCATGAGTGTTCAGGACTGTCTTGATCGTCAAGTACGATCCGTGTTTTTATCCATCTCATTCTCCCGAGTAGCCACCCTGTTACAGCACCTTCTGGTCTGGGCTGTTGGTGCAGTTGGCCATAAGTGTTGAGAAGCCCTCTTGGCTAACTTGACACCCCGCTGAACATGGCCATTTCACTCATCCTGTCTCTTGCTATGGGTCCCCAAAGTAGGTAGGTATATAATTAACTGTACTCACTTTTTGAAGAAAAGGGCTGGGGAACAAGTAAAACTGAAGTTGGAAGGTCCATCCATCACCCCACAGACCCATTTCTTCACTCTGTCCATCAGCATTTTCCTACTTCTGTGAAACATTCAGCAGTGTCAGGAGCTTAGGAGCCAGCAGAGGCTGTGAGTGGGAAGACGGGAAAAAGATGGAAGGAAATGCACAAACAGATTTCTGATTTGGGAGATCTCTAATTGCTTCTGTTGTTGTTAGAGAATTCACATGCTTGCTTCATGCATCAATAGTTGATCATTATTCCTCTGAAAGGTAATTCACACTTCCTTATCCAAATATGGAAGTGATTAGACGGTTGATTAAATATTTCCACCTGATTTATTTCTTTTAAACGTCTTTGCTTTTGTGGCATATGATGAAACCTGCTCTCCAAATGCTTTACATTTTTAAAAACCTTTGTATTTTAAGCTACTTAAAAAGTAAATCCCTTTAACATCTACAGGATACCAACACAGTTCATACCACAGCTATTTTGATTGCTTCCATTTTTCCTGCATAGCTCAGTCATGTCCGACTCTTTGTGATCCTGTGGACTGTAGTCCGCCAGGCTCCTCTGTCCATGGGGATTCTCCAGGCAAGAATACTGGAGCAGATAGCCATGCCCTCCTCCAGGGGATCTTCCTCACCCAGAGATCGAACCCAGGTCTCCCACATTGCAGGCAGATTCTTTACCATCTGAGCCACCAAGGAAAGCCCAAGAATACTAGAGTGGGTAACCTATCCCTTCTCCAGGGGAACCTCCTGACCGAGGAATTGAACCAAGGTCTCCTGCCTTGAAGGTGGATTCTTTACCAGCTGAGTTACCCTGGAAGCCCCTCCATTTTTGATACACCCTTCAAATCTTCATTCTCCAAGGGGGTTAAATCGTATCCATTTCTCTGGAGGCAGTTACTCTCTCAAACCTAGGTTCCCTGGAGAGAAGTGTCCAGGAAGAGTCCTGTGTCTTTGTCCTCCCAGTGTTACTGAGTCCAAGCTGGCTGCTCGCCACGTGATAGGCCAGCACATTATTAGATAAAGTGTTGGGACATGGAATAGTAACTTTATTTGGAAAGCCAGAAGATCAAGAAGATGGTGGACAAATGTTCCATAGAAGCATCTTCCCCAAGTAAAAATTCAGGCTTCTTTTATACTAAAAGGGGAGGGAGGTATGGTTGGCTGATGCAAACTTCTTGGTATTGGAATCCTTTGTTCTTGCAGCTGTCTCCGTAGGTCAGGTCATAATGTTCGTGTAAACCTCCAAAGAGACAAATGTTATTCTCTGTTTTGCAACTTTTTATCTCTGTGTGAATGTAAAAGAGTTATACACTTAAAAGGTCAGAGGCTTGAGAATGGGCTTCCTGTATATTTCAGGCCATGGGTAACATTCTTTCTAGAAAAGGTGCAGAACCCAGCATGACTCAGCACAGGCCACAGGGCACAAAAGTTAGATAGAAAAAAGAAATGGATGCAACATGGAGTCAGTCTTGCTCTTCCCAGTTACTCTTCACTGCGCCACCCAGGCTCCGTCAGCACAGTCCTCCAGGGCAGACTGTGTATACCTGGAGGGGTTGCACTGAGAAAGTCTCAGAGAAGCCTCCCAAGATTTCTTTCAGGCTAAAACCTTAATGAACCTGGACCCTGGCACCCTTAAGTGATGATCTGTCTTCCAGCCATTTTCCTGAGGCTTGGAGATTTCTTACTTGTGGGGCCATCAAAATTCTGCCCATCTTTCACAAAGGGATTTTCAAGCTTTGTCTTGACTTACACACAAAGACTGATGGGTGTGACTTTCCAAAGTCACCCTAATGTATCCACCCTGCCTCACCTACACCTGTGATTCATCTCCCTCATGGAGTGGGAGAGGCTGTGGCTGGCAGCAGGAGGATCTGGGTGCCTGTGTGTGACAGGGAAGGGCACCGGAGGCCTTGACCTTGGGAGGCCCCAGCAGAGCCTGAGCCGCGAGCCCGAGGACTCCCCTCCGCTCAGCACTGAAGCTTCATCTGCACTGCGGCCTCAGAGCGCTTTGTCCACGTTACTCTCCGCAGCGCTCCGCTGTGCCTGCCTAGCCTTAGCTAGTTCTGAACTAACCAAAGATGAAGATAAAGGCGTGAAAGCCAGAGTACTCCTACAGATTTGAGAAGCGCTGGCTTCTCTGCAGCGAATACTACACAATTGCCTGGGAGACCCTGACTTTTTTCAGACATTACCCCGTGCAGCAAACTTGCTGCAAAACTCTTAGCATCTTTTTCCACTATGTTGAGAGGAGTTCATGAACCTCAAAGCCCTCCCTTGGGTTTTTCAGATGCTGCTGTGGGGTCCTTGCCCTGATGCTGCCGGCCATCACTGCCTGCCTGTGCCGGGAGCCCTGCACTTCTCATTACTGATGCCCGGGGGCTCCAGGCTTGTGGTTCCCGCTGTGTTCTTGGAGGGGCCTGAGAGGCGAGACAGAGGGGAGCGGGTGGGTCCTGCTAAGGAGAGCGGCTCTGCTGGAGGGTTTTACTTGGGATATTTTACATGGATATTAAATCCACGCTTTTGCTGTCACACTTTCTTCGTTGTCACATGCCCGTGTCCTGGATTTCTGCTGTCACCGTCAGAGCAGGCTGGACACTGCTCCTTGACGCTGGTGGCGGGGAGAGTGGGGAGAGGCGCCAGCTTGCTGGTGACAAGTGCATCCCCGGGGCCACGCTGCCTGCACCCAGCTCCCCGTCCCCCACCAGCCGGCTGCGTGGCCTCAGCAAGTCGCATGACTCCTGCACTTGCCTGTCATCTGTCCGGATAATCCATTACCTACCTCCCAGGGCTGGTCGGAAAACTCGGTGAGGTGTAACGCAACGTACTCAGAACCGTGTGTGATGCACGCTCAGGCACCTTCAGTAAGTGTTGGCCATTAAGGTGATGAAGTGAGAACACATGATGTCATTTTAATCTTTGAATTCCTAGGGAAACATTATGAATAATATTTTAAGAGCTCTGACCACTTTTCCTCATCCCTAAGGTACCTGAGCCCTGGCAGCTCAGCTGGTATAAAGAATCTGCCTGAGTGCAGGAGATCCCAGTTCGATTCCTGGGCCAGGAATCCCCTGCAGGAGGGCACGGCAACCCACTCCAGTCTTCTTGCCTGGAGACTCCCACGGACAGAGGAGCCTGGCGGGCTACAGTCCATGGGGTCTCAGAGAGTCGGACATGACTAACACTTGAACTTCCAAGGTGCTTGAGCGCTCAAGGGTCCATGTCAGCATCGTGTGGGTCTCCTTCTAGGCAGAGGACCAGGGCAGGACCCAGAGCCTCTCTGAACCTGTGTCCCGTACATGCTGAAGGATCAGAGGGTGAGGTAGGGAGAGCTCTGTCCCGACTGTGACTCGCCAGGGGTGACGTGTACGCTCTCAGTCTGCAGGGTTCTGCTTGGAAACACCTCCGGCTTTTCTCTCGTCCACCCGGCCCTGGGCAGGTGGCAGCGCGGGGCTCTGAGGTCACCCTGAAGCAGAGCTGTGTTCCATCCAGAACGTCGACCTGGTGCCATGCCCTCTGCACCACCATCTGGGGCAGAGAACATGGGAAAGATGACAAGAGGAGAGGTTGAGACAGCACCAGGATCTCCACCGCCCCAGCAGACCCCATGAGATCAGGGAGCCCCAAAGGCGCGGGCTGGGGCTTCTTTATCCACGACCGCCGAACTCTGAGCTGAGGGGGTCATAGGGGTTACGGTGCATCGTCTCCACACATAGGGACTGCAGCCAGTAATCACTGAGAAACACATCTTCTTTAGGCTGCCCAAGTAGGAAACGACACCTCTTTGTGAAGTCAATCTCATTTTAAATTCTCAGCCAACTCCAGGAAAGTTTCATGAGCCCGGTGCGTTGGGCTCAGTCAAGCCCTGAGCAGGAGCCTGAAACCACCACTAACTTGTCCTGTAGCTTCGGGTGCCTACCCTTCTTTCTCAGCTTTCCCATGTGTAAAACGGCCATCGCTTGCTCGCTCGCTTAGTCGCTCAGTCATGTCTGACTCTTTGCGACCCTATGCACTGTAGCCCGCCAGGCTCCTCTGTCCGTGGGATTCTCCAGGCAAGAATACTGCAGGGGGCAGCCATCTCCTTCTCCAGGGGATCTTCCCAACTCAGGGATTGAACCCAGGTCTCCTGTGTTGCAGGCAGATTCTTTACCATCTGAGCCACCAGGGAAGACCCCCAAATGGCCATGCTGCTGCTTATTCTAAACCTGTTTGGGGAAGAAACACAATGAGTAGGAGTCTCTGGAGCCCGACGCGCCTGCCAGGGGCAGGTGTTCTGGAGGGTGGGTGCGAGCTTGGCTTCTCTGGTCTGGCATTTGGTTCTGGCCTGCACTCCAGACCCACCTTGGGACCTCTGAGACGCGGGCCTTCCCCTCTGTGCTCGGGGGGCCGTGACAGCACCTCTTCTCCGGGCCTCAGTGAGGATCAGATAAGGGAATGCCCACCTGGGGGAGGGCCAGGCAGACGTGAAGAGCTCTCAGTGCTGTTGTTACTGAGTTCTCATTCGTTTGGTTATTAAACACAGCTTGTCCAGGTGCTGGAAGCAGGGCACACAGGTGTGCGTGTGACTCAGGCCTGGGGGTACCTCGGAGAAACACGAGGGCATCCCTGGTCCCTGTTATCAGCTCTCAGCCTAGTGGCAGTGGGTGCTGGGGTTGTCCTGGAGAGGGACGTTTCTCACTTGACTGTGAGTGAGGTATGTGCTAGATCTTTCCCGGGCGTCTTCCGGGTAGCAGTTCCCGAGGGTGTGAAGATAAACTAGGAGCAGTTGTTGCTCACGAGGAGGCGGGGCGGGGAGAGACTGCAGGGCATGCCAGGGTCCTTTCCAGAGCTGTGGACCGTGCTGGCTGGGTGGAGGTGGGGCTGAGTGAGCCCTTGGAGAGGCCGGAGGGAGGCAGCCTGGGGGGTCACGGCCTCAGCGGGGACTGGAGGAAGACCACTGTCTGTACTAGAACCAATTTCTTAGCGTCACGCCCTAGGCAGGGGTCCCCCAGTGATTAGCGTCTGATGCTGGACTTCAGTTTTGCATGCAACAGCCCCCTTTGCAGGCAGACCAAGCTCGCTGCTTGGCCGTGACCTCAGCCAGACCTCCCTGGAGGCCCCCGCTGCCCTCGATGACATCGGAAGAAACTGCATGTCGACCTGTGTCATCAGATGCCCCGAGAGCTCGTGCCCTTCAGGAACGCCGACCCTGCGGTGAAGCGAATGAGCAAAGCCTGGTCCCCGCGGTGCTTACCTTCTGCACCTGCCGTGGGCGCCACCGAGGGGAGAGGGGCCCCGCGCTGCTGGAGCTGAGGCCAAGCCGGAGTTTGTGCACGCTGAGAACAGCTACAGGGGCTCGCAGACGGTCTGATTTGCAGCTACTCTATGACCTGACTTGAGGAGGAATTTGTCTCATTCTGGTTATAATAATCTTCCAGAATGGCTTTTGTTCTAGGGATCGGACTCCATCATGCTGAAATCCAGATATTATAAATGATGACATCTGTACCGTCTGTTGAAGTCACTTGGAATTTCAGAGTCAGCCTGTCAGGGAGGGGAGAGAAATCTTTCCAGGATGAAGTCACTGAGCAATCCCCCTGGTTTTAGACAGCGTAAGACCCAGAGTCTTCACACTGCAGCCCCTGCAGGCCCTGGCCAGGCTGGTCACCGGTGGCCTGGGTTCAGCCTCCAATGCCCACAGTGGGACTGGGTGTGTAGAAGGTGAAACAGGCAGGAAGGAGCAGTCGCCGTGGGGATGCTCACCTGGGCATTAGTTGGGCGCCTGATGTAGATACCCGCCAGCAACCCCAGGGGCTCCTCAGAGTCACAATGCCTGCTGTGTCCAGCACCTTAGTCTCATCGGGAAAGGGCAGGAAGGCGACTGGACTGGACTCAGCGGCCTGCGGGGCAGGGTCCTGGCAGAGCCGGGACCCCAGAGGAGAGGCCGCCTGCTTCTTCCCTCACAGACGCGTTTCCTGTCCATGAGGGGATGGCTGCAGGCCCTGCCATCACCCCGCGTCACCCTGGCGCTGAGCCCCCACACCCAGACGTGCGGGTTTGGGCCCTGCAGGGTAGACGGGGCTGGACGGGGCCTGGGGAGTGTGTGATCTCTAATTCTCCCTTCTCAAAGGTTTACTTACAGAAAAGAACAGAAGTGGTTTCATTTGACGTTTTACTTTGGATCCTTAGGTTTAATTCTCAATTAACTTTACTAACTTTAGTCTTATTGAACTAAGGAGCTGTGATAATCCATTGCCTTTTCATCAGGAGGCCTTTTGGGTTTCTCCCTAATCATAATACCGAGTGTCAGCATGGAAGAGGCGGGAGGTTCCGTCTGCTGACGCGGGAAATGCTGCTCTCTGCCCAGAGCTCAGAGCAGCTCACCATCCTGCCAGCACGTGTCTGCACACTTCCTCTCTGTCTTATCATGTCGTGGACTCACCTGAAGAATTACAGATGAGGAGGAGCAAGAAGGGAAACCGGGAGCACGGGTCAGACCTCAGGAGTGTGGACTAATTGGGGGGAAAGGCTGGTCTTGAATTACTGTGAATTCATGAGGCATCCTGGAGAAGACAATGGCACCCCACTCCAGTACTCTTGTCTGGAAAATCCCATGGATGTAGGAGCCTGGTGGGCTGCAGTCCATGGGGTTGCGAAGAGTCGGACACGACTGAGCGACTTCACTTTCACTTTTCACTTTCATGCATTGGAGAAGGAAATGGCAACGCACTCCAGTGTTCTTGCCTGGAGAATCCCAGGGATGGGGGAGCCTGGTGGGCTGCCGTCTATGGGGTCGCACAGAGTCGGACACGACTGAAGCGACTTAGCAGCAGCAGCAGCAGCAGCATGAGACATTCAAACTATGCGTATGGAGCATAACACGTGTGTGTGTGTGTGTGTGTGTGTGTGTGTGTGTGTGTATGAAGAGTGGCGTCCTTTTGAATATCCATGAAGACACAAATAGATAGTATGCATATATACACGTGGGGCTTCCCTGGTAGTTCAGCTGGTAAAGAATCCGCCTGCAATGCAGGAGGCCTCGGTTCAACTTCTGGGTTGGGAAGATCCGCTGGAGAAGGGACAGGCTACCCACTCCAGTATTCTTGGGCTTCCCTGGTGGCACAGACAGTAAAGAATCCACCCGCAATGCAGGAGATCTGGGTTCGATCACTGGGTTGGGAAGATCCCCTGGAGGAGGGCGTGGCAACCCACTCCAGTATTCTTGCCTGGAGAATCCCATGGACAGAGGAGCCTGTGGGCTACAGTCCACAGGGTCACAAAGAGTCGGACACAACTGAGCGACTAAGCACAGCACAAAAACACACATACGTGTGTATGCCTGCCATCTCTTGCTTCATTCCTTTAAATGAAGCCTCATTTAGGAGTAGTCGCAGCAGAGGACACTGTCACTAACTCGCTGACACCTGGCCAGGGTGCCCGCCTTTGGCACTGCCAGCCTTTGGCACTGGATCACTGTCTGTAGTGAGGCTGTTCTGTGCATGGTGGGAGGTTTGGCAGCATCCCCGCCTCCATGCACTGGAGGAGACTGGAGCCACCCCACCCCCCAGCCCCAGTGTCTGAGATATTTCCAGACATTTCTCCGGTGAGAACTCCTGCTCCAGATCTCGTAGGATCATTCCCAGGCTCCAGGGTCCCCATCAGTCAACTTGGGAGATCTGACCCTCCCAGGATGACCATCTGGGAGGTCATACCACTCAGAAGCCACATGACGCCCATGCTTGTCACTGGGTGTGCATGTGGAAACGTGTTCTGAGGAGCGAGCGCTCCATTCGTACTGCATACGGGCCAAGTCGCTTCAGCAGGGCCCAGCTCTTTGCGACCCTATAGACTGTAGCCCACCAGGCTCCTCTGTCCATGGGGATTCTCCAGGCAAGAATACTGGAGTGGGTTGCCATGCCCTCCTCCAGGGAATCTTCCCCACCCAGGGATCAGACCCAGGTCTCTTATGCCTCCTGCATTGGCAGGCGGGTTCTTTACCTCCGCACTGCCCTGGGAAGCCCTCCACTTGTACCACACATTTGCTTATGGAACCTACCCCATCCCAGGTACCAAATACCAGAAGACAAACCACACTACTGCTCCAAGAAAACCCAATGTGGATTTAGGGCAGCTCAGGTCGTTACTGGCTTTATCCACACGGCTGTGTTTAGCAGGGGGATGCTTTGGAAATGATGTGGCTGAAACCCCTGCCCTTCTTTCCTGCAGGAATCCTCACCGTAAATAGAGCGAATGAGCTTCTGAGCACCTGCGTGCCGGGCAGCTTTCTGATCCGGGTCAACGAGAAGGTCAAGGGCTACACCTTGTCCTACCAGTCCGAGGATGGCTGCAAACACTTCCTCATAGATGCCTCCTCGGACTCATACAGCTTCCTGGGCGTGGACCAGCTGCAGCACGCCAGCCTGGCCGAGCTGGTGGAGTACCACAAGGTGCGGGCCTGCGCGCGCTTCATTCGCTCGGCGACGGGTGTCCTGCAGCTGCCCTGACGGTGAAAGGCAGCTGCTCGGAAAAGAACGGAGACGAGCAGTGGGAGATCAGGCCCCCGCTTCGATAACTCCTCCCGATAATGGTGCTCATGCTCAATCGTGTCCTACTCTCTGTGACACTATGGACTGTAGCCCGCCAGGCTCCTCTGTCCGTGGGATTCTCCGGGCAAGAATACTGGAGTGGGTTGACATTTCTTTTTCCAGGGGATCTTCCCGACCCAGGGAATGAACCCACATCTCCTCCACCTCCTGCATTAGCAGGCGCATTCTTTTAACCGCTGAGCCATGTGGGTAACCTTCCCAATAACAAGGACTGTTAATTGCATTTCCTTTATCACTGAACCTGGTCCCTCCTCATATACTCAGGGAGAACCCAGTGGGGCAGAGAATGCACGAGATGATGCAAAATCTGTGCAGTCCGATCACATCTGAGAACACTTTTTCTTAAGTATAGCTGATTTACAGTGTTGTACTAATTACTGCTGTACAGCAGAGTAATTCCATTATATATGTACACACAGACAAATTCTTTTTTAAAAATACATTCTTTTCCATATGAGAACACCCTTAAGTGAGAGCACAAGCCTGGGAAGGAGGGAGACCACGGGGCAGCTTGTGGACAAAAAATCTCTCTTTCGGGGTTGCCTAAGCCAAGAAAGCTTAGTGTAAAGCGAGGGGAGACCAGAAGCTGTGTGCTCCGGCAAGGCATGAAGGGCTTCTTATGAAAGTGTCCTGTAAATAAGACGTGGGAGCCTGGGCTGATGCCCCTGCTGCTCTCGGGGGGCTGCAGCCTGACCTGTACTGTCTCCCTCACAGGAGGAGCCCATCACCTCCCTGGGGAAGGAGCTCCTTCTGTACCCCTGCGGTCAGCAGCGAGAGCCGCCTGACTACCTGGAGCTGTTTGAGTGACAGCCCTGCAGCCAGCAGACCCCGCGGCACACACATGAGAAGCCACGGCGAGCCGACCCCGACCAAGTGAAAGGACCCTTGAGGTCCCATGAAGATCTCTGCACGCGTGCTGGAGTTTCACGCCAAGAGGGAATCACCTCCTCCATGCCATACATGCTCCAGCAGTAAAGGGAGACGAACCCGCAATTCCACAGCTCCTAACACGAAGGCCACGACACTGACGACATGTGAAACAGACCAAGAAACCGGTACCTCGTAGGACTTAAGCGCGAGTGAAATCGCTTTGGTTGTGTCCGACTCTGTGCGACCCCATGGACTGTAGCCCACCAGGCTCCTCTGTCCGTGGGGTTCTCCAGGCGAGGATACTGGAGTGGGTTGCCATGCTCTCCTCCAGGGGATCTTCCCGATCCGGGGATCAAACCCGCATCTCTTACATCTTCGGCATCAGCAAGCGTGTTCTTTACCACTAGCGCCACCTGGGAAGCTGGTCGGAATAAAGGGACACCTCAAAACCAGACTCTCCCACGGCCTCACGGGAAGGTCTCAGGCTCCTGTTCAGGTGAGGTTCAGGTGGCATTGGGGGCTGAGCCGACCACTCCCACCCACCTCACTGGGCGTGTGGCAGCCAGGGTGAGGGACACACAGGGAGCACGAGCTGGAGATGGGGTGAACTGAATGCAGCATTTGAAGGTGTCAGAAGAGGGGCTTCACGTGGACAGAAATACTCTGGGCGAGGGCAGGAGGCAAGGGACCGTGTGTGAGGTTGTTTCCCAGCTCTTGGGGAGCAGGCAGGGCTCCACCCAGGACAGAGAAGGGGGAAGCCCCACGCGTGACTGGTGTTGGCAGACGGAGCAGGGCATTTGAGGAAGCGCCATGGCACCGCGCGTCCTGGGATGAGACCCCCGCACCCTGCACCTGAACCTGACCTTATTTGAAAACAGGGTCTCTGGGGCTGAGGTCAGACCAGATGAGGGTGGGCCCAGGGCCGACGGCTGGTCTTCTGACAAGGAGGGCGGCTCTAGAAGCAGAGGCACACGAGGCGGAGTCGTGAGTGAGGAGCTGCAAACCCGGGGACACGGGGGCCCGCAGGGCGGCTGGAGCCCCCCCTCCCCAGGGCCCTGGGCGCACCTCAGCTTCAGACTTCTAGCCTCCAGAACTATGATGCAATAAATGTCCCTTTTCATAAGCCACTGAGTTTATGGTAATTTATTACGGGAGAGCCCCAGGAAACGAATACAGACGTTTACGTCGTCACAGACGCTGACACGCACTGTGTACCCGTGGTCACTATTCAGCATGCCCGCCTCCTAACAAAGGGAGAGCGGGATAACCCAGGGGATAACCTCCCCTGGCAATTCTGGCAGATGTACTGGGTCAGGCGCCTCCTGCCCCACTGAGCCCATCCCAGCCTCCAGCAGCTCCTGGATGAGCCCCAGCGAGATCGTCCCGGGAGAGGGGGCCCTGACTGATAACTCCGGGCCTGACTCTTGGGGCAGCTGTTCTCACTGTTCAGCCTGCCCATCTCCTAACGAAGGGAAAGCAGGAGATAACCTCCCCTGGCAATTCCGGCAGATGTACTGGGTCAGGCGTCTCCTGCCCCACTGAGCCTACCCGAGCCTCCAGCGGCTTCTGGATGAGCCCTAGCAAGATCGTCCTGGGAGAGGGGGCCCTGACTGGTACTCTGGGCCTGACTCCTGGGGCAGCTGTTCTAAAGGAGGCGTAGGGCTGCAGCAGTCTGTCTGTGAGGGTGTTGGTCATGCAAAACACACCTTGACTGTGTATAGTCAGAGAAGGGGGTGGGGTACATGTGTGTGTGTGAGTATGCACGGGTGTATGTGTGCTGTAATGAGACAGTTTTTAAACAGATTATTGTTAAGTGTTGCTTAAAATGTCCCATGTGGATTCTGTTGTCTGAGAGGTCATGTCTCTCAGCTTTCATGTCTAATGGTAGTTTTGCAGTCATGACATCACAGAACTGCAGAGACACACAAAGGCCAGGGGTCAGAAACTCCTGTTCCCGTCTCTTCCCACCATTAGCTGTGTGACCTCGGACAGGTCCCTCTACCTATCTGAACCTCAGTTTTTCACTTCTAATAAAACAAGGTAGGATAACCAGGTCCTTATTTATTTTTACCCAGCTCTGAAATCTCGGAGTTCTGAAATGAAGAGAAAAATATCCTATATTCTAATTATGAAGACAGATAAGATGTTGGCATCACCCTCTGCTGACAGTTATTTTGGAGGAAGTAAGGAAGTCGTATCCAGAAGCTACCACACTGAGTGGCATCCCACTACACACACATACATGTACCCCACCCTCTTCTCACCCCACATCCCGCTGGAGGAAGACTTGGAAAATAGAGGATGACTGACTGAGCGAACCTGCTATCATCAGGGGGGCGGATTTGAGTTTATAATCTTACCCTGTTGGCTACTGATACTCAGAACAAGAAACCGTCCAGTGTTTAAGGATAACATGGCCAAGAGTAACGCTTGTTATTCTAAGGGGGAATGTTTTACATAATTCGGCCACTGTTTACAACTCGGTGGGGTTGGAGAAGCCTGAATTCTCATCCCAGCTCTGCAGTTAGACTCCGTCTCCCAGTGTCTGAGCCTGGTTGTGGCTGAAGGCCAGGATGTCCACGCCGGCCTCGTCTCGCCCTCCCGCGGCCTCGGTCCAGCCAGCGCCCACACCTGCCTGCCAAGGCTTCCTGGTCTGGGAGCCTCCCCAGGCCCTGCAATCACCCACCTCGGAGGGACCGTGCCAAATACCGCTCCCTGACGCGTCACTCAGCCCTCCCCCTGGGAGATCCTGGGTCTCCTGCCACCCCAGACCCTCCTCTGCCGCTCCCCCTGCCCCTCCCCCTGCCAGCCCCGGCACCCTCAGCGAACTTCCAGCAAGCCGAGGAGGCTGCACCAGTCTCTCTGCCCATCAGCATTGCCAGGAGGCCAAGTGACATGAAGAAGTAAGTGTCAGTAGGCTCAAACCTCACACCAAGAAGAGGAAAACACAGGGACACAGAAGAATCCAGAGAAACCAGGGCCCGGCCTGGTCACTCAGGAGCATTTGTACACCAAACTGCCCTTCTGAGCTAACGCTTTGGAATTGACCATCCTGTTAGTAGAGGGTCATGGCTGCTGTGGCATCAGGGCTGTTTTTAGATTAAAAACAATTTTTGTCTATTTTTTTGCAATTGCGGCCTCTGCAGAGGCAGCTTCCTTCACACACACGCATCCTAACACAGCTTACAGCCTCACATACGCACCCAGGACTCCTGCCCCTGGCACACAGAGAAGACACGCAGTGACGTACGGGGCGTGCTCAGAGGCGTCTCCAAGGGGCCTCTCGCTTTCATTCTGTCAAAAACTTGGTAAAGGTTTTCCTTCCAGACTGCACTGCACAAGGATTTTGTTTCAGAACCTAGTTCAGTCCAGTTCAGTCACTCAGTCGTGTCTGACTCTTTGTGACCCCGTGGACCACAGCATGCCAGGAACCTAAGTTTTCTACAATTGTATCTTTAAACCCTTCCGTTTGAATTGCATGTCCCCACCCTGAGGAGGAGCTGTGCATCTCGCTTTTGATGTCCATCCCTTGCTTCTACGGTTATAATCTCCTCCTCACTGGTCGCCCATCTCTAACCCCTTCCTTGTATTTTAGGAGAACTGCCCACTCTTTCCCTCTCACTCACAGACTACATGCTCTGCAGTGTGAATTCTGCTCGTGGGCAGCCTTTAGCATGGATGTTAGTACTTCCGTTCCCACTCCACTGGCTCTGCCTTTTCATCCCCCTGTTCAGGGAGCTTTAGATGCCCTGCTGCTGCCCCAGACTGAAAGCCACCAGGAGGCCTCAATGGTAAAGCTGCCCTCTTGTTTGTGGGTGGTGAAAACACATTATTTGGTAACGAGGCAGCCTGATACAGCAGAAAGCCCAGCAGGTCTGGGTTTGGATCCTGGCTACTTCTTTAACCAACAGTGTGGAATCTTCAGCTTCATGTCTGAAACGGGAGTTTCTAAAGTCACAATGGGGGGTTCTGAGGCTTAGAAAAGAAATGTGTAAAGTGCATGGACCACGTATAATGTGTGAAGTCCTCCACAAATAGCAGTCATCCGGTGGGTCCTGCATCCAAAATCCACCTCCCCCTTTATCGGCTCAGCTCAGACAACCAGCAGGCTGTGTACCCTAACGGCCCATCCAATTTCTGGGATGAATTGAGGGGGAAAGGGGATCTTAAGGAGAGGGATCTGATGAGGAATCACAGAATGTACCAGCCAGTTGACTTGCAGAGAAATGGCTTGGTTAGTTTGGGTTTGAAAGGGAATTCTCTGCTGCCTCATTTTTTACATCCCCCAAGTGAGCAATCACCTAGCTTTTACCCCAAAGCTGGCCCTTGACAAGCGGATTCAGCTGTAATATAGTTTGATATCAGGGAGTGTATGCCTCTAGCTTTGTTCCTCGGTTTCAAGATTGCTTTGGCTATTTGGTGTTTTTTTGTTTGTTTGTTTGCCTTTTGAAAAATACCATTGGGATTTTGATAGGGATTACACTGACTCTGTAGATTGCCTTGGGTAATAGGGACATTTTAGCAACATTAATTCTTCAGTCCATGGACACAGACTGTATTTACATTTATTTATGTCCTCTTCAATGTCTTTCATTAATGTCTTATAGTTTCCAATATACAGGTGTTTCACGTCCTTGGTTAAATTTATTCCTAGGTGTTTTACTCTTTTTGATACAATTGTAAATAGGATTGTTTTCTTAATTTCTCTGATAGTTTTCTGGTGGTTTCTTAATCTCTCTTAAGATAGTTATTAGCGTATAAAACAACTGACTTCTGTATGCTAATTCTGCACCCTGCAACTTTACTAAATCCGTTTATTCTAACAGTTATTTTGGTGGAATATCTAGGGTTTATATATAGTACTATGTCATCTGAAAATGGCAGTTTTGCTTTTTCCTTTCACATTTGGGTTCCTTTCCTTATTGTTTTAAGACTTCCAATACTATGCTGTGTAAAAGTGGCAAAAGTGGGCATCATTGCCTTTTTCCTGATCTCAGAGGAAATGCTTTCAGCTTTTCATCATCAAGTATGATATTAGCTATGGGCTTATCATATATGGCCTTTATTATATTGAGGTATAGTCCCTCTATATCCACTTTGCCCATAGTTTTTATCATAAATGGGATGTTAAATTTTGTCAGATGCTTTTTTTATAGCTATTGAGTTGACTATATGATTTTTATCCTCCTTTTTGTTAATATGATGTATCACTTTGAATGATTTGCAGATATTGAAGCATCCTTGCATCCCTGGAATAAGTTCCATTCGGTCATAGTGTATGATCTTTTCAATGTACTGTTGAATTTGATTTACTAATATTTTGTTGAGGATTTTTGCATCTAATGTTCATCGGGCATATTGGCCTGTGTGTGTGTGTGTGTGTGTGTGTGTGTGTGTGTTCAGTCGCTTCAGTCGTGAACACCTCTTTGTGACCCTATGGACTGTAGCCCACCAGACTCCTCTGTCCATGAGATTCTCCAGGCAAGAATGCTGGAGTGGGTTGCCATGCCCTGCTTCAGGGGGTCTTCCCGACCCAGTGGTTGAACACCTCTCCTGCTGTGCAGGCAGACTCTCTATCACTGGGGAAACCATACTGACCTGTAACTTTTTTTTGTGGCATTCTTGTCTTGTGTTGGTATCAGGGTAATGCTGACCTTGTAAAATGTGTTCGGAAGAGCTCCCCTTTCTTCTGTTTTTTCAAAATTCAAAAAGGATTGGTATTAATTCTTCTTTGGATATTTGGTAGAATTCACTGGTGAATCCATTTGGTCCTGGATTTTTGTCTGTTGGGAGGTTTTGATTACTGACTCAATCTCTGTTAATCACCCTGTTCAAATGTTCTGTTTCATCATGAATCAGTTTTGGTAGGTTATATGTTTCTAGGAATCTATATATTTCTTCTGTATTGCCCAGTTTGTTGGCACATAATTATTCACAGTAGTCTCTTGTGATCCTCTGTATTTTAACCTATCAGTTGTAATTTCTCCTCTTTCATTTCTGATTTTATCTGAGTCCTCTCTTCTTCCTGGAGAGGCTAGCTATGGTTTGTCTATTTTGTTGATTTTTCCATAAGCCAGCTCTTAATGTGACTGACCTTTTCTATTGTCTTTTTTTTCTTTTGGTCTCTTTCATTTATTTCCATTCTGATCTTTGTTATTTCCTTCTTTTTACTAACCTTAAACTTCATCCTTCTTTTTCTAGTTCCTTGAGGTGTAAAGTGTGGCTGCTATTTTGAGGCTTTTCTTGTTTCTTGAGGTGAGCATTTATTGCTATGAACTTCTTTCTTTGAACCACCTTTACCGCACCCCATAAATTTTAGTATCTTACACCTCTGCTCTTGTCTCAAAATATTTTTTAAATCTCTCTTTCGATTTCTTCTTTGGCCCAGCAGTTATTCAGTAGTATGCTGCTTAATTGCCACATATTTGTGATTTTCCAGTTCTCTTTATTTAATTGATTTCTAGTTTCATACTTTTGTCATCAGAAAAGATCCTTTATATGATTTCAACCCTCGTAAATTTATCAAGAAAAAGGTTTAGTGGGGTTTGTCTTTAATTTCCATTTATTTTTCTCATTCTTTTCAAATGAGGTTAGCCATCCCAGCCGGAGAAGTGAGGTCAGCTGTCGTAGATCCGTAAACCCTGGAGCTGGAGGTGGTTTAGGCAGGGGGTCAGTCGTGAGGTTAGAGGCTGTGGGATTCACGACAGAGGCAGGGAGGTGCTGGCAGCGCTGTACTCCGCTGGTTTCAGGCCAATGTGTCTGACCCTCAGGTAGGTGCAGAGTAAGCCCAGTTCATCCAGCGTCCCTGCCCCCACTCAGGTTCTGTCTGCGTGCAGCACCTGCAGGACATCCGCACAGACAACCACCAGCTAAAAAGGCACCCACTGCGTCTTAGGCAGAGGTCATGAAGGTGGCCCGGCCCTCTCTGAATGTCTGGGTGACGACAGAGGCTGAGACAGCCCGAGGTATCACAGCATCAAGTCATCCCCCCAGCCCCTCCCCTCGGAAGAGCATCGAGGCAGACACAGCTGGGCACACGGCTGGCTACTTCAGAGGGCGTGTGCAGAGGATCAGTAATGCCGAGATGTTCGAAGGCACCTCAGCTGACTGAGAGAAAATTTTCTGTGTTGAAAAAACCACTGTCCGAACCCCCCAACCAACTGGCACAGGCCTGAGCTTTTGGCAGCAACAGCAAAGCACCAAGTCCTGGCAGGAGAAACAGCTTTGAATTCAAGTATAAAGCTAATCAAAATAAGGACCGCACATATGACGCATCCTGCCAGCTATTTGATGATTGTTAGGAGTAAAACACACCCACTCTTTTAGGAACCGCCCAGGGGCTTCCCACGTGGCGCTAGTGGTAAAGAATCCGCCTGCCAATGCCGGAGACAGACCTGGGCTCGATCCCTGCATCAGGAAGATCCCCTGGCGGAGGAGATGGCCACCCACCCTGGTATTCTTGCCTGGAGAATGCCAGGGACACAGGAGCCTGGCGGGCCACAGTCCATGGGGTCACAAAGAGTCAGACACGACTGAAGCAACTTAGCACACAAGGGCACTCTCTCTGATCAGCCATCCTCAGAAACAATGTCAAATCTTTTCCAAAAAGCAAGAATTCCCACCCCGCCTCCCCTCCAACTCAAGGCCAGCTTTAACACCTTGCGGGCCTACTGGACAACCAGTTTCCGAGGCCTCCAACCCATCCAGTGATGGCCCAGAGCTGGAGGGGGCAGTGGCCGCCTGCTCAGTGTCCCTGGGCCACCAGTGACCAGTCTCCATCCACTTCCAGGGGAATCCTCAGGTGGGGCTGGAGGCCAGGAGCTGGTCCTGGGAGGAAACATGGGGCCACTCTCTGGTAGGGCCTCCGGGTCAGCTCCCAGCCAATTCTGGGCCTCGGTTTTCTGTACCTGGAAAACGGAAGTAATGAAACGAGCTGCTTTAGACAGTTGTCCTTTAGACAGGTGCCCAGCTATGCTTCAAAAACCTCTATGCCTCTGCCGAGCGGGTCACCAACTCCAAATTCCTGAGCACAGAATTTTAGGAAGAAACTATTCATTGTATTTTACACTCCTAGTAACCCATCTTCAGATGGACCGAAATGGTTTTCAGAACGACAAAAATAAAAGGCAACACTGCATGTGTGATGGTCTCATGACGTCTCCTGTGAGACCCACTGTCTGCTTACACCCAAGAGGGCGGGGTGTGCTGGGAAGAACAGCAGACACAGTTGTGAATGTGGAACTGGTATAGGACACGAAAGCCTGCTACGTGTGTGACTGTGAAAGTTGCTCAGTTGTGTCCCACACTTTTCAACCTCAAGGACTGTAGCCTGTCCGGCTCCTCCGTCCATGGGATTCTCCAGGCAAGAATACTGGAGTGGAGTGCCATTTCATGACGTGTCCTAATTCCCCAGGCAGTCCTATGATACAAATGTGATTTCATCCATGACCCTGAACGAGGAAACTGGGGTGGAGAGTGTCAGCTTTAAGATCATATGGGCTGGAAGTGAAAGGCCTGAATTTGAATCCAGGTGCGTGGCTGGGAAAGCCTGGATACTGATCGCCATGCTGAACTGAAACAGCAAGTATGGCGCATCCTACCTAAGCAGCTTGCACAAAAGCAGCTCCCGTGGAGACCAGCAGAGGACCGTCCCTGGCTGCTGTGTCTTTCGCTTACGAGAAGAGGGAGGGGCTGTGTTGGTGATGGTTCTCACGAGGATGGTCCACACGTGGCTGATGCACGGGACCTCAGGTTCTACCAGGGACCCTGCTCCAGCAAGGGGACCAAGGCCTGTTCCTGAGAAATTTACATAGAGTCAGGACAGGGGGACGGGGCAAGGAGGCAGCGTTGGAAGGGACTCCAGACGAGCCCAAGCCTCAGTGCTTCCCTGGCAGCCTTCTTCCTCCTTAGAAGACACTGGTCATCACTGCCAGCCTCTGCTGTCTGAGGCTGAGTGCTGAGTCCCTGAGCATCGTGCTCCAGTGGGGGCATCAACAACCCTGCTTTTATAAATAAGTGTCTTGGGCAGGGAGCTGGGGAGGGTCCTGCTACAGACTGAACGTGCCCACAAGATTCCCAGCTTGAAGCCCTGAGGAGATGGTATTTGGAGGCGGAGCCTTTGGGAGGTGCTAGGTCATAAGGGTGGAGCCTCCCAACGGGATTAGCGTCCTTTTAAGAACAGGAAGGGAAGCCAGCCCTCTGTCTGCCCTCGAACACATGAAGACACATGAAAAGTCCTCACTGGACACGTGGTCTGCCGGTGCCTTGACCATGGACTTTTCAGCCTCCAGAACCTTGGGACATCAACGTTGGGTGACGAAGCCACCCTGCCTGTGGTGTGTGTTACAGCCCCAGCTAAGACAGACCCCTCCTGCATGTGCTTAACGAGGCTTCTTGCCTCTTGATAACACCCTTTACCTAACTAAGCTTTAAAAAGAAAATGAGAGTCACTCAGTCGTGTCCGACTCTTTACGACCCCATGAACTACAGAGTCCATGGAATTTTCCAAGCCAGAATACTGGAGTGGGTAGCCTTTCCCTTCTCCAGGGGATCTTCCCAACCCAGGCATCGAACCCAGGTCTCCTGCATTGCAGGCGGATTCTTTACCAGCTGAGCCACAAGAGAAGCTTTAAAAAGAGGGATATATATATATATTTGACTTTGCTGTCTCTTCTCTTAGGGCTTGCCTGGTGGCTCAGACAGTAAAGAATCTGCCAGCAATGTGAGAGACCCATGGAGAATCCTATGGACAGAGGAGCCTGGCAGGCTATACAGTCCATGGCTTGCAAAGAGTTCTACACAACTGAGCAACTAACACACTTCATCCACCCTCAGCATCTTTCAAAATCCAATTCTCAACGTCTGCCTCAGGCACCTGTGCTGTGCCATTCAAATCTGCACAAATGGCTGGTCACCCATGGACTCTGGCCTGGAGGCCCCGCTGGGGGATACTCAGGTCACAGGCAGACACACACGCTCCCGCTGCCAGCCTGAAGAGCAGCCTCTGGACCTGGAGGAAGACAGGCTGGAGGGGGCAGGGTCGGCCCCACCAAGCCCGAGCCCCACTGGGGAGACAGACCTGGGCCTGAGTCTCCTCCAGGAGCACTGCGTGTGTGGAAATAAGAGGGCCCTCAGAAACCACTCCTCAACTTCTAATCAAAAATGACGAGCAGGGCTTCCCGGTGGCTCAGCAGTAAAGAATCTGCCTGCCAATGCAGGAGACACGTCTCCTGATCTGGGCAGATCCCACGTGCCACAGGGCAGTTAAGCCCAAGCACCACAACGACTGAGCCTATGCTCCAGAGCCTGGGAGCTGCAACTACTGGAGCCCAAGCACCCAAGAGCCCGTGCTCTGCAACGAGACGCCAGCACAAGGAGAAGCCATGCACCTAGAGAGGAGACCCCGCAGACCACAACTAGAGAAGCCCGAGCAGCAACCAAGACCCAGCATAGCCAAAACTAAACAGAGAAAAAAAATGTTTTAAAAGAACACGCAGATTGTATTAACTTCCAGGTTTTCCACCAAGGTTCTCCCCTCCTGCTAGATCAGTGCCCCCAAGGGGTCACCTGGAGGTGACATGAGAATGTTAAGGGGTCCCTGGAGTGAGAGGTGCTCCTGCGATGGTGGGAGGAGGGGTCAGGGATGCTGAGTACACAGGACATCCCCGGTCAGGGAATGACCTCCCCCGAAATGCCGCAGAGCCAAGGGGAGTTGGTCGACACTCAGGAAACCCATCTCCAGAAACTAGAGACCTGGTGTTCTGACTTCAAGAAGAAATTGTACCCACAAATCACATTTTATTAGCTGTCCAATGCCGCCTTCCATTCACGTCCTGGGTTTTAATTGGATTTTATGAACTACCAGTACAAATCAGTACAATGCATTTTGTTTTTTTTTACCCACCTGTTGGGGGCCAGAGTGAGGTACTCCGCCCGTGGCAAAGGTCATGAGGAAGGAGGCTCGACATGTGCAAAGGCGGGATCGAGCCTCAGGAGTCCCCCTGGAAATCCTCGAGCATCTACCCCCATAACCAGAGCCTGCCTACTTTACTACTTTGTGCTCTCACCTACACCTCTGACTTTACGGGGGGCTGTCCCCCACCACCTCTTTCGGAAAAGGAGTTAACTTAGAGCTCCAGTTAATAATAATTCCTGGGCGTGATAAGAGTGTTTTAACCTACAAACTCCTCTGAAGGTTCTCTGGCCTGCCTGACAGGCTTTTCTGGCCACATGTGATTGCTCACAGCCTCCCAACCGTGAGAGGCACGAGATGCTTTAAACCTTCTAAACACAGGTTCCTTAGAAAAGTTAGAAAACTATTAGTGTAAGTATAGTGGGCTGATTAGAAATTGTATTGGTGAAGGGTTTTTCATTTGTTGAGCCAATGTTTGTTGCTAAGTCTCCATATCCCCTGCCCTTACACACATTAATGAATATATAGAAGAAATAAGTATTAACCTTTGATATTAATCATGTTAGACCTTAGGCTAAGTAAATTCTTTCCTTAACTAAAACCCACTACACCCTCACCCTATAGGAATGTAACTTTATTTGGGTGGTGTCTGTTTTAAGAATAATCACCCCTGGAGAAATAAGTGTTCTGGTTGACTGACTGTTGTCACAAGGAGAGGGTCGTAAATTGTCAGCAGGCCCCCTGGCCAGAAGATGATGTAACACCCCTAAGACCTCTGTATACATTTGTATGAAGCACCTGACTTTAATAAAAGTCAGGACTGCTGTCCCCACGTGACTTTTGTATAACATCTCAGTGTATAAAAACAGACTCTGGAAAATAAAGAATGGGGATCAGTTTCTCGAAATACTGGTCTCCCCATGTCTCTCTCTCTCTCACTCTGGCTGAGTCTCCATCTGGAGCGCGGAACCCACCAAGCTTACTAATTTTGCCTGGGCTTCTAAGATCCGACCGGGGAGGCCTCAGTGTCTCCTCTCCTTCGGGAGAACAGAAGGACGCCTGCGGCCTACGTAAGTGGTGCAAGCTTCTTGTCTTGAAGTTTTATTGGTCTCCCGCGTAAACCAAGCTACTCAGCCTCTTTTCTCCACTGAATTTTCCTACTGAGCTATCCTTATTTTATTACTCTTTATATCTTTAATTAATATCTAATTGAAGCTATTGTATCCTGACCCTCGCCGACGCCATCCCCGCTTCGAATACCCTGGATCAGCCGGGGCTGGACCCCAGCACACCAACAGCTTGACTGTTCTTGGAGCTTTTAAACAATGAGTTGATTGTGGACAAACAGAAGGCAAGGCACATGAGAGATAATTAGCTTCTGTATCTGGTGCTGGCTAATAAGTAAATAATTTTCACATAAACATAGAAACCACTAAATGTTAACTGCGTTTATTTTTTTTAATAGTTGTAAAATGTAATAAAATGAGATTTTCAGAAGCATCTTGGTGACTGAGTAGAACAGCGTAATTTAAAAAACAATTAAGTCACTGCCGCTCGGCTGTGTTGGAAGATCCCACCTCAAAATCGTCTGTCCCACCGGCTGCTGGCGGGTGGAGTGACCTTTCATTAAAGACGTTTCCTTGTGTTTCTTCTCGTGGAAGCCAGAAGCCAGGAAGAGCACCCTGCTTAGAAAAGAGAGCGTTTGGTTCATACAGTCTGCTTTGGTTTATTTCAACAGGTAAGAAAGTGGTCCCCAGTTCCCCTGAGGAGAAAACGTGTTTTCTGACTTTTATCACCAGTCTGAATGAGTTTGTTTCCTTCTCTGTTAAGGTAAAAAGTACATTTTCTATTCCCACCAGTGTTCAGTTGCTCCACTTTGGAAATACTCTTCAGATAAAGTATCCGTGTGCCCGTGTGGTCAGCAGCCCCAAGCCACGCCATCCCCTTGATGACCGTCTGCTGGCCACTCCCCACAGGATCAGCGTCTGCCATATCCCCGGCTGTGGGTCACAATCTGATGCTCTGAACTGAACCAAGGCAGCGAAAAGTATCTTCTTAGAAAATACCAAAATGTAGCTAACTTGTGCTCTCTTCATAAGGCTTGCAAATGGGTAATTAAATAAGCAGAATATAACTCATAAGCCAAAAAAAGTGCATTTTTAAATAAAATTAACAGAGATGGTTAAAACTACAACCAAAAAGATGAGTAGATTACTTCTGGTTAATATTGGGGGAGATGATACAATAGCTACGAGTTTCTTTGTTTTCTCATTTTTAGTCCATTTGGTTTTGCTTACTATATTCACAAAGATCACCATGAGTGTATCTTTGAATTTCACACGGTCTCCTTGCCGGCATCCCGATCTCTCAGCTCCCAGACCCCAGAGAAGGGCTGATCACCCCTCAGACCGGGAGGCATGTGCTGGCCTTCCATCCTAATGAACTTTTTACAAAGCTTCCCTTCCTTCATGAATATTTCAATAAGCGCAGAACAACAGCACTCACTTTGCTGTAAACACAATCACAACCTCCACGCCTTCAAGCTCACAATGAGACCGTCTCTGTTGGTCGCCGCGGTTTGGTGTGTTTGGGCTGCTTCTGCAGCCAAGTAGGGGGGCGTTTGATGCTTCTTGCATAAGCTATACAGGCAGAAAGAAACCCCCCTCGTCCGTTTTACTAACCAGTCGAATGCTTTCCTTGCCCTTTTGGGGCAATATTTTTCCTTGTTGCAACGGCAAAAAGGAAAGAAAAAAAAAATAAAGAGTCTCCGCACCCCTGCTTCCCTGCAGGGGCCGTTCATGACTTCTTGCTGCCCGTCTTGTGTCTCTGTCTGCGGAGGTGGGCCTCGATCTCGTGCCGGAACACCAGCATCCCCAGCTGCCCGTGGGACGCCTCGTTCATGGCCTTGGACTGCATGCACATCCGGTACTGCTCGGGCGCCAGCTCATCCTCGCAGCGTTTCTCGTGCCACAGGTGGAAGAGGCCCCGCGCGGGTGCGCGCACCACCACCAGATTGCTGTGCAGGTACTTGCGGTAGAGGTGCACGTCCTCGCCGCCCCAGCCTCTGATGTCCAGGTCGAAGCCGCCTGCGGGGCAGAAGACACGGCTGAACGCGCGCCGGAGGGCCCTGGCTGGGCCCCGGCCCCACCCAGCACCAGCGCGCTCAGTAGAAGCAGCTTGGGGAGGTCTCCCCGCCCTGACCCCCCGAGCCCAGGTGGTGCGTGTCTGCCGGGGTCAGAGAACTCAGGAACCCCCCTGGCGAGACCGCACCCCAGGCCTCGCCGAATCCCGGAAGCCTGGGCAGCTGCAGCTGGGCTGTCGTCATAGCAACGTGGGGGTCAGCTATGCCCGCAGCGCCCCCGATGTCCCAACCCAAAACTCTGAACGGAAATTCGTGGGGCTCTGTCGAACGTGGCCCCCTCCTGCCCCTGCAGAGAAAAGACCAGGGAGGGCCCGGAGGTGTGAAAAATTCATGTCCTACAAAACTGCCCTCGCTCCTGCGGACTGGAGTCCCCAAAGCTGTGAGGGGCCCCCGCAAGCCGGTGAGAGGAGTCACTTTAAGAGGACTGGCCTCACAGTTCTGAAGTTTTACTTAAGACATCTTACTTCACATCACAGTGGCTCCTTCACACCTTTGTGAATGGTGACATCCCCCTGTCTATTAACTTAAAGCCACCACGTCCCAGACAGAACCGGGAAGCAGTGGCCACTTGCTTGTCACTGTTCATTGCTTCCAGAGACTTCCTGGCCTCGCATAAGAAACAGTGACTCAACACTCAGTGGCTGTGTCATTTAGCCGGATTCCCTGCAGCCCCCAGGCCACGCTGCTCTGATGGAGCCAGAAGTTGGGGGCGGGGCTCGACACACCCCTGCCTGTGAGCAGGGCCGCTGGGCAGTTGAGGAAACACGCAGGATTCTGGGTCGGGGCCCAAAGTCAAGTCTTGTTTGTCACACCAGCGGCCGCTGTGCCTCTCTTAAGTCCAAATTCGATAAACGTACATCATCGCAGAGTCACTTTTCCTTGCACACAGAACAAGGAAACAAGAGTTTCTCAAAATGGAAATTTCCTTCAGAAAAGTTTTAAAATAGGTCATTTTTGAAAATTAGATTTACACATAATAATTTAGGCCATTTAGAGAGAAATCGAAGCACACCCGTGGTGACCTGCTGGGAATCTGAGCACACTCGCCAGAGACCCTTGACTTGTGTGTTCTATTCTTTCTTACAGGGCTTAACTTCAAGACATTAGGTGGTTTTTTTTTTCTCTTTCTGTTTTCTGGCTGTGCCACAAGGCATGCAGGATCTTAGTTCCCTGACCAGGGATAGAACCTGTGCCCCCTGCAGTGGAAGCTCAGCATCTTAAACACTAGACCTCCAGGAAGTCCTTTGGGCTTTTATTTAGTTAGGTGATTTCTTTGAGGGTCCTATAGTCCCTGCTGTCTACCAGACTTCCTGGAACTCCTCAGATCAACTCACTGACCTTACAAGGAGAAGCCCAAGGCCTTGGGCGAGAGGGGAGGCGGTGAAGAGAGAACAAGACTGGGGACCCCCAGGAGACGCAAAGGTGGGTGTCTCCACGTGAGGACAGGCCTCCAGGGGACCACCCAAGGTCCTGGGCCCAAGATCACGGCTCTGGCCTGTTCACTCATCCCCTGGTTGTGTACAATCCACGCCATTCCCTCTAGAGGCTGGAGAGTGGGTGCTGCCCTGGGGAGTGATGTGCTGTCTCCCAGGGGACAGGAGACCCTTGGGGCTCTCTAGCTGTGAGGTCCCTCTGCCTCTCTGAGACTTGGCCTCCAATCTACAACCTTTCCCCTCTGGGTTCTAGATGTGTGTGTGTGCGTGCATGCACATGCATGTAGGCATCGGTGTACATACGTGTGCCCGTGTGCCCGTGTGCATGTTGACAGTGCCTGCACACTGGGGACCTGAAGTGATGTCTAGGATTTTCACAGGTTCAGCACAGAGAAACTGGGACCCTCCCAGCCCTTCCATCCAGGGGATCCCCTCCCCGTGGAGGATGCTCTGTGCAGAGGGTGCAGGGCCAAGCCCTGAGAGACTTGGTCTGGAGCCACGTTTATGCAGCGACCTCCCAGGGAGTGGCCTTCTTAGGGACCCGCACGGTCTCCATCAGGGAATGGGCTCTGGGCTCACCTATGTTGATGAAGTCGGACTGGTACTGGCACGTCATCCCGAACCCGAAATCTCTCCAGAATCCAGTCTCCTTCTTTATGACCTGCAGGGAGAGTGCCATCACTGGACGGAGGGAGATGGAGTGGACATGGGGGCAGGGGGAGCCGCTGACACAGTCACCCTCTGGTCGGGGCGTGGATGACCAGGCACAGCAACATCCCCCTCTGTCCTCAACATGCCCGGTGACTTATGGCACCTCTAGCTGGGGTGTTTCTAGATGTAGGCTTCCACACACACACACATACACACAGAGACCAGTGGGGAAGGCCGGTTTGGGGCAGCACCATGGAAAAGCCATTTGTGTGTCCAGCCCAACACCGGGCTGGGGACGTTTGAAAGAAGGAGAGAGAAGGACCTGGAACTCAGCCATCCTGGCCCAGGGCGCGAACAGGACCCCTCAGGGGATGAAAAGAAAGCCCGAGTCAGCAGTGCTGGCCCAGGATGAGGACGTGGTGAAGCCAGGTCCTGGGGACACGCTCTGTCCACTCATCCATGGACTGCTTTAGTACCATCTGCTCTCCCAGTCTGAATAGTTGGGGGTGGTCCCCTCTGGGTGAGGATGCAACTGTAAAAAGCCGGGCCAGGACCTGTGCATGTCTCACTTCAAAAGTCCATTTCCAACATACTTGTTGGAGCAGCAAGACTTCAAAGGTGTTTTTTGTTATTTATATATGTGCGGCTGCAGTAAACCTGCAAACAGATTTGTGACCGTATTGGTTATTTTCCCAGATTCATTCTGGAAACTCACGTAGGTGCTGGGAGGAAAGGAGGCCCCCCAGCAGGGTCCCCTCCTGTCTGCAGTCTCCACCTGGGACGCCAGGCCTGGGTCCCCGCTAACTGGAAACAACACGTCCTGACCCACAAGCCCGCCGGCCAGCACATCTGCCTCAGGCAGGCCCCCCGTCCCTCTGTTTCCTCTTCTTTAATCAGGAGGTTGAGCCAAGTCGCCCCGAGGGCTCGTCCAGCCCAGCACCTAAACACTCACTCCCTACTGCGCCCACATTCCTGAGGGCTCACTCTATTCGTGGGTGAGCATCCTTGCTTCAGTCGTGTGCCACTCTTTGTGACCCCATGGACTGTAGCCCACCAGGCTCCTCTGTCCATGGGATTCTTCAGAAGAATACTGGAGTGGGTTGTGATGCCCCTCCAGGGGACCTTCCAAACCCAGGATCAAACACACTTGTCCTGGGACTCCTGCATTGCAGGCAGATTCTGCACTGTTGAGCCACCAGGGAAGCTTCACTCTATCCACTGCACAGGCTAGACTACACTCAACAAATGGCCTGCAGAAGCCGTGATGGACTTAACATTCCCTTTACCCTGCAACCAACGAGACCACCTTATTCTACTGCAATCTACACACACAGAGGTCATCGGCACTCCGCCTGGCATGAACCAGACCAAGGAGAAGGAGGGCCAGGAGGGGGCCTGTGTCCTCCCAGCTCAACTCCAGAACAAAGGCCCGCTGCAGAATAAGCCCCCAGCAACAATAATAATTTATTAGTATCAGCTGGAGAGAGTTCACAGGGCAGGAAAGCCTAGGAAAATCTCCACCGCGTCCCTTTTTAGAAATGGCTTCTGCTCCCCTCCGGCAGTGGCAGGGACACTGTTTCTCCCGAAGCTGATGGCTCCTGTCCTTTCTGGCGGTGGGGACAAGACCTGGGTAAAAATGCAGTGAGAGAGTAGCCCCAGCACCCCAACTTCAAACTTGTGGCGGAGGCCTCCCTGGAATTTGAGAGAAAGCCCCAAGTGGGGAAAACAAGGGCCAGTGCTGGGGAAGAAAGTGGGATTACGGAGGTGGCCAGCCAGGACCCACTGAGTGGATGCAGAGCCCGGCAAGGTGTGACCCTCACCTGGGGACAGTGGGACAGAGGAAGGTGACCTGTGGGCGGGGAATGAGGACACACACACTTCTCAACACGGGCTCTGAAGCCCACAGGCCACGGAAAGCTGGTATCGGAAGCGCATGTGGACATTCAGCCCTTCGTGGGGACGGACCTGGTGGTGCCCTCAGCAGGTACCGTCGGGGTACGCTGAGGGCGTACAGATGGGCCCGTACAGACGGGCACGCTGAGGGTGTACAGACATGCCCGTACAGACGGGCACGCTGGCCGAGTCCACACCCTTCAACTGGAGCCTGAGGGGCCTCGAGTGTGCGTCAGACCACAGCCCGGCCCCATCCAAGCCCTGTAGTGGGTTAGCTCCCGCCGCCCCGAGGCCATCAGAATAAAACCTGTGGGGAACTCCAGGGCCCACAGAGGCCCCGGGTGATCTGCTCCTGCCTGCCCTGCCCGTCTTGGGTCCCCGTGAATGTGCCAGGTTCACAGGCCTCCAAAGGCTGGACACCCGCTGGACACCATCCAGCCAGGGTCGCCCACCACGGGGACTCTGCTGAGAGTGGTCACGCTGACCCCCCCGCCAGCATCAGCTCCCACCTGGAGTCCCATGGGCCGGTTTACATTTTCCCTGAAACACCATGGCTCCCGGAAGCTCTCCTGCTGATGGGCTGTTTCGGTCTGCGGTCCACACCCACCCACCACCACTGGCAAACACAGGCTCCGGGTCTCCTTCACGGCTAGACCTGCAGCCCCCCGAACACAGTGCACAGGCGCCGGCCCTCAGTCACCCCTCCGCCAGAGAAGGAGAGCGCCCGGCCGCCGGAGACAGGCACAGCTCCGGTAGGGAATGCTTAGCCGCGAGGAGTTCAGCCCAAGGCCTAGGCATCCACCGAGGAGATCCCCAGAACTGTGAGATCTGGACCCACAGATAGAAAGGCTTCCGCCTTCCTAGGCTCAGAACAGATGGCTCGACTTCTTAGAACCTCTGCCCCCGGCTTCCGGACGGGGCAGAGCGACACACACGGGCGATGTCCACCACGTCAGAGGAGGAGGAGACTGCAGACGATGGTGATGCCGTAAGGGGAGCATCGCCCGGCCGGGATGGCACCCGTTTCTGGCGCCCTGCTCGTCACAAGGCCGCCTGCCCCTCCGCCAGCCCCGTCTCCACGCTCCGAGCCCAGCAGGCACCGCCCGTGCCGGCCACACCCCGCAGGATGGTGGTCACGCGACGGGAGTGATGACTTCTGATCAGGACCGAATGCCAAGCACAGATCAGCCTCTCCCCACAGATGCAGGAAGGCGGCTCCCCACAGTCACGCAGGAAGCATGCTCGGTCAGAAGGTAAACAACTACAAATACTCAGGCAGAATATTTCCTCTACGTCAGAGACAGGCTCCCCAGAACCAAGGCTGCTGCATCTGGCCGGCCTCACGTCACCGGAAACCCCACAGGCCCGGGGTCTGCAGGCCTGCCTCTCGCCTGGCCAGTGCTCCGCTGACGTCCTGGGATGCTCCATAAACACCTTCCGGGAAGGGCCTGCCCCGGGCCAGGCATCACGCAGTGAGCAGCGGACACCCTGGTCTGCGGGTCCCGGGGCCAGGCTGCCCCTCATCCTGCAGTAGGAGGGAGTCCCCAACCTGTGCCCCAGCATGGAGAGTTCTGAACAAGTGGCACCCAGCCCTGAGCTGCAAGGTTCTCCCTGTGATGTGAGCGGGACAGTCCTTTTCACAGGACCACGCAGGCAGAGAATGCCAGCTGCCCCAAGGCCATGGACACAGCATGCGTTAGTGGGACTCTCGGTTCTCAGGGAGAGTCTGCTAGTGGAACAAAGAAAAACAGACCAAAGGATGACCCAGGCCCAGTTACCAGTTCTTAGAAGTTTAAACTGAAAGTTGGGCCAGTGACAACGTCCTCTTTGGACGAAAGGAGAGAGAAGGGTCTAAGCAGAGAGAGCTGAGGCCGGGCCTGCACACCAGGCATCGTGGCCTCAGTGCTGGAGAGATGGCCCTGGGGGGCGGGGGCAGGCAGCTCGGGAGACCCCGGACAGGGCTGCCCGCTGGCAGAGCAGTGGGCCAGTGGCAAACTCTTCTTTGGACAAAAGGAGAGAGAAGGGCCTAAGCAGAGAGAGCTGAGGCCGGGCCTGCACACTAGGTGCATGCTGACCACTCGTCAGACAGTGGGGGGCAGGGCCACGTGGCAGAGGGAGCAGCCAGGCATCGTGGCCTCAGTGCTGGAGAGGAGATGGCCCTGGGCGGGGGGGCGGGGCGGGCAGCTTGGGAGACCCCGGGCAGGGCTGCCCGCCTGGCAGAGCAGCGGGTCACACCCGGGTGCCAGGGTCTGCAGACAACTCCTCTGTGATCAGTCTGAGGGTCAGATTGTGGAGGGCAGTTCACCCCCAAAGGAATCAGGGGTCAGGGCTGTGCTGGTATGGCCAGGACCAGCAAGGAACTCTCTCCTCAGCTCTGTTTCGAGACGTCAGAGGGCGCCCAAACCAGGCCCCGTGGGAGGACTGACGTCTGGAAGACAGGCAGCTCCTTCTCCCTTCACAGATGGGGCTTTGAACACTTCATTTGGAGCATACCACATGGTTTGTGGGATTTTAGTTCCCTGACCAGGGATCGAACCTGTGTCCCCTGCATTGGAAGCGCAGAATCTTAACCACCGGACCATCAGCAAAGTCCTCAAAGATTTCTTTTTTTTAATAGAATTAATCTGTGTTTTGGAATTTCATCTCTGGCCTAAGGTGACAGAGAGACTGGAGCGTAAGGAGAGAGGATTTCTGACAGCTTCTTGCCTGGGGCCTCAGCAGGAACTGACAAGGCTCAAACCGGGAAAGGGGATGTCTGAAATTAGCAATTATTTAAATTAGGGTTATTCCTTTCTTGGAAGGCTGTTTCTACACTAAAGCATCAGCAAGGCTCATCTCAGGTTTAAAACTCAATAGGTCAAACAATAGTATGAAATCCCATGATTTCACTTAATGCTGATTACCAACTGTACTCAAATGTACAGAAAGAAGTAACCCGAACACAAAAGAAGATCCCTTAAGTTTGGTTTCTTGCCTTTGTCTGCAGGCAAATGTTATCAGATGTCATCCAATGTCAGAGGCAACAGCCAGAAGTGATAAGTGGTACCCAAGTCATCAGCAGGGCTGCCGGCAAAGCCTGCCTCTTGTCTGGACGTGGCCGTCACCTGTCACAGCCGAGTTCTGCATTTGAGCTTTGCCTTCCCCTTGATACAGACGTGTTCCAGCGAAGGCTCTCGAGAATTTATTAATAAGTATGTGTCGGATGTTTCAAGACTGAGCCAAAATGAACCCCTGGCAGGAAGTCTTTCCTAATTCGCCCACCTCCAATCACCACCTTTTATTTTACCCCCTCTCTGCACCCACACGTCCTCTCTCCACCGTATTAACTTCTGGGGTTGGATGTTCTCCTCTGACATTTCCCTTCTGTTTCGGTTCTCACCTAAATCCCAAGCAAAACTGTTTCCATCACACTAGGTAAGTGAATCCCGGTATTGACCTGAGCTCTAGCTGGCTGTGTGACCCAGGCTGAGTCTAGGAGAAAGAGTGAAGGTCTCAGGTGGACTTGGATGTGAGTGGTCAAGGTTGCAGGAGAGCTCAGAGGCCTCGGAGCTGTGGACACAGCAATCTGAGTTCTGCTTCTGACCTGACCACTTATCCTGAGGATCTGAGAAACTGGTTTGACCAGATTCTCCAGCTTCCCTACAGGAACAGCAACAAAAGGATGAAACTTTTAAACTGTTCAATGAAATGACATCCCTGCAAGAAGTAAGGCCTTGATTTGAAGCTGAACCACGAAGCCCATTCAACGTCAAATGCAAAGCAGTACTTTGTTTAAAATCAGAGGAACTAATACTGAATGGCTGAAAGGAAATAAACCTGGAATTCGATTCCCACTGGAGCCCTATGAGAAGCTAAGAACTCTATGGAAAGGAAATGTGAAATTTCTCTGTCTCAACAGGGGCGGTTATCACCCCTAAGTAGGTAAACTTGGTTCTTGGGGAGTGAAGAGCTCTCACAGTGTTGATGTGCAGAGCACCTGAGTATATACACAGCATGCAGAGTCGGACAAAGAAGCTGCGATATTCAAACTTCCCTGGGGGAGAGAGGATGATGGTCAGGCTCCAACTGGGGCGGGGTGCAGAATCACCCTTGTCCAGCCTGCAGCAGCCCAAGCTGGAACTTTCTGGAAAAGGTCATTATATATCAGCTGCCAGAGAAGAACAGGAAGGGGACCCAGGATGCGGGGCGGGGGGGCGGGTGGGGGTGGCGGGGATGGGAGAGAACAGGTTTTCCTACATCTGGAAGCTTCAACACAGAATTGGCCCTCCTAAAGAACTTCTTAGAACACGTGTTCAATGAAATCAGCTTCCCTTCCCACTGCAGGAAAGCACTGGGGAGTCCAGCACTCCTCAGGGTCACAGGGAAGCTTCTGTTCTCCAGCGTGAGAGGAGACAGGACGCGGCTTTACCTCCACAAGAGACAGGGCTCTCAAGGCAGTGGCCCCCGCCCGCAGCCTGAGCCCGCATCGGCTTTAGACAAGCCCCCTGGTCTCTGCAGACGATGGCAGCTGGGTGACAACAACCCTGGGGGGCGTGCCTTCCAGCGACACGGGGACTCTCTGCTGCCTTCACCCATCTTTCTGAAACCTACACTGTTTCTCTGCTTAAAGGACCAACGAAGACATCTCAGCTTAAGGAGTGCCTGGGTGCTGTGTCTACCATCACCTGTGCACCAGGATCTCAGCACAGAGTCCCTCCCACACTCCTGTGAAAGCCACCTGGCTGGTAACACTTCCAATGCTAATGGAACGGTAAGTGGGAGCAGTGATCTGGCCCCGTGTCCCTAACTCACTGTGTGCTCGGGGGGTCAGCCACCTCTTTCTAACTTTCATCTTCTGCCTGTCCAATCGGAGCCTGAATCTCAGCTTTCTTACCTCGTAGCGCTTTGCAATAATAAAGGGAAAACGTGCTTCGTCCATAATACAATGATATTGGTTTCCAAAATGCCAGAAGAAAGCTATGAAGGTGTGAAACTACCTTTCTTAAGGTATTGCTCCTGTTTACTTCCCACTTTTAAACACTGCAAGTACTTTTTAATGGATGAGGTGCTGGAGCAAAGGCCAGAAAATCTGCCAAACTTACAAATTACTTAAGGAAGCAACCCTCAGATTTCCACTCACCTCCACTCGTGGCCAGGTGCCCCTGGGAACGACAGCCATGAAACAGAGCACCCCCCACCCAGGCCCCAAGGGGAGCACTCACCAGCTGCTGCTCCAAAGCAGGGATTGCATCGTGATGGCCGTATATTATGCCTGGATTGTACTGACTGAAAAGGACGGGATAAAACACCTTCTTCCCTGCACATCAGAAAACAAACATTCGCTTAAAGGGACAGATAAAGCTATTAGGCTTATTCACTTATATTCAACCCTCGGACACACCCCTGGCGTCTGCATGCACGTCCCTGTTTCTCTTCACTAGACCCTGACAGATCTTAGAACCGCAGCAGGTAGACCAGATGGACAGACTTGGATTCCTGACTTCCCAGAATGGGGGTGATGCTCCAAGGGCTGATGGCCAGTGGCTCCAGCATTGGACACCACCAGTGGGAATGGGTGTGAACAAGGGTCTCAATGCCCCCTGCCCAGCCAGATCTTAACCCTTTAACTACTGGCTCTCAGGGCAGCTGGCCAGGGTGACCTCAGGCAGCAGGAACAGACTCAGGGAGCCCAGGGTGGCTGCTCTTTATCCACTGACACAGAAGCATTTCAGGTTTTTTAACAACCAACACAGCCATTCCAGTGGCTAGCAGTTGAGTGTCAGCCTTGCCACTGAGTCCCAGGCTTTGAGAACAGTTTTTGGGTCGTGGGTTCTTTCTGCTCGGGGCCCCTCCTGCCCTGGGGGCTGCGCACAGACACGCCCTCCCTGTGGTTTCAGCCCACGTCCTCCCCACCATACTTGCTCCTGGTTATCCCCTGAAGCTGACCTCCCAGGAGAGAACAGAAAAGGGGTTATGGACACGCCTTTGGGACTGAGAGCCTGGAGCTACGGTAGCCAACAGGCCCCCAGCGCGACACCAAAGGAGGAATCAATGAGACAGCTCCCCTGTCTCCGTCACTGGGGGGCCGAAGGCTGATGTGGAGCTGGTGATCAGAGCGAGCTGTGCCGAGAAGGGTGCCCGGGAGGGGAGCCCACCTGGCTGCGCGTTCAGCCTGCAGGTGTTGAGGAACTCGGAGGTGAAGTAGATGTCCACGTCGCAGAAGAAGAGCAGCACGTTGCTGCCCTTCCAGGAGCGGGCGCCCACGTCCAGCCCCTTCCCCCGAGAGAATTCTCCGCTCAGCTGGATGAAGGTGAAGTTCCTGAAGTTGGCGGCTCTGAAAGGGAGACCAGACACGGTCACTCAGGGGCCCAGGCTCGCAGGACAGAACTCCCTGGAAAACGCACAGCCAAGGCCCACGGCATCCCGCCACGTGTCCTCTGCGACCTGAGGGCGCTGGGATTAAGGACATGAAAATATCTAGTGAAGTCTGGACGTGTTTTGACGCTCAGTCATGTCCAACTCCTTGTGACCCCCTGGACTGTAGCCTGCCAGGCTCCTCTGTCCATGGAATTCTCCAGGCAAGAATACTGGAGTGGGTAGCTTGTCCCTTTTCCAGGGGATGTTTGCAACCCAGGGATGAAACGTAGGTCTCCTGAGTTGCAGGCAGATTCTTTACTGTCTGAGCCAGTATAAGTACCAATTTATTTCTTGTTTCTTCCCATATTGAAAACAACTGTCAAGGCTAATGTGAGGGAGAGAACACGAGCCACAGAAGACCAGGCAACAGAACCTGGGACAACCCCATGGCCCTGGAGCCAATGAAACTGAAACCGCTGGCCAAAGAAACATAGCCACGCTGCCACGGCCCCACCAAGCAGCTCCTCGTCAGCGCTGAAGTCCAGGCGGCCAGCAGGACGGTCTGGGTCTATCCCCAGACACTTACACCTGGACCCCCTTTCCCACCCATAGGTGAAGCGGCCAAACATGCCAAGGACACACCACTGGGATTCAGAAGGTTGGGGCATCTGGGGCCTGGCTCTCCTGTGCATTAAGGCTGTGATCTAAGTAAGCCCATAAATCTCCTGGAGCCTCGGTTGCCTCACCTGCAAAACGGAAATAACGACACCTTCCTTAACTGCTCAGAGTTACCAGTGAGGCAAGCATTGCCAAGAGCATAAAGCACTGGGTAAGTATCAGCCAGTCTGTTACCAGCACAGGGCTGGGTAAGGGAGTCCAGGTGTTTCTTCACTTGGCTGTTCCTGCCCAGAACCTTCTGAAATGGGGCATGGCTTGAACAAAATTCCAGGAATTCATCCAGTACCGAGTGGGATGGGGCTGCTTCTCCCAGAGAGAACCAGACACCCACTCTGGTCCTACTGGAGCGCCCAAGTCCACCTGTACAGGCCTTGCATCCAGCCAGCACCCCCTCCTGCTGGCTGCATGTACCTCTCCTGCCTGATGGCTTCCTTGCTCCTGGCTCTGAACCCTCCCCCAACCCAGCCTATCCCACCCCCCAAGTTCTCTCTAATCTCGTTGCCTCAAAAGAGGTTCAAAAACCCATGTGGTGATGGTTGAGTCACTAAATCATGTCCAACTCTTGCGACCCCGTGGACTGTAGCCTGCCAGGCTCCTCTGTCCGTGGGATTCTCCAGGCAAGAATACTGGAGTGGGTTGCCATTCCCTTCTCCAGGGGGTCTTCCCGACCCAGGGATCGAACCTGCATCTCCTGCATTGCAGGTGGATTCTTTACCATCTGAGCCACCAGGGAAGGCTCCTCAATAACCCATACCCACTGTCTGAAGTCTGAAACTGTCTTGGGTGAAGGTCAACACAAATGCAGAGCCATGAGCTTCACACATGCAGCTTAATCAGCGGAGCTAGCTCTGCTACCTTTTCCTGATCTGTCACCTCCCTTTAGACCTGGGCATGAGCTTGCTCATTTTTTATCCTGGAAACCTGGGCCCAACCTTGTCCGAGTCTGAGGCCAGACATGGCAGGAGGTCCGGTGGCTGGTGGAGCACCGCAGGGCGAGTCTGGAGCCTTGGGCCAGGCTCTGGAGCCGCCCAGCCCCACTGGGTGCTCAGCAGGTGCTGGCGACTAAACGTGTCCACAGACGAACCACTCCAGTCCAGCCCCGCCCCGCGTTACCCGGGCAGTCATTTCACTTCTGGCTGCTAAGCCTCATGGATGCGTTCAGGCCCTTCACAAGCTAAGATTCCACTGCTGGCTGATTCGCTCTACGTGAGGGGGAATCTCCTCTTTCTGAACTCCATCTCGACTCTTCTCCCCGGGCAGGTGGCCCCGGATCCTATTTCCTGAGGCGCGCCTTGAGGTTGCGTCCCAAAGCTTCCCCCAAAAGGCATGGTTCGGCCTCCTTGTCCCCAGAGAAGACATCCAGCTGACATGCAGCCCTTCACCATCCTCCCACCCCACCGGAGGTTTCTGCAGCCCACCTCCCCCTGCCCTACCTGGTCACTTTCCAGGGCGGTTCTACCCTTGAGAGATGCGTGACTCTCCACCTGTTCATCTGAGCCAGCCTCTCAGGACGCATCCCCCGCCGGGGGGCCCGGCTTCCTCTCAGAGCTGCAGCAGATCTGTGCTCTCGACAGTCTCACAGTCCACACTCTGTGGGACCCGCCCAGCCCACGGGGACATCCATCAGCTGATTTCCAGGGCAGGCAGGGCTGCCCTGCTGAAGCATCAAATCCCGGTTCAGATGTATCTGACCCAGGACTCAGGTGCCTCCTCCCAGAGGCTTCCCAAGGTCTGTCATTAGAGCTTTCAAATAGAAAAAAGGCTTCCTATTTGAACAACAGCAAGTAACTTCTGCCAAGAGTGGAGGAGGGCAGGTCCCTGAATTGTGATGTTAAAAGACACTCAGGATTTTCGTCCCAAATAGCCTACGGTTTATCGGTGCTGACATACCAAATATTTACACAAATAGCGTATTTGCTACTTACTGTGTAGAATGTCACACATTTACACAGTCGAGTCACGGTGAATAGTTAAAATAATACAGGCAGCGTTAGAAACTGAACTACCAGGGCTTCCCTGGTGGCGCAGGGGTAAAGAATCTGCCTGCCAACGCAGGAGACTCGAGGTCAATCCCTCATCCAGGAGGGTCCCACATGCCACAGAGAAGCTAAGCCCATGTGCCACAACTACCGAGCCTGTGCTCTGCAACGAGAGAAGGCATTGCAATGAGAGAAGCCACCGCAACGAGACAAGCCAACACGAGAAGCCCGAGCAACGCAGCAAAGAGTAGCCCCGCTCGCCACAGTGAGAGACAAGGCCTCACAGCACGAAGACCCAGCACAGCCAAAAATAGATAAATTATATATGTATGGACTTCCCTGGTGACTCAGATGGTAAAGCGTCTGCCTACAATGAGGGAGACCCAGGTTCAATCCCTGGGTCGGGAAGATCCCCTGGAGAAGGGAACGGCTACCCACTCCAGTATTCTGGCCTGGAGAATTCCATGGACTGTAGAGTCCATGGGGTCACAAAGAGTCGGACACGGCTGAGCGACTAACACTTTCACTTTCTTACTGAACTAACATCCGGGAAGACGAGCAGCCTGGGGGCTGAGCGAGTGGCAGGGAGATGACTGAGCAAGAGCTACAGGTCTGGGGGGATGGTGGCTGGGGGGGACACACGTGCCCCAAACAGAGGTCAGTCTCATCTGTTCCACCCCCTGGTTCCCCAAACCCTGGTCTGAAGTGAAAGTGAAAGTCGCTCAGTCATTTCTGACTCTTGGCAACCCCATGGACTCTACAGTCCATGGAATTCTCCAGGCCAGAATACTGGAGTGGGTAGCCGTTCCCTTCTCCAGGGGATCTTCCCAACCCAGGGATCAAACCCAAGTCTCCCGCATTGCAGGCGGATTCTTTACTGCTGAGCCACCAGGGAAGCTCAAGAACACTGGAGTGGGTCCCAGCACCTGCCGGCGGCACGGGGACCGTGTACTAAGAGGATGTGCAAAAGCAAGGTCACGTTTCAACACAGAACACCGACTTGCTGCAGTGGGTCATTGGTGTGGGGATGTGCACAGCACGACCACAGGCCCAGCCCGGATGCAGAGGCACACAGGCCGGGGGCCATGCTGAGCTCTGTCCATCTCCACCCCCTCCGCCAAAAGACGGGCACGGATGGTGTGGACACGCAGGGACCTCCTGCATCAGCTCTGCGGTCTCCTCCCTGGGGGATCCACTTCCTCCACAGACTCCAGGGAAGATCCCCCCCGATCCTCATGGTCCCTATCGAGTGGCATCCCCTCCCGCCCTCCCGTGGGACGAGGTGTCCTCTCTGGGCCCCCAGGCGTCGGGGCCAGTCCCTCCTCCATCCTCCGGGACCCAGTGCCCTCTCTCACGCCCTGTGCACTTGACCCCCCTGGCCTGCAGGACAGGGGCTGCCCTTACCTCTATCGTCAGGGGCTATCAGCGCTTGCAGTAAACGGTGCCCATGGGACGCAGAGCAGCTCCGTAAACACCAGATGAGTCAGGAGATGAGTCCATGGACTCAGACCTGGGACCTGTGGGAGGCGCTGGCCCAGGACACCACCTCGTCCTCTGGGGTGGGCCTCCCTCCCCAATCCGGAAGACGCCCCAATCAACTCTTTCTCAGGCACAAACCCAAGCTTTACAGAAGATTACAAATACGTCAGTAAAAGGAAAAAAAGAGTGCTGAGGAAAATACGATGTAATTTGGCTTGAAATATTTCATTTACCCATACAAAGAAATGTAATATCTAGCGGCATGTCCAGAGTAACACGGGCTTCTCAGGTGAAGCTAGTGGGAAAGAATCTGCTTGCCAGTGCAGGAGACGCAAGAGATGCAAGTTTGATCCCTGGGTTGGGAAGATCCCCTGGAGGGGAGCATGGCAACCCACTCCAGTATTTTTGCCTGAAAAATTATATGGGCAAGAGGACGCCTGGTAGGCTACAGTCCTTGGGGTTGCGAAGAGTCGGTCACTACTAAGCAACTGAACACACAAACGAGAGTAAGTGCCTTGTAAGAAACGGGGTTTTTCACAGCATCACATTTTTTTCCTGTGTAATTTCTTGTTATGAATCAGAGTCTGCAGCTCCAAATGGCCCCAGAATTACTTATAATTATTTCTTCTCTTTTCTTCTTGAACTGTAATTATCGACTGACAAAATTCTTGAGCTTCTCCTTCAATTCTTTTCTCTTAATATAAGTCCGATGCATGGGGTCTCCTCCAGGTTAGGTGTAGTCATGCTGACAGAGTTTAAAATGACCTGAGGAAGCTACTGTTTCAACCGAGACTTAATTTCTTTAATTGACTTGCATTTCCCAGAACTGCTGGCTTAAAAATGATAAAAGATCTTGCTGTCTAATGTGATCTACTCTAATATCAATATCTTCTGACTGCTACAAGGAAATTATCTTAATGTGACACTTCCCACAAAAGCCCTTCATTAAAAAAAAAAGCACATTTAAAAATTTACATAGAAATACACATTTAATGTATAACTTAAAAATTTAAATCTAACATCCCTGAACACTGACATTGCTTATGACTTCTACTTACTAAAGGGATATGAATACAGTAAATAATTTAAAGCTAAACATATTCCCAGCTAGTTTTTCATAGCAGGCATTTTAAAAAATTTAGAGTTCTCTAGTTTCTGAGCTTATATACAAGCCTGCTTATACAGTTGTTTCAGCAAGTTTCTTTTGAAAAGATAAACAAAATTGACTAACCTTCAGCTTATTATCTTGAAAAATAACAGATGACTCAAATCAGCAAAATTATAAACAAAAAAGGAGACATTACAGCTGATACCACAGAAATACTAAATATCATGAGACAACTGTGAACAATTACATACCAACAAATTAGATAACAGAAATTGATTAGTTCCTAGAAACATACATCTTATCAAGACTGAATCATGAAGTAATAGAAAATCTGAACAGACAAATAATGAACAAGGAGATTGAATCAGTAGTCAAAAATCTCCCCAAATAAAAACCCAGGGCTGGCTGACTTTACAGATGAATTCTACCAAACATTTAAAGAATTAATGCCAATCCTTCTCAAACGCTTCCAAAATATTGAAGGGAGAAGAGCATTTCCAAAGTCATTTTATGAGGCCAACATTACCCTGGTACCAAAGTCAAACAAAAACACAAAAGGAAAGCTACAAGCCAACATCCCTGAACATAATGCAAAATTTTCAACAGAATACTAGCAAATTGAATTCATGAGTTCATTAAAAGGATCACACACCATGATCAAGAGAGATCCATCCCTAAGATGCAAGGATGGTTCAACATCTGCAAATTAATAAAATGTGATACACCACATTAACAGAATGAAAAATAAAAATTTTATTATCATTTAAATAGATGCAGAAAAAATTCAAACATCCTTTTATGATAGAAACACTCAACAAATTAGGAATAGAAGGAATGTACCTAAACATAGCAAAGGCCATATTCTAGAATCCGCAGCTAACACCATCGTTCTCTCTCAAAGTCACTCAGCTGCATCCGACTCTTTGGACCCCACGGACTGTAGCTCCTCTGTCCACAGAGTTCTCCTGCCAAGAATACTGGAATGGGTAGCCATTCCTTTCTCCAGGGGATCTTCCCAAACCAGAGATAGAACTCAGGTCTCCCACATTGCAAGCAGATTCTTTACCGTCTGAGCCACCAGGACAGCCCACTAACATCATAATCAACAGTAAAAATGTAAAAGCCTTTCCTCAAAGGTCAGGAACAAGACAAGTGTCCATTCTTGCCACTTTTAAACAGCACAGTATTGGAAGTCCATGCACTGGAGAAGGAAATGGCAACCCACTCCAGTGTTCTTGCCTGGAGAAGTCCAGGGATGGGGGAGCCTGGTGGGCTGCCGTCTATGGGGTCGCACAGAGTCAGACACGACTGAAGCGACTTAGCAGCAGCAGCGGCACCAAAGTAATTAAGCAAGAAAATGAAATAAAACGCATCCATCTTGGAAAGAAAGAAATGAAACTGTCACTATTTGCAGATGACATGATACTATATATGGAAGACCCTAATGACTTCACCAAAAACCCATTAAGAAGTAACAAATGAATTTAGTACCGTTGCGGGAAACAAATTAACATAAAAATCAGTTGTGCCTTTATCAGTACAGATGTATAATTACTGCTTTATGCAGTTATCTATTAAATGAGAGAGGAAAAAAGCTATACACAAAAAAATACGTTTTTACTGTGTCTTCTGTTAATGTAGTTACTTTTCTGGCGCTCTGTGTTTCTTTGTGTGGATTTGAGTTTAGTATCCTCTCCCATCAGCCACAAATACTCCTTTCCTTATTTCTTATTTACCAGTGACAAACTCTCTCAGTTCCTGTTCAACTGAGGATGTCTTAATTTCTCCTTTATTTTTGATGGATGGTTTTGCTGAATATAGAATTCTTGGTTGACAGAACTTCACCTTCAGCACTTTGAACATGCCATCCCACTTTCTATCTTATAAAGGATTCCTTGGCCCTGTTGAGTTGCTTCACTCCTGCTGCTTATGTAGAGAAGAACAAATCTGACTCCATATTGGATCTGCTTCTTTTACTTTAAACTTGGTATTCTACTGCTTTTGCTACAAGTTAAAAATGTTGCCTATAGCCTGAAATATACAAGAAGACTGTTCTCAAGGTCTTGACCTTTACAGGTATAACATTTTCCCATTCATATAGCGACAAAAAGTTGCAGGACAGGGAATAAGATTTGTCTTGTTGGACGTTAAAGGAACATTGTGACCTGTGAACAGCTGCAAGACCAAAGGATTCCAACACCAAGAGGTTTTGCAACAACCAACCACATTCCCTCCCCTTTCAGTAAAAGAGGAACTTGAATTCTAACTGGAGGAAGACGGTTCTTTGGGACATTAGTCCCACTTTGAAAATAAAGCCACTACTCCTTGCCCCAACACTGCATTTCTCAGTTTATTGGCCTACAACGTGGTGGGCTATAAAAGTTTGGACACAGTAACACAGATTCTTTTACTCTTTGTCTTTCAACTATTTGTTGCATGTCTTTGAGTTTTCCTGTTTGGAGTTTTTGAGCCTCTTGGGTGTGTAGTTTAATGTTTTCATCAAATACAGGGAGTCTGGGACCATTATTTCTTCAGGTATCTCTTCCTGCCTCTATGTCTCTCCTATCTTTCTGGATAGGATATCTCCCAGTATGTCTACGTTGGCATCCTTGATGGTATCCTACAGGCCTCTGAGGTTTACTCAGTTACTTTATTCTTTTGTATTTTTGTTTCTCAAACTGTATCATATCAACTGACCTAAAGTTCACTGATTCTTTCTTCTGCCCGATCAAACTGGATCTTGAGGCCCCACAGTGAAATTTTTATTTTAAATATTGTACTTTTCAACTCCAGACTTTCTATTTGGTTCTTGTTTTAACTGATCTCTCTTTATTTGGTGAGACAAGGCTCTCATATTTTTCTTTACTTCTTTAAACACCGTTTCTTTTAATTCCTTGAACTTATTTAATACAGTTGACTTCGTGTCTTTGGCTATTAAGGATTACACCTGGGCCTCCTCAGGAACAATTTCTAACAACGGATTTCGTTCCCTGCACATGAGCCAGAGCTCCAGCCATATACTGGCGCCCAGTGGCTGCCAAGCTGTGACTCCTATGGGCTGCTGGCCTTCAAGGTTATTGACGAGATGAAGGCAGGGAGAGGCATGGAAAAGAGGCAAGTTAAAGTTCACAAAGCTCCCTGTTCACACCGAGATTCGGTTATTTAGAGCACTTTCTATTCTATTGCAAGCTTTAATTTCCATAGTCTTATAAAAGTTGATTCTGACGATTTTTACTAATTTTCCCATTGCTTTTATGGAGGAGAATTTTTGCAAGGTCTTTATTCCACCATTTCACTGATATAGCCTTTAAAAAAAACTGCTGCATTATATTACATTGTATGAACTAAATTTCACTTAATTTTTTTCATAGCATATTTTCTCTAAATTTTTACTTGGAAAAATTTAAACCATTAGAAAGGTTGTAAGCATACTAAAGTACCTATATACCATTCACACAGGTTCATCAAGTGTTAAAATTTGGCTGTATTTCCTTCCTTCCTCTGAACCATTTGAGGTTACAGGCATCAGGGCAACTTCACTTTCAAAAATAAGGACCAAGATACATTCCTTTATAAATAACAGTGATGTACTTACACTCAAGAAAGTTAACACTATCACGATACTACAATCTATATGCCATGCTCAAATCCCCCAAAGAACCATTTGGAACACCTAAAAATACAGGCACATCTGCACAAAGAAGTGGTCACCAAGCTGAGTGGCGCTTGGTCCCTTCTCTGGCAGATGCTGGGCGAGATGGCCACAGCCCTGAGAAGCTGCCTTCATTTGTGAGGCACTTCCCAGTGTCCAGGACTCTTTATCTTCTAGAAAGGAATTGACTTTGTAGCATTTTTCATTTTAGCAGATGAGACTCTTTTCTAAAAAAGTCCTTGTTGGGACTTCCCTGGTGGTCCAGTGATCAAGAATCTGCCTTCCAACACAGGGGACACGGGACTTGATCCCTGGCCAGAGAACTAAGACCCCACATGCCGTGGGGCAGCGAAGCCCCCACCTCAAAACTAGACAGAAGCCTGCACACCGCCATGAAGAGCCTATGTGCGGCAAGATCTGACGCAGCCGAATAAATACTAAAAAGTAAATAGATAAAATGAAGCCTCCTTGTTTATGAAGAATATTAAAGTAACAATTACGCTCAAATTTCAGACAACTTTCTCTCCAGGTTTCTTTATGGATATTCTAATAAATTGCTCCCGAAGATACACATCAAACAAGTCCCTTCAAAGAGGCATGAAATGCAGACAACACCATGGCAACAAAGCCTGGTTCCTGACAGCACACACGAAACCCTCGGGCACACGGCTGCAGGACAGGTCAGGGTCTCGGTTCCAGTGCTTCCATCTTGGAGACTATCCTTCTGAAAGATGCCTTCTTGTCCTCACGACTGGACAAAGATGCCACACGGTAAATTAAAACTCATGCAAATCCATCTACCAGTACGGTTTTTTTTTTTTTTTTTTAATTTTCTAACACAGCTCCAAGCAAATGTCCCCAGGCTGTGTGTGTGTTAGTTAGTCGCTCAGTCATGTCCAACTCTTTGCGACCGCACGGAATGTAGCCCTCCAGGCTCCTCCGTCCATGGGATTCTCCAGGCAAGAACAGTGGAGTGGGAGTGGGTTCCCTAGGCTCGAACTCCCCATACAGGCCATGGACCACTCACATCAGCACCGCAGGCTGAACTCAGTCTTGATTCGGAGGCTTCATCTCAGACCTAACAACTCAATTTCTGGGGCTGGAGCTCAGGAATCTGCATTTTTAAAAGCACGCCAGGTTATTCAAAGTACATTTATATTTGAGAACCACTAAGCTAGGCTGTAAAATTTAAGACTAGATGAAGCGTAGTGCTAAAAAGCAAAGACATCACTTTGCCAACAAAGGTCCGTCTAGTCAAGGCTATGGTCTTTCCAGTAGTTACGTACAGATGTGAGAGCAGGAGAGTAAAGAGAGCAGAGCACCAAAGAATTGATGCTTTTGAACTGTCGTGTTGGAGAAGACTCTTAAGAGTCCCCTGGCTTCAAGGAGATCCAACCAGTCAATGTTAAAGGAAATCAACCCTGGATACTCTTTGGAAGAACTGAAGCTGAAGCTGTAGCTCCAATACTTTGGCCACCTGATATGAACGGCTGACTCATTTGAAAAGACCCTGATGCTAGGAAAGACAGAAGGCAGGAGAAGAGGGCAACAGAGGATGAGATGGTTGGATGGCATCACCAATTCAATGGACATGAACCTGAGAAAAGTCTGGGAGATACTGAAGGACAGGAAAGCCTGGGATGCTGCAGTCCACGGGGTCACAAAGAGTCAGACACGACGTGGCAATGGAACAAGAAGTACGAAAATCTCTGTGGAATAAAAATCATCTACTGAGAACTAATTTGTTGTTGTTTTATTGTTGTCTTTTAGCCACTAAGTTGTGCCCGACTCTTTTGTGACCCCATAGACTGTAGCCCGCAGGCTCCTCTGTCCATGGAATTTCCCAGGCAAGAATACTGGAGTGGATTGAAATTTCCTTCTCCAGAGGATTTTCTCAACCCAGGAATTGAACCTACATCTCCTGTATTGGCAGGTGGATTTTTTACCACTGAGCCACCAGGGAAGCCCAAGGGCAGACTAGAAAATGTTATTGAGATCTTATGCCTGGATCCCCTCTCAAACTAATGGGATCTCTATCTATGTCAGTAGCTTCTAAATATTTTGACCACCACGCTTATCCTTACAAAAGGATATATTATACATCGTGACAAGCAACCCCTCTACACACACACTCTCTGAAATTAAAGTTTCATGAAACAATATTTCATCTTTACTACTCGTGATACATTTTGATAATCTTCTGTCCTGTTCTACCTTGGTTTTTTGAAAACACTGCACACAATCCACTCAAATCAAATCGATTTCACAGCACTAATGAATCACAAACTGTAGTTTGGGAAACACTGCTAGGTAGCTGTCCGCGGAAACAGAAAGCTCGACGGAGTAAGCATAAGCCAACAGATGACAAACAGTGCACGCTGGTCACTAAGCTAGACTTTTCCAAAACATTCTTAAAATATGTGTATATTAGCTAGGTTTAGAATAGTTTTATCACAATGCTGATAGCCAAGTGAAACACTGAAACTGGTTTCAAATCTTACTATTATCAACGAACAGCTATGGTTTTTTAGGGTGAGAATCTGCTGGGATGTTAAGACTGGGAATCTGGAAGTTACACATGAGGTTCAGGTCTGCCCGGACCCCGGATCAGGAGCGGCAGGCTGAGTACCAACCTCTCTGAACCTCCACCTCTTCATCTAAGAAATGGGGTCAGGGAGTTCCAGTGATTGAGTCCACGCTTCCACTGCAGCAGGCACAGGTTTGATCCCTGGTAGGGGAACTACGATCCCACATGCCGTGCAGAAAAATAAAAAGAAAAAATGGGGTTATTAACAGCTTCTATCTTATAAGGTTGGTGCAAACATTAAGTGGTATCATTCATGTTAATAACAATGGTTTAATAATTATTAATAATAATGATCTAACATTATTTACTAATTTAATAATATTTTAATATTATTCAAAGATGAGATGCATTTCAATTAAAGTTTTAGCATCTTAAGAGAAGGATAAAAATGGTAGTTAATAAAGCTTCTTCTGTGTGTTTTACATAGATTACTACGTACAAATTTACTACACACTGGGCATTGTCCTTCTCCTAAAGGACACTGAACATTTTAAAACTGGGTAAGGCCCTATGCTGAGGGCTGGCATCACAGAAGCACGAGACTCTAGCAGCAGATAGCCTAGTCAGGACAATAGAAATGCGCCAGGAAGCGTGTATGAGAGATGCTGAGGGAGAGGGTGGTCAGAGCCAAGAGGGCAGGACAGGGCAGGGGGAGCTCCAGAGTGGGGATCTGGGTGTGGACGGACAGACCATCAGAGGAAGCAGGAAGGAGGGTGGAGGGAACCCAGATCCAAGGGAACACGGCGAGTGAGGATGAAGGGTGAGCTGCGCCCCCGTGCGGCTGCGGGGCACTGAGCCATCAAAACGATGGGAGAGGTAAGAGCCTGGGGACTGCCGAGTGGGTACAGCGGGTGATGAGGAACTCCATCTGCTCCACGGGGTTGCAGGCAGCAGCCGTGGGGAACCAGCTCAGGCTGGCGGCAGAGGGCAGGGCATTCCTAAAGCAACACCCAGGAGGGGGCAGAACACGCCCCACGGCCTCCGCGACATCAACACCATGGTGTCACCAGTGATCAGAGCGGGGAAGCAGCAAGTTTCTGCAGCGCTGCTTCAAAGACTGGCTCAGGCTCTAGCACGAAGTCCCCTTCAGGGCTAGCTTCGTCTCTGGGAGTTTTCCAAACCATCCCTACCCTGGGAATGATTGTACTGTCCTTGTTCAGATTCTATTCATTCTTGGCTGACCACACAACCCTCTGAGTGTGAATTCAGCCCGCCAGGTAATATGATATGGAAGAAACTGCCTTGATAGAGTCCCGGGCACTCCAGCCACTGGACAGAGCATTTCCTGTAACACAGCCTCAGTGGCCTCCCATTTGTCCATCAGACTCGTCTAAAGTCGGCCTGATGTATCTATCAGCAAATGTCTAACCGCCTTCTGATGTCCTTGGAAGATGCCAGACCCAGCCTGACTGTGCTTTAGAGTCCCCTGGACCTCTACTTAAAATATTCTTAAAGGAGGTAGCTCAGGCAGCCCCCTGGAGGGACCTCCACTTTCCTAGACAATCATTCTCAATCTGGGCTGCCTGTCAGAATCATCTGGAAGGCGTGAGAAAGATCCACACCTCCCGTGGCTACCTGCAGAGATGTTAAAACCTATCCACCGGCAGAGGACATCAATTCTAATAACTCCCGCTCCTCACTCCCAAGTAGAGATGAAAAGGATACTGCAACGCGTTGGAGTCGAGAGATTTCTATTTCATTTACATTTAGGATATTCAATTATTTTATTCTCTTTGATCTCCCTTCGGCAGGCGCCACGGCTTTAAACTGGTACTAGTTTTAAACTCTTTTAACTCCTTATTGCTTTAGAACAGAGGTTGGCAAACTTTTTCTATAAAGGACCAGATAGTAAAAAGTTTAGCTCTGTGAGTTACGCTGTCTCTGTCATAACTACTCAGCTCTGCAGTTGAGTATGAAAGCAGCCATAAATGATACAGAAAGAGATGAGCAGGCCTTCAAGCCAATAAAGCTTCATTTACAAAAGTCAGGGTGGATAGAATCTGACCAGTGCACTGCTTCAGATGTCTGAATAATTACTACCATTCTGATCTTGTGCTCGGTAATACAAAATTAGTAACAAAGCCTGAACACAAAAAGTGCGCTTAGTCTCAGCATCTTATGCTTTGACCAGAGACTGAAAACAGAGGGACTTGTTTATACTCAAACCAGATGAACCTACTCAGATGACTTCCGCCCCCAGTACCTCTGACCACCCTCCAAGACGTACGTACAGAGAAACCACCCACCTGGTCATTCACCTGCAGCTGCAAACCAGGAGGAGTGAGCAGACAGTACCACCAGCCTCCTCACAAGCAGAAAATGCCACAGATGTGTACCCATTAAATACATGTTTGTTCGTTTATTTGGGTAGGGGGAAAAACCCTCTCTGTTGTTTTTTTAATACATTTATTCCCCACGTAACTGATGAATGAGGTAGAAACCCACAAGCCTCCGTCCAAAGGTGCTGGTTCAATAGCTTCTGTGAATCTAGCCCCCCACCCCCCCGTCATCACCGCCCACCCCTCTCTGATCTCAAAGTGCAAATGAGAGAGTCAGAGGGTGAGCCCATCTGCGAAGTGGATGAGAAGGAGCCCTGAAGAGCAGGGCTGAGAAGCAGCTCCCCACATGGCCATGCTCCCCAACTCCATCCCTGCTGAGTGTAGTCCCCACACGTGCCGGGGCCCCACACGGTGGGCCAGAGAAGCCCTGTCCCCTACCTGGGCCACTCTGGGCTGTTGTCCGCCACCCATCCGAGTCGCTGCCCCACACTACAAGGATGTGTGTGAGGCAGGCGGTCCCCAGGATGGAGGGCGCGGAAGCAACCCCTCAATCCTCCCAACACACAGGCCAGCCCGTCACTCTCCCGGGTCAGGCCAGGAGCGGTAAGCACATAAAACAGCCTGGACCAGCTCAGGTACCTCCTCCCAGGCTCAGGTGCCGGACTCCCGACCACGGCTTCACCTCGGACTCACCGGGAAGTGTTCTCAAGTATTCCTTTGACCTCATCCATTTCTTCTTTTCCAAAGTAAACGACAGTGAGATGAACCCTCCCATCTTGTTGGATGCACATCTCCCTGGAAAACAAAACACGGAAGTCTGGTCCTGGGTCCACAATGACAGGCGAAGCCCAAACAGATACCTGTTCTGTAAAGTGCAAAAGGGTCCCCCGGGAACGAGCCGCCAGGAAAGCAGAGCACGGGACAGGACACTCTGGCTGGCTCATCTCAGCGTCCGTATTCCTATTTCTCTTACCAAGAAAACCATGGAATTTAAACATGTAGATCTGGTCAATGAAAATGCAAGATGCAAGAGGGTGCAGGCTCAACCTGCCTCGGGTCCAGCCTATTGGGGCTGGGATCCAATGTCCAGAACAGCGCTGGGGCCGTCCCTTTCTCTGCCACAAGAAGTCTATGAAGGATGGAAGACAGAGCCCATTGTACAGATGAGAACACCGAAGTCCAGCAAGGGTGAGACCGGACTCCTCGTCCTTGCCTTTTCTTGTGTGTGCAACACAGAATAGTCTTACAGACTGAACAAGCAAAGGTTAAAAGACATTTATTCTTCTGGGGCCTCCAGAAACCCTGGGGACAGCCAGCGTCATGGCGGTGAGAGGGCGACAGGCCAGAAGCACCGCTGCTGGATGGCACCCTCCCCGGTGGGTGGACTCCCGTCCTGCTCCCCACTGCCCGCTCTGTGGCTGACGGTATGCATATGTGTCTGTGCATCATTTCAGCAGATTTCTGAAAGCAACTTAAAGGTACGTTTCTACTTTGCTGCTGTTTAAGCTGCTAAGTCGTGTCTGACTCTTTTGCTACCCCATGAACTTCAGCAACGCCAGCAACTTCCCTGTCCATCACTATCTTGAGGCGTTTGCTAAAACTCACGTCCATCAAGTCAGTGATGCCATCCAACCATCTCATCCTCTGTAGTCCCCTTCTCCTCCCGCCTTCAATCCTTCCCAGCATCAAGGTCTTTTCCAATGAGTCAGTGCTTCCCACCAGGTGGCCGAAGTATTGGAGTGTCAGCTTCAGCATCAGTCCTTCCAATGAATATTCAGGACTGATTTCCTTTAGGACTGACTGGTTGGATCTCCTTGCTATCCAAGGGACTCTCAAGAGTCTTCTCCAACACCACAGTTCAAAAGCATCAATTCTTCAGCCCTCAGTCTTCTTTATACAATTCTACTGGCAGGATGATATTTTGGGAAATGCTGATACCTTGCTTGTCCTTCCATTTCATTCCTTTATTTTTGTGTTGCAACTTCCCTGAACCGCTAGACAACCACCCCATCAGAGTTTCAGAGTCTCTGAGCTCTAACTGCAGAGGCCAGTTTATCCAGTGATTTTTATCATGACATCAAGGAGGAGGGGCTGTCTACCTGGGGTTGCTGGGAAGATCAGAGAAGACATGGTTCCTGCCCTCAAAAACTTTCTTAAGAAATAAATGAGCTCAAATGAAATCATCAGGAAGCTCGTGGCACTGATGAAAAAGTACACGGAATTCCGAAAGGATGACCGTCCTGCGGGCTGGAATGACTGGCACCTTGAGGGATGTGCAGGACTGCGGTGCAGAGAGGAGGAGGAGGAGAGAATTCCAGAGGGAAGAAGTACCGGGGAAGAATCTACTGACTCGGGCAAGAGGCACAGGCTTCACCTGCTCAGAGCCTTGGTTCTGCGAATTCTCTCTCATCTCCAGAGGAAGGAAGAGATCTGACTCTGAGACCAGACTGAATTTGGGGCTCTGAGAAGCGGACAAGGGACCAGGAATAGGGCTGGGGTGCTGTTCCTGTTTCAAAACTGAGAGCTTCCAGGCCCCGCCCCTGCAGACGGAGCTACCACCCACGGGGGACAAACTTCTCTGTACACAAAAGACTCCTTCTGCAAACCTGCCGGAGAATCCTGGGGCTCCCTTGGCTAGGGCCGAATAAAAGCACACACAGCATCAGGCGCCTGAAAAACTGCTTTAAAGTATGTGCACTCGGGAAAAAAAATCCATCCCAGGATGGATCAGGAGAGGGTCACCCACTGAGCCTGAATAAAAAGCATCCTTGTTTTTTCTAGCAACATCTTTGTTGGCATTTTAAAATCCATCAAAGGACTTCCTGTTTTCAAGGAATAAAACAGAGACACACTGGATCTTTACTTCTCATTCACCAGCTCCGGCGTCCTGAAAAGGCAAAGCTGAGTTTATTCTGAGGGCCACCTCCAGGCCCCACTCCATTCATGCATCTACTCCTTCCTGCCTTCATTCAACAAATAAGAAGTCTTAAAAATCGAGTAAGACATTTCTGCCCTTGAGAAGGTCTCCCTCTGATTGGAGATTGCATGATTAAAACTATCTACACAGCGGCCAACACACGCTGCCTCCCAGGGAGGAACATCATCACCATCTGTCTGATAATTTTACAAACTTTCGTGCTTTTCAAAGCAGGTCTCCCTGGACTGCATCCCCTGAAAGACGAGAGGACAAACACTGAGTCTCATTGCTGTGCGATGCATAATTCTCAGTGGAGTAAGACTGTAAAAGAATAACCACGTGTGGCTCTGTAGAGGGACCATCCAGGTTTCCTGGGATTCTCCGGAGTTTAGCTCTGAAAGCCCACCACCCAGTAAATGCTCAGAGCAAAGTGGGACACTGGTCACACTGCCCACGCCAGGGACTTGACGGCAAGGAAGGGGCAGCTGAGAGCGGGAAGCACGGCAGGTCGGAAAACGGCAGTAACAGGTCTAATGAGGCAAAGGACGGTGGCGGGGATGTGGCTGACTTCTGATGGGAGATGGGGACAGGTACCAAGGTCAAGGCGGCATCCAGGCTGAGCCTAGACAGGCGAGTGGACGTCCCCGCAGGTGGAGAGGACTGGGGCAAGGGCTCTCCCAGCTGAGAAGGTGCGAATGCAAGGAAATCACATCACAGTTCTTGTCTCAGTCAGTCTGCTCTTCAGGAACATGGGGGATGAGAAGAAAACCTACCGAGGCTTTAATCATGTCCCGTGCAAATGAAAAAGCCCGAGAGGACAGCAGGGAGATACAGGGAACAGAGAGGGATGGGGGCCCGTCAGAATCGGGCTTCAGAAAGCAACCTTCTTCAGCTTGGTGGGTCCTCTCCCCTCCCGCACCCCACACCGAAGGACTCACGACTCCTGGATGCCACAATTTGAGGTGCTGAGGCGTGAGAGTCAATAGTGACCCTCGACCATGCCACGGGGACCTACACTCCCCATTTCAGGACAGCAAGTGAGACCACTGATGGTTTTCTTCTCTTGAACAGATGATTCTACATAATCTGGCTCAAATGAAGTTAAAAACAGCCTCTATTAGGCCCTGGAGAGACCTTAATGGAAATAAGGTGAATGATGTAGATTACCATTTCTCAAACATGTGTACCAGAAACTTTCGGGGAGCGGCATCGGAATCTGATCAGACAATCTCCCGCCCAGGGAGAGGTAGGGGGTGAGGCTGGGTGGGGGACAGGGCTGGGTGAGCTACGCAAGGGAACACAAAGACGACAAAGGGCCTCCCGGATCGAGGCCCCCGTGGGCGGCCTGGCACATCGCGTGCACAGCAGGGATAGGCTGGTCCCCTGCCCACCCAGTAGAGCCCACGCTGCAGCCCCACCTCCATCTCAGAGTCCATAGTCACTGGTTTCTAAAGACCCAGAAATGTCCAGAAACAACAGCGCTAAGCAGGAAGAGGATTTTTTAAAAGTTCTGCAGAAAATTCAAGTAAAAGGTGTCTCTGATACTATGTTTAAAAGTCATAAGTGCCTTGGGAGGGACGAGAGAAGAGTTGGAGGAAGGGCAACAGGGGAACATTAAACAAAAATAACCAGCAAAGTCTGAGAAGGCTCAGAGCAACATGGGGAAGGGTTCTCAGTCCAGCTGGAAGGTGTCAAAATAAAAGTCGAGCAAATTTGCAACTGCAGACAAACTACACAACGAAACGACGGATGTGCTTAAAGACGGATACGCCGGACGCCAAGGGAAACGGAGAAGCCGAAGAGCAAATGCAAGAAGAGTCTCCAAAAAGGCAGAATGAGGTGATTTAAAAAAAGGAGGGGGAGGTCGGTTTAAGCCAACACACCACTAGGCAAAGGGAACTGAATCTGAAGTGAACTCTCCTGGGTGCACCTCCTCTGCTCTGGGCCAGGCTGAAGACGTCCTGGGAGTGGAGGCACCCGGGGCTTTCATGGGAGAGGAAACAGCTCGTGGACCCTGTGAGGTCCACCGGACAGGCACCAGGGCTACCGGACAGCAAGCGAGGAGGCGGCACCTGCTGGAGTGAAGAGCCACCTCATCTCCATAGCAACAGTGGAGTTCTGGAGCACACAGGCCCTCGAGCAGCCCCAGCACACCTGACCACAGCAGTCCATAAGTCTCCTCCGCGTACACACCAGTGTCATTCCCACTGAGGGCGGGGACAGCCCGGAGCTTCAGCCGCATCACTTCTTGTCAGTCCAGGAACATCCCCCATCTCCTGTTCATGGCCTCATCAATAAAGGCCCTGAGGGTCTCATGCTAGGAAAATTTTGTCTCACCTAACAAACGGCAGCTACCTTTTCATTAGCCATTGAGACTGAGGGAAACGAGGCTTTCCATCTGAAAATCAAATTCCTCACATAAAGGAAAGGCTTGTGTAAAAGCAGATTAAAGATGAAAGCGTTAAAAATTAGAGGGCAGCAAATACACTGAGAAAAACTACGAAATCCATAAGTAGGTCCGAGAAGCAGAGAAATCAGCAACAGAGCAGCAATTAGAACACCAAAAAAGTTCCCCGAAATGAAAGAATCCACTAAAACAAATCAGAGAGTCAATTCCTAGGCAGGTTGATAAGAAGTCCAGGGTCCCCAGGGAGGAGAAAGGGGTCTGGGGCTCTCCAAGTGGAGATAGGGGTCTGGAAGTCTCAAGGAGGAAGAAAGGACAAATGTCTTTTTTTTCTCCCTACATTCCTTAGTCTTAGTCACATAAAACATTTTTAAGCCTGGAACTGATGATTACACAACTAGCAACTGGGTTTGGACTCTGTGCTAAGAATTATATAGCAGCGATGTATCCTGCTTGAGGACAGTTTCTCCTTCCTGAGGGCCTTCTGGCTAATCTTGAAATGTGGATTGTGGGAGTGGGTCTAGTAGATCTTTGCAAACCTCCAGACATTCTTCTGATTCATTGTAATTCTGCCCCCTTCTGATGTCTGTGTCAGAAGCTTTCGCTATCTCTTTTATGCTTTAATAGAACTTTATTACCCAAAGCTCTGAGTGATCAAGCCCTGTCTCTGGCCCCGGATTGAATTCTTCTCCTCCAGAGGCCAAGAATCCTGGCATCTTTTGGAGTTTAGCAACAATCCTCCACAGATAAGGCAACTGAATTACAGGAGACAGAAAAACAAGACACTGAGCTGAGGCGCATCTGGGTTAAGCGGCCATGAGTCACGACGAAGGCAGGCATTCTTCCGCCAATTTCAGCAAAGACAGAACAGAGCAGGCCTCACACTCCTCCACGGCGTTGTCATACGCAGAACCTCCACAACCTCCCGTGGAAAGGAAACGTGCCCAAGAGCTTTAATCCCAGCCAAGGCACCCTAAACTGCAGATGAAAAGCACAGAACACAAGTTCTGTTCTCAGGCACTCAGGACCCTTCTTGAAGAGACACTGACCATGAAATCCAGGCACCCTAAACCTCGGGAATGAAGGCGTCACTGTTGGGAGCACTGCTGATGAAGGCCCTAAATCCACTGACACACAGAAGCTGTGGTTACGACACAGGGCTGCAGACCCCACTGAGGTGAAAAGAACTGGCAGCTGAGACACGGGAGATGGGCCCCAGAGAGGAAGGAAACATAACCGTGCTCCTCTCTTCTTCTTACCGGGATTTTTCAGTTGATCTAGTCTAACATTAATATATGTGGTGGAGATACATGACGATTTCAGTCTGCTCAGTTTCGTAAAATATGTTTTACCTTCAGAGCCATCTCTAATCAGACCTATAATTAGACAGAACTAGTATCTCTCTCTCTCTCTCTTAGATTTTTGGACGTGCTGGGTCTTCACTGCTGCCTGTAGGCTCTCTCCAGTTGCGGTGAGCGGGGCTACTCTCCAGTTCTGGGGCATGGGCTTCTCATCGTGGAGGCCTCTCTTGTTGGGGAACATGGGCTCTGGGGTGCACAGGCCCAGTAGGTGTGGTACACGGGCTTAGCTGCTCCATAGCGGATTTTCCCAGACCAAGGATTGAACCCATGTCCCTTGCATTGGCAGGCAGATTCTTAATCCACTGGACGACCAGGGAAGTCCCAGGAACTAATATCTCTTATAGCACAGAAACATTTTCTCAAAGAGCACTTATTTCTTCTGTCATAATGCAGATCCTTTTCTATAAGTTTCAGTTCAGTCGCTCAGTCGTGTCTGACTCTTTACGACCCCATGAATTGCAGCACGCCAGGCCTCCCTGTCCATCACCAACTCCCGGAGTTCACCCAAACTCATGTGCATCGAGTCGGTGATGCCATCCAGCCATCTCATCCTCTGTCGTCTCCTTCTCCTCCTGCCCCCAATCCCTCCCAGCATCAGAGTCTTTTCCAGTGAGTCAACTCTTTGCACGAGGTGGCCCAAGTACTGGAGTTTCAGCTTTAGCATCATTCCCTCCAAAGAAATCCCAGGGCTGATCTCCTTCAGAATGGACTGGTTGGATCTCCTTGCAGTCCAAGGGACTCTCAAGAGTCTTCTCCAACACCACAGTTCAAAAGCATCAATTCTTCGGCACTCAGCCTTCTTCACAGTCCAACTCTCACATCCATACATGACCACTGGAAAATACATAGCCTTGACTAGATGGACCTTTGTTGGCAAAGTAATGTCTCTGTTTTTGAATATGCTATCAAGGTTGGTCATAACTTTGCTTCCAAGGAGTAAGGGTCTTTTAATTTCATGGCTATAGGTTTAAGTGAGGAAAAATTTAATTCTCTCATTAAAAATAGAACATAAAGCACGTCTCATACTGAATGGCATTTCAAATGTGGTATTTTTGTATCTGTAGACGTGCAAAGAAAGGTGCCAAGAACGTTCAATTAATGTTTAAAATGGTTAATTTAGGGAAGCAGGGCCAAACCTGAGTTTTTAAATAACTTATTCCTGGTTGTGTTCTGCCATGTAAACATCTCATTATAGCCATGTATCACTTTCACAAGTGTAAAAGTCAGCTTTGAACTATAAAAGCAAAAAAAATAAAACTTCCATTGAATTTTTAAACAAAGCATAAAAAGTAGGGCAACGGTATAAACATTTCCAGAACAATATAAAAATGTCTAAGACAGAGAGAATCCAAAAGAAGAAAAAAGATCACTCACGGTTCCACTTTCTGTGACAATCAGAATAGTTCAGACTCAGTAGTAACAGTTTCCACTGCTGGATGGAAGTGGCTTCACAGAGACAACACCGAACACTGAATAAACACCAGCTTGTATTTTCTCCCAATACTCTTATGGTCATTTTAATGGCATTTAAATATTTAATTGACCAGAGTTTACTTTGGGTTTTGGTGCGAAGTCAGAATGAAATTTTTTCTACTGCTTGATTAGCTGTCCTAAAGCCATGTACTGAAGGATCGATCCATTTCCTGCTGGCCAGCTTGAAATGTCACCTTCACCAAGTTCTGACTCGAAATTACATAGCCCCAGGTATTGGGGCTAAAGGAAATCAACTCTGAATTCATCAGAAGGGCTGATGCTGAAGCAGAAGCTCCAATACTTTGGCCACCTGATGTGAAGACCCAACTCATTAGAAAAGACCCTGATGCTCAAAGGCAGGAGGAGAAGGAGATGACAGAGGATGAGACAGTTGGATGGCATCATCAACTCAATGGACGTGAGTCCGAGCAAACTCCTTGAGATAGTGAAGGACAGGGAAGCCTGGCATGCTGCAGTCCATGGGGTCACAGGACACGACTAAGCGACTGAACAACAAGAACAAGATGATTTTGGGCTTCCCAAGTGGTGCTGGTGGTAAAGAATCTGGCTGCCAATGGAGGAAACATAAGAGACGTGGGTTTGATCCCTGGGTCTGGAAGATCCCCTGGAGGAGGAAATGGCAACCCACTCCAGTATTCTTGCCTGGAGAGTCCTATGGACAGAGGAGCCTGGCGGGCTATAGTCCATAGGGTCACAAAGAGTTCGACACGACTGAGTGTCTGAGCACAGGTTTAAGTATCCCGTCTCGCCCAACTGTTCAGAGACCTCAGAGCTCTCAGAAGCTGCTGGACCACGGAGCAGACTCTGCTGTCAGCTCTGCTCCAGCGCCCTCCGTTGAGGAAGGCTTTCTCCTCCTGCTTTCCCGGCCTCTACTTCTAACTATGTGACTACACTCCTCTCTGCATGAAGCCAGGCTCTTCTCATCCCCCGCAGTCTGGTCGAGGGTCTGGCGCACACACGGGCCCCCCCCAGTCCCCAAGGACCCCACTGCCCACGTGCGACAACAGGCAAGGGAACAGTGCCAGGCAAAAGAAAGGGGCTTTGAATTTTTGTTTTTAAAACTTTAACTAGAATTACTTTTCATTTCGTCACCTCCACTTTGGAGACTCATTAAGGTACTAGTTTTACCTTTTTCAATAATATTTCCCTTCCAGTGTTACTCCTACTGCTATTTATCGGCCATCCTCATGACACCAAGGCAGTGACTGAACTGGGCAAGCCCAGGAGAATTCTGCTCTCCCAGGCTCAGGGCCCTGCGGGGAGGGCTCGGCCAGCTCCCGAGCAGACAGCCCTCCAGGGTGAGCACCGCCTCTCGAGTCCAGTTCACCAGGGAGAGGCCTGGGTGCTGAAGCCAGCCTCAGGGCCCTGCAAGCTCCAGACAGCTTCCTGACCCACGGATCTCACTGTAAACTCGTCCTGGGAGTGGGCACACCGGCCTCAGGAGCAATGGCTGGCCTTCCCTTCCAGCCTGGTGCCCACTGGCGGGTCAGCCCGCTCAGTATGTATGCTTCCACCAGTGCACTGAGCTGGTCTGAAGAGAAGGCAGAGAGGGACATGGCTGCACCCGGGGAGGCTGAAAGGAGCCGAGCGCCAGCCACTTCAGGGCTGGAGCCAGAGGGGCACTGCTGACAGGCAAGGGGTGTGCCCTGGCGTGTTCTTCAGAGGAGGAAAGGGCAGGTCAGCCCAGCCAGCCCCTTGGGACAGCACGGCTGAAGGCAGCTCCCAAACCGGAGAAGACAGAGCGAGCCCAGAACCAGAGCCCTGGGCAGAAATCACGGGGAGGTGACTTCAGGTCCAAACAACCGCCAGCTTCCTCTCCGGAGTGGCAGCCTGCCTGGGGCACAGGCAGTGGCCTGGTCCACACCGGGCACACGCGGAGCACGCGGCCGGCCCACACCGGGTTCGGGCAGTTACCTGACACACACTGCACACAGAACCGGGAGTCAGGAGCGCCACTGAGGGATTCTGAATGAAGGGACGGTCAGGCCAGAGGAGCCCCAGAGACTCCTGGATTGTGACCTTAACATTGAGCTAGAAAAGGGTTACTCTTTCAAGTTGGAGAAAATTTATTAAGGACCCATTTACAAAGCTTAGCCTATTCCCTGGTGACTCAGGTAGTAAAGATCTGCTTGCAATTCAAGAGACCAGGGTTCAATCCCTGGGTCGGGAAGATCCCCTGGAGAAGGACATGACATCCCACTCCTATACTCTCGCCTGGAGAATCCCATGGACAGAGGAGTTGGGCGGGCTACAGTCCATGGGGTCGCAAGAGTCGGACAGGACTGAGCAACTGATACTTTGACTTTACAAAGCTTAATGACAGGATGTAGGCAGGACACAGGGATGAGAGCAGCACCCCTCCTGGTGCCCGCAGAGGCGTTCGCATCTCTAGGCCTGGACATGCCAGTAGGGAAGGTTCTGGAAGCTGGAATGAGACCATCTCGAGGGGAGGGCCATCTCGACAGAAGCTGTCACCTCTGCTTGAGGGACACATTCAGAGTGAGGTTACAAAAGACAGAAAGGGATCTTGGCACACAAGTGCTGGGCTTCCTGGGATCCAGCACAGTGAGGGGCTTTCTTTACTCCCATCTCTGAAACCCAGCCAGGGAGTCGAGGAGGCTTACTCTTCAAATATGGTCACGACCCGGAATGTAAAGTATCAACCACACCCTTATACTGAGCATTACTGTCTTTTAATCCCTGATAGCTCAGCTGGTATAGAATCTGCTTGCAATTCAGGAGACCCCGGTTTGACTCCTGGGTCAGGAAGATCCGCTGGAGAAGGGATAGGTTACCCACTCCAGTATTCATGGGCTTCCCTTGTGGCTCAACTGGCAAAGAATCCGCCTGCAATGTAGGAGACCTGGGTTCAATCCCTGGGTTGGGAAGATCCCCTGGAGAAGGGAAAGGCTACCCACTCCAGTATTCTGTATAGTCCACAGGGTCACAAAGAGTCAGACATGACCAAGTGACTTTAATGTGCATTTAATAATAAAAGATGAAAAATAAGCTTGATATTCCAAGATGTATCATTAGACACATACGACTTTCTATCTTTAAGATAGGCTGGCCAAGCTAGCTGCTGACTGACCTCAAGCAGTGTGAGTGTGGCCCACAAGCGTGCAAGATTCGACACAGCACTTACAAGTCAGGAGCTTGAAGACACATGTAAAAACTACCACTGCCTCCGAACAAAAGCCCGTTGAAGTCTTCTCAAGTATCTACAAACATGAAGGCTGGGAAACTTCTCGGCATAATTCTACATGTAACCTCGGAGGAGACATGGGTTAAAATAAAAAAGACTCTGAGAGCATTCCAGCCACTGCTGGAGCGGGGCAGGAAGGGAAGCCGGGCTGCAGCCAGACGCACAGGTCCATGGCCACGAGGGCGGAGGTCTTTGGGGGCCGGGAGAGGGCCCAGTCCACGTTGGGGACAGCACAGCCACATGGCCCCCACCCTGAGCCACCGCAGTCAGAACAGAACCCCCAGGTGTCCGGCCATCTCTGCAGATCCTGACGAAAACCCAGACCTCCTGACCTGCACTTCTGAAGGGAAATCTAGTCACTTTCCAATTGCTCTGAGTGCTCAGTGTCTGACTCTTTGTCACCCCATGGATAGTAGCCCACCAGGCTCCTCTATCCAGGCAATTTTCCAAGCAAGAATTACTGTAGTGGGTTGCCATTTCCTGCCCCCAGGGATCTTCCTGACCCAGGAACGGAACCCAGCTCTTTTTCATCTCCTGTATTGGCAGGCAGATTCTTTTCCACTGTGCCACCAGAAAGAAAGAAGAAAGTGAAGTCACTCAGTCATGTCTGACTCTTTGCGACACCATGGACTGTAGCCTACCAGTCTCCTCTGTCCATGGAATTTTCCAGGCAAGAATATTGGAGTGGGTTGCCATTTCCTTTTCCAGGGGATCTTCCCCACCCAGGGATCAAACCCAGGTCTCCTGCATTGCAGGCAGACGTTTTACCATCTGAGCCACCAGGGAAGTCGCATCTAATTGCTCCAGGGAAAGGCAAATACAACGATCAACTCTACAGGAAGAAAACAGAGCCAAGCAGGGAGAGAAAGGGGCCTGCGTGCCAGAGGGAGGAGCCACCCGCGAGTCACACACACCTGAAGTTCTGCATGAACTGCCGGAACTTGTCCACCCTCCTGGCCAGCGGCACGATGACGTTGACCAGCGTGCTGGCCATGTTCAGCTGCTCCTTCTTCACCTTCATGATGGGGCCGAACGGCCGGAATAAGACCAGGCGTCTGAACTGGTGCTTGTGGTCCCCTCGGAACGTGAGCTCGTACAACGTGCCTTTATCCCTCTCTGTGCGGTAGATCCCTGTAAACAGACACGAGGGGAGAGCTCTGAGAACTAACTCAGCTGCCAAGCGCTGCGTATCGCCGGGAGCTAGCACGAGACGTTTGTTTACAATTCAGGTTAAATCTCCACGTCTAACAATCATTAGAAAACTCAAAATGCTTCCACTCAAATCCCCAAAGAAATGAAAGTACCGCCAATTTAAAAATCACAGTTAATGAAGACCCTAGAAAAACCACGACCAAAAAAATGTGCGATGTTGGACAGAAAACTGCATTTATACTTATTCAGGGGTCTTAAAAAAAGGACGGCGGGGAACTATGCCAAATAAGATCATCTGCGATGTTAGTCGGGGTTATGGTTTTTCTTTTCTGCTATTTATCTACATTTTCTGCCATATGATTAAACACTTTAATATTATACTTACTGCTGCTGCTGCTGCTAAGTCACGTCAGTCATGTTTGACTCTGTGCAACCCCATAGACGGCAGCCCACCAGGCTCCCCCGTCCCTGGGATTCTCCAGGCAAGAACACTGGAGTGGGGTGCCATTGCCTTCTCCTAAGAAGTGTTAAAATTATCTCTTAGAAAAGACAGCCGTTTCAGAAGAAGTGACCATAATGATCTATGGGGGGCACGGGGGCCATCTCGTGGGTCACGGGGCCCCACGGAAGCTTCTGGAAGCACTGAAGTAGATGAAGCCTGTGGGACCAGCTCAGGGGTAGGCACCCATCTTACGTAACTTCACCTGCCACAGCAGCACAGCCAGCGGGGCAGGGCCAGCCTACTGGGGCCACAGTGGGCCCTCCGAGAACCACTGTCACTCAGACCACCGAATCCTTCACTGGGGTGACCACAGGCCCCAACATCTCCGCTTAACCATGGCGTGAGGCTCCTGGGCCTGACCACACAAAACATCCCCACGTTGTGAGTGAACCCTTCATCCCCTGGTGCCTCAATTCCACACCTCCTCAGGGTCACTGGGCTCATGGGTATTTTCCTAACATCAGGAAAAAAAAAAAAATCAAATCCGATGAAACACCAGGTGGGCTTCCTCCTCTTCTGTGCGATTTGCTGGGTTTTCTCCTCCTGGTCCTTCCTTCCCCTGTTTGCTGTGCTGTGCTTAGCTGCTCAATCGTGTCTGACTCTTTATGACCCCACAGACTGTAGCCCGCCAGGCTCCTCTGTCCATGGGACGCTCCAGGCCTGAATGCTGGAGTGGGTTGCTATACCCTCCTCCAGGGGGTCTTCCCGACCCAGGAATTGAAGCCAGGTCCCCTGCATTGCAGGTGGATTCTTTACCAGCTGAGCCACCAGGGAAGCCCTTCCCCTCCCATTCCTCCCTCTGAGTCCCTCTCTGGCCGGGACTCAGCCCCAGGCCGAGCATCTACAAGGCTTGGAACGCAGGCATCCTCCAGGGGTCACCTGTCTCCAGGCCTCTCGCGACCCCTCCTCCTTCTGTCCTCACCGCCCTCTTTTGTGGGGACTGCAAGTCTGCTGCACAGCGTCTCTGCTCTTTGCCTTCCACCGACACTGAGGCGGCCTCTCTCATCTCCCTCTGGAGCCACAGAGAGGAGCCCGGGGCTGCGACTCATCCAGGTGCTTTACCCCTGGGGGCAAGGGGACTCAGGAGCTGAGTGCAGGCTGCGAGGATGGACGGGGCAGGGCCCCCTCCTGAAGCCCATGGGGCTCCTGGTGCAGGCTGGGGAGGCCAAGAGGTCTGCAGAGCTCCCACTGGGGCAGAATCCAGCCTCCCTGCAGGGACCACTCATGGGAGAAGGGAGGCACTGCTCAGGAGGCTCGAAGGAGGTCTCTGAAAACACGAAGCAGTTCCCTGCAAAGCCTGTTCACGCTCTCGGGCGACTGGTCCTCGCAGAGCACACAGGCACCTCCCTCCTCCGCTGCAGCCTGGAGCCGTGGGAAGCCAAGCTCCCAGGGCCTGGAGGAGGTGGGACTGAGTCAGGAAGGGATCAGCAGACTAACTGCATCTCCACTGGGCGCAGACAGACCTGTGACCCAGCAAGCCACCCCCAGGCAAGGCTGCTACAGAGCTGAACCTGCAGATAACAAGGTTTCTCAAAACACAGTCATCCTCTTTCTCCGAACCGGGGTCAGAATCATTAACTTTTAAAAATCTAAACCAGGGTCACAATCATTAACTTTTAAAAATCTAAACCCACAGAAGGTACTGCTACAGGCTTCTTCCAAGAGGTAGGCATCTATTTATAAAGAACCAGAGAATGCAGCATTTCTTATCATTAATGATTCCTACAACCATGCCTTTGGGCAGCACCTAACAAGCACACCTCCCACCTTCACCCACCCCGTGCCTCCTGGAAAAGCCCTCAGCGGTGGAAACTCCAAAGATCCTCGCTCAGACGGAAAGGAGCTGAAGCTCTCTGGGGCAGGACCGGGTTTTCAGCCAATGAGCTGCGTGCACAGGGGCAAACGCAAAGCCACTCGGCCGCACGAGGCCCTCGCTCGTCATATTTCACAGGATGGTGTCGTTCTTACACACTCTGCACAATTACAGAAAAAAAGAAGGACCGGAGCTGCCTGAGAGCTTAGTGTAGCACCTTTTCTGTCTCTCCACCCACAGGAGCCGAGCTGACTTTGAGTTTGGTGTTTCCGCTCCCAGTGTAGGCAGACTCGTGCTCATCCTCTCGTCCTTCCAGGGCGGGCAGGCCCCAGGACCACTGACAAGGTGGGGGCACCTCCAGGAGTCCAGGGTGCGGCTCCCAGGTCTGCGGCACACACGTCTGCTCCTTCAGTAGGCGAGGAGCTCACCAGATGGGTGTGTGACCCCGACCTGTCTTCCACTTGGGGCCTCAGAAGTCACAACGCCAGAGGTCCCTGCCCGCCACACGCCCGCCCCCTCCTCCCCACCCTCACTCAGTCTGAGTGGGCACGGCGGCCAGCAGCGCACTGCTGAGCCCAGAAACGTCTCCACTTTCGCCCCTGCCCTTCCGACCTTGCTGCGTGGAGCCCAGCCCCCCAAGCTGGATCCCTCTGGGCCTCTGACACTCCTGGCCCATGTCCAGGTCCATCCTGCACCGACCCTGGGCCCTCAGCTTTCCACAGCACCACCCTGCTTCTGCTCTGCCCTAGCTAAGAAGGCCCCCGGCTTCCCATGGCCCAAAGTCCCAGGACTACATACAGCCAGGCCTCCAAACCCTCCCTCTCAGTGAAAGTCGCTCAGTCGTGTCTGACTCTTTGTGAGCCCACAGACTATACAGTCCATGGAATTCTCCAGGCCAGACTAGTGGAGTGGGCAGCCTTTCCCTACTCCAGGGGATCTTTCCAACCTAGGGATCGAACCCAGGTCTCCCCCATTGCAGGCGGATTCTTTACCAGCTAAGCCACCAGGGAACCCCAAGAATATACTGGAGTGGGTAGCCTATCCCTTCTCTAGAGAATCTTCCTGACCCAGGAATCGAACTGGGGTCTCCTGCATCGCAGGCAGATTTTTTACCAACTGAGCTACCAGGGAAGCCCCAAACCCTCCCTCACCCACCCCAGACTCCTAATGACTTGAGGGTAGGTCCTGCCCCACTTCATGTGAAATCGGATTTATATCGAGCACAGACAACTTTTCTTCCTCCTGGAGAAACTGGTGGGAATGTGAAGCGGTGCAGCTGTGGAGAAGAGCCTGGCAGTTGCCCTCAGAGATTAAACACAGAATTATATAATATGATCCAGCAATCCCACTTCTGGGTGTGTACCCAAAAGAGCTGAAAACAGAGGCCTGAGCAGGGGCTGGAACCCACATTTTCACAGCAGCCAAAATGGAGGCAACTCAAACCTCCACCAGCAGATGAACGGATGGACAAAGTGTGGTCCATACACACAGTGGAATACTACTCAGCCTTAAAAAGGAATAACACTCGGAGACATGCTGCAACATGGAGGGGCCTGAGAACATGCTAAGTGAAGTCAGTCAGACAGAAAAGGACAACTGCTGTGTGATCCCACTCCCACGCTATCTCTAGAGGAGTCAGAGTCAGAGACAAGAAGCAGGCTGGTGGGCACCAGGGGCCAGGGCAGGGGGTGGGGGTCAGTGGTCACTGGGGGCAGGGTTTCAGTCTGATGTGATGAGAAAGTTCTAGCAATGGGAGGGGATGGCGGTTACACACAATGTGAGTGTACTCAACGCCAATGAACAGTACACCTAAAAATGGTTAAAATAAGGACCTCCACTGGCAGTCCAGTGGTTAGGATTCTATACTCACTGCCGAGGACATGGGTTCGATCCCTAGTCAGGGAACTAAGATCCCATAAGCCATGCAATGCAGCCAAAAAAAAAAAAAAAAGGTTATAATTGAGGGCAGGAGGAGAAAGGGACGACAGAGGACGAGATGGTTGGATTGCATCACTGACTCAATGGACATGAGTTCGAGCAAACTCGGGGAGATGGTGAAGGACAGAGGAGCCTGGCATACTGCAGTCCATGGGGTCGCAAAGAGTCGGACACATATGAGCAGCTGAACAACCACAAAACCGCTGTCCCGTGAAAAGGCCAGGCACTTCCTCAAGACACAGGTCCCCAGCGGCTCCCCTCAACCCTCACCCATCACCCTTCTAAACTGGACCCTCCCCGCCAGGAAGATGCTGAGACTCTCTCAATCCGAAGTCCTCTCTCTCTCGCTCCTCCACACACGAGGGCCTGAGAGTTTGAGCCCCTCCATGTGGAGCTGTTCTCCTGACACCTGATGCACGCACCTGGGGGATGGTCCAGCCCACCAGTCCACGGTGGACTCCTCTTACAGACGAGCAGAGTGAGACCCAGGGCAACTGTCTCTTCCCTCGAGCCCCCTTCCACTCCCAGTGCTGCGCCCTCAGAGCAGGGGAAGAAGCAGGAGCAGGAACACCAGCGATCAGAGGAACAACATCATTTCTGCGCTGAAAACCACGGCCAGCAGCTCCGATACCCTCGATAAACCTTACCTCTTCTCCACCTGCCCCAGAGCTTTAACCCTTTCTTTTACCCACAACTCTAACAGCTGTTAATTAACAATTAACTGAATTCAGAGCCTACCACACATTACAAGTAATAAATTTTGAAGGAGAAGATTTTCATGAAAAGGAAAAAAAAAAAAAACAACAACTTTCAGGACCTCCCTGGTGGCCCAGTAGTTAAGAATCTGCCTGCCAATGCAGGAGACACGGGTTCAGTCCCTCGTCTGGGAAGATCCCACGTACCGCGGAGCAACGAAACCCAGGAGCCACAATTACTGAAGACTGCCCGCCCATCCTCGACAACAGGAGAAGGCACTGCATTGAGAAGCCCTCACATCGCCATTCGAGAATGACCCCGGCTTGCTGCCATTAGAGAATGCCAGCGCTCAGCAGCAAAGACCCAGCACAGACATAAATTAATAATCAGGCTTCCCTGCTGGCTCAGTGGTAAAAAATCCACCTGCCAACGCAGGAGACATGGGTTTGATCCCTGGGTCAGGAAGATCCCCTGGAGACGGAAATGGGCAACCCACTCCAGTATTCTTGCCTGGGAAATCCCATGGACAGAGGCGTCTGGTGGGCTACAGTTCACAGGGTCACAAAAGAGTGGGATACAACTTAGCAACTCAACAACAACAAAATAAATAGATAAAAATTTAAAAGTACATATTTCTGGAAAAAAGTATATGTGGAAAGAAAATATGTAACAGGCAGCAATGCTGACAGTGGTAAATACGGACAGGCGGGCTCCTGACAGCAGGTGGGGAGGGACGGTCGTATGTTATTGTTATTTTTTAATTTATCGGAAATGTCTGGGATAATACAAAGGAAAAAAAAAAGCCTCTACCCTGTAACTGCCTGTGAACACATCCCTATAGAAGCACATCCTCCTTGGCCTGTTCAGAAGGAGAGGCTGACACTCCTGCGTAGGATTTTACTCCACAACGGAACTGCTGATGCTTGTGGTGCTGCCATCATCCCGAGAAGTCCGCTGAGGTGGGATGTCTCACTCCCGGGCACACAAGACAACAAGACATCACCACGGTGCCCTCTGTCATCAGCTCTATTTTTTAAGGGGAAGCAGCAGATGTTTAATATTCGTGAAAGACCGCAGCCGAGTCCCCAAATGCTCAGAAACCTACAATGTAAAGAATTCTCCCCATAAAAACAGTAAAAAGGCTTCCCACTTGCCCCCTACGTCAGGGTGCAGGGGCCCCTGCAGACACCTCCTTTCTCCTGCATCTCAGCACATCAGCTCACAGCCGCTTCCGGATACATCCTGACTCAGGTTCATCACCATTAACTTTCTCTAAACGTTTCTCATTTGATGATACGTGGCTGCACTGAGATCCTTGCTGAAATAATTCACAGGTCATCTTTTTACTCCTATTCACTGCATTTGTTCATGCCGTACATCCGTGCCGACAAACTCAACACTTGGTTCTTAATCTATCAAGGATTTCTGAAAACCTCACTTACTGAGGGCTCCTCCCAACTTCATCACCAGTACTAACAGCCGATTTTCTTCTCAGAGCCATATTTTCCCCACAAAACTATGTATCAGCTCCATGAAGGCGACTGGGTATCTGATATTAAAGCGGGAAGCAAAGGTGTGTTAGGGCTTTCCAAGCGGTGCTAGCGGTGAACAACCTGCCTGCCAATACAGGAGACACAGGAGACACGGGTTCGATCCCTGGGTAGGAAAGATCCCCTGGAGGAGGGCATGGCAACCCACTCCAGTGTTCTTGCCTGGAGCATTCCATGGACAGAAGAGCGTGGAGGGCTGCAGTCCACGGGGTCGCAGAGTCAGACATGACTCAGTGACTTACATGCACGCGTGCACACACACAAAGGGGCGTCATGATCTCAGTGCAGCAGGGCGCTGGGTTCACCAGGTGCCCAGTCAGCCACACGCCACTCACAGTCAACTGACATGGTTATTTTTATCCGTATTGATTTTCCCTACGGCTATCACTCACCATGGATTGTGTTCTCCATCAGAGATACGAAGAGGCACGTGATAAAAAATGACTGCGCTCTCAGAATTCACATTCTAGAGAGGAAGGCAGGCAGACACACACAGCACGCTAAGCACCTAAGCGTTCCCTGCGGTGCAGGGAGCAGAAAGGAGGGAGCGTCCACCCACTGAGGGTGTGGACAGGCTGACAGACGACATTCCAGCGGGACTGGAGACCGAGTGGGCATGTGCCAAGACTGCAAAATCAGAACATTCCATGGAAAGATGGCAGCAAAGGCAAAGATAACAAAACCAGCTTGTCCTGTGTGGCAAAGCCGAGGTGGTTCAGCCAGGCTGGGGCACAAGGTGGGGGTGGGAGGCGAAGCTGGGCAGGCCTGTGGGGCAGAGCCCTTGGGCCATTGGGTCATCACCAGGGCAAACTCGCCCAGAGCTCCAGGGAGAGGCGAGATCCGATCAGTGCCCTGGCGTGACAGCAGGGGGCTTCAGGACAAGGGGAGAGGGCAGGAAGCTGGAAAGAACCCATGACTCAGCAGGAAACTGAGACAGCACCAGCGGAAGAGAGGTGGAAAGGGGTGGAGAGACCCCCATTAGAGGTGGGAGGGCGGGCGCGGGCGGTGGTGGGAGTCAGGGAGGCTGCAGGCCAGGAGGAGGGCTGTGAGTTAAGCTCGGAAATGCTGACTTGAAGAGCCACGTGGGCAGGTCTGAAGCTCAGCAGAGGGGCCTTTTTTCAGAGGGCCCCCCCCCCCCACTTTGAGTGGAGCTGCAGCACATGCAAGGAATGCGAAGAGGAGCCCTGGATGCGGGCTTGGCACCTTCCCACCAGCAGGCAGCAGGCGCTGGCGGCCAGCAGGGAGGTGGCGAGGTCGGGGCAGGTGCAGAGGCAGGGGAGCGCGGCTCAGCCAGGCGGCCGGGTCAAGGTCAAGCAAGACGAGGACAGGGTGGCCCCCGGGGCGGCCAGCAGCCCCCGTGACCGCTGCCAGGAGGCTCCAGGAGCAGCAGGCGCTGCGGGTGAGAGGGGCAGGGGTGAGCTGGCCGAGGAAGCATCTTTCTTATGTTTCCCTCACGTGGTCAAGTTCATTCCTGCGCAAGGACCTCTGCCCTTCCCTTCCCGTCTGCCTGGGATCCTGCCCCAGGCCGGCTCCGCTGGGTCTTGCTCGCCTTTCAGATCTCCACCCAAGTGGCCCTCCGCCAGGAGGCACCTCCCGCCCCCGGGTCCCCCCGAACACGCTCCCCACCCTAGCGCTGTCCCTGCCTGTGACCGGCCCCCCACCTTCTCAGTCCTGTGCACCGCGCCCCGCACCACCCCCTCCCACAGCAGTCAAGCCCCGAGGGACCCAGAGATCTGTTTCTGGGGTGCAGGGGGCAGACGGAGGGGAGGGGGCGGTGCTGGGTAAGAAGGGCGGCCACAGCAGAGCAGCAGTCAGAGGAGGTTAAGGGAGTTGACAGCGCCTTCTTTTCTTGAAAACAGAAGACAGCCCACGGTGTGCTGAGAGGAAGACGCAAACAGAAACGGAAGGGGAGAAAACAGGGACGGAATGAGGCTTGCGGGCTGGAGTCCACCCCCAGGGAACGACCACACCTCTGACCACACCCAGCACAGTGCAGGAGGGGGCCAGCGGTGGACTGCGAGGGGCGAGGAGGAGGGGCGCCCAGGGGAGGGGTGGGCGAAGGGAAGCAGGAGGAAGGGGAGGCCCAGTGGACAGGGCTGGGGCGTGCAGAGGCTGGGGCAGGCGGGGCCGGTGGGTACCGGGGTGACGTGCAGCAGGGCGAGCGGGCTTCCGCACCCTGGGCAGAGGGCGTCTATGAGCCGGGCAAGGGCACGCGCACACAGGACCGTCCCCAGCAGGAGAGGAGGGGGCTCTGCTCATCATGTGCGGGGTCAGGGGCTGAGGGCACTCGCCGGGGTCTGGCCTGGGCAGGGGTGGGGTGGGGTAGAAGGAAAGGCAGGGTCGGGGGGCGAGAAATGGGCCCAAGAGAGGAACCACAGCTCAGGGGCCAAGGTCAGACATGACCACAGAGTCCCAAGAACTGGCTCCTGAGGACATGGAGGCTTCATGGAGGAGCAGGCTCTCGGGGAGACCAGGCCCAGGTACGGCTGCCCTGGAGTCGGGCCTCCCCCACCTCGCCACAACTCCCGCCCTCACACGGCAGGACCGACTCCAAGCCCATGGCCTCCTCTCCGGGGATGGGTCTCCGCGGGTCCTCCTCTCTCCTCTAAGGAACCGACACGGAAGCCACACGGGCGATGCCGCCTGGACTGAGCAGAGGGGTCTCGGGTTCTGGAGCAAACCCTGGGGGTGGGAAGTCTTCTCCCCTTATCACACTTCCCACCAGCTGCTGGCTACCTCTCTGAGCATGTGAACAGTAAGTCCAGGCTGTGGGAACAGAAGCAACTCAAGACACAGCAGAGACAACGCACAGGGGTTAAGGGTCAGAGAGCAGGGGCTGTGTGACTCCACCCTCGTCTCTGGCGACCATGAGTCATGTGTCCACAGCTACGCGTCCAGCCCACCCCCACGGAGAGGCCGTGAGGCCCAAACAGCTGCACCAAGTTTACAGATATCATCTCAGTTCCAAGTAGGACCTGCTGTTCACCACATCCTCTTACAGAGGACAGAACAGAGGCCTACACAGGAACTGATTAACTTGTCCCAGGTCATGAACGTTGCATTCAGGGGGCAACGGCAGGATGGCTGTGAATCTAAGAGCTGGTCATGGCCAAGGTCTTAAAGGTCAGTTAACCTTGACATCAAAAGTGAAACTCGCTCAGTCGTGTCCGACTCTTTGCGATCCCATGCACTATACAGTCCATGGGATTCTCCAGGCCAGAATACTGCACTGGGGGGCCCTTCCCTCCTCCAGGGGATCTTCCCAACCCAGGGACCGAACCCAGGCCTCCCGCATTGCAGGCGGATTCTTTACCAGCTGAGCCACCAGGGAAGCCCAAGAATACTGGAGTGGGTAGCCTATCCCTTCTCCAGGGGATCTTCCTGATCCAGGAATCAAACCAGGGTCTCCTGCATTGCAGGTGAATTCTTTACCAACTGAGCTATAAGGGAAGCTAACACCAAAAGGATGATTATAACTCTTCTTTCTTTTCTGTCCTTCCTTTCTCTTTGAGATTGACTTTTGAGAGGAAAAAAAGCATCAACAAAGATTCTTCAGAAAGCTAATCGCCTGTACACAATACATTAGAGAAGTGAGTCTTAAAACTCACTTCTGGGATTTAGGTTCAAGATGGTGCAGTAGAAGGATGTGAGCTCATCTCCTCCGGCAAGAGCACCAAAATTACAGCTAGCTGTGGAACAACCATTGACAGGAGGATGCTGGAACCCATCAAAAAAAGATACCCCACGTCCAAAGACAGGAGAAGCTGCAACAAGATGGTGGGGGGTGGGGCGCGGTCACGATATAATCAAATCCCACACCTGCCGCTGGCTGACCCACACACTGGAGAACGACAGTACCAAAGAAGCTCTCCCACTGCTGTGCTGCTGAGCCTCACGTCAGGCTTCCCAGCCTGGGGATCAGGCAAAGGGACCAGGAATCCCCACGGAACCTGACTTTGAAGGCCAAGGTGACTGGACTGCAGAACTTCTACAAGACTGGCGGAAACAGAGAATTCACTCTTGGAAGGCACAAGCAAAATCTTGCATGCACCAGGACCCAGGGTAAAGGAGCAGTGACCCCACAGACTGAATCAGACTTACCTGCTCGTGCTGGAGGGCCTCCTATAGAGGCCTGGGTGGGCAGTGGCTTGCCAGGGGGACAGGGCGCTGGCAGCAGCGGTCCTGGGAGGTGCCCGTTGGTGTGAGCCCTCTGGGAGCTCACCATTTACCTTACGACAGAGCCTGCAGACTCCACCACTGGGTCCCCTCAGGCAACTAACAGGGAGAGGGCACAACCTTATCCATCAGCAACTGGGATCAAGTTTTACTCAGCGTGGCCCTGCCCACCCGAGCAAGACCCAGTTTCCCCGCCACCACTGCTCCCATCAGGAAGCTTATACAAGCCTCTTGGGCTCCTCCACCAGAGGGCAGACAGAAGACACAAGAACTACAAGCCCACGGCTGCCAGAACGAAAACCACATCCCAGCAAGTTAATCATAATGAAAAGGCAGAGGGTTATGTCCCAGATAAAGGGGCAAGACAAAACCCCAGAAAAACAACTAAATGAAGTGGAGATAGGCAAACTTCCAGGAAAAGAATTCAGAATAATAATAATGAAGATGATCCAGGATCTCAGAAAAAAAAAAATAGAGAAGATGCAAGAAATGTTTGCCAAAGACCTAGAAGAACTAAAGAACAAACAAACAAAGATGAATCAATAGCAGAATAACTGAGGCAGAAGGATGGATAAATGACCTGGAGGATAGAATGGTGGAAATCACTGCTGCAAAACAGAATCCAGAAAAAAGAATGGAAAAAAAAAAAAAAATGAAGACAGCCTAAGAGCCCTCTGAGACAATATTAAATGCACAAGCATTCACATTATAGGGGTTCCAAAAGGAGAAAAGAGAGAGGACCTGAGAAGATATTTGAAGAGATAATAGCTGAAAACCTCCCTAACATGGGAATGGAAATATTCAACCACGTCTAGGAAACACAAAGAGTCCCAGGAAGGATAAACCCAAGGAGTAACACACCAAGACACACAGTAATCAAAATGATGAAAATTAAATGATAAAATATTAAAAGCAACAAGGGAAAATGACAAATAACATACGAGGGAACTTCCATCGGGCTGTCAGCTGACTTCTCAACAGAATCTCTACAAGCCAGAAGGGAACGGCATGACATATTTAAAGTGATGAAAGGGAGGAAAGTACAACCAAGAATACTCTACCCAGCAAGACTCTGGTTCAGATTTGATGGAGAAATCAAAAGCTTTCCAGACCAGCAAAAGTTAAGAGAATTCAGCACCACCAAACCAGCTTTACAACAAAAGGCTAAAGGAACTTCTTTAGGGAGGAAACACAAGGGAAGGAAAACACCTACAAAAAAATAAACCCAAAACAATTAAGAAAATGCTAATAGAATCATACATATTGATAATTACCTTAAATGTAAATGGATGAAATGTACCAACCAAATGCATACACGAGGCTAGGGGGATGGAGGGTAAAGCGTCTGCCTGCAATGTAGCAGACCTGGGTTTGATCCCTGGGTCGGGAAGATCCTCTGGAGAAGGAAACAGCAACCCACTCCAGTACTCTTGCCTGGAAAATCCCATGGACAGAGGAGCCTGGTAGGCTACAGTCCACAGGGCCGCAAAGAGTCAGACACAACTGAACGACTTCACTTCAGGGGGATGAAACACGCACAGGTATGCACTTCCACTAAGAGTATCACTCTACTTAACCCCCCAAATTGTACGCAATTATTTTATATTGTTAGATTAATCATGTTTCCATTGTGGCTTGCTGTTTTGTCACACTGTTTTTGTCTCGCTATTGATTGTTAAAACTGACAAACATCTTTTACTATTTTGATTATGTAACAATTATTCATTTTAATACCATTGCATTGGTCGACAGAAAATAAGAGAATTCTGTATACTAAACTACTACTTTTAATAGAAAAAACTGGAATCACTTTTCAAAACCCACATGCACATTAGAATTATCTTGGAATTTTTTGAAAAATACAAATGCCTAGGTATTGCTTTCTTCTTCAAAGCTCTAGATGTGATTCTAGAGGGCAACCATGTTTAAAAGCAACAGGACCTTATGATGCCCTTTAACTTTTATCTAGTTTCACTTTTTCTACTTCATAATCAGTGTTTCCACTTTATTGTTTATGTTTTCTAATTGCTCCATCTCTTTTTATTCTTTCTCAAGTCTGTATCAGGTGTAGCAGAAAAGCTTTTGTGTATATATATATACCTACATTTTTATATATATATATATATAAGAAAACTTGAATTTTTGCTTAGCTAAAAGTCCATGACATTTTGGTTCCAACTCTTTGACTAGGTATGAATAGAATGCTAGATTTCTAATTTATATTTACTCAAAACTTTGATATAGTTCCATTTATTCTGGCATTTAGTATTACTGCTAAAAGTCTGGAAAGCTTATTATTTTACTGATTTTTAGAAAAGAAATTTGAATGAGACTTGGAACTTCTAATCTAATTCTGAGAATATAAAGAAATACTATGCTGCAAAAAAAAAAAAAAGAAATTTAACACATGATACAGTATTATTAACTAAAGCACAGATCTATTCAATTTTCTTATGTGCATGTCCATTATTTGTTTTCATATTTTATTCAAAACTCTACATTGTATTTAGTTGCATTGAGCAGCTTCAGCTACATGCAATAAATTCTTATAAATTCTCTTTCATTTTTATTGTTACAAATATTTCCTAATTTTCCTTGTTACAGATTCTTTGATACACCCATCATTTAAAAGTAGACATTTAATTTCCAAATACATGGGATTTATAAAGTGTCTTTGATATTAATTTCTCATTGAAATTCTTCTCTGCAATCACCCTCTGTGTTTCTTCAGTCTTTTAACTTTATTGAGGCTTTCAAAGGCTAAGTCAAAGATCTCTCTTGGTAAATGTCATATTACATTTGAAAATATGTGGGTTATTTTCAAATATCTTTTTATATTGATTTCTAATATAATTCCACAGTGGCAGGAGAATAGATTCTGTATGATTTCAATACCTTTAGACCATGACATTTTTGTACCTTGTTTTATATCCCCTGGATATATTCCCATGTCTGTTGGTTTATAGTCTATGGCAATTTGAATAGAATTTGTATCCTGCTGTTGTGTGAAAGTTGTATACATCTTAATTATGTTGAATTGGTTCATAGTGATTTTCAGATCTACTATTATCTTTCTACTTCCCTGTCTATTCATTCTATTAATTTTTGAGAGTTTGATATTGCAACCCCAACTAAAAATCTACTTTAAAAATTGTTATATTTAGTGTAACTATATGTAAATTTGTTCTGCATTTTCCAAATGTTCTGTAAATTTTGTCATACTTTTTAAAAAAAGAAAAAAACCTCATGTTTGAAGACTGAGGTGACATATTATAGATGGATTCCCTGATAGCAATTTCCTCACCTTTAAGAAACGTGTGCAAACTTGGTTGCTCAGTTGTGCCTGACACCTTAAGACCCTGTGGACTGTAGCTCACCTTCTCCTCTGTCTATGGGATTTTTCAGGCAAGAATACTGGCGGGGGCTGCCATTTCCCTCCTCCAGGGATCTTCCTGACCCAGGAAGTGAACCCACGTCTCCCATGTCTCCTGTGCTGAGGGTGGATTCTTTACCTGCTGAGCCATCAGGGAGGTCTTTTAAGAAATAGGATCAACAATAGTACCTATTTCTTTGTAGGGCTGCTGTGAAAACTAAATAAATTAATACATGCAAATATGCCTGGTACCCAGGAAGCACTTGGTGATGCCAGCAACAGTAATTATGATAACAGTATAATCACTCTTATTCCTATGACATCATTACTCATTACTATGGCATCATCCCACTTTTCTCCATTAGTCTTTGCATCACTGCTCTTGGTCACAGGGGTCAGGGCCCTGGGCAAGCCCTCCTCTTGCTGTGCCATATACACTGACCTCAGATATGCTTGTAAACTGGATCCACTCACTCATTTTTTAAAGTCACTATGACCCAGAGAGCAGGATTCCTTTTTAATTTTTTTAAACTGAAGTATAGTTGATTTACAATGTTGTGTTAATTTCAGATGTACAGCAAAGTGATTCCATTTTATATATGCATATATTATATATATATATTTCCGATTCTTTTCCCTTATAGCTTATTACAAAATGCTGGGTATAGTTCCTTGTGCTGCACAGGAGGTCCTTATGCTGCACAGGAGGTCCTTGTGCTACACAGTAGGTTCTTGTGCTACACAGGAGGTCCTTGTGCTGCACAGTAGGTCCTTATGCTGCACAGTAGGTTCTTGTGCTGCACAGTAGGTCCTTATGCTGCACAGTAGGTCCTTATGCTACACAGTAGGTCCTTGTCGGTTATCTGTTTTATGCATAGTAGTGTGTACGTGTTAATTTCCAACTCCTAATTTATCCCTTCCCCTCCTTTCCCCTTTGGTAACCATAAGTTCATTTTCTACGTCTGTGGGTTCATCTCCCTTTTCTATGTAAGTTCTTTTGTACCATTTTTTTAAGATTCCGTGCATAAGTGATATCCTATGATATCCGTCTGCCTTTGTCTAGCTCACTTCATTTACTATGATAATCTCTAGGTCTAGCCATGTTGCTGCCAATGGCATTATTTCACTCTTTTTTATGGCTGAGTAATATCCCATTATACATGCACCACGTCCTCTTTATGCAGTCCTCTGCTGATGGACATTGAGGTTGCTTCCATGTCCTGGCTACTGCAAACAGCGCTGCTATGAACATAGGGGTGCATGTATCTTTTCAAATTATGGTTTCCTCCAGATACATGCCTAGGAGTGGGATTGCTGGATCATACGGTAGCCCTATTTTTAGCTTTTAAGGAAATTACATATTGCTCTCCATAGTGGCTGCACCAATTTACATTCCCAACAACAGTATAGGAGGGTCCCCTTTTCTCCACACCCTCTCCAGCATTTATTATTTGTAGACGTTGTGATCATGGCCATTCTGACCAGTGTGAGGTGATACCTCGTTGTAGTTTTGATTTGCATTTCTCTAATAATTATGAGTGCTGAGCATCTGTTCATGTGCCTTTTGGTCATCTTATATAATAACCTTGATATTCTGCTAAAAAGTCTGGTGATATATAAATTAACATATATAATTATTTGAATCAAGATAATTTTTAGCAATATTTCAATAGGGTATTTTTTAGCTATTGCTTGAAAAAACACCCATTTCTAATATCAACTGGAATTTTCAAATAACTAACCTGTATTTACTGGATACTACGACCATTTATCTGACTACATCCCTCATGCTGTTTAGCACAATCCTGTGTCATGGTACAACTACACCACCAGTCATCAGTAACACAATTGTAACAGCCTCCTACCTGCTACAGACAGGCCCAGGCCCCGCGCTGTCCTGACAGACACTGTGCTTGGCAGCACCTAAGCCAGGGACCCCCTTCCTAACCCTGGCTTCCCCGCTCACTTTGTAGCACCTTAAGCTATTTCACGACACTGAGTTGTTACTTCCTGGTCTTAAAAATTGAATCACAATGTACAAAGCATCCGCATCAACTGCTTTGTGCTTCAAGGCAAGTCTGAAGCTGACCTCCTATATGCATTTATCTTATTTGGCTAACTCCTCTGATTAGCCCATGGTAAGAATTGATTTTAACTTCACAGAGAGACTATATCATTGAACCACTGGACACCCGGGGGAAATATGTATATTTACATGGGGCTTCTTCATGACAGACAAACCACAGCAAGCTGAAGAGTAAAAGAATCAAGAGGGCCGGCACACAAGTCACCGCTCTCTACCAACACAGAGACTGATTGGCCTGTGTTTGTTTTTGCTGGTAGAAACTGGTAAGCAGGTTGCTGGGCACCCCCATCAGACCTATTAAATTGTGGAATGACTGGTTTACCTGAAACGGGTACAAACGTTAGACAGTAAAATCAGAACTACCTTGGAGTCGATGGAGCTCTGCTGGGAGGGGGCCGTGTTCAGAGACCCCAGGGCAGTGCTGGGCCTGTGACCCCTGCTACTTCCAGGGTCACAGAAACAGATAGGAACTGGGACCCCAGCAGCTTGGAAAACCCACATGGAAAGCACTCTCTAGACCCCAATGCTCTTGTTTTTCTCTTTGAACCTCTTCTTCATTATGCAATAAAGCCTGGAGCTATGGCCCAAACTTGGGCAGCATTTTAAATGGAATCTGAATAATGAATCATCTCTGGCAAACACTCCAGGGCCACAGGCGCAGAAGGCTAGTGAGTGATGGGTTTTGCGTCTGACAGCCATCAATCCCGTGGCTCCTTCTCCCCATGGTCCCCTAATATGCACCTTCCATCACGGTAACAGACTGGAGCCGTGAAGATGAATGACACCCGGGGCTGCCTGGAGCACACATGGTCAGAGGTGCGGCGAGAACCCCCTGGCGATGCCAGGAGATGGGGGGACACTGCCCGAGAGGCAAGTGCCTGGGGGATGTGGAAGAAGGAGGACGTGTCCATGCAGAAAACTGGATGGTCCTAGGGCCGGGCGGGGGCTAGGCGGGTCATGGGTCTCCCATGCCTGGGACTCTCACCAAGGTGGGGCTAGTTGCCACCACACAGCGGGTCGGTTTTATTTGGATCCTGGTTTGTAGATTTTCTTTTATTTTTTGGATAATCTCAAGAGCTTAAAGTATAACAGTTTTAAACTTTAAAAAAAAAAAGTATGTTCTCATCACTATAATGTTTTGAAGGAAAACCCGTTGAGATCAGCTTTTTGGGGAGGAATACATCCTAAGATACAATTTGCCCCCCATCCTTGAAACAGACATGGACATGCATCGGCTGGATTGCAGTAAGGAGGTGAAGGCGCTTTTCCTCTGGGCTCAGGAGCACACAAAGAGACAACTTAGCACTGACTGTCGGGGGCTCTGAGGCCTGTCACAGCAGTAACATCTCATCCAACAGAACAACCCGCTCAGGACGCCGAGCTATGGGTCGGTCACTCCTCGAGGTGGCACATTCTATAGGATACCTGAGATCAGTGGTCCCCAACCCTTTTGGCACCAGGGACCGATCTCCTGAAGGCAGTTCTTACACAGACGGGGGAGACGCTTTCGAGATGATTCAGGCACATCACATATATTGTGCACTTTATTCCTATTATTACTACATCAGTTCCATCCACCTCAGATCATCAGGCATTAGATCCCAGAGGTCGTCTTAGATGACAGAGCCGGGGAACACGCTTACAGAGACACCAGCCCAGGACACAGAGACACTGCATTTAATTCCATTCAAGCACTGACTTGCTCTGTGACGTTGCACAAAGTCAGTTCTCAAGGCTTCGGTTTCTCCACTGCACAGGACACGTGCTAAATAGCACATGACTCACTGTGCTTTGTGAAGTCACAATAAACCTGGAGAAACACACTGTGATCCCAGGGTCACAAGCCATTAGATGATTCCTACAGCAACCTCACTCAGTCTGAGACTGACGTACTTCAACCATAAAAGCAATTCCACCAGATATCAACACAAAGAAGTCTCTTAGGACATGTGGTTTTTACATGATGGCTGTTGTGAGTGTGAGTCGTGTCTGACTCTGCGACCCTCTGGACTGTAGCCCACCAGGCTCCTCTGTCCAGGAGATTTACCAGGCAAGAATATTGGAGTGGGTTGTCATTTCCTTCTCCAAGGAATCATCCCAACTCAGGGACTGAACCCACATCTCTCATGTCTCCTGAATTGGCAGGCAAATTCTTTACCACTGAGCCACCTGGAAGACTTTTCAGATGATAGTTTAATATAAAATTTTTTCAACTTAGAGAATTTAAAAGAAAAACAATACTACTTAATCTATTTAGGGCTTCCCTGGTGGCTCAGATGGTAAAGAATCTGCCAGCAATGAGGAGACTGGGGTTTGATCCCTGGGTGGGGAAGAGCCCCTGGAGAAGGGAATAGCAACCCATGCCAGTATTCATGCCTGAAGAATTCCATGGACAGAGAAGCCTGGAGGGCTACAACCTACAGGGTCACAAAGAGTCAGACATGACTGAGCAACTAACACACACACACCCTAAATATTTTTTCTCACGTATGTCATGACCCCCAAATTACTTGACAAGGTTCCTGTCAAGTGTGGGCCTGTCCCCTGGAATCTGAGTGGGCCTGTGGCTACTTCACCCAAGAGAGGACAGCAGAGTGATGCAGCAGCCACTTGGCTTGCTGGAACATTAGCTCGTGGAGCCCAGACCTCACGTAAGAGGCTGACTGCCCTGAGACGGCCAGGCCCCAGGGCCGTCCTGATGCTCACACCACCACAGCATGCTGCCAGATCTGCCAGGGAGGGTGCATTCGGGTGCCCATCTCCCCAAGGTGCGTCCCCTCAGCCCTCCTGCCTTCCCAGACATGACCGCAGGCAAGCTAAGACAGGGACAACTGTTTCCACGGGGTCCTTTCTGAACTGTGGACCCACAGAGTCTGTTAGCATGTGAAGGTGGGGATCAAAAGCCACTAGATTCTAGGACCGTTTGCAACACAGCAGTAATAATGGAGCGAGAGCAAGGAGTACGGGCCTGTAAACACAAAACACGCCACGCCGGTGCCGTGAGCAGATGCAAGCACTGCCAGCGCTGTGTCCTGGTGTTACTGACATCGCCAATGACACTCAGGGCATAAAAACCACACAAATAAAGATACCTTGGGCAAGAACCCAGTGACAGCTGTTCTTAATTTCATCTCTTGGTGAACTCTCTGAAAGAAAACGTGCCTTGGTTATGTATGTTATGTAAACTGCTACGCTGTTAACTTGGGAGACAGACTCTAACATATCTTAATTACCTTAAATCTAAATGGCCTAAATATATCAATTTTAAAAAGGAGATTGGTAGAGTGGATTAAAACACACACACACACACACAAGTACAGCTGTCTACAAGAAACTCACTTCAGATTTGACCAAATGACAAACAGAAAGGAAAAGGATGAGGAAAGACATAGCGTGCAACCGTTAGTGAAACAGGAGGGGCCGGGTAAGACAAAGTAGGGGGACTTTTCTTGGTGAGAAGCTCCAGTGGTTGGACTTTTTCCAGTGGCTGAGAATCTGCCTTGCAATGCAGGGGATGCGGGTTCAATCCCCGGTCAGGGAGCTAAGACCCCACAGGCCGTGGAGCAACTAAGCCTGCGTGTTCCAATTACTGAATCCCACGCTGTAACGAGAGAGTCCATGCGCCGCAGTGAAAGATCCCACACGACACAGGGAAGATCCTACGTGTCGCAACTAAGACCCAACACAGCCTAATTAATTAATTCCTAGGGACAAAAAGGAACATTATCAAATAATACAGGCATCATTCCAACAGGAAGACATAATGACCCTAAACGCATATGCACCGAACAACAGAGCCACAAAATGCGGAGGGCAAAAACCAAGAAAGCTGAAAACAGAAATCGACAATTCCACAATCATGGTTGGAGACTTTGGTCCCCTCGTCAGCAACTTACTGAACCACTAGACACAAATCAGAAAGGATGCGGAAGAAGTGAACAACAGAGTCAACCAACAGGATCTGACCAATATGTGCAGAATACTCCACCCAACAAAAGCATGACACATGTATTTTTGAAGCCCATGGAACTTTCAGCAAGATAGACTATATCTTGGGCCATAAACAAACCAACAGTCTGAAAAGAAATGAAATTATATAGGATGTGTTCTCTGATCATAATGAAATCAAAGGAGAAACGAGTAACAGAAAGACAAGGAAATCTCTATAAACACTCAGAAATCAAACAACATGCTTCTAAGTAATCCATGGGCTAAAGAGGGTGTCTCAGAGAGAGTAAAACAAAATACAGTCAATTAAATAGTTGAGTGTTATAGGACATCTACCAAGAATAATTATTTTGAAATTGATTTTCAGTCTTGTGTTTCTGAGAGCATTACGCGGGCCTGTTACCTGTTAAGCTGTCCCTAATTCAAAATGAAATATGAGTAAGGGCCTGGCATGCTGCAGGGGCCTGTAAATACCTGTGGAGTGAATCAGTGCTTGGCTTTCTCTCCGTGGACAGACAGGCAGGGTGCAGGAGCCAGGGCACCTGGGTTCAAGCACCAGCCGTGTAATTCTGGGCAGATGACTGCAGCTTTCTTTGCCCCTGTGTCCTTGCTTGCAAAAATGCATGACTGCAATAAAGACCATCTCCCAGGGTCCTCGTGAGGACTGAAGTACATATACAGCAGTTAATACACAAAGCCCTTGAAGTGCGTGAATGTGAGCCAGAATATTATTTGGGGAGAAGGAAAGGAAGAAGAACGACTTCAGTTCCCCCCAGATGAAGGTCACGTGCTGGTTACAGAGCGAAGGTCAAGCAGGTTTCATAATATTCCACCTGGAGAATCACAATTTCCAGAGATCCGCTCCTGGACAGGCACGGCCTTGAGAACTGCCTGTGAGGCTGTCTCAGCTCTAGGGCTGGCGTCTCCATCAGGGCGGGAGCTCATGTCTGCACCTGCTCACCGGCATCCCCTGGGGGCTGCCCCGGTCCCGGTCCCTGAGATCCTGATCCAATGAGTGTGGCCGGGACACCCCAAGAGACTGCACGGTGCAGCGGAGGCCAGGAAGCATGCCTTAGAGACTGCAGTCCCATCGCCTCCACACTCGGGGGTTCCCACACCCTGCGAGGCCATCGCCGGAGCCCAGCGCCCTGCTGCAGAACGGTTCTAGCAGGTGAGGGAAGACCTTCTCCACCCTGAAGCACTCTGATGCCTCACTCTGAACAGCACCAGGAAAGGAGCATTCCGGCTGTAGAGGCCTGGTATGACAGAGGTTCCGTCCTTCAGAGGCCTGCCATGAGCGTGAACGCCTATGAACAAGCCTGAGACTAAAGGAGCCTCCCACCCTCGACACCTACTGTCCTTAAAAGGGCCGTGCAGGGTGCTGTGTACCAGTAAGGGTCTTGAGATGCCCCGTCTTCCCCATTTGATAAAATCCACTTTAGGGGACACTTCCCTGGCAGTCCAGTGCCTAAGACTTCACCTTCCTAACGCAGGGGTTGTGGGTTCGATCCCTGGTCAGGCAGCTAAGATCCCACATGCCCCGTGGCCAAAAAAAAAATCCAAAACATAAACAACAGAAACAATGCTGTGACAAATTCGATAAAGATTTTCAAAATAGTCCACATTAAAATTAGGCTTTGAAACAGAGAAGAGTGAGAGAGTTCTCCTCATCCAGCTGGGCAGCCACGTCCATGGGTGACCCGTGAAGGAGGCTGGAAAGGAACAGCTAGGGAAATTGGCAGAAAAGCAGAACGTGGTACCTGGAAAGCCAAGGAATGGAGGCGTTTTCAATGGACAGAGTTGGCATTCACAAGCCTCAACAACTACAGTTGAGACGTGAGTGAGGGTGAAGACAGAATTAGTGAGAAAACCAAAGTATCCCGATCTTGCAATACAGGAAGAATGGAAGAAAGAGAAGAAATCCAGCTGCATCAGATTAGTAACAGTGACAAATCCAGAGGCCAGCGTGCGGGCGCCTGGACAGCTGGCCCACACGCCACCTTGACCACCGGGCTCTCAGCGCAACAGTCTGCACCCCACAGTGGTGCCTTCTCTGTTTCAAAGCCTAATTCATCACAAGCACTTAATAGAGTCCTGAGAGAGTGAAATGAATATACACAGCAAGAGCATTTACTTCAGTGTTTTGCTCTTTAATGTGAGGAATATTATTGACAATCTCATTTCAGGAGTCATTTCCAGGTGGGGCTTCCCTTGTAGCTCAGTCGGTAAAGAATGTGCCTGTAGTCCAGGAGACCCGGGTTCGATCCCTGAATTGGGAAGATCCCCTGGGGAAGGAAATGGCAACCCACTCCAGTATCCTTGCCTGGAAAATCTCATGGACAGAGGAGTCTGGTGGGGGTCGCAAAGAGTCAGGCACGACTGAGCAACTAACACTTAACTTCTGGGTGGGGAAGTGGTAAAGAATCTGCCTGCCAATGCAGGAGACACAGGAGATGCAGATTTAATCCCTGAGTCAGGAAGATTCCCTGAGGAGGCAACGGCAACCCACTCCAGTATTCCTGCCTGGAGAATCCCACAGACAGAGGAGCCTGGTGGGCTACAGTCCACAGGGTCGCAGAGTCAGACACGACCAAGGGACTGAGCACAAACAAGTGCACACACGCAAAACAGTCTACTGGCACCCCTTCAGGTTCCCAGATACCAAAGAAGACCGACAGCAGCAGCTGAATTTTGTCCTCCAAAAATTCACAGGCTAACCACCCCGAGCACCTCAGAAGGTGCTGTGTTTACAGACATGAGCTCTCAAGAGGTGAGCATGTCCCTGTGAGGCTGTTAGGGGGTCCTAATCCAATCTGACTGGTTCCCTTATATGATGAGGAGGTCAGGACACAGAGAGGCATGAGGGATACACGTTTGCAGGGAAGAGCACAGGAGGACACAGTAGGGGCAGCCGTCTGCAGGCCAGTGATAAAGTGCTCGGACGGAACTAAACCTGCCCACACCTTGATCCTGGACTTCCAGCCTCCACTGATGGTACCTGCCCTGCAGTCCCGGGACCAGTGATGGCCACCATCAGTCACACGGGACCCACTTCCCCAAGGATATCGTGCGTGTGCACAAGGGTGTGTACTTGTTTAGGAAATCTAATCGGAGAACTTACAATTTTCTAAAAAAATGAGCTTCATACAGTTTAGACATGAGAAAGACACAATATAGATTCTTCTACCCCCACCCCAAACACACACACGTGCGTGCACACGCACACACAGGCATGCACACGGGCCGCCCAGAATCTGCCCACCTCCGTTGACAGCAACGCGTCCCCTGGATGCTCAGACTCAAGTCTCCAGCATCAACCCCGACTCCCTGATCTTGCTCATCCATCCACTGGCAAACATGCTTGCTCCATTCTCAAAACATGCCCAGCATCCGACCACTGCCAAGCATCTCCCCTGTCCCCATACTGGTCCAGCCACACAACCTGTGCACGCTCTCTGTAACAGCCCCGGAGAGGTCGCCCAGCTTCTACCAGCTCCACGGTCTGCCCCCAACACAGCACCCAAAATCACCCTTCCAAAATTTAAGTCTGATCATGTTACCCCCCTCAGCTGAAAACCAGCCTGGATCTCCCATTTCACTGAGGCATGTAAAGTAAGTCCCCACAATGGTCCATGAGATATGCAGCCCCCTGGCCACCCACCACTGGCTCCATCTCCCCTCTCTTCCCCAACAGCTCTGTCCAGCCCACACTGTCCCCATGTCGGGCACGGGGCAGGCTCCAGGCCGAGCCAGTGCCCCACCTCTCCTCTCTGGATCCTCCCCCCGCCCCCTGAGGTGTATGAAGGCCCAGCTCCCTCACCTTCTCCACATTTCTGTCCACCTGTCACGCCCCAGCATGAACTCATCTGATCACTGTATTTCAGACTGAAGTGTTCTCCCCAGAAGCCCTCCACTTGTGTGTGCACGTTAGTTGCTCAGTTTTGTCCAATGTTTTGTGACCCGCCAGGCTCCTCTGTGCATGGGATACTCCAGGTAAGAATATTGGAACGGATTTTCCTGACCCAGGGACTGAACCCAGGTTCTGCCTCATTGCAGGCAGACTCTTGACCATCTGAGCCACAGTGCCTTTATTTCCCTGATAAAGGAACCCATCTTTCCTCTTGCTGTGTGATCTGCTCCTTCAGATTTATATTTACTCTCTTCCCCAATTGGAATGCAAACTCCATGAGCTGTGCTCTGTCTGGGTTTGCACTTCGGGCTCCCAGTGCCCGGGATGGTGCCCGGAGGAGCAGGAGCTGAGAGGCTGCTGCTGCTAACGCCCATGTGACTGCCTCGGGATTCACCACACGTCCTTTCAGGACGCCGAGGGTGAAGAGGCATCCTTTCACCGTTACTCCTGGGGAAGAAAGTTAACCTACATTCAGACGCCAACTCACACTTCCACATGACGCTTCCTTTCTGAAGGATTATCTCATTTCTTTTTCCTCCTCAAGTTGACAACTCTGAAGAGCTTAAATTTTATTCCTGAAAGCTTGTGCTTTAAGATTTACTCGCGATCTGCCCCCAGAAACTTATATATCGGGTTAATATTTGAAAAGCACTACGAAATCAACTATATCCTAAAATACAGTATTGCTTTAGAAAGACAAACAATTTCACTCCAACCAACACCCCCAAAGAGGTGACCATTCCACCTCCCAGCGGTAGCTGTGGGTCCAGAAAGAAAAGGATGCATTTCCTTTATTTCTGCTCCTGCTCGGTCCCACTGGTCCGGGGTCCCAAGAGCACTGGACATTCAGTTTCTGTCATGGGAGTGAGGACACGGTCCCCCCACCCCACCAAGGCAGGAGGGACCACCACATGCCAAGGTCACGACAGAGTCTGCACCAAGTTCAAAGGCGGGACAAGGGAGTCTGGGGCCAGAGAAACAAGCATCTAAATCGCAGTTAACATGATGAGTGGAGTCAGTAAGAATGATGGGTGAAATCTCAGACAAGAAAAATAGGCGGGCATTGAAGGACTCCACTACTCGTAAACGTCAGCAGGCTCGAAGTCACAGCGCTAACAAAGGAGCCTGCAGCTTCCGCCCCAGGGCGTGGTCCTCGTCTGCCGCTCGGAGTTCTCAGCACAGAAATGCTTTTTCACACGCCAACCGCGAGACCCTTCCCCTGCCTCCATCTCCCGAGAGGATTCTCATCAGGAAGACACTGCAGGGATCGCAAAATCATTGCACTCCAGCCACAGGAGGCTTGGGGCTTGAGAATGGAACACGGCGGTCCCAAGGCAGGAACAAGAAAGAAGGAAAACTCACATCCTAAGATGTGCTGAAATAAATGCGAATACGGATAGTCACCCCAGGTTCAAAATTCTCTACATTATACACTTCCCAAGAGACACTCTCTTACATCAACAGACACATGCACAAAACTACGATTAGTCTGCTTAATACAGACACTGAAAAATGACCACAGACAACCACAATATTAACACTGGGTTAGAACCGAACTCTAATTTCATGAGAAGAACTTTTCAAAACTTTTAACTTTGCATATATTAAATGGCATTTTGGACATGAGTCAAGAAAGGGAAATGAACTTACCACAACTGTGGTGTCTTAGGGAAGGTTAATTATAATTCAGGAGAGTGTAAGAAGCCAGGGAAGGAGTCTAAAAAATGTCTGGGGCTATAAAAATGCCTCCCCCAGGCCCACCAACAAATAACAAAAATAGTAGTAATAAATAACACTTACTGTGCCGGGGATGCTATAAAAGCTTTATCTGTATGAACCCATATATCCTTGTGACAATCCCACGAGGTATTAGTAATGTCCACTTGGTGGCTCAGAGGTAAACAATCTTGCCTGTAGTGCAGGAGACCTGGGTTTGATCCCTGGGTCAGGAAGATCCCCCAGAGAAGGGAATGGCTACTCACTCCAGTATTCTTGCCTGGAGAATCCCATGGATGAGGAGCCTGGTGAGCTACAGTCTATGGGGTCGCAAAGAGTCGGACACGACTGAGCAACTTCCACTCACTCACTGTGCAGACAGACTGAGTGGAAGTCACTCTTTCTCTATTTACAGGGCGAAGAGCACACGCAGTCCCCTCTACCACAAAGCGTGCAGCCGAGTCTCCCACAACTGGGGGACTCACTGGGGTCAGCACAACCAAACTGTCATGGATAAACCTCAGGCCCTGGGAAAGCCAGCTTCGTGCTCACGGCATCTCCCGTGCCAGTTAGCTAAACGGCTCAGCTGAGATCTAAATCCGGGCAGCCTGGCTCCCAAGCCAAACTCATGAAAGAAGCCCACAGAAGGATGGGATAGTCTTATACATGTTCCCATCTGGGACACTGTGGAAAATGTATGCTGGCCTCCGCCCTGGTTCCCGGGGACCCTTGGGATGTCCTGGGTGACAGGAGTGTCTTTTGTTCTGTTGAGGTGACTCTGGGTGGGCTGCGGCTTGGGGGCTGGTCACTGGAAAGACAGAGTCATGACTAGAAGCTTGGAGTTTTCAGCCCCACCGCACGTTCTCTGGAGAAGGGCTGGGAGTGGAGTTAACGATCCTTCAGGCCTGAGTGATGACACCTCCATAAAGATCCCAAAGGCATGGGGCTTCAGAGAGCAGCCAGGTCGGTGAACAGGTGGAGACGCTGGGGGGTGGGACCCGGAGAGACCAGGGAGCTCCCGTCTCCCCACATGCCTGCTCTACAGATGGCTCCGACCTGGATGCTCATCAGCAACCTCCATTGCACCCTTTCATAATAAACCAGCAATTGAGTAAAATGTCTCTCTGAGTTCTGTGAGCTGCTCTAGGAAATTAACTGAACCCAGAAGGGGCCGTTGGAACTTCCAGCCTATGGCTGGTTGGTCACAAGCACATGTGATAACCTGAGGTTTGAAGTCAGGGAAGAGGGCAGTCTTGTGGGACTGAGCCCTTTACACCCGTGGAATCCGATGTACCTCCAGGTAGAAGGTATCAGAACTGAGCTGAACTGCAGGACACCCAGCTGGTGTTGGAGAAGTGCCTGCTGGATGAGTGGGGAAGACACACACACACACACACACACACACACACACACACACACAAACTGTAACTGGTGCAGAGCTCTTTTACCTGCCCATGAATCACAGCAGAATGGGAGGGTTTGCACTTTACATAGACCAAGATTGTAAAAACTAATTATATGCAGTTGTGATTGCAAATATGTCCAAGAAAAGACACTGGCTCCCCTTTCAAGGGCAGAAAATGCATCTCCTACAGGTGAAGCACAGAGACGAGCGACGGGGGCCAGGTCACCGGAGATGGGTTAACAGCAGAGAGAACACCGTGAAGCGGAGGGTAAGGGGTCCCCGGAAGAGGAGGAAGACGGACCATGGGCGTGGACTAGGATGGTTACTGCAAGAGAAATGCCAAACGCACATTAAATTAGCTTTCTACTTTAAAGACTCAAACACACAGAGATACAGACGAATAAAAGCATCACATGAAATCATCACTGTCATTTACTGAATAGTAAGTACAGTGCTTCTTTGTATGTTCCGACCTTAAATTCCTAGTCACTCTCTCAGACAAAAAAAATCAAATGAGCAAAACTTGACTCATCAGACTGCAGAGCCACCCTCTTCTCCGTTTCAAAGGAAGCTTTCTCCTTGCTCCCGTGCAGGCCAATCCCTCTTCCTGTGCCGCCATGCGTTCATGTATTCATTCAACGAACATGTACCAGACACTCCACTTAAGTGTCAGGGCTACCAAGGGATACGAGAAGCGGTCCCTCAGCTCAGGCTAGCGAGGGACGCAGAAAGCTTAGCCATCTTCGGACACAAGTGCTGTGAAAGAGGAGGAGATGGGGTTGGCGCCAAATACCCCATCTTGGGTTTTCACCAGCTCCCTCGACAAATTCATCTTTCTCTAGCCCTGTGAAGGAGTCGAGGATGTCCTTGGGAGTCCAGTGGTTAAGAATGTACCTTCCAATTCAGGGGACATGAGTTTGATCCTTTGTCCGGGAAGATTCCACAGGCCGAGGGGCAACTAACCTGAGCACCACACCTGCTGAAGTACAAGCACCCCAGAGCCCATGCTCTGTAACGAGAAGCCTGGGCACAGAAATGAGAGCACAGCCTACCAGCCCCAACTAGAGAAAAGACTGCAGCAGCAAAGACCCAGCCCAGCCAAAAATAAACAAACAAAACTTTAAAAGGAATGACCCATTCATTGAAAAAGGAGTTGAGTACCTCTGCTTTTAAACTTAAACCAAACAGAACCTCTCCCCTTCTATCTTCTTGCTAGGAACCTTTCACTGGGGAAGCAAAGCCGAGCTGTCAGTCTCTCAGCTGTGGTGACTCACTGACAGTTTCCAGCCCTACCAGTTCTACCCGAAGCCTCACTCTGCAACTTGAATGGCAACAACAGGCGCGAAATTCTGCTCCAAGCTCAGAAAATGACCCATCGCCTCCCTGGACTAATTACTGCCTGGGCCAGCTGCCTTCATGGGCCATCTGCTCTCTTGATGTCCCCAAATATCTCTCACTTCTGGATCCGCGGGTGAGAGCCGAGAGCATCCAGCAGCCAGTCCTGACCAACAAACAGCCCTGCTCGCCCATGTGACTTCCCAGCCCCTCTTGAATCAGCACACGGAACAGTCCCGATTTAGGCAGCTAAATATATGGCGCATTGTGCAGACCGAGCTGCAGATGGGAAGCCACATATGCGAGGCTGCTGCAGCTCACACTGACTTTCACAAGACCTATTTTTGGAAAAGAAGGGAAAGGGGAGAGACAGGCTTTTAAAAAAGGCACCATCAACGGTAGGGTCTTTTTACAAGAGGAGGAAAAAGAGGTGCCTTGTTCTCCTCTTTCTTGACATTTGAAGCCCCCATTTCTCTTAGAGAAGTCCCGGGAGGGCTTTAAGGAAAGTTAGAAAGCAGAGTTAGATGCCGCAGGGACCAGGAGTCAGGCAGACAGCATCAGAGCTGCGGGGCATCAGTGGGACGCAAGCTCCGCCAAACTGCTGTTTAGGGGCCAAGGATCCAGGGCCAGAGTCCTGCAGAGCTGATGAGGGTGACCGCACGGCTGTCTGCTGGGTCCTGCCCCCAGCCAGACACCTGCCACCCATCATGATGAGGGAGGACACAAAGAAGCTGTGCTCAGGCCTCTTCCAAGAGGCTGGTCATCGCCTTCCTAAGAATGACCCTCACCTCGGCAGGCTGGCAGCCTCCTCCAGCCCTGTTACTGAGGCTCAAGACTGCTCAAGACCGAGAACATGACCTACAATGTTATTTTTCTCGTCTGAGTCTCCAGAAGCAGGACAGAAATGCATGGACACCACCACCCTGGATTCAGCGTCTGTCCCAAACATCAGATTAGGTCACTTTGTGGAGATCAGACGCTACTTTCCTTTTTAATCATGTCAACATCATTCAGGCGCTGCTATATCCTTTTGCAAAGTATAAGAGCAACAGATTATCGTGTCTGGAAACACAGCATCACCTATAATTCCACCACTTGCAAACAAAACTATAAATGCTTTGATACAGTATTTTCATCCTCTTAATTTTTATAGTTAGATGAAAACTTTATCAGTACTTTCACAGCTAAAATTACAGTTTTTCCCATGACACAGTTGTCCCATTCTATTAGTAGTTAATAAATGATTTTTGGTTTCTTTACAATAGAATACACTATGCAAAATGCCAGGCTGGGTGAATCACAAGCTGTAATCAAGACTGCTGGGTGAAGTATCAACAACCTGAGAAATGCAGATGATACCACTCTAATGGCAGAAAGCAAAGAGGAACTAAAGACCCTCTTGATGAAGGTGAAAGAGGAGAGTGAAACAGCTTAAAATTCAACATTCAAAAAATGAAGATCTTGGCATCCAGTCCCACCACTTCATGGCAAATAGATGGGGAAACAATGGAAACAGTGACAGACTTTATTTTCTTGGGCTCCAAAATCACTGCAGATGGTGACTGCAGCCATGAAATTAAGAGACACTTGCTCCTTGGAAGCAGAGCTATGACAAACGTAGACAGCATACTAAAAAGCAGAGACATCACTTTGCTGACAAAGGTTCATATAGTCAAAGCTATGGTTTTTCCAGTGGTCATGTACAGATGTGACAGTTGGACCATAAAGAAAGCTGAGCACCGAAGAACTGATGCTTTTGAACTGTGGTGTTGGAGAAGACTCTTGAAAGTCCCTTGGACTGCAAGGAGATCCAACCAGTCAATCCTAAAGGAAATCAACCCTGAATATTCATTGGAGGACTGACGCTGAAGCTGAAGCTCCAATACTTTGGCCACCTGAGGTGAAGAGCTGATTCACTGGAAAAGACTCTGATGCTGGGAAAGACTGAGGGCAAGAGGAGAAGGGGCGACAGAGGATGAGATGCTTGGACGGCATCACAAGATCTGGGAGATAGTGAAGGACAGGGAAGCCTGGTGTGCTGCAGTCCATGGGGCTGCAAATAGTCAGACACGACTTAGTGATGTAACAACAACAACGTGATTTTACCAGTCTCCTACTCTCAGGCATTTGGGTTGTTTCTATTTTTTTTCACTATTACAAGCATTTCTGCGGTGAACCTCCTTGACGTAAACATTGACGGGCATTTTGAGAACAAGTCTTCAGAAATGAAAATACTGGGAAAAGGTATGAACATTTTAGCAGCTCTTGTCAGAAACTGCCTTACAGAATGGCTGCATCCATTTATATTCACATTACTAGGTATAAATGTTCATTTCACCCTACCAATGTCATGGACTGCCATTTTTATTATGGCAATTTAATATTCAATTTTTAATTTTTATCTACTTCTCACTTTTGCATGTGATTTTCAGGCATCCATGTCTCTTCTTTATGATCTGTTCGTATCTTTTGCCCATTTATCTTTCATAGTATTTGTCTGGACTTAAAAGTTTAAGCAAGAACTGCTATCAGGCTCATTGTACCTTGAGCCACATAAAGTAGGGTCTGTTTAGATCGCACTCTGAGCATTTGATGTATGCCTCTCTGTTATTCACTCATCTGCAAAGGACATGACTGATTCTGAATAAATTTGGCACATAATTGAAGGGTATGAGACATACTTTTATATTCACACACTTTATGTGAGGCCACACACAGTCTGCTATTTTTCATGAATTCCAGGGCCGTTGAGTTTGTGGGTAGAGATTCCTGAGATGAATGATTTCATTAAATATGGAGAGAAGGTCAAGCATACTCCATACTATTAATAAACTCTACATATTCAAAAGTTGAGGAGGTTCAACCATGAACTTGAAAATGAATAAAAAGTTCAAACTATTGCCTTTTGGGAACATTGGCAACTAGTGAGAATCTCTTAGGAAATGGCTGGAAATTCATAGGATTTCAGTAACAAAATATTACCTACATGAGAACTGTGGGGGCTCCTTTCAGAGGCGCCCACAGCCCTCATCCTAAGGTCTGCCAGCACAGCCCCCGGGGCCATGCCCAATGCACAGTAGACATTCAATAAATGTCTGTTGAATAAACACCTATCCCCGGGTGCCGAAAAAGGTCCATCTAGTCAAAGCTATAGTTTTTCCAGTAGTCATGAACGAATGTGAGAGGTGGACCATAAAGAAGGCTGAATGCCAAAGAACTGATGCTTTTGAGCTATGGGACTCTTGAGAGTCCCTTGGACTGTAAGGAGATCAAACCAGTCCATCCTAAAGGAAATTAGTCCTGAATGTTCATTGGAAGGACTGATGCTGAAGCTGAAACTCCAATACTTTGGCCACCTGATGTGAGGAACCAATTCATTAGAAAAGATCCTGATGCTGGGAAAGACTGAAGGCAGGAAGAGAAGGGGATGACAGAGGATGAGACGGTTAGATGGCATCACCGACTCGATGGACATAAGTTTGAGCACACTCTGGGAGGTGGTGAAGGACAGGGAAGCCTGGCGTGCTACAGTCATGGGGTCGCAAAGAGTCAGACATGACTGAGTGACTGAAGAACAAAGGGTGCCAACCCCTCCTGCCTGATTCGGATCACATCTCCCGCCTCTCCCCTGTGTCCAGCTGACTCCTGCACCTGACCTGATTCGGATCACATCTCCCGCCTCTCCCCTGGGTCCAGCTGACTCCTGCACCTCATCCCTGTTGAGCCCCTGAACTCTGCACCACCTGCTCTGCATGGCCACCCTGCCATATGCTGCCAAGCCTCTGCAGGTCCTGACACCCGTTGGACTGGGTTTTGCCCTCAAAGCTTTTGTCCCTTCAACAGCAGCAGGAGGCCCAGCTGTGTTGTGGCCTCACATCTGGCCCACCCTGCAGCCAAGCTCCTAGCCCTCTGCCAATGGTCACCGACCAGCGATGGCACGCAGGCTTTTGGTTCTTATGCTTGAAGGCTTGGCCTCGGGCTAATGACAGTGTGTTTGGAAGACGATTTCCAAACTGGAAACTCATCATTCAGGCAGTCAGTTGACTACGGTCAGAAACATGTAAACAAGAATTCTTTGTATTTCTGTCTGTTGAATTAATCTTATAGTAAAAGTAAGATATAGGTCTTCATTCTTCCAGCCTCTGCCCACTTCCCCATCCAGTCTCTGCCAGTATTGGTGTCTCATATAAGAAAGACATGATTTAGCACTTACATAAAGGGGAAAGAGGTCTGACATCAATAAATACCACTGCTGCCTAAAATCCCTTTTGAAAAAGTGTGATGTTAAGTATGTTCCTGGAAGCGTGTTCACTACACACCCTGGAGAAATGCCTACGGAAAAGCCCAGGGGACTTCCTGATGGTCCACTGCACGCCATCCTCCGTACTTCCACTCAGGGGCAAGGGTTCAATCCCTGCTTGGGGACCGAAGAAACTGCTGCCTCGCAGCATGGCCAGAAAAAAAAAACAAGCCCAGGATTCTATTGCTGTTGTTGTTCAGTCGCTAAGCTTTTGGTTGGACCCCAAAGCTACCACCTGCCAATGTACTGAGCCCTATCCTGCCCTCCTGTTCCATGGCTGCAGCCTTGATGCAGGAGTCTTCGCCACCTCAACTATTTTTAAAGCTTTTTCATTAATCTCCCAGCCTTTGCATTTTTTTGAGGACAGAGATTATATCATATTTATTTTTAAGTAGCTTTACTGAGATGTAATTCACATACCAAACAATTCAGTGTTTCAACTTTACAAGTCACCCTTTTTTTTTTTTTTCACTGTATTTACAGAGTTTTGCAACCACTCAGTTCAGTTCAGTTCAGTCGATCAGTCGTGTCCGACTCTTTGTGACCCCATGAATCGCAGCATGCCAGGCCTCCCTGTCCATCACTAACTCCCGGAGTTTACTCAGACTAACGTCCATCTAGTCAGTGATGCCATCCAGCCATCTCATCCTCTGTCGTCCCCTTCTCCTCCTGCCCCCAATCCCTCCCAGCATCACAGTCTTTTCCAATGAGTCAACTCTTTGCATGAGGTGGCCAAAGTACTGGAGTTTTCAGCTTTAGCATCATTCCTTCCAAAGAAATCCCAGGGCTGATCTCCTTCAGAATGGACTGGTTGGATCTCCTTGCAGTCCAAGGGACACTCAAGAGTCTTCTCCAACACCACAGTTCAAAAGCATCAATTCTTCAGTGCTCAGCCTTCTTCACAGTCCAACTCTCACATCCACACCTGACTACTGGAAAAACCATAGCCTTGACTAGATGGACCTTTGTTGGCAAAGTAATGTCTCTGCTTTTCAATATGCTATCTAGGTTGGTCATAACTTTCCTTCCAAGGAGTAACGGTCTTTTAATTTCATGGCTGCAGTCACCATCTGTAGTGATTTTGGAGCCCCCCAAAATAAAGTCTGACACTGTTTCCACTGTTTCCCCATCTATTTCCCATGAAGTGATGGGACCAGATGCCATGATCTTCGTTTTCTGAATGTTGAGCTTTAAGCCAACTTTTTCACTCTCCACTTTCACCTTCATCAAGAGGCTTTTTAGTTCCTCTTCACTTTCTGCCCTAAGGGTGGTGTCATCTGCATATCTGAGGTTATTGATATTTCTCCTGGCAATCTTGATTCCAGCTTGTGTTTCTTCCAGCCCAGCGTTTCTCATGATATACTCTGCGTATAAGTTAAATAAGCAGGGTGACAATATACAGCCTTGACGTACTCCTTTTCCTATTTGGAACCAGTCTGTTGTTCCATGTCCAGTTCTAACGATTGCTTCCTGACCTGCATACAGATTTCTCAAGAGGCAGGTCAGGTGGTCTGGTATTCCCATCTCTTTCAGAATTTTCCAGTTTATTGTGATCCACACAGTCAAAGGCTTTGGCATAGTCAATAAAGCAGAAATAGATGTTTTTCTGGAACTCTCTTACTTTTTCCATGATCCAGCAGATGTTGGCAATTTGATGTCTGGTTCCTCTGCCTTTTCTTTTTTTTTTTTTTTGCTTTTTTTTTTTAATTTATTTATTTTTTATTTTTATTTTTTTAAATTTTATTTTATTTTTAAACTTTACAATATTGTGTTAGTTTTGCCAAATATCGAAATGAATCCGCCACAGGTATACATGTGTTTCCCATCCTGAACCCTCCTCCCTCCTCCCTCCCCATACCCTCCCTCTGGGTCGTCCCAGTGCACCAGCCCCAGGCATCCAGTATTGCGCATCGAACCTGGACTGGCGACTCGTTTCATACATGATATTATACATGTTTCAATGCCATTCTCCCAAATCTTCCCACCCTCTCCCTCTCCCACAGAGTCCATAAGACTGTTCTATACATCAGTGTCTCTTTTGCTGTCTCGTACACAGGGTTATTGTTACCATCTTTCTAAATTCCATATATATGCGTTAGTATACTGTATTGGTGTTTTTCTTTCTGGCTTACTTCACTCTGTATAATAGGCTCCAGTCTCATCCACCTCATTAGAACTGATTCAAATGTATTCTTTCTAATGGCTGAGTAATACTCCATTGTGTATATGTACCACTGCTTTCTTATCCATTCATCTGCTGATGGACATCTAGGTTGCTTCCATGTCCTGGCTATTATAAACAGTGCTGCGATGAACATTGGGGTACACATGTCTCTTTCAATTCTGGTTTCCTCAGTGTGTATGCCCAGCAGTGGGATTGCTGGATCATAAGGCAGTTCTATTTCCAGTTTTTTAAGGAATCTCCACACTGTTCTCCATAGTGGCTGTACTAGTTTGCATTCCCACCAACAGTGTAAGAGGGTTCCCTTTTCTCCACACCCTCTCCAGCATTTATTGCTTGTAGACTTTTGGATCGCAGCCATTCTGACTGGTGTGAAATGGTACCTCATAGTGGTTTTGATTTGCATTTCTCTGATAATGAGTGATGTTGAGCATCTTTTCATGTGTTTGTTAGCCATCTGTATGTCTTCTTTGGAGAAATGTCTATTTAGTTCTTTGGCCCATTTTTTGATTGGGTCATTTATTTTTCTGGAGTTGAGCTGTAGGAGTTGCTTGTATATTTTTGAGATTAGTTGCTTGTCAGTTGCTTCATTTGCTACTATTTTCTCCCGTTCTGAAGGCTGCCTTTTCACCTTGCTAATAGTTTCCTTTGTTGTGCAGAAGCTTTTAAGTTTAATTAGGTCCCATTTGTTTATTTTTGCTTTTATTTCCAATATTCTGGGAGGTGGGTCATAAAGGATCCTGCTGTGATGTATGTCGGAGAGTGTTTTGCCTATGTTCTCCTCTAGGAGTTTTATAGTTTCTGGTCTTATGTTGAGATCTTTAATCCATTTTGAGTTTATTTTTGTGTATGGTGTTAGAAAGTGTGTATTCTTCACAGAGCTAGAACAAATAATTTCACAATTTGTATGGAAATACAAAAAAACCTCGAATAGCCAAAGCTATCTTGAGAAAGAAGAATGGAACTGGAGGAATCAACCTACCTGACTTCAGGCTCTATTACAAAGCCACAGTTATCAAGACAGTATGGTACTGGCACAAAGACAGAAATATTGATCAATGGAACAAAATAGAAAGCCCAGAGATAAATCCACGCACATATGGACACCTTATCTTTGACAAAGGAGGCAAGAATATACAATAGATTAAAGACAATCTCTTTAACTAGTGGTGCTGGGAAAACTGGTCAACCACTCGTAAAAGAATGAAACTAGAACACTTCCTCTGCCTTTTCTAAAACCAGCTTGAACATCAGGAAGTTCACGGTTCACGTATTGCTGAAGCCTGGCTTAGAGAATTTTGAGCATTACTTTATTAGCATGTGAGATGAGTGCAATTGTGCAGTAGTTTGAGCATTCTTTGGCATTGCCTTTCTTTGGGATTGGAATGAAAATGGACCTTTTCCAGTCCTGTGGCCACTGCTGAGTTTCCCAAATTTGCAACCACTGCTGCTGCCGCTAAGTCGCTTCAGTCGTGTCTGACTCTGTGCGACCCCAGAGACGGCAGCCCACCAGGCTCCCCCGTCCCTGGGATTCTCCAGGCAAGAATACTGGAGTGGGTTGCCATTTCCTTCTCCAATGCCTGAAAGTGAAAAGTGAAAGTGAAGTCGCTCAGTCGTGCCTGACTCCCAGTGACCACATAGACTGCAGCCCACCAGGCTTCTCCATCCATGGGATTTTCCAAGCAAGAGTACTTAAGTGGGGTGCCATTGCCTTCTCTGTTGCAACCACTACCACCATCTAATTTTGGAGTGCTTCATTGCACTAAAAGGAAACCTTGTAGCTATATTAGCAGTCACTCCTCACCCCTCTCCCCACCCACCCACCGGAGGTCCTAGGCAACCAGCAATCTACTTCCTGTCGCTACAGACTTGCCTCTTCTGGACATCTCAGGTAAGTGGATCACACAATATGTGGTCTTCTGTATGTGGAGTCTCTTCACTCAGCATCATGTTTTCAAGGGACGTACGCTTTGCAGTGTAGATCAGTCGTTTGTTTCTTTCTGTGGCAAGTAATTTTGCACGGAAGTCATTTGGTGTGCATCAGTCCGTCTAAAGGTGGACATCTGGGTTGTTCCCACCATCCGGCTGTCAAGAATATCTGTATCCAAGTTTCTGTGTGAACATACATTCTACTTTCTCTCGAGTCATACCTTTAAGCAGAACCACTGGGTCATGCAGAAACTGTTTCCCACGTTGAGGAACTGCCAAACTATTTCCCAAACTCTCAGCCCTCTCGAATATCCCCTCTACCCTGCTATCATAGTGACCAGGCTAGCCACAATTAAAAATGGTCAATAATGGCACACGCCCTGTAGGGTAAACTAGAAACCCTGAAATGCACATAAACCCGTGATGATCTTGGTACTAATTTTCAGGGTCACCATCTTGCCACACCTCCTCCCACCCAGAGCTACATCCTCTTACTGAATACTCCAGCATCCCGCCTGCAGGTCCCCAAACATCCTAGGGTTCACACGCCTCCAGGTTCTGCCTTCGTCTCTCCCGCTGTGCAGAGCAGCCCCCCGGCCTGAGCCTTCTCTGTGAAGACCTTGCTGACCCTGCGGTGGGCTGGGCCAGTCTCTCCCCTGGACCACTTTAAGGTGTGACTCTGCTGTCATCACCTGCAAGGGGCAGGGGTAGTGTGTGTGACTCTGGCTGCCCCCAGCGTGGATGACGCTGGCACATGGGCCCCCCAGTGAATGAACAGACTGAACATCCAAGCCTTCAGAAACCTCAGAGCTTAACTCTCCTATTATCCATCTAGCCCTCTACTTAAGAAGCTATGACACTTTGTGGGACTTCCCTGGTGGTCCAGGGATTAAGAATCTGCCTTCTAATGCAGAGGACTCAGGCTTGATCCCTGGTCAGGGAACTAAGATCCCACACACCATGGAGCAACTCAGCCCACGCACCACAACTGAAGAGGCCGCGTGCTGCAACAGAAGACCGCGCACGATGCGATGGAGAGCCGGTGCGTCACAAACAAAGCTCAACGCAGCCACACAGACGCAAGAAACAGACATTCGAAAGGAGGCTCTGACACTCCCGGCCACACCTAACCCACCACCTCCTGGAATCTCATTTCCCCTCCACTCTGTCCTCTACCATCAGCGTCCTCCCCACAAACACCCACATCTCCAGATTGTGTTTTCCAGACCAACTGATAAGCCAGTGGAACCTCCAAGGATGGAAAGTCTGTTCCTTCCCTTCATCTACATTCACAGCAAAGATGGGGTTGAGGGCAGAAGGAGAGCCAGGCAGGACGCAGGCCAGCGTTTCCACGATGAAGCCACTCCCCTTGGGGTCCAGCCCTCCTGCACCTCAGTTCCTTCAGCTCCTTTAAGGAGGATGAAGCCACCAGGGCCAAGGTTCAGCACCTGGCAGCCCACCTCCCCATGCACCCCCGCCCACCTCTAATCAGCAGCCCCAGTGGAAGCAGGCAGATACGGATGAGAAATGCTTTACAGACCCCAGGGACTGCTGATACTCTAAGCAAAGCATAAAAGGTAATCTCACCACTGCCCCCCAAAAGCTCCCATCCTTGAGAGAATCAGATAGAGCCTGACTAGTGATGCAGGAAACTCTGGCTGCTGCTGACAGAGACATTTACAATGTAAAGGAACTGGGGTGTGGGGGGGTTTGGGGGGGCGGTGCTCTCTACAAAAGGGCTGTGTTCAAGGGTGTATGTGCATGTACTTCCCTGGTGGTACAGTGGATAAGACTCCACCTACCAATGCAGGGGACACAGGTTCAATCCCTAGTCCAGGAAGATCCCACCATGGGATCCCATGGCAACTAAGCCCATGCACCACAACGACTGAGCCAGCCCTCTAGAGCCCACACTCCACAGGAGGAGAAGCCCCTGGAATGAGAAGCCCGCAAACTGCAAGCTCTCCATCCTGTCCTGCCTGCAGCCACCTCCGTGAACCATCTGCTCATCCCCCCACACCCCACCCACCGCACAGAATCCCTCCTCTTCCTAATTTCTGCATCAAGACCCCCAGAGGCCCCCCAAGCACCCGGAAATGCACCTTAACACCTGTCTTACCTTTCCTCCCCAAGGCACGCCAAGCACCATGGCCTCAAGCACCCAGCCCTCCAGACACCCGGCCCTGGGACCTGGCTTGACTTGTCTAGCAAAGCTTAGCATCGTGGTCCTCAGGGCATCCCTGGAGGTTAAGCTGAGGCATCAACAAAGGATGCAGAACACTCAGGATCCTCACTCTGCCTCAGCCTCCTGGGAACCAGCCCCTCCCCAGTCTTGGCTGCAGAGCACAGGAGATCACTGCGCAGCAGCCACTAAAGTTTTGGAGCCACTTCCACATCCGCTTGTTTTAAAACGGGTCTCAGGGCACCATCAAAAGCTTCACTTTCTCGTGACTTTTGGCTCAGCTCCATCTCATCCTAAAATCAAATCTTGCGGCATCTGACCCACTCTTGCTTCCACTAACCCTAGAAAAGCTGGAGCAAGTGAGCTGCCCAGGCTGGTTCAGAACCACCCCACAGAGAAGGCAGACACTGCACCTCACACAGGACTCACATTATCCAGTGTTTAGATGGTTACAATAATAATTCAGGAGGCTACATTGTTTTCCTAAAAGAAATGAGTCCTGAATACTTATTGGAAGGACTGATGCTGAAGCTCCAATACTCTGGCCACTCAATGAGAAGATCTGACTCACTAGAAGAGACCCTGATGCTGGGAAAGATTGAAGGCAGGAGGAGAAGGGGACGACAGAGGATGAGATGGTTGGATGGCATCACCGACTCGATGGACATGAGTTTGAACAAGCTCCAGGAGATGGTGAAGGATAGGGAAGCCTGGTGTGCTGCAGTCCCTGGGGTCGCAACAAGTCAGACACAACTGACCGACCAGACAACAACAAATTGTTTTATGGCTGCAGGTGCCAGAGCTCTATTTAAAATATGCCATCAAAGCCAAAAGTTGTGCCACTCAGACCTGAACAGGAGGTGCTGAGCCACAAAGGGCAGTGTTCTTTTCACTTGAGATAAACAGTTGGGTTTCCGAATGCACAGGATCTGATGTTTTTCTCCTTTATCTTCTTTTCCCAGATGGTTGTACCAAAGATTCATGCTATTATGTGAGAATCCAATGCAAAAATCAGTGCCAGAAGAAACATCTGGAAATAGGGGTCAACATCACTTCCTCTATCTTTTAGAGATAGATAATAATTCAGTCAGCGTGGATAACAAATTAGACGGTCATCAGCAGGCGTTCCCCTCTGCAGGTTTCACGGAACTGCAGGAGGTGGCCACGGTCAGAGAAGACTGTCCGAGTCCCTCCTTTCCAGAGAGCAGGATCCGGAGGGCTGGGGCACCCCTCATGAACGGTCCCTCAGCAAAGCCGAGAGGAACAAAGCTGAAGCTGTGCTTCGTATTTGCAGGAGGCGGGGCCGGGTGGGCCTTGGGGGACATGAAACTCGGCCTCTGACTGAAGGACAAGGAGACCCAGCTGCTGGGAGGTGCGGGGTCTGGACCAGGGTCGCCCAGCCCCCACCCTGGCATCATGCCTCCTGCCCCAGGGCTGGCTTTTCAGTCTACACAACCATTATCATCCGGAAGCATTCTCAGACTTTCATTATTCCTCGTCTGAACACAAAGAACCCCCAGCCTTATCACAGGAATTCAGGGTTCACCCAACCCATGACCCTCGTGTGGAGCCCTACAAGCGTGTGGAGCCCAGGTCTGCCCGGAGACTCCCACTCAACTGCCTGCTGACACCCACACACAAAAGGGTCCAAAGTTAGGCTTACAAACCCAAACATGTTATCTTAGAGACAGACTTCATCCTTACAAGGTTCTGTCGCTTGTTCTGATTACCATGGAAAGTGAAAGTGTGAAAGTGTTAGTCATTCAGCCTGATGCTTTGTGACCCCATAAACTGTAGCCTGTCAAGCTCCTCTGTCCACGGGATTCTCCAGGCAAGAACACTAGAGTGGGGTACCATTCCCTTCTCCAGGGGATCGTCCCGACCCAAGGATTGAACCCGGGTGTCCCCCACTGTGGGCAGGTTCTGTACCATCTGAGCCACCAGGGGAGCTGCAAACTTCCAGTTTACAAACCTAAACATGTTATCGCAAAGACAGACTTAATCCTTACAAGGTTCTGTCACTTGTTCTAATTCCTATAGAAAAAAGATTTCAAATCAGACCCGTTCTCTTCCCTTCTTTCTCCCTGACTAGGTGTAGATCAAAGAATCATGAACCAGGATTGCAAAGACCTTCATATGTAACTCAGTCCAGCCACCTCTCTGATGACAGAGTCATCAGTTACAACCTCCCAGCTATCCAGCTGATGACAAAATCCTTGTAGAGAAGGAAACCCCACTTTGTTCAGAAACGTCTCTGTCTGACAGTTATTCCTTGCACTGGATTTCACTCTGCCTTCCTGCAGTTCCTGGCCAGTGGAATCTTTTGTTGACACCCATTTACTGAGAAAGTAAAAACTGCCTCCATAGTCTTTTGTGATAAGAATGAAAAAGTGGTATCAACTATGTGTACGACAATCGTACAAAACAGCTGAGTAGACTTTCCCCAAGTTTGGAAGGCGTGTGTGGACCGACCTGCCTTCGCACACAGGGTGTTGCCCACACGGGGCAGCGTGACAAGCAGTCTCTGAGAGGAAGTCAGTCACACCACATCAGCTCAGGGACAAGAGGTCCAGGTCTCTCCTGACGGAGAACCACAGGCCTTACACTTCAGATACTGTGCACAGAAAAGCAGAGATGTCAAACACGAATGCAGATTAAAACCACAAGGGTGAACATGCCCCAGTGCAGGTGCGGACCTGTAATCAAGTTCTTTTGAAACGGTTTTGTGTGAGGGGCAACCAGGAGTTCCTTTTAAAGGATGTTTAATGATTTTCCCTGGAAGTCGGCTAGGCAAATAACAGTTGTGGAAATGTTTTATAAGCTCTCAAGCTCCCTAAAAATGAGAGGCTACAGCCTCACGATATTTTAAACACTTACCGAATGCTCACCCTGTGATTACTAGCTTCCCGGTGTGCTGAGCCTTTTAATACCTCAGAATAAATAAGTCAAAAAAATCCTGACACCTATGGATGAAAAATGGACACTTGTCATCTGCCTCTACAAGGATGACATCTGCTCCTCGTGACCAGCAGCAACCTTCTTCCAAAATGTGTTGCTTCACAGACCCCCTTCACCCAAATCACATACATCCTGACCTCCACCCCACTTCTTGGGGCTTATCCTCAGAGGTTTCTGAGATGCTGTCCCTGGCTAAAGTCCTCATTTTGCACCCAAATAAAATTTAATTCACAATTCTCAGGTTATGCTTTTTTTTTTTTCAGTAAACACATCAAAAGCTTGGTCTTGTGTAAGATTTCTTTACCGAGCTCCAGGTATATGAAAAGAGATAATATATCAAAACTGCATTAGCTTACAGTTCACCTGTAAAGGGAAAAACGGTAAGACTGGAAGGCGTCCAAAGAGAACAGGCATGAGGAGCAGAGGGAGGGTTTCTGATACGACTAAAGGCAGTTTGTCCTGCCTGCAGGTGGACGAGATGGTCATTACAGAACCCAGTAGGGAGCATGATGAGTGGACAAGCCACGTATTTGGGAAGTAGGTCCTATTCAGAAACAGGAGGAAAAGCTGGGCAACCTCAAAGGCAGCTCCTCTCCCAAATTATCAGCTGATTTTTGAATCGGTAACAATGGAAAAGTCAGTGAGAAGAGCCTGCAAGAAACTTCCAAGATGAGACAGCTTTCTTCTAAAACTGGCACAAACGCAAGTTAATACAAGGTTGCTCTACATCCATGAAGAAAAGAGCCATTCACTCTCAGCTTCCAGGTGCTCTGACGACCTGCAGTGTGACCCAGTGGTTAAGGACCTGGATGCTGGAATCAGAATTCTGGGTTCACACCCCACTGTCACTTGGTAAGGGAGCAATTTTAGGTGATTTACTTAATCTGAGCCTCCATCCCCTCACCCCCTCCAAGGGGTCACTGTAAGTGTAAACTTGCTAAAACAGAGCTGCTGCTGCTGCTGCTACTGCTAAGTCGCTTCAGTCATGTCTGACTCTGTGCAACCCCATAGACGGCAGCCCACCAGGCTCCCCTGTCCCTGGGATTCTCCAGGCAAGAGTGAGGTGGGGTGCCATTTCCTTCTCCAAAACAGAGCTAGACCAGCCTGGTGCACGTTAGTTATTATTGTTCTGTGACCTGATGAAAGGACCCTGTCTCCAGAAGTGCCTGTAAGAAGTCATAAAACGAAAATTGCCTGTCACACTCAAAACCGCTCTTGGCTAAGCTGCCATAAAACCAGTCTAAGATGGTACAAACTGGTCTAAACCAATCTAAACTGGTCTAAGCCAGTTCAAATGGGTCTAAGCTATTTCCACCTGGTCTCAGCTGGTTCGAACTGGCCTCAACCAGGTCAAACCGGTCTGAGGCTTTTTATACCGGTCTAAGCAAGTCTCAGCCAGTTCAAACAGGTCTAAACCAGCCTCAGAGGCTTTTTAAACTGGTCTAGTCTCAGCCAGCTCAAACAGGTCTAAACCAGTGTCAGAGGCTTTTTAAGTTGGTCTAAACAAGTTTCAGCCAGTTCAAACCAGTCTGAACTGGTCTAAATCAGTCCAGGCCTGGGCTCATGGTGGATTTGTGCTTGCTTCAGTCAACAGTACTGTCAGTCTGTTCCTGGCGGTGCTGCCTGGTCAGCTTCCCCTCAGCTTCCTTTGTTCCCTCCTTGACTCTGCACCTTCCCTGGCCACGCTGAGTCGTCTTGCAGGTCACAGCCACTGTAGTCCCTCGTCCTTAAAGCGGCTCACACAAAGCCGTCTGTCTCATCCCCAAAGCCACCGCAGACCTCCACAGCCCGGGCCTGCCTGGACCGGGACCCCGGGCCCCTCCCACCACTTCCCACCCCCGTGGCGAGCCGGCCAACCTTCAATGAAGTCCGAGGCCGTGTAGGGCCGCTGGTCGGGGCTGCTCTCAGCGGGGCTGTTCAGGGCCTCCACGGCCGACTGGATGGCCTCCACCAGCTCGTCCCGCTTGTCTTTGCGCACGGGCTTCTCCTCGGGGTGGCGGGTCAGGCCGGTCTCCAGCTGGTACACCTTGTGCAGCGTGAAGCTGTCGAAGGGCACGGCGGCGTACTCGGTGGCCTGCTTGACGCCGGCGTGCACCTCCGCCCTGTCCACCTGCGAGCGCAGGAAGGCCAGCAGGTCGGCCTGGGCCCTGCCCGGGGCGCCCGCGGGCTCCCCCGCCAGCTGCTGCGCGGCCCTCAGCTGCTCGCTCCGCTCTTGCAGCTCCTCCTGCAGCTGCGCGATCTGCCTCTTGAGGCTCCCGACGTGGTCGCGGTGACGCTCCTCCCAGCCGAGCACTGCCGCCTGGGAGCCGGCCCTGCCCGTGGGGCCGTTGGCCCTGGGCAGCCCCTGGCGCTCATCATCGCCCCTCGGCGTGCAGGCCAGCATGTAGAGGACAGACGCCGCGCAGCAGAGAAGCACGAGCAAGACCACCACCCGGGAGGCCCAGGCGAGCAGCCCCCGGCGCAGCATCCTGGCTCAGGAGTCGGCCATGCGGCCCCGGCCCGCAGGGGCGTCCCCAGACTACACCTCCGGAAGCACGCGTGCGAGGGCCCCCGAGCCGCTCTCATCCATTCCTGTCTACACCGCCACGCCTCGTCGCTGGGAGGCCACCACCACGCTCAGCACTCTCCTGACTTCCGAAGGACGGACGTGGGGGCAGAGGCAGCAAGTCGGGGAAACCATCCAAGTCGTCAGGCTCATTCCCATCGTAACCTTCCAGAGGGGATCTGGGGAGAGACAGAGGGCAATAACACTCACTCAAGACGATAACCTCCTTGTGTTCACCATGAGGGCCAATAATCAATATGCAGTGGGGTTTATGGAAAATACTGGGAACTCCCGGGCAGTTCAGTGTTAGGACTGCTACACTCTCACTGCCCTAGAGCCGGGTTCAGTCCCTGGGCAGGAAACTAAGATCTGCAAGTCATGCAATCAGCCGAAAAGAGAAAAGAATATGCTTACAACAGGTGATTAAATATTGTTTGGTGTTTCTGAATCAGAATGCAGGTACCCATTTGCAGAGGCGTGCACACAAAAAACAAAGCATGCAGAAAAAAAAAACAGGAAGAAAAGATGGCAAAGTGTGAGCTCTCTCTTACTAGAGTAGGATTAATGGTGAGCTTTCTTTATCATGTCAATTGTCCACAATGGCACATATTATTTTCGTGGTTAAAAGGGAAAAGCAAAACTTAAATGACAGTGGGATTGCAGACATGCCCTGCTCAAGCCCAGATGCAGACAGTGAGCATCCCTGATCTCGAGGGCACCCGCCCAGGGGAAGAGCTTCAGGCCGGCTCAGGGTGGTCCTCACACGTTCTGCTGAGCAGCATGGAAGCACCTGGAGGCTCAAATATGCCAACGCTAAGTTTGGATGGTAACATGCAGAATGAGCAGATAGTTCTTCCAGGGCAGTGGGTGATGAGTTTACAGAGAAAGGGATGAGGCTGGGAGAAGGAGATCTGAAACACTGCTTGGTGAGAAGTCAAACCCAGGATGCCTCTGCCCACCCTCCAAGAGGAATTCCCTGTCCTGGCGGCTCACCAGGAATACCCAGCCAGACCCACACGGCCTGTCACACGCACACACTCTGTACCTCAACTTCACCATCCCCCCAAACAAATGCAGGGCCACCTGGCTCTGACCCACTGTCCCCCTTTCCCAGGCACCCCCTTCCTCCTCCATCCATCAATGACCCTCTCTTCCTCACCCCCTCAACCCCCTCCCTTCCTCAATCCCCTTTGCTCGACTCCCCTGCCCATCTGAGCCACAAAAAAGAAAGAACAATAAATGAATCAAATAAGATTTCTTGTTTTGGGAGATTTTAATAAATTTTCCTAGATGCACTCATCTTCTTACTCAACGTATCACTTCCCTGAAACGAGCTCCCTGAGGGTACTGTGTCTGGGTCATTTCAATACTTAAAAAAATCCCTGCGATAACAAAGTTACTTTTCACATAGTTTTCACTAGACCTAGATATCCAGATTCTCGCCTCATTTACCGGTGGGCTGTCTCACTGATGGACCGGAAGAACTCTAGGCAATTAGTAGCTTCTGGGCCCCAGGGAAAAGGAGGAGGTGATCCTTCTGCACCCTCCGTGTGCTGAAAATGCAGCGAACAGCAGGGTCACTGAGTCTGAGTAGTTGTCCCTTTGTCCTGCAGCCACAGCCTGGGGTTTTTCTCTCCTGCTCCTGGGGATGTGCCTTGTATGATATTACTGTTACCAAAATAGCTGATTTCCCAATTTTCCCTTAAGATGCAACACCTAACATTCTCTCCAATGTCTCCCTTGGCCTGAGGATTCTCCAGCCTATACTTTAGCACAGTACCTGGGTATCGGTGTCGAGTTTAAAGTGCATGTTTAGTGCATGTTTCCGTCTGATGAAAATCCCAGGATTTATGTAATTACTGTAATTCTGTGATTAAAAACATCTCAGCTTGGGAATTCAGGCACCGTGCTGTTTTTAATGACATCCCTTGGATTAACTCATTATATACGAGTACTAACTCATTATATGCGAGTACTAAATTACCAGTGAAGACACATTACCATGTTATTCGGCCACTTTAAAAGACTTTTACTTTAAATGGATTGTCACTAAAGACCAAATAAGCAAGTCAAAAAAAAACCAACCAAACAAACAAATGGAACATTCAACACCATTAATTGTGCTGGGGAAACAAAGTATACAATCTTTCTAATGTTTCGAATGGAATAATTGTTGTATTTGCATAATAAATTGAAATCATGTTGGTTAACTGAAGCAGTGCATTAAAGCAATGGTTAAAAATTTTTAAAACTGTACAATAATTATTTTGTTCCATTCCATAAATCTCTTGAAAGTCTAGTCCAGCTTTTGAAGTTCACTAGTATAAATTTCAAAGTTATTTGGTATTTCACTCTTTGAGATATAAAAGGAGAAAAAAAACAGGCTTAGTAAGAAATGACTTTTTAAAAGAATCAAAAGCCATAAAAATTACTGCCAAGGGAGCAGTGATGGATTGCTCCTCTTAAAGGTCAGGAGCGGATAAGGTACATCAGCAACAAAACTCCGCACCTCTCAGCACGCAGTGGTTTTCGATGTTTCTAGCAATCTATCCTGTAATCAAAATAGTAAACTGGTTGCACGTTTGCCTGCTGGATTCAGGAGGCTTATCCTCGCCACTCCTGCTTCTACGGCGACATCGTATTTTTCATCTGCAGCAAAGGTGTTACCTTCCCAGCTCTACCACATACACATGCGGGACGCCTCGATGAGATACAACCATACAACCCGGACCAAACCTACAAGCAAACCACAAGGGCCCAGCCTCTCCCGCTCTCTGCAGAGGTGCTGGGAGAATGAAAGAGTTAACATTTACACTGTGTTTACAGCTGCAGATGGAGCCCAGCATGTAATTACCAGGCACTATCATCAGAGACAGTGAAAATACAGCTGTTACCATCCCAGCAGCATTGTGCTACTATTTAAAAAACAGAAAAGGCACTCAGATTTCAGAGGAGTTCCATCTTTGGGGTAGTTAAGGGCAAGACCTGATGGGAAGAGCCAACTCACTGGAAAAGCCCCTGATGCTGGGAATGATCGAAGGCAAGAGAAGAGGGCAAGAGAGGATGAGATGGTTGGACGGCACCAATGGATATGAACTTGGGCAAACTGAAAGATGGTGAGGTACAGGGAAGCCTGGTGTGCTGCAGTCCATGGGGTCACAGAGTCAGATGTGACCTGGCAACTGAACAACAACAAAGTCCTCTCAGTAACCAACCTTAGGACGAGTAAAAGGGAGGTGCATGTTCCTACTTTTTAACTACAAAAAAATCCTCGGGCTCGTTGCATCTGCTAGCTATATTTTACTGTTTTTAAATCTTTTTTTACCTTATTGTCATTGCAATTAGCATTAGATTTTTCTGGTACTCTAGTTAGTAGAGCAAAGTTAAGGATGATTTTTTGTTGTTGTTCATTGTTTAGAGAGAAAAAAACAAGAGCATAAATGTATCAGACATTTCAAAATGCTGTTTTACAAAATAACCAAATATTAGGTTTTTTTTTAAATCCTGATTAAAAGTAGACATAAAGTAATGATAGATCACTGTGAAGTCAAGCAAGGGCATACACTTTATGTCTGTTTTTCAGAAAAGTTCAAGAAAATAAACCATGGATATAGCTTTAAAGCAAAAGTTTGACTCAAATCCAGTACTTTAGAGAAAAGTCCACCTGAGAAGTAATACTTTTTTTCTTTTCTCTTCACCCAGTCGTGTCTGACTCTTTGCGACCCCGTGCACTGTAGCCCACCAGGCACCTCTGTCCATGGGATTTCCCAAGAAAGAATACTGGAGTAGGTTGCCATTCCCTTCTCCAGGGGATCTTCCTGACCCAGGTCTCCTGCACTGCAGGCAGATTCTTTACCGTCTGAGCCACCGAGGAAGCCCTTTTACTCCCCTGCCACCTTCACTTCAAAGGTCCATCCTTCCCAAGAGCTCCCCCCAGGCTTCCCTGCCCCAGCCAAATCCCCAGGGATGTTCTGTGACGCACACCATCCAAAAAGCACAGCATTTATCGACTAGACTGAAGGGACAGCCAAGCACAGTGGCTTTGCTGCTGTTTTTACAACCTCTGAGCAACAGAAGGGCAGGCGGAGGTTCCTCCAAGGTCCGCTGCGAGGGCAGACGATGCTGCAGAGCAGTGCTCGCCAGATCACCCAGGGCAGAGCAGGTTCCTCCAAGGTCCGCTGCGAGGGCAGACGATGCTGCAGAGCAGTGCTCGCCAGATCACCCAGGGCAGAGCCCACTCAGTGCAAGGTCCCTCCCCAAACTCTCGGGCCAGACAGGGGCTCTCGGGACAGGCAGACTGACCCTAATAGCTCTGCCCTGGGGTATGCAGGCAGGGGGCTGCTTAAGGAATTTCTTTCTGAACAGTCAAGGCAGAGAGTCTGAAAGACACAAGGGCCTAAGCCAAGGGGCCCAGTCATGCGGTGGGTTTCTCAGACTCCAGCTGCAAGCCATCTGACAGCCTGCGCTGACCAGCAAGCGTCTGGGGCAGCCCCAGGCCTCCAGAGAGCACAGCAAGGGCCCAAGACGGGGAAGAATCCAGGAGGCTGTCGCTGTTCATCCTCGCTGTTACTGAGCATCTGCTAGTACCCTGCCGACAAGAAGTTACAGGAGATGAAAAGGGGACCGAGCCCAAGTTCCAGGAGCAAGTTCATGAGCTTGCAGGGGAATGAAGCCCTTTGCCAATAACTGTAACACGAACCCTTAACAGCCAAACTACACTGAGACAGATATCATCGCTAATGCCATGTTCCCTCCTACCAAATGTACAGGGGATAGGGTTGAGAAGTATAAAAAAATAAATTTCAAAATGACAAGAGCTTAAAATAAATGTTAGGTATCTACAACATTCCTTAAGATAGGCAAGCGGCTACAGGGACTGTGTATCCTTTCATCTTAGAGTGGAAACAGAGTGAAATGAAGACATGTCTTAAGTTTGGTCCAGGGTCTAACAGTCACCGAAAATGAGGAGAGTAGACATTACAATTTCTACAGCCAGGACAGAAGCGCTGTTAGATGCGTGTCCCGGTTTCACGCTACAGATGCCAGGGGACATTTCGGTCAGCAGGGCTGTGGCCTGTGACAGAGAGAGCCTTCCAAGAGGCCTCTACGAGTGTCCCTGAGAAGTTCACACACGCTGAGGACCGCAGGACAAGCCCCGCTGTGAGACGCGGCCATGACGGCAGCAGGCAGAAGGGTCGGGGCTCATTGGTGAGGCCAGGCCAGGCAGCCCTACTCGGCACAGTGACAGGCCTGAGTGACAAAGGAGCCCGTTCAGGGCATGGCCATAAAGGCCCCGGGACAGCTCCACCCTGGGCACACGCCCAGCCAGAAGGGCGGGAGCGAAGAAAAGCAACCGCGTGTCCTGAGCCAGGAAGCAGGGGACCAGGGCCCCAGGCCACCCTGTGCAGCGGCTCCTTGAGGGACACAGACAATTGGCTCTTTGAAAGCAGGGGCACGGCAGACCCTCGGTGGCAGGATTAGCTGTACTAATGGAAAATCTATGGATGGAGGAGCCTGGTGGGCTGCAGTCCACGGGGTCGCTAAGAGTCGGACACGACTGAGCAACTTCACTTTCACTTTTTACTTTCATGCATTGGAGAAGGAAATCGTAACCCACTCCAGTGTTCTTGCCTGGAGAATCCCAGGGACGGGGGAGCCTGATGGGCTGCCATCTATGGGGTCGCACAGAGTTGGACACGACTGAAGCGAGTTAGCAGCAGCAGCAGCAACGGAACATAAATTGAGGTCCCATCTCCTGGGTAAGCACACTATCCTGAATGTGTGTGCAGAAGGCATCATGCAAGGACACTTATTCAGACAGACTTCAGATGCTCTCAGAAACATATATAAAGTGACTCTGTAAGCCTCGCCCTGGAAAAGCCCCTGATGCTGGGAAAGACTGAGGGCAAGAGGAGGAGGGGGTGACAGAGGATGAGATGGTTGGATGGCATCACCAACTCAATGGACATGAGTTTGAGCAAGCTCCAGGAGTTGGTGATGGACAGGGAGGCCTGGCGTGCTGCAGTCCATGGGGTCGCAAAGAGTCGGACACGACTGAGTGACTGAACAACAACAAACCCTTGGCCTGCCTCAGCGCTGCAGGAATTCTCTCTGCTTCCACTTAGCTCCCGTATGCACCAGGCAGCTCCCAGCATGGCCTGGCATCCCTGCCTCCCTGTCGGCCTGGGGCACGTGTGAGGGGCCAAGGCCACCCGCAGGAGTGCGGGAAATTCTGCAGAATCCAGCAAAAGGCAGACCAAAGCCACTCCGGGAGCTGAAGACACCCAGCTCCCAGCCCCACCTCCCTGCCTCCTGTGAACACACTTCTTTCTAACTCTTTCCCACCCGGTCTCTTAGAGATGCAACTCCTGCCGCAGCGTCGTGTGGTCCAGAGCAAGCCGCCTCTTGTTCACATCTGCCACTTTAGGGCTGAGATGTTGCAGGGATGTTAAAACTGCCGGAAAATGAGCATATTCTTCCCAAATCACACCCCCGGGAGCTGAGGAGCTGCACTTCTCCGGCATCGCACATCTTTCTGCAACACAAGCGTCTCTTCTCCAGGCGGCTTGAGTCAGCACTCATCCTGTGCCAAGCACTGTCAGCCTCAGGGTGCTTCTGACGGCAGTTGAGGAGCGCAGGGAAGATCAGTGTCGCTGTCCACACAGGACCGGGTGAGGGCCAGCGGGGCACAGCCTTCACCTGGCATCACAGTGTCAGTGTGGTCGGGGAGCATCCTCACAGCCTCCCCAGCCTGATGCCAGGCTGCCCGGCCCAAGGCTCTGTCCACGACAGGCTTTGAGGGCCATGCTCCTCCTCCACCCCCGGATCAGTGGTCTCCAAGCTGATGGATGTAAACAGCTCGGCATGCCCGGCAGGAAGTGACCAGTGGGTGAGGACCAAATGTCTAATGAATTCATTGACAAGCTACACACCAATCTTACAATACTGCTGAGTTACATGTTCACAAAACAATACCCCGACAACAATGAATCATGAAAAATGCTTTGAATGTCTTCTCACTCCAATGGACCATCCTGGGCTCCCCCGGGACCTGCTTCTGGCTCCCACATAACTGCCCTCCTCACCGCCTTTCATTCCGGTATCCCCAGGACACAAAACTGCAGCCCCACCCACCCAGGGCCCAGTGCAGGCTCCCAATCCACAGGGTGACCTGCCTGCCTCTGGACCCCTGGCGCCATCCCAGGGTCTCCAACACCAACCGCCAGACACTGCCTGGCCCCAACCACGAGCATGCTTCCCTCCCTTCCAACCTGGAGGACTTGGACCTCATGGCCTTCAAGATGCCCTGAGGGTCCTCCCTGTAACCAGATCCAGAGGGGGTTCCCCACGGCCCAGAGGGATGGAAAGCCCCTTGCTGGGAGGCACCCCTCCAGCACCCGCATCTCCATACTGCTTGGAAGGAATCCTTCTGCTTCCGTTTTCCCTACTTTGAAGCAGAGACAGGGAAATGCAGAAAAAAGACACTAGGGTCTGCTAACCAGAAAATGAATGCAGAGATGAGTCACAACTCTGAAAGCTGAAAAGCCAGGAAACAGGCCAGCCCTCCGTGCTGATCGCTTTGGATTTTGGCTTCTAATTTGCCAGTGAATGTTTGAAAGAGAGGGTCTTCCTGAAATACACGTAGATCTTCCTTCCCATCCCCCTTGCCACCTCTGCCCTTGTTTCAGGAGCATCTAAGGGGGTCAGTTGGCACAGGTTGGGGCCGTGGAACCTGGAGGCGGGGGTGACAAGAGAGAAAGGTTCCACAAGAGAACACAGGGCTCACGCTGCATGGTCTCGGCCCACGAAGAAGCTCTTCCTGGCAGGAAGATGCCCCAAGCATAAGAGCAGGGCTGAGTCAGCTGCCAAAGAGACCTGTCCTGTCTCTGTCTGCCCCTCTGTCCCGCCCGGTCTCTGGGGCTGGTGGGGCCGCCTGAGAAACCTGGCTCCCAGCCCCTCCCAGTGCTTACAATCAATCACACCCACTTAGCATCTGCTCTGGGCCAGACCCCAGATTAAGCAGTTTATAAACATTATCTCATTTAATCCTCAAAACAATCTCATTAACGATAAGGACACTGAGGCTGACAGCAGTGAGGTCACTAGCCCCCGGTGCAGAACCGGCCAGCAGCCAAGCCCCGCATCAAATCCGGCTCAGTCTTGATGCCACACCGGGCTGGTACCCGCCAGGCTGTGCCGTTCACTACCCTCAGGAATCCCGAACTGCTTGCTGCGACCCGCCCCTCCTCCTGCACCCAACCTGTCCAATTTTTCTTGCTTCTAAGCACCCAGTGGATCTTGCCTGGCCTCTCAGACGTGGTACAGAGCAGTCATTTTTCTCCATCATGTTTTGTCTCCCCATTTAGCTGTGGTTTGTACGTCCGCATCCCCTTAGCAGCTCTGCAAACTCACAGTGTCCCTGGAAATACCGGGGATCCCGGGCGTGCCTGGGGCCCCCCAGTGGGGCCGGGGACAGAACAAGCCTGCAACAGCCAGAGGCCTCTGAGCAGATGCCAGGAGCCCTACCCCACGCATCAGGTTTAAGACAGCGCAACTAAAATGCACTCCGGCAAGGGGAATTTCTTCTTCGAAAGGAGAAAAACAGGACATCTCTTGGTCAGTTAACCGAGATGCTGGCTGGACTCACTACGAGCTCTCTTCTGCCAAACACCGAATTCTCCCTTCCTTCCTCCAGAGGCTGGTGAAGGGGCTGCCCGTGCAATGGCCATCACCACACGTCACCTATGCTCCCGTGCAGGCAGAAGCCACCCTGGAAAGTGACATCGCTGGAGACTCAGGGAAGTGCACCCCTGGGGAGACCACGTCCCGAGGTCACACAGTCCAGCTTCCGGGGAAAGGCGTGCTGGTAATCAACACGGAGAGGACTAATTAAAAGTGAGCAGGGCTCTGTGCCAAGCCCTCCTAGCCAAGAGCGGCAGGCAAGCAGGGCCCCCACGCAGATGCGGGGCGGAGTCGCTGGGTGGTAAACACCAGCTCCCGGGGAGGTGGGAGGCGTGAGTCACCCTCCCTGAGCTGTGAAGGCCGAGGATGGGGGCGGGCGCTCAGGCTCACTTACAGGGAGGGCAGAAGAGAGGGGGAAAGCTGAGTTCTCGTGCACCGATTAGCAGATCGGAGGAGGGAGGAGAAGAAGAGGATGAGAAACGAGCGTCACCAAATGCCTCCCCCGCACCCCAGCCCCGTCTTGAAAACACTTTCAGACACAGAGCGGCTGCACACCCACCGAGCAGGTGACAAGTCCCAGGCAGGGACCTGATGGCCTTTCAGGCAGCCCAGCAGCTCCCTCAAGGACATTCCAAGAATCACTGCCCCTCAAGCATCATCTGCCGTCTCCCGTGAACCTCACGCGAGTTGGTGATCCCGATCTCGAGAGTAGGAAACCGGACTTTGGGGAGATCTGAGACTTTCCCACACGGCCGGGAGCCTCCACACCCCCAAGGGCGTCGACGCCCATCAGCACGACACCCCAGAGCACAGACAGAGTGAGCACACTTACAGAATCAGACCATGGTGGCAAAGGGGAGGCGATGCCCACGAGCAGGGCCACAGGGAAGTGTAGGCAGGCAGCGAACATGTGCGCCAGGGAAAGCTCTCCAAAGAGCACCAACAGCCGCCAAGGCGAAGCGGAACCAGACACCAGCCGCTGAGAGCGCGAGACAGCAGAGCTTGGGTCTGGAGGGGGAGAAGCGGGGAGGGGTGCCCAGGGCCTCTCCCCTCCCCACCCTGGGCTCCCCTGGGGGAGACCCCACATTAGGGCAAACAGTGGCGACCCACGGCTCTCTCCTGGCCCCGTGGACACCCTGTTGACACCCCGTGGCTACGCAAGCCGCCCCCCGCCAGGGTTGACACTCATTTTCCGGCACCAGCCGTGTGATGTGTGAGTGTGGCTGCCCCAGGTCTCCGGAAAGAAGCGGGTGAGCACAGCCGCTCCCCAACCCTGCCACGGCCCCAGAGGAGCAACCGACCCCCAGACACATCCTGAATCAAAAGTGCTGGGACCCACCCTGTGGAGGCCAGCAACGCATTTTGCTGGCTTGTGTGAAGCCTAGGAGTCAACCACTGTCCTGAGTCAAGACAAAATGACCACCTGACTCAGCTCGGTCCTCCGACCTGGTCCTCTCCCACCAAGAAGTAGGCACCAGCACACACACGGGGCCGTGCTTCCACAAAGCGGTCCTTACCAAACAGGACTGAGACAGCAAGGCCTGCACAGGAGTTAGAAATCCCATGGAGCCAGGTCAGCAGAGTATGAGTGCAGAAAAGAACCAGCAATGCTGAAAAATATACTATTAGTGCAATATCGTATAAATGAAAGATGTAGCATTATTTTCACAAAAAATAAAACCTCGGGTTGATCACAAACCATATTTAAAGTCCAGCTGTGGCCCACCATACCATAAGCCCCTCCGCTAGTATGCCCCGGCATCCCTTGGCTTGAACCCGGACACCAAGCCTCTCCTGCCTCCACTATTTCTGCTGAGGTGGCCAACTGATCACTAGGGGACTAGCTAAAAGCATTTCCAGATATCACTCCTAGAAAGAAAGTTACCGGCAATGAAAACTGTCCTATTTCTACACGAGATAAACAACACAGGGTGCTTATTTAATCCAAGTTTGTTATTCAGTTTAATACTTCTTAATATTCCCCTAACATCCCTCTGCTTCATTCTTAAAATATCCCCTGGCCCTCCTGGAAACTTTCCTGTCTAGGACCCCACTCTACTTGCCTCTTCCTCCTGCTTCTCTGATGTCTCCGATGAGGTAGGTTCTATTAACATCATACCCATTTTGCAGGTAAGGTCACTGAGGCAGAGGTTAGTCACTGCCTCAGGTCACCCAGCAACGAAAGGGTAGAAGTGGGTTTCCAGCCCAGGCAGCATGGCCCTACTGTCTGTCTCTCCATCACCAGGCCCTGTGGCTTCTCTGCCACTTGCTGTTGTTGTCACTAAGTCATGTCCAACTCTTCTGTGACCCCATGGACTGCAGCCCGCCAGGTTTCTGGGTCCATGGGATTTTCCAGGCAAGAATACTGGAGTGAGTTGCTGTTTCCTTCCCAGGAGAATCTTCCTGACCCAGGGATCCAACCCACGTCTTCTGCACTGGCAGGCGGATTCTTTACCACTGAGCCACCCGGGGAGCCCTTCTCTACCCTGTACTATGTGCTTTTAAGAGGCCTGGGCCTTGTAGAGGGAAAGCATAGAACCTGGCCAGGGAGCAAGGCTGGTGCATCAGGGGACCGGAATACAAGGAACTGGCCGGGCTGGCACCCTGACCTCAGACTTCCGGCCTCCAGAGCTGTGAGAATTAAACACGTGCTGTTTGAGCCACATTGTCTATGGTGTCGTAAGAGGGGTCTGTGCGGAGACAAGCCTTCTGTCGCCATAGGGCATCTGCACTATAGCCTACAGGCAGTGGTCAGCCAGCCGGCTACCTTTCTTAAACAGGAGTCATTGTGAGCTGAACTGAATTTCAGCAAATGGACAGGGCTGAGAGGCCCCGGAGAAAGGCGATCGGCACTGGGCAGATGGGCCTGAGGTCAGTGCGCCTCTGAGGGGTGGAGTAAGGCAAGTGGAGCCAGCAGTACTCAGTGTGGGGGATGGAGGTTCTAGAAAGGTCCGTTGGGTTCCATCTCCAGGACCTGGACTGGAGACCGGCCTGACACGGGAGAGGGAGCATCCACGGAGGAGGAGGGTGCCGGGTGGAGCTCTGGGAAAGGACAGGCTCATGGGGAGATCAGCAGAAAGAGGGGTCTCGTTCTGGACACGCCCGGTTGCTGAGGTGGGGGCCGTGGGGTTGGAGGGGGATCAGTCTGGCACAGCCATCGTTTCACCAACCAGAAAGGTGAGCCTGGAAGAAACAGCTGCTGTTGAGACAAAGTGATGGGGTCAGCATAAAGCACAGTCAGAAGCAGACGCCTGGACTTGGGATGCCCGGTCCCTGCCTCTATCCTGCACCCTGAAGTGTGTCAAGGTGTCAGTCACTCGGTCGTGTCTGACTCTTTGTGACCCCATGGACTGTAGCTCACCAGGCTCCTCTGTCCGTGGGATTCTCCAGGCCAGAATACTGCAGTGGGTTGCCATTTCCTCCTCCAGGAGATCTTTCTGACCCAGGGATGGAACCTGCATCTCCAGCATTGCAGGCAGATTCTTTACCATCTGAGCCACCAGGAAAGCCCACACTGCATATCAAAGTAGCTCCTTCACATCCTCGTCATCCCCCAAAGTCTGGTTTATTTTTTAAAAGAGAAGAAAATTGTAGTGTATCTGAAAAGTTTTCCCCGAACTGCATTTAAACAGAGAGGTGGGGACCCCAGGCAGGTTCCCAGGGGGCTTTGAAAGGTCACTGCATGTAAAGACTCAGCATGGCACCCTGGCATCAGGACAGCACAGGGCAGGAGGTCTTCACACATCCTGGACATCACTCGGGTATTGGGGAGTATACCTCCCGGCCAAGCAGGAAGCAGACTGCCTGACCAACAGACTGCCCACTTGGACCACAGGCACAACTCAACCAAAGTGGGACACACCAGGTCAAACGCCAGCTGGTACTGTTTTTTTGAGAGAAATCTCTGATCCTCCTAGGGTATTTCTAAAGGCAATTTTCCAGTAGCTTGAAAAGACATGATTTGATACAGCAGCATTCTAGTTCTAGCTGCTGGTACTACAGCTACGCCTGGGGTTTAAAAAAAATTTTTTTTAAACAACAATAAAACCTTCTGGTTATGCACATGGAGCTCTGAGACCACCCACCTGGTCCCACCAGAAGGTGGCAGGTGGGACCCTCATGACAACCATTTCCTCCATAGTAACAAGGGAGCAGAAAATAGCTCCTGACATTCAGCAGCGATGTCACGATTAACATGAACTTTATCCACCCAGTCACTGAGTACGTATCGAGTGAGACCGTTCGGACGATCACAGGGTCAGAGGAGGGGCGCGCTGAGGGCCCCACCGGCTGCCAGGGGATGTGGTCAACGTTCCGCTCCCACTCCAGCTCCACTAGTAAGGACGCCCATTGTTTTAATTTTTAAAAGGGGAAAAGATAAAGAATTCTAAAGATACTCCATTGACAGTGTCTAGTTTTTTCTAGATTTTTTTTTTCAGATACTTTTCTATTACAGGTTATCACAAGATATTGAATAGAGTTCCCGTGCGATACAGTAGGTTCCTGACGATTACTTCCTATGTACAGTGGTGTGCATGTTCATCCCAAACTCCCGATTTACCCCTCCCCTTCCTGGACTGTGTGTCTGAGTGTGCCTCTGGGTGTTCAAACCTCTTTCTTTCACGTGCTCCAGACAAGGTGAAAACTCCATGACCTTGTCACAGTCCTTACTTATTTTTAAACTTTTTATTTTATACTGGAGTCTAGACAATTAACAATGGTGTGAGAGTTTCAGGTGAACAGCAAAGGGCCTCAGCCACCCATAATATACGTGTCCCTACTGTCCCCCAGACTCCCCTCCATCCAGGCTGCCACTGAGCAGAGTTCCCCGTGCTATACAGCACGTCCTTGTTGGTTATCCATTTTAAATGCAACAGTGTGTATTTTTTCTTTAACATTAACTCCTTCCACGTAGAAAAAAAAAAGTTGAATTTTTTTTTTCTTAAACCAAGCTAATGGGTCTCAAGATTGATTCAAAGGCAATTATCCTGTGGAGAAGTGAGTCTGAGACGAGCTCCATGTTTAATGAGTGTTGCTTCATCTCTATTAAAAGCCTATAATGAGGTGAGATGTTTAAGGAGCTTCCTTGGCTGCAGAGCTGACCCTGTGGCTTGCCTACCTTTGGCTGATATTTATTTCCAAGTTTCTGGCTCCCGGATAGGACTGACATAAGCAGAAACATAACAAAATGAAGGGCACCTCTGTCAAATATTCCCCAACCTCAGCTTCGGCGTCACACGAGAGATGCTGAAAAGAATGAAGCGGGGCCATCCCACCCCCACCCGGCCCTGAGCAGCCACCAGGGAATCCAGAGACAGGGCAAAGCACAAACCAGACCACACCTTCAGGCCTTAGCAGCACATATAATCTACTGGTCTTTCTCTCTAGTAATTCAGAAAAGGGAGCCCCCCCCCCCCCGCCCCCGCCCCGTCCCCTCGCCTACTTCAGCACAGAAGCTTCCTATTCTTCATCTCATTCATTTGCGAGGTCAAGGTCTCCCTCAAGGGCACACAATCCCAGCTGCAGAGCTCATGAAAAAATAATGTCAGTTTTCTTTAAACAAATGTGGAGATGCTTTGCAGGGTACAAAACCGAAACACTCACAACGGGTGGGATCATCGCTGCTTTTATCTTCACTGTGACTGACACAAAGAACTTGCAGAAATGTCAAAGGAACAATGCCGAGAACAGCGCGTTAGGAGGTGATAATTGAGGAAAACACATTCTGGTTTCCACAGCAAGCTCAAGGCCAAGTCTGTTCTCAGATGGCTGGCACCCGCTTCTGGCCCCCAGCTCCTCTCTAATCCTGCTCCCCACCACTCCCACAACACTGCCCATTCCTCACCTGGCACCAGGTGTGCTCAGAAAGGCCTCCCCTCCCCCAGAGACAGACAGACAGACAGCTGGAGGGACGGCTCGGTGTGTGGACTTGATCAACAGGGGTGAGCCCAGACTACTGGAGACCTTGCTCAGGGGGTCGTCGTCGGTGACTGGGGACAAGCTGCCAACCCGGAGCGGCCGGCCCACAGCCTGAGTGCCCGGTCAGACCCCCGTGATGGGGGAGGCTGTGGCAGCTCTGCTCTGCTGCCTGCGGAGGGACTGCTGTCCAGGCCCATAGAGCTGCCCCCTGTCCAATCCCACCCGCAACCCGTCTCTGAAATCCAACCGGGTTGACAGAAGAGAACACGGACTTAGGGGCTGGACCCAGGTTCTACCCAGAAGCATGCGCTCCCTTAACTCGGAGGGTAGAAGAGTCATTGTTTAAGGACCCTTAACTCTGAACTTATAGATTCATTTAAGACGTACAGATAAAAAGAAAAATGCTTCTTTGACTGATAAAGAGATTACTTACACTCTTAGGAGGCATCACCCAACAGCAGTCAATTACAAACGAAAATACAGCATTCTCAAAAATATCATGCGATTTAATGGGGGGGAACTGTGTACTTGACAAACGTCAATCTAGATCCTACTTTTCTAAATTATATCCTGAGTAAAGTACCCCCAAATAAAAAATACTTGGCTCATTCTTCTCATACTAAAATTAGCAAAGCTCTGGTCATTCCAGGACTGGACAAGATGCTAACGGAATCTTTAGACAACAAGCTGTTTAACAAGCATGTACTGCACCTAATGAATAACGAATTACGTATGGCAAGCCAAGTTCAAGACATCAGCTACCTGTATCACACAGACCTGTATCTACATGTCTGCACTTAGAAATAAGTGTAAGTGCATATACATTAAGTACAAAGAGGAGAGTGAAAAAGTTGGCTTAAAACTCAACATTCAGAAAATGAAGAACATGGCATCTGGTCCCATCACTTCATGGGAAATAGACGGGGAAACAGTGGAAACAGTGTCAGACTTTATTTTTCTGGGCTCCAAAATCACTGCAGATGGTGACTGCAGCCATGAAATTAAAAGATGCTTACTCCTTGGAAGGCAAGTTATGACCAACCTAGATAGCATATTGAAAAGCAGAGACATTACTTTGTCAACAAAGGTCCGTCTAGTCAAGGCTATGGTTTTTCCTGTGGTCATGTATGGATGTGAGAGTTGGACTGTGAAGAAAGCTGAGTGCTGAAGAATTGATGCTTTTGAACTGTGGTGTTGGAGAAGACTCTTGAGAATCCCTTGGACTGCAAGGAGATCCAACCAGTCCATTCTAAAGGAGATCAGCCCTGGATGTTCTTTGGAAAGAATGATGCTAAAGCTGGAACTCCAGTACTTTAGCCACCTCATGCGAAGAGTTGACTCATTGGAAAAGACTGTGATGCTGGGAGGGATTGGGGGCAGGAGGAGAAGGGGACGACAGAGGATGAGATGGCTGGATGGCATCACTGACTCGATGGACGTGAGTCTGAGTGAACTCCGGGAGTTGGTGATGGACAGGGAGGCCTGGCGTGCTGCGATTCATGGAGTCGCAAAGAGTCGGACACGACTGATCAACTGAACTGAACTGAACTGAACTGATAGATGTACAGATACATCTCAAGACATAAAGATGAATAAGCTAGAGTTCCCACAGGAGGCAGACACATGAACAGATAAACCATGAGCTTTTTTCTGGGCTAGAGAAGCAAGGCAAGAAGGGGCTGACACAGACAGGGACAGCCAGCCCGGCCTGGAAGGCTCAGAAAAGGCTTTCTGCCTGAAGTGAAGCCTGAGCCAGGGCTCTAAGGGGGTGCTTAGCAAGGCAGAGAAAGGATGAAAGAGTGTTTCGCAGGAAACAGCCCCACGGCAGGGCTGGGGGCGGGAAGTATCACGGTGCACATGGGCTGTGCAGGCTGTCGGGGTGTCTGGAGCAGGCCCCTGAGCAGAACCTGGGAAGGTGGAGTTTAGAGAGGGGAGTATGAATGTGGCCTTGGACATGTTAGGTTGAACTTCCAGGGGGAGACGGGGAATAAGAGGAAGTCTAGCCTGGAGACAGCACAGCGTCGAGGCCATCAGTGTACAGATGTCATCACACCCTGAGGATGAAGAGGATAATATGGGGAGAGAACAGAGCAGCAAGAAAACCTGGTCCCCGAACCAGTGTGGGAACCAGCGCAGAACGGCCAGGAGATGGACCTCGGCCTGCGGGGGAGCCGGGAAGGGACTCCCAGGGGCTCCGAGTCCACGGCTCTGTTACCATTGGAGACTGGGGCCCTGGCCCCTCGAATCTCCCCTGCCGTCCACGAGTCGGTGGGGGTCTGCCTGTCTGAGGTTCAGTATCAGAGCAGCCATTTCTGCCACATAATGGCATGTCCTGCAAACTAACCTTGTAACCACAGTTGATTTCGCAGTCTCCATCTGCCTGAATGCAGTTTCTCCGCTTGTTCAGAACCGAGAAAAAGAAAAAAGAAAGCAACTCCTGACATTCAGAAGCTGCCCCCTGCCCCAGGCCCCCAGCAAGGCCATGTACGCTCGTACTGGACATAAATCATCTCAAGAATACCAGTCGCCACAAGATGGCTCTGAGATCAGGATAAGGAAAAAATAAGGCCACTTCCTAATTCTGTCTGATCACAGAAAAAATCAAAGAGTCACCCATGAAATACCAAACACCTCCTTTCTTGGCCAAAATGACGTATGGCTACTTCTTTCCCATTTCCTCACTTGAGCCACCGCCCCAACAGGTAAGATTTACTGAGGTGCCTCATCAGAGGAACAACCTCCACTTTCGGACAGCATCGGATCTGGACCAACCTGCCCCGCCCCCCTCAGACCCGCCTGCAGGTCATCCAACCAAAACCCAAATCCACATACAAGGTTCTGACAGCCTCTTACTGACACAGCCTGGCTTCTCCCCAGCATGTCTTCATCGCAACAAACAGAAGGCACAGATGACCTGAAGCAGGGCACTCAAAGCTGGTGCACTGGGACAGCCCAGACGGATGGGATGGGAGGGGGTGGGAGGGGGGTTTGGGACGGGGGGACACATGTACACCCATGGCTGATTCATGTCAATGCATGGCAAAAACCACTACAATATTGTAAAGCAATTAGCCTCCAGTTAAAATAGATAAATTAATTTTTTTAAAAAAAGACACAGAATGACCAAGGATGCCTTCCTGTCTGTGTCTGGAGAAACTGATGGAACTTAGGTGAGGAAGACAAATAAACTGAGCCCTAGGGCCCCACAGACACCAGTCAGGACAGCAGTTACCCCTCAGGGTAGAGAGCCTGGGAACCCTATAAGGAATCAAGGGTTATTGTCAAGATTCAGTTTCTTAGAGTTGGAGCTTCCCAGGTGGCGCTAGCGGTAAAGAACCCGCCTGTCAATGCAGGAGACGCTGGTGACATGGGTTCCATCTCTGGGTCGGGACGATCCCCTGGAGGAGGAAATGGCAGCCCACTCCAGTATTCTCGCCTGGAGAATCCCATGGACAGAGGAGCCTGGTGGGCTACAGTCCACGGGTTCACACAGAGTCAGACGTGACTGAAGCGACTTAGCACGCATGCACGCACGCAAGGTGGGTGGTGAGTATATGGGGCTGTCATATTCTTAATAAAATATTTAAGTCTGAAATTTTTAACAATATACTTTTAAGAAGAAGGAGGCAAAATAATGTCAGCTGCTGCTGAGCTGTCAAGCTAAAAGAACTAAAAAAAGGAGGTCACGGTTATTCAGCAAAGGTTCGCCTAGTAGGTTGATGGGTGTGAAAGGTGGGTTAGAGCAGATTACAGAGCAGGAAGGAGATGGAGACAATAAGGAGAGAAAATGTATTCCAATTTAGCTGCAAAGGAGAAGGGAGCAGGAAAGGTGCGTGATGGAGGGCAGCCCATGATGTCATATGGCGGATGAGACCTGCAGACCTTCACTCAAGACTGGGGAGTGGGAGCCAAATAAAAAAGACCCCCTGCCTCCTGCTGCTTCCTCTGACCCTAGCATCTGGCTTCTGAGTAACATTCAACTGATCATCACCGCACACACCCCTTCCCCACTGAAAGAAAGCGAAAGTGAAGTCGCTCAGTTGTGTTCGACTCTTTGAGACCCCATGGACAGTAGCCTAGCAGGCTCCGCGATCCATGGGCTTTTCCAGGCAAGAATACTGGAGTGGGCTGCCATTTCCTTTTCCAGGGGATGCTTCCTAACCCAGGGATCGAACCCCGGTCTCCTGCATTGCAGACAGACGCCTTACTGTCTAAGCCACTAGGGAAGCCCTTCCCCACTGCTGCTGTTGCTGCTGCTAAGTTGCTTCAGTCGTGTCCGACTCTGTGCGACCCCATAGACAGCAGCCCACCAGACTCCCCCGTCCCTGGGATTCTCCAGGCAAGAACACTGGAGTGGGTTGCCATTTCCTTCTCCAATGTATGAAAGTGAAAAGTGAAAGTGAAGTCGCTAAGTCGTGTCTGACTCAGCGACCCCATGGACTTCAGCCTATCAGGCTCCTCTGTCCATGGGATTTTCCAGGCAAGAGTACTAGAGTGGGGTGCCATTGCCTTCTCCACTACTGACTAGTAAGTATCACAAATAGGAGCGCCCAGAAAGACTGTACTGCAACTCTTTCCTTCATTAACATAGGTAAGTAACAGACTTTGTATTTATAGTTCAGTTTCTATACTTGAAAATTATAACCACAATATATAAATGTTACTGATGCTGAAGCTCCAGTACCTTGGCCACCTGAATCAAAGAGCCGACTCATTGGAAAAGACCCTGATGCTGAGAAAGATTGAAGGCGGGAGAAGGGGACAACAGAGGATGAGATGGTTGGATGGCATCACCGACTCAATGGACATGAGTTTGAGCAAGCTCCAGGAGATGGTGAAAGACAGGGAAGTGTGGCGTGCTGCAGTCCATGGGGTCGCAAAGAGTTGGACATGACTGAGCGACTGAACAAAAATAGAAGTTATCATAATCCAGAGGCTAAACTCTTGCTTCCAAAAAGACTGGGTAGTGTTTCCCTTCTCCAGGGGATCTTCCCAATCCAGGGATCAAACCCAGGTCTCCCGCACTGCAGGCAGATTCTGTACCAGCTGAGCCACCGGGGAAGCCTAAAAACCAAGCAGAGAAAAGCAACTGTCCACAAAGTTCCAGGACTTCAGACCTCTCCACACAGACACTCTAATGAGAACGAGGTTGGTGACAAGAAGAGCCTCCCAGAACAAGCCACGGAGTTCTGTTCAGCACAGTGCTTCCCTTGGGGGAATCTCCACGGAGCACCCCACATCCCCGCCAGGATGACCAAGGCTGCAGCCACACCTCTGCCTCTCCCCACAGCAGCTCCTTCACTACAGAGGTCAGCGGGGCTCAAGGTCAAACCCAGAACTTGGGCTGCACTCTGGGCTCTAAGAACTACAGCCAGTGGCCACTTGGTGAAGCTGCCATTCCCATTCAACAGAAACACGACAATGATCAATTTGATCACTGTCATCACAGACTAGATTACTTCCCTAATCCCTATGACATGCTACTAACAGATCCCATATCTACTATCTTTATTTGAGAGAGGGAAAAATTTAAAGACCCAAATCACAAGCTTTCTAGATGAATGTAAAATAATGACTCAGCCTGCCGGAATATTCATTCACATCTACACAAAACAAAGAAAAAATATATTTAGAATGCTCCTTGAAATGGGAGTACAGAAGAATTTTTTAAAGATCCTTTTCTTCAAGGAATATGCAATCTAACTGAGGGAAAAAAAATTAAGATATATGTAAAACAAAGCTTACATATAACTTCTAAAAAACATCAAGATAGGATGTTCAAAAGCAGGAGGGGTAAAAACAGACCCCTTAGTATCAACCAAAATATGGCCTCCCCAGGTTTTCTGGCTGTAGGCCTGAATATCTCACATCCTGAGAATGTAGCCAAGTCAAAGTCGGTAAGTCATGTCTGACCCTTTGCAACCTCCTGGACTGTACAGTCCATGGAATTCTCCAGGCCAGAATACTGGAGTGGGCAGCCTTTCCCTTCTCCAGGGGATCTTCCCAACCCAGGGATCGAAACCAGGTCTCCTGCATTGCAGGCAGAGTCTTTACCAGCTGAGCTACAAGGGAAGCCCAAGAATACTGGAGTGGGTAGCCTATCCCTTCTCCAAGGGATCTTCCCAACCCAGGAAAAAAACCGGGGTCTCCTGTATTGCAGGCGGATTCTTTACCAACTGAGCTAGCAGGGAAGCCCGAGTGTAGCCAAGGTGAAACTGTATGTCAACAGTGACTTCTTTGGAAGAAAAAGAACTCTGTCTTTTGCAACCAAATTCAGTCTGCTCTCAGGGCCTCGTCTTCAGGGAGCAGACCTCGGATTCCCTCTGTTCTGTGCACTGGCTGTAGCTGACTCAGCTCAAGCACCCCTGCATCCCTGAACATGCTGCGTGCACCCCTCCAGCAAGCGGTGCCCCGAGGTTTCCAGCAGCCCCTGCCCTTCTCTTGGAGGGAGTGGAAGAGCCAGCCCCTCGGAACCTCTCTGCTTCCTGCCGATGCCTGAGTTCTCGTTTTTATTCCCAGGAAAACAGTTCGATGGCAAGTCCCAGATCAATACTCTGGTTTACTGTAAATTCTACACTGAAACTGTCAGCTTGGGATTATAAGAAAGCATGAATCTTTTTTTGTTACTGGGTTGTTTCCTTCTTTTTTCTCCCTCTCAACAAAGCCTGCTGCTGCTGCTAAGTCAATTCAGTCATGTCCGACTCTTTGCCACCCCATGGACCGTAGCCCACCGTGCTCCTCTGTCCATGAGATTCTCCAGGCAAGAATACTGGAGTGGCTTGCCATTTCCTTCTCCAGGGGATCTTCCCGACCCAGGGATCAAACCCGGATCTCCTGTGTCTCCTGCATTGCTGGTATATTCTTTACCACTGAGCCACTGAAAGGCCCCCTTCTTTTCCAAAGGTCTAAATTAACGTAAGTTTAATATGGGAATAAATCCTATTCAGTGAGGTGTGAAAATTAGAATAAAGTCTGAAAAAAACCATACTTGATAATACCAACTCAGAGTTGGGTGCGATGTTCAGCTATAGGACAGCAGTTACATAACAAAGAAAAGAACTGCAGGGGAATCAAATGCCAGCCAACTGAGTTGCTGCAGATGGTGGCCTGTGAGCAGGAGGAAAACATGGATCACGACCCTGCAGAGGCTGCTACTCCAGGGGCCAGGAAGATTAAATGAAATCCAAAAAGAATTATTTCTTGGCAGAACTCACAGCAGAAGGAATAGAAAACTGAATCAGAAATGGAAAAGCCCCAAGTGACCAAACTTTCTCATAGGGAATGACAGTTTAATTTTTAGAGGCATAAAAAATGACTAAAGAAATCAAACAGTAATAATAGGCTGTTGATTAGGACAAATGCTGCATGCAGCAATATTTTTTCCTCCTTGGGTCAAGTGGAGAGTTGGCAATCCAAACAGTTTTGGTGACTATGACAATACATTTTGTGTCTATCCACTGCACTTCACAATATTTCTTCCTAGAAGAAGTTTCTGATCACAGAAAGCTGCCGAAATATGTCTGGGGCGACTCGGCTATAAGATGCTGGTTAAAACAGGTGAGGGCCGCAAGCTTGCAGAGGAGCTGTCAGCTACAAATTGGCCCTCGCCATGTTCCTCTACAAGGATTAGATCACATGCTGCAGCAGCTGACCTCGACATGTCCTGAAGGAGTTCAGGGTGAAGACCAGGAATGAGGCACTCTGTGCTTTGGGAAAACTGGCAGAATAGGTCTTCAGCTAGATCTTCTCAGGAGCTGATTTTATGAGCCCGATTCTTGTATCTCCTCCTATCTAGAAAAGCACTGAAACACTTCTGGTGATGACTGTTTCTCATGACTGGCAGAAATCTGCAAAAAATATGTGCTTGATTGTATGTATTCCCTCTTCACCAAAACCACATATATACTGATTCCACCCCTACCTCTTTGGAGCAGTTTCTCAGAGCTATCTGAGGAGCTATCTCCCAGGCTATAGTCCTCACTCTGCCCCCAATAAAATATAACTCGAAACTCTCATGTTACAGAGAGTTTAGAAAGGAGAACAGCAAAGGCTCAAAGCCATCTGTGGTGAGGGAAAGAATGTGAAAAGAAACAGGTGTCTAGTACATTAAAAAATGTCAAGCCTATTTCCAAATTATAAGTCCCATGCCTGTTATCCATGAGTAAACTAGATCATACAATAAGTAAGAAAAGAAGCATTCTCTCCCATGTTTAATTTTATGGAAAAATTACTGAAGTCTTCCAGCTAAAGGCCCGCAAAAATATTTCAGGATGCTTTCCCAGCACCTCAAAGAAGGATTTGACATCTAAGCTGCTCCTTAAATGTTTCCAAACTCAAGGATCTGAGATAACTCAGTAATTTACAACTTCTGTTCCCATGACAGCAGTAAAAACTGGGATAGAAACTGATTATTAACCGAAAACAGACCTTCTTGAAATGGGTGATTAAGCAACTGAACTCTCCTGATTAGAAGGCTTAGAAAAATATACATTCAACCTCAAAATCACTGGTTCAACTGAATGTCCATTAATAATATTAACATTTTAAACATTTGCAATCATTTAAACAAGGATTAATATCCCCAGATTAACAACTGAAAAGTGAGAATTTGTTTCTTATAACTGAGGGAAACACAATACTCCAGCTCAATGTCTGGAAATTCAGAAACTAAACATGATTCCAACCTAAAAATAGCAGACTGAACCCATTTATTTAAGCTGATGCAATACATCATATTAACAGGCTACGAACAGATATTACACCACCTCATGAAAAAAACATTTGACAAAATTCAATACCCATTCATGATTTAAAAAAAAAAAAACTCTCATAAAACTAAGAATAGAGAGAACTTCATCAAGTTGATAAAGAATATCTACAGAAACTAATATTGTATTAATGGTGAACTACTAAACTGGAACAAAGCATGGATGTCCACCTTCATAATTCTACTGAGTCTAGTACTGGAAACTCTAGCTAGTACAACAGTCAAGAAAAGGCAGACCAGACTAGAAGTGAAGAAATAAAATTGTCCGTATTTGCAGATGACATGATTGTCATCTCTAGAAAATGCAAAAATCAATTGTATTCACAAACAAGTGGACACACACTTAAAATACAATAGCATTTACAATGATTCAAAGAACTGATATACTTAGGTATAAATCTAATAAAATATATATACAACCTATTTGCTGAAAACTACAAAATGCTAATAAGAGAATTCAAAGAGCTAAGTAAATGCACGCAAGGACTGGAAAACATATACACAGATTCGAAGACTCAACATACGAGAGATACAGTCTCCCCAAACTGATACACAGATTTATTGCAACTCCCATAAAAAATCTCAGCAGAATTGTTTTATACATACACCTAAGATTATTCTAACCATATAAGGCCACAGAGGAACAAGAATAGCTAAAACAATGTGAAAAAGAATAAATTGAGAGGACTCAGTCTACCCATTTCAGGAATTATTACACGACTACGGTGATCAAGACCGTGACACCGGCACAGGAACAGACACACAAACCAGTGAAATGAGACAGAGAAGTTGAAACAGACTCAGTGGACGTGGCCGAGGGGGTTTCTCGAAGGCGCAGAAGTAATTCAGTGCAGGACACGCAGTCCTCTCAACAAAGGTGCTGCAGCAATTGACCATCTACAGCCCCACCTTCCCCAAAACACGCTGACCAAAAATTAGCTCAAAAGGGATCACACAGCTTCCCTGGTGGCTCAGCTGGTAAAGAATCTGCCTGCAAAGCAGGACACCTGGGCTCAATCGCTGGGTTTGGAAGATCCCCTGGAGAAGTGGAAGGCTGCCCACTCCAGTATTCTCGCCGGGAGAATTCCACAGACTGCATGGGGTCACAAAAAGTCGGACACGACTGAGCGACTTTCACTTCAATCCACTAAACTATAGCATTTTGAGAGAAAGAAACACAGGCGAAATCTTTGGGATCAAGGACTAGACAGACTTCTTTCACTGGCAATGAAAAGCATGATGCATAAAAGGAAAAATGAATAAAGTGGATGGCATCAAACTTTAAAACTTTGGCTCTGCACAAGACTTTGTCAAGAGGATGAACAGGTAGGTTACAGAGTGGGGAAATACATGCAAAACATATCCAACAAAGGACTGCTGCTGCTGCTGCTGCTACTAAGTCACTTCAGTCGTGTCCGACTCCGTGAGACCCCATGGACGGCAGCCCACCAGGCTCCCCATCCCTGGGATTCTCCAGGCAAGAACACTGGAGTGGGTTGCCATTTCCTTCTCCAATGCATGAAAGTGAAAAGTGAAAGTGAAGTCACTCAGTCGTGCCTGACTCCCAGCGACCACATGGACTGCAGCCCACCAGGCTCCTCCGTCCATGGGATTTTCCAGGCAAGAGTACTGGAGTGGGGTGCCATTGCCTTCCCAACAAAGGACTAGTATCTAGAACGTATAAAGAACTCTCAGACTCAAGAGTGAGAAACACAAATAGTCCAAGTAGGAAGTGGGCAAAAAGACAGGAACATTTTGCAAGGTGGGAAATCAACCAAGAGGTCAAGGCAGTGATCCAATCACGAGATAATGGTGTGGATGAAGATGAGGAACCACCAGGGCAGAGGGGAGGAACCTGAACTCTCCACTAGACACAGGACTAGAAGACTGGACGGCTGGATGGGAACATGGGAGGAAGTCTTACGGATCGTGGGAGCCACCGGATAGTTTTGATAGGAACAAAGAAAAGGGACAAAGTAGGTGATTTTATATAGTTAATCCCAGTGCGTGCTTGCTAAGTCGTGCCCGACTCTTTGTGACTCTATGGACTGCAGCCTGCCAGGCTCCTCTGTCCATGGGATTCTCCATGCAAGAATACTGGAGTGGGTGGCCACCGCCTCCTCCAGGGAGTTAGTCGTAGTTGGGGAATGTAAATAGAAAAAAGTATGGGAGACCCCTGTAAGTTAATGATCACTCAAGCAAGCAGGTTTGCTTAAGCACAAAACCAAGCATGCTTGCTGAACAACAAAACCATGGATCAGAAGAACAAAACATGCCCCCAAATGATAAAACCATGGTGGCATGAGACCCACATCCTGTTCAGTGAGCTCAGTCGGTTAATGAGCCCCCAGGGCATACTCTCCGTACACATAGAAAACAGTAATTTATGGAAAGGTGACATTTCAGAGTGAAACACCCTCACTGTACTGAGATATGAAATAATTTCTCCATAGTGTCATGACAGTCCTGGCTTGACCATGCAGGGACAAAATTCCCCTACCCAACAGGGAGAAGGAGCTGATGACAGATGCGTCTACTCAAGAATGGGGAAGAAGGTGGTCCTCTCCCCATCCCCACTTTTCCTCTGATTATAAAACTGTAGCCCACTACGTTCTATGGGAGGCACCCTCTTGTAAGCCTTACAAGTGTCCTATTCTAATAAATCATTCCTTATTTATGACTTTGCCTCTCATTGAATTCTTTCTGCTCTGAGCCATAAAGGACTGGAGGACCTCAAAGCCACCCCGCCCCGAGATGCCACCTAGCGGTTTCAGTTTAATTTCTTAGGCTGATGGAGATGGGAAGCAGGACAGGCTTGGAGAAAAACCCAAGCTGTCCTTCCAGCTGGGCAGGCTGGAGGTGGCCGTGAGGTCGGTGGAAAAGGCAGGGTTTACAGCGCTCGCTGTATACTGGGATCAGGGCTCTAGAGCAGGTCTTCCCACCTGTGCCCTTGGCTCCCCGAGGCCCCATACTGACCGGCTGTGTCATGTCCAGCGTCTCAAGCTCGCTCCTGCCCCAGCCTTGTACGCAACTCTGCTTGAACCATTCCACTAGAGACTTCCGCTCTCAGCCCTCACTTTTGGATGTGATGCTGCAGCCACACGGGCTTACATCATGATTCCTCATGCTTTCTCCTCGCCTGGAGAGCTCCATCCATCCTGCTCCCTCTGCCTGTGAAGGCCTTCCTCTCTCTCCAGCCCCTCTGTGTGACTCACTCCCGTGCATCCGTCAGCATCGGCTTAGGCCTCCAGGCACCTTTGTGCGACCCCCCGTTAAACACCCCCCATAGGGTCGCTTGACCTGGTCCCCCTCACCTTGGCCTGGCGGCCCGTCCACCCCACCCCTTCCCCATACTGCAGGTCCTTGAAAGAAACAGCTCTGTCCTATTCATTGCGGCCTCCGCCCTCAGTCAGGTCTGCGTCAGCATACATGGAACAATCATGTGTTTCCTCTGGATGTATGTGGGCATGCTCAGTCCCTCTCTTTGCAACCCCATGGACTGTAGCCCTCCAGGCTCCGCCATCCATGCCATTCTCCCAGTAAGGCTACCAGAGTGAGCTGCCATTTCCTCCTCCAGGGGATCCTCCCAACCCAGGGATCAGACCCACGTCTCCTGTGTCTCCTGCATTGGCAGGTGAATTCTTTACCCCTGAGCCACCTGGAGGGTAATAAAGAATTTTCTCTGTTTTCAGTTTAGCTCTTACGGGTTTTCCATATCATCTTCATAAAAATGTATTTTTGTAGTAGAAAGTAAAAAATAATTCCTGAATGTTTCCATATCCCCAGTCCCTACAGTGAGTGTCTGGATAGATGAGGTCCTTTTGTGTTCCTGTCAAATACCACTCTGGGCAGTTTGCACAGGAATCCCACACTTGACAGTAAAGGTCTTCAGGTATCAACAAACGCTGGAGCGGAAACAAGACAAGAAGAACTCTGGCATGGGTAGATTTATTATGGGAAACAGTTCCTATCCAAGGAGATTGTCTAGTTTTGGATGGAAGGAAGGAAAGTGAGCATTTAAAGGCCAAAGAACCGAGTGCGCTGTTCTGTGAGTCACTTGATTTCAACAAGGATTTTAAGTGTGCAAGAAAGAAGAAACTAGGCACAAGGACCCACACACTCTGTGGACACACAGACACACACACGGACACACACATGCAGAGATATACCCAGACACACACACAGAGTAATCATTCACCAAAGCCTCTCAAAGTGAAAGTGAAAGTTGCTCAGTCGTGTCGGACTTTTTACGACCCCATAGACTATATAGTCCATGGAATTTTCCAGACCAGAATACTGGAGCGGGTAGCTGTTACCTTCTCCAGGGGATCTTCCCAACCCAGGGATCGAACCCAGGTCTCCCGAATTGCAGGTGGATTCTTTACCAGCTGAGCCACAAGTGAAGCCCAGTTAATCCAAAGGAAGGCCATTTAAATTCCCTACAAAGAAAACACTGTCAGTCCAACCAGGGCTGGGTCAGTTCAGCCACAGCAAGAAGCAAAGACCGTCCATTTTACAGAAGATGGAAACGGCGTTCACAGAAAAGGGATTGTTGACTCTTAGGCCCCAGGCTTCCCTGGCGGCTCAGCTGGTAAAGAATCCGCCTGCAATGCAGGAGACCTCAGTTCGATTCCTGAGTTGGGAAGATCCCCTGGAGAAGTCTACCCACTCTAGTATTCTTGCCTGGAGAATCCCATGAACAGAGGAGCCTGGAGGGCTACAGCCCATGGGGTCGCGAAGAGTCGGACACGACTGAGTGGCTTTCACTCGCTCACTCAGGTCCCGGGCTGGCGGGTGACTCCAGAGGATGCCCCCAGGAAGAAGGATGCTCCGTCCCTCTCCCACAAGTGCTGGCTGCAGTGCCTCTTCTCCAGGCCTCGGTCTGAGTGACACCAGGTGAGACTACGCTGAGTAACAGAGCAGAGGTGATGGTTCCCTATTCGGGGAGGGTTTGGGAATCTGTGCAGAGGAGCAAGGCACACCTCCACGTCTTTCCACAGGAAGGCAACGGGCAGTGTCCTGCCCCCATTTCTTCATCACGCCATCATTGTTATTTCTTTACCTACCTAAAACTGTGTCCTTCACTTGAGTTTTTAGAATTAAAAAAGAAGAAAACACAATTTCTAAGTTGTCTTAATTGCCTAACTGGCTCTTAAGCTACACTGAAAGCACTCTGTGAAGCTCTTCCTTACGTTCCAACTCTGTGTCCCGGGAAATTTAGTCCGCAAGCTTCAGTAACGAAGTATCAGAGAGGCAAGAGCTATTCCCAGAACATTCACCCACAGGTGCGATCCTTCAGGAATACGGATAAAACTACCGGCAATAAAACCGATTTAAACTGTACCGACGCCCAACCCCGAGCACTTCAGAAGCCTGCATCTGCAAAACGGAACCCTGATGAAGAGCGAACTGCAGTTTTAAAATATTAGGCTCACGAGACTTCTAAAAATAGAAGTCTGTTACGCGGAGAACCCTCGCAGCTTCTCGTCTTTGGCTCCAGGTACCTCTGTCAAAGGCCAACTCCAATCCCGATGACAGTTCAGAGGAACGATCACGTGGCTTTGCCCATCATTGTATCGCAGAGCTCGGCGTATTGCTGCAGACCGTTTACAAGAACGAAATGCAAGCCGGTGCGGGGAAGCGCTCACACAGCAGGCCCACAGCTGCTGTCCTCGGGAGGAGGCCTGCCTGCACGGTTGGCCCTTGGCTGGTGTCCGGGAACCCAGGACTGTACGAGGCTCCCTATACCAGTGGGCAGCGTCTCCTAACTGATAAGGTGGTTTGGTGTCCAGGCTGTTTGCACAAACAATGTGATTTATGGTGAACATCTGCTTGCTTTCTGGGAGGCTGGAATTTCAGTGGGGTTGCTAGGCAGAGAAGGTCTTCCTGACCATCCCCACGATAAAACCCCAAATTCCGACTCCAGTGGGCTTCTGTGGGCAGAAGGCTCTGCATGCAGCTGCAGTGTTTGTTGTTCGGGGGGGGGAGCCTGGCTATCTTTCCTGGACAGCACAGAAGACCACACAGCCTCACGGAGTCACTGTAGCCCGCCCCCGGGGGAAGTGCGGTCATGCGTTCATGCTGCAAGCCCTTCTGGCAAATCACCAAACTTGTGGATGTTTTGGGGGACACCCTCGCAAAGGCTTAAAACAAAATACGAGCTCTTACTAAGTAAAGATTTTGTTTGATCATTTCTCTAAAGAGGAAAATACACCACCATCGTCAAGTCCAGCCAACATAATGACCCCATGCTGCTAATTAATGGGGTTTTCATGATGAAGACACAACTCTAACTTTTTACAGGTCGTTTGCTTTCCTTTAGTTTATGGAAAAAGAAAAGCTGAGTGACCACAAGGACATGAATGTCAAACTACAGATTTTAGACAGAACCCAAATAATAACTCTGCTCCTTGCCAGAGGCAACAAAATAAGGCAGAGCAGACAGATGGACTATGGGCCTCCACCAAGAAGACTAGGATTTTATTTCTCTAATTCAGTCTTAAGAAAAATATAATTTAATAGGACTCAACTCCACTACTTTTTAAATTTACACTTTAAAAGACAATGGGAACAAATTATCACTAATTTTTATTACTGACATACACAATAAACATGAAAATTCAGATGCTCAAAATCAGAATATAAGATTTTAATTTTCTTCTCCAATAATGAAAAGAAAAGAAAAAACTATAGAGCTTTATAAAAGAGATGAGCAACACAGATATATTGTACAGCGCAGGGAAATACAGCCATTATTTTGTACTAATATTAAAAGGAGCATAAGTTATTAAATATTGAATCACTATGCAGGTCAGGAAGCAACAGTTAGAACTGGACATGGAACAACAGACTGGTTCCAAATAGGAAAAGGAGTACGTCAAGGCTGTATATTGTCACCCTGCTTATTTAACTTATATGCAGAGTACATCATGAGAAACGCTGGGCTGGAAGAAACACAAGCTGGAATCAAGATTGCTGGGAGAAATATCAATAACCTCAGATATGCAGATGACACCACCCTTATGGCAGAAAGTGAAGAGGAACTAAAAAGCCTCTTGATGAAAGTGAAAGAGGAGAGTGAAAAAGTTGGCTTAAAGCTCAACATTCAGAAAACGAAAATCATGGCATCTGGTCCCATCACTTCATGGGAAATAGATGGGGAAACAGTGGAAATAGTGTCAGACTTTATTTTGGGGGGCTCCAAAATCACTGCAGATGGTGACTGCAGCCATGGAATTAAAAGACGCTTATTCCTTGCAAGGAAAGTTATGACCAACCTAGATAGCATATTGAAAAGCAGAGACATTACTTTGTCAACAAAGGTCCATCTAGTCAAGGCTATGGTTTTTCCTGTGGTCATGTATGGATGTGAGAGTTGGACTGTGAAGAAAGTTGGGCACCGAAGAATTGATGCTTTTGAACTGTGGTGTTGGAGAAGACTCTTGAGAGTCCCTTGGACTGCAAGGAGATCCAACCAGTCCATCCTAAAGGAGATCAGTCCTGGGTGTTCACTAGAAGGACTGATGCTAAAGCTGAAACTCCAATACTTTGGCCACCTCATGTGAAGAGTTGACTCATTGGAAAAGACTCTGATGCTGGGAGGGATTGGGGGCAGGAGGAGAAGGGGACGACAGAGGATGAGATGGCTGGATGGCATCACTGACTCGATGGACGTGAGCCTGAGTGAACTCTGGGAGTTGGTGATGGACAGGGAGGCCTGGCATGCTGCGATTCATGGGGTCGCAAGGAGTTGGACATGACTAAGCAAACTGAACTGAACTGATGCTGTATAACTGAAAAGTAATATGATACTGTAAATCAACTATAGTTTTTTAAAAAATCCTAGAGCTTCCTGATAACTCTTAACGAAGAATTCTCTGTTTTTATTACGTTAGGAAGACCCAGAACTAAACCAAATAAACAGGCACCTGGTTGGAAGACCTTCCTTTTTTAACCACTCTGATATAACAAACTCTTGGAGAAGATCTACAACCGTTTTGTCCAGAATTTCTTTTTCTTTCTAGAGAAATATGGAACATGGCCCCACAGCCTCGCTGGGAGCTTACACAGAAACGTATGTAGATTATAGAGTGGGTCTGATCTGCATTCATCCCACTAGGTGACTACAGACACCCAACCTCATCCTCCAAAGGACGCTGTGAGTCTGAGAGAAAAGCCTCCTGAGAAGACAACAAAGAAAGAGACTATGGTTTACAGAAGAGTCTCTGGGCCTCTCTCCTGTCAAATAGAGAAGCTTTTAAAGACAAGAGTGGGAACCACGGGAGAAACCCGTCCATCCTTTCAGACATTTTGCACTTTCAACAGCTGAGCTCCCAGGACGAGGGTGACCCCACAAGTGCACAGGTATTTCTGGGGGTGGGACTGGAACTCCGAAGGGTCACTCCCAGGTCAGCTTTGAGGTCACAAATGCACTTTTCTCCAGTGAGACTGTTCAAGTCCTACTTCTGGACTTGACTGACCCAAAGCCACAACTGGCCTGTCAGGGAGGGCTGTTCATAGCAGTTAAGTGACCGCCAGGTGTGATACCTTCTCTACTATAGAAGGATGCAGGCATCCTCTGGGTTGAGCAGAGTCCAAGTGAATTAAAACTCAAGAAAAAATGTTTCTAAAGAACAATTCACATTTAATTGAAGATGTAAATTCACAGACAAGCCTCTCATGAAACATGAGACTGTGAGAATGTTCTCATGGATGCATTCTGGAAAAGCAGCCCTTGGCTTATGACATTATCCCCCTCTGATAATAACGGATGCTTTGAGAGCATCAAATGCCACCGCTGACATTCCCAGACAAGTGACTACACGGCCAGCTCGCTGACTGCAAGGATTTGCCTTCTGTTATTCCTTCCCTCCCCATGCCTAGCCCAGGCTTCAGACTTAACGGGAGCTCAATAAATGTTTCCCAATAAAAGACATGAGTATGTTAAAAAGAAGTGGTTGAACAACGGAGAAGAAAAAGCTGTGAAGACATAAATACATCAAATTATCAAACTACAATGCACGTTTCCTCCCAAAGTCCCCAGACAGCCACAGATGGGAGAGGCTGAGGAACCAATACGACAACCCCAGTTTTCAAGGAAACAAAGCAAAACGCAGAAAAGCACGTAAGTGGGGCACGAGTCTGAAATTCAGGACATGTGGTCTCCATGGTGTTGGATAAAATCACCAGAGGCGTTTTTCTCTTCATTTAACACAAGGAGGAAAGTCTTACAAGGAAACTAGAGTAGGCTCGATATGTTTGACATGTTCTAGTCAATTACAAACAGGTGTACACAGATAAATTTAGTAAAATCGAAACTTTCCTTTTAATATTTTTACCCAGTTTCTATATATCAAATACTCCAACATAAGAAAGTATTTCTTTAAGTGTATTTTGAGAAGTGGGTTATGTGTGGTTTCTGTACTTTTATTTATTTCATTTCTTTCTTTAGCTACACTAGGTCTTAGTTGTGGCATGCAAGATCTGTTTTTTTTTTAATTGCAGCATGGGGTATCTAGTTCCCTGACCAGGAATCGAACCCAGGCCCCCTGCATTGGGAGCAGGGGAGTCTTAGCCACCAGACCACTGGGAAAATAGGGTTCTAATGTATGCCTAAGGGGTTGTGTTTAAATATCTGGGTTTTCATTGTTCCCTTCCCCAAAACAAGATGTCTATATGTCCATCTTATCCCTGCTACAACAATCGATTTTTGTGCAGGTTACTGACCACACACGAATTACTAGACATTATCCTTTCTAACAAGAGCCCCGCCTCTACCTCTGTTGAAGAAATTTGTGAACCTCAAAAGAGCTGTTAGAGCAACTACCCCTCATCACTTTCCACTGAAACAGGGGAACATCATTAAGATTTAAGAGGAGGTCATAGAGACAACCAGAATTTCCTTAACCAAATGTGCCATCAAATCATTTAGAAAATAAGCACGTGGAATATCCTCTGACAATGCACAGCAAAAGAAATTCTCTCAGAACATAAGTCAAATTTTTTTTTAATCTACTGAGTTGTAGGGATCTACAAATCAGAAATTGGCCCTTCAGGACGTCAATAGATACTTGTACACCAATGTTAACAGAAAGATTATTCACATTAGCCAAAAAAGAGAACTCCAATGTCCATTGACAAATGAACGGATAAACAAAACACGGTCCATACATAAAACAGACTACTATTCAGTGTTATACAGGAAGGGAATTCTGACACCTGCTACAATATGGACGAACCTGAAGACACTCAGCGACATAAGCCAGACGCACAAAAAAAACCAGATACTGTATGCTTATGCTTATGTAGGGGCACTTAGGAGTATTCAAATTCATAGAGACAGAAAGCAAAACAGTGGTCTCCGGGGACGGGGTGCGGGGGAGGCAAGACTGGGCCTGAAGATTCAGCTTTGTAAGATGAAAAGAGTTCTGCCGATGGATGGTTGCGATGGTTCCACAACAACGTGGATGGACTTTATGACCCTGAACTTCAGTGAACTGTGTGCTTAATGATGATTAAGATGACAAATTTCATGTTGTGCTGTGCTTAGGCTCTCATTCACATCCAACTCTTTAAGACCCCATGGACTGTAGCCCACCAGGATCCTCTGTCTGTGGGGGACTCTCCAGGCAAGAATACTGGAGTGGGTTGCCATGCCCACCTCCAGAGGATCTTCCCAACCCACGAATCGAACCCAGGTCTCCAGCATTGCAGGTGGATTCTTTACCATCTGACCCACCAGGGAAGCCCAAATTTTATGTTATGCGTATTAAAAATATTTTAATTTTTAAAACTTTAAGTAGTTTAAATGACAACTTGTTATAAACATTTTTACCACATTTTTGCAAAAGCTAATTAATACTGCAATATAAAAAGTCATTGAACTATGAACTTTAAATAGTTTTGTACAGTATTAAATTTGCATTTCAAGAAAGCTGTTTAAAAAAAAAGAACTTGGCCTTTCCAATATGACTATGTGTTAATCACTCAGTTGTGTCTGACTTTATGCTGTGCTTAGTCGCTCAGTCATATCCAACTCTTTGCAACCCCATGGACTGTAGCCCGCAAGGCTCCTCTGTCCGTGGAATTCTCCAGGCAAGAATACGGGAGTGGGTTGCCATTTCCTTCTCCATCCATTACGACTAATTCCCAATTTAATTCAATCAACCACAACTGAGGGTCCCCCACGGAGACTGTGCTGTGCTTAATGAATTGGTCCCAACACCAGATGGTGCAGGTAATTATACATGACCAGAATCAGACTGCTTAAAGGGACGGCCAAAGCCTCATGCTTCTCTCTGCTTGACTTGCCGCCCCCTCCTTCTTCACCAGGCAGCTATTTATACAGTCCTGCTAAATTGCTAGTAAAATAATATCTAAAGCAGTCCTGATCTCCACCCAAACTCAGATGAAAACTAGAAACAAAACCAACTGTTCTTTGCAAAGAACGGTAACCAAGCAGAGGTCTTGCCACTGTGACTGAGGCCCCTCAATCAGTGTCACATTAAGGGCCAGAGTGCAAGGGCTCCTGGGGCTTCACCAAGTCAGCGAACTGCCAAGATGCTCTTGCCCGAGAAGGCTGACGGCAGCTGAATCGTCAGCAGCCTCTCCCCCACAGATACCTGACAGTGATTTTCCAAAAACACCTTCCGAGAACTCGCCAGTATCTCATAGTAGAGTCTGGATTTCTACACCCGACAACATAACAGATACAGAAGGACACCCGGAGTCTCACTGGCTAAAAAATACATACATATTAGCCAAAAGATAAAAGGTTCCATGATGCAAGAATAAAACCACTGTTTCACCAAAAATCTGTTCATCACTTGCTGGGTTTTTTTGAGGCTTTATATAACTCGTTTTGATTATATAACATGTTGAGGGAAAGAGGAAAAACCTTTTATTTATGGTCCAGGCCTGGTCATTTGGATCAGAATGCACTTAGGTATTTAGAAGACACAGCCCAGCGTATCCCAGGGACTTTCAACTTACATTAAGAATAATAATTTCCGGGATTCCCCGACAGTCCAGTGGTTAAGAATCTACCTTGCAATACAGGGGGTACAGGTCGGGGAACTGAGACCCCACATGCCCCAGGTTATGGCCAAAAATTAAAATGAATAAAAACTTGAAAAAATAATAATAATAACTCAAGATTCCTGTGGAAAAGAGAGAGATCACTGATATGGAAAATAAATTTTGACCAATAAATAATACTCACAAGTGAAGGAAAGAGCAAAACTTACATAAAAGGCAAACAGGATAAGAAGGCTGCTGCCTGGTCCTGGGGGCACAGGGTGTGTTCTGGGGACAAGGTGGAGGGGTGGGCTCCATGGTGAGGGAGCGGGGAGGGCAGAGACCAGCTGTCTCTTGGCTCCTGTTCCAAGCACCTTATTATGAAATCCTATCCGTGATGTAACACATCATTCACCTGACTCTGGGAGGCTGAACTCTGGAAGTTTCCAGAGTTGGATGGAGAGGACTATAGGCTTGACTATTAAGTGTTTAAAAGAAATAGTGCATATGGAGTATATTTCAGCCAAACCATAATCAACACTAATCCTTAAACTCGGAAAAAGGCAACTTGCCCATTTCATTATAATTGGAATTTTCCTCAAGGAAGGCAGATTTGAATGCCAGTGAATCTGGCACCTTTTCCTACTGCTTAATAAATATTAAAGAATAAACTGAAGACTACATGTGTGAGTAATAAAGCGAAGTTCTCACAGATTCCAACATCCAATACCAGAGCAGCCACGACTCTGAACCCAGGGTTCACAGACTAAAAAACGTTACCTTTTCGATATATTCCAAAAAACTCACTGCTGTTAGTTTTTCTTAAATAAAAAAGTTTGTGAAATACATAAAAAAGAAAAACGCACATGTGCAAGGACATTTTCACATCTACGGATTATTTTACTTTTATCAAAATAACGTGTTCAGTGCTCCGTTGCTCAGTCGTGTCCGACTCTGTGCAACCCCATGGCCTGTAGGCTCCTCTGTCTGTGGAAGTGCACACATGTAATTCCCAAATCGAATGGCACTACCAGCTCACAGGTAAACAAGGCGGACCCCTGCCACCTCCCACTCCTTAGTCATGGGGGCCAAAGGCAGTCACTTCCCACCCGTTTAGCTGTGTTTCTTTAGTATTTACACGCATGTTTTAACATATCCCCTTCAACTGGTGCTTCTGAACCATTTTTACTGTCTCCGGGCTTTCTACTATCGAAGGTCGACGATTTGGGCCTCCTGCCTTCATTCTGCACACGTGTCCCTTCACCCCCACCAAACCTCAACTGTATCAGTGTTGAGATGCAATAATGCTCAGCGTCGGCACTACACCATTAAATTCGGTTAAGTACTGTTCCAAGTCGGGCCCCGTGGTGTACTATAATGACACTGCTTTTCTCATGCAACCGTTTGTTTTACCCAGAGTTAATCATGAGCTCCGTTTTCCATTTCACGCCTTCCCCAAACTTCAGCATAGAACTAGAACACGCATCTCCTCACAGGTCAACACCTGGGACTCTCTCTGCCTGCCCCGTTTCCCTCTCCTGATCCCTCCACCCTCCTGTCTGATCTGGAAAGGTTGTTCTCTGGACCTCATACAGGTGATATCTAGGTGTCACCTGATACTTCTCTTCACCTCCCATGGGGGGAATTTCTTCACTTTCCCCGAATTCCAGCATGTCTGGCTTATTATCTCATCATGGCAGAGCACTTCCTTCAGCAGCTACCCAAGAAAGCGTCATGGGAGGCCAATTTTTGGGACCTTTCATGTCTGTGTGAAAATAGACTTATTCTACTCTTGCATTTGGCTGACAATCTAGCCAGGTACAGGACTTCAGATTGGAGGCTATTTTCCCTCAAATTTGGGGGTAAAAGCTCTATGTCTTGTATGTTCCACTATTGTAGCTGAGAAGTAAGATTCTTGATCCTTTGTAAAGGACCTACTTTTCTCTCACTTAAAACTTTTAAGAAAAATGTCTTTTATTCACAGGCTTTATCAGAATATCAATATGTTTTGGAATGGGTCCTTTTTCTTATTCATGGCACTTAATGCACCTTCTTGATGGAAATTTATGTCCTTTAATTTTGAAAGCGTATTCTATATCATTCTCCTTTAATTTTCTCTCCCATATGTTTTTTTCTTTCTAAGACTCCTATTAATCAGATTTTGGACTTCCTAAGAGGAGCCTCTGTTTCCTCCTCTTTTCTCTCATGTTTTCTGTTATCGACATTCCAACTCTTTCACTGAAGGGTTCCAGCCATCAATTTCCAAGCCCTATCTCACAGATGCAATATATTCTCTAATCTTTCAAAGAATACCACTTATAATTTGCTGACCTTTTTTCCTCTCCACATTTCCCTCTGTTTTCCCTGATTATGTATCTGCTTTGGTCCCTTTCCTGCTGGAGACAACCCTCAATGCATCGTGACCCTCGGCCGTGCATGTAGAATCCAAAACGGTGAACTTACGTCTTATCTCCTCAACTGAACAATTTCCCAGGGAAGAAGCTTCTAGGCCCCTAATCCAGGGATGGAGCATGCAAGCCTGGCTGTCTCCTCCCCCCATTAATTCAATTCCTACTCCCCCACTCCCTTTCCCACGTCCGCCAAGGCTCCTCTCCTAACTTCCCTGTCCATGTGGATTTATGCCTGTTTTATTTGCTGTCTAGCATTTGGGGTAACTTCGGGAAGCAGAAACAAACAAGTGTGCTCAAGCTGCCATGTATTAGCCTTAACGTCCAAAAATCTTATCATCATGAAAAAGAATTCAGGTTAGAAGTCTTGGCTAGAGAACACTCTAAACAGAGTAACATCCTCATTTGTTAATGAGAATTTGGTCATACGTTGGCAAAAGTATTGCATTCAATTTCTGAGCCTCTAAATAATAATTTACAGATGACATGGAGAGACTTTAGGCAGGAAAAAAACAGTAATTACAGAATTTGAGAATTGGCTTAAAAGAAAGAGCTAAACAAATGGATTTAAAACGAAGAGAGTGCTGATGTGGGACTTAGCAATGGCCATCAGAATGAAAGGTTATTATAGACACAAGATGTTGGCCCAATTCTTCTCTTTCCATTTGAAACAGAGTAAGAAAATGAACTTAAGACGTAACATAAGGAAAACTCAACGAGAGTGAAGCGTAGCAAATATTACCAGAAGAGGGTATGGAATTTTCTTTTTCTGGAATTGTATCAAAAGTGAGAACAGTTCACTTCTTAGAGGTAAAATCCTGCACTAGATTACATCTTAAATTTCTTCCAGGTGCATGCTTTTCTTTCCAATAGATTTGCATGCAGAAAATAATCACTGCTATTTCAAGCTTCTTTATTTTTGCTAACAGACACATTCTCCTGGGAAAAAGAAAGATTTCTAAAGCAAGTTCAGTTCCATTTCCAGATTCACACTTGCAAGTTGAAATAATTTTTAGTGAAATTAAAGACAGACTTTCTACATGATAAAACCATGACTACATTCAAAATGTGGGTATCACAAAAATCAGCATTGCTAAAGAAACATAGGCTTGTAGTCTATTTGCTTTTAGTACAGATATTTGAGCCTGACTTCATACCACACACCAGAGTCAATTCCAGGCAGAAGAGTTCAATGTGAAAGAAAAAGCAAGGTTTAAAAAAGAAGTACAAGATAACAACTTCTTGACCTCTGATTAGGAAAAAAATTATTACATAAGACAGAAAAAGCACTGACCACAAATACTAATTAGACCACAATAAAAAAAAAATCTGTTTATTAAAAGATACCCCAAAGGAAATAGAAAGGCAAGTCACAGAGTGGCAAAAGATGTTTGTATCACATAAAACTGACAGATAATTTGAATCCAAAACACATTTTTAAAAACACCCTATGAATCAAAAAGAAAAAAGATAACTGAACAGTGAAGAAGAAAACGAAGTATCTATGTGATAAGTAAAAAAAGTTCAACTCAGCCATCAGGAAAACATAAAGAAATACTACAATAAGGTGCTGCTCTATACCCACCAGAATGGCAATTTTTAAAAATCTGGCACTGTTTTCTCAGATGTTGCATAAATTGGTATAAGCCCTTTAGAACTGTTGGCAGTATCTAGCAAGGCTAAAGACATACACGCTGTATGACCAGCATTCCACTCCCCATTGTCTATTACACTTGGCAGAACCAAGAGTGCCCATTTCTCAAGATATCTGTTCAAGAAAGTTTCTAGCAGCATTATTTACAATAATGTAAAACTGGGCACAAGACAAAATGTCCATAAATGACAGACTGGCTAAATAAACCACCCTATACTCACACGATGGAGAAGGCAATGGCACCCCACTCCAGGACTCTTGCCTGGAAAATCCCATGGACAGAGGAGCCTGGTAGGCTGCAGTCCATGGGGTTGCAAAGAGTCGGACATGACTGAGCGACTTCACTTTCACTTTTCACTTTCATGCATTGGAGGAGGAAATGGCAACCCACTCCAGTGTTCTTGCCTGGAGAATCCCAGGGACGGGGGAGCCTGGTGGGCTGCCGTCTATGGGGTCGCACAGAGTCAGACACGACTGAAGTGACTTAGCAGCAGCAGCAGCATACTCACATGATGGAATATTTTGCAGCAATGAAAATGAATGAACTATAGCCATAGGTAACCATGAGAAGAAACTGGAAGGACTGGAAGAAGCACAAGCTGGAATCAAGATTGCCAGGAGAAATCTCAATAACCTCAGATATGCAGATGACACCACCCTTAGGGCAGAAAGTGAAGAGGAACTAAAAAGCCTCTTGATGAAAGTGAAAGTGGAGAGTGAAAAAGTTGACTTAAAGCTCAACATTCAGAAAACGAAGATCATGGCATCTGGTCCCATTACTTCATGGGAAATAGATGGGGAAACAGTGGAAACAGTGTCAGACTTTATTTTGGGGGGTTCCAAAATCACTGCAGATGGTGACTGCAGCCATGAAATTAAAAGACGCTTACTCCTTGGAAGGCAAGTTATGACCAACCTAGATAGCATATTGAAAAGCAGAGACATTACTTTGTCAACAAAGGTCCATCTAGTCAAGGCTATGGTTTTTCCTGTGGTCATGTATGGATGTGAGAGTTGGACTGTGAAGAAGGCTGAGCGCCAAAGAATTGATGCTTTTGAACTGTGGTGTTGGAGAAGACTCTTGAGAGTCCCTTGGACTGCAAGGAGATACAACCAGTCCATTCTGAAGGAGATCAGCCCTGGGATTTCTTTGGAAGGAATGATGCTAAAGCTGAAACTCCAGTACTCTGGCCACCTCATGTGAAGAATTGATTCACTGAAAAAGACTCTGATGCTGGGAGGGATTAGGGGCAGGAGAAGGGGACGACAGAGGATGAGATGGCTGGATAGCATCACTGACTCGATGGACGTGAGTCTGGGTGAACTCCGGAAGTTGGTGATGGACAGGGAGGCCTGGTGTGCTGCGATTCGTGGGGTCACAAAGAATTGGACATGACTGAGCGACTGAACTGAACTGAACTGAACCATGAGAATGAACTCCACACAAACGTATGCAAGCCACAGATGCCCCCAAACAACACCACTTAAGCATGATTCTAAATCAGGATTCATCTTGAATCAATATCCAAAAAGTCACATATTCACCTTCTCCTCCAGCCTTCAATCTTTCCCAGCTTCAGGGTCTTTTCAAAAGAGTCAGTTCTTCGAATCAGGTGGCCAAAGTATTGGAGTTTCAGCTTCAGCATCAGTCCTTCCAATGAATATTCAGGACTGATTTCCTTTAGGACGGACTGACTGGATCTCCTTGCAGTCCAAAGGACTCTCAAGAGTCTTCTCCAACACCACAGTTCAAAAGCATCAATTCTTCAGTACTCAGCTTTCTTTAGAGTCCAACTCTCACATCCATAAATGACTACTGGAAAAACCATAGCTTTGACTAGACGGACCTTTGTCGGCAAAGTAATGTCTCTGCTTTTTAATATGCTGTCTAGGTTGGTCATAACTTTTCTTCCAAGGAGTAAGCGTCTTTTAATTTCATGGCTGCAGTCATCATCTGCAGTGGTTTTAGAGCCCGAGAGAATAAAGTCTGTCACTGTTTGCATTGTTTTCCATCTATCTGCCATGAAGTGATGGGACCACATGCCATGATCTTAGATTTTTGAATGTTGAGTTTTAAGCCAGCTTGTTCACTCTCCTCTTTCACTTCGTTAGTTCCTCTTCACTTTCTGCCATAAGGGTGGTGTCATCTGCATATCTGAGGTTATTGATATTTCTCCCGGCAATGGCTCAGATCATGAACTCCTTATTGCCAAATTCACACTTCAGTTGAAGAAAGTAGGGAAAACCACCAGACCATTCAGGTATGACCTAAGTCAAATTCCTTATGATTATGCAGTGGAAGTGAGAAACATATTCAAGGGATTAGATTTGATAGACAGAGTGCCTGAAGAACTATGGACGGAGGTTCGTGACATTGTACGGGAGGCAGGGATCAAGACCATCCCCAAGAAAAAGAAATGCAACAAGGCAAAATGGTTGTCTGAGGAGGCCTTACAAATAGCTGAGAAAAGAAGAGAAGCAAAATGCAAAGGAGAAAAGGAAAGATATACCCATTTGAATGCAGAGTTCCAAAGAATAGCATGGAGAGATAAGAAAGCCTTCCTCAGCGATCAATGCAAAGCAACAGAGGAAAACAACAGAATGGAAAAGACTAGAGATCTCTTCAAGAAAATGAGAGATACCAAGGGAACATTTCATGCAAAGATGGGCTTGATAAAGGACAGAAATGGTATGGACCTAACAGAAGCAGAAGAGATTAAGAAGAGGTGGCAAGAATACACAGAAGAACTATGTGTGGCAAGAATACACAGAAGAACTACAAAAAAGATCTTCATGACCCAGATAACCACGATGGTGTGTTCACTCACCTAGAGCCACACAATCTGGAATGCTAAGTCAAGTGGGCCTTAGGAAGCGTCACTAAATTCCAGTTGAGCTACTTCAAATCCTAAAAGATGATGCTGTGAAAGTGCTGCACTCAAATGCCAGCAAATTTGGAAAACTCAGTAGTGGCCACAGGACTGGAAAAGGTCGGTTTTCGTTCCAGTCCCAAAGAAGGGCAATGCCAAAGTCACTACTTAGATAAACCTACAAGGAAAGCCAAGGCAGTGATAACCTTACAAATCTGGACAGTGGTTACTGAGGGGTGAAGGAAGGATACAGCAGAACTTCTGTGGGGCTGAGTGGTCCTATGTCTTGATCTGGACAGTGGTTACATGGGTGTTCACTTTAAATAATTCTCTGAGGTATATTTAGGATTTTATGTACTTCTTTTTACTGGGGCTTCCCTGGTGACTCAGATAGTAGCAAATCTGCCTGAAGTTCAGGAGACCTGGGTTCAATCCCTGGGTCAGGAAGATCCCCTGGAGAAGGGAATCGCTACCCACTCCAGTATTCTTGCCTGGAGAATCCCACAGACAGAGGAGCCTGGCAGGCATCTAAATAGTTAGGGAAAACAAACACAGCATTCAGTTCAGTTCAGTTGCTCAGTCGTGTCGAGTCTTTGCGACCCCATGAATTGCAGCATGCCAGGCCTCCCTGTCCATCACCAACTCCCGGAGTTCACCCAGATTTGTCCATCAAGTCAGTGATGCCATCCAGCCATCTCATCCTCTGTCATCCCCTTCTCCTCCTGCCCCCAATCCCTCCCAGAATCAGAGTCTTTTCCAATGAGTCAACTCTTCACATGAGGTGGCCAAAGTACTGGAGTTTCAGCTTTAGCATCATTCCTTCCAAAGAAATCCCAGGGCTGATCGCCTTCAGAATGGACTGGTTAGAATACAGCATTGCTGCTGCTGCTGATGCTAAGTCGCTTCAGTCGTGCCCGACTCTGTGTGACCCCATAGATGGCAGCCCACCAGGCTCCCCCATCCCTGGGGATTCTCCAGGCAAGAACACTGGAGTGGGTTGCCATTTCCTTCTCCAATGCATGAAAGTGAAAACTGAAAGTGAAGTCGCTCAGTTGTGTCCGACTGTAGCAACCCCATGGACTGCAACCCACCAGGCTCCTCCGTCCATGGGATTTTCCAGGCAAGAGTACTGGAGTGGGGTGCCATTGCCTTCTCCGATGGAACACAGCATTACATAAGGTAAATACACACAGTACTCTGGGTCCTCACCCCACACTGACAAAGTAACTACTGTTAGCAATTTGGTGTTAACAGATGTGCCTCCGTGCTTTTTTGTTGGCTGTAAACTGATACAGCCACTACAGCGAACAGTATGGAGATTCCTTAAACAATTAGGAATAAAATTACCATGTGACCCAGCAATCCCACTACTGGGCATCAGATCAGATCAGTCGATCAATCGTGTCTGACTCTTTGCGACCCCATGAATCACAGCACGCCAGGCCTCCCTGTCCATCACCAACTTCCGGAGTTCACTCAGACTCATGTCCATTGAGTCAGTGATGCCATCCAGCCATCTCATCCTCTGTCATCCCCTTCTCCTCCTGCCCCCAATCCCTCCCAGCATCAGAGTCTTTTCCAATGAGTCAACTCTTCGCATGAGGTGGCCAGAGTACTGGAGTTTCAGCTTTAGCATCATTCCTTCCAAAGAAATCCCAGGGCTGATCTCCTTTAGAATGGACTGGTTGTATCTCCTTGCAGTCCAAGGGACTCTCAAGAGTCTTCTCCAACACCACAGTTCAAAAGCATCAATTCTTCGGCGCTCAGCCTTCTTCACAGTCCAACTCTCCCATCCATACATGACCACAGGAAAAACCATAGCCTTGACTAGACAAATCTTTGTTGGCAAAGCAATGTCTCTGCTTTTGAATATGCTATCTAGGTTGGTCATAACTTTCCTTCCAAGGAGTAAGCATCTTTTAATTTCCTGAGAAATCCGTAATTGAAAAAGCCCCAGTGTTCACTGCAGCACTATTTACAACAGCCAGGACATGGAAGCAACCTAGATGTCCACTGACTGATCAATGGATAAAGAAGTTGTGGTGTGTCTGTGTGTGTGTGTGTATATATATACATATACACACAGATAGATATAGATATACAATGGAATATCACTCAGCAATAAAAAAGAATGCATTTGAGTCAGTTCTAGCGAGGTGGATGAGCATACAGCCTGTAATACCCAGTGGAGTAAGTCATAAAGAGAAAAACAAGTATCATATACTAACATGTATACTTTGAAGGACTGATGCTGAAGGTGAAACTCCAGTACTTTGCAAAGAGTTGACTCATTGGAGATGACCCTGATGCTGGGAGGGATTTGGGGCAGGAGAAGGGGACGACAGAGGATGAGATGGCTGGATGGCATCACCGATTCGATGGAAGTGAGTTTGAGTGAACTCCGGGAGTTGGTGATGGACAGGGAGGCCTGGCATGCTGCGATTCGGGGGTCGCAAAGAGTCGGACACGACTGAGCGACTGAACTGAACTGAACTGGACACGTATATATGGAATCTAGAAAAATAGTGCTGATAAACCTATTTACAGGGCAGCAATAGAGACAGAGACATAGAGAACAGATTTATGGACACAGTGGGGGAAGGGGAGGGTAGGACAAATTGAGAGAGCAGCACTGAAACATATACATATATATATTTGTTTCTGTTTAGTTGCCGAGTCATATCGGATTCTTTTGTGACCCGTGCAAAACTGAAGGAGAAAAACAAAATTGGAGGACTCATACTACCCATCTTCAAGACTTACTATCCATGGGGTTGGAAGAGTCAGACAGGACTTGGTGACTCAACCACAGTAATCAAGACAGTAAGGTTTTGATCAAAGAATAGAGCTATAAATCAATGAAACAGAAGAGAGAGCCCAGAAAGAGGCCCACCCACCTAAACATAGTCAACTGACCTTTGACAAAGGAGCAAAAGTCAGTAATACAATGGTGCAAGGACAGTCTTTCTTTTAATACTTGTTTATTTATTTAGGCCGTGCTGGGTCTTCACTGCTGTGTGGCCCTCCCTCCAGTTGCGGGGAGCAGAGCTGCTCTCTGGTTCCGGTGCACGGGCTTCTCATAGTGGGGGCCCCTCTCGTTGCGGAGCAGAAGCTCCAGGATGCTCAGGCTTCAGCAGCTGCAAACAGGGGCTCCAGAGCACAGGCTCAGTAGTCGTGGCTCACGGGCTCGGTTGCTCTGTGGCACGTGGGACCTTCCCGGACCAGGGATCAAATCTGCTTCTCCTGCACCGGCAGGTGGATTCTTTACCGCTGAGCCACCAGGGAAGCCCGTAGAGAGAGTCTTTTGACAATGATGCTTGAACAACTGGACCATCCACATGCAAAAAAGCAAATCTAGACACATCTTTCACAATAATTCAATTAAAAAGGATCACAGACCTAAGTGTAAAATGCAGAACTATAAAACCCACAGAATGACGTAAGAGAATACACAATGAGTATTTAGCTACAACACCAAAGACACAATCCATACAAGAAAAAGTTGGTAGGCTGGGTTCATTAAAATTAGAAAACTTCTGCTCTGCTAAAGACAATGTCAAGAAGACAAGCCACAGACTGGGGAAAAATGTGCAAATACACATCTGATAAAAGACTGTTATTCAAAATATATGGAGAACTCTTAAAACTCAAGAAGAAAACAAAAAGCTTGTTAAAAAACAGGCGAATGTCTTAACAGACACCTCACTGAACAGATCCCTTACCACCACGCAGATGGCAAATAAGCACATGAAAAGATATTCAACATCAGACGTCATCAAGGAAGTGCAAATTAAAGCAACAATAACACTACGCACCCATTAGAATGGCTAGAATTCCAAACACTGACAACACCAAATGCTGGCAAGGTGTGGAGCAATAGGAATTGTCATTCTCTGCTGGTGGGAATGCAAAATAGAAGAGCCCCACTTTAGAAGACAGTCTGGCTGTTTCTTACAAAACTACTTATACTCTTAACATAGAATCCAGCAGTCATACTCCTTGATATCTACCAAAAGGAGCCGAAGACGCATGTCTACACAAAACCTGCACGCGGATTTTTATAGATGCTTTATTCATAGCTGTCAGAGCTTGGAAACAAGCAAGGTGTCCTTCACGTGCGAATAATCGAACTGTGGGTACATCCAGACAATGGAATATTATTCAGTGTAAAAATAAACAAGCTCTGAGGCCATGAAAGACACGGAGGAAACTTGAGTGCATGCAACCAAGGGAAAGAAGCTAAGCTGAAAAGACTACATGCTGTGCTGAGTCCAACTACGAGAAAATGCTGCCAGAAAGGAAAAAAACTGTGGAGACAGTTAAATATCAGTGGATCCAAGAGATGGAGTGGTGGGACAGGTGCTGAGGTGGAGTATGAGGATTTTTAGGGCAGTGAAAATACTCAGTATGATAATGTAAAGATGAAAGCAAGTCAGTGTACATTTATTCAAACCCATGGGTGGCTCAGTGCTAAAAAAAACAACAAAAAACAAAAAAAATCTGCCTGCCAATGCAGGAGACATGGGTTCAATCCCTGGGTCGGGAAGATCCCCTGGAGGAGGAAACGGCTACCCACTCCAGGATTCTTGCCTGGGAAATTCCATGGGCAGAGCAGTTTGGTGGGCTACAGTCCATGGGGGCACAAAAGAGTCAGACATGACAGGGTGACTAAACCACCCAGGATATACAACACCAAGAGTATCTTAACATAAACTACAGACTTTGGGTGATTGTGCCAATCGAGGTTCATCAGCTGTTCCATGGGTACCACTCTGCTGAGGAGTGGTACAACAGGCGACGCTATGCGTGCATGGGAACAGAGGGTACATGAGAAGCTTCTGTCCCTTTAAAAGAAGTTTTTAAAATGCAATCATTACTCTCAAAGAGCTCAAAAAACACTGCATCCATAAATAAGTTCAGGATGTTATGAAAAAATCAATCGCAGAACAAAAAAGAAGTACACAGCCACAAAAAAAAAAAAAAAAACCTTGTAAGAAACAGAAATTTACTCGAAGTGGTCCACATTCTAGACAAAGTTGAAGCCTGGGTTCTTTAGATAAAGTTGAGGCCTGGACTCTTTAAACTTAGGGTTGGGGAGGGAGATTCGAAAGAGACAGGAATCCACCCATTCCCTGTGCCCTGGCTCTAAACTGGCCTAAAGACACAGAGGAGACAGAATTCACGCACCTGGAGGGTCCCAAGCAAACAGGATGTTGGGTGAAGGGATAAACTAGCAAGAAAGTCCTCCTTGAAAGCTGCAGATATAAGTTGGAAAGGGAGAAAAAAGGATACCCCATAAGGAAATAATGAGACAGATGACCTCCAGGAAGATTGTACACCCCACAGTACTCAGCCAATGAGGAACCGGGGTTGGGGGGCACCTGTGTGTTAGGGAATAAATTGCTCGTTTCAACTGCCCTGGGAGTGCCTGCCCACCAGACACCCCATCCTGCAAGACCATCATTAAAAGTCTCGCTTTCACTGTGCTTCATGTCTCCAAGTCCATCCCTTGGTTTTGGGTTGGTAAGCATATTTCTCACCAACTCTTTAATCAATTAAAGATTGGTAGATAAAACAGAGAAAGCCATCCAGAATACAAAAAAAGAAAATATAGGCATCTAAAAGATAAGTTCCAATTTGTCCAATTCTCCATCATCTAACAGAAGTTCTAGGAAAAAAGTGAACAGAGAAAATAGGAGAAAATTAGTAGGGAAAATTGGAGAATTGAGGAAATAAAACACACACACAAGCACACACTCCTGAACACAACAGAGAAATTTCAGAACCCCAAAGTAAAGAGGCTATTCTAAAGGTTCCCAAAGAGAAAGCACAGATCACCTGCAAAGGAAACACAATTCGGCTGAAATCAGGCTTATCTGCAACAGTGGACCCTGGCGTGGAGCAGCATCTCAAAGCTCTGAGGGGAAATCACTGGATCAGCGTATCACATGCAAGGTATCTACCTGGGCAGCTGGCAAGTCAGCTGGAAGGGACCGAAGGGCACAGGGAGAGACGGTGAGGTCCCAGCAAGTCAGGGACCAGGTGACTCTGCCTGGAGGGATGAGGCAAGACACACAATCTAACTATGTTACTTACGTTTCTGAACTAGGAGGCCTGAACACTGACACGGCGACACTAGGTCAAGGAGCTGGAGACGAGAAAGCGTGGCTGGAAGCCAGCAGATGCCGTCCACGCCGACACGTGAGGAAACATCGGCTTAAGTACAGTTCAGATACACAGCAGGGGCTGCCAGAAGAGGGGCGCAAGAAGGGTTCCCTTCTCTGGGAACAGGGAGGGAGCAGGGAGGTGAGGTCAGGAAGACAAGAGTTCTTTAATTCTATGCCATTCTGCACAAGTCAGCTTTCTAACCAAGGGCATGAGTTACTCTGTAAAAAGAACTTAAAAGAAGCTTCATTAGAAAACGTCTTTATATTCTAACCAGTAACTGATGCGCTATTGCAGGGAAGGTTGGGAGTGCCCTGGGGACTGAATGGTGGACCACCAACCAACTGAGACAGCCTGCAGAGAGCAGAGCAGGACGAGGGAGGCAAGAAGAAGGCGGTGGGGAAGCTGCCGAGGACGAGGTGACACCAGGAGGACGGGACTAAGGAGACCAGAGACACAGGTCAGACCTGCAGGGAGGGGCTGACGGCGCACGGTCGTCCGTCCACTGGCTGCTAAGGGTGGGAGCAGGCGAGGATAAACCCTGCAGAAGGGCCAGATGACACGGAGGGAGGAGCCTGCACACAGGCAGGAGGTCTGGCTGCACACAGGGCCCTTTCCTGAGCTCCCTGGCCTCCTCAGCTGGTCATCCTCTCCGCCTCTGCTCTCAGCCTCTTTCTCATTAGCCTCTCATTCCCTTCCCGCCTGAAAGAAACCTGCCTGGACAGAATGCCTCTGCAAGAGACCTGGCAAGGACTGATGCCCAGGAAGTGCGAGGGGTGGAGCCTGAGGAGGAAACTGACAAAACGGATGAGATGCAATCAAGCGGTAGCTTTAAAAGGCCAAGACTCCCATGCTTTACGAGATTCCCTAGGTCACTCGCAGGTACTCTCTGATCTAAGGATCTCAAGTCTATGCACAGACTGGTGCATAATTCGCACAAAGCTGATTAGGGGCTAACACGGGACCTTGACCCTGACTCTCAAGGGAACATCTCTGAGCACTGAAACCACTCCCGCGGTCCAGATGCTGCTCCAACCCTGGGCTCCACGGCAACTAAACAGATCCGCTTCCACCCATATTTGCTCTCAGAATGAAACGCACTGTGACCCTCGTAGACTGCCTAAAAAGATGGGGCATTTGCTTCGTGAGAAACTTTCAACCTGGCATGTTTTGGAACCTTCAACCTGGCCAGTTTTGGAAACACACCAACTCCATGCATTCCTCCCTTTGGTACCTCAGCGGTGGGGGAGAGTCCGGAATGGGAGATGTAAAAATGCTCATTTCACCCCGCCTCTGGAGTCCCGCTCAGAAACCAGTCATTGGGGTGTCTATTGCATATTTTTCCTTCAAAGAACACCAGCGCCACTGAAAGCTGCGATAAGAAGCGTGAACAAAATCCTGCGGTAACAGCCTACATGAAAAGGAGTATTTCATTAGTGGAGAAATCCTGCTTGAACACGTGTTCCCTGCATTTGAGAAGGAGGAAGGAAAAAAAAAAAAAAAAAAAACAACAGCCGGCAATCAGTATTCACGAAACTGAACAGATCTGCCTTTGGCATCAATTCAGAGTCGAGACTCGGTGTCACTGCACGGAGTCGGGGGACGCTGCCTCCCTGAGCGCGGTCCTCCGTCCATTTAATGAGCTGGCACCATCGAAACGCTGCATTATTGGGCCTGCTCGGTATGCAGACACCTCTCTGCAGCGAGCGAGCACAAACCAATAGATTCCCTCCTCCTTCCAGGATTTCTTTTAGCTGCCAACACGCTGAGCTGCCACTGCCATGATAATGCCCCGTCTTATCTCGAAGCCAAACCTCACCTCAAAAAGACCTAGCGGATTTTTAGGTCAACGCAGAGATGAGAGGAAAACATCATGACGTCTCCAGAGGCGCACCAAAACTACACCAGGTGCGGGCATTTCAAGCCAATCGGATGCAGAGTTAGTGACCCCTGTGGGCAGGCGTGCTGTAAACAACAGGTCCATCACCACAGAGAAGAAGGCTGTCTGCCCAGCGAAAGGCCCGGAGCCGTGACTGAAACATGCCCGGGGAACGTGCGTCCTGGCAAAGCCTTCCAAGGAGGGCAGCGGGGCAGAAGGGGATGGCGGAACGGTGAGGAGCCTGGGTTTCCCCGGCGTCCTGCGCCCAGCGCTGCAGCCAGTCCCGCTGCTGAACCTAAATTAGAACACATCAGAAGTCGTCCTGCTGTCTCTCTGGCTCACCTCCCCTGGTTTCTTGCCGTCAAACCGCGCTGGCCTCTCTTCAGATGATTCAACAGCAGCCAGCCAGCACCCTGCACTCCTGCCGTCAGCCAGGGTCCTTTCCCCGGGCTAAACTTTCCAACGTCCTCCCACACTGACCAGTAATTCGCAAAGGTTCTCCCCAGGCCTCCAGCCCTGGCGACCTGGCTCGGGCCCCACTGTGGCCACCTCGGTGCCCACCTCCCGGGCCAACCCGCCTCAGCCCACCCCCTCTGATCTGGTGGCACTGACCACCTGGGCTTCCTGTTCCCTCTCCCTAAAACATTCTTCCCTTTTCTAAGACCACAGGCTCACGCCCTCATTCCAAAGGTCACTCCTCAGGGACCACCCCACCCAAAGCACCCCATCACCTTCTCCCCACTCACTCCCTTTCCCTTCTGGCCACTTCTCCACACCGGTCACTTTGCTCACCGCCAGCCTCCTCCTGTGGAACACAGGTCCTGGGAGGGAAGGACCTTGTTCACCACCATATCCCCAGTAGGTACAACAACTTCCCGCACACACTAGGTTCTCAGTAAATGTGTAATGAACTCATGAATGAAGAAACAAACAAATCTAGTCTCAACTCTAATAATTACCTTTCGGATCTCAGGCACGCCACTAGTCTGTCTCATCCCTGGGATGAGGACACTGTACTGCATGGTGGCTAATGTCTTCTCTTATTCTAAAATGTTAATATTTCCTTTACCAGCTCATCGCCACCACGAAACCTGGGGATGTTACCATCTGATCAGTAACATATCAAGTTTGCAGTAAAGGATATGAATAGCCGGGAGTTCACGAAAGCCACCGCCTAGCACCCTTTGCTCTTTTATGGATTCAGGCTCCTTAACATCCAATTTGCTTCAACTGTCAGTGGTATCCATTGATGACACACACATATATATTTCCTCACCTGCACCCGGCTCTCTGTCCTTTCTCCAAACTACCTCAGAAATGCCAGGGGAGGAGGTTATCACTAGGGATGCGAGGGCCCCAGGAGCTGAGCAAGTTACAGCATCGCGGTTGCCAGGTGGTTTCTGCACACTCTTGCAAAGAATATGTTGATACAGAGAAAGATATATATGCCCTGGAAAGTTAATTAACGTCAACCTAAATTATAACATGCATTTTAGGAGTTCCCTGGGAGTCCAGGGGTTAAGAATTCACCTTCCAATGCGGGGGGCATGGGTTCAATCCCTAGTGGGGTAGGAACCCACATGCAACCAAGTCCAAGTACCGCAACTACCGAAGCTGGCTCTGGAGCCCGTGTCCCACAGCAAGCGAAGCCTGCACACCTCAGCCAGAGAGAAGCCACCGCGAGCCACAGCTAAGACCCAGCGCAGCCAGATTAATCAAATTTTTAAAATATTTTACATCATGTGGCTTTAATTTTACTTTTTAAACTTACAACACTTGCCTTTTGCTTCCAAAAACTCTTCTTTTTATTTAGAAAGTATACCACTCAATTACTGACTCAGTCCCCAAACTGTTAGTATCACAGGTCATCCAGGAAAGGATAAGCTCTTTCCACACTGACATTCCATTCAGAGACTGAAATGGTATCATGGGCAAGTTTTAAATCTAATTATCTTTTTAAAAAATGGTTCATCAAAGGATGAGCCCATGACATACAAGTCAACAACATTCTTGCAATGACTTTGAAAAGAACTCTTTTCATCTGTGAAACAATTTATTACATAGGAATTTTCTCCTTAACCAAACTGAAGCATTCTGAACATAATTTGAAATCTTCCAAGGGAAATCAATTCCAAATATTTGATATTCCCTGCACTACATGCATAGGTAAACAGTTCTATTTCAATGCAACAGTGGCTCTCACATCAAAAAGCTTAATTTTTACTCCTCAGGGAATCTCAGAATGAAATCAAAGTTTTCAAGGTCTTATTTTAACAACAAAGTTGGTATGAAAAGGGAAAAAAAATCACAAACTAAGCCTTCACGAACACAAGACACAAAAACTCCCACTCAAAGCATCACCAAACTGAAGTCACAAATACATAAAATATTAAGCTGATTTTATCCCAGATACTAAGCTGGTTTAACATGCCAAAATCAGGAATCTAACTTCTCACATTAACAGTCTAAAAACAGAAAAATAGTATAATCTTCTTAACAAATACAGAAAATATTTTTAGTAAAATTCAATATTCATGATTCAAAATCCTTAGAAAAGGAGGAATAGAAATCACGTATTTTATCTTTATTAAATTATCTACTCCCTCCTCCAAAATGCTACAGCAAACTTCATATTTCATGGTTAAGGGCAGAAAATTTCCCTTTGAAATTAGAACAACAAACATGTTCACCTTTCTGGACAAGTAAACAGACCCAGCCAGTGCAATGGCAGGAAGTAAATAAACAGTATAAGGCTTGGACAGAAAGTCATATATTTGAATTCTTCATAAATGATATGATTGTTTGTAGAATACCCAAAGGTATTCACACATAAGCTGTTAGGAGAGTTAAACAATGCAGAATAATCAATTATCAATGCAGAAAAACCAACTAAATTTCTATACAAACAGCAAACAGAAAATTAAGCCTTAAAAATAATATTTGCAAAAGTATAAAAAAATGTGAAATGCCAAAAGATATGGAATGTGTCTAAGAAAAAAAACTACAGAATTTTTTTAAAAGATGTTTTAAAAGACTTTAGAGAAAGATTTGGTATTATAAACTATTGGTTTTCTTCAAATTAATTCATAGATTCAATGCAATCCCACTTCAGATCCCCAAATTTTATTTGGGGAGTGTGGAACTTGACTAAGTTGATTCTAAAATTTTAAATGGCCAAGACACGTTAAGACCCTCTTGAAGAATGTCCTCTCCGAAATCAAGATTTTTTTAAAAATAAGAGCATGGTATGGGCATAGAATAGACCAACAGAATAGACTCACACTCATCCTGATATGTGATACACCACAGAAGTAGAAAGGACAGTCTTTTCAACCGATCTGAGGCTAATACATATTCATAGAACAGAAATCAATTTGGATTTCCAACCTCACAGAACACATCAAAATTAACTGCAGATGAACTTCAGACTGAAATGTGAAAGGCTAAATATGGAAAATAATTTAATATACAAATTAATTTTGATGTGTTCTGTGAGGTTAGAAATCCAAATTACTTGAGTTTCTCATAGAAAATGCATTAAATATAGAACTTAAGAACACTTCCTGACAGCGGGGTAGGAACGGATGTCTTAAACAAGGTCCAAAAAGCCACAACCCATAAAGCAAATAATTTATAAATTTTGACTACATCAAAGTTAAAATTTTCTGCTTACTAAGAAACATCACAGGAAAGTCACCAGGGATGGGAAAAGAGATGAGGCATATGCACACCCAATGGACAACTAAGGATCCAGAAGGTATAAGAAATGAGATGAAAATTACTTTAAATAAATACGTAAACTCTAGAATTTGATTTCAACCTATTAAAGTTTCATTCTCATGAGCAAGCTCAGAAAGACAGACGAATGTTAAGAAACAGGCTACAGCTAAGAACAGGGGTTGTTCCCTCTTCTCAGCTCCAGGGACTTCTCCCCTGCATTCCTTCCACTAAACCACACATACAAAAAATTCACTCCAAGTGCTGCATCCATCTCTGCGAGAGGTGACCCAGGGCTACTGTGCTGTGGTCCCGGGGTCAGGTCACACATGCGCTACCTCCACGGGGGTGAGGACAGAAGCAGGCGAAGGCACAGGGGCACGAAAGAGAAGCCAAGATGACCACAATGGCCTTGACACTAGAAGCGATCACAAGGCCTGGGGCAGAGAGCACACACCACGAAGCTCAGTCTCCTGGCAGGGAACCCACGGGATGAGGCCTGCGGTGGGGCTGTGGGCCGAGGAGGGGGGGCACTGAGCCACCTGGTGGCTGGACGGGCAGGGAGGGGCCGCTCCTCCAGTTCCAGGCCCGCTCCCTGCTCCTCACTCCCGATTCCGGAGCATCTTCACGTCCCCCACACGGGAGCCTCCCCACAGCCCGGTCAGGAGCTACACCAAGGGACTTCAAGACACTTCACTCAGTCATCAACTCTGAAAAGACCACCCCGGGTCATTTAAACTGTGTCCTCCAATTAGGCCTTCCCTAGTAGCTCAGACAGCAATGCCGGAGACCTGGATTCAACACCTGGGTGGCGAAGATCCCCTGGAGAAGGGAATGACAACCCACTCCAGTCTTCTTGCCTGGAGAATCCCCGTAGACAGGGGAGCCTGGCGGGTCACAGTCCATGGGGTCACAAAGAGTCAGACACAACTGAGCGACAAAACACACACACACCCGTCCAATTAGGCTGACTTCCTCACTTTATTACACTCACGCACACAAAAAATTATTTTGAGGTCCCCTTGCACACCAGAGTAGGAACAAAAGGGAAAAGCCATTTTCAGCTACAGAAGCAGCTGGTGGGTCCCAGACGGCCCGCATCACCCCTGCCAGCTCCCACCGGGTGACCATCCTCCCACTGCTCTCTGCCCGCAGGTCCCTGCAGCAGCCCGGAGCCCCCCTGGCCTCACTGTCGCTTCAGGGTCACTCCCCTCTGCAGACCTCCCAACCGGCTTGCACTGCCTTTCTAGCCTCTGCTCCTCCCAGAAACCCCTCCCTCTGCTCGTTTCTGGGTTCCTCCAAGACATCGAGTTCGTTCCTGCATCAAGGCCTTTGCAAGAGCTGCTCCTACTTTGTACTTCTGCACCGTCACCAGCACACCCACAGGCTTGCCCCTTCCTGCCCCCTGAAGCTCATCCCAGACATCACCTCCCGGGAGAGGCCTTCTCCAGGCCCCCAGTCAAGAGGCCACTGGTCACTCTGGAGCCTTTCTTACTTCAACACTCTGCAGGGTCCTTGTTAGTCTCTAAATTTCTCTCAATTGTTTATCGTCTAGTCTCCACCAAAGTCAAGTCCTTGCTGTGCTGCTCATCGCAGCTTCCCAAGCTCCCAGGGCAACGCCTGAAACACGGCAGCGGTTCAGCACACATCTGTTGACCGAACGAGTGATAAACAAGTAAACAAAATAATAATCCAGGTCGCCTCTACCTCCCACGCCTCACTGAAAATCACCATTATATTACAAGCGTGCTGTTTAATGGCTCAGTCGTGTCCAACTCTTTTTGACCCTTTGGCCTATAGCCCGCCAGGCTCCCCTGTCCATGGAATTTTTCAGGCAAGAATACTGGAGTGGGTTGCCATTTCCTCCTCCAGGGGATCTTCCCAGCCCAGGGATTGAACCTGCTTCTCCTGTCTCTCCTGCATTGCAGGAAGATTCTTTATAGGCTGAGCCATCAGAGAAGCCCATATTACAAGTGTAACCAAACTTTAAATGTTATAATCACCCTAAAGGAAAAATATATCCTTTCGCTCTCTTATATTTATAGAATGAAATATTAAAGACTAAAATCCATCCTTCAGAAAAGTTCTAAAATTGAAAAACATACAAAAAATTACCAGTCTGTTCTGTCTGATTCCCAGAGTGAGTACATTTAAAATAAAGCATTCCTTCCACTTCCTCTGGCATCAGCTGTTCCCTCTTTAGGCAGTGTAGCATGACTGCTTACATACATTCTTCAACATCATGTCAGTTTTTAAATTAAATCTTTTACCCTGTATTTATGACACTCATTCACATAATTGGGTTAGTAGAGATATCTCAAACTCAGGGTACTTTAATAATCTCTCTTAGTGGAAATAAACAGGAAGTCCAAAGGAGAAATGGGAGATATATTCAAAAATGTTATTTTCTCTAGCTCCATTTTTGGGGTACCAAAAGTAGAGGGACCTCTATTCATAGCTTAAAGAAATTCAAGGCTGATCTGGTCTTTAAGTGCTCATTTCCAGTTACACTGAGAAAATCGCCATTCAGTGCTGAGTGGTAGTCTCCAAAAAGACACATTTACATTTTAGAACCTGTGAGTATTATCACACATGGCACAAGTGTGACAATTACCCTACATGGTAAAAGACATGATTAAGTTACTGATGTTAAGAGGAGGTGCTTATGCTGAGTCATCTGGTTGGGCTCTAAATGCAATCTTATGCATCCTTAGAAGAGAGAAGTAGAGGGGTTCTGACACAGAAGGGGAGGAGGCGATATGAACACAGAAGCAGAGACCGGAGTGATGTGCCAAAAACTAACACAAAGGACCAGACTCAAAGACCAGATTCTCCCCAGAGCCTGGAGGGGGCAAAGCCCTGCCCACACCTGTATTTTAGACTTCAGCCTCCAGCCTATGAGATGACACATTTCTATTATCGTAAGGCTCCCACTCTGTGGTCATTTTATATTTGTTAAAATTGATCATTAATATGAGCTGGACACTATGAAAAGCATGGCACAAGAAGTCTGATAGCTATTAAAAAAAGGTTTTGTTTCACGGTAAATAAATTTGACATTTATATTTGCTGTTGTTGTTCAGCCACTCAGTCACGTCCAACTCTTTGCGACCCCATGGACTGCAGCGTGCCAGGCTTCCCTGTCCTTCGGCGTTTACATTGGGGTGGTGACGGTTAGTCACTAAGTCATGTCCAACTCTTGGGACCCCAGGCTACAGTCCATGGGATTTAAGTAAGTATAATTTGAATATATTCAATTTCCGTTTGCAGGGCAGATCTAGAATATGGTACTCTGTTCTCCTCTGTTCTCCTGATTTGAAGCGAATCACTTGATCTCTGTAGGGTAGCTTTCCACCTGAAAACACAGGGTTAAAATTCTTGACCCCCTAAGGGTAATAAGGATAGTGAGAAAAAAGATGATGGCAGGCAACCCCTCACAGATTCACGGAGTCACAGAGCTACAATAGCTCAAGAAGACTTCAGTCCCATCTTCAACCCAGGGAGGGGAACACAAGAGCCCACGGGCGGAGGCCCTCGCCCTGCAACAGCAAGAGGACCCAGGTACCTCGACTCTGCCAGGAGCCTTTGCACAGCAGCATGCCGCCCGTAGAAGGATGAGGCTGACATTCCCAATCCCCCGTGTTCTGCTTTTCCTCCAGTTTCCTCTGATTCAACGCAAACACTCGGCCACCTTAGGGTTCATGGCAAAATACGGGCTGGAACATAGACTGCTTCTATTGAAAAGACTCTAGTGCAGGCCTGATGGGGGAAAAGTTAACAAAACGAAAACGAAAAATGTATTCTGAGGATAACGAACCAGGCCCCATGCAGAACCAGAACAAAACGGAGAAGGTGATGGCACCCCACTCCAGTACTCTTGCCTGGAAAATCCCATGGGAGGAGCTTGGTGGGCTGCAGTCCGTGGGGTCGCTAAGAATCGGACACGACTGAGCGACTTCACTGTCAGTTTTCACTTTCATGCATTGGAGAAGGAAATGGCAACCCACTCCAGTGTTCTTGCCTGGAGAATCTCAGGGACGGGTGAGCCTGGTGGGCTACCGTCTATGGGGTCACACAGAGTCGGACACGACTGAAGCGACTTAGCAGCAAGGCAACTGCAAACATCAACTCTTCCAGCATCAATTAGCCAAGAAAGAGACTGAAAGGATCTGCCTGGAACCCATCCCAGGTAATAAACAATCCCAAAGATCACATCTTTTTTTTTTTTTGGTGTGATGGGCCTTTGTTGCTGCATATGGGCTTTCTCTAGTCGCGCAGAGCGGAGGCTCCTGTCTATTACCGTGGGCTCCCGTCTATTACCGGGGGCTCCCGTCTATTACCGTGGGCTCCCGTCTGTTACCGGGGGCTCCCGTCTATTACCGTGGGCTCCCGTCTGTTACCGTGGGCTCCTGTCTGTCACCGGGGGCTCCCGTCTATTACCGTGGGCTGCTGTCTATTACCAGGGGCTCCCGTCTATTACCGTGGGCGGGCTTCTCATTGCACTGGCTTCTCCTGTTGTGGAGTATGGGCTCTGGGGCGCAGGGCTTCAGAGGCTGCAGCACGTGGGCTCAGCAGTTGGGGCTCCTGGACAACCAGTTCAGTTGCTCTGTGGCACGTGGGATATTCTGGGACCAGGAATTGAACCTGTGTTTCCTGGATTCTTTACCACTGAGCCATCAGCGAAGCCCCAAAGACCACACCTTAATAAGTGAGTCATCAGCACTGCCATTTTCCCATTAAAGAGACAAGGTAGAGACAAGGTGTGTGATAAAACTCATCATTCCAAAGGGATAAAAATTCTTAAGAACTGAGAATAGGAAGTAGCCTCTTTAATTTGAAGAACATTTACAAAACCCCTCCAACAAGCATCAGACTTATCAGTGAAATGATAAAAGATTTCCCCTGAGGATCAGAAATAAGGTAAAGATGCCCACCACCACTTCTCTTCAGCACTGTATTCAAGATCCCAGCCTATGTAGTAAAGCAAGAAAAAGAAATAAAAATTATAAGGGATGGAAAAGAAGAAATAAAACTGTCATTATTTACTGATATGTGATTATATATGTAGAAATACAACAGAAAACACAGATAAAATATTAGAATTAATAAGTTTAACAAAGTTGCAGATACAAAATTTAGCATGTAAAAATAAACTGTACACATACCAGCACAAAGAGTTAGAAAATGAAATATTTAAAAGATATCATTGACCATGGACTATATAATCAGAAATATAAAGTATCTAAAAATGGGTTTAACAAAAATGTGAAAAACCTATACTAGGAAAAGCATCAATTTTACTGAGTTTTCCAAAAGTAACTCAGGTATGTGCATAGATTTTAGTTATAACAAATGAAAGAAAAATAAATTAGATATAATTATCACCATACCTTCTCATTCAAAACTGGTTTTGAAATCTAAAGGTATCTTGATGCTTTATTTAAGAATTCTGCTCAGACAGGTACAAGGTAGGTTCTGATGGTAAACCAGAATTCTTATCATTAGCCCATGTTTTGAGTAAACATAAAGAAACATTTAATTTCCACACTAAGTACTATATTAACTACGAAAAACAAAAAGACTTTAAGCCCTTTAATTTTATAATTACAGAAAAGTCTATTGAAAAATAAGATCTAAAGTGGCATTTTACAGATATGTATTATGTTTCACCACATCTGAGATTCTATGCCATCTACTCTATTCCAATCCATTTAGATTAAGTGTTCCAAACCAATGTATATATAATGAGGCCAATTCATCATTAAATGGGAATTAATTGAAACTTTCTGCCTTGTGTTTTTAGTTACTCCCCTGTTAGAGCTACCTTTATATGTAGGTGGAATGGATAGCTTCCCTTAATGTGATATTTATAAAGCAGACTTCTCAAAATTCCCCATTAGCCTGAAAACATCAGAAATCCAAGTATCAATAGTAATTCCTTTGAGCGAAGACACTATGTCTCCTGGGATCTATTTTTAAAAGAAAAATACTTCTTGGAGGAGGTAGCATATCTGAGTCATTATCCAATTTTAATAAAAAACTGAACTTACCTGACTCATACACAAGATTTTAGGGAATCAAGTCTGACAATGTAGAGGAGAAAGACAGAGTACTCTTAGGCAGCACACAGTGCTACCACGAGCCAGACGGGTTGGCACCGTGAGTCTGCTGGAAAGAACAAAGTGAGCAACACAATGGTGGGGAAGGAAAGTGAAAAGACCCCAGAGACGCGCGCACGCACTCGACAACGCAGGGGGCCCAGTGCTGCCGTCAAGGTGTGCTTGAGCGCCTGGAACACGGCGCATTGTGACAGCCGGACTGCAGTGCTGACGGCCCGTTCTCCCCACTGCCAACGGAACACGGGAAACCCGTGAGTCCAGGATTCATGTTCTATTCTCTCACAGACCCTCAGGGACAACAAAGCCCTCAGGAATACCATTTAGGGAGTTAATAAAAATGCATCCCCTGAGCTCTGGGATATAAAGACCATACGTTTAAATGAGAGACTGCATTTTCTTGGCTGTTGGCTCAACCAAGTATTGACAAAGATGGTGAGCAACTGGACTCACATCCAATGCTGGTGGGGTTTACAGAGACACCAACAATGTGGAAAACTGTCTACGAGTGTGTTGTTCTCAAGGGTAAGTCGAGATCCCGGGACCCAGTGATTCAAGAACAGATGTATCCACCAGAGCTTTATTTATAACAGTCACTGTGCGACAGACACAAACTGTCCATCAACAGTAAAACGGCGAATTGTAGTACATTCCTACCATCAGACACGGCACAGCAGCAAACAAGGGCAAACCACGCATCAGTCTCACAGACACAGCGGAAGGAGCCGGACACAAAGGAACACAGACCTCATGATGCCACTCACGTGAAGCTCAAAAACAGGCAAAACTATTCCAAGGTGCTAGATTAGATCTGAGGACAGAATAGCAGTTATTTATGAGGGTGGGGGTGTTAAGTGGGAGAGAGGTGTGGACAGGGAGCCTCTTTGGTGGTGATCTGTGAAGGTATACTTGTATGTAAAACTTCATTGAGCTGTATGTACACTTAAGATTCGGGTACTTTATATAAATTATACATCATTAAAATGGTAAATAAAAAAAAACACTGGCTGTTTATCAACGCTGAATATTTGTCTTAATCACTTTAATTATGAGAAGCCAATGTTCTTTAAACGTATTTTTGCTGTTAGCTATAATATGAAATTAAAAGACGCTTACTCCTTGGAAGGAAAGTTATGACCAACCTAGATAGCATATTCAAAAGCAAAGACATTACTTTGCCAACAAAGGTTCGTCTAGTCAAGGCTATGGTTTTTCCTGTGGTCATGTATGGATATGAGAGTTGGACTGTGAAGAAGGCTGAGCGCCAAAGAATTGATGCTTTTGAACTGTGGTGTTGGAGAAGACTCTTGAGAGTCCCTTGGACTGCAAGGAGATCCAACCAGTCCATTCTAAAGGAGATCAGCCCTGGGATTTCTTTGGAAGAAATGATGCTAAAGCTGAAACTCCAGTACTTTGGCCACCTCATGCGAAGAGCTGACTCATTGGAAAAGCCTCTGATGCTGGGAGGGATTGAGGGCAGGAGGAGAAGGGGTCGACAGAGGATGAGATGACTGGATGGCATCACTGAATCGATGGACGTGAGTCTCAGTGAACTCCGGGAGTTGGTGATGGACAGGGAGGCCTGGCGTGCTGTGATTCACGGAGTCGCAAAGAGTCGGACATGACTGAGAGACTGATCTGATCTGATCTGATAATATGAACATCTAAACACTTGAAAGGAACTTCTAGCCAATCAAAAAACAGGACTCTCTCCCATCGCAGACATTTAAGTCGTTCTAATTGTCTCAGTAGTATTTTGATCCTCATTAACATCTCAAAGGAGCCCTAATCAAAATCCAGACATCCATGGAGAGCAAGAGGTAGTCAGGACAGGCACCAAAGTGAGGCACGTCTCCAACTTGACAACCAAGGGTCCCAGGGGCTCAGGGCATGGCTCAGGCTACCCCGAGGACTTCTCCTAAAGCAATAAGTGAAGTGAAGTGAAGTCGCTCAGTCATGTCTGACTCTTTGTGACCCCATGGATGTAGCCTACCACGCTCCTCGGTCCATGGGATTTCCCAGACAAGAGTACTGGAGTGGGTTGCCATTTCCTTCTCCAGAGGATCTTCCCGACCCAGGGATTGAACATGGGTCTCCTGCACTGTAGGCAAACACTTTACCATCTGAGCCACCAGGAAAGCAATAAGGTGTGCACAAAGATGCCTGTGATTCCTGAAGCTCCACCTCTGAGATGCACAGATACTCACACACTAGACACTCTTCCTTACATGAGCCGGTCCCCAACTAGAGGCCCATTAGTCAGGGAGTCACAGAAACCAGTGCGGGAGAACGACTGCTGACAGCCTGCTGTGTCTACGGAGGCAGTGGAGAGCAGTCAGAAATCAGGACCAGGGCAAGGGTCGCTGTCAGCCACCACCTCTTCTCATTAATTCACACGGCTAAAGTGTCATTTCCACAAAAAAGGTGCTAAACATGTTTTAAGCTAATGATTAAACATAAAGGAGTCTAACTAAGTAACTAAATAAGTCATTATCGTTTAAGTAACTCCTGACAAAAATAACCAATGTTTGAAAAAAAAAATTGAAAAGTCAGAGAGAAAGGCGTGAACTTCAGCTTCCACAGCCAAAGCACAGGGGAGATGACCTCGGCTATTTCAACCACTGACTTTCCATTTTCAAGCAAACCTACAGTCCGTCAGCAAGATGGAAAGGGGACCTTTGCCCTTTCTGCTACAAGAACTGGCTACCTGAAAAGCTAATGTACGATACCTCTGAATTCTAAGAAGATGGTCTACGTTTTCAGTGGATAAGCTGAATTCATTTATTCATTTCAAAATATTTAGATTAAAACTGCCAGCCTCATTTTCATCACTGAAAACGTCATTACATAATTTTTTCCCTGTAGTTGACTCTCCACCGCTTATCATAGGTCATCTCATAATTGCATATTTTAAATGGCTACAGAATTTCATTCACCATCAAGCACCTTTTTCATACTGAAAACAGTAAAATCTGCCAGTCAACTGGAAAAACATCAGCAACAGCAACAAAAATGTAAATATTTTTCCTTAAAATGTTGTAATAGAGTCACTTCCTCCAAAAGACCTAAGTGTTTATCTATCTATAAAATGTCATCTCCTCTGATGAAAGGGATAAAAAAATTTAAATCCACATCATTAATTTTCTCCTGTTCTTGTCATTCTTCAAGGATATGATGCAGTGAAAGAAGAGTGGTATTTTAGGCTTAACACTGAGTCTAAGGGTAAAAAATCACGGTAATATTCACAACAGGTTAACACAGGAAGTCAAGAAAGCAAAAAGCAGTAAGATTCAAGAGTCCCTTCTGGGATACTACTATTAAGAGTGGTTAAGGTCCAAATATCAAATGGACAAAAGCTTCTATGACCAGCAAAAAAAAAAAATCACTTCATGTGTGCATACTACTCACAAAGGAAAAGTTTACATTCAGCCAATAATAATAATAATAATAATAATAATAAATTATTTCAAACTAATTCTATTTCCCCAACTACTCCCCAATAAATAAAGCTACCCTTTGAGTGGATGATTTGCAAGACACATTTCTTATGCAAAGGGGAGTAGATTGGTTAGCAAATGCTAAAACTTTATAGGGACTATTAAATATTTACATAACTTAATGTTTTACTAATCAGGGAGACTCGTGACAATTCAGACTGAAGTTTTTCATGGATGTTCATTCATAAAAGACAGAAGACAGTATTTTTCATCTGTTAAGATAAATAACCTGGAATGAGATATAACTGTGCACTTTCTCTAGAAAAATGCTATGGCCCTGAAAATCATATTTAGAAAACAATCCTAGGGAATCTGTGTCAAAACTGTACGTGCTATGACCTGTGGAAATGACATTAAAAGAGAAATACAGAGAGGACAGAAGATGAAATGAACAAGGTTTGTGCTCCCACCAGCAGATAGTTTAAAAGGGTGCACTCCCACGGCTGCTGTTCTGAGGTTTTACTTTGATTCAAGACGTGAAAAAGATGAAGTCAATCTGCTTCATCCTCTCCTTACCCAGCCCAACCCAGCAAATCTCATGGACAGAGGAGCCCAGCAAGCTACAGTCGATGGGGTCACAAGAGTCGGACACAACTTAGCAACTAAACCACCACCAGTTCATCCAAACACGAGTCTGAGCACAACCACAGAACATGATCAAAACAAAACAGACACAGAATAGACGGTGGTTTTCGAGGGATCCTGTGGGTTGGGAGAGGGATGGAGTGGAAGGTGGTATTAGCAAAGGCAAACTAGTACATAGAGAATGGATAAACGACAAGGTCCTACTGTAAACACAGGGAACTATAATCCATATCCTATTGTAAACCATAATAGAAAGGAGCATTTTTAAAAGAATATATATATATATATATATGCAGAACTGAATCATTTTGTTGTACAGCAATAATTAATACAACTCTGTAAATCAACTACACTTCAATAAAGAAATTAAAATATAATAAAAGAATAAAGAAATAGATGCGACTAGCCACGTGCAGTGTGGTATAGCCGTAGACAAGAACAAAGAAACAGAAAACACAACTTCCTCCCCCATAAGTCGCTTGCACTACAGCCTATGACACCAAACCTAGAATTAACGCCCAGCCCACCTGCAGTTCCCACCTTCCCCAGGTGATGTCAATCGGTCCAGCTGGGGTTTCTGGGTCTGCACCAAAGAGATAGTCTACATGATAAGACTCCTGCCATTTCCTTTCCCCAAAAGTAGTAGTCCTGGCCTGAAATAATCCTTACTTTTGCTAATAACTTCCTTGCCCCACCCTTCTTCTGCCTAGGAAAACCATTTTATACAACTCCTTGGAGAATCTCTCTACTTGCCAGACAGGAAGCTGCCTGATTCATGAGTAGCTTAGTAAAGTCAATTAGATCTTCAAATTAACTGGCTGAATTTTTGCTCTTTAATAGGCTGATCTGATTAATAACCAGTGGTTTTAATTTTCCAGGAACAGCAGACTCCACACTGTGCCCCCTCCCGCCAGAAAGTGACTTTTATTCTCAGTCTATCTTCAAATGTTCCAGGGTCCTTTGGCTATTAAAATATTAATAATATTAAGAATGAATGATATTTAATGTTAATAATATTAAAATAACCACTATGAAGTACCTTGTCTAAAAATCACTGAACCTGAATCTAGCCAGGTTTCTAAATCTACCTGCCAGGTTCCAAATAATAATATCAGAGGTAGGGAAACAAGTTAAATGTCACCATGAGGAAGAAATCAGTCAAGGGAGTGACACTTTCTACAGGACAGACGGACCTACTTCACCATCGAGCAGCGTTAGGAAGGAGAAACAGAAACTGCAGTAAGGGGAACAATTACATAATAAGAGAGATTTAAAAACACAGTCACCAAATGCAAAATATGGGCCTTGTTTATACACAAATTTGAAAAGCAACTGTGAAATGATCCTTTTGAAACAACCAGGGAAATCTGAATACGGTTAGTGTTACAGAACATTAAGTAAGGAATTAATATTAATTTTGTTGTAAACAATAATGGCATAATGGTTTTGCAGAAAAAAAAAAGCCCTTGTGTGTTAGAAATATAAACAAGAGTTATTTACACATAAAATGACATGACTAGGGTTTGCTTTCCCTGGTGGCTCCGTGCTAAGAATTCGCTTGTCAGTGCAGGAGACACAAGTTCGATCCCTTGTCTGGGAAGATCCCATGCCTTGGGGCAACTAGGCCCATGTGCTAAAACTATTGAGCCTGTGCTCTAGAGCCTGGGAACCACAACTCCTGAGCCACATGCCGCCAACTACTGAGCCCAGGTGCCCTAGGGTCCGTGCTCCCAACGAGAAGCCACTGCGAAGAGAAGCCGCGCACCGCTACTAGAGAGAAGCCCGTGCAGCAATGAAGGGCCAGCGCCGCCAAATATAATCAATTAAAAAAAAAAAGTCCCCTCCCCAATTTTTTTAAAATAAAAGTTGGGGAAGGAGAGAAGAAACAGACCAGCAAAAGGTTGACAGTTGTTGGACTGGGCGACAGATTTATGAAAGTTCACTCTATTCTACTTGTGTGTACATTGAGAGATTTCTCCAATGAAAAGGATTTAAGACGCGGAACTCATTCATCTCGCATTCGACCCTAAGATACTCCTCCCTCCCTGCAAAGCAGGCCAAGCAGGTGGTTACAGGTGGGCGGGCAGAAGCAGAAGAAGGGGAGGTCCGCTCCCCACGCCCTCCTTTCCCTGCGTCCGCTCCTCCGGCCACAGAGCAGAGAGGCTGGCCTGAGCTCTTCCCTCCGTGGTCAGTTGTCTTCTGGGTCGACGTCCGACTCTCCTGCACGACAGCAGGACGGAGGAGGGCGCCCGAGCCTCGCCGGCGGGGTCTCCAGCCTGAGCGGCCGCTCTGAACCTCGCCGGCCTCCTGGGAGGAGACCCGGCCTCGTCTTCCAGCCGAGCCCCCAGGGCTCAGCGTCTTGCTGCCGTATGCTGATGAGACAAAGCCTTCTTCCTCCGCCCAACGCAGCCCAAGCTAGTCTTCCCTCTGTGGGGCCAAGACGCCAGCCTGTCCATGGCAGGAGTCTGCGTGAATGTTTCTCAGGGACCCTAATCTCGGGGAGGCTGTCTGTGGCCTCTGCGAGGGACCCCCCGACACCCTCCAGCACACGCTCGGTCTGCGCTGCGCCAGCCTGGGGCAGGCAGCAGACGCGCCGGCAGAGTGCGGGTGGCCCTCCCTTCTTGTGGCCGCCAGCAATGCGATGAGCAACCCCCTTGTCCCTCCTCCACCTCAGCTCAGAAGCAGGGGGCCCTCCTGATGCCCAGCCTCTCCGCTCTCCTTTGGGAAGGACAGAGAAGAACCAACTTGGATTCTCCACGGTTGTACCCCGAAGCCCCGCTTCTTATCGGCCGCTGGTAGACGTTTGACAAAGGAGTGTCCCTTCCTGCACCTGGACATCAACTGGGGCTGTACTGGGCCTTGGAGAACCTAGAACCTAACCTGTTCTCTACAGGCGACTAGCTCTACTGTTGGGGTGGCAGACGGGGTGGCACAAAAGATCTCAGCCAGCAGCCCCTACCACCCTGCCGCACCCTTGGGTGTCAGGCTTCCAGGTCAGGCAAGGGCGATCTGAAGGCAAGTGAGACCCACCCCCACTGGCTCGGTCATCACAGGGAGTAAAGGTGGGCACCGGACTCGCCAGCTCCTGGGGCTCTGCTTTGAGCAAGACCCTGGAGCCAACACCGTGAAGGCTTTGCATCCGTCACTAGGAAAGGAGAGGTGGTCGAGGTGACTCCTGAACCCGGGGCCCTGCCGAGAACGAGCAAAGCCGCCATGTCGAGCGATGCCAGCCCCCAGTTAATTCAAACGTGAAGAGCTGGCTGGCGGACGACACACACAGGCCTCGTCAGCATGGCTCCCTGAATGGAGTGATGGCAGACACTGTGCCACAGACCCAGTGGGCATGCAGTCAGCCGACGGACCAGCGCAGGGTCCTCAGCAGACGCGCCCCTGGCCCAGGCACAGGCGGTATGCACGGTCCATACCCGAGGCACAGCAGCAGGCAGGCTGCAGACGCCGTCCAGAGCGTCTGCTCTCCTGGCCATTCACTCTGCCACTGGCGTTTAGGGTAACAGCTCATCATGATTTCTAATATTCTCTCTCCCCAGAGCCCTGCCCAATTAATCGAGCTAAGCAGCACCCAGCCACTGAGAGGACTTGGGATAAGCCAATGGAGGGGACACTTGTCACGCCTCTGGCTCTGTGCACACCCCTCCTACACTTCAGAATCAACCCTATAATCCTATAGACTCAGAACACAGTTATTTTCCCAGACTCTCTTGCATTTAGAGTGAATCATCACCTCTGGATTTTACGTGAAAAAAAAAAACAACAACTATTGTTTAAGTCACTGCTTAGGGGGGTTGCTTATCCCAGACTCTAATACACATACAAAATGAAGAGACTCTGGGCCACAGGACTGCAGACCCTACCACCCCTGTACTGTCGACGAACTTACGTTCAAGGGTGTGTGTGAATACCGATGCAAAGCCAAGTTCCTCAGAACAGTGTCAGCCCTGGGGTCCCACCCTGGGTCCCTTGCTCTGGCTCCCATATCCAGACCTCTTGGAATCAGGGCAATGCTCTTGAGGTCACCCTGAGCTCCCTTCCAAAGCCTTGACTGACCAACGCCTTAGGAGTCAGGTCAAGAGAAACACAGCTGCCTGAACTCCGCCTCAGTCACAGTGACTGCTGACCATATCTAGATGAACAGATTTATTCTACTGCCCACCAGAAAATCATGTATTCTCTGGCAGAAGATAACAGCATCCAGAGACCTTGCAATTTTCAAATACAATGTCAGGTCCTTTATAAATCACTAAGCACAACAAGAGATAAGAACAAATGACAAAAACCTGAGAGAAAGGATGGATAATACATACATTTTAAGTGTACTATCTAGGTGATATACTACAATTATCAAAAAGGAATTTTAATACAATTATAATTGCTGTGTGTAAGAAAACACATTAAAGATGACTGATTTTATCAAATACCTGGAATCTACACAAAAGAACTGAATAGAAATATAATCATTGAAATTAAAAATGCAACAGACAGGTTTAACAGTAAATTCAGTTCAGTTCAGTTCAGTCGATCAGTCGTGTCCGACTCTTCCCGGCCCCATGAATTGCAGTGCGCCAGGCCTCCCTGTCCATCACCAACTCCCGGAGTTCACCCAGACTCACGTCCATCGAGTCAGTGATGCCATCCAGCCATCTCATCCTCTGTCGTCCCCTTATCCTCCTGCCCCCAATCCCTCCCAGCATCAGAGTCTTTTCCAATGAGTCAACTCTTCGCATGAGGTGGCCAAAGTACTGGAGTTTTCAGCTTTAGCATCATTCCTTCCAAAGAAATCCCAGGGCTGATCTCCTTCAGAATGGACTGGTTGGATCTCCTTGCAGTCCAAGGGACTCTCAAGAGTCTTCTCCAACACCGCAGTTCAAAAGCATCAATTCTTCAGTGCTCAGCTTTCTTCACAGTCCAACTCTCACATCCATATATGACTACTGGAAAAACCATAGCCTTGACTAGACAGATCTTTGTTGGCAAAGTAATGTCTCTGCTTTTCAATATGCTGTCTAGGTTGGTCATAACTTTCCTTCCAAGGAGTAACGGTCTTTTAATTTCACGGCTGCAATCACCATCTGCGGTGATTTTGCAGCTCAAAAAAATAAAGTCTGACATTGTTTCCACTGTTTCCCCATCTATTTCCCAGGAAGTGATGAGACCAGATGCCATGATCTTCGTTTTCTGAATGTTGAGCCTTAAGCCACCTTTTTCACTCTCCTCTTTCACTTTCATCAAGAAGCTTTTTAGTTCCTCTTCACTTTCTGCCATAAGGGTGGTGTCATCTGCATATCTGAGGTTATTGATATTGCTCCCGGCAATCTTGATTCCACTAAATTTAGACACCGCAAAAGGAGGATTTTCTAAAGTAAAAGGGGCATAACGGGAAAATGTCTGTATAAAAGCACAGTGAGAACAGAAGAATAAAAGTACAGAAAAGAGTTGAAGTGGCACCTGAGACATGGATAAAAGCGCCAGTACATCTACACCTGGAGTCCCCAGGAGAAAAGAGGAGAAGGAAGCAATAGCTGCAGAAATAATCACTGGCAGTTTCCCAAAACAAATTAAAGATACGGAGCCACAAATCCAATAAGCTCCCTGAACCACAATTATGGGGAGATATACTGGGTGGGGGGGTAAGGGGTGGGGTGGGGGGAGGGTAATAACACAAATATAAATCACATATTTAAGCTGGACTCATAATTTCAGCTCAATTATGGAATTTTCATGGCTTTTCTCACCCACTTCGCTATTAAGGATAAAAGTCTCAAGGTTAAAATCTTTTAATTTGGGGCAGAATTCTGTAAGATATCAATTATGACATATTACATTCTTTTTTTCTGTTTCTTTTTTAGTTTTAAAATCTGTCACTTACTCTATAAAGATTTTTCATTGAAGTCTGAGATGTCTTTAACTCCTAAAATGAACATAAAATCACATCAGCTACTGGGTATCAACAGTAGTCATAATTTCACCTTCTGGAAACGCAAGGCCCATAATGTAGAGAATAAAATTGAGTTATTACTCTTTTGTGGTGAGACTGATTTCTCAACATGAAGACAGGAAGCTGCTTTTGCAGATAAATTGGAGTGGTGAGTATACCTGTAACTTACATAATATTGTACATCAACTGTACTTCAATAAATTTTTTCAGAAATAAAGAGTTCAAAAGGGATTTACACTCTAAAAAAATAAGAGCACTGAGCTCATCATAATTTCAAAGGCTTCAGAAATTTAGTCTGAATTTTCTAACAACCTAGGAAGTTACTCATCTTAGTTCACAGGAAGAGAAAGCAGATGCAAAAGCTTAAAGATAATTGTGTGTGGGAAGGAGTTTGGGAGGCAGGAGAAACAGGCAAACGGGGTCACCTGTATGGTGACGGACGGTAACCAGACTTGTGACGGGGATCACCCATGTGGTACACAGATATCAAATATTTATGCTGTACACCTGAAACTTACACAACGAGGAAAAAAAAACGTTTAAAGATAATTTTGCAATAACATTTTACCCACCCAAGCTGTTTGAGTATCTATCTTACCCAAATGAGTCCTGGAAAAGCTGAGACAGAAAAACGAGGCTTGAAAAGACAAGACTCCTGTCCCTCAGCCCTCTCTCCAGAAGGCCATGGCTGCTAAATGGGCAATACTGCTGACTCTAAGTCCCTCTCCACTGGGATTTCAGATACTGTTCTGTTCAATGGTACCATGACAGAAGAACATGATTCAAGGTTTCACAGATGACCCAAGACAAGAACCTTACGCGGGAAAGAAGGAACACTGACCCCTGAGACCACAAGCGGCACTGTAGCTTCCAGATCGAGGAGGAAGACCCCGATACTCGTGTGCCCTCAAAATCCCAGCATTTAGCTGGAAGAACCTGAGGGCATCTACTAAGCCATCATTTGCTCCAGCCTGTGTGAAGGAAATCACCAGGCTTCAAGAGTTGATACCCACAACCAAGACCCAGTCAATGAATAAGTCAGCCCCTAAACACGAGGACTGGGTCAGAGACAGACACACGTGCCCCACCAAGGTCAGCGAGTATGTCCTGGGGTGTGCTCAGATGACCAAGAGACAAGCACCACCCTCTGCAGCTGGAACGGAATCTACAGATGTCTCACCTTTCCCATGATCTGAACAAAGCTGACAAGAGAGGAGACCCGAGAGAGTTGAGTCCCTGGACCAAGGGATCCCAGAAGCCAGCTGCCTGTATATTTATAGAAGCCAATATGTTTTCTTTTTTGCTTGAGCCAGTATGAGCTGGGATTTTTATCTCTTGACGTAGAATGAGGCTCCATATGCTCACTCCTCAGAAAGGCAGCCATTCCAACACGTACCGCCGTGCGATGCCTCAAAGGACTTCTCAGCTGGAAGCTCTGGGGGACTGGATTAGACCAGAGAGGGCAGACATTGACACGGACACAGTCAGTTCAGCCGCTCAGTTGTGTCTGACTCCTTGCAACCCCATGGACTGAAGCACGCCAGGCCTCCCTGTCCATCACCAACTCCCGGAGCTTGCTCAGACTCATGTCCATCGAGTCGGTGATACCATCCAACCATCTCATCCCCTGCTGTCCCCTTCTCCTCCCGCCTTCAATCTTTCCCAGCATTGGGGTCTTTTCCAACGAGTCAGTTCTTCGCATCAGGTGGTGAAAGTATTGGAGTTTCAGCTTCAGCATCAGGCCTTCTAATGAATATTCAGGACTGGAAAAAAATTCTAAGCTGCACTGAACCCACTGTGAAGCCCTGGAGTTTTAAGCCTCTAAGTTTAAAATAAAAGTAAGGTCATTTGATTGTATGCTAAGTGACCTTTTCCCAGAACAAATCAGGCTACTAAACCCCTTAGTCCTTTCTGATGATGATAAGCAAGTATAATTCAGCATGACGGAACAGAAAGACCTATATCTTAATTTTCACTAAAATTACCAACCACTATAAATCCAATTTGACCACAGGCCTTGTTCGGAAGGATGTTCACTGCAGGCATCATTTCAGCTTATTTAAACTCCGCTGTCACCTGCCTGCTGCCTGAACCAGGCTTCCAGAGTCTGTGAGCCATCCGTTCCTCCTCTGGGCCTGGGAGGCCTGACAGGCACGGACAAACGTCACTGCACGCGGCCGGCAGCGCTGGGCGAGGTCTGTGCTACTGGGTTACCATTAAATAGCAGAGGAAGCACACACCGAGACTTCCCCGGTGGTACAGTGGATAAGAACCCCCCTGCCAATGCAGGGGACACGGGTTCGATCCCTGGTCCGGGATGATCGATCCCACATGCCGAGGAACAACTGAAGCCCGTGAGTCACAACTAAGAGCCCGCAGGCTGCAACTACTGAAGCCCCTGCGCCCGGATCCTGTGCTCACCAACGAGGGAAGCCACTGCGGTGAGAAGCCCGTGCACCCCAGCAAAGAGTGGCCCCCCACTCACCCCAACTACAGAAAGCCTAGAGGCAGCAAACGAAGACCCAGTGGAAACCTCCCCCGCCCCCACAAAAAAAAACAAAACAAAACACACACACACACACACACACACACACACTGGGCCAAGCCGGACAGCTGGCTACTGTAATAGCTGGCCAACTTTATTTTTCTTAAATACGGCAACTAAAGACAACATTATCTATGATGACAAAATCAGAAGCGGTGTCTGCCAGCCCCCAGCTGTGAGGCTTTCGGAAGATCTTTTGCCTCTGTAGCTTTTCCATCCACTTAGGTCCTTATGACTTATGTTTAGTCAAACTAACCGATCACCCTCCAGAGCTGACATCTCAGAAACCTGTGTTCCAGGAACTCGGAAGCACACAGCCACCTGCCTCCTGGGCAGTGGTACCCAGCTTCTGGAATGAAGTTACAGACACGGTATTACTCACACTGCGCTTCTGCAAGGCCACGGTGATTTTCACAACAGAATTTCAAACTGAGCTGAAATAGAAGTTTTTTTCCCTCTCTCTCTTTTTTAAAAAAAAAACAACACAGAAAGGCTCAGTCTGGATACTGAATTAAGAGAAATCTTAGGCTAAAAACATTTAACCTCGGATTAATATTTATTCTACTAATGTTAGCTTTATACAACATGGTGATACTCTTATTTCCTCCATGAAATTCTTTTACGCCATTATAAAATTCTAGCTAATGCCACAAATCCTAGATGTAAGGCACACTGCCAGTGAGTACTGCTAACGGCTTATCCAACCACCAATCACCCATTTATAAAATCAAAAGAAGCATAATCTAAACATACTCAACGGAGAAAACAGCTGAATCCTCGGTCACCGTCTTCTTTTCTTTCAGAATCTGTCCCAGAACAAGGGGTGACAGAAAGCAGCTGATAGGTAATAAAGCACTACAAGGCATCTTGTTATGTTCCTAAGAGCCTGTTACCCAGCCCAACCGCAGAGAAGATATTCAGAAGCAAGAGCGATGGCAACCTTGACCATGGGGACCAGCAACAGTCCGCAGGACGGGGCCGGGGGCACCCAAGCACACCTTGGAACGGAGCAGATTTAAGTTCGCACTCCAGCCCCGCACTCTCAAGCCACCCCTGGACAAGACCGTTTTCTCTCTGAGCTTCCACGTCTCTCATCTTTGCTTGGAGAGTTAGTCAAGAAGCTCACTTCCCAGGACTGCGGCAGGGAAGAAAGGGGGCATTCCAGGTGTGAAGCGGAGGACGCAGCGCGTGAATGCCATGCAGAGAGCGGTCCCCTTCCTTCTAGCGGGCCACTGCCCAGCACCCAGAGAGACCAGTGAGGGCTCTTCCCTCCACCCTACATTCACAGGACGGGGTCACTTTCCACCGGAGTTTATGCTCTCTGGTGAGCCCAGTGTCATCTCTATGGTGGGGCCAGTGACCACACATCAACGGGGTAAAGACAAGCTTGACACGCCTGCCTCACATCAAAGACTGAGTCGCTGGGGCCTGTCTCACACCCCCTGAAGTGGCAGGGGAGGCAGCCTGGTGGTCCTTCTCACCTAGGCCCTTCCCTGGAAAAGCTCCCGGGGGGCACCTGTGGCAGCCGGACCCACCTCACTATCCTGGTGTGGATTCCCCAGTAACTACAGTAAAAGCCCGCCTACCTCACTGGGCTGCTTCCCGCCCGGCTTCTCGGGGTAAATGGGGAGGAACAAAGCGTGGACAGGGAGGCAGGCAGGCCCCGAGATGAAAGGAGGTGACCCCAACTGAACATTTCTCCGAGAGAACCTGAGACCCTCCTCCATGCCTCCACGTCGCCAGCTGATGGATGGGCGGAGTTCCAGGTCTGCGCAGAGCAGGGTTGGGGGGGGAGGTCAGGAGCATGACCCTCAAAGCTCCCCACCCCTCACCACTTCCTCCTACCCACCCCCTGATCCGGCAGCCTCGGGACCACGCTTGCAAAGGACCTGGCCACCCCTGCCCCTGAACGCACCAGCGGAGGCCCAGCAGCTGAGGACTTCCAAGCCACACGTCACATCAGATCTATTTCAACCCAAAACCAATTCCCTTGAGGAAACACACCCAACATCCAGAAGGGTAACTGGAGGCAACTACTGCAGCCTGAGAGAAACAGAAACCTCTTCCAAGAAGAGTAACTCAGCCTCTGGGACCCCGGAGACCCCCTGCAGAGCATCTTACAAACGCAGGCAACGCGCACCAGCCCAGACACTCAGGATCAGAAACTCTGGGATGAGCTTGGGCATCTGTATTTTTTCAAAGCTCCAAAATGAAGGCTGAGAAACATTGCCTGAGTCTATGGCTGCTAGTGAGGGCCAAATCAAACTCAAAATCAGATGTGGCCATCATGGCAACACTTCTTTCTTAAAGGCTGGTGGGTGGAACATTGTTCTTACAAAGGTTAAGAGCTGTCACGCTGAGAAAGGGTTCTGTGGAAAAGAAGGCTAGGACCCACGAAGTTAATCCAAATTTAAGTCCTCCTTTTAAAGCTCCCAGAACTTTAACAGGCCCAGGTGCATCGTATTCACAAGAGAGTAAAGCAGTATCCGGTATTTTCCCAACTTATCTGACCAGCAAACTGTTCCTCTGAAAAGCATCTGATAACACCAGTGATCTCCAGGCAACACTTTGGGAAGCATCGGTCTGGCATACTATCCTCTGTTAATTGTCCGACTCTTTGCATCCCCATGGACTGCAGCACGCCAGGCCTCCCTGTCCATCGCCAACTCCTGGAGGTTACCCAAACTCACATCCATTAAGTCGATGATGCCATCCAGCCATCTCATCCCATGTCGTCCCCTTCTCTAGAAGTTTCCAAAAGGACAGTGTGGTGAAAGGCCGGAACACATGGAGGGGCAATGAGGACTCCAGGTGGAGATAAGTCAGAAATCAGGTGACGAGGACCCTGGTCCCCACCCCTCCCCACCTGCGATGCTGCTCTACACAGCTCCACACCCTCCTAATTTGGTCCCAAAATAAACACACGTAAGTAATAAATAAAAACTCCTACGTAGTGAATGAAAGTGAGCCTGTGCACACAATCCTGAATTTCTTGGAATAAAGGGGCCACATGTATACACATTCTCAGTGATTCAACAAAACTATACGGATCTCCCTCTGAAAAGATGATGCTATAGAAGCCTTACAAGCTGTTGTTCTAACAGCTGGTGCCAGGGGCATAAACTCCCTGTGTCACATGAGGGATCCTTAAAAGGCAGGTATGTTTCCAGTGTTGGGCTAGATACAGGCCTGGCTTTCTTCTGAGCCCCTTCCTGGGGATCAGAATTCTAAACTCAACAGAAGCAAGAGATGCCAGCTATGATCAGATCACACCTCTGCCTGCCGTGTGGCCAGCACTGCAAATACACAACAAAGTCACAGGCAGGATATTCAGTTGGTGATGACAAAAATACTAACGTCATCATAGTACCCTCAACATCACACTCCAGCCAGTGAGAACTCAGCACAGACATTATCATTTCTGTAGATTATTTGAACATGAATATGTAACATGAAATAAAGTTTATCTAAGCAAACTTAAAAGAATCCAGTAACTCATATCCTACCTGAATACTTTAGGTATAGCATTACCCACAAACATTACCCATAAGTTAGAGCATGCCCTGCACCCAACCCACAACATTTCCAGAGTGTCTCCTACTTGCCACGCAGCATTCCAGGAGGTGGAAATGCAGCAGTGAATAAGAGATAGAAATCCCTGCCCTCCTATAATTTTTATTCTAGGTCTAGAAATCCAAATATTTAGCAAGTAAACTGGATTTCTGTCATTTCCATTTTCTTCTAAGGTTTATTCACTGTTGGCTCAGATGCTAAAGCGTCTTGCTTACAATAGGGGAGACCTGGGTTTGATCCCTGGGTCGGGAAGATACTCTGGAGAAGGAAATGGCACCCCACTCCAGTACTCTTGCCTGGAAAATCCCATGGACGGAGGAGCCTGGCAGGCTACAGTCCATGGGGTTGCAAAGAGTCGGATACGACTGAGCAACTTCACTTTCAAACTCCTATCTCACACGCACCCCAGTGTTCAAGTGTGTGCCCAGTCTCGTCTGACTCTTTGTGACCCCGTGGACAGTAATTCTCCAGGCGCCTCCAGCCATGGGATTTTCCAGGCAAGGATACTGGAGTGGGTTGCCATTTCCTCCTGCAGGGGATCTTTTCTACCCAGGGATTGAACTCGCATCTCCTGTGTCTCTTATTTTGGCAGGTGGATTCTTTACCACTGAGCCACCTAGGAAGCCCAAAACATTCTTAGAGTGCTCCTATTTCACTTTTATGTTACTTCTCTAACTCCAGTTAGCTATGGCTCATGGATAAATACTTTCCTGCATGTTCACATCTTTGCAGTTCTGCTGTGATTTTGCTGATGTTCAATGAGTATGACCTGAGTGGATGACTTCTGCACATGAAAAGTGTTCATGGGAGTTTTCTTCTGTGTTCATAGCAGCACTAAGACCTGGAAGTAAATTAAGTGTCCATGGGCAGATTAATGGAATATTAATCAGCCACAAAAATTACAAAATAATGCCATTTGCACCAACACAGATGGACCTAGAGATTGTGATACTGAGTAAAGTTAAGAGAAGAATATCATATGATACTACTATTTTGTGGAATCTAGAAAAGAAAATGATACAAATGAACTTATTTATAAAGCGGAAACAGACTCACAGACACGGAAAATAAACTTGTGGTTACCAAAGGGGAAAGGGAGGGGGGATAAATTAGGAGCAGGGGATTCACAGACACACACTAGTATACATAAGGCAGGCAAGCAACAAGGACCTGCTGGATAGCACAGGGAACCACACTCAGTGCCTGGTAATAGCCTATAATGAAATATAATCTGCAAAAAAGTCACTTTGCCGTATGCTTGAAAGTAACACTCATTGCAAACTGACCATACTTGAATAAAAGGAAAAAAAAACCAAAACCTCCCATCTCCCTTTGATCCTAAGAATCTTGGATGATCAGAGCTGGAGGGAATGACCTGGGCAGCTCTGTGCCTGCCAGGCAGGCGGGCAGGGGACTGAGGTCCTGGCTATAGTTGTATCTGTGACCTCGGGTGACCCCTTCCCTGCCCTGAGCCTCAGCTTCCTCATTTGCTAGACGAGGGCTGGGTTCACCTTTGACCCAAGCATGGTAGTTAAGGGTGTCTGGAAATCTCGGGAGGGTGGTACCTGGCTGACACAGTATCAAGTGGGCCCAGGAATGCTGAACACCCTGCAGGTCCCAGGACAAGCCTCACCCGGGCCACGGAGTTTGTGTAGCCACATCCGCTACACGCAGCTTGGGGCCCATCTGGACACCAAGCCGTTCCACTCTTACAAGGATCATCTATGGTGACATGCTCCCAAGTTCCCATTCCTTTGAGACCACCCCTTAGATGGGGAAGCCATCTGTCATGATCTTCCAAAGCCTCACACAGGTAGAGTGGGTGTCCCTCGTTACTCTGATGTTCAAAATATCCCCCTTCCTAACAGGCAAATCTCTTCACAGCTGAAGCTCAGACACATACAACTGAAATTATTATGTCAACCAGATCTAATTTCTACTAGGATCTAGTTAATCCACACAGCTGTTATACCTTCTTATGAAAGATATAAACCTTAATGACAAGCCTGGGTTTGAGATTTACAGCCTTCTTCCAAAGCCTGAAGGGGACACTGCTAAAATATTTGTCAAGGAAACCATTAATCCATAGAAAATAATCAGCTTGTGGGAAGAATAACATGTGCACCAAACCAAAAAGGTTAAGTAAGAAAATCTTATCAAATTTCTTTTATTCATTGGTAAGCAGGGTATTATGTAATACTATCCAAGGGGCAGGGAGCAGGCCTCTGACTTGAGCCATATCATAAATAAAAGAATTTTCAGCTTTTGCTAATTAAGTTGACATGACATCTCTGCCCTCCTGTCAGTGTGCTGAGAAATTATAATCTTGCTCCTTACAGTTACTTAACCCCTAACTTACCTTGGAGGCACATATCTGGGTGTCTAAAGGCTACAGAAGGATTACAAAACACCCCCAGAAAACTTTTTAATACCTAACTCATTGATTCCCAAACTGTGTGCCAAGGCACCACCCTAGGGTACCAAGGAGAGTACATAATTGTGCTTCAGAATATTTTAAATTTTCAAGCAAAGCACTAGATACTAGACTGTGCTGGACACTGTGCAAACAAAGAGCTCCAGGTAATCCACATTTTCAGCATCATTCCGAGCTACATTCCTTTTGAAGATCACATCCTGGTGAAACTACATTTTGAGCAGTTACTGTGATAAAGAGCAACGGCTACACGAGATGAAGCGGCCCATCTGACTCCAAGGTCTGCGGCTGTGCAGCTCCCAGGGAGGCACACAACCCATTATCGGTAACTGTGGTTAAGAAGCAGATAAAACTTACTACTCTTTCAATCTACTGTGTTATTTTTTTCAAACAGCTACTAGGTTGCTACGACATGAATATAAGCTAATGGCGGTAACTGCTGCTGCTACTGCTGCTGCTAAGTCACTTCAGTCGTGTCCGACTCTGTGCGACCCCACAGACGGCAGTCCACAGGCTCCCCCGTCCCTGGGATTCTCCAGGCAAGAACACTGGAGTGGGTTGCCATTTCCTTCTCCAATGCATGAAAGTGAAAAGTGAAAGTGAAGTCGCTCAGTCATGTCTGACTCTTAGCGACCCCATGGACTGCAGCCTACCAGGCTCTAACTACTTAGTGAGGATAAAAAAAAAAAAAAAAAAAACCTCTGAGTCATTTTCTTAGTCAAGGGGTGTTGAGACAATTAATGGGACACTAACGACACCGTGAACCTCTGACCTAAACCTCTTGGTCAACCTCCGAAACAGGGCAGAGAACAGCAAAGTTTCTCTTTCAAAGGGCAGATCTCGGAAAGAAGAGGTCCACTCCACGGTCGCCTCCTCAAGCATCACAGTGACCACACCGCCTTGGCGGCCCCGTGGGAGGGCTGGCCAGGCCAGCTCGCCAGCTCCGCACACTGTCCGGCCACTGTCACTTCCGTTTCTGGGCCTCAAACCCGGAAGGTCAGAACGACTGAGCATGCGCAGTGAGCACAGCCTACAAGCTAAAGACAGATCTCCACACCGCCACCAGACTGCAATGTTTTATCATGAATTGAGGAGTGTGAGCTCTTCAGAATAAATCACCACATGAGCATCTGTAAAAAAAAAAAACCAGTGACAGTTACTTCAGTTCCTTTCCAGGTCTCCAATCCATCCATCTCCAATCCATCCAACTGCTCGCCATAAAATTAAGATCGGATGGGAGCCTCCACATAAGCCAAGCCTCTGAACTTGTACAAAGCAGGTTTTAAAATGCTCATTTTATTACAGGTGAGAAACGAGTTGATGAATAGGTATCAAAACAAAAGGTGATAAAAGTAAGCCATTTCTTAGTAGTTACAAAGAGAAAGATAGTAACCACACAGTGGAGAAATGGACCGTCACCTGGCCAGGGTCACAGAAATCAGCATCGCCGACACGGGGCAGGTGGGGAGCCAGAAAGAACACATCCCTGTGCAGAATCCCAGCTAAGAACGCACAGCCTGAATCCAACCACGAGATCAGTCATCTAAACCCAAATGAACATCCTCTACAAGATAAAGGACAGTATTCTTCACAAACATCATTCAAAAAAAGAAAAACTATGAGAAGGTTTCAGAGGGCAGGAACAAAGAGACATAATAACTAAACGCAATGCCTGATCGCAGTACCAGAGTGGAACACCATGAAGGATGTTATAAGTCAACGTTACAGAGTCAGCGTGTAGACAGTCTGTTATCTAAGAAGATAAACTGAAATAGATGTCAAGCTGACTGACTGATGCCTGCACTGTTGTTATATTGGAAAATATGCTTATTCTTAGGAAATACACACCAAACTATTTGAGGGCAAGGGCTATGTATGGGGCTTCTCTGGTGGCTCAGTTGGTAAAGAATCTGCCTGCAATGAGAGAGACCTGGGTTTGCTCCCTGGGTTGGGAAGATCCCCTGGAGAAGGAAAAGGCTACCCACTCCAGTATTCTGGCCTGGAGAATTCCATGGACTGTGTAGTCCATGCGGTTGCAAAGAGTCAGACATGACTGAGCAACTTTCACTTCACTTCATTTATGATCTGTGAAAGAGTCAAAGTGTTAGTTGCTTAGTCACGTCCGACTCTTTGCAACCCCATGGACTGTAGCCCGCCAGGCTCCTCTGTCCATGGAATTCTCCAGGGAAGAATACTGGTGTGGGTAGCCATTCCCTTCTCCAGGGGATCCTCCTGACACAGGGATCAAACCCAGGACTTCTGCACTGCAGGCAGATTCTTTACCGGCTGAGCCACCAGGGAAGCCCATATGGTGTATAAACTTTATTAGTTCATCATGATGTATGAACAAATTGTTCAGGAAAATACGATGTATAATAATTTTGTTTACATATACTAGAGAAAGGGAGAGAAGAGCACACAAATGAAAAACAAACGGTGCAAAATATTAACAATAGGAGGATCTGGGTAAAGGCTTTGTGTGCTTTTGGTTCCAGTCTTGTGTTTGAAACTTTTCTATAAGCTGAAATTATTGCCAAATAAAGTATTTTCAACCAGTGAAGTGCTGAACCACGTTTGGGCACAAGAAGACAAGTGGGTAAGTAACAACACAGGACACCGGCACCCCAGCTGAAGAAGGTGTGCGTCAGAAGCGTGTGTGCGGTGAGATGTTCACCGTAAGTGAAGTGGGACGAGACCAGCACGCGTGAGACAGGCTCTCCAGCCACCAGCCTGGTGGAGGCTCCAGGGTAAGTCAGGAACAGCAGAGAGTGAGACGGTGAGCCTGGAGCAGAGATCACAGCTCCTTCGGGGGCCCTGCGTCTGAGGTTCACCACGAGAAGGTGAAGTTAGGGTCCCTCTGAGGCTCCTGTGGGCAGAGCTGAAACAACTGAGCTCCCCAAAGATTCTGATTTCGAGTGAAGCCAGGGGATCTGGCTGGGTCCCCAGCATCCCGGAAGACTCAGTGCAGGGGCTCAGGGACCACACTACAGGCTCCTATAGAGCCAGGACTGTGCATCCCCCCGAACCTCCAGTGTCTCACAGTGGAGGACTCCTGGCTGACACCCAAACCAATGTGTGCTTAATTAACTAACTAATTAGCCCATAAACAAGCAAATTCTTTCCATTATGGAAGCTGGGAAAGGAAAAGGGAGGAGCAGGGACCACAGTTTTATTTTCAATTTTGGAAAAATGTAAACATTTACATCCTGTTAGTTAGTATTGGTAATTTCTTGCATCCCTACTATGTGCCAAGTTGTTATTGTTATTCAGTGGCTCAAGTCATGTCTGACTCTTTGTGACCCCATGGGCTGCAGCACACCAGGCTTCCTGTCCATCACCATCTCCTGAAGTTTCCCCAAACTCACGTCCATTGAGTCGGTGACGCCATCCAACCATCTCATCCTCTGTTATCCCCTTCTCCTCTCGCCTTCCAACTTTCCCAGCATCAGGGTCTTTCCCAATGAGTCAGTTCTTTGCATCAGGTGGCCAAAGTGTTGGAGTTTCAGCTTCAGCACCAGTCCTCCCAATGAACATTCGTTGGATTGATTGATTTCCTTTAGGAAATTTCCTAAAGGGTTGATTTCCTTTAGGACTGACTGCCTTCAGGATGTGCCAGGTGCTTCACAAACATTCATCTCAATCCTCACAACAACTCTAAAAGGTTTGTCTCATTTTCCAGCTGAAGGGTAGAGGGGTGCAGAAACCTGTCCATCTCACAGCACCGGTAAGCGATGGAGCTGAACTTCCAACCTCAATTCCAGGGCCAGTGTGAAGCCCACTGCCTCGCCTCTAGAAACAGGGAGGCATCCACTCCAACACCAATCAACTGAACAACAAGTGCCAGGGTGAGGGCCATGTGTGCCGAGTTAAAGAAGTTCGGGAGAAAGGAAATGCCAACATACACCTTCGGTCTGCTCCTAATGGGAGAAACGCTAGCATGCAGCCTGTAATCTACCAGACTGGTGGCTGTGTACACATGTTTCCCAAACCAAAGTAACACAACTGGAAACACAAGATGAGAAGTGCAGCAGGTAGAATAAAACAGAAGCTGCTTCTCTGGTGCCCTTCTGACTCATTATTTTCTTTCACTCATAAACTTCTTCATTCTCAGCTTCTCCCACGATTTGACTCAGGAAAAAACAAGAGCCCTTCTTAGAGGAGAAGGCATGGACCAGGAGAAGAGGTGGGAAGAAAGATGCTGGTTTGAATCCCTTGACAGCGTGAGTCCGCTGCAGCCCCCTCCTCGGCAGGAGAGCAGGCGGGCCCACTCAAACTCCTGCCAACCATTCACCCTGCGGGGCACCCGCTCAGCACCAATCCCCGGGGGTACTGAGTGGTCCCAGGGGTGCTCGGGACGCTCCAGACACCATGCCCGGGTAACAGGAACAAAAGGCAAGAAAACCAAATGCAGTAACACCACACAGAAGGTGCCATAAAAGGAGAGGGGAACCCACACGTCAGTCTAGGGGAAGGGGAGAGGCCTGGAAAGAGAGACCACCAGAGTCAAGTCGTGGAGAACCAGAAGGAACTGGCCTGGCCGAGGAGCCTGGAAGGGTGTCCTGGCAGGAGGACGCAGCAGCAAAGACCCAGCACAATCAAAAAATAAAAAATAAAATAATTAATTAATTTTTTTAAAAAAAGGAAGAGGATGGGCAGGGTGCAGGGACTTGGCGATGGACCACGTAAGCCCCCTGAGTGACGGTAACAACATCAGGGTATCTTGGGGGGTTCTGGCTGGGGGCTGGGGGAGCCCAGGGGAGCATAATGAGTGCAGGGGGCTGGGGGCACCAGATGGCAGAGTGAGCTGGGGAAACAAACGTGAGGTCAGCACAAGGTCAGCACCTAGAGCCGAGGAGACTGAGCGGATGACACAGAACGAGAGGGCGGAGGGGATGGGACGCTGAGGAACACGGACTGGGCTGGGGAGGGGGCCACCCAGTATCAGCCACAGAAAGAGGGAGAAAACCAGAGGAGGTCACCAGACAAGCCAAGGCGAGCAAGAGTTTCCAGAACAGCGGTCAGAGTGTCAGAGGCTGCACACACCTCCACAATCTGGCTTCCTAAATAAGCACTAAACTAAGAGTTAGTTAACATGCCGCATCAAATTACAGTGAGATGAGCAATAATAACACTGAAACACACAGCAAGAACTTCAGAGGAAGAAAAGTTAGGTGATTGCCTAACACAAAACAACACACGCAAGTAGCTAATCCACACCCAGGGACAGCTCCCCTGCCAATGGCAGGGCTCAAATGAGGGCAAGGCTACAGGTAATGCTACATTTCACCTTGCTGCAGAAAATCATCAAAAATGCCAATGGTATATGTCATGTGATGGTACTTAATTTCAATTCAATCTACTATTTTCCAGCCATCAAGACCTCTATCCCTTGGTATATACCCCACTGGCTTGGGACAAAGCTGTCACATGTTTCATAAACTCAGAAAACACATTTAATGACACCAGTAGCCCTGGCTGGAAGTTTTATCAGATATGAGCTCACGGTAAAGAACCTGCCTGCCAATGAAGGAGCCATAAGAGATGCTGGATCAATCCCTGGGTCGGGAAGATCCCCTGAAGGAGGGCATGGCAACCTACTTCAGTATTCTTGCCTGGAGAATCCCATGGACAGAGGAGCCTGGGGGGCTACCGTCCATGGGGTTGCAAAGAGTCCGACACAACTGAAGCGACTTAGCACACACACACATGACCTTGTGCAAATTCCAACAGATTTCTTTCCTGAGGTAGTCTAGTTCATTTCTGGTTCTTGTAACCACAAATCCTGAATGATATCCAACATTTTAATTTGCCAAGAAATAGAAATTTTAAATATTAACTATCATTATATTCTAAAAGAATAAATATTTTATATTTTAATATATAAGAAAAAAGACCAGAAGCTCAAAGTAAACATTATTCCTTTAAAGTGAGTACTAGCTCTTTGAAAAATCACTTTATTTTTTTCATTTCTCTGCAGGTGACTGACACCTTCACCAGCGACTGGATCCAATCCAAGAATTGGCACTTGGTAACCAAAGGGGTTCAAGACCAGCATATGTTTGTTTGGCCAGAAAGTTACTTCAGTTTTTAAGTAAAAATAAAAGGCTCATTTTTCATTTTCACCAAGAACATTATTGAACGTGTTTATCATTTTGTTCCACTACTTTCTGCCATTTTCCAGGCAACTTCATAATTTCATCTTCCCAATTTTTTTTATCTTTTTGAGCAAAGAACTATTACAGGTGCCTTGTACAGTCTTCCAGGAAATGGCAGTTTTTTTTCATCAGGAGAATTTTGCAAAGACCAAAAAAAAAAATCTAGACATCCAAAGGCACAATGTCTGGTGAATCTGGCAGAGGAAATCAGAGCTTCCCAGCCAAGCGGTAAGTTTTCGCCTGGTCATCAAAGAAACACGTGGTCTTGCGGTCCTCTGGCAGAGGACTATGCACGCTCTGTTGACCAATTCCACACAATTTTCATCAAGTGCTGCCTTCAGCCGGTCTAACTGGGAGCAGTACCTGTCGAAATTCATCTCTTGGTTTTATAGAAGGAGCTCATAATAGAGGACTCCCTTTCAGGCCCACCGTATCCACAACGATACCTTCTTTGGATAAAGACTGGCCTTTGGTGTGGTTGGTGGTGGTTCAACGCACTTGCCCTATGAACTCTTCTATTCTACATTATTATACAGAATCCAGTTTTAATCGTCCCTCACAGTTTGTTTTAAAAAACAGGTAATGTTTTTGTTATGTTTAAGTAGAGACTCTCATGCAAAAATACGCTCAAGACAGTGTTTCCACTTAACTTATGTGGCGCCCGAACATCAAAGCAGTGAAGATGACCAAGCTGGTGCACGTGATGCTCCAGACTGATTTCGATATTTTGAGCATGCTGCCTCCCATGCAGCATAATGTTGACTGTTCTCAATTAATGTCTTGTTTTGATCGCTATCAACTTCAACTGATCTACCCGACCATGGAGCATCGTCCAGCAAGAAACCTCCAGCACGAAATTCTGCAAACCACTTCTGACGTGTTCCTTCAGTCACAGCACCTTCTTCATACACTACATAAATCATTTTTTTTTTGCTTCATTTTCGTTTTTACCTTTCTTGAAATAATAAAGCATAATATGTTGTGTTTTTTTCTTCCATCTTCAATACTAAAATGGCTATACAACAATTCACCAATCTTGGTTAAGTTTTTGAAAACGCATGCTGATACAATAGCTGTCACCATACAATCTAACAAAATTGTTTTGAGTGAAGTTAAAGACAACTAAACGCTACCAGAGCCATCTTACGGGAAAAAAACGAATCTTTTGGCCAACTCAATATAGGTCTCACATTTTTGTTGAATTGAAAATATGCATGTCTTTATCACAACATTCAAGTAAAAACACTATTACTCCTAATTCCTACGTTTTTAAAAAAAAAAAAAACTTTACAAAAAAAATTTACAATATCAATTTGAATGAGTTTCCCAATAGTAGAGATGAATTTCATTTTTTCTAGAGGCCTTGACCATAGGATCACATTTGGAATGTTAAAAACCTCAGTAGCAATTGAGCTGGAAGTTTCCATTAGGTCCTAATTCGTTCTTTTGCCCACCCTCCGCCTCTGACTTTCATTCCCACTTACCCCCCAAACCTTCACACATGGCCTCACCCGATCTCTACCTTCCCTTCTCAGCCAGTGTGCCCCTAGGCTGAAGGGATTCAAGTTTCATTTTAAATTCTTCAGGAAACATACTACCTAACGGGTCAGAACCTTTCAGACAACTGCTTCCTAAGTGTCAGCTGAACCTTGTGAAACTGTGCCCTTTCAAGCACCACAGTTTTATTTACAGTTGTAGGGTCATGATTTTCAACTTGAAAGGGCCATTAGTGTAATGGAAAAAATAAAATAAAAAGGCAAGACTTAAAGTAGCGAGTGTCTCCTTGAAAGTATTAGAGTTAGTTGCTCAGTCCTGTCCGACTCTTTGCGACCCCATCGACTGCAGCCTGCCAGGCTCCTCTGTCCCTGGGATTCTCCAGGCAAGAATACTGGAGTAGGTTGCCATGGCCTCCTCCAGGGGATCTTCCTGACCCAGGGACCGAACCAGGGTCTCTCTCATTGCAGGCAGATTCTTTACCGTCTGAACCACAAGGAAAGCCCAGCTGTCTCCTTATGAGCAGTCAAATTAAACCCTAGAGTCTGTCATGCCCTCTTCTTGGGACAGAAAAAAACATTCCTGCTCCTCATATTGATTTTCAATGTCATACAAGTATTTCCAGAAGAGCAGTAAGATCCTGTTACCTTTGCTGAAGAAAAACAGGTGAGGAAGTGGGTAATTTTGAACCAGATTTTAACTGAAAATATAGGCAACACTAAGAAAAGGAATAATAAGGTGTAAAAGTAAATTTCAAAGGTCTTGTCAATGGAAAGATAATTTGTTTTTCTTACACAATACTATTTTTTAATGAAAAGTGATTTAAAAACCTAAGTAGGCAAGTCCCATGGACGGAGGAGCCTGGTAGGCTGCAGTCCGTGGGGTCTCGAAGAATTGGACATGACTGAGCAACTTCACTTTCACTTTTCCCTTTCATGCATTGGAGAAGGAAATGGCACCCCACTCCAGTGTTCTTGCCTGGAGAATCCCAGGGACGGGGGAGCCTGGTGGGCTGCCGTCTATGGGGTCGCACAGAGTCGGACACGACTGAAGCGACTTAGCAGCAGCAGCAGGATTTCCTCGGTGGTCCCGTGGTTAAGAATCCACCTGTCAATGCGGATTCCATCTCAACGGGTTCCATTTCTGGTTGGGGGAAGATAAAACATGCTACAGAACAACTAAGCCCGTGGGCCACAGCTACTGAGCTCCAGCCCCTGGAGACTGTGCTCAACGAGAGAAGCCCCTGCAATGAGAAGCCTGAGCGCCACAGCAAAGACCCAACACAGCCAAAAGTACATAAGTCAATACTTTTTTTTTACCCTCTACACAAGTGAGAAATTAAGCTCAAGGGAGGAAAAGTCCCTAAATCAAAGAAATCCCTTTCATTAAAAAAATTAAGTGGCAAAAAGAAAAAAAAGAAATCCCTTTAAACTTTTTTTTTTTTACTTTTAAAGGATTATTATTCTTTTTTAAAGTCAGGTCTTTGACTTACTTTGTTACTTTTAATTATGGTAAAATACACGTAACATAAAGTTTATTTTCTTCACAATTTTCAAGTATATTCACACTGTCGTACAATCACTCTCTAGAACTTCTTCGTCTTGAAAACTTAAACAGTGTTAAACAACTCCATCCTCTGCCCCCTCAACCCCTGGCAACCACCATTCTACTCTGCATCGTCATGAGTAGGACTGTTCCAGCTCCCTCCTGAAAGTGCAATCATACAGCGTTTGCCCTTTCGTGACTGGCTGATTTCACCTTTGTATAACATCCTCAAGTTCAACATCCGTGTGGTAGCATGCGTTTGAATCGCCTTCCTTTTTAAGGCCGAGTACTATTCCATTGGGCACACAGACCACATTTCGTTTAACCATTCACCACCAGTGGACACCTGGGTTACGGCCAACCTTCCATGCCTTACTTAAAAAAGAATTTATTTAACCTAAGCAGGCGCTGGTGCTGGAGTTAGAGCACCAGTTCACATCCCTCCTATCCATGGTAGCACAGAAAACAAATGTGAAAGAGAAAGAAGACAGAGGGGGGAAAAGAAGACAGAAAAGACAGGGATACTGCCGCTGCGTGAGTGTTCAGTCACCCAGACTGCACACGGTCACGCCCTCAGCAAATCAAAACACTGACAATGCTTGGTTCTGATGAGGGTTTTCAGATACCAGAAATTCATCCAAACATTTGTTTGTGAACATGCATATGGACAAACACATGCTGGGCGTTGCAAACGCAGACACAGAGCCCCTTAGAGGATGAGGACGGCCACAGGACAAACAGCCAGCAGGTGAACAACTGCAGACAGTGGAGAATGTTGGGGGCGACAGGGCCCAGCCCCAGGCCAGGCAAAGGCCGGGATGGGTTTCCAGGGCTGAGTCCAGAGCAGGAACGCAGTGAGGAGGGGCACAGAGGAAGGAGGAGGTGGGGGTTGGGGGGTGAGGGGCCGGCAGGGCAAGACACGGCCATGAGAGGCTGAAGCAAGAAACCCACTTGGTGGAAGGAGAATCTCAATGAGCAGAGCCCCGGAACAGAGCAGAAAAGACAAAAGCCAGGCCTGAGGAGGCGACAATCAGCAGACAAGAGACAGCGGTCCCGTGGCAGGCCGCAACAGGCCAGCATTCCTCTCCTGGCCTGGCCTGGAGAAGCCCCATCTGTGGAAAAGGAACTGCGGTTCAGGAGGATAAATGAAAATTGCAGCAGCAGACACTGGCACTCATGACAAGCTTACATTCTTGTCTCATTCCATTAAGTGGAAAGACTGTGGAAGGTCAAAACAGATCCCAAAGAAGGCTACTTCGTAAACCATCAATACAAACTTCTCTACTTGATTCTCTAGTTTTGCAAATACGTGCAACCTGCCAAGTTACTCCATTATAGTTTTATATTCATATTTACTTTTAACACCCCTTTGTTCCAAAAGGAAATGGCATAGGCTACAACTTCACGTTATCTGATAGACACGTGTCATGCATGGGCTTGCAGAGCTGCAAAGAACTACAGGGTGATCTGGCCACAAAGAGAGCTTGGACCCCGCAGACAGCAGCTGAGGAACTAACTGGATCCCAGAGTAAGACCCGCTGGGTCAGCGTCCTGCTCAGGGGCCCAGGCGGCCATCGTGGGACCGTGACAAGGAGACAGTGCCAGGTGCCCGCTCTGGGCAGGAAGGGAAGCAGAGGGATGCGGTTCCCACAGGACCAGACGCCCTATATTCCCTTCCTATGTTTTCATCAACCATGCAATGCCTCTTTCAGCATATCCAGGTGCCAGGACCTGTGTCTGAGTGCTAGAAGCCCCACAGGGGGGTTGCCACTGAAGGACCAGTAAATGTTCCCTGGAGGGTGGCAGGGAAGGGAGAGTTCCCAGTGGGAGAGAGTGTGGGGACACTGGGCTTGGGGTGGGGCACGCACTCAGCAGGCAGCAATTCATGGACAAGGCCAGGCGGCATCGAAGGCACCAGGGGGACACGGAGGAGACCAGGAGATCCCCAGGGGAGCCTTCCAGCACCTCGAGCTGGTGATCCAACCACGAACAATGATCCAACCGCCTCTCCTGGCTGGGACTCCAGGACCACCGCAGGGCAGGTACACCTGCCAACCAGCCACTCCTCCCAGTTTACACGGCTGCCCCCTGCAGGTCTGGGGAAGGTCCACTATTGAGGGACTTCCAAAGCCCTGCATCTATAAGGAACTCAGATTATAAGGAGTATGCATGCATGCTAAGTCGCTTCAGTCGTGTCCGACTCTCTGTGACCCTATGGAGTGAATATAGGCCACCAGGTTCCTCTGTCCATGGGATAATGTCCAAGATACTGTCCTCTATCCAAGAATACTGGGGTGGGTTGCCACGCCCTCCTCCAGGGGATCTTTCTAACCCATGTCTCTTTTGTCTCCTGCATGGCAGGCCGGTTGTTTCACCACTAGCGCCACCTGGGAAGCCCCCAGTCCCTGGAAAACCAAAGGCTTTCCCAAGCTCCCACTGTCCCAGAGCAGCCTGACTCCCCATCAACACCCTGTGTCTGCAGCAGCACACAGAGAGACCAGACCCTCATCAAAACCCAGCTGGGCCTCCCTCATCACCTCATCCTGGGGTATGAACATCTTAATTGGATTATTTCTCATTACTTCTCTATTTTGTACAGTTTATTCTGACTCTTTTCTACAATCATTTCAAGGTTTTAATATCATGATGTTCTTTCTAATGACACTGTTCTCTTCTACATCATCCAAGTCATTCTCAAAAACATTAAACATTGAAATACCTCAGATTGAAGACTTCCGTTGTGACCCTCAAAGTAGCCTTGGATCACTTAGGCCTCTTAGCCACTCAAGTCTCTACTCAAAAAAGACTTTGTGAAGAATTATTGTTTGGTTATTCTTATATTATTATTATTGTTTTATTGTGGTTATCATTAATTTGGTCAAGGTTGTTTTTATTTTTCATTACTGGTAACTCAGATACAATCCCTTTAACTCCCCACTCTCCATTGTCTGAGTATAAAGCAGTTCATTAAAGCAAAATCACATCCAGCGTTTTGGTTTTCAGCCTTTTATCTCAAACAGTACAACAAAAGTAAACATTAAAAATCAAAACAAAACCTCTATAGCAATTTGTTGAATGAAGACCAGTGAAGGGGTTTTCCTGAAGGTATGCAGATGGTGAGCACAGCTTATCTATTTTCATTTTCACATCTATAGATTCATCTCCATAGAAAACTAAACTGAAGGTTTGCTCTGCTGAAGGTAAGAACCACATACATGACTTCCCATTTCATACTCTTCCCTTTCAACTAATGATGTCCCTGAAGTTCTTAGTTTTTTTCAAAGTTCAGTCTCGCCAGATGTAATAAAATATCTTATTCTAGAGAAATTCAAAATCACTGCTTACAGAGCAGAACTAAAATAACGTCCCTGAGATTTACATGTGTCCCCAAATCTGAAACCAACCATACAATCTGTCAGGGTACTATTCTCCAAGAGTTCTAGAAAGTATTCCCCTGAGATGCTATAAGTCGGAAAGTAAGATCATAGTTCAATTTCCTATTTTATTTAAATAATTATTTTGTAGCTTGGTGAAAATTACGATGCCCTTTTGATTATGGGTTAAATATTTGAGAAAGCTTAACATTTCGTCACAACTTCCAAAAGAAGAACAAATTATCCTATTCAGGTGAATTTTTAAAAAAAGAATTATGTAGTTCTTCTAACTACATTATTGGCATTTGCCATTCTGAGAAGAGATAAATTCTGAAGAAGCTGGCAGAGTTAAATGTAAATTACAGGCTTTACAAGTGAATAAAAGAATTTTCCAAGGCAGCCAAGTAATTATACTACCTTGAAAAAGTACTCATATCTTAAAATAATAATCTGTTATTAATGGAACTATTGGAAGTAAAATGAAATTCAGCACATTTCAAACATAGCCAGAATACTGAAAAAACTCAGACCATACAAAGATTCATTTCTTAAGTAATTCATGATTAACAGACACACTTACCTGGAAGCATAAGAAAAGAAGGTTAGGATGAAACTACATCATTCTTCCACTGAGTAAAAATATCTTGACTTTCCTCCTTGAAATGGAAAGGAATCTAAAAAATAAAAATAGGAGTCACTTCTGGGAATTTCCACGTCTTAAATATAGATGATATTACAAAATTTTAAATCACTTAGGATCTAAAATACAATTTATCCAACCAAAGTCCTGCCCCAAAAAGCAGGATGGTATTTTCCCTTTTCTATTTTAATGGGTAAAATGCAAAGCATTTGTTTAAAAAAAAAAAAAAAAGATCAAGGTTTAAAATAAATGCCGAGAGCCATGTAGATACGTGTGTAAAAGCAAAGCAGAGTCACACTCTTGGAAAAGAACCCAGAAAAAGCAAACCTCGCAAGGAGGAAGGGTGCCCGCTGGCTCCCGAAGGCGCCGGGGCCTGGGCTGTGCGTCCGCAGCGAAGCCGCGGTTCAGGTGGGGTCGGGGGACCGCGCGCCGCGCCGCCACTTTTTTCTAATGGTCGGTCGTAGGGAAGGAAGAAATGTTACAAAACAGCAAACCCCCGGGAAGTTGGAGAGCCCAGCTCCCCGGCCGCGCGCCCCCACCGCCCCCGCAGACGCCCCCAGCACCGCCTGCGGGACCCGCCTCCTCCCCTGACGGCCCCCTCCGCCCGCTCCGTCCAGCCCTGTGCCCCCCGGCCTTTCAGGAATCCACCGAGCGCCCCTCGGTCCACGGAGATCAACGCGGACGCAAAAGAGGTACGAGCACAGCAGCGGGGGAAACACTCCGGAGAGAATTCGCCCCCGCGATTAAATAGAGGCGAATAATTCTATCTTCAACTCCTTTACGCAGAGTCGTGTTTTCCCGAGTTTGTGATTTCATCTCATCTGTCTTTATAATTCAAGTCATAGCGCGCGCGCACACACACACACACACACACGAAAATCCTCTATGGTTCCCGTTTCACATGTAGGAATAATAATAATAATTTTTTTAAAAAAAGGTCTAGGGTGGTTGCAGGGGGACAAAGACAAGATTGATAAGCGGTTCAGGTCCGCGGGGTCGGCCTCCCGGTGCCAGTGCTGGGGGCTGTCACGTGCAGTTTCTCCCTGCGCCCAAGTTTGAAAGTTTTCTCTGCAGCACGGACACTGAGTCAGTAAGTACGGAGTGAGGTGTGTCACCATAGAAGGGGCCATCTGGATCCGCTTTCCTGTGGGTTAACTGTTGAAAGGGTGGGCTAGCCGGGGCCAGCCCCCCCACGCCGGCCCCGCCGGTCCCCCCGCTGCGCAGCCTCTCCCGGCTTCTCTCTCCAAGCCCACTTCCGTCCCTGCCTGGCTAATTAATCTGTGTCTAAATGGAACTGCAGTTGGCAGCCCCGCAGCAATGCCAAAGTCGAATAATCACTTGGACCTGAATCCGAGTTGTTTTCCATCCTTGACAACAAATAAGGCCATTCTGGGGCCTGCGGGCCAGGAGTTGAAATGAGTTTATAATTTGGCTTCCAGTCTCCCATTCTAAATATCCTTTTCTGCCTTTTCTGCATGCAGGGGTGGGGCGGGGGAGGGCAGCTTTGGAGGCTGATCACCAGCATGGTCTTTATTGATATCCCTAATGAATATTCTGTGCCATCTAAGTAAGAGGGAAAGTCCACATCATTCAAAACCACACTTGTTTTAACAATGAAACTAAATAGGCTGTCGGCTCATGCTACCACATGATCAAATTAATAATCTAATTTGTTCTTCTCACTGCAGCAACTGGAAGAGAAACGCTGGGTTTTTTCATCCACACACAGAGGCCCCATTCATCCGTCCAGCCCCTGAGTGCCTGTCCTGGCAACGCCAGACTACAGGTTAGGAGTTACAGGACAGCCCTGCTTCTCCTCGCCTCCTAGTAAAGCACACACGAACACTCGGCTCCTCGGCTCCGGGAAGCACATTGTCTCCTTGCAGTTCCAAACATCAGGTGCCCTAAGAAGGTGGTCATCTCTCGCTGGTAATAGAAAAGGAGAGACACAGGAAGGCAGAACCACTGGCAAGACTCCCTAGAGGTCAAGATGAGAGGGGAGGTGCCACCATGGAAAATCACTGGAGGTGAGGCACAGATACACAGAGGACAGGGGTCTGTGCAGCTGGGCTTCTCCTGTTAGGAAGATGGGAAGGGTTGTCACCCACTTGTCTGCCACGTGCCTGCCTCACACTGCAAGAGCTGCTCCCAGGGTGAGCTCCTGCCATCCCCACAGCAATGCCATGGGAGTCTGCAAAAACCTCCCCATTCTACAGATGGGGAAAATGAGGCTCAAAGGTGCTAAGAAGCCTCTCGGACAGATATATGGTAAAGCCAGGATTTTTCTGACTTCAAAACCGAAGCTCTAAAAAGAAAAAGAAACGCAAGCCTCGACTTCCTCGAGGATCTAACACGGTGGTCCTCATGAGTGGTTCTCCAACAGGTGGGTGGCTGCCAGCGGTAACCTGCAGACACGCGGCTGGCATCCGAAGATCCTCCCCAGACTCCTGAAGCCCTCATTATTCACAAGAAATCACAGTGACAAACTGCTCTTGGACAAGCCTTTCAGAGTATCGAAGACAGACAATAAGAATGCGCTAAAAATAAAAGCTAAATCCAGAAAGCAACTGCAGGTGCAAAGCAGAGACAAGCACCTTGCTTTGTCGAATTCAGAAACTAGTTCTCAAGGACACCCCTCGGGCTGAGTTCCAGGTCTGAGGGCTCCTCTCCAGTTATCTGATGCCCTGGTGCTCTCTTCCGTTTGGCATAGAGAGAGAGGATTATGGTGGGGCTTCTGTGGCCTCTCAAGTTCTGGTTTTGGTAAAAAGTGAGCAGAAGGCACAATGTGCATGAGAGTGGCTGGGAGAGGCTCCATGGGAAAACTACATACTCAGTTTTGGAAATTTCCCAGTTGGGATTTGAAAGGTTGGGAAGCCTGCCCCCGCCCACCCCCCACAGTAACAGAGTTTGACATCCATCAATTAGCAGCACTCCATAAATAAGTCAGCTTTTAATCATGCCAAAGGAGATCGCCAAAAATTAACTATGGAAAAGAGCAGCTGAAAACAAGGACACTGAGGTCAGTACTATTTTAACAATCTGGGAAGCTGTGCTGTTCAACATACAATGAGTAAGTGAAAGTTCCCAGGACTTCCAAAGAACTTCAAAGACACGGCTGGTCTAATGGGCTGCCTATAATCATCCACGTACCTTAAGTTCCAAGGCTCCCTCACATTCATACATGTAAATCTAAATCTTTAATCCATCTAAACCACATCAGTATCAGACACACTGATTCCTGAAATATGAAAAATAAGACAAGACAAAAAAGCCTGCCTAACATAACAAACCAAAGCAGCGATAGACCAGAAACATACCAGCCAACTCAAGCTGCCCAGTGGGATTTTTTTTGTGCACATGTGGATAATAATATACATGTTTTAAAATCTTGATGGTAGTGTTTTCATTTGTATTAATCAACGGAGTCCTCTGGGTAACTGCTCTGGGAGATAGGGCAGACTTAGGGTCGGGAAGTATGCAGCCAACTTCTAAAATTACCCTTCTCAAGAATGTTTCAGAAAAGAAAGTGCCCTTGGATGCTACACGTTACAAATGGCATGTTACTATATTCTTGACAAGATTCCTTCCACATTAAATAATTTTACTGAAAACAGTACATTTTAGGAAACACTTTAAAAATCACGAGTTCTTCCTTCAAAACGCTGTCTTCTGTTATTCTGTCAAACAAACAACAGAGTCTCTGCGTCATGGTCTTGTGTGTAAAGACCGAATGAGATGAGGATGTGTTGTTGTTCAGTTGCTCAGTCGTATCTGACTCTTTGTGACCCCTTGGACTGTAGCCCACGAGGTCCCTCTGTTCATGGGATTCTCCAGGCAAGAATACTGGAGTGGGTTGCCATTTTCTCCTCCAGGGGATCTTCCCAAGCCAGGAATCGAGCTCAGGTTTCCTGCACTGGCAGGCGGATTCTTTACTGTTGAGCCACCAGGGAATGAGATGATGCCCCTTTCTCATTCCTAATCCTGCCTGTGGAGCAGCCATCCTCACTTTCTTCACTTCAATTTATCCCTCTGATGAACAGTGATAAGCACAGATCAGTTCAGTTGAGTTGCTCAGTCGTGCCCGACTCTTTGCGACCCCGTGGACTGCAGCACACCAGGCTTCCCTGTCCATCACCAACTCCTGGAGCACGCTCAAACTCATGTCCGTTGAGTTGGTGACGCCATCCAACCATCTCATCCTCTGTTATCCCCTTCTCTTCCCACCTTCAATCTTTCCCAGCAGCAGGGTCTTTTCTAATGAGTCAGTTCTTCACATCAGGTGGCCAAAGTATTGGAACTTCAGCTTCAGCATCAGTCCTTCCAATGAATTTTCAGGACTGATTTCCTTTAGAACTGACTGGTTGGATCTCCTTGCAGTCCAAGGGACTCTCAAGAGTCTTCTCCAACACCACCGTTCAAAAGCATCAATTCTTTGGCGCTCAGCTTTCTTTATAGTCCAAATCTCACATCCATACATGACCACTGGAAAAACCATAGCCTTGACTAGACGGACCTTTGTTGGCAAAGTAATGTCTCTGCTTTTTAATATGCTGTCTAGGTTGGTCACAATTTTTCTTCCAAGGAGCAAGCGTCTTTTAATTTCATGGCTGCAGTCACCATCTGCAGTGATTTTGGAGCCCCCCAAAATAAGGTCTCACTGTTTCCACTGTTTCCCCATCTATTTGCCATGAAGTGATGGGACCAGATGCCATGATCTTTGTTTTCTGAATGTTGAGTTTTAAGCCAACTTTTTCACTATCCTCTTTCACTTTAATCAAGAGTTCTTCTTTGCTTTCTGCCATAAGGGTGGTGTCATCTGCATATCTGAGGTTACTGATATTTCTCCCAGCAATCTTGATTCCAGCTTGTGCTGGAATTTCTCATGCCCAGCATTTCTCATGATGTACTCTGCATATAAGTTAAATACTCAGGGTGACAATATACAGCCTTGACGTACTCCTTTTCCTATCTGGAACCAGTCTGTTGTTCCATGCCCAGTTCTAACGATTGCTTCCTGACCTGCATACAGATTTCTCAAGAGGCAGGTCAGGTGGTCAGGTATTCCCGTCTCTTTAAGAATTTTCCAGTTTGTTGTGGCCCACACAGTCACAGGCTTTAAAGCAGAAGCAGTCAACACAGCAGTAGATGCTTTCCTGGAACTCTCTTGCTTTTTTGATGATCCAACAAATGTTGGCAATTTGATCTCTGGTTCCTCTGCCTTTTCTAAATCCAGCTTGAACATCTGGAAGGTCACAGTTCACAAACTGTTGAAGCCTGGCTTGGAGAATTTTGAGCATTACTTACTATGCTATGAACAGAACTGCCAAGGTGATGAGCAAGATTATATTGCTAAATTATTTGAAGTCTCTTTTAAAATGTATGGGTCTAATGTTGCCTTAAAGGGTATCAAGTATAAGTGTATTTCCTTAAATTTCAAGCATTTACAAAGTGCCTCCCACCCTAGTCTGTGGGGTCCCCATGAGGGCCCTGTGTGCACCGTCTCCTTTACTGTCAACGTGAAAACTGCTAATGCAAGGGAGAATGAAATGATTCATATGCTAAATAGAGTCAAAAATAATATGCTATTAGAGCATCGGAAAAGACAGGCTAGAAGTGGAGGGAATCAGAGTTACCGCCAATCTCTAGAAAAGAGACTAAAGTGGTCTGTTTGCCATCGATGGTGAGACCAACCACACATCTTTCTCCTACGTCAGTTGGGATACAGACAGCTGATGTGCGAGCTAAGTTACTTCAGTCATGTCTGATCCTTTGTGACCCCATGAACTGTAGCCCGCCAGGCTCCTCTGTCCATGGGATTCTCCAGGCAAGAGTACTGGAGTGGGTTGCCATGCCCTCCTCCAGGGGATCTTCCTGACCCAGGGACTGAACCTGAGACAGCTGATGCTCCTTTATAAAAGAGAGCTCCTTCTCTGCAGTCTGCAGTTACACTCACACGCCCTCTCTGAAACCCCTCTGGGGCAGCCCTGCCCTTCTGAGACGCTGCAGCTGCCAGGCATGTGCTGACATCACCGATGCTAGTGAGGGAGACCTGTAGCACTCAACCCTGGGCACAGTGTGGGATTCGGGTTTTCATCTGTTCTGGACTGTGTTGAGGTTCTAATCCCAATACGTTGGTATTTGGAGATGGGGTCTTTGGGAGGTAGTTAGGTCATGAGGGTGCTACTCTCTTGAGTGGGATTAGTGCCCTTGTGAGATATAACAAGAAAGCTAGCTTGCTTTTTTTTTTCCGCTTTGTGAGGACACAGTGAGAAGTCAGCTGTCCACAGCCCAGAAAAAGGCCCTTATCAGAAGCAGACCATGCTCACCCTGTGACCTTGGACTTCCAGCCTCCAGAACTGTGAAGAACAAATGACTGCTGCTGATGAGCCTCCCAGTGTGTGTTTGGGTGTTTTGTTATAGCAGCCGGGACTAAGGCATCACCTTAAATGTGTTACTATGAGACCTTAGGCAAGTCCGTAATGTCTTCGTCTGTATTTCCAGGTCTGGTTGGATTGGGCCAGTGGTTCTCGGTGAAGGAGGGTGGTCTTTATCAGCTGCCCCCCTTCCCCACTAGGATTCCATCAGTGGGGAGATACATACATCACAGAAACAAAGAGCACAGATGAAGGGAGATGAGCAGGACAGCACCTGGACTTGGACGTGAAGATGAGGGGAGGAGCTTTAAAAAGCAGAAGCTCTTTCAAGACTTAAAGGTACAGCCTCCTGAGTATAATGATCTTACCAGACTAGATGATAATGAGTAATCTGACCATCAAAAGCATGGGTTTGTCCATTAACCAAACATCACACCTCACAGAACTGACAGAGCCAGAAGCACAGCTCTCCATTCAGCAGAATAAACTCACCCCCAAAGAAGACAAGATGCTCAGGAAGAAGAGCACTTAGATGCAGTGCCCCAGGGAACACGGACCCCTCCACAGGGCAGCTCAGAGAGAGCAAATCCCACCTTCCAGCACCGAACACTCCAACACACCAGCCCCAACGTAACAGGGGCAGGAACACTGAGAGGGCCCACGTAGAAAATGCATGCATGGCTCAGAAATCCCTGGTCTAGCCCAGTTCTGCCATTAAGTTACTATGTGACCTTGGGCTGGTCACCAACAAAATGAAAGTTTGGATCAGATCATCTCTAAGGTACCTTCCAGCACAGATTGTAACTGAATTACTTTTTATTGTGTTCCATAAAAGTCTGTCTTGCTCCTAGAATCCTTGCAGCATCGTTAAGGTCAGTATATACATCTCCATTTATGGGCTCAGTTTTTTAAATTACTGCATTCCCAGGGTTCCCAGGACAACCACCCAGAACACAAGGCTGAGGTGCAGAATGGGTGAAGTTTGTTTTTTCTGGCTTCTTGACAATTCCCTCTGGCTAAATTCTACCCACAATGCTGCCAAGTCTCTAGCACTTCTGGCACTGAGGGTTGATCTATAGTATTCACAGGGCTCATGACACAGTGACAGATGAAGAAATTAAATCTTTTACCAAACTTGAACAGGTATTCTGAATGGTAATTTTTATCTTGCCCCTTCCCAGATGCAGAAATGTCAACAGCTGAGAGATACTATGGTGTTGGTAAAGAACTTTAGAAAAATGGACTTGCTTCCCAAATGATCTCTTATTATCTTGCAAATATATTATTTTTGCTGTAGCCATTTTTTTTTTAGTTTACTTCATGTTATGCTCCAGCTGCAAGGAAATTGAGAACATACTGTCCATATTTTAAAAAAAAAAGACTTAAAACACCAACATAAGAAATATTTCACCGTGAAAATGAAAACTATGTGTAAATATTTATAGAACTGAATTTATTCAATCAATTTATTGGGTCAGGCCAACGGAAGGATGCTTTTTTTTTGTACCTGAGAGTCAGCAAGACAGGAGAAAATTGTAATCTCGATGTTCAAATAAATAGCAATACTATTTATAGATATCAATTTTTAAAATATGCATACAGAGTACAATGGGTGTTACTCTCAAGAAATCTACAATTTCTGTATACTATTTACTACATATACCAAATAACAACAAAATGAAAAGAATGAGAAACAGAGATATTTAACCCAATAAATATTTTTAAAATCATTAAAATATGTTTTCATTCCATGCCATGTCCAGTGAAGCAAGACAGGGGTAAAGAGTAAACAAAAAATATTGGGAGTAATGAGCAGTAAAAAGGAATGAACTATTGGTCCATGTAGGAGTAAGAATGATAATCATGCAGAGGGAAAGAAGCCAGACAAATAGAAAATATACTGTGTGATTCCATAATATAAAATTCTAGCAGGTCAGAGTTTGCCTGGAGGTGGGCATAGAGGGTCGGGGGGGCCAGGAGAGGCAGGATGGTGGGATTACCAAGGGGCAGATGGAAACTCTCCTGTGATGTATATATGATCACTATCTTGATTTGGGGGATGGTTTCATGTGTGCATTAAAACTAACAGCACTGACACATGTTATTACCATATGTGAAGTGGACCCCCAGTCCAGCTTTGATGCATGAGACAGGGTGCTCAGGGCTGGTGCACTGGAACAACCCTGAGGGATGGGATGGGGAGGGAGGTGGGAGCGGGGTTCAGGATGGGCAACACATGTACACCCATGGCTGATTCGTGTCAATGTATGGCCAAAGCACTACAATATTGTAATTAGCCTCCAATTAAAATAAATAAATAAATTTTTGTAAAAACGAATCAAGTTGTATACTTAATTTTTTTATATTACCTCTGAAGTTGGAATGCCTCTTTTTCAAAATATTTATTTACTTGGCTGCACCAGGTCTTCGCTGCTGCAGACGGGACCTTGGCACTTCGATCTCTGTCGCAGCATGTGAGGTCTCCTAGTCGTCAGTGAGAACCCTTAGTTGCAGCATGTGAGATCTGGTTCTCCGACCAGGGATGGAACCTGGGTCCCCAGCGCTGGGGCTGCGGAACCACCAGGGAAGCCCGTGTATACTTGAAATGTGTGAGTTTATTGCAGAGCAATTACTGAATAGACAAAAATAGGGAAAATGTTTTTAAAGACTGAGTAGTTATATTTTGAGGCAATTAAGATAGTTGTTGGATGAAAAGCTATAGAAAACAACACGCTAGACTAGAACCCATAAAAGCCTCCAGAAGCAAGATTTCTGATTGTTGCTTATACATACACACATATAAACATAGTTTTTTCGTTCCTTAGTATTTTTGGCAGAAATAGTTCTAACTACCTTAGAGTCACAGTAACGATCACTAACATCTACTGAGCACTTATAGACCAGGGCTTCCCAGGTGGTACGAAAGGTAAAGACCCGCCCGCCAATGCAGGAGACACAGGTGTGATCCCTGGGTCAGGAAGATGCCCTGGAGTAGGAAGTGGCAACGCACTCCGGTATTTCTTGCCGGGAAAATTCCATGGACAGATAAGTCTGATAGGCTACAGTCCATGGGGTTGCAAAGAGCTGGGCACAACTGAGCGCATGTACACTCTAGACCAGGCCCCAGTTTTACAGACTGAGCCATTTGCTCCTCACCTAAGGAACCTAAGGCACAGGCACTGCCTATCATGATGAGGATATCAAAGTTCAGAGAAGTTAAGTATCTTGCTTCACATCCTTCACCAGCCCAGAGGTAGAGCTAGGTATAAATCCAGGTTGAGCTTCTGAAACTAAATCTCTCCCTCTGCTAGACACACAGAATCCTAGACCAAGGCTGTGGGTCATGATTTGCTGACTCACAGCTCTGATGGCTTAAAGAAACTCTGAACGTGAAACAGCTACATTTCTAAGTCTGAAGGCTATTCAAAAAAGTCAGTAATGAAGCAGTGGTGGGAGGGAGGGGAACTGCAGTGGGGAGCAGGGGAAATCACGCCCAGAGATCAACAGATTTGGGTTTGGCTGTGTCCTAGGTGATGACTATACACTTGGGCAAGCCATTTCTCTTCCTGAAGTCTTTCCTCTTCAGTAAGATCAAGGGTTTGGACTAATTGATTCCTAAGACTCCTTCCAGCTTGGTGATTCTGCCAGTTCTCTTTGGGATAATACCCCTTGCATTTTGTAACTTGAGTAAAAAATTTTCCATGACACAAACATATTTCCAATACAAAGCTTCCTCCATTCTTTAAGATAACCTGGATCTCTCCCACACCTTGCAAATTCCTTCATTATTCCCAAAGGTATTCTGTTCCCAAGGGACCACCCTAAGGGAAAGCCCAAGGAAAAGGAGAAGGGTCCCCCAATCAGAGCTCACTATGTTCTCCTATGCACACTAACAATCTTTTTCACTTTGAAAACTCTACAACGTTGATTTGGGAGATGTGACCGAGATGCTAGGGTAGGAAAATCCTGAGCTCATCTATTCCCACGGACACATCAAAATTACAGCTATTTACAGAGCAACTATCTATAAGCATGAACTAAAGCGCAACAAGAAAGATTTTCCACAACTAAATATACATCAAAAGAACCTCGAGGAGATGGGTCGGAGGTCGGAGACATGGTACAGTCAAGACCTGTACGCCTGGTGGATAACCACAATTGCAGAGGCTCTCCCCCACAATCGAGGGGTCCAAGCCTCACACTGCATTCCTCATGCCAGCTGCAATGGAAAGACAAGCCCCCCAGAATGCCTGGCTCTGAAGGCCAGTGGGGCACATGTGGCAGAACCTGTCAGCAAACCAAGGACAGCCCTGCCCACCAGCCACCCCCCGAGAAGTCAGCCTCATCCCAGCAGAAGAGCCCCCAGAGCAAACACAGGGGCACTCCAGAGCATGCTGCCCTGGTAAGGGGCGTGCACTGCTCTCCCCAGGACATTTCCTGAATAAAAGAATAGATGTATGTGTATTTATAACCGAATCACTGTACTATACACCTCTAACTAATACAACATTGTAAATCAACTGTACTTCAATGAAAAAAAATTTTTTTTAATCTACATAAATAAATGTGAGGACAGTTTAGAAGACCTCTGAGACAACTCAAGCATATTAACGCTAACATTTTAGGGGTCCCAGAAGAGGAAGAGAGAGAAAGGGACAGATAATTTATTGGAAGAAATAATAGCTGAAACATTCACTAACCTGGGAAAAGAAATTAGACATCTAAGTCCAGAAAGGAAGCACTGAGAGTCCCAAACAAGATGAACCCAAAGAGGTCCCCGCAAAGACATACTGTAATTAATAAGAATTAAAGATGAAGAGGGGATCCCAAAAGCAAGAAGAGAAAAACAACTTGTTATATAGAAGGGAACTCCCCTAAGACTATCATCTGACTTTCCAGCAGAAATTTTTCAGGTCAGAGGGACTGACACAATATATTCAAAACATAAGAAGAAAAAAGAACACTATACCTGGCAAGGGGCTTCCCAGGTGGTACTAGTGGGAAAGAACCCGCCTGCCAGTGCAGGAGACATGGGTTCGATCCCTGGGTGGGGAAGATCCCCTGGAGGAGGGCATGGCAACCCACTCCAGTATTCTTACCTGGAGAATCCATGGACAAAAGAGACTGGTGGGCTACAGTCCACAGGGTCACACAGAATTGGACATGACTGAAGTGATGTAGCATGCATACCTGGCAAGCCTATCATTCAAGTTTGAGAAAGAAATAAAGTTTTATGGACAAACAAAAGGTAAAGAGTTCAACACCACTAAACTGGCTTTGCAGGAAATGCTAAACTTCTCTAAGCAGAAAGACCAAAATTAGACAAAAGAAAATGAAAACACAATGATCCAAAATCAGAGAATATGTCAAAAGCAGTTCTGAAAGGTAAGTTTATAGTGATAAAACCTACCTTAGGGAACAATAAAAAAAAAAATCTCAATAAACAACCTAAACATACACCTAGAGAAACTAAAAAAAGAAGAAAAAACAAAACCTAAAGTTAGTTGAAGGAGAGAGAGAGGAAAAAAAAAAAAAAAAGATCAGAGCAGAAATAAATGAAATAGAGACTTTTGCAAAAACAATAGAAAAGATCAGTGAAAGTAAGAACTGATTCTCTGAAAATATAAACAGACTGATAAGCCTTTAGCCAGATTCATCAAGAAAAAAAAAAAAGGGAGAGGGCCCAAATCAATAAAAACAGAAATGAAAAAGAAGTTACAGCCAACACCACAGATATACAAAGAATCATAAGAGACTACTACGAACAACTATACACCAATAAAATGGACAGCCTGGAAGAAATGGACAAATTCTTAGAAATGCAAAATCTCCCAAGACTGAACCAGGAAGAAATAGAAAATATGAACAGATCAACTGCTAGCAAGAAAATTAAATTGGCAATTTTTAAAACTCCCAATAAGCAAAAGTGCAGGACCAGACAGCTTCACAGATGAATTCTACCAAACACCTATCCTTCTCAAACTATTCCAAAAACCTGAACAGAAAGGAATGCTTTCAAACTCATTCTACCAGGCCCACATCACCCTGATAACAAAACCATACAAAGATACCACAACAAAAGAGAAAAGTACAGACCAATATCACTGATGAACATAGATGCAAAAATGCTCAACAGAATATTAGTAAATAAAATTCAACAATACATTAAAAGGACCATACACCATGATGAAGTGGAATTTACCTGAGGATATAAGATGGCTCAATATCTGCAAAGCAATTAATGTGATACATTACATTAGCAAATTGAAGAATAAAAATTATATGATCATCTCAATAGATGAAGAAACAACTTTTGACAAAATTCAACATCCATTTACAATAAAAACTCTCAACAAAGTGCCCTAGAGGGAGCATAACTCAACGTAACAAAGATCATATACAGTAAGCCCACAGCTAGCATCATGTGCATTGGTGGAAAACTGAAAGCATTTTCTCTAAGATCAGGAACAAGATAAGGATGCTGACACTCAGCACCGTCACTCAACATAGTATTGGAAATCCCAGCCACAGCAATCAGAAAAGAAAAAGAAAGGCACCCAAACTGGAAAAGAAGCAAAACTCACTGTTTGCAGATGACTACATGTAGACTATAGACAGAAAATCCTAGAGCTGTCAGAATAAACGAGTTCAGCACAGTTGCAGGCTATAAAATTAATATACAGAAACCCATTGTTATTTCTATAGCGAACTATCAACACGCTGTCAGAAGAGAAACAAAGAAAATAATCCAACTGACAGCTGCATCAGAAAGGAGAAGATACCTAGGAATAAGTCTAATCAAGGAGGCGAAACACCTGCACTCAGAAAACTGTAAGACCCTGACAAAAGAAACTGAAGATGACCCAGACAGACGGAAAGACATGTATCCTCGTGGACTGAAAGAATATTGTTAACAAGACCATACTGCTCAATCTACAGATTCAACCCAATTTCTATTAAAAAAATCCAATGGCATTTTTCAAAGAAGTAGAATATTTTTCACAGAACTGACTTCAGACTACACTACAAAGTTAAAGTAATAAAAATGGTGTGGAGCTGACACAAAACCAGACACATAGTTCAAAACAACAGAAAAGAGCTCAGACATATATCCATATCCGTACGGTCAATTAGCCTATGACAAAGGGGTCAGGAATATACAATGAAGAAAAGACAGCCTCTTCATTGAATAGTAGTCAGAAACAGGACAGTGACAGGCAAGAGAATCAAACTGAACTAGTTTCTCGCAAAATGTACAAAAATAAATTCAAAATGATTAAAGACTTAAATGCAGGACATGAAACCATCAACCTCCTAGGAGAAAACATAAGCAATATGATCTTTGACATCAGTCTTAGCAATATATTTTTGATATGTCTTCTCAGGCCAAAAAAGAGTAAAAATAAACAAATGGAAATACAGCAAACTAAAAAACACCTCCACAGTTAAGGAAGCAATCAATAAAATGAAAAGGCAGCCTACATAATGGGAGAAGATATTTGTGAAGGATAAATCTGATCAGAGTTCTCATACAAGTCAACATCGAAACAAACAAACCTGACTGAAATATGAGCAGAAGACATGAAAGCCATTTTTCCAAGAAGATACGCAGATGGCCAGAAGACACATGAAAGGATGCTCAGCATCACCACTCATCAGGAACTGCAAACCAAAACCACAGTGAGATAACGCCTCATGCCTGTCAGGATGGCCATCATTAAAAACACCAGGAACAACAAGATGTGGAGAAAAGGGAACCCTTGTACACTGCTGGAGGGAAAGTGGTTGATACAGCCAATGTGGAAATCAGCATGGAGATTCCTGAAAAAATAAAAACAGAACTGCCATATAATCCAGCAATTTCACCTGTAGGTTTTTACTCAAAGAAAATAAAAACAGCCATTCCAAAGGATATATGCACCTTATGTTCACTGCAGTATTGTTTACAATAGCCAAGACATGGAAGCAACGTACATGTCCATTAGTAGATGAATGGATAAAGCAGATGTGAAAGTCAAAGTCACTGTCGTGTCTGACTCTTTGTGACCCCATGGAACAGTCCATGGAATTTTCCAGGCCAGAACACTGGAGTGGGTAGCCTTTCTCTTCTCCAGGGGATCTTCCCAACCCAGGAATCGAACCCAGGTCTCTCACACTGCAGGCGGATTCTTTACCAGCTGAGCCACCAGGGAAGCCCAAGAATACTGGAGTGGGTAGCATATCCCTTCTCCAGCAGATGTTCCCAACCCAGGAATCGAACCGGGGTCTCCTGCATTGCAGGCAGATTCTTTACCAGCTGAGCTACCAGGGAAGCCCAAGAAGGTGTGGTGTATATCCAATACAAAATACTGCCCAACCACACACACAAAAATGAAATCTTGGCATGTGCACCAACATGGATGGATCTAGGGAGTATTATGCTGAATAAACTGAGTCAGAAAAAGACAAATACTACATGATTTCACTTATATATGGAATCTAAAAAACAAAATAAAACAAAGCAAAATGAAAGCAGACTCCTAGATACACAGAACAAACGGGTGGTTGCCAGAGGGAGGGGAGCGGGGGGTTGGGCAACATAGGTGAAGGGGATTGAGTGGTACAAACACCCACTTATACTAGTTACATAATGAAAAAGCCACAGCAGTGTAACACACCACATATGGAAGATGGTCCATAGCACTGTAATGACTGTATATGGGGACAGATGGTCCCTGCACTCGGTATGGTGACCATTTCATAACGGAAGCAAATGTCGAACCTTATGTGATTGTGAAACTAACATCATATTGTACACTGACTACATTTCAATTAAAAAATAAAAAATACCATTTTTTTTAAGTTGGTTTGGGCTTTCAGGTGGTGAAAAGGAGGCATCTCATGGCCCAGAGCTCATTCCATTCTCCCTGTAAAGCTTCCAACATCCGAGATGATCCAGAGTACTGGGCACGTTGTGGCCATGGGGCCAGAATGCATTTATCTCCATTCCCCTCGGTTCTCTAAAGTGGCTATGCTCTCTTTGCACTAAAAACACATCATTTTCTCTTTTTAAATGAAGGATTTTTGTGACCCTCTGGGGAGATATAAAAAATAAGAGCAACTAAATAAGGCAATTGTAAACCATTTCGGCATCTATAAAACCGTCTCCTTTGTCACAAAAGAAAAGAAGGAAAAGCAGCTGGAAAAAGATGCAACTGACAAGAAACCAGATATCCCTAAAAACAACTTCTCCCTGAGTTTTCTTCTCTGTATTGAGGGGTTCAGCTGCCTTGAACATTATTTCTGGGAAAAGTACTTCTCAAGTGTGATAACTATGGTCATGATGCATTGGTGAGGCAAACAAAAATTAGAGGAAGCATAATGACCATTTTTCTCTAACTCCACCTGTCTTTCTGCCCTACGTTTTTACTCTGTGGCTCATACACTCTTCATAGACGTCCTGTTCTATCTCAGAACATGTAGTTTATATTTTTATGGACCCATTTAGCAATCACCGCAATGGCACCCGCTCCAGTACTCTTGCCTGGAAAATCCCATGGACGGAGGAGCCTGGTAGGCTGCAGTCCATGGGGTCTCGAAGAGTTGGGCATGACTGAGCAACTTCACTCTCACTTTTCACTTTCATGCACTGGAGAAGGAAATGGCAACCCACTCCCGTGTTCTTGCCTGGAGAATCCCAGGGACGGGGGAGTCTGTTGGGCTGCCGTCTATGGGGTCGCACAGAGTCGGGCACGACTGAAGCGACTTAGCAGCAGCAGCAGCAGCAGCATACTACAATAACAGAAATTAAAATCTAGATCACCTCTGGACTTCCCTGGTGGTCCAATGGTTAAGAATCCAGCTGCCAGTGCAGGGGACATGGGTTTGATCCCTGGTCTGAGAAGATTCTACATACGGCAGGGTAAGTAAGCCCGGGAGTTGGTGATGGACAGGGAGGCCTGGCGTGCTGCAGTCCATGGGGTTGCAAAGTCGGACACGACTGAGCGACTGAACTGAACTAAGCCCACGCGCTACAATGGCTGGAGCCCATGCGCCCTAGGGCCTGAGCTCTGCAACAGGAGAAGCCCCCTCAGTGAGAAGCCCGTTCACTGCAACTGGAGAGCAGCTCCCACTCACCGCAACTAGAGAAGGCCCCCAGGCAGCAACAAAGACCCAGCGCAACCAAAAATGTTAATTAACGAAAAAATATAGATACCCTCGTTCTCACACAAAACTCGAGATGCACAAAGCTCACTTCCGACCTTTGTCATTGCAGGCAAGGGTTTACATGGCTGTGTTCGGATATGCACACCATTTTCTAACTTTTTGCCTGAATTCTCCATGTATCTACTAGGTCCTGGTATCTGCCGTTTTAAAAGGACAAATGTTCCACTGTATCACTGAAATGGTTTCGTTAAGCCATCTTTGAGCTAGTTGTTTCCACTGTTATAATTCAGTCAAGCATTTTTAAATAAATAAATTTTGTTTATCCTTTGGAGCTATTTTCTCAGGCTGTAATTTGAAAAGTGGGATTACCAGCTTAAAGACCATAATCAGCTGCATGACTTTCATTATAAGTTGCCAGGGGCTCCCTTCAAGAGGTATTACCAATTTGCAGCGTCACCAGAAAAATATGAGTTTAGCTTTTCCTTCATAGTCTCGTTAACACTAGGCTTTCTGGGTTTTATTTATTTTGGGCTGATTTCAAAAGATGGATGTAAAGCCTCTTAGCTCTTTGAATCTGTCACACGTCTGTTTAAAACTCTTATTGCCTCTTCTTGAAGATAGGTACTGATCACCTACTACATGCCAGGAGCCTTCTGTGCCCTATAACTCACTTAGTACCCCTGACTGCCGCATAATGTAGACACTAGAAAGTTCATTTGCACTAAAGAAACTGACTCTCAAAAATGTAAATAATGTGCACAAGATTCAAAGGCTGGTAATTGATGATAGGATTCAACTTCATTATCTACTTGCTGTGAATTCTCCATACACCATCCTGTCTCATAAGCACAACCTTTAAAAATCTTGCTTGTTTTTCTTCTGTCTCTCTTTTTGGTTTATTTATCCTGTTTATCAAGGCATAAGACATGCAAGTAAAGTGAGGAAGTTGTCTTCCTCTTAAAGGTACAGCCAGTGCAAATCGAAGATTCATACATGATGTAACCCCTACACAGATCAAAACACAGAATCTTTTACCAACCTGAGATCTCGTCTCTGCTTTTTAAACACAGATCGGTTCTACATAGGCCCTGGTACTGAAGCTATGCAAACAGCTGTTTAATAAACTCTGTGGAATCATAGAAGGTTGAAACGTAGAAGTGACCTGAGAGATTATGTGTCTCAACTTCTTAAACTTGCAGACGTGGAAACTGAAGCCAGAAGCAAAGAGGCTTCTCCAGCATCTGATAACACAGGCTGTTTCTGCCACACTGCCGACGCAGGCCTGGCCAGCAGCTTGCCACACCTTCCACAGGAGGCAAGGTGAGAAAAGGGAGCAGGGTGCACAGCAGAGGAAGGGCCTAGACAGAAGTTTTGACCTTTTCTTTTTTCTTTATTTTAAATGAGGCTTCAAGTAACCAAAGGGTCAAATCACAGCACGCTGACCTTACTGTAAAACACTATTTTTTTTCTTACATAAAAGTATCAACAGTTCAAGTCAAATGAGACTGCATGTCATAGCAGTCTCTTGGAGGGGTAGACGCTTATTTCAGTCATGCTCCATTGCTCATGACGTCATTCCAACACCCTCTTTCACAAGAACTTTCAGAGCTAATTTGAGTCCATTTTATTTTTTGAAGCTATAAAATTGGCAACAGCAGAATAAAAACCGGAAGTGTGCCTTTCAAATCACTAGAAAGAAAACAAAAATACAATCCATATCACAAAAGCACAGGGAACAAGAGGCATAAAATGTTAAAAAAATTATTTAACAAAGGATCAAATCTATGAAATATGACAATAAATGTGAATGGGTTAAACAGAACCCAAAAAAGGAAAAGATTTTTATCATCCAATTATATGCTATTTATAAGATGGGCCTAATACCAAATGACTCAAAATCAAACATAAAAAGAAGAGCACAGCGTGTCTAGAAAATACAAACAGAAAGAAGGGTGAGATGGCAATATTTATACCAAATAAAGCAGAAACTGGAGCAAAAGAACAGTTAATAAAAAAAGACTATGTGAAAATTTTCAACCTCACTAACAGTAAAAATTCTACTTAGTTTAGTTTATCAAACTGGTAAATATTTCTATCATTGAGTGTACAGATAAATAAACACATCGAGAAACTGCTATTAAGAAGACAACAGGAAAATGGTGAATACACCATGGATATATATGATGGGATAAAATGTAACCCCAAAAATCAGATTTTAAAAATTTAATGAATGGCAATACACTCATTATACAGTACTAAGTAAAAGAGGCAGTGGGATCTCAATTTGTCTTAAATAAAACATACATGTGAGATATTTTTAAAATTAGAAAAAATATACCAAAATAACACTCATGCTAAATTAGGGTAGATCAATTTATTAGCTACTTTTTTTTTTAATGTGTCCAGAACTCAAGTACTATATATAAGTCATCTATTTTAATCCTTACAACAACCCTAAGAGATGGCAACTATTATCTTTTTTTCCCCCTGGCCACACTGTGCGTGACGCAGGATCCTAGTTCCCTGACCAGGGACGGAACCCACGTCCCCACCCCACACTGAAGTCCCCCTGGACCACCAGGGAATTACTTTTTACACTCAAGAATCTCCGTCGGCTATGGGGTCCAGAAGCTTGAACATCACTTTTTCACGGCAATCTCATCTCCAGTGATAATGTTGATAAGAAAAGGCTTTGGAGTTAAGACATATGCACGTTCAAACATCAGTATCACTACATATTAGCTACACGACTTTAGGAAAATCTTTAACTTTTCTGAGCTTCAGTTTTAAAATAGGCATACCAACAGTACTGACCTCATTGGATTGTTTTCAGCATTAAAAATTATAGTGTGTTCTTCAAAACTGTTAGTTCCTTCTTCACAGTATTTTCTACTTCGAATTTTAATGAGGCTTTCGGTAAACCAAGTCTTTGTGAGAAAATTGGATAAGATTTTTTATCATCCCGTCTAGCTATTTGTGAAAGATATACGGGGACAAAATTGGGACATTTGCAAAGATAAAACACCTAAACATTTTGAGTGCCTAATACATTGCTGACAAAGGTCCGTCTAGTCAAAGCTATCTTTTTTCCAGTAGTCATGTATGGATGTGAGAGTTGGACTATAAAGAAAGCTGAGCACTGAAGAATTGATGCTTTTGAACTGTGGTGTTGGAGAAGACTCTTGAGAGTCCCTTGGACTGCAAGGAGATCCAACCAGTCCGTCCTCAAGGAAATCAGTCCTGAATATTCATTGCAAGGACTGATGCTGAAGCTGAAACTCCAATACTTTGGCCACCTGATGCTAAGAACCGACTCATTGGAAAAGACCCTGATGCTGGGAAAGATTGAAAGCGGGAGAAGAAGGGGAGAACAGAGGATGAGATGGTTGGATGGCATCACCGACTCAATGGACATGAGTTTGAGTAAACTCTGGGAGTTGGCAATGGACAGGGAGGCCTGGCGTGTGGCAGTCCATGGGGTCACAAAGAGTCGGACACAACTGAGAGACTGAATTGAACTGAACTAAAACTGAAGATTCACTTATCATTGACTTAGCAATCCCACTCCTAAATATTTGCTCAACAGAATGTTGCTCAACTGAACTGAATATTAGCAACTGGTCTCTCAGGTATTATTTCAGCTCACATATCTTGGGCTTTCTTGTCTATTCAAGCACATCAACATGCACACCCCCGCAGAATCACTCTCTCACATGACTCTATCTCCTTTTTTAACACCACCTGGGTCTAATGGCATCTAAATATAGTTATTACTGAGTAAAGGAATGAATCGTCCCTATAATCCTACAATAGCTTGGACAGAGAGGCTGACCTTGCTTTTACAAGCAAAGCACCTAGGTTTACATAGGTAAACCCACCTGTGTGTGTTAGCACAGTTCATGAGACCTAATCAAACAAGCTCTTTCTAAGTTCTTCCTCTTTCTATTGCATCTTGCGTGCTCTACAGATTTTGAGGGCTTCCAAGGTGGTGCAGTGGTAAAGAATCCGCCTGCCAATGCAGGAGAAGCAGGAGAAGTGGGTTCAATCCCTGAGTTGGGAATGTCCCCTGGAGGAGGAAGTGGCAACCCACTCCAGTATTCTTGCCTGGAGAATCCCATGGACAGAGGAGCCTGGAAAGCCATAGTCCAAAAGGCTGCAAAGAGCCAGACGAGACTAAGCACGTCCCTATTAAAAAAAAAAAAAAAAGAGGGCCTAAAATCCAACATAAAGGAAAAGATGGCATGAGAGGACTTTGCTTCCTTAATTGAATTCAAGCATCCTGACTTCCTGATACAGAAAAACCCCATCCCAGGGCGCTAGCAAGGGAGTCAGAAAAAAAGACTTCTTATGCTGGATGAGAACTCTGCGGCTCTGAGCGCCTTCTGGCCCCACAACAATGATGTTTAGAGTTTCCTTCCAAGGACTGACTAGTTTTTAACCAGAATATAGACTGGGTTGATTTTCTTCTTTCTTGTAGGTTCTCCAAATGAACATAAAATAAGCAAACTGATAAACAATAAACAAGGCATAACCCAGTTCAGCCACCCACTTGGTTCACAAATCTGTCCTGCAAAGAGATCTGCCAGCATTAGAGACGAGGATGTTCAAGTTCTCACGGGTAATTCTGAACAGCAGTTCCAAACGTATTTTAAGCGAAGGCAGTCTCCTGGGAACAGCCTCCTAGATATCGTCACTGAATTACTTTGCATTCATTTTGATGTACATATTTTACATGTGAGGGTGTCTTAAAATAAAATTGTACTGATTTATGTTACCATGTCATTTATTCAACAATATGAAGGAAGAATAGACGAGCTTTTACAAGAGGGACTCAGTAGAAGTCAGCACGTTCCTATGCGCTTACAATGAGACTTGGCCTCCCATCATGATTAGGAAATAATCAGAATTCCGAATCTTTCGAGAAGTTCTCTATCTCTGCACAATGCATACCCCAACCTTACAATCCATCGGCCATCAATGGATGGCCACAGCCCTGGAAGAACCCCAGCAGTCGTGGTGCCCAATGTCCTCCACTCCTGGGAATCAGGGTCCAGGGAGGGGAATGACCTGCCCAGTTCTTGACTGGCACGCTGTCCAAGCACAGCTGCATCTGTCACACCATCTGGTTTTTTCCTTCCCGCTGGATCTACATAATGTAATTATTACCACCACCCATTTTCTTCCACATTGAACTCTTCACCTCAAAAGAAGTGAAATGTTTAATGGGGTGCGGAGCCAGTGGTTGAAACAGGCAAATCTCCATTTCCCACTCATCCCACAGAAACGTGCCGACTGACCCCAAGGGCTCAGTTCTATGATGGGGCTACTGCCCCTGCTCTCAGGGAGCTCACCCTCCTCAGCTCCCCACCACCCCAAGTTCAGAAGGCTGTGGAGTCTGGGGGCATCGCAGGGGTTGCAGGAGCATCTAACCACACCTGAGCCGCGACAAGCAGGTGGGAAGGAAGATGAGAGAAGAAATGGGAGAGAGGAATATAATTGTGAATGGTGGCCGGGAGTGTGGACTCCCAGAGACCCCAAAAGCGGGTGGGGAGGGCGGTGAGAAGGCTGGGAGTTTCCCTGAGGGAAGGAACCATGTCCAAAAGGCCATGGAGCCACTAACACAACTTAGTCAAAAGATGGAAATGGTCCTATCTGTGTTTAAAATGCTCACTGCAGGGCCATGATGCAGCTAGGCTGGGGAGGAGGAGAGCCCAGGTGTGGAACCTTCCAGAAAGCTCCAGGAGTGGGGGCTGGGGGGACATCCAGGCAGGCAGTCAGGACAAGTGGTGGTTCTCATGCAGGTGAGGGAAATGAGGTGGCTCCTCAAACTTGTAGCTTTCTTCTTTTTCAAAACCCACGTTGTGTATCATTGACATGTTCACGCATGACCAAAACAAAATGGCCCTGTCCTCAGCCTCTAAACTTCAAGGAACACTAAGTTCTGATAACAGAAAGGGAAGCAGAGGCCAGCGAGGTTACTTGAAAGATGAAGGAGAAGCAGCACAGACCACTGACCAGTCACCGGGCAGCAAGCGGTTACAGTCAGGTGAACTGGGGTTCGAATCCCAGGTTGGCCCCTTGAAACCTCAGTCAAGTGTTCCTAACTGGATCTCAGTTTTCTCACTTCTAAAAAGAGGGTAAGGATGGAACCTACCTAAGGAGCTGCACCAGGAGGTTGAAAGAAGGAGAAAGTGCCCAAGGCACCACCTGACCCCCAAAGAGCGCTCATCACACAATCTCTACCATTACACAGTACAGAGGATTTCCCAGGCCTGGAAAAGAATAAAATTCTTCATTTTAACATTAGCATTTACTGTTAAGACATCCTGAGCTCTGTGCATTGGGCAAGAAAGAGAACACAGACACCCCAGCAGGTGGCTACGGTCAGATGCTCCTTCTCAATTGCAAGGGAAGGCGCTCAGGTGGGGACCGTGAGGTGCTGCCACACAAAACCTGCCAGCAGGAAGTGGGGAGTGCACGCTTAGAAGGCATGGTCACAGCAAAGGAGAGGAATTACCTGCTTCACATCTGAACAGACAAGCAGAGAAACCCAATGCTATAAAAATAAAAAAAGTTTTAAAAATAGCAGAAAAACCTTGAGTGAGACCTGGGTAGTTTAGACAAAGGTGATAAGATTTCTAGTCCACCTTATGATAAAGAATATTGCATATTTTATCGTTATCTATAAATTGTGTATTAATACTCTACACCAGTAACATTTACAAGTAATTTATGTACATAGGTATAGATATATATGCAATTTCTTTTTTCCCCAGATAGCTGGTTGTTAACAGGTCCCAGCACATCACTAGTTTCTCCAAAACTAGTTAAAAGCATCCTAATTGTATCTGCTGACTCAGTGATCTTCTGATGAAAGGGGACAGACGTTACTGACTTAAACACAGCAATTGCTTCCTTGTGTATTTCTTTACTAGAGTTTTCCCAGAACTTGGACTAGAAGTATTATAGCTTTGGCTCTTATATTTAGGTCTATGATCCATCTAGGGGCTTCCCAAATGGCGCTAGTGGTAAAGAACCTGCCTGTCAATGCAGGAGACACAAGAGATGCAGGTTCAAGCCTGGGTCACGAAGATCCCCGGGAGAAGAGCATGGTAATCCACTCCAGTATGCCTCCCTGGAGAATCTCATGGACAGAGGATCCTGGCAGACTATAGTCCATGGGATTGCAAAGAGTCAGACGTCACTTAGCTACTAAACAGCAGCTAGGTCCTTGTATTGGCCAGGAAACAGGAAAAGTACTCATCTGTATCAGCCTTTAATAAGTGAGCCCTTGTCTAAGGCAACCACTAGAAGAACATAAAAGAATGTGTAATTCACAAGCCAAAGAAGAGAGGAAAAAACGGAAAAATAAAAAACACTTGGTTAAAAACAAGGCAAGAAAGAGGAGAAAGACGAACAAGAACAGGTGGGACAAACGGAAATCAGACAGTCGGATGGCAGCTGGAAACCCAAACAGATCTTCAATTTTGTTAAAGGCAAAAAGACTAGTCCAGTTATAAGACAGATTGATAAATCAGATGCACAATTAAACTTAACTATACTGCTTGTAAGAGAGGTACTTTAAACATAAGGATGCAAATGGTTGATGGTAATAGGCTTTTTAAAAAGATAAGAGCGTGCCAACACTAACCAAAAGAAAGCTGGAAGGGCTATGTTAATCAAAGTAGACTTTAAGGGAAAAATCACTGTCATCAGGCTAATATAGCAGTTTAATATTTTGTATAAATGTAATATTGCTTGAATCATACAAAGCAAAAAGTGAAGGAAATGAGGGACGGGTAAGCATAAGCACTTATCCATAATCACGGTGAAATATTCCAACACACTTCTCTCAGAAGCTAGCAGTATGAACTGAAAAAATTCAAATTTTCTATCCTTTTGCTTTTAACATCTCTATGTCCTTAATGTAAAAAGTGTCTCTTATAAGCAGCATAAAGCTGGTCTGACACACTTTTTAATTGAACAACACTACAAACACTCTTCCACACTCAACAACTGTAGAACATGCCTCCTTTTCAGCAGTAAACAGAATGTTACAACAACTGACCTCCTGCTGGGCCAGAACACAAGTCTCAGCAAATCTCTAAAGATGGAAATTACAGTGAGTGCATTCACTGGTCACAGTGCAATCAAGCCAGAAATCAATTAACAGAAATGAAAAAAAAACCCTCCAGTGTCTAGAATTAACCAATAAATAATTGGTTAATTACTTTAAATAATTCAGTCATCAAAAATTATTTAGAACTGAATGATAATGAAAATATAAATCCTTCCAGAAGGAAAAACTTCTAAGTCAAGAAGGCATCTTTTGAGACACAGATATAAAGAACAGACTTTTGGACTCTGTGGGAGAAGGCGAGGGTGGGTGATTTGAGAGAATAGCATTGAAACATGTATATTACCATATGTGAAAGAGATCGCAAGTCCAGGTTCGATGCATGAGACAGGGCACTCAGGGCCGGTGCACTGGGACGACCCTGAGGGATGGGGTGGGGAGGGAGGTGGGAGTGGGGTTCAGGACGGGGAACACATGTACATCCACGGCTGATTCATGTCAATATACGGCAAAAACAACTACAATACTGTAAAGTAATTAGCCTCCAATTAAAATTAATAAATTAATTTAAAAAAAGAAGGCATCTGAAAGTGGTGAACAGGCCTGCTTCCCTCCTGACATGCTGTCCTGAGATCTGTGACTTTTATTAATGGAGCACACACTGAGCCTCCACCTGAGAAGGGGCCCACCTCCCTCCTACGTTGAGGTCACTGGAGACAAAGGGTTAAACGCCTCGGACACAGACCCTGGGCGGCCACTCCATGGAATACAAGAACCTTCTGTTTTACAGTGAGAAATGGTACCGTCTTTCCTCCCAGTGCCAAGCACTTCTCTCCCAGGAGAAGAATGCCCACCAGCACTAGACTGTCCAACCACCTCCTCGGCAGAGGAGACCCTCCGAGACTGTTGCTTCTGCCATTCTAATTCCCGATGGCCCTTATCCTTAAGAGACAATTATCTTCACTTTCACCTGGATACCTGAGCTGCCTTCCGGTGCTTGAGAATTACATAAGGCCACCAACACACACCAGAGAAGGCGATGGCACCCCACTCCAGCACTCTTGCCTGGAAAATCCCATGGGCGGAGGAGCCTGGTAGGCTGCAATCCATGGGGTCGCTAAGAGTCGGACATGACTGAGCGGCTTCACTTTCACTTTTTACTTTCATGCATTGGAGAAGGAAATGGCAACCCACTCCAGTGTTCTTACCTGGAGAATCCCAGGGACGGGGGAGCCTGGTGGGCTGCCATCTATGGGGTCGCACAGAGTCAGACACTACTGAAGCGACTTGGCAGCAGCAGCAGCAGCAACCAATACACACACTTGGACTTCCCTGGTGGCTCAGACAGTAAAGCGTCTGCCTACAATGTGGGAGATCTGGGTTCAATCCCTGGGTTGGAAAGATCTCCTGGAAAAGGAAAGGGCAACCCACTCCAGTGTTCTTGCCTGGAAAATCCCATGGATGGAAGAGGCTGGTAGGCTACAGTCCATGGAGTCACAAAGAGTCGGACACAACTGAGCGACTTCACTTTCTCTCTTTACCAATACATAAAGCTCTCACACATATTCCAGTTTGAAAAGAAAGTCTATAATCACAAATGAATATCTTGTGTTACAGCCTCCGACAAAATTGCCTGCATGCTTCATAATGTATTTCCTGTAGCTCAATAAAAATGAAGCATCCACAGTAGTATAATAAATATAATATTCAAAAGATAATTTTGTTTTACACTTCTAAATATCCATCAGTATATTAACTGGAGTAATTACCACTCACCCATCCCTTTAAATCTCAGTGGTTTAAAACAACAAAGGTTTAGTTCTCTTCCAAATCACCACCTGCTTGCTGCAGTGTCATCTGGGTGTCAAGCAGCCAGAAGCAACACAGACGCACACAGGGAGGTCAGACCAGACCAGGTCAGACTTGGCCTCTCAGTCCGGAAGTGACACACCCTGGCCCTGCTCACATTCCATTGGCCAGAACCCGTCACATGACCCTACCCAGATCCCAAGGGACAGGCAAGGGTGGTCTCCCAGTGATCAAGAGGAAAGTGAAGTGGTTTGTTGAACAGGTGACATTGTTCTTGCCTCAAATGCACATCAAACTTCCCAGTTCCTTAAGGAGGAAGGAGGAAGGAAGTGGTCTTCACTGATGTGGGTACCAACTTCACATACATCATGTTTAAACAGAAAGGAGACTTGGGAACCAGATGTGTTATTCCCATTTTATAGATGAAGAAACCAAAGCACAGAGCTAATAAACAGGAGAGTGAGAAGCTGACCCCACATCTATGACTCCAAGGTCATGTGACTTCTCAATCGACCTCAGTCTCAGGTGGATCCAAGTGTGGCCCACAGCCTCCCTGCGTCAGAGTCATTGAGGTGCCTCTTCAAATTGTGGGATCCTGAACAATAAACAAAATGAAAAGACAACCCACAGAAATCAGGAGAAAATATTTACCAATGATGTGACCAATAAGGGATTAGTCTCCAAAATTTACAAACAGCTCATGACACTCAGTAGCATCAAAACAAACAGCCCACTCAAAAACTGGGCAGAAGACTTAAAATACACATTTCTCCAAAGAAGACACACAGATGGCCAATAGGTACACGAAAAGATGTTCAACATCACTAATTATTAGAGAAGTGCAAATCAAAACTACAATGAGATATCCCCTCACACCAGCCAGAAAGGCTATCACCAAAAAAAAAAAAAAAAAAAATCCACAAACAGTAAATGCTGGAGAGGGTGTGGAGAGAAGGGAACCCTCCAGAACTGTTGGTGGGAACGTAAATTGGCGCAGCCACTGTGGAGAACAGTATGGAGGTTCCTCAAAAAACTAAAACAAGAGCTACCAAATGACCCTGCAGTCCCACCCCAAGCATATATCTGGAGAAAAACATGATCAAAAGGATACATGCATCCCCATGTTCATGGCAGCACTGTTTACAACAGCCAAGACGTGAAAGCAACCTAGATGTCCATCAGCAGAGGAAAGGATAAGGAAGATGTGGTACATACATACAAGGCAATCTTACTCACCCACTAAAAAGAAGGACATAATGCCATTTGCAGCAACATGATGAACCTAGAGATAGTCATACAGTGAAGTAAGTCAGACAGAGAAGGAGAAATATCGCATGACATCCCTTATGTGTGGAATCTAAAAAGAAAGGATACAAGTAAACTTAGAAAACAGAAAGACTCATTGATTTGGAGAACAAATTTATGGTTGCCAGGGGAAGGGACAGTTAGGAAATTTGGGATAGACACGCACACACTGCTATACTCAAAATGGATAACCAGCAAGGACCTACTGTATAGCACGGGGAACTCTGCTCACGTTATATGGCGACCTGGGTGGGAGGGGAGTCTGGGAGAGCATGGATCCATGTATATGTATGGCTGAGTCCCTTCAGTGTTCATCTGAAATTATTACAACATTGTTAATCAGCTACACCCCAATACAAAACAGAAAGTTCATAAATAACACCGAAACAAACAACAACAACAAAAATTGTGGGTTCCTGAGCTGCACACCACACTTATTGAATAAAAACCCAGGTTACAGGAACTTGCACTTTTAACAAGTTTCCAAGGGGACTCCATACCATTGATCACGCTATCTTTAGCACTCAACAGCAAATTCTAAAATAATGTCTTTCAAGAAAGTAGAACAATATACGGGAAAAAGAAGAGATTCGGTAGGTTTAGGAGGGGAGAGGCCTTGTGACAAACTGAAAATCCTTCAGATGAAAGCACTTATCCAGAGACTAAATTCTTCAGATGAAAGACTCAGAAGCTGTGAACCCCGGCCCTCAACCAGTGAGTGATCTTACGCGCACTCACCAGTGCTGAATCTATTCTGAAGGAAGATGACATTGTCTCCACAGGAATCAGTGGACTCACGCTAAATGATCTCTAAAGCCCACTGTGGTTCTAGGAAATTGTGAGAACTATAAAGTGAGACAATAAAACAAGTACAGAATGAGAAAAGTAATAACAGTATTTAAAATAACAGCTGATCTCGGCAAAGGGCTTTTTGTTGAACAAAGACGAGCTTCTTCTAAAATGTATAGGGAAAGGCAGAAAAACTAAAATAACTAAAAGCAATCTGGGAAAAGAATAAGGAGCGAGGAGTCACAGTACCCCGTTTTGAGGCTCACTCTGTAATCAAGACAGCGGGGTATTTATTAGCAGAGGCATAGACACACAGATCAATACAACAGATTTAAGAACCCAGAAATAGCTCATCAGTATGGCCAATGAATCTTTTTTACAGAGACACAAAAGCAACTGACTGGAGGAAGTACAGTGTCTTCAATAAATGGTGTCAGAATGATTGTTTATCCATACTCAAAAAAAAGGAAAGAATTTCAATCTAAACCTCATACCTTAAACAAAAATTAAATCAAAATAGATCCTAGTTGTCAATGTAAAACATAAAAATATAAAGCTTTTAGGAACAAACAGAGGAGAAAAGTCTTTATAATTCAGGGTTAGGCAAAGAAATTGCAGACGTAACAAAAGCATGATCGATAAAGGAAAAAATTCAATAAATTAAAAACTTTCACTCTAAAAAACATCCTGCAAGGGGATGCCCCATAAAGGGAGAAAACATTTGCAAACCACATATCTAACAAAGGCCTTGTACGCTGAACATATGAACTTTCTAAATTCAATAGTAAGAACACAAAGAATCCAATTTTTAAAAGGAGCAAAAGACTGGAAACCAGTCCATCACTAAAGAGAATATAGAGATGACAAATAAGTTCATGAAGAGATGTCCAGCACCACTAGCCATTAGGGAAATGCAAATTAAAGTAACAGTGAGATACTGCCTCAGCTCTTAGGATGGCAAAAATAAAACACAGCAGTGCAGAGACACTGGAGGTCGCCCACGTTGCTGGTAGAAATGTAAAATGGGACGGCACCAGAGAAAACAGCTTGACGGATTGGTTTTTTTTTTAAGTTAAATATACACTTCACACATGACTCAGCAATCACAATTTTAGGGAATGAAAAATGCTCACACAAAGTGGACATAAGTTTTCACAGCAGCGTTGTCTGCAATAGCCAAAGAACTGACGACAACCCAAATGTCTTTCAAACAGTCAATGGACGAACGAACTCGGGGCCACGGCTCAGCAGTGAAAAAGCAAGGACTGCTGTCCCACGACCAACCTGGATGGGTCTCAAGGTCATTACACTGGGTGGAAGAGTGATCTCCAGATGTGTGATTCCCCTTGCACGACGTTCTCCAAAAGTGATGGAGAACAGATCCACGGTGTCCGGGAAGGGGTGACCATGACGGGACAGCCTTTGTGCAAACAGGACAATCCTGCACCCTACTGGGGGACGGTCACGTGAAGGTGTGTCCTGAAATGTCACAGAAGTGTACACACACATGGATACACAAAAGACAGCATGAAAAAGAGTGAAATCCAAACGAGGCCTGTGCTTAATAGTGTTGTACCAAGGGCAGTTTCCTGGGTTTCATGAAGCATTGTCACTACAGAAGATACCATCATTACATGGAGCTGCAATGGTTTCAGGAGAATTTCCTACACTCTTTCTTCAGCTTCTTGTGAGTCTAAATGATTTCAAAGTAAAAAGTTTAAAGCCAGCTGACATCATCAGGACTTCCCTGGTGGTTCAGTGGCTAAGACTCCACGCTCCCAGTGCAGGGACCTGGGTTCAATCTCTGGTCAGATCAGATCACAGCAAATACTTAGCACGCAGCAAGTAAAGATCCCACGTGCTGCAACTAAGACCCAACACAGGCAAATAACTAAACATACTTTAGAAATCAAAACAGCTGATCATTTGTTGAGTAATCTCTAGGTAGCTGTACTGTTCTGAGAACTTTGTGTTTATCCACATATTGAATACTTAAATCTTTACAGTAGACACTGTGTTCATCGCATTTTACAGAGGAGGAAACTGGGTTTCAGAAAAGGGATGCAATTTGGGCACAGATGCAGTTGGTAAACCCAGGATGCCAGCCCCAGAGTCTTAGCCGATAAGTAGTATTAAAAAAAAAAAAAAAAAAAAAAACAGCAAATCAAAGAAAATGTCAGAACAGGAGTTAATAATATGGAAGAAAAGAAAAAGGACCCAAAAGAGAGAACCATGACCATCACAGAAAAGACTGGGAAGTGGTCATTCCTGGCCACTCTGTACGTGTCCCTAGGAGGACACGTGGTCCCTTTTGATCCATGTGTTTCTAAAGCCCGAGGAGGACCCAGAGAGAGGCAAAGAGCTTTGTCAAAAGAGTACCAGTCAGAGGAATCGAAAGAAAGAATGAAACTGGCAGTTCATTCGACTCAAAATTAAACCTGTGTGGCAAGCCCCCCTCCCCGCCCTCCAAGGCAGCACAGGCCCCGGGGAGGGCGTGCAGTGCATTATCTGACTGCATCAGCTGGCCCATTTTACAGACAAAGAAACTGAGCTGCAGACGGGCTGAGCTCCGGCTAAGTCCCTCGGCTGCCAGGGTGGACAGGGGAAGTTCCAGCCCATGCTCTTCTGCCTTCAAGGCCAGACTTCCCACTACACAACACACTCTGCTAAGTTCAAAGATGTAAGGGCTTGACCAGTCCTCTGCCTGCTGGCACTTTTTTTTTTTTAAATCAATGATGTTCCTTTCCAGTTGCAAAAACTTCCATCCATCGCAGTGCAGCTAACCTGGTTTGACATCAGCTCCACCTCCCCTGATCTCTACCTCGCTGTTTTTGTGGGACCTCATTCATCCCATAAGTTAACCCACGTTTCTGATTATCACTCTCTTGACAACCTCCCTGTGGATGTGACAAGTCGAATTAGAAGAAACTTAAGAGAAAGGGGAAGAACAATGACCCTCGTTCGACAGATGAGAACCTGAGCTGCCCGCTCAGGGAGGTGGCTGGGAAGCGACTTCAGGACAGGTGGGGAGGGAACGCCCTGAAGATTTCAAAACAGAACCAGTGCTCAGCACAGAGCAAATGCCCCTGGAGGACTCCTCCCATCTGGCCATGTGGACGGTGATGGAGCTGCAATTACCATGTCAGAAGAGGCACCCACGAAACTGCCCTGGGTGTGTAAGTATGTGTGTGTGCCCCAACAGAATTTCATTTATGGAGACTGAAATTTGAATTTCCTTTCACCTTTGGCCAATTTTTTTAATTAGTAGGCGAACTTTTGGAGATGTTTTAAGTGTACAGAGAAACTGAGATGAAAGTACAATCTCCATGAACTCCCAACCGCCCCATGGGAGTTTCCCCTATTACTCACATCTTTCATTCCTACGGAACATTCCTTACAACTGATGAACTAATACAGATACTTAATTATACATTATTGACTACAGACTTGATATATCTTTTGTCACCCGAATGTTATTGACCAGAGATATTTCAATTTTGGCTTACATAACAAATCACCAGCTACAGATGTCAGTTACTGCAAAAAAAAACCCAGTCAGTAAGGCGTTAATACGCTTTTCATTAAGGTTTGCTCTTGGTGACACAGCCTATCGTTTCTGCCAAATGCAGACAAGTCCCCACCATCACGAGATCACACAGAATAGCGTCACTGCCCTAAAAGTCCCGTGTGCTCTGCCTATTCATCCCTTCCCCTCCCCAACTCCCGGCAACCACGGATCTTTTTTATTTTTGTTTATTTTTGCCTGCGCTGGGTCTTCATTACTCTGCTCGGTCTTTCTCAAGTTGTGGTGCTCGGGCTTCTCCTTGCAGTGGCTTCTCTGGTTGTGAGCACAGGCTCCAGGGCACGAAGACTTCAGTGGCTGCAGCTCCAGGCCCTAGGGCTCGGGCTCAGTAGCCGTGGTACATGGGTTTAGATGCTCTGCAGCATGTGGGATCTTCCCGGACCAGGGGTCAAATTCGATTAAATCTGATCAAATGTGTCCCCTGCACTGGTAGGTAGAGTGCAATTCACTGCACCACCAGGGACATCCCAAATCACTCTTTCCACTGCCTCTAGAATTTTACTTTTTGCTGAATGTCATAAAGTTGGAATCACACAGTACGCAGCTTTTTCAGACTGGCTTCTTCCATTTAGCCACGTGCATTTAAGTTTTCTCCATGTCTTCTCATGACTTGAGAGATTTTTTTAATAGACTTTTTTAAGACCAGGGCTTCCCTGGTAGCTCAGATGGTAAAGAACTTGTCTGCAGTGTAAGAGATCCAGGTTCAATACCTGGATGGGGAAGATCCCCTGGAGGAAGGATGGCTATCCACTCTGGTATTCTTGCCTGGAGAATTTTATGGACAGAGGAGGCTGGTGGGCTACAGTTCACAGGGTTGCAAAGAGTCAGACACAACTGGCTCTTTCTTTCACTTTCTTAGGAACAGTTTTAGGTTTGCAGAATAGATCGGAAAATACAGATCATTCCCCCAAACTCCCCCAAAGTCCCACACACTCACGTTCACAACTTGTACTAGTGTGATGCACTTGTTACAACTGATGAACTACTGTTGGTCCACTATTACGAACTGAAGTTCACACTGTGACATGAAGCACCAGTCTATGGCACATGGATAAGAATGAGTGTATCCACCGGTTTCATCACTGAGTAATATTCCATGATATGTGTGTATCATGCTGTTGCTGCTGCTAAGTCACTTCAGTCGTGTCTGCCTCTGTGCGACCCTATGGACAGCAGCCCACCAGGCTTCTCTGTCCACAGGATTCTCTAGGCAAGAATACTGGAGTGGGTTGCCATTTCCTTCTCCCGGATGTACCATTGTTATCCATTTACTGCTGAAGGAATTTTGGGGCCATTTGGAGCCACTATGAATAAAAGTGCTATACTGCAAATGTTTGTGTTCAGGGTTCCATATGGACCTAGTTTTCAATTGATTAGAAGAATACTTAGGAGCATGATTGCTGGATCGTGCGGTGAAAATATGCTCAGCTTTGTAGAAACTGCAAACTGTCTTCCAAAGCAGCTGTGCCATTTTGCACCCCCACCAGCAACGAACGAGAGAGCCCGTTGCTCCACCTTCCTTGCCGGCACTCGGTGCTGCCAGTGTTTTAGATTCAGCCATTCCAGTCATCTGGAGTGACATCTTGCTGCTGCTACTGCTGCTAAGTCGCTTCAGTCGTGTCCAACTCTGTGCGACCCCATAGACGGCAGCCCACCAGGCTCCCCGTCCCTGGGATTCTCCAGGCAAGAACACGGGAGTGGGTTGCCATTTCCTTCTCCAATGCATGAAAGTGAAAAGTGAAAGTGAAGTCACTCAGTCGTGTCCGACTCTTTGCAACCCCATGGACTGCAGCCTACCAGGCTCCTCCATCCATGGGATTTGCCAGGCAAGAGTACTGGAGTGGGGTGCCATCGCCTTCTCTGGAGTGATATCTTCTCACTTTAACCCAACTATATATATATATTTTAAAGTACATTGTTCAACTCCCTAAAGTAAAAAGCAACTTCTGATAAACTGCATAATAAACTGCAAGGAATCAGCTCTGAATGGTCATTCTCAGAAATTCCAATCACAAAAGAAGGCTCTGTTGAGAGAGAAAAATTAATCTTTAAAACAATTCATTCCTATTGCTGAATGCAAGGCTGACATATGATTTGGAACCGAAACACACTGAGCTTGAAGAAAACAAATCGAAATTTGTCCCATCATCACTAATATGTTAAAATACAAACTTTCAAAGGCAGTTGGACACCTGAAGTTGAGAGATTAAAAAAAAAAACTGTCTTCTAGTAACCACTGGCCACATACAGGCATTTTCTCTGACATTCCTGGATTTGCTTTGACAACGTTCTCAGATTTAAACACTGTGCACTCCTAAATTGCTTCATACCATTTCTAAGGCACTAAAACTTGAACAGCAGGGAGGGGAGGGGGGGCTGTGCTTTCTCCTTCTTCTATAGCTTGTCCAGATGTTCTCTAGCACTTTTTATAGAAACTAGAGCACCAGAATAATGAGAAGAAAGGTTTCACTGTCTATTATTACACCTGTTATGGCTTGAATTTTCATAAAGACATTCTCTTGCTATATTTATGTCAAAGCAGCATTTCACACCTGCATGTTGATACAATGGTTTTGATGTTCATTAACTCAACAAAGATTCAGGCAATAAAGTGCAAATAATTCTTGAAAGAAGTCACTCGTTTTCATTTTCTTTTTTGCATCGATGTGAACTTGCTATATGAAACTTAACATAATCAAAAGTCATATAACACATCTGCCTTGAAAAATTATTGGCAAGACATCTTAAATTTTTTAACAGCCCATTTAATATTCCCATTCTTAGCAGGCATGATATAACCCATATGAAACAAGTGCTTTATCCTCAGCTCTAGATGTGCTGTTTATGGCAGCTCCTCTAAAGCCTTGGAAACAGTCCATAATGAGGTGGCAAAGATGCCTGAACACTTTTCCAAACCAAATGGCAAAACATTTAAGAGAAGCATCAAAAAAGAATTTGCCAGGAAAAAACCTAACATTTGGAATACCTTTTCTTTGCATTCTTGAGGATACATTTTGGAGGATACATTCAAATACTTCTGTGTTTGACCTCTGGCTACCTATGAAAATTGAGGCAAAGCATCCCCATATTTTATAAAGCAACATCCTCTAGTGTAAGATCCTTCAGGGCAAAAAGCTGAAACACCCACACTTTGGTAATGCTAAGAAAATTCTCCCCATTACTTTGCTGTCAACCTAACCAGAGTGTCTACGTAGTCTGCTGAAAGCCTTTTTAAGGGGAGTCTTGGGGCTTGTTGTTGTCAAATCACTAAGTCGTGTCCGACTCTTTGCGACCCCATGGGCTGCAGCACGTCGGGCTTTCCTGTCCCTCGCCAACTCCCAGAGCTTGCTCAAACTCATGTCCATTGAGTCGGTGATGCCATCCAACCATCTCATCTTCTGTCACCCCCTTCTCTTCTAACTTATTTTAAAATTTCCAGAGAAGGACTTTTGGCTCAGAGGATACTGAGTATCAGGCTGAACTGAAGGTGTCTTTGCCAAGTTAACCACACACCCTGACTAATCACGTTGGGAAGCCTCCAGGACAAGAGGTACAGATGTTTAATGCAGTACAAATAACTGGAGGATTTTGGTAATTTAGTGCTTTCCTTTTTCACCCACAGCTTGATAAACATAGTACTCTCATCTACACCAAAGACGGAAAATTTTCTAGCATACAGTTACAGGTTGAATTGTGTCCCTCTCAACAACAAAGTAAGCACACTGTTGTTGATATGCCCAGAACGTCAAAGTGTGACTTGTTTGGAACCAGGGTCTTTTCAGATGCAATGAAGCCATCTCATTGGAATCAACTGGTCAATGGGATAGGGTGGTCCCTAATCCAATACGGCTGGAGTCCTTATAAGATGATGTGAAGACACAGGGAGAGAACACGGTGATGAGACAGATATTACAGAGAGCGAGAGTTGCAGCTGCAGGCCAAGAAAGGCCAAGAATTAACACCCACGGCCAGGGCCAGGAAAAGGAAAGAAGAACTGTCCCCTACAGGCTTCAAAGGGAGTATGGTCCTGCCCATGCTCTCAGAGGCACAGACTTCAGATGTCTGACCTCCAGATTTTTGAGACAATACATTTCTGTTGTTTTAAGCCACCCAGCTTGTGGTCATTTTTTTGTGGCATTCTTCCAAAACTAATACACAACATGATCAAGTGGGATTTATTTACTGGGATGCAAGGATGGTTCAGCATACACAAGACAACCAATGTGATACACCACATTAACAGAATGAAAGATAAAAATAATAGACTCATCTCAATAGATGGAGAAAAGCATCTGACAAAAATACAACATGCTTTCATGGTAAAACTCCTAACAAACTGAATACAGAAAGAACATACATAAAGCCCATCTATGATAAACCCCCAGCCAGCATTATACTCAATGGTGAAAGCTTTCCCTGTAACAACAGAGACAAGAAAAGGGTGTCCAATGACACCACTCCTATTCAACCCGGTACTGGAAGTCCTAGCCAGAGCAATCACGTAAGAAAAAGAAACGAAAGTAAGAAGGAGAAGTGTCTTTGTTTGCAGATAACATGATTTTATATTTTAAAAATCCTAATGACTCCGTGAAGAAATTGCTAGAAGTAATCAGCTAAATCAGTAAAATTGCAGGTTACAAAATCAAAATATGGGAAACAGTCATGATTTTATATACTAACAATAAAACACCAGAAAAAGAAATAAAGAAAACAAGCCCATTGACAATAGTATCAAAAACAATCAAATACTTAGTAATAAACTTATCCAAAGAGGTGAACGATCTGTACATTGAAAACTATAAGACTTTGATGAAAGAACTGAAAAGATACAAACAAGTAGAAAGATAGCCCATGTTCATGGATTGGAAGAATGAATATTGTTAAAATATTCCTATTACCCAAAACCAGCCATAGAGTCAAAGCAATTCCTATTAAAATTCCAATAATATTTTTCATGGAAATATAAAAACTACCCTAAAATCTGTACGGAGGCACAAAAGACGTCCAAATGGCCAAAGCAATTATGGCAAAGTAGAGCAAAGTTGGAGGCACCATGCTTTCTGATTTCAAACTGTACTACAAAGCTGTAGTAATGAACACAGTGTGGTACTGGCATAAGAATAGACACAGAGACCAATGGAACACAATTGAGAGCCCAGAAATAAATCTATGTATATATGTCTCTTCAGTAAATGGTATTGGGAAACCTGAATACCAACAAGTAGAAGAATGTGCACCACTCCCAAAAATGAACTTGGAATGGATTAGAGACTTAAATTTAAGATACAAAACCACAAGGTATGAGATATAAATCTTATACCACAAGACACAAAACTGCTAGAAGAAAACACAGAAGGAAAAGCCCCTTGGCATTGGTCTTGGCAGCGATTTCCTGGACATGTCGCCAAAAGAGCAAGCAATAAAAGCAAAACAAATAAGTGGAAATAGGGACTTGCCCAGCAGTCCAGTGGTTAGCACTTCAATCTTCCAATGCATGGGTTCAATCCCTGGTTGGGGAATTGAGATCCCACACGCCCTGAAGCCAAATTTTAAAAAAAAGCAGGACTACATCAAACGAAAAAGCTTCTGCATATCAACAAAATGATAAAGCAACCTACTGCATGGGAGAAAATATTTGCAGATCATATATCTGATAAGAGGTTACCCTGGCGGCTCAGACAGTAAAGCATCTGCCTGCAATGCAGGGGACTGGGGTTCGATCCTTGGGTTGGGAAGATCCTCTGGAAAAGGAAATGGAACCCACTCCAGTACTCTTGCCTGGAGTCTACAGTCCATGGGGTCGCAGAGAATTGGACACGACTGAGCGACTTCACTTTCACTTTTCTTTTATCTGATAAGGGCTCAATATCCAAAATATATAAAGAACTCATACAACTCCACAGCAAAAAACAAACAATCCAAGTTAAAAGTCAGTGGAAGAATTTATTTTCCAAAGAAGACATCCAAATGGCCAACAATTACATGAAAAGGTGCTGGAAGTCACTAATCGTCAGGGTAATGCAAACTGAAACCACAATGAGGTATTACCTCACACCAGGGAGAATGGCTATCATCACAAAGAACACAAGTAACAAATGTTGGGAAGATGTGGAGAGAAGGGAGCCCAAAGGAGTACGTCAAGGCTGTATATTGTCACCCTGCTTATTTAACTTCTATGCAGAGTACATCATGAGAAACGTTGGGCTGGAAGAAGCACAAGCTGGAATCGAGATTGCTGGGAGAAATATCAGTAACCTCAGATATGCAGATGACACCACCCTTATGGCAGAAAGTGAAGAAGAACTAAAGAGCCTCTTGATGAAAGTGAAAGAGGAGAGTGAAAAAGTTGGCTTAAAGCTCAACATTCAGAAAACTAAGATTATGGCATCTGGTCCCATCACTTTATGGCAAATAGATGGGGAGACAGTGGAAACAGTGTCAGACTTTATTTTTTTGGGCTCCAAAATCACTGCAGATGGTGATTGCAGCCAAGAAATTAAAAGATGCTTACTCCTCGGAAGGAAAGTTATGACCAACCTAGATAGAATATTGAAAAGAAGAGCTATTACCTTGCTAATAAAGGTCCGTCTAGTCAAGGCTATGATTTTTCCAGTGGTCATGTATGGATGTGAGAGTTGGACTGTGAAGAAGGCTGAGCGCCAAAGAATTGATGCTTTTGAATTGTGGTGTTGGAGAAGACTCTTGAGAGTCCCTTGGACTGCAAGGAGATCCAACCAGTCCATTCTAGAGGAGATCAGTCCTGGGTGTTCTTTGGAAGGACTGATGCTGAAGCTGAAACTCCAGTACTTTGGCCACCTCATGCGAAGAGCTGACTCATTGGAAAAGACTCTGATGCTGGGAGGGATTGAGGGCAGGAGGAGAAGGGGACGACAGAGGATGAGATGGCTGGATGGCATCACCAACTCGATGCACATGAGTTTGGGTGAACTCCAGGAGTTGGTGATGGACAGGGAGGCCTGGCATGCTGTGATTCATGGGGTCGCAAAGAGTTGGACACGACTGAGCAACTGAACTGAACTGAACTGAATGCACCATTGGTGGGAATGCAAGCTGGTATAGCCATTATGAAAGCCACTCTGGCAATTCCTCAAAAAAGTAAAATCAGAATTACCATATGATCCAGCAATCCCACTTCTAGATATTTATCCAAAGGAGTTAAAAATCAAGACCTTATAGAGCTATCTGCAATCCCATATTCCTTGCAATATTACTCATACTACCTAAGATATGAAAACAATCTAAGTATCCTTTAACAGATTAATGGATAAATAAGATGTGATCTACCTAAGCTTATAAGATTAACAACTTCTAGGCATCTAAGGCACAGCATGATGATTACAGGAATACTGTGTCATATGTTTGAATGCTGCAAAGAGAATAGATATTTAATAGTCTCACCACAAAAAAGAAATAGCAATTATGTAACAAGATGGAGTTGTTGCTAATACATAGTTGCTAATACTATGGCAGCAATCATTTTGCCATATATAAATGCATCAAATCAAATGTTATACACCTTAAACATTCACAATGTTGTATGTCAATTACATCTCAATAAAGCTGAGGGGAAATTAAAAAAATTAGCCATCAACAGAAAAAAGACAGCTGGGGACTCCCGGGTGACCCAGTGGCTGAGACTCTGTGCTCCCAATGCACAGGGGCCCAGGTTTGATCACTGATCAGGGAACTAGATACCACAGGCCATAACTAAGACCCAGTGAAGCTAAATAAATTTTTAAAATAATAAACATTTTAAAAACTGTTTTAAAAAAGGAAGCTAGCACATATACCTTGTTAAAAATGGGTTCAGGAGTCAGATAATGGTTCAAACTCTGCTGTCTGGATTAACTTTCACAGCATTCAAAGCTCCTCTGGGTAAGTCTTGCTACAATGAGCGGTCCCCAGGGGTCAGATCCTGTCCAGGCCCACCGCCAGGGCCCTGCTTCTGGTCCCACACTTTGGCAAGAAAGCAGCCTCCAGTGTCACCACGCAGATGAAGGTCTGTGATCAGAATCCACTCGGGGGGAGGGCCCTCCGGGGATGTGTGAGTCTGTTTTTTGTTTCTTTGATATTTAATAAACCCAAAATAAACCGGGAAACTCATTTTACCTTAAAATTAAAATACACGGAGGCTATCTCATGTCATATTCATTAATCTTAAAAATATATTACTTTTATACCTATAAAGTAGCTTTGACTAAAAAGTTTGTGTTCACCCAAAATTCATATGCTGACCCCCTAACCCCAGTGTAATGGTATTTGGAGATGGGGCCTTTAGAAGGGCCTCCTTAGGGTTAGGAGGTCATGAGGGTAGAGTCTGAATGACGGGATTTTTGCCTTTATAGGAAGAGATGCCAGAAAGCCTGGAGTGTGAGTGTGTGTCTGTGTGTGTGTGTCTGTCTGTCCTGTCTCTCCCTCAACCACATATGTGAAGACACAGCAGGAAGGCAGAAGTAAAAGCCAGGAAGAGCGTCCTTGCTGGAAACCCACGTGCTGGCACGTGGACCCCCAGCCACCAGAACTGCGAGAACGAAACGTTTGCTGTTGAAGCCTCCCAGGCCATGGTGTTTTGTATGGGAGACTGAGTTGACTAAAACTGTTGTTATACACAAGTGAGAACCTAAGTTAATGAAATGGTGAAAACACCTCAAATACTATAGCAGTAGTCAGACATCAGCTGGGTCAGAACTCCCTCCCTGGAAGTCCTCAGCTGCTTTGGTGGTGGGGTAGTTTAGTCGCTAAGTCGTGTCCAACCCTTGTGACCCCGTGGACTGTAGCTCACTAGGCTCCTCTGTCCATGGGATTTCCCAGACAAGAACACTGGAGTGGGTTGCCATTTCCTTCTCCAGGGGATCTTCCCGACTCAGGGATCGAACCCCTGTCTGCTGCATTGCAGGCAGATTCTTTACCAACTAAGCCATCAGGGAAGTCCTCAGCTGCCCTAAGTACAGTTCAGTTCAGTTCAGTTCAGTCGCTCAGTCATGTCCGACTCTGCGACCCCATGAACCGCAGAACACCAGGCCTCCCTGTCCATCACCAACTCCCAGAGTTTACCCAAACTCATGTCCATTGAGTCGGTGATGCCATCCAACCATCTCATCCTCTGTCATCCCCTTCTCCTCCTGCCTTCAATCTTTCTCAGCATCAGGGTCTTTTCAAATGAGTCAGTTCTTCACATCAGGTGGCCAAAGTACTGGAGTTTCAGCTTCAACATCAGTCCTTCCTATGAACACCCAGGACTGACCTCCTTTAGGATGGACTGGTTGGATCTATTGTGTGTCAACTAAGTTGCTGTGCCCCTCTGCTTTCAGTAGCAAATAAGACCTGTTTACTCTGTATTGCATGGCACAGCCCTGTTCCCGGGGGTGGGCTCTCAGGGCAAAGCAGAACAGGACGAGGGGAGGGAGAAGGGGGCCCCCCGTCCTCTCCCCGGGACACCTGGGCCTGAGCCCTTGTCTGAGCCTCCTCCCCGTTAGTGATGCCCACACAAAGGCGTGGCACGTTAGGAGTCAAGGGCCTGCACGGAGCCAGGCTGCCCCTCTGCCCGCCTCCCTGGTGCTGAACCCTTGTCCAGAGTGCCAGGCGAACACCTGTTTCCCCACTGCCCCATCACCTCTCGGATCAACCCCATGTCCTTGGCTTATTGGAGTCACTTCATTAAAGGATGGGCACAAAGGGGACTTCCTGGTGGTCCAGTGGCTAAGACTCCACGCTCCCAGCGCAGGGGGCCCAGGTTCGATGCCTGGTTAGGGAAGAAGATCCTGCACATCCCAACTAAAGAACCCACATCACAACAAGGCCCAGTGCAGTCAAATAAATAAAAACAAATAAGTAAGGGATGGGCAGAAGGGAGCAGCTCTGAGGTATCCAGCGTCCACTTTCCTCCTTGTCTTTTCACTCCCCTGTTCTTTCAACCAGTTGAGAAGCCCTCTCACACAATTTCCCAAATTTCATGATATTATTCCCAGGAAGGATGTATAAGACATGCCAGAACCCCAGAGAAAATACCTCTGAAATAAGCCCCACTTTTGCATAGTATTGGGGCCACTTTATAGAGAACAGCTGACTTTTTTTATGTTCTCTGCTTTTTTGAATCTGGAAAGTATTGACAGGTCCATAAAGACACACTGGTTTGCTATTTTTAATACATCTGCACAACACTACCTGTCTGGCAAAAATCAGTGTTCACGATAATTGAGGGTCACTGGTACCGGATATCCATAGCCAACAGTGCTTCCCTCAACTTGAGACAGATCTCTAACATCCTTCTAGGATTCTCTATTCAACAAGAATAGGACAAAAGTACTTCCTCTCGGAGGTTTTATGAAGTTTTTTACCTTGATTACTTAATGCATCATTTTATACCACTTGGATATGCTTACTTTCATAGGCAAATCGGAGTCCTTGAGACAATGGTTTCAGATGTATCATTCATTAAAGAAAGCAATGACTTACATTTCATCATCTGTTTTCATTAAAATATCTTAAGGAAATGGTTCTGCCTTAAAGGCTCTCTTCCTGAGTTCGTATGCAACCAAATCATCTTATTCTTTTCCATGAAAAACCTTAATTCTTGCAAGTTAGAGTTGGTGACTTTAATATTTAGTAATAGCTGCAATCATTCTTTTTTATTTACCATATGCAGTTGGCAAGATTTTTATTTTACTATTTTTCTTTTCCATTTTATGATAATGCTCTCTTTTTTGTATGATAATGTCATAAGCCTAATTTTCTCTTCAGCTAGGTCTTGGATATTCCCCTCAAAGGCTGATATTTTAAATGAAAACATTTAAAACTTAATGTTAGCAGAATGGTTATGTGGTCACATGCATACATGGGGAAATAAGCCTACAGACTCCGTTAATAATATTCCATGCAAATTAACGCGGCACATATAGTAAGCAGCTTCCCTTCAGGGCTGAGCTATATTGTAAAACTGAGGCTAAAGTTTTAAAAAGATAATAAAATGGAGAGCAAATAACTAGGAATCAGCTTGTCAACTTCTGTTGCAGGGCTGACGTCTGAATATCATTTGCATCTGATAGAGAAAATCACAATCTAAGGAACACGCTCATTGGATGAGCATCTAGCCTACATTAACACTGGTACTGAGTAGGGCCCTGTGAGGTCCTAGGCACAAAGCTTTTCTGTGTCCTTCTTTCATTTGATTACAGGAAATAACCTTCATTCAGCCTCCATGACCTTCCCTGAGCTCCAACTGGTCAGGTTCAAGCACAAAACCAGAAGAAACACACAGTCAAGACAAACAATAGTGCAGCCTTGGGGCAGGGTCTTGGTTCCCCGTCAATACACACAGAGCATCTTTGAGCTGTTTTGCAGATATGGAAAGCCCCTCCGGGTGAGAGTAGGGTGCTGCCCACCAGCACACAGACTCCAGACCAGTTAGAAGCAGAAGGTTGACGATGCTGACTCCCACTTACCTGTCCACCAACCCATCAGAAGAACACCCAGGAACTGACCACGCCCTCTTTGAACCACTGCTTTGAAACTCTTCATTAGCCCCTCCACACTGGGACACACAGCTTTGAGGACATTAGCCCACTGTGTCCCCCCTTTGCCTGGCATAGCAATAAAGCTATTCTATTCTTCAGTTCAGTTCAGTTCAGTCACTCAGTCCTGTCCGACTCTTTGTGACTGCACGGACTGCAGCACACCAGGCCTCCCTGTCCATCACCAACTGCTTACTCAAACTCATCCATTGAGTCGGTGATGCCCTCCAACCATCTCATCCTCCCCTTCTCCTCCCACCTTCAATCTTTCCCAGCATCAGTGTCTTTTCTACTTCACCCAAAACTCTCTGTCTTAAATTTAATTTAGTGTAGGGGTACAGAGGCCAGATTCAGCTTCAACCTGACCTTTTTTTGTGTGTGTGGTTATTTGTTAACAAACATACCAGATTGGTGTCTCTTGAAGACATTAGCTGAGGCTGGCCCAAGGCATCAGTTCAACAGTTCCTTCAGGGTAATCTGAAGCCCAAGTGCAAGTTGAAGACGCACCTAGTTTAACAGCAGCCGGAGGTTGGGGGTTACAGGAAGGATCAGTTTCAGAAAGGCAGGAAGTGGCAGTGAATCAAGCTTACCAGCATGACAACCAAGGTACTGACAGTACCTTGAGAGCAGGCGCTGAGTAAGAGTTCTCTCTAGTTTCTTATGTCTAATGTGCTGAACCTTTCTGTGTGCCTGAAATTCCCTCCCCACCTCTCAGCATCACTGGGCCCACCCCAGCCCCCAGGCCTCAGCTGCAAAGTCAGTTCCCAAGGGTGGCCCACCTGGGCCAGGCTCTGCCCCAGTGCTGTCTACCGAGACTGCAGAACAGAAACGAAAAACAGACAAGGAGGACCTGCAGGGGACAAATGAGGTGACTTGTCCAGCATGGCAGCCATGCCCCAAGGATGCCCACTTGTCTCTGAGCTCAACCTGACCCCAGACCTACCCTTCTTCTCTCCGCCCTGTAAGATCTGTGCTCTCCCAGGGCTCACTGCTCTGATTACTGATGACCCTCAAAAGTATCAATAACGCTATTCCTAGGGACTTTCCTGCCAGTCCAGTGGTTAAGACTCTGTGCTTCCAATGCAACGGGCATGGGTTTGATACCTGATCCCTGTTTAGGGAACTAAGATCCCATATACCACATGGCAAAAAAAAAAAAGTTATCCCAAAGGGAGGTACAGGAAACTGGAGGAACTGAAAGGCAATAATAGAGGGAAAAAAAAGAATAATAAAAGGGAAAGGGGTACTTGAAATGTATTATGATTGAATGAAATCTAAATGCACAAAGACTGATTCACCTGGAATTTGAACAGTCTAAGGAGATCTCTGCAAGAAGTGATTATGTAAGTGGACAGACATGAACAGGGATGGGGGGTGGGCACAGTGATCTCTCTCCCCTGGCCGAGAGATGCAGGGAAGGAGCTGAGCTGGGCGGCAATGAAGGGGTATTGTAAAGCCGATGCATCAGCATCACTTTTATAGACCATGTTGGGGTATAAAAGCACATACAGAGCGTTACATAACTTCCAAGGTCAGCTAAAACCACCACATACATAATTTGACAAAGGCTTGTTTCATACTATAAATGCCTACTTTTGTGCTCTTTTCCTGAACTTTCATGACTCACCAATAAAGAGATGCAACATTTCATGATGTATTCTCTAATGAATCTGCCTTGTCTATTCAGGATTCTGCAAAGGGAAAACCAGGAGCAAATGTAAATGTTTTCCTAGCCCTTATAAAAGTACAAAATTAAAAAGGCCCATTGCCTTGTAATGGAAATATTCTACTAAATTGAAATCTTATTTTCAAATGATCCAACCAGAACAATCAACAATCACAGGCTTTATGTCCAAACGGGAGAGGAGGGGGCACAGATAACTTGCCCTTGGGTTAGCAGGGTTATATTTAAACAATGAAGGCCAAACATGTCTATATGAAGGGCTCTGAGAAAAATATGCCGGGTATTTTTTTTTTTAATTAATGGGAATTCTGCTCCCAAATTTCTACAGAAAGCTTTTTATTTTCTAATCTGATTATTCACTGCAATTTTAGCCACTGCCAGGAAGAAGTCAGACGACTGTAAAAATCTATGATGTCCCATCTGAAGGGAGGTGACCAACAATTGGGGTCCCTGGGGGCTCCACGTTCCAGTATGAGCTGGGATCGGGTATGTGGGGTCAAGGGGAGAGATGTGCATGAAACAATGAGCTCAGGAGTTCCCCAAGATGCAAGCAAGTGCTGAAAACCACAATCACACCAAGTGTGGGCAACAGGAAGCCAGGTCGGTGATTTAACACTTGACAAAAAAAAAAGTTTCCCTCTCCTCTACACCCACAAAGGAATAGGGCTGCTTTTCCTAATTAGGCCACAGACAACACACAACCGCTCTGACCCCCTCCATTCACCATCGACAGATGGCAAAGTACTACAGCTTCCTGGATTTATAGGGACATATCCATTTGTATTATCTACAAGTGTTTTCTGGAACATTCACTTTTAAAAGAATAGTTCTTGAAACAATAAGGTCCTACTGTACAGCAGAGGGAACTATATTCAGTATCCTGGGATAAACCATAATGGAAAAGAATATGAAAAAGAATATATATATATATGTGTGTGTGATATATACACATACACGTATATTCCACTCACAGAAGAGTCAGTAAAGAATCTGCCTGCAGTGCAGGAGACCTGGGTTCTATTTCTGGGTCGGGAAGATCCCCTGGAGAAGGAAACAGCAACCCACTTCACGTACTCTTGCTGGAGAATTCCACGGACAGAGGAACCTGGCGGGCTACAGTCCACGGGGTTGCAAGAGTCAGACATGACTCAGCGAATAAACCCCCAGACATACACGTATAACTGAGAAGGAGACGACAGAGGACGAGATGGTTGGATGGCGTCACTGACTCAATGCACATGAGTTTGAGCAAACTCTGCAAGATGGTGAAGGACGGGGAAGCCTGGCGTGCTGCAGCCCATGGGGTCTCAAAGAGTCAGACACGGCTCAGTGACTGAACAATAACTGAGTCACTTTGCTGTACAGCAGAAATTCACACAACACTGTAAAACAATTACACTTCAATGAAACAATTCTTTCAAAAGAACAGGTTTTCAAAAGTTGATACAACAAAAAAATGGGAGGAAGGGGGAATAAAAGCTACAAGTTTATAACTTTAGTTGCAACTTGGCATCATTTCAGTCTAAGGAAATCCCTGAAACATTTAAATTTACTTTGTAAGATATAAGATATTTTCATACAATGGAAACAACTAAATGTACCAAGATTGTTTAAAAAGTTTCTTTGTTTCCTTGTAGGAATCATGACACTGTTACATGTGCAAAGTCCACACAAGAGCAGTGTGCAGGGCAGTGTCAGAAACAGCATCACATCCTTACACCTCTCCAGATGCACCACATGCAGCACTTTGTCGTTATCATAGCAACTGTTATTCCCATGGGAGGAAGTCACCCGGACAAGTGGCAAAGAGGGTCAGTGAGAGAATCAGTCCCAGAAACCAGGCACCCAGCCCCCAATCCAGTACTTTTATTATTCAGCCCCTCATTAAGGTCAAGTTTTCTGAAGAAGAAACTCCATCTCCCTAAGAAAGGCGGCATTGCATTGGCGGTTAAGAGTATGGGCTTTGGAGACAAACAATTCTAAGTCCCAGGCCTTGTTCTGCCACATTCCAGGGATGTAACCGTGGACCAGTAACCCCTCCTCCCTGCACTCCGTTTTACCATCTGTACAATGGACCTATGGGAGCCACTGTCATGATACACCAGTCTCCAGCTTTCCCCTCCTCCCAGCGCACAGAAGGCACACTCCTCCACCACCTGCAGCTGGACGGCGCCACGTGACCAGCTCTGACACATGCACTGTGAGCAGAGGAAGGTTTGCGGCATCCAGGTGTGCACAGTGAGGAGTCCACGCACACACGATGCTGTGCACCCTCTCTGGTACCCAGCCCTGTGCTGAGACCAGAGTCACCCAACACCGCACCACCTAACAGATCGCAGCTCAAGCCTTCCTCAGGCCCCTTCTTGTGACGATCAAGTGAAATGGCAGAGGAAGTTCTTAACACAATGCCTTGCACGGTCACCAGTGAACGAACGACGGCCCCCATCTATAGACCTGCATGGGTGAAAAGGGAGACCCAAGATTCAGTCTCAAGACTCCTATTCCATAGTCCACTTATTCTCTCTACAAATGTTTGCAGAGTACCACGTGCCAGGCACTCTGCTGGGAGTTGAATATACCCCCAGGAAATACACACATCTTTAAAGACTGTCTTGGAGAAGGAAATGGCAACCCACTCCAGTGTTCTTTCCTGGAGAATCCCATGGGCAGAGGAGCCTGGTGGGCTACAGTCCATGGGGTCGCAAAGAGTCGGACACGACTGGGCGACTTCCCTTTCCCTTCCCTTTCCCTTTAAAGACTGTCTAGAAACCCCTTTCTGAGGGAGTTAGGGTGCAACTCTTCATGATTATGTACAACTCTTAGATTATATTATGCGTAACTCTTCATGTATACATCCTAGTGACCTGCAGAGGAGTGAATTCCTGCCCTGGCAGGGATCTGAGGGGTCAGAGAGACCACCGAGGACACTTTCAAGGTCTTGACTCGTCCCCTCCCATACATGAGACTCACCAAGCTCTCCTGCCTGCTGATGAGGGCAGTAAACATCAACGCACCTGGTCTACGAGGTCTACAGGGACAGAGCTCTGACTTCCATCAAGGGTGCCGTAGTGAACAATTTATCACATCGCCGTCTCCCGTCACAGCCAACAGCACCCGCCACATATGCAGGTCATTTCATGAAATATGTGAGCTGAATGGGTAGATCCTGATAAATCTCCCAGTATTTTAATCTTTTTTTTTTTTCTCCTCCATTCTTAAAACTATACTTTTCTTGAGAGGGAACTTCTCCAAAGACTCCTTGGACTTTTGGGTGTGTTTTTCCAACTTCAAATTTATTTTAATGATGTGTACAGACGTTAACAAATTACAATTAAAACAAAATCAGTTATGTTCATTACACATAACTTAAAGTCATGCAGCACTGCATGTTAAAAACAACAGCTTCATTCATATACAAAAGAGCATTATTTTGAGACTTGTGATAGTATAATGAAATTTTTATCATAAGCTTCTGGTAAGGAGTATTTCCTAAAGATTTAAAGACCTGGTGAATCAGTTAATGCATTATTAGAAAAGATAGGAAACATTTTAGTAAAGTGAGACTACAAGCAATTAACTTGAAAATTACACCAGGGACGGGGTTGAGCATTCCTGACTGAACACCCAGTTGCTGGTGGACATGTTCTCAAAGTAAGGGCTCTGAACTCCAGATACAGCCATGTTTTCATTAACTTGGGAAAAATGATTACATCTGGAAAATGCATATACTTAGGATCAAAACTCAAAATCGGTCCCCCACAGCATCAGCAAACAACACTGTTAACCCCAGGCAGATCCCAGTAGAATTTCTAAATTCTAATTTAGTGAGGCACAACTGCATTTTCCAGGAGTGATCAGCCACACTCAAATCTAATTTAAACTCCCAACAACCTTGCTTTAGAAAATTTTCCATGAAATCTGGTCTATGCCTGACTTGCCTGCTGTAAATTCTATTAACCAAATTCAGCAGGGCTTTATACTCCTCCTGAACAACGCTACATTTGGAGGGGGAGAAAAACGATTATGAAACATCTAGCAAACACCTTCTATATTTCAAAAAGTATGCTTGGGAGCTTAAGACTTAAATTTTGGTTGTTTTTCCTTTCGGATTATCCAAAAGGCTGGACTCAATGCCTGAATGATCACATTTTCCAAGACACAGAAGACAACCCCTACACTTGGTCCCAGCTGTGAGGCTCAGGCTGCTCAGACATGAAACCTGGTCTCACTCGTCCTCTCCAGCCTTTCTTCAGCAACGATGGAAACTTCTGGAACACCAGGCAGAATTGGTATTATTTTTCTGTCTTGCCTTTCTTTCCTTGGGGTTTCCAGGTCTCTTGGGACATGGAATCTACCCGTGTTCCCACTGACAGGGACCTGCAGACCCCGTCTGTCTCCTGCCAAACATCTCTCATACTCAAGACCCTGTAAAGTCTTCAGGCTCCTTCAGGACTCCCACAGCCTCTGCAGGGCTATACACCCACCTGAACCAGTCCATGCCCAGGGCAGTCTGAGCTGTCTCCAGTGATGTCATCCTTCAGTATCTGCAGGGGATCAGTTCTGGGATCCAGGTTTGCTCAAGTCCCTTATGTAAACTGCTGCAGTATTTGCTTATAACCTATGCACATTCTCCTTTGCTTTAAAATGTCCAGATATTCCAATTCTACTTCTTGTATCTAATACAATGTAAATGCTATGTAAATAGCTGTAAGTTTGATGTAAATGCTATGTAAATAGTTGCTGGCACACAGCAAATTCAAGTTTCACTTTCCGAAAATTCCTTGGATGTTCCTGTCCCAAATATTTACAATCTGCAGTGACTGAACCCTCAGATGCCGAGCCCATGGAGATGGAGGGTCAGTTGTAGACGGAAGTTAATTGGATAAATAAACCAGATCACATCAGGTTAATGAAAGGCCCTACTCTAGCTAAGAAGAGGTCTAGGAAACAGCACTGCTGCTGGGGTTTGGAGCACAGGGCAGACTTGGGAGTCTGCCTGGAGCCCCGCAGACACTCCCGTGTGGGCAGCGGCTGACCTCAACAGCCCTGCTTCAGGACACAGGGTATAAAAATCGGATGTTGTTATGAGCAGATGTGAGCCTTCCAAAAGAAGTACTTTAAAAAAGAATTCTCAACATTCAAGGTACTTTTAAAAAAAAAGTTTTCTTTTTATTTTTTGGCCACACCACATGGCATGCGGGATCTTAGTTCCCCAACCAAGGACTGAACCCATGTCCTCAGCACTGGAGTCCTAACCACTGGACCACCAGGGAAGTCCCAAGGCACTTTTTAAAGTGTAAAGTGTATGAAAACACTTTGTGCTTGTTGCAGCACCGTTTACCGTAGCCAAAACAACAAATGGAAGCAACCTAAACGGCCAGCGACAGAACAATGGACAAAGAGGATGTGGGACATAGATACAATGGAACAGCACTCAGTCATCGAAAAGAATGAAATGATGCCATTTGCAGCAACACGGATGGATCTGGAGACTCATACTGAGTGAAGTAAGTCAGACAGAGAAGGAGAAATATCGTATGACATCCCTTACATGTTGTTGTTTTTGTTGTTTAGTCGCTAAGTCCTGCCTGATTCTTTGCGACCCCGCGGACTACAGCCCATCAGGCTCCTCTATCCATAGGATTTCCCAGGCAAGAATACTGGAGTGGGTTGCAAGTTCCTTCTCCAGGGGACCTTCCTGACCCAGGGATCGAACTCGTGCCTCCTGCATTGGCAGGCAGATTCTTTGCCATGGGGCCATCAGGGAAGCCTGGATTCCCCTATATGCCGAATCTAAAAAGAGGCACTACAAATGAACTTATTTACAAAACAGAAACAGGCTCACAAACTTAGAGAACGAACTTACAGCTGCCAGAAGGGAAGGACTGGGGGAAGGGATAGTTGGGGAGTTGGGGACTGACGAGTACACACTGCCGTATTTAAAATGGATAACCAACAAGGTCCTGCCGTATACCACAGCTGGTTCTACTGTACAGAACTGCGTATGCATATGTGGCAGACTGGATGGGAAGGGACTTGGTGGGAGAACAGACGCACGGATATGTATGGCTGAGTCTCCCAGCTGTCTCCCTGGTACTACCACAACACTGTTAATCCATTACACTCCAATATAACATTAAAAGTTTAAGAATAAAAAATAAAGCATAGGAAAACATTTTGAAATGGAGGGAGAAAACAAAGGAAGAACAAAACCAAACCTGTAGTCGTTCACCCCTCTCCTTACATAAGATCACCTTAAAGGCCTGAAACAAGCAAACGAGAGCCTCCCACAGGGCTGTCTGCGCGCCAGTGCTTTGCTGCAGATGCCTTCATCAAACTTCATCTGTAAAGCGCTAAACAGTAAATATGCCGGGCTTTGCGGGCCACAAAGGGTCTCTGTCATATATACCCTTCTTTGCTTGAATTTTACAAGCTTATGAACATGTAAAAACCATGCCAGCTTGAGAGCCGTGGGTGGGCAGCCTTTGGCCACCGTTGGCCATTATCAGGCTGTAGTCACAGCCTCAGACCATCTTTGGTGCTTAAACAGAGATGCAGGATAACTACCTCTGACAGGACAAAATTGTAGATTAAGCAAAACACAGAAAACTAAGAAGCTTTTGTTCAAAAGGAAAGCGCCTTTCCAGATAGGCACTAAATGAGCTCAGTTCTACCTAAAAGCATTTTCTTGTTTCTACACAATTGCAATTACAAATCCCAGAGCTGTCTGTGTCTCATTTTGGTTTTCATTTTGTCTGTTTTTGCTTGAGGGTGGGAGTAGAGAGGTCAAAGGAGATAGAGGATAAAGATTTTGGCAGAGTGATTCTTTGACTTATATTTTTAAAGTTTAAAGGTTAAAATAAGTAAGTTCTGAAAAATAACTGTAAGAAGGAGAAATACAACCTCTCAAATAATAAAACATACTATAGATCTACAATAATTAAAAGTATAATTTTAGACCAAAAATAGAGTTGCCATACGATCGTGCAATCCCACTCCTGGGTATATATCTCGACAAAACTATAATTCAAAAAGGTACATGCACCTCTACGTTCATAGCTGCATTAATCACAGTGCCCAGGACATGGAAGCAACCTAAATGTCCATCAACAGATGAGCGGGTAAAGATGTGGTATGTACACATATACAGTGGACTATTACTCAGTCATAAAAAGTGAATGGAATAATGCCATTTGCAGCAACATGGATGGAACTAGAGATGATCACACCAAGTCAAGTCAGTCGGACAAAAACAAATACCGTAAGATATCACTTCCGTGAAGAATCTAAAGTATAGCACAAATGGACTTATCTACAGACCAGAGACAGACGGACAGACAGAGAGAACAGACCTGTGCTTGCCCAGCGGGAGGGCGAGTGAGGGAGGGAGGGTGCGGGAGGGTGAGTGAGGGAGGGACGGAGGCGGGAGTGGGGGGGGGGTGCGAGTGAGGGAGGGACGGAGCAGGGGAGGGGGGGGGGCGAGTGAGGGAGGGACGGAGCGGAGGGCTGGGGCGCAGACGCAAACTGTTAGACGAGAATGGAGAGACAAGGTCCTACTGTACGGCACAGGGGCCTACACTCAATATCCTGGGATAACTCATAATGGAAAAGAACAGGGAAAAATGTGCACATATGAACAACTGACTCACCTTGCTGTACAGCAGAAATTAACACAATACTGCAAATCAACTATATTTCAAAAAAATAATGTTTAAATACAATTTTAGGCTAAATCAGATTGTCTGCCTGCCTGCCAAGTCGCTTCAGTTGTGTCCGACTCTGTGCGACCCCATAGACGGCAGCCTACCAGGCTTCTCCGTCCCTGGGATTCTCCAGGCAAGAACACTGGAGTGGGTTGCCATTTCAATATCATAGGAACAGACTCTAAGATATACAAAACAGGAATACATGATGAAGTGATGACAAAACTGTGGTGGATTCAATGGCTGATTCAACAAAATAATTGCTGGGTCAACTGATTATCTATAGGAGGAAAACAAGTTAGAAAGATATACTCCAAAATTAATCCCAAGTAACTCACAAAGTTTAAAAATTCCATTAGAGGAGTCATAAAAAAAATAGTTAGGCATATTATTTCCTTTCTGTAGGGAAAGACTTTTTAAAACTGTGACAGAAGTCACATATCCATAAGATAAAATTGACTTCTTAAAAATTAAAATTAGTAAATTTATTTTTACATAGTAATGATATAGTCTTAAGATTATACACTTAGAGTGAATTAACATTATAAATAAAAATTAGCAAATTAAACACACCTAAACATCAAAAGGTCTTCCCAAGTGGCGCTAGTGGTAAAGAACCCGCCTGCCAATGCACGAGACGTAAGAGACACAGGTTTGATCCCTGGGCTGGGAAGATCCCCTGGAGGAGGGCAAGGCAACTCACTTCAGTATTCTTGCCTGGCGAATCCCCAAGGACAGAGAAGCCTGGTGGGCTACAGTGCATAGGGTCGAAACAAGTCGGACACGACTGAAGCAACCTAACATCAAAAAATAGGATGGGGGAGCCTGGTGGGCTGCTGTCCACGGGGTCACACAGAGTCGGACACGACCGAAGTGACTTAGCACACATGCACACAAACATCAAAAAATATTAATAAAAGACAGCAACTAATTAGGAAAATACTTTCAAAACTATTATAGAGAAAGAATCGATAGCCTTCATATATAAAGATGCCTTATAAACTGTCAGGACTTCCCTTGTAGCTCAGTTGGTGAAGAATCTGCCTACAGTGCAGGAGACCCGGGTTCCATCCCTGGGTTGGGAAGATCCCCTGGAGAAGGAAATGGCAACTCACTCCAATATCCTTCCCTGGAAAATCTCATGGACAGAAGAGCCTGGTGGGCTGCAGTCCATGGGGTCTCAAAGAGTCGGGCATGACTGAGCGACTAACACTTACTTACACTATAAACTGTTAAGGAATATATTATACTTCAACAGCTTAAAAAGTAAAGCACTTTTTACCACGTATTAAATAATATGACTCATTTGAAAAGACCCTGATGTTGGGAAAGATTGAAGGCAGGAGGAGAAGGGGACGACAGAGGATGAGATGGTTGGATGGCATCACCGACTCAATGGACATGGGTTTGGGTGGACTCTGGGAGTTGCTGATGGACAGGGAGGCCTGGCGTGCTGCAGTCCACGGGGTCGCAAAGAGTCAGACACAACTGAGCAACTGAACTGAACTGAAAGTTAATACACAGGTAAAAACGTTTAACTTCACTGGCAATCAAGGAAAGGCAAATAAACACCATGATTTTTTGCTTCTCACATCAGCCACGTCAGCACATGATGCCTGAAGCCGGTGTGAGTCCTGGCCCCTCCTCGCACTGCTGACTGCATAGAAATTCACTGGAGAACTTTATTTATTTTAGTGTTTGATTTTTTTTTTATTGAAGTGTAGTTGATTTGCAATGTAGTGTTAATTTCTGCTGTACAGCAGAGTGATTCAGTTATACACATATATGCTGCTGCTGCTACTGCTGCTAAGTCGCTTCAGTCGTGTCCGACTCTGTGCGACCCCATAGACGGCAGCCCACCAGGCTCCGGTCCCTGGGATTCTCCAGGCAAGAACACTGGAGTGGGTTGCCATTTCCTCCTCCAATGCATGAAAGTGAAAAGTGAAAGTGAAGTCACTCAGTCGTGTCCAACTCTTAGCGACCCCATGGACTGCAGCCTACCAGGCTCCTCTGTCCATGGGATTTTCCAGGCAAGAGCACTGGAGTGAGTGCCATTGCCTTCTCCAATACACATACATACATGCATTCATTTTTATATTCTTTTCCATCACACTTTATACAGGGTACTGAATATAGTACCCTGGGCTATACAGTAGGATCTTATTGTTTATCCATTCCATATATAATAGCTTACACATGCTAACTGGGAAATAATTTGGCCAGCATTATGTATCTTTCAACTTATGTATCACATACCTTTAAAGTGATCAAACACACATGGAACTGTTAAAGTATCTTTGATACTAATTTCTCAGTTTGATATTGATTTCTCATTTAAATGAGAAATCTTTCTTCTCTGCAATCACCCTCTGGTTTTTCAGTCTTCTAGCTTTATTGAGGCCTTCAATGGCTAAGTCAAAGATCTCTCTTGGTAAGTGTCACATTGCACTTGAAAATCTGCAGGCTATTTTCAAATACCTTTTGATATTGATTTCTAACATAATTCCACAATGGTAAGAGAACAGACTCTATATGATTTCAATACCTTTAGACCATGGAATCTTTGCACCTGGTCTTATGTTCCTGGATACATTCTAGTGTCTCCCAGTTTATAGTCTATGGAACTTGAATAGAACTTATATCCTACTGGTGTGTGAAAATTGTATAAACCTTAATTATGTTGAATTGGTTCACAGTGCTTTGTGGGCCTACTGTATCCTTCTACTTCTCTGTCTATTCACTCTATTAATTTTTGAGAGAGTGATACTGAAACTCCAACTAAGAATCTTAATTTATTTCTACTTAAAAAGTAATTGTAATGTTTGGTGGAATTACATATAACTTTGTTCTGCATTTTCCAAGTCTCCTATAAATGTATTATCATATATTCATAATTTTAAAAATTAAAAAAAGGAAAAAATAAAGTGATCATACTCTTTGACCTGTTAAATTCACTTCAAAAAAAATCAATCTAAATGAAAGTATCATAAATCCAGACGAGGACAAAGCAGGTGCATTATTTGGAGCATTATTCATAAAACTGAAAACAATTTCAATGCCTGCCACTGGGGGATGGCTAGTAAGTGATGACATAAACGTCTATGAAAAATTAAGTTTCCATTAAAATTGTGCTCATGGAGAGTTTTAATGATAGAGAATCTATGTTAAAGGAGAAAGGTGAATACAAAACTGCATGTGATGTGATCTTAGATCTGATAAAATACACACACACAGTCACACCACCTCCACATACACCACAAAGACACTCCCCCCTCAACAGACACACATACACACGCACGCGTGCGAAGACTAGGGTGGGGGGTGCGAAATCCCAAAACGGTCAAAAGATAGTGAGATTGCAGGTGGCTAATATTTTATTCTTTATATATCTCTGCATTTCCTACATTTTCCATAATTAATATATATTGACTTCCTACCCAGGAAAAATATACTTTAATGATATCCCTAGACACCTTAACTAAAGACAATGAGTAAGAAAATACTGATCTTTACCAAATCAAAACTTATCAGAAACCAGAATTACAGAACTAAAAAGTACCTCATCTCAAATTTTCACTGCAGATTAAAATTCACTGTAAGAATTTTATGAAACTGAGGCACACCCTAAACTTTTCAAGGTCTTATCCCAGTCTGCAGTCGGCCTGATATTACCTATAATAAAATTCCTGTGTAAACACCTATAGAACGCTGTTAAGCAAGACACAGGTCTAAAAGTAAAAAAACAGGGCCGCTAAAAGGAAAAGAATCCATGTAAAAATCCTTTGGGCATCAAAGTTTAACTCATTAAAAGGAAAATAATCAATGACCTTGACCTGACATCAGATGGTCAAGGCCCCATGTGATACCACTTTAAGGCCTGCTCTCCCTGTGCCTGGGAAACGGGGCTCACTGGGTACTAACACAGTGAACAAGGGGAATGATGTGCAGAGATTATTAATGAGTCAAATGTTGTTATTTCATCGCTAAGTTGTGTCCGACTCTCTTGCGACCCCATGGAGTAGCCCACCAGGCTCCTTTGTCCACAGGATTTCCCAGCAAGAATCCTGGAGCGGGTTGCCGTTTCCACCTCCAGGGGGGTCTTCCTGACCCAGCGACTGAACTTGCACCTCCTCCACTGGCAGGCGGATGCTCTACCCCTGAGCCACCAGCAAAGCCCAATGAGTCAAACAGGGAAAAATAAAAAACTCCAGGGAGCATGATGCAGTAGTATTAAGATACCCACTGAGACGCCCTCTAATTGGGACATGAAGGCACCAAGTCAGTGAAGACGACAGAAAATGCAGAAAGCACGCAGGTATCAAGCACCTTTGCATAGAAAAGATGTGCTGCGGTGGAAGTGATGCGGACTGCGGAGGCCCAGACAGGGCTGGAACCCCAGAGCGCCCACAGGCAGGTGTGTGCTCCCAGGCGAAATCTCAACCTCTCGGAGCATCAGCTTGCTTGATTGGCGAAAACACAGAGTAACGACCCTTACAGCCTTAGTGTGAGGTTCGAGGTAGTGGGTGCCAGACACCTGGATCAAAGCCCAGGGTGCCCAGCCATGCGTGGGACCCACGACCCACCCAGGAAAGACCAGAGACCGCAGAGACCACCCCCTCCTTCCCGATGCTGGAAGCACTGTTTTCTCTTCCCTAGCTGGCCTGTGGCCCCGGGGAAAAGCCTTGCTGGGCACTGGCGGGGGTCTGGGGCAGCTAAGAAGAGAATGATGGGCAGAGCTGAGTGATGCTCTGAATCTAGAAGCCCAGACGGTCCCTGCAGCCTCCCCCAGTGCTGGCCTGGCCCTGCTCCAGCACAACCCAACCCAGACCCTGAACAGCCTGGAACAGAACTGGGGCAAAGGGACGGGAAAACAGCATCAATAATGCCCAGGGAAGGCACAGAATACAGTAAGCCTTACAACTAAAAGGATAACAAGAAATAAACGAAGGATGAGAAATTGACAAATCTCCATTAGCCTGTAGAACACTTCAAAAGAGATGGTGTACACAAAGGAAGGAGAAAATGGGCAGCGAGGGGAGGAATTGATGAAGACAGAAATATCAGTTTCACTCCGTGGGAAGACAGGAAAATCCTGGACATACAGATACGTGTACAATAAGAACGCTGCCTGGTTGCCTGCGGATCCTTAGAGACGTGGATGATGACCTTGCTGGGCCGCCAGGACGGGGAGAGACAGAAAGAGAGCCCTCTATTCATCACCAGAAGCTGAGGGGAGACCCTGGGTGGTACTCTGATCGCTGAGAACTTAAGGGCAAACCTGACGACCTGTCAACGCATGAAGGCCTCAGTCTTCTTCTGAGCAGTAATAAAGATAATTAGAGGAGATATTGAAAATCATTAGCAATATTAAAATTGACTGTAATTACCTTACGGGTAACTGAAGCAGGAGTCATAATGAGCCCTTATTTAGAAAAAACTATTGTGTCAGACAAATGTGACAGCTCCTGGCCTCGGTGTTGGCACTTCTATTTTTAGCTGGCAGGATGGCAAAGTGGACAAGGAAGGACGATCTTCACTATGAAAAAGACCCGGACACGAATCTCACTTCTGTCCCCTTCCCAGTTTACATGTCAGCTGATCTCTCTGAGCGTCAGTATTTCACCTGTCTCTCAGAGTGTTGGTGACAGCTAACAATTGACAAAAAGACTAGCACATGGTAAGAGCCACACGAACAGCACTGACTGCCGAGTTTAGCAGCACTTCTTGCGTCGGGCTAAATTCCCAAGGGGTGGGGGAGACACGCTCCTCCAGTGGGGATCTTGTCAAGTTGCTGAGAAGGGACGACCGCCACGCTGATGAAGAACCTGTGGTCCAGCGGTCCAGGGAACACCTGCATGGCCTCCTCGACTCCCAGCAGCAGGCAAGCATACAGAGCAGTGATGAAGCCCACCGCAGAGCACCAGGGAGCCCCAGCTGTCCATGGGCCCCTAATCAGCAGAAACCTTCTGTGGGCCCGTGCGTTCCCCACAGTGGACCTGGGAGACCACAGCAAGCACGTGTGGCTCTATCTCACTTTTTAAGGAAAACCATACTGTTTTCCGCTTCCCTGGTGGCTCAGCTGGTAAAGAATCCGCCTGCAATGCGGAAGACCTGGGTTCGACCCCTGGGAAGATCCCCTGGGGGAGGGCATGGCAGCCCACTCCAGTGTTCTTGCCTGGGGATCCCCATGGACGGAGGAGCCTGGTGGGCTGCAGTCCATGGGGTTGCACAGAGTCGGACACGACTGAGCACATTTACTGTTTTCCATAGTGGCTGCACCAATTCACACGCCCACCGCTGGTGTAGGAAGGTTCCCTTTTCCCCACACCCTCTATAGCACTTCCTGTTTGTGGACGTTTTGATGATGGCCATCCTGACTGGTGTGAAGGGAACCGCACTGCAGGTTTGATTTGCATTTCTCTAATACAGAATCGTGTTTTTAAAAATTAAACGCTGATTGTCAAAACAAGTATATGAGAATATTTTGCTGGTAGGGGTACATCGTTCTACAGAGGACAGGTTGTCAGTATCCAGCAAAACAAAAACCTGAACTTCAACCATTTCTAGATTCCACTTCTAGAAATTTATCCTACAGACACACTAGTACATGTACATATGCCATTTCACTAAGGCTCTTTATAATACCAGTATAATATAAAGGCTCTTTACAATATCATAACAATCTAAATGTCCACCCATAGAGGACTAAATACATAAAATTATATCCGCAGAAGAGAATACTGTGGACCCACTAAAAAGAATGCGGCAGATCTATACGTGATAAAATGAACCAATATCCATATTGTTAGGTTAAAAAAAAACCAAGGTGTGGAAGTGCACACCATATGCTACTGTTTATGTACAGGGTAAGGACAAAAAGAAATGTTCACATTTAATATTAATCATTAATACTTGTTGGATGTATTCTGTATGCCAAGAATTGTTCTTAGCACTGTACATGAATTATCTCATTAGTTGTTCTCAGTAATTCTGAGACCACATTCATATACCCATTTTTCAGATGAGAAAAACTGAGGTACAGTGAGGTTGCCCAAAGTCACAAAGTGAGTGACTGAGTTTCAGACTCTGTCTGGCATCAGAGCTCACCCTCTGGGCCAAACCACACTGAACCTCCTAATACTTCTGCTACCTCTTAGAGTGTCCCCAAGAAACTTATACAAAGAGTTGCCCAGCTAGAAGATGAGGATGGGAATGAGATGGTCTAAATTCTGTACGTGTGCATGACTTGTCCAAAAATCAATAGATGCTATAATCTTTTACTCTGCCTGCTTGGATTAATCAGTGAGAAGGACAATATCAATTAGTGTTATGAATGAATTATGTACTTTTTTAAAGAAATGTAGTTTTATTCATCTATTGACTTGTTCCTGTATTTAATTAGTTCCTCATTTTTTTCAAGGACTCAAAAAATGACAAAACTTCACCTAATACAGAATTCACAGTTATGCATACAAGCAATTTCCAAGATCAAGGGGGAATGATAAAATATGCACGCGTGCACACACACACACACACACACACACACACACACACAGCATTAAGGGACTTCTCTGGCAGTCCAGTGGTTGGGACTTCACCTTCCAGAGCAGGGGGTGTGGGTTCGATCCCTGCTCGGGGAGCTAAGAAAGATCCCACATGCACGCTGCCAAAGAATCAAGATGTGGAACATGGAAATAAAAACAAAAATAAACAAATGGGACCTAATTGAACTTAAAAGCTTTTGCACAATGAAGGAAACCATAAGCAAGGTAAAAAGGCAGCCTTCAGAATGGGAGAAAATAATAGCAATGAAGCAACTGACAAAGAATTAATCTCCAAAATATACAAGCACCTCATGCAGCTGAATACCAGAAAAACAAACAACCCAACCAAAAAGTGGGCCAAAGAACTAAACAGACATTTCTCCAAAGACATATAGATGGCTAATAAGCACATGAAAAGATGCTCAACATCACTCATTATCAGAGAAATGCAAATCAAAACCACAATGAGGCACCATCTCACGCCAGTCAGAACAGCCGCCATCAAAAGGTCTACAAACAATAAATGCTGGAGAGGGTGTGGAGAAAAGGGAACCCTCTTACACTGTTGGTGGGAATGCAGACTAGTACAGCCACTATGGAGAACAGTGTGGAGATTCCTTAAAAAACTGGAAATAGAAATGCCTTATGACCCAGCAATCCCACTGCTGGGCATACACACCAAGGAAACCAGAATTGAAAGAGACACGTGTACCCCAATGTTCATTGCAGCACTGTTTACAGAAGCTGGGACATGGAAGCAAGCTAGATGTCCACTGCCAGACAAACGGATAAGGAAGTTGTGGTATGTATACACAATGGAATATTACTCAGCTATAAAAAAAAAAGAACACATTGAGTCAGTTCTAATGAGGTGATGAAACTGGAGCTTATTATGCAGACTGAAGTGAGTCAGAAAGAGAGATACCAACACATTATATTAATGCATATATATGGAATTTAGAAAGACAGTAACAATGACCCCATATGCAAGGCAGCAAAAGAGACACAGATGTAAAGAAGACTTTTTGACTATGTAGGAGAAGGCAAGAGTGGGATAATATGAGAGAATAGCATTGAAATATGTATATTACCATATGACTAGATGACCAGTGCAAGGTCCATGCATGAAGCAGGGCACTCAAAGCCGGTGCTCTGGGACAATCCAGAGGGATGGGATGGGGAGGCAGGTTAGAGGGGGGTTCAGGACAGGGACACATGTACACCCGTGGGTGACTCATGTCGGTGAATGGCAAGAACCACTACAACATTGTGAAGTAATTATCCTCCAATTTAAATAAATTAATTAAAATTTTTTTAAAAAAAGGCATGGAACAGATGCAATTGTAACTAATTCAATAAAGATTTGAAAATAAAACAAAACAGCATTAAGCCTACGGTTGAGGGTGAGGCTGTTCACTTACTGCAAAGTATCCTCAAAGGCAGGAAAAGGGATTTTAGACTTTATTTCTACATAAGGACAGAAATTAAATGCAGAAAGAGTAAAAGCATAGTCAGAAGCATACTCGGTCTCTTAATTATGATCTATCTCCAACAATAACTGAGAAAAATGGCAACATTTTTCTGATAGGGGAAACATTCATCATAAAATATAAAACCACATCCTTGCAAAGATATAAAAGGTATAAAACATCAATGAGGTAGGGCTCTGTGTTTTGTGTGTTCATCTGAAACACAAGGTCAACAGGCCAGAGCAGTGCCTCTAAAACTTTAATGCGTGTACACATCCCAGGGGACCTCGTTAAAATGCAGATTCGGATTCGGTAAGTCTGTGGGCAACCCAAGACTCCACCTCTTTAAGGCAGTCCCAAGGGCCACCTATACTGAGGTGGGCGGCCACACTTCGTGGAACAAGATTCTAGACAATAGGGCTAAGGAGATACAACTACACCCTGATAAATTTTCAGTTGGAGAACTAAACTGCAGCTATTAAAATCTCCGTCCCTTTGTTTTCTACCAGGGTTCTTGGCCCTGCCCAATCAACAGAAATTGATAAAAGGCCAGACAAGAGATTCAGACAAGGCTTTACTGGGGCCCCTGCTGCAGCAGTGGGGAGGGAAAAGCAGGTAACAGGTCCCCTTGCTGGCTCATTCCCCAAGCGGGGACAAGCTGGTTGTTCCTGTGGGGTGAGGGTAGGAGCAGGCCCGGAGGTCAGCTAGAGGTATGGCTTAGGCGGTCAGCCACCCCCTTGGGTGGTGTTGAGGGCAGGGGGCGTGTACAGGACTTTGCTTTTGCCCCCAAACCCCTGCTTTTGTTCCAGCTCTTCAGAAGTGGCATCTGGGCTTTTGGTCTTTTTGTATCTTGTGTCTATAATTTGCTCCATCTGCACGCGCACACAGTGACTTTCAGTCCCTTATAGTTTCTCTGTATTTTTGTCCAGGTGCAAGCACTGCAGCCAAGGGTCCCAGGCCCCAGCCTGTCTCACCTTCAGAAGCACTTCAAAATCCAACAGAGACCCAGATTTGAATGAAGGTGTCTTTTCTCTTGAAAACTGAGCAGGGTGGCACACAGAGGGAAAACGTGCCTGCAAACAGGTTGCTTTCAGTGTATTCAGAAATTCAAAGTGAATGTGAGAGTCAGCAGAGGATCGGGCTTCAAGAGTGGCTGAGAAGTGTCAGCAGTTAGCACCACTTCATGCATTAGAGCACGACTCTGCGGCACTCAGGTGTTTTCAGCTTCATCGAAATGCATGCGCCGGGCGTCCGTACCCGCTGAGCAACTGTGGGACACAGGGTTGGAGTGGTCCACGTCCCCCAGGCTGGAGCAGAGCACGCCGCAGCCCCGCCACAGTGAAGCCTCTCCCGGGGCACAGATGAGGCTGGAAATGCACAAGAGGGGTGGAAACAACACACACGACTGCTGGGAAGACTTGAGGCAGAGAAACAAAACCACCGGCGTGAGGAAGACACGGGGGCTCCTGGTAATGATTCTGGAGAGGAAGTGGGTCTTGGCTTCTTAGAAAAAGTGAAGAAGAGCAATCCAAAGGAAGCAGAATAAAGTAGCACATCCAGTCCCGGAGAGAGCAGGGCAGGCAGGCATTACCCGGGCTCCTTCGGGAGCACCCAGACAGGTATCACTGCAGCTGTGGCCAGGTTTCGTGCACATGTGATCTAATCTCCGAACCTAATAGTTAAAGTTCCTGAGAGAGGAGTCAGTGGGTAATTCTCAGGGCAGGCGGCGTCTGGAGAATGACAGGGAGCACAGAGGGAAGTGCTCCCAGCGCTGCGGGGAGAGGGGCCCTCTGAAGCCAGCATCCTCACGGCACCTCGGTTCCCCACCCGTACAGAGGTCTACACACTCCTCCAAAAAGGGCCAGACAGAGACTATTTTAGGCTCTGCTGTTGGGCAAAAGCAGCCTGAGATGATGCGTAATTGCATGAACGTGGCTGCATGTCAGTAACACTTTATTTTACGGAACAGGCAGCAGGCAGGCTGGACTTGGCAACACTCCTGAATTACAAGGTAGGCTGTGGTAACAACTTCCCTAATGTTAGGAAGCTTGGGGTAAAGACCAAGGAGGGGGGAGCTGATGCAACTTACAAGCGACCCTGGGACTCAACAGCCATCGACAACAGCCATCAGGGTCCATCTGGAAACATCTAGGTCCCTCTCATTACCTCCGTCCCTCCTGATCACCAGGCAGGGTGTCTCTTCCCACCCACCTGCTTCCTCCTCCGGGCCCTCACTCCTTAAATCTTCTCCCCTCCAGAGCATTACCACTCGCTCTACTTCCTCCTTCCGTTAGCTTACAGACAGCACAAGTTTATCCTGCCCCCCTGGTACCACCCTTTAAACCACATTCCTCTCTATGTCCAATCTGGCAGCTTCAGGAACCTGCAGCAGTTCTGCCCACTTTCCAGAGCTTCCACCCAGCAATCCCTTGCCAACTGGACTTTGACCCCACTACGTTTCTATAATAGTCTTTGCCAAAATCAATGGACACTCCTGAGCCATTAACTCTCCTGACCTGACTCGAGCACTGGGAACTGCTGACGGCCAGCCCCTCTTCAAACCCCCTCCCCATCTGGCTGGCGAGCCGGCCGGCCCCGGGGCCTCTCCTGCCCATGGCCCTTCACTGGCTTCTCTTCTTCCCTCTGATGTTTCCATTCACCAGCTTTCTGCTTTGAACCACCTCTGGGCATTTGTAACAGTGTATGTCACACAAGTGGGAGAGCCACAGAGGTAAAGGATGAACTGATGCAAGTGAACCCACACCCTTCTCTTCAGAGCTGCCCCCACAAGGTCCGCTGTCCCCCTGGGCAGAACCTGCACCCGCCTCACTCCCCCAACCACAATGCTGTCTTCCCCACGGCTCCTCCAGCCCTGTTGTCAACAGATGGCCATCTCCTGTTGGTGTTCATTCTCTCACAGTCCTCACACCTTGCCACAGGAATCCAGTGAGCCCCGCTCAGTGTCATCGTGACCTGATCTCCCTCGGCACTGCCGGGACACCCTTGGGCGGTGACCACCCCTTCCAGTGTTAGAGGGCCTGCACCCCCACCCCAAGGGCGCCTGCTCCCGCTACCACCTAGAGGCACCTGCTTCTTCGCCCACCATGAGCGTCAAGGTCCCGCCCTTGGTCCTGATCCTACCCCACGGCTTTAATCCCCTCCATGAGCCTTAAGGACCAAGTCAGAATTTTCACCTGTACATTTCTCCAGGGCATCAGACCGCTCCATCCAACTATCCACCCACCTTTCCAGTTATTATCATCAAGAGCACGAGAGCAGCTGCAGTTCCGGACTGCCTGCATGCCTCACGTCTCCCACGCCAGCCCGTGATGGAACTCCTCCTCCTACCGAGGAAGCCATCCCGGGTGGTCCACACCGGAGCCTGTATCCCCACTGCTCCCACCGATCAGAGCACTGCAGCCCCCTGGCTGTGCCCACTGCACCTACAGTGCCCTGTCCAACTATCACCGAGAACACACCCCAGACAACGTTTGACTGTCTCCGGACCCGACACTAAGACACAAGCAGTAGTCACTGTTAGTAGCAGTCACTGGACAGATAATATTTTCCTGCTGTTTCCCCAAATATTAATACAAAGTAAACAAGAACTAGAAACGCCCAGTCACTTTCCAGTGAGGTCACATCCTGAGACTATCACAACTTAGCTTTGAATTTCAAATGGGAAGACAAGGCATTTAAACATGTTTAATGGCTAACATTTAAAATCAGACCAAATCCTAGTATAAAGCTGAAGCTGTGAGTATATGGAAATGGCAACCACTCCAGTGTTCTTGCCTTGAGAATCCCAGGGACAGGGGAGCCTACTGGGCTGCCGTCTATGGGGTCGCACAGAGTCGGACACGACTGAGGCAACTTAGCAGCATCAGTGAGTGTACGGAGTCCAGGAAAGAAAGCAGAGCTCTGGGCTCAGGTGAAGCAAATCATAACAGTCCCATCCTTAACTGGTGAGTGAGCAGGACAAGTTATTTCGCTTCAGCTTCCCCATCTTTAAAACGAGGGTCCTGTATGGTCTTCAAAGTTTAGATCAGGCAGTTTGTCAAAAGTTCTCAGTACAAAGTAAATTTTCCTGAAGAACCAGATAAAGCAAACTCAAGACTTGAAAAAACATTTCTCCAGTTTTACTGAAAAAAAAAAATCTAAAATCACCTGATATTAGAAAAGAATTGGAAAGGAAGAAAAATTGCAATATGCATTCATTCACTTTAAAAATCAAGTCAAATATATTGAGTAATAATCAAATAAACTTTAGGAAAGTACTTTTTATAGAACATTCAGGCCTAATCTCTCTTTGAAAAAAATAATGATGGACAGAAATCATTTTCTTAGAATGATACAAAGATTTTCCGCTATAACAGACATCTGTGACTCTACCATGGACAGAGTCCTGCCAAACCACTCCAAGCTCCAGACAATGAGACTGTGCAAAAAAACCTAGACTCTCTGGGATGGGGTATGCCATGGCCCAGAGAAGGCCCCCACCCACTTTAACAACCTTTCTGAACTACACGTGGGAGATTTAAAGAATCTTTAAGCACCATTCAAATTGCAAGCCTTTTGTAATCCTGTGTTTAGTAGGTGCTCATCCTGTTACTCAATTAAATCCTTTCCTTTAATTATTGAACAAAATATTCCAACTATTGCTTAAGGCCTTCCACTGCGTGCTATGGAACAGAAAAATGTGAATAAAACATGGAGCTCTCAGTTTGGTGTGGAGATAAGAGTGAATCTGTGATAAATGCATACCGTACTAAGATAATTCCAAAGAGGAGATGCCTTTGGAGAGAGCGTGGGAAACCAGGGACGTCTTCACAGAGGATGGAGCCTTTAAGCCAGGACTGGCTGTGTAATAGGCAAGAACAAATCTGACTCCATAGAAGGTCTGTTCCTTTTACTTAAACCTTTGTATTCTATGTCTTTGCTTCAAGGTAATAACGTTACCTATACTCTGAAATATACAGGAAGCCCATTCTCAAGGCTCTAACCTTTAAAGGTATAACAGTTTTCCATTCATACAGAGGTAAAATGTTGCAGAACAGAGAACAACATTTGTGTTGTTGGAGTTTTACAGGAAATTGTAACCTGAGCTACCTGGACAGCTGTAAGAACAAAGGATTCCAACACCAAAAAGTCTGCAACAGCCAACCATGCCCCTCTCTCCCCTTGCCTTTAAAAATGTTTTGTCAAGGGCTTTGAGGGGAGCATGAGCCACCCGTCTCATTACATGGCCTCGCAAAAAAACATTCTTTGCTCCAAACTCCAATGTTTCGATGTGGCCTCACTATGAGTTGGGCCCATGAACTTTCGTTTGGTAACAGATGGGCAGGATGGGGTCAGGGACATGTTTTAATCAGAGGTGAGGACACGTGTGCATCACACACCTCCAGGGGTCTGAGCGCCTCACCCCACAGTCATCTCTGATTTTAACATCATGATGAAAATTTTCTGTATGATAGCGATAGAGTATCTTGGAAAAGGAGCTCCCCTCCGCCACTAATTTGCACAGTGTCACCACGTAACAAGCAGTATGGCTGCCTCCAAGGAACTGCAGGCAAATCTGACTTCTCAAGCCTTGTGACTTTATGGGGAAAACAATCTCCCCTAAACATCTGTCATCTAGCCCTCACACGGGACCTGCAGTCGAAGCTCACGGAGCCTGGTGACCTGGTGAATCTCGAGACAAAAATGTGCTTTAAGGAGTTCCCAGGTTGGTGAGACCCCCAAAAAACCAGGCAGCAGCAAACAAATTCTCTGGAAGAATCCACTTTCGGTTTAGGCCTGAAAGAACCTCCACAGATAAATTTTCAAAAAATTGTGACACCCTTAAAAGTCACAAATATACAGGAAGAAGCATCAGCAGAAACCACACACACACATGTGCACACACACACGCACAGAAGATCAGCAAAGAGTCTCAAATATCAGAATCATCAAACACAAAATACAGTGCAACCATGTTTAAAGAAATAAAATTAGCAACTGATAAATATGAAACAGAAAACTCATAAAAATAAGCAGGTGTTTTAAATAAATAGAACTTTTAGAAATCCAAGCATGTAAGATAAGTGACATTTAAAATGCAACAGATATGTTTATTAGGAGACTAGACACCAATGAAGATACATCTCAAAGACAAAACTGAAGAAATTATTGAGAATGAAGCAGAGAAAGACACAGATGGAAAACTGAAGGAAGTATTAAGAGATGTGATAATGTTGAATTAGATTCCCATCAGAAAAGAAAGAGACTGAATCAGAGGCAGCAAATGAAGAGAACAGCTGGACATGTCGTAGATTGATGAAAGACACCAATCCAAAGATTCAGAAAACCTAACAAATTCCATACAGAGTCATCAAAAGACCTCCTGACACATCACAGCGACACAAGAGAACACCAGAGACAAAGAAATCTTAAAAACAGCCAGAATGAAAAGATAGATTACAGCCATCCCTTAAAATCTGAGAGGGATTGGTTCCAGGAGCACCCTACAAATACCCAAATCCACAGATGTTCAAGTTCCTTCTGTAGAATGGCACTGTATTTGCACCTACTGTAAACAAGCATTGTATTGCTTGTAGTCCCTTCATAAGTAGTCCCATTGTATTGTATTATGTTCAAGTCCCTTCTATAAAATGGCATTGTATTGCACACTATCCCATACATTTTACATCATTCCTAGATAACTAACAATGCTAAATACAATGCAAATGTTATGTAAATAATTGTAAATACACTGTAAATGCTCTATTAAGTAGTTGCTGGCATGAGGTAAATTCAAGTTTTGCTTTTTGGAACTTGCTGGAATTTTTTTTTTTAAATATTTTCAAACCAAAGTTGGTTGAACCCTCAGATGTGCAATCCAACAGTACTGGAACCGCAATTAACTGACTAAGGAACTAAGAAACAATCATTAACAGATTTCTCAAGAGCTACAACGCAAGTCAGAAACCAGCAGAACAACACTCTGAGTGTAAGGAAAGAAAATAAAGATCCATCTAGCACCAGATAGGTTGAGTGAGCACCCTAAGAGCTAGGGCAAAAGAAATGTATCAAGAAAGAGTATTCTAGACAGAGCGGACAGAAAGCAGAAGGTACAAAGTTGATTACACACTCGGGATGTTTTGGGGGAAAGCTAATATAACGTGCAGAGTAACCAAAGGGGGCGCCGGGAGATGAAGACAAAAGGGATCCTAGGGGCAGACAGTAGGGCCTGTAAGGCTAACTTGAAAGTCCATGGCAAAATCAGCGGAAGGTCCAATTGGCCTCCCTGTCTGAGTCTTCTGTGCAATGCTGAGTATCCAACCAGATTCTGATACACAGAAGACCTAGACACCAGCTTTGTTGGTGGTTCTTGGCTGATTTTTTTTGTTCCACTCGACCCTGAAATCTTATTCAGGCAGAACAATGATAGAGAAAATATAGCTAATTATTATTCAACCAAGCACACTTTTTTTCGGCAGCGGCGGGGGGGGGCTATGCTGGGTCTTTGCAATTGCTCAGGCTTTTCTCCAGCTGCCGCAGGTAGGGCTGCTCTCTACACGAGGCGCGGGGGCTTCTCCTAGCGGTGCCCTGTCTTGTTGTGAGCTGGGGTTCTAGGGCCCTCGGGCTTCAGAGCACAGGCTCAGTAGTTGCGGCTCTGCTGTTCCCATACGTGGGATCTTCTCAGATCAGGGATGGAACCTGTGTCTCCTACACTGGCAGGCAGATCTGTTACCACTGACCCACCAAGGAAGCCCCAACCATAGTTTATTAAGATCAGAACTACCAGGAAAAGCCAAGAGGAATTCCAAAATCCAAGCAAATTCTCTGTGCCACCAGATTTTCAGCAGTCGAGGCATTTATTACAGCAAGCTTCAGCTCCTTCGGGGGGATTTTGAGGCTAAAACATCACACACTACATTCACCTTCCACTCTGTACAGCTTGTGTTGAACAGGTCCGTGGACTGTGAGTCAAAATCAGTACCTATTAACATTTGTTGAAGCTGTGAATAACCACCTTCATACATGGTTTTTCTACTCATCTAAGTGGTGGGGACACTGGTTCAGCTCTCACTGGAAAGGCAAAGGTTTTCCAGCTTGCGTGACCTTGTCATTTATGTTTTCTGCAGGATGATTCTGGCATTTTAATGTCCAGTATACCCTTTAAGGGACGTATATATTCCAGGCAGGTCTATCAAGGCATCTCCCAGAAGAAGAGGGTGCAATGGTTATTTCTTAAATTCCTACTGAAAAGCAGAACTCTGTAACCCAGACCCACTGTGCCCGTGTTTTCCACTATTTCCCATCTGTAACACTCTAAGCATCTCCTTCTTCATCCCAACTAGGTCATCATCCTAAAGGATGATGTCCTCCACACGTGGACCCAAAACATGAACTCTCATCCCCAACTCCAGCACTCCCACAAAGCCGCCCGCCCGCCAGTGTGTTTCCAACAAAACTGAAGTCCCCTCAAGAGCAGGTAGTCATGCATCTCTGTGCTGCTTCCATAAGTATTTAAACTGAATCTGCCCAGAACCTAGAAATTAGCTTGAAAGTGTTTTCCATCACCTCAGCTGTCATCTTAAATTCTCCTTTACTTTTTTGCACAGTAAGAGTATAGGACATATACCCTGTTATACTGCTTCAGTTCAGTTCAGTCGCTCAGTCGTGTCCAACTCTTTGCGACCCCATGAATCTCAGCATGCCAGGCCTCCCTGTCCATCAACAGCTCCCGGAGTTCACTCAGACTCACGTCCATTGAGTCAGTGATGCCATCCAGCCATCTCATCCTCTGTCGTCCCCTTCTCCTCCTGCCCCCAATCCCTCCCAGCCAGGCTTCAGCAATACATGAACCATGAACTTCCAGAAGTTCAAGCTGGTTTTAGAAAAGGCAGAGGAACCAGAGATCAAATTACCAACATCCGCTGGATCATTGAAAAAGCAAGAGAGTTATACTGCTTAGACTATTACTTTAAGACTGGCTGATCACCCAGTTTTGCTTTAGTTGTTGCAAACATTCAGCAACATTGTTACTGAGAACATTGTCTGCCCAGACCCCTGGGCGTGGAGGCACCTGTGTGGGGTAAGGCTGAGTGTCCCACCAGCCACAAGGTATCCCCCTCTTCTCCAGCCTGAAGAGACAGCAGCAAAATCATGACAAAACAGTAACGGCTCACCAGCAGTGAATGTCCGCCACATCCTAGACGCTGTCCCAAGTGCTTTCTAGGGGATAATTCATTTATTATGTTAACAACATAGAGGACGTACTACTGTCTCGGGCTCACAGATGGAGAAACTGAGGCACAGAGATGTTCAGTGGCTTGGCCAGGCTCACAGCTAGGACATGGCCAGGCCTTGATACAAACCTGGTACGGCTGTTGGGCTCTGCGGTCTACATCTGTAACCACAATTTCATACCCACACAGATAAAGGGCGCTCTGCACCATCCCCTACACTCAGCCACAGATCACTGGAAAAGAAGAAGGGAGGGAGAGAGCGAGGGACGGAGGGCCAGGAAGGAAAAGAAGAGAGGGGAGGAAGACAGAAAGAATCAAAAGGAGAGTGAGAAAGAGTCAGACGGGGAGGGAGAGAGAAGCCGAGGGTTCAGCAGATTTCAGAGTGCAGTCGGAGTCCAGACAGGCCTCAGTGAGTCCCAACTCTTTTAACTACATGACCTCAGGCCAATTACTTAATCCCACTAAGCCTCAATTTCCTCATCTGTAAATTGGGGATAATTACACCTTCTACCACTGCTGATGAGTGGCAGAAGCAGTATTCAGCCCATAATCATTCCATAATGCTATATTGCCGCGTCCTCCAGAAGATTCTAATTTTTCAAAACTAGGGGGAACAGCGAGGCTTCCTGCTGCCTGCCAGTTTGGAGGCAACTGTACCGCCAATCAGAGTTTCCCGGTCCCATGATGTCTGCAGAGTCTAGGTTCTGAGTGAAACAGAGGGCTCCACACAGACACTCTTAAACAAAACACTTAACTTAAACGAAAGTTCTTAAACAGAGCATGCACCCCCCAAAAGCTCCTAAACAGACCTCCTACTATGCGGAAGGGGCCTTTCAACCCTCCCACCCTGGATGTGTGTGAGCTGGTCCTTCGAGGGCCCTGGAAGCGGGCAAGGCTCTGCTCAGACGTCATGAAGGTGAGTCACCACGGGGCGTACCTCGGGCTACCACCACCCAGCACAGGTCCTCAGCAGGATGCTGAAAAGACCTTCTACAGACTCACCATGCACCAGCCAGCAAAGCTGTGTGCAAAATGGAGGTTAAAAATCAAAAATCACAACGCAAAACTATCTAGAATCTGAAGTGTGCACCAAACAGTGTCTGTATGAGGGTTCTGGTTTCGTGGCTCATACTTTTTTTTTTTTTTGGAGACTTTTCCAATCTTTTGTAATACGGCACTATTATTGCTATATAAAGTCTTTTAAGTAACACAAATAACATGTAGCCTGAATTGGAAGAGAGAAGATATTCATCCCTCATCTATTTCATGACCATCTGTGTCATGCTCCCTGTAAAATAATGGGATAGACACCTAGAATATTCTGTTATTGTGGGAGGCTCCAGCCTTTCCTTTCCATGAACCCTAGAGGTCAGGTATATCTCAGCTCCTAAGAGAAGCTGCTGGCACACACAGTTAAGTTTATCCTGCCTTTCTGCCACCCCAGTAAATTTCACGTGTGAACTGTATCTTCTCTTTGCTTGTTTTTGGTTGTGCGGGACCTTCCCTGCTGCATAGGTTTTTCTCCAGTTGCCCCTAAGCAGGGGCTACTGTGCAGCTGCAGTTCCCAGGCTCTAGAGCACAGGCTCACTGGTGGTGGCGCACGGGCTTCGGTGCTCCAGGGCAAGTGGGATCTTCCCCGACCAGGGACAGACCCCATGTCTCCTGACACTGAAAGGATTCTTTACCATGGAGCCACCAGGGAAGCCCAGCATCTTCTGAGCCTGACCTTGACCTCAGAGCACCCTTTCATCCTAAGACGTCAAGATCTGGGGAACAAACTCACAGTCCGTCTCAGCCATTCCCCCTCTTAACGTTCACTCTTCTGGGAGTCAGAGGTTCTTTATCTGTAGATTTTCCCCCAGCCAGCACTAACTCCTTTTCTACTCATCGGTTAAAGCCATCCCTCTGCATATTCACCAGCTGCTGCCCTTCATTGAAATTCGATAACTAAAACAACGGCAACATAAAAATATGTTCCCAATACTCTTACTAATTTAGAAAAAGTCAAAGTTAAAACACTAAGGTGATGCTTTGTTAAAAAAGGTTTGCATCGTGCAATAACTGGATGCCATTGAAACAGTTAACAACCATCTTATCAGTAAACAGATATCCTCCTCACAAGAAAGCCTCCCGCTATTCCACTTCCTCTTTCCTGATAGGAAGCATTTAAGCCCAAAAGCGGAACCCAGCACTGGCCCCCGCGCACAGAAAGACCGTCTGCTAGGAGGATGCTGAGGCTCAGGCAATCTATCTCAGAGCAGGAGAGCCGCTGGCTTCACTCCTCAGGGGACAGGGGCCTTACCTGGCTGCGTCCCCACCATCCACTTGGAGCCACGTGGAGACACAGTCCATCTGCTTTGGCCTCTGCAGAGCTGTCCTGGTCGGCCAAGACGGGGGGCCACACCATGCGTCCAGCCACCCTGAGCCTCCGCCCCCCAGACAGGAAAACCCTCAGCCTTGGACTCCCCTCACAGACCCCCAACCCCCAAGGCAGAAACCCCAGCATTACCTGCCCACGCAGGCAAACATCTGTAAACCACAAAAGGGAAATAAAAAAAAACCCGCCGGGGCTACACACACCTGGAAGAGGATGCAAAATGCGGTGTCTGGGGTCCTGTCCGTGTATCCATTAGGCTTCTCATCAATCAGGCCTCTGAGATGCCACGAATCCCCCCCCCCCGACCCCCGTACTGTTGAGAAAACACTGGAACAGCATCAACCTACTTAAAGATAACCACGGTCCTGACAACGGATTTTTCCACCTTCCATCGTGCAGGGTCAGGTCTGCACTTATGTATATTTTTCAGCTCCGACCATGGTTCAAGGCCAGCAGACTGAAAACCCTGTTTTCTCTGGGTGGTTATTTTCCTTTTAAACCTCTCCCCCAGGCCCAGAAAAATCTGAACACCAGACATATTGAAAAATCATTCATTATGATTAAAGATTTCCAGAGCAAATCTGACACTGAATACAACTAATGACCCACCACCCCATCCGCCTTGCCTTCCCAGGAAGAGGGGTCCCTCCAGCGGGCTCCCTTCCAGGCGGCGTGCATTCAGGCTTTCATGAGCTGGGAATAGACCGTCCAGGAGGCTGCAAAGGAGGCCTGATTCACATGCCGGGCATGTGTGGCCCTGATGGCAGCGGCTGCCTCAAGCTTGCAGACCCAAACCTTGGAGGAAGGTATGAAGAATGCGTACTGACCAGGGCCGGGGGAGGCGAGCAGGGCGGGAGACTTAAAGAGACAGATGACTTACCTGAAACAACCCGGGGGAAATGTTCCGCTATATTTCCATGGTGCAAAAAGTGCCAGCTCATAGTGAGAGAATCTTAGGTATGAGCACTGCCAAGAGCCAGGGAGCCAAACCAGCCCCACCCCCACCCCCGACTGCCTACAAGTCTCTGTTCCTAATGCTTGATTCGACCCTGAACCCACCTTCGGGTTCACAGCAGACACTGGCGATGTTAAGACAACAGGGAGATGTCCCTCTCTGTGCAAGACTAAAGAGGACTCTGTCCTGGTTGGTGGTGTTCAGTCGCTCAGTCGTGTCTGACTCTCTGTGACCCCATGGACGGTAGCACGTCAGGCTTCCCTGTCCATCACCATCTCCCAGAGTTTGCTCAAACTCGTGTCCATAGAGTGGGTGATGTTATCCAACCATCTCATCCTCTACTGTCCCCTTCTCTTCCTGCCTTCAATCTTTGCCAGCATCAGGGTCTTTTCTAATGAGTCAGTTTTTCGCATCAGGTGGCCAAAGGATTGGAGCTTCAGTTTCAGAATCAGTCCTTCCAGTGAATATTCAGGGTTGATTTTCTTTAGCACTGACTGCTTTCAGAGACTTTTCCAATTATTGGCAGAGGGACCTCCGCTGGAGAGAGCAGTCCTTGACCAGGTGACGCCCTTGGAAACCTAGTGATTCTGCCCTCATCACATCCTCTCTCCCAAATGCTCCCCAGACTCCCATTTTCTGCTGAAAACATTTTCTAAAGCTGTAAATCAAGGAGCAGGATGAAGACATGACTGGTTTTACAGGGTTGCTGAATAAGGAAATGGCATTTCTACTCAGCTTCAAACTATCCTGATAGATAAATTTGGGACTTATAAAAAATAAAAGAAACTTGTTTGTAAAAGTATTCACGACTGAATTATGTTAAATACTGTGGGGTTCTTTCAGGCTCTTCACACAGTGTTTAAAATAGTTACAAATGCCTATTAATAACCAGCTTACCTCCTAAGATAACACACAGGAGCCAGAACTCAGGAGGAGGGTCAAGAAAGGGAGACTGTCTCACGGGTCCTGAGGCCCTGGGTGGACTTTGGTGGAATAAATGCTTGTATTCACAGCCTGGGCTGAAGTGTCCCGGCAGGGATGAGTCACCCCACGTCCTCCTCCTCCCAGCATGCAGCCGGGGATGCGTGGACCCCGCAGGGACTTCGGTTCTACCATTGGGACCAAGGTGGATGGTCACCTGGGAAGACGTGATCCTCCCCCAGTAACCTCCCAAAGGACCTGAATTTTTTCCCCAGACTTAACACATCGTGGAAGGGTGTGCGTTGGTTCCCTGGGATAATGGATAACTAAAAATGTGTTTTCCCGTCAAACAGCACAGCTTCTGTTCATTTAAACTTCACACGTCAGCGTCCAAGAGGCGACCCCCCAGTCTCACCACCGTGAACGAGGTCATCTAACCCCATCCTTGACGATGTGCCCGACTTCTTACTTTACTTCTTACTTTTACTTGGATCTTTCTGGTCCAAGTTTCCTCTCTCTTTACATTCCCCTCAGGACAGGTTTCACAGGATGGTCTACATTGAGGTTATTTCAATTCCACTTGGAGTCACTTCCCGTGGTCTGTCTAGTTGAAGACCAAGCAACCTTAGAGAGAGACCGTTCCCTCCACTGGTGTGAAATAGCAGGCAGAAGCAGGGTGTTCCACGTCTTCCTTAGGCTCACGGGACGAGGCGGACATACTGGAGGCAGACCACCATCGGTGCCTCCTGGAGCCCCGAAGCACCTGTCACTAGCCCTGCACAATCAGCCCACCAAGTGCGAGTGCTACAGGGAATCAGAGCGTGCAGGCCGTTAGCCCCTCTCACAACTAAGGCATGGAGCCCAGACAAATTCGCTTCCTTGCTCCAGGTCCCAGGAAGAAAACCGCATCTCTTTTACTTCCTTCTGTTCAAGCTATTTCACCCAAGGCACTTGCTAACTTACTAACCCCATAGTGAAAGAGTTAGTCGCTCAGTCGTGTCCAACTCTTTGAGAACCTAGGACTATAGCCCACCAGGCTCCTCTGTCTATGGGATTCTCCAGGCAAGAACACTGGAGTGGGTAGCCATTCCCTTCTCCAGGGGATCGTCTCAACCCAGGGATCGAACCCAGGTCTCCTGAATTGCAGGCAGATTCTTTACTATCTGAGCCACCAGATAGTAACCCCAAAGACAATTTCTTTTCAACCTCAAAACGTGAAGTGCTCTCTTATACATGGACTCTAAAAAAACAATACAAATGAACTTATTTACAAAACAGAAACAGACCCATAGACATAGAAGCAAACTTACGGTTACCAAAGGGGATACACAGAGGAGAGAGACACTAGGAGTTTGGGAGGAACATACACACAGTACTACAAATAAAGCAGATAAGCAGCAATACTGGGCAGCACAGGGACCTCTGCTCAGTATCGTGTAATAACCTACGATGGAAAAGAATCAGAAAAAAATATATAGATAGGTTTAACTGAATCACTCTGCCCTACACCTGAAACTAACACAATATTGTAAATTAACTATACTTCCACTTTAAAAAATGTGATCTAAGGATTCCTTCACACAACAATTGAGACGGATGGGTCAGGAGTCCCTCTGAACAAGCAGGACTGGAGTTTGGACAGGAAAGTGAAAGTCACTCAGTCGTGTCCGACTCTTTACAACCCCATGGACTATACAGTCCATGGAATTCTCCAGGCCAGAATGCTGGAATGGGTAGCCTATTCCCTCTCCAGCAGATCTTCCCGACCCAGGAATCGAACCCAGGTCTCGTGCATTGCAGGCGGATTCTTTACCAACTGAGCTATCAGGGAAGCCTGGAGTTTGGACAGGTCAAGACCCTAAAGCCAACACAATCATAGAATGACTGTCAGGAAACACCATCTGCAACTCAAAACCCAACGTCTCTCGCTGGAATGAGGAAGACTTCCAGAAAGCAGAGAAGATCGCCCACTGTTCCAAGAGAGACAGAATGTGAAATCATAAGCTGTAAATCAACCAAAGTTACACCACAGAGAAGGGAATGTAAGATTATATCAGGCACATGTTTCCATTATAAGAGTACTAAATGTTGGTAAGAAATTCAGAAATTTGAAAGAGCGTATGAGAAAAGTATTAAACTATATGATGATCATGAAACTGCCTTCAACTAAATATTTTCAAAGGAAATATAATTAAAGTGTAGATTACAACTCTTCTGAAAATGCGGATAGGGTAGTTGAACAGAAGGAACTGTAAAAATTCAAATATGAAGAGGATGCTGGAAATGGATTGAAAAAGTAAAATCCTGACCCCATACGTTGCATCCTGTAACTGTTCCAACAGGAGGCAGAAAACCTGGCTCCAAACTGTGAACACAGTCAGCTACCCGGGGAAACACAGCTTTGACGAGTTTTTCTATTTTTTGTTCAAAAACGCAAAGGTAAAAACCATACACAGTCTCATCATTTCTTAAAACTTGTATAAAGAAGTGATTGTCCCCTCCCCACTTTTCCAACCACACCTTCGCCCCTGGAGCCACTTCAGGGATTCAGTGTAGGGCCACACTCTCGTCAGCTTCTTTCTGTACACAGAGGCCTCTCTCAGCACACACACACACACAGCCCCAGCTCAGACACACACACACACACACGCACACACACACACACAGGGCCCTCGCTCAGACACACACACACACGTGCACACACACACAGGGCCCTCGCTCACACACACACACACACAGCCCCAGCTCAGACACACACACACACACACACACACACACACACACACAGGGCCCTCACTCAGACACACACACACACACGTGCACACACACACAGGGCCCTCGCTCACACACACACACACACAGAGCCCCAGCTCAGACACACACACACACACACAGAGCCATCGCTCAGCACACACACACACACATGCACAGCCCTACTCAGACACACACACACACACACACACACACACACACACACACACACAGAGTCCCAGCTCAGACACACACATACAGCCCCAGCTCAGGCACACACACTCAAAACTTTACAAAAATAGGCAAATGTTTCACACAAGTCTTCAAATTGCTTTCTTTCCAAATATATTTTAGAATGTAAAAACTTATTTAAAAAGAAACAAGTTGAATCTTTTTAAAGTAATACCAAAAAAGGTAAGGAACAGATCACCAACTTCATGAGTAAATTCAAATCTAAAGATTCCTAGCTGTGTACTTCCAAACTGTACATCTATTTTTAAACAAGAAAGATGATACAAATCGTGTAGGATAAGGAATGTAGATTTGTTAAACTCTTCGAAATATTATGAGAAAATAGTTTATGAATTTCCAGTGATCGTGGCTTGAATTCCCACCTAAAATGCTTTTAAAGCCTGTCACAGATGATCATTTACTGACTCCAAAAGAAATGCTGCATAAAGCAATAGACAGAAAGCGCATAGACCTCAGGACACTCACGGCACGTGGTGGTGTCAATCAAACTGACAACCTTCATACAGTCTCAGATTAAGCAGGCTTCTGAGAGTCCAGGCATACAGATGGGATGCAAAAGCACTGTAATAACCTGCTACCCAGCTTTGAGAAAACAGTTTAGCCATGTACAATCTGCCTCCATTTCCCAATAGCTGGTGAAAATCTGCAGATTCTAGCCCTAGTCCAATCCGGTGGCTGTGCAACCACGGAGGGGAGAAAAATAAGTCTCTGGGACTTATTGCTCTGGGAGTAAACAACTTCCTCTTTGATTTTATGTCTTTTCACTTAATAAATTTCATTTCAGGATGAAAGGCAGTGCCGTAAATATGACAAATATCAAAAGCACACGGTTCCACTTCTATTTATCAAACCAACTGAAAACTGAAAACCTTTTCTTTCAAACCCCATTTCTAATACGGGAGAAGATCCAAAGGTCCCTTGCGAAGCTGAAAACAAGAAGTTCCCACTCCAGCAGGAAGGCTCTCCCCGTGGCACCCAAATCCCCCTGCCAGCTTCCTCCGCCAGCTCTCGCCTGCACATGCCCTGCCCAGGGGCCCGCTATTCACGCAAAACCTTCTCCCATCCCTTGTCAGCTGTGTTCCCTCCAACTGGAACCCTTTATTTCCCCCATGTCTAGGATCTCCACCTAACAAAAGTCATAATTCCGGGCCCATAAATAATGTCCCCTACTCCATCCACCCTCACCTGTTCCCAGATCTCATGTAATGTCTCTCCCTCCTCTAAACCCCCAACAACATGTGTTTTCTCTTAGGCATTGTTTACGCCCTTAGAATCTCACTTCATAGACTATTTTCAGCTGACTTACACGATCTCCTTCAGTGCTTACTGAATTACCTTATAAAGAGTAGAGTCTCAATAAACCTTTACTGAATTGAATTATCTGTTATGTAGTAAACTGCTTCCTAAAAATTGATCGGTATTTCCTGCATAAAAACCATACAATTTTAATAACAGAAGGTTATAGCAATCAAGTTAGACTCTGGACTTTTCACTTTAGTCTATCAGCTTTTTTAACTACTAATAACAAATTGTCATGAAACACACACATGTGCACACACATGATGCCTCCTGAGGCACGTGCCCCATACTATCCTCACGCACTCCTAGAAGGTCAGAAACGACATTTATCATGTTTACATACAAGCAGCCAAGGACATGATATCAGCTTGGAAACCAGAACTGTCTATGCAGTAGTGAAGGCAAGACAAACAGAAAGTAGAAACCTTTTTCTCCAATAACTTGTCACTTGCCTGCGGAGAAAAGATAGCCCATAGACAAGGATCCCATGTGTGTTTAGAGTGTTTCTACAGTTATTTCTTAAAGAGATTCCACGTGACTCCCAACTGTGGTAGCTCTGGCCTCTTTGGTCAATGTCAGTTGCAAACAAGAGATTCCCAAAAATGAGTATGAGAGCCATGAATTAAGAATGGCATTGAAATGGAGACCAGGAAAGACACAGCCTGGGAAGGAGGAGATCTAGAAGCAGCCCCGAGCCAGGGGTGTGATGGGGAAATGGGGAAACGGAACAAAAGAAGCTCAAAACCCCGCCACCGTCATGCCCTATAGCCAGGCTGGACGCCGGGGTCCTGAGCGCTCTCCAGCTGATGCTTACTGCTCACAGCTGGAAGGCTCTGAGTCTCCAATCGTCCGTTCAGCCATCCCCAGGTAAACTAGTTACGTCAAAACGAAGAATTAATAAGTAATAATATCTTCTTAAAGCTTCTTCTCTCTAATTATAGAGGTCATCCACGTTTGTCGTGGAAAATATGAAAAGTTCTGAAAAGTAAAAGGGGATAGTCAATAACAATCGTCTTATTATAATCTAAACCCATTTCCTTCAACATTTATTCAACAATCACAATATTCATTAGGATCTGGCATGTGCCAGACACATCAGACAGCAAGCCAGAAAAAACTCCCTGCCCTCCGGCAACTTAAACACTATCAGGAGAGAAAGACAATGAGCAGTAACATGAACAAGTAGGTTGTACAGGATGCTGCGTGCTTGCTCAGTTGCTCAGTTGTGTCCAACGCTTCGAGACCCTTTGGACTGCAGCCCACCAGGCTCCCCTGTCCATGGGATTTCCCAAGCAAGAATACTGGAGGTGGTTGCCATTTCCTCCTCCAGGGGATCTTCTCAACCCAGTATCAAACCCGATCCAGGGATGAAACCTGCATCTCCTGAGTCTTCCGCACTGCAGGGAGATCCTTCACCCGCAGAGCCATCAGGGAAGCCCTAGGAGGTCGTACGCACAGAAGGGTCAAGAGCAGGGCAGGGCGGCCCAGACTGAGAACATCGAGTTACCACGCTGAGATCATCTGGCTTTATAGGCTTCCTTCCCCACTTATTACATGGTGAGAGCTTCCCTCCACCATTACACAATCTTTAGCAAAATAATTTTTAATGACTGCAGAGCACTCCATCTCATGAATGTACCGTAATTAATTTCATCATTCTGCTCTATGCAGCGATGAGATTTTCTTTTTTTAACTATCATAAGTAATGCTTCTATTTCCTCAAGAGAAGCGTCAAGAAGAGAAATCACCCGGGATGGAGCCGGGCACTGCCGAGGCCCATGGTGACCTGTCACTGCACAGGTGTGCGGCACCTGCAGGCCACGCGTGGACTCTCCCTTCCCTTCCAGCTGCCTGCCGCCCCCACCTGACGACCTTCCCATCAGTTCCCAGAAGAGCGCTGGCCGCTGCATCCCTCCACCATCGCTGCTCCGTATGAGATGAACTCTACCCTGAGTAGGCGCTAGCACTATGACCGGTAGGAAGCAGAACATGTAATAAACACCCACTGGATTAAGCAATGGATAGAGAACTGAAGGAGTACTCAGAAATCACTCTGGCGTTCAGACAGCCGGGAAGCCGCTGAGAAATGCTCCCTCCCACTAAGGAGTGAGTCAGATCTCAGACACATTCAGCACCTTCCTAATAGGGCTGCACGGTATTTCCCGTAATGCCTTTCAGATGTTGGAAACTGCCATACGACCTGGACAGCCAGAGAATGCCATTAACCATCGAAATGAAACACTAAATAGCACAGAGAGAGACTACGCAGAAAACACTGCCAGTACTTTCCCTCTTTCTAGTTACTTAAAGATGACAATTATATAATACCTTCCTCTTGAAACATAAATGAGAAGTGCATCTGTTAATAGTTCATCAGCCACTCTTCATCCCAAATGCCAACCACAGCATTATAAACTGCTACTGCTACTCTCATTAAAAATTAACACACAAAAAAAAATGTATAAAGAAAGAGGATACGCCTTTAAATGATGTGTATGAAAACTTGGCAAACAATTTGAAACAGACTCACAGACAGACACAGAGAACAGACTTGTGGTTGCTAAGGGGGTGGGGAGAGATGGATTAGGAGTTTGGGATTAGTAGATGCAAACTATTATATTTAGAATGGATAAGAACAAGGTCCTACTGTGAAGTACAGGGAACTATATTCAATATCCCGTGATAAACCATAATGGAAAAGAATACGAAAAAGAATGTATACATATGTATAATTGAATCTCTGCTATACAGCAGAAACTAACACAATATTGTAAATCAACTATTCCTGAGTAAATTAAAAAAAAAAAAAACTTGGCAAACCAGAAAACATAGCAACTCAAAAAAAGCAAACCAAGAACAAGAGGAGACATCAGTTCTTTCTTCCCTGAGCTGGTTCCTTAGGGGGCCATGTATCAGCAGTAACAGTTTCATTGTTGAGGGAACGGAGACTCTGAGTTGTAAGCACCATACTCACTATTAGAAAAACAACCTTGAAATTTTCCTTCCTTGAGTCCACTTTCAGAAGATAGAAGTGAATCTAGGAAGCCATCTCAGAAGAGCTCCCAATTTATGATGCAGGCTTAGGGAAAACAAGAGGCCAACGTGCCCACCGGCAGTGAGAACACACACCCTGGGGTGACAACTGCCTTTTCTGTAAATAACCCACGTGGCCCTCCAACCACTGCACTGCAAACGGATGTGGATGCAAAGGACACAGGCAATGCAGATTTCTGAGACTTCACTGGTTTCTGGGTGTATGTGTTTGAGCTCTGTAACTACAGCGTCTTCATGACCCACCTGGCTAAGTCTCAGAAGAGCAGATGTCGATACGGGAGGAGAGGATTGGGGCCACAGCAGCCAGTGACTGTTTAAAGTTGCTCAGCTTTGGGGCTGTCTACCACTCACGAGCTCTCAGTCTGTCATCATTATCATGGGCCTGGACACAGCAGAACAACACGAGGGAGAACGAGGCCGAAATGGCTGAGTGCAGTGTGCCCGGGGCTGGCTTCCACACTGCTGTGTCCACTTCCGTCTGCAGATCCACTTGGAACACAGGAGGGAAAGCTGAGCATCCCCATTCCAAGTGTGTGAGAGTCAGAGTTCATTCATCTGCTTCCACCAGGGCACTGATGCTCTGCACCCCAAGGGTGGGCTAGGAGATGTCGGCATCACCTTAACAACGTCTGCATCCTTCTCTCAATACAGTGGTTTTGGGAAAGACTGGAAAGCAACCGTATCAAATTCTTTTATGTAAAGAAATGTTCTGACTACATTGCTTGTCCTTTGGTTTGCTCGTTAAACACATATTTCTTGACAATCAGTTGAACAAGATGAAAAGAGCCGTGGAGACAGACAGCGGGGATGATTGCACAACATTACGAACGGATTCAATACCCCTGAACTGTAAACTTCAAGACAGAGATGACAAATTTTATGTTATGTGTATTTCACCACAATAAAAAATTTGGGGGAAAAAACAGGCAGATTGAGAGAAGGAGTCAAACTTGGAAAAGTAACATGCAAAGGCTTAAGCCCTCCCATGTCTCTCCCGGCCGCGTCTTCCTTTGTCCCCAAGTTTGGGCCACAGTCACAGAGGTTCACGGCCAGATCAATCACATGGAGAAAGCCCGTCTGCCTGTCTCTAGTGTCAGTGAGGCCAAAGAGCGGAGAGAGCTAGACAAGGGCGTCCCCGAATTCCACCCGAGTCTCAGGCTCACCCCAAGCTGCATACATGCAGGACAGACCCAAAACAGACAGCAGAGACTTTGGAAAACTAAACTATGCTGGAACCACCACTAAGAGGGGGTGAGACAGAATCTGTGTCCTAACCTAACCACGTGGAGTAACTGTTAAAACAAAGAAACAGGCAAAAAAAACACAGCGCTCTCCTAGATTACAACAGCATTCAGTGTTTACACACACAACACTCACAATGTTTAGGACAAAGGAAAATTACTCCGCGTACAAAGAACCAAGGAAATGTGAGAAGTTCCCAAGGGAAAAGATAATCAGCAGATGGTGACTCAATTTGACCCAGATGTTAGCATTACCAAACAAAGACTTTAAAGCAACTATTGGAGCTGTGTTTCCTGAGATAAACGTTCTTGCAATCAACAGAAAGTTGGGTGTTCCCAGCACACAAAGAAAATAATACGAAAGAATCAAATGGAAATTACAGAATTGAAAACTAGAAGATCTATAATCAAAAATTCACAGGGTCATCGCAATAGCAGAAGGGAGATGACAGAAGAAAAGTCAGTAAATTTGAAGATCAACAGAAATGACCCCATCTGAAGAACAGAGAGAACAAATATCAAACAAAAGTGATAAACACACAGCCTCAGGAACCTGCAGGGCAACATGAGAAGATCTGACACGTGTTGCTGCATAAGAACAAGCAGATAATGAAAGAACAAAAACAAGTATCTGATGCAACAAAGCCACGGAATTGGATGAGAACGTCTGTAAAGTCCCTGGGATCCTAGTGGGCTGCCGTCTCTGGGGTCACACAGAGTCGGACACGACTGAAGCAACTTAGCAGCAGCAGCAGCAGTCTGTAAAGTACGAGAAGTGGGGACCCAAAAACCAAGCCCAGAGCTTAGACTCAAGAAGAAGAGGGAGCATCAGCACAAGGTAAAGGGGTAAAAGACAGGATGGAACTGGGAGGCTGGGCTCTGGACCACAGGGAAGAAAACCAGGAAGGGTGGAGTCAAAGGCTGCTGGTGGATCAAGTGTGACCAGGATGGAGAACCAGCCCCTGGACTGAACAATGTAAGAGTTATTAGGGACCTTGGTAAGACCTGTTCAGTAAAGTGATGAGGACAAAAGCCCAAATAATGAGGATGTAAGGAAGGAAGAGAATGCAGATAATTCTTCTGAAAAGTCTTGCAGGAAAGGGGAGGAGAAAGTAGAGGGTTGTACAGACAGACTGGGTTCACGTGTGTGTGTGTGTGTGTGTGTGTGTGTGTGTGTGTGTGTGTTTGGAAGACACTTTATTCTTTTGAATTAAAAAAAAATAATCAGATCAGATCAGATCAGATCAGTCACTCAGTCGTGTCTGACTCTTTGCAACCACATGAATCGCAGCACGCCAGGCCTCCCTGTCCATCACCAACTCCCAGAGTTCACTCAGACTCACGTCCATCGAGTCAGTGATGCCATCCAGCCATCTCATCCTCTGTCGTCCCCTTCTCCTCCTGCCCCCAATCCCTCCCAGCATCAGAGTCTTTTCCAATGAGTCAACTCTTCGCGAGAGGTGGCCAAAGTACTGGAGTTTCAGCTTTAGCATCATTCCTTCCAAAGAAATCCCAGGGCTGATCTCCTTCAGAATGGACTGGTTGGATCTCCTTGCAGTCCAAGGGACTTTGAAGAGTCTTCTCCAACACCATAGTTCAAAAGCATCAATTCTTCAGCGCTCAGCCTTCTTCACAGTCCAACTCTCACATCCATACATGACCACAGGAAAAACCATAGCCTTAACTAGACGAACCTTTGTACTCTGCATATAAGTTAAATAAACAGGGTGACAATATACAGCCTTGATGTACTCCTTTTCCTATTTGGAACCAGTCTGTTGTTCCATGTCCAGTTCTAACTGTTGCTTCATGACCTGCATACAAATTTCTTAAGAGGCAGATCAGGTGGTCTGGTATTCCCATCTCTTTCAGAATTTTCCACAGTTTATTGTGATCCACACAGTCAAAGGCTTTGGCATAGTCAATAAAGCAGAAATAGATGCTTTTCTGGAACTCTCTTGCTTTTTCTATGATCCAGCAGATGTTGGCAATTTGATCTCTGGTTCCTCTGCCTTTTCTAAAACCACCTTGAACATCAGGAAGTTCACGGTTCATATATTGCTGAAGCCTGGCTTGGAGAATTTTGAGCATAACTTTACTAGTGTGTGAGATGAGTGCAATTGTGCGGTAGTTTGAGCATTCTTTGGCATTGCCTTTCTTTGGGATTGGAATGAAAACTGACCTTTTCCAGTCCTGTGGCCACTGCTGAGTTTTCCAAATTTGCTGGCATATTGAGTGCAGTACTTTCACAGCATCATCTTTCAGGATTTGGAATAGCTCAACTGGAATTCTATCACCTCCACTAGCTTTGTTCGTAGTGATGCTTTCTAAGGCCCACTTGACTTCACATTCCAGGATGTCTGGCTCTAGGTCAGTGATCACACTATCGTGATTATCTGGGTCGTGAAGATCTTTTTTGTATAGTTCTTCTGTGTATTCTTGCCATCTCTTCTTAATATCTTCTGCTTCTGTTAGGTCCATACCATTTCTGTCCTTTATCGAGCCCATCTTTGCATGAAATGTTCCTTTGGTATCTCTGATTTTCTTGCAGAGATCTCTAGTCTTTCCCATTCTGTTGTTTTCCTCTATTTCTTTGCATTGATCACTGAAGAAGGCTTTCTTATCTCTTCTTGCTATTCTTTGGAACTCTGCATTCAGACGTTTATATCTTTCCTTTTCTCCTTTGCTTTTCGCTTCTCTTCTTTTCACAGCTATTTGTAAGGCCTCCCCAGACAGCCATTTTGCTTTTTTGCATTTCTTTTCCATGGGGATGGTCTTGATCCCTGTCTCCTGTACAATGTCACGAACCTCAGTCCATAGTTCATCAGGCATTCTATCTATCAGATCTAGGCCCTTAAATCTATTTCTCACTTCCACTGTATAATCATAAGGGATTTGATTTAGGTCATACCTGAATGGTCTAGTGGTTTTCCCTACTTTCTTCAATTTCAGTCTGAATTTGGCAATAGGGAGTTCATGGTCTGAGCCACAGTCAGCTCCTGGTCTTGTTTCTGTTGACTGTATAGAGGTTCTCCATCTTTGGCTGCAAAGAATATAATCAATCTGATTTCGGTGTTGACCATCTGGTGATGTCCATGTGTAGAGTCTTCTCTTGTGTTGTTGAAAGAGGGTGTTTGTTATGACCAGTGCATTTTCTTGGCAAAACTCTATTAGTCTTTGCCCTGCTTCATTCCGTATTCCAAGGCCAAATTTGTCTGTTACTCCAGGTGTTTCTTGACTTCCTACTTTTGCATTCCAGTCCCCTATAATGAAAAGGACATCTTCTTTGGGTGTTAGTTCTAAAAGGTCTTGTGAGGATAGTACAGAACTGTCAAGAGAAAGAAATAGGTAACTCAGATCCTAGAGAATCCTTTGGTCTGGTGGCAGTTTCACAATAAAGTATTATGCTTTTTTAATTGTATCGGATTTTATTTATATATATCTATTTCAGTTATTATTTGTCTTAAATCATCTGATTTTGGTTCTAATTCAAGAGTACATCTTTTTCAGATGGAAGGTATTTCCGAATGTTGAGGGGGTTGATCCAGAAAAGAGGGAAAATTAATGATGCAGGAGAGAAGGACCAACTTTAGAGAGACGACCCTGAGTGACAGAGAGGGGTGGAAACCCAATACTGGGAGGACAGGCCTGGGACAGGTGCATGGGTAAGAGTGTGTGTGTTTCAATGGGGAGGAAATCGGAGTCTAGCAGTACAGGTGTGGTGGGTTGGCAGTTTTAGCTGAAAGGACAGATTCACTGTCTTCCAAATGGATCCACTTCAAAGGAAATAAGAAGCCAGATGACCACTGATATTAAGGAAGGGTGGGAGATATTGGAGGTTTGAGAAGAAAAAAAAAATGGTGTGTTAAAAAGTCATGTTGAAGAGTGAATGCACATCTGAACCAGGGAAAATTACTAGGCAGAACTCAGCGGGTTTGTAAGGAGGCTTCCTTTGTAGGCAAGCTGGGAAGTCAGAGATGACGGGAATTTTCAAACTGTCTGAAAAACAACCCCATTAAAGGCTACCAAAGCCCGGTTATAAACACACTTCCTCAGTCATTTCCTCAGGGACTAATTCCAACTGTGAGGCAATCCCACCAACCTTAACACCCAGCCCTCCGGGGCTCAGGCACTGGCCAGGGGTAGAAAGAGGTGTCTGCATTTGCTCTGTGGCCTCAAGGCGACAGGTCGGTGGGGATGAACGTGAAATACTGACACCTCCCAACCTGACAAAAGTCCGGAGAGGGAGCGGGAAACTCCAGGCCGGGAACTCTTCAAAGAACGAGCAACAAAGTGAAAACCACCCCAGGAGAAGCTGCACGAAGCAAAGCGAAGCTTATAAAGTTCAGCCCCTTTTGTCCTCACAGCTGAGCAGAAACTAACGCTGTCTGACACACTGCAGAGCAGGCACCCAACACGGCAGGAAAACGCGCTCGCGGGATATCCCTCTGGCCCCAGCTTATTAAGAAAAGAAGGTCCTATGGTCATATATGGATGTGAGAGTTGGACTGTGAAGAAGGCTGAGCGCCAAAGAATTGATGCTTTTGAACTGTGGTGTTGGAGAAGACTCTTGAGAGTCCCTAGGACTGCAAGGAGATCGAACCAATCCATTCTGAAGGAGATCAGCCCTGGGATTTCTTTGGAAGGAATGATGCTAAAGCTGAAACTCCAGTACTTTGGCCACATCACGCGAAGAGTTGACTCATTGGAAAAGACTCTGATGCTGGGAGGGATTGGGGGCAAGAGGAAAAGGGGACGACAGAGGATGAGATGGCTGGATGGCATCACTGACTCGATGGACGTGAGTCTGAGTGAACTCTGGGAGTTGGTGATGGACAGGGAGGCCTGGCGCGCTGCGATTCATGGGGTCGCGAAGAGTCAGACACGACTGAGCGACTGAACTGAACTGAACCGAACTGAAGAACACACGTAGTCTAATGTTGCTACTGGTCTCTTTTAGATACACTAGTGGTTTAATTGTACTATAAACTGACTTTTAATGCCCAGAGTTTCCCTAAGTGAATTTCTTTTCATCTAAAAAAATAAATACAAGTCTGCACTAGAGCAGTGAAGGAGTTTCCCCTTTACACCACTGACGTGTCAGAGGACTGTGGAGGTGGCTTCATCATTTAATGTTTGTAAAATGTTTTTAGAACTTTAACTACAGGATTCAGACTGAAAGACACCAAACAGGGACACATTTTTGTAAACACATTGTCTCCTTTGGAATATATGGCACAAATACATAATTTAATAGGCCTTTATGCATAAAAATATTGAAAATAATTTAAATGGGCATTTAGTAAACTAAAAAAAGGTCCAAGAAAGCCATACAGGAAAAGGTCAAGAAAAAAACGACGAAAGGACTCTCAGACAGCAGAGAGGAATCCAAACTGGTTTCTGGAAGGCAACAAATCAAAAACCCTAAAAATCATAAAAAAGAAGAAATCCTGTACCTCTTGACCCATGAAGGAGAGCTCTCAGAATATGAAACAGAGCTCTCTGGAGTGACAGAGAAGAGCCATAGATTAAGGGGGGAGGCCCCAGAAAGCACCGAAAGTCCGACAAGGAACAGACAGGACGAGACTCTTGCACCGACAGCATGCCCAGCTGCAGGGACCAGGCGACAACACAGGGAAGCACTCAGTCGGGGTCCCGTTCCTGCAAGCGGGAAGGCGGCCAGGCCATTGCAAGCTGTCACGATCCCTGTTTTATAGCCGAGGAACAGACCGCGATACAAGAGAAGACAAAGTTCATCAAGTTCTGAAAAACAGTAGCTATTCTTCTACCTACTAGAACTCTTAAAGGTAAGGAATTCCAGATTGCCGCAAAGCCAGGGAGAAATTCACAGGCAGATCAATGACATTTTTTAATTTTTTATTTTATTTTTAATTAGAGGATAACGGCTCTACAATATTGTGATGGTTTCTGCCATCCATCAACATGAATCAGCCACAGGCATATGTATGTCCCCTCCCTCCTGGACCTCCCTCCCACCTCCCCCGCATCCCACCCCTTGAGGCTGTCAGAGCACGGGCTTTGGGTTCCCTGTGTCACACAGCAAGTTCCCACTGGCTATCTATTTTGCGTATGGTGATGTATATGTTTCAATGCTACTCTCTTAAATCATCCCACCCTCTCCTTCCCCTACTGAGCCCAAAAGTCTGTCCTTTAAATTTGAGTCTGCTTTGCTGCCCTATGAATAGGATCATCAGTATCATCTTTCTAGATTCCATGTGTATGTGTTAATATACAATATTTGTCTTTCTCTCTCTGACTTACTCTGTATAACAGGCTCTAGGTTCATCCACCTCATGAGAGCTAACTCAAATGCGTTCCTTGTTATAGCCGAGTAATACTCCATTGTGTGTGTACCACATCTTCTTTATCCATTCATCCAGGACATCTAGGTTGCGTCCACGTCTTCGCTACTGTAAACAGTGTTGCAGTGAACACTGGGGTACACGTGTCTTTTTCAGTTATGGTTTTCTCAGGGTGTATGCCCAGTACTGGGATTGCTGGGTCATATGGCAGTTTTATTCCTAGTTTTTTAAGGAATCTCCACACAGTTCTCCGTAGTGGCTGTATGAATTTGCAGTCCCACCAACAGTGCAAGAGGGTTCCCTTTTCTGCACACCCTCTCCAGCATTTTCTGTCTGTAGACTTTTAGGTACCAGGGCACTGAGAATGTGGATCCAGTATGCCCGGCTGCTACCTTTCGATTCTAAAAAGCTATGCCTTGCTGCCACTCTTCAAATGTCTTCTCATCATAAGGAAGTCACAAGTAGGAAATCTGATGGGCAATGGTGGAACTGAGGGTCCTGGGAACACAGGGGCTCCCCTGCACCCCACCCAGCTCTCTCCCCCAAACAGGTACTGGTACCCAAGTCCCCCGGGAATCAAAACAGTGCTCCTCCATCCAGGCAGGGGTGAGAGACGGTGGCAAGGTGGGTTCCCAGGCCTGACTCCAGACAAGGAACTGTTCAGCTTCATATTCTCTGATCAAGATTTCCTCACCCTTAAAAACCAAACAGATGGACTCAAATCACAGCCCTCCAGAGCTCTCACATCAGTTGAGATTTGATTGGGTTTACTTACTGATGTTCAAAGAGCATCTTTTAGATCCAAAATTCTAAAACTAAGAGCCACAATGACCCACACATTTTGTTCTGAAAGTTCATTTCTAAATTAGTTAGTTGAAACTGGGAATGTAGTTCTCTACAGAAATAATTTTAGAATAGTTAGGTTTCCATGTCAACCTACCCAAGCCTATTAACTTGCAGAATACCTGAATATACTACGACCATAACAACGTCTCCGCTCATTGGAGCACAAGGGAGGCTCACCACCTCCCACCACCCTGCCAACCATGGCCACTGCCACCAAGCGTCAGGGAGAAGGAAATTCTCAGGCAAAAAAAGGCACAGAAAATGAGAGTGGAAGCGAAGTAGAAAGATGGGTAGCAGGTGGGTGTGGGGCCCCTTCCACCCCAGTGCAGCCTGAGCACGGCTGTGGACCTGGCTGCCCACCTTCATGTCCTATGGCATGGGCACACAGTAACACCCGCTGCAGGGCCCCCAGCCCAATGGCAGGGGGACCCCAGGGCCACACACCTCGGGCAAGTCCAGCAGGTGCCATCCTGCACCACCAAGAGGGAGCAGAATCGGGGGACACCGACGTGGGTCATCAGACGGAACAGACGGGGCAAGCGGGAAGCGGCCAAGCAGCATCGGGGCCACGAGCCCCCGAGTCCCATGTCAGCTCAGGATACAAGACCTGATCTGTGCTGGCGCAGGATAGACACTTTGCTGAGTCACACTCCGCCAAGGCTCTTGGTGATTTCACATTCCCCTAGTTCTGTGCTTCCCAACCTTGGTCCTGCTGATGCTCCCTAACAGCGTTTATGATCGGGAATCCTGCCCCATGAGGTCACCAGGCCCTGACCTCCTCCCACAGGGGCCAGTCATGATAGCGTTTCTGACGAATCAAAAGTCATCAGGAACCACTCCAAAAATGCGTTGGATGAGGAGTCAGATTCTTTTTTAAAAAGCCTTCCTACAGACCAACAGCAGCCAGCGAGAAGAGATGATGGGAGAGAGACAGAAGATCCCTTTCAAAATGAAAGCAACAAAGACTGCCCAGAACTGAACGTTAAAACTCTACCAGAAAGACCAAAAAAAAAACCCACACCAATCACAAAAAAAGAAAACGGAATAAAGAGAAACTCCACATTTCTGAAAAACATGACAATATTAGATAGATTTCAACTCTTTAGAAAATAATCTAAAATTAATCCGGATCCAATCAAATCCCAACAGAATTCTTTTTCTGGAGTTTGGCAAAAATGAAGCTAAACATCACCTGGAATAATGAAATATGTGAGAAAAGTCAAGAAACTTAAAAAAAAAAAAAGTTATTGAGGGGACAGGGTAAGACTGCACCTTCCAAATATAAAAATATACACTGAAGTTCAAGGACTGAGGAAGTAAGAGCCCGGAAATAAACAGATCTGTCAATGCAACAGAACAGAAAGCCCAGAAAAAGATCCAAGTATAAATAATTATTTAATCACAGTCCAAGTAGCACTTCAGATCAGTGGGGCAAGGTAGACTAATGAACAAATGGATTGAAGCGTCTGGTGAAAACCTGGAAAATAATAAATTAGATCCCTACCACAAAGCATCACTAGATCAAAGCAGAGACATCACCTTGCCGACAAAGGTCCATCTAGTCAAAGATATGGATCTTCCAGTAGTCATGTATGGATGTGAGAGCTGGACCATAAAGAAGGCTGAGAATTGATGCTTTCAAATTGTCATGCTGGAAAAGACTCTTGAGAGTCCCTTGGACTGCAAGGAGATCAAACCAGTTAATCCTAAAGGAAATCAACCCTGAATATTCATTGGTAGGACTGATGCCGAAGCTGAAACTCCAATACTTTGGCCACCTGATGTGAAAGAGCCGAATCATTGGAAAAGACCCTGATGCTGGGAAAGATTGAAGGCAGGACAAGAAGGGGACGACAGAGGATGAGATGGTTGGATGGTATCACCAAATCAATGACGTGAGTTTGAGCAAACTCCAGGAGATGGTGAAGGACAGAGGAGCCTGACGTGCTGCAGTCCATGGGGTACAAAGGGTCAGATACGACTTGGCGACTGAGCAACAACCACCACCACGAAACATTCACCAGATCAAACTAGATGTGACAAAGACAAAACATGGAACCATAGAATTCTGAAAAGGCCAGCAAACATCTGCATTATCTCAGGATGGGAGAGGACTTGTTCCGTTCCCACTGGGTGACTCCCAGGGTCCCCAGGGTCTCAGCTCAGAAGAGGAGCCTCGTCCCCTGGCCCCAGCCCTGGGACCCAGAGCATCCTCTGCCGTGTCTCCCTCCCGTGGGCATGTATGAAGGGTGAGCAGCTGGACCCTCCCTCACCCTGGCCCCAGGGAGGAAGAGCCACTGTTCCAATCTGATCAGGAAGCCTTTTCAAGTTTAAGTTTTTCTGGCCAACTGCCCCCAGAGAGCCCAGAAGGGGAAAAAGGAGCTGTATTTCCAAAGCTCTAGTGATGTGTTATGATTCCTTTTCTTGTTTTAAGCAAATGTTCACTTTTGTATCTAATTCTGCATTCACATTTTTATATTCTTTTTCTTAAAGAGAAACCAACATTGCAGGGAAGGGACAGGGAAGCCTGGCATGCTGCAGTCCATGGGGTCACAAAGAGTTGGACGTGAGTGAGCGACTGAACTGAACATTGCATAAGCTTCCAGGCTCTGCAAAACCTGGACCCAGGCAGCCCAACACTTTCCTGCAACATCTTGCCCACAACTCTGCACAAGGACATCACTGCAGCAGGAACACGGCTGGGAGGAGACCCTTGATGAGAACTGATGAATAAGTGCACCTTTATAACACGGAGTGTAGAGTTACGGTTAGAACCCAGCCTTCGGAATCAGGCAGACCCAGAGCTTCAGTTCCTTTTTATGTAAAATGCAGATTATAATACCCTGCAAGTCGGGAGGACTGGATGAGATCAGGTATGTAGAAACGTGAAGAACAGCACCTACTCCGTGGCAGACCTCTGTGGTCTGGCTTCTAAAGACATGAGGTTCCAGAGCTGAAAAGCCACAGCCCTATTACCTACTCGAGTCCATGATTTTTACCCCTTAGAAAGAAAAAGCCTACCTAGAGAGAGCACTCTTATTACGGCGTCCACTGCAACTGTAGATCACGAAGCAGAAAGTCATTGCAATTTTTCAATTGCTGACATTTGCCGACATATTTCTTATATAAGTCAAAAATAGGAAAATGCCCAAAAGAGATAAGTATACGACCCTCAGAGAAAAATATCAGGTCTCTCATAAAATGTAAACACCCAGACTGGCCTATGGGACTATGAATAATTGCTTCCTTACATCTGTATAGTACGCTGCAGTATGCAATTTTTACAGTTCAGAGGGCACTTTTACAAGAGTGATCAATCTCACAACAACCCTTTAGTAGGTGTTCATACCCTGTTTTATAGATGACCAGCTGACGCTCTGAAAAGATGACTCTTCGACCAGTACAGTGTTTGGTCTTGGGGCCAACTGCGGGGGGCTTCTAGAAGCCCTGCAAGCCCCAGATCCTCCTATGGGCTGCTCTGCTTCAGGGGGTGATCTGGGAACAGGGGATCTTGGTGAGCTCTCTGAGGTCACAGGGAGGAGAAAACGTCACTCTGAATTCCAGTGGAGGTCACCAGCAGGCAACAGCTTCCACTAACGTGGAAGACTGATTTTTTTTTTTCTTTTAAATCTCCATGTTCTGAGCTTCCCTGGGGGTCCAATGGTAAAGAATCCATCTTGCAATTCAGAAACACAGGTTCGATCCCTGGTCCGGGAAGATCCCACGTGCCGTGGAGCAACTAAGCCCATGCACCCCAACTACTGAGCCCACGTGCTGCAACTACTGAAGCCCATCTGCCCTCGGGCCCATGCTCCGCAACATGAGAAGCCACCCCAGTAAGAAGCCCCGGCTCCACAGCTGGAGAGCAGCCCCTGCTCCCACAAGCAGAGAAAGCCCATGTACAGCGATGAAGACTCAACACAGCCATAAATAATATAAACAAATAAATGAGTAAAATTGCTTAAAAATTTAAATGCTAAAAAAAAACATCTCCTCTACTGGGAACAAAACAGCAGGCAAAGGGCCATGCCCTGAAGGGCAGGAAAGAGGCCACCACGGCGGGTGAGCCATCCTATAAACAACGCTTTTCTCCAGGTGGGATCCCTCTGTCCTATAGCAAAGGTCGAGCTTTGAGGGTCTCGAGGCGGTGGGAGGCACAGGGCCAGGTGCCCCATGCTCAGAAAACAGACAAGGAAGTCAGACACGTAGGTGCACGGGGACACACCTTGCACTTGGCGTTGGCTCCTTCCCTTTGCCATACAAACTCTCCAAGCCGTGAAAAAGTAGAAAAAAAAAAAAGAAAAAAAAAAGCCATGCTGGCCCACCACCAGCATCTTCAAACCTGGGCTGAGCACCGTGGGTTCACAGCCACTGTCTTGGCACCCAGCAGCACCTGTGACCCCCGGGGGCCGCAGCCTGACTTCTGTCCTGACCGCCCCAACAGGATGGCCTTGCCCAGCTCACCTAGGCCCACAGAGGAGCACCCCCTGATGAACACCGCTCAGCAGTGCCTGCTGGACCCAGACGGAGTCCAGTCAAGCCTGTGATCATGGGAAGCAGGGTAGCCTTTCCCAACTGACAAGCGCTCAGAAGTCTTCTGCTTTGTATTCACAACAGCCAAGACATGGAAGCAACCTAAGTGTCCATCAACAGAGGAATGGGTAAAGAGGATGTGGTACATATAGACAATGGAACACTACTCAGCCATAAAAAAGAATTAAATAATACCATTTGCAGCAACATGGATGGAGACCTAGAGATGATCATACCAAGTGATAGTGAAAGTCGCTCAGTTGTAACCGACTCTTTGTGACCCCATGGACTGTACATCCATGGAATTCTCCAGGCTAGAATATTGGAGTGCGTAGCCTATCCCTTCTCCAGGGAATCTTCCCAACCCAGGGATCGAACCCAAGTCTCCTACATTGCAGGCGGATTCTTTACTAGCTGAGCCACAGGGGAAGCCCAAGAACACTGGAGTGGGTAGCCTATCCCTCCTCCAGGGGATTTTCCCGACCCAGGGATTGAACCAGGTCTCCTGCATTGCAAGCAGATTCTTTACCAACTGAGCTATCAGGGGAGCCCCATACTAAGTGAAGTAAGTCAGAAAGAGAAAGACAAATACCATACAATATCGCTTATATGTGGACTCGAAAATATGACACAAGTGAATTTATCTACAAAATAGAAACAGACCAGACTTGGGGTTATTGTTGTCAAGGGGGAGGAGGGGATTGGGGGGAGGAGACCGTCGGGGGTTTGGGATTAGCAGATGCAAACTATTATACTGAGGGTGGATAAACAAGGTCCTACCATACAGCACAGAGAACTATACTCAATATCCCGTGATGAACCACAATGGAAGAGAATATGAAAAGAATACACATGGGTGTAACCGAATCACTTTGCTCTATAGCAGAAATGAAGCTAACACTGTAAATCAACTATACTGCAATTTAAAAAAAAAAAAAATGTTTTTAAGTCTTCCATGTAGAAGCCACAGCTAAATGTTCACCAGAGGCTCCTATGGGGGGTGGCCTGTCTCCTGCCAACAGGTAGAGTCTGCAGTGCCCACACGTCCATGCTCTGAGACCCCCAAGGCCAGCAGGAAGGCATCACAGCCCAGGCCACAGCTGGACCCCACTGCCAGCCCTGCACGTGAAGTCTCCAAAGAGGATCCTCCATGCCCCGCCCTGCCCCCGCCTCCCCCCTCACCCCATCCCCGCCTCCCTCCTCCACGCCCTCCCCTCCCACTCCTTGAACACATGACTTGCATGCCTCTCGAGGTGTGTGAGCCTCCCACACCGAGCTCTGCCCAAACTGCCTGTTTGTGTGTAAATAATAAATGACTGTTGTTTGAGCCGCTATGTTTGGGGAAGGTTTGCCATCTGAGAATAAGTAAGCTACACAGGACTGCAGAAAACTCGACTTCTACTTACAAATTCTAAATGAAAGATGGTGGGAACCTCCTATGTATTAAATCCATTACATAAAGTTCAATTCTGTATTCTAGCGATAACTGGAAAACCGAAGGTACAAATTTGCCGGAGTCTGAAGAAAACTGTGTTTTGAAGAAAAGGTCACAAGCAGTTATTTTCTAATAGACCACCTCATATTGATCAGCAATTAATACACAAATACTTTTAGAAGTGCTTTCTAAAGTAACAGAAAATATACTTTTCCATCTTTTCTTTCCAGAAGGCTGCATGCGTTAACTGCATTAACAGCCAAATAAAGCTGGAGAAGGCAATGGCACCCCGGTCCAGTACTCTTGCCTGGAAAATCCCATGGACGGAGGAGCCTGGTAGGCAGCAGTCCATGGGGTCGCTAAGAGTCGGACACGACTGAGCGACTTCACTTTCACTTCACTTAAAGCTGTTTTTAAGTCTCTATCATCCAAATGAATTATCCACATTGTTATAAATTCATCCATCTTTCTAATCTAACCCAGGTGCCAAGATGTTGATTTCTCTACCTTGGGTCCTAACTCACTATTTCTGCACAGGAAACACGATGGAAGCTTCTACAAATGTGATATATAGGACTATTAAACAGCCAACAGCTCACATTTCTCCTAACTCACAATTTGGCTACAGTTCCCGAAAATGAAAAAATAGAATCCATTTCTAAAACAGCTTTCTCTTTTATAAGCAAAGCCCATTTGTAATAAACTACATGAGATATTCAAATCTACTTGATCGTAACAGAGCTGTTTAAAAATACATGTCTGGAATTCACATTTGCAGTTTGCAGATGGAACAATAAAGATACTTGGAATTAATAATTCATACGTGATTTAGATCCAGCAGGAAGGAGGTAGCATGCGGGCACATGCTCTCAACCTCTTTCTTCTTCACACCCTGGGTCTTCCTGCGAGCGTGTCAGCTCAGGGACTGACTTGGGAAGTCAGGCCAAGCTTGTGGGTTGTTGTATCCTAGATGGGAGATGAGAATTCAGGACTCTGCGAGGGTCACTGGGAAGCGTCATAGCATCCTCCACCAGGGAGACTGATTTTATTACAAAAATATCCTCTGTTATTTTGAAACAAAATGCCAGGCAACAGTCCACACCCTGAGGCAGAAGAGAAGAGGTCTGAGCTCTGTGGCCAATGTCCACACTGCAGGCCCTGGGCCCCTAGGGGTTTCCCAGCCCAGAGGTCAGCCAATCATGTACAGGCCCCCCCACCCCAGGGATGTGGAGTGGACCCCACAGCCCCAGACAACCAGCCACCCTCACCCAACAGGGACACCTGTACCAAAAGCCCACTAACCAATCCAAACAGGACCCAGTGTTTGCAGAAAGGTAACCCACCAACCAACAAGGACCTACCGTATAGCACAGGGAACTCTACTCAACATTTTGTAATAACCTGGAAGGGGAGAGACTCTGAAGAAGAATAGATAAGTATGATATATGTATAATGGAATCACTGCGCTGTACACCTGAAATTAACACGATATTGTAAATCGGCTGTACTTCAATTTTTCAAAAAATGTAACCCATCAATCCACTTTCACCTCAGAATAAAATTTAAGACAGAAACTCACTAGGGCTGTGTGTGTACTCAGTCGTGTTCGACTCTTTGCAACCCTATGGATTGTAGCCCGCCAGGCTCCTCTGTCCAAGGGATTCTCCAGGCAAGAGTACTGGAGTGAGTTGCCAAACCCTCCTCCAGGGGATCTTCCCGACCCAGGGATCGAACTCTAGTCTCTTGCATCTCCTGCATTGCAGGCGGATTCATTACCCCCTGAGCCACCTGGGAAATCCCACTACGGCTATACGACCGAACTGCAAACTCCACTGGCGGCCGTTCAGAGTGGCACCATCCGGCCCTGCAGCTCCAACACCCTAACAATGGTCCAGGCCTGATCGTGGTCAGGGCCGGGGCATCAGCAGCTGACCCGCACAAGGATTCCCGACACCGCTTCTCAGGCTCGTGGCCTTGAAATAGGGGCGTGACCTCTCCCAGCCTCAGCTCCTCCTCTGTAGGGCGGACAAGACACCCGCCCGTGACTCTCTGAGGAGCACTGATGCGGTAGCTCTCAAAGTGCATCCCAGACCAGCGGGAAACCTCGGTGGTTTCCCACATCTCGGCCTCATCTGGAAACCGGTGAGAAACACACATTCTCAGGCCCCACCCAGCCCCGCTGAGTCAGAAACAGACTGGGAGCCCATCAGGCAGGGAAGCTGCCTGAGTTTTAACGAGCCCTATGGGTGATTCTGATTCATAGTAAGGTCTGAGAACCATGGCCAGGCTGTTCTTTTTACTTATTAACTGCTTTAAAAAAAAAATCAAGTATAATTTACAATGTTGTGTTTGTTTCAAGTGTCTGCTTCAAGTTTGTTTCAAGCAAAGGGATTCCGTTGATACCTATTTGTATATATGCTTTTTTAGATTCTTTTCCCATGTAGGTTATTACGAGATGCTGAGTAGAAGTTCCCTGTGCTATACACTAGGTCATTGCTGTTTATCTATTTTATATCCAGCAGTATATATCTGTTCAGGCTTCCCAGGTGGCTCAGTGGTAGAGATCCCACCTGCCAATGCAGGAGACGTGGGTTCCATCCCTGGGTGGGGAAGATTCCCTGGAGTAGGAAAATGACAACCCAAACTCCAGTATTCTTGCCTGGAGAATCCCACGGACAGAGGAGCCTGACGGACTGCAGTCCATGGAGTTGCAAAAGAATCAGACACGATTTAGCGACTAAATAACAACAACAACAAAGGATCTGTTCATCCTGAACTAATTTATGGCCCAGCTGTTCTTAAAGCACTCTGCACAGTACCTCGTGTGTTAACAGTTCAACAAGTGACAATTACCACGGTTACAGCCTAACTCAGCTCACTTCGTCCCTTCCCTGAAATGCAGGTGACACACGGTTCTACTAACAGTTGTTAAATTTCCGTGACGATGCCAATGGGGATGGTGATGATAATGACAGGGAGGCTTAAAGTGGCAGCTTTTCCACCCAGAGTGGCTGGAAGGCGGACAGAGCCCAGAGGACACCCTAGTTTATGGCTGAGAATTCATACGACTAACTCAGAGACGTGTCCCCTCTGCAGCCATCCAGAGGACAGAAAGGCATAAAGGAGCCCCTTATACAGAACTTTATGTTAGTTCTGGCTGCCATGGAATTCTCCACCGTCGACCTGGGGGCTTTGGGGAGCCCTGGTGGAGGGTTGGCCACTATGCCTTCACGTGGTGGTCGGAATCCAAGAAGATCATCCACAGCCTGAAAAGGCACCACCGCCCCCGACACACACCTGGCTGAGCTCCCAATGGGCTGGAGGAGAGGCGCCATCTCCAGCCACGAGGGGCACAAGCCTGGAAGGTCTGAGGAACCCGATGCCTGGGCCTTGCCACCCTTCAGGGAAGGCATGCCCGGCTGCTCCAGCAGGTCCACTGGAGCGAGCAGGAATCCCACCGGGAGGGCATCTCCCTCCAGCCCAGCCCCTCCTCAGGCCTACCGCTGGTCCCTTCCCTGCCCTTCCGCTAAAAATCACCTTTTCCAGAGCCATCCGCCAACGGGCTCCAGCCAGGCTGAGGTGGAAGGCAGGGGATTTCTGCCCTGTCCTCTCTCTGCTTTGGACAGCACCTCCAGCAGGGGCACCGGACAGGCCTTCCCTGGATCCACAGCTGCAGCTGCCCCGGGAGCCTCCATGGAGCTGCAGCTCGAGGCCTCTGGTGACAACCACCACTCCCCCCACCCCCAACCCCTTTGTTCAGTGGCTTCCTGCTATTGTTCACCTCTGGGTGACTGCATCACCCTCCATTTGGCTTTCAGATCTTCCAAAGACCTTCTTAACTAAGTCCTTGCATCAGAGGGCTCCTAGCTGGCTGCACGGGCCACAACTAAAGCAACCTCCTCTTTCATCATCAGCCTTGATCGTGCCTTACCTGAGGCCTGCCCAAATGACCAGCTTCCTTATCAAGATGCTCCTTGGGGCTATCTTCTTCAGTGGGGAGCTCCTGTTCAAACCTAGGTCTGGGATCAATTAGATTTGATACCAGTCTTTGCAACTGTGCCCTGACACCAACCCCAGCCCTGATCACTCAGACTTGCTGCCCATCTAACTCCAGCTCCCTTGGAGACTGCCATCTGCCACCTGGCTTCCCCAGTGGCTCAAATGGTAAAGAATTTGCCTGCAATACAGGAGACCTGGGTTCGATCCCTGAGTCTGGAAGACCCTCTGGGGAAGGGAATGGCAGCCCACTCCAGTATTCTTGCCTGGAGAACTCCATGGACAGAGGAGCCTGGTGGGAAACAGTCCATGCGGTTACATAGAGTCAGACACAACTGAGTGACTAACACTTTCTCCTTGTATTTGGTAACTAAGCTAACAGGCACACTGAATTTCTCAACAAATATTTTATGCTTGAAACTCTTTCCAGGGGCAACTATACACCCACCGTGAACTGAATAGGTTAAACAGGCAAAAGTCAACTTGTAACTTGAGATAACTATGTAACCGGCCCCAAACTCACCTGATGTTTTCACAACGTTCTGCTTTCTTTTGGCTGGAAAGATACAGCAGCTGTAGGAAACAGTCAGAACACAGTGTTCCAGAAAATGAGGATGCTTCTGGCAAGAGCCCACATAAACGCAGTAAGTACAGTATTAATGACCAGCCTTGCCTGATGCCTCGTGTTTGGTAAGAGTTCTACCCCATTTCAAGTTCTGCTTCCAAAAGCAATCACTGAATGATCCTTAATGGCCAACCTTTTAGAGCTCCACTCTCTTAATTGATTTCTCAAAAAAGCTCAAGAGTGAAAAAGCCAAACCAGACAACTGCATGTAAGAAGACTATGATGGTGTTGATCTGGGATTGAAGCCAGGACTGGCAAAGGCTGTGACTTTCCAGGGCAGACAAGCACTATATTTATTAGAGTTGCACACTGCACTACAGCTTTGGAAACATTCAGCTCTTGTCCATGAGAGCTTCTAGAATAGGAAAAGGGTACGGGGTTTCCTTAAATGTTAAGTCAACTGCGAGAAGTCACTGACTACCTTAATACGTGCTTCTGAGCCCTTCCGGCATGACTCGACTATTCCCATTCTGCCCCGAAGCTTGTGTAGGCAGCTGTCTTAAGGAAAAGCACATTAATACAAAGAAGGAAGAAAAGAACAGGCTCAGACGTACAGGTTATGTTCTAAAAGGAGCCCCTGCACAAATGGACAAGGTCCCCAGGCGTTTACGCCACGCTGCCCACACAAAGACACAGGAAACCTTACTGTGTCTGCAAAAGAGCCCCTCCAAGTCAAACAAGCCCAGGAGACCCGACCGAGCGCTTTCAGGACAGCACAGAGCTCCCATCTCGCTGTATTTGCCCAGAGTCTAGTATTAACATCACCTAACACTGTGCATGACGATGTAAAATCCCAAGAAAATATGCCCATAGAAACATCAATGTGAAATTCGGAGCTTTTCCAAAGTGCGCGCTACTATTTTCTAAAACCACTGACTTACTTTCAAGTTTCTACAGCTTTGGAAATCATTTAAATCATAACAGCTTAAGTTAAAAAATAAGAACTTGGACTTTTATTATTTTTTCCCACCCCGGTTTCTGGATGACTTCATCTCTGAAAACTTACAAAAGGGGAATTTTTCAACTAGGAAATGTGAGCCTGTGGGTCTTGTCCTGCGTCTTGCCTTCATTCCACCCCTGTCTAGTCATATGACCGTGAGTATATTTCATAATCTCTCTCATCTTTCATTCTTGTAAACAAGGTGGTTGGCCCCTTCTAGGCCTAAAAATGTTCTGATTACAATGTACAATCAGCTCCGGAGTAATAACCCAAGAAATGCAGTTTTCATTCAAGGTAAATTTGAAGCACGATGAAACAAAAACACTGGCTCTTAGATCTCTAAAACCATTTTGGAAACTACACTGCAGCCTAGGGCTGAGATTAATAATATAAGAGAAACAACAAGAAAAAGGCCAAGGAACGTGTGTGATTTAGAATGGTTTCCAAAAGTTACTGTGTTTCACATGATGTAATGCACACTTTTTTTATATAACTTTGCAGTCAAAAGCTTTTTCCTCTGCTACAGAAGACTTTGCAATATTTCTAAATGACAGCATGTGAGGAAGAGAAAAATCAAATATTACACTACGCGAGCTTTCATCCTGTCACAAAGCCATTAGAGCTAAGGAAAAACAGTGGCGTTGTTTAGTTTTATTTAGAGTTTCTTCTAATCAAAATGAAAAACGAACAGAAAAACACTCTGAATATAAATTTTTAAAGACTTTAAAGATTCAAGACCAATAGCAAATATATATGTATATATAGATAGATAGATCGATGTTGAAATAGGCCTTCTTCTATGTGTATATAGGATTGTATGTGGCTCCTACCAAGTTTTCCTTTTCGCCCTGGCATCATGAGTAATTTAGATATCCTGCATTCCCAGGTCACTGTCATCAGGAATTTAGGGCCTGCCAATGTGAAACAGATTCTGTCTCCCACTCAAACTATATACAATCTGTCCTGAACACTACTGACTGACTCCCGTAGAGCTGAGTGTGGCATGACACCGTGCCGCATATTGTTTAAGGCACTTGTCCTCAAACCAGCCAACCAGGTACTACCTTACATTAGGTCTAGGAGCAGAAGAAAGAACAATCACATGTGTTTAGCACTTCCAGTCCAGAACTTCACAAACTGCACCCCATCCAATCAGACAAACCTGCCCTAAACATCTCAGTTTTTAATCCCCTCTCCTATCATAATACATGATGAGATAACCATAACACTGCTATTTAAACAGAACTTTGACCAGGGGTCAGCAATCAAAGGCTGGAGTGTATAATTTTAGCTTCTGCAGGCCAAGAAGCAAAACTGAGGCTATTATGTAGGTAACTTACATAACAAGGGAACACACACAAATATTCTCAAATTTGTTACCGATCAAATTCTAAAGATAGTAACAACTGACCATAACAGATCTCCAAACAAGGAAGAACAGAAATCTTGGGAGATTTATGTGTTATCTAATTGGCTTTCATCTCCAAAAGCCAAGGTTCCCTATCACCACCCTTACTGCAAATATTCATCTGTAAATTCATAGCTGGTAGGCAATGCAGAGACAGGCAGCAGGCCAGATCTGCCTGTGGCTGGCTGACCCCTGCTTTACAACTTACCCACAACTTACCCAGAATGTTTTCACTAATCATTCACTCAGCTAATTTTCATTATATGCCTCCAGGGATTCTTTTAAAAAAGATTTGATGAGTATGTACCATGTGCCTTACTGGACCACAGGGATACAGACGTTTCCATCTTTTCTGGATACGTGCCCAGGAGTGGGATTATTGCATCATATGGTACTTCTATTTTTCAGTTTTTTAAGGAACCTCCATACTGTTCTTGGCAACGGCTGCACCAATTTACATTCCCACCAACAGTGGAGGGGGGGCTCCCTTTTCTCCACACCCTCTCCAGAATTTATGATTTGTGGACTTTTTGATGTTGGCCATTCTGATCTGGGGAAGGAAATGGCAACCCACTCCAGGATTCTTGCCTGCAGAATCCCAGTGGACAGAGAAGCCTGGAGGGCTACAGTCCAGGGGGTTGCAAGAGTCGGTCACAACTGAAGTGACAGCTTTGGGCAGCATTCTGACCCGTGGGAGGTGCTGTCTCATGGTAGTTCTCGTTTTTATTTCTCTAATAATTAGTGATGTCAAGCATCTTTTCATGTGCCTGTTGGCCATCTGTATGTCTTCTCTGGAGAAATGTCTATTTAGATCTTCTGCCCATTTTTTATTGGGTTGTTTGTTTTCTTGATATTGAGCTGTATAAGCTGTTTGTGTATTCTGGAGGTTAAACCCTTCCAGTTGCATCATTTGCAAATATTTCTCCCATTCCATAGATTGTCTTTTTGATTTGTTTATGGTTTTCTTTGCTGTGCAAAAGCTTTTAAATTTAATTAGGTCCCATTTGTTTATCTCTGCTTTTGTTTCCATTACTCTAGGAGACAGATCCAAAAATACAGCTGTGATTTATGTCAAAGAGTGTTCTGCCTTTGCTTTCCTCAAGGAGTTTCATAGTATCCAGTCTTAACATTTAGGTCTTTAATCCATTTTGAGTTTATTTTTCTCATGATGTTAGAGAGTGTTTTAACTTCTTCTACATGGAGCTGTCCAGTTTTCCCAGCACAGTTATTAAAGACATTGACTTTTCTCCATTGCATATTCCTTTCTCCTTTGCTGTAAATTAATTACCCATAAACGAATGGGTTTATACCTGGGCTTTCTATCTTGTTCCATGGATCCATGTGTCTGTTTTTGTGGCAACAGCCATACTGTTTTGATGACTGAAGCTCTATAGTATAGTCTGAAGTCAGGGAGTATGATTCCTCCAGTTCTGTTCTTTCTCAGGATTGTTTTGACTACTCAGGGTTTTTTGAGTTTCCATACAAATTTTCATTTTTTTGTTCCAGTTCTGTGAAAAACGTCATTGGCAATTTGATTGGAAATGCATTGAATCTGCAGATTGCCTTGGGGAGTACAGTCATTTTGACGATATTGATTCTTCCAACCCCAGAACAGGACATGTCCCTCGATCTGTTTGTGTCATCTCTGGTTTCTTTCAGAGTGTCTTACGGTTTGGGGAGTATAGGTCTTTTGCCTCCTTAGGTAGGTTTATTCATGGGTATTTTATTCTTTTTGATGGTCTGGCCAATAGAATTGTTTCCTTAATTTCTGTCTGATATTTCATAATAGTGTATGGAAACAACAGATTTCTATTAATTTTGCATCCTGCAACTTTATCAAACTCACTGATGAGCTCTAGCAGTTTTTTGGTGGTGTCTTAGGATTTTCTACATATAGTATCATGTCTTCCACAAACAGTGACAGCTTTACTTCTTCCTTTCCAATTTGGATTCCTTTTGTTTCTTTTTCTTGTCTGATTGCTGTGCGCCAAAGACATAAACGGGACTAAGGGCTCCCTGAGTACTTGGGAGAGAGCGTACAAATGCCATCATAGAGATGTGTGAGTCAGGTGGGGGTGGGGAAGCCCAAGAGGAAGCGGCCAGCTCTGAGCAGCCAGCGCCACCCCAGTGGTTCAGAGCCTGAAGTCTGGAGCAAGACTGCCTGTCCTCAGATCGCTACTAGCCTTGAGCCAGCAGTGTGACCCTGAGCATGACACTTAACCTCTGTGCCTGCTCCCCAGCTGTGAAATGAGGGTGATAATGTTGGCGCTTACCCTGCAGGCTGTTTTGAGGACTCAGCAAATTAATTCCTGCAGAGGATGCATGGCAATGATGGAGCTCGCAGGACGAGCACGCGAGTGCTGACTGCTCTCCTTACTACAGAGGCCACCAGGATGGAGCTGAGTCATAAAGGGTGAGTGGGAATTTCCCAGTAAGACAAAGTGGGGAGAGAACTCCCAGCAGAGAAAAACGAATCCAAACACACACCAGGGTGAAAAGCAACCCTGAGTGCTTTGCTGAAGCTCAGAAGGGAAGGGGCTGGTGGGCAGGGGGTGAGGACGGTGGGAAGTGATGGCAGAGGCTTGTGGGTGCCATTCACAGGAACTGGTCTTGATCTCTGAGCCAGGGGGCACAGGTTCTAAGCCGCTGAGAGCAGCAGCACTGGGTCGGGGCGGGGGGAGTCTGGTGGCAGAGCGGAGGATGCCTGGGAGAGGGCGAGTAAAGTGAAGTGTTCGTTGCTCAGTCGTGTCCGACGCTGCGACCCCGTGGACTGTAGCCCACCAGGCTCCTCCATCCATGGGACTTCCCAGGCAAGAATACTGCAGTGGGTTGCCATTTCCTCCTCCATGGATCTTCCCAACCCAGAGATCAAACCCAGGGCTCTTGCATTGACAGGCATTCTTTACCGCTGAGCCACCAGGGAAGCCAGGACGGGGACAAAGCAATGGAACGGGGCTAAGATAACAGTGAAAAGGAGAGGTGACCACAGCCTAAAAAAGGAAGCGGTGGTGAGGATGCAGAGGTGAGGACACGGGAGCCACGCAGAAGCTCAGGGACCCTCAGTGGGTCACCAAGGAGAGGGAGAGCAGGGAGTCCCCAGTGACAACCATATCCCTGGCCTCGGAAAAAGGTGGCTGAGGGAACTGACTGATGGCCTGATGGGCACTCCAGGGGAGGAGAAGGAACACAGGGAGGGGTCCAGACACAGCAGTGACCCAGGTGAGGCCCTGGGGCCACGGGGCAGGGGGAGTGGCCACACCCCTGCAAGGCAATTCTCCAGGTTCTCACCCGGGCCAGGCCACCGGAGTGGGAGGATAAGGAGCTCACCTGGGGACACGGGACTGGGAGGACCACAGGAGGGAGCTGGAAAGAGGGGCCTGGAGTTCAGAAGGCAAGGTCCAGACATACAGACCCAAGGGTCATCTGAAAATGTATGACAGGGGTGCCCCCCACCCAGCCCCCTGGAGAGAGTGAGGAGGACTAGCGGAAGGGGAGAGAGAGGGTGCTCAAAGAGGACTCTCTGAAGGACACGCAAAACCAGAGGGAAGTGGTGTCCCAGGAAGCCAGGGCAAAGACCACAGAGTGGAAAACACGCCAGATGCTGAGGACACTCAGAGAGGACGAGGCCCCGAGCTGTCCAGACTCGGCGAGCAGCGTCCCCACGAGAGCTGAGGGCAGCCTGAACTTCCCAAGGGGAGCACAGGAGGTCAGGGGTGGCAGTGGAAGGGGGCAGTGGGAATCCCACTTCCCGGCCTTCATTTGAAGGAGATGAAGCTGGTGTCTTGAAGAGACAGCTGCCTCCCAGGCTCAGTGCAGGATTACTCACCATGGTCAAGACGGGGATACGGCCTAAGCGTCCATCCGGGAGGAGTGGACACGAGCCTCAAGGGCCACGTGTGCAGATACAGACAAGCAGATCTTAGGCAGCATGAGAAAGAAGGAAGGGCTGCCATTTGCCACAGCATGGACGGCCCTTGAGGGTGTTATGCGAAGGGAAACAGGCCAAAGACATTAAGTACCTTTTCACTTATATGCAGACTTTTACACGTCAAACTCAGAAAAACAGAGCGTAGAAGGGTGATTGCCAGGGACCGGTGGGGATGGGGGCAGGGGGCATGATGGGGAGATGGTGCTCAAAGGTACGAACTCCCAAACTCCAAACGTAAGATGCATGTATTCCAGGGACCTTACGTACATCAAGGGACCTGACGCACATCACGGTGACTATAACTGACTGTATGCTTTATTCCAAAATTGTCAACAGAGTGGACCTTAAACGTTGTAACAGAAAAACAGCAATCTGAGGGGATGGAGGTGTTAGCCTATCTTATCCTGGCAAGCATGTTGCAGTACGCAGCTGTAGCAGTCACCACACTGTAGCCTTAAACAGGTCAATACCATCTCAGTAAAGCTGGGAAGAAACTTCAGGCTGTTGTGGGGAGTTAGGGAGAGCTGAGTGTAAATGTCTAGTCCATTGAGGTGCCCACAGTTACGTAAGAGCCAGATATTTGCCCCAAGTCCCTCAACTAGAACGTGGGAAAATTGGAATTCTCTTCCATGGGTTCCAGCTCCAAGACCGATGCCCTTTCCACTGTGATGCTTTGGAAACATTGTGTTTGGGGTTAGGATGTAGGAGGCAGTCTACAGCTAGGAACAATGTACTATTAACAAGACGCACTTTGTTAACACTTTTAGCTTTTCTAGGGCCATAAAGTGAGTATCCAAATGGGCTTTATCTCATCAACATCCATGCAACCCCTCCACTCCGGCAATTATGTTGAGTGGAAAATGAAATTGAAGCTCTCAGAGTAACTTGCCGGAGGATTAAGCAGAGAAGCAGTGATTCAAAAGGAAGTTAACTGGAAGCACTGCTCACACCTCACTCCTGTTAGGATGGCTACCATCAAAAATACAGAAAACAAGTGTTGCTGAGGATGTGGAGAAACTGTTACCTTTGTGGGTCGTGGTAGGAATGCAGAATAGTGGAGCCATCATGGAAAACAGTATGGCTGTGCTTCAAAAATTAAAAACAGATCCAGCAATTCTGCTTCAGGATATATACCCAAGAGAATCGACAGCAGAGCCTCAAAGAAATATCTGTACGTTCGTGTTCCCGGCATCACTATTTGTAACAGCCAAAAGGTGGACGCAACCCCAGTGTCCATCGACAAATGAACCCATAAACAAAATGTGGTGTGGGCAATGGAATATTACTCAGCCTCTGTAAGGGAAGGAGATTTTGATGTGTGCTGTTACCATGAATGAACCCTGAAGACATTATTCCTGGTGCAGGAAGCCACTCACAAGTGGGCACAGGGTGTATGATCCCAGTTATCTGAGGTAACTGAAAGCGTCAAGATCACAGAGACAAAGGAGAAGGTGGGTTGCCTCGGGCTGGGGACGGGGAGGGAAGGCGCAGGTACTGTTTAACAGACACAGGGGTTCTGTCGGAGAAGATGACAAAGTTCTGCAGAGGGATGGTGGTGATGGTGACACCATGTGAATGCGCTCAGCGCCACTGAACCGCACACCTGGAAATGGTGAAGCAGTGAATTTTATGTTGCGTGTACTTCACCACCGCACAAAAGCCTAAGCTATTTTAAGTATTTTTATTTATTTTTATTTGGGGGGCTGTGCTGGGTCTTCGTGGCTGTGTGTGCATTGCAGCAAGCAGGGGGGCTACTCTCCAGCGGCTGTGTTCAGGCTTACTCTTGCAGCTCTAGGGCTTGAGCGCCCAGCACTTGCACACAGGCTTCATGACCTCACGGCACGTGGGATCCTCCTGGACCAGGGATCGAACCCGTGTCCTCTGCATTTGCAGGCGGATTCTGAACCACTGGACCACCAGGGAAGTCCCTAGGTTATTTTCAGTTATATAAATCGGTTACTGCAGCTCTGAGCCTAGAGCTGAAACCTCCTATTTCCAGACACAGATCTTACTAAACAGGGCTCATGGACCTGCTTCCGAGGCTGACTCAGACTTGAGGTTAGGCAGGTCCTTACAACTCGCTGCTGTGGTCCTTCTTTATGTGTAACTCTTGCCCGATGGTCTTTCTTATCTACAGAATCAGACGAATTAGCTTCCTTCTTTGTATCTCCTATGATATGTGGAGAGTTTCTATGTCACCGTCAGCCTGCCTACAGTATAGAAATATGACAGGCAGGAGTTGGACCAAATGACAAAGCTTCCTCAGCATCAGTCAGAGAGTACCATTCGTTATGCGACCCACAGAGTGGATCTTAGGTAAAAACTACAACTCCCGCCTACACCTATACTGAAAATTAATTGAGCTTAAAAACAGCCTATGTTCCCATCTCTTTCTGTAATTGCCTTTTCTATTTTGAACAAACTTCTTACAAGCCAAAACTTATAAATGCTAAAAACTTAACTGATTAGACGACCGGAAGCTGTCTATTTGGGAGATAGCAATCAATTGCTAACACAGAAACAGACAAAATTATTTTAAGCCCTTGAGGTAGCTTTCTTGCAGTGAGGTCCCACTATGACAGAGACCACCAGTTGCCCATACAATATCCACCCTTCTTTTTTTTCTTAGCAACAGAACATCTGTATTTTGAGGGGAGCAAAGTGCCTGGAGAAAATTACCTTTCCCAACAAACCCTGAAGATAGAGATGGGCAATAAGATATTACTGGAAGTCATTAGATAGGGTTTCTAGTTTATTGAACCTGCAGGTACCCTTCTGACCTTCCCCCTTCATTCTTCATCCTTCACTGAGACAGGCATGATGGCTGGAGTGGCAGCAGCCATCTTGAGCCCAAGAGAATCTCAGGTGTCCTAACATCCTGAGGACATCAAAGCAGTGTCAGCAACTGTCCACCAGTAGTCTTCTTGTTAAGAAAATAAACACTTAGGTATTTAAGATCACGGTGGGATAGACTGTTAACTCTCAGCCGAAGGCAGTTCTTAAAGGGGAATACATAGGCTACCAAAAAGATCCTGTATCTCGGTGATAAGACATTTGTTATAAATGTTACAGATGATGGTGATGTTAGTCTTTGTGAGGCAGCAGGCACTGAAGCACAGGAAGGCTAAAGCAGTTCACCCAAGGTCTCGCAGCTAATAAGCTGGAGGCCGGGCTCTGAATCCAGTCTACGCTTTTGACTACAAGACCATAATATCACACATGATACTAACATACACTGCACAGAGTAACCTCCACAGATACATTAATCTTCAAGAAGCTTTGCTGATTCCTGAAGGGAAATTCTTATCTCACGTCACCCCCTGAACTACTCCTCTGAGACACTGCTTCCTGCAAGAACTGAGATCCTCGTAAGTCTCACAAGGCACTCGACCAGCTTCACAGCTGCCTTACATGTTGCCTTAAATCCCCCTTAGACCATGACCACGGTCTCCTCCGGAAGTCCCTTCTCACCCCCTCCCGCCACGGCAAGACTCACCTCCCGAAAACGCACTCTGATCTCATCCCAGCCCTTCACACAAGGCTTCAGTGGTCCACGTGGCCTGCCTGTGCTCCCAGACGCTCCCCACCTTCCCGCCTCCCCCCTCCACACTCCACGCCCTCCAGCGTGCCCTGCATTCACCTGGGCTTCTCCATCTTGGACCCTGGCATGTGCACACGGACCCACGTCCTCTTCCAGCCCTCCCCCAGCTCCACCTTTAGCACCAGATCTCACCCCGAAGACCAAGTCAAATAGCTCGGATTCCATGCTGTGGCTCCCTTCCAGACAAGGGCTGAGCCGCCACGGATCTGTCTGGGGAGGGAAAACCCTGGGTTTCAGAGTCTCCCCTAGAGAGAATGAGGGGAGCCCAGCCTGGCAGCAGCCCCCACGCAAACCAGGGCCAGGACTGGATCTCGTCCAGCATCACTCACCCGCCTCGGGCCCCTGCCCACTGAGCATCCTTTCCACTGTCTTCCTGTCGTTGGATCAAAATCAACACCTTGGACAGTCTTCAAGCTAAAAATACTCCACAAAAGGGAAACACATAATCCTAGGATGTCTGAGAAAGGGGGCTGAGTGAGGCCCCGTGGAAGCTCTCCCAGCACCGAGGGGTCCAGCCAACAGGAGGCCACTGCCTTGCTGACCCAATGACCAAACTCATCCGAGTCAAGGAAATGCAGAAGGCAGCTGGCCCAAGGCCAGGACACTCTAAGAGGGGACTTACTTCCCCTGACACCAACGGGGGCATTGATTACCACTGACAGCAGAGCATCTTGCACAGGAAGCCCAAGTTCAGCCAAATACAGAGCATCCTCCTGGGGCTGCAGGTCTCACTGATGGATAAAACCATCAGATTCAATGCCCGACATGCACGAGAGCCAAGCCTGGAGCTTCTGGGTGTGACTGACTGAAGTTCTCCCCAGGGCGATGGCTGCCAGCAGGGTCCTCTGCTCACGGGACCCCGGGCGCTCCTCTCGACCCTGAGATTCCTCATGTCACACACACGGTGTGTGGGCATCTGGACAGCAGTCCTCCCAGTAGCTGGGGGCTCCTGGAGGGCGGGGACTTCTCTGGTGGCTCAGATGGTAAAGAATCTGCCTGAAGTGCAGAAGACCCAGGTTCTATCCCTGGGTAGAGAAGATCCCCTGGAAGAAAGCATGGCAACCCACGCCAGGGTTCTTGCCTGGAGAATCCTATGGACAGAGGAGCCTGGTGGGCTACAATCCATAGGGTAGCAAAGCATCGAACACAACTGAGCGACTAACACACACACACACACACACACACACACCCCTGGAGGGCGGCACCCACTCTGCTGTGCTTTTCTGCCCTCTCAGACTAATATCCGCACTGCACTTGGGAGAGCTTTTCAAGGTTTTGAATGAAGAATGAGAATGCTCTGAATTGGCTGCATTTTATGGTTAATTAGGCAACTCAGTGGGTCACGTTCACACCCTTCTCTCCCCTCCCCACCCCGTGCCCCATCGCCTGGACAACGTCACCCAGTGAACGTGCTGTTGGAGAGAGAAGAACAGCAGACCTGAGCCCTGTGCGCTTCTGGAGCCCCCGTCGTGCTGGCTTTAAATGGACTGTTCCAAAGCATCAGGGATGCTGGGTTTTTATTTTGAAACACATCTCATCCCTCTCCTCCCTGAATCACACCTGGCCTTACCCAGTAAACCACAGTAGTGGGGGAGGTGTTTACACCCCTCTTTCTTTGTCTGCCAGCGAATCCCCAGAACCCCTCCATTTAAATTAGGAAGAATTCTGTTTCCGGTTCTAACAGATTTCACAAAATAGCCAAGAGTGTGAGTCAAAGCCCAGCTCAGCCATATCTGTGTTCCCGTAGGGACCAGCATTTTCCTCAACATCCGCAAAGGAAACTTGACTTCCTAAAAGGAAAGCTGTAGGGGGCAGGGAGGCTGATGGTGCTCCACGCCCCTGCCTCCACTCAGGCTGCCAGGAATGTGAGCCCAGGTACCAGTCGGGGCAGGGAGGATTACGGAGCTTCAGGGTGCCTGCTCTTCGTCTGAAGCCCACCAGGCCCCCGGGAGAGTTCTTTCTTACGTCTCCAGCCTCCAGGGAAGGAGGGGGATCGCTGTCATGGGGATAGGCATCTGGAGGCCGGATCCCCCCAGGATGTGGTCACCCCAGGATGTGGTCCCCCCAGGATGCCGTCCCCCAGCAGGGGGCGGGGGCAACGCCAAGCAAAGGCCTGGTGTGGTGGCTCCCACTTCCCTCCACATCCTATCTGAGCAAAAATCAACACCACAGACAGTCCTCAGGCTAAAATACACCACAGGAGGGAAACTCGTGACCCTCAGGATGTCTGAGAAAGGGGCCTGGAGGGAGGCCCTGGGGAAGCTGTCCCAGCGCCAAGGGGTCCAGCCAACAGGAGGAGGCGGCCTCTCTGATCCACTGACCAAAGCCATCCGAGGCCAGGAAATCCAGAAGGCAGCTCAAGGGAAAAGCAGCGTGAGGTTCAACAGGATCTGAGAACACCAGCACTGCCGGTGGAAATTCTGCAGCTGAAGCCAGGAAATCCTTGCTGGGTTGAGAGCTCAGGCAGTTCTGTGTCCAAAACGCACAATTACACAGAGCCAGCGCCAACCTCTGAATTCCAGTTAAGGGCTTCCCTGGTGGCTCAGAGGGTACATAATCCACCTGCAATGCAGGAGGACTCAGGTTCGATCTCTGGGTAGGAAAGATCCCCTGGAGAAGGAAATGGCAACCCCCTCCAGTATCCTTGTCTGGAGAATCCCATGGACAGAGCAGTCCACGGATTGAGTCCATGATTGAGCAAGAAAGCATGCAAGGGGCCCGGTTAATACCGCAGATGCCAACACACTTACCAATTATTTCCTATAAAGCTGCCTGATTTAGAGGACATGTGGTGTTGGAGAAGACTCTTGAGAGTCCTTGGACTACAAGGAGATCAAATGAGTTAGTCTTCAAGGAAATCAATCCTGAATGTTCAATGGAAGGACTGACCTGAAGCTGAAGCTCCAATACCTTGGCCACCTGATGCAAAGAGCCGACTCATCAGAAAAGACCATGATGCTGGGAAAGATTGGAGGCAGGAGGAGAAGGGGGTGACAGAGGATGAGATGGTTGGATGGCATCACCGACTCAACGGACTTGTGTTGGAGCAAGCTCTGGGAGATGGTGAAGGACAGGGAAGCCTGGCGTGCTGCAGTTCATGAGGTCGCAAAGAGGCAGACACGACTGAGCAACTGAACAGCAGCAAACACCTGTGGGTAGGTCAGCGGCAGGAAGAATGACAGCTGGAGCAGCACCGCTGTGAGTGATGCAGCGTCAGAGGTGGGGACCGTTTACTTAAAGTCACTGATCAAACACGGGAAGTTGGGAGATGATCGTTCTGGAGAAGGCGGCCTCCGTAACTTATCGTCCAAGGGGGCACACATCAGAGAGTGAGGGCAGCAACGCTGACGACTGTGCAGACAGCAGACAGCCCCCCAGGCGTCCCGGGCGGCCAGCACGTGGTCACCATCCTCAGGGGCCACACTCAAATCGATGGCGGGGATCAAAGGTTTAGCTAATATCACTTAAAATCCACCCCCAAACGCCCTTAAAACTCTATTAAATGGAAACAGCAAAACCACTCGGCAGCTCCATCGTGAGCGAAGACAAGGAGCCGGCAGAGACAGGCAGAAAGCTGGGGGACGAGGCGGGAGGTGGAACCAGAGAAATGCGAGTTAGTCTTGATCCGAGATCAAGGTAACTGATCACATGACTGCTTCATTTCTCACGTTTTAACGGCTGAACGATGCAATGTTTCTACGTGCAGAGGGACACGCGCAGTGCACACACTAAGCTATGAAGCCAACTCGTCAATTCAGCACCCGTGACCCACCCTCCACCCACTGCCTCCGAGCCAGGGCAGCACCCACCCCCACACACTGCACGGAGGCCCATCCAGGAGACGGATTTTCATCTCTGTTAGTCAGGCGCTTAGACGCTGACGCGCTGATTGGTCATGACTCCAGGCTTTCGGATCTCTTCCCGAAACTCATGGTCTGCCGTGATAAGGGTTCACAGCAGGTCGCCAAGGAGGGAGGGTTCCCTGTGGAGCACAGCCAAGCCTCCCAGTCCTCTCCTGCACCCAGAGAGGAGCCGTGGGAAACCGGGAGCACAGAGTGAGGGGCAGCGAACGCCCGGTGCCCTAACCCCGCCACGGTGCCCGAGAGGGCACCCAGCCCAGTCCTCTGTACCACCATGTGGACAAGATCACACTATTTACTTATTTATCTATTACTTTTGATCTCAATTTTTATTTTCTATTGGAGTATAGTTAATTTACAACGTTGTGTTAGTTCCAGGTATACAGCAAAGTGGTTCAGTTACACACACACACACACACACACACACACACACACACATATATATGTATTTTCTATTTCAGACTCTTTTCCCATTTAGGTTATACAGAACATTAAGTAGAGTTCCCTATACAGTATACAGTCTATACAGCTATACCATAGGTCCTTAAGGATTATTTTTTCTATGTGTGTGTGTGTGTGTGTGTGTGTGTGTGAGTCACTCAGTCATGTCTGACGCTTTGCGACCCCATGGGCTGTAGCCTGCCAGACTCCTCTGCCCATGGGATTCTCCAGGAAAGAGTACTGGAGTGGATTGCCATTCCCTTCTTCAGGATTTTACATGTAGTGTGACAGAAAGTGAAGGGGAACTAAAAAGCCTCTTGATGAAAGTGAAAGAGGAAAGTGAAAAAGTTGGCTTAAAGCTCAGCATTCAGAAAACGAAGATCATGGCATCTGGTCCCATCACTTCACAGGAAATAGATGGGGAAACAGTGGAAACAGTGTCAGACTTTATTTTTGGGGCTCCAAAATCACTGCAGATGGTGACTGCAGCCATGAAATTAAAAAACACTTACTCCTTGGAAAGAAAGTTATGACTAACCTAGATAGCATATTGAAAAGCAGAGACATTACTTTTCCAACAAAGGTCTGTCTAGTCAAGGCTATGGTTTTTCCAGTGGTCATGTATGGATGTGAGATTTGGACTGTGAAGAAAGCTGAGCGCCAAAGAATTGATGCTTTTAAACTGTGGTGTTGAAGAAGACTCTTGAGAGTCCCTTGGACTGCAAGGAGATCCAACCAGTCCATTCTAGAGGAGATCAGTCCTGGTTGTTCTTTGGAAGGACTGATGCTAAAGCTGAAACTCCAGTACTTTGGCCACCTCATGTGAAGAGTTGACTCATTGGAAAAGACTCTGATGCTGGGAGGGATTGGGGTCGGGAGGAAAAGGGGATGACAGAGGATGAGATGGCTGGATGGCATCACCAACTCAATGGACATGAGTTTGGGTGATGGTGATGGACAGGGAGGCCTGGCGTGCTGCAGTTCATGGGTCACAAAGAGTCGGCCACGACTGAGCGACTGAACTGACCTGAGTGTGTATATAAAAGCTTCCCAGGTGGCGCTAGTGGTAAAGAACCTGCCTGCCAGTGCAAGAGACGTAGAAGATGCGGGTTTGATCCCTCGGTCAGGAAGGTCCCCTGGAGAAGGGAATAGCAACCAACTCCAGTATTCTTGCCTGGAGAATCCCATGGATAGAGGAGCCTGGCGGTTTACAGTCAAAAGGGTCAAAGAGTCGGACACGACTAAAGCGACTTAGCAGCAGCAGGTGTACATTAATCCCAACATCCTAATTTATCAACCACATTATTTACCTGCTTTGAGCCTCTTTCATCACCTGTGAGTGATCTCCCCACCCCTGAGGAAAGGATCTGGTCAGACAAATCTTCCCTGGTAGCTCAGATGCTAAAGAATCTGCCTGCAATGCGGGAGACCTGGGTTTGATCCCTGGGTCAGGAAGACTGCCTGGAGAAAGGCATGGAAACCCACTCTAATAGTCTTGCCTGCAGAATCCCATGGACAGAGGAGCCTGGTGGGCTACAGTCCATGGGGTCACAAAGAGTCAGACATGACTGAGCACTAACATTTTGAGCCTATTACTATTGTATACATGCTTGAGGCTGTGTTTTTATTATATAATAATTATTATTATTAATTAGGAAATAATGAGGGAAGGCCAGGATACAGGCCCAGGACTGGGTTCCAGGACACACTGCCCAACATTCTGATTAAACACTCCCAAAGAGACTGGTGCATCTTTTCAGCAAAGAAGTCAGCATTCTTTAGGTCTCAGAAAAAGGACAAACTTATACCCAGTGGTCCTTTGATGCCTTTTGATATCAGAATTCACGTTCTCACTTGACAGCCATTTCCCGTGTATGTGTTATGCCAGGCGCCGTGCCAGGCAGAGAAACACGCTGTAAACAAGAAGCAGGGCCCATTTCCTAGTGGGGAGAGGGGAGACAATAAGCCAGGGAGCAGATTCACAGACGACTTCCGACGGCTGTAGCGCCAGGAAGGAAGCACACTAGGTGGTGCGCTTCGGTCCAGCTGCTGGTGTCGGGGGGATTGTTCCAGAAAGGCTGGTCTAGGAAAGCCCATCGGAAGAGGGACTGTCAGCTGAACTCCTGGAGCGAGGGGGCAGTTGGTGAGTCCAAAACCCCAGGGATGTGGCCACCTGGGTGTGTCGTGGAGTCCTCCAGCCCCCCGAGTGTTTCAGAAGTACAGCCTGAATTAAGAGCTACCCAGATTAAGTCTGTAAGTGAGCTTGGGACAGAGCCATGGGCCACGAGGGGGTTAAGGCCTTCCACTTCAGACCCTCTGCTCCAACAGCGAGTAAAGCAAACCTCGAGAGAAGGCCAGGTGAGGGGCCGTGTCCAGGAGTAATGACTTCTTTTCACGTCACAGTTTAGAGGGGGGACACTGTGTGTACGAAGTGTTTACTCCCTGGAGGCTTGACCCTTCCTCCCTAAGGAACACTTCTAGGAAAAACATGACAACTAAACCAGCTTACCGCATGTCTCTGGAAAACATGACAACTAAATCAGCTTACTCCATATCCCTGGAAACTATCTGCCACTTCTCATTTCAAGTGTTAAAAAAAAAAAAAAAAAAAAACTGAAAAAAAAGACAAAAATTTATCACGGTTGTCTCTGTCATTCCATAAAATCATAATCAAAAATGAACACAGCATGACTCTGCGTGGGGGAGTGAACAGGGTTTATAATCCATATGTCAAGAAACAATGATCAGCTGAGCATCCTGGCACCCCGCTGACTTTAAAAGCCCATGGTGAAGCAGGATTTGGGCTTCCCTGGGGGCTCAGATGGTAAAGAATCCACCTGCAATGCGAGAGACCCGGGTTCAATCCCTGGGTCGGGAAGATCCCCTGGAGGAGGGCATGGCAACCCACTCCAGGATTCTTGCCGGGAGAATCCCATGGACAGAGGAGCCTGGCGGGCTACAGTCCATGGGGTCACAAAGAGTGAGACACAACTGAGTGAGACACAACTGAGTGACTCACACAAGAGGCAGGAAAGTCATCTGCACAAAGGTTGGTTCCTGTAGGACAAGCCAACCATCACCTCAACCATCAAACACCGTGCACCCCACGACAGGAAGCTCACCAAACCCACCACAGCGTCCTCTGGGAAGGGAGAGGAGGCGGCGGACGAAGAGTTCATCTACCAGAAACATCCTACTCCTTTCATTAAAAAAAAAATCTGAAGCAAACAGCACAATATTTATGAATTTCAGGGAGTGGACCTTGAGTGCTTGGGGCACGCACTCTACTTTCTGTATGAAGGAGGAAGAGAGAAGGAACATTTGAAGGGTTAAAAACAAAAAATTCTTCATTTAACACTTCTTGCATAATAATGTGTTAAACTGTCTGAAACCCTGTAATTACTTCCTAGCATGACTGTTTGCCAGTTGCTGAGGCAATGTTCCTCAATTTATCATTAGCATTTGTGCTCCTGTTATCTTTATACAACACGAGGGCTAAGGAGAATCTGCTCAATGCTGTGTAGATTGTCTATTTCACCATCTCCTCTTTAATCAAACAGACTAAGCGCGTCTCTTAGCCATTCTTCCTGAAAGTACTGCAGACAGTCCCTATAGTCTCCCAGGAAGACTGACCCTGGCTCACCTTTTCCAGAGCCTTGCTGCTGACTTAGGAGATTTGGGTCATTCTTTCCATAGTCTTTTTTTCCCTTAATTTATACTTTCAATAAAAACCTATTTCAGAGCGCACTGCAACTTCAGCTTCCTACATGTCTTTAAAGGATAACTCATGGTCCTTGTGTTAAGTCAGGTCCAGTAAAGAAGTACATAATCATCAAAATGATAGTTGAGTAGTGCTGGGGCAGGGGTGGGGGCAGGAAATACAGAACCGAAAGTTTTAGAACTGATATTTGCAGCCTGAAATGTTCGATCAATCAGTTTTACAGGAGCTGAAAACACTGCCCTCCTGCAGGAAGGTGGGGTGGTGAGGAAGTAGACAGACAAAGGAAGAGATTCTAACAAGTTCAGCAATAAATGTTAAGAGGATTCAATTCACACTGGTGAGAAAATACGGTTGAGCAAATCCTGTGTGTTGAGTGGCAAGAAGTAATATATCCCAACAGTGTTGTCCGTTTAAACGGACATCACAAATAAAACTTCAGCTTATAAGGAAGCTTTTACAGTATCAAGTCCGAAATCAACACTATCATTACATTTACAAATTAATATTTCTCACAAACTTATGGTTAGCAAAGGGGAGAGTGGGGGGAGCAGGGGGAGAGGTGGAGATAAATTAGGAGTTTGGGATTAACAGATACACAGTACTATACATAAAAGGGATAAACGACAAGGACAGGGAACCTTATTCAATGTCTTCAAATTACCTATAAAGGAAAAGAATCTGAAAAAGGAAAATATACACATGTGTATATGTGTGTGTGTGTATATGTGTGTATGTGTGTATATGTGTGTATGTGTGTATATGTGTGTATGTGTGTATATGTGTGTATGTGTGTATATATATATATAGTATATGTGTGTGTGTATATGTGTGTATGTGTGTGTATATATATATAGTATATGTGTGTGTGTGTATATGTGTGTGTGTGTGTATATATATATGTATGTATAACTGAATCACTTTGCTGTATACCTGAAACTAACACCACACTGGAAACTAACTACACTTCAATTTTTTAAATGGCTCTTAAAAAAATCAATATTTTTCAGACGTTCAATCTCCAAACGTATCTTCGGCTCTAAAACAAAGGGCAGAGAGTGGAAAAGCCCTAAGAGCCCACAGGCTTCCATGGCTGAATTTTTAGCCTGGACTCGGCATCTCACGACTGCCCGGAGGGTCACGCAGACAGTGTACTTCTCTGCTCCAGGCTGGCCCTGGCAAGCCCACAGCTGCCACTTCCCTCCTGTCTGTTGCGGTCTCCATGCTCCTCAGACCTACAAGGGGATAAACCAACAGCATGTGGCATCTCCCCCATGCCCGGCAGTACTGGGCCAGACACTCCTCAAATATCTTAGCTTCACTGACTCTTTCCCAGAGCCTCGAAGGCGGCGTCCCCTCTGTGTTGCGGGTGAGGAAGCTGCATGCCCGCGATGGCAGGAGTGACGAAGCCCTGAGACCAGGCTTAATGCTCAGAGCTACCCAAGACCAAACCTCCTTCCTTTAGCGTCCACCCAATGACACAGGAAGTGGAAGAGGACACACTGGGGCCAAGCAAAGGTAGCAATTGCAGCCGTGTCCATCCACAGCACCCCCTCTAGGCATGGGCACTCTGCTTCCAGAAACTCACTCTGCCTGTTCTCCCAGGGCCCACGTGGTCTTAGAATTTCTCCTACTAAACTGCCAATCAGCCCACCACAAAGACCTTCCCACCAAGCTACTCCTCATCGCCACCAAGCCTCTCCATTCGAACCACCACCAACCTCTGCATTTTTAAAAACCACCTTCTTGACCAAAATAACAGTCCCCCAAAGTTGCATGGATGTAGTTTCTTGTTATGTTACTAAAGGCAGAGGACCATCTCACTGAGGTACCTAAATGCACAGACCTAACCAGGATGGGGTTGTCCAAAGCTGTGCAGAGGGCGGAGACTGGCAGCAAGCACCCCAAGGTGTAACCATGACAACTAGCCCAGCCACCTCAACTGGCTGCTGGATGCGCTTCTGGGTGAGCCCCATGCAGAGCATCCAGAAACAGCCTCATTGGGAAGCCCAGCCCTGGTCCTACCCCAGACAAACAGCGGTATTTTCAGAAGCAGTTTCCAGCGTTCTCTTCTCCTCCCATCCCGTCACCGGCATCTTCACCCTACCCAGCATCTTCCAGGAACGCTCGCCCACCAAGTCACCATCCACTCCAATGGCTCCTTGATCCTGAATCTGGGCTGGGCTGTGGGCTCCTAAGGTGTTTCCCGGGAGGTTCCTTTCAAGTCTCTGAAGGGTCCAGAGAGCAGTGGGTGACTTCTGCTCGCAGGAGCGGGGAGGCAAGCTGAGTAGACAGGGATAATGGGCCACATGGCAAGGGACACGGGAGAGGGGTCGCGGGGAGAGACGTCCACAGAAGGTGTAGGCGGGAGGCAGCAGCTCAGGGACTCCAGATGCTGCGCGCCACTTCCCTAGAAGGTCTGGTAAAGAGGGATGAAGACTTGGCAGAAGACAACAGTCGCAGTGGAACTGTGTCCCCACCCTCGCCCCCAGGACCTCAGAGTGTGGCCTTAATTGGAAACGGGATGATGGCAGGTGTGGTGAGTTAGGCTGAGGTCACATGGAGCTGAGTGGGTCCCAGTTCAGGTGACCGCGGGAGGACAGACACGCAGACAGGACAGCACGTGGGGACAGAGGCAGGGACGGAAGAGGTGCTGCTGCGAGCCCAGGGCCCCCAGGATGCTGGCTGGGGGCTGGAGCAGGAGGCAGGCAGGCCGCTACCCTGGGGGCCTCAGGGGAGCCTGGCCCTGACCACACCTCGAGGCTGGACCTCGAGCCTCCAGCATTGAGATGGTACATTTGTTTTTGAAGCCACCCAGTGCGTGACACTTTCCTTCGGCAGCACTAAGAAACGCAGGCAGTGGAGGGTGGAAGAAAGAGAAGGCGGCAGAGGTGGTACAAAGGAAACCACAGGACAGGTCTGAGACTCCCTCCTCTGGCCTCAGGAGACCAGTCCTGACTCACTTCACTCTGAATGAGGCGTCTCAGCAGCTCCGCTCACACCCAAAGGGCTGCAGCTTCCCCACCCCCATTTCAGCCTGTCCTTTGAAAACGAGCTGCTGTTGTTCCTCCAAAGGGGCTTCGCAGGTGGCGCTAGTTGTAAAGAACACGCCCGCCAATGCAGGAGACCTAAGAGACCCAGGTTTGATCCCTGGTTCGGGAAGATCCCCTGGGGGACGTCATGGCAACCCACTCTAGCATTCTTGCCTGGAAAGTCCCAGGGACGGAGGAGCCTGGCGGGCTGCAGTCCATGGGGTCGCACAGAGTTGGATACGACTGAAACGACAGCATGAACGCACTCTGCTCCAAAGGCAGCGCTGCGCCCGGAAACCTTCCCTGATGACCTCCACTCCTGTCAACGTCCTGCTCCAATTGTTCTGTTGCCTGTTGTGCAAACCGCAGATACTTCCCAAAACTCTGCTCCCCCCGCCCCACCTGCACCCTCTCATCTCCTTCTAACAGCAGCCTGGGTTACTTCTTCCTCTTCCAAACCACTCACTCCGGACTCAGACCTTTGCTAGGGTGGCCTCGCCTGGCCCCTCCACTGAAACAAGTCTGCAAGGGGTATGAGTTCTAAAGATGTGATCCCTGGGTCGGGAAGATCCCCCTGAAGCAGGAAATGGCAACCCACTCCAGTACTCTTGCCTGGAGAATCAACATGGACAGAGGAGCCTGGCGGGCTGCAGTCCATGGGGTCGCGAGAGTCAGGCACGACTGAGCAACTGAGCACAGCACAGCTATACTGTATCAATAGAAATGCATGGTGGCAAGAAGTGCCTTTGTGTTCTCAAAATGATCTAACTGAACAGATTATCTTTTTTTTTTTCTTGCCATCAGTGTACTGTTTTTATTTTATATGAACTGGTAATTACTGCCTGCAATATTTTCCCACCATGAGCACTTAGTAATTTTCAGAAACACTGCTGTGATGCTGTCGCCTCCCTGGCCCTAAACATTTCCCAGTGTGCCATCATTTATCTGATAAAATCCAAACCATTCAGCCATCTCTAAATTTGCCCACACTGCCTCCCACGACTGAGCTCTGCTCTGGAGAAAGGACTTATTTTCACCTTCATACACATGCACACACCAGAGAAACTGATTCATCCATCCAAAAGAAGGAAGGATACAGTTAACCCGTGAACAACCACGGGTGTGAACTGCGATGGTCCACTTGCACTCAGATTGTTTTCAACAGGAAATGCTTCAGTACTACAGGATCCAAGGCTGGCTGAGTTCTGTGGATACAGAACTGTATCCTGAGTACCCGTGTGTATGAGGAATGGAGGGCTGGCTCTGAACTATAAGCGGGTCTCAACAAGTGACAAATAGATTCAAGGGATTAGATCTGATAGACACAGTGCCTGAAGAACTATGGATGGAGGTTCGTGACACTGTACAGGAGGCAGTGATCAAGACCATCCCCAAGAAAAATAAATGCAAAAATGCAAAATGGTTGTCTGAGGAGGCCTTACAAATAGCTGTGAAAAGAAGAGAAGCTAAAGGCAAAGGTGAAAAGGAAAGACATATCTATTTGAATGCAGAGTTCCAAAGAATAGCAAGGAGAGATAAGAAAGCCTTCCTCAGCAATCAGTGCAAAGAAATAGAGGAAAACATCAGAATGGGAAAGACTAGAGATCTCTTCAAGAAAATTAGAGATACCAAGGGAATGTTTCATGCAAAGACGGTCTCAATAAAGGACAGAAATGGTATGGACCTAACAGAAGCAGAAGATATTAAGAAAAGGTGGCAAGAATACACGGAAGAACTATCCAAAAAAGATCTTCACGACCCAGATAACCACTATGGTGTTACCACTCACCTAGAGCCAGACATCCTGGAATGCAAAGTCAAGTGGCCCCAAGGAAGCATCACTAAGACAAAGCTAGTAGAAGTGATGGAATTCCAGTTGAGCTATTTCAAATCCTAAAAGATGATGCTGTGAAAGTGCTGAACTCAAAACGTCAGCAAATCTGGAAAACTCAACAGTGGCCACATGACTGGAAAAAGTCAGTTTTCATTCCAATCCTAAAGAAAGGCAATGCCAAAGAATGCTCAAACTATGGCACAATTGCACTCATCTCACACACTAGCAAAGTAATGCTCAAAATTCTCCAAGCCCGGCTTCAATAGTACATGAACCATGAACTTCCAGATGTTCAAGCTGGATTTAGAAAAGACAGAGGAACCAGAAATCAAATTGCCAACATCCGTTAGATCATTGAAAAAGCAAGAGTGTTCCAGAAAAACATCTACTTCTGCTTTACTGACTAAGCCAAAGCCTTTTGACTGTGTGGATCACAACAAACTGGAAAATTCTTAAAGAGATGGGTATACCAGACCAGACCACCTTACCTGCATCCTGAGAAATCTGTATGCAGGTCAAGAAGCAACACTTAGAACTGGACATGAACAACAGGCTGGTTCTAAATCGGGAAAGGAGTACGTCAAGGTAGCCTCCCACAAATGATCACGAGTTTCAGGGTCTAGACCTTCATCTTGCCTCTTGCCACACAGCTTCCTGTCCACTGTTAAAACCACTCATTCGATAAGTGTTCATCTGAGTCATTTTTACGTAGGAGTTAGCTGCCTACTTCTCCCTTGTTCTTTAGACTCCCAATTAGAACCATTACAACTCCAATCTTGCTCTAGGCAGTAATGTACTCTCCATAACAAAGGAACTTTGTTTCCCCAATTCCCTTGTGGCTAAGGATGGCCTACTTCTGGCCAGGGAGGTGTGGGCAGAAAAAAGCTGCCCTCTTCCTAAGTATGAGAGAAGCACCCTCAGCTAGCCCACGCCCTCAACCTCACCATTCACCCTTCTTACTACTTGGAAAGCAACGTAAGGGCAGAGATGCCAGCTGTTTCTAGACCTGAGAAGGAGAGAAAAACAGGGCAGAAAGCTAAGGATGGAGATGCCGCCCTGCCTGGACCACTACCTACCTCCTCTGCGTGTCTTGCCACAGGAGAAAAACAAACCCCTACATTTCAACCCAGAGGTTTGGGTTTTCTGTTACGCGCCTGCCAAGTCGCTACAGTCGTGTCCAACTCTGCAACCCCAAACACTGTAGCCCACCAGGCTCCTCCATCCGTGGAGACTGTCCAGGCAAGAATACTGGAGTGGGTTGCCACGCCCTCCTCCAGGGGATCTTCCCAACCCGGGGATCGAAACTGCCATCTCCTTGCAGCCCCTGCATTGCTGGTGAAATCTTTGCCACTGAGCCACCAGGGAAGACCCTTGGGTTTTCTATGACATGCAGCCAAACTTAATCCAGAAGGGCTAGGGAAGAGGTGACCTTGATAATAAAAGAGATGAGTTAGGCCTGGTCCCAGCAGTCAACAGTGATAATCTATCAGGAGAGAGAGAAACTCAGAGGAATAATCCTAACACCAGACGGGACGTGACCAGCACGTGGGCCACAGCTGGGGTGCTCACGGAGGTTCAGAGTGGGAAGAGAGGGCTTCTGGCTACAAGCATTTAAACTGAGCCACTTCATACTAAAATACCACATTTATCCCACCTGGAGAGATACTGTTCAATCCAAGAGAGTACATCCCTACCGGCGGACTGCACGGGTTTGAGCCTCTTCGGGGAGTTACAGAAGCGACTCCCCTTCCACAGACGGGTGGAGCTGAGGGGCCAGACTGCACCTGGTGGGCTTCTAGGACTCCCACCCGCTCCCCTCCTTTCTATCCGCCCACTGAAAGAGCCCCAAATACATGTTCTCAGAGCCCCGAGGGGACCAAACTTCCCCTGTCCTCTCCAGATGACCGGGGGCACCCTGGCAGAGTGGCTCCCTGGAGGAGGAGGAGGTTTCCATCCCATGTTCCAAACCATCACAGCAAAAGCGCCGATGAGACCCCGAGTCGCAGCCTGCAGGGAAGGCGGCCCTGCTGTGGCTGGGAGACCCCGAGGCTGTCTCAGCTCAGCCGCCCAGCCAGGGTGCCTGGAAAACACAGCCAGGGGTTCACAGCCCTGTCCTCCCAGATGGCCCAAGGACTGGGCCAAACACGGGGCACCGCCAGAAACAGGAGCCCACCAGTGCGGCCGCCCGCTCCCTTGCTGGAACTCGGCCACCCAGCACTGTCCTCACCGGGCCCTCCACATGAGGCCAGGGCCCACGACCCCCCAAGGGTCTCTGGCGTCTTCCTCCTCCTAGACTCCCGGGGGTCCCCTCTCTGCCACCGCCTTCTGGAAAACACAGCCAGGGGTTCACAGCCCTGTCCTCCCAGACGGCCCGAGGCCTGGGCCAAACACGGGGCACCGCCAGAAACAGAAGCCCACCAGTGCGGCCGCCTGCTCCCCTGCTGGAACTCAGCCACCCAGCACTGTCCTCACCGGGCCCTCCACACGAGGCCAGGGCCCACGACCCCCCAAGGGTCTCTGGCGTCTTCCTCCTCCTAGACTCCCAGGGGTCCCCTCTCTGCAACTGCCTTCTCCACAACCCGCTGCTGCTACTGGGGCAGGTCTGGTCCATCCTGCACCCCCCGCCCTGGCTCGCCCAGTCCCAAACGGGGCGCCTGCTCCACCCCCGACTGCACCCCCCGCCCTGGCTCACCCAGTCCCAAACGGGGCGCCTGCTCCACCCCCGACTGCACTCCACACTCCCTGGGCTGGCAGCACTCCGCAGCCACAGATGCTCTCAGCGTTTACACCCTTGTGACCTGAGGGGTGGCTCTTTTCTATTTTTTTAAATTGAAGTAAGAGTTTGATTTGAGCTTCTGGTGGCTCAGACGGTAAAGGATCTGCCAGTAACGCAGGAGACCCAGGCTTATATTAGTTCCCGGTATACAGCAAATCATATGTGAAAGTGAAAAGAAAGTCAAAGTGTTAGTCGCTCAATCTGGTCTGACTCTTCGTGACCGCATGGACTGTAGCCCACCAGGCTCTTCTGTCCACGGAATTCTCCAGGCAAGAATACTGGAGTGGGTTGTCATTCCCTTCTCCAGAGGATCTTCCTGGAATAGAGATCGAACCTGGGTCTCCCACATGGCAGGCAGATTCTTTACCTTCTGAGCCATTAGGGAAGCCTATATATACATACATATATACTTTTTCAGATTATTTTCCAGGATAGGTTATTCCGTTCAGTTGCTCAGTTGTGTCCAACTCTTTGTGACCCCATGGACTGCAGCATGCCAGGCTTCCGTGTCCGTCACCAACTCTGGGAGCCCGAGACAGTAAATACAGTTCCCTGTGTTAATACAGTGAGTCTTTGTTGTTTATCTATTTTATATTTAAGTAGCTTGTATCTGCTAATCCCATACTCTGAATTTATCCCCCTCCTACTCGCTTTTCCCTTTGGTAACCATAAATTGGTTTCCTATGTCTGTGAGTCTGGTTCTGCCTTGTAAATAAGTTCATTTGTATCATTTTTTAGATCCTACATATAAGGGATATCATGATACTTGTCTTTCTCTGACTTTCTCCACTTAGTATGACAATCTCTAGGCCCACTGATGTTGCTGCAAATGGCCATATTTCATTCCTTTTTATGGCTCAGTAATATTCAGCTGTATACATGTACCACACCTTCTTCACACGTTCATCGCTCATCACTGATGGACGCTTAGGTTGCTTCCAGGTCTTGGCTATTGTGAATGGTGCCGTGACGAACATACGGGTGCACGCAAATTTTCGATTTAGAGTTTTGTCCCCATATATGCAGGAATGGGACTGCTGGGTCACATGGTACTTCTGGTTTCAGTTTTTTTAAGGAACCTCCATACAGGTCTCCATAGTGGCTGCCCCAATTTACACTCCCACCAATGGTGCAGGAGGTCACACCTTCTGTTTGGGAAGAGACACTGCCTGCTGGCGATCAGTCCAAGGTCACCAGGCCAGGCCCCAGAGAGGGCAGCGCATGGGCATAAATCCCACCTCACCATCCAAAAAGAGAAAGAAAGAGAAAGTGAAGTCAGTTGTGTCTGAGTCTTTGCGACCCCGTAGACTGTAGCCTACCATAGACCGCAGCCTCCAGGCTTCTCTGTCCATGGGATTTTCCAGGCAAGAGTACCAAAGTGGGTTGCCATTCCCTTCTCCAGGGGATCTTCCTGACCCAGGGGTTGAACCCAGTTCTCCCGCAATGCAGGCAGATGCTTTACCCTCTGAGCCACCAGGGAAGCCTATCCAAAAAGCCCATCCAAAAAGTAGTAAGTGTCACCATCCAAAGCTGACACTTACTACCGACCCTGAGGGCCACCTTGCCCAGGCTACACCCTTTCTCCGGAGGCCCCCACGCAGTTCAGTTCAGTTCAGTCACTCAGTCGTGTCCAACTCTTTGTGACCCCATGGACTGCAGCATGACAGGCTGCCCTGTCCATCAACTCCCAGAGCTTCCTCAAACTCATGTCCATGGAGTAGGTGATGCCATCCAACCATCTCAGTCCTATGTCGTCCCCTTCTCCTCCTGCCTTCAATCTTTCCCAGCATCAGGGTCTTTTCCAAGGAATCAGTTCTTCGCATAAGGTGGCCAAAGTATTGGAGTTTCAGCTTCAGCATCAGTCTTTCCAATGAACTTTCAGGACTGATCTCCTTTTGGATGGACTGGTTGGATCTCCTTGCAGTCCAAGGGACTCTCAAGAGTCTTCTCCAACACCACAGTTCAAAAGCATCAATTCTTTGGCGCTCAGCTTTTTTTAAGCTGAGCCCTCTTGGAGGACAAAGGGCTTCTTGCCCCGGGTCCTCCTGGCAACCACCACCCAGGAGAAAAGGGAACCAGCCCTCCAGGGAGGCACAACAGACACACCCTAGGGCCCCAGGCAAGCCCTCCAGCTCCACCCATCCCACCCCACACCCAGAGAAGGATCCTGATCAAAGAAGCATGAAGAGCACTGCTCTCACTGTGAAGTCAGTAACTACAAAAAATATTTTACCTAAAACACATAGGCTGTAACAGTCAACAGAACTCCATTTGCCATCTCAAAGGTTAAATTTGAAAAGACAGCCATTTCTTCTCAGCACATCACATAGTCAAAAACTACACCTTCAGCACCCCACTGAAAGCACACTTCCGTCTAATAAGTCTGCCTGCGTATGCAGATTCACACGTTGCTAATTGGCTTTGGCTGTTTCTTTTACGTAAAGTCAACATTTTTATGGATCATTAAATGTCTCGCTCAGCATATTAATTTCAAAAGAAACAGTAATGGCTATAAAAACAAATTCACTGGTGCAATCAATGTAAAGACTGAAGATAACTAACTATATTTGCTATATCGCTATAGCCGAGTGTCTTAACATGCTGGTACCGACACTGAGACGGTCTTCAACTCAAGCAAAAAAAATAAATTTTGTACCAAAGTCTTTCTTCCTGTGATTTAAAGCTGACTGCCCAATGCTGGTTTAAGTTCAAGATAAGCTACTTTGGGGACTTCCCCCATGGTCCAGTAGATAAGAACCCACCTTCCAATGCAGAGGACACAGGGTTTGAACCCTGGTTGGGAAACTAAGATCTCAGACGCCTCAGGATAACCAAGCCCATACGCTGCAGCTGGATTTCCCCAGCTACCACTACCAGCCACCCACCACAGCTCTGGGAACAAAATGTAGAGAGGTAATTCCAAAGTCTGTTTCAAGACTGACCTTCTCCATTTTGACTCCACTTGTTTGACTTCATATGACTAGAATGCTAAATTTCTAATTTAAAAAAATAAATATGCAACAAAGGTTTACTGTATAGCCCAAGGAACTGTAGTCAAAATCTTGTAATAATCTATAATGGAAAATAATCTGAAAAATAATATATGTGTGTAACTGAATCACCTTGCTGTGTACCTGAAACATTGTAAGTCAACTATACTTCAATAAAATATATATACTAAGAAAAAAAATATTTTTAAAAAGACTGTCCTTTTCGATGTCTCCACCTGAGAGCCAGCCTCCTCCAGGTACACAGGCTACTTCACTTAGTCAGGTACCCTTGAGCTGACATCCTGGGAACACTTGACCTCTTGAAATAGAGGAGGCATTCTGGGCTCTGACCCTAAGACCCAATGGATTGATATCAAAATTTAAGGTCAAACCTGATTTCCCTTATATTCAAGTCCTTATATTTGGGAGGACTTTTGGTATAAGCCTAAAGAACTGAACACAGCATCATAAGTGTGTTTAACATTTTGAACATGCTGATAAAAGACAAGCATGCCAGTAAAAGAGGAACCTGGCCCTCAGCTCTATACATTAACATTAGCATTAAACACTATAATTAGCACTGTGCTCTGCTGGGCTCAGCTGCGTCAGTCTAACTCTGCAACCCTGTGGACTGCAGCCCACCAGGCTCCTCTGTCCATGGGATTCTCCAGGCAAGAATACTGGAGTGGGTTGCCACGCCCTCCTCCAGGGGATCTTCCCGACCCGGGGATCGAACTCGAGTCTCCTGCTTCACAGGTGGATTCTTGACCGCTGAGCCACCAGGGAAGTCCACATTAGTATTAAACAGTATGTATTCACTTCAACATTAGTGCTGGGTGTTCACATCCGCGCATGATGTGGAAACGTCACATCACATGCATCCTCTCCAGACACCAGGGACTATTTGGAAAAAGAAGAAATGTTTCTCTCAGACCTCAGGGGTGGCTAACTGCATCAGTTCTCAGGTTAGCAAGAGTAAAAAAAGGAAATGGAAGGTATGAAACTAACCATTAAGGAGACAATGCTACCAGAATAAAAAGAGGCCGTGAAGGCTGGAGAGGAAGGTGAGTGGACAGGTTTTTTTCTAGTTCAGGGCACAGAGGTCATGGTCAGCTCCTCCCACACCACACGACCTGCACTTTGGAAAAAGTGCCTCCTTCTCGAAGGTCAAAATGAAGCATAATGATATACCTTCACCAGTTAATGGTACTGTACATGAGAACAGTCTATAAACGCCCTGGCTATGTTATAATCTGTAAACTGCCCTGGTCCCAAATCTAAGTGAAAACAAAAATAGTGGGATTGAAATAGAGCTCTGATCTATAGTTCCATTCTTAACCAAAGTGTCTGTCTTTCAAGGGTAAGAGACTTCTTTCTAGCAATTGAAGTCATCTACTCTATTTTTATCACCAATTTTATCACCATTTTTTAAGGATAGGGGCTTCAAATAGCCCATTTCTTAAACCCTAGGACTTTCTGGCTGGTGAGTACATTTGTGCCTGACCACGGGGTTTCTGCATGAAACCTCTGCCCTAGCTTCTCAGTGTCCAAGGCCCTGAGCCAGGAGGACCCTGGGGAAACCAACCTCACACCCACTTCCTGCAGCTGCTGTGACAAATTACACCAACTTGGTGGCTTAAAGCATCACAAATCTATTGTGTGACAGGTCTGGAGGTCACGGGTCCAAAATGGGTCTCCTGGGCTGGCCCTAGCATCCCAGGGCTTGATCTTTCTGGAGCACAAGAAGATTCTTGGGGGAGAACCATTTCTCCACCTTCCCAGTTTCCAGGGGCCCCTTTCTGGTTGGTGGGCTCCCAGCTCCACCTCTGAGGCCAGCAATGGCCGGTTGTTTTTGGTGTCGTGTCAATGGGTTCTCTGTTCTCGCCATCACATCTTTTTTTCCAACGCTTTTAACACTGTGATTACACTGACCCTCCCCAAGATAATCTACATAATCTCCCCATCTCCAGGGCCCTAATCCCAATTACCCCTGCAAAGCCTTCTCTACCATGTAAGATACCACGGACTCCAGGGATAAGAAGGTGGGCGTCTTTGCAGGTCATTATTCTGCTGCCACAGCACTTGTGGCTCATGAACGAGAAGGGTAACGAAGCCACAGGGAGTTCAAAGCAAGGCACCAGTAAGTCCACTCTGCCCAAAGTGTCTCCGGTTCCATAGTGTCCCTGAGTATCGCAACTTTTCAGGAGGTTAGAGGACGGTAGGCGGTCAGGGGCGATGCCTCACCTCCTCTGGGTGCCCCCACATGCCCGCCTGCATCGTGGCACTTTGCATCAGCCTTGGCCTGTACCATCACCTACCCATGACCCCTGCAATTTACCTGACCCTGACTCCATCCTTACCCAGCGACCCACGTCAGACCAGGAACACACACACGTCTTTTTTCAGACAGCATGGACGAAAGCTCATTCTCAGATGGGTGGAGAATTCGAAGGCTCTTGTCTTCGGCCAGCATCTCCAGGGCAGCTGACCTTCTAGAATACTCAGAGCCAGGTTGTTCAGGACACAAAGTTCTCAGAATCATTTCCCGCCGGCTGCCCAAGACCCTAGGGAGTGCCCAGGGTGGCTCTGAAAGCCAACTAGATAAATCAGAGCCCATGACAAGGCACCAATAAATCTGAATTTCTGCAAAAACCAGAAATTGGTAAGCATGGCCAGTAATCACGGCCATTTACCCTGGAAAAGTCACGGGCCTCAGACTTGCTAAGATATTGGCAATCCTGCCTGAATCCCCTGTATGTTAGAAAGCATACACTTGAATCTGCATGTCTGAATTTTAAAAAGGTATTGTAAATAGTTACAAACTTTAAGGAAAGTGAAAATTGAATTTTAACGCAAGTATCTTCAGGACCGTGAATAAATGAAACAGCCCTGTGTTCCTAAAATGATGAATAAGAAACAAAAAGACATTTATTTAAGACAAAAATGTTAATTACCTCAGTACATATGAAACAGTCACACAATACAGTATCAGACAGCTACTTTTGTGAAATGGTAAAAACGCTCATTTTCAGGATAGGCATAAAGCTGTATGAACAATATAAATACTGAGTATGTAAAAACACACTCGGAGACAACGGAAGGAAAATACATAGAACAGTGGCAGAAATTTCCTCTAAAAAGCAAGTGTATCTGTTAAAGATCTTTAACTGCAAACCACAGTTCTGACTAACTCGACCCAAAGAAATTCTACTACGATCCTGGGAGCTGGGGAGCCAAGTTGGCAACCAAGTGAGAAGTAAGCGCTTCAGGCAAGTCCTCACCCAGGAGCGGTCACTCAGGTGCCCCTACCAGGGACAAATGCGCTCCGAGCTCGGGTATTTTTAAACTTTGTCACTTTGCTCAAGTCCTTGGGAAGGAACACTGTTTACCTAGGTCACAGGCCTACCCCAGGGGCAAAGCCCCTTCTTAACAACGCCCCCACTCCAGACTCGACCACGTGGGGAGAGGTGTAATCCCCCAGAGGAGATCTGAGAGCTTTATGGAAGGAGGGCTGATAGTTTAAAAGGTGTGACTTCCCTGGTGGTCCAGTGTCTAAGACTCAAGCGCCCCCAACGCAAGGAGCCCAGGCTCCATCCCTGGTCAGGGAAATAGATGTGCTGCCCTAAGACCTGGCACCGTCAGATATGTAAATAAAATGTTCCAATGTGATGGGGCCCACGTGGGGTCTCAGCAATAAGAAGGCTCGTTATGTGGACCTCGCAAACAAAGAATAAAATCACAGTGATCTGTGAGACGGACCAAACTGCCCAAATGGCATCCTGTTATCTCGTGGGTGCCTGTCTTCTCAAAGCTGCAAGACCACCGGATTCCAGACCTCCGGCTGCGTGACCATCCCTGCAGGGAATTTTCACTGGTGGGGTATCAGGAGGACTCCATCAGAAAGGGAGGACGCTGGTTCTCCTTAAGGGCCAGTCACCCTCTCTTTTCCCACTAATAAATTTCCCTTCTCTTGCCTGACTTACCAGCTCTCTCTCTTTTTCTCTGCAATCGCCTTACACAATGAAATAAAGTAAAAAAAAAAAAAAAAATAGTCTGCTTCAGTGGAATCAGGAGTGAAGTTTGTCTTTTTTTAAATACTTTCTTTACTTGTTAAGATTCCTTATAAAGATGAAATATTATTTTTACCAAGATCATTACATTCTTTTCTACACACAGCGTGGACCCTGCTGACCGCCCATGAAAATCCGTCTCCCCTTCTCCTGAAACCATGGCGGGCTGACGTCTTTCCCCACAGACGGCCGCGGCGCGGTCACCACGGCCAGGGTGACCAAGTCCTCCTCACCGCACGACGCCCGAGTGGAGGTGGCCTCGGACAGAGAGCAGGCGGCCGCAACTTCCTCCCCCGTCCCAGGGGCAGCGTGTGAGCACGGCCACCACCCCGCTCCCCACACACAGGGGACAGCAGTGCCCTGAGAGCGACGGAGCCCCGACTCGGGAGGAAGTGGAATCTCAGCCAAACGGCCCTGTTCACGGGAGCCCCGCAGACCACGCGAGAGGGACCCAGAACTTTCTCCTTCAGCCACCAAAAGAACTGCTGAGACCCCTGCTGCAACCTCTCAGCCTCACCCTGACCCAACCGTGCAGACATCACTACAGGGTGGGCAGGAGTTCCGGGAGCCACACCCCGGACAAACCACGGGGCCTGCAGTCCGGCTCCCCCAGCAGAGCTGAGGCCTGGACAAGCTGGGGAGACTCTAGCACTTAAACCCTGCTGGTCTGTAAAATGGAGTTAGTGGGGGTGTCCGCCTCATCAGGCTGTCATGAGGACTGAGGGAGTCTGTCTGTGTAAAATACCACAGTGACCGCACAAAGGGATGTTACATTTCTACATTATTTCAAAAGGACTCCTTTTTTTACAGTTATATTTCAGGTATTTGATTTGGAAAAATATTAACACATCTATTAGCGTTAAAAATAAGCCATGAGCAGGGTGAAAGCTAGAACTGTAAATAGGTAAGAACACACATTAGACCTGTTCCTTTTACTTGAACCTTTGTGCCCTGTGGCCTCTGCTGAGCCACGCTGGCTCTGCACCTTTTGTAAAAGCATGTTGTCTGTGGCCTGAAACATACAGGAAGCCCATTCTCAAGGCTCTAACCTTTAAGGGTGTAACACTTTTCCAATTACACAGAGATAAAAAGTTGCAGAATGCAGAGTAACATTTGTCTCCTTGGAGATTCACCGGAATATCCTCATCTGACCCATGTGGACAGCTGCGAGAACAAAGGATTCCCACACCAAGAAGTTTGTGACAGTCAACCTCACCCCTCACCTTGCCTTTAAAAGTGCTTTGCTGAAACCCTTCAATGAGTTTAGGGGTCTGAGGGGCACAAGCCACCCGTCTCCCTACATGCCCCTGAAATAAACCTTTCTCTGCTCCAAATTCCGGCATTTAGGTTTGTTTGGCCTCACTACGGGCTGGGCACACAAACTTGTGTTCCGTAACAGAATAAGAACCATTCTCCATGTGTGTAGCAGGAATCATTAGAACTGTGGTAAGGATGAAGTTTAAGAAAGGCTTAAACTCAGCAGTGTGAGCTGAAGATACAGATTTATTCTGAATCCTTCTCTTTGAGGGGCCTATGAGTTTAGGTCAGACTTCTTTGCATGAGTCTGTTCCAATGTGAGCACACGTGCACACACTCACACGTTCACACACAGGCACCCGCCTCGATACAGAGCGGGCCCCACATTTCTGCCCACGGTTTCTGCAGCTGAGGATAAAGTGCTATTCATTCAGCGAAGAGGCACGTTGCTGCCGCATAAAAAGGTGGCTTGTTAATTCATTTCTCAAGTTTTAATACTTTCTTACAATTTCTCCCCTAAACTCTGGAATGGTTTTAGGTGTGTATTACCGCACTGCGGAAAAAGAAATTAACCGTTTCCTGGACCCTGGGAGACCTAACCTTATCCCAGCCAGGGGCCTTTCAAGAAGGTGAAATAAAAAAGGAGGAAAATAAAATAGTCCATCAGGCAAGGAGCTGCGAGTTTACAGATGTCATGTTACTGGTGAGTTTACTAAGGAAAATTTTAACTGTTCCCTTTCTTTTTTTAAGCTGAATATATTTACCCAAGGCAATTAACACAAATCGCCTCTGTGTCCGCTGACAAAATAGCCCACGGATATTTCCATAACAGCATAAAGCGGTTAAATTGTGCCTACCAGATGCAGCCTAGTGTGGCTGAAATGTGCCAATGCTGCCAGGTAAGAAAGTGTCTTTTGAAAGCTAACGCAGGCACTGAGATGCTCTGGGCACATTAACCCGAGGGAGTTAATAACACATGGAGTCAAAAAGTAGGCTCACCTCCCTCTGATACTGAGGGATCTACACGCATGCTTGCTCATTACATGACAGGTGCATGTGTCCAGACAGGGTTCACATGCAAACCGATCCCATTCTTATCCGATTGCTCTTCACGTCTCTAAGGGGCAGAATTTAAGACCAATGGGTAGAAGCTGTAGAAAATATATGAAAAACTTTCCAACTGGGCCACTCAGATTCAGAATGGACCCTACTGTAAAGCGGTCAGCTTGCCACCCCCAGAAGTATTCAAACAGACTGGACAGCCCAGGATCTTGAGAGAAGCTTCAGTATGAGAATGCTAGCAAACTCCAGAGAGATCTAGACCCGATCAAGGTTTAGATCAACACGTGCCCAGGACCTCACCAAGGCATTTGACTTCAACCTAACGGTGTTTTTCTTGAGAACTGCCCAGCCCCAGAAAAGTAAGCTCCAGGAGTGGGAAGGCACACTTACAATGTGAGAGGACTTCCCTTCCTGGTCCTTGACCTCCCAGGTCAAGGTCATCCCCACCACCCAGTGCCTGGTGGCTCTGGGTTCCCCCTGGGGATGCTAAGCAGCAGTGAGGAGGAAGGGTGGACATGCGTCCCACAGAGATGACCCCAGGCTCCTCGCTGGGGGAGGGACACCTCCCTGGAGGGAATGCCAAAGAGCTCATCCAGGAGAAACACAGGTAACCAGGACCAGGCCACCTCCTAGGGCAGAGCGGGGACCACAGGGAAGAGCGCCAGGGCAGCCCACCAGGCTAGACACCTCCTAGGTAAAACCTTCCAATCTTTCTGATGGTGCCCATGAAATAGTTAAAAGACCCCAAGTCTGAAACCCCAACTCTCAGCTGCTTCCATGACAGAAAAGCAGACAGATCACGAAGGCAAAATCACATGACAAGTCACCATCCTTCCTCCTTGAGACTCTCAGGATCACCATCCCCAAATCTGAACCAACCGAAGGATTAAGAAGGCAGAGGCAGGACTGCTGGGAAGCAGGCCAGGCTCCCCGCACAGCCCCTGGCTCTGGAGAGGGCTGAAATGCAGCAGAGAGAATTTGCATAGTGGAGGCCCTCCAATCAAGTCGTTAATAGAGAATCTGCTCACGCTAGATGCCTAAAAATGTTCTGCATTGTTAAATGTGTATTATGTATGTGCTGAGAATGACAATGTTTAAGTAACAGCTATTCTGAATGGACTGTACCCAAAAAAACCCGGTAAGGGGATAAGCATAGAAGTTAAATGAGGGACCCCCCCGGAGGCCCAGGGGTTAAGACTTCACCTTCCAATGCAGGGGGTGCAGGTCTGACCCCTGGTCGGGGAGCGAAGATCCCACATGCTTCCTGGCCAAAAAAATCCAAAACGTAAAACAGAAGCAGCATTGTAACAAATTCAATAAAGACTTAAAAAAAAAACGAAACAGCAAAATGATAAGATGCACCCACAGGAGGAAATAAGCAGGTCTCTGCTCTGAGCAGACTGCCATCTTCCTTGTGTGCAGAGCCACAGACTGGCCACTGGCAGCTGGACCTCCAGCCCCGGCCAGTGGCTGCTGAGTGGGAGCAGCCCATCCTCTGCATTCCTACAGCGCCTCCTTTAAGTTGTTGGTGCTTGTCAGTCACAATGAAGTAACTGGGGTGTTTTCCATTTTCTGATCATCTTGCAAATCAGACTCCAACTGCCACTGGGCAGAACCTCCTTACGAACCTGGAAAGGCTGCTCACAGGCAGCTCTCTTGCACCATGCTTGCATGACCACAACCTTCTTTCAGCCACCAGGACAGTCTAAGGCTTGCAGGGACTTGGGGCAAATATCCCTGGGAGAAAGAGTTAGGGGGAGGAGCGGAAGCATCAGCGGTTTGTAATAGGGAAGAAGTCTGATTCCCTATTACTTTAATTTTGTATCTTGTGGCTCTTGTTACCAGTTTAAAATGTTGTCTATGGCCTGAAATATACAGGAAGCCCATTCTCAAGGCTCTGACTTTTAAAGGGATTAATAACCCTTTTGTACTCACACAGAGATAAGAAGTTGCAGAACAGAGAGTAACTTTTGTCTTGTTAGAGGTTTATAGGAGCATCCTTACCTGACCTGATGTTGTAGACAGCTGCAAGAACAAAGGATTCCTGTACCAAGAAGTCTGCAACAACCAACCACACCCTCTCCCCTTTCAGTATAAAAGAAGCCTGAATTCCAACTTGGGTAAGGTGGTTCTTTGGGACAACAGTCCACCATCTCCTCTGACTGCTGGCTTTCCAAATAAAGTTATTATTCCCTGCCCCGACACTTGTCACTCGATTTACTGGTGTGTCGTGTGGTGGGCAGTATGAGCTTGGACTCAGTAGCAGAACTAAATTTAACTGGCATTCCTACTGGGATTACGGAGTGTGGGGAAATGGAAAAGTGAAAGTTGCTCAATCGTGTCTGACTCTTTGTGGCCCTAAGGACTGTTGCCCACCAGGCTCCTCTGTCTATGGGATTTTCCAGGCAAAAATACTGGAGTGGGTTGCCATTTCCGTCTCCAGGGGGTCTTCCTGACTCAGTGATCAAACCAGCATCTCTTGTGTCTTTCGCATTGGCAGGAAGATTCTTTCCCACTAGTGCCACCTGGGAAATGGAAGGGCTCCCCTAAAGAAAAGGGAAGACCTGAGAACTTGTGGTGCTACTTGTAACTGAAACTATGAAATAATGAAATTACATCAGGCTAGCTAGAACATAGAAGAAGGCAATGGCAACCCACTCCAATACTCTTGCCTGGGAAATCCCATGGACGGAGGAGCCTGGTGGGCTACAGTCCATGGGGTCGCGAAGAGTCAGACTCGACTGAGCGACTTCACTTTCACTTTTCACTTTCATGCACTGGAGAAGAAGATGGCAACCCACTCCAGTATTGTTGCCTGGAGAATCCCAGGGACAGGAGCCTGGTGGGCTGCCATCTATGGGGTCACACAGAGTCGGACACAACTGATGTTACTTAGCAGCAGCAGCAGCAGCTAGAACTTGGTGCCTCAAAATAATAGTAATACTAATAACCATCAGCTCCTGAAAGAGTTCTGGGATGAACGGTGGGGCTGGTTGAACGACAGTGTGAATGTACTTAAATGTTCCTTAACTGTACACTTTTAAGTAACTATTTTTTAATGGTTAAGATGGTTAATTTTTATGTGTATTTTACCACAATAAAGAAAAGCTCTTGCTTAAGCTTTAACTTTTGAAAAACAAAGAGCAGATATTTACTTGTCAGCATCCTCTATAATTCCACATTAAGAATTTCTTTTAAACTGTGGCCACGATTGTGCTGTGCTTAGTCGCTCAGTCATGTCCGACTCTTATGACCCCATGGACTGTAGCCTGCCAGGCTCCTCTGTCCATGAGATTCTCCAGGCAAGAACACTGGAGTGGGCTGCCATTTCCTTAAAATAAATTAAAATGTTGAATCAAATAATAAACCAGTAGCCAGGCCGTGCTGCGCCTCTGTCTGCCATCTCCATTCTGTACAGCAGAAGAGTTTTGTCTCCATAGGGAAAACAAGGACACTTCCAGCAAATTGTCCTTCTCCCAATCCTTTTTTACAATCAATTCTAAATCTTTCAGGTTAGGAGAACTAAGTAATGTAAGCCAGATGCTGCCATCTGGATCAATCTAGATTTAATCAGATCTTCCTTTTTCTTAGAAATTAGTGTCCTAAAAATGGCATGTTTTCAAACAAATTAACAAGGGTTAACTGTATTCCTCCTGTTGTAGTTGACGGATATTAACAAATCTCAATTAATGTCTTCTTGATTTGATTGCTATCAACTTAATTGATATTAACAAGGATATGCACTCACCTATTTTTAACTTCCTGAAACACAAAAGTTAGAGTTTTTAACAGTATTTTCACAACAAAATACACGAATTTAAGATTCGTAAGTGTCCACTGTGGTTAACTCTATTTATTAGCTGCCACAGAACACGTACCACATTAGTTGCTGTGCTCAAGGCCCAGCTCTTGAAAATCAGAACACAAACACAAATTCTGACTTTCCAGTAGTTGACCTTTCACCTAGATATTGGATCTCCCCAACCCTGAAATAAGAATACAAAGCAGCTGCATCTTCATGTGACTCTTCCCTGGCACCAGCTCAAAGCAGAGCACGTAGTAGGGGCTCAATGAGCATGTGCTAATGAATCAATAATAACATCAAGGTTCGTTTATAATACACACCAAAAAGAAAAAAGTATTCACAGACACTTCAGGCAACAAGTCAAGCTGCAAAACAGTTACATATGTGAATCTTTCAAAATTACATCATTTCCGAATGCACTACCTCAATTTATGAATTTCCATCTGTGTTATCTTGTATTACTGCATCTTATGAAGGGAAGCTTGGTGGTTTTCTTTCTTCAGGATGTAAACAACTTCTAATTTAACTGTTGGGTTGACCAAAAAGCGTGTTGGATTTTCCCATAAGATGGCTCAAGTAGCGCTTAGTTCTTTAAAACTTTATTCAAAACAATTTTGTTAGGTTGTACTGACTGATATTGTATTGACTAATATTAACTGTTTGGTTGTATGACTGATATGGGAGTTGCCATATCAGTCATACCAGTGTGTATTTTTTTTTAAATTATCAAACTGGTGAATTTTTGTGTAGCTATTTTAATATTGAAGATAGAAGGAAAAGGCAGTATTTTTGGAATTTTATGCTTTATTATTTCAAGAAAGGTAAAAATGCAACTGAAATCCAAAAAAAAGATTTGTGCCATGTATGGACAAGGTGCCGTGAGTGATTGACCCTGTCAAAAGTGGCCTGCGACGTTTCTTGCTGGAGATACATCATTAGGTGATGCTCCATGGTCAGGTAGACTAATTGAAGTTGACAGCAATCAAATCAAGACATTAGTTGAGAACAGCCAACATACTCAGCCGAATCAAGTGTCAAAAATCACTTGCACCAGCGTGGTCCTGTTCACCACTTCGATGTCCCAGTACCACGTAAGTGATAAAAAACCTTCTTGACCGTACTTCTGCATGTGATTCTCTACATAAACATAACAAAACATTACGCTTTTAAAACAGACTACAAAAGGCTATGAAAACTGGATACTGTACAGTAATGTGGAATGGAAGAGATCATGAGACAGCGAAATGAACCAACACACCAAAGACCAGACTTCACCCAAAGAAGGTAATGCTGTGCATATGGTGCGATTCGAAGGGAGTCCTCCATTATGAGCTCCTTCCAGAAAACCAAATGATTAATTCCAACAAGTATGCCTTCCAATTAGACCAAATGAAAGTGACACTTGGCAAAAAGCATCCAGAATTAGTCAACAAAAATGCATAATCTTCCATCAGGATGACATAAGACCATGTTTCTTTGATGACCAGGCAAAAACTATCATAGCTTAGCTGGGAAGTTCTGATTCATCCGAGGTATTCAGCAGACACTGCACCTTCGGATTTTCACTTATTTCAGTCTTACAAAGTTTTCTTAATGGAAAAAATTTCAATTCCCTGGAAAGCTATAATAGGCACTTAGAACAGTTCTCTGCTCAAAAACGTAAAAGATTTCGAAAAGATGGGTTATGAGGCTGCCTAAAAAATGGCAGAAGGTAGTGGAACAAATTGGTGAATATGTTGTTCAATAAAGTTCTTGGTAAAAATTAAAAATGTGTCTTATTTTTACTTGAAAGCCAAAGGAACTTTTTGGTCAACCCAATGTTTTGTAAATTCGATGATACTGAGTTTATTGTTGTTTTTAATTTGTTCTTTTTAAAGGTAGAACATGTAGATATTTTATATTCATTTGTAAGTATGAGGATAAAATATGGCAAACAGATGGGGAAACAATGGAAACTGTGAGAGACTTTATTTTTTGGGGCTCCAAAATCACTGCAGATGGTGACTGCAGCCATGAAATTCCAAGATGCTTGCTCCTTGGAAGAAAAATTATGACCAACCTAGACAGCATATTAAAAAGCAGAGACATTACTTTGCCAACAAAGGTCCATCGAGTCAAAGCTGTGGTTTTTCCAGTAGTCAATATATGGATGTGACAGTTGGACCATAAAGAAAGCTGAGCGCCAAAAAAACTGATGCTTTTGAACTGTGGTGTTGGAGAAGATTCTTGTGAGTCCCTTGGACTGCAAAAAGATCTAACCAGTCGATCCTCAAGGAAATCAGTCCTGAATATTCACTGGAAGGATTGATGCTGAAGCTGAAACTCCAATACTTTGGCCACCTGATGGGAAGAGCTGACTCATTTGAAAAGACCCTGATGCTGGGAAATATTGAAGGCAGGAGAAGGGACGACAGAGGATGAGATGGTTGGATGGCATCACCGACTCAATGGACATGAGTTTGAGCAAGCTCTGGGAGTTGGTGATGGACAGGGAAGCCTGGCGTGCTGCAGTCCACGAGGTTGCAAAGAGTTGGATATGACTGAGCAACTGAACTGAACTAAAGTGAACCTAAAAACTGGAGAACCTTTACTTTCAAAGGATTATACTCCTAAACCAATCCTTTAGATTGCCATGTTTGGGAATGGTATAGCACTGAAAGAGGATTTCTGAGAATTAATAAGTTGAAAAAGTTAAATATTTGGCAAGGATAGGGGAGAACAGGCAATAATGACCTAGGAATAGACACTGTTTTTCATTTCTTTTGTCTGACACAGTAGTGCTTCATGTGAAGTAAAGTAGTAAGGTAGTGCTTTATGTGTGTAGTAAATTTCAGGTAAATAAAAATACAATCGTATCCATAGATTTTAAATACACAGTCTTATAAAGCACCGTTGCCAGTTTGGAACGCACCCCCTGTGGTTATGTTACCATTACAAACCACATTCAAGGCCACACTTGGCCAGTGGTTAATGTGAAATTCTATTGAAGCGTAAAATAGATTCCGTTATTTCCCACTTTGAAGACCTATACTTTCCATTAGTAAGAATAAAGCAATTCGGTGTCCAGGATAAGCCCTAAGTCAAACTCCACTGCCTCAAAGTTTCTAATTGCAGAGCCAGCGACGCCAGTGCGGATTATCACTTGTTGTGCTTTAGTTGTCCAGTCATGTCTGACTCTCCTGCGACCTCACAGACTGTAGCCTCCCACCCCATGGACTGTAGCCTGTCAGGCTCCTCTGTCCTTGGGATTTTCCCAGGCTAGAATTCTGGAGTGAGTTGCCATTTCCTTCTCCAGAGGATCTTCCTGACCCAGGACTCGAACTTGAGTCTCCTGCATTGGCAAGTGGGTTTGTTTTTACCACTGAGCCACCAGGGAAACCCGGATTATCGCTAGCCTCCTCCAAAGTCCTTAAAACGGGGTCTCGGAAGCAGTGCACCAGGGCCTCTCGTGCTGAGAGAGTTCTAGATCTTTCTACTGATAAGGGAACACTGTGGGCTGATCTATGCCAGCTTCCCACCATCTGAAATATGCCTCACACACATTCACCTTTTGAAAATGAGACACACACAAAAAAAGAGATACTTCTTGAGACAATCAAGGAAAAGTTTTTTTTCACTTATCGATATATTTTAATACTTGCACATCATTAATCATCTACATCATTCTTTCTGAAGGCTAATAAGAATTCCTCTGTATGGAGACACCAGAGTATCTTAACCATTTCCCATTGATTTATATTTAGGATTTTCTTCTCTATAAATAATGCTTCAGTGAACATGCTTTACATACCTTTGGATACTAGTCTGATGATCTCTGTAGGATGAGTCCTTCTAAGTAGATTTACGAGGTTAGAGTATGAATTTTTTTTAAGAATTTTTTGATGTGGACCATTTTGAAAGTCTTTATTAAATTTGTTACAGCAATGCTTCTGTTCTACGTTTTAGCTTTTTGGCCTCAAGGTATGTGTGATCTTAGCTCCCTGGCCAGAGGTTGAACCCATACCTCCTCCACTTAAGAAAGTAAAATCTTAACCACTGGGCCACCAGGGAAGCCCCAAAATATGCATTTTTTAACTGAGGTATCATTAACATAATATAATTAGTTTCAGATGTATAACACAATGATCCAACATGTGTACAAATTGCAAAACAGTTGCCACAGTAAATCCAGTTAATGTCCATCACCACAGTTAGTTACAAAACGAGAAATTTTAAGCACAGTCTGGCTATTAGGCAACTTTTAAAGGATAATTATTAATTTTTTAGCTATGAAGATAGCATGGAGGTCTTGCATAATAAAGACATTTTTCAGTTGAAATAAATATAATATTCAAGCAGTATGTATTCCCCCTGCTATCCAAGGGAAACTTCAGTAGATCCCATAATTCTCTGGCTACTTGTAGGTAACAGAAACTCCTAAAGTTATTTTCAGTCAAAAATACAATGATGATTCAGAAAATAAAATGTCAAGTCAGTACATTATCCATCCTTGAAGTAAGGCCAAAAAAGTAAGAAGCATCAGCTTCTGCCTTCCCCCTCTCTCCCCACCTCTTCCTGGCTGTGGTTACCTCCCCTCCAGGGTTGGAACTGCCACCTGGCTGCTAATACCATGAAAATGAAGTGGCACAGACTTCCGGGTGTCTCCCAATATCCACTAGTCCCTTCCTCTTGACGAAAAGAATCCCAGTTTTAAGCTGGGCCCATAGTGACCCAGCAACAAGCTTATATTTCTAAAGATCTCTTAGAGCTGGGCATGACCCCATGACTCAGCTCTGACTAGTGACACAGAAGCAGAAAATGTTGGGTGTGCATCTTGAAAGTATCCTTAAAAGGGAGGGAGCAGACCCTGTCTCTGTCTGCCTGAACTATAATGTGATGGCTGGAGCTGCAGCAGCCCCTCTGACCCTGAGCACGAGGACCACAGTCATGAGCCTGGGCCGTGGGGCGGTGAACTAGGAGGTGTGACCATAACAGCTCTGTGGAGCCCCTAAACTGCCCACTTTCCTACCGACTGTACATAAGAAGCTAACTTCTACTGAGTGTCACCAGCGTTCTTTCACTTACATGGTGGCAAACTCACTCCTCACTGGGACAGAAGGCTTCGCACCCTCTGGACCAGCAGATGCCTAGACCTGACTCTCTGACTCGCGTGGGCACTTCTGTAGGGACGCCAGGGGCTCCCCTCAAATCCTGTGCCATGGGTGACGACCCAGCCCCTGAGACTCACTCCACAAGCTCTCCTCCGACTGTGCCCCTGAGTGGGGGTCAAGGTCCAGGCTGGTCCCCCTCCCCTGAGACTCACTTCACAAGCTCTCCTCGGACTGTGCCCCTGAGTGGGGGTCAAGGTCCAGGCTGGTCCCCCTGCCTGCAGGGGCCACACCAGGTCCAGGCAAAGCACTCACAATCACCCCAACACATGTGGCAGTTGGGGGGCCCTGTCCCAGCTGCTCTCACTCGCCATGCCCCCAAAACATCTCACCAGATTCAGAGCCGGCCCCCCAGGCGCCCAGCTGAGGGGACACAGGGCAGCACCCACAACCCCACTTCCTCCCAGAGGAGGGGCTGGTGCAGACTCACAGCAGAGGATTCTCCACAAATAGAGTGATGCTTTTTATACCCTCAGAGTAAGGAGGATTTTCAAGAGCTGTGAACCTCGTGTTCAGACACTGCCTCTGAAATGCCCATTTTAGTCTTTCTCACAACTTATTTTTGTCACTGCTATTTGATACATCTGGGGGCTTTAGTCAAGTTTTCCAACTCAACAGCCTGTTGCAGAAACAATGAATCTTATGTGGACACAGCAGGGGAAGGAAAGGTGGGACAGATGGAGAGAGTAGCGATGAAATACATACATCGTCCCATGTACATAGATAACCAAGGGGAAACTGCCGTATAGCACAGGGAGCTCAGCCTGGTGCGGTGTGACCACCTGATGGGGTGGGATGGGGTGGGAGGTGGGAGGGAGGTCCAAGAGGGCAGGACACATGTATACCTTTGGCTGATTCATGTTGATGGATGGCAGAAACCAACACAACATGGTAAAGCAATTATCCTCCAATTAAAAATAAATCTAAAGAAAACAATAACCCATGTGGGGATGCACGTTGGTGGTAAACTCTAATAAAGCAAAGAGACGATTAACACAATATTTGGAAGCGCAGTTAGCCCTGGGTGGGGGTGGGTCGGGAGGAAGGCAGGGAATCTGACCCAGAAGCACATGTGGGGGCTTCAGAGGGAAAGTGCTAGATGCTCCCTGGACAGCCATTCGCTTTGTTATTACAAGCTAAAAGGGACACGAATGTTTAAATGTGCATGTATTTATCGACTAATGAATGAAGACTAGTCAAGGCTATGGTTTTTCCAGTGGTCATGTATGGATGTGAGAATTGGACTGTGAAGAAAACTGAGCACCGAAGAATTGATGCTTTTGAACTGTGTTGTTGGAGAAGACTCTTGAGAGTCCCCTGGACTGCAAGGAGATCCAACCAGTCCATTCTAAAGGAGATCAGTCCTGGGTGTTCTTTGGAAGGAATGATGCTAAAGCTGAAACTCCAGTACTTTGGCCTCCTCATGCGAAGAGTTGACTCATTGGAAAAGACTCTGATGCTGGGAGGGATTGGGGGCAGGAGGAGAAGGGGACGACAGAGGATGAGATGGCTGGATGGCATCACTGACTCGATGGACGTGAGTCTAAGTGAACTCCGGGAGATGGTGATGGACAGGGAAGCCTGGCGTGCTGCGATTCATGGGGTCGCAAAGAGTCGGACACAACTGAGTGACTGAACTGAACTGAACTGAATGAATTTAAAAGGAAGTGGCAGGCACAGCGTAACATGTAAACTCCACAGCAAACGATCTGGACGTGAGCCTGCAATTGGTAACAAGGCTATGAACATGATACAAAGTGGAGCAAGCCGGTCAAAGTATGACCCTTCCATTGGTGGCCTCGGAGGCGTGCGTGTCACTGCTGACCTCAGTGGCGGAGGTCAGTGCTGCGGCAGTGATAGATGAGAGCAAACAAGTCACAGCTGCTGTCTGCGACCCTGGAGCCACCCGAGGGGAGAAAGTCTCCAGGCCCCGCAAGCTGGAAAGGAGTCTGGGCCATCTGCTCAGCCCCCCGGCTCTGGCTGTCCCCAACACCGTCCACACTGAGGAACATTCGGTCAAGGCTCCTGAGCTCTCTCTGCATGACTTTTGTATTTGCCAAAGCAAATACAGATCTGATTATGATCTGGTTTCTGGGAGCTCCTTGAAGGGCAAAGAAGGTACTGATCACGGAGATTTTCCTGTTGCTATTGCTAAGGTGACGCCAGCTCTCTAACCATCAGCGAGGGCAGCTTATCTCACCTGATCCTCACAGTCAAGTTAATCTGACTGAGAGGCAGCAGAGGAGGGAGCTCAGAGCAACCGGCTCCAAGATCCAAATCCTACTCGCTTCACCCCTTAAAAGCTGGCATCGTGAGCGATTCACAGAACTTCAGTACCCACCTCCTGGGGTTGCTGTGGAGACCCCACTAGTTAATGGTCCTGAGCCACTGAGACGGCAGACGTCACAGAGTGAGAACAATAGAAATGTTTGCTACGACTCCCAGCTTACAGACCAAACACTGGAGGCTCAGGGGCTAAGGTAACTTGCTTAAACCCCATACCTGGAAGCTAGTTGAACTCAAGTACGTTAGGCTTCAGACCCCACGTGCTTAACCACCAGGCCTCTTACCAACCACCAAGACAGTCATTCGTCAAGGTTATCGAACCTCCGTGCCTTGGCGTGTTGGTGAAATGACTTACTCAGGCCTGATGACTCCACCGCAGGCTGACGAAGACCAAACCCTGGGCTTCCGGAACAGAGAACCCGACTCCCCAGATGAGCCCCGGGTCGGCCGAGCAGCAAGCCACCTTCTCCTGGACCATCATCCCGGCAGAGCAGACAGCTGTGTCCCTACCCACCCCCGACTGAACTCAGAACCACTCAGAGGGAGACATTGGCCTCCAGTTCTCCATTTCTAGGAAGATGGCAATTAGCAGATACAAAATATAAGTTCTTCTGTGACCCCAGATGGGTTCTGCCTTGAGCTGGTTAAAAGGCAGTAAGCTTTCCTTCAAGACCTTTCTAACCCAAAGCTCAGATATAACCACTCCTGTGAAGGGCAAGGAGATGGACTCTGGCCGGAGGGTCACCTTGGGAGACTTGTCATCAGGCCTGGAGACAAATGCAGGGATGCAGGACCCCTGCTAACACCCGTGACCTTGAGGAGGGCCGACCTCTCTGCACCGGCATCCCCACGCAGGAAGCAGAAAAGTTACACCAGACAACCTGTGAGTTCCCTTCCATTCTTTGATCTTTATATCCATATTTTAACTTGGAGCTAAATTTCATTTTGAGTTGACCGCATTCAAAAACAACTCAAAATAACTCTCACTTCAAGGCGATACAGGCTGCTTTCTTTCCAGAATGCGTAAAGGGCAGGCAGGGCGAGTGCTATTTGCAGTTGCGAAGGGGAAAAGGTGCTTTCAAAGCTCCTACACGAGCTGCTGGGACCAAGAGAGGGAAAAACCTATTAGCCTGGTAAGCACACATCATGTGAATAGCCTGGTAAGCACACATCACGTGAAACGGGCCTTAAAAGCTTTTCTCCCTGAGAAGAGTAAGCAGTAAACCAGGCCTATTGCTGGTTCATACCCATCAACCCCAGAGTACACTTTGCACGTGTGTGTGCCTGTGTGTGCACATGCTCACAACAGACTGTGGGTTTTTTTAGAAAGGTAAATACTGAAGAAGTACTGTAACCCTTCCAAAAAAGACAACGTTCATTACAGGGATCGTCTCATAATGATGTGGATAACTTAGAGACACTAGCCTGATCCATAATCTTACCTTTGGCCTCATACGGACAAAGTGTTTGGCTATGAAATCCACAACGCAAATTAACTTCTGAAAAAAGACTGCACAGAAGAAATAAGCTGAAAAAGTAAGTAATGGGGACTTCCAGTGGCTAAAGACTCCACAATTTCAATGGAGGGGGGCCTGGGTTCCACCCCTGGTCAGGGAACTAGATTCCACATGCCACAAATAAAGAGTTCACAAGCTGCAACCAAGACCCAGTACAGCCAAATAAATAAATACGCTTTTAAAAGTAAGTAGTGAACCACCCCATTGGACTATCAGGAGACACTGATTGACACCTAAAATTATTCTTTTTGTCTGCAGCATGTATAAAGTGCAACTATAATACTGACGGGTTTTCTCTTCCAAACAACACTGTCGCTTTTATTTTTAGCCTTTAAAGCTATTTTACAATTCATCAATTCAGTAAAAATTAGTTTCATCAGAAATATCTGTCCAGAAGCCCAATTCATGAAACAATGCTGACTATAGACAATACATCACTCCACTCATTTTTAAAAGATCTCATAATCTTTGTAGCAGGACCTTTCTTAATGGCCTGATGGTGCTGAACCCTCCATCAGACTTTGCTGCATTATATATGGTACACGGGCACTCTGATAGGAGGGACAAAGAAAAGACAAACGATCCAGGAAGCTGAGGTATGTCACATGTAATGACCAGGCTATTACTCTGAATGATAATGCCAGGCTTGTGCTGAGCACTTTGCCTAATTAGACTTCACACAAGGGGGAAAACACTTTAATATTTAACGAGTGTAATGGTGTAATCAATGTACACAAATCAGGCTTGATAAGGAATACTGCTTATTAAAGAGCAAGACAGATGGCTGCAGGAGAGGTACCATCATTCAAGGCAAAACTTCATAGTCTCTCACGGGGGCACCAGGCACACACTTTCCAATCACCGCTGCACCCCGGCCATACCATGCATTTTTCAGCCTGCCCGCTTGCTCAGTGGACTACAGATACACCCACATCATAGATGTGAGGAAATCACTTGGTTGAAACAAGTCAGCTCTGCCATTTCTCAAAGTGTCTTAACCATTCTGACTGCTGTCAAAATCCCCATGAGTCAAGATCTCCAACGTTTCTCTTATAATCACTTCAGCGAGATAATTAGTCCTCCTTTTTATTACCTTCAAGAACACTTAATGTGCTGGAAGCCTTCCTGACTCTATTAAATCCAGCCAGCCTGCCGCAAGATTATGAATGCATAATTGGTTTACAGGTAGCTTGCAAGAAAACACCAAGATAGCAAACAGTATGTGGGAACAGAGTTAGAGACAGCACGCTTAAAAACAGCATGTGATACTAAAAGGGATTTTGAAGGGCGGGTCATCTGTTTGGTTTCTCCAAGGTCAGCTTTACACGCACATGCAAGGATCCTGGAAGGTAACTTGTCCTGTTTGTGAACACAGTTTCTTCCCAGCCCTGTGGATTTCAAGTTGATGTCTCTGTTCATTTCATGTGTGTTTGCAGAGAACCTTCCTTCCGTTGTCTACACACTGAGCCACGCTGCTCGCAGGGCATCAAACAACAACTGCATGAACTGCAGTCCCCATGCTCCAAGGGCCTGCAGTCTTATCCAAAAAGGACACAAGGCCGCTGCTGCATCAGGCCTGGTGCCGCGGGGGTGCCTCGCCTGGACGCAGGAGCTACAGTGCCAAACAGGCTTTCATGAAAATGCTGGGTCTCCCTGCCACGTCCCCTGTCCTGCCACGGCATCTGGTCTACCTGAATCTTGGTTCTTCCTGTATTTTCATAGAAGTTTCAAAAATTTCCACAAATAAAGTGCTTCGGATACTACAGAGTACCTAAGTAGATTTCTTCCTAAGCTTCTGCTGCTTCTGCACTCATGGTGGGGAAAAAATGGGCCTCAATTTAATTTAAAAACTATTATTCAACCTGATGTAGCTTCAGTGACACCCATATTTGCATTTTATTCCTCTTTGGCATAAACAATCCGATTTTTGATTTGTGTCCATAAACAAACTCATCCAGAACTATTCTTACCAAGTGTTTCCAGAAAGACCATGCGTTTCAAGTGCAGAGGACAGAGGGTTTCAAATTTTAAACCTCTCGCTGGATGTGTACAGAACGGCTCCGGATAAAGCTGGAATCGTTCAGTCAATTCGATTCATGAAGTGTATGGCCATCATTCCCACTTCTGATGCTGTAAAATCAACAGGAAATAAAAACGAGTCCTGTTGATCTTGAAGCAGGCACTGAGAGCTCACCATCCCAGGGATGATGTTCCATGTGTCACTCAGCCGCGGCTTGACAGTATATCCCATCTTCGTATTTCACGCGACTGTGGGCTCCTTGAGGTCAGAAACCCTTGTCTTCTTACCTACGTATATCTCTAGCACCGAGAACAGTGCCAGGCACTCAAAAGGAGCTCCCTAACCAAATTCAGGAACACCTGAGAGTTGTACAGGTGTCATCACTGTCAGGGCACCTAAAACTACCTGCCAGCCGGCCTGGTGCCCAAGGAGACTGCATGGCCGGCCCATAGCGACCAGCAAGATGGAGACACGCAACCTGGGCTCCATTCTCGACAGTGTCATTCCACTTAGCACCTGGGTCATCTTAGACAAGCCCTCGCTGGGCTTCTTTCTGTTCGGAAAACCAGGAGATAGTCCAAATGATCTCAAATGTGCTCTTATTTCTGCAAAATACTGTTGGTCTAACTGATCTGAGAGATAACATTTCTCTTGATGTATGCTTGCTAAGCGGTGGTCCCCCCCAAAAAGACTTCCAACTCCAAAAAGTCACTGATAAGACCGTTAAATGAAGTCGACAAATCCTCCAGAATCCAAGTGCTCCCTTCAGATGCACGGTTTTGCCATTTCAAAGATTTTTAGTTCGTGTAGACAGACTGGTGCCAGGCATTATTCTCATAGTGGATGGCTAGACTTTAGTCAAAGCCTCTCCATTCATTCTCTGACTCTCATTCCTAAGTGATTTAAGAGTTGCAATTATGCCTGTCCACCTCACATTGGCATTACATTTGCCCCCCTCGCAAATAATGAAACGGTCACGAAATCACTTACAGAGACCAGGGAAGAGAGTTTCTAAAAGCTGGTGCCTCCCACACACCTCCACCCCAGGCAGCACCCTCCACACAGACCCAACCATCACTTCCCGGTGCTTTCAGGAGAGCAGACGCGTCTAGATCCTGCATCTCCTCCCGCCTCCCCAGCACTTCTATCAGAACATGCGACTTGTGCTCGGCATAAAGGCCCTGAGGAGGCTAATGACAGCCCAGGCAATGGTCCAGACTCACTGTTGGAGGAAGAGAAAAAGGTGATTCCAGGGAAGCTGGATAAATTCTCCTGTATACCCAAGGATAGTCATAGAAAAACACACTCAGGATTTTTTTTTTACATCAGCGAATAATACCCTCTATACAAAGAAAACTCGTTTTTGAGACAACCCAAGGCCCAAGATGTGGGATCGGCTCACATGATCCAAGGGAGGAGCTAGTTGTAAGCCTGGGTTCTGGCTTCAGCCTCGAATCTGACTGATGGAGCCGTTCACAGTCCACCCACTTCACTGCTTTGATTCAAATGGCCCCTGAGTCTCCATGATCAAATTCCTACTTCAGGGATTAAGAACCTGCTCATGGTCACAGAGTCAGTCACCTGGGGAATCCTCTCTCTGTCAATCTAGAGTCCTTCTGAAGCAAGCTGTGTACACAGGGCTTCCCCGGTGGCGCTCGTGGTAAAAAACACGCCTCCCAATGCAGGAGACCTAAAAGACCTGGGCTAGAACCCTGGATCTGGAAGATCTCCTGGAGGAGGGGATGGCAACCCACTCCAGTATTCTCACCTGCAGAATCCCACAGACAGAGGAGCCTGGCAGGCTACAGTCCATGGGGTTGCAGTGAGTCGGACACGATTGAAGTGACTTCGCATGCCATGAGGAGGAGAGAAACAAAACAAAGAAAAACTCTGTAAATTGAGCTCTCTCTCATCATTCTGGCCCAGAAACCTATGGGCCACAAGTTCAGTGAAAAGACATAAAATTCAGTTCAGTTCAGTTGCTCAGTCGTGTCCGACTCTTTGTGACCCCATGGACTGCAGCACGCCAGGCTTCCCTGTCCATCACCAACTCCAGAAGTTTGCCCAAATTCATGTCCATTGAGTCAGTGATGCCATCCAACCATCTGTCATCCCCTTCTCCTCCCACCTTCAGTCCTTCCCAGCATCAAGGAAGGACTCTCCCAACCAAAGAACACGCTTCAGATGCAAGAGTTTGCATGTCACAGGTACATCCAAAGAAATACCCCCCCAAACACTTCTCCTCTGCTGGCTTCTCATCACATAGGCACACACGTGTGCTCAGTTGCTCAGTTGTGTGCAACTCTTTGTGACCCCATGGACTGTTGCCCACCAGGCTCCTCTGTCCATGAGATTTCCCAGGCAAAAATACTGCAGTGGGCTGCCATTTCTTCCTCCAGGGGATCTTCCCGAGCTAGGGATTGAACCCATGTCTCCTGAGTCTCTTGTATTGGCAGGTGGATTCTTTACCACTGAGCCACCTGGGAAGCCCCTTATGTAGCCACACACATCTGTAAATAAATCTCACTTTTACACACAGAAGACAGCCAAAGATACCCTGGGTATTTTGAGTGATTTATGTCTATGATGTCTGAAAAGTATTTATTTTCTACCCATCCGTATGTAGAGTAGATAGGAAACAAGATAGGGCCTGCTACTATCCTTTGGGCAGCTCGTTGAAATAGCCAAGAGACACTAGCCATTCTTTCCATTTTTTAAATATTTACTTACTTGGCTGCATTGGGTCTTAGTTGCTTCACGTGGGATCTTTCACTGCAGGGCATGGACTCCAGGTGTGTTGCAAGGGCTCGGGTAATTGTGGTGCATGGGCTTAGCTGTCCCTTGGCACATGGGATCTTAGTTACCCAACCTCGATCAAACCGGCGTCCCCTGCATTGCAAGGCGGATTCTTAACCACTGGACCCCTAGGGAAGTCCCTAGGCGTTCCTTCTTTAACAACAAGACCCAGTCATGGTCTTGCCCCTCTTGGCCTAAGACCGTGACCTACATGGAGACATCAAGGGCAGTTTCACGGGGTCAGAGTCTACCCCCAGACACCTTACCATCGGGACATGTACACAGTGGAGAATCAGGACACCCTGGGGTAGAATCCCCTAGAACTTTAGACAAGAGTGCAACAGGCCCCGGGTGGACGCAGGAGCTCCTGGCCCCCGTCTTCCCTCCCGCCTTCCTCCCCGAGCAGCTCTGTACTCACAGCAGCTGACACCACCACATCTCCACCACATGCCAAGTAGTCTACCAACATTGTCTAAATCCATCTGCCAGCTGGCCAATATTATCTTCATTTTACAGATGAGAAAACTGAGACCTAGAGAAATGCAGTGACTTGCCCAGGAGCACAGTTAAGAAAGGGTGGAGTAGGAACCTGGATGAATGGGCTCCAAGGCCCAGGTCCACCCCCAAGGTGCTGCCTCATCGCTCAGCCTACTTTCTCCCAGACATTGTCGCTTACCAGTGTGTGTGTGTGTGTGTGTGTGTGTGTGTGCGTGCACACTCACTCAGTCACGTCTGACTCCCTGTGACCCCATGGACTGTAGCCCGCCAACCTCCTCTGTCCATGGGACTCTCCAGGCAGGGATACTGGAGTGGGTTGCCATTTCCCTCTCCAGGGGATCTTCCCGACCCAGGGACTGAACCCACATCTCTTGGGTCTCACTTACTAGAGCGATCAGGAAACATCCATTCCACTCAGCTCTCCAAGAACCTCGGGAACCAATCTGGATTTCATGAGCAGGATTCCTCTGCTCCCCACAAAGCTAACCTTCTGTAGCTTTTTTAAAGTCTGCTTGTTTGTTTCAATACACGCTATTAATTCTATTAAATGGGCTTTTGAAAACTACAGTAGCTTGCTTTAAACAAACGGTTCCCTGATTCAGTACCTTTTTAAACCTTCTTTGAATTTTTTTTTAAACCCTGAATCAAGCTTCTCTTGCACCTGGGCAGGTTCTGTTTGCTTATCCACAGAAGCGCTGGTTTATGACCATGTGCCAATGCAGGACAAATGAGTCAGGGCTCCTGCTCCCTGGCTGAGGTGCCGTTCCCAGACTGTAATGATTTTGTGAAGCCTGCATTCCATCCTTACCACACATGGCATCTACCCCGGGACACCAAACAAGGCGGCCCATTATCATAAAACCACTGGGAACATCTCCCCGAAAACACCCCCAACCTGACAACACAGCCCACGCTACAGAAACACCAGGAGGACCCTGACCGGCGCCCCTTGAGCCTGGCACCCTGCCTCACCAGGAACAGATCTGGGTGTGTTTAACCGAATCCCCAACTGGAATAAGCAAAGGCTTATTCTCTTGTTATACCAGTGAGCCCTTGAAGGCCTGGAGTGGAAACTGGCAACAACTAATCATTCTGACTTGGCTGTTTGCTGGGAGAGGCTGCGGTGCTCCTGGAAAAACCCTGCAGAGGGAGGCCAGGGAGCTGGGAGTCTGTAGCCGGCCCTGCAGCACAGGGGGGGCAGTCTGGGGGGGCTGCACGCCACTCCTCGCGCCTCTGCACAGCCGCCGGCCCATACATCTGAGCCGCCTGACCACCCTCGTGACCCTGAAAACAAGCTGCTCACGTTTCTGCCTCCCCTTCACCCAGATCCCAGACCCCTTCCACTGAGCCACTCTCAAATTCAGATGTGGCTTGTTCCAATTTTCCTGAGACCCCAGTTCTTGGCTGCTCCTCCAAAAGACCCTCATCCTCATCCCTGGACCCCTAGTCGCCTATCCTGGGCTCCAAGCCGCCCTGGATCCCTGGAATTCATCCTCCTCAGGGCTCCTGGGTAGCAACCCCACATGGCCGAAGCCCTACACGGGACCAGCTCACAGGTCACTAGGTGCCCGGTCTGTCCCAGCCCCACAAGGAGAGCCAGAAGGAAGATTCTGAGTCATTCGACCTGGGATGCTAAGCATCTTTATCTCTACCACCCCCCATAATGGGGGAATGGGAGGAGAAGAGACAGGTGGGAAAGGCAAAGAGGCAGACACCACTGTGGGTCAGGACTACCCACTTCTAGGGGTCTCATGCCTTCCCCATGCATCTCATTTAATTTCTGCAACAGCCAACAGAGTACTATCATTCCCCATTATGATATATACACACATACACACATAGGTTCCTCATCACGTACACACATACACACATACATTCCCCATCATGTACATACACACATACATACATTCCCCATCACGTACATACATGCATATACACATTCCCCATTATGTACATGCATACATACATTCCCCATCACGTACATACGTACATATGTACATTCCGTTATGTACATACATACATACATTCTCCATTGTGTACATACATACATTCCCCATTGTGTACATGCATGCATACATACATTGTCCATTGTATACATCCATCCATCCATCCATCCATTCTTCATTATGTACATACATGCATGCATATATACCTTCCCCATTATGTACATACATACATACATATATTTCCCATTATGTACATACATACATTCCCCATTGTGTACATACATGCATACAGACATACATTCCCCATTATGTACATACACACCTACATACATTCCCCGTTATGTACATACATTCATACATACATACATACATTCTCCATTATGTACATACACACATACAAGAAACTAAGCTTCAGACATGTCCACCGATGGGACCCAGACCCCTGGTCAGTGAGCAACACAGCTGAGATCCAACCCCAGCAGCGCCCCCCCACCGAAAGGCCTGGCGCTTTCCTCTGCCCTGCAGCCTTCCACACCTTTGCCGTCTCTTCGGTGTCTGGCAGAGCACCTTCAGAAAAGAGGTGAGAAGTTTCTGTTAAGTGAATGCATGAGTGGTTGACTGCAGCCTTCACACCTGAATACTCTGCCACCCACACGCTGGATTTTATCCCTACATCCCGCTCACACCACACCTACGAAGCGCCTTGTTAAGACGCTGAATGTTGTGCAGAACCAAGTTGTGCCGCACTGCGTTGTGTTTCAAGCTACTAGGAAAAGCCACATAAAAGGATCCACAAATAAAAAGCGCTGAAGCAGACCTGCTGATAACAGTTTATTTATCATCGTGCTCCATCGGGTCTAGAAAAGGATACAAACACAAGAATCTAAGGAAAATCAATGTTTTCACATTTTGCTAACCCTCAGGACACGAAGACGTTTTCTGAGCTACCAATTCAAGGAGTACTGATGCTGGAAAAGAGCACAGAGTGGGAGACATGGACCCACGGCCCAGGCCGCCACCTGAGCTGCCCTTGTGCAGGTAACTCGCCTCTCTACATCCTGGTTCTCTCATCTGCAAAATGCAGATAATAAGAGTGTGTCTTTCGAAGGTTGCTGTGCTGGCAAAATGAGTAACTCCTGGCCCGCATTTAGGAGAGAGGCTGCCACGTGGTTAAGGGCTCTGTGTGAGACATTTTTGTCATATGAAGAGAAGAACTATAATGGAAATGCAGCAAGAAATCGGAAATGAATGAATCACTTGCTTCTGCACACATTATTAAAAGCACTAAGCTCACCTGAATCCTCTGTTCCAGATGCTGTGCCTACCCGCATGCTCTACCCTGAAAGCAATGCTATCAGGAATAAATAATAGCAACCACCAGCATTAGTGATGGTACATCTCTCATCAACCAGGTGCCGGCACTGTTCTAACTGCTTGAACAGGTGTAAGCCTCTCACTCAGTTGTGCAGCCTGTGCCCCCAAAAGAGTGCCCCGCAGGAGGGGAGCAGGCTGAGGTCACACTCTGTTTCCCACACTGTGCAACCTGGCACAGATGCTCCAGCTCACAGGGCATCTTCTGGAATGGCAGCAGCCTGTTCACAGATGTCAGTGGACACACAACTGAAGCAAGTTTCTAAAGGGCGGGAGACAGAAGCAGAAGGTCACCTTTGCGAGTACCCAGCACCTAGGTCAAAGGCCGTCACCTTAGTAAGTTCATTAACGGAGTAGATGCGGATTTCCCCCAAGCACCAGGGTGTTGTGCTCTGCTCAGTCCCTCAGGTATGTCCGACTCTTTGCAGCCCACCAGATTCCTCTGTCCATGGGATTTCCCAGGCAAGAATACTGGAGTGAGTTGCCATTTCGTCCTCCAGGGGATCTTCCCGACCCAGGGATTGAACCTGCATCTCTTGCATCTCCTGCACTGGCGGGCGGGTTCTTTTGAATGGCCGCTAATATCAAGTTGAACGGCGTGTGCCCACGTGCCTCGGTGTCCAGTGTAAACAGACAGCTCCCATCCCCCTCCTCCCTGTTTCCCGCTTCCCTCTTCCTCCGTCAACTCAAATATCCCTGGGTGTGGAAAGGAAACAAAGGATCAGACACGACCCCGGGATAACCAGACGTTATGTTTCCCACTATCTGAAAACAGCGACTAAAATGATCTGTGCAGCAAAGCAAAGTGCCACTACGTCACAAGATCCAAACAAACTTTTCTTTGCCAACTCTAGCGGTGCTGTTTCCGTACACCCAGCACCACCCAGGCGCAACTTCCTAAAAAAAGACTCCCAGGTGTAAACAGGCGGCTCCTCCCACCCCGGGGAGGAGTGGGAGGAGCTGACCCATCTTGGTCAACTCCGGGGCTCCAGACCAAACACAAACGCTCTGCACACGGCTCTACACACACATCGCTGTGGCTGAGCCTCAGAGGCCTTCTTGGGGGAAGGGGGGGGGGCGTGAATATGGGGAACCCTCACTGCTGGATGTCTGAGGGCCACCGCAGCACTTGCCCAGCTCCAGAGAAGAGCTGTTGTGCAAACAGGATCTGGGTGACTCTGTGACGTGCTCAGAATCCTAAACACAACCCCCAGACGTTAGCTTACTCGTGGAGAAGGGATAATAAGAATGATCTACGACCTTCACGAAGCAGTTATTCCTCTTCCCCAGTTCTTAGTAATGATCTAGACTTTGACAGAAAGGCAGCAAAGACGAGACTGCCTGGTTTTAAAGGGTCGCCACGTGACATGTATCCAGACACACTGCAATTCAAAAAGATACATGCACCCTTCTGTTCATAGCAACACTATTCCCGATAGCCAAGACACAGAAGCGACCTAAGTGTCCATTGACAGATGAATGGATAAAGAAGATGTGGTACATATATATACACATCGGAATACTACTCCGCCATAAAAAAGAAGGAAATAATGCCATATGCAGCAACAGAGATGGAACAAGAGATTAGCACACCAAGTGAAATAAGTCAGAAAGACAAATACCATATAATATCACTTATAAGTGGAATCTAAAATAGGACACAAATGAACGTATGTCTAAGAAACAGAAGCAGACTCACGGACGTAGAGAACAGCCTTGGTGGTTGCCAAGGGGGTGGGGGCTGGGGGAGGGTGGAGTGGGAGGCTGGGGTCAGCAGATCTAGGCTTTTATGCAGACAATAAGGTCCTACTGGATAGCAGGGGAACTATAGTCAGTAGCCTATGATAAACCATAATGGAAAACAATATAAAAAGAATATATATCCCACTCGCCCTGCTACAGAGCAGAAATTAACACGTCCAGTAAAAAAACTGAAAAATAAAAAAGTTCCATCATGTGAAAATCAGAATCAGAAGTCTGCTGACTTTTCTGAACTGAGAAGAAACCCCTCGATAAGATTTGGGGCCTGCAATGCACTGAACTCTTCTGTAACTGTTGTTAGTTTTACTTCACCCATTACTGGTATTTAGTTTGTCACTGTAATTGTAATTTTACTAAAAAGTTGAAAGCACAATATTTGCTTTTTCTCTCACAAACAATATGTCAATATTTTCGGTCATCATGTTTGCTTACATACCTTGTCAGTGTTTTTTTCTACCAAATAGCAAATTCCATCTGACAAATAAAAACACCAACACACCTTCAAATCGTCCAATAGTGTCAAGCCTGAGTAGCTTCATTCAGGAAATAAGAGGGCTTGTCAAAAATTCCCAGAAGAAAAATGCTTTTCAATGGTACATTCCTAGAATATAATAAAACATATTTTCATGTGTGAAATTTCATGTGGCCACCTTTTAAAAAAAGACACTTACAGCTTCTGCTGGCCAAATAAATTCCTTGAGAAGCAAGTTATTAGCGCTCCAAGTACCAACTGAGGAAACAAAGCAGTATTAAGCACATTAAAATATAAAAATAAGCTCAACCAAAAACATACTCTCCCTAAACTCTGAAAATACTAGGCCAAATGCATAGATTTGAATTTTTAGACAGTTTTTAAAATCATATATTGGAATATAAGGATATACAAAGCAAAAATCCCAATTCTTAAATCTCCTTTAAACCTTTAACTTAAAACTTATTCTAAAAGGGTACCGAATCTGACATTTAAGACCACCTGCACAGACTTTTTAGGCCTTCAGTAATGCTTCTCACACAAGGTTGTCCTTTTCCATGTGGAGAACCCAAGAAGTTCAGTTCCTTTGCTATTGATACATTACAGCAGGGGTCCCCAACTCCAGGATCCAGTGCCTGAAGATCTGAGGCGGAGCGGATGTAATCAGAATAGAAATAAAGAGCACAATAAACGTAATCCGCTTGAATCATTCCAAAACCATCCCCTGCCCAGCCCTCAGTCCGTGGAAAAATTGTTTCCCACTGAATCAGTCCCTGGTGTCAAAAAGGTTGGGGACCGCTGCATTAAAGGACAGAATAATGGCAAAGAACAGCCTGGCTGATACACTATGCAGAGGGGGCCCCTAGTGGTGGAGCCGCTGCTCCGACTCGGCTTTGCAGTTTTTCCAAGACTGCTTCACCACCAGGGCAAATCGATAGGTAATAAAGTCTACCTCAGCTGCCTTCCATAATAACCTCTATTAGCCTGAATATACAGTCGAGCCATCATTTAGAATCCCGAGGTGCTTTCACTAGGAAAAAAAAAAAATGTGACTTGAAGAATAACTTCATTACATCCTGTCCTTCAAGCCACAAATATTTATGAAGCCCCACCTTGCCAGGCCCAAGCTGGCCTGGAGACACACGCTAAGAGCGAGAGCCAGCACCGGGCACTTTCCCGTGCTTTCTTTCCAACGTGACACCATCACACCAGGGACAGAGCTGGAGCGCCATGAAGACTAGGAAGGACAACTCATCCACCTGTGACCTCAGGATGAAATCTCCTAACAGGAAAAACCTGTGACCTCATGATGAAATCTCCTAACAGGAAAAACCTGTGACCTCAGGATGAAATCTCCTAACAGGTAAAACCTGCAGTATCGCCCACCCCCACTGTTTCCAAACACCCAGACAGGGCGGCATCTGAGGTTCTTCAATCAAGGGCACTTGAATGAATGGATGGGAAGGAAGGTGGCAAGGCAGAAGGAAGTTTAAATGAAAAACAACTACACCGAAACATGCCAGACCTAGGGGTTCCTAGAAGTCAAGGAAGACAAGAGACAACCTTTCCGGAGCATTTACTGTGCTCCTGACACCAGGGGTAAGTCCCTAAGTGTTATTTCCTTTTCCCTAACAGCTTCATAAAGTGAGGGATACTACTGGCTTTTAACAAAGTGGAAACCAAGGCTGTGAGCTTACCCAAGGTCATACAGTTAACAAAGGGCAGGCTGCTTGGAGACCAGAAGTCTGAGATGGCAAAGCCAAAGTTCCCATCACTTCAGTTTCATCTGGCGAATCCAAAAGCTGGAGATTTTGCTTTGAAGTTCATTAATACAGTTTGCAGTTTGGAACACAAAGATGAACAGAATTAAAGCATTTCAATACCATACACTTTAGAGCACATACAGGATGGAAAGAACCATCACATATTTCAAACGTTATGGCCCATCTCTGGTTTTCCAGGAACCGACCTTCTCTGGAAGCACAACAGGCCACCTCACATCCTATTATGCACCGATTCAATGGACGTGAACTTGGGCGAACTCCGGGAGACACTGAAGGACAAGGAGGCTGGCCTGCTGCTGTCCACGGGATCTCAAGAGAGTCGGACACGACTTAGACCCTGAACAATACCACACGTGTTCAAATCCGCTTCTAAAACTAAAGCTTCACGTTCTCGCTTTATGCTTCTATATCCAAGTTTGAAAGACTTTTCTTCTTCCAATTAGCAACATGACGGCGCTGCGCACGGCTTGTTCATAACGTTCATTGTGGCCAGTAACGCGACGGTAATTATGACTTTCTGGAATGAAAATGTGAACAAAATACAAGAAATCCGGCACAACTGAATTTCAATTTCTAGTTAAAAAAAAAGACGTGAAAGAACAGCTAATTATCTTTATTATCTAGACTTCTCCAATGACATTAAGTAAAAACCACTCCGAGGCTTTGAAATCAGAATAAAAGTGGAGTTTGCGAAATACCCCTCTATCATGAATTGGTGCTTCCCAGGGCTCGCCGTCTCGGCTTGCACGCCGCTGTTCTGCCGCCTCCTCTCCCGTCCCTTCGCTCATCGATGAAAAGATAACTTCAAAGTCCCCGACGCCCGTGCAGGTGCAGGAAGCGCCGCGAAAACAACTTTGGGAGTCTTTGTAGCGCCTTCCTCACCCACCCCCGCCCTCCGCCCCACCCCAGACCAGTGCCCTCGAGTGACCTCCGCCCCACCCCAGACCAGTGCCCTCCACGGGCCGCACACGGCAATTCCTCCCAGCACCCCGGATCGCGGCGACCCTCGCGCACGATCGCCCCCAGCCCAGGTCCCAGGCCAGAGGGCCGGCTGTCACCAGCCGCCAAGGCGCGCCCCCCCGCGCCCTCTCCATCCCAGCGAAGACGACTCGGCGCGGAGCAGCAAAGCGGTCACGCGGACACGTGCAGAGGCTACTTTTAAAGTGGGTGTTCGAGAAAGTCATTAAACAGCTAAATGCCGCCGCCGGAGGCTGGTGAAGCCAAAGGGACCCGGCGCGGCCGCGCCCCGACCCCTCCCGGGAAGCCTCGCCGGCGACCCCGCGCGCCCACCTGCGGGCGCGGCGCCTCGCGATCGCAGCCGCCCTCGCCCCTCTCCCCTCCCTCCCCTCCCTGCGGCGCGACCCCCCTGCGCGCAGCCCTGCCCTCCGCGAGCCCCCCGGGGATGGCGAGCCGGAGGGCGCCGGGACGCCCCCGCGGCGCCCGCGCCGGGCCCGGGACTCACTGCGGGGCGCTGCCAGCGGCTCCCAGCGCCGGTCGCTCCTCCTGCGCGGGGCCGCGGGCTCGGCTCCACCTCCCGCTCCGGCGGCCGCCGAGCCTCCGGGGACCCGCGGGCGGGGAGCGCAGGGCCGCCGCCAAGCCCGGAGCCGGGGCTGGGGCTGGGGCTGGGGGGCGGCGAGCCACGGGCGGGGCGGGGGGCGCGCCGGCCCGAGCGGGTCCCCGCGCGCCGGGCGAGCCTGAGACCACCCCGCAGGTGGCGGATCCGCGCGCGCCCGAGGCCCGAGAAGTTGCGGGAGGGGCGAGGACGAGGCGGCAGCCGGGCTCCGGCCGAGAGAGAGAGGGTCGGTATCTCCTCGGCAAGGGTGGTCCTTCCTCCTTCCGGACCCCCTCCCTCCCAACGGTCTGGCCCCTCGCGGCTCTGGGCGGCCCTCCCAGCCCTGGGCCGACTGACTCACCAAAACTTTGCAGACGGCGCTGGGGAGAATTAATCCCGGAGTCGCCGTCTACGCGGCCCTGGGGGGTTAGGACGCCCTCCGGGAAGAGACCGTGTACTCGCCGCGCGCGAAGGTCGGAAAGCGGTGAGCCCCGAGCCCCGCCGCTGCGGGGAGTGAGGTCTGCAGGGACCCCTGACGGCCGCTGGGGGGCCGCGGAGGGAAGTGGCGGGGCGGAGTGGAAAGCAGGCAGGAGAGTGTTGAGAACGCCCCCGACGCACACACATGCCTTCGGGGCCACGGGTGCCCTGGACTTGTAGGTTTTCTGCGTGAGGCGGAGTTTGGGGGTATCTTGAACCCCGGTACAATGATGGAGACTCGGGAAGGCCAGTGTCCTGCTGGAGAAGGCCGCCTCTCCACCTGCCATCCCGTCTGCAGAGGCCTCGCGGCTGCGCCAAGGCAGGACCAGAGCTAAAACGCAGCCCTCTGGCTCCAGGTGCCCCTTCCACCGCCTGGCCAAGCGGAGCGCTGTAAGTCCCCAGGCCGAGGACTTGCGGGCACAGGGCAGCGGTCCCGGAGGCAGGCACCTGTTTGCCTGCAGGAAGCAGGCTGGCTGCCAGACTGCTGGCTCCTGGGGATGCTTCTTGGGGGTGCTTCGATGGCCCCCAGCCCAGGCGAGGTCATCCCTCTTCCAAGGATGCCCTGAGACGTCGGTGGCTCGGCCCCCAGCCCCCACACCCTTGAGTGAGTTACCTCGTGATGAGGTCCCCACAGGAACTCAATTGTGATTTGGGAAACAGGGGGGGGGAAGCAAGCGTTTCCCAAAGGAATGAAAAAGTGTCAGTGTGCTGCCCCCAAAACGTGGCAAAGCGATGGAGGTGGTCAATACATAGCTAACCGGGCACCCACGCATATGTGGGTACAAGTCATTGGTCAAGCCTCCTCCATCCATGTCAAATGACAGTCCCCCTGGGAAGATGGAGGCCCCCATGGAGGCTAGGTTAGTGATGAGGCGTGTAAAGATTAGAGCCAGCACCACCAAGCCCTCTGGGGAATAAGGAACCTCTTCAGAGCCTTCCAGCTGTCACCAACATCCCCCCCTCTCCAGGCAGTGACAGGTGGATTGTTAAAGCATTGATTTTCTTTCCTCTGCTGAGGTGTCTGCCATCGCTCTGTTCAATGATTTACTAGGGTTTAAGTGAAGAATCTGGTTTGGAGGATGGACCAAAAACTTGAGCAGGGGCTGCTGTGCTGGACTCCAGGAGACTCAACTTCTAGGTCATGGGGACTGGCCGTGGGGAAGATAGGGGGCACCCCCTGTGGCTGCAAGTGTTTCTTTCCCTGTTCTATACAAGGAAAAGGGAGATCAAGTCAGGATTAATCACCTTTTCTCCAGGGATTGTAACACACCTGTCAAGGTATCTGAAGAAGTTTTCCAATCTTTCTCAGTTAGATACTAATAGATCAGCACAGTGATCTAGGTATCAATATGTTTCACATCGACACACGTCTCGAGTCATGAAGGGCTGGCTAAGGTGTATTTTCACAGTAGTTAGTACAATAATGAAAAAATAAGATAGCTGAACAATGATAAAACTACAAAACTAAGTCATAGCATAATGTGAGAAAATATAATACTTTTTGTGAGTGTGCTACCCGGAAAGAAAGTAGATATTATTTTGGTAATTATGTAGTAGATACTATTTCGATTATATAGATTATTTGGGGGGTACTGTTTCAGAGGGGGCACTGGTATGAGGTGGCGTGGATTATCCTTAGTCTCTCCCAGGGACAGAAACAGAACTAGGGAGAGAGCATCCTGCTCACGCCTGTGGCTCCGCCCTCTACGATGGATGTCGCCCAGCAGAACCGGGACAGTGACAGCAGTGGAAGGATGGGTTCCCTTAGACTTTCTTGGTTTTCTACGTGGGTTTCAGCTTTTAGCCAACGTGTTCTTATGTAAACGTTTTTCACAAACAGAGTGATTTAGGATTCAAAATATGTGAATTTCCATAACCTATTTATAAAAGTGCTACCACCTTTACAGGTCCTGGTAATGTTGTTTAAAGTACAGAAATACACAGAAAGTTCTGGAAATAAGGAAGATCGTGATGCCAGAGTGATTTTATCCTCATGGGTGTGTGTGGGGGGGGGGAAACTTGTCATATAAAAACATACTGTACTAAGATACTATAGATCCCACACATATGCCACTCGGCCAAAAAAAATTTTCTTAAACTAAATAAAAGGAATATACAGCATATCAACTGAAAATTTTATATGGGAAAAGTAACAAATTTTTTAAGTGAATAAAAATGCATATACTGCAAAACAATACATACGATGTCAAACTTTTATACTTAGAAAATACAAAATATGTATAGTATAATATGTAATTTGTTTAATAACCGTTTCAGATATATACTGCATAGGTACTAAGCTTTAAGTACAAAAATATTTCACCCAGTTCAAGGTCAGACTGCTCGGCCTTGCCAGGATCCTTGAGAAGCCGGACCCAGAGCCATCCAGGAGCAGAGGAAACAGTTGTGAAGCCCATTCATTAAAACTCAATTACTGTTTTACTAAGAGACGCAGTCAGGCGGTCACTCAAGTGTGTTGACTCTTCCTTTAAATAGCTCTAATAATCAGGGTTATCTGATTCTTAGATCACAGCAACTGTACTGTGGAGTCAGAGGGACTCATTTGATGGGCGAGGTCTGTTGTGCTCAAGTAGGGATCTGGGCGGTGCAAGGGAGGAAGGGGCAGGGGTGGGGGGATGCAAGGTTCAGATTGGCTCTAATTATAGTCCATAGCATCTCACACATATGCAGTGTATTTCCAAGTAGATTTTCACTTAAACTGAGGAAAATAACGTGACCTAAAAAAGCAAGCTTTGTTTTTCTAGACCAAAAATCACACCCATTGAAGACCTCATTCCATAAGCCCTGCAACTCAGAGTGGAGGGGCAATTAACATGTGTTGACTGGGGCTTCCCTGGTGGTCCAGTGGCTAAGACCCACCCTCCCCATACAGGGGCCAGGGTTCAATCCCTGGTCAGGGAACTAGATTCCACGTGCCACGACTAAGATCTGGCGCAGCCAAAGAAGTATATTTTTAAAATAATAAAATGTGTTGACTGAGTAAGGGATGCTTTAAAAAAAAAAAATTGAGGGAGGCCTTGGTGAGAATTTTGGATTTCATTCCAAGTGCGATGGGGAGTCTTTGGAGGGTTTTAACTTGGGAACGATGTGATCTGGTTTACATTTTCCAAAGATGACTCTGTTATGTACAAGAGTGACTCAGCAAGGCAGGTGAGGAAGCAGGCAGGCTGATGAGGAAACTGCTATAAGTAGTCCAGCGGGTAAGAGTGGCCAGGATCAGGGTGGTAACAGAGAAGATGGAGAGAGGAGGCAGGCTCAGGATACAAATTGGAATGTAACCACAGAGCATTTTCTGATGGAGTGGATGGTAATCGTGCTGTACGGCAGAGGGAGGAACGAAAAGGGAGTAACTCAGGGTAACTCCAAGGCTGTGACTTGGGCAAATATTTATGTGAGTTGGTGGGGACTAGGGGCGGCCGAGAGGAGCTACCCCACGTCGGAGGTCAGGGGCAGAAGCCGGGAGGACCCCATGCCCGACGGGCAGTGGCCAAGAGGAATTACCCCACGTCCGAGGTCAGGGGCAGCGGCCGAGAGTGCCAGGCTGCAACGGCACAAGAACGGCCGAGAAGAGCTACCCAAGTCCGAGGTCAGGGGCGGTGGCCGGGAGGAGCTACCCCGCGTCGGAGGCCAGGGGCGGCGGCCGGGAGGAGCTACCCCAAGTCCGAGGCCAGGGGTGGTGGCCGGGAGAACCAACCCCACATCCACGGAGCGGTGGCTGCACGGGTGCAGGAGGGCCTAGAGGAGCTATCTCACGTTGAAGGTTAGGAAGGGTGGCGGTGAGGAGAAACCCCTCGTCCAAGGTAAAGAGCAGCGGCTGCGCTTTGCTGGAATAGCCGGGAAGAGGTATCCCACGCCCAAGGTAAGAGAAACCCAAGTAAGAAGGTAGGTGCTGCAAGAGGGCATCAGAGGGCAGACACACTGAAACTATACTCACAGAAAACTAGTCAATCTAATCACACTAGGACCACAACCCAAGACGGGCGGGTCATGGTTGAGAGATCTGACAGAATGTGGTCCACTGGAGAAGGGAACGGCAAACCACTTCAGTATTCTTGCCTTGAGAACCCCATGCTGCTGCTAAGTCACTTCAGTCGTGTCCGACTCTGTGCGACCCCATAGACGGCAGCCCACAAGGCTCCCCCGTCCCTGGGATTCTCCAGGCAAGAACACTGGAGTGGGTTGCCATTTCCTTCTCTAATGCATGAAAGTGAAAAGTGAAAGTCAAGTCACTCAGTCGTATGTGACTCTTAGCGACCCCATGGACTGCAGCCTACCAGGCTTCTCCGTCCATAGGATTTTCCAGGCAAAAGTACTGGAGTGGGGTGCCATTGCCTTCTCTGTGAGAACCCCATGAACAGTATGAAAAGGCAAAATGATAGTATACTGAAAGAGAAACTCCCCAGATCAGTAGGTGCCCAATATGCTACTGGAGATCAGTGGAGAAATAACTCCAGAAAGAATGAAGGGATGGAGCCAAAGCAAAAAGAATACCCAGCTGTGGATCTGACTGGTGATAGAAGCAAGGTCTGATGCTGTAAAGAGCAATATGCACAGGAACCTGAAATGTCAGGTCCATGAATCAAGGCAAATTGGAAGTGGTCAAACAAGAGATGGCAAGAGTGAATGTCGACATTCTAGGAATCAGCGAACTGAAATGGACTGGAATAGGTAAATTTAACTCAGATGACCATTATATCTACTACTGCAGGCAGGAATCCCTCAGAAGAAATGGAGTAGCCATCATGGTCAACAAAAGAGTCCGAAATGCAGTACTTGGATGCAATCTCAAAAACGACAGAATGATCTCTGTTCGTTTCAAAGGCAAACCATTCAATATCACAGTAATCCAAGTCTATGCCCCAACCAGTAACACTGAAGAAGCTGAAGTTGAATGGTTCTATGAAGACCTACAAGACCTTTTAGAACTAACACCCAAAAAAGATGTCCTTTTCATTATAGGGGACTGGAATGCAAAAGTAGGAAGTCAAGAAACACCTGGAGTAACAGACAAATTTGGCCTTGGAATACGGAATGAAGCAGGGCAAAGACTAATAGAGTTTTGCCAAGAAAATGCACTGGTCATAGCAAACACCCTCTTCCAACAGCACAAGAGAAGACTCTACACATGGACATCACCAGATGGTCAACACCAAAATCAGATTGATTATATTCTTTGCAGCCAAAGATGGAGAAGCTCTATACAGTCAACAAAAACAAGACCAGGAGCTGACTGTGGCTCAGACCATGAACTCCTTATTGCCCAATTCAGACTGAAATTGAAGAAAGTAGGGAAAACCACTAGACCATTCAGGTATGACCTAAATCAAATCCCTTATGATTATACAGTGGAAGTGAGAAATAGATTTAAGGGCCTAGATCTGATAGATAGAGTGCCTGATGAACTATGGACTGAGGTTCGTGACACTGTACAGGAGACAGGGATCAAGACCATCCCCATGGAAAAGAAATGCAAAAAAGCAAAATGGCTGTCTGAGGAGGCCTTACAAATAGCTGTGAAAAGAAGAGAAGCGAAAAGCAAAGGAGAAAAGGAAATATATAAGCATCTGAATGCAGAGTTCCAAAGAATAGCAAGAAGAGATAAGAAAGCCTTCCTCAGCAATCAATGCAAAGAAATAGAGGAAAACAACAGAATGGGAAAGACTAGAGATCTCTTCAAGAAAATTAGAGATACCAAGGGAACATTTCATGCAAAGATGGGCTTGATAAAGGGCAGAAATGGTATGGACCTAACAGAAGCAGAAGATATTAAGAAGAGATGGCAAGAATACACAGAAGAACTGTACAAAAAAGATCTTCACGACCCAGATAATCACAATGGTGTGATCACTGACCTAGAACCAGACATCCTGGAATGTGAAGTCAAGTGGGCCTTAGAAAGCCTCACTATGAACAAAGCTAGTGGAGGTGATGGGATTCCAGTTGAGCTATTTCATATCCTGAAAGATGATGCTGTTAAAGTGCTGCACTCAATATGCCAGCAAAGTTGGAAAACTCAGCAGTGGCCACAGGACTGGAAAAGGTCAGTTTTCATTCCAATTCCAAAGAAAGGCAATGCCAAAGAATGCTCAAACTACCGCACAATTGCACTCATCTCACATGCTAGTAAAGTAATGCTCAAAATTCTCCAAGCCAGGCTTCAGCAATACGTGAACCGTGAACTTCCTGATGTTCAAGCTGGTTTTAGAAATGGCAGAGGAACCAGAGATCAAATTGCCGACATCCGCTGGATCATGGAAAAAGCACGAGAGTTCCAAAAAAACATCTATTTCTGCTTTATTGACTATGCCAAAGCCTTTGACTGTGTGGATCACAGTAAACTGTGGAAAATTCTGAAAGAGATGGGAATACCAGACCACTTTACCTGCCTCTTGAGAAATCTGTGTACAGATCAGGAAGCAATAGTTAGAACTGGACATGGAACAACAGACTGGTTCCAAATAGGAAAAGGAGTTCATCAAGGTTGTATATTGTCACCCTGCTTATTTAACTTCTATGCAGAGTACATCATGAGAAACGCTGGACGGGAAGAAACACAAGCTGGAATCAAGATTGCCGGGAGAAATATCAATAACCTCAGATATGTAGATGACACTACCCTTATGGAAGAAAGTGAAGAGGAACTAAAAAGCCTCTTGATGAAAGTGAAAGAGGAGAGTGAAAAAGTTGGCTTAAAGCTCAACATTCAGAAAACGAAGATCATGGCATCCGGTCCCATCACTTCATGGGAAATAGATGGGGAAACAGTGGAAACAGTGTCAGACTTTATTTTTTTGGGCTCCAAAATCACTGCAGATGGTGACTGCAGCCATGAAATTAAAAGACGCTTACTCCTTGGAAGGAAAGTTATGACCAACCTAGATAGCATATTCAAAAGCAGAGACATTACTTTTCCAACAAATGTCATCTAGTCAAGGCTATGGTTTTTCCTGTGGTCATGTATGGATGTGAGAGTTGGACTGTGAAGAAAGTTGGGCACCGAAGAATTGATGCTTTTGAACTGTGGTGTTGGAGAAGACTCTTGCGAGTCCCTTGGACTGCAAGGAGATCCAACCAGTCCATTCTGAAGGAGATCAGCCCTGGGATTTCTTTGGAAGGAATGATTTAGCTTTAGTTTCAGCTAAAGCTGAAACTCCAGTACTTTAGCCACTTCACGCGAAGAGTTGACTCATTGGAAAAGACTCTGATACTGGGAGGGATTGGGGGCAGGAGGAGAAGGGGATGACAGAGAATGAGATGGCTGGATGGCATCACTGACCCGATGGACGTGAGTTTGAGTGAACTCCGGGAGTTGGTGATGGACAGGGAGGCCTGGCGTGCTGTGATTCATGGGGTCGCAAAGATCTGGACACGACTGAGAGACTGAACTGAATTGAACTGGGGACTAGGGGAGGTCCCAGTTTTAGGTAGGAAGGAAAGCGAAAGTCCCTCAGTCGTGTCCAACTCTCTGGGACCCCATGGACTATTCAGTCCATGGAATTCTCCAGGCCAGAATACTGGAGTGGGTAGCCTATCCCTTCTCCAGGGGCTCTTCCCAACCCAGGGATCAAACCCAGGTCTCCCGCATTGCGGGCAGATTCTTTACCAGCTGAGCCACCAGGGAAGGAAAGGAATGCTTTTAATTTCTGGTAGTTGTTCTGTAATAACATCTTTACAGAAGGCATCAGACTCGATGAGTTGCTTGGTATTATCTGCAGTCCTGCACCCTACGTTCTTCTCTGTGCTCTTTCTCCAGGTCGGTCCAGGAGCAGGACAAAAAGGACAAGACATCCTCCCATCCTGGCGCCCCCACTGAGCACTCTTCCCCGAGTGCCAGACAGCTGGCGCAGTTCCACGGGCTCATGCTGTCAACAGGATCAGCGAGACGTCACGGAGAAGCCTCTAGCACAGCAAGCGGCTCGCCCGAGACGCTGCCGCCTGCTTCTGTGCACCCAGCATCCCCCACCCATCCCAGGAGACAAGAAACGCCTTACGGGGGAATCACAGAATAAAACTAGAGCGGGGCAGCACCAGAGACGAACGCACATCTGGTCTGTATCCGCCTGACATAAAATCCTGAGATCTAAACACAGATGAGCTCGAGACGGGCCCTTTTATTTCTACAGCAGTCGCGGTAATCCACCCTTGTAGAGATCTAGCTCAGCTGGGTCTGTCTGCTCTGACAGCAGGAATACTGGCTTGTAGATATATCCCTTGGACACCTCAGGTCTCTAAAGTATACAGACAACTCTGTACACACAGCCCTTTTAACTCTGTGCAGACAACCTTTTTAACTCTGATGGATAGATTATTTTAAATATTATTACTTCTTTCCAAGCATTATTAGCATCTTTTTAAAAAATAGATCATTTATCACTTAAGTCAGTATCTTCAAAGTCCTGTCTGACTTCCAGGCCTTACTCTGGGCCCTGTCACTGCTATAAATACATGATATAATAAAATCTCCATTGAAAAGAGAATGTGTTTCAATAACACACGTTACTGTAAGAATCTTTATTACTGACAATAGACATAGGCTGTATCAGGTATACTCAAGGATGTTAGTGGCTCAGTGGTAAAGAATCTGCCTGCCCATCCAGGAGACATGGGTTTGATCCCTGGGTCGGGAAGATGCCCTGGAGAAGGAAACGGCAACCCACTCCAGTATTCTTCCCTGGAGAATCCCATGGACAGAGGAGCCTGGCGGCTACAGTCCACAGAGTCGCAAAGAGTTGGACACGACTTAGCAACTAAAGAACAAGGATGTCAGAACAGGAAAGCTACTATGTAAAGTATTAACACTTGGTGATGAGAGGGGCAAGGATAGTCAAAATCAATAGGTCAGGGATAACTCCTCCTAAAGGAGAAGCAATAAGCTCAATTGCTGTTTTTGTTTAGTAATTAAGTCATGTCTGACTCTGCGACCCCATGGATTGTAGCTCACCAGGCTCCTCTGTCCATGGGATTTTCCAGGCAAGAATACTAGAATGGGTTGCCATTTCCTCCTTCAGGGAATCTTCCTGAACTAGAAATCAAACCTGAGTCTCTTGCATCTCCTGCATTGGAGTTCCTTTATGACTGATAAAGGGAAGCCCAAGAAGTGCGATGACCACTGATAAAAAAGACACAGGAAAGCAGAGGTGATGCAGGAAACAAGCACTGCCGATTTTAAAAGCAAGGGTATTTCCTTTCCTTTCTTCACACATATCTAAACCCAGGCACACAAGGGATTCGTTGTGTATACTCATGCACACGTGCATCTGAGAGGGAGCTATTCAAACTCCAAAATGCCAGCACTGCCCCCATGCTCTATGAGACACGTTTAGCTTTTATGTAAACACAGCCAAAATGTTTTAGGCAAATCACTTTTCATAGCGTACCAGTAAGTTAGGCAGTTTGGGTGTGCCAGGCATGTGGAACGACTAAGCACAACCTTTAACCTTTTAATCTAGTAGGATTGGATTGGTGGTTTAGTCACTAAAGATGGTGGTTTAGTCGCTAAGTCGTGTCCGACTCTTGTGACCCCACGGACTGTAGCCCGCCAGCCTCCTCTGTCCATGGGATTCTCCAGGCAAGAATACTGGAGTGGGTTGCCATTTCCTTCTCCAGGAATCTTCCTGACCCAGGAATTGAACCCGGGTCTCCTGCACCATAGACAGATTCTTTAGACTGAGTGAGCTATGAGGGAAGCCACAGGAAAGACGGAACAAGTATGATAGGAACTCAAAGAAGAAAAAGAGAGGCCTTCAAGATGCCTGTGGACGGCTTCATGTTAGAAGTAGCTTTCCAGATGGATCTTGAGAGATGAGTAGGCTTTTGATGGTCAGAGAAGATCAGAGGGTGGTACCGAAAAGCAGTGAGCAGTGAGGCCAGGAAAGAAAGGGCTGCATTCGTCCTGAGATGGTGCAGAAATCAGGACTTGTTTGGAGAGAGGTGTAAGAGTCCGGAAGTGGCCAGAGTCCAGGCCACGGGGGACTCTGAATGGCAGATAAGGAATTCATGATGTGATTTTCATGAGCAGGAGATTGTGTCTGTGGGCCAGCAGTGATATCTGCCTAATCACAGCCTTCCTGGCTGGAAGAGCTCCTAGCTGTTCAGAGCACATCCCCCCCAAGGCCTCTGTGAGGCCCTAAGAGGAAGTCCACACACTCGCCGCTCTGCAGGGGCTGGAGGGAGGGCATGAATTGTAGTCGGCTTAAGCCAACAGGAAATTCAGTGTGAAAATGGCTGAACTTAGAGTATCTGGGGACCCATCGGACAGGTCTGGTTTTCCGTCAGAACCAGAGATCTGGAACTCAGGGTAGTCTGGGGCGGAATGGGGAGACCTCCACGTACAACATGTGATCATTTAAATGAGAGTGAAAGTGTATACAGTGAAGGGAGCTGACTGAGAGCTCAATCCAGGGGACGTTAGAATTAACTGGACAAGAAAAGAGGTTCTGTGAAGGAACCCGGACGGTGCGGTGAGAAAGACAGGAACCAGGATCTTAGGAGCCAGAGGGCTTCAAGAGGTGGGGTAGGGGTGTGAGCGTGAAGTTCTGTAACATTTACTGGGTTTGTCAAGAAGCTATTCAGCTGTAGGAAAGACAGTATCATCACTTCAAAAACCCAGCAGAAAAGATATGTTTCTCGCCAGTGGGACAGCATCAGCCAACTAGGCACAAAAAGTCTCCCTGTTGTTTTTTTTTCCTACTAGAATGATCTGAAATCGGTGCAATTACACTGACATCTCACAATGGATCCATTCACAGTAAATCCATCAGATTTCCTGCTGATGACATTTGCAGGACTTTGGGGGATGTGGATGGTAACCCTGTCACTGTGCCCAGAGGGTCCAGTGAGCCGTCCACCTCAGCCTAAAAACGTAACTGCCTGTATGTTGGCTCCTCCGGATGGTTTTCTAGCATCATGACCATATCTATCATTCAAGCCACTGGGTAAATTTCTTCTATCCCTTTGATAAGGGTGAATCTTTGGTTAAAATCTGGAATGGATCAGAGATGAAATAGAAAAATAATGTGACTACAAATGGGAAAGGTCATTTTTGTTAGAGGCTCTCAAGACCTTGAATCTAAAGACCCAGCCCTGTTTGAACCCTAAATGAGTCCTAAACTGTTTGGGTCCGCAGGCTTCCTAGGTGGCGATAGTGGTAAAGAATCTGCCTGCCAAGGCAGGAGACATAAGGGACGCGGGTTCAATCCCTGGGTTGGGAAGATCCCCTAGAGAAGGAAATGGCAACCCAGTATTCTTGCCTGGAGAATCTCATGGACAGAGGAGCCTGATGGGCTACAGTCCATTGGTCTCAAAGAGTCGGACATGACTGAGCGACTTAGTAGGCGTGCAGACATTCAGGTCCACAGCCCCACTGTGGAGCAGCGAGCGGTGTCTCTGGTCTGGCTGGTTCAGTCTGTATCCACCGTGAGCATCCACTCCCCACCAGCTGCACCCTGTCCCCTTCCTACAGGTCTGAGTCCTCTGAGAACAACCACTGCTTTGAAGCCTGGTTATCTGACCAGGAGGACCCTCATCCCTTCCTGGTTGTTTTTTGTTTGTTCTTTCCAGTTTCACTTCCTCCACCCTAACCAAATCTTGCTCTAACCTTGACAACCCAAGCAGAATCAGCTCAGACCCCTGCCCTTGAAAAACAAGACCCTCCTCTGCCCAGGAACTCCTGCCCGGCATGCCACACCCCGTTAAAGGTACAGCAACATCACTCGGACCAAAGTCTGCCGTGTCCCTCTGGACACTGTGGGTGGGTCTGCTGGCCAGCTCTCAGGAGAACTGGCCCTTCTATCTGGCTAATTCAAATAATAATAATAATGTCATCATTATCATTATTAAGATTTTGGCTTTTACCATGCTGCAGGGGCTGCTCTCAGCTGTTATATATGTTTACATGCTTACCACACCCTATGAGGAAACAGGCTTAGAGAGTGTATATAGCTCTTCTGAGATCCTATAGCTGGTAAGCCACAGGGCCAGGATTCATGCCCAGACCAGCTTCTTTTCCAATGGGCATACCTCTGGGGTCCCGTGTCTTAGCCCGCTGTATTAATAACTATTTACATAACTAAGAAAATCTTTCAAAACCTCATGTCTGCAGGGCAAAAAATTATAAAGTAGGTTCTTTGTAGTGGAAAAGCTGGGGACCAGCCATCCCTCCAGGGCCCCCTCTGAGGACAAGGTGAATCCAGATGTGGGATCTAGCCCACCTGACTCACATTCCAACATGCGAGTCCTTCTGATGGTCTGAAGCAGCGGTCCCCTACCTTTTTGGCACTGAAGACTGGTTTCCCAGAGGACAATTTCACCACGGACCAGGACTGAGCGGGGATGGATTGGGCATGATTCAAGAGTACTACATTTATTGTGTACTTTATTTCTATGATTACATCAACTCCACCTCAGGTCATCAAGGCATTATATCCCAGAAGTTGGGGATCCCTAGTCTAAATATCAGAAAAGGCAATGGCAACCCACTCCAGTACTCTTGCCTGGAAAATCCCATGGACGGAGGAGCCTGGTAGGCTGCAGTCCATGGGGTCTCGAAGAGTCAGACACGACTGAGCGACTTCACTTTCACTTTCATGCTTTGGAGAAGGAAATGGCAACCTACTCCCGAGTTCTTGCCTGGAGAATCCCAGGGACCGTGGAGCCTGGTGGGCTGCCGTCTGTGGGGTCGCACAGAGTCGGGCATGACTAAAGTGACTTAGTAGTCTAAATATACCTGGTCAATATCCAGCAACATGGATGGACCTAGAGATTGAGTGAAGTTTCAGACAGAGATGGAGAAATATTGTATATCCCTTATACGTGGACTCTAAAAAGAAATGATACAAATTTACTTATAAAACAGAAAGAGACTCACAGACTTAGAGAACAAACTTCAGGTTGCCAGGGGGAAGGATGGGGTTAGAAGAGATAGTTAGGGAGTTGTGTCCGTTGGATGGACATGTACACACTGCCATGTTTAAAACGGATAACTATTAAGGACCTAGTGTATAGTCCACGGAACTCTACTCAGTGCTATGTGGCAGCCTGGATGGAAGGGGAGTTTTGGGGAGAACGGATACAGGTATATGTATGGCTGAGTCCCTACACTGTTCACCTGAAACTTTCACATTATTAAGCAGCTACATCCCAATGCAAAATAAAAAGTTAAAAAAAATTAAAAAGTAAATGAAAAAATAATAAATATACCTGGTCAGAGCTTTCAGGAAGTGTGGCCAAGTATTACAATGCAAAGTTAAACAAGACTTTAATGAATGGATCTGCTTTTTCCGTCATTTGCTTTATTCTTCAGTCACGTGATGCCGTGTTTTCTACTCCAATTGATGTGACAGTCAACATCCTGTATTTTCAAGCTATTAAGCCAACAACTAGAGTCACACTAACAGTGTTTACCTATCAAAATAGAGAGGGCTTTTTCTTTTCCTTCTCATAGAACAGATACTTCTCCTTCCTAATGTTTTTTTTTAACCAACATCTTGGAAGAGGAACAGTCCCAGGATCTATAAACAGTGCTCCCCTCCAGACAGAGCTTTTATCTTGATGGGCAGAGAATATAGACGGCTCTCTCACTGAAAAGGGGCTTTCTGAAGACTTTGCATAACTTCTGCTATGTATTAATATTTGAGAATAATGCCCAGGAGAGAGTGGTGAAATGTTACTTATTGCTGTGCATATGATTTGGTGATTCGTCTTTTTTTTCCCCCAGAGTCATATGGTGCTACAAATAAAATGGGAAAAGAAATAACAATACCACACTGCAGCTGAATTTCATCAAAAGGGAACCGGGCACTCGTCCATTGATTTTGGGAGTTTGCACGTGTGGCCTCTTTCCTGGGGCAGGAAGGGCTGTGGGGCCAAGTCTTCCTGGGGGATCTCCGTGAGGCTCAGGCAGGCTCATTGCTCTTCCCAGCCTGCCTCTGAGCAGTCGCTCGAAAAAAACTGGGAAATAACACTGCAATTGAAGTGGTGAAGAAGCCGTCACATTTACACAAGAAAGCGTCCCCTAGTCAGGGTTCCCTGTGGCCACCTCCTCTCAGGAACTCTCACACAGCCCTGAATTTCTAGACACAGCTAACCGGAGGTGGGCCGTTACTAGATGGGGGTTTGCAAAATTTATTTATGTAATAATCACATACCTAGTCTTAGCTTTCAGGTTGTCTTTCTTCACAGGGACCCCCTCAGAGCCAGGGGCCAGCCAGGCAGCTTCTTGGAGTGACAATCTATGAAACTTACATGTCACTGAAAGGAATCAGAGCTACAGCCCCAGTCAGCCTGAGTGAAACATCCCTGGTCTCACTACTCTGGAAATATTAATAGATGACATTCTCGAGTGGAAAACAAACACCACACACACACACACACACACACCTTTATCTGTGTTGAGTATGTTGTCAGCGTATATGTGCTAAATATTAATTAGTTGCCTTCAGCTAAAATTCTGAAATCAAATAATGTCTAGCATAATGCTTACTGGAGTGAGTGAGTTGTTTATTACCCCCAAATTTTAAACCTTTTAAAATACCTCCTAAGATGTTCTCTCTGGTTCAGAATATCACAAAAGGAAATGGAAAGGCAAACAAGAATGGCAGAGACATGGAAAACAGATTTGAACAAATGTATCATCAGCCAATGAAGTGGATTAAATAAGCATCTCGAGCTCCATACAGTGTTCATTGCTATAAACTGATTTCTTCCCACTCCTATGGATTCAAGCCTATATAATTATTTAAAGCACATGAATTACTGTGTAATTGCATTACTGGCTTGCTCAGGGTGTTCACATGAAAGCCTAAAGCCAATGCCAGAACCGCTCATGCTATTTTCACCACACAAAAAAAGAGCAAAACGACCTCTGACACTTTGAAAAACGGTGTGTCAGTTTCTTAAAAAGTTACAAACACATCAACCAGATGATTCAGCCATTTCACTCCTAGCTATTTACGCATAAGAAATTCAAATGTGTGTCCAAAGATTTACACACAAATGCTCACACCAATGTTACTTGTAATCAGCAAAAATGGAAGCAACCCAGATGTTCATCAGCGTTGAATGAATACAGAAGTTGTGTTGAATCCATACTATGGACTACTACTCAGAATAAAAAGAAGCGAACTATTCAGACAGCAACATAGATGAAACTCAAAACAGTTATGCTAAGTGAACAAAGCCAGACCAAAAAGTGCACATTCTGTAAGAAAACGCAAACGGACCTTTAGTGACATAAAGCAGATCAGATGCTTGGGTGTGAGGTGGCCAGGAGAGGTGGGAGGCTGCTAAGTTGCTGCTAAGTCGCTTCAGTTGTGTCCGACTCTGTGCGACCCCGTAGACGGCAGCCCATCAGGCTCCCCCGTCCCTGGGATTCTCCAGGCAAGAACACTGGAGTGGGTTGCCATTTCCTTCTCCAATGCATGAAAGTGAAAAGTGAAAGTGAAGTTGCTCAGTCGTGTCTGACACTTAGCGACCCCGTGGACTGCAGCCTACCAGGCTCCTCCATCCATGGGGTTTGCCAGGCAAGAGTACTGGAGTGGGTTGCCATTGTGGGAGGGGAGGATCATAAAAGGGCAGGAGAGATGTCTTCGGGAACGGATTCATTCACAGTCTTGAGTGTTGCTCCTGATCTTTATGTTCAATGGCTGAAACAGAGGTTCTCCAAGTTCAGGAGGCCTGAGAATACCAAACACGCTCGTTTAAAACGCAGATTCCTGAATTTCACCCAGAAACTAGAAAATATTTATCAATTAGCTCTCCAAAAAGGCAAACAATATAGGTGCTCCACAATACAGAGTAGGCAATACACAAAAGTATGTTCTTTATCTTGCTGATAAAGAGATGCCTAACACACAGTTTACAATTAATGATACAACAATGCTTTTATTATAAATTTCCTACAGCTAATTGATTCCTACAGAATGCTTTTTTTTGTTGCAAAACTATCCTATCTATAGCCAACTTGTACTGGCAATTGATGAACAAGTGTAGTTCCAACATGAATGTGGGTTGATATTTTTGTTAAGATTAATAAGTAAAGGAAAAGTGAAATGTCAACTATTAATGATGTGAGAGACTGCTGAATTGTAATTGTTTTTTGACTATTCAAAGAATATTTTATCATACTTTGTACTATTCAAAATGTGATGGCCATAGACATGACACATTTTAATTTCAATCTGCATTATTAATATTTTTCTCCATTACCCTCCTAAGTCTAAATAATCAGCAAAACCGTAAACCAAGCCTGGTTTGTTTTTGTCAATTTCTATGTGTAAATGCTCTCACCTGGCTGATTTCAAGCCGCCACTGAGTATGCCAAGGGGAACAGACGCCCAGCAGCACGTATATTTTCACCAGCCAGACACAACGTGTGTAGCTTCGAGAGCACAGATCATAGTGGAGTGAAGTCCAAGAAGTGATGAGCTTTAAATATTTGTTACCTTTGTTTCTAATTTACCGTATTTAACTGTTAGCACATATAATTTAATTTTTAATGATTTTTAGTCATTGGCTCATTAAATTCCTTAAAATTTATCTCGGCTCTTAAGAACCAGGGTAAGTTGGCTACAACAAACCTCTGGCTCCACCTCAGCCCTAAGGAATTAGATTCTCTGGGGTCAGGGCTCAGAAATTTACCTTTTTAATATCTCCCAAGAAGGCTGCAACATAAGATACTCAGGGAGAATCTAACTGCAGAGTTCTTTTTTTTTTTTTCTTTTTAGCGGAAAGCAGGTAATCTTTAGAGGCAACATTTTTATGGGGAAAGAATATAGGATTAAATATTTAAAAAATAAATAAATAAATAAAATAAATAAATTAATTAATTAAAAATAAATAAATAAATATTAAGAACACTAAAATTCTCACCCTGATTCTGCCACTAATTACATGGCTTTGGACAAATCACTAACCCTGTTAATTTCCTAATCTAATAAGGAGAGAGTGAGACTCACAAAGAATTAATAGATGTAATTTTTAAAGGATTTACTTACATACCGAAGTATTTATAGGTTTAATGATCTGGTATCTATGGTTTGCTTTAAAAGGCTTCGAGAAACATAGAAAAAAAGTTGGGCTGGGAGGTAGATAAAACAAGATTGGCACACTGGTTTGGTGATGAGAATATGGGAATATGACTACATTTGACTGTATTTGAAACTTTACAAAATAAAAAAATTTTTGATAGTCACCAGGAAACTACCAGGATCATTTCCATCTTTAAAAATAATATTTCACATCATCCTTGTGTTTCTAAACTCTTTAATGGGACAGGGGGTGGGAATTAGCATGTCTCAGGCAACTGATGCTTTAAAAGTGAATGTCGCTCAGTCGTGTCCAACTCTTTTGCGACCCCACAGAAGGGTAGCCTGCCAGGCTCCTCGGTCCAGAGGATTTCCCAGGCAAGAATACTGGAGTGGGTTTCCTTTTCCTTCTCCGGGAGAACTTCCTGACCCAGGGATCGAACCGTCTCCTGCTTGGTAGGTGGATTCTTTACCGCTGAGCCACCAGGGAAGCCCGATACACAAATACACACTGTCATCTGATGCTTTAGGAAATGAATCCTCTCCACAGTCTCAGAGCACATCAGTGACTGGTCCAGCTTCAAGCTTCAAAGGCCCTGTGGCTGTTCCAGTTACGCTAAGAGCCAGGGTGCTCCCTCCCATCTCCACCTCTACGGGAACACAGGAAAGAGCAGGATGGGTTTGCTGACTCAGATCTCTCAGGTCACACTTCAATATGTGATTCAAAATATGTGTGTGGTCACACGTGCTCAGATGCTCAGTCGTGCCCAGCTCTGCGACTCTATGGACTGTAGCCTGCCACGCTCCTCTGTCCGTGGGATTCTCCAGGCAAGAACACTGGAGTGGGTTGCCATTTCCTTCTCCAGGGGATCTTCCCGACCCAGCGATCGAACAAGCATCTCCTGAGTCTGTTGCATTGCAGGCAGGTCTTTACCAAATAGCCCCTGTGAAGCCGTATTCAAAATACATCCTTCTTCTAATTACATGCAAAACTGGGGGCAAATATTACCGTGGGCAATTAAAAAGCCAGTCACATAGAATCCTCTAAGCAGGTTCTGAGTTGTTAAGAAACTGCTTGTACTACTTCCGTTCACTCACACAAAAGAACAGAATATTTTCTGTTTCAGTGAGGCTGGCACCTGATACAGAGTTTAGCAAACTGTAGATATTCAATAAATGTGTTTGGTGGAATCTAGATAATCTTAAACATTTTTAGGTATTGGTGCTAAATGGTCATAGGCAACATTTACCACTTTTATATTTTAAATTAAATTAGTAATTTTTGATTCATCCAACTATTAATAAATTGTTATATAAATAATGCTACTGTCCTTCAATTAAAAAAATTTTTTTAAAAAGCAATGCTACTGAAATTTTCCAGTTTGGGCATCTTTAGGCCCTTCTTAGATTTCCCTTGTGGCTCAGCTGGTAAAGAATCCACCTGCAATGCGGGAGGCCTGGGTTTGATCCCTGGGTGGGGAAAATCCCCTAGAGAAGGGAAAGGCTACCCACTCCAGTATTCTGGCCTGGAGAATTCCAAAGACTGTATAGTCCATGGGCTCACAAAGAGTCAGACCTGACTTTCACTTTCACTATATAGATTTCATACAATACTATTAATTATAAAAACATCAGGAGGGACTTTTCTGGTGGTTCAGTTGTTAAGACTCCATACAGCAGCCCACTCCAGTATTTTTGTGTGGAGAATCCCATGGACTGAGGAGCCTGGTGGGCTACAGTCCATAGGATCTCAAAGAGTCAGACACGACTGAAGTGACACAGTATTCCACTGCAGGGAATATGGGTTTGATCTCTGGTTGGGGAACTAAGATCCCACATGCCACATAGCACGCCCCCAAAATAAAATAAAAATAAAGTATCAGTAAAAGACAAATCCTTATATTAAAATAATAAAAAAGCAAGACTCAATTATATGCTGTCTATGAGAACCAACTTTAAATATAAAGACATAAGTTAAAATTAAGAGGATGAGGAAAGATATGCCATGTAAACTCTAACCAGAAGAAAGCTGGAGCAGCTATGTAAATATTAGACAAGATAGGCTTCAGAACAAGGACCATGACCCTGAATGTAGAGGACATTACGCGGTAACAAAGGGGTCGATTGACCAAGAAGACAGAACAATCCGAAATGTGTGTGCATTTAGCAACAGAAGTTCAAAGTACAGGAAGCGAAAACGTGTAGAAGCTGAAATAGAGAAATCCACAATTCCTGAGCTCACCGCAGGCTCTGAGAGCTAAACCTCAGAGTCTCACATTTCATTGGTCTTCTGAGGGCACCCCTGGCATGCATCAGAGGGTAAAACAAATTCTTCCTAAAGAAAGCATCCTGGATTTAGGCTCTCAGAATTCCAATGGATTAAAAGCAACCAAATCTGATCTTACAGTACAAGCTCACTGAACACATAAGGAAGTAAGCCTCCATGACCAAAAGTCCAGAAACAGGGAACCATAAACTCAGACCTCCAAGGACCTGAGTACTGAAGTCACCAGATACAGAATACCAAACAAATGTATATGAAGAGGAAAAATGTGGAAAAGAGCGATAAGGAAGTAACAAAACATAGAATGAGCCAATAACTTTTTTCAAAGAACCAAATAGATCTTTAAAATATAATCATTGACACTCACTGTCCGGGTAGAATGGCAGATGAGGTGTGCCTGAGAGGGAATCGGCAAACTTGGGGACAGGTTAGAAGAACAGCACAGATTCCTGCAGAGACAGGAGGGTACACAACATGCCGTGTACGCGGGGAGGGGCAGGACTGACAATAAGCCTGATTCTAGACACGGTTTATGAAACGAAGACCATGCAAGAGAAAAAGAAGTTCTTGGGCACAATGCTTGCCATGTTGTTGGACAGTGTTGTTTCTTGTCCAAACAGGGACACTTTTTTTGGAGTCAAAGAAGGCATTCTTCATCACTGATCTAAGGCATCAGTCTTAATTAAACTGGGCTTTCTGGGCAAATGCAAGGTCACCCTGTTAAAGCAGCCAGTGAGACGAGATCACCTCCTCAGAATGACAATGAAGAGCGCTGACAGCTAAAAACGCTAAACGCCAACTACTATGGATCTCGAATCATGAATCAGAAAGGCTGCGCTCCAAGAATCAAGCTGAAATAAAGACGTTTACAGACAGAAAGTAATTTTTCAGTCTTTGTTTCCAATGCATCTCCACTAGAGACATTTATCAAAGAACTTCAGAGGGGAAAAGACAAGAACGAAAACAAAACCTGCTTCAGGAACAAAGTGTGAGATGGAAGGAGGAATGAATGACCAAAACAATAAAGGGAATGGTATGTGTGTATCTGTGTGTGTGTGTCTAAAGCAAATATTATCTGTATAAAATGGTAACGTCTCAAAGGAATTTTCAAAAAGATGAAATGCTTGGGAAAGAGTGATCCCAAGCATGTGTTCAAAAGCTCTTTTAAGATCCTCAGAGAGAAAATTCCTGATTAACATTAGATGAGATGTGCATGATATAATACTGGGGGTAACCACTAAAATAAAGGAAATAAAGCATGTCACTGCCAAACCAGTGGAAGAGGTAACATGGGACAAGAAGGAAATTCAATTAAAAAAAGAAAAAGAACAATAACAGTTCTGACAATAGCAAGTGTTGACAAGACTGTGGAATTATGAGAATTTTTTACATGCTTTGGAAATATATTTGGCATCATCTTAAAGTGAGATGTGTTTCCTGTAGAACTCAGTCATTTTGCTCCAGTGTACACGGTAAAAAACTCACACACACGTGCACAGGAACAAGGATGTTTTCAGCAACATACATTACATATATATAACACATATACATGCCTTTCCTCATGGCTCAGTGGTAAAGAATCTGCCTGCCAGTACAGGAGGCATAGGTTTGATCCCTGGGTCGGGAAGATCCCCTAGAGAAGGAAACGGCAACCCACTCCAGTATTCTTGCCTGGAGAATCCGAAGAATAGAGGAGCCTGGTGGACTACAGTCCACGAGGTCGCAAAAGAGTCAGACATGACTTAGTGACTATTGCTGCTGCTGCTGTTAAGTTGCTTCAGTCGTGTCCGACTCTGTGTGACCCCAGAGACAGCAGCCAACCAGGCTCCCCCGTCCCTGGGATTCTCCAGGCAAGAGCACTGGAGTGGGTTGCCATTTCCTTCTCCAATGCATGAAAGTGAGAAGTGAAAGTGAAGTCGCTCAGTCATGTCCGGCTCTTAGCGACCCCATGGACTGCAGCCTACCAGGTTCCTCCATCCATGGGATTTTCCAGGCAAGAGCACTGGAGTCGGGTGCCATTGCCTTCTCCTGACTTAGTGACTAAACAACAACAAATATATATATATATATACACACACTTGCTAGGGCTGTCATAACAAGATATCACGGGGTGGCTTAAACAACCAATTTTATTTTCTTGCCGCTTTGGAGGCTGTAAGTTCCTCTTGGCTTGCGCATGGCTGCCTTCTTGCAGCGCCTTTACATGGTCTTTCCTCACTTTGGGTCTACCTCCAGTGTCTTTTTGTGTGTCCAATCTCCTTTTTTTTTCTTTTCTTTTACTCTTAACAACTAATTTATTGAAAAATAGACAAACTATTGTTAACTGTAGAAAATAATAACATAGCAATTCCAAATGTACAATTTCAACCAATACAAAAAGCAATAAAGCACTATCTGAAGACTTATGTAAGAAATACATAAGTATTTACATATACATAAGAAATACATATGTAAGAAATACATACAGGCTCTCTGAAGTTCCTTAACTTCTGACACTAATTCTAACATGAACTTTTTAGCAAAAGACCCAGCAATGTGGTAAACCCTTGACTTCAAAGCTAACTGATTTGTATGAAATGAAAGAGGAAATGAGATCAGGATTTGTAGTGCCAGTGTTATAAAGATAACTGTCAAAAGATAAGTTTGCAAATTAATTGAGTACGAAGTAAAAATTTTTTTTCTAACAAATAAGATCATATTTCTTTTTTCTCTTCTTTTTGTCAGGATACCGGTCACATTGGATTAGGGTTCATCCCAAGGGCCTTGTTTTAACTTAACACCATTTTACTTTAAAGTAAACCACTACTTTACTTAAAAATCTCCAAATCCAGTCTCATTCTGAAGTACTGGGAGTCAGGCTGTCAACTTAGGAGTTTGCGGAAACACAGGTCAGCCCATAAAAATCCCAAGTGTATGTCAATAGGAGAAGAGATACATTTTGGAATAATTTAATATTATACAGCAGTAACATGGATGAATTACAAGGACATGTGAGAAAATGGATAATTTGAATGTCGAAAACAAGTCACAAAAGATGACCTCCATTACAATACCATTTGAATAAAGGAAAAGTAAGATTTAAAAAGTATATAATTTAGGGTGGTATGCACATGCTATCACTATTCTTAAAAGGCAAGGGAATGATAAATATAAAATTGAAGATGGTGAATTCTGGAATTTTTCATGGGAAGAAGCAGGGGGTGGAACTTGTGAGGAGCCCACATTACTGATAATGTTCTAATTCATAAGTTGGGTGGTGGGCTTGTGGGAATTCATTTAATGCATTGTTATTTGTACTGTATTCTGTATCATCATATATATAATATTCACATATATAAATGTATATAATCACCTATACATATTCTTTCAGTTCAGTTCAGTTCAGTTCAGTCGTTCAGTCGTGTCCAACTCTTTGCAACCCCATGGATTGCAGCACGCCAGGCTTCCCTGTCTATCACCAACTCCTAGAGCTTGCTCAAAGTCAAGTCCATTGAGTCAGTGATGCCATCTAACCATCTCATCCTCTGCCGTCCCCTTCTCCTCCTACCTTCAATCTTTCCCAGCATCAGGGTCTTTTCAAATGAGTCAGCTCCTCACAGCAGGTGGCCAAAGTATTGGAGCTTCAGTTTCAGCATCAGTCCTTCCAATGAATATTGAGGACTGATTTCCTTTAGGATTGACTGGTTGGATCTCCTTGCAATCCAACAGACTCTCAAGAGTCTTCTCCAACACCACACTTAAAAAGCATCAATTCTTTGGTGCCCAGCTTTTTTTATAGTCCAACTCTCACATCCATACATGACTACTGGAAAAACCATAGTTTTGACTAGACGGACCTTTGTTGGCAAAGTAATGTCTCTGCTTTTTAATATGCTGTCTAGGTTGGTCACAACTTTTTTTCCAAGGAGCAAATATCTTTTAACTTCAAGGCTGCAGTCACCATCTGCAGTGATTTTGGAGCCCAAAAGAATAAAGTCTCTCACTGTTTCCATTGTTTCCTCATCTATTTGCCATGAAATGATCGGACCAGATGCCATGATCTCAGTTTTCTGAATGTTGAATTTTAAGCCAACTTTTTCACTCTCCTCTTTCACTTTCATCAAGAGGCTCTTTAGTTCTTCTTCATTTTCTGCCATAAGGGTGGTGTCATCTGCATATCTGAGATTATTCTTCTGTATATATCAAATATCATCTAGTAATGTTAAGTATTAAAAACACCTCTTGCATGCTAAGTCCCTTCAGTCATATCCCGCTCTTTGTGACCCTATGGACTGTAGCACCCCAGGGATTGTAGTCCATGGGATTCTCCAGGCAAGAATACTGGAGTGGGTTGCCATTTCCTACGCCAAGGGATCTTCCCAACCCAGGAATCGAACCCTGTTCTTCTTCATTGCAGGCAGATTGTTTACCAGTTACAAGGGAAGACCCTTGCAGAGTACTGAGCAGCATCTCCAGCTTTTACCGCTAGATGTCAGTAGGTCCCCCAGCCCCTGCCCGCACCCCGAGTCAGGAGAAGAAAATGTCTCCAAACATTGCTAAAGGTCCCCTGGGACAATATCCCCCTCCTTCAGAACCACTGTTCTAGAGCATTCCTGATGCAAAGGACACATAAACCACACTGGAAATATCATTTTCATCCCTTACTCCACTGTTCTTGTCTTGCCAAATAAATCTGTCTTGTTCCTTAACGTAAGATCTTACTTAGCTGGTGGCTCAGACGGTAAAGTGTCCGCCTACAATGCAGGAGACCTGGGTTCAATCCCTGGGTCGGGAAGATCCTCTGGAGAAGGAAATGGCAACCCACTCCAGTACTCTTGCCTGGAAAATCCCACAGATGGAAGAGCCTGGCAGGCTACAGTCCATGGGGTCCCAAAGAGGCGGACATGACTGAGCGTCTTCACCTTACCTTACCTTTCCTTACCTTACCTTACCTTAGCCACGCAGTGTTGACCACATTATCACATTGAGACACTGGATTATTTTTTTTTGTAATGTTTCACTTCACAAAAGAACTGTGCATGCAAAGTGAAGAGAAGGTGTCTGAAATTCTCTGTGTTGTCCTGGTAGCAAACTGTAAACTTTAACCTTCTATCAGATCAGATCAGATCAGTCACTCAGTCGTGTCCGACTCTTTGCGACCCCATGAATCGCAGCAGGCCAGGCCTCCCTGTCCATCACCAACTCCCGGAGTTCACTCAGACTTACGTCCACCAAGTCAGTGATGCCATCCAGCCATCTCATCCTCTGTCGTCCCCTTCTCCTCCTGCCCCCAATCCCTCCCAGCATCAGAGTCTTTTCCAATGAGTCAACTCTTCGCATGATGTGGCCAAAGTACTGGAGTTTCAGCTTTAGCATCATTCCTTCCAAAGAAATCCCAGGGCTGATCTCCTTCAGAATGGACTGGTTGGATCTCCTTGCAGTCCAAGGGACTCTCAAGAGTCTTCTCCAACACCACAGTTCAAAAGCATCAATTCTTCAGTGCTCAGCCTTCTTCACAGTCCAACTCTCATATCCATACATGACCACAGGAAAACCCATAGCCTTGACTAGATGGACCTTTGTTGGCAAAGTAAGACAAATCCATTCTCTGACTTAAACTTTCCCGATCATGGCACAGAATGTAAAATACAATGCAGAAACTTTTCTGCTTCTTCATAAAACTCTTTATATATTTAAAATAAGTCCATTCCTTGGAATGGATAAATCATTCTTCAAATAAAATTACTGGCTCAAGATTATGAATAGCTTTAGAGCTCTTGAATGTAATAACAAAGGACTGTACCATTTTGTACCATCACGTCTGGTTTTAAACAATACCATTGACTGGAGAACCCTACTAAGACGGTAAGACTTTTTCCATCCCTCTTGAGGATTTTGGCTTCTTCAATTCTTTGAAATGGTTTCCAATTTCTAGAAGCTTAATTCTAGAAGCCTAATTTCTAGACAGAAATTACTTCAGCATGATGAAGGCAATACACAAAAACCCACAGGACGCATCACATTCAATGATGAAAGAGTGAAAGCTTGTTCCCTAATAAGGAAGAAAACAAGCATGCCTACTTTTGCTACATCTATTTAATGTAGTACTAGAAGGCCTCACCAAAGCAGTTGGCAAGAAAAAGAAATAAAAATTTCACAGAAGTGAAACTCTCTGTTAGCACATGGCATGATCATCTATGCCACATGAAAAAAGATTTGTTTTAAAGATTCCACGTGCAAGAAAGCAGGTTAGAGACTTTCCTGGTGGTCCAGTGGTTAAGAATCCACCTACTAATGCAAGGGACACGGATTTGATCCTTGATCCAGGAAATTTCACGTGCTGAGGGGCAATTGAGTCCGTGCAGCACAACCACTGAAGCCTGTGGCCCTAGAGCCTGTGCTCTGCAGCAAGAGAAAACGCGCGCGTTGTAAGACCCAGCATAGCCATAATAAATAATTAAATAAATTCTTAATTAAAAAAAATAAAAGAAAGTCCTGCCACACATTATACTAGCTGGAGAATGGAAGGGGTATGTGCCACCCTCCAAATCAAATTGAATAAATTTTTTAAAAAATTATTAGAGCAAATAAGTGAATTCAACAAAGTTGTAGAATACAAAATCAACACATGAACATCAATTCAGTGTCTATACACCAGCAATGAACAATTTGAAAAGGAAATATAGAAAAAAAATTTTTTTCAATTACCATAGCTTCAAAAAGAATAAACACTTAAAAATAAGTCTGACTAAGGAGGCAAAAAATTGTATGCTGAAACTAAAACATTCCTGAAAGAAATTAAAGAAGATGTAAATAAACAGAAAGGCAGCCTGTGTTACTGGAATGGAAAATTTAATATTTTAAAGTTGACAGTTGTGTCTAGGGTGATCCACAGATTCAGTGTAATCCCTACCAAACTCCCAAACTCCCTGTAATATGTTTTGCAAAAATAAAAATAATCCAACTTAAAATCTGTTTGGACTCTCAATGGACCCCAAACAGACAAAACTTGAAGAACAAAGTGGAGTTCTCATACTTTCCAATTTGGAAACTTACCACAAAACATCAGTAATCAAAACAGTGACGTATCGGCATAAGGATGGGCATATAAACCAATAGGTTAGAACACAAAGCCCCCCAAAAACAAACTCTCACATATATGGTCAGTTGGATTTTAAACAAAGATGCCAAGACAATACAATGAGGAAAGAATGATCTATTCAACAGACGGTGCTGGGAAAATGGATATCCTCACACCACACACAAAACTTAAAAGGTAACCAAAAAGATGAAAGAACTAAACTTAAGAGATAAAACCATAAAACTTTTAGAACAAAACATAAGAGAATACCTTCATAACTTTGAATCTGATGATGATTTCTTGGATATGACACCAAAAGCAGAGGCAACAGAAAAATAAATAATACAGACTTCATCAAAATTTACATCTTTTGTACATCAAAGGACACCGCGAGTAAAAAGAGAAGCTCAGCTGGTAAAGAATTCACCTGCAATGTGGGAGACCTGGGTTTGATCTCTGGGTTGGGAAGATCCCCTGGAGAAGGGAAAGGCTACCCACTCCAGTATTCTGGCCTGGAGAATTCCATGGACCGTATAGTCCATGGGGTTGCAAAGAGTAGGACCCAACTGAGTGACTTTCACTTTCATAATGGGAGAAAATATTTATATTTGCAAATCTGATAAGAGATGAGTATCCAGAATACATAAAGAATTCCAAGTCAACAACAAAAAACAAACAACTTGATTCCCAAATGGGCAAAGGACTTAAATAGACTTTTCTCCAAGAAAGAGCTGCAACAGCCAATAAACACATGAAAAGATGCTCAACATCATGAATCATTAGAGAAATGCAAACCAAAATCACAGTGTGCTGTTACTCCTCACACAACAGGATGACTATTATTTTTAAAAAAAGAAAAATAGCAAGCAGTGGCCAGGATATGAAAAATTGGAACACTTGTTCATTGTAGTGGGAATTTTAAATGGTGAGGATGTGGTGGAAAGCATTTTAGCAGTTTCTCAAAAAGTTAAACATAGAATTATCATATGACTGAGCAAATCTACTTCTAAGCATATACCTTTGAAAGCAGAAACTCAAACAGATACAGATATCTGTACACCAATGTTCACTGCAGCATTATTCAGAATAGCCAGAGGCAGAAACATCTTTGTGTTCATCAACAGGTAAATAGATAAACAAAATTTTATTGCCTGGATGAACCTGGAAAACATTATGCTAAGTAAAATAAGTCAGGCACCAAGGGGCAGATATTTTATGATTCCACTTATGTGAAACTCACAGACAAGGAAAATTCAGAGACAGAACGCAGTATAGAAGTTACCACGGGTAAGAGAAGGGGGAGGGAGGTACCCATTACAGTTCAATGGGTACAGAGTCTCTGCTCAAGGTGATGAAAAAGTTCTGGAAATGGACATATGGTAATGGTTACACATCATGAATATAATGCCACTGAAGTGAACACTTAAAATGATTAAAATGATATTAACAAATTCTAAGGGCTTCCCTGGTTGCTCAGAGGTTAAAGCATCTGCCTCTAATGCAGGAGACCTGGGTTCGATCCCTGGGTCAGGAAGATCCCCTGGAGAAGGAAATGGCAACCCTTGACACAGTAGGAAAAAAAAAAAGAATGAACAGATAGTTTAAGAAGTCAGCTGCCCAATTAAGCAAAATCGAAATCGAAATCACGGTGAAACAATAAAATCGTTTTAATTGATAAACCAAAATTTGAAAATCTACTCACCAGTAGTTCAGCAGACTGTAGTTAAACCCTGGTCTTACATGATCTAGCCATGATCCATCACCCCATGTTCTTTTAAAACCTTTAGATGGCAAAATTTAGGCATTTACTAATCTTTAAAAGAAAAAGATGTGATTTTTCATTAGGAAATAAGAGAACCTAGCTCTTTTTAAAAGAGGCATTGAGGATTACCCTGATGGTCCAGTGTTGGGAATTTGCCTGCCAACACAGGAGACACGGGTCCGACCTCTGGGCCGGAAGGATCCCACGTGTCATGGAGCGATTAAGCTCATGCGCCACAATTACTGAGCCTGTGCTCTAGAGCCTGGGCACCACACCCACTGAGCCCATGTGCTACAACTACTGAGCCCCATGCGCCCGGGACCCCACGCCCCACGACAAGAGAAGCCGCCACAATGAGAGGCCCGCTCACGTCACCTAGACAGTAGCCCCTGCTCCCTAGAGAAAAGCCCACACAGCAATAAAGACCCAGCACAGCCAAAAATAAATAAAGCTATTTTAAAAAAGAAAGAGAAGCTAATGAACAGAATGTATTGCTAGCAAGTATAAAAGACGAAGGGGAATATCTTTGCTTCACAAAGAACGCGTATCAAATTCATCTCCCTCCCACCCAACACTGCAAACGAAAAGAGCTTAACTCCTGAATCTTCGAGAAAGGTCTGAGGATGCACCTGGCCAACGGTCCTGCGGGAGTGAGATGGAGCAGATGGGAAGGAGCATCTGCTCCTAACTGCATTCTATATTGTTTTAATTTTACAATCAGTATATAGGACTCGTGATTTAAAAAGACATTACAGTTTTGAGGATAAAATGCAACATCACGACAGGTAATTCATTAAAAAAGGGAATGATACTGTTAAATCATCAAACTCAGTCATAATCAAAGAGAAACTAATTAAATACAGTCTATTATTTCGCTTCTCTCAAACTAGAAAAGAACAAGAAGCATCCTGGTATTGTTATATAATGATGATGCCAACATGAGTAAGCACAACCTTTTGGCAAAGCAATATGAAAACACATTTCAGAGATCTAAAACTATTCCTTAAGTTGAGCCAATAATTTCATTTCGGATAGACCCATTTTAAGAAAATCATCTATTCTAAGAAATAACGTAAAAAGAGCATTATACGAAAAAGTTGAAATACTGTGTCCAACAACATGGAAATGGTTAAATGAATTGTTTACATGCCTTCTGTGAAATAGTGAACAACCAGTAAAAGGGCATTTTTATAACACTGTCTGATAACATACTACGAAAGTGACATCAAAGAAAATGGAGCATCACAGAAAAGAATTGTTATTAAAAAACAGAATTCAAAACTGTTCATATGGTACAATTATAACTACATAATTTTTTAAATGTCTATATACAGAAGGAAAGAAAGGATCAGAAATTAACAATTACTCAGAAAACGGTTGTGTTTTCCTGCGTGTAAGCTAAGACCACAGGCTGGTGTATAGGGAACATTCAATAAAGACCAGCTGTTATTACTGTTCTTATTATCATTATTAATGAGACTAAGCACTTTTTTTACTTAATGAACATGTGTCACTTTAAAATAAAAATTAATTATTTTGAAAAGCATTAAAAATTAATATTATTGGTGGTGATTTCAGGGTAGTGGAATTGTGGGCAATTTATTCTTTTTTGCTTGCCTGTTTTTTCTGAATTTCAAAGAAGTACATATTGTTTATATAAATTTTAAAGAGCTTTAAAACATTTTTATTTTGACACATTTAACATGTGGTTTTTATTAATCTGATATATTGTTCTAAAATTCATTCTAAGACAATTTACTGAATCACATTCACTTTGATATGTTGATAACAATCAAGATAAGTATCTTGGATATTGAGACTTAGACTTTTTACCCCTGTGTGTGCATCTGTGCTCAGTTGCCATGTCGTGTCCGATTCTTTATGACCCATGGACTGTAGCTCTCCAGGATCCTCTGTGCATGGGATTCTGCAGGGAAAAATACTGGAGTGGGTTGCCATTTCCTTCTCCAGGGGAGCTGCCCAACCCAGGGATTGAACCAACGTCTCATGCATTTCCTGCATTGGCAGGCAGATTACCTTATGACTAGTGCCACCTGGGAAGCCCTTTTTACCCCCAGATCCTTCCAAAAAGTTTTATGTTCCTAAACTTAGTGTGTACAAATTACCTGTGTAAGTTCTAAAATAATACAAAATAAAACTTGATGATAAAACAAAAACTGCTTTGTTCTCTAATAATCAGGGCAAGTAATATTCTTGCTAAAACATTAATTCAGTAACTACTCAAGTAGTAATCTCAAACAGATACACAGCTTTTAGGATGAAGATTACTGTATTTGGAAGGTAGTTCAGAGAAACAGAGAGAAGCCAGTTATTTCTCCGGTTTGTTGTCTTGGTAACTAAGGCAGCTGTATGAACTGTTTCCTATTATTTTCCAATCCTGTCACAGAGAGAAAATTTTCAAATGGGAAAGCAGATGTGCCAAGGGTATAATTAATCTCCCTGAAAATGGCCCATTAAAATAACGTCCGTGGACATAAGGATAAAAATGAATCTAAACAAAAGAACCAGAAAAATGAAAGCCTAAAGCCACGGAGTGTCACACATTTAGTTCCCTTTATACTGTAATATGAAAGAGTTTGCAACTGGCCAAAATCTCTACAGCTGGAATCTAAGGAGGCCCAGGCAAGCTCGCTCAGAAACCAGGCAGAGTGGGAAAAAGCATCCTGGGGCCAAAGTCACTAATACAAAGGGATAAAACGCGCACTGGTGAAAGCGCCAAAGCGGAGAGAGGATGACTTCATGGGATAAGTCCATCTAAACAGAGTCTGTTTTCAACAGCCACAAGTAAACTGAGAAATTAATTCTACCAGAAGTACCTCAATTAAGAAAACAACCCTGGGACATCTGTATGCAACTAACATTCCCGGGCTGTATTATCGGAACGAGGATGCATCACAAGGCACGTGCCTGTGCGTGCGGGCTCAGTCACTCAGTCATGTCCAACGCTTTGCAACCCCGTAGACTGTATCCGGCCAGGCTCCTCTGTCCATGAGATTTTCCAGGCAAGAATACTGGAGTGGGTTGCCATTTCCTCCTCCAGGGGATTTTCCTGATCCAGGGAGCGAACCCGCATCTCCTGCATAGGCCGGCAGATTCTTCACCGCCAGGTAAAGGAAGCCCACGTACCTGTACACACTGTCCTAAAACAGATCAATTATAATCGGCCGCATAGATTCCACCGAGGTCCGTGAAGTCGAAATTTACACAGAGATGGATTGCTTTTAGTTGGGCTTGATTTTTGGCTACTTTCAAGTCAGCTGAACTTGATGCAATTGGAAATGGTAACAAGTTTTTACTAGACTTTGAGAGTGTTAAAAAAAGATCAGGGACCTTATTTTCCACTTTTTTTTTTTTTTTTTTTTTTGCTCTCCACTTTGCCCAGCACAGATGGATGATCTCTCTTTTACTGCATCCACAAACCAGCTGGGAAAATGTCAGCAATCTTAGAGACAGAAATCCTCAGACTCAAGCAGAGAGCAGATTAAATCAGTTGCACAATCATCTGGAAAAGTTAGCTTCAAAACAATTTTTTAAGTTAAAAGAAACCTCAGGTCATCCTGAGAACCATACTTTTTGAGTTACTCTCTACCCACGAAGAAAAAACTTTGAGTTTAATTACAAGCTTTTTAAAAAAATTAAGTCTCCAGAGGCTGTTGATTAGATTTATTGTAGTGATCACTTTGCAATATATACAAATATCAAAGTTTTATGTTGTACACCTGAAACTAACTATATCTCAAAAATAAATCAGTTTTTAAAAATAAAGTTTCCAATCATTTTTCTTGTTACAAAAAAAAAAGTATGCTCATTGGCCTCCCTTCCTAAAGAAAAAAAGGAGCAAAATGAGGAGGAAGAGGAGGACAAAAGAAAAGTGAGACAAGAAAAAGAAAAAAGAGAAAAGAAAACAAATCTGGGAGGGGTGTCCCAGCAGCAATCACCTGGAACCCTCCTGCCGTGGGCATGCCCAGATTCTTTGCCTCATGTATACAAATTTTCCCTCAAATGACATTAATTCACAATTTTTTGCAATTACAAATGTATGTTGTGTTTCCTCTTCCCCTTTTCCTTTCCCCTGTTTGACAGGCTGGGCCATGGCTCATCACATCATGACGTGGGGCACACGGTGGTGGTTGGGGTGAAGGCAGGGGGCAGGGAGCAGGTCTGACTGGGGAGGAGGGGGCAGCCCTGGAAGTCATCGGAACCCACGTGGGCGAGGGCGCTGCAGCGGGGGAGCAGCCTGATCACAGAGGTCCTGGCGGAGCGGCAAGGGCAGCCGCCAGGGGTGACTGACCCAGAGGGGAGCATGTCTGCACACAGACGGGGATTCCAGCAACAGACTCCAGTGTGCTAAGGGTGTCGGGAACCAGGCGTCTTGCTGTCAGGGAGGCAAGATCCTACTGTGGAAATGGAGAAGAGTAGACTGGAATGGGGATATCAGTGTAGATTTCTGATTTTAAAAATACATGTTTATGAATGTTTGTGAATGTATGTCTTCCTTAGCTCTGGGAACAGGGGACTCCAGATAACCATGAGCACACCGGGCACTCAGATGTTAGTTTCTAAGTACCGTTCCACAGTAGAAGGAGCCAGGGCTCCTGCAGAAGTGGCTGATTCTGGGCCATTTCTAGTGCAAGGTGAGGACATTGTGGTCATTTCTGAGGCCACTCTAACCAATGACCACAGACCTTGTGGCTTCAAACAACAGAAATGTTTCCTCCTGTGACTCTGGAGTTCATCTTTCAGTGCCATATGTTTTTGCCTTTTCATACTGTCCATGGGGTTCTCGAGGCAAGAATACTGAAGTGGTTTGCCATTCCCTTCTCCAGTGGACCGTGCTTTGTCAGATCTCTCCACCAAGATCTGGAGCCGGAAGTCCAACACCAAGATGTGGGCAGGGCTGTTCGTCCATGGGAGGCTCCAGGGGAGAACCCGTCCTCACCTCTGCCCCTCCTGGCTCCAGGCGTCCCTTGCGGCTGCACCATTCGAGCTCCTGCCTCTGTCTCACACGACCTTCTCTGTCTCTGTTTTCTCCTTTCTATCTCCAGTAAGGACACTTGAGATTAGATTTAGGGCCCACCAGATAATCCAGGATGCTCTCCTTATCTCAAGATCTTTAATTTAATCACATCTACAAAAAATCATTTTTCCAAAAAGTGTCAACTTTTTAACTCACTGAATCTGGGGATTTGGACACAGATAGATCTTTGGAGGGGGTTACCACTCAACTTGCTCTAAACACAATGATCCTGGAATATCTATTGTGCCAGAAAGTAATAAAGAACCCAAAGATTGATGGTGATGTGTCGAAAGAGCACAGATGATTTGAAAATGTTCCCCCTGCTCAAATATGGGACAAATTGCACACCAAATAAACAATGAGAGACCGATTGCAAAGCAGGGAATGAAATAAGAATGCCTGAATCCATGTAGACATAAATGAACAAATTGGGAGTTTGATAAAGAATGAAAGTTTACACACTCTCAATGGACCTCTCCACACAATACTTATCAATTACAAAGTGAAAAAAAGAGTAACTTTACAGTGGAGAAGACTGAGAAGATTAATCAGGGAGAAGACTGAGCAGATTAATCAAGTGTCCCAGGAATGAGACAAAGGAAGCTGTATACTTTCCCCAACTGATATGGAAGGCAGCAAGAATCATCACTTCTGAGACCTTCTTGCCAAAGATGCAGATGGCAGTGGTGGTACTAGTCATGTCTGACTCTTCACGACCCCACGGACTGTAGCCCGCCAGGCTCCTCTGTCCATAGGATTTCCCAGGCAAGAATACTGGAATGGGTTGCCGTTTCCTCCTCCAGGGGATCTTCCCGACCCAAGGATAGAACCCTTGTCTCCCACATCTCCTGTAAAGATAAAGACTGACTATTCTTTGCCACACGTTTGGGATTATTTCAAAATGAAAAGAAAATTTTAACTCAAAAGGGCAGCTTTTAAAAAAGTATATTTAAGTACTCTTCACATTCACAGATGCTTTTCTGTAACATCACTGTAAACAGTTTCATATACTGCAAGTATTGAATCGGCTTCCCTGGTGGCTCTCAGGTGGCTCAGTGGTAAAGAATCCGCCTGCCAAGCAGAAGACCCGGGTTCAATCTCTGGGTTGGGAAGATGCCCTGGAGAAGGAAATGGCAACCCACTCCAGTATTCTTGCCTGAGAAATCCCATGGACAGAGGAGTCTGGCAGGCTATAGTTCATAAGCTCGAAAAAGATTTGGACAACAATAACATTGCATATTTAACCAAATCTTCCATTATCAGACATTTATTCTTTCCAACTTTGCATTATTCCAAACTATGATCATTGAGTATTATCATAATGATCTATTCGAATATACTCTTAATTATTTTTTTAAGACAAATATGTAAATGTGGAGTTTCTGGGTCAAAGGCATTCATCTGATACTTTTGTATATGTAAATTGCCAAACTGCCTTCTGAAATGCCAAATTCCCTTGCCACCCACAAACACAGAATCACTATTAGTAAAATGATCACCACTGTTCAGTCAGATATGGTTAATCGACTGAGCAACAACACAAACCTCATTTGGGGAGTCAGCAATCCATACTTTGGAACCAATCTTGCCTCTTGAGGAAAGGAGAGAAATGATTACATTTTTATAATCAAAAAGAGGGGATATATGTATACATATGCCTGATTCACTTCATTGTACAACAGAAACTAACATATTATAAAGCAGCTATTTTTTGTTTAGCTGCTAAGTCATGTCCAACTCTTTGCAACCCCATGGACTACAGCAACCAGGCTCCTCTGCTGTCCACTATCCCCCAGAATTTGTTCAAATTCATATCCATTGAGTCAGTGATGCTATTTAACCTTTTCATCCTCTGCTGCCCCTTTCTCCTCCTGCCCTCAGTCCTTCCCAGCATCAGGGTCTTTCCCCGTGAGTCAGTTCAGGTGGCCAATGTATTGGAGCTTCAGTTTCAGCAACAGTCCTTTCAACGAATAGTTAAGGTTGATTTCCTCTAGGATTGACTGGTTTGATCTCCTTGCAGTCCAAAGGACTCTTAAGAGTCTTCTCCAGCACCACAATTCCAAAGCATGAGTTCTTTGACACTCAGCCTTCTTTATGGTCCAACTCTCATATCTGTGTGTGGCTAATGAAAAAATCATAGCTTGGATTATATGACCTTTGTTGGCAAAGTGATGTCTCTGCTTTTAATACTCTGCTAGATTTGTCTTATCTTTCCTTTAAAGGGGCAAGCAACTATATCCCCAATGAAAATAAATAAATTCCTTACACTCCCCCGCCCCCCCCCCCCCCCCCACACAAAGACTATTGGCCTTAGATGGGCAAATGATTATTGTCTTCCATAAAAATTACAACATTTAAAGTCATATTTGTTTGCGTTTATGCCTGTTTTCTGGGCTTCCCAGGCGGCACTAGTGGTAAAGAACTCACCTGCCAATGCAGGAGACATAAAAGGGGCAGGTTAGATCCCTGGGTCAGGAAGATCCCCTGAGGGAGGACACTGGCACCCCACTCCGGTATTCTTGCCTGAAGAATCCCTCGGACAGAGGAGCCTGGCAGGCTACAGTCCATATGGTTGCAAAGAGTCGGACACGACTGAAGCAATTTAACACGCATGCTTGTCTTTAGATTTCTTAAAGGCAAAGGGCCAAGTGTTCATTCACGCTTGTATGATGACCCCATTGCTTAGCATCTGCTCCGGACTCAAGTCCGCCCTGTGACTGCCAGAGGACCTCTCTCTGTCAGTGAAAGCGTGGGTCACTGCGTCATAAGATGGACCAGAATGGCCAGGGACCAGGGCTTATGCGCCCACTGGGTGGGCTCCGTGCTGTGACTCGGGCATATGATTACAGTCTTTTCAGAGAACAATAAAAAGAAATCTTTACATCATCTGAAAAAAGAAGTTTGGAGGATCTATGGGAAAATATTGACAGAACTTCAAAAGGACTACAAGAGAAGATTGGAATAAAGAAAAAAAATAGACTCTTCTCCTGAATGAAACAGTTTTGGATTATAAAAATATAATTTATTTCAAATTATTGGAAAAAACAATTCACAACACCCATGAAATTGATGAAATCATAATATCATCTTAATGAATACACGGGAAGGAGTAGTTAAGAAATGTTGAAAAGGATAAATAACAAGGAAGGTTTTTGCACTTAACAGATACAGAAAACTATAATGTTTGGTCATGAAGATACCGTGATGTGGTCACAGAAATAGACACATGGAAATTATTAGAGGGCTTAGCAACAGACCTAAGTACAAAGAATATTTAGTCTGTGATGAACAAAGCCTTTTAAATCTGCACAGAGATAAGTGAGTAAATGGTTTTGAAATGACTATTTGTAAAAATAAAACCAGGTCCCTAACTTTCATGAAACACCAAAAGAATTACAGAGGAATGTTTTTTGTTAATGTACAAAAGGAAAAGAAATAAAGTACTAAAAAATATGGGAGCTTTTTACGCTACCCAGACAGGGTACAGTATTGTCTGGATTCCCATTATAATTTAAACTTTCACAGTACTGGAGCACTTGATGTCCTAAGAATGAAGTAGGAGGTAAAAAACAATAATAGTAATATACATACAGTACATATATACTGTGTGTGTGTATATATGTACTACAATAATATTCAGTTCAGTTCAGTCTGACTCTTTGTGACCGCATGGACTGCAGCACACCAGGCCTCCCTGTGCATCACCAGCTCCCAGAGTTTACTCAAACTCAAGTCCATTGGGTCTGTGATGTCATCCAAATATCTCATCCTCTGGCGTCCCCTTCTCCTCCCACCTTCAATCTTTCCCAGCATCAGGGTCTTTTCAAATGAGCCAGTTTTTCGCATCAGGAGGCCAAAGTATTGGAGTTTCAGCTTCAGCATCAGTCCTTCTAATGAATATTCAGGACTGATTTCCTTTAGGATGGACTGGTTGGATCTCCTTGCAGTTCAAGGGACTCTCAAGAGTCTTCTCCAACACCACATTTCAAAAGCATCAGTTCTTCGGTGCTCAGCTTTCTTTATACTCCAACTCTCACATCCATACATGAGTACTGGAAAAACCAAAGCTTTGACTAGACAAACCTTTGTTGATAAAGTAATGTTTCTGCTTTTTAATATGCTGTCTAGGTTGGTCATGACTTTTCTTCTAAGAAGCAAGCGTCTTTTAATTTCATGGCTGCATTCAGCATCTGAAGTGATTTTGGAACCTAAAAATATAAAGCCTGTCACTGTTTCCATTGTTTCCCCATCTACTTGCCATGAAGTGATGGGACCAGATGCCATGATCTTTGTTTTCTGAATGTTGAGCTTTAAGCCAACTTTTTCACTCTCCTCTTTCACTTTCATCAAGAGGCATTTTAGTTTCTCTTCACTTTGTGCCATAAGGGTGGTGTCATCTGCATATCTGAAGTTATTGATATTTTTCCTTGTGCTTCATCCAGCCCAGTGTTTCTCGTGATGTACTCTGCATGTAAGTTAAATAAGCAGGGTGACAATATACAGCCTTGACGTACTCCCTTCCCAACTTGGAACCAGTCTGTTGTTGCATGTCCAGTTCTAACAGGAGGCAGGTAAGGTGATCTGGTATTCCCATCTTTTTCAGAATTTTCCACAGTTTGTTGTGATCCACACAGTCAAAGGTTTTGGCATAGTAAACAAAGCAGAAGTTGATGTTTTTCTGGAACTCTCTTGCTTTTTTGATGATCCAGCAGAGGTTGGCAATTTGATCTCTGGTTCCTCTGCCTTTTCTAAAACCAGCTTGAACATCTGGAAGTTCACCATTCATGTACTATTGAAGCCTGGCTTGGAGAATTTTGAGCATTACTTTACTAGTGTGTGAGATGAGTGCAATTGTGCGGTAGTTTGAGCATTCTTTGGTGTTGCCTTTCTTGGAGATTGGAATGAAAACTGACCTTTTCCAGTCCTGCGGCCACTGCTGAATTTTCCAAATTTGCTGGCATATTGAGTGCAGCACTTTCACGGCATCATCTTCCAGGATTTGAAGTAGCTCAACTGGAATTCCATCACCTCCACTAGCTTTGTTTGTAGTGATGCTTCTAAGGCCCACTTGACTTCGCATTGCAGGATATCTGGCTCTAGGTGAGTGATCACGTCATCATGGTTGTCTGGGTCATGAAGATCTTTTTTGTGTAGTTCTTCTGTGTATTTTTGCCACCTCTTCTTAGTATCTTCTGCTTCTGTTAGGTCCATATCATTTGTGTCCTTTACTGAGCCGTCTTTACATGAAATGTTCCCTTGGTATATCTAATTTTCTGGCAGAGATCTCTAGTCTTTCCCATTCTATTGTTTTCCTCTATTTCTTTGCACTGATCACTCAGGAAGGCTTTCTTATCTCTCCTTGCTATTCTTTGGAACTCTGCATTCAAATTGGTATATCTTTCCTTTTCTCCTTTGCCTTTAGTGTCTCTTCTTTTCTTAGCTATTTCTAAGCCCATCTCAGACAACCATTTTGCCTTTTTGTATGTCTTTTCCTTAGGGATGGTCTTGATCCCTGCCTCCTGTACAATGTCACAAACCTCTGTCCATAGTTCTTTAGGCACTCTATCAGATCTAATACCTTGAATCTATTTGTCACTTCCACTGTATAATCACAATAGTATATAATATATACTTTATACAATAGTAATATACATTACATATACAATAGTTATATATATATGTTTATATATATGTTGTTGTTGTTGTTGTTTAGTCATTAAGTTGTGTCCAATTCTTTGAGACCCCATGGATGATAGCCTGCCAGGCTCCTCTGTCCTTGGGGATTCTCCAGGCAAGAATACTGGAGTGGGTTGCCATGCCCTCCTCCAGGGGATCTTCCCAACCTAGTGATTGAATCCAGGTCTCCCACATTGCAGGTGGATTCTTTACCATCTGAGCCACCAGAGAAGCCCATGAATACTAGAGAGGGTAGCCTATCCCTTTTCCATTAGATCTTCCCAACCCAGGAATTGAACCAGGGTCTCCTGCATTGCAAGTGGATTCTTTACCAGCTTCCAGGGAAGCCCATATATATGGATATACATACACATATATATGATATATATATACACACATACATATATGAGGCTATTTATTTGAGTTTAGAATGGAGGAATCCCTTCTAGAAACACAAGCATAAACATAAACCATAGCAATGAAGTCATAACTTTTACACCATTAAAATTAAAGACCTCTGCAAGTCAGAAAACACCATAATAGATTCTGGAAAGATCACGGTAGTAGAGATGACATAATTTGGGGAACTTTCTGAATCTCGATGTAATAATAGAAAGAGAAACTAGATAGTAAAGCCAAAGTCATGGCTAACATTTACAACAAATCCAGGAGAGGGGGTATTCCACAGACCCCCGCATGGCCAAAAGTTGCCATGGACCCAGTCTGCCTTTACAGGGATGAAGTCACTAGGCCCTGCAGTTGCTGACCTTCAACACACCTTGAAACAAGTTCAGGATGGAACCAGGAATAAGGTCCTCTGTGCTCTGAGAAATCTGGCAAAACAAGCCTTCAGATAGATATTTTCAGGAGAAGGTTTTATGAGCCCAATTTCTTGCATCTTCTCATATCTAGAGAATCATTAACAGAAGTATCTGCTCCTTGTGACTAGTATCAACCCTCTGCCAAAATGTGTACTTGATTGCATTTATACCCCCTTCACCAAAATCATGTGTATACTGAGTTGCCCCCCTACCTCTTCAGGACAGTTCCTTAGAGCTGTCTGAGCAGCTGTCTCCCAGGCTATAGCCCTCATTCTCCCAAAGAAAGCGTAACTCGCAACCCTCACGTGGTGACTTTTTTTAGTCGATGATGCAGATACAAGCAGAGGAAGACAAACCCCCAACAACCACAAGCAGGCTTCCCAGGGGGCTCTAAGGAACCTGCCTGCCCATGGAGAAAGACATGAAGGATATGGGTGGGTTCGATCCCCGGGTTGGGAAGATTACCTGGAGGAGGGCATGCTACTCTAGTATTCCTGCCTGCAGAATCGGACAGAGGAGCATGGCGGGCTACAGTCCAAGGGGTCACACAGAGTCAGACACAACTGAAACAGTTCAGCATGCACTCGCTAGCATCTTTGCAGGAGGAAGCAGAGGGAAGTCATGAGGCATCTCACCGATCTGAGAACAGCAACATCATAAAACAGCCAATAGATATTCCCTGTAAACTCCAGCAGATCTCCATGAGAACCAAAGCTGAAACTGAAGGGATTTCATACAATCCAATGTAGGTGAGAGCAAGAATCCATGTTTAGGTCTGAAAGGGCTAGATCTTTCCAGACCCTTTGTACTCTCAAAACTGACCAGCTGGTACTCCCTTCCAGAACTGGAGAGTGATAATTGAAAGTGCAACCCCATGGACTGTAGCTGGCCAGGCTCCTCCATGCATGGGATTTTCCAGGCAAGAATACTGGAGCGGGTTGCCATTTCCTGCTCCAGGGGATCTTCCCAATCCAGGGACTGAATCCGGGTCTCCTGCATTGCAGGAAGACTCTTTACCAGCTGGGCCACCAGGGAAAACACAAACTGGACGACACGCTAAAAAGAAATGATTGGAAATAGAATCAAAATTGAGTAGGATAAGGACAACATAGGCGAAGGAAAATCAAAGCATAAATAAAACTGGGAGGGAGAACAAAGCCAGGCAATTTCCGAAGGTGAACTATCATACTTTGTCAATACGACACAAAAAAACACGGAAGAGGGAGCCCTGTAAAGTTAGAAAACCTTGACTAAATCACTTCTCCTTCAAAAAGTTCAGGAAAACTAATTGCACAAGAAAATGAGCAGCTGACAATGATTAAGGTTAAATTCCATATAAAATCTCAAAGGAAAATAAGGGACAGAATAACACCAATGAAAGCATTCCAGAAAGACTTGCCCACAAAACACACCAAGACTCTTGCCCGTTGCTTCATAATAAGTGAAAAATGTCAAAGCTCTTTGGAAATCTAGGCAATGGAGCCGCTGACTAAATAACAAGGGTAAGAAAGTTACATTTTTTATCATGACTCTTCTTTTTTATTATCACACTTTTTGAAAGCAACACTTCATGCTAGAAGTAAATTTAAGATCCTCAAGGAAGGAAAATGTGAACCAAAAATTTTAAATCTGATAAACTTTTAAGTACAAAAAGTTAGATTATTCTCAAAACATACAAGAACTTGGGGAATGTTTTTCTCGTGAGTTTCTCCAGAAATATCTACTAGAAAATAAGCTTCAAATAAATACTTAAGAGTCTTAGACATAAGAATTGGTCATGCAGCCTAGGACAAACTGAAGCAATTTGCACACACATATGCCTGAAACCTAGAGGGGTGGGACGGGGGGAAGGTGAGAGGGATCTTCAAGAGAGAGGGGACATATGTATGCCTGTTTCTAGCTCATGTTGATGTGTGGCAGAAACCAACACAATATTGTACAGTAATTATCCTTCCATTAAAATAAATTAATTAATTAGAAAAATAAATAAATAAAAATAATTAGTCATGAGCATTAAATGCATGGCTACTTTTAAACTAAGTCTAAATGGGGGTAAAAAGCCAAAGTTTAGTGTTTGAAGGCTATACTAACAAGGCAAAAATTGGGATATTCAATGCAGAAGAAAGAAAACATAGCCATATAGATGAGACCAAGTAAAAATTTTAATTTTGCCAATAGTTTCAAGTGGAACATAGTTTACAAACAGATAAATAAATAGGTGTAATTCCTAGATCTGTCCATTGAAAAGGCTTATAAACAATAACCATCCCAGTGGCCCTGGGAATCCATCAAACCCAGATTGTGATCTCAAAGCACCATTTCCCACTAAATCACAAGATGAAGCAAAACAAATGAAAACCCCAAGGCCTCTTGAAGTAAGGGCTGATGATGTAGAAGATAAAGCTGGAATATCTTGATGCTCCAGGTGAAAAGGAAGCTGTCACAGCATTAAAAAGATTGGACCTTGTTTCCAGTCCCAGGTGGTGACACAGGAGGCCCCTGAGCACACCTGCTCCTGGGACACAGCTCTGTGTGCTGCGGTTTCCTCTGAAAGAAATCAGGACGCTGAGTGAGCCACTGATACACCCTGAGTGAACGAGGATGGACTCACATCCAAACGGGTCGGAGAGGGTAAGATGCAATCCCACCTTAGACCCTGTCTCCGGCCTAATAGCCTGCAATCAGGAGAAACTCCCAGCTCTCTCCCTCTTTTAAAATTATGTATGCATTTATTTATTTATTGGGGTGTCCTCCTGAAGGGCCTTCTCAGCAGCAGCTTCTCCCTAGCTGTCTGTTTCACACGTGGTAGTGTATTTACGTCAGTCCTAACCTCCGGGTTCATCTCACCCTCCCCTTCCCACTCAGCTGTGTGCACACATCCACTCTCCACGTCTATGTCTCTTTTCCTGCCCTGCAAATAGGCTCATCCGCACCATCTTTCTAGATTCTGCAAAAATGCATTCATATGTGAGATTTCTTTTCCTCTTTCTGACTTGCTTCACTCTGTATGACGGACTCTCAGTCCATCCACATCACTACAAAAGACCCAGTTTCATTCCTCTGCATGGCTGAGTAATATTCCACTGTGTATATGGACCGCATCTTCCTTATCTGTTCATCTGTTGATGGATATTTCAGTGGCTTCCACGTCCTCGCTATTGCAAATAGTGCTGCAGTGAACACTGGGGAATGTGTGTCTGTTTGAATTAAGGATTTCTCAGGGTATATGCCCAGGAGTGGGATTGCTGGATCACATGGTAGCTCTGCTTCTAGTTTTTTAAGGAACCCCCATACTGTTCTGCACAGTGCTTCACAATTCTCTTTAAAGAACCCATTTCAAAAGGGCTTGTGAGGGTTCCCAGCTTTCCCCCCAGGCCTCAGAGCAGAGACAGCACACGGCAATGCCCAGGCTTTCCCTGAAAAAGGCCTCTCTGCGTGTTTTGAAAGCTGTAGCCTGTCTCAGGCCTCTAATTTAACACAAGAGAGGGGCTAGCTGCCACCGCCACCCCCAGAGACCAGGGAGGCCAGCGGGTCCCACCTTTGTGCCTCCCTGTGCCCGGATCTACATCATGAGCATCTCCCTAGAAGGAGCTTGTGCACACGTCTGGTGCCCCAGCTGGTGTGCCGCCACCCAGGGGACACGCTCCTTCATTGCCTGTCTCTGGTTGCCAGCAGGACTTGTACATTCAGATCCCACAGGACTGGATGAGACAGAGAAAGAATTCTTACGAGACGATCCCCCCAAGGCTCAGTGCAGAGATGCCAATCAGAAACGCCCAACCTCCAGGCTTTCTCTGAAAAAGGCCTGTATGCTTATCCTAAAAGCTGCGGTCTGAGAGTCAGGCTTCTAATCCAGCACACATCTACAGACCAAGGACGACGCTCCGCGGAGACGGGGGAGCACAGCAGGAACAGTTTCCACACTGTCTGTGCCCCATTGACGTCAGCAGTGCCTGTGACGCGGCAGAGGAGAACTGGTGCACACATCTGGCACCCTGGGTTTTGCGGTGCCATCAAGAGGGCACCTCCCCTGATAGCCTGGCTCTGATGGCTAGGGAGGCTTGTGTCCCCGGGTTCAATGGGACTGCAGCAAAGAAACAGTTCTTCAGTGGCTGTGCTCTTAGAGGTCAGTGCAGAAGGAGCACAGAAAATTCTTCCCCGTCTTTTTCCCGTAAGATATCTATTTCCGTACGTTACAAGCTGCTGCCTGAAGATCTAGCTTTTTTTTGGTGGGGGGGGGGGTCCTTTAAAAATTTTTAAATTAATTATTTATTTATTTTTGGCTATGCTGGGTCTTCACTGTTGCGGGAGCTTTTCTCTAGCTGTGGTGTGGGGGGCTTCTCACTGTGACGGCTTCTCTCGTCGGGGAACACAGGCTCTAGGGCTCGTGAGCTTCAGTAGTCGTGGCCCATGAGCTCAGTAGCTGTGAATTCCGGGCTCTAGAGCATGGGTTCTGTAGTTATAGTGCATGGGCTTAGCTGCTCCAAGGCATGTGGGATCTTCCCAACCCAGGGATCGAATCCACGTCTCCTGCATTGACGGGCAGACTCTTTACCACTGAGCCCCCAGGGAGGCCTGATCCAGCTTTCGCTCAGCCTGAATCTAGGCGTTGACTGAGATCCTCTCCTTTGGGACACTGACAGGTCTTGGCACGCCTTCAACTACTGGAAGCCACTAAGAACAAAGTAGTCTGCTTAGACAATCACAAAGATTTGTAAGACAACCAAGAGTGAGGACGGGGTTGAGGAATGTTTCATTTCCTACAGGAGGCCACTCCTCCAAAACTGGGCAAGTTGGCTGTTTCATCTAATGCATAGAAACCAACAGAGAGTCAAGAAAACTTTTTAAAAATAGAAGACTGTGTTCCAATGAAACAACAGGATAAAACCCAAGAAATAGGTCTTAATGAAACTAAAATAGTTTATTTACCCTATAAGGAGTTCAAAATAATGGTCCTAAAGATGCTAACCAAGATCAAGAAAACAATGCATGAAGAAAGTGAGAATTTCAATAAAGAGATAGAAAATAGAGTGAAAGTGAAAGCTGCTCAATCGTGTTTGACTCTTTGTGCAACCCTGTGGACTATATAGTCCTTGGAATTCTCCAGGCCAGAATACTGGAATGGGTAGCTGTTCCCCTTCTCCAAGGGACCTTCCCAACCCAGTGATGGAACCCAAGAAAACAGAGCACCAAACAGAAATCACAGAGTTGAAGAATACAATAGCTGAACAGAAAGATTCAACAGCAAACTAGGTGTAGCAAAGAAAGAATCAGTGAATTTGAAGACAGCAGTGGAAGTCATTCAACAAAAAGAGCAAAGAGAGAAAAGAATGAAAAAGTGTAAGGAGAGCTTAAGGAACCTATGGGACACTGTCAGGAGGACAAAAATCGCATTACTGAGGTCTCAGAAGGAGAAGAGAGAGAAGGAGGCAGAAAGCTATTCAAAGAAATAATGGCTAAGAACTTCCCTAACCTGGGGAAATAGATATCTAGATTCGGGAAATCTAGAGAGTTCTAAATAAGATGATTCCAAAGGGGCCCATTCTAAGACACAATATAATTTAATTGCCAAAAGTTAAAGACAGAGAATTTTAAAAGTAGCAAGAGAAAAACAACTTGCAACATACAAGGAAAACTCTGTAGACTATAACCAGATTTTTCAGAGGAACTGTGCAGGCTATAATGAAATGGTAAGATATATTGAAATGCTAAAAGAGAAAAAAAAAAAAAAAACCTGTACCAAGAATACTCTGCTTGGAAAAGTTGTTCTTCAAAATTGAAGTAGAGATAAAGAGTTTTCCAAACAAGCAAAATGTGAGAGTTCATCACCACTAGACAACCTTACATGAAATGTTAAAGTGACTTCTTCAAGGTGAAACAAAGGACACCAATTAGTCACAGGAAAACATAGGAGAGTATAAATTTTGCTGATAAAAGTAAATATATATTAAGTGCAGAATACTCATGTAATGGAATGTGTAAATCACTTTTAAACTTAGTCTAAAGCTTAAAAGGCAAAATTAGCAAAAATAACTATAACTGCAGGGATTTTCCTGGTGACTCAGATGGTAAGGAATCTGTGAATCTGCCCATAATACAGGAGACCCGGGTTCAATCCCTGGGTTGGGAAGATCCCTGGAGAAGGGAATGGCAACCCACTCCAGTATCCTTGCCTGGACAATCCCATGGACTAGAGGAGCCCGGGAGACCACAGTCCATGGGGGTGCAAAGAGTGGGACACGACTGAACGACTAACACACACTTTCACACACAGTGATTTGTAAATGGATGAGCAAGATAAAAAGATATAAACTTTGGCATCAAAAACATAAAATGTTTTTACAAAAAGAGTACAAATGTAGAGATTTAGTATACATCCAAAGTTAAGCTGTTATCAGTTTAAAATAGACTGTTATAAATAAGATGTTTTGTGTAAGCCTCATGCTAACCACAAAGCAAAACCTTAAGTAGATTCAAAAAAAAAATAAAGAGAATCTAAGTATACCACTACATAAAAATCACCAAACACAAAGAGAGCAAGAGAGGAAAAAAGAAACACAGGAATGACAAAGCACCAGAAGACAATTTTAAAATGGCAATAGAACGTGCGCACCTGTCAATATTTACTTTAAATTTAAATAGGCCAAATTCTCCACAAAAGACACAGAGTGGCTAAATGGATAAACAAAATAAGACCCAACTACATGCTCTCGGAAGAGACTCACTTCAGCTTTAAGCACACACACACAGACTGAAAGTGTAGGGATGAAAAATAATATTCCAGGCAAAAGAAAACCATTAAAAGCTGAATAGCTATACTTGTATCAGACAAAATAGATTTTAAACCAAAGACTGTATATACTAAGAGATACAGAAGGTTATTGGGTATTAATAAAGGGATCACTCCAACAAGATATTGTAATATTTATAAAACTTGTGCACCCAACCTGGGAACATAAATAAAGAGAAAATATTAACAATACTTTTGTGTTGTTTTAAACATTTTTATTGTTCACTATAACATAAGAAAGCTCCCTGATGGCTCAGGGAGGTATAAAGAATCCACCTGTAATGCAGGAGACTCAGTTCAATCCCCAGGTGGAGAAGATCCCCTGGAAAAGAAAATGGCAACCCACTCCTGTGTTCTTGCTTAGAGAATCCCCATGGACAGAGAAGCCTGGTGGGCTACAGTCCATGGAGTTGCAAACAGTCAGACATGACTGAGCATGCACATAAGAAACAGGTACATTTGACTTGTCACAAAATGAGTATCTTGTAACCACCACCTGGGTCCAGAAATGTTCAGTTCAGTTCAGTTCAGTTGCTGAGTCGTGTCCGATTATTTGTGACCTCATGAATTACAGCATGCCAGGCCTCCCTGTCCATCACCACCTCCCGGAGTTCACTCAGACTCATGTGCATCGATTGGGGATGTCATCCAGCCATCTCATCCTGTGTCGTCCCCTTCTCCTGCCCCCAATCCCTCCCAGCATCAGAGTCTTCTCAAATGAGTCAACTCTTCGCATGAGGTGGCCAAAGTATTGGAGTTTCAGCTTCAGCATCAGTCCTTCCAAAGAACACCCAGGACTGATCTCCTTTAGAATGGACTGGTTGGATCTCCTTGCAGTCCAAGGGACTGTCAAGAGTCTTCTCCAACACCACCATTCAAAAGCATCAATTCTTTGGCACTCAGCTTTCTTCACAGTCCAACTCTCACATCTATACATGACCACTGGAAAAACCATAGCCTTGACTAGATGGACCTTTGTTGGCAAAGTAATGTCTCTGCTTTTGAATATGCTATCTAGGTTGGTCATAACTTTCCTTCCAAGGAGTAAGCGTCTTTTATTTTCATGGCTGCAGTCACCATCTGCAGTGATTTTGGAGCCCAGAAAAATAAAGTCTGACACTGTTTCCACTGTTTCCCCATCTATTTCCCATGAAGTGATGGGACCGGATGCCATGATCTTCGTTTTCTGAATGTTGAGCTTTAAGCCAACTTTTTCACTCTCCTCTTTCATTTTCATCAAGAGGCTTTTTAGTTCCTCTTCACTTTCTGCCATAAGGGTGGTGTCATCTACATATCTGAGCTTATTGATATTTCTCCCGGCAATCTTGATTCCAGCTTGTGCTTCTTCCAGCCCAGTGTTTCTCATGATGGACTCTGCATAGAAGTTAAATAAGCAGGATGACAATATATAGCCTTGACGAACTCCTTTTCCAATTTGGAACCAGTCTGTTGTTCCATGTCCAGTTCTAACTGTTGCTTCCTGACCTGCATATAGGTTTCTCAGGAGGCAGATAAGGTGGTCTGGTATTCCCATCTCTTTCAGAATTTTCCACAGTTTGTTGTGATCCACACAGTCAAAGACTTTGGCATAGTCAATAAAGCAGAAATAGATGCTTTTCTGGAACTCTTTTTTTTTTTCAATGATGCAGCGGATGTTGGCAATTTGATCTCTGGTTCCTCTGCCTTTTCTAAAACCAGCTTGAACATCTGGAAGTTCACAGTTCATGTACTGCTGAAGCCTGGCTTGGAGAATTTTGAGCATTACTTTACTAGCGTGTGAGATGAGTGCAATTGTGCGGTAGTTTGAGCATTCTTTGGCATTGCCTTTCTTTGGGATTGGAAGGAAAACTGACCTTTTCCAGTCCTGTGGCCACTGCTGAGTTTTCCAACTTTGCTGGCATATTGACTGCAGCAGTTTCACAGCATCATCTTTCAGGATTTGAAATAGCTCAACTGGAATTCCATCACCTCCACTAGCTTTGTTTGTAGTGATGCTTTCTAAGGCCCACTTGACTTCACATTCCAGGATGTCTGGCTCTAGGTCAGTGATCACACCATCGTGATTATCTGGGTCGTTTTTGTACAGTTCTTCTGTGTATTCTTGCCATCTCTTCTTAATATCTTCTGCTTCTGTTAGGTCCATACCATTTCTGTCCTTTATCGAGCCCATCTTTGCATGAAATATTCCCTTGGTATCTCTACTTTTCTTGAAGAGATCTCTAGTCTTTCCCATTCTCTTGTTTTCCTCTATTTCTTTGCATTGATCCCTGAGGAAGGCTTTCTTATCTCTTCTTGCTATTCTTTGGAACTCTGCATTCAGATGCTTATATATGTCCTTTTCTCCTTTGCTTTTCGCTTCTCTTCTTTTCACAGCTATTTGTAAGGCCTCCCCAGACGGCCATTTTGCTTTTTGCATTTCTTTTCCTTGGGGATGCTCTTGATCCCTGTCTCCTGTACAATGTCACGAACCTCCGTCCATAGCTCTTCAGGCGCTCTATCATCAGATCTAGTCCCTTAAATCTATTTCTCACTTCCACTGTATAATCATAACCAGAAATGTTGAGTTGGCCTAAAATTTATTTTGTGTTTTTCTGTAACATCTTGCAGAAAAATCTGAACAAACTTTTTGGCCAACCCAATATATAGAAAGGTTCGAGAATCCCAGAGTCCTCCCACCACCTCCCAGAGTCCTCCCGCCACCTCCCAGCTTTCACCTCTCCCTTCTCCCTGAATGAACACATAAGTGTAATTACTCCCTTACTTTCCTTTGTAGATTTACCGCTTGTGTGTATATCTATAAACATTTTGTTTTACTTTTATCTGTTTTCAAATTTACATAAATGGAATTGCACTTTACATCTGGCCTCGTCCACTTCCCACATTGCATGAAATAACTGTTTTTTATTGCTGTGTATCGGATGGAGAAAGCCTTTCTAAGTTTCTGCGTGAATAGACCATGACATTTTTATTCATTCTGCTCTTGAAGGACATTTGGGGCTATTTTGGATAATACTCCTATGAACATGCTTCTTCAAGCCTTTTATTCCATAGGAGCACACATTCTGTTGAGCAAATATTTAGGAGTGGGATTGCTAAGTCAATGATACATGAATCTTCGGTTTTAGTTCAGTTCAACTCAGTTGTGTCTAACTCTTTGCGACCTCATGGACTGCAGTACGCCAGGCTTCCCTGTCCATCACCAACTCCTGGAGTTTACTCAAACTCATCTCCATCGAGTCAGTGATGCCATCCAACCATCTCATCCTCTGTCGTCCCCTTCTCCTCCAGCCTTCAATCTTTCCCAGCAACAGGGTCTTTTCCAATGAGTCAGTTTTTCGCATCAGGTGGCCAAAGTATTGGAGTTTCAGCTTCAGCTTCAGCATCAGCATCAGTCCTTCCAGTGAATATTCAGGACTGATTTCCTTTAGGATGGACTGGTTGGATCTTTTTGAAGCCCAAGGGACTGGCAAGAATCTTCTTCAACACCATAGTTCAAAAGCATCAATTCTTTGGTGCTCAGCTTTCTTTATAGTCCAACTCTCACATCCATACATGACTACTGAAAAAAACCATAGCTTTGACTAGGCAGACCTTTGTTGGCAAAGCAATGTCTCTGCTTTTTAATATGCTGTCTAGGTTGGTCATAGTTTTTCTTCCAAGGAGCAAGCATCTTTTAATTTCATGGCTGCAGTCACCATATGCAGTGATTTTAGAGCCCCCCAAAATAGAGTCTGTCACTGTTTCCATTGTTTCCCCATCTATTTCCCACGAAACTTTAGTAGATAATGTCAGTTTTCCTAATTTCCTGCAACCAGTTGATACATCAGTGGTGAAAAGCTTCCATTGTTTCATGTCCTTAGTAACACTGGATATCGCCAGTCTTTCCTCATTTGCATAGCTATATGGTTACAGAGCAGTATCTCATGATTGTACTTTGCATTTTTCTTGTTTCTCATGGATTTATTGGCCATTTACACATAGTCTTGTTATGATGGGTCTGTTCTAACCACTTGCCCGTTTTTTTCTATTGGATTATTTATCTTTTTCTTTAAAATAATAAAATGCAAGTGGAAAAAGTTAATGACTGCATAGATCTTGGTAATATCAGTTATTTCTGAGTGTTGGAATCACAAGTGGATTACGTTTTCTTCCTCATGCTTTTCTGCCCTTTTATAATTTCCTATAACAATTATACATTATTTTCAGGACACTTAGTGTTTCACAATTCTAATGAATAAAAACAATGGCTTTTGCAAAAGATATTATCTAGGGAATACATTTTGAATGCTAACTGTTAAATTTATGGGATATTTGGGTGATTTATGGTAGTGATTCTTAACCATTCCAAGGTGTTCTACAGCTAAACTTGAATAATTACGTTCTCTTCCAATTTGCCATGGTTTCATTTATTTTGTTTAATGCCTACAACCAAATTTAATATATCAAGCTATCCATCTATATACACATCAATGAATTATTAATACTCCAAGTAGGATTCAGCAGAAAAAAAAAGTTATGAGAGAAGTTTAAGCGAAAATTAGGAAGTCACAGTCCTCTATCAAGAAGAATTTCTGCTTTCACTCCCATCAGAACTCCTATTAATGTAGCAACTTCCAAGATACAATTATTTGCATCCCAAAATCACACATGAAAAGGCCTTAGATGGCTCATGCTCTGAAAAATTAATTATAAAATAGTAATTGAATAACAACTGTTCCCAGTACTGCGTAGCATTAAAAAGAATTAAAGCATAATGCCTGACCTCAAAAACCCTGCCATCTAATTGGAGAAATAAATCAAACCCTTATGAAAATAACAAAATGCATGATGATGTATAAATGATGTAGTGAGTCAAGGAAAACATTTAAAAGTAGGATGAAGCCTTAAGAGAATGCCTAATATGAGAGGAACATGACCATGGGGAAGAATCATTTCATCACTGGGACTCTGCCTGAGGCCTGCAAAAGATGTTGTTGTTTAGTCGCTAAGTCATGTCTGACTCTTGTGACCCCATGGACTGTAGCCCACCAGGCTCCTCTGTCTGTGGGATTTCCCAGGAAGAATATTGGAATGGGCTGCCATTTCCTTCTCCAGGGGATTTTCCTGACCCAGGGAACGAACGCGTATCTCCTGCATTGGCAGGTGGATTCTTTACCACGGAGCCACCCGGGAAGCCCATAAAAGATGTTAACGCACAGCAGTATGAGATTTTTTACTCTAAATTTATGCTACCTTCTTACTGTTTTCATAATGGAAGATAAGATGGTTTTAGGATAGTCCCTAAGCCTGGGATCCCAATCCTTTCCCTACTGCTTTGCTATGCTCTACATCTTTCTCATACACACAAACGTGCTTTCTTTTGACCAAAGTTCCGAGTATGCCTTTGCATAATCTGGAGTATATCGTGAAGAAGACCTTAAAATCTGTGTATAAATTAATTTCCAGCTATCATTGTCAGTAATTTTAAATTCTACTTGGCAACCTGAAGTCGGTTTTATATTTTTTTTTTCTTTTTTTTTTTGGTTGGCTGCCCTAGGCCTTCATTGCAGCATACTACTACTACTACCAAGTCGCTTCAGTCGTGTCCGACTCTGTGCGAACCCACAGACGGCAGCCCACCAGGCTCTGTTGTCCCTGGGATTCTCCAGGCAAGAACACTGGAGTGGGTTGCCATTTCCTTCTCCAATGCGTGAAAGTGAAAAGTGAAAGTGAAGTCGCTCAGTCGTGTCTGACTCTTCACGACCCCATGGACTGCAGCCTACCAGACTCCTCTGTCCATGGGATTTTCTAGGCAAGAGTACTGGAGTGGGGCGCCATTGCCTTCTCCTCATTGCAGCATGCAAACTCTTATTTGTGGCATATGGGATCTAGTTCCCTGACCAGGGTTGGAACCCGGGTTCCCTGCATTGGGAGCATGAAGTCTCAGCCACTGGACTACCAGGGAAGTCCCTGAAGTCAGTTCTTCTAACTGTTACATGTGTGAGTTGACACTGGGAATTTAAAATGCACTGTACAGAATGTAAGACGAAATAAGCCTGGGAGGGCAGGGAAGATGGCAGTGTAGGAAGTGCTAGGAATTTGTCTCCCAACCTGCACGACGTGGAAGTGGCCAAGTCTGTCTTCTGTAATTATTTTAGAATTTCAGAGTCTATTCAAAGGCTTGCAGCTTCGTGGGGGAAGACGAGCCTGGTAAACTGTGCTTAATTTTGGTCAGTTTCAGCCTCGGGCAACAGGCGATCTGCATCCTCCCGCGCCCCAGCCCACGGCCGCCAGCTGGACCAGCGCTCTTAGAGGGGCTTGCTGGAGCCAGAGTGATGATAAGGACTTCGTCCTTCAAGTAATGGGTCTGGGTTCTGATCACTGACAGCTGCCTCTGGTCGCGGAGGGGCAGACACAGGCGGGCAGGCAGCTGCATTTTCCACCATCATTGTTTCATGCCCCTCTACCTGAAGCACCTTCCAGGGGATTTAAAGAGACAATCGCTATTTTATGCCCTTTATTCTTCCATTTTCCCCCTTTTGGGTTATTTAAGGATTAGTTACACATACGGGGAGATTTAGAAAGTTACCACTTATGCCCAGTGTGCAGGCTTTCCTTAGATCTGAGAAAACTTTAAGTTTATATGCTTCAAGCTGATCCCTAACACAGAGACAACTACACACAAAAAAATTTAAAAAAAAAAAAAAAAAGAACAAGAAATTCTAAAATTTGTACGGAACCGCAAAGGACTTTGAATAGCCCGAGCAATTTTGAGAAGAGGAACAAAGCTGGAGGCATCACACGTTCTGATTTCAAACTCTATTACAAAGCTGCTGCTGCTGCTAAGTCGCTTCAGTCGTGTCCAACTCTGTGCGACCCCAAAGACGGCAGCCCACTAGGCTCCCCTGTCCCTGGGATTCTCCAGGCAAGAACACTGGAGTGGGTTGCCATTTCCTTCCCCAATGCATGAAAGTGAAAAGTGAAGTGAAGTCGCTTAGTCGTGTCTGACTCTTCACGACCCCATGGACTGCAGCCTACCAGGCTCCTCCATCCATGGGATTTTCCAGGCAAGAGTACTGGAGTGGGGTGCCATTGCCTTCTCCAATATTACAAAGTACTAGTAATCAAAACACTATGATATTGGCGTAGAAACAGACATATAGATCAATGGAACAGAGTAGTGAGGTCAGAACTAAACCCATGCATATATGTTCAATTAATTTACAACAAGTTTACTATTAGGAAAGGACAGTCTGTCTTCAGTAAATGATGCTGGAGAAACAAGCCACGTGCAGAAGAAGAAAACTGAACCATGATCTTATACCAAACAGTTACACAAAACTTACTCAAAATAGATTAAAGACTTGAAACCATAAAAATTCTAGAAGAAATAGGCAGTAAGCGCCTTGACCTTGGTCTCGGTGATGACTTTTTGGATTTGACACCAAATCAAAGGCAACAAAAGTGGGACTATATCAAACTAAAAAGCTTCTACACAGCAAACAACAACAAAAAAAAAAGAAATCACCAATGCAGTGAAAAGGCGGCATACTGAGAGGAAGAAAATATTTACAAACATGTGCCTGATGAAGGGTTAATATTCAAAATAAAGAAACTCAAGCAACTCAATGGGATTAAAAATGGGCAGAGGAAGTGTATAGACATTTCTCCAAAGAAGACATGCAGATGAGCAGTAGGTACATGAAAAGTTGCTCGACATCACTAACCATCAGGGAAATACAAACCAATACCACAATAAGTCATCATCTCACATCTGTTAGACTGGCTACTCTCAAAAAGACAAGGGCTAACGAGTGTTGGTGGGGGTGAGCGAATCACTGTGCATTGTTGGTGGGAATGTAGACTGGTACAGCCACTAGGGAAAACAGTGTGGAGTTTCCTCAAAAAATTAAAAGTAGAATTACCATGTGATCCAGCAATCCTACTTCTGGGTATTTATCCTAAGGAAGCAAAAACACTAACTCAAAAAGATATCGACAACTCCGGGTTCGTTACAGCATTATTTACAAAGGCTGAAACATGAAAACACTATTAGTGTCTGTCAAAGTATGAATGTATAAGGAAAATGATCCTATGTATAGAAGGGGAAGATTGGACACAACAGCAGAGAAAGGATTAGTAAACTTGAAGATAGCTCAAAATAAATCATTTAAACTGAAACACAAAGAGTAAAATATTAGGAGGGAAACAAAGAACACCTCAATGGGCCTGTGAGTTTAACACATGTGTGGTCAGGATTCCAGAAAAAGGGAGACAGAAAACAAAGTTGGAATAATATTTGAAGAAATTTTAATCAAAATTCCAAATTTGATCAAAAAAGAAACCCACAGACAGGAAAATCAGTGAATCCCAACCAGAAAAGAAAATATACCTACGAAGAAAATCACACCTACACACATCATAGTCAAACTGCTGAAAACCAAAGACAAAGATAAGATCTTATAGGTGCTGGGTCTTGAGAGATACAGATGCCAAAGCCTTTGACTGTGTGGATCACAACAAACTGTGGAAAATTCTGAAACAGATGGGAATACCAGACCACCTTATCTGCCTCCTGAGAAACCTATATGCAGGTCAGGAAGCAACAGTTAGAACTGGAAATGGAACAACAGACTGGTTCCAAATAGGAAAAGGAGTTCGTCAAGGCTGTATATTGTCACCCTGTTTATTTAACTTATATGCAGAGTACATCATGAGAAACGCTGGACTAGAAGAAACACAAGCTGGAATCAAGATTGCAGGGAGAAATATCAATAACCTCAGATATGCAGATGACACCACCCTTAGGGCAGAAAGTGAAGAGGAACTAAAAAGCCTCTTGAGGAAAGTGAAAGAGGAGAGTGAAAAAGTTGGCTTAAAGCTCAACATTCAGAAAACGAAGATCATGGCATCTGGTCCCATCACCTCATGGGAAATAGATGGGGAAACAGTGGAAACAGTGTCAGACTTTATTTTTCTGGGCTCCAAAATCACTGCAGATGGTGACTGCAGCCATGAAATTAAAAGACGCTTACTCCTTGGAAGGAAAGCTATGACCAACCTAGATAGCATATTCAAAAGCAGAGACATTACTTTGCCAACAAACGTCCGTCTAGTCAAGGCTATGGTTTTTCCTGTGGTCATGTATGGATGTGAGAGTTGGACTGTGAAGAAGGCTGAGCACCGAAGAATTGATGCTTTTGAACTGTGGTGTTGGAGAAGACTCTTGAGAGTCCCTTGGACTGCAAGGAGATCCAACCAGCCCATTCTGAAGGAGATCAGCCCTGGGATTTCTTTGGAAGGACTGATGCTGAAGCTGAAACTCCAGTACTTTGGCCACCTCATGCGAAGAGTTGACTCATTGGAAAAGACTCTGATGCTGGGAGGGATTAGGGGAAGGAGGAGAAGGGGCCAACAGAGGATGAGATGGCTGGATGGCATCACTGACTCGATGGACGTGAGTCTGAGTGAACTCCGGGAGTTGGTGATGGACAGGGAGGCCTTGTGTGCTGCGATTCATGGGGTCGCAAAGAGTCGGACACGACTGAGCGACTGATCTGATCTGATCTGATCTAGGCTTCCCTGGTGGCTCAGACGGTAAAGTGTCTGCCTGCAATGCAGGAGACCTGGGTTCAATTCCTGGGTTGGGAAGATCCCCTGGAGAAGGAAATGGCAATCCACTCCAGCACACTTGCCTGGAAAATCCCATGGACTGAGGAGCCTGATAGGCTACAGTCCATGGGGTCACAAAGAGTCAGACAGGACTGAGCGACTTCACTTTCACTTTCGGCTTCCTTAGTGATTCAGACAGTAAAGAATCTGCCTGCAATGCAGGAGACCCGGGTTCAATCCCTGGGTTGAGAAGACCCCCTGGAGGAGGGCAAGGCAACCCACTCTTGAATTCTTGCCTGGAGAATCCCATGGACAGAGGAGCCTGGAGGGCTATAGTCCAGGGGATCAGAAAGAGTCAGACATGACTGAGCAGTCCTAGACTTACTGGACATGTTGAATCTAGAATTCTTGGTAAGTGCATCCACATTGATAAACCTGGTCCCATCTAGCTTTGTAATTTGTCCTGTTTGGTCAATGCCCTTGTTATCCATTCCAAGCATCTTGTGTAGGTGAGTTAGGAGAATCCTGCATTCTTTTGGGATATACTTTTTCTCTTCCTTGAGTAGGTTTTGTGATTCACTCTAGGCCATGTAGAAATTTATTTTTAAAAATGTTTTATTTGGAAATAGTTTCAAACTTATAGAAAAACTACAAGAATAAAAATTAAAATTATCTCAATACCTGTTAGAAGTAGAATTGTGTCCCCCCAAAACAGACATAGAATGCCTGAACAACTATGGATGGAGGTTCATGACATTGTACAGGAGACAGGGATCAAGACCATCCCCAAGAAAAAGAAATGCAAAAAGGCAAAATGGTTGTCTGAGGAGGCCTTAAAAATAGCTATGATTAGAAGAGAAGCTAAAAACAAAGGAGAAAAGGAAAGATACACCCATTTGAATGCAGAGTTCCAAAGAATAGCAAGGAGAGATTAAGAAAGCCTTCCTCAGCGATCAGTGCAAAGAAATAGAGGAAAACAATAGAATGGGAAAGACTAGAGATCTCTGCCAAAAAATTAGAGATACCAAGGGAACATTTCATGCACATGGGCTCAATAAAGGACAGAAATGATATGGACCTAACAGAAGCAGAAGATATTAAGAAGAGGTGACAAGAATACATGGAAGAACTACACAAAAAAGATCTTCACGACCTAGATAATCACAGTGGTGTGATCACTCACCTAGAGCCAGACATCCTGGAATTCGAGGTCAAGTGGGCCTTAGGAAGCATTTCTACGAACAAAGCTAGTGGAGGTGATGGAATTCCAGTTGAGCTGGAAAAGGTGATGCTGTGAAAGTGCTGCACTCAATATGTCAGCAAAGTTGGAAAACTTAGCAGTGGCCACAGGAATAGAAAAGGTCAGTTTTCATTCTAATCCCAAAGAAAGGCAATGCCAAAGACTGTTCAAACTACCGCACAATTGCACTCACCTCATACGCTAGAAAAGTAATGATCAAAATCCTCCAAGCCAGGCTTCAACAGTATGTGAACCGTGAACTTCCAGATGTTTAAGCTGGATTTAGAAAAGGCAGCAGAACCAGAGATCAGATTGCCAACATTCATTGGATCTTTGAAAAAGCAAGAGAATTCCAGAAAAATATCTACTTCTGCTTTATTGACTATGCCAAAGCCTTTGACTGTGTGGATCACAATAAACTGTGGAATATTCTGAAAGAGAAGGGACTACCAGACCACCTGACCTGACTCTTGAGAAATCTGTATGGAGATCAGGAAGCAACAGTTAGGATTGGACATGGAACAACAGACTGGTTCCAAATAGGGAAAGGAGTACATCAAGGAGTACTGTCACCCTGCTTATTTAACTTACACACAGAGTACATCATGAGAAACACTGGGCTGGATGAAGCACAAGCTGGAATCAAGATTGTTGGGAGAAATATGAATAACATGACACCACCCTCATGGCAAAAAGTGAAGAAGAACTAAGGAGCCTGTTGATGAAAGTGAAAGAGGAAAGTGAAAAAGTTGGCTTAAAACTCAACATTCAGAAAAGTAAGATCATGGCATCTGGTCCCATCACTTCATGGCAAATAGATGGGGAAACAGTGGAAACAGGGACAGACTTTATTTTGGGGGGCTCCAAAATCACTGCAGATGGTGACTGCAGCCAAGAAAAAGACGCTTGCTCCTTGGAGGAAAAGTTACGACCAACCTAGACAGCACATTAAAAAGTGAAGACATTACTTTACCAACAAAGGTCTGTCTAGTCAAAGCTATGGCTTTTCTAGTAGACATGTATGGATGTGAGAACTGGACTATAAAGAAAGGTGAGTGCTAAAGAATTGATGCTTTAGAACTGTGGTGTTGGAGAAGACTCTTGAGAGTCCCTTGGACTGCAAAGAGATCCAACCAGTCCATCCTAAAGGAGACCAGTCCTGGGTGTTCATTGGAAGGACTGATGCTGAAGCTGAAACTCCAATACTTTGGCACCTGACGTGAAGAACTGACTCATTTGAAAAGACCTTGATGCTGGGAAAGATTGAAGGTGGGAGGAGAAGGGGATGACAGAGGATGAGATGGTTGGATGGCATCACCGACTCAATGGACATGAGTTTGAGTGAACTCCAGGAGTTGGTGATAGACAGGGAGGCCTGGCGTGCTGCAGTCCATCGGGTTGCAAAGAGTCATACACGACTGAGCAACAGAACTGAACTGAACTGAAGACAAATACTGGATTGGCCAAGAAATTTGTTCAGGTTTTTCTGTTACATCTTTTGGGAAAACCTGAACGAACTTATTGGTTAACCCAGTATTTAGGTGGAGACCTTTCAAAATTAGTAAGTTTGCTAGAAAATAGCTAGAAGTCTTATGTTAAACTGGCAAAAAGTCAGAGGCATTCTAAATTAATTGGCATCTAAATTATAGCCTGCCCTAGTTCCCTTATTTAGCCCCTAGCTTTCACTAGAGAACTGAAGACTCAAGAACAGGTACACAGCTTTGTTTTGGTTTCTGTTTTGTAATCCTAGACCCAAAACATAGTGTTTAATGATTAATCAGTCATTTTTGCCATATGCTTCCCTTGTGGTTCAGCTGGTAAAGAATCTGCCTGCAATGCAATGCAGGAGACCTGGGTTCCATCCCTGGGTTGGGAAGATCCCCTGGAGAAGGGAACGGCTACCCACGCCAGTATTCTGGCCTGGAGAATTCCATGGACTGTATAGTCCATGGGGTTACAAAGAGTTGGACACGACTGAGCGGCTTTCACTTCACTTTGCCATTTGAAAACCTTACACAATTTATACATGCAAATCTATGAAATAATGAAAAAATGTTCAAGCCCTCAATTTTTTTTGATCTTCACTTTATTCCATAAAAATTATCAATTTCATACCTTCTTCTTTTCTACAAAGCCAACAGAATTCTATCATCAAGCAATCCATCCCGGCCTACAGAGTGAACAGAAAAGCAGGCTGTTTCTGTGTATAATCACAGGACATGAAACAGCTTTAGGAACCATAATGCTTTCTAAAGCGCTAGTACAGTTCAGGTATGGAGGAGCTGAGGGGAAAGCAGTGGCTCTTACCTAAAGATATCACTGAGGATGCTAATGAAACAAAACCAAGTTTTTAAAATTTGGGGTAGGACTTCCGTGGTGGCCCACTGATTGAAAAAAAAAATGCAGGGCACTAAGGTTCAATCCCTGGTCCAGAAAGATTCCACACGCCAGGAAGTAACCAAGCCTATACGCACTGTAACTCCTGAGTCTGCAAGCCTAGAGCCAGTGCTCCACAAGGAGAGAGTACCCCGGCTCCTGGCAACTAGAGAAAGCCCAGCGCAGCAACGAAGACCCAGCGCAACCAAGAATAAATAATTTTTTAAAATTAGGGGTAAGTGGGGAGATACTAAAGTTGCCGTTTGTAGAATGGTACCTGTGAGCAACATAGCAAAACAAAAGAATCCCAACCTTGACAGATTCGGTGAGGTTGGCGCTTTACATGGTGTTGCAAGGCCTGGTCCTCTTGGGGCTTTCCTCTAAAACTAACTTGATAATTCACCACTAACTTTACAATTGTTTTTCAGTTATTATAATTAGGAAGTACCTATATTAGGCTTCACACATAACCATAGCATTGCCTGAGAAAAATACACAACCTGAAGTTGCTAGTTAAATTGTATTCAGGGACCTTATTGGGGACCACAGCCCAGGAGATGGCCTCCAGCTCTGCAGAACTGCTCCAAAGAGCTAAGGCAGGCGTCAGGATATACAGGAGTTTTTGCTGAAAACAAAACAAAACAAAACAAAAAAACAAAACACATTGTTAGACCCAAGACTCTGGGCTCATTGAAATTACTCTTCAGATACACATCTTTAGTAGGGACAGTATGCTTTTTTTTCTCCATCCTAAATGCCCCTCCTGGGGCACTAATATAAGTCCGGCTGGGGGTACTGGCAGACAATATGCATTGTTTATCGGAATGGCAGGCGACATCCCCTGTCCACAATAGTGATGTATATATTCATATTTATTTAACATATCTATAACTTTTCCATGTATGAAGTGTATAGTAATTTTTTTTTTCAAACAGATCAGTTTTGAATCCCTAACCTTGGTTTTAAACCCAAAATATCAGTGGTACTAGAACTTGCTTAAACTTTCGTATATAGACCCTGGATTGAAAACCAAAGGAAGGTTCACAACCCAAATTTTGGCACATTCTTCCTGTTCGGCAAATAAATACTGCTTCCCCCGGTTCCTAAGTGCGGCTTCCCTTCCCGAGAGCACGGGAGACTGTTTAGTTTTGATCTGGCGAAAATGACATCGATCCCGGCTGGAATGGATAATTAAAACAGCTACTTTCTGCAGGTCATAGGTCCCTAACACTGTAAACCCGGGGCGCCAACAGGTATAAACGACTCAGTAGCTCCCAGCCCGCAGCCAAGCACTGGCAAAGCGTTCACGCTGCAATAGCTCAAGAAACGCTCGCGGGAGAAACCAGAGAATAAAGGCGCGGCGGCAGTGACACGTGGCCGAGCGGAAGGTCCTAACAAGCAGCCCGATCGCCGCCGGGACCGCGGGACCACAACCCGCGCAGACCTTTGGGAGCGTCCACTCCGCCGGTGACCCCCGGCCGAGGGGCTCCTGGCACCGCCCTGGGCCCACCCCCGCCTTTCCGGCGTCTTGTGGCCGCCCGGGCTGCGAGCGCGCAGGCTCCTCGGGGGCACAGGGGTTGCGCCCCGAACCTGCGGACAGGCTCCCGCTGCTCCGCGGCCTCGGAGATCGGGACGCTCCCGGGGAGCTGCCCGCCCGAGGCCCCGCCAGGCGCAGGCGCGGAGGCCGCCCGCAAACCCGGAAGCGCTCGGTGCGTCCCGCGCCGGCGTAGTAGCGGCCCCGGCGGCGGCCAGGCCCGCGGCATCCCCCGCCCCGAGGTCCGGCGGGCTCGGGCCGCGTCATGTCCGCCCAGGGCGACTGCGAGTTTCTGGTGCAGCGAGCCCGCGAGCTGGTGCCGCAGGACCTGTGGGCCGCCAAGGCTTGGCTCATCACGGCGCGCAGCCTCTATCCGGCCGACTTCAACATCCAGGTGAGGCCGGGCGGGCGTGCGGGGGGCGCGGCTCCCACTGACTTGCGCCCCCCAGCCTCCCATCCTCCCCGAGAAGCCAGCCTGGGGACTCCGGGTCGGCTGGCCGGGCTGGGGCCACGGGAGCCTCAGCTGCCCTGCAGCCGGGCCCGCGCCGGGTGCCGCGGGGGAAGGGCCGCCCGCGGGGGCGGAGGCGGGATGGGGGTGTCCTGGGTGCCTGCGCGGGCGAGCTGGGGCGCGGGGTGCTGACCACAGGAGCTCACCTGGGCGGTGGCTGCTTGAAGGGGGGAATGCCGCGGGTCTGCAGTCACCGCCGCTGTGCGTAAAGGTATCAGAGTAGCATGAACCGCAGAAACCTACACACCGTTCCCGGGAACCCGATGATGAAGGCGGCGGCCTATTGGGCGCCGGCGACCTCGGATCCCGTGCCTGCACTAACCTGGGCCCGGGTTGTGAGCGACCGAGCCCTGAGGCTTCATTGACCGGGTGTTGCCCGACCCTAGGACCTCCAGGGGCGGGACGGCGCGGGCTCTGAGGGTCTGTGTCGCCAGGTGATGCTCGACCTTAGGACCTCCAGGGACGGGGCGGAATGAGGGGGTGGGGGCCTCTGATGGTCAGTGTCAGCAGGTGGTGCCAGATCCTAGGCCCTCCAGGGGTGGGGACGGTGGAGGAGCAGGCCGGGAGGGGGGCAGAGGGCCTGACCCCGCCCCGGCTGTGTTGCAGTATGAGATGTACACCATCGAGCGGAATGCGGAGCGGACGGCCACCGCCGGCAGGCTGCTCTACGACATGTGAGTGGGGAGCTTCCCCGACCTCCTGGGGTGGGGAGTTGATTTCTGTCTGTCGAAGAGGGAGTTGCGGGGAGGTCTGAAGTTCTGCGGGTCCGGTACCTAAAGCGTACTTTTTCATGGGTCTAGGCCTTCCGTTAGCTGCAGAGAAGTCTAACTAGGTCTTATTCTTGTTAAAACTCTTCTATTCAGTCATTTATTTTGGAAATAATACACGCTCTTCTCAGAAGTTTAGACAGTACTGAAGCATAGAGAATAATGAGTGGAAGTCCCTCCTGGCCTCAGCACACACAGCACACATGAGTAGGTTCTGGGGGAGCGGTGGCCGCAGTGAGCGCTACTGCTCACCCACCGCGATGGACCCTTTTCCAGGTCAACATGTAAAGATCTGTTTAGTTCTTTTTCACGTCTGCAGAGCATTTCACCCCTCTTTTATTGGGGGACATTTAGGGAGCTTCCAGTTGGTTGAGATTATATTCAAGAGTGTCAGAAAGTAATTTTGTACTCAGGTTTTGGTGTTTTTCTTTAGATTCTTCAACATAGGTTTGCATAGTCAAAGGGTGCGTGGATTTTAAATTTTGATGTACTATCAGACTGCTTTCCAAAAAGTGCCATTCCTGTTTACATCTCCATGGCCAGTGTGTAAAAGTGTTGCTTTCCCATAGCGTTGCCAGCACTTGGATATTATCAGTCTTTCCATCAGCTGTTAATTTTCACCAGTGCCACAGGAGAAAGGGCTTCCCCAGTGGCTCAGCAGTAAAGAATCTGCCCACAATGCCGGAGATGTGGGCTCGATTCCTGGGTTAGGAAGATCCTCTGGAGGAGGGCATGGCAACTCACTCCAGTACTCTTGCCTGGAGAATCCAATAGACAGGGGCGCCTGGTAGGCTACAGTCTATAGGGTCGCAAGAGAGTTGGACACGACTGAAGTGACCATGCACTCATGCGCAGGAGAAAACAGCATCTTGCTATTTTTAAAAACGTGTGTTCAGTATATTACTAGTAAGACTGAGTATCTTTTCAAATGATATTTGGCTATTTGTATTTTTTCTATGATTTGCCTTTGCCCATTTTTTCTTTCTGAATGTTGAGCTTTAAGCCAACTTTTTCACTCTGCTCTTTTACTTTCATCAAGAGGCTTTTTAGTTCCTCTTCACTTTGTGCCATAAAGGTGGTGTCATCTGCATATCTGAGGTTATTGATATTTCTCCCGGCAATCTTGATTCCAGCTTGTGCTTCTTCCAGCCCAGCGTTTCTCATGATGGACTCTGCACAGAAGTTAAATAAGCAGGGTGAAAATATACAGCCTTGACGTACTCCTTTTCCTATTTGGAACCAGTCTGTTGTTCCATGTCCAATTCTAACTGTTGCTTCCTGACCTGCATATAGGTTTCTCAAGAGGCAGGTCAGGTGGTCTGGTATTCCCATCTCTTTCAGAATTTTCCACAGTTTATTGTGATCCACACAGTCAAAGGCTTTGGCATAGTCAATAAAACAGAAATAGATGTTTTTCTGGAACTCTCTTGCTTTTTCCATGATCCAGCAGATGTCGGCAATTTGGTCTCTGGTTCCTCTGCCTTTCCTAAAATCAGCTTGAACATTTAGAAAACTAAGATCATGGCATCTGGTCCCATTACTTCATGGGAAATAGATGGGGAAACAGTGGAAACAGTGTCAGACTTTATTTTTTGGGGCTCCAAAATCACTGCAGATGGTGACTGCAGCCATGAAATTAAAAGACGCTTACTCCTTGGAAGGAAAGTTATGACTAACCTAGATAGCATATTGAAAAGCAGAGAAATTACTTTGCCAACAAAGATCTGTCTAGTCAAGGCTATGGTTTTTCCAGTGGTCATGTATGGATGTGAGAGTTGGACTGTGTAGAAAGCTGAATGCCGAAGAATTGATGCTTTTAAACTGTGATGTTGGAGAAGACTCTTGAGAGTCCCTTTGACTGCAAAGAGATCCAGCCAGTCCGTCCTAGGGGAGACCAGTCCTGGTGTTCATTGGAAGGACTGATGCTGAGGCTGAAACTCCAATACTTTGGCCACCTCATGCTAAGAATTGACTCATTGGAAAAGACCCTGATTCTGGGAGGGATTGGGGGCAGAAGTAGAAGGGGATGACAGAGGATGAGATGGCTGAATGGCATCACTGACTGGATGCACATGAGTTTGGGTGAAATCCGGGAGTTGGTGATGGACAGGAAGGCCTGGCATGCTGCGATTCATGGGATCGCAAAGGGTCGGACTGAGCGGCTGAACTGAACTGAACTGATTTTTTCTTTGGGGAGGTTTTTTTTTTTCCTTGTTTGCTTTTCAGGAGTGCTTTACATATTATGGTCATTTGTCTTTTCGCTTGTTATAAAAGCTTAAGTCTATTGTAAGGACCCTCATTTTTCTTAGTTTTTATTTTTATATCTTTATTTTGGTTTGGTTTATCTATGTATTCACTTGGGATAAAGAAAAATGTGTTTTTCTGTGATGCTACTGTTTTTACTTTCTTTTTTGGATGCTATATAGAATCTGACATTTTAATTTAATGCATTCGTTTTTAAAAATAGGTTTGTGAATTTCCCAGATCAGCCGGTGGTGTGGAGAGAGATCAGCATTATTACCTCAGCATTAAGAAACGATTCACAGGATAAACAAACCCAATTCTTAAGAAGTAAGAGCAAAGTGATAACGTAATAGTGTATAACTTACTACTTCCAGAATGTCAAATTGTCTGTAGTAATTTCACACAAAAAAAGCCACATCTGTGGTATTGGTACCCATGTATGTATTTTGTTCTTGGCCTCTACAGATGTCACTTGGTCCCTTGAGCATTTGCTTAGAACCCTTTAAATTTATTAATGGATGTGGATATTAGCCTGGGAACTGAATATATTTTCACAGATTCTGCAGTAATCAGAAAGCATATGTAGATTATGCAGACCTCCACAGAACAGGAGAGAATCTTTTAGTAATTTATGACCTTTCTCATTGACCTTCATTCTGTGTTGGGTGCCATAGCCAATCCAATATTTCAGATTCTGGACGAAAAAGGAAGTAGATGGTTCACGCCATTTCAGCTGATGTGCATGCTTTTTATCTCAGCCGGCAGCAAGCACTGTTGTGACCCTTCCCAGACGTCATTCTTCTCTTCTAGATCCAGTGCGGCCTCCAGATATTTCGCGGTCATTCCACAAACATCTTATGCCCAACACCCTGACCTGGAAGCCTTCCGGGTTGTGGGTGAAATCCGCAGTAGCAGTTCTTTTACTTAATGAATCCCAAAGATACTTCACTTATATACTAAGAAGCGGTTCTTCACTCAGTATATCCCATTCTGTGCATGACGACGCCTTCTGTCCTCTTTCGATTCTGCATTTTCTTTCTGAAAGACTTCACAAAGTGAAATGTATTGTGTACAGGTTTATTTGAAACTCTTCCTGGGCGAATCCAGTGTGAAATGTTACTGAAGGTTACGGAACAATGCTTCAACACTTTGGAACGTTCAGAAATGCTGCTTCTACTTCTGAGACGCTTCCCTGAAACCGTGGTGCAACATGGGGTAAGATAAAGTTGATCAGTGGAGTCACAAGTGTGTTTAAGAGCTAGAGTGTGTATATTATTCTAAAGTAGATTATTCTCATTCTGAGGAGTGCCAGGAAAGATTGAACTCAAATCAAAGGAATCCTTGTTGGTAAAGCTAGAAGGATGTCACTGTTACCAGACTCTGAAATTCCAGTAGAAATTGTCTTAGCAGAGTAAGGAAATAAGCACCAAGCATGACAGTGCTTTTATTGTTGTTGCTCTTGTTCAGTCGCTCAGTCGTGCGCGACTCTTGGAACCCCATGGACTGCAACACCCCAGGCTTCCCTCCTCCATTATCTCCCGGAGCTCGCTCAAACTCATGTTCACTGACTCGGTGACGCCATCCAACCGTCTCATCCTCTATCATCCCCTCCTCCTCCTGCCTTCAATCTTTCCCAGCATCAGGGTCTTTTCCAGTGAGTCCGCTCTCATATCAGGTGGCCAAAGTGCTAATTATTTTCAATTTGTAAAGTATAGTAGAGTTTTTTAAAATAATCTATTTCATAGTTTTCAACTCTGTGTTTGAATTTAAAGGCGCACCATAGTTGGTAGTGTGAACGGGCACATTCTTCACATGGCTGTGCCGTGTGGTCACTTTTTTCCCTGCTCTGCCCTTTCCTCATACGTCCAGTCGTTACTGAGTGTTGTTGGCAGACACTAGTCAGCGTGCGGTCGCTCCTGGAGGTGGACAGCATCCTGCTTTGCAGCTGCGTTCGTCACTTCCCATCGCCTGTAATGGAGAGCTGGGCTTCAGATGATTAACTCTTAATTCAAACCCTTTGGCTTATTCTTTCTGGCTCCACTTTCCTGGCTGCTGCCCCGGTTAACCTTCTCTGTATCTCTGTGTGTTAGTTTCAAGGGGCTGCTGTAACAAAGTACCAGAACCTGGGTGCCTTAAAACAACAGGAATGTATTCTCTCACAGCCCCAAATCAAGGCATGGCCAGGGCCGTGCTCCCTGTGAAGGCTTGGGGAGGACTCGTGCCCATCTCTTCCTGGCTCCCGGGGCACCAGCAATCCTTGTTGTTCCTTGGCTCTTGGCTTCATCATCCGGTTCCCACCCCTGTTGTCATCTGGCCATCTTTTCGTGTCGTCCCTGTGTCTGTGCAGGACCTTATAAAAACACCAGTCATTGGATTACGACCCACCCTGATCCCGAATGACTTCATCTTAACTGATTACCTCTATGAAGACCTTTTTTATAAGATATACATGCGAGATCACATCCTGACGTTCTGAGTGGACATAAATTTTGCAGGGGGCAATGTTCAACCTAGAGTCCTCCCTGACTTTAACTTCGGGCCTCGTGTAATCATTCACAGGGTAACCCCTCCTCTCACCCCATGTCATCAGGTTGCAGGGAAGACAGTGTGGAGGTCTTGGTGGGTTTGTGCAAGCCAGCTCTCCACTGGGCTAGGGTGTCAGAATGGGACGGTGGCCTGCAGACCCAAACCGCTCTGTCCTACCTAGTCCAGGCTGTGCGACTGGCTACTCCTGGCAACTCTTGCAAGTGCGAAGTTTTGTCTACATAATACATCTTGGTGTAGGGAATAAAGTCAGTTTCCGAATTTCTTAGAAAAATCTCTTCATCTCTGTTATCATTCTGTCTAACTCCAGTGCTTCCATTAAGTTTTTTAGACATTTGATTGGTGTTTTAATTTTACTGGTTCAGAGAATAAGATGACAGATGAACGTGGGATTCCCTTCCGGGCAAGGTTGCTGATGGATTCTCTTGTTTTCTAGCCTTTAAAGTGAGAATTCTTGTTTCTCAGGGAAGTTTGAATATACAAACTATGTTGTAAATCAGTAAATCAGATGCACTGTTTCTTCCTGTAATTCGGACATCTGAAACTTAACACGTTTAAATGATGAGGTGTGTTTTGAAACAGGTTGGCCTTGGGGAGGCACTCTTAGAGGCTGAGACTATTGAGGAACAAGAATCTCCTGTCAACTGCTTTAGAAAATTATTCGGTAAGAAAAATTGCATCTCGTATTAATTCCTTATGCTCAGTAGAATGTGCTGGGGGTGTCATTTCAGAAATAAGGTCATTTGTAGAAAGCAAAGGAATTCTTCATATTGTGGGATTTAAATCCTTGTTAATTTTTTTGGTTCAGAAAGCATTTTAACCAACTTCTAAATTTTTGTTATGTAATAGTTAATACCTCTGAAAGAATACATGTAACCATGTATTGGGGTGTGAATAATAAGAAATAATAATAAACACCTGTCACTCATGATGTAACGTCTTCGTCTCCTTGCTGACTCCGTCCACTAGCGTCCCTCTACATTGCAGTTTTCAAATAACTGTGCCATAAGGGAGTTCTTTTCTTCCTATCTACTCTTGGCCAAGTGAACTAAAAACTAAACTTGGTTTTTGCCAGAACCCAAGAGCAGCCAAACAGCTTAATCAGTTTTTCCTCGTTTTTCCTTCTCAACAGTGTGTGATGTCCTTCCGCTAATAATTAACAACCACGACGTTCGGCTGCCTGCCAATTTGCTGTATAAGTACTTAAACAAAGCAGCTGAGTTTTACATAAATTATGTTACTAGATCGACTCAGATAGAGAATCAGCATCAAGGTAAGTGGGAATAGCTTGCAATTTATTTTTTTGTCCTTTTTCATTTTGTAAAATTTCCAGCTCAGAAGTCCCTCAGTGTTTTGATTATTCTCCTCTGGATATGTACCAGTTTGATAGTCTTTTTAAAAGAGGGTTCCTAGAAAAAAAACACTACGCTTAAGAGAGAAGACTTTTCTGGAACCAGCTTTACCCCTCGATTGAAAGAGTGAAGCTGCTGAACTTGTAAGGTTAGCTTCGTACGTGGACCCAGCTCACAGGTCCCTTCCTGCTCCCCCAGGGGTGGACACAAGCGTGTTGAGGTTCTGTGTTCTTGCCTCTTGCATGGGAAGTCAGACCTTTTTTTTCTCTATTAAGTACCAGCCACATAAAGAGTAAGTAGTGAGGCATCCATGGCGGTCCAGTGGTTAAGACGGCACTTCCAGTGCAGGGGGTGAAGGTTCGATCCCTGGTCGGGGAACTGAGATCCCACATGCTGCGGGGCATGGCCAAAAATAAATAATAAAGGCTTTTTTTTTTTTTTTTTAAGTAAGTAACATTAATTAATTGTAAACTTTTTTTTTTTTTTCACATCTCAGGTGCTCAGGAAACATCTGATTTAATGTCACCGAGCAAACGTAGCTCTCAGAAGTACATAATAGAAGGGCTGACGGAAAAATCGTCCCAGATTGTGGACCCTTGGGAGAGATTGTTTAAGATTTTGAACGTTGTTGGAATGAGGTGTGACTGGCAGATGGATAAAGGAAGACGGTAAAAACGCGTTCATTTCCAAGACTGCACAACAAATCATTTGATAGCATAATCTCTAAAAAAGTAAAATACTTTTTTCTAGAAGCATATAGTATGTGGGTATACCTCTGTCAGGGGCAGTTCTGTAACTCTCAGTATTTATGCAGGAGTGTAGTTTTTTACTTCATTAAAAGATTCCCAGGGGAAGCATGGTCTCTTAAGGTGCTGTTGAGTCTGAGCTCTCCTTGGTGCTTAGAGGAAGGAGAACCTACTTGGCACATTCGTGTCAGGAGCTCTTGTCCTGATGCTGCTCTGATTCAGAAGGGGAATTTGCCTCCATCTGTAGACAGTGGAGAGTAATTCTACCTACCCAGAGCCACATCCGGTAGTTGTAACGGTTCTAGGCGCGCTTTTCCCTCGTAGACGTTTTGCTGACAAGCTCAGAGTAATTAAATAATTTGTGTTGTCCTTCATCTTTCAGAAGCTATGGTGACATTTTGCATAGAATGAAGGATCTCTGCAGATACATGAACAACTTTGATAATGAAGCTCATGCAAAATACAAAAACCAAGTGGTTTATTCCACGATGCTGGTCTTCTTTAAGAACGCATTCCAGTATGTCAACAGCATACAGCCGTCTCTCTTCCAAGGTTGGTTTAAGAATTTTAGAGTGTCCCGGACCACTGGCTTCGTTGAGGGTGGTGAAGACGATGAAAATATTCACCTTAACATTGTTCTTGGGTCCAAGTAACTGCCAGTGCTTTTATGAGTTGTTGGTTTTTATGTATGTTTTCACTAAAAACTTCTGTATCAAAGGATGCGTGGTATTCGAAACTAAATACAGATATTGAATGCCTCTTTTTAAAAAGCAGCAGATGTAGCAGAGTGTTGACTTAGGTTTCACAGTAAATTCTCAACAGACAAAGATTTTTAAAAAATAATATGTATGCATATCAAGTCTAGAAAATGTGAAAAATAGAAATATCACAGGGTGAAATACCCAAGATGCTTCCAGTCTAACATAACTCTCAATTTTGCATATTGCCTATAGTATTTCGTACATTTAGATTATCTTATATGTTAGATTATCATATATTTAAATAATGTATGTGTATCTTTGTAGTTTTTCTGTTGTTGGTAGTTCTATGCTTTGTGATCATTGTAAAAAACTTGGTAAATAACGTAAGAACAAACACAAAGAAGGAACTTGCTTTGTCCACCAAGAGAGACGTTTATTAACAGTCGGGTGTATACCTGCACAGTTTTTATTTCTGTATATGTTTGCTTATTTGTTTAGCTAATTGAGACGATAGTGGTCATATTTTCACACGGTACTTGAGTAGGTTTCCTCTGGTATTAAGTACTCTCTTCCTCCCGCATTGTAAGTGTCGATCTTTCCGCTCCATCCGCAGGTCCCAACGCCCCGAGCCAAGTCCCGCTGGTTCTCCTGGAGGACGTATCGAACGTGTACGGTGATGTCGAGATCGATCGCAGTAAGCACATACATAAGAAGAGGAAACTAGCCGAGGGAAGAGAAAAACCCATGGTAATTCTCTCAGATATAATTATTAGCGGATGACATGTTTACGGTTTGCTAGCAACAGGTCACCTTGGTCACTGCCTGCTCCCTGCTCCCACCCCGGTGCCCACAGCGTCTTCCCTTTTTGTAACATGAACCAGACGTCTCTTCGGTCACTGACGGCTTCCCTCCACTCTCAGAATAAAATCCCAACCCTCTCCTTTGGCTTCAGAGCAGGCACGAGCAGGCCCCCGTGCTGCAGACCCTCCGGCTGCCTGCGGCCCCTTCCCGGCCTCCGCCCAGCTCACGGCCACCCCTCTGGGTCCCGCCACTCATCGCTCAGCCTGGATGTGCTCCCCGCTGAGGCTGCCTCCGAATGGCCCTCCGTTTTCTCTCTCTCTTCCTGTATTTTAATTCTGTGTGGCCCTTAGTGAGGTCTGTTCTTAAATCTTTCCTGGTTGGTTGCCTTGCTGTCCGTGTCTCTTTACCGGAGCACAAGGTCTTTGGGGCTGTCAGCAGCATCTGTCTTGCCCACCCCGTGTCCTGGGCCTTTGGTGCCAGGGGGCTCCACTGTGCCCTCCCTGGGGTGGGTGGGTCCAGGCCTGGGACAGCTGTTGAGTGTCCTGGCCCTCACCTGTCGTGTGCGAACCAGCAGGCTCTGCTCGCACGCTCCAGACCCCAGTGCGCCCCACCTGATATGGGTCCAGCCAGCTCTGTCACGTTGCGGCAGGGAACACACAGATTATATGTTCATATGTTAAGGGCCCTGGAGGCCCGTGAGCTCAGCTCACATGTCTGTTTTATTCAGTGTTTGTTTTTTAGTAACCCAGCATCTAAAACTTGGGCGCTTTCTCATCACAATCCAGATGGACGTCCCTTTACTGGTTGATGTCTTGTGACGCTGGTCCCTGGGGGCGGCCACCCCTGGAGTGGGGTGGACGTTCTGCCCGAAGCCCGAGTGCCTGCTCACGTGATCGGCCAGGCGACTGGAGGTGGGGGTGGGGGAGGGTCCTCCCGCCTGCACACGCTCGTGTGCTTTCCCCGTGGTCAGGACTCCGGCCTCAGAGTCTCCTCTCAGAATGTGCTTTTGTGTTCCTGTAAATTCTACAGACCATCTGGAACTCCATACCGACCCCCTGCATCTGAGGTCCCTTCCGTAAACCCCTGATCTCATTTTGAGGCAGGAACGTATTCCATGAGCTCCGACCCCCTGCATCTGAGGTCCCTTCTGTAAACCCCTGGTCTCATTTTGAGGCAGGAACGTATTCCATGAGCTGCCACAGCAATGAATGCGCTGCTCGTGTTTCTCTGTCTCACTAGATTGCCCACCTGTGAATGGGAGACGACCCTGGAGAGCCAGGATGCCTGAGAGATAGGTTTTGGTTTTGAAAGAGATTGAGGAGCGTGTCATCACTGAGGGGGATAAGGAGATGAAGCTAAAGAGTATGAGGCGGGGAGGGTCCCTGGATGTCAAGGAATGCGGAGAAAGGTGGGGAGTGGGAGGGGAGTGCCTTTTTTTCTGAGATTCGCTTAAGGAGTAGAACTTTTCTTTTTAACTACAGTTGATTTACAATGTTACGTTAGTCCAGAGGTTCCATCCCAGGTTTTATACGGTACTGAATATAGTTTCCTGTGCAATATAGTGGGTCCTTGTTGGTTATTCTATGTATAGTCGTATGCATGTGTGAACCCCAACCTCCTGATGCATCTCCCCCACTTTCCCCTTGGTAACCATAAGTTTTCTGTGTCTGTGAGTCTGTCTTGTAAGTAACTTGTGTCGTTTTTTAGACTCCACGTACCGGCGATGTCTTCTAGTGTTTGTCTTTCTCTGACTTGACTTCACGTGGTGTGATGATCTGCAGGTGCATCCACGTTGGTGCGGCGTTACTTCATTCACACACGCTCTAGTGTGCGTGTGTGCCGCGTCTTTTTCTTTATCTGCTCACCTGTGGACGGACACTTAGGTTGCTCTGTGTCTTGGCTGTTGTGAATAGTGTTGCAGTGAGCGTTGGGGTGCATGCATCTTTTCAGGTGGAGGTTTCTCCAGATACATGCCCAGGAGGGGGATTGCTGGATCATACGGCAGTTCTGTTTTTAGTCTCTTAAAGGAACCTCCATACTGACTGCCATAGTGGGTGCACCGATTTGCATTCCCACCAGCAGTGTAGCAGGGTTCCCTTCTCTCCACACCCTCTCCAGCATTTATTGTTGTAGACTTTTTGATGATAGCCATTCTGCCTGATGTGAGGTGATACCTCATTGTCGTTTGGTTTGCATTTCTCTAATAATTAGCATTGTTGAGCATCTTTTCATGTGCCTGTGGGCCATCTGTATGTCTTCTTTGGAAAAATGTCTTTTTAGGTCTTCTGCCGGTTTTTTGATTGGGTTGTCTGTTTCTTTGATATGAATTATACGAGCTAGCTGTATATTTTGGAGATTAATCCCTTATCGGTCCCACTGTATACAGATACTTTCTCCCAGGCCATTGGCGGTCTGTCTGTTCTGTTTATGGTTTCCTTTGCTGCACAAAAGTTTATAAGTTTGATTCGGTGCCATTTGTTTATTTTTGCTTTTATTTCTTTTGCCCTGGGTGACTGATCTAAGAAAATATTAACTGTGATTAATGTCCGAGAATGTTTTGCTTATATTCTCTTATAGGAGTTTTATGGCGTCATGTGTTTATATATGTCTTTAGGCCGTTTAGACTTTATTTTTGTGTATGGTTCAAGGGAGAGTTGTAACTTCATTGATTTACACGTACCTGTCAAGTTTTCCCAACACCACTGCTGAGGAGATTGTCTCTTCCCCACTGTATATTCTTCCCGCCTTTGTTGAAGGTAACTGGCTGGAGGCGTGTGGGTTTATTTCTGGGCTCTCCGCTCGCGTTCACTGAGCCGCATGTCTGCTTCTGTGCCGGTACCAGGCTGTTTTGTGCTACAGCTTTGTAATATTGGCTGCAGCCTGGGAGGGTATGCCTTCAGCTTTATTCTTTTTCTTCGAAATTGCTTTAGCAATTCTGGGTCTTTTGTGGTTCCATATAAATTTTAAGATCATTTGTTTTAGCCCTGTGAAAAATATCATAGGTAATTTGATAGAGATCACATTAAATCTGTAGATAGCTTTGGGTAGTGTGGCAATTTTAACAATAGTAATTCTTCCATTCCAAGAACATGGGATATCTTTCCATTTCTTTGAATCATCCTCACTTTTCCTTTATCAGAGCTCCCAACATACAGGTATTTCACCTCCTTTGTTAGGTTTATTCCTACGTTGCTGGGGTTTTTGTTTTTGGTATGATTTTAAATGAGATTCTTTTTTTAACTACCTTTTCTGATATTCCATTGTTAGTGTAAAGAAATGCAACAGATTTCTGTCTATTTATCTTGTATCCTGCTACCTCGCTGAATTTGTTAATTAATAGTTTTTGTGTGCAGTCCTTAGGGTTTTCTATATATTGAGTATCATGTCATCTGCATACAATGACGGTTCTACCTCTTCCATTCCAATTTGGATGCCTTTTATTTCTCTTTCTTGTCTAATTTTTATAGTTAGGATTTCCAGTGTTGAATAGGTGTGGTGAGAATGTTGCAAATGGTCTTGTTCCAAATTTAAGTGGGAAAGCTCTCAGTTTTTCACCATTGAGTATTATATTGGCTGCGGGTTTGTTGTAAATGACTTTTATTACATTTGAGATATGTTTCCTCTATACCCACTTTGGTGAGAGTTTTCATCAAGAATGGACATTGAGTTTTATCACATGCTTTTTCTGCATCTGTTGAGATGATCATGTGGCTTTTGTCTTTTCTTTTGTTATGTGTATATTACGTTGATTGATTTGCATATGTTGAATCATCCTGTGACCCTGGGATGCATCCAGCTTGGTCATGGTGTATGATCCTTAATATGTGTTGTTGCATTCGGTTTGCTTGTATTTTGTTGAGGATCTTGCATCTGTATTCATCAAAGACACTGACTTGTAATTGTCTTTTTTTGGAGTGTCTCTGGTTTGGTATCAGGGTGATACTGGCTTCCTAGAATGACTTTGGGAGTGTTCCCTCCTCTTCAGTGTTTTGGAGGAGTTTGAGAAGGATAAGTGTAAGTTCTTTTTTGTATGTTTGGTAGAATTCCAGAGTGAAGTCATATGGTCCTGGACTTTCGTCTGCAGGGAGTTTTGTTTTTTTGTTTGTTTGTTTGTTTGTTTGTTTTTACAAATTCTATTTCACTTCTAGTGATGAGTCTGTTCAAATTGCATTTGTTCTTGATTCAGCTTTGACAGGCTGTATGTTTCTGGATGTGCGCCCATTTCTGTAGGTTGTGCAATTTGTTGGTGTGTATTCATGCCAACAGGATGTCTTCATGGTATGTTCTTAAGGTTTTTTGTCTTTCTGCTATACTGGTTGATATTTCTCGTCCTTCATTTCTTGTTTATTTGGGTCCTCTTTTTTTCTATTTAGTGAGCCTGACTGAGCTTTGTTCTTTTTTTCAAATGAGGATTGAATATATTTAGCTGAAATATACGTACTTTTTTTTATTGAAGCATATTTGATTTACAGTGTTGGATTCATTTCTTCTGTACAGCACGTTGACTCAGTTACACATATTTTTTCAGATTCTTTTCCAGTATGGTTTATCACAGGATATTGAATAGAGTCCCCTGTGCTGCACAGCAGGACCTTGTTGTTGATCTGTCTCCTGTATGTGACAAGCATCTGTCAGTCCCACACTCCGGTCCTTCCCTCCCCCAGCCTCTATCCCGACAACCCAAGTCTGTTTTTGTTTCATAGACATGTTTATTTCTATGTATTTTTTAATGATCTCAGTGGGGTAAAAATCTACAGGGAGAATTTAATTTGGGTCATTGAATTAATAACAATGACTTTGGTGGAATAAAAGATTCAAGAAATTTTCAGGAAAATTAAGTGGAGTTGTTTTACCTTTACTTGTTTTCAGCAAAAAGTCTGACCATGCTCAGTGGTATTTACAATAGTGGCCTTTCCCCGAGGCTCTCTTCTTTATTCATTATATTATTTGAGATGAAAAGCAAGTTACAAATCTTTACTATTAAATAAAATGAGTAAGTGCAGACAAAAGGACTCCTAGCCAGATGCCTTGCACTGGGTGACTGTTGGAGAAGGTATATGCAGTGAACAGAAGCTCACTTTTAATAAGTCAGTTTCTCTCAGTTATTTCTCAGAAGACTCAGGCTTTAATTTTTATTCCACTGCACAACAAACTGTTTTTTGGAAGCAAATTAAATAATGTCACCTATTGGAAAAAAGTAAACTATAAAATAGGTACTACTTAATTAAGCTGTATCCCTAAACATAATAATGTAAGTTTTGGCTTTTATAGCATTAATATGTTTTTAAGTTATTAGAAGTTATAAGTCTGTAGCTTTACTCTGAAGCTGCCATAACCTTAGTATTTTATCCTTAGTATTTAGCCTTACAATTTTATCATCAGAAAACCATAATTTTATTTTTTTTAATTTTTTTTAAATTTTATTTTATTTTTAAACTTTACATAATTGTATTAGTTTTGCCAAATATCAAAATGAATCCACCACAGGTATACATGTGTTCCCCATCCTGAACCCTCCTCCCTCCTCCTTCCCCCTATCATCCCTCTGGGTTGTCCCAGTGCACTAGCCCCAAGCATCCAGTACCGTGTATCGAACCTAGACTGGCAACTCGTTTCATATATGATATTATACATGTTTCAATGCCATTCTCCCAAATCTTCCCACCCTCTCTCTCTCCCACAGAGTCCATAAGACTGTTCTATACATCAGTGTTTCTTTTGCTGTCTCGTACACAGGGTTATTGTTAGCATCTTTCTAAATTCCATATATATGCGTTAGTATACTGTATTGGTGTTTTTCTTTCTGGCTTACTTCACTCTGTATAATAGGCTCCAGTTTCATCCACCTCATTAGAACTGATTCAAATGTATTCTTTTTAATGGCTGAGTAATACTCCATTGTGTATATGTACCACTGCTTTCTTATCCATTCATCTGCTGATGGACATCTAGGTTGCTTCCATGTCCTGGCTATTATAAACAGTGCTGCGATGAACACTGGGGTACACGTGTCTCTTTCCCTTCTGGTTTCCTCAGTGTGTATGCCCAGCAGTGGGATTGCTGGATCATAAGGCAGTTCTATTTCCAGTTTTTTAAGGAATCTCCACACTGTTCTCCATAGTGGCTGTACTAGTTTGCATTCCCATCAACAGTGTAAGAGGGTTCCCTTTTCTCCACACCCTCTCCAGCATTTATTATTTGTAGACTTTTGGATCGCAGCCATTCTGACTGGTGTGAAATGGTACCTCATAGTGGTTTTGATTTGCATTTTTCTGATAATGAGTGATGTTGAGCATCTTTTCATGTGTTTGTTAGCCATCTGTATGTCTTCTTTGGAGAAATGTCTATTTAGTTCTTTGGCCCATTTTTTGATTGGGTCATTTATTTTTCTGGAGTTGAGCTGTAGGAGTTGCTTGTATATTTTTGAGATTAGTTGTTTGTCAGTTGCTTCATTTGCTATTATTTTCTCCCATTCTGAAGGCTGCCTTTTCACCTTGCTAATAGTTTCCTTTGATGTGCAGAAGCTTTTAAGTTTAATTAGGTCCCATTTGTTTATTTTTGCTTTTATTTCCAATATTCTGGGAGGTGGGTCATAGAGGATCCTGCTGTGATGTATGTCAGAGAGTGTTTTGCCTATGTTCTCCTCTAGGAGTTTTATAGTTTCTGGTCTTACGTTTAGATCTTTAATCCATTTTGAGTTTATTTTTGTGTATGGTGTTAGAAAGTGTTCTAGTTTCATTCTTTTACAAGTGGTTGACCAGATTTCCCAGCACCACTTGTTAAAGAGATTGTATTTAATCCATTGTATATTCTTGCCTCCTTTGTCAAAGATAAGGTGTCCATATGTGCATGGATTTATCTCTGGGCTTTCTATTTTGTTCCATTGATCTATAGTTCTGTCTTTGTGCCAGTACCATACTGTCTTGATAACTGTGGCTTTGTAGTAGAGCCTGAAGTCAGGTAGGTTGATTCCTCCAGTTCCATTCTTCTTTGTCAAGATAGCTTTGGCTATTCGAGGTTTTTTGTATTTCCATACAAATTGTGAAATTATTTGTTCTAGCTCTGTGAAGAATACCGTTGGTAGCTTGATTGGGATTGCATTGAATCTATAAATTGCTTTGGGTAGTATACTCATTTTCACTATATTGATTCTTCCAATCCATGAACATGGTATATTTCTCCATCTATTAGTGTCCTCTTTGATTTCTTTCACCAGTGTTTTATAGTTTTCTATGTATAGGTCTTTAGTTTCTCTAGGTAGATATATTCCTAAGTATTTTATTCTTTCCGTTGCAATGGTGAATGGAATTGTTTCCTTAATTTCTCTTTCAGTTTTCTCATTATTAGTGTATAGGAATGCAAGGGATTTCTGTGTGTTGATTTTATATCCTGCAACTTTACTATAATCATTGATTAGTTCTAGTAATTTTCTGGTGGAGTCTTTAGGGTTTTCTATGTAGAGGATCATGTCATCTGCAGACAGTGAGAGTTTTACTTCTTTTCCAATTTGGATTCCTTTTATTTCTTTTTCTGCTCTGATTGCTGTGGCCAGAACTTCCAAAACTATGTTGAATAGTAATGGTGAAAGTGGGCACCCTTGTCTTGTTCCTGACTTTAGAGGGAATGCTTTCAATTTTTCACCATTGAGGATAATGTTTGCTGTGGGTTGTCATATATAGCTTTTATTATGTTGAGGTATGTTCCTTCTATTCCTGCTTTCTGGAGAGTTTTTATCATAAATGGATGTTGAATTTTGTCAAAGGCTTTCTCTGCATCTATTGAGATAATCATATGAGAAAACCATAATTTTAAAAATAAAAATTGAATGCATGAAAGGATGAACTTTTATATTATCTTTTAATACTGTTATTTTATATTATATTGTGTTTTAAAATTGTTAAATTCAAAATATTTTAGTATACTCATGATCATATCCTTTGATATAAAATTCATACAGTAATCAGAGTTGTCATCAGCAGTAAACATAATAATGTTCAAATAGTGAATATTTCCAACCCACTCCAGTACTCTTGCCTGGAAAATCCCATGGACGGAGGAGCCTGGTAGGCTGCAGTCCATGGGGTCACTAAGAGTCGGACATGACTGAGTGACTTCACTTTCACTTTTCACTTTCATGCACTGGAGAAGGAAATGGCAACCCATCCCAGTGTTCTTGCCTGGAGAATCCCAGGGACGGTGGAGCCTGATGGGCTGCAGTCCATGGGGTCACACAGAGTCGGACACGACTGACGTGACTTAGAAGCAGCAGTGACTATTTCTGTAACTTTAATCGTGTTCTTCACATTCTCTAAGCAGAGTTCAGATGACGAAGACTGTTCAGCAAAAGGAAGGAACCGTCACATTGTCATCAACAAGGCAGAACTTGCTAACTCGATTGAGGTGTTGGAGAGCTTCAAGCTGGCCAGAGAGAGCTGGGAGCTGCTCTATTCCCTGGAATTCCTGGACAAGGGTAAGGCGTACTTGTCCCGTTGGGATATTTCAGTTTTTATATGGAATCATCACACCAAAAAAGACTCATTATTCTACTCAAAATGTCAAGTCACTAATGGCTAAGTAAACTGATTATGGTAGTTCACACGTCTTAGGATCATTTTAATCAGAGTTGGGGTGGAGTGGCAAGGAGAGTTTTTGGCCTTTTAAAACTTATATTGCTGGACTTTCTCTTTGCTTGCAGGGTTTGTTCTGGGCTTTCAGTTGTTCTATCCCCTGTGTTGTATCTTCCTCCAGCCACACGTACTAAGGTTACAGGAGTTAGTGCTGTTCTGTCTGCATTAATTCCATTGCCTGAACGTGAAAAGCTCAAATTGCAAACCCTGCAGGAAGCCTGTTTTGATGTAAATAAGAGGGAGTTTCTCTGTGTAATATTTGCACTAGTTTGTATTTCAGCGTTACTTAGAAATGACTGGCACTTGGCTAACCAGCATATTTTTCTGTGCTTTGGGATCAAGACCCTGACCTTCCTTTTGGCCAGTGGGCATCGGTCCCTGGCTGCTTCTGTCACGCGCCTCTCCCGATGCTTTGTCTGGCGTGTCGTCGTGTTTTCTAGAAAACATCGCGTTGCCCAATTTGTCCTTGTCACATCTAGAGTTGTGAACAGGTTTGTGACCTTGTCACATCTAGAGTTGTGAACAGGTTTGTGACCTTGTCACATCTAGAGCTGTGAACAGGTTTGTGACTTTTGGAGGGGATTTTTTTCTTTAGTTATAGGTAGGCTTTTTAAAAAATGAATAAAACTCTTAGTGTCATGTGTTGATTATTTTAACTAGGTGAAAGCAAAGTAGCTTAAAAGATAAACGAAGTAACGTGTGAAAAGCACGTTGAACAGCTCTTAGCACATGATATGTACTTAGTGAGTGTCAGTGCCTAATAATATTTCTTACGTATTACTGGTAAGTATTCTTTCTCAGTTGTTAAAGAATCCACCTGCCAATGCAGGAGATGCAGGTTCCATCCCTGGGTCAGGAAGATCTTCTGGAGAAGGGAATGGCTACCTACTCCACTGTTCTTACCTGGAGAATCCCATGGACAAAGGAGCCTGGCGGGCTGCAGTGCATGGGGGCACAGAGTCAGACACGGCTGAGCGACCGGCACTGTCACTGTGATTCTGCCCTAACTTTACCCTCTGATTAAAACTCCAGACCAAAATAAATTTAAAAAAAATAAGTTCAGACCAGTGTTTTAGGAATCAAAGTCTAAAGTTACATCCATGTCTTGATAATTTGTCTCTCGGACTGTTGTTCTCTTGATGGGTATGATGTTACATATCTTTGATAAATTTGTCTTTGAATTCTTGCTCAGAATTTACGAGAATTTGTTTGGCTTGGAAGACGGATACTTGGCTCTGGCTGAGAATCTTCCTCAACGATATGATCATCTATCAGGTAACGTGGGTTTATAAGTGCCTGTGTGCAGACAAGACTGTGATCCCCTGAGCGCATCTTCAGCGTGGAGGAGTGTGTGTCCCTCCCGCTCTGAAGACCAGCACCCTGTCTTCCCTGGCGGGGACTGTGCTCCACCGTCATCTCAGAACAGCTCCCAGCGACAGGCCTGCGTCTCCTGTCACGTGTGGCGTGTCCGGTCACACCTGTCTGTAGACGTCAGAGTTTACTTTTCAATGAAAGTCGGGCCCTGCTCAGCCCCCTCTGCTCTGGTGGAGCCTGCCGCCCGGCTCTGCTGTCCTGGAGCAGGACCTGCCCAGAGGAGACAGAGGACTCAGTCCCAAGACAGAGGGGCTTCGGGCCTCCGTTGTGAAAATGGGCCAGTTGCTGCCTCCAGCCTTCATGGAGGAGAAATAGTCAAATATTTATAAGGAAAGAAAGGAAGTGAAGTCTCTTAGTCATGTCCAACTCTTTGTGACCCCTTGGACTGTAGCCAACCAGGCTCCTCTATCCATGGGATTTTCTAGGCTAGGGTACTGGAGTGGGTTGCCATTTCCTTCTCCAATTTATAAAGAAACGGCATATCAAAAATGTACTTTAATCAGAGAGCTTGTGTTATTTTATTTCCTCTCAAGAATTAAGACCAGAAAGAAAAATCTTTGTGTTTATAAGGTACCTCCATACAGATCGTCACTGGCTTTAACTAAGTGGGTTTGATCCTGTTGCTGAGTCTCCTTCCCCTTCTCACTTGGTTCAGCAGAAGTACCTGATTTGGAGTCGCTTGCTAGTGGCTCTGGAAGGTTTTATTATTAGTAGTATTCATTTACTTGTTCTTATTCATTTATTTATTTTACTTTGTATTGATCTTAAAAGGATGTAAAGATCGTTTGCGAAGATGCATATCATAAAAGAGTACTTTCTCAGGACAGCTTATGAAGGCACATGGAATCTAAGAGCAAAAAGGAAGTTGTTTTTCTGATGGCTGTGTTTCTCTTGCTGTTGTGACTTTCTCAGGGTCAATATAAGAAGGCCATCGCCAGCTTGCACCACTTGGCAGCTCTCCAGGGATCACTTCCTCAGCCACAGATCTCGGGGCAGGGCACCTTGGAGCATCAGAGGGCACTCATCCAACTGGCCACCTGCCACTTCGCTCTAGGGGACTACAAAGTGAGTCCTGGGTGCCCGGCGGGTGTGGGGACCCTCCTGGGCGCCCTCGGCGACCCTGGGCCTTCCTCTCTTTCCTGGAGTGGCTTTTTAATTCCATGCATATTTACTTGAAACTTGCTCTTTCTGCCTAGGTTTTATTACCTGATCTGCTGGGGAAAAAGAACAGTGATTCTATTTTATTTAATTTCCTACTTTCCATTGCGTTTCTGTCTTATTTAATTTCCTACTTTCCATTGCGTTTCTGTCTTATTTAATTTCCTACTTTCCATCGCGTTTCTATCTTATTTAATTTCCTACTTTCCATCGCGCACCTGAAGTCAAGAGATGGGTATTGAGGAATGGTGGCATTTGATTCTGAGTTCACTCTTGGCCCCACTGCTTAACTGGCTCTCTGTCTACCTCCAGAGTTTTAAGTTTTTAACTGCCCAGATGCCCACCTCTCGAAGCTGGAGCCTCATGACCCTGTGGCCACGGGTGGTTCTGGACGTGCTGGAATGCCAGCCCCTCAGCCCAGGTGTTAGCTAGGGCTTGAGCAGCTGAGCCCCGGGGTCATCTGCTTCCAGCTCTGAGCAGCCTTACAAGTATTTTCTGGACTTGGCAAGATACAAAAAAGGCTGGGAAGCAGGGATTTAAGATTGCACGTCCTCGTCTGTAAAATGAAGGTAATAGGAGGGTTGTGCCTGACACACAGGAAATGCTCCCTCTGTGACCCTGTCACTCCTGGAGGTTGATGGGGGGACTGAGGGTGACGCCCCGCTCTCTGTGAGTCGAGACCACGTGTTCAGTGGGGCGTGGGGGCCGCCTCTCCTCCACTAGTGCGTCATCTGTCCAGTTTCACACCTGTCTTCTAAACCACGCCCTTAGGTGACTCTCCAAGGCCAGTGCATAACCCTCCCCGCATCTTTCTCTCCTCTGAAAACCCTTCCTTCTCTTTTCTACATATCAAACCCTCCCGGCTTTAAGGCTTACATCAGGATAACCGTCCAGCCTAAAACTCCTCCTGCTGGTTTATTACCCTGTGTGTGTTTCTGCTTCATTTTAAATTGTGCTCCTTTACCGCCTGTCCCGTTCTGTTCATTTCTCTACGCAGTGAGCTAGTAAATGTCTTTAAGACAGGGCTGTACTTCTTTTGGACTCCACGGTGCTGTCAAACGCTTTAGTAGTTCAGTTAATACTCAATTAGTTTTTAAGTTTTGTTCTTTTGTTGTTTAACAGCAGACAGTGGGTCCGTGTTCCCTGAAAGGTCTAGTGCATGGATTTAATCTGAGTTATTTTTCCGTGTTCACTGTCAGGCAAGCGGCAGTGACCACTGCTCCCCAGCCTCTGTGCTCAGGTGGCCCGCTGTGTGCTGCAGAGACTGTAGTTACTGAGGCATGCTTTCCATCAGAAACTCACAGTTACTTCCTTCTGGTCTCATCTTCTTCAGATGACGTGTGAGAAGGTCCTTGATTTGATGTGCTACATGGTCCTTCCCATCCAGGATGGAGGCAAGTCCCAGGAGGAGCCCTCCAAAGTAAAGCCCAAGTTTAGAAAAGGTACAGTGGCAAATCCTAGTTTTATTTTCTAGAAATAGCTTTAGAACCCACCACTGGGAGTTTTTTTTTTAAATAGTTCCTACAGTTCCTGACAAGGTGACACCCTGAGGTCTGCAGAGTTGGCAAGATGTGTAAGAAGCAGAGTGCTCTCCAGGCTGCTCTGGGCTCTGGGTTCACAAGCAGCTGTGCGTCTGTCCTCCTTCAGATATTCTCTTCCTTTCCTGAATGTGCTCTCTTCAAAGAATATCAGAGAGCTCCTTTTCCAATCTTTACCAATTCCAGGAAACTTTGTCATGATTAGTGGAGAAGGATCGCTCAGCGTATCTCAGGCTGCTTTGAGCTTCACTCCAAATTGCTCATTTGTTGAAAAATTACATAAGTTGAGCTGTGATGCTTCACAAGAAAGGAAAAGGGCCCCACTGTCCGGATCTCAGTTCTGTCTTAGAGGTGGAAAAAGATGTGCCGTCAAACCCAAGCCCAGTAGAAAACAGGGAGTGATAAAGACAAGACCAGAGATCAGTGAAATAGAAACAAATGGAAGGAAACTAATAAAGCCAAAAGTTAATGAAATGGATGAACCCCTAACAAGACTGACCAGAATGACAGTGATTGCAAATGACCAGTATCAGGGATGGAAGAGGGAAGGAACATCACCCCGGATCCTGCTGAAATCAGGGCAGTAAGAGCATAGGTTGTAAATAACTTGATGCCAATAAATTCAGCAATTTAGATGAAATGGAAAAAGTCCTTCAAAAACACAGCTTACCAGAATGGACACAAGATGAAATAGAAAATCAGAACATTTTTATATCTATCAAATTTGTCATCAAAAACTTTACCACAAAGAAAATTCCAGGTCCAGTTGGCTTCACTGTGAATCCTGTCAAGCATTTAGGAAGAAATAACTTCAATCCTGTATGTAGTTTTTGAGAAAATAGAGGAAGAGAGAACACTTACCCTTCAGTTTTTAAGACCAGCATTAACCCTAACAGCACAACCAAACAGGAGCATCACAAGAGAAGAACATTAAAGGCCAGGGTCTGTCACGATCATAGGTGCCAAAATTCTTAACAAAATATGAGCAAATGCAGCCGTTTATAAGAAAGATAAGACATAACAGCTGAGTGAATGCAGAGGCGGTTTAACCCAGGAAAGCCGATCAGCACAGATCATCACATTTGCAGATTAAAGGAGAAAAATCATAAGATTGTCTTAATAGATGCAGACAGAATTTAATTATGTCTGCATTTATCATTCACAATTAAAAACAAATAAACAACTCAGTAAACTAGAAAAAGGAGGAAAACGTCCCCAACATCATTCTTAGCTATGAAATACTGAGTGCTTTCCCCAGGACTAGCCGCGGTGCTGGCGTCCGCCCCCAGCTCCTCCGTGCAGCATCCTGGGATTCTCGCCAGCACGATAGGCAAGAAAAAGGAAGGTCAGAAAGGAACCGTCTTTATCCACAGCTACATATTTGGCCATGTAGCAAAGCCTGAGGACTCTCTAGATCAAATAACGTCAAAACCCATAAAATACTTAGAGATAAATTCAACGAAATATCGCCCAGAACTACTACTACCATTAGTACAGGAAATTCAGGTTAAAACAATAAGCTGTCATTTTACATCAGGATGTGGAGAGTAAAGGATGGCTGTGCTGACCATCAGGACGTGAAGATCCACATCACCCATGTGCTTCTGAAGGCACAGATTCATGCGGTCGGTTTGTAGACCAGCTTAGCAGACCAGGTCACACATCTCACTACCTGGCTATGTCTGAGACCAGCTTCACAGACCAGGTCACATCTCACTGCCTGGCTATGTCTGAGACCAGCTTAGCAGACCAGGTCACATCTCACTGCCTGGCCATGTCTGAGACCAGCTTAGCAGACCAGGTCACATCTCACTGCCTGGCCATGTCTGAGACCAGCTTAGCAGACCAGGTCACATCTCACTGCCTGGCTATGTCTGAGACCAGCTTCGCAGACCAGGTCACATCTCACTGCCTGGCTATGTCTGAGACCAGCTTCACAGACCAGGTCACATCTCACTGCCTGGCCATGTCTGAGACCAGCTTAGCAGACCAGGTCACATCTCACTGCCTGGCCATGTCTGAGACCAGCTTAGCAGACCAGGTCACATCTCACTGCCTGGCTATGTGCCCCTTCTGGATGCAGACCTATCAGTGATTTCCAAACGTGGGCCCTCACCTCCTGGGTCGTGGATTTTCAACTAGAAATTTTCTTTTTTAGTGAGATAGACTGTAAATATATTACTAAAATGAATGCACCTCCAGTAAAATGGATAAATTTTATTTCACTAACCTTTTGTTTTAGGTATACAGTTGACCCTTGAACAATGCAGGAGTTAACCCAAGGGCTCTGACCCCCTCTCTCCCCCGCAGTAGTCAAAAATCCAGGTACTTTTCTCTCTCTGCCTCAGCACCCAGAATTGACAAATGACTTACCCACAGGCAGGAAGCTGCAACAGTTTGGGCAGAATCAGGGCTCAAACCCTAGTTCTTTTGATGGCACATGCTGTGATCTGTAATCCCGCAGTTAGTTCATCTAGAGATCTGTAAAGTGAAAACGCTGGTACTGTCTACTGAAAAGTCCACACACAAGTGGTCCCGTGCAGTTCAAACTTGTGCTGGTCCAGGGCCAGCGGTGTGCACGTGTGTGAGTGCGTGTGCATAGGAGCCACACGAAGGCAGTGTCTCTGTTCTTTGCTATTGCTTGCCCATGGAGTAGAGAAGGATTTAGGATATAAGGAGCACACACCATAAAGGAAAGGACTAAAATCTTGGTGTGAAAAATAGCCACTGCTCTCTACAAGTATGAAGAAATATATCAGAATGTTTATTTCAGCACTGTTTGTAATGGTGAAAAATGGGAAACCCCAGGGTTAAACGGAAAAGAATAGATAAATCAGTGGTGGTCTGTGTTACCAATAGAACATTATGTAACATGGAAAACCAGCAAGCTGGAGTCACAGGTGTCGCACTGCAAACGATCAGCGGAGGGATGTGCAGGCTGAGACACCATTTACACCACAGACTGGAAACACGAGGAACGTTCCTCTCAGGTGTACGGATACAGATTCTTGCCCGACAAGCGTGCAGTGTATGTAGGAATGCTGAGCCCCTCATTCAGCATGGCCCTTACCTCCAGGGCTTCCCTCATAGCTCAGTTGGTAAAGGATCCGCCTGCAGTGCAGGAGACCCCGGTTCAATTCCTGGGTTGGGAAGATCCCCTGGAGAAGGGACAGGCTACCCACTCAAGTATTCTGGTCTGGAGAATGCCATGGACGCAGTCCATGGGGTCACAAAGAGTCCGACATGACTGCACGACTTTCGCTTTCTTTCCAGGGAGGGAGGCAGGGATCAGAAGGGGCTCACAGAAGGCAGACCGGATTTGTGATGCTGTGTATGAAAATCTAAAAATTAAACCCAGTGTCAACATTTTATAAAACTTGAGTGATAAAGCACACTGGTGTTTGTGATATTGTCTTGTCATTTTCTGTACATTTCAAAGGTTTCATAATAAAAGGTATTTAAGCAATTTTAGAAATTGAGATTGAGACATGAAATCCAGAGACGATTCAAAAACCAATTTTTACCTTCACTAAATGTAATTGTGGTTTAACTGTGTTTGAGACCATGTGACTGGGGCTTACCCTTTTTGTTTTAAGGAAAGCACCTCAATCATTTGCCCCTCTAAGCTCTCTTATTTGCCTGCCTCGGGCTTCTCTTAGGTTCGGATCTGAAGCTCCTGCCGTGTACCAGCAAGGCCATCATGCCCTACTGTCTGCACTTGATGTTGGCTTGTTTTAAGGTAAGCTTCACGTTGATCAGCTCGTTACTGTTACTCTTCAGTCACTCAGGCTGACTCTTTGCCACCCCATGGACTGCAGTAGCTAGGCCCCTCTGTCCTCCACTGTCTCCCAAAGTTTGCTCAGACTTACGCCATTGAGTCGTTGATGCCATCCAACCATCTCATTCTCTCCGCCCCTTCTCCTTTTGCCAGCATCAGGGTCTTTTCCAGTCATTTGGGTCTTTGCATCACGTGGCCAAAGTATTGGAGCTTCAGCATCAGTCCCTTCCAGTGAAGATTCACAGTTGATTTCTAGGATTGATTGCTGTGATCTCCTTGCAGTTCAGGGGACTCTCAGTCCTAAAGCATCAGTTCTTCAGCACTCAGCTTTCTTTATGGTCCACCTCTCATGTCCATACATGACTGCTAGAAAAACCACGGCTTTGACTCTTCAGACCTTAGATGGCAAAGTGATGTCTCTGCTTTTTAATACACTATCTAGGTTTGTCATGGTTTTTCTTCTAAGGAGCAAGCATCTTTTAATTTCATGGCTGCAGTCACCATCTGCAGTGATTTTGGAGCCCAAGAAAATAAAGTCTGTCAGTGCTTCCACTGTTTCATGATTAGCATGAAAGGAATTTAATTCAGAGGATTGTTCTGAAGATCTGGAGTGACTCAAGTTGAGAGCCTTGAGCACACGTTAGTTTAGTCTTTTGACAGCATGTTGGTATAGCAAGGGAAGCAGTGGGAGGAATAAACAAATATTTATTAAATGTCAGCTGCATTAGGCAGAGAAGAGTAGGCAATAACCTCCGTCCTTGAGACGCAATGTTACCTATTAGTCCAGGTACCAGTGAGGCAGACACGCACGTAGCCTCGCCTGTCGTGATGTCCAGTGTTTTATGAGTTAGCCTGCAAGTCAGGATATACTAGGTGCCGCAGAATGGAGCAGAGGTGCTCTTGGGCTCAGAGAGGGCTGTGAGTTTATCATCCTAGAGTGAGGCCCCCAGAGCTGCGGCGCCTCAGGACGGTTGACGGAACACAGGGCTGGGGCGGCCGGGGGCGGACAGGCTGAACCCCCACAGCCCCTGAGCGGGCGGCTCCGCCTCGGGGCGCCAGTCCCCAGCCCTGCTCTTGGTCTGTACTGGGCGGCAGCAGCAGCTTGGAGTGATTTTAGGCAGGGTGCCGATCCTGACCAGGAAGCCCTGTGACGATTTCTCACTTCACGTTCCTGCCTCCTCCCCGCCTGCCCCATCCTCGTCCTCGGGTGTCCTCAGACTTCTCTCCAAGGGCGCCTCTGGCCCGCCCTCCACCCCCCGCCCAGCTCCTTAAGAGCAGCCCCCGATCCTTCCTCTGGTGCTCAGCTTCCTCCCGCCTCACCCCACCTTCAGAGCCTCCGTCCCCACCTGCGTGACCCGCTCCCACCAGGACGCTGCCCGGGCGCCGGGTCCCCTGGCCGGGCCCCTCGCCGCCGGCCTCGGTCACCCTGTGACCCACGCCCCCGCCCCGTGTCCGCAGCTGAGAGCCTTCACGGACAGCAGGGACGACATGGCGCTGGGCCACGCCATCGTCCTTCTGCAGCACGAGTGGCCGCGCGGGGAGGCGCTCTTCCTGAAAGCCGTCAGCAAGATCTGCCAGCAAGGGAACTTCCAGTACGAGAACTTCTTCAATTACGTCACAAGTATCCTTTGCCCTGTCTGAGCAGAAGAAACTGCTGGGACAAAAATGAGTGAACCCTTTGGGGGAGAGATAGTGGTGTCAGTGATGTGCGGAGAAAGGAGGAGTGGAGCTCTGAGATGGGGTCGTGGCTGTCAGTCTTGTGAAAGGAGAGACCTCAGAGAGGGGCCAGGAATGTCAGCAGCCCCGGTCCCTTTCCCACTTGGAGCGACTTGTTGGAAGGTGCCCGGGATGCTGAAGGGCCCCGGTGGCGGATGGGCCGCGGGACGTAGTCGTTCACTGGGCTCCGTCTGGGAAGGGGCCCCGGGTCCGTGGTCACAGCAGCAGGTGTCACAGGTGTGCCAAGCACCCACCAGAGACACTGCCCCACCCGCACCTGCTTTCATGACGGGGAGCGTTGGACTTGGTACTGCTGAACAGGGAGAAGCCACCTTAGAATCCAAGGTCTGGTGCTCACACTTGCTTCTCTTACCTGCTAGTTTTCATTTGCGAGGTGCCTACAGCAGTGTTTCTTCACCTTTGGGTAGAGGTAGAGGGGTGGAAATAATACCCCTACCACCCCCCCCCCTTTTTTTTTCATTTCTTATTAGGAAAGCCAAAGGTGTTGCTTTCACGACCATGCAGGCCGTTTAACCACCCATATGAAAACCGTAATTCTCTTTGGGAAGGAGTTTGGTTGGCGTAGGAATCGTTGGTTTGGACTCAGGCAGGCCCGGGTTGCTGGTAGGGTGGCCGCGGGTGTTACCCAGGAGCTGCAAGCCCGTGTCCGCCTCCGAGAGAGCAGGGCTTCTGTCTCCCACATGTGGTTCCCTGACTCTGGCCTCAGATATCGACATGCTGGAGGAGTTCGCCTACCTGAGAACTCAGGAAGGTGGGAAGATCCATCTGGAACTGCTGCCCAATCAAGGAATGCTGATCAAGTAAGCCCCCCCATCTCCCGCTCTCTGTGCGTGTCAGAAATGTTTGTAAATATCTGTAGCTTTCAGACATTTAGTAGGAAGGAATCCAAACTGTATTTTTAAGAAGGTTTGACTCCAGGGATCCTTTTGAACTTGGCCTTCGCTTAACTACATTTCTGATGGAAGCGTGTTTAAATTGGGGTAGTTCTGTCACTTTTGATACTTTTTTCACCAGATGAAAGTCTCATTCACAGAACCTTTTTCCTTTCTAAAACATACAGACTGATCCTATAATTTCTGATTAGAACACTTTTCATTAAGAAAAGCCATGCTTCATCACAGCTGTGCTGGATTAGGAAAAACCTGCAGACCTGATTTACACACTGCACTTTCAGGCCCTCCCCAGCGAGCCGCCCGCTCACATCAGGTGGCCCCCCCCCAGCCTCTGCAGCGAGGCTGGGGCTTGGTCTGGCCAAGCCCCCCTACATCTGGATGAAGTCAGTGACCATTTATGATTTTTAAATAGCTCATGACCCCCGCTTCTGCCCTCCAGTCCTCATCGCGGTGTGGACAGTGCATCCTCCCTGCTGTGGACGGCCACGCATGGTGTGACGTGTGGTCCCCTCCGCATCCTGCACGGTCCTCGTGTGCAAGGCAGGGTCACTGTCTCTGCAGGAGACCGAGACCCGAGGGAGAGCCCAGTGCTGTTGAGGCTCGGACCAGCTCCTTTTCCTGCCTCGTGAGAGGGACAAGTTTCCGGTTGAAAGCAGGAATTTGCATCTTGTTCCATCCATGGAGGGTGTTAGAAATGTCAGGAGAGGGAAGTGAGAGGCATTCCTTCTGGATTCCCTAAATCTCAGGGTCGGGCACAGCCCACATGGCGTCCTGTCAGGAATGGGAATATACAGCGAGGGGGTGTGCTTCTCCTTCATCTTGCAGATGTTGCTAAATATTCTGAAGATTTAACATGCAGACAGAAGACCTGTACACATTAGCTGACTTAGGCAAGTGCGCCAGGCACGCTTATCTTCCTGCTCCGTTAGCTTCCCTCGAACCTGGGGAAGATAACTGCCTGGTTCAAAATATTCTTAACGGTGTTTGAGAACAAAGATGGCTTTTTGACATGGGAATCTAGGTAAGCCGTTTTGTGTTGTGGCTGCCCGGTTTTGAGGCTGGATTCACAAACATAACTTTGAATAACTTTTCCTTTAATTCCCATGAACACACACCATACAAACTGTCATAATAGAGAGACAGCCTCAGCTGGATCAACTCCATTTAGTTAAGGTTAAACCTAAGTTTAACAATCCTCCCACCACTAAGCTGATGCTCAGCTGTGGAAGGTGACAGACGGGGTTGTCAGACAATCAAGACTGACCCTTCCTTCTTCAGCCAGTTTTATTGAGCTGCTCAAGACACGGGGATGTGCAGACCAGCTCTCGGACAAGGGTGAAGGCCGGGGCTGTTGGACAGCCAGCGTGACTGACTGTGGGGTGTTCAGGGCGAGGCAGAGACACAGCAGGCATTTCTAGGCTTTTGAGGATTAATTGTGCCCCCCCTCCCCACCCACGGTTAGTATAACCTTTAGTCTCTTCTAACGCCCTATGCCCAGTAGAAGACCACTCAGCTTCCTAGGAAACCTGCTCCTCCGTCAGTCTGGAAGCAGGCACAGGGGCTCCTGCTTAGTGAGCTGACTGTGTGAGTCTCAGAGTTTGCCTGAAACCTGCCTGACAAATTTCTGATGAGAAACTCCTGCAGAGAAGCGGGCCACCTGAGCAGTTGAGGTACAGTTAGAATCTTGGGTAAAACTATCCCATTCCTTTTCCTTCTGGTTCGCAAACAAATTACCCACAGCCGTTACAGACCCGCAGCTGAGTGCGGAGATGTGGGGAGCAGAGGCCAGCCCCTCCAGGCCAGCCCAGGCCTGGGCGAGGCCACCTGTCCATCCTGGTGTGGGGCGAGTGCCAGGGAGCCGGGGCCTGACGGCAGGAGGGACCAGCTTGGGTCTGCGCTCTGCGGGTTGCCCTCTCGTATCTGAAGGAGAGAAATGCTTCCCCGCAGATGCTGGCCGTGCCCTGGAGGCGCTCGGCTGAGCGACCCAGACGCTCCGTCCCTGCGGGTGCCCTGAGCTGGGCGCGGGCCCGTGCTCTCAGAGGTGACCCCAGCCAACGTGCGATTGTCACAGCACCCCACGAAGCCGCGGCCCAGACTCGCGTCGTCCCCCTTCCCGTTCCTTTTCTCACCACCTTGTGAACTTTAAACAGCCTTTAGCAAAAACACGCCAGTCCTGTCAGTCTTCTCAGAAGGGCCTCTTCCACGTGGGGCTTCAGTCCCATCAGCGATGGTTCAGAAACGTCGCCAGGTTGCTCTGTGGGACTGGTGTGGTCACGACAGGCGTGGGGCCCTGCCCCTCCGTGGCCGTCCCGGGGCACCGCACCAGCCTCTTCCCCGGCGCCCCTTCTACACCGGATCTCAGCGGGCTGAGCCGGGGCCTGGGCGCACGTGCAGCCAGGGGGCCCCGTCCTCCCGAAGCCGCCACGCGGGGCCCAGGGCTGCCGGCCCCCGTCTCATGCGTTTTCTCTGGAGTGTTGTTTTTTAAGTGCAGGCTGAGTCGGTGTGGGTGTTTGAATGCCGCTGTTTGCTGTTTTTTAAAGGCCTTCTAGCCCTCCCATGGGGCTACTGCAGCAGGAATTCTTCCCTGTGCTTCAGCCCAGCATACAGACTGCCGACAGGTACCGCGCGGACACGCCTGCTCATAGTGTGCTGTTCGTTGACATGTCTTACCGCCCATGGTTTTCAGCTCTTCGTTCCTCGGTGCCCTTTTTCATGCTTTATTTAATTTTTTAATTTGTTCCGCATTCCTTGGCAAGCCATCTGGTTGTAATATTGTTAACATTTCTTATTTTTTTCCATAAGTTGCCAGTGTTTTTGTGTTCAATTTAAAAATCATTATGGATCTGGAAATAAGTGAACATTATATGAAAGTGTGTCAGATTAAGCACACATCAGATCAGGCACTGAACTACGATTCTCTTTTCATAAAACATAAGGCATTTGGTGATAAATGTTTAAGGATAGCAAAACTCAGAAGTGAATTTTTATCCTGGGATTTCCAAATTCGTGCCCAGGGTTGAGGGTTCGGCCTCAATGAGCTGGCTTTAGCAGAGTTATTTTCGTGACACTGACCTCACCTTTCTGAATTGAAAATAACTGGTAGGCAGGACACCATGTTTATTAACTGGTTTATCCTGGTTTTAAACCACAGAAGCTAATTCATTCTCTTCTTCATCCAAACTTACCAGAGCAAAAGAAACTCTGATAGAAACATAATTGAGTTGCACTGCTCCTCATGTGTGGAAACGGTCTGGCCTTGGGCCCATGCCCAGCGGGACACGGCGCTTTGTGATTACCAGCATGAAGGGGAGCCTCTGGTTGGAGGCTCCCATGCCCTTCACTCAGGGTCTGCCAACACCAGTGTCTTTCACTGGGTCAGAGGGCGGGCTCTCATGTGGGGCTGCAGGCTGGGTCCCCCAAGAGCCGTATCTCAGGGCAGCACAGAGGGGCTGCTTGTGCCCCCAGTGGGGCTCACTGACCCTGTGTCCTCCCTGCCAAGGTCAGCAGCCGGACCCGGCTAGAAGTGTCCACGGAGACCCGAGTTTTGTCCGTGGCTGTGCTGGCGAACGCTGCGTAGTTCTGTAAGCCGCCCACGGGCACGTGGAGTGGCCGGTAGTACAGCACTCCTCTAACCACGCCTGGGTTTATTTCCCCTTCTGTTACCCTGCAACTTTCCACTTCTGTTGTTCTTACTTGATACGATTCAGGTTTTAAAAACAGAAACATTTTTACAAGTGGTCTCAAACCTTTTAATTTTGGCCAGTACCCTCACAGTCTAGTTTTACATCCCTGTGCCTGTCTGAGGGGAGTTAGGCAGAGGGCTGGGGATGGAGGTGCCTTGTGTTGGTCTGAATCCACCCCATCACCGAGCAGCTGGTTACAACTCCTTTCCTCTGACTTGAACCCACTGAACTTTGCTAGGTGTTTCTTTTCCTTTCTTCATGTTGGTGTCCGGGGTTCCCTCTGTGACCCCCTTCTCTGAGGCACACCCTCCAGGGCACCCTGAGCGACCCGCCTTTGCTTCCCCGACCAGGGGCTCCCGGGCCCCCCCAGACCTCGAGGAGGCTCTCCTCCAGGGACTCTGCTCCCGTGTCCGTGCCAGACCCGTATCTCAGGACCCCAGCTGTGCCCACTTCCCACACGTAGGCCTGGCATCGTGGGGAGCAGAGTCGTGTTGGTGACCCAGGCTGTGCGGAGACCCCAGCCAGGGGTCACGGCCACAGTCCTGCCCACTCGGGCGACCTGCCCCCCGAGGCCGGCCTGGCTGGGCCCGAGAGCCATGTGGCCTGAGCAGTGAGCCCCGCGTCACTGAACTGTGTGCGAGTCGGGGGAGCCCAGCATCAGAGCTGCGGGAGCCAGAGGCAGGCAGCCGGCATCTGGCTAGAACTGCTCAGGCATGTAGAACAGCCTTGTCCCGAGTGGGGAAGGTGACACTCCGGTTCTGAGTCTTTCCAAGAAGCACCAGGCGGGGGGCTGTTTGGTCAGGGCGTTTTTCTTTCCAAAGCTCTCCGCTAGTTTGAGGCAGGCCGTTCTCCTGCCCGGGGACCACGGACCTGTGCAGCCGTGCTAACCAACCGCCCGTTTGTCTCCCTGTCGCCGCCCCGCCAGGCACCACACGGTCACCCGGGGCATCACCAAGGGCGTGAAGGAGGACTTCCGCCTGGCCATGGAGCGACAGGTGTCCCGCTGCGGGGAGAGCCTGATGCTGGTGCTGCACAGGTTCTGCGTCAACGAGAAGATCCTGCTGCTCCAGACCCTGGCCTGAGGGCCCTCCCGGAAGGGAGCCTCCAGGTCTGACTCCTCCGTCACTTAGAAGCAGTTCCCAAGAGTCTGAGAAGCTGTTTCTATTTTTGTCACTTTTTGGGGTAATTTTTGTAAAACAAAAGAACTTGTTTTGTAAATAAATTGGGGTGTTTTTTTGTTTTTACTTTTTAATTCTTTTAAGTGTACGAACGAGAGTGTCCTTTATTTAGAAAGACGTTTGCTTCCACGACCTCAAGATTTTCTTTAGCATAGTTAGGCTTTGGTGACTATTAGGTATCAACACCTAGACCTTTTCCTTCAGCAAGTTTTAATATCGAAAACCTTCATGTCAGAATGAACGAGAGTGAGCTTCCACTGAAGGTGCTGTCGGGGCCAGGGTGGGTCCTGCCCAGAGGCCCGGGAAGGGTGTGGAGGACGTGTCCCTGGCCCTGCAGCCACCCACCAGCCCAGCTCCAGCTGGCCCCTCCTTTCCGATACCAGGGACAAGCTCCTGCCTCTGCCTCAGGCGTGTCATGGGAGCAGGCATGGGCCCTCCCCCAGTGGCTGTGAAGATGGAGAGGGACGAGCTTGGCCCAGGGCTTCCCACCTCTGAGTCCGTGGGAGCAGGCATGGGCCCTCCCCCGGTGGCTGTGAAGATGGAGAGGGACGAGCTTGGGCCAGGGCTTCCCACCTCTGAGTCCGTGGGAGCAGGCATGGGCCCTCCCCCGGTGGCTGTGAAGATGTAGAGGGACGAGCTTGGGCCAGGGCTTCCCACCTCTGAGTCCGTGGGAGCAGGCATGGGCCCTCCCCCGGGTGGCTGTGAAGATGGAGAGGGACGAGCTTGGGCCAGGGCTTCCCACCTCTGAGTCCGTGGGAGCAGGCATGGGCTCTCCCCCGGTGGCTGTGAAGATGGAGAGGGACGAGCTTGGCCCAGGGCTTCCCACCTCTGAGTCCAGCATGGGTGTCAGGCTGGTGTCTGTCACTGTTTCTGAAATACCTTAGGTAAGCATCACATGAACAGTTGTTTCTCGGGAGCCTGAAGAATGAAAGAGCTAAGAAGTTCAGTCACTGCTGGCGAAGCGGGTCCATTGCCTGCACGTGCAGCAAGCCAGATGCTGAGGTGCAGCGGTTTGCAGCCAAGTGAGGCAGGAGAACAAGTCTCGGAGCCGCCCGCCGAGGGTGAGGGGCACTTGTAGTGTGAGCAGGGTGGCCGCAGGCACAGGGACAGATGAAGTGATGGCTCTTCTGTGCCGGGGTACCTGGGCTCCTGCCTCGGCACATTCACACCAGAGGCCCCGAACGTGATCTGAGGGTGGAGCCTTCTGATAGCAGGCCATTCACAGGAACCCCACATGGCCCCACCTTCAGGGTTGGGGATCCCAACCACGCTTAGCCACCTTGTGCTGGGCAGGAGCTAACTCCAGGCTCCCGGGCTGCAAGAGGCCAGGAGGCTGTGCATTTAAAGAGGAAGAACAGAAAACAGATAACCAAACTGAGCTTGTTGAGTGAAAACAGGCTGCAGGTGGAGCAGTTTTAACCTGTTCCCTTCACTGGAGTCCTGTGAGAGAAGCTCAGGAACTTGTTAGTCACCAGTTTTGGTCACCCCTCTAGAGAGTGAAAAAGTTGGCTTAAAGCTCAACATTCAGAAAACTAAGATCATGGCATCTGGTCCCATCACTTCATGGGAAATAGATAGGGAAACAGTGGAAATAACGTCAGACTTGATTTTGGGGGGCTCCAAAATCACTGCAGATGTTGATTGCAGCCATGAAATTAAAAGACACTTACTCCTTGGAAGGAAAGTTATGACCAACCTAGATAGCATATTCAAAAGCAGAGACATTACTTTGCCAACAAAGGTCTGTCTAGTCAAGGCTATGGTTTTTCCAGTGGTCATGTATGGATGTGAGAGTTGGACTGTGAAGAAAGCTGAGCGCCAAAGAATTGATGCTTTTGAACTGTGGTGTTGGAGAAGACTCTTGAGAGTCCCTTGAACTGCAAGAAGATCCAACCAGTCCATCCCAAAGGAGATCAGCCCTGGGTGTTCATTGGAAGGACTGATGCTGAAGCTGAAACTCCGATACTTTGGCCACCTCATGCGATGAGTTGACTCATTGGAAAAGACTCCGATGCTGGGAGGGATTGGGGACAGGAGGAGAAGGGGATGACAGAGGATGAGATGGCTGGATGGCATCACCGACTCAACGGACATAAGTTTGGGTAAACTCCAGGAGTTGGTGATGGACAGGGAGGCCTTGTGTGCTGCGATTCATGGGGTCGCAAAGAGTTGGACACGACTGAGCAACTGAACTGACTTGACTGACTAGAGCATGGCTTCATTACCTTGCATGAGAAGTTTATATAAAGGGGCTTCCCTGGTGGTCTAGTGGTTAAGCCTTCACCTTGCAGTGTCAGGGGACACAGGTTCAGTCCCTGGTTGGGGAATTAAGATCCTGCATGCCACAGGACAACTAAGCCTACTCACTGCACGAGCCCAACTAAGACCTAACACAGCCAAATAAACAAATGTTTTTAAAAAAAATTTTTTTTAATGACCATACTGCTCAAGACAATCTACAGATTCAATGCAATCCCTATCAAATTACCAATGGCACTTTTCCACAAAACTAGAACAAAAGCTTTAAAAACCTGTATGGAAACACATAAGACCCCACCCAAGTAAGCCAAAGCCATCATAAGAAACAAAAACAGAGCTAGAGGAATCAGGTTCCCTGACTTGAGACTATACTACAAAGCTACAGTCATCAAAACAGTATGGTACTGGCAAAGAAACAGAAATGGAAAAAAGGCAGTCTCTTCAATATGTGGTGCTGGGAAACTGGACAGCTACATGTAGAAGAACAAAATCAGAACATTCTTAACACCATATAGAAATACCAACTCAAAATAGATTAAAGACCTAAATGTAAGACCAGATACTATAAAACTCTCAGAAAGAAATATAGGCAGGATATTTCTTTGACATAAATCAGCAATATATTTTGGATCTATATCCTAGAATAACAAAAACAAATGAGACCTAATTAAAACTTTTTGCACACAAAAGGAAACCATAGATAGGAGGAAAAGATAACCCAGAGAACACATTTGCAAATGATAACAACTGACAATCTTCAAAATAGAGAGACACCTCACACAACTCAATATCAAATCACATAACTCAGTCAAAAACTGGGCAGAAGACTTATATATTTCTCTGAAGATGACTGATGGCCAAGAAGCACATGGAAAAAATGCTTATTATCACATATTATTAGGGAAATGCAAATCAAAACTACAATGAGGTATCACCTCACACCAGTCAGAATGGCCATCACCAAAAAGTCTACATATAAATGCTGGAGAGGGTGAGGAGAAAAGGGAACCCTCCTCCCTGTTGGTAGGAATGTAAATTAGTGCAGCTGCTATGAAGAACAGTGTGGAGGCTCCTTAAAAAACTAAAAACAGAGCTACCATGTGACCCAGCAATCTCCACGGAGCAACTAAGCCTGTGTGTCAGCACCACTGAGCCTGTGCTCTAGAGCCTGGAAGTCGCAACAAGAGAAGCATCGTGATGAGAAGCCCAAGCACCTCAGCGAAGAGTAGCCCCCGCTCCCTGCAGCTAGAAAAAAGCCCAGCAAAAAAGAGAAATGTGCAGCAATGAAGACCCGGCACAGCCAAAGACAAACAAAAATAATTTTTTTTTTAAATCATCCTGTTGTTTTTACCATCATGTGTGTTGCCCCTAGCAACTTTCACAGTAAACGCCGTAGACACTTTTTGGTTTCATAATCCCTTCTTCAGATCAGTGTTTGGGGGCTGCACACATCAAAACAAGACTTCCTAACACCCACGTGTGTAGCCCCAGATAAAAGGGACCAATCATCTTTTTTTTTAATTCAGTGGTGCCTGGGATTTGTTAAACGGACGTGAGCTGCTGTCTCCCAGGCAGGCAGGAGTTGGTGCCACTTCACAGTAGTGGTAAAGAACCCGCCTGCCAAGGCAGGAAGACATAGAGACGTGGGCGGGCTCAATCCCTGGGTTGGGAAGATCCCCTGGAGGAGGAAATGGCAATCCACTCCAACATTCTTGCCTGGAGAATCCCATGGACAGAGGAGCCTGGCAGGATACAGTCCAGGGGGTTGCAAAGAGTCAGGCATGACTGAAGGGACTTGGCATGCACACACGACTTAACAAGCCAAACAACATATGGAGTTTAATCACATAGAAGAAAATTTCTTATGTATCAAAGTGGGAAGGTGTGACCACTGGCAAGGTAAAATGCAACACTGAAAAGCCATGAAAGGTGGGAAAAACAGAAAAGAACTGACCTCTGTAGGGAAAGTCCTGGAGATCAGGACAGAATCCCACTGGCCCTGAGATGGGAACAGACACTGTGGGAAGCCATGTGCTTGGCCCTGTGGAACGGAGGCCAGCTGTCCTGACAGCTGTGCTCAGGCTGGATTCTGCCAAGGAAAGCTGGGGGGAGGCTGGCTGCCTCTGCGTGTCTGCACATCCGCAATTAAATCAGGCGTTAACATGTAGCGTGTCTAATCAGCTTTGAATTTGGAAGTGCATTTAGCCTGGAGAAAAACAATGTATGGGAATTAATGCCCAAGAAAAACTGACTGTCAGGAGAAAAATGTTGGCTCGCCTCATCCGTGAAAACAGGTTACACAAACACACAACCGAAGACCACCCTGGCAGTGCGTTTTCCCGCCTAATTTCAAACTCTAAACAAAAGTTGTGTTTAAATCCCGCACTGCATTGTTCTAGGGTTGTGGCTCTACTGCTTAGCGTTTTTTTTAAAGCTCTTCCCCTGGATTTTCACAATTGATGGAAACCTCTTCTGAAAGGCAGTTTGAGATGTTGAGAAAATTTCTCAAAGTCCGTTTGCCACCCCTGTTTATTTGGGACGACATTAAAGGAAAAAAGCTAATATGTTGACTTTTATTTAAGCTGATACTGGGCGACACAAACTCGACTGCTGTGCATCATGAAAGAGGCCTTTTATGGGCCAGCGTGATGGAGGTAAAGTGTAAGAACAGCAGCCTACTAACTTCATTATAAAGAGGAATTAGGAATCTACGTGCACAAATGAAGACACGATGTTAGCTTACGATAGCCCCACTACAGAACAGCATGCTTTGCTTTGTTCCTCAAGGATTCCACCCGACTTCCCCCAAAGATGCCCCGTGACGGGTGTTTTCTGCAGGCAGCGCTGCCCAGGGGCGTCCACACCCCTCCCCAGGGAGATGCCAGCTGTCCCCACTCAGCCCGGGCCCAGCCAGGCCAAGCTCCCTGTCATGGCTGGTCTTGCACAGTCTGGGGAGGGTTTTCTGGACAATAACGTTAGGCGCCATCGAGGGAACGCCTGCTCCCTCCCGCGTGGAGTTGATTTGTGTGCAGCCTTCCCGATGGCGATGGGGCGGCATCTGGGCCTTGGGGTTGAACTGGGGCCTGCTCGCCCCAGGACTACTTCCGGGTGATGCTCTCTTGCTAACCCAGCTGGAGCCGGAGTTCCTGTGCTTTCAAGCTCAAGACACCCTAACTGGTGTTCTCCCCAGTTGGGTGCACTGCCTCTGCAGGGGGCCCTGCTCAGCCACACCCACTGAGATTGGGGGGGACACAGCCGTGACCACCCACAGAGGTGCCCTGCAAGAGAGGGGCCTCCTCAGCGAGGACCACCCCTCACCCCTGCGCACACACGTGCACGCCAGGTATACGCTACATTTTCAGCACTTAGACTAAGGACACACCCACCACCACCGCTTTGCTTCCACGAATGTTGATTTGGCACCTGTTCCACGTGGGCATGGGGCCCGGGCACAGCGTCTGCACTTGAAGAACGTGCAAATGGGCAAGGCCTCACCCTCCACGAGCTACGGTCCAGCGCGGGAGGCCGGTCCAGTGCCTAGATGACTGTCATGCAGGGCAGAAAGCGATCACGCTGCGAGGTTGACCCCAGTCACATATTAGAGGACACAGAGGAAAAAAATATTACTTTGGGATAAGAATAGGAGATGAGAGAAGGTGCCCTAGAGGCAGGGGGTGAGTGTGACAGCTCAGATGTCGACAGAAAATGAAGAAGAAAAAAGTAGAACAGGACCACTAGTCACAGTCAGACGCCAGAGGCCCAGCTCCCTGAGGAGGTGGGAAGTGGCGCTGGAACTAGGAGGCACATCCAAGGGCTGGGAGGAAGCCAGGCAGGTGCTCTGGGCTCAGCCAGGGACGGTTTTGCCTGCCCACAGCGCTGTTCCAGCTCCAGGGGAAGTTCTTGCAAGGAGGGCATTTGATCTGAGAGCGTCCCCCATGACTCAATCTGCCTGCCAATGCAGGAGACACAGGAAACGGTTTCGATCCCTGGGTCAGGAAGATCCCCTGGAGGAGGGCATGGCCACCCACTCCAGTATTCTTGCCTGGAGAATCCCACGGACAGAGGAGCCTGGTGGGCTACAGTCCACAGGATCACTAAGAGTGAGACACGCCCGAGCAACTAAGCACCGCGACACTGCTTTATGAAGTATAATCCATTCCCCCCACCCCTCAAACGCCAAAAGGCTTTTATTGTTGGAAAATTAAAGCAATCACAGCTCTATGAACTAACTGATCAGGCCTTGTGAAAAAATAATGTAAGTCAACTCTGCAAACAGGTCATCTAAGTGCCTCAGTTTCTGAATTTCCACCACCCGGGGCTGACAGTTGGCTACACCGCAAAGGGTAACAGGAACCTGGTTCTGATGCTGCGGGAACAGATATGGTAAACAGGACTGAGGGGCAGCCCTGGCTTTACACGGAGGGGGACACTTGATAATGGCAGTTTCCCACCTACACTGCTCGCGTTTTCCTCCTGACAAGTTGTCCACCTCCTCCCAGCACAGCCCACTCCACGATGCTGCCGGGGCCTCCAACAGTGAGGTGCAGCACGGCCTGGGGCAGTGAACAGTGACTTTACAGGAGGGACCCAGGGAGGGAGGCCAGTTCAGAAACGATTCCAAGGGTCTGGGCAAGAGGAGCAGGCGGTGACCGTGAGAATGAGGACTTCCGGGTGGGAGCCGGAGACAGACCTGAGAAGACTCTGCGACGACTGAACGCGGGAAAGGGGCAGACAGGAGGGAAGGCGGGTGAAGCCGGGAGACGGAGGGTCAGCTGTGTGCAGAGCTGCGGCAGCCCGAGCTGGAAAGTTCTGCGGAAGACGGGGGCGGGGGTTGCCCGGATGCTGGCGGTCATGCAGGTGGAGGCATCCTCGGGCGGGCAGGTACAAGTTGGGATGTAAGTTGGGGCAGAGACAGGGTAGCTGGAAAACACGTCATCCACGGGGCGACAGCTGACGCCAGGGGGCGGGCTGAGGTGAGCCCACTTCATCACACGAGGAGGCTCCGCAGTGCGACCTTTCTGCCACAGAGAAGCCCTGGACACAGGACCCTGCATCACGGGAGTGCTGGTCCCCTGTGTTCTCCGCCTTCGCGCCCGACAAACGATGCTTTAGTTTGGTGATTCCAAGCAAGAAAGCTGCCTCTGCCGTGGAGGGTCATTCTGAAAGGAGTCACTCCAGTGAGAGCTTTTTAAACATCATTTATTTTGAAGCATTTTCGGTAACAAAATGATCTCTTCTAAGGATTTCAGGAAAGCCACTGATGCCTCCCACCCCACTGGGTCTCAGGGCTAGAGTGGACCTGCCTGGTGAGGATGGCAGAGCGAGCGGGCTCCTCTCTTCCTAGAGACAGAGGATGGCTCAGGGGACCCTCCCCCTCCAGATACACAGACAGACGGACGGGTGAGAGGCAGGTGGGCAGACAGATGGAGAGGTGATGAGCTCAGGGAGGTGCCTAAGTAGATAACTGTTGGTGAGCATGGCCAGGAATCACACGTCTACAGTTTCACTTATTTTTCAAGTGGGGAAATGCAGACATTGGCTTCTGAGGGAAAGGCATTTTTTTGGACCCACCCATACCTTACGGATCTGAAAGGATATTACTTGGACTTCCTTGGAATATTAAACTACATAACCAAAATATAGTAGACTATGTTACTACACGTGACACCCAGTGAGCTTCACAGTCAGACACGGCAGCGATGGTGGCATCTTGGTCTCTGTGGACAAGCGTGGGAAGACAAGGCTGCAGGGAAACATGGATGAGGCAGCTTCATCCGGCACAGAAGCAAAGGCGCCTGGTCATCCCTTGTGAAAAATTCAACCACACAGCCTTAGAATGAAGTTCCAGAGGCAGCTGTGCACACAGCAGATGGAGAGAAAAGACAATTACGGTTCAGCTGTTTGAGCTCTGTGTACACAGGCCGAGTCGGACGAGCTGTGTCCCAGTCAACCAGCCTGAGCATGTCCGCATCGCCCCCTTAACTGGGAAACACACAGCCCATCTGTTTTATAAGCAAGGACTCCTGTCAGTGATCCCCGGGGCCCAGCCATTCTGCCAGGAACACATCTCGGCTGGGGCCTCAGATTTTCCAGAACACCTTCTTCTTATAGAGGGCGAAGGCGATGAGCACCCACAGGGCGGTGGCGACCATGTTCTGCACGAGGTGCTCCTTGTGTGACTGCTGGTCCCCCAGCTTCCACTGGAAGGGGAAGTAGTTGGCGAAGACCTCATGGCCCACGTACACCAGGATCGAGTTCATCCCTGGGGAGACACAGTGGTCATCCGCCTAACTCTGGACGTTTGACTTTGGTTCAGTGGAAAAAGAGAAAAAGCACCCACTTCTGCTATCGGCTATGGCCCAAAGATATAAGGGATGGGTATGTTAAGGATTTGAGTGTAAATTACAACCGAAAGTTAGAAAATACTCCTGTTGTCAAGTGTGACTCTGGAATACTAAACCTGAAAGTCAGAAATATTAACTTACCTTCTCTACCCAGAAAACCCGAGGACAAGACAGAGTAGCTGTTACTGGACTCAGGGCTGAAACGAGTCACTGAAATCGTCTGCCGCCTCTCGTCTTGGGTAGAAGCGCGTCTAAACCGGCCCCAGCGTCCCCAGGCAGCGCCTAGCATCACTCACGCGTCATCTCCAGGGTGCATGTGTGGGGGGGGTTGTTCCATGAGAAGGCACAGCCCCTTTTGTGAAGCGCCCGGAACCAATGACCTGCCTGAGGAGGCCAGCCGGGTGCGTTTACGACCCCACAAACGAAACGGTAAAATGGGGGGCTGCCTGGGAACAGAGCCAGCGATGCCTGCCTGGGCCCCCGGGACACGCTCCGCACCAGCCACTCGCGGCCTCCAGCCGGTCCTCTGGGTGCCCTCCTCCGCGCAGCCTGGGGCGGGGGGGCTCACCCGGGTAGAAGAACGGGGCTCCTGTCCACAGCCCCTTGACATCCACCACGGGGTAGAGGGCCAGCAGGATGAGGAAGGCCAAGGAGCTCAGCGTGGTGACGTAGGAGATGGACCTGGGGGACAGCGGGCGTCTTAGGGCCCCGGAGAGCGCGGCGGACGCCCGCCCCACCCCCAGGTGTGACGGCGGCAGGGCTTCCACACCTACCAGAGGTTTTTGTTTACTGGAATAAAGCCTTCATTTTCAGATGCTTTCGTCAGAGCCACAGAAACAAGCCCCTGGAGGTGGGGATGGGGTGGAGAGAAAAATGTTAAAAGTTTTTTCCCTCATCTCCAGAAACAACGGTGGTTCCAAACTGAAAACCAGGAGTGACTTCCTCGCTTAGGGAAAGCTGGAAAGTGTGCCCTCCGTTTTATTCTTTTAACTAGAAAAACATGTTTAAGGTATCAGTATGGGCTCCCCTGGTGGTCCACTGGTTACAAATCCGCCTTGCAATGCAGGGGACATAGGTTCGATCCCTGGTCCGGGCAGAGTCCACATGCCGCGGAGCAAATAAGCCTGCGCACCACGACGACTGAGCCCACACACCCTACAGCCAGCGCTCTGCAACGAGAGAAGTCCCCGGGATGAGACTAGAGTAGACTAGACTAACTAGAGTAGCCCCACCCGCCACACCTAGAGAAACGCCTGAGCATAGCAATGAGAGCCCAGCACAGCCAGAACAAAACTAATAATTACATAACCAAACAAGATACAGAGCTAAAAACACTCTCCACAAAGCGCCTTCTCAGCACTGCCCTGAGTTGAAGGTAAACGAGCTGATCAGCTGGAGTGAATCCTCGGAGGAAACATAACCGCAGGGTCAGAGGGGAGAGGAACGCTAGGCTTCTCTTCTGCCACCTGCCGACCTGCTATCGGGGGCCAGGTCCTACTGGCAAAGGCCCCCCCAGAATCCACCCCTCCGCTCTGTTACCTCATGGGTTCACTGACTTCCTTAAAGAGACTTCTAAGAAAACCAACCTGAGCATTTAGGCCTCGTGATGATGAAGTGAAGAATGTTCTGGCCCGACGGCTGTGACCCCAGGGCTAAATGTTTTCTTTCTTTGAAACGTGAATGTGTGAAGGGAAGGAACTTCAGTGAGGGAGGGGGTGACTTACAAGAAGACAACCCCAGGCAGCAAATCTGATCAGGATGCCTCTGGTCTGGTCCTTGTAATACAGGAGTATCTTCCCTGCCTAGGGAAGAAAATGCAGGTGTCCAAGAGAACCAGCTGGGGGGATTCTTATTTCATATTCACCCAGTGTTCCAGGACAGACTCGCCTGCAGGCACTGCGGTTACCAGGGAATGAATGGTCCCCTGCCCTTGGCTACTGGGGGCCAGAGGCGCAGGGACCACTGGGGAGGGGGCCGCGCAGAGGACGCGCTGCCGGGCTGAGGCCACGAGCGCGAGGCAGAACAGCAGGCACGCAGCGTGTCGCACGGTGAAAGCACACGGCCGCCCTGCTGGGCTGCAGGTGGTTCAGAAAGGCCCAGGGGGTCAGAGGTGGGAAGGAGGGAGCAGGCGGCACGAGCCTTCTCCCACAGGCGATGGGAGCCAAGCAAAGTCACTCCCCCCGCCACGTAACCAGAGACCAGCTCAGGCTGGGCTGCTGGATGGCCCCCTCTGTCAGGGGGAGAGAAGGGGGACAGAGGCAGTGTGGACCCAGAGGCAGGGAACACTTTAAAAACAGAAAAATCTGCACTTTGCATAAACCACCCCCCAAATTAGGATTTTCTGAAAACACTGAAGAAAGTGTTAATAATTTATAAGAGCTAAAACTTATGAATGTCCTGTTCTTGGAGCCTTATGTTAATTAACTTATTTGGGTGCTATTAACTTATATAAATGCTATTGAAGCACATGGGGTACAGAAACACTCTCCGGACGGCCCAGTGGGTGTGCAGGGTCCAGGCACGGGTGGCGGTCAGCACTCCTTACCAGAGTTAGGGCACGCACAGATTTACCTGGAGAGCATATGGGGGGATTAAATGCATTTACTAATAAAAGCAGCAATGTAAACTCTACAGTAGGCAGCATCCCCACCCAGGAAATTACTGAACCACCAAAATGTAAATGCTGCAGACCCGCACTGTCCTACCCGGGAGCCACTGGCCACCTGTGACTGTTCAAGTGTAAATTTAAATGAAATAAAAAACCAGTTCCGCCACATCTGGAGGACTCTGCAGCCACACGCAGAACAGTTTAAGCATCACAGAGGTCCCCCAGGAAGGGGTACGTGGTCTTTCCCCTCCCAGTCATCTCCTCTCAAATAATGGTTTCCGACACCAAATCAGGAGAATTTCAGGAAGGAAAGTCTGGGCTGCTCAGAATCTTAACATAATTGTCTCTGAGAAACCGAGAGCCACGGGTACTGGCTTGGGCAAAGAGTATGCGTAATCTGAAACTGTGTGACGTGCACACGGAAGAAAGGTTGACAGGTGACCTTCCAGACGCGGTCCAGCCCAGCAGGGACACCTCTCACCCTGGGGCTGCTGTTCCCACGGCCGAGAGGAGCCATGTGAGTAACAACTTCTGAGACCACCGGAACGACACCTCATTATATGAGCGCGCTAACTTTTAGCGCCCTCTAGTTGTGATGATCTGCCAAACTGAAGCAGAATTTATTAGGCCTGAATTACACAGAAGATCGTGCTTCCAACGACTTCTTTTAGTCAAACGGACATGTGGCTGAGTGATGAACCAATAGTCACAAACTGTCAGGAACATGCATTCTCATGAAATGAACAAATACCTGAACTCCCAAAAACGCCATCACGATGGAGTTGATGGTCCCCAAGATGCCCTCTGGGTCATACGCCACCTCGGTGTGATAAAGCACCTGAACAGGACGAGAAGGCAGGACTCACTAACTGACTGAAAACACACACAAACAACTCGCAGACGAAATACAAACTTCATTACACCCCAGCAGTCAATGTGTTTGGTTTCGCTGCAGAAATTCACTGCCAACTTGTGGCCAACTTCTGGCCAAGAAAGTGTGTGCTATGTGGAAGGAAACGCAGATGTGAGCCCTGGTGCAGGGCAGCCGCCTTGACCTCAGGTGGTCCAGGAGATAATACTGGGACCCATGCCCCTGACACAACACATCCCTAGCCAGCTTCAAACAGTATGGTATCTTTTACTTTTCAGGTTTATCCTTTGGGATCAAGCCTATTGTGACTTTGACTTCTTCCTTTCCTCTTTCAAGGCAAATAACATTTAAAAATACATTTGTACTATTTCATTATAAAAGAAATGGTTATTGTAGAAAAGGCAGAAATTTGGAGCCAGTTATTGTCATGGATGCTGGGGGCATCACCCAGCTCTCCCGCCCCAGCTCGTCCCACCCCTCTGGGGAGGAGAGCATCCCGAAGTAGTAATGGTGGAAAGCTCTCAGCTGCTCCTGGGTTTGTCCCTGAAGGGAGCCAGCTCTGGAGAGTCACCCCCTTGCTGGGCCACCCACACCCCACCAGGGATGTCAAGGGCCTGGTCCCGCACACCCCACTGAGAACACCTCTGAGGGGCTGTCCCGGCCCCCAGGACACCAGCGGGGTCTGCGTGTGACAGTCCCCCTGCCCGGTCCTGCTTCCTCCAGCCCCACACTTCCTCCAGCTCCTCCAGGCCTCCCCTGTTGGAACCGCCCACCCTACCCTGGACCTGAGACCCACGGGAAAGCACCTCGCGCACACCTGGTGCCGGGGAGCCCCCCTTTAAAAGCCAAAGAAACACACCGCCCACGGCCAACACAGTGAGGTCTCTTAGGTCAGCCAACTTCAGACACAGCTTGGCTCCGCCCTAGTCTACTCCTCGGTTGCAGCTGGGGGCTGGCCGCCCCCTTTCCGCCCCTCAGGCTCCATCCTGTCCAGGCGGCGCCCACTCACAGCGGAGGAAGGGTGCTGGTAGAGATGCTGGTCACCCAGGAGCAGACGGTCCACGTAGCCCGCGGCGCCGCCCGTGCAGTTCCGGTACCTGCCCCCGTCTCCGATGCCACCGGGCCCCAGGTAACCGCTGAGGAGGCGAGAACACGGGCTTCACCCGCCAGGCATGGGGGAGGGCTGCGCACGGGCCATGTGCATGCCCACCACACCCCCGAAGCGCCGCCAACTCCCGCCCGCCCTGAGTGCTGTGCACACCCCCTGCAAAGCCCCTGACTCCCTGGCCGCCCCAGGGGTGAGACAGAGGCGGCGGCCCAAAGTCCATCCGCACTCCCGCTGACCCTGGGAGACCTGCCAGAGACGGGCCTCTGGACACGCATTCCACCCCCTCCTCCCCTGCCCCGACACCAGGGAGTCTTCAAGGAGGACAGAGAGGAAGGAGGTCCCGACATGGGCAGGCTGACAGCTGGAACCCAGAGGCTCCGACTTGGCAGAAACAGCCGTGCAAACGGGGTTGGTTCCCCGCAGGGCTCCTCACGTGGGGCACCCGGGAACCGGTAAGAAGAAGGTCAAGGCCAGCCAGACGCCTTCCAGTATCAGCACGAAGAGCCACTGGGGCCAACTGGCCGTGATGTCCAGCAGAGAAAAGCAGCTTCTCTCCTGGGGGGAGGGGCCGCACATAAAGAACACGTGTGAACTCAGGCAGAATGGGAAATAAGGTGCAGCTGCACATGTATTCAGGACGCTCCTGGGAGGCTCCTCGTGGCCTTGATGGTGGTAACACAGAACAGATGTGTGTTTATTCCAAACGCAGATACGCCACCTCTGTGACATGGGCTTCCTTGGTAGCTCAGCTGGCAAAGAATCTGCCTGCGATGCAAGACATCCAGGTTCGATTCCTGGGTGGGAAAGAGCCCCTGGAGCAGGGCACAGCAACCCACTCAAGTATTTTTGCCTGGAGAATCCCATGGACAGAGGAGCCTGGCAGGATACAGGCCATGGGGTTGCAAAGAGCCGGACACGACTGAGTGACTAAGCACAGCATATGACATGTCACAGTAAAATGTTAGTGGAGAAGTTATCAGTGGAAAATTCTACTCTTGTATCCAAGCGATTTAAAAAGAGATGTTCATACAGAAACATGTACACGAATGGACACGGAATCATTATTCATAGCAGCCAAAAACTGAAAACAGGTCAACTGTCCATCAACTGATGAACGAATACAAAATATGTTACATTCAGAAAACTGAATGTTATTCAGGAGTAAAAAGGAGTCAAGTACTCATGGCATAACATGGATAAACCTCAAAAAATATTCTAAATGAAAGAAGCCGGACATGAGAAGCCACGTACTGTGAGATTCCATGTCTATGACATGTAATTCCATGTCTATGACATGTCCAGAACAGGCAGATCAACAGACAGACAGCAGATTAGGGGTTGTCTAGGGCCGGGGGACCTAGGGTTGGGGAGTGGCTGGGAGTGAGACAGGGTGTTTTCCAGGGGTAATGATGAAACTATTCCAGAATCAGGCAGTGGTGATGACTGCACAACTCTGTGACTATACCAAATGTCCCTCAATTTTACACCTCGAGGGTGTGAGTTTTATGGGATGTGAACTATATCTCAATAAAGTTATTATTTTAAAAAGAAATACAACTGAATTTTAAAAAGGAAAATGAAATTTCAGCTTTGGGAGCTCTGCTGGTTGAAGGAACAAGGGGTACAGCCCACCTGCTCCTGGTGTACCCACAGCTCCTGGCTCTACCACGGGGGCCGGGATGAGCCTCGCAGACCCTCAAGTCCCCCACGGCTACCAAGGTCACATCCGGGTGAGCACGGCAGCCCCACTGTGCCTTCAGGACCCTGCAGCAGAGGGCACGGGGCGTGGGCAGGGGGCCGCTGGGGGGAGTGGGGTAAAGGAGTGCCAGGTAAACGCACTCCAGCAACACACACCGAGGAAGCCTTACAGGAAGAACCCAGAGAGCCCGGATTCAGGGATGCGTTTGCTAGTTACATAGGAAGGAGCGGGAACAAATACAGCTTATACAGCTAATACGCTTACTGGGAAGCAGGAGCCACATGGAAAGATTTAAACATTTCCACCTACAGCTTTGCCTCCACCAGGGGGGACAAAAAAAATAGCTGTCATCTGAGTAAACTGAACTCGGCAATGTATAAGAAGACAGAAAGTAATACTGCAGGAGGCGAGACACATCCGCCTTACAAAGAAACAGGAAGAAGCCCAGGGCAGACCTGGCACCTTCCAGGTCGAACCTCTGCAGCCTCTGTGTGGACAGAGAACGTTCTATGAGGTTTCCACGAGGAGACTGAAACGCTGGCAGCGATGCCCCGAGAGGCTGGGCTGGTGCAGCAGATAATGGTGCTGCTGTGCAACGCCGTCAAAGTGCACTGATTAATGGAAACTGAACATTTATTAAGAGGGTAGCGCTCATGGTGTGTGTTCTTGATCTCAATTAAAAAAAAAGAGGGATATAAAGACTAAATAAAAATAACTACTTGAAGAGAAAATATATGCTTTGCAATAGAGTTAGAGTCTCGTTCTCTTTGGTAAGGTGCTGAGAACTAAAGAAGGTTCTGGCACTTATACAGGGACCCTTCCTTCTTTATAAAGACAGGGTTGCTCACCGAGGCGCAGGTCTCAGGCACGGGCTTGGCAAAGAGCAGCTCCAACACGGCGACCACGAAGTAGGTGGCCCCCAGGCGCTGGAGCACGCCGGGGATGCGCGCCTTCTCCCAGGACACTGCGGGGCACCGGGCAGGGGCGTCAGCCAGCACCGCTCGCTGACCCCACACACCACCACCTTCTCCCGCGGGGCAGACAGACCTCTCCCGCGCCCAAAGAAGTCTGTTTTTTCAGCTTATGGAGATGGGAGCCCAGGTGGTCAGGGGCTCCGCTTGCACCAAGCAGGGAGGCTGGGTGCAGAGCAGCTGAGGGTCCCGCTCGGCGTGGGGACACAGGGAGGCCCCCTCCCGACCTTCTCCCGTCAGGGCTGAGGATCCAACTGCCAGCCTGGGGGGGCCTGCAGCCCTGGCACGGGCCGGGCTCTCCCTGCCCCACAGGTGTGTGCCCTGCAGAGCCCCGCTGAGCCCACTGAGCCCACGTCCTTCGGGGCTCCACCTCCTCCCATCGCCCAAAGCCTCGGCGCCTCCTGCCAAGGGTTCCCCTGCCGGCTGCCGGGTGAGTGTGTCCCCTTCCGCGAGCGAGAGTGAGCCCTCTGCAGCCCGCGGCCTCTGCTCCAGCGCTGCCCCAGCACGGGGCTCACACCCTTTCTCCCGCCGTCCTGCCCCTCTCACGCCTCTCCAACACGGCAGAGGCGTCACTGCCTCCTCGCAGCGAGGCGCAGCCACACGCAGGGGGAGCCCTGGAAGGGCAGCCTCACCGTGAGAGCGGGTGACACCGAAGCGGCAGGAGGGCGGCAACGGGGACCAGCGGCTGGTCTGGCCCGACCCTGCCCCTCCCTACACTCGGACACAGCACCTCGCTCTCCCCACCCCAAGGCCTTCCTTTGTACAGAAGGGTTTGCCTGGACTTGGAGGCACCTTTCAGGCCTAAAATTCCAAGATAATAATAATAGGGACTTCCCTGGCCATCCAGTGGTTAAGACTCTGTGCTTTCACTGCAGGGGGGCGCGAGTTCCATCCCCGGTTGAGGAACTAAGACCCTGCATGCCATGTGGTGCAGCCAAATAAACAAACAAATAACAACGCCCAACGTCATGCAAGCATTAGATATACTTTTTGAGTAACTGTTCTTTTTTGCAGCCAAAACTTGAGGCGGAGGAACTGCGTTTCTTTCAAAGTATAACACATCTTTTCCCTATTTCAACCTGAATATATTTTAACAGGGGAAAAATACTTACGTGGACCAAGGCAATAATTGGGATTCACAACGAAAATTCCTATACAGATTAACAGAAAACTCCTCCATGCGATCTTCCCCAGTAGTCTGAATTTTGAACATCCCCGCTGCAGAATGGAAGTCATCGACAGAAAAATCGAAGTTCCCATAATAAACACAAACCTGAAAAAACAACAGCTCTTACTAGGTGGCCACTTCCAACTTTTTCATCTCTACATCATTAGTATTTTATAACCTAAGATGTAAGAGATGCAACACATGATTTCTCGAAACCACATCAGCTTAGAGGTGGAGGAAGAATCCCAGTGTCGGGCTGAAAGGTTTGTACCCCTTCTCATGCTGACTTAGGAGCAAACGCTTTGGAACAATGGACAATCCCCCCATTCGGTCACCAAAAACAAATGATTATGTATAAAATAAGCTCCAAGGATATTCTGTGCAACATAAGGAATGTGACCAGTGTTTTATCATGCCTCTATTTTTAAATTGTGAATCCCTATAGTATATAGATGTATATACATATGTACATGTACTATACACACGTATATATACATATAGTATACACATATACGGCACAGACTTATATCATGTTGAACATCAACTACACTTCAATTTTAAAAAATTAACATAAAGGAACTCTTCACCAGCCCAGAGAAACCTAAGTTCATATCAGCAAGGAAACACCGAGGACCAAAGAGAGGAACCCACGGCCGGTTCTACGAACACCTCCAAATGATGGAGGGAAGTCGTTCAAAGTATCGGCAGACACAAAACCCGCGCTGTACGGGAAGTCAGGGTCCTTCAACCAAGGGAACAGCCGGAGACAGCCAGGCTTACTCCACTATGATTTTAGAGTTTAATGCACTACTATCGTTAACTGTTATACACATTAGCAGACTTTATCAGAAATCCCTGCTACCGATATACTGTGTACCTTTTAGGAAATAAGATTTTCACATGTATTTTCAGGATCAGTGGAATATTCAGAATTTATGACTTTCCACAAGATTCTAGCATCTCCCACATCATATGCACACTAACGAAACGTTCCCTCTGAAGTCACCCATCTTTTATGCGCACGTGTCTAAGACAGCACTACGCCAGGTGTTAGAACTGTGCGGGAACCCAGCTTTCGGGAGGAATTCATCACACGGAGGCCGGGGGCAGCACAGGCCCGCCGCCGGAACTCAGGGCCAGGGTCAGGAAGGTCCAGCATCAGCGGGAAACCAAAGCTGGCGGCTGGGCCACGAAGAGCGGGCGGTGGGTCTACAACTCACCATGGGAACACAAGGTCGGCCACCGTCAGCCCTGCAGAAGGACACAAGCGTGAAAGTGAGGAAGGGCCCGGAGCGGCGGCGCTCCCCGACCCGGGACGGCATCCATCTCTCACTGCCCGGGCACGTCCCCAGGAAAACCCCTCCAAGCAGCACCGGGCTCCCTGACTCTCGGGCTGGGGGCTGGCCGGGGGCGCTTCCATACTTCCAGCCTGGACAGAAGTATGCGGACGGTCTACGATCTCAGGGAGTGCTACTCAAAACTCATCCTAAACCCACCTCCTCCCAGCCAGATTCACAGCCACGAGGCAGCATCACTCAGACCCCCAGATCCACGGCGTCCCCAAGAGGACCATGTGTCTCAGGGCGGAGCGCCCACGAGGCTGTGGCATAAGGCGCACCTAGAATAGGATGAGGACCTTATACCCACGTTCTAACACCCTCTGCAGAGGCCACATCCTGGCACCAACCTCTGCAGACCTCTGGGATGACAAGGAAGCATTGTGGAGCCAGGGTGCACAAAAGGGAGAAGGAAACTGAAGGCTGAGGCAATGGTCTAAGGTGCCGTCCGTGGGGACGCATCTCTGGGGCCTCTGGGGGGCGCTGGAGGGGCCCGAGTCAGCCAGGCGACCCCGGGCAGGGGCTCACCGTTCCAGCTCGAGTGCTTGAAGTACCAGTACTTCCCGCCTCCATAGTTCACGAAGACCATGAGGATGAGCGCCATCCTGCAAAGCGACAGACACGCGCTCAGGGCCCGGCCGTTGCCCGGGACGCCTGGCTGCAGGACGCAGTGCCGCCCTGATTGTGGGCAGACCCTTCAAGAGCGAGAAACTCCCGCTTCTCAGCACCGTAGGGAGGACCCCGCACCAAAGTCCTCTCTGCCATTTCCGACACGATGCCTGAAGAAAAAGCGCCACTACACCCTGGGATTTGAAAACGGAGCAAACATTCCCCGTTACTCCGTTTCGTGCTAACTGCTTAAGCGTTTCAGGTTAAGGAACTGTAGTGCGAGGGGAGAGTCTTTCGGGTCAAGACCTGGCTTCCTCTTTCTTGGATCCACTGGACCTCGGGTGAGCCTCCCATCAATTCTGAGAGAAGGCGGGACACCCGACCGGGGACCATGACAGAGAGTTACATCCATCACCACGCCGAACCCGTGCTTGAAACATCTCAGCACTAAATCAGTGTCAGCCCTGAACACCCGGGCACATCTCCAGAAGAGAGAGGAATGCAGTAAGGCAGATTCTGCCTATGCTGCTGTTTGATGCCAGTTCCCCAGAATGTGGGGAATAAAGACAGGAGTGTGTCAGCGGGGTGATTTGTGGGAAATCTGGAGCCCAGAAATCACCAGGTAGCTCAGCTGGTAAAGCATCCACCTGCAATGCACGAGACCCTGGTTCAATCCCTAGGTCGGGGAGATTCCCCTGGAGAAGGGATAGGCCACCCACTCCAGTATTCTTGGGCTTCCCTGGTGGCTCAGCTGGTAAAGAATCCACCTGCAATGCAGGAGACCCTGGTTTGATCCCTGGGTCAGGGAGATTCCCCTGGAGAAGGGATAGGCTACCCACTCCAGTATTCTTGGGCTTCCTTGGTGGCTCAGCTGGTAAAGAATCCGCCTGCAAGGTGGGAAACCTGAGTTCGATCCCTGGGTTGGGAAGATCCCTGGAGGAGGGCATGGCACCCCACTCCAGGATTCTTGCCTGGAGAATCCCATGAACAGGGGAGCCTAGCGGGGGCTACAGTCTATGGGGTCACAAAGAGTCAGACACGACTGAGCAATGAAGCACAGCACACTGGAGCCTGGCCGACTGCATTCACATCCTACGTGGTCCCTGTGTGACCTCGGACAGATTACTCAACTCTGAGGCTCAACTGCTCCATGAGAAACAGGGACGTTTTAGGAAGTATATACTTCACAGGACTGCTGAGAGATGAAAAGATGAAGACAAGTTGGAACCGGGCCTGGCACACGGGAGGACTCCGTGTTACGATGGTTATTAGCATCGTTACTGTCGCTGCTGCCTGGCTGCAGACACACAGAGAGGGGCATTCAGAGCCCTGGGGAGGCGGGGTCAGGGGAGCCCTGAAAGGGTTCTGAAAGGCCTCAGTGGGGGGCAAGAGAAGACCAGACCTCACACCTAGAGGTTTCTTCTTGGCCACATGGTCTCAGGCCTTATTGAAAGCGTCTGGTCCTGGCTGCCATTCTGGAACGCGTGACTCTGGGTTTGCTATCAAAAGGGCCTGATGTTTGAGCTGTTCTGCGAGTGGAGAAGGAGGACGAGGCTGCCCCGCGTTCCATTTCCAGCCTGGGGCACTGGCCCATCTGTGCAGCTGCTGAGCAGACAAGGGTGCCCGGGGCAGCTCCTCGCAGGGGGAGTGACCCCCAGCAGCTCCCGGGCCCCCGGGAGGCGAGTCTCGGCCTCTCCCCCCGCTGCTCCGAGTGACCCATCCACCTGGCTCTCATGACACTCTCATTTTGGGAGAGGCTGCCAATGTAGCTTTACAGCAGGAGACCTTCCCCAGCCTCAAGAGCAAAGGCTGCCTGAAATACCTCCTACAGCAAGTGTGTGTGCGTGTGAACGTGCCACCGGAGGCCAGGCGCCACCAGGAGCCCACGTACCCTCGGAATGTGTCCACGCAGCGGAGGCGCAGCGGGGCCGCCGACCGACGCCAGGCCTCTGGTTGGGGGTCACTCGCCCTGCTCGGGGACCCCAGCTCCTTCCAGAAAAGGGGAGAAAAATGCAAACAGTTCATGATGTGAAAGAGTAAACCAGACTTTTCTGCTTTTAGGGCAGAAATCAGCAGAGTGAAAGCCGAGGATCACTGTGGCTGGACGATGCTTTCACTTGCTTCTGTAAAGACCCACCTAGAGATGAGGGTTTCGCACCTCTACTGAGAGGCTGGGCTGATAAACAACCACAAGGATGTCTGGGACAAGAACACCCGTGGGGATGCCCGCAAGTGGACTCGATGCATCCATAAGGGACTCATCAACATGGGACAGGACATTTCATCACCACGGCTGGCCATCACGTGTACAGAGTTAATACTCATGTCTCTCATTCTTTTGTTTTAATCCTGACACTCTCTACTTAACTGGGTCGATTGAACAGTGCCGCCTGCGGAGTGGACAGTGTCCACACCAAGCATCACCATAGAGCCCGAGCTCCAGTCTCACAAAGAAAGAGGAGGGGGCGCCCTTCACAGGGGCTGGAGGGGCCTTCTGGTGGTCAAGAACGCAGGACACTCGGCCTGGCCATGCACACGTAAGACGGTCTAGATGACTACCTGAGGGACTGTAAATTCCGAATCGAGGAAGATACCCAGAGTGCACAAGACACATTCTCATCACTCACAGAATTGATGAGGCGATCGGTTTCCCGAGAATTGATTGCTTTAGAAATCCAATTCTGAAAGTCTTCCAAACTGTCAACAGATAAAAGGCCTGGTTAATTTATTTCCTTGGGCAGAATTTTCAGAATATTATGCTGAAAGAAAATGAAAGCTCATATTCTATAAAGTCAAAGAATCAAACATTTTCCATTTTCAACGAAACAGAAGTAGAAACCAAAGTTTAGAGCAGCGGTTCTTTCAAGTGCAGGGCAGCGTGGTTGCCTCGGGGAGGAAGCAGGAGTAAAGATAGAGCCTTAAAAAACTGGAAATAGAACTGCCTTATGATCCAGCAATCCCACTGCTGGGCATACACACTGAGGAAACCAGAAGGGAAAGAGACATATGTACCCCAATGTTCATCGCAGCACTGTTTATAATAGCCAGGACATGGAAGCAACCTAGATGCCCATCAGCAGATGAATGGATAAGAAAGCTGTGGTACATATACACAATGGAGTATTACTCAGCCATTAAAAAGAACACATTTGAATCAGTTCTAATGAGATGGATGAAACCGGAGCCTATTATACAGAGTGAAGTAAGCCAGAAAGAAAAACACCAATACAGTATACTAACGCATATATATGGAATTTAGAAAGATGGTAACAATAACCCTGTGTACGAGACAGCAAAAGAGACACCGATGTATAGATCAGTCTTATGGACTCTGTGGGAGAGGGAGAGGGTGGGAAGATTTGGGAGAATAACATTGAAACATGTATAATACCATGTATGAAATGAGTCGCCAGTCCAGGTTCGATGCACGGTACTGGATGCTTGGGGCTGGTGCACTGGGATGACCCAGAGGGAGGGTAGGGGAGGGAGGAGGGTTCAGGATGGGGAACGCGGGTATACCTGTGGCAGATTCATTTCAATATTTGGCAAAACTAATACAATATTGTAAAGTTTAAAAATAAAATAAAATTAAAAAAAAAAAAGACAGAGCCTTCCTAGAACGTCATGAGGGCAAACAGCATCGCTAGTCCCCGCGGCTAGAGTTCTGGTTAAAGTTAGAACAGCAGGGGGCGCAACAACCGACCGTGCTCAAGGCAGCAACGGGACCTCAGCGTCTGCGGCCCTGGGAGGCTGAGGCACCGCGACCAGAGCGGCAGGAGCGGAGCGGGAGCAGGAGGGACCCAGAGGTGATCACACCAAGTGAAGGAAGCCAGGCAGAGAAAGACAAACGCCGCGGGGCCCCACTTCCACGTGGAACGTATCTTTGAATCAGAAACAGGCTCACAGACAGAGACCCATGGTTGCCAAGGAGGATGGAGGGCAGGGGAGGGATGCAGCGGCAGATGCAAACTGGTACACAGTATACAGAACAGAGAAACAGCAAGGACTGCTGTAGGGCACAGGGAACTACACTCAGCCTCCTGTGATAAACCATAATGGAGAAGAACATGAAAAAGAATGTCTATATATGCGTGTGTATATATAACTGAGTCACTTTGCTGTACAGCAAAGATTAACACACATTGTAAATCAATTATACTTCAATAATTTAAGTTTCAAAAATATCAATAAAGAAAACCAGCAAAAACAAGAGTGTCAAGGTGAATGGGTGACTTTCTCTATTGATATTTCTCCACCCTAAATGTAAATTAATGGAGCTAGAGGCACCCTCAGGCTATTTACAAAAATAAATCAAAATGGCTTAAGGACTTAAATATAAGACAGGCCAGCATAAAAATCTTAGAAGAAAATATATGCAAAACATTCTTTGACATTAATTGCACCCAAGCTTTCTCAGCTTACTCTCCCAACGCAATAGAAATGAAAGCAAAAATAATTACACTTACAAGCTTTTGCAGAGCAAAGCAAACCACAAACAAAGTGAAAGACAGCCTACAGACTAGGAGAACATATTTGCAAATGATGTGACTGAGAAGAGCTTGATTTCCAAAATATACAGGCAGTTCTTACAATTCAGTAACAAAGAAACAAACAATGGAGGAACAGATAAAGACGCTGTGGTACATACATACAGTGGATGCCACTCAGCCATGAAAAAACAAAAATGAATGAAATAAAGCCATTTGCAGCCACATGAAGGGACCTAGAGACGATCATACGAAGTGAGCTCAGAAAGAGAAAGCCCAACACGGTTATCACTGCTACGGGAAGTCTAAAGTAGGACACAGGGAATCTCCTGGCAGGCCAGTGATTTAGGACTCTGCTCTTTCACTGAAGGGGGCATGGGTTTGATCTTTGGTGGGTGAACTAAGATCAAGATTCTGTAAGCCAAGCACCCCCACCCCAAAAAAACCCCAGCCAGTTCAATTTTCCTATCCTTTTTGCAAATTAATTGCTCAAAACAGTATCCAAATATGATCCATGTATCCAATGCATATATTTTAAATTTCTTCTTTTTTCCCACTACAAGTCAACTCCCATTTTTTGTTTATTCAGCACTAATAATATCACTGTCACATGAAAAACTTTGAAAGAGAACCATATAATTAAGGGTAAAAAAGGAGAAGTTGAGATGCTGGAGAAGAACTCTTGAGAGTCCCTTGGACAGCAAGGAGATCAAACCAATCCATCCTAAAGGAAATCAACCCTGAATATTCATCGGAAGGACTGATGCTGAAGCTGAAGCTCCAGTACTTTGGTCACCTGATGCAAAGAACTGACTCATTTGAAAAGACCCTGATGCTGGGAAAGGTTGAAGGCAGGAGGAGAAGGGGACGACAGAGGATGAGATGGTTGGATGGCATCACGGACTCAACGGCCATGAGTTGAGCAAACTCCAGGAGATGGTGAAGGCCAGGGAAGCCGGGTGTGCTGCAGTCCATGGGGTCGCAAAGAGTCAGACACGACTGAGCACTGAGCAGCAACAACAAAGATGTTTAAAAACTAAAGTTGAAAAAGAAAAAGCACTTATTTTCTTATACATGCTTGTTCCCCCAAGTGAAAAGGAAACAGACAATATACTCTTTTCTGACTACTTTTTCAGATTCTTTTCTAGTTCACATACATCTGAACTTTCTGGGGCTTCCAGGGGCAGCTGGAAGCTGATGGGAGAGACACAAGGAACTTCTGCTTTGCCCACAGGAGCATCTGCCCACAGGCTGTGAAGGCAGAATCATGTGCGAAAGGAGTTTCAGTTCCACTACAGGGCAGAGGAAGTTCTTGTCTTTGCAGGAGCCTGATGCCAGCTAGCTACTACTTCAAACTTGATGCAACAGACACATTCACATGAAACGCAGCAAATGAGGACTTCTTGGTGGTCCAGTGGTTAAGAATCCACCTGCCGATGCAGGGGACACAGGTCCGGTCCCTGGTCCAGGAAGATCCCGCAGGCTGTGGGGCAACTAAGCCCGTGAGCCCCAACTACTGAGGCCGCACACCCTGCCAGTGCTCGGCAACAAGAGAAGCCACCGCAGTGAGAAGCCTGCGTGCCGCAACTAGAGATTAGCCCCCATTTGTCGCAACACGAGCAGCAATGAAGACCCAGCTCGCCAAAAAAAAAAAAAACCACACCAAATGAAAACACTCTCAGAAACTGGAACATTATTTGTATCTCATCAACATTCAAAGGGATGCACCTCCTCTGCGAGGACTGCGTTGCCTGAAAGGCAGTGAGGCTAACCATCTGCTCGGTGGCAGGCAGCTCTCCTGCACAGCCAGGGTTCTCCGCCATGGAAGCACATGCTTTCTAAGTTCTTTCTTCCAGATTGGATCCGGCTCACCAAGAGAATCATGTGGTGTTTCCTGAGACTCTCACCAGCTGAGCATGCAAAAATGCAATCCTATTCCTTCTAAGAGGAAAGACCTTCCTTTGGAAAGAAGCTATGCTGGGCCTGAGTCTAGTTCACTTTCTTTTTCTTCTCCAGTTCACAGATCCACTCACCAGAATGGCCGTTTACCAGCAGAGGGGAAGGAATTCCCTCTCCAAGCTGGCTGACCCTAACCAAGGAAGAGTCTACCCCGAGGTGGGAGGTCCTGGCTGCAGGAGCTGGGGCCGGAGGCACAGCCTCAGGGCTCAGAGCTGAGAGGAAGAAGAGAGTCAGGGTGTCAGCATCTCCCAAAACCATCACAGGCCACTTCCACATGCCACGAAGCAGGATGTGAGTCCTCCAGGAAACAGTGATTGCTCAAGCATTTTCTTCTACGTTTCAGCCACGTGGGAGAATTGAAGGTAAAGATCCATGCCAACTAGGTTATTATTTCCTTGAAGTCAGAGGCCATCTCTTACTCGACACTGAATCCCTAACACCTAGGATGGCGTGGTGGACACAGTAAATTTTCATTTAACCCAGGAATAATGATCAAACTACCCTTTCTGAACACATTTTTTCTATACTACTTTCCCCAGCGTGCCTGCAGCAACTTACCTCAGCAGGAATCTCAGGAAGGACACCACGATGGCGAGCACCATGCCGACAAGGAACGCGATACCCACAGCTGCAAAAATCAAAGGAAACACGTCATCACCACAAGTGTGGTCACAAGCAGCAAGGCTGTCATGTCATTGCAGTTATCTGTGAATGAAAAATGCAAACAGAATATGAAGAAGGATGTATTTATACGTACAACTGAGTCACCTTTGCTGTACAGTAGAAATTAACATTGTAAATCAACTGTACTTCAATAAATGGAAAAGTTAAAAAAAGAAAAATGCAAACAAATAAAAAATGGCAACATGAAGAGAAGGCCTATATCCCTTATGTGAAATTTCTTACTAACAATTGAGAATACGATTCATGACTAAAGTGCTAATTTTCATCCTGAGAAATAGCAAACATACTCAAAACTGTATAATAAGCCCACATACACTTTTAGCCTAGACTCTAGAATTTCAAGCACTGCCACTCTTGCTTCATCTTCATTCTCCTTTTTCTTTTGCCTGAAGTCTTTTAGGCAAATCCCTGACATCAGTTATTTCATTCCCACATCTTTGGGATGTACATATTTAACATCATGCAACCCTTGACCTGACCCCCCCACCCCGAGAGGACACAGCGTCACTTCCACAGGACTCTGTTGAAGACACACAGCCTCTCCCTGGTCACAGGAAGGCAGCAAGCAAACCCAAGGAAGAAGACAACTGGCCAGTCTTCTTCAAAAGCATCAAGGTGGTCAAAGATCAAGAAAGCCTGATTAGAAGAGACGAGACTGGTTTAGAGGAGGCGTGGGAGACCTGACCACTAAGTGCCCTGGAACCCTGGACGGGGAAAGGACACTAGAAGACAGCTGGAGAAGCCTGTGAAGTCCAAAGCTCAGCTCACAGCACTGGGTGCTCGTTAGGCGCCTGGTTTCAGAAACTATACGAGGGATCACGGTACTGTGATTATACAGTTCAGGGGCTGAGGGGAAGCTGGCCGAAGGGCATATGGGAACACTTCCTTGCAATGTTTCCATGAGTCTAAAGCTATTTCAAAATGAAAAGTTTCTTAAAAATGGACCTTTTGCTGTATAGGCACAATGTGATACAAAATTAATAACTCCCTGGCTAATACTGACTCCATATTCAAATTTTTCCAGTTGTCTTGAAGACACATTTTGTAGTCCGTGTGTTCAAATCAGGACCGAGGCGAGGCTCACACCTTGCACGTGTTATGTTTCTTAAGTCTTGTGCGTTCGTCCACAGTCACGGACTTGACTGACACGAGGTTGGCCGTCTCCTATCAGGCGTCTCATTCTCGGTCTAGATCTGCCAGGGCGCTTCCACCCGGTGTCACTGATCTTGCTCCTCTGTCCTCTGAGTGTTCTGCAGATGGGAAGTCACCTGTTCAGCCTTGGTCGAGAAGGCCCACTTTCCCGGCAGGGATGCTCCGCAGGTGCGGCGTCTTCACCAACGTGTCCCATCAGTAGCAACTCCTGCTGCCCACCGTACACCTGATACCCACGTTCAGGGGGTGGAGGCCTGACCCTCCCGTGTAGCACCTGATGCCCACATTCAGGGGGTGGAGGCCTGACCCCTCCCGTGTAAAGTCCCCCTTTCATCGCATGGTTCCATCCCCTCACAGTTTTTGCCTAAACAGATGATTTCATTGGGTGTTGCAAAATATTCTGCCACACTATTAGCTGGATTCTTCTGTAAAGAATTTACCCTCTTCACCTAGACTACTCCGTTATCCTAAAATACAGTCAAAAACAGGAAAGGCAGAACAGATGATCCTGCTTTTCCACTATTTTAATTGCAACAGTTAACACCACGTGTCCCTGTCACTCCCAAAGGCAACCAAAATATTGTTTCTGTTTGGGGATGGGGGCTTTGTGCTTTTTAGCTTCATAGTGAACTCATTGGTTTTTGTTATGTTCAGGGTGTTTCCATCAATTACTTCATTATTCTTTTAATGACTGAATCTTCCCACATTGGCCCTTTCACGTTGCCTCTTACTAATGTTCTTCTGACACAACCAACCAGTCTTCAACAGCATCACTGCGAACAGTACTTACTGTCTGGAACAGCCCCAGGGACTTCTGATACTATCTACTGGGGACCCGGAATGACTCATTTCCTCCAGAGGAGTTATTAGAGACTGAACAACTCCTTCAGAACCCAAGAGGATGTCTGAACTGTCAAAGACACATACAGAAAACACTGTATTCTAAATCCTAAAACAAGGAAAGATACTTGACAGTCAACTGCCAGATTGCTAGCCAATTTCTAGTTTCTTTCCACTGCATTAACTTTTTTTGGCTTATTTATGCTTCAAAATTAAACCAACTATGAGAATATGTGGATATATCAAATATTTTTATGTATCACGTAATTTTCTTAGTATATACCAATGGCACAATAAATACACTATAAACATGCCATAATGAGACAGACAACCTGTAATCCAGGGTTTGAATTACACAACATGTTGCAAACAGTACTCAAAAACTGAAATGGTTGAAAATGCAAACTCTCGAAATCAAGCAAGAGCATGTACGTACGAAGGTTACTGTCGACTGGCTCCTTGTTGACGACCAGGTCACACGCAATTTCACTGACTCCGTCACGGACATGCTTTACCAAGAGAGAATAGTTTCCAAATTCTCCAAATTTGTACTCCAGCCTACAGAGATTAGGTAAAATGAAGAAACACCATTAGGTTAGGAAATAGGAGTTGGATACTGGTGATGCTGTCCAGACAGAGTGAGCGGCGTCTCTGGATGGAGACCAGGGAAGACACAGAAAGATGTTCTGAAAGAAGGAAGAGCTAGAAGCCAAACAGGAAAAAAAAAATAGCAGAGAGAACTGCGGATTTCAGTAGGTCACATCGAAGCGGGTACGAACCTACAGACTTCCTTGTCCTCTGCGGTGTTGTTCAGCTGCAGGATGGACCCGTGCTGGGTGCTCACGGCCACGGCTGCAATGCCCGGCCGCCCGGCCTTCCTGCTCTGCGAGACGGTGGCCAGAACCTGGAGCAGACACTAGAGATCCAAGCACAGGCCAGGGTTAGGGATCTGGCAGTCTTCGGTAGTCGGATATCCAACTGAAGGGCCTGAGAAAACATCTTCATGCTTGTAAATAATTTTTAAATTTCAATAATTTAGGTAAAATTTGTCTATGTAAGTAGGTGTTGCTACAGAACTACACAAACCTTTATTCACAGGTCAATTCTTCACGTTATTAACAAACAGAGCATCCATTAAATATTGCCTTTTATGGTTTTGCCTAATATTGTTTAACAAATAAACTTATGATTCTAGCCAACTTGCATATTTATCAAGGTTGCATTAATTGATACATCATGTTCCATCACATACTATAGTCAGGAATATTTAGGCTGCTTTCAAAGCTTTTCTTTATCATTTTGTATATAACATATAAATTATAGTTTTGAAAGATCTAATTTAATGATATGACATATAAGTATACCTATAATTTATAAAAATTATATTGTTTTTAAAGATCTACACATGATGTTCTTATTCCTTTAAATTCTTTCCCTGGGATAAATTTCCAAAAATGAGATTATTGGCTTAAAAAAAAAATCATTTTAATGGTTCTTGTTACACGTGGCCAAACAACATTCACATAAAATAAAAAACTAAAACAGATTTATTTCTCAGAGCCTGACCAGGACGTCACATCCTTCTTCCTTTAGTTCAGGCACTGCTGCTGCTGCTGCTGCTAAGTCGCTTCAGTCGTGTCCGACTCTGTGTGACCCCATAGACGGCAGCCCACGAGGCTCCCCCGTCCCTGGGATTCTCCAGGCAAGAACACTGGAGTGGGTTGCCATTTCCTTCTCCAATGCATGAAAGTGAAAAGTGAAGTCGCTCAGTCGTGTCCGACTCTTAGCCCACCAGGCTCCTCTGTCCATGGGATTTTCCAGGCAAGAGTACTGGAGTGGGCTGCCATTTCCTTCTCCAGGGGATCTTCTCAACCCAGAGATTGAATCCGCATCTCCTGCATGGTCAAGCAGATTCTTTACTGCTGAGACCCACGGAAGCCTCTATCAGTACATTAAATAATTCAATTTTCTTTGACTCTTTTATGTTCCCTATGGTGTGAACCACGTTAGACACCTAGTTCCCTCAAACATAATCTTAGAAATCTCTCCTCACGTACTGCAACATTAAGCTTCTAACTCTCTCAAACACTTCCCCACTCGCGCTTTCATGCTGCTACATTCTGTTGTCTATAAAGCTCTATACACTCACACTACTCTGGTGTGTTATTTCTTCTGTTGCTTCATGAGCATAAAGATGTATTCTGCGTTTTTTCTTTAATTTGTAGGTTTTTTTACTTGAATCTACTTGGGGTATTTGATAGATGGTATCAGATAACTCCAGATGCCTTTCCCATGGTTTGCGCTGTAGTATGTCAAACTGATACGTAAGTTAACAGTCTACCTGTCACACTCAGTTTGGCCCACTTGTCCTCGTTTCTCTCTCTCTGGCTGCACTCACCACTGTGCTCTGCGAGGCACCTCATCGGGCAGAGCAAGGCTCTGGACCATCTGTTCACTTTCGGGCCATCCTCTGATTCACTTGCCCACTTAAACTCTTTCATATAATTTGGAATTCTTTTTATGGAGCTTCTATAAAGTATCCATTGATGTATTAACAGCAACTGTGTTGACTGTATAAACTAATTTGGGAAGTTCTGCCATTTTTCCTATGTTTAATCATCACATCACTGTGCGATGGCTATCTCCCCATTTAGACTATAATCTTTCCATTAAAATTTGATTGTTGTCCATATATATGACTTCTTATAGATCCCTCAAGGATGACAATATAAGTCATCCTAAATCTCTCAGTATGCTAACTTATTCTACCTGATACAAGTTTAAGGGTTAGGGTTAGGGTGAAACACTGACCTGCATTTCTTCTCATTTCTTTGATAGGTTTTAAGATTAAAGCCCTGCAGAATGAATCAGGTATCAAGCCATTATTTTTTTAATAGTTGTTATGTTTAGGGTGGGTTTATATAGATTTATAGGTGGGCTTCCCCGGTGGCTCAGAGGTTAAAGCATCTACCTGGAATGCGGGAGACCCTGGGTTCGATCCCTGGGTCGGGAAGATCCCCTGGAGAAGGCAATGGCACCCCACTCCAGTACTCTTGCCTGGAGAATCCCATGGAGGGAGGAGCCTGGTAGGCTGCAGTCCATGGGGTCTCGAAGAGTTGGACACGATCGAGCAACTAGCACTTTCTCTTTCACTTATATAGATTTAGAATTATTATTTGAAAATGAAGGAAAAAATGATCTATTTTTATGTGGAGAAATTTCCTATAATTTTCCAGATTTCTTAATCAGTTGCTGATCTGTTTATGTCCTCAATTTCTTTTTTTTTTTTGGCCACACCGCACAGCATGTGGAATGTCCCAGACCAGGGACTGAACCCAAGCCCCCTGCATTGGAAGCAGGCAGTCTTTACCATTGGATCACCAGGGAAATCGCATGTCCTCAGCTTCTTGGATTAATCTTCATATTACATTTTTTAAAGGAACTGAATTTTTTTTACTTTAAATTGATCAGTTTTCACTGTTCATTGAACCATAATTATTTTAATCTCTGTTGACATATAAATTCTAATTTTATTAATTTCCATTGCTCTTTAAATATATCAGTAATTTATCAATTGTGTGATTTTTAAAACAAATTTTTATTGGAGTTGATTTACACTGTTGTGTTAGTTTCTGCTGTACTACAAAGTGAATCAGTTATATATGTATATATATCCTCTCTTTTTTTTTTAAAGACTCTTTTCCCATCTAGACCATTACAGAGTATGTGTGACTTTTATTTTTTTAAAAATCACTTGGCTCATTCTTATTCCCATTTTTTTCTCACTTTGCAGTTTCCATAGTTACTGTTTTTATTGCTTCCTTTTTTTGTTGTTTGGATGATGACACTGATTTCCAAAACCCTGAGATCCTTACTCACTAGCTTTGCATTTCCCCTCTTCTTCCTGATAAACATACAGCAGAATATGGAAAGCGGACAGACTCTGAAGCTAGAACAAGGGGTGTGGACCCCAGCATTGCCACGTGACTGCTGGGGCACCCAGGGGAAAGTCCCCTTCCTGCCCTTAATCTCAGCATCACTGCCTGTAGCATCCTGAATTGCGTGAGGATTACATGAGCTGTAACACGCATAACAAAGAGCAGGCCCTCATTAAACAGAAGCTGCAACTTATATTAACTGTATTAACATCATCTTTATTGTTTGAAACATTTAGAAACAAATTTTCATAAGAATTGCTTTGGCCAGGTCAAAGATTTTCCATGAAATATTTACCTTTGTATTCTCTCTTCCATTATATTTTTGTTGTGTAGAGAGATGAAATTGCAGAAAGTATCATTTCTGCCTGTTGTGTTTATTTAGTCTCTTTTGACAAGACATGATTGATCTTTTGTTAAATACATAAACTTTCTTGTATGATAAACCTTTTCTTGGTCTTGACCTACCTTCTTATTATCACAAATGTTCTGTTTCATGCCACTTTACAGAAGGTGTCACATACTGCTCCATTACCTTCCAGCTGATGCCCATACTGCGGACTTTTAAAAATTTGCCTTTTTTAAAAAAGCTATTTACATTAAACAGGGGATTTCCTGGTGGCTCAGAGGTAAAGAATCCACTTGCAATGAAGGAGATGTGGGTTCGATCCCTGGGTTGGGAAGATCCACAAGAGAAGGAAATGGCAACCCACTCTAGTATTTTTGCCTGTGAAATCTCATGGACAGAGGAGGCTGGCGGGCTATAGTCCATAGGGTGTCAAAGAGTCAGACACGACTCAGCAACTAAACAACAACACTAAAGAGATCACTATCCAGGAAAATTCCTCCTCTGAAGGTGGTACACTGAAGCTCTCAATTTGGAAGTAGGCTATTTCATTTTACATGGAAGAATAGCCTTGTCCCGAAAAAGCAATAAGGTTTAGCACAGGAGTAACACCTTCATATAAAATCCTTTATCATCAGAAGGGCCTCAGCATGGGCCTCCCTCACCACCCCTCAGTGGAGAAACCCCGAATCTCATCCCTTCCTTCTCTGGTCCAGCAAGAGGGTTATGCAGTAGGTAGAGAAGTCAAATAAAACACCATTAGTTCAGGCTTCATAAAGGGTCAAACTGAACCAACTGCAAAGGGAACTATGCACACCCTGCTGAGACTCCAGTCCTAGCGCATCTTTCCTCAACAACTTGAAAACCTGTCACACCCTAGGCCCCTGGAGAGTACTTCTAAGGGCACAGGCTCTAAGAGGTGGCAGAAATGGGCAAGCGGCCCAGACCTGGCTTATGCTCTTACTGTGGCATGAAAGAGCACTTGCCACATTAAACCAAAACCCCAAAAAACAGATCTATCGATTTGCTTATCTCACTGGTCTGAAAAAGATGGGCACGGAAAAGAGAAGGTGAACAGATGTGGCCCACTGCCAGGCATTCTCTATGATGGCATTCCTTCTGAATCTTTATCTAGCCTTCCTCACCTGTAAAGCTAACATGTGGGGACTTCCCTGGTGGCTCGGTGGTAAAGGATCCGCCTGCCAATGCAGGGGACATGGGTTTGATCTCTGGTCTGGAAAAATCCCACGTGTCATGGAGCAATTAATCCTGTGCACCGACCCTGTGCTCTAGAGCCTGGGAGCTGCAACTACCGAGCCCGTGGATGGAGAGCCTGTGCTCTGAAACAAGAGAAGTCACTGCAACGAGAAGCCTGAGCACCGCAACCAGAGAAAGCCCGTCCAAAGCAATGAAAACCCAGCAAAGGCATAAGCAGATAAATAAAATTATAAAAAAAAACCCAACAAACTAACATGTTTGTTGGCTTCATGACAGCACAAAGGTCACGAGACTAGCCTCAGAAGAAACATAACTGTGAGCACACATGTGGCACCTACATGGTAACAGCGATCGAAATTCCAGTAGACGGTCAGGTTTGTCCCAGGCAGTTCATTATGGATGACCAGCAAAGCCTGGTCCATCTTCAGCTCCACGGGCTTCTTTTTGTCTAAGTCTGATAAGAAATAGAAAAAAAGAAAAACGAGGCACTTGAAAGCTGTGTCAGAAAGCGGCACTGGAGTGAACAGCGGCTTCCCAGGAACGCTTCTCAAATGCCGGGGCTTCTTGTCCCTCATGCCCTGTCCGCACAGACACACATGCACCCAGTCCCCTCCCCTTCCACACGTGTGCCTCTACTACAAACGCGGGTTCAATTAACGCCAACCACACCTTACAGTCGACAACTGCTAAGGTGTGAGGGGCACCGGTTTGGTAGTTTCCACGCACCTTCTCTATGATACTGACAACCTCGAGAGCTGGGAATTTCCTCCACCCTACAGATGAAGAAATTACAGCTCACAAGGATTGCATCACGACCCATAGCCAGAGTTTTTCCGTGAAATCACTGGAACTCCATATGTGTGACTCCCAAGCCCCAGCTTTCCTGGTCCACAACACTCGGCTCTGAGCCGGGACGGGCAGCTCGTGAGACCTGCAGGACCCGTCAGCATCCCTTGGGGATCTGCACATCCTTAACAGTCTGAGGAGCTCTGCCTGAGGTCACTTCGGTCTGGGGTTCAGGATCAACTGGTTCCCATGGCAGATGTGAGGCGGAGAAGGAGAGAGCTTAAGTCTGAAGGACAGAAGAGCTCCCTGGCTTAGAGCTCATCACTTCACCAGATGCTCTTTGGGTTCCATGAGGGTGATGCACACTCTCCACCTCACTCTGCCCATTTGCTAGGAAAACAAGGTCACCTGTTATTGGCACGTATTATCTGTGAGACGGAAGAGAAATTACCCTCTAGCTTCCAGGCAAAAGGAAAAAAGGGATGGGATTTCCCTGGTGGTCCAATGGCTGATTCCACACCCCCAGTGGAGGGGGCCTGGGTCCGATCCCTGGTTAGGGAACAAGATCCCATATGCCGCCACTAAGAGTTCATATGTCATGGCTAAAGATCCTGCATGCTGCAACTAAGACCCAGCAAAGCCAAAAAAATAAATGAAAATATTAAAAAAGAAAAAACTTTAATTAAACTTTTATATTGGCATATAGTTGATTTGCAATGTTGTGCTAGTATACAGCAAACAGGTATATAGAAAAATGATTTCATTATACATACATCCATTCTTTTTCAGATTCTTTTCCCATACAGGTTATTATAGAAAAACGAGTAGAGTTCCCTGTGCTATACAGGACTTTGTTAACTATTATATCTATATCTCTATCTATGTATAGTTTGCAATGTTAATCCCAAACTCCTAATTTATAACCCCCCAACCTTTCCCCTTTGGTAACTGTAAGTTTGTTTCTGAAGTTTGTCTGTTTCTGTTTTGTAAATAAGTTCATTTGTATCATTCTTTTATTTTCGATTCCACATATAGTGACATCATATGATATTTATCTTTCTCTGACTTCTTTCACTTAAGAGGATAATATCCAGTTGCAGCTATGTTGCTGCAAATGACATTATTTCATTCTTCTTTATGGCTGAGTAATATTCCATTGTATACATGTACCATATCTTCTTTATCCATTCCTCTCTTGATGGAAATTTAGATTGTTTCCATGTCTTGGCTATTGTGAACAGTGCTGCAATAAACATTGGGGTGCATGCATCTTTTTGAATTATGGTTTTCTCTGGGTACCAGTCCATTCTAAAGGAGATTGGTCCTGGGTGTTCTTTGGAAGGAATGATGCTAAAGCTGAAACTCCAGTACTTTGGCCACCTCATGTGAAGAGTTGACTCATTGGAAAAGACCTTGATGCTGGGAGGGATTGGGGGCAGGAGGAGAAGGGGACGACAGAGGATGAGATGGCTGGATGGCATCACTGACTCGATGGACATGAGTCTGAGTGAACTCCGGGAGCTGGTGATGGACAGGGAGGCCTGGTGTGCTGCGATTCATGGAGTCGCAAAGAGTCGGACACGACTGAGTGACTGAACTGAACTGAACTGGGTATATGCAAAGGAGTGGGGTTGCTGGGTCGTATTTTTAGTTTTTTAATGAACCTGCATACTGTTCTCCCCAGTGGCTGCACCAACTTCCATTTCTACCAACTGTGTGGGAGGGTTAAGGGAACCTATTTGATAACACAACTAGAAAGGAAATAATCTAACCTCTCTTATTTTTGTAATGTGAACACTTAATTCAGGACTATGCACTATCTCATCTGGTTAATTTGGAAAATTCTTCACTACAGCCAACATAAATCTCTCATTTTTTAGAGTTTACTCAAATTTACCCTTATTTAGCTCCCTGTGAAGACAAAATACACAGTACGTATCTTTTAATAATCTACTGAAGCTTTTTCCTCCCCCAGGCTAAATAAAGCTTTACCAGTAGCTTTGTCTGTTCTTTGGCGGCCCTCTCAAAAGCAGCCAGTGGGAGCGGTGTTTGGGACCAGGAGTACAACGTGGTGGGTTACGCGTGTGGACTCCAAGACGAGCCAATTTGAATTTGAACTCCACCACCCTCAGCATCCTCATCAATAAATTAGGGGTTACAGCAGTATGTGCTTCAGAGGATTGTTGGAGGGGCTAAAATCGATAACATGCATAAGTATTTGGCATAGGTGCTCGACAAATGATTATAATGGTCTGGACCACATCCAACCAACGCAGGGGACAACGATGTGGTTAAACGTTTTTTATTTTAAAACTGTTTCTTCTTTTTTGTTTAACCTTATTTACATTTCACTCCCCATTTCTTCCCGTTATAAGAAATGAGGCTGGGGACTTCCCTGGCAGTCCGGTGGTTAAGACTGCACTGTCCAAGGCAGCAGGTATGGGTTTGATCCCTGGTTGAGAGGGTAAGATCCCACATGCCTCGTGGCCAAAAAACCAAGACATAACACAGAAGCAGTGTTGTAAAAAATTCAATAAAGACTTCAAAAACAGTCCACATTAAAAAAAAAATCTTAAAAGAAATGATGCTATATCCTACACAAAAATGGTACTATAGACATCTGAAAATCAACATTGTCTTTTGACATAGTTCCTTCAGAATGAACTTCCAGGAGTGAAATTCTTAACCAAAAATAGCCTTTCTAATAGTTTTTGATACATTTAGCCAAAGTTCTCCCTCAGTTGAGCTGTGACAATTTATAAAGGCAGGTGTGATGTTTACCAGCTCCCCAGTGACTCAAGCAACGACATGCCTGATGAGGGGGCGGAGACCTGCAGAGACCCACCAGTCTGACCGGTACCCAACCTCTGTGCTTCCAGTCTCCTGACACTTAGCAAAACTGTTCCCTAGCAGCTTAATTTTTTCCCCTTGCTATTTAACCTGATGTATAGAAAATGTAATTTCTGTATTATTCTGCTTTGAATGAACAATTAGCAAGTTTGAACATGTCTCCAAATGTTGACCATCACTGTTTTCCGCTCCTGTAGATAGTTGGAATGTTTACTTAACCACTTGGCCCCTGTGATAGTAAATCCTTTGTCATATTTGTCATGTTTTCAACTATTACCCTTCATTTCCTTTATTCAGGTTTGAGAGCTCCCATTTGCAAATTTGCAGTCACTAGCTGTTGACAATTTCCTTCGTAATTGTTCTATATAGCATCATCCCTTTAGAGTTGTAATGACTGCTGTTTTTACTCATATTTCTATGAGTCTCCAGTGGTAGGTAGAAGACGGTTCTTGTTTCATGCTTAATTTTTCCATGTGAATTTCAGACTTTAAAAGCTCTTAATTATAATCAACATTATTTATTTTATAAAAGGTTGTATGGAAGGTTAATGCTAACTGAACATCAGAATTACTTGAGAAGCTTAAAAAAAAAAAAAAAACACCCCAACGCCCTGGCCCCAACCAAGACCAATTAAATCAGAATCTCTGCCCAACCAGTTCAGTTCAGTCGCTCAGTCGTGTCCGACTCTTTGCAACCCCATGAACCACAGCATGCCAGGCCTCCTTGCCTAACCAGTATGATTTAATTGTTGTATTTTTAAAATTGAAAGATAGCTGACTTACAATGGATTAGTTTCAGGTGTATCACAAAGTGATTCGAAATTTTTATAGACTATATTCCACTTAAACTTACTATAAAATACTTGCTGTATTCCTCATGCTATACAATATATCCCTGTGGCTTGTTTATTTTAGGCACAGCAGTTTGGTCTCTTAACTGCCCACCCCCATCTCTACCTTTGCCCCTCCCCTTCCCTCTCCTCACTGGCAACCACTGGTTTGTTTTCCGTATCTGTGAGTCTATTCCGTTTTGTTACATTCAATCATTTTTAGATTTCACGTATAAGTTACACAGTATTTGCCTTTCTCTAACTTTTTTCACTAAGCATAACACCCTCTAGGTCCATCCACGTTGTTGCAAATGGCAAAATTTTCATTCTTTTTTATGACTGAGTAGTATTCCATTGTGGAGAAGGCAATGGCAACCCACTCCAGTACTCTTGTCTGGAGAATCCCATGGACGCAGGAGCCTGGTAGGGTGCAGTCCGTGGGGTCGCTAAGAGTTGGACACGGCTGAGCGACTTCACTTTCACTTTTCACTTTCATGCATTGGAGAAGGAAATGGCAACCCACTCCAGTGTTCTTGCCTGGAGAATCCCGGGGACGGGGGAGCCTGGTGGGCTGCTGTCTATGGGGTCGCACAGAGTCGGACACGAGTGAAGCGACTTAGCAGCAGTAGCAGCAGCAGTGTTCCACTGTATGTGTGTGGGTGGGTGTGTATACACACACATATATATATACACACACACCACATCTTCTTCACTCATTCATCTGCTGATGGACACTTACCTTGCTTCCATATCTTGGCTACTGTAAATAATTCTGCTATAAACACTGGGGTGCATGTATCTTTTTGAATTAATGTTTTCATTTTCTTCAGTTATATACCCAGGAGTAGAAAGGCTGGATCAATGTTTAATCTTTTGAGGAAGCTCCATACTGTTTTCCATCATGGCTGTACCAATTTACATTCCCACCAACATTGCGCGGGGTTCCCTCATCTCCACAACCTCATCAACACTTTCTATCCTCCTCACAACAACAGCAGCAAAAACAGCTCGCAAGGAATGCTAATGTGCAGCCAAGGTTGAAGACAACAGCTGAAGACGCTGTGAGCGCAAGGCCAGGGGATTCTGATACCTTTGTACCTTTTCTGCATTATTCAAACATTTTTTAAAAAAGCAATGAGTTTGTGGGATTAGCAGATACAGACTATTATATACAGAATGGATAAAGCAACAAGGCCTACTGTACAATACAGGGAATCATATTCAGTATCCTGCGATAAATCATAAAGGAAAAGAATATGAAAAAAGAACGTATATATACATATAACTGAATCACTTTGCTGTACAGCAGAAATTAGCACACTGTAAATCAACTATATTTCAATAAAATAATTTTTAAAATAAGTCTGCATCTGAATCACAAACACACACAAAGGACAAAATTCCTAAGCTATCCAATATGACACCAAAATTGAAACCGATGCTCAGTTTCTAGAAAAAGCTGCCAACTTCCAAACAGCTGACCTTAGAAATCCCAGGGCAGCCTCAAGGAGTTTGACACACAAGAAAGGAGTTTGACACACAAGAACAATTCCCTCCTCCTCTTCCTGTCCACACAGTAAGGCAAACAAATTGCCTTTCAATAGTGATCATATATCGGGCTTTTACCGAATTTCCAAATACTTAATTTCTGGTTCTCCCTCTCAGCGCATACGTGTCTGTGCTGAGCATATTTTAAAAGACTTATTCTACTATTTTTTTCCTTTTCAAACAAGTCCTCAATTCATATGAAGGTGGAGTTCTTTATTCCTATGGTAGGAATCTGCCCACCCAAACCTGGGCTCCAGGTGGCACTGGAAGCCTGGCAGCACGGCTCTGTGAAGGTGCTGCGGCGAGGGCCATTTAGAAACCACCGGTTCCCTGCGATAATGATCATTATCAACGGATGCTGAAGTACAACCAGTAGAGCGCTGTGCGGAATCTGCCCTCACAAATTGGGACCGGGCAGATTACATAACGCGCGAGGTGGGCTCCTCAGTTACAACGTAGAGGGGGAGTGGACGAGACGGAGGCGGGGCGGGGAGACCGTTTACCAAACGCAATCCGCTAAGTCGCTACTTCAAAATCCATGCTGTCTCCGCCCTGCAGCATCTTGACTGGGGAGGGGGTGGAAGGCTGAACCACACCCGCCGGCCTCAACCCCCTGTGTTCGGATACAGAGGGGCTGGGAGCGGCGGGGAGAGGCAGGTGACCCCCGATCTCTCCAGCCCCGACCAGCACCCCCTTGGAAGGGGCCTGGACTGAGATCCTCGAGGGCCCCGAGTCTTCGTCCATGGGGTCCGGGGGAACGCTCTGGAATTTGCCTCCCCCTCCCCTTTCCCTGGCGAGCTCGGAGACCCGGACAGCCGGGGAAACGCCCGCGGGAGCAAGAGTCAGTTGCCCGGTCCTCTCGGCCGGACAGCAGCACCGCCCGCCACTCGACCGGTCTCGGGCCGCAGACCCGGCCCGAAATCCCCTGCAGACCGTGGCGGCTGCGCCCGGCCCGTCACCATGGAAACGGAACCGCCCAGCGGGCCAGGGAGGCTCCTCGGTGTCCGACCGCTGCGCTGCCGCTGCGCCCCCGGCCGCGGTGACCCAGCCCCGTGGCCCCGGCCTGAGTCCGCCGTGCTCAGGGCTGCGGCTCCGGCCGATGTCCCGCAGCCCCTCCATGCGGCAGACGGATGGGCGCGCCGGCCCCCCGGCGGAAGGCTCTCCATGAAGCCCTGGGAACCCCACTTCCCCGCCTGCGTCCTCCCGCTGAGCGGCGGGCGCCCGCGGGATACGGGCGGCCTCTGCGCGCGAGCCCCGGCCCCGCAACGGGCGGCGCGGCGGAAACGACGCGCGAGTTCCGGGCGCCGCGCCTCCCGGGCGGGCTCCGCGCCGCTCCGCGGGCCAGGTCAGAGGGCGCACTCACCTGGCGTCGACGAGCCGCCGGGGGCCAGCAGCGCGGCGCTCAGCACCGACGCGGCCAGCAGCAGCGCAGCCAGCGCTCGGCCCGCGCTGCCCGCGCCGCCCATGCTGCCCGCCGCGCCCGCGCCGCCGCCGCCACCGCCGCCACCGCCGCCGCGCTCCCGGGGCTCGCGCCGCCCCACCGCGCGCGGCCGCGCGCCCGTCATCGCCCGGCTGCGGGCCGAGTCGCCGCGCGTGTCACTGCAGGGGTGGGGCGAGGGCGGAGCGGGGGCGGAGCGAGGGCGGCGGGGCGGGGCGAGGCCTGGGGGCGGGGCGAGGCCGGGGCTGTGGGCCGAGTCGCCGCGGGGTCGGGGCGAGTGCGGAGGGGCGTTACCGGGGAGGAGCGAGGGCGGGGTCAGTGCGGGATGTGGGCCGGGCGTGGGCCGGACCTGCCTTCCGGGGGATGGGGACGCTCTCAGAGTCCAGAGCGCTCCACCTGTGCAGGGCTTTTTGTCCGGAGATCGAAGGAGAGACGCATCCGGAAGAGAGGGCACTGCAGGCCCCGAGCCGGTGCTCCGCGGTCCCTCCCCACACTCTGAACCACATTCTGAATTCTTCGCCCTGCAAAACGGGCGTTAGTGTTCTCTGTCCACTGTTCCGAGTCCCAGCCCCCGTTTGCCTCCAAATCCCCGTTTGGAGGCGTTTGCTCCAGAGGCAGAGTTGCGACCTAAATGCCACCGCGTGCTGCCCCCCACTTGCAAAGGCTGGTTCCAGTCCATCATGCGCGCAGGCATGATGACCCCGTGGTTACACTCAGCTATGCGCTGGGATAAACTACCATAACTGTCATATGTAGGAGGGGCAGGTCCGGTCATGCTTGAGGCGGAGTGGCTTGAAATTGCAAAAACCTGCCAGCGATCTAATGTCCACGGAAGAAAATTGATAAATTGTGGTGTAATGTATGTATGCTGCTGCTACTGCTGCTAAGTCACTTCAGTTGTGTCCGACTCTGTGCGACCCATAGACGACAGTGTATGTATACAGCAGTGGAAATGATCTAGAACTACCTGTATCCACACGGATAAACCTCAAAAGTAAGTCTGAGGGGAAAATGCAAGCTGCAGAAGTATCTCTTTAATAACACATAAAGTGTAAAGCCAAGCAAAATAATGTGTGTTGTTTAAGCTTATGTGCATGCCTAATAAAAGTATGAAGATACATATGGTAAGCTAATTGCTGAATTTAAGCTGAAGTTGGGAACAGGGAGGGGCACAGTGTTGGGGGCCAGCTTCACAGAGGGCTTCAGCCAGCAGAGTTATTGCTTAGGTACAGCGATAGGCTTATGAGTTCTCTGTTATTATTTTTTATACTTTTCTGTATATTGAATGACTTGATAATTTTGTAAAGCTACAGTACAGTGTGACGAGTGCTATGTTCATAGGACGAAATGCTTAGGCAGCATTTGATGGAGGCACCTAAGCTAGTCTGGGAAGGCTACCGGGAGAACTGACATTTAAACGGAGTCCTGAGGGATGTGAGCCATAGGAAGAGAGGAGGGCAATCCTAACAGCAGGTACAAAGGCTCCGAGAAAGCATGGCTCAGTGCAGGAACTGGAAGAGACTCAGTGTGATAGAAACAGAATTCTGTCGGGGGGAAGGAGGAGACAGGAGGTAAGCCTGACGATAGAGTTGAGTTTAGGGCTTCTTAAGGACAATACCAAGCTGTTTTAGGGTGGAGAATAACTTTCAGGAAGGTCATGGTCACGAACCATCTCATGAAGGTCAATCACATGGCTTTTCTCTGAGAAAACAAGCCTCTATGCTGCAAGGTCAGGAAGTTGAGTGATACTTTTTTTCCTCCCTGCCCCGCCCCACGGCTCAAAATCCCAGCAGTCAGTGGATGCTGGTGTCTTAAGTGGCACAAGAAGACCATTGCCAACTTGCCGTCCAACAGCCTCTATGATCCCACACAACCAGACGGGCCATAGTGCCCACTGGGTGGATGTGCCTTCTCTGATTCCTCTTCCAGGACTCAGCTCCGTTAAAATCCTCTGTGCCCTGGGGGGAAGCTGGAATTCCTGTCTCAGGGCTGGGCAAGGCTGGTCCCTCTACCTGGAATGTCCTTCCCCCAGACACCTCACAGCCCTTCTCTGACTTTATTCTGTTCTCAGCTCACTTGGTATCCTCTTCAAGGAGGCCCTTCCCAATAGCCCTACCTAAAACTATAACATTGTCTCTGTCTCCTGCTCTATCTGCCTTGTTTTCTTCTACTTGTCTCTACCTGACATTATGTGTTTATCTGCTTCCATGGCATTAGAAGGTGAACCCCATGAACCAAAGAGTTTGTCCTAAGGGCAAAAACCTTCTGTTAAGGCTTTATGCACAATGAACAGCCCCCTAATCTTGCAGCTTCCTCTTCATACATTGCAGCCTTGTCACAGCAAAGGGGCTTGCATAACTCAATGAAGCCATAAGCCACGCTGCACAGGGCCCCAAAATGGACGCGTCATATTGAAGAGTTCTGACAGAATGTGGTCCACTAGAGAAGGAAATGGTAACCCACTCCTGTATTCTTGCCCAGGGAAGCCTATGGACAGTATGAAAGGGCAAAAATATATGACACTGGAAGATGAGCCCCCCCCCACCCCCCAGGCTGGAAGGTGTCCAGTATGCTGCTGGGGAAGAATGGAGCGCACTTACTAATAATTCTAAGAAAGAATGAAGTGGCTGGGCCAAAGTGGGAATGGTGCTTAGCTGTGGATGTGTCTGGTGGTGAAAGTTCAGTCTGATGCTATAAACAACAATATTGCATAGGAAGCTGGAATGTTAGGTCCATGAATCAAGGTAAATTGGATGTGGTCAAGCAGGAGATGGCAAAAATGAGTATCAACATCTTAGGAATCAATAAACTAAAATGGACAGGAATGGGCGAATTAAATTCAGATGACCTTTATATCTACTAAGGTGGGCAAGAATCCCTTAGAAGAAATGGAGTAGCCCTCATAATCAGCAAAACAGTCTGAAATGTAGTGCTTGGGTGCAGTCTCAAAAATGACAGAATGATCTCCGTTCATTTCCAAGGCAAACCATTCAACATCACAGTCTATGTCCCAACCACTGATGCTGAAAAAGCTTAAGTTGACCCATTCTATGAAGACCTACAACACCTTCTAGAACTAACACCAAAAAAAGACGTCCTTTTCATCATAGCGGATTGGAATGCAAAAGTAGGAAGTCAAGAGATAACCTGAAGTAATAGGGAACTTTGGCCTTGGAGGACAAAATGAAGCAGGGCGACAGCTAACAGTTTTGTTAAGAGACCATGCTGGTTATAGTCAACACCCTTTTCCAACTACTTAAGAGATGACTTTACAGATGGACATCACCAGACACTGAAATCAGATTATGTTCTTTTGCAGCTGAAGATGGAGAAGCTCTATACAGACAGCAAAGACAAGACGGCAGATCTGACTGGGGCTCAGACCACAAGCTTACTGCAAAACAGGCATAACTGAAGGGACCTGGGAAAACCACTAAGCCGTACAGGTGTGACCTAAATTAAATCCCTTATGATTATCCAGTGGAAGTGATGAATAGAATCAAGGGATTGGATTTGGCAGACAGAGTGCCTGAAGAACTCTATAACACTGTATAAGAGGCAGTGACCAAAACCATCCTAAAGAAAAAGAAATTCAAGAAGGCAAAGCCGTTGTCTGAGGAGGCTATAGAAATAGCTGAGGAAAGAACAGACACAAAAGGGAGAAAGAGAAAGATATATCCAACTAAATGCAGAGTGCCAGAGAATAGTAAGGAGAGATAAGAAGGCCTTCTTAAATGAACAATACAAATAAATAGAGGAAAATAATAGAATGGGGAAGACTAGAGATCTTTTCAAGAAAACAGGAGATATCAAGGGAATATTACATGCAAGGATGGGCACGATAAAGGACTGGAATGATAAAGACCTAACAGAAGCAGAGATTAGGAAGAGGTGGCAAGAATACACAGAAGAACTATATCAAAAAAAAGTCTTAATGTCCCAGATAACCATGATGAAAAATCACTCTCCTAGAGCTGGACATCATGGGAGTGTGATGTGGGCCTTAGGAAGCATTACTACAAACAAAGCTAGTGGAGGTGACAGAATTCCAGCTGAGCTATTTAAAATCCTAAAGATGATGCTGTTAAAGTGCTGCACTCAATGTCACCAAATTTGGAAAACTCAGCAGGGGCCACAGGACTGGAAAAGGTCAGTTTTCATTCCACTGCCAGAGAATGTTCAAGTTACCACACAATTGTGCTCATTTCACATGCTAACAAGATAATGTTTAAAATCCTTCAAGCTCAGCTTCAACGGTACATGAACCGAGAACTTTCAGATGTACAAGCTAGATTTAGAAAAGGCAAAGGAACCAGAGATCAAACTGCCAACATCTGCTGCATCATAGAAAACCAAGAAAATTCCAGAAAAACATCTCTCTCTGTTTCATTGATCATGCTATAACCTTTGACTGTGTGGATCACAACAAACTGTGGAAAATTCTTAAAGAGATGAGAATACCAGACCCACTTTACTTGCCTCCTGAGAAACCTATATGCAGGTCAAGAAGCAACAGTTAAAACTGGATATGGAACAACAAACTGGTTCAAAATTGGGAAAGGAGTACATCAAGGCTGTATATTGTCACCCTGCTTGTTTAAATTATATGCAGAGTACATCATGCAAAATGCCAGGATGGATGAATCACAAGCTGGAATCAAGACTGCCGGGAGAAGTATCAGTACCTCACATGTGCAGATGACACCACTCTAATGGCAGAAAGTGAAGAGAAACTAAAGAGCCTGTTGATAATGGTGAAAGAGGAGAGTGAAAAAGCTAGCTTAAAACTCAGTGTTCAAAACTAAAATCATGGTCCCATTCAGTTCAGGTTCAGTCGCTCAGTTGTGTCCGACTCTTTGCGACCCCATGAATCACAGCACGCCAGGCCTCCTTGTCCATCACCAACTCCCGGAGTTTGCTAAAACTCATGTCCATCGAGTCGGCGATGCCATCCAGCCATCTCATCCTCTGTCGTCCCCTTCTCCTCCTGCCCCTGATCCCTCCCAGCATCAGAGTCTTTTCCAATGAGTCAACTCTTTGCATAAGGTGGCCAAAATATTGGAGTTTCAGCTTCAGCATCAGTCCTTCCAATGAACACCCAGGGCTGATCTCCTTTAGAATGGACTGGATGGATCTCCTTGCAGTCCAAGGGACTCTCAAGAGTCTTCTTCAACACCACAGTTCAAAAGCATCAATTCTTTGGTGCTCAGCTTTCTTCACAGTCCAACTCTCACATCCATACATGACCACTGGAAAAACCATAGCCTTGACTAGACGGACCTTTGTTGGCAAAGTAATGTCTCTGCTTTTCAATATGCTATCTAGGTTGGTCATAACTTTCCTTCCAAGGAGTAAGCGTCTTTTAATTTCATGGCTGCAATCACCATCTGCAGTGATTTTGGAGCCCCCCAAAATAAAGTCTGACACTGTTTCCACTGTTTCCCCATCTATTTCCCATTAAGTGATGGGACCAGATGCCATGATCTTCGTTTTCTGAATGTTGAGCTTTAAGCCAACTTTTTCGCTCTCCTCTTTCACTTTCATCAAGAGGCTTTTTAGTTCCTCTTCACTTTCTGCCATAAGGGTGGTGTCGTCTGCATATCTGAGGTGATTGATATTTCTCCCGGCAATCTTGATTCCAGCTTGTGTTTCTTCTAGTCCGCGTTTCTCATGATGTACTCTGCATATAAGTTAAATAAGCAGGGTAACAATATACAGCCTTGACGCACTCCTTTTCCTATTTGGAACCAGTCTGTTGTTCCATGTCCAGTTCTAACTGTTGCTTCCTGACCTGCATATAGGTTTCTCAAGAGGCAGGTCAGGTGGCCTGGTATTCCCATCTCTTTCAAAATTTTCCACAGTTTATTGTGATCCACACAGTCAAAGGCTTTGGCATAGTCAATAAAGCAGAAATAGATGTTTTTCTGGAACTCTCTTGCTTTTTCCATGATCCAGCAGATGTTGGCAATTTGATCTCTGGTCCCATCACTTCATGGCAAATAGATGGGGAAAAAATGGAAAACTGACAGACTTTATTTTCTTGGGCTCCAAAATCACTGTGGACAGCAACTGCAGCCATGAAATTAAAAGATGCTTGTTCCTTGGAAGAAAGGCTATGACAACACTAGACAGCATATTAAAAAGCAGAGACATCACCTTGCCAACAAAAGGTCCATCTAGTCAAAGCTGTGGTTTTTCCAGTAGTCATGTATGGATGTGAGAGCGGGACAATAAAGGAGGCTGAGTGCCGAAGAACTGACGTTTTTGAACTGCAGTGCTGGAGAAGACTCTTGCGAGTCCCACGGACAGCAAGGAGATCGAACCAGTCAATCCTAAAGGAAAGCAACCCTTTATATTCCTTGGAAGGACTGATGCTGAAGCTCGAAAACTCTGGCCACCTGATGCAAAGAGCCGACTCATTGGAAAAGACCCTGATGCTGGGAAAGACTGATGGCAGGAGAAGAGGGCAACAGAGGATGAGATGGTTGGATAGCATCACTGACTCAACGGACGTGAGTTCGAGCAAACTCTGGAGTTGGTGATGGACAGGGAAGCCTGGTGTGCTGCAGTCCATGGGGTCGCAGAGTCAGACATGACTGCGTGCCTGAACAGAACAACTAAGTTCTGGTACAGTGTGTTTTCATTTTTGTCTCAAGGAACTTAAGATTTTCCTTTTGATTTCTTCTGTGACTCGCTGTTTGTTAGGTGTGTGTTGTTTAATTTCCACACATTTGTGAGTTTTCTTTATTGTCTATTTATTTTCTGTTTCATTGGTTTCTGTTGTTTTCACTCTTCTGTTAGTGATTTCTATTGTAGTTTTAAACCACTGTGGTCAGAAAATGAGATGAGATGCTTGATGTTATTTCAATCTTCTCAAAATTGTTAATCCTTGTTTTGTGACCTAACACCATAATCTGTCCTGGAGAAAGTTTCATGCGTGCTTGAGGAAGATGTGTATTCTGCTGCTGTTTGGTAGAATTTTCTATGTATGTCTGTTAGGTCCACTGAGTCCAAGATAACAGTTAAAAATCCAAGGTTTCGTTCTTGATTTTGTCTGGATAATCTGTCTACTGTTGAAAGTGGGGTATTAAAGTGGGGTATTTTTACCATAACTATTATTGTATTGTTGTCTACTTCTCCCATCAGATCTATATGCATTTTGGGGTGCATACAGACTTATGATTTTTATACCCTCTTGATGAGCTGACCGCTTTGTCACCATATACTGAATTCTGTCTCACTGCACTTTCTGACTTAAAGCCCATTTTGTCTAATAAAGTAGAGCTACCCCTGCTCTCCTCTGGCTTCCGTGTGCATGGCATATCTTTTTCCATCCCTTTACTCTGAGCCTGTGTATGCTCTTAGAGTGGAAGTGAGTCTTTTTTACACAGCAGAAAGTTGGGTCTTTCTTTTCCTCTTACGATTCTGCGGTTCTGTTGTTACTGAAGATAGAAACTGCAGGGCCAGGGCCAGCTTGGTGCCTGGCACTGGCACAATAAAGCATCATGGAGAACTCAGAGGAGCAGAAGCTGGAAATGCCTCGCCAGCTCTCTCACTTAGAAATCGGTCTGTCTGAGACCACATGTGAGTCAGAGGCAGAGCTGGAATTGTGTCTTCTGATCCTGGCACTGTGTCCTTTCCAAATACCATGCTGCTCATTTTAGCTCTATCAGCAATATTTAAAAAGAAATTCATTTGAAACTGAAAGTTTTTTTCTAATGCAAAGTCCAAAAATCAAGGAAAACCCTCAATCCAGAATTACAACATGAAAAGAGCAACATCAGCTCAGCAGCTCCACATGGAGCTGCCCCCTTTTATACAGTTCAGTGTTATTTATTCAGAGTTGTGCAACCGTCACCATTTCTGGAAATTTCCATCTCCCCTGAAGAAACCCTGTACCCATTAGTAAGCCCCCCATTCTTCAACTCCAGCCCCTGCCAGCCGCTCTGGAGCCACTGGTTTATCTTCTGTTTCTGCGGGTTTGTCGATTCTGGACATTTCCTACAAATGCAACCACACGGCACGCGGTCTTTCGTGATGGCTCCGTTCACTCAGTACCTTCACCCATGCTGGAGCATGACTACGTGCTACACTCCCTTCATGGGTGAATGTTACCCCTTTGTACGCAGGAACCACAATTTCCACTATCTACTCACCAGCAAATGGACATCTTCAGCCTTTGTCTATTATGAATAATGCTGCTATGAACATTGAACCACAATTTCTATCTCCTCACCAGCAAATGGACATCTTCAGCCTTTGTCTATTATGAATAATGCTGCTGTGAACATTTGTGTCCAGGTTCTTTTATGGACATGTTTTCAATTCTCATTGGTAAATACTGGGAACTGGAACTGCTGGGTCATGGTAACTCTATTTTTGACCTTTTGAGGACAGTCAGACTGTTTCCTAAAGCAGCTGGGCCATTTTACATTCCTACCAGCAACGTATGATGGCTCCAATTCTCTACATCCTCGCCAACATTTGTTACTATCCATCCTTTTGATTACAGCCATCCTAGTGGGTTCTGGCAGCATGTTTATAACAAAGAGCAGCGGTTAATATACTCTGGGCAAGCACATTCTCTGACCAACCACAGGACCCAATCACCATGGGAGGTAGAACAAGGATAATACTGAGCATACTCCCTGTCTACTGCCTGGATAGGTAAGGACACTAGTTCTCAAAATGTGGTTCTCAGACCGGCAGCACATCACCAGGGAACCAGTGCGAAATGCAGAGACTCCACCCAGACACTGAGTCCGAGTCTGCGGGGTGGGGCCAGCTCTCTGTAATTCCAGTGACCACGAGGCCTGTGCACAGCCTTTCTGCCCTCAATGCCAGCTTTAACCCCCTTATTGGTAATGATGAATATGCACCAAATCCTTCCTCCCCTGCAAACAAGGATGACAAGGCCAAGGAAAGCTTTCTGAAGGACTCAATCATGCAACTCAAGTGGAAGGTCTTCAACGCCTTCCAATAATGAGTGAGTGACAGACACTGTTGGTGTAAAATGTTCACGATAATTAATGTTGAGCACAGAATAAATAACCAGCTGGAAGGTAAAGGGGAATTTCACAAGCACCATCCGAGGCAGTAGTAACACAGATGGGATTTCCGATATACGTGATATTTTCAATGTTCCTTATCCACTCAAGGCTTCAGAGAGCATGCACGCTAGCTCACTGGGGCGTGGATGACACAGGTGTGGCCCTGAGCAGTCACCCGAAACACAGCGACGTCTCCTCGGTGCCGTGAAGCACACTGCAGATGCTCACCCAACAAAGCGAGAACTACTGCTTGTCTCTTCCCCACACTGCCACTTAAAAACCTCTCCACGCACATTTCTTACAAGCCCACAGATTCAGCTGTTAGGGACTCCTCTTTGTAGCTCCATTTTTGTTACTTCCTTCAGATACTGGGCAGACTCACTGCTTCTCTCCACCTTCGCTTGCAGCCAGGCTTACGGCAAGCCCATGTGCTCCTGCTTAGCAACTCCTGCCAGGCAGTCAGGAGAAGAAGAACCTGGGGCAGAACCACCAACACCTTCCATCAGGGCAAAACCGGTGCAACTCTTCCAGCTGTTCCCTGACTCTCATCTGTCAGTGGCTACACTGGCTTTCACAGCATCTCTCTTGACTGAGACGTCGCGGTGTCTCTGAGTAGATTCAGAACCTTCTGGTAAGTGTCCAGGACAGCCTGAGCAGTGGGTCTCTCTGCAGGCACCTGGCTCTTACACGCCTTGTGAATGTCAAACAGGTGGAATCGGACCATGTCGCTCCCTTCCACATGCCCCAGAAGGAAACTGGAGACGTCAGGAATCTTCCAGATGTCGCTCTTCTCGTCATACGCGGGCATGAGGTCGTCCTGGAAGGGCATGTCCTCTCCGAAGGGCCACAGCTGCTCTGGGGCCACAAAGTCCCCATGGAGCTCCCGGTGGCCACACTTCACCAGGGCCCCGGAGCTGTGGTTCACCAGGGGCAGGGCGTCCAGGTCGTTGAGCACGATGCTGAAGTTGGCGGTCAGCAGGTACTGGGACAGGGTCTTGGGCAGGTCACTGGAGTCGCACATGACCAGCGTGCCCAGGGGGCTGCGGTGCAGGAAGTCGAGGATGGCCACGTAGCCCAGGGCCAGCTGCAGCCTGTGCTGCCACGTGTTCAGGCTGCGGTACTTGGCGAGGTTCAGTGTTGCCTCCAGGTTGCCCAGGGAGCCCAAGGGGTGGTACTCGGTGAGAATGGTGTCGTCGTCCTCGCAGTAGCCCAGCAGCGTGACCACGTGCTCGCTCTGCAGTGCCTGTAGCATCCGCAGCCCGTGCAGGAAGTCGTCTCTCACCTCCGGCCTGGTGAGCCGCGACAAGGCCACCTTGCGCTCCTTCCACTCGGACAGAAACACCTGGAACAAAGCCACAGAAAACGTCAACCCGGAACCCTCAGCAGCTGGTGAGCTGGGAAGCAGCTGCTTTGAGGTGCTGGCTGCGGTGCAGAGGATGCACAGAGTCAAGCGTGGGCTGTTCCACAGACTCACTTGGGAGCCGGACCAGATGCTGGGTGAAGGCTCGGCCCGCAGGCGGTGGGGCAGCTGGCCTGGGAGCGGGTCTGTGGGATGACGGGCTTGCAAAGCAGATGTGGAGAAGGGGGTTCATTCCCCGGAGAGGCGGCTGCACGTGCAAAGATGGGGAGGGGAAAGGCTGGGGAAGGGGCGAGTGGAAAGCTGGAGAACCCTGAGTAGGGAGAGAGTCCAGCCAGCCCACCGCACACACCAGCACTGCCACTCGCTTTAAAAGGAGCAGAGTAAAGCACAGATAGGAATGGCTGTACGTAGGGAACACGCCTTTAACACGGTCATGGTTTCCATGACTTTGGCTGGAACAGCAGAAGCTGAAATGACGCACTCCACCCTAGGCCAGCCATCCTGACACCGCCAGCCGGCGAGCAGCTGCCCCGCACAGCTGTGCACTCACACTTCTATCACAGGGAAAGAAGTAAGAACCGCTGACCCGCTGCTCGAGTCCCCAAAGGGAAGGCAGGGGTTGGAGAGGAGAAAACAGCCTCCAGGTCAGGACCCGGCTGCCCGGGCTGAGCTGGACCCTGTGGGCCATGTCCCTTTGGCTTCCATGTCTTCGTAGTTAAAATAAAGGTTATGGTAGCAACCTGGGGTGTAGTTTTCTAGAGACTTTGGCACTTAAATTAAAGGCAATAACCCGAAATATATAAAAAGCTCCAGAAATAAAAATCTAGCATTATTTATCAAAGCCTAACTGGAACCTGTCCACCCATCAACAATTGGGAAGTGCTCCAGTTATGCAGGGCCACTCAGGGAAGGTTATGGGTGCAGCCCACTGCAGACGCTATCGGATGGGGTTTTCACAGATACAAGCAATGTGACAGATGAAAAGGACACAGTGTTTTTATATTATTGTTCTAACTGCATAAAACAAAATTACACAGAAATCTAAGGACGTTTTCTATTCTCTTTACATGCTTCCCGCCCCCCCCCCCAACTTTATATCTTTTGGTATAACAAGAAAGAATATATAATACTCTAATATTTTAAAACATTTTTTTAAGGAACTAAAATATACATTAAATGGAGGAGGTAGGCTGGAGGACTACAAAAATTTACTGTGGGCCTGAGAAGGAAGGTTCATTAACAGAAAAACCTACGAAACTGTCGCCGTTGATCATTTATTCAAACAGTTGTCTTTTAAGACATTCTCCAAAACCCAAATCTGAGAAATTTCACTATAGATAATTTCTACTAAGAAGTCAAGTTGCCCTCGCTGCTGGAATCATTGTATGTTTCGTGAATACATTTCTTAAATTTTAATATGGAACACATTTTCTTCTCTTCACAGAGCTGCACAAGCACTGAATTTGACCTCTGACTCCAGTATAAAAATCCTGTTTCTGTTGAGATCCATCACTCTCTTGGGCTCCCCTTCCCCTCACTGGCAACTAGCTTTTTTTTTTTTCATATAAAATGGGGATCACTAAAGAGAAGCCGCTATGGTTTTTTTACACATTTATTCCACAAGAAATGCAGGAGAGCTTCAGCCACAGGCCTCATGACTTCCCCTCAAACCTCGCTTACATCTCATTCACTTTTGTGCCTCAGATAAATGAAAAGATGAAATACTACTGATGTTTATTATCAAATATTATTAGTCTTCGAGATCTCTCACAAATATCTGAAACCTCCAATATTACATACTTGCAAGTCAGGGGTTAAGAATCATTTCTCAGCAATCTACCTTTTTAAAAATATTATAAAAATAATCATGAATACTCTTGATAAAAGTTCAAATACGGAGGGAGTAGAACTCCTTCCTCTGAATTTAATCCCCAGCCCAAAGGAAACTAGTTAACTGTTTGACTAGTAATGTTCCAGATATTTTTCTATGCTTTTACATGTATTAATATCCATTTATAAAATAGCATTTGAGTTTGTTATATAAAATGGTACTATAATATATATAGAGAGAGATTCAGGTCATTCTTTTTAAAGCTTCATAACATTTCATAGTATGGGTGTACAAACTATACTGGTGTATGTTAGGTAAGATTTTGCAGAAGACCTTTTTTTTTTAAACTGAAGTATAATAAAAACTCATTAAATTTGGGACAGATGCTGTCAGGGTGGCTTGGGTTCCTTTTTCTACACAGTTCTGTAATTTTACATAGGCATTTACTATGACCTTATGTGATCTATTTTTAAAGAATTGATATATATCTAAATTATTTCCCACTTATTTCCTATTAACAACAGTGCTACAATGAATAGCCTTATATTCACATCTCTGTGCACATGTGCAGATGTTTTCATAAGTTAGGGAAGTAGACGGATCACTGAATGAACACTATGTACCATCGCACCCTTCAGAGTCTGGGCCAACATGCACTTTCACCAATCATGTATGAATCTTACGTTCTAGCCTCAACCACACTGCTGCTGCTGCTGCTAAGTCGCGTCAGTTGTGTCTGACTCTGTGCGACCCCATAGACGGCAGCCCACCAAGCTCCTCTGTCCCTGGGATTCTCTAGACAAGAACAGTGGAGTGGATTGCCATTTCCTTCTCCAATGCACGCATGCATGCTAAGTCGCTTCAGTTGTGTCCGATGCTGTGCAACCCTATGGACAGCAGCCCTCCAGGCTTCTCTGTTCACAGGATTCTCTAGGCAAGAATACTGGAGTGGGTTGCCATTTCCTTCAGCCTTACTAAGTGTTACCAATCTACTGGATGAAAAACATTTCCCTGTTTTCATCTGTATTCTCCTGACTGCTAATCCATCCCTGGGCATTTCTGTGCGTCTTCTGTGGAAAGTCTGATCACTATCCTTCATACTGTCTCCTCTAGGATTGTTTGCTTCGTGCTTATTAATTTCTAGGAGCTCTTTATATATTATTCATGTGATCCTTATTTAAATGTAAAGACAAATTTTAGAAAATAATGGTCCTTTGCAGTACAAAGTCTAATCTGTCTTCATTCATTTAACAAGGTACTTATGTCAATTAAAAAAACTGAAGGAAATCCCTGGCCATGTGAAATTTACATTCTAGTGCAGGAGGCAGACGATAAGAGAAAATAAACAGGAAGTGTGTAAAGTCCACTGGAAGGTAAAATATGCTTTGGAGAATAATTAAGCAGGGAAGGGGGAGAATTTATAACTTTATTAGTTTGGGGAAGCTCTCGCTGGGGTGATACTCAAACAGGAAGCTGACAGAGGTGGAGGAAGGAGCCAAGGGGCTTCTGTGGACCACATCCCAGTCAGGAAGGATGGCAGGGCAATGGCCTCTGGAGATGCGTCCACAGCCCGCCGTGATAGAGCAGCGAGGGGTCAGGGGGTGGGGAGTGGAGCCAGAGCAGAGGAGGGACACTGCTGCCCATGGCCACACACACGCCACTCCAACGGCGGCGAGAGCAGCTGAAGTGGGCCACGGCAGAGGCAGAGAGCCCCATCTGGAGGATACGGAGACAGGCAGGCACCAGGCACGGAGCCCTGGCTCAGGAGGGGACAAGGCAGAAGCCTCGGAAAGGCCAACTCCTAGCTCTCTCCCACATGCAGAGACATTGCACCCTGCTGAGGGGCTGCGCGTGGACATGGACACAGGGGCATGAGAGGGGTGTCTCCCGGGGTGGGGAAGAGAGAAACTCTGGGATTAACACACATGTGCCACTAAATATAAAAGGGATAACCAACAAGACTCTACCGTAGAGCTCACTATTCTGTAATAACCTATATGGGCAAAGAATCTGAAGGACAGATGAGTAACTGATTTCACTGTGCTGTATGACTGACACTAACACCGTACTGTAAATCAGTAATACCCCAATATAAAATTAAAATTGAACTTAAAAGAAAAAGGGGGCCTCCTGGCCGTGGTGTGAGTAGCTGGGTGGTGGGGAGAAGGGAGGAGGCTGAGGGGATGGTCTGTGACACAACTAGAGTGAGAAGTCTTTCAACAGCCAAGGTGTGGGGGAGGCAGGGGATAGAAAAGGCCCGAGTTCACCAGCGGATAAAGGTAGGGACGGGGCCGGATGACGCCACCCAGGCATCGGCACAGAGGAGAAGAGAGGTCCCAGATGAGGAGGCGGCCGGAGGGTGGACACTGCGTTTTCACACATCTGTGCTCCAGCCAGCCTTCCACATGAAAAACATCACATCCATCCCTTTCTGGGGTTACACAAAGCTGGAGGGCGCCAGAGGAAGAGAAAGAACCGAATCGGTTCTTCTGATGGGCGCCAACCCAAGCGCTCTGCCTCTGTAAAGGACCTTTTCACACCGTTCATGGGGTTCTCAAGGCAAGAATATCAAGTGGTCTGCCACTCCTTTCTCCAGTGGACCACGTTTTGTCAGAAGTCTCTACCATGACCTGTCCGTCTTGGGTGGCCCTACACGGCATGGCTCGTAGTTTCACCGAGTTAGAGAACGCTGTGGTCCATGTGATCAGTTTGATTAGTTTTCTGTGACTGCAGTTTTCAGTCTGTCTGCCCTCTGATGGAGAAGGATAAGAGGCTTATGGAAGCTTCCTGATGGGAGAGACTGACTATGGGGGAAACGGATCACAGATAAAGCAAGAAAGTTCCAGATAAACATCTACTTCTGCTTTACTGATTACGGCAAAGCCTTTGACTGCGTGGATCACAACAAACTGGAAAATTCTTCAAGAGATGGGAATACCATACCACCTTACCTGCCTCCTGAGAAATCCGTATGCAGGTCAAGAAGCAACGGTTAGAACTGGACATGGAACAATGGACTGCTTCCAAATTGGGAAAGCAGCACATCAATGCTGTATATTGTCACCCTGCCTATTTAACTTATATGCAGAGTATAACATGCAAAATGTGAGGCTGGATGAAGCACAAGCTGGAATCAGGATTGACAGGAGAAATATCAATAACCTCAGATATGTGGATGACACCACCCTTATGGCAGAAAGCAAAGAGGAACTAAAGAGCCTCTTGATGAAGGTGAAAGAGGAGAGTGAAAAAGTTGGCTTAAAACTCAACATTCAGAAAACTAAGACCATGGCATCTGGTTCCATGACTTCATGGCAAATAGATGGGGAAACAATGGAAACAGTGACAGACTTTATTTTCTTGGGCTTCAAAATCACTGCAGATGGCGACTGCAGCCATGAAATTAAAAGACGCTTGCTCCTTGGAAGAAAAGCTATGACAAAACCAGACAGCATATTAAAAAGCAGAGACATTACTTTGCCAACAAAGGTCTGTCTAATCAAAGCTATGGTTTTTCCCACAGTCATGTATGGATGTGGACCATCAAGAAAGCTGAGCGCCGAAGATTTGATGATTTTGAACTGTGGTGTTGGAGAAGACTCTTGAGAGTCCCGTGGACAGCAAGGAGATCCAACCAGTCCATCCTTAAGGAAATCAGTACTGAATATTCATTAGAAGGACTGATGCTGAAGCTGAAACTCCAATACTTTGGCCACCTGATGCAAAGAACTGACTCATTAGAAAAGACCCTGATGCTGGGAAAGACTGAAGGCAGGAGAAGGGGACAACAGAGGATGAGATGGTTGGATGGTATCACCAACTCGATGGACATGAGTTTGAGCAAACTCATGATGGTGATGGACAGGGAGGCCTGGCGTGCTGCAGTCTGTGGGGTCCCAAAGAGTCAGACACAATTGAATGACTGAACTGAACTGAAAGTACCTTGGTTTTAAAGGACAAAAGCAGCAGCTGTGAAAACTACTGGAGGTCTGTGAGGCGGGCACACGGAGGCTGCCAGAGAGGAGGATGCCCACGAGGGAGGCGTGGGGGCAGCCGGTGGATGGAAGGTCAGGAGGCCGCCCTGGGCCCCACCCTACACAGGCCCTGGGGTCCCAACGTGGGCAGGACAGATGCGCTCAGGATACTTGTGCCATGAGGGCAAATTTCAGGCAAAGAAACAAAGCCTCAGTAACAGCCCTTGAGTGCCCTTCACCTTAACAAACAAACCACACTGCACACTGCTGAACCTAGTGGGAGTCTGCTGAGATCCCCTGAAATCACGTCTGTCCTAAACAACAACCTGGCATCACCAAAGCTACTCAAAGACATCCTTCAGGGTAAAAACCAACGCCGAAAATGTTCTGAGTGAGCACAATAACACAGAAACAAGTGGGGAGCCACAGGGTCCTTCTTCGAAGGAGACAGAAGTTACCTGGCTTCAGGTGCTTCTCTACTACCTCCCTCCCTGGCGACATCTTCACGGCCCACTGCTGTCAACACCGACCCAAATCTATACCTCCCCCCACCCCGAGTGCCAGGTTTTACACCCAGCGGCCGGGCCACCTCAAGCGCACGTGGGACCTTCCCGGCACCGCTGACCCTGTCCCTCAGGTGCCTGGGCCAGGCGCCTCCGTCACCCCGTCCCTTACACCCCACGGCCAGTATAATGGGATGGCCCGCGGCCTCCTCCTGGCAGGGACAGCCAGAACCCACTGATTCCTCACTGGATCTGGTCGGGCTGCAGCTGCCTGTCCCCATGCTCCCCACCCAGGCCGGCACCACCCCCCCCCACTGCATGCAGGAGCAGCGTGCCCAAGGCTGGGAGCCCCCCGGGGCCCTCACCTCTTATTCCTTCCTTGCATCCTGCCTCTGGTCCCCAGACAGCCAGGCAAGGCCTCAGCTCATCCCCGGGTTTCCTGCTGGAGCCTTGTCCCCAGATACCCACTACCACCTTGACCCCCCGGATGACAAGCCCACAGCTCTCTTCCTTGCCCCAAGGGCAAGTTTCAGCCAAAGAAACAAAATCTCAGGGCAACGGCCTTTTCGTCACCCTTCATTTTAATGAACAAGCCACATCCTTAACTGACTTCTAGAGTCATCCTGCCTCAGTTAACACGGGCACAACCGCTGCTGAAACAGCCCATGAGACCAGGCTCTGGAGGCTTCTAATGAGAACTGAATTGGCCCCTTTGGGTTCTCTTTTTAAAGTAAAAAATTTTCTTAATCAATGTAATAGTATGCTGATATAAATCACAGCAATATCTTTTTCCATCTGTCTCCTGGAATAATGGAAATAAAACAGAAATAAACAAATGGGACCTACTTAAACTCAAAAACTTTTGAATAGCAAAGGAAACAATAAACAAAAGGCAAAGACAAGCCACAGACTGGGGGAAAATATTTGCAAATGATGTGACCGACAAGGGATTAGTCTCCAAAACTTATAAACAGCTTGCTCGCATGACACTTAACGGCATCAAAACAAACCTCCGGGGCCTCCTGGTGGATCAGTGGTAGAGAATCCATCTGCCAGTGCAGGGGACATGGGTTCAATCCCTGGTCTGGGCAGATTCCACATGCCTCGGGGCAACTAAGCCCGTTGTGCCACAACTGCTGAGCCTGTGCTCTAGAGCCGGCGTGCCTAGACCTCTGCTCTGCGCCAAGAGAAGCCACTACAAGAAGCCCGTCACCCCAACCAGAGCTGCCCTCACTCACCGGAACGAGAGAAAGCCCACGCCCTGCAATGAAGACCCAGCGCAGCCCCCAAAAATAAACAAACAAAATGAATTTTTAAAAAAAGACATAGATAATAAACACATAAAACAGATAACCAACAAGGACCTCCTGTACAGCACAGGGAACTCTGCTCGGTGGTATGTGGCAGCCCGGATGGGAGGGGAGCTGGGGGAGAATGGATACATGGATATGTGCAGCTGAGTCCCTTTGGTGTTCATCTGAAACTATCACAACGCTGTTAATTATCTATACTCCAAGGTAAGATGAAAAGGTTTTGAAAAACAGCACCGTACAGCTGGAAAAATAAGAACCAGAAAAACTTGCCCCAAACCCTCCTTCAGCATTGCACGATTTCTATCATTTTTATATTTTTACGGATGTAATCGTGCAGATAGGACAGCCTCTGGCACAGCTTTCCATTTTGCTTTTCTACTTAGGACAGCATTCTCACGCTGTGACACAGGCTTCCTAACAACCCCTGTTGACCGCGGAACACCCTACAAGGGGGTGGGCCCACCCTTTACAGGGATGGCATCCCGCAGTGAGGTTTCTGGGGTGAGCCGGCGCCCTCCCCTGGGCCGCCTGCCCCCTTGACGGCGGGCGCGACTCACCGTCTTCACGGCTCCCTCCCCGACGCGCTTCAGAGGCCTCACTTCCGTCCTCAGCTGCTCGCAGGACAGCCACGGGGAGCAGGTGGTCGCCTGCCCCATGCTGAAGTGGCCCGGTGGGCAGCGGCCGGGCTGCACTGCGGGGCCGCGGGGTGTGGTGACGAGCCGGTCGAGGCAGAGGTAGAGGAGGACGTTCATGAGCGCCATGGACAGCAGCAGCCCCACGGCCGGCGGCAGCTCCCTGGGCGCGGGCCCCTTCCTGCCCTCCAGGGGCCTCGTCTCCATGGTGCTGCACTCCGCAGGCCCCTCAGACGGAGGCCCCTCAGATGGAGACACGAGGTGCGGTCACAGCCCAGCCGGTCTCAGGAAGGACGGAGGGGCCAGGGCTGCCGTGAGCATCTGGGTTTGAGAGAAGCAGCCGCGGGTCGTGTGCCCGATACCTGCAGGGTCGAGCAGAAGGCAGCCTTGGGCCTGTCCGGCCGTGTTTCTGTCTCCCCCACAGCCGCCTGCGCTGAGGACAGGCTAGCACCGTGCAGCTAGCAACGCTAAGAGGAAAGCAAACCGTGGCTCTGGAGACAGCAGGGGAGAGAGAAGCTGGGCTGGGGGCTGTCTGGGATGCTGAGGGGCTGGGATGCTCCTTGGGAGGTGCTCAGAAGCCCCCTGACGCTTTTAAGAAGCAAAGGTGTGAAAGGGTGCCCTGGGAGGTTGGTGGGGGAGGCGGTGGTAGGGGAGGCGGTGGTGGGAGAGGCGGTGGTGGGAGAGGCTGGGTGGGAGGCCCGGCCGGAAATCAGGATGAGCGCTGATGAGAACGCATGCGGCCTGACGGGGGTGAGGCAGGGGTGCAGGTGACTCTCGACAGCCCGGGAGCAGGTGTGGGTCCGGCGCTAGGCAGGAGCTGCTGCCTGGCCGCAGGGGGGCGGCGAGGGGCGGGAACGAACCTGCATGTCGGGCGCGGGGCCCTCCAGGAGCCTGGGATGGACACAGGTTGCCACCCATAGGGAGCAGCCAGAGCAGAGGAAGCGGGCTTAGCCACAGCATGGGGCATGTGACACAGTGACTGACGGACCCTGGGTCTCGGGGCCGAGGACACAGTGACGCAAAGCCTTACCTGCCGGGAGGGCCTTCCTTCCCGCTCAGGTTTCTGGCCAGACTCCTGGGTCGGTCAAGGCTCCGGCTGGCCCTGTGCGCTGGTTTGAAAGTGCTCTGCCTCTAAGTACCAAAGAGGAGGTCTGCTGAATTTTGAATAAGACTCATGACTCTGCACACAGACAAACGGCCACAGTCTAAGCAGCCCCCTTCCCCAGGCCCTCCCGGCCAGGGGTCTCCCAGGCTCCCGATCTCCAGGGCGGTACAGGGGGGCCGGCAGCCCAGGCCTCCCTGCCAGCCACCCTCTGTCCCTGGCCGCTCCCCTGACCCCCATCACTCCCTCCTGGAACTCACTCCTCCCACACATCTTAGGCAGCCTGTACATGCCCTGCTGCGGGCACTGCCAAGCATCAGGCCACCCTCTTTGAACGATGCCTGCCTTCTCACTGCAAACTGTTCTCTGCAAGTACAGACAAGCAGAAAGTCTGCAGCCCCAGGACCTGGCGGGGAGCTTGACGCCTTCACTCTTGTCTGGAGCAACTAAGTCGCTTTGCCTGGAGAAGCTACTTCTGACCCAGAGTTGGTCTGTGTCTCTGATCCAGAGTTGAGCACAGGAATACAGCCATTATTTTGTAGTAACTTTTAAGTGGAACATAAGCTTTAAAAATATGGAGTCATTATGTTGTATGCTTGAAACTAACAAAATAGTTTAAATCACCTATAATTCAATTGAAAATCTAGGCTGAGATGTAATTCACATACTATAAATTTGAGGTTATCACCTCACACCTGTCAGAATGGCCATCACCAAAAAAGACAAGAGATAACAAATGTTGGTGAGGATGCGAAGAAAAGGAACACTCTGACACTGTTGGTGGGAACATAAATTGGTGCAGCTGCTATGGAAAGCCATGTGAAGGTGCCTCAAAACACTAAAATTAGAACCATCATATGATCCAGCAATCTCACTCCTGGGTGCATATCCAAAAAAAAATCCCTACTAATTTGAAAAGATACATGCACCCCTATGTCCATAGCATCATTATTCACAATAGTCAAGACATGAAAGGAACGGTGTCTGTCAACAGAGAATGAATGAAGATGCTGTATTTTTATGTATATATATATATAAAATCTTAACATGAAAAGATAAAAAAACACTTCCCAAACTCAACCCTCCCCCCTCAGATCCGCTCTCTTCAGTGCTCGCAATCTCAGAAGTGCCAGCTGTCACCTCCCAGTGACCAGGCTGCAGGCGTCAGCAGTGACAGCGCTTCTGCTGAGCAGGGACTGTCAGAGGGGAGGGGCTCGTCTCAGCCACACCACCCTGGACATGCCAGACCGCATCTCCCCTCCAAAGCTAAGCGGTGTCAGGCTGGGTTAGTAGGTGGATGGGAGAAGGGAGGACTCTGCCACGGGTCAGTGTACTTTGCCCTGATCAGAAGAGAATGCAGGGCTTCCATCATCTCTGCTGTCACCGCGAGGAGTTCAGGGACCCCTGGCTCTGCTCCAGGCTCACTCAAGCCCCTCCTCTCTGGGACGAGGTGGGGTGCTCACCCACGGCCCGGGTCCTGCCAGCAGCGCCCAGTGACGGCCCAGGCATTGTCTGCTCACCGTCCTCGAGATCCCGGGCCCGCATCTTTCTCTACAGCGCCCTCCTTCCAGGCGTCTCCCAGGACTCCGGTGGATGCGACGACAACATTCACCACTCCGGCCTCACAGTCTCCGGAGCGTCTTCCCTCAGTGCCTGATTCTTAGAAGCTGACCTACAAGAAACAGGCAAAACCCCTGCCGTCTCTCCTCTGCGGCATTTAAAGCGACCAAGAGTGTCTCGACTTAGACCTGAGGTCAGAGGCCAGAAGAACTTTTTCCCGTAAAGGGCCAGACAGTAAAAGTTCAGCTTTAGGGGCCAGAGCGGTAATCGAGGGACCACAGCACTGGGACGTGCGGGGCGTGCAGCGGCCGTGCAGAGCGACCGGGGGACAGTCACGGTCCCTCCATCCGGCCGCCAGAAGCAGCCGGGACCTCCTGCACCAGTGGGTGAGCGTGGCTTTCCTCCAGCAAGACTCTGCTCACAGACACTGGGATTCGAGCCTCACGTCACAAAAGACTGTTTCTTTGATTTCTTTCCCCCAGTATTTAAAAACATGAAAGGAATCCTTAGCTCATGGGCCACCCAAGAATGGGTGGCGGGAAGAGCAGCTAGTCGGCCTGCCTCAGGGGATGGCATCCCTCGAGTGATGTCGCGGGCCCCTCTTCCATTCGCCTTCCACGTGGTCTCATCCACGCACACGACTCAGGCAGCCACGGTCACGTCAATGGTTTCTAGCCTCTGCTGTAACCTGGCTCTTTCTCCTAAAGCATCACTCAGCCGGGGACCCTTCAAGGTCTGGGACGTCCACAACTGAATTCTCCCTCCTGTCGCCAGCATGCCTGCCACTCAGGGGTCCCCACTGTGAGGGGGTCGCAACCAGGGAACTTGATGTCTCCCCCTCAAGCCCGACCGACCAGTCACCATCAACAGTCGCTTCTCCCCCCGAAAGCTCCCAAATCTGCTCGCTCTCCCCTTCCCTCGCTCCTCCACCCCACCCCGGTCTAAGCATCTCCTACCTGCGCTTCTGCAACACTCTCCCATGGGCTCTAACACTGCTTTCTCTTTTCCAATCCATTCCCCGCAGCAAACAGGATCTCTTTTCTTCCCTGAAACATTGCAAGCACAGAAAAAGTGAAAACGGAGACCATGAGCAGCTGTCCAGCTCTGCCAGGTAACACTGCGTCCCCCTTTGCAAAGAAATAATGCCAACAGGGCGGAAGCCACGTAGCCCTTGCAGTCCTGTTCTGCTCCCTCCCAAGAAGGAACCCCCATCCTCAAGTGTGTGGGTCAGCGGTTCTTAACTGAGGTCCCTGCACCTGCAGCAGCAGCAGCAGGAGCATCTAGAACTTCTGAGAAACGCAAGTTGTTGAGTGCTCGCCCTGGACTTTCTGAATCAGAAACCCGGAGGTGGAGTCCAGACATCTGTGCTCACAAAGGTGACCCGGGCACCTGCCCAAGGTTCAGTTTCCACGCGTGCTTTTTATTTTCACCACATAGATGTGTGCCCCTAAGTAACAACACAGAACGCACGAATGCTTCCAAGCTTTACACAAGCGGCGCTGTCCTTGTAACCGCAGGGGCCTGGTTCCAGGACTCCCGTGAACACCGTCTGTGGGGGCTCAAGTCCCTCCTCTGAAATGGCACAGAGTCCCCATATCAGGGATGCGGAATGCACGGAGCACCAAGAGTACATCCTTGTAAACTTGCTTCTTTTAAAAGCCCAGCCTTACGTTTCCGAGGTTTTACCCAAGCGCATGCATGAAACTCTAGTTCACTCTTGTGGACTGACTATACCACCGCTGGTGAAGCAGGTTTTGCACACACTTCCTGTGCCCGTGTGGAAGACCTCCTCTCTGGTATAAACAATGAAGCACAAATTTTGTTACTCTTGGCTTTAAAAACATTTGACAGCCCCTCTCTGCCCTCAGGGGGTTTCCCTGGTGGCTCAGACAGTAAAGAACCTGCCTGCAAGGCAGGAGACCTGGGTCGGGAAGATCCCGTGGAGAAGGGAATGGCAACCCACTCCAATATCCTTGCCTGGAGAATCCCACAGACAAAGGAGGCTGGCGGCCTAGAGTCCAGGGGGCTGCAAAGGGTAGGCCGTGAGTGAGCAACTAATACTTTCACTTTCTCTGCCCTCAGGCTAAAGTCCAGACTCTTGATACCTACCCCTCAGAAGATCAGCCTCCATGCCCCTCTCCAGACCCAGCCCTGACCCCACCCGCCCGCCCCCCCCACCCCCTTATCCCTGCAGGTCCCCTTGCGGGATGCTGGTTCCTTTCTCCTTGACTGTGAGGTCGAGGACCCCTTGCCTGCTGCGTGTACCCAGGCTGGCGGGCGGCAGGATCCCTTACGCCCCCATCCTCACAGGCTCAGGCGCCGCCTCCCTCTTCTGCGTCACTCCTCCCGTGTCTGTGCCTGCGCTCCTTCTCTTCGCGGTGCCGGCGCCGTGACGCTCTCATCCACCACCCGGTCCGCGGAGTGGAGCAGCCCCTCACCTCCCATCAATCCTACCCTGCACCTCCAGGGGTAGAGTCAGATCTTACAAGGTCTGAAGCTTACTTTGTTTTCTTTTGGAGGGACATCGCTTTCTTCTCTGCCACTCAAGGCTGCCAACCTCAGGACACGTTCACATCTTCGAATCTGCGCTGGATTCTCATCACCCTTTTAATGCATTTCTTGTCCACGTGACAGCCGTGCGCCTCACTAGCCTTTCAATGATCCCAAAGTCCCCTCAAGCACTTCTGAATCCCATCTCAGAAAGACACGCATCCAGAAGTTCAGCTACCATTTTGTGTCAGTCTGACACGGATTCTGTGAGCTAGATATAACTGCTATTATCCCCATTTTACAGATAAGAAAAACTGAGGCAGAGCGAATTACCCAAGGTGACTAAAACTGTACACAAAGAAGTCAAACTTTCTGGCCTCAAATTAACATTCTTCCTCTAAATCCTACAGCCTCAGACAATGGACTGAACTGAATACAGCTAGGTCACTGCAAGGATTAGGGGACCCATGCTGAGACCCTGAGACTGTCCATCCGCTTATTAAAGAAGTCTTTCACTCACCCCATCACCTGATTTGTTTGTTTGTTTTAAAGGCATATTTCTGGAGTAGGCTGCCCAGGGTTAAGGGATAAGATTGTATGGCTGAGGGAATGTTCTTGCCCAGAAAAAAGCAAACTGATAGCGAAAGCTACTGATTAGGCACTGCTTAAGGCACACTGGATTTCTGACAATAATAATAAAAAACTGGTAACAGGAAAAGTGGAAACTACTGCTATACACTCACAGCTTAATTTTTAAAAAAGAAAGAGACGGCAGTGGGAGGGAGAAGCGTGACGAAAAAGAAAAGCAATGGAACAAAATTGGTTTCTGCCATCTATAGAATATCTTTTACAACCAGAGAAGAAACGAATTCGTGCTCCACAACACAACTTTGGTTGTACCCCACGTTGCCAACAAAGCACAGGCACATCAATATAATTATTTTAAATATGCTGGATGCCTGCTTAGCCTTAAGGTTCTAAAGCAGGGATCAAGGGTGGAGAAGACGAGACCACCAAAGAACACGGCTCAACCCTGCTTTTTAAAAGTGGGGGCAGCAGACGACTGCACCGGACTCAGAGCCGCCCCCGGAGGCAGGGGCAGCGCGGCGCCGACCACCTCTGCCGGAGGTGTCCGTCCCGGCGGAGTGTCCGTCGGCTCCAGTCAAGCGAGGGCGCCGGGCAGTACGCGGGCCAGCTGCCCCCGTTCTCGCCCGCAGCCCCTAGCCGCTCGCCGGTTGCACGCGCGGCTCCGGGAGCGGGCTGGCGCGGCGCCTCTGCCACCCTACCTGCGGTCCCCTCCCACGGCCCGCCGCCCCTACCTGCGGTCCCCTCCCCCGCCCCCGGGTCCGCAGCCGCCCCTACCTGCGGTCCCCTCCTCCTGCCAGGCACGCGGGCTCCTGCGCCTGCGTGGCCGGAAGCGCTCCCGGTAGGACCAGCGCCAGGTTGCCCCACGGGCTCCGTCTCCCGCTACGCACGCGGAAACGCCGGAGGCCGGAACGCAAAGCAGGAGTCAGAGCGCACCCGGAACCAGCTCCCGCGCACTGGGCCGGCCCCTGTTCCGGCTGCTGCTCTCAAGAGCGAGGGTGGTGATGCGGCTGCGGGCTGGTGATGCGAGGGCGGGGCGGCAACAATGAGGACCGGTACGCTCTAGACCCGCCCAGCGAAAAGCCCGGCTTCCAAAGGGTGGTCTTCCAGCCTGGTGCCAAAGCTTCACGGCGCCAGGGAACGTTTTAGAAGTGCAAATTCTGGCCTGCATCCCAGACCCAGGGCTGGAGCCCAACGCTCTGGGCTTTACAGGCCTCCGAGGATGCCCATGCTGGGCGTGCACATTTGTTAAAGTGTGGCTTCATCCTGGAAAAACCCTAGGTGAATGAAGAAAAATGCACCCAGCTGAGCCGTGCACAGGAACGCACAGAACACACATGCGCGCACACCTCAGCATCTCCCAGTGTCCTCAGTTCGTGTGTTAGAAGCCACACTTACCTACATCTGGGGTTAAAACTTTGCAATGGATTTCAGATGACTCTCCACCACTTCACGATAATTAATAAGCTGCAACCCTTACAATGCCCATGTCTAGAACTGAAAAATAATCAAAACAAATTCATCGGATAGGTTCAATAGCAGAATGCAGATGACAGAGAAAAATGTCAGTGGACCTTAAGACAGATATATAGAAATGAATAGATACATAGAAATATAAATGAGCCAACTTGACCAATAGGAAAAAAATAGAAAAAAGAACAAAAGGCACTTGCTAGACAAGAACACTCTAACCTTCTTGCCATCGGAGTCCCACGGAAGATATTATTTGAAGGAATAATGGCTTAAAATATCCTAAGTTTGGTGAAAAACACAAATCTATGGAGTCAAGAAGCTGAGCAAACAGAATGAACCCAAAGATCTCCATTTCCAGACACATCAAAGTGAAATTACTAACACAAACTAAATATTTTGCAAGCAGAGACAGGACATGTACGTGAACAACCATTCTAAAGACGCAAGGTGGCATGGCATTTCTTAAGTGCTTAAGAATTGTAAACGCAGAATTCCATACCCTGAAAAAATACCCTTCAGGAATGAAGATGAAATAAAGACATTCTCAACTGAAGGAAAACTAAAGAGAATTTGCAACCATTGGAACTAATCTGAAAGAATTGCTGAAAGAAATTTCTTCAGACAAAAGAGAAATTATACAGGAAGGACACTTGGAACATCAGGACTGAAAGAAAAGTAACAAAAATGGTGTGTCTTTGGGTAAATGTAATAAGACTACTCTTACTGAGTGATTCAAAATATGCTTGGTGGTTGAATGCAAAAAGTATAAAATTATCTGATGGGTGGTAATGAATCCACCTGCCAGTGCTGGAGATGTAGGTTTGATCCCTGAGTCGGGAAGATACTCTGGAGAAGGAAGTGGCAACCCACTCGTGTATTCTTGTCTGAAAAATTCCATAGACACAGGAGCCTGGTGCACTACAGTCCATGGGGTCACAAAGAATCAGACGCAACTGAGCACACACGCAGGCTCGGTCTCTCAAAAGTTGGGGTCCCTGAGGTCAGAGATAGTAGCATCTTACTCTGTTTTCTAGCTCAGATTTCCTTTATGTGCATCCACGCAAGTGCTGTTTACCACATTTGAAGTTGAAAAACTTTGTTCAATCATTAATAAAGCAATAAACCTGTCACACGTTGACAAAAATAACATTTTATAAAACTTCTGCTTTCCAAAAAACCAACCAACCAATCAGGAAAATGGCTTTGCTTTACATTTTTGTAAATCTCTTTCATCTGTCTTAATAGAAGATATCCAGATTCTCCTCTCTGGTGCTATATTCAGTCTGGTGCAATGTGATGTTTTGGGTTAAAGTACATGAAGAAAATTCACTCATACACACATACATAGTCGGAAAGGCAGTATTTTCATAGTGTTTTATGAAGCTGTATGTATCTTTGATACTACACCAAAATTTGACAAGTGGTAGTTTCTAAAAGGTTAGTTGCAGCGTGGAAATCTGCAACCTTATCAATGTACCTTTTGTGTGGTTACAGCTTGTAATATGAATGGGTTGTTTACGCATGTGCAGTATCATAGATGGCTTGTTGGAAAATGTTGGTTCTATGGAGCTATATGGATCCACCAATTGTTGACACGTTTAACTATTCATTCTTGACTCAACAATGAATTAACTCATTAATATTACTTTGGTTTCATCAGAAGGGTCTGTAGGTACTGGGAAGCTGTCAGGCTCACTGTGGTAATTACAATTTTCCCTTGAAAGCACAAATTTTATGATTGGCAGCAAACAGTTGTTCAAGTACAAATGGCACAGCAAGAAGAGTGGCCTGTTTGGGGCCACAACAAATGTTTTTCTTCAAGACAACCAAAAAATATGCTTCCATTCAGTCACAGAAAATACTGAGAAGACAAGGAGTATTGTGAATAAAATATGTGCTTACTGATGAATCAAGCACATTGTTCAATGAGTGCAGGCAGTGAAGAATACAATGATGACTCAGTGCCACTGCCTTGATGTAAGCTAAGGCGCCAGCTGTGCAGATGGCAACACAGTGAAAGTATTACTGAACAACGATTCTGAGCTAGCAGCCCCCTGAGAGGCTAGCATGTTAATCGTTAATAGTCTAATGTTTATTAACATGTTAATAGTCCAAGGTTTCATTGGACTAACTTGTTAGTCCAATGAAAAAAAATGCACCCCCAGGTCTCTGTATCCAGCTGCCCATGAGGAGATGGCCCTCGTGAGGATTATCAAAATAAGTCACTGTACATTTAAACCATGGAGTCTCCTCACTTGACTCTATTGAGTCATCTAGTTAATACCTTTTGGTAAATGAATTGCCATCTAGATAAACATCAGGCAGAAAATGCCAAGTGGCTAGGCTGATGGAACTGCTTGGTCTGCCTGTTACATTTCTCAAAGTAAGTGAACTGCCATTATGCTTTTTATTAAAGTCTCTTATGAGGCTGTTGAGTCAGCAACCCTGAATCCAATCCATCTGGGGACACTGACAACTTTTCTATACAATTTTTGTTCCTTATGATTACTTTTACCAGCATTCTTGCCTGGGAAATCCCAAGGACAGAGAAGCCTGGCTGGCTACAGTCCATGGGGTTGCAAAGAGCCGGACACAACTTAGTGACTGAAGAACGACACCTTTGAAACTGTCTATATAGGGATGATGCTTTATGAAAATTTCAAATATATAATCAGGGACTTTCAGAGTCTAAAAACAAAAACTGACAATAATACCCACAGGGTATTATTTTCTCCAGCAATTATTAAAATACTGTTATTGGCATTTCCCTGGCAGTCCCGTGGTTAGGACTTGGTACTTTCACTTCTGTGGCCGGGTGTAATCCTTGGTTGGGGAACTAATATCACACAAACTGACCCTTGGCCAGAAAAAAAAATTATTAAAAAAAATACATATAGTTATCTTCTGAATTCTTAACACGACTGTTCTTTTTGGTTTGTTCTTTTGGTCATTCCTTGCGCCTTGTAGGATCTTAGTTCTCTAACCAGGGATTGAACTCAGGCCCCGTTGAGTGAAAACACCAAGTCCAAACCCCTGGACCACCAAGGAATTCCCTGTTCTACACTATGTAATTTCTTTAGTTTTCGTTTGGTGCTTTCAACACTGATCAAATATTCTTTATTGGTGAGGTGAGATTTAATTATGTGCAGCTACAGGAAACTAGCTTGTTCAACTTTCAGCTCCTTTCTAGCGTGTCTCCTGAAGTGTGGAGGCTGGAAAGCTGTAACTGCATTCCCCAGATTCCTTTGCAGTTATGGGTGCTGGATGCCCTTTAGGTTCTTTCCAATCAGATGCACTTTTAAAGGGAGCCTTTACTCTGGAGCTGCATCCATGGGAAGGGAAGCAGGTGAGCTGATGTGGAATGTGGCAGAGGTGGCACGGAGCTGGCACGCTCACCCAGCAGTTCCGGATCCCAGCCCAGGTAACAGCAATGTGACGGTCCAGCTCTGCAGGGGTGTGTTGGGATATATTTCTGGAAGACCGGGTGATTATTCTGTGAGCTATCTATATACCTCAATAAACCCTTTGAGTTTAAACCACCCTGAGTGAATTTTGTTGCTTGTAGTTGAGAACTGACCACTTCCCATTTTAATTACATTTAACACAGTCATGTTTCTGGTTTCTTCAGTTTTATAGCGATGTATTCTCTGCTTTCCTAAGCTGAGACAATGTCCCTTGTATACAGGTAAATGCTATTTAAAAAATCAAACTACTATGGCATTGTTTTAAGATACATCTGTAATTTTATTACAAAACCATTCTTTTGGCATTAGTTGGTTACAGTGAGAGCACGATGCTGTGAGTGTGGCAGAGCAGCTCTGATCTAACAACTGCATTCCCTGCTTTCTGAACCGGAAGGTAAGTTACTTATATCCTTTACATACCTGCAAACATTAACGCTGCAAATCCTGACACACAAACCACTTAGGGAGGAGCTGATGCTAAGGGGTTAGAGTAAATGTTGATAAGACTACAAAAGTTCCTTTATGGGACTTTCTGTTTCCTCTCCCTCCCCCAAATTCTCTGCTTAAAAAAAAATCAAGTTACTTGGAACTAGTCTGAATAGCAGCAGCACCCAAGGAGCATCACACTTAGTTCATGTTAAAAAGCAGTACCTGTGCATTGTATGTTCTACACCACAGGCAAAGGGAATGATCACTTTAGTTTTTAACTCCTTCATTAGAGTCTCTTAAAAAAATAAAAGCATCCCATCAAGTTCGTCGAGATGGTGTTATTGCTGTACGTTTGTAGGTGGGTCACTTTCTGTGCTGTGTTTGCTTTGAAGGGATCTTCCAATATATCTCCAATATTCCTTTCTTATAGTGTCCTTTTCTTTAGCTAAGATTTCACATAACTAAAAATGAAAAACAAAAATTCATTAAAGGAAATGTGTAATTCAGTCCCTAGGGCAAACAGGGATTCTGGGCTACTACAGCTTGCTTCAGGTCACGATCAAATGAAACAGACCATAGGCCACGTGCACTAGTGACGTGGGTGTGGCCCTGAGCAGCAGAGGAGCCCTGCAGAGTTCTGAGGAGCCGTGTTTTGACAAGGGCATGCGCACTGGGGCACTGAGATTCCAGAAGAAAAGTGCCGCGTCCTGCCAGCTTACCTCTAACGCTTTATTAAGAATGTCCTCCTTGTTGTCACATTGGTTTTCTAGCATGTCTTCATAGATATCCACAAGAAAGGCAATTAGGTAGGGAGAGCTGTGACTTGGTTGTAAGTCAAGTAATTGATTTAACAGATTGGGATATTTGGAAAGACCACGATCCTGCAAAATCCTAAAAAATAAATAAGACTATTCTCAATTTTGAGAAGGAAGAACAAGAATAGTAGAAAGATTAAGAGAAAATGAGCCTTGTAATATAAGCAAGAAAAGTATTTTGAGTGAGGTTGAAATGAAAATGTTTTACATTCATTTTTACTGGAGTATAGTTGATTTACAGTGTTGTATTTCTGCTATACAGCAAAGTGCATCAGTTATACATACACATATATCCACTCATTTTTAGATTCTTTCCTCATACGGGTCATTGAAAGTATTAGCAGGGCTCTAAAATGAAATTTCTAAATTAAATCTGAGCTTTATGATGGATAATTAAGAGCAGAGTAAAATTAACTAAAAAGAATAATGAAGTTCAAAGATAATCATTTATAACTCAAACTGTAACACACAAAATTAAAGGAAAAAAACACAAAACCATCTTAAAATTAAAAAGTCAGGAAAAAAAGACAGGAGAGATGTTTCTGCTTCTTGAGATGGTTAATCATCCCTTTAGCTCTCCAGACATGACAGGGCCCGGCCTCTGACAGATGTCCAAACGCGACTGAGCTCACACTCTGTGTTCTTTGAGCCTAGTTCCCTTGGAGACCTTTAAGTTCAACAAAGGGCCTGGTAAGTCAGTGGCCAGGCAAGAGAGAGCATGCTGATTTAAGGAGTGAGATGTGTTACAGGAAATCTCCAGAAGTGACAACAGCAAGAGTGGGTATGCATCTGTGCAATCTGCTTATAAATGATGTATCTCATGTTCCTGTGATCCTGAGCTGAACAGAAACTGGTGTATGTATTCCGTTCTGTGACATAAAGACTACAGGATTCATCAATACAAGTTAAAGCTGTACTATTGTTTACTCGTGGACTACTCTAAACACTGTGCTGGGATGTGCTTGAGAGGTAAAGAAAAGGGCAGAGGGCACTGTTCCTGGGCGCTGTCACAACACTCTTCCACTTACCTTCTTAGAGCCAGAGAACTGGAGAACTCTTTAGTATCCTTCTGGATTCTGATTATGGAACACATTCTATGATCTCTCATATTAGGAGGTTAAAAAATAAAAGCAAAAACAACCTCTTACCCTTTCAAATAATTCCACGCACTTTCATTATGTGGGACTAGTTTGATCATTTCCAGAGTGTACCTGTAAGGAAAAGGTCACAAATAAACGTGTATCACTTTAGAAGAGCAGTGACGATAATGAGGAACAGCCTCTGTACTGCTGCCTCACAAGGCGGCTCTGTGCTTCCACTTACCTCTCCTGGTGGACCTGGGACCGCCCTAGGTTATTGTATCTAAATTAGAGACTCCCTGAGGCTGCAGTGGTCAATGCTTATTTACTAGTAATATGAAGGCTCAATTTAGAAACGGAAAAGAAGTTACTGTGGGAGATTTCCTTTCACTTAGGCTTTCCCTCTGAAGGGAAATGTCAGGAAAATGAGGAGACTTTCCTTTTTTCACTAAAGCAACCTGGGGGAAAAAATCTTGTCTAAGATCTACTTATGCCAGACAAATCATTACTCACTGAGAAAGGAGAACTAAATAATCTTGGAAAGCTATAATAAAAAATAGATAAGAAGATTATATAGTCAATTCCAAAACAAGATTACTACTAAACTATGATGTGATTCCCATTCCAAATGGCCACTCCCTACCTTTCTCTTCCCCTTAACAAGATTATTAATTTAAACCCAATTACACAAAATTCCAAGGGAGTTATAGAACTCTGCTTCATTACATACTTACTCAAATGAGTAAGTCACTGACTAAAGTTTAGTAATCTTAGTTTTGCTGCAATGTGGTTTTAATAGCATCTTTTTCACAGAAAGTAATAAATCCATTCATCATTATGAAAATTATAAAGAGAGAAGAGAATTCATGTAGGACACTGGATTGTAGACTCTGTGTGTGTGTGTGTGTTAATTTAAATCACCAGACCCAGCTGCTTAGAACAGGTAAAATTAGAGCCAGCTGCCCTGTTTCAAGCAGAATAAGGGCAAGGGAGAAGTAGATGTACCATAAAACCAGCTCTTCCTAGGAGCTGCTCAAACAAATTTCACCATTAAAATATGACTATGATCTCATCAGGCTATAAAAACAATATACTTTTTCAAACTTCAAACAGACAATGAGATAAAGCAGACAAAGAAAATAGGGTTATGGATAGAGTATAGAAATTCATGTCAATTCAGAACTTTGGAGATCCTCTGACAGGATTTTGTATGCTAGAGCATTTTTCAACTGGGGGTGACTGAGGCTTAGGATGGGGTTTACTACTGAGATCCAGGGCATCAAGGCCGAGAATGTGGCCACACGCCGTGGAATGCACAGGACGATACAGACGCACTGGGCCTCAAACCCTGCACTCAGCAGTAGCAGAGTAAATAGCGCAGCGTCAGGGACTGTCATCTAAAGTTTAATGAGACAGTTTAAAAAAAATCTTCTCAGACAGTATGAAATATGATTTCTTCTCAATCTACAGTACCAACAATATTTCAAGAAACTTAAGACACTAAAAGTAAAGGTTTCCTATACACAGTATTAATTGTATATTTATCATTATAGGTTTCATCTAACTATCCTGCCCTATTCGTTCCATGAGGGTAGGATTGGGGCAGTCTTCATCTATGCTGTATCCTGATGCACAAGACATGCAGGCACACAAATATTCTTTTAAGGAATTAACAAATGAAGATTACTAACTGGACTTCTCTCTCCAATATAGCACGATCATTGTAGCCCGTAGTGTTAGAAATTACGAAATATCTTTGGTTCCAGACAGAGTTATTTCTCACATCCTCTTTGAGAAGTTGGTCTACATACTGCAGCTCATTATCCCAAAGTTTAAATTCCTAAAAGAACATAAAAAAACATTCAATTAGGAATGTCCTATTATTTATAAACAATGAAAAGAAATAAATAAGGACTTCCCTGTTAGCGAAGTGGATAGGAATCCACCTGTCAATGCAAGGAACACGGGTTTGATCCCTGGTCCGGGAAGATTCCACATGCCGCGGAGCAACTTATTAGTCTGTGCTCTGAAGCCCACAAGCTGCCACTGCTGAGCCTGTGTGCTGCAAGTACGGAAGCCCCTGAGCCTGTGCTCCGCAACAAGAAGCCCGCACAGGAGGAAGACAAGCTGTTGCTCACTGCAACCAGAGAAACCCCATATGCAGCAACAAAGACCCAGTGTGGCCATAAATAAATAATTTAAAAAAAATTTTTAACAGAAATAAAACTTTAACAAAGTTAAGCAGGTAGAACTGAAGACACGAACTCATTATGTATTTGGAGGGGAGTGACACTGCAGGTCAAGGAGATGGAGGGGAAGGAAAAGTCATCAAAGACAGGGGCAGAGGGGACTTCTCTGCTGGTCCAGGGGTTAAGACTCTGCCTTCCACTGCAGGGGGGACAGGTTTGATCCCTGGTCTGGGAACTAAGATCCTGCACACTTCGTGGCACAGCCACAAAGAAAGATGGGAAGGGTCATGAGGAATGAAAAATTAGGGAGTAAGAGTTGGCAGCCAAAGTGGCTGTAATTCAGCACCATCTTGTGGAAAACAATCTAGATACCAAGAAGGATGTTTTAACTACTTGACCCAACTTTTTAGAACTATTCTAAAGATTAAATCCAAAGGGAAAAAAAAAGTATATCTAACTAGGTGTTTATGTACTGCTTTTTGGTTTGCTTCCTGTTTCAGCTGTGTGGCTCTTGGCTGTGGCACACAGGAACTTTGGCTGTGGCATGTGGGACCTACTTCCCTAACCAGGGACTGAATCCAGACCCCCTACAGTGGGAGGGCAGAGTCTTAGCCCCTGCACCACGAGGGAAGTCCTTATGCATTCTTTAAGGTGAAAATGTAGAAGAAAAAGCCAAACTCAGTACTAAGACAATGATTACCCATACTACTGTATATTAATTTTATGTGATTTCATATTATTATATATATTAAAAGGAAGTATTCAAAAATGCACATATATGGTAAAATTATATTAAAATACATGTAGATAAATATACACAATTGGATTTAGATATAAATTTTTACGTTACAAAGCTGTTTTAATTTTAAAAATTATGGAGAGAAGAGAGCCAACAAAGACAACTTGAAAATTTTTGGTGAAATACTCTTGGTATAATAAAATAGTGCAGAAAGCAGCAATCACTGGAAAAAATTTACAAGACACAACACTACAATTGTTTGATGGAACAAATAAAAATGCCCAGAGTGGGAGTTGTAACTATTTTCTTCTATTCAGGATTTAGCATAAAATTTTAACAAGTAGGCAGAAATAAAATACTCAATAGTTACTGTAAAATCAGATTACAAGGTTTTATGTATGCAATACCTTAATACATAAGATGTCCTTGTTAATGAAAATAATACAGCTGTATTAAAACTTTACTGCTGGGGAAGACTGAAGGCAGGAGAAGGGGACGACAGTGAGACAGCCAGATGACACCACTGACTCAATGGAGATGAGTTTGCGCAAGCTCTGGGAGCTGGTAAAGCACGGGAAACCTGGCGTGCTGCAGAGTCGGACATGACTGAGCGAATGAACAGAACTGATCAAAAATTTACAACTACTTTTCCTATTCAATTTGCTAGCAAATATAATATATGATGTAAACTCAATCAAAAACTATTAAAAAGTCACTATTATTCTTTAATGTGAAGTTACTCATCAACATATCCCAATAGATCATGAAAGTTAACCAACATGAAGGATGTCAGGCTTAATTATCTTGATAGTTCTTAATCATCTTAATCATTATTGTGTGTAATGATCTATATGTGTTTCAGTTTAAGTATACTTATAATCTGACAGTAATTTAAATTATTTGTTAAAAAAATAAAAATGCAAATAACACTGTAATAAGAAGGCAATACCTGAATAACCCACTGTCGGTGCTGCCAGGCATGGTAATTCTTTGCATCCTGAGTAAGAATATCCGCAATAAACTCAAGCTCCTGTGATGGGTCTCTCAGCCATTCCACCAGCACTCGCCTATGATGCCTGAATTCAACAGAAGAAGTTTTATGTGGATTTACACCAAAATGAAAGTAATCAGCTGCATGTGTTGTACTAGGTGATGCGGAGGGACATGCAACAAACTGAAATTCACCTCTAATTCTCAAGACTCTACTGGGAAGAAAAGGTACCACAGGAGAAACTCTAAGAGAAAAAATTTCAGAACGCTGAATAACAGCTGAGAAACAGAAACAGGGATTTTCATGTAAAATAAATCCAGGTACCAAGGGCTTAAAGGTTTAAATGCAGCTAAATCTGGAAGACCAGTAATCTCTCAACAACCACAATATCCTGTGAAAGAATTTTCAACATGCCCAGATGTCACAATCTGACTATGGGAAGTAGGATTCTGTCTCATCAAGTATGGAAGCCCCTCTGTGTACCAATAGGCTGTTTTCCTTAAGGCCTGAGGGCCACCATTCAAGCAACTGCTTATATCACCAGCTCATGGGCAAAACAGAATTCACTTCTACTCTGGCAAGCAGCTGTGACAAGTTGATCAGAAGAGGAATTTCTGTACTAGGAAAATACTTTAAGAGTTCTCTGGTGGGTTCTATTTGTATAATTTCTTCTAGCTGAAATATTTATAAAAATCTATTAGTAAAAATGTTCCAAAATTTACTGTGGTAATGGCTGGACATATATACCCCTTAAATGGGTAAACAGTATGATATGTGAATTTTATCTCAATGAAGCTATTTTCTTAAAACCATTAATATTCATTATATTAAAATGAGCAGGGGTGATGGAAAAAATGGCTAAAGAAAGATTTAATGCTTTATGGGTGACCTACTCCACATGCATGGAAAATTTAAAACTTCATCTTAGAGAATCTTAAGAAGGTAAGATTCTACCAAAAGGAAGATCCCACAGGGAAAGGTTTCTAAATCATTTATTTAAGAAGACTTATAAGTCGGTGAACGCTAGTAACAATTCATTTTTCCAGGTTACTGATAAATTCTGTAATTCAGGAAAAACTTAAGAATTAGTCCTCCACCATGTCAAATGATTTCTCAGAGCAAAATACTAAGATGTTTCATGATTTAAAGATTATTAATTAAATACAGGGGTTGATCTTACAGTGTAAGTTTTCATGGTGAGAATTTAATAAAAAGTGCAATTAACTGGCATACATGATTTGAATTACTTGTACTATCCTAGTTATGACAGCAACTAGTGGAGTGGAGAATTTAAAATGCACTGCAGGACTTCCCTGGTATTAGAGTGGGTAAGAATCCGCTTGCCAATGGTAATGTGTTAATGACAGAGTCTGCAGTATCCAGAGAAGGCAGCTACTTCTCTTCAGCAAAAACGAGATACAGTCAAATGCTGAGAAAGCTTGTGATGTCTGGACACTTTTTTTTTAAGATAAAATAGTACATAGTTTATATATCTATTCAGATAATTTTCTGGGTTTTTTTTTGGAGGGGGGCATGCTGTGTGGCTTGTGCAACCTCAGTGCTTCGACTAGGGACTGAATCCAGGCCACGGCGATGAAAGCCCCAAATCCTAACCACTAGACCACCAGGGAACTCCCGTCTGGATTTTTACAGCTTTTATATAAAAACACCTTATTCCGAAGGATATAACAACTTTTAAATGAGGGACTGAAAACTGTCTAGTCACTTTTCTACTAAAATAACTTTTATAATGCAATTTCTCAGGAATATGACCATCATCTACTGAGAGAAAGAAGCGACAGAGGCAAAGTTGTTTAAAATTCTACAGATGGAAATCTGCAATAGCTATCACTTCCATGCCTTGCCAAATGCTGTTACTTCCTCTCACATCTAGTATGTTGTAACTGTTTGAGAAGATTAAGTATCTATTTAAGGTTCATACTCCTTCTTAAGGACAGTATTTGATTATGCAGATAATCATTACCCAATTGGGCCAGAGAGCAGTCCCTCTGCACACGGGTCCACAGCTGGGAGCCGTTCCTTCTCCAAAGGCTAACCTGTGCGCTGGGTCCCTTCCCAACTCCAACGAGCCCTGACTCTGTTCCCTTTATCTCCAAATTTCTCGCCTTTTCCCTTTCATTAACACTTTCCACACATCATGAAGTCTTTGCCACTTTGGGAAAATAAAACCTAAAAGACACAGCCTGACCAGCTGCTTGCTCTGTCTTTTTTCTCAACAGCCAATTTCATCTCCCATAAGAGATGCGTGCTCGTTTCCTCTTCCTGCCACCCCCGCCATCCTCCCCGACACCTCACTGCCACCCAGTTGCCCACCCCACCCTGGTGGGAGGACTGCTCGCTGACAACCGCCTATGGAACAAACCCATGGGTTGTCTCCACCTTCTGCTCTTCTGAACCTCTCAGCAGGAGCGGATACTCTCATCTACTCCTTTCTTCCTGAAACTCTCCCTTCTCTTGGTTTCTGTGAGCACACTAACTTCTGGTTTCCTTCCTCAGTCATCCTGGACCACTTCTCTGCCTCTCGAACGCCGATGCTCACTGTGTTCTGTCCCCAGCCTCCTCTAATTCTCCTAGACAATCCTCATCCGGAGCTGCGACTTCAACCACAGGAGAGCATGGTTCAACCACTAGCTGGGCAGCTTTAGCCAGGTTTCCTATAAGCACATCAAAGCCCACTTGTCCAATCCTGAATCTACCCTTCTTTTCCAGAAATGTGCTGCTTTTTCCCCCCTAAATTCCCCAAGTGGCTGGCACCACCATTCACCCAATGGTCAAGCCAAAATACAGACATCACTCTTCGCTGCCGCTCCACTGAGAAGTTTAACTTCAAAACCTGTTGCTTCTGTCTCCAAAGCCTCTCTCACATGTATGCTTCTATCTCCCTGGCCCTACCATTCTCTCTCCCATAGCCCCAACATGGCAACGGCCCGCCAGGACCCTGGGCCTACTCTGCTATTCTCCACCTGCTGGCAGAGTAGACCTCCTGAGACACAAACCTAATCACATTACTTCCTACATTAAGATGTGTCAGAAGCTCTCCACTGCAGCTAAGGTCAAGTCCAAACCCTTGTCAATGTCCCGGACGCTCTTTATGCTCCTACTGCAGGACTCCCCAAAGGCCCACCAGCCACGTGGAACCACACGCAGCTCCCTGAGCACATCATGCCCTTTCATGTTTCTCCCCAGAGTCCTCTCTCGGCCTCAGTGGTCCTTCCTTTCAGAAATCATCCTAAATTTCAGGCATAAAGTCAGTCACTGTACTGGGAAACACTGAGTGGTGGTGGCCCTGAGGAAGAGCAGGCAGCCAGTGGCACGGAGTGGGGACAGCTCTGGCGGGCGCCACGGGGCCACTCCTCCTGCACCAGGACCTGGCAGCCCGGCGCCCCCCGCCCCACCCCCCCACAGCTGCCTCCCTGCATGCGGGCCCACTAAACACTGGGAACTGTCCAGACTCTGCCTTTCTCTCCTATTTGTTCTCTGTCCTCCTGCTCCAAATCTCTCTCCTCCCTCCTTAATAAAACCCATACTCTTGTCTAAGTCAGGAGCTTCATCTTTAGAACACACACTGTAAGAGCCCTACTATCACACTTTCCACACTGCTCTGCAAAGTAACTGGTTTCACTATCTGCTTTCCTTTTCAGACTTTCATTCATCTTTGTATCTCCAGCATCAATGGAAAAATTTTTAATAAACAAATGAACAAAAGACCAAATACCAGGGACTCGTCTTATAACATACTGAATAGAAAACTGAACAGAAAACTGCAAAGATTTTCTGCTCAAATTTTCCCGATTCTAGCAGTATTACAGTTAATGTCGAAGTCTTAAATCATGACAGCAAACATTTGAGTGTCAACTGTGGGTTAAGTGCCATTTCACACACTAAACAAAAAGTCACCTCAGTTCTCCTAACAACACTGTAAGACACTTGACATTAGCTCCAGCACAAGGACTATAATTATAAACAAATGAACAATTCCTCATGGTTTCGTCACCCACTGGCAGGTACCAATTGATTAGCACAGCAACTTATTTCCTTCTTGTGTTCATCTTACCAAACTTGATAGTTTTTGGGCTGCTCCTCAATTATTGCCGAGATGTAGTTCATTTCCTCATGTAGATCCTTCTGAAGTGACTTTAAGAGAACTCTTCGGAAATGCCTACAGCAAATAATAAGTATCCACAGTGTCATTACTCCACGTACGTGGCCAGGCACAGCATCAAATGAAGCCAGAAGACAACACCACAGACCCGTTTCTGCTAAGTATTCTACATAACCAGTAAGGCGGGGATTTAACTGCTTGCAGTTGTCCCAACTTGTACAACTGGTGACTGGAAGAATCAAGAATTTTGAAGCAAAAATAGTGAAACGCAGAAAGTGTGAGACAGAAGAAAAGACAACCGATCAGTGATTATTTTCAGGTAATACTCTGGTTACTAGTTTCTACTGCACAAGAATCAGAAACTTCTCTTTCCTCACATGGTATAACTTGCTCATTTAGATACATTATTCATATAATACACAAATTTCATTAAAAATATTACCAAATATTTTACTTTTAAAACCATCGTAATAATGCTACTTATAACTGAAACAAGTTTCTCTTCAATTTCTTCATAGGTAAGGTCAAACCATTAAATAACATCTTTTCTCTAAAGACATAGTTAGTTCTGGTCTATTTTTACTTCAAAATCTCAAAATATTTCAACTCAGTATATAAGGGACAAAAAACTATTTTAAATTACCTTTTAAAATGAAATGCTAAATAGAAGAAATAACAGCATTTCTATTATAATTTTTAAAATTAGGTTTCACAGTGTACATAAATATTCACTTTGGTTTATAAGGTAATTTCAATTTTAAATTTTAATTTTTAAGAAAACAGCAAATAAGTTTAGGGATTTTAAATAAATTCTAATTTGCTCTGAACTGTATAAAGAAATTCTTATAAGCTAAGAAGTGAGTATTAGAGACACAAAGTGATGGAAGATGACACTACTAGTTCCAAACTTCACCCTCTAATAAGATCCTACTAAAATGACAATAGAGAAAAAGCATACATCCACAGGGATGAGGGGATACCATAGCAACTGCAAGAGATCAACAAAACTATGGAAAATGGCAAACTGACAGCTTTGAGTGACTTATAAAAACACCAAGTTCTCCTGAGGCAACTCTGGATGGGCTTCTGGTCACCTCAAAGACCAGCCTTGATTTAGAAGCTTAGAACGTTCAGCCCCCACCTCCCGTCCTCCAGACAGGGGAGAAGGACTGGAAATGGAGTGCATAAGCGATCATGCCCACATGAGGAAGCCGCCATCAAATCCCAGCAGGAGGGGGTTCTGGGTGAACACATCCATGCACCGGGAGGGTGACACACCCCCACTCCACGGGGACAGAAGCTCCTGTACTCAGGACCACCCCCTCCACCCCCAGACCTTACCCTATGTACTTCTGCACCTGGCTGCGTGTCTCCATCTTTTATCAGATCCTTTAATCAATTGGTGAACTTAAGTGTTTCCCTGACTTCTGTGAGCTGCTTTCGAAAATCAGTCAGCCCCAAGGAGTGGATGCTGGAGCCTCTGATTTACAGCCCACCAGGCAGAGACACAGGATTTGCAATTGGCTCTGGGTGGGGGTAGCTTGTGGAACGGAGCCCTTAACCTGTGGAATCCAACACTACCTCCAGGCGGACAGCATTACAGGTAAGTTAAATTACAGGACACCTGTGGGCTGTCATAGAGAACCGCCTGATAGGGGAAAATCCCACATACACTCGGTGACCAGAAGTGAAGTGCGCTATGTGCAAGTAAAGAAAATGTGCAGGAGGAGGACTGGGGTTTTCCTAAAAAACCTCGACAACATACAAGTGGCTTTATTTTCTGGAAAAATCAGAAACAGAAAGAAATATCAGACACAACGCAAAGAAGGGTGAGGTAAAGGCTGGAAACAAGGAAATTTAAAAGAGTAACACAAATAACAGGCCAGAAACCCCACCCAACCCGACTTCCCTGCCAGAACTGACCCCCAAAACTGGGGCAGCCAAACGGACACTCCTCCGACAGCTCTTCTTCAAAAACACAAACCAGCCAAGAGAAAAGACCCAGAAATGCTGACATACGAAGATTTCACACAGAACAGCCACACCTCCACTAACTTCACAGTGAAGCCCTCTCGGTGACCAGTCCTGCAACACGCAGAGATGCCAAAGCAGGTTTTTCCTGCTTCCACTGTAGGTGTGAAAGGAGAGCCAAGAACTACCAGTCATTTGAGAAAAATGTGTACATGGCAGAAAGAGACCAAAACAAATAGAAAAATGAAAATATATCCCATCCATGAAATTAAAAAAAAAAAATGCTACTAAAAAGGAATACCCAGAGAACAAAAAAAGAGCTCTTGTAAAATAAAAATGAGTGCAGGGACTTCCCTGGTGGTTCAGTGGCTAAGACTCTATGCTCCCAATGCAGGGGGCATGGGTTCGCTCCCTGGTCAGAGAACTAGAGCCCACATTCTGCAACTAAGACCCACTGCAGCCAAGTAAATAAATACATGTTAGAAAAAAAAAGAGTGCAGACCAATGAGTTCGAAGATAAAGTTGGGGAAGTATCTCAAAAGCAGATAAAAAGAGAGTTGAAAATAAGAAAAGACAAGTCTCAGAACTACAACATGCAACTAAAAGGCATTTCAGAAAGAACGGAGGAGAGAAGTAATTATCAAAAGAATATAAAAAAATTCCACCCCCCAAAGTTAAAGAAAAGGTTAAAATGAAGGAACAGGAATCTTCTCAATAGAGGCTGAAGGAAAGAGAAGGACAGTTTTGAAAACCTGAAGGGAAATTATTTCCAATCTTGAATTCTATTAGTAAAGCTGAGAAGGGACTGAAAACACTCTAAAACATAAAAAAAAAATCTCAATAACAATTTCCCATACATCCTTTTCTAAGTTTTCCTCTATTCGAGGATCTGATCTATAAAATGAGAGAGTAAATCAGGAAAGGGATAGGTGTGGGATCTCAAAGACAGGGACGAGACACAGGGGAGAGCTGCAGGCCGTGGAGAAGAGAGTGAAGGGTCCCCACTGTGCCCAGCAGGAACAAGACACTCGACAGGAGCAGAGAGTTTGGAAGACAAGTTATTCATTGGTAGAGAGAAAACAAACTGTGATGGAGACAGCATAGGAGATGGAATTCTGTGTCTTCCATAGCAAAACTGTTTAAAATGAAAAATTAAGAACAACTAAGTATGTTATTTATAGAGGAGATTTTAAGGAAAAACACTGAAGAGTTGTTACCTCAGGGAGTGGGACCTGTAGTGAGAAAGAATGGGGCAGAGACTGCCATTTTTCATTCAATGGGACCTTTAAACTCACATGTAACTTCTTATTTTGATAAAAATTAAAGTTAAGGAAAAAAGCCATCCAAATGAAAACCTCAGACGTTCAGACAGGGCATAGTGATGACGTGTCTTACCACACTGTGTAGTTGGCTGCATTTAACTCAATAGCATCTCTGGTTAATTTAAAAGCCCGCTCACTTCTCTCGTCGCGCTGCAGGACAGCTCGGAAATAATCATAGACGTCCTGAACTGGAAACGGAGCACACAGCCGCATTAGGACGGTCTTTCTTGCTTAAAACGACCACTACAGTACAAAATGCTGTTTGTTTTCTATGTCTCAGAGGAAGATATCTTATTGCATGTATACGATTTACAACAATAGGCAAAATAAAGAAAGCCCAGCGATGGTGACCGCCAACCTGGGAATTTGTCACAGCCACAATGCATGTGACCGAGCTTACTGCACATTCGGGGTTGATGCCAGACTCCAGATCCCCCGATGATGTTGTGTATTAAGGAAAAACTAAGCATGCATATAGTCAAATATTCACTTGGCTATTTTTTTAACATTTTATTTTGATCAGTTTCTTAAACTGAAAAAGGAATCCACACCATGACAGAAAACTCAAACAGTACAGAAAGTTCACACTAAACTTCCACTCCACTCAATTCCCAGTCCTTCTCCCAAGAAGCAACTGCACAGTGATTCTAGTATATCCTTCTAAATATATCCTATCACATATAGGTGATTCTAATTCTATCCTCCTTTTTTTTTGTTGTTTAAATACAAATGAGATCATATCACACTCTTATGCTCTGGGCTGTCTTTTTTTCACTAATACATTCAGTTCAGCTGTTCAGTTGTGTCCAACTCTTGGCAACCCCATGGACTGCAGCACACCAGGCTTCCCTGTCCATCACCAACTCTCGGAGCTTGCTCAAACTCATGTCCATCAAGTTGGTGACGCCATCCAACCATCTCATCCTATGTCATCCCCTTCTCCTCCCGCCTTCAACTTTTCCCAGCATCAGGGTCTTTTCCAAGGAGTCAGTTCTTCGCATCAGGTGGCCAAAGGACTGGAACTTCAGCTTCAGCATCAGTCCTTCCAATGAATATTCAGGATTTCCTTGAGGATGGACTGGTTGGATCTCCTTGCGGTCCAAGGGACTCTCAAGAGTCTTCTCCAACACCACAGTTCAAAAGCATCAATTCTTCAGCGCTCAGCCTTCTTCACAGTCCAACTCTCACATCCATACATGACCACTGGAAAAGCCATAGCTTTGACTAGATGGACATTTGTTGGCAGAGTAATGTTTCTGCTTTTTAATATGCTGTCCAGGTTGGTCAGAGCTTTTCTTTCAAGGAGTAAGTGTCTTTTAATTTCATGGCTGCAGTCACCATCTGCAGTGATTTTGGAGCCCAAAAAAATAGTTTCTCACTGTTTCCACTGTTTCTCCATCTATTTGCCATGAAGTGATGGGACCAGATGCCATGATCTTAGTTTTCTGAATGTTGAGCTTTAAGCCAACTTTTTCATTCTCCTCTTTCATCAAGAGGCTCCTTAGTTCTTCTTCTCTTTCTGCCATAAGGGTGGTGTCATCTGCGTATCTGAGGTTATTGATATTTTTCCTGGCTTGTGCTTCATCCAGCCCAGCATTTCACATGATGTACTCTACATATATGTTAAATAAGCAGAGTGACAATATACAGCCTTGACCTACTCCTTTCCCGATTTGGAACCGGGATGTTGTTCCATGTCCGGTTCTAACTGTTGCTTCTTGACCTGCACACAGATTTCTCAGGATGCAGGTCAGGTGGGCTGGTATTCTCAAGTCTTTAATACTTTTCCACAGTCTGTTGTGATTCACACAGTGAAAGGCTTTGGTGTAGTCAATAAAGCAGAAGTAGATGTTTTTCTGGAATTCTCATCCTTTTTCAATGATCCAATGGATGTTGGCAATTTGATCCCTGGTTGCCCTGCCTTTTCTAAATCCAGAACATCTGAAAGTTCACTAATACATTATTCAAGGCCATATAAACTAGTATACATCTCTATAGAAAACCACTTGGTAATTTCTATTAAAAATTAAAACTGACTACTCATTGACCTTAGTTCTTAATCCCAGTTAAGTTTTCTTACAAATAAACTCCCGTATTTGCCCAAAGCATCCAAGGACATTTATGAGAGTATTTGATAACGTAAGAAATAAAAAAGCAAGAAAAATTGGAAATTTAAATTTCCATTAGTAAAGAATGAGGTAAGTCCCTCACGGTACACCCATACAACAAAACCCTATGCAGCTATTAGTAACAATGCTGCTCTGTTATATACTGAAGTGGAACAATTTCTAAGATGCTGTTGAGTGAAAAAAGGAAGGTGAATAATAGCAGCTATTCATTTAAAATACATGCTTGTTAAAAAAAATACGCTTATTTAATTTTTTATGGCTGTGCTGGGTCTTCATGCGGTTAACGTGCATGGGCTTCTCATTGTTGTGGCTACTCCTGCGGTGGCAGGTGGGTTCCAGAGCACAAGAGCTTAGCTGCTCCGCGGCATGCAGGATCCTCCCAGATCCACCTGCACTAGCAGATGGATTCTTACCTACTGGACCACCAGGGAAGCCCAATATATGCTTATTCATGAATAATACTAGTTGGAGGAACAAGAATGGGAAGAAAACATAATTTTCCACTGCATTCCACTACAAAGTTTACTGCATTTTTCAAACAGCTGCACAGCATTGCGTTGTATGGCCACTGTATCTAATTCATCCCTGTCAATGTATGTGTGAGTTGCTTTCCTTCTGTCACTGTCCTGTCACTGTATTCTGTGCACATATGCAAACCTCCATGGGCTGTACACGTGGATCAGGATTATGTGCACTGTTGGTGCTGATAGGCAGTGCCAGACGAACCTCTCAAGCAAGGTCTGATCAACCTGCAGTGCCTCCAGGAAGGCATGAATACACCTGCACGCTCCACATCCTCACTCACACAGTATCAGAGTTTCTGATCTTTGCCAGCCTCTCAACTGAAGGAACTTTAGACCTTGACAATTGTTATCCTGTTTTATTCTCATTTCCACAAGAGAAACTGAGGCTTAAAGAGATTCACAAGTTCACATGGCCCAGAGTACTTTGGAGGTAGAGGTGAAACATACAAATCTAGTCTGACACCCAAGACCATACCGCTAGTCACAGTGAACTAGGTAGGAGACACTGCAGTTGAAATGCCCTCACATCACAGCACAGATTAGAGAACAGACTAAGGCCCCAGACAGACTGCTAAAATAACCCAGATGTTAAATATTCCCATACTTCTTTTGCCACAGTTAAAAATCTATGTGGACATGCTATGCTATTTTTCTTATAGCATACAATTTTCCAGTTACTGACAAGAGCTCACAAACTTTTAGCAGGCTGCATGCAGTATGGATGTCAGTATATGCTAATCTGCCTAACCATTCTGCTGCTACTGCTGATGTAGTTTTTTTTCAATTTTGTTTTACAAAAATCACTACTTTAAGCATCCAATGACTTTTCATTAAAAAATAAACAATACACATGAATGTATTTGTGTGTGTGCCTTCCCCAGTGGCCCAGTGGTAAACAATACTCCTGCAATGCAGGAGACACAGGTTTAGTCCCTGGGTCGGGAAGATCCCCTGGAGGAGGAAATGGCAACCCACTCCAGTATTCTTGCCTGGAAATTCCCATGGGCAGAGGAGCCTGGCAGGCTACAGCCCAAGGGGTGGCAAGAGTCAGATGTGACTCAGCATGCACACCCACATGCAAGCACACACAGGTATGTGTGTCCTTAGAATACAACCCCCAAAGTGAAATATCAGAGGAGAGCATGAATAATTATAGTTCTTTCTGAGCATACAAAGATCATCCCAACCCAGGGGATCTTCCCAACCCAGGGGATCTTCCCAACCCAGGGATCGAACCAGCACCTCCTGCGTCTCCTGCATTGGCAGGAGGGTGCTTTACCATGAGCCCCACCTCGGAAGCCCACTGAGTACATGATACTTTAGAAAGCACCTGAAGTTTCTGGTATCCGATGCCACTGCCCACTGCACTGGATCTGTGTCGGTGGGAATGGCTGCTACCAGTCCAGTTTACATGTCTCTCCAGACATTTTTCCAAGCAGATAAATGTAGATCTGTTCTTGTTTATTTTTAATGAAGTTGGTATAACATTTTCATTCTGCTTTTTGGCACTTTCCCCCTCAGTGATGTATCCTTTCATGCCTGTGTATGTACATCTTGGTCATTCTTTGTTCACTTTTCCATACAGTGGACATGGCATAATTTACATGTCAATGCTATTTTTTTTTAAAGTGGGACTAGGATACTCAATCTTCAGTTCAGTTCAGTTGCTCAGTCGTGTCCAACTCTTTGCGACCCCATGAATCGCAGCACGCCAGGCCTCCCTGTCCATCACCAACTCCCGGAGTTCACTCAGACTCACGTCCATCGAATCAGTGATGCCATCCAGCCATCCATCCTCTGTCGTCCCCTTCTCCTCCTGCCCCCAACCCCTCCCAGCATCAGAGTCTTTTCCAATGAGTCAACTCTTCGCATGAGGTGGCCAAAGTACTGGAGTTTCAGCTTTAGCATCATTCCTTCCAAAGAAATCCCAGGGCTGATCTCCTTCAGAATGGACTGGTTGGATCTCCTTGCAGTCCAAGGGACTCTCAAGAGTCTTCTCCAACACCACAGTTCAAAAGCATCAATTCTTCGGCGCTCAGCTTTCTTCACAGTCCAACTCTCACATCCATACATGACCACAGGAAAAACCATAGCCTTGACTAGACGGACCTTTGTTGGCAAAGTAATGTCTCTGCTTTTCAATATGCTACCTAGGTTGGTCATAACTTTTCTTCCAAGGAGTAAGAGTCTTTTAAATTTCATGGCTTAAGGTTATATATTTTAAATTGACAGAATCATAAATAACTTTCCGGTTAATAAAATAGAATTTTATATTCATTAAGTTTTTCTGATATTAAAATTTTTATATAGTCTTTTAATTAAAAATTACAAATGTAATATACTATCATACTCAAAGTTTCTAAAACTTACGTGCCCCCTTTTCACTCTATATTGTTTCCGCAATCTGTCCCTATTATAACAGATCTAAGATCCTCTTGGGCTTCCCTGATGACTTGGTAAAGAATCTGTCTGCAATGCAGAAGACTCGGGTTCAATCCCTGGGTCAGGAAGATCCAATGGAGAAGGGAATGGTAACCCACTTCAGTATTCTTGCCTGGGAAATCCCATGGACAGAGGAGCCTGGTGGGCTATAGTCCATGGGGCTGCAAAGAGTCAGACACGACTGAGCGGCTCTCACACTCACACACACACACAGTAGTTACTTCTATTATCCTCGCTTTACACAGGAGGAAACAGAGGTACTGAGAGGTAAAATACCTTGTCCAAGGTTACAGAGCCAGTGAAGTGGTACAGTTAAGAATCTGAACCAGGTGGTCTGGCTCTGAAGTCTGTGCTCTTAGCCTCCCAGGACATGTCTGGGACATGTCATTAATTTTTTTGGTTGCGATGGGTCTTAGTCACTGCACGCAGGTTTCCTCTAGTTGTGGAGAGTGGGTGGTACCCTCTGGTTGTGGTGTATTCATCACAGGGGCTTCTCCTGTTGCTGAGCTTTAGACACACAGGCTCAGTAGCTACAGCTCAGGCTGGGCCCTAGAGCTTGGGATCAGTAGTTGTGGCACATGGGCTTAGTTGTTCTGAGGTGTGTAAGATCTTCCTGAACCAGGAATCAAACCCATGTCCCCTGCATTGGCAGGCGCATTCTTATCCACTGTACCACCAGGGGAAGTCCAAGGACATGTCTTTGAAGCCATAAGCCAGAGTGAACCCAGAGTGAATCATGAGAAGCAGCACTTAAAGGTTGTAAGATGTGAGAATTTCCCACTTTCACTAAATATATACATGACAGTGCTTTCTAAAATGGCTAAACTTACAGAACTTCCCACCTGAAAACTATAGATCTATTCATACTTCTCAATTATCTGACATCACAAAACAGCTTAAATTATTTTTCATTTCTAATCATAATAGATTTTCCCCCTTATTTAATGGTCAATGAAATTACATCTTCTATGAAAGTGCCACTTCACACCCTTTGTCTATTTTTTAATTAGTCTGCCAGTTTCTTTAACTTTCTTTAGAAATTCCTTATAAGGTTCTGAGTATCAATCTTCTGTTTATACATCTTCTCTCACACTGCTGATTGCCTTTTAACTTACTCATGGTGTCTTCTGTTGCACAAAGGAAAAATTCTGATACACTCATAGATGAGTTTTGATTGATGGGTCATTTTCCTCTTTTCCTTTGTGCTTTCTAATAATGATATATTTAAGAATTAAAAACGTTGTTTTTTTTTTTAACCCTGCAAGAAAGATTTTATTATTTTTAACTGAAAGAGAAATGTATGGCTTTGTAAGTTTCCATAAGGTGCCTTACAAATCTGGAAAAGTTGCAGTTTTCATTTCTCTAATCACTGGTGAGGTTACTAGCTCTTCACAGACATTTCTATTTCTTCCAGTGAATTATCTCTTCACGTATAATCTCTCTCATAATTTGGAAGCTTTTCAGTTTCACACCTTCTGATCTTTTTCTCAATCAATTCTGAGTTTTACATCTCGCCTAATAATTCCTTCTTTACCCTAAGAATGAGAGATTACACTATTTGCTCCTAGTATGTTTACGGTTCTGTTTTAAAACTTAAATCCACATGTCATCTATTTCATGTAAGATATGATATAGGGATATAACTGTTTACAGCCAAATGCACATCATTACTTGATTAATCCATCTTTCACACAGATATGAAATGTCCTTTTTATCAAGTATTAAGTTCTTACCTACATTCATACATTTTAATGATTAATCTATTTGTTTCTACACCAGTTCCACATGTTAATCATTAAGTTTACCAGCACACTTTCATATTTGGTAAGGCAAACTCTCATACCATTTTTCTTTCTTTACAAACATTTCTTGACATTATCCTATAATCAGAAAAAACAAGTGGTTTTTGTAAAAGACAAATGATTTCGGATAACAGAGCCTTAACTGAAAGAAACATATACACACACACACACACACACAAAACTACAAAACAAGCATTCTCTTTTGTTTATCCTTTCCTTGAAGAATAACATCTGCATGATCTTCAATTTACAATGCATTTCACATTCATTATGAAAGAACACTTTGTCAAAGAAAATCCACTCACTTTAATATCAGAAATGCACTCGAACTGAGTCAAACATTTCATAGTTAAAATATAGTTTAAAATGCTCATGTTTCAACAACCAAAGTTTATTCTAAATAAAACAGTAAGTCATTTATCCACATGTATTTTATGTAAGATATGATATAGGGATACAGTATCAATTTTATGTGCAGATTAAATAGTAAATGAAAAGCACAACCACACAGTAGCTACTATGTATTATAAAATAACATTTAGGACTTATATTTAGAGTATGTCCATTCTTAAGACAAAATGAAATTTGTTATCATGAAAGTAAATCACAAACCCCTCACAAGATTAGTTTAAGTCATTTAGACCTTTATCAGACAAAAATCTGTCATCTATCTATAGTTGTGAATTTCAATTTTGCTACTAATTTGACTTACAGGCCTTTTCCCAATAAAAAATAAACTTACATTTCTCACTATAAATGATCTGGACCACTGGATTGGGGCCATCATTCTGCGGCACTGGATCTATATCAGCCCATTCTGGCCTGTCCCTGAAAATATAGATATTTTTCAGTGATTATACTCAAGCATGTAAAGAAAAAATGAAATCTGATGTTCTTTAAAATGTCAATGATTACACTTTAACTTAAAACTAATGTAATCATGGTGAGATTCTTCATGAACAAGTCTATCACTTTGTTTTACAATACTAAACTTTAAAATAAAAATAAAGTGAACAATTTTCCAATTAAAGTAATTTAAATCAATAGTTTTCAAATTTAAAGTTTTACATAAATGCAAAAGTAGGTTTCTGTAGCAAGTACACAATAGTTTTAAATTAGAAATCAATCCAATTCATTGGTCTAATAAGACTCTCTGGAGTCAATCAACATTTTTTAAAAATTTGAATAACATTTTTTTATCTGAATAATCTGAATAACTAGAAACTGATATTTAAAAATAAAAGTAATCACTATCATTTTCTTGTACACCAAGAGGTGGTCCAGGTGGTCAGTAGAGCTTGGAATCTGGAACACTGGCTCTACCACTGAGCTAGCTACTGTGACCTTGAGAAAGTTACTTAAACTTTTTGGGCAGCAATTTTGTCATTTATAAAATGGAGATGATACTATTACCAACCAATTTTAGAAGGCTATCTGGAGGTTTGAGATAACATGTTAAGTACTGAAAACGTGCACAACAGTAAGCATACAGTACATAGTAAATATGCCTATATACAGTATAGTATACAATTAGCATGTATTATACACTAGACACACTAAATGTACTATATATTACTGTATGCTTAAGTATATATGCTGTACGTTATAAACACAGCATCTAATAAACGCGTATAGCAAACATTCAGTGACTACCACTTCTCATTATCAAATCTGAAACAGATTATAGTGGCAACAATGGATGCCTATAGACATTCTGTGTAAACTGCTCAGTGTGACCAAATTTTCTTTAACCACTCTTTCACTTATATTCTTATCCTATTGCCCATTTTTCAGTTCTGTGTACTAATCAGCTATGGACAGAAAAATTCTGTGGTATGTAGACAAATCCTAAAATTGTGTCCATTTTACAAGGAGAAACGCAGGGGACAGAAAAATTCTGTGGTATGTAGACAAATCCTAAAATTGTGTCCATTTTATAAGGAGAAACGCAGGGGAAAGCATGCGTTTCCTGAGGTGTGAGACCTCGATGTGGAGCGGTATGAGAAAACTAGGGCTTCCCTGGTACCTCAGCTGGTAAAGAATCCCCCTGTAATGCGGGAGACCGGGGGTTGGATCCCTCCGTCGGAAAGATCCCTTGGAGAAGGGACAGGCTACCCATTCCAGTATTCTTGGGCTTCCCTGGTGGCTCAGCTGGTAAAGAATCTGCCTGCAATGCAGGAGACCGGGGCTCGATCCCTGGGTTGGGAAGATCCGCTGGAGAAGGGAAAGGCTATCCACTCTAGTATTCTTGGGCTTCCCTGGTGGCTCAGCTGGTAAAGAATCCGCCCGAAATGTGGGAGACCTGGGTTTGATCCCTGGGTTAGGAAGACCCCCTGGAGAAGGGAAAGGCTATCCACTCTGGTATTCTTGGGCTTCCCTGGTGGCTCAGCTGGTAAAGAATCCGCCTGCAATGTGGGAGACCTGGGTTTGATCCCTGGGTTGGGAAGATCCCGTGAAGAAGAGAAGGCGACCCACTCCAGTATTCTGGCCTGGAGAATCTCATGGACTGTATAGTCCGTGGGGTCGCTAAGAGCCGGACACGACTGAGCGACTTTCACTTTCACTTCACTTCACGAGAAAGCTTCGGGGGCAGGGGAATCTGACACAGGTCAGGGAGGAAACCCGACTACCGCGCGGCTCGGTGAGGAGCTCTGAAGGCTGCGGGGGCCACCTCCACCAACGGAGAGCTCGAACACATTAACTTCGAGGACGCAACCTGGAGGGGGGCCTTTCAAACTCGGTTCGTAAAATCTAGGCAAATCAGCCATCGGATGGGGTTTTTACCTAGAATTACGGGAGGGAAAATAAGACACGCGAGAAAAGTTAAAAATTTGTCATTCGACTCTGCAGGTTCAAGTGGAGTTTGGGGGAATGGAATGAGCATGACCAACAGAAAGCGACTGATGGGATGGGGACGAACCAAGTGCTGGGCAAAAGTCGGGGACGAAAAGGCGAGAAAGTTGCGGCACCGCGGTCCGGGCGGCGAGGGGACGCATAACGGGGTTTGTTAGCCCCTTCTCATCCTCAGAGCCTAACTCGGCGCTAAAATCGCTGAAAGACAACGCTGAAGGGAAACGTCCCGGGGTCCCTAAGATTTTCAGGCGAGCGCTCTGCGTGTCGGCAGGACAAAACCACAAGGAAGACCCGTCCCCAAAGCGAGCCAGCCTGGGATCTTGAGGAAATCACTCCCTGCCAGCAGCCCCGCCGCACACGAGGCTCGGACCACGGCAGGCCAGCGCCGCGGACAACCTCCGCCCGCCCGGCGCAGGGCTGGCGCGGGCCCCACCCCCGCCGCCGGACTCCCGAGGCCACGCCAGAGCGCCGGCCGCGGCCGCCCCGCAGCCAGCCCGGCGCGGGCGACTGGGGTCTCCGGCGCCAGATGGCCTGCCGTGGGCGTTACCTGTACAGGACATAGGTGGGAGAGTCCAGGCTCAGGAACCCGTCGTCCATAGGGGACGCCGCCGCCGCCTCTTCCTGCGGCGGCTGGGGAGGCGGCGGAGGAGGATGGGGCTGAGGAGGAGGCGGCGGCTCCGGCTGACCGGGATCCCCGCCCTGCGCGGCCTCCCCGACCCCGTCGGCGGCCGCCATCACTGCTCTGCCCAGAGCCGAGGAGGCGACGGAGGCCCCGCCCCCGGGCCCGCCCCCAGCCCCGCCCCCTCACAGCGGCCACTTCCGGTGTCCCGCGCCTACCATAGAGACGCGGGCCAGAGGGCCCGGCGGTCTTCGGTTTGTACGGGTTCGCGCTGGCGGGTTGTGTCTCGCTCGCTGGGACGTCGGTTGTCCCTTCGCCCGGTCCGCGCGTGTGACTGAATGCCTGTGGGTGGTGCCCCGAACGTGCTGGTGCTGTTCGGTGGTTGTTGGTGCCACCGGGGGAGCCTCGGAAGCCTGGATGAGCGGCTGGCGCCGGTGCTCCGCGTTAGCCTTCCAAGGGCATTGGCATTTACATCCCTCGTGCACCGTTGTTTTTTTTTTGTTTTTCCTTTTGGATGTTAAGAGTTTAGATTGCAGAATTCCAGTAGACCAGGGCTTTTGTCTCTTGAAATTAAAGTTCTGATTATGCAAGGAAAATGTGTGTACGTTATAGGAAAGGTAGCCATTCATTTAACACACACTACCAAGTGTAGGCAGGGCTTGCTCGTGAATGAAATTAAGTCTCTGCTTTAAAATATGCCTGTAAGAGTCCAGGACGAGCCACTCCACAGATGGTGCTTTGGTTGTTTTGAGCTGCAGGCACTTGAAGAACAGCAAATGCGGGAGAAGCTTCCTCCGAATTCCCTCACCTGCCTAAACACAGACCCTCCAAAAAAGAGCTCTATGAAAGTAAGGCCCCTCCCTGGGAGATTCAAGAGTAGGAGTGGATGCCACACCCAGACAAGTCTTGTTCAACTCGCATATCTCCAACCTATTTTTCTAAGGGCCCATTCGTCATCTTTCATTGTTACTAAAAACCTTTTTACTCTCCCCACAAGAGGTCTTCATCTCCCCTAGGCCTGAATTCGTTTTTTTTGTTTGTTGTTTTTGGCCATGCTGCCCAGCTTGTGGGATCTTATTTCCCCCAGCTGGGGATTGACCCAGGCCTCTCACCAGTGAAAGCCCAAGTCCTAACTCTAGACCTCCAGAGGATTCCCTAAGCCTGAATTCTAAGCCACCTCAGGGAGTTGTTAGTTTCCTTTGGGTATCTCTGGGCATTTTTGTATTTTCTCTAGGTGTGCATGAGGTATACATGCTAATATATACCGTGTTTTTCTCTTGTTAATCGGTCTTTTGTTACTGGGGTCTCAACCAAGAACTCAGAAGGGTGGAGGAAAAATTACTCCTCACCCTCAACAGTAGATGGTATGGAGGCTTTTCAGAGGCTATTTGAGCAGAGACCTGTGAGAAGGAAAAGCATAGCAATCAGACAACAGGAGTGCGTGCTTGGTCTTGGTTCAGAAAGAATGCCGGCAGGGCTGAAGCTCTGTGAGTGAGGGGAAGGAACAGTAGGTGGTAAGTCTTGCCCTAGACCTGATGCTGGGGAAGACAGAAGGCAGGAGGAGAAGGGGACGACAGAGAACGAAATGGTTGGGTAGCATCACCGACTCAATGGACATGAGTTTGACCAAGTACCGGGAAATAGTGAAGGAGAGGGAAGCCTGGCGCGCTGCCGTCCATGGGGCCACAAAGAGTCAGACACGACTGAGTGACTGAACAACAACAAAAATCGAAGCAGCTGCCAGGGACTGTGGTAAGAATTTGGATTTTTATTTTTATTGTGTTAAAATAGTTATGGCGTAAAACTTACCTTTGACATCATTTTTAAGTGTGTAGTTTGGTGATGCTAAGTGCATGCACACGGTTATGTAACCATCTCTACCATCAGCTTCCAAAACTTGATCATCATCCTCCCAAACTGAAATTGTCTCCATCAAGTGCGCCCCATCCCCCACACCCAGCCCTTGTAACTACTGTGCTACACTCTCTCTCTGTGACTGTGGCTGTTCTACATCCCCACAGAAGTGGAATCGTGTCGTATTTGTCCTTTCATACCTGGCCTGTTTCAGTTTGTGTAACGGCTTCCAGGTTTATCCACGCTGTACCAGGTGTCAGAATTTCCTTCTTTTTTTGAGGCTGAATAATAGTCCATTGCGTGGATGGGCCACATTTTTTTAATCCATTCATTTATTAATGAACATTTGGGTTGTTTCCACCTTTTCGCTGTTGTGAACAATGAAATATCTGTTAAGAGTCCCTGCTTTCACTTTTGAGTGTTTACCCCGAGTGGGATTGCTTGACATCTGGTAATTGTTAGTTTTTTTGAGGAACTGTTTTCCACAGCGTGTGTGCAAGGGTTCCCTTTCTTTCCATACTCACCCAGGCTTGTTGTTTCCTGGTTTTGTTTTCATAACCATCTGAATGAGTGTGAACTGGCATTGTCACCTGTGGTTTTGATTTGCATTTCCCTGATGGGGAAACAGTGGAAACAGTGTCAGACTTTATTTTGGGGGGCTCCAAAATCACTGCAGATAGTGACTGCACCCGTGAAATTAAAAGACGCTTACTCCTTGGAAGGAAAGTTATGACCAACCTAGATAGCATATTCAAAAGCAGAGACATTACTTTACCAACAAAGGTCCATCTAGTCAAGGCTATGGTTTTTCCAGTGGTCATGTATGGATGTGAGAGTTGGACTGTGAAGAAGGCTGAGTGCCGAAGAATTGATGCTTTTGAACTGTGGTGTTGGAGAAGACTCTTGAGAGTCCCTTGGACTGCGAGGAGATCCAGCCAGTCCATTCTGAAGGAGATCAGCCCTGGGATTTCTTTGGAAGGAATGATGCTAAAGCTGAAACTCCAGTACTTTGGCCACCTTATGCGAGGAGTTGACTCATTGGAAAAGACTGATGCTGGGAGGGATTGGGGGCAGGAGGAGAAGGGGACGACAGAGGATGAGATGGCTGGATGGCATCACTGACTCGATGGACGTGAGTCTGAGTGAACTCCGGGAGTTGGTGATGGACAGGGAGGCCTGGCGTGCTGCAATTCATGGGGTCGCAAAGAGTTGGACACAACTGAGAGACTGAAGAACTGAACTGAATGTTTTGTGATGTTGAGCATCTTTTCACGTGCTTATTGACCGTTTGTGGGATTGGATTTTAAGTGGAAATTAGTGGAAGGTTTTGAGTAAGGGAGGAACATGTGATTTACATTTTTAAAGGACTCCTTTGGCTACTGTGTGTGAAATACATGCAGTAGAAAGGCAAGAATGGAAACAGATGAGAGTAAAGCTATTGTAGCAGTCCAGACCAAAAGTCAGAGTGTTTAAATTACGGTCCACAATTCACCAATGGATAATATAATCATTTGAGTGGACCCTAACGGAGAAGGCAATGGCACCCCACTCCAGTACTCTTGCCTGGAAAATCCCATGGACGGAGGAGCCTGGAAGGCTGCAGTCCGTGGGGTTGCAGAGGGTCAGACACGACTGAGCGACTTCACTTTCACTTATGAGGACAAGGTGACCCACCAGTCTCCTCCAAGTAAGGACTTGCTGCCCAGCTTTGGGGAGTATAGTCAGTGGTCAGCCTCCTGCATCGTGGCCTGAGGACAGCCCACTGAGGGAGGCAGGGCCAGGGAGGCCTGGCCATTGCAGCCTGATGGGGAACACTGACAGACACCCCCACACCCGCGAGGCTGAGGCTGCCCAGTGCCTGCCTTGCTGTTTCACCATTGGGTATTTGTCCCTAATCTTACATCCCAAGTTCCTTCTTGGTATCTGATCCCATGACCAGCATTTTTTGGTGTGTGTGACCAGCATTTTAAAAAATGAAACAGATGGGAAATAGTGCACAGGGCACTTAGAAAAAGAAAGTAATTTGGGGGTGAAGTTTTGTTAATTTCAATATGTTGAGGAGTAATAGATCATGTTGTGAAATGTACTTCTTACCCTGGGTCATGATTAACAGTTTTGGAAAGCAATGGACTGTATCAGTTGAGGTGGAGGTGATGAGTAGTGGATGGATTCTGGATGTTCTTTGAAGGTTAATCTGATAGGATTTGCTGACGGCTTAGCTGGATAGAGGATGCAAGACCCCAAAATAGTTAAGAATGACACCAAGGTCAGTGTTCCTTTTGACCAGAGTAGACAAAACCCTTTGACCATCCAGTCCTGTTTTAGTTCAGTAGTCCTCTGTGTTCTTTCCCTGTGGTTCTACATCCACACATATGTATTTCTAGTGACTTTAAAAAGTCATTTTTATATGGCAGACTTTAGTATTGAATGAAAAGGGTTTTTTTTGGTCACAATATATCCTCTCTGTCCTTCTTGATCCAGTGATATGTATCTCTCCAAACCCCAATAACATAATAACTCCTCCAAACTCTAATAAATGACAGAACATACTGTTTCAAGTTGTTAGTTATAGGAAGGGAAAATCAACTGCTGTTGCCACTCTTTCAAGGTAGGTACACTACACTCTATTAGCTCTGCCAACAAATTAGTCCAAATAGGAATACAATCTGAGTAAAAAGACTGGCTGAGCCTCCTTCAAGACAGCTGGATACCTGTCAGCACGTGGACCTTCTCAACATGTCCTTGTCTTCTAGATCCTTGCAGTATGCTTGGAATTGTGCACTAACTATGCACTAACACCCCTGCCTTCATACCAGTCCCTGAGGTTGTATGAGAAGCAGCCTAAAGATGCTTGGTGAAAATATGATCAGAGAGATGGAAGTCAGAGAAGGGAAGCTGTAAGACGGGGTAGAAGAAAGTCATCACCAAAGAGGAGGAGGGACAGATGGGATCTGGATGAATATCCATAAGGACACAGGCTTGCGGGACACACAGATGTCTCATCTGAGATGAGAAGAACCCTGGGGAGAAGCAGGGCACTTGTTGGTCCCCCACTTTACAAATGAGAACCTGGGCCAGACCTGATGCACTTGTTACAGGACATGGAGAAGGTCAAGAGTAAGGAGCCAACACTCATGAAACCCAGGCTGGCCAACCCTGTTTCAAAGGATGCCTTCCTCTGTCCAGTATTTCTTTTTTTTTTTCTTAAGAAAAAAAAATGATTTGGCTGCATCCGGTCTTAGTTGGGGCACCCAAGAGCTCCATTTCCGTGGCGGCATGCAAATCTTTCATCGTGGCAGGCAATCTTAGTTGTCCCGCAGCATGTGGGATCTTAGTTCCCTGACCAGGGATTGAACCTGTGCCCCAGCAGTGGAGGTACGGTCTTAACTGTTGGACCACCAGAGAAGGCCCACCTGGACAGCTTTACTCAAACTGCAGTGCTGAGCCCCAGCCTCAGGAATCCTAATTTCACTGGTCAAGGGTGAGGCCGCAGCATCAGTGTATTTTCAAAGCTCCCCTCATGATTCTGAGACGCAGCCCAGGTTGAAAACAACTGCCTTACTGAGTCCGTGGTGCAGCCCGCTGCTTTGTTGTCAGGTTTCCTGGGGATGTTAAGACGCCGTAACACTAGTGAGAGAGCCTAGGCAGGGTTGATTAGCAACCAGTATGGTATTCTTGCCTGGAGAATTCATGGACCAAAGAACCTGGCCGGCTGCAGTCCATGTGGTCACAAAGAGTTGGACACGACTGAACAACTTACACACACACACACACACATTTGTGCTAAATGTAGAAATCAGCCAATCAATAAACAACTTTAAAATAGTTTTGTTGTTATTTAGTCACTAAGACGAGTCTGACTCTTTGCAACCTCATGGACTGCAGCATGCCAAGCTTCCCTGTCCTTCACCATCTGTTGGAGTTTGCTCAAACTCATGTCCGTTGAGTCAGTGATGCCATCCAACCATCTCATCCTCTGTCACCCCCTTCTCCTCCTGACCTCAACCTTTCCTAGCATCAGGGTCTTTTCCAATGAGTCGGCTCTTCCCATCAGGTGGCCAGATACTGGAGTTTCGGCATCAGTCCTTCCAACGAATATTCAGGGTTATTCAATGAATATTTAGGATTAACTGGTTGGATCTCTTTGCAGTCCAAGGGACTGTCAAGAGTCTTCTCCAACACCACAGTTCAAAAGCATCAATTCTTCAATGCTCAGCCTTCTTTCTGGTCCAACTTAAAATGGATTACCATTTATTATATAAATAAACTAAATCACACGTGTGTGTAAAACTACTTAACAAGTGATATAAGTTGTAGTGCAAATTGTTTCTCAGTTCTTTGATTATTATTACAATTTTTTGGTTGCATTGGGTCTTTGTTGCTACACTTGGGCTTTCTCTAGTTGTGGTGAGCAGGGGCTACTGTTTGCTGCAGAACGCAAGCTTTAGGCACAAGGACTTGAGTAGTTGTGGCTCATGGGCTCTAGAGCTGGCGGCTCAGTGGGTGTGGCCCATGGGCTTAGCTGCTGTGCAGCATGAGAAATCTTCCCCAACCAGGGATCGAACCTGTGTCCTCTGCACTTGCAGGCAGATTTTTATCCACTGTACCACTGTGCCACCAAGGAAGGCCCATCAGTTTTTCTATGGAGGTATATTTTACTTGTTGCAGAATTTACCTTTTTCAGGGGTCCAATTCATCATCAGTTTATTTCTGACTTTTAGGGATTGTTGATATGAGCTTTTCATTTGTATGGCTAAATGACACTTATTTTGGGTTGTTCCAGGTCTTAATTGCAGTATGCGGGATCTTTAGTTGTGTCACGGGAAGTCTTGGTTGCAGCATGTGGGATTTAGTTCCCTGACCAGGGATCAAACCTGGGCCCCCCTGCATGGGGAACCAGGAGTCTTAGCCCTTGGGCCAAGGGCCACCCGGGAAGTCCTGATGCTCTCAGCTTGATTGCACTCTTCTAGAAGTTTCCCCATGAGTTGGATAGTCATTAGGTGCCTAGGGACTGTGTTAAATGCTTGAGCTTTCAACTTCCCCAAAGCAGTGACCGAGTGGAGCCCAGTCACTACATGAGATAGTGATCCGGGCAGGGGAGGATGTCCTCAAGGTGCTGAAAGAGGACCCTGCTAAGGCAGAAGTCTATGGCCAGGAAAAGTATCCTTCAAGAAAGAAAGCAAAGTAATGAGTTTTCAGATAAGCAAAAATAGAGTGGTTTGCCACTAGTAGTCACTCAAAAGTAGGATTTTTTTAAAAATAATTTTTAAAATATTTACTGGCTGTGCTAGGTCTTTGTTGCTGCTCGGGCTTTTCTGTAGTTGCGCAGCACAGGGGCTACTCTCTAGTTGCGGTGTGCAGGCTTCTCACTGCAGTGGCTTCTCTTACTGCTGAGCACAGGCTCTAGGGCACTTGGGCTTCACCTGTGGCTCCCAAGCTCTAGAACATCCCAAGCTCCAGAACATCCCAAGCTCCAGAACATCCCAAGCTCTAGAACATCCCAAGCTCCAGAACACAGACTCAATAGTTGTGGCCCGTGGCGCTCAGTTGCTCTGCAGCATGTGGAATCAGCATGTGGGATTGAACTCGTGTTTCCTGCATTGGCGGGTGGACTCTATACCATTGAGCCACCAGAGAAGCCCCTAAATGTAGGATCTTCTAAATCATGTATTTTAGGCAGAAGGACGGAGAAGGCAATGGCACCCCACTCCAGTACTCTTGCCTGGAAAATCCCATGGACAGAGAAGCCTGGTGGCCTGCAGTCCGTGGGGTCACTAGGAGTTGGGCACGACTGAGCGACTTCACTTTCACTTTTCACTTTCATGCATTGGAGAAGGCAATGGCAACCCACTCCAGTGTTCTTGCCTGGAGAATCCCAGGGACAGAGGAGCCTGGTGGGCTGCCGTCTATGGGGTCGCACAGAGTTGGACACGACTGAAGTGACTTAGCAGCAGCAGCAGCATGAAGTTTTATAGCTTCTGTGTATATTGTTAGATTTAGAGCTCTCTTTTCTGTTTCTGGTACACAAAAGTAAAACTGACTTTTATATGTAAGCACTTTGCTTACATATAAAATATAATCAGAATATATTAACATCAAAACATCTGATTGATAAAACATCAATCAGAATATATTAACAGTGTGGGCAACATTGTCTGCAATTGCCACAGACTGGAAACAATCAAAATGCTCATCAAAGGTGTGATGTGTATTGTATAATGGAATGCTATGGGCTTCCCTGGTAGCTCAGTCAGTAAAGAATCTGCCTGCTATGCAGGAGACCCCGGTTGGATCCCTGGGTTGGGAAGATCCCCTGGAGAAGGAAATGGCAACCCACTCCAGTATTCTTGACTGGAAAATCCTCTGGACAGAGGAGCCTGGAGGGCTACAGTCCATGGGGTCGCCAAGAGTTAGACATGACTTAGTGACGAAACCACCACCACCATTCAGAAATTAAATTAACTAGAGGTCACGTGATAATAAGGATGACTGTATAAACAAAATGCTGAGCAAAGGAAACCAGACTGTATAGTTCTATTTACCCCCCAAGTTTGGAACAAGCAACATCGTACCATCTTGTTTTTACTTAACAGTGAAACTATAAACAAAGATGGGATGGCTGGATGGTATCACCGACTCGATGGACGTGAGTTTGAGTGAACTCCGGGAGTTGGTGATGGACAGGGAGGCCTGGCGTGCTGCAACTCATGGGGTTGCAAAGATTCGGACATGACTGAGCAACTGAACTGAACTGAACTGAAACTATAAACAAAGATGGGAATCGTTACCATAGTCAGGCTAGTGGTTACCTCTGGGGAAGGGGGAGATTAAGAAGGGACATGTGTGGAGATTCTCAGGCACCTGCAATATTTAATTGCCCTGGGATTGGGAAGATCCCCTGGAGAAGGGATGGGCTACCCATTCCGGTATTCTTGCCTGCAGAATTCCATGGACAGAGGAGCCCTGTGGGCTACAGTCCGCGGAATCACAAAGACACAGACACGACTGAGCGACTGACACTTGTACTTTTCTCTGGGCTGTGGTACACTGGTGTTCACCATATGACAACTTGTAAAACTGTACTCTGTACTATATTAAGTATATTTTTATCTGATGTATTTTTATGTGTTTGTATTATATTTTAGAATAAAAAATATTTTAAGGAAACAAAACTGGAGTAAAATGGTGAAAAGCCCCAAAGGAAAACAAATTACATTTGACAGTTGAAAAACCCAGGAGTTAGGGGTGCCAACACCTGTGCAATAGAAAACATACATATAATTTTACAGTTGACTCTTGGCATTGGTTTTTTCTGCATCTGTGGATTCAACCAACCATGGATCCCATAGTACTGCAGTCTCTATTTATTAAAAAAACAAATCCGTGTATAAGTGGACTCATGCAGTTCAAACCCTGTCATTCAAGCATCAGATCAGATCAGATCAGTCGCTCAGTCGTGTCCAACTCTTTGTGACCCCATGAATTGCAGCACGCCAGGCCTCCCTGTCCATCACCAACTCCCGGAGTTCACTCAAACTCACGTCCATCGAGTCAGTGATGCCATCCAGCCATCTCATCCTCTGTCGTCCCCTCTTCCTCCTGCCCCCAATCCCTCCCAGCATCAGAGTCTTTTCCAATGAGTCAACTCTTCGCATGAGGTGGCCAAAGTACTGGAGTTTCAGCTTTAGCATCATTCCTTCCAAGAAATCCCAGGGCTGATCTCCTTTAGAATGGACTGGTTGGATCTCCTTGAAGTCCAAGGGACTCTCAAGAGTCTTCTCCAACACCAACAGTTCAAAAGCATCAATTCTTTGGTGCTCAGCCTTCTTCACAGTCCAACTCTCACATCCATACACGACCACAGGAAAAACCATAGCCTTGACTAGACGGACCTTTGTTGGCAAAGTAATGTCTCTGCTTTTGAATATGCTATCTAGGTTGGTCATAACTTTCCTTCTAAGGAGTAAGCGTCTTTTAATTTCATGGCTGCAGTCACCATCTGCAGTGATTTTGGAGCCCCCCAAAATAAAGTCTGACACTGTTTCCACTGTTTCCCCATCTATTTCCCATGAAGTGGTGGGACCGGATGCCATGATCTTTGTTTTCTGAATGTTGAGCTTTAAGCCAACTTTTTCACTCTCTGCTTTCACCAAGAGGCTTTTTAGTTCCTCTTCACTTTCTGCCATAAGGGTGGTGTCATCTGCATATCTGAGGTTATTGATATTTCTCCCGGCAATCTTGATTCCAGTTTGTGTTTCTTCCAGTCCAGACTTTCTCATGATGTACTCTGCATATAAGTTAAATAAACAGGGTGACAATATACAGCCTTGACAAACTCCTTTTCAATTTATACACATTCAAGTGTGATGAAGATGGTGCTGGAAAAAAAGTACCAAAGGCGAGGAATGTAGAATCCTGTTTTTCTGGAGTTTCATATAAGTCAAACCAACTCTAGCTAAAGGTTTTATGCTAGGCTGATTTGAAAGTGATGACTTTTGTAGAAAATTGTTTAAAAACTGTACTGCATTAAAACAATTTTCTGTTACACAAGAAAGCTGTAACTGGCCTTTCTGTGAAGGCTGCCTGAAATTATGTGAGGGAAGAGACACAGCTTTAGTTTAATTAAGGCAGCTTGCTTCTGTCTGAATACTCAGACAACTGTTAAAATACATTGGCCAAATATAATGTATAACTTGGCTTCTTCCATGGAACAGAGTTTTTAATGACTGATATTCCTTTTAGATATTATACTTTATATAATACTTAGTAACTTATCCATGGTTGAGTATTTAACATTATTTATAATTTTCTCCAGTTATTTCATTCAATGAATATCTTCATTTTAATACACATTATCTAGTAAATGTTCATTTTGTGACTTCAGTGGACCAGTTTCTGTTTTCAACTGCAAGGGAAAAAACCCAACAAAATTCCTGTTCTTATGGTATTTTCATCCTAAAGAGAGAGATAAAAAATTATAAACATAATATTTATTGAATGGTGATAAACGCCAAGGGAAAAAACTCAGGCAAGGGGGTATAGAGTGTGGGGGTGGGTTCTTATGGATGTTGCTAGGGAAGCTCTCAGGTTGTCGGTGACGTGTGAATAAAGAACTGCAGAAGGTAAAGATGGTAGGTCAGTGTGATTGTGCAGAGGACCGGTCCTGGCAGAGGTCCAGACTCTGAAGAAAGACAGGCTGATGGGTTGACCGGCCTGGGAGGCCAGTGTGGCTGGAGTGGAGTAAGTGGAAGGTTGGGTAGTAGGTGAGGAGTCAGAGGGTTAAGCTGGAGAGGGCAATGGCACCCTACTCCAGTACTCTTGCCTGGAGTATCCCATGGATGGAGGAGCCTGGTAGGCTGTGGTCCGTGGGGTCGCTAAGAGTTGGACACGACTGGGCGATTTTGCTTTCACATTTCACTTTCATGCATTGGAGAAAGACATGGCAACCCACTCCAGTGTTCTTGCCTGGAGAATCCCAGGGACGGGGAGCCTGGTGGGCTGCCGTCTATGGGGTCGCACAGGGTCGGACACGACTGAAGCGACTCAGCAGAGCAGCAGCAGAGGGTTAAGCAGAGCAGAACATGCAGGGGTGGCGGAATTTTGGCTTTCACTCTGGAGTTAGTTGAGAGGTCACTGAAGGATTCCAAGGAGTGGAGGGCCATGACACAACCTGTTCCTTCTGTGATGAGAATGGGCTGTCTTTCAGCTCTTCAGAAATGGGAGAGTGGGGCGAGGTAAAATCAGGGAAGACCAGAAAGGAGACTGCTGCCTTGACCAGGAGAGAGAGTGATGCATACTGGGTGGACATGGCAGAAGAGGTCAAAATCTGGCTAAAATTTAAAGGGAGAATTGTTGAGAGTTGTTGACCTATTGGATACGGGAGTGGGATGAGCAAAAGGGCGGGGAAGGAATGACGCCACATCCTGAGAAACGACAAGAAGGGAGCTGACATGTACAGATGTGAAAATTCTGCTGCAACAGCAGAAATTCTGTTTCATCACATGTGCATGCGCGGTGGCTGGGGTGGCGATGGTTAGGAGCTGTTTCACATGTGTTAGGATTCAGAAACCTCTTACAAATCCAAGTCTATAGACTGAGTAGGCATAGGAGTTCTGGAGTTCTGGTCTATGCTGGAGATTCGAATTTGGGAGTCTTGAGTCCAAAGATGTTATAGAACTGGCATGAGACTGAATGAGATCCCCAGCGGAGACAGTAAGGAGAACGGGGCTAAGGACAAATACTGGGGCACTTCAACCCTGGAGGTTGACGAGAAGGGGCAGCTCCAGTGAGAGAACCAAGAGAGCATCCTGCAGACGGGGTAGCAGTGGAATAACTACGAAAACATGGTGCCCCGATGGTCAGTGTTGGACGGACATGAGGGTGACCCACTGCCAACAAGATGACTTCTGTGTTTTCCTTCTAAGTTGCATAGTGAACTCTTAAATTTAGGTGTATCATCGAATTTGATTTCATCTTTATATATGGTGTGGGCTAGGGGTCCACCTTTACTAAAAGGCTTCCCTGGTGGCTCAGACGGTAAATAAGCGGCCTACAATGCAGGAGACCTGGGTTCGATCCCTGGGTTGGGAAGATCCCCTGGAAGAGGGCGTGGGAACCCACTCCAATATTCTTGCCTGGAGAAGTCCATGGGCGGAAGAGCCTGGCGGGCTACAGTCCATGAGGTTGCGAAGAGTCGGACATGACTGGCTGACTACGCACGGCACTGGGGTCCATCTTTACTCTTCTGCATGTGTAACCACCTCTCCTAGCACGCTTTGTTGAAAATAATTCTCTTGCCCCGTTGGAGGGTCTTGATACCTTTGTCGGAAAGCAATTAACCATAAATATAACGGTTGTTTCTGGACTCTCGCTTCTATTCCCTGATGTCTGTGTATAACTTTTCTAAGTATCACTTTGGTCTGATTACTGTTGATTTGTAGTCAATTTTAAAATTAGCATGAATGAGTACTTTATTTTTCATAACTGAACATTTCAAAAATACAAATACAGAGGAAAAATAATACACTGGAACCACCATTTTTACCTGTCAGGCAAATACTGAAATCATCCCCTCATGGAAACCCATTTCATCAATATCCCTCATTTGATTTCACAGTCTAATGGATCATTTTGAAGCAAATCCAAGCATCATATAATTTTATTATAACATAAAAAATACAACTCTAGTGCAATTATCCTGCCTACATTTTTAACAATGAGAATTTCAGCTACAGCAAACACAGAGTACCAGGGACTGGATTTACCCTTCAATATGAAATAACTGGAAAACTAGGTCAAAAAAGTGAGGCGAACAGTCCTCAGATCACTGGGCCTCAGGAGGACAGTGATTCCTGGCTGACGGGAGACACACAAGGTGGATCCAGTGACTGTCCCGGCTTCCAGACTAGGAAACACCTCCAGGTCTTGATGAGGTGAGGGGAAAGCAGGCGGGACACAGTGGTCATCCTGACACGAGAGGCTCAATTTTACAGAGTAGAGTATCTGAACAGAAATACTACGAAGAGACCTCTGAAGCCTTGCAGAGGATCTGTGTATGCAGATATAGTGATCAGTGTATGCATGAGAGGAAAGTAACCAAGGTTGGACAAAGTGTCACACAAAAGATTCAGTTCAGTTCAGTTTAGCCGCGCAGTTGTGTCCAACTCTTTGCGACCCAGTGGACTGCAACACGGCCTCCCTGTCCATCACCAACTCCCAGAGTTTACTCAGACTCATGTCCATTGAGTCAGTGATGCCATCCAGCCATCTCATCCTCTGTTGTCCCCTTCTCCTTCCACCCTCAATCTTTCCCAGCATCAGGGTCTTTTCCAGTGAGTCAGTTCTTCACGTCAGGTGGCCAAAGTATTGGAGTTTCAGCTTCAGCATCCGTCCTTCCAATGAATATTGAGGACTGATCTTCTCTAAATGGACTGGTTGGATCTCCTTGCAGTCCAAGGAATCTCAAGAATCTTCTCCAACACCACAAAAGATAAGAGAGAATTCCCCAGGCAAACACAGGCTCAGAAGTACTGCCTGTTTTCCCTTTCTAGAGTAAGAATCTCATAACCCACAAGGGCACTGGTTGGAGCACTCAGAAGGATCTTGCCTGAAACAACACTGAGACACCAGTACACACCTGCTAGAATGGCCAGAATCCACAACACCAACACCACCAGACGTCGATGAGGGTGTGGAGCCACAGGAACTCTCACTCACTGCTGCTGGGAATGCAAAACGGCTCGGCCGCTGTGGAAGACGAGCTTGGTGGTTCCCTGCCGACTAAACATACTTTTACTATATGATCCAGAAATTGCACTGGATTTACCCACAGGAGTTGAAAACTTAGCTCTATACAAAAACTTGCACAGGACGGTTTATAGCAGCTTCCCAGATGGCTCAGACGGTAAAGCGTCTGCCCGCAATGTGGCAGACCCAGGTTCAATCCCTGGGTTGGGAAGATTCCCTGGAGAAGGAAATGGCAACCCACTCCAGTACTCTTGCCTGGAAAATTCCATGGACAGAGGAGCCTGGTAGGCTACATTCCATGGAGTTGCAAAGAATCAGACACGTCTGAGCAACTTCACTTTCTTTCTTTCTTTATGCATAATTACCAAAGCCTGGAAACAACCAAGATATCTTTCAGTTGGATTAAATGAATTAAATGTCTTTCAAATGGATTAAAAAAGAAACTGTGGTTCATCCCAGACAATGGAATATTATTCAGTGCTGCAAGAAATGAGCTATTAAGCCTTGAAAATACAGAGGAAAGACTAGGGATCTCTTCAAGAAAATTAGAGATACCAAGGGAACATTTCATGCAAAGATGGGCTCGATAAAGGACAGAAATGGTATGGACCTAACAGAAGCAGAAGATATTAAGAAGGGGTGGCAAGAATACACAGAAGAACTGTACAAAATAGGTCTTCATGACCCAGATAATCACGATGGTATGATCACTGACCTAGAGCCAGATATCCTGGAATGTGAAGTCAAGTGGGCCTTAGAAAGCATTACTACGAACAAAGCTAGTGGAGGTGATGGAATTCCAGTTGAGCTCTTTCAAATCCTGAAAGATGATGCTGTGAAAGTGCTGCACTCAATATGCCAGCAAATTTGGAAAACTCAGCAGTGGCCACAGAACAGGAAAAGGTCAGTTTTCATTCCAATTGCAAAGAAAGGCAATGTCAAAGAATGCTCAAACTACAGCACAATTGCACTCATCAATGGCACCCCACTCCAGTACTTTTGCCTAGAAAATCCCATGGATGGAGGAGCCTGGTAGGCTGCAATCCACGGGGTTGCTAGAGTCGGGCACGACTGAGCGACTTCACTTTCACTTTTCACTTTCATGCACTGGAGAAGGAAATAGCAACCCACTCCAGTGTTCTTGCCTGGAGAATCCCAGGGACAGGAAGCCTGGTGGGCTGCCGTCTATGGGGTCGCACAGAGTCGGACATGACTAAAGGGACGCAGCAGCAGCAGCAGCACATGCTAGTAAAGTAATGCTCAAAATTCTCCAAGCCAGGCTTCAGCAATACGTGAACTGTGAACTTCCTGATGTTCAAGCTGGTTTTAGAAAAGGCAGAGGAAGCAGAGATCAAATTGCCAACATCTGCTGCATCATGGAAAAAGCAAGAGAGTTCCAGAAAAACATCTATTTCTGCTTTATTGACTATGCCAAAGCCTTTGACTGTGTGGATCACAATAAACTGTGGAAAATTCTGAAAGAGATGGGAATACCAGACCACCTGACCTGCCTCTTGAGAAATCTGTATGCAGGTCAGGAAGCAACAGTTAGAACTGGACATGGAACAACAGACTGGTTCCAAATAGGAAAAGGAGTACGTCAAGACTGTATATTGTCACCCTGCTTATTTAACTTATATACAGAGTACATCATGAGAAACGCTGGATTGGAAGAAACACAAGCTGGAATCAAGATTGCTGGGAGAAATATCAATAACCTCAGATATGCAGATGACACCACCCTTAGGGCAGAAAGTGAAGAGGAACTCAAAAGCCTCTTGATGAAAGTGAAAGTGGAGAGTGAAAAAGTTGGCTTAAAGCTCAACATTCAGAAAACGAAGATCATGGCATCTGGTCCCATCACTTCATGGGAAATAGATGGGGAAACAGTGGAAACAGTGTCAGACTTTATTTTTTTGGGCTCCAAAATCACTGCAGATGGTCACTGCAGCCATGAAATTAAGACGCTTACTCCTTGGAAGGAAAGTTATGACCAACCTAGATAGCATATTCAAAAGCAGAGACATTACTTTGCCAACAAAGGTCCGTCTAGTCAAGGCTATGGTTTTTCCTGTGGTCATGTATGGATGTGAGAGTTGGACTGTGAAGAAGGCTGAGCACCGAAGAATTGATGCTTTTGAACTGTTGGTGTTGGAGAAGACTCTTGAGAGTCCCTTGGACTGCAAGGAGATCCAACCAGTCCATTCTGAAGATCAGCCCTGGGATTTCTTTGGAAGGAATGATGCTAAAGCTGAAACTCCAGTACTTTGGCCACGTCATGCGAAGAGTTGACTCATTCGAAAAGACTCTGATGCTGGGAGGGGTTGGGGGCAGGAGGAGAAGGGGATGACAGAAGTTGAGATGGCTGGATGGCATCACTGACTCGATGGACTTGAGTCTGAGTGAACTCCGGGAGTTGGTGATGGACAGGGAGGCCTGGCGTGCTGTGATTCATGGGGTCACAAAGAGTCGGACACGACTGAGCGACTGAACTGAACTGAACTGAAGGGAAAGGAGCCAGTCTGAAAAGGCTACATACTATGATTCCAACTATATGACATTCTGGAAAAGTCAAACTATAGAGACTGTAAAAAGATCAGTGGCTGCTAGAGGTTAGGGGGGAAAGGGAGAACCAGCAGGAGCACAGAGGAGTTTTAGAGTCAGTGACAGTCACTGTATGGTCTACAACGGTGCATACACGTCGTGACACATTTGTCCAGACCCATAGAATGTACGTGACCAGCAGTGAACCTTGATGTAAACCCTGGGCCTTGAGTGATAACCCTGTGTCAATGTAGGGTCCTCATTTGTAACAAATTTACCGTCTGCTGGAGATGTTGATGATGCAGGAGGCTGTGCACGAGTGGAGACAGAGGGTATGTGGGAAACCTCTATACCTTCTGCTTGGTTTTGCATGAACATAAAACTGCACTAAAAAAGCCTGTTTTTTAAGAAAAAGGTTCTTGCCTCAGTGATTGGACAGAATGATCCTAGGCTAAGTACTGCTCTGTTTGGGCAGGACCCAAAGAGATCAAACTGTTTCCAGTGAACTTTACCCATAAACAAATTTAAGAACTGCTACAGAAATTTAAAAAATATTCAGCACTCACCACAATAAAATTCACAGTATATAGCATCCAATTAAAAATTAGCAGGCATGCAAAGAAGCAGGAAAATTGACTCATAATAAAAATTAAAACCTATGAATCATAATTGACCTGGAACTGACAAAGATATTATAATCAACAGACATGGACATTAATATAGGTATAATTGTGTTCTATATTGGTCAAGAAGTGACAGGAGAGATTAAACATGTTAAGTAGAGACATGGAAATATATATATATATATATAGTATATAAAATAATAAAAACATTAGATCTTCTAGAAATGAAAAGTATACTGTGTGGCATTAATGGCAAGTTAGACATTACAAAAGAAAAGTGAATTTGAAGACACAGCAGTAGAAACTACCCAAAATGAAACAGAGAGGGATTAACAGCACCAATGAACTGAAGGACTTCAAGCTCACTAATACATGTGTACCTGGGGCTCCCAATGGGGAAGAGCAGGGAGACAGACAAGTATTTGAATAAATAAGGGTTGCAGTTTTTATAAGCTGGAGGAAAAGTATATACTTAGGGATCCATGAGGCTCAATGAAAGCCAAACTCAAGAAATGTGAAAAAAAAGACATAATGGCAAAACAAAGTCAAATTGCTTAAAACCAACGATGCTTTTAAAATCAGCCAGAGCAGCAAGACACACCACGTGCAGAACAAACAGGCTGAGCAGAAAGCTTACTGGAAGCTGCTGCCTCCACATGGTTCCTAGTGACTCCACCTCCTGTCACTCACTCCCCAAGCTGGACTTCGGGACTAGCTTTGTAGAAGTAGAATGGAGGCAATAATGATACCTTGTTTTATTGCACTTTGCTCTACTGCACTTCATAGGTTCTGTGTTTTTCACAAGTTGAAGGTGTGTTGCAACCCTGTATTGAGCATGTCTTCTGGCACCGTTTTTCCAACAGTATTTGCTCAGCTTGTGTCTCTGTGTCACAATTTGGTAATTGTAACAATATTTCAAACTTTGTCACTCTTATTATATTTGTTATGATGATCTATGATCAGAAATCTTTGGTGATATATATATATATATATATATATATATATATATATATATCAGGTTTTGAAACACTGTTGAAGTACCGTGAAACAGTGCCCACATGAGACAGTGATCTTAATTGATAAATGTGTGTGTTCTGGTTCCATCAGTTTGCTGTTTCCCCATCTCCTGGGCCTCTCAGTTCCCCAAGACACGACAATTTTGAAATGAGGCTAGCTAGTACCGTAGGGTGGAGAAGGCAATGGCACCCCACTCCAGTACTCGCCTGGAAAATCCCATGGACGGAGGAGCCTGGTAGGCTGCAGTCCATGGGGTCACTAGGAGTCGGGCACGACTGAGCGACTTTACTTTCACTTTTCACTTTCATGCATTGGAGGAGGAAATGGCAACCCACTCCAGTGTTCTTGCCTGGAGAATCCCAGGGACGGGGGAGCCTGGTGGGCTGCCGTCTGTGGGGTTGCACAGAGTCGGACACGACTGAAGTGACTTAGCAGCAGCAGCAGCAGCAGCAACAGTACCGTACATTGATCTCTAAGTGTTTAAGTAAAAGGAAGTGTTTAAGTCAAAGGAAGAGTCATACATCTACTTTAAATCAAAAGCTAGAAATGATTAAGCTTTGTGAGGAAAGTATGCTGAAAGCCAAGGCAGGATTCCATTTACATAGAATTGTATACTATGTAGAACAGGCCACAGTGTCAGAAAGCAGAGGTATCGTCCAGGGATAGAGGGGAGCTAGAGGGCTGGGAGAGATCACCAGGGGGCCTGAGAGAACCTTCTGGGGTGATGGAAGTGGTCATTATTTTGATCGCTATGATGGGTTCATCGCATTACACATTTCAAAAATTATTGAACTGCACACTTAAGAATACACGGTTTAAAAATGAATAATAATTCATTAATAAAGACAGCCTGGAGATATGACAAAAAAAATAACAGCATGAAGGAAGGATTCAGTAGAGTGGAAAAAGCTGACAATGCCAGCCTGGGACGTTGGGGAGGCGTCTGAAAACGTGTCCTTTAGGAGGAGCCCTTGTGCAGACGGAGGACTTCGGCAAGGAACACGGACAGTTTATCACCTCACAGAGGCATTCATAGTTTGGACAGATTCCTTAAAATATCGTCCCAGAAGTTAACTGCCAAAGTAGGGAGTGGAAACATTTTATAGCTCACGTTACATGCAATCTGCCTGCAATGCAGGAGACGGGGGTTCAGTCCCTGGGTCAGGAAGATCCCCTGGAGAGGGAAATGGCAACCCACTCCAGTCTTCTTGCCTGGAGAAACCCATGGATGGAGGAGCCTGGTGGGCTACAGTCCATGGGGTTGCAAAGAGTCAGGCACGACTGAGCAACTAATACTTTTGACTTTTCACATACGACTAGATACCTGTCAAAAAGTCTGAGTGTTTTTTGTGGCTTCAAGCTTTGCAGGTATTGTTCAGTTTAGTTACATACCTGCTGGTTCTGCACCCCTGGAGGTGCATTTGGCGCGGGGATTAGAAAACGGGAAAATATTCTGACTTCAGAAGTATGACCTTCATAGCAACAGTCTTTCTGCTTTTTGACTCCAGAACAACGCAGCTAGAGTAACTGCGAAGTGGAGGGTCAGCCCCTTGGACCCGGTCTCGTCCGTGACAATCCTGACATAAAGGAGAACTGATGCTTGTGGTGTCGGAGGCTGGGTCCTGACAAGCTTTGGAGCTCTCTCTCGGGTTTCTCAGGCCTCCTGCTGCGTCACCAAGTCCCTCTCCCCCCGAGACTCCACCGGCTGAGTGGCCCCCCTGGCCACGTCAGGAGTTTGCGTGACGAGTGATCTGATCCCTCCCAGGTGCTCTGTGCACCCCAGTCTGGGTGCCACACGCGAGAACAGTCTGCAGACATCCCTAGCTGTGGCCATCACCAGAACTGAGTGAACGAGGGGCTCTCATGGAGACAGGCTGGTCTGTCCCAGCCCCGGGGAGGGCACGGCATCGCCAAAGCCCCGCGGTCGTGCTGCGCTGTGTGCTGCAGGGGTGACCGGATGCCGCTAAGCATCCTCACAGCTGGCCGGGGTCTGCCGGCTGGACCACGCTAGGTGGCAATTTTCCTGTCTTGGCCCCCATTTGATCACACAGCTGTTTGATCATACAAAATATATATTCTGCCTCCAGTTTTGTGATTCAACCTACCTTCTCACTTCTTCACCCTTGCTTCAATATTCAGTCCTTAGGGCAGACACTCAATAAAGGCTAAATTTAACATGTTGCATCCACGCTGGTGAAGGAAGAACACTTATATTTTGCTGACACTAAAATGTCATATTTAAATGCACATAAAATGGGCACTATTCTGGCCAGGTACATAACAGGGTTTGTTTGTTTGTATTTAATTCTGGTGCTAACTTCACTTTGGAATTATTGTAAATATAATCAATGTCTCCACAGTTGCTTCTACTCTGTGCTGTGCTGTGCTTAGTCACTCAGTTGTGTCTGACTCTTTGTGACCCTATAGACTGTAGCCCACCAGGCTCCTCTGTCCATAGGGATTCTCCAGGCAAGAATACTGGAGTGGGTAGCCGTTCCCTTCTCCAGGGAATCTTCCCAACCCAGGGATGAAACCCAGGTCTCCCACATTGCAGGCGGATTCTTTACTGTCTGAGCTACCAGGGAAGCTCAAGAACACTGGAGTGGGTAGCCTATCCCTTCTCCAGGGGATCTTCCTGACCCAGGAATCAAACCAGGGTCTCCTGCATTGTAGGTGGATTCTTTACCAGCTGAGCTACCAGGGAAGCCCTGCTACAATCTACTTAACACTGAACATGCCACAGTTCAATCATGTTGAGAGTGGACGTGGCGGATTGTGAATTTGAAAATTGAAAATTTCATAATTTTGAAATTGTGTGAATTTCAAAGGTCTACAGGCAGGAAAAGGGGTATTTATGGCCTAAATTTTGGTGTTTATTAGTCACTAAGTTGTGTCCGACTCGTGGCAACTCCGTGAACTGTAGTCATCGCCAGGCTCCTCTGCCCTGGGGTCTTCCAGCCAAGAATACTAGAGTGAGTTGTCATGCCCTCCTCCAGGGGATCTTCCTGAGCCAGGGCAAACCCACGTCTCCTGCTTGGCAGCTGATTTCTTCACCACAGAGCCACCTGGGAAGCCCCATGGCCTAAATAGGATGCTTCCAGAATAATATATTGTGAAAGAAGGTAAAGTATCTACTGTGGTTCCTGTTGGACTGTCTGTGAAGAGGGGAGAAGCTAGGTTTACCTTTTATCCCTCAGGACTTTGGACAGCCAACTTACACACGGTATGTACCAGCCTAAATCAAAAGAGAACCCATTCTAGGTACTGGGAAAAAGTTCAAAGAACATTCCTGATTTACAGTAAGTCAGTGGCATAATATTTAAATTGACGGGACACTATGGCAAGTGGATGAATACTATTAAGACAATTATTAAACATGTTTGTGTCAGGGTTTAAGAGAAGAAAAAATAATCTAAGCTGAATTTTTATACAAGTCTTTATTTACAACTTGTTTAACAACTGTACACTTTTTGCAGCCTTGAAAACATTTTTGTACTTGAATGGGAAAATATAGTTTGACCAAATCTTAACTTTATTCTTCATATACATATACATATATTATATGCATACATATAAACATATACATATAATTAATACCATAACAAGTTGGCAGTCATAAAATTAAAATGAGTGACATCAAAAGGAAATACAATATAAGATTTCAAAAAATTAAAAATCTGTCTTCTGGTGATTTCTTGGACTTCATGTTTTTGTGAGTTTGGTGAAAATTTCTTTCTGAGGCTCTCTAACAAGTCATCTACCTCAGAGAAACAGTGAGAAAACTCACGAATCTAACAGAGTCAACGACTGGCAAACAGGTGCGACATTGCTCGGATGCATTTTTGTACGAAGTTGCTAAAACTGCACTGATTCAGTTTTCACTGTGAGGTGAAAAATTTAGTCCTACATGGTTTTCCTTTTTGGATTACAATGACTCAGAATGAAATTGTGAAATTACAAATTCAATAGTCAACCAGAAATAAGAACATACCTAGCAATATCCTTTTTGCAAAGGCTAAACTGCAAGGTGGATAACTACAATGTCAAATGTCAAACTAACAATTCATAGAACAATCAGTAATACTTAAGACATGAGTATAAGGCTATAGAGCTGGGACTGTAACCAATACAACTCCAACTCCAATGTACTAAAGTGTTTTCCAGCTCATCTGAAAAGTTTAAAAAATACTGTAGGAAAAAAAAAAAAGCCTCTTTCTATCCCCAAATCTTTGATAGAATTTGTTAATCGAAATAAGGCAAATTATTAAACTATTAGATATGTTTGAATTTTACCATTCATTATGCAACCAAAAATTGGGTGCTATAAATGGTGGGGCAAATTTCAAAACAACAAGATTAAATCTGGAAATTATTCTTCTGAGCACAAAGCATTATGAATTACATATAATCTGTAAACAGCAAAGTTAGTGACAGCAATGGCATATTAGTGCATCTGAATTTTTAATAACTAAGACTATTAAAAAAACAAAAGACTATTAAAAAAAATTAAAAGGCCCCAAATCACTGATTGGCATTTGTGTACAGTCACTTCCTGTATTTATACTAGCATGTTCTTTCTTATTTCAAGCATCTTGAAAATTTCCCTTAACTAAGAATATGAGTCTCTGCAGAATATACAGTTAATATTCTGCCACCAAAAAATAATAAACTCAAATCATGCCATTTACTCATCTGTACTTGAATAAGAATTTCTTTACAGCTGTTTGTAATTTGATACTACTGGATTAAGTCTGCAGCTTGATTAAAAAGACTGAAAAGGCAGAGGAAAGTATCTGACTTCCTGACAGTATAGTTTTCACTAAATACCAAGCTGACTCCAAAGAGTTACAATTAGTTTCTTCTATTCACTAAAAAATTCAAAGATGCATTTGTATAGATCTGTTTAGTCATGCTAAGCACTTTAGTAATAAGCCAAGGCAATGAATAAATCTTAAAAAAATGTTTCATTAACTAAGTCGCTGGAATAAAATCTGCTTCATACAAGAAACTTAACTTGATCCACAATCTAAGTAGTTAAGAACAAGAAACTAGGAAGAAAATCAAAGAAACTATTTAGATCTTGATATGCCTTTAAGGTGATAGATGATCAAATGTGACTTTGGGGGCATAAATGAAAAACTGCTGGCAAATCTCCTTAGATCTATATATATGTAAAAGAAACAGAACAGAGATTTAAAAGTAGCAGAATAGAGGACTATGATGTCTATCAACTTTTACCTGTAAATAAATAAGCATTCATCAGTTTCTGCTGGATAAGTGTTAGAAGCTATCATCAATTTTAAAAGACTACCTAAAAAAGGGAAGAACCTGAAGATACTAAGTTATGATTTATGAAGTTATTTAATTATACCACTTAAAAAGTAAAGTGCTAAGAATCTGTTTAAAAAATATATTGAAAACTAGTTTCAAAGAATGGAGTTTTGATTTTTCAAGGTCTTTAAAAAGGGCTGGTATTAATTTTTATAAAAAAAATACCTTTCTTTATTGATGCCAGAAAAATCTGTAAGTGTATCATAAGTTAACTGAATGTCTTTATTTCATCCTTATTTTCTCTCTGGGCACCAAATGTCAAAAGCGCCTTCTTCGATGATGGACGCGTTCTGGATCTGTGCTGCCTGGATGGTAACTGCTTTCCACAGGTGGCTTCTGATGAAATGTGGCTGGGGGACTGGGGAACCGGATTCTTAATTTTACTTGAATTTAAATCAGCACATGTGGCTGTGAATTGGCTAGTGGATTGGACAATGCAGGTATAGTATCTGCTCTTAACTAGATTAGCAAGAAGCCAAAGGATGCTCAAGACATTTAGAAGGTGATTTATCCGTTCAACGTTCTGTCCCCATGTGTGAGTGTGACTGTGTGTTTAATTTTTTTGCTCTGGGAGGATAAAAAGTGGCTCTCCTCTCACAGGTTAGAGTCTAGCCTTCTCTATCTGTGCTTCTGTCTTCCAGGTGACCTGCCTACACCAAGCACATCAGCGGAACAGAGGGTGACAGGGAAGAAAGCACTGCAGAAACTGTCCACACTCTACAAGCACTTCTCTCATCTAAACCTAAGACAGAACCCTTACGAGCATGTTCTTAACGAGCGCATCTCCCTGTTCTTTGGCAGTAATCACTGTGTTAATGTTTATGTAACAACAAATACTTCAGTATGTTTTGACTATGATTTGAATATAAATATATTCAAGTACAAATGAAAAGAGTCCTGACTCCACAAAACATCTCTCAAAAGAAAAAGCTGAAAACTTTGCCATATTTGAACTTAAGAAAATGGCCAAGTTCATAAGGCATATGTTCTAGTAGAACTAAGACCACTTTTGTAGCATCCTGCCACGGTTGGTACCTGCTCCTTCCCATCACCTCATCCCCAGCGTTTTCCAGATTCTTGGACGTCACAGCTCCTGGAATCTGGCTTGCTTTCTTCTGTGTCTAAGTACATGCAATGATGAAGAAACTATGAAAGTGAAGGAGAGTTTGCCAGTCTGTTTTTAGGAGACAGGCAAATGAAGGGTGACAGCATCTTCTGATGAACCAGAAGACTGTTCACTTATTGTTAATGCACCTCCAGGAAACAAGGAGCTTAAAGTGTGTCTGTATATGAGAGACCCTGCTTCATAAGTATTAACTTCACGAGTCTTATTAACATGACATAAAATATAATCAATGACTCGCAGCCCCGACCCAGCTTCAGATAGCATTCTAGACTCAGAACTTCAAATCGGACTTTAGACATTTCAGGAAGAGAGCACAGCCCATTTATTTGGGCTGTCTTTTACGGCTTCCTTAGTGAGTCTTCCAAAATAAGGAAAAGAACCCCGGCGGAAAAGATGTACATGGAAAATGCCACAGAAAGGTAGAAGGAAAATACTTATCTAATGTTAGTAAGTAAAGTGCTGTGACTCTTGCAGTAAAGTATAAATAATACATGTGAGTAGAAGTAGTAAATAATATTAAGACATTCAACTCTAATAGTGACATATATAAAATAAACACTATATATATATTCTACACATATAGAATGTATATACAGTCATCACTGTCCACAGGCTGACAAATTACACCAAGAATAAACACGAGTCCCTTTTATAAGTTTTACAGTATCAATGCTAATCTAATCATTTTCCTTTGTCAGTTCAGAGATCTCTAAAGCAATGACGACTGCTCAGAAGTCTCCCACATGCATTAAAGCCTCAGCATGCTTTGGTGAATTTCTTTTTCTCACTCTGAGCTTGAAACTTACTCATCCTTTTAAGCTCTGAGTTGATATAATTTAGGGTATTTGATAGCCCCATCGTCCTTACATTCCGAGGCTACCTACACACCTTCTCTGATGATTTCATCTTCAGACCCTGAACACCTAGTTCAGAGCTGGGCAGTCATGTTACCAGGTATACAAAGGCTCTCCTTGAATATATACACATAGGAAGTCTACTCTTGCCTTCATTTTAAACAAGATCTTCTGCGGGGCCACTATGTATAATTAAGGCAGACATAAAACTGAGTGTATGGTTTGTAAACTGTACACAGCAGCAGAGCCAGGTTACTTCTAGGGAGTTGGTAGTGAGTTTCAGCCACCGTAGATGTCTCATCTCATCACACCATCCTATCTTCACAGTCTTAAAGATCTATCTTAGAGAGGAATGGGTTACCAGTTTCAAGATGAAAACTGATGCTTTCCTCTCCACTCACAAACATGTACAGTTAATCTATGCCCAGGGAGTGCCCACTGAAAGGAAGGACGATTAGAAAATATTTTTGTCTACTCTTTTTTTTTTAACAGAATGACCATGGAAATTCAGAAGATTTTATGTAAACTATTACTTTAGTATTACTATTAAGACCAAGTGTAGGTTGAATGGTGTCAGCACTTCCATCTGCCTGGATACTTGTTTGTAATTAGGTCTTTTCTTCTTCCAATAATTGATCTACTCTCTAGGAATGGATCTGCCTTGGCAGCCTTAGATTACTTTCTCAGAGTTCTATGCTCTTACATGTAGCATACAAACTTATCTCATAGGGTATTATTGGAAAACGTTAGAAGGTAGAAAACTATGTGAGAGAGGCATAATTGCTGAAGCAGAACTCTCAGGAAACACCGACAGGCTACAAATGCCAGACTCATACAGAACGCTTAGGAAACACCGACAGGCTACAAGTGCCAGGCTCACACACTTGCCACAGTTAGGTTCAGGTCTCTTGTCTCTCAAGTAATGCCCCTTCTCTATCATTTTAAGTGCAGTGTGAAGAATCCAAATATATCTCAGGATAGCATTAAATACAAATTTTAAAGCTTTTATAAATACATGGGAATTGGGTTGGTAAAAGGCTGTTTTAAAACAAATTATTGGTACATATTTCTCAAGAACATAATCAGTGACTGAAAAGGGATGGCGGTCATCACACCTGCCCTTTACTTTATGAAAAAAAGGAGCAAAATTTTGACACTTCCATGATTTAGGGGAATGGGGAGGGGGAGCTGTGTCAGTAGCAGATTATGTTTTTTAGGCTTCTGAGAAATAAACATTATTTGTTGTACAACTTAAGAACAAAATTACTGTGCTTAAATTGGTCACTAAAACATTTTCAAAGTTTTCAACAGAATGAACATACACCAATTATTATTTAAATATGCTTTATAGAAAGTAAAAAAAAGGATGACAGAGAATAGCTTCCCTCATATAAAAAACGTCATGATACAAAATATTCGAATCATCATAGTTACAAAGAATAAGCTCTGAAACTGCTTTTTAAATGTAGTGAAACTGGGCTGTACATTACTAAAATGAGCTGCCATTTTCACAGTTGGAAATAGAGGAAGAGAGATGATCATTATAAAAAGGGGGGAAAAAAAGGAAAAAGCGTGCTAAAATAATTTTCAAAGATTCTGAGAGCCCCTCTTATTTTGTTCCTACCCTGTGGGGTACCACACAGACATCACTGCTGAGAAATGCACTCCGTAGTTCCACAGCCATTTCTAGGCAGAGTCACTTTGTAATTTGAGGATAAAAAGTCAAAACGTGGCCCACAGCTTAATGAACAGACAACAAAACTCATGTTGCTGTTTTGCTCTCAGCAAAACAAGCAAAATGCCAAGCACTGTCCTCTCCCTTCAGGGTCATAGAAGTTCTTATCTAGGTGTCTCTAAACTAACGAGGTTTACACTATCTGGGTTACAAGTGCTTTGTCAGATAAACCTCACGTGTTCCAACTGGGGAAAAGTTCTAACACTCCCAGAGTCTGAGATCTGGACCACTGGAGATTCAATGCAGGAAGTTAGGATAAGTTCAAAAATTTAGAGTTTTGCTTCAAGACAATTCTTACATTTGGATAAAGATTTTCAGACTTTTAACATGGTGTTATCTTTAAAAGATGAATGCTTTTTGGAGAGCAAGAAACTCCAAAAACTATCTTGTATCATTAGATGTGAATAAATAAAACTGCAACTGAGGAGGAAGTGTGAGTAAAAAGATTCGTAAATAAAAATGTACCTCTCCTTCAACCTTAAACCCCACTTCCCTTCACATGGCTTACTGCTGGTCTGTCTGTAACAGCACAGATTTGCATGCCTTCCTGACGCCTGCTGATGGAATGTGGGCGGATGCTTCTGAGTGGAAACATTTAGCTTAAGTTTGTGCAGTTGAGTTGTTACTACACAGACAAAGCGGTTAAGACCTCAACAAAACAAAAGCTGACAATATCATCCTTATTATAATGAATCATCTCACTAGTCAGTTTTATCAAACAGAAATAATTCAATCCTGATCAGTGTTTAGAAAACGGAGCCTTGGGACTACCCTGGTGGTCCAGTGGTTAAGACTCTCCTGCTTCCAATGCAGAGGACATAGGTTCGATCCCCGGTTGGGAAACTAAGACCCCACATGCCACGTGGTGTGGCCAAAAAAAAAGAAAATGGAGCCTTTATTTTGGGACTTCTTTTTTTCTTGGTTATTAGGTAATCAGACAAATACTAAACAGATCTGATGGAGTTTGTATGAGTTCTTGTAAGGTAAGTACAACTGTATTTTTTATTCTCTTTTAAAGATGTGGTAAATTGTAATATTTGCTGGATTTTTTCCCCCATTACAAACTCGTTAAATACACACTGCAGAATATAAAATGTATGCTTTTGTGGTCTTCAGTTACTAACTTTGTATTTTCTCACCCTGGTTAGAAGGAAAACAGAAAATAATGTTTTTGTTTAGAAGAATTCAGACCTGGGGTGATGCCTTGCCCCACCCTTAACGCAGTAACTCTGTGCTGACTCTATGGTGCATCAGGACTGGCTCCACTGCCCCAGGGAGTGCAGGCTTCATGGAGCCACTGTGTGTGGGCATCTGTCCAGCACGGCCCAGCTCAGCTCCCATCTACCTAAGGTGCCCAGTGTCTCACAACTTGCAGAGAGATCGTGCATTGGCACAAACCTCCTAGAGATTAATAATCATCACAGAGAAAAGAGAAATTCATAAAACCCTGCCCAAAAGCTGGGCCAAGGAAATAGGGTTCTCACTGGGACAGTGCAGTTTTATTCGTGCTTTTCAAAAAACATCACAGAATGTTTAGAAATAAAGTTTCTGTTATGGAATGAAAGCAATATATTAAAACTTAGGATACTGTAAGGGTGAGTGAAGGTTATGAATGTAAACACCAAAACAATGGGATGCCGGAGAAAACTGGGATGGAAAATTTCCTTCCAGGAGCTTGGCACGTGCCCATATAGAGAAACAAATCTGGGTAGGTGGGCGGGTAGTAGGCCAGGACGGGGCTAGCACTAGAGAATTAAAATGAAAACTCCTTATCTTATGGGATAGAACCCACATAAGAAACAGCTCAGGGACTCTGGTTTCAGTCCATCTTATTCTGCAGGTGTTATTTACCAGTAATTTCAATTTTACCAAGGTTAGTGTTCATGCCTTATTTTAAAACAGTTGGATCCATTCTCTAATTTGTGAAATAAGGGGATTGGAAGTGGTGGGGTGGGCGAGGCTGAACCATCTTAGATTTTAATCTTTTATTGTCAAAACATTCTATGGGCTTGGGTCTGCCCAGCCTCCGGAAGCCCCAGGATGCACCTACCCACATGGTTCTGTCCTTTACTACTAAGTCCTCCCGCTTTTCTTCTTACTAGGTGGAGGCATTCACACTGAGCTCAGACTTCTGTACTTAATGTAAAAAATTAGCTCAATGCATGGAGTCATTCCTGCACACTTTCTAATACCTTTCTTCAGGTATAGTTTCCGAGGACAAATGAAAACACCTAAAATAATTTTAGGTCCCTTTTCTTAAAGAAAAAAGGAAATAAGGATTAAAAATCAGACATCCAAATATACTTTCTGAAAATTCTTAAGTACATTTAGCTTGATTTAAAGTTACTCATTTATATTTAATATACAAAACTAAATGAAACCTGAACTTCCAAACAGCAAGTACACGAAATACAATCTTAACAGGTAACCTATCTAAAACCAAAACCAAATAAACGATCAACCTAATTTCAGTAAATTTTTGCTTTTAAAAAATGGGTTGTGGTGTAAGAGAAAGGCTGGAGGGGAATATATTTAATATAATTTGGGGCCAAATATTTAAGCCAATATGGAAAGCGAGCCAGAGACATTTCATGTTTAAATGAATGATATTTTGCATTTACATAGCACCTTATATAGTCAAAGTGCTTCACAATCTCTGTTACTTGACAGCCATTCATCAACGTAAATAAATAGTTTATAATCTGTCAACAAATGTAAGCACTTTGGGGCAACCAAATACCCGAGAGAAAATCTGCCTGGCAGCAAATTCTTAGACTCATCCACAGAATTAAGAAAGAGACCTGTCAGAAACGTCACACACAGGAAGTCACTTACTGATCTTAATGACTGATAGTAAGATGTTAAGTATTAGGAATTAGTGAGAAACAGAAGGGTCTATATTAAGGAATAAGTAAGACAAATGAGGTGCAAGTCAGCAAGGAAATTACCCCGAAGGTAAGGCTACCTGTGACTTGTAAGTATATAAAAAATAAATCATTTAGACGTGGAGGGTGGTTGAAATTCAGTGTTATCCCCATTGCCAGAATCTGATCCTCAGTTACTGTGATATTCCAAAACAAAACCAAAAAAAAGAATGTACTGCCTGATTTTTGTTCTTCTGTAACTTCTCCTCAAACAGCCTAACCAACACATTCACTTCTGCCAGCAAACAATATAGCAGGAAATAATGAAATTCCATTTATGTTTTAAAAATAGTTTCCAAATCTTCAAATTTAATTTCCTATAAAACAATGTGAAAACTCGTTTTTTTCCCCTCTAAATAATTCTCTCAGGTGCCTTGGGTGAGAGCTGATTAGCACCTCTGCCGATGTATTTATGTCTTTGCAAAAAGTGCACTTGCCAACCATTTTATATAGTAAATATGTAAGTTATTTGAAGTGCATTTGGAAAACAATTGAAAACACAGATTAATACATCATAAAAAGATTAATTCCCTTTAAACAAAGACATTCTTAGAAAGCATGGTAACACAGAGGCACGATAGAGAATATAAATTGTATCTCAATTATTGGCAGAAAATCTAATTCATTACAAAGCCTACACCGTTGGGGAAGGGACATTTTCATACAAAGAAAAGTACTGCACTAATATACAACACGTTTAACTGGGCATTTAAAAAGGTTTTGGCACATTAAAAGGAACTGACAGGACTACAGAATAAAGGACTGAGAAACGAAAGCATTACAGATACAGAAGAGAGAAAGTCCTCCAACGAGACACAACTGAAGGGTAACGTAAAATGGAGACGAAATACAAGCTGGCTGAACCTCCTGAAACGCCGTGCCATGTAACAGAAGTGTGTGTTGAACGCGGGTGTTTCTACCCCAGCGGCGGGACTCGTCTACCTTGCGGTGGCCGGCTGGACGTGGCCCGGGTAAGACCGCCGCGTGCTGGTGGCCTGCCTCTGCCTCGCCAGGAACGACTGCCCCGACCCCGTGCTCGCAAGCCTGTCTTCAGCCGCCTTTTTGTGCAGAGTCATCCCCTACATCACAGGGAAGAGAAGTCGTCAGAAACCAGGGGAACGCACTCTCACAGGGGAAACGATCATGCAGAATTTGTTACGTGGGGTCAAAAGGCACGATTTAATCTGTAATTCTCTTCATTACAGATTAAGGTCTTAGAGACATTCTAGTTCCAACAATTAGGTACAAATCTTCCTGTGGAGAAATGAAGGCTGAATTTTCTGAATTTACAATAATCCAGACGGTAGATAATAAGAGATGGATCTTTGGAATTATATCACCCACATGAAATCATACACACTTCCCTTTCAGATCAGATGTATAAAGTGATTTTCCAAGGCAGAAAAAGGGCAGTTGATTGGTAGCGGCTGATTCACGTGGGGGGTACGGAAATCACAGGGTTCAGGTAGAACAGAAGACCACACAGCACTTGTCCTTTCTGAAGGCGGAGAGTCACACCAGGTGTAATACATACCACCGCGCTGCTTTTCTTCCCAGGCAGACTTGTGTTCTCAAGTTAAGGGAAGCTCCTGATGGCCCCCAACAGAGGGCCCACTGCACGCAGGGGTCTTTCCTGAGGACTGGAGAGGAGCCCACCCGCCGGGCCCAGGACCTCCGAACAGGAGGGAGGCAGGCTGCAGCCCTCTCTAAACAGGGAGGAGCCAACAGTGAGCACTCTGAGCAGAAGGGGAAAGACGGCCTCAATGCTCATTGAATGAGCTGGAGACAACCCTGGCCAGAGAAATGGGAGGAGCTGAGGGTGGCCGGCTCCTCTCGCCAGTGACTGCAGACAAGACAATGGGAGCAAGTGGACACTGGCAACAAGGAGGCGGAAGGACGAGGGCCAGGAGGAGAGGCAGAAAGACGCGCAGAGAAGCTGGGCAACCAGCACAGAAGACGAGATACACCTCCCATCACCGGTCAGCTCCACAGAAACAGGAGTCAGGGCTCAGCGTTTTAGGTAGGCCCAAGGACACAACATCCTCCATTTTCCCAGTGAGAAAATCCAGGATGTGCTTTTCACTCAGTTTGAAACTAAACCATTTAAGGATCTGAGGACAATGGACAAATATCTATTGGTAATATTTAACCTACTGATTTGCCTACATATATTAACATATATTAAAGGTATATTATTAAAATACACCTTTTTAAAAAAAACTTTCATAATCGAAACAACTTATTCAACTTCTTGACACAATGTTTAAGATCTCAGGATCCATCACAAGGCCATTCTCTGAGATACTTAATACCTTTCACCAGGTACTAAGCTACTCATCACCTTCACTTCCATTTCAGTTGTCTGAAATGCAGAACTTGCTGAATGTATATATGAAGTTTCTGTTGTTGTTCCTTTAATCACTTAGTTATATCTGACTCTTTGTGACTCCATGGACTGTAGCCCACCAGGCTCCTCTGTCCATGGAATTCTCTAGGCAAGAATACTAGAGTGAGCTGCCACTCCCTTCTCCAGGGGATCTTATCGGCCCAGGGATTGAGCCCACATCTCCTGCACTGGCAGGTGGATTCTTTACCACTGAGCCACCAGGGACGCCCATGAAGCTTTTCCAGCCATCTCACCTGAACAGAACTTGTGAGATCCTGCTGGGAGATATTCCTTCATTCTCTGTGGACTTGAAAACTATCAATAGGCTTCTTCTTTAATACCATATCACGGAGTAAATCAGTTTGGTTCCATAATATGTGAAATCATAAAAATCAATCAGCTCTATGAAATTACTAGTAAGGACGGAGGGCCCGGGCTCCAAGGCTGCTGCTAACTACCCGACGGAGGACAGAGAGGCGCCAGCGCGGGGAGAGTCAGCACCGGTTCCCAGAGACCTCCCCTAAATACAGTTTTTTCTTATTTTTTTTACATTTTATTTTCAACTAATCTATATTAACAGTAGTGGTACCATAAACCCAGTAAGATTCCCTCTTTACTTTTTTAAAATTGGGATAAAATCTTAAGTATGTATCTTTAACCAAGGCAAATAAATGTGGACATGGCATAAAATTGTGTGAATTTCTGACAAAAGCTCAAATCACACTATTAGCAGACCTGGGACACTAACCTTTAAGACACAGTACCAACTGTAACTGTAAAATGGTATAATTTACAATTATAATTGTAAAATGGTATTGTGTCATGAAACACAACTACAGGGTCAAATGGGTATGGGGAAAGGAATCAGTCTCAGGCGACTAAACTCACATTTGGAAAAGGCAAAAGTGGTCGTGTTGGGAAGAAGAACAAAGAAGAAAAAGAAGGGCTTCCCTGGTTGGCTCGGTGGTAAACGATCCGCCTGTCAATGCAGGAGACACGGGCTCGATCCCTGGTCCGGGGAGATCCCAAACGCTGCGGGCAACTCAGCCTGTGTGCCGCAAGTGCTGAGTCTGTGCTCTAGAGCCCGGGAACTGCAAGCACTGAGCCCACGGGCCCTAGGGTCTGTGCTCCCAACAAGAGAAGCCACTGCAGTAAGAAGCCTGTGCACCCCAACTAGAGAACCCCCCACCCCCGCACTGCACTAGAGAAAAGCCCACACCGCAACCAAGACCCAACGCAGCCCAAAAGGAAACAAATAATTAAAGTTATTAAAAAGACGACGAAAAGGTCTAGGAAAAAAATATTGAAAAAAAGTACAGCATTCTTCAAAATCCACAGCTCTTTGTATCTGGAAAAACCTTACTGAAAGTCAAAATGCTGGTGAGCATTTATTTTCCCCTGCCATATGTACATTTTTGTGTGTATTGGAAAATTCAATTTCAAATTTCAGGATCCCACACTGAACATTTACCAAACCCTGTGAGACAATTAAACTATCTTTGTTATAAGAACCAGTCCTGCAAAGTCAGTGAAATAGTCCCACAAAAAAAACCTACTCCATCTGTGTTTAGATATGACTGAAGTCACTATGCCCAAGGACAAAAGGTTCTGAGAGACAGAAAATTTTCCATCCTTCAGGACAGTGCCCACAGTGTTCTAACCCCGTTTATGGTGGGTTCTCGTATCTGCTGTTCGGCCCTAAGATCAGCGTTAGGGTTTTGTTAGTGTGTGTTAGGACGGCAATTACTTTTCAGATTCATTCGGTAGAATGACTTCTCCACTAAAGGAGTATAACAAATAATACACATTCATTGAACTTTGCGAAGTGTTTTGACGTGTTATTTTCTTACCATGTTGTACCAGGCACTGACAATATATTTCTCTTCCATCTCTCTTTGACTCTTTGTTTTCTCATATTCTTTCTAAAAAGCAAGCACATGTAAGCATGTAAACATGAAAAACATTCAACACCAGTAAAAATCTAATTTATGCCCATCTAAATTCATGGGCACCACTGTACAGCTGGCCCTCTATATCCACAGGTCCCACATCCACAGAGTCAGCCCACTCCAGGCCCAAAACAGAAAACACAGGGCTTCCAGGTGGCTCAGTGGTAAAGACCCTCCTGCTAAGGCAAGAGACACGGGTTCCAGCCCTCAGTCGGGAAGATCCCCTGGAGAAGGAAACGGCAACCCACTCCAGTGTTCTTGCCTGAGCGATTCCACGGACAGAGGAGCCTGGGGAGCTACAATCCATGAGGTCAGGGGGTCACAAAAAGTTGGACACAACTTAGTGACTAAACAATGACAAAAAACAAACAAAAAGCCATATATTCCAAAATAGAAAAAAACAGACAAAAAAATCCGTAGCATTTACACTGCATGCAGGCAGACTTGTTACTGCCTGAGCAACCAGGGAAGACCTCGCATAACTAATCTGGGGATGGTTTAGAGCACGTGGATGATGTACAGAGGCTGTATGCAAATAACCACATTCACTACTGCCTACAAGGGACTTGTGCATCCACAGACTTTGGTAACTGTGCCCTACAGATGTGGAGACTGTACACAGCAAGGCTTCTAGAATCAAAAATAAAAAAATCAAATGTCTTATCACATTATAGTAAACTACCTCCAATGAATGGAATTGCCGGTCCCGTTCCTGGAGCTGATTTTTAAGAGCTTGTATTTCTGGTGCTGCTCCTTGATTCTGTTTAGGATCTAAAGTACGGATAACCTGCAAAAAGGAATAAAAGGAAAAAATTTAAGTCTCAAATCTACAGTGTATAACATCTATGGCAGCAGTTATTAAAAAAATAAATAAATAAACCTTATGAGAGTCCAAAACTATCTCACAAGGATATTTTAAAATTTGAATGTATGAAATGATGTTCCCTTGTTACAACTTCTAATTATAGAAAAATTTAAAATTAAGTGAAAGAGTCCATTACAAGAAGTAATTCTGGCTTAAAATTCATCAATCACAGTGCAGTGGACACGACTGACGGCAGTCTTCCCCTTTCTGGTCCTCTGACTTGATTCAGGGGCCTCTGCCTCTGACCAGGTGTGTGAGCAGGGAACGGGGCTCGATGTCCACACGCCTGTCACTGTGACCATCTCTGCCAGAGGCTGGGTGGGGTTTAGACTCGGGCAGGGGACACAAGTCTAGCTGGGACACCTGCAGGCTTCCGGGAAGGGTCTTTTTGGCCCAGCAGTTTTACTATCAAAACCAGTCAAGCCTGCAGAAAAATGATCAATTCTACAGAAAACCTGAAAGAGCACAACAGTGAAACCGCATTTCCTTTAACACAGACTCCTTAGGCTCCCCCTCCACTCCAGTGCCTATTTCTACTTTTCATAAAATGGATTTTCACCCCAAAGTCCGGATTGACTTTCTAAAGGTAATTTATTTAACTGGTTCCAATGACCTCATTCTCCCTGGGAACTGCCAGCTGGGCCCAGAAGCCAGCTGAGATTCAGGCTGACCACAGCTGAGGCTCTTCAGGAGGCAGAGGTTGGCCCGCCTAGGGCGTGCAGCTCATCTTTTTGTTTTGGCCGCACAGTGCGGCATGTGGGATCTTAGTTCCCTGACCAGGGATCGAACCCATGCCCCCCAGCCTTGGAAGTGTGGAGTCTTAACGACTGGACCACCTGGGAAGCTGCTCACGCAGCTAACTTGAACTATTAGGCGAGGTGAGGACTGTCCCTCCTCTCCTACATGGAAAGGTGCTTTCCTCTTGATCATCAGAAGTAGCCCCGGGCTGGGGCACCGTTTCGGTCACTGCCTCCTGCTCGGGTACTTCTGGTCTGGTCTCCTCGTGGTCTGAGAGGTCATGGTTCAGGCGTGTATCACGAGACGTCAGTGAGCCACAATCAGAAAGCAGAGAGACCCGCAGACTCACACTTACACTTTTGGCTTTCTCTAGGTATTTCTTATATCGTTCTTCCATTTGCTTCATTTCCTCCTCTTTCTTCCGTAAAGCTTCTTGTAATTCTTCAATTTTTAAGGCTATTGATGAGACAGTAGACCGTAACAACTTTAAAAAGACTTCAACTGACAAAACAGTAAATAGTTAACAGCTTTGAGAGATAGTTTGGTCTATTCTTATATATAATTTAATTTTTTAAAATCCACGATCTTTTTTTAACAGAAAGCTTTTCTTAGAAATAAAAACTACACTATGGAAGTACACAAATTATAAAAAGCATTCATTGAAGGCTAAAGGGATAACAAAATGTGGTCTATGTATACAAACAGTTGAGTATTATTCAGCTTCAATCCTGATACACGCTACAGCATGGAGGCATCATACCAAGTGAAAATGAAAGCCATTATGCGAAGTGGAATAAGCCAGACAAAAAAGGACAAATATTGTATGATTCCACTTATACGAGTTGTATACAAGAGTCAAGTGCAAGGGGCTGAAAGCAGAATGGAGGTGACCAGGGGCTGGGAAGAGAGGAGGTGTGGAGTGGGTGTTTAATTAGTAGAAAGTTTCAGTTTAGGCAGATGAAAAAGTTCAGGAGATAGACAGTGGCTGTATGATATTGCAAATCTACTAAACATGTCACTTAACTGTATACTTAAAAATGGTTGAAATGGTCATTTTTATGTTATGTATATCTCACAACACGAAAAAAGTAAAAGTCTGTATTGCTCCCACCTCCACACAAAAGAATAGACAAAGTCAAGTTACCTACATGTGCAAATACCAACAAAAGTAAAATAAGTCTGGTTGACATACTGCAACTGCACTACGAAGATAATTTCATAAAATATACATTAGCATTCATAGTTAAGGAAAAATCACAATGGAATTAGAAATCTAAGCACTATTGTATAGATGACCATACACACACACACACACACACACACACACACACACACACTCTCTCTCTCTCTGTGCTTTCTGTGAACAGGGCACATTCCTTGATTGCTAGAAAATATATAATAGGGCCTATTTCTAAAAGAACAAAATTTTACATAAACTTATTATCATGAGGGTAATGCATGGCTAACCAACTGAAAACTGATCATCAGGAAAAACTCACAGCTGTTGTTAAATCTTGGCTCAAGATCTTCGATGATGGCCCTCTTCTTCTGCAGCTCGTTATTGGCTTCATGCAGCTTCTCTCTGCAACAAAATATGTAACTGTGTCACCTACTACTGTTTTCCATTTTCTTCACTTGAAAGATGTAAGTTCTTTATTCTTAGGATACAGTAGCATATAGCACACAAATGCTATGAAACCAAGATGCAAAGACTTAACCAACATCAACATATTAATACTTTCTAAAGGACTAAAGCCTAGAGACAAAAACCCCAGAGTCTGAGACAGTAGCCATTCCTTCATATAAACCTTCAGCCCGGGGCCAAGTTCAGCCATGGCCCGTTTCTGTGTAGAGAGCCTTTAGGACACAGAGCCTTGGTTTGCATACTGTCTACGGTTGCTCTCAAATCAGAAATCGGTGGTTGTGACATAGACTATGGTTTGTAAAACCTTGTTCCTTATAGAAAACGCTTCTGACTCCTGATCCAGAGGGTCGCAGAGTCCTAGCTGGGACCGTAACTACTACTGTCAAGACTGTTGTTTTCAGCTTTGCAGCTTGTGCTGATGTGTCACGGGAGCCATGGGGAACTGATACAGGCCTCCCCTTCACTAATAAGGTGTTTTTGATGAAGATTTTTACCATGTAGACGACTGAACAAAGAACCATGGTCAGACAGTAGTTTTATGAAACAACAGGCATTCTATTTTCTGCAACAAGGGGTGGGAAATGACAAAAGGACAGACTTCAGCATGAAATTCTCCCTGCAGGTCACCTCCCAGTGGCTGGGAGGTGACAGGTGCTGTTCTAGAAGTGTAAGCACCTGCCCAGGGTTAGACCTGCTACCCTGTGTCAGTGGCTCGGAGCACTCGCTTTCCCCACATTGAAGAAGAAAGCGGACAGCATGCAGAAACTGCCAGCCCGGAGAACTCTTTCCAATCCCCGCAGGACAACCACGCGAGTTCTGTGCACCCAGGGTGTTTGGTTCACCACAGCCCACCAATGGAACACTCCACCAGGCTGGCAACCCACGGCCACCCACACTCAATGTCTGTAAGGACAGAGTTCGGCCAGGGTACAACAGGGAGAAGGACTCAAGTTGATACTAGGTGTGAGAGAAATCACAAAACACGCCTAACATCGTCAACCTCCGATAAAGAGGTTGACAAACACTTCTTCATGAGAAAACAAATGTTGTATTTTAAAATGGAATCTTCTAGATTAAAAAGTCGTGTTCGGGTATGCTTGCAATGCAAGGAAGTGTTTGAAAAGCTGCTACTGTTCACAAGCTTAATGATACTTTAAAACATTTATATAAAAAGGAAGGTTCAGCTGGCCACAGGCTCCAGAGCTGGTAGAGTGCAGCCTGGGGGCCAAATTCAGCCTGTGGCCGCTTTCAGGGTAGAAAGCTTTGGGGACACAGTCAGAGCACTGGTTTAGATACTATCCACGGCTGCCTTTGAGCCACAGCTCAGTGGCTGTGGCACAGACCATGGTCCGCAGAACCTGAAGCAACTGCTCTCTGTTCTTACAGGAAACACTTCTGCCTCCTGATCCGGAGGGTCACACAGTCCTACCTGGGACCATAAACACTACTGTGAAGACAGAAAACTCTGGAAGCTCACATGAGAACACAGTTCTAATGCAGCAGTTGGTTGATTCAAGGACCTTGGGTGCAGATGACCCTTTAGACCAGGAGACCCCCAACCCCGGGGCCACAGGCTGGCAGCAGTCCGTGGCCAGTTAGGAACGAGGTGGCACAGCAGGAGGCGGGCAGCCAGTGAGGCGGTTTCGTCTGTATTTACGGCCGCTCCCTACCGGTCACATCCACACCCGAGCCCCGCCTCCCGTCAGATCAGCAGGGGCGTTAATAAATGCCATGTGCTGGAATCATCCCGAAGCCATCTCCCCCCTCCCTGTCCGTGGAAAAACCGTCTTCCATGAAAACCAGTCACTATTAACGTGTCTCCTGATCGTCTCCACCTTGAGGGCCACTCGGGCCCCTGCCTAGATGCTCTGTAACCACCAACACAAAACACTTCTGCTTCTCTGGACAACCCGACAACGGCTGCAACAGCTTTTATACTCACAGATGCTCTTCAAGCTTCTTCTTTAGAAGAACTGACTGAAAATGGGAAATAGAAAATAGTTTATTACTTGACATTTTAACGAATACATTAATTACTTTAAAAAAAAAATGACGAGTACTTGTTCAGGGTGGCAAGTAACTCTGAGCAAGCCCTCAGTAAGTCCTCTGGTCAAAGTTTGAAAATACATGATGTACCCAAGTTTCTCTCTCTCTTATAAGGGAGACAACAGCTCATAAGTGATAGCAATCAGTATAAATTCTGCCTATCTAAATTCTCTATAGCCAGGGAAATGAATAAAAAAGTCCTTCAGGTACAGACCGAATATTCTTGGACACAACTGCCTATCTAAATTCTCTATAGCCAGGGAAATGAATAAAAAAGTCCTTCAGGTACAGACCTAATATTCTTGGACACAACAGGCAGGTAAAGTCTAATAATAGCAAGAGACTTTCCCTAAGACTTTTTGGGATTCCCTGGTGGCTCAGACGGTACAGAATCTGCCTGCAAAGCAGGAGACGCAGGTTTGATCCCTGGGTTGGGAAGATCTCCTGGAGGAGGAAACGGCAATGCACTCCAGTATTCTTGCCTGGGAAATCCCACGGAAAGAGGATCCTGGTAGGCTATGGTCCATGGGGTCACAGAGTCAGAACCAACTGAGTGACAAACACATACGCAAGATACTTTTTATCCACGCTATTGTTTTCCGTGAGTCATGGGACCAACTCATGCAAACACTGAGTGACTCAATCCGAGATTCCTGATACGCGCGGGCTGCAAATAACTTACATGATGGAACGCGCAAATGAAGGAAAAGTCAGCCACAGCGTTTAACATGCTGGGGAATGCAGCTTTGACTGGGTATTAAAAAAAAGTCTCCTGAGATGCAGGAGATCAGAACGTACGCAAAATAAGCAAAGAATAATGGCATTCCATACAGGACCGCCAGGTTTCATGATCAAACTCAGCACTAGCGGGGTACATATTATGAATGAATTTTATGAAGTAGTCCATGTTGAGATACATGGTTACATAATTAATTTGGTTGAATTCAAATAATACAGACTTAGAAAACAGACTGTCCAGTCAGTGCAGAGCCATATGGGGGGACACACCCCTCACACCGGGCGCTTCCAGTTTCAGCCCCCTGACTCAATGATTGCTGTAATCGCTTACTCCGGCCCATTCTGAGCCAGCCCTGCAATATTCAGACACCCTGCTCTGCTGAGTGTGTCAACTGCAGCCAGGTGAATGGGCCACAGTGTTCACCACTGCATCTCCCAGGCAGAGAGAAAGACAACAATCCTGCTGGCTTTTGATTACTGCTGTCCCTTCTCCAGTGCAGAGGGTGAAATGAACACATTTTAAAAAAACATCTTAGCTTTCATTTTGCACTCATGTTTTGATTAGGCTCTAAGCAAAATTCATTGTCAATGTTTATTCTGAGACAGTATGCAGGAAGTAAGATGATGATTTAATCTCTCAAAAGAGAGCGGTTACCTGGCTGGGCACGGCCCTGAAGCTTGTCACGGGTGTTGACTTGTGTTAACCTCACCACAGTGGGTGCCATCAACCCCTCTGGGGGCTGAGGGATGCCCGGGCGTCTCCAGGGGCAGAGCCCGCACTAGAGCCCAGGCCTGCAGAGCCCAGCGTCTACGCACGGCCTTCATGCCCCCGCCTCCTGGGCCACATGCCTCCCCAGCTGAAGACTGGTACTCTCATAAAGTGTGGCAGGAGGGGGTCAGACCGTGGCAGCAAGCTCGCATCACAACACTTTATAAAACAAACCAGTTATGACACTGGGTAGGAGCGCGGTGGGGAGAGAAAGGAGCCGAGTTCCTGTCAGTCTGACTTATTAGGTTTTTGATATCCTTTAAATATCTTAATTGTAAAGGACATAAACCTATATTGGTTATCTTCATTTTGCATAGAAGCCCCGTAATTTAAAATTTCAACAACATCAACTATGATGGCAGATAATGCATAAACCAAAACACTGCTCAATATATAGAAATGAATAGGAAGCCATACTTACAATAGCCTTGAGCAGAGACCATGCCAAGAGACAGAGAGGACACATTAGTATGAAGCATACACAGCAGCCAACAGAAGGAACGATTTAGTAATTCATGAACAGAAGTAAAAGATATGCATTTTGTTCAAAAAATGTACATTTTTCTTTCTTCTACGATCTCATCCTGTCTTGTTCTCTGGAGTTTTATACACTGTGGCTAGCTCAAATTATCCATATGCCTGGATAGAACCAATGCTTTTCTGCTTCCACGCTAAAAATAAATGACATAAAAATAATAATAAAAATGTGCAAACCATGCTACTCTGCCTTAGGTCACAGGACTGTGCTTTTGATAACAGAAATAAGCGGAAAGTGTGTTTCTTCAGAGAGGACGCATCTCACTTGGCAGGGGTTCTGTGCATGGCATGTTTGTTGAGGCAACACTGCAGGTTGAGTGGGAGACAGAAGACAAAGCATCAAACATCTGCTGGGCAAGAACCGCACGGCGGGGCCCACGTGTTCCTCCACATCGTGAGAGTGAGGAAAGCTTCTATCTGAATCTTTATAGAGGAGAGCGCTCTGAGAGGAATTTCAGGAATTTACAGCAAAACATCTCATTAGCATCTGAACAGTCAAATAAACTAATTAACGCTAACAGTACTTTTAGGGTTGGCAACTCATTTCTGAAATATCCTCTCTTGAAGTAGTGACATGCAACGTATTTAATTAGATTTCATTCCCACAGCAGTATCTAATCAGGCCATGTAAAATTATTTTTTGTAGAATAAATCTCTTTCTGTATGTTTTAATATTAGAGAAACAAGTATAGCGGTTATTGCCCTGAGGCTGAGCAGATACTGATGTTTTGCCATGTTTACCTCCTATGATCCACACATTCTTCTCCTCTCTGCAGATCAACAGGAAGTCTCCTCAGTTTCCAAGACCAAAACCAAGATTACATTGACCTCAGTTTAAGGGACCTAGTGGTGCCACTGAACTAAGAGACGTCACTTCGGCTCACCTCTAAGACCCCCTTGGTTAGGTTTACTAGTATTTTCACACCCGAATGGTGGCTCTGCTTGGCATTTAGTGTTCTGGATAAAAGTAAATTAGTTCCATTTTAATAACGGAATGAGGTAGTTTAAATGCTGGTGAGAATCTGGGGAACTGGGAATCCACGTGGGGAGCTAAGAAGAACAACAAATTAGAGGATAAGCTGCAACCTGTGACCTCAGAGAGCACGTGGCCAGCATAACCCAGACGGTGCTTAAGAAACCTAAGAAATCAGGTCACGGATGAGCTTTCGGATCTCACACCCTGAGGCCTTGAGCAATAATACTGTTTTGTCTTCACACTCTCTTACATTACTAAGGCTGGATGGAACTGGATGGGTCTACAGCTTTGACGCGGAGCGCCCAGAATGACTCCAACGAGAGAACAACCAAACAGGTTTATACTCAAAAGCCAGATTACGCTGGTAATGAGAAAAAAATCACCAATTGATGGAAGCAAAGATTGGTCATGAACATTGTTTTTATCCCCTCTTCACATCACTTTTGAGGACTCTGCAAGTGTAGCTCTATTGTACACAGCTCATTAAATGTACAGGATTTGTAAAACTTGACTGCTGCACGCCTTCATCAGACTGACTGCTACGTGCCGCGTGAGCACCTTGATGGGCAGGGAGCAGAAGGAGGTGGAGGAGGAGCTGTTTCTGCCTCCACATCCGTGCTGTATCCTAGGCAAGCACCCGCCGAACAGGCAGGGCTGTGACACACGGGCAGAGGGAAAAAAGGTCAGCGAGCTTCTATCTGAGCGCGCGCGTGCGTGTGTGCGTGTGTGCGTGCGTGCGTGTGTGTGTGTGTGTGTGTGGGCAAGGGCAGAAAGAGGGACTCATAAACCTGGAGAGGGTAGGATTCTAGGAAGGGCATCATTTTCATAAAACCAAATTTCCATCGAACAGTGCTACCTGAGCATGCTGAGATCGTGTCAGCACTTTTTTTTTTTGACCAGAAGGAAAATCAATACTCTGAAAACTGAGTTGAGCATCCATGGAACACAAAAGCCCAATACCTTAGCTAAAAACTACAAATGAACTTCTAATTCCCAGCAGGGTGAATCTGAGACAAAAAGCACTGTCTGGTCTTTTTATAAGCAATGTTAGTAAAAGGAAAACACTGTTTCTTTTCTATAACCAATATCATCACAATTATGTTGATAGAGACCATCAAAAAAAAAAGTTACAGCTTTTCTAAACATCATGAAACTATTGGACCATAGTTAAAAGTACATAGTATACTTTTAATATACTCATAGTATAAAAAGTAAGACTTACATCTTCTGCCTTTGAGCCTTGATCCTGTAAAGACTTTTGCAGTTCTTCCACTTGTGACTGTACTTCTAGGAGTCTTTGATTCACCAGCCTAGGAATCAAATGTACATTAATTTTCCAAGTTCTGACTGAACTTATACCTTTTCTCTTAGGTTTTCACATAATGAGCAAAACAAATTCTCATATTACAGTTGGAGCAATTCACTTTTCTCATTATTTCTGTATAGCTTGAAGTTTTGACGATGACATCCATTGCAGTGTTTGACAGACACATTGTGTTGAGCTGGTGTACTTGTGCACGTATATTCGTCTGAAATTCACTTCAATATACACTTATTCAAGTGAGTGCTCAGTGCACTGCTAAAAGGTCCTCGTGGGCTGTCGCTGGCGGTCCAGTGGTTAGGATTCAGCACTTTCACTCCCAGGGACCCAGCTTCAGTCCCTGGTCAGGGAACTAAGGTCGGGCAAGTCTCTGGGTGCAGCCAAAAACAAAAAAACTGCACTTGGGGAGGCAATATGTAAACAAATAAAATTCAAGATAAATACTTCAACACAGCACACAGAAGTATACAGAGGAGTGAGAACTGCTCAAGGAAGCGAGGACCGCACCTAATAGTGTGGAGGGGTCAGGCCTCACCTGAACCGAGACCAGAACAATAAATAAAAGGCTTGTGTGGTTAACGGTGGAAAGGGGATTCGAGACCGAGAATTCAGCACGTCCACAGTGCACAGAAAGGGAGCAGGCACAATGAGTTCAGGAATTATATGGCTGAATTCTACGTTATGACGACATTATGAGGGGAAGGCAGGCTGCAGATGAAACCAGAGGAGAGGCTGGGCCACCTTGTGTGAAATTCAAGTGTGTTTTCATTTATCCTGGGCTCAGTCGCTCAGCTGTGTCCGACTCTTTGTGATCCCGTGCACTGTAGCCCGCCAGGCTCCTCTGTCCATGGGATTTCCCAAGCAAGAATAATGGAGTAGGCTGCCATTTCCTATAACTGCACCTAAAATTTGGTTGCAAGGGAAAAGAGCCCAGCCAGCATTTAAAAATGCTGACTCTGGAGCTCTGTCTCCACAAATTCTCTATAGATCATTAGGCTGCAACGGTCGGGGGACTAGTGGGTCTTGGGTGATGCTGAAGGAGCCGAGAGTATTTCAGAAAGATCACGGTGCCGTGCAAGTCGAAGAGATCATTTTGGAAGGCGGAGAGCAGCAGGAAAGCAGGAAGCCCGGGCGGAGGCCACCGCAGTGATGACTACGCTTCCCTGAAACAGACGGGGTCAGAGGAGGAGATGCACAGAAGACATAAACGAACAGAAGGAGCAAAAAACCACCGAGGATTGTACTCTCAGCAACCAAGAGCCACTTACCACGAAAGGGAACGCAGGAGGAACAGGCTGAGCCACAGCACAAAGAAACTTGCTTGCTATTTGTTGAAAACTGAGTGATGGAAATGCCTGTTACAACGGCTGGACCCTTGCAACTGGTGCCCAGCAGGAGGGCACAGCGGACCCTGGGGCCGTCTGGCGACGACTGGGGCCGTGAGCATGAACGACAGTGGCTGCAGAAAGTGCGGCCTGGCGCACAAGAGACCAGGAAGGCCCCCAGCAGATCACCAAGCAGAGGGCGGAAGGGACGGCTCACCCTGGAGAGGACCCAGGGACTCAGAAGGAACAAGCCAGGGCTGCTCCTGAAGCTGAGAAGAACTGAGGAAGGGGAAGTGATCAACCATGAACAAGGTAAAGAGGGGAGGAAGAGAAGTCCAGGATGCTCCCATGGGGCTGGCAGGTCTAGTAAAAAACACTTTAGAAAAAGTCAGATGCCCCCCAATTAAGGACAAAACAGGGCAATGACTAGAATCCAAACAGCCAAGAATTTCGGCATGAAATTTTTTTTACTCAACAAGAAATTCTTCTTAGAAACCTCCAGGTGCTATAATTTAGTAAGAATCACAGTAAAGATATAATAAACCTATAATAATAATTGGTATTTTTTCACATGAAGGAATCTGCTTTTCCACTCAGTGAAAGAATTATATGAAAATTCATATTCAATATGGGAACAGAGGTACATAAGTACATAACTGACTGTAACTTTGTTTAATTTTCTCAGGAAGCAATAGGGAAAATATATCAAACTCTAAGACTATTTCAACTTTCCATCCTAGCGATTTTTGAAATTTATTTCGTCAACAAATACTATTACTAGGTGGAGGCCATTGTAAATGTCATAACACACAGTCTAAAATACTAGTTAAAGTACAGCTCAAGCATGTACACACGTGTATGAAGCTATAAAATGTGTGTAAATATGTATGAGAAAGTTCACCGACAAAAGAAGTGAGGATTGTAATGCCGACCTCGAGGGTCAGAGATTCCGACGTGGTTCTACTCTGGATCCTTCGTGCCTCTCCTAATACTGCTGGAGGGTCAGCAGGTATCACGGATTTTAACAAATGCCAACTTACTGGCAAAACTAACTGGAGAGGACTTTGGAGGCTGAGCTCTCCTTCTAAGGTGAGGAATGGCGTGAGCAAATTGGATTCACGGTCACACAGCCGCAAGGCCCAGTGGGACCGAAACTCTGCTTGCGTGGCTCTAGTCCAGTGCTGGCAACTGGCAGGTTAAGGCAGAGACCAGGTAACGTGAGTACTTATTAAACTCAGCAAGACAACACACGACAATTCACCTAAGAGGAAAAGCATCCAGTGAGGGGGACGACGGGAAGGAGAATGTTTCACAAATATGGCAGAAGACACACTGGTGGACTAGAGGCTTTGCAGTCAGGTAGCCTGGGTCTCAGTCCGAATTCCTCCATCTGCAAAACTTTAGTAAAGTAAGACCACATGTTTAAAACACTCAGCACAGTGTTTGGAACAAACAGTGGCTTAATAAACGCTAGCTGCTATTATTATTACTGTGGCAGGTCATAAAACCCACAGATGGCTATGACCCACAGGTAAGTTACTCGTGTTGCAATCTGATAAACCAACACAGCTGTAAGTAAGAGGCACTTGGAGGTAACCAGTCATCTGGACGTGCAAGTGCTACAGTACGAACGTCAAGTAGTCGTTCTGTTTTTAAGGAGAAAAGCTGTAGTAAGGCCTGTGAAAGACATGGCAAGTGTGATAGAAGATGTAGCAGGTGTTGATTCCTGACAAGAAATCAGTGTCGGGAGCAGGCTCTCCTGCTGCTGCTGTTGCTGCTGCTAAGTTACTCAGTCGTGTCTGACTCTGTGCGACCCCAGAGATAGCAGCCCACCAGGCTCCTCCGTCCATGGGATTTTCCAGGCAAGAGTACTGGAGTGGGGTGCCATCGCCTTCTCCAAGGCTCTCCTGACTAAGATACTAAGATACAGTGGAGGCCGAGGATGGATGGGTCAATCAAGGTGCTCTCACCTGGGCTCTGCGTGATTGCCACCTATTTTCCACTGTTCTCATTCCTCTCCCTTCTCTTTTCCCACTTTTTCTAAGTATTTTTTAAATAAAGTACTCATTATCTCTGCTCCTAAGAGCTGATATGCAAATGTCTCCTTCTGTTTATATTCAATTACGCTCTAATAAATCACCCTATTGTATACACTGTTTGCTGATTCTCCCTCAGCAGGTTTAAAAATTAAAGTCACAGGAAGAAAGGTAGAGTATGTAAAACTGTCATAACAATTTTGACTCCCAAGACTGACTCATACCTGGAAAATGCCAAATCTATCAGGCATAATAAGCAAAGAATCTGTAATATCACATAAACTGTGAAACTATTTATAAAAATGTCAAATCCCTCAAAAAATGACAGAATATCACAGCTCTAAGACAAAGAAAAGACACCATGTGTTTGGGATCTAAGAAACGTTTCCAAAAAGGAAAAGAATCAGAAGATTGTCACAACAAAATATAAAAGTAATCCTTGCCAGAGTAAGAATTGCTTTTAAAAGTAGTTGGAATGACTGCCTACTGCAATACTCTGAAAACTTACAACTTACAAGCAGGAAAGTGATGTGCTTATTAGATTTGCAGACTCTAAATTCTCAAAATAATTGAATTATTCATAAGATGGATGATTTCAAACAGATTAAAAAAAGAAAGCTCTATCAATTCGTTATGAGGGTTCCCACTATTTTCCTTACACCAACTGATTCTTTGAAACATCAGCTTGTCTAAACAAGGCAAACTTATTAATCTGATCACGACGACGAAGTAAAAGTGTCTCCAAAGACTGTCAATTAATGGTGACATTATTTTATCCTCTAGGTTTTTTTTTAAAAGATTTTATTTATTTTTAATGAATTAATTTTGCTTTTGGCTGCGCTGGGTCTTCGTTGCTGCGTGGGGGCTTTCTCTAGCTGTGGTGAGTGCGAGCTAATCTCCAGTTGTGGTGCGTGGGGTTCTTATTGCCAAGCCTTCTCTGGCTGCTCTAGGGCGTTCAGGCTTCAGTAGCCGTTTCCCCAGGCCCTAAAGCATGGGCTCAGGAGCCACGTCCCCCGGGCCCTAGAGCACGGGCTCCGTAGGTGTGCACCCCAGGCCCTAGAGCCGGAGTTGCGTCCCCCGGGCCCTAGAGATCACGCTCAGGAACCGTGTCCCCCGGGCCCTAGAGCACGGGCTCAGGAGTTGTGGTGCACGGTCTTCATTGGTCCTCAGCACGTGGGGGCTTCCTGGACCAGGGATCGAACTCGTGTCTCCTGCACTGGCAGGCTGTTTAAGCTTCTAGTTTTAATTAGTGATTAGGAAGGGGGAACGGCAGGACTTCGGTATCATTTTGCCTGAAGAACTGAAGATGGGGCTTCTATCACAGAGACACAGCCCTTTTGGGCAAATCTGCCTGTAAGTGGAAAAAGTACTTGTGAAATGAGATGGAGGAGAACACTCTCATTTGCCCCTGCAGCTCAGATCATTTGCCCCTGCAGCAGTGTTTGAAGGGATCAGATCACGGTGAGTGGAGTGGCCGCCGCGCCCTCACCTGTTCTCTGTCTCCAGCTCATTCTTGCGGAGGTTGGCGTCATCCAGAAGGCTCTGCAGCAAGGCAATCTTCTCATTGTCGGAACCCTCCTGGTTGATTTTCAACATCTTATTCTCATGCTGAAGACGAATGAGCTTCTCCCTGAGAGCGGAAGAAAAACAGATTAACATGGTTATCAAAATCCAGCGAGGCACCATTACAGATTTAATACGTAGAACAGAAATGAAAGAAAAAAAGAACCTGCAAGAAATTTAGCTCCTAACTGGCTGAGACAGCACATCTCAGGTCTCAAACCTTTTCTTTTTATAATAGAATTGATGGTATGAAGATAAACAATCTCCAAGTATCATGATGTATAATGAATGAGGTTTCAAAATCCTATTTTCTTTCTGATTTAAACATTTACACATTCTGCCAAACTGCTCAAAAGAAGAGCTGTATAACCACAAGAAAAAAAAATGTTTTTGTAGTTCTCTGTGGCGATGGATACTAACTGAACTTACTCTGGTGATCATTTCACAACATATATGTATCCTTCATTCACATGTCAAATCATTATGTTGTACACCTAAAACTACTACAGAGTTATACGTCAATTATATCTCAATTAAAACACTGTATCTCTTTATTTTTAGTTTATGAGGTTTCTAACTTTTCCACACCCTTAACATTAGTGAAAATTATCACTTTTAATAGATTTTTGCAAACTGGAAAAGAAAACCTCACTATGTGTCAAGAATACTGACCTATGTCAATACTGGTCTATTAACGTGTTGAGAAGTTTCACCCCTTGCACTGTTTCACCTTGGTAGCTCTTGTAGACACAGAGCATATTTTAATTTTACTGAGTAATACTCAGTAGAAGCCATTTTGTTGAATCTTCATCATTGTTCTTTTCTCTCAGTTTAAAAATTCAACTTCATTACCTAAAAGCGTCCTTAAAATTTGTTTTTTGGACACAACCATTTATTTATAGGGGCTTCCCAAGTCGTGCCAGTGGTAAAGAGCCTGCCTGCCAATGCAGGAGACGTAAGAGACGCAGGTTTCATCCCTGGGTTGGGAAGATCTCCTGGAGAAGGAAATGGCAACCCACTGCAGTATCCTTGCCTAGAGAGTCCCATGGTCAGAGGAGCCTGGTGGGCTACAGTCCACAGGGTTGCAGAATCGGACATGACTGAAGCGACTTAGGATGCAGCATGCATTTATTTATAAATATTCATAAAATAAGTATTTATTTGTGAAACAAATTTTATTGGTCCAATAATAAAGTACCATATCAGATGGCAAAGAAGTAAAAGGTATTTAAGATGCTTCCAAAATTGGTGTTGCGTTACACACCTTCTGTACTTAAACAAATGCTAACAATAATAAATACTGTCTTCATTTATTCAACAAATGTTTGAATGCCTATGGCAACTTTCACAGTTTATAACTTTTACATAACTGTTATTTTAGCTAATACCTCCAAGGATGCTATCAAGAATCAAGGCTGGTGTTAACTTAAAAAGGGGGCAAATTAGCCCAAATAAGGTAAAAGCAATATTCAGGATTAATCATTATCCTTTTGCTGGACAGCTGATGCTTTCCAATCATTTACTCATTCTCATACATAAAGCCAGGCATACACTAAAATAAACAGAATATTTAAAATACAAATGTAAGGAACTTCTGAGGGAAGAGCAACAGAGACAGGGCAATGTTTCCTCCTGACTCTGCTTCTGTCTTCCCCAGACCATTTCTTGAACTTAGGTAATAAATCTCAGCGACTAAGTATTTTGCAGGCTAATGGCTAAGCATAACCTTTGTCTTTGGGCCACGTGGTTTCACGGCTAAGTGTCTGCTGAGGATACCCAAGCAGAGATGTGTCTGTCTGCATGTGTGAGACCCTGTCCTCCCCAAGAGAGAAACCAAGCTTCTGTACGGCCAGCTGAGAAGGTCTCTAACGTGCTGAAATCAAGGACACAGAGCCTCGAGTTCAGATTGAAAGTGTCAGTGATAAAGAGTAAGGAACTGGTCCTCTATATCACAGAGGAGTAAGTTTTCTACAACAATACTGTGAAGTGTGACTGGACTTCACCATCTCCTTACCTGATTTCCGGTGTGACGATCTCTGCTGCAAGACTGTCTGAAGACTCCTGACTTCCCAGAGGCATCAACCCTATAAACACACAAGCACTGACTCAAGGTCAAGAGAGACCACAACCACCTCCTTTAGTCCCTATATGAACCCTACTTTGAGCATTAAAGTACAAAAACTATGTCACAGTTGCCTTCCATCATCATCATCATTTTAACATTTTTAAGTGTACAGTTGAGTAACGCGAAGTCCTATGCTGATGCTAAGGCACCATTTTGTGGAAACATCACTACTGTCTATTTCCAAATGCTTTCATCACTCAATACATAAAATCTGTAACCATTAAGCAGTAACTACTCCCCACTGCTTTCTCCTTTAGCCCCTTGTAACTTTAATGCCAACATCTGGCCATTCTAGATACCTCACGCCAGCATCTGTCCTTCGGTGTCTGGCTCACTTCACCTAACACGCTGCTTTCAATATTCATTTATGTTGCAGCATTTATGAAAATTTCATCTCTTTATATGGCCCAATAATATTCCATTATACATACATATCATATTTTCTTTATTCATTTATCTGTTGACGGACACATGGTTGTTCCTGCCTTTTGGCTAATGTGAATAATGCTGCTGTGAACATTGGCATACCAGGATCTAGTTGAGTCCTTGCTTTGATTCTTTTGGGTATATACTTAGGAACAGAATTTTTAGATCATATGATAACTTTAACTTTTTATTATAAAGAACCATCAAACTCTTCCACAGTGGCTGACCCAATCTTACATTCCCACCAGCAATGCAAGAGGGCTCTGATCTCTCCACATCCTCATCAACATTTCTTATCTCCATTTTCCTTCTTTTTTGATGACAGCCATCCTGATGGATATGAAGTGGGACCTCAGTGTGGGTCTGATCTGCATTTCTCTAATGACTAACGATGTTGAACACTGTTTCATATACAAATTCTGGCCATCTGGATATCTTTGGAGAAACGTGTCTTTAAGTCCTTTGCTTGTTTGCTGCTAAGTTGTAGCAGTCCTTTATACTCTCTGGACATCAACCACTTATCAGATAAAGGATCTGCAAATATTTCCTCCCATCTTGCACTCCACCTTTTCACTCTATTGACAGTGTTCCTTGACACGGAGAAGATTTTAATTTTGATGAAGTCCAGTTTACCTGTTACTCCTTTTGCTGCCTGTGCTTTTGGTATCAATTCCAAGGAACCCCTGCTGAATCCAACATCATGATGATTCTCTATGGTTTCTTCTTAAAGTTGTACAGTTTTAGTCCTTACATTTAGGTTTCCATTTTGACTTCCTTTTCGTATATGGTATAAGGATGGACACCTTCCTTCTTCTGGATGTGGACATCCAGCTTTCCCAGCACAATCTTCTTGAAAGACTTTCCTTTCCTGCACTAAGTTGTCTTGATGCTCCTCTTGAAAATCAGCTGACCGTCTACGGGAAGGTTTATTTCCAGGCCCTTTATATTCGGCTCCATTGGTCTATACATCTGCCCTTTCACCTATACATACTATTTGGATTACTCTAACATTTTACTAAGTTTTAAAATCAGGAAGTGTAAGTGCTCAAGCTAATTTTTTTCTTTTTCAAGATTGTTTTGGCTTTTCAGGATCCCTTGAAAGTCTATGTAAACTTTAGGCTGGGTTTTTCTATTTCTGCAAAAAATACTATCAGCATTTTGATAAGAATTGCACTGAATCTGTAGATTGTTTCCGTGATGTCATCTTAACAATATTAAGTCTCCAATGAACATGGATATCTTCCCATTTAGGTTTTGATTTTTTTCAGCAGTGTTTTGTACTTTTCAGGGTACAAGTGTCTTTCTGGTTAGATTTAGTCCCAAGTATTTTATTCTTTTTAATCCTATTGTAAATCAAATTGTTTTCTTAATTTACTTTCCATATTGTTCACTGCTAGTGTATAGAAATGTAACTCATTTTTGTTGTTTGATTTTATATCCTGTAAATTTGCTGAATTCATTTTATTTGTTCTATTTTTTTTCGTGTGTGTAGTTTTTAAAGGGTTTCAACATATAAGAGCATGTCATCTGCAAACAGAAATATTTTTGGTTCTTCCTTCCCAATTTAGATTTTTTTTCTTTGTCCAATTGCTCCGGCTAGAACTTCCTGTAGCATGTTAACCGAAGTATAGAAGTGGTGGTAGCAGGCGTCACTGTCTTATTCCTGATCTTAGAAGAAAAGCTTCTGGTTCTTCATCACCGAGTACGCTGTTAGCTGTGGGTTTCTCATACGACCTTCCTCATGCTGCAGAAGTTTCCTTTCTAGTTTACATTATTTCTTTAATGAAAGGGTTTTGGACGTTGTCAGTTACCTTTCCTGCATCAATTGAGAGGATGATGTGTTTTTTCCTTCATTCTATTAGTGTGGTATATATTACACTGATCTCTATGTCTCTCTTATGCGAGTTTCACGTTGCTCAATTATAGCAGTTTTACAGTAACTTTTTTTCTGTTTTTTTGACATGGACCGTTTTTAAAGTCTTTATGGAATTTATTACAATATTGTTTTTGTTTTTTACATTTGCATTTTTTGGCCCTGAGGCATGAGGGATCTGAGCTCCCCGACCAGGGATTCAATCTGCACGGCCTGTGTTAGAAGGTGAAGTCTTAACCACTGGACCACTAGGGAAGTCCCTAAAGTAACTCTTGAAATCAGGATGTGTACGCTCTCTAGCTTTTTATTTTTTTTTGGTTATAGTGGACACTTTGTTTTTTCATATAAATTGTATCAGTAAAATCAGCTTGTCAATTTCTACAAAAAAGTCTGCTGAGAATCTGATTGGGATTGCACTGAATCTTTAGACCAATATGAAGAGAACTGCAGTCTCTCTCCACAACTGAATGTGGAATGTGTTTACCTTTATTTATATTTTTAATTTATCTTAGTAATGATTCATAGTTGTCAGTGTGGAAGTCTTGCATTTCTTTGCTAAACTTATTTGCAGTTCCTTCCTTAAGATAACTACTGTAATTTCACTTTCTGATTATTTACTAATAGTACACAGAAACGTATTTACACACTGATCTTGGACATTGAAACCTTGCCGAACTCAGCTGTCAGATCTCCTTTCCAATCTGAATGCCCTTCATTTCTTTTTTCTTTTTCTTCCGTGACTGCACTGGTGAGAAACTCCATGTTGAATACTGGTGGCTAGACTGAACAGCCTTGCTTTGTTTCTGGTCTTAGGGGAAAAGCATTTAGTCTTTCATCACTAAGTATGAGGTCAGTTGTAGGATGTTCACAGATGACCTCTACTAGGCTGCAGAAGTTTCCTTCTATTCCTAGGTTGCTAAGAGTGTTTACCATGGCTTATTTACAAAATGGAGACAGACTCACTGACATAGAAAACAAACTTAGGGTTACAAAAGGGGAAAGTGGGTGGGTAGGGGAATAAATCAGGAGTTCAGGATTGGCAGATGCAAGCTACTGTGTATACAATAAACCATAGGACTTCCCTGGTGGTCCAGTGGTGCAGAATCCACCTGCCAACGCAGGGCACACAGGTTCGAGCCCTGGGCCAGGAAGACTGCACACGCAGCGGAGCAGCTAAGTGCGTGAGCCACCACTACCGAAGCCCACACGCAGAGAGCCCGTGCTCCCCACCAACAGAAGCCACGGCAACGAGCAGCTGGAGCACTCTAACGAAGAGCAGTCCCCGCTCACACTACTAGATAAAAGCCCACACGCAGCAACAGAGACCCAGCACAGCAAGAAAAGAAACAAACAGAGAAACAAAATTATAAAAAAAAAAAAAAAAACTGAGCTAGGGTTTGATAAGCTGGTTCAGAAATAGGTGAAGAGGATAAGGAAAGACAGTGGTGACGAGAACACAGCTGAAATGCAGGTATGTAGGCTGGGTGACCTGGGAAAGAAGGCCATCAGCATGGTCATTAGAGGCCACAGAGGGGGCTGAAGGAGGATGGAGCGAATGAACAGGTTTGGCAGAAAGAGGGCGCAGGGAAAAGGAGGCTGCAGTCAGAGGAAAAGAGACAGTCTAGTTTCAGGCAACAGGAAAGCCAGGGGCTGGAAATACGAGTGGGAGTGAGCAGATGGTGAAGTGTACGAGCACCCAGCCAGGCTCACGTGCTCCCCAAGAGGTGGAAGGTAAATTCTCAGCTAAGTGCTGCTCCTTTCCTGTGAGGAGGAAAAGGTTTCTACTTTGGACGTTAAGTTCCCAAGTGGTGGGTGTTAGTGAACTGCTACCCACCTCACTTCTCAGCTGAAAGAAAGATCACTGATTTAGAAAGTCTGATATACTTTTAAAGAGGTCACTAGAAACTTTTCAGGTTTATTATTAACACAAATGATTTAACAAATGATTTATGCTTTTGATTTAATAAAACCCAAACATTTGAATGCATTCCCAGGTGGCACTAGTGGTAAAGAAACTGCTTGCCAATGTAGGAGACACAAGAGATGAGGCTTCAATCCCTGCGTTGGGAATATGGCAACCTACTCCAATATTCTCGCCTGGAAAATGTCACGGACAGAGGAGCCTGGTGGGCTACAGTCCACAGGGCTGCAAAGAGTCAGACGTGACTAAGTGACATATATATATATATATATATATATATATATATATATATATAATATATAAACATTTGAATATAAAATTAAAAAGTAGGTAAATAAATTTGGTCTCATAACTATTGTCTATTTTCCATAAAATCTGGGTAACAGTTCAAAATCTGTATCAATCTCATGGCCTCTTCTCCAACTTTAAGTTCTTGTTTTTTTGGTGCAATCATCTTAAAATGAATCCTAACATTTTTCCTGATACTACCTAAACAAATAATCTTGCTTGGGCTTCTGAAACATTGTTACCTTGAGTTGTGAGCTGTCCTTCCTGAGCCTGAACACAGCGAAGCTCTTCAATGGTTTCCTTCAGAGAATCCCTTTCCGATCTCAACCTCTGGAGGGACATTAAGAACAAGGGAGGTCAGCTTCAACCTTCACGAATTTACTCATTAGTGGTCTCTGCCTTACCTGACAGAATGATAAACAGTGCGGAACATGAACATGTTACAGTTTTTAATCTTTTACAGAACAATCACAGAAGGAAAAGATTAGGTTTTTTCCAGTTTAACCATACTGAATATAGTCCACGGGCAAGGCAGTATCTTATCTAGTTCACCGTAAGAAACAAAACTATCCACTCCATTCTTAACAATGAGTATCTTATTACGTAAATACAATTCTTTTCATGAAACATAAAAGTCACACAACAAAGACAGTTCATGAATTATGACAAAGTAAAAATACTTTTAGAAGCTTCAAAATATGCTGAACAACAAAAAGAATTGTGTCCTCTGTAGTAAACATATAGAAAACAGAAAAGCTACATAAATTTATAGCAAATCACAAGTAAGATGATGGGAAAGAAGCATCAGTGGTACAAAAGTTAAATATACAGAAAATAAATTAGAATGAACAGTCTCTCAATCTTTTATTTTAGATCTATTTCTGAAACACAAATATGAATCTTCCTTAATTTAAAAATCAACAGGTGCAGGGAGGTCGAATCCGATGCTCTCTGACAACTCAGAAGGGTGGGAGGCGGGAGAGTGTTCAAGAGGGAGGGGACATGCATGTACCTATGGCTGATTCATGTTGACAGATGGCAGAAACTGACACAATACTGTAAAGCAATTAGCTGCCAATTAAAAATAATTTGAAAAATCAATAGGATCTCTAAACTTTAAATTTATAAACAGAACAAGAAATTAACGTACCCAAAATAAGAATTAAATATCATTTTCTTAATTTTGACACTGATCAAAACCAAAATGCCAATATACATACTCACATCCTTTTCTTTTTGAAGACTGTCAACTTTTTCTTTTAGCCGCTTATATTCAAAATCTAATTTATCGGCTTTCTTCGATTCTTCAGATAATCTATTTTGCAGTTCTACTACCTGGTATAGAAAGGTATCATTAATTTTTATAATTTGACACATTAGAAATTATCAAATTTCTTCTACAGATCTATGAAGATTATCTTCCCCACAGATACTAAAAAAAATAGATAAGTTACAGAAGCCTGACTCAGTGGAGAGAACCTAGGTACAGAAATCTGCCTGGATACTGTGGGTTCTAAAACCAGACCATCTGGAAGAACAAATGCTCAAACCTAGAAAAACCTACAGGACTTTTGTTTCCTGTAACACAGGTAACTGGGCAGTCTGGAAGTCCTTTCAGCATGAAGCAAAAGAAATGCTAAGGGGGAATAATGTCCGATGGCATTGATAAGCTTGTAAGAAAGCCTGGGAGGTCAGTTCAGTTCAGTTCAGTCGCTCAGTCGTGTCCGACTCTTTGCGACCCCATGAATCGCAGCATGCCAGGCCTCCCTGTCCATCACCATCTCCCGGAGTTCACTCAAACTCATGTCCATCGAGTCGGTGATGCCATCCAGCCATCTCATCCTCTGTCGTCCCCTTCTCCTCCTGCCCCCAATCCCTCTCAGCATCAGTCTTTTCCAGTGAGTCAACTCTTTGCATGAGGTGGCCAAAGTACTGGAGTTTCAGCTTTAGCATCATTCCTTCCAAAGAAATCCCAGGGCTGATCTCCTTCAGAATGGACTGGTTGGATCTCCTTGCAGTCCAAGGGACTCTCAAGAGTCTTCTCCAACACTACAGCTCAAAAGCATCAATTCTTCGGCTCTCAGCCTTCTTCATAGTCCAACTCTCACATCCATACATGACCACAGGAAAGACCATAGCCTGGGAGGTCATCAGGGGCTAAAACTAGAGTGGAGGTTTGTGAGGAAGCTACGGGCACTGTGAGATGCCACCGGAAGTGCCAGGGGCCCAGGCCTTTAACATATTGGGAGGCAGGTGGTGGCTGTTAAACCATCTTGGATTCTGAAAGGTAGTGAGTCAGTAAATAGGTAGGTTAGGGAAAAAAATCCATCAGCTGGCAAAGTCAGTAAGGAAACTTGCCTGCCTTAAAGTGAGTGTTCTGGGTTTTATAAAGTGTAACTTGAAAATGTGTAACCATAGCATGTGGATAGATGGATTTGTGTTAGAATTTTTGCCATATGTCTTGTCTGGCAAACCCTAAACCAAGCAATTAATTTAAGTCACCCTGGTTGGTAACACAGTGGTAAATTTGGCATACGAAACACACGTATTGCCTGGAAGAACACAGCCTCAACCAGGTCCCCAGTACTCTCAAAGCTAAAGATGAGAGCAAAACCCCAAATCACGAAAGTGTTAAAGAAATAAACCACTAAGAACAACAGCAGAAAAACATGAACAGTACGAACAAAAGCAAAATAGAAGCATAAGCCCTCCAAGCAAGTTAAACTGGGGTTATACTTAAAGAAAAGAAAGAAACCTCAATTATAAAAGGAATAAAATACCACTAAATATGATCACGTAGACGTGAATAGCCACCAAAAGAGAAGTTGCAGAAAGAGAAGTATTACAACAAAAAATAAAATAACATTAAGCTCCAGATCAGAAACTAGTTCATGGGGTCGCAGAATTGGACACAACTTAGTGACTGAACAACAAGATCAGAAACAGAGAGAATGAGTATAATATTTCTATATTCTACAGCACAATTTCACCATAATAATTATAGGTGTAGAATTCTTTTTTATGTATTCAGTTTGTAATTCACGGTTAATACTAAATCTGATGTCTTTCATTAATTCTGAAAAACGCTCAGCCATTCTTTCCTTCAAATAATGTCCCTCTATAATTCTGTTCTTCTCTCTGGAACTCTGATAAAATCATTTCTTATTTTAATTTAATACCCTTTAATCACATTCATAGCTTCTTTGGACTACATTTAACTTTCAGTAATCCTTTCAACTTAGTTGTATGCTGAAAATTTTCATAATGAAATGTGGAAAAATGTATTCGCCAAAAAACCCCACCAGCCATACATGGTGTACAGGGCTGTTCTAGTAAAACGTCTCTGTTACAGTAAGTGAATATAACTTTGATGCCAAAATCAGAAGACAAGGAAAGCATGAGATAGAAAACTGAGTAAACTAAGTGTAGAGGTAAAATATTCCAAGTAAAATAAACCAAGTGAATCTAACAACGTGAAACAACAAATAAACCTGCTACGACTGAACTGAGCTTATCTCAGGAAGGCAAGGATGGTCAAGCACAGGGATCTATCGATACAGTTCATCAGATTAACAGGAAGGAGAAGCAGCACAGGCGTCTCTCAAAGGTGTAGCTGATTAAATTCAACATCCGCTTATGAAAAACACTCATGAAATTAGGAATACAACGAAATTTTGTTACTCTTAAGAAAAGGTGGCTACCGAAACCAAAAGCAATCCTTATAATATACTGGTAAAACATTTAAAGTACTGCATAAAAAATCAACAACAAGAAATGGTTGTCTATTATTATTGCTTCTGTTCAAGACTATAGTAAAGGTCAGGCATGCTGACTAAGAAGGAAAAAAAGGATATGCTGTAAAAAGAAACAAATAAAAAGATTTTTATTTGTGTAAAATATGACTTCTGACAAGAAAACTAATAGACGTCGTTAGAAGTAATATGGGGGCCTTCCATGCTGGTCCAGGGATTAAGACCCTGCCTTCCAGCGCAGGGGACTCAGGTGCCATCCCTGGTCAGGGGGCTAAGATCCCACATGCCTTATGGCCCAAAAGTCAAAGCATAAAATAGAAGCAATATAAAAACAAATTTAATAAAGACCTCAAAAATGGTCCCCCCTCCCAGAAGTAGTAATACGGGAATTGGACAAGATTGTAAAATCAGCATACAGGCCTTCCCTGGTGGTCCAATGTTTAAGAATCTGCCTGCCAATGCAGGGCACGTGGGTTCAGTTCTTGGTCTGGGAAGATCCCATATGCTGCAGGGCAACTAAGCCCGTGCGCCACAACCACTGAGCCCAGGTGCCACAGTTACTGAAGCCCGTGCTCCTAGAGCCCAGGCTCTGCAGCAAGAGAGGCCGCTGCAAGGATACACCTGAGCGAACCTCAATAAAGAGGATTCCCCGACTGCTGCAACCAGAGGCAGTCTGAGCACAGCAGCCAAGACTCAGTGCAATACATTAAGACATAACAGAAGTATCTGCTGTAGGGACCAATCGATAACCTCTGGATAAGAACCAAGTTTCAGAGGTGAAAAACCAAACACCGTGGAAACAAGTCAGTGGACTCTGATGAGCCAGTGTGACTCTGGGGAATTCAGCTGCAAACAACGTCAAGAAACCAGGCCAACCTTCTTACCTGTCTCTTATACGTCTCGAGTTGACTCCGAGCCGCGTTGGCTTTTCGCAGCTCCTCCTCTAGACTGACTGTGTTCTGCATATACATAGTATTCTTTTCTTCTAAGAGCTTAACTTGCCGCCTCAAATCACCTAGATCTTCTAGCTTCTTCTTATATGATTCTACTTGGCCTTCTAGTTTAGAAACTTTATCAGAAGAATGTCTAGAACGAGATGGGAAACCAGGAATCACAAACACACCCACAGTTGTAAAGCTGCTGTAGACAGGGATAAACCAAGAAGATCGCCAGGAAGTAACATGTTCTAATGAAATGACGAGACCAAAGGTCGAGTCCAGCTTAGTTTTTTGGGCAGGTTCAAAAGTATGACCAAAGTGACAGCAAAATTTGTAATGAAGAACATTACATAAAATTTAAGGAATGCACGCAGGAGCAGGTAGTCACAGAGTTCCATGCAGCACAAAAGCAAAATATACTGTACAGTGTCCAAATAATTTGGCAACTGGATGTTATTAGTGACCAGAGGAACAGCTGTTTCAGAGGAGCAGTTGGGGGGGGGCGGTGGCGAACTCTAGTGGGTTAAGGAGAGAATGTAAACCTGACCCCGTGTAATCTAAATCTGTTCTGGAGAGAAGCAGAGAGTAATACTTCTCTCACTGTTTCTAAGAAGAGAGGAACCGAAACATACAAATAGATGCTTGGCGAGGGTGGGTGGGGGGGTGGCCGGAGATTCAAATGGGAAGAGAAGTGATAACTGATGTGGCACCGGTCCCTGCAGAGCCAAGAAGAGTTCAGACCAGAGCACCAGGAGTCAGCAGTGGACGGGGCACCAGTCTGCACGCAGGCAGCAGAGGCCAAACACGGTGGAGATGCAGGAGACAGCACGCAGCGGGTCCACGGGTCATGACCCCGTCCCTCGGTGCAGGGGGCAACGTCATGCACCGAGACTGCAGCTCAGGAGGCGGGGGGCGGACGGAGAGGTCAGAAGAGTCAGGAAAACTCAGAGCAGCGACAAGCTAGGTGGGGACAGAGCCGTCCACGGATGGGCAGCAGAACGGGGGGCACATGGGGGGAGCCCAGAGGAGGGCGAGGATCATCAGTCTGCAGGAGGACAAAAATGACATCACTACGTGATTTTCTCTATTCGTTCTCAGCATTTAAAGAGCCAAAGGGTAAGATACAGATGGTTGGAATGATCCAACGGAGGACAGGTTAAACAGGCAGAACGGTGGAGAACCGAAGCAGCAGGGAGCAAGGGGCCCGGTGAGAGCGCAGCTGAGTCCAGCAAGGAAATGAGCCTCGTGGGGGAGACAGGATCTGAGCAAGTGGACGACGGATCAGCCGGACGACACAGAATGACAACCCAGGAGCAGCAGAGAGAAAGCTCACAGCTACGCAAGCATGAAGTGCTGGTCAGAGATTAACTCCTACTTAACCAACATTTATATGCAGCACTTACTGCCAGATACTGTTCCAAGTGCCTAGAAACATAGGCTCACTCAGTTCCACATGTCAGCCTGAGTGGGCATGTGTACTATTCCCGCTTTACAAGATGAGAAATGGTTCCATGGAGGTGAACCCCGGGGGCCTGGCGGGTCTGAGATCCCACAGGGATGGGGGGCTGGGTTACCTAAGAACATCTATTTCATCCTTCAGAGACTGAGCATCGTCTGCCAGAGTGGTCAGCTCATCGTTCTGCTGCCGAAGTTCAGAGATCTCCTTCTCCAGCTCTTCACAGCGTATTCGATAGTCATCTTTGGCTGCTTCAAGCCTGTCATCAAAACGAAACAGACCCAGAAAGCTCTACTGTCTAATAATTCTTCTTAGAACAGCAAAAGTAAGTTAAAAACAATGACAATATGTTCTTCTTGAACTTGTCTCCCACTTTTGTGACCATATGCCGTATTTCCAAGTTTTAACTATCCTGGAAACAGATTCTGCTGTTCTAAGACTTGAAGAAAGACAACAACTGCCATCCTCTACTCAGAAAGGTAGACACCAAGTGCTATTTTTCAAAATATATCAGCTATTAAGTTTTATTTTTAATTAGGAAATGAACATACTCCCTTTAGAAATTTAAAAAAATGCAGAAAAACAAAGAAGATAAAAATCATGCATTACTCTAGGCAGGTACCTACTGTTAACATTTATGGAGTGTAACTTCCAGCCTGACTTCTTTTCATAGATCTTTTCACCTCTCAAATATGGATAATATGGTTCCTAATTTATTTTAATCTGTTGCTGCTTTTTTGGCCGTACCTCACGGCTTGTGGGACTGAACTCAGCCCCTCTGCCATAAAAGTGCAGAGTCCTAACCACTGGGCTGCTGGGGAATTCCATGTACGAATCTGTTTTGCTTAACACATACACCTTTCCTTTGGATTTACAGGATTCTCTCTCACGTCACAAATATTTATCACTGGTTATTTTAATTTTGTTTATGTATTTAAAGCATAAGACTCCGAGTTTTTATCCAATTCAACTAATGAATCTCACCCTTCATAATTTTTGCTTCTAATGCACAATTAGAATTTTTTTCTTCTAATTCGTTAATTTTCTGTATTTATAGGGTTTCATTTTTTTAACAGTAAAGTTTTCAATTTCTCTGGAAACCATTTGGGTATATGATACAGAGCAGGAATCTAACTTTTCCTGTCAAAACACCTACCAATCATTCCCAAACTATTTAACAAATAAACTTTCCCTACTGGATTAGAAAATGCCACTTTTATCATATTATAAATTTTTATATATACTTGGACTGGTTTATGGATCATTTGTGTCACTGGTGTCTGTATTTTGTTGCACGGGTACCAAGCTGTTTCCATTAGGGTAAGCATTACAATTTTTTCTTCTTCTTCATTTATATACTTATGAGCAGAATTTTCCCGGTGATACTAGTTACTGCTAGAAAGACCTGGGACATAAGCAAAGGTGAACAAAACCCTCTCTCTCTTAAATGTTTATTGGTTCTAAGGACTTCTCAGTTGGTTCTCTTCTATTTTCTGGGTGGACACACATTATCTATAAGTAATGATCATTTATTTTTTTGTCTTTCCAGTATTTTAATCTCATTTCTTTTTCTTATTTCATTTTCTAGAAAAGTAACAACACTAAATCTTATATAGCTTCTATGTGCCAGGCAATATTCTTAAAGTACTTTACATATATTAATTCATTTAATGCTCACAAAAATTCTAGAGGGTAGACAAAACTATTAGACCACCTTAGAGAAATGGAGGTATGCCGAAGGTTATACAGCTAGCAAGGGGCAAAGCCAGGATTTTTAGAGTGTCAAGAAAAAAGTCAAATAATATTAACAGATTAATACTCATCTTCATCTTATATTCTTAACTTTACTGACAATTTCATGTACCAAGCTTATTGTTTATTCTTCCTTTTCCTTTAACTTATGGAGGAGGCATAATACATTTATCTACTGTAATAGATTTAATAGTTACTATAACAGATTTAATAATATTTCTGGGATAAAGCTTATTTTTACTATAGCACTGGATTGAGTTTGCTACTCTTCTTTTCAGATTTGTTTAAAGAATACTGATAAATGAGATGTTAGCCATTTGAAAATAATAGTAATAAACCCATTATGTTAATACAATATATTGTTTATGAAACACAACTACTTTCTAAAAATGGTGAGAAGAGTGGCAGTGTTTTTTACATTCTGTGATTCAAATCACTGGTTTACTCGAAGACAGCTGGGTTCTCCTGTTTCTACATGCGTCTGATGTGAGGGTTTTTTGGCTGAGGTTCATGAAGGAAATCCAGTCTAACAGATATGCAGCTGGAAGAGAGGGCCTGAAGACTCTCCGAAAGGGTCCTCAGATCACAGTCTGAACTGCGGCTGCAGACCAGAAGCAATGGACTATTTGCCTTAGGTTTCGGGGAAGACTAAGAAACTGCACTTTTTTCTGGTCAAGGCAAACAAAACAAAACAAAACATCACAGCACTGGAGAAAAATAAAGACTGGTAGATACGTAACCGTATCAAGTTAGTGGATAAGTAACGATACTTAATTTCACCCACACTTTTAACACTGAAAATCTATGGCTAGGTAATAAATGGGTCATGATACATTTTCTAGAAAATCGTAACACAGTATTTTTATCATCCTGCCAGGTCCTTAGACTTTACGCTCTGTTCTGTCTTGCAGGACACCAGATTTTCCTTTTACCACCCGACTGCCTGTGGGCCCTCTTCCTTTGTGGCCCTTTCCTCCTCGAGAAGATGTGTTAGAGGACAACTCCCTTACATCGGCTTGCCCTTTAACTACATCTGTCTCTATAAACGTCACCCCTGGCCTTTCTCTTATGCCCTTAAACTGTGCGCTGGAAGGCACAATCTTTAAATTCCATGCCTGGTTAAAAAAAATTTTTGGGGGGGGGGGGGGGGCATCTGGCCCTTTAAGAAGATACACTTAATTTGAAATCCTATCCCTGCAGTTTGTGATCTAATTTCCTTTTTTTGTTTTAAATTTGATTTCCAATTTTGAGTGAACTTAATCTCTCCAGTGACCATTCCTACTCACCCTCAGGCCCCTTTGCTAGTTCTTCCTGATGTTTTTCTCAGTCTGACTTTAGTTGTCTCCAAGCACCTGGTGGGGTGGGGGTGGGATCTGCTCCTTCCCTTCATCTACAGTCACGGTTCAACTGGGGCGTTCTGTCTGCAAGTCAGGTTGAGGGCGAGAACTTTCCTAGACGTGTGTTCATTTCACAGTGTGTGGAAAGACTTTTGGGAAGTGGCTAATCACAGAGCCACCTTGGTCTGCAGCTACCCGGAAGCCCTAACACTATATTCTTAACTGCCAAAGACATTACCAGATTTTAAAGGATTAGAGCTGAGTGAGGGGTCCTTTACCTGAATGTTTCTTCCTGGAGCTGCTCTAACTGAGTCTGGAGCTGCAGATGCCTCCTTCCTGCTGGACTGTTAGGATCTTCTATAGAATCTGATTGATTAAGTCTTTCCATTAATACCTGATTCTCGACCAACAGACTGCTTTTCTCCTCCTGCAGTGCTGCGACCTGTTAGAATGTAGAAAGACAGGGGTTGTTTTCTCCAATTACGCTGGAATCTGCATTAATCACTTGTAAATCACCATTATGAATTGTGTGTGTGTGTGTTAGTTGCTCAGTTGTCTCCAACTCTTTGTGACTCTGCAGACTGTAGCCTACCAGGATCCTCTGTTCATGGAATTCTCTAGGCAAGAATACTGAAGGGGGTGGCCATTCCCTACTCCAGAGGATCTTCCCGACCTACACTGCAGGCAGATTCTTTACCATCTGAGCCGCCAGGGAAGCCATTATGAATTAAAGCCTGTTTTTAAAGAAGTACAAGTAATGTCCACTTAAAACATTTATATTATTTAGGAATATTGTACAGACAGACCAGTATGTAAAAGCAAGCAATAATTCATTTTTAAAATTTCCTATTTGAAAAGACAATTCACCAAAGAAGACATGTAAAAGGCTTCACAGGTGGCTCAGTGGTAAAGAATCCACCTGCCAATGAAGGAGATGCAAGAGATGCAGGTTCGATCCCTGGGTCAGGAAGATCCCCTGGAGTAGGAAATTGCAACCCACTCCAGCATTCCTCTGGGGAAAATTCCATGGACAGAAGACCTGCTGTGCTACGTACATGTGGCCGCAAAGAGTAGGGCAAGACTGGGTGAGAAAGCAGATACACACCCAACGGCAACTAAGTACACAAAAGAGACACTCACGATTACTCGCCAAGGAAAAGCAAGTTGAGACCATAATGTTATATCCATACACTCACTCCCACTAGGAAGCCGAACATTAGAGACTGGCTGTACCAAACGCTGGTGAAGATGCACACAAGTGGGATTTGACACACCGGTGAGAATGTGTACTGTTCTGAACGCTGTGAATACCTGGTTTGCATTTTCCTAAAAAATTAATCATGGAACCACCGCATGACGCAGACAGTTTACTCTTAGGTATTTATTTACCACAGGGAAACAAGACATATGTCCACAAGGAGATGCAGAATGTTTATAGCAGCTTCGTTTGTAACAGCTTCCCTGGTGGCTCAGATGGTGAAGAATCTGCCTGCAATGCAGGAGACCCAGGTTCAGTGCCTGGGTCAGAAAGATCCCCTGGAGAAGGGAATGGCCACCCCTTCAGTTTTCTTGTCTGGAAAATCCCATGGACAGAGGAGCCTGGCGAGCTACAGTCCATGGGGTCGCAAAGAGTCAGACAGGATTGAGTGACTAACACAAACACAGAAAAACAAATATTTATCAACAGGTGAATAGCTAAATAACAGCACATCCATTCAATGGAAAACTGTTTGACAACAAAAGAATTAACTATTGATACCAACAATATGAATGAATCTCAAAAAAAAAAAAAGAAGCCAGGCAGAAAGAGAGTACAGTGTGTGTGACTCCTTTTACATGTGATTCTAGAAGATAAAAGCGAATCCACAGAGACAGGAAGCAGCGCCGGGACTGGAAGAAGACGACAGAGAACCCCGTTACCCTGACTGTGGTGATGCCAAGAGGCATCAGAATTGTACACTTCAAAAGTGGGCAGTTTACCTTAGGCCAACTACATCTCAAGAACCTGGAAAAGCAGAAGCCACCTCCACTTCCAATTCTCCATCTCCGCCCCTATTTCCTCTTGAACCTGTTCCAGCAGGGCTCCTGCCCCACCACCCCCAGGACCAGCGGAGCTCTGCTTCCTGCGGCTCCCAGAACACCTCCCTCTCCTGGTCCTCTCCATGGCCCTGCCTTGGGGCACCCATGGCTTTTCCCTCCTAAATTACACGGATGTCTTTCAGTAGCTGGGCTGTAAACACCACTTATTCACTGAGAGCGCGAATGTTTCTATTTCCAGCCTGGGATCCCAAACTGGGATCCTGTCCACGAAGCGTCTGACTTTAACCTGTGCAGGTGGGACTCTCACCTGCACCCCAGCCAGCCTGCCCGCCGTCTCCCCATCTCAGCAGTGCTAACTCTGTCCTTCCACTTGCTCAGTCAGGATCCGTCACAGCTCATCCTCACATCTACATCCACTCTTTCAGCAAACATCAGTGGCTCTGCCTTCAAACAGATTTCCGCCACTTCTTACCACCCCTCAATTCTGATTTAAGCCAACCTAAATTTTCACCTGATTGTTCCAAAGGCGTCTGAATCAGTCTCCATGAGTTGGCCCTCCCCCTCGGTCTAGTCTCCACCGAGGAGCCATCAAAACCCACGAAAATAAAACTCGGATCACAGGATGACTCTGCTCGCAAGCCTGCAATGGCTTCCCCTTTACTGAGCCTTTCCCAAGGCCTGTCTGGCCTCTGTGGACGGTTCCTCTCTCCAGCTCCACTCCGGTGCGCTGATCTGGACGCTCCTCCGGGGAAGACTGGGAGGCCAGCTCCTCCGCGTTGTTAGGATCTCTTACAAACTCGCTGCCTCCGCTGGCAGGCTTTGCTGACAACCCATCAGAACAAATTCCTCCCACCCTGCTCCCCCGAGTCTCCCTCTCTCTAGAACTCTTATCGGCACACGACAGACTGTATTCTTATCCTGTTTATTGTCTGTCTTCTCCGTGCGCACTAAGCACCTGGGGGCAAGGATGTTCATCCAGTTCTGTGTTCCCCTCAACTTCACTGTATCCACAGCAGCCACAGGGCAGGGGAAGGTCTGGAGTGGGTGCTCAATGTCTGTTGAATAAACGAATGCGTCTGAAATGCCAGCTGTCTATCTTGTCAGATTTCCATAACCGCATGAGTGTTTTCTCAGAATAGACCAACAGCTCAATTCTATACCGTGCGTCTATTTCTGCTCTTGTATTCTTTTTTAAATAAATATTTAAGGCTTTAAATCTTAAAAACTCATTTCTTTGTTCCTAATTTCTTTTAATTTATGTATTCATTTTAACTGGAGGATAACTGCTTTACAATGTTGTGTTGGTTTCTGCCATACATCGTCAATCAGTTCATGAAAGTGAAAGTCGCTCAGTCGTGTCTGACTCTTTGTGACCCCGTGGACTATATACGGTTCATGGAATTCTGCAGGCCAGAGGACAAGCTGTGAACAGCTCAGCCCTTCAGGGCCACGGGTCTCACCGTGGGTCCTCAGCCCCGACTCTGCAGCACAAAAGCAACACAGACAACACACCGAGCAATGAGCTGGCCTGTGCCACCACGTCACTCATGAGACAGAGGGCCAATCCCAGCGCACGACTGAATGTTATACTACCAAGGATAATACTTATATTCTGCTGGTGAAAACAACCAATCTTATTATCGTGAATAATTTATGCATAGCTACATTTTAAAATCTGAAAAGCAACTAACAGCACTCACATGTGTGCATGCTCAGTCGCTCAGTCGTGTCCAGCTCTGTGTGACCCCATGGACTGTAGCCCACCAGGCTCCTCTGTCCATGGGATTTCCCAGGCAAGAATCCTGGAGTGGGCTGCCATGCCCTTCTCCAGGGGCACTTACATTATGACTAGGTATTATTTACTATACAACCGAACAAGTCTGCTCTCATCACAATTCTACCTGCATCCGAAGCAACGACCAACTATTAATGCCTTCAAAGAAAATTGCTTCTGGCAGAAAACATCAGATCTGAGTACCACTACCCAGCTTAGTAAGTATCAATATGCGGCCAATCGTGTACCATCTGGACCTCGTCCACTCTCTCCTCCCCTCTGGTTTTGCTGTAAATCCAAGACAAATACATTTTATTTCTTATTCTCTTTTTATCAATGAAAGATTTCTTCAACTTCATTTTTAACTATTCTACTGGATTTTTATTTTGACAATTCTATTTTTAATTTACTTAAGTGTTCCTCTCAGTCTGAGGGGCTTCCCTGGTGGCTCAAACAGGAAAGAATCTGCCTGTAGTGCAGGAAACCTGGGTCTAATCCCTGGGTCAGGAAGATCCCCTGGAATACTAAATGGCACCCACTCCAGTATTCTTGCCTGGAGAATCCCATGGTAAGAAGACCTGGCGGACTACAGTCCACGGGGTCATAAAGCATCAGACACGACTGAGCGACTAATATTTCATGTGTTTCTTGATCTCTGACTTTTTTCTTTTGAAAACAGCATCTTGTCCTTACTTTAGAGATGCAGCATCTTTGCCAGTTTCACAGGGGCATTAAATAATCAAAGAGAAAACTTTTCTACTACCCCAATTTCTCTACTTCCTCTAGGGCTAGTTTCCTGTTCACCTTGACCCTGCTCTTTTTTGCTACGCATTTTTCTTCACATGCTCTCTGTAAACTCGAGAACCCAGAAAGGTCAAAATGCAAAGAGCCTAACCCTGCGGTACTAACACTGAGTCTATCGTCCCATACTTCTGTTCGCTTAACTCCTTAGAAGAGCACCCTCTGGTAGCAAGCTGGCTTCAGGTCAGGGTGTCTGCAGCGGGTGACACGCGTTGGGGGCGCTCTCCTCCAGGAGACCCCGTTGTACCTCGCTGCAGCCTTCTACCATGTGGGGGTGGGGGTGGGGGGCTCCGTGCCATTCTCTGGGGTTTGGCTACAGCAGCCCATCCCTCTTTATTGTTATTTTTAAAACTATTTATCTTTGTTTTTGGTGGCACTGGGTCTCTGTCGTTGCGCTTGGGCATACTAGTTGCAGCAAGTGGGTGCCACTCTCCAGCTGGGGTGCCCGGCCGTCTTATTTGGTGGCTTCTCTTATTGCAGAACATGGGCTGCAGGCGCCCAGGCTCAGTAACTACGGCCCTCAGGCCCTACAGTGCGGACTCAGAAGTTGCGGGGCACAGGCTTAGCTGCCCTGCAGCATTTCCGGGGCCAGGGATTGAACCCACATCCCCTGGGTTGGCAGGCAGATTCTTACCTATTGGAACACCAGAGAAGTCCCCATCCCCTCTTATAAGAGTTCCTGGTCACTGCATTACTCCTCTTAGGCCATTCAGCACTTTTCCCAACTGTCTTTGGCCTTCAGAAGTGGATAACGAGTGTGGTGCGCTATTGCTGGCTGTAACCGAGCTGCTTGTTAAATACTCAGGAGACAGGTGAGCCGACTGTTAAACCATTAGCAACTGGTACTGGTCACCGGGAGTGTGTATACCGTGGAGACTGGCAAACACTACAAAAGTCAGGACTTTTAAAAATCTCCCCCTGTCTCCTGAGTGCTGGTCTCCCTCCTCTTTCTTTCTGTGGGCTTATCCCATTTTCATTCATTTATCGTGAATTTACTGGAGTTGTGAGAAGGAAGGAAAACTCTGATCTTTGCTAGGTCTGCACTCTTTTCCCAGGATTTTTCTTCTCTAATTAGGCTGTGTTATAGTCAAACTGAACTGCAAGAGGGACCCACTGTGTGCGGTGGGACCCACAGAGTGCATTTCAGACAGGTGGTCTGGGAACAGCCCTCTTACCTGCAGATCCAACTCGTGGCACCTTTGAGCAATTTCTTCCTTGGCCGACAAAGCTTCGTTTAGTTCTTCTGAAGTTTTCTTCAGCTGGGCAGAGACAAAGAGCTACAGTCAGCACTGGAATATGACACGGCAACAGCTAATAACCACACACGTAGAGCAGAGAACTCCCTTCTCTTTCTGCGGACAGCAGAAATCAAGAACCCTTTTGCATGAGTCAAAACAAGACATTTCTTTTTTTTTTTTTTTGATGCGTGATAAATGTTCAATGAACAAATCTGGAAATTTATAAATAAACTTCGCATTGTTTGGAAATAATTTAGACCAAATTTCTGTTGTTAAGTAGCCACTTCTAACTGTGAATATCTTTTAGTCCTAAGCTTTGTCTTTTCTGAACTTTGAATTTTGTTCTCTTGTACATCTTTTCTTATCTGGGCTACCTGGTTCTTGGTAATGTTTTGATTCTGTAATAACTGAGAAATTTTACTTTGGTAAAATCTATACAAGCTAGAACAGGGGTTCAGCTGTTAAAATAAATAGCTAGTGTATTTCAACACAAATGTTCAATCATATTAAACCTCTGTGTTAATTTTATCAGTTTCAGAATGAAAGGTTTTTATTACCCTGATTCTCAGCACAAACCAAACAGTCCCATTATTATGATAAACTCTAAGTTAGCAATGTATGAAAACATTAAAGTTAATTGACTTTTTAGAAGAAAAAAATTGATGAAAATAAAATTATATTGGCTTTTCATTTCATGTGATCAAATCTCTGTGTAATGGATACAAAAACAAAAAGTGCATTCAAGGTAACAAGCTTAAACTCAGATGCCACAGAGTAAGGAAAAGACAAATAACAATTTGGGCTAAAATTATAGCATACCCAAAGATTTTCCTGCAAAACATTTAGAAACCACGGGGAAGAAATGAGAGGAGACAACACGAAGGTTTCTATTCATGCTGTGGAACGGAGGTCCCAGAGCAGAATACAGCGACTGACAATGCAACAACCTTTCATTAAAAAGCAGTAATTAAAATTACAAATCAACTTTTCTGTTAAAAACTGTAAGAATATATTGCAGAGTTCCTTAGAAAAATATAGTAGCTCCTTAGTGCATTTAAGTATCTCCTGACAGATTGTTCACATCTTCAGAAAGATGAAAGGAAAAAGAAACTTTTGTCATTGAAGAGTAACATGAAATAAAAGGCAAAATATCTTTTGTGTTCTAAATAAATCGTAGGACTAATGCATGCCATGTTCCAGGACTGCATCTGTTTTCTTAAACGTGGCATACAGAAAGCTATCACTAACAGAAAAAGAAAAACCATGACTAGAAAACACAAAATATAGTAAATTAAAGAAGCTAATTTATTTAATAAATTATGTTAGTTACAAATTACAAATTTTATTACAAATGTTTACCATCCATTAGTAAAGTGGCTTTAAAAAAAAGTGACTGTAATTCTTGCATTTTAGGTAAAAAATAAAGAATTACACCAATATATTTCATGAGCTGAAACATCCTTTTCATTAACATCCAAAGTTTACCCTTCAACCTCTGCACATATAGAAACAATGCAAAACCAGGTACCTGGCGATCAAGGTCAACATAGGCATCATTCCCAGCAGACACAGGGGACTCTTTACTCATCAGCTGAAATCAAGATTTAAATGATTACAACCAGGAGACAGAAATGACATTTGACATAATACACTTACAACAACAAACGTGAACGCCTGGCTGCCAGAGAATTGTAAAAATTACAATGAAAAACACAAGTGTAAAAGGAACATTTTCTTATGCATCGAAGCTTTGTTTTGCAGCAGGATTAGCCTTCACCTAAAATCATACGTGTGCAACTTCAGGGCAGGGCCCGTCATGAGAATCAAGTGTTAGCTAGCCTCACCACGAAAAAAAGACAAGACTTTACGTTGAAATGTGGCTAAATATTTTAAAACACTGACTTCTCAGTACCAAAAAAATAGCATTGCTAGGTAACTATTTCTGAAGAATAAATGTGGCTCAGATCAGTGTCAGCCCAAATGAACTGCTGATGCTCAGAGATGACACGCGTGCAAACACAAATCTACCTCTCAGCCTCTCCCACCCTTGTGCTGCTCAGAGAAGATCCAGGCGGTGTGTGAGAGTGTGGGGAGAAAGGGTAAAATTCTGACTGTGACAAATGTTGGGGGCACACAAAACATGTCCCCATTTTCTCCTGTTTCCCATCTTATATTCTGTAAAAAGGACAAAAGAGAGGGACGATTAGAAAGGTGGGGACATCTTACTGAGAGATCTTGTCACTTCAGCCTTTATCCCACTCTTTACAGAGCTGCTCCGCTCAGCTGCACCTTCTTCTCTGTATCAGTGGTTCTCCAAGTGAGGGCCCCACACCAACACCACCAGCATCCTAAGAACTTGCCAGAAATGCACATTCTTGGGTCCCCGGCTCAGATTTACTGAATCAGAGACTCTGGGGTTAGGGCCCAGGACACACACTGAAGTTTGAGAACCACTGCTCTCTAATCCTGTCATGAGAAGAGTCAAAGTCCCTTAGCATAATTAGGAAAAAAAATCTCAGGAAGTATAAAAGAAAACTGGCTTCAATTTTTTTATGCTTTCATGGTAACAATATTAATAAAAAGATGTTCAAAACAGTTTTCTTCCAATTGGGGGAAAAAAACAACCCAACACAGAGAAGATGAAATTCAGAAAAAAAATACAAAAATAAATGCATTATTCTACCATCCGGAAATAACCACTTCTGTGATTCTGAACTATGTAAGAAGCCCCCTGTGCCACGGGCCGCACACAGCTCAAGAAAGAAAGACAGCTCAGGGATAAGGGCGGTGCCGGATCTGATTCAGGGCAGCGGCGGAGGGGGTGGGCATGGGAGTGAGGCGTTTTCCTGAGGTCTTCTTCCCGTCCCCACTGTTGCAAGTTAGTCCCCACCCGAGCGCAGCAGCACGCCTGGCACCCCACGCCAACACCGCCTTCTCCAGGTCACTCACAGACAGGGGGTCTGCCTGCCCTCCCTCCCGGGCCCTGCGCTTCCGTACTCCCCTCTGGTTTTCACTCGGCCCGTCACCCTTACGGTCACGTCCCGCCTCACTCTGCTCAGACTCTCCGGTGAACGTCACTGTTGTCCCGGCCCGGAGTTTACTCTTTTGTCGTCTTCTCTTTGACAACTGCCTCACTCCGGACGTCGGCTGATACAGTTCAGCATCTGTTTAATCAGTTACCTTCACCTTCCGGCCTAGGCTTCGTGGCCTATTATTTGGTTCTAATATAATCAATTCTCTTACGTTAGTACCTTCTCCCAGGGAAAATCTCAATCCAAAACCAACCCAACCACCTTTCTCTTCTGGCTGTAAACCCTGACCGCTAAGTACTGAGAGAGTCAAGGTATTTTATAAACCACAAAACATGACGTACGGTTTCCAGGGTCAGCTAGGCCTTCAAAGTTGCCTGTTTCCGAAGTATAGCTGTTTCTCCATCATCAGCCTCTTTACTCCATTAGAGATTATTCCAAACCGTTCCTGCTTCTCAAACCTCGCCAACTCTCCCTACTCTTCATGACCAGACTTTGCCTTCAGGTAAGAAATTCCTCAGTTTCCTGTAGAACGGACAGCATTCATGCCCACCGTTCCTCCTTCAATCTGGTTAAAACTTCAGTGTTGTTCCTCCAACCCCAGGCTGATCCCTCCACTTAACACTCTCGACCCTGTCTCTTCCCAGCTTCTCAGACCCTGGACCACCTACCATTTTCTTGTGTTATCTCAACCTCTCTCCTGCTGTCTCCTGGGGCTTCCTCCTATTAGCATTTAAAGAACTGAAGGACTATTATGTATTTGACTACCATTCACATCTCTCCAAAGAAGATACTATAACACAGCCAGAAAACACATGAAAAGATGCTCAACGTCACTAGCCTGGAGGGATATACAAATAGGCCAGGATGAGAAAGCACCTCCCATCCACTCCGATGAGGGGCAGTTACAAAGGCCCAAGATGGGGGAGAGGAACCAGAGTCCCGGGGAACTGCTGGGGGGAGTGGACAGCGATGCCAGCACCTGTGGGAAGCACCCTGGCACTTCCTCAAAGTTATACACAGGGTCATCACATGCACCAGCAGTTCAGTTTCTCGGTATATATTCAAAAAAATTAAAAACAGGTGTTCAAAAGAAAAAAAAAAGACCCCATATACACATTCACAGCAGCGCTACTCTCAACACCCCAAAGGTGGAGGAACTCGCGTCCACTGACAACGCGTAACACAGTGAGGCCCACCCACACGTGGACGACCACGCAGCCGCGAAAGGAGCCAAATATCGAGACGTGCTACAGAATCACCTTGAAAACGGCCAGGTTTATAGCTATGTGTATTGTACCACAATAGAAAAAAAGAAATCGCGATCAGCAGCACCTGAATAAAGACAGTACAATCATCTTACAAAAATGCTTCTTCAACCCCATAGGTCTGTCCAGTCCTCAGGCCCTCCTCCAAGGCCTGATCAGTCACCAGGCCTACGGACCAAAGCTCTGCAGCACTCAGTCTGCCCACACTCGATCCGACACTGTAACCAGGTCAGCTCCCACCCTTCTCAGCGGACAATTACTAAGGTCGCACCTGCTCTCCTTTTTCTGGCCGTGTTTTCCTCCAATCCATCCTTCTCACTGCCTAGAGTTTCTTAGATACAGACTTGACAGTATTTTCTCCTTCAAAGTCTATTCACTGGTTTCCAAAATTCCACCTCGTTCAACATCCTACTGATTTTAGGGCTCTCCTGCCTCACCTCCAGCCCCCACCACCTCCCACGTCTGCTGAACAAAAGCAAACTTTCCAGAATGTTAACAGTCTCCGGATGGCTGGAGGCTTTCTCTTCTGCATTCTCCTATCTTTCTATAATAAAAGGTACTGTATCTTTAGCCAGGTTTGCAGCTCCTGTGTCCCCATCTGCCCCCCGCCCCCGCCACCCCCAGGACTGCAGCTCGTCTCCTCCCCCAGGGCTCAGCTGAGATGCCACGTCCTCTAGTAAGCCCTCCTCACTGTCCCCATACCGACTGACTTTTCCCCATGATGGTGATTTTCACTCTGAACACTCTGGAGTTGTCTGAGCTCCTTGTCTGGCCAGCTCTTCCTTTAGACTCTCGCTCTGTGTGACAAGAGACCTTTTCCACAGTTGTATCCACCGGCAGGCTGCTATTGTCCCTCTGCATTCTAAACACCCAATGGGCATCTGCTAAGTGAACAAGATGAATATGCACGGAACAGACATATCACCTGAATATCCACCTGTACATACCTTTTCATACATTGCTTTGTTCACTTGACATTTTAAAGGTCTTCCCTTTGTCGGAAGATACTTTTGGTGACAAATTTTTATCAGCTACATAATAAACCATGGAGTGGAGGTGCTATAATGTCACCTTCTTGACAATGGAAATACACTATTTTCACATTTTTGTTAATATAAAATAGGCTAATAAAGTTGTGCCCAATCATGGCCTGAATTTCTACATAATTCCTTGGGATAAGATTCACAGAATGAAAATCAGTCAGTTACAGATTTCAGTGAAAAAGAAAAACCCAATTAAAGATACCTTTTATTACAGAAAAATTTGAGAATGCAGAATAGAAAACATCCAGCCACGTGGAGACAGTTCACATTGTGGAAAGTTTGTTTTCACACATCTTAATTTTTACTTTTTAACAAAAATGGGATTATACTGCTTGCGTGTTCTGTATCCTATCTTTTTAAACCTAATATGCTATAAACTTGGCCCACGTCATTACTTTTCAAAAAATATGCTTTAACGCTTACATAAAACGCCAACGTATGGTTGAATCATACTTCGTTTGTCCATCCCCCTGTTGCTGGGCACTGAGGTTATTTCCTGTGTTTCAGTCCTAGATAGTAAGGCTGAATAAACGGACCTGAGGTGACACAGCACAGCCTCACAGCGTGGGCTCTGCGTTATCCGAGTTCTAACTCTGCTGCTGCTTCTGGTGTAAACCTGAGCTGGTTGCTCACACTGTCGAGGCCTCTTGTCTCCTCTCTTCTAAAATGGGGACAGTGCCAGTACATACTTCAAAGAATGAGATGTAACCTTTTTAAAAGGTTTTAAATTGTGGTAAAATATCTGTAACATAAAAGCTGTCATTCTAACGATGGTTATGCGCACTCTTCAGCAGCATTAATCGCAGCTGCAGTGAATGTTGAGTTAGTATTAACAGATGTGACGTGTTTACTGAGTACCAGCAAAGAGCAAGTGTGAATACACGCTTGCTATTACTATTACCGCTGTCTACCTTTGTACTTCGGACTTCCTCAGGATAAACTCCTAACAGTGGAATTACAGGATCAACCACAGGAAGGCAGAACAGTTAGCGGCCCCCTTATTATTTCTTCCTGTTTTGGCTTAGTAACAGGACCCTCACATTCTCGCTGGGTCTGTGACCACCTGGAATAAAGAACACATTCTCCAGCTTCCTCGAGTGCCAATGCGAGAAACAGCTGGATAACAAGCGTGAGAATTCCTAGACTTTTTCTAAAAGGAAGTGGAGAACCTTCCTTCGGGCCCACCTGCTGGCCAGGATGTGACGTGAGGACTGGTGCACACGCCACCAGGGCAGACCACAGGGCTGGAATCACGTGTTAGGGACGGCAGACAACGAGCGGCACGTAGCTGGGCTCCTGATGCCAACAAGCCAACCCGAGACCACTGAAGGGCAATCCAGGCTCACATCTCACTGACCGTCGCTGTGTTATCTGAACACTCACAACCCTGAGTCTTACCCTCCTACCCCGGATCAGTGCTAGACTGCCAAACCGATCCTCTGTTAAAAGCTTTGCTTTGTAGTAAGGTCCTGTGTAATAAAGAACACTCTGGCTGACCTCTGTCCCCATGTATTAGAGGGAGGGTTGGGGCTTTGAGCCACTGGGTATCAGCCTGACTTCTGGGGAGGAAGGTGGTTGGAAATTTCGTTCAACCTTGTGGCCAACGATCCAATCATTCATACTTACAAAACGAAGCCCCATCAGAACTCTGGACACGAAAGCACAGGTGAACTTCCCTGGGTGGCAGCAGCACTCCGCGTACCGTCACACATTAATGTGCCAGAGGTAACACCCCTTGATTCCACAGGGAGGGGACAACAGAGACCGAGTTAAGGACCCCCCAGACCTCCACTGTAGGGAGCCATCATCACTGAGCTCTACAAGTTATTCCAGCAAATGACCTCATCTGAGGGTGAGCAGGGACCTCTGCATCCAGTCAGTCGGTAGGATCGAACAGAAGATACTTAATTTGCATTCAGCATTTCTCATGTTTGTCTGCTGTATTTTTTCCTGTTACTTACATTCTGCAGTTCCTTTAAAGGTTTCTCCCACTGCTTTTATGATTAAAAAAATTCTCCCCTCCTAAGATCCACCAGTTATTAATCTATCTTTCATTTTCAATACTACAGTTCTATGTTTAACATCTGATGGAATTAAGAACATACTGCCCCAAAATATGCACCCTGACCTGTTGACTATTTCAAGCTGAAGGAATTGAGAAAGAATGGGGACAGGAAAGATTTCCTGACCTTCCTCGGAAGCAGGTCTTAAGCCCCTCTCGGGAGAGGTACACTCCCAACGTCAGAGGGGAGACGTATCCACGCCTCCAAGGCCACAGGGATGCAAGAGGAACTGGACACCAGGACTCATTGCTGCCCTTTTTCCTCCCTGTCACATTTTCCCACAAGACTCTCCACTCTTCATCAAACCCACGCAGGCTGAAACACTTCTTCAGCCTTCATTTCTTCACAAAGCTTCTTGTGTTGTGTAAGACTTACATTAAATACGGTTGTATGCTTTGCTGTTGTTAATGTTTTTGTTGTTTTTTAGAGGCCCCAGCAGACAACTTGGAAGGGTAGAGGAAAAAAGTATTTTTCCTCTTCTACAGTTGCTAATAAATACTCATCTAGAAATTTGAGTCTGGCAGGAGTTGAAGACCAATTTTCTTCCCAACAAGAGACCCATACTTAGGTGTGAGGCAGTCTGCAGGTTAAGACAGATACTACTTAAAATGGTTTTAAGAATCAGTCAGTCTACTATTCCTAATTCATCAGTGTATTTAAAAAAACTAAGTATAGTTGCCGAATATCTACACCTGCAAGAGGAATGTTTACCATTTAAACTAAAAATGAGATAAGCCAGAACATAAGTATAAAAAAAAAGATTCTCGGAAACTAAGTAGGAGAATGTCTCTAAAATTTCTAACTCAGACACTCAAACTCAGGCTTGCTCCTTTAATTCCTCACCAACTGTAAGCACGAAGGTCCACATACCTCCTGGATGGCTGTCATGACGACATGCTGGACAGACTCCTCCATCACCATGATGGCTTGGATGTACTCTGAAAGCAAGAACAACCTGGAGTGTCAGTGTTCGAGTGACAGACAAGCGAGGGAGTCAAGGCTAAGACTTCATCAGTTCTGCTAAGAAGCTTCCCGTGTTTCGATTCTTCCTTGGAATTTCTCGTATGTGGTTAAATACATGTGTTGGAGGTAAAGTGAAAGCTGACAATCGGCACGTTTCTTTCCTGAAATTGACTCTCCCCTTCCCCATAGAGTTGAGGCTGCTGCTCAAAGTCCCAGGAATGGAGGATTTCAGCATTGTAAAGCAATGAAACAGTAAAGCCTAAGGCCAAGAAGGAAAGGACTCTGCATTGTTCCTAAAATTTAAACATCTTTCACACTGTTCTGTGTTACATGTTATAAAACTTTGATGTCTAGGTTTTATTCTTATGTGACATCAAAGTATTGAATTGTATAATTTCTTGTTGTTGTTCAGTTGCTAAGTCGTGTCCAGCTCTTTGCGACCCTATGGACTGCAGCATGCAAGGCTTCCCTGTCCCTTCACTATTCCCTGGAATTTGCTCAGAAGCGTGTCCATTGAGTCAGTGATGCTATCCAACCATCTCATAATCGTAATTTTTACCTTAATATTTTCTACAATTAAAAAAAAAATTAGGGAATCTGAGAGCTGCTTAGAACAAAGAATTAAGATGGTTTTAAGATAGAGACTGATACCATAGTTTAAAAATACTGTGTAACCCTGAGCTTTAAAGTCATGACCCACATCTTTAAAAAGTGAAAGCACCAATGTCATCAATCTTGTCCTCACCACTGCCAAAAAAGAGAAGAATCCCTGAGTTGTTAGTAGTACACAGTTGGAAAAAAAAAATAATTTCTTGCCTTGTAAAAAAGGCCTGGAAGTCGTTTTATTTTCAGATCCAATAATAGATGAAAAAGTGAGGATGAAGTATAAAAAACCAGGTGGATTTCAACAAATATGGTAAATATATTTTAATAAGAAATGTTTCAGAAATTAAAGTCATTAGGAAATTTTAGCCTTAATCTGCTCCTCTCTCACTTTATATCCATAAAAACACCAAAAAAACTGTCTCAGCATTCTAATATGAGATAAAGGGAGTCCGACTGTGCAATTGTTATAGTGATCTTTTGGCAAGAGACTCCTGGATCTTTAATGCCAAACTATAATCCTCTGCTTGACAGGTAACTTGTTTAAAAAAATAATGCGACCGCATTATTAAATCGTGACATTCTAGTTGTTAATGCCGAAGCTTCTAATTAAACAAAACATGTTTTTAAGGAAGTACTGCCCCAAGGATACTTGTCTCCAGCAAATGTGTGGCGATGCACTCAGACATACACAACACGTTACATGCATAAACCACAGGCGCTGTCAGAGGCAGGAACCATGGACGTCATAACCGAGTCACTCTCTGGTTAAGAAAGAAATTCCTTTAGTCTGAGCTCAAGGTTTTGTTCGATTGGTTTGTTGCGAGGCACATTCTACGAGTGTTGGGAACAAGGCACGGAATTTCCTGGCTACGGGGCCGCTGGCATGGCTGGGAGCAGAACGAAAGGCTGAGACTGTGGTGCGGGGGCAGGGGCCTGGTCAGGGGCGGGGGGAACGGGCGACAGCCCCGGGGACCTGCGGAGGGGGCGGGCGGGGGGGTTAGTCAGGTGTGAGAGGGGAAGCGTTAGTTAAGAAGCGGTGTTGCCACGTCAAGGCCCTTCCCCGCGAACACCGTAAAATGCTGGATGACATAAAATGACGTGAGAACCAGGTTAGTGCACGCTTTTTGAAAAGTGGAAAAAAGTAATTTAAATCTTAAAAGTTAAAAATCCAAGCACGTATGATTGCTGGGCGCAGACTCAGGAGCAGTGGAGGATGAGGTGGGCTGTATCAGAGAGCTTATCCTGAAAAGCGAGCGTCTAGGTCCAGAACTTACAGCAGTTTAGCACAAAGAGTACCAAGCTCTCATGTGGAAGAGACACAGGGTTTTGTCCTCACTGGCCTCTCACGAGCAAGAGATCTGGGGCGAATAATATTTATATGAGTCTCAGTTTCCCAGTCTACAAAAAAGTGTTCTTCGCTGGGTTACCAGGCAGAAGGGAGACATTCAGTTAAGTATTATTATTAGTGTGTTTTTACTACTAATCTTTGCTTTTTCAAATCTACCACTGTGTATCTGCCCTAGTTTGAGAAGTCAGGTAGCCGAGATAAACGGATGCTGAGCCAACGCTCTGAGCAGTTGCTCTTCACTCTAGAAACTGAAAAACATCCTCTGAACAGAAAGCACGTGTTTCTGCCACGCTTTATGGATTACAGAGCACACACACACACAGGATCACTGACTCCTCACGACAATGGGGTTTCACGCCCTCACTCGGGCCATGAGGAAGCAGGGCAAGCACCGAATCCCGGGACGGGAGGTAGACGGCAGAGCCCCTGGCCAGCCTCACACCTTGCATCCCGCGTGCCAGCAACCCAGAGATTCACGGCATTTGACGCAAGCTCTCAGCTGCGCTCCTGAGGACAGAGAACACCCTCCGAACAGTGGGGTGTTAAAATCCTGTTCAGAGTGTTCACTGCTCACATAATTTTCAGGGAAAAACTCAATCTAGGTGTTACACAGAACATGCGGTCTGTGTGAGAAGCTCAATGAATATCATGATTGCTTTCCCATAGGACTACAGATATAGGTAACATTCTCATCTTTTCCTATTTGGACCCTGTAACCAGCCACTCTTAATGGCTACACACTTTCAAGAGCTGAGAACTCTCCTAACAGAATAAACATGTAAGAAATTCTTATCTGAATTTAACGAACTATGCTAAATAATTTTTATCTGCCTTTTAAAATCAAAGCACTTACTTAGAAATGCCCGTCCCACTCAACTTAAAGTTCTACGACGGCAGGTACTAGGTCGACTGACACTGTCCCAAACCCGAGCGTGATACATATATTCAGTTAAGTGTCTATGAAATAAATCCTTCAATCTAAAACATCTAATTTTAGGTAAATTACATATCTTGCCATCTAAAATATCAAATTTTAAGTTCCCATAGCTGAACTGATCATAGGTATTAATTACTATTAATCAGTAATTAACTTGGTTGGACCTTGTCCAATTAACAGTAAATTTCATCAGACTTGGTGTCGTTAAAAATAATCTACTCAAAGAATTAGGTAGTCTTGCAGAAAGGGGAAGGACATCATCGCAATCAAATTTGTTCTAACCTGTTAAACTCTTTTTAAGCTTGAAAACAGATTACTGGTAAAAATCATAGAAAAGGGCATTCTTCATGAGTGGCCTTAAGATGTTCTTGTTTGAACATGCGATCTGTATACACGTAATGATATGAACTACTTTCCTCAGTTATTTTACATGCACGCGCTAACTTCAAATATGTTACCTTGCTTCTGTTCGCAGTTCACAGCACAGCCTAAAATGAGCTGAAGCATCCTTCCCAGCTCTGCAGCGTCGGAGTGCTCAGCGATCAGGTTCACGTCAGGAAGGGTAAAGTCATTGATCTGCTGCCCTAGAATCTGGCCAGAGAGAAACACTTGAGAGCTGCAGTGACATCTACATGGCCAACTAAAATCTGATGAGAGAGGAGTCGTCCACACCGGAAACTCCCTGCTCAGAGCAGAGCTGTCTAGTCTTTCTACCTCCCCCATGTAAGTTATAACCCTCCTGAGTTACGACAACTTAGTCTCTAATCTTGTATGTGATGTGGACACTACTGAGCCCCCCATCTCCCCCGGAGGACTGGCTGTGCACTCTCTAGAGAAGTAGAGCCCAAGAGGCTCTAAAACCCAGGGGCAGCGGAAAGAGCAAAAACTGAAGGTAGTTTCACGCCCGCAGAAGCAGGATTCCCCTGGTCACTTTCACTCTGTGTGACTCCAAAATGCTAATAGCAAGATGCCCATATCTGGAAAGAGAAGGGAGACTGGCCCTAAACGAAGTATCTGAGGACAACTGGGTAGGTTTCTGTCCGATGATGGTACAGTGAAGAAGACCCTAAAAGCACGAAAGCAAGACCAATGTGGCTGCAGTATGTGAGGTGAGCACAGAGCTGTCAAAGAGGAGGAGAGGGGGTCGCGTGGCATCCGGCGGCTCCTGGTGAGAAGTGAGGATTTCATTTTCAACACAACAGGGAGACCAAGAAGGATGATGTGGGGGATGAGAGTGACGGAACTGAATTTCCATTAAAAAAAAAAAGTAGCCTGGCTTGAGAGTGGAGAACAGATGGCAGAGGGGCAAGAGTAAGGCCAGGGCCACCGGCTGGGCTACACCAGCGACCTGAGCAAAAGCTGATGACTGCCTGGGGTAGGGCGCTGGCAGCAGAGACGGAGAAAATGGCATTCTGGAGAGTTAACCAACAGGCCTTGCTGAGGGCATCAGAAGGAGGAGGACCGTAGGATGATTTGCAGGGCTTGGACTTGGAACAGGAGGGTGGACGGCGGGGTCACGTGCTGAGATGATGAGGACAGATAACCTAAGCACAGACGTAGGCTTAAATGCAAGTCAGTTTGTGGAGAAAAACAGTAAGGAAGTAACAGGTGTTTCTAGGCTGTGGTGTGTTCATTTGCTATCTGTGATCACGAAATCTAAAGACAAACTAGTTCCACCGCCTGATTCTTTTCCCCATCGATGTCCTGACCATCCTGACACAGACTCACTGGATAAACAGAGTTAATCTTAGGATGGGAGTCTGCCAAGGAATAAGACGGAAGCAGGGAAGGGACTTGTCAGTAATTTTGCACCTTCATGAGTAAGGAAAGATAGGAGACAGTTAACAGATAGCAGAAAGGAAAGCTTACATAAATGAGTAGCCCTTCACCAACTATCCATATTATAGTGAAAAAGATTATTTATCTAAAATTCACTTAATAGCTGGTTTCCTGAACCAACATCATAGAGACTATACAATAGAAAATAAGGCTGATTATTAATTCTGAGTTAATTTTTCCTTTACTTGAAATTATTTTCAAGTACTGGAAAATTAAACTATCCCATAGTAATACTTCCAAGGAAAATGAAAAGAATGTCCTTACCTCATGATTGTAATCCAGGATTCCTTTCAAAATTTTCTTTAAGTTGCTTATCTGTTTAAAGAGAGAAAAAAACAACTGGGTAAAAGCCAACCACAGATGAAAACACACTTTAAGTTAAAAACTTTCTGAATCAACAATCATTCTTGTTAATCATAAAGTAAACATAAAAAATAAAATTCAACAGTACATTTGAATCACCATCATAAAAAAGGACTCTGAATGGTTTATTTGATCTAAGAGATTTATAAAGCAAATTAATTAAGCTTCCAATTATTAAATTAAATTTTCAATGTTCTGACCACATTGACAGAATCAGAAGGTAATTGCAGAAGACTTAAGAGTAGGATCAAGGTATGTAGATTTTCTGCAGGGAAAGAAAAAAAATGTGGCATGCTTACTGAAGACTTGAGTTCAGTGCCGTTTTCCCCAGAAAAGCAGAGTTACATCTTATACAGAGGTTAAGTTCTAAAGTTAGAGAATTAAGCAAAAATTATAGTCAAAATTATCCTCACAAAGCAACCTACGAAAACAGGTTGTCACCTATGAAAGAATGTCTCAAAGCTCCTCCATGGTCAGAAAAACAGTGTGTTCATTTAGCTGAGACCAAGAAAATACTTAGGAGCCATTAGGTTAAAAAAAACTATATCTTTAAATGTTTGTACAATGCTCAGCATTGCAAGACAACAGTGCTGTAAGGAGCGTCTCAGTAACAAGACAGGCTGAGGGACTAGCAGCCACTCAGCTCCGAGCGCAGGCTCCTGCTTTTGCGCCTGGGGGAAACCACAGGCACAGTCACCTGCGCTATTTCCCGCAGACTTGCATTTCCCCCTTGTTTTCTGGACCCAACTCGTGTGGCTGGATCTGTGTCAGGGTGCACACACGGCAGGATTCCTTTGATCATCCACCTGGCTGCCCCTGGTGGATGCTCCCAGTGGAAGACATTCTAGGACAGAGGGCAGGAGCAGTGGGAGCCATGAAAGAAAAGATTCCACAGCAGTGGGGCTCAGGGTCATCGAAGCCATGCTTAGTTTTAAGGGAAGACAATAAACTGAAAACATCATCCTTAAAAAAAAAAACAACTCATAAATAAAACATGTTCGCATCCCTAAGAAAATTTGGAGTCATAGGAAATCTATACTTTCTTTGGTTCTATGGTGTTCATTTATCTTTTAACATTTTAACTTCGAAAAAGTCTTGAAGATCAATGCATTAGTTTAAAACAGTAGTTTATTCTCCACTGGAAAAACGACAAATCTTATTATTCATTCATCAACAGTAGCTTAAAATTAATGGCATCTTAAAATTTAAGAAATACAGCTGAAGAAATAGAACACAGGATATGATACAGAGAACAGGAATGCAAACCAGAGTGGCGCCTGTCAGTTCTGAACACAAAGGACGTGATAAACACTCCCCTTCTCTGGGTTACTGCCTGCCACCCTCCTGACACTGACGACTGTGTGGGTTTGTGTGTGTGTCTGTGTACAAACCGTGTACCCAGGAGTGGAGCACGCAGCTCCTTTAGTAGCAAATGAGCTGATGAGCAGCCTGATTTCTATGTCGTAACACTGAAGAGCTACCTCTTTAACTGTCTATTCTTGAAAGGCTATTTCGAAATTAAAACAGTGTCATTAAACAGCATCCATTAACTTGAGTTTAGTGAAAAAGAGGAATTAGATTCTGTCAGACCCAATGTCTAGTCAATGAATAAATATTTTCCTCAAACATGTGCTTTATGGAAATATAAAACAAACCAAGCTTGGCCCGTCCTAAGTCCAGGGATTTCACAAGCTCACTCATCTGAATTTGAGTCACTACTAAGCTGTATCAAGGGCTTTCCTTGGCTCAGGGGTAAGGAACCCGCCTGCCAACGCAGGAGATGCAGGTTCGATCCCTGGGTCAGGAAGATCCCCTGGAGCAGGGCACGGCAACCCACTCCAGTATTCTTGCCTGGAGAATCCCATGGACAGAAGAGCCTGGTTGGGCTACAGTCCATGGGGCTGCAAAGAGTCGGACACGACTTTTAGCGAGTAAATAACAAACAACAACAAGCTGTGTCAAAAATAAATGATTCTAGAGTTCTCCACACCGCCAGTTATGACCACAGAATGATTCTGTGTAACAAGATTACAGAGATGGAGAGGGAGGCAGCAGCGCCCGAGGGCCCGGGTGACGTGGGTGGTGTGTGTGGATGCGGGGACACGCATGTGGACAGAGCCAGGCAGGGCCGCATACACTGCAGAGTACATCCACATCAGTCCTTAGATTTCATAGAAACCGGGGGATCGGTACGTGGAAATTCTCTGTACTTTTCTTTTCCCAACCCGCTATATGAGTCTATAATCATTTCAAGACAGAAAGGTAAAAAAAAAAATTTACAGATGGGCTGCGATCTGTATTTTTAAAAAATAAAATAAAAACATTACTGCATAGAGCAAGGTTAGAAACTTATCTGACTACACATGCACAGACACTTGGGTGGGTGGGAGGCTTCACTGTGAACTGCATTTCTCACTGTGGGTTTCGCTCAAAGATGACTGAGAAGTACTGAAAACTAAGGTCATTAGAGTGGAAATAAAAATAATTCATTCTCTGAGTGCTGTGGACACAGTTAGTAATGATCAGTATTTCCTCATCTTTAATAACAACACTAGCAACTAACGTGACTGTCCTAAGTACATTACATGATTAACTCGTTTATTTCCGTGGGGTGGATCCTGTCACAACCCTCATTTTATAAATGGGAAACTCAGGCTCTGAAGGGCTGAAGACGTGACCGGGGTCGTGAGCACTGGGCTGGGCTGTGGGCCTGGTCACTATGCTTCACTAGACAGCACTGTGGTGAGCAGTCTCAGCTGACCCCCATCTTTAGTTACTATTCACCAAATGCTATTTCAGACACATCAGACCAAAAGTCAGCAAGGGTCACAGTCACCCAAGCGAAAGACATAAAAATAAATTACCTTTAGCCTCCAGTTATCTCCTACTTCAGTTTTGATTCTGTTTAACCAATTTTCATCAAAATACGCAGGATCTCTGCAAATAAGAAAAAGCTAGCATATTAAGATCATGTAGCTCTCAAGCTAAAACAAAACACACACATACACAAACACAAATGAAATTCATTTTGCATCATCACTTAATTGTTATGTAAAAATGTATTTGACACATATAAGTCACAAAATAATACATGACACTGAATGCAATTACAGTAAGTTTCTCTAAAATCAACCATTATCAGCTCGTTAAAAATATTTTTTAATCAAAAACAAGCTAAAAGGTGAAAAGTGATAAGATACAAGTTAAATATATTTTTAAAATTATACACTTATCTGGAATTAGCAGATACCATACTAATATCTAAAAGCAGTCAAAGTCAATGACAATTGTTTTAAAAAGGTCAATGAAATATATTAGGAAGAAGGTTAAAATAAGCTATTCAGTTAGTATTTCAATGCCTTTCATCCCCTACTACTTTGAAGGTCACCAACATTACTAAAATTTTAATGTGCTTAAATAGTATAAACAGAGACCTGTTTATATAATAGTAGGCATCAGACAAAAAAGGATACTGTTTCTGTTTGCAGAAGCCCTAAATCTAAGATAACACTTGGATTCGGTGTGGACAAACAAACCGAAACAAGGATATAACCTGAATATACTTATGCTTATTTTTCTCAGGAAAACCTCCAAAACTCCTATAAATACTAGAAAGAAAGAAAGAAAAAAAAAAAGCTTTTAGCCTGGCACGATATTCACCTTGAAGTTCTTGACACAGATGCTTTAAGAAATTAAATTGTATTTGTTCAAGACCACAAGTTGAACACCTCTGACCTGCTCTAGCAAGTGCTGAGTTGAAAGATCTATTCACAACATAACTGTCTCCATTCACCCAAAAAATGTAACAGCAACCAGAAAAACATGTTAGGACAAAATCAACAGTCTCAATTTAAACTGTCACTCAAACTGATATGCACAATCAGTACTAAATTTCAAGTTATCTTTAAATGAAATAACATGCTATCTAGAGTTTCAAAATTTTATTATTAAAAAAGATGTACTTATTTAGGCACACGTATTTATGAAAAAAGTTACAAATAAGTTATCTCCATAGAAATCTACGATGATTATTCTTGAAGCCTGTACCAAAGTTAACATATTCACTTTATTGTCTCTTTAATTTCTTTAATTGAGATATAATTCACAGACCATACAACTCACCTGTTTGAAGTGGATTTTAGTATATTCACATTACCACAATCTAATTTTAGAACTTCTCCATCATCCCCCAAAGAAATCCTTTATTCATTTAGCCATCACTCCTATTTCTCTTTTTGGCCGCTAGGAATTACTAATCTGCTTTTTACCTTCATGAGTTTGCCGTTTTGTACGTTTCGTGAAATTATGCACTGTGTGGGTTTTTGTGTCTGCTTTCCTTCATTCGGCATGTTTTTTAAAGTTCATCCATGTTGCAGCATGTGTCATCCCTTCTTTCCTTTTTAAGGCTCAATAATATTCTGTTTATGGATACACTATACTTTGTTTATCTATTCATCAGCTGATATACATGCTTCATGTGGGTATGTGCCTAGCAACAGAATTGCTGGGTCCCCTAACAACCCTGTTTAACACGTGAAAGGTGACTAAACTATTTCCCAAAGCAGCTGTACCGCTTTACATTCTCACCAGCAGCACACATCAGCTCCATTTTTTCCAGTCTTGCTGTTTGGTGCTATCCCTCTTTTTAGCTGTGTCTGTCAGCATGGATGTGAAGGACTGTTTCACTGTGGTTGTCATCTGCATCGTTGTAATAACTAATAATGTGGAGCATCTTTTCATGTGTTTATTGGCCATCTGTATATCCTCTTTGGACAAGTCTATTTAGAGTCTTTCCAATTTAACAACTGGGTTGTTTTTTTTGAGTTGTTAGTTTTTGTTTTTGTTTTCAGTATTCAAGATAAAAGCCCCTTATCAGACATAAGATGTGTAAATACTGCCTTGCATTCTGTGAGTTATCTTTTTACAACTTCTTGATGGCACAGTTTATGGCACAATTGTTTTTAATCTTGATAAAGTTCAATTTCATCTATGTCTGCTTTTTGTACTATATCTAAGAAGGTTTTGCCTAATTCAAGGTCAGGAGGACTCACTCCTATGTCTTCTGTGATTTTCAACAGCCTTAGTTTTCAACGTGGGCGTGTTTTTGGTAGGTTATGACCCGGGTGCATAATGTAAGCAAAGGGTCTAGCTCCATTCTTCTGCATGTAGATATTCACACTCAACTATTTTTGTTCCAAGCTTAATGTAGCTTCTTTAGTCGAAACTAATTTGAGTAAAACTGCAAAAAGAAGGAGACTGAGGAAGACTGCTGAGGTACGTTGACAGTACAGAAAGGCAGTGGGGCCCCCTCGAGAACTAGACCAAGGACAGGAAGGCTGTTAGCAGTCTGGAAGGTGCTCGCCTGACTTTCCCCTTTGCTTCTGCCCGTCTATACATTTTCTTTCTGAAGACCAGCTTTGTCTGTGTCCCCACACATGCTCCAAATCTTCACCATGCCAGTTCAAGGAGAGAGTTTTGAAGAGCAGCCCCCAGCCAACCCCAATTCTAAATTCGCAGGAAACTGCAAACGATGAAGCCAGTCTGTTTCCATCCCCAGTCTGACTGTCACGGGACCAGAAGGCTGGAGCGGGACACACACTAGGCCGACAACCCCCCAAAAAGAGGCCTCTTGGCTTAAAACCTCTTGCAACAATAGATTATGCAAAGAAAAAACGATAATGTAAGTGAATTCTACTAAAATATTAAAGAATTACCATGAAAATAATTCAGAAAATGAAAAATTTCGTATTTTTAATACTTAAATCATTGAAAAAACCATAATCTAAAAATCATTATCACTGCCAGCCAAGTTAACAGTCTTTCCAAATAAGAAGGACTCACGAGCAGGGCAACTTGTGAGTCTGGTGCTAAGTGGGGGATGCTCACCCAAAGCCAAAGGCACACTAGACTTACTGGTTGAGTTGTGATTCAGGGTCACACAGCTAAGAGAGACTTTCACCTCAACAGGAAACCCCTTAACTTATAAAAAAGAACGCTTTACAGTGTTTAAGAAACTATACACTCTGAGAACTCCAAGACTATGAAATACTTCATTTACAAATTTAGAGTAACACAAATCGAAGAACTTAGAAAAATCTGAATAAAACATTTCAAGCCAAGCACTATGATACAGGTTGTTTCTTCCTAAAAGGACCACCGCGTCAGAACCCCAAAACGGCGCCTGAGCAGAGAAGGAAGGACAGCCCAGGCAGCTGTTACTACCCTGTACTCAGCGCCGGGAGCGTCCACGCCACGGAGCCCGGCACTCCGCGTTCACGGTGACCCTGCCAGGAAGGTTACCAGTGTCCCTGCGTGACACTGCGGAACGTCAGACTCAGGAGGCGAGTGATCGCCCCACGCTCACGCAGTTACGCGGCACAGCTGATAGAACTGCCGTTTTTCTGACAACAGATGAGCAGTCCCGGCCACCACTGTCCGCAGAGCACCCTGGGTCTGACACGCGGCAGTCCGCAGCACCGAACAACGTTTGGACCAAGTCACAGCGCTTTTACTGAATAAGCTTCCCATCTGCCGCTTGGGTGGAAGACAACAGCAACAACAGGAGTCCACAGATCCAAACTACGACACATGTGAACTATCTGTGAAGCAGAACAGAACCACGGAGGCAGAGAGCGGACTGGGAGCCGGGCGGGAGGACGTGGGGCAGGGCTGGGGGGAGGTCGGGGCTGGCAGATGTGAACTGCTGGACAGAGAATGGATACACAACGAGGTCCTGCTGTACAGCCCAGGGGACTGTATTCAACATCCTGGGAGAAATCATAATGGAAAAGAGTATTTTTTTAAAAAGAACGTGTATGTAAAACTGAATCACTTGGCTGCACAGCAGTAATTAACACCGTAAATCAGCTACACTTCAATTTAAAAAAAAAAGGAACAGTGGTCCCCAGCCAGCTTCCATTTAAAGTGACTTTTTGTAGTCAAGAACTTTGACTCAATGTGCCGGCATCTAGCCATAACTCTGTTTCTCTACGTTGTTGACAATTTCCAGTGTTTTCTTAAAAACCCTAATTAAGGTTCTCAGGCTAGGATCAAACAACATAAAGGCAATCTTCTCCAAAATCGTAACAGATTATAGTTCTGCATAGATATGTAACCAACAAGGGATAATCTTACTGGGAGTGTTCCTCATGAGTAAGGGACTATCTTTAGCTTCTTACTACGTCCTGACTCTGCTAAGAAAACAACACAAACCAACCACAAAACATACAAAGCCATTTCCTCGACTTTTCCAGTAACACAACTACTTGGCTATAGCTTCTTTGTCACAGCTTAAGCTAAAGGAAAAGCCCATTAACTTTAATCCTTCATGTAATTCCACAAATACACTGTCTTCCTGTAGTCAACTGCCTCCACAGAAACCAAAACATTAAATTTTATTTCTACTGCTGCAATTATTAAAGTACCATAATATCCTTCCTGAATCCCCCAAATGAAGAGGAGGTCTGAAACAAACACCGCAGTTTGATTTAATTTCTTAATAAGGCATTAAAACCACCGGAGTACAGCTCCTTTACAGCGCTGGGTCAGTTTCTACTATAAACAAAGCGCATCAGCTACATTATACAAATATGCTTAATATGGCATTTTTAGTAGCAAACTTCACTATTTTTTTAAATAGATATGTTGATTCTTAGGTCTATTTTCTCATGATCTTTTCATTACCTAAAATGATCATTTTGGTCCTCTGCCATTAAATGGATATTGAAGAGTTAGCTATGATATTTATATTTTACATCCTTAATGACAACAAAAATAAAGTGAACTATGCTTTAGCCCCGCCTGTGTCCGAATGAGCAACACAGGCTCCGAAGGGACAGGCTCTATCTAAACCAAGGCAGGCGATCCGGTCCCACAGGCCCAAAGAGCCCTTCCACCACTGTCCACAGCTTGACCGTCATTTCATCTCTTTCTTTTCCCTTGTTCTTGGTCTCTGAAATATAAAACCTGACGGCACTGAGAGGCACCTCTTACAACTTCTGATCTGGCTCTTTCAATCAATATGTGGTTGTGACAGAACAAGACATAGGTTTGGTCTTCGTCTCTGGTTCCTGAGGCTGAACTCCTAAAACCCTGTGAGTTTCCTGAGCGATGGGGTGTCTTTTACAATTCATCATGAGCTGTTTCTAGCCATACTAGAGCTAATGCTAAGGGGGTGACTCACTGTGGGACCCCTAGACAGCTTTAGGACCATGGCTGGTCCCAGAGGAATGTACAGCCCCACCCCCAACCTCCAGGAAGGGATGGAGATAAAGTTCAAACTTCCCTGAGGCTAATGACTTCACTTAGGGCTCTGTAGTGAAACCCCCAAATAAACTCCGTACAACAGAGTTCAGGAGCCTCAGGGTGGGTGAGCACAGCCCTGTGCTGGGAGGGCAGTGCGCCAGGGGCACGGAGCTCTGCCCTGCCCTCAACCCCACGCTCCCCTGGACAACTCTTTCATTTGGTTCCTGAGTTGGATCTTTTACAATAAAACTGTTATTGTAAGCACAGGGCTTTCCTGAGTTTTGTGCCATTCTCACAAATATCAAACGTGAGGGGGTTCATAGGAACTCCAGCATTTGCAGTTGGCTGGGCAGGAGTGTGGGTGCCCCAGGACCCCGCCCATATCCACGTGGCATCTGCGGTGGGGGCGGTCCCATGGGACTGCGCCTTAAGGCTAAGCCTGCCCTAAGTGTCAGAATCAAAGGACTTCGACCTCAACTTGTGGGGCCTGAGTCTCCTCGGGATACTGGCGTCAGGGAAACTTGATAGAGAATGACATAAGAGCGGGGAACTCTTCTTAGAGATAAAGGATAAAAGAAGATAAAAGTTGCTTTCTTTTCATTTCAAAGTCAACATTTGTAATTCCATATTCATTCACTCAGCTAACGTTTACAGAACACCTACTGCAGAGCCGGACAAGTGGGTCCAGAAGGTGAGGGCGGTAGCAAGTTAAACAGGCGGTCGGGGGGTGGGGGGTACATGGGGAGACGGACGGCTATCGGGGTGCCTGGCGGCTGGTGAGGAGGAGTGGCATTTGGAGGTCTGACTGATAAACACTGGGGGCAGCGGGCCAGGCCGTGCCAAAGCCCTGGGGCAGGGGACGCGTGAGGATGAGCCTGGAGCCAGTGCGGCAAAGAACACAGGAAAGTGAGGTCAGGATGGAGCCAAGTGTGCAGGTCACGTGGGCTCTCACGTGTCACTGTGGGCCCTCGGTTTTCACCCCGAGTGACCTGGGGCACCAGGGCCGGCCTGAAGCTGGACACCTGACCAAGAAACCCTCTGGCTGCTGCACGCACGTCAGTCTGCAGACAGGCAACTGCAGAGACACCGATGCTAGCCTGGAAATTAACACGATCAGGGCGGCTAGACCAATACAGCAGCAGTAAAGCGAGTAATTTTCATCATAAACCTTTTTTAGTCCTAAAAACTTCACAATACACCTCTGATAAGTGAGGCACTTACCTTCACCTCACCCACCACGGTTCTGATGCTACACCTCACATAACAAAGAAACGCCCCCAGAATACCATCTGATATTCAGTCTACATTCAAATCTCCTCCATTGTATCCTTGAGGTGTCTTTGTTCAAACAAAACCCAAGAGTCATGCACTGTACTTGCTTTGTTTTTGAAGCTGTGGTAAGAACACTTAACGTGAGCTCTGCCCTCTCAAGAGACATTCAAGGACGGGGTTCAGTCGTTAGCCCCCGGTGCAGCGCAGCACGGCAGGCCCAGAGCTTGTGCATCGCGTGGAACGGGAACTCGGTACTTGCAGAATAGCAACTCCCCGTTTCCCCAAATCCCAGTCCCTGGCAGCCACCGCTCCACGAGTCTGACCACCTCAGACACCTCCCGGACGTCACGGGTGGAGTCTGGCCTCCTGGCAGCCGGTCGGCTACCACCTTACACGACGTCCTTGGGGGTGTCCACATTGCTGTCCAAGGTAGGTCTTCCAAGAAGAGCCATCCGACGTGTTCGGTCAGTGTCTGTCTGTCTGGGCCCTCTGATCTAGAACTCTTCACTCCTTTCTTGCTGAACAGACCGAGTCAATTGTTCCGCGGAACAGTCCACTTTCTGGATTTGTCTGGCCCTTTCCTCGTGAGTTATTTTCACCTCTTCCTCTGTAGCTCTCTATAACCTGGAAGTCAGATCTAAAGGCTAGATTTAGCGATAGTTTAAAAATGTAGCCATCAGTATCTGCTATGGGTTGGATGCGGGATGTGGAGAAATCGGAGAGGGAGGTTTTAAGGTCTGAGCAGCTCAAGGCCAGCAATGCCAACCACTGAAACTAGAGGACATCCGACTGAGTGGGTCTGGGTAGAAGGCAGGGCTTAGCTTTAGACGTGATGACTCTGAGATGCCTTTCAGATCCGACTGGAGATGCTGAGCCTAAATCAAGTCCAGCTGCCAGAGGAGAGATTCACGCTGGAGATAAAATCTGAGCATCTCGGGATACGGATGATATTCCAGGCCGTGAGATGAATCATCAAGAGGTGAAGCAAACCAAAGAGAAGGGAAGAGGGGTGAGGCCTGAGTCTAAGGCTCTGCACCCCAAGGAGGGAGCACAGGAGAGGGAGACCAGCCCAGGAAATGCAGACCACCCAGCGAGACAGGAGAGCAATCCTGCCGGCCACAGCACCCTGGAAGCCAAATGTGAGCGAGTGTCAGAAGGAAGAAGCAGTAAGCAGATGAGCATCTGTCCCTGGAGCACTCTCATCGGTCCCGGCGAGGACTGAGAGATCCTTGGAGTGTTCCTGCCGGTCCAGGAGAGGACGGAGAACGGCATCAGCAGCACGCAGGTAACTGATGTCCCGAACAAGAGCGGCTCCAACACGATGGTGGGGACACTCTGCCGGAAGTGGATGTGAGAGAGGTTGTTGGAGGTGGTCCGGGACAGACGCTCCGCCGGGAGGAGGACTGGCGTGCTGGTGGACAGGAGCAGGGTCCTGCGAAGTCTGTTTAAAGACACAGAAGCCTGCTGGTGGATATGACCCCGCAGAGCAGGGGAGAGAAGCAGAGGGCCCACAGGGGTGGGCGTCACTGCAGGCCCCAGCCCAGCCCGCAGGCAGCAACAGGCAGCGAGGCGGCGACACAAATGCTGGCAGCAGTGGGGTGGTGGGGGACGGAGTCGGGGATGCCAGGGAGACTTTCCTGTGTGTGTCTCAATGTTCTCAGAAGTATGATGGCCCCTACCTTGGAAGGTGATCAGAGGAGAGAGGGGGGACGCGGGGCTGGGGGTCTGCAGACGGGACAGCGGAGGCAGCCCCCCAGAAGGAGACGGCAGGGCTGGGGCGGCACTGATACCGGATGACCAAAGGTTCCCGCCGGGAAACGCAGGATAACACATCCCAGCATGTCGGTGTTTTTACCAGCCAGGCTCAGCTGCATCACAGACCTAAATAGAAGCACTGAAACAGTAAAACTTCTAGAGGAAAACACAGGAGAGAATCTTAGTGACCCTGGGTCTGGTAAAGGTTTCTTAATACAGTTTAAAAAACAAAACAGGTGAACTAAAAAAAAAATTATTATTAAATAATAATTATTTAATAATAAAAAGTTCAAAAACATTTGCTCTGCAAAGACACTATTAATAAAGTTAAAAGGGAAGCCTCAGGCTGGGAGAAAATATTTTAAAACCTACATCTGAGAGCGAACATTCATTTAGAATTAAGAACTATAAATTCAAGAAGACAGACAATTCAATTAAAAAAATAGGCAAAAGGGGCTTCCCTGCTGGCTCAGTGGTAAAGAATCCACCTGCCAATGCAGGAGACATGGGTTTGATCCCTGGGCCAGGAAGACCCCACATGCCGCGGAGCAACTAAGCCCATGAGCCACAACTAGTGAGTCTGTGCTCTAGAGCCCGGGAGACGTGATTCCTGAGCCCAGGGGCTGCAGCGACGGAAGCCGGCACGCCTCAGAGCCCGTGCCCCGCAACAAGGAAGCCACCACAGAGAGAAGCCCACGCACCGCAGTGAAGAGCAGCCCCTGCGCTCCGCAGCGAGAGAACTGCCTGCGCAGCAACAGAGACCCAGCACAGCCAATAAATAAATAAAAGCATCAAAAAAAAAGGCAGACGGGAGAGGGGACAGAGAAAAGGGAACCCTCCCACACTGCTGGTGGGAATGTAAACTGGAGCGGCCACTGTGGCGAGGAGTATGGAGGTTCCTTAAAAAACTAAAAAACTACCATATGATCCTGCAATCCCATTCCTGGGTATGTATCTGGGGAAAAAAAAACTCTAACTGGAAAAGATACACACAGCCCAATGTTCACAGCAGCACAATTTATAATAACCAAGATATGGAAGCAACCTACATGTCCATCAACAGAGGAATGGATAAAGAAGATGTGGTACGTATATACAATGCAATATTACTCAGCCATAAAAAAGAAGAAAATAATACCATCTGTAGCAACATGGATACAACTAGAGATTATCATACCAAGTGAAGGAAGTCAAAGAGAAAGACAAATACCGTATGATATCACTTATATGTGGGATCTAAAATACAGCACAAACGAACCTGTCCGTAAACAGAAGTGGACGCAGACACACAAAACAAACCTACGTTTACCAACGGGGAAGAGGGTAGACAACAGATACATTAGGAGTTTGGGGTTAGCAGATATAAATTACCATATGTAAAATAAAGTCCTATTGTGTGGCACAGGGACCTGTATATAATAAACTGTAATAAACTCTGATAGAAAAGAATATTTTAAATATATGTGTATAACTGAATCACCCTGCTGTACACCAAAAGCTAACACAGCTTTGTGAATCAATTATATTCAGTTTTAAAAAATTTTAAAAAAGACTACCACAAACTGTTCACCAAAGGAGATATAGACATGTGTATACACACACACACGAAAAGACGCCCAACGTCACTAGTCATCGTATTGACAGAAATACAAACAAACCCCACAGTGATGCACCCCTAGACAGCCATTAGAATGGCTATAATGAAAAACACCAGCTTCAGCAAGTGTTGCTGAGGCCGTGGGGCAACCGGAAGACTCACACACTGCTTGTGGAAATGTGCGTGGTGCACTCACTTCAGAAACAAATTGGCAGCTTCTTGAACATTAAACATACAACCAGTCATTTCACCCTTACATGGAATTTTGCCCAAGAGAAATCGAAGTGTATGTCCATACAAAGATGGGGACACCAATGCTCACAGCATTTGTTATCGACTGTGATGCTAACAGAGCCTCACTCTATCTCTAACAGCCCGGACTACAGCAGCCCAGGAGTGGAGGGACGGATTAGTGTGCCTGTACAATGGAACACGCGTGCACTCCAGTAATACCGGCAACAATACGGATGAACCTCTGATTGTGTTGCACTAAAGGAAGCCACCACCTCTCCCTCTAAAGGCAAAACACACTATGAGCCTATTTACATAACTCTCTATAAAATGCAAATTAACTGACAAAAAGCAAATCCGTGGTTGCCCTGGGGATGTGGAAGGGTGGGGTGGGGGGTGCTGGAAGGAGGGGCTGAGAAAAATCTTTTGAAGTAATTGATATGCTCATTATCTTGACAGTTCCCTGGGCATCTCCACCAGTTAAAAAAAAAAACAAAACCCATCAAATTCTACTCTACAAATGTGCAATTCAATGCACGTCACTTTGATTTCAACAAAGCTATTTTAAAAAGGAGGGGTAAGCCCTCAAAAGAAATGAACGGGCGAGCCAGGAAGAGACAAGGAGGAATCGTAAATGCGCATTATTAAGTGAAAGAAGTCAGTCTATATCCTGTGTGACCGGAAAAGGCCAAACAGTGGAGACAATAAAAAGATCCGTGACTGGGGGGTGGGGGGTGACTAGGCAGAGCTCTGGGATTTTCAGGGCAGATGCTATTCTCTGCGCTGTAATGAAATTCGAGTGTACGACACGGAGTGAACGCTGTCGTAAACTGGGGGCTGGGTGATGACGATGCTTCCACGCAGGCTCAGCAATGGTAACAAACGTCCCGCGCTGTGGGGACTCTGACAGTGGGGGAGGGTCTGTGTGGGGTGCGGCACGGAGCAGGTGACGACTCACCAGACCGCTGGCTCAGTTTTTAAAAGCTTCTCTTATTGTAGTAAAATATACGTATGATTTATCATTCAGACCACTAAGTACGTTCACACTGTAGTCCGACCATCACCACCATCCACCTCCAGGACTTTCTCATCGTCTCATACTGAAACTTTTTTCCACTCAGTTTTGCTGTGAAACTAAAATTGCTCCAAAAAACAAAGTCTACTGATTAAAAACAAAAAACAGGGAGAGGTGAACCTACATGGGCAAACAGCAAGAGAGAATGCAGCAACAAGATGCTGGAAGCAGAAAAGCAGATGAGCAGAAAATGACTTAAAAGAGGAGAGAGAAAAATAAGTTGTACTAACAATAAGGATACTATGAATATATTTGATAAGATTTCTACTAAAACAACAGAAAAGATCCAGTTTTTTACTGCTCGGCTCAAACAAATGAAGAGACCTGCCCTTTCTCTGGGCATCCACATTTCGCAGGCGTTCCTGGGGTTGTCCTGGTCCCTCTGCTGGAAGATGTTCTGACCAGCAGCTGAACATCGAAGGTCTTCAAGGCTTCATGTACACATGTGTTCTTCTTACTCCGTGTTCTTCCCTGAGCTATGTAATAATCCACGCTCACGGCTTCCATTGAGAGACACCCAAATGGACATCTTCCTCTCGGACTCTTCTGAATGCGAGCTCTGCAGAGTTGCCTGCTAACTTTGAAACTTTCACAACTTTCTCTGCAGCGCTTATTATATTAGCAAGTTTGTTTCCACAGTTATTTAAAAATCCGTTTCTCTGCAGGTTATGAACTCTCTGAACGCAGTTACCCTGCGGTCTGTGCTTCCCCCTTGTGTCACCAGCGCTGGACACAGAGTAGCTGTTCAGGAAATATCAAACTGACAGAGGAGGAAGCTTCTGTGAAGCTGTATGATGCAATTATTTAAAACAGATAATACAGAACAACATGGATGAGTCATGAAGACGTTATGTTGAAATAATCAGACACAAAAGGGTATCAACTGTAAGATTTCAATTGTAATAAGGATGGTGTGGAACTCAGAATCATGGCTATCTTGGAGACAAGGGGTATTGATTACGGAAGGGCACGCGGGGAACCATCAGGGAGCCTGAAACGTTATACAGTTCTACCGGGTGGTGGTCACACCAATGTGTGTGCACATCCATGCATACAATACATACAAACATACACATAAATTTGTCACCTTTTTTTTAGTATGCTTTTTGGTCTGTGTTATACCACAACAAAATGAAAAAAAGGGATTCATTTTGAGAAAACAGAGTGAAATCTTGATGAGAAATACATCTACAAGACTACAGTAAATTAGAACAACCACTTGGCAGAACATCATGTATGTTATGATCTTGGTTTGGTAAAATAATATGTACAAACAGGCTTTCTCCTGGTTTCTACAATTGAGAGAAATCCTACCCAAAGTAACTTAAACAAAAAACTCATTTACTAACACCGACTTGGAAAGCTCACGTAGCTATGCCCACTTGCCCACAAATAATTCTTATTAAGAATTTGAGTGAAACCCTCAAGACTGTTTAAAGCGCTATCAGGGCACCACTTACAGGCGACCGTGGAAATCACAAGCCCACTCTTCTCAGCGCTAGAACCAGGGCTGGTCAGGTTTTAGGCAAGCCTCCTTGAGTGCCACCAAAAAGCCTACACGCCTGTGTATCAGGAGGGATGTGCCATGTGAGTGCAGAAGACGGCAAGCTATAGTTCTCAGGCACGGACCCCTAACGTGAAAGGCAGGCAGATTCCCCGAAATGCAGGCGTCTGAGTTGCTTCTCAGATAAGCAGCTCTACACCGCTCCCTGCAAGGCGAGCAACAGCAAGAAGCCTTCAGTGATGACACCGGTCCTCAACCGGGCTGCAGGAAACCTCGGCAAGTCACAGGCAAATCTCTCACTGTCTCAGGCTTCAATAGACAACCGTGTCCCCCAGATCACGTCACACCTAATGACATCATAAATTCACAGGTAATCCTTTACTTGAAAATTCCTAGGTCAAAAGTTCAAGACAACCTGATAATATCAATTTTATTATTATGCTTTCAAAGTGCTCAGAAGGAAAGAACTGGGATTATTTTATATCATATATCTCAAACGAGTATCTCACTCCTTCCATTAGTCAGTAAACAGAGCACCCACGATCCAGGCAGAACCAACAGAGATGCTGACATTTGACTATTTTGGATCCACAAAGAAGGGCATTTTCAGATGGCTTACTCCAAAACCAGGTACTGCCTTAGGTGCCATGATACAGCAATGAACGAAAGAAACCTCCCACCTCCAAGTGGAGCTTGAGTGTGTGTGTGTGTGTGTGTGTGTGTGTGTGTCTCCACAGGCAGCAGATAACAAACAAACAAGCCAAATACATGGCATATGAGATAGTGCTGCCTACCTCTAGAAGCACACAGAAGGTTAACAGGGACACAGAACATGGGGCATGCCTTTCCTTTATTTTATAATGGAAACATATTTATAAAATATAAAAAGTATAAACCTTGCTGAGGAGACATCTGGGCAGAGTCCTACAGAAAGAGGAAGCCTCTTAAGAGCGTTCTAGAATGGCAAAATTGGGATGCTACCATGAAAACGTCTGCCACACTTGCTGAAAAAACACATGAAGAATTCCAAACTGCTGGAGCACTGTAACGACTGCAGCCTTAACCACCCTGCAGCTGAAAGAAGCACGGACCACCAAAACCACACGTGCCTCTCGGTTCTCAGTCTACAGGCAACTCGTGGGTCACGCCAACACTTTATTTTTTGGCCCATGTTTTCCATCTAATAAATATCCATGTGCATAACACAGAACAAGATAAAGCGATTTGTGCTTACATCTTTTGAAGAACCTGGGCCATCACAACCCCATTCGTTAAATCTTCCACGGTCTGGCATGGTGCGTCCACGTTAAATGTCTGGATCTGGAAAAAAAGGGGGAAAAAGAAAAGAGAGAGGGATAAAAGAAAGATTTCACGGTTAACCATACAGCAGAATTCTCAGGCTTCTTTACCTCATCTTGGAGGTGAATACATTTTAAAAAAGCAGAACAGATCTTTCCTTCTTCCCGGCATTAGCCGTCCTGAAGGTGGAGCTGGGCCATTTCAGGGGGTTCAAGATCTACCCAGGGCATGGGGGGCGCTATGCCTGGACCGATGGGAAGGTTTTCCAGTTTCTTGATGCAAAATGTGAGCTGGCATTCCTCTCCGAGAGGAATCCTCGTCAGATCAACTGGACTGTCCTCTACAGAAGCAAGCACAGAAAGGGACGGTCAGAAGAAAAGACCCTGCCGTGCACTCAAATTCCAGACGGCTGAAGCGGGTGCATCTCTTGCTAATGTGATGGCCAAGAGGAAATCAGAACCTGAACTTCGGAAGCCTCAATGAGAAGAAACTGGCAGGGCCACCAAGGAAGCAAAAAAGGCTAAGCAAACATCTAAAAGGGCAGCCATCGGCTGCTGCAAAGGCTCCCACGAAGGAAGGCAGCGTCTCAGCAGAAGACTGGGAAGCCTGTGAAGGTCTCTGCTCCCTGAGCTGGTGGAGAATGCTAAGCTGGGCGGATTGGAGTTTTAAATAAAGATCTGTTTTAAAAAAAAAAAACAGCAGAACAGTAAGAAATGTTTTCCCTTATGGGGAATTTCCTGCAGGCTGCAGTGAAATTTTTTCCTTTTGGTAAAAGGAACTGTGGCAGAGTCTGGGCAGCTTCCCCGCATTCAGCATCCTCAGAGATAATCACCTAAGAGTCAGGGCACCTGCATTCCCTCTGCCAGTGACCGGCTCACGGGCACTCAGGCAAAGACAATCTGGACCAAACGGACGCAGAGAGAGGCTTACGTGGGCTTCCAGGGAGGGAAAGCCAACCTCCCCTGGTGTGAATAAGGATGCTGGCGGCCTCAATGGCCATGAGCAGGCATCTTGTGACTGTTAGGATGAGGCCAATGCAGTAAATGGCAGAGAAGAGGAACAGGAAGAATGCGGTCCTGCAGGCCAAAATTGAGCCACCAAACTAAACCTCAGAGCCTCCTGTGATGCGAGATCCATCCCTTCTTTACATCTTGCCAAGCTGAGATTTCTTTCACTCAGAACCAACGTATCATGGGGGACTTCCTGGTGGCCCAGGGGTTAAGACTCTGCACGTCCACTGCTAGGGGCACGGATCTCATCCCTGGTTGGGGATCCAGGATTTTGCATGCTGCAAGGGGCGCAGCCAGAGAAAAGAAAGAACCAAAACAGCTTTCTACATACGTAGAAATCACAGCCACAGCTGGGTTATATTCTCAATTCACTTTGATTTGAAACATATCATGAATTACAACATGATATAGCTGAGAATCAGTAGCCACACTTGTTATTTCTGAGCAAGATAACACACTGAGCCAACAATGATTCTACTCAGTACTGCAACCAGGACTTGGAAAGAAATAATCTCTGAGAACAGATAAAGGCTGTGCTTCGCAGTTTATAGGTTAGTAAAACGGAAGAGTACGGGCATCAGAGGATAGAACAGGGAAGAGGGTAAATGGTGGAAGACGCGGTTAAAGAAGGAAGCACCATCCTGCAGATCCTCACAAGCCACGTTAGGACTTTATCCTCAGAGCAAGGGGAACAGGCAAAGGATTCTAGGCAGGAGAGGGAGGCTGAGCCATCTGCATAGTACAAGGATTGCAGCAGCAGCAGCACGAAGAAAGGCCTGCATGGAGGAGGCAGGGAGGCCTGTGTTAACATAACAGGTTTATATGTTAACACAGTTCAATTCAGTTCAGTCACTCAGTTGTGTCCAACTCTTTGCAACCTCACGGACTGCACCACACCAGGCTTCTCTGTCCATCACCAACTCCCAGAGCTTGCTCACACTCATGTCCATCAAGTTGGTGATGCCATCCAACCATATCATCCTCTGTCATCCCCTTCTCCTCCTGCCTTCAATCTTTCCCAGCATCAGGGTCTTATCCAGTGAGTCAGTTCTTCACATCAGGTGGCCAAAGTATTGGAGCTTCAGCATCAATCCTGCCAACGAATATTCAGGACTGATTTCCTTTAGGATGGACTGGTTTGATCTCCTTGCAGTCCAAGGGACTCTCAAGTCTTCTCCAACACCACAGTTCAAAAGCATCAATTCTTCGGTGCTCAGCTTTCCTTATGGTTCAACTCTCACATTCATACATGACTACTGGAAAAACCATAGCCTTGACTGCATGTTAACACAGCTGAGGTCAAACCAGGTAACGACCATGGAAACATTGCAAATAATGCTCAGCGGACCATCTGCCTTCAATACGTTTTACTTACAGGGTCATATTCCTAGAAGTAAATTTGCTGGACCAAAGAGTGCGAACCTTTCAAAGTTTCTAATGAATATCGCCAAGCTGCCCGTGTTAAATGCTGCAGCAATCCACTGTCCCACAGCGGGGCAGTGTCCACGTCTCTGCGCCGTGCCATCTATCAAATCTTTAAACCAAGAATGATGAAGAAGTGCAGTCAGTAGCTTCTTCACATTTTCCGCAAAGCCTGGTTGGTGGAGATGGTTACACGGCGGGAACTAAGGAAATGAGTTAAAAGATTGCGTAGCAAGTGGTTTTCACTCGGATGTCTATTTGGGAGAGGTGATGAAAGAGGGCCTGTCAGGCCCCCCGACATTAACCTTATGGGTGGCAGAGGCTCAATATATTGTTAGTAAATGAATAAATGGACCTGATAAACATCACCTGTAGGAAATGACACTGAATTTTACTCCACACCCTCGCCGGCCGCCTTCTCAATGATAATGTGGTGGTAACAATGTATTGACTAGTTTAAAAAGAACTAAGTCCACACTGTCATCCTACAGTTGCTGAATACATTTCTTTCTTGCAGGCTTAGAATAAAAAAGAGCAGCGGGCGAGTGCACACCTCACTCATCTCCTGACCCCCAGCCTGACCCAGAAGACCTCTCACTGAGCACGCTCGGAAGGTACACAGTAACTCCAGCGACTCCGCTGGCAGTCCAGTGGCTAAGACTCCACGCTTCCAAAGCAGGGGGCACGGGTCTGATCCCTAGTTGGGGAAAAAGGATCCCACCTGCCGCGTGGCTGTCCCCCTCCCCTCAAAAAACAAAAGAACTAACTCCATCTCCAGGTTTGTGCCTAATTTGCTGGCCGTGTGACCTCGGGTATGCCATTTTACCTCTCGTAACACCAGCTTTTCAACCTTGGAATTGGGAGAAATAGCTTCTGGAGGGGATCTTTAAGAATGAACAAGAAAACAGATGGACATTAGGTACCTGTAAAAGCCTTACGCAGTAATTCCCAGACCTGGGTGTACACTCAATCAACTGGGAAGTTGGAGAGGACTGACAGTCTATTTTTAACAAGTTCACCAAATAATCTTCTGTGCTAGGGCACCAGTTTGGCAGGTGGAGCCTTCTGATCCAAAGCACTACCAAATGCAAAGGATGAAAGATCAGAAAACTGCCACTGGGCAATCAGAAGAAAAAAACTCAATAAAGCAAGCAATTCAATAACGCAAGTAATTTACTTGTAAGACTCTATCTGTTTCTCTCGTGGGACTTAAAACTATTTTCATTTTAATTTTTTAAATGTGGCTTCCAAACAATTATTTTCTGAGTTGGCTCTTGAGGTTTTTTAGCTGCTAGTGAGGGTGTCCATCTCTGCCTTGACATAAAAGTAAATGCAAGTCCCAGACAGACTCTCTCTGCAGAATTCCCTTCCGATGCGATAAAAATGTACTTGGAATTAGACAGCAGTGATGGTTGCACAATCTGTGATCACACCAAAGAGCACTGAATTGTGCACCTCAAAAGAACTTTGTGATATGGGTATTTAAAAAAAAAAAAAAAATCTGTCACCTACCAGTTCTCGTAAACTCTTGAGTTAACATCTGCAGCGTGTTTCAGGATAGTAGTAGACTAAAATTTAAAGGTAATTGCAGGCAACCACATTAGGGCATGAAACTCTGCCTCAAGGGTCATAACCTCTCTTTTAATTCCAAGAAGCTCTATTAACACCAACTGGAGCTCCACCTCACCACCCCCACAAAATCATGAGAAGGGGAAAGCTTGAGCTCACCTGGAATGACTGTCTCCACAGCAGTGATTCTCAACCGGGAGAGATCTTGCTCCCTATGAGAAATTTCTAGTTGTAACAACTGAGTGGGAGCTATTGGTATCCAGAAGGTACAGACCAGGGATGCTTTTACTATTAAACCTCCTACGGGAAGCACAGGGCAGTGCCCACGACCAACGTGATCCAGTCCCAACTGGCCACAATGCTAAGGCTAACAAACCCTGCTCTGGAGCAGTGGTTCTCAGCGTGGGGGCTCAGGTCACTAACAGCACCACCTGGAAACCTGTTGGAAATGCAGAGTAGCAGATCCTAGCCCAGCCCTCCCGAATTACAGGCTCTGGAATCCGGACCTGGCAACCAGTAGTTTGATGAGCCCTGCAATTATGTTGATCCATACTAAATGCATAGGAAACACTTGTCAGTGTCACCCTGAATACAATCTGAACACAGGTAAAGTTCCGCGTCCAAAGTTACCCACAGTTAGTATGCAGCCAAGTCAGGATTTGAACCCGGGTGGTCAAATTTCAGAACCTATACTCTAAACAGGTTAAACTGGCCCTCTACTTAGGAAAAAAAATAAGAAAGTTAAAGCTTTTAAAAACTATGTCTTTTTGTACATCTGACTCCTTTATTCCTCCAGTAGAGGACACCAATGGTAAGCAGAACAGAGTTAGAAGGGCAGAGCGAGTGGAACCGGGGAGAGAGCACCACAGAAACACACCCTTCCTAACTGTAAGCGCAGGTGCGCCGTTTCACAGGCCACTGCATGGGAAAATTCACAAGGGTGTGTTGATGTCACTGTGTGGGGATGGTTCCTGTTCACTTAGCCTCCTGCCATTAATTGGGGGCATTCTTGACTCTTTCTGGTTTTTCACTCTCTTAACCCTAGGAAAGAGCAATCGTTTCCTGCACTGCTTGAGAAAGGAGGCCTGATAGGTGTACTAGGTAGGGCAGACTTTTTCTAACAGGTAAGAGTGCATTTTGACTCAAGAGGGTGGGGAGACAGAGAGAGTGGAAATTTTCCAGCACGTCCTGCTGAACTTGCTTGGTGCATCCACTTTGATTCTGAATTTAAGCTGCAACTATTTTCCCTAGGTAGGATGATACTTTGTCTCTTAACAAACACTGCTCTTTCAACAAAAATGTGGAACTTTTGGTTCTGGGGCTAACCTCTGATACAACAGTGAATTTAGCCAGCATTTGGGGCAATCAGACGTCCCACAGACATGAATTCTGTACAGGTGGCTACAGTTATCCTTTCAAGTGCCTTGATGCTATTCAGTTCAGTTCAGTCGCTCAGTTGTGTCCGACTCTTTGCGACCCCATGAATCGAAGCACGCCAGGCCTCCCTGTCCATCACCAACTCCTGGAGTTCACCCAAACTCATGTCCATCAAGTCTGTGATGCCATCCAGCCATCCATCCTCTGTCGTCCCCTTCTCCTCCTGCCCCCAATCCCTCCCAGCATCAGAGTCTTTTCCAATGAGTCAACTCTTCGCATGAGGTGGCCAAAATACTGGAGTTTCAGCCTCAGCATCAGTCCTTCCAATGAACACCCAGGAGTGGTCTCCTTCAGGATGGACTGGCTGGATCTCCTTGAAGTCCAAGGGACTCTCAAGAGTCTTCTCCAACACCACAGTTCAAAAGCATCAATTTTTCGGTGCTCAGCTTTCTTCACAGTCCAACTCTCACATCCATACATGACCACTGGAAAAACCATAGCCTTGACTAGACGGACCTTTGTTGGCAAAATAATGTCTCTGCTTTTGAATATGCTATCTAGGTTGGTCATAACTTTCCTTCCAAGGAGTAAGCGTCTTTTAATTTCATGGCTGCAATCACCATCTGCAGTGATTTTGGAGCCCCCCAAAATAAAAGTCTGACACTGTTTCCACTGTTTCCCCATCTATTTCCTATGAAGTGATGGGACCAGATGCCATGATCTTAGTTTTCTGCATTAGTTCAACTATTTCTGGTGGAAGAACTTCTAATATGTACTATATACCTCGTCTCAATCTAAATGCTGTGGAGTGAAAATAAGCTCTTATTTGATATTCAGGACCATAGTTACAATCTTCAGTGACTGAATGTGGAGACTGTAGCCATATATGAAGCTCAAGGACTGCCTGACCTAGGCTGAACTTCCAGCTCTCGGGTCTTCTGTGTCACTGACAAGTGCCTGCATCTTGCTGAGCGGGGCGGTTACCTTTTCACCTGCTGTGCGCAGAGCAATTGCACAACCAGGTTGGCTAGAACTTCATACAAAATAGAGCAGATTATTTCAAATATGGGGGGCAGTCTTTTCTGAGGAATGTACAGTATACATTTTCTTTCCTCACTTTTCATTTTGGAATTGTCTTTGGCATTAATCCGGCCTTCAGTCAGGAGGGGAGCTACTGGAGTAAATGCACATTATCAGCTACTTCAGACATTTTCCACATTTTTAATAACAACTAGAAGAACAAGCCCAGCGTTAAACTCAACTTTACTTGGAAAGGATTCAACGTACAATGTTTTAAAAATGTTTCCAAGTCTTAGAATTGATTATCTTTGTTTGGACTCTGCCCTCCAGTTTTGTCATTGATAATCTCTTATCTTCCCCCTAGAAACTTTCCTTGATGACCTTCCAGTGAAATTTCAAAAAGGCTGTTTTCTACAAAGCCAGATCCTTTGACCACTCTGTGGAGCTGATCACCTTGATGATCTCCATTTTCTTAACAACTTACCACATTTTAAACAGATGCTGCCATGACGTGCTTTTGTTAGCACCCCTTCAAACTTCCCTCTGTGATTCTTCCTCTGTTACTTTTACTAGCACTTCTCACCCAAATCACTGCACTGATCACCGCCTTTTGGCAGATGCCCTTCAAACACACCTTTTCTCCCTGACTTGTCTTTCCAAACTTTAAACAATGTAGCCCTATTTCAGATTTAATACCTTTCTTCATCTTTGCCCTCTTGGCTTTTTTCTTTCTAGCACTGAGGGAGGTACAGACCAAAAATGCTCATTTTCAGATCCCCCACCTTCTGTTTACAACCTCTGCCAAATCCAGTCCTTCCACAAAATCAAAGAATGTGGTGATTCTTTCCTTTATCTCTGTCCTCCCAGTCAAACTCTGGCCACATTATGCACCTTATCAACTTTGTCTCTGCCCTAAAATATGGCCGTGAAACCCATTTCCCCACGTGAAGTTGCACCTTACTCTAGCTGTAAGCTGTGTGAACTATATACTACTGCAAACAATTTGAAATTCCAAGAACGGCCAAATGCAAAAGTCACTAAAACAGACCCCTCTATCGCGGTACATATTGTTTCAGAAAACACAACTTGATCTGTGATGAAAGACAAATTATGACAATCTCAGACGATTTTCACTACATTTGTTACAACCAGCCTAGGGCAGTGCCCCAGTAACCCTTCCACTCGAAGGTCCCCCCCCCCACGTAGGAGACTCAAGTCCACAATCCAAGCTCATCACCCAAGGCACCGCTAAATATAATCCGTTTGGCATCTGTTTCTTACCTTGAGCATTAATACATACGCTGTAGTCACCTCCATAAATATATTAGTGCTTCATTCTAAAAGTGATACTAAAAGAGATATTTAACGTTTTTTAGTAGTGAGTGAAACGAACTCTCCCCAAAAGAAGTACCGGGTTTATCCCGTGGCTCTGCAGATATACACACACACGCACACGCACACCCCAGGTACTGACAACACACTTAGGAGAAACACTCAAGCTTGGGTGTTAATGTCCAGCTGTGGAAAAGGCTGCTACAGGCACGGCTTTCGGCGTGAGAACGGAACACCTTTATAGGCACATGTAAGAATTTTCATCAACATTTAATAATTGAAAATTGAGAATGCCACAGCGTGGCGCTCCCCACCAACCCCTCCGCAAATGTCGACTCCCACTACTGACGCCCAGATCCCCCAGCCTTGCGGATTTATTTCCATCCCGAGCGCCTCTCCCTTCCTCCCGGATGCCCGGAATGGGCCTCCGTGGAAGCCCCCCTGCCCGCCTCCCCGCGCCCCGCCCCGCCCGGGGCTGCGCCGTCCTGCCAGCGTGACAACAAAGGCGGGAGCTTCGGGCCGGGGTCCCGGGAGCCCCCCCACCCCCAGTCCCCGCGGCCGCCCCGGGCCTCCGCCCAGCACCGGGGGCTCCGCTCCCCGGATGTGACGGCAGCGCCGGCCGGGCGCGGGGTGGGGGGGGGGGGGTGCCCCGGGACGGCGGCCTGGCGGAGGTCTGGGGCCCCCCCTCCGGAGCGCGTCGCCCACCTACCCAAGTGAGGAGGCTCTCGCACAGCTCCGCCCGCTCCAGGGTCTCCACGTTGAACATCTTCCCGCCGCGGCTCCGGCCGCCCCGCCCCGCCTGAAGGCCCGCGGCGCGGCCCGGGCTGCGTCCTCCGCGCGGCCGCCGACTCCGCCCGGCGCTGGAGGCCGCCGCGGCTCCCGCAGCGTCACCGGCGCGCCGCCGCCGCCTCGCCCGGCCCGCGCCCCGCCCGCCGGCCCGCGCCGCGCACGGCCCAGCCTGCCTGCCGCCCGCCGGCCGCCCCCGCGCACGGAAGCGCGCAGCGCGCGTGCGCCGCGCCCGCGCCCCGGCCCGCGGGAGGAGGAGGAGGCGGGGGCCGCGGCCAGTGGTGCCGCGGGGGCGGCGGGCGGCCCCGGAAACACTCCGCGCCTCGGTCGCCGGGAGCTACGAGGCGTCCCCGGCGCTGCAGAGGTACGCGCGGCTGAGCGCCGGCGGGGCCCCGGGCCCGGGCGGGACGGCGGGAGGCCCCGGGCGCCCGCGCCGGACGGCCAACGTGGCGAGCTCGGGGCGCGCGGACCTCGGGGCCCCGGGAGGCAGGGGACTGGGGGGGGCGGCGGGGTGGGGGGAGCGTGGTGCCGCCGGTCCTCCCCACCCCCCGGAGCACCGCGGCCTGGCCCTCCTTGCCCAGTGGCCAGGGGACTGGCCTTCACCCCCACCCCCCGCCCCGTTCCTGAGCATGCACCCTCTGCAGCGTTACCGATGAATCATTAGGCGAGACACCGTGTGCAGGAAAGTGCACGCACAGCGTGCGTGCCTAAAGACTAGTTAGTAATAAACAGGCAGGTGAAAAAAACAGCATTGCCTCCCCCACCTCCTGTTCCTTTTCTGAGCACCTTCCCTCCTCCGTCCACTGACTTCTGTGATACTCACTTTCTTGCTTTTTCTTTATAGCTTGCCCACCGACGTCTGCATACCTAGACCACGCCGTTTTTACTCTGCCTGCTTTTGAACTTCTGCGAAATTGTGTGTGTCATTTCGTGGCTTTTCATTCCTAGTAAGTTTGTGTAGATCCATAGGTAGTTTTCACCGCTGTCTAGTACTTCACTCTGAATATAACCGTCTGTCCACGCTACTGTCGTTGGGCAAATTTTGCACTTGTAGTTTGCGGCTAAGAACAGTGCTCTAACATTCTTATCTCTATAGACTGGTGCCACGTGTAAGTTTTTGGGGGGAATAGATGCCTTTGAATCCTAGAATTTTTGAGGTATAGGGTATGCATAACTTTACTGCATGATGCCAGACTTTTATTTGTGGTGCAGCAAAATTAGCTTCCCAGCACACACCTTTCTTTGGTTTGCGGTTCCTGGAGCCCCCTTTTCTCATTAAAACTAGGTTTTGGAGCTCCCTTTACCCATTAAGATTAGGTTTTGTCATTGAGCTTTCGGAACTGCCAAGACACCATTGGGTTTGTTTGTTTGTTTGTTTTCCACATATGTATATTTGGCTGCATCAGGTTTTAGCTGCAGCACAGGGAATCTTGTTGAGGCAAGCAGGATCTCTAGTTATGGCACGTGTGCTCAGTAGGTTGTGTTAGTTACCCTGCGGCCTGTAGGGTCTTAGTTCCCTGACCAGGGATTGAACCAGCATCCCCTGTATTGCAAGGCAAATTCTTAATCCCTGGACCACCAGGGAAGTCCCAGCATTGAGTTTTTAGTGATGCTTTTCAGAGTACCGGTTATCAGATTTTTCATTTTGTGAATGTAGAAAATCTTACCGGAAGTCTTCTCAGCGGTGTTTTAAATATTCTCCCCTACAGCATTTTATTTTAAAGGCAGAGAAACCTTTAGAAGTGATAAAATGTACCTCACCCGCCCTTGTTTCCTCTGTTGGTGCCTCTGGACCTTTGTGGAACCAGAGTTTCTACATTCTGAGCTAGGTTATATCTGTAGGCTCCCTGGCGCTGTTAAGTGACCGTCTGCCTTGTTAGGCAAGTGAAGTCAGCAAGTTGGTTTGCCCTCCTGTGCAGCCTTTCTTGGAATGTGGATCCTTTCTGGAAGGCCTGTCCCACGTGAGCATCTTTGCTCCACCTGCTCCCTTTCTCAGGCCTTTGACCTCGGCCTCCCAGGTCTCAGGTTTGATGGCTCACCCACAATGCACTTGTGCGTGATGTGTTCTTGAGTGTTCCATTCGGTAGCTGCGATTTCCCTCCATGAAGGAAATCATATTAAAAACTTCTTGCATGTGAGTACTTGTCTGCAAAAGCCATGTTTCTACATGAATTTGGGTAAAAAGACATTGAGTTTTCTCCTTTGAAGTTATGGAATTTCCTACACTTCCTTTGTTTGTCTGTGTTGTTTTTTTCCTGAAAGCTTTGGAAAAGATCAAAGGGAATCAAGTGGGACTTGTCTTAGCTCTCTTTCTCTGGTTCCTTGGAGGCTAGTTCTCATCTACAGCTGTTTTATCAGCTTCACGTAAACACGGTGCTGTCCTTCGTGGCAATGTGCCAAATTTATCCAGTCCTCCCAAGAAACACATACTTAGAGCTCTGATTAAAGAGGGCTTGGGATGCTGCTCAGTGCAGTTGTGGGGAAGGCGTGGCTAAGTTTTATCATGGTTCCATGGACTCATTGAAGATGGTTAATAATAGTAATCAAAGTATCGTAGCTTCCATTTATTGAGAGCCTGCCAACATGCCACATGTTTTACCTATTATCTCATCAACTCCACAAAACAAGTGTGTTGTTGTTTTTTGTTTTTTTTTTTGCCAAAAAAGTTCAACATAGTTTGTTAATTTTACGTATTTTACTTATGAGGAAGCTGAGACCCAGATTTTGCACGAGTACGCAGTTGTCTGACTGCGAAACTCGTTTTTCTTCAATATATTAAGCTACTCGATAAGCCTTGGCCAGCTAAGCAATAATGAAGCCAGTGCGGAAATCAGTTCCTCTTCTATCAGTTACCAACACCATTCCCAAGATCGATGTGTTTTGTTTCTGTAAATCTCAAATAGTTTAAGACAGAGTACTGATCACTTGTTTTCATTTAGCAGGATCCTATGAAATAGATGAGATACCGTGTTTTATAAATTTCATACCCTTTCCTTGGGGTTTCAAGCAAGTAGTGTGTTTAGTGCGAGGCCCTGTCGGGCCTGTCACTGAGGTCTCCAGAAGGTGCCCACCTCCTGGAAACCAGCAGTCTCTAAGGTGCTTGGAAAGAATGGTAGACGTCTTAAATCTTTGAGCAGTGAAGCCTAACTTTCATCCCTGAAGGGAGGAAGCAGGCACTGGCCTTTGTGTTTATTATTAAAGTAATACATCCTGGCAAAGAATTCAGACTGTAGAATTTTATCCTGGGAAAGATACGAATCTGGCTCTCCCAGGCCAGCTGCCCACTTGTAAGCGTTTTAACCTTTGCTGTTTACCTTTCCTGCCTTTTTATTTATTTTTTAATTCCAAAAAACTCCGATTCAGAGAAGTGTGGTGGTAAAAGGAAATTAAGAAATCCTCAAATCCCAGCCTTTTCCTTTTGCAGAAAATGAGCGGTCCTGAGAGATTTAAGTGACAGCAGAATTGGAGCCAAACTCTGGGCCTCCATGCCTCCTCACGGTGCCTGGGCTCCAGCTGAGAACCCGCGCCCTCAGTTACAGTCAGAAGTACTGTTTTGTCTCGGGCCAGTAGAACCTGGAGGACTGGAGTTCAGGTTGACGTTGGAACTCATTTTCAAGTCATCTCTTCAAGTAGATGATTTTATTTCTTTTTATTGTTTATCCCCTGTAATGCCTCTTTCCAAACTGAAGTGGTGGATCAATACCTCATTGCTGAGCCACTAACTCCTACAGGTCCTTTTTTTTGACTTTGATGATAAGAGAGACTGCTGGCGGAAGTTAACTATTGAAACCCCCAACAAGCCGATCAGACACCGCTAGCAGTTGTCCGTGTGAGGGCTGGTGTTTCCACATGGCGAGGAAGCGCAGCCGAAAGGACCACAGGTTCCTCTGTGAAACTTCCCAGTTGTCTCTGCCCTTCCCACCCTCTCTCAGCCCAGGCACCTTCTTCAGTGACACTAGAATTTGTGGAAATAAAAAGTGACTCTTCGTTTCAACAACATTGGACACTTTTGCTAGAAGATGGTGCAAATAACATTGCATGATCCTGCAACACTCAAAGTATCCTGGATCTCTGAGCTCTCGAAAATGTGAAGAAAGCAGAATCTTAAGGGTGGCACTGGTAGAAGTCATATATTTATTCAGTAGAGTGTGTGCGTATATTTTTATTGAAAACTGTAGTTGATTTGCAATGTCAACGTTAGTTTCAGGGGTACAGTAAAGCGATTCAGTTATAGGGAAGGGTGGGATGAGTTGGGAGATTGGGCTTGACATACATACACTGCCGTGTGTAAAACAGTTATTGGCAAACCTGCCGTATAGCACGGCTGATCCCGGGGCTTTGTGATGACCTAGAGGAGGGGGATGGGGGTGGAGGAGGGAGGCTCAAGGGGAAAGAGGGAGGGGATATAGGTATACCTATGGCTGAGTCACATGATTGTACAGCAGAAACTGACACAACATCATAAAGCATTATACTCCAATAAAAAAGGAATATATTGTGTGTGTGTGTATACACACAAATATATATATATAGTTTATACAGTAGAATTTAGTCACCTTATCACTGATTACACCTGGAAGAATACAGAAACAAATGCAACCCATTTTTTTTTTTAAGTACAAAGTAATAAACTCCCTACATGTACAGCATATGAGAGAATCCTAGCAACCTGATTGAGTAATTAGAGGCTGGGAATCTTGACGTGGGATAACATTTGCTTATCTCTGAGCAGATGTGAGTCATCCTCATGCCCTTAGGACTTCTGACACGGCCCAGCATCTCAATTTAAACAGAGGAAACCTGGCCATAATACAAATCTAAATTGTCCGCGTGGCCACCCTGAGATTGTTGGAGGCTGTTTTCTTCAGTTGGCTGTTCATCTGAGTGTTCTTTTGAATAAAATCCTGAGGTGAAAACTCCTTCTCTGAGTTCCTGGTGTGTGCTTTCATTAAGATTACTCAAAACCTGTCATTAGAAAGTTCCTGATGCATCAGGCCATTACTATGTGTAAAGCCGATGATAGCTGTCTTTGATCTGTTTGTTTGCTTAAGTTTCTTCCGTGAGAGGTCATTCATTTTCTTACTAGTTTTTCAGGTCCTTTTCTAAAGTGTTAAGACTTTCACACTCAAAGTTTCCTTTGAACAGAAACTCACCTGATTAATGATGCCATTGAATAAAGCTATTTTCAGGGCAGTACATTATACACATAGAGGATTTTATTTATAAACAGTTGTATAGATGTCATTGAATATTTATTGCCTTTATTTCCCTTTCGGTGTCTTATGAGATTTTAAGTAACTTCAGTGTTTGTCATCTGAAAGAAATAGGAATTACCTGTGATATTTGGACTCTGATGTGGTCTGGCTAATTTCCCTCATACTTACAGAAATCGGGTATTGTTTTCCTCCAGTTGAGTGATAACTTTCTCAACTGGGAAGGATCCTTTTGTATGTTGCCTTGTCTCTTCATAAGGAAATTCAACCTGAGAGTCATTCTGACTGCCAAGCAGGTCACAGAATTCTGAACCATAAGCTGAGCTTAGTCCCAGCTGAGACCAGTAGTTTTCCAAGCACCAGAAGTTTTATTAATTCAAGTAGTCTCAGGATAGCTATCAAAGGCTGTGTGTTCTATGGTCTTTTAACTTTTCAAGTTACCAACACCGTAAGTAAGGTAAGTCGCTCCTATTTGTTAGGTCCTGCTGTGTACAGGACAGCATGCCAGGTAGGGCAGGAACGTTTGCAGAAGCAGATAGTGTCTTTCCTTCCCTGTCCGTGCTGGTACATTCCATGATGTTCATTCAGTGCCGTGAGGGACAGGATGGGGTGTGATCTACATGGGGAATGCATGTGGTGTTCAGGAGTAAGGAAAGAGCCCCTGGGCGTGAGGAATGCCCTTTATTCCTTAACACTTTTTATTTTTTACTCTATTTTTGTCGATGCTGGGCCTTCATTGCTGCATGCGGGCTTTCTCTGGTTGCAGCAAGCGGAGGCTACTCTCGTTGCAGAGCACGGGCCCTAGGCTCACGGGCTCAGTAGTTGTGGCTCAACGGACTTAGTTGCCCTGTGGCGGCTGGGATCTTCCCAGATCAAAGATCGGATCTCTGTCTCCTGCATTGGCAGGCGGATTTTTAACCAGTAGACCAGCAGGGAAGTCCTATTCTTTAATAATTAAAAAAAAACCCAAAAAACTCAACTGCTGGAGTTATCTTCTAATGCAACCTACTGCAAGTGGGCACTAAAAGAGGTCAGCTACATTTGTGTTGTTTTTAATGGATATATTTCATTTTCACTGTAGTGTTTGTAATTTTCATCTTGTTTCTTTTCCTTTTAGACCTGGAATGGCCAAATATCAAGGTGAAGTTCAAAGTTTGAAACTGGATGATGATTCAGTCATAGAAGGAGTAAGTGACCAAGTACTCGTGGCGGTTGTGGTCAGTCTCGCTTTGATTGCTACCCTGGTATATGCACTTTTCAGGTGAGACTAAAGGACAAAAGAATTGAGATAATGCATATTTCCAAGGGCAACTGACTGACTGTGTCTAGTAATGGTCAATACTTAATGTGAAAAGGAAGTGCTAGACTTCAGTGACTGTGAAACGTATTAAGGTATTTTGTTTTCCTGTCATCAACGTTGTCCAGTCAGAAAAAATTTAAATTTGTCATCCATATTTTGAATGAAATGTTAATATTTTCTGTTGGACTGTCACAGTTTTAACATGTGATTTTCATAATTGAACTCATCAACTTGCAGCTGATACAATAGGCACAAATATATTTTCATGTTTAAATGAAAAAACCTGGGGCCAAAAAATACCTTGGACAGTGTAGAGGGACTTAAGATTAGAATTAAAGTTACTGTTGTAGAATCAGGAATAATAAAGATCTCAGATGTCTATATGCCAGTACAAGAGACAAGGTAATAAACTAGAAATGTAAATACTGACAAATAGAGGTTAATTTCATATGTATCACTGAAAACAGAAATGAGCAAAAAAGTATAAAATAGAAAAGAGATTAATTCCAAAAACTACAGATCTTTTCGTTTCTTCTAAAAATTAAGAAAGGATTATTGAACAGGGTGTGAGCGTTCTCTTTTACTTCTGCATGGTTAGTTTCTGAATTAGGGTGACATTATGTTGATTTCAGTAGAATACTTACACGGTACTTGGTGATGCACTTGTGGGCATAGTGGGGAACTGATGACCAGAAGATAGCAGATTTACTATCTGCTGAGTTTATAACTGATTGACAAGTCATTCCCAGGAGTACTGATTATGTTTTAATGTATACCAAAACAGGACACTGAATTTTTGTAGGGCTCTGACCTTTGAGCTTGTTCTACTCATGTCTATTAGCAAGTGGGTTGAAGAAGAAAACAGAAGCGCACTTATTAGATTGTTCATTGAGAAGGATAGCTGATATATTGATACAACAGAATCAAGATTCAGAAATGGGTCATCCTATACCTCCGTGGTAGGCTGGTTTTTGACAGTGGCACCAACACCTCTTAGTAGGGAAAGAGTTCAACAAATGATGTTGGGACAAGGTTACCTACATGCAGAAGAATAAAGTTGACTATATCATATACAAAAATTAACTCAAGATGGATCAAAGATTTAAATGTAAGAACTAAAACTATAAAACTCTAGGAGTAAATCATGGAAATTGATATGATGCCACAAGCATGATCAACAAAAGAAAATAGATAAATTGGAATTCATCAAAAGTAACAACTTTTTTTTGCTTCAAAGACCGTCATCAAGGCAATGAAGTCAGTTCACTGAATGGGAGAAAATATTTCAGACATAGGCCCTTATGTCTGAATAGATAGAGAACTCAAAACTCTGTAATAAAAAGACAAATAGCCCATTAATAAATGGGCAAAGTATCAGAATAGGCATTCCTCCAAAGATGTACAAACGGCCAACAAGTACGTGAACGCGTGCCTGACATCGTTAGTCATTCAGGGAAATGCAAACCAAACCACAGTGAAATACAGCTTCACACCCACTTCACTGGGATGGCTGGGTTCAAAAAGTCAAATCATGATGATTGTTGGGGGTGTGGGGAAATTGGAGCCCTCATACACTAGTAGTGCAGGCACCTTGGAAAGCCTTCAGTTCCTCAGATGACTAAGCATAGAGTCGCCATGTGTCCTAGCAGTTTCACTCCCCTGTATGTGTACAGTGAGAAATGAAAGCATATCTCCCTGTAAAAACATGTACAGGGATGTTCACAGCAGGATTGTTCCTAATATCCAAAAGGTGGAAACAGATGACTGGATCCATCAACAGGAAAATGGATAAACAAAATGTGGTAGGTCCATGCAAAGGCATATCATCCAGCTATGAAAAGAAATGAACACTGATGGATGCGTGCTGCCTTATGGAGGGAACTTGAAAGCACTTTGCTAAGTGACATGAACCAGACACAAAAGGCCGTGTGTTTGAGTCTGTTTGTACGTCCACAATAGGAAAATCTGCTGAGACAGAAAGTAGATTCATGGTAGACTGTAGATTCATGGTAGAAAGTAGATTCTAGAGGGACTAGAGTAGAAGGTGGAGGTGTAGGGAGAGAGCTGAATGTTTCTTTTTGAAATGATGAAAATGTTCTAAAATTGACTGTGGTGATTTAATTATATCTCAATAAAGCTGCTTTTAAAATGAGTCATGACTAGGTAAATTCCAAAAAAAAAAAAATTTGTTCCTTACCTATTAAGAATGGGATATAGAGATAGGAATTTATTGTCATTTGAAAGTATCCACGATAAATTGTTGAGTGAGAATTAAGTGAAAGACACCTCATAAAACCATAGGTCAAGTAGCCCATTTTGTTTTTAAGACGGATTTTTATAAATTAATTTTATTGAAAAATCGTTTTCCTTTATTTTTCTAATTTCTCTACTAGGGATAATTATTGCTTGTAAATAAAAATGTTTTCCTCACAGGCTGCAGTGATGTGAAACCCAAAATGAAAAGTTTCTATTAAAAGGCAATTGTATATTGTAGATGCCAAAAGCTTACCAGCATTAGAGTGTGTTAATCAGAATAATCAGATAAAGTTCGCATATAGATTATATTCAGCTTGGGTTAAGCATTTTAAACTGGAAGAGAGTCAGGGGAGGTTATGAAAATGGGCAAAGCTACGGAAACAAACCGTATAAAAATGCCCGGAAGAACTGGGGATATCTCGCTTAGGGGAAGGACTGTAGGATGCACAAACTTTACATATGGCGAGGGTGTGTTTTGTTGAAGAAGAGAAAGTTTTATTCTGTGTAGCTTCGCGGCTTGCACTAGGGTGTCCAGGAAAGACCTGTGGACATTTCCTGCTTCTGCAGTGAAGGAACCTGTTCCTCCTGTTTCTGTCTTATGTGTCTACTTCATTCTTATACGGAACTCTACTTCTGGTCACCAAATGTAGGTGGGTTTTCCCCTGCCAAGCAGTTCTTCTTGACACCATCTGGGCATCCCACAGTTTAACTCAGTTCTGACCCTGTCTGCCTGGAGACAGTGTCAGATCATCGCACAGGTTAAGGGCTCAGTCCCACCACACTTCAGATGCCAACAGCCAGTAATAGGTCCCCAGGTTACCCACCGCCTCTGTCTGATTTCTGTCCTCAGGTTTTCCCCCAGAAATCGGAGGCTCTCGTAACCCCCGCCTCAGGTTCAATTACCTTGCCAGAGCAGCTCACAGAAGTCGGGGAAGCAGTGGGCTTACCAGTTTATTAAGGGGTGTGATGAAGGATACAGATACACAGACAGGTGACGAGGTGCATTGGGCAAGGCCTGGGGCGGTCCTGAGTGCAGGAGCCTCTGTCCCTGTGTGGTCGGGGTGTGGGGTCATCCCCTTCCTGGGGTGGACGTGTTCACCTGTATGAAGCTCTCCAGGGATTTTGTGGAGGCATCTTCATGTAGACGTGATCAGTTATTAACTGTGTTTCTGGGCCCTCTCCTCTTTCTGGAGAATGGGGCCAGGAGTCGGGGGGTGGGGGACTCAGAAAATTCCAGCCTTCTAATCCTGTGCTTGTTGTTCCGGTGACCAGCCCTCATCCGGGTGCCCACCCAGAGTCACCTGCTGGGAACAAAAGACACTCCTGTCACCCAGGAATTTACAAGGGTTTCAGGAGCTCTGTGTGAGGGACCATGTCAGAGACCAAATATTATATAAAACAGGGTGCTCCCAGTGTACTTACCACTTAGGGATTTACAAGTGTTTCTGGAGGTCTGTGCCAGGGACCAGGGCAGAGACCAGTGTGTGTACTTTCTATTACCTTATATAGGGCCAGCAGGTAGGGACTAATGACGAGGTTTCAGCTTAAGATACAACTTCTCAAATAACATAAGGTGCTCTCCCAGTGCTCGGATGCTGTATTGAATCTGTCACACGATTGGACTTGGGTAGGGAGGTCAGTTTAAGTTGCTGTCTGGCTCTTCAGATTCAAATTCAGTTTGCAGCTGTAATCCTGTCCCTTCCAACTGGAGCCATCAATAAGTTGAAGGAGAGGCAGCATGCATAGAATAAGAGTCAAACAAAGGAACCTTTTATCTTTTTCTGTAATTTCTTTGATGTTTTTAGTCATTATGATTCATTCATTCTTCACGTTGTGGTGAAATACCCATAACATAAAAGTCGTCATTTAAGTACTCGTTGGCATCAGAACATTCACAGTGCTGTGTAACCATCGCCACTGTCATTTCTAGAACTTTCTCACCATTCGAAACAGAAACTCTACCAGCTAAATAATAGCTCCCTATTCCTCCTCTCCCAGTCCCTGGTAACCTTTATTCCAACTTCCGTCTCAAGAAATTAGGCTAGTCTACATACCTCATAAACAGGAATTGGACAGTATTTTGTCCTTTTGTGTCTGGCTTATCTCTCTTAGTGTAATGCATTCTAGGTTCATCTATGCTGTATCATCCACCAGAATTTTATTCCTTTTTTACGGTCGAATAGTATTCCATGGCACATGTATACTATATTTATTCGTCTGTTGATGGACATTTGGGTTGTTCCCACCTTCTGGCTGCTGTGAATGGTGCTCTGTGAATGAGGGGCTACAAGAAAGTGTTTGAGTCCCTGCTTTCTACTGGAATTCCTGGATCATACAGTAACGCTGTGTTTAACTTTTTGAGGAACGTTTAATCTGTTTTTCACAGCAACTGCCGCATCTTACATCCCCCCCAGCAGCGCACGACCGCTCCAGTATCCCTGCATCCTGGCCAGCAGTTGATACTTTCTGCTTTTTTGATAGTCATCCTCGTGGATGTGAATTGGTATCTCATTGTGGTTTTGGTTTGCATTTCACTAATGACTAATGATGTTGGACATCATTTCATGTGCTTATTGGCGATTTGTGTATCTTCTTTAGAGAAATGTTTATTCCAGTCTTTCATGCATATTTGAATTAGGGTGTTGCCTTTTTGGTGTTTGAGTCATGAGTTCTTTCTATATTCTGTCTCAATCACTTATCAAATATATGGCTTACTAACACTCTCATTCTGTTGGTTGTCCTTTTGGCCTCTTTTTTTAATTCTTCTTTCCCTTGGTTTATCGTATTTATTTGTCTCGCTGTGCCGGGTCTTTGTCGCTGGACACATGGGCTTCCTCTAGTTGTGGGGAGTGGGGGCTCCTCTCTAGTTCGGGCGCCCGGCCTCCTCGTGGAGCACGGCTCTAGGGCCCGAGGGCTTCAGTGGTTGCTGCTCCCGGCTCTGGAGTGTGGGCTCAGTAGTTGTGGTGCGTGGACTTAGTTGCTCCGAGGCATGTGGGATCTTCCCAGATCAGGGATTGAACCCATGTCTCCTGCATTGGCAGGCGGATTCATTACCACCGAGCCACCAGGGAAGCCCTGCTTTTATCCTCTTGATAGTGTTCCTTGATGCACAAAATTTTAAAAATTCTGATGACGTTCAATTTATCTTTTTTTTTTCTCTCTCTTTTGTTGCCCATGTTTTGGTGTCATGGTTATGAAGTCATTGTTAAGTTGAAGGTCACAAAGATTTCCATCTATGTTTTTTCTAAGATTTTTATAGTTTTAGCTCGTGAGTTTAGGTGCTAGATCCATTTTGAGTTAATTTTTGTGTATGATATGAGCTGCTACTGCTAAGTTGCTTCAGTCATGTCCAACTCTGTGCGACTCCATAGACGGCAGCCCACCAGGCTCCTCCGTCCGTGGGATTTTCCAGGCAAGAGTAACTGGAGTGGGGTGCCATTGCCTTCTCCAATATAATATGAGGTAAGGGTTCAAATTCATTGTTTTGCATGTGGATAGCCAGTTTTTCCAACATCTTTTGTTGCAAAGGCTGTCCTTACTCCACTAAAGGGCCTTGGCATCCTTGTCAAAAGCCAATGAACCATATATATCTAAGCGTGTCTCTCTGGTCTCTGTGGTCAGCTCCCTTGGTTTATGCATTTGGCCTTGTTACTGGTACTGTTTTTACTATAACTTTGCAGCAAGTTTTGAAATCAGGAAGTGTCTTACAACTTCTTTCCTCTCTTTCAAGATTATTTTGCCTCTTTGGAGTCCCTGGAGATACCGTGTAAATTTTAGGATGCGTTTTTCTATTTCTGCCAAGAATGCCGTTGGGATTTTGATAGAGGTGGCACTGAATCTGTAGCTAGATCACTTCGGATAGTATTGACATCTTAACAGTGTTGTCTTCCGGTCTGTGAACATGGGATGTCTTCTTAAATATTTCTCAGCAGTGCTTTGTAGTTTAATTAATTTCTTTTAAAATATTTTCAATTTATTCTTCCTGCTTAAGCCATTAATAATAGCTGACATGTGTTGACGGACCAGAAGCCAGTGACAAACATCTGGTATGCAGGTTAACCCATGCTTGCATATCAGTAAACTTTGATTCCAATTTCATTTCTTGACCCAGGCTTTGGGTATCATTGCTTTCCTCACCTGAGAGGTTCCTGGCTCCTTTCCAGGGCTACGTGTAACTTAACTAGTTTGACAGTTTGGGTTTCTCCTTTCAAAGAACGTAGAAGGACCATAAATCATTGATAGATACAACAACAGGTGTTCTTCTGTTCCATCGTGGAGCCACTCACTTTGGCATCTCAGTTTAGACCTTCTTCGTGTCAAATGCAATCATTTTCTCATCGCTAAGGTGATCATAGTATTAAAGAACAAAAATTCAGCCAGTTCATTTGAAGATCTAATTGGCTTTACTAAGCTATTCATGAATCAGGCAGCTTCCTGTCCAGCAAGTAGAGAGGTGGCCAGAGGAGCTGTATGAAATGGAAGGGTTTCATAGGCAGAAGGAGGGTGGGGCAAGGAAGTTATTTGCAAAAGTAGGGATTATTTCAGGCCGGGACTACTACTTCTGGGGGAAGGAAATGGCAGGGGTCTTAGCCTTGCAGACCACCTCCTTGGTGCTGACCCAGAAACCCCAGATTGGCTGATTCTCATCACCTGGGGAAGGTGGGCCAGGTGTGAACTCTAGGTCTGGCGTCGTGGGCTGTAGCACAAGTGACCAATGACTAACCCGCAGTTTTCTCTATCACGATATGTTCCAGATTTCTAATCTAGCTCTCAATCTATCTAGATTATCCCATTTTCTGGATTTTTGGTTCCGTACCCAAAGTTGCCGGTCACATTTAGTTACCTGAAGCTCACACCACGATCAGAATCTTGGGCTGTTTTTTCTTGTTCTTTGACTGCACCTTGACTTTCTAATATTCTATCAGATTTAAGAATTTCATATATTTTATGGAAAGAAACTAAAAGAAATACCTTCCAGTGACATGGGTTTTATATATATAAATATTTATATATAATAAACATTTATATTGTCTAATATTTATATACATTTATATATTATACATATATATATATATATATATACACACACACACACATACTCTGAAACTCATGACTTTTTTTCAGTGAAAGGGAATGAATGGTTCTGCAGTGTCAAAGAGTCAAGAATTTCCAGTTAGCTGTGTGTTTGAAAAAGTGAAAATGTTGGTTGTTCAGTCATGTTTGCAACCCCATGGACTGTATAGCCCACCAGGCTCCTCTGTCCATGGGATTCTCCAGGCAAAAATTCTGAAGTGGATAGCCATTCCCTTCTCCAGGGGGTCTTCCCAACCTAGGGATCCAACCTGGGTTTCTTGCATTGCAGGCAGATTCTTTATCATCTGGGCCACCAGGGAAGCTGCTGCTGCTGCTGCTGCTAAGTCACTTCAGTCGTGTCCAACTCTGTGCGACCCCATAGACAGCAGCCCACCAGTCTCCCCCATCCCTGGGATTCTCCAGGCAAGAACACTGGAGTGGGTTGCCATTGCCTTCTCCAGGGAAGCCCATACTGGTGTGTAAATTAGACGGTTCCTAGCCTGTTCCTGGATACGTTGTTTTTCCCACAGCAGCTTTCTTTCACTGATTCATTCATTCAATCATAAGAACATAACATTTAAAAATAAATAATCCACCAAAATTTAAGATGTTTACACAGAGTTCAAGCAGTTTCATTACATTGATGTCAAGCTTCTGATTAGATATTTGACTTTAAATTGCTTTTTTGTCATCTCTGAAATAATGGTTTTATTTTTTCAGCTTTCTTTTCTAAAATTTAAATGTTTTACTAAAAATTAAATAACCGTAGGATGGATATCTGTAATTTTTCTTATCCCATTGAAATGCTGATTTGGAATTCTAGGTGCTGGGGAATATTGATTCAGCCAGAGAGTAAAGGTCCTTCTATAGATTAACACCAATGCTGAGTGGACTTGAAATATTGCCGTTAAAAGAGATTTAGGTTTAGAAAAAACTGCTACAGCCAAATGAAGTTAAACCGATTCAGATGTAAATCTGCACTTCCCACCCTACAACCTTAACTAGAGCTTCTGATTTTCAGTCCTCTCGTGTCTTGTCCTTTTGTATCGGCCACTAACATCTTACCTTTGATTCTTTTTTTTTTTTAATTGGTGTATAATTGCTTACAGTGTGTTCGTTTCTGCTGGACAGTGTTACGAATCGCCGTATATATGCGTACATCCCCTCCCCCTTGGGCCTCCCTCCCACCTGCGCCCTTCCAGCCCTCTAGGCCATGGCAGGGCGCAGAGCTGAGCTCCCTGTGCGCTTCAGCAGGTCCCCTCTAGCTGTCTGCACGTGGTGGTGTGTATACGGCAGTGCTACTCTCTCAATTCATGCCACCCTCTCCCTCCCCCGCTGTGCCCACAAGTCCGTTCTCTGCGTCTGCGTCTCCGTCCCTACCTTGGAAATAGATTCATTTGTGCCATTTTTCTGGATGCCACATATAGATGTTAATATGCAGTATTTGTTTTTCTCTTTCTGCGTTCACTCTGTTTGACACACTCTAGATCCATCCACATCTTGTTAATGTTTTAAGATAGTAGTAGTATGATAGGTTTGGGCTTTTCTACATCATACATTTTGGTTTGGGTTTTTTTCTGTCCCCTGTGTCCTTATAGGTGAAAAGTTGGGAGAAAGACCTGATTAGATATGGAGAAGTTTTGTCTTGCATAATAATATGAGACATTTTACAGAAAAAGTAAACGTGTTAATTGTTCTCTATATGACGTGTGAGTCTGCAATTACATTCAGTCCCCAGGGCACTAGGCCTGTGGGTTTCATCATTTGCTCGTTAAACTCGGTCAGTGCGCTCAGAATGGCCTAGAATGTTCAGTCCTGCAGCTGGAGTACAGGTGTTGGTTGTCATCTCTGCTTCTCACGTTACCAGGAGTCTGGGTCAAAAGTTAGATCGAGAAGGAAAACTGATTCATCAGACAGTGTTTTATATTGAAACTTTACTATGTTTTTCTTCAACAGAAATGCACATCAAAATATTCACCCAGAAAACCAAGAGCTAGTGAGGGTGCTTCGGGAACAGCTTCAAACAGAACAGGTACTGTCGTGACACGAGTCTGCGCGTTTGTGTGAGGAGGCCGTAGTCTTACTCCTTTTGCGGAAGAAATAGTGATGGAATATCCGTAAATTCCTTCCACAGAAGCACAGGCTTCTCTCCTGCTTGGAGTTAGTTACCTTTCGTTATCCTGTTGATTGTACGTTTTCAGATTAGGCAAATGATTAGCCTTAATCTAAGATATTTTCATGTGCTAATTTTAATTTGCTTTAAAAGACAGCAGTTTCCTATTTAACTGATAAGGAAAAAAATCACTGTCTCATTGACTTTAATGAAATGTGGTGGAAAAACTACTCTTTCTAAAATACATCCCCCTAAGACCTTCAAATAAATGACTGTAACGGGTAGGTTTTTTTTTTTCCTTTTTTTTTTCTTCTTCTCTGGTCAAAATTAACAAAACTAGCTAGGCAGAGAGGAGAACTCTCCTCTGCCTCGTCTTTGTTTTGAGCTGTATGGACTCACTAAGAACCAGAAATATATTTCATGAAGGCTGGGTTAAGTAGGATATTATACACCTTCACGGGGCTTCCCAGGTGGCGTTGCCAGTGCAGGAGTTGTTAAGAGACGCGGGTTTGATCCCTGGGTCGGGAAGATTCCCTAGAGGAGGGCCTGGCAACCCATTCCAGTATTCTTGCCTGGAGAATCCCATGGACAGAGAAGCCTGGTGGGCTACTGTCCATAGGGTCGCAAAGAGTCAGACACAATTGAAGTGACTAAAGCACAGCACACCTTCATCTGAGACAGCGAACATCAAAAAAAAAAAAAAATTAAAAATTGATTGCCTACCCACCAATCCAACTTTAATTCCAAAGAGAGTTTTTATGATATATCCATTTACCTCTTATTTATTAACCATCTACCATATGCCAAATATTGTTCCAGGCGTGGGAAATTCATTCATGAACTAAATGGACAAGAATTCTTGCTCCATAGAACTTTAATCCCATGACACAGAAATAGTGTAAACATATTCGTAGTATTGTGTTCCAGAGCTCTTGTTATCAATAATTCACGCAGGGATGGCGTTTTATAATTTACAAAGTGATTTCCCATATAACTATGTCATTTAATCTCCAAACATGTCACACGGTCAGGGATGTATGAATGAAGCAGATGTTAGAAATAGAAGAAAAGTGAACCCTTGGAGAGTTGCTCGGCCCACCGGATTCTTCACCGAGTGAAGGCTTCAGCTCAGCCTGCAGAGTAATTCAGGATAACTTAACTCTTTCTAATAGAGTAACTCCAGAGTTAGTCCAGGTTTTCATCTTTAGACCGTGTTCAGGAAGCAAGGTAGAGCCCGTGCAGGGTAAGGGGAACAGCAGCGGAGGCTCGTGAGTTTATCAAACCTGTAAGACCCTAACCGAGTGCCCATCAGAGATTTCAAGGATTACGCAGTCCTGACTGTATCCTCAAGTGTGCTTGAGCAAGCAGCTGATTTTGCAATGCCCATGTGTGTCGTGTCTCAACGTGCGCGCGTTTTTCTCACCAGGATGCACCTGCTGCCGCCCGACAGCAGTTCTATACTGACATGTACTGTCCGATCTGCTTACATCAAGCTTCCCTCCCCGTGGAGACCAACTGTGGACATCTCTTTTGCGGTAAGCAAACGGTGCTGCTCCTCTGGGTAAAAGGGACTGTTTAGACCGAGACGTGTGTGTGTGCGTGTGTGTGTGTGTGTGTGTGCGCGCGCGAGTCCTGTGTGTGTGCGTGCGTGCGTGAGTCCTAATTTTCTCTCCGCCACCGTCTGTATTTTTATGAGTAGGATGGATTGCTTCTGGGATCCTACTCTCCTTGTCAGCAACTTTTATTGAGTGTCTGTGGGCTTAAAAAAAAAAACCTAGTTATTCACCTCCCCAGTAAACAGCACTGTGTTTCTTTGAATAGTAAGTGTATCAGCACCACAAGGGAGTCACTGAAGCCCTCTTCTCATCACCTTTCAGGTGTCTTCGTTTGTTACTTCTTTCCAAAGGGTCAGGAAGGGTCTTCTCTCAGGGACCTTGCCCGAGACCTTTTCTCGGCTCTGCTACCCCTTTCTCACTCTGAGTCGATGCAAAGGTTCTTCCCTCTGTTCCTGCATGACCCCCCCAGAGGCTCGGTAACCCTGGAGCATGTGGAGGAACGAGAGGAGACATTGATGTCACCCTTAGTCTGGGGGTGGGTGCTGTCTACCCCTGAATGTTCTTCCCGACCTTCCAGAAAGAGTTCATCGAGAGCAGTGGGGTATCCTGTAGCTGTTTGCTGGCTGTGGTCACGGGAGATGGGGGAAGTTCAGTTATTCCGTGCCTGCTGTGTGCTGGACACAACATACCCGCATCTCCTCCAAGCCCACAGACGAGGAGACTGAGGTGCAGCTGTGCTGAGGTTTGGCAAAGGGCATCCCAGCTGCAGGCGGACAGAGCTCGGTTTTAAACCCGGTCTAATGTCAAAGCCAGGGCCAAATTCTGCATGATCGCTGGTTTATACCGCGACTCTCTACTTAAGGTTTCTGTCATCACTAGACCTGATTTTTATTGAGACTGTTTCCATTTGAACCAAGATAGGGTTCTGATCGCTCCCAGGCTGTACCCAGCTTCTGCGTCCAGACTGATTAAAACTATATCGTACGTTGATCTGCGTATTGCCCTCGCCCCTTTGTATCTTTCGTCTGAGATTCAGAATTCTGAGGTGTACCGTGTTCCTCTTGACGCTGTTGGGGATGAAGTAGAGTCTGGAACCTGTCCAGGTGACGCAGGATTCTCTGTGCCTCGTGCTCCTTCCGGTGGTGCTTGCCAGACTATTATTGCCTCATCCGTTAATTTCAGCCTCTTCCCTCAAGTTTTAGCCTTAAGGAGCTACTGAATTGTAAAACACCTATTTCAGTGTGTATCCTTAGTTATCTGTTGGAAATGCTGGTGAGCAGCAAAGTAATGCACAATCAGAGGGGTGGGGGGAATTAAACGGTCATCAGAGAAAACAGCTGCTCCCTGCTCGGAGCTCTGGTCGCTGGTCCTTGTCAGCTGGAGCCCCTCGCTGAGTCTGGCCGTGGCCCCGGCCACGTTGATGTCACCACGTTGACACATTGACCACATTGATGTCCTCTTGCCCAGGACCCCAGGCCAGCCTGGGAATCTGGGAGGTCTGGCTGGCTAAACGGAGTCTGTTTGCCAGGCCGGGCCCTGGCGATTCACTGAGCAGATAACCCGGCAGCCGAAAGATGGCTGTGCTGTGCGCTTGGTTTTTACCTCTGGGTCTGAGGTAATAGGTTAGACTCCTCCTCTTACCCTGCTCTACTTGTTGGACAGATTTATTTACTGTCTGTGGGTCCAAAGGTTAAAAAAAGAGAAAAAACAGCACCTAGTTATTCAGCCTCACAGTAAACAGGAATGTGTTGCTTGGAACAGCAGTTCAAGGATGTTGGTATGAGGTGTGTGAGGGCACTCCCGCTCAGCTCCGTGTGTGAACTACGGTTCTGAGCCTTTACAGAGCCAAGGGTACCAGCAGCCCCCCACGTCCCCTTCCTTGCATTTGTAACCCACGTTATTGTATTTAATTCTCCGGTGATCTTGTGGGGTCTCATTCCCATTTTACAAAATAAGCAGATCCGCAGAGATGGTGGCCTGACTTCAGGTCATTGAGTCATCTCTCCCGTCATCCAGTTGAGGTGGATCGCCCTTTTATTTATTTATTTTTTAACTTTTTTTTTTTTTTTAATGTGGACTATTTTTGAAGTCTTGATTGAGTTTGTTACAATATAGCTCCTGTGGTGTACATTCTGGTTCTTTTTGGCCACTAGGCATGTGGCCAATCCTCCCCAACCAGGGTTTGAACCCACACCCTCTGCATTGGAAGGTGAAATCTTACCCTCTGGACCACAGGGATGTCCCGGATCTCCCGTTTAAAGAGGAGAAAAGTTGAGGAAGCAAGAAAAAGCATCAGGCACATCCCAGCAGATGTGTGTGAACCGAGTGTCTGATTAGTTGGCCCATAGTTTTCCAGCGTAGGCGAGCGGCCGTTACGTAATGTGCAAACAAGGACGCCTACATTCCAATTTGTGGAAATAAGATTAAATCAGTCAACATGTGTCAAAGCACACTGGACTTTGTGGATGAAAAGGTACTAGATAGATCTGAGGCGTCATTACCGATGGTGGAAATACTCACAGATTATGATCCTTTGCTTTCACGTAGATTCCATATGGCATTAGATTGCTCAGGGTATTTAGTAAATATTATCTAACACAGCACTAAGAGCAGAAGATCCCAGATACAGGCGGTTTGGCATTTAAATTCATCTTTACATTGTTGAACCAGTTTCCCCCACAGTCACTAACATCCAGGTGGGCCAGCCGAGGCTTCAGCCGTTGGCTTGCTCACCAGACCCCTCAGGTACCACTGTTTCTGCCTCTGGCACGTACTCTTTTTTTTACTATAAAACCTGGAGCATCCTCCCTCCTGTGTTCTGCCGAACTAAATCTTACTGATCCCACAAAGTTGGGTTCAAATTCTGTATTCCTTGTGTATCGAAAGTTAACATGACACAGTTCAGGATTCAACGACCTTCTGATTGATTTGAGTGTGTTGCATTGGTATCCTCAGTCCACTTGTCAGTGCTCGCTCTGAATTGTGGACATGTGGTTGATCTGGAAGAATCAGAACGAGGAACACAGAGGGCTAAGCTGGGTGGCTGAGGTGAGAGGAAGAAAACAGAAGACTTTAGCAGAAACCAGGAAGCACTTAGTTCAGATGCACAGTGGAACCTGGACAATCCGAGAAACGGGAGCCTGCAGAGAAGCACATGAACTGGCTCCGTAAACGTCAGCCAGTGTTAAAAAATGTTCCTTCTTCGTTTGGTACTAGTCTGAGCTTCAGTGCACATACACGGAGCTCAGTGACCACCACTTTTTAGAGTCTGTAAATCCTCCCATTAGGCTGTGTTTACCTGTTTCACTGCTTGTCGACACGAGAAGTCCAATCCATCCAGTATAAAAACTGACTCAATTACTTAACTGGATTATGAACTTTATTTGGGCAGGAAGCATGTAATCTTTGTATCCTTTGGTTCCTTATTCATATTACCTAGTTACTGTTACTTAAGCATACTGTTACTTAAGCATTGGTTTTCTAAACTTTTAAAAATATGGAACTTGTGTTTTTAGAACACATGCATCAAATTTGGAATGGAAAGTTGACACCGATTTGTCAGTTATCATGTTTACAATCATATTCAGTTATTTATTTTGCATAAGAAATGCAATACTTTCTGTTAAGCCTTACAGCACTGAAGCAGTTTACGCTTGCTTTTTTTTTAATTGGAACATAATTGCTTTACAACGTTATATTGGTTTCTGCTATTCAACAGCGTGAGTCAGCCGTATAGATACGTGCATTTCCTCCCTTCTGAGCCTCCTGCCTTCCCCTCATCACACCACACGAGGTCATCACAGAGCACCCAGCTGGGTTCCCTGCTATTGCAGCAGTTTTCCCCTCGCTATCAAGTTCACACATGGTGCTGTGTATATGTCAGTGCTACTGTCTCAGTTTGGCCCATCCTTCCCACGCCGTGCCCACGGGTCATTTCTCTACGTCTGCATCTCTGTTCCTGCCCTGCATGTAGGTTCATCGGTACCATTTTTCTAGATTCCATATATATGTATTAATATACGATCTTTGTCTTTTTTACTTACTTCACTACGTGTAACAGGCTCAAGGTTCATCCACCTCACTAGAACTGACTCAAATGTAATACTCCATTGTGTATATGTATGTACCACAGCTTCTTTATCTGTTCGTCTGTTGATGGACATCTAGGTTGCTTCCATGTCCTAGCTGTTGTAAATAGTGCTGCTCTGATCGTGGGGGTTACATGTGTCATTTTCAATTATGATTTCCCAGGGTATACGCCCAGTAGTGGGATTGCTGGGTCATATGGTAGTTTAATCCTAGTTTTTTGTCTGTCTGTTTTTTTAAGCAGTCTTCATACTGTTCTCCATAGAAGCTGTATCAGTTTACCTTCCCACCAACAGTGCAGGAGGGTTCCCTTTCCCCCACCTCCTCGCCTGCATTAAATGTTTGTAGTATTTTTGACGATGACCGTTCTGACTGGTATGAGGTGATACCTTACCGTAGTTTTGATTTGCATTTCTCTTAATAATGAGTGATGTTGAGCATCTTTTCATGTGTTTGTTGGCCATCTGTATATATTTCTTTGGAGAAGTGTCTGTTTAGATCTTCTGCCCATGTTTTGATTGGGTTCGTTTTTCTGATACTGAGCTGCATGAGCTGCTTGTATGTTTTGTAGAGCAATCATCAGTTGCTTCGTTTGCAATTATTTTCTCCTGTTCTGAAGGTTTTCTTTTCCTCTTGCTGTGCAAAAGCTTTTATGTTTAACTAGGTCCCATTGGTTTATTTTTGTCTTTATTTCTATTACTCTAGGAGGTGGGTCAAAGAGGACTTGTTGCGATTTATGTCAGAGTGTTCTGCCTATGTTTTCCTCTAAGAGTTTTATAGACTCTGGCTTCATGTTTGCTTTTGATTGTAAAAATGCTTGTATCATAGCTTGTAATTTAAATTAAAATGTATTTCAGTGGCTAGGAATTGTTATTAGATTTGAATTTGCCTGAAGAGTTGGTTGGATGAAGTAAAAAACATTCTAAAGTAGGTGATGTTGTTAAAATATTTCAAATATATGAAACTTTCTTGGGATATATGGACTTAACAACATCAGTATTGATGTTTTCTTCCCATTAGGTACCTGCATTGTTGCATACTGGAGATACGGTTCGTGGCTTGGGGCCATCAGTTGTCCGATCTGTAGACAAACGGTAATGTTGGTGTCCAGAAAACATCATTTATACAAGTCCATTTTATAAATTGGGCTTCCCTGTGGCTCAGCTGGTAAAGAATCGCCTGCAATGCAGGAGACCCCAGTTCAATTCCTGGGTTGAGAAGATCTGCTGAAGAAAGCATCAGCTACTCACTGCAGTATTCTTGGGCTTCCCTGGTATCTCAGCTGGTAAAGAATCTGCCTTCAGTGTGGGAGACCTGGGCTTGAGTCCCAGGTTGGGAAGATCCCCTGGAGAAGGGAAAGGCTACCCACTCCAGTATTATGATCTGGAGAATTCTATGGACTGTATAGTCCATGGGGTCATAAAGAGTCGGACACGATTATATAGTTTCTGTATCTGACTCTTGAATTATTCTTATATTTTTAACAGGACTTCATTTATCCAAAGCTTCTGTGATGTTTCTCCATTATTTTTGTTAAATGTCTGTAAGATGCCCCAAAGAAGGGAATTCCCTTTGATATCCCTTTAGTTGTTGTGAGACAAAAAACTGGTAAATGAGTCCCCCACCCCACACTCCAAATCCTAAGAAGTCTTTGCTGTAACTCCAGCAAAGGAATAACTGAACTAGCAATCAGGCTTAAGCAAATATTCCCCACATAGACCTCTTTTGAAAAAAAAACTAGTTTTTGGTTGTACTTTATTTTTCATCTCCCCTTCCATGGTGAGGATCCAGATAGCTCTAAATGATGAACAATACTTTTTTGAAAAAGTCTCTTTTGGCAACAACAACCACATTGCATTATCAGAACAGATTAGACCATCCTAGTTGATACAGAAGCTACATCAGGAGGAAGGCTTTTATAAACACATATTTAAGGCGGAAATGTTAGGACACGTGAGATGCACCAAATGGTCTCCATTCCTTTGACACACCGGAGATACAAAATACTGAAAACTCTGAGAAACTGAAGTTCTTTGTTTTACAATTAATAAATATAGCAAAGTGGGGTGTTCTATCAGTCGTACGTGGTTTTTCAAATTTTCCTTTATTTAATTTTTCATTTAAAATACATGCCTGAAAATGAGTCCTGAACGCGTGGGAGGTCTTCCAGGGAAAATGGAAGTCCTGACCAGGACAAAGAGCTTCCAAGTCGAGCAGCCAGACTTGAGCGCCTCCATTTGCTCCCTCTGGCAGCCCCACTGAGACAGGAAAGCCGTCAACCCAGACAGACCACAGAACAGAACCAGAGAAGGAGCAACAGGTTTCCAAAAATTCTTTGCCAACTCTAACAGACATACAGAAAAGCACACAAAATAAAGTACAGCTCACTGACTTACCACAAAGCCACACCTGAGTAACCAACAAAGGTCCGTCTAGCCAAGGCTATGGTTTTTCCAGTATTCATGTATGGATGTGAGAGTTGGACCATAAAGAAAGCTGAGCACCAAAGAATTGATGCTTTTGAACTGTGGTGTTGGAGAAGACTCTTGAGAGTCCCTTGGACTGCAAGGAGATCCAGCCAGTCCATCCTAAAGGAAATTAGTCCTGAATATTCATTGGAAGGATTGATGCTGAAACTGGAACTCCAGTACTTTGGCCACCTGGTGTGAAGAACTGACTCATTGGAAAAGACCCTGATGCTGGGAAAGAATGAAGGCAGGAGAAGGGGATGAGATGGTTGGATGGCATCACCAACTTGATGGACATGAGTTTGGGTAAACTCCGGGAGTTGGTGATGGACAGGGAGGCCTGGCATGCTGCAATCCATGGGGTCGCAAAGAGTCGGACACGACCGAGCGACTGAACTGAACAGAGTAACCACCGCCTTGATGAAGAACTGGAGACTGGCTGCAGCCCCAGAAGCCTCTGCAGTACCTCGTCCAAGTCTCTGCCCCACCCTCGCCACCTTTCTCTCCTAGAGGTGACCACCATGTGACTGTCAGGACTGCTGTTCTAACTACCCTAATAGTCCTAATCTGGACCAGCCTAATTGGACTATTGTAACAGTCCAATTTCCTTGATTTTCTTTATAGTTTCATTGCCTCAGCATGCTCGTCTAGATTACTGTTTGATTTTGCCTGATTTTTGGATGTTGTATATATAAAACCATGTAGAATGTATTGTGAAACACAAACAGAAGCATACACACACGTGTGTGCCTCTGAGCCGCCGTTCTGGCTTACCACTCCCCACCATCACCTCTTTCTTTTTTGTTCAGAGAGACAGAGGTTCAAGGCCTTCTCTCCTTTCTTCTTGCCTCTTCATCTCCAGATTCTGCCTCTGTCGCCCTTTTTGCCATGTGATTAGGAGAAAAGTGATTTTTTTGGTCCCACCTCTCCGGCTGATTTCACAAGGCGGTCGATGCGGAAGCTTCCCTGCTGGCGCACCTCTCATCTCTGCCAGCAACACGGAGGCCAGGCCAAAGGTCTGCATGGAAGACTAGTTCCGGCACCTGTTCCCTCTTCCTGCCACCCCCCGTGGCTTTTCATAAGGCATATGTATATTCGCATCCTTTGGACCACACCTGCGTCGACTAGAGGCTAGAAGCTGGAGATACAGTTCTTGTAATACAGTAGCTTGTAGGTTCCCCAACTGCAGAGGAAGCGGCCCCTTCATCACCTGCCTGACCACCTGCTTCACTGGGGATCGCGCACATGCTGCTGCCGTGACCGCAACAGGTTCACGCGCTTCCCCTGGGTGTGCACACTTGACACACCAGAGGTCCAGCCCTGTTCCTAGGGCAAGCCCGCGTGTCAGGCGTTCTACACACCCCAGACAGAGGAGGTCCTTGCCCTCTGGCACCATTGTAACGGCTCCCCCAGTGCTTTATGACCGTTGCGTTCAAGCCTGCCTCGCCTTCTGTCCAGGGGACTGTGAGCACCGGGGTCAAGGCTGCAGTTTCACTTTTTGTGTGTATCTAGCATTTAGCACACTGCCTCGCCCAGAGTAAGTGTTAGCTGCTCAGAGTCCGACTCTTTGCAACCCCGTGGACTATAGTCCACCTAGCTCCTCTGTCCATGGGATTTCCCAGGCAAGAATACTGGAGTGGGTTGCCATTCCCTTCTCCAGGGGATCTTCCTGACCCAGGGATCGAACGCAGGTCTCCTGCATCACGGCGGATTCTTCACTGTCTGAGCCACCAGGGAAGCCCGGCCCAGAGCAGGTGCTCAGTTAATGTTCAGTGAAGAATTCAGTGTATTAACAAGCGCCTGCAGCTGCTGTTCCTGTCGCCTGCTGCTCTCTCTTAGTGGCTCCTGTGTATTGCTGCTTGGGAAGCATCTGCGCAGTCAAGTCCTGGTTCTGTAGCTGAGCTGAGGAAGGGTCAAAATTACACAGTGAGATGATTGAAACCCAGATCTGTCCTGACCGCTTCCCATTTCTCTGGGAGCTCTTACATTTTAAGTGTACTTGTTTTTGAGGTTCCATCATCTTCAGATTACCCAAATGTAGCCCCAGGACGTTTGTGATCCTCCTCACCTCTCCACAGAGGAAACAGGGTTAAATGTATACTTTATACGAGAGTGTCAAGTATTACACTTTTGATCATAGTAGAGATGGATGCAGAAACTTCATGTCTGTATTGTGGTTGGTGGCATTCAAAGAGAATTCAGATGCCGCTGAGGATAAGGAGTCATGATTTTAATTGAAGATGAAATCCCTAATTTTTCTCTTTCAAAATAATTAGTATATATATTTTTATGTCACTTTGCTCCCGAGTATTTTCTCATCGTTCTTGTATCTTCAAATATCCGTTAGCCCAAAGAGAGAACCACTGACTTGCTCCCTGGTGTGGATTGAAAAGCCTTTGAACCATTGTTCATTTTATTTTACAGGAGTGCAAACAACATTTTGAATTGGATTTTATTGTAAGGAAACAATAACTTACTTTCCTCGCCTGTGTGGCCTTTGTTAAAAGAAATGAGCGAAATCTGAATTCAGAAGCTTATCTCATTTTACTGAATGCTAACACAAGACGAAAAAAATTAATGCTTCAGAAAGGTGTGCAAACTTTTTTTTTTTTCTGTAATATTCAGGTGACTTTACTGCTACCAGTATTTGGTGAAAATGACCAGTCTCAGGATGTTGTCTCATTGCATCAGGATATCAGTGATTATAACCGGAGATTCTCAGGGCAGCCCAGATCTGTAAGTAATGTTGCAGTGGGTGCAGAGTTAGAGTGCAGGGATACTTGTCTTTTGTGAAGTGAGATTTACCAGTAAATACTCTCTAGCTGTGAAAAGTCTGGATGTGTTGGGTAAATTCTTCACCTTCATCATTGTTGTTACAGCAACTGGTTTAGAGTTCTCCCAAGGACTAGTTTTCTTATCTTTTAAAAATGGCATTATAAAACTTTTGAAAAAAAAAAATGGCATTATAAAACTTGTTAAGAAAGTGACACCGGCCAAAAAAAAGGCAATAGAAAACATTGGAGGGAAAGGTAAAATTATCAGACTCTTACGTGATTCTAATAGGGGTTGTTTATGGGAAACTTATAACTGAGAACTTCTGGAGGGAGTTTTACAGTCATGTTTCCTCTGTTTATTTACCCTGTTTGAATTGTTTCCTTAAGTAATCCTAAGTTTTGAGGGTTTCGTATGTCAGGTATTTAAAAGCATTCAATTTTTAAAAGAAATTGTGTTAATTCTACAGCTGTCCCTCCTCCCCCCAAAAGGCACCTGATAGATTAAAAACTCACACTTTACTGACTCATCCCAGTGTTCTCCAAATGCAACAGAGGATTCTAGAAGTGCATGTGTGACTGAATATGTACTTCAAAACCCAGAACACACTCAGTACAAACCCATACGGGAAGCTCTAGGCCCCGACGTCCACCTGCTCAGTGAGCATCCCAGCGGGATGTTCCTGGCGTTTCAGCCACGAGACGTAACGTGAAGGGCACTGCCCAGAACGCATGTCCCTCTGCTTGTCTCCTGGCTGACTTCTCATCCTTCGGGTTGTCCGTAAACAGACATTCCTCGGAGAGGCTGTCCCTCATCAACCAGGGTGGTCTCTGTCCTTGCCCTCCGACCTTGTTCATTACCATTCTCTCAGGACACGGTTCACAAGGGTGAGGGCCGTGTTTATTTAGTCACTACTGTAGTCTCAGTGCCTGGGACACGGTCAGCCTTACTGTCTGTAGAACTTCAGTCAGTTCAGTTCAGTTCAGTCGCTCAGTCGTGTCTGACTCTTTGCAACCCCATGGACTGCAGCATGGCCTCCCTGTCCATCACCAGCTCCCGGAGTTCACTCAAACTCATGTGCATCGAGTCGGTGATGCCATCCAGCCATCTCATCCTCTGTCGTCCCCTTCTCCTCCTGCCCCCAATCCCTCCCAGCATCAGGGTCTTTTCCAACGAGTCACCTCTTCACATGAGGTGGCCAGAGTATTGGAGTTTCAGCTTCAGCATCAGTCCTTCCAATGAACACCCAGGGCTGATCTCCTTTAGAATGGACTGGTTGGATCTCCTTGCAGTCCAAGGGACTCTCAAGAGTCTTCTCCAACACCACAGTTCAAAAGCATCAATTCTTTGGCACTCAGCTTTCTTTATGGTCCAACTCTCAAATCCATACATGACCACTGGAAAAACCATAGCTTTGACTAGACGGACCTTGTTGGCAAAGTAATGTCTCTGCTTTTTAATATGCTGTCTAACTCGGAGAAGGCAATGGCACCCCACTCCAGTACTCTTGCCTGGAAGATCCCATGCACGGAGGAGCCTGGTAGGCTGCAGTCCATGGGGTCGCTGAGGGTCAGACACAACTGAGCGCCTTCACTTTAACTTTTCACTTTCCTGCATTGGAGAAGGAAATGGCACCCACTCCAGTGTTCTTGCCTGGAGAATCCCAGGGATGGAGAAGCCTGGTAGGCTACAGTCCATGGGGTTGCACAGTTGGACACGACTGAAGCGACTTAGCTTAGCAGCACGTAACTTAGCGTTATCCTTAAGATAGAAATGACACTACACCTCTGTATTAAACACCTGTGTAGACTTGTGCTCCCATGTACGTTCTGTTCCTCATTTGTGACGGCAGGTACATTTAAAGGCATACACAGTTTGCCTGTTGTGGATGGTGATGGGCCAGTCTTTTAGACATCTAAGCTGCAAGAAAAGCTTGACCAGGTCAGGACTATCCTCCTTGGGTATTTAAAAGGGAGCCTCTTCTGCTGTTTTTTATCCAGCAGTTTTCTTACATATCCTCCAGAGGCATCTTAGGACGATTCTTTGAAAATCAGTGTTTCAAATTCAGGAACTACCACTGAGGTTAAAGAAATTCATTTAAAGATATTCATCGATATTTTAAAGTGTGAAGCAAACCATTGCTCAATTATTTTCTGTGTGTCAGATGTATACTTAATGAGTAAGAAAGCTTGATGTGTGATGAAATTACAATTTAGTAAAGACATTTAGCTCTTAGTTTGGTATTCTACCTCAGAGTTGGAGTCATACTGTGATTAATATACAAATATTTCTTGATGGCCCATTTCATATTTTCTTGTCTAATTACTACAGGTTTTGTGTAAATGATACAGTATGAGAACTGAACAAAATAGCTCTGATAAAGGACAGAGAAGTATTCAAAGGATGTATCAGCTGGTCATTAGAATATTTGAAGTAATTTACCATAGACCTTGTGAAAGCTGTATACCTGTTTTGCTTTAAATATTAGCTTCTTCCATAGAGAACAGAAAATTGACATAGGAAGTGGTTCTAAAAAACACCATTCCTGTGTTTTGTGATCAGTTTTCCAAAAGGAGTTATAAGATTTTATCTAGTGGGGTTTTTAAAACTGTTCTCTCATCACTAGCTCACTTCTTCCCATTTTCATCTCCATTTCCCTCTCAACCTAGATGGCACTTGTTAGACAAATAAAATACATACTTAGTGTTGGATTTATGATATTTATGCAGATGGTTAGCAGTAGGTGAACTGTGGGCAGTGGAATGACCACAGGAGGTGACGTACTTCCCCTGGCCAGTTTCTCTTGCATCTCCCAGCCCCTCAGAAATGGGACCTCAAGGGAGTGACTGAAGAGCGCCTCATCACTACACAGGACCTTGCGGGTCGCGCAGTCAGCCAGCAGCTGCACAGAGCAAGCGACAAGTCTGCAGTCAGATAGTCAGCTGACTTGCACGAGGCCATACAAATAGGCATGGGTACTTTTCTTTTTGAAACAACTTTATTTGCATGTGATTTACATGCCATAAAGCATACCTGTTTCAAGTATATAATTCAGTGGTTTTCAGTATATTTACAGAGCAAATATAATCTAATTATTAGTCTGTATATATTCAGAAAAATAATCATTTCCAGATAAGGGTAAGGCCTGGCATTCCAAAAATCATTGTGGCAATTAGTAATTCACTTAAACTCAAGTTCAACAGAATAAACATCCTAAGAAGGAAATCAGTTTCATTGATACTCTTAGATGGTCAGAGCCATCCAAGTTGATGTGTCTGTATATTTATATAATGTATATATATACTTATATGTTCTATATATATTGTCTGGCAATTTATAAAGGTCTTTTATAACAATATCTTTTCTAGTTCTTAATATTCCTTGTGGCATATACTCAGATGCTGACTTATCTCGAGTAGGTTAAACAACTTTCCTCAAGGTCACCTGGCTAATAAGGGATTGAGTTTGAGTTCAAACCCAGATCTGTCCAACCTTAAAGTTGAGACTTGAGCTCAAGCCTCAGCTTAATGCTACACACAGGTTCTTCGTTAGTTTATTTTACTAACTCAAAGTAGAGATGACTTGAATTTTGTTTTATTAATACTGTATCCTGTATTTTAAGTTTGTTGATAACTTTAATTGCTTTTCAGTTATCTGTAATAAGACCTATTTTATAAAAACCTAGTAATCAAAGAACTATTTTTTAAATAAAATGAGTAAGAAAATACGGTATTCCGTCATTATGTGAAACTCCTTCATTTATGTTGATAACTGTCTGCACATTTTAAGAAAATTGTATTATTTTGAAGTCTGACACCTTGCATACCAAATCATAATATTTGTTCTTCTTCTACCAGATTATGGAAAGAATTATGGACCTCCCCACTTTACTGAGGCATGCATTCAGAGAGATGTTTTCAGTCGGGGGCCTTTTCTGGATGTTCCGTATCAGGATAATACTTTGTTTGATGGGAGCGTTTTTCTATCTTATATCACCTCTAGATTTTGTACCCGAAGCCTTGTTTGGAATTCTTGGCTTTCTCGATGATTTCTTTGTCATCTTTTTGTTGCTCATCTACATCTCTATTATGTATCGAGAAGTAATAACACAGAGACTAAACAGATGAAAAAACATGAGTTTACTAAAATGTCTGAGCTGATGTATAACATCAGACAAAAGGACCATGGCAGTATGAAGCATCTGAATATTATCTGATGAGCTTAAAACCACTTTATGACAAACATTTGATTATCATTTGGCAAATACCTAGCAATATATGACTGGAATTTTTACATGTTGCAGATTCTAATATTAAGGTTAGAATTAGAATGATTTACAACTGTATCTTGAGTCTGTGTTGTCTATAAACTCTGTGGAAAAATATGGAATTACATTAAATGGGATGCTTATTTTTCTTGTATCTTCTCCGCGCCCCCCCCCCAAATTACTCAGATTAATTGAATATTTAGTGGGATATTGTCAGATGTAAAGTTTATCAGATTCATCCTTCTCAGTGAGTACCTACATGATAATATACTGCTATGAGCCTCACCAAAATATTTTTGTTACAATAAAATATTGTACGATATTGGGGAAAAGTCAGTGTTTCTTTGAGTACTAGCTAACTTTTGTGCATTTGAAGCAGTTCTGCTTTTCCACTCCAATATAATTCTTTGTTATCAGCTAAAAGTGAAAGAAGAAACTTGAACTTTGTTAATTTGATTTCATTATCTTGGTTTACAGAACACTTAATCAATAGAGGAATTAACAAACTGGAAGACATTTGTCTCCAGTCAGCACACTTGATATTCTGTTACGGCATTTCCTTAAGAGTTTGGTCCTTTTATAGGAGTAGCATTTAAAAGTTTCAATAACTTCTAAAGGGAATTTTGTTCTTCAGGAACCTGGGTGATACAGCAGACACATGGCAGCTTAGTGCCTCCCTCGGGAAGGTGGTTCTCATGACTGTGAGCACCAAAGACCTTAGGAGGGGACTCTTTCCTGCTTTGTGTTAGTTGCTCGGTCGTGTCCAAGTTTTTGTGACCCCATGGACTGTAGCCCAACAGGCTCCTCTGTCCATGGGATTCTCCAGGCAAGAATACTGGAGTGGGTAGCCATTCCCTTCTCCAGAGGATCTTCCCAACCTAAAGATACAACCTGGGTCTCTTGAATTGCAGGTGATTGTTTACTGTCTGAGCCACTAGGGATGCTTATAGAAGGGTACTAGGAGCACGATTTAAATCTGACTAGAGAAATTAACAGTGGGCTGTAGCAACAGGTTGACAGATTTGGTTATTTTTCTGTCAGAAAACTGTTGTAATACTGTTCCTAGATGGCAGGATGTAGCCCAGATTCATCAGGCCTTGTGCAGAAGGCAGTGAGTTACGGGAGTTATCTCGGTGTTTGGATGGCCACAGCATAAGTCGCTAAGCTCCCCTCTGCAGTTTTCTGTTTGCGAAGAATCAAAACCACAAGTATTATGGCATCTGAAGTCCCTCGGCGGGCACCGCTCATGAATGTCCTGGGCTACAGGACATCCCCGGGCTTGGGCAGCGTCAGCTCTCCCCCTGCAGTCCCCACTGGTCTTCCTGTCCACCCACACGTCAGGGGGCCTCACCGTGGACAGACGGGGAGAAACGTAGATCAGTCCCAGTCTTCAGGTGAGCTAGGTGCTGTCAACTGATGAGATGCTGAATGGTGGTATGTCCACAACAGCGTCTTGTCATTTGGGCCTAAGACCAAGCTGCTGCTTATCAGAGAGGAAAACAAAATTCTTGAGTACAGCACATTGTATTTAAAGCAATTTCCTGCACACTTTTCACTTTACCCTCAAGACAGTTATGTGAAGGAGGCAGGGCATTACCTTCCTCTTCACAGATGAAACTCCTGATGTAGATGAAAGGGTTTTTTTCTGTCTGAAGCCAGGCGCAAGTAAGTGACTGCACTGGTATCAGATGCCTGGGATTCCTACATGGGGAGAAACTGGGATCCTTTGGAAGACGTTTGGAACATACGTAGGAATAGGAAAGGTCTAGAAAGATGACACATCACAGCTACAAGAATCCTGATTCTACAGTTGCCAGTCTACTTCTCACAGGGTAGCACATTTCATAGGGAAACATTTCAGCTGCACTGACTTGGAAAGCAGTGAGTAGGAGTTTGTTACACCACCATTTACTAGTCTCGAAACGCATTTCCTAACAACTATACATTTGGTGTGGGGCTACAGCCGTGTCATTTTTTAAAGGATTTCATTTTCTGTGCATGTGTTCTGCTTCAAGTGCCATGCTTACCACGCTTTTATTGTAATATCTGGAATTCCTTCTACAGCTTTCCTGGTAGAGGTGTATTGTACCAACTTTTGTAACATTCAACACTGTGTGAAGTCTTCCTAAAGTGAAAAGGGGACATGCCGGCATCTCCGAATTCTAGACCTGTTTCTTATGTCACCTTTATTGATCACTGATGATAAATGTAAAGGGATCTGAGTATATAAAGCAGGTAGAGTCAATCAGTATTTTAAACATCATAGTAGTACTTCTGTGATTCAGAGTTAGAGCTTATAAATCAAAGCAACAATTTGGATTTTTATAAACAATAATACTGTAACTTTCACAAAAACAGATGGTCCAACCCCACAAGCAGATGATAACTTGGGCAGCTCTGTGGGGCGCGAGACGGAGGAGACAGTTGTCTAACTGCCCACCAGACCAGTGGTTCCAGCGACCAGCGTTCTCAGCACCTGAAAGCAAGCAGCACAGGACAGGGCTGTGGTGGTCCCTGTGCTGGGCAGATACCTACCTCACAGAGGTGTTTCAGAGGACTGACAGTTTGGTTCAAACTTTGTGATTTAAGAGTTTGTCAAGCAGTTATTCTTTTGAATAAAAGCAACATATGTAAAATTTAACAGTGGCTGTTACTGTCTGGTTTCTTTGATGCTGTTTGCTTTAATTTCAGAACTCCTGAAATAGCATTCAATATAATGGTTGCAATGACTTTTTCACCAATTTTGCTTTGATATTTAAAAATTTTTAAACATAGAAATGTTTTTGAGGAATATTATTTAATCTGGGCAATCTATATTAATTCTAGACAGTTAAGGGTGAAATTGGAATTAGAGTGAAGACTTGTAACTTGATTCCCACCCCATGAGTGTGTATCTTACTGAAATTGTATGGTTGATAAATGAGTGAGGCATAGGAAAGGGCACTCAAGGTGTTCAGGCCCTAAGACCTCAGAGTCTCCCCAGAGCAGGCGGGTGGGCTTTAGGGGCTGCTGACAGGAGGTGATCCTGTCGCAGAGGTACAGACAGTTGTTGGGCTTCTGTTGTAGCATCAGAACCAGAGCACCATCACGGTGTCTGTGCCTGTTCTGAGCGTGGAGTCCTTGACTACAAGCACATCTGAGATGCCGTCAGTCACCATCTCCTCCATCCACTGCCGCCCGTCTCATCCCAGTCCAGACGGGGCACCGGGGCAGTACACCACCGTCACACGACACTGAGCCTGTCTGAACGCTGTCCTTTTCCTTCCAGACTCTCACCTCCTGAGGGGAAGGTAGTATGTGACACTGAAGAGGGCTAAACACTAAAGATGTTTTAGTTATAGCTAACAGTTTAGATTTTAATTTCAAAACAAAATTTAAAAATTACTTTAAAATATCTAATAATTCAGATCAAAACATTCACTCTGCTAATCAGTCTTAGAGAAAACCTACAATTTGTATCTACATGAAAATCTTGTTTCACAAATCCTAGAATGTCAGAGCTATAAGGGACCTTAGACACTGATGAATTTTTGTGTTTTCTCTGTGAAAATCAGATAGAAACTATGGATAGCTCCCCAGCTACACAGAGGTATAGTTTTGGTTCATTTTCAGGGGATTCAAAGAGCTGACCATTCATGGATTCCAAATTAAGAATTCTTTAGTCCTACAACCTCACCCTACAGATGAAAAGAATGAGGCCCAGAGGGAATGAATATGGGGGTATTTTAATATAAAAACTATAGAAAAAGTAGCCTAGCTGGATAGAAACTAAAACCTCAACTATTAGAGATCAGTAATAGCTTTAGCCTTCTCCAACAGTAAAACAAGTGGCTATTATTTTTCTTCAGTGTACCCTTCTAGAAAAACTGAGACAAAACTTACCCTTTTCAGCTTAAGGGGTAAATTTTCTTTGTTCCTTAAAAAAATGTTCTGTTAGTAAATGAATTAGCCTCTTAAGACTTTGAAGAACATCAATTAACAGTATCCTTCAGTTTATCGCTATTCTCTTAGATGGTCATATAAAGCTATGCATGTATTCACCTTTGATATTTATTGAAGGGGTCAAATGAGATCATATGACCATACAAACAGCTTTCTCTTAAAAAAAGGGGGGGGGGCAGTTTTGCCTATCTTGTGTGGCCCTTGTTTGCTTAATAAGCTATTTTACTGAAGTCAAACAAACACCAAACGTAAGTCATCAGGGTCAGATGATGCCTCATTACTTGAACACACCGTTCAACCATCACTTCAGTCAACAGAGGCATCACCACCATCCTGTAATTCCCTTCGTGTGCCTGATTTCTTCAACATTATGTTCGTAAGAACTGTCCATGTGGTGGGGCTGCTTTATTTTGCTTGCCATATAGTTCTCCATTTATGACTGCCACAACTTATTCAACCATTAATGGACATTTGGGTGGCTTCCATTAACATTTTTATGTTTTTTGGTGTATTTTATTTTTTAATTTAAACTTATTAAGAAATAAGAAAAAAGTCAAATAAATAACCCAACTCCACACCTCCATTAACATTTTTAAAAAGCAGACAATCATCTTTGAAAGTATGATGAAGTCTTTGAAAGACTTCCTTGAAGTCATCCCTTGACAAGTAAGGAACAGTTAATCCTGGCCTTAGGACATGTTAAGAAATGGACAAAGTAATAAAAGCTGATGATGGGTTAGAGTTAGTGAAAATTATTTTTCTATTAAGCAAATAAATTGGTTTGCAGACCACACAGTGAAAATTTAGTTTGGGGGGATTGTTTTTACAAAGAAAAACACAACACTCGGTTCAATTCAATAATATATATTTTAAAATTACATGCAATTCACTTTACCAGTAAATTTACCATTTTGAAGTAAGGAAACATTGGGATAATATTCAACAAATAATAAGAGTGTTTATTCATTTCCAAATTATGGATAGCTGGAAGACAGAAGAGGGAAGAACAGAATTTGGGAGGGAAATTCAATTAAGTGAAATGACCAGATCACAAACCTCAAAAGCGCCAGCTGGACTGGCTGAGATCTTTCACACTTCTTTAGTAGCCTGCATTTCAGACCCTGAGAACTGCTTATTCTTTCAGTTCTTATACTCCTCACTCCTACAACTCCAATGACCCAGCTTCCAAAACCACTCACAACCCTCGAAGTCCTCTCTTCTGCTGGGACACGGCTGTTGGCTGCTTTTTTTTTTTTTTAGGCCATCGGCATCTCAGTAAAAGGCACTGCCATCCATCTTACGTGCCCAAGCCAGAAGCTCGTGTGTGTGTGCGTGCACAGCCGTGTCTGACTGCCACCCCATGGACTGAAATCTACCAGGCTCCTGTGCCTATGAATTTTCTAGGCAGGAACACTGGGGTGCATTGCCATTTTCTACTCCACCTTGATTCTTCTCTTCCTCCTTTCCAACTAGCAGCAGGCCCTGGTGTTTCTACCTCTTACATACTTATCCCCTGCCACCAGCTTAGACCATTCTCTTTCTTGCCTCTTAATTGGTCTGCTCACTTTCTGTTACCCCTTTCTGATACACAGTCACAATGACCTTTTAAATATGTTTATCACATCTCCCTGAGGCCTAAAATGACTCTGTGGCTTCCCACTGCGCTACCATCCAGACCAACAACTTACAAGCCTTCCCCTCACTTCATGCCCTTCTCCCCTGGCTCACTGGGCTCTACCCACAGCCTCCATTCGGTTCCCAGAAGAGAGAGAACTCTACTGCCTGATCTCCTTAGTTAGCACCCATTCCCTGTACCGGAAATGCTCTCCCCACCATCCTTCCTTACTAGACTTTTTCCCATTCTTTGGTTAAATGTTCCCTTCTCAGACATTAGGCAGTGACCCTCTCCTCTACCCTTAGCCTTACAGCATTCTAATGTATTCAGATTCAGGCATCTTGGCACAATGTGATTTTATTTACATTTTTTTGGTCTGTCTTCCCCTTACTAGAACAGCTGCTCTATGAAGATGTGCCAGCCTTGCTCGCCGATTAAAAAAAAGAGAGACAGAGAGAGAGCCATGACAACAGTTCGCCATCCACACCGACGAAAGGAGCAAGCCAAGGAGGAAAAACGTCCTTCAAACGGATTTTCCCAACACAGCACCTGGGGACCGTTAGAATTATTACATCAGCCAAGGCCTTAGTCTCGGCCTCCCGGGAAGACTGAGCCTGGCGTGTGTGCGGGTGTCCGCTTTTACTGTTGCGATCTCTTCCCCGAGCTCCTCAGAGCTCCGAATACCTAAAGAGGCAGGTACCGGGATGGAGAGGAGCCCAGCACGTTCTACAAATCACTCCAACTGTGGCTCCCCTTTTAAAGAGAGGAACCCAATTACCCGACCCCACCTCAGCTTTGCACCTGTCCTGCTTCTGGTTGGGCCAGCGGACCCAACAGAATCACCTAATTCTTCCACCTCGGCCGCACGGGAAGCATCGAAGGGGGCGGGACTGGTCCTGCGCTCCCGCCCCTCTCCTCCCAGCTAGTTCCTTCTTCCTTCCGGAAGCTCGGGGGCCCCGCCCACTTCCGCAATGCCGGGCCTCAGCCAATGGCCTGCGTCCCAGGGAACGTTACCTCTGACCTCAGGGCTAATCAGAAACAGTAGGACGAACTCCTCGCGAGAGGTGAGGTTGAAGCTGCCTCCGCCATCTTGGAGATGGGAGACGGGCGATGGCTGTGGTCTTTCCGCTAATGCAAACAACAAAACGGGCACATTAGTGACTCCCGAGTGAGGCCCTCATCAGTCTGGTTGTTGGCCAAAGCTACAGAAGAAGCGAGGGTGTCAAAGCAGAGCGCGGCGACACTGGTAACAGCCTCAACTGCCTGCTGGGGCGGCAGAAGTGAGGTAATTGAGGACCGGAAGGATGGTACAGTCCTGTTCCGCCTACGGCTGCAAGAACCGATACGACAAGGATAAACCCGTTTCTTTTCACAAGTAAGGACCCCGCGTAGCTCGCGGGGCTGAGCCCTAGTGGGGACGCGGGGGGCGCGCGGCCGCGCTCGGGGGGCGGAGCCAGGGGTGTTTCCGCGCGAGACCTGTGAGAGGGGCGGGGCCGGGCGCGGGCCTGCGCGAGACCCAGTGCTAAGGCCGCGCTCGGGGAGCGGAGCCAGGCTCGTTTCCGCGCGAGACCAGTAAGAAGGGCGGGGCTGGGCGGGGGCGTGCGCAAGACCCGGTACGAAAGGCGCGCTCGGGGGGCGGAGCCAGGCGCGTTTCCACGCGACACCTGTGAGAGGGGCGGGGCCGGGCGCGGGCCTGCACGAGACCCAGGGCGCAGGCCGCGCTCGGGGGCGGAGCCAGGCGCGTTTCCGCGCGAGACCTGTGAGAGGGGCGGGGCCGGACAGTGGGCGTGTCCCCAAGAGCCGCATCGGGCCCGGGTTGCGCGTCCTCGGCGCGCGCCCCCGCGGCGGCCCGCCCTCACTCAGGCTGGCGCGCTTCTCAGGGTGGCGGGTTCGAAGCTCGCGGGCGCTGTATGGTGCCCCCGCTGGTTGTGAGGGTGCCACACCCGGGCGGTGAAGAGGATAGGTGGTAATAACTCTTAGAAGGGAAGTTGAAGCAGAAGCAGAGTCCTGCCTTTCCCACCCTGCTGGTCAGGCATCGGTGAAGTGAGGACTCACCTTGCGGTGTCAGGGAGCATGTCTTGGACTCAGCTTCTGGGACCCCACTGTTAAGGACGGCTGAACTCCGGAGAAAGCCTTAGGGACTGCCAAGATGCGCAGTGTAGCCCGGGCAGTGACAGTGCGTCTTGCGTGGTGAGGGGGGTCCTCAGGGTCAGGGTTAGCGCGCCCCCGCCCTCGGGGCTGCTTCTCCCGGACGCTGCTGCGGCCAGAGTCCTAGAAGAAAAAAGCCTCTCTGAAAAGGGCCGCACAACCGAATGATAATGATGATCTGATGTCCGCACGATGCCATTTTCAATCGGCCAAATTCAATATTTACAAGTTCTGTTACGTTTAAAGTGTCTTGCAAAAATTTCCTACTGTAAATGGATGATAGCTAACGGAGAATCGGTGGTAGATTATACAGATTGTTTGTAGGTGGTTGTTAAGTTGCTAAGTAGTGTCCCACTCTTTGCGACCCCGTGGACCGTAGCGCGCCAGGCTTCCCTGTTCTTCACTGCCTTCCGGAGTTTTCTCAAACTGATGTCCTTCGAGTGGGTGATGCCAGTCAACCATCTTATCCGCTGTCGCCCCTTTCTCCTATTGCCCGCAATCTTTCCCAGTATCAAGATCTTTTCCACTGAGTCAGCTCTTCACATCATGTGACCAAAGTATTGGAGCTTCAGCTTCAGCATCGTCCAATGAATATTGAGGGTTGATTTCCTTTACGATTGACCGGTTTGATCTCCTCCTAGTCCAAGGGACTCTAAAGAGTCTTCTCCAACACCACAGTTCAAAAGCATCAATTCTTCAGCGCTCATCCTTCTTTATGGTCCAACTCTCACATCCACACATGACTGTTAGAAAAACCATAGATTTGACTAGATGGACCTTTGTCGGCAAAGGGATGTCTCTGCTTTTTTATATACTGTCTAGGTTTTGTCATTGCTTTTCTTCCAGGGAGCAAGCGTCTATTGTTTTGCATCTTTTAATTTCATGGCTGCAGTCACCATCTACAGTGATTTTGGAGCCCAGGAAAATAAAATCTGCCATGATTTCCGTTTTTTTGTGTTTTTTTTTTTCCATCTATTTGCCATGAAATGGTGGGACCAGATGCCATGATCTCAGTTTTTGAATGCTGTTTTAAATCAGCTTTTTCACTCTCCTCTTTCACCTTCCTCAAGAGGCTGTTTAGTTTCTCTTCACTTTCTGCCATTAGGGTGGTATTACCTGCATTATCTGAGGTTGATATTGCTCCCGGCAGTCTTGATCGCAGCTTGTGATTCATCCAGCCTGACATTTTGCATGATGTATTCTGTGTATAAGTCAAATAAGCAGGGTGACAATGTAAGTCCTTTTCCAGTTTTGAACCAGTCAGCTGTTCCATGTCCAGCTCTAACTGTTGCTTCTTGACCTGCATACAGGTTTCTCTGGCGGCAGGAAAGTCTGGTGGTCTGGTATTGCCATCTCTTTGAAAATTTTCCACAGTTTGTTGTGATCCACACATCCACACATTTATAGGTAAATAATTACTAAAGCAAAATCTTAAATTTTGGGGGAGTGAGGACCTTCCATGTTTAATAGGCAGTGTGGGTGCATTTTTATACGTTTGCTATGAAAACAAAAATCAGAGTGTGTAGGGTATAGAGAGGTCTCGAGAATGTTGATGTTTTTTCCCCTTCCAAGAAACAGATAGAACACTTAACACTTCCTAATGTTGCCTCTTGATTTATTAGAATTTCTGAAAGCTAATGGGTGGACCTCCAGCACTTCCAAAGTGAAGGAATAGGTCTGGAGATGGTGACGCGATCACAGACTTTCAGCTCCCCCCTCCCCATTTCTAATGATGTGGCTGAAGGAATCCAGACATAAGGAAAACCCTTCATTGGCACTGATTAGGGATGACATTCACACGTTTCAGAATACTGAGTTTCTGCTCGGGGTTAAATAATTGATTTGACCGAAAGAAGGGCTAATCTGCATCTCATCCCTTATCTAAAAGAACAGTTTTGGGAAGGATCTTGACCTCAGAAATAAGCGGCATTGTAATCCTTGGTCAGGAGGCCCTGGATGTTGAGTTTCCCAGTGGTTGCTGCTGTGTCTACTTCTAGAGGCACTTCCAGCAAGAACATTCTAGGAGTCTTTCTTTCTCAGCTTCTACATGGTAGTGGGAACAGATGTTCTGGGCAAAGAGAAGGGACTACCCTGAAGGTAGATTAGGGCTCCACGACCACAGCAGAGTCAGGCTCGAGCCTATTTTACTTGGAAGAGAAGCTGTGGGACAGAGTCGAAACACACTTTTTTGGCTTTTTTTCAATACCCCCAACTCACTGAATCTTTTACCTGAAAAAATAAAATCAAAATAAGTTTAAAAGCTTCGTATCTCTCTTTATCTGGGCCTAATGGATGTATTTCAGTCGATTAAGAGGTAAATTAAAATGAATACTTTTTTCCCTTATCATTATGATTTGACTATAATTTGATTCATATTTGTCAAGATGATGCTCAAGAAAACAAAAAGCGTCTTTGTCTCAGTACATAATTATAAATGTGCAGTTTTGTTTTACAGTACACAGAGGACCACTGGTAAAAAAAAGAATAATAATACAAATTCACTCTATAACGTGTATTTTACCCAAAATTTTAGTGTCTTCAATATAAAAAATTAAGCATTAAAAACAGATAGCTGGATGGTGGAGCTATATGGTTTACCCTTGTATATTAGACGTGTCTGTTTGTGAAGGTTATTTACTGCAAAGGAGGGAAAAACATCACATGGGCCCTTGAACCTACCCTCCTATCATCTGCTCTGCCAGCTGCGTGCGTCTGTCCACGTGGCTGCCTTTTAATAAGTATGTTTTTGCATAATGTAAATCCTAATGAGCCTGACCTATTTAGATTGTATACATCAATATATCTGACATTCTTATAACTGCTTTGTGATCAATAAGATTCCTATAAGAAATGCTGCTTTAAAAAAAAGAATACCATGCTAGGAGGGGTGACTTATTTTTCGCACTAGTGATGCTCACTTTAGTTACAGGATTTTAAAACAAGTCTGTTTTTTAAAAGTTTACTTTATCTAGGTATAGTTGATATGCAGCGTTTCGTTGGTTTCTGCCGTACACCAAAGTGATTCAGTTATACATAGGTCTGCATTTTTTTTCCATGTTCTTTTCCATTTGGGTTTATCTCAGGATTTTGACTATGATTTGCTGTGCTACACGGTAGGACCCTGTTGTTTATCCCTTCTCTATATGTAACCCCAAACTCTCAGTCCCGCTCTTCCCCACTCCCCTCCCCCTTGGCAACCACAATCCTGTTCTCTGTGTCCAAACAAGTACGTCTGTAACAACTAGGGTGATAAGGGTACACCTGAAAAACTGTCAAAACAGGATTAGTGGGAGCAGGTGCGTTAATCAAACTCCGTGGCGTGTGAGCACCGATGGTTGTAAGTTAATTCTTTTCTAAGCAGGAACGCCTGGGTGTGCCTTTTTGTTTCTGAGTAAGGCTAGAAAACGGAATCGTTTCATCTTCTTAGGTTTCCTCTTACTCGACCCAGTCTTTGTAAGAAATGGGAGGCAGCTGTCAGAAGGAAAAACTTTAAGCCCACCAAGTACAGCAGCATCTGCTCGGAGCACTTCACCCCGGACTGCTTTAAGCGGGAGTGCAACAACAAGCTGCTGAAAGAGGACGCCGTCCCCACGATATTCCTGTGCACCGAGCCGCACGACAAGGTGAGGGGCGGGCGAAGTACTGGGCGGGCCTCTGTCCCCACGATATTCCTGTGCACCGAGCCGCACGACAAGGTGAGGGGCGGGCGAAGTACTGGGCGGGCCTGTGTCCCCACGATATTCCTGTGCACCGAGCCGCACGACAAGGTGAGGGGCGGGCGAAGTACTGGGCGGGCCTCTGTCCCCACGATATTCCTGTGCACCGAGCCGCACGACAAGGTGAGGGGCGGACGAAGTACTGGGCGGGCCTCTTTCCGTAAAGTTAATGTGTTCAGCAGAAAACCTGGAAAAGCCACAGCAGTGTTAAGAATATAAATGTTACCTGGGTGGGGAGGGGAGAAAAAAAAAAGAATAGAACTGTTACCTGGAACCAATCCCTTGTAAATGACCCCTGTTCACAGCAAAATACTTTACAAAATACAGAGTGTTTAGTAAAGTTAAATATTCTCACACTCAGCCTGGCTTTTAACTTACTTTAGGATCAGTCTGTATTCCTGCTTGTGTGTTTGTGCAGCCCACCGGGCTCCTCTGTCCATGGGATTCTGCAGCTGAGTACTGGAGTGGGTTGCCATTTCCTTCTCTAGGGGATCTTCCTGACCCAGGGATCGAACCCATGCCTCTTATGTCTCCTGCCTAGGCAAGCAGGTTCTTTACCACTAGCGCCACCTGGAAAGCCCCATGTTCCTGCTTATATGTTGATAAGTTTTGATTTTTCTTTATCGATAGTTAACTTTCAGAGTATTTTCCCCCTCAGTTTTCAGTGCTAGTGTTTAATTAGATCCGATTAATCGTTTTGTCTTTTTTTGCGTCCCATTTCTACTTCAGGTAAAAAAGGAAAATTAAAACTATTCTTTTCATTTTAGACTGTTTCTATGCCAAGGAGGCAGAGCTAAGTCTAATATTCTTACATTGCACAGGTGCGGAATTTAGTCTGTTCTTTTAATCTGTTACTTTTAATAATGAAGCTCAAACACGCTCTGCGTCTTTGTTCCAGAAGGAAGATCTCCTGGAGCCACAGGAACAGCCCCCGCCGCCTCCTTTAACGCCCCCCATTTCCCAGGTCGATGCTGCGATCGGGCTGCTCATGCCTCCTCTCCAGACCCCCGACAACCTCTCCGTGTTCTGCGACCACAACTACACCGTGGAGGACACCATGCACCAGCGCAAGAGGATCCACCAGCTGGAGCAGCAAGTGGAGAAGCTCCGGAAGAAGCTCAAGACCGCGCAGCAGCGGTGCCGCCGGCAGGAGCGGCAGCTGGAGAAGCTGAAGGAGGTGGTGCACTTCCAGAAGGAGAAGGACGGCGCCTCCGAGAGGGGCTACGTGATTCTCCCCAATGACTACTTCGAGATAGTCGAAGTCCCAGCGTGAAAACGTGAGATTGGTATTGGTTTTTCATGGGGCAATACCACCTACCCTCTTCTACCCTAGAGAGGAGTTTCATTTGAAAAGAGATTACACTTGATAACTTGTACAAAAGCAATTCAGAATATTTTTTTAAAAGAATAAATTAGATATATACTGTAAAACTGTAAATTTTTTGTTTGTAATTTCAGGGTTTTTACATTTTAGCAAAATATTTTAAAAGTGATAAACTAACCTCAGAGCTTCAGTGTAAGTTTGTTTCGAGATTGGGGATTTTTGTTTTTTAATTCAAGTATTTATAGACATGATATGAAAATAAAAAGTAAAGAGAACAAGAACAGTGCAGTAAGGATGATTTAAGTTTCAAGTTAAAATTTAGTGCAGTTTATTGAAAGAACTTAGTCACATTTTAAATCAGAAGCATAGGACATGATGTCTCAGAGTATATATATTTACACATTCTTATTTGTAAAGTCGACAGATTCATTTATCTTAATCCCTTATCAGAGTTAACTTGGTGAGTTGTGTCATTCCATACTTAATCATAATGGTTAAATGATGTTAGAGAAGGAATTTTTTTAGAGAGTGGGGCCCTTCCTTTCTCACCCCCACCCAGCATTATAGAATTAGAAGGGTGTCTCCAGTGGAAGACACACGCTCCAGTAAGCAGACTGCGCATCGTTACCAGTGAGATGAGCAGCGGCCACTGGGGCTGACCCCGGGCTCGCCTTTTCTCTTGCTGCTCTGAGGTCAGGGGCGTCCGGTCCCCACTGTGGGTGTGTGTGCACCCAGGTCTCTGCCAGCTGTGTCGTGTGGGTAGAGTGTGACTCGTTGCATCAGGTGGGAATCTTGCTCTTGACGAATTGATTGTCAAGACATCACACAAAAGAAAATTTCTTCACTTTTACCACAAGCCAGAAGTCACATCCTATTTACCTAAATGAGTCATTTGTATTCAGAGGCATCCTAATAGATAATGCTTATTTTACTCAAAATTGAGACTCAGATGCTGCGGTTTCTGTTCATACTGTGAGTTGTGCTCTAACTTTGTGAGAAATTTTACATAGGTTTGAAATGGAAACAGTTCTGAGTAAACAAGCACTGCCATAGGAATTACCTGCTTAAATTTAGAGTAACTGCTCCAACTATAGTTATTTTGTATTTCAAAGCGCTGCACAGGCCTTTGAAGGCAGCATTAAAGACTGGCGGTCGTCAGTCCAGGGGTGTCTTTTGTAGACCTGATTCTCAGTGTGGTTCCCTGCCGTCTTGCCAGTGCTTTGATTCAAAAGTAGAAAATCATGACTACTTGAAATGTTATCATCTGATAACACTTAGAACTAACTCTGAGGAATCAGAGGACTTTTTCTAGTGATTCATGGGTCTCATCACTGTTTTTGGAAGCTACAAAATCTCTTAAGTAGTTTGTTTTTACATTTCATCTCTCTAGCAATTCCTGGAGGATATGTGGGTAAATATTTTACACAATATATATGTGAAAACTAAATTGTCATGGACATAAAAGAAATCTGTGTGTGTGTGTGTGTCCCCATGTCATCAGAACCAGGAATCCAACATTAATTGTATAAGTGACCGTCATAATCAGTTAGCATCTTAGATTATGAATTAACCTGAAGCTACTTTTTTTTGTGGGACAGACATCCCTAATTGGAGAGAACTGAGCAACAGCATGTGTACCAACTATTTGCATTTAGATCACTTACTATGTTTAACACAGAATTTGAAGTACAGGTGCTGATTTCTGAATTTGAAATGTAACGTTTGTTGAAATGTTTTAAAAATTCATTTTGTCTGTTGTAGTGTTTATGACATTGCCAAGAGAAAGAGAACATTCAGGCTAAAATAGGTCCTGTTCAGTCACAGTGAAACGTGGTCAGAAACAACAGGGCAAGGTCTCCGTCTGGAACAAATGGGGAGAAGACCCCTGTGAGTTTCATCATAGTATGAAAGATGACGTTTATTTTAAGCACAGATAGTAACATCCTGAAGTTTCCATCTATAATGATATAGTCTGGCAATAATAGAAGAAATAACTTTTTCCTGATTAGAACTGCTAGGAAAACTGTAGAATTTTAGAATTAGAAGGGAGCTAGAAATGACTGAACACTTGCGTCACCTCCAAACCCTGCAGAATCCCCTTGTGAAATATCCCTGACAACTGGACATCTGTTCTCTGTATACCGTGGATGTGTAAGCAGTGCTGTTTAGATTCTCTGAAATGAGTTTCTGGAATAGAGTAGCATTTGTTGCCACTTTTAAAAATACTTGTTTATAACACAACTATAAACTTCACTTTGAACTGCTGCGTAGTTTGAACTATCAAATTCCAAATTAAAGAAGTTTTAAAATTTTGTAAAATAAATGTTTATTGTGTGCCTGCTACATGTGCTAAAAATATTTCTGTCATTGCAGTTAAGAAACAGTGGTGTCTAAAGTTAACTAGCAAAACTTTTTACTTGGAAACCTAAATACATGAGATTTTCTCTTTTAACTATAATTTGTGTAATCCCTTTCTTAGAAGGTATAGCCATAATGGTGAAGGCAGATGAAAGTTCCACTTGACATGGATTTTGTTGTTGTTTTTGTTTTAAAGATCGAAGTCCTATTTTCTGATCATCTTTAGTTATTTAAAAAATTGTGTACACACACACACCCCAAACCTATGACTTTTATAAAGTCAGTCGTGACCCTTAATATATAAAAGTCCACTTGATCTATAGAAGGAAAACTTGCAGTTGTGTTCCACACTCTTAAAAGGCCAACCATGAATAGCATTTAAAGGAGAAAGAACAGTTTTGCCTGTTTGGTTATTACTCTTCTGGTATTGGGGACCATGTGAATCTGATACCACTGAATGAAGAGTATTGCTCTTGATATGGTAACCAATGTTTCTGGACATTATTTTTTCTATGATTGTGTATTAAAATATCAATACAGTCCTTGATGTGAAAGAAAAAAATATCAAAGCAAACAGTGATTTGCACACAAGCAAAAGAAAGAAATGTAAGTTTGTCCTTAAAATAACAATAATTTGCTTGAAGTAATAATATTCTCTTTCAATTCCATGTCTTGATATATTATTTTTACCTTGGATGTGGCTTTGTTTTACTCAGTTTTCTCCTGAAAAATATATTTTTTTAACTCTCAGAATCTTCAAAATTTTTATTCGTTACCAAATTCATAGCAGTTTGAGTTTTAAGATGATCATAATTTCATTTTTTTAACGTCATAAGGGATAGGAATAAACTTTGATTTTTTAAACTATTTTTGGTGAGAGAGGCTACAGTATTAACGGTAAGTAGGAAATGATTTTTAGAATGACTCCGTAAGGAGCTCTGACCTCCCCACCGTAGCTACCATAAGTGGAGAAAAACAACCATTTAACGTCTTCGTGTTGTCCTAAGGGCGTACAGCACATCAACCTTCAGGAACGTTGAATCTCACAAGAAAGTCAAGACTGTGGCATTTGTGTCTCCTCTGCAACCTGTTCCCAATTGTGGCCTACGGTATGTCTCTCCCACGAGGGGAGGCTGCCAGTATTTCTTAGGACCCCCAAGTGTATCAAAGGCTAAATAAACTCCAGGTAAGTACAGCCAAAAGATCAGGACTCCCCTCCTCCACCCAGCTCCCATTTACAGGATGGAGGCTCCACCCCAGGTCCCCAGGTGTAGCAGGCCAAGAATCCCGGGACCCTGATGCCCTTCCGAAGGGCGAAGTTTCCATGCCAGGATGCGCGAGTCAAACTGAGCTCTACTAACACAGGCATATCAGTCCTAGAGAAGCAGGACATGGGGCCACTTGCCAGCTCCAGAACAGCGATTCAGGTGTTTTTTCCCCCACTGATGTGGCAGGCTGTAAGAACAGAGCACTCTGAAGCTTTCCCCAAAGGAAACTATTTTATTTGGAGGAGTGGAGTAGGGGGAGTCCAAGCCTCAGGGTGCTCTCAAGAACGGAGAACCTGCTGGTTAGCAGTTAGGAGGCTGGTAGCACCAAAAGGGCAGTGAGCCAAGTTGTACCAGTGAGAGCCAGGCAAAGTGCCAGGTAGGAAGAGCCCTCCTGGCATCGTAACAAACTCAAAGACTAGCCTCATGCACTGCCTCTGCAGCTCTGCTGCTGCGCTGCTAAGTCTCTTCAGTCATGTCCGACTCTGTCCGACCCCATAGACGGCAGCCCACCAGACTCCCCCATCCCTGGGATTCTCCAGCAAGAACACTGGAGTGGGTTGCCATTTCCTTCTCCAATGCATGAAAGTGAAAAGTGAAAGGGAAGTTGCTCAGTCGTGACCGACCCTCAGCGACCCCATGGACTGCAGCCTACCAGGCTCCTCCGTCCATGGGATTTTCCAGGCAAGAGTACTGGAGTGGGGTGCCATTGCCTTCTCTGCAGCTCTGCAAAGGAGCCCAAGTTTAACTGGATCCAACCACAGAAAAATTCAAAAACATCATCAAAAACAAAGCAGTCCGCCAACAATTGGAGCTGATTTCTGAGAATGCTACCAATAAAGGCAGATCATTGAACAGATAAGGAAATTGTTAAAGATCTGTTAAAATCTGTCACCCCACCTGACTCTGTGCCCAAGGCTGCACCTTCTAAGGAATGAAACTGGAGACGTCACTAGAGAGACAGACGGGAACAGAAAGAGTATTTGGAGAAATGGCTGAAAATTTCCAAAATTTGAGGAAAAACACTAATCTACCTGGTGACTCATATGGTAAAGAGTCTGCCTGCAATGCAGGAGACCCGTGTTCGATCCTTTGATTGGGAATACCCCCTGGAGAAGGAAATGACAGCCCACTCCAGTATTCTTACTGGAGAATTCCACGAACAGAGGAGCCTGGTGGGCTATAGTCCATGGGGTCACAAAGAGTCGGACACGACTGAGCGACTAACACTTCACTTTCATATGCTGTCTACAGGAGACATGCATGCGTGCTAAGATGCTTCGCTTCTGTCTGACTCTGTGTGACCCTGGATATTTTTGTGCAATGTAAAAACATGCAAAACACCAACATTACTTGTGTGTGTGTGCGTGTGCACTATAAAGTGCATTAGGATGGCATACATATAAATCAAGCTAACGAATCCTTCCGAAGAGAAGGGAGATGCAGTCAGGGAGGGGGAGACAGGAGATTTCAAGGTTTACTGATGGTATTTTGCTTCAAAAGCTGGCACACTAGTGTTTGTGGTGGTTCTCTGCATTTTCTTAGATTTTTCTTTAAATTGCAACCAACAACCAGTAGGTGGCAGGGGAAGCCTGGTATCTGCAGCCTCTGAAAGACACGTAAAGATGCCCCCTTAAAGGTCCCACGATCAACATGTCGCTCTCCAGAGTAAAATGAATTAACTGAAATCTTTGTTTTCCTTTTTAGTCCACACTTGCATTCTGGTATGTGCGTGCTCAGTCACTCAGTCATGTCCGACTCTGTGAGACCCCATGGACTGTGGCCCGCCAGGCTCTGTCCATGGGATTCTCCAGGCAAGAATACTGCAGTGGGTTGCCATGCCCTCCTCCAAGGGACCTTCCCAACCCTGGGATCGAACCCAGGTCCCCTGCATTGCAGGCACTTCGTAATAATAACACTTTATTTCAAAACTTATTTAACTTCTCAAGGAGGCCACTCTGGCTTTTACGCTCCTGGTGTCTTTACTGCAATGCGTGGGTGAAACAGGGTTGCTCAGTTCATGGTAACAAGGGTATGGCAGCAGGCGCATGCCGCATGCACACACACACACAGTAACACCACACACACACACACACACCACATGCTACATATATACACATCACACACGGCAAACACACTACACCACACATGAAACACACACACACCCCCCACACACACACCACATGCTACATATATACACATCACACACTGCAAACACACCACACCACACCACACATACACACACACACCCCTCCACACACCACATGCTACATATATACACCGCACACTGCAAACACACCACGCCACACATGCAACACACATGCAACCACACACCACACATACATACTACACTGCGCATATAATATATATACATATACATATATGCGCATACTGTGCATATAATATATATACATATTCACACACTATATACACACACTCATACCACACACATACACACCACACAATACAATACACACTGCACACACACCACACACACACACTATACACACACTGCACATATAATACATACACACAACACACATACACACATTGACACGCTATATACACACTCACACCACACACACACAGCACACTGCACACACACTGCATATACACACCACACACAACACGCATACTCACTACACACAGTAAATCTGCAGCTGTCTTATCACCACCAGTTTCTCAGCACCTTCCTCTCTCCAGGTGCTGAAATCTGCTTTCATGCTCACTTCCAAGAGCTTTTCTTCTGTCTGTTTCTTGGCTCCCAAAGTGCACAGAAGTCAAGCTTTTATCTTACTTGGTTACGAAGAGCAGCCAGGCAGTGCAGCCTGGCTCAGCACGGCAATCCAGCTGTGATTTCTTGAGTGACTCAGCAAACCTCCCCTTGGCAGACACTCTGCTTCCCCCAAGAGCAGAAGTGAAGAAATTGAGGGTTACATCTGATTCTGGCCAGCAGGTATGTTTTGTGGGGCCAGAAACTATTTTACATGTTTAATGTGTCCAAATTAAAAATCAAGAGTGATCATACAGAATTGACATGCGGTGTTTCTTTTGAACAATCAGAAATGCTGACGACTTCATTCCATGTGACCCAAGGGACAGGGCCAAGGAGGATGGTGTGCAGCCTGGCAGGGCCAGAACAGGTCAGTCCTCTGGCCCTTTTCCTCTTGGCTCTAAGGTATTAGTGTGGCAGCCCTTGCCTGGAGCAACAGGCTTAAAGCAGTAAATGTTTTCACTCAGCCATGGAGAAGAATGGGATGATGCCGCTTGCAGCAACGTGGATGGACCCTAGGGAGGGTCATACTTAGTGAAGTGAGTCAGGCAAAGACGAATATAACATATCACACATGTGGGATCTAAAAAAAATGATGCAATTGAAGTTATTTACAAAACAGAAGTAGACTCTCAGACGTAGAAAACAAACCTATGGTTTGTTGTTGTTCAGTCACTAAATCATGTCTGACTCTCTGCGACCCCACAGACTGCAGCACGCCAGGCTCCTCTGTTCTCCACTATCTCCTGGAGTTTGCTCAGATTCATGTCCATCGAGTCAGCCATGCCATCCAACCATCTCATCCTCTGTCACTCCCTTTTCCTTTTGCCTTCAATCTTTCCCAGCATCAGGGTCTTTTCCGATAAGTCGACTCTTGACATCAGGTGCCCAAAGTATTGTAGCTTCAGCTTCGGCACCAGTCCTTCCAATGAATATTCAGGGCTGATTTCCTTTAGGAACTGACTGATCCTTGTAGCCCAAGGGACTCTCAAGAGTTTTCTTCAGCACCACAATTTGAAAGCATCAATTCCTTGGCGCTCAGCCTTCTTTATGGTCCAGCTCTCACACCTGCACATGACTACCAGAAAAACCATAGCTTTGACTGTATGGACCTTTGTCAGCAAAGTGATGTCTCTGCTTTTTAATATGCCGTCTAGGTTTGTCATGGCTTCCCTGGTGGCTCAGAGGTTAAAGCATCTGCCTGCAATGCATGAGACCAGAGTTCAATCCCTGGGTCAGGAAGATCTCCTGGAGAAGGAAATGGCAACCCACTCCAGTATTCTTGCCTGGAGAATCCCATGGACAGAGGAGCCTGGCGGGCTATAGTCCACGGGGTCGCAAAGAGTCAGACACGACTGAGCGGTTTCACTTCACTTAGCTTTGTCATAGCTTTTCTTCCAAGGAGCAAGCGTCTTTTAATTCCGTGGCTGCAGTCACAGTCCCCAGTGATTTTGGAGCCCCAAAAAATAAAATCTGTCACTACTTCCACTTTTCTCCTTTCAGTTTGCCATGAAGTAATGGGACCGGATACCATGATCTTCGTTTTTTGAATGTTGAGCTTTAAGCCACCTTTTCCACTCTCCTCTGTCACCCTCATCAAGAGGCTCTTTAGTTCCTTTTCACTTTCTGCCATTAGAATAGTATGTGCTTGCTAAGTCACTTCAGTCGTGTCCAAGTCTTCATGACCCTATGGACTGTAGCCCACCAGACTCCTCTGTCGAAGAGATTTTCCAGGCAAGAATACTGGAGTGGGTTGCCATGTCCTCTAGGGGGTATCTTCCCGACCCAGGGATCAAACCTGTGTCTCTTAAGTCTCCTACGTTAGCAGGCGGATTCTTTACCAGTAGCGTCACATGGGAAGCCCAGTTAGAATGATATCATCTGCATATGTGAGTTTGTTGATATTTCTTGCAGCAATCCTGATTCCAGCTTGTTTTTCATCCAGCCTGGTATTTCCCATGATGTACCCTGCATATAAGTTAAATAAGCAGAGTGACAACATGCAGCCTTGTCCTGCTCCTTTCCCAATTTTAAACCAGTCAGTTGTTCATCTGTTGTTTCTTGATGCCCGCAAAGGTTTCTCAGGAGACAGGTAAGGTGATCTGGTATTCCCATCTCTTTAAGAATTTTTCAGTTTGTTGTGATCTGCACCATCAAAGATTTCAGTGTAATCAATGAAGCAGAAGTAGATGTTTTTCTGGAATTCTCTTGCTTTCTTGCATCAAATGTTGACAATTTGATCTCTGGTTCCTCCGCCTCTTCGAAACCCAGCTTGTACACCTGGAAGTTCTCAGTTCATATACTCCTGAAATCTAGCTTGGAGGATTAACTGAAGTCTAACTTAAAGGATTTTGAGCACAACCTTAATAGCTTAGGAAGTGAACACAACTGTACCTCGTGAGCATTCTTTGGCATTGCCTTTCTTTGGGATTGGAATGAAAACTGACCTTTTCCTGTCCTGTGGCCACTGCTGAGTTTTCCAAATGGCTGACATATTTGGTACAGCTCTTTAACAGCAGGCTTTTTTAGAATTTTAAGTAGTTCAGCTGGAATTATGTCACTTCCACTAGCTTTCTTTGTAGTGATGCTTAGTAAGCATCACTTTCCTAAGCATCACTACAAACTTCACCTTCCAGGACTTCACCTTCCAGGATGTCCAGCACTGGCTGAGTGACCACACCATTGTGGCTATCCAGCTCATGAAGACCTTTTTTGTATAGTTATTCTGTGTATCCTTGCTACCTCTTCTTAATATCCTCTGCTTCTGTTAGGTCCATACCATTTCTGTCCCTTATCGTGCCCATCCTTGCTTGAAATGTTTCCTTGATACCTCCAGTTTTCTTAAAGAGATCTCTAGTCTTTCCCATCCTGTTGTTTTCCTCTGTTTCTTTGCACTGATCACTTAAGGACGCTTTCTTATCTCTCCTTGCTGTTCTCTGGAACTCTGCATTCCGTTGGGTGTATCTTTCCCTTTCTCCCTTGCATTTTGCTTCTCTTCTTTCCTCAGCTATTTGCAAAGCCTCCTCAGACACCACTTTGCCTTCTTGCATTTCTTTCTCTTGGGGATGGTTTTGGTCACCACCTCCTGTATGGTGTTAGGACCTCTGTCTGTAGCCCTTCAGGCACTCTGTCTACCAGATCTAATCCCTGGAATCTATTCCTCACCACCACTGTATAATCATAAGGTATTTGATTTAGGTCATACCTGAATGGCCTACTGGTTTTCCCTACTTTCTTCAATTTAAGCCTGAATTTTGCAACAAGGAACAATGATCTGAGCCACAATCAGCTCCAGGTCTTGTTTTTGCTGACTGTACGGAGCTTCTCCATCTTCGGCTGCAAAGAGCATAATCAATCTGATTTCGGTGTTGGCCCTCTGGTGATGTCCACGTGTAGAGTCATCTCTTGGGTTGTTGGGAGAGGGTTTGCTGTGACCACATGTTCTCTTGACAGTACTCTGTTAGCCTTTGCTCTGTTTCATTTTGTCCTCCAAGGTCAAACGTGCCTGTTATTCCAGGTAACTCTTGACTTCCTGCTTTTGAATTCCAGTCCCCTGTGATGACTAGAACTTTTTTTGTGTGTGTGCTTTGACCCAAATATAGGTTTCTCAGGAGACAGGTAAGGTGATCTGGTTTTCCCATCTAGTACCCATTAATTAGTTCTAGAAGGTCTTGTAGGTCTTTATAGAACCATTCAACTTCAGCCTCCTTGGCATCAGTGGTTGGGGCATAAATTTGGATTACTGTGATGTTTAATGATTTGCCTTGGAAATGAACTGAGATCATTCTCTTGTTTTTGAGATTGCACCCAAGTACTGTGTTTCTTACTTTTGTTGGCTATAAGGGCTATTCCATTTCTTCTAAGGTATTCTTGCCCACAATAGTAGATATAATGGTCGTGGTTTAGTTGCTAAGTCATGTCTGAGTCTTGTGACCCCATAGACTGTAGCACGCCATGCTCCTCTGTCCATGGGATTCTCCAGGCAAGAATACTGGAGTGGGTTGCCATTTCCTACTCTAGGGGATCTTCCTAACCCAGGATCTCCTGCATTGCAGGCAGGTGTAATGGTCATCTGAATTAAATTCACCCATTCCTGTCCATTTCAGATCATTGATTCCTAAGATGTCGACGTTCACTCTTGCCTGTTTGACCACATCCAGTTTACCTTGATTCATGGACCTAACATTCCAGGTTCCTATGCAATATTGTTCTTTATAGCATAGGAATTTCACCACCAGACACACTCACAACTGAGCATCATTTCTGCTTTGGCCCAGCTGCTTCATTCTTTCTGGAGCTATTGCTAACTGCCCTCCACTCTTCCCCAGAAGCATATTGGACACCTTCTGACGTGAGGGGCGCATATTCCAGTGTCATATCTTTTTGCCTTTTCATATTGTTCATGGGGTTCTCCTGGCAGGAATACTGGAGTGGTTTTCCATGTCCTTCCTCCAGGGCATCACGCTTTGTCAGAACTCTTCACTGTAACCTGTCTGTTGTAGGTAGCCCTGCACGGCATGGCTCATACCTTCGTGAGTTACCCACCACCCTTGCCACAACAAGGCTATGATCCATGAAGGGGAACTTATGGTTACCAAAGGGGAACTGTGCAGAGGGATAGATTAGGAGTTTGGGATTAGCTTATACACACTACTGTATGTACCATGGAAGAACAAGGACGCACTCTATACATAGTGCAGAGAACTCTGCTCAATGTGCTGCAGTGGCCTACATGGGAGAAGAACCTAAAGAAACATGGACATGCGTGCATGTGTAGTGAGACCACTTAGCTGTACACCTGAGCCTTTGACTGTGTGGATCACAATAAACTGTGGAAAATTCTGAAAATGGGCATACCAGACCACCTGACCTGCCTCTTGAGAAATCTGTATGCAGGTCAGGAAGCAACAGTTAGAACTGGACATGGAACAACAGACTGGTTCCACATAGGAAAAGGAGTTCGTCAAGGCTGTATATTGTCACCCTGCTTATTTAACTTATATGCAGAGTACATCATGAGAAATGCTGGACTGGAAGAAACACAAGCTGGCATCAAGATTGCCGGGAGAAATATCAATCACCTCAGATATGCAGATGACACCACCCTTATAGCAGAAAGTGAAGAGGAACTAAAAAGCCTCTTGATGAAAGTGAGAGTGGAGAGTGAAAAAGTTGGCTTAAAGCTCAACATTCAGAAAACGAAGATCACGGCATCCGGTCCCATCACTTCATGGGAAATAGATGGGGAAACAGTGGAAACAGTGTCAGACTTTATTTGGGGGGGGAGGCTCCAAAATCATTGCAGATGGTGACTGCAGCCATGAAATTAAAAGACGCTTACTCCTTGGAAGGAAAGTTATGACCAACCTAGATAGCATATTCAAAAGCAGAGACATTACTTTGCCAACAAAGGTCCCTCTAGTCAAGGCTATGGTTTTTCCTATGGTCATTTATGGATGTGAGAGTTGGACTGTGAAGAAGGCTGAGCGCCAAAGAATTGATGCTTTTGAACTGTGGTGTTGGAGAAGACTCTTGCGAGTCCCTTGGACTGCAAGGAGATCCAACCAGTCCATTCTGAAGGAGATCAGCCCTGGGATTTCTTTGGAGGGAATGATGCTGAAGCTGAAACTCCAGTACTTTGGCCACCTCATGCGAAGAGTTGACTCACTGGAAAAGACTCTGATGCTGGGAGGGATTGGGGGCAGGAGGAGAAGGGGACGACAGAGGATGAGATGGCTGGATGGCATCACTGACTTGATGGACGTGAGTCTGGGTAAACTCCGGGAGTTGGTGATGGACAGGGAGGCCTGGCGTGCTGTGATTCATGGGATCGCAAAGAGTCAGACACGACTGAGCAACTGAACTGAACTGAACACAACATTGTACATTAGCTATAAGTAAAAATTAAATTAAAAACCAGTAAAAAGGTAAATATCTGCTTGCTTTTAAAAATAGTAAGCATTTTCTCCCCACTGCCATACATTTCCCTCAAGAACCCTGTGGAATGCAGCAGGAAGTGGGAACCTGGATTCTGTACAGGCTGTCCTCCGTCTTTCTGTCTCTCTATTAGCAAAGAGATGAACAGCTGAAGAATACCGGATCAGGATTTTCAACTGTCTTCCAGTTTTGTTGCCTTAAAAGAAACTCATCATTTTTTTTTAAACCAAAGAGTATAATATAGTTTTATTCTTTTCTCAGATCACCCATCAACTTTAAAAGCTTAGAAGATTTCCTATATTCTTTTCTTCTCTGAAACCGTGAGTCAGTTCCCCCAGGAGGAGGCCTTAAACTCATGAGTTTGCTGGTGACAGGCAGCATATTTAGGAATGTCTTATTTTGTTGTATATAAAAACTTGGATGTTGTAGGAAAGTACATTTTAGCATCAAGGCAAGGGACATTTGTGGAAAAAACACTTCAGTGTTTGCACGACTTTTTTGTGTATAATTTAAGTATAACCTATTGAGCACGTCTTTTAAAAAAGGAGCCTCTTCATTTTCTCATATTCTTTCTCAGACTACAAGGTTTTATAGCAGGCAATTCAGTAATTGTGCCCCCCCAACCCATGTTTTTTTGCTTGCTTATTTTTTAAGGCAGTTTGACCATGTTCTCTGTTTAACAAATTGGCCTTCTCTTAAGATTCCGTATTAAGTCCAAAGCTTAACGTATGACAAATTTTAATTTCAGACATAAATGTCACTTGATTAAATTTGTTAGAGGGTCTACTTAATGTCTTATAGAATAAAACTACGTGTGCTAAGTCACTGCAGTCATGCCCGACTCTTTGCAACACTGTGGACTGTAGCCCGCCACACTCCTCTGTCCATGGGATTCTCCAGGCAAGGGTAGTGCGTGGTTGCCATGCCCTCCTCCAGGGGCTCTTCCCCACCCAGGGAGTGAAATCTGGGTCTCCTGTGTCTCCCGCGTGGCGGGTGGATTCTTTACCGCTCAGCCACCAGGGAAGCCCATAGAATAAAATCGGGGGTTTTCAAATGACTATTTCATATATACCTCACACACACACACACACGCACACACACATGCATATATATATTATATATATATAATATATATATGAATTCCACGGTAAACCAAATAGCCCAACTTTTTGGTCTAGTCCATTTTGGCCATTGTTAGATCAATATGACTGTAAGACTGGAGTCTTTGAAGTAATTTGATTCAGTATTTAGCTTGAGAGCTAGCCTAAGGCTGTCCTGTAGCTCCTTGACAGTTAAAACACCTCTTTACACAGAAGGAAAGGGTCACTGGCTCGCCCAGCAGGATTCAGGCCATGTAACCACAGGCTCTAAAGCTTTCCTCCCTCTGCGATCAGGTCTTGTCTGGGTGCAGCACCTTTACGATCATCTTGTCTTTACCATCTCTCTGGTTTATGCACGAATGTAATCTCCATACATTGTATTTACACATTAGATCTTTCCCTTGGTCAAATAAACACCCACACTCACTGCTAAAGGCAGAGCTATGAAATATGACCACAGAGTTTAAAAGGTTGTCTTCTGATTTGGGTAAGTGTTTTGAAGTTGGTGTTTCCAAGCCCTAATTAAGGTTCTTGAGGGTGGATGCTGTGATCTCAAACACCCATCTTGGATTAGGTTCTGAATCACTAGTCAGCTCCACCTTCTTTGCAATGATGGGTTTAGGGTTGGGTGGGTGACTTCGTTCTGATGGCCCAAATGAAGGGGGAAGTCTGCTGGGGGTGGGGGTCTCTCCTCAAGAGTCACGGGAGACAGGCCTCTAGTGGTGGGTTAAAATATGCCTCTCAGCCAACTGAAACTCCATTAAAATGCTAAAAGGGGTTGAAAATTATATAAGCTCATAAGGGCAAAGATAATGGAAGAAAAGGACAACATTTTAGAAACGAGAAGAGAGACAGATGGGTGATAACTGAATTAATGAAACCCAAGCCAGCAGTGGAGAAAGCCCTTGGTCAGTGGGCTTGCAGGGCCCCACAAAGGCCAGGAATTGGAGGCATGGGACACTTCTGAAAGGAGGGGTGCAGTGAGGTAAAAACAGGACGATTTCTGAGTGTCTGCTCCTCACCTAGCTTAATGCAACAGAAAATCTACTTCAGAAGGGTGGAGCCAACAGGTCAGGGCCTACACGGAAGTGAAGTTTCTATATCACTAGAATTACGTTAGTAAAAATCTGAATAGGTTAGGACAAGTTAAATTGTATGTTATAAGCCCTAAATCAACCACTAAGAAAATAAATTTAAAATATGGCTTAAAAATCACTAAGGGAATTAAGTGTGACATTAGAAAAATTCACTTAATATAAAATACGACAATGAAGGACATGATAGAAACAAAAAAGCAAATGACAAATGTAACACCAAGGAAAACGTGAGGTCTAAATGGATTAAATAATCCAATAAAAAGGCAGAGAGTGACAGCCTGGATAAAAAAGAGCATGATCCAACATGTGCTGTCTATAAGACATGCATTTTAGATTCAAAGATACAAATGGGTTGAAAGCAAAAGAGAGAAAAGATATACTCTGCAAACAACAACCAAAATACACCTGGAGTGGATATATTATCGTCAGACAAAGTAGATTTTAAAACACAATTTTACCAGAGATAAGGAAATTTAAGAAAGAGAAACTGTCCAATCCATCATGGAGATCTAACAGATAAAAAACATACATGAATCTAGTAACAGAGCACAAAAATAAATGAAAAAGCTGGCAGAAACAAATGGAGAAAGTACATATAATTCAACCATAATACTTGGAAACTTAAAATCATACAGTGTATACGTAGGCCTCTGATGGAAAAAAAATATATTTCTTTCTTCAAATATCAACACTAACTTCTTCCTTATGAGAGTTTTGAAGGAGCTCATTTTTCCCTGTTGAAATTATCCATCTAAGTGTTCAGTAATCAAAACTAGTCAAACTTGAAAACACTTTGAGAGATATTTGGCGAATTTTCCAGAGGAAATTCTAGCACCTCTGTCAGGTCTCCAACCTTTGACACTGAAATTTTAAACTGTACAAAGTGGTAAGTAGCCATGCAGTCTGCATGCAACTTTATTATTGCCTCAACAGGCTTATTCTATGTATTTTCTCAAGAAATGTTATTAACTTTACCATGATTTAATATACATCCCAAGAGAGTATTTGAATTAAATGATAAAATTCAGGATTTAAGGTGGCTGTTCTAAGACATAAAAAAAGGCAGAGCCAGATAAGTGATTCACCATGGTGCTTGATTCATTTCAGTGTGTGTGTGTGTTTACTTTTAGCTTTTCTGGCCGTCTGGATGTTACCAACTGATAGAAAGTGTGCTCTTATGATTTTTAGAACCTGCTTGGATGGCTTCTCTTTGATCACCCTGCAAGGCCATGGTGGCATGGGGGCTTTGGGAATACTTAAGCCCAATCGTAATACGCCGTTAATATTGCTCATTTAATTTGCTTACATTTTTGGAAGGTCTCATTCTAGATGTGATCCTTGGCAGCTCTGTTGCATGACCGACTCACATAGCTAATTTTTCATAAGTCTCCGGTATCATTCCCTCTTCAGGTAATGTTTAGGGAAGAGTGTAAAGCGTTAGGGCAACCCCATAAACTGTAGCCCACCAGGTTCCTCTGTCCTTGGGATTCTCCAGGCAAGAATACTGCAGTGGGTAGCCATTCCCTTCTCCAGGGGGTCTTCCCAACCCAGGGATCCAACCTCATTGCAGGCAGATTCTTCACTGTCTGAGCCACGAGGGAAGGGAAGAAGTGGAATTGATATAGTAGTGCTCTGATGCCTTCTAACAGTAGCCTACTTCATTAGCCCTTTTAGTAACAACACTGACACATGAGGTTACCACCAAGTATCTGCTCTTGTCTCTGCTGGATGCAGCTGAGAGCTGGACAGGGCCTTGTGTCCATCTTGCTGTGTCACCTTGTTTTAAAGAAGAAACAGCAGCCTGGACAGGTAAAGTCACTCCACCAGGGACTCCCTGCGAAGGGGGCCAGTGGTGGATGTCAGCAGATCTCTCAGCCCCACCTGGTAGCCCCTAGCACGCTGCCTTGATGGCCTCTTTTGGGCCACAGTCCACTTCCTTTCTCACAGGTTTGATCTCCTTTAAGAGTTCTGAATATTCATTGGAATCCTGAATATTCAGAGTCCTGAATGTTCATTGGAAGGACTGATGCTGAAGCTGAAACTGAAACTCCAGTACTTTGGCCACCTGATGCGAAGAACTGACTCATTTGAAAAGACACTGATGTTGGGAAAGATTGAGGGCAGGAGAAGGGGATGACAGAGGATGAGATGGTTAGATGGCATCACTGACTCCAAGGACATGAGTCTGAGTAAACTCCGGGAGGTGGTGATGGACAGGGAAGCCTGGGGTGCTGCAGTCCATGGGGTCGCAAAGAGTCAGACACGACTGAGCACTTGAACTGAAGAGTCATCTGTGAGCTGGCATAGTGAGTGAGCTGGCAGGGGCCCGCCGTCCGCCCCGAGAGGACTTCGGTGTCTGCCGTGGATACCTCCTCCTCCCGCTCATGCCTCTGGACATGCGTCTCTTGGCAGCCTCCCTCTGCCCCAGCTTTCCCAGCCACAGACGGGCACTGGGGCCTCTGCCTTTTTGGGGTGACGAAGAGGCAGGAGTTCTGCTGTGGGGGCTCCGGAATAGAAGGTGCCAGGATTTGCAGATGGAGGCTGCTGCTGGGGGCCGGGGCAGAGGGGAAGGCTCTTTGGGCACTCCCTGCCTGTCCCCCCTCTCCCTGCCCCATTCCTCCAGCCATCTCCCAGGATCTCAGACCCAGATCAGCTCTGGCTTTGGGGAAGACAGTCGAGCTCAGCAAAGCAGCAGGAACTCCCAGGGTGGCTGAGCTCCCAAGGGAGCACCGACAGCAGCCGGGGTGACAGGCTTGGGAGGCAGGCTGCCCTCTGCATGGCTGGGGGCAGGTGTCACTGTGCCATCGGGACCTGGGATTAAGATGACCTCAGTTATGCTCCAGCTGGTGACACCTGAGTCCTAAGAGCTCTGTTCCTTATTGGTTTCACCTGCCCCCAACCTAAAAAATAAAAGGCTGAGATAATGTTTAACACCTGCCAGAAAGGGACATTGAGGGAATTATCTCAGAGTCGATGATGTTCTATTTTGCTTTTTCGTGGACAGAGAATCTTCTGTATGGTGTATATTCTTTGTTACTTGTTGAGATGCTTTCGGTTCCTAATAAGAGGTCATTTTACATTTACATTTTACATTTAAAGTCGCTCAGTCGTGTCCGACTCTTTGCAACCCCTTTGACTATACAGTCCATGGAATTCTCCAGGCCAGAATACTGGCGTGGGTAGCTGTTCCCTTCTCGAGGGGATCTTCCCAACCCAGGGATTGAACCCAGGTCTCCCACATTGCAGGAGGATTCTTTACCAGCTGAGCCATGATAAGAAGTCAGTTTTTGTAAATGTGCATGGGTACTTGAAAAAATAAATATGCATTTTCTATAGGTATATTTCAATGTCTGTCACTGTGCCCAGAAGGTAGTAGGACTTGGTCAACGCTGAAGTCAAATGAGCCTTTTTTTTTTTTTTTTTTTTTTAACCTCCAACACAGGGCGTGTATGGCAACTTCAGAATAGGTTTTTGCTTTGTGACATACAAATTTGCTGGGATGTGTCTGTCCCAGAAACGTCTGACTCTATAATATCAGAGATGTGCTCTGCGGATCAGCTGTGTGGGAACCTTCTGGCAGCTCTCTGGAGGACTTCCTCAGGGGAGTGGAGTTGACCACCTGCATCAGGATCAGCTTGGGAGCTTTTTAAAGATGCAGCTTCTGGGCCCGACCCCAGGCCTGTGGATCAGAATTTCTGAGGATGAAGCCAGAGTCCGTCCTTTTAAGACTGTCTTCCCACCTGGATTCTGAGGCGCTCGGACATTTGACAACCATGACAGAGGAGCCTAGCAGGCTGCAGTCCATGAGGCTGCAAAGAGTTGGACCCGATGAAGCGACTTAGTATGCATGTATATCAGGAACATGTACATCTTATTTGAAAGAATAAGAAACCTGTATCACTGTGGGAAGAAGCACTCTTGCTTCCTGGGTCTTCCCACTGCTCCCCCAGGTCTGCTGAACACATGGAAATGTTGCTCTATGAAAGAAGGGAGTGAATGTGCGTTGCCCCTGTGGTACATCAGTAGCTGCTATTACATACTGTTTCTGATTAGATCCTCATCACAACGCTGTGAGATGCTGTAGTGGGGTACACGGTGGCCCCTAAAACAGTGTGTCCACGTCCTGACGCCCTGTGAATGTGACTCTCTATCTTCAGTGAGTTTTTTGGTTGTTGTTGTTGTTAGCTATAAATCATTAATCTGAAAACTTCTTGAAAATTTATTTATTTTTATTATAGTTGATTTGCAGTGTTGTGTTAATTTCTGCTGTACAGCAAAGTGATTCAGTTATTGAAAAGCAGAGATATTACTTTGCCAACAAAGGTCCATCTAGTCAAGGCTATGGTTTTTCCAGTGGTCATGTATGGATGTCAGAGTTGGACTATGAAGAAAGCTGAGAGCCGATAAATGGATGCTTTTGAACTGTGGTGTTGGAGAAGACTCTTGAGAGTCCCTTGGACTGCAAGGAGATCCAACCAGTCCATCCTAAAGGAGACCAGTCCTGGGTGTTCATTGGAAGGACTGATGCTGAAGCTGAAACTCCAGTACTTTGGCGACTCATGTGAAGAGTTGACTCATTGGAAAAGACTCTGATGCTGGGAGGGATTGGGGGCAGGAGGAGAAGGGGACGACAGAGGATGAGATTGCTGGGTGGCATCACCAACTTGATGGACATGAGCTTGTGTAAACTCCGGGAGTTGGTGATGGACAGGGAGGCCTGGCGTGCTGTGATTCATGGGGTCACAAAGAATCGGACACGACTGAGCTACTGAACTGAACTGATCCTCTTTTCCATCACAGTTCATCACGGTATATTGAATAGAGTGGCCTGTGCTATACAGTAGGACCTTGTTGTTTATCCACACTCTGCATAAAAGCTTGCATCTGCTAATCCCAACCTCCAACTCCTTTCCTCTCCCAACCCACTTCCCCTTGGTAACCACAAGACTTCTCTATGTCTGTTTTCTGTTTCCATTTCAGAGATAGGTTCGTTTGTATCATATTTTAGATTCCACATCTGAGCAATATTACATGGTACTTGTCTTTGTCTGAATTACTTCACTTATTATGATAATCTCCAGTTATGTCCATGTTGCTGCAAATGGCATTGCTTCATCCTTTTTATGGCTGAGTAGTATTCCACTGTATACGTGGACCACATCTTCTTCCTCCATTCATCTGAAATGTGACCTTTTTTGAGAAAGTCTTTACAAGATGTGATTAAAGTGAAGGATCTGGAGATGATTTTATCCTGGATTACCCAGTAGGATCTAAATCGTATGACCACTTTCTTTACCAGAGACCAAAAGGAGATGGCACAGTCAGACAGGAAAAGGCCACGTAATGATAGAGGCAGAGGGTGCCACAAGCCAAGGAGCACCTGGAGCCCCCAGAAACTGGAAGAGGAGAGGATGGATCCTCCCCTCAAGCCTTCAGAGGAAGTGTGCTCCTGCCCATATCTTGACTTTGGACTGCTGGCCTTGGGAATTATGAAAGAAAAACTTCTGGTTATATTAAGCCACCTAGTTTATGGTGATTTGTTATAGCAGCCCCTGGGAAACTAATACCGATTGGTGTTGTTATTTCTAGTCATAGAACTGGGTCTGCTGTAGTGGAATACATTCTATTACCATAACTGCTGGCCCCTAGGACAATGGTCACCTTGAACTGATTCTTCCTCCGAGGGCATTTATGATTTAAGCACATTTCTTTCTCCTGTGTTAGACCCAGAGATCATTGCTACCCATTTAGTGCAGTGAAAAGTCTGGGGAAGTTAGAAAATTCCCAATGTCCTGGACAGGAATCACTGGCTGGAAGAGCGTGGTACTTAGTGATGTTCACAGCACAGCCAGCAACAGCACCCCCAAACATGGCTGTGGCTGTAACCCCACACTCCTGGAGTAGGGAGCTCACCTGAACCCTAAGCAGGGCAATCCCCTGGGCTTTCACTCGTGTCTGGTCCCGTGTCCATCATTTCAACTCCCTGCACAAATTAGCCTTGACCTTCCCAGCTCACATGAGGGATGCACTGGGAATAATAACAAAGTTAGTGCTAACCGTGGCCCATTTCAGTAACAACCCCCTAAAAATACATCAGGTTTATAAAGTATTCATGAATCTGAAAGCACTTGAGTGTAGGTTTAAGGCGAAAGCATTGCCTCTAGATTTAGACAGACCTAGATTGGAATCCTAACTCAGCCATGTGGCTGCTACGGTGGACTGTCTGAGCGCCAACGTCCTCACTTAACAAAACTGGTCTCACCTCTGCGGAATGCCGTGTGGATTAAAACAAAACAGAGGTGACATAGGGCTTAGCCTTGTGATTGGATAAGAAGTACCGAGAGAGAGCCGTCATTATTATTCAATGTCTGAACATTGTAACGAGCTTCCTACTTTTACTGCTTGAACCCAGCCCAAGTTCTAAGGCGTTCTCTATTTCTTAAAATTTACTTGGACAAAATGTGGGCATTGTAAAGTTCATTTGAGCCTCTTTTATGAGCTATTTATTAAAAGTTTGTGGTCTAAAATGACCACATAATTTGAATATTATCTTTTTGCTATTTTCTTTTTCTTGTGTGGGAAATGTCAAGTGGGGTGGATTTGAAATGCTACTGACTAGGGATATTAAACATGTGAGTGTTTAATGACAGTTTAAAAAAAAAAGCAAAGCCAAGCATATGGGATCATTAAATTATTGAAGATGTTTTGCTGCAGTGGATTTATAAATAATACATGTTTAAAAGGTTATTTCCTTTACATTTCTTTAGGGAAAACTGAGGAGTCTTTTCATTTGAGTTTAAAGAGAACTGACAGTGGGGAAAAGGTCAATGAAATGTTCATTCATGCAATTTCTATGCCCCAAATCCCTGAAACTTCAAATAAGAACATAACCAATTTTACGGAACCGTATCAAATAGTCTACTTTATTTGTAGAGCAGAATGAGGCAACAGCTTTAATTTAGCAGCTAGGGAGGGAAAAGCTTAAAATATATTAATAAAAGAGTTTCATATTAACCAGTATCATTTCCCCCCCACCCCCGAAGAAAACCTCCAAATTGAAGTTTGCTTCTACGGATAAAATCCAAAAAGGAAGCCAACAATTAGTCTCTGAAGCCTATCAATTTCCTGACACACTAGCTTTTTAAGGTGCTAACCTCTTTTTTTGCTGCACCATGTGGAAAATCCCAGTGACCACAGATTAAACCCCTGCCCCCAGCCATGGAAGCTCGATGTCTTAACAGCTGGACCACCAGGGAAGTCCTAATTTCCTGACACAGTAGCTCTTTAGAATATGTTATTCTGAAAAAAAAGGATATGTAGATGTTGCGTGGCTTGTGGTGTCATGTATATTGTTCAGATAAACTACCATTTTTTTTTGAGCCCTTAAAACTATTTTGCTCCAACCAAGACCCGCAATGATATTAATAACAGTGCTCAATATGGTGGCACACATGCTATAAGGAGAATATTAATAAATATTTTATAAATGAATTTATCTACAAATAAAATTAATAAACATTTAGAATAATATTCTAAATGTCACTAAGCGCTTCTCTGGTAGTTCAGTCGCTAAAGAATCTGCCTGCAGTGCAGGAGACCTGGGTTCAATCTCTGGGTCAGGAAGATCCCCTGGAGAAGGAAATGGCAACCCACTCCAGTATTCTTGCCTGGAAAATCCCATGGACAGAGGAGCCTGGCTGGCTAAATAACATGTCACTAAATAACAACAACAACCCAAAAAAAGAAAAAGGGAGGATGTGGAGTGACTGGGGACAGATCCTGGGAAGATGATGGAACCAATTGCAGTTGCCTCTACCCAGGGCTGCCCTCCACAGCTCTGGAACCCCCGGGAATTATATGACACATGGTGTTTGATGCACATGGAGGGGCGGGCACAGAATCCAGAGTCTGTGTCAGATATTCATGGTCCTGAAGAAAGTTAAGATCCACCTCTTCTTCCCTTTTCCCTTTGGAGCTGGCCGAGAGGAAGGAGGAGGTGCAGGTTAAGCGGGGGAAGGAGAAACACCCCAGCTCTTCCCATGTTAATTAACCTCTCACCTCCAGGCAGCCTTTCCACCTCCATAAACCATGATCAGTAACGTGAAACTTTCAGCTGGTTCAATAAGGCGAAGCAAAAACTAATCACAGAATGTGAAGTTGAAACGGTACAGCAACATCAGGAAAAGACACACTGTCTTCGAACTTTTATTACTTGAATTAAAAAAAATTTTTTTTGAGACTGTGCTTGTTTTCCCCTGTATGCTTAGTCTTAACCTCTTTCTCTGTAATTTTCAAAAATGGTTTGAAGTCCATAATTCAATGACAAAATTCGAGCATTTTTCTGATGAGGGGATAGTTTAAACATTTTCTTTGAATGGGAGAATGAATTTACTTTACAGGCTTTTAAAATATACTCTTCCTGAAAATATTTAAAATATATTTTAAAATATTTTAAACATTTTAAGAAATAGTTTTAAAAATACATTTAAAACATGTTCAGGCTTTAGATTCACTTAATCGTGTTACTTATTTGTACCATTAAGAGAGTGAGTAAAAATTCCATGAAAAATTGGGTAAAGAGAGATTAAAGGATTGATGTTACCAAATTTAATCACATCTTTCTGATGATGGCAGGTCTCAGGGGATGCTAAGTACTGGGGCCAGAATCCAAACCTGTCTGACTCTAAAGTCCATGTTCTTTCCTCGGCCTCCTTCACCTCTGGTGAGTTCCCTCTGTGACCCCCTCCCACCCACAAAGTCGCCCCATCCCCCAGTCTGCACCTTAGCACCGGGGACAGACGTCTGCATGCTCCTGGAAGAAAGAAAGGCTGATTCTGGATGAATCCCATCAGAACCCTTCCTCTAGAGGGGCTCTTTAAGCTGACAGGGGATGGCTACATAGAAGGATGGTTGGACAAAACAGAAGATATGAGATATCGTTTTCCTGCGAGACTGCAGTGTGTATCTGTTAGAAAGTATGAAGGACAAATCCATCAAAGCCTGAGAAATAGAACCAGTAGAGAATGTTGTTGGTGCTTTGAAAACAGCCAACCTGGTTTGGGTTTTACCCTAAAAACTAGAGAGGCATAGCCCCGTTTCGGGGTATGTGGTGGCTTTTCATCCATCACGGTAAAGTGTTGTCCAGATACTTTTTCCTGCAAACTCCTCATGACATTTTGGCAAAGGACAAAAGCCCCTGTGCTTCAAGGCGACTGACTAACATCTTAAGGTGACATATCTGAGGCACCAAGCCCAGCATTTGGGCTAAGTATGGTGCTAAATAGACGACCGTTCTTGCCGGAGATACAAGGCCAGTGTAATTGAGAGGGAAACTGTTGGTCTAAACTCTGCACAGCTGCCGAATGTAGTGTCTGTGATAACGTCATGGAATGCTTGGATGGGAGGACCCTGGGGCATCATCTTCGGTCTAACTCCTTTTCTTTTTTCCCTCAGCTTTAGTGAGGTGTAATTGACCAATAGAAAGTGTGACAATTTGACATACGTTATATTGTGAAATGAGCACCACGATTAGGCTAACGCATCATTCACATCATCATGATCCATTTGTGTTGAGGGGATGGTTAAGAACACTTGAGATCTATTTTCTTCGCAAATTTCAAAGATATGGTAACTGTAGTCCCCGGGCTATACATCAGATCACCAGCACTTACCCATCTATGACTGAAAGGTTCTGCCCTTCGGCCAACGCACATCATCACCCCTATCCCACTTCCTACCAACATGCCATCCTACGCTCTGCTTCTGTGAGTCTGGAATTTTTTAGATTCCACATGCACGTGAAATCATACAGTATTTGTCTGCTTCTGGCTTATTTCACTGAGCTTAATGTCTCCAGGTTCATCCGTGTTGTCACAAACGGATTTCTTTCTTTTGCATGGCTGGATAGTATTCTATTATATGCACACATACACGTGTATCACAACTTCTTCATTCATTCATCCATTGTGGGACAGCAGGTTGTCTCCATATCTTGTGAATAATAACGCTGCAACAATCATGGGAGTCCAGATACTGCTCTGAGAAATTGCTTTCATTTCCTTTGGATATATTCCCAGAGGTGAGATTGCTAGATCGTATGGTAGTCCTAGTTTTAATTTTTTGAGGAACCTTTCTACTGTTTTCCAGAGTGGCTGCACCAATTTACATTCCACACACTGTACAGGGATCCCCTTTTCTCCACTAACACTTGTTAGCTCTTGTCTTCTTACAACATCATCTTGGTAGGTAGGAGGTGATACCTCCTAATTGTGGTTAGATTCACATTTCCTGACGATTAACCCTAACCCTAGCCCTCTTCATATACCCATTGGCCATCTGTGTCTTCCTTGGAAAAATGTCTATTCAGGTCCTTTGACCATTTCTCAACTGGGATTTATTCATTTGCTCTTGAGTTTTATGAGTTCCTTACATATTTTGGATATGAACCCCTTATTTGAGTTGCCAATAAATTCCCCCATTCTGTAGGTTGTCTTCTCATTTTGCTGCTAACTCACCCTTAACCAACACCAAAATCTGGCCAGAAAGCATAATTCATCAGAAGGTTATTGACACAACTTACAGAGGAAAGAAGCAAATGATAAGAAAATGAACTGTGACAAGGATGTCTAAATAAACAGAGCAGTCCAGTTGGCATCATGTGTTCAGTATTCATTCATCTCATTCTCAGGAGGCTGATCTCAAGTCCCTGTAGGACCATCTCTGAGCTCAGAAGGACCTGGCACTAGAAGTCAGACAAAACCAAATTAATTCTGTCCTCCCAGAGCCGCACCTAACAGGGACTCCTATTTTAGAACGTTTTCTGGTAACAAGGTTAAGCCCCGATGGGCTAGAGAACTCAGTGAATCAGAATACACGCATTGGGACCTGGCAGGCGCTTTACCTACAGCTGCAGCTCAGGAAAGGCGTGTTCGCTGCCCTCAGGACTGTGGCTGGGAAAAGATGCTCAGCAAAGATGCACTATCCATGACAGAGTTTTCCATCCCTCCTCGGGGCTGTCTGCCCGGCCGCCCCTCCCGCTTCTCCTCCTCTTCGCTCCTGCACGAGAAGCGATCTAGGGTGTCAGGAGATGAGATGACTCATCTGCTATCAGATTGAGTCCTTTGGGTTTGCCCTTTTGGTTGGCTTCAGCCTCCGATGTTGGGAACGACCGTGTTATATTGTGAAGGTTTTCATTTCCTGGAAAAGACACTTGGACTGCAGTGGACTCTGGCGATTTAAAGTCCAGTGTGAGTGGCTGGCTGAGAGCTCTTTGTTTTCCATAATCCTTTGACTGGGACAAGAAATCAGAGTGTTTTAATCATGCTGCCCCGCGGGGGTCAGGGAGCCCTTCGCTTTGCGCTGTGTGTCTGGTGGTGTGTATTTGCTCTGTGCTTTAAAGGTAGGTTTTATTTCTGCTTTTTCTCGTATTCCCTTTTTAGCTGCGTGTATATACGCTTCTATTTGTGCGCCACTGAGCAGAGATGGGATACTCTAAGGATAAATATGGAGAGTGTTTGTACAGGAGTTACTCCTCACACAGCTGTTAATTAACCTATTCATTTTTAATTGGTTGACTTAACATGTAAAATGAGATTGGGGGAATGAGATGGGGAGGACAAGAAAACTTTGTAAACCGTATTTTATTTTATTTTCCCAATGAAAATATGCAACAGTAACAATGGCACAGTTTCCTGCCTATCTTTGCCATGGATGCATTCAATTTCTTCTTCTGTATTTACATGTTTTTTCAGAACTGTGCTTTATTAGCTGATACTATTCCTCAATCTATGAAGCCTTTCGTTTCGTAGGTAATTGCCTTTGTTTGGGGAAATATGTTATATCCCTGTCCTGGGGTATGTCTCAAGAGGAAGGTCATTCATTTTCAAAGTTAGGACTTAGAAACAGACAGCTGCTGCTCTGTCCATATCTACAAAGCCACACCTCCACGTGTGGTTGGCTTTGCAGGGATTTGCTTGTCAAGACTCATGGAGGGTTCATCTGCAATGTCTCAAAAGAAAAGTAAAATCTTAAAGGAGGAAAATAGGGAAGAGGAGGATTTTTGTATTACCTGTTTTATGGAGAAATATCTTTATCATTATTAATAAAGATGGCAGACAATGATGGTTTATGTCTAAAATTGTTCTTTCCTGTCTTAACAGACTTATAGAACAAACTTATAGTTGACTAGAGGAAGGAGTAGTTAGGGAGTTTGAGATGGACATGTACGCACAGCTATATTTAAAATCGGTAACCAACAAGGATCTACTGTATAGCACATGGAGCTCTGCTCAATGTTGCGTGGCAGCCTGGATGGGAGAGTTGTTTGGGGGAGAATGGATACGTGTATATGTAGGGCTGAGTCCCTTCGCTGTCCACCTGAAATTATCACAACATTTTTAATCGGTTATACCCCAAGACAAAATAAAAAGTTCAAGAAAAAAAATTGTTCTTGCCTGCTGAAATCTCAATGTTTTCGTGTTTTCAAATGCATTTGGCAAAGAACAGGTTTTATTTAGCAGTATAACAGCTACCATTTCATTTGTTTTTGCCTAGTAAGTTGTGCAACTCCTTAAATTTTTTTCTTTCAGGGCATAAATCCCTTTGGGAAATTTATAGCCTAATATTTCAGGTATCAAATTTGACTTCTATGAGGAAGAATAGGAAAAGGGCATTAATGAGATGAATTATGTCAAATGAAGGCAAGTACCCTACATTTAATGCATTCTTGGGAAAATACAAAGAAATATGATTACATTATTGTCTGAAACTGAATGACCGAAAGAGCTATTGCTTAAGAACTTTGGGGGTTCTTTAAAAAATATTTCCAGCAAAATTTTCCTTAGAAACTTTGCACTCTCACACATCTCCAAGATAATTGAAGTTGAAAGTTGATTTTAAAAAGGAGGAGGGCTTAAGACCTTAATAAACTTGCTAGCTATTTGTGTTTGTTTGATGAAGTTTCCCCAGCTACACACCCTTCTGGTTGTAGAAACAAAGGCCAGTCAGATCAGTCCTTTGACAAGAAAGAGCAGGGCTTTTCTTTTTTTTTTTTTTTATTTAGTTCATGAATTAATTTTCAGCGGCGCTGGGTCCTCACTGCTGTGTGTGGGCTTGCTGTAACTGTGTGGGCTTCTCAGTGGCTCTCCTGGTGTGGAGCACAGTCCTCACTGCTGTGTGTGGGCTTGCTGTAACTGTGTGGGCTTCTCAGTGGCTCTCCTGGTGTGGAGCACAGTCCTCACTGCTGTGTGTGGGCTTGCTGTAACTGTGTGGGCTTCTCAGTGGCTCTCCTGGTGTGGAGCACAGTCCTCACTGCTGTGTGTGGGCTTGCTGTAACTGTGTGGGCTTCTCAGTGGCTCTCCTGGTGTGGAGCACAGACTCTAGGGCACACAGGCTTCAGCAGTTGTGGTGCACAGGCTTAGTTACCTTGTGGCATGTGGGATCTTCCCGGACCAGGGATCAAACCCACGTCCCCTGCATTGGCAGGAAGAGTCTTACCATTACACTGGACCACCAGGCAAGTTCAGGACTGCAATTACTAGATCAGCGAGACGGTGAGTTCTGTTCAGTGATGGAGCTGCCACCCGCTTGGAAGCGCTCTTCCCAGCAACACTTTGTTTATCCTCTCACCAGTCCTGAGACGAAGGCCCGACTCTTGTCATCTCCATGACAAAGGCTAGGAGCCCGGCCAAGAGGGCCAGGTGATGTGGTCCTGGTGGATGCTGATGCCCATGCCCACCTCCTGGGGAGGGAAGGCCCTGGAACCTCCCCGGGGGCACGTTCTCTGCTTCTCTAACTCCTCCCTCTGTTTGGCCCAAAGGCTGTGCCGGCTGTGCATCGGAGGAGAGGCTCTTTCACAAGCTGTTCGCTCATTATAACCAGTTCATCAGGCCCGTGGAGAACGTTTCCGACCCGATCACCGTGTATTTTGAAGTGGCCATCACACAGCTGGCTGATGTGGTAAGCGCGAGGGGGTCACCACATACCACGTGGCCTCAAGGGGCTCCAACTCTGAGGGCTCCGAGCAATTCCCACTGACTGCACGAGGGTAAATAAGGGGATTTAAAGGAATTCTCTGGCAGTCCAGTGGGCAGTACTCCATGCTGGACTCCAAGGGCCCAGGTTTGAACTCAGGTCGGGAAACTAAGATCTCACAAGCCATGTGGCTCAGCCAAAAAAAAAAAAAGCAAAATCTTGAAAAAAAAAAAAATAATAGGAACAATCAAGAATCTACGAAGTACCGGCCCTTCAAAGCTGGCCCATTGCAAGGGATCCGCTCCCCCGAGGATGCTGTCATTATTTCTGTTCAGTTCAGTTCAGTCACTCAGTTATGTCCAACTCTTTGCGACCCCATGGACTGCAGCAGGCCAGGCCTCCCTGTCCATCACCAACTCCCGGAGTTTACTCAGACTCATGTCCATCGAGTCAGTGATGCCATCCAACCATCTCATCCTCTGTCATCCCCTTCTCCTCCCACCTTCAATCTTTCCCAGCATCGTCTTTTCAAATGAGTCAGTTCTTTGCAACAGGTGGCCAGAGTATTGGAGTTTCAGCTTCAGCATCAGTCCTTCCAATGAATATTCAGGACTGATTTCTTTTAGGATGGACTGGTTGGATCTCCTTGCAGTCTAAGGGACTTTCAAGAGTCTTCCCCAACACCACAGTTCAAAAGCATCAATTCTTCAGCACTCAACTTTCTTTATGGTCCAACTCTCACATCCATACATGACTACTGGAAAAACCATAGGTTTGACTAGACGGACCTTTGCTGGCAAAATAATATATTTATTTCTGTTAAGGTAGTGTATTTCTGGAAATGCTCTTAGAACCAGTTTATGAAGCCAAGAGGCGAAGGAGGGGCAGTTGAAGGGGGAATACAAAAGGAGTTGACTTCGTCGTGCACCTATTATGTGCCAGTGTCTACACTTCGTGGATGTCCTTTGCATCTTATAGCTGGGGAGACAGCAGCTCAGGTCAGCCACGCTCCTAACGACACATGGTTACAGAGGGCAGCACTGCAGCTCAGTCAAGCCTGTTTAACCGCAACGCTCGTGCCTCTTTTACTCTACAGATGAATTGTTCTAAGTCTCCTGTGTTACAGAATAAAGAAAAAGTTCACTTTCTTATTATACAGGGTTCCATCGAGTCCTGAGAAGCAGATGGGTGTTTGGAGGTCTTCATTTAAATTAATTGGTACCCTGTTCAAGGGCAGGGAGGATGAGAGTTCTTTATTTTGAACAATCTTGGCACCTAGGTGCTGGCAGAGGAGGTGTGGGGCCTGATGCCCCAGTACGGGGCGGGTTCTGGACTCCAAGCGTGGCAGGGGCAGGCTGGCGCGAGGCTTTGGACATGGACCAAATTCTAGAAATAGGCAGGCTCCTGAGGGGCGTGCGGACCATCTGTGAGACGCTGGTGTACAGACAGACGGCACATGGACTGGGTACGGGGGCAGCCCCAGACAGGGAGGAGCCCTCCTTCTGCTCAGCTTTGCTTGGGAGAAACGGTGGTGGCCCCAGGCGCGCCTAGGGGGACGCCCTTGGATAAGGATGTGAAGTCTTGGGCCCGCCCATCGTGTTTCTCCAGCCCATGCTTCCCAGGGGGCCGGGCTGGCCCTGGCCCATCCTCTGGCTTCTGGCCCAGGCTGGAAGTGTGTATACGCTGGTAAACACTGATTTTAGAAGATGAGCCAGATGTTTTCTCCCACCTAGATGGGACCACTCATTCTTTTTATTTTTTTAAATTAGCATTGAGTTCATTGGTTCCTTTTTAAAAAATAATTTTACGCACTTATTTATTTTTGGCTGTGCTAAATAAACTTATTCATTTGGGCTTCATTGCTGCTCGAGCTTTTCTCTAGTTGCGGCTAGCAGGGGCTGCTCTAGTTGTGGTGCGAGGGCTTCTCACAGGGGTGGTTACTCTACTGCGGAGCATGGGCTCTAGAGTGAGTCGGCTTCAGCAGCTGTGGCTCATGGGCTCTGCAGCACAGAGTAGGCAGTTGCGGCTCATGGGCTTAGTTGCTCCACAGCTTGTGGCATCTTCCCTGATCAGGGATCGAACTCGTGTCTTCTGCATTGGCAAGTGGATTCTTTACTGCTGAGCCACCAGGGAAGCCCCCACTCATTCCTTTAATAAATGTTACAACGTTGTATTAATTTCTGTTGTACAGCAAAGTGATTCAGTTAGATGTATGTAATATATATACATTTTAAAAAAAAATATTCTTTTCCACTAGGTTTATCATAGGATATTGTGCTATACAATAGAACCTGTTGTTCATTCATTCTGTATTTAATAAATTACTTCTGCTAGCCCCAACTTCCCACTTTCTCATTTCTAATGTAAGCATTTAGCTGCAATTTCATTCTCAGAACTGTTTTTATCAGTGTCCGTCATATTTTGATGTATTAGGGTTTTGTTCCCACTCAGTTCTATGTATTTTAAAAGCTTCCCTTTGAGACCTTCTCTTTGACTCATGGATTATTTAGAAATTTAATTTCCATGGATTTAGAGACTTCCCTGTTGTCTCTTTGTTACTGATTTCTAGTCTGATTCCATTGTGGTAAGAAGCACACTATGATTCCAGCTTTTCAAAATTTTTGAGGTTTGTTTGATGGCTCATGATAAGGATATGATCTATCTTGGTTAGTATTCCATTCATGCTTGAAAAAGGGTGTGTTCTGCTGTTTTTGAGTGGCGTGTCTGTATACATCAATTAGATCCTGTTGTTCAGATTGTCCCTATTTTGGCTGATTTCTGTCAAGCAATTCTATTGGCTGCTGGGAATCTCTAACTCTAACTGGGGATTTATCTGTTTATTTTTTCAGCTCTACCAGTTTCTGTTTCCTATAATTCTGTTTTTGGTGCACACAGTTAGGATCATTATGTCCTCCTATAGGATTAAATCTTCTATCATTACTTAATGTCCCTCTTTGTCTTTAGAAATTTTTTCCCTCTGCGTTACTTTGTCCGATATCACTATCGCAGTCCTAATTAGTATTTTGGAGGCTACCTGTTCTCATGCGGAGCACCGGAAGTCTCTGTGGGCCATATGCGTGGTCGCCACTGAGTCATGGTGAGGCCTGGGGGTGACTGTGATGCAATAAAGCCCAGGCGTGCAATTACCAACCCCCTTCTAGAAGATTCTAGGCCAGCTGCTGCTGTTTGAGCCTCACGCTTGGCGTTAGAACACCAGAGAGCTCTACACAGAAGTGTGTTTGCTGCTGCATAGAATGACCTTGGCCACAAAGTTTACTGACTGAAGGATCTTCAGAGTAGGAGTGTTTCTACTGCCCCGCCTCATGGAGCCAGGAGAGAGCCCCTGGCCTGTGTTTCTGGTGGCCTGGCATACCTGCAATGACAAACGGAAGGCTTTCAAAACGTAGCCCACCTGGCCTTTCTGATCTCAGCCTCTGAAACTGTTGCTACTGCTCCAGAATCGAGTCCACTTAAAACTGTAATTCCAATCCTTTAATTCAATCAAGGTGTCAACTCATTTATTTTCCCAAGAGACAGACACAGGGTGATGTTTCCAAGAATGCAGGGTCGCATTGTGGGGTCTCGGGCCTCCTTCGCCTGCGCTGTCTGATAGCAGTTCCCATGGCCGTTGATGTGGTCTGACACTGGATGGAGAATGAGACTTTCCCGACCAGGTCCTGATCCATAAATTTGGCTGACATCTCTGGGGATGTCTACCCTCCATGAAACAGGTCCACACCACCTGGAGCTCCGCCAGGCTGCGGAAGTACAGAGGGGAGAAGGGATACCGGGTGCTATTGCCAGCTGATTTTAATCCTCTGAACACAGCATTCTAGCTCACGGCGTGCTCTGGTTCTCCGAACAGTGTATAAGTGGGCAGAGAGGAAGAGTCTTTGGAAGACGTTTATAACTGTCGCCTCTGAGACCTTTCTGGGTTGCAGAGCTAGTCCGCTCCCGACTGACAGCCGATGGATTTATTGACAAGGCCCCTGCTGGAATCTGCAGGTCACAAGGTGACCCTCCTATGAGCAGAAGGCACTGTCCTTAGACTTGGGTAATTGTAAAGTCATGGACAAGCATAGTCCATTTCTTTGCCTGCTCTGACCAATAGAAAGCAGTTAAGGAAACTCCTTTGAAAACCCTGGGGCTTACCATGACTTGACACAAACCTCTTTGGAGAAGGAAGCTGATGAGAAATTTTTTTCCTCTGCATTACTTTGTTGCTGATGAGGTCTCCAGGGAGCGTTTTCTGCGGGGCGTGGAGAACTGCAGAGCAGCTCAGGGAACCTCAGTAGGCTGGTGTCCAACGTGGCTACCGCTCTCTGAGCTGTGAGCTGTTCTCTCTGGAAGGTCCTCCTGTGTCTGGGGTAGAAACGTGGTAAGTGTTGGGAACCCACTGCTGCACTAGTGACCATCAACAACCTCCTAGCATTGCACTGTGAGGTCGCTGAAGGTTCTGGATGTGTCTTCAGTATCTACTCCACTGGGAGGTGGTAGCTACTTAGGAACACACTATATCTGGGATGTCCACCTGGAATGCATTTCTTCCAGAGAGCTCTGTGACCCTCTGCCGGTCATTTAGGTACTTACTTAAACCATCTCCTCAGAGAAGCCTTCCTGCTTCACCCTGTCTAAAAGAAATGTGTATGCACGTGTGCACACACACACATGCACACACCACTCAATCCCTCTTTATTTTTTCCCGTAAGACTTATCACTGTCTTATATTATGTGTGTGTGTGTGTTAGTTCCTCAGTTGTGTCTGACTGTTTGTGACCCCATGGACTGTAGCCCACCAGGCTCCTCTGTCCGTGGGGATTCTCCAGACAAGAATACCGAATGGGTTGCCATTGCCTTCTCCAGGGGATCTTTCCAACTCAGGGATCGAACATGGGTCTCTTGCATTGCAGGCAGATTCTTTACCACCTGAGCCACCAGGGAAGCATCTTACATTGTATCATATATCTATTTTTGATTTTCTGTCTCCTCAGCTAATAGCTTAGATACACACATGTGTGTGTTAGTCGCTTAGTCGTGTCCGACTCTTTGCATGGACCGTAGCCCACCAGGTTCCTCTGTCCATGGGATTTCCCAGGCAAGAATACTGGAGTGGGTTGCCATTCCCTTCTCCATCAGACACACATAGGTAGGGGTATTTTCCAATCCTGGTTATTTCTGTAACCCCAGCATTTATAGAGCACATAGTAGGTACTCAATAAATATTTGTTAATGAATGAGTGAAGCAATCAGCAGTGGCTTGGGCAGGAGTGAGAGATGTGTTGTGGGGAGTGGCAGGATCCAGCTGAAAGGCTCCATGGTGAGCTGAGCTGACACCTTGAGGGGTGGCTGGACTCAGGACTGAGAGCCTAGAGGGTGCTGGGGCACAGCCGGGGAAAAAGATCACAAAACAATGAAGCCCTCCACCATCTGCTGGATGGCCCCTCCCTCCTCCCACTCTCCATTCTCTCCCTTCTTTTCTTTCATGAGATCAGAAGGCTTTGTGGGCTGCAGAGGTCAGAAAGCCTTCACAGAAAAAGTGAAGCTTCAATCAGATTTGAAAGACAGTTGTAAAGCCACATTTCCTTTCGAAGTCAACAGGGTGGGGACCAGTGTGGAAATATTGTATTTCTGGTTGATTTTTATAAGTTGCCTTTTCAGTCTTCTTTGTTTTCCTCCATTAGCATGAACTCAGCTCAGCTCTTTCTAGCTGTGATTTTTGCTCTAAGATTCACTTCTCTTAGCAGGTACATTTGAGGCTAAAAAAAAACATTGTTTCCTCTTCCCAGGATGAAGTAAACCAGATCATGGAAACCAACCTGTGGCTACGTCACGTATGTGTCTATGTCACTTACGCTTCTCTGGGAACTATGTCACTGACGTGTCAGTTTAACAATGTCCAGTGGATAAAACCCACTAGAACTCCCTCTTTCCATCTCCAGTTTATGACAGAGAATAAAATAGTGTCTATCTCCAAAGCCCAAACTTCAATCTGGTAACAGCTGCCTGGCTGCAAACTTCAGGTGCAGAACCTAGGGATAAAGTTCTCACTGACTCCGGCCTTTGAAGGTCTCCTATTTTTGTTTGTATCTTGAGCTCCAGAGCCAGATGCTTACCTGCTCTTTGATTCTGCTGTGGCTTAGATTCCCACTATTTGGTTTAATCAGTCATGCCATCTTATTCTTCCTTTTGCTCTTAATCTTTTATGCAGATTTTGTAATAAACCTGCCATCCTACTATCTTTTTATTATTAGAGATGGATTGCTACCAGAGATTGAACATAGTCTATGGAATGTGGAAACTGAGTCTATAAACTTGATCAGCTAATCAATAATCAATAGATGCATATCTAATATCTAGTGGATAACCTATTTTTGCCCCAATCAGCTCAACCACCTTGTTCCCCTTGAGTTTAATCTCCCAGCTTTTGGTAGAAACCAAAGTAAAGTGAAAGTCGCTCAGTCATGTCCGACTCTTTGCGACCCCATGGACTATACAGTCCATGGAATTCTCCAGGCCAGGATACTGGAGTGGGCAGCCTTTCCCTTCTCCAGGGATCTTCCCAACTCAGGGATCGAACCCAGGTCTCCCGCATTGCAGGTGGATTCTTTACCAACTGAGCCACCAGGGAAGCCCAAGAATATTGGAGTGGGTAGCCTATCCCTTCTCCCAGCGGATCTTCCCAACCCAGGAATCAAACCAGAGTCTCCTGCATTTCCACATTCAAAGGGCCATATTCAATCTCTAGTAACAATCCACTTCTAATAGTAAAAGATAGTAAGATGATAGGTTTATTGCAAAATCTGCATAAAAGATTAAGAGCAAAAGGAAGAATAAGTTGGAATGACTGATTTTTCAAAAAAATGTTGAACCAATATAGGACTAACATATTAAAAGTAAGTGAAGAATTTTTTAAACTGACTCCTATTTCCTGCAGATCTGGAATGATTATAAACTGCGTTGGGACCCCACGGAATATGACGGCATTGAGACTCTCCGTGTTCCTGCCGAGATGATCTGGAAGCCCGACATCGTTCTCTACAACAAGTATGCGCACCCCACAGCCAGTCTTTTTCCAAAGCTGCCTTTGGTGCAGGTGGACCTGAAGCGCGGGGGAGTCACTAACAGTGTCTGATTTACTTTGCAGTGCGGTCGGCGACTTCCAAGTCAAAGGCAAGACAAAAGCTCTTCTTAAATACGATGGCATGATAACCTGGACTCCACCAGCGATTTTTAAGAGTTCCTGTCCAATGGACATCACTTTTTTCCCTTTTGACCATCAAAATTGTTCCCTGAAATTTGGTTCCTGGACTTACGACAAAGCTGAAATTGACCTTCTAATCATTGGCTCTAAAGTGGACATGAATGAGTTTTGGGAGAACAGCGAGTGGGAAATTGTCGACGCTTCTGGCTACAAGCATGACATAAAGTACAACTGTTGTGAAGAGATATACACAGACATCACCTACTCTTTCTACATCAGGAGGCTCCCAATGTTTTACACCATTAATCTGATCATCCCCTGCCTCTTTATCTCGTTCCTCACTGTGTTGGTCTTCTACCTCCCTTCTGACTGTGGTGAAAAGGTGACTCTTTGCATTTCAGTGCTGCTTTCTCTGACTGTGTTTTTGCTGGTGATCACAGAGACCATCCCGTCCACGTCTCTCGTGATCCCCCTGGTGGGCGAATACCTGCTCTTCACCATGATCTTCGTCACCCTGTCCATCGTGGTCACGGTGTTTGTGCTAAACATCCACTATCGCACCCCGACCACTCACAGCATGCCCACGTGGGTGAAGGCGGTCTTCCTCCGGCTGTTACCCCAGATGCTGATGATGAAGAGGCCTCTGGACAAGATGAAGGAGACAGGAGCTCATAGAAACCCCAAAGGAGTCTCCAGTAGGCCTGCCAAAGTCAAGTTTGAGCATCACAAAGAGCCCAGACTTCTTAAAGAATGCTGCCACTGTCATAGATCTGGTGAGCCTGCCACCAGCAAGAGACGATTAAGTCATCAGCCTTTACAGTGGATGGCTGAAAATTCGGAGCTCTCGCCTGAAGTCGAAGATGTAATCGATAGTGTTCATTTCATAGCGGAAAACATGAAGACCCAAAATGAAACAAAGGAGGTAAATGCATGAGTCTTCTAGCCTGTCCACCCACAGCAGTCCTAGGGGCCCTGCATAGAACCCTAGTCAGAACTCCAGCGTGAGTTCTGTTTGCAAGACAGTCAGAGAGTGGGTGCCCTGAGATCCAGCTCTGTGATGCTGCAGTTATGGGTGAACTGCCCTGGGTGAAGGGATGGAGTAAGGGGTAGCCTCAGAGCAAATCTTTGCCGCCAGAAATGTCAACTCAAGTGAAATCTGGTTAAAACAAACACTCAGGGCAATCTTGGTTTAGTTAGACTGAGAGCCCCTGCTTAAGGAAGGCTGGGAGAGGGAAGAGCCAGTAGAGGGATAGGACGGAATGCTGCAGCTCCGATCGCACTCAGTAGACCTGACAGGGATGCAGGTGCTGGTGGGATGAGCTTCGGGGATATTTTTAGCATCAACTCAGTCGGCTCCTGCTGCCCAGGGCCTAACTATAGCAGGATAGACCTCCCCATCCTCCAGAGAGAGAGCTCAAGAAATGTATGCCAACTTTCCATCCCATCACGATGACTAGCTAGGCGCCTCTGAAAACTCATGCCAGGGGTCTGGGTCTGACCTGATGGCAGCTGCCAGCATCCATATCTCCTGATGAAAGGACATCGCAGACCTGAAGTCTGACCATTGGTGCCAGGGAGGACAGTGAGTGCGTGTCACACAGGTGCAGGGGGGGTTGGTATCAGCAGCAGGTGAGCCTGGGACTCCCTTCTGTGAGGACACCTTCATCAAACCTAGGGGACAGTTGCTCTGACTTCAGGACCACCAGATAGGGCCCTTGGAGCTTGGGAACAGGAAGGGCAGGAGAGGTATAAGGAACTCTCCACTCTAGTGTGATGCCAGGGTCTAGAGGGCTGCTGGCTCCTGATGAGGGACCATCATCCTGCAGAGCTTATGCCCCACCCTCTGCCGCCTCAAACCCAGTTCCTGGACTTGCCGCAGGGTCAGGGATACCATGGTGCTCATGAAAAGAGTGGGTGAAAAATGTCCCCGCTCCATCAGTTAACAATGGATGCTGTAGCCGTCAAGCCATCAGTCACTGCCGTCACCCTCAGCTGTGCACCCTGAGGGGCCTCAGGATGGAGAAAGTGGGATGCTGGCCCTAGACAGATAAGGTGCACATCCAAGGAATGATTTCCATAAGCCCAGACTCTTGCCTGTTCCCACCTATAGAAAAGCAGTAAACTCATTAACTTGAGATGTCTGGTTTTCTTTGATTAACAGTAACCTTTTTAAAAACTTAAAAAACAATTGAAGGATAGTTGATTTACAATGTTGTGCTAGTTTCTGCTGTACAGCAAAGTGACTCAGTTATACATATATATATACATTCTTTTTAAGTATTCTTGTTTATCCCAGGAGATTGTGTAGGAATAAGCCAGGATATATAGGAGGTTTTGCAAAAAAACTAGCCAGTTGAAACATCAAAGGATGATTGTGGCACTCAGATGCAACAGTATGTTCTGCAACATCATCTTCTGATATTCTGACTACCTGGTCTTTGTTGCAAAATCTTATTATCCTGGCTCCTCCCTTACCTCTTCAGAGCAGTCCCTCAGAGTAATCTCAGAGGCTACCTCCCAGGCTTGAAGTCCTCAGAAAATCCACGAATAGAACATAACTCTCGAGGGGGAGGGTGGGAGGCTCAAGAGGGAGAGCCTTACATTTATATAATTATGACTGATTCAAGTTGCTGGACAACAGAAACCAACACAATATTGTAAAGCAATTTTGCTCCAATTAAAAATAAATTAATCCTCAACTTTCAGGTTGTGCTTTTTTCTCAGTTAACGCAAGAATGGAGCAATCTGAGCAGCTCTTTCAGGGCTGCTACTTGCAGCCAGGCTGGAGAAGGGAATGACAACCCACTCCAGTATTCTTGCCTGGAAAATCCCACAGACAGAGGAGGCTGGCGGGCTACAGTCCACGGGGTCGCAAAGAGTCAGACTTGACTGAGTGACCTACACACACACACACACACACACACACTTGCAGTCAGGAGAAGCCCTGCGTGCCCTGCGGGAGCCTGCTGACTCTACAGCCCTTGCCCCAGGACTGATGGCGCACACAAACCCTCCGTCTGCAGACAAACGGTTGTTCTCTGTGCACATTATGGAGGAGACACGGGTTAACCAGAATCGTAGGGATATTTGCTTTAAAAATTGTCAGCGAATCTTCTGTGCAAAGGAGGCAGCTTATATTTGAAACAGAGCTTATCTCCCATGGTTTTCAGTTTTTACAGATGCTTGACATTTTGTCTTTCAGGTAGAGGACGACTGGAAATACGTGGCCATGGTGGTGGACAGGGTGTTCCTGTGGGTGTTTATAATCGTCTGTGTGTTTGGAACTGCAGGGCTGTTTCTCCAGCCGCTCCTGGGGAACACAGGGCATTCATAAGGATGGATTTTCCCTTCATCTTCAGACATGTACAGACGCTGTGTTTATTCTCCCATCACCAGGAAATGGACAGAAAACTTCCCACCAGGTCCCCATCTAGATAGAAAAAGAGGGCCTTACTGCCAATGGCAAGCCTGGATGGCCCTCCCTCGGGGGTGCAGAGGGGTGCTTTAAGACCCCAGGGTCTGGGACCTGATACCGGAGCCCAGAGTTGGCAGCCCCTGCAGGCTTTTCTTGTCTGTACATGTTGGGCTTCCGGGGACATGATCGACCCACAGTCCAGTGAGACACGGAATCAAAGCTGAGCCACGCTAAGAGGTGTTCTTCTGCTTCTCCAGTTTATATACTTCTCGGTATAACGGACACCAGCAGACATGCAACCCTGGACCTTGGACTTGCTGACGCCGGCAGCACCCGTGACCTTGTGCGCGCTTGCTTTCTCGTGCTTGTCTCTGTGACGTGGAGCCCACACTGCGGCATTATTTGACACAGTAATTGGTCAAAAGGAACAGCAGGTAGTCGGTCTACCCTTTGAAAAAAATCGTATTGAAGTATAGTTGATTTTTAATGTTGTGTGAGTTTCTGCTACACAGCAAAGTGACTCAGTTATACACACATACACACATATCTGTTCTTTTGCAGATTCTTTTCTGCTATGGTTTATCGTAGGATATGAATATAGTTCCCTGTGGTGAACAGCAGGCCCTGTTTACCCATTCTATATATACTCCATTTGCTAATCCCAAACTCCCAGTCCTTCCCTCCCCTCCACCATTCCCCTGGATGTAATTAGACTCATCTGGCAAGAGACTTCAGAAGTGACCAGCACTGTGGGAGGCATGCCGTGGACTCAGAAATAGGCTCTGTCCACACACTTAGAGCTTTTTAGGAAAAGTCGTAAACACGGAGATCTCCAGGGCCGGGGGTCACATGGGGAATGTAACCAGAGCAGTGCAGAGCATGGTGAGCTCTGGCTGGCAGACCTGGGGCAACCTTTGCTGTGGGTCCAAACGGTATCTCTCCTCCTTAGCCATTTCCACTTGTTCTGCATAGCTGAGACTGAAAATAAAAGTGTTTCTTCTCGAAGGAATGGTGATCTTGTATTCGGAGTATTTCCTTTTTCTGAGAGGGAGAACCTTGGATATTCTGTTTTATTCTACTCTCACTTATTATTTTATTTTTTGTATACACTTATCATAACAATTTTAAAGATGCATTTTAAAGTAGAAAAAAAAAAAAAAAAAACTACCCTGACACAGGAACTAATTTCATTTTGCCTTTTCCACTGGAGTCCCTGTCTAAAGGCACACATAATTGGACACCTCAGGTTTACCTTTCAGTTTTATATTTTGCTATTTTCTCAACATCATGTCAGCAGCCTTTCTCAGTGATGGTGTGCAGTCGTGAAGTATAACTTTTGTGATTGCATAACCTCTGTTGTGTTGATACACTACGGCTTCTATTTCTGATATCCACCAGGGTTCTTGACCTTCTCTTAATGGAAATTGATAGGAGGCCCTACGAGAAACCCGGGCAAGGCTTTATTGAGGTTTCTGTGGCCGAGGAGGGAGCGCAAACAAGCATCCGGCACCCTTGCTCGCTCCTGGAGGCACGCCGGGCAGCCACGGGGGTCCAGGGCTCCCACTGGAGGGGTGGCTTCGGTGGTCTGCCCACCTCTTTGGCGGTGCTGAGTGCGGGGGCAGAGTATCCTGCTTTTGCTTCCGACTCTTCAGAAGTGTCAGTTGGGTTTTTGGTCTGTGTATCTCGTCCAGAATTTGCCCAGCTGCTCACGCACGCAGCTGGTTTTAGTTCCTTGTAGTCTCTTTGTGCTCTGTTGCTGGAGGAGACGTTTGTCCAGGGGCAGGCCCTGCAGCAGAGGGTCCCGGGTCCCAGCCTGACTCACTACCGCATGCTAATTCTTCCGTGTCTACCTCATCCCGGGGCTTAAGGCCCGCTCTGGTACCCGAGGCACAGGTTATTCTGTTGGAAAGTCTTTTAACGCATCATGTCATATGAGTAGAGTGCCTCTGTTTCGTCTGTCTTCACAGAGAGAGTTCCTTGTTTTTTGATACATTTTTTTAAACTATTAAGCCAAGTCACTATTTCCTGTCATTGTTTAAATTTTAATTGTGGTGAATACACATAACAAAGGGCACCTTCTAAACCATTCGAAGTGTACAGTTCAGTGGAATTAACTAACATTAATTAACATTCCCACTGATGTGCAACCTTTCCCACCATCCATCCCCAAAATGCTTCGTCTTGCAAAACTAAACTCTTGCAAACTCTTGCAAAACTGCACCCGTGAAGCAATAAATTTTGAATGTTTTTTTGAGGAGCCACCATGCTCTTTTCCATACCAGCTGCACCATTTTCCATTCTCACCACCAGTGCACAGGGGCTCTATTTTCTCTACACCTTTATCAACGTGTGTTATTATTAATTTTTATAATAGCTTTTCTTTAATAACAGCTGCCTAATGGGTATACGGTAGTGTCTTGTGGTTTTGATTTGCTTTTCCCTGATGATTCATGATGGTAAGCATCCTTTTATATACTCACTGGCCATTTGTCTATCTTGTCTGGAGAAATGTGTATTTAAGTCCTTTGTCCCTTTTAAGATCGGATTAGTTGCCTTTTCGTGGTTGTTGAGTTGTAGGACTTTTTAAAATACATACTATATATTAAGCCCTTGTCATATATAAAAATAAGACTTTAAGAACTGCATAACAGGAAGATGAGGGTGCTCTGTGATCCTTGAGGGGCACTTGGGGGATTTGTAACAAGCAAACAAACTAGCAACATACATTTAAAAATATGAAAAAAGCACTTGAACAAAAGAGGGACCACAGCATGGAGGTGTCTTTGTGTATCTGACCGAAAGAATCAATGCCTTAGATGGCACGGAGCTCATAGATTATTTAGTGTGACTCTCTTTAGCTCAAGAGGCAGAGTGGCATGCCTGTGATCACGTAGCTAACAAGTTCAACCCTCGAACTCACACCTCCCGACGCTTAAAACGTCTCCCTGCCCCTGGATAGTTTAGTCTCTTTCATGAGACGGGAATCGAAAAAGACAGGAAATCAACTGACTTGTCCTGTCTCCTCTCCTCCCCATCCCCAGGTCCTCCCAAAGGCCAGGGAAAAGCTCTTCTCACTGTCAGTGATAGTCACTCAGTCATGCCTGACTCTTTGCAACCCCGTGGACTGTAGCCAACCAGGCTCCTCTGTCCACGGGCTTATCCAGGCAAGAATACTGGAGTGGGTTGACATTTCCTTCTCCAGGGCATCTTCCCAAGCCAGGGATCGAACACAGCTCTCCCACACTGCAGGCAGACTCTTTACCCACTAAGCCTCCAGGGAAGCCCTGTCAGTAATCAGAAAGAAGAAAGCTTTGAATGCAAACCAGGTAGTAGAAGGAAGCAGCAAATACTCTTAGTTTAGGGAGGTCAGGACAGTTGGGGTCCAAGCTTTCTGTAGCAGGGGCTAGGGACACAAATAACCTGCGGGCAGCATGTTCGTCTTTAGAGTGAGATCAGTCAGTGCTGAGCGGAATAGCAGACATTGTTGGCATTTCAAGTCCCTGGTCCGAGTGAAGCATCCTGAGGGTTTTTCCCCTAACCACCCCATGTGTTCACGTTTCCCTCAGCTGAGGAGCGGAGACAGCGGGCAGAGGAGAAAAGCCTGGCCATCAGCAGGTGCTGAAGCGTGTAGAGAGACCGACCACGAGGGGCCCACTGTGCAGTGTCTGCTCGCTGCCACCAGAGGCTGATCTGCCCGGGCTGGGCTCCGCGTCCTTCTCATCACGCTAAATGGGGTCTGGGAAGCTTGGTCTTCTGGTTTGTCAAGATAAACCAAAAATCCAGCTTTTTATATAAAATCTCCTAACTTTAAAATGTAGGCACTAAAGTAAGCAAACATTAAGTCTCCGTGTCAGCCAAACAAAAGCTGCCTGCGGGGCTGTGTGTGGGCAGCGGTTGGCCAAACACACCGGGGCTTGATCCCTGCTGTCGGGGGCAGTCAGGCAGGAAGGACAGAGTCCAGGGTAGGGAAGGGCCCAGGGGGGCGCAGGAGGTGGACTCGGGGGCCTCGGTGTACCACCCGGGGGCCTGGAGAGCGTCTGCATAGGCTGTCCCACCGGCCCGACGTCCAGAGGCCTGCGGTGTGCCCCTTGGGTGCAGCGGGGGATAGGGAGAATGAGGAAGGGGCATCTTCCCTTGCCCAGCCCGCTTTTGACTTGGAAACTATGATCTGAACCCTTTGGTGCAGCTAGCGATTCTCAGCAAGAACTATTGTACTCCTTATACACACACACCCCATACACTCACTCCACACTCACCACACATACCCTAGTCACCACATCACACCCCCCACCCCCACCACACTTACCACACACACCGCACACCATGTGCATCACACACACCACTCACCACCCCCACCACACTCCACACACACCACCCACTTCACACACTCCATAACCACCACACCTTTGCTCACAGGGCTGTTTAGAGGTGGCCCGAGCCAGTTTTCACAATGCTTCCTCTTCCTGCTGACTTCCCTGCAGATTCCTAATTCTTCTGGCCTGGCGAGGACCACCCCCGAGGCTTCAGGGGCACATCTAATTCCAGGTGACTCTGCCCAGAGGTGTGACATCGCACACCAGTGGGTATATTGCTGCTTTTGGTTTACCTAACATTAAGATTGTCCGCGAAACAAAGAAATAATGTTACTTTTATTTTCACTACTATTTTATTGACATATTGAATAGAAAGTCTTATTGAAAAGAAGGAATGCATGTCGGGTTTAATATAAGTGGTAGTCACCATGGCTATTAGTTAAATTCATTTTGATACATAATAGTAGGTGCTTCCAAGAAAAAATGATTACACTAAAAAAAAAAAAAACCTACCTCAGCATAAAGATATTACTCTTTGAAAATTATAGTGTTCTAATGTAGCTGGTTAGAGACCATCTTTAAAAGGGACCAAGGTCACAGGTAAGAGACTTAGTAACTTTTCTGGGTGTTATGGCCACAGGCTATACTTCTAAAATTACCAGTAGATTTAGGTGGACAGATCGCCTTAATCCAAGCATTAGTTTTAACACGAATGATAAAACAGCTGGATAGCATATCCCCTTATATGGTAAATAGGAACTACGTACCATCGTCTGTGATGTATTCTGCCAGCAATACTGAGCTAGATTATAGTTGTACCTTCCAACTTACAGGAAATACAGGAAACAGGGAAAAGCTAACTGATACCAGAAGCAAGTAACCAGACAAATCCTAAAAATGAGACGTTCTTGGGGGATACTGATCTATTCCTTTCAAGAAGTCAGTGACAAGAAAGAAATTAAAAGATTTAAAAGGCACAGCTCTATGGGTTGAATCCTACTTTAGACAAGCAACTTCTTAAGTTAGGCTATTCTTGAGATAGGTAAACTTCAATATGAAATTAATGATTCTTTTAAGTATGATCATAGCATTTTAGAACTTTTTTAATGTAAGAAAAGATTTCTTTAAGATGCATACTGAAAATTACATGTGCACACACCGAGTTGGAAATATTGGGAGGGGCTGAGCAAGAATACAAATTTGTCCTCATTTTAGACAAATAACCAAACTTTGTGGTTTGAGTTAATTAATCAACAAATATTAATTAAACCATGACCACATACTCAACTCTATTAGAAGCCACTGGGGATGGAACAGAGGGTATGCTGTAGTTTAGCTGAGGAAATAAAATTCACAGAATAAAGCAATAGAGAACAATTATGTTCTAAGCTGTATATCAGAGGCTGAAAACTCCACAGACTCTCAGAGTCAGGAGCTGAGGGAGGGAGGGCTGTGTGTTCTGTGATGACGTCATGAGGAGGGGGTGTGAGCAGAGCGCTGAAGGATGAGAGTAACTGAGGGCTCTCTGTGCGCTCACCTGGGTGTGCCCGCATGTGTGCCCTGCATGCTCACACACATGAACGTGTGAGATAGAAAGCTCAACAGGTCTTCAAACGTCCACTTGCTGGAATTAGCTGGAACGTTTTGTCTTGCTACACATTTGAAAGTAAAATTTCTCTGCTTTCTTCTGCAGTGACTTTCTTAGGATTATCATGCTATATAAATTTTATCCTTCCCCACACTTGAGACCGTCATTGCCTCCCAGTTTAGCCGTGATGAGCCTTAAGCTTCATGCGCACGTAGCAAAGCTTGGCCTTTGCTGTGTTTGTGTATGGTCAGAAGGAGGCTTGCTGGGGAAAGTGTTCTGTGTGACATTTTTCATAATTTAAAACTGAATTCAAATCTAAATGCATCTTTCCAAGATCAGTACTGTTATTTACCCAGCACACTAAATGAACTAAATCAAGTTAAATAATGAATTCAGTCAACAGTGTTCTCAATAAAATGAAGAACAGTGACTTGCCCTTTGAGTCCACCATCCCATTAGGGACTAAGGCTGGGAATTCTTGATTTTCATCACAGTGTATTCCTGCAAATCCTGTCCTAAAGCAGCAATAGAGCCGATTACATTTTCCCAAAGGAACAAAATTGCAGCGAGAATTTGTGTGGTTTAAAACTTGTTAAAGGTCCAGTATTTAGTCTCTAAGGTATGAGGTCTTCAAAGGTCATGAGTCATAACCTCTGGCTATTAACCAAGAAACTAAACTCCAGAGAGGGCAAATGTCTCACCTAAGGCTGGTCAAGAACCCAAGATTTCTAGTGCCCTAGTTTCTACTTCGTCATGTTGCCTCCCTTTAAAAATCCAGCAAAATGTGCAGAAAAGTGATAAATATGTAGGTCATACCAGGAGCCTCCATGTTCCCTGATGTGTGCAGGATGCACATAAAAATACAATTTTGTGGAATAAAATTTTATACCTATTGAAAACAAATGCATGATCACGTTGAACATGACTTAAACACCCAAAATACATAATTGTGATTTGTTTTGAAGTTTAGAATTGCTTTTGAGAGTGATTCGAGTGGAATAAGTCTAAAAACACAGTCCAGGCTATTTGAAAAAATTCTGTCATTTCTGTTCACTATGGTTCTCTGCTCAGAACAGAGCAGATCTGGGCACTTGGCAGGAAAGGAAACTGTACAATACAGGAGGGTAATGAAAGGAACCATTTTCGGGAGGCGGGATCAAGGGCACAGGGAAGGAGAGACTGGGCGTGAAGGAGAAGGGCTAGTTTGTGTGCACAGGATGGTGAGTGCCTCGAGGAAGGAACAGCAGTTTGGAGAGTTCAGCAAAGATCCAGAAGACTAACAGAGCAGGTCTGCAGAGGCCCCGAGAGCGTGCACGTGGTCCCCCTGCCACGTCTGAACACGGATGGGTTATTAACGTCAAGACACGCCTTACTTCTTCTTGCTGGGAAATTCACAATTCTGTTCCCAACAGAACCATCTTTCTAGTCTACATTCACATCCACCACCCACCAGGCAGCAAAGTCAAGGTCATCCAGTCCTTCAAATAGACCCCACTCTTCTCATGGTGTGATACCACTTTGGGAGATTTTTTTCAGTGTCCGGTTGCCATGGACAATTGGACCCATCTATAGGGATTTGGATTTAGACAAGAGTTCTGGGATAAAAGGCTGGCCGATGTGCTTCTTTCCTTTTCTTCTTCTTTTTTGTCCTCCATTTCCCGCTGATATTTCGGAAGACGTGTGAAATGAACAAGAATGCACAGGAGTACTAAAAGACGGCTGAGGTGCTTTCATTGACTGGACTGGTGGGGGTGGCTGAAAGGTACAGGACAGACGAGATCGGGTTTACGGTCAGACCTAACAGAGCAATGGGAGTTGTGGTTCCGTGCAGGAGAATTGTGACCACCAAAGAAATTACATTTTTTCCCAGCAAACCCCTACAATGCTCCTAAGATTCTGTGTGAGGGAGATGAGTGAAGGCTGGAGGAGCTGCTGCTGTGGTTGTCCATGACAACAGTGGCTTCCGTAGCCTGTCCTCACGGGTGTGATCATTTTGACACACGAAACACTAGAGTGTGCACTGGATCAGGGAACTAGGGCAGTGCCTGCAATCACTTCCGGCCACCATGAAGGCAGGGGTGTCCCAAAGGTAGAGGACGAGCTGTTCTCACACCTTAGAACATAAGATGTAAATAAAAGTGACTGGGGCCAGACTTCCTGTAATGAGAAACTGCTTTAACTGTCAGGTGAATAAGCAACTTAAAAACTCCAAATATTTGAGTCAAATGACCACAAAAAAAGCATCAAAAATCAGCAAACTTAACCCCTGAAGAAAAACTGTTAATGTAAACAATAGAAGGAGACTTTAAAGTAACTACAACTGTTATCCTTAAGATAGTCCAGAGGGTGTGACATCCAAAAGAATTATAGAGTTCTTAGAAAACAAATACATGATTTATCTACAAACAAACCAATGCCCTACCTGGGTAGGTGAGCTAAATAGAAGAAGACATCATGACGGTAAAGCAAATGAGTCAGCTACAACATCAAGCTGACAATGTAAAGAGTTTAAATAAAAAGTATGAGAGAAGAGTTAATAAGACATCTAGGAATACCAAGATCCTTCTATTAGAAATTTCAAAAAGAAAGGGGAAGGAGAATGGAAGATAGGAAATAATAAAAGAAGGAAGACAGGAATATTTGTATGAGTTGAAGAAAGACATTATTCACTGAGTGCCAAGACAAGGAGAGATTCAGAAAGGCCAACACATTCAAAACTTCCTATACAAATGGCTTGGAGATGGAGTCCTCTGAAATGAAATGGATCAGGAAAAACAGGATTAGAAAAGTGAGAAAATTTAAGATTAAAAAAAATGGTGAACCAAGAAATGAATAATACAATTAATTGTTTATAATGGGGTTGGGCTTCCCTTGTAGCTCAGTAGGTAAAGAATCTGCCTGCCGTGCAGGAGACCTGGGTTCTATCCCTGGGTGGGGAAGATCCCCTGGAGAAGGGAATGGCAACCCACTCCAGTATTCTTGCCTAGAGAATCCCATGGACAGAGGAGCCTGGCAGGCTGCAGTCAATGGGGTCACAAGAGTTGGTTGGACACGACTTAGTGACTAAACCACCACCAATGGGGTCGTGGATAAAACGTGTTGTCAAGACATTTTTCATAAGAAAGAGACACATAATATAGAAAATGAAAAATGAGCTAAATTCTGGCTGATTTAGAGGAAACATAAAAGGTGATAAGGAAAGGGGGGAGGTGAAAGTGATTTAGTATCTGGTTTTGCTTAGAGTGTAGTGGACAGGTTCTCAACACTGGTAAAAAAAACAAGTTCAAATATGTTTATTAATAGATTACTAGGAAAGGGTGCATACCTTTCAATCATTAGAGAAGAAGAAGTGACAGAAATTCAGTCAAGGCTAAAGAAGCCAAAAAAAAAAGAATAAGAAAATATCATACAGAAAACACAAACAAAATGGCATAAATCAGGTTCAACATAGTGGTGGTAAGAATTTGCGTGAAAAGGTTAAATAATTAAATTGGATTTTTTAAGTGCCAGCTGCAAAGAGTTTATAAGAAACATGCTCTGCACAAAATAATCCAGAGAAGGATTTGGATTTTAGAACTGGGAAAGGAGAACAGCTATTTCAAGCTAAAATCCAGGATTTGGCATCTGTGAGAGAAAAATCTGTGAGCCTCTCCCTTGGGTCTCAGAGACGGGGTGGGGTGGGGGGGATGAGCGCTCTCAGAGGGCAGGACCAGGCAAACGGAATGGGAAGGGTCTTGGTGATGGGTTTTTTTGGGGGGAGGTTGGGATTTGACACCAAAGCAAAGGCAGTAAAAGCGCAATGAACAAGCGGGACTGCACAGCAAAGGGAACCATCAGTATGAAAGGCAACCTACAGAAGGGGAGGAGATGTTCGCAAAACAGACATTCAGTAAGAGGCTTCTATTCAAAATATGCAAGGACCATCTCAGCGGCAAAAACCCAAACAACCCAGTTTAAAAATGGGTCAAGGATCTGAAGAGATACGTTTCCGAAGACGGCAATCTGATGGCCAGCACGTAGATGAGAGGTGCTCAGCATCAGGGGAACGCAAATCAAAACCACAGCGAGGGGCTTCCCTGCTGGTCGAGTGGTTAAGATTCCACCTTGCAATGCAGGGGAGGTGGGTTTGATCCCTGGTCAGGGAACAAAGATTCCGCATACCACAGGCAACTACTGGGCCTGTGACCACAACTGGAGGGTCCGTGCGCTGCAGTGAAAGACCTCACATGAGCAACGAAGACCCTGCATGCCACGACTAAGACCCAGCGCAGCCAAATAAATAACAACAAAAAAAAAAACCCACCACCTGGAGGGATCACCTTGTGCTTATTAGGATGGTTGTCATAAGCAAGACAAGAGACAACAAATGTGGACGGGAATGTGGAGAATACATTCCAGCAACCCCACTCCTGGAAACGAAATAATTCTCTCAAAGTGATATCTGTACCCTCATGTTCACTGCAGCATTACTGACAACACTCAAGACATGGAACAACTTACTTGTCTGTCTGTCCACAGATTAATGGATAAAGCCAATGTGATATATACGTAATGGAATGCAATTCATAAAAAGAAGGAAATCCTGTCATGTGCAACAATATAGATGAACCCAGAGGACATGTTGCTTTGAAATAAGGCAGACAGGGAAAGACAATACTGCATGATCTCATTCATACGTGGAATCTAGGGGAAAAAAAAAAAACTTGAACTCTTGGAAACAGAGAGAGGGAAGTGGTTGCCAGGGGCTGGGGGGTGGGGAAATGGGGAGAGGTTGGTAAAAGGCCACACACTTTGGGTTACAAGATGAATAAGGTCAGAGGATCTAATATAAAATATGGTGACCACTGTTGATAACACTGCTTTGTATAACTGAAATTTGCTAAGAGAGTAGAACTGAAGTGTTCTCAGAGGAAGAAGCAGCAAGCAGAGAGGGGAGGGAGAGAGAAAAAACTGGGTGAGCAGCCCAGAGGATGCTGCTGATATGGGTTAGATTAGATGAGGGGACATAAAAAAACCATTATCAGAGCACGTTCAGAATTTCAGTTTTCTAGGAAAAGAGAATGGGTATAATAACTGCCCTCCTGGCAGCCGATGACACTGTTTCTACTGCAAGTTATTTTGCTATGGCCTTACAGCAAGTCCTACTCCACAGCAGCCTCTGGCGTGACCACCTGAACACCGTCGTGAGCCTATGAAGGAGCCACGAGGAACCCGGCTTAAAGGTGGCCCACATTCGAGCCAGACCACGCAGAACGAATGCCAGGTTTGGGGGACTTGAGTCACCAGTCTTCCTGGAGTCTTAGTAATGACAGGTGTGCCGTGCCTGGGGTTGCCCTGGTACCCGTGTGATGCCCCAAACAGCTCACCCGCAGGGCAGGCGCATGGCTACAGAAGCAATGGCCACAATGCCAGTGCCAGCTGGCAGCCGGGCAAAACCACCAAGGACACCAGCCCATGCTGGAGTCTTCCCTTTTCTGGAGTTCTTGGCGAAACACAGCAACCGCCCTTGTGTGTCACAGGCTCGTGATCTCAGGCCCAGACTCACAATTTCTCCTTGAATGTCTGCGGAGGCCAAAGCCGGGGTCCGGGGGAGGATCTGCTTAATTGACACCCAACTCGCTGTCATGGCAACCGAGGTTCAGCCTCTCTGAGGACGACACAAGACACTGTCCACCCTCGGGGCCTCCTGACGAGCACGTGGGTTTGCATGCTGTATACACATGGGGACTGGATGTCAGCTCTAAGGTGTGATTCTGTCTTTAGGGGCGTGTGTTAGATCGCTCTGGATTCCTGCTCCTAATGGTAACTGTGTAGCCACATCTTCAAAGCAGGGGTGAAAATCAGAACCGAGCCGGTGACAGATGCGATCAGAAAGAGCCACAGGAAGATCCGGTCGAGAACTTGAGCTGCGAACTTCCAGTCTTGCACCACCTGCGGAAGAGAAAAGGACACCTTCCATTCAGGATGCTGCACGGCTGTTCTGAGTTCAGGGACTTCAAAGGAATCCTATTCGGATCACAGCCCTGCAGTTTTCCAAACGCACCTGACACCTCCCCCGAGACATCGACTTCCTGGGACCTCATGGTTGGTGCCCAAGAAAACGGCGTGTAGCTCAAGTTCAGGGAAACGCTTTCATCAACATCAAGGAGGTAAAATAGAAATAACAGAATCACTGATGCAGTTGTAAATGGTACTGACTAAAACGGAAAAAGCCTGATTTTTACCCAAATAAAAAGCCAGCATCTCCTACTGCAATGCTTCCTGTTATGGCATAGGAAATATAGCACAGATTTATAAATTAAGGATTTTGGGGGTCACTTATTTCAGTGGCCTCTTTTCCCCCACTCCACAGCTGGGTAGGGCTATGGGGGACACTCCTGGAGGAGATGACAGGAAGTGGTGAGGGACAGAGGAGACCCAGTCCCTCTGGAGGAAGGGAGGTTGGGAGACTGGTCTGCAGCCTGGGAGGGCCAGGTCAGACCAGGACAAGCTGCGGGCTGGGGGAGTCTCAGAGACCAGGCCAGAGGTCTTTCAAGGGAAAATAAAGGTCCCATTTCTACTACCTGGGGATTTGGTAAAGACAGTGCTGAGCAGGATGCCTGCTGTTCTAGAAGGAACATAGATGCTGATGTAGAACTTGAAAATATTGTGCACGTAGAGGTTTAGAAATAAAGCCTTAGGGAAAACCACAAAGAAGGTGAAAATGTTAAGTGTCAAATAACATATGGAAGAAGGCAATGGCTACCCACTCCAGTACTCTTGCCTGGAAAATTCCATGGACAGAGGAGCCTGGTAGGCTGCAGTCCATGGGGTCGCTAAGAGTCGGACATGACTGAGTGACTTCACTTTCATTTTCACTTTCATGCATTGGAGAAGGAAATGGCAACCCACTCCAGTGTTCTTGCCTGGAGAATCCCAGGGACCGGGGAGCCTGGTGGGCTGACATCTATGGTGTCTCACAGAGTTGGACACAACTGAAGCGACTTAGCAGCAGCAGCAAATAACATATATTAACGCATATATATGGAATCTAGAAAGACGGTACTGACGAACCTATTTGCAGGGCAGCAATGGAGACCTCTCTGGTGGCTCAGCTGGTAAAGAATCTACCTGCAACGCGGGAGACCTGGGTTCAATCCCTGGGTTGGGAAGATCCGCTGGAGATAGGAAAGGCTACCCACTACAGTATTCTGGCCTGGAGAATTCCATGGGCTCTATAGTCCATGGGGTCGCAGAGTCAGACACGACTGAGCGACTTTCACTTCACTTTAATGGAGACGCAGACACAGAGATCAGACTTGTGGACACAGTGGGGAAGGAGAGGGTGGGATGAGTTGAGAGAGTAGCATTGAGACATATACACTACCATATGTATAATTAGAAAGCCAGTGGAAATTTACCGTATGATGCAGGAGCTCAAATCTGGAGCTCTGTGACAACGTAGAGAAGTGGGATGGGGTGGGAGGTAGGAGGGAGTTTCACATACATATACCTGCAGCTGATTCATGTTGATATATGGCAGAAACCACCACAATATTGTAAAGCAATTATCCTCCAATTAAAAATAAACACATTTAATTTTAAAAAGTGTCAACCTTAAGTGGGGGATTATTAGTGATGTGAATCGTCTTAAATGTTTCATATTTTCCAAATTCCTTATGCCAACAACGTGTTATTTTTATAGTTTTTTAAAAGCTACTTTTGATTTTAAAAATTTAAAAAATACTTTAGTCTTGATGTGACCCATTATTAAAGTCTTTTTGAATTTGTTACGACGTTGCTTTGGTGTTTATTTATATATTTATTTTGGCCACAAGGCATGTGGGATCTTAGCTGTCTGACCAGGGATCAAACCCACATTCCCTGCTTTGGAAAGCTTAACCACTGTATTACCAGGGAAGTCTATAAAAAACCATTTAAATCTTTGTGTTAGAATTTCTAAAAGATGTAAATAAAGAAATAGAAAACCTTAAGAATAGCTGAAATGCTTGTTCCATAGCAGCATTTCTTTCCCCAGTGCTTTAAAAAAAATTTTTAAGTGGATTTAAAAAACAACAAATTATAAGAGAGAGGAGGTACTAGGCAGTGCCCATATGAAATACAGAAGCTGTTTCTTGAAAAACCTATTCTTTCTTAAGTGTGTTTATGGCATTAGGCTGTTGGCACTAATTTTCACTGATTTTAGAGTAAAATAATAGAACTGTATAAACTGGTATAAATATTAACTCTTTTTAAGCAACAGACTACCGTTTGTGCTGAGTATTTACATGTCAAATAATATTTTCCTTCCGCAGGGGAAGGACCATTTAGAGGAGGGAGAGATGGAGAGAAGAAAGATGAGATTAATGTTTATTGTCTGCACATCATGAGACCGTGTGTGCTGGGCACATAATACATATTTTGTACTTGATGTCTGTAATTCCTCCCTTCAAGGGAGAGTTCAGAAAACAAGGTCAGGTTAAGCAGCTTTTCTCAAGCGAGTGGAACATGGGTAGCATCTGCAAGCAGAACTGTTTTGAGTCTTAAATCCATATCCTTTCCACATCTTAAAAACTAAATCTGTGAACTAAATACTTGCTGTTACATCATGTTTTGTATTAATATAAAGCTTGACTCTTTCTGTTTTCTGATTTCCAAATATCCTGAATAGAGCTATCCATCATCCCATAAAAAAATGAGAGATAAATGACCAGAGACCTGGACAAACAACTTCAATGTAGAATTGAATTATTTAAATAGACTCACATCTAATGAGAAGGAGCTGTGCTTAATCTAGAGTTGCTTCTCTTTTGCTCATTCTGTTTTTGTGAAGGTCTCCCTGAAAATTCATACTGAAGTCCCTATTCTGTGTCAGGGCTTGTGTGAAGTTATATGCATGTCAAGCAGGTAGCTGATAAGGTCATGTTTGAAACAGGGACCCTATTTGTTGCAAACAGACATTAAAAATCTCAGTCGGGGCTCACAACAGCTCCCTCACCTGGCTGATGAAATGCTCCTTCTTCACGTGGCTGGAAATGTATCTGATGGAATCCGCCGCCTTTTCCAGGAAAGCAACCAGAACTTTTTCTCCATCACTCATCTGCTTTTGTTTCCTTCTTTCGAGGACTTGACCTCTCAGGGTGGGTTTCCTCTCCTCTTTACCTGGGAGAGAGTAGCGATCCACGTGGTCCTTCATGCAGAGTAACTTAGGAAGGGTTTGCAGAAAGAGCCGCTTAACCCAGGGGGCCATGGGGTGGTAGGTTGAGGAAGATCTGTGGTGGACGTTGATGACAAACACGGTGACGATGATGGACAGGGTGACGAAGACCATGATGAACAGGAGGTACTCCCCGATGAGCGGGATGACCTTGGAGGAAGACGGGATGATCTCCTCAATCACCAGGAGGAAGACCGTGAGGGAAACCAGGACAGAGGTGGATAAGGAGAGCTTCTCGCCCTCGTCGGAAGGCAAGTAGAAGACCAGCACGGTCAGGAAGGACAGCCCCAGACACGGGACGATGAGGAAGAGCGTGTAGAACAGGGGCAGGCGGCGCAGCACGAAGGAGTAGCTGATGAACGGGTACCAGTAGGCGCCGTGCCTCCGGCCCCCGGCCGTGCCCTTGGCGTTCAGGATCTCCCACTCTCCGTTGTCGAAGAAGTCCTTCCGGTCCACGTTCTCGTCTGTGAGGACGAGGTCCACCATGGTCCCGTCGTAAGTCCAGGACCCGAACTTCATGGAGCAGTTCTGCCGGTCGAACGGGAAGAACGTGACGTCCATGGTACAGGAGCTCTTGTAGCTGGCGGGAGGCGTCCACGCCACGGTCCCGTCCGACCTGACCACAGCCTTGGTCATGAGCGAGCCTTCGAACCGGCCGTCGGCGCTGTGGAAAGACGGTTCGCTCGCGGTTAGTCTAGGTTAGTCTAACACAGATTAGCAGTCTCCCCCTGCGCCCCCCCCCCCCCCACCCCACCACTGTTCTATTTGTATTTTATTCCTTTCCTATCACAGCATCAAACAAGATTTCCGAAAGGAACAATTCTCTCATCAAGGTTGTACCTTTCTCTTAATTATTTTGGCACAATCAGGCTTTTCTATTTCCATGCCTCATCGGACTAGCGGATTTGTCTTCTGCAAGACTTACTTTTCAAAGAGAACTATGTCAGGAAGCCAGAGAGATTCTGACGGAACTTTAATGGAATGAATCCCACCGTATTCATCCGGATTCCAGCGTAACTTGTGGTCTGTCCATTCCTGTGTGGAAATGAATATAAATTAATAAAATTATTTCAGAATAATTTTATTCTGGAAATTCAGTTCGAGTTTGGAATCTCCAAGTTTCTGTTAATTTATGAATCTCTTGTTTTATTTTAAAAGAGAAATACATCTGCTTTAGGCCTATGGCCCTGGTCTGTGACTCAGGGCAGTTGAAGGTATAGCCCGAGCCAGCCTGGTGTTTGATGGTCTAGACTCTCACACCTGTCCAGCCTGGGAATTCCAAAATTGCCATGACCACCTCACAAATGATAGAGGCTCAGCAACAAACTTCACTGATTTGTGACCTATTTGTTTTCAGTCTATTTTCTCTGAAGAAACAAAAGAAAAGCAAAGACAGCTCTAACTCAGTTTATTCTTGGAGAGTTGGTCCATCCAGCGATATAGTTATCTCATGAAAATGGATATCAATGATTCTGAATATCAATCAAGAGTCTTGGACAAAGATCCACACAGTATGCTAATATGAAATATCCAGTATCTGCTGACTACTGTTGAGGACATTATAAGTTTTATGCAATGGAAAAATATTTTCCAAGAATTTCCTTTTACATTCTAACCTGTTCTTATTCTGTGAAGCACCAAATCTAGTTTTAAATTATATTGCTAAATGTTGTTAGCTTGCATATTTTTCCTCGTAATAGAATGAAATCATTTAGCATGGTTTACAGGGGCTGATGGATCCAGATTAACAAAACCATTAATTGATTGGATTATGAAGGTCGAAAGGATGATGTATGGATGACCCAATTGCAGTAGAAGCGGACTTAAAAAGATTTGGAATCCAGAATGTTATGAAATCTGACCTGAAAGTGAATTATCCCACCATCTGTCATGTGGACAGTTGAGGAATAATGAAGGATAATATTAAATGACATTTCAGAAGGTCAGGAGGGTGTGCCCAGTATGAGGCTCCCTGCAGCCTAGTGATGCCAACTTTGTCATTAAAAAATCAGGAGTCAGCAGATGGATAATTCACTAGATGGTACAATATTGAAATATGCATGATGCCTGGAAAAGGATGGAATGATACACTCCAGATGAGACACTGTCTCTCTTAGACAATATTTGTGAGGCTTGACCCTTGAAAACCAAATTTTAAAAGGTAGGGACGTTAGAAAGCTACACTTAAAGGATTAAAAAAAAAAAACTGCATGACTCCTTATGGAAAACCATGCATATGAAGGCTGGCAGTTTAAGAGCTCAAACTAATAAAGCATTTACCATGCTTACTCGGTACTCACAGGCTTCTCTCTTCCTTCCTCTTCCTCTGCCCACTTTGAAAAGCAAATACAATTTCCTTTCTATGAATAATTTGTCTCCTGCTAAGGAGACTTGGCAACCCAATCCAGTATTCTTGCCTGGAGAATTCCATAGACGGAGGAGCCTGGTGGGCTGCAGTCCATGGGGTCTCAAAGAGTTGAACACGACTGAGTGACTAACACAAGCAGACTTCCACTATCAGCAGCAAGTCTGAATCTCAGAAATGTTGAAGGGAACCCAGAGCAGCATTTTTGGTTTTTCACTTTTACGTTTAAAATATTTACATACAATAAAATTCACTCTTTTGTGTCCGGTTCTATAGTCAAACAGTTGGATAGTCATGATCACCATCAAGATACCAGGACAGCTCCCCTGCTCCCAGTTTTCCTTAGGCTGCGCTTTGCAATCAACACTCGCACCTCCCCATCCCAGGCAACCACCGCTCTGTTTTCTGATCCTGTGATGTTGCCTTTCCCAGAATGCCAGAGAATGGAATCACAGTCCATGGCCTGTCCATCCAGACTTCTTTTACCTATTGAAATACATTTTTGGATTCTAGGTAGGTTGTTTATTTTTTATTAGTGAGAAGTATTCCATTGTAGGGATATAACACAATTTTTTTAATCCATTTACCAGGTAAAATGTTTGTATTCATTCCAATTCTTAATGACTATAAATAAAGTGACTATAAAAATTTTGTAGGTTTGGGGGTGAAAAACATTTTCTTTTCTCTTGGGTAAATACCTAGGAGAGGATGGCAGGGTCATAGGGTAAGTCTATGTTTAACTTTATATGGCACCAGAGTGGCTGGATCATTTTCTGTTCCCACTAGCAATGCATGAGCATTCCAGCTGTCTGGCATCATCTCCTGTTCTGGGTACAGTCACACTGAAATGTTTATAATAGTTGTAAAGTAGTATCTCATTATGGCTTTTGCTATACATTTTCCTAATGACTAAATGACATTGAGCTTTTCTTCATATGCTTATTTGTCATCCATACATTTTCTTTGGTGAAGTGGCTGTTAAGTCCTCTGCATATTCTTTAATCAGGTTGTTTGTTTTCTAATGACTGAGGTTTTAGTTCCTTATATATATGAAAAGTGTATTTTAACATATAAAATAGACCTCGAGCAGGGAACAACAGTGGAAACAGTGACAGATTTTATTTTCTTGGGCTCCAAAATCACTGTGGATGGTGATTGCCCCCACGAAATTAAAAGACACTTGCTCCTTGGAAAGAAAGCTATGACAAACCTAGTTCAGTTCAGTTCAGTCGCTCAGTCAGGTCCGACTGTTTGCGACCCCATGAATCGCAGCACGCCCAGCCTCCCTGTCCATCACCAACTCCCGGAGTTCACTCAGACTCACGTCCATCGAGTCAGTGATGCCATCCAGCCATCTCATCCTCTGTCGTCCCCTTCTCCTCCTGACCCCAATCCCTCCCAGCATCAGGGTCTTTTCCAATGAGTCAACTCTTCGCATGAGGTGGCCAAAGTACTGGAGTTTCAGCTTTAGCATCATTCCTTCCAAAGAAATCCCAGGGCTGATCTCCTTCAGAATGGACTGGTTGGATCTCCTTGCAGACCAAGGGACTCTCAAGAGTCTTCTCCAACACCACAGTTCAAAAGCATCAATTCTTCGATGCTCAGCTTTCCTCACGGTCCAACTCTCACATCCATACATGACTACTGGAAAAACCATAGCCTTGACTAGATAGACCTTTGTTGGTAAAGTAATGTCTCTGCTTTTGAATATGCTATCTAGGTTGGTCATAACTTTCCTTCCAAGGAGTAAGCCTCTTTTAATTTCATGGCTGCAATCACCATCTGCAGTGATTTTGGAGCCCCAAAAAATAAAGTCTGACACTGTTTCCACTGTTTCCCCATCTATTTCCCATGAAGTGATGGGACCAGATGCCATGATCTTAGTTTTCTGAATGTTGAGCTTTAAGCAAACTTTTTCACTCTCCTCTTTCATTTTCATCAAACCTAGACAGCATATTAAAAAGCAGAGACATCACTTTGCTGACAAAGGTCCATACAGTCAAAGCTATGGTTTTTCCAGTAATCAAGTATGGATGTGAGAGTTGGACAGTAAAGAAGGTTGAGCGCCAAAAAATTGATGCTTTCGAATTGTGGTGCTAGAGAAGACTCCTGAAGTCCCTTGGACAGCAAGGAGATCAAACCAGTCAAACCTAAAGGAAATCAACGCTGAATATTCATTGGAACGACTGAAGATGAAGCTGAAGTTTCAATACTTTGGGCATCTGATGTCAAGAGCCGACTCACTGGAAAAGACCCTGAGGCTGGGAAAGATTGAAGGCAAAAGGAGAAGGGGGTGACAGAGGATGAGATGGTTGGATGGTATCACCAACTCAATGGACATGAGTTTGAGCAAACCCGGGGAGATGGTGAAGGACAGGGAAGCCTGGTGTGCTGCAGTCTATGGGGTCGCAAGGCATCGGACACGACTTCGTGACTGACCAGCAACAGCAAAGGGAGCAAGCAGCAGGTACACAGGGACGAGCCTTGCAGACAGACACGTTTAGGCAGACTGACTAGAACTGGTCTCTTACACTCTGGCTCCTTCTTTAATATCAGTGTTAAGTGAGCACAGTGTTAGTGAGCCCAAACCCACAGTGTCTCCACTTGGAACCTAAAGATCTCCAAAAAAATCGCCTGCTTCTGGAATTCAGCCTTCTCTCTTCTACAGGAACTGGTCACCTTTATCGAAGCCTGGCTCTGCAGCCCAGGAAGAAGTGGGGAGCTCAGATTCCAGGGGCAAACGCACAGCAGCTGTGCAGACTGTGCTCAGGGAAACGGGCCAAGCCCCGGGGGAGAGGTGGTTCCGTTGGAAAGATTCGTCTTGCTCATCGCACCTCCAGCAGCAGGATGGAGAGTTGTGGCCCGAGGAAGTCCAGAGGCTGTGCTTCAGGAACTTAATATTCGGGGGAAATTAATCCATCCCACAAATATGCAAGGCTTATACCAGCTCTGAGCAGGGCCACCTTGTCCTCCTACCTGGGGCTGCCTCAGACCAGAGCCCGTGATAGACCATTCAGTCCTCTTTCTGCCCCCCAGACAGACTCACACTCCTTTCTGTGGGAACTCCTGGTGGGGAGTGTGTGTGTCAGCTGTTCAGTTGTGTTGACCCTTTGCGACCCCATGGACTAGAGCCCCGCAAGGCTCCTCCGTCCATGGGATTTTCCAGGCAAGATTGCTGGAGTGGGTTGCTATTCCCTTCTCCAGGGGATCTTCCGAACCCAGGGATCAAACCCAGGTCTCCCACACTGCAGGGAGACTCTTTACCTAACTGAGCCACCAGGGAAGATTCTAGAACCCATGAACTAACAGGCAAACCATCACCCTGTGCTCACGGCCACGAAGGGGGTGGTTTGGGTGAAAAAATGGGGGACATTGAGTGGACAGGGAAGGCGGTTCTGATTGGATGACACTGTAGCTGAGACAGAGGGCAGGAGCAGGCAGTGGGTACCATGGAGGAAGGAGCAGGGCTACTGAGGATTCTGTTCCAGGATGAAGAGCAGATGTGAGTGGCTGGATGAATGAGAGGCATGTCTGAATCCTTGAGGAGGATATAAAATCAGCTCCAGTGGATTCAGGGTACGTTCTTGAACAGTAAAGAACAGGTGGGACTCATGGTCAGTGGGACTCTGTTGGGGGTACCCAAGACAGAAAGAGAGAGAGAATGCATTGAACATCAAATTAGAGTTCCACCCCTGGACCATCCTTCACTGGCTATGCTCCTTTGCAAGACTGGAGAGACATTCCTTACAGTCTCAGTGTCCTTCTGAGGTCAGACCTGGGGAATTAGAGATGCTGTCCCCGCCAACATGCCATCAGAGGGGCTCACCAAAATCCAGCAGGACATGGTCCACCATGATGCTGGCTGAGCCCCACACCACAGCATCATTGCTCGTACTAAAGTCAGCTGAATCAGGATGAGGATTCAGAGCCCAAATCCTCTGTCCTGCTCTGTAAGGGGCTGTGAGGCTTCTGGTCATTTCCCTTCTCCCTCTGAAACCCTGGGGTTGGAGATTAACCTCCTGTCTCTGCCTTTCTAAAGCAGGAGATTAGAAACAGTATCCAGTGTTCACACAGCATGTCCCAGCCAAGATTCTCAAAGCTCTGTACAAACATCAGCTCCACTTTGCCACAGTCCCGGGCTTGAGAGCTTGTTATTATTATAGGAACAGGGGAGCACAGGGTAGGTCAGGGCCAAATACCAAAGTTAATCTCAGACTGAGAAAAAAAATAGAAAAATACTCCCAGTCTAGCTTTCTTAATTCCAAAAAGTGCAACTTCAAATCCATATCATATATATTTCCTTAAAATTTTCTTACATATATTACCTGAAATATCATTCATAAATGTCAAGCTGCAGAACAATCCAGAACCAAATTTCATTTAAACCTAAATCATAAGACTTAAAAAAGAAATTGTCATGACTTTTAAAAATAATAAATGAAGTCTTCTAATGATTCTTAATAATTAGAAAAATTATTATTATAAACATTAATAATTATTAATCCCAAGACCAAAAGATAGCAAGAAACAAATATTCCCTGCTGGTGCCTTGATCGGCAACCTCTGGGACACCCTGGGATTTTCAATTACCTCAAAGTCAGGTGTGAAATTCTTAAAACTAAATTAATGTCGGAATTCCCTGCAGAGCCAGTGGTTAGGACTTGACACTTTCATTGCCATGGGCCTGGGTTCGATCCCTGTTTGGGGAACGAAGATCCCTCAAGCCATGTAATATGCCACCCCCCAAATTAAATTAATGAAATTATTGTTGATTCATTTTAATCTTAAAGACGGCAACATGGCATATTATATGTCTCATATTCCCATTGGGGCGTCCCTCGTAGCTCAGTTGGTAAAGAATCTGCCTGCAATGCAGAAGACCCCGGTTCCATCCCTGGGTTGGGAAGATCCCCTGGAGGAGGGCATGGCAACCCACTCCAGTATTCTTGCCTGGAAAATCCCATGGACAGAGGAGCCTGGCAGACTACAGTCCATGGGGTCAAAAGAGTCGGACACAACTTAGCGACTAAACCACCATCATATTCCCATTATATCTGAGTTGTCAAGGCCAAGAAATGGGATTTGTCATTAAAGATGAGGAAGTCTATGAAGAGGGCACCAGGAAATGACATTTATTGAGTTCCCACTACCTGCCAGACCTCAGAGGAGTCACATGCACACACATAATACCTTTTAACCACCCAGCGACACTGCAGCTGGGTATTGCCTTATTTCATAAATGAAGAGACAGAGAGTCAGAGAGGAAGTGACCTGCCAAGTTTATACAGCAAGACTCTGGATCCCCGACTCACTTCATTCTTACTCAGGGTCCACGTGAATCAGAAGACCATACGGCAGGGCCTCGTCTGCTAAGGTCAGAGTGAGGCTTTGGAAAAGGAAGGAGATAAGAAGGTGACGGAGGTTTAAGGTAAATCCCTAGAAGTATAGGTGCTGTTGGAGGTTGGGGAAGATAACTAGGCTTTGGGCAAATGGCCCAGACCTTACAGCAAGGCCAGCCTTTCCTTAGGTTTGTTTAAAAAAAAAAAAAAAAAAAAAAAGCCAGCATCTTGGTTTTCTCCTCCAAAACCAGCTGCAGGGATCCACCCAATGAGGCCTTCATATTTCTGAACTTACTGTGATCTAAAACAGGAATTCAGGGACTTCCCTGGTGGTGCCATGGCTAAGACTCTGTGCTGTCAATGCAGGGGGCTCAGGTTCAATCTCTGGACAGGGAGCTAGATCCCATGTGCCACAAGTAAGACTTGGCATAACCAAATAATAGGAAAAGGGGAGGACAGAGGATGAGATGGTTGGATGGCATCATCGACAAAATGGACATGAGTTTGGATGGGCTCTGGGAGTTGGTGATGGACAGGGAGGCCTGGCGTGCTGCAGCTCATGGGGTCACAAAGAGTCAGACACGACTGACTAACTGAACTGAACTAATAAAACACACAGGAACCAGCTGTTGGAGAAACCACATTGGTCCAAGATGCTGTCCTTGTAAGATTCAGGGAGCTCTGTGTCCTCGGGGTTGCTGTGGCCTGGGACAGCAGCCCACATTCAGTAACACCTGGCCACTCAGAACCTTCTGGCTCAAGGACTTTGCCCCCAGAGTTGAGGCCCAGTGCCCTATATGGCCCTGGCACATGGTAGTTGCTCAGGAAGCACTAGTTGAGTGAATACACTTGGCATCTGTCTTCAGGGTGATTACTCACAGGGTGACATTCAGACAAAGGGCCGACCGTCCTGTCAGTAAGGAAGGGATGATGGCTTTGTCTTCCATCCCCTTCAGGTGCTTGCGATGCGGTTTTCCTACCCTTGACAAAGACTAAGTGGAATCTGAGTGGCTGGGGCGGTGAAGACCTTGTCACAGAGTTGTAGTGAGTCCATGTTAATAATCTATTTATGGGTTGTACGGTTTTTATTACTCTCTGGAAGTACGAAGACAAGTTTGCAAAATAAAATCAATACCACAAAAATAGCTCTCCATAGAGGACTTTCTCAGGATGTTACTAAATTTGTGCCTGTAAAGGTCTGCAGTTGGGAGGATAGACGAGAAATGTCTAAATATACCAGACAAGATGAAGGAAATAGAAGATAGAGCAGAGGAATCGGGTTAAAAAACAAAACAAAACACCAGTCACCTCACTCGGGTATGCTGCAGGAAACCTGCTTTAGGACCAAGCAGGCAGAATTTTATTCTCTCCATGGACTAAGGAGCATTTTTCAGTGTCTGAGAGGGCAAAGAGAAAAGAGAGAAGTTTGGTCATTGTTGTCTTTATTTTTACTGAGGTAGACAGAGGTGATTGGAAAGAATTTCTTATAGCTTTGCTCTGGTGTGAGAGCTTTGGAAAGTCATGTGTTTGGGAAACCTATTCAGGTGGGTGACAATTCCTCCACTTTTATGGATCATGGAACCTCTACTGATCCTGCAAGACCCCACCGAAATGTCTCCTCCCCTTGGAAGACTTCCATGATTTGTCCCCCATTTCATTGTCATAATTGTAATGACTCAGTGTCTTATGTATATACGTTACTTATAGTGTCTATCATATTACGGAGATTATTTTTACACAACTAACACCAGATTCTCTCCTTGAAGGCAGGGTTGTGTTTTACGCTCTGTACATCCTGAATCTAGCAGATTGCCTGGCCCTTAGTTGATGCTCAATAAATCCTGTGGAATCAACGAAGTGACTCCCAGCCTCATTCTCTCCTAAATGCCTTTCTAGAACAGCTTCATGAGAGCTCCCAGAGGTTAAAGAACCAAAGCCTTAGAAGGCCAGGATTAGGAGCTAGACTTTACAGGGAGAGCCCCAAGAGGACGGCCGGGTGTCTCCCAACAGCTCCTCAAGTCTGAAGAAGAAAATGATTTCTTTTCACCAGACTGCAGTTACTAGTGTGTTGCCTGAGACAAGTCACTCCAGTCCTCCAATCCTCAGTCTTCTCATCTGCAAAGTGGGAATCATAATAAACCTTGGAAGGTGGCTGTGAAAATTGAATGTATTCGTTCCCATGACACGTGTAACAGACTGGGCACTTAACAGATGCTCAATAAACTTTAACATTGTCGTTGAAACTGAGGTCTGTGTAAAACACTGTGCTGGTTTTTTTAAATGTCAGTTTTATCTTCTTTTTCCATCTGTTTCCTTTAGTCCTTTCCTTTACTCTTTTACACTTAAAAAGCTAAAACATAGAAAAGAAAGTATAAAAGTAACGTCGTGGTGGAGCTCCAATGCCTCCTCTTCCATGCAGCCCTCCCTGCCTGCCACCAGGCCAGAGATTCTCCTATCTTTTTGCTCCCACACTGTTTGTACCATAACACAGCCCTTGTTGGCTAATCCCTATTGTGACATTCCCACTCCAAACCCAATCTGTGTGAGTGGGTTCATAGCTTCATCATGTTCTCAGTGGTTTCTCCTACTTTGAATACTCCTCTAATTTAGAAATAGGGCTGGATGTTTTGCGCGGGGCTAGATGTGCAAACAAGGCTCCAGCTGGGGAAAGCTGGTTCTAGCCAGATGAAGCAGACTCTTCTGTCTCTGGTAACAGGCATAATGATACCCACTTTGCTAATTTAGAGAGGTTCAGAAATGTAAATGGATAAGAGCTATGACAACGCATTGCAAATTAATGCAATGAAACCATGTTCCCCCTGTTTCTTCTATGACATGGGAACCCAAGTTCCCAGCAGGCTTTCCTAAATGGCAGCTAGGCACTCTCTCCCTCCCCCTGTAGATTTCTTTCGCTCCGTTCTGGGATTTTTAGGTGTCAGTTCTGTCTTGACCTGGAGGGGCTCACCAGACAGCGATTCCAGGGGCCTCGCTTTGCTGGAGGTCATTTCCAAAGTACAGCTGAAGCCTGAGGAAGACGGTTTCTTCCCTTCATGTCTAATCTTGTTCTCTTTGTCTGAAATGACTTCTTGTTTCCAAAATCTCAGGAAAGTGAAAAGTCCCTATACCCCAAAAGCCAAGGCTCCTCGACCACTCTCTTATGTGTAAGGCTGTAACCTCAAGGGGCAGCTGGAGGAGGTGTGTGTGGAGGAGTGAGTCTGTTTTATTTTTGCCAACATCCTAAGCTTATTTACACTTCAACAAAGAATTTTTCTTCTCTTCTGTGAAAGTGCAAATACAGGACTTCTTACCGACTTTTATGAACTCAAAATACCTTCAAACTCCACAGCCTCTAAAGTGCAAAAGTAGAATAAGTCCCAAGAAATGTATTGAAAAATACATTTATTCATTTTATTTTTAAAAAATTATTACTATTTTTACGTTAAAAAACAATTTGGCTGTCCCAGACGGTGTGTGGGTTATTAGTTCCCTGGCCAAGGATTGAACCCATGACCCCTGCCTCAGAAGCTTGGAATCTTAACCACTGGACAGCCAGGGAAGTCCCTATTTATTTAAATTGTATTTTTATACCTACATTCCCAGCTTATTATTTTCTCCTGAACATTTTTATTTACAAGTAAAATAATATGCAGATCCATTTCATAATATGCTAACATATCTTGAAACTAGCAAAATTTATACTAATTACCCAAATCTGATCAAAACCTTTGAGTGGGTGAAATCTGATGACCCCAGATGAGATCCAGAAAATCTCCTGAGAGTCTTTTATCCATTGTTCCTTATAGACCATTAGCAGAAAGACCTGCACGAGTGTGCACTAAACTGGCACAGATAAACAACTCATTTCAACGTAAGTGAAGAATGTTATGTACATATGTTAAAATTAAGTGAGATAGCTAACATATCTAGATTTTAAATCTCTGGGAGATTAGGTAATATCTGGACATAAGGTAAAAAAAGAAAAAAAAAGTAATTGTTAACAAAACCAAAAAAGTAAGTAATTAAATCAACCTTTTCATTTCCTGTCAAAGAAGTACTAATATTTTCTCCTTTACATGACAGGTATTATTTGAAGGGTAACTGTTTCCTGGCAACTCTACAAAGAGCAGGAGACAGGCTGTGGTCAGGCTGAGAGCTAAACATCATTCCTGTTCTTTTGTGGATTCAGCGTCTTGACTTGGGCTTCACCTCGTTCTGAGGTTGATAGTGGGGGCCTCTGTCATCCCGTTTTCTCTTTCTAGAGAACAGCATTAGGGGAGGGGCAAGATCCTAGGGAGGACGGGGGAAGGAAGGGGAACTAACATCGCTGGTTTTCTTATCTGGTTGTCTTAGCTTCAGTGGGGTAAGTTGCACTCTGGAACTTGGCCCCCTTTTCTCCAAGGAGCCCAGGGACCAGAGCCTGGGACTCACAGTCAGGGTCACCTGCCCACCCGCCAGCTCAGAGACCCCCTCCAGGAGCAAGAAGACAGCACCTACGGGCTTCCAGACTGACCTCAGACTTGCGTGGAAGAAAATAAAAAAAGAAGAAGCCCTTCCCCAAACACTCCCAAATGTCTCCCTGAAGAACGCAATGCACTCTTTAAAATAATTATTTTTCCATAGAACCTTTCTCAGTGGAAAGAACGGTGACAGCAGGTTAGACAGTTAGACAGCAGGTACAGTCCTCAGACTGACAGTTACCTGTTTGAGCCACACGTTTGTCGTCATCAGCTGATTCTTTTCATCCTAAGAAAAGGAAAAGTAAATTCAAATTAAGTGAAAATGTGTATTGGATTTTTTTCTTTTTTTTTTTTTTGTCACAAAGACTTCTTGAAATCTTACTTTTGAGCAGTCCAAAGTGGGAAGGATTCTCAACTTAAGAACAGTTAAATGGCATTGAGTGAGTGTTAGTCACTCAGTTGTGTCCGACTCTTTGCAACCCCCCTGGACTGCAGCCTGCCAGGCTCCCCTGTTCATGGGATATCCCAGCCAAGGATACTGGAGTGGGTTGCCATTCCCTTCTCCAGGGAATCTTACCACCCAGGGATTGAACCCAGGTCTCCTGCATTACAAGGCAGGTTCTTTACCATCTGAGCCACCAGGGAAGCCCCATGGCATTGGGACCCTACAATATTAGGCATATTTTGTTTAAAATGAAAATAATAATGAGAGCAAGTAGCAGTTCCTTGTGGTGATGTTTGCATAAATTGCATAACCAAAGGCACAGTAAGGGGTGAAGTTGAATGAAATGGAGCTAAATGGGAGGCGGGCCTTGTATGATTTTCTAGAAGGAATCTTGGGCTTTGAGTCAGTTGGGGGGTGGTGATGATGAATGGATATGGCCAATGGGGGAACATTGTTCTGGGACTTTGGGGACTGCAGTAGCATGGTTTTGCAGAATTTGGGTTATCAAAGTTCACAGATTTCCCCAGGAACCTCATGACAGAAATGTGGACTCAATAGGAAAATTAAGGTATGGGGTGTGTCAGGGAAAGATCTGGGGTCCCCAGGAGATCCAGGAGGGAATGGGGTCACCCAGGGACTCTCTCCAGGGCTGTCACCGCGGCTCTCTCTGCTCCGACCCCTGCCCGCCCTGGCTTGGCTCAGGGGACGCTGAGTCAGCCCCGGGCTCAGCCCCGTCTGCTCTTCACCTTGGCAGCTCCAGTAAACCCATCAGAGAGATGCCCTCCTAACCACGGCCCACCTCCCTCCAGCAAGAAGCCCCCCTCCGCCTACAAAAGTGTTGCCATGAAAATGACATTCTTTCCTTGGGTCACTTCACTGGCTTCCCGGGGCAGATTTTCTCTCATGCCGAGTTATTTTTAAAACTGAAATGGCAGACACAGGGAAAGAAAACAAAATCAAATCTTAGCCTTGACACGGGTGAAGGAATGCATGTTCTTTTCAGCTGAGGGCCAGGGATTACTCACCACATCCACCAGCTGAGAAATTTTCAATCCAAAGTAGACTTTTACAGTGTCGTTGGAATGTAATACGGGGCGAACCCATTTCTGGTAACCTTGGAATAAGTGTCTGAGCAGCGCATCTTCTTCTTCGGCTATGGACCTGAATCCCGCAGCAGCTGGATGAACAGGAGGGGACCCAAATTAACCGGGGAGGCGGGACAGCTGACCCCACATCCCCGAACTGGACCGTCGTGTGTTTCTAGACAGCCTGATTCAGCGAGGCAGGACTAAGGCTCCTGGGCTTCTCAGTCAACATTCTCCTGTTCTACCTCAGCTCCCTCCGCAACCACACGTAAATACTCTCCTTCTGTTTCTTTAATGTGGTCCCTGTCTGAGACTGTGGATATTCACCAACCATCCTGTGGTCATCCTTCTGTGATGGATGTGAAGTTGAATCAATATGCTGTACATCCTAAATTTACACAAGGCTATATGTTGATTACATCTCAATAAAACTGGAAGAAAAAAATAAATAAAGGTAGGCTCTATAGAGCCTATACTTTTCCCTGGAGGAGAGCATGGCAAACCACTCCAGTATTCTTGCCTGGAGAATCCCTATAGACAGAGAAGCCTGGTGGGCTACAGTCCATGGGGTCGCAAACGGTTGGACATGACTGAAGTGATTTAGCATGCATGCAGACTCTGTTCTTAAGCCAGAGCTTAATTTTTCATAGGACTTTCCCATCATGAGGTCATCACTTGACCCCCGAAGGATCACCCACAGTGCCCGCCTTGTCCTGTCTCACCTCCTGATGATTGCAGTCTCTGCCTGCATGCACTGCCCACCGCCGCGCCTGGCCTGGCCTCTCCACGTCCCTTTCACAATCTGTCTGTATTTGTCTTTGTCTGTCCTCCCCTCGGGGTCCACGAGGGCAGGCACACTCCACGTTGTTTGATGATGTTCATCCAGCACATAGCACAGTGCTCGGCCACACCAGGAGCTCACCGTGTATCTGTCTAATGAATGAGCCAATGGAGGGAGTGGCCAGGGCCGTTTCCCATGCATCCAGCCTGTGGTCACAGAACACCCACCACGTGGCCTGTCTGCTCTGTCCTTTCCTCCTGCGCAAGACTTCCCTTACAACAGCCAGCTTCTGACAACTCTTCTCTGCCCCTAAATGTTCGAAAGTCCTAATTTCAAGCTTTAACTCTCAAACTGAAGAAATGGTTTAGGAATGTGGTCTCAAGGTCAGTTTTGTTTCTTTTCAGGGCTGTGCTATCCAATTTCAAACCAGGAAGATTTTCATTGTTTTATACATATTTTTTAATTTAAAAGATTTTAAAAATTAATTAATTCTGGCTGCACCAGCATGTACAGGATCTTAGTCCCCTGACCTGGAATCAAACCTGTGCCCCCTGCATTGGAAGCTCAGAATCTTAACCACTGGACCACCAGGGAAGCCCCTCCTGGTTGTTTTAACTATGCTCCCCTTCCTCTGTCCAGGATGCTCTTCAGTCCTACAGTGACTCATTCCACACCCTCTGCTTTCCCATAGAAAACCTTCTCTTCCCACTGAGAGACACGCACATGATGGGCAAGGTCACGTGCAAGACACAGCCCCACGTTTGACCAATGAAAACCATGAGATGCTTTGTGGAAAGAAAAGCAAAGTCACACTCATTCCCCACAGATGCGTGGGACCTCCACTTCCCTGGGGAGATGATTCTCAGCGTAGTTGGTAACCCCCTCCCGGGGTGAGCAGGGCGTGGATAATGGGTCTGATGCTCTGGGTGCCGCACCCTCTCTCTTCTGCACCAGAAAGCTGATGAAGATGCATCTGAGTGGGGGAGGTGCGGCCTTACATTTGCGCTTACTAACTCAAAGGGCTGGGCTTTCCTGGTGGCTCAGTGGTTAAAAAAAAAAAAAAAAAAAAAAAACATCTGCAATGCAGGAGACGTGGGTTTGATCCCTGGGTCGGGAAAAATCCCCTAGAGAAGGAAATGACAATCCGCTCCAGTACTCTTGCCTGGGAAATCCCAAGGACATAGGAGCCTGGTGGGCAAAGCCCATGGGTTTGCAAAGAGTCAGACACAGCTGAGCACACCCACAGACACTCAAAGGGCTAGCCAGTCTTAAACTTGGATACTTCATCTATTCTTAGCCAGCAGAACTGCACTGAAGAGCAGGTCAGTGACTGGCGGCCAGGACAGCCCTCTGTACAGGCCCTAAAACCTTCCTGGAAATGTGGGCAGTGGGAGGAATAGAGAATCGAAATTTCTCGAAGCCATCTGAGAGAGGAGGCTGCCCTTCATGAATTCCCTACTGGATATCTGGGCTTAGCTTCCTTCCAAATACCAGGCAGCTCTGATGGCTCCCAACTCCTCTGCGGGTACCGCCCTGACCTCAGACCCTATCACCTCCCCCATGGATCCGTGCGCTGCCCGCTAATTGCTGCGCTCACCTCTTCACCGTCCGTTTTCCACCCAGCAGATGGATCATCGCTTAAAAGCTGGGGAGGATTATGTCAGCTTCCTGCTCAAATCCTCCCCGTGGTTTCCCATCAGACTTGGGAAAAAACAGCCCAGTTCTTACCATGGCCTCCCAGGCCCTTCAGAGTGCCTACCCACTCCCACCCGGGCCTCACCCCTCATCCCCAGGACCTCAGACACACCACACACACCACACACATACATCACATACACACCACACACACCACACACATCACACACACCACACACACATCATATCCACTACACACACCATACACACACTGTACTCACACCACACACCATACACACCACACACACCGCACACAGACCATACACATACCACACACCACACACACTACATATACAGCACACATCAAACCCACAACACCCACCACACAATACACCTACAGACACTACACACACACCACACACACCACACAAAGACCATACACACACCACACAACACACACACACTATACATACACCACACAACACACATACACTATACACACACCACACACACCACATTCACATCATACCCACCACACACACCACACATACCACATACACATCATATACATACCACGCACACCATACGCACACACACACACAACACACACCATACACACAACACACAGAGATCGTACCCAGCACACACACACCACACACATACCCAGCACGCACAATACACACACCACACATACCACAAACACCAGGCACCACATACCACACATACCCACCACACCCACACCATACCCACCACGAACACTACACACAACACACACACCCCACATCCATCACACACAACACCCACCGCACACACACACCATGCACCACTCACGCGTACCGAATGGGCTTCTTAGCTGGAACGGCCTGACGCCATCGTGGTTTGGGATGTGTGAGAAGCATCCTAAGAAGGGCAGAGACTGGGCCGCGGAACTTCCTTCCTGGCAGGATAACCTTATTGTCAGTTTGCAGGCAGTGGGAGCTGCGTGCTGGGAAGGGTCCCCTAAGACTGTGACCTGACCTTCCCCAGCCCCTGCAGCCCCCAAGCCCACCCACTCTGAGAGGACGGCTGGACCCTGCTCTTCACCAGCTTCCAGAGGGAAGCGAGCAGACGTGCTCTCAGGACTGTGTGGGTTCTGACCCTGTGATCCACGTCAGAAGCCAAGCTGCCATCTGAGTTGAGGAGGAAAAGGTGTAGCTCTGTCCTGGCTCTTACAGGCTGGATGTTTGTCCTGTAAAATCCATATGTTAAAGCCCGAACCCCCAGCATGACTGCATTTGGAGACGTGTGTGTGCCAAGTTGCTTCAGTCATGCCTGACTCATTGTGAACCTACTGGCTATAGCCCGCCAGGCTCCTCTGTCCATGGGATTCTCCAGGCAAGAATACTGGAGGGGGTTGCCATGCCCTCCTCCATGGGACCGTCCCAACCTAGGGATTGAGCCCACATCTCCTGCAGTTCCTGCACTGGCAGGTGGATTCTTTACCGCTGAGCCACCAGGGAAGCCAGCATTTGGAGACAGGACCTAAAAAGAGGTAATTAAGGTTAAATCCGATTATAGGGGTGGGGCCCTAGTCTGACAGGGCTGGGGTCCTCATAAGAAGAGGGGGAGACCCCTGGACTCTCCTCCGGGTAGCACAGAGGGGAGGTCATGTGGGGACACAGCCAGAGGCAGCTGTTTACAAGTCAGGAGGGAGCTCTCACCAAGCTTGCTGGCACCTTGCTCATGGATTTCTAGTCTCCAGGACGGTGAGAAAAGAAATTTCTTTCAAGCACCCAGTCTGTGGTATTTTGTTATGGTGGCCTGAGCTGACTAGTACAAAAGGGTCTTGACCAAAACAGACCTTACCAATAAAGAGAAGACAAAGGCCAAAGGTTGGCTGCTTTCTGCCTAGTATCTTCCCCAAATAGAAACTGAAGTCACTGATTTTATTGAAGCAGATGTAGAGGACAGGCCTGGTTTGTTCTTGTAAAATAGGATGTTATGAGGAAGGGCAAGGACTTCCATGTTGATTCTTCAAGGCTAGGGCCTCAATAAACATAAGCTGATTCTAGGGAATGAGCAAACGAATGAATAAATGCACGGAAGGCTATAATTTTCTTGAGGGGTTGGGGCACGGGACCAGCTCGTGGCTCCAGAAGATATAGAACCGCAGATGTTCTCTGGATTTCCAGGACAAGTGGTCTCAAGAAATAAATGGATTCCTTCTAATATACAACACAAACGGACTTATTTATGAAACAGAGACAGACTCACAGACATAGAGAAGAGCTTGGTGGTTGCCAAGGTGGGGGGTCGGGAGGGAAGGACTGGGAGGGTGGGATTAGCAGATGCCAACTGTGATGTATAAGATGCACAGGGACCTCCCTGGCGGCCCACTGGTCAAGAGTCTGCCTTCCAACGCAGGGGACGTGGGTTTGATCCCTGGTCACGGAAGTTAAGATTCCACATGCTGCAGGGCAACCAAAGCTTCACACAGCAACTACTGAGCCCTCGTGCTCTGGAGCCCAAGCACCACAACCGAGAGAAGCCTGCGTGCCACAGCTAGGGGACCTCACACGGCCCAGTGAAAAATCCCACGTGCAGCAAAGAGGGTCCCCTGGGCCCCACCTAAGACCCAATGCAGCCAAATTAACTAATCAATTAATTTAACAACATGGTCCCACTGTATAGCACAGGGACCTATATTCACTAGCCTATGGTAAACCATAATGGAGAAGAATATGAAAAAGTATCAATGCGCGTATAATTGAACCACTTTGTCATACAGCAGAAATCAGCACAACGCTGTACATCAACTATACTTCCATAAAACTTAAAAAGCAAATTAAAAAAAGAAAGAAACAGATTCCTGAGAGGTTGTATATAAAGCAAATTTTTGTAAACGGACTTATATTTCAAACTCATTAGATAAGACCACTCTTCTAAGACACATCTCAGTGATTCACTGACAAGTCAGAAAACTGCTCTTGGAAGATGAGTGAGCCTCCTCTCCGCTCTGCTGTGGGGGTTTCGTTTCCCAAAGTCAGCTCCCTGCGGGGAGGGATGGGAGAGCCTTTCAGCATTAATTAAAGAGGAGAGAAAGAGGAATGATAACGACATGAAGACAGTGGAGCTGGAAAGGACTTTCAAGACACATAAGCCCCTCACTTCACAGGTGAAGACCTGGGAGAGCTGGGAGGGGTCACCCGCAGAACAGGGGCGCTGTGGTCTTCTGACTCCCAACTTGTCATCCTTTCCACCAGCTCATGAAGTTCTTCGAGGATTGAGGAGGCAAAGACTGTTCCCCTCAGCGTGTCTCCCAGCCACGTAAAATCTGCTCCAGCAGTTCACATCTATGAATGCACACTCAATGTTGCTGCTATTTTTGTTGCTGTGGGGCTATCGCTGTATTTTCCAAACTGTTGTTTCAAGTTGTGTATCTTTGGGGAGCATGGTGTCCCGGGTGGTGTTTGTGTGGTCTTGGGGAGACACTCGAGCCTGCTGAGAGTGTTCTGTAGCCTGCCCCCAGCCTCCTCTGCAGCAGGAGGCATCCAGCAGGCTGCTTTGCTGTGGGTTTTGAGGGGCAGGGGTGGGCTTCTTGAATGGATGCTGCTCTGAGGTCACTCTCTGAGGAAGGGGATGCCCAGCGCTTTACAGTCACAGAACAGAGCCATCCTGCTTCAGACTTCCCCACGTTTCCCTGTAGCCTCCCCAACATACACATATAGCAAACACATACACGCCGTCTAATGCACACATACATCTTCAAAGAGTGTGCGCTGCCTGTTAGAAACGCTTTTCACCATCTCTTTTGGTGAAAAAAGGAATTTTGCTTCCCCCTGGAACTTCTTTCTCTCCTTTCTTCTCTTTTTCTTAGTCTTTTTTTTTTTTGCCTGCCATGTGGCTTGTGGGATTTTAGTTCTCTGACCAGGGACTGAAGGCTTGGCCTCAGCTGTGAAAGCACAGTCTTAACCACTGCACCGCCAGGGAACTCCTGTTTCTACTTGACTGTTTGCCCCGGTTTTCTTTGTCAAAATCTTTCCCCCGGGACCAGATAAGCAGCCCTGCAGGAAGAGGGCAAAAAAAAAAAAAAAAAAAGGGAAGAACCAGAGCACACCTGAGAGCAATGTGGAGGACGGACAGACAGACAGGGCTGCAACGCCCTGCCTGATCCTAGCAACATCCTCCGCTTGAAACTGGGCGGGGGCCGTGCTGCAGGAGGGCTCACTGCCCTCGGCTCAGGCCACCGAGTCTCTTGCCAAACTCATCACTCAATAGAAAGAAGAATCTAATTAATATTTATCCACATGGAGAGGCCCTGAACTCAGACTCAGAGACAGTTCCTGATTCCAGGCCGTGAAAACAGGGCCGTAGATGACGGGGAAGGTCTGGCCACCCACATACTCTGTGCCTTCAGGGTCTTGACATCCATGAAACAGCCACAAACGGGACCCCTTATTGCCCATATTTGCTGTTCCCCAAAATACAAAGAGGGCCGGCGTGTAAGCTGCAGCCTTGACTGGAGAACAGCTCTTCACCCCTGGCTGCAGCGGAGAAGGGATCCAGGTAACCGTAACTAGAGCTACCCCGGGACCAGGCGCTGGCTGTGATGAGCTTCGGGCTCTCTCCACACCAGAGGGTGGAATTGAAACAGATTTGGATCGGCTTCCCAGAACCAGCTTGAGACCAATTTTTCTTTGGAACCTACGACTTGAGGCTCTGCTCTCTTTATTCCTCAGGACTGTTTCCTCTCCTTTCTTTGGAGGCTCAGACTCTGTGCCCTCCTCACCCCCACATCAATAATCACTTTTATCAAAATTTTGACAAACTCTCTCACACTGAAATATGAATAACTGATAAAACCTAATAGATGATAAAAAGATGACAAAGTAATGAATATAACTGAAAAGAAGCAGACTCACAGGTAAAAAGAACAAACCAGTGGTTACCAGTGCGGACAGGGGAGGGTAATACGAGGCAGGGGATAAAGATGAACAAGCTATTAGGTATAAAATAAGGTACGAGGACATGTGTACAGCACAGAGAATATAGCCAATACTTTAGAGTAACTATGGAGGAAGTGTGGCTTTCCTGGTGGCTCAGTGGTAAAGAAGCCACCTGCCTATGCAAGAGATGTGGATTTTTATCCCTGGATTGGGAAGATCCCCCTGGAGAAGGAAATGGCAACACACTCCAGTATTCCTGCCTGGAGAATCCCATGGACAGGGCTACAGTCCACGGGGTCACAAAGAGTCAGACATGACTTTGTAACTGAACAGCAACATAAAGGGAGTATCACCTTTAAAAACTGTGAATCAGGACTTCCCTGGGGGCTCAGGGTAAAGACTCCACCTGCCAAGGTAGGAGAGATGGTTTCAAGCCCTGATCCAGGAAGATCCCACATGCCTCTAAGCCCGTGCGCCACAACCACTGAGCTGTGCGCTAGAGCCTGAGAACCTCAACAAGAGAAGCCACCGCAGTGAGAAGCCACCGCAGTGAGAAGCCCGAGCATCATGCCGAGGAGGAGGCCCTGCTCACTGCAACTAGAGGAAAGCCCAGCAGTGAAGGTCCAACGGCCAAAAGTAAACAAACAAATACAATAATTTAAAAATTGAGAGTCACCATGTTGTACTCCTGTAACATATAATATAAATGACCCCTACTTCAAACTTAATAGGTGAAACTTCCCATGATTATTTATGATTTTACTGAAAATGCCACCCCTGTTTATTCTCAGCTAGGAGAGAAAACAGATTATTGAAGAATTTCAAATCTCAGCAAGTATTGTTGAGAGAGGTATATACTTCGTTTGACACCTTTTGGTGTATTTTGATTTTGCCTTTCATTCATTATCACTACCTCATCCCCCAAAAAATCTTCCCACAAATAGTCTCTTCTGCCAACATGTATAGCTAGCTCTCAGGATGGACTCAAATAATAAATATTTGATGGCTTTTTGCTATCATAAGAGCTTCTCAGAACAACTATTTTATTCCTCCATGCATCCCCGACACTGGAACAATTCCTGGGATGTGGTAGACCTTCAATAAATATTTTTTTAATGAATAACACACATCTTGTGTTAAGAATGATGGGAAGAGGAATAAGATATTGTCCTATTTCTGGAGTGGACAAAAGTGTGGCCATAGACAGCAATCCTTCCACCAGGACCAGAAAAACAGAAATGAGGGCTTGTGCCTTGTCGTTTGAAAAAGGTAGCTTCGTGTGAGAAAGGGAAACTGTTTTCTTTACGATGAGCAGAGAAGTTAAAGAACTTAAGGAAAGGTGGCACAGATCTATAAATAGAAAGAGACTCTCCAGTGGATCTAGAAATGCTCACAAACTCCAGAGTTATCACAGGCGACTACATGGACTTGTTACAGATCTGTGACAGGTGCATACAGCTAGGCACACATTTCCAGACTCCCGCAGCACACGTACGAAAGCCGGGGGCCAGGCTCTCGTCTGATTCCAACCGGCTTATGCAGCTGTCACTGCGTGCAGAGAAGCAGGCGTGGGTGAACCTGCTGAGGGTGAGCCTGAGGGTTTATGCTAACCAGCCCTGCTGACCCAGGAGATGGTTTCTCTGCTGAAAGAATGCTGAGACTCAATTCCAGCATAGGAAATAGGATGCTCTAGTAATTAGCAGAGAAACATCAGACATGAATTGCATAGAAGCTGATTATGTTTATGATTAATTACATGCTAAAACACACAGAAGTTTATTATTATTTTTATGATTGGCAAGGTGCACTGCAAGTTTAGGATCAGTAGATGCAAACTATTTAGAATGTTTGCAACAACGAGGTCCCACTGTACGGCACAGGGAACTATATCCAGTCTCTTGGGATTAAAAAAAAAAGGAAAAAAAAAACCACTTTAAAAAATGTATATATTTGTATAACCAAGTGCCTTTGCTGTACAGCAGAGACTGACACAGCACTGTAAATCAACTACACTTCAATAAAAAAAAGACTTGGAAGAAATCAAATTCAGTGATATTTCAAACTGGATTCAATGCTCTCTGCACTTAGAAATGACTCTGTGTGTTTCTGAGCCCCAGGTTTGAGCACAGGCTACGTTTTTGAAGATATAATAATGTTCACGTGTGTGTGTGAGTCACAGGATTTTAAATCCAAGAGTTATTTCAGGACTTGGGCAAGTCGATCTCAGTGCCTCTGGTTCTCCGTCTGAAAATGACAATACTCCTATGTGGCCAAAACACTAGCGACAAATAAAGACAAATCGCTACAGGAACCACACTGTTTCCTCACCGTCTGTCCCCTGGCTCTGTATGGAGTCTGGTGTCAGGGGAAGGGCTTTCTGTTCTTAAGTTGCAGGAAACGTGAAATGATTCCCACACCCAGAAAGCTGGCAGGTGACGGTGCCCACTGTTCCCTAAACTTCCCAGTTATTTTCTCCCACTTTCCTTTCCTGCCCTCTGTCTCCTTTATTTGTCCTCATTCTTTAAATGCCTTTATTTTCTGGTGGATGATAGTCACAGAAAACTCACACAGCTTCACGGACATTTGCTTAACTGTGATGTAAAAACATACTAAATATACCTACATGCACAAATTTATGAAAGTGTTTTTATATCTGCACAATAGTTTGGACAATAAGCATCTATGCACAGCTAGAGTGATTGTTAATAAATACGATACTAAAATGTTGACATAATCCCTATGCCAAATATTTTAACAATTTTCTGAGTACCATTCAGTGCGCTTGATAACATTCCCCTGCTTTCATATCTTCCTACCAAGCTCATAGTGATTCCAAAGGAATAACACAGTCAATGGCAAAAGTATAAACATTATGGAATTCATATGCTTTCTTTAGCAATATACAGACTTCATGGAATTACTCATCGGAGCTACATTTTTAAAGGTTATCTTAAAGAGTAACCTAAAAATACCTACACATCACATTTTTTAATCCTGACATTATCAGCAGGGGCAACGATCAAGTTTTCATTTGCTTCAGCTTGAGCTTACCTGAGTGGGTGATACCAAGGACGCTGAACACCAGGATAAAGTCTGCAAGCATTATGATGTCGGCTGGACAGAGATAATGCCTTCCTCCTCTTTAACAACAGGATATTTCCATCAGAAAAGGGGGTTTTTGAAGAGAAAACGCAGAGCTTCAAAGTCCAGAGTGGAGCCCAGAGGACGCAGATACCTGGAGAGGGGAAACCAGGCTGAACCCGGCTGGTGTCAGTCCGAGGTCTCTGAAAGCACACCTCATTGATTCCCAGTCAGCTGTCAGATCCTGTAGGTCTGAGAACTATCTCTGGGTCCTAACTCCTGACTTATTAATTCACTCTCCCGCCAGGAGATGCGGGGCAGTGGAGGGGGGGGTGAAGGGTGAAGCCGGACAACAGCGAGAGCTCTGTGCTGTTTTGCTCATGCTTGGAGATCTGTGTAAAAGGGAGAAACCGTGAATGAAGACACGCAACACGGAAGCCAGTGCAAGTTTCTCCTACAGCGTTCTCCATCGTCGTTCATTTTGGACGTGCAGCTTAAGAACAGTGAATAAGAGTCAAAAGCTACAGATCCCAGTTATGAAACAAACCCTGGGGATGTTTGTACGTGGAGACGATGGTTAATAATGCTGCTGTATTCAGTCACTCAGTCGTGTCTGACTCTTAGCGACCCTATGGATTGCAGCCTGCCAGGCTCCTCTGTCCATGGGATTTCCCAGGCAAGAATTACTGGAGTGGGTTGCCATGCCTTCCCCTAGGGGATCCTCCTGACCCAGGGACCGAACCCGCATCTCCTGCATCTCTTGCATCACAGATGAATTGTTTACCGCTGAGCCACCAGGGAAGGCCATAGTTAATAATACTGTACTGCATATTTGAAAGTTGCTAAGAGAGTAGATCTTAAAAGCTCTCATCATGAGAGAAAAAAAACCTTTTTGTAACCGTGTGTACTTATGGGTGTTCACTGGACATGGTGGTTGTCATTTCACGAGGTATACAAATGCCCAATCTTTATGTGGTGACCCTGAAACTGACACAGTGTTATATGTCAATTGCCCCTCAGTTTTTAAAAATTTACTTCTATTTATTTATCGATATTTGGCTGCACTGGATCCTCACCGCTGCACCCGGGCTCTCTCTAGCTGCAGCGAGCCAGGGCTACTCTGCAGTTGTGTTGCACGACTTCTCATTGTGGGGCTTCTCTTGTTGCAGAGCACAGGCTCTAGGGTGTGCGGGCTGTCGCTGTGGCTCACGGACTTAGTTCCCTCGAAGCATGTGGGATCTTCCCAGACCAGGGATCAAACCTGTGTCCCCTGCATTGCAAGGCAGATTCTTAACTCCTGAACCACCAGGGAAGTTCCACATGTCAGTTTTTAAAACGAATGACCATGCCCTTCATCGCCCTGGTCTAGGGGCTCTGGCATGCTTCATGATCAGAGCATCCTCTGGGGTTCCCTGGAGCCCCCAGGGCCTGCGGATAATCCACAAGAGAAAGGACAGTTGGAATACTGTCTTTTTCTGTATCGCTCCCAGGACCTGGAGGCTGAAATCACCACCTCGTCTTTGGATTCACCTTGGTCGCAGTTGGTCTGATTCTCACCTAGCTCAGCTCTGTCCACACACAGAGGGTCCTCCAGGAATGCAAATCTGCTGATCAGGCAAGAGTAAGTGAGGGCTGGAAGGAGAAGAGGGCCTGGTAGGAGCAGAGTCCCCCGATGGGGCCCCAGTACTGGAGTAGCACCCTCCGGGCACTGCCAACCCACCCGGGGCCACACTGATTTAATCCAATCGAAAATTTCCCTCTACCTCATTAAGGCTCCTCTGAGAGCATCGGTGACTTCCAAACACCCGGTGATGCTCAGCAGGGTACCAGCTCGGAGTCCAGACAGACCTGCCAGGAAAGGCAGGACCACGTCCCCTCCTCCAGCTCCCTCTCCTCTCCGCTCCTCCAGAAACCCGGCCCCCACAGTCTCCATTCCCCAGACCACAGGCTCCTCGGGCCGGGCTGGGTCCTCTTACCCTCTCTCCCCAGCATCCCCAGAGCCCACTGCACGTGAGCGGTTTAGAAGGAAGAGGAAGGAAACAATTAGACACTGATCTCCCATCCATCTGAACCACATTCCAGGCCCGCTGTGAGTTTACAACGGTCTCAGGAATCAATTAGCCACTAACCCAGGGGTGCAGGAAGTGTCGCTGTTCTTCATTTTCAATAAATCAAAGAAAATGGAGCTTGCCATTCCACTGAGCAGGCAGGAAATACCATCTCTGTCATTTCAGGAGCTCAGGGCAGCAAAAGCCGCGTTTGCAGCCCCCAGTCACAAGCAGGCTGTCGCCTCTGGCCCATCTTGACGGCAGCGGAGGGTCGGCGGGCAGCCACGGGGTCCCAGTGGAAGAGGCGGCTCTGTTGCCCTTTCCTGGCCAGGAAGTGTGGGTGACAGGGTCCCCTAGTCGCTGGTCTCTGCTGCTGGAGGGGCCGGTCTCTGCTGCTGGAGGGGCCGGCCAGTCTCTGGGGATTTCTGGCCCATCTCCCTTTCGAAGACACTCACCTCATCTCCATCCTGCTCTAAAAACATCAAATAAGCCCTTCAGTGAGTTTACACTTGTGGTAAAAGCTGATGTCAAACAGGAAGAGAGGTTGTCTTTAATGGCTTCTGCTTTCAGTCTCTATAAACATATCAGCCCTAGCTCCTTTCTTGGGAAATGTAGGGGAAAGAAAACTACAGAGAACACAAATTTGTATCAATTCATGTCTCAAAAAATCATCCTGCACTGCGCCAGCGTGTGCTCTTTCCCTCACCTGTTCTTTGCTAAGTCGGGTCCAACTCCTATGATCGCATGGACTGTAGCCCACCAGGCTCCTCTGTCCATGGAATTCTCCAGGCAAGAATACTGGAGTGTGTTGCCATTTCCTTCTGCAGGGGATCTTCCCGACCCACTGATGGAACCCATGTGTCCCGCACCAGGAGGTGGATTCTTTACTGAGTGAGCCACCAGGGAAGCTCAAAAAACACGTGCACGCAGACACACACACCCCTTTGACCAGCTGTTTCTCGGGGGTCTGTCCCAGCAGACAGCCCTCCTCCTGCTCAATCACACTCCTCAGCTACATTGGAACTTTGTGCCACGCAGTGGACTGTAGCCCGCCAGGCTCCTCTGGCCATGGAATTCTCCATGAGGCTGCAATACTGGAGTGGGTAGCCCATCCCTTCTCCAGGGGATCTTCTTGACCCAGGGATCGAAGCTGGGTCTCCTGCATTGCAGGTGGATTCTTTACCAGCTGAGCCATCAGGGAAGCCCCATGTGTCCTATAACCAACAATAAACATCGACTGGGATGGGGGGGTGGGTCCACAGAGCAGAACAATCAGAAGGTCTCCATCATCAAGGGGACACATTTGCATCCTGAGAGCCAAGGAAAACCGCTGCTCATCCGTCACTGACCAAACATGCTCCCTGTGAGGACTGAGTCTGCTCCTTCCAGTGACTGGGGAACGCTGGCCAGATCACTTCCCGGAGAGACATTGTGAGAGTCACACGACAGAGCAGAAGGTGACGGGAAACAGCTGTGCTTTCACTTGAAGGTCTAAAAAGTTACGATTAGTGGACTTCCCTGGTGGTGTAGTGGATAAGAATCTGCCTGCCAATGCAGGGGACGTGGACTCCATCTCTGGTCCAGGAAGACCATCATGCCTCGAACAATGCCTTGAACAATGAAACCCATGTGCCACAACTACTGAGCCTGCGTGCTGTAACCACGGAAGTCTGTGCACCTAGAGCCCGTGCTCCAGAACAAGAGAAGCACCGCAGGGAGAAGCCCGCGCCCCGCCATGAAGAGTAGCCCCTGCTCGCAGAAATTAGAGAAAGTTCTCCCAGCGGCGAACACCCAGTGCAGCCACAAAGAAAAAAAAAAGAGTTATGATTAGTATTTTTTAAACTGTAAAAGTAGTACAATCCTAACAGTACACTGAAAGTAAGATTCACAATCCATCTTCCTAATCTAATCACCGTTAAGATGTTGGTCTATTTCTCTCCAGTGTACACGCTCCTGCATGCTTGCTCACACACACACAGAGTTGTTATCTAGTTTGTATACAACTTTATCCTTCAGTTGAACTGCTACTACTAGTTGAACTGCTATTTGACACCATTATAAAGGAGAATGTTTTGGTATCAACTTTGAAAACAGAAGAAACTTTGATCTCTGTTCTGCAACCTTTTATCCCTATGTGAATAAAACTGTTATCTCTTTACATCAGAGTCTTGAGAGTGGGCTATCGTGTATATTTCATGTTTGTTCTCTGTTACACGTCTTTCTTATTCAAGAGCCTATTCTATAAATATCTTACAGAGTTCGAAAAACTAAATTCCATTGAGGCGTTCAGTTAATGAGTTGCCTTCCTTGCAAAGAATGACAGTACAGTTACATAGTACTGAGTCTGCAGGTTGCTGTGAGAATGGCGTCCAGACTGTCTGGGATACTGTCTTTGTTTAGGGAAATGCATTTTAAGAAAGTTACATATGTTCATCTGGGGTTGCAGGGGCTGGGGAGCGGGGGAAAGTCAGGAGACCCAGAGTCCAAGAGGAAGGAGTTTAGATCCAAAAATTAAGTCTGAGAAAGCTGTCTTTCTGCTATGAAATGTTTACTCTCGACAGTTAAGTCCTCCATGCCAACACCATTTTACAGGCCAGATACTGAGGCCCAGGGAGCAGGAGTCATTGTCCTGGGTCACATGGGTAGAACTGGGCCAGAATCCTGTAAAGAAAGAAAGAAAGTGAAGTCACTCAGTCATGTCTTACTCTTTGTGACCCCATGGACTGTAGCTTACCAGGCTCCTCTGTCCATGGGGTTCTCCAGGCAAGAATACTGGAGTGGGTTGACAAATCCTTTTCCAGGGGATCTTTCCGACTCAGGGATCGAACCTGGGTCTCCCACATTGTAGGCAGGTGCTTTACCATCTGAGCCACCAGGGAAGAATCACATAAGCTGCTATGAAGGAGACCATACCAGCTCACAGAGAAACGGGTGTGGAGAGGACACCCAGCCTGGCTTCTGAAGACCCATCCACACCCTCCCTCCCTGGCTGTCCATCAAGGAGGTCCCTGCCCTCTTCTCTGGGCCCTTCCTGTGTCCTCAGACATTCCTGCAGCCTGTCTGCTGACATCTGGTCACAGTCATTGGAGTTTCAGATGCTCGGCCACCAGCAGTGGGAAGGACTGGTGATGGGAGTTTGCGCTCGTAGGAGTCAGAGGGCTGGAAGCTCAGTGCCTGAAAAATCTCACTGCCCTCCAACATAATCCCCATTGACGGCTACAGTTTCACTCTAAAGAGAATTCCTTTTTTCCCCCCCTGATTTACTCATTTTTTAATTCTTAAATTTAAGAATTTCCTAATTTTTCATTCTAAATTCCTGATTTACTTACAACTTATAAATAAACTTTAAATTAACATATTACAGTTAACATATTAAACTTAAGTTAATTCTAATTTGGCTTAAACCTTTACTAAAACCAGGACCCTAATAGGTTTTACTAAATTTACTATAAAACCAGACCCTTTTTCTGGTTCTGCACGTTGTGTGACATCCTCGCAGTAGTAACATTGCTTATTATGCGTAGCGATTTGAAAATCACGGTTTTAAAATAAGTGTCGAATTCTTCCCTGAGCTCAAAGGATGAAAGCCAAGGGCTGCTGGGGGCCTTTGTGCTCCCTCGGGTCCGCGGAGCAGAGCCCGGACCAGCGGTGCAGTGGGCACCGACGCCCCCTGCTGGACTGTGCTCAGACTGCAGGTTAGCGCCAAGAGGCCCCTTTCCGAAGGGTGTGTACTTTAGATGTCATTTCTTCCTTAAACTTTAAAAAATAAAATAGCAAAACAAACACAGCCTGCCTGAACTCAAAACGAAGCACTCGAAGACAGCAGGCTGTTGGCCCAACAGTTCCAGAGAACCCATTCGGGCTGAGTTGATGCCCCCACGGCAGGAGTCAGCCCAGCCCCAGGGCTGGAAGGGTCCGCTCTGCCAGTCCTGGCGTTTGTTCAGAAAGAGGGTTTAAGCAGAGGGAAGAAACCATCTGTAAAGTTATCACCCACGCCAGTGCTTCCCAGTCATTCTGGGATGCTTTCCCTGGGACTTCTGCTTCAGTGGGTCTGGAAGGCGGCCCTTGTGGCTTATGGACCACAGACCACTGACCAGTATCCTCTTCCAAGTTCGGTACCGCAAGGACCCAGAGAAACACTCAATGACAGGGAACTAACCACATGAAACACGGAGACGAGGAGGAGCATGAGAGCAGCCAGACCACGAGGACCCAAAGGCCCAGCAGTCCTAGAACCTCCGTGTCCTCCGGAGGCTGGCTCTTAACACCAGAGGGGACACCCCTGGCTCGGGCAGGGGAGAGGTGGATTTCTCATTGTTTTTCTGCTTAAAAAAAAAAGTATCTAAGAAGACAATTCGGATTATACAAATATTTGACCCTTCATGTAGTGGATGGGCTCCCCTTAATGGCTCAGTTGGTAAAGAATCTGCCTGCAATGCAAGAGACCCCAGTTTGATTCCTGGGTCTGGAAGATCCGCTGGAGAAGGGATAGGCTACCCACTCCACTATTCTTAGGCTTCCCTTGTGGCTCAGCTGGTAAAGAATCCACCTACAACACAGGAGACCCTGGTTCGATACCTGGGTTGGGAAGATCCTGGACTGGAGAAGGGAAAGGCCACCCACTCCAGAATTCTGGTCTGGAGGTATAGTCCATGGGGTTGCATGGATAGATCTTGTTTTTGGAAAACTGCAAAATAAGGCAGAAGGCAGGGAGCTTTTATAGGATAAAGAATAAAAAACAAGGGAGAGAAGAATGGAAAATATCCAGTTGGCTAGGGCACCAGGGTGAACCTGATTTGGACGGGAAGCCCAGCCTTGGGTGGTGAGTGGGGTCACTGACTCACTGACTGCATTTGCCCCGTGAATCCAGGTCAAGTGGCCTTTAGGGCACACGAAAGTCACCTAAGTTTCTCTTTGCTATGGCAGCACCCCACCCAGGAGCAGCACCACTGTGGGCCTAGAAATTCCCTTCCACACGCCTCATCTCGCTCTTCACCTGCTTGTTTGGTTTCCCGTCTGAGGGGTCACCTCCTCCTCTTTGAATGACACGAACTGCCTTCACTGTTGTCATCATTTTTCAGGGCTGTCTCCCGGTCAGGGTAACAACTGAGCCACTCCTGGTCTGATTTTCCAAGGCTTGCACCATGCCGAGGCATGTTACTTCCTCCTAGGCTCTGCATCCTCAGCAGTGGGGCTTGCTTCAAGCTGCAGGACAAGTGGTCAGACAGCCAGGCTTCCCCTTGGCCTGGGGAACAGGATCCTGTGGATTCTGCTTATTCTACAAAGTAAGTTCTGTAGTCAAAGGAGCCTCCTTGCCCTCCTGATGGGGGTGCCTCCAGGTGGGCCCTGGACCCAGGCGAGTGGACCCAGGTGAGTGGTCCCAGGCGAGTGGGCCCAGGCGAGTGGGCCCAGGTGCCCTCAGCAGATGTGCTGAAGGACCTCCAGAGGCTGAAGGGAAAGAAGGCCAGGGGTGGAGGCCAAATTTGTAATCAGGGCAGAGGGCATCCCTGGGTCAGGGGTAGGGACTGGGTCTGAAATCCTCAGGAGCAGCAGGGAGGGAGGAAAGTTGGAAGGAAGAAGAGAGCGTGGGATCTCAGTTGTGGGCACATAGCTGGCTGCTCTGGGATGGTTTTATTGAGGCTCAGACAGCGGTGTGGGGGCGAGTTGTCCTAGTTACTTGCCCTGGGCCAGGGTTAATTGCAGGTAACTCTTCAGTTATCATCCTCAAAAGAGTTGTGGTGTGTGGGCAGAACCCTGACCTACTCCTAGGGACCCTGCGTTTGCCCCTAATTAATCATGTGATCTTGGATGAATAATCTGTTGTGGTGTCAGATTCCTCCTCTATTGGGTGAAGATGCTGAATTAGATTAGTTGTTCTCAATGTTCCTTTGGGGAGCTTTTCAAAAACACTGATCCCTGGTGTTGCACCCAGGCATTTTAGACCAGAATTTAACTGGTTTACTGAGAGGCCCGGGAATCAGATATTTTTTAAGCTCTCCAGGTGATTCTAAGCTATAGCCAGAGTGTTGATCCACAGACCAAAAGAACTCTGTGTCCCCTTTGGGTTTGAAATTCTATGAGTCTGGATGGTAAGTAGGGAAACCAACCACCCCAGTTTGCCCAGGACTCTCCCAGTTTTAAAACTGAAACTCCTTGGCCCCAGCAACCTCTGAGTCTCAGGCCATGGTCTACATCACTCCCCGTCTGACATGGTACAAAAAGAGAGAAGAACTTAGGCCTGCTCAGAGCTCTCCACGGTGTGCTGTGAGCGTGGGTTTTGTGTGTGACGTCACTGGGCCTGTTGGTAAGCAAATATATGACTCAGCCACTCACCTGCCTCATAATTGCCGTGTGTGCAGCTAAGTACACATTTGGATAAAGCTTACCTCCTGTGGATTTCTAAAGATTATACATCAACCATCCTAGCCTGTTTCCTGTTCTCCAACCTGATGCTTTGAGAAAGCATGCTTTTATTTTTTCTTTCTGACTCTAGTAAAAGGAAGAAAAAGTAAGAGCAGAATAGTTTTAAAAGACATTCATTCATTCAGATCTATCCAGCCTCTGCCTTCTCTGCCCCGTGTCCATTCCACACCAAGTCATATTTTTCTACCTTCAAGACACCTCAAACATATCCCTTCCAATTGCCCTACATCTATCACTCTTGGGCAATAGTTCTCATATTTGAGGGACATTAGAGTCATCTGACAAGCGTGTTGCAGTGATAATTCCAGGGCTGGAGTTTCTGGTTCAGGAGGTCTGGAGTGGAACCGATTTTTCATGGTTCCCATAAGATCTCAGTTTCCAACAAGGTTCCAGGTGTCACCCCCTACATTCAGGGTGATGCGTGGAGATCTGGCAGGTGCGACTCCAGACTTCAGAAGAGGGACATGACTCTTGAGCTGTGGGCTTTAAAAAAACTTGTGGCGAGATACACACAACATAAATTTGCCATCGTGACCATTTTTAAGTGTGAGTTTGGTTGTGTTAAGCACATTCCCGCTGCTGTGCAGCCGCCACCACTGCCTGCCTCCAGAACTCTTAATCTTGCAAAATGGAAACTCTTCCCATTAATCTATAACTCCCCACCCGTCACCCCCATCCCAGCCCTGGCAACCACCGTTCCAGTTCTCTGTCTGAGGCAGAACGGTAGAGCTTTATCCGTCTTGTTGTGACTGGCTTACTTCTCTCAACACAGTTTTCTCAAGATCCATCCGTGTTGCAGCCTGTATCAGAATTTCCTTCCTTTTAAAGGCCCGATAGTATTCCATTTGGAGAAGGAAATGGCAACCCACTCCAGTGTTCTTGCCTGGAGAATCCCATGGATGAAGAAGCCTGGTGGGCTGCAGTCCATGGGGTCGCACAGAGTCGGACACGACTGAAGCGACTCAGCAGCAGCAGCAGCAGCATTCCATTTAACTGTATGGACAACATCTTGCTTATTCACTCCCCCATCGATGGGCATTTGGGTTGTTTCTGCCTTTCGTGAATCATGCTGCTATGAACATGGGTGTGCAAATGTCTCTTTGAGTCTCTGCTTTCAGTTCTTTTGAGTTGGAAGTGAAACTGCTGGATCATGTGGTATTTCTATTTTTACTTTTTTGAGGACCCTCTATACTGGTTTTCATGATGACTGAACCATTTTACACTCCCATCTGCAGTCCACAAGCATTCCGATTTCCCCACATCCTCACCAACACTTGTTATTTTCTGAATTTTTGATAGTAGCCATGCGGGGTTTTGGCATTTTTAATATACATGATTAAGGAAATTTGAGAAATTGACATCTTAAAAAATCCTTAATGAGAACTTAATGAAGGAGAGAGCATAAACATATTGGGTTGGCCAAAAAGTTCGTACTAAACCAGTGTGGCCAACCCAATACTTTGAAAAAAAAACCCTGACATGTTTTGCTGAGACTTCTTTCATCCTCTCCCTTTGCCTTCACTCTCTCCCTTCTTCCTTTTTCTCTGCTATTCTGCTCCCATATCTGTGCATTCCTTAGTGACTTCTGTCCAACCCTCCATCTTATAGAACCATCATCTTACCCACAAGGCAAGCCGTGTCCCTCTCAAAGCTACTTACATCTTTTTTAAGCCAAGAGCAAATTCTGAATCAGGTTTTAAGCAGTGGCTGTTTGGGTGAATCCTTGGGAGCTTCTTAAACCACATCCATCTTTTTCCAAAGTGACAAAACTATTGTACTTTGCATTATAAAAGGATAAAATGGGAGGCTAAGGTATTACTTTTTGTTCTTTGCAACTGCTGACAACAATTTATAATTTCTTGCTGATCAGAGGCACAGGTTTTAGAATTACCTCTCCTTTGCATTAAACAAAAAGGTAAGATATACATATCAGAGAAACAAAGATACGTATAGGTGGCTCATAGAAAAGAAAACAGAGATTATCCTTCTTTCTCATGGTCGGTATGCTTTATTTTATGTTTTTGTGAATTGTAGATTTTGGAGATAATTGGAGGACCCAGCTGACCACTGAAGGGTGAGACTGGAAATATGGAATTTCATCCCTAAAGGGTTGGAAACAAAGACCTCAATAGTGGGAAAAGGGTCTCAGCAGATGAGGCATCTGGCCCACAGAGAGATCCCCCTTCCCTTTCACAACACAAATTTTTTTGGCCCCAAGAGTGACATAAGAAACATTCAAATAATTGGAACTTGAAGGTCGTGGAATGAGTTCTCGATTTCCGTGTGCCATCTACGGGACATTATATGCATGTATAGTATTTCTTAACTGCTAGTTAAATGCTAATATAGGTGTTAAAAAGGTAATACTGTCCAGGGACTACAGGCTCTAGCAAGTGGCTGCAGACTGATAGACCCATGACAGGACGGCCCCTTGATGCTTTAAAGATTGTCCTCTTAGACTAACGGGCCTCAGAGGAGCGCTCGCGAGGGGAAGAAGGGCACCGTGTCCGGCATGTCCGCTGAGCCACCTCGGAGATGAGCAGGGTGCCCTGCTGCAGACAGCCTGTCCTTACCCGAGAGCACGGGCCCTCCCAGACAAGGTGAAGGCGTGTGCGTTTGGGGACAGTGAAGCAGGTCGATTTCTGGCTTAGTCAACCATGTGAAGACTACTGTTTAAAAATAGCCGCTGTTCAGAATAGACTATTCGGTATTAATCAGTAAGTGTCCCGTGGACAGGGGAGCCTGGCAGACTGCAGTTCATTGGCTCACAAAGAGTCGGACACAACTTAGCAACTGAATACACAAGCACCCTCTTGAAAGCCAGTTGTGAGATTCATGTGTGATAGAGACTGTGACTGATGGACTTCCCTGGTGGTCCAGTGATTCAGAATCCGCCTGCCAATGTGGCGGACATGGGTTCGATCCCTGGTCTGGGAAGATTCCACAGGCCTCCAGGCAACTAAGCCTGTGTGCCATCACTACTGAGCCCGTGAGCCTAGCGCCTGCGCTCTGCCACAAGAGCAGTCACCGCAGAGAGAATTCTACGTGCCACAGCTAGGGAGGAGCCCCTCTTGCCACAACTAGAGAAAAGCCTGCTCACCACAACGAAGACCCAGCACAGCCAAAATAAATAAATATATAAAAGAAACTGTGACTTATATCAAAAGTGATGAGACAGAGTCCTGTCCTCAATGACATTTCCCATCTAGAATTGCCAGCCCTTTCTTACTTACAATGGCTATGACTCCAGCTCACACCTGCTTAGAATAGATGGTGGGGAGACTTAGCGCAGTGGTCCTGGGGGGTTTGCGGAGCCAAGGGAGGCTCTGTGTACTCAGCAAAGCTGTAATCAGGACTTGCAGCAGTGTGGAGGCCAGGAGCAGGGCTCAAAGTCAGCACGACGTCCTCTCCCCAGGTGATGCTCTGGCCCCCTCGAGTGGAGACAGATTTCTCCACGTGATGGACAATATGGCACCTAGTAACCCAGCCTCACATGTGCCTTTCAACAGCCCTGGCCCAAGGGGAAGGAGGCTTCTCTCCCAACTCTGAAGATGTCATAAAGGGATTTTGGCTCCAGGTCACTGTGGCCAGGGCCAAGGTTCTACAGTGAACCTGGTCTTGTGCCTCCTCCATAGCTAAGGAGCCAGGCAGGGTCCTCTACAAGAAGCAGAAAGGGTTTGGTGTCAGATGGAATCATGGTGGCAAGAAGACCCTGGGCACAGAGCAGCCCTGGCAGGCAGTCTGCCCCTGGGAGGGCCGCCTCCCAGCCCGGAGTGTCCACTCACTGCGGCCACACCCACTGGGGCTCTCCACCCACCTGGGCACTGTAGCCATGTGGGTCATCTGTGAATCCATGAACTGAATCACCAAAAACATTTAACTGGGGAGGTTTCGGGTTCACTTCCTTCTACATCAGAGTGACCACAAAGGAAACGTTACGGCCCTTAGATTTGATTGAGAAAGCTTGATTAAACTCTCCTTGATTTCACCAGCTCTGCAATTCTGTGTGAATTCTCCATGGCCTGACTCCAGGCAGAAGAGGCCCTGGACACCAACCATTGTCATGATGCTTTTGTTTTGTTACCATCTTATCTGGTCCCCTCTACCCCCACCCCACCCAGTGGCTGTCACAGAGTCGTGGGGTCCACGTCTCACTGATCCCTTCCCAGTGGCTTATCAGTAGGGGGTGTTGGAAGTCTGGGGCAGAGACAAGTGGGAGCCAGTTCTTGGGTTTTGAGTATAGGCTCTCCCGTCTGGTCAGTTTAATCCAGTGCTTCTCAACTGGGGGCCATCTTGGTTGTCATACCGGGACTCCCGACAGGGAGAGACCAGGGACACTACAAGCACCCCATAGGGCACAGGGAAACCTGCAGCAAAGACTCGTTCTGCCCAAATGTCAGCATGCTGAGGGCAGGTTCTGCTTCTGATCCAACATGCAGTAGGAGTCCAGTTCTCTGCAGGGTGAAGGCTAGGTGTCAGATAAAGTGAGAGACAGTCCTAGATGTGCCAGGAAGTGTCGAAGAGTGGGCATCCGTGGATCTTCTTCAGCCTGCGGCCTTGGGACATCAGTAGTGCTAAAGTGGACAAGCGAGTCCAGAAGCGCTCCTGTTCTGACTCGTTGTTGCCAAGGGGGCAGGGAGGGATGGAGTGAGAGTTTGGGTTTAGCAGATGCAGACTGTTACATGTAGGGTGGATAAATAACAAGGCCCTTCTCTGCAGCACAGGAAACTCTATTCACTATCCGGTGACCAACCGTAAGGGAAAAGAATATGAAGAAGAATGTCAGCTCAGTTCAGTTCAGTCGCTCAGTCGTGTCCCACTCTTTTCGACCCCATGAACCGCAGCATGCCAGGCCTCCCTGTCCATCACCAGCTCCCGGAGTTCACTCAAACTCACGTCCATCTAGTCGGTGATGCCATCCAGCCATCTCATCCTCTGTCATCCCCTTCTCCTCCTGCCATCAATCTTTCCCAGCATCAGGGTCTTTTCCAATGAGTCAGCTCTTTGCATCCGGTGGCCAAAGGATTGGAGTTTCAGCTTCAACATCAGTCCTTCCAATGAACACCCAGGACTAATCTCCTTTAGGATGAATTGGTTGGATCTCCTTGCAGTCCAAGGGACTCTCAAGAGTCTTCTCCAAAACCACAGTTCAAAAGCATCAGTTCTTCGGCGCTCAGCTTTCTTTATAGTCCAACTCTCACAACTGAATTACTTTGCTGTACAGAAGAAATATGGATACAGCAGAAAAACGGATGGCATCACCAACTCAATGGACACAAGTTTGAGTAAACTCCAGGAGTTGGTGATGGACATGGAGGCCTGGCGTGCTGCAGTCCATGGGGTCGCAAAGAGTCAGACACGACTGAGCGACTGAACTGAACTGAACTGAGCAGTAAAAATAATGCAACATTGCAAATCAACTATACTTCAATAAGATAAATTAAAAACACAAACAAACCACTTCAGTTCTAACAAACCCTAGAGACTCAGCAGCCTTGAATCAAACAATTCCCTTCATGGTCGCAGGCTGAGCTTTCACCAGCCTGGAAGCAGTTCTCAGTCATCCCACCCCCCTCCCTTGGGTGGAAGGACCTTGATTTTCCAGGCTCCCAGGCTGGGGGGGTAGCGGGAGGCTGGTTCTAAAGAGAAATTCACCCTTTCTTTACACATGGAGCCTTTGGTGAAAAACCCAAGTATCTATCTATCTGTTTGTATATCTATGTATTATATATATATATATAATTTCAAACTAACTTGGTTCTTAATGTTGCCAATTCCCATAAGAGAAAATGTGAGATTAAAACCTACTCTTATCACTGGAAAAATTTCATCATGGGACACAAAGCATGGGAACAGGACATATTTCAACCAAGAGGAACCCTGAGAAAAATACCACTTAGATGTAATTATATTTCATCACAGACACAATAGACGTGGAGCAGAGAGGATGAGGAGAGGCTTTCTCTAATCGCGAAGCCCTGAGGAGGACTTACCACAGAGAAAACACGCATTTAGGAAGGATCAGTTTTGTTTTTCTTTCTTTCTTGTTGTTGTGCCAGGGGGCATGTGGGTTCTTAGTTCCCTGACCAGGGATCAAACCCGTGCCCCCTGCATTGGAAGCACGGAGTCTCAACCACTGGACTGCAGGGAAGTCCTAGGAAGGATGGTTAAGCTGTTTTACTGGAGACGTAAGGTTTCATCCATCTGTCCATCCACCATGCATCGTTCGTTCATTCTGATTTCCTACTCTGTTCGGGGGAGCCAGTGCTGAAGGCATGAAGAATAAAATAAAACAAGAATCAGAGGGTGACTCCCACTCTCAGAAGCTGAGAAACTGGATGTGCACTTTGCCACGAGGAGGAGGTCCTGCATCACCCGCCACGTTCTAATTTCTGATCCTGAATTGAGCCAGGCTGTCCTCACTCACGTGGGAAACAGGCTGAGAAATTCCATTTCACCTGGAATTAAGACGCGGGTCTATCTTGTGCTCTAGGGGGCGCCGTTACATAGAACGCACATGTCTGAGGCTCCTGGCTGACGAAGAACATGGCTTTTCTTTTTTAAAATATGGTTTAATTAGAGTAGAGCTGCTTTACAACGTTGTATTAGTTTCTGCTGTACAGCAAAGCAAATCCGCTTTTATTTGCACAGATCCCCTCTTTTTTGGGTTTCCTCCCCATTTAGCTCCCCACGGAGTACTGAGGAGGGTTCCCGGTGCTGAGCAGCAGGTCCCCGTTAGTTACCTGTTTTGCACATGGTGCTGTGTGCTTTCCCTGTGTCAGGTACTTGGGGGTCAGGGTATCTTAGAGAAGTTTGCTGTCCTGGAGGATTCAGGAGGGAAAGTCCTCTGAGATTTTTTTTTTTTTAAGTTAAAGTGTAACATACACCAAGGGAAGTGTGTAGGTACTAAAGACAAGACTCAGTGAGTCTTTGCACAGCTGCACACCCAGGCGACTATCTTTCAAATGAAGATAGGGATCATCTCCAAGCCCCTGAAGATTCCTCCTCCAGCTTCCCAGACCACACCCCCTCCCTCAAGGGTTATTCTGATTTTATCATCATGTGTGGCTTTACCTATCTTGAACTTCATAAAAATGGGAACTCTTCCCTGGTGGCTTAGACGGTAAAGCATCTGCCTACAACGCGGGAGACCTGGATTCAATCCCTGGATCGGGAAGACCTCCTGGAGAAGGAAATGGCAACCCACTCCAGTATTCTTGCCTGGAAAATCCCATGGACGGAGGAACCTGGTTAGGCTACAATCCACGGGGTCACAAAGAGTCGGACACGACTGAGCGACTTCCCTCTCTCACTCCCTCATGCCTATATACCCTTCTTTTTTTTTTTTTTATCTGCTTCTTTGGTCCACATTCAAGCCTGCATATCATCCATGTTGATGTGTTTGGCACTGGTCTGATCTCTATTACCCAGAATCCCACCAGAGGGAGGCACTCAGAGGTCTGTACCCATTCTGACACTGGTGGGCCTTTGGGTGGTTGGCAGCTCCGGCTGCTGTGACAAAGACAACACGGACAAGTCTTTCGGAGCCTGTTACTCTCGCCGCACATGGGGAGTAGAATCTGAGCGTATTTTTTCAATTCTAAAAATATTCCTAGATAAAACATGCTAGTTTTAAGATAAAACACACTAGTTTTTAATCTCTGAATATGCATGTAGATGTTTATTAAAGAGAGGTCTATCTGCAGCCCACAGAAAATACATTTTCAATTGTGACTGGCCCCAGTCTGGAGAAGGAACGCTGCTTTCTTCTAAATTCATACAACGAACCACAGCAGCATTCATGCTGCATAGTGGACACGGGCGATCACGAGGACAGTGGTGTCCTTTGCTCCTTAAAGTTAAATGGTTAAAATTACTTGGCTAGAAATGTGTGTGTGTGTATACAGTGGCCGGGCTTTGGAAAGAATGTGTGTCTTTTGAAAATGACAGCTGGGTGCCAGTGGTTAGAGCCTTGAGGCCCTGCCGATCTGTTATCCTGGAAAATGTGAAGACACCGTGACGGTGGAACTGACAGGCCTGGATGGCCCGTGAGATGGTGCGTGGGAAGGAGGGGGGCAAAGCCAGCCAGAGATTCCCACCTAGAAGACAGGAGGACGGATATGCTATTAAGAGAAGCAAGAAAACCAAGAGGAAGAGGAGTCGCAACAAAACTGACTTGCCCGCTGTGCTGCAATGCAATGAAAACACACCCTCTCATTTCTCCGTAACCAAGTGTGAGATCGCACCTTCTGGAAAGTCCAGGAAAGGACACCTTCCATCTTGCCCGAATGGAGTGTCAGTCTCTCTGGATGATTCACTCTCTTGAGCAAATGCTCACCACACCCCCCTCCCAGCTTCATTTCCTCTGAGAGGCATGTAGGTACAGGGTGTTGAAATTGGCTACTCTGCCGGGGATCTTGATAAGCTCACAAAGCTTGCTGGTGGTGGTGGTTTAGTCGCTAAGTCCTGTCCGACCCTTGTGACCCCATAGACAGTAGCCTGCCGGACTCCTCTGTCTGGCAAGAATTCCCCAGGCAAGAATACTGGAGTGGGTTGCCATTTCCTTCTCCAGGGGATCTTCCTGACCCAGGAACTGAACCCGCATCTCTTGCTTCTCCTGCCCTGCAGAGGGTTCCTTACAGCTGAACCACCAGGGAACCGTTAAATTGACTGTAAAGTATATAACCCTAAAAACTATAAAAGAATGAATAGTTTATTTATTTCGTAGAACATGAAACCAAGAGTAGCCAGGAAGCCCCTGAAAAAGAACAACAGAGAAAACAGGAAAATGTTATAAAACCCTCTCACTGAATCAGACCCAGAAATAGACACACAGACCAAGGAACAGACTAGAATATGTAGAGAAAGATCCATTTGCATGTCAGACTTAGTTTCCAGTGAAAGAGGCATCTCCAGTCAATGGGAGAAAAATACACGTTTCAATAGAGGGTTGAAGGATACCTGGATGGCCATGTGGAAAAAGATAAAATTAGATCCCTTCTTCAGATGGTACACTGAGATACGTTCCAAAAGGATCGGAGATTTAAATATGAAGAATCAAGCCCTCCAGCTACTAGAAGAATTCCTCTGTAACTTACGCAATGAAAAAACTTTCCTGGAGCTTAAACACTGGAGGCAGTGAGAGAAAAGATTAACAAATCTGATTACATGAAAAAAAAGTTTGCGTGGCAAAAGTACCATAAGTAAATTATAATAAGCCTGGAAAAAGTATTATAGACAAAGGGTTATTATCCGTGATATAAAAGTAACATCTAAATTAAAAAAGTTCAACAAATCTATGGAAACATAGACTGAAGAGAGAAGTCACAGAGGGTAAAATCCAAATGGGCCTTACCCATATGAAAAGATTCTCAACCTTGCCTACAATAAGAAAAATGCGAATTAAAACTCATTGATATCCTATTTCTCACCCAGCAGATTGATGAAAGGCAGAATGTTTGACCACGTATTCTGTTGGCCAAGCTGTGGGGAAACAGGCTTTCTCATGAGTTGCTGGTGGGAATTTTTTGCAAATTTGTCTTATTCCTGTGGAGGGGAACTTGGGAGTATCTATGAAAATTACACGTGCATTTATTCTCTGACCTGGTGTTCCTGCTTTTAGGTATTTGTCCCAAAGATAGGGTGCTGCTGCTGCCAAGTCGCTTCAGTCGTGTCCGACTCTGTGCGACCCCATAGACGGCAGCCCACCAGGCTCCCCTGTCCCTGGGATTCTCCAGGCAAGAACACTGGAGTGGGTTGCCATTTCCTTCTCCAATGCATGAAAGTGAAAGTGAAATTGAAGTCGCTCAGTCAAGTACGACTCTTCTCGACCCCATGGACTGCAGCCTACCAGGCTCCTCCGTCCATGGGATTTTCCAGGCAAGAGTACTGGAGTGGGGTGCCATTTCCTTCTCCAGGAAGATAGTGTAGCAAGACGAAAAAGATATATGCACTGGGCTATTCACACAGCACCAAAGTAACAAAAATCTGGCAAAAAAGCAGTTGTATCAATAGGGGTCTGGTGCAGTTACTTCCATTTACAAAATGATGAAGCATTCGGCTAAAAAAAAAAAAAAAAAGGCAAAAAATATCTATGTACCAATACTGTGTAGTTATTTCTAGATTATATCAATAAGTGCTGTATGCTGTACTGTGTTAAGTCATGTCTGACTCTGCGACCCCGTGGACTGTAGACCGCCAGGCTCCTCTGTTCATGGGATTTCCCAGCCAAGAGTACTGGAGTGTGTTGCAATTTCCTCCTCCAGGGGATCTTCCAGACCCAAGTATCGAACCAGTGACTCCTGCATCTCTTGCATTGGCAAGCAGATTCTTTACCATCACACCCCCTCAGGGGAAGGTAGGGTACAGATAAACACAACTGATCACAGGTTGGCAACTGTTGAAACTGAGTGGTGAGAATAGGAAGACTTCTATCTTCTTCTACTTTAGCATGTGTTTGGAATTTTCCATAACATACAATTGTTTTTGAAAGACTCAAAAGCTGACTATTATCCTCCTCCCCTGCATTCCTCCCACAACAAGCTGAACCCTTCCGGAGGCAGATGAGTGGTCAGAAACCACACATGAGGGATTATAATGGAGAAAAGCAACTGACATATTTCCAAAATATTATCTCCATTTCAGAGGATTTATTTTTAATGGAAGATGATAAGTTCCATTTTACATGTGTTGAGTTTGAGACTCCCAGTTCTAGAAGGAGTTGAAATGCAAGACTTTAGTCTAGAAGATGTATTAAGGCTGACATCACCAGTCAAAAAAGTATGGGCAGGAAAGAAAAACAGGAACTTGAGGTAAAGCCTCTTCCTTCCCTCCTTCATTCACTGGTTCATTCAAAAATACACAAGCAAAGGACTTATATCAGAGTCTGGAGATGAAAATACAGAAGGTTGGGGTTCGTTGTGGAAGAAAGGCACTTAAGACATGAAAGCATTAAATTTTATCATTAAGGATCCAAGAGGTACAGTGAGGGCATGGAGGATCTTTTAAGTTTGCCTAAAGAAATCAGAGAAATGCTCGTGTTGAGAAGGCCAGAGGAAAAGGGGAAGCTGAGACTAGCAGCCACATCTCAGTCTCAAAACTAATAAATCTATTGGGGGACTTCTGTGAAAATGCCTTTCTCCCTGCTAAAAGGAAAATGCCTTTCTCCCTCCTTTCCTGCTCACTTCCTTCCTTGCTGCTTCCTGCTTTTGAATACAGTTCGAGGCCGCAATACTTGGTGCAACTGCAGCCACCTTGTGACCTATAGCCAACAAGCATGAGGACAGAATATCAATATACTGAGCATATCTAACCGAGCCTCGGTCCTTGTTTATGTTGCTGAACTGCTCAACAAGCCCAAAATCAACTGGTCTGGAAGAGGTACAATTCACGTGGACATAATTCACATCTCCTGGGATGTTGTTATTTCTGATAAAATGCTAAAGTGATTTTCTCATTAAATATACAACAAGTAAGCTGTGTTTGAAAGACTAGTCTCCGACTCAGCTGTCAGTCATATATCTAGAGATGTTTAAGCAAACGCTCTGAACTTTCTGAGTCTGGCTTAAGTCCATTATTTTAACATTTTGTCATCCAAAAATATACTTCTACCAAAAATGAACCACGTCAGAGAGCCTCTCTCACACAGCAAGATTATAATAAAGCTTTTACGTGTGCATCTTCCTTACAGTCTGAAAAGTTTTTACATACAGACTATTTAAACACTGGGCTTCCCTAGTGGCTAAGATGGCAAAGAATCTGCCTGCAATGTGCGAGACCTAGGTTTGATCCCTGGGTGGGGAAGATCCCATGGAGAAGGGACTAGCAACCCACTCCAGTCTTCTTGCCTGGAGAATCCCATGGACAGAGGAGCCTGGTGGGCCACAGTCCATAGGGTCGCAGAGAGTCAGACACGAGTGAGTGACTAACACACACACACCACACACACACACACACACACACACACACACACACACACACACAAACATTACAGAGTCACTAAACACAAGTTTATGTGATGCAAATAATACAGAAGTATAGATAATAATAAGGGATAGTCCTCCATGGAATTCCTATTCCCAAAGATAACAACCAGTTCCTGTGTGGTGTGTGTCTTACAAGGATCTCCTATTCATTCATTCATTCATTTAATATTTATTGATCACCAAACAGTCTCAAGCTGAGGGCAGGCGATACAGTTGTGGAAGAGATAAACTTATTCTTTAACTCGTGGATCTTATGCAAATATAAATACCAACTTTCATACTAATCAGGAAGCTGGCCCCTGTCAGTCTTCCTTTCCCAGCTGCAGATTCCCCGAGGAAGAGTAAAGCCCCTCTTTGCCTGCTCCCATCGGAGGAAAGAAGGATGGGGTGTGCTGGCCGCTCCCCACCTTTCCACTCCACTGCCCCACACCAGCCATCCCCAGACCCACTAGGGGACCAGGGTGGACATCCTGGGGAGAAGAATGGAGGAGATCAAGGCAGCCCGGCTCGGGGAGGAGGGGGGATGGAAAGCAGAGAAGGGGGTCCCTTGGCCCCAAGAGAAGGGAGGAGGCTTGCGGGCTGTTGGAGGCCATAGTGACAAGCCCTCCTGTGCCCAGGGCTCCATGGGGGCCTGGCCTCAAGATGGATGGGGAGGCAGATACTGGTGTCCACTGGGGGCCTGGTGCAAGGTCTCCCGCCCCAGCCGGAGATCAAAGACTTTGCCTTTGAAATGGACCCTAGAGGTCGGGACCAGGAAGTTTAAGGACAGAGCTGCTTCCTGAAATCCTCTGGATGGATCAACACCTCAGGACTCCTGCACGGCCCCAAGGCAATGAAAACAGATCCTGCTCTTCCCGTTGCTCTGGTCAGTGGAGACTGGAGCCGGAGGTAATCTGACTGAGGAACAGAAAACAAAACGTTTCCTGCATCCAAGTGGCGCGAAGCAAAGTTAGACACACACGTACTCAAGCTCGTGAAATTCCTGAGCTTTGTTCATTAGCTCCCCATTCCGCACCAGCATTCCTTTTTACAATACAGAGGCTGCAACTAGACCAGAAGCTTTTTTCCTGCCGGTGACAGAGCTTGTCCCTGTTTTGGCTGGTGCTCTGCACCCTGCAGTAAGGATGCTGAGGTGCTTTACCTGGAAATGAGCTGAGCTCATGCCCTTTACAAAGCTTCCATGGCTGGGCAGTGTTAGGGCGGTGAGGGGCAGCTCGGGGTGGCCGACGACCTCCAGAAGATGCAAATTTCCACAGAGCGCTCCAGGGTCCTTTAGGAGACCACAGGTCATTAAAGTGGTTGGGGAAGGGACGGAATTGAGGCCCCCCGCCCTTCCTCAATTAAAGCAGTTCAGCTTTCAAAACAAACCAAAACAACACAGATAAACTGATGTTGCTGCTGCTGTTGCTACTGCTGCTAAGTCGCTTCAGTCATGTCCAACTCTGTGCGACCCCATAGACTGCAGTCCACCAGGCTCCTCCGTCCCTGGGACTCTTCAGGCAAGAACACTGGAGTGGGCTGCCGTTTAAGTGTGAAGTTCAATGAGTGGTGACAGCTAGAAACATCCCCACAATCCACGCACAGAGTCATTTTCATTAACCAGAAATAGGCCGGCTTCCCTCAGCCACTTTGCAATTAGCCCCTGGCCCCTGCCCCAGGGAAACCCTGATTTCCCTCTGCCACCATCGACTGGCTTCAGCGTTTCTAAATTTCCATGTCAGTGGAATCAGGCAGTGTGCACTCTGGCATCTGGCTTCTTTCACTCAGCAAAATCATTCCGAGGTTCACCCACGGTCAGTGTGTATCAGCGCTGGCTCCTGTTGGTAGCCGAGTGTGTTCCACTGTAGGCATGCACACCAGCTTGCTCATCTGTTGCGGGTCACGTGGTGTGTTTCCAGTTTTTGTCAATGACGAATAAAGCAATGTGACTCTGCTCTGGCATGGTTTTTTGTTTTTTTTTTTTTTTTTAATTAATTTATTAAGCTGCGCTAGGTCTGAATTGCAGCTTGTGGGATCTAGTTCCCTAGCCAGGGATTGAACCCAGACCCCTTGCACTGGGAGTGTGGAGTCTTAGCCACTGGAACACTAGGGAGGTCTCTGGGATGTTTTATATGCTTGAATTTGTGTGCTGTTTGGTTGGAAAAAGTATGTGGCTTCTAAAAAAAAAAGGAAGGAGTAGAGGGAGGGAAGGAGAAAGGAAGAGAGAGAGGGGTAAAAGGGGGGAGGGAAAGAAAAAACCCACAGGTGAAGCAGAGAAAGCTTCATCTTTGAATCCACAGACAGAGCTGAGCTTGGAAGCTGGATTTACTTCTAGCTGCATCAGCCTGGGTAAATGACGGAGTCTTTTAGGAGTAGGGAGCTGTCCGTTGTATAATTTGTAAGATGAGGACACCACCGCACAGGGTTTCTGAGGGGCTCAACGCCAGGGAGCTAGCATACAGCAAGCACGCAGCTGCTGCTTCTGCTGGGAGAGAGCCGCTGGCCGAAGAGCTCTCTGGTCTGCTCAGCTCCGCAGACCAGACGTACACGTGCAATTCCCAATCAGTGTCCCTTTAGGGCTGCCTGTGCCTTTAGATGATTTAGCCCAAGTGCCTCTTGTCTGCTTGAAAGTCCACAGACTTTCAGTCATTCCTAATCATTCCTAATTAGTTATAATCCTAATAACTCTTTTTTAATTGATTAGCTATTCACAGCCCTCGATTATGCTAAGTTAGCTTTAGCCTCATAAGGATGTTAGATAAAATGAAGAGCATTTGAATGCTGCTTGGTTAGTAAGGGAAAGTTCCCACCAGCTAACTGCTAGGAAGTTTCTAGAAGAAAACAGTCTCATCAGACGCTGGGGCCAAGCTGATGCACTTCGCTCAGCTCTGGGAAAGGCAGCAGCTTTGTCTAAGCTCGTGCCGCGGGTTCTGAAGAGCCGTGCTGTCAACTATCTGTGGGAGTCTGAGAAAACACAGTGCTGAAACATGCCGGCACTTGACAAATAACCACCAGGGAGAATGGAGATTAGAAAGGTCACGTCCAGTCTGATGGGGATGGAGACCCAGGCCGAGTGAGGAGATGGGACATGCAGTGATGCCTCCTCTGGTTCTCGCAAATCCCGCTGAGGGGATGGTTTCTTCACCTGTAATGAAGGGCTTGCACTGGGCAGCTTCCAGCCCTGACATCCTATAATCTTGGGATACTGATTAATCCATGGGCGTGAGGTGCTGGGAACCTGGTGACTCCATCAAGTTTCTGACGCTCACCGAGCCCCACATGAGGTTAACTCTTACGAAAGTGTGATCTGGGAGGATTTGGGAGGCAAAGGGACAGACGACGAGGGTGGGGCAGGTGTGGAGGGCTGGGGAGGAGTTCAGTTTTTGGTCTGCTGTGTCCCAGGTAAATGTCAGCATTACCATCTGCCTTCCTGAAGGAGCCTGAGACGCAAGCCTGGAGCCGAAATGAAGAGGTCACAGCCTGAGGGAGGGTCAGGGGTCACGGGCAAGTCAGTTTCAACAGATATTTGTTGAGCTCTGAAGGGTGCAAATGTTCTTCCATTCAATCTGCAAGCATTTATTTAATATTTATTATGTGCCCAGTGCCCCAACTCTGCAGGGTGGGAGGGTCAAAAAGAGCTGTACACAGTCAGCTCTGTGTCTTCAGTGACGTCATCAGCCAGCCAAGCGCAGTGAGCCTGCCCCTCCTCCACCCCCAGATTGTTCCACCACGGGGAAAGGTCGCCAAGAAAGCAGCCAGGTGAATGCAAAAGGAGGAATATTTTGATTTAGGACCCAAGTGAGTTTTAGTCCCAAACCAGGAGCTGGGGCTTTCTGACCTTCCCCATCTTTAAAAAAAAAATTATTTATTTTTAATGGAAGGATAATTGCTTTACACTAGCATGTTGGTTTCCGCCACACATCCACGTGAATCAGCCATAGGTACACATATGTCCCCTCCCTCTTGAACCTCCCTCCCACCTCCCACCCCATCCCGCCCCTCTAGGTTGTCACAGAGCCCCGGTTTGAGCTCCCCGAGTTGTACAGCAAGTTCCCGCTGGCTGTCTCTTTTACAGAGGGTAGTGTATATGTCTCCTTACTGCTCTCTCCATTCGTCCCACCCTCTCCTTCCCACCTCTGGGTCTGCAAGTCTGTTCTCTCTGTCTGCGTCTCCATGACCTTTCTCATCTTTCAGCGGCTTCATACTCCGGGTACTCACGCCCCAGTCCACCGAGCGTGTGCCCTTCACCCAGTCTCCTTGCCACCAGGCGAGGCGGTGAGAACAGGGAGGGAGCGGGGACAATGAGCTGTCTGCACTGGGCTTAGGACATCATCAGTGGAACACCACGCTACGCAAACACAGGATGTGACTTTTCACCTGCTGTGGAGGGAGGGAGAGTGGTGTGTGGGGAGGTGCCCTCCCCCTGTCCTGGGCCAGTGTCAGGGCCAGGCCAGGGGACAGGAAATGACCGGCCACTTCCCAGGGTGCTGGAGAGGGCAGAGCAGTCAGGGGGGTGGGCAAGGCTCGAGCCATCCTGGAAAGGAGGCTGCCCTCATTCTCCAGACTGTACTGGAGGGAAGCAGAGCCTCCCTGGAGACTCAGCCGTAGAGGTGAGGACGTGTTTGCAGATGGACCATGGGCTGGAAGGCTTGCAAGAAGGAAGCAGGGATCCTGGCAGGGCACACACTCCTCTGGGGAGTCCTGTGTGTGCAGACGTCCAAAGAGAATCTCTGAGTCCATCTCAACAGGCACCTGAGGCAGAGCCAGTCCTCTGTCTTCCTGCCCTGTGATTTTGATGCGGAAGGTCACGAGCCCCCAGAAGCAGGCTCTGTCTCCCTTGGCCCCTCCCAGAGCCCTGACTCTAGTGCAACTAAAGCAACAAGTCCCTCTGTGTCCTTTCTTTTAAAACTTTTTATTTTATATTGAAGTATAATTGATTAACAGTGTTGTGATTCCCTGGTGGCTCAGTTGGTAAAGAATCCACCTGCAATGCAGGAGACCTGGGTTCAATCCCTAAGTTGGGAAGATCCCCTGGAGGAGGGTATGGCAACCCACTCCAGTATTCTTGCCTGGAGACTCCCCATGGACAGAGGAGCCTGGTGGGCTAGAATCCTCAGGGTCGCAAAGACTTGGATACGAGTGAGTGGCTAAGCACAGCACGCACAGTTAATTAACAGTGTTGTGACAGTTTCAGGTGTACAGCAAATTGATTCAGTTATGCGTTTACATGTATCTATTCTTGTCAAATTCTTTTCCTATTTACGTGGTTACATAATATTGAGCAGTTCCCTGTGTTAACAGTAGGTCCTTGCAGGTTATCAGTCCAGGATCTCAGAAAAAGAAAAGAGGCACAGAGGGCAAGAAATGTTTAACAAAGACCTAGAAGAACCGAAGAACAGACAGACAGACAGAGAGGAACAATGCGAAGACTGAAGTGAAAAATACACTAGAAGGAATCACTAGCAGAGTAACGGAGGCAGAAGGATAGATAAGTGACCTAGAAGACAGAACGGTGGAAATCACTGCCTCGGAACAGAATAAAGAAAAAAGCAATGAAAAGAAATGGAGGCAGCCTTTTAATGGTTCTCACGGGGCAGGCACACCAGGGGCGTCTCCTCTGCTCCACGTCCCTCCACTGGTAGAAGTTTGAGGTTTGGGGATTTTTTTTAAAAAAGAGAGATGTATTCAAATTAAGAGCAGCACTATTTACAACAGCTGAGACATGGAAGTAGATGAACGGATAGAAAAGAGGTGGTACGTATATACGTACGTATATACAGATGAAGGGATAAAGAAGAGGAGGTAGGTATATACAGTGGAATATTACTCAGCATAAAAAAGAATGAGCCCACGCCATTTGCAGGAATGTGGATGAACCTAGAGATTATCACACAAAGTGAAGTAAGTCAAAGACAATTATCGGATATCCCATATGTAGAATCTAAAATACGACAAATGAACTTAATTACAAAACAGAAGCAGACTCGCAGACGTAGAAATCAAACTTATGGCTGCCAAAGGGGAAATGAGAGGGGAAGGATAAATTCAGAGTTTGGGACTAAAAGATTTTATATATAATTAAAACTATTATATGTAAAATAAACAGCAAGGATTTACTGTATAGCACAGGGAACTATTGAATAGCTTGTAAAAAGTCATAATGGAAAAAACTCTGATAAAGAATATATACATGTGAATCACTTTGCTGTATACCTGAAACGAATGCAACATCGTAAATCTGCTATTCTTCAATAAAAAGATACAATAAAATAAATAAATAAAAATCAGGGCTGCCAATGGAGCCTCCTCTTTTCCCAGCTCTTCTAGGAACTACCTTTGAAGAAAGACTCAGAATGGATTTACTCATTGAATGCTTTCAGCGTGTGAAATGCCACGCCAGGCATCATTAGAAGGCTACAGAAATGAAGATGATTGATTTTGCTGATGCTTGTATCCTGGTCAAGGAGACAGACTTGGACACAAATCAGCAGCATTAGGCAGACAGCAGTCACACTACCATGGAGGATAAAAGGGACTTCTTCCTCCGGGAGGATGAAGCAGGTTGGAGTGGATGGTGGGGCCGTGGGTGTTAGTGGGGGGGGTTCCATCTGGAGCCAAGCTCAGAGGAGGGGAACCACAAGAAACTGGATATTTGGGTGTGGTCGGAGTCACCCTTGGGTGGAGGCTGTGGTGGAAGGGAGGGAGAGGTAGTTTGGGTAGTAGGCGGACGGTTTGGACTCCGTTATCTGCGAAAGAAGGAGCAGGGAACGTTTTCTAAAATGGGAACAAGGCTGTCAGGATGGAGTGGGCGCAGAGCAGGGAGGCCCGTCGGGGGTCACCGCGAGTCCAGGAGGGAGAGGAGGTGACTCTGAACCCAGGGCAGTGTGTCCTCTGGGTCCTGGTCGCTCCACATCTAAGTGGGGCCTCAAGGAGCTGAGTGTGTCTCATGAAGACACGGAGGCTCCGTCCACGCCAAGGGGACCGCTGGGCACAGCGCATCCAAGGACACCTGGGTGGTCACACGACACACGCTCCTCTGGGTTTGTGCTGCAGCTTGGGCTCTGCAGTCACAGCCCTTTCTCCTAGATGCTTCAGTTAAGGGGGAGAGGAAGGCCAGAGAATAAGCCAGACCCAAGGAGGGGGCACTTCCCTGGTGGCTCAGATGGTAAAGAATCTGCCTGCAATGCGAGAGACCGAGGTTCAGTCCCTGGGTCGGGAAGATCCCCTGGAGAAGGAAACGGCAAGTCACTTCAGTATTTTGGGAAATACTGGGAAATCCCATGGACAGAGGAGCCTGGCAGGCTACAGTCCATGGGGTTGCAAACAGTTGGATGTGACTTAGTGACTAAACCAACCAAACAACCAAGGTGGGGGTGAGCCACCAACACTCCACAAGCCCAGCTGAGCAGTGATGCAGCCTGAGCATTGTAGAATTGATGAATGTCCGTTATGTACTGAGCTGGTTATGCGCCATATTCCCCCTCCCACCCCCAGATCTGCCCTGTTAAGTGCCTGGGATGGGAGGGTGACTCTTGTTCTCTGCTCCAGAGTTGGGCTTGACCTGCTTCTAAGGAATCAGGCCTCAGATACCTTCCCACAGACTGTACCAAGCCTCATCATTCATGTCCTCTGGGCATGGTAAATTCTAGTCCATGTACCACCTGCTTCCTGCCAGGACCCTGACTCGTTGCTATCCATCCTCTGTATGTACCACTAATCCTCAGGACTGCCCTGGGAGGCATTACTTCCATTTGGTAGATCAAGAAAGTGAGGTGCAGGAAGGCTCCTGGACCACACCTGTCCGAGGGGCAGTTGTGGAGGCTTCAGGCTGGGAGGCGTGACGTGATCGTCCTGCTGACCTTGGCCACCGCAGGGAGGTCGGCCTCTTTGGACCCACAGCCAAGCCTGCATGAGCGAAAAATAAACTCCTACGTGTCAGCCGGGAGATGGGCTAGCTCACGACTCATCCTGAGCACCAGGCTTCTCTACGGTCACTTAACCAGTAAATGGCAGGCCCAGGATACACACAGGATACGGACAGGAGGCAGGAATTAATTAGGAGGAAGAAAGCCCCGCACAGAGCTCGGTCGAGTGAAACCAGAGCCCCAGGGAATTTTCTGTTGCTCACTTTTCCCACAGCTGTTCTACCCTTGCTAACGCCACCATCCATAACGTTAGGACCTTACGCTTCTCGAGGGCTTCTTGTTTACCAAGGCTTTACCTTAACTGGACCTCTGCTGAGATGTGCACTGTTATTATCCACGTTTTTCATTTGGGGGAACTGAGCTCAGAGACATCAAGTAATTTTCCAAGTTCATATGGGTGGTAAGCATCAACCCTAGGGTTTTCACTTGGACCATGTAACGTTACTTTTTAATGCCTCCCAAGACCACGGCCAATGCCAACAAGGAAAGGTGGTGTGAAAATGCAAACACACACAAACACCTAACCACTTGTGATGGAAGGGAGCAGATCCAGTGAGCCCTGAATTTTGGAAACGTGCCCCCAGGCTCCGGCCACGGCGTCCAAGCATGTGCTCTCACCAGCCAAGATGAAGTCTTCTGTCAACAGCTTTGAGCTGCTCTGACAAACCCCGTTCCTGCTCCCCACGTGACTTGGTTTCCATTTTGCAAGCCCAGTGGGGAACTAGCTTCTTGGAGCTTGTTCACCACGGAAGCCCCCTCAGTCCTGGAAACCACAGGATCTTCGTCGTGGTGGGACAATTACACACCAGCCGCTGTAAGTGCGATGTGCAAACCATTCTTCTGGGAGACAATTAAACCTGGCTAAGAGTGGGCCCGACCTGGTTGGTGTCCAGCATCCAAGGGCCCATCCGCACAGGAGTGACATTACCCGCAGCGCCCACCACACCTCATCCTCATCCTGTGCGGTACCATTTTTCCTCTATGATCATCTTTACTTCTGTATCCGTCTTCCATTTGGTGCGTATAATTACATGCAGGCTAGCAAGAAATTCACATTAGGGAAGCAAAGATGTATAATTGTTTAATGAGATTATTTAAGATTAAGTTCTCTGAATATCAGAATGCAGCCTTTTTTAGGCATTCCCCTGTCCCCGTGTCTGATTTGTGGCATCATCCAAGATATAAAAAACATTCATATATCCAGGGACATTCACCTCAAGGCTTTTTTTTTTTTTTTTTTTTTAGCAGTGTGTTTGGGGGAACTGACATGGTACTGTTTCTTTCCCTACCAAAAGTTCCCCTCCCTCCCAGGGAAACAAGATTTTGAATATGGAAGGAAACTTCCTTTTATAACATATGGTATGGTGGAGTATGTGTGTGTGTGTGTGTGTGTGTGTGTATGAGAGAGAGAGCGAGAGAGAGAGAGCTCAGTCGTGTCTGACTCTTTGCTATCCCATGGACTGTGGCTCCTCTGTCCGTGGAATTCTCCAGGCAAGAATACTGTGGTGGGTTGCCATTTCTTCCTCCAGGGGATCTTCCTGACCCAAGGGATTGAACCCACATCTCCTGCATTGGCAGGCAGATTCTTTACCACCGAGCCACCTTGGAATCCCATAACTGACATACAACACTGTTTAAAGTATACAGCATAATGATCTGATTTATATGTGTTGCATGTTGATTACCAATTAAGTTTATTTAACACCCATTTTCTCATATGGTTGCCCAAAAAAAAGAAGAAAAATGTTTCCTTCCTTCTGATGAGAATTCTTAGGATTTACTCTCTTCGCAGCTTTCAAGTAAACCACACAGCCATCGTGTTAACCATTGCATCCAAGTACTTACTCATCTTTTAACTTGAATTTTGTAACTTTTGGTCACCTTAGTCCAGTTCCACCTCCCTCCACATCCTGCCTCTAGTGACCACAAGTCTTACCTCTTTTTCTGAGTTTTGGCTTTTGTTTTTATTTTAGATTTCACATATAAGTGAGATCATAACATTATGTGTCTCTCTGTCTGACATTTCACTGGGCATAATGCCTTTGAGGTCTATGTATGTCATCACGAATGGCAGTATTTCCACGAATGGCAGAATATCGTGGCTGAACGATATTCCACTGTTTAATTACCACATTTTGTTTACCAATGCATCTGTCAAGAGACTTCTTGTTTCCATATCTTGACTATTACAAATAATCTTGCCAGTGACTGTACTTTTGAGAAAGCAAGGGAAATTCTCAGCACTCAAAATGAAGAGAGCCCAGGAAAGCACAGGTTCTGGGAGCTTCTACGCAAAGACCCCAGGAAAGTATTTATGCCCTCGGTTTCTGAGAGCCGTGGATATGAGTGGCCCCATAGAGTAAAGACTCTGGTGCTGGGAAAGATTGAAGACGGGAGGAGAAGGGGACGACAGAGGATGAGACGGTTGGGTGGCATCACCGACTCAATGGACATGAGTTTGAGTCAGCTCCAGGAGTTGGTGATGGACAGGGAAGCCTGCTGTGCTGCAGTCCATGCGGTCTCAAAGTCGGACTTAACTGAGAGGCTGAACCGAACTGAACAGATGGAGTAAAGAGACAAGGCCTTGGGTCCGTGCAGATTGGGAAGTTGGAAATAAGACTCCTCACATATATACACCACTCTCAGCATAAAGATGGACTCGAATGGCTCTGTACCAGCAAAGACACGACAAAGAAACTCATCTGCTTTGACCCTGACTCTAGATATGGGGGAAAGTCCTCTGAAAGCATATAATCACGGCCTTCCCTCAATGGGTTTAAGGAATGAATTTGAGCCATCTGGGCTGTCCAGAAACTCCAGGACTGGGAACTGTAACTTTTAGAGGTCTTGGGTTGAGGGCACCTGGAAGAATGAAAGGTAAAACCTTTTTGGAGGTTTGCATACTCAGCCAAAGCTTCGTGTGATTCCACAAATTCAGCTCGGTAAGTAGGACACAAGCTCATAGCCCCAGTTAAAAATGCAGGAGATAACAAGCCTCAGAGCAGGAGCCAGCAGGACCAGCCATGAGAGGGCAGACCCCCAGATACTGGCAAGTCCCCTGAGAACTGAAAGTGGGCATTCCACAGCCTTTAAAGAAGCAAAGGGCTTCCCCAGTGGCTCAGGGGTAAAGAACTCTACTGCCAAGCGAGAGACGCAGGTTCGATCCTTGGGTTGGGAAGACCCCCTGGAGAAGGGCATGGCAACCCACTGCAGTATTCTTGCCTGGGAAATCCCACGGACAGAGAAGTCTGATGGGCTAGAGTCCATGGGGTCGCAAAAGAGTTAAATACGACTTAACAACTAAACAGCAACAACAATAACATAGAAATAAAAGAGGGAATCAAAAAAAGAAGCAAGAAATAAAATACTACCAAAGAGACCAGACAGACCTGAAAAAAAGACCAGTACTTTAAAAACAAAATAAAACCATGATAATAACAAAAATTAAAACTCAATGGATAGGTTAAAAGGTAGCTCAGTCAAGCTGGAAGAATTGGAAGATTCTTAGATAAAAGATTATATAATCCTTCCCTGGCCCTGGATAATTCAGTCTTCTTTTTTTTTTAATTTATGTATAGTTGTATTGCAATGTTGTGTTAAGCACTGCCGTGCAGCAAAGTGACTCATTTATATGTATATATACAGTCTTCCATCTTCGTGTATGTTCAGGCCATAAGCATCCAACCTGGTTGACTCCTCTTGAGGCTGGGGTCCTAGAGCGATCTGATGTCATGTGGGACAGAAGGAAATCCAGTCTTTACATCAAGGTCAAAAGAACAACTCCCAACCTGGCGTTTCCACTGACCACTCAGGGCCTGTAGGTCACAGCCAAAGAAGGAAGGGTTGGACTTTTAAATGAAAGTTTTCTTTTGTAAAGCTACAAATGAGAATGAAGGTTTTCAGAAGCCAGCCACACAATTTTCTATTTAGGAGATAATATTTTCCCCCTAACTGTGCACAGTCATTCTGGTACATCTTTGGGGACTTAACCTTATTAACAAATGAACAGCTGAAACTTGATGTGTGTGCAACTGTTTAATGCTGAAATCTGCTCAAGGAAATGAGTGCGTTTGTGTAAAAAACTTAGGACTTTATTGTGCCTCAATAAGATGCTTAATTCTGTTGTAAACATAAGAGACAGGAAGAGTTGTGAACAGAAAAATACCCAGAGATCTTCCCCAGAATGCAACACAGAGAGATAAAGAAATGAAAAGCATGTAAGAGAAAGAAAGAAACACGATAAAGGACAGAATGTGTGTGTGTGTGTGTGTGTGTGTGTGTGTGTGTTCAGTCACTCTGTCACGTCTGACTGTTCGTGTCAGCATGGACTGTAGCCCACCAGGCTCCTCTGTCTATGGGATTCTCCAGGCAAGAATACTAGAGTGGGTTGCCATTTCCTGCTCCAGAAAGGACAGAATTATAAGGTTTAAATCTCAGTGAGCTGGAATTCCACAAAAGAAAGAAAAAGAAAAATCAAACATCAAAAGGCAAGAAATTTTCCTGAGTTGATGAAAGATGGTGATTCTTGTTTAAGATGTGAAGCAGAGGGATTCCACGGTGACGGTAATCCCCCAAACTGTATGTTAAAACATTTCCACAAGCATATCTGGATTCATTGCTGGTACCGTTTTCTTGTTTCTCTCTGATGCGGACGTGAGGCTGGGGTTCTCTCCGTGTCAGAAAAGGGAAGAAGTTAGTGGCAGAGGCAACAGGACAGACAGGTGACTCTGAGGATGTCAGGACCCTGGGAAAGAGTCTATGAAAGGTCTCAGAGGGGGTACCGAGCCGAAGGTACGTTCATCTGGGTTGACAGATGAGGTAACGGGTGGGCTTCAGTGAGAGGGAGGAACTCCAGGACTATAATTTAGTAAGAGTTTTCTGGAACCCCAGTGCTAGAGCGGATTAAGTAGTTATGGCCTCATGGCAAGTTCATGGGAAAGAGCCAGAGGGAAAATTAACTTGTATTTGACATGAAACACATACTCTCTGGGTATTCATCAGAGTAAATTATACGCAGTGGAGAAGTTTAAAAGCACTTCCTTCCCCCCCTCCCCAGCTTAATGAATATGTACTGTTGGATCACACTGGACTGCCCTCCTGGTTTTAATAAACAGTCAACAACTTCTGATGCCTATAATCTAGTGTTTAGTTGTCTCTACTTATGATTAAATGGAAGGGGGATACACATTACCATAATCCCTAGGAATTGCACAATATTTCCCACCAACCCCTGGTTCCCTGCTCCTTAGCACAATGCGGGACTCCAGCCAGGCTGGCAGGCGAGGCCGTGGGAGAGTGCGGTGGGAAGTAGGCTTGACCTTGGGGGAGCCAAGGAGTCGTGTGAGCCGTCAGGCTGCCCAGCGGGAATGGAAGTGGCCAGCTGCCTAGGAAGGTGTGGGCGTGCTGGGTGGAGGTGCTGAGGCGGGCATTGTTCCTCTTACGCGGCTCTGAGAACTCAGGACGGGGGCTGCCCACAGCACCTGGGATGGTGCTCTAAGCCCCAGTTCACTGGGGGATGCTGGGGACCCATGGCCGCTAGAGGGGGGTGGTTTGGGCTGGAGGCACTGCCGGGAGAAGCCTGGCCTTGGCTTCCTCCTTTCCTCCCGAGTCCACCTTGACTTTTCCACCAGCCATTCACACAGCAACAACACAGAAAACCCTAAGGCAAGGCCTATATTTGCACAATGAAAAGAGTCAGAAGGTTCCAGGAGGGCTTCTTAATGTGTGTGTGTCAGGGGGAGCACTGGCATATACTCTGCTTATCCTCACAGCACAGCTGGGAGCCAGGTAGAGCAGGTGCGATCGTCCACATTTCAGAAAAGGCACTGGAGAGGTGAGATCATGTATTGAACGAAGGTCAGTGGCCAAGCAGGGGCCAGGTCGAGGTCTCCTGACTCTTAGTCAAGGAGTCATTCCATCCAGACCTAGAAGCATCCTAATTAGCACAGGGGAGTCAATGAAGCTCTGGAGGCAGGGATCTGATGTTAACTTCTACCCCCTTGACTGTGCTTGGATAAGCCAATATTCACAGGTGACTCCCTAATCCAAGTGATGATAGAGAAGAGTCATGTTAATGTCCCAATTTTGACTAGTTTGGTCCTAAAGCTCTAACCAGGTGGTGTCTGAAAGCATTTCCCACTCTGTGTGCACAGACTTGCAGAGTGGGTAATGGTCCTCAAAATGCCATCCATTCTGCTGATGCAAGAGTATCTGACTGCAACAGGTGTGGCCAGTATCATCACAAATGTAGGCGCATCATATTATGACCCTGAAAACCCCCCAGGTGTTATGGTCCCAAATATGAACTAAACAGACACGAGTTTGGGAAGGTCAGAGGGAGATGGAGAGACCCAGAGCAGCAGGCGGTACCACAGACCCTTTTCCCATCACCTGGTTCTTACTTCTCCATGTCCACATGTACTGCTGGCTTCTGCTTCTGCTAGAAGCTCGGAGAAGAGGCAAAAAGGCCAGCCACCCACCCTGGGACTATGGGATGTCTAGGATAGTACTGCTGAGTCACTTTCCTACCCAAGCCAGGTATGAAGGGAAGGCACCTTCCAACTCCCGCTGACGCAAGCATCCTCTCCGCCTCTCCCTACCCCATCTGAAATGCCCACTAGCAGAGGTTCTAACGTAGGCTCAGATTGCAGGGGGTGAGGGAGTGTGCTGAGAAAAGGAATCATTGAAAATAAACTTGATGGAGGAGTTATTGTAGTTTGTTAATTATCTCCTTAGAAGGTAGAAAGTAATCAAACAAGTTTTTAATGAATTTCCGCCATAGACTCAGTGCCATAGTGGGCACTGATGGGCCACAGAAACCCCCGGAAGGGGCTGTGATCCAGTTAGAGTGTGACGTCAATGGATAACCCCAAACCACATATAGCGGCTTCCCTGGTGACTCAGATGGTTAAGAATCTGCCTGCAATGCAGGAGACCTAGGTTCAATTCCTGGGTCAGGAAGATCCCCTGGAGAAGGAAATGGCTACCCGCTTCAGTATTCTTGCCTGGAGAATTCCACGGACAGAGGAGTCTGGCAGGCTGCAGTCCATGGGGTGTCAAAGAGTTAGGACATGACTAAGCGACTAACCCTTCACTTCAAACCACATACAACAAAGCGCTAGAATGTGCCGCGGAGAGCAAAGCTGGCTTCCCAGTACCCCAGGATGTCTTCACGGAAATGTTTCTAAGACACCAAAGTGCCACACCTTCCACTAGACTGGAGGGCAGGGACCGACAGGGCAATGGATGGTCCCTGGGAGTCGGTGGGATGTTATACGTTTGTCCAGAGTCAACCTTGCCTGCCTCCATCTGATTTAGTTAGGACTGGAAGGAGGCAGTCTGGGTAAATTTGCCTGGATGAATCCTGAACAGGCAAGGATCCTAAACACACACACACACACACAAACATGCACACCCACCTTCAAACTCTTTGGAAGTCCAGGGATGGTAACCTTTCCTTGTCTGCTTGCCTGTCTTGTATGACACATGGATTGCACTGGACCTGAGTCACGGACCTCTTGGTAAATGAGAATGCAAAGATGAGGGACTGAAGCTAGGTGGGGCTTCTCTGCCTCAGCGCTGACCCTGGGGCCAGGCCATCTTTGCCGTGGGGTCTGCAGGATGCTCAGCACCATCCCTGGCCTCTGTCTACTCCCCACTCCCAGCACCACCCTTCCCCTCCCCTCCAACCCCCTCCCTCCAACCCCCTCCCCCCAACCCCCAATCAGGACAATCACCTGTGTCCCTAGCCTTGCCAGACGTCTGACCTGCTCCAGAGAAGGGGACACCACCCTAAGGGGCCACAGTAGGGTGTCCACAGCACGTGACTATCCCTTCTCATCATTCATCACCTTTGAATCCCTGGACAAAGCCACTTGGCCTCATCAGGTGGTATTTCTTGAAACCTGAAGGGAATTTAGAGTTGATCAGAATCCAGGCTCTCCTTTAGAGACAAAGGCCTAGCAGGGAGCTTCATCTTCAGGGTGGTGGACCTCAATGAACCCTTCAGCATGTTCACTGCGCAGTCATTTAGATCTCTGGCCAATAGCCCAGCCAGCCAGCCCTCCCAGGGCCAAAGTTTACCACGTGGTAAGAAGTCACACTCAGGGGACTTCCCTGGCAGTCCAGTGGTTAAGACTCTGAGCTTCCAGTGCAGAGGGCATGGGTTCAGTCCTCAGTGGGGGAACTAAGATCTCATATGCCACTCCCCCCAAAATACATTTTTTTTAAGTAGAGCTTGGAGCCCCCCTTCCCTGAGGGCATCCAACAGGTCCTTGGTGGGAGTGGGTTATCAGATTGTGCATTTTGTGTTGGACATAGACCCAGAAAACTAAACTCAGGTCATTTATTCCAAGTAAGTGGGAGGAAAGCTGGCGGTTAGGAAGAAGCTGGGCAGGAATGGTTCTGGCTGAGGGGAAGCATGGAAACGCTGGTGGCCAGGGCTCTGTGGGTGTGTGGAATGCCCGCGCCTGGCCTCTGTGGGGCACGATTGTCGAGGGGAGCTGCAGGGCAGGGAGCAGACTGAACAGCCTTCGGCACTGTCCTGATGGCCTTGAATTTACTCCTGTAGGCAACGAGGAGGACAGGGTCCAGGAGAGCCAGTTCAAGGCAGGAGGATTAGCTGGGATGGCCCTGCAGCGGGAGCAGGGGCACGCGGAGGAAGCAAGAGGGCTGGGAAATCCGCTCAAGGATGTCAGCAAGGCACAAGGACAACACCCAATGTCTGGGGGGCCTTCCAACGAGACAGCAGCACAGAAGGAGTGGGGGTGGCCCTGTGCACCTTGAATGCCTGTGGGACTTCAAGTGGGCCTTCCGAATGTGGGGGGCACATCCAGGTTGGAGAATGGGGTTGGAAACCGTGCATTGGGAGGAGGTGGTGGGTACCTGTCACGTGGGATTGGGTGACATTGCCAGGGGAGCATGGGTCAGAGGAAGGGGTGCGGTGGGACTGCACGTTTACACACCAGTGAACCGAAAGGAAACCTCTCTCCAGAAACCACCTTCCTGAGCAGTCCAGCCATTCCACTGGAAGTCATCAACCCCTTCCAGTCCATGATGGTTTCCTTTGTGAAACAGGAACAGTGGGTGGAATTGCCCAGGCAACTTATAAACTTTTTGTTTCTCAACTGCCCAAAGCGTTCACAGACTTTTATTTCCCACCACCAGAGACTCTCCTAAAGGCACCAGAATGCTGGCTGGCAAGCTGGCCCGGGTTCCAGGATCCTTCTAATGAACTGTGAACCTAACATTTGTGGACAGCATTGTGCAACTTCTAAGGTCTGTGGTCTGAGGGTTTCATCCACAGCTTAATCGTCGGTGTAGACCCTTAAGATCTAGATTATAGCTTTCAGAGGTTATTGGCGGTTTACTGAAAGCCGAAGGAGAGTTCCCTTTTGCCATGGATTTGCAGTTCTGTGTATTTGCATTGGGGAAGGAGGTTTGCTTTGAATCGCCCCCTCTGCATGTAATTTCCTCTGATGAGTACCTATAGTGTCTGTGTTTCAGACACATGAAACATGACTTGATATTTCCCCCTGGCTGTTTCCCATGAACTTGACCCTCTTCTTACATGGAGACAGCAGTACTGGCTGGAACCCTTCTCCAAGTCTTCTCGGCTCATCAACCATTTCAGTCTTTTTGGCAGTAACCACACCTAAGTCCCTTAGCTCTTTGATGCTGAATCAGATTCCTATCCCTCGGGGGAAAAGATAGTTTAAACAATGAGCTTTTTCTAAAACATTTGTGAAAAAAAAATAAAATAAAATAAAACATTTGTGCTTTGTTTCATATTCCTATTTTCTTTTTCTTTTTTTTGGATTTTAAGAAAAATTTATTTTATTGAAGTATAGATGATTTACAATGCTGTGTTAATTTCTGTTTGTTCAGCAAAGTGAATCAGTTGTACATATATAGACATCATTTTTCATCTTCTTTATGGTTTATTGCAGAATACTGAAGATAGTTTCCTGTGCTACATAGTAAGAACTTGTTGTGTATCCATCCTGTATAAAATATTAATAGTTTGCAGCTGCTAATCTCAAGCTTCCAGTCTGTCCCTCCCCCGCCCCTGATTGAGTCCCTTGGTAACCACAAGTCTGTTCCCTGGTCTGTCTGTGTTTCATAGATAAGTTTTCTTGTGCCCCTTTTTTAGATTCCACATACAAGTGTCCTTCTCTTTCTGACTTACTGAGTATGATAAATCCCTAGGTCCTCCATGTTGCTGCAAATGGCACTATTTCATTCTTTGTGGCTGAGTAGAATTCCGTTGCATTGATATATATTTAAAGAGTCGGACACGACGGAGGAGACTGAGCATGCGTGCACCACATCTTTCTCCATTCATCTGCTGGTGGATATCAGGTTCTTTCCATGTCTTGGCTGCTGTGAATAGCGCTGCTCTGAACACTGGGTGCCTGCATCTTTTGAAATAGTTTTGTCTTGATATATACCCAAGAATGGGATTGCTGAATCGTATGCTAACTTTGTTTTTAGTTTTTTGCGGAACCTGCATACTGTTCTCCATAGTGGCTGCATCAAATTACATTCCTACAAACAGTGTGGTGGTGGTGGTTTAGTCACTAAGTCCTGTCCGACTCTTGTGACCCCATGGACTGCAGCCCACCAGGCTCCTCTGTCCACGGGATCCTCCAGACAAGATTATTGGAGTGGGCTGCCATTTCCTTCTCCAATGTAGGGAGGCTTTCTTTCCTCCACACCCTCTCCAGCATTTACTGTTTGTAGACTTTTTGATGTCCATTCTGAATGGTGTGCGGAGATACCACACCATTGTTTCAATGTAGTGTAGCTTTGATTTGCATTTCTTTGATAATTAGCAATATCGAGCATTGTTTCATGTGCCTGTTGGCAAATTATGTCTTTTTTTCAAGAAACATCTATTTAGATCTTCTGCCTATTTTTTGATTGGGTTGTTTGTAAAAATGTTCTATATAATTAATTATACAGAAGGCTTGGAAAGATACACATCAGATTGTTAACATTTATTACCTTGATGGGAACGCTGTGGGACTCTAGGGGAAAAGACTGAATTAAAAAAAAAAAAAAAAAAAAACTCTTTTAGCCACGAGGCAAGTGGGATCTTAGTTCCTCAACCAGGAATTGAACCTGCACCCTCTGTACTGGCAGTGCAGAGTCTTAACCACTGGACCGCCAGGGAAGTCTCAAGACTGGATATTTTTAAAAGGAAGATGTCTATAGTTAAAATTTAGCACATGCACACAGTTAAAAGGAAGCAAGAATGATCAGCAAGATGTGACTAGCATATCTCTTAGGTGGGGTGGGATTTCAGGTGAAAAGTAGAACATATATATACACATATGCATGTATGTATATTCACACTGGCCACCTATTGTACTCGTATTAGTGCTTTTTTGCATAATTTTTTGCTTCTTCCCTTAAGCTTTACATTTTCTCTCTTTATTGATGAAAAATTAGAGCTCAGAGCTGAAGGCAGGACTCCGAGATTAGAAGCTGCCTTCGGGTAGTCTGGGAGTGGCGGTGGTCCCAGGCCCTGCCGGCCTCAGGCGGTACTCACTGGAGAAGGATGTAGTCACAGGAGTGCGACAACACAGAGACTTTCTGTTTAAGAATGAAACCTCCACAGCTCCTTCTCTGTGTGTGCTGGACAGTATGCCTGTGTTGGGGATATACAAGCTGGTGTTTCTCAAAGTCAGCTTAGTAGGGTTCTGGAAACCTAGGTCTATGTTTTATGAAATCCTTACCAGTTTCTTACAGCAAAATACAACTGTGTGAGAATGTCAGAGTGCTAAGCACTACAATTCACGATAATGTGGGGAAGGCGCTCAGCTAGGAGACTGAGCTTCTACCTTTGTTGTCGCTTAGTTGCTCAGTCGTGTCTGACCCTTTGCAACCCCATGGACTGTAGCCCGCCAGGCTCCTCTGTCCATGGGATTCTCCGGGCGAGAATGCAGGAGTGGGTTGCCGTTCCCTTCTCCAGGGGACCTTCTCGATCCAGGGATTGAACCTGTGTCTCCTGTATTGGCAGGCAGATTCTTTACCACTGAGCCACCATGGAAGCCCCTGGCAAGGAGACTGAGGTTCTAATTTTAGTTCTCTACCAATTAGCCCAGTAGGATCCTTGTAAATTGTTCCTGCCCTTTGGGACTTAATTTTCCAATATATGTAAATGGTTGGAGATTAGTGCTTCTCACACTGCAGGGTTTAGACCTATCTTGGGAACTCTGAGTTCCCTGTGAGAATTATTTTTTAAAAATCAAACTTGCAGAAAAGTCACAAGAGTAAGATAAGAACACACCCTTCACTTCCACTCACTAATTAATAGCCTTTGCTCTTCTATTAATTTTTTCACATTGATGAAATTCACATTGATGAAATTTTACATTGATGAATTTCCCTGGATCCTTCTGCTGCTTCCTTCTAACCAAGGAGTGCCCAGCCTAGGTGTCTGTCCGTGTTTATCTTTCCTTTGGGGACAGGCAGGACTGCTCTTATTTCCAGGGGGTACCCAGAAAATGACCGAAGAGGTCTCTACAACATCCACATCAAGTAAAGGTCAAATGATACCATGGGGCCCACTCTAAATGATGGTTGTCCGGTAATTTTACCAGAAAGGAGTGGGCCTGTCAGACCCAGGAAAGCCCTCTCCCTCAAGTTATTAGCGTATTCACATCACCAGTAGCAATTTATTTTGAGCAAAACAACATCATCTGGCAAACTAATGTTGTAAGTTAAATTGCATGGGCTTGGAAGTAATATTTTTATTGAATTGGTAAATCTGTTTTATTATAGCTCTTCAAGAGCTACAAGCATAAGGAATTTATATCAATAATAATGTTGGTGCAGACTACCATAAAAATAAAACTGAGGATACAAAAGAATATGTTCCCAGGGCACATTACACATTAGTCCTGTTTGTAAACAGTGAGCTGGAAGAGTCAAGTTCGGAAGCTGTGCTTCCAGCGGTGCCTTGGGGAGAGGAGAGCGGGGGAGAATAAGGCAGTTGAAATAAGTGGGCTCCTTTATCCCATTTCAGTACATTGGCATTCTGGCTAAGATCTGGTTTAGAAAAAAGGAGTTTGGGTACCACCGATCTAGATTATTCCTAAAACTCCTTTGAGCTTTAGAAACCAAAACACATATATTTTCCTGACAATGAAAATTATTGTCATTGTTTGGACTCCTCTTCATGTCTCACTGTCTCGAGTGTGTGTATATGAAGTTTTGTGGGTGTGCATGTGTTATTCAGGGCTCTCCAGAGAAACAGAACCAAAATGGATTCCTGGGGACTTCTCTGACGGTCCAGGGGTTAAGAATCTGCCTTGCAATGCGGAGGACATAGGTTCTATCCCTGGTCAGGGAACTAAGAGCCCACCTGCCATGGAGTGGCTAAGTCTGCCTGCCACAACTAGAGAGCCCATGCACAAAAAGGAAAATCCCACCAGCCACAATTAAGACCCAATGCAGCCAAAAAGCAAAAAATAAAGCTAAAAAAAAAGTGAATTATTCACTTTGAATGTAGCATCTGGGTCTTAATCATTGCACTTAAAAAAAGATAAAAGAAAATGTTGCTTGCCATATCAGTAAACAAAGCATGCTGCAGTCACCAACATCACATTACATTACAGCCAGCCCAGCAGTGAGCCCGGAGGGAATCAGGACAGCAAAAGCGCTGCAGCCACCGCAACAGCGCATCCCAAGGCCACTCAGGCTGAGAAACCACAGGATACTGGCCCAGATAGCTAAGGCGCACACCAAGGAGTGATTTCAATCAGCCCAGAATCTGCATCTTCCCATACACAGGAAAGCACCAAATTCATTAACTTGACATCTCTGGTTTTCTTTAATTAACAATGATCTTTTGATGTTCTATTTGATTTTTTGCTGCCAAATTCCCCATATATCCTGGTATCCACCCCCGCCCCAGCCTCTTTGGAACAGTCTCTCAGCATTATCTGAGATGCTGTGTCCCAGGCTTGAAGTCCTCAGAATGTCCGCTGAATGAAAGATAATTCTCAACTTTTAGACTATGCATTTTTTCAGTCAACATACACACAGGAGAGAGCACGGGGAAAATTTATTTTGAGGAATTAACCCACATGATTATGAAGGGACATGCCCAAAAATCTGCAGGGTAGACCAGCAGGCGAGAAACTCAAGAAGAACTGATGCTACAGTTCAAGTCTGATGATTGTTTGCCAGCAGAATTGCCTCCTGCTTAAGTGAAGTCAGTTTTGTTCTGTCAACTGATTGGGTGAGGCCCACCCAAATTACGCAGGCAAATTCATCATTGGGAGTGAGGTAATGAAATCTCCCACTATTACTGTAAAACTCATTTGCCCCTTCCATTCTGCCTGTTTTTGCTTCATATATCTTGATGGTCTGTCGTTAGTTTCACAAATGTTTATAATTGCTGTATCCTCTTGCTCTATTGAAACTTTTATTAATATATAATGTCTTTCTTTGTCTTCTGTAAACATTCATGATTCAATGTCTTTTTTTTAATTTTATTTTTAAACTTTACAATATTGTATTGGTTTTGCCAAATATCAAAATGAACCCGCCACAGGTATACATGTGTTCCCCATCCTGAACCCTCCTCCCTCCTCCCTCCCCGTACCATCCCTCTGGGTCGTCCCAGTGCACCAGCCCCAAGCATCCAGTATCGTGCATCGAACCTGGACTGGCGACTCATTTCATATATGATATTATATGTATTTCAATGCCATTCTCCCAAATCATCCCACCGTCTCCCTCTCCCACAGAGTCCAAAAGACTGTTCTATACATCAGTTTCTCTTTTGCTGTCTCGTATACAGGGTTATTTTGTCTGATATTACTATGGCCATTCCTGCTCTCTTTTGGTTACTATTTGCATGGAATGTCTTTTTCCATCCTTCCCCTTTTAGCCTGTTTGTTTTGGGGTTTCATTTGTAGAACGACATATAGTTGGGCCTGTGTTTTCATCCATTCTGCCCATCTCTGTCTTCCTGCTCACACTCAGGTATCTGCATAGATGGGATAAAAGGGTATGCAGCAAAGTTGTGCTATGACTTTCCAGGCCTCTCCAAAGAGCCCTGATTCTAATTTGGCCTGAGTCCCGGCTTCCTGTGTTGTTTATCTGCTGCTCGAGTGACTCCTTGTTGCCTTCCTGGGAATGCCTTCCTCTCTGGGTAAGGCCGTTGCTCTGCTCCTCCGCAGAGGAGGGACTATCACCACTTTATCTTGGATGATGGACGAGCTTTCCGATTGAAGTGCGAGCTGAAGATGGCACGGCCCCTTATGCTCCTTATTATGTACTTACCTTTGATCTGGTTGGAGTTCAACACATGATAGTCTCATTCTATGATTAAAGGTCTTTATTCTGCTCCCCAGTGACTCTGTACATAGTCTGTGCCCTGCAGTACCATGTCCTAACAAAGCACAGTCTCCCGCCCAAATCAGCCTCCACATGGCACATTTCACAGCCCCTGTGTAAACTCAACACAGTTAAAACACAGTTAAAAAAGAATTTTTTTCAATCAGAAAAGCAAAGCATGCTCATTAGAAGAAATATGAGATATACACAAAAGGAGAAAAGATAGTGTCACTATTAATTTCACCACTGTTAACAGTTGAAATATTGTATTAAGTTTAAAAATTCAGAAAAATATAGAGTAACTAAATCACTCACTAAAATAGCACATATTAATAATTTGTCATAAAAGGATTACAGAGACCTTTCACTGGGGCTTCCCTGGTGGCTCAGATGGTAAAGAATCTGCCTACAATGCAGGGTTTGACCTGGGTTCGATCCCGGAAAGGGAAGATCTCCTGGAGGAGGGAACCGCAACCCACTCCAGTGTTTATTGCCTGGAGAATCCTGTGAACAGAGGAGCTTGAAGGACTACAGTCCACGGGGTCGCAAAGAGTCAGACATGACTGAGGGACTACTTTTCTTTGTTCACTTTCTGAAAGAAATAGAAGATGGCAAATCAAGCTGCAGTGACTTCTGTCCTTCCTACATGGTGGTCCCTGCCCTCCCCAGAGGTGACCGCTCTGATGGGAGAAGGGGTGAGGGACAGACGAGCAAGGTAAACACAGGAGTCGTGCACAGACCCAGCCGGGAGGCCAAGCTTCGGGCTGCGTCTCCGCAGCGGGCTCAGCCAGGTCTGCCCCAGACGGCGCCCGGGGGAATCCGACGTGGATTCGAGGTGCCTGTGCTGGAGGCCAAGCCTTAAGTCGAAGCCTGGGGCCCCATTTCCCTTTCAACAGTGCTTGTGTTTGTTTCCCAGAGCTTGGGATACAAGCCATTTAGGGAACAAAGGGGAGATTTGGGTTGGGGCTCGGACCACCAGGGAACACACGAGCTGGCTGTGTTCCCGGGACAAGGGCAGCTCACATCCAGGACTCCGTGGGGTGGTTTCCATGGGCACGAATTGGCCCACATCAGAATTCCAGGGCACAGATGCCCTTCCCCAGATAGGAAGTGACCCTCGGAACAGAACGTGGCCACCTCTGGGCGAGGTTCACATGTGCTCCCCCATCCCCGGCTCACGGGACACTCCTCCCGGACCCCATCACCTGCAGGCGTGGAGGCGCGCCTGCAAGCCTGGTCTCTCCCAGGGGCATCGGAGGGGAGGGGCGTTGCCTGGAAACCTGCTGGCGCCTGCATCTCCTAAGAGGAGACAGACTGTGAGGGACCACGGGGCCACCACATTCTTCTACTGGGCAGCCTGGGCCAGCTCCGATTTGTGACGCTTCCATTTATGAAACAGGGCAGAGTAGCCTCAGCACTCGGCCTCCGCGGAGCGTGGTGGTGAGCGGTCAGCGCTGCCTTTGCCAAATGCCAGGTGTTTTGGGGGAAAAAAAACAAGTCCACGGCAGCTGAAAGCAGGTAGTTATCAGCTCCCGGCGAGGATGTCAAAAGGCTGCATTTCTTACCATGGAGTTATCGTCTAATTGGCTTCCCCAGTCACTCAGACAGTAAAGAATCTGCTTGCAATGTGGGAGACAAGGATTTGATCCCTGGGTCTGGAAGATCCCCTGGAGAAGGGAATGGCAACCCAGTGCAGTATTCTTGCCTGGAGAATTCCATGGACAGAGGAGCCTGGTGGGCTACAGTCCATGGGGGTCACAAAGAGTCAGACACGACTGAGTGACTAACACGTTCCCTCTGCTAGAATGTCTTCTCACTCAAGGAAATCAGAGAGTGGAGAGCTAATGGGAGTGGGCAGAGGCAAGGAAAAGTAATTCCCATGAATGTCCAGAGGGGTTTGGATATTTTCAGCTAAAAGAAAAGGTAAATTCTCATTCAAATGGCTTAAGCCATATGAAATATAAGAGCTCCCTAGTAAGAACTCTATAGAGATTGGGCAGTGGCAGGGCTGGTTTATAAAACAATAATGTCATCAAGGGCCAAATTGGGTGTTTCTTTATGCTCTGCCATCCTCCACCCTCTGACTTGTTCACTGATTCTCCTCATGGGTCCCAAATGGCTGCAGTGATTCCGGGCTTCATATATCAAAAAAACATCCAGGCAGAAAGAGGGAACCAACCCTGTCTTATATCCCATTTGAAGACTGAGGTAACCTTTCCAGGGTCCTCAGAAGGTTTCTCACGTCTCATGGGCTCACAGGCACATTTAAACCAGTGATTTAGCAAGGGGAACGAGAGCGCCATATTGGGTTAGACAAAACTAAGGTGTCCCCTTGGGGTCGGAGAGGGCCCTACAGCCCGACACAGCTGTGAAGGTCAAGGCCAATCAGAGGAGGGAAAATGAAACGGGGCTCTGTTAGAGTAAGGAGGGTGGGGAGTGACTGACCCAGGTGTGCAGAGTTGGACTGTAGAAGCTAGAGGCGGAGCCAGGATGAGAACTGGTGTGAATAAAGGGGAAAAGCAATTCAAATAGCCTTGAGTGCTCATGACCAGTTTTGTTGGATTGGTAGCTTTGTGATAAATGGCATGCAGAGGAATAGGTGAGCACAGTAATTCTCCAACATTTGGTATTTATTCCCTAAAAATCATAGATAACACAGTGGCATGTGTTCGTGTTTTGGTTGTGCTGGGTCTCCGCTGCTTTTGCACAGGCTTTCTCTAGTTGCGGCGAGTGGGGGCGCTGTTTCCGTTGCGGTGCATGAGTTTCTCGTCGCAGTGACTTCTTGTTGCGCAGCACGGGCTCTGGGTGCATGGCTCTCAGGAGTTGTGGCTCACAGGCTCAGCAGTTGTCACTTGAGGGCTCTAGGGCACAGGGCCTTCGTTAGCTGTGGCTCACAGGCTCCGTATTTGCAGCTTGTAGGCTTAGCTGCTCCTCGGCACGTGGAATCTTCTGGGACCAGGGATTGAACCCACGTCCCCTGCACTGGAAGGCGGATTTCTACCCACTGTGCCACCAAGGAGGTCCCACAGTGGCATTTCTTCAGCTGTGTTTTAAACTATATTTTCCACAACAAAAGAAAATTTAGTTGTTTTACATTTTACAAATCTCTTTCATGTCTGAGTTATTATAATAAAAGACTGCTCTCGTATCTGCTTCTGCATTCAATCTGCTGTGTTGGTTGAAGTATATGAAGAAAATCTAGCTTCACACAGATAAACAAGAAAGGGGGGAGCGTTTTCAATTTTTTTCAGATGATTATGGATATTCTTTTTTGATACTACACCAAAACTCGACAAATAATAGTATTGAAAGTTTACTTACAAAGTGGAATCAGGAACCATACTAATGAAACCTTCATACCATTTTCATGGTTACATTCAAATCCATGAGTCTGGCACTTTGGATGGATATTTTACTCATGAATATCTCTATAACAACACACATTTTTTCATTTGGAAAATATTGGTTTACTGAGTTATGCGGATCTTCTAAGTGTTGACATACTTCAAACGATACAAAAGAATCCATTGAAGTCTCCATCTATCCTATAAAGTATAGGGAAGCTGTCGAACGCGTGGTGGTGAATTCAGGTTTTACAGTATGGTGAGGTGGTAAAGAATCTGTCTGCCAATGCAGGAGACACAAGAGACGTGGGTTCCATTCCTGGGTCAGGAACATCCTCTGGAGGAGGAAATGGCTACCCATTCTGGTATTCTTGTCTGGAAAATTCCATGGACAGAGGAGGACTACAGCCCATGGTGTCACAAAGAATCGGACATGACTGAGTGACTGCACACAATTTTCTCCTGAAAGTTCAATCTTAATCACAGCAAAAAAAAAAAAAAAAATCAGTTACTTTCCTTGGAATAAAGGGCTCACTCTGTCAATTTCCAACACAATGTCAGCCAAATACCCAAGTCTGAATAATCATGATTAGTCCTTCTGCTGTTTTTTAAAGTAAAAGTGGTGTTCCATGACAAACGTAGCTTGTTTAACTCACGACTGAAACACGTGAAAGAGTCTTTCTTTAAGACAAACATCAAACTTCAGCCCGCAGCATAAGTGCTTCCATTTTGTCAGGGAGAAATACCAGTACCATAATGATGTGTATTCAAGGAGTTGCGCTCTAATGTGATCAACAAAGTTTACAGGTTTGTCAAGGACACTGCTAAGTGAAACTGTTTCGTGTTTTCTTTTTCAACTTCACGGTCCACGTTAAGAGGCTGGGTCCATGTTAATGCCACTTCCTCGATTCATGCTAAGGTGCCACCAGTTTGACTCACCTTGGCTGTTGTATCATCCATGCAAATGTCAACAGCCTTGTTCCAGGATAAACCGTGAGCCTCAAAAAAGTTATTCAACACTTTGTGTTTCTTGCCAAGCAACGAGTCTGTTGTCAGAAAAGGTCTTCGGCTCTTCAGCGTTTGTTGCCAGGTGTTCCCATGAAAGGTCTCCGATGTTTATTAGTTGGGGTTGGTAGTGGATTAAAAAACAGCAGCCTCAGCCACCTCGAAAGATTCGTCCATTGGTACAGGAACAGATTCTGCACATGAGATGTTAGTCCATTTAGCACCTCTGCAGCCCAACTGTCATGTAATAAGTTAGTGTTCCTGGGAAGCAGCCCTGTGGTGATTTCCCTAAAGACTTCATCCAGCAGGCATTCAGCATTCAACTGTAAAGATAGCTTTTCAACTACGCTGTGCATTTCTTCAGCCAACCTAATAAGATAACTTATGCTGTAAGTTGGAGAAGGCAATGGCACCCCACTCCAGTACTCTTGCCTGGAAAATCCCATGGACGGAGGAGCTTGGTAGGCTGAAGTCCATGGGGTCGCTAAGAGTCGGACACGACTGAGCAACTTCACTTTCACTTTTCACCTTCATGCATTGGAGAAGGAAATGGCAACCCACTCCAGTGTTCTTGCCTGGAGAATCCCAGGGATGCAGGAGCCTGGTGAGCTGCCGTCTATGGGATCGAACAGAGTCGGACACGACTGAAGCGACTTAGCAGTAGCAGTTAGCATGCTGTAAGTTGTTCTGGAGGTTTTCTCATTCCTCTCTGAAAATCTGTAACAAATAACTTTTTGGTTTTAAGGAGCTCATCACACCTGTATTTAAAATATTAAATTCCTTTTTCAGCAAAAGCTGAGTGACTGGTCTCCAAGTGATACCACAACGTAATTGGCATCACAATACTCTTTCTTTTAATTAATGAACATTAGCTTTTAGTGTGATTTTAGGTCCCCAGCAAACTTGAGCAGAATTTACAGAGAATTCCCATAAACCCACACCCACTCGACCATCTACATCTTGAACTAGAGTGGTCCATTTATTACGACCGATGACTCATCATTATCACCCAAAGTCCATCGTTCACGTTAGGGTTACTCTTGGTGCCGTACAGTGCATGGGTTTTGATGAATGTAAATGACATGTGTCCACCACTGTAGTATCATAGAGAATAGCTTCACCATCCTAGAAAAGTGCTGTGTGCTCTGCTATGTCATTCCTCTCCTCCCCTTCACTCCTGGGAGCCTCTCATCTTCTTACCATGTCCATAGTTTTGCCTTTGCCAGAATGTCATAGAATTGGAATCATACAGCTTGTAGACTTTTCAGATTGATGTAGACTCTTCAGATGGATTTCTTTCACTTAGTAACATGCATTTAGGTTTCTTTTATGTCTTTTCTTGACCTGACAGCTCGTTTCTTTTTAGCCCTGAATAATACTTCTTTGTCTGGATGTACCACAGTTTATTCATCCATTCACCCACTGAGGAACATTTTGAATGCTTCCAAGTTTTGGCACTCATGAAAAAAGCTGCCATAAACATCCGTGTGAAGGTTTTCCTGCGGACATGTTTTCAGTTCATTAGGATAAATACTAACGGGTGCCGCTTGGATTATGCAGGAAGAGTGCGTTTAGTTTCATAAGAAACTGCAAACTGCCTTCCAGAGTGGGTGTACCATTTGCATTTCCATCAGCAACAAAGGAGCGTTCCTGTTGCTCAACATCTGTGCCGGCATTTTCTGTCCTTTTGCATTTGGGCCACGATAACAGGTTCAGAGTGACACCTCGTTGTTTTAATTTGCAATTCCCTAGTAACTTATGATGTTGAATATTTTCACATGCTTACTTGCCATCTGTATATCTTCTGTAGTGAGGTGTTTGTTGAAGTCTTTGGCCCATTTTTAAATCGGTTGTTTCTTTTCTCGTTGTTGAGTTTTAAGTGTTCTTTGTATATTTTGGACAGCGGTCCTTTATCAGAGCTGTCATTTGCAAATATATTCTTCTGGCTTGTGGCTTGTCTCCCCATTCTCTTAACAGTGACTTTCACAGAGCAGAGGTTTTTAACTTTGATGAAGTACAGGTTATCAACTATTTCTGTCATAAATCGTATCTTTGACATCGTCTCAAAAAAGTCATCACTATACCCAAAGTCCGGAGAAGGCGATGGCACCCCACTCCGGTACTCTTGCCTGGAAAATCCCGTGGATGGAGGAGCCCGGTAGGCTGCAGTCCATGGGGTCGCTCAGAGTCGGACCGGACTGAGCAACTTCACTTTCACTTTTCACCTTCATGCATTGGAGAAGGAAATGGCAACCCACTCCAGTATTCTTGCCTGGAGAATCCCAGGGATAGGGGAGCCTGGTGGGCTGCCGTCTATGGGGTTGCACAGGGTCGGACACGACTGAAACAACTTAGCAGCAGCATACCCAAAGTCATTAGGTTTTCTTCTATAACATTGTCTAGGAGTTTTTATAGTTCTGTATTATACATCCAGGACTATACTCCATTTTCACTTAATTTTTGTGAGGGGTGTGAGGTCTGTATCTAGACTAATTTTCTTTTGCGTGTGGATGTCCAATTGTTCCAGCACCATTTGTCAAGGAGACTATATTTGCTTCATTGTAATGCTTTGCTTCTTTGTCAAAGACAGTCGACTATATTGATGTGAGTCTTCTTCTGGGCTGTTTATTCTGTGCCATTGATTTATTTGGTTTTTCTTTCACCATTATCACACTGTCTTGAATACTGTAGCTTTATAGGGAATCTTTAAATAATGTAGTATCGGTCTGACTTTGTTGTTCTCAATATTGAGTTGGCTCTTCTGGGTCTTTTGTCTCTCTATACAAACTTTAGAATCAGCTTGTTTGTATCCACACAAAAAAACTTGCTGGAACTTTGACTGGGGTTGCACTGAATCTGTAGATCAAATTAAGATAAACCAATATCTTGACAACATTGAGTATTGCTATCTGTGAACACAGAATACCTCTCTGGTTTTTTTAGTTCATTTTTTATATCATTCATCAAAGTTTTGTAGTTTTCCTCAAGTAGATCTTGTATATATTTTGTTAGATTTATACCTAAAATTTCATTTTGGGGGTGCTGATGTAAAGGGTAATGTTTTTCATTTCAGATTCCTCTTGTTTGTTGATGGTATATAGGAAATCAATTGACTTTTGTATAGTAACGTTGTATCCTGTAAACTTGCTATAATCACTTATTAGTTCAGGCAGGTTTTTGTTGATTCTTCCATACTGTTTACATAGATGATCAAGTCATCTGTGAATAAAGACACTTTAATTTCTTCCTTCTCAATTTGTGTACCTTTTATTTCCTTTTCTTGTCTTATTGCCTAGCAAGTTACACATTCTTCTCAAATTCACATGAACCATTCAGCAAGATAAACCACATTCTGGGCCATAAAAATCACACTGTAACACATTTGAAAGAACAAAAATCATACACATGTACGCTCAGACCACAGTGGAATTAAGCAGGAAATCAATAACAGGAAGAATATGGAAAATCCCCAAACTTTTGGAGATTAAACAACATACTTCTAAATAAAACATGAGCAAAAATAAATATCAGGAGACATTTTAAAATTTTGAACAAAATACAAATAAAACATTAAAATTTTAATAATATACTGCAAAGGCAGTGCTTAAAGGGAATATTATAGCATTGAACACATATATTAGAAAAGAAGGGATTTCTAAAACCAATCACTCAAGCTTCTCTTTTAGGAAACCAGAAAAAGAAGAGAAAATCCAAGGTAAGCAGCAGAAAATAATAATAAAAATTAGAGCAGAAATTAATGAAATTGAAAACAGGAAATCAACAGAGAAAATTGATAAAACCTAAAGTTGGTTCTTTGGAAAAATCAATAAATTTGAAAAACTTCTTGCCAGGCTAACTAAGAAAAAAAATGATGACACAAGTTACTGTATCAGAAAGGAAAGAGAGGGTAGAACTAAAGATTTCATGAACGTCAAAAAAATAATAATAAAGGAATACTATGAATATCCCTGGTGCTTCTCAGTTCCTCTCCTCATCTTTGTGGGGACAGGATGGGTGGAAGGGGCTGGAGTTGGGCTTTTCTCTTCCCCACATGGAAAGTACGGGGGCCTGAGGCCAGGTATTTCCCTTCCCCGAGGTCATTAGGCTCCAGTAAATCCCTGACAGGTTAGGCTCTGGGTAAATAGTTTCTCCTAAGGGAAGCCCTTGTTAAGAAGAACAGAATTCTCTGGATATGTCACAATGTTTATTTTCCCCTTCCTCCTGGCAAAAGCACAGGGATTTTTTTTTCTGATATGCGCTATGAGCTCTTGGAGGTCAGTTCAGTTCAGTTCAGTTCAGTCGCTCAGTTGTGTCCAACTCTTTGCGACCCCATGAATCACAGCACGCCAGGCCTCCCTGTCCATCACCAACTCCCGGAGTTCACTCAGACTCACGTCCATCGAGTCAGCGATGCCATCCAGCCATCTCATCCTCTGTCGTCCCCTTCTCCTCCTGCCCCCAATCCCTCCCAGCATCAGAGTCTTTTCCAATGAGTCAACTCTGCGCATGAGGTGGCCAAAGTACTGGAGTTTCAGCTTTAGCATCATTCCTTCCAAAGAAATCCCAGGGTTGATCTCCTTCAGAAAGGACTGGTTGGATCTCCTTGCAGTCCAAGGGACTCTGGAGAGTCTTCTCCAATGCCACAGTTCAAAAGCATCAATTCTTCAGCACTCAGCCTTCTTCACAGTCCAACTCTCACATCCATACATGACCACAGTAAAAACCATAGCCTTGACTAGACGAACCTGTTGGCAAAGTAATGTCTCTGCTTTTCAATATGCTATCTAGGTTGGTCATAACTTTTCTTCCAAGGAGTAAGCGTCTCTTAATTTCATGGCTGCAGTCACCATCTGCAGTGATTTTGGAGCCCAAAAAATAAAGTCTGACACTGTTTCCACTGTTTCCCCATCTATTTCCCATGAAGTGATGGGACCGAATGCCATCTGGATGCCAGGGTTTTCAGGCTTCAGTAATTGCAGCTCCCGGGCTCGAGAGCACAGGCTCAGTAGTTGTGGGCTTAGTTGCTCCGTGGCATGTGGGATCTTCCCAGACCAGGGATTGAACCCGTGTCTCCTGCACTGGCAGGCAGATTCTTTACCACCGATCCACCAGGGAAGCCCCTAACTCATCACTTTTTAACTTAAGTTTCTTCACCTCAGCCTTCTTCATCTGTAAAATGAAAGCTTTAGACGAGATACGTAGTCTCAAAAAAATCCCTTGCTCTTGCAATCATTTCTAATGAATTCATGTGCTGAAAAGTACAGTAATTCTTACTCTCCCAGTGCTGCAAAGTTGTATCAGCTCACAAGAGGGCACGAAAATATGGCCTTAGCAGTGTCTACAGACACATAATCGCCCACACCAGTGGGGTCCCCAGAACAGATAACAGCACTTGGAGAGTGCTTGGCTTGGAGAGTCCATGAGATCAAACTCCAATTCTAACCAAAAATATCTCCACTATTTGGCCTGCAGGAAAAAAGGTGTAAACAAAAGCCTTGATTTGACTAAAATACCACAGAGAGGGACACCATCTGTGACCTTGCTAAGGAATTTTAGAAGTGAGTGGCTAAGAGAGAAATCTGCAAGATGGCTGGAGTATTAACTTACTGTTCTAAAGGCTGCCTAGGAAACTTAACCAGGAAAGAACAAAGCAACAATTAACCGGCCTGCAATGCTTCAGGTGGGTCCCACCTAAAAGCCCAGCGGAAAAAAGTGTATAAACCACAGCTTATTGGAAAATAGGGAAGAGAAGACAGACATTTCATCTTTCGGGGTAAGAACAAATGGCTACATCTTCACATCTGTCCTCCAAACTCATGTGACCAAAATGTCTCCCTGGTCCGCCCTGGCAGGAAATATACACAACAGGGAATTGTGAAGCCCGTGGTTCAGCCTAATCAAGGTGACACATTTCAAAACCACCGCCACTGGATAACTTGCAATAAAAATTTTCTATCCTGGCCCTGTTAGTTAAATCAAAATATTGTAAATAACCTTTAGAGCAGCCGTCCCCAAGCGTTTTCGGCATCGGGGATCTCATGGAAGACAATTTTCCCATGGATGGGGGGCGGGGCCAGGGGATAGTTTGGGGATGATTCAAGTGCGTTCCATTTACTGCGCACTTTATTTCTATTATAATTGCATCAGCTTCACCTCAGACAATCAGGCATTAGATCCGGGAGGCTGGGGACTCCTACTTCATAGCTGTCACAGAAGGCCTGGTTAAATAAATTAGTGTGTAAATTGAAATACTGTACAGTCATTAAAAAGAATGAGAAAGCTCTTGCTTTACTGATAGGACACAGTCTCTGAAACACTGTGTCTGTTGAAAAAGGGAATTGAAACAAGAGGGCTTTACTAAATGTATCTTTGTTTACTTACATATACATAAAATGTCTCTGAAATGATATGCAAGAAAGTATTGATGTTCATTGATTCCAGGGGGAAGAAATAGTGGCTTAGGGACAGAGGTACCAAGAAAATATCTTTTCACACCCTTTTAATTTTGAATCATATGAATTGACCTATTTTTAAGTTAATTAAAATTTTAAAAGTGGAAAAAATCAAAAGGGTGCTTACAGAATATTCAATGTGTACCCAGCATTGTGTTACATATTTTCAGGGCCACAGGGATAACTCAGGATGCTCAAACCTGGAGTGTCTCTTGCCCTGAAGGATATAAACATTCTCCTGGGATTTAAATGTTACTGTCTTCTGGGGACCACTTCTTTTCTCACTCCTCGGTAATCCCATCCACTCTAGTAGATCTTGTTGTTCAGTCAGTAAGTCATGCCCAACTCTGTGACCCCATGGATTGCAGCACACAAGGCTTCTCTGTCCTCCACTATCTCCCAGAGTTTGCTCAACTCTTGTCCATGGAGTCAGTGATGCTATCTAACCATCTCTTCCTCTGCTGCCCCCCTTCTCTTTTTGCCGCTTATCTTTCCCAGCAACAGGATCTTTTTCTATGAGTCAGCTCTGCACATCCAGTGGCCAAAGTATTGGAGTGTCAGCTTCAGCATCAGTCCTTCCAGTGAATATTCAGGGGTGATTTCCTTTAGGACTGACTGTTTGATCTCCTTGCTGTCCAAGGGACCCTTGTCTTCTCCAACACCACAATTTGAAAGTGTTCATTCTTTGGTGGCCAGCCTTCTTTATGGTCCAACTCTCACATCTGTACATGACTACTGGGAAAACAATAGCTTTGACTATATGGACCTTTGTCAGTAAAGTGATGTCTCTGCTTTTCAATTCACTGTGTAGGTTTGTCATAGCTTTTTTTCTAAGGAGCAAGTGTCTTTTAATTTCATGTCAGCAGTGATTTTGGAGCTCCTAAAATAAAATCTGTCACTGTTTCCACTTTTCCCCCTTCTATTTGCCAAGAAGTAATGATCTTAGTTTTTTGAATGCTGAGTTTCAAGCCATCTTTTTTCACTTTCCTCTTTCAACTTCATCAAGAGGCTCTTTAGTTCCTCTTCACTTTTTGCCATAAGGGTGGTGTCATCTGCATATCTGAGGTTATTGATATTTCTCCAAACAATCTTGATTCCAGCTTGTGCTTCATCCAGCCCAGCGTTTCTCATGATGTACTCTGCATGTAAGTTAAATAAGCAGGGTGACAATATACAGCCTTGACATACTCCTTTCCTGATTTTGAACCAGTCTATTGTTCCATGTCCGGTTCTAACTGTTGCTTCTTGATCTGCATACAGGTTTCTTAGGAGACAGGTAAGTTGGTCTGGTATTCCCATCTCTTTAAGAATTTTCCAGTTTGTTGTGATCCACATAATCAAAGCTTTAGCATAGTCTATGAAGCAGAAGTAGATGTTTTTCTGAAATTCCCTTACTTTCTCCATGATCCAACGACTGTTGACAATTTGATCTCTGCTTCCTCCGAGTCTTCAAAATCCACATTATACAACTAGAAGCTTTTGGTTCATATACTGCTGAAACCTAGCTTGAAGGATTTTGAGCATAATCTTGCTAGCATGGGAGCTTTCCAGGTGTTGCTAGTGGTAAAGAATCCACCTGCAATGCAGGAGATCCGGGTTTGATCCCTGGGTTGGGAAGGTCCCCTAGAGAAAGAAATGGAAACCCACTCCAGTATTCTTGCCTGGAAAATCCCATGGACAGAGGAGCCTGGTGGGCTATAGTTTATGGGGTCGCAAAGACTTGGATGTTCACTTGGTATCTCCAGTTTTCTTGGAGAGATCACTAGTCTTTTCCATTCTGTTGTTTTCCTCTATTTCTTCACATTGTTCACTTAAGAGGCACTTTGTCTCTCCATGCCCTTCTCTGAAGATCAGCATTCAGTGGGTATATCTTTCCCTTTCTCCTTGTCTTTTGCTTCTCTTCTTTTTTTTTTTTTTGCAAAGAAGAGAAAAGCTATTTGCAAAGCCTCCTTAGACAACTACTTTGCCTTCTTGAATTTCTTTTCCTTGGGATAGTTTTGGTCACTGCCTCCTGTACAATGTTGCAAACTTCTATCCATAGTTCTTCCAGCGCTCTGCCTACCAGAGCGAATCCTTTGAATCTATTTATCACCTCCACTGTATAGTCATAAGGGATTTGATTTCAGTCATACTTGAATAGCCTCGTGGTTTTCCCTACTTTCTTCAGAGTAAGCCTGAATTTTGCAACAAAGAGCTCATGATCCGAGCCACAGTCAGCTCCCGGTCTTGTTTTTGCTGACTGTATAGAGCTTCTCCATCTTCAGCTGTGAAGAACATAATCAATCTGATTTCGGTACTGATCATCTGGTGATGTCCATGTGTAGAGTCATCTCTTGTGTTGTTGGAAAAGGGTGTTTGCTATGACCAGTGTGGTCTTTTGACAAAACTCTGTTAGCCTTTGCCCTGCTTCATTTTGTATTTCAAGGCCAAACTTGCCTGTTACTCCAGGTAACTCTTGACTTCCTACTTTTGTATTCCAATCCCCTATGATGAAAAGGACGTCTGATGCTGAAGAAGCTGAAGTTGACCAATTCTATGAAGGCCTAGTAGATTTAACTATCATCTATACACTAAATTGTTTCAAACACATGTCTCTAAACTTGGGATCACCTCTCAGTTTTAGCCGTACTGTATATATTTGTAGTTCATTTTGACAGAGTGGTTTCCACAAATACCAGCACTCCCCAAAGCAAATCAACCATTTTCTCCACTCTCAAACCGTCCCTGAAAGCCCCAAACCAGATCCTCCCCTCAAATTTCCCATCTTAAATGGTTTTCCGTTCTGTGCTTTATTGTTATTAAAATGAGAGTTAACTTTTACAATTCTGTCTTATCTTCTGCTTTGGCTTGAATGCTAAGGAAAACTTTTCTTATACCTAAATCAGATAAAAATGTGTTCATGTGTTGTAAAGTTGCTAAGCCGTGACCAACTCTTGGGACCCCATGGACTGTGGCTGCCCAGGCTCCTCGTAGGATTTCCCAGGCAAGAATACTGGAGTGGGTTGCCATTTCCTTCTACAGGGGATCTTTCCAACCCAGGGATGGAACATGGGTCTCTTGCATTGCAGGGCAGATTCTTTACCATCTGAGCCACCAGGGAAAACCCCATGTTTTCTTCTATTTCTTTTGTGGTTTAATTACATCTTTTTTCTTTCTGAAATGTATTTTGGTCTGAAGTAGTGATCTAACAACCCAACACCACTTATTGAAAAAAAAAGATTCATCTTTTATTTGCTTGAATAAGTTTTCGGCTGATTCTCTGGGGTTTCCAGGTAATTAAAAACTTTCACTAGTGAAAAGTTTTCCCTTCTTTCCAACATTTATGCCACTTGTATTAGTCAGAACATTTTGGTTACCTACAATAGAAATCCTACTGAAACTGTCTTAGGCAAGAAACGAAAGTACCAGAATGGACAGAAGTTGCGTCCATCTTGGCTGAGTTCAGGGATACATATGATGTCTTATTTGTCTCTCTGACCCCCGCTCTGCTTCTTTCTCTGTGGTTCTCCTCTTCAGATGGGTGTGCTGGAACACAGTGCTCAGTCATCCACAGACCCTGACTTAACAGACTCTTCTTGCCCTGGAGACATAACTCCATGGAGTCTTACTAGGCCACCTGACAATGTTATTTTTAGTCGCTCAAGTTGCTGAAACCCAATACAGAAGTTGGCTTCTTGTGCCAGGGTCAGGCAGCTCTATGAATAACTGTACCAGTTAGCTAGACAGCTGGAGTTGGACTGCACCTTCTTGTCGTGTTGTAAACGTCTTAGTCCCAGGTTATGGAGAGGGAAATGGACTGGGGAGGTTTCCATGGCACCGGCATCCATTGATGCTGCTCTTCAAACCAGTCATCCAAAGCAGCTGCGGAGGGATGCCCGACCACCTGGCATAGCCGCAGTGTCTGGAGGGACGCGCCCAGCCCCACCCAGGAGTCTGGGTTTCCTCCCAGTTCGGGGTCTGCCCACACCCCCAATCCCTGCCACCATGGCAAACACCAGAGTCCGACTCACAGGACTTAACCCTCCGCACTAAAGGTGAGAGCAAAGTACAGAACTTAGCTGTTGCAATTTGGCTTGATTGTGAGACTGATTTTAGTATTTTCAAATATTTGGCTTTGTCTATTTTGTTTCCAGCCAAGCCACCTTGGTCTGGAATTTGTCACTTTGCTGGGACATTTTACTTAAGGCTTAGACTCTGATTTGAGCCTTAACTTCATGGGGCCTGAGGTCTGAGACCCAAGGGCCCCCTTAGCTGACTACACAGACGACCAGCTTTCCGGCCTGGGGTGGGTGACCCTCAGGAGCCCCAACTCCACTTTTTCCCTGAGGGTCTTTTACTTACAGACCCACTCTCTGTGCCAATTTATACCCCAATAGAGCCTTTTGTATTTGAAAGCCTACTGTCCTCCTCAGAAGTTTATTTTCAAAATCTGAGTCTGTTTTATAAATAAGTTCATTTGTATCATTAAAAAAAAATTAGGTTCCACATATGAATACCCCACTCAATTTTAAAAAGCCAAAATCATATAGGCCACAATTCTGCTGTCACGATACAATAATTTTAAAAAGTAAAATAGAAATTTCAATTGAAAACAGTCAAAAATCTTTTCAGTTCAGTCCAGTTCAGTCGCTCAGTCGTGTCCGACTCTTTGCGACCCCATGAATCACAGCACGCCAGGCCTCCCTGTCCATCACCAACTCCCAGAGTTCACTTAGACTCACGTCCATCGAGTCAGTGATGCCATCCAGCCATCTCATCCTCTGTCGTCCCCTTCTCCTCCTGCCCCCAATCCCTCCCAGCATCAGGGTCTTTTCCAATGAGTCAACTCTTCACATCAGGTGGCCAAAGTACTGGAGTTTCAGCTTTAGCATCATTCCTTCCAAAGAAATCCCAGGGCTGATCTCCTTCAGAATGGACTAGTTGGATCTCCTTGCAGTCCAAGGGACTCTCAAGAGTCTTCTCCAACACCACAGTTCAAAAGCGTCAATTCTTCAGCGCTCAGCTTTCTTCACAGTCCAACTCTCACATCCATACAAGACCACAGGAAAAACCACAGCCTTGACTAGACGGACCTTTGTTGGCAAAGTAATGTCTCTGCTTTTCAATATGCTATCTAGGTTGGTCATAAGACACTCTAATTACAGAGTAAGGCCAAAATGGTATTTAAAGAAATTCATCACTTGAAATGACTTCATTACTAATTAGGAAAGTATTAAAATAAATACATCAAGAATTCTCTTAAAGAAATTAGTAAATAGCAAAACTATGTATTTTTTAAATCTAAGGAAAGCAGAAGAAACTGAGAAAGATAAGAGCCAAAATGATGAATTTTAAAATGCAAAAATGGTAGAATTAAATAAATTCAAGAGCCATTTCTCTGAAAACAACAAGCAACAATCAAATAGACACACCTCTAGTAAGTCCAATTATGAAAAATAAACATATAACATTAAATATTAGAAACAGATGCAGAAGAGATTTAATAAGTATAAAAAAAAGACTTCTACAAATTAGAATATTTTCAAATATTTGAAAAGTTGGAGAAAATAAATGCTTTTTAGATAAATAAACCAATATCAATGCAAAAATAAATGCTTTTCAGGTAAATTAAATAAACCAATATCAATGCAAAAAGAAATAGCAGAACTGAACAGATCAGTAAAATTTAAAAGAGTTGAACTTGTCATTAAAAGACACTGCCAGTGAAACAGGTGTATATCCCAGCCAGCCCAACAGATGAGCCTCGTCAAACTTTCTAGGAGTAGATGGTACAGATATTACTTAAAATCACATGGACACAGGGGAAGATTAAAGATTTCCCATCCATTGTACCACGTTAACATAACTTTATATCAAAACTTCACACAGATAGACAATTAAGCCCAATGTGGATGTTTCATGCCTGGAGACAGCCCTCTTTCTAGGTGAATGCGGAAGGGAAGTAGGTGAATTGATAATTTAGTCCACATGGGGTTGTTCCCTCCTTCGGGGTGGGGGCTGAGTGCAATTGTGTTTGTACCAAGAATTGAGTGTTTTGTAAACTTTTTAGAGAAATATACATTTTTACATAAAAAGGAAAGTAAAGATCTCAAAACAATACATAGCCTTACTGGTAAAGCGATCCTGGATATTTTGTTATTCTAGTTCATTTTTTCCAGAGCCAAGCAACACACTAAATTAATCTTCTACCGTTAATAGTGGCAATTCACAACTTGAAAAACACCTGGGAAACTGGGATGCCCTTAGGAGGTGCCATCCATAGAGCAGTGAGCATGTGTGGACATGCGTGTGTGCGTGTGCGTGTGTGTGTGTGTGAAAGAGAGAGAGAGAGAGAACACGAAGAGGACACACGTCCTCTGAAGGCTGTCATGTCACAGATATGTTCTGAATATGTGCTAAACTCAGATAATGCCCTTCTTGTTCATGGGGGTGGGACCTGTTGCCTTGGTCACAGCCAACTGGACCAGAGCTGGAGCCTGAAGCCAGCTGGATTGCAGCTCCTCAGATGCTCATCACGGCTCCTTCACTGAATTACGCTAGTTTGAGAGAGTTTCTATGTGGTGGAAGGGATAAATTAAGAGTTTGGTATTAACATATATACACACAAACATATATATAATACATAAGGACCCACTGTATAGCTCAGGGAACTATATTCAGTATTCTGTAATGATTGATACGGGAAAAGAATCTGAAAAAGAATGGATATATGTATAAGTGGGCTTCCCAGGTGGCTCAGATGATAAAGAATCTGCCTGCAATGCAGAAGACCTGGGTTCAGTCCCTGGGTCAGGAAGATCCCCTGGAGAAGGGCATGGCAACCCTCTCTAGTATTCTTGCCTGGAGAATCCTATGGACAGAGGAGCCTGGCAGGCTATAGTCCACAGGGTTGCAAAGAGTCGGACATGACTGAATAATTAACACACACACATATGTATAAGTAAATCGCTTAGCTGTACATCTGAAACTAACACAACATTGCCAATCAACTCTGTTCGAGTATAAAGAAAATTAAATTAAAAAATAATTTGAGAGGGTTTCTAAACTTGCCACCAAAGCAGCTCTCATTGAATAAGCATAGGAAATATCTCTAAGGTACAAAGTTTGATGTAGACTTTTAAAATCCATTATATCGTCTTTTCAAATACATTGTTCGAACTTTCCATTTCAAAGGTTGGCCCACTATGGTCCACAGTCTAAGTCAGCTCAGGCTATAACAAATTCCATGGACTGGATGACTTCAACAACATTTATTTCTCACAGTTCTGGAAGCCGGAGGTATAAGATAAGGGGTCCAGGAAGGTCAGGTTCTTGGCAATGGCCCTCAGAGAGAGATCCCATGTGTCCCCCTCTTTTACAGGGTATCAACTGTCACGACCTCATCTAACTCTACTCTCTTCTCCAAAATCCCATCTCAAATCCCATTCGCTGGGGCTTAGAGTTTCAACATGTGAATTTGATGGGGGACATATTCAGTCCACAGCACACAATAATCTAAGCTTCCATCCAATGAAAGAACAAATTAAAACCCAAAGCAAGCAGGAAGAAGGGAATATTAAAGATAAGACGTTTTTCCTTCTGGCTTACTTCACTCTGTATAATAGGCTCCAGTTTCATCCACCTCATTAGAACTGATTCAAATGTATTCTTTTTAATGGCTGAGTAATACTCCATTGTGTATATGTACCACTGCTTTCTTATCCATTCATCTGCTGAAGGACATCTAGATTGCTTCCATGTCCTGGCTATTATAAACAGTGCTGCGACGAACATTGGGGTACACGTTTCTCTTTCCCTTCTGGTTTCCTCAGTGTGTATGCCCAGCAGTGGGGTTGCTGGATCATAAGGCAGTTCTATTTCCAGTTTTTTAAGGAATCTCCACACTGTTCTCCATAGTAGCTGTACTAGTTTGCATTCCCACCAACAGTGTAAGAGGCTTCCCTTTTCTCCACACCCTCTCCAGCATTTATTATTTGTAGACTTTTGGATCGCAGCCATTCTGACTGGTGTGAAATGGTACCTCATAGTGGTTTTGATTTGCATTTCTCTGGTAATGAGTGATGTTGAGCATCTTTTCATGTGTTTGTTAGCCATCTGTATGTCTTCTTTGGAGAAATGTCTATTTAGTTCTTTGGCCCATTTTTTGATTAGGGTACTAACGCATATATATGGAATTTAGAAAGATGGTAACAATAACCCTGTGTACGAGACAGCAAAAGAGACACTGATGTATAGAACAGTCTTATGGACTCTGTGGGAGAGGGAGAGGGTGGGAAGATTTGGGAGAATGGCATTGAAACATGTAGAATATCATGTAAGAAACGAGTTGCCAGTCCAGATTCGATGCACGATACTGGATGCTTGGGGCTAGTGCACTGGGACGACCCAGAGGGATGGTACAGGGAGGGAGGAGGGAGGAGGGTTCAGGATGGGGAACACATGTATACCTGTGGTGGATTCATTTTGATATTTGGCAAAACTAATACAATTATGTAAAGTTTAAAAATAAAATAAAATTTAAAAAATAATAAAGATAAGACGTGAGTTCAATAATACCAGAAACAAGAATGGTAGAGAAATCAATGAACCCAAATCTGGTTCTTTGACAGATTAAAAAAAGAAAAAAAATATTTGCTACACTGACCAAGGAAAAAGAGGAGTCACAAAATAGCATCACCACGACAGAACATACAGATATTAAAAAATAACAAGAAAACACTGTCAAAAATTCTATGCTCATGTATATGACCATTTAGATAAAATCAACCAATTCTTTGAAAGATAAAAACTCACTCAAGAAGAAAATAGATGACTTGAAATAGTTCTGTATCTATTGAATACATTGAATTTGTAGTAAAATATACTTAAAACTTTCTCATAAAGAAAGCTTCACACCCAAAGGGTTTCACTGGCAAATTCTACCGAATGCTTGAGGAAGAAACAACTCTACATACTCTCTTCCAGAAAATAGAAGAGGAAGGAATACTTTCCAACTTCTTTTATGAGGTCAGCATTACTCTAAGATCAAAAGTAAACAAAGATATTACAAGGAAACTACAGACCCATATCTCTTAGGAACATATAAAACAAAAACTCTGAGCAAAAATGTTAGCAAATTGAGCCCAGAAATATATAAAAATGATAATACATCACAACCAAGTGGGGGTCATCCCAGGAGTGCAAAGATATTTTAATACTTGAAAATCAATCAGTGTAATTTAGCATATTAATAGACTACAGAAGAAAATATGTGTTAATTCAGAATGTGCCTGATGATACCTTGGTATAAGCCTTTAAAATAAATTTTGTCTTAAACTTGATGAATACTTTTAATTTGACTACATAGGATTTCTTCACCTAGGAAAAAAAATTTTTTTAATTTGCTTTTGATAATTCCTTCTGCTTGATTTTTTCTGATGTTTTCTGTGGGAATACCAGCTATCCATGTGTTGGATGTCCTTGTCCTCTAAACGCACATTCTCTGTGTTTCTCTGCAGCTGCTGCTGCTGCTGCTGCTAAGTCGTTTCAGTCATGTCCGACTCTGTGCAACCCCATAGGCGGCAGCCCACCAGGCTCCCCCGTCCCTGGGATTCTCCAGGCAAGAACACTGGAGTGGGTTGCCATTTCCTTCTCCAATGCATGAAAGTGACAAGTGAAAGTGAAGTCGCTCAGTCGTGTCTGACTCTTTAGTGACCCCATGGACTGCAGCCTACCAGGTTCCTCCATCCATGGGATTTTCCAGGCAAGAGTACTGGAGTGGGGTGCCATTGCCTTCTCCGGTTTCTCTGCTATTTCCCCTAAATTCTAGGATACTTTCTCAAGCCTGTGTTATCAGTTAACTACTGCTCTATGACAAACCACCTCAAACAAGATGGCTTAAACAATAACTGTGTATTACTCACAGGTCAGGGGATCAGCCCATCTGAGCTGGACTCAGCTAATAGCTCAGCTTGGCTTCCTTCGCCTGTGGCCAGTGGGAGGGATGACAGCCTTTGGCTGCGAGGCTATCTATAGCTGGAATGACGACGCTGCCCCATGTGGTCACTCATCTTCCACAAGGCTAGCCTAGGCACGGGCTCAAGGCAGGCGGAAGAGAAGGTGGACAGCCTAAGGGCTTGAGCACTTGTGAAGCCTCTATACGAGTCAAGTTTGTTCCTGTCTCTTTGTCAAGTCAGACAGCAGAGCCCAAAGTCAGAGTGGAAGGGACTCCAGAGCTACAGAGTAAAGGGCGTGCAGGGGGGGAGACTATCACTCAGGGCCATTAATGTGGTCAGTCCACCACGTGCTTCCTTCACATTCCCTATTCGATTCTCTGCACAATTCTGGCCCATAGATTAGATTTTGCTGTTTTGTTTTTGGTTTCCTTCTTTTCCCTTTTTAGCTCATCACAGACCCGTTTCATTTTCCTCTATTTATACTTTGTGACTTTTCTGTTTTATCGTGACCATGTCTTTTCATATTCTGCTCAGTTTTTGAAAGTTTCTTCTGGTTGTTGGCGTTCCCATCAACGTCTTCAGTATGCTGCTGCTCTAAACTTTGTTGCAATATGTTTCTATAAGCCTCATTTGATCTCTTTTGAGAGAATTATAAAACATCTTTTATCAGTATTTAGACCACACGGCCTCACTCTGTCCATTTGAGGGATGATGCACTACCATGCATAGAATAGGCAGCCAGTGGGGAGCTGCTGTACGACACAGGGAGCTCAGCTCGGTGCTCTGTGACGCCCTAGAGGGGTGGGACGGGGGTGGGAGGGAGGCTCAAGAGAGAGGGGCTACATATGTACACATGGCTGATTCACACTGTTGTACAGCAGAAACTAACCCAACATTGTAAAGCAATTGTACTTGAAAAGAAAAGAAAACCACATCACACGCACCTGGAGATGATCATACTAAGTGAAGTAAGCCAGACAAGACATATATCATGATATCACTTCTACGTGGAATCTAAAAAAAGGGATACAAATGAACTTATTTACAAAACAGAAGCAGACTCACAGATATAGAAAATAAACTAATGGTTACCCAAAGTGAAAGGGGTCAGGAGGGATAAACTAGGAGTTTGGGATTAGCAGAAAGAAACTGCTACATATAACACAGATAAACAGCAAGGTCCTGCTGTATAGCACAGGGAACTGTATCCAATATCGTGTGAGAAACCACGATGGAAAAGAATATTTTTTAAAAAAAGAACGCATGTTTGTATATAACTGAATCACTTTGCTATACAGCAGACATTAACACAACATTGTAAATCAATTGAAAAGAAAGAATTCCATTATTGCTTTTCAGGAAGAAATGGGAAGGATATTCTGAATTGCAGACAGCTTCAATGGCTACCGTGACTATGGATGGAGGAAATTCACAGAAGATGGGAATGTTCTCCTCCTGATCACCAAGCGGCCCCGCAGGACAGCAGGGCAGACAGAAACACTGCCTTCCACAGGCCACTTTAGACACGCTGGATTTCTTCTCTCCCACACCTGTGTAGGCCTGAATTCATCTGGTATTTTCCTTAATGATTGCTTTTTATGCACCTTGTGTAAGACATCATTGTATTTCATCTACCCACCCTACAAATTAAATTATTATCTTAATAGTTGACTAAATGGAGACCCATTTAGTTAGGTTAGACCCATTTAGTGAGGTTAAGTATTATATCTGGGTTCATATAATTGCATCTCTTCCGACGACTCAAGCAGTAAAGAATTTACCTGCAATTTAAGACACTCAAGAGACCTGGGTTGGATTCCTGGGTCAGGAAGATCCCCTGTAGAAAGAAATGGCAACCCACTCCAGTTTTCTTGCCTGGAAAATCCCAGGGACAGAGGATCCTGGGGAGTTACAGTCCATGGGGTCACAAAGAGTTGGACACGACAGCATAGATACAGTCTGCGATCACATACCTAATGAGAGAGAGACCGATAGACCCAGAATTGCAGTCCCCACCCATTCCTATACCCACCCCCAGTCTCCACTGGAGCAGGAAAACATATTGATGTGAAAGAATTCATCTCCCCTTCCCCCTCCTAAAGCCTGAGGCAGTGTGCTTTAGTAGGAAAGGTACGGATTTAGGAGCCAGAGAAGTTGGGTTTGGGATTTTGTCTCTGCTACCTTTGGTGAGATGGTACCTTGGGTCAATCCCTAGACTTTCCTCACTCTCCAGGTAGTACTAGTGGTAAAGAACCTGCCTGCCAAAGGAGGAAATGCAAGAGACGCAGATTTGATCCCTGGGTTACAAAGATCCCCTGGAGGAGGAAATGGCAACCCACTCCAATATTCTTGCCTGGGAAATCCCCTGAACAGAGGAGCCTGGTGGGCTATAGTCCCTGGAGTTGCAAAGAGTCGGACAGGACTGAGCGACAGAGCACACACACAGCTAAGTATCTCATCTATACAGAGAAGTATAATAAAATCAGCTGTCTCCACCACCGGATACAGGAGAATCACGCAGGAACGTGTGTATTACAAGTCTCTGCGATAATCATAGCACCAGCTCACACCTGGATAGTCCTTTGTAATTTTCCAAGTGCAATCACGTTCTGAAATAATCCCTGTTTTACAGAGGAAAACCGAGGCTGAGAGCACTTAGGTATTGTACAGCTCACAGTCTGCAGAATTGGAACTGAAGCCAGCTTTTATTCCTCCAAATTCTATCACTTTCCCACATTCTAACACTGCCACCTCATTTTCAAAAAGATTCTTTATTTCTCCAGCAGTTAACCATAGCATTTCATCCCAGAGCTTGGTCATTTTAAATTCTATTCTTAATTTGGTTTATATACTACTTTTTGGGAGCTCACCCATTGCACTAAGGAGATACTAATAAGTAAATAATGTCAGTTATTCATTATTCGTTTACTATTTTAATATAGTAAATCATATCGTCATGGCCAAAAAGTACGAAGCAGTTCTTTAAAGGTGCCTGTGTTAAACCCAGTGAGGAAATTGGGCCTGGCGTGTCATGATCCCTATGCAGCTGAATACCGTTGCTAGTAGGGTGATTTTCAATAAAATTGAATATTCTCTTTTCAATACCATTTTGGCATTGAATGGTATTGAAAACGGAAATGATATTTTCAACACCATTGTTGGGTGACATTTTCAATAGAATAAACAGCTTGCCCGCATCCTAAATACACACTTTAAAAAAAAACTTTCCAGCAGGTAACTATGTTTACATGGCTCTTTGGTCCTGGAATATATCACCGTCAAAGCGGCTCAAACCCTGCAGCCTGCTTTCTGCACAGTCCCACTGGAGAAGACCACACAGACCTATCCAAGGGCCCATTTGTCCGATGGTGTCAATGCAGCCTTCTCATGGATTAAAGAGGAAATCAGCCAGCAAGCCTAGGACACAGGATCCAAAAAGAAAAGACAGCAGACTGGGGCTGAGCAAAAGCAGAGAGAGAGGCAGAAGGAGAGAGCAAAGTCAGGAAACTAGAGGCAAAGAAGAAAAAGGACTTTGTGTATCCTTGGCATTGGCGTCGCCCTGAGATGGGTAGATGCGCAGGAGAAGAAAGGGTGCTAATTCATATTCAGGCTGCAGAAGCCAAAAGAAGCAGTTTCTAAGAGCAGAGGAAATTAACTCGCTGCCCACACACACAAGAGAAGCTAACCAGCCCCTCCTGACTGTCTACTGGTTGGACTGGTGAGCAGCATGGACTCGGCGGGTCTCATGGCTGCAGGAACCTGCTGGTAGCCAGGCTTGACTTCCCCACGTGCCCTGGGGTCTAGGTTGCTTTGCCCACAGCTGAGGCCACAGTGAGCCCAGGGACCAGCTGGCTTGCTCAGCTCATTCCCCAAGAGGAACTACCTTCAGCTTCAGGGTTTATGATTCCATTGCATTTCTATGTAAAACAAATCCCACACGCATCTATATTAAAATCAGAGTCCGGTTTGGAGAATGGTAGATGAAGGGGTATGACCTCATTGTTGAAAACATAAAAATATGAAACTATTTTTTTTAAATCATCCATAATCCCATAAATTCAGAGTAGTTAAAGAGTAATTGATATGTAACTAGGCTCTATATTTTCATAACAGTCATATAAAAAGTAACTGTCTGAAACCACCTCACCTTCCAGACAGGATCAGAGGATAATGACTCTGTTCTTAACCTCTCGGTGTAGTATTCTCTTCCCCTTAAGTAATGCTTTTAACTTAGGCTACAGAATTCTAAACAATATTTTGTACAATAAAAACATCATAAAGAAGCTGCTGCCTGGGAGAGAGAAACCTCTGAATGTTCAACATGACAGGCTCAATTCCAGATTCGCTCCTGATCTCAGTCAACGTGCTTTGTGTTCTTATGTAGTGGGAGCTTGGGTCTGTGTACTCTCTCGCAGTCTGTTTTGTTCAGTGTACATCATTTTCTGGACCCATGCCCCTAACTCATTTTTCCTTTGACATTGCAGGAGCCAGGTTTATAGCCAGAGCTCCTGAAATTTTATTTTATTCTAAATTTTTACTGGAGTATAGTTGCTTTACAATATTGTATTAGTTTCTAATGTAGACTGACTCATTTTCTAAACTGCCATCTCCCCCTCTGCTCAGGTTTTTAAAATTTTATATATATATATATATATATATATATATATTTTTTTTTTTTTAAATTTTGGTCTGTGCGTAGCCTTTCCCTTTCCCAGGGGATCTTCCCAACCCAGGGATCGAACCCAGGTCTTCCTCATTGCAGGCAGATTTTTTTACCAGCTGAGCCACAAGGGAAGCCATATATAGCAAGTGGGGGCTACTCTCTAGCTAACTTTCATCAAACATAGAGAACGCTTTATGAATTTGCGTGTCATCCTTGCGCCGGGGTCATGCTAATCTCTATATTGTCCCAATATCAGTATATGTGCTGCTGAAGCAGGCACTCCCCAGTTCTGATTTTAACCCCACACGCCATCACTTTTGTTCCGGCCATGTCACTGGCCTGCTTAGAATCTTCGCTTGGTTCTCTGTTGTCTTTAGAATCAAAGCCAGGTGGATAAGAATCCACCTGCCAATGCAGGAGACACGGGTTCGACCCTTGGTCCGGGACGATCCCACGTGCCGAGGAGCAGCTAAGCCCGTGTGCCACAACTACTGAGCCTGTGCCGTTGGGTCCAGAGGCGCAACTGCGGATCTTGTGCTCTAGGACCCACTAGCCGCAACTACAGAAGCCCGCCCACCCTAGAGCCTGTGATCTGCAACGAGAGAAGCCACTCAGTGCAATGAACAGCCCGTGCACTGCAAGGAGGCTAGCCCCCGCTCACTGCAACTAGAGGAAGCCCGTGCCCTGCAGTGAAGTCACAGCCAGATAAAAAAAGAATCAAAGTCAAACATATGAATGCTTCCGAGCTGACCTCTTCACTTTGTCCCCTCCCCCAGCTCTGGACGCAGAGAATTAATCAGACTTGATAAGCACCGCTGAGTTCTCTCAAGGATGGATGCCCACGCCAGAGCCCACAGCCCCACAGCCCTGCCCCCACTTGCCACTACCCAGCTTGGTGATCTTGCTGGTCCAACTGGTTCTAAACTGTGTGTAGATCAGTGATGTTTGATGCTTTTGGTTTTCTCATCTGATCATTACTTGCTCAGAAGCTTTATCATCTTCACTGGGAGCAGCCCTCATTTTCTCCCTGATTTGCCTTAGATCCTTATCAGTTTAAGATACCACAAAGCTCACCTCTTGGATCTGTCAAGATTTAATTCACATTGTCCTTCATTGAAGAGATATTTCCAGTTCTGTTGAACATTAATTCCCATATGTTTTGCTGGAGTGTGAGTGAGTTTTAATACTCATTCTTCACGATTATTCTACCACAGTCTCCTATGTGAAATTAGTAATCACCTCCTCTAAGATCTTGAAAGACTTTATGATTCCTTTGTCTTATCCTCTTTTAAGAATGTCTTTCGATGGTCTGTTTCACTATCTGAAGTCTGACCTCCTCAAGCATAAGGACTGGGTGTTATTTATCTCTGAATCCCCAGCGCATTCTGACTCATGGCAGTTCCGTGTTGGTGGAATGAATAGAAGACCTGTGTTAGTGGTTGTGTGGTTCAGTTCAGTTCAGTCATGTCTGACTCTTTGTGACTCCATGAATCACAGCACACCAGGCCTCCCTGTCCATCACCAACTCACGGAGTCCACCCAAACTCATGTCCATCAACTCGGTGATGCCATCCAGCCATCTGTCATCCCCTTCTCCTCCTGCCCCCAATCCCTCCTGGCATCAGGGTCTTTTCCAATGAGTCAGCTCTTCGCATCTGGTGGCCAAAGGATTGGAGCTTCAGCTTTAGCATCAGTCCTTCCAATGAACACCCAGGACTGATCTCCTTTAGAATGGACTGATTGGATCTCCTTGCAGTCCAAGGGACTCTCAAGAGTCTTCTCCAACACCACAGTTCAAAAGCATCAATTCTTCGGTGCTCAGCTTTCTTCACAGTCCAACTCTCACATCCATACATGACCACTGGAAAAGCCATAGCCTTGACTAGACGGACCTTTGTTGGCAAAGTAATGTCTCTGCTTTTCAATATACTATCTAGGTTGGTCATAACTTTCCTTCCAAGGAGTAAACGTCTCTTAATTTCATGGCTGCAGTCACCATCTGCAGTGATTTTGGAGCCCCCAAAAATAAAGTCTGACACTGTTTCCCCATCTATTTCCCATGAAGTGATGGGACCGGATGCCATAATCTTTGTTTTCTGAATGTGGAGCTTTAAGGCAACTTTTTCACTCTCTTCTTTCACTTTCATCAAAAGGCTTTTTAGTTCCTCTTCACTTTCTGCTATAAGGGTGGTGTCATCTGCATATCTGAGGTTACTGATATTTCTCCTGGCAATCTTGATTCCAGCTTGTGTTTCTTCCAGCCCAGCGTTTCTCATGATGTACTCTGCATATAAGTTAAATAAGCAGGGTGACAATATACAGCCTTGACGTACTCCTTTTCCTATCTGGAACCAGTCTGTTGTTCCATGTCCAGTTCTAACTGTTGCTTCCTGACCTGCATATAGGTTTCTCAAGAGACAGGTCAAGTGGTCTGGTATTCCCATCTTTCAGAATTTTCCACAGTTTATTGTGATCCACACAGTCAAAGGCTTTGGCATAGTCAATAAAACAGAAATAGATGTTATCTGTGTGGAATTAAAGGAAGTCATTTCCTCTCAGCTCTACAACTCCTGAGCAGAGGACCTTCCACTCCTGTGGTCTCTTTTGCTCACAGTTATTCGGAATTGGAGCATCAGAGGATGGTCCCATGAGATCTTGAGGTAGGGCAGCCCTTCAGGGGGCGTGTGAGCTGCTCATTAAGGAGAGGGAGGTGGTCTGCAGAGGAGACAGCTAGAGTCCAGGGGGCCAGGGAGGGAGATCAGGTTTTCCTTGGTTCTCGCCAGGTTTTCTGCTTCTGATGCCTCATGAAGCTTTGGTCATAAGATACCGCCCTATTCCTTAACTTGAGACCTCGCCAGTAAATGTCCCAGAGATACCTAGTTACCTAGTTACTCAGTAACAGAACGATTGCAACTTTCATGTTTTCATTAGAGGTCATAGTAACTTATCTGGTATTATGGCTAAGGCAACATTTTATTCTTTTACTAGACATGGAGAATCCCGTGGATGGAGGAGCCTGGTGGGCTCAGAGAGCCCATGGGGTCACAGAGAGTCGGACATGACTGAAGTGACTAAGCATAATACATACAAAAGTCAACTCACCTTTAACTTAGTCATCAACAGATCTCTTTTTAACTGGCTTCTCTTTTTATTCTTCGGTTGGGCACCACCATGCTTACTGCAACTGAACTCACAGGCCCCATTACAACTTGATTAATCTTTCTGAATTAACAACATTAGAGGGCTTCACTGGTGGCTCAGATGGTAAAGAATCTGCCTGCAATGCAGGAGACCTGGGTTCAATCCCTGGGTGGGGAAGATCCCCTGTAGAAGGGGATGGTTACACACTCCAGTATTCTTGCCTAGAGAATTCCATGGACTGAGGAGCCTGGCAGGCTTCAGTCCACGGGGTCACAAAGAGTTGGTTATGACTGAGCGACTAACACTTCACACTTAACAACAATGATTATGTAAACTCTGTTACTGTCTAGGATAACATGAATTCACTTTATATTCACAGTTCTTAGGGTTCCACATGAAAGTGGAAAACTCAGATAGCAATTTTGGGTATTGATGGAAGGACCCAATAGAAAGGCGGGAATCAAGATTCCTCATTTATTTTACGTTTTTAGGACATAAATAAAAGCTAAACCAGTTCTAAGATTTTACCTTTGTAGTAGTTCATATAGTACCTGAATTGAGTATTAAAATTTTTTTTTCTTTGCCTGGTGCAGTTTGTGGGATCCTAGTTCCCCAATCAGGGATCGAATCTGGGCCCTCAGCAGTAAGAGCATGGAGTCCTAACCACTGGACTGCCAGGGAATTCCTTAAAAAAATTTTTTTTTAATTGCAGTATATTGATTTACAATGTTGTGTTGGTTTCAGGGTTGTGTTGTGTCAGGTTCAGCAAAGTAATTTATATATATAAGATCATGGCATCCGGTCCCATCACTTCATGGGAAATAGATGGGGAAACAGTGGAAACAGTGGCAGACTTTATTTTTTGGGCTCCAAAATCACTGCAGATGGTGACTGCAGCCATGAAATTAAGAGACGCTTACTCCTTGGAAGGAAAGTTATGACCAACCTAGATAGCATATTCAAAAGCAGAGACATTACTTTGCCAACACAGGTTCGTCTAGTCAAGGCTGTGGTTTTTCCAGTGGTCATGTATGGATGTGAGAGTTGGACTGTGAAGAAGGCTGAGCACCGAAGAATTGATGCTTTTGAACTGTGGTGTTGGAGAAGACTCCTGAGAGTCCCTTGGACTGCAAGGAGATCCAACCAGTCCATTCTGAAGGAGATCAGTCCTGGGATTTCTTTGGAAGGAATGATGCTAAAGCTGAAACTCCAGTTCTATGGCCACCTCATGTGAAGAGTTGACTCATTGGAAAAGACTTTGATGCCGGGAGGGACTGGGGGCAGGAGGAGAAGGGGACAACAGAGGATGAGATGGCTGGATGGCATCAAGACTCGATGGACATGAGTTTGAGTGAACTCCAGGAGTTAGTGATGGACAGGGAGGCCTGGCATGCTGTGATTCATGGGGTCGCAAAGAGTCGGACACGACCGAGCGACTGAACTGAACTGAACACATGCATATATATATATATATATATAGTGGCTCAGTGGTAAAGAATCCTCCTGCCAAAGCAGGAGATGAAATATACAAGTTTGATCCCTGGGTCAGGAAGATCCCCTGGAGTAGGAAATGGCAAGCTGCTCCAGTACTCTTGTCTGGAGAATCCCATGGACAGAGGAGCCTGGCGGGCTACAGTCCATGGCGTCACAAAAGAGTCGGACACGACTTAGCAACTAAACAACAACGCATATATGTGGATGTTCTTTCTCATATTCTTTTCCATCATAGGCTATTACAAGACATTGACTATAGTTCCCTGTCATACGTAGCATGTCCTTTTGTCCATTTTGTGTACAGCTGTGTATCTGTTAATCCCAAACGCCTAATTTAGCTCTCCCTCTCTCCCCTTTGGTAACAGAAGATTGTTTTCTATGCCTGTGAATATGTTTCTGTTTTGTAAATACATTTATTTTTGTCATCTTTTTAGATTCCACAAATAAACAATGCCATATGATATTTGTCTTTCTCTGTCTGACTTACTTCACTTAGTAGAAAAACCTTTATGTCCATCATGTTGCTGCAAATGGCCTTAGTTCATTCTTTTTTATGGTTGAGTAATATTTCATTGAATACATATCTGTATCTATATGCCACATCTTCACCTATTCTTCTGTTGATGGACCCTTAGCTTGCTTCCATGTCTTGGCTATTATATTGAGTGAGTTTTTATTTAAAGAAATTTTATTGTATAATATAATACAGACCCCCAAATCCACACAAAACAAATATATAGCTTCATTAGTAATTATAAGGCAGACATCCCCTTGTTATTGCAACTCAGGTCAGGAAATAGAACTTGCCCTCCACCCCATGTGGCCATCACAATCACAACTCCCCTCATGTTAAGCTTTAATTATACAAATGGAAGAAGAATTGTAGGCAATTATGCAAATAGTTTTGCAAAGAGAGTATTTACATATATCAGATTTTAGCATTTAAAATGATTTAAAAATCCTACTTGCAGTAAAAAAAGTATGAACATATTAATCACTATGCTCTATAGTTTATTGTGTGCTCTCTCTATAGGTAGATGGACATGTATATATCTTTAATATATTATCCTGGACAGATGGACAGGCATTTTTTTTTTTTTTTTATCTTATCCTCACTACACCCCTTCCAGGAGTTTATTTAACAAACAAGGAAGCCAAAGATCAAAGTTAAAGAAGTTTGCTCAAGGGATAAAACTAGAATTGAAATCAAGGACTTTTCCAGGATCCCTTTCCAGGATCTCCTGCTATGATAATTCTAAATGGTTCTTATTTGTTATTAAACAGGTTTACCACAATCTAAGAATGTTCTATTTATGGGGTCACAAAGAGTCGGACACGACTGAGCAACTGAACTGAACTAAACTGAACTGAAGAATGTTCTGTTGCTGTATGTTATAGAAAGTAAGAAACTTCACTATTTTTAAAATTATATCACACAACCATTTCACTCTTGAGAACAGTGTTTTTCCTTGATTCATTCTAGCATTCTAGCAATGCTTCGTTTTTAGCATAAAATATGTAGGCTGGCTCAAAGTGAGTATACAACAATTCTTATGGAATACGTATTGTCAGATGCTACTACTGGGAATTGCATTTAACCCTGAAAACATTTCTTTGAGGTGGGAGTGATTATCTCCATTTTAGAGATGAAGGTACTGAGCGCTATAGGTAAGAAAAAGAGCGGAGATGGAAAACAGGTCTTTCTGAGACCACAGCTCACACCAGCAGCCCCTGGGATGCCTGCCCACCACACACACCTACTGACCTTGTGTTCACTCGGTCACTGGTGGTACCTGTGCTGCAGGAGTCTTCTTTTTAAAAAACTGTAATACTCTTGAGTAACTGAACTGAAACTGTAGCAGAAGGATATGATAGAAAGAAGCAGATGAACAAACCCCACGGCCTGCACGTGCTCCTAACCCGTGCCTCTTGGCTCTTTTCCAGATCTACATGTCAAGAAATTAGAAGACAATTGCTTCCTGGCAGGAAAGCTAGGGCAAACCAAGACAGTGTGTTAAAAAGCAAAGACGTCACTTTGCTGACAAAGATCCGTCTAGTCAAGGCTATGGTCTTTTCAGTAGTCATGTACGGATGCGAAAGCTGGACCATAAAGAAGGCAGAGCGCCGAAGAATTGATGCTTTTGAACTGTGGTGCTAGAGAAGACTCTTGAGAGACCTTGGACAGCAAGGAGATCAAACCAGTTAGTCTTGAAGGAAATCAACCCTGAATACTCATTGGAAGGACTGATGCTGAAGCTGAAGCTCTGATACTCCCACCTGATGCAAACAACAGACCCACTGGAAAAAAAACCCTGATGCTGGGAAAGATTGAAGGCAGAAGGAGAAGAGGGTGACAGAGGATGCGATGGTTGAATGGCATCACCAATTCAATGGACATGAACTTGGGCAAAGTCCGGGAGATGGTGAGGGACAGGGAAGCCTGGTGTGCTGCAGTCCGTGGGTTTGCAAAGAGTCAGACATGACTTGGCGACTGAACAACAACAAAATAAGGGCTTCGAAGCAAAAGGAAGAATTCAGCCCATCCTTAATAGAGAGCCCTGGCGCCTGCAGTTTCTTTGATTTACCAAAAGGATACACAGGAGAAGAGGTATGGAAACCTTTGCATCATACTTATTAGTTACTGTGGATGTTTTTTAAATTACCAGAGAGTGTTATGACAGAGTGGCAATAAAAGAATAATGTTTTCCATGTGAACTGGAGTTATTTTGAATTTCGTTTGTGCAGCAATTTAGGTAAGCCTGTCTGTCACTGTGAAAGGCCTTGTCTTCTTTTGTTTTCAAAGTCATAACTTAAATGACAAACAAATATGTTAAGTGGCTTTTGTGAACTGGCTACAAGCTTTGCGTGCCCAGACTTGTCTGGTACGAAGTGTACAAAACAGTCGTGTGATTTATAAACTGTGGGGTAATTGAATGAATACAAAGAAAAAAAGGAATCCTCTATATTTTAGTATTTGGGAATGATACTCTAAAAATACTGTAAGGAAATTTTGCTGTTATTTGCTTGACTTTTCTCTAATGTCCAAGAGACTTGAATAAGGCTGATAAATCAGGCATGCTAATTTATTCCCCAGCAATAATATCTGCGCTATTTTCCACTGGAAACAATGCTTGAACCTCCAGACCATTCCATTTCTACCATGAGGACCATTGAAGCACAGAATGGCAAGGCTCTCAAGAGATAATATAATTCTGGTTTTTAACATTGAGACTTTCCTTAATTTCTATGGGCCCATATTTCTATCAGGAAAAAAATGGAGATATTATTATTACTTGAACAATGACACAGAAGACTGAAGGTTTGGTTTCTTTTAAAAGACTTTTTTGATGTAGACCATTTGTTTAGTCTTTATAGAATTTGTTATAATAATTGCTTCTGCTTTATGTTTTGATTTTTTTGCTGCAAGATATATGGGATCTTAGTTCCCCAACCAGAGATCAAACCCACAACCCCTGCACTGAAAGGCAAAGTCTCAACCACTGGACTGCCAAGGAAGTCCCCTGAAGGGTTTTGGGCGTCGTCAAAGTGTGAGACATCTAGCCATGTGTTCACACATGGCAGTTTCATTTGATGACTTGATTCCTATACGTTGTAAGTTTTCCTGAGCTAGCTGCCTTTCCTGGGACTGCAGAGAAAGCTGAAGAATACATGCTTTTGTGGCCTGGAGGCATTAAGAACTCCATGCATGTTTGATTTTCTCTTCCAAGCTCTTAAATATAGAAATCGGTTACATAGTAAAAGAATATTGAACAGCATCACCAAAGATTATTTCATTGCCTTCCAAGGGGCTCAGGTGGTACATCATGTGAGCATCCTGGGGGAAAGGCAGTCTTATTCCCATTTAACAGACGCACAAATTGAGGCCTGGTGAGGTTAGTAAGGTACACTCATATTCAAATAGAAATTGCACAGATTGAAACAGGCTGAAGCCTGGGTTTCAAATTCTGTGTTCTGTTAACTAAACCATTATCTAGTTCATTTTCTCTCTCAGTTGGTGCTTTCAAAATTGTCCCAAAACATGTAGCAGTCAAGACTTGTCTTTGATTGCATTAAATGTGACTTGATACAAACTAAATCAAATTCAAATTATATTTTAACTTCTTAGGAGAAAGACGAATTAGATCCTTCTGATTGGCCCAAAATCAGAAGTTGTAATAGAATTCAAAAGGAAATGGGTTCTTTGGACCATGAAGTGACTTCCCTCTATTCAGAATTGCTTCAAGCTAAATTTAAAATTTACCCTCAAACAGCTGGAGAAAGCAAACATCATCTTCAGTCAGAGATATCAGTAATAGAACACTAAGTGTCTGGTTAATATGTTCAGTTCAAATTTCTCCACAGCTATAATTAAGGACCAGTGTTTCCAAAAATTTTACAACTCTTTTGAAGCATACTTGACTTGCCAAGGTCTTTTTTTAATAAACAAAGAAAGCATATATTTTACAAGTATTAAGTTAGCATAACTAAGCGTTGTTATTAATTCTGTTTCACTATGGCAACAGGCCTTGGGCTAAGAAGACACATTAGAAGTAGCCAAAAATAACCAGAACATTAAGTAAAGCTAGCGTGCAACCAGATAAGCCAATTTTGAGTAAGTAACCACTTCTCCAGCTACTTTGATTTATTTATCATTGGTAGATGAATGAAAATCTGTCCTTGGAACTGAGGTTTTTAAAACCCAGTCCCCAATCCTCTGCAGAAAATACCGCAGGACTCGAACATGAATAAAGAAAATTAACGCTGACGGTCAAAAGTCTCAAGGAAGAAAAGGAGGAATTCTTTTCTCTAAAAGATTTGCTAGTAAAGCCTTGACACCTCAACACAGCTTCCTGAAGTTTGTCTGCAATCAGCCAGGCCGGTGTCCCCTCCCGCGGTCCGGACTGTGGACACAGTTCGGTTGGTTTCTGCCCACGACAAATTGGCACTTGTCACGGGCCCTTGCCACCCACCTCTACAAGGAATAGATCGGGTGCTGCAGCTGCTGCCCTTCGACACCCCCTGAAAGGAGTTCAGGGTGGAGAGCAGGGATGAGGCACTCCGTACTTTAGGAAAACTGGGAGGGCAGGTCTTCAGTGAGATGTTTTCAGGAGCTGATTTTATGAGCCCAACTCTTGTATCGCCTCATATCCAAAAAAAGCACTAAAATCCTTTACAGTGACGACTGCTCCTTGAGACAAGCATAAACCTGGAAAAATATGTGCTTGATTGCATGTACTCTCCCTTCCCCAAAATCACATACCGACATTCCCCGCTGCCTCCTTGGAGCAGCTTCTCAGAGCTGTGTGCGGTGCTGTCTCCTGGGCTGCAGTTCTATTTTGCCCCAAATAAAAGTAACGTGAAACCTTCATGTTGTGTATTTTTTAAGTCAACATTTCCAACCAGTAGTACTGTATTGATTGAGGTTTTGCTGATATATGACAGTAATGTCATTAGATATTTAAAATTTTTGTCTTATATGGGGGTAGAGTTGATTTACAGTGTTGCGTTCATTTCAGGTGTACAGCAAAATGATTCAGGTATACATATACATTGGAGAAGGCGATGGCACCCCACTCCAGTACTCTTGCCTGGAAAATCCCATGGACAGGGGAGACTGGTGGGCTGCCGTCTATGGGGTCACACAGAGTTGGACACGACTGAAGTGACGCAGCAGCAGCAGCAGCAGCATCATACATATACATATATCCATTCTTTTTCAGATTCTTTTCCCATATAGGTTTGCCCGCACAGAGTTCCCTGTGCGAAACAGCAGGTCCTTTTTGATGACCTACTTTTACATATAATAGTATATATATGTTAATACCAAACTCCTAATAATATATCCCTCTCCCCCAACCTTTCCCTTTGGTGATCTAACCATAAGTTTGTTTTCTCAGTTTGTGAGTTTGCTTTTGTTTTGTAAATAAAAGTTCATTTTGTAAATAAAGTTCATTTATATCAGTTTTTTAAAGGTTCCACATAAGTGACATCATGCATTTGTCTTTCACTGTCTGACTTATTTCACTTAGTATGATAAACTCTAGATCTACTATATTTTGCTTAAGAATGATAAATTGTGGAAGATGCTGACAAGTACATTCCAACTGTGGTGCTGTTGTGATCTGCTAAATCTGAATGTGACCACAGAGAAATTAATTTGTAAAAGCAATCACCTGCACCATGACTACTCTTTCAAGAAACAGATGGAATCAGTCCACTCAAGACGGTCTGAAACCAGCTGGCGAGTCTGTGGTTTCCCGGCAACCCCTGGCAGCTCAGGCCAGCTTCCTTCTCTTCGGAATTCAAAGAGCTTTGCATTTGCCGGCCTTTATTAGAAGGTGTAAACGAGCTTGTTGTTATTGTTGTCATATCTGACTCTTTGCGACCCCATGGACTGTAGCTCGCCAGGGTCCTCTGTCTGTGAGATTTCCCAGGCAGGAATACTGGAGTGGGTTGTCATTTTCCTCTCCAGGGGGATCTTCCCGACTCAGGGACTGAACTCAAGTCTCCCGCATTGCAGGTGGATTTTTTACCACTGAGCCACTAGGGAAGCCCTAAAATGAATTTAAGAAATCTCAAACCAATGGAAATATAAATTTGGAAAGGCAAATGTGTAACAACACACACACGCTAACATTTTGGGATTGTTTGCTTCTTTTTGATTTTCTAGGCCACCATATTTATCGGTATGATGAACTAAAATTTACTTACTAATTTTTTGAAGAATAATTGTGTATATATATATATATATGCATACATATATATATATACACATACATATATATGCACATATGTATGTATGTATATGGGCTTCCCAGGAGGTGCTAGTGGTAAGGAACCTGCCTGCCAAGGCAGGAAATGTAAGAGATGCAGGTTTGATCCCTGGGTTGGAAGATCCCCTCGAGAAGGGCATGGCTACCCACTCCAGTATTCTTGCTTGGAAAATCCCCTGGACAGAGGAGCCTGGCAGGCTACAGTCCATGGGGTCGCAAGAGTTGGACACGACTGAGCACACTTGCATGCATTCAGGATTGGAAGAGGCAATCCCACTGCTCACTTTTCTTCATTTGTAAAATGGTAACCAAAAGCACATCTCTATTCCTACCTCACTGAGATGCCCTGTTTTGATATGAAACTGTAGAATCACTCTCTTTATTTAGGAGTTCTAACGCATCTTATCATTTTGGTGGAGGAAGAGGTGACATTCTGATGGTTTGTGTTGGAACTAAGATGGTGAAAGTGAAAGTTGCTCAGTCATGTCCAGCTATTTGCGATCCCATGGACTCTATAGTCCATGGAATTCTCCAGGCCAGAATATTGGAGCGGGTAGCCTCTCCCTTCCCCAGGGGATCTTCTCTACCCAGGGATTGAACCCAGGTCTCTTGCATTACAGGCAGATTCTTTGCCAGCTGAGCCAACAGGGAAGCCCAAGACTACTGGAGTGGGTAGCCTGTCTCTTCTCCAAGGGATCTTCCTGACCCAGGAATCAAACCGGGGTCTCGTGCATTGCAGGCAGATTCTTTACCAACTGAGCTATCAGGAAAGTGTATGAAGATGAAGAAAGAGGGAAGAATTGGATGCAGGAGCCAAATAAATAGGTATTTAGTTAACTGCTTTCGTGATATGATTTCAGAGGCCATAAATGTACTTTTATCCCTAAGAATTACCTCTCTGTAATGTTTGAAAACTTCACTGCTTTCCAACTGGAGGTTTTCTGTTAAAATGCAGAACAAACACCCCATAAGAAGTAACACTTTGACTGTTGTGGAAGTGTGTTTTCGATTCTTTCTTGGAATAGATTTTGATAGAGAGCAGAAGGATTTTGGATACTGTGGGAAGAAGTAGAGAAGAAATAAACATAATATTGTCCAGACAGCTGCTTTTTAGTTTGCCAATGATTCAGTTCAGTCGCTCAGTCATGCCCGACTCTCTGCGACCCCATGTACTGCAGCACGCCAGGCTTCCCTGTCCATCACCAACTCCCGGAGCTTGCTCAAGCTCATGTCCATCGAGTCGGTGATGCCATCCAACCATCTCATCCTCTGTCATCCCCTTCTCCTCTCGCCTTCAGTCTTTCCCAGCATCAGGGGCTTTTCCAATGAGTCAGTTCTTCACATCAGGTGGCCAAAGTATTTGACCTTCAACTTCAGTGAAGACTGATATGGTACAAAAAATAGAATCTGATTGACCAAGAAGTTGATTTACAAATGTTTTTCTATAATAAAGTAATTCCAAGCCTATATAAAAATGAAAACAGTACAAAGTGTTCTACATACAAACAGTAAAAAGTGTTCATTCCCTCGTGATAAGAGCCCCTACTTGCTCTATCAATGTCTTTCCCCAACTGATTATTCATTATGCCTAGAATTTGGTTAGATTTGAGTTTCCAGGTGCTGGCACTTCTTTTTTTTTCCCAAAGAACTTTCTTTAGTATTTCTTGTTCAGCAGGTTGGCTGCTGATAAAGCCTTTTGATTATCATTTACTTGAAAGTATTTTATTTATCTATACATCTTTGTCATGGCTACTTTGAAGTTCTTGTCTGCTAATTCAACATCCAGGTCATCCTGGAGTCAGTTTGCTTTGACTATTTTTTCTCTTGACTATGGACCATATTGTCCCATTTCTTCTCCTGACTGTGGATCTCATTTTCATGCTCATTCCTGTACTTTTTCATTATATGTTGGGTATTTTGGATGACATGGTATTAGAGACTCTAGATTCTGTTAACTCCCTCTGAGAAGTGCTGGGTTTGCTCAAGCAGATGATTAAATTTGGCCAGGTTCAAATTGTACCTGGCCAATGGTAAGCACCAGCTGAATGCCACCCTTAGTCTCTTCAGCTGTTTGATTTCTGCCAGGTTCCTTGGGGTCTCTCACGTAGATTCAGGGATCAGCCAAGGACTTGGCAGAATTTATATGCAGATTTTGGGGTTCCTCCTTCTGGGGTTCACTTCTTTTCTGCGATTCACCTTTTTCTGTGATATTCTTCCTCACTTTTCAGCTTAGAAGTTCTGAACTCTATCCTGTTTGTCGAATCAGTTTCACTGTAGCTTTCTGCTTGAGTTCTAGTTATTCTCAACTGGTGGACTAAGAAATACCTTCAGGCAAAAAACCCATATAAACACAAATCTCAACCACTGCTGTCCCTTCTTTCAAGGGTTATCTTCTTCCTTGTTTCCCTGTTTATGCCTTCTTTCAAATTGTTTTCATGTTTTGTTCTGAACTCATTATCTGTAAGACAGTTAGTCTGACACAATTATTCCTCCATTACCAGAAGCAGAATTATTTTAAAAATATAAAAAATAAACATCAATTTTATAAATTTTATTATTTTTTTTACAATATTGTATTGGTTTTGCCATACATCAACATTATAAATTGATGTGAGTTAATTAATTATTTCAGCAACTATCTACCAAGCATTTACTCTGGACTAGTTACAATGGCACCTCACTCTAGTACTCTTGCCTGGAAAATCCCATGGATGGAGGAGCCTGGTGGGCTGCAGTCCATGGGGTGGCTAAGAGTTGGACACAACTGAGTGAGTTCACTTTCACTTTTCACTTTCATGCATTGGAGAAGGAAATGGCAACCCACTCCAGTGTTCTTGCCTGGAGAATCCCAGGGACGGGGGAGCCTGGTGGGTTGCCATCTATGGGGTCGCACAGAGTTGGACACGACTGAAGCGACTCAGCAGCAGCAGCAGTTACTATTTACTAGAAAGCATTCCAGATATAAGATTTATATTAGCACATGCGGTGTGCTTAGTTGCTCAGTCGTGTCCGACTCTGCAATCCCATGGACAGCAGCCCGCCAGGCTCCTCTGTCCATGGGGATTCTCCAGGCAAGAATACTAGAGTAGGTTGCCATGCTCTCCTCCAGGGGATCTTCCCAAACCAGGGACAGAACCCAGGTCTCCCGCATTGCAGGCAGATTCTTTACCGTCTGAGCCACCAGGGAAGCCCATATTGGCATGTAGTCAATTTAAGTGTGCCTGGTTTTTTAAACCTCAAAATAAAATGTTATTCAGAGACATAATCCCTCCCCCCAAAATAAATAAAATACCTTTACTTGTTATATCATAAATATTTCATGTGGGACTTTTTTTTTTTCAGATTTCTGAGGTCAAAGGGATTTGCAGTTGAGTTTAACAACATCAACATTGGTTGCAGTTAAAAATTCTCAGCTTTCTTCAGCCTGTTTGAAATCTGTCAAAATATTTCTTTCATGAAAATCCCCAGGATGGAGCCACTCTTTCGTAATAATGAGACCTCTGTTGTTTCTTGATTTGGAAGAGAATAAAGAAACTTTGGAATAAGAAACATCAAAAATAAAAGACACGAGTAGCACAGTGCTCCTTCAGTATCACATTTGGGACAGAGAAGCTCCAATGACCCCAGACGGTTGCTTGCTTCCCCTTTGACTTATCATCTTCCTAGCTTGGGTGTGGCTGCTGTACAGCTTTAGCTTTTTACTGTATGTAAATAAAATTAAGGTCCGCAGACTCCAGCGCTAAAGGCTGCTTGTTCATTTGTGGGTGAGAGGTCCAGGGTAGGAGAAAGACAACCTGTTGCTGGAAGTTTCCATGTAGGGCTCACCTCAGTTCTTTGGTTGACTCCTCATCCTCACTCTTAAATCCTTAATCAAGACTTAACCTCACCCATACAGACTGGAAAGAGGCTGAGGAGGGGCAAAAAGACAGGTGGGAGATGCTTCTTGCTCTGTAGTTTTGTCTGGCTCTGACTTTATTAGGGAATCGCGTGGGAAACAGATGAAGACTAAGCTCCAGTCGCTCTTCTGTGAGCTTTGCTATTTTGCATAACATTGGATATAAGCCGAATGTCCTCTTTATTTCCAGAACCCATATGTTAATCCCAAACTCCTAATTTATCCTTCCCCATGACGTTTGCTTTCAAAATCTGTGTCTTTTGTTTTGTAAATAAGTTCATTTGTAAAACTTTTTAAAAATTTCACATATAAGTGATGTTATTTTATATACAGTAGTGTCTAACTAAGACACTTTTATTCTTAATATCTGAAGTTACTTTTAATACCATTTCCTCTCTTACTTTTACTGAATACTTGAATATATTTCCAACATTACAGCAATCTTACCATAAACTCTGCGTCTTACTTCCTGGTGAATCCTCAAGAACTCCACCGGAAACGGTGTAAGGTTGAGAACAAACCTCTGTGCCCTTGGAGCAGTGGGCTGGCCCAGCTGTGCACCCAGGGGAGCTGCCCACGGCACTAACCTCGCATCTTTCACACAGTGAAAGAGAGGAACGAGGAAAAGGAGAACACCAGTGTTAGTGAGCTGTTTATTAGCCATGCCGCTTTTCTTCCAAAGAAAACAGCTCCGTCGTGGACCCTTGATGGATTCCCGGGGGCGAGGGGGTGCAGAACCAGGACAGTCAGCTGGCGTGGCTTTGAAGTGTGGCCGCGGGGCATCCCCCCTTCCCTGCTCAGCTGTGGAAGCAGAAAGGAAACTTCAAAGCGGCCTCTCCGTTGATCCTGCTGGTAGGGGGTGTGACTCCCATCATCAGGCTTTACAGAAAAATGAGGAGGAATCTTCTCTCACTCGCCAGAGTCCAATGTTCACCATCTAGCGGATGCAAATAAAAAACCATCTGATACTGTCTACAGTACAGCTCAGTCACTCAGTCATGTCCTATGCGACCCCATGGACTGCAGCACGCCAGGCTTCTCTGTCCATCACCAACTCCTGCAGCTTGCTCAAACTCACACCCATCAAGTTGGCGATGCCATCACCATCTCATCCTCTGTTGTCCCCTTCTCCTGCTCTCAATCTTTCCCAGCATCAGGGTTTTTTCTAATGAGTCGGTTCTTCACATCAGGTGGCCAAAGTATTGGGGCTTCAGCCTCAGCATCAGTCCTTCCAATGAATACTCAGGACTGATCTACTTTAGGATGGACTGGTTAGATCTCCTTGCAGTCCAAGGGACTCTCAAGAGTCTTCTCCAACACCACAGTTCAAAAGCATCAATTTGTTGGCACTCAGCTTTCTTCACAGTCCAACTCTCACATCCATACATGACCACAGGAAAAACCATAGCTTTGACTAGATGTACCTTTGTCAGCAAGGTAATGTCTCTGCTTTTTAATATGCTGTCTAGATTGGTCATAGCTTTTCTTCCAAGGAGCAAACACCTTTTAATTTCATGGCTAGTGGATACAAATAAAAAGCCATCACCATCAGTTTTGTTGTGATTTTTATTTACTTAGGTACACATTTTGTTCAAATCAGCTGAGATAGCCAGTTTTCATAATTTGTCCAGGTTTGTGCTTCACATCAGTGACAGCATACGAACCACTCCCACTCCTGATTACATAAGAGCAAAGTTTAAGAGACTGTTCTCTCGCTGCTCGGCTTGTCCCAGGCCATAATTACCACTGTTTACAATCCTTCAGTCTATGTATTCATTCTGGGTACAGGTGGGGAATTCAAACTCATCTGTGGGTTAAGAAAGAATTATTTCATTTGATCAACAATCCACCTTATAAAAGATATACATTTTTGAGTGACATAAATTTTAAAATAAGTGCAATTTTCTTGAAATTATTTCATTTGGCCTAAACTTTTTCATTTAAAATTTATATTCTTGGGACTTCCCTGGTGGTGCAGTGGTTAAGACTTTGCCTTCCAATCCAAGGGGGGCAGGTCTGATCCCTGTTTAGGGAGCTAAGATCTCACATGTCTCTTGGCCAAAAAACCAAAACACAAAAAACAGAAACAGTATTATAACAAATCCAATAAAGGCTTTTAAAATGGTCCACCTCAAAAAAAAAAATCTTTAAAAAAACCCATAAAATTTATATTTTTTACTTCATAATTGTAAAGGAAAAGGCAATAACATTTAAAATATTAACTAACTTTTAAAATTGCATTTTGATTCAAAAACAAATTCTTAATTTTTTAATATTAATTGGCTGCTCTGGGTGTTAGTTGCAGCATTTAAGATCTTCAGCTGTGGCACGTGGGATCCAGTTGCCTGACGGGGGCTTGAACCCCAGGCTCCCTGCACTGGCAGCATGGATTCTTAGCCACTGGACCACCAGGGAAGTCCTGAAAACAAATTCTTGAACAGTTATATGGACAGTTAAACGTACCTGCTATTACCTCCAACCAGTTTTTCTTTAAATAAATATGAAAAACTGGGCAAAAACATTTCAGTGTTTTCAGCATGAAGTTTTCAGCATAAAAATGGTACAAGGTATGAGTCTACCGGAAAGCTTATTATGGTTTAAAAAAAAAAAAAAGCCCAAGAAGCTAGATAGTGAAACATTTATAGTCATAAGATCCCAAAGCAAGTAGCTAGCACCTGTCAGAGGTGCCCATGTATTCAGCAGCACAGCCCTGGCATGGCTGGAAGAAGACTCTTCTGGTGGAAGGAACTCGTGGGAACACAATGAAGGGGAACGAACTCCAGTCCCAGGCAAGTTCCACAACTAGCAGGGGGGTGTGTGTCAGGATTTCACGGTGCAGAAAAGACAGTTTCCTGTGCGACTCCTGAAGAAGCAAAGATGGCTAATTCAACCGGAGGTGACAACAGCCACAGGAACACACGTTAGTTAGTCCCTTATCCATTACGACATTTATCCCCCGACAATCGAAGAGGAAGTTCTTTCAATGATTTGATTTTTACTTTTTAATTTTGCGAAAACGTTCAAAAGCGGCCTAGGCTCCAAACTCTTGCGCTTTTGCTCCTGACTGCATCCTGAAGGAGGGAAGGTCTTCACGAGGTAAGACTGCCACCTCTGCTGACCGTCTACCTCCCCAGACTCTCTGTGTTCAGGCCTTTGGAGGCATTTTTAATTTGTGGAACAAATGATTTGGAGATAAAATTTTAAAAAGTGAAACCAAACACACCAAAAGATTGGGGGGAAAGTCACAAACAGAATGATTTTATGGAGACAGAACTTAAAAAAAAACCCAAAACGCTGGTCATGATTTAGTAGCAGGAGGAGATCACACTCTTGAACAACAGGCATTTATGCTGCTGATTTTCTGAGATTTCATTCCAGCGAGAGCTGCACACTGTCAGCTTGGCTCTGTGGCTGCTGATAGTCATACTTCCTGGCTATTAGGAAATAAACAAAAGAAAAAAACAAGAAAAAAGGAGATACAATTAATAAAGTCTCAAAATCATTATGAACTCACATCATTAAATTACAGTCAAGTCATGATTCTCAGTAAAGAATTAGCTTGAAAGTGAAAGTGAAGTTGCTCAGTCGTGTCTGACTCTTTGCGACCCCATGGACTGCAGACTACCAGGCTCCTCCGTACATGGGATTTTCCTGGCAAGAGTGCTAGAGTAGATTGCCATTTCCTTCTCCAGGGGATCTTCCCGACCCAGGAATCGAACATGGGTCTCCCGCATTGCAGGCAGACGCTTTACCGTCTGAGCCACCAGGGAAGCCCCAAAAGAATTATCTTAGAATTAAACAATTTTTTTTCACTAGAGGAAATTTATGATACTTTGTGATTCTCTAATTTCTCATCAGTGCTGATATCCATTTTCAAATGTTTATTATTATTGTTTTGTACACTGGCTTATTCAGAACACTAAAATACAGAGTGAGTGCATGCTTAGCCATTTCAGTTGTGTCCAATTCTTTGTGACCCTATGGACTGTGTAGCCCGCCAGGCTCCTCTGTCCATGGGATTCTCCAAGCAAGAATACTGGAGTGGGTTGCCATGCCCTCCTCTAGGGGATCTTCCTGATCCAGGGATCAAACCTGCATCTCCCATGTCTCCTGCATTGGCAGGCTGGTTCTTTACTACTGGCACCATCTGGGAAGCCCAAAATATAGGGTAAACACTAATAAAGCTACTAAACTCAAAGTAACATTTTGTAATGTCCTTCTTTGTTATCCTCCATCTCCACCTCAAGATAAATGATTAATAATGCTTTTGCCACACCATAAGGAATTTGACTATATATTAAATGACAAGCCTAAGACATTTACTGAACATTGTCATTAATGTAAACGAGAAGAAAAAACAGACTTGCAATTCTGTACCGTTTTTGTTTTTCTGAGAAATAATTATTGAAGGTCTTAACCTGAAAACTAGAGAGTGGAGGGCTGCCGGGGTCCAGCCCCGGTGGATCCAGGGAATTCGAAGCGGGGACGGCGTCGGCGAGGATCAGGAAACAACTGCTTAATTAAACTTTAATTAAGGATATAAAGAGTAATAGAATAAGGATAGCTTAGTAGGAAAATTCAGTGAAGAAAAGAGGCTGAAATAAGGATAGCTCAGTGAGGAAATTCAGTGGAGAAGAGGCTGAATAATTCAGCCAGAAGGTAAGAGAAAGAACGACATGGTGAGACCAAGTTTCGGTGAACAAGGCCCGCACTTTATTTTCCAAAGTAGTTTTTATACCTTAAATTATGCATAGAGGATAATGGGGGAAGGGGTAGAGTCATGCAGCAAGCCAGGCTTTCTTCCTGCAAACTTATCATATGCAAAAGCTTAGGTGATTTGCATCATCTTCTGGCCCAGAGGCCTGTTAACATTTTAAGACCCTTTCTTCAGAAAACTTATTTTTCTCTAAAGGTGATTGGTCAGGAGCCACCCTCCAAAAGCATTAGATAAAGTTGCATTCCTACAGAGCAAAGGTGAGGTGGGCTATAACAAGAAAAAGAATTAACTCAAGGATCCCAGGTTACAAACATTAAAGCTACTATTTACACCAATTATAGTAATCAATACACTGCCAGGGACACAGCAGGTAAGGGATATGGAGACTTAGCAGCAAACATTGGCCCAACAAGTGAAAAACCCTTCACCAATACAATTTCTAATCAATCTTTTAATTGCTCAAAGGAATCTGTATTTAGACAGTTTAGAACATCTCATGCCTCTCACAGTTGGGAGGCTCTGAACAATCACATGTGGCCGAAAAAACCTATTCAGGCAGGCTAGAGGATTTCCAAAGGAGTTTGTAGGTTAAACACTGTCACACCCAGGAATTATTAACTGGAGCTGTAAGCTAACTCTTTTTTTTCAGAGAGAGGTAGTGGGGGACAGCCCCCCGTAAAGTCAGAGGTGTAGGTGAAAGCACCAAGGTGAAAGCACTGGTTTTGGGGGTAGATGGGGGACTCCTGAGGCTCAATCCCGCCTTTGCGTATGCCGAGCCTCCTTCCTCATGACCTTTGTCATGGGCGGAGTTCCTCACGCTGGCTACCGGCAGTGATAGAATTCCAGTTGAGCTATTCTAGATCCTGAAAGATGATGCTGTGGAAAGTGCTGCACTCAATATGCAATATGCACTCAATATGCAATATGCCGGTTCCCGGCAGAGGGCCAAAGTCTTGTGAATGGTTTAGCTTTGAAGCTTTCAGTCTCTGTTAAGTTTTTACCAGCAAAGGAAGAAATACTATTTGTTTATATACTCAGGGTGGATCCAGACTTTTGTGGCCTAAAACTTATACAATTTGGGGGTTCCTCTTTAAGGAATCTGCCTGCAATGCAGGAGACCTCAGTTTGATTCCTGGGTCAGGAAGATCCCCTGGAGAAGAGAGAGGCTACCCACTCCAGTATTCTTGGGCTTCCCTGGTGCCTCAGTTGGTAAAGAATCTGCCTGCAATGAGGAAGACCTGGGTTCGATCCCTGGGTTGGGAAGATCCCCTGGAGAAGGGAATAGCTACCCACTTCAGTATTCTGACATGGAGAATTCCTTGGACTGTATAGTCCATGGGATCACAGAGTCATACACGACTGAGCAACTTTCACGTTCACTCTTTAAGGAAAGAGAAGAGAATCTGGAAGGAAGAGAATTTTTTCTGCTTCTTTCTTGAACCTACAGACTAAATCAGGATTAGATATGTCATCAACACTAGGCATGATGCAATGTGATGGGACTCATTAAATGTGCAAATACTCACTATTTATAAGAACAACAGCTTCGACTCCACATCCTAATCTCCATAATCAGTGAATATGTTACCTTCTAGGGCGGAAGGGGCTTGAAAGCCGTGATGAAGGATGTTGAGAGGGGGGATTATGTAATCACCTGGATTATTTGGCCCAACCTGATCCCAGGGGCCCTGAAAATCAGAGAGCCTCTACTGGCTGAGTTCAGAGACAGAGGGGGCTATAAAAATGCAAGAATGATCAGAAAGACACAGTGCCACTGGCTTTGAAGACGGGTGAATGAGGCCACAAACCAAGCAATGCGGTAGCTTCTAGAAGCTGGAAAAGGCAAAGAAACACACCCTCACAGCCTCCAGAAAGAAACAAAACTCTGCTGACACCATGATTTTAGCCTAGTGAAACGGCTGTGGGACTTTTAACCTATAATTGTAAGATTTGTGCTGTGTCAGCCACTGAATTTGTGGTAATAGAGCAGCAACAGAAAACTAACACACCTTACAAATACAGGCATTTGGACAAATTTCATTTTTATGCCATTTTCATTAAAGAAGAAAAAGAACGGTACACTGGGTTTAAACTTGTATATGCTATGCTAATGGATTTTTTTTTTTTGATGCCAACTAACTTCTGGGAGTTTCTTGTTTGTTTTTGTATTTTGGCTGCGCTGCGTGGCATTGCAGATCTTAAGATTCCCCAACCAGGGATCGAATTCTGGCTTCTGCAGTGAAAGCACCAAATCCTAATTGCTAGGCCACCAGGGCACTCCCACTAACCTCTGTTTTGAGCAGGCATCAAGGAAAACCTAATCCTTTAACTTTCCATACAGAGCTTCTCGCTCTCTGTGTTTTTGTTTTTAATACTTAGGTTTTCTTAGGGATTTTTTTTTGAGGTAAAATACAAAAGCACTGAAATTTGCATTTTCACCATTTTTAAGTGGTTCGGGGACAGAAGCTCCGTTTACATTGCTGGGCTGCCAGCAGCAGCGCCCGTCGGCCCACCACCCCGCGCTGACCTCTCTCCTCCGCACACAGAAGCTCCCTGTCCCCTCCTCCTCCAGCTCCTGGTGAGGACTCCACTCTGTCCCTGGGAATTTGCTTCAGAGAAGTGAAATCACACACTATTTGTTATTGTGTGAGTGGCTTCCTTCACTCCTGATAAGAGTAATTATGGAGCATAACGTCTTCGAGGTTCATGCCTGTTGTGGCACCCGTCAGAATTTCCTTCCCTTTAAAGGTTGAATGAACCCTGTGCACGCACAGACCGCAGGCTGTGGACCATTCAGGAGCCAAGGACACTTGGGTTGTTTCCATCTTCTGGCTACTATGAATAATGCTGCTCTGTTAAATTCAGGTTTACTTCTTATTCTGAGCTAGTAACACATGAATATGACACAAAATGCGAAAGGGACCCTAAGAGGAAACACCGCAAGTGCATCTTCCTCCCACCTGATCAGCCCTGCAGCCCCATTCCACAGAGGAACTGCTGTCTATAGTTCTCAGGGTGAAATTTATGCTGAAGAATTTTTAGAAGTTCTACTTGTGTTAGAAAAATTATATATATATATATGTTTTTTTTCTACTTTTCACCTGAAATTCCAGTCTCTTGAGAGATACACTAGGAATATCTTGCTGACCATTCTTCCTTGCTTCTTTTTATACCCATTAGCATGCACGCATTCACATTAAAGATTTTACTGCAGACATCTTTCTTTTAAAAATACTGTCTTTTCTCCTTGAGTTCCACAGCATCCCCATCAAGGTAATGAATGCTAATAATCTCATGTGTATCTTTTCAAGCTTTCCTCCAGGCTTGCATAATTATACAGAACATTTTTACAAACAATCCTATCAAAAAATGGGCAGAAGACTTAAACAGACATTTCTCCAAAAAAGACATAATATAGGGCCAAGAAGTAAATGAAAGGATGCTCAACGTCACTAACTATTAGAGAAAGGCAAAATCAAACTACAAGGATCAGAATGGCCAGCATCAAAAAGTCTACAAATAATAATGTGGAGAAAACAGAACCCTCCTACAGTCTAAACTGGTACAACCATTATGGAGAACAGGATGGACACTCCTTAAAAACTAAAGCTATCCAATCCTGCAACCCCACTCCTGGACATATACCCAGAGAAAACTGGATATATGAAAAGGTACGTGCACCCTAATGTCCACAGGTGCATTATTTATAACAGCCAAGCCAAGTTCACTATTATAATAGCCAAGACAATGAAGGCAATCTGAACGTCCATATAAGCAAAGTCAGAGAAGGAAATATCATTGATACTGCTTATATGCGACATCTCAAAAAACAAAAAAGATATAAATGAACTTTTTTACAAAACAGAAATAGACCCACAGACATAAAGGAGTTGGGGAGAGATGAACTGGGAGGTTGGGATTAACATACACACACAACTGAATATAAAATGATGACCAACAACGACTTACTAAACAGCACAAGGAACTATACTCAATATTTCGTGGTGTTCTCTAGGGAAAAACAAATCTGAAAGAGAATATATATATATATAAATGTATAGCTGAATCACTGCGCTATATACATGTAAACACAGGTATAACACAACATTGTAACTCAACTACATGTCGATAAGAAAAACGATATACAACATTTTTACTACACATACATGTTGTAGTCGCTCAGTGTTAAAGGAGTGGCACCCTAGCATATATACAATTACCACTTGCCCTTCCTCATTTAATGACACACCATGGAAGCCACACCTCATTTTTTTTAATGGTGGCATCAGAGGTTGTGGCTTGGGTGCAACTTTCACCCTGGCTCTGTGCCCTTTAACCTTTGTTTCTTCTCCACCACCTACACACTCAGCGTTGGGATTCACAGGATATGTTAATAACCTCTGGCCTGGAAGCTGTTCCTATACGCATATAATGTGGCTGCGGTACGCGGTCATTTAATTGAAACTGAAGTGACTGCAAACTCTGTAAACACAAAACTCAAACCCAAACTAAAAGTAGCTTCAACTCAAAACCTCCCCTTAGCCGGATCCTCAAAGTGCTCGTGGCCACCTCAGCACCACTGCACGTGCGGCAAGTCAGAGGAGGACCAGACAGAAATCTCATCAACTAGCAAAACATCTAATTTTTGCTGAATTTTCAAAAACATGATCACATGAACAGCTTGGTAGGGCTCCTTTCGGGGGGACGGCTCCACATGGGGGAAAGGTCCTGAAGCACTAACTTCATGCAAACCAGGTGCTATGCTTCTATTATCAGCTATTTTTTTTTAATTAAAAAAATTTTTTTTCACTGAAGTATAGTTGATTTAAAATGTTGTGCTAGTTCCTGGAGTATAGCAAAGTGATACACATATATATACATATTCTTTTCCATTAAGGTTTGTTACAGGATATTGAATGTAGTTCCCTGTGCCACCATCATTTATTTCTGATAACCTTTGAAAACTACACACAAATTTTTTTTAAAAGTAGGTATTAAACATGCTTATGTATGTAATAAGGCTTCCTAGGTGGTGCAGTGGTAAACAATCTGCTTGCCAAGCAGGAGACGAAGGTTCGATCCCTAGGTCAGAAAGATCCCCTTGGAGAAGAAATGGCAACCCACTCCAGTATTCTTATCCAGGAAACCTCATGGACAGAGGAGCCTGGTGGGCCACAGTCCGTGGGGCTGCAAAGAGTCAGACAGGACTGAGTGACTGAACAACATATATGCAATTAGGCAGAGTATACTTACAAATGGAGTACATTTCTAGCTGCTGTCTTAAACGAATTTTGCTTATTGTGTCATAAAAGTTGGGCTCTGACAGAGTTTCTGCTGGAGGTGGCAAACTGAATATCCTCATAATTTTCCTTTTATTCCTAAAACACAAAAACGATGCAGAGAAGAGATTTGTATTCTCAGCTATAGGACTGTAACACTCTCGTGACTGTAGTAACCAGAAGCTGCATTAAAAGGACACAAGTGGCCACGAGTCCCTCTTCAGTTCTGTCCCCGTGAGATGCTGCCTTGGCTCAAGTATTCTCTCTTTCACTAAAAGTAAGAAGTTGCACATGTATAGTCAAAGAGTTACAAGAAAGGAAAAGCAGTGACTGAATACACCCACTTCATACGACACGTCTCTCCTCATCTCCACAAAAAATGCCCTATTGTTTAGAAAAATGCACAGACAAAAAAAGTACGATTCTTTTCCTCCCTGTCATGTCATGCAAATAAAGCTAATTTACTGGGGGTAGTGAATAAACAGAATGTGAGCAGACCTTAATTCTGGGAAACAATGAATAAAACTATTTCTTAAATAGAGTAGCATGGCCTTAGTGGGGTCATCTAGTTAAAATGAACAACAGCCTGTCTATGCTTTTAAAACAGTGGGGTGGGGAGGAGGCGGCAGCTCTCTTTAGGGGACCGCTGTCGCCTGCCAGTGGCCCTGGGGTGATCCGTGGGGGCTCTTCTCGCCCCTCCCCCCAGCCTGGAGTCCAGGAGGCCAGCGGCTCAGGGTTCACGGGGCTGTGAAGGGCGAGCCTGCATGTCCCACGGGCAGGGTGAATCTGAACTATTTCCCAGGCCAGGCAGCAATTATTCTTGGATGACTAATTATCCCGGACTGTCTAAAGCCTCTGACCTTGGTACAGGACGTCACAAAGCATGTGGCTATGAGCAGAAGCAACTCAATCCAACTACTGCTTTCTTCCTCTTCAAAGCAACACCTCCCTCCCTTTTTGTTCACTGTTCTTAAAGGAGCCAGGGAGTGTGGAAAAGGACAGTTAAACTGTGCGACAGTCAGCAGGAAGTATTTGTGGAGGATTTACACTAATGCGCCACTTCAGGGACACAAAGGTTAAATAAAAGCCCCTGTTCTCGGGGGACTGAGTGTTTGTAGGATGGACAGACAAGAAATCGAACCATATAACATCATTCACTAAGTTCTGGGACACAGTCATGCGTAAGAAACAGAAGGGAAAGCTTGAAATGTGCGAGGACAGAAGTGCTGAACATGTAGGAGTTGGTGTTTGTGCATTTCAGGGACGTGGGCCAAAAATATGTGCTCGTCCGAGGGTGACAGTGAACTGGCTGAGTGATAACTCTGAGCTATATCAGAAGTGATAGAATGGGAGTACAGAGCAGCTGGCCTGGGAGCCGAGAGCTGCACTCACAGCCCGGCTCTCAGAGCAGCTGGGTTTTGCAAGCCAAGTCCTGGTGTCTGGTATTTGAGGGCAGGGCCGAGGAGAGAGAGCTTTCATAGTAGGAACCAAAATGCTGGTGAAATCATTTTTGTGCATTAAATTTAGATCAAACCAACCAACCTGCAAAACTTGCAAATGCTCAGGATCTTCTCATCAACCCTGAGAACCTCAAGCCTTTACCTCTTGGCATACATGAAGAGCCCGAAGCTGACGAGTATCACCACCAGGTACACGTTGGTGGCTTCATTCCAGGCCTCGTGGACGCTGTAGTCCATGGCCCCGTCGTCCCCCATCACTCCGTAGCCCCCAGGCATGGGCCTGTAAGACAATAAAGGGGGCAGGTGACGGTGTGAAGGCCGGACAAATGCGGGCGAACAGAGGGCCCGCAGGCCAGCGGCAGCCCCTGGTCTCCCTGTGGCCCAGGAGCCAAAACTGGTTTTACATTTCCAATGGATACATTTTAAACAGTTGAGAGTACTACCAGTATCTTCCATTTTTGCCTCACAGCCCTCAAAGCCTCAAATATATACAATCTGGCCTGTTAAGATTTACAAAACAGAAAACAGACTCACAGACTTAGAAAACAAACTTATGGTTACCAAAGGGGAAAGGGGAGGTGGTGGGGAGGGATAAATTAGGAGTTTGGGATCGATACATATGCACCACTTATATATCAAATAATCAACAAAGATCTACTGTGTAGCACTGGGAACTCGAATCAACATTGTAATAAACTATATCGGAAAACAATCTGAAAAACAATGGCTATATGTACACATATAACTGAGTCACTTTGCTGCATACCTGACACTAACACAATATTGTAAACCACCAATCATACCTCAATATATTAATTAATAAAATAAAAAATTAAGTTAAAAAAAGGCAAGAAAAAGTTGACCAACCCTGATCTAGATCACTAAGGCACAGAACGCATTTCCCCTTATTTCTGACTTTGAAACATCACAGATCCTACATAAAAGTTCAAACTTGGAGATTAAAAAAATATTTCTAAAAGGATATGGGTTGAAATATCACTGCACATTTTCCAACCTGTAACTATTACCCAGGCAAATGCACCTGAATACTTATGACACAGGCCCACACAACTGGCTGGGATGCTAAGAGAACAGCACACGTTGGACTCGTGACAGTGGCTTTGATGAGATGCGCTGGCCAGGACCATGCTCTTCCATAGGCCCCGACGCACCTGGAAAATGAAAATGCCTGCAGCTTTATCTATGCAGCCTTGGCCTCCTGGCCAAATGTGGTTGAAAGAAGCTATAAAAAGTCCCTTTTTGCTATTTACACAGCTGTGACTTCTATTCAAGGAAGTGCATTCTTTGGACATTCCCACAGAAAAATAAGAGTGGTAACAGCAAGTGTATCAAGAAGTGAGGGAAAGACTCCTGGTTTCTCACTTACCGTTGGGAAGTTCATTGAATTGTTCCTTAAAGAGAAAGTTCTTCCCTTGTGTTAAACCTCAACTAAGTAAGTATAAATGATTCAATATGTGGAAGAAATTCAGAAGTGTTGTTTTAGACACTCTATCAAAAGGAGAAAAACTGAACAAATGACAGGTGATAACTTACTGTAGTTTCTAATGATAGTCATTTTCTAATACCAAGAAAAAGGGTATGTGGAATGTCTAAGAAATCATTTTGCAATTTTTTCTAGACATCCTAAAACAGTGAAAGCATTGTAGAAATTCCTCCACTGAAATATCTGTCCTATGAGCCTCCAAAATGTTTCTTAATGTAGATTTGTCTCAGTTAATAAGTGCACATTAAGGGCAGAGTCTGTTTTCTTTCTTACAGTTTGCTTCTGCATAAAATGAAATTTCCCCAGGGTCTGCTCTCAGGTCAGCTGGCATTTTGGTCCCTTTCTTACACCTGCAATCAATATCAGAGGTCTGGGGACAGACTGTACTCATTTACAATAAAGTGAGTATCACTGAATGGCCATTTAACTTAAATTCTAGACACTGAGAGCAAGAGTAATGTCTCTGAAACACCTATGTGTGTCTGATGAAAATACAGATTGGTCTTAGGAAAATTAGAGACTAATAAAAACAGAATTTAAATGATAAAATTTTATAGCTGCAAGATCTAAACATTACTAAATCATTAAACATACACAGTTACTATCTACTGAAGACTGGCGATGGATTTTTTTTTTTAGAGAGTAGGAGGTGCAGGGGGATTTGACGTTACTCAGTTTCGATTCTTATGCCTTAAAACTGAACTCCAGAGTTTCTCTGAACGTAACGTTATTCATGGTAAGTAATCAACCTACCTTAAAAGGGGAAACTTTTGGAAGATCAGAGACTTTATGGGCAAGGAATCTAGAATTTTTTTCTAGATTTTTGTTGGTGCCAAAATGTAAAATAACAATGACTGTTGTGGCTGTAAGAGATGACTTTAGGGCTTCTCTGATGGATCAATGGTAAAGAATCTGCCTGCCAAAGCAGGGGACATGGGTTTGATCCCTGGTCGGGGAGGATCGCACATACCTCAGAGAAATTAAACCCTTGAGCCGGTACTTTAGAGCCCAGGAAACACAACTGCTGAGCCCATTTGCTGCAGCTACTGACGCCCTTGTGCTCTAGAGAAGCCCCCACAATGAGAGGCCCGTGCACTTCCACGACAGAGTACCCGCCCCCCGCCCCTGCTCGCCACAGCTAAAGAAGAGACTGTGCAACAACGAAGACCCAGTACAGCCCAAATAAATAAAATTATTAAAAAAAGAGAGAGAGAGAGCTGACTTTAGGTGTCTGATTTGAGAAGCTGTGGAAGGCCTGGCATTACCATGCCGTCCCTGAGTGGGGTAGGTTTTCAGGATTGGGAGTTAACAAGAAATTAGAGAAGGAACAAGGAACATACATATCTATGGCTACTGAGACATCTTGTAGGTGCCCTTTCTCTGACACAACTGTGAGTGGGTCTCCTACCTGTGTTCTAACACCTGACTGTTCTGAGCCAGGTTAATCTCTTGCTTCAGCGTTTCACTAAATTCTGTTCCTGAACCCCTCAATAAATGGTGTGTTCCTACAGAGCTGTCTTCCTCCTGCTACAAATATGCCAGTCTCTCGTTATATTTGGAGAAGGAGTCTAAAGGACTGCTGACCACAAATGGTGAAATTTTACCAAGAGTTATACAACTTGATTGGTATGCAATGACACTATGCAGTAACACTACTGTTCCGGGGACACGCACTTGAGTTATTTTTAGTAGTGTAGTTGTGAAAGATTTGCACCAGGGGTAGGCCTGTCCTGCCCATTCCTCCATCATGACCAATGACATGACTGTGTATGCCTGTCCAAAGTCACCATGCAGACGATGGCTCCCTTGAGCCTGAACTATGACCAGCCCCCTCCCAGCTCCCCACAGGCTAACCAAGTGTACACACACAACCTCCCTCCTGAGGACAAAATGCCCAGGGGCATTACAATGGTTCCTTTCTGGCAAATTAACGGATATTTCAGCAAGCTCACCGTGTGCTTGGATTGTCATGCAGGGCTTTTCTGAGAAAATGGAACCTTTCCCACATATTTTTCCTGTAAATCAATGCTTGAACTATTTCAGCAAGGAGTTGCTGAAATAAGTATCCAGAACTTAAATGAGAACTTAAGTATCCAGAGATAAAGTTGGTAAAACATGAACAACTAGGGATAGATTTCAGTTTGACAAACTTCTACGTAGAGAACTAAACCTCTTCTTGGGATCAAGTGACTGTATCATAAACTATATATATATATATATATATATATTTTTTTTTTTTTTCCCCCTCCTGTTTGGGGTTCCGGATACTACCTCTGGTGGTGGTGGTTTGGTCGCCAAGTCGTGTCTGCCCTTTGCGAAACTATGGACTGTAGCCCACCAGCCTCCTCTGTCCATGGATTTCTCCAGACAAGAAGATTGGAGTTGGGTGGCCATGCCCTCCTCCAGGGGGATCTTCAATTTTGAAGATCCCCTGTCATCACGTCTTAAATGTTACCAATTTCCCCTCTCACTTAAGAGCTTTGTTATTTTGAAACGAATCCAGATGAGAATCACTTAAACAGTTCCACGAGTTCCTCACACAACACAATCCACCACCACCACTGACTGGATTTTTTTTCTCTCCGTGCTCCGAAGCGCTCAAGGTTTGGGGCTCCCGAAGCGGAAGGGGACAAAGTCACGGGCCAACCCGCGGGCCGATGAAGGGCAGTGGGCATTTGAGGGTGCCCGTGCCGGGCAGCCCAGAGACTCGGTGACTCACCACCCGCGTGCTGGGCGCACTCGAGCTCCCACTTGGCAGGAGCCCCGGGGGTGACGGCGGCGGTGAGGGTGAGGGTTACACAACTCGCCCGGAGACACCCCCAGGCGGGGGAGTCACGTACTTGCGCGCTCCCGGCCCGACCCAGATGCTCGAGGCGCGCTCTTCCCGGAAAGCAGAGCGGGGGGCGGACGGTGAAGCCCCGTCCCGGGGCGGGCAGCGCGCGGCCCCACCCGCCAGCCCCGGCCTTCCAGCCCGCGTCTCTGGGGCGCGGAGCCGGCGGCTCGCTCCGGGCCTGGGGGCGGCGCGGCGCGGCGGGGCGGGGCGGGGCGGGGCGCGCGGCGGGGCGGGGCGCGCGGGGCGCGGGGCGCGGGGCCACTCACGCGGCTCGCTCCGCCGGCGGCGCGCGGCCGGGCTGTTCCGCGGGGGCTCTTTGCGCCGCGCCGGCGGCCGGACGCGCGGACCCGGTTCCCGCGCGGACCGGACAGCGTCTGCTTCGTCACTTCCTGCCTGCCCGGCGGCTTCCGGAGGGAACGAGCAGCCAGGTCTTTCCCCCTCACCCACCCCGCCCCGCCCCGCTCCCCTGTCAGGGCGCGACCCGGGGAGACGCGGCGACGGCCCCGGGGCCGCCCGCGGGCGCGTGAGTGCGGCCCGGCTCCCCTCCCCGGCCCCGCGGCGCCGGCCCCTCCCCGCGACCCCCGGGGCTCGGTGGCCCGCGTCCGGCCGCCCCGGCCTGGAGTCCACCTGCGTCCGGCCGCGGTGCGCCCGAGCGCGCGCGGCGAAGGGACGGGGGCTCCCGGGAGCCGTGGCGCCGGCCCGGCTGCGGGGAGGGCGTGTGCCTTGGCCGCCCCCGCCCCGGGTCGAGATTCAGTTTGGAAACGCGAAGATTTCCCGCCCCCCCCACCCCAGTTCGTGATGTGAGCTTAGGGTTACTTTTCGTATTGACTTAGGAAAGCACGTGCTCTCCAAACTGGCTTTTGCGCTTTCCCTGTCATCGTCAGTGATTCCCTGTCATCGTAAATGATGCGTGGCCGAAGCGACTGAAATGTTTTAAAAGCCGGATGCGCCCAGGATGATGTAGTCATGTCAGTTTAAGTGGCTTTGGGGTATAATTTTGTGTGTGTGTAAGGACTTGCAAAAAAAATTCCGGCAAGAGACATGTAATGAATTTATGTAGGATTTCAGCGTCAATATTGAAGTAATCAGATTTCAGTGGTTGGCGCAGCCTCGCAAGTAAATGGCCCCTTATCTACGAGGTTGAGGTCTTAACTGTTCATTTTGAGCGAGTTCTCTAGGATCAGCTGACTGCTGATTATAATTCACACTAGACGACGTAGAGGTTGTGTCCTTAGTTGATAAGCAGAGATTAGAGCTAACATTTAACATTCTACCCCGTAGCAAGTTTTCTCTGCTTCTTTTCGGATCATTCTGTTCAAATTAAACTCAGGTCTGCCTAGATGAATAGCATTGCTTGGTGCATAACATAATAGCTTTATTTCTAGTAGTAACACGTATTAGCTTATATACATTATGTATATATAATCGTGCTCTACAACTGTTTAGTATGATTCCAAAGTTGGAAAATTAGGAACAGTAATACTGGGCAATGTTGAGTAGTGATTGTTTGCCAGACTTGTTTCAAATCATCTACACGCTTTATCTCATTTAATCTTTGGGATAACTTTTTGCATAAACATAGGTTACTCTTAAATACTTGAGTACACGAGTTGGATTTGAATGTGTCCAAATGGTGAATATGTACATTAATTGTTTCTGTTTCTGTAAAACAAGGGTGTTGGCAATATAAAATGACTGAGTAAAATGTGTTTTTCAAGTTGGAAGATGGCTTTTCAATTGCGTGGAATTGCAATTAGTCCCTTTATTGGAGTATTCAATAGTTTCCAAAGCCCTGTGTCTCTTTTTAATCAAAGTTCCCATTACATGTCATTGTCACTCAATCAACAGGCTGTGCTTGGACATTCAGAAAAAGTAAATGTTGGAAAGCCTTAATTGCCCCTGGTGAAAGGTCTCCTCTTACCCTGTTTAGTCTCCTAGTGACATTCCTAATTAGGGGTTAACAAATGACATACAGGAAGGGTGATTTTCCAGTACCAAACCGAGGGAATAAAAAACAGTGGGTTGGCTGTTACTTTGTTGATGAGTCTAACATTCATGGGTACATGAAGATTAAGAATGTTCTGTAACCTATGTTGTAGGGGTTCTAACCTCATTTTTAAGTTTGCCTTTGAATGTCTTAAACATATTCGAGTCCAGTACTTTGTGCATTAAGAAATTTTTGACTGGATTTAATTGAGTAGTTTGGACATCCTTAATCAAGTTTATTCTGGGTCTTCGCTGGCGGTCTAGTGGTTAAGACTGTACTTCCAGTGCAGGGGGCGTGGTTTCCATCGCTGGGCGGGCAAGTTGCACAGGGCAACCAAAAAAAAAAAAAGAAAAGATTATTCTGTTTCCAGGGGCGATGGTGGGATCCAGCAGTGTGCATCCTATGAGAGCAGAAGCTGTTGAAAGGCCTGCAGAGGATGAGGGAAGCGCTCAGAAACGTGTCTCATTTGTGATGAGAGCGTGTTGGACTTGACCCATCTTTGTATAGTGGTCCGCCATCAGTAAGGGATTGAGAACGCTTTTGCCAGTCGATATTTATAAGAGGTTCCTTTACCCGAAGGCATCCTCTTTCGGGAGGAGATGAGTGGAGGTTTGTCATCAGTGCAAGGCTGTAGAAGACAAAGATGCAAGTGTTAATCCTTCCGCCCATCGTGACTAACTGATTCCTGCCACCACATGCATCTCCAGGCACTTCCCTGGGAGATATTTGACGTCTGTGGGCAGACCCTAGTGGAAGAGGGAAGGAAGGGAAAGGGTGGGAGGAGCCAGAGCACAGGGCTTTATGAACGGGCTTTCATTTGGGCCTCCATAGACTCTGAAAACCTTTCCAGTAATACTGACTGTGTGTGTCTGTAAACCTCTTATATGTTATTTGTCTTCAGAAATAATAGAGAATGTCTCTTTAATGTGCTTCATAAACAGTGGAGCATATTGAGAGTACAGAACAGGAAAAGTTGTTAACTTCTGTGTGTTTGCCATTGTTGGAAGCCGGAGCGACTGTAACGCCAGCCTTGGCTCCTGTCTGTGAGGCATTGAAGCGGTGTTGTGTTCCATCCGAGAGAACACCCCTTCTTCCTTCCTTCAGAACTCAGCTGTCAGGGGGAGTGAGTGCCCTTTTAGGTCCTGCGGCGCTGGGGCCTTTTCTAGGTCCTTCATGGCCGTATCTCAGCCTGTGGAAGGTGTGCAGTGAATGTTTGTGGGATGACCAGGTATGCTGGAATCCGCTATCTGTGCCCGCCTCTTGTGGAAGTTCCACTCGCCTCCAGGGGCAGGGAGGGCCACTGCAGGCTCGCCCTCTCCAGGGTCCCAGCTCACAAGGAGCCTTTGGCATTCAATCTTTTATGGCTTTATATTGTTACAGCAGGAGTGTTTTCCTGTGTTTTGTTTCCCCACCCGAAATACAGGCTGGTCGAGGGCAGGGAATACATGTTTGTACAGGTCTGTGTTTGAGAACTTCCTTGTTCATCCGGTATAACAATCTATACCGAGTAAATTCATTTTTACCTCTTGAGTGACTAGTAGGTGCCATGGGGAGCGTCAGAAATACTCAAGATGTGGTCCCAGGCCTCAAGTGAGTAGTATCTTATTTGGGCAAACATTGTGTACATATGTGGAACGGTATAAGAATTTGGAGTTACATAAAGCAAATAATCGGAGAAGGCAATGGCACCCCACTCCAGTATTCTTGCCTGGAAAATCTCATGGATGGAGGTGCAGTCCATGGGGTCCCTAAGAGTCAGACACGGCTGAGCGACTTCCCTTTCACTTTTCACTTTCATGCATTGGAGAAGGAAATGGCAACCCACTCCAGTGCTCTTGCCTGGAGAATCCCAGGGACGGGGGAGCCTGGTGGGCTGCCATCTATGGGGTCACACGGAGTTGGACACGACTGAAGTGACTTAGTAGCAGCAGCAAAGCAAATAATAACAGCTACTATCGATGGAGTGCTTAGACTGTGCTTTTGCATCTAGATTTATTTGACTCTCAATCCTGTTATCCCGTTATAGCCCCACCTTTTACATGGAGAAACTGAGGCACAGAGAGATTCAGCCACGTGCCTGAGATCACAATGCAAGCAGTAAGCTAGGGAGATGGGATGTGAACCCCAGGCAGCCTGGCTCTGGAGTCAGTGTGAATTCTCCCCAGAGCTTTGCTTTATCAAAGATAGAAGAGAGAGCTAGAACTTGACCCTAGTTTCTCAGCTGTACAGACTCTTTTACAATTTCAAAGTAGCACTCACAGTGGCTGTGACTCTCAGCTGCAGAAGCAGTGCCAGATTTTCCAGGCAGAAGAGGTTGATAATGAAATGGTTGAGGGGACTCTCTATTTTGATATGACTGAAAGCACCAAGAAGAGAAACCGAATTTTGCATTTCAAAGCTGAGAGAGCAGTAGGACTCTTGCGTGGCAGACTCTTGTTGAATTCTAGGACAGTGATTCACAAGGACAAAGAGCCGTGACTGTTAAGGATACTAGTTCAGTGTCTGCTCATGTGAAATAAAACAGTACTGAATGAACTTGTTACTACCGTTCTTTTAAAAAACACTTTTATACCCCTAGTGAATGTAACTTACCAGGATGGGCATGTCACGGAAGGCTTCTGGTGCCCACTTGTCCGGTTGCCTGGTCCTTACGTGAAATCTTGACCCACTTCTTCAGCTTGTCTTGGACAATCGAGCACTCTTGGGGCCCGGAGGCCTCTTCCAACCAAGTCGTATTTCTCTGGTGAAAAAAAAAGTAAAACAGCACTGCTGCTTTGGTGTGAGACCTGGAGGGAGGTCACTCGGAAGCCACGTGGACTCGGATGAGGGCCCGCAAACAGAACCCAGCAAGATGAAGGAAAACGGTATTCTTCGAAAGCCCAGTTTTGTGTCCCTTTAGTTGGGAGACGACAGTGTTATCTTGTGGGTGTTGGGCACCGACAGAGTCCACTGAACCCACATGACCCCGCCGATAGGGAGCACCGCCATTGGCCCTGGAATCCAAGGAGGAGGTGCCCTGGAGCAGGCCTGGGCCTGGTTAGCAGCTCTGCAGGTACGTGTTCTGGGGGACACATCGCTTCTGCTGGGGGATCGGGGGACAGCCTGTAATTTCAATAAGAAATGACACGGTGCTGCTCTCCTTTTAACATCAGCTCATATTCTGGGATGGCCTGTCAGCGAAGGAGCTGATGGCTGTGAGTGTTCCCCGCAGTTGTGCTCTATTTAAGTATCCAAGGCTACAGCTGGGGCTAAAAGAATCTACATGGAAGTGTTTTTATCCAACTGGCACGTTAGCCTCAATCTTAGTTTCGGCCTCTTCTCTGAATGGGGGATTTTTAGAGAAAGAGACAATGATGCAGTGATTCATTTGTCTTAAACCTGTCAAGCTGGGGTAATGGTGTCCCTCTTGCCCAGTTTTATGACTCTGAGGGTGGTAGAGTGGCACCCTGACCAATATGGCAGTGGTTTAAGCATGAGTGTAGACAGAACGACCCAGGGCTCCTTATACAGTGACAGTCACAGATGCCTCCACCTAATCAAGAAATTAGAGCTCTTTAGAGCCACAGCTGGAGGGGCAGCTGTATTTTAAGTTCTCCTCAGGTGATCCTGGTACCCATCATTGGAAGAACAAGCCCTGTATTTTATAGATGAGAGAATCAGGGCAAAGTTAAATGGCTTGCCTACAGCTGGCTCAGTGGTTTCAAGATTTTATCACCAGATAGTGTGCAATTTCAGAGTTTTACGGCTGGAAGAAATTTTCCAGGGCATCAATTCTGTAACTCACTTTATGGCTGCATATAAATCACACTTGTTCATACCATTTCCAAGTCAGATATGAACACAGAGAAATAATGTTTTCTCAAAGCCCGTCTTCTGTCCTGGCCAAGGTAAAGATCAAAATGTCAGTCACCAAAATTTCCTTATAATTTTAATGGATACTTTTTGTTAATTTCAGGAACAGCAAGTTATTTGCAGTATTTTTTATTATGTAACCTGTGACGCCCTATAACATTTTTTTGGAAACTAGAGAATATTTAAAACTGAAGTGAAAGATTGAAAATTTTTGAGTTACTTATTGTTCAGTCTTAGCAAGAATTTTCACTACTTTATTAGAGTTTCTTCTGTTTTGGAAATTTGGTTGATTTTTAACTGTTTTTTTTTGTTTGTTTGTTTGTTTTGTTTTCTTTTCAGGGCATCCTACCTTGGAAACAGCACAGTTTGGCTTCCACGTCTTCTGTGGGCTTAGAGAATCCTTTTTTCACCATGTCATCAGTAGGGACAGAGAACCAGGTTGGTTCCTTCAAGACGTGTCCCAGTGCCTTGGAATAGCAGCTGTTCCCAGAAGTGAATGATCATGGCAGGTGGCTGTGCATAGACTGTAGGGCCAAGTGACCGATATAACATTCATGGAAGAATGGTTTAAAACACTGAAGAAAAGGCAAATTTCAAGAAGCAACCCAAAGCCGTTTAGGATTTTGAGCAGCTGAAAGAAGACAGCTCTGCAAATACGAAGTGCACGACTCGTGTGTCTTACGAGGTCTCTGTTGGCCCGTTGCTTGAGTGTGTGATGTCTGAGTTGTTTTTCCTCTACTGCTAAAGCTGGTAATCTGCTTACAGTCAGAGTTTCCTTCTGTGTGGACAGAAAAGTAGTCAATATAATAGGGGAAGTGGGATCTTGTGTTGGATGCTGGCCCCAGACGTTGACTTTCACCAAAGGATTCCTCAAAGTGCTGGATATCGAGGAATTGCTTCTGCTCAGTGATTGTTCAGAGCTCTGTGACTTCAGGGTCATTTCCTTTATCTTCCTCCAGCCTCTGTGTGTGCCTGCTTTTTTCTTGCACAGATTTTTGGAAAAATCCGATGACTGTATTTTTTCAGCTTAAAAATAAGAATTATATGAATCATAGCTTCACGAACAGCCTTTCCTAGGATCAAAAGTAGAGTAATTGTCATTCTTTTTCAGAATGCCTCTTTTTTTTTTTTTTTTTTTTACTGTTTTTATGTTCTTATTCGGTGTTTTGTTTTCTTCCTCTGTTTTCTAGAGGGAAATGAAGCATGATCACGATGTTCTGTTAGTTATGTAGGAGCCCAGATGTAGAATTTACAGGAAATTTACATCTTTCCCCATTATTGTTCTAACCTTGTTTTAAGCTTCCATCGGACTTCTTTTTAGTAGTATTGATGTAAAGGCCATGTTCTTACTCTGCCCTTTCTTTTTTAGGGCGATAGTAAGAAGCAGGGATTTCTCCAAACACTGATAAGCCCAAAAAGAGAAAAAATGAGAGAGGAAGCTTTTGTGATTAACAAATGAAGCAGTTGATCATTAAGGTCATTGATGTGTGTGTACACATGGTCAGCGTGAAAGTCAGTGTGGGTTAGAGCTAAAATGGTTAACAGACATGAGTGAATTGTACTGTTTTCAGCTCTTCTAACTTTTGCCAAGTCAGTTGACCTCATCAATACTTTTTCTCCTCTGGAGACTGTGGAAACCATTGTTCTTAATCAAGTTTTACCGAACAGAGAAACAGAAACAAAACAGGTTTTAAAATTTAATAAAGCGAAATTCCTGAAACCATTTGTCTTTTTTTTTTTTTTTCAATATTTCCTTTCACAGAGGCTTCCTTTACCTCACTCCTTCTTTTGCCCTTCTGCCCTACCTAGTTGTCGCCCGGTCTCACTTGAGCATTTATTTCTCATCTGTCCAGAATTTCTCGTTTGGTGTCTTTCCTTCCTGCCTTTTTCTATGACTCAGCCTCCCGTCGAGAATGCTTTCTGTTCTCTTTACCCTCGGTCTCCTTGGCCGTACCCCTTCCTGGCCAGCCCCTCCGGTCTTTTCTGGTTATCTCTTGCTGGTCCCTGCTGCCCTCCTAGCCCCGCTCGTTTCTGCCACCCTCCCTTGAGTGATGACTTCTCCTGTACCCCATTGTCTCCTGTCTGTAGAGCTCCCTGGTCTGCCATGGTTTCATCGAGCTCTGATTCCTGCTCGGCACACTGCATTTGTGGTGTTTTCTTCCTATCCCTTTTGTGTATTTGCTCCATGAGCCTTTTTCTATTTTCCTTGTCCCTGGGTGGCAGGCATCACTAGATGAATTTGTTGTCTGTATTTGCATGGAGCCCACGTCCTTGCTGTGTATTTCCTGGGTAGCCAGGATGAATCAGTTATTATTAACTTTTCTTGGAACATTGAGCTTCCTGTGTTTTCTGCTTCTAAGAATTAGATTGGTATTCTAGAAGACTAAGCTTACTCCAAAGAGAGGGTAATCATCCGATGCTGGCATTTTTAACTTTTTATTCAAGAGTTCTTGCCATTTCAATTCACTGCCTTGCCTGGAAAGAGTAAAGACGGACATGCAAAGCAGGTTTGGGGGTAGGGGTGGGTGGAAAATGAGAAGAGAAAGGTAAATACCACAAAAGGACACATAGTTTCTAGAACTAGAAGGAAAACTAAAACCACAAACCACAGACACTTAAGATTTATTAGGTAAAAGGTCCCCTTAAAGAATAAAAACTATCTAATTCTGAACTGTTAATACAAGGTCATCTGTTTTTTTAATACTTTCAAGTTCTAAGATGTGAATAACAAAACAAACTTAATCTTGTAAATATTTTATTTTGAGAGACTTGATGTCTCCTTAAGTATTAACCCGTGTCATTTTGTAACAGTCTCAAACTGTCATTAATAACCAACCCTGTTAGCTTCTTGCCTTGGAAAGCATATAAATTGTATACTTTTGCCCCTTTGGACTCTGGAGTCCTGATGAAAAGGTAGCTTTTTAGCAAAATATTGTGCTGTTGATGATTTACCTTGTCATCTTTTTCCTTCATTCTTGCATGTGTTATGAGGGTGGTGCTGTGTGTATAAACTACTGGAAGTAGACTAATGTGAGTACAGATGCCGCTTTATTAAACGTGAAACAGGAGAACCCTGTAAAGCACACAGTGTCAGCTGCGCAGTCGTCTCTGACTTTGCGATCACCTGAACTGTAGCCCGCCAGGCTCCTCTGTCCATGGAATTCTCCAGGCAAGAATGCTGAAGTGAGTGGCCTTTCCCTTCTCTAGGGGACCTCCCCGACCCAGGGATTGAATCTGGGTCTCCTACATTGCAGGCAAATTCTTTACTGTCCAAGCCACCAGTGAAGCCCATAAAATGTAGTGTCTAAATACTCCTCTTAAGAGCCACCCAACAAATGGAAGCTGATCATACTGAATCTTCTTTCTGCCAGGGCCTGCCTTCATTCTGATGGTGGTTGTCAGGTATCTTGGAGCCGATTCTGTCATATTCACCACTTGTGAGCAGTTAGTAAAAGCAACATCAGAACCACCGTTAGGTAATAACAGGAAATGTGTGCAGACATGCCGAGTGCAGCACTGTGGTCTGAGGTTCCAGAGATGGGCAAGGTGTGGGCTCTTCTCTCCAGAAGCTCATCACTGAGTAGGGAATTGTTGACGAGCGAACGCTACAACACAGTGGGGCAAATGCAAAAACATGTTTACATAAGCAGCTGCTATCACAGGAAGAGATTAATTGAGAGAGTCAAAGTATAAGTCAGAAACTTCAGAATGTCAGATGCAGTGTGTAGATAATGGGTGTGCGTGTTGTGATTATGAAGTCATGGGTGGTCCGTCCCTTATTACCTGTGTGAATCGGACAGCTTCCTTAAAGCTCTCAGACGCAGTGTCTCCACTTACAAATAGTGAAAATCGTCTAGTAATCTTGCATGGGTTAAAGGAGGTGATATGTATAAGGGGCCATATGGTTCCTTACGGGCTTCCCAGGTGGCTCTAGAGGATGGTCCCTTACTCATATTATTGTTTAAAATTTGGTGAACACCCGGTAAAGAACATGGGAGAGGAATGTACTCTTACAGCGTAGATAATGTTGCCCAAAACAGTTGGAATTCCCATTTCACGTATGCTTTTATAGTTTTTAGGAAAATTTGCCTTACTCAAAACCTTATAGTCAATCTCTCTCTTTTTTTTAAACCAGTTTATTTCCCTTAGTCCACCTGCCAGACGTAGTTCTCAATGACAGTTATTTCTTCCCATAAGTCACATCCATTCTCAAATTTAAAATTTGCTCACTTAAGCGTATGTAATAAAACTATGCCATTAGCTTTTAAAGTGTTTAGCTAGAGTGACATCACTGGGATGGGTTCTCATAACAACTGCTTTCAGAAAAGTTGGAGGAAGACTTACTGGATACAGACGCTTTGGAATGTGTTATAAAGTCAGTCTTTGTGTAGTTATAATCTCAATGCCTGAATTTTATGTGAACCTGAATTTAGTTCCTGGATTATATCTACATTTTTGTTCTTTCAAAAGGTGTTTGCAGTAACTTCTGTCAACAGAACCAAACTGCACAGTCTGCATTTTCTAGTGTAGTAGAAAAAAATTGACAGGCTTCCCTGGTGGCTCAGTGGTAAAGAATCCACCTGCCAATGAAGGAGACATGGGTTCGATCTCTGGATTGGGATGATCCCCTGAAGAAGGAAATGGCAACGTACTGCAGTTTTCTTGCCTGGGAGATTCTGTGGACAGAGGACCCTGGCAGGCTACAGAGCACAGTGTAGTGAAAGAGTCGGACACGACTTAGCGCCTGAACAATGACAAGGAAAATTTGGCACAGTGATTTGATATTATTTTGCTTATGGTTGGATTCATTTCTTCCTAAATTATCAGGTCTTAAAATACGGGTCTGTCTTAGACCATATGATAAATCAGGCTGGGTTAAGTTTTAACTGGAGACAAATGATTCTTCTGATCTGGGTTGTTTAGCTTTGTTACAAAAGTCCACTAATATCATGATTAGATTTGTCTATTCTCTTGTGATTTTGTGTATTATAAGGCTTATATTTGGGATAATTTTTAATTATCAGTATTGAGATGGAAGTACCAGCCCTGAATTTTGATCAAAATATATGTCTTGGCTAAAGCATCTTCAGTAAAGTTCATTGTTTGCAGTCAGGGGATTTAAATCAGTTTGGTTTGTGTTTTATGGCTGGTGTTAATTTGTTTTGACATTCCGTTCACAGATAGGGAAACTGTATTTCCATAGCAAGGGAGACTTGGTACATTACTATTCCAAAGTTTAGTTTTAAGCTGGCTATGATTAGACAAGTGGCTTTCACTTGGTATTCTCAGCAGCAGTCCTGTGGGCACGTTAATGTGTCTAATTGCCCTAATGAATGTCTAGTTAGCAGAGGCTTTGGGACCTCGCAGCAGATGGTGTGGCGTGGGCTGAGGTGCCGATCTTGTCTCTGAGTGCTCTCTGTTACAGTCTTTGAGAAATGAAATTTTTTCTGATAGTGTTTTTTTTTCCTTGAAATTTTTTAATATTATTATTATTATTGGTAACAATAACAATTGCCCTTATGGAGCCTCAGTAGGGTCAGGCTCTTGACATACATTGAACTCTTTGCTACCACTCAGATAATTTCTAATAAAATTTGAGGTGATAAAGTGTATTTATGTAGTATATAAATACATGTTTATATTGATAAATAAGCAAGTAAATGCTAGGTCAATTCTGCAGATCCGTAGGCTTGTTGTGTTACACTTTCCCCACTGTTAAAACGAGGGCAGAGGAGGTGATTGACCCGCCCAAGGTCACACGGACAGTAAATGGTGAAACTAGGATTACATTCCAGGTCTGATTAAATTCCACACTTTCCGTCACTTTTAAAATGTTTGCCTTTCTAAAATGTACTGCCTTTTAAAATGTTTCCTCTTGAAAAAGTTAAAGTTCAGCTGTTTTATAAGTGCATGTTATTTTGAACTAAGATGGACTCTATATAAATTCTATGTGAGACGCCTGATTTTTCCCCCAAATAAAGCGATAGTGTTCCTGAGGATGGAGGTTAATGAGGCTCAATGTTAAACGTATACAGTGCTCAGTGTCGAAACAAAGCCAACTGTTATAGAAAAGTACAAAGGAGGTGGTGAGAATCGCTAGGTCGGTGATTCGATGTATGGTCGGTCTTCCAGACTTTTTGGCATATAGATATGTATATGTGTATTTTTTAAGCAAAAATAGTTTTATAACGTGCTATTTAGTAACTCGTCTTTCATTTATTATATATTGGCCACCATTCCGCAGCATCATGAGTTGATATATCTTCATTGTCCTTTTTCATTTTCTTAAAACGAATCTTTTTATTTTAGAACAGTTTGGGGTTTGTAGACTGTTGCAAAGCTAGTACAGAGAGTTCCCCATTTCCCCCGTCATCAACATCTTACCTTGCTGTGGGGTGTTTGTCAGAACTAATGAGCCAATATCGGTACGTCGTTATTAGCCAAGTCCAGCTTCCTCAGACTTCCTTATTTTTATCTCTTGTCTTTTTCTGTTCCAGGACCCTGACCAGGACTTCATGCTTCAGTCCTCACGTCTCCTCAGGCTCTTCTTGCCTGGGACAGTCTCCTAGACGTCTCTTGGTTTTTATAACTTGGACAGTCTGGGGGGGCACACTGGTCAGATTTTGTCACGCGCCCCTCAGCTGGGATCTGTCTGGCGTTTTCCTCCTGGTTCAGCTGGAGTTGTGTGTTTGGAGGAGAGAGACCCACGGGGGCAGAGCGTGGTTTTCATGGCATCGTTTCAAGGCTACCTCCTGTCTGCGTGACTTTAACCTTGAGGGGCTGAGGGGGTGCTTGTCAGCTTCTCCCGTGAACTTCCTCTTTGCCCCTGGTTTCCATCAGTGCTCTTGGGAAGAAGGCAGCCCCCACGTCAGGAGTGCAGGGTCCTGCTCCACCTCCTTGGGGCGGGGCAGGGGATCTCCCCACGGTGTTTGGAATCTTCCGCACAGGGCGTTTGTCTGCTCTCCCAGTTCTTCATTTATCCAGTCATTGGTTTATATCTATGCAGACTGATGGATATTTATCTTGGTGTTATAATCGGATACAATCGTATTGCTCTAATGGCTCCACCTGTGGCCAATCAGAAGACCTTTCAGTTGGTTCCTGTCTTCCTTGGCTATACCTTTTTTTTTTTTTTGATGTGGACCATTTTTAAAGTCTTTAATGAATTTGTTACAACATTGTTTCTGTTTTATGTTTTGTTTTCTGGTCATAAGGCATGTAGGGTCTTAGCTCCCTGACCAGAGATCGAACCTCATCCCCCTGCGTTGAAAGGTTTAGTCTTAACCAGGGGACCACCAGGGAAGCCCTGATACCCTGTTGTTGTGAGTTAATATCTTCATTTTTTCACATAGCTGCTCGGCATTCCATTGTACAAGAATACAATAATATATCTAATCCCTCTTTGGCATTCCATTGTACGAGTATACCATAATATATTTAATCCCTCTTTGATAATTTAGGTATCAGGTTTCTCACCATTGTAAACAATGCTGTGATGAGCAGTCTTCAAAAACTGTACTTATGAAAACGTTGTTCGGTCATCCTGGAGCGGTTGCTGTGTTAAAGGGCTCGCCAGTGTTAGGTTTCCAGTGTCCCTGACTTTCTCTTAAGGCTCTCTTAAGCAGATTTCTGAGGAGTGAGCATTTTCACCTGACCTGGGAAAACAGTGGTGTGTTTATCACTGTTGTCGCCACCCTTTTTGCTTTTTTTTTTTTCATGTGATCAGAGCTGGTGGTGCAGGTGGCACCAGAGGTCCCGAAAGCTGCTTTGAGAATTAATCTCCGTGTCTGTGTCGCCCCAGCCTTATCTGTCAGTTTGTGGCCAGTCTTGTTTAAAACTTCCATCCACTCCCCCCACCCCCACCACTGTATTATTTGCATGGATGGAGTGATGAAGGGCAGAAAGTTTCCTCTTGCTTTTTCTAAGCCAGACTGAAGCCAAGCCTAACTGCATTACTGTCTTTAAAACTATTTCATTGCAGACAAATACTCATCTTGCTCATCCTTGTGGTCATTGTATGCAGATTCCTGTCTTCTGCTAACCTCATTCAGATTATCTTGCCTGTCTTTTGACAAGATTGCAGACTTTCCCTTTTCTTCCGTGAATTGGCTTTGTTATAATCACCTTTGTTTTCCTATCTGTGGTATTTCTGAATTTTGGCTCACTTTTATCTCCTGTTTCATTCATCGAGCACCTTTTAAAGAAGCATCACCCTTCTTCTCATTTCTAAGTAGAAGTTAAAAGGAAAATTAAAAAAACCCCACAGTTTCGTATTCTTCTCTGGTCGAGTGCATCCAGTTATCCAGGGCTAATGTGTATCGTGGGTTTTAAATTCTTAGAAGACGCAGTTTCAACCCAGTGTGCTGTGAATGTGGGGAGCTTTACATCTGTAACATTTCACCTACTCTGCCTGTTTTACACTATCTTTTAAACCCTTCTTGATGCAGTAATGACTCTTCGTTTCCTTAAAATCCTCTTTGCTTTGAGATGGTCTTTTCTTAACTGTGATATCATTGCTGCGTGCCAGCTGTGTGACCTTAATTGTATTTCTTACCTTCTCTTTCTGTTTCCTCATCTGAAAGTGAGGCTTTTCAGCAGCAGACACCTCACTGGACCGAGTGTTGACTGGACGAGATCTGCTGTAGTGCCTGGCGTGTGATATTGCAGATATACTCTGTAAGTATTCCCGCCATCTTTTCTTCTCCAGCTATCTCACATACCTCCCATTACTTGTCTATGAACGTAAAACTGTTAGTTGCTCCATTGTGACCAACTCTTTGTGACCCCAGGTCTTACAGTGGGACTGTAGCCTGCCAGGCTCCTCTGTCCATGGATTCTCCAGGCAAGAATACTGGATCGGGTTGCCATTCCCTGCTCCAGGGGATCTTCCCAACCCAAGGATCGAACATGGGTCTCCTGCACTGCAGGCAGATTCTTTACCATCTGAGCCACCTACCATTAATTAGATTAAGAAAAATGTTTATCATAAGTAAGCTTTATGTTTCCTTCAAATTCATTTTAAACTTTTTGTCTTGAAATGGTTATGGATTCACAGGAGGTTGTAAAAATACAGAGAGGTCCTGCGTATCCTTCACCCAGTTTCCCACAAACGCAGCTAGAACAAGAGCAAAGACAGAAGTCAGACCTTGGTACAACCCGCAGCGCTGACTTGGATGTCTCCAGTTTTACAGGCATGCGTTTGCGTGTGTGTAGTTCTGTACCTGGTACAACCGACAGAGCTGACTCTGTTGTCTCCAGTTTTACACACATGCATTTGTGTGTGTAGGTAGTTCTGTGTAGTTCCATCACGTGTGAAACTGAAATTCGCTCAGTCATGTCTGACTCTTTGTAATCTCATGGACTATACAGTCCATGGACTTCTCCAGGCCAGAATACTGGAGTGGGTAGCCTTTCCTTTCTCCAGGAGATCTTCCCAACCCAGGGATCGAACTCAGGTCTCCCACATTGTGGGTGGATTCTTTACCAGCTGAGCCACCAGGGAAGCCCAAGAATACTGGAGTGGGTAGCCTGTCCCTTCTCCATCAGATCCATCACGTGTAGATTCGCATAACCCACCACCACAATCAGGACATAGAACTGACGCGTCAACCCAAGGCTTTCTGCTTGCTACTCCTTCATAACTCTCCCTCTGCCCACCAGCCCTGGGTAACCACGAATCTCTTGTCCGGCTTTATAATTCTGTCATTTTGAGAATATTATATAAATGGAATTATGCAGCATGTGACCTTTTGAGATTAGCTTTTTAAAGTCCTCATAATGCCCCTGAGATGCCTTCTCGCAGTTTCTTCCGTTTTACTGCCTAGTACTGGTGCCTGGTATGGATGCACCACAGTCTAACCATTTGTCCTTTGGAAGCACATTCGGGTGGTTCGCTGTTCGGTGCTATTACAATAAAGCTGTCATGAGAAGCCATGTGCGGGTGTTTTGTGTGGACCTGAGTTTTCATTTCACACATGCTTAGGAATACAGTTCCTTGATCAGAACTCTTTGGATGGGCTATTGAAAGCGTCTTTGAAAATACATGCTAATACCATCCCTGGATGGAATACTGGAGTGGGTTGCCATTTCCTTCTCCATGGGATCTTCCCGAGCCAGGGATTGAACCCGGGTCTCCCGCATTGCAGGCAGACACTTTAACCTCTGAGCCACCAGGGAAGCCCAATACCATCCACACATATATAAAGGCAATTAAAGTAATATATGTTGTCATTGTCCTTTGTTTTAAACTATCTGTATAAATTGTGGCATGCGTCCAAAGTATAGAATCCTGTCTTCTTTTTACTGTACTGTAATATGTACTAAATAAATATTTCATTTGGCTAATGAATCCCCTTTCATATTTTATTTACATGTTTTCTCAGGTATATTATTGTTCTCAGATTCTAAATTTGACTGGGAGAGATGTTTCATATAATGGTTTCTCTGGTTTTCAATTTTCTGTGATGTGGTAGAGATGAATTTTTAAAAACACCTCTAGATTAGCGCAAAAAATCAGCAAGTCCATCATCAATTAATGTCTGACAACATTTCAGATAATCGGTAGGTCTGTGCTGATGGTTTTTGCTTTCCAACATCATGTTTGAGGTCCTAAGATGTTTCATAAAAGCATTGCCTCCAAGGTTTATAATAAATGATGAGTCATTATTTAGATGAAGCTGCAAATACTCTTTCGATATGTGAAGGGCTTCTACTGATGATAGCCATGGATTTAAATAACTTTATTAACACATTTGGTATATTGTCACCCTGCTTATTTAACTTATGTGCAGAGTACATCATGAGAAACGCTGGGCTGGAAGAAGCACAAGCTGGAGTCAAGATTGCCGGGAGAAATATCAATAACCTCAGATATGCAGACAACACCACCCTTATGGCAGAAAGTGAAGAGGAACTAAAAAGCCTCTTGATGAAAGTGAAAGAGGAGAGTGAAAAAGTTGGCTTAAAGCTCAACATTCAGAAAACGAAGATCATGGCATCTGGTCCCATCACTTCATGGGAAATCGATGGGGAAACAGTGGAAAGTGTCAGACTTTATTTGGGGGGGCTCCAAAATCACTGCAGATGGTGATTACAGCCATGAAATTAAAAGACGCTTACTCCTTGGAAGGAAAGTTATGACCAACCTAGATAGCATATTTAAAAGCAGAGACATTACTTTGCTAACAAAGGTCCGTCTAGTCAAGGCTATGGTTATTCCAGTAATCATGTATGGATGTGAGAGTTTGACCCAGGAGATCAGTCCTTGGTGTTCATTGGAGGGACTGATGTTGAAGCTGAAACTCCAGTACTTTGGCCGCCTCACGCGAAGAGAAGTTGGTGATGGACAGGGTGGCCTGGTGTGCTGCGATTCATGGGTCGCAAAGAGTTGGACACGACTGAGCGACTGAACTGAATAATTTGGGCATCAGAAGTCCACATAAGGATGATATGAATTATAGACATTGGACAGGGTCAACTGATTTGATCATTTTTGGCTTTTCCAAATACGACTATCTTCTAGCCTTAAAGTAACTAATAAAAAGTTCTTTGTAAAAAAAAGTGGAAGAAAGGAAAGAGAATGAAATGTAGAAAGCAGTGATTCTTAACTCTGTTCGAATTATCTCATTAGCTTTAAGAATGAAACAAGTACCTACAACCAGGCCAATTAAATTAGAATCATTGAAAGTGCTGCCCAGGCACTGGTATTTTTAAAAAACGCTTCCAGGTAATTCTGATGTTTAGCCAAGGTTGAGAACCCCTGAGCCAACAGACAACAGTGTCTCTGCTCTTGTGTCTTCGCTTTAGAAGGGGCTAGTGTTTGTGCTTCATGCATGCATCTCCCACATATTAGACTCGTGGATTCTGCATTCCTTTTATGTCTCTGCCAAGATGGATGTTTTCCTAAGGGGGAAAAAAATCACACCTGTGGACTGTGGACACATTTAATCTACACAACACAGCTTTCATAAGTATAACAGAAGAATGTCTGTGATGGTGAATCAAGTACCCAAAACAGTGAGAAACTCAGCATCACTGAAAAGTCAAAAGGAAGTTAGATTTGGTCCAAGGCATCCCGTGGGTGGAGACCTTTTGGGGACGTGAGAATAGGTTTAGAAAACCTGCCTGAAGTGTTGGGGTGAGAGAGCTGAGTCTATTTATAGATCCTGTTGTCAACTTTATTCGTTTCTTTTCTTTTAGAAATGTATTGCTTTGCAGAATCAGTATTTGCTTGTAACAAGCGAAAGTATGCAGGGATGAACAACAACAAAATCCATTCCTCCCCACCATGTTCACAGATGCGAATTCTCTTACACCTTTTGCTATATTAAAAAAAAGTATGTTTAATGACATAAGATTTGTTAGGGCTTTTTTGTTTTTGTTTTTGTTTTTTTTTTTTGCTTTTCAAATAGGATTATCAGTTCAGTTCAGTTGCTCAGTCGTGTCCGACTCTTTGCGACCCCATGAATCACAGCACGCCAGGCCTCCCTGTCCATCACCAACTCCCAGAGTTCACTCAAACTCATGTCCATCGAGTCAGTGATGCCATCCAGCCATCTCATCCTCTGTCATCCCCTTCTCCTCTTGCCCTCAATCCCTCCCAGCATCAGAGTCTTTTCCAATGAGTCAACTCTTCGCATGAGGTGGCCAAAGTATTGGCGTTTCAGCTTTAGCATCAGTCCTTCCAATGAACACCCAGGACTGATCTCCTTTAGGATGGACTGGTTGGATCTCCTTGCAGTCCAAGGGACTCTCAAGAGTCTTCTCCAACACCACAGTTCAAAAGCATCCATTTATCGTCTCTCAGCTTTCTTCACAGTCCAACTCTCACATCCATACATGACCACTGGAAAAACCATAGCCTTGACTAAATGGACCTTTGTTTGCAAAGTAAGGTCTCTGCTTTTGAATATGCTATCTAGGTTGGTCAAAACTTCCCTTCCAAGGAGTCAGTGTCTTTTAATTTCATGGCTGCAATCACCATCTGCAGTGATTTTGGAGCCCCGTAAAATAAAGTCTGACACTTTCCACTGTTTCCCCATCGATTTCCCATGAAGTGATGGGACCAGATGCCATGATCTTCGTTTTCTGAATGTTGAGCTTTAAGCCAACTTTTTCACTCTCCTCTTTCACTTTCATCAAGAGGCTTTTTAGTTCCTCTTCACTTTCTGCCATCCTTAAGGTGGTGTCATCTGCATATCTGAGGTTATTGATATTTCTCCCGGCAATATTGATTCCAGCTTGTGCTTCTTCCAGCCCAGTGTTTCTCGTGATGTACTCTGCACATAAGTTAAATAAGCAGGGTGACAATATACAGCCTTGACGAACTCCTTTTCCTATTTGGAACCATACTCGATACATTATTCTAAAGCTTTCTTTCCCTCCATAATAGATTGTGGCTATTTCTCCAGATCAATAGATCTAACTCTTGTTTTCAAAAAATTAATGACATTTTAAACATATATAATTTATTCAGCCGTTTCCCTGTGGATGGATATTCAAGATGGCCCCTCCTTTTTTCCACTGTAAACAGTGTTGCAACACGTATCTTTGTTTGTATAACTTTTGTGTCTAAAGTATTCTTATAACCTGTGGTTTGGTTTTCCTCAGACTTCTTAGTTTCTGTATATCTTCTCTGATAGAATTAGTGAATTAAGGTCAGTTGATTCAAAAGCAGAGACATTACTTTGCCAACAAAGGTCCGTCTAGTCAAGACTATGGTTTTTCCTGTGGTCATGTATGGATGTGAGAGTTGGACTGTGAAGAAGGCTGAGCGCCCAAGAGTTGATGCTTTTGAACTGTGGTGTTGGAGAAGACTCTCAAGAGTCCCTTGGACTGCAAGGAGATCCAACCAGTCCATTCTGAAGGAGATCAGCCCTGGGATTTCTTTGGAAGGAATGATGCTAAAGCTGAAACTCCAGTACTTTGGCCACCTCATGGGAAGAGTTGACTCATTGGAAAAGACTCTGATGCTGGGAGGGATTGGGGGCAGGAGGAGAAGGGGACGACAGAGGATGAGATGGGTGGATGGTATCAGTGACTCAATGGACGTGAGTCTGAGTGAACTCTGGGAGTTGGTGATGGACAGGGAGGCCTGGCGTGCTGCAATTCGTGGGGTCGCAGAGAGTTGGACACGACTGAGTGACTGAACTGAACTGAACTGAATTCCAATTAATTGGCTTCTTCAGGGCGTTGTTGGGCATTAGATAATCAGTTATTTTAGAAATGGCACTGAATGGATGCTAATGATCATAGGTATTTTTCATAGCTTCTAGAATTCCTAAGGTTTTACCTCAACAGGCCAATGGATGGGCTTCATGGAGGTCCTGGAACCATCTGATGTTGATTGCAAAACTGTGTACATGTGACATCACTTTGCCGACAGTGGTCTGTCTGGTCAAAGCTATGGCTTTTCTAGCAGTTGATTACGGATGTGAGAGTTGGACCATAAAGAAGCTGAGCGCCAAAGAACTGCTGCTTTGAACTGTGGTGCTGGAGAAGACTCCTGAGAGTCCCTTGGACTGTAAGGACATCCAACCAGTCCGTTCTAAAGGTGATCAGTCCTGGGTGTCTTTGGAAGGACTGATGCTGAAGCTGAAACTCCAGTACTTTGGTCTCCTGATGCGAAGAGCCGACACACTGGGAAAGACCCTGATGCTGGGAAAGATTGAAGGCAGGAGAAGGGGACAACAGAGGACAAGATGGTTGAGTGGCATCACCTACTAGATGGACATGAGTTTGAGCAAGCTCCAGGAGATAGGAAAGGACAGGGAAGCCTGGCGTGCTGCAGTCCATGGGGTTGCAAAGAGTCTGACCCAACTGAGTGGCTGAACAACAAATCCTTGTGATGGCTTTCATCAGATTTTCAGCAAAGCTGTTCCCTCAAGAAAGGCTGAAAACGGATAAAATCAGATGGTAGTTCTGAGCCTCAAGATTCTATAAAGGGATCTTTGGGACCACAGGGAACTTTTGAGTTTCCATTGATAGCAGATTTAAATCACAGTGTCCTCTTTCTGTAAAGACTGGATTGAGAGAAGTTTACCTAACTTTCCAGATGACATCAACCTAGGATAGATGACTAATGCCATACAGAGCAGACTCGATTCAGAGTCATCTGGATAGCTTGTGGCAGCGTTCTAAATAAAATCAGCAAGAGGAAGCATCTGCAGGAGTCGAGCATTGGCTCACACGCACCTGAGATCAGCTAGATTTATCTGACCACAGGCTTCTGCAAGCCTCTCTGTCATGCAGCTGCTAAAAACAGATCCTAGACCACACCTGGTGGTTGTGTTGACGCCTGTGACCCACGCTTCGGTGAGACACTAGCAGAGCGGGGAGACAGTGATGGGCTGAGAAGTGGAGTCATTGAGGATCCCCCCGTGGTCGGGGGGGAGTTTATTATTGGAGCAGAGGGAGAGGGTGTGAGAGAGCAGCATGGATCAAGGACTGCCAGGACCAGAAGGTGGTTTGCAGAGCTTGTGCTGTGGATCTCAGGTGCTCGGTAAATATTTGATGAATGGACATTACAAGGCAAAGGATTTTGACTCGATCTGAGCTCTAGTGAGGGCTTCCCTGGTGGCTCAACTGGTTAAGAATCTGCCTGGAATGCGGGAGACTTGGGTTCAATGCCTAGGTTGGGAAGATTCCCCTGGAGGAGGGCATGGCAACCCACTCCAGTATTCTTGCCTGGAGAATCCCAGTGGACAGAGGAGCCTGGTGGGCTACAGCCCATGGGGTTTCAAAGAGTCGGACATGACTGAGCGACTAAGCACAGCACGAAGCACAAGCACCTAGTGAGAGGCCTCCAGGGATGGGGTGGGGCCCTGGAAAGTCACGACTTCAAGCCTAGTGATGGGCGACCAGGACCGGGGCTTTGGAAGGAATCTTGCTGTGAGTGAGAGGTTGTGCTGTAGGACTTCAGTACTCTTCATTGGATCATCGTATTTCTTCTCTCGGGTACCTGAACAGGAGAAAATCCTAGGATAATGTTGCAGGCTCTTGTAAAGTACTTTTTTGATGCTTTTAACTCAAAGGCTATGTGACTGCCAGTACAGGTATTTTTAAAGGTGCCGAAATGTTGAACTGTAACAGGTTTTTATCTGAAACGTGCAGTGCATAAATTATTCCACTGTTAAACCTGAAGTAACTAGTCTAGACTTGTAGTGTATGGTTTAAGAGTTTATTTTTGTTTCTTTAGAGAGGAGAAAAGCCACATTCTTTTCATGCTACAAAAAGAGTAAAAAAGGAAATTTCACCACTTCCTGGCTTCGTCGTGGCCTCCAGGAACACAGGACACTTATCTGCATTGGGCTAATTGTTCTGAATCCTGACTCGGATGATAATCGCTCTGTGCGGAATTTGTGTCATGCTTGTTGTCTACACAGGCCTGCGTCTGAGTCTGCACGCTGCCCTGCGGAAGTGTAGCTCTGATACTTCACCTGGCTGAGACGCAGATATCTCTTATGGTCGCTCAAACAATTTAAACAGTGTCAGAATCCTTTAGCTGGTGGAAATAGATATTGTCAAGTTTTTTTATATAAAGTTATGAAAGAAAAAAAAAAAAAAAAAACCCTGTATCTCACACTAGTGGTTTTAGAGCAGAGTGGGAGCTGCTGCCACTTAGGACCATGGTTCCCACTCCTTTATCTGGTGCCAGAGATGTTAGGTTAGGGGGTGGGCCGTGCCACCTGCTGGCTTGGCAACCCTGCTCTCCCAAGTCTTGTTTGCTCACTTGCAGAGACAGGTAAGGATAGCACTTACACCTGCAGAGCGGAGCACGTGCTGGGGCCTAGCACGTGTTTAGGGAGCTCCCTATTCTATGGCTGTGTCTTCCACCGTACCCGCCTTGAGCTCCTTTCTTTCTTTTTTTTCCTGATTCAGCAGATAATGTCATTGATACATTTTGTACCATCTTGAACGTAGCATATCTAAAGGTAGTGTGTATATTCCATCCCCTGCCCCTTCCTCCTCTTCTACTGAACCTACTTCTGCTCTGTCCTCCTGTCTCCTCTATTTTAATGAATGAGGCCCACTCACCAGGCATGCTGGGGGCTCTGGAGGCTTACTCTCTGGGATTGAATTCCCACTCCACCACTTCACACTGCCTGACCTTGGACAGGCTCCTTAATATCTCTCAGTCTCAGCTTCTTCAGTGATGAATAAGATGGCAATTCATCTTCTAGAACTGGGAAGACTCACTGAGATGAATACACGTTACCGCTTAGTGTCGTTCCTGACATTTAAGTAAGTTGATCACTTACAACTCTCAAGCTGGAAGTGGGGGCATCAGCCTGAATCCCTCTTCCTTCCCTTCACCTGGGAATCATCAGTGCTGTTGATTCTACCTCAAGTCTCTCTCCTCTTGCTGCTGCTGCTAAGTCGCTTCAGTCGTGTCCGACTGTGTGACCCCATAGACGGCAGCCCACCAGGCTCCGCCATCCCTGGGATTCTCCAGGCAAGAACAGTGGAGTGGGTTGCCATTGCCTTCTCCAATGCATGAAAGTGAAAAGTGAAAGCAAAGTCTCAGTCGTGTCCAACTCCTATCGACCCCATGGACTGCAGCCCACCAGGCTTCTCCGTCCATGGGATTTTCCAGGCAAGAGTACTGGAGTGGGGTGCCATTGCCTTCTCCGCTTCCCTTTCTAGTCACCTTGTTTAGGGTCAGGATTTCTTCACTTGAATCCACTACTCAAAAGAGGTTCATAACCCCTCAAAATTATTTGTACATTTTTTGACATGTGTGCATTTTTCCTTAGGAAAAGGCTTTTAGCTTTTCTTTTTTTAAGGCTTTTAACTTTTACCACTCACTTTCACACAGGTTGGTGACCCAGAAAAGGTTAATACTAACTACTGGCGTAGACTCCTCTTTGTCTATATTCGGGAACCTGTAAATGGACATTCCTCCCCTGGTCTCTGTGCCTCTGATCTACTCTTTTATTTTTTAATTTTAGAATATTATTTACTTATTTATTTTTTCATTTTTATTTGTTGGACTCACCCCATGGCATGTGGGATCTAGTTTCCTGACCAGGAATTGAACCCATGCCCTCTGTGTTAGAAGTGTGGCGTCTTAACCAGTGGACCACCAGGGGAGTCCCTCTGGTCTGCTCTGCACTCTACTGCTCAGTTAGCTTTTTCTCTTTTTTCCTTGTTCTTGCATCCTCATCCTGCTTGTTTGGTTGTGTTGACTCCCTGTTGCCTGTAGTTCTCACCCCGACCATATGCTAGAATAACGTGAGAAGACTTTTAAAAACACCAGTGCCCAGTCCCCATCTTGACCAATTAATTGATACTAGCAAATACCAGACATCAATTCTGTCTTAAAGTTTCCCCGGAGATTTTGACGTGTAGCGGGAGTTGAGAGCCTTAGGGCGGCAGGACGGTGCGCTGATGAGAGTTCTCGTGGCCCGCAGGGACCTCAGCCATTGCTTTTTCCAGCCTAATCTTTTGCCTCTTCCCCCGTTCACATCCTGTCACTTACACTCCGGGCACATAGTTCTTTTTTTTTTTCTTCATATTTAGTTTAATATAGAGAATTAATCAAACTATGAAATAAAGAACAGTTTCAGAGAGAATTTAGAAGCCATAGTTCTTGCTGTTCTCAGAACAGACTCTGAGCTTTTGCCTGTCCTGATCGCTCTGCCTCAAATGCCTTCTGCTTTTTCTCTGCCTGGTCCTTTACCCTCCCCTCAATGCCAGAGACAGTCGCAAGCCTTCTTGTGCAAATTCCTGTTACATAGGCCTTACGCTATGTTAGTTATTTCTGTGTCTGTCTGCCATACCGCACTGAACTCCTAGAAGGTAAGATCCTTATTTATTTCATCTCTGTTGGGCTTGGCACCAGCTTAAGAAGCTCCCTGAGAGTCTGACAAATAAGTAAATGAAAGAGGAAAACAGCAGCCCACTCCGGGGATCAGGAAATTTATGGGGTTGGGGAGTGTAGTAAATATAGTCTAGCAGATGGGGTGAGGAAGGCTTAGCAGACGTTTTATCCTCTAATATTGCTTTGAATTTGCTACAACACTGCCTCTGTTTTATGGTTTCGGGTTTGTTTTTTTTTTTTTCGGCTGGGAAGCACGTGGCATCCCAGTCCCCAGACCAGGGATCGAACCCGCATCATGCTCGTGGAAGGTGAAGTCTCAGTCACTGGAAGGCCAGGGAAATCCCCTCTACTGTTGCGTTTTTATACTTTTGTCAAAAGGAAAGATGCATGTATATGTGTTTCTCATGTGGGACTGGGAAAGTCGAGACCAGCTTTGAGAATAGCCCCAAACACCGTTGAGCATAAAGTCATGTCATATTTGTCTTCTGAGATGGTCTAGAGATTTCTGAATGAGAGATGGAGTCAGCCACTTCGATGATGGCAGCTGTTTATTTTGCCCAGTGGATGGTCCCAACTTATTACTGATTTAAAGATACCCTTATATGGACAGCCCTCCAGACATTGTACGTTTCTAATTTTGATCTCACCTCTGGCCTTTGTGTTTTAGCTGCTGCCTTCTCTTGGCTATTTTTAATACTTTTTTCTCAGTGTGTCTCAGAATTGTCCAACACATTCTAAAGAATCATAATTTAAATTTGACTGATTTGTCCTTTTCTTCAGTGGCCAGGATTAGTTAAATTTTGAAAGAGATTACTTTTCGTAAATAATCTCAGAGAGACTCTTTTGGATATTGTGCAGGGGGATGTTTGAGGTTTTATCCTAATTATTTTACTCAACACTGGCCCACCACTCCACGCTTAGGAGAAGAGACGGCTTGTTTAACACTTACACAAAGAACAGTAAGTAGTCTGATGTCATGATTTGCATGTATTTCTGGTATGCTGTGTATGAACAACTAGCATACTCTTTGTCTAACTTGCTGTTGATTATCCTGTAATCCTGTATCATATTTTAGAGTTTAATAATGAGAACAAAAATTTTCTTATTCAAAATCAAAGTATTGGTTGGAATTTATTAATATGCTGCTCTTTCATGTGTCCATCATCTTATTTAAAAAGAGGGTTTATTTTTTACTTTTTAATGTTAAAGTATAGTTGTACAATGTTTTATAAGTAACAGGTCTACAGTATAGCAATTCACAACTTTTAAAGGCTTTGTTCCCTTTATACTTATTATAAAATATTGGCTGTGTTCCCCATGTTAAGCCTTAAAGAATCTGGGTTTATCAAGAATTCTTCCTTTCAGTGTAGTTTACATGAAAAGATCTTAAGTAGTGAAACTGAAAAGATTAACTTTTAGTTATTTTTTTAGGAGCCTTTTTTAAAAAACAGATCTGACTCAAAGAATTGGGTGATGTTCCCTCTCCTGGCAATTGGAGAGACAGGAATAGAATGTCAAGAAAAAGAACAGACCAAGTCTTACAATGTGAGCATTAAGGTCTAAAATGGGTAATTGTCTCCTGTTTCACAGTCTGCAATAACCACAGATACCCCAGTACTGCTTGTCCACCCTTCCTTGTGTGAACCAGGGTCTCTGTAAAGAAGCTGGTCTCTGTGTTTCAGAGAACAGCCTCTTGGATTATTATAATTACTGGGCAGTTACAGTTCTGGGAGCTGAGTTGTTAGTCCTTCTTTGCTTATCGCTGATATTTTGAAAAATGAGCCTTCATGGGAGCGTTTGTTAAAATGAAATATACGGAGGTTGAGACAAAATCACGTACATCTATCTCAAGACATAGCCTCCGCTCCCCCTAGAGAAACCAACTACCTCCTGGATTCTTGTAGCCAAGTGAAGTTAGAATCTCTTACAGATATTTCAGCTCCTGTAATTTGCGGTTGATTTTGAACCAGTTATTGCCAAAGTGACCACTTCTCAGTGTGTCTGGTTGGGAATGGACTGCGTCCATTTACAACAAAAATATTAAAAATCAGAAAGTAAATTCTTGATTTTCCAGCTCTCTTGGTAAACTGGTACCAAGTGTTGTGTTTCCCCACACACGGGCATTTTAGGAGGGCTGGGCGGCTTGAGAATAGAATATAGGAGCCCTGAGCACTTACTCGAAATTACTGTTTGTAAAACATTGTGGCTGTGGGCTGCTGTTGATGAGGGTCCTTTCAGCTTTACCCTGCAAATTTCCTCTAAAACTTAAAATTTGAGTCCCAAAGTAGGATAGATTCTCTACTATGTACAGGTGGTTCAAACACAATTTCCCCTTCCTTATTATTTTAGGTAGGTAAAATATGTATTTTTACAAATCTGTGCCAAGTACCATTCTGAGTGTTATATGTGCATTAACTCATTTTTACAACAGTCTGTTAACTTGCCTGTGGTGGCTCAGTTAGCAGGTAGTGAAGTTGGGATTCAAATGAACCCAGAAGGGTAACTCTTATTAAAGAACTTGCCTACAACCTACAGTCCTCAGATAGTCTTGAATTTCAAGTTAGAAAGTAGGGTAAAAAAAACTCTAAAAAAAGTTGTAGATGCTTCTGAAACAAATTTAATTGCTTGTGGATTGAAAGAACAGAAATAAATATTAACTGATCACTTACCAAAAGATTTTGGAAGTTAATAGCTTGTTGCCCAATTCTTAACAATTTTCCTATAATTGGATAGAATAAACTGAGAAGGGGGCATTTATTATTAGTGGTTCAGCATAACTTGTTAATTCAAAGTCTCTTCACCAGGGCAGTTTGATTTGTGGTAGGTGAAGTTTTTGCCTATACATTATCTGTGAAAAAGAGGTCTCTAAAGCAAATAGTGTAAGATTGCAGGAAATGTTTACTTATTTCAATGTAGCAGAATATTTTCAAGTACTTTTAGTATAATCTGTCAACTGTCTTTAGTATTTTCATCTTAAAAACGGGAAATTCAGCTTCATATTTACTAGATTCATGTAATAAAACTTTAGTTAAAAAATTTTCAGTTAGGATATATAACTACTTGAAGCCAAAGTAGACTAGAATTAGGATTTTGTTAACCCACCTTTTGAGTCACGTGGCTTAAAATCTTGTTTTTCAGGGCTTTTGTTTCCCCCCTGAAATCTTAGATTGCAGTATATTTAAGGTTTCTTGTTTTGCATTAGCTTGAATGCTAATAAGTTATAGAGGTCAGACGGTCCTTAATAAGCCTATGCTTGTTTTTCCATTGAAAGTGTTTTTATTACATGAGACATTAGTGCAGCTTTGTTTGAATCTGACAGCCATGCTATGTCTATCTAGCAGTTTAGTAAGCCTGGCGTCTCCCAGGCAGAATTGTTGCCTCAAGAGAAAGAGGGAAGGACAGTCTCTAATCTTTTAACTGAGTGGACGCTAATATTGGGGCATATATGACCCTGTGCTCTAGTACAGTGTGAACTTCAAAGGGAAAATTATATACATATGAGTCTAGCATCTAGTACCAGAGAAGGCAATGGCACCCCACTCCAGTGCTCTTGCCTGGAAAATCCCATGGATGGAGGAGCCTGGTGGGCTGCAGTCCATGGGGTCGCTGGAGTTGGACGTGACTGAGCGACTTCACTTTCAGTTTTCACTTTCATGCTTTGGAGAAGGCAATGGCAACCCACTCCAGTGTTCTTGCCTGGAGAATCCCAGGGACAGGGGAGCCTGGTGGGCTGCCATCTATGGGGTCACACAGAGTCGGACACGACTGGGGCGACTTAGCAGCAGCAGCAGCATCTAGTACATACCAGGTTCTGTCCTTGATAATACAGCTATGTCTGTATTTCTATATTCATGCACATCTGTCTACCTATCTTGCTATGTATGCATAAACATGTGAGTTTGTTTATTTAACAGAATGTTCGGAGAAGGAAATGGCACCCCACTCCAGTACCCTTGCCTGGAAAATCCCATGGACGGAGGAGCCTGGTGGGCTACAGTCCACGGGGTCACAAAGAGTCGGACACGACTGAGTGACTTCTCTTACATATTACGCAACAGGCACTGTTCTGCATTCTTTACAAATATAAACCCATCTAATCTTCATAGTCTCCCTGTGGAGTTTGTATATTGTTATACCCACTTTAAAGATGATGAAACTGAGGCACAGAGAGAGAATTAATTGCCCAGAGTCAACAACTAGAAACTAGAAGTGATGAAACTAGAAGAAGCCTGGGCAGTCTTGCTCTGGACTCCATACTCTCATTGGACACTTTTCAGCATTGATTTGGAGAAAGGAAGCAACTTTATCAGTGGTCTAAACAGCTGTTAATTGACAGAGCTTAAACCTATTTCCCAGACATATATGGTACAGACATCCATCACAGCATTCCTTTTCTTCCAACTTTGCACATGTTGGTTCTGTATAATGTTCTTTCCACTTCTTTCGATGTTGAAAGCTTAGATCAGTCGTTCAGTCGTGTCCGACTCTTTGCGACTCCATGAATCGCAGCACGCCAGGCCTCCCTGTCCATCACCAACTCCCGGAGTTCACTGAGACTCACGTCCATCGAGTCAATGATGCCATCCAGCCATCTCATCCTGTGTCGTCCCCTTCTCCTGCCCCCAATCCCTCCCAGCATCAGAGTCTTTTCCAATGAGTCAACTCTTCCCATGAGGTGGCCAAAGTACTGGAGTTTCAGCTTTAGCATCATTCCTTCCAAAGAAATCCCAGGGCTGATCTCCTTCAGAATGGACTGGTTGGATCTCCTTGCAGTCCAAGGGACTCTCAAGAGTCTTCTCCAACACCACAGTTCAAAAGCATCAACTCTTGGGCGCTCAGCCTTCTTCACAGTCCAACTCTCACATCCATACATGACCACAGGAAAAACCATAGCCTTGACTAGACGGACCTTTGTTGGCAAAGTAATGCCTTTACTTTTGAATATGCTGTCTAGGTTGGTCATAACTTTCCTTCCAAGGAGTAAGCGTCTTTTAATTTCATGGCTGCAGTCATCATCTGCAGTGATTTTGGAGCCCAGAAAAATAAAGTCTGACACTGTTTCCACCGTTTCCCCATCTATTTCCCATGAAGTGATGGGACCAGATGCCATGATCTTCGTTTTCTGAATGTTGAGCTTTAAGCCAACTTTTTCACTCTCCTCTTTCACTTTCATCAAGAGGCTTTTTAGTTCCTCTTCACTTTCTGCCATAAGGGTAGTGTCATCTTCATATCTGAGGTTATTGAGATTTCTCCTGGCAATCTTGATTCCAGCTTGTGGTTCTTCCAGCCCAGCGTTTCTCATGATGTACTCTGCATATAAGTTAAATAAACAGGGTGACAATATACAGCCTTGATGAACTCCTTTTCCTATTTGGAACCAATCTGTTGTTCCATGTCCAGTTCTAACTGTTGCTTCCTGACCTGCATACAGATTTCTCAAGAGGCAGGTCAGGTGGTCTGGTGTTCCCATCTCTTTCAGAATTTTCCACAGTTTATTGTGATCCACACAGTCAAAGGCTTTGGCATAGTCAATAAAGCAGAAATAGAGGTTTTTCTGGAACCCTCTTGCTTTTTCCATGATCCAGCGGATGTTGGCAATTTGATTTCTGGTTCCTCTGCCTTTTCTAAAACCAGCTTGAACATCAGGGAGTTACGGTTCACATATTGCTGAAGCCTGGCTTGGAGAATTTTGAGCATTACTTTACTAGCGTGTGAGATGAGTGCAATTGTGCGGTAGTTTGAGCATTCTTTGGCATTGCCTTTCTTTGGGATTGGAATGAAAACTGACCTTTTCCAGTCCTGTGGCCACTGCTGAGTTTTCCAAATGTGCTGGCATATTGAGTGCAGCACTTTCACAGCATCATCTTTCAGGATTTGGAATAGCTCAACTGGAATTCCATCACCTCCACTAGCTTTGTTCGTAGTGATGCTTTCTAAGGCCCACTTGACTTCATATTCCAGGATGTCTGGCTCTAGGTCAGTGATCACACCATCGTGATTATCTGGGTCGTGAAGATCTTTTTTGTACAGTTCTTCTGTATATTCTTGCCATCTCTTCTTAATATCTTCTGCTTCTGTTAGGTCCATACCATTTCTATCCTTTATTGAGCCCATCTTTGCATGAAATGTTCCTTTGGTATCTCTGATTTTCATGAAGAGATCCCTAGTCTTTCCCATTCTGTTGTTTTCCTCTATTTCTTTGCATTGATCACTGAAGAAGGCTTTCTTATCTCTTCTTGTTATTCTTTGGAACTCTGCATTCAGATATTTATATCTTTCCTTTTCTCCTTTGCTTTTTGCTTCTCTTGTTTTCACAGCTATTTGTAAGGCCTCCCAGGCAGCCATTTTGCTTTTGTGCGTTTCTTTTCCATGGGAATGTTCTTGATCCCTGTCTCCTGTACAATGTCACGAACCTCATTCCATAGTTCATCAGGCACTCTATCTATTAGATCTAGTCCCTTAAATCTATTTCTCACTTCCACTGTATAATCATAAGGGATTTGATTTAGGTCATACCTGAATGGTCTAGTGGTTTTTCCTACTTTCTTCAATTTCAGTCTGAATTTGGCAATAAGGAGTTCATGGTCTGAGCCACAGTAAGCCCCTGGTCTTGTTTTTGCTGACTGTATAGAGCTTCTCCATCTTTGGCTGCAAAGAATATAATCAATCTGATTTCGGTGTTGACCATCTGGTGATGTCCATGTATAGAGTCTTCTCTTGTGTTGTTGGAAGAGGGTGTTTGTTATGACCAGTGCATTTTCTTGGCAAAACTCTATTAGTCTTTGCCCTGCTTCATTCCGTATTCCAAGGCCAAATTTGCCTGTTACCCCAGGTGTTTCTTGACTTCCTACTTTTGCATTCCAGTCCCCTATAATGAAAACGACATCTTTTTTGGGTGTTAGTTCTAAAAGGTCTTGTAGGTCTTCGTAGAACCGTTCAACTTCAGCTTCTTCAGCGTTACTGGTTGGGGCATAGACTTGGATTACTGTGATATTGGATGGTTTGCCTTGGAAGTGAACAGAGATCATTCTGTCGTTTTTGAGATTGCATCCAAGTACTGCATTTCGGACTCTTTTGTTGAAAGCTTATCAGCAGGCAAATTCACATGTTACTTTCTCCAAGGTGCCTTTCTTGACTAACCCCACCAGAAGATTCCTGGTGGATTTTTACCCTTTGGGATGCTTACTGATTACCCTCCTCTATGGTAGAAAGTTTATTTATGTGCCATCGTGTCTTCTATCGGATTATAAGCCTCTTGGAGGCAGCACTGTTGCTGATACCATGTTGTGCTACCATCTTGGGCATCCCGCCGTTTGTTTAAATCTCGTTAATGCTTGGGAGTTTTGGAATGGCAGGAAGCAGTTGTTTAGCAAGTGTCTGTTAAATGGATGACTCTTAGGAATGCATGGTGAGGATAAATTTTCCCCGTGGACTTCTAAGGATACTTGAAAAGATCAACTGTCTAAAATAAGTATTTAAACAGCAGCAGTAATAATGCTGCCTTTATTTTTATAGTCCTGATACAATTGTTATAAACTATGCAGAATTAGCTGTTTTTCAAAGTCTTAAAAAAGAACTGTCTTGAAGAACTGGCTACTATGTGTATATATATTTTTAGCTTACAGAAAGTGCAGAAGAAAAAGTGGTTTATGCTTTGAATCCATTTTCTCTGCTCACATGTGCGTAAATGGTACTCTTGATACATTTCTGAAATATTAAGATGGACTGAAGAGCCGTGAACGTGGCGTGCTGCAGTCCATGGGGTCGCAAAGAGTCGGACAGGACTGAGCAACTGAACTGAACAGCCATGAACTATACCCATGTAATCAGTCTGTAGGCCAGGATAGAGAATCATCTTTTAAAAACCTGTTTTTATTTGTTTATTTATCTGCGGCTGTCCTGGGTCTTCATGGCTGCACACGGGCTTTCTTTAGTTGCAATGCGTGGCCTTCTCATTGTTGTGGCTTCTCGTGTTGCCGAGCGAGGGCTTCAGGAGTTGCGGCTCCAGCTCTAGGGCTTCGGCAGGGTCAGTAGTTGCGGTGTGAGGGCTTAGCTGCACCTCGGCATGTGGGATCTTCCCAGACCAGGGATCGAACCTGGGTCTCCTACATTGGCAGGCAAATTTTTGTTTTTTTTTACCACGGAGTCACCAGGGAAGCCCGAGAAGTCATTTCTTTAGTGGAGAGCTGTAGCATTGAAGACCACATAGATTAGTTTGGCCCAAAAGTTTGTTCTGGTTTCCTTATAAAAGGACACAGAAAAACCTGAATGAACTTTTTAACCAACCCCATATTTGTTTCTAATTATAGGACGAAACAAATAAAGCTTAAACTTAACCATTTTAGCAGTTTCACATTCAGACCGTATCACTGTTTCATTTTAGTTTGAGTAACGTGCTGGTGGATAAGACAAAGTAATTGTAGTAATCAGAACTGTGGGTTTTTAAGAGTAAGATAGACACAGATTAGTCTGAGAGGGTTTCATTGGAAAGTAAGGGGATGGACTGTTTACAGACCGTTTGAAGATTGTGTATCTGTGAGCTTTCACTGTGTAACAGGCCTCCTAATTCTAGCAGCTGGGAAAAGCAAGCCTAAAGTCTCACGGTTCCGTGGGTCTCCGGGTGACTCTTCTGGTTGGATGGAGCTAGCCAGTTGGTCTCTGAAGTCAGCTGGCAGCCTGGCTGGGGCCGCCTGGCCTGGGGTGGCCTCCGAGCCTGTGGGGGCCATCGTCGGGCTGGCTGTGGTGGGGCTTCAGTGCAGATGGCAGGTCTGTGCCCCACGTAGTCTTACCCTCAGAAGGTTAGGTGGGCGTCCAGGGGTGGTCTCGGTGCCCTGAAGTGCAGCCGGAGTGGAGGCCGGCTCCTCGACCCCGGGCCTGTACTAAAGTCTCTGGCTTATGCTTGCTGTTGCCCTGCAGACCAAGCCCAGAGTCAGTGTGGGCCGGGGCTCCCCCGGGGTGTGGGTCCAGGGAAGTGGGAGCTGACAGGGGGGTATTACCGTCCCATTGCCTGGACATGGAACTTGTGCTAACAGTCGCTCAGTGTCCCTCGGCTCTGAGCCAGCCCTCGGCTCCCAGCACACACTGCTGGAGTGGAGGACACCTAAGCCGGCTGCCCAGGCCGCAGAGTTTTCAGATCCAAGTTTACAGGCCCTGGCTTCCCTGCAGCACGTCATGATCATTTGGAACCCATTTCAACCTTTTATTCTTTGAAGCTTTGAACCGTCAAAGCAGGAAGCCTCTCACCCTCCCTCAGTAACGTCCCAGTCGGGGGCTGTGGGTGTAAAGGCTGCAGTTTACTGGGAGCGTGTGCCCGGCGGGTGCCGGAGGCTGGAGTCCTTGCTGCCCCTTGATGTCGCATCGCTGCCCCTGTTTTACGGGGCAGGCGGGGAAGTGGACTCACACAGGTCAGCTGAATTGCCCAAGGTCAGAGTGGTGCCCAAGGTCAAGCGGGTGGGTTAGGAGCTGCCTTTTGAACTCAGATCTTTCTTTCTCCCCAGTGGACTGGTGATGGTTTTTAGGTTTGTTTTTTTTTGTTTTTTTTTTTGAGCACGAAGCCATTGAGTACCCTTCATGCCATCCTCTGAAAAACTGCTGCTGCTGCTGCTGAGTCACTTCAGTCATGTCCGACTCTGTGCAACCCCATAGATGGCAGCCCACCAGGCTCCCCTGTCCCTGGGATTCTCCAGGCAAGAACACTGGAGTGGGTTGCCATTTCCTTCTCCAATGCGTGAAAGTGAAAAGGGAAAGTGAAGTCGCTCAGTCGTGTCCGACTCCTAGCGACCCCATGGACTGCAGCCTACCAGGCTCCTCCGACCATGGGATTTTCCAGGCAAGAGTGCTGGAGTGGGGTACCATTGCCTTCTCCGTCTGAAAAACTGGTGACCATGAAATATGAATTTTCCCCCTTTTCTGCTTCTTTCCCACCCTGTCCTTCACTAGTTGGACTAAATCACCAGGTTTAATTTGAAGATGATGCCTACCTCAGAGAGGAGACGTTCCTGCTGGTTCCAGATGTCCTTTTTAAAAATATGTTAGAATAATTAATCTCTCTGTGACTCTTGGAGATTTCAAAATAAAATGCAGAATCCTGAGATAGCCTAAAACATATATTTAAAATTTTAGGGGAGAGGGATAAATCAGGACTTTGGGAGTAGCATGTACATACCATATAAATATATACATATATATACAAAATAGAGGACAGAGACCTGCTATATATTAGCACAGAGAACTACGCTCAATATCGTCTAATATCCTATGTGGGAAGAGAATCTCTAAGAGAATATGTTGTAACTGAACCACGTTGCTGAACACCTGACACACACACACTGTAAGTCAACTGTACGTGAATAAAAGTTAATTTACGTTCATGAGAAATAACCATCATTTAAGAATGAAACTGTGCCCCCGTCTCGTGTACTCCCCTAGTACGCAGCACAGAGCTGCGCGTCTTCAGGGTCGCAGGAACCGTGTGTGTGGTGGGTGGGGAGTGGTGGTCTGTCCGTCTCCCTCAGACGTGCGCTCCTGGACGGCGCAGAGGCCTTGTCTTTCCCATCTTCTGTGTCCTCAGCACTGGGTCCCAGGGTGGGAGCGTTCCAATGCTTGTTACCCGGTCCCATACATGGACTCCGTGCCCAGGGACAGGCTCTGTTCTGCTTTCTGTCTCCTCCGTCTGCCCTCCTCTTAGCCCTTTCTTTCTCTTTTCTAAGTCATCTTCCTCCCATCTCAGTTTGTCTGAGTTCCTCAGCTTTCCCTTTCTCCCACCCTCTCATTGGCAGTTTTTCTATTCACTATCTGTTTTCTTTTTAATGTTTTATATTGGAGTATAATTGATTTACGATGTTGTGGGTTAGTTTCAGGTGTGCTATTTTTGTGACATGTTGAAATGACCGTATCTTGGATATATGGAGTTCAATTTAAAAAATTATTAAAATTAATTTCACCTGTTTATTTTTACTTTTTTAACGTGACTGGAAATTTTTGAATTATAGAAGTAGCTTGCTCCAGCGGGTCCTTATCCAGGTCAGTTCATTAACTTGAGTTTTTGTTTTGATTTCTTGGATCTGCTGGACTGGAGACCCACAGATCACCTCCCCTCACTGGCGCGGCTCTGCCTCCCTCCCCCACACCCGCCCCACAGTGTGTGACCTCGAACAGGAAGGCTTTTCCTTACTTTTAAACGATGCCCAGAGATTTCTCTCTCCTGTCATAGGTATGCCCGGGACAGAGTACAGTTGACTCCTACATTCTTCTCGCTAACAAAAAGGGAACAGAGGGTGACTCATGGACACTGGAAGATACACTATTTACTTTGGAATGTTTCAGTTCTTGGATCTTGGGACAGGTGTGGCCACTGTTGAAAGAAACAGTGTAGTCATACTCATCATACTTGACATGTGAAGAACTGGAGCACTGCCCAGCGTCCCCTGCCTTCAGCGTCAGGACGTGGGATCCACTCCCTTGTTTCTCTCTGATGCCAGATTCAATGCATAGGTGCTTATGGTGTATTGGCTTTTTTGTTTGTTGAGGGAAGAAGTACTGTTTGGCTTAGAAGCTCTTTGACTGCACTCTGACATAGTAAGTTAAGGATCACTGTATCGAAAATAGCCTCACGATGTCCTCCTTTGCTGTTGAGAATTCCAGAGTAAGTTCGCTGTGGATCACAGAGAATTGATCGTATTCATCCAAGGTCAGTCATCTTTGATAAGTACCAACTTCTTTCCTCTGGGCTCAGGGTGGGGTGCCCCACTGCAGGGACTTGGGTTGGGGCGGTTGATGGGCGCAGCTACCATCTCATGGGGGGTGAGCAAGTCCTGGCTTCCGCTGCCTAAAGCTGGGCTCTGGGGGTGGAAACAACCGGCCTGGCAGGCCACAGTTTTTGTAAACAGCCAGAAGCGGGATTGTGCTCATGCCAGTGAAAACCAAGCCGTTCACCGCTTTGGGTGGCGTGCCACCTGGGCCGGTGCTTTGTAAGGACAGGGTCAGGTCTTGCGGTTCCGCGCCACCTGCCTGTACCACAGTTGACCTGGGATTTGGGGAGCTGAGCAAAATAAATCTGCTGAAATCTAAACTGCATATGACATTTTAAAATTAGAAAAACAAACAGCTCTGACAAGATTTGCAGGATTATAGCTAAATAGTTAGTATGGAAGACATGCCGTGGAGTGGTTAGGAGGCGGGGTGGAATAATCCCGTGTTGACTTAGCGAAAAGCGTGGAACAAGCTGTTGAATTTCCCTGTTTGCCCAAATGTTTAAAAAACAAAATGGAAAAATGACATCTCCCAGAGATGTTCGGAGATTTGATTGATGTTCATGCCTTGATATCTCTCATGAAATAGCCGATAAGAGCAAAATATAAGAACTAAAATATCCACAACAAGCCAGTGTGAACCATCTTGAGTAGATACTAAGGGGTCTGGTGTCCTTGGTCCAGCCTGTGCTTACTGAGGCAGTTTGTATTTTTCAAAGAAAGTTCCATGTCACTTCTACTTTTCTTTTGAATATCAGCTGTGTACTTGGGGTCTTTAACTGTCAACTTGAGCTTCAATAGGATTTATAGACGGTCTGCCACCTATAAAGGACAGTTGACCAGTTCTAGCCAGCCAGGCAGTTAAATGCACTTCAAAATGCTTCTTGCTAAGGATGATGGCTTTTGCGAATATTTGAGATGTTTAGTCTCAGCTGTAGTCTATTAGTAAACCTGAATCCTCATAGCAACTCCTTGGGAGGTGCAGAAGACAAAGCCAGAGAGCAAATAAATTCGTTCATTATGTAGCGAGAAAAAACACTTTTGTTTAAGGTTCTTTGTTGATAGACTTATTGGTCTGTGTCTTGGATGCCTGGTCAGTTTTACTTAGGACCAGATCTGGGCATCCCCGGTGGCTCTGCCAGTTCAGGAGACGCGGGTTCCATCTCTGGATAGGGAAGATCCCCTGGAGAAGGAAATGGCAACCCACTCCAGTATGCTTGCCTGGGGAAATCACATGGACAGAGGAGCCTGGCAGGCTGCAGGCCACGGGGGTCACAAAAGAGTCAAACACAACTTAAGCAGACCAAACAACAGTACCAGGTCTGATCGTGCTGTGTAAATAATCTGACTGAATGTCCCTTGACTTTTTTTTTTTTTTTTTCTTGTGAAGAGCACACAGCACTGCCACCTTGTTGCCAAAGTTTTGTCTGATTTGAAAGAGCTGAAAAATCCAGTGAGTGCCTGTGCTGAAAAAGAGCTCGCCCTCTCCGTGGGCCGGCACTTGTGAAAACAGCGAGGAAGGAGATAGCACCGGGGGACCGCATTCAGTAATTAGCATAATCACGATGCTCTGTATTGTTCGCAGGGCACGCCCCTTGGCCGGAGCTCCCATTAAGAGGACACCGATGTTGTCCCAGTGAATAAATCCCGGCGCGTATGATGCGGATCAGCGAGTTCCTGCGGGCTGCGCCGGTGCGGTTAATTTTAGCCAGGGGTTTGTTCTATGAGTTGTAAAACTGTCTACCCGAGTAGAAGTTAGTAAGCTGAAATGTGACTTCTCGGCCAGTGTGGGAGAAGCCTATTTTAGACTCAGACTGTGTTGGCGATCCGGAGAGCGGTCTCTGAAGGATTGCAGTTCCCACTTCCTTTTGAAAGTTCTTGTAAGTACCGGCTGAATCTTTCGGATTTCTCATTGTTCTTTTCGCCCTAAGGTCTCCCTCATGTTGCTGTCCATTGTCATTTTATCTCTTGGGAAAACGGGGAACTCTGGGCTGAGTGCTTTAGAGGCTGCTAAGAAGGGTGGCCAAAGGTTTTTCCTTAAACATATCTCACTAAAGGAAACCTGCCTCACTTGATTTTCCCAAGAGAAAGTATTTGATTCTTACTATTTTTATCTTTGCAAAAGCAATCCGTGCATTGTTGCATACTTTATCTGTTGAAATATTTGATTAATGGAAAGATGTGTCATTGAGCTTTATTTTCAGTGGTGACCTAACTCTTAGAGGGGGAAAATGTTGAAATTGGACTCCTGATATACCTACTGTGAGCTACAGGTTTATGTACAGATGTAATGGGAGTGTCAAATGTAATTTTGTGAAATGTGTAGGTAGTTTTTGTTAAAGGAGGATTTGGTGCCTAAAAATAGACCCATGTCTAAAGAGAAGCCCTTAAAAAATAAAATAAATTTAAGAGGAAGCCTTTGAAAAAGTAATTGAAATTATCCTCTAGAAGATTGGGTTAGGGATCAGAATTAACCAAAGGTCAGGAAATTCCCTAGCTCAACTGCTCTTAATTCAACAAGTCATTGCCAACTTAAGTTTGGACTGAGGAAAACTAAAGATTTTAATGTAGAATCATTTTAATTACGTCTGAATCACCTGGCTTGGTTCAAAGTGTGTTTTAATTCACAAGACGCTGACTTCATGCCAAATAACTTGCTTATAACACACAGCCTGGCAGGAATTCCTTTATCAATTAACATGTATATTCCCTCCCCAGCCCTGGGAATGTCGATTTTAATGAAACAGTTCTAATGCTCCCAGGCATCAGGGCTCCATCCTCTGGGCCCAGGGGAAGGCATACCCTTAGATGCCTTTTTCCATTTGGAAAGCTTTATTTAAAGACTTCTTTGTTGCTGTGTATTGTCTGATTTTAAATCCCAACAACCCAAGGTGCCAACAATGAAAGGAAATGTTTCAGGGTACATTTAGTAGGAAAAGAATGTAAGATGGGAAAATAGAACTGAGGGCTTGGTCTATTTTTGGAAGGAAACTTTTTTTTTTTAACTGAAGTCTTTTTATTGAGCAGAAGAGAAATTTGCTGTCCAAATTCATTGCAATTATAACAGAAAAGTCTGTAATGTCATCTTCAGCAGTTGAAGGGACTTTGTTCCAGGATTTCCTTTGGAATATGTACTTTTATCCAAAGAAAGTAACTGTTCTCTTTCTTTTAACTGTTAATGAAGTACCATCAGAGTCTCAGTGGAGTGTTTTTAGAGTTACACTGTGGTTGGGTGTTAGATCCTCCTCCAGCTATTATTCAGCCACTAAACTGTAGTTTAGTCCTGCAAAAAAAAAAAGCCGTGTAAGATTTGTCCATTTTTAAAAATTTAACAGAAGGATGTTTCCCAAGGTATTTTTACTACGAGGAAGCATATGTGCTTTTAGGAGGAGTTGCTAAAATGCTCGTAAACACTTTCCGAGTATTTGTTTTCATGATTTATGTGCCGTGAGAGAGTGGCCAGGAGAGGAGGTGATGTCAGTGTTGGTGTGGGAATGTCAGGAGGGTTTGCTGGAGCGGAGACCCTCCTCCTGCGGCTCACCGATGCCTGGGGAAAGGAAGGGGTCTCCCAGGAAGGGACGGGGGTCTCAGTGCGCTCCTGGGAAGAGACCGGACTGCTTGTGACCTTGACTGTGACCTTGGCCGTGACCAATCACAGTGAGCTCAACACACAGTCACCAGCAGGAGGTCCAGATGCTGAGAAACGCGGGCAGTTCTGTGGCCTGGGGAAGGACCCGGAGCCCACGGCTCCCGCCGTGTGCAGCCGTGTGTCAGACACTCCTGTGCTTCCCGTCTCGCCCTGCACCTGACTCTGCACGTGTGTCCTCCAGCCTGCTTAAGCTGCTCTCCCTGGCCGCCTGCCCTCCTGTCTTCAGCCTCCCCCTCTTAAAATAGTCCTAGCCCTGGAGGCTCTGACAACTCCTGATCACAGGAGATTGCTTTTCCTGGGATTTCATTCCTAGAGAAGAGCCTTCTGCTCTGAAGCTTTGAGGGGTTTTCGGGAATGCAGAGAGGCGCCTTCTCTCTAGGTCCCCTTTATCCTCTGTCAGTGCGGCCAGAAGGGAACTGAAATGATCTAACAGGTTGCCCTTTGGTTGGGAGCCTAATGCAGGTGCTCAGTGATCACACTTCTAGAATGTTCTCTTTCAGAAGGAAACCTTGCAGGAATAGGGCTTGATCCACTGAGTTTTCCACTGTTTCATCTGGCATGAAAGGAGCAGTGAGCAGAGGGTGTCTTCCGCGCTGCGGGTCTCGGGCACAAGGGTGTGGTAATAGGATCTGGGCCCCGGCAGGAATGCCAAGAGCCCCTGGACGTGCTGAGAGACTGTTGTTATTTAGCGTATGAAGCACCCCCAGAGCCATACAATGCACAGAGAAAGCGTGGTTCCCATACTCCAGGAGCCCACGTGCTCGTGTTAGGCGGGGCGCAGAGCGCGGGCCCGACTTGACACTGAGTGAACTGGCAGAGCCAGGAAGAGAGGAAGAAAAGGAGAACACGGGGGCGGGGGCGGGGGCACGTGGGCTGCTCTCTCCATCTGGGCTCCTGCCTCGTAGGGGTCAGGCAGCCAGCAGTGCCGCCGGGCTCTGCTCCCCTGTCTCTCCCTGCAGCTGGGGAAGGGATGGAGGTGAGAGGCCCCCAGGGCCCGGTCCACAGCCCAGGGTCACTGTGGTGAGTCCCACACAGGGAAGGGGATCAGGAGCTTCACCTGCAGCTGGAAAGCACCTGTTATTCATCTGTAGCGGAGGCAGCTTGACACATGTGCACGCTCAGCTGCTCAGTCGTGTCTAACTCTTTGCGACCCCAGAGACTGTAGCCCACCAGGCTCCTCTGTCCATGGGATTTTCCAGGCAAGAATGCTGGAGTGGGTTGCCATTTTCTCCTCCAGGGGATCTTCCCAATCTAGGGATCGAACCTGCGTCTCTTGCGTTTCCTGCGTTGGCAGGTGGATTCTTTACCACTGGGCCACCTGGAAGCTCCTGTTAGGTCCATTATTCCCCCAGGAACACCCAGAGCACCGTCTAGCCCGTGCATGAACCACCTACACGTTCAAACATGTTACAAACGTAAGGAGCATCTTTCTCCATACGGGGATATTTGCGTAGAAATCTGATATTTGGGTTCCAGACTTTCTCTCCCTCTTAAAAACCGATACACAATTGAACAGGTTACTTCGCCCAGTTGGGGATGTTGGGTCAACTGTTACATTAGTTAGAGAGAGGCTTTGAGCTTCTTGGAAGAAAGGCGTTTCCCAAGGTCAACCTGGTGTTACTGCAGCCCATAAAGGAGTCAGAATGGCATGAATCAGAGGGCACTCATAAGGCAGGCGCGGATGTGAGAGATTAATACCCAGGAGGATGTGTGTGAGTCATTTTCCCTTTATGTTCAACCTCATCCCATCTCTGACTAAGGCTCCAGGCCTAGTTCACAGCCCCACAGCTAAAAGGGCTTCAGAGAGAGCTCGACAGAGAACCTCAGAAATGATTAAAGAGCTGAAAAACGATGCCTATAAAAGAGGTTAGGAACTTCTATTATTTAGCCAAGAGGAGAAAAAAAATGACCAGCGGGGGCTCTTGAATTGTTATTCCGGCATCTGTATTCCAGGGCCAGCGTACAGAGGCCAGCTGGTGTCCAGCTTGTTGAGGATGTAAGGCTTTGGTCCAGTGACGGTTAGGGCAGAACCGTGGCTCTCGTGATGCAGCCAGCCTTAGCCCCACCTGGGAGCTAGTGAAAAGTGCACATTCTCAGGCCCCACCCAGGAACCGTTGATTCAGAAACTATGGGGAGAGGGGATAGCCCAGCAATCTGTGTTTTAACTCACTCCCCAAGTGATTCAGATGAAGTTGGAGGTCCCCTGGACAAGGTGCAGACAGAGAACAGTTATAAAACGGGGAATTGGGGTACTGGAAGAGGTAAGGTGTTTTCCTGAAGCTGTCAAAACCTGGGTCTGATTTGCAGGGTTTTCAGTATTCCATCCGAAGTCAGGAGTTAAACGACCTGAGTCCCCGCCAGCCTTTCCTCCTCTCTGTATTTCCCGTCACTTCGAGAAGACTAATAATTAACCAGGAGAATTTTGCAGTTACTTTTGTGAGCTCAGTAGTCAGGACCCTGCCCACGTCAGATGGGGAGCAGATGAGAGGCCGATGCAGTCACGCTGTGCTGTCAGGTGTCGCCATCTCTGCTCTGTACAGCGCACCATTGAACAGACTGTCTCCTCTCCTCGGGCCTTTTCAGCAGCCACCGGTGGGCAAGTTTGAGCAGTGGTGAAAATGGGTGCCCTTTGATGTTAGTCCATGGCCCCTCCATGTCACAGGCTGCTGTGACAGTCCCCATGTAAGGGGGGACTCATCTCCCTTTCAGAAGCAGGGAGGCTGGGGGGGAAGTGTGACCCTACCCCACTCCTCCCTCGGTGTCCCTTGCACTGCGGGAACGTGACCCATGCTTGCATGGGGACTTCCATCTGACACCTGGAGGCTGAAGACAGGGGCACCTCGATCTATTGTGTTAGTGGGTCTCCCCCGAGCCGGGGCACGGGGCCTGTTTACCCTGTTGTTTTACATCTGCAACAAACAGCCCGCTAGACACATAGTAGGCGCTTCATGCAAATAAGCAGTGAATCATTCCATCGTAGTGTCCAAGGCCACAGGTGCCCTGCCTCCATCCACGTGATGAATGACCTAGAGTTGCGCGGCTCGCCGTTGCGGCCTCCCCAGTCCAGATGCTCCGGCCTAAGCGTCCCTCCCCGCCCTCCACCTTGCACGTAATACAGATGCATCTCAGTTCCGTGGTCTTTGCCCTTTTGTACATTCTTCCTGTGTGATTTGCTTGCAGGAGTGGTCTGGGGTGGAAAGCAGAAACTCTGGAGAGTGTGTCTGTCCGTCCGTTACACCCTGTATGGCGTTTGGGACAATCAGCGCTGTCTGCGATCCAAGTGAAGGAAGGGTTCCCTGAGGACATGTTCTGACAGTGCTGCCTAGAAAGTGTCACAGCGGGAGTGGGCTGCTGTCCCCAGAGAGGCCGTGTCCAGCCTGGGCCCAGCCCCGAGGCCCTCGGAGCTCGGCCCTGAGAGCTGGAACGGGGGCACCCTCAGCGTTTGTTCCCAAATAAACAGTGAATGGAATGATTCACTGTTTATTTGCGTGAAGCGCCTACTGTGTGTCTGGCTGGCTGTTTGCTGCAGATGTAAAACAACAGGGTAAACAGGCCCCCGTGCCCCAGCTCGGGGGAGACCCACTAACACAATAGATCGAGGTGCCCATCTCCAGCCTCCAGGTGTCAGATGGAACAAACGTTTGCAGAGGAGTCCGCGTTCCTTCAGGTGAGGGCAGTGTGGCACGGACCCCACTGTGCCCCGTCACGGGAGACAGAGGGTGGAGGTGGCAGGTGCATTCTGCGAGTTGTCACCGAGTCCTCAGACCTTGTTATCTTGGAACAAACGGACTTCTCAGACGTGAGGGCGCGTGCACCGTCATGTCCCACGCCTGTGTCCCGTGTCACGCACACCGTATGTGAGGCCTGATCCATGTTCTGGTTGCACCCAGAGAACACAGGTTTATCTCAGCAGTTCAGAAGCAGAGACGGCCGACTCTGAACACCTTGGTTCTGCCCCTGAATTGAACATACTGTCTTTTAAACTCCTGAACTCTCAGTAACTATATATCCAATAGAGGAAATGCCCAGTGGCTAGTTGATTTGGTTCTTCACAATAGCAGGCAAAGGCTATTTTCATGTCTATACAAAGAAAAGTGACGGAATAGTCTTTCTTTGGGTATTTTCACCCTGGCAACAATAATTTTGTTTCTAAAGTCAGTCATATCTAGTCCAGAGACGTGTCATTACAAATGAGAATGGTTAGGTCATTTGGGATTAGCTTTATCTCATGGCAGTTGTTGAATCAAAAACTAACTATTTTGAAAGGAGAGAAAAGGAAAACTCCTTAGTTTTTAATTAGAAAGAATTACTGACCTAATAATTCAAAGATCCCCAGAAACAACCTAATAAGGTGCATGGACCGTAGTCCGCCAGGCTCCTCTGTCCACGGGATTCTCCAGGCAAGAATACTGCAGTGCGTAGCCATTCCCTTCCCCAAGAGATGCTTCTGACCCGGGGATCAAACCCGGGTCTCCCACATCACAGGCAGGTTCTTTACCATCTGAGCCACCAGGGAAGCCAAATAATTTATGGTGCTGCCCCATAATGCAGCACGCTGCAGCTGTTTGAAATGATGGTGTTAGATGTATATGGAGTAAAACTAGCAGGTAACAAAAAAGCTTACGTATCAGCTCATTTTTCAAATGGGTATTCATAGCTTTAATTCCTTGTTTAAAAGGAAGGCATTTATATGCACATAAAAAATAATGCAGTGCCCCAAATATGACAGCAGTTAGCTGTAGGAATGAGCTCATGTTTTCCCCTGGCTTTCTGGTTACCTGTATTTTAGGCTTTTTTCTTCAGTGAGCATATATGACTTGTGAAATAAGGAAAACCTTTCTTTTCAAAGCAGAACTGTTGTAATTCATTTTTATTTTGACTTTTATATTTTACTTGATTCATCAGTGGCCTCTCAGTGACTTGCGTAATGAATACCTCCCCCTGTGGATAAAGCGAGCACACCCAAGTGTGCACAGAAACGGTGGTCATCCTGCGGGGGTGGGCTAGGGGCAGTGTTCCTCGTTGCCTTCCCCCTTTTCTGCACGCACCAGAAATTTCCTGTGCGTGCACACTGGGCTCCCAGGTGGTGCTGGTGGTGAAGAACCTGCTCACTGGTGCAGGGAGGCATGCGTTCCGTCCCTGGGTCGGGAAGGTCCCCTGGACAAGGAAATGGCAACCCACCCCAGTGTTCTTGCCTGGGGAGTCCCATGGACAGCGGAGCCTGGTGGGCTATGGTCCACGGGCACCACTGAGCGCACGTGTTCCAGGCACAGGCGAAAGGGCGTCCGGCAGGGGTCTGCTTTGTGACCTCAGTGCTCCAGACGTTCCGTGAACTGTCCCACGAACCTCAGTTTGGCCAGGTTCACAGAGAAGGCGATGGCACCCCACTCCAGTACTCTTGCCTGGAAAATCCCATGGATGCAGGAGCCTGGTAGGCTGCAGTCCATGGGGTTGCTAAGAGTTGGACACGACTGAGCGACTTCACTTTCACTTTTCACTTTCATGCATTGGAGAAGGACGTGACAACCCACTCCAGTGCTCTTGCTTGGAGAATCCCGGGGAGGGGGGAGCCTGGTGGGCTGCCGTCTATGGGGTCGCACAGAGTTGGACAAGACTGAAGCGACTTAGCAGCAGCAGCAGTAGCAGTGTTATGTGGAGAGGGAAGGCAGGGAACTGGCAAATAAAACGTATTTCTTAAAGTCATTAAAAATAGTATGCCTAGCGTTAATATTATTCACTTAGGCCCAGAATAGCAGAGGGTGGAACCATGGCCGTGGGCTTTGGGTCGTATTTACGCAGCACTTATCTGTGTGGCCTCTGCGTGCATCTCGGCAGCATTAGCCGAGGTGATAACGGCATAAGAGAGCATCTGCTGCTAGGTTACTGCTGCCAGATGTTCCTGGCGTGTCCTTATGGTCTTAATCGGAAGGGTATTTGGGGGAATTGTTTTGGTATTGGTGGTACTTGCCTTAAGAAATTCTTGAGCCATAACAGGAGGCCTCCCTTTCTACCCACTTTGTATGGTGACATGAAAGAATACTTTTGATGGCTGTGGCAAAGGGTTCCCTTTGAAGTCTGTTCAGACGCTAAGCCTTGACCAGAATGAATGGATCCATCACCAGGTTCACTTGGCGACAGAGGTCTGGGTTGAGATTGAGTTGAATCCACTTTCAACGAGACTGATAACCTTAAACTTAAAGCAAAAGCGCCTCGGGAAGCCAGATGGATCACATTGTGGCCTAACCTTTGGTTCAGAGCCTTTGTTACTCATCAGGAGTCTTTCCCAGAGTCCTGGGAGCCCAGAGAGCTGGTTTTTCAGGTTTCCTTCTTACTGTTTTCATCCTTACAAGGAGCGTCCTTCTCCTCGTCCTCTCCTTCCTTTCTTCATCATCTTTGCCTCATTCTCCTGCAATGGTATGGTTGAAATAATCTTGTAATCCTTCTCCATGCTCTCACCTTCCCCAGGAAGTAAAGACACATCCCACATGGATTTATCATCTTCTTCTCTGGGCAGGGGAGGGGAAAGGAGCAGTGGGTGAACTGTTTAACCCAAATAGTCAGATAGCCAGTGGATGGAGCTCTGTTCCCGGTGAGGATATGTCGATGGCGGCCACATCAGCACATCCTCGCTGCCAAGTGGGTCCAACTTCCGTTGAGTCACAGATTGCTCCTGCGTTGGGTGGGAGCACAGACTTGTATCAAGATGAGTAAGTCGGAAGTTACAGTTTGATTGACAGAAGGCTTTGCCAGTTGATTAGCATGAAGGAAGAGAGCACCTTTTTAGAAGAGAGAAAGCAGAAAAAAGTATTTCCTGAGGCTCTGGGCTCTGTTAGAAAAGGCAGGAAGCTGATGGCTGTCCAGGGAAAGGGTCATTGAATCTTGGCTTAAAAACTTGGACCGAGTTCATTTTCCTTTTTGTTTTGTTTTGTTTTTGTTTGTTCATCTGTTTTTTGTTTGTTTGTTTCTGTCTTTTCTCTGAAGACTGAAATCGGAAATGAGAAGATATGGTTGTACTCAGCGTAGCAAGGTGGCTGGGAATTATAAATGAACTCATCAACGAGTAAGAAGGTTTTTAAAAGGAAGAGGGATTGTTTTCAACCTGACCTGAAATTGAAGTGGTGGTGGAGCAGGGATGGGGGCTCGCTGGGATGGCCCATCACTTTGTGCCTCAGCCTGCCAAGTGGAGTCGAGAATCCCTGGGCACCTGGCAGGCAGCACGCCCACCCTCACACCTCCTCTGTCAGGCCTGATTTTTGCCATCTCTACTTTTGTGGACATTTTTCTGATATTCCCCCTATCTTTTAAGTCATAATGTCTTCAGGCTCTGTGAGCCTTGTCAGTAACAATTAAGGGAATCCAGAATTTTGACTTGAAGAAAAATGACTTGAAGTCTAATCCAGAAGAGACTTCTTTGGCCAGGTAGAAAAGCTTGACATTATCATGCAGCAGTTATCGTGCATTATCATGCTAATTATTAAGTACTAGAAGGATCTGGTTTTTAGTTTGTATATGTGTTCTGAGACGAAATGATTCCAGTAGGTGATCATATAATAAGAAAGATTTGGTTTTTGTCTCCTTTCAAGAACTCAAGTGATCAATTGGATCTGACTCCAGGTGTAGAAGTATCTTTTCTTAAAGGGCAAATCCAGTCACTTAAAAATTTACATACAGCAAAATTCACTTTTTCTGGTGTACAGCTGAATGAGGTTTTACACATGCTCGGGGGTTTATGCCACCAGCCCAGCCAGGATACAGAATAACCCCAGCTCTCCAGCAATTACCCTTGTGCTGCCCCTTGGCTTTCAGATGCTCCCTCCATCCTTTGCTGTCTGAGCAAAGTAGTCTCTAAGCCCCAGACGTCGTGGTAGAGCCTGGAAATCTCACTAGCTAAGGGGGCTTAAGCACAACCTTTGACCTGTAAGTAGCTTATGCTGTCCCATGGGTGATTTCTAGCAAGCCAGACTACAATTCAAAGACGTGGGGGGAAATCTGAGCAGGCACAGCAACAGCTACACATTGTAGGGAAAGGAGATGTCACCAAAGTCGTCCAGCCAAGTGAACAGCCAAATAACAACAGACCTCTGGGGGTGGGAGTACCAGTAACCAGAGTTGCTACAATATAAGTTGTCCTTTGTAAAATGTCCATTTTTCAAGAAAAAATTATGAGACATGTTAGAGAAACCGAAAAGTGTGATACATACACAGGAGAAGTAAGCAGACAGGAGAGACTGCTTTTGAGGGGCCCATTTATTGAACTTAGCAGACAGAGACTTCAGAGCAGCTATTATTATATTATCTTAGTTCAAAATCTAAAATAAACTATTCTGAAAGAATTCAAGGAAAATTGGTGGCAGTGACTCATCAAATAGAGACTATCCTTAAAAGAGAGAGAAATGATAAAAAAAAAAAGAACCAAATGTAGTTATGACACCAAAAGCAAAAGTAAGGATAGATAAATTGGACTACAGCAAAATTAAACGTTTCTGCAAAGGACACAAGCAATAGAGTGAAAAGCCAACCTACAGAATGGGGGAAAATATTTGTAAATCATATATCTGATAAGGGGCTAGTATCCACAATATACATATATGAAGAACTCCTACAACTTAAACAACAGAAAAATAAACTGATTCAAAACTGCGCAGAGGACTTAAATAGACATTTCTCCATACAGATGGCCAGCAAGCACATAAAAAGATGTACCAACAGTAATCACTAGAAAAGTGAAAATCAAACCCACAGTGAGATATCACCTCATGTCCATTAGGATGACTTCTCCTGAAAAATAATAACAGAGAAAACAGCATGTGGAGAAACTAGAACTTTTGTGCACTGTTGGTGGGAATGTAAAATGGTGTAGCTGCTGCCTGAAAAAATTAACAGATTCATCATCTGACCCAGCAATTCTGCTTCTGGTTGTATACCCAGAAGAACTGAAAGCAGGGACTCCAAGAGATATTTGTACACCGTTTTAATAGTATTATTCACAATAGCCATAAAGTAGAAGCAACCCAGAAGTCCATCAACAGATGAATGGATAAGTAAGATATGGTCCATACATACAATGGACTGTTATTCAGCCTAAAAATAAAAGGGAATTCTGACGCGTTGCAACAAGGATGAACTTTGAAGATATTATGCTAAGTGAAATAAGACACTCACAAAAAGACAAATAGTGTATGATTTCACTCATGTGATGCACTTAGAACAGTCAGATTCACAGAGACTGAAGAATGGAAAATTACTGTCTAATGGGTACAGAGTTTCAGTTTTGTAAGATAAGTTCTATAAGTGGATGGTTGTGATGTTTACACAGTGATGTGAATGTACTTAATGTCACTGAACTATACACTTAAAAATAGTTAAATGGTAAATTCTATGCTTATTTTAATCACACTTAAAACTTTTTTTTTTTAAATGGCAATTTTGGAGTTGAAAAGTACAGTAACCAAAATGAAAAACTCATCAGGAGCCTCCACAGTAGATTTGCATTTTCGGAAGAGAGAAGCAGCGAATTTGAAGATGGAGTGGTAGAAGTTACATAGTCTGAAGAACTGAAAGAAAAAAGGAATGAGGGAAAATGAACAGAGTCTCAGAAAAACATGGGCCACTATGAAGAGTCCCAGCAGGAATACCAGAAGCAGAAGCGAGAGAAAGGGCAGAAAAACACTGTCAAAGAAGCCGTGGCTGGCACATCCCCAAAGCTGATGAGAGACAGTATCTGCACACCCAGAGTGCTTAACAAATGCCCATTAGGATGAACACAGAGAGATCCACACCCAGGCATACTGCAGTCAAAATGCTGAAAGATGAAGAGAAAGTGGGAATGCAGAGAGGCGGACGTGACTCAGGGCGTCTGGGGGAAGCCCAGGGACTCTCACAGCAGTGGCGGCCAGGCAGCAGTGAGAGAGCCCAGGAAAGTGCTAAGAGAAGCCTGTGTCCTGGGGAGCTGTCTTTCTAAACAGGAGCATCAGCGAGTAAATAAAGACTGGGAGAATGCCCTGCTGGCAGGTCCGCCTTCCGAGAAATACTAAAACAAGTTCGGTTCAGTAGGCTGAAAGGAAGCAACACCAGACAGCAATTGGAATACACCCAGGAGCTGCAGTAAAGGTGCCGAAGTAGGTGATGATAAAAGACAGTATGTGTTGCTTTCTATTCTCTTAACTGATTTCATACATCATGGAAGAGCAGCTTATATCTGGTGGCTTTCTGGTTATTATAAGAAAGCTCCGTATGTTCACATACAAGCGCCTTCCTAGCTCTAAGTTTTCTAAAAGAAACAGACAAACGGAGCTACTGACTTGCCCTGGGAAGTTTCTATCTTAACCGTACATGAGGAATGAAGCAACAGGAGCACTCTCAGAATCGGGAAATCATTTTCAAAGGCATCTTATAAACTGTCCTTTTTAAAAAACTTCTGTCTCTATGGTTTTTTGAAGGTGATATCAAGCAAATGCTTATGGTTTCTTCATTTAATTGTTGTTGTTTAGTCACTAAGTTGTGTCCGACTCTTTGGACTGTACCCTGCCAGACTCCTCTGTCCATCGAATTTCTCAGAGAAGAATACTGGAGTGGGTAGTTGTTTTGTTTTCCAGGGGATCTTTCCAACCCAGGGATCGCAGCCATGTGTCCTGCTTTGGTGGGTCGATTCTTTACTGCTGAGCCACCAGGAAAGCCCCTCTAAATTGAGTAACAAGACTTTAATTTCATAGTCTCAGAGGTATGAAGAACTGCTAAATTTTCACCTGACTTACCAACCAAACTTATAGACTCACTGCCTTGTTTAGGCTGCTTTACATTACTATTTTGCCCTTACTGGTGGGATTGAATCAAGTTTGTTGCCTTCTGATGAGGTACTTCAGAGACTTGAATGGACTTTGCTCCCTTGAAGAGAGAAAAAGCCCAACTAAGTCATTTTAATATTTATTTATTCGTCCTCTCTTGCTTCTGCTTAAGAACCTCTGGGATGAAAATAAGAAATACGGGGCTGTAAACTGAGCATGGATAATAGTTAAGATAATAATCTTCATCTATCAACTCTTCCATTTATATTAATGTTCCAGTAATGGAAATAATATGTAGTGGTAGCAGGAATCAATGTTTTTATAAGTATCATTCACATTTTTATTGAACTTGCATTATACTCGGAGTAAAATTGGCAAATAAATATGTAAGAAGCAAGATGTCTATTTATACACATAGTTCCATTTTCAACCGTGGCTGAAGGGAAAGTATTTCCCTAATATAGCTCCTGGGACTTGGCCAAGCAGCCCAACACTTCAGGGCACAGAATAGAACAAGTGAGCCTTAGGTTTGCCAGTTGATAGAAAGGATATTAAGTGATTTGCTCCTGAAAGCAAATCTGTTTTTGGTTACGAGTGAACAAAAACAGGTGACCTAGAATATTTGGAAGGAATCTGTGTCTATAGTGCATACAGAAAGGGAAAGATGTTCAGAGGCCGTTTCTGTCTGGGAGTAGAAATAGATAATATAAGGCTCAGCTGTTCTTGTCCTTGGGTTTCAAGCAGTATTGCACTTAAAACACTCTGGCAAGGTGGTCGCAACCTATTTTTCAAATCTCCACTGCAGGTAATTCCACATTTCCGGTGGGAGCTCATTTCACTGTGCGGCAACCCATTGAGTTACAAAGTTTTCTCCTCCTATCTGAGTGTAGCTTTTCTTATTAACGATGAAAGACTGCTGTATCTCCAATTAGATAAAGAGGGGCTGATACTATATTTTCTCTTGATAGCCTTTTCATGGCAAATAGATGAGGAAACAATGGAAACAGTGACAGACTTAATTTTCTTGGACTCACAAATCACTGCAGATGGTAACTGCGGCCATGAAATTAAAAGACGCTTGCTCCTTGGAAGAAAAGCTATGCCCAACCTAGAAAGCATATTAAAAAGCAGAGACATTACTTTGCCAACAAAGGTTTGTCTAGCCAAAGCTATGGTTTTTCCAGTAGTCATGTATGGATGTGACAGTTGGACCATAAAGCAAGCTGAGAGCTGAAGAACTGATGCTTTTGAACTGTGGTGTTAGATTAGACTCCTGAGAGTCCCTTGGACTGCAAGGAGATCCAACCAGTCCATCCTAAAGGAAATCAGTCCTGAATATTCATTGGAAGGACTGATGCTGAAGCTGAAACTCCAATCCTTCGGCCACCTGACGTGAAGAACAGACTCATTGGAAAAGACCCTGATGCTGGGAAAGATTGAAGGCGGGAGAAGAGGACGACAGAGGATGAGATGGTTGGATGGCATCACCAACTCGATGGACATGAGTTTGAGCAAGCTTGGGGAGTTGGTGATGGACATGGAAGCCTGGCGTGCTGCAGTTCATGGGGTCTCAATGAGTTAGACACGCCTGAGCAACTGAACTGAAATGAGCCTTTACGTGGACTCACTCAATTATCCATTTAAAGTGGAAACAACAGATAAAAGTTTTCTTACTTTAACCCATCACTCAGTCAAATCCCATTTGAACACAAGGCAGTCTCACTTACACGTCCCGAGGCGATCTTTCAGTTTTTAAGAAATATTTTTCATGTAAGTCAGGTAGGACCTCCTAGATCTTTCCTTCTATAGGTCAGATCATCTCAACTCTTTTAACTCTATCTCATTTGAATGAATTTTGCTTTTATTTCTTTATCCTTTAAAAAAGATATGTTCTTATTTACTAGGTTTAGCCAGCGCCTTCCCAGAGAGCAAAAGGCTGTGTGGAAAACATCTAAATAACACAAATGCTTTATAAGCCCAGAAGAAATTTAAATGTCAGAATGACAGGAATGCAGAGGGAGACTGACTGTACCAGGAATGAGGGCTGAGCCCACAGGCTCTGCAGTGGAAACTGTTGCTGGGGGACGAGAAGAAGTGGGTTCACGTTGCATAAACTCATGAAGGCTGCTGACTGCACGGCTCAAGAGAGGGTCAGAGCTTTCCACCCGCTTTCCCCACAGGACAATCCTGTGGTTCATGGTTCCAAGCTAAACTGCCTCTTCCCGGCCCTGTGGTCTCTGGATGATGCGCAGGACTCGAGACGTCATCGAACCTTGAAAACGTTCCAGGATGCAGGCTCTGCAGCATTCCTGGTTATCCGCTGTCTTTGTCACTCTCTCGTCTTTCCCCATCGACTCTGCCCTCCCGTTCCCTGCGGAGGCCAGGACTTCAAGGCATCCCAGCTCCAGGGCAGAAGCCAGTGTCACTGAGAAGGTCTGATGGATACCTCCCCAGGGCATCACTTGCGCTGCTTTCCTCGGGGCACCTCCTGTGGAGTGAGTGGGTCGTCACAACCTGCACTTCCAGTGAGGACAGTCACATCTTCAAAAGGACCAAAATCAGAACAGACGACTCTGAAGGCCCTGGGTGTTCATTGGAAGCACTGATGCCGAAGCTGAAACTCCAGTACTTTGGCCACCTGATGCGAGGAGCTGACTCACTGGAAAAGGCTGTGATGCTGGGAAAGATTGAGAGCAGGAGGAGAAGGGGACGCCAGAGATGAGATGGTTGGATGGCATCACTGACTCGATGGACATGATTTGGGTAAACTCCAGGAGTTGGTGATGGACATGGAGGCCTGGCCTGCTGCAGTCCATGGGGTAGCAAAGAGTCGGACACGACTGAGCGACTGAACTGAACTAAGTACCTTCAGACTCGAATGTTCTCTAAGTCTCTGAACCAAGGTAGGCTAAAATAGTTAATCACATAGGTACCCTCAAATACTGTGAAGTACTTGGACCATCAGGACAGTTTCTTATTCTTGGGTGAAGTTCAGTCCTGGCAGCCAGAACCTCCAGAGACTCATCAGGAAGGTGAGAGAAGAGACCAGAGAGGGAACAGGTGTGACCGAGGAGGGACCTTCAGACTCCCATACACGGGAGGCCCCAGACCACGCAGAGACCCGTGCCCCCAGGGCTCAGGCGGGAATGGAGAGACGGCCCTGAGAGTGAGAAACAGACAAGAGAAATCAAGAGAACAGAACTGTTCATACAGCTCAAGTCGTGGGTTGTAAGGAAGAAAGAAATCTCAGAGGCCGAAAAACAGGCAGATTCATATGAAATTCATTTTGTTTACTAGGAAAAACTAAGCTTATTTTGGTGTTACATTCCTAACCTGGGCGGGGGGAAAATGTTCTTTTCTTTGTACTGTTTTGTAGGCATTTTTTTCAATAATACAAGTAGTAATTGCTCATGGTAGAAAATTTTAGTAATAAAAAAAAATGTAAAGAACCCCCGGAGTTGCTCTAAACTTGGGCCTGTGTCTTCAGTCCCATGACTGGTGCATTCTTCAGCACAGCTGCAGTGTGGCCTAGGCCATTGTGTGAACTCCTTTTTCACTCAGCATTATTACTGTGTTCCATTGTCATGCAAAGCTCTCACGTTACACCATTTTAGTGACTACATAAAACTTCATCTTTAGAAGTCAGCCGTGCCTCCTCAGCCGTTCTCCTATCTGGCTGAGGAAAGTTAGGCGGTCTCCTCTTTTCTCACGATGGTAATAGATGACACTGGATTAAACATCTTTGTACACGAGTGTTTATTCACATTTCATATTATTGGTTTTTTTAACCATTGAGAGTCACGTCATAAAGAACACCCGTTCCCCGCCTGAGTCCTCCTTGTTCCAGGTAGAGGACCTGGCTGGCCCCGCCTCTGGCCCAGCCTGGCAAGTGTGCGAGCACCATTCTGCGTGCGAAACCAAACACTGTCACTCGGAACTGTGTAAATCACTTCTGACTGTACTTACGGGGGATGACATTACAGGACTGACTTTAGAACTTGGTGTCGGAGTTGCAAACAAGGTGACACTTTTATGATCTCATCCGCTCGTTTACTGGAACTGACCTCCCAGAAACTTCGGTACGCGAGATGTCCACAAATCCGCTCGTTTACTGGAACTGACCTCCCAGAAACTTCGGTACGCGAGATGTCCACAAATTTAGACGTCACGCATCTCCAGCCCGTGGCCCTCCACAGATGTGATTTTCAGCCGAAATGGCTTGTATATGCCCTGACCTCAAATGCTCATGAAATGCCCTGACCTCTGTTTGGCTCCTGTGGAAGGGATGGAGACTTGTCTCCACGGGACGACCCGTGCTCTTTTCTCTGTAGAAACGCTCGATGCCCATCCTGAAGGGCGGTCAGTGGGTGATCCTGGCTGTGGGCCTTCCTCTCTCATCTCTGACCTCAGAAAAGCTGTGTCCGAGTCCCTCTCTGGAGGACTTCCCTGGGATGCAGCCCCTCCTCGGGTCTCGTTAGCTCTCTGCTTCTCGATGCCACTGCTTGGAGCAAGGATGACGGCTTGCCCCTGACTCTGGCCGCACTGGCTGGTTGCACTGCGTTTAGCTGGAATGTTCCTTCTTTCCTTGCTGCTCTTTTTTTTTTTTTTTTTTAAACTGTTTAGCTTTTATACTTCATCTCAGCTGGACGGTGTGGCAGGAAGGGAAAATACCAAATCTGAATTGTATTGTTTTCTTTTCATCCCCCTCAGCTCTGTTGAGGTATAATTGATAAAGTGGTAAGATTATCATTTAAATATTACAATATGAAGTGCACCCTGTGTTGGTTTTATGTGTTTTTATACATATACATTGCAAAAGAATTCTTCCCTTCTCGTTGATTAACGCATCCATCCCCGCACAGTTAGTTAATGCATCCATCACCACACGTGTTTTTATATTCCAGTGTTATCTTCTAAGCAGCCTCACTGAAGCATAATTTATGTACAGGCAAGCCCACCAGCGGTCAGTGTACAGTTGCGTAAGTTTTGACACACGCATAGTAACACCAACTACTCGCGAGAGAACATAGAGTGTCCTGTGTAGACCTGTGTGTTTCCATTTCTCTCGCGTCTGCTGGCTTGCACAGGAAGCATATGCTTTAGGGTATGAGAAACCCCCGCGTTCTCTTCCAAAATGGCTTTCCCATTTTGCGTGGATTTTTTTTCCTAGCACTTTTTCGAGTTCTCGTCTCTCTACCCCTTCACCTCCGTCCACCCCTCCAGGCAGTTCCTGAGGCTTACGGTGCATGTCAGTCTTTAGGCAAAGACAAGGCCAGAGTTTGTACAGCAGGAAGAAGAGCAGCCCTCGAGGGAGGTGGGGCCGGGTGAGTGAGGAAGACCCTTCTCGAAGGATTTTGGATGCTTACACTCTTGTTCTCCCTGTGACTGCCCCGATAACCAATAACTTCAAGTTGCTTGCAGCCAACCACGACTCGCAAACACTTTGATAAAAATGGATTTGACTCTGACAATAATTCCAAAAAGTCCATGTGTTGTTACTGTCTCCCCTCTGCAGATGATGAAACAAGATTTCTCTGTGGTCACGTCGCGGGTTGGCAGCAGGGCCAGGCTCAGGCCCCAGGCTTCCTGCCCATCGCCCAGGCCTTTCTCTGCCATGCGCGGCCCCTGTGCTGAGCCGGGACCGCACACACCACTGTGCTGTGTGCCCTTCCTCCCGCTTCTCAGACGCGGCGTGGACGTGACTTGCCCAGGGCAGCTGTAGACTGGGGTGGACCGGGGTGACCTGGCCTGGGCTCGTCCCCTCCTGCACGTGGGAGAAACGGGTGCTCCCCTTTAATAGTAGAGAGAAAAGGAGGGGGCAGGGACACTCAGGGCTGGGCCGATGTCCCGGCCTCTTCTGTTCCACTTTGCACGTCTTAGCGTCGCTGTTACCAGGCTGTGTCTGTGCTCCAACCCCGGCATCCTCCGCCTCCGTCCCCTTGTTCCAGGTGGTCCCTGACCTTCTGATGTCGTTTTCTTCCCCTTCTCTCTCCCTCCTCCCTCCTTGTCCCCTATGCCCCTCGCCCCTCCCTGCCTCCATCAGGAGAGCACCTGTTTGCTCCCCTCCCCGCCTCCATCAGGAGAGCACCCGTCTGCCTGTCTCCAGCGGAGAAGGCAATGGCACCCACTCCAGTACTCCTGCCTGGAAAATCCCATGGACGGAGGAGCCTGGAAGGCTGCAGTCCATGGGGTCGCTGAGGGTCAGACACGACTGAAGTGACTTAGCAGCAGCCTATCTCCGGGCGCCTCTGCTCCCAGTGCTGCGTGGCTGATCTGGGAACAGGCCCTTTAAAAGGGAGCTGAGACCTGTTTCAGACCCTTCCTAGTAATACTTCAGTTTTTCATCATCTGTGTGAAAACGTGAAGCTCAGTATTCTCTGTCTTAAATATACTGTTATTTTTGAACTATTTTTTACCTTTTAAGCCTGTGAAGTCCACGAGCTACTCAAGAAGAATGTTAAGAGATTCTTCATGACAAGGTCTACATCCTAAAAGGTGAAAAAAACGTTTGTGCTTGCTGCCCTGTTTTCTGCAAGATTACCAAAGTGAAATCTTCCATTCTGTTGAAATATCACCAGGGAAAAACACTCGTCATCTTTACATCTTATTCGTCAGGCTCACCCACAGGTAGCAGAGTTACTGGATTTTACATCCTGCCCCTGAAGGGATACCTGTCTCCCCCGCCTCTGTTTTGACCTGTGTCAGAACTCCTGATGCAGTGCAGGCTGCCGGGAGAGCAGGTTTTTCATTTTCAGAGCGTTGTGTGTGTGAGCTACCTGGGGCCTCAGGAAAGGAGTTGGGAAATTACTTCAGAGCCCCGGGTTTTCTTCGTGGGGACCTGGCTCCTTCCTGTTGTCTGCTGGCAGGAGGGCCTGGCCTGGGTGCAGCCGCGAGCCTTCGGAAAAGATTCTCACAGGCCAGAACGACACAGGGGACCCTCTCCAGGTATCTGCTTCTGAATCAAGCCAGAGGATGGAGGCAACTGTTAATTATGACTCAGCTCATGTCAGTAAATAAGATTAAGCCTCATCAAGTAGGACCTTGCCCTACTTAGGCTGTTTCCTAGCAGACCCAGGAAATAAGACATTTTATAGATTTATTGAATTCCTTCAGCATCACAGGGGCAGGAGAAGGACTTGGGTGAAACGTGACGCTAGCTCAGTCAGCGTCCTTCAGGATCAGAAGTTTTTTTTTTTTTTTAAAAAAAAGCTGAGTTCGAGATTGGCAGGTGAACTGATGGAAATAGGTGTGTACTTGGGGAAAAAGCTGGAAGTCATCTTTGGGATTCTTTTCTGCGTGAGTCTGGGTCCCCGAAGAGCCCACAGCCCACCGCTGTGGACCTGCTCGTCTGGGGCTGGTAGGTGCCAACTGGGGAGATGGTTAGACCCCAGGCCGGCAGGGGGTGGGGGCGCTGGAGCAGACCTTTGCTGGGAGGGTCAAGGGTCTCCTGGGGTGTCACCGTTGGCAGCATTTCAGAGCAGGACCCCCGATCCAGGCTTCTCTGCGCACCGAAGTTTATTAAATGCCACAACTCAGCAACATTCCTGTTCTTAAGCAGTGTACAAACCTGACTAGAAATATTCTGAGAATGTTTGTTTTCACGCTTCTGTAAACATTCCGATTCCCAGGGTGGGAAGGAGGGTGTTGGGGAGAGTTGAGTCAACGCTGACAGAGGAAGAGAGTCTGGAAGCCTCCACGCAGGAGCCCTGGGAGCGCGGCTCAGAGCTGAAGGCCCAGGCACCAGGCCGCGCAAAGCAGGCTCTTGTGAACATGACCCGTCAGGGACACAGACCCTACAGACCCTCAGTACTTCTTGCGGGAGTGCAAAGCGGGAGTGCGAACTCTCCTCCAGTGCAAGAGGCCGGGGCATCGGAAACCTGGCCATTTAGGGGTTTTCACACTCCGGCAAGGAGAGGGAAGAGGAATGCTTGGTTCCAGCCCCCCGTCACGTCCTGACACTTCTCAGAAAAGCCTCGGAGGAGAGGCAGGAAGAACAAGGCGTTTGCTGGAGGTTTTCTGATCGGCATCGCCCCGGGCTGAGCATCGCTGCTGAGGAAGAGAGAAGGCGTTTTTGTTGCTGCTCCCACACGCAGAGCCTCTGTCTGCAGGACTGCCGTGAACACCCGTGTGTTTCCATCCACTGCCTCCAGGGTCGCGTCTAGGCGTCCCTGTCCCACCATGAGTAAATATTTACCTGTAGTCTTATTCCAATTTGGGTTTTTATATTTAAATCTTTCACTTGGGGTGAGGTAGGGAATCTCACTTTTTTCTTCCTTCCAGATAGCAGCTGGCACGTTGGCCCATCATCACTTATTGAATAAGTCGAATTTCCACCCTGATGTGATCAACCACCCTGCCCCCGCTTCAAATTTCTACTTTCAGACCTGAGCCTCCTGGTTGGGCCTCGGCCGCTCTGAATTTGGCCACGTTCTTGACAAGCTACCGCTACCGCTCGCACGGTGGTTTTCCAGCCCGCTGAGGGCTCAGTTTCCACAGTGCAACCCTCTTTTTCAACGCATCCTGTCGTGTAGTTATTTAAGCACTTCCTTTTGCTCATGTTGGACAAAAATCAATGAAGAAAATCAAAGTGTTGGTACTTGCAATAGGAAGTAGGCTGGGTAAATATCACGCAAGATGGAAATGATTTGGTCTCTTAAAAGGGGCAGGCCTTTCTCCTCGGTCAGGTGCTTCGGAACTTCGGGGTTGAGTGTGAAGGAGAAAACATAGACGTAATTGTGGAGATAAGCTGTCTAAGGTCATGTGAGTGGGAGAGAGAACCTCTGCTTGGAAGTAGTGCTGGGGTACCACACAGGCTGTGAGAACCCTCAGTCCAAGCAGAGGCGGCCTGAGGGCCTCGCCCTACCCCCTGCGTGTGTCGGTGTCCAGCCATGAGCTGTGCCCAGACCCCACCCTGCCACCTACCAACAAAACCAAGCACAGCGCAGATGGGAGAACACCCTGCCCGGTGACTCCTCAGCCCAGCACTCCTGTCTCCATCCCCACTGACGAGCCAGCACTGCGTCCCAGCGGCATCAGCCACCGGAACCCCTCTTTCCATCCCTCCTCTTCCACTTGTCAGCACCCTGTCCCTGGCTCAGAACACCCATCTACACCTGCGCCGTGCAGGGGCCTCGGAGACAGTCTCCCCACGTCCCCTCCTGCCTCCATCCTGGCCCCCCTCTGCACTGTGGCCAGGGGCCTCCAGGAAGGGGAGCCTGAGCACGTCAGCACCCCTCTAACAGAGCCCCCCAGTGTTAGCAGGTGGCCACTGGCAGTGTGGTCCAGCCCAGCCTCCATCTCCCTCCTCATGCCACTCCTTCCCAACTGGGAACTGCCTGGAGTGACCCCCCCAGTCCCAGGTTGACAACCCCATCCTGAGGTGGCAGGGAACCCCCTCCTGCTCACACAGACCAGGTGCGCCGTCTGCGCTCGTGAGGCTGCACGATGTGGGCCTCCCGCTTTAGCACCTGCCACGCCTGATAGTCTGGCGTGTGTCTGTCGATGAGCATCGGTCTCCCTTCCTGGACCACATCCCACGTCACTCAGCATCTTCCCGGTGACGGGCCCACCAGGGCGCTCAGTAAACAGCATCCCGTGCTGTCCTCGTTGGCCTCTGGGCCCCCTGACCTGACCAACGAGGCTTCATCTAGAACTCTTTGTATTTCAAGGTAGAGAATACTGGTCCAGATACTGGTTTGACTTTGTATTTTCATTTATCGACTCAGTGCGGTCTTTTTCCCACGACTCCAGAGTCATGTGGGCGACAAAGCTTAGAAAGTGAGAAGGTGGTCTGGGCACACTTCCTGCTTCGTCCTGGGCCTGTCATGCTGCCAACACGTGTGGTTGCTGCATTTTAGTTGATCATTTTTCCTGAAAAGATGGTTCTATATATTGATTTGCTTTTATGTATTTTAATTTGGAAAGCACGTCACGACAGTATAGAGTCTTGGGAGGAAAGAAAAACTTGAGCTCTACTACTGCTTGTAAGCTCAACCACTGTTACACTGTTAATGAGTCACCTCTGGGTCTTTTATATACCTTTAACATTGCCATAGTCATAGGTACGTAAATTTTGTGTCCTGCTTTTTCCCTCTAAATAACCTTAATGTTGACTGATTGTTATATTTTATATGACATGGTGTATGAGGCTGACTTAGTTCAATAAGCATTTATAGGCATCGTTCTCAATGCTGAGAACCACTCAAGTACACAGATGTAGTACTCTGTAATAATAGACCACCACAACTCTGAAGCTTTTCATGACATTTTTCCTTCACGGATGTATTAATTCTGTGACATCATCTCTTCATCCCAGGAAGAAGCCTATGCAAGAGTTTTCTTCCTTTGTCTAATAGCTTCTTTCTTCACTTACTGAGCAACTTGACTAGGGCTTATCCCATGCCGGATGCTAGTCTGTGTGCTGGGGACATGGCTGGGAATCCCCATGCGTGAAGCCAGACGGGTGTGAGTGAGTGAACGAATGAATGAGGTGGTCAGTAGAAGAGGCAAACAGGTGGGTGAGAGAGAGGGATAATGGGATGGGGGGGTGGGGGTGGCGCTGCTGTTAGACAAGGTCGGGGCCCGCTCTGGTGGTGACGCCTGGGCAGAAAGGGACTTGGAGCAGGCGGTGAGCTGGCAGAGAGGCTGTCTCTGGCCCGGGGACCAGCAGGTACGAAGGCCCTGAGCTGAGGTAGCTGGTGGTTTTCATACAAGAGGCAGGAGCAAGTGAGGGGAGGAGGTGGGCAGGGCCTGAGGTCAGTGAGCCCAGGCGGGCTTGGGGGATGAGATGAGATCTGGCAGGGGGTGATCTAGGGAGGGAGCCCCGAGCAGATCTGGGGGAAGCCCCAAGGAGATCTATGGAGGAAGCCTGGGGATCGGAGGCCCCCCCCAGATATTCTCAGGGCTCCACCATATTGCGACTCCCCCCACAGATCTCCCTGGGGCTCCCCCCATATTTCCCCAGGGCTTCCCCCAGATCTCCTTGGGACTCCCCCGCAGATCTCCCCAGGGCTCTGCAGGGGAACCCTAAGGACATCTGGAGGGGCCCTGGGGAGACCTGGGGGTGATCGCCCAGGCTGTGCTCAGGCCTCTGGCTATCCCCAGGTGAGGTGGAGGCGGTGCATAGTGCCTTGCTCTCCCTCACGCTCTGACAAGGTGGCTCCACTCCAGTGTCCCCATCCTGCTGGGAAGCCCCTTCAGCTTCCTGCTCCCCCGTCACCCTGTGGACGAGTCACTTCGTGCTCAGACACAGGTTTGGTAAGCTCGGTGTGAAGTGTGTATGTGAGCAGGTGGACAAGGAGCCACACCCCACAGTGTCACAGCCATGTTGGGGTAACCCTGCTCCAAGAAGTTAGGCATGTTCCGTGTATTTGATGAGCTCTGTAACTCTGAATTTCTCATTTCTTTTTCTTTTGCTCCTCTGTCAGAAATTTTTCCTTCTAAAATAAAGGCCACATATATTCCTCGAATTGTGTAAAAATGTACCCTAGTAGGACTTCCTGTCAGTCTATAATCGTAAAGCATGATTACCCTCTGAAGTTTTAGAATCAACTCTTTTTTGGTGGTGGCAGGGCCAGAAGTTAGCCTGCTTCTACTCTTCTAGCTTTGCTTTATGGTCCGATCAGCCACACGCATGCGAAAGGGAGAGCCCATGAGTTGTCTCCAAACACTTCTTCCTGAAAGAACAGACCGTTGTCGCCCATTCCTCGGGGAGACTAATTCCTTTTGTTTTCTTTCTGACACAGGAGGAGCCCTCACAGCTTCCCCAGGTCAGGAGGGAAAATATGGAATGTGTTTTACCGCTGACTGAACACAACCCAATGAACTGTCCTGACAGTAGTTTGAAAACCAGCAGTTAGCAGTTTGTGCAGCCCTAACATCACCCGGCACTTTCCAGAGCAGACTCACTGTTGACAGGAACTCTCAGCCTCACGCCCCGTAGAACCTCAAGCTCGGCCGATTTCAGAGATTTCCGCACAAGAAAAGCACCCAGCGCCCCGCGTCCACAATGGCGATGGACGAGTACCTGTGGATGGTCATCTTGGGTTTTATCATAGCTTTTATCTTGGCGTTTTCTGTGGGTGCCAATGACGTTGCCAATTCGTTTGGTACCGCCGTGGGCTCGGGCGTGGTGACCTTGAGGCAGGCCTGTATCCTGGCTTCCATCTTCGAAACCACCGGCTCGGTGTTGCTGGGGGCCAAAGTCGGAGAGACCATCCGGAAGGGCATCATTGACGTGAACCTATACAACAACACCGTGGAGACGCTCATGGCCGGGGAGGTCAGTGCCATGGTCGGTAAGTAGCTTCGTCTTCCCACCCGTGCGAATGTGTCCCGACCCACTCCTCTGCCTGACTTCTGTCATACCCATAAATGAGACTTTTGCTTTAACTTTTCAAAAACTGGTTTGATAGTTGTTGTTTTTTTTAAATAAGAGTATAGCTGATTTACAGTTTGTGTTATTTTCAGGTGTATAGTGAAGTAATTCAGCAATATATGTATGAAATATGTGTATGTATATTTTTCAGACTTGTTTCTCATTTATTATATCTTATTTGTGCTTTCTGTATGTTATGATTTTGGTCAATGTCCAAATGTCAAACAACCATTTCTTTCTTGAATGTGTTCAAATAGACTTTGGCTAAGTCAGTGCTTTTCAAAAAGTCCAGAAAAAAAAAGATATTTGTAGCATAGCTCTTTGTCATTTTAAAGCTATTTGAAAGTTCTTAAAGAAAGAACATGTTAAAGTGAACGTGTTTCAGAGGTTTAGGTAGGTTTATTTATAAACCTTGATGGTTTATTTCTGTTTTTTCATATATTTTTAATTAGTTCCAAGGCGATGTTTTAAAAACTTGGATGCCAAAACCCAGTTTTCATTAGCTTAACTCTTGTATTCTCAGTTTAAGTTTTAGAGCAGTTACCAAGTGAATCTTCAGTGCCTGTGTTTTAAGAAACGTTGGTCTTCTCTGTCATTTGTCCTCCTTTCGTTGGTTTTTGTTCAGATTTTCTAATTCCACCCCTGGGAGTTCCATCTGGTATGCTTGTTTTGTTTTCTGGCCAGAAGACCATTTGTACATCACCTGTTTGCAGTAGGACCTCTTATGGGTAGGGTCAGGGTGCCTGGATGAAAGAGCATTGCTGGCTGGATGAGTGGTTCCTTCTCTTCCCACGCTGATCCCAGACCTGTGGCAGCATACGGGTGCTCCCTCACCATGGCAGCATGAGTGCTCCCTCACCAAGCTGAGAGGTTGGGGCATCAGGGCCTTAAGTGCAGCCGACAAGACCCTCCTCCGCTTGCCTCTAGGTCCAGGTGACACACAGCAGCGGCGGGTCTGCATGGGCAAGGGGTGCGGGTGAGAGGGGGGTCCTGCCACCTTCTGTTTGCAGCAGGGCACATGCTTTTGTGGGGAGAGCCGTGCCGTGGAGGCCGGATGCTGGTGGACCGCGAACACGGCTCCATCCCACGGGTGCCGAGATGAGTCACCAGCAGCACGTCTGTAGCACCGAGGATGTGCAGTCATTGGCCAGGTTTAGATGGCTCATCATCTTTTTTGTGGCAGCAGGTTAGTCTGAGAAGTAGTTGAGGTCTTTGATTGGAAACAGACGCAGGTCCTGAGTAAGGAATTAAATACTACTAAGCGACTCAGCAGTGGCCACAGGACTGGAAAAGGTCAGTTTTCATTCCAGTCCCAAAGAAAGGCAATGCCAAAGAATGCTCAAATTACCGCACAGTTGCACTCATCTCACACGCTAGTAAAGTAATGCTCAAAATTCTCCAAACCAGGCTTCAGCAATATGTGAACCATGAACTTCCAGATGTTCAAGCTGGTTTTAGAAAAGGCAGGGGAACCAGAGATCAAATTGCCAACATCCACTGGATCATCGAAAACGCAAGAGAGTTCCAGAAAAACATCTCTCTTTGCTTTATGGACTATGCCAAAGCCTCTGACTGTGTGGATCACAACAAACTGTGGAAAATTCTTAAAGGGATGGGAATACCAGACCACCTGACCTGCCTGTTGAGAAACCTATATGCAGGTCAGGAAGCAACAGTTAGAACTGGACATGGAACAACAGACTGGTTCCAAATAGGAAAAGGAGTTCGTCAAGGCTGTATATTGTCACCCTGCTTATTTAACTTATATGCAGAGTACATCATGAGAAACGCTGGGCTGGAAGAACCACAAGCTGGAATCAAGATGGCCAGGAGAAACCTCAATCACCTCAGATATGCAGATGACACCACCCTTATGGCAGAAAGTGAAGAAGAACTAAAGAGCCTCTTGATGAAAGTGAAAGAAGAGAGTGAAAAGGTTGACTTAAAGCTCAACATTCAGAAAACTAAGATCATGGCATCCGGTCCCATCACTTCATGGCAAATAGATGGGGAAACGGTGGAAACAGTGTCCGACTTTATTTTTCTGGGCTCCAAAATCACTGCAGGTGGTGACTGCAGCCATGAAATTAAAAGACGCTTACTCCTTGAAAGGAAAGCTATGACCAACCTAGACAGCATATTCAAAAGCAAAGACATTACTTTGCCAACAAAGGTCCATCTAGTCAAGGCTATGGTTTTTCCAGTAGTCATGTATGGATGTGAGAGTTGAACTATAAAGAAAGCTGAGTGCCAAAGAATTGGTGCTTTTGAACTGTGGTGTTGGAGAAGACTCTTGAGAGTCCCTTGGACTGCAAGGAGATCCAGTCCATCCTAAGGGAGATCAGTCCTGAGTGTTCATTGGAAGGACTGATGCTGAAGCTGAATCTCCAGTACTTTGGCCACCTGATGGGAAGAGCTGACTCATTTGAAAAGACCCTGATGCTGGGAAAGATTGAAGGCAGGAGGAGAAGGGGACGACAGAGGATGAGGTCTTTTGATGGCATCACCAACTCGATGGACATGAGTTTGGGTAAACTCTGGGAGTTGGTGATGGACAGGGAGGCCTGGTGTGCTGCAGTCCATGGGGTTGCAAAGAGTCGGACATGACTGAGAGACTGAATTGAAGCATGGTAGGCTGATCATAGGTGCTCAGAGTTCCTCTTCCTCAGCTGTACATTTTGTGTTTGAAAGATGTAAGGCTCACGATTGATATAACTGATCATTATTTTTAAGAATTAAATATTTGCTATTAGTACACAGACTTTTGGCTCAGAGGAGGCCAAGGTGCAACTTTCTTTGGTTGTCCCGAAGCCAGGTTTGTCCGACATCAGCCGCCCTCAGCCTGCTGCCTAAAGTCGATGACCCCAACGAGATCAAAGTTGTGTACCTAAAGTGCCCTGGTGGGGAAGTAGGTCCCTTGTCTGCCCTGGCCCCCAAGCTTGGCCTCCTGGGTCTGTCTCTGAAAAAAAAGGTTGGCGAAGATGAGATGCCTCAGCCAAGGCAACTGGTGATTGGAAGGGTGTGAGGATGACAATGAAAATGACCTTTAGCCCAGACAGGCCCATGTTGAGGTGGTACCTTTTGCCTCTGCCCTAATCTTCAGAGCCCTCAAGCAGCTGCCAAAAGACAGAAAGAAGCAGAAAAACATTAAGCACAGTGGAAACACTGCTTTTGATGAGACTGTCAAAGTTGCCCGACAAATGCAGCAGTGGTCTTGGCTGGAGAAGTGTCTGCAACCATTAAAGAGGTCCTGGGGACCACCCAGTCTGTGGACTGCCGTGTTGACAGCCACCATCTCCACCCCCTCATAGGTGACATCAACAGTGCTGTGATGGAGTGCCCAGCTTGTTAAGAACATCTAAGAAAAATAATTTAATAGAGGGTGATTTGACAACCAAAGAAAAATTCATTTACCATAACAGTTATTGTAATGATTGAATTTTACTCACCTTCACTGAATATATACTTCTCATCATAGTCAGGTATATTTGACATTTCCCTTAGAAAAATAACAGTTACTGGTAAAAATCACCCTCAGTAGTGGTGATCAATATGTAAGACATAATCATATCAACCAGACCAGACCACCTGACCTGCCTCTTGAGAAACCTGTATGCAGGTCAAAAAGCAACAATTAGAACCGGACATGGAACAACAGACTGGTTCCAAATAGGAAAAGGAGTACGTCAAGGCTGTATATTGTCACCCTGCTTATTTAACTTCTATGCAGAGTCCATCATGAGAAACGCTGGGCTGGAAGAACCACAAGCTGGAATCAAGATGGCCAGGAGAAATCTCAATCACCTCAGATATGCAGATGACACCACCCTTATGGCAGAAAGTGAAGAAGAACTGAAGAGCCTCTTGATGAAAGTGAAAGAAGAGAGTGAAAAGGTTGACTTAAAGCTCAACATTCAGAAAACTAAGACCATGGCATCCGGTCCCATCACTTCATGGCAAATAGATGGGGAAACAGTGGAAACAGTGTCCGACTTTATTTTTCTGGGCTCCAAAATCACTGCAGGTGGTGACTGCAGCCATGAAATTAAAAGACACTTGCTCCTTGGAATAAAAGCTATGGCCAACCTAAACAGCATATTAAAAAGCAGAGACATTACTTTGCCAACAAAGATCCGTCTAGTCAAAGCTATGGTTTTACCAGTAGTCATGTATGGATGTGAGAGATGGACCATAAAGAAAGCTGAGCACTGAAGAATTGATGCTTTTGAACTGTGGTGTTGGAAAAGACTCTTGAGAGTCCCTTGGACTGCAAGGAGATCCAACCAGTCCATCCTAAAGGAAATCAGTCCTGAATATTCATTGGAAGGACTGATGCTGAAGCTGAAACTCCAATACTTTAGCCACTTGATGCGAAGAGCTGACTCATTTGAAAAGACCCTGATTCTGGGAAAGATTGAAGGCAGGAGGAAAAGGGGATGCCAGAGGATGAGATGGCTGGATGGCATCTCCGACTCAATGGACATGGGTTTGGGTGAACTCCGGGAGTTGGTGATGGACAGGGAGGCCTGGCGTGCTGCAGTCCATGGGGTCGCAAAGACTTGGACATGACTGAACGACTGAACTGAATCATATCAAGCAGGAATTAAGGTTTTGCTAGTCAGAGTGATGTGGACAAGGTCTATTGAAAGTAAAGGAGGAGTAAAAACATTGCTCAAGTTCAGTCTTTTTAAATATTGGCATATAGTTGATTTACAATATTGTGTTGGTTTCAGGTATATAGTGAAGTGAGTCAGTTATACATGTATCTTTTCCTTTATAGATTCGTTCCCCATATAGGTCGCTACAGAGTGTTGAGTCGCACCCCGTGTGGTCCAGAGTGATGAAGTTCAGCCTTAACAGCGGTTTCTCCCTATGCTGGATGGGCCCTGTGGGGAGTGGTGGTACTTGTCGAGATTTGTTGGTGAGGCTGCCCCAGGGCCCAGGTGGACAGGCCTGCGAGCTGAGCTCCATGTCACCACTGACTTGCTGTGTGGACAGCATAACTTGTCCAGCTTTGGGGTTTTCCCACCCCTGGCCTAGTCTCTCCACTCGAAGAATGAAGTATACTTACCTCCACTAGAATTTAGGTTAACCAAAGCAGTTTGTGGTTTTGCTTGAATAACTTGATTTTGTTTGCTTTGGTTTCTTTTTTTTTTTTTGATGTGTGGTTAGATGAATCTCAAAGCCTATTTTGTTGGGAGTTGGTGAAATGAGAGTTACCTAGACATTTAAAATTGGTTTCGTTGAACATGAGAATTCTGGGTAGTTTTGAGATGGTGATATAATTATGTTTGGCTCAGATCAAGATGATTCTGTTCAAATGCCTGAATTCTCCCAGTCTTCCTCTTTTAAAGCCAACATCCCTTTCTTTTCCCCTTTTCTCCCTTGTCTTTTTAACTCTATTTTCCTCTTTTTTCTTGAACTTTGCCCCAAGCCCATGGGTCTCTGTGTTTTCCCATAGCATGATGGTAGCGTTAAGTTGATTGAGGGGAAGACGTTTTTCATGCCAGCCAGGCTTCCCGAACACAGCCTCTCTGGGAACTCTAGCTCAGCCCCAAAGCAGTAGTCAATCCACTTAGTATGAAACCACTCATGGTTCCCCAAATCCACTGAGAATTCAGAGTTCTCCGTCTTTTCACAGTAGTACCCACAACAGCGTGACCGAGCCATCACAGTGAAGCACCCTAGGAAGTGCTGGGTCTCCTCTGCCGCCCTGTAACCCACACCTGCTCTACCATTCGTTCATCATCTGGGAGCCCGTAGCCCAAGATGCCGTCTTAACCCCCAGTCTCCCCAGGCTTTGTCTCGCACCCTGTGTAGTTCAGTCGTGTCCAACTCTTTGCCCCCCATGGACTGCAGCACACCCGGCTTCCCTGTCCTTCACCATCTCCCAGAGTTTGCTCAGATTCATGTCCTTTAGGTTGGTGATGCCATCGCACCATCTCATCCTCTGCCGCCCTCTTTTCCTTGCGCCCCAATCCCACACTTAATCCCTTCCTTCGTGGCAGGTCACCTTTAGCTTCAGGTTAGACTCTCTCTGTTTCCCACGGTTTTTCTTTTTTAAGTATTTATTTCTATGTGTGGATCTGGCTGCACAGGTCTTGGTTGTGGCATCCAAGAGCTTGAGTTGCAGCATGCGAGCTCCTGGTTGCAACATGTGGGCTCTGGATCCCTGACCAGGGATGGAACCTGGGCCCCCTGCATTGGGAGCTCGGAGTCTTAGCCACTGGACCTCTACAGGAGTCCTTTCCACTGTTTTTCTTAATATTAATATAATGCAATTCACTTTCAGGATTCCCCAAGGTTGAAGAGGCCTCTCACCCACTTTCACCTCACAAGACCCCTGCACACAAGGCTTCTGTCTTTCCCTCCATCCTCCGGTCATTTCTCCCCTCTTTCTCTCAGGCAGTCCCATCTCCCTACCTCTTCTTACAAACCTTCCTGTTGTAAAGTCAGCCCAGGGAGAGGAGAGTGGCTATCAAGACAGAAAACCGCATGGTCTGAGTTCATGTAGGTCAATTTTTCTCCTTCTCATAACATCACTGGGTTACTTTAATTTTTGTAAGACTATCAGTCATAAAGGTTGCTTTTTCAGTTCTGGTTCTGTGCTGTGTAACACACTCCCAACTCTGGCTTTATTTTTAAAACAATCCGTCCCCCTAGGAGCCCAGGGCTTAGGTGTCCCGGCTCACAGAACTGTCCGCGGGGGAGCGTGGGCGCCGCCATCCAGCCTGTCACCAGGTTGGCAGCCCCAGGCTGGTCCTTCTGCTCCCAACACACGTTTCAGGGATAGACTTGGGGTCACGGCCCGCTTTGGCTCAAAGGTCATGGTGCCCAATGCTCCCAGAGCAGCTGTCAGCCTTGCTGCACAAACTGGGACCTCTCATGAGCCTCTGTAGCACAGATATTTTTGGAGAAAATGCCAGGGGTCTGTTTGAAGGCGCTGCTGCTGCCAAGCAACCAGATTTCCAGAATTAACGTTTGGGATTAATGACGCGCCTGTTTATCAGCCCGCCCCTTTGTTCCCCTGCAGCCCTTCGTGAGCTTTTCAACAACTGTTTCTGAAGGCGATCTCTCCCCAGCTGATGCTTTTAATACTCCCTGCAAAACCTGATCTGCTTATGAAAATATCTGGAGTGAACTCTGGCCTAGAAAAACACGAAGCCTGGAAGAGGGTGGTGAAGTTGAGGTGAAAGGATACAAGCCAAAACCCAGGGATCCTCTTGACTCCTGAGAGTTAGCAGGCTTGGAGGGAGCAGGCCGAAAAGGCCTGGCGGCCGGGCAGGGGCTGGGGGTAGATGCCCAGTGTGGGGTTTACTATCACAGTTGCTTCTCATGGAAGAGGCAAAAATATGAAAAGCAACATGGGGTTACACTCTTTTTTTTTTACTGAAGTATACTGACGTGACATATTGGTAATACCAGTTTTAGGTGTACAACACTGATTTTTTTTTTTTTTGGCTGCACTGGGTCTTCACTGCTGCTCGGACTTTTCTCTAATTGTATTGAGTGGGGCTACTCACTGGTTGTGGCTCGCAGGCTTCTCTTTGCAGTGACTTCTCTTGTGGCGCACAGCCTCCAGAGCGCTGCTTCAGTAGATTCATGGGCTTAGTTTCCCCTCGATATGTGGGATCTTCCCAGACCAGGGTCAATCCTGTGTCCCCTGCATTGGCAGGCAGATTCTTAACCACTAGACCACCAGGGCTTTCCTGGTGGCTTAGACAGTAAAGAATCTGCCTGCAATGCGGGAGACCTGGGTTCGATCCCTGGTTTGGGAAGCTACCCTGGAGGAGGGCATGGCAACCCACTCTAGTATTCTTGCCGGGAGAATCCCATGGACAGAGGAGCCTGGTAGGTTACTGTGCATTGGGTCACAAAGAGTCGGACACGACTGAGTGACTAAGCACAGCATGGGACCACCGGGGAAGTCCTAACACTGTGATCTGATGTTTGTATTTTGCCCTCTTTTGTATCGATTAGTATACATAGCCTGTCTCCAGTCTCCTTATGATGCAACCAAAAGATGTTACCTACAGCAGAATCTTCTCTGATACATGGCCTTTCCTGTTTCTCCTTGTTCATTGGTTCCAGTCTCCTGCTTGGTCCTGGCCATACTTCACATCAGAACTCACTCATCACCTGCATCCTTGCTTAAACGTGACAGAGTCAACTTGTAGCTGGCATCAGGCTTTTCTTTTCATACTATCAAAGATTTTCACTTGAATAAATCATCATTATCCCTTCCGTGTTGAAGAACGTTTCTAAAGTTATTTGAGTGGTTTCTGTCGGGACTTTGTTAAGAAACAATCCGGAGACAATTAACCCCAGCGAGGGGTGAGGAAGAAGGACTGTAATTTGGGTTTCTTCCTTCTGTGGCAACCTAATACACTGCACCGTGTCCCTGACTTTCCTCTGTCTTTGTCTCTTGTCTTCAACCCACAGGCTCAGCTGTCTGGCAGCTCATTGCGTCCTTCCTGAGGCTCCCAATCTCGGGGACTCACTGTATCGTCGGGGCCACCATAGGGTTCTCCCTCGTCGCAATTGGTACCCAAGGTGTGCAGTGGATGGAGCTGGTCAAGATTGGTAATTGGCATTTTCTTTTACGTATAAGAAGGAAAGTTTACATTTTCTAGAGTAAGTGTTATTAAAAGTTACCATTATGTTTTTTCCTTTAAATGTTCATGTATGCTGATAATACATTTTCCCTTAAAATTTCTGTTAGCAAAGATGGTGAACTGTTAGGCGGTTCTTTGTTTTTTTGTTTTAAACTCCAGGTGCTCTTATCAAATGCCGCATTGTCATTCAGCTTTGAAAACCAGTGTCTTATCTGCTGTTCACGGGGAGTTAAGAAATTTACCTGGTTGAAATCAGTCTGTAGTCAGAGAAAAGCTTTGGGCCCTTGTCCAGGAGTCAGCGTTCCTGGTGATGGGGTAGTGCGGAAGTGAGGTGCTCACCCCCACTGCATCCAGGAGTCCCCCCTTCCCAGCCTACCGGGTGCTCCTTCTGCACTGCGGGCTGCCCAGTGGGAACTGTTTGGAGAGGTCTGACAGCTTGCTTCCTGCCTCTGACTTCTTCAGCCAGAGGAAAATCCATCAAACCCCATAAGTACCCACATGCCCACTGCGAAAAACACTGTCTCACCCACCTCTGTCGTCTTATGAGTCATAGTGGCCTCAGGACCCCTAGCCTGAACAGACCCCTGACCTGCCAGTCAGGACACAAATGTCCAGAGAACTCACCTGATCCCAGGAAACTCAGATGAACTCCCCGGAAACTCACCTGAGATACTGGGAAGCTCACCCAAGATCCCCGGCTCCTGAAACAGTGGTTCGTTCCCGCTGCACTTTAGAATTACCTGGGAGAGCAATAAAGATATCAGTACCCAACCCCTTTCCAAACCTTTGAAATCAGAATTCTGTAGCTGGAGCCGGAGCGTTAACTGGTTTTTGGAAACTCCCGCAGATGTTTCTAGTGCGTGGCCAGAGGCTGCGGAACAGTGCCAGGCTGGCCTTGGAATATGAAAGGGACGGGGCCCCCTTTTCAGCTAGCCCCGCAGCTGGCACAGGATGGGGCTCAGTGGGAATCGGAGGAACCGTCTTCAGAGGCCAGAGCTGGGGTGGCCACGTGTGTGGTGGGCTGAAGGAGTTCATGCTTGTTGGGGTGGGGTTTGTGTCTGAGGGTGGAGACCCCCATGTGGAGGTCAGTGGGTTTGTTGAGTTCTGAGTTAAAGGTGAATAATTCTAGGAATGTTTGTTAATGTGTATGCTGTATGTTAGTTACTGCTTTTTATGTAAATAGGACCTGAATTGTGTAGAATTTTAACATTCATTAGATTTTCTTTTAATTATTCAGTTGCTTCTTGGTTTATATCTCCACTGTTGTCTGGTTTCATGTCTGGCGTGCTGTTTGTACTGATCAGAATGTTCATCTTAAAAAAGGTAAGCGAGTTTATTATCTTTTTTAGTTAAGTTTTAGAGCTAAGTTTGGTTCTGCTCAATAAAAATTAATAGTGAGAGGGCTCAGAGGGATAATTACTAAGGCACAGCCCCTGATGTTGGAATCAGACATTATTATAAAGCAGGCTGAGGACTCGGGTGGCGTGCCCGGGGGCCCCCCGGAACGAGGACTGGACACGAGGTGCCCTGCCCTATGACTTAGCTCACTGGTCAGCATTCCCGGGCACTAATGCTCACGCCTCAAAAAGGAAAGACAATGATTTTGTGACCAGTAAACAGAATAGAGTGAGATAGTGTTACGATTTTGAAACTGCCCAGCACTAAAAACAACTGGAGAATTTTTTTACCCACATGGAAGGTATTTTCTGTTTTCTAATGGAGAAGGGAAGCATGAGACACTGGATTTTTTTTTTTTTCCCCTGTCCTTGAGGACAAGATAAAAAGAAGGAACTACACCTATGGGGGTACATTTTTTTTAATCAAAAATAAAATGAGATGAAAATGAAAACTTACTGAGATCAGTGTTCTAGGGGAATGTCAGGGGCTGTTGCAGTACTTTATAAGCCCTGCCGCTTGCCCTTGGTCACTCGGCACACACCAAGCCCGTCGGACGTGCCTGCCTTGAGCTGTGTCCTTACACGGCTCTTCTTCGAGTCAGGCTGAGGTCTCTTAGGTAATCGCACACTGACCATCCCTTCTCCTGGGCTCCTGCTGTGCCAGGACCTGTTAGCATCTTGGCAGGTGCCTAGTAAGCCTCCCCCTTTTATTTCTGCTGCCCTGGGCATCCCTGCTAGGCGGGCTCCTGCCCCTCCTCTGCCCCCAGGTGTCCCATCCTAGGAAGCCACGCCTCCCACCCCAGCTTCCACTGGGCTCCTCCCTTTGTGTTCCCACAAGCTCCCTGCCTTCTCATCACTGCACTCTCACATCGTCGTGCAGGGATTTATTTCCTGCTTGGCTCCCTGTTCACTCTTTGTGAGGTCTGTTGAGAGTGGACACCGTGACTCCCTGTTCACATGTGTAGGCAGCGCCCAGCTCTGCCCAGCCCTTCCGAGCCACTGGCTGAGTGTCTATTGAGAGAGAACAAAGGCTGCTTGGACGGGTGACAGGTGATGGGTGGATGGAAGGAAGGACAGAAAGGAGGAGGAAAGGAGACGGGGCTCGGTGAGACCGCTGTCATCGTGTGTTAAGAATAGGTTCTCTGGGGACTTCCCTGTGGTCCCGTGGTTAGGAGTCCATGCTTCCAATGCAGGGGTTGAGGGTTTGATCCCTGGTCGGGGCACTGGGTTCCTGCATGCCTTGTGGCAAGGCAAAAAATAAAAAGAGTAGGTTATTTAAGAAAACATAAGGTGATTCAGTTACAGCACACAAACAGAAGACTTTACACCTTCACAAGTTACCAGTTAGGAGTCTATCTTTAGCAGCTGTTGTCCCCAGAAAAGAACAGTTTGGAAGCAGAGGTGGTAGGCATGTGAGCATGTGGGCATTCTGTTTTTGGTTCAGCCCTGGTTCCTGTCCCGGGCCCATGGCAGATCAGGGGGCGGCGTGCTCCTCCCAGGCCCTGCCCACCCCTTCATACCTGCCCTTCACCTGCTGGCCTCTGAGCCTGGCCGGGACTCCCATGCGGCTGCGTCACCTCCCACCCCTGCTCTCTGTGCTCCTTACACTTCATTTCCATTCACTCTGGCCTCCTGACGAGTGCTGGGGGCCGCTAGAGACATTCTAGGCAAGCTCTTGATGCGCTTATGTTCCGCAAACGGGCTTAATTTCTACACGTCTGCATTTGACAGTAGGAACCTTTGAGATAGTCTCTCCTGATCCTGACTTCTGTAGCTCACTTCAAGAGGAGGGCATGGCAGCCCGCTCCAGTATTCTAACCTGCAGAATCCCATGGACACAAGAGCCTGGTGGGCTCCTCCATAGGGTCGCAAAGAGTCGGACATGATTGAAGTGACTTAGCATGCACACGGGCTACTGATCCTGACTTCTGTAGTGCTCATCAATTTTTAGACCTAAAAAAAAAATGTTTAGACTTGATTTTCCTTGTAATAGGGTAGGTAATAGATTCATATCAATGTACAAGAGTGTTTTACACAGTCATTAGAAAGTAGCCCCTTTTTGAACTATTTAAGCAACACCTACATGCCAGTGCTACGTTGAGTTCCCAGTTCATATTTTTGCTTCAGAATCCTCTGTGGATCCACACCCTCAAACTCTACATTTTTCCTCTGTAAACTCTAAATTTCTAATATTCTCCCAGGTGATATTTTGCCTTAAACATGTGCAGTACTGTTCTCGTTGAAACGTTAGATTTAGGAACTGTTGTACCAGAAGCCTAAGGTTGTTAAAAGAAAAAAATGTTTTCTTAGACAAAGAGCCCGCAGTTCTTTTCCGTGTGGCAGTTGAAGGTGAAACGCTCTACCTTGTGAAAAGATTTGGAAACTTGTAGCACGGGGTTCTATATTTATGTATTTCAACACAGCAGGCGTGTGTCACAGAGTCACATAAAATCCAGTAGCAACGCCATGGTGTTGAAGTCACTTGACTTTCTCAGGGCGTCCTCGGAGGGTCAGGCCTGAAAATATTTGTGGAAGGTGGATTTTAGGGGGCCAGCGTGCGCATCGTTAGGATAGTGAGCGCCCTGGGTTCTGAAGGGGAGGCCGGTTGGGGCTTGGGTCCTGGGAGCTGGCCTCACCAGCAGCCCTTCTCTGTCCCCAAGTGTCCCGCCAGCCCCCACGGTCCCTGTGTGTTGATGTTTCTGCTGGTCCCCGTGGCGGCCCTTTGACACAGCGCTCGCGTGGGAAGGACAGCCCAGGCCAGCTCTGGGTCTGGGTGCACACAGCCCAGGCGGGGCTTTCCCCGAGCAGCACCGCGTGTCATCTTGCCCGCCTGCAGACACCCCCCGGAGTCCTGACCTGCCCCCTCATCTCCTTACCCCGCAGGAGGACCCCGTTCCTAACGGCCTCCGGGCGCTTCCCGTGTTCTACGCCGCCACCATCGCCATCAATGTCTTCTCTATCATGTACACCGGAGCCCCAGGTAAGAGCCCTCGGCCAGCGGGCGTGAGAGTCCAGCCTGGGTGGTGGACTTGGGCCTGGCGCTGTTGCTGGCCGCCAGCCAGAAGCGCTACTCGTGGTCTTTACGGAGCGGAGCAAAGAACAGGAGGCACAGTTACTTGTTTTACATATTCAAGAGAGGTGTGAAACAGAAAAGCCAGAGACTTGGGTTAAAAAAAAAGACGATTAACATCCCCTTCCTGGTGCAGAGTCACAGGACGTGATGTGGCAGCCCGAACCTCCCTGAGCTGGGGGCCCGGGGGTGGGGGAGGAGGGGGCAGGTGTAAACAGTAGGTCCGCACCCTGGACAGGGTTGGGGGGCTCCCACGTGTCCACACCACAAACATCCACCCCCCACCCCCAGAACTCATCAGGCCAGTAAGTCCAGTCATCAGAGCTGTGCTGTTTCGTCCCCCAGATCCTCGAACCAGTGGTACTTCTGTTTTCAGAATTCCTCCTTTTCTTCCCGTTCTGATGGCCTGTGTTCTTTTTTCCCAAGGCCTTGGGGTGGGGCCTGGTTAAAACTCCCTTTCTTTAACCTTTTTAGTGGGTAAAATGCTTTCACACAGTATTGGTATTTGCACACATCTCCGTGTTGATGAGCTTGTAGGGGCCTCACTCAGCATCTCCGTCTGAGTGTCTGCTGAGAGGACGGTGGGGAGGGCTGCCCATTTCTCCCTGGGATGGGCCTCCTACGGCCGGATCCTGACACACCCGTCATCGTGGGGGCGCCCGGTCAGCGGAGAGGCTCTCGGTGGTGTTCTCCTTCTCGCTAATGTCCGTTAAGGATTCATACTCAGTTGTGGGCCATATCTGACAGAAATCTCCCTGTCTCTGTTGAAAAGATAAAGCTTCTGCTAAATGGTGCGTCCTTACAGTCGAAAGCACCCTCTTCCGAAATGGGGGAAATCCTTATTAATTTCGCCAGCGGGGTTTTCTCAAGGCAGTTTTTCTCAGGCTTTAATAGCCGTATCTAACTGTATGTTTGTGTACTTCACTCTTTCTGAATGGTTCTTTTAATTCTATTTCTTTTTTATTTTTGGCTGCGCTGGGTCTTGCTCGCTGCACATGGGCTCTCTCTGGCTGCGGCGAGCCAGGGCTACCCTATAGTGCGGTGCCCGGGTTTGTCACCGTGCTGGCTTTTCTTGTTGCGGAGAACGGGCTCTAGCTGCATGGGCTTCAGCAGTTGTGGTGCACGGGCTTTGCTGCCCCAAGGCACCTGGGAGCTTCCCAGCCCAGACCCATTACACCTGCGTTACAGGCGGATTTGTTACCACTGAGCCACCAGGGGTGTGCCCCACCCTGCCGTGATTCATAGCTCTGCGTAACCTTCTACTTGGGCGTCTTCTGAAGAGCATTCAGAACATGGATCTTACAGCTTTGAAGAGTTGAGGTCAGGGCTTTCAGATTTCAGGGGCAGGGTGGGGGTAGTGGCGAAGCATCACAGCTGCTTTAAGTTACATGAAAAGTGCAAGGTAAGCGTCGTGGTGAGCTGGAGAGAGGCGAGACCCTCGCCTCAGACAACAGCAGCCTGATGGCCCTTCTGGCTTGATCATTCAGAGTATGAAGTGTATTTGTCAAAGGCTATTTCCACGATCCATTAAAAAAACAAAAAGCAGAGGCGGAGGCAGAGAAAAAGCAGCTGTCCAGTGTGAAGGCCACCCCACCCCAAGTCTGCATCTCACGAAGCTTTCGCGTGGTGCTGGGCGGGCCCCGGAGGACCAGGTGGGAAGTCACCTGCCCACCCGAGCACTTGGTCTTGGTTTTACTCAGCTCCCAGAGCCCAGGTGAGCTGAGCAGAAAGACGAGCAGCCGTTGATGACCAGACGCCTCCTGCGCTAGTTATGTAAGAGATTAACAAAGGAAGGCGAGGGGCTCTTTGTCAGACAGAGTCCTAGAAATGGGAACTGGTGGAAATGAGAATCATTTCTTTCTAAATTCTGTATTTTTTTTTCCTAGCCTCTATTTCTCTCTCTCCTTGGTTCTTGATCTGAATGTCAGAAGACCACAAATGTATGATTTTTATTAAAATTTGACTTTTTCTAGACTTACCTATTTTTTCCATCACTTCTTTTTCTCATCTATAAAAAAATATTTTAATTTTTTATCTTTTGGCCATCACTTAGTTCCCGGCCCAGGGATCAAACCTGCATCCCTTACATCGGAAGTGTGCAGACTTAACCGCCGGACCACCAAGGAAGTCCCTGTTTTTCTCGTCTTTTGCTGCAGTTTTATTGCAAATTCTCTAGAAGAATCAGATTACTAAGAGATAAAATTATGCTAGAGAAATGAAACTATAAAATGAAAGAGGCAACCAAGGATAATAGAAATACTTCATCGAGAAGTTTTGAAGAATAATAAAAAATAAATGCTTTTATTGAGCTGAGTTTTAAATGAATTAACTCTTCTAGGAAATCAGTAATATTGCCAACATCTCCTGACGGGTAGGAAACAGGCACAGTGAAGCTGGCTGAGTGCTGAGGCCATGTAACTAGTGAGGCATAGAGCAGACTTGAAAGTGGGCAGCCTACTTCCAAGCCCCCGTTAGCGTATTCCGTTGGCACGTGACAGGGCAGGGTCAGACACCCAGCATCTGGTCCCTGATGTCACCGTAAATGACGATCAGAATACATCGGCCTCATACATTCTTTCCTTTCTCCTCACTCTCTTTAAAGATGGCTTCCAGGGAGTTCCCTGGCTGTGCAGTGGTTACGGCTTGGTGCTTTTACTGCCAGGGCCCGGGTTCAATCCCCGGCTGGGGAACTAAGATCCCACGAGCCATGAAGCTCAGCACCCCCCTCAAGAAAAGGCTTCTAATATATTTGGAAATGATGTGGTTTTGTATCTATTTAATGTCCAGGTAGTGTGAAGAGGGTGGCTGCCCCTTTGTTTGGGAATATTGGGAAGTCGGTACGAGAACCTTGGTGATGGATACTCACCTGGGAACACAGTCGAAGCTCCCCGTGCTGGGAGAGCCCGTCGCTTCCTCTCCCCGAGCCTCTGCACCTCATAAAGCAGAGACGGGTGAGCAGGAACCGCTGTGAAAGGGAGGCCACATGACAGGAGGTGACGAGGGCAGAGCGCTGAGCTCGGGGGCTGCTCACGATATGCTCAGGGGTCTGGGGGGCGCGGTTTCCTTCCCTGCCATCGGTCATCTCTTCAGCCTCACGTCTCCAGCGTGTCCTGAGTCAGCTCGTCTCTGTCTCCCCACACACGCTGCTGTGGGAGCTTTTCCTTACTTGAAGTTTGGGGGTGAGGGGCTTTGCATAGGGAAGGAAGGAGGTCAGGACAGAGGGTCCAGCCAGAGTCCGAAAAGGACTTTGCTGAGGTCTTGCTCTGGGGAGTGTTTCTAGAATACCCATCCAGTAGTTGAGTCCAAATCCTATTTTTATTTAAACATTGAAGGTTAACTTCGCCCTTGAAACTAAGACATTAATTCCATCCTGTTTCCTCATGCCGGCTTCTCTGCCGTCCAGCTGGGTCGTCTGTAGCCCTGGTGTCATATCTAGGGACAAGTGAGCCGGGAAGACCCAGTCCTCTGCCTTTCTCACAACTGGCCGGCCTTTCAGCCGATTTTGAGATTTAATCTTCTAGTCCTTTTCTTCCTTAAAATGTTTCCATTCAGTGTAAGGGGCCTTAGAGATAAGAGGAAAGAATGAAATGTTCTGACAGAGAGTGGTGGCATCAACCTAACCCTGTTGCAACTTTCAGAGACTCTGGTAAGTGGCACTTTTCCCTGTGAGTTGGACCCGGTGGGTCCCCGTGGGCTGAGTCACGGAGCTTTGGTTTGACTTCCTCCCTTCCTCCTCCCTAAATTATTTTGAAGTTGTTTATATCTTGGGCCTAGTTTGATTTGTTTCACTTTGCGTTTGACGTGACTTGTCTCAGAAGTCGTCCTCATACTTCAGAGACCGAGTTAGCGCTCTTCAAAGATTGTCTTTGCCTTTTTGTCCTTAAAAAAATAATTCACAAGAAGCAAAAATAACTTGAGGAAATAAAGTGGGTTGGGTTGGATAAATCACTTGGGTTGGGTTGGATACAAGCCTGAAGTTTATTTTTGATGAAGGGCTTCAGCTGGCGGGACCTGGTTTTTGTTCTGCCTTTCTAGAACAAATGCTGAGTGAGGCTCATGGCACACGGCTTTGTGGAGTCAGAGCAGACTAGCTAATGACGCTTCCCACGTCCAAGTGTGGTCCCTGCACCAGGAGCATTGGCGTCACGTGGTCACTTGTCAGAAATGCAGATCCTCAGGCTTAGACCCGCTGAACCAGAAACACAGCCCAGCAGTCCAGGTTTATGGGATGGAGCGCTCGGGGTGACCTGATGCTTGTGCGTTTGGAGGGTCCCTGCTCTAACCACCTCTTTACCTATTGTTGTTCTTCAGTTGCTAAGTTGTGTCTGACTTCTTGCAACCCCATGGACTGCAGCACACCAGGCTTCCCTGCCCTCTGCTATCTCCTGGAGTCTGCTCAGATTCATGTCCATTGAGTCAGTGGTTCCATCCAACCATCTCATCCTCTTCTGCCCTCTTCTCCTCTTGCCCTCAATCTTTCCCAGCATCAGGGTCTTGTCTAGTGAGTAGGCTCTTTGCATCAGGTGACCAAAGTTGGAGCTTCAGCTTCAGCATCAGTCCCTCCAGTGAATATTCGGGGTTGATTTCCTTTAGGATGGACTGGTTTGATCTCCTTTCTCCAACACCACAGTTCAAAGGCATCAATTCTTTGGAGGTCAGCCTTCTTTATGGTCCAAGTCTCACATCCATAAAGGACTACAAGAAAAACCAGAGCTTTGACTATACAGACCACTTTATCTAATAAGCCTAACCCTAATCCGAACCCTAGTAATATGATCCTTTCACCATAAATGCTGCTATCTTATCACAGTCCTTATGTAAAAAGGTGCTCTTCAAAAGCCCTAACTCCTCACCAGCAGATGAATTGTCTGACTCCACCAGGCCTAAGTTGTCTGGCTTCCCCAAAGTGGTCTGTGCCTGAGATGGGCTGCCTTCTCCTCCTCTTCCTCCCTCTCCCCTCGTCCCCTTTCTCCATCTTCTCTCTCCTCCCCCTCCTCCTTCTCCCCTCCCCCTCCCTCTGCCCCCCACTCCCCTCCCCTTCCCCCTCCTCCCACCCCCTCCCTCTCCTCCTTCTCCCTTCCTCCCCCTTCTCTATCTTCTCTTCCTTTCCCAGCTGCTCTCTCCCCCCATTCTCCCTCTCCCCTCCTCTTTCCCCTCCTCCCACTCCCCTCCCCCTCCTCCTCCCCTCCTCCCCTTCTCCATCTTCTCTTCCTTTCCCACCTGCTCTCTCTCCCCCTCCTCCTCCCTCTTCTTCCCACTCCCCTCCCCCTCCTCCCTCTCCCCCTCCTTCTCCATCTTCTCTCCCCTCCCCCTCCCCCTCCATCTCCCCTCCCCCTCCATCTCCTCCCCCACCTCCCCCTCCATCTCCTCTTCCCCTCCTCGCCCTTCTCTTCCTTTCCCAGCCTCTCCCTCTCCCCTCCTTCTCCATCTTCTCTCCCCTCCCCCTCCATCTCCCCCTCCCCCTCCATCTCCTCCCCCACCTCCCCCTCCATCTCCTCTTCCCCTCCTCGCCCTTCTCTTCCTTTCCCAGCCTCTCCCTCTCCCCTCCATGTCCTCCTCCTCTTCCTCCCCTAGTGCAGCCTTCTGGTCCAGCCCCAGGGAACCCAGAGCATCAGGCACCCCTTGAGTCCCTGCTGACTCAGGAGAAAGATCTTGGTTCCCAGAGATGCTCTGTGTTCTGTGTTGAATTTTTACATTCCGAGCTGTAGGGAGCAGGCATTGGAGCTGGGGTGGTTCCCAGCCCTGGGTGGGGAAGGCCTGGGCTGAGAAGAGTCTCCAATTTCACTCAGAGCAGGATTCAGAACAGAGTGATTTGAACTCACTTCCTTCTCAGAACTGTTGTAAGTAAACCCTGGTTTGAGAAAGCTAGTACCATATGCAGGGGGAAGAAAAATCCCAATTATAAGACAGATTAGGAAAGAGCATTTTATAATTTCAAAGTGGTGCTTCATCTTCCTAAAGTTGCCCCAGGATTTCTCTTACCTAGGGAGCTCCTCCAGTGCTTTGAACATGTTGATCTGAAACAGAACAAAAACTGGTGACTCCATTTATCAGGGAGGGAGGACTGGCAAAAAGCGATTCTTCAGATGAGGTCTGCATGTGTGTGTGTGTGAGTTACTGTGGGAAAATGTCCAGAGTATACAGTTACGTGAGAAGTGCAGGCCCAGAACAATATATACAGTACAGTCTACATCTACTCAATTGAAGGCAAAGTAAGAGAAATCCACACACACTCTGCACTACATGTTCGTTTATCTCTAGAAAATGCCCGGGAAGATACATACCAAATATTTATCAGTGTTTCTCTGGGAAGTGGGTTCAAGAGGGGAGGACAGGAGGCATTTTCATATTTGTACATCCTACAGTTTTGTATGGCTGATTTTTAAAAAGTTTTTAAATTATATTGGAGTATAGTTGATTTACTGCATTATGTTAGTTTTAAGTGAACAGCAAAGTGGTTCAGTTATACATGAATCTGTTTTCCTTCAGATTCTTTTCCCATACAGGTTAGTACAGGATATTGAGCAGAGGTCCCTGTGCTGTACAGTAGGTAGGGCGGGTTGATTATCTATGGCTGATCTTTTTTAATCTTGTATTATTTATAAAATTCAACCAGAGAAAGGGAGAAGAGAGGGTGCTGGCGAGGTGGGTGAGAGGTGTAAGGGACTAACATGGGCTCGAGCCGGAGGGGTCTGGAGAAGCCTCATTTTCCCGCGGTAACTAACACACACACGCCACGTGGACCTCATCTGTAGAATCGCTTTTTACTAGTCCTCTCTTCGCTAATAAATGGAGTCACTAGTTTGGGTTTTGTTGTAGACCAACATGTTCAAAGCATCAGATTTTAACAGTGATAGTTGTACGTGAAAAATAAGCGCTGTACCAAAAAGAAAGGACTCCGGAAGACCATGAGTGGGTCTAACGGTTCTCTGTACTTCCTCCCCAAGTCCGTTGGATATTCTGATCTTCAGGGGGTTTGGGAGAGAATTGCAAGGATGCCTGAGGTTTGAGCTGAATCACTATTCATCATATCTTTGCTGTTCAGAAAATGAAAGAGCTGGACATAAAAGGCTACTGAGGGCTGGAGCCAGGCCTGGGCTTCCGCGCGCCCAGTGCGGGCTCCTGGCCGCCGCTCCTGGCCGAGGGACGGAGCAGTTCAGGCCCAAGCTGTGCCCTACTTTGCCTCCCCCGGGTGCGGCCGAGCCTCAGCGCCCTCTTGAGCATCTTATCCGAGGATAATCTGAGACCCTAGCAGGAAGGCCACTCAGTACCAAGTATTTTTGTCAAAAATTTTATTGTAAAAAAGTCTACCTTGAATTTTCAGAAGGAAAAAAGTTTTCCCCTGAAAATACATTGATTGAAGGGCTTTTCTGTGCTGGATTTTTGCATTTCATTGATTTTTTTATCCGTGAAACTTGGCTTCTGTATATTTCGTACAAGTTAGAGCTGGGTCCCATAACTATTAGTCAGCATCTCTTGCATGAGGCTTTGAAAGTAAGTCGTGCTGCTCTTTTTTTTTTAATCGGAGCATAGTTGATTTACAGTGTTGTATTTGTTTCAGGTGTACAGCACAGTTAATCAGGGTTATATACATATGCCTAACACATGTAATACATAACATGTATAACATATAAATACATAACTATATAAGTACATAATATATAAGTCATATATAATATAAATTATATAACTTAATATAATTATATAATTACATATTAAGCATATAATATTATATAATATACTTTTATTTTTTTAATATAAATTTATTTTAATTAGAGGTTAATTACTTTACAGTATTGTATTGGTTTTGCCATACATCAACATGATTCTGCCACAGGTATACATGTGTTCCCACATACTCTTAATGTGTAATATCGTGTATTATATACCATATGTATTCTTTTTCAGGTTCTTTTCCCTTTAAGATTTAACCTTATAGGTTATTATATAATGTTGAGTATAGTTTCCTATGCTATGTAATAGGTCCTTGTGGCTTATCTATTTTATATATAGTAATGTGTATCTGCTGGGCTTCCCAGGTAGCTCTAGTGGTAAAGAATCCGCCTGCCAATGCAGGAGACCTAAGAGATGCAGGTTTGATCCCTGGATCGGGACGATCCCCTGGAGAAGGGAATGGCAACCCACTCCAGTATTCTTGCCTGGAGAACCCCATGGACAGAGGAGCCTGGCGGGCTACAGTCCATGGGGTCGCAGAGTCAAGACCCGACTGAAGCGACTGAGTACGCATAGTGTATATCTGTTAATCCCAAACTCCTGGTTTATTCCTCCCTCCTTTCCCCTTTATAAGCAGACGTTTATTTTCTATGTCTGTGGGTCTGTTTCTCTTTTGTATATATGTTCATGCTGGTGTGTGCTCTTGATGCTGTTAATTTGCTAAACTGCTGGAATAGTTCAGTAAGATCCAGTCCCCATTCTGTTCCTCTCTCTCTCTTTCTCACCATCAGCAACTCACCCATCTTCCTGGTTCCTTTGCTCTTCGCCATCTTGCCCCACCCCTGGCTTTTTTCCCGTGTCTCCCGCCCCCTCACCCTCTGATCTTCCATCCAGTCCTGTGACTCAGAGGGTGGCTCCGGAGCTTCCTGGCCACTTTCTAGGCCAAACCGATGGTGAAGGCGGTCGTGATGGTAACGGTTCAGGAGCAGGTGACCTTGTGGCTCATCATCCCCGCGAAGCGTTGTGAGCCTTGAGTGTAGCCAGCCTCAGCCTGTCCCTTTCGGGTGTGGGTCCTGATGCCCTCCGGAGCCTGTGTAACTTCAGTACAGAGATGGCCTGGAAGGAGCACATGGAGCGGCCCTGCTCTGCCCTGCTGTGGGCTCTGCTCAGAGGGGATGGAGGAGAAGGGGGCCTGGGAGCAACAGTGTCCACTCGTTCAGACACTCATCTCTCCAGCTCCCGGGCTTCATGCCCCTCCCCCAGGATCCAGAGCTCACCTGTCTTGGATCAGGTTAAGGTGGTGAGGCCAAAGTAGCCCAAGTGTCAAGTTCATCATCAGCTCAACCAGAAGTCGCAAAGCAGACGGGGAGGACTCTTCAAATGCCAGGTAGTTTTAAGCCGCAGTTGGTTTGATGTTGGTAATTAACAGTTACCATTCAGTTCAGCAAGAAACCACATCGGCGTGGTCCTTCCCCGTGTCCGGACACTGACACGCAGACACAGAGCAGAAGCGGGGAGCCCCAGCCACAGGCACGGCCGAGTGAGGTCAGCCTGAGTGGTTTTATAAGCAGCTCCAAGCCTGGATCCGGAGACAGAGCCAGGGCTGGGGTGGGGCTGCCGGCCGCCCCAGCGCAGCCCCATGTGGGGCCTTGCTTGCTGGCGTGTCCGGGTGCTGGATGGTGGAGCCGCCTGGCTACTGAGTGTCTGCTCCCACCAGTGACCCTTCCACGGTGCCAAGGCTGGGTGATTCTGGTTCTTACTTTCCATACTTGTATATGCTAATCCTGACTCCCCATTTAGAGTATTAACTACCCATTCTCCCTCTTACCATTACCAAAATGTCTAATAATACCTTACCTGAATAATTTTCAGTTGATTTATATATATATATATATATATATATAGACAGAGAGAGAGAGAGAGAGAGAGAGAGAGAGAGAGAGAGAGAATGGTTCTTGTCCAACTCTTTGCAACCTTATGGACTGTAGCCCTTCAGGCTCCTCTGTCCATGGGATTCTCCAGGCAAGAATACTGGAGTGGGTTGCCATTCCCTTCTCCAGGGGATCTTCCCAACCCAGGGATCAGACTCAGGTCTCCTGCACTGCAGGTGGATTCTTTACCGTCTGAGCCACCCTTACTTTTTATAGAATGGTTAACAGTGAGCAATTATATGCCAATGAAAAAAATAATGGAAAAAAAGAAAGTCAGTTTTATATTTAAAAAAAAAGAACAGTTAATAGTAACAAAGCCTGCAGCATTAGAGGTTTATTTAAGAGCAGAGTTTTAAACAGTTCATTTATTTCAAACTTTAAAAAAAGTTTAACAATTTACAAAAGTGTGTGCTTATTATAAATTTTCAAAGTTAGCAGTATGAAAGCAGAAAGTAAGTGCTATAGGAGCCTTTAGCAAACGAACAAGCAGATACATAGACCTGATTTTGCTTCCCAAATGACTGAGTTTCTGCTTTTCAAGTTATTGAAGTTTTTTTACAGTTTTTTTTTCTTTGCCTTCTCTGTTTTTGTCATTATCCATGTGCTTGTGACTAAGAGCCCTTCTCTCCTTCTATTTAGAAAGAATGTGGTATAGTGCTGAAGGCCTCGGGCTTGGGAGTGAGATGCCGGGTGGGTGGCCTTGTGCTTAAGATGGATAGTGTACAGCACAGGGAGAGACCCCTCCTGTTTCCCATCCCTCCACAGGAGTGACCGCTGGTTCTTCCCAGAACTTTTACGATCTGTTCAGGAGTGTACACTTGGCCGTGGCGGGGAAACGGCAGTGTTTCTCTTCTAGACATAAGTTGGGTGGTGCTGCACACACCGTGATCTCGCTGGCCTTTCTCACTTGACTAGACAAGAGCATCTCTTCTTATCAGTCCATTTATCTCGACCTTATTTTATGCTACGCGCCACGCTGACTCCACGCTTCCATGATGATGCGTGGATCACTTGTCTTACAAACTCTTCCTGTTACAGGCAGTGCTCTAGTGAGTGCTCTCGTGCCTGTCGCCTTGTGCCTGTGCGAGGGGGCATCTGTGAGTGTCTGCATCACACCTGTGTCACCAGGGGAGCTGGGCTCGGGGCCCTGCAGGGCAGGGAAGCCTGATGTCTCTCCACCTTCCACCTTTTTCTTGACTGAGGGAATGGCAACTCTGTGTGCTGGACCGGACAGCAGTGAAAAGCTTTTATGTGTTGTAATTCCATGAGTTGGCCCTTGAAAGAAGAATTGAGCTTGAAAGTCAGTGTCCTTTGAAAACACTTTTCTATCTGACTTTTTTTTTTTTTAAACAATAAAAGGGTTTATTTATGCATATGAAAGCCTTCACAGAAAAGAAATGAGCACTCAGAGAAGCAGTTAGACTTCAGGACTTATGTACCGTTTTGACAGAGGGTGATAAATTATGGAAAGAGGCCAGGAAACATACGGAGGAAGCTAACAGGAGAGAAGACAGCGTGGCAAGGTCTGTTTGTGCAGACCCATCTTGGTGGTGGTGCCAGGTCTCCAGTGATGGGAGTCACTCTCCTCTTTCTGGAACAAGGAAGGCACGTTTCTCCCAAGAAATTTATGCCCTGCTGTCCAGCAGTTACAAAGCGGAGCAGCAGACTCTTCCTGCGTCTGCTGTTTCTCAATTTAAGCTGACTTTAAAAAAGGTTTGTGTGTGTGGTCCAAGCGTCATGTCCATTTAAAGCCGGGCTGCTGACTATTGAGAAACCAGAGAGGCGGCCGCCAGCCTTGCTGTGGCCGCTGCAGCCCTGGGCTACGGGCTGCCCTGGGGAGGCGGGGGCGGGCATCGGGAGGGAAGACAGACCCCTTCTTGCCCCCGTTTGTCCACTCGGGAATTTAGGTATTGAGATAATACTGTAAATGGGTTTATTCCCAACTTAATATGTCGTTTGTGCCAAGTTGGTCACTTTTTAATGATCAGCTTACTCACTGAGTTAACAACAGAGTCACAAGGCAAATAGTACATCTCCATTATTTCTTTACAATTTTATAATTCATTTATTTGGCTGCGTCGGGTCTTCGTCGTGGGCTTTCTCTACTTGTGGAGAGGGGCTACTCCTTGTCGTGGTACATGGGCTTCTCACTGCAGTGGCTTCTCTTGAGGAGCTCTAGTGCCCGAGAGCAACCGGGCCGCAGGATGCATGGGCTCAGTCGTTGTGGCACACAGGCTTAGTTGCTCCGAGGCATGTGGAGTCTTCCTGGACCAGGGGCCCATGTCCCCTACACTGAGAGGTGGATTCTTATCCACCACATCACCCAGGAAGTCCCAGTCGTGAGTCTTAAACACAAGACTTTGTTCCCCAGAAGAAGTCTAGCACAGTGTTGTGGCTGAGAGTTTTATTAAACACAGAATCCAGATGATGCACTTCAGGGCCAGCGCATGGCAGGAGTGGGGATGTCACACCCGGCCTTGGAGACGTGTCCCGTGACAGCTGTGTCCCCTCTGTCCCCAGTGATGGGCCTGGTCCTCCCCATGTGGGCGATCGCCCTCATCTCCTTCGGGGTCGCGCTGCTGTTCGCCCTCTTCGTGTGGCTCTTTGTGTGTCCGTGGATGCGGAGGAAGATAACAGGTAAGTGCTCTTCTGTTCTTCTGATTTGCACAAAGGCTCTGATTCCTAAGCCTGCAGGCATCATGCACCGTGATCCTAAGTGCCAGAGGGAACACGACCACGGTCAGGCCGGGCCCTGTCTCAGGGCGCCTGCCTGCTTTCTGGCTCAGACTTTTCCTGGATAACTTGGGATCCTGGTAAGAATGAGGTCCTCGTTGCCGTGGGTAACGGCAGGTAGCAAATCAGCAGCATAGCACTGCCCTCCCTCAAGAATGGTGAAAGGTAAAAAGAGCAGATTCTGAGTGTGATAACTGGAATTCCCACGCATCTCTGGTGAAACAAAAACTGGTACAACGATGGGAAAAGTTCGTTTAGCAGTTTCCTATGAAGTTAAGCAAACATTCACCATATGACTTAAGTAATTCCACCCCTAGGTGTTTATCCAAGAGAAGAAGTGAGACTCGTACACAGATTAAGTCATACTAGCCAAGAAGTGGAGACAAGCCACAGGCCCGTTAACAAGTGGGTGGATGACCAAACTCTTCATACAGCAGAGGGCGGAGGAGCAATGAAGAGGGTGAACTCCCAGGAGGAGCCACGCACAAACAAACTCATCCTGCAGGGCTCCAGAGGGCACCAGTCCACAGCCACAGAAACCAGTGGCTGCTGGAGTCACTGCAGAAGGGGATGTGGGGGGACTCTGCAGGGACAGGAGGGGGCTTTAGAGACAGAAGGGCACTTTAGGGACAGAAAACAGAGCTCTGCAGGCACAGGAGGGAACCTTGCAGGACTGTCTTAATTGGGGGGTAGTTATAGTCTGTATTCGTTTGTCACAGGTCATCTACCTGCACATTTTAAAAGGCATAAATTTCATCGTACGGAAATTATACCTCTGTGAAAGCAGTTTTTTAAAAAAGAAGATCCTGGCTTAGAAAACTGCAGCAGCTATTTTCCTGTCACTGGCAACATGACTGAATTCCAAGCCTTATGGCCACACGCTTTACAGGGCTCACAAAAGAAAAGAAGTATTTCCTTTTGGCCTCAGAGTGTACCTTACAATCATGGTTTGATCCGGACATATCTGAATTTGAAACCCACATTTCAAAGAAAAACTGAACAACCGAGGAGACGTTACCATGCTTATGATGGGAAGGCTCAATACCGGAAAGATGTCCGTTCTCAAATCAATCTGTACATTTAATGCACAAAAATCCCAGCAGGATATTTTGTAGATTTAGACAAGTCACTTTAAAAATGTATATGGAGGACTTCCCTGGTGGTCAGCCTGCCATTGCAGGGGACGGGACCCTAGGAGGATCCCTCATGCCGAGAGCAGCTGAGCCTGTGAGCCATAATGAAGGGACGCCCCGCCTCCCCCATCGGTGCAACTAGAGGAAGCCCTCACTCAGCAACGAAGACCCAACATAGCCAAAAAGAAACAATTCATTAATTTAAAAAATTTTATAGGGAAAGGGACTGGAATGGCCAAAACAAATTTGGAGAAGAGTAAAGATGAAGGACCCATGCCACAAAAAGCTACAGGAGAGTGTGGAACTGGCGAAGGGATAAACACCTAGATTAACAGAACAGGATAAAGTCCAGAAACAGACGTGCAAATATGGCCAAGTGATTTTCAACAGAGTCAGTTGCTGAAAATCACTGATACAATCAATGATACTGGGATAACTGGGCATCAAATGCCAAAAAAAGAACCTTGACCTAAAGCCTAACACCTTGGGGAAAAAAAAATTAACTCAAGATGCATCATAAGTATAAATAGAAAACTATGAAACTTTGGAAGCAAAAAGAGGAAAACTTTTGGGACCTTGGGTAGAGCAAAGAATGTTTAGGTTTGATACCAAAAACACAGTTCATAAAAGAAGTTGGTAAATTGCACTTCATCAAAATTAGAAACCGTTGCCGTCTACGAAACACTATGAAGAGAAAAGACAAGCTGCGGACTGGGAGAAGGTGTTTGCAAGGCCTCCAACAAAGGACTTGTATTCAGAACATATGAAGAAAGCTCAGAAAACAACCTGATTTAAAACAAAAACTTAAATAGCTGTTTCACCAAAAAAAGATACATGAATGGCAAATGAGTACATGAAAAGCTGCTCGACATCAGAAACAGATTAAAATCACAATGAGGTATTCCCACACATCTATTTTAATGGCTTTAAGAAAAAAAAAAAAAGGATAGTGCTAAATGCTGACAAGGATGAGGCGTGGCTGGAATGTTCATTCATGCACTCCTGGTGGGAACCAAAAGGAGTTTGATGGTTTCTTATCAGGTTAATCACTTACCCACGCCTAGGTGTTTACCCTAGAGAAACGCACATTTAAATTCACACAGAAGCCTGGAGATGAATATTTGTAGCAGCTGTATTTGCTATCACCAAAAACTAAAAGCCTGGATTATCCACAGAACACACACACACGTATTTATGGAAATAAATACATCCACATATTAGACTGCTGCTCGGCAGTGAAGACGAGGGGGCTGCTGAGCCTGCACCGGCGTGGATGAACCTCAGGCGCGTTAACCGTGCCACGTCGGAGGAGCCGGTTCCATTTACATGACATCTGGAAAAGGCAAATCTGTAGGGACAGAGACCAGACGGTAGTTGTCAAGGGCTGGGGCAGAGGGCCTGACTATAGGGGTAGGCGTTACAGGAATCTGGACTTTTAAGATTTTTTTTTTTTTTTAACGTGGACTATTTTTAAAGTCTATTGAATTTGTTACAATATTGCTTCTGTTTTATGTTTCGGTTTTTTGGCCACAAGGCACGTGGGATCTTGTGGGGATCTTAGGTCCCTGACCAAGGATTGAACCTGTGTACCCTGCATTGGGAGGTGAAGTCCCAGCCACTGGACCACCAGTGAGATCCCTAGACATTTTTTAGAATCAGAATTCTACACACACAGAGCCAGTTTGCCACGTGCAAGTTTTAAAAACTAATAATTAAAACACTACATTAGTACATACAACTTCAAACTAAGTAGCGATTTCACACTATGATGGATTCATATCCAGCTGCTTCTTCCTCTCCTGGGTAGCCGCTCCCTGCTCTTGGTTGAGAAGGAACCCCACCCCCCCACCTTAAACATCCTGCTTGTCTGGTTTAACCCCAGTGGGAGTGATAAACTAAACTTGAACGCTCTTGATGTTTAAAGCTTTTTCTGATTGTTGTTGTTCAGTTGCTAAGTCGTGTCCGACTCTGTGACCCCATGAACTGCAGCACGCCAAGGCTTCCCTGTCCTGCACTAATTCCCTGAGTTATGGACCATGAAATCTTCGCTCCCACCTTTAGGCTGTAATGTTACAGTAGGAAAATGACATTACTACCCAGTCTGGCTTGCCAAGAGATTTTTTTTTTGGCCATTGACATGTATTTTGACATTTCAACATATAGGTACCTTGTTCTATTCATTTAAATACAGACTATGGCTAAGGGCGTGGACAGTGAACTGACTGCATGTTACCGCCTGAGTGACCTTCAGCCCCGTGATTCAGTCTGTCTGGGCCTCAATTTGCTCATTTATAAAATACAGAAAATGGTAATACCTGTTTCACACGTTAACACATTTTGGGGGGACTTCCTGATGGTTCAGTGGTTAAGACTCCATGCTTCCACTGCAGAAGCCCAGGTTTGATCCTTGGTTGGGGAGCTAAGATCCGACAAACTGCACAGTGTGGCCCAAAACAAGAAAAAACAAACCAAAAAACACAGTTTAAAAAATTTGTTATTATAATCTTTACAGATATTAACTTTTCTCATCTACACTGTAAGCAGCTTGAGGTCAGAAACCTGTGTGTACCTTTATTTATTTCTTGTAGTAAACAAACTTAGTTTTTTTTTTTTTTTAAATCTGTCTTTTAGATTTAGATAAATATAGAGATAGAGGTATAAAGATTGAGGGCAGGAAGAGAAGGGGACGACAGAGGTCGAGATGGTTGGATGGCATCATCGACTCAGTGGACCTGAGTTTCAGCAAGCTCTGGGAGATGGTGAAAGACAGGGAAGCCTGGTGTGCTGTAGTCCATGGGGTCACAAAGAGTCGGGACACAACTGAGTGACTGAACAACAACAACAACAGAGACTGAAGTGATCTGTCTAGGTAAATACAGAAACGAGGGTGATGCATGAGTGTATCCGGCAGAGGAACCGAGAAGACCGTGTCCGTGTCGGTTGGGTAGGTTAGAGCTTAGCTGTTTCCTCAGGGAACTGTGAGGCAGCAAGACCAGGAATCCACATACCAGATCTGATTACCAAGAGTGCACTCCAGCTTCAAATCCACTTTTTGAAAATCCCTGGTTTCTTTTGAAAGTAGAGGATTTTTCAAAGTAAGCAGAATTTCTCTGTTCCTTTTGAGGAAAATGATTTACTTGTTTTCTAAGACTTGGTGACCTGAGGAAATCTGAGCGCAGTCTCTTGTTGAACAGAAGAAAAGCAAACAGACCCTAACAGTATGTATGAAGACAAAAAGGATAAACATTTCAGTGATTCTGAGGTCAGTTTAAGAAAACAGAAGGCCGGTCTAGATGGTTGTAGAATTTACAGAATGTTTACCTTGGGAATCAGATCTAATCCTGTCTTTTTTGTTGCTTTTGGATAAGATAACTCAGGGCTGAGCCTCCATCTTTCCCTCCGTAGCTGAATTTTCTAGCCTGTTTCCCAGATTGAATTGTCCACTTTATTTTCCCTTTTATTTTTTGTTCCCAAAGTATGAAAGTATCACGATAAATGTTTATTTTTATATTCATTCGTCAAAAATAAGAATTCTCTTCCCAAATTTTCAGTTATGACTCTTATTTTCTTCAGGCAAATTACAAAAAGAATGTGCTTTATCAAGAGCCTCTGATGAAAGTCTCAATAAAATTCAGGAAGTGGAGTCCCCAGTATTTAAAGAGCTGCCAGGTGCCAAGGCTCACGATGACAGCACTGTCCCCCTCACGGGCTCAGCTGCGGATCCCTCGGGGACCTCAGAAAGCATGTCGGGGGGTCACCACCCCCGGGCCCCATATGGTAAGTCCCTGGGGGCTGGGGTGGCACGTGGCAGAAGCAGTTTTGGGGGGACAGTTGGCCTGCATGTGGCAACGAGGCTCCAGTGCACACAAGTGTCCCCAGAGAAAACTCAGGGGCTGAAGGGCCCAGGGTTTGGTCAGTCCCAGACCAGGCTTGTTCCTGTCCCGTGACTTTCCTCCAAGAGCCATTTACCTGCAGTCTCCCAGCAGCATCTCTGGGCCCCTCAGCTGTGTCTTCCACATGCAGTCAACTAACTGCCGGAGATCGGATTATCAGTTTATCCAGCTTTGTATACAAACACCTTCCTCCTGGGAGATGCAGAGAGAAAGCTGACGTTGGAACCGGGGCGGTAGTCCCACTAGAGAATCACAGAAACCATCAGGGCCGTAGCGGGGGTCCTCTCTCCCACAGTGTTTGTGGACAGTGATGGGCCAGCTCCTGCCTCTGCCAGGCCCGCCTCCCTGCAGGGGTGCTGGCACCGCGGTCCAGGCTGGATCTGCAACTTGGCCAAGAAAGAGAATGATCTCTGCCAACTGATCTGACAGACCGCCTTTGACTGTGTCCACCAGCCTTTTTTTTTAATTGAAGTATATGGTTGATTAAACAGCATGGTAACTTCTGCTGTACAGCAAAGTGATATATATGTGTGTGTATACATATATATATATATGCACATCCTTTTAAAAAATATTCTTTTCCATTATGGGTTTATTACAGGATATTGAATATAGTTCCCTGTACAGTAGGACCTTGTTTATCCTTCCTATGAGCTTACATCTGCTAGCCCCAGCCTCTCACTCCATCCCTCCTCCATTCCTCCTGCCCCAAGAACCGGTCTGTTCTCTCCCTGTGACTGTTCCTCTTTCATAGGTGGGTTCGTGTCCTATTTTTAAGGAGCACTTGGAGTGTGTATCTCACAGGAAATGGGGCAAGTTTTCTGTAAAATAAGCTCCTGATACGGATCCTCCTCCTACCCGTTCCTGGAAAAGGAAAGAGTGCTTCCGCATTTTAGGAGAGTGCAGCATCGTCTTTTAACTGCCATGCCGTGTTGTTAGTTTTACCCTTTGCTGTATGTTTCCAAGTTTCCCTTTTTATTTTTACCATACTGCATGGCCTGCTTAGTCAAGTTGGAAAATAAAGAGTACGGTGGGAAAATGCAAAAACCCTCACTGTCCAGCCTTCCTGAGCTGACATGGTGGCCCCACAGCACCCCAGGCGTGGACTCAGTCTGTCCCTTGTCTCTGCAGGACGGGCTCAGTCTATCCCTTGTCCCCTTCAGGCCAGGCTCAGTCTGTCCCTTGTCCCCGCAGGCCAGGCTCAGTCTATGTTTGTCCCCACAGGCCGGGCGCTGTCCATGACGCACGGCACCACCAAGTCGCCCGTATCCAACGGGACCTTCGGCTTCGACGGCACGGCGCGGGCCGATGGCCACGTGTACCACACGGTGCACAAGGACTCGGGGCTCTACAAGGACCTGCTGCACCGCATCCGCGACGAGCGGCCGGCCGACGGGGCCCCGCGGCAGCTGCGGCGCAACAACAGCTACACGTGCTACACGGCGGCCATCTGCGGGCTGCCCGGCCTGGCCACACGCCGCGGCGACACGCCCGCGCCCGAGGACAGCGAGAAGCTGGTGGCCGATGCCGTGGCCTACTCGCGCCGCCGGCTGCGCTACGACAGCTACTCCAGCTACTGCAACGCTGTGGCCGAGGCGGAGATCGAGGCCGAGGAGGGCGGCGTGGAGGTCCGGCTGGCGCCCCCACTGGCCGAGCCCGAGCCGCCGCGCGACGACCCGGCGGACGAGGAGAAGGAGGAGAAGGACTCACCCGAGGTGCACCTGCTCTTCCACTTCCTGCAGGTCCTCACCGCCTGCTTCGGCTCCTTCGCGCATGGCGGAAATGATGTGAGGTCAGAACTTGGGCGGGGCGGGGGCGGGTCAGGGCGGGGCCGGGGTGGGGATGGGTGATGGGCGTGGTCTTGTGAAGCGGTGGGGTGAGGGGAGGGGCCTGGTGATGGTGAGGGGCGGGGTCAGGGTGAGGAGGCGGGGCGGGCACAGCAGATACCTGGCCCACCCTGGAACCACGCGGGTGGCAACTGCCCGGGGTGTGCCAACGCCAGGTTTTGTCCACAAGTGCAGCACCTGCATCTTCATCGCGCAGATCTTTGAGTGAACCAGATGCAGGGAGAGTTGGCCTGGGGTCAGAAATCACAACAGGTGGAATCAGTAGAGCTGGGCTTGGAGCCCTGATTCTGCCCAAGCTGTCCCGGCTTCCTACCCTAGCCGGAGTCCAGTGCCATTTGGCATCAGTGCCTTTTGGTTTTGAGGCAGAGAGAGAAGTACCCAGGTTCCCCCAAGTTGTACAAGGGTCATATGTGAGCAAATAGCTCCTGCAGTGGAGCAGACCGCGTTGCGTGTCAGAAGGGGGAAGTGGGAGACCCCGGGGGCCGCTGTGTTGGATGGCCGCTCCAGTCAGGAGGGTCCCCAAGGGACACCTGCAGGGACTGAGGGCACAGCTATGACGGCATCTTTGGAGAACCTTCCGGAAGAGGGGAAAGCACTGCAAGGCCAAGGCAGGAGTGTGCCTGGTGGGTTTTCCGGAAAGAATCACTAGCAAGAGCATGGAGAGCTCAGGTCAGCTGGGCATGCAGGCCAGAATGTGTAGGAGTGCATAGAGTCTGGCCAGGCATCCGGATCAGTCACTGAATTTTCCAAAGCCTTGGTGTCCCAATCTGTGAAATGGGGGTAAAACTAGTACCAACGCAGGAGATTTCTATGAGGATTAAGGGGAGGTGCTTATATAATAAGATAAGAACAGTCCTTTCCCATAATCAATGTCCAGACATTTTCACTATTATAGTTATTATGCAGCCTAATGTTTCCGTCCAAACGAGGGAAATGTGCCATCATTTTATATATTTTTTTATTTTATTTTTTTTTCATCATTATATTTTTTTGGCCCAGTTATATGACTCCATTTTACACCATGTGCAGCTGCATTTCTGTTCTTTTTAAAAGATGTCTTCTAGCCACACAAAGAGGCCTGGACAGCTTATGTTCTGCTCAGCGTCACCTAGGCATTGCCATCTTATTTTATTGGGGTCACTATGTTCTGTCCTCTCTTAATAATTTTTTACTCCCCTCCACCACCAGCCCACTTCCTCCTCCTTATCACAAATTATTTATGGAAAGCCTGGTACCAGCAACACGTTATGAATTGGATCCCTTTCCTTTAGAACTAAGTTCCAGTTAAGGAGACAAGAAAGGCATACTCCTGGGAAAGTAACAGAACACCCCAAAACAGCATTTCAAGGCCAAGGAAGAGTCTAGGCGGTAGCTGCCGCAGGTGGCCAGAGTGTAGAGCAGCTGTTTGCAGTTTGGAGGCTGATCTTCAGGCTTTTGAGCAGGGATGTAGTCTGATGAAAGCAAGGTTTAGAAATAACAGTGTAGCAGTGAGGAGGGGGCTTCTGTTTACTCAACAAGTGGGTGTTAAGTGTGTACCAGTCCTCAGAGCTGAGGCACTTGTAACTTACTCCAGGCCTACTCAGAACAGTCCTTTGTAGTCCTAAGTGAAAGGAAGTGAAAGTGTTAGTTACTCAGTCATGTGGGATGCTTTGTGACCCCATGGACTGTAGCCTGCCAGGCTGCTTTGTCCAAAGAATTCTCCAGGCCAGATTACTGGAATGGGTAGCCACTCTCTTTTTCCTAGGGATCTTCCCTACCCAGGGATCGAACCTGGGTCTCCCACACTGCAGGCAGATTCTTTACCGTCTGAGCCACAGGGAAGCCTGCAGTTCTAAGTGATACCCCTCAGAGACCGGGAATCTGAAGCTCAGAAATGTGACTCTTGCCCAGGGCCACGCAGTTAGAGAGACGCCAACGTGGGAAGACAGCTCTCTGTGACTCGGTCTCCAGACTGTGGAGGGTGGGCTGGAACCACAGGCGTCATTCAAAGCCTGTAGGGAGCTTGGGAGTTATCACTACATCCTGACAGCAAGCGAAAACCAAATAGACTGAAAAGTCAACAACTCTTCTTGGATCTCAAAGGGAGAGGAGAGCACAGGACAAACCACTGCCCCCAGGGTCGGAGAGGCAAAGATGCAGGGAGTCCTGGAGGAGGGACTCAGGAGTGGATACTGTGCTGAGGGCCATGGAATCCTGGACTGGAGCAATGGGCCCTGGAGGCTCAGGGGGGACAAGTAGAGTTAAGGCTCTGGGGGACCCAGGGTAGGGGGGGCCCACTATCCAGAAGCCCTAACAGTGAGTATCAGGGAAGAGGAATCCCTCCTGCCCTGGGGGGGAAGGAAAGCAGCCACTAGACAGAACAGAGATCGTGTGCTTAGCCAGGCTGCACTCAGGAGACACCGGGTCACCAGAGCCCAGCCTGCAGGGGATTACTACAGGCTAACTGACCTGGAAGGGGAAACACACTCCAGACTGCCCTTGGCTTCCCCTCCGGAGAAGGTAAACTCCCAACTCCAGCCATCCTGTCTCACATAAGGAGGGAGGAAATACTGAGAAACACTTGCCAAGTTCACAGCTCAGAGGCACAGTCTCAGTGAGAGACCAAGACCTCATCAAAGGGGTCATCAAAGGACCCACAGAAGGCTTCTCCATTCCCCAGACCCACCACATCACTAACAACCTATTGACAGCAGTTCCTTCTACCCAAGACATCGCATCTGCATATCAAGAAAAATTTCCGAGGCACACCAAAAAGCGAAAAACACAACTGGCAGAGACAGAGCAAATAGCAGAACCGATATGGGGGAGATGTTAGAATTATCAGACCAGGAAATTTAAAACAACTATGATTCATATGCTGAGGTATCTGATGGACAAAATAGGCATCCATTAGATGGACAGGTAAGCAGACAGATGAGAATCCTAAGAGAACCAAAAAGAAACACTGGAGATCAAAAGCACTGTAATAGAAAGGAAGAACGCAGGGGGCTTTCCTGGTGGCTCAGTTGTTTAAAATCCACCTGCCAATGCAAGAGACATGGGTTTGATCCCTGGGCCAGGAAGATGTCACATACCATGAAGCAACTGAGCCTGTTGAGCCTGTGTTCTAGAGCCTGAGAGCTGCAACTACTGAGCCCATGCTCTAGAGCCTGTGCTCCCGAAAAGAGAAGCCACCACAGTAAGAAGCTTGTGCATTGCAACTGGAGAGTAGCCCTGCTGGCCACAACTAGAGAAAAGCCCTCATAGCAACAAAGACCCAGCAGAGCCAAAAATAAATAAATAAATAAAATTATCTTTAAAAAATGATGAATGCCTTTGATGGGTTTATTAGTAGACTGGACACAGCTAAGGAAAGAATCTCTTAGCTTGAGGGTGTGTCCATATAATCTCAAAAAGCAGAGAGAACATAGATCGAAGAAACACAGAACAGAACACTGAAGGAACCCGGGAACTACAAAAGGCGCGGTGTAATGAGAAGAGCAGCAGGAGACGGAAAGAAAGGAACACAGGAGATGCCTGCCTGAGTCACGGCAGCAGCAGGGTCTCTGTAAGTTGATGTCAGACATCAGACCGCAGATCAGGAAGCTCAGAGAGCGCCAAGCAGGACAGATACACAAGAAGTACACGTTGGCACATCAGACTTAAACTTCGAAAAATCAGAGATACAGAGGTATCTATAGATATAGAGGGACAAAGATAAAAATTATATATGACTTCCCCTCAACCCTGCAATCAAGAGAGTGGAGTGAAATAGTTTGTGAAGGGGAAATCCCACCAAGTCAGACTTGAGTACCCTGTGAAGTCCTTTAAAAGTGAAAGGAAGTCTTCAAGAGAAAGAAAGACCTTCTCAGACAAAGAAAAACTGAGGGAATTTGTGAAAAGCTGACCTGCCTTGCTGGAAATGTTCAAAGGAATTCTTTAGATAGAAGGAAAATAATGTGTGTCAGAAACTCAGATCTACATAAAGTCAGGAAGAACACCAAAGAAGGGCTAAGTGAAGGTAAAAAGAACAACTAATTTTTCTTCTTCTTCATTGATCTAACAAATAAGAATTATTTCAGAACAATAAAACCAATAGTGTAGTCAATTATATGTGTATGTATATGTTATATATATATATACATATTTAGTTTAATATATAAAAACATCAACAAATTTTAAAAAATAGAAATGATACAGTGTCTGCTCTGAGGCCATAATTGAATTAAGCTACGTGTGTGTGTGTGCACATGTGTGCACACTTATGTATGCTTGTGTTAAGTGAATGAGTGATAGCAATGATACAAGGGATGGAAGGGTGGAACTAGGGTTATTTTTTAAAGCTATCTACACTTAACTTACATGGTTTATATGGTAAAGAATCCGTCTGCAATGTGGGAGACCTGGTTTGATCCCTGGGTCAGGAAGATCCCCTGGAGAAGGGAATGACAACCTACTCCAGTATTCTTGAGTATATATTCTGGAGAATTCCATGGACAGAAGAGCCTGGGAGGCTATAGTCCATGGGGTGGCAAAGAGTCAGACACGACTGAGTGGCTAACACTTGCACACTTTCACACTACCAGTAAAGTAGTAATAATGTTATTGCAAAGGGGATTTGGATTAACCCTAGGTATATATGGCAAGCTCTAGGGCAACCATTTTAGAAAGTTAGCAAAAAAGAAGTATAGCCAATATGCGAAGAAGGGAGAGAAAAAGGAATCATATGGAATGCTCGGTTAAAACAACAGAAGGGGGAAAAAAAAGGCAGATGACAAAAATAGGAGTAAAGAACAAGGACAACAGATAGAAAGCACCAACAGATACGGTGGATGCTAATCCAGCTATGCCGGCAATCAGTTTGAATTTCAGTGATCCAAATGCACCAGTTAAAAGACAAGAGATTATCAGAGTGGATCAAAAAACACAACTCGACTCGCTGTTGTCTACCAGAAACCCACTTGAAATGTAAAAGCACAGCTTAAAAGTTATTTAAAAAAGGACAAAAAGTAAATGGAAGAAGGAAAGTATAGCATGCTAACACTAAAAGAAAGCAGGAGTAACTGTGTTGATTTCAGACAGGAGACGTGGATAGATCCAGCAGCAGAAATCAATAAGGACGTATTTGAGCGAAACAGACCATCAATCAACTGTGTATAAATCAGTAACAAAAGATTACTAGAAAATCCCCAAATACATGGAGATTAAACCACACGCTTCTAAATAACATATGAAACAAAGAAGAAATGCCAAGAGAAGTGTTAAAATATGTTAAACTAAATGAAATTGAAAACACATCAAAATTTGTGGGAAGCAACAAAAACAATGCTTAGAAAAAAGTTTATAGCATTGAATTCATATACTGCTGCTGCTGCTGCTAAGTTGCTTCAGTCATATCTGACTCTGTGAGACCCCATAGATGGCAGCCCACCAGACTCCCCCATCCCTGAGATTCTCCAGGCAAGAATACTGGAGTGGGTTGCCATTTCCTTCTCCAATGCATGAATGTGAAAGTGAAGTCACTCAGTCCTGTCTGACTCTTAGTGACCACATAGACTGCAGCCTACCAGGCTCCTCCATCCATGGGATTTTCCAGGCAAGACTACTGGAGTGGGTTGCCATTTCCTTCTCCAGAATTCATATACTAGGAAAGAAGAAAGATGTAAAATCAATAAGTTTCCAGCCTAGGAAATAAAAAGCAAATTATTACTTAATCCAAAGTAAACAGAAGTTAAGAAATAATAATTAGAGCTAAATAAATGAAATTAAAATCAGGAAATGAATGGAGAAAAATCAATGAAACTAAAAGCTGGGTCTTTGAAAATATTAATGATATTTATAGGCTTCTAGCCAGGCTAACTAAGGGAAAAGGAGAACACAAATTGCTGATACCAGAAATGGAGAAGTAGACATCACTATAGATCTTATGGACAATAAAAAAAGTTAATAATACTATAAAAGCAATACTATGAATAATTTTATGTTTGCCAATTTGATAAGCTAGATAAAATGGACCAGTTCTTGAAAGACAGAACCTGCCCAAACTCACACAAGAAGAAACAGACTACCTGATAGGCTTGTATCTATTAAGAAAATTAAGTCAATGATTAACAATCTTTCAAATCAGAAAGCACCAGGCCCACATGGGTTTACTGGTGAATTCTACCAAGCTTCTAAGAAAGAAATTATACTTGCCTACAGTTTCTTTCAGAGGACAGAAGCAAAAGGAATACTTCCTCACTCATTCTGTTAGGGCAGCATTAACCTAATACCACAACCAAAGTCCTTATGAGAAAACTGTAGACCAACATTTCTCATGAAAGTGAAAAGTGAAAGTGAAGTGACTCAGTCAGTCTGACTCTTTGCAGCCCCATGGACTGTAGCCTACCACGCCCCTCTGTCCATGGGATTTTCCAGGCAAGAGTACTGGAGTGTGTTGCCGTTTCCTTTTCCAGAGGATCTTCCCAACCCAGGGATCGAACCCGGGTCTCCCGATTGTAGGCAGACCCTTTACCGTCTGAGCCACCAGGGGCTCCTAAGGATATGCTAGTATCTTAGGGCAGTATAGGATATGCTAATGATGGACACATGTCAATTTGTCTAAACCCATAGTACATATAACACCAACAGTGAGCCCTAGTTTAAACTGTGGACTTCGAATGATTCCAGCATGTCACTGTGGGTTCCTCAGTTGTACCTGATGTTCCACTCTGGTGGGGATGTTGTTGATAAGGAGACTTAAAGTCTTAATTTTTTAAAAAAAAAGCTGTGGAACCCTCCCCCCCAAAAAAGACAGTGTGTGCTTGTCAAGAGCCTGAGTGACAACCATGGGTCTCGGGGATGGGTGAGCACCTGAGTGAATCCTAACTCACATCCCAGTTCTGCTTCCTGCTAGTGACATGATTTTAGCATCAGTTTTCTCATCAGTAAAATAGGAGACCAATGCCTACTTTGCAGGGTTGGCCTGAGAAATAGATATATGGTTTGTGGTTCCTTTGTGGGGAGGCTGACATGGTTGCCCCACACTGGTAGTTGATGTTAGTAGCTGTGCTGGCAATGAAAATGGAAAGAAAGAGAGAAAGAAAGGAAGGAAAGAAGAGCTTGGTTTTTGTGTCCACTTCCTCTGATCTTTCAGTCGCACCACCATGAAGATGGCTACTGTAAAAACAACGTAGCAAGTGTGGGCAAGGACGTGAGAAACTGGAACCCTTGTGCACTGTCAGTGGAAATGTAAAATGGTGCGACCACTGTGGAAAGCAGTCTGAAGGTTCCTCAAAAAATGGAGCGATTCCACCTCTGGGTATATACCCAAAAGGATGGGAAACATGGCCTCAGAGACATCTGCACACCCACGTTCACAGCAGCAGCTGTTCACAATCACCAAGAGATAAAGGCAACCCATCACTTCATGGGAAATAGATGGGGAAATGGTGGAAACAGTGTCAGACTTTATTTTTTGGGGCTCCAAAATCACTGCAGATGGTGACTGCAGCCATGAAATTAAAAGACGCTTACTCCTTGGAAGGAAAGTTATGACCAACCTAGATAGCATATTCAAAAGCAGAGACATTACTTTGCCAACAAAAGTCCGTCTAGTCAAAGCTATGGTTTTTCCAGTGGTCATGTATGGATGTGAGAGTTGGACAGTGAAGAAGGCTGAGCGCTGAAGAATTGATGCTTTTGAACTGTGATGTTAGAGAAGACTCTTGAGAGTCCCATGGACTGCAAGGAGATCCAACCAGTCCATTCTAAAGGAGATCAGTCCTGGGTGTTCTTTGGAAGGAATGATGCTAAAGCTGAAACTCCAGTACTTTGGCCACCTCATGCGAAGAGTTGACTCATTGGAAAAGACTCTGATGCTGGGAAGGATTGGGGGCAGGAGAAGGGGACGACAGAGGATGAGACGGCTGGATGGCATCACCAACTCGATGGACGTGGGTTTGGGTGAACTCCGGGAGTTGGTGATGGACAGGGAGGCCTGGCGTGCTGCGATTCATGGGGTCGCAAAGAGTCCGACACGACTGAGCGACTGAAGTGTCCATCAACAGATGCATGGATAAACAAGACATGATGTGTGTATGCACACACACACACAGTGGGATATTCTTCCTTAAAAAGGAAGGGAGTTCTGTCATATGCTACACCACCGATGAATCTTGAAGGCATTCTGATAAGTGAAATAAGCTAGTCATGAAAAGACAAATACTGTATGCTTGCACTTACGTGAGAAACCTGGTGTAGTCCATCAAATTCATAGAGACAGAGTAAAGTGGTGGTTACTGGGGGAAGGGGGAAAGGCAAAGAGAATTCTTATTTAGTGGGTATAGCGGTTCAGATTTTCGTGATTAAAAATTTCTGGAGGCCTGTTTAACAACAGTGTGACTGTCCTTAACACTGCTGAACTGGGCAGTGGCGGTGATTGCTTGGTCGCTAAGTCATGCCCAGCTCCTCGCCCACATGGCCTGCAGCACACCAGGCTCCCCTGGCCTTCACTGTTTCCCCGAGTTTGCTCAGATTCATGTCCATTGAGTCAGTGGTGCTATCTAACCATCTCATCCTCTGCCACTCCCTTCTCTTTTTGCCTTCAGTCTTTCCCAGCATCCGTGTCTTTTCCAGTGACACTTAAAAATAGTCAATGGTAAATTTTTTGTTTATTTTAGCCATAACCAAAAAAATGGCTAAATGGTTATCATCACTTAGAGATTACACAGGCAAACCACAAATGCGGTAAGATAGGTTGTTCTCAAGACTGAGAAGTCATTGAATGTTGTGTACAGCATCATCTGTATGTGTGGACACTTGTACAATTTATTTGTGTGCTTTGCTTTTTTCTCCTAGTAATGCCATCGGGCCCCTGGTGGCTCTGTGGCTGATTTATGAACAAGGTGCGGTCCTGCAAGAAGCCGCGACTCCCGTCTGGCTGCTGTTTTATGGAGGGGTTGGAATTTGTACGGGCCTCTGGGTGTGGGGGAGACGAGTGATCCAGACCATGGGGAAGGACCTCACCCCCATCACGCCGTCCAGGTGAGCAGGGGGCAGCCTCGGAGCGGGTGTGTCGATGTCCCCCTGCACAGCCTGTTCTGGGGGTGGGGGCGGTTCGCAGAGCGGGCGTCTCCTAGCACCATCTCCCCCATCGCCCTCATCCTCTGCTGGCCCCCATCCTCGGTGGCACTGAGAACGGGGAGAGGGATGGGAACGGAGGCAGACGCGGAAAGGAAGAGAAGACGCAAATCCACCTGCAGCCCTTGTTCCCATCCCTCTGGGGGTCTTAGCGGCCTGAGGTCCAGAGAACCAGTGGTAAAGGCGGGCGGGGACTGCCTGTCCCACACTCTCCGCTCACCGGCTCCACCTGCTGGCGGGAGGCCGCTGTCACCTGCTGCCCTCGGGTGATTACATCCTTCCTGGGCTGCCTGGGCTCAGCGGGTGTGGTGGTGGTGGGGGGGGGGGGTGTGCTCTGCCCTGGGGTGGGGTCTGGAGCCTCCCACCTGGCTTCCTGTGGTCCTCTTTTGGAGATATTTAGAAATATTAGGGGTCAAATAAATCCACAAGAGAATTTCCAAGTACAACTAAAATTCAGAACTACATATTTTAACGGCTTCCCTCATAGCTCAGTTGGTTAAGAAACTGCCTGCAATGTAGGAGACCCGGGTTTGATTCCTGGGTCGGGAAGATCCCCTGGAGACGGGAACGGCAACCCACTCCAGTAGTCTTGCTTGGAGAATCCCATGGACAGAGGAACCTGGCAGGCTACAGTCCATGGGGTCGCAAGAGTCATACATGACTTAGTGACTCAACCACCACCACCACCTATTGTAAAAGGTCTTGAAATTCATTTTAACAAAAGATTCTAGCATTGATTTGAAAAAAAAACAAGTAATCTGAGCAAAAAGTCACTCCTTTATAATAATAAGTACACATTTTTGAAACAAGAGTGTGGTTTTCCCTGCGTCCATTTAGAAACGACGTGTGTAGTTTTCCTTGCGGCAGGTATTCCTGGCCCAGCTCCTTCAGGTGAGGTTTCTGAAAACCCAGCAGGGAGACAGGACTCACTCCTTAGGGCTGAGCACGGCCTCGCAGCAAGTGCCGTGTGATGCTGCCGCGATGTCCCGGCTCTGGTGCTGTGCAGCCCAGTCCACCCGGAGGTTCTGGCGAGCCCCTGGCGGTGCCCTGACGGCCTCCCGTCTCCCCCACAGCGGCTTCACCATCGAACTGGCCTCGGCCTTCACCGTGGTCATCGCCTCCAACATCGGGCTGCCGGTCAGCACCACACACTGCAAGGTAGGAGGCCTGGCCTGGTGACCAGGGCGAGGTGGTGGGGGTAGTCGGGGCGGCTCTGGGTGTGCACTCAGGGACGGGAGAGTCACCGGGGGTCTCCGGGGGGGCATTTTCTTCTCAGCAGCCCCTCTGGGCCCTCCCTGCCCTCCTTCCCTGTGTCCTGGTTCCCTCACTGGGGGTTTTGCATTGAGGTCCTGTGTCCATGAACATGCTCGTAGGCCTGGGTAGGGTGTGGAGGGGCGCATCACTCAGTCCCCCCACACCCTCTGAAGGGGCCTGGGAGTGGACGGGGGACAGACACAGGCACAAATCGCTCATGTAAGTGTAAGACGTGTTGTTTCAGTTTTCTCTTCTGTATGGTGGTCAGAGCAGCCCTATTGCCTTCAAGTCAATTGCAGATGATATTAACCTCTGTTGATATCAGGCTCTAGAGCTCAGGGTGAGAGGGAATTAATTCCTTGTCTAGTGCTGAGATGTTGGAGCTGCAAGGAGCCTTAAAGATGAAGAAAGAGGAAACAGACTCTGGGAGTTGTCCAAGGGAGCCCCAGGGTGGGCCAGGCTGGAACTCAAGTCTGCTAACCCAGGGCTGCCGAATACCTGGGGGAATTCTGAAATATCCCCAGGGGCCTCCGGTATACAAACATAGCCACTAACTTCAGCAAAACAGAGGCCCATGCAGATTTTCCTAGGTCCAGTGGCTCCTGTCATTCAAAAAACTCACCTGTTCTGCTGTGTGTGCAGTGCTGTTCTGGGCACCGAGGGACCACAGTGACTGTGACAGACACGGCCTCCCCACACCCAGTCTCAAAACTCCCACCCATGTGTCTGCAAACAAGCACTGCTAAGTGTGAAAGGCTTACAAAAAAGAGTGAAATGATGCCATCTGTAGCAACTGGGATGGACCTAGAGGTTTTCATATTAAGTGAATTAAGTCAGAGAAAGATAAATATCATATGATATCACTTATTTTTTTTTCCTTCTCTATACAAATTTATTTTATTTTATTATTTTTTTAATTTAATTTTTAAACTTTACATAATTGTATTAGTTTTGCCAAATATCAAAATGAATCCGCCACAATGATATCACTTATGTATTGAATCTAATTAACAATGATACAGATGAACTCATTTACAAAACAAAAGCAGACTCACAGACATAGAAAACAAACTTACGGTTACCAGGGGTAAGGGAAAAGGAGCGGTAAATTAAGGGTCTGGGGTCAACAGATACACACTACTATATATAAAACTTTAAACAACAGGGACCTACTGCACAGGGAAGGAAGCTTAATATGTTACATAACCTATAGCAGACGAGAACCTGTGTGTGTGTATATATAATATAGATATATAACAGAATTGCTTTACACCTGAAACTAACATAACATTGTAAATCAACTATAATTAAAATAACTACAAATAGGGTCACTAGCCTCTAGGTTTCAGTTATCTAATCTGGAAAATGGAAAGACCACCTTAGATGACTTGTAATACAGATGCTGTCTGGTTCCCCTGCGTCTCAGTAATTCTGTTGCTGTTAGTGCTTGGTGATGGACTTAATCTGGAAACATCCTCAAAAAGTTGAAATGACAGCAAAGAATACCACCTTATATCAACAAAAGACCTCATTAATAGTGAAGCCATGGGACTCTGGGCCCTTTGTGATCCAAATAACATAGCAACTAAAAATACAAGGGAAAAGCTGTTAGAACTCAGAAATTACTATGTCTAAGTCTGTGACAAATGAAGACAGAAGTACTTAGGAATGTAAAGGATTTGAGTAGATTTATAGTAGTGTAACTGGGCTTCCCTGGTAATTCAGATGGTGAAGAATCTGCCTGCAATGCAAGAGACTGGGTTCAATCCCTGAGTCAGGAAGATCCCCCTGGAGAAGGGAATGGCTACCCACTCCGGTGTTCTTACCTGGAGAATCCCCATGGACAGAGGAGCCTGGCAGGATACAGTCCATAGGGTCGCAAAGAGTTGGACACGACTGAAGCTGCTTAGCATATATACTTAGCAAGCAGGATACAGTCCATAGGGTCACAAAGAGTTGGACACGACGGAAGCTGCTTAGCATATATACTTAGCAAGCACACATGAAAAATAAATATGAAACAAGAAGTGGGGAGGGCAGTGGAAAACCTGATCAGAACAGTAGGAAGAAATTAAGGAAGTTCTCCAAAAACAATTCTCACCTGAAAACGCGAAAGGAGGAAAATGCTGCTTGACTCCAGACCTCGACGGAGTCACTGGTTAATCTTTTCCATCTTAGAAGAGAGAATTCTCACATTAAATGAACTTGCCATAATATAGGAGAAAATAAAACAGGAAGCCCTCCAATTTGTTCTATGAAACATATACTGAATAACCTAATACTGAAACCTGATTGAAAACACCACAAACAGTCAAAGCTGTCTTTCCAGATGTATGTTGATTAAAAAAAAAAGAAAAAAAAAACTTTAAGATGCTAATAAATGACATCAACAATATTATAAAAGAACATTTCAACAGGACCACATTGATCTTCTGGGTTGTCAGAAAGTCGGCTCTGAACAGGACAGGTCTTATCTGCTGCTGATATCTACACAGGGCAGTCCCCTCACAGAGCTCAAGAAATGGGTGTTTACAGACATCTTCAGTATAGTACGGTTCATCGATCCATTAGAAAACAACGTATTGCTGTCTGTTGAGTCCATTCCAAAAAGACATTTAATAAAATTCAGCATGGATTTCTAGACATTCCTGGAATTCAGTAAAAATGACCAAGTTTGCAATTAAAAAAAAACACAAAAATTTAGAACTTTTGTCTGTCAGCAATAGCCAGTAAGAAAATGAGATAAAGAACTCCTCCATAGTTGCAACAAAAATAAGAGGTACTTCAGAAAAATCCTAATAAAGTGAGAGATGTACATGGAAAAAACACAAAGCTCTACTCACACGTCAAAGAAAACCTGCGTATGAGGCACACCGTGGTTGGGTGGGAAACTCAGTTTATAAAGACATCAGTTCTCCTCAAACACGACGCCAACCAAATGCTTACAACTTTACAGACTAAGGCTACAGTTAATTTTGTGGGCTAAACTAGCAGGAATATAAAATGATCTACAAAGAGAAACAGTGACAAGGGGAACAGCCTGGCCAGATAGTAAGTCTGTTACAAGGAAACAGGAGGCAAGTGCGTGGGGAGAGAGGGCAGATGGGCAGAGACTTTCAGGCTGGGATGACAAAAAAGTTCTGTGGACGCATGGTTACGATGGTTGCCATTAAACTGTACACTTAAAAATTGTTAACGCGACAGATTTTTGTGTTGTATATTTTACCATAATAATAAGAAATTAGATACTTGTATAAAAAAGTAGATAGGCCAGAGACAGAAACCTAGTACCTACGAGCGTGTAGTTTGACGAAGGAAAATTTTGACCAGTAAGTGATGTTGGATAACTGGCTTTCCCCCTAGAGAAACAAATTTAGACCCACAGTTGTCAAAATACGTGCTGTTATCTGATGGCTTAAATAATATTTTAGAATTACTTTAGAATAAAATAGAATTTTATTTTAGAAAATTTAAAATAAATGAGAGTTACGGGCTTCCCTGGTGGCTCAGTGGAAAGGAATCCACCTGCCACTGCAGGAGATGTGGGTTTGATCCCTGATCCAGGGTAACTGAGCCCATGCACCACAGCTCCTGAGCCTGTGCTCTGGAGCCCAGGAGCTGCAACTCCTGAGCCCATGGGCCGCAACTAGTGAAGCCCACGGGCCCTAGAGCCCGTGCTTCTCCAACAAGAGGAGTGACCACCGTGAGAAGCTTGTGCATCACAACCAGAAGGTGGCCCCACTCGCTGCAACTAGAGACCAACCCGCACGGCAACAGAGACCCAGCACGGCCAAAGTGAGTATTCTTAAATAGAGGAACGAGTTAAATACCAAATATTCAAGCCAAAGATAAATCACAGAAGAAGAGCATAGCATAGTTTAGTGTATGAAATTAGAAATTTAAAAGTGAAAGCAAAAATACTGGCTTGAGAAAATATTTGCATTAAATATCAGTTAATATTTAAATACCACATAAACAAATAAGATCTTAAATGACCTGGATAACCACGATGTGTAGTCTCTCAGAGCCAGACATCCTGGAGTGAGAAGTCAAGTGGGCCTTAGGAAGCACTGCTGCCAGTGAAGCTGGTGGAGGTGATGGAATTCCAGCAGAGCTGTTTCACATGCTGAAAGATCATGCTAGTCAAGTGCTACACTGAATATGTCAGCAAAACTGGAAAACCCAGCAGTGGCCACAGGACTGGAAAAGGTCAATCCTCATCCCAGTCCCCAAGAAAGGCAGCACTAAAGAACATTCGACTGCCGGACAGCTGTGCTCCTCTCCGCACCAGTAAGGTATGCTCAAAATCCTCCAAGCCAGGCATCAGCACTACGCGAACCATGCACTTCCAGGTGTCCAAGCTGGGTTTAGAACAGACAGAGGAACCAGAGATCAAATTGCCAACATTCGCTGGATCATAGAGAGAACATTCCAGAAAAACATCTACCTCTGTCTCATGGACTACACTAAAGCCTTTGACTTTGTGGATTATAACAGACTGGGAAAACACTGGGAGAGGTGGGAATACCAGACCATCTCAGCTGTCTGAGAAACCGTATGCGGGTCAAGAAGCAACAGTTAGAACCCTGTGTGGAACAACTGACTGGTTCAGTCAGGATTGAGAAAGGAATACAAGGCTGTTTATTGTCACCCTGTTTGAATAACTTATATACAGAGCACATCATGTGAAATACCTGGCTGGATGAAGCACAAGCTGGAATCAAGATTGGGGGAGAAATGTCAGCCTCAGATATGCAGATGATACCACTCTAATGGCAGAGAGTGAAGAAACAGAGTCTCTTGAGGGTAAAGGAGGAGAGTGAAAAACCCAGCTTAAAACTCAATATTAAAAAAACTAAGATCGTGGCATCTGGTCCCATCACTTCATGGCAAATACAAGGGGAAAAGGTAGAAGCAGTGACAGATTTCCTCTTGGGCTCTAAAATCACTGCAGATGGTGACTGCAGCCATGAAATTAAGAAGACCATTGCTTCTTGGCAGGAAAGCTATGACAAACCTAGACAGCATGTTAAGAAGCAGAGACATTACTTTGCCAACAAAGGTCTGTATAGTCAAGCTATGGTCTTTCCAGTAGTCATGTATGGATGTGAGAGTTGGACTATAAAGAAGGCTGAGCACGGAAGAATTGATGTGTTTGAACTGTGGTGTTGGAGAAGACTCTGGAGAGTCCCTTGGACTGCAAGAAGATAAAACATGTCAGTCCTAAAGGAAGTCAACCCTCAATACTCTTTGGAAGAACTGAAGCTGAAGCTGAAGCTCCAGTACTTTGGCCACCTGATGTGAAGAGCTGACTCACTGGAAAAGACCCTGATGCTGGGAAAGATTGAAGGTGGGAGGAGAAGGGGGCAGGAGAGGATGAGATGGTTGGATGGCATCACCAATGCAGTGGACATGCACTTGGGCAAACTCTGGGAGATGGTTGGGGACAGGGAGGCCTGGCGTGCTGCAGTCCGTGGGGTCTCAAAGAGTCAGACACAGCGACTGAGCAACAATAAGACGAGACACATTCAGATTCCAGTATGTAAATGGGCAAAATACATGAAGAGACCTTGTGTTATCAGGTGTTATTTTAGCTGTTTCTTAATAGATGTAAAATATTGTAGTTTTAGGTGTACAACATAATTTGATATTTTTATAGATGATACCCCATACAGTTATTATATTGATTATATTCCCCGTGCTGTATATCACATCCTTTTAATTTATTTTACACTTAGTGATTTGTACCTTTTAACCCCCTTCACCTATTTTACTCCCCTCTGGTTACTACTACTTTGTTCTCTGATTCTATGAGTCTCTATTTTGTTATACTTGTGTTAGATTCCATAGAAGTAAAAATATACAAAATTTGGGTCTCTGACTTACTCCACTAAGTGTAATACCTTCCAGGTTCATCTATATTGTTGCAAATGGCAGAATTTCATTCTGTTTTATGGCTAATATTCCTGTGTGTGTGTGTGTATATACCATTTCTCCTTTATCCATTTATCTATTGATACACACTTAGGTTGCTTCTATATCTTTGTTATTGTATGTAAATAATGTTGGGGTGCACATTTTCAAATTAGTGTTTCCATTTTCTTTCGATAAATACCCGTGAGTGGAATTGCTGGATCGCATAGCAGTTTGTATTTCCAGTTTTTTATGGAACCTCCGTACAGGTGGATACATCAATTCACACTTCCTCCAGCAGTGTCCTGGAGCCCCCTTTTCTCCATGCCTTTGCAGCATTTGTTACCTGTGGTCTTTTTGGTGATAGCCGTTCTGACAGGTGATGCTCACTATGGTTTTGATTTGTGTTTCCTGATGATGAGTGATGTTGAGCAGCTTTTCATGTGCCTGCTGCTCCTGTCTTTTTGAGAAAAATGCCTACTTAGGTCTTCTGCCCATATTTTAATCAGGTTGCTTCTTTTTTATACTGGATCGTATGAACTGTTGCCCTCTTCTTCTCCTGCCCTCAATCTTTCCCTGCATCAGGGTCTTTTCTGGTATAATCATGACATTGTTGCTAATATGGAAAAATTGGAGGGAAATTGGAAATGTTTAAATAAATTAAGGTACATCGGCCTAAGGGGTGTACCATGTTTTATGATGGTCATAAAGGTGTGAGCACTATGGGAAAATGCTTATTTTCTTAAAGCAAACAGTAGTGTTCCCTGTTGTTTACGAATATAGGCATATTTATTAAAAATAATGTAATACACAAGTGTGTAATGGAATACACAAGTGTGACAAGAGCGGTGTTCTGGGGTAACTCACGAACAGTGGCCACCTGATAACTCTGGCCACTTGATGTGAAGAGCCCACTCACTGGAAAAGACCCCGATGCTGCGAAAGACTGAAGGCAGAGGAGGAGAGGGCAGCAGAGGGTGAGATGGTTAAATGACATCACCGACTCAATGGACGTGAATTTGAGCACACTCCAAGCGACAGTGAAGGGCAGGGAAGCCTGGTGCACTGCAGTCCAAGGGGTTGCAAAGGGTCAGAGACAATTTAGTTACTGAACAACTAATCGTGGGTAACTGTCCACTTCTCCTATTTCATAAACTTGCAATAATGATTCTATTTTCTGCGTTTTAAGAAGTGTTCTGAGAGAGTATGGATAACCCTAAAATTTGAGTATGTTCTCTTATGTGTGAGATAATCCAGCCTAGCTGAAGAGGGTCTGTAACAAGGAGAGTCCCACCTCAGAAGCCAGTGTCGGGAGACTTGACTGCATTTGAGGGCCAGCAGGACCAGCTAGTCTCTGTGCAGCAGAAACGTCTCGATTGTCTCCTGTGTGCTAGAAACTGGTTTTAGACAAAGGGTTTACGTACAACGATCATCTAATGCTCCTTAGGTGGGTTGTTATTTGCTACCTGGAGGCGGTACGAATTCCCAGTTAATCACAGCTTGGGTTGACAAAATGTCAGATTAACTTCCTTAAATATGCTGCTGGTTTTGCTGTTCCAGTTTGCTTCCATAAACAAGTGAAGTGCTGGATTTTATTTTTTTGGCTGACCTCAGAATACACCCTAGTTGCTCTCTGAACTTCACTGGCCCCTGCTGACTCTGAAATAATTCTGGGTCAGTGGAGACAAAGCCTGTTTCATGGAGATGTTCAGGGGCCCTCCCGGGGGCCAAGGCACCTTCATGATGCTGCTGAGCTTCATCAGAGCTTAATTGAGGTGTGAGATATTAGGCTTATCTCATGATAAGCCTTTCTCATGACTTCCATTTTTAGAAACTTAAAACTTGTGCATTTTTTTCCTTTGTAAATTTCATAAAATGAACTGCGAGGGTACAGAGAAATAGTGAATCCATGTTAACATCCTTACTTTCAAATATCTCTATTATTTGTGAAACAGGATTGACATTTTAAAACCAGTAATATTTTTGTCCCATTTGATTAATTTTTTAATCAGTAAAGTACGAGGACTGCAAAGCAGTTGGAGAAAATGTTTAAAATCAAGAGCCCTCAGTTCTCATCCTCAACCTGCCATGACTTAAAAATCTTCTCCCACCCGCTATGCCCTCTGGAAGGGCTTTTATCTTCCACAAACTGAGCCACATGGATTAGATCTTTGCCAAGATCTCCAGCGCCGACGTTTTATGATGCTTTTGTCCTAGGAGAAGCGTACGTTACCGCCGTTTCATCGTGTACGTACAGTGGGCTCACCACTGTAATCAAGTCTCCTGCCTGGGGATGCTCCAAGTAAGGGCCGTCAAGGCTGGTTGATAAAGCGCAGGGAGAATAGAAAGCATTTTCTTGGCTGAGCTTCCATTCACGTAGGGCAGAATACACGTGGAACAGCGCTTCAGAACTGTATCTGGACAGAGTAATCCTAAAATAATCATAGCTAAAATCTAGTAAGTGTTTTTAAAAGCTTTTCATCAGATTTAGGGGAAAGAACTGGTCATCTTACACTACTGGTTGAATGTAGATTGCGTCTCACCTCGGTTTGCTCTGAAATGCCTGTGTTCCTCCAGGTGGGCTCGGTGGTGGCGGTGGGCTGGATCCGCTCGCGGAAGGCCGTGGACTGGCGCCTCTTCCGCAACATCTTCGTGGCCTGGTTCGTGACGGTGCCCGTGGCCGGGCTGTTCAGTGCTGCTATCATGGCTCTCCTCATCCACGGGATCCTTCCGTTCGTGTGATCGTTCCTTGGCGGCCAGCAAACGGGGGATGGTCCGGGGCGTGTGTGTGGGTGGTGTGGGCTCACACACACACGCCGTGCCCACCACGGGCTGTCCCCCGGCCAGCGCCTCCACACCCCCCTCAGATGTTCCAGACCACACTGTCCACCTAGGTGTAGAGTCATCGTCCAGAGCTAACTTAACTACTGTACATAATACTGTGCATTCAACTGGTATTGTGGCGACATAACATGGTGCGGTTACTTATATATTAAATATATATTGTATACATAGAATAACTGCTAGTATTATTTCAGACATCCTCGAGATGGGAGTGGAGCTACCTGCCTAGACTTCAATATTCAACAAATCTTTGTACATACCGATTTCAGCGGCAGATTTTAAGAACCTTTTAAAAGGAAGTGTAGATTGGAAGACGGTGTTTTTTCCCCATTTAATATCTGTAACGTAAGTGAGACACAGGATGAGGAGGCCCGTTTGGGAAGGTGTCCATGTGCTGTTGACATACTGGAACAGGAGTTCACAAGTGCTTTCACTGAAGAATTTGTTCATATACTGTGTATTGATTATGTAATATATCATGAATTGCTTCTGTAAATACTTAAAACTGTAATTTTTTAATGGTGTGCTTCCCTTATACTTTTTTGATCAGAGAATTTTGGAAAGTACCAAAGAAGCAGCGGAATAGTTTGCCAGTATTATATTTTCATACTGTTTGTGTCCCCACCCCACCCCCACTTTCTCACTAATCCCAGGATTAATCCTGGGTGTGGCAAGACCACCTGGAGCAGGGTGTATGGTGCGATGCCAGCCCCCACCACGGGCACATCCCACTTCCGGCCCCCACCACACCCCCCTCTGCGGCCCGCGCCGGATCCTGGCCCCTCGATGGTGTCAGTGTAGAGGAGGTACCGACACGAGGACGCGTGACCGAGCACTACATGTCAAGTCCAGTTTAAACTCCCGCCCCCTCCTCCCCTGCAGCCTGAAGAATGGGACTCTGACCTCGGTCATGAGGCAAGTGCTTTAGCCTTCTAGAAATCCAGGAGTGGGGAGGGTTGACCTGTTAGACAATACACTGGACTTGAGGACTTCCGTGAGGCCTTCACAGAGCGGAGCATCCCTGGTTGCTCTGCTGTGGTCCCCCACTGGAGTCTTCTCTTTTTTTGATAGCGGGAGGAAGTACGACTAATGCAAGAGCCTGAAACTGTGGAAATGCTGCTAAAACTTTTATATTGACAAACACTTTCTCGGTACTTCATTGTGATTTTTCATTAATCAACCATATTAAATTTATAATAAAAAATGCCCCTCAAAAGTTTGCCTCTGAAGTCTTTTTCTACATACCTATGTTTTTTTTTTTTACTGAGTTTCCACAAAAATAAAAGCTATATAATTTGTTTGCTTCTATTTTCAAATACCTTTTTCCCCCTCTTATTTTACTACTGTTACCTGTTTGTGCCCAAGATACACAAGAGGAGAGAATGGCCCACAGCCCGGCCATGCGTTCACACACACTGAGCCTTCAGTGCTGAGCCGTCTGCCAAGACAGCTGGTCCCCGATGAAGCCTCTGTCACACTCTGCTCAGACTTCCCACTTCATACTTTTTCTTTTAAAGGAACTTTTCTAAAACTGTTCCTTACGTTTGGTTATACAGGGTCTTTGTTGCTGCTGCACGCTTTCTCTAGTTGCGGTGAGCAACTAGATTGAACCTATGTCCCCGGGGTTGGCAGGTGGATTCCTAACCACCACCACCACCAGGGAAGCCCCCTGCTTCACTCTTAAGTCAGCCAGACTCAGCAGCACTGGGGCCGCAGCTCGCCCATCTAGGGCTGAGGACCCAGCCAGAGCCCACGTTCTGTCTCCCTTCTTGGCTCAAGCAGCCAAGAACACAAGGACACAGCTCCCTGGAGCCTCAGGACCTTCAGAAGGACACTTCCAGCCTTTGTGGCAGAAGCCATGCTGTCTGTCTCCTTCTGGGGCTGGGAAGGTAGGAGAGGAGGAGGGCTGGCCAGGTGGAAACAGTTCTTTCTCTCCGCAAAGAGACTTGCCTGCCCTGATTTCAGGCCTTTCATGGCCCTGCTTTTGATAAAACTATAAAGAAAGTTGTTTCCTCCTAAACTTTGTAAGAAAAATAACAGCACAACAGTGTCAGGTTGCAAGCTGTGTCCTGGCAGAAGGGCTGCTGTCTCAGTCTCGTCGCCAGGGTGACAGAGGCCCCGATATGAAGCAAGACAAATGTCACAACCACGCGGGGCCCTGCAAGAGAATCGTTTCAGATGCAGGCACACAGGCTGAAAGGCTGGAGGAAGGTACTTGGTTCAAACGGAAACAGAAAGCTGGGGAAGCAACGCTCGTGTCAGTCAAACAGAATTCAAAGACTAACACAAAGACAAGGACGTTACACAATAATCAAGGATTAATCCAAGATCAATTCAAGAAGATTAGGTAACAACCGTGAGTATATATGCACCCAACATAGGAGCACCTCAATCCATAGTGCAAAGACTAACGGACATAAAGGGAGGAACTAACATTAACATAGTATCAGGAAGGGACTTGAGCACCTAACTTACATCAATGGAAGGACAGAAAATCAACCCAGAAACACTGGCTTTCAGGCCAGTCTCTGCGTTGTTATATATATATAACATTCTATGCCAAAGCGGCAGAATACACATTATTCTCAAGTGCACAAGTAACAATCTCCAGGACAGATCACAAGCTAGGCCACAAATCAATTCACAGTAAATCGAAGAAAACTGAAAGGCTGTCAGTCCTCTTTTCCAGCCACTGCACTGAACCAGCCAGTGACTGAAGACTGTGCAGAGACAAGCCTGGCCCACTGCCCCTTCCCCCTGCCGCCCCCGAGTCATCTAACTGGGATGGCCTCCTGCTCCCGTGAGGGCAGAGGAGGGACCCTCCCAAGGGGACGGGATGCTGAGTCTTTCCTTTGAGTTAATCAGCCTCTTCCTCTAAAAATGCACACGCTTCTCAGACCAGGGACCCTCCTGCGTCCCTGACTTCTTACTGTGCTGAGGTTTTGTCGCCACACGCTCTACGGTGCAGAGACAGGGGCGTGCAGCTCTGAGGGGCTCCTGGGGAATGCAGCCTCCCAGCCCGGCCTCCGGTCTCTCTTCAGGGCAGAGCCTGCACGCAGCACAGGCTGTAGACCATCAACAGAGCCAGAGCAGGATGCATTTGCTAGTCATTTCCCAAGGCCAGCAATCTAGAGGTTAAACCAAGCTGAATGTCAATTCCAGACTGTGAGTTGGGAGGTTATTGGGGAAGGGAGGGAGGAAGTCAAAAGGAACCAGACAGACGGACCTCCAGGGCAGGAGGCCTGGACCCCACAGCTAGGCTGGCACCTTCTGCTGGCAGACAACAGTGGCACCCAGTGGTGTCAAATGTACTTGCAATCATGTCCGTCTTTCCAGAACCTTTTTAAATTGCAGCAGTGAAGTCACCTCACAGAGTGTTTATTATATCATAATTCAAAGAGCTGTCAGAAAGGTCAGGAATTATCTGTGCCGCTTTGATGGCCAGAGGTAACTGAGTACCTGCCAGAGGAGTCTGGCTGCAGAAACCCCAAGCCAGGCGCACCATTCACCAGGCCCACATTCACCGAATAAACGTCCACTGCGTGCCCGTCGTGTGCCAAGCGCTGGCCCGGCCACGGGACACGAGACAGGCCTCTTGGAGCTCATCCTCGGGGCAGGTGGGTGAGCAAAACTACCAACACGAGGTGTGACTGCCCCCCGTGGGAGTGTGCCCAGAAGGCGGGAGCCAGGGTGGCGGGGGGCGCGTTCACAGAAGGGGCAGAAGGCTGGCAGAGACACCAAGAGCACCGTGACGGTGACAGCGCTGGTTCCCTGGGAGATGCTGTTTCAGAGCCCGCAGAGCAGCTGAGAAGCACTTCTGACAGGCCGCTCACAGGAAGGTCTGTAGGTGGTCAGCCACCCACCAAAGGCCAAACTAGCTGGCTGGACAGTGAGGCTGCAGAGGCGAGACTGAGGATGGCGGCAGGGTCAAGAATGAATCGATGTTAAAAGGGAAAGTCAAATAATGGTGAGGCCACAGGAGTTATAAGGCCAACAGGGGCCGGGGGTAGGGAAGGAGAGGAGGGGGACCTGGGGAGCGGAGGGGAGGTGCTGAGGGGCATTTTACGGGGGACAGCAGAGCTGGTGAGTATCTCAGCACCAGCACACTGGGGAGGCTTCCTCTCCTGGGCGACTGCACTCGACGCCTGAGGTCACCGTGAGGGGCCAGTACAGGGCCTGGCACGGAAGCTCAAACGTGCTCCTTTCTGCTACAACTGTCGTGACGAGGGTACTTAGATCACAGCCCAGCAGCCATACAATCCAATGGAGTTAACTGCGGAATAAAGGCTGAACTCCACATCCTTCTGTTACCATGTCTGGGTTACCATGTCTGGGTTACCATATCAACACAAAGACCGGCTTTTCGGCTCTACAAGAAGAAATCACTTAAAAAAAAACACACACAAAAGGGAAAAAACACTGACCTGCAGCAACCTTCCCGTCGGCCTCAGGCCGTAAATACAACTACCCTCGTCAGCAAGTTAATGAAACGCATGAGGCAGCATCTCCCCGGCAGTTTTCTGCGTCTCCTCGGGCCCCCAGCATTTCCATCCCCTGCCCTTACAAGCGCCCAGCTGAAGAGATGCCCACAGTGACAGCCTCTAACCCCAGGAACCACCAGGGCAGCCCAGCCAGCCCAGCTCAGCGTCCCATCCACGCTCAGGTTGCAGAGTTCTCCCTGAAAGACACAGGCGTCCACACACAGAATGCATTCGTCGTTTCCCCCTCACCCCTTCTCCTTTGCTGTTATACTTAATCTCCTGTGAGGGCGGTTCAACCCACAGAGACAATGAGAAAATAAAACTGTATCATGTGGCTGGTATCACAGGTGAGACCCGACATAAGAAGCGGTGGCTGGAATCTGGATTCTCACAGAGAGGACCTTTGGTGGTGGCAGGGGAATGCCTTGCAGCACTGACATTTTCAAAAGCAGTTGTGTCCAGTTGGTCTTAAGATGATTGACTTGGAAAGTGAGGAATCTGAATGGGCCAATCAGAGAATTCTAAGTATCAGTGGAACCATGTAAACAGCCCCATCTCACTGGCCATTAGGGAAATACTATTAAGACATTTTTCCTCTAAAAGTGGTAAAAAATCTTTAAGTCTGTTAACATTCAGCCTTTATGCGGATGCAGGGGAACAGGCACCCTGACCACCACTGGCAGAAACACAGGTTGGCACTGAATTTCTAAAGGGTGACTTTGTACTACTGGTCAAATGTGCACAGTACCTACGACTCAGCACCCACCTGCCAGACACTGACCCTGTGCACGTGCACTAACACAGCGGCCACTGCTGTGCACATGGCTATGCAACTTTATAAAAAAAACAGAATTACAGACAGCCCTTCCGCTGACCTACTTCATGCTGCCGAGTGGGACCGTGTGGACATACACCATCTTCATCACCACAGAAGGCTCCACTGGGCAGTGCGCCACGGGGACACTCACGGCGTGGACAGAGGTAAGTGCACAAAGGTACTCAGTGCAGCACAGTCTGTACAGCAAACTGAATACAGGAAAGAGGGGAGTAAATGAACACCACGCTGATTCAAAAGGATAAAAATGAAAAATACGAGGCACAGCTATACACACAGAAAAACTGCTTTGTTAACTTGAACAGTATGCTGCAAGACAAGACACACGTTTTCACGTTTTATAGAGACAATGACGTGGTCACTAAAGACGCTGAAAAGCATCTACAAGGATGCACGTCGCACTGCTCGCGACAGCGGGAGGGACTGGAGGGCGGACGGCAGGTTTCGCTTTTCCTCGCCACTACACGGACTGAGCCTGCTGCAACCAGCACACACACAGTGTTAAAACATTTTTCTTTCCTGGAGTTCTACTTTTAGAAAGACAATTTACCAGTAAGCCCTGAAGATAGCCAGTCTCCTCATTCCTCTTCTGAACCGCTATTTCCATCCTCTGGGCATCATTTTTCTAGATCAAAAGCCTTGTCCCGAGACCCGGGGGGCCTCGGGTGCGCCCCCTGCTCCAGCCTCGCCCCGGCAGCATTTTCCCGCTGCCCCCTCTCCACCCACTGACACTCTCGCTCCTCCCCAGCGACTTTACAGATCTACCAGGAGGACAGACTCTCTCACTGCAACTGGCAGCGAGGAGCCCAGCAGACGTGCCCCCGCCCAGCAGGACGAGGCTCGGCCCGACCCAGAGCAGCAGCAGCAGCAGCAGGGAGGCCGACACAAGTGGCGGCGACCGGCAGCAGCACAGCCCGCTCAGACCAGAGCCCGCCTGCGAGCGCTGCTCCCAGCAGAGTCGGTCACACCAAGCACGAGCACCCGGCACCGCCAAGTCCAGTCGGTTTATGTTCCAAATGTGATGGGTTTATTTTACTCTGATGCAAAACCAAGGATTCTACTACCGTACAGAGACCAATATTACAAGGTCATGGAAAAGTGGTGTGGGACATGCAGGACGCGATGGACAACTGGAGGGTCGGGTCATCTCCTCGGAACATGACACTACACCGTCGCTGAGGAACACACAGAAAGTAACACTGCGGAACTGAACTGAAACGTGGCACGAACGTGACAGCTTCCGGGAAGCCTTCAAGCACCTCCCTTAGGGTGGACTCGGTACCTAAGCTTCAGTGTGGGGAGGAGTACAATTCTTTGGAAGAATAAAAAGTTCACACTTTTGAAATTTCACAGAAGAATTTTAAGGCCAAAACATAGTGGGTTCATTTCTCTTCACCTCCAGGGACAAAGCTGATGCTTTATTCAAAACCACATTAAGCTTCTAGTTCAAATCCCAGACCGACCTTGTGCCCTCCTGCATTGAAGTTCTTTCCATCAATTAGAGCTGACAGGGTCAGTTTCACTCCTGAGAAGAAGAAGATCACAATTACTTGTAACAAGCATCACAATCAGATTATGTGTTTCCTAGAAACCACGGGTGGAGTCAGCGGCATGGGTTCAGCTGGCAGAGAGATCACAGCTATTACTAACTTAACACTAGGGATCCATAACCACCTCATCTGTAAAGCAGTCAGGACACACTCTACTTGGAGTTCAGACTTAAGAATAATGGGTGATCAACCAAACTCACAAGCCAGAGGAACCAAGTTATAATTAGAAACACAGGCACATATTTTAAAACAAAAGCAATGAATCTGTTTTACTTCAAACAACCAAATGTTACACAATTGTCTGAACTTCCCTAAAGTGACTACAGGTTGTCTGTAATTTTCATTATTCCTCATTCACCTACCCCAAGCCCACTGTCATTCATTCTCTTACTCACCTGGTCGAAGGGTCTGAGTGTAACCCAGTCCAATCAGGCTGGCATTGTTTACTTTAGCCTAAGATAAAGAGATGAAACCGAAACAGAAAATCAATTGTGCAATATGCAAGGCCAACACAACCACGTCATGCATCAGATTTCCAAACTGGAACACCTTAGGACCAATCCAGAAATACCGAAACTGAAAGCCAAATTAATAAATCTTTTAAGAAGTCAGTAGGACTAGTAGGGACAGAGGGGACCTTGAGCATGCAGCTTAAAGGCCTCGAGAAGAATGTTAAAACACCGTGTGGCCAAACATCCCTCCCTGTGCGCCGGATTCCTCTGAGATACCAGTTTTACGACCTCTGACAGGGCTAAGAGAATGAACTCTAGGGACAGAGCGATCTGGGATCAAACCCTGACACTGCTCTTACTGAGTGACCCTGGGCAGTTACCTGACCGCTCTAAGTCTCAGCTCCCTTGTCTGTAAAATGGGGGAGGAGGGCAATATTATTCACCGAACAAGAGCAGTTGTGAGGAATACATGAGATAATACATACAAAGTCTTAGCACAGGACCTGAAATTTAAGAGCTCAATTAGCATTATTAACAAGAATTACTAATGGCAATTGAGCTTCCCTAATAGCTCAGTTGGTAAAGAATCCGCCTGCAATGCAGGAGACCCCGGTTCGATTCCTGGGTCAGGAAGATCCCCTGAAGAAGGGATAGGCTACCCAGTCCAGTATTCTTGGGCTTCCCTTGTGGCTCAGCTGGTAAAGACTCCGCCTGCCATGTGGGAGACCTGGTTTCGATCCCTGGGTTGGGAAGATCCCCTGGAGAAGGGAAAGGCTGCCCACTCCAGTTTTCTTGCCTGGAGAAGTCTACGGATTGTATGGTCCTTGGGGTCGCAAAGAATCGGACACGACTGAGAGACTTTCACTAACGGCAACAGAAAAAGTGATTGAAACCCAGGAATCTATAGATAAGAAAATTTTGAGGCCAAGAGATAAAATGACTTGAGAAGGTCAGACAACAAATAGGGGAGGAACCAGGATTGAAACCCACGTTTCCTGACTTCAGGGAGATGCTCCTCTCACTACACAGTGACCAGCTCAAAGTTAATAAAGAGCACGCAAACCACGAGCACATCACGTGTCCACATCCTTACAGAGAGAGAAGTTCTGCAGTCCAGCTTGTACTTAGCAGCGATGCCGAAGCGGGTGTTGTTACTGCCAGCTGTCCACGCGAGGTTTATCGACGTTTCAATCTTCTCATTCACCTTCTGGTAGATGGACCCTCCAAACTCAGTGCCATCATTCCTGTTTTCAGGGCACAAGAAAACCTCGTTAAGTATCTAGTTTGTTACAATATGGAAACAAATTCCAAGACTATCTAAATCAGGGTCTTGTTTTATAACAACTACAGATTTCAGTAAACTTCTAGCATAAATGACTGTCAAATAAAAGTTATATAATTTATAACCACATAATTAAAGCACAGTAACATCTGATTCATTTACTTGGCTCCCCCACGATATAAATTTCTTAAACAGCATTTGACTAGGCACAAAGGCTGACACCAAGTAAATATGATCTGTATGTCTCTCAGTTGGTCATAGTACTTAGAAACTTCAAAATAGAGTTCTACAAAGATTCTGTGAAAAAACATATAAAGTAGTACACGTCAATTCTGGATTTCATTCAAAACACAATCTTAGCATAAGAAAGCACCTTCCATGCAACAGCTACCAGGCATGACCCAGGGTACTGTTTCAGAGCATCTCAGAGCTCAACCCCTGAGCTCTGATGGCTCTCCCGATAATACTTTCACCAGTTTCAATGCCTCTGTCTGCACCACTAGTGACTTTAGTCATCGTAAGTGGATTAGAGTGCCTAGTGGACGGCAATCCGCAACACTTCAAAAACAAAGAGCTAATCCTTCTCTTTCTGGGACACTGGTCGTGCCCAGTAGGCCAAGACATGAAATAACAGTTTCAAGTTCAAAGTCATGTAACCAACAGAGTGTGGCCCACAGACTTGAACCCAGGACTGCTCTGGGGACCTTGCTACTTCTGAATACAACACAGGTACCTGGGGTCACACCAGGGTACCTGAACACCTCCATAGAATTACACTGGCGCTGCTCCAGGACTCTCCGATCATTCAAGGGGTTATTCCTGATCCAAAGAGACCTGCTTCCAGAAACTGCCGAGATGAGCAGGGAACCAGAGGAAGCAGCAACACCTCTCCAAAGGACCCCTCTTATCAAAGGGAATCCTTGCCCTCGCTCTCTCCATTCCAGGCTCAGAGAGCAGCAGCGAGCACCTGCGCCAAGGGCACCACACCTGACTTCGAGGCAGCACAGCAAGGCCAGGCGTCCACCGCGGCGTTGTCACACGCAAGGCCAGCACAGCAAGGCCGGGCGTCCACTGTGGTGGCGTTACATGCAAGGCCAGCACAGCAAGGCCGGGCGTCCACCACGGCGTTGTTACACGCAAGGCCAGCACAGCAAGGCCGGGCGTCCACCACGGCGTCGTTACACGCAAGCACCACCCCCTGCCGATCGAGGCCAGCACAGCAAGGCCGGTGTCCACCGCGGCGTCATCACATGCAAGCACCACCCCCTGCCGATCTGCGCAACATGCTAACGGCTACCATCCTTCTGGGCGGCTGTGCCGGCACTAAAGGAGGAACTCCGAACTTGGAACACTCACACATGAGTGTGCAGCTGGAAGTCTGCGGCCTTGTAACCCAGGGCGAAATTATTCTGTGACAGTTTGGATTTGGCTGTGTCAAAACTCATCTGATAGCCAGCAAGCCAACCTTCAAAGGCCAACACAGCCCAGCCATAGATGGTTGGTCCTGAAAAATCTATATCAACATTACTGCCAAGACTGAAACAATCCCGTTTATATGAGGCCTTCAATTTCCCACTCTTCTTTCTGTAAAACAAACAAAAACAACATGAGCTTTTACTGCAGTCTAGGAATCTTGAGAGTAAGATCCCTTTTCTCCCCCAATGTAAATATTATTTTGGTAGAAGGCACAAATAGACAATGTTTCAAATGACTTAGCTCTACAAATGTAATTTTGCTAGGATTTGAAATATATATATTATTTTTTACCTATTCTCTACTATAAGTTCAGATGATAGTATTTCATGATTAACTTCATAAAAGCATAAGTATAAAAAGGTGCAAGATATTTCAGTACCAAATTAATAACCTGAATGCATATGTATACAGACATACAAGAAACCAAATTCCTTTAAATTTTGTTTCCAAATGGTATAAAAGGTAACACCTGACACAATTTTAGATTATTAACCTGTCACAGAGAGAAATGTACTTTATTTTTTGGTAAGCATGTTTATTTTCCTCAGGTCAGTGTTGTCTCCCTGGACAATGTGGGATAGAAGTGTACAATTCTGAAGTGAGTGAAGGAGGGGCGAGCCTGCCACACGGCTCAGGAGGACCACGCCCCACCGAGCGCCACTCCTGTAGAGACAGGCAGGCAGGAAACAACAAAATCCCCGCTTTTCAGATGAAAACACTGAGCCAGAGAAGCTGGGGGATTTACAAAGGCTAAGAAATCAAGTGAGCAGAACCGTTCTTTACACGTTCTGCTGCCAGGAGACAACACACTTTTCTCAAGATGTTAACTTCCCAGCAAGACCTCACATCCAAGAATCCTCGGGATAGCTTAAAAACATCTAGTCTCAGACCCTTCTCGCACCTGCATTTTTCCCACAATGTGCCTCTTTGAATTAGATTTACAAGTTCTTGTTCATCTGCCCAGATTTCAAATGAAAACCAGCCCCTGCCTCCGGCGTCTTCCCCGCCGTCTCCTGCACACACAGGTCTCTGCTTGCCTCCCCTTCTGAGCTCCTCCCGCAGCCCCCTCCTCTAAACCTTTCCATCCCTTCAAGAAACAAGACCATTTCAGAAAACGGGGTTGGGATAATTACCCTGTGTTCGGTACAAATATGGTATCAAGAGTCAGTTTCAACCCTTCAGCCAACTGAAAAATAAAGATTTAAATTTAACAATTAGCATTTTTCAATTCTTTTCTTGACTTGAGAAACCAATTCTAAAGTTTTCTCTAACTTATTCGCTAATAAGGAAGTCATTAAAGAAAGACAAACATTAGATTATTTCATAAATTGCCTCTTCTTCCTTTTCCTGCCCCCACCCCTCTCCCCTCACCCCAGGCTTCATCACGATTCTCACCAAAAAACGGGTGACGTAAATTAAGAGTACAAAACAACAAAATCCCAATGCGACAAAATAATCGTGATACTCTTTCGAAATTATTATGGTAACTGGACAGTTAACAAACCAACCTAGGTAACTTATTCAGCTATACAGATGCATTATCTATCTATGATAATGTGCATACAGACATACCTCAAAAACTAGTGCCCTGAATGTAGCAGGCACTTGACAAGCATCTGCTGAAAGAGTTTCTCTTTGAAAACATTAAAGAATTTTTAGAACCATTTTTCCGTGGAGTCAGTTTTGCAATGTTTACAAAAGCAAAATTAAATCACTACAAATAGCTTGGTCTGCTCAGGAGACGCCCAATGTATAACAGTAAGTAGAACTGGTCAGAACAAAAGATGTCATAATTATGTACTCACCAACAAAATCTTACTTTATAGAAACATAAAAAGAAGGCCACATGCAGAGAACAAAATACAGCGACTAGACAGTGCACGACTTCACTCAGATTATATTTGGACAAAATATATACTGTGGACACACTGATGACACAGTCTGTTCATCAGCTCATCCCCAAGATCAAGTTCACCCTACAAATAACTTCCAACACTCTCATACCTTATTCTCCCAAGAGATTTCTGTCCCAAGAGTATTGTCTGTGTTCCACTTCTGCGTGAAGGTCAGTCCATAGTTACAGATCTTGTATTTGGTCTCTAGGTTGCCTGATGCTTTCCCTGTATCAGTGTAAGCATGACCAGAAGTAGAAAATTCCTGGTAAGAAAAAACAGTTAAAATCAGCTCACCAAATAGAAAATATTCATTCCAGAAAACAGTATTCAATGCAGCAGAAACCAATACAACTGACTTTCTACCACAACCCTACTCTGCAGCAACTTACTTCCTGCTCTCCTTCTTTCCTTCTAATCTCTAGACACTTTAACCAGTTTTGCAAACTTCCCATTACTCCACCTCTCTTACTGATATTTCTGTTCCATATACCCTCTTACTAAATGGGAATCCCAAACTCTCTCTTTTAAAAGAAAAATATCTTTACTGAAAATGCCTTTCCTAAAAAGACAAAAATATCGAATCTTAAACATTTACTTCATGACATGAAAAAGACTTTGTTCTTTATCAGAACTTTTGAACTATTAGTTCATTTTAAAGTCTTTAAAAAATCCCCAAACACTGGAAGCTTTAGATTCCCTCCTTTTAATAGGGCCAGAACTTTACTGCATTAAAAACTTTTTAAAATTTTCATTGTGGTGAAATACACTTAACTTAAATTAACCATTTTTATGTGTACAGGACACTGGCATTCAGTACATTCACACTGTTACAAAAAATGTATTGCTTTTGCCCACAAAACTATCTGTAAGATTTTCAGATCTGTAAACAATGTCAATATTTGAAAGTATCTATCCATTTTTCGTAACAAAATGGAATGTTGTGAGTTATCCCTCTTCCTCCCTCTCCTCTGTCAAACAGTTACTATGAATGGCTCAGAAGAAATCCTCCTCCTAGTTAGGTTGTCCCTCAGTCCTATGACAGTAAGCAATTAGAAACACATCTCCTTCTAGGGGAAGCAAACAGTCAGCACCTGTCGCTGACAGTCTAGGAGCTGTCAAGGAAACCACACTGCTGACTGGCCCTGCCTTTAAAGCCCATCTCTGAAATACGGCCAACAGTCATGCAACGCAGCTACTCCGCCCCAGTTGTTTCACCACCTGCAATATGAATCCTTCCTCCACCAAACGCTCTGCCCCCTAACTCGCGTTCTATAGGCTGATGACACAACTGGGAAACTGTGATCTGTTTATCTACACGGCACAGCAAGTTTTCAAAGAGACTATCACACTGCACACTAAGGGCAAGGCCTTGGCAAAACACGACAAAATGCTAGCCATGTTTTAACGACTCACATCACTTTCTTTTAGTAGATCCAGCTACCGAGTGTTTTATTTTTCACATTTACCTTTTATGAACTTGTAAGTATAGCAAATATAAACCTTAATTTTGGTGCAAAAAATTAAGGTAGAAGCGTATTTAGTCTGTATTCCTTTCTTATGATCACTATTTCTTCGTCTGAAGCTCTGTCAAAAATCTAAAATACCAGAGCTCCAAATCTCAAACACAAGGCTATAATTTTCCTAAGCTGAGTTCCAGGTTCACAATTACTTCAATTCTTGTTTAATTTCATAATTAGCTCAAACAGTGCAAAACGTATTTTTACCATGCACATAACATCTACAGTTCTGCCGTAGTGCTAGTATGCAACAAAACAATCATGGAAATGCTACTGTTATAAATGGCGTATCAAAAAATAACAAGATATGATCCAGGCAGTCTGGAGCAAGGGATGAAATTTTTCCTAAATCAATACTAAAGAACAAAAACAGCCATAAAAACAAAGCACACAAATACACTGTTTTTCTTACCATCTGAATGAATATTCACAGACAACAGCAGCATGAAAGGGAGATAAAATTTTAGTTGTTGATTTTCTCAACACAAAACTACCTTGAGCAAATGTGAAATACGAATTAAAATGAGTGTGATTTTTCTGTTTTAATAGACTATATAATAAAACCCCATCTCAGGAGGGTAGTCGCATAAGTATTTATTTACTCCTAGAAAACCCGGGGAGAGAACAGTGACAAACCCGGATTAGACGGTGTAGACAAAGCACCGTAAATACTCCACACGCTTTCCGCCCTGCTAATTAAATCATCATGTCCAGAAATAAAATTTGCACTGGTTTGAATAGGCAAATACCAAAGAAAAAAAGATGCAGCCAATACGCAGAAATCAGAGAATAAGGTGAATGTCAACTTGATCTATTTGCTGAAACTTATAAAAGCTCTGGTTAGTGATGCTCTGATAATATGGTGATATAGCCTTTATTTCTTAACTTCCAGGAAAAAAAACTTAATGAACATTAATACAAGTTGACTAACCTTCTGCATGTATTTCTACACTTGTTTCAACTAATCATGATGGGACAGAGACTAAAGTTAGTTTGTTTTTGTAAAAGGGCAACAAAATTTGCATGAACCCAATAAAAAGGAAGCAAAGATTTTAGTGTACACATACATATTCACAAAAGTATAAAAATACAGCATAAAAAATACACACACACACACACACACGTATGTATACACATGTATTCTGTATCTTCTGAGACTAAGACTCAGAATACTTTTATAGACGACAAACAAAGATCCCCCCAGATTCAGCTTGACTGCCCTTGGGCTCAGGTGGCCGAGTTGCTGTCTGAAACCTGAGAGGAGGACAAAGCTGTAGGGAAGACAGCGTAGCGCCAAAGGTAACTTGACTAAACAATGATTTTCAAACAGGTTCCTTTCATTATGCTACATCTATTAACAGTATATTGAGTACTTACCACTCCACTACATGACTTGGTTCTCAGATCTATTTTGACCATGCCAAATCCTAGAGACACACACAAAAATAAGTGATGTACAAAATGTGACATGCACTCCAGTCTTTGCAATTTAGAAATTATGAAAATAGTCCCTAGTACATTTCATATGGAAAATATTCAGTATTCCTGTTAGGTGAAAGTTCCACAAGAAACTGAATTATAACAAAATTCTAACAAAAACTGAATTGTAACCAAAAATTACAACAAAATGCTAACAAAAATTAAGTGTAATTTTTAAAGCCAAAATAATAAAGACATATTTCTAAAATATAAGTTAAAAAAAACCTATGGATAAAAGAAAAATGCACTATTTTAAGAACCAAAATTATTAGAAATTATACATATATACAAGCTTAAAATACATAATTAACATCACTAGTTAATAAAAAAATCAAATGTGTACAGCACAAAAACTTAAAAATTTCAAGACTAAATTTTTAAAACCAAAACTAAATGTCTACTTGGTTTCAAACACTGTATATTCCTCCAAAGAAGTCAAAAGCCGGGTTTTCATACTCATGAAAACACTGCTATTATTTGGAGGAGGAAAAACACACTCCCTGCTTCAACTGTCCCCAGGGCTAACCAAAGGAGGCACATATATTACAGATTTATACTATTTCACCCCACAGATAACATTAAATATGCAAATATGTTTATGTACAAAACGGCTTTTAACGCTGTGGCACTCCACCTCTAAAAAAAGAAGTCTAGTGACCTGCTAATAGTTATCCCCTTAAATCTTGTGAAATAGATTAATGTTGACTTAACCTCATTTTACTGAGCACGGTATCTCCCATATCTTAGGCATTCAGTATGAATGCTTACCCCACACTGGCAATTTACAATAGCATACTTACCATATCCTTTGTTGAAGACATCTTTGGCAGCCTTTCCTAGGTCACAGTAAGTCGGTGTGTTACACATATCTTATAAAGAAAAATAAGGACAAGGGAATAGATAATATTTAGTACTTATTCACCATTCCAGTGCTCAGTTCTGTAAGATGAGGTATACAGTGTTTCTTGCTCTGCATCATTCATGCTTAACCCCTAAGGCAAGCAAAGTGCAGAGAAAGCACTGCTCCTTAAAAAAGAGCTTCCCAGAAACCTGGAGAATGAAACGATGTTTCTCATGAGATTCACGGAGGTCATCTTTCTGCTTGCATTTCAAAGAAGAGAAATTTCTTGAACACTGAAGCAGATGTTCCATTAAACTGGACTTTCACTTTTTAAAAGAATGCAAAAATGTGCATTAGTAAAACATGTCTTGAGCAGTTGTAAAGCCAGAGAGCTGTATAAAATGACAAAGTAAATTTTCTGAGGATCTGTAAAGCAGATGCAATTAAACACCTTCAGGGCTAACATTTTTGCCACTCTGAAATTCAGTTCTTAAGAACTACCACAATAATTGAAGTGTATTCATCCAGAATACACCCTCTCTCAAAACTCTTCTTAAAATACAGTGCTATAATCTAACCTATTAACCAGATAGAGGATAGATCCTACCTGCAGTAATCTGCTTACCAACAATCAGTATACACTCTAAAAGTTACAGTCTTCAAAAGCCCTAGGTGTTTCACTCCATCTTGCCTGAGGATTCAGCCAGCTTCTTTACTGCCAACATGACGCTCACTTCACAATTCTGAGGCCAATCAACACTGCTGAATATACCATCCCTTTGCCCTTTCTGCACAATAGGAAATCTCTGCCAGCAGCATCCTCAAGTCACGCTGGAGCACCTCAAGCAACCCCATTAGCCCCACTGTGCACGCTAAGTTGTCAGGCTCCTCTGTCTATGGGATTCTCCAGGAAAGAATACTGGAGTGGGTTGTCATTTCCTCCTCCAGGATCTTCCCCACCCAGGTACTGATCTGGCCTCTCCTGCGTTTCCTGCCTTGCCAGGTGGATTCTTTACCACTGAGCCACCTGGGAAGCCCCTGTTGACCCCATTACCACCCCAGTAAAATCCACAGCACCAGCAAGCCCTTGCAATTCCGATGCCTCAACCACCTACACGTTCAAACCTATTTATTTCTATTCAGCGGAGCTCTTGGTCTGGCCTCCTGCTAATAAGTTTCCGGCTATTCCACCACACCTGAACACAACACACACTTCATGGTGCACGTCTTCACTGTGAACTCATTTAAAATGTGTTCCTTAACCTAAATCTGTCCAATATGACAGACATTAGGATATGTTAAGAGAACAGAGTTTAAGAAGATATATAAAGTGGAAAGAGTAAAGATGAAGAAGATAAATGTACTGAGTCATACCATAATAAAACTTTGCTCTAGGCCACAAGGTTTCAAAGTTCTTTTCCAGAGCAATTAGTTTACAACTCAAGTCCTTTGCGTCCCAACCATCAATTTGACTTTTTACACACTGCCAACTGCAATCTGATATGACTCTTTATGATCACAAACGACGGTGGTACCTGTTGAAATTCTGCCTGAAGCCCATAATTTGGGAGGTGAAGTATAAAAACTAGGCATTACGTACTCAAATATTAAAAATGTTAAGGCTTTATAGTTTGCTTTAAAAAAAAAAAAAGGAAAGATACACTTCAGTGTTTAGAAACCTCCATCTAGGGACCCATTACAGTCTTTTTAGCATTTCGCTTCTTTTTCAAAAGCACTTGCTGGACACTACAAAAGTCGCGTTGGGGGGAGGGGGTGGGGTCGTCTGACCTCAACTGTGCCCAGTTCAAGCTTTCTTTTCCAGGCCCACGATCCCGATGGGAAATGCACTGCTGGTATGAGCAAGCAAAAACTCGAGAAGCCCCAGACACGTCACGTTCCAACACATTGCTGCGGCTCTGCCAATGCACTCGTCCGTGGACGTGCACGGCGCCCCCCGGCTGCCGGAGCCGCAGGCGGGGGCGGGGAGCGAGGGGAGGTGCCGGGGTCGGGGGTGGGGGAGCGGCGGCTACAACAGCATCACCGTGGGGCAGCCAGCTCGCCTCGCCCCCGTCAGCTGTACGTCCAGCACCCTCCCGTCAGGGGCAGGGAGTAGAGGGGCCCCCTCATGCTGGATGCCGAGGCCGAAGAGGAAGCTGGGGTTCGGGGGTTCCCGGACCCGCCTTCCCTCGAAGCCAGCCTCCCGGGGACCGGCCGGGCCCAGGCGCAGGTGGCGGCGCGGCCCGTCCGTCCCCGGAGGGGCCGGTTCCCGCTGCCCCCGCCCGCGGGCCCGCGCCCCGTTCGGCGGCCCTGCCTCCGTTAGCCGCCTCCCGCGGGTCCCTGCCGGACGGCCGCCCGCCCGCCCGGCCCCCGACCGGCCGCCAGCCCGCGGCCCCGGCTCGCCTCACCTCCGACCGGAGGGCCCGTCCGCTCCGCCAGGAGGGGCCTGTCCGCTCCGCCAGGGCACCGCTGAAGGTCTTCTTCGGACCAACGCCGTCCGCGCCTGCGCGGCCCCACGCCCGCGGCGCCTGCGCGCCCCGAGCCCCGAACCCCGCGCCGCGGCTGCGCCGGAGAGTCGCGCCGGGGGCGCGCGCCGCGACCCCGAGGCGGCCCAACACCTCCAACTGTCCGAGTGCGCGCGCGCGCGCCGCGGAGGCCGGCGCGCGGGGGCAGACGGGGTGGACATGAGCGCGCAGGCGCGGGGCCCGAGCCTTTATCCCCTGAGGGGCCCGCTCTCGCGAGAAGGCGCGGAGCCCACTAGCGACCTTTACCCGCGGAGGGGTCGCCCGCTGCCGCGTCTTTCTCCGGCGGACACCTGACAGGCCTATGAGGGGATTTCGTCTCAGAGTGACTGAAATTCAAGAATGTGGCCCTTAGGTCACCTCATCTTAACGATGAGAAACAAGGTCCCCAAGGGGTAAGTGGCATGACTTAAAGATGACACTGGAGGAGTAATCCAAAGGGAGAGAGGAGGTGGATGAGGGACAGCTCTCCTTTAGAGAAGAATTCCAACTCATAAACGTACAAGAAATTACAGAAACAGAAAATCCCCGCTTTGGAGCCACCAAGAACTGCGTCAAGCAGAATTCATCAATAGATGGTGGACGGTTGAGGATATTCGTCCAGTTCCAAAGTATTATCCCACAGATGACTTAGTGAAGAGAAAAGGTTACCTTCACATCAAACGCATCACCTAAACCGAGTGATGGAACTGTGCAGCGCCGGGGATGGTACAGACTGACGTCTTGTGTGAGAATGACTCGCCCAAGAAGTGCTTTCTCTCCGTTCCGGAGGAAACAGACAAACCCAGTTGAGGGGCAGTTCTGCAAAACAACCACCTGGTCTCTTCTAAAAACGTGAACTTCATGAACTGTTAAGAAGACTAGTCAAGTGTTCTAGATTAAAGGAGACAAAAGATATGACCCTGAGAGCCATGTAATCCTAAATTGCATCCTGGATCAAAAAACAAAAAGCAGCTATTGAGGGTCATTATTGGGACAATTGAGAAAATTTGAATGTCGACTGTATTAGTATTGTAACAATGTTAAATTTCCTGAGGGTAATGATTATACCTTGATTATGCAGAAATGGGGACTTCCTGGTGGCTCAGCTTTAAAGAATCCTTGTGCAATACAGAAGATACAGAGATGTGGGTTCAATCCCTGGGTCAGGAAGATCCCCTGGAGGAGGGCACCGGCAACCCACTTGCCTGGAGAACCCCATCGACAGAGGATCCTGATGGGCTGCAGTCCATGGGGTTGCAAAGAGTCGGATGCGACAGAGCTCGAATGCTAACAGGCATGCATGGATAAATGGCCTGTTTTTTAAGGAGATATATAAAGTTATTCATAAGTGACATAGTGTGTGTCTGCAACAAACTCTCAAATGGTCAGGAAAAAACATTCAAAATGTTAACAATTGGTGTATCTAGGTGGAGGATCTATGGATCTTCATTGCATTATTCTTGAATCTTTCCTGTAAGTCTAAAATTATTTTTCAAGATAAAAAGAAGAAAGCCCCACAAAGTCTTTGATACTCAGAACATAATACCAGGTTGCTTTTTGAAACCAGAGGTAAAGATGATTTCCCTGCTGTGTTTAAGCATTTCAGGCTAAGAAAAGATAAGTAAGATGCTTGCTCCCAAAGGACTCATAATGTGAGACTTGGAAAATGAGGCAGAAAATGATCAATGTCATTGGCAAAGCAATATAAGTTAGTAGGCTAAATAAAATGAGTTTTGGAGTCAAAAGATGCTGGGTTGGCACCTCAGACTTGCCAACCCTGTGGTTGTTGGTGTACAACTCTACGTCTCTGTTTCAACATCTGTGAGACAGAACCAAATAAGGTCTACTTCAGAGGATTGTGCTGCTGCTGCTAAGTCACTTCAGTCGTGTCCGACTCTGTGCAACCTCATAGATGGCAGCCAACCAGGCTCCCCTGTCCCTGGGATTGTAGTCGATAGTAAAGACGGTGATGTATCCAGAGTACACAATGATCCACCTGGCACATGGAAAATGTTCATTAGTTAATAACACAGATGAAAATTAATATGCTATAGGCGATTAAAAGCCATGCAAGCAAACTTAGATTTATTCACATCCAGACGAATATTAGAACCACAACTCCAGCCTGCACTTTGGCACAGACCTGGCCTTTGTCGGGCCCAGCAGGTCATTAAAGTCTATAAAAACCACTTTTAACAGGAAGTTGGCAACATTCCTTCCTTGGGCTTCTTCATCCGAAGTCTTTCCTTGTGAAGGGACCTGATAATACCAGTCCCAGGTCACACAGAGGACCTCCTCTCTCTCCCAACATGCAGGAAGGTGGTAAAAAATTGTTCTGGAAAACAGCAGCTGCAGAGGGAATCATTCCTTTGTTTCCCATCACTCTGACCCTGCTGGCTTAGCAGGATCCACAGTTACTCTCAACATTCACATCAAGCCTCTAGCCTCGGCCACCTCCAAACTACAGCTAGTTCTCACACCCTGCCCACCCACACTGGGTTCTGAATCTTGGGAGGCATAGAAAGGATTTTCTCAGTCCAAATCCTAATCACCTGGCATTCTTTTCCTATTAAATGTCTAGAACCAGAATTTTAGGGCAGGGAAGGTACTTTAGATTCCTTCTTTTGTGGGACATTTGCTAAGTGCTTACTGTGTACAGGGCACCATGCTCAGAACTGATGGATGAGCACAAACCCGGGAGCGTCTATTCTGTGTGTGTCCAGAGGCCCTGGTGAGCAGGTTTCCAACACAGGTCACCTGCTCTAGTCAAGATAACCTGCTCTGTCTGCCTTTGTTACCTTTGTGAGAGAAAATCTCAAAGGGTTAGTATAGTTTTACTCCCAAAAATGAAAAAAAAAAAGAAAAAGAACAAAAAATAGAGAACAGAAACCCTACAGTGAAGATTTGGTATCTCAATTGCCCTAAGTGTAAGGAAAATTAAGATTCTGAAGCCAGCAACAGTATTTAATTCTGTTTCTTTAAAGGAAAGGGGCCCTCTGGTTTGTTTTCAGTTCAGTTCAGTCACTCAGTCGTGTCCAACTCTTTGTGACCCCATGGACTGCAGCATGCCAGGCTTCCCTGTCTATCACCAACGCCTGGAGCTTGCTCAAACTCATGTCCATTACATTGGTGATGCCATCCAATCATCTCATCCTCTGTCATCCCCTTCTCCTCCCACCTTCAATCTTTCTCAGGATCAAGGTCTTTTCCAGTGAGTCAGTTCTTCGCATCAGGTAGCCAAGGTATTAGAGTTTCAGCTTCAGCATCAGTCCTTCCAATGAATATTCAGGACTGATTTCCTTTAGGATGGACTGATTGGATCTTCTTGCAGTCCAGTGGACTATCAAGAGTCTTCTCCAATACCACAGTTCAGAAGCTTTCAAGGACTCCAGAATTGTGATGAAGGGTGAGGACCCCTTGGCATCTTTGAGGAGGAGATACTAGCCCTTTCTGTGAGCCTCCTCTAGGGGGCAGCAGATCTCGGGGGCCCCAGAGGTGAAAGCTCCTCACTGCCCAGGATGGGTCAGGTGAAGGAGAGGAATGGCTTCCAGGGGACAGGGACAAAGATCCAAGAGTATGTTGTTATATGTTTAGGGTGTATGTGGTACCCTTAAACTCCAGGTCTGAAAACTTGCCTCAAGGCAATAGACTTGTGCAGAGGTTCATCTTGAGTAGCTTGAATGAGTTACAGCAGCAGGAGATTAAAAACCAATTGATGCTTTCGGACTGTGGTGTTGGAGAAGACTCCTGAGAGTCCCCTGAACTGCAAGGAGATCCAACCAGTCCATCCTAAAGGAAATCAGTCCTGAATATTCATTGGCAGGACTGATGCTGAAGCTGAAACTCCAATACTTTGGCCACCTGATGCAAAGAACTGACTCATTGGAAAAGACCCTGAAGCTGGGAAAGATTGAAGACAGGAGGAGAAGGGGACGACAGAGGATGAGATGGTTGGATGGCATCACCGACTCTATGGCAGTGAGTTTGAGAAAGCTCCGGGAGTTGGTGATGGACAGGGAAGCCTGGCATGGTGCATAGTCCATGTGGTCACAAAGAGTTGGACATGACTGAGCAATTGAACTGAACTAAATTGAATGGCCGACACTTAGAGGGTTCATTAAATTGTAATACACCCATATTTTGGGGTATGGTTCAACCATGTGTTCTGCTAATATCTGATCATCTGAGGGAAAGGCCCAGTTTTAAAAAGTGGGGTTAGGGGAACAAAAGTTTAAGTACAGTGTAACTCTGTGTATGTGTATGTATGCATATGTTACCATTTTACTCAAAGAGAAAGCAAGGTCTCCTTCACTGCAGGCGATTTCCCTACCATCTGAGCCTCCAGGGAAGCCCCATGGATGTGGACATTGGTAATGGCTTAACTCTGGACTGGTGATAGATTGATAATACATGCATTATGTATTAACTAAATAGATGCTGTATATTTGTGTGTGTGTGTGTGTGTGTGTGTGTGTGTGTGTGTGCATAGAAGAAATGTTGGGAAAATGTTTCCAAAATGTGACAGTGACTCTCTCTGCTGGGTCAGAGTATACGTGATTTTTACTTTCTTCACACTTTTCTGTATTTTCCAAAATTTCTAAAATTTGGAAATGTGTTTCTGTTATAATTAGAAAAGTTAAACTGACTTTCACAAGGTGGGGAAGTACCCAGGTTCATGAGAAGGGCTGTGCTGTGCCCTGGGGAATTTCCACCCCAAACTGCAGCTGGGATCAGTCCCTGGAATTCACGTTGGGCCTTCTGGGCGCTCAGGTCACTCTTGGCCACAAGGGGGCACAAGGAAACGCGGTAAAGAAAAGCCGACCCTGCAGGTGAATGCTGCACAGGGGAGTCAGCGTGATGAGCCCAGCCTTCCCTGCCCCCAGAGCCTCATCCAGATTGTGAATACAGTTATGGGGCTTCCCTACCCAAGTTAGAGTCCAAGTTGAATGTCAAAAGGGCAGGAAATATTTACAAATTGTTTTTATGAGGAAACCAATTTTGTCAACGTTCCACTTGTGGATTTAGGTACAGCCTGGCTTACACAACCTGGAAATTAGCTCATCTTAACCACTTGCTAGTAAAGCACTATCATCACTTTACACAAAGGATAAGTTAAGAAAAAGGACGGTGACATATTCCTATGTAACCTGAAAATAGGAAGAAGCAGCGTCCCTTTGGTGAATATATAGCTGTGTTTCAGGGAACTTGATGTTTTGGAGAATGGTCTTTGGTTAGTGAACTGTGGAGTGTGGTATGCAGGAAGGAATAAACTTGGGAGCCAGAACATTTGCGTTAAATCCAAGGTCTGCAACTCACTAGCTGTGTGACCTTGGGCAAGTTATCTGACCTCTCTGAGCCTTGGTGTCTTCATCTTTAAAATGGAGATTCCCCAGAAATAAACCATCTGGATGAGGCCTGCCCAAGGGGCCCCACCACATGGCTTTCTGTGGCCAAAGTTCTGAGGAGGCTTGGACGACTCCCAGGGTTCACCCCAGGCAGGAGACAGATCACACCCAGCGAGTCACAAACAACACAACTCCCAGGATGACAGAGAAGCCAGATGCAGACTCACCCTGAAGGGGTGCAGAGTCTGGACCCTGGGAAGGGATTCTACTACTTGGGATCCGTGGAGAGCACCCCAGGGAGGGTCAAGGCCCACAGCCTCTCCCCTCCAGTGGCGACTCTGTGTGCAGAGCTCAAGACAGCTTTATGGAGATGTAATTGACATGAAACACTGTGTAAGTTTCAGGCATACAGTGTGATGGTTTGACACATACAGGATAAGGAAGGAGTCCTTTAACTCCACATAATTATCATTTCGTTACTATGGTGAGAGCACTGATGCTCTGCTTTCACAGGAACTTTCCAGTTCACAGCACAGAACTGTTAACTGTAGTCACCAGAGCTGTTCATTTTTTAAAATTTGCTTCTTTAGAATTGGGACTCCAGGCAGGTCTGGGGTCTCCTAATATCGTGGGGTTCACCTGCTACCTTTGAGGAAAAAGAATCAGATTCCAGTTAGGGTACAGACCCCATCTCGTCCGCCGGATTCCCCTTTGTGTGCTCCTTCCCTGAAACAGGCGATGGGGTGTGTGTGGGCCACTGCTCAGGTCCACTCTGTCCTACAGAGTCACACACAGTGGGTGGGGGGCTCGGTTCCACGCTCTCCCTTCACAACCCTCTGACCTCCTGCTTACAGAAGCCACAGAAAGACCCTGCGCTGGTCACACACCCCCAGCCCCACCCTGCATGGCGGAGGCCGCTCCTTGGCCTGGAGGGCTGGTCATCAGGCTACGGTGCCACCAGGCTTTGACGGCACAGGGGAGCAGAGGAGGAGTAAGTGGGTGAGTTACAGGGGTGCAGAAGGATGTGGCTGAGAGAGTGAAGAGCAAGGAGGAGAAAGAGAAAGACTCAAATGATGAAACCGTGAGCGAAACGGCGTAGGAGAAGACAAGCTGAAAAGAATGGAAGTTGGTCTCCACTCAGTTCTTTAGGTTTCTGTCCTCCTCCCTGCAGTGTATTTACTATTAAATTACAGTCAGTACAGTGAATAAAGGACTAACTAGCTGGTTCAGTAGTAAACAATCTGTCTGCGTAGCAGAACACTTCAGTTTGATCCCTGGGTTGGGAAGATGCCCTGGAGAAGGCAATGGCAACCCACTCCATTATTCTTGCCTGGAGAATCCCATGGACATAGGAGCCCAGTAGGCTACAGTCCACGGGGTTGCAAAGAGTTGACAACTACTTAGTGAACAATAAGAATAAAGCAAAGTGGACTGTGCAAAAAGGCCTTGCCAGAACAAAGAGGCTGAAAGGGACTTGTGATCCATAAGTGTATTTCAGTTGAAAAGGAAACCACCCAAGTCTCCTGCACTGATGAGTGCAGGCTGCCGGGACCCTCAGTGGCATCAGCAAAAGGCCATCAGTTCCCTGAGTCAACTTAGTGCCAAGGCCTCGTCCCAGCGCCTGACTCCTGCCATGACCGAAGATAAGCGACGCTGTTTCCAGCTAACGTGTATTGAGACCTGGGCAGCTTTTTAAACATCTTTCCTTGCCTTTTCACAGCAGCATCTGCTGTCACTACCCCCATGTCCGTGTCTTGTGTAACACGTGTGTCAGGATGCAGAGGAGAAAGAGCAATGCTGTGGTCTGAATGCTCGTGTGCCCAGATTCACGTGTTGCTATCTTAACTCCCAGTGTGATGGTATTAGATGTGGGAACCTCCCGAGGCGCTTGGTCTGGAGGTGGGGCCTTCGTGAATGGGATCAGCGCCCTCGTGAAAGAGCCCCCTGCAGAGCTCCTTGGCCCCTCCTTCACATGTGTGGAGAAGGTGACACAGAACCTGAGCACATGGGGACTCTGACCTCAGACCTCAGCTTGAATGCAAGCACCTGGTCCATGGGATTTTCATTACACAGAAGTATGGTGTGTGCCCAGGAATGGGGTAGGGCAGACAAGGCAGTTAGGATCTATGCATCACACTCAACATCATCAAATTTCTTTTGCCCAAAGAAGGCAGAGCACAACCTTGATTAAGCAAGCTAGGGGCCCCTGGTGCCGTTCTCAGCTACATGTCTGCTGTGGCGTCAGGAGGGCTGAGGCTGTTGCTGCAGGAAAGGGAGGTCCTAACACCATCTGACTGCACAACTTCGAAGGGGGACCACTCACATAGACACAGGTCGGGTCCAAGTGGTGCCCCCAGGGTGTGTGACATCACAGTCATCTCCCCCATCATCTACCTGCAAATTCCCCAAAACCTGGTCTCCAGGCCACAAGGAGCTGAGGCTGAGAGGCCCGTGACCCAGCCAAGGCCACAAGATCGGTGATAGGCCAGACTCCGTCTTCCTGACTGCATCCAGGCCATTTCCAGAAGTGGAACCACCCAAAGGGGCAAGACATCTGGTAGACCCAGTTCCTCGGCGGTCCCCTCCTGACCTCAGTGTTTACACGGCTGCAGTGATTACATGGATCCTGCAATCTTTGTCTCCCCTCATCAACCTGCCCCTCTCATCTTTCACTTATTGAACATTTCCTGTGAGATGCTGCCAAAGACCTGCTCGTTTCAGTTCCTTTGATTTTCTTTTAAGAGAAGCAGAATGTATGGAAATCAAACTGGCTTTGACACGGGAGCCATAACAAAACTTCGCTTTCCGAAGTGAATATAAATCACAGTGCTGTCTTTGACGTGAACTACAGCAGCTGTCACTGGAGGGCACAGGTGTCAGCTCCTACACACCAGCCTGCACCCCACTGCCCGGGCTGGGAATCATCCACGGGGGTGGCATCTCCCTCCTTGCTGAACCGGGGTGGGGGTGGGGGTGGAATTTCTTTTCTAGAATTTTAATTTCCTCTGAGCTCAGTCGATACTCCCTAATCCCACCCTTCCTTTGGGCCAGGAGCTCCCTGAGGCATGAGGAGGACCAGCTCGGGTTGTCTGTTGGCCCACAGTCCTTGGCAGGGGTGTCCAGGGGAAGGAAAGCATGTGAGGGCGTCCTCACGTGAGGGGCCAGGCTCCCAGCGTGGGGAGTGGGCTCTGCAGTGCTCTGCCATCTGCGTCTGGGAACTCAGGGGCCCTGACCTACTGTTGCTGTTCAGTTGCTCAGTCGTGTCCGACTCTTTGCGACCCCATGGACCGCAGCACACCAGGCCTCCCTGTCCTTCACCATTTGAGTTTACCCAAACTCACGTCCATCGAGTCAGTGATGCCATCCAACCATCTCATCCTCTGTCGTCCCCTTCTCCTCCTGTCTTCAATCTTTCCCAGAATCAGGGTCTTTTCCAATGAGTTGGCTCTTGCCATCAGGTGGCCAAAGTAATGGAGCTTCAGCTTCAGCATCAGTCCTTCCATTGAACATTCAGGACTGATCTCCTTTAGGATGGACTGGTTGGATCTCCTTGCAATCCAAGGGACTCTCACAAGTCTTCTCCAACACCACAGTTCAAAAGCATCAATTCCTTTTCAGCAGAAACACTTCTGAAACCTTCCTCTCCCCTCTGCTCCTCCCTGGCATCCACTTCCGACTGCTCCATAATCTCTAAGCCGCAAGGACTGAGATCAGCCTGAGGGCGGTGAGCGCAGCCACTGGGCATCCTGGCTGAGGAACCCTGATTGCTATCCGCAAGCAGCTTCTGCAGATCTGGAAATACCCCAGGTCATCTTCCAGGGAGACTCTAGTATTTATGTCCTCAAAGTCGCTCTGGCCTTTGGGAGACCTAGAAATAACAATTGGTGGGGGGGTGGATTTTTCTTTGGTGCCTAGGATTACATTGAAGGCAGAAGGAGAAGAGGGCGACAGAAGATGAGATGGTGGGATGGCATCACCGATTCAATGGACATGAACTTGGGCAAGCTCCGGGAGATGGTGAGGGATGGGGAAGCCTGGCGTGCTACAGTCCGTGGGGTCGAGAAGAGTAGGACACGACCGAACTACTGAATAACAACAACAACCATTGTATTACACAAACTTCTGCTGAGCGCCACCGAGGAAGGGCCGTGTGGTGTGCTGGGTCCTGAGGTTTACGTGAGGATGGCCTGGGATAGAGCATCTGAGTGCCAGTTACTGCACCAGGCCCGCTACAGATAGTCATGCCCTGAACCCTCCGAAGTAGGACTTCCGGGGAGTCATGCCACTTTACGGTTGTGGAGATGCAGCCCAGAAAGGTGGAGTGTCTTGTTCAAAGTCACAGTAAATGCGTTTATTTATGCAGTCTTCCGTCACATAAAACAACGTATGGAGCTTCTATTATGTGCCAGGCCTTCAAAGCATGAGGATACAAAGATGATACCTTCGTCCCTCATTGTAGAGACAAACCAGTGTCCAATCACAATAGAGTTTTATAAACACTATGGTGGGCAGATGGATGCATCCAGGAGTCAGGGGCTCCAGGGAAGGCCTGTGTGGTGCTCCCATCAGGTCCACCTGACTCTGAAGCTCTCAGTCTTGCAAGGCTGAGAGAAAGTCAGACAGAGACAGAGAGGAGAAGACTGCTTTTCAGTCTTGTTGCCGGTTTGCAGCCTCCTGCGTCTGGTATGTCTGAATCCTCACGTCCTCTCGTCTGTGGGAGCGGCACTCCCGGAGGACACAAGGGCTAATCTTCTGTCTCCACGTTGGATACCCAGCAAAGCCTTGATGACTTGGATCACGGTGCTCCTGGCCTCTGTCCCACCACCCCCAACCCACTTTCCAACCCGAATTCCATCTACAGTGCATGACCATCTGTGCGTGGGCTTGGTTGCTTCAGTGTGTCTGACTCTTTGCGACCCCATGGACTGTAGCCCCCCAGGCTCCTCTGACCGTGAGAATCTCCAGGCAAGATTACTGGAGTGCATTGCCATGCCCTTCTCCAGGGGAGCTTCCCAATCCAGGGATGGAACCCACTTCTCTTAGGTCTCCTGCTTTGACAGGTGGCTTCTTTACCCCTAGCACCACCTGGGAAGCCATAACCATCCACCTGCGCACAGAATTAGAAATGTCAGGGTGACCTGAACTCCTCCGTTTCATTCACATCAGGCGATGGAGATCCACGCGCAGAATCCCATCCTCGGTGGTCCTCACTGTCAGCGCGTCGCCCCAGCACACTGGCCTTCCTCTTCGCCTCCTCCACCTCCTCTTCATTGGCCCCGCATTCACTTTCACCCACTGTAACCCTGGCTCCACACCGCTGCCAGCACTGCGCTCCTAAAAAGGATTTTAAATTAGATCCTGTCATAAAGTTCAAATATCCCCAGTGACTTTCTCCTGCTTATGAAATAACGTCTTCTGGTTCCCTTTGCCTTCTATCAGTTCTTCACAATCTAGCCTTCTCTGGTCTCTCCACCATCTGCCCCAGTCACACAGACTCTCTAGAACTGATATGTGCCTTCCTGCCCCTGTACACACTTCACTGTCTGAGCCTGAGGCGAGATCATCCCCTGCTTCTTAACCTAGAGAACTCCTACTCTACCCACAAAACCCAGCTCAAATAATCCCTCCTCCAGAGGGCTAATCACAACCTCCTCTGTGATCCTCCAGCCCCACATTTCTGCCTTTTTGTTAGTGTTTGTCATAATATATAGAAATTCTCTCTACATATTTGTCTTCTGGACATTAACTCCTCACGGGCAAGGACCATTTTTAGCTTTTATTACCAACACTTAATCATAGGTTCTGCTGCATACAAAGTTCTCAGTGAATATTTGTGCCAGTCCTTTTTGTCTGTCTGTTTTGCCAGAGGCTTCTGCTGCCCTAAGATTCTCTCTTCAGTTAGGTAACAGGAAGCAGAGAAACCCAGCAAGGAACAAACCCTGGGGCTTTCTCCTTTATATTTGGTCATAATTGTCCAACTTTAAAATAAATTCTGTAATACATCTAGTCACCAGGCATATCCTACAATCAAAGGGTGTTTGATGTTGGTTTACATGAAAAAAGTAGTCCTTGCAGAAGAAATAGCTCCTCACTCCACACAACGGAGGCAGACATCCCAACACCAGGAAGAAAGCCAAGTAACAGAGCCTCAGGTCGCCTGCCCCAGCTGCCGGGGCGCTGGGCAGCCTTGAGGCTGAGAATGGTCCTCTGGCACAGAATATCCAGGTTCATCTTGACAACTGAGGTCAGTTGGTTCTGGAAGAAGACCCAGTGATACTAAGAATGACATTGATGGCATACAGAAAACACGTCGTTAGATTTTAAAGGGCACCTTACATCCCAGGTACTGGGATGAATTTACCCTGAGAACAAAGCCAACAGTAAAGGGATTTTTAGATCCAAATTCAGACTGTTCTACCCTTAAAGTACTTAGGCCGTGACAAAGTGTTGGTCACTCAGTCATGTCCAACTCTTTGCGACCCCATGGACTATAGCCGGCCAGGCTACTCAGTCCATGAAATTCTCCAGGAAAGAATACTGGAGTGGGTTGCCGTTCCCTTCTCCAGGGGATCTTTCTGACCCAGGGATTGAACCCGGTCTCCTGCATTGCAGGCAGATTCTTTACCGTCTGAGCTACCAGGAAGATAAGTGCATGTCTAAATTATTTGACTTAGGTAACAGTTTGAGTGGAAAAAAAAAAAACAGACAAAAGGGGATGAAGCAGAAGTTATAAAAATTTAAATTAGGAAAATTGAAAATGCATAAAATTCCCTCTGAAATCTGCTATATTGGAGACTGTTCTGCTTCAGTCAATTCACCATCATACAACACAAGTTAAATCCACTGCTCAATAAAATGCACCCAAACTTCCTATCAAGTTGTGTAAATCTATACATACAATGGGCTCTCTGGGGTTCTCATTAAAAGGACAATTTTCATAAATCTCATTATGTTCCTAATTAAATAATCCTAACTTCAAACAGTTCCATTTTCATCTTAAGGAGAATTATTTTCCAGTTGACATTTAGCCCCAACAGGTGCTGTTACATTCACAGCTCTTAAGCTGTTGGGTTCTTTACATCTGGATGCCAGAGCTAATCAGAGGCATCGTCCCTCGTTTCTACCTGAGCATAGTCTTCACTACCTGAGCATAGTTTAAAATGTCTCAGTACGTTTGTAACTCATTAGTTTTTGGCATCCCGCGTAGCACATTGGCTAATAGGAGCCATTCTTTCTTGGGAGCACAATTAGCTGTGAAAACAGATCTTAGAGTGGACTCCCTCCTCCCCCACAGGATTATGGGAGGTAGGAAATGCAGGTCATTATTAGAGTTTGCCTTTGATACAGACATCCTGCTCCTCTGCTGGCCCTTTGAACTGACTTTGATAGGCCGTAATTAAGAGGGATTCAACCCCTGGAGGAGCAGCGGCTGCAGTCCTGTCTCTTGCTCCCACCTCGATTGAGTCCTCGTTTTGAACTATTGATCAAACAGATTGCAGGGATTTGTTCTAGCCTGTGTGGGGTAAGAAGGAAGGAAATGAAGGAGGAGGGAGCAGGGAGAAAGGAGAGGACGCATCTATAAATAGTTCAAGAGGGAACCTGCGGATCAGACCTCGCTTATCGCATTTCACACACCTTCCTCCCTTCTCTTTCAGAAAAAGCAGTTCCCAGCAACTTGCTGAGTTTCCATCTCGGCCAAAGCTCCACTGCAGGTGCAGAGCTTCCCAGCTTCAAGGAGGACGCAGGGAGGTCTGAGGGTCGAGGATGGTGGTGGTGGTCCTGCTGGGGCTCGGCTGGCTGTGCGCCCCCCTGGGAGCCCTAGTTCTGGATTCCAACTACATCAAGAGCTCTAGTGGTGCACAAAGGGCCCGGAAGGTAACGCCCCGAAAGGGAGGAGGGCTGGGTGCGGGGTTTGCATGAAGCATCACTCGGATCGGGGTCTGAAATGGTTCATCTCAACTAGCCTGGGAGCTGGAAAGGCTATGAGCTGGATTGAAGGCCTCCTGGGAGAATCCAGTCACCTTAGCATTAACTCACCCAAGAAGCCTAGTGGCTTTTCAGGGCACTGAGCTCTCAATTCGCCTATAAATCAGAGAGGAAGTGAACACCGAGAAGGCTGTGCCACATGCCAGGCCTCTGATACATAATACCTTGCTTCCTTATAGCTTCAGATAGTTGTCACGCCTCCTAACGACGGATGATGAAAATGCAACTCAGAGATGCTAAGGGATTTAACTAAGGCCACGAAGTCAGGGAATACGGGAGTTATTAGTTCAATGCTACGTGGCAAGGAGCACTGGCTTGTCACCGTCTCACTTCACAGAACTGTTTTATAGGAAATTTTCATATCTGTTTGAAAAAGCATCAGTTGTAGATAAGAAAAGCTGGTCTTTGGAATCTGTTGCTCTGCAAATGAGGCATCCCTAAGAATCAAGTGACTCAGGTGAGGTCCCCCGAGGGCTACTTGGCCAACGGTGACTGATGGGAGTTCAAAAGGTCAGCTAGATAGAGCTGCCACAAACACCAACCTTCCATCTCATTAAACTGTAGAACAGTGTCGAGGGCTTCTAGCCACAGAGCAAGAATCTTGTAAACAGAGACTTCCCTGGTGGTGCAGTGGCTGGGACTCTGCACTCTCAAGGCAGGGGGCCTGGGTTCGAGTCCTAATCAGGGAACTAGATCCCACAGCGACAACTAAGGCCTGGTGCAACCAAATAAACAAATAAATATATTTTTAAAAAAATCTCATAACCATCTCTACGATACATGGGAAAACATTTTCTTCCATTTTCACAAAGAACATAAAAATTAAATTCTGGGTTTAAAAGTAGGACAATTTTTCAAACACAAATAACCTTTGCAGCACATAGGTCTCTTTGTTCGTGATTTGCTCTCCCCTTCGTGGGAGAAAACCAACTCTAGTGGAAAAAAATGAAGATGCTGCTAGAGGCTTGCGGCAACATTTCAAGGGCCTCAGCATTCGGCTTCCTCCACCTCCTGCCTGCAGTAAAGTCTGCTTACATCTCACTGGATTCTCTAGCCCTGTGAACAAATGTCCCTTCACAGGGTTCACAGTGCGTGTCTGACAAGGACTGCAGTGCTAGAAAATTCTGCCTCCAACGTTATGATGAGAAACCGTTCTGTGCCACCTGCCGTGGACCACGGAGGCGGTGCCAGGCTTCTACCATGTGCTGCCCGGGGACGCTCTGCATGAACAGTGAGTCGGCCCGGAGCTTGACAGGACTGCTGTGCTCCAACAAGGCGGAGACAGCACCTGGGTCTCTTGGACGACGATGTCCCATGACAGGCACTCTCTAAAGGCTTCCTGAAGTCATTCTTGAAGCGAATCTCCCCAGCTGCCTCTTTTCGATGCAGCAAAATAGTTCCTTTCCTGGCAACAACCCTTGCCAGCAATGTGGAGATGATTTTAAAGAAACGGTGCAAGTTGGAATCACTGTTTCTGCTTTGATTCAGTTACTTAACCCCCTTTCTTTGCCTTATGTGAGATATAAATATTTAGCGCACGTGTCCCAGAAACCTAGACAGTTACACAGAGACTGAAGGCAGAGGCCCTGCCAAACTCTCTGGCAGCCTGAGGATGCGCCTGCCCGTGGCTCTCGGCCTCTAACCCCGCCCGCTTGTCTCTCAGATTTCTGTACTCCAGTGGAAGAGGCAGCCAAAGGGCCGGAGAAGGGGACGGACGACAAAGACGACATAGACACAGAAGAGACAATCAAGCACCCAACGCAGGGGAATTCAAATACTACAAAGCCACAACCCAGGAAGAGTAAGAGCAGCATTCTAAATATGAGTGTGTGTACATATATATATATATATATATATATAGGCTCCCATATATATATGGGTGGCTCAGTGGTAAAGAATGTGCCTGCCAATGCAGGAAATGTGGGTTTGACCCCTGGGTCAAGAAGATCCCTTGGAATAGGAGATGGCAACCCACTCTAGTATCCTTGCCTGGAAGATCCCATGGACAGAGGAGCCTGGCGGGCTGTACAGTCCATGGGGTCATGAAGTCAGACGTGACTGAGCAGCTAACACACACATACCCCAATTAAAAAAAATACATCCAACAAATATAAGCCAATAAACTTGTTTAAAAAAAAAATACGAAAGAGATGAACACAGATGAAGTAACTTTTCATTCTCAAACAAAATACAAACTTCACTAAGAAGCTTTTTAAACAACTGGAATCTTAAAATCCAACGTTTGACAGAAAGCAGCTGGCATGTTTGAGGGTGAACTGGCTGCTCCTGGTGGTGTCTTTAGGTTAACTGGTCCCCGCGTAAGCAGTGGTCTCTTACCATGTCAGTACACATCCCTTTAATAAAACACTGATGGGTGATACTTACTTTGTCTCAAGACAGGAAATTCCATCTTTCTCTGACAGATGTTTTAACTTGGTTGTTGTCCAGTCGCCAAGTCACGTCTGACTCTTTCTCGATCCCATGGACTGCAGCACGCCAGGCTTCCCTGTCCCTCACCATCTCCCGGAGTTTGCCCAAGTTCACGTCCATTGAATCAGTGATGCCGCCCAACCATCTCATCTTCTGCTGCCCTCTTCTCCTCCTGCTCTCAGGCTTCTCAGGCAGTATCTTCTGCTCGGGAGAGCTGTCCGTTTCACTGCTGCGCTCAGCCTTGGAGCCGGGCATGCTGCTCCAGCCTTACTTTGCCAGCTTATCCTCCCTGCCTTGCCTCACCCCAGTCACACCCCCACAAGCCACCCGCTTATCACTAAAGCCTGTGTCAATCTTGTTACAGGACATAGGGGAGAAAGATGTCTCAGAGATTTCAACTGCGGGCCTGGACTTTGCTGCGCTCATCATTATCGGACCAAAATCTGTAAACCGGTGCTCCTGGAGGGACACGTCTGCTCCAGGAGGGGTCACAACAACAACACTCATGTTGTGGATATCTTCCAGCGCTGTCACTGTGCGCCCGGGCTAGTGTGTCAGAGTCAGGCGGCTCAAGATCCAGTACACACACAGTTGCACGTGTGCCAGAAGGCCTAACGGCTGCAGGTCTAATCCAGCAGAAGTCTCAGGCATGCGCTCACACATCTTCCCATCTACACATCTTAAAATCCAATCTTGTAGTCAGTGAAACAAACTGAGCTGGAGAAGCTGTCTTGTGATGAATAGAAACTAGTTTGGCTTTTTGTCTGTTTCCGCAGAAAAGTGGACATGATTCTAGAACAAATTTAGGTTCATCTAGTGATTCAGTTAGTTCAAATAAATCTTTTAAGTACTTTCTGGTGAAGTTCTGATACCTGACGGGAATTGGGCGGGGAGGCAGAGTGACAGTTTATCTGTTGTTAAATTAGCTTACCAGGGAAATTTTCCTTAAAACCCCTACTGTTCATAATCCTTCATTTCTTGGAAGGGAAATGCCGTCTCGCTACAACAACAGAAACTTGGTTAATAAAGACATAAGATTGAAAAGCTAATAGCCTATGTTGGTATAACCCACTGCAAGTTCCAAAGCACCTTTCCATTACTTTGTTCTCAATAGCCTTACTACTTAAGAACTTTTCATATTTCTGTATTGATATAATTTCTGTATTTCAAAGCTTGGGCTTTCAAGGAGTGCCTGACCATCTGTACTCAAAAGTTACAATGGAGGAAAACAAGGGGAAAAAAGTGAAATCTTGTCTATTTGAAGTTTAAATGGTCATATTTGATACAAATGGGTGCATGTTGGAAAAGACCCTGATGCAGGGAAAGATTAAAGGCAGGAGAAGGGGGTGACAGAGGACGAGATGGTTGGATGGCGTCACCGACGCAATGGACGTGAGTTTGCGCAAGCTCCGGGAAACAGTGAAGGACGGGGCAGCCTGGTGCGCTGCCGTCCACGGGTCTCAGAGAGTCGGACACGACTGAGTGACCGGAATGAACTTAATTAGGGAAGTTCTTTCTGGTGGATTACAATCAATTGCTACAGATTTCATTTAAGAGATAAACCACACATCTGTTCTTTAGTTTATAAGTATTTATAACAAAATCAAATATGGGTCAAGCAAAGAAAAAAGTTAAATTTATGAAGTTCTCTAATCTCTAAAAAAGCCTGAACCCTCTTCCAGAGGCTGGCCCCTGGGTGCACCTTAACTAATTTATAATCAGTAAACAGGAGGAAAGGTAATGAGGTAATGTAGTTTATAACATAAGGGCAGGAAATGAGAAAATAAAAATCCCCATTTAAGATTTGTTATCATCTCATCTCTTAATTCTCTCTACTGACCCTTAGTAAAGTGCAGTCATGAACAGAATATATAAATTTAAACGTTTGCTAATAAAGTAAGAACTAGATCACAGCTGATAATCATACAAGAGGTTTTATTGACTATAGTGCAGGCTACGGCATGAAGAAGAAATAGTTACTTAAAAACACCACAGACCCTTACATAGCAAAGCTTAAGAAATAAATTAAGACTCTGATTGGGCTGTGCCGGGGAGGATGGGCCTCACTCGCTTCGGTCCTTGGGCTCACGGTATTTCCACTGGATGTAGTCGAAGATGTCCTTCTCACTGTCCACGGGCAGGGGCTCCCCGGCAACGCCTGCAAGGAGGGACAAAAGACCTTCCTCGTGAGCTAGTTCTGGAGCTCAGTTACAGAGGGGTCAGGATGGAGAGCTCAATAGGACTTGCTTTCAGAGGGAAAAGAAAATAGTCCATAAGGGACTTAAAAAGACCTCCCTCAAGAGCTTCTGGTCATGCTTTGCCACACACGTTATCACCAGCGCTACACGACGAACCTGAATACCTCAACTCTGGCCCTTTGAAGTGACCCTAATCCATGGCTCTCCTCTCTGCTGGATCTCCACTGTGCCAGAGAAAAGACCCCATTGAGCTCCTCTGTAACTCAGCACAGCCCCTGGACTAGCAGTGCAGCAGTCCGCAAAGCCCACTGAAGTGAAACCTGCATTTAGGGAGGGTCCCACGTGGTCTGTACACCCACTGACACGTGAGAAGCACGGCCCTACTTTACAGTTTTAGGACAAAAAGACGAAATCTTCACTCTCCTAGTAGATCACAGTAGACCACATAATAAATATACTGTGAAATGTTAACAAGATCCATAAAACAGACTAAGCAATTCTTACTCTTTAAACTTTGAAAGTTTGGAGTCAAAGCTACCAAGTTTGGCCTGACACGGAAAGGAGTAACACCTGAGTTTTTCAGAAATCTTGGAGGTACATTTAAGAAAACAAAAATCCTTTAGATCAATAAGAGTTTTTTCTTTTTTTACTAACCATGGAAGTAGAAAGAATTTAATCCATTCTAACACAGAAATCTTGTCAACTAGAGCTGAGGGCCTGGGAACACCTATGGAGCAAAGCTTTCTTTGTTGCCTGAGGGACTAACAATTCTAAAGAATCTACAATTAACTACCATGGTTACTTAAAGGCTCTTAGAAAAACCAAAGTTGCTAAACCAAAATATCCAGATGACTGGGATTATCTCCGATGCAGACACAAATACTCACCAGTGACACCCAGGGGACGGATTGTGTATTCATTGATTGTGAAGCCTTTTTCTAGGGCATGAGCTCTCATATTCTTATTGAAAATATCACTCCCAGTGAAATAGAGGACACCGCAGTAATACTGATCCTTGGGTATCAACCTAAACAAAATAAACAATCGAGCAATCCTTTACTATGCATTTCAAACTTAGCAAAAACAGGACTCATAATCAGTAAGGCACAACACAAGCCTGTGCAGTCCAATAACCTAAAGAGGCCACCATCACTAGGACCATTCAAATGACCTCAACCGTGCAGTTAGTTCAGGCTTCAGTAAACTACACTCTGCATGGGGTGTGGACAAACCCAAAGATGGTCTCAGGACCACCTTCCCCAGCAGGATCCACCTCATGCTGTGGAAGGCACCTTATCAAGAGGCAAATCCAGAGATGATAAAGCAGATTCTGTGGATAGTGTTACTCTTTACATACTTTCAGGCCAAACTGTCTATTGCAAGAATGGCACTTCAGGGGCTTCCCAGGGGGTGCTAGTGGTGAAGAATCCACCTGCCAATGCAGGGGAAGTAAGAAACGGGGTCCGGAAGATCCCCTGGAGAAGGAAACGGCAACCCACTCCAGTATTCTTGCCTGGAGAATCCCCTGGACAGAGAAGCCTGGCAGGCTACAGTCCACAGGGCCACAAAGAGTTGGACATGACTGAAATGACTTAGCAGTAGCATGGGACTGCAGAATGAAAAGGGATCCTGGGTATTTATGCAAATTCCAAGATATAGAGAGGGAGGGGGGGAAAGGAGAAAAGAAAGAAGTTAATAGGTGAGCAACAAATTTTGAGCAATACCTGATATCAATTCTCCTGTGTGGATATTCCTTTTCATCGTTTTTACTGGGAAGCTGGCAAACACCCTAAAATGGATATTTAAAATAATGTTTAAAAGATTTTTTAAAAACACTTCAGGCTTAATTCTAATCAAATATTGTTAAGTGTGAAGTTACTTTCGCTTTAAACGGAGGTGGTTTTAGAACTGTGAAAACCTGTAACTTAACTTCTCTGTGCTCTACATATTATCACCCGCTTTGTACTGTAATCCTTCACGATTACTAAAGAACCAAAGGAAACAGCAGATGATGGTTCATCTGGCTTTTTGTGACTCTAAACAGGAAAATAATCAAGGAAAGCACGAAAGACAGACCAGAACAAACAGAAAAAAGCAACTTGGAAGAAACAATGATTATTCAGGGAGACGAAAACACACACAAAAGCTATCAGTAATCTTCTCAGATTACAGATATTTATCCATGATACAAGGACAGAATGCTACAGAAAAAGAAAACTCTAGGAAAGGATTTAAATCAAAATAAAAAATACTATAGAAGAACTGGAAGTTGGAGGTATCTTCCAGAAATTAGAGAAGACAGAGAGAGTACAATTAAGGAAAAAACTAAAAGATAGAGGACCGCTTTATTCTTTCTCTATAGGGGAGTTTTCATTATACTTTGGTAGTTTTTAAACAACAATTATCAAGGTCTGTTTTGTTATCGTTTCCTTTTCCAGAAAAATGGGGGAAGTTTGTGGGCTGGGCAACAACCCATATGTAAAATATGTAAAAAAGAAAAACATCGCCATTTTTCAAATTTAAAGCTTCAAACGCCACATTCTGAGAAAAATACACAAGTTACAAGCTTCCGGTTCTGAAGGGCAGTCGAGCTGGTTCACACGTCACTAAAAGTCATACATTTCACTCAGCAACACATAAACATCAAAATCTAAAATGGTTATTTTCTTTAGCAACTCCTCTGGCTGAGAGATTAACGAATCCTGTTTATCTTCCAATGTGAAGCCTACCTTCTCAGGCACTAACAAGTCACAACCCGACCTTCAGATGGAATCGCCTTGCGGATATGGAGCTTTGAGGAGCTGGGCAAGGATCTTGCTGTCTGTCACATCAGGAACAGGATTTCATCTAATGGCTTTGTTCCTTTCCTCAAGGCTAAATTTTATTTCCTGCACTTTTTCTGAAGTGCTGGTGTTAAAGGTTTCTCTGTATCACTATAAATTCTTTATTAGAGTGAGTGGATTAGTTTTGTTTGGCATTTCAATGAGGTAGTTTCATGCTGACTGACTGAAATAAAGCCTCTTCCATTCCTCTAGTGTGGCCTAGGTTTCTCCTAGTGTCCCCTGAAATCCTCACTGTGATCACAGAAAATCATCTTCTGAGGCCAAACCTGCACAAAAACGCTAAAATATGAGTGGTACTCATCTATATAAAAAGGTATCTAAATGCAGAGGAAATTGGTTTTTCTTCCAAATGTTATTATATTCACAGGAAGAACAGTTGAATTAACTAAAGACCATGAGTCCACAAGAAGATCTGAATAACCCTGACTTTCCTAAGGTTTGATTACTATTAGTTTAAAGGAATTCATGTTTTAAAGATAACTTTAAAAACACAGAGAAGGTTGTATCTTTCAAACTATTTAGTCAGCGATTATAACAACAAGATATTCTGAAATCAACTGGATTGATATAGAGTGGAGTTTATTCTACTTTATAAGCTGAATTCATTTTGCAGCCAATTTCCTTTCAGAAACCCAGAGATCTTAAAGCTTCTTTGGTGATCTTCACTAATGTTCTGTGCCCAGAGTCACTGCCCTGACTCCTGCCTGCTGTCTCTCCCCGAAGAGATCTGCTGGGCTAACTCCCTCACCTCCAGCCTCTCCCCGGGTGTCATCTCAGTAAGGCCATCCTATTTAATACCTTCTCCTGAACTCCCTAGATGATACTAGTGGTAAAGAACCCGCCTGCCAATGCAGGAGATGTAAGAGACCTGGGTTTGATTCCTGGGTCGGGAAGATCCCCTGGAGGACAGGGCAACCCACTCCAGTATTCTTGCCTGAAGAATCCCGTGGAGAGAGGGGCCTGGTAGGCTACAGTCCACAGGGTTGCAAAGAGTCTGACACGACTGAAGTGACTGAGCACACACTATCTTAACCTACCATGCAACTTACCTACTTAATATATTCACTGTTGACAAGCAATCCCTTCCACGCCCCTCAAATAAAAGCGCCACTTAAATTCACTCATCTGTCCCATGCTTCTGGGGCAGAGCCTAGGACGCTGCGATGCTGAACACCACATTTGGTGAACTGACTGAATACAGCCTCTCATCTGACTGATGCCCCTCTCCCCATTTTGTTCTTTCACAGCACCACCCTCTCTCTGTCCATCCCTTCTTCTGTTCCCCTATTTTATACCTTCTAGACTACTGCCTTCCTCTCACCGATCTATTTCCAAACAGAAACACACTATTTTTATATTATTATTATAATGTTATCCTATTATAACACTCTGCACAACTCTTCAAAGATTCCATATCTTCAAAAGATATTTGTACAGACGCTTCAAAGTTTCCACGTATATGGCCTAAATCTAACCTGCATGAGAGTCCTTTGACAGAGGGCAAGGATACCATTTTATAGATAAGAAAATTAAAGCCTTACAGGAGTAAAGCAACTTGCCAACATCGCACAAAGAACTGGCAGTGGCGCTCAGGCCGTTCACCCCGTACCCAGACCCACTCACCACACGCAGCACGCCCACCCCACCCCACCCCCGGCTCTGCCACTTCTTACTGCCTCCAAAACAAAACGAGTTCAGAGTTGACCTGGAGTGCTTCTCATCCTAACAAATATGAACGACAAAGGTCAAGACAGCAGGCTCACACACGGCCTTTTCTAAGCTTCAGTAAATACATGAAGCATATGACAGTGCCTGAACTTAATACACAAACCCACTTAGACGGATGCTTATGTCACAACAAAAAGGCCTTAGTCTCTTGATCTTACGGTCATTAAAGTCTTCTATACTTTAAAAGCAAACAAACAAAAAAAAACCTGCTTTCTTATTTCTCAGCCTGTTTTCTTCTGGGAATCGGTTTGGGAGGATTCCCTTTCTAGCAAGATCTGTACATGTGCTGCCAGATATATATGAGGTTGGGAAGGCAAGAGACAGCCAAGATTCCCACCAAGCCCGTACCCAGGATGGGTGAGTGGCCCTGCCTCTCCCACAGCACAGGTTCTGTAAAGGCTGACCTGGCTGACTCTGCAGCATTTGGCTGCCCATGACCTTCCTAGCAAAGGATTCTCTTTGAGAAGCTACTAGGAATTCCACTATCGTCAGCAACTCTCAGCATTCATGAACTTGGCTGCCCACCTCTTTTTGCAGTTTACACCCAGCCCAGCAGCTGATAATCTGTCCTTGTATTCTTGCTAGCCGGAGTACTACAGCCTCTGCTGGTCTGCCCTCTGGGTCTCTTTGGGCACAGCAGAATGCTGTTCAGACTGTAAAAAAATGCTTCTGCTTTTTTTATTGAATAAACACCTTCCTGGTGGCTAATTCTGAAAGCAGCTGGTGCAGTCCCCCAGGAGACAGCTCACTGCCTTTCACAAACATGACTACTGTGGGAAGCCGGTTAGGCCACAAGAGTCCCCGAATATGCGCAGGCATACCAGGACACTTTCTTACTACTCAAAAACAAAACAAAAAACCCCAAACTTGTCCAGCACTTATTATTTTTAGAATTTTATCTGACTGAATGTTCTTTAAATATAAAGTTTGTGCACATTCATTTTGAGGGAATTAAAGACAAGCCAAATTCCAAAGAATGTTCATAGGGCACATACAAACCCTATTTTTAATTAATATCTTGGGTGCATACATTTTTGGACACAGAGTTAAAAGCTCAAAACCTGACAGACTCAGGAGAATCAATAAAAATTTAATTCCCTAAAACTGATGGCGATTTTTATTTTTACCTTTCCCAAAGTTCTTTTGAAAATATTGATAAAGTGTGGCCAACTTAGACAATATACTCTCACAGCCCATTAAAATCACCATGCTGAACTTAATGACGTTTTCTGCACATGTGATTAAATTACACAAGATGGACCATTTTTAAGCATGTAGTTCAACAGCACAGAGCAACTCACACGGTGTAGCCATCACCACCACTCATCTGCAGAACTGTATCATCACCTGCAGCTGACGCTGTCCCCACTGGGCACTCCCTCCCACCTCCCTGCCACCCTGCCCAGGCCCTGGCAACCTCGGCCTAGTTTCTAAATGACGTGGCATTTCAATTTTCTGTCTCAACCATCTTCTACTTTCAGCTAAGCTGTCAAATCTACATGCTGAGACTCTTGCTAATTTTAGCCTAATCCACACTCCAGAAGTACAGGCTCTTTCCTTTCAGTTGCACAGCTCACAAAAAAGGGAGCATGGAGAAGACAGGGTCCGCATGCTATATTTAAGGGAGCAGCAGACGAAGGCGGTTTGTTGCCTTAGCCCTAGGATTTCTCCCTGCCTCCAGTTTCTACACAGGACCATTTATTAATCTGTTTTTGATCCACTGGCCATTTGTCTTGAGTCCTTGAGTCTTAATTCCCCAGGAAGACCACAGGACTTCAATGGTCCGTAGCAGCGGGTTTCTCAGTGATGCTCTGCAGGTGCTGCTCCCTTACCTACCATCTCACACTGCATGGCTCTTCCCCTGGACGTTCCATCACTGACTCTGATGCCTTCTTTCTTTCGTGCTGTCACAGATAATACTCTTCAGACAATTCTAATCTCACTTATTAATACATTCTGAGTCAAAGAGTATTTGCTATTTTAGGGAAAAAAATATAATGTGTCAAAGTCATTATGGATATTTTAAAAAGAGCAGATTATGCCTAATTACCTATCCCATTATCTTGATGAGGGTAAAAGAAGAGAGTGAAAAAGCTGGCTTAAGAATCAATATTCAAAAAACTAAGATCATGGCATCTGGTCCCATCACTTCATGGCAAATAGATGAGAAAAAAGTGGAAACAGTGGCAGATACTATTTTCTTGGGCTCCAAAATCACTGTGGATGGTGACTGCAGCCATGAAATTAAAAGATGCTTGCTCCTTGGAAGAAAAAGCTATGACAAACCTAGATACTATATTAAAAGCTAAGACATTACTTTGCTGACAAAGGTCCGTATAGTTAAAGTTATGGTTTTTTCCAGTAGCCATGTACGGATTTGAGAATTGGACCATAAAGAAGGCTGAGCACTGAAGAACTGATGCTTTCTAACTGTGGTGCTGGAGAAGACTCTTGAAAATCCCCTGGACAGCAAGGAGATTCAACCAGTCAATCCTAAAGGAAATCAACCCTGAATACTCTTTGAAAGGACTTATGTTGAAGCTGAAGTTCCAATGCTTTGGCCACCTGATGCGAAGAGCCGACTCACTAGAAAACACCCTGATGCTGGGAAAGATTGAAGGCAGGAGGAGAAGAGGGTGACAGAGGATGAGATGGTTGGATGGTATCAGTGACTCAATGGACATGATTTTGAGCAAAATACGGGAGATACCGAAGGACAGGGAAGCCTGGTGTGCTGCAGACCACAGGGCTTCAGAGAGTCACAACTTAGTGACTGAACAAAAACCACCACCACCTATTCCAATGGCACAGATTATTTACAAGTGGGGAATTCTGAACAAACTCTTTACTAAAATATTCTCAGATTAGAGAATATATCCCCTCCAAGGTCCAGAATGTCCTATTTACTGATGGACACTAAGCTACCTCGAGGTCACCACACTTGTTTTTCAAATGTGTTAAGTCAAGCAAGTACTCACCATGAACTTTGTTTCACCCTTTGACAGAGTGTCTGTAATGAAACGGACCTTTTGTAACTGCTCCACAACACGATGTAACAGTTTGGGCTGTAGAATCATAATCAGGGGTAAGAAAAAAAAAAAGCAATTACTCTGTTAGAGCAAGAAAGCATTTTTAACATGAGTTTTCTGATGCTCTCTGCATAAATGCCTAGTTTTCCTATGCTCTAATTTTTCTTCTAACAGAAAATTCACCTTATCAAATGAAACCACTGCTTTTCATGAATACCATGACACCTCCAAACAGACATCATTTGTCTTTACCTGTTTCATAAAAAAAATTACCTGCTTATCTTTAAAAGGTATGCTATGCTATGCTATGCTAAGCCACTGCAGTCGTGTCCGACTGTGTGACCCCATAGACGGCAGCCCATCAGGCCTCCCCGTCCCTGGGATTCTCCAGGCAAGAACACTGGAGTGGTTTGCCATTTCCTTCTCCAATGCATGAAAGTGAAAAGAGAAAGTGAAGTCGCTCAGTCGTGTCCGACTCTTGGCGACCCCAAGGACTGCAGCCCACCAGGCTCCTCCGCCCATGGGATTTTCCAGGCAAGGGTACTGGAGTGGGGTGCCATTGCCTTCTCCATTTAAAAGGTATATATTTCAAAATAAAAAACATTTGCCTTCATGGGTCTTCTAATAGAGGTAAAGTTTCTTAATACAATATTTTTAATAGCAAAATATTTCTATGTTAAAGCCTGAACATTATACTGGATATTTCTAAAGTATCTATGCTAGGCAATAAATGATTCTGGCAGTATCTTACTAAATCTCATCTCTTTCAAATCTCAGGCTGTTCTGTCAGTTCTCTGTGGAAAAACAACATGCATTCCTTTCAACAATTTACTTTTTGCCTTTCACAGAATTCAATCAGTACAAAATGATTCAACTGACTTTCAGAAAGATTAAAACAAAAACTCGTTCTGAAAATACCCAACTGTCTCTTAGAAAATGATATTCATTGCTGTGTAAGACTGATCACCTTTGCCTATAAGTTCAGAGGTACCTGTTTGGCTGACTCAGAGGTAAAGCTTGGATGGGTGAGAAGGACATCCATGTCACCACTGGACTCTGCACCTGTAACAGCAAAAAACATGCATGGAGCTCCCCTCGTAAACGTATCAGTGAGGCAGATATTGAACTGAGGTGACGACACATAGACATTCTTACTGCCTAACTTTCTATTTCACTGTGTTTCACATTCAGAATTAGTTAAAAAACTTCAACTTTCTGTCCAAGTATTCAGGTTTATTGATGTAAACACCAGAATCTCAGATAACAACAGTAAATGACATTAGATATGCATTGTATACAATTAGTTATGTTATTAAAAATGCAGCTAAGAAATTACTCAATAATGATAACAATAAATATAGCTTTAAAAATACAAATAAATGTCTAAGACTCTCAAACAAACAATATAACTCTGTATTAATCAGAAAATTCACTTCAATTCTTACGAATGCATTCATTTGAAGAATACTGGTAACCATTACTATTACGGCATCATAGATAAGAATACTAGACTATCTGAGCAGCTGCCCAGAGAATTCCTGACAGTCTATTACCACTTCCTAACCAAAACTCTAGAGGTGGCCATGGATTTAGTCAGACATCTATTCCAAAGTTTATATAAAGTTTTTCAATTTCAACTTTGTAAGATAATAGGGGTAAACTAGGTTGGATCATAAAGAAGGCTGAGCACCAAAGAATTGATGCTTTTGAAACATGGTGTCCGAAAGACTCTTGAGGGTCCCTTGGACTGCAAGGAGATCAAACCAGTCAATCCTAAAGGAAATTAGTCCTGAATATTCATTGGAAAGACTGATGCTGAAGCTCCAATACTTTGGCCACCTGATGCAAAGAGCGGACTCATTAGAAAAGATCCTGATGCTGGGAAAGATTGAAGGCAGGAGGAGAAGGGGATGACAGAGAATGAGATAGTTGGATGGTATCACCGAATTCAACGGATGTGAGTTTGAACAAGCTCCAGGAGATGGTGAAGGACAGGGAAGCCTGATGTGCTGCAGTCCATGGGGTCACAATGAGTTAGACACAACTGATCAAAAATAACAATTTTAAATTTCAGGTTACTCTTCCAAAATTTTGGATTGAGTGGTTCTTACTTTGCTCATATTCACATAGTAAATCAAGATCTAAAGAACCTGGTTGTTTTGAGAACTGGTTTTAAACTGGTGTTCCTGAGACATTAAACTTTGATTCATTATAGAAAACTTTGAAAACTGAAGTAAAACAAGAAGCAAAAACCTACCCAAAGCTTCACTAGCATCTGGCCAGACAACAACTACTAGTACTTAATACACCTAAAATTATGTTATGTGAGTGCAAAGTCACTTCAGTTGTGTCTGACTCCTTGTGACCCTATGGACTGTATGTAGCCTGCCCTTCTCTGTCCATGGGATTCTCCAGGCACGAATACTGGAGTGGATTGCCATGCCCTTCTCCAGGGGATCTTCCTGACCCAGGGATCAAAACCATGTTTCTTATGTCTCTTGCACTGGCAGGCAGGTTCTTTATAATAATAAAATTATGTTATAAATTTTATTAAAATTGGTCATCAAAAAAGCCCATGCTGGACTTCCCCAGTGGTCCAGTGGTTAAGAGTTCGCCTGCCAATGCAAGGGACATGGGTTTGATCCCTGTCTGGGAAGATCCCACAGGTCATGGAACAACTTAGCCGTGTGCTACAACCACTGAGTCTGCACACCTAGAACCCGTGCGCTGGGACAAGAGAAACCACCGCGACGAGAAGCCTGCTTGCCACCGGGAGGGGCTGCCACTCGCTGCAACTATCGAAGGCCACGTGCAGCCATGAAGACCCAACGCAGCCCAGAAACCAAAACAGCAGGAAAAAACCCACCCTATCATAAAATCAGCATGAACTTCCTCTCATTTACTCATATATTCCCATTTATACACAAATAAACTTAGCTAATACTATGAGGTCTTAGCAAATCTATGAAGTAAAACAAGTTACATCTTTTTAATCCATGTTTTTTGTATACATTAGCCAATTTTAACATCAAGGCATGAATAACCTAAGATTAGGAAGTATGTTACCTCTTCTGAAACTGCCACAGACTGTAGCAATGTATTCAGAATCCACTTTTTTAACTTCACTTAGTACAATATCCTAATAGAAGAAAAATTAAGTTAGTATTCTAAAAATGGCTTTTCACCAAGTGAAATTCTAAATTCTAATTAAAGAATATAATTCAGGGCACTCTTACTTGCATTTGTAACATTTCTTCACGAGGAATTCTTTTCTCAAAGTCCTCAAAATATCTTTAAAGACAGAATAAGTAGACAAAAGATTTTTTTGTAAAATTTAAATCTTAACATTAAACTGTTTACTTTATCGAGCATCTTTATACAAGCAAATATTTAAAAAATCAAGATGAAAATTCATTAACAGTAAAATTGTGGGGGGTGGGGAGAGGCAGTGTGAGGAAAGGTTTACTCCTTAACTTGGATCAAAATCCTTAAGTGTCACACTAACTGATATTGCAGATATTCCATTCAAATTCATTTTAAATAAACTTCACATTTCAAGAGTAAATACATATATTTAAGTTAGTATGGATTCAAGTTAGACTGCTCCCTACCGGCAAATTCAGGGATTGCAATTTACTGCTTTTAAATCCTGAAAAATACTTGTATAAATATTTTAAAATATTATCCTACAATATGGATGAACTGAGACATTATGCTAAGTGAAAGTTAGTCACAAAAGGCCAAATATTATATTATTTCATTTACATGAAATATCCAGAATAGCCAAATCTATAGACACAGAAAATAGAACAGTGGTTGCCAGGGGCTGGGGGAAGGAAGGGCAGCTAGAGAGAAATGGAGAGTGACCACTAATGGTTTGGGCTCTTCTGGGGATTGACTATAGTGATGGTTGTACAACTCTGGGAATATACTTAAAAAACTCACTGACTTGTATACCTTTATGTGGGTAAAGTATATGGTATATGAAATGATATTTCAATAACGTTATTAAAACATTGTTGTTGTTCAGTCACTAAGCTGTGTCCGACTCTTTGCAACCCCATGGACCCCAGGCTCGTCTGTCCATGGGATTTTCCAGGCAAAAATAACTGACTGAGTTGGCAATCCAACTGAGTGGGTTACCAACTCCTTCTCCAGGAGACCTTTCCAGACCAGGGATCAAATCCACATCTTCTGCACTGGCAGGCAGATTCTTTACCACTGAGCATTATCTTAGTATTAAGTAACATCCAAGAATGATAAATAAACTGTTCAAAACCAATTCTCACAACAAGCAAGTTCTTCAGAAGGTGTCCATTTACTATGTACGTGCAAGGAGAATGGGAACCACATCATCCTGATGTCTCACTGATTTGAAGTTTTGGAAGGTCAGGATAAATTTTCAAATATTGTGCTAAGCCATCATCAGGCAAGTTCAGAAAGTTATTAGGACTGAATGGCCAACAAGACAAGATCAGAGCAGATACAAGCTTAGGGTAGATATGGCTAATGTACTACATGCTATAAATAGTTAGAAAGGAGGGGGTTCTGTATTTCACACCTGACAAAGAAATTACCCATGCTGACAGATGACATGTCTACTAGTTATTCCTATTCTGTTATTTAGGTGTTTGGGTTTTTTTTTCCTATTCCTTTTTTAAAAACTTAAAGTGTTTCACAGTCATGGCCCATCTTCTCAGGCAGACTAAAATTCTTGAGAGCTACACTGAACCTGTCTGTACCCTAACTTCACGCAGAGTGCAGTACTTTCAACAATGTATGCAAGAAATAAACACCCTGACTGACTGACACCCTCCACTCTGTGTATTTTAAGAGGAAGTTCTCAGCCAAAGTCAAGGGAATGAGGGAACCACACACACACACACACACACACACACACACACACACACACCCCACGTGTGAATACAAGGATACCTTCTACAGGAGTATGCAACAACCTTAATGTTTCTGAACAGTAAAATGATTTGTGTTTAGCTAAGTCTGAAGACTTAAGGAGTACAGAAGAATGGCTATAAATTTTTTTACTTTTACACTTCAAGTGTCGAAAGAAAATTTGCTATCTTACTTTAGCCCAATTCGTTGATGATGGTTCAATTTATCTTCATTTTTTCTGAGATCTGTATAGAAGATAAATAAAGTTAAGGTGCTAATTTCTGGGAAAAAAAACATTTTCCAATTTTTTGGGGAAAAATGCTAAATTCGGTGATCCTTTCTTCAAAGGGCTACCTAGAGAAACACTGGAATGACTTTGAAAAGACAATGAAAACAACTTTCAGATACTAAAGACTCGATAAAGGTGACTTCAAGTCAATGTAGTAAAACCTGACAGTTGATTTCATAATCATTTTTATTTACTGAGTCAGAATTTCAGTTATAGTTATATAAAACAGTACATAAAACATATCAAGATTACACAAACTTTCACTGAGTACAGCAAAAAGCAGCCTTGTAAGGACCTTCTATTGTTGTCCAGTCGCTAAGTTGGGTCCAACTCTTTTCAACCCCATGGAGTATAGCTTGAAAGGCTCCTTTGTTCATGGGGTATTCCTGGCAAGAATACTGGAGTGGGTTGCCATTTCTTCCTCCAGGAAATCTTCCTGGACCAGGAGTTGAACCCATGTCTCCTGCACTGGCAGGTGGGATCTTTACCACTGAGCCACCAGTGGTGGCCACCACCCTTCTAAGGACTTATATTGCTTAATTTATAATTAACAGCAGCCACAGAAGTTCATTCATACTGTTCATTTGTTCATTCACTCTTTCAGTGAATTAATACTCTTTGTGTACTGATTTGTGCAGCCACTGTGCTAAAAATTCTGTTGAAAGGAGTGGTATCACTGTCATTTTTTAATCAGAAAAACTGTCATGTCTTAAACTGAAAGTGACTCAGATCCATCTGGATGGTCCCTTCATGGGTATGAGCACAGGCAGGAGCCTTATTAAAGAAATGAGAGGATAAGTATGATTCAGAAGCAATGCCTATGGTTGCCCCTGGGCTTTCCTAGGGGCTCAGTGGTAAAGAATCTGATCGCCAATGCAGGAAACACAGGTTCAACCCTTGAGTCAGGAAGATCCCCTGGAGAAGAAAACGGTTACCCACTTCAGTATTCTCGCCTGGAAAATCCCAAGGACAGAGGAGCCCAGGGGGCTAAAACACATGAGGTCACAGAGTCCAACACAGCTTTACCAACTGAACAACAACAACAAAGTGGTCACCTGATGTTCACAAATTCTCTCTGGAGATATAAAATGGAGGAAGATAAGCACCTTTATGACACATTGAGCATGGAATATTTATCATAGCTTTGTGCACACAAAATCCAAGTATATGATTGAAAATGCAACAGAAATAGAGTTTGTTATATTGAGAGATCCCACAGCTATGACATTATGTATCTGTGAACAGTGAAGTAATCTAAAACCATCACTATAGATCCTTGACACTCCCAAGTGATGCAACTGAATACCTCTGAGGAACAAACTCTTGGCCTCCTTAACCAATATTTTACTCAGATAAATGATATATGCCACACGCAGAAAAGCACTAACCCTCCATGAGATGCAGGTATAGAACAAGTTCACTCTTAGCTGTGAGATTCACACAAATTCTCAACTTAATAGTATGACTTATTAGTCATACCTTTTGAGAGTCAGTTATTATTTTTAGGGATCAAGCACTTTACTAAGTTTTTATAGACATTACTGCATTAAATCACATGAGATACTACAAAACTATCTTGTAGCTGAGAACCTGGAGCATCACAGTCATCTATTCTAAGAAACTGGTGGAAACTGGATGCAATCCCAGGTCAGTCTCCAAAATCTCTGTCCACCTAATCATTAGGGTTGCTTATAAAAGTTGAGCCCACAAATATTTATCCCCAAATGCCAGAGATGGACTGTAATGAATCAATATAGTACATACCCTTGAAAGCATGAAGAGATAGATTATGCTTAAAAGATTGCTATATTAGGTTTAAGGAAAATGTTTTACAATTACTTGACTTCTATTTTTATCACTTCTTTGAAAGCAAAAATTCCTTCAATAAGAATTACAAGCCTCTTAACAGAATTTTTCTCAATATACATGACTTGGTTTTTAGGCTGAATGTACAGGATTTCCATGGTCTAAAATTTTATTTTAAAAAAAAGCAATTTAAATCATCTAAAAATCTGCAAGTGAAGTTAGTATCTTTAAATCAAGACGCCACCCCTTGCTCTTCTTGATTTTCTTCTGAATTATAGAACAAAACACAGTTAAAATGGGAATACAAACTACATTTTACATCTATTCTCTACTGTATAGTTAAAAAGAAAATCTTATCATTCATATCTCCCTGCAGTAGGAAATGACAACCTACTCCAGTATTCTTGCCTGGAAAATTCCATGGACAGAGGAACCTGGCAGGCTGCAGTTCATGAGGTTGCAGAGTCAGACAGGACTGAGGATTGAGCATGCACATCATTTGTATCTACTAATTGAGAAAGGTTTTTTTTTCCCAAGTTTCAGTTTGTTAGAGCATCACTGGTCCTTCAGGACCATATCTGACCTGAAAGTAGAGACCAACTGTACAGACTCACCTTCTAATGTCTTAATTCCTTCATCTACAAACTTCCTTGCAGCAGATGGACTACAAAGAAAGAAAAACATCATCTCAATATCAAGTGAAACTCAGGATCCTTATAACAAATAACCAGTGATATCGTCTCTTGTCAAACATAAAAGTTACTGGTGAGCTAAAAAAGACCTGCTAACTATTGTGTGGTTACTTTGTGAAAGTCGCTCAGTCGTGTCCGACTCTTGGCGACCCCATGGACTATACAGTCTGTGGAATCCTCCAGGTCAGAATACTGGAGTGGGTAGCCATTCCCTTCTCCAGGGGATCTTCCCAACCCAGGGATCAAACCCAGGTCTCCCACATTGCAGGCAGATTTTTTACCAGCTGAGCCACCAGGGAAGCCCAAGAATACTGGAGTGGGTAGCCTATCCTTCTCCAGGGGATCTTCCCAAACCAGGAATTGAATTGGAGTCTCCTGCACTGCAGGCAGATTCTTTACCAGCTGAGCTACCAGGGAAGCCCAAAAGCCCAAAGTGGTTACTTTGGTAATGTTCAAATCCTTGAAGCCTTAATCTAGGAAGATAGTCATGAACTTAGACATGAAAAAGACATCCAAGCAGCTAGGTGTCATGACACCTATCTACTTTACTCATAAACCAGACATACAGGCCCTTGAAAACTATTCATTCTTGCAAATGAGATTTAATAAGGGCTTATTATGGGTCAGATACTCCTCTAGGTGCTGAAACTACTGCAGGAATAAGACAAGAAAGGGCCCTGCTCTTCCCTATTGACGCTCCAGTAGGTAGAGAGAGACAATAAAGAGATATATAAACAAAGAAAATACCAGGTAGATGAATTCGAACAGGGTACTATGACAGAATGGCTGGTCTTCTTTAGATTGGGTGATGAGGGAAGGCCTCTCAGATGATAAATAAACTGAGATTTTAATGACAAAGAGCCTTGGTACAGAAACTGTGTGGTACAGAACCTGATATTCGTATCAGGAAGGCAACATGGCACAGAAATAATAAATCTGAATTGAAAGCTCGGAGACCTGGGCCCTGATTCTGACCCTGCCACAGCTACCTCAGTTTCTGTACTCAGCTTTCTTGCCTGGAAAAAGAACAATGTAACAGACACTCTGTAAAACAAATGCTAACATTTTATACTGTTAATTGTTTTGGGGCCCCAAAGAGTTATGCTCCTTTTCTATATACTAGGTTTAGGAATTTAATATATTTTAAATGAACTTTTATGGAAAATGCTGCCATTAAGAAACAATCATCATATACCTATGCCTCAATCCATCAAGACAATAATTAAGTAAAGTGTTAACATTTTGGTGTCAATCTTTACTCTATTGAGTATCAAATTTAAGATAAAGGTGCCTCCATTAAGAAATACTTGACTGCTTGTTCGAAACTCATATGCACTGTGCTACAGGAAAAAAAAAAAAAGGCATTTTAAATGTTTAAGATAAATATAACCAGAGAGGCAGAAGAGACATAACTTGGAGGGAGTGATAATATGCCCACAGAACAAGTGCTAACGGAGCTCAGAGGAAGGAAAGAGTATTTCTGGCTGGGGACTCAAACTGGATTCATCAGGGAGCTGACAGGTCTTGAATGGCACTCCTAGAGTCAAGGCAGCAACTGAAGAACCAGTTTCAAACATGTAAAGTATGGAAGAGCGAAGTACGTGGGCAGAGGCACAGAGGTGGCGAGGCACAGGTTTTAAAGGGAAACAGCAACTTCTTTAGTTAAGCTGACACACAAAAAATTAAACCAACCCTATGACTGTATCTGCTTAAAAAAGAATTCTTACCCAATGCCACTAACTCGAGTCAGGAAATTGATGGATGAACTCGTATCATCCTGCCGAATCTTTAAGGGAAAAAAAAAGTCTAACAATGATTTAGGAATGCTTTGAAGACTCAAACGATCTTACTAGAAATACACTAGTCTGCTTAGAGACTTATTAAGGGCCATTACATTTGCCTGGATAACCCGTGCAGAAGTATTCATGTACAACCTCAGTGGTTACAAGTGAGTAAGGAAGCAGATGAAGATGGCTCATTTCTCATTCATCCAATATTTTTTAAAGGCTTATTCATAAAAGTCCAGAAGTGATACAATTACTATCATCAGAATAAAATAAAACCATAAAAAATGCTTGGGAGGATTTAAGGATTAAAAACTCTAAAAGATAACAATCGCTTAGTTTAAGTTTATAATCTCCCTTCTAACTGGTAATGAAAATAAAGAAATAATCCTTTTACAGAGGGTAACAGTCTCTTAAATGTCACATAAAATAAGTGAACATTTTAGAGGAGCAATATTTAAAAGTTAAAATACAGGACACTTAGAGAGCCATAAACTGCTCCTTCCTTAACCTACGGAGTCTCATGGAGGGGGATGATATCACCTACTCTGCAATGGTGCTACATGATAGCTGTCATAATTATCAAATAAACAAATGAGTAAAAATTTTACCTTTTCCAGTTTACGCAATTTTCCAGTAGCTAAAAACTCATCAATTTTTTCAGCAATTTTTGTTCCTACTCCAGGCTACATAGAAAATAAAAAATACAAAAGTCACATAAATATAATGCTTACCAAATCCCTAGAAGATAAAGTAAAAAATGAGAAATGAAAAACCAATGACCATTACATGATCATTTTCCAAAGGACACAGGTAATTGAGCACCAGTAAAAAAATATATATATTCTCCCAAAGACAAAATGCTTAAATGACTGCCAAATGAAAAGCCGTATTAAGACAATTTTAAATGACTTTCTTTTTAAAAAATTAACTTTTGTCATAGAAAAATTAGAAACTACAGAGCTGAATAAAGAAAAATATTAGCGTCATTTGTTAATTTCATCACTCTGAAAATTAAAATAAACTATAATCTTGCCACTTAACATCTGCTATATACTGACTTTTTTGCAGTCAGTATATACACATACACGTATATAGACACGCAAAGTTACCTGTGTATGTATATTTACAAGTGTATATATATATGTGTGTATATATACCTACTTTTTTCTTACAAAAATAGAATCATACTGCTTTGTAAAGTGCTTTGACTTAAAACTACATCATGAACAAATTCATGTACCAATAAATAAATATAACTACAACCACTTTAATGACTTCGTAGTGTTTCACTGTACGAACGTATGATACTTTACTTAAAAATGCCCTATAGGAGAACATTTGGATGGTTCCAATTTCTGATATTATAACAATGCTGTTGTGGACTTCCTTTGGAACAGAGGAAGCTTTCTCAAGCTTCTGCATACCCCAGCACCACCTGGGGAATGTGTTAAAACACAGCATGCCATGTCCTGCCCTAGAGTTTCTAATGCAACAGACTGCATTTCTAACAAGTTCCCAGGCAATGCAGAGGCTGCTGGTCTGGGTACCACACTTTGAGAACCAATGCAGTGAACTGCACAGGCCAATGTGACAGTGACCAGCTCCATGTGACTACTTAAGTTTACATTAATCAAAATCATAAATTCCTCAGTCACATTAGCCACATTTTAAGAGCTCACTGGGCTTCCCTGGTGGCACAGTGGTAAAGAATCTGCCTGCCAATGCAGGAGTTGCAAGTTCAATTCCTGGGTTGGGAAGATCCACTAGAGAAGGAAATGGCAACCTACTCCAGTATTCTCGCCTGGAAAATTCCATGGAGAAAGGAGCCTGGTGGGCTACAGTCCATGGGGTCACAAAGAGTTGGACATGACTTTAGCGACTCAACAGCAATGAGAGCTCATTAGCTAAATGTGACTCACGTTCAGTAAATATATACTGCACAGCACTGCTCTAGAATATAAGCTCTAAGACAGCAGAAATTCTATCTTTTCACTGCTTTATCTCTAGCACCCGGATGAATACCTGGCATACAGATGCTCAAAATTTATGAGCTAGTGAATCCTTGTATAAATCTCTCTCTACTGGTTTCCTCAGGATGAACTGCTCAAAGTGGAACTGCTGGGACAAAACACACACACACACACACACACACACACACACATTTTGCCAACATTCTGCCTCAACATCCTTCAGAAAAGCTATAAATAACCAACACTTCAATCAGCAATAAATGAGTATCTTTCTCCCCACATTTGTCCACACTGTATTTGATAATTTGGTGGGCACTATATAATTGAATTTGCAACTTTGATGTACTAGTGAAGTTGAACTTTTCTTCATGTTTATTGGTCCTTTTTAGTTGTGTTCAACAATTATAACATGTGCCAGTTATTTCCTACTGTCTCTTAGCCTGAAGTTCACCCTTCTATATTCTTAATTGATTTAACGTTTAAATAAATGTCCAAAGACCACTGAACGCATAGTCAAGCTCTGAAAATAGCAAACATAGGTAGGAGTAAATAAAAGAAGTAGAACAAAAAGGGGAAACTGCTAGCGTTTCTCATCTCCTAAAGCAAAAGATACACATAGATCTGAAGCAATTTTGGCCTAAGTTACTTTCTAAACCAAACATTAAGGAACAAAAGGCAAAACTCTCATTCTGGAAATTTCAGGTTTCTAGATTACTGAGAAGCACTCACATGTGCCAGAGAGTAGGTCTGTGCTTTTTAAATTAACAGTGAAAATCCAGTCTTATGCAAAAGGAATTTTGGGTATTTCTACATTTTTGTTAGAGATATATCATGAGCTCAGATTTGGGATGAGATGTATCAGAACTTGTGAAAAGTTTGCCTCTAACAAATGAGCAGGCTATCTGCAATTACCATAAAGAAAGAAATTCAAGGTGATAGAAGGGAAGCACAAGTGGTAAAACTGGGTCAGTCCAAGAGAGAAACTCGGAATTAAAGTCCAAGGTATTTAAAACGTGTTAGGCTAGTCTGTCTGGTTTACTGAAGTTGAGAACTGTTAATGGCACAGGGATTTAAAAACCCCGAGCACAACTTGTGAGTAATAAACAAAAGGTGGACACGTGACACGTAATCACTGCGGATCTGTCAGTCATAAGACGGGTAAGATTGATGCTAAGGTTATAACTCTGACAAGTGAAAATAAAAGAGCAGTTATCGGTCACACGCTACAGGCTCTCATGAGAAAATCAAGGACAGTCAGATACTAATACCTAAATTCCAGAGGGCTTTCGTGAGACCTACACAGGCAGGTAAAGAATAAAAGAAGGTGGCAACTATCAGAACCTTGACTTCTCAAAAAGTCATGTCAGTTTGGCATTTTTAACAACAAATGCATAAGATATGGTCCTTAATCCTGAGGAATTTACAATCTTTTATAAGATTTATAATCTTTTATAAGACTTCCCTAAGATATTGTTAGCGATGTTAATGCAAATTACCAAGAGATGCAGGTAAACCTCTAGAACTGTGACACTACCAGCTTAAAAGGTTTCATGGAAATTACAGAGAACTGGGCTAAATGCCATACTATGCAAAGGGGCTTAATCATGAGCTTATTAGTAGTAAGTAAGATCTCCTTGGGAACAGTAACTCTAACTCACAGAAATCCCTATACGTGGGCATCAGAAGGAATAGCGAATGAGCAGATGTGCTAGTACCAATCTGTCACCACACTCTTCTTAAGGACTAACTCTCAAGCTGAAAATCAATGTGAAAATGAACACACATATACATGGCAAAGTAAAAGAAAATTGTAATTACATATATTAAAGAAACTTTTTAACCCACACCCTCCTCCAATAAACATACCCGGAGCTTGGAAAAGTATGCTTGAGATAGCATTAATATTATTCCAAGAAAGCACTGTAATTTGCCTGTTTGGGTCAAGGGCAGTTTCAGAGGCAAATTTCATTTTGTGGGAAACCACCAAACTGGTACATGTGTGAACTCTTCGATCAACTTGCTCACTAAACTTACCAGTTTCTTAGCTTCCGCTCCACTCTTTATTTTGTGTGGGTACTTTGCTATCACAGATGCTGCTTTTCTACAAGGGGAAAAAAAAAAGGAAAACCAATTAGAAATCCAGTGAGGCAGTTAATTTTTCTTACACATACAAGCAAATAAGCAGCTTAAACTTTCACCAAGATAACTAATTTCCCACATCTGTGTAAAACTTAAAAAACTCAATGAGCTGACAGATCATCCACATCTCTAACTTTTAGAAGTATCCTGAAGATCCTCGCATTTGAGAATAACACAAATTTAATCGTATATGTAAAACTAGGGTGATTTAGGAAACCAGTAGGCTTTCCTTTTGGGGATTAAATGGAAAATATCATTGAGCCTTTTTAAAAAAATAGCTGTGCTGTCCTGTGCTTAGTTGCTCAGTCGTGTCTGACTCTATACATACATATATACATTTATACGCCATGTGCTAAGTCACTCAGTTGTGTCCAACTCTTTGTGACCCCATGGACTGCAGTCCGCCAGGCTCCTCTGTCCATGGGGATTCTCCAGGCAAGAATACTAGAGTGGGTTGCCATGCCCTGTTCCAGGGGATCTTCTCAACCCAGGTATCGAACCCCGGTATCCCACACTGCAGGCAGATTCTTTACCGTCTGAGCCACCAGAAGTGAAGCGAAATGAAAGTCACTCAATTGTGTCCCACTCTTTGCAACCCCATGGACTATACAGTCCATGGAATTCTCCAGGCCAGAAAACTGGAGTGGGTAGCCTTTCCCTTCTCCAGGGGATTTTCCCAACCCAGGGATCGAACCCAGGTCTCCAGCATAGCAGGTGATGTCTTTACCAGCTGAGCCACCAGGGAAGCCCTTAAAATAGCTAGTTTTTAGAAACTGTTCATAATAATCTTTCATAAAAAGTGTGCAGCCAGTAATATTCAAACTAATATTCGTATGTAATACATACTAAACTGGCTTATGGAGGGTTATTTTAAAATTCATGGCTTAAAGCTGTATTCCCGTGTCCAGGTACCAGTTGTTTTTTCATCGCTCTCGTTTCAGTTCCACTTAAAGCACTGACTTGTGATCCTTGCCATCTCTACACGTACCCTGTTCAGTAATGTGGTGACAGACTGGGTCCACCCTGGGAGCTCACTGACGGTATCCTGTCTACCTATAATTTCAATGCTAAATATAGATAAGCACTGATGCCCGTACAGAGCAGCACTTCTAAGTGTGAAGCGTAAGTACTGGATAGTCTTTGGACCTTCGTTTTTCATTCTATTCTAGCACATGTAACCTTTAGACCTAGATTTCTTCTGATTTCTCTATTAGCATATTACTGATAATGAGTCTGGAAAGGTAGGTTGAGTGCAATCTGTGGATGAAATTGTTTCAGCAAAGATAAGTAGTTCCACATAATTGGCACTATGACACAAAGCCTGAAAGGGAAGAAGGGTTAAATCATGAAAGGCCTTTTGTATGCATGACACTTTGGGGCTTTATCAAAGGAAAGAGAAAATGTTTAATTATTTAATGTGGGAGAATGACAAGATCAGGTAACTATTTTTCCAGAGAATACTTTGGCCACATCAAAAGAAACATGTATGGGAACTGAGGGGTGGGGAGGAGCCTTCAGGGGTGTAAGGCATCACCTGCTTTTCCAGACTTATTTCCCACTCAGACTACATCCCGTAAAGAAACTGAATTACTGACTCCCTAGAAAATGAAATACCCCTCATGTCTCAACGCCATGGCTCATTTTGTTTCCTTTCTCTAGATTGTTCTTTCTCTCACTTATCTCACTTATCTTTCACTTTGGGCTCCTTCAAGACCAAACACCTCCTCTCTGAACCTGCTAAGACTCAAACAGAATACAGGGCTGGATATCTAATTTTCAGATCATCAAATGTGTGGACTACAGTACAATTACTTTACCTAGAAATTCACAAGAGGTAAAGAAAGGAAGTGTAAACAGTTTTTAGTTATGTTGAGTGGGAAGGAAAGAAGGAAGATGAGTTTAGTTTCGAAAGGAAAGAGACAAAGGTAACATAGGCTTGAAAACCTGGAGAAAACTTCTGTGAGCACAGATCTGGAGTTACAGACTGGTATGCAAAGCCAAGAACGCTAAGACTGCCAACTACAGAAGTGAGACAAAAGGGCGAAAAGGGCATTAAAAGGTAAGAAAGAACAGAAAGTTGTGCCATTGTGGAAGTCAAGGTGAACGTCACTGAGAGTTCAGTAAGATGCGATGTGGGTGAGAGGCTTTCAGAGAAACGGCAGGAAGGAAATCACAGTGCAATGAGATAAAGAATGGCTGGGGATGCAGAAAACCAGACAAGGAACACAGATTCTTCAAGGTTAACTGTAAAGTGGAGAAAGGAGAAAGGTGCTGGCTCAAGGGCTGAGGAAAATGAAGAAGACTGCTTTGTTGCTCTTAAGAGTTGAGGGACTGGACACGCTTCCCGGTTAAGGGTGCAGAGGCAGATGGATGGGGCATTAATGGCTGGGATAAGGGCCCTGGTGAAATGGACAAGGATGGGATCCAAAAGGCGACAGAACACCCACTGACCAACCAGATGGAAACATTCCCTTGGTCCACATCCATTTCACAACACAGACCTCACTGTCTTTCATTAGGGCTTGAAATCAAACTGCATTTTCAGTAATTTACATTTGTTGATGGGGAAAAGTACCTATTAACCTATTTTCAATCAGAACTGGGAACCAATCAAAACGGATCCTAAAGAGCTCTGCCAATTCTCCCAGAAATATCGCAGGAAGGTGCCACCAAAGTCAATACCCTCAGTTCTTGCTTTTTTTTTCTCCTCCTGCAGATGGTTCAAATATCCACGAGGACCCTCAGCCCCGTCAACTGCCACACATTCCAGAACGCATGCTACCAGACAACGCTTGCACCGTCCCACCTGTAGGCATTGTATTTGTGGATAGCCTGGTTCACGTTCTTCTCAAAGTTTGCGAGTTCTGAAAAGGGAACAAGAGGTCCGGGTGAACAAGAGCCACGAGTAAACAAGAACCGAGTTTCCTGGAAGGAGGCGTTAACAACCTCTTAAGCACCAGTGATTCCCCGCGGGCACACCAGGTCAAGGCAGCCCAAGCGCGACTCGAGGGTCCCCAGCAGCGCTGACAACCGGACACCGGCGGCGGAGCGAAGGCCGGCACCGAAGACCCCGCGCTGCGAGGGGCCGACTCCTCCTGGGCTGTCAGGACGGCAGGGAAGGAAGGGAAGGCGGCGGGAAGGCAGCAAAGGAGAAAGACGGCGGCGCCCGCCGGACTAACCTGTGAGCATGTCGGTGATGCCCCCGTTGAGAGTCTCCTGCGGCGCCTTCCGTTTGCTCATGGCGGCCTGCGCCCGAGGACCACGGAGAGCTCACCGCCCAGGACAGCCCCCTGTCCCAGCTCTGAGGAGACGCCGGGACTCGCCGAGGCGGGCAGGACCAGCCCAGCGGCGGCAAAGCCACCACGACCGGCTGAACAATGGCCGCCTCTGACAGGGGGCGCGTCGCGCGGCGCCTGAGTGACGTCACGATCTGGGGGCGGTGCCAGGGCGGGACTAGAGGCTTCCTCCGAGCCCTGTGGGTGGGGGCGTGGTTAGGAGTGGGGCCAGGGGCGGGGCTTGCACGGCGAGCCAGTAAAAGGAACCTGGAGTGCTCGGGACCAGGAGGAGGAAGCCCGAGCGGAGCTTCAGTGTGGAGGTGGGGTTCTGGGTGCCTCGGGATTATAAGCCAGTGGGGTTTCTCTGAGAAGGCCAGGATTCCTGACGTAAGGCGTTGGACCTGTCTTCCCGGTACCTTTCTCTGCAATCCTTCCCCTAGGAGGGGAAGTCGGGTTTTGATTCTTAAGTCAAAACTTCAGATGATGGGATTATGTAAGATGATGGGGTAGGATACACACCATCTGTGTATAATGATGAGTTACCGAATGCATCCCGTGCTTTACGTGTGAGTAGGGGCAACACCAGCGTCAGACTTACTGTCCGATGCTTGTGTGAGCCCGCGTTACAGAGGGCTTCCGGTAAGCCTCCTGCGGGAGCCGGGAACAAAACCCACGGATCCCAGGACAGCCTCCCACACCAGACTGTTTAGCAGATATGCCAACCAGTGTCCAAGGATATTTTGTTTTATTCCCCTCCATTTGTGCTAGGTGGAGAAGGAAATGGTAACCTACTCCAGTATTCTTGCCCGGAGAGTCCTATGGACAGAGGAGCCTGGTGGGCTGCATCCATGGGGTCACAAAGAGTCAGACAGGACTGACCAAGTAACACATTTGTGCTAAGGGCCAAAGTGAAAAAAACCACTGACAATCCCTTAACCTAGCTAATGAGCAATGCAACTGCCAAGTCTGCTTGAGAAGTGAAAATGTGACATCAGCAATATTTTATTTACAAGAGTAACTCCTGAGGTTCATACTCAGCGGTCAATGCCAGGCAATTGCTCTCTGTATAAATTAAAAACTTAACAAAATGATACATCAACACTGTAGCAAAATCTGAGAAATGTATAAAAGGAGACTAGAAAATAATTAACATCAATGAAGGAGAGGCAATGGTAACCTTCACTCCAGTACTCTTGCCTGGGAAATCCTATGGACGGGAGCCTGGTAGGCCGCAGTCCATGGGGTCGAGAAGAGTCAGACAACTGAGCAACTTCACTTTCGCTTTTCACTTTCATGCATTGGAGAAGGAAATGGCAACCCACTCCAGTGTTCTTGCCTGGAGAATCCCAGGGACAGGGGAGCCTAGTGGGCTGCCGTCTACGGGGTCGCACAGAGTTGGAGCGACTGAAGCGACTTAGCAGCAACAGCAGCAGCAGCTTATCCTTGGCCTTTAAACTTTATTCTAAGCTTCTCAACACCTTAAGTCCCTTGAGAACATTTAGGTAGTCTCTATTCTCCTTTTTCCTATGCAATCTCTATTCCAGATTTTATTCCTATTATTTTACTATGAAGGATGGTTATTTCTCATGAAAAAAAGCTTGTATTCACCTCTAAATGATGAAAGTTACAAGTTTGGGAACTTGTGAGATCACTGTTTGTGTGTGTGTGTGTGTGTGTGTGTGTGTATATATCATATATATATGATATATATATATTTTTTTAATCAGTTTCAGAAAACCCTAGGAAAATAATCAGTACTTGGGACCAACCTTATCTTCTTGGACCAACCAGTAGCATTTGACCCACCAGGTCACTGTCTTCTTGCTGTAGTTTGTCTTTACTGGCTTCTAAATTAGTCCGTGCTGTGGGTTTTCCTTCTTCTTTGTTCTGCCTTACTCACCGCTCCTTAGCGGTTTTGTATGTCTGTGCTGGTTCCCGGCTTCCCCTCCACCCATCAACCACCTTCTTGGGAAAGTGCCTGCGGTCTTGATCCTCTAACTGGCTTTTCCACCTTGTCCGGTTTTAAACGCCCTTTTAAACGCCATGTGTCCCAGCCTGGCACTCTGTGATGACCTAGAAGGGTGGGATAGGGCGTGGAGGGAGTCTCAAAAGGGAGGGCCCTGGCACCTCGAGGCTATGAATACCTATTAAGGGCCAGGCACTGCTCTGGAGTCTGGGTATATGGCAATGGACAGACCGAGTTTTTTTTTTTTTTTTTAATTGAAGTTTATTTACAATATTTTGTTAGTTTCAGGTACCAGCAAAGTGATTTGGTTATATACACATGTGTATATATACATATAATGAAATATATATATATATATATATACACACACATTCTTTTAAAATGTGTATATACACACACACACACACACACACACACACACATTTGGGGACTTCCCTGGTAGTCCAGTGGTTAAGAATCTGCCTTGTAATACAGGGACACTGGTTTGATCCCTGGGCCAGGAATTAAGATCCCACATGCCACAGAGCAACTAAGCCCGAGTGCTGCAACTAAGACAATGCAGCCCAATAAATAAATATTAAAAATATATCTATACATACATTCTTTGAAAATATAAATACATATAATCAAATATTCTTTTTAAATATATATACATTCTTTAAAATATAATCAAATATATACTGTAAAAAATCTATACATTTATATAAACATTCTTTTAAAATTCCTTTCCATTATAGATTATTACAAGATATTGAACATAATTCCGTGTGTGTGTGCTTAGTCGCTCAGTTGTGTTTGACTCTTTTTGACCCTATGGACTGTGGCCCTCCAAGCTCCTCTGTCCATGGAATTTCCTAGGCGAGAATACTGAAGTGGGTATTTCCTACACCAAGCGATCTTCCTAACCCAGGGACTAAACCCCACATCTCCTGTGTCTCTGGCATTGCAGGTGGATTCTTTACCCACTGAGCCATCGGGGAGGCTATATGACAGGAGTTGTTGTTTATATATTTTATATAGGGTACTGTGTATCTGTTAATCCCGTTCTTTGTGGACATTTTTAGGCGGGGCGGGGGGGGGCGGGGGTGGAGGGACAAATAAATATATCTGATGGTAGTAAGTAGCATAAAACAAAGAAGACAAAGACCTCCAGGGCAGCCCTGGGAGGTGGGGCAGGGAGTGGGTACCAGGCAGAGAGGCTGGCCAGGGGAGCCCTCTCTGATGAGGCCACCGATGCAGAGAGATGTAGATGAAGAGGAAGGGACCCCGGATCCCTTCTATCCACATTACTGTGCAGTATCCACTTTTCATCGCCCATCACAACTTGTTTTAAAAATGGAATATTTCTGTTACTTTTAAGTAGAGAATCACAGGCGGAAAAATGGTCAAGCAGGTTCTCCTTGCTTCACTTACGTGGAACCCAAACATCAAAGCGATGAACAGAACCAAGCTGGTACGAATGATGATCAAGACTTGATTTGGCTATTTTGAGCATGCTGCCTGTCTTGAGTGTGGTATAATATTGATTGTTCTCAATTAATATCTCGATTTGATTGCTATAAATTTCAACTGGTCTACCCAACTGTGGAGCATCATCCCGTGAGAAACCTCCAGCACAGAACTTCACAAACCACTTTTAACAAGTTCGATCAGTCAGAGCCCATTCTCTATACACTGCACAAACTGCTTGTGTTTCAGATGGGTTTTTACCTTTAAACAATAAAGCATCATATGTTGAAAATGTTCCTTTTTTCTTCCATCTTCAATATTTAAATGGCCACATGAAAATTCAGCAATCGTGGTAAGTTTTTTTTAATGCGTGATGATGTGACAGCTGTCACAGTATGATGTAACAAAATTATTTTGAATGAAGTTAAAGACAACTAAGTGCTGCTGCTGCTGCTGTGCTGCTGCGTCGCTTCAGTCGTGTCCGACTCTGTGCGACCCCAGAGACGGCAGCCCAGCAGGCTCCCCCGTCCCTGGGATTCTCCAGGCAAGAACACTGGAGTGGGATGCCATTTCCTTCTCCAATGCATGAAAGTGAAAGGTGAAAGTGAAGTCGCTCAGTCATGTCCAACTCCTAGCGACCCCATGGACTGCAGCCCAGCAGGCTCCTCTACTACAGCCATCTTACAGAAAAAGACTGAACGGACCTTTTGGCCAACCCAATACCACTAAGGAAAAAAATGCCATCAACCAAATGGCACAATATCATAATGCTAATCCCCTATGACCAATGGATGAGTCACACCAGCTCTTGTTGCTTTGAATTTTTTCAGCTCTTCGGAGGGACCTGGCAGTCTCTCTCACCTTCAATTGCGTTGCGTGGCACATGTGACTGACGGTCCTTTGGCTTGTATTTCATTGACAAATGGTCTTGCCTTTTTTTGGCCATCCTCTGTTCTTACAACCCATAAGAATTTGGTGGTTACTTTGAAAGAAAATGTGGAATTATGGTCATAATGAGCACTTTTTTTTTGAAGTATAGTTGGCTTACGATATTATACTAGTTACAAGTGGACAACATAGTGAATCACAGTTTTTAAAGATTAAGTTTTATTTAAGGGGATTACAGAATAATGGCTATATTCCCTGTGCTGTACAATAGCTCCTTGTAGCTTATTTTATACATAATAGTTTGTACCTTTTAATCCCCTATCCCTATCATATCCCTCCCTTCTGGTAATCACTAGTTCGTTCTCTGTATCTTTCAGTCTGTTTCTGTTTTGTTACATACATTTGTTCACTTGGTTGTTAGATTCCACATATAAACAACAATACAGAGTATCTGTCTTTCTCTGTCTGACTTATTTCATTTAGTATTAGCATATCTAGGCTCATCCATGTTGCTAAGCACTTCTTGCATGTACTTAGAACATAGTCCTAAATGTCCACATCACTCACAATCTTTCCTTTTCCATCATTACCATCTCTGCCTCTTCTCCCCAAACTCCCCCCTCACCAACATCTATCCACAAAACTGGGCTTCCACCTCCAGGGATCTTTTGCTGTTAAACTTTTTAATTTTAAAATAACTATAGACCCATGGAAAGTTTCAAACAATTACAAGATTTGCAAGAAGTTGCAAATACACTATAGAAAGATCTCACGCAAGATCCACCTGCTGCTGCTAAGTCACTTCAGTTGTGTCTGACTCTGTGGGACCCCATAGACAGCAGCCCACCAGGCTCCCCCGTCCCTGGGATTCTCCAGGCAAGAACACTGGAGTGGGTTGCCATTTCCTTCTCCAGTGCATGAAAGTGAAAAGTGAAAGTGAAGTCGCTCAGTCGTGTCCGACTCTTTGCAACCCCGTGGACTGCAGCCTACCAGGCTCCTCCATCCATGGGATTTTCCAGGCAAGAGTACTGGAGTGGGGTGCCATTCTCAAAACCAGGGAACTGACACTGAGTGAATGTGTGTGTGTAGCTCTACGTCACGGTATCACATACAGATCTGTATAACCACTGGGGCTTCCCTGGTGGCTCAGAGGGTAAAGAATCTGCCTGCAGTGTGGGAGACCTGGGTTCAATCCCTGGATTCGGAAGATCCCCTGGAAGAAGGCATGTCACCCCACTCCAGTATTCATGGGTTTTCCTGGTGGCTCAGACAGTAAAGAATCCACCTGCAATGTGGGAGACCCAGGTTCAATCCCTGGGTCAGGAAGCCCCCCTGGAGGAGGGAATTGCACCCCACTCCAGTTTTCTTGCCTGGAGAATCCCACGGACAGAGCAGTCTGGCAGGCTACAGTCCATGCGGTCGCAAAGAATCAGACACGACTGAAGTGACTAGGCATGCCTGCACGCACACACCAGAATCAAGATACAGAGTTCTACTACAACATAAGCATCTCCTTTGGATTACACTTAAATATCCACCCTCCAACATTCCTAATTCCAGGAAATCACTGATTTCCTTGTATTCTCCATTTCGTAACAGTCATTCTGAGAAAGATACTATAAATGGAACTACACAGTTGTGTGACCGTTTGAGACCAGCTGTTTTTTTCACTGGAAATAACGTCCTTGAGATTCATCCAAATTGTCGCCCGTACCAATAGTTCGTGCTTTTTTATTCCTGAGATCTCCAAGCTGTATCATAGGTTTAACTAATCACCTGTTGTAGGAAGTGTTGTTTCCAGTTGTTAGCCATTAAAAATAAACCTGCAATGAACACCCTTCTGTGTGGACCTAAGATTTCATTTCTCTAGGGTAAATGCCAGGAATATGATTGATTGCTGAGTCATATAGTATCCATTTAGTTTTTCCTAAGAAACTGCCAAACCATGCCAGAGCACTGATTTACATGCAATGGATGAGTGACTCTGTTTCCCATGGGTTCACTTCATATTGTCACTATTTTTAAAGTTAGCCATTTTGATAAGTGATAATATCTGATCATGAATCATTTTAACTTGCATTTCTCTAGTGACCAGTTCAGAGAAGGCAATGGCACCCACTCTAGTACTCTTGCCTGGACAATCCCATGGATGGAGGAGCCTGGTAGGCTTCAGTCCATGGGGTCGCTGAGAGTCAGACACGACTGAGCGACTTCACTTTCACCTTTCACTTTCATGCTTTGGAGGAGGAAATGGCAACCCACTCCAGTGTTCTTGCCTGGAGAATCCCAGGGACGGGGGAGCCTGGTGGGCTGCCGTCTATGGGGTCGCACAGAGTTGGACACGACTGAAGTGACTTAGCAGCAGTGGCAGCAGTAACCAGTTATAATGAACATCTATTTACATGACTGCCATTCGTGTGTGTGTGTGTGTGTGTGTGTGTGTGTGTATATATATTTGTTTTTTGTGAAATGTCTCTCCATGGCTTTTGTCCATTTTCTAATGAGATTGTTAATTTAAAAAGATACTTTGAGAATTCTTTATATATTCTAGAGGAATCCTTTGTGAACTACATGGTTTGCAAATATTTTCTCCAAGTCTATAGGTTTTCATTCCCTTAAGTATCTTTCACAGAGAAAAAGTTATCAATTTTGATGGAGTCTACTTTATTTTTAAATTTTTATGGACCACAGTTTTGAAATAATGCCTGAAAACTTCACCAAGCTCTACACCCTGAAAATTTTATGTATTTTTCTTATCAGTTTTATAGTTTTACATTTTATACTTAACTCTATGATCTTTTTTTTTTTTTTTTGCTAATGGAAATCCAACTATTTGTTAAAAAGACTATCCTTCAGGATTCCCTGGTGATCCAGGGGTTAGGACTTGACCCTCACTGTTGTGGCCTGGGGCTCAATCCCTGGCCGGGGAACTAAGATCCTGCAAGGCATGTGGTATGGCTAAAAAAACAAAAGACTGTCCTTTCTCCATTGAGTTACTTTTGCACCTTTGTCAAAAATCAGCTGGTTGTACTTGTGTGGGGCTATTTCTCGGTCCTCTATTCTACTCAATTGATCTATGGTGCATCTATTTATCTAACATCACACAGTCTTGACTATAATGTCTTGAAACTGGGTAGTGTCATTACTTCCAGTTCACTCTTCTCTTTCACAATTTAGCTCCTAAGCTCCAAGTAAATTTTAGAATGATCTTGCCTATACTTACAAAAAGTATTGCTTGGATTTTTATAGAAATTGTTCAGCCTGATTATTAATGTGGGGAGAAGTGATACTTAAAATCACTAGGTCATCCAATCCATGAACATGATATTTCTCAGTAATATTTCATTTATCTAGTCCTTTGGATTCCTTCATTCTCACTTTTACAGTTTTTGGCATGCAAGTCCTACATGTTTTGTTAGGTTTACACCTAGTTTGTTTTTGGGGGGGAGGGAGGTTCTTGGGATCTATTATTATTATTTTTATACAATGTTAAAGGTTACACTGCATTTATAGTTATTACAAAATGAGGGCTACATTCCCTGTGTGGACATTACATGCCTGTCTTATACCGGTCGTGTGTATGACACCGTATGCTGTCCCTCCCCGCTTCCCTTTCCCCATTATAGCCACTAGTTTGTTCTCTATATCTGTGAGCCTATTTCTTTCTTGTTACAGTCACAGGTTTGTTGTACTTTTTACATTCCACATACAAGTCATATCATGCTGTATTTTTCTCTGACTTATTTCACTTAGCATAATGTCTTCCAAGGGCAACCATGTTGCTGCAAGTGGCAAAATCCCATTCTTTTTTACAGTATTCCATTGGAAACAGTGTCAGACTTTATTTTTGGGGGGCTCCAAAATCACTGCAGATGGTGACTGCAGCCATGAAATTAAAAGACGCTTACTCCTTGGAAGAAAAGTTATGACCAACCTAGGTAGCATATTGAAAAGCAGAGACATTACTTTGCCAACAAAGGTCCGTCTAGTCAAGGCTATGGTTTTTCCTGTGGTCATGTATGGATGTGAGAGTTGGACTGTGAAGAAAGCTGAGCGCCGAAGAATGGATGCTTTTGAACTGTGGTGTTGAAGAAGACTCTTGAGAGTGCCTTGGACTGCAAGGAGATCCAACCAGTCCATTCTGAAGAAGATCAGCCCTGGGATTTCTTTGGAGGGAATGATGCTGAAGCTGAAACTCCAGTACTTTGGCCACCTCATGTGAAGAGTTGACTCATTGGAAAAGACTCTGATGCTGGGAGGGATTGGGGGCAGGAGGAGAAGGGGACGACAGAGGATGAGATGACTGGATGGCGTCACTGACTCGATGGACGTGAGTCTGACTGAACTCCGGGAGTTGGTGATGGACAGGGAGGCCTGGCGTGCTGCGATTCATGGGGTCGCAAAGAGTCGGACACGACTGAGCGACTAAACTGAACTGATTGTATATGTACCACATTTTCTTTACCCATTTATCTGCTGATGGACATTTACGTTGCTTCCGTATCTTGACAACCACAAACGTTACTATGAACACTGAGATGCACGTGTACTTTTTGTAATGTGTGTTTTTTTCATTTATACCCAGAAGTAGAACTGCTGGGCCATATGGTAGTACTATTTTCAGTTTTTCTGAAAAGCCTCCATACCGTTTTCCACAGTGGCTGTACCAACTTACATTCCCACCAACAGTGTACTGGAGTTCCCTCTGCTCCACACACTTGCCAACATTTATTTGTGTTCCTTTTGGTGACAGCCACTCTGACAGACGTGAGGCGATATCTCACTGTGGTTTCGGTCTGCATTTCCCTGATGATTAGCTGAGCATCTTTTCATGTGCCTGTGGGCTCTCTGCATTTCCTTTTTGGAAAAATTTCTCTTCAGGTCTTCTACCCATTTTTTGATCAGGTTGCTTATTTTTAAAAAAATATATATTGAGGTATATGAGCTATTTAGATGTTGGATACTAATACATCTAAATATTAATTTGGTTTTGGGTTAATTATAAATGCTAGTGTATTCTTAATTTTTGTTTTCATGTGCTCATCTAGTATAGAATTTTGAATGTTTATCTTGTATCCTGTCACTCTTTAGTTTTAGGAGAGCTTTTGTAGATTCTTTGGAATTTCTACCAGGCAAATAGATCGGGAAACAATGGCAACAACAGACATTCTTGGGCTCCAGAATCACTGCAGATGGTGACTGCAGCCATGAAATTAAAAGACGCTTGCTCCTTGGAAGAAAAGCTATGACAAACCTAAACAGAGTATTGAAAAGCAGAGATATTACTTTGCTGACAAAGGTCCGTCTAGTCAAAGCTATGGTTTTTCCAGTGGTCATGTATGAATGTGAGAGTTGGACTATAAAGAAAGCTGAGCACAGAAGAATTGATGCTTTTGAACTGTGGTATTGGAGAAGACTCTTGAGAGTCCCTTGGACTGCAAGGAGATCCAATCAGTCCATCCTAAAGGAGATCAGTCCTGGGTGTTCATTGGAAGGACTGATGCTAAAGCTTAAACTCCAATACTTTGGCCACCTGATGTGAAGAGTTGACTCATTGGAAAAGACCCTGATGCTGGGAAGGATTGGGGGCAGGAGGAGAAGGGGACGACAGAGGATAAGATGGTTGGATGGTATCACCAACTCAATGGACATGGGTTTGAGCAAGATCCAGGAGACACTGAAGGGCAGGGAAGCCTGGCATGCTGCAGTCCATGGGGTTGCAAAGAGTTGGACACAACTGAGCCACCGAAAAATAACATATGCCATCTGCAAATAAGGCCAGTTTTATCTCATCATTTCCAATCCCTATGTCTTTTATTTCCTTCTCTTGCCTTATTGTGCTAACACCTCTAGTATTATGTTAAATAACAGGAGAGAGGATATCCCTGCTTTATTTGAATTGGAAGGGGAAAACAGTCTTTCACCATTAAGTAAAGCAGTAGTTGTTGGTTTTTTGTAGATGCTACTTATTCAGTTGACGTTTCCTTCTAGTTCTATTTTTCTGAGACTTTTATCTTGAATGGGTATTGAATACTGTCCTGAGATTTTCTGCATCAATTGATATGATCGTGTGATATTTCTTCTTTAGCCTCTGTGTGATTACACTGATGGATTTCCAAATATTGAACTAGCTTCATATCCATGAAAAAAACCCACACTTGGTCATGGGTTATAACACTGCTGATTTTTCATTATTATTCTGTTAAGGATTTTTGCATCTTTGTGTGTTTTCATTTTCTGTACTGTTTTTGTTTACTTTGGTACCATGTTAATGCCTTCATAAAGTGAATTGGGAGGTAGGTATACTTCCTCTGAATTCTATTTTCTGGAAGAGATAGTGCAGAATAAGTGTTAATTCTTTCATTGGTAGAACTTTCCAATGTAACCATTTGGGCCAGAGATCTTTTTCAGGGGTTTTTAAATTGTAAATTCAATTTACTCCATAGCTATATTGCTATTCATATTATTTCAAATTTGACGAGTTGTGGTAGATTGCATTTTTCAAGTAATTGGTTCATTTATTCTAAGTTATATTTATACGCATAGTTGTTCATAGTATTCCTGTACTATTCTTTTGGTATTTGCAACATCAGTAATTTCATTGTTTCATTCCTAATATTGATGATTTGTGTCTTCCGTCTTTGAACGTATCAAAAATCAGCTCATTTATTGATCGTATTGTTTTCCTATTTGTCAATGTCTTTGATTTCTGCTCTGATCTTTATTGCTTTGTTCATTCTGCTTGCTTTTATTTTGCTCTTCTCTTTTCTAAGTCATTCTTTATACCATGAATTTTGTGGAGGGGCTATATGGGTTCAATGGTGGCCCCCAGGAAGAAATGTCCACATCCCAATCCCCAGAATCTATAAATATTGCCTTATATTGCAAAATGTAAGATAAGGGTCTTGAAAAGAGACACTTATCCAGATCAGCCTTGAATTTGATCACAAGGCACATTTGATTTTCTAAAAGGCACATTTGATTTGAGAGACAGAAAAGTGGTGGCAATACGACCACAGAGGCAGAGAAGCGGCCACAAGTCAAGGATCTCCTGGATTCACCAGAAGCTGGAGGAAGCAAGTAACAGAATCACCCCTAGAGACTTTGGAGGACTTGATTTCAGACTTCCAGCCTCCAGACCTGTGAGAATAGATGTGTGTTAAGCCATGAAGTTTATGGTGATTTGTTACAGCAGACCTAGGAACCTGACAGAGTTGGAGAGCAGCGTCTCTGCTGGCGTCATCGGCTGGTGTCTCCAGCACCCGCCAGGGACGCAGGAGCAAGAGGAATTGGGAACTCACCGCGTGTTACCACTCAGGGCCAAGGTCCCCGCTGCTCTGCATCCTTCTATCTTTCAGAATCTTCTTCGTTTATAAATAACGTCCAAGGGTCTCAGCTGCACTAGGAGGTGGGGAGGTGCATCTGCTCCACTTTCTGGAAGTCCAACCTCCAGGGTTTTCATTTTTTCAACCCATTAGCACTTTCTAGTTATATTACTCTTTTATCATTTTTTAATTTAAAAATTTCTATTTATTTGGCTGCATTGGGTCTTAGTTGCTGCATGCCGGTCTAGTTGTGGTGTGTGGGCTTAGCTGCCCCCTGGCATTTGGGATCTTAGTTCCTCGACCAGGGATTGAACTCATGTCTCCTGCATTGGAAGGCGGATTCTTAACCACTGCACCACCAGGGAAGTCCCTGTTACTCTTTTGAAGCATGAACTTTGGTGATGTTTCTTTACTCAAAATTCTTCAGTGACTTCCAGCTGCCATTAAAATCGGCCCCTGACTCTTAGCTCAACATTCATTCCCTCCCTAATCTGACCCCACCCCAGCCTACCATTCAGGTCTAAATTCCCACTGTGTTCCTCACCAGTGTTTTCTAAATCATGCTTTATCACTCTCCAGTTCTTTGGGCCATTCATCAATATTACATGCACACGAGAGAAAAATAAAAGGTGTCATTGTCAAGTGAGTTGGGGAAACAGCGGATTTAGGCGGAATTAACCCAGTTTATTATCAAGGGACTTTCCTTCCTTCAGTAAACCAGTGCATAATGTGAATTTCTAAGAGGCACTTAAAGCATGAACCGTTGTTCCCCAAACTTCCTGTACATGGAACCCACGGTACTGCCTCCACGGAAGGCACTCTGTGAAACTTCTCGTCTGGCTTTCTTCTCCAACCAAACTTGCCTGCCTGGGATCATCCAAGCTCACCGTGCTGTCCTTCTGTTACACAGAGAAGCTTTTGTGAGACGGCAGAGAGGCAGCACGGGCTCTAGCACCGTTCGATTTCATCAAACGTTCCATTGCAGTTGGGTTTTTGAGTTTGTTAAGTCCTAACCAGAGGTATTATAAAAATAGACAGTGGGGTCTGAGTCATGTTGCAAAATAGAGAATCTGTTTTTTAAATACATTCACTAAATAATACCGTGAGAGGATACGAGGGGCGGGACCTCTCCCGTGCCCCCATGGCCGCACACGGGGCAGGGCTGTGGGCACAGGGGGTCAGCAGGCTCGTGGGTGACAGACACTCTTTCCGTCTTTCCTTCTTCTCCAAGGCAGCTCGCTCCCAGGACTCTTTGGGACCCGGAGGAAGGGAGATGCTGTTCCCTCCTGGCTCCAGACAGTCAGGCTGGATGGAAGGACCGCAGCCTGGCTGCAGGTTGCAGGTGGAAGGACGAATGTTAGCAGCAGTGAGATCAGAGGAGAAAGGAGGATGGGGCAGGGTGGGGTCCGGGGTTTCGAGGTCTGCTCAAGAGAAGCTGGATCCAGAAACTCGAGCTACACAGACAGACCTCCTTTGGAGAGCAGGAGGGGTCAGGAGGAGACAGCTGGCACAGAGCGCCACTCAGACTGCGTCCTGGGAGCCAGTTGGGTGCAGCCACTGAGCCTGGAGCACTCCTTTCCCCTCACGGGGGCAGCGGTGGCCCTGGTGACATCTCCTACATGCCGCCCCCCCGCATCCACGTCCTCTGGGCCTCTGCAGCGGAGGAAATCCAGCAAGTGGACGAGCTGCTGGCTATGCCCATGGAGGGCCACGCCTTCGGTCCACGGTGACCGTAACGGCTGCTGGAGGAGCGCGATCCCTGTCTGGGTGCCGAGGATGCCGGCGCGATGATGCTGGGGCCTCGGGCCAGGCGGCCCATGAGGGCCAGGGCCGCCCACCGTCACGAGGCCCGCTCCAGGCTCTGCTGTTCCTCCTCCTCCGACTGCAACCAGCTCCAGTCTAGAGACTGAAAGTCAACGGGCTCATTAACAACCCCGTGGCCACCCAGGTACCTGGTTTTCTTCTTTGGGAGGCAACCAGCGCAATTTAGAAGGAAGGCTAGAGCCTTTCACTGACAGTCAAGTTTCTGCAAGGGACCCCAGAGCCGGAGCTACGTCTTCAAGATCGTGCAGGAGCTTATCTTCAGATGGGCGTGGAGCCCCTCAGACTCTGGCCAGGCGATTTAAGTGTTATTCCTGCAGCTCACAGCACTGACCTATGCTCACTGCATGCCCAGGTGCCCAGGGCTCGTCTCAGCTCTCCACCTCCAGGCTAACCAGGTGGAACCGCCTGGCCAGACTTCCTTTCCCTCCGGCAGAAGCAAATAGGCAGTGCAAGGATCAAATCATACAGGGCCCAGAGGAGGAAGAGCAGCAAGAAGGAGACACAGAAAGCCCCAAACCGGAGAAGGACACTTGAAGAAATAAGAGGTGATTACCATTGGCAGTGACCTCTCCGATCCTTCCCCAAACCGAGAAGTTCCGGAAACACTATCACGGGACTGTATTGGCAGGAAATGGCCATTAAAAGACCCCAGTGAACGAATAAGCATCGTCTCAGCAACCCACTCCAGTACTCTTGCCTGGAAAATCCCATGGACGGAGGAGCCTGTAGGCTGCAGTCCACGGGGTTGCTAAGAGTCAGACACGACTGAACGACTTCACTTTCACTTTTCACTTTCATGCACTGGAGAAGGAAATGGCAACCCACTCCAGTGTTCTTGCCTGGAGAATCCCAGGGACGGGGGAGCCTGGTGGGCCACAGTCTATGGGGTCGCACAGAGTCGGACACGACTGAATCGACTTAGCAGCAGCAGCAGCAGCAGCAGCGGCGGCAAGTTCAGCTTTGCCTCGATGTCTCTGCACCTGGACTCATTTTTCTTTAGATCAGCTTCCCTAGAGCTAGGCTTGCTGAGTCCCTAAGCTCTGAGTCCCTGAGAGAGGGGGTGGTGACGGCTTTGTCCCTGGAGCCCAGCACCGCACCTCTGACGTGCATGCCCAGCAACTGCACAGAAGGCAAGAGCGGGAGAGAAGCCTTCCCACAGGGATGCTACCGGCCTCATAAGGACCATGTGCAGTGCGGATGAGAGGAGATAGAGCACGTAAGGTACCTGTGCTCGTTCAACAGTCGTCAGCCCTGTTATCACGATGAATAAGAAGGTTGTACCAGAAAATCGCAAGTGTACACTGAGATCAAGGCGGCAGGGCGTCACCTCTCTCTCAGCTTCTCCTCGTTTGCTGCAGAAAAGAAAAGGTGTGGAGCAGCAGGGGTCCCCGTGGGCCATTACCCTCAAACTCTGGTCCTGCTCCTTCATGGTGTCCTGCAGGGCGTTCTCCAGCTGGGTGCACAGGGTGTGAGCTTCAGCCACCAGGTCCTCACTGAAGAAAACAACTGGACTATTAGAATGCGGTCAGTGTGAATATACTTTTTCAAAAGTAATATATTACTGTGTACAAATATGCTAAAGGGCTTCTGGAAAGACTTTAAAAATTGAACGAATATTCTGAGTGTCTTAAAATACACGACACTGCCTCGCGATTTCATCTGTTCTTCTTGAGTGCTGTTACGGAAGCTCGAACCCAGCCGTGAGCATCGCCATTCACAACATGAGAAAGCAGAGGTCTGGCCTAATAAGAAAGCTCAGAGCCGAAGAGATTTCTTAGGCTCTCCCTAAACTGCCACCATCTGAAAATCTCTCCCAGATCACCCGTTTCACGGTTTTTGAAACTGACAAAGGCGTACAGACCACGAGACTTCCCCAGGTGTCCTCAGCTCTCTGAGACTGGGAGCGGCGTGTTCTAGGGACTGATTCATCTGCTGCGCTCTGGCCTTTCCTATGATGAGAAATGCACACGTCCCGAGAACAGGCCATGGCTGAGAAAGGCGAGACCAAAGCAAGCCATCTGTCCTGTTCTAACCTCGGCTCCAGGTGGGCAGACAGACGGCAGCCTGGGCCCCCAGGACACCTTTCCTAGAGCTTTGAGGATCTCGTGGAGGAACAGGACAAACCCAACAGAAAGGGCCTGCAGTTCCTCCTCTCACCGCAAAGGGGGCGCTGGTGAGAGGAGCAGAGCCCAGACTCATCCACCGGCGGCCACTGCCCAGGCCCCAGAGGCCCCGGACCTGGATACCACACTCAAGGAGCTAACTGGAAGTTGGGGAGAGAACTAAGAATCCGACACGGGGAATTCTCTGGTGGTCCAGTGGTTAGGACTCTGCACTTTCACTGCCGAGGGCCCAGGTTCAGTATCTGCTTAGGGAAATACATTCTGCAAGCCAAGAGGCCAAAAAGAGAAATAGAGAAAAAAAAAAAAAAAAAAACCCCAAAACAGTACAGGTTACAAACTCCCTAAGTACAGGAACAGGACTTCTTGAAAACAGCTTTACTGAGATATATTCACAAACCATAAAATTCACCTGTTTAAGGTGCACGACTACACCCTTCTGGTGCACTTACGGCGCTGTGCAACCACCGCAGAGGTCTAGTCCTTGACCGTTTTCATCACCCAAGGGGAAACCCTGTACCCGGTGTCAGTCATTCCTCTCCCTCAGCAATCAAGTCTCCTCTCTAGTCTGTAGATCTGCCCTTAGGAATCAATTTTCACTATCTCCAGTGCCTGGGGCCCAGCAAGGCTCTGAAGAAATGGGTGTGAGGCTGAACCAGAAACAAAAAAACCGCACAGGTGTCTCAGAAGACGGCGATCTGTGTGTATGTGTCCGGGCCGCAGAGAGGGTGGGAGGCAGGGCTGGGGTGGAGGGAAGACACTCCGGGGAGGGCTTCAGCAGAGCCGAGGACCCGGGGCTCCAGGATGCAGGTGGGTCGGCCCGGCCTGGTTACCCAGGGCTGCCGATCCCGAACCGCATGTCCAGTGAGAGCCCAGAACCCACTGATGCTGCTGGTCTGGACCAGGCTCCAAGACCCCCGGGCAGAGCCAGGAGCTTCCTGGGAGCAGGGGTGAGCCTGGAGAGAACGCTTGGAGGCTGGAAAAGGCTCAGCCTTGGCCCTGAGGCAGCTGGCTGCCATGGCTGGTCCCTGAATATCCGGAAGAATAACTCAATCAAAACAGTCTCCCATGAAGACGGATTTGACCAGAGAGGTCCTGGGGGCAGCACTGGGCTGGAAGCAGAGAGGGAAAGCCTCACGGGAAGGGCTCTGAGGCTGCACTCCCAGCTCTGCAGCAGCGAAGTACGCAGCAGGCAGGGAGGGGTGAATGGGGGCTGGGGGGAGGAGGGGCCACAGGAGGGACCAGCAGTGCGTGGCTGGGGCGCGGTGACCAGCAAACACCCTCAGGGACCTGCTTCTGTGAGCAAATAGCGAGGGACGGATGAGGGGACGGCACAGGACTGGCCAGCACTGGACGGAAGGTTCCCATCCAGTGAGAGCAACTCGGCCTCAGGTAAGGACGCCTGGCTGGGCAGGTCACAAGCAGCACTGTGAGCAACACACCACATCCACGCCCACAGTGCCCGGCACGGGGGACAGACACCAAGGGGCGTGCACGGCACCACTGATGGGAGACGCCGGCCGCCACCAAGAGACCCACGCTTCTGTGCCCAGAACCTCCTGATGCGCCCCGGACTTTGGTACTGGGCGCCGTGGATGAGGACTGACCTCTTCTCGGCGGCCTCGGGCAAGCTGTCGGGAGCCGTGCAGGGCTGTGACATCAGCTGGCAGGGGTGACTCAGGCGGGAGGCGTTCATACTGTCCGGGCTTCCGCTGACGGGACCCCGGACCTTGCTCTAGAGGGCAAAACCGGAAAGAGAATCAGTGGTCTGGGGGCAGAGGGATGACTGAAATTCTGCTTTCACGGCAGGGTGTTTTCTCGTGAAGACACCTGGCCACGAGACACATGCTCTTCCTGCAGAAATCAGGCAACATTGCCGTCTCACGGTTTGCATTTCGGCTTAGAAACTGCTTCTGCATCTGCAGGTGTAACTTTTTGATTGAGGGTTCTAAATACAGAGAGATCTGAGGGTTCTATTTCTTTTTTTTTTTTTTTAATCAACCATTGGCCATTTAATTTTAAATTTTGGGGGTTCTAAATACAGAAAGATTTGAGAGCTCTATTTCTTTTTTAAAAAAATCAACCATTGGCCATTTAATTTTAAATTCTGGGGGTTCTAAATACAGAGAGATTTGAGGATTCTATCTCTTTTTTTTTAAATCAACCATTGGCCATTTAATTCTGTGTTTTTTTGGCTCTGCAGGCTCTTGACTGCAGTCATAGGCTTCTCCAGTTGTGGCCTGAGGGCTGAGTTGCCCCGTGGCACGTGGGATCTTAAGTGTCCTGACCAGTGAACAAACCCTCGTCCCGTGTTGGAAGGTGGATTCTCTACCGCTGGACTGCCAGGGAAGGCCCTGAGGCTTCTCTTTCATTAGCTGGATTGCTTAACAAACCCTTACAAGGAAATGAGAAGGAAGGCGCGTTTACTCTTCCCAAGGAGAAGAGAAACACACGGAGGTCCTAGGTGACTTCCCGTGACTTGCGCCACATGGGGAGCAAGAGGCTGAGGTGTTTCCTGGGCTGCGGCAGCCGGCGCACCTGGAGCAGCGGGCCTCCCCGGCCCGTGGCCGAGTGGCTCTGCCATCAGCCTCCTCAGCCTTCCCGCCGCCTGCCAGCTCGATTCCAAGTTTTTCTCGGCTCTTCTCCAGTTTCTGTCCTGGGCTCTCTTCTGTGCTGCGGTTTCTCTCTGAGCAGCACTCAGTGGGATCACAGCTACACTGGGATGGTGGGCACACGCAGAGCGGGCCGAGTGCTGCACTGCACAGGCCTGGCTCAGGGCCCAGCAGGCACGCCCCTCGGGGGCTGCACGCAGGTCTCCAGGAACCCGGGGTGTGACCTCATTTGGAGAAAGCATCTTTGCAGATGTAGCTAAAGATCCTGTGATGAGAACACTCTGGATTATCTGGGTGGGACCTACACCCAGGGACAAGTGTTTTTACACACTCGACACAGAAAAGGATTTCTTTGGTGGTACAGCGGATGATAGTCCACCTCCCTACGCAAGGGACACGGGTTCGATCCCTGGTCCAGGAAGATTCTACGTGTGGCAGAGTGGCTAAGCCCAAGCACCCTGGAGCCTGTGCTCTACAACCAGAGAAGCCGTCTCAGTGAGAAGCCTGCACATCGCCAACTCGAGAGCATCCCCCACTCACGGCAACTAGAGAAAGCTTGACTGCAGCAACAGAGACCCAGTGCCGCCAACAAGAAACCAATTTTAAAAAGAGAGAGACGTAGAGAAGAGGGCCACACTGAGTCAGAGGCAGAGACTGAAGTGATGCTGCCTCAAGCCAAGGAGTGCTGGAGCCAGTGGCGTCTGAGAAGCGGCGAGGAGGGATTCTCCCCTTGAGCCTCCCAAGGGGGCCCGGCCCAGCTGATGCGTGGACACCGACCCTGCCGTCTCCAGGACGGGCCCGCCCGGGCTCACTCACACACGCAATCTTCAGGAGGTTCCAGAGCTCCTTCTGCCGCTTCTCCTGCAGCCGCACCACCATCTTCTCGTCCTCGCTCATCAGGCTGACCACCTCCTCCACCTTGGGCAGCAGTTCCAGGGCCTTCTGCTTGCAGACCACGGTCTTACTGTGAAGACCAAGTGCGATGAGCTCCAGCGCGCCCGGTTTGGGGGGAGCAGGACGCGGCCCCGGCGGGGATGACTCAGCTTGGCCACTGCGGGTGGGAGCTCCTACGGGGCCCAGGGGAGGGGACGGGGCCTCTCCTCGCTCCACCCTCTGAGGGGACAGCGGCCTGATACCTGAGCTGCGTATAAATCACTCGCACTTTCTTCTCAAAGCCTTGGATTGCCTGGAGGAGCAGCCGCACCATTTCCTGACTGTCACCATCAGTCCGCTGGTCTGCAAAGCGGGACGGAGACGCATGGTCTGTGGGGGGACCAGCCTGGTGCCCGGGCAGCGGGGGACCCGGGAGGGGGCCCACTCACCTCTGGGCTTCTCCCTCAGCCTGCGGTAAAGCTCCCGCGCCTGCTCTTCCCTGAAACACACAAGGCAGAGGCTCTGTCAGCGCCCGAGCCCTGCCAGCAGCAGCACCGCCTTCTGGAAACTGGGCGGGCAGTATGTCCCGGCCGGAGGCAAGCACGCTCCCTGGGGATGTCACTGGCAAAACCCATGACAGAGGAAGACCCGGCTCACTGTCGAAATGCCAACTCAAAGCTCACAGTCAAGACTTCCTGAGAGTCCTCAGGACAGAAGCCTCCTCTGTCCCTCAGCGTTCCCCACCAACCTGGCCCCTGCAATTCAGAGGTGCGGGTCCTGAGTTCAGAGAACATGGCCTCTGAAACTCAAGCCAGGAGCAGACATGCCCTCCCCAGGGCCCGAACACAGTGAGACAGGCTGACGTTTCCAGGGGTTGACTTTTGTTTGAAAACCAGAGTAAAATAAAACACTGAATAACTTGACGAAATATAGGCTACAAATAATCACATTTCAAAGACTGGAGCCTCCGGTCCTAAGAGTCCTGGCAGAAGCATCAGAGGCCTGGCTGAGCCCCAGGGAGGCTCTCCTGGCGCCCCTGTCTGCTCCCGGAATGCAGGAGGGGCTGCTCTGCCCAGGGAGGGTCCCTGTAGCTGAGGCCAAGTCCTGATCATGACTCAAATGAAGAGTCAAGGTCCCACCTTCTAAGACTTACCCGACTCCTTCCCTTCCTACTTCCTGCTTCTCAGGCCACACCCAGGTTGGGATATGCTGGGCAGCCAGGCATCTAACCTGATGCTTTGGAGTTCACGAACCATGGCTCGGGGCGTTATCTGAACTGGTCCCCACAACTGTGAGGTCAGACAGCTCTTCTGTATCAGATGAGGCTCAGAGGGACGGAGGTTTGCCCGGGCCCAGCTTCTAGACGTGCCGAGAGGCCCTCCCCGGGACCGGGCTGCACGGGAGGGCGTGCTCCAGGGGAACTTCGCTTGAACAGCCCACCCGCCCGCCCGCGCACAGACACACACACACACTCACAGATCATCCAGCGTCCCGCCCTGCTTCCGGCCCATGGGGCTGCGCTGCAGGTCCACGATGTCCGTCTGCAGGGCCATCATCCGCTCCACCAAGTGCTTCACCTCGTTCTCCTGGAGACAGTGCTGCGCTGAGACTGAGCCCCGACGGACTCGGCCAGGGACACCCGAGCCTCACCATGGACCTTCAGCTGCCCGGCTAGAAGGGACACGGCCTTGGGAGTCTGCGGCTGGGATCTGGGCCTGCCACCCGCCAGCTCTGTGGCCCTGGGGCAGGTCACCCTGGCCCCAAGCTGCAGTCTCCCCCACTGGAAACTGGGGCGAGATGCGACGGGGCCCAAGAGGACCCGGCCTGGCCCCGGTGTGGAGACGAGCTGGGGCACACTCCCCTCTCCTAATTCGTCCTTGATCTCAAGGGTTACGCCCACGAGGACAGAGATCGGGGGGAGCGGTGGGGTGGCGTGGTGGCTCACGTCCCTGCGCCCGAACAAGGGGTCACCCACCTCGAACGAGGGGTATCGGCACCGATTTATAGAAACAGACACTTCGACACGGAGGGGAGGCTCCCTGCCCGAGTTCACTGGGCAGATAAATGGTGGAAAAGTCCAGGAAAAGGCCTTGGGGCCCAGGCTTCCCCCTGAGCAAGGTCCACCGGGGCACCCCGCCTCCCTGCCTGGCCTCACGATCAACACTTCAGCAACACTTCAGCGGCATCTGATTCACAGCCCTCAGACTTGCCCCTTCAGGCCCGTTCCTTCCTACAGGCTCAGTGTCCCGAGGAGGAAGTCAGGGCAACTTCTGACATGGCGGAGTGCTGCTCCTTTATGCAAAGGCCCTTCTCGCGGGAAGAGGTCTGCACTCCCCGGGACGTGTCACGTCGTAAGCCTGACTCAGATCTGTGTGGCTCCTGGACCAGACACACTGGGGACCTCTGCCTGGCACCCCCTACCTTCCAGCAAGTGCTAGCTGAGGGCAGAGAGCCTGGAGAGGAAAATGTGATTTTTGACACAGAAGCTGGACCGAGCACTCAGTGAGAAAGGGGAAAGATGGCAGGGAAGAGGGTGCCCTTGGCCAGGCTGGGGACCCCAGGGAGCCTCCTACCCGTCCGCAGAGCTCCACGGCCTGCTCCATCTCCCTCCAGGCTAGCAGCAGCTTGTCCGACGCTGGAGGAAAAACACGGAGGTGAAAACAAAAGTTAAAAATAAAATGAAAACACCCCAAAACCAAGAAAGTAAAAAGGAATTCCGTTATAAGAGGACCAAAAAAAATACTTGAGAAAGAAGAGTTTAATGGTCTCTCCAGACTGATTGCTAAGGACACACTCACTGATCCCAAACTCCGTCTGCTCCCTGTACTTCTCCAGGTCAATCTGGATACTGGTCTTAAAGAAGTCCAGCTTGGCCTTGAGCTGCTGAGACATGGAGGCCATGGAGTTCTTCATCTTGGACAGACAGCTGTTGTTCCGCAGCAGATTCATCCTGCAGGGGCCCCCGAGAGACACACCGCGGGCATGTTTGGGATCCAGGTACCACTTCCTGGACAATAATAAAAGTGGCCTCCAACACCTTGGCAGGCCCCTGCTGTAATTAGTATAATCATAACAAGAGCAGCCACTTATATCCATCACGACAATTTCCTGGCCCGTGGCGATGGGTGAGGCTCTGCTTCGAAACTAGAATTAGGTGAAGTGCCACGCAAAGGAACCCAGAGCAGCCACAACCTGGGGAAGGAGTCAGCCTGGCCCGGCAGGGTGGCCTACCCGCAATGGAGCCAGGCCAGCCCTCCAGCCGGCTGCCCCCGCCCTGTCCACACCCCTGGCCTGTGCACTGACCACATGTGCCTGTTGGGTATAACAGGCCCTCCCTCCGTCCCGCCCACCGACGGCTTCCCGCCCTTCCACAGCAGCGTCTTCCCTCCTGCCCCTCCCGACGGTGGCTGACCCTGGGCCCCCGCCTCGGCCCCCGCCCCATGGCCAGGCACTGGGCACTCGGTACGCGGTGTCCTGCAGCTGGGCACCTACATGGCCGCGCGCTGGCCCTGCTGCAGGCGGCTGCAGTCTTCCTTCAGGGCCTGGATGCTGTGCCAGACTTGGCCCCACACCTTCCGCAGCTGGAAGAACGGGAGGTTCCTCTTGGGCTCTTGCACTGAACAGAAACACAGGCGACCGTCAGGGCGCAGTGCCTGCGGTGGACGACAGCATCCCACCCCTGGAGCCCGCTGGCTCTGTAACGGCTCGGCTATTACACAACTGCCTTGGGTGTTGAGCCTGCTTCCTGTTGCTCACATTTGCGCCCCGGGGTACACACACGTCCAAATTTACAGATACACAGAACACGTTGGAAGGAAGACTCAGGAGTCTGGTGGCAGTTTTCCCTGGGAAACTGGGGACATGGAGGGGCTTACTCTTCACCGTGTTATTCTATTGTAACCTTTTGCTATCTTGTGCATATATCAATTACTAACGTACAAAGACAACTTCACAAATAAGATGGTTTTGCGATTCAAGGTCAACAGCCTGTGGGCCATCTTCTCTGTCCTTTGTTTAGATGAGGATGAAATTAACTGAAGATGTCCTGTCCTGCCTCCGGCAGGGCTGCTCCTCACATGTGCGACTGAAGACAGCTGTCTGAGGACCGGGTGGACTCGCCTGCTTGGTGGGGACCCCTCGCTTGGGCCAGGGCTCTCCCCCAGCTTTGTCCCAAGAGCTATAAGTGATCATCTTTTTAAAAGAATAGGCCGTGCTTACAGATGCAGCTGACGCTTTCAGGCTGGGGCTGTGGGGAGACCTGGCTTTCATAGGTGACCCTGCTGTTGTCAAAGAGGAAAACGAGGTCCATGTCCAGCGTGCGGCCCTCGTTCAGCTGCAAAGGGACCAGAGGCAAAATAAGGTCTCGCGGCCCCCACCACACCGTCCCCCAAGAAACGGGAGACTACAGAGCATGCTCGGCCAGGACGCGCCAGGAGCCCACCAGGCCTCTCCCAGTGCCTCTGGCCTCTACTGCCCTCGGCTGCTCCCTTTACGCTTATTACCTGATGCACACCTCATCTACAGCAGTACCTCCTGCTCTATCCTCTGTCTTTACCGCGTAACTCAGATGCCTGCCATCTCCTTTACTGTCCAGTGCCTCTTCCCCTGTGTTAAATCTGCAGCTCATTTTGTGCGGTGGTCAGCACAGCACCGCACATGACAGGGGGGTCAAAAACAGTTTCGGCTGACGTGGAAGAATGAAGCGTCGCTTTGGCAGTAAGGGCAAAAGGCACTCCCAGTGGTCTGGAAGGTACAGCTAAAGCGTGGGGCGATCCGTGTCTCCTACCAAGCCCGCGGGATCTCGCGTTCCCACCTCGGAACGGGCAGGCGCCTGCCCAGTGGTGTGGCAGACGGGCCACCTGCCGCCTGCAGGAGGCCGGGCTCACCTTGCCGTCCGAGAGGCACTGGGCGGCAGGCTTGTCGGGGATCAGGGCCAGCCCTGCCTCCTGCAGCAGCTCCTGGTCCTCCTCGAGGATGCCTGTGTCCTGGCGGATGCGGGCCTTCAGGCTCTGCAGGCTCTCGTCCTCGGTCACGGGGTAGGTGTGCAGGGTGCCCGTGACCATGTTCAGGACATGAAGCAGCTGCAAAAACCCGGGGGGTCACGGGAGGGTCACAGGAGACACGGCTCAACGGGGACGCCTTCCTGCTGGCCCGGCTTCTCAGAGGCCCCGCTTGGGGTCCGCACGCCAGAATCTTTCCCTTCCTGTGGGTCCCCGGCAACGGCCTCACGACCCATCAGTCAGCAAGGGTCCCATCACACCCTCACAGGGGTCAGGGGGCCCATGGCCTGGGGCAGACTGGGCGCAGGCTCACCTTCAAGTTCAAGATGTCGTCCAGGGCCTTGAAGCAGCCGTTGGGCCCGTAGACAGGGTCGGTGCCCCTCTGGCGCGGGTGCCACATCAGCATCAGCTGCAGCCACTTCTCCAGCCGCTGGGCCAGGACGCTGAGGGGGCGGGGGTGTGTGTGTGCACCTGCGCACGTGTGCGAGGCCCAGCACCAGCTTCGCATCCCACGTGTGTGCGTGCACGTGCATGAGGCCCACCGCCAGCTTACCGGCGCACATGGGGACCGAAAAGCACACACGCTTCTCACGCCCCATGTGACCATCGCGAGACGGGGCCAAAGTGGTCCCTGAGGCTGAACCACCCTGAGGAAGGGTGAGCCTTCCCTTAACAAAATGAATCGCTCGGGGGCTCGACCTCTCCCCCCCACCCCCGCCATCGGATCTGCACAAACACCCTCCCGTCGGGGGCCTCTGGGCAGAGGGCCATGCGAGACCCTCCAGGCAGCTTTCCAGGTGCTGAGCAGCCCTGTCCCCCATCAGGAGCACTGCCCAACGATCTGGCCCCACACCGCCGGTTCGATCCATGTTGTCAGTCGCTCCCTGGAAAGCGTCTGAGGAGTTCACGCCGCACTGCTGGGCACCCCCAGCACCCCTCCCTGCCCCCCAACAGAAGCCCTCCAGAGGCCAACATCACCACCCGCTGCCTCTCCCTGGCCGCCCCCGAGGCTTTTCCCCTTGAAGAGCCTTCCTCTTCATCAACCTGCCCTGCCTATTGGTCCAGATCCTTCCAGGAAGTTCCAGCTCAGCTCCTCCACAGGGGACCCCCCTCCCCATCCTCCACAGACTCATGGAAACTGAGCCGCGTGCCTCGACATGGGGCTGCTGGCTGCTGTCTCCTGAACCATCTCCCGGTTCTGATAAGATGACCTGATGGCTCATATTCTGGTTCTGAGACCAGACTGCTATGCTGTTCAAATGCAAAGGTTTATTTATTGGCAGTAACACAGTGCCAGGCTGCAGAAGGATGGGCAAAGAGCATAAGGGGCAATTCCCTACCCTTCAGAGCTTACAGCTGACCAGGAAGTAAGCCCTCTGCCAGACCAAACGCCTGCAAGGCAGAGCCACCACGGCTGAGGAGGGCGACAAGCGGTGCTGGGAACCCAGGAGGTGACTCCAGACGGGTGGGGTGGGGACGGCGTGCTAAGACCGAGATGGACGATGGCAGGACCTGGGGTCAGAGCTGCCGGGGACGTCGGCCCCAACCCCCGTCTTTAGAAAGGAAGGACAGGCCGCAGAGGAGGAGGAAGAGAGGCCGGGGGCGTACCTGTTGAGGTTGTTGGGGTGCGGCAGTGAGCTGGAGAACTTCACGGCCCCGTTCAGGTCCTCGCTTACCACGATGTCCATCTCGCTCTTCTGCCGGACTTTGGAGTGCCTGTGGACGTGGGGGGACTGTCACGCTGCGTGTAGCCTTCACGCTGCGTGTACCGTCACGCTGCGTGCAGTGACCCTGATGTAAGCGGGTGCCCAACAGCCCCTTACATGGGTGACCTTCCATTTGACAACCAGAGAGGATCCCCCTGGGGGGCTATTGAACCACTTGTGAGGCCCAGCAACCCACTGGGATGCTTCTTTGGGAGGTTAAGGGCAGCGGTACTGCCCGGTGAGAGTCAGGAACCTGCGGGCTTGTACCGCTGTCTCCTGACCGCACCCCGGCCCATCTGGCTTGTTCTTTTACTTTCCATCTAACACAGAGAATGAAGACAGGACATCTGCACCACGGTTCCTTCACGTGCCATCTGCACACACCACGCACTTCCCTCTAAATGCAATGGCTATGCCTGACTTCTAAAGGCAAGTGAAGCACTAACGTCTTCCAACTAGGAGACCCTTTAGATGTATCTGAAGTAGTGTTTAAGAAAAAAGATTTTAAACTGGCTTCACATGTTCTCTGCGACGCTTCACAGAGAATCAAGAGCTGACAGTGAATGCAGCCTTCTCCACCCGAGACCTCTGTGGGGTAGGCAGTTTTCAGTCCCCCACCCCCCACCCTCACCAGGTCAGGAAACGACCTGCCCAAGGTCACACACTAGAGAAAGAACCAGGGACTTGGAGCCAAGGACAGGTGCTCCTCCTACTCCGTCTGAATGTCCGCGTCCTTCCTTTCCAGAAAGACACGGAAGATTCAGTTGGAAAATGCTTTAGCCTGAAATCTCATTGGCAGGGGGGGTAAACTGAGCCACGTGGAGAACACAGAGCCTGGAAGAGCCAGGGTGTGGCTTGAACCTGCCTGCTGGAATCAGGCTGTCATGACACACGGTGGGATGGTGTTCTGATAGAAACTCAAGTCTGTCCACGGGAAATCACACAGATAAATGAAAGGACGCCGAGTGAAACGCTCACTGCTTAGGCTGGTCCTAAAATGTATTTTCAAGACTGGTCCTTCAAAGCAGCTTTATGATAGAATAATAAAGCTCAAATTGCATTTGTTCTGAAATTACTATCTACCTGCCGTTTGAGATGAGACTGAAATTGTTAAAAGTTGCCTAAGGCATTACAGGCAGACCAGACAGGCACGTCTCACAAACTCGGGTTTCAGAGATGCGTGCTTGGAAGTGGTCACCTGGCCTCCCAGCAACGTGAGGGAGGCTGGCTCTGCAGACAGCCGGGCCATCAGGGATGGTTTCAAATGGCATTTCCTCTAGTTCTGACGGCTTCTGATTCACCTTGCTATAAATAATGGAAACGCTCAACATTTGAACAGAACTGCAGTCGTCCCTTGGTGAGTTAAAAACAGAATGCATGTATAGACAGTTTAAAGTGACTGTCGTGACGGTCGCATGATGCGGTGTGACTGTTAACGCAAGGAGCTAAGTCAGTGCCACGGAGCCCAGCTCAGGGCGCTGCTTGTGCTAACGTCAGTCCCCACGGGAGGGCGCCCTCCGCCACGTCAGCAGGCCCCTCGGGCATGGAGACCGAGCCTGGGTCATCCTTTCCTGTGTTTGGTGTGTAAACGGTGACGGAACTGGACTGCGTCACAGAAAGCTACTCTTCTTGAACCGATTTCAAAGGCTACGTCTTGGTCTTACAAATAAACATTCTCATGATGTAAGTACCTGTGTCCTTTGAGAAAGTCTGTGTTTTTGGTACTCCCAGGAAGATACTGAGAAACGTGACATCAGCCAGTGCTGCCCCACAAAGGGCGCAGGGGGAGAGGACCTTTGCATGTTCCTGGTGGAAATGTTATTCACACAAACTTTCTGTGGAGCACGTTGTTAGTACAAACCAAAAACCTTGAACACGTGCACAATCTGGTATGTTGATCCCATTTCTAGGAACTTAACCCAGGGAAATACCTGTGGATAGACCAGGATTTCCCTGAGCTATTTGAGTTAAGTGTGAAAGGCAGGTTCTGTGAGAGCACGTATGGTAACCTACTTTGTTTTTTGAACAAACACAGGCACACAGGAGAAGAGTCTGGAGACGGAGGAATGTTAGTGGCGGCGGGAGGAAATTCTCAGTGTAAAAACCCTGGACAAGTACTCACAGGGCAGCGTGCCTGCGATGTCATCAAGAGGCGAGAAGGGGTGAAATCCACAAATGAGCCAGCGGGCAGATCCATGCCGCTCACTTGTGGATGTACAAAACAGCCCTGAGGTGGGCCCAAAGCCAACAGTGCCAGGCGTGCGTGGGGGGGCGGATACCAAGCAAGTGGCGTGGGATGACTTTTCCCTCTTCTGCTTTCTGAAGGATGAACCCCGAGAACTTAGCACTGCTCCAAACACTAAAACTGGAGATAAAAAATTCTGGACAATGGTCCTATCGTTTCAGTGTGTGGTCCCTCAAGGAATCACTGTGAATGAACCCTAATGGGTTCAAGGGAACATGAACTTTTAAATGATGCATTTCAGTAATGATTAACTTTTATGTATATAATGAACCACATATTAGTATTACAATTAGAAGAAAAGTTTAAAAATACAGAGTAGTTTTTAAAACCTTGATCATATTCCTTATTAGAAAATACCTTTTCAGCAGTGTACCAGGTCCACTGTCTGATGCTTTTAAATCCAAATTTCATAGTTTCTGGTCTTTCGTTTAGATCTCTAATCCACTTTATTTTTGTGTACAGTGTTAGAAAGTGTTCTAGTTTCATTCTTTTACCAATACAGTATATTAATGCATATAAATGGAATTTACAATGATGGTAACAATGATTCTATATGCAAAGCACCAAAAGAAACACAGATGTGAAGAACAGACCATTGGACTACGTGGGAGAAGGCAAGGGTGGGATGATATCAGAGAACAGCCCTGAAACGTGTATACTGCCGTATGTAAAAAAAAAATTTGTACTGAGGTGCAGTAATATTTGTCCACAATAAACTTCCATGTACATACGTCCCGTTATTTGTCCTGTGAACATGCCCTTTGCTTGTTTACCACACACACACACACACACACACACACACACTCTGTAAACACACTGGCTTCCTGCCCTGCACAGAGCAGTCATTTACAGGATGGGATTTGGGCTGTTAAGGTTCAGAATCCAGGGCTCTTGGAGCTCAGGCTGTGCTCACGCCGGGTCGCAACAGGACTTCCTTGGGGTCACAGGTCACAGGGGTCTCAGGCCCGGACTGGGGCGCCCCACGAGACCGGGAAGGGGAGGCGGCATCTGGCAAAGGCAGGGGACACCCTCCCGGGGGGCGGGCCCGGGGCTCACTCACCACTGCACGGGCTGCCAGTTGGGCAGGAAAGGCCGGAAGCCGGTGATGCACTCGAAGGCCAAGGTGCCGAAGCTCCAGTAGTCCACGGTCACCGTGTACTTCTGCTGCTCCAGCAGCTCGGGGGCCTGCGGGGACGGGGGGCACACACCTGAGCTGAGCCCGCGCTGAGGGGCCACCACGGGGGAGCACCCAGCACCCTGCCCTGCCCCACGCTTCCCGGAGGCGCCCGGCACCCTGGCCTGCCCCACGCTCCCCGGACCCCGCGCTGAGGGGCCACCATGGGGGGGTGCCCAGCACCCTGGCCTGCCCCACGCTCCTTGGACCCCGCTCTGAGGGAAGAGGTGGCCACGAATCGGAGGGTAGAATCTAGACTCTCTGATCTCATCCCATCCCAGGGCTGAAAGAAGGGCCTGCGGCAGGGGCAGGGGGGTTTTGGTGTGCTGTGCACCCTTCTCCCGGGTGCCGTGCAGGGCCACAAAGGGAAGTGATCCAGGCCACACAAACCCAGGCACAGCGTATGCAACGAATGCCGGCCAACCCCCTAACGCGGTTCACGATGGGACAGAATGTCACAGTCGAGCAGGGAAGGCCAGCTGCCCAAGCAGTCAGGCTAGGGTGACAGGAAGCTTCCCAGCACAGGCGGGGCGGGGCCGGCTCAGGGTGCCTGAGGGCAGACGTTCCGGAAAGGACCCTGAGGCGTGCAGGCAGGACTGAGCCCAGGCTGGGGGCAGGCAGGACACGAAGGACCACAAGCCAAGACGAAACGCGTGGGACGGTCAGGTCGGCCTCTGTGTCTGGTTCTGGACAGAAGTTTTGGCCCTGCGAATGGTCAGAGCTCAGGCCCCACATTCACTGGCACTGAGCCGACAAGGGGTCCAGAGGACACAGGGCAGGACCCTCAGGACCCCGCTCCATGGGCACAGGTACTGAGTCACAGCCCCAGGTCCCCACCCTGAAACCTCTACCCACCAGAGCAGGGGATGAAAGGACAGCGTCCACTGCCCAGCGGGGGTTAATGGGAGTGTGGATGCACTCACAAGGACCTTCTCTTTTTTATGTAAGACCCAAGTAGGCTATTTAAGCTCACGGAGCCCAGGGGCTTTCAACTTTCTTTCATTTTTCTTTTATAAACCGCAGACTCCGTTATTCAGTCCACATTTCCTGGTCATCACTTACATGCAATCTACCACTAAGTCCTGCTGAACCTGTTCCGGCCTTTCTTGTTTTTTTTGTTATTTGTTTGTTTGCTGGTGTTTTGTTTTGTTTTTGCCGCACTGCGTGGCTTGTGGGATCTTAGTTCCCTGACCAGGGATCAAACTCTTGCTCTTGGCGGTGAAAGCGCGGAGTCCTAACCTCCCCAGGGAGGCCCCTCTCTCAGGCACTTCTTGAGCCGTCCTCCACATCCTGACGCTGCCCACCGGCTCAGACTAGCCCGCCCCAACGGCCTCCATACCACTCGCCCGCTACCTGCAGCTCACCCTCCACATTGTGCCAAGTGTGGTCTCTTCTGAAGGTAAACCTGACTCCTCTCATGCCCAAGACCCTTCACCGTCCCTCCAGAGGTTTCAGGATCAAGTCTGGAGTCTCTAACGCAGCCAGCGAGGCTCTGAATGACCTGTCCCCCGCCTCCCTCTCCAGCCTCAACCCGAGATGGCCTCCTCCTCCTCTGGTTCCGGCCGTGCCTTCTGGGCGCCTCCTGCTGCCCCACTGCCTGGAGCTCCCTCTTCGCACCCCCAGTCCCTGGACGTGCAGGCCCAGCACAGGGTCCCCCTAATGTGTCACAACATCCCGCGCTCTCCCTTCGCAGTCCTTATCACAAGTCCAACCGCTTCATCATCTGTGTACCGGGGCCTCGTCCACCTTCTTCCTAAACTCTAAAACGACGCTTGCAGCTTGTCTGCAGGACGTGAGGAAGAGCTTCCAGGAAAAACAGGTTTGGGAAGCACTGGGTTCCAAGAAAAGTGGCTTTCTTGGTATAAGAAAGAAATACATTTAAGTGCAAGTTTGATGTATGAAGCAGGGCACCCAGAGCCAGCGCCCTGTGACGACCTGGAAGGATGAGGTGGGGAGGCCAGCAGGTGGCGGGGGACTCAGGATGTGGGCGCACACATGTATGCCTGTGGCTGATTCATACTGATGTGCGACAAAAACCATCACACTATTGTAAAGCAATTATCCTCCAATTAAAATGAATAATTTTTTTAAAAAAGCCTTAAATATATGCATGTGCAATGTGGCTTCCCCCCACAAAAAAAAAATAAAACATAAAAAGGAAAAACTACAGGTGGTCAGTATTTCTTGGATGAATGGGGGACTCAAATAGAGCCACAACATTCAGACCAAATAAGAAGAAGAAAGGGTTGGAGCTGGAAGCCAGCCCTCTGCCCTTGGCCCCCGTGATGTGGCGTGGGAACGGAGAGCCCTTTGGAGCAGCGGGAGCCTGGTTTAAACTCTCTGGGCTAGAACACCGCAGCATGGGGGGTCACGGGACGCGCGCAGGCCCAGGAGCAGAGCCCTTTAGACGTGAGAGGATGACTGCGCCCGCCTGGGCCTCTGGGAGGACGAGGAGTCTGACCTCACACACCAGTGTTTCCTGTGCCTCCAGGAGTCATCCAGAGAGCCGGCAAGCTCAGACGGCAGAAGGTGAGGGAGGAAGCAGAGCCCTGCGGCCATGGCCTCCAGAGAGAGGCTGATGCGCAGACCTGGGAACCCGCCTCTTACCAGGTACTGCAGGGTCCCCACGAAGGACGTGCAGAGGCTGCCCTGGTCCAGCTCCTTGGCGTATCCCAGGTCAATAATTTTGTGTATTAACTGGAAGAAAAATCAAGGAGGGGGAGACATCTGAGGGCTCCGCGAGTCCGCTGTCCTTCAAGAATCCTGAGCACCTCTGCTGGTGCAGAGGGTGTATCTCTGGATTCCCAGTCCTAAGACCCCAAGCGCCTAAGGACCGCCAAATAGGCAGGAGAATGCCCTAGACGCGGTAGGTTCAGGCAAAAGAAACAACGTAGAAACGCCAGGCGCGTGTCCCCCCTTGCCTGGTGAACACCTGCTGGAGGAAGGTCAGAATTCGGTGACCACGCACCCCGAATTCGGGACTGCGAACCCTGGACTTGCCGTGACGCGAAGGACCAGGTGGGCTTCCTTCTCAGTAAACACCTTAAATTCTCCAACCTCCGATAGACTGCCGGGAATGGGTGTGAACAGGGACAGAGGTGAGGGCCAGGACGGGCGTGGGTTACGCTGACGGAAGCCGCGGGGGAGAGATCAGACGGCCCACGGCTGAGCGGCTGCATTCCACTCATCTGAGCCCTGCTCGCCACCCAGCTGAACAAACATGGCCCAGCCCTGCAGGGAGGTGATCCCACACCTGAGCGGGGGGGCCCCTGAGAGCTCTGGGGAAACTGCAGGCTGGACCAGGCCAGCTCCAAATACATCCTTTCGGCCACGTCCAGAACCCACCTACAGCTGGATTCTCTGTGAGCTTCAAAAGCTGAGGCTCCCAAACAAACGGAAAACAAAAAACATGTTTCCAAGAAGTGCAAGGCCCCAAGGCTGGAGGGGGTGGCAGGTGGAAGACAAACACTATTTTTCTTATCGGATTCCTGCATCTTGGGATGGTTAACAATGTGGTCTGTTCAAACTGGCGTCAACCTGCGAGCCAGAACTTGGTGCTGGATTTTGTTTCGATTCAAAGAGCACTCCCAGAGAATCAAAGCAAACGCATGAGCAAGGAAACCCAAACATAAGCAGGCACGCAAAGCGCATTCCTCGCCCCCACTGCCTGCCCCCAGCTGCTCAGCCCACGCTCCCCCGCCCCTCCCCGAGGCTGGCCCGCAGGGTCACTCACTCTCTGTTCCCCTTGCTGCAGGACAATGTTTTCTGGCTTCAGATCCCGATGGATGATTCTGTTCTCATGAAGGTATCGAAGTGCAGAGGCTGAGAGGGTGGAAAGGGGAGTGAGTTCCCGTTAAGCCTGGACGATGCCTTTTACTCGGCATTGCCTTCCCAGTGAAAGATGGTTATTGCGTGTCCCGGACACACACCCCGACTCCGTGCAGGGGCTCACAGCGGGGGCGGTGGGGGACAGGCCCACAGACGCCCAGCCAGTGAAGGGAGGGAGACCTGGCTACGTGAGCAGAACTTGGGCCAGCACCAGAATCTGCCTGGTTCGGGTAAAGAACTCCGAGCCTTCCATCCACGAGGTCACCACCTCCCGTTTCGAGCAGCGGTTCTCAAACAGCACAGCCCAGTCCGGCAGCATCAGACTTGGTACACAGAAACGCCAAACCCTCGGGTCCCGCCCCAGGTGGAGTGAATCAGAAACTGGGGGGGGGACCCAGCAGTCTGCTCTCTATCAAGCCCTCCAGGAGGTGCTGATTAACTTTGAGACGGGGACCTTCTCTGGTCTAGAGGCTCGAAAAGTAAATTCTGCAGGGTGGGCAAGGGAGACGGGCCCTCTGGGCAGACAGCACTTGGTCATCAGATGCAGAGGATGCAGGGCAGAGCTGCCTCCAGGGAGGAAGCGGGGTAGGGTGCCTAGAAGGGGAGAATGGGGGGCGCCTTCAATACACCTGCCGGTCCAGCGTGCGTCTGCCATGTGCCCCGTCCTCTGCTGGGCTCTGAGGGCCGTGAAATAAGGGAGGACGTGGTTCCCAACTTTAAAGCGCTCAGACTCTAGCTGACAAGGAAGCAGCCCGCACCACCCGGCTCACTCGCTACCGCAGCGTCTGCTGTGAAGAACAAACGTGACCACGTGAGCCAGGACGGCCAAGGCTCAGACCATCAGGATGTGGCTTTTACCCCTAAGAGAGGTTTTAACAGAAGTCCTAACAACCTGGATGTACCACAGATGAAAGAAACAAGAAGTATTAGAAAGAGATAAAATGATCTTTATCTGGAAATGATCTGACTCTAAGCGTAGAAGACTCAATAGACTAAAAACTGGGGGAAATGTAGTAAGTTGTCTGCAAGCAAAACAAGTAGATACAAATCAACAGTTTTTGCCCTGTCATAGATCCAGTTGAAAGGAAAAAAAAAAATCCCATTCACACTAACAGCAAAAATTCTAAAGTACCACAGGATAAATTTAGCAAAAAAAAAAAGAAAAAAAAAGCGTCATGGGAGGAAAACTATATGGCATTAAAAAAAAGCTAAACAAATAACACAAAGAGGTTTTAAAAGTTTGTGGCAACTAGAGAAAAGAGTACTGAGGGTCCTTAAACAGCTAAAAATAAAGTTACCAGATGAATCGTATATTACTATCTCTAATAAAACTCTAATTCAAAAAGATACACGCACCACTGCATTCACTGAAGTGCTATTTACAACAGCCAAACACGGAAGCGACCTAAACATCCATCAACAGATGAATGATGAAGAAGATATGGTACACGCACGATGGAGTATCACTCAGCCGTGAAAAAGAACGCAACAATGCCTTGCAGCCACATGGATGGACCCTGAGATTATCACAGTAAGTGAAACAAACCAGACAGACAAAGATGAGTATCACATGGTATCACTTACCTGTGGAATCTAAAAGAAAACGATACAAATGAACTTACATACCAACAGAAACAGACTCACAGAGGCGGAAAACAAACTTAACCGTCACCAAAGGGGAAGAAGCGGGAGGGATAAACTAGGAGTCTGAGATGAATAAACACCCACTACAGAACATAAAATAATCAACAAGGCCCTACTGTATAGCGCACAGAACTATACTCAACAGCTTATAATAAACTATAATGGAAAAGAATGAAAACTACATACACACACACATTCTATAACCAAATCACTTTGCTGTACACTTGAAATATTGTAAATCAACTACACTTCACTTAAAAAGAAAGAAAGAAAAATTTATGGCAAAAGATACTATACAAAGAGCAAAAGACCAAAAAAGGGGGAAAAAAATATCTGTAACACATATGCCAAAAACATGCATCTACAGACAAAAACTCCTACAAGCCAGTAAGAAAGCAACGCAGGTGTTAGGGAAGCGACACTACTATTTTCAGAATCATAATGTTATGTTACTTTTCTAAATTAAAAAAAAAAGCTTTTTTTTTTTTTTTTTTTACTTTAAAGGAACATAAAAAAACCCAAAGAAGTGGGTTAGACAGGTGCTTCCCAGGATTTTAGATTCAGGCCAGAAGGATTAAGGATAAAGACTGAGGATGGGGTTCAAGAGAAAATGACCATGTTTTTATTTTCCGAGCTTAGGCACATTTAAAAATAATATTATCTACTATCAATAGAACTAAGCAATTAGTGATTTACTAAAGAAAAGACCATTCTAATAACAAAGAAAGAAAGCAAACCAGTAGAAAAACTGGCAAAGAACACATGAAAGGGGAGCTTATAGTAGAAATGAAACACGGACCGCAAGCAATTACGCGGTTGCGTACGAAGTCGCTCAGGCTCACTGGCCGTCCACAAAGCACGCGTGAAGGGAACAACATGCTTTTTCACTTCTTCAAGCAGAAGGAATTTCAGATGAGATGCGAAAGGCACTCCCTACATCGCTGGAAGGAGTAATAACTGCTGTGCAATTGGGGGAAAGAAACATGGCAAAAGCTATTCCATTTTAAGACGTACGTATCGTCTGACCCTTTGCTTCTGCCTCTGGCAATCCAGCTTACAAAGCCAACAGCAGCATCACCTACAAACCCGGGTGCGGACTGCGCGGTGTCAAGTGAGATCACTAGAGACGAATGAAAAGTCACCCATCACGGAAGGGCTAAAGGAATCACGGGAAATCCACAGTATAACTGGCAATTATTAAAAATTATCTACGCTTATATTACCTGACTCAGAGGGATGTCCATGCTGTAATGGCGTGAACCTCTTTTTTTTTTATTAGAGGCAAAAAAAGGTCAAAAGCAAAAGCGATAACCACACTAAGAAAAGTTTACTAAAGGGTCTGGGCCAGGGCATAGCAGGGAAGGGGTGCACCCCAAGGGGGAGGAGACACCCTTCGCAGAGCCCAAGGGGCCAGACATGCTGTGTGAAGACCTCGTGCTGAGTGTTTTCTGAAAACACAGGGAAACCCCTGACACACAGGGAAACCCCTGACAGTTAAACACCCACCTTCCACCTTCTCGGGGGCATTCCAGCCACACATTAGGTGAAATCGCAAAACCTCTCACTGAGTCTGCCCTTAAATCCAGCCTTTGACCGTAGAGTTTCAACATTTCACACTTGTTCCCTCTTCTTTGCTTTCACAACTGGGCACAGCAGATTGGCTTAGGCCCAACAAACGTCCAGATGAAGCAACATGCCCACTGCTCTCAGACGGTACACCCCATATGCCACCCACCTTGTCTGCTGGGGGACTTCCCTGGCCATCATGGTCACGGTTCAGATGCCTGTCCACTGCAGGGGGTGCGGGTCCATCCCTGGTCGGGGAACTGAGATCGCACATACCATGGGGCGTGGCAAAAAAAAAAAGCCTGGTGATTCTCACCAGCAGTTTCATTTTGGTTTTATTGACTTTTACTAGGGTCAAAGCGCAGTGTGAAAACAGGCTCTGATAACCGTCTGGGCACGACCCTGCACACGGGGACACGGCCTCCCCTCACGTGAACTCACGCCAGCGGGGAGCACCTGCGGGGAGGATGGGGTGTGTCTGCTCAGCCCCCGAGTCCCCAGGGCCCGTGCAGCTGTGTGACATGAGCGTCAGGGGTTCTAACACAAAGGCGGGGCTCCGTTTGTCCAAGGCCAGGGTACGTGAACGTTGAGACTCACTGTAGTTTGAACAAGTAGGAACGCCCAGGCTAAGGCAAGGCCTGTGACGTAGACGTGAATGTCCCACTGAGAGTGACGTGGGGGAGGACGAGCGGGGAGGTGCCCTGAGAAGCCCCTGGGATGCAGAGCGCTCACATTAGATGGAGGGCACAGCTCAGTGCCACGACGCTCGAGAGCCGTGCCCGGGTCTTTAGGAAGACGGAGGCCAAGCCGGTGACCCAGCCGGTGACCCTGTTAACAGCGGGCTCTGCTTATGCTGAAGCCACTGCTAGTAACACATCTGAGCTCTCATTTCAGGAAGTCCCTCGTTTTCAATACTTTTTGTCAACCTAGTCAAACCTGGAATTAGACAGTCCTATATATAGTGTGTGTGTGATATACACACACTGCATACGTATACACGCTATTACTGTACACACACGCACACTATATACGCATATTGACAATCCTGTGTATGTTGTAATACACGGTTTCTTACACTGAGTGAAATGGTCAAAACGCTGACGGGCAAGGGCTCGGTGGCAGCGCCCCTTCCAGGATCAGTCCCTGAGAGGCTCAGTTCGGTCTGACTATGCCTTATTTAACAGAACGGGACCACGGCGGGGGCGGGGGGGAGGCCCGTGTCATGAATCAGAATTTTCTCAAGGCGAGAGAACTTAATTTGACTTAAATTAGATGGAACATGAGAATTTGAGATGGAAAAAAGAAATACCTGTGTGTCTGAAACTTTCTTAAAAGTCAAAGCCCCTAACAACAGGGATACTGCAAGCGCATAAAACTGGAGAAGTGGCCCACAAGCATGAAAGCCTGCAGGCTGCACACTCCCACGGTCCCGTGACAGGAAAGAGGTGCCGAGTGGCGCTCTGTGTGGACTTTACCCCATGCAGCGGCGCCTCCTCAGACAGACGCTGCCCCGGGGGGTCTGCATCAAGCACCGCGGCCTCCTGGGGCCTTGGCAGGAGCGGCACCCAGGTCTTGGACTCCAGCTTCCCGCCGGCTCGTGAGGGAGACACAGACATACAACTGCAGACTGTGCCGCTCCGGAGTTCTCACTGATGAGCCAGAATCCCAAACCACGCTCCAGAGATGAGGGAACAGACAGGACCAGCTAGACTCCCATGCAGAGAAGCGGCTGTGTGAGGACTGTCCACGAAGCCTACTGACCACACCCTGAGCTGAAAGGGACCACTGAGCTCTCCTGAGGGTACACTTGCTCGGGATACACGCCACGGGGAGGAAATGCAAAGATTGATGGACCAGGGACGCTCCAGGTGGTCCAGCGGTTAAAGAATCCGCTTGCCAGTACAGGGGACACAGGGTCGATCCCTGGTCCAGGAAGATTCCACGTGCTGTGGAGCAACCGAGCCCGTGAGCCACAGCTACTAGAGGCCACACTCTGCAACAAGAGAAGCCCCCGCAGTGACAAGCCCACGCACCCCACTGCAGAGGAGCGCGACTCGCTGCAACTGGAGAAAAGCCCGCACACAGCAACAGACCCTGCGCAGCCAAAAACAAACAAATAAATAAATTAAACAGTTCATAAGACTTAAAGATCACAGACCAGCAAGCTGACACACAGGTTAGAAGAGACAGAAGAGACAGTCACCAGTCGGTGGTTTAAGTCACCATGACGGAGAAGGGCAAGAGGACATCTGTTCACTCAGTAAAAGTTGGCTGTGAGCCTACTAAGTGCCAGTCGCTCTGATGTCACTGGGCTTTCCAAGCAAGACGGGCTGGTAGGCCAAGTGCGGAGGTGTGGAGAAAGATCCAGTCCCTCTAATGGGTTCTTGGCTAAAGGAGAGCCTGTGACTCACGAGCGAGGTGGCAGGGCGGTGTTGCCAGTGCTGAGAGGGAAGCGCAGAGTCACCCTCTCTTCATCCTGCCGTCCTGAACAAGTGTCTTCTGTGTGGCTGCAGCTGTCGAAAATGTGCCGCTGGATCGAACCATTTCCGTCACTTACTGCGCAAATAATCTGGTCTACACGGCATGGCTCATATCCTAAAGGAATCCTAAGGAAATCAGTCCTGAATATTCATTGGAAGGACTGATGCTGAAGCTGAAACTCCAATACTTTGGCCACCTGACACGAAGAACTGACTCCTTGGAAAAGACCCTGACGCTGGGAAACATTGAAGGCGGGAGGAGAAGGGGACAACAGAGGATGAGATGGTCGGATGGCATCACCGACTCGATGGACATGAGTTTAAGTAAGCTTGGGGAGTTGGTAATGGACAGGGAGGCCTGGCGTGCTGCAGCCCGTGGGGTCACAGAGAGTCAGACATGACTGAGAGACTGAATGGAACTGAACTGAACTGAATCTGGTCTACAGGCCTCAAACCCAGGGTCAGTCCTTACTGTCGAGGACAGGCAGAGGTCATGCAACAAGAGTACTGGGTGGAGGAGGCCACGAGGGCAGCAGAATCCGAGAGGGAGGCCCGCTATGCTCGCTGGGCCAGGGCGGTCCCCACGGAGGGGCAGGCCAGGGGAGGGGCCGGCGCAGCATTCTGAAAGCTGTGCATGGGCAGAGGCTCACGAGGGGATTGAAGGGCAGGTTTTGAAATGGGCTGCAGCGAATCAGGAGAGACGGGAGGCTACGAGCTTTGGCCTCGACCTAGCGGGGGACGGGGACGGACGTGTCCTCTCAGAAGCACAAGGGAGTGATCAGTCAGTGGGAATGGGCGCCCAGGACAGTGAGGTGCTAGAACGACTCTGAATGAGTGGAGGCAGTGGGCACAGGAAGGGAAAGCAGGGTGTACACACGAAGGAAAAGACTGGAGACTTCAAACAGGGGGTGGGGGCGCGGGGTGGGAAGAGGGGCAGATCCTAAGAAGAGACGAGATTCAAAGTCGGCACCCATGTCCGGGTGACTGGCAGAAGACGGGGCCAGGGATGAGACAGAGGACGTCAGGAAGGGATCGGGTTTAAGGAAGACGTCGAGGACTTCACCTTGGAAGTGACTTAGGGAGAAGCACCAAGGAGACGTGGATTCGGAGCTGAGGATGGAGGTCAGGGTTGAAAACAGACTTGGGAGAAGATGCAGTTGGATTGAGATGTCGTGAGAAAGACCCGGCACACAGATACTGGAAGCAGCGGGCGGTCACCAGGTGCAGAGAGGGACACACAGGTGGGGGAAAGAACAGACAGACAGACAGACAGCATCGAGACGAAGCTCCAAGAAGAGGATGCAGGAAGGGAGAGGCCAGGGGACCCCGGGGAGCCGTCAGGCTGGGGCAGCACAGCGAACGTCAGAGACATTCTGGGCGGCCTTTCTGAAAACCAAAACCCAAACAGTGACGATGCAATACTCAGAGTTAGAAGGGACCCTGGGGCTCACCCAGTCCACGTGCTCATTTCAAGCTGAGGACACGCAGGCCCAGAAAGTCACCTTGGTTTTCTAGAGAGGAAAGGCCCCTGAACGAGGAGGCAGAGCTGGGGGAGTGGGGAAGGCCAGGTCTGAGAGCAGCTCTTTCATTCTGATTATGTTTGTTAAACCTGGTTACTTACGATTTTCCAGGTACTCTATATAGAAATAATCTGAATTTCTGAGATGCGGTAGTCACCTTTCATGACAATCAGCAGTGCAGTCAGAACGTAGGTATTCAACAGAACAAGCAAGAAAAGCCACAATGAAAGGAAACAGAGCAGAAAGCCAGGGCTCTGAGTCCCGAAAGCCCTGCGCTCCCTCTGGAACCCTCCCTGTCCTGTGAGGTGGACAGACTGGACACCTGCTTGGAGACGCTTCGACGGGGACAGACAGTGACTCAGAGAGCAAAGCACAGACGGGACAGCGAGCAGGGGCCCTGGAGGCTCAAGGACAGGGCAGTGGGTCACCACCACTCCCCGGCCGCCTGGAGAACCAAGATCGGTGCAGAGCCAAGGTCCAGGAGGGCCCCAGGGATCGCTTACTGTCCCATCCGGCTGGCCTGGGCGTGGGCAGTCCACACCCGAGGCAGCAGAGACCCCGGCCTCCAGAGCAAGCAGGAGTTTGCTGTCAGCCGGCAGAAGGAAACATATGGCAATGTTTTCCAGAGGATAATGAGTCCACTGAGTTACAACTTCCTTGAGCTATTTTAAGGTCGCTTTATGTGGAAGACAGATCACTTTCAGCTGCCTCAGCACCTGTCTCCAGACCTCTCAGCAGCATAAGCGCAATGTTCTAACAGGCTCGCCTGTCCTGGCGCAGGAAATGGGCTCACCCACAGGCTTCCTGGGCGTCTGCTCACTTGCTCATGTGCACTCTGCAAGATCTTCTCGGGCAACATGAAGCTCCCTGGGAAATGCCTGTGTCTATCATCCTGATGCTGCTCTGTGTGGGCATCTCTGGGAGACAAGTGGCACCGGAGAGGTTAAAGCTAAGTAGGGGTCACCGGCCAGTCAGAGCTATGGTGTTTCCAGTAGTCATGTACGGATGTGAGAGCTGGACTGTACAGGAGGCTGAGCACCAAAGAATTGATGCTTTTGAACTGTGGTGTTGGAGAAGACTCTTGAGAGTCCCTTGGACTGCAAGGAGATCCAACCAGTCCATTCTAAAGATCAATCCTGAGTGTTCACTGGAAGGACTGATGTTGAAGCTGAAACTCCAATCCTTTGGCCACCTGATACAAAGAACTGACTCATTTGAAAAGACCCTGATGCTGGGAAAGACTGAAGGTCAAATGAGAAGGGGCTGGCAGAGGATGAGGTGGTTAGATAGTATTACCCACTCAGTGGACATGAATCTGAGCAAAATCTGGGAGATACTGAAGGACAGAAGAGACTGGCGTACTGCAGTCCATGGGGTCACAAAGAGTTGAACACGACTGAGAGACTGAACAAGAAGAACAAGGAGTCCTCCAGAGAGGGCCACGTACCCACCCCGGGGCAGGGGTGGGCTCTGGCCATATCTGCGGTCAGCCTGGCAGGGGCCAGCTGGGCAGCTCCACAGAGGGACGTGGGTCGGCCCTTGGGACTAACTGGAACAAAACAGGCTCAGGAAACGTTCCAGAATACAAAAGAGTTATGTGGGAGGAACTCCCAGAAACCCTTTGAACTTGGGCTCCGTGACGACATTGTGCAAGAGAAATAAACTTTATGAATCTCGTACACAAATCAGAAAAGGGACTGAAAGGACAATCTGAGCTTATCAGCAACCCCCCAGCCAGGTGGCCGGACGGCATCCAGGAGGCGGCAAGGGCGGTGGTCTGAGCAAGGTCGGCCACTTCCGGGGAGGGACATCCCGGAAGACGGCCACCCGCCCGGCTCACCGGACCTCAGCCCTGGGTCACAGCCCAACTGAGGACAGCGGAGGTTTTCCAAAAGGGGAGGCTGGGGGGCCGGGGGAAGGACAGGAGGGACCAGCACATGGCAACTGCCCTACCTCCTGACGGTTCTCACAAGGCGAGCCATGTGTCCGTCTCTCAGCAAATAAAGCTGCTACCCTTAAGAAGTAACAGGGGACTCCCTGATGGCCTAGTGCTTAAGAGTCTGCCGGCCAATCCAGGGGACCTGGGTTTGATCCCACGAGCCTCAGGGCAATGAAGCCTGTGAGCCACAGTTACTGAGCCTGAGTGCCGCAGCCGCTGAAGCCTGTCCACACGAGAGCCTGTGCTCCGCAACAAGTGAAGATGCTGCAGTGGAAAGCCCACGGATCGCAACGGGGAACAGTCCTGACTTGCCGCAGCTAGAGGAAGCCTGAGTGCGGCAATGGAGACCCGGCACAGCTCAACACAGATCCATTAAAGGAAATAAGCAATGTGCCGAAGGCCACGCTGCTAACAGGCGGCAAGAGCTGCTATCTGACCCCCGATGGCTCATTTAATCTTATGTGAACAGCTGTTCTTTTAAATAAAAAGTAGGTCCTTCTTCTAATTTCCTTTGGGATTTATTTCATTCACTGACAAGTATGTATAAAGCAGCTGCTACGCAAGGTACTACTGTTCCAATTGTGGGAGACACAGCGTTGACAAAGTCTTGGCCTTTGTGAGTTTAATTCTAGCAGACCAGCACTTCAGAGAAAGCCTCATTATTTCCAACTTGGGGCCACAGAGAGGAAGACAGGGAACCAGCGACCTAACGACCTTTGATACTCATCCACAGACAGGAGAATGGAGCCACTTAAGCTTCCCCAGGGCTTACCTGTCCTCACTATTCTGACTTACGTGTAACTTACACACACACACACTTCGAATACATAAGAGAAAGCTACCACAGGAGGCAGTGGTACCTGGACACATGTAGCCACACCAAAAACGAGACCCGCAGAGGCTCCGTAAATATCGTAAGGGTCACTGGAGGATGCTAAATGTACATGAGGGAGTAGACAGTTTTGTGTGCCTGAGACAATCACTCAGAGACTATCATAACAACAATTTCCTGAATGCACAAACAACCTACTAAGTGAAAACACATTTGAAGAAATAACATACAGAAAAGACTTGAAGCTCTAACCAGAAACAAAAGCTGTCCACGAAGAGCAAAAGATCATGCTCCAACCTTCTAACCTGCCTTCGACTCAAGAGAATGAACTGATGTGGCCACCGGCGCAGAAGACAGGTGAACATCCATGCACAGCACGGACGGGCCAGCGTGGGCAGGGGTCCGGGGAGCAGGTGGGATACTGGCTGAAGGACTGGACTCTCTAGGGAATCAGAGAGGGCGCCTCCCTCTCTGAAGCAGCCTGGCTGGTGATGGACGCACACTCAGGTCACGTGAAACGGCTGCAGCGTCCTGACGCTGCACATCTGAAACTCACACGTGTCCAACGTCAACTACGCCTCAACAGAGCTGGAAAAGAAACCCCCGACTGGTGCCACGTCATCCTGTCCTCACTGTGAACCCCATCCACAGGACAGACGGAATTTTCCACGTCCCACTGCTCGGATCCTAACCGTAAGCACGTCATCATTCCATTCCCCCTCACTTCCTTCTCGCCCAGAGTGAAGAGGCGGCAGGGGCAAGGCCAAAGCCTGGGCACTGCAAGCCCCCTACCCCCCCAGGCCAAGCATCAGCAACGCGGCTTTACAGACGGGGCGAGGTGGCAATAACTGGTGAACCTGGGTGACGAGCCTGTGGGCTTCACTGCACTGCCCTTCCAACTTTCCTATATGCTTGGTATTTTCCTAAACAGAAAGTCTGAACACACCAAAACAAAAAACACACAGCTTCCGAGAGGGCGCGGTGGGCGAGGGGTGAAAACAGTGTCGCTCCCCAAACTGGGGGCAAACGTTGAGTGACGAACCCTGGGTACCTCTCAACTCTCGATCTCGGACTGTCACCTTGCACCATCAACCTTGCAGATTTGCCCCCAAAAGAGCAGGTGCCAGGGCCGGGGAGGTGGTATCTGAGCCCTGCACGCCGAGGTCGGGCTCCTGCTGCTCAGGCCAGCCAGGCCTTCTCAGAGGGCCGTCAACACCCTCCTCAGAGGACGCCAAGGGTTAAACGGGGTTTAAAGGAGCACCGTTTTTTCCTATGGCTTCAGCCAGCAAGAAAACTACCAACGAGGAAGTGGAAAAATTCACTGCCAAGGGATGAGATGCATTCAAAGGACAACCAACTCCATCACTGGCTGTTACGGGAAAGCTGGGAGTGGAGCTCTTTAATGGGAAAGGAAACTCGCTCTTCTGTGCACACGACTTAGTCCGGAAGGAAGGGAAATCTATCTGAGTTCAGCGCCCGCCTGACTAGGCCCTGTCGACCGATCCATCACCAGCCCCCGCCACCGTCTGTCCCTGCCAACCCACCTCCGCAGAGACCGGCGGACCTGTCACCTCCCCTCCGCGCCCTCAAGGCCCCTCCCTGGCGGGCACGGCCAGACATCCGGGGCTGGGGTTTACCAATGTCGCTCAGCAAGGTGAGGATGGCTCCTTCCCGCAGGCCGCAGCAGTTCTCAAACTGGTTCAGGTACTGTTGAGAAGGGGGGAGAGGCGTCAGGAGAGCGGTCACCAGCCACCAATGCACTGTCCACCAGGGTCCTCCGCCAGCCGAGGCCGTCTGAGTGCTCCCCGGGTCCTGGGCGGGCAGGCCGCTGGGCGGCAGGACTGGCCGGGGCAGGGCCCGGGCAGGGATGGAGGAAAGAGACCTGCGAGCTCCTGGAGGTGCTCACGTGTGCGACCCTGAAGCCGTTCTCGGAGCCTCACCTGAGCCACGGTCCTGGGGAAATGGGCGCAGCCGGAGCTCAGCCACTGCTGATCCACTGCTCCCAAGAGCCCTGAGGACCCACTGAATCCCTCCTTCCGACCCCTTCCCCTTGCCCTGGGTGGGGATGACAGCAGGGGCCACGTGGCAAGCACTCACCACGGGCCAGCACCACGACGGAGCCAGGAGAGCAACAGGAAGCACACGACGCTGGGTCCAGGGACGGCTGAGCGTGGACACAGTGCCACCTGGCTGTCCTGCCCCCCAAGCCCCAAAGCTGCCCCAAATCTGTGCACCTTCTTCCCTAGGGAGGAGTGAGGGGGTGTGGATGGAGGTACAAAGCTAGCTTGCACCCAGAGCCCACATAGCCCTTGAGCTCTTTGCGGATGGAGACCTACGTGGATGTGCTCCCTGGAGCCTTCCTGCCCCATCTCACTGCATCCCACCCTGCCCTCCTCTGAGGCCAGCATCGGCGGCCTTCCCAGCTCACGGGTGAGATGCCGGACCGAAGGGGTCCAGGAGTCTGTCCACCCCTAAGGCTGCCGCAGGAAGGAGCTGCCCCAGGACGCGAGTCCACCTGAGGCTCAGGCCCTCCTGGCCCTGGTGGCCTATCGAGGGTCTCAGTCTGCTGCGAGAAGCCAGCCTCGACTTCAGAAAGCAATTTCCCGACAAGAGGGGCACCGATGCGAAGTAACCCCCACCCCCACGTGTGTCCATGAGTTGTTCCAATATCGGGCACACGCGCCTCACTCCTCTGATCAGCTCTGGCTTTTAGATTCACTCAGGCATTGGCCACTGAGAAGGCAATGGCACTCCACTCCAGTACTCTTGCCTGGAAAATCCCATGGACAGAGGAGCCTGGTAGGCTGCAGTCCATGGGGTTGCTAAGAGTCAGAAACGACTGAGCGACTTCACTTTCACTTTTCACTTTCATGCATTGGAGAAGGAAATGGCAACCCACTCCACTGTTCTTGCCTGGAGAATCCCAGGGACAGGGGAGCCTGGTGGGCTGCCGTCTATGGGGTCGCAGAGTCGGACACGACTGAAATGACTTAGCAGCAGCAGCACGCATTGGCCAAGCATGTCTCCCCGCCCAGGAGTGTGAATTTTGAACATTCAGGAGCAGGGAAAGACAGGCCACTCCACTTGGAACTGAGATGACGGACCCTGGGCGCCGGGGCAGCAGTGCCCCCCCTCCCTGATCTCCCCTGGTGACCACGTGGATGCAGGCCCTGTGGGGCGCCACCCTACCTCTGCCGCACCACCCGGCACCCCTGGCCGGGTCAATCATGCCCCAGTCTGTATCACTCTCTTCCCCAGCGGCCTGGCTCCCCGCTGCCCATGAGATGACGTTGGAGGTCCTCCGCTGACGTAAGCTGGTTGCCTCCCACCTACCGCCCACGCTGCCCGCCAAGGAGTATCCTCTTGGCTACAGGAACATGGCTTTATCTCCCTAAATAGCTGCAGTTAGTAATCCAGTGGCTGTCAAAGGTTAGGAAAATAAAAGAGGAAAATGGAAGTTCTGTTGAGTCCCTGTATCGCCTCTGTTATCAGTCCCTGCTCGTGGGCCGTGCCAGCAACTGTGCTCATATCCTGCCCTGACAACCCCAGACGGGCCACCCCTCGGGCGGGAGACGGCCACTCGGGCACATGGGCCTCATGGAAAGTCCCTCTGGAGAGGGACAGTGGCAGGGGCCAGGAGAGCAGTGGGAAAGCAGGCAGCGCTGGCTCTGGGAATGGCCGAGGGGGCACGAGGCACCTGCTGGCTGTCCTGCCCGCCACCCTGCACCTTCTTCTGGGGGGAGGAGTCGGGGGATATGGACGGAGAGGCAAGCTCTCTGCAATATAAAGCCACCTTCTGCCCAGAGCCTGCACGGTCTTCGTGCTCTGTCTTCACACTTCTGTCCTCACAGACGAAGCGGGGCCCACGGCTGGAACCCGCAGGTGAGCCCCAGGCTCTGCCGCTGCGGCTGTGGCGGCCCAGCCCCCCACCCAGCCCCTCTGGGCCAGGAGGTGCCCCCCTTCACTCGGGATCCCATCTGTTTCCCCTGCATCGCAGGGCTGCTCACCAGGCTATGAGTAAGAGCAGGTCGTGGTACCATTTCCGAGATGGGACACACAAGGCCCCCAGGACCCACCCCGCAGCCCGTGTTCTGATACAGAGACGTGAGGACATGGCGGGAAGGCAGGCAGGGAGCACAGCCCAGAAGCTGTGTCAGTGGCGGCTCTGGGTCCCAGCCCGGCTGGCTGGAGCCAAGTCAGTCCCTTCCTGCCCCGCTCTGTGACCCCGGGCAGCCATGGCTGGGAGAAGCTGTGCTCACAGGGACGGTGGCCACGGGGCACCAAAGGGCTGACACAGCCGTGCTGGGGGAGGAAGGTCTGTCTGGGGCTGGTCCAGCCCTGCCCTGGACATGACCGGGTGGTGTTCCCTCATCACTCGAGGGACAGCCAGAGAGTGCACAGCAAGCCCCCCCCCGACCTCCGTGTCCCCCCCGAGTGCCCCCTGCCCCAGGCCCTGCAGCCTCACCTTGCCCCTCTAGGGTGCCCCCGCTCAGGGCCACCCGCAGCCTCCCCTTGCCCCCGCGCAGGCACCCCCCGCCCCGGGCCCCGCCCCAGGCCCTGCAGCCTCACCTTGCGCAGGTCCCCGCCCTGGCAGTACTCCATGGCCAGCAGGGGCAGGTCGTTGGGAGCCAGGCTCTGCATGCCTTCAGGGACGTCCCGGGCGGCCACCACATTGGGGTGGTTCAGCCTAGAGGGGAAGCGGAACGGGTGAGGGGGGCAGACACCAGGCTCACCCCTGCTCCCCAGAGCCTCGAGGTGCCGGGGCCTGGAGCGTGCAGGGGCGAGGGCAGGGCAGCGCTCGGTCTGCGCCATGAGCCCTGGTCATGCGAGGGCCCGGGGAGCTTGGTTCTCCTCAGAGGCCCACGGCACGCCCCCCGCGCTTCCCAACTGTTCTAAAGCAGAGAAAGCGGAGGGACTGCGGACAGCACGCCACTGCGTGGGGATGGGGTGTGTGTGGGGTGTGTGTCTGTGTGTGGAGTGTTGGTGTGTTCATGGTGTGTGTGTGGATGGCATGTGTGTGTGGTGTGTGTATGTGGTGTGTGGGGGGTGTTGTCTATATGTGGAGTGTGGGTGGTTTGTGGCGTGTGTGTATGTCTGTATGGCATGTGTGTGTGGTGTGTCTGTGTGTGTTTGCTCGTGTGGTGTGTTTGTGGTGTGTGTGTGCGTGTGCATGTGGGGTGTGTGTGGGGTATCTGTGTGTGGTTTGTGTGTGTGTATGTGGAGTGTGAGTGGTGTGTTTGTGGCGTGTGTGTGTGTATAGCGTGTGTGTGGTGTGTCTGTGTCTGCTCGTGTGGTGTGTGTGCGTGTGGGGTGTGTGTGGGGTGTCTGTGTGTGGTTTGTGTGTCTGTATGTGGAGTGTGGGTGGTGTGTCTGTGCATGTGGCATGTGTGTTATGTGTGTGGGGTGTGGGGTGTGTGTCTGAGTGTGGAGTGTGGGCAGTGTGTTTGTGTGTGGTGTATGTGTGCGGTGTATACAGTGTGTGTCATATGTGTGGTGTGTATCTGTGTGTGGAGTGTTGGTGGGTTCGTGGTGTGTGTGTAGAGTGTTGGTGTGTTCATGGTGTGTGTGGTATGTGTATGTGGTGTGTGTGGGTGGTGTGTGTTTGTGGCATGTGTGTGTGTCTGTATGGCATGTGTGTGTGGTGTGTCTGTGTCTGCTCGTGTGGTGTGTGTGCGTGTGCATGTGGGGTGCGTGTGGGGTGTCTGTATGTGGTTTGTGTCTGTGGAGTGTGGGTGGTGTGTTTGTGGCATGTCTGTGCATGTGGCATGTGTGTGTGTCATGTGTGTGAAGGTGTGTCTGCTTGTAGAGTGTGCGGTGTATGTGCACGTGCTCACATCTCACAAGAAGACACCCCCTTCCCCGGGGTCGGGAGGGAGCCCCTGCTGGGCTGTAACTCCTCCGCGCCTTCCCAGCTGGGAGGGCAGCCCCCCAGCTCCCCCACCCCGGCCCCCTGGAGGAACAGACTCTGCCAAAAGGTTCACAGCAGGGACACTCACCTACCAGCTCAGAAGTGGAAACACTGGGGAAAAAGGATCTTTCCTGACAGAAAACTCAGCGTAATGGCTGCTTTATATCATATAACAAAGGAAGCCCACTCAGAACCCTTGGCGGGGCCGGGGCGTGGGCTGTCACTGCCGCTGCCCCGGCGGCCACCGGCCTGGACAGTCTGGCTGGGGCCCTGACACCTCTATCAGGGTATCAGCGCTGGGCCTCACGCCTCTTTCCAGAGAGCTGGGCTGCGGCTCCAGATCCTGAGGCCCTCCTCCAGAGTCACTGTAGTGTCCCCTGAGCCCTGAGGTCCCCCACCCCAGGGTTGCTGGCGCCCAGGCCCTCACCTCCTCATGATCTGGATCTCCAGGCACCAGCGCTCGCGGTTCCGGGGACTGAGCTCTTGCCGGCACTGCTTGATGGCGATCTGCTCGCCCGTCTCCTGCAGAGGATGCACAGGACGATTAGAGACAGCCAAGGGTCAAACCCACAGCTGTCGCCTCCGGGCCCAGAACACAGCCCGCGCTCAGCTCCAGGCCCCCAAGGCCGGCAGCGTGCCCCTTAACGGATGGCCCCAAGTTCCCTCCAGCCCACCTCCCGGCCCTGCCCCCTGGTCATCTCTATCCACCCCACATCTGCACCCAGGCCTTGCTCTGTCCCCACCTCCCCCTTGAGACCTCTTTGGAACACTTCTGCCCAAGAGAACCCTCATTCCTTGAACCCTGGTACCACCGGACTTGATCTTGGACCCAAGCAAAAGGCACTTCCCTGTGCTTCAGCCTAACAGTTAACGCCCTGGCTCCAGGTTTCATGTTTCTCTCGCTGGGGGGGTCTCTCTCTCCAGAGAGAAGGCAAGCACAGTATAGGAGATGGAACACAGGCTGATTCAAATCCCAACACAGCCATTTCCCAGCTCTGTGATGCTGGGTGGACCACGGGCTCTGGCTTGGTTTCTCTATCTGTAAAGTGGGAACACTGACATCCACCTGCCTTTCAGGGGTGCCTCAAGGCTGAGCCCCTGGCAGCGTCCAGCCCTTAGCAGGCATTGGGCAACACTCCTGATGGCAGACCCACGCAGGCGCCGCTGGCATTTAAAACTCTCTGAAGCTGGGCTCTAACCCACCTCTCCATCCTCCTCCTGCGACTCCACCTCGGGCCTCCAATGCCCAGTCAGGGTCAGACCACTGGCCCAGCCTGTGCCCTCTGGTCTCTGCTCCGGGACAAGGCCTGGGTGTCCCCCACAGCAGGGGCTCCTGCCCTCCTGTCTCAACAGGGCACTCCTTCCCAGCACTTACTCACCAAAGACTTATTTTCTGCAGGGTCACAGGGTTACTTTCTCTTTTCTCTGTTACACTATAGGCCTGTCCATCCTTAGGAGTTTAACCTCTAATGCGATATCTGACATAGTGCCCTCCATGGAAGCTTCATGAATGGGAATGAGGGAATTGCTACAATTCTTGTGAACGACAGACAGCCTGGGTCCCGAGGATTAACTCTTCCCTCCCCCCGGGTGTCCAGGCAGCACCGAGGTCAGCGCTCAGCCGCCCCTTCCCAGGCCCCCAGGCCCCTGCAGTGAGAGCCCCCTTAAGAGCCCACATGCCCTGGGACTAGCCCTGACCTGCAGGGCAGGCAGAGGAGAAATCCAGCAAGAAAAGGCTTCAGAATGGTACCAAAATTCCACTGGGGCCCAAACGAAAGATGGGTGTCCTAGAGGCCCCACTGGACCATTTTTTCTGTTTATGAAAATGTGTGTTACGAGGAATCCTAAGTCTTATAAGTGCAGAAATTCATTCGGTCCAAACTGGGACTCAACGGATGCATGTCGAGGTCGTGGCAAGGCCCCCAGGGACACATGCTTCCTCAGGGCAGCAGACACGCATCGAGTCACAGGTCCACCAATCCAGCCACGATCCCTGCAGATCAAGGGCCCACCCGGGAGGAAAAGGACAATGGGAATCAGGGCTCCCCAGGTGGCGCTAGTGATAAAGAACCCACCTGCCAATGCAGGAGACGGAAGAGACTTGGGTTCGATCCCTGGGTGGGGAAGATCCCCTGGAGGAGGAGATGGCAACCCACTCTGGCGTTCTTGCCTGGGAAATAACTCGGACAGAGGAGGCTGGCGGGCTGCTGCGCACAGGGTCGCAGAGAGTTGGACACAACTGAAGCGACTTAGCACACACGCACGCAGACAAGAAACAGACAGTGTCCCCTGGGACGCATTACTCGCTGGTCAGCAGACCCGTCCCTAAAATCGACATTCATGAATGAAAGCTTCAGGAATGAGGTGGAGGCATCCTTTGACTGTGACAGCTCCAAGGCCAGAAGCAGATACTTCCAGCAGCCCCACCCAGGGCACTCTCCCAAGTGGCTTCTATCAAGTCCCCACACGGCTGTCATTAAGCCTCGGTCACACAGTCACCTTATATGCTTTTTTTTTTTTCTTTCAATAGCTCTGAGATATCACTCACACGCCATTCAACTCAGCCATGGAAGGCACACACACTGATGGTCCGGGGTACATTCAGAGTAACGTGGCAAAGCCACAGTCCGTTTTAGGGCGCGCTCACCAGGGCCTCCCTGGTGCTCCAGGGGCAGGGACTCGGTGCTCGTGGTGTGGGGGTGCCAAGGTTCGAACCCCGGTCGGGGGGTCTAGACCCCACATGCCGCAACTAACAGCTTTACATGCTGCAATTAAAGGTCCCGCACACCACACCAAGACTGAAGATCTCAGTCCCGCAGCTAAGACCCAGAGCATCTTCATTTCAGTTCAGTCACTCAGTCGTGTCTGACTCTGCGACCCCAAGGACTGCAGCACGCCAGGCCTCCCTGTCCATCACCAACTCCTGGAATTTACTCAAACTCATGTCCATTGAGTTGGTGATGCCATCCAACCATCTCATCTTCTGTCGTCCCCTTCTCCTCCAGCCTTCAATCTTTCCCAGCATCAGGGTCTTTTCCAATGAGTCAGTTCTTCGCATCAGGTGGCCAAAGTATTGGAGCTTCAGCTTTAGCATCAGTCCTTTCAGTGAACATTCAGGACTGATTTACTTTAGGATGGACTGGTTGGATCTCCTCGCAGTCCAAGGGACTAATTAGTTAATTATTTTAAACGAGAACATACTCATCACCTCCCAAAGAAATCTCCACCCCCAGGCCTAGACAAGCACTCATCTACATGCTGCCTCTACAGATTTAGCCGTCTGGATACTTCACATAAAGAGGATCGTACAAGATGTGCCGTTATCAGGCCCCCGCCCAGCAGTATTTCAAAGGCTCACCTCTGGCGGCCCAGGCTGCTCCGAGCCACGCTGCCCGGCACCGCCCACGGCAGCAGCTGCTGACGGCCAGGCTCCGCCACTCTGTCCACTTACTGCGCGGTTAGAACCCCGACCTCTGGCCAGGATTCGGAGGTGCCCTTGAAGAAGAGCTGACCTCTTTCAAAAACTGGCAGTTCTGCTGCTCTTGAACCCACCAGGACAGCTGGACAAGCGACCTTGGATGGACATCCAGCTAGCACTGCTCAAGAGTTAGGGTGTGTGTCCAGAAGCCACGATTTGTTTCATTGATGAACAACCAGACTGCGTTACATTGCACGAGACTTTCCACCCTCTGCGTGGTGAACTTCCCAAATCCCCTGCTCTCAAAGTGATTCGAATCTGCTTTCAAGTTTCACTTCCCGTTAGGGTTCAGACTCGTTTTTTTGCTCAGTTCTCTGGTAACTCCACCAACAGCCATTCCAATACGTGTCTAGAAGCTTGTTTGTAGGTGGGCGGGATCGCGCAGAAACCCAAGCTCCAGCAATGAGAGATGGATGGCCACACTGCAGAGGGAGGTCAGGCCGCCAGGAGTGTCCGCTGAGCACGTGATGTTGAGACGGACGGTTGTTTTAAGCAACCATTCAGTAGAAGATACTGCAACTCGTGGTTTGTTACTGCAGAACGTCTCCTCGAGTTTAAAAATCTGCACCTAATTTAATATACACGACAGTGCATTCGTTTTCTATCACTGCTACAAGAAACTGCCACCAGCTCGCTGGCTTAAAACAACACCAATTTACTTCCCGATGGTTCTGGCAGTTCAGAAGTCTGGCGAGGGTCTCACGGGACTGAAATCAAGCTGTTGGCAGGCCATGTCCTCTTCAGAGGCCCTAGAGAAGAATGCCCTTCATGTCCGCCCTAGAAACTAGGGTCTGCCTGCAACCTGTGGCCCACGGCCCCTTCCTCCAGCTCCAGGCCAGCAGTGACCAGCGCAGCCTCTGTGGGTGCACTGCTGACACTGACTCTCCAGTCTCCCTCGTCACTTTCCGTGACCCCTGTGGTTACACTGGGCCCACCCAGGTGGTCCAGGATGACTTCCCAACTAAGGTCAGCTGATGAGCAACGTTGATTCCCTCTGCAGCGCAACCTAACCTTCACAGGCTCAGGGGGTTAGGACGCAGACATTTGGGGAGGGGGTCACTATTCTCCTGAGCATCAACAGTACGCTTCCTTCATGAAGATGACGGACAGGGCTTCTCTGGTGGACCAGTGGTTAAGGATCTGCCTTGCAATGTAGGGGACACCAGGTTCGATCCCTGGTCCCACAAGATCCCACATGCTGTGGAGCAACTAAGCCAGTGCACCGCAACTACTGAGCCCGTGCTCTAGAGCCCACGAGGCGCAATTACTGAAGCCCACGTGCCCAGAGCCTGTGCTCTGCAACAAGAAAAGCTACTGCAACGAGAAGCCCAGGCACCGCAATGAAGAGCAGCCCGTACTTGCTGCAACGAGAAAAGGCCGAGCAGCAGCAAAGACACAGCACAGCCGAAATAAGTAAGAAAATAAATGAATCTTAAAAAAAAAAATGACAGATAAGTCAAACCCAAAGGGTAGATGTTACGTGCCTTAGGAAATGTTTTATAGAATCCATCTGCATATACACTGGGTGATTGCAGATAGCTGTAATGTCCTGCCCAACACAAACACCGGAACTCACACACAGCCGTCACCTGGCCCATCCCAGAATCCACTAATAGACCCTGATACTGAAGACTGATGTTAAAGACTGATGAACAGTCAAACTCAACCTATAGAGTGAATTTTGTGACGCGAACACAGAACACACCATGGGGTTAAGTGGGCACAGGCCCCAACACTGAGTGGGCAGCTCAGCCTGGTCCTGCGGTGCCAGGGGAAACCCTGCCTTCCCAAGCCTGAGGGTCCCACACAGACACCTCTTACCCTGCGACCCTCTAGGAAGCACTCTAAAACATTCCCGTCTTTCCACGATTAATCTTTCACTTGAAACAGAAACCCAGGTAGAAGGACCTTCTGTAGCTAAACACATACTTTCTCTGGAAAGCAAAATTCAATTAATCATGAACAGACTGTGAAGATGGTTTTTAAACTCTGGGGGTGTCTGTCCCCAAGCTGCAATGACACACCAGGGCATGGACGACTGACTCTATTTGGCCTGGAACCTCCCAGTCTCGGCTCAGTTCTCTGGAATCCCAGACTTGGCCCAAACCATCTCAGTACCCAACTCCTAGGAAGTTGGGACAAAATTTAAAAGCGGTGTATCTGGAGAAAATGGAGAAAGGGGCCTAGGATGGTGTCTCCATTGAAGGCAGCTGATTACGAAGGTCCTTCAAGTCTCTGCGATCTTTTCGCCTTTTGTGAACAAAGGTGAGTGTACTCCAAAGTGGGGGCAGCTTGCGGGGACAGGCTCCCCCAGACTCCTGGGACCCCTGGATGGCACTACAGGAGAAGCGAGCTGAAGGCCAGCCTCTGAAGGAGCCGCTGGCCTCCCTGGTAGCCTTTTTCTAATGGCTGGAGGGCCACGAACAGGAAGCCAAGGGGTCTGTCCACACCCTCAGGTCATGAAGTCACCTCCTGTTACCAAAGCAACCACTCAACAGGCCTCTGTGGTCTAAGAGGGGGGCTGGAAACACCTTCCGTGTTCCTTCTCGGATCCTCCCTCCCAGATGAGTGTTTCTGGAAGGAGGGCCCAGAGTCAGAAGGCTGAGGTCAGCTGGCTGACCCCGCCCACTCCCTTCGCCTCCAGACCCACCCACAGGAGCTCGGGAGGAAGCAGGTCAGATCACCGGTGATCCCTCACGCCTCACCTGGTGAATGTGTGACCTCGAGCTCATCACCTAAGCCTCTGGGTCTTTATCCACAAGGTGGGGGTGACCATACCTTTTCTGGTGCTGTCGGTCAAATGAGACGGAGTGTGGGGCCCTCGGGGGCTTGGAGCATGTTCCTACTTCCTCTCCCCAAGCCACCTGCCACCCCTGCCCCCTAACACTCCGTGCAACCCGCGCTCTGTGCCAAGGACCTTCAGGTGCGTCCAGCTCTGCGTGACCCCATGAACTGTGGCCTGCCAGGCTCCTCTGCCCACGGGATTCTCCAGGCAGGAATACCCCACCTCCCATCAAATCCTGCCTGATGATCCTCCTATCACACCTGAGCATGCAGGAAGCGGTATGGATAAGGCACCCATCACACCTGGCGATGACACCCTCGCTGAACAGGAGCCATGATGATTTCTGCACGATCTGGTGCTCGTATTTACACCTATTTGATATATTCCTGAGTAGTCATTTCACTTCCTTGACTAGAGCGTGAGTATAGTAAGTCAGGATCATCAAAAAGATGGTCCCCTGATGGCTCAGTCCAGGGCTCAAAGCCTGTAAGATTTGAAGACACACAGACAGGTTACAGCGAGTGTAGTGTCGTCCAGTGAGGGGACAGGGAGAGCTGGCCCTACTTCTCGAGCGGTGACCAGTGTGTCCACAGGGATCAGGCAGCACTTTCCAGCCTTCTCCATCACAGCGCGGAGGATGTGACATTAGCAAGGCGCCCTGGGGCGTCTCACTCGTCCAAGACCCAGGATGCCAGTGCTTATATCTGCAAGGCGCTCTGGAGGCTTTCAGCCCAGACAGACTGACAGCAGAAGGGATCAGCATCTTCAGTTCAGTTCAGTCGCTCAGTCGGGTCCGACTCTTTGCAACCCCATGAATCGCAGCATGCCAGGCCTCCCTGTCCATCACCAATTCCTGGAGTTCACTCAGACTCATGTCCATTGAGTCAGTGACGCCATCCAGCCATCTCATCCTCTGTCGTCCCCTTCTCCTCCTGCCCCCAATCCCTCCCAGCATCAGAGTCTTTTCCAGTGAGTCAACTCTTCGAATGAGGTGGCCAAAGTACTGGAGTTTCAGCTTCAGCATCATTCCTTCCAAAGAAATCCCAGGGCTGATCTCCTTCAGAATGGACTGGTTGGATCTCCTTGCAGTCCAAGGGACTCTCAAGAGTCTTCTCCAGCACCACAGTTCAAAAGCATCAATTCTTCGGCACACAGCCTTCTTCACAGTCCAACTCTCACACCCATACATGACCACAGGAAAAACCATAGCCTTGACTAGACGGACCTTTGTCGGCAAAGTAATGTCTCTGCTTCTGAATATGCTATCTAGGTTGGACATAACTTTCCTTCCAAGGAGTAAGCATCTTTTAATTTCATGGCTGCAGTCACCATCTGCAGTGATTTTGGAGCCCAAAAAAATAAAGTCTGACACTGTTTCCATTGTTTCCCCATCTATTTCCCATGAAGTGATCGGACCGGAGCTATGATCTTCATTTTCTGAATGTTGAGCTTTAAGCCAACGTTTTCACTCTCCACTTTCACTTTCATCAAGAGGCTTTTTAGTTCTTCTTCACTTTCTGCCATAAGGGTGTGTCATCTGCATATCTGAGGTTATTGATATTTCTCCCAGTAATCTTGATTCCAGCTTGTGTTTCTTCCAGTCCAGCGTTTCTCAGGATGTACTCTGCATGTAAGTTAAATAAACAGGGTGACAATATACAGCCTTGACGTACTCCTTTTCCTATTTGGAACCAGTCTGTTGTTCCATGTCCAGTTCTAACTGTTGCTTCCTGACCTGCATACAGATTTCTCAAGAGGCAGATCAGGTGGTCTGGTATTCCCATCTCTTTCAGAATTTTCCACAGTTTATTGTGATCCACACAGCCAAAGGCTTTGGCATAGTCAATAAAGCAGAAATAGATGTTTTTCTGGAACTCTCTTGCTTTTTCCATGATCCAGCGGACGTTGGCAATTTGATCTCAGGTTCCTCTGCCTTTTCTAAAACCAGCTTGAACATCAGGAAGTTCACGGTTCACATATTGCTGAAGCCTGGCTTGGAGAATTTTGAGCATTACTTTACTAGCATATGAGATGAGTACAATTGTGCGGTAGTTTGAGCATTCTTTGGCATTGCCTTTCTTTGGGATCGGAATGAAAACTGACCTTTTCCAGTCCTGTGGCCACTGCTGAGTTTTCCAAATTTGCTGGCATATTGAGTGCAGCACTTTCACAGCATCATCTTTCAGTATTTGAAAGAGCTCAACTGGAATTCCATCACCTCCACTAGCTTTGTTTGTAGTGATGCTTTCTAAGGCCCACTTGACTTCACATTCCAGGATGTCTGGCTCTAGGTCAGTGATCACACCATCGTGATTATCTAGGACGTGAAGATCTTTTTTGTACAGTTCTTCTGTGTATTCTTGCCACCTCTTCTTGGTATCTTCTGCTTCTGTTAGGTCCATACCATTTCTGTCCTTTACCGAGCCCATCTTTGCATGAAATGTTCCTTTGGTATCTCTAATTTTCTTGAAGAGATCTCTAGTCTTTCCCATTCTGTTGTTTTCCTCTATTTCTTTGCATTGATCGCCGAGGAAGGCTTTCTTATCTCTTCTTGCTATTCTTTGGAACTCTGCATTCAGATGCTCATATCTTTCCTTTTCTCCTTTGCTTTTCCCTTCTCTTCTTTTCACAGCTATTTGTAAGGCCTCCCCAGACAGCCATTTTGCTTTTTTGCATTTCTTTTCCATGGGGATGGTCTTGATCCCTGTCTCCTGTACAATGTCACGAACCTCATTCCATAGTTCATCAGGCACTCTACCTATCAGATCTAGGCCCTTAAATCTATTCCTCACTTCCACTGTATAATCATAAGGGATTTGATTTAGGTCATACCCGAATGGTCTAGTGGTTTTCCCTACTTTCTTCAATTTAAGTCTGAATTTGGTAATAAGGAGTTCATGATCTGAGCCACAGTCAGCTCCTGGTCTTGTTTTTGTTGACAGTATAGAGCTTCTCCATCTTTGGCTGCAAAGAATATAATCAATCTGATTTCGGTGTTGACCATCTGGTGAGGTTAGCTTCTTCCAAATCCACGTGGGAGGCTGTGGCGCAAAGCCCCAAAGCTGCCCACACCATAGCTGGGACCCAAGCCCGGGTCTGTGTGATGCAAGCTCTCAGTCCTGGAAGGGGTTGCAGCTGAGGTCACTGAGGTCACCTCATCTTCTCCTTCTCCCTTTGTGTCTAACAAAACATCCTGTTGAAAATGCCAGCCCTTCTAGACAGTACTTGAGCTGAAGATTTAAGAGAGTATCCACACAGCAGGGACTGTCGAAGCCCACGCTTGGTAAGAAAAGCAAAAAACACTCAGGGAGGCGGGTGGGGTCATTTGTTCCACTGCCCTTCCTCCCTCGGAGATACTCATTTTTGGCGTCTCTGCTTAGCAAGGAAGACCTACATATTTTGTCTTCCAAAGTGCGGGTTTTCACTATAGTGCTTCAAAACAGTTTAGACTGATGGTGGACAAAACTGAGCTTTCCCGGGAGTGTCCCTGACCTTGGATCCCCACCTTGGAGAAGCCACAAGCCAGTGGACGAGGCGTGAGGCTGGGATTCAAAGAGGAACAGGTCCAGAAGATTCCGGCTCCTTTACCTACTAGCTCAGCCTCTCTGGGAAGGGGTTAACCTCCCTACAATTCAGTTTCCTTGGATACGAAATGGGAGTAAGAACAACAGTACTCCTGCTGGGGGCTGCCGTGCAGACTGGAGACAAAGCAGGTGAAATGTCTCACCCATGCGGGCGTGCAGTGCTTTTTCCACAAACGTGGGTCTGATCATTAGGTGTCTTTCATCCGAATGAGGGTGCCGATGCTTGGGCTCTCTCATGTGACTCCTCCTCTGAGGAAGCAGAAGTATTCTCTCTTATGGACAAGGCACGTGGAGTGTTAGGAAAACATGCATGGCTGTCACGTCCAGTAGAATCCGTGACTCTGCCCGACTGGAGTTACATAGCCACCCCTCTCCTGGGTGCCTTCCTCCAGAGGCTCGGAACGCAAGGGGGTCTCCCAGAGAACACACCGCTCATGTTCTGATCGTGGACGCTGATGAAAGACCCTCCCCTGCGTACCCAGAGCAGCCCAGGGATTTCCCTGAAAGGGGGGAGTAGCCTGGGGGGACCTGGACCACTTCCTGGACTAAGCCAGGTCACGGCCAAGTGCTCACCACACACCAGCAAACGCTGGATGCCTCCCCCCAGCCCCTCACGTCCACCCCACCCCTACCTCCTGCCGCTTGTCACCGTGAAAACAGCTCTTAAATCTGCCTGCCTCCACAACCATCAGCCCCGTCCAGTCTCACGCGTGGAGTACTCCAGAAACCTCATAACTGGTCTCTCCAGTGGATGAGGCAGGGCCAGCGGGGTCCCAGTACCACATCCCAAGAGCTGATGGCTAATATCCAGGAATTTGGTGAGAAAGGTGGTCAAGCTGCCAGTGGTTTGAAATAAGCCAGGTGGGAGTTGTTACCCTGTAGAAATCAGGACGTCTTTGGGGAGAGCTGACTGCCCCGCCCAGCACTGCCTGGGCCCCTTCCCATGGGTCCCCCCTACCCAAAGCAGGGCTCCCGGCAGCAGCGCCCACCTTCTGCACATTAGCTTCCCTTGCACCCAGCTCCCCTGTCAGCCCACTCGCTCACACCCGCTGGCCAAGGCCCACCCTTGGCAGGGGCTCTGAACAGGCTGCCCCTCAGCCTGGACCCTCTTCCCACTCTCCCCACCTGGCCAGCGCCCACCAACCCTCAGGTTCCTTGTTCCTCCTGCCTGGCGATGCCCCCCGGGGCAGCCTTCCAGACCCCCAGTGTAAGGTCTCAGCGCCCTGGGGTCCCTCTCCTAGGCTGTGATGACCATAGTTGGGAGCTTACATTTATAATACTTGATTAGCGGTGCTTTCCTTTTTCCAAAAAGGCCTTCATCAAACAGTGGCTGACTCTTGGGCACCCAATACACACACAACATAGAGTTTCCGTGAGGGAACTGGAAGAGGCCCAAAGGCAGACAGGGTCCGGGCTGACGAGAGCCCTCCTCTGCAGACACACGGGCTGCGAGGGAGGCTGAGGAGCTCAGGGAGAACTGACCCCAGACTCCACCGGGTGGGCCTCGCTGACTGACCTGCTGGAGCCCAGAGGGCAGAGGCAGGGAGGGCAGGGGCCCCAGATGGCAGAAGGAGAGCTTGGCTTTCGGCTTTTTTGTTAAATAAGGTTTTTGAACAGGAGAAGAAACTTGAAATAGAAGACACAAACACACACATTCTCTCTCTCTCGGGCTCACAGCTAGAAAGCCAAAAACAGCCTCCATCTGACAACTGTATCCCAAGCCCAGAGAGCACATAGGGGCCCCCGGGGGTGGAGACAGCAGACAGTGGCCCATCCTGACAGAACTCTCTCTCAAGGAAGCTGAGATGTGGCTGCAGCGGGATGCGGGCTGGAGCCAAGACTCTGAAGGCCCCGGCCCAGGTCTGTGTGGGGCTGAGCAAGGAGCTGAGCTCCGGGAGTTGGTGATGGACAGGGAGGCCCGGTGTGCTGCAGTCCATGGGGTCACAAAGAGTCGGACACGACTGAGTGACTGAACTGAACTGGGGAAGGAGCTAGCTCTTCCGTCCTGATGCCAGGGCTCTGTTGCACCCCGCTTGCACCCCAGCCACGGGGTTTGCTGGAATCAAGAGTTTCCCGGGTGACTTTGAGTAACTACCGCCTGCAGGACTGTCCTCTGGCCCCCACGCTCCTCCAGGGGTCGCTCCACTCACTGGGAGCCGCTCCACCCATTCAGAGCTCCACGTCTTCCAGCTGATAGGGGAGGCTGGGGGTCTGAGATGATCTCTGCTGTGACTGGCCGGAGGCCGGGATGACTCTCCCTGCTGGCTGCAGCCAGGCTCCTGGGAATCCACCATCTCTTCAAGTCCAGAAAGATGCTGGAGACCCTTCATTAAAAAGTGGGTACCTTCCCTCAAGGGCTTCAGTATGTCTGAATTTTGGGTCAAGAAGCTAGTATTAGCTATAGGGTAAGTGAGGGTTCCCCCGAGCAGAGATCTCCAAACTGGGTATAGGCAGGGGTTACTCAAAACAGGAATCCAAAAAAAACACACAGGAAATGAAGCTTTCCTGCTATTAACCATGCAGCACCATGCTCAGAGGATCTGTCAGGTCGCGCGCCACTTCTAACACTCGGGGGATCCCGAGGACAATGGGGTTTCCACCATCAGGGGCGGACAGGAGCTGGTGGGGACAGGCCGGAGGCTCCGAGCGCCCCACTTACGTAGAATTACGGACAGTATCATCCAATTTTAATACGTTCAGTTCAGCCACTCAGTCGTGCCCAACTCTTTGCAACCCCATGGACTGCAGCATGCCAGGGTTCCCTGTCCATCACCAACTCCCAGAGTTTACTCAAAGTCATGTCCATTGAGTCGGTGATGCCATCCAACCATCTCATCCTCTGGTATCCCCTTGTCCTCCTGCCTTCAATCTTTCCCAGCATAAGGGTCTTTTCCAATGAGTCAGTTCTTCGCATCAGGTGGCCAAAGTATTGGAATTTCAGCTTCAGGATCGGTCCTTCCAATGAACATTCAGGACTGATCTCCTTTAGGATGGACTGGTTGGATCTCCTTGAAGTCCAAGGGACTCTGAAGAGTCTTCTCCAACACCCGGTCCAAAAACATCAGTTCTTTGGCGCTCAGCTTTCTTTATGGTCCAACTCTCATATCCATACATGGCTACTGGAAAAACCATAGCTTTGACTAGACGGACCTTTGTTGGCAAAGTAATGTCTCTGCTTTTGAATATGCTGTCTAGGTTGGTCATAACTTTTCTTCCAAGGAGCAAGCATCTTTTAATATCATGGCTGCAGTCACCATCTGCAGTGATTTTGAAGCCCCCCAAAATAAAGTCTGACACTGTTTCTGCTGTTTCCTCATCTATTTGCCATGAAGTGATGGACAGGATGCCATGATCTTCATTTTCTGAATGCTGGGCTTTAGGGCAACTTTTTCACTCTCTTCTCTCACTTTCATCAACAGGCTTTTTAGTTCTTCTTTTTAGTTCTTCTGCCATAAAGGTGGTGTCATTTGCATATCTGAGGTTATTGCTATTTCTCCCAGCAATCTTGATTCCAGCTTGTGATTCATCCAGCCCAGCGTTTCTCATGATGTACTCTGCATATAAGTTAAATAAGCAGGGTGACAATATACAGCCTTGACGTACTCCCTTCCGGATTCGGAACTAGTCTGCTGTTCCATGTCCAGTTCTAACTGTTGCTTCCTGATCTGCATACAGATTTCTCAGGAGGCAGGTCAGGTGGTCTGGTATTCCCATCTCTTTCAGAATTTTCCACAGTTTATTGTGATCCACACAGTCAAAGGCTTTGGCATAGTCAATAAAGCAGAAGTAGATGTTTTTCTGGAATTCTCTTGCTTTTTCCATGATCCAATGGATGTTGGCAATTTGATCTCAGGTTCCTCTGCCTTTTCTAAATCCAGCTTGAACATCTGCAAGTTCATGGTTCACGTACTGTTGAAGCCTGACTTGGAGGATTTTGAGCATTATTTTGCTAGCGTGTGAGATGAGTGTAGTTCTGCAGTAGTTTGAATATTTTTTGGCATTGCCTTTCTTTGGGATTGGAATGAAAAGTGACTTTTCCCAGCCCTGTGGCCACTGCTGAGTTTTCCAAATTTGCTGGCATATTGAGTGCAGCACTTTCACAGCATCTTCTTTTAGCTCAACTGGAATTCCATCACCTCCACTAGCTTTGTTCGTAGTGATGCTTCCTAAGGCCCACTTGACTTTGCATTCCAGGATTTTAATAAAAGGACTCTCATAAAATGGATGAGTGGCTTAAAGAGATTCTTGTGGAGAATTTCAGTGCACGGACAAACAGGAATATGGAAGCCGTAATGCTTGTGGGGTGAAAAATTCATGTGTCAAAGACATTAAGAGAACAATGAGGATCTATGAGATGTAAAATCAGCCCAAAGAATTCAAAATTATAAAAATTACTTGAAACGCGCATGTTCACCCACCATCCTCAACGATAATTCTCATTTTCGTGTGCCTCTGTATAATTCTCGCTGTGAGATATTGCAAACAACACTGGGAAGACACCAGAACTGGTAAGTATTTAAAATGCTTTTTAAATTAACTTTTAAAACATTTAAAAATGTTTTATTATTTTCACACTTCAGATTTTTCTTAAGTGTGAAAACATGTTTGCATGTTTCATAACATCTAATACATTCAGTTCAGTTCAGTTCAGTCACGTCCGACTCTTCAAGACCCCCTGAACTGCAGCACGCCAGGCCTCCCTGTCCATTACCAGCTCCCGGCGTTCACCCAAACTCATGTCCATCAAGTCAGTGATGCCATCCAGCCATCTCATCCTTTGTCATCCCCTTCTCCTCCTGCCCCCAATCCCTCCCAGCATCCCAGTCTTTTCCAATGAGTCAACTACACAATATATTAGTAGGTGATAATATTAGGTTAGCAAAGATATGTAATTTTTAAAATCTATATTTGAAGCTGAAAGCTTAAATTTTTTTTTTTTTTTTTTTTTACTATTTATTTAGGTGACATAGTCAGTAAAGCTTGGAGACCACTAACCTAGAGTCAGCTTAGGGGACCTGAGGCTGCCTTCCCAGGCCCTTTCTCTCCCAAGAAGCCCACCCAGGGCCAAGGTGAGCCCCATTCACAGGGTGGGTGGGGGGTGAGACTTAGTCTGCACCCTCTAACCCTGCCGGCCCCTCCCCCGCCCCCGGGTCCTCCCAGCAGCACAGAGCCTACCTGATTGTGCCATCGGATGACGTTCCCAAATCCCCCTGTCCCAAGACGCTCTTTCATTTCCCAGGCCCCACATGTCTGGGTTGGCAGGGAAGGTGACCAGCTCATACTGAAGTCCTGCTAACGCTGCAAACAATGTGGGGGACGGGGGGGAGGGGGGGGGGACAAAAGGTGATGGTTAAGGAAAAGTGGGAAGATGGACAAGGTTAAGAGATGCCACAGCGCTTCGATGGGAAAGAAAAATCGGAACTGATTTTTCATCTCCGTACATAAAAGCAGGTGGCTGGGTCTGGTTTTCGTTTGGGGAGCAAAGTCCTGTCTTTCGCAGCCCCCCACCCACCCCACCCCGAAACTGTATGGAAGCAGCAGGGGGTGGCGTGGGGGTCCCGCCCAGGACAGAACGCCCCCGCGCCCAGGACCTGCCAGGGGATCCCCGGGCTGCGCCCCCGCTCGGGCGCCTCCCGGCTCAGCCCCCCGTGGCCCCGACGAATCACCGCCGCGTCCCGGGCCCCCGCCCGGCACCACCCCGCCGGGGCCTCCCAGCCCTCCGCGCCCGGGAAGCCCCGGACTCGGGGCCGGTCACGCGCGTCTCTGGGAGCCTCGGAGACGGGGGGGCGGGTGACACCGGGGGCGCCCGCCCGAGGCACTCACCTGGCGGCGGGGCGCGGGTGCCGCCCCGAAGACATGAACTCGCGGGGCCCTCAGAGCCGCCAGACAGGCGCCACTTCCTCAAACACTTCCTGCTCTGACGTCACGGGGCACGTGGGTCGCGGCCTTAAAGGGGCCGCCGGCCCAGACTTCCCCAACGCCCCCCTCGCCCTGTGACCAACCCTGGGGAAAACGGCCCCGTGCGCTTTAGACGTGCGACTTCTACCTGAGCGCTTTCTGAGACGGGGAAGATGGGGATTTCCTCACCTGCCCCCCACCCCCGCCCCGGGGTCAGCCTGACCAGGCTTCCTAGACTTTGAAGTAGGGGAATTTCCCGCTCCTCCCCCCCCACCCCGCTCCCCGCTCCCCCCCCAGGATGGATTTAGGGACGGTTTACAAGAATTACCCTGGGCCTCTAACTTTTCCGGCTGTTATCCCTCACCTGGTCTGGAAACTCCTGGGCTCAGATCGAGAATGATAAATCACACCTGTAGTCCCTAGGCGTGACAACCTCCTCTTCCCCCTTAAAAAAAAATTAAGAAGAAGAGGAGAGAATCTAATACTGTAACTCGAAACTACAGGTTCAGCCCCAGTAACGGGCGGAAATTGTGAGACTAGCTCTCAGCCTGTTAATCCTTCATCTCCTACCTCCTTGGCATCATGATTTGAGTTTATTATTGAGTTTCTCAGTTCGGGGGCAACATATTAGCAGACAAAGATTGTGTGTGTGTGTGTATTATTACTCAAGCAGGGATAAAGTATCAAAGGCAATCGGAAGATAATAGCTCACTTTACAGAGTGATAGAGTGCTTAATAAGTCAGTTCAGTTCAGTCGTGTCCAACTCTGTGACCCCATGGACTGCAGGACGCTAGACTTCCCTGTTCATCACCAATTCCCGGAGCTTGCTCAAACTCACTTCCATCGAGTCAGTGATGCCATCCACCCATCTCATCTTCTGTCATCCCCTTCTCCTCCTGCCTTCAATCTTTCCCAGCATCTGGGTCTTTTCCAGTGAGTCAGTTCTTCACATCAGGTGGCCAAAGTATTGGAGCTTCAGCTTCAACCATCAGTCCTTCCAATGAATATTCAGGACTGATCTCCTTTAGGATGAACTGGTTGGATCTCCTTGTAGTCCAAGGGACTCTGAAGAGTCTTCTCCAACACCACAGTTCAAAAGCATCAATTCTTCAGTGCTCAGCTTTCTTTATGGTCCAACTCTCACATCCATACATGACTACTGGAAAAACCATAGTCTTGACTGCTGCTGCTGCTACTGCTAAGTCACTTCAGTCCTGTCTGACTCTGTGCAACCCCAGAGACGGTGGCCCACCAGGATCCCCTGTCCCTGGGATTCTCCAGGCAAGAACACTGGAGTAGGTTGCCATTTCCTTCTCCAATGCATGAAAGTGAAAAGTGAAAGTGAAGTCGCTCAGTCATGTCCATCTCCTAGCAACCCTATGGACTGTAGCCTACCAGGCTCCTCGGTCCATGGGATTTGCCAGGCAAGAGGACTGGAGTGGGGTGCCATTGCCTTCTCCGATAATCTTGACTAGACCAACCTTTGTAAGTGCCCAACACTAAATCTGTACTTACGTTTCCTCATCCAGTCCTCAAGGCCACCCTACAAATTGAACAGTACTGTATTATTATTATCTCCGCTTTACAGATGAGAAGACTGAAGCCCAGAGAGAAAGTCTTCATCTCAAAGTCACAGGCTTTTAAGTGGATAATGATCTGATGTTCAAACCCCAGCAGCTGTTTTTGAGTGCAAGGTTTTAATACGTAGCTACAAGTAGCATACTAGTAAGTTCAGAAGGATTTTAAATCCAGGTACTGCTGTTGACTACCTCTGGGACTTTAGGTACTCAGGTACCCAAAGACTTTAGATACTTCAAGTTACTCGACCACTCTAAGCAGCCCGTTGCTCTTTAAAATGTAGGCAACATTGATGGATGCACTTGGAGTGCGTTATGCTTAGTGAAATACATCAGAGAAAGGCAAATAGAGTATATCACTTATATGAGGAATCTAAAAAAATACAACAAACTAGTGAATATAACAAAAAACAGCAGAATCACAGATACAGAGAACAACTCGTGTTTAGCAGTAGGAAGGAGGAAGACGGGAGGGACATGATAGGGGTAGAATTAACAAACTACTATGTAGAGGATAAATAAGTTATGAGGATACACTGTATAGCATGGGGAATATATCTAATATTTTGTAATAACTATGAAAAAAGTGAAAGTCAGTCATGTCCGACTCTCAGTGACCCCGTGGACTATACAGTCCATGGGATTCTCCAGGCCAGAATACTGGAGTGGGTAGCCTTTCCCTTCTCCAGGGGATCTTCCCAACCCAGGGATCGAATCTAGGTCTCCCACATTGCCCGCAGATTCTTTACCAGCTGAGCCACAAAGGGAAGCTCAAGAATACCGGAGTGGGTAGCCTATCCTTTCTCCAGTGGATCTTCCTGACCCAGGAATCAAACCAGGGTCTCCTGCCGTACAGGTGGATTCTTCACCAACTGAGCTAGGGGATAAGCTGTAAAAGTCTTGAATCACTATGTTGTGTACCTGAAACTAATATTGTAAATCAACTATGGTGCTTGGTGCTAAGTTGCTTCTGTCATGTCTGACTCTTTGTGCCCCCATGGACTGTACCCCGCCAGGCTCCTCTGTCCATGGGATTCTCCAGGCAAGAATACTGGAGTGGATTGCCATGCCCTCCTCCAGGGCATCTTTCAGAGCCAGGGATCAAACCTACGTTTCCCGTGGCTCCTGCATTGCAGGAAGATTCTTCACTGCTGAGCCACTGGGAAGCCCCCAGATCAACTGTACCTCGATTTTTAAAAATGTAGACAGCATAAGGTTGAATTGCATGAAATTATCATTTTTTAAAAATGAAACGAAACCAGTTGAAACGTCAGCAACAAAGATTAGCAGTTTTATGTGGTTCAGCCTGAAAGCAACAGAGGGCACAAGTCAGAGATGGGAGGGGCTGGGGAGCTTGTTATGAAGGACAGATGATGAGATGGTAAAAGCCGTGCCTGACAGAGGAACTCTGACCTGAACACAGCCTGAGTCTGAAGTTAACGCTTAGGAACAGACATCAACACAAGCAGAGGGGTCAGTGCCACCAGGGTTGACGCAGATGTGCCAGGATGCTCAGAGTTTCTTCATTTAAGCTATAGCCTCTACTAAACACCACACTTGACCTCAAAGCAGAAAGAGAAAGGAACATGAGTAAATAGTTGTAAAACACTTAGAATAGTGCCTGACATGTTTTCAGTGCAATATGTTTCTTTAATAAATCAATTTTAAAAATAAATTTATTTTCATAAGTAAAATTTGAACTCCTATGGTTGCTGGGCCCTATGTAGAGTCTGTTTTCTGTGCGACATCACAAAAGATTTCCTTTTAATCCTGTCCTCAGAAAATCACTGTCCCTGAGAAACTTAATGAGACATCCATTGATATGCTAAAAGTTCATTCTGTGCCACCGTAATTTAAGCATTTTCATTTACTCAGCTCAAAATAACTATTTTCAACTGAATATAAATCTCTCTGATAAGTCACATATTGCTGGGTTAAAAAAAATAATAATGACAGCCCAGGAAGGAGTCTCTGGGTTTTATCACATCCCAAGATGTTCATCTTGTTAAACTCCTTATTCCCTCCACATAAGATGTACTCACTGCCTACATCTTTTCTTTATCCTCTTCTAGAGATGAGTGCGGAGAAGGCAATGGCAACCCACTCCAGTCCTCTTGCCTGGCAAATCCCATGGACGGAGGAGCCTGGTAGGCTGCAGTCCATGGGGTCGCTAGGAGTCGGACAAGACTGAGCGACTTCACTTTCACTTATCACTTTCACGTATTGGAGAAGGAAATGGCAACCCACTCCAGTGTTCTTGCCTGGAGAATCCCAGGGACAGGGAAGCCTCATGGGCTGCTGTCTCTGGGGTCACACAGAGTCAGACATGATTGAAGCGACTTAGCAGCAGCAGCAGAGATGAGTGAGCTGATTGTTTACACAAAATTATGTTCAGGTGCAGAGGAAAAATCTTTCTTTTTCTTCCTGTTTTGAGTCTGAATATGCTATTTTGGATAATCCAGAAGCACTGAGCAGCCTGAGTGCCTGGCACAACCCTGGGTACCACTGTACCAGGGGCTCCAGCTCCCGTCAGAGGTATCTGGAATCTTACTGGAGGCATGCGACTCCCTGAGAGTTACCATGATGAGAGATGGGGACCAAGCCATACAGAGTCCAGTGCTAATTTGTTCTGCTGTAGAGGCCGTACAGCACTGCTGATAAGGATACCGTTTCCGAGGGGGTTATTTTAAAATAAAAATCTTCTTCAGAGGGTAAGTCAAAGAGAACTATCCTCTTGCTCCATCTTTGAGAACCAAGCAGAACTGACCTCCTTTGAGTAAGGAAAGGACTGTTTTCTGAGCAATCTGGCAATCTGGAAGCTGACTCATACATAGTAAAAAAAAAAAAAAAAAAAAAGTCAGATTGAAAGATAGGAAGACGATAAAACAGACCCCTGGGGAGACGGAGGAATTCCCCAGGCCCCCAGCCCCGGAGTCAGCTCTGGTTCAGTGATTTCAACAATTCTTTCGTTATAGTTCCAAGTTTGTTTTATCCCAGCCTTGCAGGGAGAGGACTCTGCAAGTCAGGACCCGTTCCTGCAACAAACAAAAATTCTCTTGTCACAAAGGTTGGAAAACGTGTTTAGTTGGAGGGCGTGAAAACATCTGCCTTTCTTCTAGGGAAGACGGTGAGAGGCGAGGGTGGGCTGACAGAGACTGACGGTGAGAATGAACTTGGGTCCATCCTTAGCACAGAGCCGGCTGCAGTGAGGAAGGGAAGAACGTGCAGTCAACATCATCTTCTGTGAATGAGACCCGGGCCAGCTGGCCATCGTGCCTCAAAGCTTGGGTAAAACAGACAGAGCTGGGATTAGGGGCCCTGAGTCACCCTTCTTGGAGGGACGATACTGGGGGAGGAAATCAGTTTGTAAGCTCCCTCCATTTTTACATGCATAGGTTTTTATTCCAGTAAATTGAAATGAAAGAGGAAGCAGAGGCCCATCCCTTGGCCGCGGTGGTGGGGAAACCATGAATGTGGGTGTGTGTGTTCTTCCTGGTAGGATGTTTCTCAGTACACCTTAGTTCTGAGGTCTTAACCTGTACTCCATGGAGGCAGAGATGTGGTTCACTGCTGCATTCCCAGTGCCTGGAACATCATAGGTGCTCAATAAAAAATGTACTGAATGAATGGGGAATTGGCCAAGGCAGGCTGGTGATACTGCACTGTACCCTTCAACATTTGATTAGAAGTGGTCTCTGGAGTCGGAGATGTGATTGTAACCCTGTCTCTGTATTTTTTTGGTTTTGTGAAGAGGCAGTTTACTGGACCTCACTGAGCTTTACTTTTCTTATCTCTAAATTGCTGTTGTTGCTAAATTGCTCAGTCATGTCTGACTCTTTGCAACCCCTTGGACTGCAGCAGGCCAGGCTTCCCTGTCCTTCACTATCTCTCAGAGTTTGCTGAAACTCATGTGTTGGACAGTCTCCTACGGAGGCACGGGTCAGCAGTGGCCCCCTCTGCGGACAGGGGCTCTGGCTGCCGCAGACCTGGAAGGCGTGGCATGTGGCTTAAGTCCTCTAGGTTGACATTAGCCCCACTACAGAGCTGCCGGGTGGGCAATCCACAATTATATCAAAGAAGTTTTCGAGCTGTTGCGAAAGTTTGAGGCCCCACAACAGACGTCCTAACCTGACAATCTGGTAGAAGGACTGGGAATCCCCAGGGAATCTGACTTTGAAGGTCAGCAGGATTTTATTACAGAACTTCCCTAGGACTGGGAAAACACAGACTCTTAGAGGGCACAAACAAAACCTTGTGTGCACCAGCACCCAAGAGCAAGGAGCACTGACCCCCCAAAAGACTGAGCCTGACTCTCCTGTGAGTGTTTGGGAGTCTCTGGCGGAAGCCTGGGTCAACAGTGGCCTGCGACGGGGTCAGGGTCACAAACAGCAGCAGTCTGGGGAGGTGCAGCATGATGGTATAAGTCCTTTTGGAGGAGGTTGCCGTTATCCCATAGAAAGTGAAAGCGAAGTCACTCAGTCATGCCCAACTCTTTGTGACCCCATGGACTGTAGCCTACCTAGCCTACCAGGCTCCTCCATCCATGGAATTTTCCAGGCAAGAGTACTGGAGTGGGTTGCCATTTCCTTCTCCAGGGGGTCTTCCCAACCCAGGGATCCAACCTGGTTTCCCACATTGTAGGCAAACACTTTTACTACTTTCTGAGCCACCAGGGAAGTCATCCTATAGAACCTATAGCCCACTATAGAGACTGGAGCTCCTAGGACTGGGCCCCTCGGGCCAAAATACAGGGAGGGAGCACAGCCTAACCCATCAGCAGAAAATTGGATTAAAGATTTACCCAGCATGGCCCTGCCCACCAGAGCAAGACCCAGTTTCCCCCATAGCCAGTCCCCACATCAGGAAGCTTGCACAAGCCTCTTATCCTCATCCATCAGAGGGCAGACAGAATGAAAACCACAATCTCTAAAGTGGGGGCTAGTAATCATTAAAAAGTCTACAAATAACAGATGCTGGAGAGGCTGTGGAAAAAAGGGAACCTTCTTACAGAGTTGGTGGAAATGTAAATTAATGCAACAGCTATGGAGGGCTTTCAAAAAACTAAAAATAGAGTTACCATATGATCCTGCAATCCTACTCCTGGGACTCTATCTGGAGAAAACCGTAATTTAAAAAGATACATGTACCCCTATGTTCATTGCAGCACTATTTACAGTAATCAGGACATGGAAGCTACCTAAATGTCCATTGACAGATGAACAGGTAAAGATGGGGTACATATATACAATGGAATACTACTGTGCCATAAAAAAGAATGAAATAATGCCATTTGCATCAACATGAATGGACCTAGAGATCATCATACTAAGCCAAATAAGTCAGATAAAGACAAATACCACATCAGTTCAGTTCAGTTCAGTTCAGTCTCTCAGTCGTGTCCAACTCTTTGTGACCCCCATGAATTGCAGCACACCAGGCCTCCCTGCCCATCACCAACTCCCGGAGTTCACTCAGACTCACGTCCATCGAGTCAGTGATGCCATCCAGCCATCTCATCCTCTGTCGTCCCCTTCTCCTCCTGCCCCCAATCCCTCCCAGCATCAGAGTCTTTTCCGATAAGTCAACTCTTTGCATGATGTGGCCAAAGTACTGGAGTTTCAGCTTCAGCATCATTCCCTCCAAAGAAATCCCAGGGCTGATCTCCTTCAGAATGGACTGGTTGGATCTCCTTGCAGTCCAAGGGACTCTCAAGAGTCTTCTCCAACACCACAGTTCAAAAGCATCAATTCTTCAGTGCTCAGCTTTGTTCACAGTCCAACTCTCACATCCATACATGACCACTGGAAAAACCATAGCCTTGACTACACGGACCTTTGTTGGCAAAGTAATGTCTCTGCTTTTGAATATGCTATCTAGGTTGGTCATAACTTTTCTTCCAAGGAGTAAGCGTCTTTTAATTTCATGGCTGCAGTCACCATCTGCAGTGATTTTGGAACCCAAAAAAATAAAGTCTGACACTGTTTCCACTGTTTCCCCAACTATTTCCCATGAAGTGATGGGACCAGATGCCATGATCTTTGTTTTCTGAATGTTGAGGTTTAAGCCAACTTTTTCACTCTCCACTTTCACCTTCATCAAGAGGCTTTTTAGTTTCTCTTCACTTTCTGCCATAAGGGTGGTGTCATCTGAATATCTGAGGTTATTGATATTTCTCCCGGAAATCTTGATTCCAGCTTGTGTTTCTTCCAGCCCAGCATTTCTCATGATGTACTCTGCATATAAGTTAAATAAGCAGGGTGACAATATACAGCCTTGACGTACTCCTTTTCCTATTTGGAACCAGTCTGTTATTCCATACGATTTCACTTAAATGTGGAATCTAAAATATGACATAAATGAATATATGTATGAAATGGAAACGCAGACACAGAGAACAGGCTGTTGGTTGTTAAGGGAGAAGGAGGTAGGGAGGTATGAAGTGGAAGTTTGGGATTAACAGATGCAAACTATTGTATAGAGACTGGACAAACAACAAGGTCCTATGTATAGCTCAGGGAACTACACTCCATGTCCTGTGATAAACCATAATGGCAAAGAACATGAAAAAGAATATATATATATATATGTATATAACTGAATCAGTTTGTTACATAGCAGAAATTAGCACAACTTTTAAAATCAACTATATTTCAATAAAATTAAACAAATAAATTAGGGGCTAATAAAACCTACTCCTTGTGGTTGTATGGTTTAAGTGAGATAATATATATAAAGTGCCTAATACAGAGCTTGGTTCTTATTAGGACCTCTTTGAACAGTGGCTATTAATACTGTTCTTTTTAAAATGCAATAATCCAGAATGCAACTGAGATCCTTCTCCTTGGTGATTCAGGTGGAGTGGGCTCCAGCCCACCCCCACTTACAGTGAAAAGCCCTGTTTCCCTTCAGCTGTCCTGTCTCTCCAGGAATTTGATGCCAGAGGCGGCGTGTGATGCTAGGTGAGACGGGTAGTATGTTCCGCAGGCTCCTCTGCTTCTGAGCTCCTGCTTTTGCTCAATTCTTAACTGTCCTTTCTAAGTCACTCTTCCTCTTTACCATTGTCAGCTGTTTTGTCTCCATATTCTCTCTTCTAGTCCCCAAGAGCTGTGATCTCTAATGTTTTTTTCTTAAAGAAAATTTTAGCTTTTTACTGACTCACGTTACGAAAGATATTTAATCAAAAAGATGCAAGCCCAGGTCATCATCGGACCCCTCGGATTCTTCTGTCTTTGCTTTCACTCTCTTCTCCTCCTCCAGGCAGCAGGGCTGGAGGCAAAGGGCCACGAGCCCCTGTGCTGTCCCTGAGGCTCCCAGTGCCGCTGACCAGGGCCTTTGCAAATCAGCCTGGCCAGAGGCTGCAGCATTTCCCCCGGCTGCTTGAAGGAAGGCGTTGCTCTTCTCTGTGACCGTCACCGCAGTGGCCCAGGATGGTGGGCCAGGGTTGGGCTGGTGGCCGCCAGGCCTGGTGCCGATGGCTGCATGCAGGGATGGTCCCCTCTCCCAACACTGCCAGCATCCTGCCTGCCTGCTCTGTGCCCCGCTGTCCACGCATCAACTGCTGCCCAAGGCGCAATAACAGCAAACAGGAAGGCTCCACAGTACCCGCTCGGTCATTATTTCCGCCTGAGGAGTTTCATCAGTTTCAATTAATCCTTTTGCCACCCTGGGTTTGTGTATCCTGTGCTCCACCCAGGCCTTCTGCTCCAATGCATCCAAGTGATCATTCGCAGATGGACCTTACTTATAAACTCTGCCAAAGGTTCACAGAGATGGAGGACTTGCATCCCAGCCCCACAGGCAATGTGAAATAAATGTCAGACACCTTCTCTTCAGCAATCCCTTTCCCACCTGGCCCAGATCCCCCACTGACACCCCCACCCCAGTCCCCCACCCTGGTCCCCACCCCGCCCACTCTGGTCCCAGCCCCCACTTGCCCTGGCTGCCCAGTTCCAAGCCTCCTGCTCCTGGACAAAGAACCATATTCCTCCCACGTCTCAGGCAGAGCAGCCCGCTCTCCTCGGCCACAATCCCACCTCCCGCCGCCCCCCCTGCTCAGTTTGGTCCCCAACAGGGCCAGAGGCCCTGGGGCGGCCGGCATCGCTTCTGAACTTGGATTCAGATCCCAGAATCCTAGGCTGGGGCCTGGAGTGGGTCCTCTCTGCCGCTGTCCCTGCCCACCTGCTCTCCAGCCACTGCCCTCAGTTTACCAGCCCCTCTCCAGACCCGTCATCATCCCTTGGAGTCCTCTCCCCTTCAGGACCAAAAATCCTGGACTGCAATGATGTTGGCACTGTCTAATTTCCTTCTCAGACCCTAGAGAGCCACCACCCTCTAAGAAAAAGGGATCTATAATGATTTGATAGGAATTCTGCCTTCCCTTAGAAGACAGAAACACCGACAGACCATTTTGGGCCTTAAAGAATTAAAAAAAAATTTTTTTTGGCTGTGCTGGGTCTTCCGGTGCTTTGAGGGCTTTCTTTAGTTGCAGAGACCAGGGACGAGTCTCTGGTGATTGTGTCCAGGCTTCTTCTTGCCGTAGCTTCTCTTGTCATGGAGCACAGGCTCTAGGCACTCAGACTTCAGTAGTCGCAGCAAACAGGCCTCAGGTTACACCTCCCTGCCTCTGCAGCACGGACTCAGTAGTCGTGCCTTGGCTTAGGTGCTCCTCGGCATGTGGAATCTTCCTGGACCAGGATGGAACCTGTGTCCCCTGCATTGGCGGGCAGATTCTCATCTACTGAGCCACCAGGGAAGTCCCCTAAATAAAAAAAAATTTCCCCCCATCCTTGCTGCTACTACTGCTATCTACCAGTCTGGATCAGTTCATGCTGATCTGGTGGGTGGGTCTGTGTAGTGGGCAGAACCCAGAGGGATGGTTCTTAGGAGAAAAAAATTGTAGACCCTACTCATTTCATTCCCAGCGGCTGTCAGATCACTTGAACACTAGACAAACTCTCTCCTTCATTTTGAGCATTAAAAAAATTAGGCTTAGGGACTTCCCTGGTGGTCTGATGGTTTAAGCCTTCACCTTCCAATGCAGGGGGTGCAGACTGATCCCTGGTCCGGGGAGGTAAAATCCCACCTGCCTTGTGGTCAAAAAACATAAAACAGAAGCAATATTGTAACACATTCCATAATGACTTTAAAAATGATCCATATCAAAGAAAATCTGTAAAAAAAATTAGGTTTATAGAGGTATTGTTGACATACTATCAAATGTACCCATTTTCACTGAAGGCGTTGTTTTGCCACTGCGTGTAGCCTAGCGGCTCTCCTGTGAATCACCTGGTAGAACATCTCCATCACCCAGAGTCTGCCTCCCCTGGGCCCCCTTGCAGTCCAACCCGCCCCACCCCCAGCCCAGCCCCTGGCCAGCACTGATGCCGTCGTCACTGCAGTTACGCAGTTTGGCCCATGATCATGTAACTTCTAATCTACCACTTCTAGAGAACTGCTGAGGTGTGGCCAGGCTGCTGGATTGAGCTGGGATTCTTCTGCCGAAGAGTCAGAGGCTGGTGATGGCCAAGCAGACACACTGGGAAGGGGGCCCGGGGCAGCGGCTCTAGGCCTGGCTGAGCCATCCTAGAAAGGGAGGCGGGCTCAACGTTGAGCCCAGGAATGAGGAACAGAGAGAAGAGGGAAAGGCCACTCCAGGGGGAGAAGGGGGCCACATGGCCAGAGATGGGAACTTGAATTAAAGGCCTGCTCTGTGTCGCAATTCAACTGTCAGACTCCAACCCATCCTGAGCCCAGGGTGCTGTCAGCACGTCCCCTGGTGGGGGGGTGCTGTCTGCCCCACCTGCCTGCCTTTTCTCCAAAGGCTGATCTCCAAATAGGTAAAGCGAATCTTGGAATCCCCACCTGCTTCCTGTCTCTTCTGGGCTGGGGCCTCTCTGTCTCCGAAGACATCTCACCCAGCTTCTCTCTCCCCTGGGCCTCTGGCGCCACTTCATGCCCTTTTCCGTGAGGGGGACCACTTGCAGGGGCGCTTGCATTTTAAGTGGAGAAAGAAAAGGAAGTGAATTCACATCTTCTACCGGACGGAAGGAAAAATTCAAACAGGAAGAAACGAAGTAAACGAAAAGTAAAAAATTCTCTCTCCAGATCTTAATTCCTGGTCTTTGCCCCCAAAAGCCGTCACGTCACCATTTGCTGTGTGTCCTTTGTAGGGGGAGGGATACATTGTCTGAAACAGCAGCATACACACAAGGCTCTGGACCTTCCCTTTTTTGCTGCGTAAGTCTTGGAACTCTCTCCATGGCAGCATATGTATTAATTTGGATATAGTTTCAGATTTTCAGAAAACCTGCAAGAACTGTAGAAGGAGCCCTGTACACCCACGAGCCAGATTCACGATGACCAGTGTTTTCACCCCTTTGTTCTACCTATCTACCCCTCTACTTATTACTCTTCTGAGCCATTTTGGATGACGTCAGAGACCGTCTACCTCTTAGCCCAAATTACCCCAGTGTGTATTTGCCAAGGGCAGGACCTTCTTTACCATAACCACAGTCCAGTTGTCACTATCAGGAGATTTAGCATTTAAACGTAGCTGTTACCCGATTGACAGTCCATGCCTAAATTCCTCAGCTCTTCCTGTTATGTTCTTTATGGCTTGTTCCTACCCGCCTCCACCCCACATCTAGGATTTAACCAGGGTCACACATTGCATTTCATTGTCCTATCTCCTTAGTCTCCTCCAATCTGAAAAATTCCTCAGCCTTGCTTTGTCTTCCTGGACCTAAAGGTTTTGAAAGAGTGCACACCAGCCATTTTGCAGAATGCACCTCAGCAGGGGCTCACCTGACGTGATGTCATAACTTGATGGTACATCAGGGTATCTTGGGGGTGGTGTGACGTCATTGTATCCCCCTTGTTCTCGGTGCCTTTAACTTTGATCCCTTGGTTTAGGTGGTTTCTGTCAGATTTCTCCACTTGTAAACTTACTATTTTCCCTTTGCAATTAAGGTGTAGTTTGTGTAAGAAATCCAACTCCTCAGATTTCCATCCATTTGCTTCCCATCCACTGAGGATGTTCTAACTCTGCCATTCCCATTCTTGTATTCTACTGCAAAGAACTTGATTTTTTAGCTGGCATTCTACTGTAAAGAAGAGCTTTCCTCTTTCCACCATGTATCTGTGTGTCTGTTTTGTTTACATTAGTTTAAGCTTTTGCATTCTTATCTTATTCAATGGATTGTAATCCAGTGTTATTATTTTTATAAATTAAAACAATTTAAGCTATTTTTTAAAATTAATTTTGATGCTTAAATTATCTCAGCTGGCCAGAGAAAGTCACCTCAACTGGGCTCCTGTGTCCTTTTGGTTAGTTCCTATCATTCTCCGAGCCCTTCCTTAGATTCTGGAAACATTTTGGCACCAAAATGCTCCAGAGTTTTCTCACACTGTCTATGCCACCGTCCTGGAATCAGCGTTTTCTCCAAGAAGGCCAGGTTCCTTTTAATGGAAAATGATATTTGGAAGCGAAGATTAGGGAGCTGGCAGCATATACATTTTCACCTAATTGATTTATCAGCAGGATATGATTCTGTTGTATGTATGTAGCATGATTTCTAACCAGTCACCTCTTTATGAACATTTGTAGTGTTAATTTTAGTGATTACAAAAGTGTGCTGCTGTGAATATTCTCGGTTTACATTTGGGAATATACCTGTAGAGAAGATTTCTAGCGGTGAAATGCTCAATCAGGTTTATGGGTTCAAAAATGTGGTAGGGAATACGGAAAACAATACATATGTATGTATTACTGAATCACTTTGCTGTACAGTGGAATTAATACAACATTGCAAATCAACTATACTCCAAAAAAATACATTGTTAAAAAATGTGACAGGTGTTCTTAATTATTCTTTGAAAAAAATTACATCAGTAATGGAGTGTCTATTAATCTGAATCTTTCTAACTCTGAATACTATAAAAAATTTAAAATTTTGTCAATTTGATTATGATTTGAAGTGGATTTCTTGTGTTACAAGAGATATTGACAATCTTTCATTGGTTTATTAGCCACTTGCATTTCATATTGCCTGGTCAAATCCTTTCCCCATAAACACACATTCTCTTTATTCTTATTGATATAGACCTTCCTTGTAAATAAAGACATTAACCTTTTGATAAATTTTTTCCCAATTTATTTTCTGACACTTCTGAGTATGATTTTTTTTTAAATTTCCAATAGCAAATTTATGGACTTTTTGAGGCTTCTAGGCTTTATATTCTGATTAGACAAACCCTCCCCACTACAAAATTACCTATAAACCTCATTCGAGTTTTCTCTTTGTACTTTTGTGGTTTCTTTTTAAAAATTATTTATTTACTCATTTTTGGCTGTGCTGGGTCTTCGTTGCTGTGTGCAAACTTTCTCTAGTTACAGAGAGCAGGGACTACTCTTCGTTGAAGTGCGAGGATTTCTCATTGCAGTGGCTTCTCTTGTTCCAAAGCACAAGAGGGGCTTAGTTGCCCCTCAACATGTGGAAACTTCTCAGACCAGGGTTCAAACCCATGTCCCCTCATTGGCAGGTGGACTCTTAACCACTGGACCACCAGGGAAGCCCTGTGGTGTTCTTTTTTAGGTTTAATAGTTTATTTAGAATTTTGTTACGTGGAAAGAATGAGGTAGCAATTTATCACTATTTTCCCACTGCCCCAGGAGGCTAGTTCCAGCCATTTATTAGAAAATCCATCTTTTTCCACATTGCATTGAAGATCACCTTTATCAGAAACTTCATCTCTTTTGTTTTGACTCTGTTTCTGAGCTCTATTTTCTCTCATTAGCTCTCTTTTATTCTCTGTGTATGCGGGAACTATTTTAATGATGGCAGCTTCATACTGTCTATCTGGAAGATGATAGATGATCTTATTTAAATCTCAAAATAACAGAGAGAAAAATATTTCTCCCGTCACTGCTAATGAGGAAATGGAATAGACAAGAGACCTCTTGCTCCAGGCTGGAGATAAGTTACTAGAACACCTGCACCCACTCCAAACTGTCTATTGCTCTCCTGAACTTTGTTTTTTAATGTGTGACCTTAAAGAAGGGCTTAGTAGGTTCTGAAGTCGTACGAAGGCTCATAAGAGCCAAAAAGTCATTGGCTTTTTCCTGGGACAGAGTTCTTGAAGTTCATCTTAGATACTCCCAATTAATAGAAATATTCCTTGCTCTGGGTGATAAGATGTTTCTGCAAGTTTGCAATTAGCCAATTTTTACAAAGTAAATCCTTTTTAAAATGAACCATAGTAGTTCTCTGTTGAAAGAAACTTCAGAGATCTAGCAAAGCAGAGTCCTCTTGCAACTGTAAAATTTTCTCCTTCATTGACCTTTTTGTAACTCTCATTTGGAGCAGATATTCAGACCTCTTAAAAAGAGGCACACCCATTCTCTTAGAAGCTAATTGCATATGACAAGGGTGCGCAAACCAGAGATGAAAGGAGTAATAAGTTTGGACTCCGGGGTAAAGATCAGCACTTCCTAGAGAACAGCCTTCTTCTTTACCAGCATCTGAAATTCACTGAATGGTTGCCTGGGAAAATGGCCAGCAAGGCAACAGTGGTATCAACAGTCTAAGAAACCAGTTCACCTTCCTTAGACAGGAAACTTGAAATTGCTGTGTAGGGACAGTCAAAGGGCAGCAAAGCTGCTGAAGAAACTGTTTTCCACTGGCTTTCCTGTGGTTTTGTGCACCAAGATCAAGAAGGTTTCTATCTAGATGTTTCCTGATACACAGAGTTATGGTTTAGTGAGCATCACCCCAGGCCTGATCCGTGCTGAACAAAACAGAAGTATACAGTTCAGAAAGTGAAACTCACACAAGGCAACTCACAGAGACAAACTCTTCTGCAATGTTTTTCCACTGAATACTCTGTCTTGAAAACATGTCTGGGGACTTCCCAGTGGGTGAGAATCCACCTGCCAAGGCAGGGGACTTGGGTTCAATCCCTGGAGTGGGAAGATGCCACATGCTGCAGAGCAACTAAGCCTGTGAGCCACAACTGCTGAGCCTGAGCTGTGGAGCCCCAGGCTGCAGATCCTGAGCCCGCCACACTGCCCTGCACCCTGTGGAGCCAGGGCTCCACGCAAGAGAAGCCGCTACAATGAGAAGCTCGCACACCACAGCTAGAGAGAGAGCAGCCCCCACTCACTGCCACTAGAGAAAGCCCACGCAAAAGCAGCGAAGACCCAGTGTGGCCACAGGTCAATAGTTCAGTTCAGTTCAGTCACTCAGTCGTGTCCGACTCTTTGCGATCCCATGAACCGAAGCACGCCAGGCCTCCCTGTCCATCACCAACTCCTGGAGTTTACCCAAACTCATGTCCATTGAGTCTGTGATGCCATCAAACCATCTCATCCTCTGTCATCCCCTTCTCCTCCTGCCTTCAATCTTTCCCAACATTAGGGTCTTTTCAAATGAGTCAGCTCTTCGCATCAGGTGGCCAAAATATTGGAGTTTCAGCTTTAACATCAGTCCTTCCAATGAACATCCAGGACTGATCTCCTTTAGGATGGACTGGTTGGATCTCCTTGCAGTCCAAGGGACTCTCAAGAGTCTTCTCCAACACCACAGTTCAAAAGCATCAATTCTTTGGCACTCAGCTTTCTTTATAGTCCAACTCTCACATCCATACATGACTACTGGAAAAACCATAGCCTTGACTAAATGGACCTCTGTTGACAAAGTAATATCTCTGCTTTTCAATATGCTATCTAGGTTGGTCATAACTTTCCTTCCAAGGAGTAAGCGTCTTTTAATTTCATGGCTGCAATCACCATCTGCAGTGATTTTGGAGCCCCAAAAATAGTCAGTCACTGTTTCCACTGTTTTCATATCTATTTGCCATGAAGTGATGGGACCAGATGCCAATAAATAAATAAAATGAAAGAAAAGGAAATAGGTCTGTGTCAGTTATTGCCAACTGGCTCTCCAAAGTGTTTGTGTTTTACAGGCTTCTCCAGATGATGGATCTGGTGTCTGGTGGGCTCAGGGCTACCTTTCTCCTCTGAGCCTGGGGGTCCCTCCCTCTCCTGTGATCACGATAAGATGTAATTAGGAGCTCCTAGAGGGCTTTAGTGGTAAAGCATGCCCTTGCAATGCAGGAGACGCAGGTTTGATCCCTGAGCCAGGAAGATCCCCTGGAGGAAGGCATGGCAACCCAGTCCAGTATTCTTGCCTGGAGAATCCCATGGACAGAGGAGCCTGGCTGGCTACAGTCCATGGGGTCACAAAGAGTCAGATGTAACTTAGCAACTAAACAACAATGGGCCCCTAGACACATGGGGTCAGTCTTCATTTACTTTGTTGTCACATGGGTGCCCCGTGGGGTCCAGACGAAGCCCTCACAGCTCTCTACCTGCCCATATCATTCTCAACCAGCCAAAGACTTCTCCACGCAGAGCCAGGCGGCTCCCTGGGCGCTGTGACAGATGGCTAGTGACCCGTGGCTGGGCCATTGTGAGCACAGTCCATCTGCGATACTGGTGGGGGTGGGGGGGTAACGTGTCCGGACCTGTTTGGTTGTCCTCCTTAAGTCAGAAAGAGTAGACCCATGGCATCGACCAATCGCGATGCTCCCACTTTTCTTGGGGGTACTGATTGGAAAGGGGGGTGACCCTAACTTGTACAGAAGCATTATCAGTGTGATTCCTAAACAAAGGGCCTAAAAGCCCCTTTAGGCTAGAGCTTTCCAAATGGTCCCCCTTATTCCAGATGTGCCGTCTGTCTGGGGAAGGACACACAGACCTTGGCACAGCCAACAGGCAAACCACAGCCTTGGTATCCCTCTGACTTCCCTTCAGAGGGAAAGTCCATTTGCATTTCCTGAGGGTTCCCCGTGTATCTCTGGACTAGTCAGTGGGGGAATCAGTCTCTGAATCCAGTACCTGAACCCAGGTCTCACTGATTCAAAATCCTGTCTAGAGAAAGGACAGACTTTTCAACAAAAAGCGCTGGGAAAATTGGATATCCACATGAAAATGAAGGAACCCGGACCCTTAATTTATGCCGTATGCTACAAACATGAACTAAAAACGGGTCATAGAGCAAGAATAAACCCCAAGTAATCCAATTAAAATGGGCAGGGAACCTAAATAGACATTTTCCCAAAGGTGTATGGCACAGCCAACAGATACATGGAAGCATGCCCAGCATCACTAATCAGCAGGGAAATGTAAGTCAAAACCATGTGAGACATCACCTCACACCTGTTAGAACAGGCATGAGGGGGAGGGTAAGGATGTGGAGGGGAGGGCACCCTCGTGCACCCTGTTGGTGGAGGTGTTTTGGATTGGTCAAAAGTTCTTTTAGTTTTTAAATAAAAATAAAAGACACATTTTTCACTTTCGCCAAGAGCTTTATTGAACAATGTATCCACTGTTTTGTTCCACTGCTGCTGCTGCTGCTAAGTCGCTTCAGTCGTGTCCGACTCTGTACGACCCCATAGACGGCAGCCCACCAGGGTCCCCCATCCCTGGGATTCTCCACTACCTTCTGCCAATTTTTAGGCAACTTCAGAATTCCATCTTCCCAAAACTTTTTACCTTCTTGAGCAAAGAACTGTTCCAGATGCCTTTTAAAGTCTCTCAGGGAACAGAAATTTTTTCCATTAAGAGAATTTTATAAGGACCCAAACAAACGGACATCTGAAGGCACAATGTCTGGTGAATAAGGCAGATGAAGCAGGACTTTCCAGCCAAGCTGTAACAGTTTTTACCTGGTCATTAAAACTCTTGGAAGAAAGCATAGAGGAAAAGGTTCACAACTTTGGATTTGGTTATGACATAAGCAAAACAAGCAGCAACAATAAAAAACAGGTAAATTTGACCTCAAAGAGTTAAAATTCTGTGCATCAAAAGACATAATCAATAGAATGCAAAGACAACTCATGGCATGGAAGAAAATATTTGCAACATCTATCTAATCCAGAATATATGGATAACTCTTACAACTCATCAACAAAACCCTTATGAGCAGAGGGTTTTGAAGAAATCCTTTGTCTCCAAAGAAGATATACAAGTGACGTAGAAACACATGAAAATATGCTCAACATTATTAGGGAAATTCAAATCATACCCACAATGAGATACCACCTCACATCCATTAGGATACCAGCAAACAAAACCAGAAAACAACAGGTGGAGAGGATGTAAGAAAATGAGCCCGCTTGTACACTGTTGATGAGACTGTAAAATGATGGACCCGCTGTGAAAAACAGTACGGAGTTTCTCAAAAAATTAAAAGTAGAGCTCCCATATGATTCAGCAATCCCACTTCTGGGTACAAACCCAGAATCATTGAAAGCAGGGACTTGAAGAGGTCTCATTATTTACAATAGCTGGAAGTTGGAAGCAACCCCATTGTCCATTGATGGGTGAACAAAATGTGGTCTACACACGATGCAATACTATTCATTCCTTAAAAGGTTGGAGATTCTGACAGATGCCACAGCATGGATGCACCTTGAGAACACTAAGCCAAGTGAAATATGCCAATCATGAAAAAGACAATGTATGATTCCACTTATATGACGTACCTAGATAGTCAAACTCATAGCCACTGAAAGTAGGCTAGCAGTTCCCGGAGACTGGGGGAGGGAATGGGGAGTTATTGTTTAACATTGTTAGTAATGTTTAATGGGTATAGAGTTTCAGTTTCGCAAGATGGCAAGAGATTTGGAGATGTATGTTGGTGATGGTTGTGTAATAATGTGAATATTATACCTCTTAAAAATGGTTAAGATGGTAAATTTTATATAAATGTGTATTTACCGCAATTAAAAACATGTTTAAAAATTCATCAGATGAACTTTCTTACAAAACAGAAACAGACTCACAGACTTAGAAAGCAAACTTAGGGTTGCCAGGGGACAGAAATAGAGAGGAAGCTTGAGATGGACGTGTTCACACAGCTATAATTAAAATGGAGAACCAACAAGGACCTACTATATGGCATAGAGAACTCTGTTCAATGTTATGGGGCAGCCTGGATGGGAGGGGAGTTTGGAGAAGAGATACATGTATATGTATGGCTGAGTCCTTTCACTCTTCCACCTAAAATTATCCCAACATTGTTAATTGGCTATAACCCAATGCAGAATAAAAAGTTTTTTATAAAAAAAATTCATGCTAGTTCTCCTCCAGTGTAGGAAGGATCTACACTGTTGCTCAAAAGTGTGCCTCAGAGACCATCAGTTTCTTAAAAGTTCAAATTCCTAGGCCTCACACGCAACCTATGGAATCGGACTCTAGGAAAGGAGCCCAGGAACCTGCCTTGGATGAGCTCAGACGGTTCCTAAGCCCACCAGTTTGAGAACCACTTCCCTACAACCATGGGGCTTCCTTTATGGCTCGGTTGGTAAAGAACCGGCCTGCAATGCAAGAGACTCCGGTTTCATTCCTGGGTTGGGAAGATTCCCTGGAGAAGGGATAGGCTACCCACTCCAGTGTGCTTGGGCTTGCCTTATAGTTCAGCTGGTAAAGAATCCGCCTGCAATGTGGGAGACCTGGGTTCGATATCTGGGTCAGGAAGATCTCCTAGAGAAGGGAAAGGCTACCCACTCCAGTGTTCTGGCCTGGAGAATTCCATGGACTGTTGAGTCCATGGGGTCGCAAATAGTCAGACACGACTGAGTGACTTTCACTTTCTCTTCAAACAAGCGGCCAGCTGGGGAAACACAGCAATCCTCCAACACTCCGCCCTTGGCCAGGAAAAGCAAGGGCATGGTCTTTGAAAGCAGAATGACATGCAAAATTGGCTTGCTTTTGCCGCAGGAGTGTGGTCTGTGAGCAGCCAGTCCCGTCTTCGCTGCCTCCCTGAGCCTGGAGGCTCAGGACAGGGCCTCACAGCTGAGGCCTGACATAACTGATAAAGTCAAGAATGCTCTCTCCTTCACCAGGTTAGCACAAGGATGACCTGAGAAATATCAATGCATACAAACTCTGCTTTGAAGTCGTATAGAAATATAAATTATTATTATCTTGGAATTCTGAGATAAATCATTTTGGCAACAACACATTCTCAAGTCAGAGTCTCAAATGCAGTAAAAGACATTCCTCAATATGGTAATAATAATAATAATAGAGCACAGAGGGACTTCCCTGGTGGTCCAGTGACTGTCTCCAACTCCCAGTGTAGGGGGCCTGGCTTCAATCCCTGTTCAGGGAATTAGACCCCCCCATGCCACAACTTGGGGAAGGAAATGGCAACCTACTCCAGTATCCTTGTCTGGAAAAGTCCATGGACAGAGGACTGGCAGGCTACAGTCCACGGGGTTGCAAAGAGTCGGCCATGACTGAGCAGACCAGCACATGCCACAGCTCAGAGTTCATATAATGCAACTAAGAGTTCTCACGCTGCAATAAGTACGGGGTGCAGCCAAATAAATAATATAAATAAAATATATATTATTTATTTAAATTATTTTATTTATTTTAAAAAATATTTTTTTTTAAATGGAGCACAGGGACAGAATTGATGCACAGTCCAGCCTGATACAATCTAGGAAAGAGTTCCATGGTGTTTCCTGCCTTCCAGTTCTTGGACCAATTACAGGAGCAGCCCAGTGTTGCTGGATAATCCACTGATACATGACAACTTCACACATATAATTAGCTGTGAATGACTTCTCCAATCATTGCTATTTCAACACGGGAGTGAGGTAAAGAAGATTAAGAGAAGCAAAAGGAACTTGGCACACTTAAATCAGGCCTGCTTGCTCAAAACATCATCTGCAGAGCCGCGTGTGTTAGAGGCACAGCCTGTCCAGTCACATGTCCAGCAGCCAGAGCACTGGGACGGCCAAGGACACAGACACCCTTGTGTTCTAAGCAGGAAACAGAATGGACTCTGTTTTTACTAGCTTCTTGCCCAAATCAGGGATCAAACTAGAAAAATGTGAAGGTTTAATTAAATAATCCATTCAAATAAAATGACCCCACAGATATGATACACATGGTGGCCTGGATTTCCACATTTTTGTTGGGAAACCCCCACGCAGGACAAATGCCCAAATAAAATGATACTTTTAATGAAACGTCTTCATGTATCACAGGTGGAACCAAATTATGATTACTGCAAGTAGTTATCCCCCCAAATAATAGGAAACCTGTTTTGGAGTTTATATAGACAAGAGGGTGTCCAGCCTTGAAAACATATCTGTATCCCCCTCGTGGAGTTACTGCTAATAAAGCTGGAAGCCTTTGGTGTCCTGCACCATCAGAGCTCAGCTAAGTTTCTATTTATAGTCGAAGTTCTCAAGTATAAGCAAAATTCGAGACCGCATGTAAGTCTAAAAGCTCAAATATTATGTGTCCAACTACAGACGCTCTTGAAATGATTAACCAAAAGATCAGGATTGTTTATTCTTATTTTAATGCTCTGAACAGCAGTCCACCATGGAGCTTGCCTGCAGTTATAACCTTGGGGTTCTTGCCAGGACTGACTGCCTTCCTGAAACTCTCCGATTCTTCTAGTATTTTTGGTGCCGAGTGCCGCTGTCAGATGAGTCTTGTCGATAACAGTTTCTAACACTTGCAATATTGGTTCTATTCAAAATATTAGAAATGTTTATCCCAACCTCAGGGTTGATACTCTAAACTGCCCCTACTTTAATTTTAAAAATTAAAAATTTTGGCCGTACCATGTATCACACAGGATCTCAGTTCCCTGACCAGGAACCCAGCCCACATTCACTGCAGTGCAAGTGTGGAGTCTTAACCACTAGATCACCAGGCTTAGTGCTAATCAATTAGTCGAGTCTGACTCTTTACAATCCCACGGACTGTAGCCCGCTAGGCTCCTCTGTCCATAGGATTCTCCAGACAAGAATACTGGAGTGGTTGCACGTCCCTACTCCAAGGGATCTTGCTGACCCAGCAATCAAACTTGCTGCATTGCAAGCTGATTCTTTACCATCTGAGCCACCAGGAAAAGATCACCAGAGAAGTCCCCAAACTGCCCCTACTTTAAACAGATGCTCTTGGTTTGTCATATTAGCGGGCCTGTCCACTGAGATGTAAGTACACCACGGAGCGATCTGAGCTGGAATCCCACGACCTCCACCGCCTCCCGGGCTCCCTCTCTTCCCCTCCAGTATTAACAGCAGGGCTTTTACCAACATCACTTATAAGCACACGAGGTTAGGTTTCCATATTAACTTTCTATTTCTTTTTTTCATTTGTTTCGAGTGTGTTTGTAATCATTCACTGAAGCATTTTTATGACAGGGGCTCTAAAATCGTCATCACATAATTCTGACATCTCTGTCAACTCCATCTTGACACCTATAGATGGTCATTTTTTTACTCAATATATTGACTGTTTGAGACCTTCCTGGTTCTTGGCATAAGGAGTGATTTGGGGTATCATGTTAGGAGGTTCTGGATCTTTTTCAAATCTTGTGTTTTAATGAGCTGCCTCTGACCCCGCTCTGGAGGGGCAGGTGTGGGCAGCAGAAATGAATGAACAGCCTTTGGCACATACCAGCCAAACAGGCCGGCAAGTGTTTAACAACCCTGGTTATTCTTTGCCTGTTACTTCCAACAAACACGAAAAGTTTAAGTGTACCAACTTACACTTGTAAGCAGGACGTGTCCTTCACAAAGCTATTAGAATTACTCTCAGACCCATGAGAATTGTATTCTGTACCTGGCAGTCTTCTGTCCCTACGCTCTCTTGTAGGTTTCTGCATTTCTGAAAGAAGGTCACAGGCAATAACTTTAGGGTTAACGGACCCAGTTGCTACATTGCCTGAAACCAGTTCTGGCAGTTTTGAAACCTTGCAAAGACAAAAAAATGCAAGACCTTTATTGAAATATAAAACCTCTCCCTATTCCCCAGAGACGGGGGCGGGGGGGGGGGGGGGGGGGGGGGGGGGCCATAGTTCTTGAGGCGTTAGCCTACGGTGGATTCCCCTCTGCCAGGCAAAGGTGAAGCCATTGTTCTATTTCCTCCAGACTCTGTCTCTATAGTTTGTTTAGCACAGGTCTATTTCCTCCAGACTCTGTCTCTATAGTTTGGTTAGCACAGCTGGATGGGGGGCCAAGACAGCCAACAGCGTTGTCTCAGTACAGCCAGGAGGAAAGTGAAAGTGAAGTCACTCAGTCGTGTCCGATGCTCTGTGACCCCATGGACTGTAGCCTACTAGGCTCCTCCATCCATGGGATTTTCCAGGTAAGAATACTGGAGTGGGTTGCCATTTCCTTCTCTAGGGGATCTTCCCAACTCAGGGATCGAACCCAGGTCTCCCGCGTTGCAGGACGACACTTTACCGTCTGAGCCACCAGGGATGCAAGCTACAGCCAGGAGGGGAGGAGTCCAGTTTCCTCACTTTGCCAGCGTTGATCCCTAAGGGTGGGGTCATTACTGCTTGGGGGGTGGGTGGAGGTTCCAGCTCCCCATGTGCTCTCCGTGACACACATCATGGGGGTGACCTTGTCAACGCTGGGCAATGGAGAAAGTTTTGGTTCTTCTCTCTGCTCCTCTGACAGCCCCCAGGAGGGAGGCAGGGGCCTCCGGTTCCAGCCAGGGGAGGGTGGAGGTCCAAGCACCGCCTCAGCCATGGCTGGTGTGAGTGACTGTGGGTCCACAGCTTTTCTGTGCTGTCTGGCTAGGGTAGAGTACTGTCTTTAAGCTGTCTGTCTCATTTAGGAGATAGGCTGCCTTTCCCCTGCTCCTTTGGTAGTAGGAGCAGGCTTTCCTTGAGGGTTTTGTTTTGTTTTTTTCTTTTGGGTGGCACCTACTGGTGTTTCCAGGTGGCTCCCTCCTCCAGCTTCAAGTCTGGGAAATAGACGAGGCAAAAGAAAACCCAGAGAACTCACCGCCACTGCCTGGGACTTGAGGCCTCCCAGACCGTCTGCCTTCTCTCCACCTTCCAGATGCTTCTTAAGTGTGTTTTATGTGTAATGTCCAGGGTTTCCAGTTGTATTTAGCAGGAAGAATACAGAAAACCTGTTCATTCTACCTTCCCAGAGTGGCAGAACCTACCCGTTAAAAATTAAAATCCTGCCCTTTGGGGATATATTTTTAAGAAGACTTTTTAAAAAAATCACAAATGGCCTCTGAATCAGCAGCAATAACAGCAGCACTAATTCAAGCATATGAAGGTTTATAGGAGCAGAACCTCTTATAATCGCTCATGATTTAACAGCTATATTATTTAATTGGTAATTCAAATCACAAGGAAATTCATAGAGTGCTATTTATTTGTGTGAGGATCATAAACATTACTGTAAGCTAACTTAACAAGTCTAACTTTCCCCCATTTATTTATCTAATTGGGGGAAAACCTGTAACTAATGATTCTTTCTTTTAATCAAGCATTACTGTTTTATGGATCAGTCCAGATTCAGTAATGACAGTGCTTTCTAAGTATGCAGTCATTATAATATAATGTAGCATATGTATTTATCATTTTAACTGCACTAAACTATCTTTTGTATATTAACATGCCCACATAAATTTATCTGTAATCTCTCTTTTACTCTTATAACTTAATCCTATAATTGTTCTTGGGTTCAAGTACTATAAATACAATTTAAATTAAACCTTGAATTGTGATTCTACATGGAGAATCTCTCATTTACTAAGAAAAATTTTAAGAATGTCTAATTTTTGTTACTTATTATATAACAGTGTTTCATAAAAAGATTTTAGATGATTTTTTTGTTTGTTTCAGAAGCCAAAAACTTGGTAATCTTCCAAATTAAAAATTACTAATATATTAAAACTTTAGCAATAATAAACCTGATGGTCACTTTTCCTGTGTTATTCACACGTTTGCACAAGATATATCAATATTCAAATAGCTCTTCCATATGCCATTTTTTAAAAAATTTTTACTGGAGTGTAGTTGCTTTACAATGTTCTGTTAGTTTCTCTTATGTAGCAAAGTGAGTCAGCTCTACATACACGTGCATGCGTGCTAAGTCACTTCAGTCATGTCTGACTCTGTGCAACCTTATGGACTATAGCCCTCCAGGCTCCTCTGTCCATGGGATTCTCCAGGCAAGAATACTGGAGGGGGTTGCCATGCCCTCCTCCAGGGGATCTTCCTGAAAACCCAGGAACTGAACCCGTGTCTCTTATGTCTCCTGCACTGGCAGTCGAATTCTTAACTACTGGAGCCACCTGGGAAACCCGTATGTATACATACATCCCCCCTTTCTTGGATTTCCTTCCTACTTAGGTCACCTGGGCTATACTGTAGGTTCTCATCAGTTATCTACTTTCTACATTGCAGTGTGTATACATCAACCCCAGTCTCCCCATTCATCTCACCCCCCTTTACCCCCTTGGCATCCATATATTTGTTCTCCATGTCTGTGTCTCTATTTCTGCTTTGTAAATAAGATCACCTATACCAATTTTTCCGCTTATATTCCTTAATATGTGATATTTGCTTTTCTCTTTCTGACTTACTTCACTCTGCATGACAGACTCTAGGCCCGCCCATATTGTTGCAGATGGCATTCGTCCATTCTTTCCTAATGGCTGAATGGCAGAGCACTGCGTCTGTGTAGCACGTCTTCTTTGCCCATCCCTTTGTTGATGGCCATGTAGGTTGTTTCTATGTCCTGGCTCTTGTAAATAGTGCTGCGACCAACACGTGCCTTTTTAACTGCTTTTCTTAGTCTTACACGTGCTCATGCAGGTCGGATGACTTTCCATTTCAAATCCACATTCACCAACAATGCAAATATTTAGGCTCTTCATAAATGTTAAATTTGATTATATTTCAGTAATCTTTATTCCTCCTGCCTTTTAAGAACTTGTCCAATTCTGAAATTTTCAAATATTAATGCACTTTTTACTCAAAAATTAATCAATTACTCAAAACATCTATCCTGATTTATGATCACTGTAATACTTATGCCTTACAGTGTTTTCAAGCTTTTTTAAAAAAATTTATTTGGCTGCATTGGGTCTTAATTATGGCACACAGGATTTTTTTTTCTAGTTGTGGCCTGCAGGATCTTTAGTTTCAAGGTGGAACTCTTACCTGTGTCATGTAGGATCTGATTTCCTGCTCAGGGATTGAACCTGCACCCCCAGCACTGGGAGGGTGGAATCTTAGCCATTGGGCCACTGGGGACATGCTCTATTTTCAAAGTTTTTATTGCGTGAGAAAACACAGAAGTCATGTCATGTTATTAACTGCTTAATGATATAGTCAAACAATTATAGACACAGCATCCCTCCAAACAGTTCTCTGCAATTGTATTGAAAATTCAGCTTTCAATCAGGTTTTGAAAAACTTACATTTAACTCTACTTCATAAGCCTTTCATTACTTATTATAATCAACCCGACTTGGCCTCCTTTTTAGGCGTACTTAAAGGACCTGAGAAATCACCCCCATTTGGGTCTGGTCATGACGGCCTCCAACAGCAGAAGTTTTCCACCAGTAACAGCCCTACCTCATCCCAGGACAAGAGCGGGAACAGGATTTGTTTACACTAATCTGAGTCCAATGGCTCTTAGAGTAAACAAAACAAAACACTGTGTTTATCAGACCAGATGGTAATCTAAGTTCCGTGAAAACATTAGATTTAAAAATTGTTGCTTTTCAAACTTTGATCTGCTAAGAGTATTAATAATACCAATTGAGAGTACTTAAATTTGTTTAAAAGGAAGATAACCGACTCAAAGGACATGAGTTTGTGCAAACTCCAGGAAATAGTAAAGGACACGGAAGCCTGGTGTGCTGTAGTCCGTGGGGTCACAAAGAGTCGGACACAATTTAGCGACTGAACAACAACTGGTGCTGCTGCTGCTGCTAAGTCGCTTCAGTCGTGTCTGACTCTGTGCGACCCCATAGACGGCAGCCCAGCAGGCTCCCCCGTCCCTGGGATTCTCCAGGCAAGAACACTGGGGTGGGTTGCCATTTCCTTCTCCAGTGCATGAAAGTGAAAAGTGAAAGTGAAGTCGTTCAGTCCCATCCAACTCTTCGCGACTCCATGGACCGCAGCCCACCAGGCTCCTCCATCCATGGGATTTTCCAGGCAAGAGCACTGGAGTGGGGTGCCATTGCCTTCTCCGAACAACAACAACAGATGGCAAACACGTAAGGAAAGATGCTCTACATCCTATGTCATGAAGGAATTACGCATTTCAACCATGAGACGCCAGTGCACACCTGTTAGAACAGCCCAAACACAGAGCTCTGACAACATCAAATGCAGGTGAGCGTCTGGAGCATCAGGACGTATTTCCTTCATCACTGGTGGGGATAGAAAACGGTGCGGCTACTTGAGAAGACAGTTTGGCAAATTCTTACAACACAAAACATTCTCTTACCGTTAGACTCAACAACCATTCTCCTTAGTATTTACTCAAAATGAGCTGAAAACTTATGTCGACACAAAACCCTGCACACGGATGTTCATAGGAGCTTTATTCAGAATTGCCAAAATTGGGAAGCAGAGATCTCCTTCCGTGGATGATGGATAATTCACCTGTGGTACATTCAATCCTGGAAATTTATCCAGCAATAAAAAGAAATGCACCATCAAGTCATAAAAAGACAAGCAGGAACCTAAAATGTGTGTATTCTTAAGCAGAAGAAGCCAATGTAAAAAAAAAAAAAAGCCACATACTATACAATTCCAACTACATAACATTTTGGAAAAGGAAAATCTATGGAAATGGTAAAAAGATTAGTGGTTGGCAGGGGTTAGGGGGAGGAATGAGTGAATAGGGGAACACAGAGGTTTTCAGGCCGTGAAATGACTGTGTACAATATTATACTGGTGGATATAGTTTTCCAAATCCGTAGAAAGTGTTATACAATGCCAACAGAGCCCTAATGTAAACAACAGGCTTTGAGCGCTAATAATGGACCCATGTCAGTTCATCAGTTGTAACAAACGTGCTTGTTGATGGTGGAAAGTGGCTGGGGTACGTGGAAACTTCCCATATTCTGCTCAGTTTTGCTTTGAACTTAAAACTGCTCTAAAATAAAGTCTATTTGAAACATTTGAAAAATTGTTGCTTTTTCAACTTTCTGCTTATTAACAGTAGTAATACGCCAACTGGAATTAAGCCAATGTATTTAAAAATCCATCACAAGGAATACACGCTTTTTTAAAGGCAATTTGATTCATAATTCTATTCATCAAAGCTTTAAGGATGAACAGATATTGGTGAGGCAGGAAGCCTAGTCTCATCCTTTCTTTTTAATGTGTCATCTTTAACAACTTTAGTTTTTTCCAGTTTTTCTTTTTTAAAGACTCACTTTAGTTGAATGCTTTTTCTCATACTTTTTAAAATTATAAATTGTGAAACATTTCCACCTTCAGGAAAGTAGAGAAAACAATAGACAACCGCACATCCACCATTCATTCAGAAATGAATATTAACACTTCACTACTGCTCGGTTCATTAGCATAGTTAAAAGACAAGGTGCATTACATTTTCCATATCACATACTGTCTGTAACCTTATCCCATTTATATCATCTCTACATTCTTTCCTTGATCAGCCAACTCATGAGAAACCAGCAACCCTGTTGGTGAAGATCCTGTGAAGACCTGTTGTTCAAAGCAGTTTCTAAGCTGAGATATGGCTGGTCCCTCCTTCAAGGTCATGCAATCTAAAATTGCCCTTCATTCCTCTTAGATAAGGCATCATGATGTGAGCTCGTGACTAACTGGTCCATAGTCATGCATAACCATGATTTCTTCAGTTGGGTGTCTCTTATTTTGTTTTAATGTAACCCTAACATTTAATGTGGAGAAGGCAATGGCACCCCACTCCAGTCCTCTTGCCTGGAGAATCCCATGGACAGGGGAGCCTGGTGGGCTGCAGTCCATGGGGTCGCTAAGAGCTGGACACAACTGAGCGACTTCGCTTTCACTTTTCACTTTCATGCATTGGAGAAGGAAATGGCAACCCACTCCAGTGTTCTTGCCTGGAGAATCCCAGGGACGGGGGAGCCTGGTGGGCTGCTGTCTATGTGGTCGCACAGAGTCGGACTAGACTGAAGCGACTTAGCAGCAGCAGCAGCAACATTTAATGTAACATACACATAGAAAAGTATATAAATTGTAAGGCTGCAGCTTGACATCACTCAGATCACATGGTATCTTGTTAAATGAGAGAGATGCTACAATCCAGATATGATGAAAAAACCTAAATATAGTCTAAGAGTTTATAACAGGCGGTCTATGAATGCTATTTTCTTAATGTTTATAAGACACAAAATAAATATTTTATCAAAATATTTTATCAAAAATATGTGTAATAAGTATCCATACATGGGCACAAAGGTACATGAGGTAGGTAAGCATAACCTAGAAATAAATACGAAAGTGAAAGTGAAAGTCACTCAGTCATGTCCAACTCTTTGCAACCCCATGGACTATCCAGTCCATTGACTTCTCCAGGCCAGAATACTGGAGTGGGTAACCTTTCCCTTCTCCAGGGGAATCTTCCCAACCCAGGGGTAGAACCCAGGTCTCCCGCATTGCAGGTGGATTCTTTACCAGCTGAGCCACCAGGGAAGCCCAAGAATACTGGTATGGGTAGCCTATCCCTTCTCCAGCAGGTCTTCCCGACCCAAGAATCGAACCAGGGTCTCCTGCATTGCAGGCGAATTCTTTACCAACTGAGCTATGAGGGAAGCCACTGCAAAACTTCCTGAATTACTTAGTCCTGTTATTTTTAACATCTTGTTTGAACCTCTAAAGTAATAGTAATATATACAATAGCAATAGCTATTATCCTATATTTTTAAAAATTATCTATTTATTTATTAATTTTTTGGCCGTGCTGGGTCTTCGCAGTTGCTCCGGCTTTTCTCTCGCTGTGGAGCAAGGCTCTAGGGCACATGGGCTTCAGGAGTTGCAGCTCCGGGGTTCTAGAGCATGGACTCAGTAGTCATGGCGCACTGACCCAGTCGCTCCATGGAGAGATCTTCCCGGACCAGGGGTGGAAACCATGTCACCTACATTGGCAGGCAGATTCTTCACCCCTGAGCCACCAAGGAAGCCCTAAAACCCTTTATTATAAGACTAAATTTTAGGTATAGATAACGTTAAAGTGATTAATGTAGCCTATAGAATTTTCACCTTGGTTCGACATGGATGTAAATTACCTGATCTTATGCTTCAATATGGACACAGCACATAACGCTTGCTGAGTGGATCTTGCTTACATTATATCTGGGCAACGAGAACACTCAGGTGGTTTCAGAGGCCCATAAACCCAAAGGTGGGGTCTGGCTTCTTTGTTGGGGGTCAGCAGAATTGCATGTGCCAGCAAACCGAGGGGCAGGGGCTCCAGTTCAGAAAACTGAAAGGCCGAAGTGCCAAGAACACTGTGAGGCAGCTCATCTCATCTTGTTTGACCACATCCCTGTGGAACCAAATGATCAATAGATAGTTTTAAGTTATCAAACAATAAAGGATGGTTTGACTAAGCTGTCCTTAGAATGGCATATTTCACCATAGCAATTGGGCTCATATAGTTGACCCAAACCAGCATTTCCCAGCATAAAGCGCATCTAAGAATTGGAAAGTAAAATTCAAATTCAACTGAACTGTGGAGAGCTCCAGCTAAAATAAGAATGGAGATACTTTATTTTTTCCCTTTTTTCCAACTGAGGTGGGGTGGGTTTCCAACATACAGAAAAGTTGAAAGAATCAATATCAGTTCAGTTGCTCAGTCATGTCCAACTCCTTGCGACCCCATGGACTGCAGCACGCCAGATCTCCCTGTCCTTCACCATCTCCTGGAGCTTGCTCAAACTCATGTCCATTGAGTCAGTGATGCCATCCAACCATCTCATCCTCTGTTGTCCCCTTCTCCTGCCTTCAATCTTTCCCAGCATCAGGGTCTTTTCCAATGAGTCAGTTCTTCGCATCAGGTGGCCAAAATATTAGAGCTTCAGCTTCAGTAGCAATCTTTTCAACAAATATTCAGAAGAAATATTCACTGAAGAATTGAATCCTTGAAGAAGAAATACAAATTCAACTGAATTGTATAGAGCTCCAGCTGAAATAAAAATTAAGATACTTTATTTTTTCCCTTTTTCCCAGTTGGGATGGGGTAGGTTTCCAATATACAGAAAAGTTGAAAGAATGGTACAGTGAAAATCCTTATACCTTCCATCCAGATGAAACAACTGGTAACATTTTGTCATATCCGTGTACTCTCTCTTTTTCTCTCAATCTCTCTGTCTCTCTGGGTAAAGAGGCTGATCAATAGATGTACAGCTATATCATTTATATTTATGCTTCGCTGTGTCATTTGAAACTAAGTTGCTTACACAACAGGAGGATGGGTCATCCCTAAATATTCCATCAAGAGTCTTCCAAGAACAAGGGTAATCTCCTACCTAACCACAGTTCTATTACAACACCTAAAAAAACTGGTAGTCTTTCCTTAAGAGCATCCATATTCAAATTTCCTGAATTGTGCTCAGAATGTTTTTATAGCTTTCATTGCCTTGGAATTGCTCATTAATGCTCTTCAGTCAGTCCAGAAGTATCCTCCACCCTTTTTTTCCCCCCTCAGTGACCTTGACTTTATAATGGCGGTATGACAGTCATCTTTGGAATGTCCCACAGTCTGGATTTGCCCAGATTTATCTAATTTGCCTGTTCATGTCACTGAACTTTTCCTCCCTTCTCTGTATCCTTTTTCTGAACCAGAAATTAGGTTTGCAGCCTTGGGAGGTGAAGAGAAGACATTTTGGACCATCGTTCGTGGGGGGTGTTGGCTACTCTTTGCACCCCACTAGGAGGCACTCACTGTCAGTCCCGGCTAATTTTGATCACTGATCAAAGGGGTGACCACCAGACCACCCCACTGCAAAGGCACATTTTCTCTTTGCCGTTCACAGTGAACCTGTGGTGCCATAAACATATGCTGTTCACTAACCATGACTGAGCGACTGAACTGAATGGAACAGTCTCTCACCTAATGGTTTGAGCATCTGTGGATGATCGTTGACTGAATGAATGATTATATGTGAGGCTGCAAATTGGTGATTTTTATTTTATTTTTAATATGTATTTATTTGACTGTGCCAGGTTTTAGCTGCAGTCAGGGATTGAACCCAGGCCCCCTGCGTTGGGAGCGTGAGGTTTTAGACACCAGACCACCAAGGAAGTCCTGCAAATCGCTGAATTTTAGAAAGTGATGTTTAGAGAAATATATAAGTCCAGATCCTGATAAGAATTAGGTACTTTACCATGCTTCATCCTTGTTATTCAATCGCTCAGTCATGTCTGACTCTTTGCGACCCTGTGGACTGCAGCACGCCAGGCTTCCCTGTCCTTCACTATCCCCTGGAGTTTGCTCAATCTCATGTCCACTGAGTCAGTGATGCCATCCAACCATTTATCCTCTGTTGCCCCCTTCTCCTCTTGCCCTCAATCTTTCCCAGCGTCAGAGTCTTCTCCAGTGAATTGGCCCTTGGTATCAAGTGGCTTGAGTATTGGAGCTTCATCCTAAACTAACACAAACAAGGTATTTTTTTTTTTTTTTGCCAGGGGATTGGTAGTAAGGCCTTAAAAGTCATATAATACTTGGTGGTCGTATCTCTCTGAGAATCTGTTTTATAACTGATATTCTCCTACAAACCTCAGCTTCCTCACCCTTGAGATCAGCAAAGCCTTGACGGAGTAGAAGAGGAAGCACAAAGATAGACATAAAACTGTCAGGAAAAGGGACAGCATCTGGGTTAAGAACAAAGGAGCTACATTCTCTGGGTTAGAGAGTATGTCATTTGTGAATGTCTCCAAGGTTAAATAGTCCAAAAGAGGGTTTGTATGCTGTGCTAAGTCACTTCAGTCACGTCCAGCTGTTTGTGACCCCGTGGATTGTAGCCCACTAGGCTCCTCTGTCCATGGAATTTTCCAGCAAGAATATTGGAGCGGGTTGCAATTTCCTCCTCCAGGGGGGTTGTCCCAACCCAGGGATCAAACCCATGTCTCCTACATCTCTTGCATTGCAGGTGGATTCTTTACCACAGAGCCATCAGAGAAGCTCAAAAGAGGGTTTAAAAATTAATAAAACAATCTATGAAGCAATCATACCCAACCTAAATGAAAAATCCTTAATTCATAATAGGCTGTACTTTATTGGAATGCAGGGAGGAGATGGGCACGAACATGGTAAGCAGACTGAAGGGTGTGCTTGGATGAATCAACTGTAGCTCAACCTAAGCAGACTTGGGGTTGGCTTGGGGGGAACCTGATCACCCTGAGCTCACCCTAGTTCTTCCCTAAGTTTAATTAAACTATGTTTCACATTTCTTAAAGCATTCATGCTCACTTAAAGAAGGGAAACAACATTGGGGATTTTTAAGCAAGTGCTGTAAGAAAATGGCAAACCATTGAAGTCATCATAAAAGTGAGACAAGATCAACACTTATATCTTCAGCATAAAAAATTAACCAGAACTAAACACATAAAATTTTATGGGTCCAAAAATCCTGTAACTAAATGAACAACTCTTAAACAATGAACAGAATGAAGTCAACTATGTTGCAATATTGTGAGAGGATCTATTAGAACAGGGGGAAAGGCCAACTTCACCTAGATAGTCAGCTATAGAACATGGAATTTAGGTTAAACTTTAAATATACTCATAACAGTCATAACCTCAAGATTATCTTAACAGAAAAAGAAGGCACAGGTCTTTTGAAATAGTTAATATTCTTTGTTAATAAATAAAAGCATCCAAAATTTGTAGTAGGCATATGAGAAGATATAAATTTAAGTGGCTTAATTCTGATAATCAACCAGCACTCCTGACCAACTATTGAACCAAACTATTTATTTTAGAAGAAATAATACTTGTATCAGTTAAAAATAAGAAAATCAGATTTCTTGGCATGTGCACATGTGTGTGCATGCTAAGTCACTTTAGTTGTGTCTGACTCTTTGTGAACCTATGGACTGTAACCCACCCGGTTCCTCTGTCCTTGGGATTCTCCAGGCAAGAATACTGGAGTGGCTTGCCATTTCCTTCTCCAGGGGATCTTTCCCAACCCAGGGATTGAACCCGTGTCTCTTGTGTCTCTTGCATTGGCAGGTTGGTTCTTTAACATAAGCACCAACTTTTCTTGGTGGTCGGAAGCCCTTTTCTTGGCATACCTCCATTTAAAGAATAAGAAGGACACAAGGCTGGAAAGGTGAGGTGGGGACTAAATGGGGGAGGCCTTTTCTAAGGGATCTGGACATTCTGCTGTGGGTAGCAGGGAGCCAGTGAATGTTGTGGAGCCAGGAGATCATATGAAGAAGGCATTGCTGGGTGCTGACAGGGAACAACTCTCTGAGAAATGCTAGCAGCTAATTTGGGGGCATTCAATAAGTGCCAGGTTGGGTGCAGGCCTGGGGGACATTCCCTCTCTCAGCCTCATAGCCAGTCTGCAGCGTGGACCATGCCCCTGGTTTACAAATGAAGAAAAGGCTCAGAGAGCATGTATCTTGCCCAAAGCCACGCTGCTTGCAGATTGTGGAACTAAGATTCAAAACAAGTCTGTTGATTCTGAAGTTGGTATAGTTTCCTCTGCCCCAGTCAGTGGCCATGGAGAAAGGCAGCGCCTGCCCAGACAACAACGCAGAGACCTGTCTCTGTGCATCGGGGATCGAGGGGATGGGGACCCGGGGGCAGTGGGGTTTCTATCATCTTTCCAGGGACCGTGCTGATCCCAGGGGATCCATAGCCCCTTGCTCCCTCCCTCACCACTTTATTTTATTTTTTAAATGAATGCATTTATTTATTTTTGGTTGCATTGTGTCTCTGTTGCTGTGCGCCAGCTTTTTTCTAGTTTCAACAAACAGGGGCTACTCCTTGTTGCTGTGTGTGGGCTTCTCATTGCGGTAACTTCTCTTGCTACCGCACAGGCTCTAGGGCATGCAGGCTTCAGTAGCTGCAGCTCCCAGGCTCTAGAGCACAGGCCAAGCAGTTGTGGTGCACGGGCTTAGTTGCTCTGGGGTATGTGGAATCTTCCTGGACCAAGAATCGAACCCGTATCTCCTGCACTGGGCAGGTGGATTCTTTACCACGGAGCCACCAGGGACGCCCCTTCACCACTTTAATAACCAGAGGACCTTGGAAAAGTCACCTTGCCCTCACTCTCACCCTCTAAAGGCTGGGCAAAGGAATGAAGAAATGGGACATGAGACAGATGTAAGATGGGAATTCAGAGCTAAGGTATTTGGCTCTGACTCTCAAGTGTGTCACTTTAAAATTTCTCTGCTCTCACTTCCTTCTTACCTATTGAACTTCTATCGCTGTCAGCCACTGTTACCACCAGAAGCAGGGATGGGGCAGGGCACGCAATTGACAGGACTGGGAAGCGGAAGAGCCCCGGGGGGTGGGGTGGGTGACCATTTTTCTGGACTCAGCGTCTAGCTGCATTCAGAATATATAAAAACTATCTCTTTAGAGGTGATTTAAGAATCGAAATGGGGGCCTTCCCTGGTGGCAAAGAATCTCCCTGAGAATGCAGGAGACAGAGGTTCAATTCCTGGTCTGGGAAGATCCCACACGCAGCTAAGCTGGTGCACCATGACTGCTGAGCCTGCACTCTAGAGCCTGGGAGCTGCAACTATGGAACCCAAGCGCCTAGAGCCCATGCTCCGCGACAAGATGATCCACCGCAATGAGAAGCCCACCCACTGCTGCTCACAACTAGAGATGAGCCCACGCAGCAAAGATAAAGATCCAGCACAGGCAAAAAAAAGAAAAACCAAGAATCAAGATGGGATTAGTGACCACTTCTGGGTACAGTTGCACAATCATATTCCTGGGGTTTCTCAAACTTCAATGTGCATATGAATCACCCAGGGATCTTGTTAGAATAAAGGTTCTGATTTAGCAGGTCCAGGGAGGGGCCCGGGGCTCCAATCCAAGTTCACATCATGAATAACCAGGAACCAGACCCGTGTCAAGGACGACCCTCTGTCAAGTGGCCTCTGCGGTCTTGGTGTGGAGATGATGTGAAGAATGGACTGAAAGCTATTTGGATAAATGATACACTTCGATGTCAATTATTACTTAAATCATCAAGGGTCCGCTGAGTACCCACCAAATGCCTGGCCGATATGGAAGACAGAATTCCTGCAAATGACTCTCGATATCAGAGCCTGGGCTCAAAGAACTGGAGCATCCAGCAGCTAAGCTACCGTGAAGACGGGACCCAGGGCAGAGCTGGGCAGGGAGGCGCTGAGCCGGAATCTCTGGAATTCCTCTCACTCTGTGACCTCTGTGACTCTGTGACGCCTGCTGCCTAGCATGGGCTCCAGGTGGGCCCCGGCCAGGGTAATGCCACAGAGCAGGAAACGGCAGCCACAGAGGCACGCCCTCCCCATGGGGCTCCCCTGGCTCCCCGCCAGCCATGTGGGAGACTCCAGTCTGACTAATGGGGTGATGGGTCAGTGCCCCTTCTCAAGATCTGCACCCCCGCCACACTGCATCACCCACGGTTTGACTTTCTTCCAACTCTGAGAGATCCTGGCATTCTCTCCCCGCTGACAGGGGAGGCCACAGTGCTGGGATGAGGGAGGGAGGGGAGTCTCAGGGCTGGGGTTTTCCAGGGGCAGCGGGGAGACAGCCAGGGTCTGGCGCCAAACACACTGGCCATTCAGCCAGGCGGTGACCTTTGGACAAGGGTTCCATCACAAAATGGGATTAATAGTGCCGACCTCGGACTTCCCTGGTGGCACAGTGAATAGGAGTCCACCTGCTCATGCAGGGCACATGGGTTTGATCCCTGCTCCGGAAAGATCCCGCCTGTCATGGAACAGTTAAGCCTGTGAGCCACAGTACTGGGGCAGTGCACCTAGAGTCCGAGAGCTGCAACCAGAGGAGCCACCGAAATGAGAAGCTCACGCACCACAAGGAGAGGAACCCCCACTTGCCCGTGCAAAGTGCAGGCTTGCCTATGCAAGTCTGTGCAAAGCTACAAAGAGAAAACCCGTGCAACGCAACAAAGACCCAGTGCAACCAAAAAATAAACCAAATAATGATACCGACCTCACTGGGTTCTGGGAGAGTGAAACTGGGGTTGTGGATGTAAAGCGTCTGGAAGAGGGCTGACCACAGATGCCTCGAGCCCGTTCTTCCTCTTCCCCTTGGCCCTGAGGACAGAGCCCCTCAGGCTGCCCTCAGCTTCTCCAGCCTCCCACTCCCGTTCCCCCAAGTCTAACCACATTACTGGCTGGTAGCAGCCTGAACATCCTGTGGGGTGCTGACCACAGGGCCTTTGCTCGGCCGTGTGTCTCCCTTTCCAGCCAGGCTGCCCCCTCTGAATCTGGCCATGCCAGGAGGTCACCTGTAGCCTGGGCACCACCCTCGGGGGCAGGAGGGGCAAATGCCAGCCCATGGGCTGTATCCAGCTTGCCACCGGCTGGGTGCATACGGCTGTATCACAGCACGGCTGCACTCACGTGCTGGCACATGGCTGCTTTGTGCTGCTGTGATGGGACTGTGCAATCAACATGGGGATGCTATGGCCCTGGATTGTGGGGCACGTTGCATAGAAATCTACCAGGAACACCTCAGGTACATCCCCATCTCCTCTCTCTAAATTGCCAGCTCCCTGAGGGCAGGGTGAGGGTCACCCGGCCCTGCCCAGCATGTAGCAAAATTCCAGCTGACCTCAGAGAGGTGAATCAGGAGTACATAAACAGAAGAATCCATGTCTCTGACTTCCCCATCCCCAGGTGGAGTAGGGACCCATTGAGGGGCTCGAACATACAGGCACAGGATTTGTTTGATTGCCATGAGGCCCCCGGGACCCCAGTAAGCATATCCGAATGAAATGGTGACCCAAAGTAGCTTTTGTGGAGGACGAAAAGCTGCATCTCGGCCAGTGCTTCTGAGGATGCCCCCAAGGACACCCTGGGACTGCAAGACAGAGTCCCGGGACAGGTGGACCGCGGGGAAGCCAGGCAGACGCTGTGCGCGCCTGCCTCCATCTGAGGGGAGTCCACAGTCAGATTCTGTAAAGAGGGAAGCCCGGAGACAGCATCAGCGCATCGTGAACTGGTGGTGGTTTTAGGCGGGAAGCTTCCAGCAGCTGTCTGTTCCTCTTTCCCTGGAGGGTCAGAACTGAGCCTTCCTCCAGAGGAGCAGCACCTTCACGGGGTAGTTGTATTTGACTTGGTCTGAGTCATTTCTTTGGAGCAGCCAGGTGGATTTCGTGGTGTCCTGGAGAGAGCCCTGGGTGGTGCTGGTGCCACAGGGACCCAGTGCTGCCCATGCTGGTCCAGGGACACAGAAGTGCAGCGCGTGGGCTAAGTCAAGGGAATCCGGGGCTGCTTCCAGCTCCGTAATTCTGCAACTCAGATTTGTTCCCCCTTTGGTTTGGGAATACAGGCGTCCCTTCTGGGGCATGGGACTGCAGTACTAGGGTCCCAGGGAGATGGAGACGGTGTGTGTTCCCCGAGGCGGCCTGCACCCTCTGCTTCTATCTTCCTGCACCCTCTCTGCTTCTTTTGCTCACAGGGCCCACTCCCCAGGCCACAGTGACGGGCCCACGACCCAGGCTGGGCCAATCCCCAGGCTGGTTCTGTGGTGACGGGCTGTGAGAACTGCCCTGTCCATGTCCCCTGGAGACAGGGAGCGCCACCTTAGAGGCCCCATCACGCAGAGAGAAGGGGACAAATGGTGAGCAGAAACCAGGGCCTGCAACCCAGTAGGCCAGCTTACCAGCTCCCTTGTTAATAAATCCCCTCTGTCCTGAAGTCCAAGCAGGGGCCAGACCTCCCCAGCACACAGCCGAGTCCTGCCTTCTGTCAGGGCTTCAGGTAGCTCAAGGCCCCAAGGCCCCCTCCCCAATGCCCTTTCCGGAAGAGTCTTTGCTGGGCTAAGTTGCAGAGTAGCTGCACAAGGGACTCGAGTCAGGCTGGACTACATGCTGGCTTGTCGTTTACTAGTCATGTGACCTGGAGAAGGCGATGGCACCCACTCCAGTACTCTTGCCTGGAAATCCCATGGACGGAGGAGCCTGGTAGGCTGTGGTCCATGGGGTCACAAAGAGTCAGACATGACTGAACGACTTCACTTTCCGTTTTCACCTTCATGCATTGGAGAAGGAAATGGCACCCCACTCCAGTATTCTTGCCTGGAGAATCCCAGGGACGGGGGAGCCTGGTGGGCTGCTGTCTATGGGGTCACACAGAGTCAGACACAACAGAAGCGACTTAGCAGCAGCAGCAGCAGCAGTCATGTGACATTCAGCTCTCGGAGCCTCTGTTTCCTCATCTGCAAAATGGGCGCGATCCCAGCCTCCCCCTCCCAGGGCACATGTCAAGGGCCTGCCCGTGGAGCGTCGTGTAAGACGTGGCTGTTTATACTCTCCCTGGGAATTCAGACCGTCTCTGTTGCAACCCAGGAAGTTTAGACTCGATGAAAACGCACTGTCCCTTCGGCATGGCAGGGCGTGAGCGCATCCATCAACAGTTGTGTTTAGCTTTCTGTCCAGCCCCGGCTGGATACTCACCGGATAGGACCTGATGCATTTTTTGTTTATTGCTTTACTTTGAATCACTTCTAGGAATTCGGCACTTGGGCACCACTTCCTGTTTAGGACGTGCAGAGTGCTGAAGAGAACGGTGCGTGTTAGTCTCTCCAACCCTCCACCCCCTGGGCCATCCTCCCGCACCCTGCCCACACAGCTGGGTGGCCCCAGGATGGTCTGAGAAAGATCCAGGAGCTGCCAGGTGGGGACATACAGGCAGCCCTGCCCTGCCCCCACCTCTGTTCCCATCTGTATCCTTTATGAAGGACTGGATTTCATTCCCAATTAGTAGATGAGAAAAGCGGCCTGGAGACGAATGACCAGGAGCTTAGTTAGTCTGACCTCTGGACCGTGTCCATGCTAATACAGGCAGTCAGAGAGCCTGTGGGCGGATATATTCCAGATACGTGCCCTTCCGTCCCACCTGCCTCCTGTTGCCTCTCTCGGGGGGGAAAGCCCCTGGCAGGACTACCACCCCCCACCAACCCCCCGCAACAGAAGCACAACTTCCTAACCCCCCATCCTGGGCTGGCAGAGCATCGTTTGGGGGTGCCCATCCCCGCTGCCATCACCACCAAAGCCGGACTCCCGGTGCAGTGGGAGGTCAGTCCACAGGGCCAAGTGTAACGACTCTGGCAAGGGCACGCCTTTGGCATCTCTGGGGATGGAAAAAGAGTGACCGGTCCAAGCCCAGCAGGGTGGGGGCAGGTGGGGAGGGCACAGCCTGTGCAGCAGCTCCCAGCTTTTTGGTGCCCACGCCGTCCTCCCCAACCCTGGGGGTGGGGGATTCCCAGGAGCTGAGATGCCCAAGAGGAGGGATGGGATGTCACAGGATGCAGGGACGGGGTCTTCTCTTCCCATCCCCGCGGGACCCGAACAGGAGGAAATAGGACACACAAGTTTCAGGAACTTTCTGGGGTGACAGAGGCCAGCTGGGAGGCTCCGCCTTGAGGACACGGAGAACGCCTGGAGGCACTGGCTCCAGGGGCCACGTGGCCCACCACAAAGGCGCCCCTCTGGCCAGCACGCCGTGACAGTTGGCTTCTGATGCCATGTGGCTTCTGCTGGGAGCAAGACAGACAAAAACATCAAACTTAATCCTTGCTGCAGTTGCTGCCTGCCAGCGGCTGCTGTGGGCTCTTGGCTTGCTGGCTGACAGGTGACTGGAGCCCTCTGTTCCGTGCTGTTGCGGCTGAGCCCAGCTTCTATTTCGGGGAACCTCAACAGGCTCCCTCCGGTACCGTGAGCAATTCTGTGGTCACAGGCGAGTCCTCTCTGGGCCTCTGTCTGCTGCTCCGGGAATTGTGTCCAACACCATCTGCGTCTTGCTCCTAAGCGGCCACCTTTGTGGACAGCAGTGAGCGTGTACCTAAAAGCTTTGTGAGAGAGCACGCACTGCGTGAAATTAGTTATTAACGTAATCACGTAGTGTCTGCAAGGCGGGCTCACCCCGGAAGCATTTGGCTTGAGCCCTGATTGAGCCCTCTTCCCCTCTATCTCTTCTCCAAGAACTCAGCATCCTTGGGTACCACAGCCTCGGACAGTGCCGTGGGGACCACACGGTCAGCACCACCCTGCAGGAGAAGCTTCACTCTTCAGACTCAGATCTCCTTTCATGCCCCAGCGAGGTTAAGGGCAGGGAAGGTGTCTTCCCTCCCAGCCTCATGCTGCCCCGAGCTGTCCCTGGTCGCCGCCTCCCTTGCTCTTCAAGGAGCAAGGGTTCTTGAATTGCCTCTGCCCTTCAGCACCACCCACCCGACCCCTGACCCCTTTGCCCTCTGCCAGCCTGGGACCAATGGCTTATTACCACAACGCCCATGAATATGCTAGAAATACTCTTTATTCTAAATCCAGGCTTGGACCTGATCTGTCAACACTTCCTCCAGAGGGATTTCCTGACTCCCTTGCTTGCAAATATTATTTCAGAGCAGTCGCCTCTCAGATCGTCAGCTTATAACCTCTTCTCTGCTGGGAACCCTGTGGGGAAAGTGTTGTTTAAAAGTTGGCATCAAAATGCTTTGTAACCTGATCATTTCCCTTTTATAAATTTTATATTCTTTATTTTTATTTTTTTGTAAACATATAGTTGATGCACAGTGGTGTGTTAATTTCTGCTGTACAGTAAAGCAATTCAGTTATACATATATGTACACTTTTTCTATGTTCTTTTCCATGATGGTTTATCACAGGATACTGAATAGAGTTCCCTGGGCTGTACACTAGGACCCTTTTGTTTATCCATTTTCTACATAATAGTTTGCATCTACTAATCCCAAATTCCCAACCCATCCCTTCCCTACCTCCTTCCTCTTGGCAACCACCAGTCTGTTCTCTGTGTCTATGAGTCTTTATATTTCATCAGTTCAGTTCAGTTCAGTTCAGTCGCTCAGTCGTGTCCGACTGTTTGCGCCCCATGGACTGCAGCACACCAGGCCTCCCTGTCCATCACCAACTCCCAGAGTTTACTCAAACTCATGTCCATTGAGTTACTGATGTCATCCAACCTTCTCATCCTCTGTCATCCCCTTCTTCTCCCACCTTCAATCTTTCCAAGCATCAGGGTCTTTTCCAATGAGTCAGTTCTTCACATCAGATGGCCAAAATATTGGAGTTTCAGCTTCAACATCAGTCCTTCCAATGAACACTCAGGACTGATCTTTAGGATGGACTGGTTGGATCTCCTTGCAATCCAAGAGACTCTCAAGAGTCTTCTCCAACACCACAGTTCAAAAGCATCAATTCTTTGGTGCTCAGCTTTCTTTATAGTCCAACTCTCACATCCATACATGACAACTGGAAAAACCACAGCTTTGACTAGACAGACCTTTGTTGGCAAAGTAATGTCTCTGCTTTTTAATATGCTGTCTAGGTTGGTCATAACTTTCCTGCCAAGGAGTAAGCGTCTTTTAATTTCATGGCTGCAATCACCATCTGCAGTGATTTTGGAGCCCCCCAAAATAAAGTCAGCCACTGTTTTCCCATCTATTTGCCATGAAGTGATGGGGCCAGATGCCATGATCTCAGTTTTCTGAATGTTGAGCTTTAAGCCAACGTTTTCACTCTCCACTTTCACTTTCATCAAGAGGCTCTTTAGTTCCTCTTCACTTTCTGCCATAAGGGTGGTGTCATCTGCATATCTGAGGTTATTGATATTTCTCCCAGTAATCTTGATTCCAGCTTGTGCTTCTTCCAGCCCAGCGTTTCTCGTGATGTACTCTACATATAAGTTAAATAAACAGGGTGACAATATACAGCCTTGACGTACTCCCTTTCCTATTTGGAACCAGTCTGTTGTTCCATGTCCAGTTCTAACTGTTGCTTCCTGATCTGCATACAGATTTCTCAAGACACAGGTCAGGTGGTCTGGTATTCCCATCTCTTTCAGAATTTTCCACAGTTTATTGTGATCCACACAGCCAAAGGCTTTGGCATAGTCAATAAAGCAGAAATAGATGTTTTTCTGAAACTCTCTTGCTTTTTCCATGATCGAACGGATGTTGGCAATTTGATCTCTGGTTCCCCTGCCTTTTCTAAAACCAGCTTGAGCATCTGGAGTTCACAGCTCATGTATTGTTGAATGTTGACTTGGAGAATTTTGAGCATTACTTTACCAGCGTGTGAGATGAGTGCAATTATGCGGTAATTTGAGCATTCTTTGGCATTGCCTTCCTTAGGGACTGGGATCAAAACCGACCTTTTCCAGTCCTGTGGTCACTGCTGTGTTTTCCAAATTTGCTGGCATATTGAGTGCAGCACTTTCACAGCATCATCTTTCAGGATTTGAAATAGCTCAACTGGAATTCCATCACCTCCAATATCTTTGTTCGTAGTGATGCTTCCTAAGGCCCACTTGACTTCACATTCCAGGATGTCTGGCTCTAGGTGATCATCTCATTGTGATTATCTGGGTCGTGAAGATCTTTTTTGTACAGTTCTGTGTATTCTTACCACGCCTTCTTAACATCTTCTGCTTTGTTAGGTCTGGTTCTGTTATATTTCATAGATCAGTTCGTCTGTGTCATATTTCAGATTTCATATCTAAGTGATAACATACGTCCTTTGTCTTTCTCTGTCTGACTTCCTTCACTTAGTATGATAACCTCTAGGTCCATTCACATTGCAGCAAACGGCATTATTTCATTCCTTTTGTGTGCTAAGTTGCTTCAGTCATATCCGACTCTTTGAGACCCTGTAGACTGTAGCCCGCCAGAGTCCTCTGTCCATGGGATTCTCCAGCAAGAATACTGGAGTGGGCTGCTCTGCCCTCCTCCAGGGGGTCTTCCCAACCCAGGGATTGAACCCTGAATCTCTTATGTCTCCTGCATTGGCAGGCGGACTCTTTACCACTAGCGCCACCTGTGAAAGTCACTCAGTTGTGAATGACTCTTTGTGACACCATGGACTATCCAGTCCATGAAATTCTCCAGGCCAGAATACTAGAGTGGGTAGCCTTTCCCTTTTCCAAGGGATCTTCCCCGCCCAGGAATCGAACCCAGGTCTCCCGCATTGCAGGCAGATTCTTTACTGGCTGAGCCACAGGAAAAGCCCAAGAGTACTGGAGTGAGTAGCCTATCCTTTCTCCAGGGCATCTTCCTGACCCAGAAATAGAACTGGGGTCTCCTGCATTGCATGTGGATTCTTTACCAACTGAGCTATCAGGGAAGTGCTACCAGGGAAGCCCCAATTCAGTTGCTGATGGATGATTATAACCCAGTTACTGCTTCACTTTCCAAAGTAGTTTCTCTCTATCCTAAACATATCAAGTAGGACCTTGAGAATGGGTGGATCTGTGCCCTTGACCTGTGGCTGTCGTGATGTGGTGACAGGTAGATGGGTTCGTGCCCACAAAGGTCTTTCTTTCACATTGGACGGTGAGTCAGATTACTCAAGTCAACAAGTGGGTGTTCAGTGCTCTGTGTTCTGGCAGCTTCCCTCCATTTCTAATAAAAGCTGTGGCCTGGGCCATTCCTGAACCACACAGTGAGATAGGACAAGTGACATTTGGCATGGGATTAAAGCCATCAATCTAGAGTCAAACAGGAAACCCTGTGCCCCTCAGATAAAGGGGAGCTGGAAAAAATCTGATGTCAGATTTGTTCGGATTGGTGCAAACCCCTCAGAGGGGAAAGAAATGCACAGTCAGTCAGGATGAGTTAAGAGCGCATCCCGTAGAAAACACATCACTTCCCTGGGGTGGAGGAGATGGGCGCTGTGGAGGCCACACCAGAGGAGATTCACTGGGCAAAAATGCTCCACTCAGGAAGAGGCCATGGGCAGGGAGCCTGGGATGCTGCAGCTGGAGGGGGTCCAGCGGAAACTGGGTGATCCTGGCGCCCGGGACACGTACAGTTGCCCCTCAGTGACCTGGTGCCCAGAACAGCCTCACCCACCCAACGGTGTTGGGTGAAGTCATGGGAGGTGCGGTGGGCTTTGATGTTCTCTGAGCGACTGTCACAGCCAGGACTTGACCCCGAGGAGTCAGCTTTGGGTGGTTCTATAGCCGCTTAATTTGGTGATAACTGCTGTTTTTATTTTAAAACAAAAGGGAAATGACCAGAAAGACTGAAAGGAAACAACTCAAGTATATGCTTCTGATGAGGCCGCCACGTTGGGTGACTCTGGATACAGTACGACGTCATCCCTCACCCCCGGCCTCACCTCCCTCATCCCACCCCGGCATCACCTCGACAGCGACTCCGATGGCCACTTATGAGGCTCATGTACCTAAACTTAATGGACCACAGACACCCAATCCCAAGATGCTGATAGAATCCTTATAGATACTGATTGATAGGCCTGCATGCTCAGTCACTCTATCATGCCCTATTCTTTGCTACCCCATGGACTATAGCCCATCAGCCTCCTCTGTCCAATTCTTGAGACAAGAATACTGGAGTGGGTTGCTATTTCCTTCTCCAGGGGATCTTCCTGATGCAGGGATGGAACCCGGGTCTCCTGGACTGGCAGGTGGATTCTTAACCACTGTGCCACCTGGGAAGCCGGATTAGGTAGGAGGGACATGTGTGTAAGTAGATTGTGGTGGGTTCATTTCACAGACCAGTTAATCTCTGCCCCCAAAACCTGGATTCTTGGTGTCATTTGAAAAAAATATTCAAATGTTAGAGATGATTGCACATCAACTGAAATCACCTTATAAAACAAGCTTAGGTCTATCTCTTTAAATAAGATATAGTCTTGCCATATTTAAAACCGATTTAGAAAATAACATTAGAGGTAAAATTTATTGTTCACAATCTGTCAAATGTGCATATGTAAATATAATATTGTTATGCCATTCTGTATCAGAAATGGCCACCTTTTGAATTTTCAAGTAAATATTTCTAGAAATAATCAACATTTTAATAAAAGTTTTATTTACAGAAAAATTAAGCAGAAAATGGAGTTTACCAATATCTCTGTCTCTTCCTGTATTATTATCTTACATTTAGTGTGGTGATATGCGGTATTATTTTGAAATAATTTCCAACTTACAGAAAAGTTGTGAGAGTGGGTCACAGCACTCGAATACACCCTGGTGTATGATTTGTACACAAACAGCCATTTTTCAGGGCACTTCCTGGACGCTGGGCCTGTCCTGTTTGGCAAGTCACTGGAACAGCAGGCCAGCGGGAGACCGTGGTCTGGATGAAGGCATGGAGGGCACATGTCTAATGACACCGTGTCAGATCCACTGTGATTTTTATCCCATCCCTGAAAAACCAGATGGCTACCCAAATTAAACCTTCTGAGAACGTACACAACATTTCTGCTTTCTGGTGCCATGCCATCTTGTCATAAGCCTCTTGTCCATTTCTCTCTGAGTTTCCAGACATCACGTCATTTCTTACTCAGCCGATTGGGGTCTCAGCGAAGTCCCTGTTCTCGAGCCCATCTTGGGTGATAAGGGGTCAGGGCTGGTGACTCACCATTTGTAGGGGAGGGGCCGCTGCAGAAACAGCATCAGCTGGACAGCCTTGTAGGAATTCTGTAGAAATGTTTCCTTCCTGTTCCCTGAGCCCACTTGGTCTTCGTGTTATCTGTGCCTGAGTTTTATTTCTCTTCCTTGAAAGCAAAAACTTTTGATACAATTTTCCCAGGATGTGATTTCACCAAGATTAATTTTAATTTCCCTTTTTTTTCCTGCAGTCATCTTGTGACTAAAAAATCAAGGCTCCCATTGTCATCAGAGCAGAGTCTCGACTCCCACCTCCTCACTGTTAGCCTTCCCCAGAGTTCAGGAAAGAGAAAGGCACTCTCATACTGAGTAGGAACACAAAGATCCATTCTTAGGACCAGGGTGTTTATGGGTATGAGTCACTGGATTGTGTTTCGGGGCACAAAGCTTGGGGCACCTGCTGGTGACCGGAAAACTCTCCCCTCTCAATCCCTGGTGCTAAGTCTGCCTCAGGACACCAGGCCAGCCCAAGTCCAGCAGACAGCTCCTCCTCACCAGAGACCACTTTGAAGTTTAACTGATCAAATATTATTTTAACTGGGGCCTGAAAACCTAAGGGATCATGTTTCTCTTTTTAAATTTTTATTTTATATTAGAGTATTTGGGCTTCCCCCAGGTGGTGCTAATGGTAAAGAACCCACCTGCCAATGCAGGAGACTAAGAGATACGGGTTTAATGCCTGGATGGGGAAGATTCCCTGGAGGAGGGCATGGCAACTCGCTCTAGTATTCTTGCCTGGGAAATCCTAAGGAACAGAGGAGCCTGGTGGGCTGCAGTCCATAGGATAACAAAGAGTAGGACATGACTGAAGTGACTTAGCAAGCGTGCATAGTTGATTTACAATGTTGAGTTAGTTTCAGGTGCACAGCAAAGTGATTCAGTTATACACATACGTATATCTGCTCTTTTTCAGCCTACTTTCCCACACAGGTCATTATAGAATACTGCGTAGAGGTCCCTGTCTATACAGTAGGTCCTTGTTTTATCTATTTTACATATAGCGGTGTGTGTATGTCAATCCCATGCTCCTAATCTGCCCCCCGCCACGTTTCCCCCTTGCTAACCATAGGTTTGTTTCCAAAATCTGTGAGTCTATTTCTGTTTTATAAATAAGTTCATTTGTATTCCTTTTTTTTTTTTAGATTCCACATATAAGTGCTATCATATGGGTATTTTTCTTTCTCAGTCTGACTTATTTCACTTAATAAGACCGTCTCTTGGTCTACCCACATTGCTGCAAATGGCATTATTTCATTCTTTTTTATGGCCAATATCCCATTGTATATATGTACCAAGGGATCACATTTCTATGGATGGAATTGCAGGCACCCTGATGGGAAGGGGGCTGGGCTGGGGTGCGGGGAGGATCTCTCTACCCTCCTGTTCAGTCACATCCTGCCCCTCACGCCCTCCGCGGTAGGGTCTCTGCCTAGGCTTTCAGAGCCCGTACTCAGATTGCGGTCTCTATGTGATTGTTCATCCTCTGCAGGAGCCCAGATTAAAGTCCTGTTACTACCACCCCTACCCCTGCTGAACCAAAATGCCCAAAACCCCCAAACCCTCCAAGCCCCATTCTGGCAAAGTAGACTATCTCGAGGCACTCCCCATGCCCTGCCCCGGCCCGCTGTGGCTTGTCTGATGCTGGTCCGCAGCTTGCCTGGCTCCAGTGCACCAGGATGTGCCTGACTTGGTCCCCCGCTGCCCCTTGCCTGCAACGGCCCTGTTGGCAGGGCTCTGGTTTGATTAAAATGTAGAAAACTGATTCGATGTTGGCCATGCTAGCATTATTTTCCAAATCCCGAATCAGCTCTCATCGCTTGATAAACACGAGCGTGTTTAGGATTAGAATACAGGACACCTGGCCGGTCGTCCCTCCCACTCTCCTCAGCCAGCCCCCAGCATCCTCTCAGCGCCCTTCCTCCTCCTCCTCTCTCACCCTCATGGTGCCTGGTCTCCTCTCGACATCGACATAACAGATGCCACCGACTGCGCCCTGTGACGTGCCAGGGATCTCGCCTGCTTTGTCTCTCTCTAATCCATACATGACCTCAGACGTGAAAGCTCAGCATCATTGAAAAACTTGACTGAGGTCACATCCCTCATGCCCGGTACAGCTGATTCAAGCGTCTGCCTTTCCCTACACAGCTCGGCCCAGGGCCCTGACTTATGAGTCCTCTGCAGGGGGTTACCAAATCCTACGGAGCATTTACGATTAAGAGCAAACTCCAGTACACTAAAACACTTCCCAGTGTCGGGGTGGGCGGGGAGGGATGGAGTTTCCAGCATAGGAAGCCCTGTGGAGTCAGAGCATCAGCTCCGCACCCCCGCCTGTATTCCCCCAGGCCAACGAGAGATCTCTGGAGCTGAGAAGACCTCAGTGATCAAGGGTCACTTTATAAAGAAGTGAAATGATTTTCCCCCGGGGTGGTGGAGCTAGGAGTGGCTCACTCCAGGCTGGGGCGCTGCAGCTGTGCAGGTGGGACCTGACTACCTCGGCTAACCTTTCACCCCAGCCCCAGGTGTTCCAGCCCGCAGGGCGGCTGGCCTGCCTGGCCCACTGTTTCAATCTCCTTTGTCCAGAGGGGCAGAGTGACTGCTGGAGATTCCGGAAGAACCCTATCCACTCCGTATGTCTTTGTTTAGAATTGTAAAAGCCTCTCTTGCCCCTGCTAGGGCTTAGAGCTAACGGATCCTCAGGATCCCTTTAAGGAGGTTGAGACTAGGGTTTGAAAGGAAGATGGTTCTTCAGGTTCCCCTCCAATATCCAACTCCCAAATTCCTGTGATTCGTTGATGACATCAGGACCATGAATAATCAGCCTGGCCCAGAGCCAGGATGGGCTGGGCTGCTTCCACGGGGGAAATTCCTCCCCCTCTTAATGAAAAGAGGCCCGCCCCAGCTTGGCTCCTGCGGGGCCCAGTGTCCACTGGGCATCCTCCTGCCGCAGCGAAGCCCGCCCACCCAGGGCCAGCGACCCCACCCCCTGCCTTGAAATTTAAAGGAGGCTGGAGCCCTGCAGGGAGAGCCAGCCAAGGTCTTGCAGAGCCTGGCGCTGAAGACAACGCCTCTGGAGGAGGGAAGGCTCGGGCTCGCGGTAGGTTGTACTCCGTGCCTTTCTGTCCCTGGCTCCTCTTCTCTCTCTTCAAAGTCTTTCTGAGCCACTGAAGGAACGTTGACACCGAGGGGGCTGACTCCGTCACTCAGGCCAAAAGTGGGGTTCTCTAGAATCCATGTCTGGAGGGCGGTTTCTTTTTGAACGTGCATCCCACAGGGATGGGCTGAAGCGTTTGCGGGGGGCAGCGGCGGTCAGGGCAAGAGAGAGGGCACTAGGGATGTGTCTCCTGAAGAAGAAATATCTGCTCACACAGGGGAAAGTGAAAAGGATGATCCAGACCCGCTCTGAGTAGATGGTGGGCCCCGCTCACGACTCACGGGCAAGAAATGGGAGACGGGCTGATGGGGTCAGAGCCCAGAGGATCCCGGGGGGTGTGAGCCCACGGGGAAACTGAGGCGGGGCTGGGCAGGGAACGACTTGCCCACAGAGGATTCACCAGGTGGGAAGTGCTGGGTGAGAGGAAGGGAGGAAACCGGCAGAGCGAAGCCTCGGAGGCCGGGTTTTGTCCTCTGGCGTTTTGCCCAGGATTCGAGGGGAGGGCTCTTTGAGGACTTTTCCAATTACAGAGGGAAATAGCACCGAGTCTTCTCTTCCCTAAGCTCTCTACAGGAACTGTATCGGGCTTTCTAGGCTTTCACTGTTATTATCTTTATTTTCTTAACCTGCCAGAGAGGGAGGGAGGGAGGGAGGGAAGCAAGGCACTCTCAGGTAACTGATGACACGCTCAAGCCCAAAGCCGTGTGGTGGCGGTCACTGATGTAGACACAGTGGTGGCTCCCGCAGCTGGTGGATGACAGAAAAAACATTACGCGTGTGTGTGTGTGTGTGTGTGTGTGTGTGTGTGTGTGTGTGCAGGCCCATGAAGAAATTCTGAAATACAGCCGCTAAGTGGAGTTTCCTCAGAAGGGCTTCCTAGCAAGTCTTGCCTGGGGGCAGAAGACATAGATAACGGTCAGAGGAGCTGCCGGCTAAGTGCTTCCCGTGAGAGCAAAGCCAGACCTGGCGCCAGCAGAGATGCCACAAATAACTGAAATAGGAAGAGCTCTATCCTACCCATCAACTGATTGCACCTAAAACGTTCTCAGAGACGCCAGCCTGCAATCGCCGGCTCTTGTCACGAGCAAGCGAGAGCTTGCTCTCTGCCCGAATGGTCCAGGCTCTGTGCGGACGCTCGGTTTATTTTATAAACCCGTCAGATCAGATTCTCCCAGTGAGGCTGCTCTCTGTGGCTTCTGCACTGGCCCGGGACAGTTCCTGCTTCTGGAGGAACAGAAATGGTCCCGTGATTAGTTTTCGCTCGTGGAGGCAGGACTCGGGGACCTGGGGACCTAGCGTGTTGGTGAGCAGAGCTGGTGATCAGTACATTTCAAGATTGTAAAGAGCAACCCAACCAGACTCCTGGCGGTGTGGCTTGAAGCCGTCATCGCCACGAAAGGCTTTTTGGGAGTGGGTGGCCAGGACCACAGGCCATCTGGGAAGTCACTGCCCAGGTGGGGCCTGTCTCTACTTCACCTCCAGGTGTTGTTCTTCTGGTCCTGCCTGGGGTTTTACAGCATGTGAGGGTTGGGCTAGACTGTCGTTTGAGAGGAGCACAGTTGGCTTTAAACTTCCAAAGCTTCCAGAGGGAGGGCAGGCTATCTTGGATCAGAGGCCAAGGGGACAACATGGCTCACGGAATGAATAGTAGGCTTGCTGTGTGTGCTAAGTCACCTCAGTCGTGTCTGGCTCTTTGGGACCCCATGGACTGTAGCCTGCCAGGCTCCTCTGTACATGGGAGTCTCCAGGCAAGAATACTGAAATGGATTGCCACGCCCTCCTCCAGGGGATCTTCCCCACCCAGGGATCAAACCAGCATCTCTTATGTCTCCTGCATTGGCAGGTAGGTTCTTTACCGCTAGAGCCACCTGGGAAGCCCAGTAGTAGGCTTAGTTCCAGTCAAAACTCAAAATCCATGTGCCTCTCTGAATACTGAATATCTGGGAGACGGAGGAGGGAACATTTGTGTCTTGAGTTGAAGTGTTCAGTTTCAATGACTCCTGGGCATATGCAGTCTCAGAGTAAAATCCGTATTTCCTATGAGTGATTTTCTGCCTTGTTCTGATAAGATAGCCAGAGTGGACAACGAATGATCAGAATACTCTGTTCGTTCCTTCTTTGGCCTGTTCTCTTTGCACAGAGAAAAACTGTGTCCCTAGTTTGAGGCGGTAAAGCTCATCCTAGCCAACCAGCTCCCAAAACCAAGGGCTGGGTCTCCAGTGCAGCCAGATTAAAAGGTGAGGAGGATTCAGACTCACAGAAAGTTCGAGCTAGAAAGAATCTTCTAACCATCTGCCCTAGTCCAACCCCCAAGTCCAGGCACAGGGTCTCCTGCTATTGGCCTAAGTGTCTACTTACATATTAAGGAGAGCACATTTTCTTAGTCATACTTCGTGCATTTTATATTCCACTTTCCCGCCTGCGAAAAAGACTTCTATAGAAGGGCATAGAGGGATAGATAAACAAACCTCTTGATTGCCTGAAAGTTTGAGACTTAGGACAAAGTGGAAAGGAGCCAGGTGCTGGGCCCACAGCAGGCACTTTATAAACACTTTTGAAGGTACAACCCAGGCAAGTTCTGGTTTTGATCATGATTCTCCAGAAAGTGATAGCGGCAGTTCTTCCTGGGGAACAGGTACAACTGGGGGGTCTTTAGCAGCTGCCCACACCATCCATGCCAACAGCCGTGATCTGGAGGGTGAGTCTGGGCCACAAGTCCAGCTGAGTTGCACAGGATAGCTACGCGGTGCTCCACAGTGGCTTGGAGAGGTTTGTTTGGGACTTGACCTCTAAGACCTGATTGTGCTTGGAGACGCTGAAAGCCTACTTCAGTATCAGGCTAAACCCAGATACTGGGAAGCCTTGGCACTGAGATCCTTTTCTGCTTATTGAAAGTAAAAGTGAAGTCGCTCAGCTGTGTCCGACTCTTTTCAACCCCGTGGACTGTAGCCTGCTAGGGTCCTCCATCCATGGGATTTTCCAGGCAAGAATATTGGAGTAGGGTGCCATTTCCTTCTCCAGGGGATCTTCTGGACCCAGGGATCAAACCCGGGTCTCCCTCATTGTAGGCAGACGCTTTACTGTCTGAGCCACCAGGGAAGTCTTATTCTGCTTATTACATGGCCGTAAACATTCCTTTAACTTCAGTTCAGTTCAGTTCAGTCGCTCAGTTGTGTCCGACTCTTTGCGACCCCATGAACCGCAGCACGCCAGGCCTCCCTGTCCATCACCAACTCCCGGAGTCCACCCAAACCCATGTCCATTGAGTTGGTGATGCCATCCAATCATCTCATCCTCTGTCGTCCCCTTCTCCTCCTGCACTCAATCTTTCCCAGCATCAGGGTCTTTTCAAATGAGTCAGCTCTTCGCATCAGGTGGCCAAAGTATTGGAGTTTCAGCTAGACATTAGGGAATCCAAGGTGACCTTCTCCTCCGAGGCGCCTACATCCTTAGAACTCTTGGGCTTTTCAAGCCACACTTCCTCCTAGGGACGGCCTCCTAGGGGCGCCCTCCTCAAAGGGAGAGCCTGGGGTGTGTGACTCACACTCCTTTGCACAAGGAAAGGTGTTTGTGCTGAAAGTTTAGGGACTCTGGCTGCTAGCTGCTGTGGGACCCTAAACAATGGTCCCATTTTAGGGCTTTGTCAGTGACACCCCTCCAGAGCTTGGCTCGCTCCCCCTTTGGCTTGATAAACAGACTGCATAGCATCCATTCCAGAAAGCTGACCAACCCGCACCTCATCAGGAGTGAGCTCCATCTCCTCCTTCACATCCCGGTAGGACCCCTTCTTCCTCTGCCCGGTCACCTCCACCTCCTACCCCACCTCCGCACAGCACAGTGCTGGTGGCACCGAGCCAGGGTTGGCTAGCTATTTGTCTGTCCCCTCCCGAGGCTATGAGGTTTTTATAATTTTATTTATTTATTTTATTTTTGGTTGCGCTGGGTCTTGGTTGCCTCGCTCGGGCTTTCTCTAGTTGCGATGAGCAAGGGCTCCTCCTTGTCGCAGGGCATGGGCTTCTCACTGTGGTAGCTTCTCTCATTGTGGAGCATGGGCTCCAGGGCACGCAGGCATCAGCAGTTGCAGCTTATGGGCTCCAGAGCAAGGGCTTAGTAGTCGTGACTCAGGGCCTTAGTTGCTCCAGGGCATGTGGGATCTTAGTTTCTGGACCAGGGATCAAACTTCACATCCCCTGCGTCGGCAGTGGATTCTTATCCACTGGGCCGCCAGGGAAGTCCTAGGCTCTGAGGTGTTGAGGATGGAGCTTCTGTGTCTTTATACCGCAGATTCACGCCTGGGGCATGGTTGGCGCTCTTGCTTGGTGGTGCTACAGAATAAGTCACCGCCTATGAATTCAGGAAGGAGCAGACCAGAGAGCCGGGGCTTCCGGTTGAGGCGGATGGGATGAGAGATCTGATGGATACCAGGAGGATTGCCCCCAAGCCCTCTGGTTAGAGATGTTTGCAGGGGCAGTTCCTTGAAGGTGTGGGGAGAGGGCTTGGTAGGAAGCGAAACCCAGCAACCGACTAGGAATACTCTGAAACAGAAAGCCCGCCAGCCTCTGGCCTTTGCTGGCTATTCACAGGTCGTCCTGTTGACAGGAAAGAGGAACTCACTTTATTTGGCAGTAAGAGCCTAGGCCTGCCACATAAGCTGGGGGAAAGAGGGGCTTTGGCTTTGTTTTGTTTTCTGAGAAGCCCTGGTTTCCTCCTTTTCTTGCCTCATGTCCCTGGTTCTCAAACACACGTGTGGTCTGCATCAGATGGCCCTTATCAGCATCGAGGGCCTGACCTTCAAGCTGCCTTGGCCGTGAAGTCCAGCTTCCTCTGAGAGTCCTTAATAGCCCTGGAGTGGGTGGCATAAATAGGCCTGGGAAAGGCAAACAAAACAACACAAAAAGATTGAAAATAGGATAAAAGACACTACCCCGTGATCCGGGAAGTACAGGCTCCTGTTAATACTGATCTGTGCGTAAAGAAGAAGGGCAGGAAACTTGATTTCAGTCATCAGGAATCTGGGTACAGGTCATCACAAGATGTTCAGATGATCTAGGAGGCGGGATTTGGTATTAACACTTGAACTCGATGATAACCCCATAGAACTTGGCTTCCTTTCTAGTCCCTGTTCCAGGGAGAGGCTGTAAACTTTGGCCTTCCTTCTAAGGGCACTCCTAGCAGTAAGTACAGTTAACTGTGCTGTGTACCAGCTGTACAAAGGGGCTTTACCTGCTTCTGTCCTAATTGCTAGCACTATCCAGCTGGTGGAAAGGACTGGACCACTAGAAAACCGGGAACACACACAGCCGGTAAGAGGAGGTTGGAGGGACTACGCTCCTTGCATTCAGATTGCCACCCTTCTCCATCAACAACTCTGAGCACATTCAGAACACGACAGTCCAGCATCAGGACCCAGTAAGAGTCATGGAAAGAGCGACGAGGGGGTTGTCCTATAGAGCTGGTTGCCCTGAGTCCCGACGCCTCCCTTTAGATGTGTTGCGTGAGAGCAGGTTCATTGCATTTTTTTTGAAGTTCGATTCTCTCATCCATTAAACAAGAGATAATATTGACTTAAATGATTTAGTGGATGCCTGACCCGCGTCAGCACTCTAGGACCCGATGAGTAAATGGCGTTCATCCAGACGCATTTCTCAAAACTGTGCTATCACGTCTCTGTCACGTGAGTCTCATAAAAGGCGGACAGATTCCGCGTAGGGTGATACGATGAACGTCTCCGATCGTCTTTTCCTGATTCAAGTGTGTTGAAATCTGGAAGGGAGACTGCAGAATTACCGGGTGATGGCGTATTTCATTACTGGTGGTGATGTTTGCTTTAGGGCGTGGAGGGAACACCAGAAACTGCCTCACTGCAGAACAAACTCTCTCTTAGATTAACGTGCAATTGCAGGTTTGCTGAGATTCACTCAGAGATCATATCTCCTTGCCCTGACTCACAGGGTTAGCTTTGCCAGCTGCACTTTGCATTTTCGTCACAAGGATCTAAGATTCTCTTGCTTTTACTGGAGGAGGAGGCAGGATGGGCTTCTTTTTTCCCAGATCCACAACTGCACTCCCTGAGTCCATCCAGATAAGCAGGGTTACCTGGCAGAGGGTGGAGAAGTTTGGTGACGACAATGCTCAGGATAGATTGTTTTGAGTAGGTCAATGTCGTATAAAACTTAGACACAGGTCATGTGCCTATGGGGGCTTCCCAGCTGGCGCTAGTGGTAAAGAATCCACCTGCCAAGGCAAGAAACATGAAACACGGGTTAGATCCCTGAGTCGTGAAGATCCCCTGGAGGAGAGCATGGCAACCCACTCCAGTAATCTTGCCTGGAGAAATCCGTGGACAGAGGAGCCTGGTGGGCTACAGTCCGTGGGGTCGCAGAGTCAGACACGACTGAAATGGCTTAGCACATATGTAGACATATATCTATATTTTAAAGATGCTTTGCAGACAATTCCATCCTGAGTAATGAAGTGGAGATGTGGGAGTGGGTGGGAGGTGCCAGGAGAGGGTTTTATTCTATTTACCTCATTGGAACTGATCCAATTAGATAAGAAAGACTCCTCTCTTGTCCCTTAGGTATAAAGAATTCTGTTCAGAAAGAGAGAAAATAAGCTTTAGCACACAGGAAATTACCTTTAAAATTGTTTTTTAATTGGTGTATAGTGGATTTACAATGTTATGTTTGTCATAGTTATAACTATAACTGTAGCTATAGTGGTTCAGTTATACATACCTTCATTCTTTTTCAGATTCTTTTCACATATAGGTTATTACAGAATATTGAGTAGAGTTCCCTATGCTGTACCGTAGCTTCCTTATTAGTTATCTATTTTATATATAGTAGTGACTATATGCTAATCCCAAGCTCCCAATTTACACGCCCCCCCACCTCCCATGTCCCTTTTGGTAAAGAAGTTGGCTTTCAAAATCTGTGAGTGCATTTCTATATTATAAATAAGTTCATTTATATAATTTAAAAAATTAGATTCCACATATGAGTGATATCATATGATACCAGTCTTTGACTTCACTTAGTATTACAATCTCTGGGGAAGAGCTAAGAATTGCTTCTGTGATGGCAGTTTTGGAAAATGGTTTCTATTCTGAGAGCATAAACTCTTAAAAAAAGTGTTAGTCTCTCAGTCGTGTCTGACTCTTTGGGAGAAGGAAAGAGCTACAGCCCACCAGGCTCCTCTGTCCATGGGATTCTCCAGGCAAGAATACTGGAGTGGGTTGCCATTTCCTTCTCCAGGGGATCTTCCCAACTCAGGGATCGAACCTGGGTCTCCCACATTGCAGGTAGATTCTTTACCATCTGAGCCACCAGGGAAGCCCTATAAAAAGGAGGACCCATGTAGGAGGAAGATGGGAATATAGCCGTTGCCCATAGAGCTAACGGCTCCGGCCCCGGGCTCTGACACTGGTACAGACACAGGTGCGCTTTTCTGTGGGAGTTCAGCCCCAATTTCCAAAGCCTGCCTCCTCCTCCCATCTCACCACATCTCTTGTCCTGACTCAGTGACGGGCCTTTGCTGTTTCAGGGAGTTCTGACCATCTCTTTTCTAATCTGTTGGCATCCGTCCGGGGCAGAGTGGTTGGGTGGGGGGAGGGAGGGCTGTGTTTGTCTTAAAGCTGTGAGTCATTTTGGAGTATTAGTGTTCTTGGAGACTGATTTTCTCTTACTCAGATTTCCAGAGAGAGAGGCTTTACGAAGTAATAACAAACCAAGGCTCCTCTTTGCCAAAGATTAAGTGAGCCAGGCTTGCACGCTTGCAAAAATTCAATAGCCGTATCAACTGAACTTTATCTTTCCCTTGTAATTTCCATGGTCCTCCAGCTGGCTCAGTGTTTCTGCTTTGTTTTTGCTGCCAAGAGAAGCAGCTTTAACATCCCAGGAAATGTACCGTTTGTACCTAGAAGCATAGAACTTGATTGGTTGGTCCCAGATCTTTACCGTAGGTCACGTTATGGGATGTGGTTGAGTGTTTACATGAAAGCTCTCATCCCCACAGGTAAGTGTTTCACAGATCACACAGCACTTGCATACTCAGAACAGCAGAAATCGCAAGACGTCAGCCCTGGAGGAAGCCTTGAGAGTCTAGCCCACTTGATTTTGCATCCCTGGGAGCAGAGTTGATGTTTCAAAACAAAGATGCTTTTTGGAAGGGCAACATATTAATTTTTTTTTTTTTTTGGCCATGGCAAACAGCGTGTGAATCTTAGTTCCTCCACCAGGGATCGAACCCATGCCCCCTGCAGGGGAAGCCCAGAATCCTAACCATTGGACCCCCAGGGAAGTGCCAGCACATTCCTTTTGATACAGTCAAACCATATGTGAAGGAGAGTGTCTATGCTTTTCCCGAGAGCAGGCCTTTCGGGAGCAGGTGGTGGGAACAGGTCATGCGCCGGGCAGTGGGAGACCCTGCAGACAGCCCTCCACTGCACCCCCCAGGCCCTTCCCCCGGCTGTCCTGCTGCGGTTCCCATGGCCTCGCCCCAGCCAGACTCCAGGGCCCATCAATCAGCACTCCCCCTGCCACCACTGCAGAAAGGAGTCCTGCGCTTCTGGCTGGCGAGATCGGTTTCCCAGCCACAAAGGCACCTTTGGCTCCTGGAGACCAGCCCTCCTCCCTGGTGACCAGACCATTGTTCTCCTCCAGAACAGTCATCACTCACGGCTGTTCAGAGGCCAGAGAACAGAGTCACTTTGTCTCTGTAGCCAAGAAGGGCCCTGCATGGCTTCTGTACAGATGGGGAGGTGGCAGCAGAGGAGGGGGCACCCTGGAGGCAGAGATTGCAGGCTGGTCCTCCACAAGGATGCCCGTGGGCACAGCCTGCGAATCCAGGCCACACTTTGCTTCCCACATGTCCTGATGTTTCTAACCTGCAGAGATTCTTTGTCAACTTGCCGAGCTCTGTGTCTCCAGAGGTCTGTCTGCGGAGCCATTTGCAAATCTGCAAAAATTGACTTTATGTGCCAAGGTGGGCCTGCCAGGGCTGGGGCCTTGGGACCTTGGGGACCAGCGGTCTTAGAATCATTCCATACATGCCCAACCCCGACAGTGATGCTGCTGGTGACTCAGGGATTCTAGTCCCACAAAAGCCAGCCATCCCCGTCCTTGTGGTTTTCTTTTTCTTGTCTTTCCTCCCTCCCTCCTTTCCTTCCTTGCTCTTTTGTTTTTTGGATGTGGGCCATTTTTAAGGTCTTTACTGAATTGGTCACAATATGTTTTGGCTTTTTGGCTACGAGGCATGTGGGAATCTTAGTTCCCCGACCAGGGATCGAACTCACACTTCTGGCATTGGAAGGCAAAATTTTAACCACTGGACCCCCAGGGAAGCCCTTTCTTTGCTCTTTTAGTTCTTTGATTCTGGGAAACTATTAAATACAGTAGAAGAAAAGGAACACACCAAAAAGATGACAAGTTTTGGATTTACAAAATGAGCCTGCAAGAGGTTTCTTGTGCTTTATTTCTCAAATCTTCCCTCCTTCCAGTCTCACATGGGCACAGGGCGCCTCTCCCTTTGGTGGGAACTTGTGGTCTAGGGTTGAGGTCCACAACTCCCCAGGGTCCTGAGTGCTTCCTGAATTTCTGGGGTCACTCGCTCTTTGTCCAGACGCTGCCCCCAGACCTCTGCACCTCCCTCCCCACAAAGGCAACACCAGGACTTGCTTTGCCTCCTTGTCTCGCTCCCTTGTCTCGGGAAGGCGCTGACTGTAGGCAGGATGACTCATCTCTTTGTCATCCTCTCGCCCTACTCGGCCCGTCCAGCTGTTCCCATCGCTTCTGTGCAGCAAGGATGGAATGTCACATGGTCTGTGTGAGGCTCTTTGGCACTGGGTCAGCTCCAGGCCTCGCAAGGCCAGAGAAGCAGAGGAAGATAAGGACTGACAGAAGACAGACAGGCTCCGACTGTCCCAGAGCAGAAGACAAAAATACGCCCCTTCTGCTGAGTCTTCAGTTGCAAAAGGGTCTGAGGCGCTGCAGCTGTTGGGTCCTTTACCCTCAGGCCTAAGTGCATCCCTCCCCCTATCAGCCCACTCCCTGCCCAGGGGGCCCCTCCCCCCATCTGTCCAATGAATGCAAAGGTCTTAATGCTCCACTTGTCACTTTGCAATTTTCCAGCATCTAGACTTCTGCTTCATGTAGGGCCCATTCACGTGCCCCTTGAATGTGCTCCATTCAAGAAGGACCTTGAATTCTTGAAATGACAGTCACTTGATGACGGGCATCCAGAGAAAAGACAAGCCCCCCATCTAGGGGGAACGAACTTGCTGGAAGCCCTGGCTTATTGTCAGACAAGAGGAAGAGGAGCCAGGTTCCCCAGTCACAGGCTGGTTCATTGCTTCATTCAGAATTTCTGCCAAGAGCCCTGGGCAGGCAGACCTCTCCCCATCCCAAGGCTTAGCTGAGATAATAAAGCTGGGACACCTACAATGTGAAACATGATTAACAGCAGGAAGAGAGAGGGGGAATGTGTTTATGAAGAGCTATTTTTAAAGATTCAAAGTACTGGGATAACTGGGGAAATTTTGAGAAAGGGGAAACTGGAGGAATGCTGAGCACCAAAGTCAGGGGTGATGGCCTGTGATCTGAAGACTCCCCACTCCGGGTCCTGTTCGGATGCCCTCAACCCCTAGGTCTTCCTTCTGAAGCTGCCTGAGACCAGCACATGCCAGCAGGCTTCCTGCTCTGGGTGAGAAAAGGTCCCACCCCACTCCCCAGCCCCTGAGAACACCCTGCCCTGCCCGGGAAGGGCCTCCCCCGGGGACAGGCCAAACTGGAACAAAGACCCAGATCCTGGCTTCTTTCTATTTCTTGCGTAGAGAGGGAGGGGCGCGCTGGTTGGCAAGACGCCCTCTGAGCCCGAGGAATCTTCCCGGACAGTTCCGTCCCCCTCCTCCTCCCACAGCTCTGTGCGCGCTTTGCCTGTCACCAGTAGCCCCAGGAGGTCACTGGGGCACAGATCGGCTCCCACCAGCCTCCTGCTCCGTGTTTTCTCATCCTTGCTCTGAAGGGGGCTTGTGGCCATGTGAGAGGACAGCATCTCTAACAGAAAGGAGCCCGAGCCAGCGCCGGGGTCCAAGTCCTGGGTGCTCCGAACCAAGCGGGCCTTTCGGATGCTTGGGATGAAGGGAGTGGGAGGGGTGGGAGCAGAGTTGTTGTGACTGAGGGGAAATGAGTCAAGGGAAGAAGAAGAGCCCTGGTTTAATCCTTGCCGACGAGGGAGCGAGTGAGGCTGCCAGACCACAAAATAACACCCCAACCGACTAACCCACTGTGAGCAGCTGAGGGCCGGAGCCCTAGCTAGGACCAGGCAGATGGAACCAGGGACGTGGGGCCAGGAAGATTTGACTTTGAACACCCAAACCAGATGCCGCCCCTCCTCTCTGCAAAACTGCACTTCATAGGGCCTAAAGGAGGCCGGCTTCCCGATGGAGCAGGGAGGCAGTGGTGGAGGAGACTTCCCTTTGTTGGACAAGGAGATGTGGAAGTCCTCCGGGACTGGGCTCAGGCCATCTGAGGAGAGCTGGCTCTGAGATATGCCAACCCCAGATCTACTATGATTTCCTCTAAAAAAGTCAGAGAGCGGACGTTGCTGTGGGTCCATCTAGTCAACCACAGGGCAGGAGCTCACTTCAAGGGAAACTGGGTTGCAGCCAGTGCCAGAGGTGGTGTCAGCCTTCAGCCCACAGACATGTCTGAACAAAGCCATCTTCCGGCAACCCGTGTCCATCGCTAGATGCATGGATAAGCAAGATGCGGTCCATTTACTCAGTGGGATATTATCCAGCCTTAAAAATGAAGGAAAGTCTAACCCATGTTATAGCTCGGACGGACCTGAGATCATCACGCCCAGTGAAATGTCAGACGCAAAAGGACAGATATAGTAGACGTCCGTTTACATGAGGCACCTGGAGTAGTCGGATTCATGGAAAGAGTAGGCAGGATGGTGGTTTCCAGGGGAGCAGGGATTTGGGGTTTTCAGGGTACAGAGCTTCAGTCTGGGAAGACGAATGTTTGGAGTTGGATGGTGGTCATGGTTGCACAAGAATGTGAGTGAACTTAATGCCGCTGAACTTCCACTCAGAAGTGGTTAAAACGGAAAATATTTGTGTTCTGTGTATTTAACCACAAATATATATATATGAGAACAAAAACACCATCTCCCAGACGCTGGCCGCGGCCTCTCCTGCCCTGGGAGCCAACGCGGGGAGGACCGACTGGCTTCTGAGCTCTGCTGCCCGCGGGGACCTCTCACGTCTCACGCTTATTTCCCCCTCTTCTTCCAGAATTTGCGGGACGCTCAGAGGAAATGATGAGCGCAATGAAGACAGAGTTCCTGTGCGTGCTGCTGCTCTGTGGAGCTGTCTTCACGTCGCCCAGCCAGGTAGGTGTGCATTCGTGTCTGTGCTGGAACACACTGGGACACACTCCCCTCGGTGGACAAGGCTTGAGATCCAGGCTTCAGGCGGGAACCTGCGCATCATTCTGGCTCGAGTAAGCTCCGCCGCTCGGTGGTTTCTTTGGAGCTGTTTTCAAAGGATTTGCTTGAATGAACCCACGAAGTATTTTTTTTTTTTTACAAGTTTTTTTTGGCCGTGCTGGGTCTTTGCTGCTGCACCGGGGCTTTCTCTAGTTTTGGAGAGCAGAGGCTACTCTGTTGCGGTGCATGGGCTTCTCAAGGCGATGGCATCTCTTGTTGCGGAGCATGGGCTCTAGGCGCACCGGCTTCAGCAGGTGCAACACAGACGCTCGTAAGTTGTGGGTCTCGGGCCCTAGAGCGTGCAGCCTTCAGTACCTGTAGCTCCCGGGCTCTAGAGCACAGGCTCAGTAGTGGTGGTGGATGTGCTTGGTTGCTCCGTGGCACGGGGGATCTTCCCAGACCAGGGATCGAACCTGCCTTGGCAGGTGGATTCTTATCCACTGAGCCACCTGGGAAGTCAGAATCTGTGAAGTTTTTATAAAACTGCAGGCGCTGTGAGCAAGCTGCCCGTGTATTGCTTACCATCTAGTTAGGACGTGCTCTCCAAAGATTCCCAGCAGCTAAGAGCATCATTCAGGCCAAGCCCATGATTCAGGCCAAGTGAGCGATGCCCACACAGCAGGATTTTAGAGACGGGGACACAGAGGAGATGGCGTGACGGCACACATCCCCACTAACCCACGGGTGGCTATTTTCATGTACAATTAATTAAAATGAAATGAAACTTAAACTCACTTCAGTTACATGACATAGGAGTGCTCAGTCATCACGTGTGACCAGCGGCTGCCGTATTGCACGGCACGGGTATTAAACCTTTCACCACTGAGAAAGTCCTTCTGGACAGGACTAGGCTAGAAAGGGAAGAAGGATCAGAGGGAAGACAGGTGTGCACAGTGCACCTGGACCAGGTACTTGAGAGGAGTGCTCTGGACAGGTGGGTTGGTGGCGGTCTTCTGGTTTGACCATCTTGATTCTTCAGACACCTGCATGCGCTAACCCTTCCTCCGCCCCTGGTTTCTTTGCAGGAAACCTACAGACGACTCAGGAGAGGCGCCAGATCGTACAAAGGTGAGATGTCGCTGGGGTGGAGGGTGGTCCACAGACGCAGGGTCAGGGTCAGGGTGCCTGAGGCTCCAGCGGGGATTTTCTTCCACGTGACCTGCTTACTCAAGCTCCATGAAAGTCAGAGTCTGGAGAGATGCCTGTGTCCTCTCTTATCACTCACACAGGAACAGGTATGCTGGCAAGGTGCCAGGATGTCAGGGAGTCACACACTGCTGGGAGCCCAGTGGCCCAAAGACCAGTTACACAGTTGAGAATGGAGCCCAGAGAGCCTGAGTGACTTGCCCAGGGTCACACAGCCCCCAGGCCGCAGGGTCCTCCAGGGTCTTTCCCTGGGCTGTGATCCCCTTCCCCCCCAGAATCCATGCAGCATCTCTGTTAACTAACTTCTCTGTGCCTTCGTTGCTTTGGTTGGTAATTCAGAGATGACCAACCTGGGTTTCTTTATTTCACGGCAGTGCTGTGGGAAGATCTTCTCTGTAAGGCCATGTCTAGAGTTGAGACTAAAACTGCATGCACCATTCCCACTAGGATCCCAAGAATAAAAGATGCTTAGGCCCGAGTGTCTTGAACCTGATATGAAGAACTGCAGGTCCCAAATTACCCCTCCTCCCTCAGGACCTACTTCCCTTGGGTCTGGAAGGCTCTGCAACACCCGCTTAAGGTGGAAGCTTCCCCAGAGTGAGTCACGGCTTAACTCTCACTGCCTTTGGCATCAGACAGCTCGGCCTTTCCTGCCCTCCTATCTTGGCGCCAATGGGCCCGCTGAAAGAACGGCAGTGCCACTGACCATGAGCCCATGTCACTTCTTCAATCCACTAAAAGTTATAGACTTTTTGAGCTGGCATTCTGATTTGCAAACAGAGAGAGAAAAAGGGAACACCTATTAATGGGACTCTTTCAACTATTTTCATTATATCAGAAATACTAACGGAAGTAGCACATTTTCTGCATAGATTAAAATATCACTTTTCTTTGATTGGGGCCAGAATTGCATCATCTCAGTGTGAAAATACTCATGTGAATCAAAAGTTCTTGTAGGCAATTGCATACATGTGCCTCTTTTTTGATGAATTAAAATGAAAAATTAGAGTATTACTTAATAAATGTGTCTTGATGAATAAATTCTTTCAAAATAAGGTCCCATCAGAGGAAAAACAATTAAAGAGCTCTTTCTTAATTGTTTTTCACAAGTGGGTTTCATGTTTCAGTGAAACTAACATAAGGAGACAGTAGAAATACGTCATTATATTTTATTACTTATTTCAAGAAAATAACTGATTTTCATGGGAAATTAAATGTAAAGGTCACATAGTCATATGGAAAATAATATTGGCACATCCCCCTAATAAGCTGGATTTGAAAGTGGTTTTTTTTTAATTTTAAATGAAAGGGGTCTTTGGTGACAAAATATGGGATATTTGTTGTCTTCTGCTGAGAGCAAGGAAGGAATAAAGGATGGATTTTCCTGAGACTGAGCAGGACGAAGAGGGGAAGCGTCAGTGTGGGGTGAGTGGGGCCCTAAAGAGGCCGGCCTGTCTGTCGTTACAGTGACCTGCAGAGATGGAAAAACGCAGATGACGTACCGCCAACACGACTCCTGGCTGCGACCCCTGCTCAGGGGCAACCAAGTGGAGCACTGCTGGTGCGACGGCGGCCGGGCCCAGTGCCACTCGGTGCCCGTCAGAAGTGCGTGTCCATGGTCCCCAGCCCGCCCAGCCCTCTAACAGGGCCTCAGTTTGCTCATCTGTAAAATGGGAGAACAGTTGTATAGACTGTGGGGTCGGCTGTGAAGAGTCAATGAGTTTGGTTTCTGTAAAGTGCTCAGAATTGCGCCTGTGGGGAGGGTGCCCTCTCTTCAACTTTGACTCATGTATTCTTGGGGTGCCTGGAGAGTAATTTGGGGTTCTCTTGCTTCTACTTGGCAGGTTGCAGTGAACCTTGGTGTTTCAATGGGGGGACATGTCGGCAGGCCCTCTATTCTTCAGACTTTGTCTGCCAGTGCCCAGAAGGGTTCATGGGGAAGCTCTGTGAAATAGGTGAGTGGTGGGCGGGTGTCTATGAGATGAGGACCTACCAGGGGAAATCCTACCTGCAAAATGATGCAGAAAGGAGAGCAAAGTGTGGTGTGATGATGGAAGGGTCAGGGTGGGGTGGGATCACCTGAGGGTGGTCAGAGCCCCGGGATTGAGTCTGGAGCCTGGCGCTGCCTCTGCAGGGATGACAGAGGTGGCACTGAGCCCCTGTGGAAACTAAATGAAAAAGGGGCTCACGTGGGATGTGTCGTGTGTCCCACTTCCCATCAGATGCTACCGCCACGTGCTATAAGGACCAGGGTGTCGCCTACAGAGGCACGTGGAGCACGGCAGAGAGCGGGGCTGAGTGCGCCAACTGGAACAGCAGCGGCCTGGCCATGAAGCCGTACAGCGGGCGCAGGCCCAACGCCATCAGGCTGGGCCTTGGGAACCACAACTACTGCAGGTGAGACAGCCTCCTCGCCCCCAGGAGGGTTTCCTCTGGTGAGAAGCTGGGGCAGTCACGCAAAGACCTGTGTCAGGGTTTCCAGAGGAGCGGAACCCACAGGAGGTACACATATACAGAAACAAAGATATACATGCTCGTGGTGGTTCAGTTGCTAAGTCGTGTCAGACTCTTGTGACCCCTTGGACTGTAGCCTACCAGGCTCCTCTGTCCATGGGATTCTCCAGGCAAGAATACTGGAGTGGGCTGCCATTTCCTCTCCAGAAAGATATATCTATATATATAGATATAGATACATATATACCTATATAAAGAGATATAAATATATTTCTATCTACATAAAGAGATTTATTTTAAGGAGTTGGCTTTCATGACCGTGGGGCTGGCACGTCTGGAATCTATAGGCAGCCCCCTCCCCAAGCTGGAAACTCAGACCCAACTTGACACTGCAGTGTGAGACAGAATTTCTCAGCTTTTGCTCTTAATATGCCTTCAGCTGACTGGATGAAGTTAGCTGACCATATACACGAACCACATGGACACGTCCCTTTCCAGCACCACTAAGGCTGGCATTTGATCGAACGACTGGGTGCAATAGCCCAGCCAAGTTAACACATAGAGCGCATCATCACAATCCACCCCTTGTCAACGTGGCAGCCATATGCATCTCTGTAAACCACGTTTAATCTCCCAATAAAGGTGATTACAAAGTCATACCTCCACCCAACACGATCCGACTCTCCTATGTACAACAAACATAAATAACCCTCTCCCCAGAAGAGAGTGAGGCGTCCTTGGCCTGAGAAACAGGGTTAACTGTTCACTTCCCCTGGCCTTCCCGGCTGATTTTTCAGAAACCCGGACCAAGACTCAAAGCCCTGGTGCTACGTCTTCAAGGCAGGGAAATACGTCTCTGAGTTCTGCAGCACTCCAGCCTGCGCTAAGGGTAAGTGCAGCCTCCCCAGGGCCCCTACGGCCTCACGGAGTCCCAGGGGGGTGGGGTGGGGAAGGGAGATCTGGAGGACAAGGCTGATGGTCCTTCTGCAAATGAAGAGACAAAGGAGAGAATTGGTCAGTCACTTTGGCATCAGAGGAAGGAAGTCAAGAGGCTTAGGTCCTCATCAGGCTTGGCCTCTAACTAGCTGTTTGACCTGGAGCCACTCTCTGCACCCCGCTGACCCTCAGTTTCCTTGTGGACAGAGAAGATGGGGCTCTACCGGTGGTTTCCAGGCCTTTCGGGAGTGTGCAAGTTCTCTCTTGTTTGATTAATTGGCCTATTTCTCAAGATCTCGCTCTGTCTCTGAAGACTTTTAATGTGAGAAAATTTCCCAGATTTAAAAAGTACTCAGCTACAAAAAGGCACCATGAGTTCACTGGTGCTTTCCAAAATAATGATGCTATTTAATCACAAGTGTAAAAATATGTTTCAAAGTTCTAAATATACATGTATAAAAATGCACATTCAGGCTAAAAGTGATGCTGATAGACTTGTGAATTTGAGAGCTCTTTAGAATAACTTTAATCCTGGAGAAGGGAAGAGCTACCCACTCCAGTATTCTTGCCTGGAGAATCCCTGTGGACAGAGGAGCCTGGTGGGCTACAGTCTATGGGGTCGCACAGAGTCGGACACGACTGAGCGACTAAGCAGAGCACAGCACAGTGTAACTCTAAAGCATTGGCATAAACTGGGACTCACTGGTACCGATGCTCTCAAAGGCCCCTCCTCACTGGGTTACTGGTGCCTGCCAGTGTCCTGTGTCAGTTTCGAATGCGGAGAAAAGAGGGTAATATAGGGGCAAATATGCAGTATCCGAAGGTTCATACTCTTGCTTCCCTCCCAAGTCCAATAAATCCTTCAAGGCCCTGGCAGACAAAATCCGAGAAAACTGGGCCAGCCCACATGTCCCCCCCACAGAAGACCCCAGGTTGACAGCAACCTGTCAAGTAGAAACAAGGAAACCCTTAACAGCCTTCCAGGCAGCTCTAATCAATCCCCACTAGCTGAACTGGGCAGCCTTTCCTGAACCTGAATATCCCTCAGAGTCTCCCTTAACACAGCCCAGTGATGGGGGGGCTGGCACCAGATGGAACCGCTGACCACCCTGAGCAAAAGCATTTGAAGGAGAGTAAAGGCCCAGGTGGGCAGGCTGGCCCCCCCGCCCCGGGAGCCCCAAGCCACAGCCCCAGGCTTCAGGCCCTGCTGCAAACCCTACTTGCTGCTTGGGCACTTCAGCGGCTGTGTTTCAGTTTGGATTTCCTGCGTTCCAGTTGCAGAAGAAGATGGGGACTGCTACACTGGAAACGGGCTGGCGTACCGCGGCACCCGCAGCCACACCAAGTCTGGGGCTTCCTGCCTCCCGTGGAATTCCGTGTTCCTAACCAGCAAGATTTACACCGCCTGGAAGAGCAACGCGCCGGCCCTGGGCCTGGGGAAGCACAACCACTGCAGGTGCGCCGCCTGGGCCCCGGGGGCGTGTCCGCGCGGAGGGCGGGGCGGGGCCGACGCGGAAACTCACACGTGAAAGGCACGTGGGTGGGAGGCAACGGCTGCTATGGTCGGACCCATATCCCAAGCTAAGAGGGGCTGCCCTCACCTGCTCCATCCTCCCGAGGGACATCTGGGAGCACATCCCAGCACAGCTGGGAGATGAGAACAAAATGCAGAAAATAGGAGTGACTTCCTAGGTGGTGGTGGGGGATCTATGGCAGAGCCCAGCCCAGGGCTCAGGGTCGTCCCCCATCCCTCCCCGCTCCCCGCCCCGCAGTGGGCTGCCTTCCCCTCTTCTCTGGCTTGTGATGCGATTGGACACCATCCCTCCTCACGCCCAGGAATCCCGATGGGGACGCCCAGCCTTGGTGCCACGTGTGGAAGGACCGCCAGCTGACCTGGGAGTACTGTGATGTGCCCCAGTGCGGTAAGGCCAGCTCCCCTTACCCAGCATTATTCTTGCCCGTGTCCTCCGCCGCTTCCCACATCTGGGAAGCTGTCTGGTTCAGGCTACGCAGCGGCCCGCTTTTCAGGAAGGCTGGACCTGGGTGGGGAGGGGGCTTGCCAGGCTGGAGCCGTGGTGGATGGCGATGCTGTTGGGCAGGTGATGGGAGGGGCAGGAGAAAGGAAGGGATGCAGCCATTTCTCATGGATGGCATCGGGCTCCAGGCTGCTCTCTGGAAATGCCTTGTTAGCAGTGATGGCAGCCGGGATGCGGGGAGGAGGGAAGCAGAGGCTCCATCACTCTGTACAGATGCTGCAGAAGCGCAGCCGTGGGTGGAAACCTGGGTTCCCAGACGAGACACTGGCCTGGGGCTTGGGGACCTCGCCCAGGCCCGCAGGTCTGAAACTGCGCTCTGTCCTCCCCTCCGCAGTCACCTGTGGCCTGAGACAGTACAAGCGGCCCCAGTTCCGCATCAAAGGAGGCCTCTTCGCGGACATCACCTCCCACCCCTGGCAGGCCGCGATCTTCGTCAAGAACAGGCGGTCCCCGGGAGAGCGGTTTCTGTGTGGGGGGATCCTGATCAGCTCCTGCTGGGTGCTGTCGGCCGCCCACTGCTTCCAGGAGAGGTAGGGATGCACACCCAGCCGGCCTACCGTCCCGCTAAGGCCTCGGACCAGGCCCAATACGGAAGAGCATCCTCACACCCGTTTTTCCATTCAGGTACCCGCCTCACCATCTCAAGGTGTTCCTGGGCAGGACGTACCGGCTGGTCCCTGGAGAGGAGGAACAGATGTTTGAAGTAGAAAAATACATCATCCACAAGGAATTTGATGATGACACTTATGACAATGACATCGGTAAGATGTCCGGCTCTCCCTGGCTCCAGTTAGACCCCCCCAGACCCACACTGCCCTCCTCCTCCTCCCAGGCCCCCGGCCCCTCCCTCCTCTCCCCGGAAATCCCCACTCTCTTCCTCAATCCCCCTCTCCCAGCGCTGCTGCACCTGAAATCAGACTCGCTGACCTGCGCCCGGGAGAGTGCCTCCGTCCGCACCATCTGCCTCCCAGACGCCAGCCTGCAGCTGCCCGACTGGACGGAGTGCGAGCTGTCCGGCTATGGGAAACACGAGTCCTGTGAGTGGGAGGAAGTCGCTGTGCCATCCTGTCTGTCTGGGGGCAGCATCGGGGGCGGGTGCTGACCAGAGAGAGGAAAGAGCGGTCCTGAGAGTGTCCAGTCCAGCCCCGGGGCAGGCTCTGCCACTATGATAGTCTGGGCAAGTTCCTGCTAAGTGAAGCCCCGCCATCCACATTCCCAGCCAATGGCCCAGTCGGTCAAGAGAGAGGTCTGAGTGGCAGGAGAGCTTTAAGGGCTGAAGATTTCAAGGAGGTTTCGATAAGACATGGAGCGAGCTTAGTTAAGGGTGCGGTTCCTAAACTCTGCCTGCCACCCAGCAGCCCTCACCCTGCGCCTGGTGAGCCCTGTGATCCAGGCGTGGATTTTTCATTTCATGTTGCTCCAAGCCTCAGTTTCCTCATTGGTAAGAATGAATAGATTGTATGAGGCTTAAATGAGATATTAGGTTAAACCAGTGGTTCTCAGCTAGGGTGCTCTTGCCTGCTAGGCAACATGTGGCAATGTCAGTTATTGTGACGACCCAGGATGGAGGTTTATACCCACATTTAGTGAGTAGAAGCCAGTGAAGCTTCCTGGTGGCTCAGATCGTAAAGAATCCACCTGCATTGCAGAACACCCTGGTTTGATCCCTGGGTCGGGAAGATCCCCCGGAGAAGGGCATGGCAACCCACTCCAGTATTCTTGCCTGGAGAATCCCATGGACAGAGGGGCTTGGTGGCTATAGTCCACGGGGTTGCAAAGAGTCAGACATGACTGAGGGACTAAGCACGCGCGCACAAAAGCCAGGGATGCTGACAGACATCCGCAATACACAGTGCAGCCCCTGCAAAACCTGTTCAGTTCAGTTCAGTTCAGTCACTCAGTCGTGTCCGACTCTTTGCGACCCCATGACTCGCAGCACGCCACGCCTCCCTGCCCATCACCATCTCCCGGAGTTCACTGTTATCTGGCCCCAAATGGCACTTGTGCTGCTCTTGAGAAACCCTGGGTGAAACTCTATGAAATTGCCAGAGTTTGCCCACCCTTCTGCAGGTCAAAAGGGTAATATATTGGCAATTTCGTAGGATTCAACTTAATACACGTAAAAGATTAATCAGTATTAGCTATCATCACAAAGTTCAGCTTTCTCCTTCCAAAAGGTTTCTAAATAACTTTCCCTAAAGTCACAAGCTGTCTTCCTGTTCTCTTTCAGCTTCTCCGTTCTTTTCCGAGCGGCTGAAGGAGGCTCACGTCAGGTTGTACCCATCCAGCCGCTGCACTTCCCAACACTTGTTTAACAGGACCGTCACCAACAACATGCTGTGTGCCGGAGACACACGGAGCGGTGGGGACCACACAAACCTGCACGATGCCTGCCAGGTAAGCGCCGGCGGGTCTCTTCTCCTGAGCACCCCCCATCCAAGGGCTAAAGTGTTCCTCAGCCAACTGGTTCCTAACCAAGAAAAAAAAGTTACAGCCAGAAAGCAGTGATTCATCTGGGGCGGGGGATGGGATCTAGATGAGAGCCTCAGAGAATAAAGCAACTGGAGCCAAGATCAAAGTCACCCAAACTGAAGACATCTAAACGGCAGTAAATTTCCCCAATGTCTGCACCGGAACCCCCGCCTGGTACAGGATTTCCTGTAAGCCCAGGCAATTAAACAACTATCAAAGTGATGGATAAAGCCACACAAGTTAAGACAGCTTTGGTTTATGTGGGTGCTGGGGAATCAGGGTCTCTTGGTAGCGTGGGAGGAACGGCAGCTTCCTGGAAATAGGAGAGAGATGATCTGTGAGAAAGAAATTTTAGGAACTTGAATTCAGCCCTCTGATGAGGTTTCCCCCTGGGAAAGCACACCATTACAGGGTCTCTGGGTTGGCGTCCCCATCAGAGCTGGTACATACCTGTATTTCATGATAACTCTGAGTGTAAGACACAGACCAGTGTAAGGTAGGACCTAATGGAGCAAAGGAACCCTCAACGCGGGGCTGTTTTCACGTCCACTGTGCTGCGGGCTCTCACTGAGGCTGGGGGACGGGGGCGTGGCTGGAGGCAGTGGGGCTGCGCACTCCCACTGAGGAGTGCCCAGTTCTGATGCGGGGATCACACCCGCATCTCCTCCTCTTGCCTACGTGACAGCCTTTGGTCTCTTTTTGAAAGGTTTTCTCAGACACCTCCACCACCTAGCTCGACAGTCATAAAAGGTTGTGTGCAAAGTGAAACCGTGATCTATCAGCTAGCGTCAAGTTAAAAACAAGTCAATTCAATTAAATAAGACAATAACAGCTAATGATTGCCAAGAGTTCTACTCAATGCCCTACATTGTTCTCAGGAGCTTTTCAAGCTTTCTTCCAGTTAATTCCCATAACCTCATAAGGGAAGTACTATGATTTCTGTTTTAGATCATTATTACTTAGTATCATTCAGGTAAGAATACTGAAGTCCAGTGGCCTAGGGCCGCACAGCTAGTGGTAGCTTTACCACCCGGTGGGGATGAGGTATCGCTAGTGGTAAAGAATTTGCTTCCCAGTGCAGCAGACGCAGGAGACCTGGGCTCGATCCCTGGGTTGGGAAGTTCCCCTGGAGAAAGAAATGGTAACCCACTCCAGGATTCTTGCCTGGAAAAAGCCCATGGACAGAGGAGGCTTGCAGGCTACTGTCCATGTGATTGGAAAGAGTCGGACATGACTGAGCACTTGTCAGCAATGTCTGAGCTCAAGTCCACTTTACAACAAAACTACAACCGAATTCTGTAATGGTCCAAGATTGGGGAGGTAAAATTTCCCTCCCTGAAACTGAGCACGTTGAAGGATACATATTAGTGCCTCATATTAGTGGTATGTAGAATACATATCAGCACTACAAATATTCACCCTAACATCCCCACAAAGAGTCTGCACTTTTGCACACAGCTGACCTCTTCTCCCTTCTGCAGGGTGACTCGGGCGGCCCCCTGGTGTGTATGAAGGACAACCACATGACCTTGGTCGGCATCATCAGCTGGGGCCTGGGCTGCGGGCGGAAGGACGTCCCGGGCGTGTACACCAAGGTGACTAACTACCTGGACTGGATCCGAGACAACACTCGCCCATGACCAGGGACACCTGTTTCCCACTATGTCACAGAGACCCCGCTTCTCCCACCTCTGAAGACTCACCGCGGCAGGGCCTTCTTCACACAGCGGAAGTTGGGGGAGGGTGTAGTTTCACAGGTACTTTTCCATTTTGGAAGTTTTCAGGGCTTAAGGGCTGAACTGTACTGTCAGACGGGAAGATGGATAAACGCCAGTCCCTCGTGGAAAACCACTCCCCAGGGCGGAAGCCCGCTTCCTCCTCTATGCACACGAGCGTCTTTGGAAAGGGGACCACAAAGATGAAAGCATGTCTCAGTAGGCAAAGATAACTCGAGCCTTCGGGAAAGAAGGGTTAGACGTATTCTACTAGGAATAGAATGTCTATTTATAGTCCCAAGGAAGCCCAGCAGGAACCTCCTACCAGGGGATGGGCTGGCTGGCCAGACCACGTTCCTCGACTCCAGCCCTTAAGTCAAGTGTTGGGCTCTCCTTTTGCAGCTCTTGGAGGGAATCCTGTTGTGTATAGTGTAATTCTCTTTCTGTATATGTTTCATGATAGAACCAGGAGACACGTATCATTTTAATAACTGATAAACTAGGCTCTCGCATATTTATATCAGTTCATTTTTGTTTGTACTCTGTTGCCACTACCTGTATGATACCGTACTGGAATAATAAATTCTGATATATTTTTCACATATTTTCCCCAGAGTGGAATCTTTCTGTTACACACAGTACCTTCACAGCTTTTATTCCTTACTCGCGTCCACATTCTCGGAATCATTGGGAATATTTCCTTTCATGGGCTTCCTAGGTGGTGCTAGTGGTAAAGAACCCACCTGCCAATGCAGGAGACATGAGAGGAGAGTTTGATCTCTGGGTCGGGAAGATCCCTTGGAGTAGGAAAGAGCAATCCACTCCAGTGTTCTTGCCTCGAAAATCCCGTGGACAGAGGAGCCTGGCGGGCTACAGTCAGTAAGGTCACAAAGAGTCAGACACGACTGAAGCGACTTAAGCACGCACACACACATTCAGAAGAGGTGCTGTGCCAGGTGCTGAAAAGGTAAAAGGGAAGAAAGAACCTCTTGGTTTGACAGGGAAATGGGGATTCAGAGAAATAACAAGGCAGGGTGGAGATGAACCGCAAATGGTGGACAGAAAGTTTTGCTGAAATTCAGCTCAGGAAGGATTTAAGAATCTTAAGAACAGAGCTTCCCTGGTGGTCCAGTGGTTTAAGACCCTGTGCTCCAAATGCAGGGGGCCTGGGTTCAATCCCTGGCCAGGGAACTAGATCCCACATGCCAATGAAGATCTCATGTGCTGTACCTAAGACCAAAAAAAGAAACTTAAGGAAAAAATAGAATTGGGTAGGCTTTTCAAAAATTGAGCAAGATTTGGGCTGGTGGAGAGGAATGAGAAAGGCACTCTTTTTAAAATTTTTCTTAAAATTTTATTGAAGAATAGTTGATTTACAAAGTCGTGTTAATTTCTACTGCACAGCAAAGTGATTCGGTTATACACATATATACATTTTTTTCATATTCTTTTCCATGATGGTTTATTACAGGATACTGACTGTAGTTCCTGAGGCAAGGAGCTACCACTGCATGAAAATCTAAAGATCTGGAGGGCAAGAAAGGCAGGGGAGTGTGGGGAGGAATTGAGTTATATTTTGTCCAAAGTAAAGTTCATGAAGAAGAACGTAGGTTAGAATTAATGATGGCACTTTGAATGCTAAACTGAACTTTGGACTTAATTCTCTTGGCAGCAGGGAGCCGCAGACACTTGGGGTTAGAGCCGATGGCCCAAACGAGGCTCAGGGAAGATATTCACAGGAGGGGAGTAGGTAGGAAGACACCCTGGACAGGACTCCAAGGGAAAAGAGGAATGAGTCAAAAAGATGCTGACACAGATTGGGACTGACGTATACACACCGCTATATGCAAAATAGATAACAAATAAGAACTGCTGTATAGTGCAGGGAACTCTACTCAAAACTCTGACCTACATGGGAAAAGAATCTAAAAAAATAAGAGTGAATATACGTAAACATACTGATTCACTTTGCTGTATACCTGGAACTAATACAACGTTGTAAATCAACTATATTCCAATAAAGAAATTTTTTTTTAAAGAATTCACTCCCAGACCAGTCCACACAAGTATGTTACTTAAGCAATGCTGCTTCCCCCTTCTCTTAGACTTTCTTTCTGCTCCTGAGATGTAACGCATACCCCTGCTTGCTGCCTGACAGTTTGTTATCACTGACACCCTGGATCTAAGAATAAACCTGATGATGTAAGGCTTGCTGTTGGGTTATGTGCCGACAGTTTCCTGGCGCAAACGTGGTCGTAGTTCTCTCTCCTCTCTCTCTGGAGAGGCGGTCAGAACTGCTCAACTTAGAAGTTCTTAAAAGAATAGTTTCAACTCACAGAAGAAAGAGAATCTAAAGCCCAGAATCTTGATTCCAGCGGTGGGCGGTGGGGAGGGGGCATTTATCTGACAATGCTCTGTCCCGGGACCAGTTCAGTAAGTCACAGATTTCCTGACTTCAGCCTGTGAAAGGGGCAGGTTTTGTCTTAGGTAAATGTGCACCTTAGCCCTCTGGGGAGAAGACGGCTGGAAGACAGTGGTAAGGAAGACCCCTGTAACCGCAGCTCTGGTCGGAGTTCTGCTGGTTTCATCCCCTCCCCCGTTGCAGAAGGAGCTTTTCTCCGGACAGTTGTGTTATTGAAATGAAGTGAAGCAGTGGAGGGCTCCTTTGATGGAAATGCAAAGTTAAAAGGCCCCCACATTCCTCTGAGTGAAGCCCTGGAAACCACAGGCTTGTTTGAAGACAGGTGCTCAGCAGAGGCCACTGACAGAGCTCCAGGCAGGGCCCCCAGCCCTGCAGGACAGATGCATGTGGATGAGGCTAAAACACACTTAGAGCGCAACACGTCACTACCCGGTGTGGGTTAGGAGAGTCAGGATAAAATGTCTGGGACGTGTCGGGGGAAGGAGAGGGCGATAGGGAAATAAGTAGTACTGCTTTACTATCTCTGGCTGTTAATAAAAGACGTTAATAGAAACCCAAAGAACAAAAAAGATCCTCATAGAATCATGCAAACAGCTTTAATGGGTAAAGACCTAGAGAAACTCAAATGATGGAAACTACCATTCCCCTGGAGCTCCCATCTTAGGTCAGGTTGTCGAAAGAGGATCATAAACTTTGGTTCCACATCTAACCTCCAAAGTCAAAGACTCACAAACTTGGGGTCTTGAGGCAAAATTTAAAGAGTTTCAGTTTCCTTCAAAAAAAATTTTTTTTCTAACAATTAAAGAGAAAAAATTAATGTTGGCACTGAGTCACCACCTACTGGCCACAGAGGAAAGTACAAGTGTTATGAACCTTGCTGGTCACACTGTGAGGCTAAGGAAACAGCCAGACCCAAGGCAGGGAGATGAGTCAATGAAACAGACAGGATGGGGTAGCAATAACTTGTGGTCGGAAGGCAGAGAGAAGTCCTTTTCTTAGTGTCCCCCGGCCATGAGAGGACCCTCGTCTACACATCCCAGGAGACTCCGGGAAGTCTTCACTGCAATTAGGATAACCAGGACCCCTGCACCTGGCTTCACGTCCCAATTAATCAACCTAAGAAGCACGAGAAGCCAGGACAGGGAAAGCGCTAGAAGAGACACCAGCAGCTTCAGTGGTTTCGTCTTCTGTACCCTGGGGAACATAATTTGATTGATCTGGACCTTTGTTCTCACGACCTGCAAGATGACATACCCAAACCATATATACAGCTTCGGTCTGCTGGTTGGAAAGTGCAGATGCAGTGAGATCCCCTGAATTCCTCTTTCTTCCTGCTTCCGCTGGGCATGTGTGCAGAGCATCGCCCACGGTCCTAGTAACAAGACACTCAGGACATGAAGGACTGGCAACACGCAACTTTATTAAGATTTAAACAGAGAAGATGCTTCTGCATGTTAAACAAGTGTGGAACCGAGTGGCTTGCTGGGGGCACCCGGTACCACCTATGCTGACACACCACTGGGGTGAGGGGGTATCCCAGGGTCTGCAGCTCGGTGCGGGGTGCTCCCCTGCTATGGTCTGCGGGCCCCACAGCCCCAGTACTTTACTTCTTAAATTCTTCCCTTGAAATTAGGATGAGCTGCCCTGGAGGGAATAAGACAGCTAGACTTATAAACCTAAGGGTATTCAGGGACCAAGATGGGTTGTCTCCTGTGACCGAGGAAACCCTGAAATCCTCCAGAGCACTCAGGAGTAGTACTTCCGTTGTTCTGGAACGTACAGGCAGAGACGTTTCCCTACCATGGCAGGCGCAGGAATGGGATCTTGGATCCAGGACAAATTTTGGAGTGATGGGCTATGAGACACAGCACAACAGACCCCAGAGCAAAACCACAAAGCAGCATTATTCTGCAGTAAAAAAACAAATCCAGGAAGTAGGAAGAGAAAACTATAGGAAAAAAAAAATAAAAACCACTACCTAAGTACTTGGAAACAGGGCATTAGAGAAAAATTGTAGGGTTGGAGAGCACAAAGTCTTCATTTCTCTCCATGCACAGAGCAGAGTACAATATCGCATCATAAACTATAATTTTAAAATACCTGTCTGATCTATAAATATCGGAATGGGTGATGGGCACACTGAGCTGAATGGAAAGCTTCCGGCTGCGGAGGCCTGCAGACCACCTTCAGGGCCGTGTTTCCTGAACCGGGCCGCACAGGCGCAACAGGACCCATCTTCCTACATCGGTTTTATTCAACGACTGAAGGGATCTGGGGAGGGGGGGCGGGTCTTAAAAACAAACATGGACTGGTCAATATATTGCTAATAAATAGATTATACAGGGGGGGGTGCAGAACAGAAGACACTCTGAGGAAATGCCGTTACTGGACCTGCCCCCAGGACTGGCCGCTCCTATCAGCGTCTGGCTGAGAGTGACCTCGGGAAAGCGTGCCGACGGGAAGGTCAGGCTCCAGCCCCCAGGGAGCCCCCGACCGACATGGACGAGGACACACAGCCTGCCCTGGCGCCGAGGGGAGCAGCCATTCTGTGAAGGAGTGGAGCTGTTTGGCGAGGGGTGGGTCAAGGAAAGAGGTATTTGAGACCACCGCCCCCCAGGGAGCGGGCGGGGCACCGTCTCACCGGAGAGGGCGGCTCTGCAAGCTGGTGGGAGCGGCGTCCCAGCCTCTGAGGGAAAAGTCTCATCCTGCTGGGGCTTCCATGTCAGCAGGGGGCTCCGATTTAAGAAGCTTCCAGTTTGCTTCTAGAAGTACAGATCTTTATGCTTGTATACAAACAGAGGGCTCAGAAGGAAACTCACTCCACTCCGTTCCTCCCAGCCCCTCCTGGGGGTGGAGATGGGTGCCCCTCTCTCTTCACTTTAATGGGGGTGCACACACTCCATGCCTTCTCCCTGCCTTCCTCTACTAACATTCGTTTCCTTCCAAGTGCGCTCTAATTCTTTTTCCCCCTGGGGTTAAAAAACAAAAACAAAGAAGTCTTCTCTTGGCTGAAGAAAATTACAGCGGAACAAGTAACAAACGCTGGTCTTTTCCTGGGGTAACCCCGTTACAAAGTTACAAACAGTTCAACACGCAGTCAGGTACCTCCAGCTGCCTCTGCTCTGAGAACTGGGTTGGAGATGCTGGTGGGTGGGTCCTGCCCCGGCCCCCCGGCGACCCTGTCTCCCTGGATTCGCTCCACGGTGCTGAAGGCTAAGGAAAACGGGAGCCAGTGGGTCCAGAGGGGTCACGGACCTACGAGCCAGGCTGATGGGTTTTACTTCTAGACAGGTTAAGAAATGAAAAAGTGTTCGTGACCGTCTGCTTTGCGAAATTCTCGCTTCAGGTTCGAACTTGGAACTTCCCAGCTTTGGTCATGTACTTTATGCCCTTGAAGGGTTTGTACTTCTCTCCATACATATCCAGACGATTCACTTTGAGGCCTGCAAGGAAGGAAGGTAAGCGTTATTCCAAAGAAGCAGATAGCATAACTGGTTAATTCACGTCAACTCAAAGAGCTTCGAGGGCTGGAGAAAGTTGTAACCGTGTTCCGGAAAATGTGTGTGTGCTCAGTCACTCAGTTGTGTCCAGCTCTTTGGGATGTTACGGATCCTTTGGACCATAGCCCGCCAGGCTCCTCTCTCCATGGGATTCTCCAGGCAAGAATACTGGAGTGGGTTTCCATTTCCTTCTCCAAGAGATCTTTCCAACCCCGGGATCGAACCCGAGTCTCCTGCATCTCCTGTATTGCAGGCCAATTCTTTACCATTCCGCTACCTGGGAACCTACACTTAATTATGTCACTTGAACACAGCTGACAGATTCTTCACCCCTGGAACATAGGCTGAAAATAAAAACCTGCGCCAATAAAAAGCCAGCCAATGAGATCTGTCCCTGTGGTGCAAAGGGCAGAAAGTTATATGCAGGCTGAAACGAGGGTAAGAAAAAATAAGACCACTCCAGATTTTTCTCAAAGTTATGGGGTTGAACATATGAATTCATAACAACAAAATTAAGAAATTCATGATCAAATAAAAGTATAACTGAATGAATAAACTAATGATGAAAAGTGATGAATTAATTCTTCAGTGCTTCTTAAATATTCTCACTGGACTAAGAAAAGAACATTTTATACTATTCAGAGCTTTAAAGTTTATTAAGCATTTTAAGATGAAAAGAGCTTATCGTTTAAAGGAATTCTAATCATTTAAACTAGATGTGATCCATTGGTAAAGAAAACAAGAACTTCATATAAAGCTGAAGTCATCTCCTATCCATCTGAAAGGGTCATTCTAAGAATTAAATAAGAAAATAGATGAAAAGAGCTTAAGTTAGTGCCCGGCACGTAGTAGACACCTGCAGAGAGGTAACAAGTCTTGATATCACCCTGGGTGGTGGGGTGTAAACTATAGTTGATAACTCAGGTCAGCAAGCGTCCCACGTGATCACAGCACACGTGAAATCTTCTGAAACTGGGGGAAAGGTGGGGAATTCTCTTCATTCACCAGCTGAGATTGCAGACACATCCCCGTGCTGAAGACCCGGGGTGGCCCAGCCAGCGCCCCCAGGGTGACTCAACAACGGCTCACGAGCACTGCCATCTCCAGTACTGAGGGAGGGTCACAGACTTCCTCCAGAAATGGGCTGCGAAAGATCTGACTAAAGATCACATATCAGCTAACAAAACCCAACTCTGTGGACAGGGAGCAGCCGGGGGGACTTTGTGACATCACCACCTTGGGCCCCCACCCACCCCCAACCCTGAGCTGGGCGTCACTCACCAGAAATGGCCAGTTGCTGGATCTTAAACTGCAGGTTGATCGTGGGGTTCTCATCTGGTTTGGAAGCTCCGGCCTGGAGACTCATGGTTCCCTTCAAACTTGGGAGCTTCTGGGGATTTATTTTCCCTACATCCCAAGACAGCATCTCCAAAGAGAGAGAAAAGAGGAAGTTTTGGTGGCAACTACACCTGAGACGCCTGAGCTCCCTGTGTTCCTATGACCTCCTGGGGGTTCCCCAGAAGAGAATGCTCCTTGTTACTGTGAATTATCTCGGTGTCCTCAACCACGTCCCTTTCGTCAAGCTCGCCTTTCCACAAGACAGAAAGGGGTGCTGCAGAGCTCCTGCTATTTCAAACACGGGCATCTCGAACCTCCTGTGTATCCTCCTACCTTGGTGACTGGGTCAAACGTGTGTGTCCCCTGAGATGGCGTGAGGCTCATGTTCAGGACGCCTCTGGGCATCTGGCTGGTGACGGTCACCCCCTCTATGGTCTTCCCCATGGTCTGCTTAGGCCCCACTGTTATTTCAAAGCGGCCGAGTGAGCTACTGTCCCGGAAGCTGATGTTATGTTTAACGTACACTGGAATCGCCACCAGGCTGGAAAAGAGAGGAGACAAAAAGCCCACATCGTCAACGTACCGGAAAAACGGCCACTTTTCCCTTTTCTGTTCTGTTGGCAGCTTTCCCTCCCTCACCTCCGTCCTTGTTTTACAGAGTATGCAGAGAAAAACCCTCTAGACGGCTTTGATCGTTTTCTTTCTGTAAATCTAAGATGTTGATTAGTAAGTCAACTAACTCTTCTAACGACTCAGAATGAAATCAACAAAACCAAAGAGCAGACTCGGTGGACTCTGAGGAAAAGGCATGGCAAACAGAAATCACATTTCCGTGTTTTAACGTTTTGCATGTGACTGACAATTATTTGCACTTGGGAGAGTAACATTCATACCTCATGGGGCTTTTACAAATTCGTGAGAGTGCTTTTAACTTGACTTTGATCCTTACAAAAACCCCTAAGGGATGGGGTCGGCATGATCTGACAGAGAAACTGCAGGCTGATACTACAGTTGTAACCATCCTTGGCATCTGTGGAGCACTACTTCCTGAGGCCAGCATGACCCTACAGGTTTTCCCTCGATTACTCATTTAATCCTCCCCATAAGTATGAGGCAGGCATTGCTTCTGTCCTGATGTCATTAATACTGATGTCCTTATACTTAACCGAGGTTAACCATTCAATAACTTGCCAAGGTCATGTATCATCAGTACTGCAGGTGGGGCTTAAGTACGGGCAGTCTGATTTTAGAGCTTCCGCTCTCAAGCACTCAGATATTTCCCCAAATTATTTATTCCGAATCCCAAAGGAAGGCCTCAGTGGCCGAGAGGTCCAAGGCTCTCTTCAATCTACACATCTACTCTATGCTGCTGCTGCTGCTAAGTCACTTCAGTCGTGTCCGACTCTGTGTGACCCCATAGATGGCAGCCCACCAGGCTCCCTGTCCCTGGGATTCTCCAGGCAAGAACATTGGAGTGGGTTGCCATTTCCTTCTCCTATGCATGAAAGTGAAAAGTGAAAGTGAATTCACTCAGTCGTGTCCAACTCTTAGCGACCCCATGGACTGCAGCCTTCCAGGCTCCTCTGTCCCTGGGATTTTCCAGGCAAGAGTGCTGGAGTGAGGTGCCATTGCCTTCTCCACATCTACTCTATGCCTCCCCCCAAAAGAACTCAGAGTCCATAGTAAAGAGAATGTTCAAGACCCAAAGTCACTGAATTGTATGGTTCTTCAGAGTACCACTCACTACTTTTTTGGGGTAAAAGGGACTGAAATACAGGTGTTCTCAGATTCCAATCTGAGGGAAAAACATTCCTGTTTAGGCACACAATAACAACAAAACTAACAGCAGCAAACGTAATGAGCACTTACTTTGTGCGGAAGCCACTATTTAGAGTTTCTTATTTAATCCTCCTAACAAGGCACCTTTATTATTTTCAAGTTACTTATTACTTTACTGTTGATGTTTAGTCCCTCAGTCGTGTCCGACTCTTTTGTGACCCCGTGGGCTGTAGCCTGCCAGGCTGCTCTGTCCATGGGATTTCCCAGGCAAGAATGCTGGAGTGGTGGCCATTTCCTTCTCCAGGGGGATCTTCCGGACCCGTGGATTGAACCTGCGTCTCCTGCATTGGCAGGTAGATTCTTGCCCACTGAGCCACCAGGGAAGCCCCTTACTTCATTACATGTTACTTTCACTACTTCAGCTTTCCTAGATAAAGAAAACAGGCACGGGAAAGGAGAAACAACTCACGCGCGGTTACCTGATTAGTTACTAGGTAACTCCAGAGCCTGAGTTCTTCATCGCTGCGGATACTGTTTCCAAACACACACACGTGCACACACGCACACGCACACACTCTGCCCTCAGGTTCGTGAGCTGCTTACTTCTGCGCGCTGACGTGGTAGGACAGCAGGCGGAAGTTGCCGTCTGGGGGGATGAAGGAGAGGATGCGCTCGGACTCCCAGCGCTTGAAGCGGACGCAGGGGTGGAAGCTGACATCGTCCAGCAGCCTGGGGTTCTGGGCAACATCAAGCAACAGCCACAGGTGGGAGTTAGAACCATGCGTCTTTCAGGAAAGTAACTTAGGTGCTGCTTTCATGAAAACACACGCACACATTCTGTTGTGACTCGGGGACGTTCGAGGCCGCCTGTGAACTTTGTGGCTGGCCCTGACCATCCCTTCCAGTTCCATCCCCTCCTGCCGCTCTGTCTTTCCAGAAGCATCTAACGTCCCAAGGACTAGATCTCCGGCCCAGGATTTTACCATGAAGGAAAGTGTCAGGTCGGGCATGCCGGTCAGCTTGACGCAGGCGTCGATCACCCCCTGGATCTCGGCCGTGATGGTGGACCCTGAGACAGGATGAGACAGGAAGAAGGTGAGACCCTTTCTGTCCTTCCCAACGAACTTGACTCCTTCCTCCCTCCTTAGCGTTCTCTTCCTCTCCCATCCCATTTCCTTCCTTCCTTCCTCCTCCCCTCCCCTGTTCTTCATTCCTTCCTTCTGTCCATCCATCCATCCGAATCATCTACCCAATCCACCTGTCCTCGCAAACCTTTATCAACTGCACAGCAAGCACAAGACACTCTGATGAAGCAGCAGGGATAAAGACTGGTGAGACTGTTAGCCTGGAGGAGCTCTCAATCTAGTGCCAGAATCACACACATCGCTATCTTGACCAATGGTTTGGAACACTGAATTCACATCAGGGACTGCTCTCCCTGCAGGCACCAAGGACTTCCCTTGTGGCTCGGCTGGTAAGGAATCCGCCTGCAACGTGGGAGGTCTGGGTTCGATCCCTGGGTTGAGAAGATCCCCTGGAGGAGGGAAAGGCGCCCCACTCTGGTATTCTGGCCTGGAGAATTCCATGGACGGTATATTCACTTCACAGGCCCCCAAGGAGCTCTGATGTCAAATGGAACTGACACGTTGGTCTTCAGTTCACAGGCTCTCTCTCCTGCAGCCTCCTGTGACCACTTCTTTCTTTCAAGTGTTCCTTTCTCCTAACCCCTCCTATTTCCTGGTTTTCCTGCTCTTCTCCTTCTCCTGGTATGATCACACTGAAACTTGTTCATCTTTTCTATTGCTGATGGACATTTGGGACCTTTCCAGTTTGGGGATAATACAAAAAGCTGCTGTGCCTACTTGGTTTTAAAGCCTCATCAGTTACTTTTCTTTCTTTATGCGTCTCAGTCCAGTCATCCTGAGCTATGTAATTTCCCAACAATGTTTCACTCTTCTTAAGAGTGTTTGCACCTGCTTTGCTCCCAGATCCGTGCAGCCTGTACTAACTCCTACTCATTCTACTGATGAAGCATGCCTGAGCTTTATACTTAGGTCTGGGTGGGAGGGGACCTCTCTTTTCCCCTTTCTCGCCCCCTCACTAGACTTTCAGGAAGCTTCCTGCAGCCACAGGCCCCGTCTTCATCACCATCACACACCCACCACCTGGTGCTCAGCTACAGCACCATGGATTCTCCGTAAGCACTTGCTGGATAAATGAGTTCGCTCATGCAAAGAGAACTTTCTATAAATTTCCTCACTCTAAGGACTTGTAGTCGTGTTAACCTCTCTGAATGGATAGAAGAGACTATGACTCTCTGAATTTTAGTGATTAAACTTCAGGTCTGCGCTGACAACTGAGAGTCAAATACTTCCAAAAGGACATCTCATCAACAAGAGTTCAGTTTGTTACTTTTTCACTTGAGAGGATAAAAACCATTGAAAATGTGAGCCCAGCACGGCTCTACGTCATGTTTTCCCAAGGCTTTTCTTCAGCGTTGTTGAGGTATAGTCAACAAATAAAAGCTGTGTGTTAATACACACACACCCTGTGAAGTGATCACCATGATGAAGCTGACCAACACGTCCATTACCTCACACGGTTAGTTGGGATTTTGTGGTGAGAGCCCTTAAAATTTTCCCTTTTAGTAAATTTCAAGTAGACAATATACTTGTGAGGTGACACATGTGATAATTTAACTAGCTGGGGTAGGGGGGAATCCTTTCACAACCTACATGTAGATCAAATCACCATAATGAACATTCCGAATACCTTACACGTTTCTCAATTACACTCAATAACATGGAAAAGAAAGTAGACTGCGGTAGTCCCCGTGCTGCGTGGTGAATCTCCACAACTTCTTCATCGTGCAGAACTGAAGCTTGGCACCTTTCACCAACCTCTCCCCATTCCCATCCTCCCCACTCCTGGTAACCACCTTCTACTCTGCTTCTGCGGACCTGACTGCTGCAGACTCCACATATAAGGGGAGCCCGGCACTGGTCCATATCAGGTTTTTCCATGTGCAGTCATGGCACGTTTGTCCTTCTGTGTCCGGCTTCCTTCACCCAGCATCACGTCCCCTAGGTTCACCGGTGTTTTCACGGGTGGCAGGATTTACTTCTTCATATGGCCGAGTAACGTTCCTGTGTGTGAGGGTGTCTGCCGCACGTCTTCTTTATCCATCAGCCATCAACAGACACTTGGTTTGTTCCCACATCTTGGCTGCTGCCAACAATGCCGCTGTGAACACAGGGGTGCGGACGCCTCTTTGAGATGCTAACTCCATTTCCTTTGGATCTAGACCCAGGAGTGGGACTGCTGGATCATTAGGGAGTTTCAGTTTCTTGAGGCGCCTCCGTACTGCTTCCACAGCGGCTGCACCAACTTACATTTCCCCCAGCAAGTGCAAAGGGTTCCCCTTTCTCCACATCATTGCCAACGCCTGCTGCATCTTTTGTCTTCTTGATATGAGGTGCGAGTGATACCTCACTGTGGTTCTGACTTGCTTTTCCTGGATGACACTGAGCACCTTTTCATTTACCTGCTGGCCATTCGTACGGCTTTTCGAAGTATGTCTCTTCGGATCCTCTGCCAAGTCACTTCACTTGTGTCCAACTCTTTGCGACCCCAAGGACTGTAGCCCACCAGGCTCCTCTGTCCATGGGGATTCTCCAGGCAAGAACACTGGAGTGGGTGGCCACGTCCTTCTCCAGGGGGTCTTCCCAACCCAGGGACTGAGCCCACATCTCTCAAGTCTCTCCTGCAGTGGCAGGTAGGCTCTTTACCACTAGTGCTGCTTTCAGATCCTATGCCCACTTTTTTAGTCAGATTATCTGGCTGTTTTTTTTTTTTTTTTGCTATTGAATTGTATAAGTTTCTCACATATTTTGGATATCAACCTCTTATCAGATATATGGTTTGCATACATTTCCTCTCATTTGCAGGCTGTCTTTTTCCTCTGACTGGTTCCTTTCTTGTATGGAGGCTTTTATTTTGATACAATCCTATTGGTCTAATTTTCCTTTTGAAGCCTTTGCTTTGGTATCATATCTTGAAAAAAAAAAAAAAAACCACTGCCCAGACCAGTGTCAAGAAGCTCTGTTCCTGTTTTCTACTAGTAGGTTTATGGTTTCCAGGTCTTACATTTAGGTCCTTAAAACGTTTTGAGTTGGATTTTGTGTGTGGTGTGAGATTAAGGGTGATTTTATTCTTCTACACGTGAACATCCAGTTTTTCCAACACCACCCCCTGCAGAGACTAGCCTTTCCCCATCGCATGTTCTTGGCACGCTTGTTGAAGACCAGTTGACAGATTTATTGCTGAGCCTTCTATTCTGCTTCACTGGTGTATATGTCTATTTTTATGACCTTACCGTACAGTTGTTTAATATTTGTTTTTAGTTTTGGCTGCACTGGGTCTTCACTGCTGCATGCAGGCTTTCTCCAGTTGTGGTGAGCAGAGGCTTCTCTCCAGTTACGGTGCATGGGCTTCTCATACAGTGGCTTCTCCTGTTGTGCAGCGCAGGCTCCAGGCACGCAGGCTTCAGTACTTGTGGCACCGGGGCTCAGTAGTTGTGGCTTGAGGGCTTAGCTCCCTTCAGCAAGTGGGACCTTCCGGGACTAAAGACTGAACCCGTGTCCCCTGCATTGGCAGGTGGATTCTTAACTGCTGGACCACTAGGAAGTCCACCTTACAGTTCTGATTACCATAAGTTTATAATATATTTTGAAATCTAGAATTGTGAAGTCTCCAGGTTTATTCTTGCTCAAGACTGCTTTGGCGATTTGAGGTTTTTGTGGTTCCATACGAGTTTTGTTTTTTCTATTTCTATAAAGAATACCATTGAGAGACTAATGTGGATAGCATTTGGGATTCTGATGAGGATGTCTTTGGATATTTCAAACATTTTAACAACACCGATTCTCCCAATCCATGAAAATATAGCATCTTCCCATTTATTTGCTCTTTATTTCCTCCATCAACGCTTTGTAATTTTCAGGGTGTAAGTTTCTTTGGTTCAGTTTATTCCTAAGTATTTTATTCTTTTTGTTGCTACTGTAAATGGGATTGTTTTCTCAGTTCCCTTTTTGGATAGTTTGTTGTTTGTGTACAGAAACATCACCGTACAAGGTCAGTGTACAAAACGCTGTGCAAGTTTGTGTACAGAAACATACTGATTTTGTATCCTGCAACTATATTACATTTATTAGTTCTCACAGTGTTAGGCTGGAGTCTTTAGAGTTCCTACATGTACGATCACATCATCTATATCATGACATTTCAGTCCAGTTCTAATACACAATGCTTGACACAAAGTAGACTCTAAGTTAAATAAATGGCCTTAAATGGGGGACAATTCTGATAATGAGCGAGCACTGTCTGAAGGGGGCCTCTATTTTCACAGTTCTGTAAACAGGCTGCAAGCACCCACCTGATTTGTCAATGATGGCATCAATCTCTTCAATCACATCAAAATAGGCCTCATTGTTGGTGTATTTCACCCCCGTTCGTCGCCAAGGTACCACGGACAGCTGCCCAGTGGGCAGCTGGTCGCCCACGTTGGTGCTTCCTGAGACAATGAATATTGTAATTAGATGAAACCAATTACCTAATAACCAGAGAGCACGTCCCTAAAAGTTCCTATGCATCCACTATTTACATGCTTACTTGAAGAAGTTTTCCAAAATAAAGATTATAGTTTTCCCAAATTCCATCTTGGTAAACTAGTCCATTTAAAACACTTGTCCCCAGTTGGTGTGCCTCCTCAGGCAGAATACAGGTAAAAAAGTTACCTGAGAAACAGATAGCATATTATTTTGGTTTTGAAAGTAACCTGAACTCGGTCTCTCAAATTCCCCAATGGCTTGCAGCTTAAATAATGCATTGGGTTTCAGTAGGGATGGTAATCCACATATTGATATAAAAATTTCATGGGTAAAAACCGTATTCTAACTCGTTTTAAAAAATTCCACCTGTCCATACATTATCCATCTCACTAAAGAAGATAAAAATACATATATACACTGTATGTTAAAAGTGATTATGAGCTTATTTCATGTTCTCTGTGCTTTTCTGTATTTCTGACCTTCTACAATAATCATGTGCTGCTTCTATAATCAGGAGGAAACCTGATGATTATTAAAGATTCGGTTATTTTATTTTTCGGCTGTGCTGGGCCTTCCTTGCCGTGCGTGGGCTTCTCACTGCAATGGCTTCTGTTGCAGAGCACAGGCTCTAGGCCACGCAGGCTCTAGGCCACGCAGGCTCTAGGCACGCAGGCTCTAGGCCACGCAGGCTCTAGGCACGCAGGTTCTAGGGCACGCAGGCTCTAGGCATGCAGGCTCTAGGCCACGCAGGCTCTACGCATGCAGGCTCTAGGCCACGCAGGCTCTAGGGCACGCAGGCTCTAGGCACGCAGGCTCTAGGCCACGCAGGCTCTAGGCCACGCAGGCTCTAGGCATGCAGGCACAGCAGTTCTGGTGCATGGTCTTAGTTGTTTCATGGCACGTGGAATCTTCCCAGACCAGGGGTCTAACCGGTGTCCCTTGCATTGCAAGGCACATTTAAAACCACTGGACCATAACGGAAGCCCAGGGAAAATTCCTTTTAAAAGGAGAACAGTTTATTCTGTCATTGAAATCAGAATATTTTCTACACACACACAAGTTTTATTTTAGGTTATACTAAAGACTACAAAGAACGAAATGAAAGCATCTGGACATTTGAGATCCCCAAAACAAGCACTCGAAACAAGGCACACCAGAGGACTAAGCCACACGCAGGATGGCGGCCGCCTCCCGCGGGGCCCCTCCCGTACCTGTGATGGTGTTGACAACAGTTCGAAGGATGGTGGGCGGCTTTATCAGTTCTTTGAGGATGTTCGACTCGGTAGCCAGTGGAAACCCATTGTCCAGCATCTCTTCCAGCACCTCGTAAACCACAACCACATTGTCTTTTATCACTGGCTCCGAACAGACTCCAAAATAATCCTGATGAAGACACAATACATACATTTATCACTCAAGAGACTGTGATGGTGAAGGAACTCGCCCAGAGATTATCAAGTAATGTCCACCTGTGTTCACGCAGCGTTTCTGGGACCTTCTTCTACAATAAGGGGATGAAGCATAACCCTGGTTCTCTTAGGCAGCCCAGTTTGGTGGAAAGAAAACTAGACTAGATTATAACGCAAGTATCATTAATAACTTCTTTCATATACTAAAGTGAGTCATTTAATCCCTTTGGGTTAGTTTCTTCAACTAATATGAAGCATACAAAACTGAGTCTAGACTATTACGTGGTTTTGAACATGAATTTGAATGAACTATGTGAGATAATAATATCTGATACAATATATCCTGGACCCCCAAATTTTTAACTCTTACTGTTGTGCTATTCCTCAACATTCATGGAGCAAAAAAGAACTGAGAGAAATGAAATGAGGGGTGTGAGCTAGCACACCAGAAAATCTCTTTGGATCATCCTTTTTCTAAGATGCTAGGATTCTAATAACACTTTGTCCCTTTATTAAGAAAGGCTAAACTTAGACACTAAATTATGTGGGTTGTGGGGAAAGCACTGAATTCCAAATCAGAAGGCCTGGGTAATAATCTTAATTGTCACCTACTAGATTAATTCATGGTAACTAATTAGGTCTCGATGTCTCTAATAGTATAATCTGGATAATACCATGCATGGACGCACAGGGTTGTAAGAACTAAGCATGACGGATTAAATGAGAACATGTATGAAAGTGCTTTGTAAACTATAAAGCGCCATGTAAACTGTGATGCACCATGATGAAATGATGCAGAGAGAAAGGCCTGTAGGCACCTGGCGTGCCCTTCTTGACAATGTCCGTGCTTCTGCTGCTGGGCCGTTCAGATGGTCAGACAGTCCTCAAGAATTCATCCATTGATGGGAAATGCACCCCTTTTGAGAAAGTCCATTCTATTCATGGGCAGTGCTGATCCTTAGAAAGTCCTTTCTTTGGCTAAACTGAAACCTGCTTCCTACATATGCCTTACAGAACAAGGCTGTATAACAGCCCCACAGAGATCAGAGGGCCAGGACAACATATGCCTTCAATTCTTCTTCTCAGGGCCAAACTCCCTGTTTGGTCCTGCTACTGGTCATGCTACGGTAAGGCCTCTAGATTGTTTAACTTTCTTGCCATTTCTTTGGATTTTTCCTAATTTTCTAATAGTCTCCTCAAATGATGACATCCAGAACTGAACACAGACTCCAGAGGTGACCTAAATTACGTCAGGATGATGTCAACCCTCAGACACATTCCAATATCCAAGAGCACTTAGGAGTCAGGAACGTGTTTCTAAAACAAAAAGATTTTTTCTTTAAAAAATGAAGATTGGAGGAGGAAAAAAAGCTACACATTTCCTTCTCATGAGTGATTTCATTTTGAAAAATAAAACTCCTCATTGGAGAAAAGGGAATCCTCCTACATTGTCAGTGAGAATGCAAAATTGGTATAGCCACTACAGAGAACAGTATGGAGGTTCCTTAAAAAGTAAAAATAGAACTACCATATGATCCAGCAATCCCATTCCTGGGCATATACCCAAACAGAACTGTAATTCAAAAAGATACACACACCCCTATGTTTATAGCAGCACTATCCACAATGGCTGATACATGGAAGCAACCTAAGTGTCCATCAGCAGATGACCGGATAAAGATGTGGTGCATCTATACAATGGAATACCACTGGGGCATAAAAAAGAATAGAATAAGGCCATTTGCAGCCACATGGATAGACCCAGACCTTATCATACTAAGTGAAATAAGTCAGTCAGAGAAAGACAAATATCGTATATCACTTCTATTGGAGAAGGAAACCGCAACCTGCTCCAGTATTCTTGCCTGGAGAATCCCATGGAGAGAGGAGCCTGGCAGATTACAGCCCATGAGGTTGCAAGAGTCGGACACAACTTAGTGACTAAACCATCACTTATATGTGGAATCTAAAATACAGCACAAAGGAACTTATCTACGAAGCAGAAACAGATTCACAGACGTAGAGAAAAGACTTGTGGTTGCCAAGGGGGAGGTGAGGTGCGAGAGAGATGGATTGGGAGGTTGGGATCAGCAGATACAAACTACTATATGGAGAATGGATAAACAACACGGCCCTACTGTAGCCCAGGGAACTAATAATATAGTCAATATTCTGTGATAAACCATAGTGGAAAACTATGGAAAATGTGCATATACATACATATATATACATAAAACTGAATCACTTTGCTATACAACAGAAATTAACATGACACTGCAAATCAACTATACATCAATAAAATAAATTTTTAAAAACACCTCCCTTGCTTTCCTAATCAGGGAGAATGTGATTTTATTAATCAGCAGCTGGAAGGGGACAGTGCTACAGCAACGCGTGTGCACTTCCACAGCAGGGGCTCCTCCGTCACAGCCCAGCACCAGAGAAAGAACAGAAGCCAGAGAACACACATCACATAAGACATTCAAGTCAGGATGCGTCCATTTAAAGACTTCTAACAAATTCTTCCAAACTGGCAAGCTGTGAAGTCCCAGCCTTCTAAAGCAGCCACTTCACTGTTTACCCCGATTCCTCTGTGGTTCCAAGTAGATTAAATAACTTTCTTCACTTCCTCTCTTGTAATAAGTTACATAACATCACTATGGAGATACGGAGCGACGGTTAATGGGGTGAAATATCCCGTGTGGAAATCCTAACAAGGCCCAGGCTTGAGCAGCTGAAGATCATAACTGCTGGGTTCTTCTGCTTCTTCCACATACTGGGGTTTATAATTCTCAGGTTCTCACCGTGAGAAGGAGCTGATATGCCACTAAGAGTACTACCAGAAAGACTGTGGGGGGAAAACTTAAACATATGCTCATTCTTTGGAGATGAAAGCTGTTCCAAACATGTGACATATATTTATAAGAGCAAATGAAAGGACTCTTTTTGACTTGCTTTTTAATGTGTATCAGAAGGTCTGGGTCCTCCTTCTCCTCTCCAATCCCACAATGTCTGTATTCATGTGACTAATTCCGGACTTCACATGACACAGAAGTTAAACCAGAGGACCCTTGATTCTCATGTATCGTTGAGTTATGCAGATAACCACAACCATGAGAGGTGGATCAATCTTTTAGGGAGAGGATGCCACTGTCTGGATCCAGAGTCTAGGCCACCTGAAATCCTGTCCCATAGCACGTGCTGACATCCTGGTACGACCAGCCCCCCGTGCCCCCAAGATCTCCAAATCTATTCCTGAAGGAAAAACTCCAGGTGAAAACTACATCTTGGAAAATGTACCCCTTAAATTTTACAGAAGTCCTAAGCTTGCAACAAGGTCCGTCTCTGGTACTCATACACTGTGGATGAGCACAAACTCAAGCTGAAGGGTGGGTTCCCAAATTAGCCTGCCGGGGAGAATGAAACAAGCATTATTTAGGTTCTTCTAGTTTAAAAAAATATATCCTTCCACACGCATCAGTTTTTGATGCAACTCAAAGCAATGCTGTTAACAATGGTTAACATCAAGTCTGCCATAAAAATAAAAAAATCGAGCCTCTCCTTTGGGGTTGGTCTGTTCCCACATCTCGGGAGTATACTATCTCAGCTGTCAGTTTAATAAAAGTTCTGTCTTCTTGAGCTGTCACTGAGCTGAAACTAGTCTGTTGTTTCAAATCCTTGCTATGACAAGACAAGAGCTGAGAAATCCTGCCTGCTTGAGCTATAATTAACCCGCCATTCCAAATCTTTGTTATGATGAGATAAGAACCAAGGGAAAGAAATAAACCGACCTGACAAAAGCCTTTAAAAAAACTGAAACTCCTTAGCTTTGTGAACAAAACGTAGGACAATTCCAGTCTCTAGAACTGAAATGACTTCATACAGTCATACTAAGTAGAGTGGCTTTCTCAGGCCACAGGTTCAAAACTGTATAGTCTGTCATTCAAGATACAACCCATTCAATAAACAGAAACAAGAATCTTATCAGATGGGAGAGGAAGTGAGCACTGTCAGAGTTGTGATTTCTTTTTTAGTTCCTTAAAGTGAATGCTGCTCAGTTATGTGCGACTCTTTGCAACCCCATGGACCAAACAGTCCATGGAATTCTCCAGGCCAGAATACTGGAGTGGGGAGCCTCTCCCTTCTCCAGGGGATCTTCCCAACCCAGGGATTGAACCCAGGTCTCCTGCATTGCAGGCAGATTCTTTACCAGCTGAGCCACAAGGGAAGCCCAAGAATACCGGAGTGGGTAGCCTATCCCTTCTCCAGGGGATCTTCCCGACCCAAGAATCGAACCGGGGCCTCCTGTGTTGCAGGCAGATTCTTTACCAACTGAGCTATCAAGGAAGCCCTTTTAGTTCCTTAACTGAGGCTGAAAACCATGGAAACAAAGCTACAAAGACACTTCATAAGGTCCACGGATGAACCTCCTCACATTCACGCACCTGAAACGTGTCCACCACCCGGTGGAGGAACTCGATGACAAACAGAGGTGGCACCTCCGTCTGGATCACAGCCACAAAAAAGATCTTGTGACGGTAAACACTTAAGAGATAGTGGTGCGGGGTGGGGATAACCGGAGGGACGTTCTCGGCCTCCGTCGCTCGCTCTTGTGCCTCGAAAAAGTAATCACAAACGGAACGGCTAACCACACTCTTCCAGTGTTTCTCCAGGAAAATATCCCCAGAGGAGTTGATCAAGAAAAGACTGTGAATCATGGTGGAGACTGTCAGTGAGCGAAGAGAGTCTTTTTCAGTCTGAAAGCCTCAGCAAATGCTCAGCCCTAAAAAAATAAGAGAAGCTATGGTCAACTGCAGTCAACCAAAGCCCCCTCCACATCCGTCCAGCAGCCCAAGCTTTCCTACCCATCTTTTAAGACTAGATTCAATCTTCCACCACTGCAGGAGTCAGAAGTGTCCCTCCCTAGGATCCCCAAGGGTAATTAACAGCCATCTCATTTGTCAGTTAATTATACACTGTACAGTTATCTTTAATACTGCCTGAATCATATTCATTTAAAATTCGACTTAATTTTTGAGTGTCTACTTTCTCAAGTGGACTAGGAGCTCCTGGAGAAAAAGAGACCTTGCCTCATGTTTCTGCTGCCTCCTTGCACAGCACCATCTCCTTGCATACAAGAAGGCTTCAAAGAACACGGAGGTGTTCCCTATATGTGGCAACAACTCACATATAAGAAATGGTTATGTTTGCATCATCTCATTTGGTAGCCATTGGCCAAACGGGGCCATTGAGCATCTGAAACGTGGCTAGTCCAAACTGAGATGTGAATAGAAGACACACACCAGATTTTGAAGGCTTTATATGGAAAAGCATTGTGTTTAAAGACTGACTCACCGACTTAGACAATAAACTTAGGGTTGTTGGCGGGAACAGGTTGGGGGAAGGACAGGGAGTTTGGGGTGGAGACTGTACACACTGCTATATTTAAAATGGATAACCAACAAGGACCTACTATATAGTACACGGAACTCTGCTCAATGTTACGTGGCAGCCCGGTTGGGAGGGGAGTTTGGGGGAGAATGGAAACATGTATATGTATGGCTGAGACCCTTCCCTGTTCACCTGAAACTGTCACAACATTGTTAATTAGCTATACTCAATACAAAAGAATTTTTTTAAATTTCAGACAGTTTACCAATAATTTAATATCAATTAATTAAATCAATTACTAATATTAACTTATAAATTTATTTAATATTGATATTTTGGATATACTGCATAAATATAAGCTATAACATTCTAATGTGGTTAGTAGAACATGTAAAATTACATAGTATATGGGTCCCTGCCTATTTCTACTGGACAGCGCTGATCACGAAATGGAGCTGTCCTGTGGTCTTTATTTACTCGGTCAGACCCCATTCTCTTAAGTCCTTGTTAAGCACAAAGCTCTATATTAGATGCCTTTAAAAAAAAATCCCTCTGGGGGATCCCCCAGGTCCCTCAGGCGGCGGCATCTCTAATGCCAGTCACCGGAACGAGGCGGCCACGCTGGACCCCAGCTGTGGCCACTCGGCGAACTGGTCCAGGTGGTCAAACTGCAAAGGCCTGCTGTTAACCAAGAGCCGCAGGGCGAGCTTAATCCCTCTGCCCGCGACAGGCCGGCGGGAGGGAGGGGGCGGCGGGGAGCCAGGCTGTGGGGGCGCATAGACTGCTGGCCAAAGCGGGTTATTTTTGCTCGGGTCGAGGGGAGGATAGAGGCCGCTTGGAGCCCGGGTGTCCACGGGCTGCACGATCCAAGGCTGAGAAGGGTCGCCCGTCCGCGCACCTGCGTCTCCACGGCAACACGGTCTCCTCCTCCGCCGACCACTCCGGCCGGAGTGGCCACCACCCCAGTCCGGGACGCGGCCCCTCGCATCTCCCCGCAGCATCACGCAGCTCCGAGGGTCGCTCCGGCCGCATCCCGTGACCCCGCGCCCCCGCCACGCGCCCAGCCCCACCCCGACCCGGGCGGTCCGCGCTCCTTACCCCGCTAGCTCTTCGCGGAGCCCACCTTGCGGCCGCGCGGACAGGCCCCGCCCCCGGGCGCCCCCAGCCCGCCCGCGACCCACGTCTGAAGGCTGCCGATTGGGCCTCGTCCTCCGCTCTGATTGACCGCGGGCCGCCGCTCGCCCTGTTCTCGGGCTCGAGCCCCCGATTGGCCCTGGCTCACGCTCCGTTAACCTCTGATTGGTGCCGCTCCGGGGCTCTGAGCCCTGATTGGCTGTCGCGAACCGCCTGCGGCCCGCCTGGCTCCACCTGGTCACCCAGTCACAAAAGGCCCCTGAGCGCTGCGAAGCCACCTGCGTGACCGCGGGATACGCCAGGAAGAGGATGCGGAGAAAGTGTGACTTCCAGGGCACGACTTACGGAACAGCATATCATAGATGATAAGTCGTGAGCAGCAATAACTGCTCTCTACCTAGCAATAACTGGTCTCCGTTAAACAAGTGCGTTTAAAAAGAAACGGGATGCCTTTTCACTTACGTACCTTGAGTAAAGGAGATGTGATTGGCTGTGCAACGCCGTGTCCAGAGCTCTGGAGCTGAATCCAGAAGGCCTCTTCCAGCCCTAGCTGAACCGCCACCTGCCCGACCTTGGGCAAGGCCGTTCACCTTTCAGAGTCCCAGTTCCCAGATCTGAAAATGTGAGGGTTGGGCAGTTCTTTCTCCAAATTGCATTGGATCTCTGATGGTTTAAGTTTGGCTTCCCCAGAAAAGCATGCAATGGAAGTCAAAAGATTCAAGTTCAGTTAAACGAAAACTTACTTGTTATGCGGGATGGGATGTGGAAAGGGTTTGCCGTGGCGTCTGGACATTGGATATATTCAATAAGATGGTCAACTGTGGTGATGCTGGTTGTGATCTGAACGAGGAGGGAGTTGCCCTGCCGGTGCTTTGGTTTTCACTTTGAGTGGCAGCTTCTGACGTGGGCCCATGATAAATGTTTATTGAAGGTGACGTGGGTTGTTCTTTGCAATACTTGCTAAGGGCAGATATTTGGCTAATTTTGAACTAAACAGGAGAGAAAATCCCAACTCAAAATGGCTGTGTGATGAGGAGTCCTATTAGGTTATGGGCTCTGGTGCCAGAGTGCCTGGGTTTGAATCCTGCTCCAACATTTATCAGCTATGTCCTTGAGAAGGTAGCTTAACTTCTCCAAACTTCAACTTGCTTACTTCTCAAAAAAAGACAGTAATAGTACCTACCTCAGTAAGTTGTGGGGATTCAATTAGAAAAGTGTTAGCAATGGTTACTAGTTAGGAAGCCGCACAAGATACAGTTCCACACAGTCCTTAAGCAGCGTGTATGTTTCACGTGCAGAGCTGCTGTCACTGCTGCAGGCGTTTCTCACTCTTTCACTGAACTAATGTTTGCTAAGAGCCTCCCATGTATCAAGCCCCATGTCTGGGAAGGTGCAGTGAGCAACATTACAGGCCCAGTCTCTTGTCAGAGAGCCTAGCTGGAAAAACAAATGAGAAGCAATTACAAAAGGCTGTGGGGCTTCCCTGCTGGTCCAGTGGTTAAGAATCTGCCATGCAATGCAGGGGACGCGGGTTCGATCCCTGAGAACTAGGATCCCACGTGCCGTAGAGCAACAAAGCCCTCAAGAAGCAACTGACGACACATGTTCTGGAGCCTGTATGCCACAACTAAAGAGCCTGTGTGATGCTGTGAAGATCTCACGTGCTGCAACTAAGATCCAATACAGCCAAGTAAATATTGAAAAACAAATGAAAGATTTAAACAAATGAAAAAAACGGTGTGATGAGCTAGGAGCACATGGGGAGCAGGCATTGCTGGTGGAGGGAATAGACTTAGAGCCAGGGAAATCCATCTAAACTAACACTTGAAAAATAAATACTGACGGATTCCATCAAGGTGGAAGAGCAGAGAAGAGTACATGTGGAAAGCTCTAGAGACGAGAGAGTTAGCTTTAGCTGAGTTGGAATGGGATAAAGAGTGCAGGTTTTTTTTTCTTAAATGAGATTAGTGGGTAAGTAAGAGCCAAGTGGCTGTGAGTTTTGTAATAATTGTTTGCTTTTATTTAGTTTCTTGAAGTACAGTTGATTTACAGTGTTGTGTAAATTCCCTCTGTACAGCAAAATGATTCAGTTATACATATGTAGCCTGGAGAAGGAAATGGCAACCCACTCCAGTATTCTTGCCTAGACAATCATGTGGACAGAGGAGCCTGGCTGCTGCAGTCCATGGGGTCACACAGAGTCAGATACAATTGAAGCAATTCAGCAGCATACATTGGAGAAGGAAATGGCAACCCACTCCAGTGTTCTTGCCTGGAGAATCCCAGGGACGGGGGAGCCTGGTAGGCTGCCATCTATGGGGTCGCACAGAGTCCGACACGACTGAAGCGACTTAGCAGCAGCAGCAGCAGCATACATATATAGACATTCATTTTCATAGTCTTTTCCATTATGGTTCATCATAGGATACTGAGTATAGTTCCCTGTTCCATATAGTAGGACCTTGTTATCCACCTATTCTGTATAGAATGGTTTGCATGTTAAGTTATAAAACCTTGCACCTTTAGTAGCCATCCAAATGGAGATGTTGGAAAGAATCTATGAGTTTAAGGTCTGGGAGAGAGGTCTGAGCTAGAGACATAAATTTAGAGTTGTCAGGATGTGGACAGTCAGTCACGGGACCATTGAGATGATTCAGGGAGTGAGCACAGAAAGAGGAGAGGCCCAGAGTCGGGGACTCCAAATTAAGGGTTCATGGAAGAGAGGCAGACCCAGCTTCCTCTGATCCTCCCAACTACCCTAAAACGAACCATGGCTCTGATCCCCTTTTTACAACTGAGAAAGCTGCAGGGAGTGTGTAAGTGACTTGCATAAGGTCAGGTAAGGAGATGGGTGGCAGAGCTGGGATTCAAGCGTGCAGGGAGGTCTAAGCCGTGTGCCTCAAGGTGCCCACTTCCTGTCCTCTCGGGACCCCGAGAGCCCACTGTGGGACGTTAAGTGGGAGAGTGAAAGGCCTTCAGACTTTCATTTCAGAGACACCATGCATATAGATGAATTAAGCAAGGCCAAGCTTGGGGACAGGGAGGTAATTTAGGTACTGCAGTAATCCACATGAGAGATATGTGACTGCAGCCATGGTGGGGATTTGGAGAGAAGTGAACAAATCCCAGTGACAGGTAAAGGATAGAGATCCGGGTTGAAACTAACTGGGAGTGAGTAGTGTGGAGAGTAGACATCAAAGATGATCCATAGGTTTCTGATCTGGGCAACCACGTTGATGAAAGTGTCATTAGTTGAGATGGGGATCCTCGGAAGAAAGGCACTCCGAGGGCAGGAACAGATGGTGTGAATTCAGTCGTAATGATGCCCAGGGTCACAAATAAGCCAACACTGAATATTTGTTGAGTCAAATCAAACAACACGGATTTTGGATGCTTGCATAATACATTCCAATGGTTTTAAGAGAGACCACAATAGTGAATCTATTTCATGATTTAAAAAAAATCTCCAGGAAAAGCTTTTCTAAAGCTGCCACTGATTAACCATTCTAGTGTTTAACTCCTTTCACTGCTGAGAAATTTTCTATTAATACCATAAAAACCAATGCCAACCCTCCTACACTGTTGGTGAGAATGTAAATTGATACAGCCATTATGGAGAACAGTATGGAGGTTGCTTAAAAAAACTAAATATAGAACTATGTATGATCATATGATACATGTGATACATATGATACATCATTTTCATATGATCAACAATCCCACTCCTGGGCATATACTCAGACAAAAACCATAATTCAAAAAGATACACATACCCTAATGTTCATTGAAGCACTGTTTACAATAGCTAAGATATGGAAGCAACCTAAATGTCCATCAACAGATGAATAGATAAAGAGGTTGCACATATATACAATGGAATATTACTCAGCCATTAAAAAGAATGAAATAATGCCATTTGCAGCAACAGGAATGGACCTAGAGATTATTGTACTAAATGGAGTAAGTCTAATATGTGGAATCTAATTTTAAAAGATACAAATGAATTTACTTAGAAAACAGAAATAGACTCACAGATCTTGAAATCAAACTTATGATTTCCAAAGGGAGAATGTGAGGGAAAGTGACAAATTAGGTGACTGGGAATGACATACAGATCAGTTCGGTTCAGTCGCTCAGTCATGTCCAAGTTTTTGCAACCCCATGGACTGCAGGATGCCAGGCTTCCCTGGCCATCACCAGCTCCTGTAGCTTGCTCAAATTCATGTCCATCGAGTCAGTGATGCCATACAACTATTTCATCCTCTGGCGTCCCCTTCTCCTCCTGCCTTCAGTCTTTCCCAGCATCAGGGTTTTTTCCAATGAGTCAGTTCTTTGCATCAGATGGCCAAAGTATTGGAGTTTGGAGCTTCAGTATCAGTCCTTCCAAAGCATATTCAGGACTGATTTTCTTTAGGATGGACTGGTTTGATCTCCTTGCAGTCCAAGGGACTCTCAAGAGTCTTCTCCAACACCACAGTTCAAAAGCATCAACTCTTCAATGCTTAGCTTTCTTTATAGTCCAACTCTCACATGCATACATGACTACTGGAAAAACCATAGCTTTGACTAGGTGGACCTATTGTCCCTGCTTTTTAATATGATGTCTAGGTTGGACATAGATTTTCTTCCAAGGAGCAAGAGTCTTTGAATTTCATGGCTGCAGTCACCATCTGCAGTGATTTTGGAGCCCAAGAAAATAAAGTCTGTCACTGTTTCCATTGTTTCCCCATCTATTTGCCATGAAGTGATGGGACCGGATGTCATGATCTTAGTTTTTTGAATGTTGAGTTTTAAGCCAGTTTTTCACTCTCCTGTTTCACTTGCATAAAGAGGCTCTTCCTCTTTGCTTTATGCCATAAGGGTTTCCTTGATAGCTCAGTTGGTAAAGGATCTGCCTGCAATGCAGGAGACCCCAGTTCAATTCCTGGGTCAGGAAGATCCCACTCCAGTATTCTTGGGCTTCCCTTGTGGCTCAGCTGGTAAAGAATCCACCTGCAGTGCAGGAGACCTGGGTCCGATCCCTGGGTTGGGAAGATCCCCTGGAGAAGGGAAAGGCTCCCCACTCCAGTATTCTTGCTTAGAGAATTACATGGACTGTATAGTCCATGGGGTCGCAAAGAGTCAGACACAATTGAGAGACTTTCACTTTTCTGCCATAAGGGTGGTGTCATCTGCCGATCTGAGGTTATTGATATTTCTCCTGGCAATCTTGATTCCAGCTTGTGCTTCCTCCAGCCCAGCGTTTCTCATGATGTACTCTGCATAAAAGTTAGATAAGCACAGTGACAGTATACAGCCTTGACGTTCTCCTTTCCCAATTTGGAACCAGTCTGTTTTTCCATGTTCAATTCTAACTGTTGCTTCTAGACCTGCATACAGATTTCTCAGGAGGCAGGTCAGGTGGTCTGGTGTTTCCACCTCTTTAAGGATTTTCCACAGTTTGTTGTGATCCACACAGTCAAAGGCTTTCACGTAGTCAATAAAGCAGAAATAGATGTTTTTCTAGCACTCTCTTGCTTTTTCGATGATCCAATGGATGTTGGCAATTTGAACTCTTGTTCCTCTGCCTTTTCTAAATCCAACTTGAACATCTGGGATTTATTGGTTCACATACTGTTGAAGCCTCACTTGGAGAATTTTGAGCATTATTTTGCTAGTGTGTGAGATGAGTGCAATCTGGCAGTAGTTTGAACATTCTTTTGGTATTGCCTTTCTTTGGGACTGGAATGAAAACTGACCTTTTCCAGTCCTGTGGCCACTGATGAGTTTTCCAAATTTGCTGGCATATTGGTGGTGGCATGGGTGGGTGGTAGGAGGAAGAGACAAGTGTCAGGGTGAGTACCACTTTGCCATCTTGTGAACCATATCCTGACATACACATACTACTGTATATAATAGATAACTGATAGTGAAAGGTGCTCAGTCATGTTCGATTCTGCGACCCCATGGGCTATACAGTTCATGGAATTCTCCAGGCCAGAGTACTGGAGTGGGTAGCCTTTCCCTTCTCCAAGGGATCTTCCTGACCCAGGAATCAAACCAGGGTCTCTTGCATTGCAGGTGGGTTCTGTACCAACTGAGCTATCAGGGAAGCCCAGATGACTGATAAGAACCTGCTGTAAAGCACAGGGAACTCTACTCAGCACTCTGTAATGACCTATATGGGGAAGAGACTCTGAAAAAGAATGGATTCAGGGACTTCCCTCGTGGTCCAGCAGTTAGGAGTCTGCCTTGCAATGCAGAGGACATGGGTTTGATCCCTGGTTGGGGAACTAAGCCTGCATGCTGCACCTAAGACCTGATGCGACCAGATAGATAAATAACTTTTTGGAAGAAAGAATGGATTCACTTTGTTGTATACCTGAAATGCACAGAACATTGTAAATCAATTATACTCCAATAAATTTTTCAGTAAAAATACAGTGAAGTTTAAAAAAGTCAGTCCCAGCTGTCAGGGGTCTCTGGGAGTGACTAGTCAGCTAATTTTTAAGATCTTAAAGGCCTTGTTTACAGACAAAGACGTTTGTACATGCCCTGGCACTCATCACTTCCTCCTCCCATCCACATGTGCCACCTCTGTGATCAAATAGCGTTTCACAGCTCTGTCCTGTAACCTTGACACTCAGCCACGCATTGAGTATGAATCTGCTCCCCATCACTGAACTGTAGACTCTTTGAGAAGCACAAGGTATATAACTCAATGCTTTATGTACATGCATTCACCTGAGAACCCAAAAGCTATGGAGGGTCTACTATCGCCTGGACACTAATGGGGCAAAGACAATTAGAGCATGGTTTCATGGACCTTACAATCAAGTATGGGCAAATACTCCAAAGAAAATACCAGCTCCCTTAAAAAAAAAATCAAAACCAGCTTCCTTAAGGCTGGCTGTGGAAGGAGCCTGTCCTTGTGGAGAGGAGAGCTTGAGCCGGGCACCCCTGCTCTGGAACAAAAGACCCATTTCTGCCTTAAGCAGCTCCCACTGCTGGCTGTTGTCCCCACCATACTATGCTTGGGAGGCTCCGTGCCCCCAGCTCTTCAGGGTAGACACACTAGTTTTTGTTTAATTTCCCACAGCAGTGCTGGGACCAGGTGGACACAGACAAAGCTCATCTAAAGCCTTGGGGATAATAGGGACTTCCCTGGTGGTCCAGTGGCTAAGATTCTGTGCTCCCAGTGCAAGGGGCCCAGGTTTGATCCCTGGGCAGGGAACTAGATTCCACATGCCTCAACTAAGAGTTCACATGCTGCAACTGAAGATCTCATGTGCTGCAACTAAAATAAAAAGATCCCAATGCCAAACTAAGACTGGTGCAGTTAAATAAGTAAAAATTTAGACTTGGGAAGAATAAGGGGAAATGAGCAGAGAGAGTCGGAGGAGGCAATGGCAACCCACTTGTACTTGTACTTGTACAGTACTCTTGTCTGGAAAATCTCATGGACAGAGGAGCCTGGTGGGCTGCAGTCCATGGGGTCGCTAAGAGTCAGACACGACTGAGCGACTTCACTTTCACTTTTTACTGTCATGCATTGGAGAAGGAAATGGCAATCCACTCCACTGTTCTTGCCTGGAGAATCCCAGGGACGGCGAAGCCTGGTGGGCTGCCGTCTATGGGGTCGCACAGAGTCGGACACAACTGAAGCGACTTAGCAGCAGCAGTAGAGAGGGTAACAGGCCACCTCACATCTTGTGATGTCATCAGGGTGTCTCGAGATGTGCACCTCTTCCAGGGGGCAGAGGTTCTCTGTCACTCCTCGTATTCAGAAGCCCCAGCAAAGCCCTCTCCAGTTCCTGAAACCCAAACCCTGCGTGACAAGAAGACAGCAAACAGCATCCCTCTAGCAGCAGCTCCAGGCAGGCCCACTCATTCCCCTCCCCAGGGGCAAGGAATCGCGGCACCAGAAAGTGCCTTCCCTACGTAGCTACCCCCGGAACACCCAACCGTGGGGCCACACTCACATGTCTGGGGCCTGGGCATTCTACGGCTTGTTAGAGCCCTTCCTCCGCTCTCTGCCTACCCTCGGTCTAGAGGATGTCATAAGCGTGAGTCCGCTTTGAATGATGCACTCTTCTTTTTTTTAACATTTTTTTTCCCTTTTATTGATGTGGACCATTTTTTAAGTCTTTATTGAAATTTATTGCAATATTGTTCCTGTTTTATGTTTTGGTTTTTTGGCCGTGTGTCATGTGGGATCTTATCTTCCTGACCAGGGACCGAACCTGCACCCCCTGAGCTAGAAGACAAAATCTCAACTCCTGGCCCACCCGGGAAGTCCCTGAATGATGTACTCTCAAAACTTTTTTTCTTTTTAATTTTTGGCTGCCCTGGGTCTTTGCTGCTGGACATGGGCTTTCTCTAGTTGCAGTGAGTGGGGTGGAGGTGGGAGCAGTGGTGGTGGGGGGTGGGGGAGTGGGGGGTGAGGGGGCGTGCCACTCAGTAGTTGCGGTGCCTGGGCACCCACACCAGTGTTCTTGTCTGGAGAATCCCATGGACAGAGGAGCCCAGCGGGCTACAGTCCACAGGGTCACAAAGAGTCGGACACAACTGCAGTGACCCAGCACGCACACATACGGACGTCTCATTGGGGTGGCTTATCCTGTTGAAGAGCGTGGGTTCTAGTGTTTGAGGTCAGTAGTTGTGGCTCATGGGCTTAGTTGCCCCTCAGCATGTGGAATCTTCCAAGATCAGGGATCGAACACATGTCCCCTGCATTGGAAGGTGGCTTCTTAACCACTGGACCACCAGGGAAGTCCTGAATGAAGTATGCTTGACTGTAGGTACAGACAGACTTTCAGACACACATATCCATCCCATTGCCCCCTCGACTTCTCCACTTAGGGGCCTGCCTCACAGACATCTTAGTAGGGCAAAAAAGAACTCTTGATTTCCCTCCCAAATCTGTTCCTTCCTCCAGCCCTACTTCACCTCCTGTTTTCACCATCTTAGTAAATGACATCACTGTCCATTCAACTACTCAAACCAATATACACGAATTACCCTTAATTCTTCCATTACCCTCATCCTCATTGGATCCAGAAGCAAGTCACAAAGATTCTATCTCTAAAGTATATCAGGAATCCGTTTTCTATCCTCCCTCATCCAGGCCACCATGGACTGAATGACTCTAAACCCCCTCCGGACTGTTCCACACTCACCCCTTCAATCCATGTTTTTATGTAGAAGCAAAAGTGAGATCTTCAAACTGTGAATAATTACTTGCATCTCAGATCCCTTCAGTGCCTCCCAGAGGCTTTCAATCCAAATGCCTTTACCACCTTGCTACAGGCTAAACATTTGCATACCCTCAAAACTCCTGTGTAAAACCCTAATGCCCAGGGGAATGGCATTTGGATGTGGGGCCTTAGGGAGGTGAAAAGTCATGAGCATGTGGCCTTCATGAATCGGTCTCTCCTGCTGGTGGCAGCGTATCTGGAGAGGCCTTTGGGTCTGAAGACGCTCCAAGATGTCAAGGCAGCACTTGAAATTTTAGGTCTTACAGCACATGGATGTAACATCTGTTCAAAAGACATGCACATACAGTACCTGTGGGTAGAGAGTATATGTGTGTGTTGGGGGAGAGATTGTTTCATTACATGAGTAAGTGAATGAATTATCAATATTATTATGCTGTGATGGTGTAGGTAAGTACTTTTAAAAAGTAAGTGTTTCAAAAAAGGATCATTTAATAAAACTGAATTTCTACTTTGTTCTCATTCTAAATGGGAGCCAGTGAGATTATGTTCAATTTCATATAATAGAAAACTCAAATAATACTAACTTAAACAAGATAGGCAGAGAAGGCGATGGCACCCCACTCCAGTACTCTTGCCTGGAAAATTCCACAGACGGAGGAGTCTGGTGGGCTGCAGTCCATGGGGTCGTGAAGAGTCGGACACGACTGAGCAACTTCCCTTTCACTTTTCACTTTCATGCATTGGAGAAGGAAATGGCAACCTACTCCAGTGTTCTTGTCTGGAGAATGCCAGGGACAGGGGAGCCTGGTGGGCTGCCGTCTATGGGGTCACACAGAGTTGGACACAACTGAAGTGACTTAGCAATAGCAAAACAAGATAGGGGTTTATTTTTCTCTTATTATGGGAAGACAAGAGGTTCGAGATCCAGGGCTAGATTGGCAACGCCACATCAAGGACTCAGGCTTCTCTTAGCTTGCCGTATTCCATTATCAGTATTTCTAGGGCTGAGCTTTCACCTTCATGTTCACAACCTTGTTGCTGTGGCTCCAGCCATCAAACTATATTCCAGGTAGAAAGAAGGAAAGACAAAGAACAAATGGGCATGAGCCACTGGAGTTAATTTCCTTTATTGAGCTTTTCCTGAAGTGGGCTACTGCTCAGAATTAAGCTAAAAGAAGTCCTGGGAGGGCCTTCCCTGATGGTCCAGTGGCTAAGACTCCATGCTCCCAATGCAGGGTTCAATCCCCAGTCAGGGAACTAGATTTCACACACTGCAGCTAGGACCTGGCACAGCCAAATACATATTTTTTTTTTTTAAAAAAAAAGAAAGTCCTGGGAGTGCTCTGTTTTGCTTGTTTTTTTTTAGTTTGTGTCTGTGTTCTAGTTTTTTGTGATTTTTAAAAATTGAAGTATAGTTGATTTACAATGTTTCCTGAGTAAAATGATTCAATTATATTTACATGTATATATTCTTTTTCAGATTCTTTTTCATTAGAGTTTATTATAAGATATTAAATATAGTTCCCTGTGCTATATAGTAGGTCTTGTTTTTTACCTATTTGGCACCCCACTCCAGTACTCTTGCCTGGAAAATCCCATGGATGGAGGAGCCTGGTAGGCTGCAGTCCATGGGGTCGAGAGGAGTCCGACACGACTGAGCGACATCACTTTCACTTTTCCCTTTCATGCACTGGAGAAGGAAATGGCAACCCACTCCAGTGTTCTTGCCTGGAGAATCCCAGGGAAGGGGGAGCCTGGTGGGCTGCTGTCTGTGGGGTCACAGCAGCAGCAGCAGCAGTGTGAATCTGGCTTCAGTTCAGTTCAGTTCAGTTCAGTCGCTCAGTCGTGTCCGACTCTTTGCAACCCCATCAATTGCAGCACGCCAGGCCTCCCTGTCCATCACCAACTCCCGGAGTTCATTCAGACTCACATCCATCGAGTCAGTGATGCCATCCAGCCATCTCATCCTCTGTCATCCCCTTCTCCTCCTGCCCCCAATCCCTCCCAGCATCAGAGTCTTTTCCAATGAGTCAACTCTTTGCATGAGGTGGCCAAAGTACTGGAGTTTCAGCTTTAGTATCATTCCTTCCAAAGAAATCCCAGGGCTGATTTCCTTCAGAATGGACTGGTTGGATCTCCTTGCAGGTCAAGAGACTCTCAAGAGTCTTCTCCAACACCACAGTTCAAAAGCATCAATTCTTCAGTGCTCAGCTTTCTTCACAGTCCAACTCTCACATCCATACATGACCACTGGAAAAACCATAGCCTTGACTAGACGGACCTTTGTTGGCAAAGTAATGTCTCTGCTTTTCAATATACTATCTAGGTTGGTCATAACTTATCTTCCAAGGAGTAAGTGTCTTTTAATTTCATGGCTGCAGTCACCATCTGTAGTGATTTTGGAACCCCAAAAAATAAAGTCTGACACTGTTTCCAGTTTCCCCATCTATTTCCCATGAAGTGATGGGACCAGATGGCATGATCTTTGTTTTCTGAATGTTGAGTTTTTTTTTTTTTTACTTATGTATCAATAGCTTTATTTATTTTATTTTGAAATTATCGCCAGTTATTTACTTTATTTTTTATTTTTTTTAAATTTTATTTTATTTTTAAACTTTACATAATTGTATTAGTTTTGCCACATATCAAAACGAATCCTCCACAGGTATACATGTGTTGAGTTTTAAGCCAACTTTTTCACTCTCCACTTTCACTTTCATCAAGAGGCTTTTTAGTTCCTCTTCACTTTCTGCCATAAGGGTGGTGTCATCTGCATATCTGAGGTTATTGATATTTCTCCCAGCAATCTTGATTCCAGCTTGTGTTTCTTCCAGCCCAGTGTTTCTCATGATGTACTCTGCATACAAGTTAAATAAGCAGGGTGACAATATACAGCCTTGACGTACTCCTTTTCCTATTTGGAACCAGTCTGTTGTTCCATGTCCAGTTCTAACTGTTGCTTCCTGACCTGCATACAGATTTCTCAAGAGGCAGATCAGGTGGTCTGGTATTCCCATCTCTTTCAGAATTTTCCACAGTTTATTGTGATCCACACAGTCAAAGGCTTTGGCATAGTCAATAAAGCAGAAATAGATGCTTTTCTGGAACTCTCTTGCTTTTTCAATGATCCAGCAGATGTTGGCAATTTGGTCTCTGGTTCCTCTGCCTTTTCTAAAACCAGCTTGAACATCTGGAAGTTCATGGTTCATGTATTGCTGAAGCCTGGCTTGGAGAATTTTGAGCATTACTTTACTAGCGTGTGAGATGAGTGCAATTGTGCGGTAGTTTGAGCATTCTTTAGCATTGCCTTTCTTTGGGATTGGAATGAAAACTGACCTTTTCCATCTGGCTTAAAAATTTTAATTTTTACGCTTAAAAAAATCTGGCTTAAACAAGCTTAAAAACCTGGCTTAAAACTCAACATTCAAAAAACTAAGATCATGCCATCCAGTCCTATCACTTCATGGCAAATAGAAGGGGAAAAAGTGGAAGCAGTGACAGATTTTATTTTCTTGGGCTCCAAAATCACTGTGGATGGTGACTGCAGCCATGAAATTATAAACACTTGCTCCCTGCAAGGTAAGCTATGACAAACCTCGACAGTGTTTTGGAAAGCAGAGACATCACTTTGCCAACAAAGATCCACATAGGTATGGTTTTTCCAGTAGTCATGTACAGATGTGAGACCGTAAAGAAGACTGAGCATTGAAGAACAGATGCTTTTGCATTGTGGTGCTGGGGAAGACTCTTGAGAGTCCCTTGGACTATAAGAAGATCCAAACAGTCAATCTTAAAGGAAATCAACCTTGAATATTCATTGGAAGGGCTGATGCTGAAGCTCCAATACTTTGGTGACCTGATGCAAAAGAGCTGATGCTGGGAAAGATTGAAGGCAAAAGGAGAAGGCGGCAGAGGTTGAGATGGTTAAATAGTATCACTGACTCAATGGACATGAATTTGAGCAAACTCTGGAAGACAGTGAAGGATGGGGAAGCCTGGCATGCTGCAGTCCATGGGATCACAAGGAGTTGGACATGACTGAGTGTCTGAACAACAAGTGTGTATCTGTTAATCCTAAACTCCTAATGTATCTTTCCCCTTGGCCCCCTAGTCCTGGGAATGTTTTCTTCTGGGCACATTACTACCTTCATCCCCAACAGGGGATTCTGTTTACAAGGAAGATAAGAGACTGGATAGTGGATAGGCAACTAACAGCCTGTCCACAGCCCCTGGGAATGAATAGAGCGGCTACAGTCAATGGATAAGAGTGGATATTTTAAATCAAGCGTGGAATCAAAGGCCTTTGGGAAGGCCTAAAAAACAGGAAAGCTCTACAGACAGCTTTGACTTAATCTCGACAAGATAGAGTAAAATTAGAAGGAAAGACAAAAACCATGGCCACAGGAACAAGAAGGTTCGGTAAGCGATGGCCAGGTGGTCCAGCTCTGGTCTGAAAGGACTGGTCAGGAACAGCAAGTGGTCACAGGGTCATAAATAGGCACAAGCAGAGGGCCTGACCTTGGGCAAGTTACCTAGATAAACTCCTTGGCTCTCAATGTCCTGATCTGTAAAATGGGAGGACTGGACTAAATTATCTCAAAGATCTTTCCAACTCTAAACTTCTTTTGTGACAGCGGTACTTTTTTTTTTTTTTTTTTTTAAGCAGTGAAATCTTTCAGACAAATGAAAGCTGACATAGCAAACTGATAAGTCGGAGCTGCTCTGAATGGCATAGGGATGGGGAACCCTGGAGTTCTCTCTACTTGGCCTCAGTTTTAATCCCTGTGGCCCCTGAGCTCCGAAGAGCACATCTCTACACAGTTCCATGTGTAATTTTCATAATATGATGTTCATTGGTATAAATCAGACAGCAGATATAACCATAGGAAAATTGTTTTCATTTGTTAATAACAATCTTGAACACTTTCTAAAACCCATGAAATTAAATAACCAGAGTTTCAAATTGTGACACTTTATTACGACTCTCATTTGAAATCATGGGGAAATAGGCATCAATTCTCACCAAAAATTTGATCGAATTTATTCAGCAATGTTGAGGCGGTGGGAAGGAGCTTGGAGGGTACAGAAAAGTTTTCAGAGCAACACACTTATTATTTTCTAGGTAGTTATTTAGATAAAAATGATTCTCAGAGGAAAAAAAACAAACCCTTGCTTTGCAAATACTTGTTTCCTGTGTGCCAGACGTGGCTGCTTCCTGTTTACCACAAGTAATTGCTGGTAACTGGAAGCAAAGACAAGAAAAATGTACCTCTTGTCAGTCACCTGCTGAACTTCCTTTCCGTTACACTTGTCATACTTTTAACATTCCCAGAGTTTGGTTTTTTTTTAACGTCTTTCCAAAACATTAATGTATTTAAAAAAAAAAAAAAACACAGAAGGGACAGTGAGACCTGAAACCTGTTATCCTCACATGTCTCCCTCCACTGCATCTACCCTTTGAGTATTAGATAAAATTTTATGAAAACTCTGATTATTTTTCCTACCCACACTGAATCTTTACTAGAGCGTGTCTTTATCTCCATAATCCGTCCACACACCCCAGTTTTGCTCTCTGTCTTCCGCTCCACGCTGGCGATCACCACCCAGCTTCTGCATTTTTCTCCAGGCCAGTATCTGGCCTCCTTCTCGATCCTGCTTTTTCTCTCATCACTGTAACCTTTTTTTTTTTTTTTTCCTTTGCAGACAGGTCTGGAAAACACCATCTGTTCCAATTTTAAGGTCGCGGGGAGGGATCATAAGTCCGGGGACAATAATCTTCCAACTCCAAATCTCAAACACACCATCAGCCAAAGAATTTTTTTTTTCCCTCATTCTTGAATTTAATTTTCACAAAGTTCCTCCACAGTCAAAATAAAGAAAATCCTATTTAGGTATTCACGAACAGTCATACAAAACTTAAGAAAAAAAGAAAAAAAAAAGCTTAATAATCCCTTTAAGATAGAAGCCTGACCACAACAGAGGTCATATTGTTACTGTGTGGTCTTTTCTCTGACCAGAAGGCGTCCAGCTGTTCCAAGGCCAGCCCTGAGTCAGTTAACCCACTAGTCTTCGTTGCCACAAACAGACAGAGCCGACTTCCAGCTCTGCTCCCGGAGCATCCGCGCAGCCGGCCCGGCCCGGTAATGAGCTCTCGGCTACGGAAGGTGGTGCTGTTGGATCTGAGGGGCGATCGACGCGGGCCGGGGCTCAGGGAGCAGAGCTGGGAAAGGCTCCCGGGATGCCCAAAGCGAGCTCCTAGTTTGGACACCACACTCGAGGGTGGGACTGCTGGGGACTCCGAGAGTTGGAGGTAAAGGCAGAGTGCTCCGGGAAGGGCGAAGGCGAGAGGAAACTGAGACCTCGGCTCCGGGCGGGGGCCAGGGGGCACCTTCTGGGGTCGGGGCGCGGGGCGCGGGGTCGGGGGAGAGAAAGGGGGCGATGAAAACCAAATGCCTTTCATCCCCTGGAGACAAAGAGGTGCCTTCTTTGGACAGCAGCTGCCAGCGCCACACGCACCATACGGCGGGGCCCGGGGGAGGAGTGGGGGGAGCCGGGACCCGGCCGCTCAGACGGCCCACAATGCTGGTTGTCATGGCGACGGGCCATCCGTCTGCGGGGCGGCTGAAAGGACCCATTGTTCCGGAGGCGGGCGGCCCGGGCTGCGCCTGTTTCTGGGAGACACCTTGAAACACCTCCCGGCCTCGGGAGGGCTGGGGACCGCGGCTGCAGCCTCCGCGGGGGTCTCGGACCGCGCAGGGACCCCGCGGCCCCTCGGGCCCGCACCGCAGCCTCCCACGCGGGCGTGCGGCTGTCAGCTGGGGACACGTGCGAGTGTGCGCGCGCACACACATGCACAGACGCACAGACACACGGTAACAGCCGGCACGCGCGCGCACGCACACACACACATACACACGGTAATACAGCCAGCACATACACACACGGAGACACACGGTAACAGCCGGCACACACACACACAGACACACAATAACAGCCGGCACACGTGCACGCACACACACACGGTAACACAGCTGGCACACACACACACACACACACACGGTAACAGCCGGCACACGCGCGCGCCCACACACACACACACACACACACACACACGGGCGTGGGCTGGCAGGTGCACGGGAGACTCATAGGCAAGGCCCAGAACTCCACCAGTATGAGCTGAAGTCTGAGGCCAGGGTCCTCTGGGAAAGCCCTGCAGAATCACTTCCCAGTCCTGCTGGAAAAGAAAGGACAACAAAATCATGGTGCAGAGCAGATGAAAAGTTCCAAGGCAGCCTGGCACGTTCCCTTGAAACAGCAAACAACTGGAGACAGCCTAGAATTCTGTCCCCTGGGGGCTGGAAAGGTAATGTGGGCACATGCCTCTGATGAAGTGTTGGGCGGTCCTTCAAAATCACAGGGCGGCCCCATCTGCAGAGATGTGGGAATGTCCCATATGCTCTAAGAAATAAAGCAAGTGCATGGCCACACAAGTGACCTGTGTGCCTGCGTGTGCACATACATCGCTGTGCACATGCGTGTGTTTGCATCTCCCTCAGGAGAGCAACTAGATAAAAAGCATGTAGTGGGGAGATGATGAAAACTTCCTTTTCACAGGATAGTCTTTGGGGGCTGTCTCCTGGGTGCTCTAGTGGTTAAGACTTGATGCTTCCAGTTCAGGGGACTTGGGTTCCATCCTTGGTCAGGGAACTAACATCCCATATGCTTCTCTGCTGCTGTGAAGTCGCTTCAGTCGTGTCCAACTCTGTGCGACCCCATAGACGGCAGCCCACCAGGCTCCCCCGTCCCTGGGATTCTCCAGGCAAGAACACTGGAGTGGGTTGCCATTTCCTTCTCCAATGCACGAATGAAAAGTGAAAGTGAAGTCACTCAGTCGTGTCTGACTTTTAGCGATCCCATGGACTGCAGCCTACCAGGCTCCTCTGTCCATGGAAGTTGCCAGGCAAGAGTACTGGAGTGGGTCGCCAGTGCCTTCTCCAATATGCTTCCCAGCATGGCCAAAATTAAAAATAATTTTTTTTCAAATTAAAAAACTATATAATCTATTGTACCTTTTGGATTTTGTCCTATGTACCTTGTAATACCCAAAAAAGAAATAAACTTTAAAAAATAACTTTAAAATTGCATTTGAACACTGTCTAATGAGATTTGGAGCTCTCTATAAGGTGCGTGAGCTCTTCTTGAAAAAATGTTTTAATAAGTATTAATTTAAAAAACAGTACACATGGGCAACAAATACCATTAATTCACAGATGCGGAAAGGCAGAGTGATAAAACATTGAAACGCACACTTCCAGGAGCCCACTGTATAATCTATCTGTTATATCAAATTAATCTCAAGGCTTCCCAGTTAAATATTGAATTACATTAGGGTGATTTTTCCTAATTACAGAATGGTGTAAAATCAGTGAAATGAACTATTGAACCCCTATGACATGGATGCTTTTTCCATGTGGATAAACATAAAAATCATTATTAATGATAATGAGTTAACATCTATGAGCACTTACTGAACACCATGTTAAGAGTTTGATTTGCATTATTTCTTTCAATCTTCCAAACAAACCATTTATCCGTTTTACAAGTGAAGAAACATGAGAAAATGTTCTTTCATTTACCTGATATCACACAGCTAAGAAAGCTGCAGAGCCTGGATTTGAATTCACATCTAACTGACTCTAAAACCTATGTCCCTAACCTCAATTATGGTAGAAATATAGGCTCAAGGTGACTCTAATCCTGTGGCTTCACAGATTTTTTTTTAATTGAAATATAGTTGATGCACAATGTTGTGTTACTTTCAGTTATATATATATATACATATATATATATATTCAGTTGTAAATATAGATGTATTTCTTTTTCAAGTTCTTTTCCTTTATAGGTTATTACAGAATATTGAGTATAGTTCCTTATGCTATACAGTAGGTTTTTGTTGGATAGGACTTCACAAATTGAATAAAAGGTTTCTAGCTATTAAGACGGAGAAGGCAATGGCACCCCACTCCAGTACTCTTGCCTGGAAAATCCCATGGATGGAGGAGCCTGGTAGGCTGCAGTCCATGGGGTCGCTAAGAGTCGGACACGACTGAGCGGCTTCACTTTCACTTTTTACTTTCACGCATTGGAGAAGGAAATGGCAACCCACTCTAGTATTCTTGCCTGGAGAATCCCAGGGACGGGGGAGCCTGGTGGGCTGCCATCTATGGGGTCGCACAGAGTCGGACACGACTGAAGGGACTTAGCAGCAGCAGCAGCAGCTATTAAGAATTAGACTGTATTTGAGGAAACATAAGCTGTAAATGAGCTTCCCAGGTGGCTCAATGAGTAAAGAAGCTACCTGCAATGCAGGAGATGCTGGAGATATGGGCTTGATCCCTGGGTCGGGAAGATCCCCTGCAGGAGGGCACAGCAACCCACTCCAGTATTTTGCCTGGAGAATCCCCATGGACAGAGGAGCCTGGCAGGCTATGGTCCATACATCGAAAAGAGTTGGACATGACAGAAGCCACTGAGCACAGCACAGCGAGGTGTAAACGGTGTCATGGGCCTGTGAAATCTTAACTCATGCTCCAGTTCGGTTGTGCAGAGTAAACATGAGGTCCGTGTTTTGTGAATAACTTATATAGCCTTTATTTAGGCGTTCATAAATAAAGTTGAATTGAAATGCAAACATGCTCATTCCCCTATGTATTGTCTGGCTGCTTTTGTACTGCTGTGGCAGAGTTGTAAACTTGTAAGATCAACTGTATGGCCCACAAAGACTAAAATATTCACTGGCTGAGCCAAGACTTGGAAACAAGCTAAAAGTCCATTGACAGATGAATGGATAAAAAAGATGTGGTACATATATACAATGGAATACATGGTCCGCTGGAGAAGGAAATGGCAAACCACGTCAGTATTCTTGCCTTGAGAACCCCATGAACAGTATGAAAAGTTATAAAGACAGGACACTGAAGGATGGACTTCCCAGGTTGGTAGGTGCCCAATATGCTACTGGAGATCAGTGGAGAAATAACTCCAGAAAGAATGAAGAGACGGAGCCAAAGCAAAAACAACACCCAGTTGTGGATGTCACTGGTGATGGAAGTAAAGTCCGATGCTGTAAAGAGCAATATTGCATAAGAAACTGGAATGGTCCATGAATCAAGGCAAATTGGAAGTGGTTAAACAGGAGATGGCAAGAGTGAACATCGACATTTTAGGAATCAGCCAACTAAAATGGACTGGAATGGGTGAATTTAACTCAGATGACCATTATATCTATATGGGCAAGAATCCCTTAGAAGAAAGGCAGTAGCCACCATAGTCAACAAAAGAGTCTAAAATGCAGTAGATCGGATGCCATCTCAAAGACAGAATGATCTCTGTTCGTTTCCAAGGCAAACCATTCAATATCACAGTATCCAAGTCTATGCCCCAATCAATAATGCTGAAGAAGCCGAAGCTGAATGGTTCTATGAAGACCTACAAGACCTTCTAGAACTAACACCCCAAAAAGATGTCCTTTTCATTATCGGGGACTGGAATGCAAAAGTAGGAAGTCAAGAAATACCTGGAGTAACGGGCAAATTTAGCCTTGGAGTACAGAATGAAGCAGGGCAAAGGCTAACAGTTTTGCTAAGAGAATGGACTGGTCATAGAAAACACCCTTTTCCAACAACACAAGAGATTCGACACATGGGAAGTCTCTACATGTGGGAAGTCTCTACACATGGACATCACCAGATGGTCAACACCGAAATCAGACTGATTATATTCTTTGCAGCCAAAGATGGAGAAGCTCTATACAGTCAGCAAAAACAAGACCAGGAGCTGACTGTGGCTCAGATCATGAACTCCTTATTGCCAAATTCAGACTTAAATTGAAGAAAGTAGGGAAAACCACTAGACCATTCAGGTATGACTTAAATCAAATCCCTTACTACTATACAGTGGAAGATACAGATAGATTCAAGGGAATAGATCTGATAGAGTGCCTGAAGAACTATGAATGGAGGTTTGTGACATTGTACACGAGGCAGTGATCAAGACCATCCCCAAGAAAAGAAATGCAACAAGGCAAAATGGTTGTGTGAGGAGGCCTTACAAACAGCTATGAAAAGAAGAGAAGTGAAAGGCAAAGGAGAAAGGGAAAGATACACCCATCTGAATGCAGAGTTCCAAAGAATAGCAAGGAGAGATAAGAAAGCATTTTTCAGTGATTGGTGCAAAGAAATAGAGGAAAACAACAGAATGGGAAAGACTAGAGATCTCTTCAAGAAAATTAGAGATACCAAGGGAAATTTTCATGCAAAGATGGGCACAATTTATGGTATGTGCCTATGGTATGACAGAAATGGTATGGACCTAACAGAAGCAGAAGATATTTAAGAAGAGGTGGCAAGAATACACAGAAGAACTATCAAAAAAGATCTTCATGACCCAGATAATCACGATGGTGTGATCACTCACCTAGAGTCAGACATCCTGGAATGTGAAGTCAAGTGGGCCTTAGGAAGCATCACTATGAACAAAGCTAGTGGAGGTGACAGAATTCCAGTTGAGCTATTTAAAATCCTAAAAGATGATGCTGTGAATGTGCTGCACTCAATATGCCAGCAAATTTGGAAAAGTCAGCAGTGGCCACAGAACTGGAAAAGGTCAGTTTTCATTTCAATCCTGAAGAAAGGCAATGCCAAAGAATGCTCAAACTACCACACAATTGCACCATCTCACACACTAGCAAAGTAATGCTCAAAATTCTCCAAGCCAGGCTTCAACAGTAGGTGAAGCATAAACTTCCAGATATTCAAGCTGGGTTTAGAAAAAGCAGAGGAACCAGAGATCAAATTGCCAACATCCATTGGATCATTGAAAAAGCAAGAGAGTTCCAGAAAAACATCTACTTCTGTTTTATTGACTACATCAAAATCTTTGGCTGTGGGGATCACAAAAAGCTGTGGAAAATTCTTCAAGAGATGGGAATACCAGACCACCTCACCTGCCTCCTAAGAAATCTGTATTCGGGTCAAGAAGCAACAGTTAGAACTGGACATGGAATATCAGACCGGTTCCAGATCAGGAAAGGAGTGCATCAATGCTGTATACTGTCACCCTGCTTATTTAACTTCTATGCAGAGTACATAATGAGAAGTGCTGGGCTGGATGAAGCACAAACTGGAATCAAGATTTCCAGGAGAAAGATCAATAACCTCAGATATGCAGATGACACCACCCTTATGGCAGAAAGTGAAGAGGAACTAAAAAGCCTCTTGATGAAAGTGAAAGTGGAGAGTGAAAAAGTTGGCTTAAAGCTCAACATTCAGAAAACGAAGATCATGGCATCCAGTCTCATCACTTCATGGCAAATAAATGGGGAAACAGTGGAAACAGCGACAGACTTTGTTTTTTTGGGGTTCCAAAATCACTGCGGATGATGACTGTTATCATGAAATTAAAAGATGCTTACTCCTTGGAAGCAAAGTTATGGCCAACCTAGACAGTTTATTAAAGAGGCAGAGACATTACTTTGCCAACAAAGGTCCATCTAGTCAAAGCTATGGTTTTTCTAGTAGTCATGTGTGGATGTGAGAGTTGGACTGTGAAGAAATCTGAGAGCTGAAGAATTGATGGTTTTGAACTGTGGTGTTGGAAGAGACTCTTGAGAGTCCCTTGGACTGCAAGGAGATCCAACCAGTCCATCCTAAAGCAAATCTGTCCTGAATATTCATTCGAAGGACTGATGATGAAGCTGAAACTCCAGTACTTTCGCCATTTGATTCGAACAACTGACTCATTGGAAAAAACCCTGATGCTGGGAAAGATTGAAGGCAGGAGGAAAAGGGGACGACAGAGGATGAGATGGCTGGATGGCATCACCGACTCGATGGACGTGAGTTTGGATGAACTCTGGGAGTTGGTGATGGGAGGCCTGGCGTGCTGCGATTCATGAGGTCGCAAAGAGTCGGACACGACTGAGCAACTGAACTAAACTCAACTGATGAAACAGAAACAGGCTCACAGACACAGAGAAAGGACTCGTAGTTACCAGGGGGTGGGGGAGTTTGGAAGGTGGATGGATTGGGGGTTTGAGATTCGCAGATGCAAACTATTACATATAGGACAGATAAACAAGGTCCTACAGTAGAGTACAGGGAACTATTTTCAATATCCTGTTATAAACCATAATGAAAAAAATATGAAAAAGAATGTATGTGTAAGTATAACTGAATCACTTCACTATACAGTAGAAATTAACAACATTGTAAGTCAGCTATACTTCAGTAAGATAAACTTTAAACAAACATTTGCTATTTGGTCCCTACAGAAAATATTTGCAGATCCTTGATCTTGTGTTAAGAAAGGCAAAAGAGGAAGGGACTTGCATTTTTTAAAACTTCGAGTGCCACTCTCTTATTTTAATATTCACCCAGGACTTTCACTTCTGTTCAAAGCTGTGCGTTCAGGGCTGTCCCCAAGGGCTTTAGCAATGAGGGCTGTACTTCAGTTCTTACAGGATAGGATTGGTAGCAGTATTGACACAGGTTTTCCTTAGGCACAGAGCTATTTGTTTTTCCTGCGAGGAGCAGCTCGCTGATGAGCACCCATCTTTCTGCTTTGGAGCTTGTTCTTAACTGAAGAACTTCCGGAGGAAGACAGAAGCCAAAGATACATGGTGCTTCTGCGGCTGCTAAGGCGCCTCAGTCGTGTCCGACTCTGTGCGACCCCATAGACAGCAGCCCACCAGGCTCCGCCGTCCCTGGGATTCTCCAGGCAAGAATACTGGAGTGGGCACGTGAGGCTTTGCCAAAATGCAGCGACTGTGATGACTGAAAAAATATAGCTTGTGATATTACACAAAGCAGTCGGAACCCACTCAGAGAGACCGTCGGCACTGTGTTCCTTCGATTTCAGACAATTGTGTTCCCTTTTCCCTTTAAAGGCTTCCGTGGCTCTGGAAACCCTGGAGAAGGTTGTGTGAATTTGTGGGAAAGAGCCCGTGGGGGAGAGCCCTGTGCCGTCCGCAGGGACAGTTGCCTCTGATCTTAGAGTAAAATGTTTAGGAAAATCCACGTTGGGGGATTGTCGCCCCATTACCTTCCCTCTGATCCTGTCACCTTCTAGCCCAAGGCAGTGGCTCTTTCTCCCTTGTTACCCAACCAGAAGCTCCAGCTTATGCCCATGGACAACACCTTTCCACAACAGCCAACATCTGTAGGTGTCTTGGGCAGCAAGTCAGATGACTTTTTGAGTCTGAAGTTTTGTTTCCTTAAGCTGGGAAGAACTCTCCAGAAGCTCCTCCACCCAGCTGACAGCTGACCTGTATTGGCTTGTTTAAGGCATTCGCGAAATTGGCCGCAGTACAGACCTCTTATGAGGCACTGGCCTTACCAGTAGGGACAGAATACTTCCCGTGTGATTATGGCAGAGCTGTTGCTCCATGCAACATCACTCAGAGGCTTAGGCGAATATGAATTCAAGCCAATAAAAATTAAATTCTGACTGTAGAACCTAGGTTGTGGGAATTAGGGTGTTCATTGTTTAATTCCAATTTTCTGTATGTTTTGAAATTTTTTTCTGGTCAGATGTTGGGGGAAAATTAGATTCTTATCTGAAAGTTCCATTTTCTCTGAGTTTCTGAGGAACAAAATAAGACCAATATTTGAGAAAATATATTTGAACATTTCATTCAAAAACATATCCCCCTCTGTAAAAAACAAAACAAGATCACCTCCATTAAGATCATAAGGATACTATGAATAATAAAAACACAGATGGGCATCGACAAATGAAAAGATAAAGAGGGTGTGGTATATATATACACAATAGAATACTTCTCAGCCATAAAAAAGAATGAAATAATGCCATTTGCAGCGACATGGATGGACTTAGAGGTTATCATTTTAAGTGAATAAGTCAGAAAAGGATGAATGCCATACTTATCACTTATATGTGGGATCTAAAATATGACAAACGAACCTGTCTGTGAAACAGAAACAGACTTACAGACAGAGAGAGCAGATGTGTGGTTACCACGGAGGAGGGATGGGAGGGGAGGGATGGACTGGGAGGCTGGGATTCGCGGATGCAAACTGTTACGGAGAGAATGGATAAGCAGGGTCCTACTGTATAGCACAGGGAACTAGAGTCAATATCCTGAGATAAATTATAATGGAAAAGATTATAAAAACATATATATATATGTATTACATGTATATATTACATAACACACTATACATATGTAAACTGAATCACTTTGCTGTACAGCAGAAATTAACAGAACATCGTGCATCGGCTATACTTCAATGAAACAAAAAATTTAAAAATCACAGGACAGGGTTCAGAGTCTAAAATAATTTCAATGGTCTTTTCCTAAGATTCAAAACACTTTGGGGATAATATGTGGGCATTTCCTAATAAAATATTTCCCAGTATTAGCCTCAAATTCTCAGAGCATGGTAATAACACTGGTTGTGTGTGTGTGAATGGACTATTCTTTTTTTCCTCCATATTCATTTTAACTTGTCACTGCTTGTTTCTGACTCCCAGATTGCCCTCCTGGTGGGCTTTCATCCATCAGAAGTTCTGAAAGGGCCTCAACCTCATATAGACATAAGGTCTCCTCTTTCTTCTTCTCTCATCTCCAGAATAGGTATCCATGGGCATTTCTTGCCACCGCTGCTGAACTACCCACTAATTTCTATTCAATCCATCTGTTAGTCCTTTCAGCACAAATGCAATTAAATAAGAAAGAATATGACAGAACTAATGAACATTTGCATTCAGTCAATTAGACAATGAGTTTTCTCAGTTTATTGTCTAATATTTTTTCATGTTACTATAATAAACACCCTAATTTCAATCACCCACTCTATAAGAAACCTCTTGATTAAGTGCATAAGACTTAAGTGTTTATCTTACTAAAAAAAGCAGAGAAAATATTCTAAAAATTAATAGACCAGTGTGGGAAGCCTAACATCTCACTAACAGAAATACTGTAGAGAAGAGAGAAAAGGGTAAGAAGGAAATTTTTTTAATCTAGTAAATTTCCCAGTACTGAAGCGCTTGAGGATCTAAATAGAAAGAACTCACTGGGGTACCCAGTTCCCAAGAATGGAAACCAACTCACAGGTAGAAAAGGAAATGCCTAGAATTTACATAGGAAAAAAGACAAAGAGGAAGAGAAAGAAAGAAAAGGGGTGGAGGGGAAGGAAAGCAGAAAGAGTAAAAGAAAGAGACAAAAAGAGAGGCGCAGAGGGAGGAAGTAAGGAAAGAAGAAGGAGGAGGAAGAAGAGGCATCATGAAAGGGGAAATAATAAGGAGGGGAGTATAATTCTTTCGGACAGTGAAAGAAAAATGATTTGGGTACATAAGAACCTGAGCAAGCCAACAAAGAAAAATGTAAATATTGACTTTAGAAGAAACAAAGTTATTCAAGAAAAAAAGTGTCACCCAGTATATTACGTAGCTTATCAGTGATAAGTTAATAACTAGAATATATAAAGAACTTCTACAACTCAACACCACCACCAATTAAAAAATAGACAAAAGACCTGAATGGAAAATTTCCCCGAAGATGACATACAAATGGTCAGCAAGCATATGAATGACGCTCAGCGTCACTAAGCATCATGTGAGTGGGTATCACAACCACAATGAGTTAGCACCTCACACTCATTAAGACAGTTACATAAATAAAGTAAAATAAAATGTGTTAGGCAGGCTGTGGAGAAATTGAAACTTTTTTTTTTTTGCACAACTGGTGAGAATATAAAATGGTGTGGCCACTATGAAAAATAGTATGGCGGTTCCTAAAAAAATTAAATGTAGAAATACCTTATGATCCAGTAATTCCACTTGTTGGAATATATTCAGAAGAATTGAAATCAAGGACCTGAAGAGATGCCTGCACATTCATGCTCATAGCAGCACTTCTCACACCATAGTCGAAAGGTGGAAACAACGCCCATCAGCAGATGGATGGGTGAACAATATATGGTCCATTTTTATACTGACCTGCTATTCAGCCTTAAAGAGGAAGGAAATTCTCACATAGGCAACACGTGGATGAACCTGCAGGACACTATGCTAAGGGAAATAGTGAAGTGAAAGGCACTCAGTCATGTCCGACTCTTTGCAGCCCCACGGAGTATACAGTCCATGGAGCTCTCCAGGCCAGAATACTGGAGTGGGTAGCCTTTCTCTTCTCCAGGAGATCTTCCCAACCCAGGGATCGAACCCAGGTCTCCCACATTGCAGGCGGATTCTTTACCAGCTGAGCCACCAGGGAAGCCCGTAATAAGGGAAGTGAAATAAGCCAGCTACAAAAGACGAATTACTATATGATTCCATTTATACCAGGTATCCAGGGGAGTCAAATTCAGAAATGGACAATAGAATGGCAGTTGCTCAGAGGCCAGGGGAAGGAGGGAATGTGGAGTTGTTGTTATTTGATGGGCATAATGGGAATCCCAAGTGGCGCTGGTGGTAAAGAACCCACCGGCCAATGCAGGAGTCATAAAAGACACAGGTTCAATCCCTGTGTCGGGAAGATGCCCCGGAGGAGGCCATGGCAACCCACTCCAGTGTTCATGCCTGGAGAACCCCCATGGACAGAGGAGCCTGGCAGGCCACAGTCTGTGGGGGTCACACAGAGTCAGACAGGACTGAAGAGACTTAACACAATGGGCATACAGTTTCAGTCTTGCACAGGGACAGAGTTCTGGAGGTTGGTTGCAAAACAATCGGAATATACTTGACAGCACTGAACTGCACATTTAAAAATGGTAAAGGGTAAATTTTATGTGTATTTCACTACCGTTAAAAATTGTACTTCAAGAAGATTAAAGGTCTTAATGTAGGAGCTTAAACTATCACTTTTAGAAGGAAACAAAGGTATAAATCTGCATGACCAGAAATTAGCAAAGTTTCTTAGGCGTGACACCAAAAGTAAAAACAATCAAAGTAAAATTAGATATGTTGGACTTCATCCAAATGAAAAAGACGTGATCAAGAAAGGTAAAAGGCGGTGGACAAAATGGGAGAAGATATTTGCAAACCATGTGGCAGATAAGGGTCTGGTATCTAGAAGATAAAGAATTTAGATACTAGACCCTTTATTTATGAACTTACAATTCAACAAATTTATTTATGACCTTAAAATTCAACAAATTTATCTATTTATGAACCGACACTTCAACAAATTTATGAACTTAAATTCAACAAGAAAAATACAAACACCTACCTTTAAAATGTTTTAAGGATTGTTATAGACACTTCTCCAAAGAAAACATACAAACAGCCAAGAAGCTAGGAAGATCCCCTGGAGGAGGGCATGACAACCCACTCCAGTATTCTTGCTTGGAGAATCCCATGGACAGAGGAACCTGGAAGGTTATGGTCCTTAGGGTCACAGAGAGTTGGACATGACTGAAGCGATTTAGCACAGCCAAAAAGCACATGAGAAGATGCTTAAGGTTGTTCAGTTCAGTTCAGTTGCTCAGTCGTGTCTGACTCTGCGACCCCATGAAGCACACCATGCCAAGCCTCCCTGTCCATCACCAGCTCTCTGAGTTCACTCAAACTCATGTGCATCGAGTTGGTGATGCCATCCAGCCATCTCATCCTCTGTCATCCCCTTCTCCTCCTGCCCCCAATCCCTCCCAGCATCAGGGTCTTTTCCAATGAGTCAACTCTTCACATGAGGTGGCCAAAGTATTGGAGTTTCAACTTTAGCATCAGTCCTTCCAATGAACACCCAGGATTGATTTCCTTTAGAATGGACTGGTTGGATCTCCTTGCAGTCCAAGGGACTCTCAAGAGTCTTCTCCAACACCCAGTTCAAAAGCATCAATTCTTCGGCGCTCAGCTTTGTTCACAGTTCAACTCTCACATCCATACATGACCACTGGAAAAATCATAGCCTTTACTAGATGGACCTTTGTTGGCAAAGTAATGTCTCTGCTTTTGAGTATGCTATCTAGGTTGGTCATAACTTTCCTTCCAAGGAGTAAGAGTCTTTTAATTTCATGGCTGCAATCACCATCTGCAGTGATTTTGGAGCCCCCAAAAAATAAAGTCTGTTTCCACCGTTTCCCCATCTATTTCCCATGAAGTGATGGGACCGGATGTTACGATTCAGTTTTCTGAGTGTTAAGCTTTAGGCCAACTTTTTCACTCTCCTCTTTCACTTTCATCGAGAGGCTCTTTAGTTCCTCTTCACCTTCTGCCATAAGAGTGGTGTCATTAGTCAACAGGAAAATGCCAAACAAAACCACAATGAGATACCACTTCATACCCACTAGGAAGATGATACAAAACAAAGCAAAGCAAGTGTTGGTGAGGATGCGGAGAAATGAGGCTCTTTCCCTATGGCTGGTGGGAATGTGAAATGGTCCATCTGCTGTGGAAATCAGTTCGGTTGTGCCTTATTTAAGTTAAACATAGAATAAACCATGTGACCCAGCAATTGCATCCCCAGGTATATAGTCAAGAGAAGTGAAAACATATGTTCACACAAAACTGGTAAATGAATATTCATTATTCATAAAAGCCAAAGAAGTGGAAACAACCCGAATATCCATCAACTGTTGAGATAAACAAAGTCGGCGCCCACACCACGGCAGGAGAGGACAGGTGCTGACATGCTAGAACACAAGGAACCTCGGGAGCACCGTGCTCGGTGAGAGAAGCCCGTGAAAAAAGATCACATATCAGGTGATTCCATTTGTGCAAAATATCCAGAATAGGTAAATCATAGGGACAGAGGGAAGACTGGAGTTGGGGTGAGGGAGAGTGGAAATGAGAAGGGATGTGTACGGAGTTCCTCTGGGGGGAGGTGAAAACACTCTGAAATTAGATGCTGGCGCAACTCTGGGAATTTACTGATGACCGTTGAATCGTGTACTTTAAATGAGCTACACTCAATAAAGCTATAAAAAGAATGCCAATGAAAGGAGGGTGCTGTTATGTCTTCCCTACGCCTCCACCCACCTCATTGTCCCTGGGCCACTTGCATTTCTTTTTATCTTCAGTGTTCTTGGGGTGCTTTATGTTTGGGGTTTGCTTGTGAAACATTCTGTTATCTCTAACAGAGGGTTGGGGTCTTTCCCTTGGTTCTTCCTGCCTCCAAGAACTGGTTGCTTGGTTTCCACCTCTTTTATCGGTTGGGAGTGGCAGGGAGGTTGGAAGGAGGCCAGGCTGGAGCAGGGATTCCAGGTGAAAACCTACTTTGGTAATTAAGGTGAGAAATAACCAGGGCAGCCTGGGTAGAGAGTGGAAGGCATTGGATTCTCTGTATCACTGAAGACGAGGCCAGAAATATTTGCCAAAAGATTGGCTATAAGTGTGAGAGAAAGAGAAATCAAGAATGACTTTAATGGATGAACAACAAGGTCCTACTGTATGGCAAAGGGAACTGTATTCAATATCCTGAGATTACCATAATGGAAAAGAATGAGAAAAAGAATGTATATATATGTATAATGGAATCACTTTGCTGTCCAGCAGCAATTAACACAATATCGGGAAACAACTTTATACTTCAGTTTTTAAAAAGTTTTGTTTTAAAAAAGAATACAAAAGAGAAAAAAAAAGAATGAAGCCACCTCTCTTCAGGCATAACTCATCCAAGACTTAAACTTGTCCTCAGGACTCCACCTCCTGTTCCATCTCCTTCGTTTGCTGTCCTCAGTGTTGATTTCTGTCACAGCCACGCTCTTTCCTTTTGGAAGAAAAGACCGCTAAAAGCGAGGCTGTGTTTTTCTCATCCTTCAGCTTGTGATCTCAGAGAAAAGAAAACACCTTTTCTTTCATAGCACTGGGGAAAGTCCCAAGTCTTTGACTGGTTGGCCTGGTTTGGGTCAATGCTTTTTCCTGTATCAACCATGAAGACCGGGGGATGGTGCGACAGAATTCTCCAGACCTGCTTCGTCTACCCAGGTCTTCAGTGGAAGATGGAGGCCTGACCCCCTCCTGAAACTCACAGTACAAATTCCCTATGAGAAGTCAGAACTCTGTAACCAGCCGTGGGGGAGGCACGTGGTCTGGAGAGAAGTTAAGGGGACCATGGTACAGGTGAATTCAGAGCGGAGCCAGGAATGGCGGCCGTAGAGAATTCTGCCTAAGAGACATGGCTGAGCCCATTTGCTGTGAGGCTAAGTGGTATCAAGGCACCCTTTCTACACATGACCATTAGCCGGGTAGGTGGTCACACTGAGCTGGAGGTGTGGGCAGTGGGGGTCGTGTGCTTTGAAATCTGACCACGTCCCCTGGATAGGGAACGACTTGGAGCCTCCATGTCTGTTTGGACAGCTTGTAAGAAATGCCATGGATGGTGCAGGGGTCCTGAGAGCCGTGCCAGGAGCAGCTTCAGCCCAGAGCAACAGCCCAGGAGTGTGGGAGCCAGTGGGCAGGTGTGTGGGCACTTGGCCACTGCCAGTCTTCACCAGGCTTCCTTCCTTCTTTGGGCCCTAAGCAGTTTCATCACACGGGGCACCCTTAGGCCTTTCTAGAACCCTGTGCCTTGATTTTTGGCTCTCCTTCAAGGACTTGGCTTAGACCTATATCTCACCAGTGTAATTTTTGATGTGCCAGTTCAGGTAAGAAACCCTGCCCAGTTATGCAATCCTAACAGAACTATGCTGACACCCACCACGCTGGCTCCACCATGGAGAGTGGGCTGCCTGCCCCCGGGCTGGCTCTGCTAGGACAGGTCGGAACTTCTGGCTCTTACAGCTGCCTTGTGAAGAGGAGAGGGGTCTCCGTGGCTCTTAAGGGAGTTCCCTGCTCTGTATGTTCTCAGGCTATCCTGCTAAATAGGAATCCCTGCAGAGCTCTGAAGAGTATGGTTCTCCCATTGTCTCCCACTTGCTTCATCAGATTTTCAGTTCCCCCTCCCAGGGTAGCTGTGATGTTGAAGGGCTGCCAGGGTCTGAGTGCCAGGAGTTCATGGACTATCTGAACCTCCAGCCACCAGAGTGGCATTCAGAGGCCCAGGCGCATGTGGCTGATACATGGAGATCATCAACAGGAAAATGGCCTGGACCAAGCAGAAGGTCATCTCTCCTGTTCATCAGACTGGCTGAGCCAGAAGATTATAAGCAGTAAACCAAGGACTAGGGTGAGACTGGAGGCTGTGGACATGGATCTCCAGAAATGGTTGGGGCCACCTGGGCTCAGTCACAGAGGAGGCAAAGATGTGATGAAGTGCACACATGGACTAAGATCAGGCAATTGGTACTATGTACTCCAGGCTTTTGGAAAAGCAAGGTCTTTTTCATATTTGGCTGTCATGTCCTGACCATCAGGTAGGAAGTAAGTCTTAAAGGGAAAGGCACCACCAGACCCAGAAGTGCCTGTAGGTCCTTAGAGTGATGATCCTGCCAGACCAGCTTAGACTAGAAACAGGAGTTCCAGGACCCTGTCGATGGTCTTTGGGGCTAAGTTGCAAAGTCGAAAGGGGTCAGATGTGTGGCGTCTATTGGCCTCCATCAGAAGAGTGAAGAAGCAGTTGCAGGGAGGGTTTGAGAGGAGGTAGGTGAGTAGCAGGTACATTTAAGCTCCAGAGAGTTGGTTAAGGTGAGGTCCTGAAGTTAGAGGGTCCCCGGAAGCCCACAGGAAGCCAGGAGGTTAGAGAGGAGGAACTGGTAATTGACAGGTGGAGGAATTTGTAGTTCCTGGAGGAGACACTGGCCTAAGACAAGACGTGGTGGGGCATGGATGCCTGATTCTGACCTCAGTGTTTGGTTTTCCGGAGGCCTTCAGGAGGTCCCAGGACCAAAAACCAGATGTTAGAGCAGCAGGCTCTTTCCAGACATTCAAAGACCATAAAAGTATTCAGGGTAGAGATTAGGAGGAGTGAAGAACTGTTGGAGAGTGGGGTCCCCAGGGAGAGAACTAAACCTCAAACAGGTCTTCAGTGACTAGGAACACTGCGTGTAGACCAGTCAAATTCTGCAGGACTCACTTGACACCTCCTCACGCCCTCCAGAAAAAGAAGAAAGAAAGAGAGAGAGAGGAAGGGAGAGGGGAGGCAGGGAGGAAGAGAGAGAGAGAAAGAGAAAAGAAAGAGGAATAGCAGGCAAGCAAATGGGGCTGACCAAGTCCATTTCTGAGAACAGATATGAGAATTCATGCCCTAGGCAGGACAGCGACCATTCCCAGTCCTCCACTGAAATGGCCTCTGGTGTGAATGTATTTGGTTGTTGGCCATGGCCATGAAACACTCCCGGGCCAATTATGACCGTCTCGGCGCACTTTGGAATGACCCAAAGGTCAGATTTTGGAGAGCCCAGGTGCTGTAGCCAACCAGACCTTCCCCAAGCCTTCCATGCCCTGCACATGTGGTTACCCATGTCCAGCAGCTCGGCTTTGCTCAGACTCTGTGTTGATTCTATCTTCCAAAGAGGCTGCGATGATGATTCTCATACCACACCCCTTTGTTGAACAACAGTTTTATTAAGTTTTATTAAGATGTAATTCACATGTAATTCACATTCACAGTGTTTTTTCTAACTGGATACCTTTTATTTCATTTTGTTGCCTAATTGTCCACTTCTCCTACAATGTTGAATAGAAGCGGTGAGAGGGATTATCTCTGTCTTCTTCCTGCTCTTAGAGAGGAAATATTCATTCTTTCACCCTGAAGTATAAAGTGAGTTGTGGGGTTTTGGTGGATATCCTTTATTAACCTGAGGGCCCATATGCTTTTCTGCAATGTGACGTGTCACTGTCTCATTAGGAGAAAATGTTAGTCACTCAGTTGTGTCTGACTCTTTGCCATCCCATGGACGGTACCCCGCCAGGCTCCTCTGTCCATGGAATTCTCCAGGCAAGGATACTGGAGTGGGTAATCATTCCCTTCTCCAGGGGATCTTCCCGACCCAGGGATTGAACCTGGATCTCCTACCTTGCAGGTGGATTCCTTAGTGTCTGAGCCATCACAGGAGCCTGATTGTCATTAGGAGACGTAGAATCTAGTTTGTCTTCCCTTGAATGTGGACTGAGTTCCTTGACTCATCTGTGGCCTGCAGAATAAGGTGAAAGAGAAGCTTCCTGACCTCGGTGGTGAGGTCAGCAAGGCCAAGCATCTTCTGTCTCTGTAGAATCCTTGTTCTCCATACTTGCCCTCTCAGGATACTCATTCTGGGAACCCAGCCTTCATGCTATGATAAACCCAAGTGATGTGGAGGGGGCCCAGGTGACAGTCTAAATGCTAAACCCATCCTTTGAATTTTCCCAGCCCAGGTGCCAGACATGTAAGTGAATAAATGATTCCAGCCTCCAGCCATACAAGTCACTATCAACCTTTGAATTCTCCACTGTGGTCCCAGACATGGAGGAGTACTGTGTTGTCCGAATACCTGGCCACACAGTCGATAAGCATGATAAAATGGTTATTATTTTACATCGTACATTTGGGGTGGTTTATTATACAGCAATAGGTTTCTGGAACAGGTCTCAAACTTTCAAAAGCAAGTTTTTCCTTTCAGGGGATGAGAGCTGGGTGTCTAATCCTGAAGTCGGAGTGGGCTGGGGGCAGGTTAGGGCAGGACTCGAGATTACGAGTTTCTCTGCATCTGTCCACAGGCAGTCCATCTGTAGCACATGTCAGTCCAGGTAGCCTCCTGGAGGTGGAGCCCAGCCTTGAGCCTCAGCCCAGCTGACAGCTCTTGCCAGTCTCTAGTTCCCGAGACTGGGCACTGCTCTCCCCCAAGTTCTATTTGATTCCTGCATATTCTGGACTGTCTTCAACTAAGCTACTGTCCAGGGCCTTGTTCCAGCCCTGGAACATCATAACATTTAATACTAATGCATGCTTTATAAATGAATGATATATTTGATTAAAATGAATATAAAAGAACAAATTTTATAAAAATATGTGATTCACATGAGGATGGCTATATGCTGTCTCAGATTCCTTAGACGTTAGGGCTTGAGTCTTCTGCATCAGATTTGACTTGGCCGCCCTTTGGACTTTGTGATTTGAGTAGTTCTTTTTGCAGAATTTGTTCTCCTCTCACAAACCTCAGTTTTTGCTCTTAAGGCTTGCAATTGAAGTTCCTCCATATTATTGAGGATCATATCCTTTACTTAAAGTCAACTGATTGTAGATGACAACTACATCTATGAAGTGCCCTCAAAGCAAAACCTAGATTAGTATTTGATTAAATAACTGGGTATATAGTCCAACTAAGCAGACACACAGACCAGCCATCACAGATGTGGACGTCTTTGCTGGGAGTAGGTCTCTGCCTCCCACAGGTGAGAACAGTGGAAATGATAGAAATGACCATCCTCCCCTCTGAGAGTCTGAGGTGAGTCCTTAGAAGGGAGGATATCCCACAAAGCACTAAACACCCAGCAGAGACGATTCTAGAGATGGAAATTTCCCATATGAAGCAAGGCAATATGTTCAGCTTACATTTGGAGGTTGGAAAGAGGGTTTCTAAGAGGCACTCATGGGGGCTAACAGTTGGAGGAAAGTAAGAGGGTAGCAAGAATCACTCTTGGGACCACCCCCCGCGCCCCCGCCCATATTGTTGATGGGAATGTAAATTGGTGCAGCCACTATGGAAAACAGTATGGAGGGTCCTCAAAAAATGACAAGTAGAACAACCATATGACCCAACATTTCCACTCTTGGGTATATATGCAAAGAAAAAAAAAACGTTAATTCAAAAAGATATATGCCCCTCCATGCTCACAGTAGCACTAATTACAATAGCCAAAATGGAAAAAACCCAAATGTCCAGATGAATGGATAGAGAAGATGTGATACATATAAAGTGGAGTAGTACTCAGCCATAAGAAAAAGAATGAAATAATGCCATTTGCAGCAACATGGATGGATCTAGAGATTATCATACCAAGTGCAACGGGTCAGGCAGAGAAAGACAAATACCATATGATGTAGCTTATCTGTGGAATCTGAAATATGACACAAATGAATTTATCTGTGAAACGGAAACTCACAGATGCAGAGAAGGAACTTGTGGTTGCCCAGGGGAAGGGGGTGGGGAAGAACCAAGTGGGAGTTTGAGTTTAGCAGATGCAAACTATTGTGTAGAGAATAAATAAACAAGCTCCTACTGTATAGCACAGGGAACTATATTCAATAGTTTATCAATAACCTGTAATAAACCAGAAGAGAAAAGAATATTTAAAATGGAGGACTTCCCTGGTGGTACAAGGCAGAAGAATATACCTGCCAAAGCAGCGGACAGTGGTTCCATTCCTTGTTTGGGAAGATTCCACATGCCTCGAAGCCACTAAGCCCGCACACCACAGCTGGTGAGTCGTGCTCTAAAGCCCACGAACCGAAATTACTGAAGCCCGTTTTCCTAGAGCCTGTGGTCCGCAACAAGAGAAGCTGTTTCAGAGAGAGGCCCGAGCACCCCGATGAGGAGTAGCCCCTGCTTGCCGCAGCTAGAGAAAGCCCACGTGGAGCGATGAAGACCCAACACAACCAAAATAAACAATTTTTAAGAAAGTATTAAAAAGGAATGTATGTATGTATAACTGAATCCCTTTGCTGTTCAGCAGAAATGAAAACAGCATTGTCAATCAACTATACTGTAATAAAATAAATGTTTTAAAAAAGAGGGAGTCCACATAGTGGGGTGAAGCCTTAGCCAGCTCCAAAGGCTCTTAGGTGCGTCAGATCAGTTCAGTTCAGTTCGGTTCAGTCGCTCAGTCGTGTCTGACTCTTTGCGACCCCATGAATTGCAGCACGCCAGGCCTCCCTGTCCATCACCAACTCCCAGAGTTCACTCAAACTCACGTCCATCGAGTCAGTGATGCCATCCAGCCATCTCATCCTCTGTCGTCCCCTTCTCCTCCTTGCCCCCAATCCCTCCCAGCATCAGGAGACGCTAATTAACAAAACTGCAACTTTTTGGAAACATCGCCACGTTTTCTCCACCACAAATAGGAATCGATCCACAAAGTCCTGTGTGCTCCTTTGCGGGGAGCAGTTCTGAAGTTAAGTGGGCCATCTTGTGCTCCTTGGTCAGCAGGCTTAGGGAGAGGCGAGGATGGAGAAAAAACACCCCGGGTTTAGAGTGGAGGTGGCAGCTGCTGAAAAATGGGAAAGAAAACAGAGTTTTCAGGTCCGTGACCACAAAGGAATACACAGGTTCCTGGTCTGGGCTGAAGAAGAGGCCTTGGTGCTGAGGAGTACTTGACAATCATGTGCACGACCCCCAAACACCCAGAGAGCTCTGGGGAGCATGGGGGAGGTCCTTGACTCCCACCGCTAAGCTTGCTTAGCATCCTGAATCTCAAGACCCATCAGCATGTCCCCAGCAGAGCCCAAACTATTGAAACTCATGTGTTCCAAGCTTTGCTGATAAATTATTGGTGGGGGGTGGGGCTGAATCAGCTGCTCTGGAACAGGGTCCCCCAACCTCCGGGATCTAATGCCTGATCATCTGAGGTGGAGCTGATGTAATAAAAATGGAAATAAAGTGCACAATAAATGTAATTTTCTTGAATCATCCTGAAATCCTCCCCACTGCCAGCCCACGGAAAAACTGTCTTCCATAAACCCGTGCTGTGGACTGTCTCCTTAGGGGGCACTTGTAAAACTTGTGCCCTTGGCTGATAAAGAAATTGTGCCCCAGGAGTCAGGGGGTGACAGAGCTCAGGAGGAGCAAATTAAAGTTATCGTGAGGTAGCCCAGATGTGTTCCCTAAAGGTATGAGCTGAACACCCTCACTACCGAACCCAGCTAGAAGGAGGGCCTGTCAGAGGAGAGAGGACTTTAAGTGGAATAAAAAAAAAAAAATTCCAGCAGCTTCCAAAAGCAATGAGCCGAGTGGATCTTCCAAGTGCCTGGAGGTTTGAATGTAGAAGTGACGGCAGTTCAAGGTTCCACATATCCATCCAGAAAAAGAAATAGAATCAATGAAATTTTTTCAAACTGAGACTACCTCTGTCCAAGTCCAGTCATTTACCATCCAGTGTGTGTGTCATAAATTATTTTCCACTAACTAAATATATCTGGGGCCATTTGGTCCCATGATCCCATGTTAGGAAAGATTGTGTGCTTTGAAGTGCCAGTTGAGTACTGAAATGAGTGCACTCGGGGGCAGTTCAAGGTCCTCAAAGGGACTTGCAGATGGTCGCCCAGCAAGGCTGAAGGGAACCCACGGAGGTGGCAGTTGATGGACTGAAAGGTATGTGGCCACAGTCACCAGGCACCATGCATGGGCATTTCAAATGTGTCCTTACCTGGGAATGTCAGCGTTCTCTAGGTGTAAGGAGGGGCCACACCTGTTGGAACCTGGTTGCACTGGTCGAGTTGCTTTTGTGGAGTCCCATGAGGCTTGCGGTGGCTCCCTTCAGAACATCTACGAAGCCAACAGAGCACCTGGCCTTGCGCGTGCCCACAGGCCCACCCACCTTCCTGCCTCGTGCCACTGTCGTCTCTCAGAAGCACGACTTGAGTTGCCTCTGAAGGAGTTTTTCCTTCATGAGGGTTACTATTTGGATGAGAAATCCCAAATTTCCTGGACTCTGCAGCCATTACAGTGGAAACAAGAAGCAAAGCAGGGACCTGGTTAAGACGGGGAGACCATTTGTCAGGTCCTCGCGTGGCTTATTTTTCCACTCACACAGCGGAATCCCCTACCAGGAGCGGGAAGCAGCATACTCCTCTGTGACCTTGCTCACAGGTGGAGTGCTGTTCAGCAGGATGGAGCTGCATCTGGAGACGAGCAATGGAATCCAGGGCCCTGTCAGGGAGGATCAAGTGTGTCTGCTCTCAGAAAGCACACTGGGGTGGGCGTAAAGGGTTGCCAGGAGGCCAGAGAGAATTTTATGCCTTTTCCTTGGTCTTCTCTCCCTTATTGTGTGATCCAGGCAGTCTGATTCCTAAAGGTTCCTTGTACGTGTCCTTCCCTCTCTCCTCCCGACACCAAAGCATTGGTCATTTTCTCCTCTGTTGGAAACACTGCCTTGCTGGACTCTTCTGTCTCATCCTCACCCCTTCTAGCTTGCTCCCACCCAAGTCCCCTCAGGCTTGGTCAATTCACTCCACTGCCTGGAATCCTTCAACAAAACCACCTTGACTCTCCACCACAAGCTCCTAACTTTTGCTTTGAACCGAGAACAAAATGTAATAAAAATTTTCTTACTATATGCACATTATAAAAACTGGGCAACAAGGTCCTGCTGTATAGCACAGGGAACTCTGCTCAGTGACACGTGGGAGACTGGATGAGAGGGGAGTTGGTGGACCAGGGGATCCCTGATTCCCGATCCTCCCACTGGACACAGTGGCTCTGTGAGCTGGCACAGTGGGGCGACTGGGTCCCTGGTTGTTTCCCTTCTTTCTTTCATTCTCTAAGCTCTTCCCAGGCACCCAGGCATCCAGAGCACACACCAAAAGGAAAGGAAACCTCAGTAATACTACAAAACATCTTCCTCTTTCAGGAACCAAAATCCCACAAAATCTCCCCAGTATGCGATAGCACCTGCCTCGTGTGCTTTCTGCGTGCCAGGCTTGGTTCTAAGCACTTCCCACAGATTAGTTCCTTTAATCTCCAACAATCCTGTAAAATCGGTACTTTTGTACCTTCATTTTACAGGTGAGAAAATGAACACATTGAGAGCTTATAAGGGTTTAGGACCCGAGTGTTCACAGCTGGTAAGTCTCAGAGCTGGGACTGGAGCCCAGATAGACTGGCTTAAGCGTCCACGATCTCAGGGTTCACGTGTACTAGTTCTGAAGATGGCGATCCAGGGGGACATTTACTTGGGTACCATATTACAGGTGACTCTCCTTCTCAATGCATAGGTTCACATCCATAAGCCCAAACTTCTCAACGCTGCCCCCAAGGCTGAGATGCCTCAATGCCGCACAGAGTGTTCTGTCCCTGCTCCCCACCACCCACCCTGAGGGGCAGGTCCTCTGAACCACAGGGCCCTGCCGCCCTCCGGAGCTCTAACACGCCCCCAGGTCTCTCTGCCTTCACACGTGGCTACTCTCCTTGCCCTTGATATCTGTGTTATTGGTGGGCTGGGTGGTCTTCCCAGTCCCAGACCGGCACTGTGGAGTCTCAGGCCTTCCTTGACTTCTCCAGAAGCTCTGTGCCCCCTCCTCCCCACTGCCAGCCCTAAGGCTGCTCAAGGACCAACCCACAGTCTCAGAGTTCAGTGGGAAATAACACTCAGCTTTATTTACCACTTCCTTGGGGCCTGCCATAGCATTAATGAACTCATCTTAAAAAACTCATTACCTTTTATGGATTAATATTTGCTGTATTTTCATCATTTTCTAGGAAAGGTGATTCCATTGCTTTTCTTAGTGGTCAATTCCAGTTCCCACACCTCCCACTTAGAACCTTCTTTCCTAGTTAATCTGTGTGTTCTCTTTTTCCCTCTCCACAACAGTTACCACAAGCTCTGCTTCTCCTGTGCAGAACTGTGCAAAAATGGATTATGGACTATACCCAAGATGACAGGATGTCATAAACAGTCTTGGAAATGCAAGTGCCAAGACACGCTGGTTGAGAAACAGCTCCCAGCTCCACCCCACCCTTCTGGGAGGAGAAACAAGTTCTACCTTTTTACAGGAAACATTAAAGCTAACTTTCAATCTTCACTGTTTTGAGGGGTGAAACCTCCAGATCTGCAGTATCTTTTAATTAAGTCCTACCATGTAAGAGACAGCATGGAAATACTTCTGATTCAAGTCGAAGAAAAGTTATGTCAAAATCCAATCTCTGAAATTCTCATCACAAGAAAAAATTGTTTTCCATTTCTTTAATTATGTATCTATCAGTTCAGTTCAGTTCAGTCACTCAGTCGTGTCCAACTCTTTGTGACCCCATGAATCGCAGCACACCAGGCCTCCCTGCCCATCACCAACTCCCGGAGTTCACTCAAACTCATGACCATCGAGTCGGTGATGCCATCCAGCCATCTCATCCTCTGTCGGCCCCTTCTCCTCCTGCCCCCAAACCCTCCCAGCATCAGAGTCTTTTCCAATGAGTCAACTCTTCGCATGAGGTGGCCAAAGTACTGGAGTTTCAGCTTCAGCATCACTGCCTCCAAAGAACACCCAGGACTGATCTCCTTTAGAATGGACTGGTTGGATCTCCTTGCAGTCCAAGGGACCCTCAAGTCTTCTCCAACACCACAGTTCAAAAGCATCAATTCTTCAGCGCTCAGCTTTCTTCACAGTACAACTCTTACATCCATACATGACCACTGGAAAAACCGTAGCCTTGACTAGACGGACCTTTGTTGGCAAAATAATGTCTCTGCTTTTGAATATGCTATCTAGGTTGGTCATAACTTTCCTTCCAAGGAGTAAGCATCTTTTAATTTCATGGCTGAAGTCACCATCTGCAGTGACTTTGGAGCCCAAAAAAATAAAGTCTGACACTGTTTCCACTGTTTCCCCATCTATTTCCCATGAAGTGATGGGACCAGATGCCATGATCTTCGTTTTCTGAATGCTGAGCTTTAAGCCAATTTTTTCACTCTCCTCTTTCACCTTCATCAAGAGGCTTTTTAGTTCCTCTTCACTTTCTGCCCTAAGGGTGGTGTCATCTGCATATCTGAGGTTATTGATATTTCTCCCGGCAATCTTGATTCCAGCTTTGAGATGATGAATGTTCACCCAACTTACTGTGATAATCACTTGATGATGTATGTGAGTCAAATTATGATCTGTGGTCTTTAAACTTCTACAGCGCTGTGTGTACTCGATCCCAATAAAACTGGAAGAGAAAAATCCAGTCTCTGAGATTGTGGTTTAGAGATCCATTTTCTTTACAATTATCCTTTCTTTGCCTAGTTTTTTGAGTGGGAGGGAGGTTATTGACTTAAGCATTTTCTCATTAAATAATTTCTCATTAAATAATTACCATTCCTTTCACCTCTTTGGGGGCTTCCCTGGTGACTCAGATGGTAAAGAATCTGCCTGTAATGCGGGAGACCTGGGTTCCATCCCTGAATTGGGAAGATCAACCCAAGGAATGAAGGGAGAAGGGAATGGCTACCCACTCCAGTATTCTGGCCTGGAGAATTCCCTGGACAGAGGAGCCTGGCAGGCTGCAGTCCATGCGGTCTCAAAGAGTCGGACACGACTGAGCAACTTTCACTAACTTCTTTGGAATCATCCATTTTCCCAGTGTGTTTCCTGAGCCCACTTTAGCCTGTGGGGATGTCGGATGTCTATTGGATGCTGGGGAAATGCTCCAGGGAATTTACGTGTACCAAACTTTCATTCCTGTCAGCAAGAGCTCCTCACTCTTAAATACTCCTCATCAAGCAACAAAAAGCTGTGCTCACGTGGGAAACCACGTGTAGTGGAAGCTGGCTTGAACACAGAGTGATCCAATGGCGACTCCTCTAAATCAGATGATCAGATATCTGGATGTGGTATGGTTGGTTGGGCTACAAGTCACAGATACAAGATTCTCTGCTGCAGGGAAATGAGCAACATTCTTGGGCATAAGCTAGCTTCTACTGAAGTTCTCAGCATTGGATCACTCTGACATCCTTCTTGCATCTTTGGGTCAACCAGATCCAGGGATGACGTGCCTGTTGTCTCCTGCTCTTGCCCACCTTGAAGCTGTGTTCCTACCCTCCATACTGTCTGGAACATCTTCCTCTTTCTGGGCATGTCTAGTTCCTTCTTAAAAGTCATTTGTTGTCCGAATTAATTATACTTTTTGCTCCAGTGTCTTTGCCCCTCTTCATCTTTCTTTCCCCGAAATAGTAAAAACCTGCCCAGGTTATGTGCCTCACCAATGATGCGCTGCTGCTGCTGCTGCTAAGTCGTTTCAGTTGTGTCCGATTCTGTGTGACCCCATAGATGGCAGCCCACCAGGCTCCCCCGTCCCTGGGATTCTCCAGGCAAGAGCACTGGAGTGGGTTGCCATTTCCTTCTCCAATGCATGAAAGGGAAAAGTGAAAGTGATGTCGCTCAGTCGTGTCTGACTCCTAGCGACCCCATGGACTGCAGCCCACCAGGCTCCTCCATCCATGGGGTTTTCCAGGCAAGAGTACTGGAGTGGGGTGCCATCACCTTCTCCAAGCAATGTGTTCCCAGCTCTTATGTGCTGAGCATTTATCTCATGCCAGACGCTGTGGGAATATACACAGTCTTAAACACAAAACCCTAACTGCTAAGTGTGTGTACCTTACATTTGAGGAAACTGAGACTCAGTTCTAATGATTCCTTGGGGTCACAGACTTAGCAAATGTTAGAGCTGAAACTGGACCCCAGGACTAACCCAAAGCATACTTTATTTTTCTATTATTTTTAAATGTGACAAAATAAATTAATGTCCATAAAATACATTTTTCATGTATAGAAATGTAGTGTTTATTGGCATGCTTTTTTGGTCTTTATGACTTGTAAAGATTGAAGCCTTTCCTCAAAGAAAATTTGCTCAAATTACCAAGCGCTATCTGGATCTGAGGTTTGGCCTCTGTGGATGTGTGACTTTTTTGAGCTTTAGTCAGAAGAATCTCATGACACTGGGGTGGGGCTGCTCCCAGACCCTCTCAGTGGATGTACACATACATGTGTCTGTGGATATCCAGGTGGTACTAGTGGTAAACAATCTGCCTGCCAATGCAGGAGGCATTAAGAGATGCGGGGTCAATCCCTGGGTCAGGAAGACCCCCTGGAGGAGGGCAAGGCACCCCATTCTAGTATTCTTGCCTGCAAAATCCCATGGACAGAGGAGCCTGGTGGGCTACAGTGTGTGGGGTCTCAAAAGATTCAGACATGACTGAAGTGACATAGTAGGCACAGATACATAGGTTCATACATATATGTATTCCCTATGTATGAAAGCATTGAGTTGGTTGCTCAGTCTTGTCTGACTCTTTGCAACTCCATGTACTGTAGCTGGCCAGGCTCCTCTGTCCATGGAATTCTCCAGGCAAGAATACTGGAGTGGGTTACCATTCCCTTCTCCAGGGGATCTTCCCCACACAGGGATCGAACCTGGTTCTCCCACATTGCAGGCAGATTCTTCACCGTCTGAACCACCAGGGAAGCCTATTATACATTCCTATATATATGTACACACGTGTGTGTCTGACCGTATACATAGATATATATCCATATCTACATTCATTTTATTATCCAACTTGAGTTCTCATCAATACCTCCAATTCATTCAATTTTCTCCCTTCACATTTTGTAACTCCCTTTTCTGACAATGAGGAAGCTGATTTCCATTTTCCTCCATTCATTTACTTTCTGAATAAATCCCCACCTCCCCATGTAATCAATCTCCAGTTACTGACTCCACCCTGTGAATGTCCTTGTTACCTGCCAGGGCTCTGACCCCAGACATGCATCAGCCCCAGCTCCTTACACAGACATTACCTTTCTTGGCCCCACTAATGATTTTGGGACCGAATTATCCAAGAGGCAAAGAAGGAAAGAAGGCCAACAAACGTCTCTACTTAACTTTGGAATGTCTGGAATGCAGTTATTAATATAATTACTGCTGATTCGGGCATCCATGTCAGCTCTGCATCTGTTTGGATTTATTGGTAGATCTCCTTAATATGGGTCATATTTTCCATCCTTGCGTGACCGGTGTTTGTTTTTTACTGAATGTCAGACACTGCGAACTTTGCCTCCTTGGGTACTCTGCTATCCTGTAATATCTTGGACTCTGCTCCAGGAGGCAGTTAAGTTTGTTGTAAACAGTGCAATCCTTTTGGGCGTTGCTTTTAGGCTTTGTTGGGGCTTCCCTGGTAGCTCAGTTGGTAAAGAATCCGCTTGCAATGCAGGAGACCCTGGTTCAATTCCTGGGTTGGGAAGATTCGCTGGAGAAGGGATAGGCTACTCACTCCATTATTCCTGGACTTCCCTGGTGGCTCAGCTGGTAAAGAATCCGCCCGCAATGAGGGAGACCTGGGTTTGATCCCTGGGTTGGGAAGATCCCCTGGAGAAGGGAGAGGCTACCCATTCCAGTATTCTGGCCTGGGGAATCCCATGGACTATACAGTCCATGGGGTCGCAAAGAGTGGGACAAGACTGAGGGACTTTCACTTCCCCTTTCAGGCTTTGTTAGGAGAGTCCCGAGCACTGCTCCGTCGAGGGCTAATTGCCCTTCCCACCAGAGGCCCTTCTGATGGCTCCAGCCCGTGCCCGTGACTCAGCAGGCTCCTGCCCTGGTTGGTGCCAACAGCCCTGGGCGGGGCCTGGGTGAGCTCGGCCCGTCGCCTCTTGCACTCTTGGATGGTGCTTTCCTGGCTGCATATCATTTCCTCCCAAATACATCTGCTTGGGACTCAGCTGAGACTCACGAAGGCCCGCCGGGCTCTCTGAGTGTAGCGCTCTCCTCTGGGGGTCTCCGTCCTGAGGGCTGTACCCCCGCCGGGGGCAGGGCTTCTGCATCTCCCTGACCAGGGACTCTCGTGGGCTCTCTCTCCCCCACATTCCTCCTCCCAGTGCCGGCCTGGGATTCGCTCAGTGCCCAAGGCAACTGAGTGTCCAGCTCTCCTCTCTCAGGGATCACTGTCCACGGCCCGATGTCCAGTGGCCTGAAAAGCAGAGCGTCATACATTCTGTGTGTGTGTTGCTGTTGTTTCAGGCAGAAGGCTAGCTCTGGTTCCTGTTACTCCATAGTGGGTAGAAATGGAGTAATAGCAGCATGTATTTAAGATGAAAAATTTAAGAAAACTCTTACACTCTTAACGTTTCTCAATTCAGATTCAATGCCAACAATAGGTGTGCTAAAGGTTCCTTACTGTCTCAACATTAGATTATGAAATGATCCTGAGAGATAGCAAAGGGCCTCTTAGATTCTGGTTGAACAGTAGTGGTTAGAAGCACTCCTGAATCGATTTCTGGTAACTTACTTTAAAAAAAATCTGTCCTAATTCTCATAGAACATCCACAGTGTGCCCATAACTATGGTCTCGCATTTGGGAAGCACCCAGTCCTACTCTGAAAGGACTTATAGAGACTTCCCTGGCCATCCAGTGGCCAAGACTCCCTTCCATTGCAGGGAGGGTAGGTTTGATCCCTGATCGGGGAACGAAGATCCTGCCAAAAAAAAAAAAGAACTTGCAGCTTCTTGGAGAGACAAGACGTAAATTCACACACATACAGTGAAATTGCAGACTAGTACTGTTAATGTTTACATGACTGATGACGATGACAATAAGTGATAAAACATCTCGTGCCAGAATTTATCTTCCCGATAATGAACATAACCATAAAACACTTCAACAGATTAACATTCGCGTCTCTACTGGCTTGCTTGGCAAGAACGAAAAGTTTGCATGTCGTGGCGAAGATGGTGGATAAAGTCTCTCCAGGCTTATTTCAGCTTCTTCAAGTAGGGTGCCTACTCCTACTGCAAAAACAGGAAGGCTGAGCACGCCTGTCCCCAGGCTCCCTGGCAGCTTAGGGTCTCGAAATTCTTTGGGTTTCACCCATGAGATGGCTTCACATGAGAAAAGTATGTGAAGCTGAGTAAGTGGGAAAAGGGGCCAGGGCGTTGGCTGGTCTGGATGGCAGCGATCCTGCTGATCCACATATCACAGCCCAGGCAGCTTGTCCAGGAAGTAACAACATGGCAAAAGCTTCTGGGGGGCTTCCCTGGTAGCTCAGCTGGTAAAGAATCCGCCTGTCAGGCAGGAGACCCTGATTTGATTCCTGAGTTGGGAAGATCCCCTGCAGAAGGGATAGCCTATTCATTCCAGTATTCTTGGGCTGCCTTGGTGGCTCAGATGGTAAAGAATCTGCCTGCAATGTGGGCGACCTGGGTTTGGTCCCTGGGTTGGGAAGATCTCCTGGAGAAGAGGCATGGCCACACACTCCAGTGTTCTTGCCTGGAGAATTCCATGGAGGAACCAGGCGGGCTACAGTTCATGGGGCTGCAAAGAGTCACATACAACTGAGTGATTAAGCACAGCACAGCAACAGGTTCCTGAACCCTGGACTGAGGTTAGACTGTCATGGGCTAGAGCGGTGGCTGTTGACTAAGGGGCCGTTCTGTACCCAGGGGGCATTTAGCATTCTGGAGACTTTTAAAAAGTATTGTATTTTATTTATTTATTTGGCTGCGTGGGGTCTTAGTCGCAGCAGACGGGATATTCATTACATCATTCGCAGTCTTTCGTTGTGGTGCAGGGATTCTCTCCACATGGTGCACAGGCTCAGGAGTTGCCGCACACAGGTTTAATTGTCCCGCAGCATGTGGGATCCTACTTCCCTGACCAGGGATCGAGCTGGTGTCCCCAGCACCTCAAGGTAGACTCTTAGCCACTGGACCACTGGGGAAATCCCCTGGAGATCTTTTTGATGGTCAGGACTGAGGATGCGCTCTCACACATCCAGTGGGCAGAAGTCAGAGATGCTGTGAACCCTCCCGCAGAGCATAAGAAGGTCCTGCAAAAAAGAAATCAACCTGTCCCACATGCCAACCGTGTCTGTCCTGAGCGGGGCCGTTGGGATACACACGCCCTTGACGGCCTGGGGAGATTTACAGGTGTCCTTGAAGTGAACATGGAGATTTGAACCTCTTGGATTGCACTGTTTTGTGAGTTTCTAGGTTATATGCACAGGGCCCGCTTTGGGAAGAATACAGGTTCACTTCCAATAAAGCCTCTTAAGAAAAAAGAAATAAACAAACACAGCTGATAGGTGAACAACAAAAAGTATGCAGGATCACTTCTACAGTCATCCTGAGAATCAGTCCTAAAGGTCCTACTTAAAGCCTGCCTTCCTCACCCCTCACACAATTTTGTAAGCACCTAATTCCTTGGTCAAATTCCTTTTCTGCATAAGGTACCCACGGCAGTTTTTAATTTGCCATTGAACTCTGATATACAAGTCACTGCCCGAACTGATCCCTGGGTGATTCCTCCGCTGAAAAACTGCATCGAAGGTAATCTTGTGCTAACTGTGAGGGGAGCTAAGCCCTCGCCTCCTTGTTTGTTTCTCTCCTTTTCTTTTACCCACAGAGACGCCGGTGGATCTGTCTGCAGAATACGTGTCACGTGCTCGCCCCAAGGACTGTAAGATACAATAAAGTGAAGATGTGCAGAAATTAAGAAGAGGGTGGCAGGGGCCTTTCCTGATTTATCAGGGTAGAAGTAACCAGCAGGCCATGTTAAAATAGAAACAAAAAAGGAATCAAGGGTTCACGATGGGCTGGTGTGGGCATAAAAGTGTAAGGGAGGCAAGTGTTTTTAGACCATACCTCTTTAAAAAATGTTTTAAAATAACTTTATTTATTTGTTTTGGCTGTGCTGGCTCTTCGTTGCTACACGAGGGCTTTCTCTAATTGCAGTGAAGGCTACTCTTTAGCTGCGGGGGCTACTGTTTTTAGCTGTGGTGTTCAGGCTTCTCATGTTAGGGGCTTCTCTTGCTATGGCACAGGGGCTCCAGGCCTCATGGACTTCAGTAGTTGCTGTTCCTGGGCTCCAGAGCACAGGCTCAGTAGTTGTGGCACATGGGCTTAGTTGCTTCACAGAATGTGGGATTTTCCCGGACCAGGGATTGAACCCACGTCTCCTCCACTGGCAGGCAAATTCTTTAACACTGAGCCACCAGGGAAGCCCAGATATTGCCTTTTACTATTTCCCAACTGATGTCATTCCCACAAACACAGACAACAGAAAGGATGAAGGATGAGCTCTTGTTTCTTTTCCTCTTTCTTCCCTATCCTTTATCTATTTCTCCCCCCTTTGGCTGTGCCACTGGCGTATGAGATCTTAGTTCTCTGACCAGGAATCGAACCCTTGCCCCTTGCATTGAAAGTTTGGAGTTTTAACCACTGGACAGGCAGGGAAGTCCTTCCTTCTTCCCTATCTGATGGGGGATAAGTATCACAGGTGGCTTAATCAAAACCAGGATCATTCCAAATTTCTTTTACTTATCTGAACTAAGTCAGTGGCATTTGGAAATGAAGACACTAGAAATACCTAGGGGGACAGGAAAAGGGGAAAAGTCAGTGATGATTCCCAGAATTCTGGCTTGGATGATCAGAGTGCTGGAATCACTGCCTGACATAAGGATAAAGTCAGAGCAGGCAGGCTTGGCACATAATTTACAGGGCTCACTGAAAAATGAAAAGGCAGGTCCCCGGTTCAACATGCAGGGAGAACTCTTTCCTTTCTTCCATGGTGTCTCTCTTAACTTGTGGTCTTTATTTCCTGCTTACTGTCACAGTCTCTTGGGCACAGGGATACACACAGAGGGAGTCAGACCATACAGATGACAAGGCAAAGAGCAGCCAGGTTATACTCCTGCCAACCAGTGGCCAGCACCCCTGGATCTCAAGCCAGGCAGGTCCCCTTCCCTTGAGGCCTCAGACCCAACCCAGCCACAGGTCAACCGCCTGCATAACTAGAATATGGTTACTTCTGTGCCATGACGCACTAAGTACCTGGACAGGGAAGGGCAAGAGGCTCACACAGCTGCCAAGTTGCTCTGTGAATGTGTCCAGGTGCTGCCAGCCTGGTGCTGGGATGGCCACTGCTTTGCCCTGATACACATGGCATGCCCATCCCCCCTGCACTCGTGCCCAGGATCTCCCCACTGGGTACAGGGGTGCAGAGTCACAGGAGATGGAGAGCAGAGGCCCTCGGTGTGAGCGGCCAGGAGTGGGAGGTTGAGAACTGTCCCGGGAACGCAGGGAGGTGGTGTGACACAGGATGGGGAGTGAGCACCAATCCACGAGCTCCGTTGTCTTGTAGGACTTCACCTACAGAACACAAATTTGAAGATATAAAGTTATTAAGAAATTCAAAACAGCTAATGCAGAACATTAAATGCTAAGTGCAATACCCTTCTGAGCTTGGGCCCCTGAGTGACTGCCTGGTGGAGGACCTGTTGTTATGGACTGAATGTCTATGTCCCCCCAGAATTCCTATATCGATGCTCTCTGCCCTCCAGTGTGGCTCTATTTAGAGACAGAGCCTTTAGGGGATGGTTAAGGTTGAATGAGGGGTGGGGCCCTAATCTAAGAAGATTGGTGGCCTTATAAGAAGAGGAAAGCAGGCACACACCGAGGAAAGATCAAGCGAGCACACAAACAGCCAGAGAGAGGACCCGCACGAGAACCAACCATGGCAGCACCCTGAACTCAGACTTCCAGCCTCCAGAACTGCAAGAAAACACATTTCTGTAGGCCAAGCCACCCAATCGGAGGTATTTTGTTATGGCAGGCAGCCCGAGCTGACTAAGGCACTTCTGAAGCCAGACCTGGGAGCAGGTTGTTTGAGAAACATCATGAATTCCATTGTGGGCCTGTTGAGATTTAAGGGACCTAAAGTTAGAATCAACTGGCAACTTCTCATGTATAGACATAGAGCCATCAGCCAAGAGTGAGGCTGAGTGAGGCTAGAAATACCAGTTTGGGAGGCATTAACACATAAACAGCAATTAGATCCACTGATCGCAATGAGCTCACTCAAGCTTGACGTCTGCCATGAGAAGAGGGTGAGGTTAGAAATCAAGGTAAGTGTTGCCAACATTTAGGATGTGGCCAGAGGTGGACCCCTCACAGGAAGACAGCGACAGGCAAGGAGAGCTCAGAAAGGAAGGGAGGAAATTCAAGAGGAGACTGGTGTTCCAGATTCCCGGACGCTGCCTCTAGAGATGATGGTTGGGCAGATTTGGGGTGGGACCTGTGTGGATGATGCTGATGCCCTGCCAAGTTTGAGAACCATGGAGAGAATGCAAATAAACATGACTTGTATTCAGAGTGACCTGGGCTCCAATCCTGATTTTAGCTTTTTGAGCTGAAACAAGATACTGAAATCTCTTTGAGCTCCAGGCACCTCTTACAGAAAAAAAGGTGTGGAGGGGGCGGGATGGCCCCACTTTGTGGTACTGATTTGAAGATTGGAGATACATGTGTGCAAATCACCCCGCACATAGTAAATGTTCAGCCAATAGCAGGCAATGCAGTGAATATAACGGCTGTAGACCACGCCCTTAATAAACAGCTTGACCTTGAGGTACAGGAGAAAAGGGTACTAAGGGTCAAAGAGGGACAGTGTTTGGTTTTGTCTCAATTTCGTAAGATGGCTGAAATTTGCGCCTGTCTATAACTGAGAAGCAAGAGAGGGAGCTGAGGTGTGATGAGCGTGAACATCTCTGAGTTGACGAGAGGAATTGTCTCCAAACCACAGGAGGAATGACCAGCTTCTGAAGGGAGAAGAAACCCCGTAGAAAGAATTTCCTTGGTACATAAGCAGGACATCTGGGGGTTTCACTCTGAGTAATTTTAATTTTTTCCATGAAGTGGAAGGCAATGTCATAGGCCAACAGGGTAGAGTTCTTGATAAGAGGTATAAGTTGGAAAAGAATGTGAAAGAAGTTTAAGGAATAGGAAAGCCAGATGACAAAAGGTACAAGGAAAAATTAACAGGAAATGCCAAGGTCTTAGCTTAGGTTGTAGACCACCAACTTTTTGTTTGTTTTTTTCTGTAATACATATGGCTTGATTCAGCTAGCCTGTATATTTGAAATTAACAGATTATACTACTGACATGTGCTGAATGGTTAATCTGTGCCAGGCATCCTACTGAGCATGTGGAATCTTCACAACAACGCTGGACGTAGGTACTATTCATTAGCCCCATTTTACAGACGAAGAACTGAGACTTAGACACTTTTAACTAACTTGCCCCCAAGGTCTGCTGCTGCTGCTGCTAAGTCACTTCAGTCGTATCCGACTCTGTGCAACCCCATAGAGGGCAGCCCACCAGACTCCCCCGTCCCTGGGATTCTCCAGGCAAGAACACTGGAGTTGCGTGCCATTGCTTTCTCTGTGCCTCCTAGGTCACTGAGTTACTAAAACAGGTTCTCAGCTTCAGGTCTGTCTGGTCCCAGAGCATCTGTTCTTAACGGCAGCACATGATGTATTCATTAGAATTAGGTTCTGGCGGTTATATACAATGGAAAAATCCAAATAAGCAGATCAAACAGCATTCGGGTTTGTTTCTTTTTCATGTCAAGAAAGTTCAGAGTTAGGCAGTTCTGGGCTGGTTCCGCAATCACCAAACACCTGAGTTCCTTTGATCTTTTTGACCTGTCATCTTTTAACACGTGGTTTCCATTCTGAGGGTTGCTTCATGGTCCAAAATGGCCCCTGGATTTCCAACCCTCATGTCTGCATTCCAGAAAGCAAGAAGGCACAAGAGATAAAACAGTACATATCAGGGTCTACCCCTTTTTTCTGAGGAGGTTTCCAGCAAATCCTACCTGATAACCTCTGCTTACATCTCGTTGATGTAATTTCCCGCAATTCAAGAAAAAATTGGAACATGTCATCTCAAGGGCACATTTTGCTGTACAGAATGTGATTGAGCTCTGTTACTAAGGAAGGAGGAGAAGCAGATATTGCACAAGCAGCTACCAGTGTTTGCAACAGTAACGATTCCCACACATACTTGAAAATGTAGGGGAAAGTTGCTTATTCTCCTTTCATCAATACGCCAACTCAGTAGTTCCTGTTAAGTTTTCCAAACCCAGGAAGGAGTGGGCATGGTCTCTTTCGTGTGCATGCTAAGTCGCCTCAGTCGTGTTCAATTCTTTGCCACCCTATGGACTGTAGCCCGCCAGGCTCCTCTGTCCATGGGATTCTCCAGGTAAGATACTGGAGTGGGTTGCCATGCCCTCCTCTAGGGGATCTTCCCAATCCAGGGATCAAACCCATCTCTCCTGCATTGCAGGTGGATTATTTACCACTAGCACCACCTGGGAAAGTGGGCCTCATAGGAGAGTGCTTCAGTAATGTTTTAGAGCAAAGGCTTAATTATTATATAAGTTAGGGGCCTTTTGGCTCCTAGTAACAGAAAACTGGACTCCAACTGACTTAAGTAATGAAGACCTTAACTGGGTTAGCTGATGAAGTCCACAGGCAGAGGGGCCCTTGGAGATGTTTCAGGCAGAACGACTCCTGGTGAAAATGCTTCCTGGTCACATGCACAGGAAGGGAATGGGTCTGGCTCCCATGGTTTCTCCCTGAGGCTCACGGAATAAGCTTCCCACACATCTTCTGTCCAGATTCTCCTCATGGCTCATCAGCTCACTTGGAATAAGATGCCCTCTTTTTCTTTTCTTTTCATTCTCCCCTTCCCCCTTTGGTAACCAAAAGTTTGTTCTCTACGTCTGTGAGTCTGTTTCTCTTTTGCAAACAAGTTCATTTGTATACATTTCTCTTTTAGATTCTGCATACAAGTGATTTCATATGGTATTTGTCTTTCTCTGTCTAAGTGACTCTGAATCACTCAGTGTGACATATTCTAAGTCCATCCACGTTGCTGCAAATGGCGTTATTCTTTCTTTCGGCTGAGTTGTATTCTATTGCCCGTACTACATCTTCTTTATCCATTCATATGCTAACGCACGCCTAGGTTGCTTTCACGTCTTCACTACTGTGAATAGTGCTGCTATTAACATGGAGGTTCATGTATCTTTTTGAATTAGACTTTTGTCTGGGTATACGCCCAGGAGTGGGATCACTGGATCATATGGTAGTTCTATTTTTAGTTTTTTTTGAGGAACCTTTTCTCCACGCTGTTCTCCACAGTGGCTGCACCGATTTGCATTCCCACCAACAGTACAGGAGGGTTCCCTTTTTCTCCACACCCTCTCCAGCATTTATTATTTGTAGACCTTTGGTGATGGTCATTCTGACTAGGGTGAGGTGATACCTCATGGTCACTTTGATTCACATGTCTCTAATACTAGAGGCGGTGAGCATCTTTTCTGTGCCTGTCGACCCTCTGTATGTCTTCTTTGGAAAAACATCTGTTTAGGTCTTCTGCCCATTTTTTGATTGGGCTGTTTTTTTACTATTGAGTTTTATGCGCCATTTGTATATTTTGGAAATGAAGCCCTTGTCAGTCACATGATCTGCAAATATTTTTTCCTAGTCTGCAGGTTGTCTTTCCATTTTGTTTAGGGTTTAAGATGTCTCTTCTTGAATGGAGCGTGGAGCAAGGTGAGAACACCTTTACACTGATTGGGCCCTGCGTCCCTTAAGCTGAGCTCAGTTCCCCCAACCACACAGCTACTGGGGTGGAGAGGGTGGAGGATATTGGAGCATCACCAGATGTATACTTTTGGTCTTTTCCAGAACATATGAGTCAGAAGACATTTTTGTATTCAGGTCTTATCACAAAATACAAAGTATTACGGTATTTTTGACTAATGGTTGAAAATATTGTTGATTGCTTATAAATCAAACTATCTTGGAAATTGTAAAAAATGAATCTATTAAGTAAAAATGAATAAGTTCAGTAAAATGAAGAATGAGTTTATTAAGTAAAATTGAAAGAAATAGAGGGCGGGAATAGAGCTATACAACTTCATAGCCATACTGTTATTTTGGGCAAGTGCTTCATTGTTCCCATATACTAATATTGATATTTTTCTAAGAAAACTTTATGTGTAGTTAACTCTTACTCTTTACTTTTGAATTCACATCCTACTAAATTTTATGAAATAACATGAAGACAGAATGGACTGTGTCTAGAACTCGAGAGTAACGAAAGTTGTGGGTTTTATGGCTTCCAGTTTCTACTGCGGAGGGGCTTCTGAGACAGTAACCCCTCTCTCCATCCCCTCCCTTACTCTCTCTTATGGGGCCGGGAGTGACTTATCTGAATGGTGAATTAGGGAGAAGGGATACAGCCAGTCTGGAAATCTAGAATTACCACCTGTATTATTCAATCTACTTATATTGATTATTACTAATATATTTGGATTTATTTATTTATATGCAAGAACGAATCAAGTTTAAAGAAAAACCTTTACACTTTTTGATCTTTATTGGTTTAAAGATGTGAATTAATTTTTTTTTTCTTATACTAGCTACTCTTGGAATTTTAACTTGCCTACCTCACTTTTGAAAATCTAAAGATAATTGATAACATTACTTCCAAATAATCTTTTAAGCCCCAATAATCCCTTCCAGGTTTACATTGCTGGGGTGTTCTGACCAGTTGGTTCTATCTCAATTTTTTAAACCCCACAAATAATACTGTAATAATAGTATTATTGGGCTATTACTAATACTAATACACTAATACACCTAATACTAATAATTGTATTAAGTGGTGCTGGTGGTAAAGAGCCCACTTACCAATGCAGGAGACATAAGAGATTCCCTGGGTCAGGAAGAGGAAGGCATGGCAACCCACACAGTACTCTTGCCTGGAGAATCCCATGGACAGAGGAGCCTGCTGGGCTACAGTCCACAGGATCTCAAAGAGTGGGACGAGACTGAAGAGACTTAGCATGCACAACAACCAGTGTTTGTTTAGAATTACCCTCATCTGGAGAAAAGGGAATCTTCCTACACTGTTGGTGGAAATGTAAATTGGTGCAGCCACTATGGAAAACAGTATCAAAAAACTAAAAGTAGAACTACCATATGACTCGACATTTCCACTCCTGGGTATGTATCCAAAGAAAATTAAAAAGTTAATTCAAAAAGATATTTGCATTTCAATGCTTATAGTAGCACTATTTGCAATAGCCAAGACATAGAAACAAACCAAACATCCAGATGGATGGATAAAGAAGATGTGGTCCATATGTACAATGGAATAGTACCCAACCATGAAAAAGAATGAAATGATGGCATTTGTAGCAGCATGGAGGAACCTAGAGATTATCATACTAAGTGGAGTAAGTCAGACCAAGAAAGACAAATACCATTTGGTACTACTAACATGAATCTAAAATATGACATATGACTTACCTATGAAACAAAAATGAACTTACCTATGAAACAGAAACAAATTCACAGAAATAGAGAACATACTTGCAGTTGCCAGAGGGGAGGGGGTTTGGGGAGGGGCTGGGAGTTTGGGATTAGCAGATGCAAACTAGTATATATAGGTGCATAAACAACAAGGTCCTTCTGTATAGCACAGGGAGCTATATTCAATATCCTGTGATAACTCATATTGGAAAAGCATATAAAAAAGAATGCATATATGCATATAACTTAATGGCTTTGCTGTACAGTAGAAGTTACCACAACATTGTAAATCAACTATATTTCAGTAAAACTATGCAATCCTAGACAGTGTATTAAAAAGTAAACCCATCACTTTGCCGACAAAGGTCCATACAGTCAAAGCTATAGTTTTTCCAGTAGTCATGTACGGATGTGAGGGTTGGACCATAAGGAAGGCTGAGCACTGAAAAATTGATGCTTTTGAATTGTGCTGGAGAAGACTCTTGAGAGTTTGTTGGACAGTAAAGAGATCAAACCAGTCAATCCTAAAGGAAATCAACCCTGAATATTCATTGGAAGGACTGATGCCGAAGCTGAAGCTCCAATCCTTTGGCTACCTGATGTGAAGAGACAACTCATTGGAAAAGACCCTGATTCTGGGGAAGACTGGAGGCAGGAGGACAAGAAGGTGACAGAGGATGAGATGGTTGGATGGCATCACTGATTCAATGGACATGAGTTTTAGCAGATAGTGAAGGACAGAAGCCTGGCGTACTGCAGTCCATGGGGTCGCAAAGAGTTGAACATGACTTAGCAACTGAACAATGACAACAACATAAATGAGAAAGAATTACCCACATCTCAGATCTTTCTAGGATCATCTTTGTTCTTTGTGGGGCATATCCTTTGGATATTCCTTTAGTAGAAAGTATATTTCTTTTTATTTATCCTTCTTGGAAGTTATTGGGATTCCTGCCTATGTGATTAATGTCCTTCACCAGTTATGGGAAGTTCTCAGCCATGGTTACCATGAAGATTCCCTCTCCCACTTTCCGTTACCTCCTTCTGGAACTCTACTAGGATGGATGGCTATTTCTTACTTCTAGCATAAATCCTAACCAGGCTTTCATAGTCTCTATCTCTTTTGTTTCTGGGCTGTGTTCTTTGAAATTTCTCCAAAGTCGTCTTCTAGTTCAGTGTTCCAACTTTGTGTATTAAGCTGCCTAAATTTTCTGTTTTTACCTAATATTTTATTATGATAATTTCTAAAGAACAGATGTTAAAAGAATTTTACACTAAACTCCCATATACCCTTCGCCTATATTCTACAGATTTAACTGTCCTGGCTTTATCAAAAATCCACCCCTTTGTGGACCCATTAATCCAACTTTTTCTGTGCACATCAAAGTATGCTGCAGCCTCCTCGCACTTATTCCCAATTGTCCCATCTAGTGTTTATTTTTGATTCTTGTTTTTTCCTTTCTAGAAAGTTCACTTGTTCCTTTTCCATATCTACTTGGTCACTTCTGATGTTCTCCACTCATCATGCCTCTTTCCAATTTTCCTTCTCTTATTTCTTAAATATATTAGACTTTTTTTTACTTTATATCTGAGGCTGCTGAATTTAACAATTAAAATTACAGACTGCCAAGTTAAATTTGAATTTCAGGTAAATGACACATTTTTAGTATATCTCAAATATTGCAGGGAATATACTTAAATTGTATTCATGACTTATTTGAAATTCACATTCAATTGGGTGTGCTGCATTTTCCCTGGCTCCTGTCTGATTCCTATACCTGGAATCTTTGTAGGACTGGCTTATTTATTTTGCCCAACCTTGCTGGCGATGGCTTATTTCCTGTGTACTTTGTGATTTGGGGTTGTTGGCTTATCTTTGTTACAATTTCTCTGCCAGATTCCTCCCAGGCCTAGGCTGAGAGAACGTTATATTTGCTTCTGCCAGATGTAGGGAGCACTATAGATTTGGCCCACTTTCCAATTTTCAGCTGATGGTTTTCTGGCCTGTGCAGAGAGTGACAGTTGGGCCAGGAGCCCTCAAAAAGAAGCTAGTGGCCACAACATGTCAATGGAGGTTTTTTCTTTCTTTAAAAAAAAAAAAGCTTCAGTATAAAGGTAACACAGAACCCACCTTTGCTGCCATCTGTCTCTTCTAGGGGTGTATTCTCCTCACTCAAAGGCTTACCTTTGCTGAGTCCTGGGACAGGGGACTCTGCACCCCACACAGACCCCATGCCTAGTACCAGGTGCCCTGGGTCCTTACGCAGCAGATTCGAAGCTCACATCCTTCCTCCTACGAACTTCCGTGCTGGTTTGTTCCTGGCATCAGAGGAATTCCCCTTGAATTCTTCAGATGCATTCATTTATTTCAAAGAGAGATTTTCATATTTTTGTTAGCTTCTTAAAAGTTTTGCAGAGCCTCTGGCTTATTTTATTGCCGGAAACTTGTGTTCCTTAGTCATCAAACAATCTTGACTTTAAAAAAATTAAAGGGTTGCTTAAGGTTAAGGGTTGCTTAAATATAAAGATCTAAATCAGGCAGTCCTATCTGCTTGGTTATGAACGAGCGTAAAACAAAAGGAGCAGAATTTCTTTCAGAATTCTATTTTTCTTACTTTAAGAAGTGAATCTTTTTCAACGTACACCATGTAACATAAATCAATGAAAGTAGCCACATTAAAAATAAAAACCCAGGAACTCCCCTGGTGGCCCAGGGGTTAAGACTCTGCCTGCCCATGCATGGGACATGGATTTGACCCCTGGTCTGGAAACTAAGATCCCACGTGGCTCAAGTAAGCCCACAGGTACTGAGGGCATGTCCCCAACTCCTGAACCCACATGCTGCAGCTACTGAAGCCCACACACCTAGACCCTGTGCACGCATGAGAAGCCACCACAAAGAGAAGCCTGTGCTCTGCAACTCGAGAGTCTGTTCACCACAACTAGAGAAAGCCTGCGTGCAGCAACGAAGACCCAGTGCAGCCAAAGATAAATACATCTTACACATCCCCCCCAAAAAAACCCCAAACCCAGACGCAGCAACTGGAATGACCCACTTCACCAGCTCAGAGCACATATAATGCCACTTTCCTTGAACACTCAGTCATCCAGCATATTGGGGAAAGGACCAGAGACTCTGATGGAGGTCAGAGAGCCCATTTCCTTTGCTGCAGCATCCACTCCCTGCCTGGGTCCTTGAGGTGCAGTCTCTTTATTTCACATCTGAGCGCTCAGCCTTAGCTCCTCAGACTCTCCCCCAGGGCCCGGATGACTCGTGAGGGGGCATGTCCAGCCTTGTCCATGTGACACTGTTCCTGGGCACACTGCCACCATGATAGTCTAGCCTGTGTTTGGGTTCAGGTTTCCCTTCCTTCAGAGTAAGTGGCTTCCTAGGGACAATGGGGATCTTGTCCTGATGGAGAACTTCAGACAGGCCTGACTCAAGAGAGCTGACATGGTACCTCCAGAGGGGAGAAATGTGTGTGTGAGGGTCTTGATTCCATAATACCCTAGCAGGGCAGTCCTGGTCTCTGTGCGAAATTTCTTCTCCCCTTGGCATTTAGCAAGGAGTAGTGGGAAGGGCAACTTCTGTCAAGTTACTCACAAATGCTCACCAAAAAGCACAGATGCTTTTCCCTGGTGATCCAGTGGCTATGATGTCACACTCCCAATGCAGGGGCCCTTGGTTTCATTCCCGTTCGGGGAACTATTAGATCATGCGTGCCACAACTAAAGATCCTGCTTGCCACAGCTAAAACCCAGCATAGCCAAGTAAATAAATAAATATTAAAAAAAAAAAAGAATGCTCAGGCTATATTCTATCTCAGAGCTGAATGTGTGCATGTATGTTCACTCTGCAATGCCAGGCTCCTCTGTCTATGAAATTTTCTAAGCAAGAATACTGGAGAGGGTTGCCATTTCCTCCTCCAGAGCAGCTTCCTGTGTCTCTTGCATTGCAGGCAGATTCTTCATCACTTGAGCCATCGAACCTATTTAAGAAGGTCTACTCAAATGATTGGTGCTAGAAAAAAAAAATTTACTCCCAAGATGAGGTTCCATATGATTTACAATACTAGACATCAAAGCAGATGGAAACTTTTAACTGATAGCTTGTACCTTTAAAAATATGGACAACTTTACTTCACCATAAAACCTTACGGAGTGTCTCCCCAGAGATTGTTAGTTACAAGGAGAAGATCAGTAACTCTACAGCAGTGAAACCAGACGATAACTTGCTCAGGGGGGTCAAAATGAACGTCACAAATGAAACATCTGTATTTTTTAAAAAAAGAGAGATCTCAAATCAGCAACTTAGCCTTACAACTTAAGAAATTACAAAGAGGAGAGAGAAAAAGAAACCCAAAACAAGCAAAAGCAGGGAAATAACAAAGGCCAGAGTGGAAATAAATGAAATAGAGGATAGAAAAAACAAGAGAGGAAATCAACTGACCCAAAGTTTGGTTCCTTAGAAGGTCAACAGTGGGGACTTTCCTGGTGGTCTAGTGGACAGGAGTCCACCTGCCGATGCAGGGGACATGGTTTGATCTCTGGCCTGGGAGGATTCCACACACTGCGGAGCAACTGAAGCCCCTGAGACACAACTGCTGGAGCCTGCGCGCTGCAGCTGCTGGAGCCCACGCTTTGCAACGAGAGAAGCCACTGCAGCGAGAAGCCCAAGCGCGGTAACAAAGAGTATTCCCCGCAACTAGAGAAAGCCCTCATGCAACAAGGACTGAGAGCAGCCAAAAGTACATTAATTAACTTAAATAAAAAGATCAACAGGGAGACTTCCTCTGTGGTCCAGTGGTTAAAAATCTGCCTTCCAATGCAGAGGATGCAGGTTCGGTCCCTGGCTGGGGAACTAAGATCCCACACACTTTGGGGCAAGTAAGCTCAGGCACCACAAAGACCCAGTGCCACCAAAATAAAAATAATTAAGTAAATAAATATAATAAACAGATATATTGAAAAAGAATTAAAGATCAATGGAATTGATAAATCTTTAGCCAAACTATAAAACGAAACAGAGAACACTCAAATTACTAAAATCAGGAATGAAAAAAGCACATCATTCCAACTTTACGGGGATGGGGCGGGGAGAAAGGATTAGAAGGGAATTCTGTGAACAGCTGTATGCACCTAAGTTAGATAACTAGATAAAATGGACAAAATTCTAGAAAGACAAAAAGTACTCAAACTGGCATGATAAAAAGAAAAGAAAATCTGAATGACAAATATAGAGATTGAATTAATAGTTTTAAAACTTCCCACAAAGAAAATCCCAGGCCTAGATGACTATATTGGTGAAAGCTACCAAATATTTGGGATTCTCTCATAGCTCAGACTGTAAAGAATCTGCCTGCAATGCAGGAGACCAGGATTTGATCCCTGGGTTGGGAAGATCCCCTGGAGAAGGGAATGGCAACCCATTCCAGTATTCTTGCCTGGAAAATCCCATGGACAGAGGAGCCTGGTGGGGTATGTGTACAGTCCATGGGGTGGCAAGATTTGAACACGATTTAAGAGACCAAACCACCACTACCAAACATTTAAAGAATTATATGAATCCTTTACAAACGCTTCCATAACGTAGAATAGAATGTAACACTTCCCATACCATTCAGTGTGGACCAGTGCTACCCTGATTCCAAAATCAGACAAAGATCTCATAAGAAAGTGGGGGGGGGGGGTGGTAGACCAAACAAACTAGATGAAAAGCCCTTATGAATATAGAAGCAAAAATCCTCAGCAAAATACCACCAAACTGAATCCAGCAACATGTAAAAAGGATTATATACCATGACCAAGCAGGACTTACTCTAGGAATTCCAGGTTGGTGTAAATTATGGAAATCAACTAACATAATATACCAAAGTTGTAAAGTTAGGGCAAAACCATTTGATCATCCCAACAGATGCAGATAAAGACTCTGATAGAATCTAATACCTTTCATGATAAAAATGCTCAACAAAATAAGAGTAGAAAGGAACTTCCTCAGCCTGGTAAAGCACATCCATAATAACCCACAGCTATCACACTTAAAGTTTAAAACCTGAATGCCTCCCACTAACATCAGCAGCAAGACAAGGATGTCTGTTCTCACCACATCTATTTCACATTGTATTAGAGTTTCTCGCTAGGGCAATCAGACATCAAAGAAATAAAAGGCAGCCAGGCTGGAGAAGAAGTAAAACAGATGACATGACCTTGTATATAGAAAATACTAAGGAATTAAAAACTATGAGAGGTAATACATGGGGTCAGCAAGTTTGCAGGATACAAGATCAATATATAAACATAAATTGTATTTTTATAAATAGCAATGAGCATTGCAAAAAATGCAATTAACAATTCCATTCAATAATACCATCAAAAAGAACAAAATACTTATACAGAAGTTTAACAAAAGAAGATGTATGTTGAAAACCATGAAACATTGTTGAAAGATATGTAATAAAATCTCATAAATGGAAAGACTTTCCATGTTCACAGATAGAAAGGCTTAATATTGTTAAGATGGCAATATTCTCCACATTGCTCTGCAGATTCAACTTAATCTGGTCAAAATTCCACCTGGATTTGTTATGGAAATCGACAAACTGATACTAAAAAACACATAGAAGTCAAAGGACCTGTAAGAATCAAAATAATCTTCAAAAAGAAGAACAAAGTTGGAAGACTCATAATTTCCAACTTCAAAACTTATTATGAAACTTCCATAATCAAGATGGTATAGTAACAGTTTATAGGTCCACTGAGTAGGGTTGACAGTCCACAAAGAAAGCCTTATATTTATTGAATTTGGATGAGAGCTGTAACAATTTAATTGTCTTTTCAACCAAATGTACTAGGAAAACTGGATATCTGCATGCAAAAGAATATAGCTGAACCCCTAGTTCACACTGTACACAAAAAATAACCCAGACGGATCAAACACCTTAATGTAAAAGCCAAAATGATAAAATTCTTACAATGAAACATAGGAATAAATCTTCATGACTTTGGATGAAGGAATAATGGTTTCTTAGATATAATGTCAAAGGTGTAAGCAATAAAAGAAAAAAATTGATAATTTGGATGACATGAGAATTAAAACTGTTGAACTGTATACTTTGTAATTATTATTTCTGTGGTTGTTGAATTGTACACTTTAAATGGGTAAATTAATCAGTATGTGAATTATATTTCAACAAAGTTGTCTTTAAAAAATGAACTTCGTAAATGAGGGACAAGTGGAATTCACGTACCTCTAAATATGATACCCTGAGAAGGATATATCACTTTTGGAGTATTCTGGCTGGGTATGAATAACCAGAATTTAATCCTGAATAAAAGAGGCAAGATACAAAATCAAGAAACAAATAAAAAAGCACACAAGTTGGAGAATCAGAGAGCATGCAAGGAGAAAACAAACCTGGGGGAGGGGACTTATTCATATCCTCAGAGAGATAAAGTTAGTGCTACATTCATGAAACAAGAAAGGGATGCTATGAAGAGGAGCATTAAGAAAATAAAAAACAGCTCTTAGAAACTGAATACACATTAGTGGGAATGAGCTCAAAAAAGTATTGGAAAATTAGTTTTAGAAATTTCCCCCCAAATGGAGGAAAAAAGACAAAAGAGATAGAAAATTAAAGTAAGTGAGTAAGTAACAGGATCTGTCCAATGAGTCCAAAACCTAAGTAATAGAAGGTCCAGAAAGAGGAAATGTAGAGGCAGTAACAGTATTCACGTGGAGTTTGGGGAGGAGGAAATGGAGGAAAACATTGAAAGTACACTATATGTTCTATTTATTAACCTGAGTGTGTTTAGGGGGGTGTGTGTGTGTGCATACGTGTGTGGGAGGGGAGACAGAGGGAGAGATGTGCTGTTGATGTTCATCCTATCATTATTCTGTAAATTGCACGTTTTTAATATGATTCTTCTATTATAGTGCTTGTTTTATATATTTCACAACAAAAAGTTTCTTTCAAAAGACAGTAAGCAAAATCACTGGCATTTTGCTCAAACCTTTTATTTTCCTTAACCAAGGGTTTATCAACACTGGCAAACTAATTTAAAACAATTTTTTTCTGAAGGAATTTCAATGGTCCTTCTAAAATCCATTTTATTTATTTATCTTGGCTGTGCTATGTGGCATGTAGAATCTTAGTTCCCTGACCAGGGATTGAACCTACTCCCACTGCAGTCTTAACCTCTGCTCAGAATCTTAACCACTGGATCACCAGGGAAGTCCCAAAGTCCATTTTTAAATGCCCAAGTAGCTCCATGTGGTTGGAGGAAGGACGAAAGTAACAGAAATCAGGAGATGAGTTTCCAGAAGCAGACAAAGCCAGATCATGAAGGACTGGAATACTAAAAAGCATCCTGGCCTGCAGAGGTCCTAACTACATCAGGAGGAGAACCAGGCACTTGAAACTGATGGTTTCGACTCCCAGCCTTTCCTCATCAAAGTGTCTGGAAACAGAGCAACTAACTTAGTAACAAGTAATGCGCAGGCACAAGGAAATGTCTCAAATTCTTAGAGCAAGCAAAGTGCTTGTTTTTTTGTTTAAGAAACAGCTCTTCTTTAAAATTATGTTTTTATCATAAAATTTAAATTTTTCTTTAAAAAAAGAAACAGCTTTGGGTTTGCAACTGGGCCGTTAGACAGCATGTAACCTACGCTGCCTTACATGGACCAGGTGTTCAGTTCAGTTCAGTTGCTCAGTCGTGTCGGACTCTTTGTGACCCCATGAATCGCAGCACGCCAGGCCTCCCTGCCTATCACCAACTCCAGGAGTTCACTTAAACTCACGACCATCAAGTCGGTGATGCCATCCAGCCATCAAATCTTCTGTCGTCCCCTTCTCCTCCTGCCCCCAATCCCTCCCAGCATCAGGGTCTTTTCCAATGAGTCAACTCTTCACATGAGGTGGCCAAAGTATTGGAGTTTTAGCCTCAGCATCAGTCCTTCCAATGAACACCCAGGACTGGTCTCCTTTAGGGTGGACTGGTTGGATCTCCTTGCAGTCCAAGGGACTCTCAAGAGTCTTCTCCAACACCACAGTTCAAAAGCATCAATTCCTCGGCACTCAGCTTTCTTCACAGTCCAACTCTCACATCCATACATGACCACAGGAAAAACCATAGCCTTGACTAGACGGACCTTTGTTGGCAAAGTAACATCTCTGCTTTTGAATATGCTATCTAGGTTGGTCATAACTTTCCTTCCAAGAAGTAAGCGTCTTTTTATTTCACAGCTGCAATCACCATCTGCAGTGATTTTGCTGCTGCTGCTGCTGCTAAGTCGCTTCACTCGTGTCGGACTCTGTGCAGCCCACCAGGCTCCTCCCTGGGATTCTCCAGGCAAGAACACTGGAGTGGGTTGCCATTTCCTTCTCCAATGCATGAAAGGGAAAAGTGAAAGTGAAGTTGCTCAGTAGTGTCCGACCCTCAGCGACCCCATGGACTGCAGCCTTCCAGGCTCCTCCGTCCATGGGATTTTCCAGGCAAGAGTACTGGAGTAGGGTGCCATTGCATTGATTTTGGAGCCCCCCAAAATAAAGTCTGACACTGTTTCCCCATCTATTTCCCATGAAGTGATGGGACCAGATGCCATGATCTTCGTTTTCTGAACGTTGAGCTTTAAGCCAACTTTTTCACTCTCCTTTCACTTTCGTCAAGAGGCTTTTTAGTTCCTCTTCACTTTCTGCCCTAAGGGTGGTGTCATCTGCATATCTGAGGTTATTGATATTTCTCCCGGCAATCTTGATTCCAGCTTGTGCTTCCTCCAGCCCAGAATTTCTCATGATGTACTCTGCATATAAGTTAAATAAGCAGGGTGACAGTATACAGCCTTGACGTACTCCTTTTCCTATTTGGAACCAGTCAGTCTGTTGTTCCATGTCCAGTTCTAAATGTTGTTTCCTGACCTGCATATAGGTTTCTCAAGAGGCAGGTCAGGTGGTCTGGTATTCCCATCTCTTACAGAATTTTCCAGTTTACTGTGATCTACACAGTCAAAGGCTTTAGGTGGTCCAATTAGCTGTTACATTACTCCTGCCCAGAGGTGCTACATCAAAAAAAAGAATATGCATGTATAATAAGGACTATGCCTGAACAGGTCCTGAAAGATAATTGTTGTGAGAGCACATGGATCATGTTTGTTGTATGTCTGCTCATGTTACACTCTGGTCCCTGCTTGACTGTGGACACTGTTGTGTCACTGACTGAGGAGAAACTATTTTGAGCCTGCCTGAGAGATGGTGCTTGTGACGGAGCCCCTCTCAGCGTTGTCTTAAAGGTCAAGGAGGCAGAACAATCCTCCCAGGGGTTGAACATTAAGCAACACATCTCCGCATCTGCCCTATCCAGCAGAAGAGATTAGCCTGAACTAAGACCCTACATGCATTCCTGGGCAAAGGCTAGTGTCTTGACTGGATGACCAGTGAGTTGGAATGACCATGGTGGAGAGCTTGCTGGCAAGGAGCTTTGGGCCAAAAGGATGCAATGCTTACCAATGTCCTCCACTGTGAAGAAGGCTCATAAAAATCAGTTTAGCAAGACAACTCACTTTGCAAATGCTGGTCAACTTCCTTTTCTGACCCTTTCAGTGCTTGCTTGTGAATAAAGCGGTAATGGTGTCAAGACAGAAGCTGTGCAAAACCTCATCAATAAGGACTTGCCCTCATCAGAGCCAGCCTTGTGTATCATGGGCTAATTGCCACTGCTGATTGCCTGGCATGCCAGTGGTAACAATCCTTAGCCTCTCAGTATGGTACCACCTCCCAAGGATACCAGTTGCCACTTGGTAGTAGGTTGATTACATACCCTGGGACATCCTCAGTTACAAAGCGGGGCAGGAATCCACCCTAACAAGATGGATACTTATTCTGAATTTGCATTTCTTAAAAAAATTGTTAGTTATTTTTGACTGTGCAGGGTCTTTGCTTCTGGCTCAGGTTTTCTCTAGTTGCGGCGAGCAGGGGCTACTCTCCAGCTGCAGTGCATGGGCTTCTCACCGCGCGTGGGCTTCGGCAGCTGCAGCGCACGGGCTGAGTTGCCCAGTGGCACGTAGGATATTTGCAGACCAGGGATCAAACCTGTGTCCCCTGCATTGGCAGCTGACTCTTAGCCAGTGGGCCACCAGGGAAGTCTCGGATTCATTTTCTTTGTTGTCCTTCTAACACCATCATCTGGGGATTTCCAGAACGCATACTGTCATAATACTCCCAATTGATATTACTTCTTTTTGTATCTATTTATAAAGTAATGCTCAAAATTCTCCAAGCCAGGCTTTAGCAATACGTGAACCGTGAACTTCCTGATGTTCAAGCTGGTTTTAGAAAAGGCAGAGGAACCAGAGATCAAATTGCCAACATCTGTTGGATCATGGAAAAAGCAAGAGAGTTCCAGAAAAACATCTATTTCTGCTTTATTGACTATGCCAAAGCCTTTGACTGTGTGGATCACAATAAACTGTGGAAAATTCTGAAAGAGATGGGAATACCAGACCACCTGACCTGCCTCTTGAGAAATTTGTATGCAGGTCAGGAAGCAACAGTTAGAACTGGACATGGAACAACTGACTGGTTCCAAATAAGAAAAGGAGTACGTCAAGGCTGTATACTGTCATCCTGCTTATTTAACTTGTATGCAGAGTACATCATGAGAAACACTGGGCTGGAAGAAACACAAGCTGGAATCAAGATTGCCAGGAGAAATATCAATAACCTCAGATATGCAGATGATACCACCCTTATGGCAGAAAGTGAAGAGGAACTAAGAAGCCTCTTGATGAAAGTGAAAGTGGAGGGTGAAAAAGTTGGCTTAAAGCTCAACATTCAGAAAACGAAGATCATGGCATCTGGTCCCATCACTTCATGGGAAAGAGATGGGGAAACAGTGGAAACAGTGTCAGACTTTATTTTTCTGGGCTCCAAAATCACTGCAGATGGTGACTGCAGCCATGAAATTAAAAGACACTTGCTCCTTGGAAGGAAAGTTATGACCAAGCTATATAGCATATTCAAAAGCAGAGACATTACTTTGCCAACAAAGTTTCATCTAGTCAAGGCTATGGTTTTTCCTGTGGTCATGTATGGATGTGAGAGTTGGACTGTGAAGAAGGCTGAGCGCCAAAGAATTGATGCTTTTGAACTGTGGTGTTGGAGAAGACTCTTGAGAGTCCCTTGGACTGCAAGGAGATCCAACCGGTCCATTCTGAAGGAGATCAGCCCTGGGATTTCTTTGGAAGGACTGATGCTAAAGCTGAAACTCCAGTACTTTGGCCACCTCATGCGAAGAGTTGACTCATTGGAAAAGACTCTGATGCTGGGAGGGATTGGGGGCAAGAGGAGAAGGGGACGACAGAGGATGAGATGGCTGGATGGCATCACTGACTCGATGGACGTGAGTCTGAGTGAACTCCGGGAGTTGGTGATGGACAGGGAGCCCTGGTGTGCTGCGATTCATGGGGTCGCAAAGAGTCGGATACTACTGAGCAACTGATCTGATCTGATCTGATTTGGTTGTACCAGCCTTTAGCCATGGCATATGGGATATACATATATATACTCAGTATGCAAACATTTTTCCACAAAGAAAAACTAGTTCTGGATGGTTTTACTGGTGAATTTTTTTTACTGGTGAATTTTTTTTACTGGTGAATTTTTCCAAATGTTTAAAGAACAAATAATTTTACCTTACAAAAAACTATCTAGAGAATAGAAAAGCAACTATCCTTTCTTGTTTCATGAGACAGGCACAACTTTGATATCAAAATACGAAAGAAGAATTCAAGGCAGGAAAATGATAGATCGGATTCACTTGTGGACATAATCACACAAATCCTAAACAATTTACTTATGCACATAAATACTGCTATTTATAAAAAGGTAATATATCATGACCAAGTTGAATCTGTTCCAGGATGCAAAGTGGATTTAACATTAGAAAAACAGCCACTGCCATTCATTGCCTTCACAGGTTAAAGGAAAAAAATTAATGACAATGTCATTAGTTGCAGAACAGGCATTTGACAAAATCCAGCATTTGGTAACAAAGACTCTTAGCAATGTGGAAATCGAAGGGAAGCTCCTCATTCTTATTAAGAGTATCTTCAAAAACTACAGCAAATATTCTCAATTTGAAAGTATTTCTTTTGCAAGATTAGAAGAAAGACAAGGAAGAAAACTATCACCACACCAATGATAAAAAGATTTATGTAATTTATATAAATATATATATACACACATATACATAAAAATCTTATAATAGGAACTTCTGTTCATCTAGAGACACCACTAAGAAAAGTGAAATGACAAGATTAAAAACTAAGGGAAACAATATACAACATATATAACTGACATGTAGCAGGACATGGAAAATAAGAAGAATTAATAGAGATGCAAGTAATGCAATAGAAAAATAGGTAAAAGATTAGAACAAAATACTTCACAGAAAACTCAAATGGCCAATAAATGTATTTTTTTTAAAAAGGTTGGTCTCACTAGTGCTCAGGGAAAATGCACGTTAAAATACCACAATAATAACAATACTAACAAGTGGGCTTATTATATGATGCAGACTATTTTCGTGCTATGACTATAGCAACTTTAAACTCTCACAACAGACCGATGTGATACTATGGTAGCTGTCAGTACTGATGTGTGTTGTGGAGAAAACCTGGAAAGTCATAAAGTCAGATAGTAAAACACCTTCAACTCTGTTCATTTTCAAAGTTGTACGGCACTTCTACATCTTTTGTAGTTCCAAGAGAATTTTAGGATCTGCTTGTCAGGTTGTAGAAATGAATCCTGCTCGGATTATGAGTTCAAGCGCACTGAATCTATAAATCAATCTGGGGATAACTGACATCTTAACAATATTGAGTTTTCCAATCCAGAATATGTATCTTTCTATTTTCTTAGGGTTTCTTTAATATTCTTGGCAGTATTTTGTATTCAATAAACATATCTTGCACATTGTCAGATTTACTCCTAAATATTTCATATTTTGATATAACTATATATATTTTAATCTCTAATTGTTGCTGGTATGTAGAAATAAAATTTATCTTTTACACCAATACAGTATACTAACGCATATATATGGAATTTAGAAAGATGGTAACGATGACCCTATATTCAAGACAGCAAAAGAGACACAGATGTATAGAACAGTCTTTTGGACTCTGTGGGAGAAGGCGAGGGTGGGATGATTTGACAGAATAGCATTGAAACATGTATCTGAAGCAGATCGCCAGTCCAGGTTCGATGCATGATACAGGGTGCTCAGGGCTGGTGCACTGGGATGACCTGAGGGATGGGGTGGGGAGGGAGGTGGGAGGGGGGTTCAGGATGGGGAACACATGGACACCCATGGCTGATTCATGTCAATGTAATTCATTGTAATTAGCCTCTAATTAAAAATAAATAAAAAAATAAAATTTATGTTTAACTGTAATAATATACACATAACATAAAATTCACCATCTTAATCATCTTTTTTGGGGGGTCATGCTCTCCGGGCCACATGGCTTATGGGATCTTAATTCCTCAACCAGGGATCAAACCCAGGCCCAGAACAGTGAAAGTGCAGGGTCCTAACCTCTGGACCAGCAAAGAATCCCCAATCTCAACCATTTTCAAATGCACATTTCAGGGGAGTTCAATCCTTGGGTCAGAAAGATCCCCTGGAGAAGGAAAAGGCTACCCACTCCAGTTTTCTTGCCTGGGAAATCCCATGGACAGAGAAGTCTGGCAGGCTACAGCCCATGGAGTTGAAGAGTCGGACACAACGGAAGCAACTTAGCACTGTTTTATGCATAGTCAGATTCCATTTGCTAAAGCTTTTGAAAGAAATTTGCATCTGCGCATCCACATTCATGAAGGACACTCTCTTTTTTTAGTAATGCTCTTGTCTAGTATTGGAATCAGTAATGCTGACCTGAGAAAATAAGTTGGGAAATATTCTCCTACAATTTTCTGGAAGAATTTATGTAGAACTGGTTTTATCAATTTATTAAGTGTTTGGTAGGATTTACCAGTGAGAACAATGCCTGAAGTATCTTTGTGGAAGGTTTTAAAACTGTAAGCTCCAATCCTTTGATAGATGTAGGATTATTTGATTATTTCTTCTTGTATATCCTTCAGTAGATTATGTCATTCAAGGAATTTTTCCATTTAAGTTGTTCAATGTTTTGGTGTAAGGTTGTTCGTATTATTCCTTATTCTTTTACCGTGTGTAGGATCTTTGATTCTTTTATCTTTAATCTATTTTGGCCGTGCTGCACAGCATGTGGGATCTTAGTTCCCCAACCAGGGATTGAACTTGTGCCTCCTGCAGCAGAAGCACAGAGTCCTAGCCACTGGACAACCAGGAAATTCCTGGATCTTTCACTCTTTATATTGTTAATTCATGTCTTATCTTTTTGCTTTCCTGGCCAGTCTCCTTAGAGTTTAATTGATTTCATTAATCTTTACAGCAAACCATCTTTTAGTTTCATTGATTTTTTCTTTTGCCTTCCTGCTTGTCATTTCATTGATTGCAACTCGTTATTACTTCCTCCCTTCCATTTACTATGGGGTTTTTATTTGCTTTTCTTTCTCTAATTTCTAAATGTAGAAGCTTGATTAGTTGATCTGAGATGTTTCCATGATTCTAATATAACTGTTTAGCGCTCTAATGTCCAAGCACTGATTTAGCTGCACATTTTGATATGTTTCTTTTCATTTTTATTCAATAAAACACTTTCTAATTTCTCTTTTAATTTCCCGGTTGACCCATGTGTTGCTTGATTGGCAAACATTTGCTGATTTTCCAGATACAGTTCTGTAATTAATATCCAGTTTAATTTCATTTTATCAGAGATCACGTTGTGTACAATTTCAATCATCTTAAATATAGTAAAATTAGTTTTATGACCCAGAATATAGTCTATTATGACCCAGAATATTTTGTGTACACTCGTGAGAATGCGGATTCTTCTGTTGTTGGGTACAATGTTTTATAAATTTGTTAGTTGACATTATTTCTCACGTATTCTGTATCATTATTCATTTTCTTTCTACTTTTTTTTTTCTTTTTTATAAGTCATTTTATTTAATGAACTAATCTTATACAAACATGTTATAACCCCAAAATGATATTAAATAATTGATTTACATAGTCTCAGTTGATTACATCATTTATAAATTATGGCATTCCCGATTCACACAATGTTAAATATTACTTTAATACAATTCAAAATCACATTGCATGACTTCTGTTTATGAATATAATATCCCTTTTAAAGTATGGGTTACATTAGTTTATTAAAAGAATTTTATTTTCTATACTTACTTGATGCCTAGAAAACATGACTTCAAATGAAAAGGAAAAAGTTATTTTATTTAAATATATAATATAAACAGGGTTAATATTCACATTAAGGTAGAACATTTCCTTTAAGAGTATCACTGTGACAGTTGATTTCTACAGACCAGAAAACTATTATGTATTCTCCTTCCTATATATATGCTGCTGTTGCTGCTACGTCACTTCAGTCATGTCCAACTCTGTGCGATCCCATAGATGGCAGCCCACCAGGCTCCCCTGTCCCTGGGATTCTCCAAGCAAGAACACTGGAGTGGGTTGCCATTTCCTTCTCCATCTACTGACGTTTTTAATTAATTGATATGGGACTGTTGAAATTTTAACTCTAATTGTAGATTTGTCTCTTTTTGTTTTCTCCGTTTTTGCTTCAGTATTTTGAAGGTCTGCAATTAGTTTCATTTGCATTTATGATTGTTAAATCCTCTTGATGAATTGACCCTTTTATCATTCTAAAATATCCATTTTTATTCCTGGTAATAAACTTCATTCTAATATCACCTTTTTAATATTAATACGTCCATCCCAGTGTTCTTTTTCAAATCTTAATGAATTTGTTAAAGTATTGCTTCTGTCTTAAGTTTTGGACTTCTGACCACAAGGCATGTGGGATCTTAACTTCCCAACCAGGGATTGAACCCGCACACCCTGCTTTGGAAGCAAAGTCTTAACCACTGCTCCAGCAGGGAAGTCCCTCCAGTATTCTGCTGATTAATGTTTGCCTGGTCTATCTTTTCTCATTCTTTATTACTAATTTGTCTTTGTATTAAAAATTTCCTCCTTATAGACACTACATATTTGGCTCATAGTTTTATCCCATTTGATTATCTGTACCTTTTACTTGGATGTTTATACCATATATATTTAATTGCCAATATGGTTGAATTTAAATCTATCATTTTGCAAAAGTTTTCTATTTGTCTCATCTGTTCTTTGCTCCTTTTTTCTTCTTTCCCTATCTTCTGGACTGAATAATTTTGTGACTCCATTTTATTTCTAGTATTGGCCTAGTAACTATACCTCAGATTTATTATCATTGCTTGTAGTGGCCGCTCTAGAATTTATAATATGCATCTTCCGCTTACCCCAGCGCCTGCAAACATTATGCAGGGATGTATGTGCAGCGTAAATCCTCGGGACGGCTACTTCCACCTCCCGGACAGCCCCATCACCCACTTCATTCTACCCACGCTTTAAACTCCATGCGTATTGTCTTTAATTTGCCTTAAAATCAATCATACATTTTTTTAAAAATTTAGTCTTATCCACACATTTCTCATTTCTGCTACTACTACTATCTTTCTACAAACCGACATTTCCATCTAATAAAGGATATACCCTTTCCTCTTCCTTCTGCAGAAACGTTTTCCACATTTCTGGCAGTTCAGGTCAGTAGCGATAAACTGTCTTAGCCTTTTCGTGTCTGAGAAACTCGCTATTTTGCCCTCATTCCTGAAAGACTTTTTTTTTGAATTAGGAATTTCAGGTCGATTTTTAATCTTTCAATATTCTAAAGGTTTTTTTCTCTTTCTCGGTTATATAGTTTCTAATAAGTCTAATGTAATTCTGTGTAGCTTTATATATAATGTGGGCTTCCGTAAAGAATCCGCCTGCAATGCGGGAGACCTGGGTTCAATCCCTGGGTTGGGAACCCTGGAGAAGGGAAAGGCTACCCACCCCAGTATTCTGGCCTGGACAATTCCATGGACTGTATGGGGGTCACAAAGAGCTGGACACGACTGAGTCCGAAAGTGACACGACTTTCACTTTCTATATAATGTGTCTTTTATTCCTCTGGTAAATGTTTTTTCTCTTTACCATTGATTTTTCAGTAACTTTAGCGTAACGTGCCTTGGTGTGGTTATGATTTTGTTTATTGTGCTTGGTGTTCGTTAAACCCCTTGAATTTGTGGATTTATACTTTTCATTCAATTTGGGAGTATTTCAGCCATTATCGCATCAAATCTCTCTCCTAACCCCCAATAAAGGGTAAGTACAGCCTCAATACTAAGATGATACCCAAAGCTGACAGTGTTGAAAGCCTTCCATTCTAGCTTCTGGAAACAGACCGTTTCCACTCATATGAGAGCTCTGGGAATAGTCTCACTTGCTCTTTTTTGGTGGTTCTTTCCCCAGTCAGGTTGCTGTCAATCATGTGCAGAGGAATACACATTCAGAGGCTGCAGACACCTGGGGTTCTAGACAGATGCATCTTTCCCCTTTCTGGTTCCCTGTCCTGCAAATGTTAGTTAGATACCTTGTTCTCTCTCAGCAGTGATATTTGTGTCCTCGGCTGAGCAGTAATATTGCTGGGCTCTGGGCTGAGATCTAAGCACGTTTCAATGCAGTAGGCTGGGGCGGTTTGCTGCTTCTACTTCTCGTTTCAGTCACCACTGCGCTACCCTGTCTATTGTCCAATGTCTTAAAAACCATTGTTTCATATAGTCTTTCAGGCTTTGCAGTTGTTTAAGGGGGGAGGATAAACCCCAATACTTGATCATGGTCAGAGCAGAAGTTCTTACTTGAGAGCAGAATTTTTTAAAACATAGAGCCAAATTCGTCTCACTCTCAGAAACTCCGATTCAGTAAGTCTGGAATGGAATCCTTGAATCTTTACTTATTAAAAAGTACTCAGGTGATTCTGATACACAGGAAGTATTGGAAACTTACCTTGATACATCAGGCAAAGCCGTGTTCAGACATTCTTCTCATGAGAAGGAAGGAAAGACCTTTTCATTTTTAACACTTTTCCTAGTTCTGAGTATGGTGGGGGTGCTTACAGCAGGCCAAAGATCCAGCTGAAAACCACGAGGCGAGCAGGTACAGGATAAAACACCTACTTGAAGGCATTAGCAAGCAACTTAAGGGCCCAGACTTAAGAGGATCCAGTCTCAACTGAGGGGAAACTTTACACACAGGTGGGGTGACATTCTCCAGCACCTTTGCTCCTCAGGGAAATTCGAGGCATACGGCCAGAGTCCGAGTTTGGGAACAGACCCACAAAAGAGGCCCCGAGAGGCAAAGAGACCAGCAGGAACTGTGGCAGTTAAGTAAGGTCAGAGAGACAAAATCAAATAGAGGGGCCAGATTTCCAGTGAAAAGGGACAAGTGAATAACTGAGCCTAAGTCTCTGCTGGTTTCCTCAAGTTTTTCTCTCTTTTTAAAAATATATAGGTCTTTACTTTTATTTTCTTGGCTGTACCTTGCGGCATGTGGAACTTCCCTGACCAGGGATCGAACAATGGGCCCCCTACATGAAAAGTGTGAAGTCTTAATCGCTGGGCCAGCAGAAAAGTCCTCCCTTAAGTTTCTGAAGATGCCTAAGACAAAAGGTTGCATGTGCTTGCCTGCTCAGTCGTGTCCGACTCTTTGTGACCCCATGGATGGTAGCCTGCCAGGCTCCTCTGTCCATGAGATTTCCCAGGCAAGAATACTGCACTCGGTTGCCATTTCCTTCTTCAGGGCATCTTCTGGACCCAGGTCTCCTGCATTGCAGGTGGATTCTTTACCTACTGAACCAGAAGGTTAAGCCCTGGGAAAGCAGAGTGGAGGTTTTTGCCATCTCAGGGTTTTGAGGAAACCAGCATTAGATTTCAGTGCCCGCAGTGACCACTGTTGGCTCCAGGGAACACAGACTCTCAGTTGGAACCCTAAAGGCTGTGCTGTAGGAGCTGTAGCAAAACAGAAGGAGATCAAGTCTTGCCAAAACCCAATCTCAACTGTGGTTTAAAATATGTGCACAATTAAAATCCATGATAACGGTAAACACAAAAGGGGAAGGACTAAGTGGAGGAACAATATTATTCTATGCTTTTAGCATTCGGAGGGAAGTGGCAAAAATAATCCTTTATATTATAGTGTAATAAGTCAATCTTTTTGCTTTTTCTTAGTGTTCATGGGGTTCTCAAGGCAAGAATACGGGAGTGGGTTGCCATTTTCTCCTCCGGTGGACTGTTTTGTCAGAACTCTTCACTGTGACCTGGCTGTCTTGGATGGGTCTGCTTGGCGTGGCTCATAGCTTTATTGAGTTATGCAAACCCCTCCACCACCACAAAGTTGTGATCCATGAAGGGAGAAAGGGAAAGATATACCCATCTGAGTGCAGAGTTCCAGAGAATAGCAAAGAGAGAAAAGGAGGCCTTCTTAAATGAACAATGCAAAGAAATAGAGGAAAACAATACAATGGGAAAGACTAGTGATCTCTTCAAGAAAATTGGAGATATCAAGGGAATATTTCATGCAAAGATGGGCACGATAAAGGACAGAAATATCAAGGACCTAACAGAAGCAGAAAAGATAAAGAAAAGGTGGCAAGATTACACAGAAAAACTGTACAAGAAAAGGCCCTAATGACCCAGATGACCACAATGATGGTGATCACTCACCTAGAGCCAGACATCCGGGAGTGTGAAGTCAAGTGGGCCTAAGGAAGCATGATTATGAACAAAGTTAGTGGAGGTGATGGAATTCCAGCTGGACTATTAAACTCCTGAAAGGTGATGCTGTTAAAGTTCTGCACTTAATATATTAGAACATTTGGAGAACGCAGCAGTGGCCGCAGGACTGGAAAATGTCGGTTTTCTTTCCAATTCCAAAGAAGAGCAATGCCAAAGAATGTTCAAATTATCATACAGTTGTGCTCATTTCGCAGTAATTATATTAAATGTAAATGGATTACAACTCCTGTTGAAACAAGGATAGGGCAACCATCCAATCTGAGGCTTAGCTGAACTCTGCATAAAATGTAGTTAACATACAGCTGAAAAGGCAGGGATATCTAGAGTGAAATGTGGAAGGGGGACAAACTTTGAGCTGTCAGCCCAACAGGGCTGAATTCTGAGTAGGCTTGAAACAAGGGAACTATCCTTTGGATACTGTGGATTTCTTTTTAGGATGCAAAAGATGAAGACCTGAATCAGTCTTCTGAGAAAATTGCCTGAATGTGCCATTAAGTTATGCAAATGTAAAGCAAAGACTCTCTATGGAAGCTGTTTGAAAAGCTAAACTGTGCTTTGTTGTTGCAAATTGTTTTAAATTCTTGCTACTGTGTGCTTAAACTCCAGTTTGGTCTTTTCACAACAATGGCTGCGGCTAGTTTTCTTCCAAATTATCCAAAAGCAAACAAAAGCCATCTTGGTTATTTTCTTCTGAAGACCACGCATTCACCTCCCATGAACTCATTTTCTATTCGTATGACTTTATCTGTCCTGTTTGGGAAATAAGAACATTGCTTTAGTCTTCTAAAATAGAGTCTCTCCCACTTTCTGCCCACAGGTGTATTTTCATTACAAATGCCTCTCATTTTTCCTGAGAATGCATCTATCTAACTCATCTAGAATGGAAAGTGCCCTAATAGATTATTTTCTATCCCCATATTTCTCTCCTAATTTGGGGATGGGGCTTAGTGGTAGGTGAAGAAAAGGGTGATTCTGTAAATCTTACAATTACTGTTATCAGTTGTCAGTGGTAGGATACTGAGTTGAAAATGTAAGTTTTTATGTTATTGAACGGCCTAGACAGTCTATGATGTATAGAGGAATAAGGCTAAGGAGCAGAATGGAGAAAAGCTATAGAGACAAAGAAAGTATAGGTTGAGACATAAACAAGAGAGAGCTTGATGGGGGTGGAGGTGGACATTCCACCTCTTCAGTTCAGCTCAGTCAGTTCAGTTAAGTCGTGTCAGACTCTTTGCAACCCCACCGCAGCATGCCAGGCCTCCCTGTCCATCACCAACTGCTGGAGTCTAACCAAATCCAGGTCCATTGAGTCGGTGATGCCATCCAACCATCTCATCCTCTGTCACCCCCTTATCCTCCTGCCCTCAATCTTTCCCAGCATCAGGGTCTTTTCACATGAGTCAGCTCTCTGCATCAGGTGGCCAGAGTATTGGAGTTTCAGCTTCAGCATCAGTTCTTCCAATGAACACCCAGGACTGATCTCCTTTAGGATGGACTGGTTGGATCTCCTTGCAGTCCAAGGGACTCTCAAGAGTCTTCTCCAACACCACAGTTCAAAAGCAGTTTCACCTTACTGTTCATTCACTAGCAACACTTTTTTGGACTCTGAACTGCACATAACACTACGCCACTGGAGATGCAAAGAGGCATTCCAGAATATACTTGGGAATACGTTCATAAAACGTAGTTAAAAGGCCATGCAACAAGTGCCACAGGGATAGGGCAAGCGATCAAACTGCAAAAGTTCACGAAGGCAACGTTAGGGGAGTGAGCCAGAGCGTGGACTTTAAATGGTAAAGCTGGGATAAATCCAGGAGATGTTTGGGGAGAACAGTCTGGCCGGTGAAATGGTCCGGGGGCGGGAAAACGTGTCCACACAAAAGTATGAGTTATTTCGTCTGTCATCTGTCATGCACTGCCCTTCCCTGGAATGCAGATTAATAAAAAGGTCTGACTCAGTCCCTGCCACCGACGGGACACCAGACAAAGAAAACATCCGTGCGGCCAGAGGAGGACAGACGGGCCGTGAAAAGGGGCCCGTTCTCAGCTCGGCCGTAGATTCGGTAGAGAGCGGGCCGAGCAGGGCCAGGCGCACCGGACCGGGGAGTCGTGGCAGGAGCCCGACGGAGGCTCCAGGCTCACACGCGCAGCGGACCCGCGCGGGGCTCGCCGCCGATCGCACACCGGCCCCTGCAGAGCGAGATGGCTCTGCGCGGTCCAACAGGTCCCCCGGGGCGGGGAGGGTGAGGTCAAGACGGTGGGGCTCTGCGCGCCGTCCAACTTTCCGCCCTGGCCCTCCCGCCTCGCGCCCTCTCCTCTTCCTGCGAGGAGATACCGAAGTGAAGAACATGGGGGGGGCGGGGAGCACCGACGTGATGAACATGCAGGAGGGGGAACACCGACGTGATGAACATGGAGGAGGGGGGACACCGACGTGATGAACATTGGAGGGGGGGCACCGAAGTGATGAACATGGGGGGGAGGCACCGAAGTGATGAAGGGGTGGGGGGACACCGAAGTGATGAAGGCGGGGGACACCGCAGTGATGAAGCGGGGGACACCGAAGTGATGAAGGGGGGGGCTACCGCAGTGATGAAGGGGGTGGAGACACCGCAGCGATGAAGGTGGGGGGGGACACTGAAGTGATGAAGGGGGTGGAGACACCGCAGTGATGAAGCGGGAGGGGGGACACCAAGTGACGAAGGGGGGACACCGCAGTGATGAAGGGGGGCGGCTTCCCCGCCCTCCGCCCCCTCCCGGCCCCGGCTCCTGGGGGCCGCCCGCAGAGGCGACGAGGAGCCGGGCTGGGTGGCTGTAAACACCGGGCGCCATCAAGACTTCGGATCCTACCGGATTTCCGCGCCGCCCCGAAGCCTCCCCGCCCGGGCGCGGCCCTCCGCTCCCCCGGCGGTGCCATGGGGTTCGCCGCGGCTGCTCCAGCCCCGGGGTGGGGAGCCGCCCGGCCCGGCCCGCGCACGGGCGCCCCCCGGCCGCCGGGGCTCCGCGCGCGCGGCGCCGCCTCCCACTTTGGCCTTTTGTACCGGCCCCACGTGACCCGCGCGGCCGGCTCTTCCCTGCTGCCCCCGCCCCGCCCTCCGGCCTTCCCCGGCGCCCGGCCCAGCTCTTCCCGCTCCGCGGCCGCCTCCCCCCCGCCCGCCGCCCGCGCGGCCCCCTCTTCCCCCTCCCACCCGCCTCCCTCCCGAGCCGTTCCCGCGCCCTCCCCCAGGCCGCCGTTCCCTCGCGCCGCCACCCCTCCCCCCGCGGCTGTTCCGCCGCCCCGCCTCCCCTCCCCCCGGCCGGAGCGCACTGTCTCCAAGATGGCGGCCGTGTCAGTTCGGGGCATCTCCGCGGTCCGGCCCGGGGCCCCGGGCGCCCGGCGCTCTCCGCCCCCGGTAAGTAGCCGAGGGGCCACCCCCCGGCCGCCCCCGGCCGCCGAGCCCGAGGCCGAGCCGCCTGGGGACCCCGCCCCGCCGCCGCGCGGGCCCGAGTGGCCGCTGCAGGCCCCGCCGCGGCCTGCGCCGCCTCCCGCTGCTCTGCGCCAGGCCTCGGGCTGGGGCGCCGCGGCCGCCCCCTCGCGCCCGCCGGGCGCCCGGCGGCCTCCAGCCCGCGGCCCGCGCCCAGCGCCCGGGCCCGGCTCCGCGGAGCGGGGGAGCCGCGAGGGGGCGGCGGCCAGGCCGCGGGCGGGCGGGCGCGCGGGCGGGCGGCCGGCCGGCCGGGGCTCCCTCGGGGCGCGCCCACCGTCCGGCGCCCGCGGCCCCGGTGCCCGCGCCCGGCCCCGGGCCCGGCCGCGCGGCGCGGGCTGACAGGCGGCCGTGCGGAGGGCGCACGTGCGGCGGCGGGTCCGCGCGCTGTCAGCCCGGGGCCGGGGGGCGGCGGGCGCCTGTCAGCGCCGACCTGCCCGGCGGGGCCCCCCCGACCCCGCCCCGCGCCCCGCGCCGCTCCCGCCGGGACCCGGCCCGGCTGCGGGGCGCCCGGGAGCGCAGACGAGCGGCGCTCGCAACTCTTTCACGTGATTTCATTGTTAACTTCGTCCCCGGGTTCCGTTCCCGTCCGGTGGGAGCCGCCGGGCCGCCCCCCGCGTCTGCAAGCAAGCCGCAGGCTGGTGCCAACGCCAAGTTGTTGTTGTTTTTAAAGTTTTTCTCGCTCTTTTAAAGAAGAGAGCGCGAAGCTGTGTCGGGGGGTGGAGGGGGGTGGGGGTGGCGGGGAAGGAGGCCCGGGAGGACTGTCGGGAGCGAGGGGGCAGTTTCCCCGAGTTAGAGTTCAAGTCTGCAGGCGCTCTGCTCGCCGCAGACCCGGGGCCCTTGCGCGGAGCCGGGAGGCCGGCAGCGGCTGTCATTCATTCTCTCTTCTTACCTGCGGGGCAGGTGAGCCCGTGCGGGACGGGCCCAGCCGCTGAAACTCGGGCTGGAGCCGCTCCTTTCTTTCACCGCAGATTCCCCCCCATAATGAACTCCGACAATGCTATTATGATTTCTGTCCTCTCGAGACGCTTCTCACCCAAATGTAGCTTAGTTCTCTCCGGGGGGTAGCGGGGGGGGGGGGGGCGGCGCTTTTCAGCCAGAGCTCATTTAAAAATTAAGTCTTGCCTTAGGTTTGAGTGTTTACTCGAGCCTTTTCTTTCTTATCAGAGTTAATAGTACTATCGGTTTCCTCGCATCTTGTTAAACTTTTTCTTTTGAGTTCAGTGGCACTCTTTAAGGAAGGATTGTGCGAGCCACTTTAAGACATTGTTTATGTTGTAAAGGCTCCTCAGAATAAGAGTTCTCAGGAGCATTTAGGTAAGGTTAAGTTTATTTTTGGAAGCAAAGGAGTTATAGGGTTCATTATTTTGGTGATTTTTTAAAAGATGCAAATCTTTCGGGTTCTTTTGTTTGAAAGTGTTACTGACTTTGATCGTGGAGTGGCAGCGTCATGTATATACATAATGTTTGTGTTTTTTTCCATTAATGTTCACTTCAGGACAACAGTCTTGAATCATTATGAGATCTTCTTCTCTTTAGACTACACACAGGCAGTATATTTCACCCCTCTGAACTGTACATTTGATATGTAAATAAGTGTACGTTTGAACCTAGGAATTTCCGGGCCATTCTCATTTCTAGTTTCTCTATCTGTAGATTGGTTGTGAACATTTTGACAGTTGCTGGACTCTCTCCAATATATTGAATGTTACTAGGAGAAGCTATCACAGCATGTGATTCTTAAAATCTGAATGAAATTGGCTTATTTTAAAATTCTCTAAACACTTTTCACACTTGACTATTTTCATTGTTATTTTGTTTCCATTTGGAACGTATGTAGTAATATTGTACGTAAAATATGAACTGTGCTGTGTGTAAATTTTGTTTCTTTTACTAGATGAAACAGTTAAAACATTTTCTCAGTGGTTTTTTGCCTTTCTTATTGACTGTTTCATCCAGTCTACATGTCTGGAATTTTGAAAGATGAAAGATTCACTCTTCCTTGCATTGCAGGATTCTTTCTGCTGATTCAGGTAACTTGTTGAAGTTCTGATTAGTTTGTTGGGGAAAGCTGTCAAGGACGAGTTTCAGTTCATAGCCGGGTGAGTGGAGATTGTGCCGAGCAGGATAGCCAGCACCCTCTGGTTAGTTGTAGCCTGAGGTCATTTATAGTGCATCTCGTTTCCTCATCATTCATCTTTTTTCCTTTTCTTTGTTATCCCAATGGTTTGCACACATGATTGTTTTGAACAATAATGGAAACATGTTCACACTTTTACAGGTGCTCAGTGAACACTTGCTGTTGGAGTGCTTTAAAGGCTAGGATGCTTCACTTATAATTTATTTATAAAGTGGACCTTGATAGAAAGCTGACTTTGTTTTGTTTTTCAGGCATAAGATGCACATTTTTCTGCTGGGAATGAGATGTTCTTGAGTTTTTACACCTTTATGAAGAGACCCACATGTGGTGCTATTGAGAAGTTTGTTGGGAAGTTTGAAGACTTTGCAGATAACAGGTTGTTTTGATTTCTAAAATAAAAGTGGGGAGGACTCTGTTTCGTGAAAGGAGAAAGGACTGAGGCCAGGAAACTTGTATGCTATGGTTAACTGGTTCCCAGCCTCCGCGAATGGTGTTTTCCAAGGTGTGAAACTTACGCAGCATCAGGATAAGGGATAGCGACTCTATGGATATACAGAATCCTTCACCATGGTAAAACTCGCCAACCCGCTGTACACGGAGTGGATTTTGGAGGCCATCAAAAAAGTGAAGAAGCAAAAACAGCGGCCTTCAGAAGAAAGGATATGCAATGCAGTGTCTTCATCCCATGGCTTGGATCGTAAAACTGTTTTAGAGCAACTGGAGTTGAGTGTCAAGGATGGAACAATTTTGAAGGTCTCAAATAAAGGACTCAATTCCTATAAAGATCCTGATAATCCTGGGCGAATAGCACTTCCTAAACCTCGAAACCATGGAAAATTGGATAATAAGCAAAATGTAGACTGGAATAAACTGATCAAGAGGGCAGTTGAGGGCTTGGCGGAGTCCGGCGGCTCAACTCTGAAAAGCATTGAACGTTTTTTGAAAGGTCAGAAGGATGTGTCTGCATTATTTGGAGGCGGTGCTGCCTCTGGCCTTCACCAGCAGTTACGATTGGCTATTAAACGCGCCGTTGGCCACGGCAGACTCCTTAAAGATGGACCTCTTTATCGGCTCAACACTAAAGCAACCAATGTGGATGGGAAAGAGAGTTGTGAGTCTCTTTCCTCTTTACCTCCAGTGTCACTCCTTCCACATGAAAAGGATAAGGTAAGAAGGGCGTGCACATGAGTGTTCCCAGAGCTGGGGATACAGCATGCTACAGAGCCACATTTCTAGGATGTTCAATAGAGGTTACATTGGGCATTCAGGGCCCTTTGTGGATAATCACTGCCTGGCTTTTATTGGTGAAATCTAGGTGTGAGAACTCAATAGATGTGATTGTTCTAATACTTTGACATATTTGATGCCTAAGATTTCAAAGTGTAGAGTATTGCTCCACCTAAAAGAACATGCTTAGAATTAAAAAGTAACAAGCAACTTTAAAACTGTTCTGAAAAGTTTTTATAATACCTTCCTGCTGAAGTTGCTGAGCAGCCAAAGGCTGGAAACTCTAAGAACCTGTCTTCTTCCTTTCTTCGTTTTCTTACTAGACAGGAATGAGACTGATTATCCTGACCAAAGCAGTGGCAAAGCAGATTTAGTGATTCTTATTTCTGCTGTTTGTATTCTAATTTTTGGTCGTGTGTTATTTTTTTGCATGCAATGGAGTCCTAAACGTTGCTTATGACAGATGTCGCTGCATGGGTCGGGAATACAGTAGCCCACGTCGCTGAAGCTCTGGGGAGTTGGGAGTCGGGGCACAGGCCCCTAGTGTGCTGTGTGTATGCAGTTACTTTGTAGAGCTGGAAGATTCTTCCTAACAGTTAACCTTGGCCCTCAAGTAGGTATTCAGGATGGGGAGAGTTGTTAGTAGCTCCTTTTCACGTTGACCTGGAGTGAGAGCTGTGAATTTACTTCTGGGGCTCAGAGTTGCGGTTCGTGGGGAGTGGTGGTGCTTTAAGAGTGTTGCACACCTTGGTGAACGCCAGCAACACCGTCTTCACTTTGCTGAAGACCATGGAGGCTATTTCTAGCATGTTAACAGTCTGAAGTTAATAACATTGAATGTATTTTAAAATATTTGAGGATTGATCTAGATTCTTGCAATTAATAACCCGCCAGTAGATTTTTGTTTAAATAGCAATTGAAAATGAACAGTTTTTTTGGATGAAAGTTTTAGAGATCTATTTTAGGGTTCCGTTTTCCCTGTGGACTTTGAAATAGAAGCATTATCTTAACTGTTATTACCCTTAAAATGATTCTAATGGAGTCTTGAATTAATAGGCAGTCCCATTCATAACATGGTTCTGTACCATCGGAACGTTCATTAAGGGTGTATTGAAAATTCAAGGCGGACAAGGAACTGAAATACTTCATTCTGCAGTTCAGTGCTGTAAGGATTGTATGAATTGTTTCTTGATCCCATAGCTGAAGTTAAATGAAATAGAACAATTGATTTCAACAACCGTTATCAAATGATCTCTAGGTTTACTGCCTGGAAATGGGAAATACTTTATAGTTTAGAATGAAATCAGTGTCACATCTGTGAATTGGGTATTATAAATTCTTGTTAGAACTCCTGAGTGCTTTAATTTCTCTTGCTTGGATTAGGTATTTTAATTTTAAAAAATGTTAGCCATACATAAAATGTCAGTTGTCATATCTTTTTTTAAAGGTAGTCGATATAGTACAGTGTAGGATAAAACTGAGTCTTACCATCCTAAAGTTGTAGTTTTGAAGGGACTTTTGAAAACCATCTAGTCCAACAGTCCTTATTTTACTGCTAGACCTTTGCAGTAAATTTAATCCAGTAGAGGTCTGCTGGTTTGCTTTGGTTAGAAATATCTCTTTGGCTACATAACTTATTTATTATACACTATTATAAACCAAAGTAACTGACTGTGGAAAAATTGAGTTTTGTTGAGTAGATTTTTGTGTATTTTTACTGGTCTGATTGGGAAGCCAGTTTATGGTAGTTGTCTACACAGTTAGGGTTGATGAGATCTGTTATATATTTTTTAATAGGAGTCTTATTTTCAGGGGTTAAATTTTCTGTGTGACTTTCTCCAAAGATATGAAAAGCTCACATTGAAAATCATAATGCAGTAAGCTTCAGGGCGAGGAATTATTTCTCCTATGAAGAGATTATGTTTGTTCCTTTTGTTGTATTTAACTACTTCTTGGTTTTTAAAAAACTGTCCAGTCAGTTCCCATTTGGAATTGATTGATTGCTGTTATGAACCTAGATGTTCTTTAAAAAATTATCCAGATTGTATTTGATAATAGAAGTAATTATGAATGCAGCAAATAGTTGCTGAGCGCCTGCTGGGGACCGGGTGCTCCGCTTGGAGCTGCAGTGACCTTACCTGCTGTCCGAAGGGCGGTGTCCTGCCGGTCTGCGCGGCTGTGGCTGAGAGATCGAGTGCAGGGACTGGAGTGGCCTGAGCAAGTTCCCCTTTACTTGTTTCTGTGTCAGCTCTAACCTTTAATTTTTTCTTTTTAATTGTGATGTTAACCTTTGGAAGGAGCTAAATCTTAACTTTTCAGCAACTGAGTGGTTTTTGCTTTGCTCTGAAAGTGAGATGGCTGTGTACAAAAAATTTTGAGAGTTTTTGTGAAGACACTTGAGCTAAAGTGTGTTTTCACATTGATAAACAGGAGAATCTGGAGATACTGTGATTGAAAAGTTTTATCCATGTTACAAGGGAAATTTCTGTGCTAACTTTACGGTGTGGTAGTTTATGGTGAGTTTGTTTAACTTAATGATTTGTTTATACTGGGCGCCAGGCATTACTTTACAGCCACACATAAGTTAACTCGTGTGATCCTCATACGGCGCAATGAGATAGGTGCTGTTATTTTACAGGTGAAGATACTGAGGCATAAGAGCTTCAGTAACTTGTCCAAGTCTCAGATATATTAGGTGACAGGCAGGGCGAGGTTTTGGCCTTGGGCATCCTGGCTCCAGAGTCTTTGTCGCAGAGATGCCTGCTGCCCCCTGAGAGTCGTTGGGCGTCATGCCTGTCACTGCGTCGGGCACAGTCGTGAGTGTTGTTGGTGTTAACTGCGAGGCACAGGGAGGAGGACATGTCCTGAGCTCCCCTCGCACTGTTTGCATCCCTTTCTTCTCTTTCTGTCATGAAATGGATTCTGAATTTGATTTCAAACCAGCAGTAAGAATGTAGCAGAAGTAAAAGATTATGAATAATTTAGTTTTGTATACCTGAGATCCATAACTAAAAAATAGTTTGGTCTATGTGAGTTTTTTTTCCCTTGTTTTTCTGTGTGTATTAATTTTCATTTCAGATGGCCCTGGAGTCTTCTGATTTGTAGTTTGGGGTTGGTTGCGTGGCTCTAATAGAGTGCTTTAATTTGGGACAGAATGTTGCTTTCCCTTGAATTATGGGCTATAGGTGGAGGTGGTGTGTGTAACTGGCTTATAGGTGGAGGTGGTGTGTGTAACTGGCTTAAATAAGAACTTCCACTTGCAGATTTCCTTTTTTTGAAATAGACATTCCTGTAAGAAAATTTGTTCATTTACTTTTATTAATTCAGTACGTGTTTAGGTGCCTACCACGAACAATGCATTTATGATTTAGGTCCTGTTGGGGATTAAGGCAGACAGCATAGAAATGGGCAATAACTTTTTTTACACGATTGTTTTAGTTCACAAAATATAACTTTTAGTTTGTACATTCACTGTTTTTTGGTGTAACAATTAGGTGTGTGAATCTCTTGAGAAAGAATAAGATATTTCCTGGGTGAGGCTAATTATTACCTGAGATTTGAATGGTCCATTAAAAGAATTACTTTGGACACTGAATCTTGGAAGGATCCATTTCCCTTTCAGGAATAATTTCCACCTTCATTTCAAATTTCTGGGTTTGTTTCATACGCAGAACAATGTACTTGAATATCTTTATTTTATGTTCCATATTACTGATCCAGAAAACTGCTCCTGTGGTGATCAGCCAGATGAGGAAACTGTTAATCTGTGAAGTATTGTGGAACAGAATTATATTTTGCTGAAGCATTCAAGTTGGGAAGGGAAGAGAAGATACTGTCAGCCAATGTTATTGTTTAGGTCATTACCCAGCTGAGTGACTTGGAGCCAAAAGATTAAATGATAAATTGCTAGCCTTCTAAGATAAGTTGTATTGAAATGCAGTAAACTCTTAGTAGAGTCCAAACTATTCTGTGTAACTGGAACTTGGCATTTTAAGTGCATAGAATAAATGAGGCTTTGACAGGAATTTGATATTTGATGTAGAGATGCTGATTAGAATGGAAATATATTTTCAAGTTAGGACAGTTACGAATGAGAGTTTTGATTTAGCTATTTGGAAATGGCCTTAATCATAAAATTGTTTCACATTTTATGTGTTAGAATAGTGGATCTGATAAAATTGTTTATAAATGTAAGCTTGGTAATGTTTTCATGTATTTTGTTGCTATGGTACTTTATAGTAATCGTCCATGCTGTTAAATTCAGGGGTGCGTTCACTACTTGGCAGAATGCTTGTCTACTTAAACATGCACACACATAGCAGATACCAGAAGCGAAGACGCTACAGAAGAGTTGAGATGACATAAATTAGTAGTAAAAGTGGAAAAAGTTCTCAATTTAAAATCCTTATGAGAGCATGCAAGCAAGTGTATTTTATAGTATAATTATTAGGAAACTCTTTAAGATGCAAGTTTTAATTCTAATTCTGTGGGAGAAGGAATGGAGGATAATGACAACTGTATCAGTCTTTAAGTGAAGAAGGATTACTGTAGAGAAAATTATCCTAACCATATGTTGCTGACTTTTTTTTTCAAGTAATGGCAAGGATACAGCAACGTGAATATTGTAGATTTTGTAATGTCACCGAGTTTGCAACTGATTGATCTCAATAATTGTATTTTCTTACATTATAGTTAATTACATTAATTGTAATTACAGTATTGTACATTTTTACATCATTGTTTATACCATTTTTTGATGACCCTTAAATGTCCAGGGTCCTGAGGAGAAGCTGGCCAGAAATAAAAATTTGTTCCTAACAAGTCATTGAGGTGTGTTAAATATAAATGTGTGTGTGTGTGTGTATGTTAGTCGCTCAGTCATGTTGGACTCTTTGTGACCCAGTGGACTGTAGCCCACCAGGCTTCTCTGTCCATGAACTTCTCCAGGCAAGAATACTGGAGTGGGTTGCCATTCCTTTCTCCAGGGGACCTTTCCCACCCAGGGATCAAACCTGGGTCTCCTGCATTGAAGGTAGATTCTTTATCATCTGAGCTGCCAGGGAAGCCCTAAATATAAATTTGGTTAATATAAATTGACTTTGTCTCAGCAGACTTGTTCTTATTTTAAAAAAAAATTAAAAATAACTCAGACAGAGGTATGTTTGTGATACAATATTTATTTAAATAGTCAGTTGTACAGATATTTTTTGGTCTTCAAGTTAGCCTGTGAGCTCTGTGTGCACTGGTTGTTTTCAACCCATGATATACCCTGAGAGAAAACTTGAGCCACTAAAACAACCTTTGATTTAGTCATTGCTGATCAAAACTTCCATACTCAGCTACTTGTTGAGTCATTAAGTCGTGTCAGACTCTTTGCGACCTCATGGACTGTAGCCTGCCAGGCCCCTCTGCCCATAGGATTTTCCAGGCAAGAATACTGGAGTGGGTTGCCATTTCCTTCTCCAGGGGATATTCCTGGATCAGGGATCGAACCTGTGTCTCCTGCATTGCAGGCAGATTCTTTACCATGGAGTCACACTTGCTAGCACTTTGCTCTTTCTTGGGCTGCTGCTGCTACTGCTAAGTCGCTTCAGTAGTGTCTGACTCTGTGCGACCCCATAGATGGCAGCCCACCAGGCTCCTCAGTCCCTGGGATTCTCCAGGCAAGAACACTGGAGTGGGTTGCCATTTCCTTCTCCAATGCATGAAAGTGAAAAGTGAAAGTGAAGTCTCTCAGTCGTGTCCAACTCTTAGCGACCCCATGGACTGCAGCCTATCAGACTCCTCCATCCATGGGATTTTCCAGGCAAGAGTACTGGAGTTGGGTGCCATTGCCTTCTCCGCTTTCTTGGGCTAGCTTCTTCTAAATTGATGAAATAAATGGAAGAAATTAAGGAAGACATCAGATAGTACAGCAAATTGCTTTGGGAGTAGAGACTTAGATGATCTAACTTCTTTCTTTGCCCTGTATCAGGAGGCCAAGGAACTGAAAGCAGTTGCTTATAGAAACTATTAATAGGTAACATTTGTTAAGGCCTAACCATGTGTTGGCCACTGTTCTGAGTGCTTCAGCATGTACTTTCTTATTGAAGTCTCAGAAGAACTTTACATGGTTAAGTTTTATAGGCATAGTATATTTATATAATAGCTATTTAATAATACAAATTTTCATTATGGCATCTCATAAAACACCAAATGGAAGATACATGTATGCCAAATATATTATCTTCTTTCTTATTCTTCTGCCAGTCTTTTATTCAGTTCATCCAGATACGTGGGCCAGCACTTTTTTACATTGTATTTAATGTTAATACTACGAAGCAGATAGATAACAGAAACTGTGTAATGAATCCGGAAAAAAAAAAATTGTATCATTCCAGGCCTCTTGCAGTTGTAAGACTCTCCTTCAGATATTTTTTTCTCTTGCTATGTAGAATACTGGTGAAAGTATAATTACACTGACCTGGTTCTTAGCTGTGTGAAAGGACTGAATCTGGGTGCCAAGTTTGCTGGTTAAACTAGAGTTAAAAAATTTTTTTTTCTGGTGAACTGAGAAATGTTTTTTAAACTTATAATGCTTTTGAAACTTTTTAAAGAATCAAATAAATGTTATGTATGGGAATCAGCTGTGAGCCTCATTCTAGTAAAGCTGTTTACAGGTTGGCTGCTCAGGGGTGGAGTCAGCACACCCAGGGTCTGCAGCAGGTGAGTTAAACCTGCAGCGACTTCACCTTCTGCTTCTCCAGCTGGGGTAGGATTTGGACTCCTTTGGCTGCAGCTGGTGGAGAAGGAAATGGCAACCCACTCCAGTGTTCTTGCCTGGAGAATCCCAGGGGCAGAGGACCCTGGTGGGCTGCCGTCTTTGGGGTTACACAGAGTCGGACACGACTGAAGCGACTTAGCAGCAGCAGCAGCTGCAGCTGGTTCCCAAGAAAATCTAGGTTTTTCTTCTGGGTTTTTCCTTTGACAGGAATGTCAAAGTTCCCAACAGATGGCTTTCATCAGCACTTTACATAACTCTGTAAATTCAAGTCCAAAGAAATACTTTTGGCTTCATTAGGGAACAGGTGAAGAAACAGTTCATAGCATGGCACTATTTGGTTTAGGGTTGAAATTAAGCGTGGAGATTACAGGAGTGTAGCATTTAGGTTTGCAGAATGCCATTCTGGGTCAAAATAGTTTTTAACTGCTAGCAATTACAGAAAAGGACCTGCTGTGAAAAAATAAGTCTGGCTGTGTAGTGTTGAGTAAGTTGTATTTTTCAAGTATGATATATTTCATATATTTATTTACATTTTGGGTGTTTTATATTAATTTTTAATTAAATGTTTTTATTAAAGTATATTATTTTTATTTTGAATAATGCATACAAAGTATGGATAAATTCTCAGGAAGAAAAAGAATACAGTCATCTGCATTTTGTAAAACTTGGAGCCAGTAGCCGTCTTGGATAAGGATGGTTCTAATCTTATTTCACAAACAGAGAAGCTGAGGTCCAGAGAGGTTTATGAGTTTTGTTTAATGCCACACGGCGAGTTAAATCACATCTGGGGGATGTGATCAAGCCCTTCTCAGTTCTGTGCTTTTTTCATTAGGCTGTAGTACTGCTTTATAGTTTTAAGAGAGGAAAGACTATAAAATAACATTGTTAGAAATCTCTTCTTTGATGGAAACCATAGGATGAACCCTGGTGTAGAGAATTTTGTTGGTTTTTGTAAACCACAGATACATAAATCTGCTTGTTTCAGTTTTTGAAGACTCTGGAAAGTTGAACAGGTTTTTTTGGTGGGGGGAGACTGAAGAGGAATTAGAAAGTTTTCTTCTGTTTTAGGTAAATATATTATGAGAACACGTTCAGTTCAGTTCAGTTGCTCAGTTGTGTCCGACTCTTTTCGACCCCATGAATCGCAGCACGCCAGGCCTCCCTGTCCATCACCAACTCTCGGAGTTCACTCAGACTCATGTCCATCAAGTCAGTGATGCCATCCAGCCATCTCATCCTCTGTCGTCCCCTTCTCCTCCTGCCCCCAATCCCTCCCAGCATCAGAGTCTTTTCCCATGAGTCAGCTCTTCGCATGAGGTGGCCAAAGTACTGGAGTTTCAGCTTTAGCATCATTCCTTCCAAAGAAATCCCAGGGCTGATCTCCTTCAGAATGGACTGGTTGGATCTCCTTGCAGTCCAAGGGACTCTCAAGAGTCTTCTCCAACATCACAGTTCAAAAGCACCAATTCTTTGGCACTCAGCTTTCTTCACAGTCCAACTCTCACATCCATACATGACCACTGGAAAAACCATAGCCTTGACTAGAACATGTTAAACTACCCTAAAACTGAGAGATAAAATACTCCTTGAGTTTTGAAAATAATGTTCACTTGCAGTTAAGTCTGATTTTCAGAAAGTCATGGATGATGATTGAGTGACTTGGGTAGTTGGTTTGAACTTAAAATATTTAAGACTGAGATAGAAAGGGAGGGACAAGCCTTTCTATTATTAACAATTAATGAAGTAATTTTCATTAAAGGCATAAATATGGTTGGCCTAGGAGTGTATCGTCTTATGTATACGTAGTATTTTGGTTCTGGATTTTATAATTGTTGTTGTTCAGTTGCTCTGTCTTAACTCTTTTGCAACCCGCGTGGGCTGCAGCCCGCCAGGCTCCTCTGTCCATGAGGTTTGTCGGGCACGAACACGGGAGTGGGTTGCCGTCTCCTTCTCCAGCAGATCTTCCTGACCCGGAGACAGGACCTGCGTCTCCTGCCCGGGCAGGTGCATTCCTTACCACGGAGCCCCCAGGGAAGCCCTGGTTTTGTAATACCAGGAAACAAGACTTTACAGGACAGGCAACAGACAGCAGGTCATGTTTGTCTTTTTCGGTTTTTATGATCAACACGTCATCTCTGCATTACTTTCACTTTGTTGTAATGGACTAGAGAGTGGCAAATGAAAGTTAAGATCAGGGACAGTGCCTTATAACACCACTGGATAGGGTAATATGGCACTGTTTGGTTCGGGTTGAAATTCAGCATAGAGACTATAGGAGTGCCACATGTAGTTTTGCAGTGGGTGCAAAGTGGTGTTGGAAAGCTTTGAGAGGAGAAAGTGACTGCTGTAGAAAGAAAATCAGGCAGCCTAAAAAAACGTAAAATTGTTGTGTGTATGAAAGAAGACAGCTGCTTCCTTTACCTGTTGTGCAGAAGAGGGGTCCGTGTGTGTAAGGTGATTTTCATGCTTACCCTGTAGGCTGCCCTTCCTCCAGGGAGTAGGGACTGCAGTTGACCCGGAAGGCTGCTGTTTGGTGTTGGTTTTCAGTTCTCTCTGCTTAGGAGAGCACAGGTTTGTCTTTGTTCTTCCTCACTGGCTGCAGTGAGGCACTTAACTCCTGAGTTTTCTAGAACCTATAACAGAATTCCTGAAAACATCACTGCATCGTGTGTGTGTGTGTGTGTGTGTGTGTGTGTGTGTGTGTGTGTGTGGAGTGTAGTGCTGTGCTTTAGTAGTTTGCCGGCTTTTCTGTTCATCTTTAAATGTGTGATGTAGGGTTTAGATCTTCTTTCACCATTTCCCAATTTTAGTTTTTTTCTTTTCTTCCCATGCTAGTCTGTTTTCCTTTAAACAGACATAAATAACATAACATAAATCTAAAGTTCTGTTCTTTCTAATACTAAGTCCACTTTAGAATTACCTGAGGAGGCTTAAAAGAGAAACACCAAACCAGTTAAATTGGAGAAGGCAATTGCAATCCTCTCCAGTATTCTTGCCTGGAGAATCCCATGGACAGAGGAGCCTGGTGGGCTACAGTCCATGGAGTCCCAAAGAGTCGGACACGAGCCAAGTGACTTACACACACATGCGTGCACACACACGCAAACCAATTAAATTAGACTCCAGCGGTGGGGCCCAGATTTCAGTTTATTTGCTGACATCTCCCTGCACGTCTGATACGCAGCCACGGTTGAGAACCACTGCTCCTGTGCTTAGAACCAGCATGTCCTGGGGTGGGAACTGTCAGAGGGAGTTGAGGGCGGATGGGACTGGCAGGGAAGGAATTGCCTGTAATTGAAATTCAAATACAGGAAACACTCTCTTGAACGTACTTTGAACTCAGGACAGTGTACCCCCGAATTTTATTCTAGTCCCTGACCATAACCGCCTCATTTTCCACCTTTCTCTCTTTTCCCTCTTACTGCACCTGCTCTTTTATCTCATGAAGATCCCCCATGGGGTATGTTCTTGAAGGAACCTTCCCTGTGTGATTCTGCTGTATCCCCCCATGAACGCTTTCCTTCTAATTGCTTGGCCTTATGGTTTATCATTGCAGGTACTTGCTTTCCTCTCGCATCTAATTGGCAAACCCCAACCTTGAAATTACGCCAACTGTTCTCTCCCTGTGGGCTTCCCAGGTGGCTCAGTGGTGAGGAATCTGCCTTGTCGAGCAGGAAACTCGCATTCGATCCCTGGGTCAGGAAGATGCCCTGGAGGAAGAAATGGCAGCCCAGTCCAGTGTTCTTGCCTGGGGAGTCTCACGGACAGGGGAGTCTCACGGACAGAGGAGCCTGGTGGGCTGCAGTCCACGGGGCCACAAAGAGTTGGACACAACCTCAAAACTACACCGCCACTACCACCTTGCTCTTCTGTGGGACTTGAACATTTTGAAGAGAACTGTGCAAACTCACAGAGTGGTAGGGTGCCGCTTACAAGTTTGTAATCTCATCTCTGTCGTCTGCTTGGGACTGTATGTCTGTGTCTGCAGTCTCTCCTTCTGCAGGAGTTCAGTGTTCTCTCCAGCCCTCTGCCTCATCTGCAACAGATACTCGTATGTCCTCCTTCGGAGAGAATGGAATGTCTCCAGCCGTGTGAGCTCATCCAGCTTTGCCCTCCCGCCCCACCCTAAACTCGCGGGCGCCTGTGTTCACCCCTCTGCTGCCCGTTCCGGAGACGAGAGGGGCGTCCAGAGGCAGCGGCTCTGTTTGCGTGCAGGATCCTCTCCTCTCCTGCCCGGGAGCCTGGTTCCGTCTTTCACTCCTTGCCACGTGACATGGGGACGCCTCTCCCATCAAGCTCCAGATTCTCTCCGTCTTCACCGTGTCTCCTTCCCTTCACCTTGAAGCTTCTTGGGGAGAAGTCTAGAATTGTTCCAAGCCTGTTGCAGCCTTGCCTTTGGCTCTAAGTACCGTTTGAAACAGCTCTTGTGGACAGTTTTCAGTCTTCGTCTTTCCTGATGTCTCAGCAGCACTCAGCACTGGTTGATTATTCTCTCTTCCCTGGCCCTCTGGGATAATTCTTCCCTGGGTCTTTGCCCGCTCCGCTCATCTTTCTGGTGATTCATTTTCAGTTTACTGGCTTTCTGTCTTTTGCTTCTAGCTCACATGTTGAATTTTCTATGGTTCTGTTCTTTGTCTCCTTATTGTTTTCACCTTCCTGAATTATCTCTAGACATACCTTCTCTGTACTGATGACTCTAAATTCATTTATTGTTCAGTTGCTAAGTTGTGTCAGACTTTTTGCAACCCCGTGGACTGCAGCATGCCAGGCTTCCCTGTCCTTCACTGTCTCCCGGAGCTTGCTCAAACTCATGTCCGTTGAGTTGGTGATATCATGCAACCATCTCATCCTCTGTCGCCACTTTCTTCTACCCTCAATCCTTCCCAGCATCAGGGTCTTTTCCAGCGAATCAGCTCTTTACGTCAGGTGGCCAAAGTATTGGAGCTTCACCTTCAGCATTAGTCCTTCCAATATTCAGGGTTGATTTTCTTGAGGAGTGACTGGTTTGATCTCTTTGCTGTCCACGGGACTCTCAAGAGTCTTCTCTAGCACCATGGTTCTTGAGCATCTGTTCTTCAATGCCAGTGATTCTATCTTTTCCCCTTCTATTTGCTGTGATGTGTTGAGACTGGATGTCATGATCTTCATTTTTTGAATGTGAGTTTTAAGCTGGCTTTTTTACTCTCCTTTCATTCACCCTCACCAAGAGGCTCTTTAGTTCCTCTTCATTTTCTGCCATTAGGGTTCTATCATCTGCATATCTGAGGTTGTTGATATTTCTCCTGGCGATCTTGAGTCCAGCTTGTGCTTCATCCAGCCCGGCATTTTGCATGATGTACTGTGCATATAAGTTAAATAAGCAGGGTGACAATATACAACCTTGACGTACTCCTTTCCCCATTTTGAACCAGTCCATCGTTCCATGTCTGGTTCTGACTGTTGCTTCTTGACCTGCATACAGGTTTCTCAGGAGACAAGTAAGGTAGTCTGGTATTTCCATCTCTTTAAGGATTTTTCACCATTTGTTGTGATCCACACAGTCAAAGGCTTTAGCGTAGTCATTGAAGCAGAAGTAGGTATTTTTCTGGAATTCTCTAGATTTTCCTATGATGCAAGAGATGTTGGCAGTTTGAGCTCTGGTTCCTCTGTCTTTTCTAAATCAGCCTTGTATATCTGGAAGTTCTCGGTTCACATTCTGTTGAAGCCTAGCTTGAAGGATTTTGAGCATTACCTTGCTTACATGTGAAATGAGAGCAGTTGTACAGTAGTTTGAACATTCTTTGGCATTGACTGTAGCCTACCAGGCTCCTCCGTCCATGGGATTCTCCAGGCAAGAATACTGGAGTGGGTAGCCATTGCCTTCTCCAGGGGATCTTCCCAACCCAGGGATCGAACCCAGGTCTCCTGCCTTGCAGGCAGCTTGTTTACCATTTGAACTACTAGGGAAGCCCCAAATATGGAATGCTTCATGACTTTGGGTGTCATCCTCGAGTGAGGGTCTTGCTAATCTTCTCTGTATCGTTCCAGTTTTAGTGTATGTGCTGCTGAAGTGACCACTCTGTAAATTCATATCTTAACCCAGACCTCTCTTTTGATCTCTGGACTTATGGATCTCTGTCTTGTGTATCGTCTTTTCTCAGTCGATCACCCTCCTCAGCTTGCTCTTTTGATCTCATGCTTTGTGAGAGGCGTTGCCCTTGACTCTGATTCCTCGCGGGGTGGAACTCTGGTGCCGCCTTCTGGACCCATGTGCCTCTCTTTGGGATTCAGCTCCAGTCCATCCCCAGCCTTTGCACCTTTACTTCTGTGGCGTCTCTTTCAGGGAGCTGCTTGTTCATTCCAGCCGCTCCTCTCCGTGCGCGTCCTCACCATCACTCTCTTGACCGAGCCGCTTCTTCCTCCTAGTGTCATCTCCTTCCGGTTCTCAGGGATCATCTTATTAAGAAGCAGTTAAGAACAGAGGCTCAAGAACCAGAGCGTCTGGGTTTGCATCTCCTGTTGCTACTACTTGCTTTATCACCTCGCATGATTTGCTTAATCTTTCTTTGCCACATTTCTTTCTATAGCATGGGGATAATACAGTGCCTGTCTCATAATGAAGCTCTGAAGATATGAGGAGTTAATAGAGTGTACGTCAATGTTGTCTAATAGAGCTTTGTACGATGACGGCTGTGCTTAAAGCAGTAGTCACTCGCCATATGGCTCTTGAGCCTCTGAGATGTGGCTGGTTGACTGTAGAACTGAAGTTTAAATTTTCTATACTTGTAATTTAATTGAAATAGCCCCCTGTGACTAGTAGCCGCAGCCCTGAGCTGCACATGCCTCGTGCTGTATAAATGTTACCTGTTACCCTCTTTCTAAAACTCTGCTGAAGGTCCTCAGTGCCAGATTCTGTGGCGTGCAGTTTGTATAACTTTGACCCCCTCTTTACCTTTCGTGTGGCTCCAGTGCCCTTGGGGCTCCTGGATGCGGTGCTGCTCTGAGGGTGGTCCCAGGGCCAGAAGGAGCAGTGATGTCCCTGGAAAACCTGTTTGAGGCACAGATTCTTGGCCCATTCTCACGCCTGCTGAATCACTCACGGGGGGTGGGGCACAACAGTTTGTAGGTTAATAAGCCCCCCAGTTGATTCTGAGGCGTGCGTGCTAGGGCTTGAGAACCGCCACGCGTTCCCAGCTACCTGGTGTTCCTCAGGTCCACCGTGTTTTCTTCTCCTTTGTTTTTCTCCTGTCTAGATTCCTTTTTCACCTCTTCACCACTCAGCTCTTACTTAACTTTGAAGACAGCCTCGGCATAGCCTAGACGTGTTCTCTGTTCCCTGTCACCCGCCTTGCTTCCAGGCTGATTTAGCCAGTCCGTTCTCCAGGAATGGCTCTCTTCTCCACTCCCTCCTTCAGGCCCCTGATGTACAGAATACCCCTCCTCATAGCCCGTTTGCATCATATGGATCGTGAGCTGAGGACCTGGCTGCTCATCTCTGTACCCCATCCGCCTCACACAGTGTCTGCATCATATGGATCGTGAGCTGAGGATCTGGCTGCTCATCTCTGTACCCCATCCATCTCTGTACCCCATCCACCTCACACAGTGTCTGCATCATATGGATCGTGAACGGAGGACCTGGCTGCTCATCTCTGTACCGCATCCGCCTCACGCAGTGTCTGGTGCTTTGCACGTATTTCTGGAGCATCTCCCAGGTGCCAGCACAGTGGTCAGGTCCTGAGTGGGGGAGATGCAGCCCTGACAGTAACACTCCAGTGGTCGGGCTCTGGCGGACTGAAGCAGGGCTGAGGCAGTGTGCCATGGAAAGGCGGAGGGGGTGGGGAAGGTGAGGGAAGCCTTCTCAGAGGAAGTCACATGTGAGCAGTTAGAAAGTGGGGAAGCAAGTGGGTGGGGTGGGAAAGAGAGTGGTTCCTGCAGAAGGAACAGCATGTACAGAGGCCTAGAAGCAAAACATTGTAGGCCCACAACAAACGTTTAATTGAATACGAATTTAAAAAAAAGCAAGTCCCGTGTCTAACTTTTGAAGTGCTACACTCTCCCCAGCAAACTTTAGTTAGCGCTTTATAAAGTGCTTTTATATTTGATATCATGCTTTCTTTGAGCTGATGTTTAGAGGGTAACCTCCAAGCCAGCAGAATACATTTGTCTTTTTTCTTTCTTCCTTCCCTTTTGCCTTTTATATGGTAGAAGAAAGAATGTGTCTGAAGCATTGTTCTACAGAGTGGGGGACACATCGGTGCTAGCAGAGGTAAACACATTCCTTTTATTGCATAAGAATAGGCCAAGATTTTAAGCAAGCAGCTTCAAATTAAGGGCACTGACAAGCACGTCCGGAGGAAGGCTGAGAGGTGGCCCGCGTGACCGTCGCAGCTGTGGGCACTCTTGGAGCCCTACTCTGTGCTGGCCCCTTTTACCCTTGTTGCTGCCGCCCCAGGCTTCTCGTTGCTCTCACTGACCCTCCGTTTTAAGGGCATCAGTCCTTGGTTAATGTGCTATGTAAGTTCCCTTTTTGTAGCTGTTGAATGCCTGCTTTTGTCTCTATGAGACTTTATATGTGTGCTTTTTAGTAAAAAAAACTCATCGTTTACTCTCAGAATGCTTTACAAGTAGTTTGGCTCCATCAACTACTAATTTTGGAGAAAGAAAAAAACACACAGTTTTGTTTCTGATAACTTCAGCAATGCAGACAACTCCTAACGTTAGCCTAGAAAGCTAGAGAAGGGAAAAGAGAAAGTCTTTTCCCCCAAAACTTTATACGGGTGGTAATAACATGTTCTGAAGCGTTCCACAGATTGAAACGGGTTTTGCTTTCATCCATATTTTGTTTTGACATAGTATTTGTAGCAGGGTAAGCAGTCCAGGTGCTATGGTGGCCAGGTTTTGCTTATTCAGAATTGTGTGGTTAGTTAAAGGAATAAATAGATCTAGAACCAGATCTCACTCTCTCTCTCCTTTTTTTGGTGGTATCTTTGGTTTGGGTATCAGGGCGATGGTGGCCTCATAGAATGAGTTTGGAGGTTTTCCTTCCTCTGCGGTTTTTTGGAACAGTGTAAGGATAGCTGTTAACTCTTCTCTAAATGTTTGAGCTGTCAGGCCCTGGACTTCTGTTTGTTGGGAGGTTTTAAATCATGGTTTCAGTTTCAGTGCTTGTGATTGGTCTGTTCGTATTTTCTGTTTCTTCCTGAACCAGGTCTCTTTCAAGCCCAGTACTCTTTCAGCCACATTAGGCTGCCTCTTGTTCACGAAGATGATAGCGTTTAAAAAAAAAAAAAAGTGGGTGCTTCTTTAGCATTTTTAGTTACATACATCTGTTAAACCATGTATCAAGTCAGACGTATTATTAATCCTTATACCCAGGTCTTGACACATTGTTAGATGCTCAGAAAATGCTTGTTGAGTGGAAACTGTCAGGTTTAAACTGGAAAGGGGAATGATAGAAATAAGGTTGTTGTTGTCTTCTTTTTTTAAGTATTAAGTCTCCTAGTGAACTTAGAAGCTGAAACCATTTATCCTCTTAAAATATATAGATTGAAGGGAGAGACAGTTTCTGATGTTTTCTGCAAATACTTGACACCTCAGCTGTAAAGTGCCTTCTGCTGCTTCCTTCAGGGTAATATTTGTTCTGTTACCCACGTAGTGTTTTTAAAAGTTTAAGAAATTGTGTTTCCCCAATAGGTAATGCGTTCACTAGTACGTAAAATTGTAAAAAGTACAGCAGAGGAGTATTCCATGAGACGCAGGCTCCTCACTCCAATTCCCTGGGCGACCAGTTCTCTTCCTGGGAGCCGTCAGTGAGTTTTGTTCATTTTTACCTTCCGAAGCGACCTGTGTGTAAGCAGCCGCTCTCTGTGCATCCCGCCACACCCCCCGCCCCCCGCCGCCACAGTTGATAGTGTATCTTAACATTCTGTTCCGCACCCTCCTTTCTTCCCCTCCCTGCTTAATGACAGAGCTGAAGTGTGTTCCATATCAATGCATGAAGTTTGGTGGCGTTCCTTTGTGTGGGTGTGCTGTAATTCACGTAACTAGTCCCATGCTGATAGACATTTGTTTCCAGTTTTTTTTGTGACTACAAATAGTACTCAGTTAAATAACCTCCTTTGTATGTTGTTTTACTAACAGATTCCTAGAAGTGGAATGATTGGGCAGAGTGTGTCTTTCTTTGTAATTTTGATGTTTCTAAGTTTCTCCCCATGGAGATTCACCCAGTGTGTGTATGAGAATCCTTGTTTCCCTCCACCCTTTGGAGCAGTTTTTTCAGACCTTTTGATCTTTGGCAGTCTGATAGTCTGATAAATGTATAATTGTTACCATTTTTGACTCTGTTCTTTCACTCTCATTGGAGTTTGCTCTTCTAGCCTAGTGACAGAGACAGCCTCTGATCACCTCTGATCCACCTCTGAACCTTTCTGCTACTAGGCTGTTTTATGCCTGATTACTTGAAAATACGCAGTTTTTAGAGATCATTGTAAATCTTTTTTAAACTGTTACCTTAAAAAATATGTAGGTCTTTTTGCTGGATCTCTCTTGTAAGCATTGACTTACACCGATAGATTTCTGTCGAGTAGAATGAGCCCCCTTTGCCCACCATAAAAATCTTAGCCTGTCGCTTTACTACTCCTGGCAAGGAATATATGATTTAGTATGACCTTGTTCGTCAGTCTTTTTAAGTGCTTGTATTTGAAAACACATAATTTTGAATAAATACTGTATGCTAGGTAATACATTTAGGTCATACCAACCTTTTAAGGAAGCTTGTCTATTTTATGGAGGAAACAAAGGCTCATAGAGGTTGAGTGATTTGCCCAAGGTTGTATAGCTTTAGTATGTATGTGCCAGGGTGTAGAGGCTGGTGGAGTGGTCCAAAGGAAAAACACTGTGAATTCAGAGTTGAGATAAACTGAAACTCTGGGAAACTGGTGCAGGGGTTTAAAGTGCTTCCTAGATTATCATATTAATAATTCTGATTAGCTTAGGGCTTATATTTAAGAGCACATACCTTGACCTCATCGATTACTTATTGTTTGATTTTTAAATTACTTTACCCTCCATGAGCTTCAGTTCCTTTCCTGTAGAAGAGAAGTAACCACCTTAGGCATCCAGCAACTGCCTATTAAAGATTGTTTCAGGCTTGAGCAAGTCACGGCTCAAGTGGTTCCTTTCTTTTTTTTTTTTCCTTCACTTAAAAAAAATAAGCAGCAGGAAACAGTGCTGATTTCCCTCTCCTTTCTCCAGAAAATACCAGAACAAAACCAAACAAATTGATTTATTAACCCACAAAATACTGCCATCATATTTTAAAGGCTGAAGTTTTCATGAACGCATACCCGCTTTTAACAGGACATAGAAGCAGACGTCTAGATAGATCAAAAAACATATTTCACACATCTGTAATCCATTTAAGTTAGGGTGGATATTCTCTGGTTATATTCTTGTAGAAATAGGGACAATATATGACAATCCCTCCTTTGGCCTTGTTTTTAAGTAACAGTATTTCTCTTTTCTTTAGTAAAAATACCAACCAAAAAACTAACAACCCTCACCACCCCCACCCAGAGTACCCCCTTTGTTAAAGCTGTCAAAATAAGTATGTATTTTGTATCTTGAAGTTCAAGAGTAGAGTAAGGATGAAGCCTTAGAGTTGTTGTTTTTCATCATGCAAAGCAACCTGGCCCATATTGAAAATCAAACCAAGGACTTTAATATAATTAAGCACCATGTTGTATAGTACTGCTTCTCAAATTTTCATCTGGAGATCTTGTTAAAATGCAGTTTCAGGTCTTTGCCTGAGATTTTGCATTTCTAACAAGCTCAACACTTCCACGGCTGCACAGAACACCCTTTGAGCAGCAAGTTTCTGTAGGACTGAATTTCTCCTTTACTCTTGACTGATTGTCCTAAGTCATATACTTAATTTCAGATACTCAGCAGATTTCCCCTGAACGCCTGTGTCGCAGGCACTGTGCTAGGACTGGGGTTGTAATGAGAATGCTAGGGAGACACTGCTGTCAGTCAAGGGAAAGCCACAGGAATAAAAACAATCAAGTAGTGAAGTAGTGTGGACATGTCCAGGGAACTCTGAAAAAATCTAAGTGAAAAGCTGCTTTTTAAACAGGTTTATGAAGATCCTGAAACTGGATTGTCTGATATGTTGTCATCGAAGTTCTCAGTAGATAGATGTAAGGTGAAACTGAATTGTCAGTCTGAAACAGATGTTGGCAAACTTTTTTTTTTGTGAAGGGCCATATAGTAAGTATTTTGGTCTATCTGACCACTCTCTGGTCTCTGACACAACTACCCAACTCTGAGCAAAGCAGCCACACGTATCTTCTTGTAAGATTTTGCCTTTAGAACCGCTGGCGGGCTGGATGTGGTCTGAAGGCCGCAGTGTGCCCACCCTGTTTATTACACCTCCTATATTACACTCCGTTGTAAGTTGTGTGGAAAATAACTTTAAGTAATAATGATTTATTTAAAAAATACGTTCTCTTGGAACATGTTCATTTTCCTAGTGATACCCCTGAGAATGGATCATGCATGTAATTGTCTTTTGTCCTGTGTATCATCGGGAAAAGATGGGCAAAGAATTATACCTAATACTCTTATTGAAGAGCAGCTCAAATGCCCGTTTCATCCTTTTCTTATATTGGAAAAGAAGCTATGACAGGTAAGAGGGGTTAGGGAGTTTCAGTACAGCTATGTAATGAAACATTTCCATAATTTACTTTTTCTGGCCAGTATTGAAGAACATGTAATTTCTGGATCAAAGGAGAATGACGTCGTTGGGTACTCAGATCAGTTATTATCATTTAAGGTGATGAATAGAATTTAAGCTCTGGAGTTTGCTTTCTGGTCTCGCCGCTTAACTAGTTGTGATCTTGAGCAAAGAATTTATAATCTCTTTGCCCCTCAGTTTCTTAGTAGGATCATGACCCTGAACACAGTTTTGGGGATGATAAGAAATGCTATTTGATAGAACTGGTAAACAGTAGGGCCTCAGTAGATGTTACTTTCCCTCCCTTCTGATCTGCTTGAAAAATTAAGAAAAACATGTCTCTGTCACATAAGAATGTTAAAATCTTCTTGGAGGTAAAAAAAGTGATAGAGGAGCATGCTCAAAATAACATGCAGACAAATATAAGGCCTCTTACTAGAGAAGTAAGTAGGTAAGAGTTGTTTAACTCTGGAACTGAAGTCTTAGAAATTTTTTCAATCCAAATTCCTATTTTTACAGAAGAGATTGCATGACTTCCACTAAGTATCTCTATGTTGTCTTTGTAAATAGGTAAAGAAGGAGACTAACATTCATCCACTAACCAGATATTACTGGCTCTTGGTTAGGAATTTCTTTATCTCTAAGCTAAATTCATCTTGTTTCACTTTAAACACTTAATAGCTTTCTTTGCTTATTTTGAACTCTTGGTAAATGTTGATTCAAATAATTTTGTCTTCAGCAGAGATGTAAATTAAATAATCTTGATTTATTTAATGTTGCCACTAGGAACAAATTTTTAACGACATATTTGTAGTTCTTTTAGCTTAGTTTTTTTGGCAGACCTAAAAATTTAAGTAATATTAGTCTTTTTGAATTGCATCAGTAGAAGGGAATACTAACAAGCCAAAAAAATGATACATTATATGTGTGTGTGTGTGTGTGTGTGTATAAATTACTATTTAATGGCTTAACTCAGTTCTTTTCTGTCTTGGGTTATTGTAGTTGTCTTTCGGCTGGCTTTCCTTCATTCATACAATAAATAGGTAATGATACCTGGCGTGATAAATGCTGCGAATTGAGCAGTGAACCAAACGGGTACAAATCCCTGCCCTCATGGAGCTTGTATTACCTGGCAGACTCCAATCTAGCCTTCTGAAGCTCACGTCTGTATTGTCTGATTATTCTCTCTAAAATGTCTCATCTTCCGTTGTTTAGAACCTTCAAGCCTGTTGGATTTCTGTTACTACGTGGATAAAATTCAAGCTCCTTGGCCTTTTTGCAGCTTCATCTGTTGACACACTCTTTTTGACCCACTATCTTTCAGCATATCACAGTTCCTTGTAAGCACCACATTCTCTTGCCTTTCAGTTTTTATATGTATTTATTTCTGTTTGGAATGTCATTCTTTTAGACATTCCTCCAGACAAAACCAAAAATAGCTAATAAACCTTGAACGACCCACTACCATTACTGGTTTGGTGAGATGACTTTCTTCCTGTATGACCATAGCAAATATATTCTCATGGTATGTTAGGCATGCTGGGTTTTCTCCCTAGATTATGATAGTCTGTTTAGCTGCATCTCCTACTGGAATTAAAAGCAAATTGCTTTTTATTTCTTTATTTTTCAGTGTCTGTCAAGGGGCTTGGCTCATAGTTTGAAATATCCATTGAACAGTGAATGAAATGCACGAACTTCTATCTCAGTACTATCAAGATACCTAGAGAGTGTTGGGGGTTCATTCAATAAATCTTTAAATCTGTGGAGTGCTTACTGTGTGCCAGGCAGTAGATAAGTAGATGGCCTGCTCCAGGTGAGTCTGTGGTAAGACTAACAACTTCCTCACTTTTACAACAAGCTCTCTTTTCTTTTTAATCATTACACACACAGAGACATCATAAATAGTACAGATGAGTCAGTAGTCTGTACTAGCAAGTATCCAGTGTTGATGGTATCTTTTAAATACAGCAGTGTTTTAAACTATTGAATAGAGACTGATGAAAATGTGGGGATCCACAGACCATTTTAAGGGCATATGAGGAAGGAATGTGAGTGCTGGTTTATCAGGAAACCTTCTGTGGACGCCTTCTGGTGAGGTTAAGAAAGTGTCCACATCCAAACCCGGAGGAACGGGTTACTAGCTTGGAAGAACATTCTGGAGACCACAGTGAAGTAGTCTTTAAGAATTATTGCATCACTGACCCCGGATGGTTCAGAGAGTGATGCTGTAGATGAACAAAAACCGCCAACAAAAAATGAGCACGGACGACTCGCAACAGGAGAGTGTTCCAGAAGAGGTGAACTCTGAATGCAAGAAAGGTGTAAGACACGTAATTTTGCTTACATTTTTCTTTCTTGTTTGCACAAGATTAATATATGATAAAATATATCTAAATAAGAACACTTACAATATGTTTACATTAAACATTGAGGTAACAAGAGTCTGGAAAGAACTGGAGCGGGGGGATTGGACATACAGATGAGTACCAAAGCGCTAGTGTTTTTTGCCCCCTCAGGGATCCAGAGTTATTTGGATAGTTTAGTAGCACACACAGTATATTTTAAACAACTGTGCTCATTAAATCATTGCATTTATTATTTTTAAAAATGTGAAGGCTTCTAAATGGTTTCTTCCCCTGATTAAGAACAGAATTTTGACCTTTAAATGTTACCCTTGGAGAAAAATTTTCTTCTGTTCCCGTACCTCTCACCTTTGTAATAGCGCTATCTACTTGTATATCTCAAATTTCACTAATATCCCTCCTTTTTTTTTTTTTTTTAAATAATAGACTAGTCACTTTCATATTGCAGTTCTCTTTGACTCTTATCTTACACCTTGGCTCTTGTGTTTGTAGCTGTCGGTCTCTCGAGTTGCTTTTTTTTATAGAGATGTTGAAAGTGCTTCGTGTCCTCATGCTGGTGTTTTCACGGATATGCGTATGTAAATCCACGGTTTTGGAAAGGACTGTTAAAGTATAAGGTGTGTGTATATTTGTTATGAGGAAAAGATTTAATCTTTGATGAGCCTTGATGTTAATTTTTATTGCTCCGTTTTAATACTAATTTTAAAACAGTAAGCAGAAGAGGGTTGTGTTTTCCAAATTGCTTCCTTGGTGTACCAGTTACTGAGTTTGTGTTCCGAGAACAGAGGAATCCCTGTCGCAGTGAGTTTAGGAACAGCGCATATTCATAGTTCACATAAGCACATTAAAGGCGTTGTGGAATCCCCACCCTACACCTTTTCACTCTGCTTAAATAAGCCTGTTTGTATAAGGCAAGGCACCTTCCCACCTCTTACTGCCCTTGAGATCTGTTTAGGAACCACAGCGATTACACTTTGTCTGGGGCTCTAATATGCTTTCAGATCCTGGCCTTTTGGTTGTTAGTGGCAGGTAGAGTCTTTGCTCTTGCCTGCTTTTGCAGTAAAATGTCTGTGGGAGTTATTAATATTTAAAGGGGGGAAAAGGAGCCAGTCATTGTCAATCAGAAAAACCTGTGGCTAGGGCGTCTGTGTATGTCCATGAGCAGAAGTCTCTGCAATCTCTTAGTTCTTAAATGAACATCAGACTTGTTGGCTGTTTGGATTATTGGAGCAGGAATAAATTGATGTTCAGTTCAGTTTTTTTATGGCATTGAAAGGGACAAAAAATGTTTAAAACAAAATTGTGATTAAATCAAAGTGCCTTTTTTTTTTTTTTTTTTAAGAAAAACTTTTAAATGAAGAAAAATATTCTTAAACGTAAGTGTTTAGCTCAGCCTTTTTAATCACCTGTTGTTCTGTTCGGAAGATAGACTAATACATATTCTAGGAATTGAAATGTCCCCAGAAAGCTTACAGGAAGTTGTGAACTGGCATTGCAGGCTTCTTTAGATGTGCTCATTTGTAAGCGCCTTGAGGAGAAAGTGCTCGTCTTTCTATTGCTCACAGGCAGATTACTTGCTTTATGTGTGGCAGTGATCCGTGTCCTCATTTATGGCAAGAAGGGCTTTGTGTTCAGTTGTCAAGTGCTGCCTGTGTGTCTCAACACTGTCGATCGCCTGGGATAGCTGTTAAGTGCGATTGCGGTGCCCGGAAGGTTGTTCGTGCAGTTGCCTCCTGATTCATCTGCCCTCCTCGCTTCCCAGCTCTGTTGCCCCCCGGCTCGCACGGGCTGAAGGGGTGTGGATTGCAGTACTGCTTCCTGTAGCACAGGACTGCTCGCTTGAGTTGGGACTCTTGAGTACAGAAGGGGCACAGATGTGGCCCTGACCTCATTGGACCGATAATTTGTGGGTGTGATGTGTCGCGTACAGGAGGCTTTGGTGTGTCTTTGTGGATGACGTTGGTGGAGCATCTCTGACTGACTGGACAGTTTTCTAGCCTGCTCTGTTCTTGTTGCCGTAGTGTCTCCCTTCATGCAGTGGTTCAACCATTTGAAATTGTCTCTTGAGGCTTAAGGACAAAGAGTAGTTGAAGAATTACGAACAGTGATTCCTCAGCTAATTAAAGAGGCTTGAGCCTGTAATCTGACCTACCCTAATCCTGAATTTGTAGCCAGGATTAATCATCTCATGTACCAAAGTATGTTATTCTGCTTCAGTTTCTGTCTCCCTTGTATGTGGATCTGTTCATTCTAACTGACTAACGCATCCCTGACTTTCTTTGTGTGTGTGTGTGTGTGTATATCTACATATGTATCTTTTTCCCTTATTTTGCTGTTCTTTTGTCCTGTCTATCCTTGTCTGACAGCTATGATCTCTGCCCCACTCAAAATAAAACGGAAACAGAAACTGATCATGCTGTTTCATGATCAGCATCAGCATTTCAGGATTGAAGGTATATTTGTTGATTTGATTTTATATATTAAAAAAAAAAAATAACCCTGGTAGCTTGAGACTTCTCTCTGTATGTATTTTAAGAAAGAGCATAGTTTCCTAAATCTCAAGCTAAAAATGTGGCTGTTTTTCCTGGTATATTTGCCTTCAGTTGATTTTTCTGTGAATTTTGGCCTTGGATAGCTGTAGCATGGGCACAGTGACTATGAATGGCGTAGTAGCTCGTTACCAGAGTCACAGCCTTCTCACAGAAGTGCTTTTGCTCTGCGTTGTGTGTGGGGCAGCTCTGTAGGAGCTCTAACTAGCAGACTGGTGGTGCGCCTGACAGCTTTTTCTCACGTGTCACCTGCAGTCCAGCGGCAAACGCTTCTGGCTCTGCCCTCAGTGTGCAGGTTGGTGATTTACAGCCCCAACCACACTGGCCCCCACTTCTTTTGACAACCTATGAGGTAAGAATGTTTTTAAACATATTATTAAATGGTTGAAAAAATTTAAAGGATAATATTTCATACTTGGTGAAAATTATATGTAATTCAAATTTCAGTGTCTTTATAAAGTTTTATTGAAGCACAGCCACACTTGTTCATGGCTTCTCTCTTCTCTCACACTTAACAGAAGAATTGAGTAGTTTTCAAGGCTTCCCTTGTCGCTCAGTCGGTAAAGAATCTGCTTGCAGTGCAGGAGACCCGGGTTCGATCCCTGGGTTGGGAAGATCCCCTAGAGAAGGAAAAAGCAACCCACTCCAGTATCCTTGCCTGGAAAATCTCATGGACAGAGGAGCCTGGTGGGCTGCAGTCCATGGGGTCGCAAAGAGTCGGGCACGACTGAGCGACTAACTGGGTAGTTTTCAGCGAACGTGGTTGCAGCTGCTGTGGCCTGTAGAGCTAACGCACTCACAGCCTGGCCCTTTCCAGAAGCAGCCTGCCGCACCGCGCGCTAGGACGCACAGCGGAGCCCATCACGCGCCTCCGCTCCCCACTGCTCTCTGCCCAGACTGCATGGCTTGGCCGTCGCTTTGCTTCCTCCTCATCTCCTTGCTTTCGTCCTTGTCCGCCCGCGTCTACACAGTCAGAGGACTTTTTTTTAAATCAGATTTTGTGACTGTTTTGCTAAAAACCATCTAGTGGTTTACTGTCTTGCTCAGTAAGTGTGAAAAGTGTGTCAAGTTTCTCTGTTGATGATTGTAGTGTAAAAGCAGACATGGCAGTATGAGAACAGATGGACATGGCTGAGTTCCAATAAAACTTTATTCACAGGAGCAGGTGCTAAGCTTGATGCGGCCTATGGGTTTTTTCTACTTCTGCTCTAGAGAGTGTGAAGGCTTCCCAGACCCTTTCCTTCCACGTAGCACACGTTTCCTGGTGTGCGTCCTGCTGCGCTCCGCCTCTGCTGCCCCCCAGCCACCGGCCTCTGCTTTTGTCCCCGCACGTCCCTGCAGAAGCACCCTCGCACGTGCTGGGCCCTCTACTCGGAACGTTACCACCACCCCCTCAGCCCCCAGGCAGTATCTGTTACACCTGCTGTGTACCAGATAACGTCCTCAACTTCTGGGATTTATCTGTGAGCAAAGCCTAAAACTTAACACCCTATGTAGCTCACTTCAGGAGGAGTGTGTGTGTGTGTGTGTGTCTGTGTGTGTAGACAGTAAAAATAATAGCAGATATAAAAAGTTAAGGATACCATGTGTCATAAGACACATGCAACGAGGAAAAACCAGACTGTGCTGAGAGAGGCCTTGTGGGTAAAGTGACGTCTGCAGAGATCTCTGGGAGTGGCTGTGGGCGGGGATGGTCTCCAGAGTCAGTGTTTGCATGGCTTGGCTCCCTCCCCTTCTTCCCTGACTGCCCTGTAGAAATTGCGGCTTCACCATCACTCCCGGGACTCCCTAGGGCCATTTTTGTGTTGTTTCTGTGTATAGTACTTACCGCCAGTTGACATACTGTGTATTTTATTTTTGTTCGTCTCCTCCTACTAGAACGTAAGCTCCAAGAGAGCTTTCTTTTTGTTTCCTGGTTTTTACTTAGTGCCTGGCACATAGTCGGTATTCAGTAAGTATGCAGTGAATCAGTCGAGGTGAATTGATAACCCCTAGACTTTTTCTTTACCAGTAGTATTTTTATCATGCTTATCACCGCATGTATTTACCACTTCTTGGTAAGAAATAGGTTATTGGGTGATAAATACACCTGGAAGCACAGGGGGAAGGAAGTTCAGCAACACCAAGTACTCTTCAAGATGATTTTATTTCTTTTTAGATCAAATGGCTACATAACTATAGTTAGAAAGATACAACTAAAAAAAAATTGATGTTGCGACTTCCCTCCTGGCCCAGTTAAGACTGTGCTTTTCCAATGTAGTGGGTGTGGATTTGATCTCTGGTTGGGAAACTAAGATCCTACATGCTGCAGGGTGCAGCCAAAAAAAAGAAAAATAAGTAAAATTTTTTAAAAATTTAAAAAGTGACGTGGGAAGGTGGTTGAGGAAGGGAAAAGAACAAGGCTGTGCTTAGGGATACATCTAGATAGGCAGTGACCTGGATGTCCTGCTTCTAAACAGAAATGCCCATAAGGAAGTCCGCATGCCCCTCCCCTTGTCCATCATTCTTCTCTTTCAATTCAAAATAGCCTCAAAACAGTTGATTTAGAACAGGGGTTAGCAAACTAGGCCCAGCCTGTGAGCCAAATCCTGTCCAGGACCTGTGTTTATATGGACTTCTAGCCAGTTTTATATTTTTAAAGGGTTATTAAAAAAGAGAGAGACTACGCTGTAGATGACACAGGCTTTACGTGCCCTACAAAACCTAAAAATACTTTCTGCCCTCCTACAGAAACAGTTTGCTAACCTTTGACTTAGAGGTAAGGCACCTTTTGGTTGCTTACAGGGTAGAAAAATATTTCTCTATGGTGGTATTCATAAATAACAGAACTTTAGATTTGGAACAAGTAATCCTTCTCACTTGTTTCAAAGGTTGTGTTGAGACCTGGAAAGCTACCTTAAGTTTCTGGGGTAACACAGCTTTCTAGGAATAGATCCCAAGTCCCTAGCTCATTGTTTTTTATGTACCTTTTTTCATAGCAGTAAAGAGTGGTGTTCACTCTTTTGTTATGTCTTAGCCAGACTGTTTTCTTCTAAGCCTAATTTTTATCATCTGTGAAACTGAGAAATTGATACTGTAGGCATTCTGTAATAATTAAATAATGCTATACGGTACAAGTATACAGTTAAAAGTGCTCAATAGATCACAGCTACTTTGTTTCATCATGGTGTAGTTAACAGATTTCTGGTGCCTAAAGCTTATGCCCCTCTCCCTGCCACACACATTTTTTAGGGGGTAGGGTCACTCCGGTCCCCACCTCCATCCTCATCAGCGTCTGCTCTCTGTGTGTGTCCTGTCTCCCTCTGTCCTCTCTCATAAGGATAAATATGATGGCTCACATGGTAATCCAGGATAAATGCATTATCAAAGTGCTTCATTTAATCACATCTGCAAAGATCCTTTTCCAAATAAATTAACATTTACAGGTTCCTGGGATCAAGGCCTAATATCTTTGGGAGCAGTCATTCACCTTGCTACTATAGGTTTTCCTTTCACTTGGGTAAACACCTAGGAGGGAGACTGCAGGGCTGAATGACAAAGGTATGTTTACCTTTATAACAAATTGCCAGGCTGTTTCCACAGTGGCTGTGTGCTGTTTCACATTTTTACCAGCAATGTTTGAGTTTCATTTGCTCTGCATTCTAACACTTGGTATTGTCATTTAAAAAATGTATTCTAATAAGATATATCATTGTGATTTAATTTGCATTTTCCTAGTGATTAGTCATGTTGAGCATCTTCATGTGCTTACTTATTTGTATCTTCTTTGGTGAAATGTCTGTTCATGTATTTTACCATTTTAAAAATTGGGGTATTTTCTCAGTTGAGTGTGTTCCTTTTTTCACAGTTGTGTTCTCCCCAAGCTCATCCTGGGCCCCAGGGACTTTGGAAGATGCCGGTGCTTTTGTAATCCTTAGAATTTCTCAGATTTCATTGCTGAGCACTTTCCTTTTTGAGCTTCTAAAACTAAAAAGACTTGAGTCCTTTCGAGCTCCTAATAGATTTACCATGTAAAAGAGATAGAATCCAAATAAGCCTGTGGTGGGTGTGTTGGTCAGGTCTAGGGTTGTGAAAGAGTGATTTATTCATGCGTGTGAGCAGACTGAAGGAGAGGGAGGGAGCTGGCTCTCTGGCCAGCTGGTCTAAGACTAGAGGACTGTGGGTTCTCGCGTCTCTGCTCTGCCACTCTCTTTGAATTGGTTACGTGGTCTCCTGTCTCAGACAGGTTTTCTCTCACTGGTTGTAGGTCTCTTAGAACTCAGATCCTTCTACCCTCGTGACCTTGAAGGAAAAAAAGGATCCTCTCTTCAGACTTTGTTCAGAAAACCCCTGGGTTTTCAGCATGAAGGCATATGCAGATCAGTAAAACAGTCTCTCTGCCCTACTTGGACATCTTAACTCAAGTGTAATGGGAACAAAACAGGTTCTTGATTTCTTCCTTCTCCTTTTCCCCATAGTTTTCTTTATATCAGTAAATCCACCCTTTCTCTATCAAAACCAGAGAACAAGAAGTCCTCCTTGATTTCCTTTAAGGCATAGCCCTCTTCTTGCATATCCAGACCAGCACCCTTGCTTGCTGCTCTGTAACCACACTTCTCTTTTCCAGTTTCCTCAATTTGCCAAACTCTTCTTGAGGCCTTTGCACCTGCTGTGTGTTTCTGCGTGCAGTGACTTACCCCTCCAGGGCGTAGCTGCTTCTCTACCATAGGCCTCTGCTGGAGTGTCACCACCTCGGAGAGGTCCTCTTTCTAAGGCATGTAGCTCCTCCTCCTTTCCCATCTCTTTCCAAACTCTTTATTTGCTTCCCAGTACTCCTTATAACAGCCGAGAGTCATTTGATCCATCTTCCTCTCTTGGATTTTGCCTTTTTGCCGCCAGGCTCTACCTAGTTTGAGTTTGGGGACTGCTGTATTTGCCTCTGTGTCTCCGGTTCTCGTTCAGCGTGGGGCATGTGGGGGACGTGAGGGTTTTTGAATGAATGAATCAGAATGCCTTTTACAGTTGGCCTGACTCGGGTTTAGTACTCTGTCAGCGTGGGGCGCCACAATAGGCTCCAAGTGAACCTCTGTTAAGATGCCACACTTAATTTTTTTTTTTTTTTTAGTTTTTCTAGTAATAATGATTAATTCTGATATTAATCATAATATTTATTATTTTTATTTGAATAGAAATAATTTCTAAGGGTTATTTGTAGGCATTGGTCTCAACTAAGTTTAAAATCTTGATTTAAAAGAACAGCCAGAAGAGTCTGATTAGCACTCTCTCCTCTAATACTTAGTGTGGTGTGGCCATGTTATGGGCCAACTAGGTGTTTGAAAACACCAGTAATAACACTCACCTTCATGTTGCTCTGTCGCGCTTACCCTGGGAAGCTTCTGTTCAGCTTCTTGTGTTGTCTTTTTCTGGCACTTTTCTTGGGATGGTCCATTTATTTGCTGCTCTCTTAATCAGCTCTGGGCAGTTCCAGACAGAGAATCTGAAGTCAAGAATGTTTGGAGATGCAGTAGAACACAAAACGTTTATAACCTGCCTGGGATGACTCCCAAGTTAGGGAGGTTTAAGGTGATCATGTAACTTGACATCCAAAGCAGGGTGTTTCTGAGCTGAAAGGGGGTGCTGAGAAAACAGTTATAACCTGGACCTTCCTGCAGATCCCAGTGATGGGGAGGTGACAGTCTGTTGTTCCAAGGTGGGGTAGGGTGCTCTGAGCCTGAGAGCTTTGGGTTGGGAGGAGGCTTGCCACTTGTGGCCATTGGTTAGCATATATCAACTAAGATCATGGCATCCGGTCCTATCACTTCATAGCAAATAGATGGGGAAACAGTGGGAACAGTGGCTGACTTTATTTTTCTGGGCTCCAAAATCACTGCAGATGGTGATTGCAGCCATGAAATTAAAAGACACTTACTCCTTGGAAGGAAAGTTATGACCAATCTAGACAGCATATTAAAAAGTGGAGACATTACTTTGTCAACAAAGGTCTGTCTAGTCAAGGCTATGGTTTTTCCAGTGGTCATGTGCGGATGTGAGAGTTCGACTATAAAGAAAACTGAGCACTGAAGAATTGATGCTTTTGAACTGTGGTGTTGGAGAAGACTCTTGAGAGTCCCTTGAACTGCAAGGAGATCCAACCAGTCCATTCTGAAGGAAATCAGTCCTGGGATTTCTTTGGAAGGATTGATGTTGAAGCCGAAACTCCAGCACTCTGGCCACCTCATGTGAAGAGTTGACTCATTGGAAAAGACCCTGATGCTGGGAAAGATTGAGGGCAGGAGGAGAAGGGGACGACAGAGGATGAGATGGCTGGATGGCATCACTGACTCGATGGACATGGGTTTGGGTAGACTCCGGCAGTTGGTGATGGACAGGTGGCCTGGCGTGCTGTGGTTCATGGGGTCACAAAGAGTTGGACACGACTGAGCGACTGAACTGAACTGAGAACATTTTCATCATTACGGACAGTATCATAGAAAGTTCAGTTAAGAACAGGGTGAAAGAGGGAGCCAGGCAGGGCTCTTGGCTTCCCGTAGTCTTTCTGAGGACTGAATGTCAACAGCCAGCCAAGGGGTCTGTAGATCTGTCCCAGTTAGGAGATGCCTTACGGATAAGGTCGAAATCCTAGGATCTGAACCAAATTCTCTTTTTGTTTTCCCATAGGAAACTAGTTTTGTGCTTTGCTATAAAGTTCACTCATGGGAGAACGCATGGGCTGTGTGATCTGCAGGCGTCTGGCCCACTGCCAGCAGGTCACTGAGTGTCTTCCGCACTAGCGTAGGATTTTCCCTTCACAACTTCCTGCCAGTTTGTCTGTTGATGGTTGTCATGCACATGCGCAAGTAGGTTGGAAAGATAGACCTTGAGTAGCTTTTGAGTCTTATTTATGTGAAGCAAATTGGAACTCTTAAATTAGAGGGAGGGCAGAATTTTATAGCCAAGTACGCACTGTAGAATTTTGTCTTCGTTTTTGCAATTCCAATCTGTAATTGAGATGAATAGCTGTGACAGTATGTAGCATGACTGATTCTATAAAGATAAACTTATCACTCCAGAATTGGGTTTACCTTTTTAAATTAGGTAAACATGTTCTTTTTCTTTAAAAAGATTTTTGCTTTTGACAAAGGATGTGAATGTCAAATGTTTTGTGGGAAAACAGAAAAATACATTAAAAGTTGTATGAAGATTGTAAAACACACGCACAGTCACCTTAGGGCCACCTTATATGTAACATTTTTAATGAAGACACTTTTGTTATGCCTTTTCTTAGTTTTTTTTTTAACTTCCTTGTTATATGCGCCTTAATAAATAGAACTATATATGGTTGTTCACTGAGAATCACAGTTATTGTGAAATTTCTTGAGATAACAACATTAAAAATAGTACTTAAAATTATATTCCTATATAAAGTAGCGACAATGCCTCTTTGTGTTTTAATTCAGAGTAATTAGTGGTTACCATTTGGTTTCATTTAATCAAGTCAGACAAGTTAGAGTAGAGGTAACTAGCTGTGTTTTCAGCGGCTGGCTAAACTGAACCCTAGCGTTACAGTAAATGGGAGGGAAGATGTGATGGAAGGCCCTTGGAACTAGGAACGGCCTGCACAGGGCACAGCGCACGCAGTCATACACTAGAGAGTTCGTCAGAAGTGTTTTTCACGGTCAAAATTTGCTCTGTAGACATTGTTGCATTCAATTTTTGTAATCTTTTTATGAATCAACTAAAGCTTTATCAGTTTTAAAATGTGATTTCCTTCTATACAGATTTCTAGAATGGTACCCATGCAGATGCCATTAACTGCATGTAGCTAATTCAATTTAAAAATAATAAAAAACTAATGTAGCTACGTTTCAGGTACCTAGTATCCCACATGTGGCCATTGGTTAGCATAGATCTAGAACATTTTCATCATCACAGAAAGTATCATGGAAAGTTCAGGTAAGCACAGCGTTAAAGAAACTATCACGAGAGGACAGGGTTTGTTTTTGCTTATAAGCTTTAGGGGTTTTTGGCGTTAAAAATGTTAACTTTGAATTATTTATCCTAATGAGCTGGGCTTTATGATTTACTATCTATGAATCAAGCTTGTCATGCTCACACTTGCCCTAATCTTTTATTAGTCTCTCTGGCTCTGTGTAAATCACTCAGACTAGGCTGAGGTATCTGGGGCTAAGTAATACAAAATTTGCAAATGTGTTTTATGTTGTCAATGTTTAACACCTTTTAAACCTGAAAGCTTAATATCTTCCTTGTCAGTAGAGCTCAGATAATGAAATAATGACTACATGGAATTTGAATTAATTGACTGGGGTTATGGAGTTAACAATTTGAATCCTAATGCACCTCTTGGTCCCAGCAGAACTCTTTGCTCCGTTTTGAAGTTAGCTTCAACTTCGCTTCAGACGCTGGACCCTTAAAGTCAGGACTCAGCGCAGCGCCTCATTGACCAGTCCACCTGTCATGGCACTCCTCCCGTCTGTCTCTGTCTTACGTTATTTGCTAATTCATTTATGATTACTCATTGCAGTTACCCTTAACTAGATTATGAGCTCCTTGGAAGTAGGAAACCTACTAAACACAAAACTATTTTGTGTTTAAAATACCTGTACTTTTAGAAATTAAGAACTGAAAGAGCCTTTAGAGATAACCATGGCAAATATTTTCATTTTACAAATGAAGAACATGAGAGGTGGAGTTGCCCCTCGTTGGAGAACTTGGACCACAGAACTTGGATAGCTTCCTGTCAAGCTGTCTCCTTAATTAGCTGATTTTAAAATTCGAATTGAAGGAAGTCCTAAACACAACTGTTGGTTGAAGCTACTGTATTTTTGTGTATAAACTATGTCAGTGTAGAACAGAGTTATTTATAACCACTGATTTCAACACACGCTATTTCCTGTTTGTTTCTTATGACACATTCTTAAGGGCAGATTGTATGCTATTTTCAGAGATACAGCATTTTGATCTTGAAAAGTCATTTTTGGTTTTAGACTAAAATAGATTAGTTTCTCAGGTTAAATAAATACTCAGGTTTGTTTTTTTTTTTTTTTTTTCCATGTATTGCATTTGGTAGCAGTGACTCATATAATGTGTCATGGGGTTGGAGTGTCTATTTATTGAAACTAATGGTGTTGAGTTTCTACGAGCTCTAAATTCTGATCTGTACTTTCATATTTCAGTTCCAGTTTTGGTTTCAGTATTATTGTGTACACAACAGACACACACACACACTCCGGAGTGCTAAGAACAGCAAACTTTCCTACATATACTACATTTCTGGGGCATCTGAACTGTTTCCTAAGGTTCGTTTTTATTCTCTGTAGTTACTGGCAAGGAACTGTTAGGTGTGTAAGGTAACTGTGTGAGGTGTGTAAGGTAACTGCGTCAGGTGTGTGTAAGGTGGTTGTTGCTGCACAGGATGCTTGTGCTCCTCAGCAGTGTTGCAGGTTTCTTTCCGTGGCGGCGTGTGCTTGCACTGGGCATGGGCCAGGCCGGCTCAGGCTCTTTCTATGGACGCTAGTTGCTTGCGCACGGGATAGAATACCTCCCTGTCCCCTTCCTTTTTCCAAGAACTGACAGCAGTTTCAGAAGGGAGTCATTTCTCGTGGATTAGGACTTTATGATTTTCTTCTTTCCAAAGACAGTTCTGTCTTCTGCAGTTGTTCTTTGGGTGGAGTGCACCTGTGTGTGTGCGTGTGCAGCATTTGGATCTGTGCAGCGGCAGCGCACTGGCTTTCCAGACACGCTTTGTATAGTAGCGGCGTGTGCGGAGGGGCGGGCAGCCTGCACAGCAGTTTCTCTCCTCCCCCTGCTCTCAGCCTCGCTCCCTCCTGCGACCTGGTGACATTACATGGATGGATGCGCCGGCTTGGAAAGCAGCAGAAGGAGTGGAGTGTCTGCCAGAGACGTGTGGCGTGAGCCAGGCTGGCTGCTCCGGCTCGCCTCCCCGGCTCTTCTGGTGTGTGTGGTCTGCGTGCTTAGGGCTCGCCGTGTAGAGCCTGACGTCACCGTGTTCTCCTCCTCAGGACACTGTTCTTTCTTCTGAAAAGCTGCTGGCCTCAGGCTTCATGCCTGTGAAACACTTCAGGCTTTATTTATACTGTTATGGGGTAGTGTTGAGGATGAAACATATTGACATCTGAAAGAGAGAGTTTAGTTTGATAGAATACCGGCTTGGGGTGTGAAGACAACAGCATCAGTACACGTGTACCTGGGCAGCCTCTGCGTGGTGTAGAGAAGTACGGTCCTGGTACCTCCCTGAGCTTATTACACTGCTTTAAAAAAAAAAAAATCTGTTCTTCAGGAAGAGGGATGTCTCCTCAAAGGACTTTGAAGACAGCTGAGAGAAGTACTGAATTTTAACCGTAGATCAGCATTGCAGATAGACCCTTCTAGAACAGAAGTGATGCCGTTTATTTATTGTGTTGAATTAAAGAAGATGATATGAGATCTGGAAGTTTGCGGTTCTTATTTTCAAGACTGCTAATGAAGTTGAGTATCTGAACTGTGTAAAATGTGTCAGTGATTGTAGAGAAATTAGATTTTATGCTTTTCTATAGTTTGGTGAGACTGTTTAAATCCATGTCTGAAGAAAATGGTTTTAGCTATTAAGGAAAGATTTATATAAACCTTTAAAAAATAAGATGAAGTCCTGCTTTTTTTTTTTCATTTCAGGAAAGCATTATTATAAATAGGTGCATTTGGGTGCCTTTAACTATAGTGTTTTCAGGGTACTTGTTCCTTCTCTTGTGTTACCTGTATTCTAATGTATTTTTAATGTGTATGTTCTGTTTTTACAACTAGATTCTAAGACCCAGAAGCAAGGAACTAGTTTTGTTGTCCTTGTTTCCCCAGCATCACACTCAGTGTCCTTCTGCGTAGTAGGTGCTGCGGACAGTAGCGAGTGGAGGTGCGCTGAGGCTGAGGCTTGGTGAGGTCGTTTTACCTGCCAGTCATCTGAGGCTTCCGTGCAGAAGCCCACAGACTGGGTGGCTCAAAACGGAGACCTTTCTCTCCTCACGGTTCTGGAGGCTGAAGGCCACGGTGAGAGCTCCAGCGGGGCTCGTTTCTCCTGCGGCCTCTCCCCTTCTCTCGCAGACGGTCACCTTCTTTTTCTTTGGGTGCACACACTCCTGGGGTCTCTTCCTGCTCCTACAGCACACCAGACCTCTCGGCTTGGGGACCCACTCTTGTAATCTCTCTTAACTTTAACTCCTGAAGAGTCCTGTTTCCCGGTACAGTCCTGTTGAGGGTTAGAGCTTCAACATATGAATCCTGGAGGGATACAGTTCCGTCCAGAACACTGACCTGAAGATAGACATGCTACTAAGGTAGGAGATAACACGCGTTGTTGTATGCCTGTAACTCACACATCATCGTTAAGCAAGTGTGCTCCAATATTAAGTTAAAATTTTAAGAAAAGATATGAGATGACATATCAGTCAGGATGCAGTCGGAAAGCAGGAATCACGAGAGGATGGAGGTGGTTCTGAGAGAGCTGTTAGCAGCTGCAGACCGCAGCCAACTGTGCTGCTCGGCCGGCCCTTGCCGGCCCCGAGACAGGCCGGAAGGGGCACGTCCACTCTCTGCCGCTCACTGTCTGCTCGCCCTCCTGCGCCCCGGTTTCTGGGGCCTCCTGGGAAGGCGGTGGAGTGAGGAGAAGTGAAGTGGGCCCTCTGAGCCCAGCGTTACAGAGCCGCCTGAGGGTGAGCATGGAGCTGAGAGACGACAGCCTCCTGGCTGGCACAGATACTGCCGGTGGGAGCCAGCCTCGCTGAAATGCACTCGGCAGCGTGTGTCAGAAATCTTAGGAAGGAGCACTTCTTTGACCCAGCAATTCCAGGTCAAGAAATATATCCTGAGGAAACAGTCCGCAAAGTGAGCAAAGATGTATGTATAAGGGTATTTGATTATAGTATTGGGTATAATAAAATATTCGAAGCATTAAATGTTCATCTATATGGGATTGGTTAAGTTATCTTAGAATATGTAATGAATGTTTTTTAGCCATTAGAAAGATGATGTTGATTTAGACTTATTGATGTGGAAATAAATGTAACAAAAAGAAGATTATACATTATATGTCATATGAGCCTATTTATGCGTGTGTTTTAAACTGTCTATAGAGGAAAAGTTGAGAACAGTGTGTATGAACAGAAACTGCACAGTTCCAGACTGAAGCACGCAGGCTCTGCGGCCAGCATACCTAGGTTTCTGTCTGGGCTCTGCCGCATTAATCTTTCTGGGATCTGTTTTCTCATCTGGAAAACGGTGATCAGCGTCCCTACCCCATAGGGTGGTTGTTGGGTCTACACGTGTTGGTGCCTGTAAAGTGTATATGACAGCGCTTCGGGTGCTCAGTGGATAGTGCTTATTGTCGGAGAGGAAGAGGAGGGGGAATTTTACTGTCTTCTCTCTCTTGCTTACCTAACTTTATAAACAAGGATATGATAACTTTATGAAGATAAAGTTTTCTATTAAAACTAAAAATGAAGACGCCAACCAAGTTGTAATAAGCATTCTCGCTTCCTTCTGGCGGTCCTGGAACCTGTAGGTGGGGGAGCCTTTCCTACTGCAGCCACAGCAGTGAGGCTGGTCTCCCCGGCGGCTCCTGCCTCCCGCCGCGCAGGTCCCCCGATGCCCCGGGCCGGGCTCTGAGCCGTCGCACTGTCGTCATGCCGCGGCTCCCTGAGTGGCCCTCTGTGCTGCTCCGGGAAGAACCAAACTGAAGTTCCCTCACTGTTTTTTTCATTACTGAAAAGTTGCTCACTTCTCTTTTTCATGTGGAGTGCAAGTTTGAAGATTTCTGTTGTAGCATAGAAACAGTCTTAGAATGGAGTGTTACACAGTTCTTCACAGTCCTTTGACCAACCTGCTTCTTGGAATTTATTCCCGGCCACCTCCTTCTCCACACTCCATCCTCCTTCCGCTTCCTTGACCCTCTGTCAGAACCCTCTCTCTGGGTTTCTTAGGCAGGCAGTTTGCCTTCCTTGTTTACCAGGACTCTAAGGTGCTATGCTAAAACACAAGAGCTCTCTTTAGCAGGGACCTGCCCTGGCTTCTGCATTTTTGTTTTTCTTATACCCTCCCTAATCAATCTCTGGAATTGGGAAAAAGAGGTAAAAGATTGCTTTCCTTTTTTAAACAAGCTTGGTTTTGGCCTTGTTGTGCTACTTGCGAGATCTCAGTTCCCTGACTAGGGTTTGAACCCTGGCCCACGGCGGTGACAGTGCCGCGTCCTGACCCCTGGGTGCCGGGGGTTCCCAGAGATTGATTTCTCGTTGCTGTGATGACGCACCTCGTTGAAGGCAGGGGAGGACCCTTGGTCAGCTTCCGTTTTAAGTGTGTAAGATTAAATTCTGCCGCATCATATTATTAGTGATACCGTTACTATTCACCAGTGATGGAAACTCAGTCTTTCCATCTGTAAGGTCTTTCTTTTTTTACGAAATTATTGTATCTTTAGGTTGAGTCACTAAGTTGAAGCTTTTGACTAGAGTTAGTACTCTAGTTATTGAATTTAGAATATATACCTGACTTTGAGTGTTAACTTTAATCACTTGACTAGTCGTGTATAGCCTTTGGCAGTGTTTTTAGTTTTTGGTAAAGTGCATGTGTAGTGGTTTTTGAAGGCCCTTCCAGTTCCAGACCGACAGTAGCAGTACACTGCATGTTGTGTGAGATATGGGGCAGTTAGTGTTTTGGGTCGCACTTGAGGAAATGACGCTGTTTGCCAATTTGTTACTTATTTTAGACCTTAGTTTGGTCAGAATAAATGCTGGTCAATAAATGTCTCTTAAAAAATGTAAGGGAACACAAAAGTCTTGTTGAACATCTTTCTCCTTGTAAACCATCGCTTTTGTATATTTTTAGCATAGAAAATATTCTTTTGCTAATGCTCTTATACTCAAGTTCCTGTAGAGTTCTTTTTTTTTTAAAGTGGTAATTGTGTGTGCAGAAAGACTTAAAAAAAAACTTAATACAGTCATGCAAATAAATGCCATATATAGAAAGTCTGTTAGTCCATAGAAAATTTTAATCACTGAGCCTTTTGAGGGAGTCAGAACAAAAATTTGCTCTGACTTAAAAATAGTCACTTAACAGAGGTAAACTTCGCAGGATAGATTTAGTTTTGAAGTGGGGTATAAGAAATCAGCTGTTTTAGGTGCTTATGTTTGAATTACAGTCTCGTAAGTTTATCTCATTTAATCTTCTTGGTAACTTGAAAGGTAGGTATGTTGTACCATTTTGCAGCAAAGAGTTATGTGACATGGCCAATGTGATGCTGTAAATAAGGAACCCAGTCTGTCCCTGAGCTCTACTGAGTTGATTCTTAGAGGCAGGGATACAGAGAACTTCGAGGGATGGGGTAAAATAACCTGGAGAAAGAGCATTGAGTATGACATTTGAAGACAAGTGAGTAGTTGGGAGTAGACGAAGATAGTGTGAGAAAGGCATTTGGTGTGTGGTGGAGGGATGGCATACCAGTGACAGGAGCTGGCAGAGGGGGTGTGTAAGTGTGAGCCAGGCAAGTAACTGGGTTAAAGATGGTAGTATTTTAGGAGGATTAAACCAGGTGGCAGTAGAGGTAAATAACCTTCCTGCCAATGCAGGAGACAAAAGAGATTTGGGTTCGATCCCTGGGTCGATCCCTGGGTCTGGAAGATCCCCTGGAGGAGGGCATGGCAGCCCACTCCAGGATTCTTGCCTGGAAAATCCCATGGAGAGAAGAGCCTGGTGGGCTACGGTCCAGAGGGTTGCAAAGAGTCAGACACGACTGGAGCAGCTTCACACACGCCCACGATGTGGACGATCTGGTAGTAGTGTGCAGAAATACATCAAAGAAAGACTGGTCAGTCTGTGCAGAAGATTGTATTGGTGACGTGACTCAGAGTTAGGGGAGAGCCCTGGGTGTATAAAAGAAACAGAAGTAGGAAGGAAAGGCCACAGAGGAAGGGAGCGGCAGGCAGAACTTGGCAGGGTCGGGTTTGGATGAATGAGGAAATTGATACGTCTGACCAACAGAAAGCAGAGCTTTCAAATAACTGGGGAATATGGGAAAAAAGACAACTCGTTACGATTTTTAGTGTAGAATTTAAATCTAGCAAATATGCATATTATCATTTTTGATATCACCTCTGATTAAGAAACAAAAAGTTGTTATACTGTCTTGACAGATGATTGCTTTCTCATCTAAATGTGCAGTAATCTATATACATAGTAAAAGTGTAAATTGAAATTGATCATTACTGATCTAATTATATCATTAACTTATTTTCTTTCCCCAATGATCTTGTTATTATATCTAATTGTAGAAGTCATTGAATGAACTCATCATTATAAACGAACTCAATTTAGTACCCCTATTAAAGCTTTGTAATGGCTAATTGGTTATGTTGGAACTGATTAGAATTATGCAAGGTTACCTTATTGTAGACTATAAATAGTAGAGAATGGACTCTTTTCCAGGCCATTCATGTTGTTTTATTACTGTGTTTCTTTTACAACTGTATACATTTAAGGAAAAGATTGTCCTGAAAAAATGTTTAATAAGCAACCATAGAGTACTTAATAGCATACGGGGTGCTGAAGAATTTGAAGGGATTAAATCCTGCCCAAGTATATCTCCCCTGAAGGTTATTGATTCTTGGAGGGCTTTGAGTAAGTAACTGATAAACCTGTTTGGAGCTAAGCAAAATTTCGTTGTGTTTTAATTTCAATAAATGCTTATTTAGTACATACTGTGTGCAAGGCACTTAAGACATGAATTAAGAGTTCTAGGGTAATTGCTGCTTACCTAGGGTTGTCTTTCTCCCTGGAGGAGTAAATGGGAGCCCAGTCTTGTCTGGAGAATCCCATGGACAGAGGAGCCTGGCAGGCTGCAGTCCACTGGGGTTACAAAGAGTCGGGTACAACTGAACTACTAACACTAGGGTTGTCTTTCTGGAAAAGATGGAGACAGGTTGAATTCCAAACTGTTGGGAAGGCTTTGGGAGAAACATGAGCTCGCCTGAGGCCATTGGTCGTGAAGAGCTGGGCTAGGCCGAGAGGAGGGCTCGCCCAGCTGGAAGAGGATAGCGTAAGTTAGAATGTCCAGCGTTCTCCACAGAGTACAGTGCCTCCCAACATTCCCTAAAGTGAACTCTTTCTTACGGGCCACTTTCCTTCCCTTCTAGTATTGGAAATAACGAATCATGCAATCATTCTCTCAGAGAGCTTGCTTTAGAGTTTTGTGTGTGTATGTGTGTTAAGTGGTTAATGTGAAAATTGAAACCAGTTTAATTGGTTTCTAATTATTTTGTATGGGTTTTGTTTTCTATTTACTGACATTTGTAAGTGCTTTGAAAAGGTGAGTCCTGATTCTCTTATCTTACCAAATTTTATTTTATATTACAGTACTTACCAAACAGTAGCCTTTATAAGACATTTTATTCTTTGTATAGTATTTTGAAAACCTAGCAATATTTGTTTTCGCTGTGCTCTTGGTCACTGAGCAACATTTTGCTTCCCTTCACTATACTGTACCTAAGAGTAGTCAGTTTTCCTCTTTTCCAAGCTAAGACTTACCTCCTCTTTATCCTTTGGGTACTTTATTATTAATGTATATAGCAAAGCCATTCTTTTCGCTTTATTATACATAACAATACTTTAGCAGTACATGTTATCAACTAATAAATTATATCTCTGCTGAAAATTATTTAAGTTTCAAGTTGTGTGAAATAAATATCTATGTAAGAAAGTTAATTGGCAGTTAAATTTACTTTACTTGATTGTAATTGCAGGAGAAGAAAGAGACAGGATAAACAGATAGCTCTGAACCACTAGAAGAATTCAAAGAGGTAGGTGAGGCCCACAGCTTGAGGAGAAGTTAAATACAAGGAAGGGAAGTTTCGGGGCTGCATTTGAGGGCAGCTTGTGGTGGTTCAGAACCCAGCTGGGTCAGATACGCAGCGGTCGGAGAGAGGTTTCTGCTCGAGACTGAGTGGTGCTTGATTGCAGGTTATAGTAGTTTCTTCTCATCTTCATCACTTTTGGCCTTATTACTTAAATCATCTTCATGCTTAGACTTGTTTTACAAGAAAAACTTTAAGGCATTAAGGGTGAGATGTCTTCATGTAATTCGATTAAAAGGTAGCCAACTTCAGGGTAGGTACAATGAGAATAAAATGGCTCATGGTTAAATTCAGTTACCAGAATTTGTTATTAGTGATTAAAAACATTTTCATTTTGGGGAGTATTAAAACTGTATCTCCAAGTCTAATTTCTGTGCTCTAAGGAACAGTCAAAAGACACAGGTTTTCGAGATGAGGACAGAGGATAGTGGTCGCTTCTCACCTTCATCGATTTTGACCTTCCTACTTTAGTTATCTGACTTGTGAGAATATGAAACATCTATACCACTGATTTTTTTTTGTTCATTTTTTTATTATGGTAGAATTTACATAAAAATATAAAACACTTTTTAGTGTACAATTCAGTGGCATTGAGTATATTCACAGTGTTTTGAAGCCATTGCTGCTATCATTTCCAGAAGCTTTTCATCATCTTAAAATCTGTTTTTATAGAGCTTTATAGATAGTTTGTATTTAAGTCTAAGGAAGAACAATATAACTATTATTACTGCTTAGTGCATGTTTGAGTAATTCAAGGAATTATATGAATTATGTATTTCTTTCATACTCTTAATATTGGCTCTGCTAACTTGTCTTAATCATTTCTAGTGGTCATAAAATGAGAATTTGTAACTTTTAAGAAGTCACAAAGCTTTATTATCTCAGAGTCTGTGACATGATCACTTAAAGGTTTCTGAAATCATAAATCTAAGTTTACAAATACAGTTTTGTCCTTGAAAATTCTGGTGGTCACAGTTCTAGAATTTATCATTCAGTTCAGTTTTGAAAGAAATAATTAAAACAGATTCTTGATTATCCTTTATGTCAGTGTTTAGAAACAGAGACGACATAAAGATAGATTTGAGGTCCTCAGAAGATATGAGAACATAGAGACAAAGACAAGTATATAGTGGTATTAAAAAATTAAAGTCAAGTGTGGGAAAAACTAAAATTGTACTTTAATAAAGATGGGAATAACATGATGTATTTTCAGCACCTAGAAAATGTTACATTTAAGATTTTCTAAATGATTGTGTCCAAAATTTATTTTTTTTTCATGTTTTAATCTCATGTAATAGAGATCACTGGGCAAAATTTTTGCTGTCCTTTTTTTCCAAAGTGATATCCCAAAACCCAAGTCCAAATGCTCCGCAGCCTTCGGCCGACTTACCAGAACCTCTGCTGCGTATTTGTCTCAATGCTGCCATCTAGTGGTTGTTGTGGGTATCTCAACATGGAGCTTAGGCGGCCTGTGTCACTCCTTGACACAGTGCAATCTAAAGGCCTCCGGCCACAAACCTCCCCCTGCTTTTGAGAAGTCGAATAGCAGTGGGTTGCTGTGGCAGAAATCTTATTTAGTTATTGAGACCATGTAATCACTTGGAAACAGTAGTTCAGTTCAGTTGCTCAGTCGTGTCCGACTCTTTGAGACCCCATGGACTGCAGCACGCCAGGCCTCCCTGTCCATCGCCAACTCCAGGAGCTTGATCAAAGTCACGTCCATCGAGTTGGTGATGCTATCCAACCATCTCATCCTCTGTCATCCCCTTCTCCTCCTGCCTTCAATCTTTCCCAGCATTAGGGTCTTTTCCAATGAGTCAGTTCTTCGCATCAGGTGGCCAAAGTATTGGAGTTTCAGCTTCAGTATCAGTCCTTCCAATGAACATTCAGAACTGATTTCCTTTAGGACGGACTGGTTGGATCTCCTTGCTGTCCAAGGGACTCTCAAGAGTCTTCTCCAACACCACAGTTCAAAAGCATCAATTCTTTGGTGCTCAGCTTTCTTTATGGTCCAACTCTCACATTCATACATGACTACTGGAAAAACCATAGCCTTGACTTTCCGGACCTTTGTCAGCAAAGTAATGTCTCTGCTTTTCAGTATGCTGTCTAGGTTGCTCATAGTTTTCTTCCAAGGAGCAAGCGTCTTTTAATTTCATGGCTGCTGTCACCATCTGCAGTGATTTTTGGAGCCCCCCAAAATGAAGTCTCTTACTGTTCCCACTGTTTCCCCATCTATTTGCCATGAAGTGATGGGATCGGAAGCCATGGTCTTCGTTTTCTGAATGTTAAGTTTTAAGCCAACTTCACTCTTTCACTTTCATCAAGAGGCTCTTTAGTTCTTCTTCACTTTTTGCCATAAGGGTGGTATCATCTGCCTATCTGAGGTTATTGATATTTCTCCCAGCAATCTTGATTCCAGCTTGTGCTTCATCCAACCCAGCATTTCGCACGATGTACTCTACATATAAATTAAATAATCAGAGTGTTTTTATATTATGAGATTATTATTGAGCTGAACATAGCTCTGTCAGGCTCGTTACCAACTCATTGTTCTTTCTGCCACTGCTGCTGCTGCTAAGTCTCGTCAGTCGTGTCCAACTCTGTGCGACCCCATAGACGGCAGCCCACCAGACTCCCCCGTCCCTGGGATTCTCCAGGCAAGAACACTGGAGTGGGTTGCCATTTCCTTCTCCAGTGCATGAAAGTAAAAAGTGAAAGTGAAGTCTCTCAGTCGTGTCTGACTTCTAGCGACCCCATGGACTGCAGCGCACCAGGCTCCTCTGTCCATGGGATTTTCCAGTCAAGAGTACTGGAGTCGGGTGCCATTGCCTTCTCCATTGTTCTTTCTAAGATACTGTTTTTCTTATTGTTTCCAGTTTTTCAGGATAATTTAACTAATGCACTGAACAACACTTATTAAATGCATATTATATGCTAGACACTGTTCTTAGTACTAGGAATATAATCCTCAGCAAACAGAAATCATAGCTTTCATGTAGTTTACATTTCATTGGGGGAACAAATGGTAAGATACACATACAATACTTCAATTAGTGAGAAGAGTTTAAGAAGGAAAAATAAAGCAGGGAAGGGAGATATGACGTTTTGTGGTTGGCAAACTGTTTTGAGGTGTTAGATGGAGTGGTCAAAGAGAATCTTACTGAAGGCGACTTTTGAGTAGAGGTCTAAAGGATCTAGGAAAGTGCTCTCCAGACAGAAGGAAAGCAGGTGCAAAGCTCTTGGAACATCTGACTTGTAAAGAAAGAGCAAGCAGGAAGGAGTAGAGTGTGAGAGTGAGAGAGAGAGCCGTAGCAGGTGAGGTTGGAGAGTCCCTGTGGGTGTGTGTGTGGGGGGGGGCTGCGGTACAGGTCACAGAAGGTCTTGAAACTGGATGTCTTTGGGCTGGATGAGAGGTGGGCGCCAAGCTACGGGCTCACTCTGGCTTCTGTGTTTAATGGTGTGGGGCATCATTTGCTGCAGTTTTTTTTCTCTTGTTTTATTAGCAGTAGGAGTAGATTTACTTTATAGAGATATGAGAACGATGAGGTATAAGGACTATGTTTCGACAGTTCTGGGATCAGGGTTTATATTGGTATATTGTGTGTCTATACATATTTTTACAGATTTGCTCTTGGATTATCAATTGTTCTTATTTTATTTTTATAATACAGGATAATTGAAATCAGCTGGTAGAGTATTACTTGGAAAATGTTATGAACATCACTACTCCAGTACATTTCAGGCTCACCTCTTAAAATGAGCAAACAATGTAGCGTAAGCCTGTCTCAGTGATCTTCATACTCAATCATATTTCGGGAATGAGAATCATCTGGAGTTGTAATTTTTTTCACACTTCATGATACAGTTAGATCAGATCAGATCAGTCGCTCAGTCGTGTCCAACTCTTTGCAACCCCATGAATCGCAGCATGCCAGGCCTCCCTGTCCATCACCAGCTCCCGGAGTTCACTCAGACTCACATCCATCGAGTCAGTGATGCCATCCAGCCATCTCATCCTCTGTCGTCCCCTTCTCCTCCTGCCCCCAATCCCTCCCAGCATCAGAGTCTTTTCCAATGAGTCAACTCTTTGCATGAGGTGGCCAAAGTACTGGAGTTTCAGCTTTAGCATCATGCCTTCCAAAGAAATCCCAGGACTGATCTCCTTCAGAATGGACTGGTTGGATCTCCTTGCAGTCCAAGGGACTCTCAAGAGTCTTCTCCAACACCACAGTTCAAAAGCATCAATTCTTTGGCGCTCAGCCTTCTTCACAGTCCAACTCTCATATCCATACATGACCGTAGGAAAAACCATAGCCTTGACTAGACGAACCTTTGTTGGCAAAGTAATGTCTCTGCTTTTGAATATGCTATCTAGGTTGGTTATAACTTTCCTTCCAAGGAGTAAGCATCTTTTAATTTCATGGCTGAGGTCACCATCTGTAGTGATTTTGGAGCCCAGAAAAATACAGTCTGACACTGTTTCCCCATCTGTTTCCCATGAAGTGATGGGACGGGATGCCATGATCTTTGTTTTCTGAATGTTGAGCTTTAAGCCAACTTTTTCACTCTCCACTTTCACTTTCATCAAGAGGCTTCTTAGTTCCTCTTCACTTTCTGCCATAAGGGTGGTATCATCTGCATATCTAAGGTTATTGATATTTCTCCCGGCAATCTTGATTCCAGCTTGTGTTTCTTCCAGTCCAGCATTTCTCAGAATGTACTCTGCATATAAGTTAAATAAACAGGGTGACAATATACAGCCTTGACGTACTCCTTTTCCTATTTGGAACCAGTCTGTTGTTCCATGTCCAGTTCTAACTGTTGCTTCCTGACCTGCATACAGATTTCTCAAGAGGCAGGTCAGGTGGTCTGGTATTCCCATCTCTTTCAGAATTTTCCACAGTTTATTGTGATCCACACAGCCAAAGGCTTTGGCATAGTCAATAAAGCAGAAATAGATGTTTTTCTGGAACTCTCTTGCTTTTTCCATGATCCAGCGGATGTTGGCAATTTGATCTCTGGTTCCTCTGCCTTTTCTAAAACCAGCTTGAACATCAGGAAGTTCACAGTTCACATATTGCTGAAGCCTGGCTTGGAGAATTTTGAGCATTACCTTACTAGCATGTGAGATGAGTGCAATTGTGCGGTAGTTTGAGCATTCTTTGGCATTGCCTTTCTTTGGGATTGGAATGAAAACTGACCTTTTCCAGTCCCGTGGCCACTGCTGAGTTTCCCAAATTTGCTGGCATATTGAGTGCAGCACTTTGACAGCATCATCTTTCAGGATTTGGAATAGCTCAACTGGAATTCCATCACCTCCACTAGCTTTATTCGTAGTGATGCTTTCTAAGGCCCACTTGACTTCACATTCCAGGATGTCTGGCTCTAGGTCAGTGATCACACCATCGTGATTATCTGAGTTGTGAAGATCTTTTTTGTACAGTTCTTCAGTGTATTCTTGCCATCTCTTCTTAATATCATCTGCTTCTGTTAGGTCTGTACCATTTCTGTCCTTTATCGAGCCCATCTTTGCATGAAATATTCCTTTGGTATCTCTGATTTTCTTGAAGAGATCTCTAGTCTTTCCCATTCTGTTGTTTTCCTGTATCTCTTTGCATTGATCGCTGAAGAAGGCTTTCTTATGTCTTCTTGCTATTCTTTGGAACTCTGCATTCAGATGTTTATCTTTCCTTTTCTCCTTTGCTTTTCGCTTCTCTTCTTTTCACAGCTATTTGTAAGGCCTTCCCAGACAGCCATTTTGCTTTTTTGCATTTCTTTTCCATGGGGATGGTCTTGATCCCTGTCTCCTGTACAATGTCACGAACCTCATTCCATAGTTCATCGGGCACTCTATCTATCAGATCTAGGCCCTTAAATCTATTTCTCACTTCCACTATATAATCATAAGGGATTTGATTTAGGTCATACCTGAATGGTCTAGTGGTTTTCCCTACTTTCTTCAATTTAAGTCTGAATTTGGCAATAAGGAGTTCATGGTCTGAGCCACAGTCAGCTCCTGATCTTGTTTTTGCTGACTGTATAGAGCTTCTCCATCTTTGGCTGCAAAGAATATAATCAATCTGATTTCAGTGTTGACCATCTGGTGATGTCCATGTGTAGAGTCTTTTCTTGTGTTGTTGGAAGAGGGTGTTTGTTATGACCAGTGCATTTTCTTGGCAAAACTCTATTAGTCTTTGCCCTGCTTCATTCCGTATTCCAAGGCCAAATTTGCCTGTTACTCCAGGTGTTTCTTGACTTCCTACTTTTGCATTCCAGTCCCCTATAATGAAAAGGACATCTTTTTTGGGTGTTAGTTCTAAAAGGTCTTGTAGGTCTTCTTAGAACTGTTCAACTTCAGCTTCTTCAGCGTTACTGGTTGGGGCATAGACTTGGATTACTGTGATATTGAATGGTTTGCCTTGGAAACAAACAGAGATCATTCTGTCGTTTTTGAGATTGCATCCAAGTACTGCATTTCGGACTCTTTTGTCGACCATGATGGCCACTCCATTTCTTCTGAGGGATTCCTGCCTGCAGTAGTAGATATAATGGTCATCTGAGTTAAATTCACCCATTCCAGTCCATTTCAGTTCGCTGATTCCTAGAATGTCGACATTCACTCTTGCCATCTCTTGTTTGACCACTTCCAATTTGCCTTGATTCATGGACCTGACATTCCAGGTTCCTATGCAGTATTGCTCTTTACGGCATCGGACCTTGCTTCTATCACCAGTCACATCCACAGCTGGGTATTCTTTTTGCTTTGGGTCCATCCCTTCATTCTTTCTGGAGTTATTTCTCCACTGATCTTCAGTAGCATATTGGGCACCTACTGACCTGGGGAGTTTCTCTTTCAGTATCCTATCATTTTGCCTTTTCATACCATGATACAGTTAGGGATGTGCCAAAACAAACCACACAATTAGCTGATTAGCACTTCTGTTTGATCCACACAGAAAACCTCGTAGATTTATGTTGTAACCTAGATGATTTATTTAAACCACTTTTTTGCTTGTAGTTCATCAGCTGAAATGACTAATTCTCAAAGTACTATAACTCTTCCCCAAATTGTGCTTAAAAAGTACCCTGAAATTTAATTTAAAAAAAAAAGCCCTGGAATTGTATCAGTTAAGTTACAATATCCTGATCACTGTTGGTAATAGTGTTTCTCTACAGGTTCCGTTTTTTTTGGTAGCTAAAATATCTATTATTTTTGTGCTTGGTCTTGTGAGGTCAGAGAAGAGGCGCCCTGGGTGTAACGTGGTGAGGTCGAGGAGACGGGCCGCGCTGCCCTGTGTCCCATGCACTTTCTGCTGTAAACCCTGGGTGTACCGTGGTGAGGTCGAGGAGACAGCCGCGCTGCCCTGTGTCCCATGCACTTTCTGCTGTAAAGCACCTGTTGACGTCTTCTGTCCTTTCCTGACTGACGTGTAAGGGTTTTTCTGTGTAGTACTGGATATGAACATTTGTTAGTTAAATGTGCGTTAAGATCTGCCTTTCTGTGGCGTGCATGCCTCTTCGCTTCTTTGATGGTGTCTCTCTGGTCTTCCATGCTTCTCTGTTTCCTACCCCTGGTCAGTTACCCATCAGTCCTGCCAGATCTGCCTTTTATACTCCTCTTATGTCTCTTCTCCAGTCCTTTTGTCAGTGCCTTAACGCAGGCCCTTGTTACTCATGGCCTGGATCACACATAGATCATATTCCTTCCCATCCATTTCCAGCCACTTACACAGTGACTTTTTAAAACTTCAAATCTCGCTCATATCATTCCTCTGTTAAAATCTTCTAGTGGTCCTGAGAGGCTGCAGCATAAAGCTCAAACTCATGACCTTACTTCTGTCTTCTTAGAGGTTACTTCAAGCTTCTGCTCCTGTATAATGTCTTTCCCAGGTTTTTCCCTGGTTCTTTTTAAAGGAAGGATGTGGCTGTCTTTACCACAGCACAGTTGTTGAAAGACAACTTCCAGCTGTTCATCTCTGATTTCATCTCTTGGCTGAGCAGTACTGTTAGTTTGCTTGTTTGGACGTTTTTATATTGATGTACCATTGAGCTCTCTGACTAGTCTATCTCTTTTCCAGGCTTTTTCCTCTGCCAGTCCCTTACATATTGGTGTTCTTGGCTCTCCTTTCCACCTGTTCTCCATGGGAAAACCCATCAACTGACGGCGTTACGGGTTCTGGATTCCAGATTCAACTGATTTGGATCCACAGTTGGTTGAATTCAAGGATGTGGAACCCAGGGATATGGAGGGCTGACTATGACTTCTAGATTTTAATTTCCAAATCAACCTTTCTCTTGAGCTCCAGATCCAGGGACATTGCTCCTTGGATGTTTCATAGGCATTTTAAGCTCTATTAAGACCCAAACTAAGCTCATTCCACCCGCCTCTCAAATCTGACTCTCTACGATTCTGTGTTTTCTTTTACCATCCCCTTCAGGTATGCCTGCGCCTGTCAGATAACTTCAGGAAGCCTTTGCGGGGCCCACTTGCACCTGCTTGATCACCTGGTCCTTTGTCTCCCACTCTTGTCCGTCTGCCACGATACCTGTAGACGTTTTATCTGCTCTCCCCGGTAGACCGAAAGCACCTGGGGAGCTTTGTGTCACCGTCCTGCACCCTGCTTAGCGTAGCTGAGAGGTGCCTGAGAGTACCTCCCGATGAAACACACCTGAAACCGGACTCATCGGCTCTTTCCCCCTGACTCTTCTCGGGGATGGCTTTCACCAGACTCATCGGCCCTTCCCTTTCCCCCTGACTCTTCTCGGGGATGGCTTTCACCAGACTCATCGGCCCTTCCCTTTCCCCCTGACTCTTCTTGGGGATGGCTTTCATAGCTGATGATGTCACCACCTTTTCCTTTAAGTTGCTGCTGTTCACTTGCTGGGTCGTGTCGTGTTTAATTCATTTCCTTTTCTGTTACTTCCACTGCTGGTTGTTTTATGAGCCCGTAGCTAGTTTTGCATTTCCATTCCCTTTTCCCCAGTCTGCCTTTTTTATTGCTCTGGGGTTTTTTTTCTCAAGTACAGGTGATCGATCATCTGTTGGTTCAGTAACTATTGTTCTTCTTTTCTGCAGGGTGAAGTCCAACTTCTTTATAAGACATTCAGTGGCAATCTTAAAGAACTGATCTAGTCTCCCTCTCTCGTCCCCCCACGCCCCCACCCCCGCTTACCACAGAAACTGTCTTTAAAGTACTAGCCTTGGCAGCCTGTGCACCACAGCTCACCTTGTTTGCTCTACCTGTATTGCCCTTCTCTCCATCCACTGCTGTGGAGGAACCTAGAGACCGAGGTTTAAACCTGCTTTTAACGGTTACTATCTGTTGTCCTTGGAGAAGCTTCTTAGATTACCATAACACCATGTATTAAGTACCGGCACTTAATACGTGTTGTCTTGCTCATTCAGCTCGTGGCTTCCAGACCACTACTGGAATTTATTTTTCCCATTTGCACAGAGCTCTGTCTTGTTGCACTAATGACTTCTGCTTTTCATTATGATTGTTATTATTTTTCTCTTATATTACATGCCTTGTAAAAGCTAATACTATGATTTCTTGTAGTTAATTTAGTTGGATTTTTCATTCTTAGGTAGTCGATATGCTTTGCTTAACCCATATTGTGTCATTTAGTTTCTAAGTGACCACCTGATTGGGGTATGAGTTTTTAGACCAAAGTTGCCAGTGTCAGGACCATTTGTAAAGATGTAGCCAAAGCAGGCTTGGTAAAAACCCATCTACTTTGTGAGTTGGAAATTTCGGAGGGCTATACATCTGTCCCACAGTTATATGCAACTCTTAAAGGAATTTAAATTGTACTTCTGCTGTCTTTATATCAACACTAAAGAAAAGCCCCAGTACTGAGTGAATTGTGTTTTTCTTTGCAGCCGGTTGCTGAACCCATCCCCATCTGTAGTTTCTGTCTTGGCACAAAAGAGCAAAACCGAGAAAAGAAGCCAGAGGAACTCATCTCCTGTGCGGACTGCGGCAACAGCGGTAGGTGACCCTCTGTGTATGTGGCTCCCAGGGTTTGTCCGGCAAGAGTATGTTTAACTGGGAATTGCCCGCTTGGTCCTTAAGAGAGTAACATTTACATTTGATTCTGGTTTTAGGGACCTGACATGAGCTTCTAGATGAGGGAGGAGTTTAAATGTGTAATTGAAATGTTTGATTCAGTTAACTTAGATCAGGTCTTAGTAGCTGTTTTTTCAATAAGAAGTTTTCCATAGACTTCTTTTTATTTCTATTAGTCTTTATATTTCACTGTCAAGCATCTGTTCAGATCATAGCAGTCAGTTGGAAGTTATTGCTGGTTTCTTTAATAATCACTACTCACCATTGATTTATGCTTCAGCCTTCGTGAATAGAACCAGGATGATAACAGATTTGGTTGTTTTTTTTTTTTTTTTTACATAAACTTACATATGTCACATTGAGAAACAGAGTGTTGACTGCAGTTTAGTGAGCTGTGTGAAATTTGGGGCTCTAAAAAAGATTTTTCAAAGAGTCTCCTAATTTGTTAATTTCAGAGATATTCTCTGTCTACATTGTAAAAACTAATGAAGCTTTGTAGTAGTTTTGATCATTGGCTTAATATTCAGTGTTTTATACCAGTAACAAACAGGATTTAGTCCAGAAAGCAGAAAACACTACGTGCTTCAAGAGGAGAGGAACTCAATACCAGGATAAGGTTTCTGTAAGATTGTTGGATGGGCCTTGAGGCCTGATTCCCGGGACAGAGGTGGCCCGCCAGAGGGAAAGAGCCAGGTGGAATGGCAGCGCCTTTCACACTTCCCTTAGCAGTCAGGTGGCCACTGCAGCAGGGTCCTGTTTGGTGCGAGAGGACTCACGGGGCGTGAGCTGGTGGTGGTGCCAGGAGGGCTGCTTGGCTGTCACAGTAACCAAGGAAGAAGGCATGGACACGGTCAAGTACCTGAAATTTGGGTGTTTTCCAAATTGAGAGCTAAAGTACCCCAAATTTTAAACAGTAAGAATTGTTTGAGAAAAATAACTGTGTTAAACATTTGGCAAAGGGCCAAAAGCTGTGAAGTACCAAGAGTGCATTTACATTTTTAAAGTCCAAGGAGAAAGGCCGTGATAGGCCATTTCTGTGAGAGAAATGAAGAGTTGAGCACATTAAAAATGTTTTCCCCAAATAATAATAGGAAGACCCACCAAAGCAGCAGTGAAGTGTTGTTTTATAGCTTTATAAAACTTGAAAGATACGAGAGCCCAAACTGGAGCTGATAGAATTGTGGGAAAAGGTTTGTACGCTGCTCATGTCACTGGATACGTCGTAGGGCTTGGAGCATGTTTTGGCAGATCTACCTCTCAAGCTATAGAAATGTTTATTTCATTTCACTTGCCGGTTCCTCTTTTAGGAATTTATTCTAAGGAATTAACTTAAAAGAAGGAAAGGATCTGTAATCGTGAAATAATTCGTTTTAGTGTTCTAATAACTGTTACGGGTTAATTGTGTAAATATTTACAACAGGCAGATGGTCAGGTAGGTTCTAGTGTGTCAACTCTGGAGCATAATCAGTTTAAGGAATGTAAATGTAAAGTTTGCTTGAATAAAGTAATGAAAAGCAGAACAAAGCTGTATATATCCTATAATTAAAACCATGCAAGGGCTTTAGTTAGTTTAGAAAGGAAAAGTAGAACATGAAAATAGCTCTTCTGGGATGATGAGATTACAGGCGAGATTTTTTTACACTTCTACCATTTTCCTTGGACGTTAGTGATGTTTTGATGATAAATTTCTTATCTCTTAAAAAAGAAAATTTATTGATAGAAAAGAGAAAGATGATTTAACCAACCCTTTCTCTCACTGAAGAAAAGTAAACATAACCAATTTTTAGAGGAAATGGATAAATCTTTACGAGCAAATAGGCTATCCTGTTTTTGAGAATCAAACTGATTGTAACTCTTGAGAGAGGAAATATTTTTTTTTTCCTGTTACTGTTAATTCTGATCACAGTAGAAATATTGCTTAGGTCTTAGTTTTATCTTGAGTGCCTTAAATCATGAGCACATAACTCACTTTTAATTGATGGGATTTAAAAAATTTATTTATTAGTTATAAACATAACACATTATTGTTTAAAAAATGAGAGCACAGAAGGGTATAAAGTAAAATGTAAAATCCTTTTCCTGAAAAATATTTATAGCTCTGTATCCTAGGATGTTACAGTTGTAAACAGTTTTTGTGTTTATTCTTCCAGAAATGGCCCAGGCGTATTATGTATTCATATACGTAGGACCACGCATACACACACAGTACTTTAATTAATGCAGCCTTAATATAAGTTTGGAATTTTTCAAGTTTTTTTTATAATCATATTAGGCGAGGGGTGATGTATGTAGCACGCATAAAACTGAACTGGAGTGCCAAGTCCTGATAAGACGAGTGTGGCAAGCTTCCAGGAGCTTCTTGTTTTCCTTGATGTTTTGATTTAAGATAATTGCCTTTTTTCTACAACATTTCTTTTATACAGTTGCAGAATGATTCTTGATTGTTTCATTTGCCATTTTCACCTTTTATTAGGTCATCCATCCTGTTTGAAGTTTTCCCCCGAACTAACGGTTAGAGTGAAGGCCTTACGGTGGCAGTGCATTGAGTGTAAAACGTGCAGTTCCTGTCGAGACCAAGGCAAAAATGCAGTGAGTAGTTTTGCCTTCCGTTGTGAGTATTTCATTTAGAAGTAGAGTGTACAACTGGCATTTTCTTCTGTGCATGTTTGATTATTTTCAGTCTCTTGGTTCAGCAGAATTTAGAACAATGGGCTCTTAAAATTCACGTCATTAGTTTAGAATACTTGCTCAGTGATGATTGAGCGAGTATTGGATAATTCTTGAATAATTTCTAGGCAGTTTTCTACCCCACTCCCCACTTTTTTTGGCCAAACTGTGCAGCTTATGGGATCTTAGTTCTCTGACAAGGATTGAACCTGGGTCCCCCAGCCATAGAAGCGCAGAGTCCTCGCCCCTGGACTGCCAGGAAATTCCCAGATTTCTTGGTAGTTACTAAAGCACTTTAATTGTATGTTTGCAGAGAGACTAGCTACTTTAAAGAAATACCTGTGAAATTTGAGTCTTATGGCAGTATTCATTTAGGAATGATCCGTTATATTAATTGCAGTCATCTTCCTCTCTCTTATTAAAACAGACTAAAAACGTTATCTTTTATCTGGCTATTGGATACACATTTTTTTAGAAGTAATGAAGCTTTAGTTCCTTATTAAAGATGGATGAAGCAGAACTTTTTGCTAACTCAGGCTGTGCGTTTACTCAACTACTGCAGATTAAGGGAACTTTTATTATTAGGTCACTCATCTCCTTTGTGGAAAGGAGCCTCCTAGGTTTCATGAAGTCATGACCCTACCATGTTTCTGTTTCATGTGGTTGAGCAGAGCTGTTCTTTCTCTGCTTTAGGATAACATGCTCTTTTGTGATTCCTGTGACCGGGGTTTTCACATGGAATGTTGTGATCCGCCACTCACTCGGATGCCAAAAGGTAAGAGATACTTTCCGAAATCAAACTGGTGATAAGGGGCAGGTTAGTGAAAGCGCCTTTTAATCTACTTGGTTAAAGTGAAAGAATAGCTTGCGTCTTTCTCCTTTGTCTCGAGTGGAGAGCTGTCACCTAAGGATGGGGACAGTCCCTCCTGACGCTCCTATGTGGTGTGGCTTTAGTACTAGTTCCCTCTGTTTTCAGTGTTTAAGCGTCCACGAGGGTGAAGGTGTCCACTTACCAATTGTTGCCAGCCCTGTAGCTAGAGGGCAAAGTACTTGACTTATATAATACTTTGAAATATTTATTTCTTGAAGAAGTGAAATTCTGTTAGGTCATGTTGATTATATCACAACTCATAACCTTTGAGGGCTTAAAGCTGTTAGAGCCTCTGGTTTATCGAAAACCTCACAAAGTTTTATAATTTGCAAGCAAACAAGTGCCCAAATGAGAAGAATACAGCTTAAAACTGTTATTTTATTCTTTTGACACTTGTTCCCTGAAAGGTATTTACTTGAGACATAGTTGCCTGTTGTTTGGACTTCCATATTATCATATGCTTATACTTCCTTCAAAAAAAAGTAGTCTTCTCTGCTTTGTCATATCATAAAGTCCATTTTCAACTCTGGTTTTTGTGATTTATAGATTTTTTAAGTAAAATGCTTGTGAGATACTTTATGTCTCTTTAACGAAGTGTTTCCTGCTGATGGAAAGGGACTCAGCCCTAGCTGTAGCCAACTTACTCCACTTCAGGATTTTACTTGAGCCCTCGTGCCACTGCTGACGTTACCTTTTGAAGAGTCGCGTTTGTATGTGCTGGAAGAACAGGTGTCCCTCTTCCTACCTCTTCCATTTACTTGAATTTTCTTTCTTTATAGGCATGTGGATATGTCAGATATGTCGACCTAGGAAAAAAGGAAGAAAGCTTCTACAGAAGAAGGCAGCACAGATAAAACGGCGCTATGCTAACCCAATAGGACGCCCAAAAAACAGGTTAAAGAAACAAAACACGGTGTAAGTTGTACTTGTGGCCAGGTGAGGGGGAAGAGACAGGGCCTTCTCCGTAGCGCAGGCTTCACTTGTTGGCGTTTGGAAAAGGAGATTGACTTTTATGTAATGATAATAATGGCTAATGCTTACTGAGCCCTTAACAGAGGGCCAAGGCACCCCCTGTTCTAAGTACTTTACATGTATTAAATCATTTAATTCTTTCCACAGCCCAGGGAAGTAGGAACTGTTGGTACTCTGATTTTTCAAAGGAGGAAGCTATAGCATAGAGCAGTAACTTGCATAGTTTATAGTAAGTGTTGAACTGAGATTAAAACCCCAGTAGGCTGGCACCAAAGTCTGGCTCTTAGCTGTTACCTTAAATTTTCTCTTTTACCTGAAAAACAAGGAAGAAAAAATTACATTTTTTGAAGCATTTCAAAGATTCTTCTCTTAATGTTACCTCAGTAGTTTGTGTTGTATGTACAAATTGCTGGATAGCTTCTCTTCTTCTCATATTCTCTTCTTCTCATAGCTAAGTCCCATTTCTATGTCCTAAAGTAAAATAATGTGACTTTTTCACCTATTAGCAGAAATCAGGAATATAATTAACTCTTGTGGACTAGAAAACTGGGCTAGGTCTGGAGGAGGTGGGGCAAGATTCAGTAGCTAATTTTGTCTTTTTTTTTTTGAAGTATCTCTCCATTAATTCACCTTCGATGATATGTAAACTACCTTTAAGCCTGTCAACCTCTCCTAAAATTTACCCACCTTTTCTATACTTAAGACTATCTTGAAGGTGATATAACTGAAGTGAATGGGCTTTAGCAGTTTGAAATACATAGAACCAGTACTGTAATTCATGCTTTTAAATCTTACATCAAGCTTTAATTTTCCTATAAAAAGATCTTTTGATTCCTGGCTTGCAGAGAGTAACCCATCCTTATGTTGAGAGGTAAGAGTCTAACTCTGAGTTGGTGCAGAGATCCTAGGAAGAGCCTTCATACCGGGAAGGGTCTTAGGTTTTCTGTGGTACAACTCTCATTGTGTAGATAAAGACACTGTTGTTTAGAGAGAATGTGGTTTGTCCAAGATGTGCAGAAAGTAAGTGGCAAAGTTATGACTCACATATGCCGTCTGACTCCTGGCCTAGGATTCTTTTCATTATAAAATGCATAGGCTTCCCAGAAGTGGATGTTTCTAATAATATTACTTCTTAATCATATAATATTTATTACAGTTTATGGAATATTCTTAACAATATGGAACTAAAAAATACAGTTGTAGATATTTACTGTATGTTATGTATTAAACAGAAACCTTATACAGATTTCTTTTTAATCGCTCCCCCTTTCCCTGTTTGATTCCTTAGGTCAAAAGGTCCCTTCAGCAAAGTTCGAACAGGCCCTGGAAGGGGTCGGAAACGTAAAATCACTCTCTCCAGCCAGTCAGCATCGTCATCAGAAGAAGGATACTTAGAGCAAATAGATGGCTTGGACTTCTGCAGAGATGGCAGTGTCCCCTTGAAGTTCAATAAGAAAACCAAAGGGCTCATCGACGGCCTTACCAAATTCTTTACCCCTTCTCCCGATGGGCGTAAGCCTCGGGGGGAAGTGGTAGACTATTCTGAGCAATACAGAGCTAGGAAAAAGGGCAGCAGAAAGCCAAGTACTTCAGATTGGCCCACAGGTAAGGTCTGCTCTGCTGGAGACAAAAGTATGCCAGAGGCTGTTATTTGGAATAGCACTACTTATCTGGAGTAGATTTATATTTGACTTATTAAAAATCGGTCTTGGAATATGAGAATATGCTCAAGGTCGTGGATTTAGGTGGGACTCAGGTGATAACAAGGCAGGAATTTAGAACCTAGAGATGAAGCTGGAGAATGGACAAGTAGGAGTTTTAGAGAAAAGAAGATGCTTTTTTTGGTGGAAGCACAAAGAATCTGCCTACAGAAATGTGGGTTATAACCTTGACTCAGGCATAACTTTATATTTCATAAATGACAAAATAAATCGTGATGAACTTCGTAATGCTTGTTTTTATTCCTGGAAGGAATCTGCAAAGAGTGTGGGTAAATAGACTTCTGTTAATCTGAGCATACGTGAAAGACCAAGTTATTTGGAAATACGATGAGGTCATTGGTTTTTTTACTTCAGATCTTGGCAGATACAGTTGTAATTTTTCATGGATCATACTTAGAGAGCCACAGCTTCAGACCGTTTGCCTACGTTTCAGGCTAAGTTCTCTCATTTTCAAATTGGATAAGATCTGTGAAGAAGAGTTAAAAGTATAGCAGATAATTCAGGTCAGAGGAGACAGTGCTGATAAGCTGGTCTCATCGCTGTGGAGCTGACAGCACCCGATCGTGTGAAGGAAGTAGGAAGGGCTCTGGGCAAAGTCAAAGAGTGAGAGTGGACTGTCAGGTCATGGGCTGTTACGTGCCGGGGTGGTGCCTCATGGGCTGCAGGGGGCCGTCTGAACTCTGATCCCTTCCCCCTGACTGTCCCACCGGGAATTGTACTCCCCACTCCATGTCATTCCTGCTTCTATAAAGGATGGACCAGGCCACTGCAGGAGGGAAAGATCCTCCTCCTTGTCCGACCCGCCCCCCTTTTATGCTGTATTGATTGACTTTTCACCTGAGTGGCAATCAGCTAATTACAGTTTAGGCTTTCACTTTTCATGTCTTTATCAGCCATGTAGACTGAAGATAAGGCCCACTCTGAGTACATTTATCTGAGAAAACATGCAGGCCGTTCAGGTTGGACTTAGGAAAGAATCTCATAAAGCAGAGGGTGATAAAAGGCATTTCTGAATTAACCATTTCACTAGAGGTAGATTATTAGAAGAATCTACTGGAAAGTGTTAGAAATTTTCTATCAGACCAAATGTATCAAGTGTGTGGAGAACCACTGCAGGGTTTCAGGCATGGCTTTGGCTTGAACGGGCTCTGTCATTTTGTCCCTGAGCTGTAGTTCCGGAGGCAGCCTGCACCATCTGGTAGAGCGCAGGGAGGGCTGTACCTGATCTGGGCCTGCGTCCAGCTGTGGCACGCGCTAGGGGGCAGTGAAGGCTCAGAGTATCTTCAGATCAGACATGTGTATTTCAGTTTAGGAATATGGTGGAGAGTGAGCCCCTGTCCTGTTCCTTCTTCCGCGAAATGAGTAACTGTGCATACAGTTGATTTTTGAAAAGAACTCTAACCCTAACCCTAACCCTAACGGGTCTCTTCAGCCACACGCATTCAGAGAAGCTGCAGGACCACACTGATGTCATTTTCAAGTGCAAAGGCTAATGCTCTTCTCCCCCAGTACTCCTCTCGCTCATTTCTGTACCCATTTGAGGAAGGTGCGTCATTTAGTGAATGCTTATTTTAATTTCTCGTACTTTCCCAGAGGGTTACTGCCTGTGATCCTCAGGCTTTGGAGTTTGTGCTTTAAACGGGCACCCAGAATGGGAGGGGAGTTGGGGAGTTGGCACTGGGCATCAGTTAACCACTTGAAATTGACTGTTTGTTGAGATAAGAATGGGTTGGCCTTATGAAGACTGTGGAATCATTGACAATTTTAAGAGGAGCAAACTTTTCTTGTTTTGCTCTGAAGTAATGAAAATTATGTCTTGCTATAACATAAACTTCTTCCATGCTACCAAAGAATGAAAAAGCAACATTTGTGTGTTGACATGTGTTAAAAGTTTTATATTCTTTTTATTTCAGAACAGACTGCATATTCCTTAGACCTTTTTCCTGTTGTACTTTATATATATATATATATATATATATGTATGTACTTTATATATATATATATATATGTTGTACTTTATATATATATATATATATGTATGTATGTATATGCTGAAATATAAACTTGTTTAATGAAGTTTAGTTATGTAATATTTTTAAAAAGCTTTTAAGTCAATTCAGGGTTTTCATTATAAGGCAGATATAATATGTACATATCCTTTATTGACTAGTATCTTTCTGGAAGTCAGCTTAGTGTTGTCCTTTTCTCTTTTATATAAATAATATTAAGACTTTTGAAATTTGTTCTAGTTTGTGTGCTGAACTCATGGTAGCATGAATAACATGTAAGCCCTTTCTTAACATGCAGACAATCAGGATGGCTGGGATGGCAAACAGGAAAGCGAGGACCGGCTTTTTGGGAGCCAGGAAATCATGACTGAGAAGGATATGGAATTGTTTCGTGACATCCAAGAACAAGCCCTGCAGGTAAAGTTGAATATTCACCTTGGACAATCAGTTTGTTCGGGGGTAAGAAGCAGAGGATTAATTATATTGTGCGTAAAGCAGTAGTAGTTTATTCGTCCATCTGGTCTGGTGTGGTTTGTGCGTGTACATTGTCTGCTGGTTAAGGTGTTCTTTCCAAACCCATGGTAATTGGTTTGGTTTTGCAGATAAACACATTGCTTTAACTACCAGTATCAAATGAGCTTGGTTTATTTTCTGTCTTATATGAAGAAGAGTTTAGGATTTGACTGGCACACAACTAAAAACCAAACCTCTCTCAGGTGATGAAACACATATTCGTTAACTCAGGAAATATTTATTAAATGCTTGTGCCTTAATGCTTTGTTGACACATAGCAAGATATAAACGTGCAGACACAGAGCCTGCTTATGTGCCAGCTGCTGGAGATGCCAGAGTAAATGACAGGATTCCTTCTCCAGCCAGGAGAGACTTGTAAATAGATAATTTCCTTAATGTGGAAGTTTAATTATAGAATACATGAAGTGTGGGGAGTCAGAGAGGATTCACTGAGGGGAAATACCACTTGAGCTGGTCTTAGAAATGTAAAGGATTTGATCAGGATGACAAGGAATGTGGTCTCAATAATTAGGAAAAACGGGAGTGCAAAGACTTGGAAGTATTCTTTGAAACGCAGAGAACAATGGTGTAGATAATGACAGGAGAAAAGATAGGAAGAGTGCGGTGTGGATCCTGAAGACTCTTAGATTTTGTTTATCTTTTGTCTTGCTCCTTTGCCACCAACCCACTGTGTAAGCCAAGTTGAGTTCTGTCTCTTATCTTGAAATTAAGAATTTGTAAGGCCACTGCTGGGGATTCCTGTTGTGTCGGTGACACTCTTTGGATTCAGAGACCCACTAGTGAACAGATTATGTTTTTTTTTTTAATTGGAGGATAATCGCTTTACAGCGTTGTGTCACTTTCTGCCATACAGCACAGTGCGTCAGCCGTGTGTGTGCAGATGCCCCTCGTTGCTGAGCCTCCCTCCCACCCACCCCCCGCCCCCACGCCCGAGGTCATTGCCGAGCTGGCCTCCCTGTGTTGTCCCTCCCACCCCATCCCCCCGCCCGAGGCCATCGCCGAGCTGGCCTCCCTGTGTTGTCCCGCAGCTGCGTCTCGGCAGCTGTTCATTTTGCACATGGTAGTGTGTATGTCGGTGCTCCTCTGTCCGTCTGTCCTGCCCTCTCTTTCCCCCACCGTGTCCGCAAGTCTGCTCTCTACGTCTGCGCCTCCATTCCTATGCATTTTTGAAAAATAAAAACAGCAGTATGAATATTCAGGAAACATTTACTCAACATTTCACCATCTTAGGACTTAACCAGGTTTGGCTTTGAGTCGGGCGATCTGGGTTCAAGCCTTGGTCTTTTACTGCCTTATACTTCAGACAACTTGCTTATCCTCTAAAGGCATGTTCTTTTCCTGACAATAAGTAAAAAAAAAAAAAAAGTATTAGAGGTACTCTAGTAGGAGTTTACATGGTGTTTAGTGGGAATTCAAAGGAGAGAGTAGTTTCTTCACTTTTTAAAAAAAAATTTTTTCTTTTTAATTTATTTTTTTATTGAAGGGTAATTGCTTTACAGAATTTTGTTGTTTTCTGTCAAACCTCAACATGAATCAGCTGTATGTGTACCTATATCCCCTCCCTTTTGAACCTCCCTCCCATCTCCCACCCCGTCCCACCCCTCTAGGTTGATAGAGAGCCTCTGTTTGAGTTTCCTGAGTCACACAGAAAATTCCCAGTGGCTATTTAACATGTGGTAATGTAAGTTTCCATGTTACTCTCTCCATACATCTCACCCTGTCCTCCCCTCTCCCCGTGTCCATAAGACTATTCTCCATGTCTATTTCTCCATTGCTGCCCTGTAAATAGATTCTTCAGTACTGTTATTCTAGATTCTGTATATATGTATTAGAATACAATATTTATCTTTCTCTTTCTGACTCACTTCACTCTGTATAATAGGTTCTAGGTTCATCCACCTCATCAGAACTGTGACTCATATGTGTTCCTTTTTTATGACTGAGTAAGACTGCATTGTGTATATGTACCACAACTTCTTTATCCGTTCATCTGTCGATGGACATTTAGGTTGCTTCCATGTTCTAGCTATTGTAAATAGTGCTTCAGTGAAAAATGAACATGTGTCTTTTTCAATTTTGGTTTCCTCAGGGCATATGCCTAGGAGTGGGATTGCTGGGTCATATGCTGCTTCTGTTCCTAGTTTTTTAAGGAATTTGCATACCATCTTCCATAGTGGCTGTATCAATTTACATTCCCACCAACAGTGGAACAGCGTTCCCTTTTCTCCACACCCTCTCCAGCATTTATTGTTGGTAGACATTTTGAGGATGGCCATTCTGACTGGTGTGAGGTGATATCTCATTGTAGTTTTGATTTGCATTTCTCTAATAATGAGTGATGTTGAGCATCTTTTCATATGTTTGTTAGCCATCTGTGTGTCTTCTTTGGAGGAATGTCTGTTTAGGTCTTTCCCCCACTTTTTGACTGGGTTATTTATTTTTCTGGCATTGAGTTGTATGAGCTGCTTGTATATTTTGGAAACTAATGCTTTGTCAGTTTTTTCATTTGCTATTATTATCTCCCATTCTGAGCGTTGTCTTTTCACCTTGCTTATAGTTTCCTTTGCTTTGCAAAGCCTGTAAGTTTAATCAGGTCTCACTTGCCCACACTGTTTACTTTTGTTTTTATTTCTGTTACTCTAGGTGGTGGGTCGTAGAGGATCTTGCTTTATGTCATTGAGTGTTCTGCCTATGTTTTCCTCTAAGAGTTTTATAGTTTCTGATCTTAGAGTTAAGTCTTTAATCTGTTTTGAGTTGATCTTTGTGTAGGTGTTAGGAAGTGTTCTAATTTCATTCTTTTACATGTAGCTGTCCAGTTTTCCCAGCACCATTTTTTGAAGAGGCTGTCTTTGCCCCATTGTATATTCCTGCCTCCTTTGTCCTGAGAAGGCAATGGCACCCCACTCCAGTACTCTTGCCTGGAGAATCCCATGGATGGAGGAGACTGGAAGGCTGCAGTCCATGGGGTCACTGAGGGTCAGACACGACTGAGTGACTTCAGTTTCACTTTTCACTTTCACGCATTGGAGAAGGAAATGGCAACCCACTCCAGTGTTCTTGCCTGGAGAGTCCCAGGGACGGGGGAGCCTGTTGGGCTGCAGTCTGTGGGGTTGCACAGAGTCAGACACGACTGAAGTGACTTAGCAGCAGCCTCCTTTGTCATAAATAAGGTACCCATAGGTGCATGGGTTAATTTCTGGGCTTTCTATCTTGTTCTATTGGTCTGTATTTCTGTTTTTGTGCCAGTATCATACTGTCTTGATGACTGTAGCTTTGTAGTATTATCTGAAGTCAGGAAGGTTGACGCCACCAGCTTCATTCTTCTTCCTCAAGACTACTTTGGCTATTCGGGGTCTTGTGTGTTTCCATATGAATTGTGAAATTTTTTGTTCTAGTTCTGTGAAAAATGCCATTGGTAATTTGATAGGGATTGCATTGAATCTGTAGATTGCGTTTGGTAGTATAGTCATTTTCACAATATCGATTCTTCCTACCCAGGAACATGGGTATCTGTTCTATCTATCTGGACTATCTCTCCATCTGTTTATGTCATCTTTGATTTCTTTCATTAGTGTCTTATAATTTTCTGTGTACAGTTCTTTTGTCTCCTTAGGTAAGTTTCAGTTCAGTTCAGTTGCTCAGTCGTGTCCAATTCTTTGTGACCCCATGAATCGCAGCACTCCAGGCCTCCCTGTCCATCACCAACTCCTGGAGTTTACCCAGACTCATGTCCATCGAGTCAGTGATGCCATCCAGCCATCTCATCCTCTGTCGTCCCCTTGTCCTCCTGCCCCCAATCCCTCCCAGCATCAGGGTCTTTTCCAATGAGTCAACTCTTCACATGAGGTAAGTTTACTCCTAGATATTTAATTCTTTTTGTTGCAGTGGTGAATGGGATTGATTCCTTAATTTCTCTTTCTGATTTTTCATTGTTAATGTATAGAAATGCAAGCGATTTCTGCGTATTGATTTTGTATCCTGCAACTTTGCTAAATTCACTGATTAGCTCTAGCAATTTTCTGATACTGTCTTTAGGATTTTCTATGTACAGTAACATGTCGTCTGCAGACAGTGAGAGCTTTACTTCTTTTCCAATCTGGATTCCTTTTATTTCTTTTTCTTCTCTGATTGCTGTAACTAAGACTTCCAGAGCTATGTTGAATAATAGTGGTGAAAGTGGACACTGTTGTCTTGTTCTTGATTTTATGGGGAATGCTTTCCATTTTTCACCATTGAGAATAACGTTTGCTTTAGGCTTATCGTATATGGCCTTTACTATGTTGAGGTAGGTTCCTTCTGTGCCCATTTTTTGAAGAGTTTTAATCATAAATGGGTGTTGAATTTTGTCAAAGCTTTTTCTGCATCTATTGAGATTATCATATGGTTTTATCACATGGTTTTTATCTTTAAGTTTGTTAATATGGTGTATCACATTGATTGATTTGCGTATATTGAAGAATCCTTGCATTCCTGGAATAAACCCAACTCGATCATGGTGTATGAGATTTCTGATGTGTTGCTGAATTCTGTTTGTTAAAATTGTGTTGAGGACTTTTGCATCTATGTTCATCAATGATACTGGCCTGTAGTTTTCTTTTTCTGTGTTGTCTTTGTCTGGTTTTGGTATCAGGGTGATGGTGGCCTTGTAGAATGAGTTCGGAAGTGTTCCTTCCTCTGCAATTTTTTGAAAGAGTTTTAGAGGGATAGGCATTAGCTCTTCTCTGAATGTTTGATAGAATGCTCCTGTGAAGCCATCTGGTCCCGGGCTTTTGATTTTGGGGAGATTTTTAATCACAGCTTCAGTTTCAGTGCTTGTAATTGGGTTGTTCATAATTTCTATTTCTTCCTGGTTCAGTCTTGGAAGATTGAACTTTTCTAAGAATCTGTCCATTTCTTCTAGGTTATCCATTTTATTGCCATATAGTTGTTCATAATAGTCTCTTTATAATCCTTTGTATTTCTGCATTGTCTGTTGTAACCTCTCCTTTTTCATTTCTAATTTTGTTGATTTGATTCTTCTCTCTTTTTTTCTTGATGAGTCTGGCTAAAGGTTTGTCAATTTTGTTTGTCTTCTCAGAGAACTTTTAGTTTTATTAATCTTTACTCTTGTTATGGAGAAGGTGATGGCACCCCATTCCAGTACTCTTGCCTGGAAAATCCCATGAATGGAGGAGCCTGGAAGGCTGCAGTGCATGGGGTCACTGAGGGTCGGACACGACTGAGCGACTTCCCTTTCACTTTTCACTTTCATGCATTGGAGAAGGAAATGGCAGCCCACTCCAGTGTTCTTGCCTGGAGAGTCCCAGGGACGGGGAGCCTGGTGGGCGGCCGTCTGTGGGGTCGCACAGAGTCGGACACGACTGAAGTGACTTAGCAGCAGCAGCAGTGTGTATATGTGGAGAAGGCAATGGTAACCCACTCCAGTGTTCTTGCCTGGAGAGTCCCAGGGACGGGGAGCCTGGTGGGCTGCCGTCTCTGGGGTCGCACAGTCGGACACGACTGAAGCGACTTGGCAGCAGCACTCTTGTTTATTTCATTTCTTGTCCGTTTATTTCTGCTCTGATCTTTATGATTTCTTTCCTTCTACTAATTTTTTTTTGTTTTTGTTGTTGTTCTTTTTCCAGTGTAGGTGTAAACTTAGGTTGTCTATTCAATGTTTTTCTTGTTTCTTGAGGTAGGATTGTATTGCTATAAACTTCCATTAGAACTGCTTTTGCTGCATCCCATAGGTTTTGAGTTGTCATGTTTTCATTGTTACTTGTTTCTAGAAATTCTTTGATTTCCCTTTGGATTTCTTCAGTAACCTGTTAGTTATTTAGAACGTGTTGTTTAATCTCCATGTGTTTGTGTTTCTTACAGTTTTTTTTTTTTTTTTCTTGAAATTGATATCTAGTCTCATAGCATTGTGGTTGGAGAAGATGCTTGATATGATTCAATTTTCTTAAATTTACTGAGGTTTGATTTGTGGCCCAAGATGTGGTCTGTCCTGGAGAGTGTTCCGTGTGCACTTGAGAAGAAGGTTATTCTTCTGCATTTGGATGGAGTGCCCAGAAGATATCAATGAAATCCATCTCATCTTATGTATCATTTAAGATTATGTTTCCTTATTAATTTTCTCTTTTGATCTGTCCATTGGTGTGAGTGGGCTGTTAAAGTCTCCTGCTATTATTATGTTACTGTCAATTTTTCCTTTTATGTGTTCGTGTTTGTCTTATGTATTGAGATGCTCCTATGTTGGGTGCATAGATATTTACAATTATTATATCTTCCTCTTGGATTGATCCCTTGATCATTATGTAGTGTCCTTCCTTATCTCTTGTAATCTTTATTTTAAGGTCTATTTTTTCTGATAGGAGGACTGCTACTCCAGCTTTCTTTTGCTTCCCATTTGCATGGAATGTATTTTTCCATCCTCTAACTTTCATTCTGTATGTGTCTTGAGGTCTGAAGTGGATTTCTTGAAGACAGCATATATATGGGTCTTGTTTTTGTATCCATTGAGCCAGTCTGTGTCTTTTGCTTGGAGCATTTAATCCATTTACATTTAAAGTAGTTATTGATATGTCTGTTCCTATTGCTATTTTCTTAATTGTTTGGGGTTGATTTTGTAGATCTTTTTTCTTCTCATATTTCCTGACTATGTATTGTTGTAAGGTTTGTTTGGTGGTACTGAATTCTCTTAACTTTTGCTTGTCTGAAAAGCTTTTTATTTCTCCATCAATTTTGAATGAGATCTTTGCAGGTACAGTAATCTTGGTTGTACTTTCAGTACTTGCTGGGTTGAGTAATCTTTCGGTAGTTTAAATATATCCTGCCATTCCCTACTGGCCTGCAGAGTTTCTGCTGAAAGATCAGCCGTTAAGTGTATGGGGTTTCCCTCGTATGTTACTTGTTGCTTCTCCCTTGCTGCTTTTAGTATTTTTTCTTTGTGTTTAGTCTTTGTTAGTTTGATTACTATGTGTCTTGCCATGTTTCTCCGTGGGTTTATCCTGTATGGTACTCTGTGCCTCTTAGACTTGATTGACTATTTCTTTTTCCATATTGGGAAAATTTTCAACTATAATCTCTTCAAAAATTTTGTCATACTCTTTCTTTTTCTCTTCTTTTTCTGAGATCCCTAAAATTCAAATGTTTGTGCATTTGATATTGTCCCAGGGGTCTCTGAGACTGTCCTCAGTTCTTTTCATTCTTTTTGCTTTATTCTGCTCTTCAGAAGTTATTTCCACCATTTTATCTTTCAGCTCACTGATTCGTTCTTCTGCTTCAGATATTCTGCTGTGATTCCTTCTAGAGTATTTTTAATTTCAGTAATTGTGTTGTTTGTCTCTGTATGTTTATTCTTTAATTCTTATAGGTCTTTGTTAATTGATTGTTGCATTTTCTCCATTTTGCTTTCAAGGTTTTTGATCATCTTTACTATCATTATTCTGAATTCTTTTTCAGGTAGTTTGCCTATTTCCTCTTCATTTATTTGGACTTCTGTGTTTCTAGTTTGTTCCTTCATTTGTGTGTTATTTCTCTGCCTTTTCATTATTTTTTTTTAACATACTGTGTTTGAGGGCTCCTTTTCCCAGGCTTCAAGGTTGACTTCTTTCTTCCTTCTGGTTTCTGGGCTCCTAAGGTTGGTCCAGTGGTTTGTGTGAGCTTCGTATAGGGTGAGATTTGTGCTGAGTTTTTGTTGGTTCGTTTTTCCTCTGACGGGCAAGGCTATGTGAGGTGGTGATCCTGTCTGCTGATTACTGGGTTTGTACTTTTGTTTGTTTGTTGTTTAGCTGCGGTGTCCTTCGCAGGGTGCTGCTGGTGGTTGGCTGACGCCGGCTCTCGTATGCAGGTGGCTTCCTTTGTGTGAGTTCTCACTTATCCTCTCCCTGGGGTTAGTTCTCTGGTAGTCTAGGGTTTTGGCGTCAGTGCTCCCACTCCAAAGGCCCAGGGCTTGATCTCAAGTTTTGCGTGGTTCTCTGTCTTCGTTTCCTCTGGTCGGGTCCTCCTGTTGGCTCTCAGCCGGTGTCTTGTGTGCACTTCTGTGTCTGAAGGTGTGTTCCTGACGTATCCGTGGAGAGAGATGTCCTCCACGTCCACATGCTCCTCCACCATCTTGTTCGGTCAGGTTGTCGTTTCTTCACTTTTTAAGAACCTTTTTTCCTGAATTAAGTTGCAGATGTATACTAATGCTTTTTACTCCTATTTACTTGTGTGTATTTCCTAAAAGCAAGGAAATTCTTATAGGTGACCACAGTGCAGTCCAGATCAGGAGTTTACACCCATGAAACATGTTATCTAATCTGGAGACTTGATTCAGATTTCACCAGTTGTACTGCTAATTTTCTTTATAGCAAAAGGAAAGGAAGCCTTGTCCTGGTCAACTAGCCAACTGAGGATTGTGTGTTTTGTTTACTCATAATGTCTCCTATTCTCCTTTACCCTGGAACAGTTTCTCAGTCTTTTTCATGCCCTTGACATTTCTAATGAGTGCAGGTCGTTTATTTTGTAGAACATCCACGGTGGTGACGTGTCCTTTGATCACTTGGTTACAGTGATATCATGCCATGTTTCTTATCTGTGAACTCATTTGCCCTCTGTAATTAAGTAATTTTGGGGTATATACTTTGTTTAAATATGTGCTGTTTCTCATCAGATTTTATCCACTAGACTTTGTTGGTTGCTTTAGATGGAATTAGATGATTTTCTAATTCCATCATATGTTTTTTAATTGGCATACTAATATAAAGAAGAGCTTTTCCTTTTTTCTATCTATCCATCTTTCCATCCATCTGTCTATCTGTGACTTATAGATTCTTATTTTATGAGTTATCTTATCATTTGTTGTTACTGGTATTTATTTAGATGCTCAGGTTGTTCCAGATTTGGGCAGGGAGAGCTTCTTTGTGTGTGTGTGTGTGTGTGTGTGTGTGTGTGTGTGTGTGTGTGTTACTTTGTCCAATTTATTCATTTGGTGATTTTTAAAGTTGAGGTATAATTGACCTCAATTTTATATAACTGTAAAAAAGTTTCAAGTGTACAATGAAATGATTCAATATTTGTATAGCCCATATTCATATCTGCTTTTTAGCCACAGCAATATATCCTAGGCTCCTGTTGTTCACACTGTAGATTCAGCCATTTCTCTGAGAATCCCTGGTTCCTTTTAGTGGAGAATGGGCATCAGCAGTAGTTCTGTTCTTTTACTTTCTCAGGCCCAAAGAAGTGTCATCCTTGATTTTTTCTGCATATCCTGTACATGTTCAGTTCATCAGCACATCCTATTGGTCCTACCTCCAGAATGTCTCCAAAATATGACTGCTGCTTTCCCCACCCACCTTCTTAGCCTGAGCTGCCCTCCTTTCCTCTTGGGCTGCTGTGATGTCTCCATACTCATGTGCTTGCTTCCACTCCTGCTGCTCACCCCTGTGTCTGAGCTGTATTCTTTACACAGGGGCTAGAATAAATGTTTTCAGACTTTCCACTCTGCTCAGAAAGCCTGTAGGGTCATTCAGTCCTGCTGAGACTATTTAAAGAGACCCACTGTGGCCGTGTTCCTGCCTTCCTCTTGCACATCGTCCTCCCATTCTGGCCCTTGTTGACACGTCACCAGCCACCGACCTCCTCTGTCTTCCTCAGGTGCACCAGGCGCACTTGGCCTCGGAGCCTTTGCACTTCCTGCTCCCGGTCTGCGTGGCCCTTCCTCTGGTCCAGAGAGCGAGTCTGCTCACTGCTCACTCTGCTTAGGCCTCTGCTTCTGTCTTCTGGGTCACTCTTTGTCTCCCTACCTGCTTGCTTGTCCTACAAGGTGCTCAGCACTTACTTCTAAATGGAAACATTCATTTCTGGAATGCCAGTGCCTTGACATCAGGCGCTTTCTTTTTGGTCACTGCTTTATACTGAGTATTTGGAATATAGTAAAGGCTCAGTAAATATTTGTCTACTGAGTGGATATTTAAATAAAGTTTTCTGTTGGGTGAAATGAGTCAGAAGTTATAATAATAGGTGTGAAGAGAAGAGATATGAAGAGAAAGATGACTAGGGAAAGTTAAAAGGGGTGCTGAGCCTTGCTGAGGCCTAGTGGAGACAGTATGTTTCTTCCAGTGTTTTATTAAACTTGGGATTATCCGTGTACGAATCTGGCACCAAGGAAATAGGCAGCTAGACTTGTGCACCCTAACCTGTGCTGATTCTCGTAAGCACGCTCTGGAAATAGTGCACTGACGTTATGATGATATTTCTCCATGAAGTCCATTCGTTTAGAATTCACGTGCCTGGCCTGGAGCTAGAGCTATAGGGTAGACGGACAGTCATAGACTCTGCCTTCATGAAACGTTCAGTCTCATGAGTGCAACAGATAGTAAACAATTGTACAAGTAAGTCTCTTGTTACAAGCTTATAAGTAGTGGGAAGAAAGTAAGAATGTGGTGAGAGGGCATAGTAGACACTTCCTGTACCAGTCTCTGGTATTCCTAGGCAGTGATAATTCACACAGGGACTTAAAAGATGAGTAGAAAGTCAGCAAAGCAAAGAGCTACTGAGGAGAATGTTCCAGACATAGGGGGCTGCCTGTACACGTCTGGAGGCATAAAAGAACTTGGTACATTTGAGGAAATGAAAGAAGGCCAGGACAACCAGAGTACAATGAATAAAAGCCACAAAAGATGAAGTTGGAGAGAGAAAATGAGGACATAAGTTAGGATTGGAGTTTTTATTGCAATTGTAGTGGGAAGGTGTTGAATGATTTAAAAAGATTGTTTTTCCATTGTGTTTTATTGTAGGACATTGACTGTAGGTCCCTTATCCTTGCTGTTCATCTCTTTTGTGTACAGCAGCATAGAGCTGTCCCTTACCCCTTGGGTAACCATTAGTTTGTTTTCTATGTTTGTGTCTTATTTCTGGTTTTTAAATAAATCTGTGTCTTTTTTTTCTTTTTAGATTCTACAAATAATGATGTCATGATAATTCTTTTTTATGGCTGAGTAGTATTCCATTGTATGTATACACCACATCTTCTTTAATCATTGAATGATTTTAGCAAGGAAATAGAACAAATACGAATTAAATTTTCTTTTTTTAGCCACTATATGAATGGATTTAAATTCTTCATATTCCAAGCTAAGAGTAGAAGCAGGGAAACAAATGTAGAGGCTTTTTCAGTGATCGAGAAGGTGACTTAGACTAGAGAGGCGGCAGTGGAGATGGGGGAGAAGGAAATGAATTTAGAATCCTTTTCAGAGATGGAGTTGGTGTAACTTGGTAGGTTTGATGTGTAGTTTAAAGGAGTAAGGGGACGTCAAGAACAGCTTCCAGGCTCTCTGACCTAATGTCCTAGAGGAAGCGAGTTGAAGCAATGGCAGGACTCACTATTGATTAGATTAGATGATGTTTTTAAATAATAACAGCATTCATAAACATAGCATACAGAGTCATTTTGGAGAGCCTAGACATGCTGTAGTAGAAACTGCTTCAACCTTTGTTCCACAGATTTTGCAGGAAGATTTTATTACAGTGTCTTAGATGGCAATCCATCCAATCAGTAGTTCATCATATTTAAGTACCTACCCTGTTCTAGAAATTGCTAGGTGCAGGGCCTGTGAGTGAGACATAATTTGAATTCTCATAGAGCTTTAACCAGTCAGAAAAGCAGCTCCCAATAGTGATAGCTTATAGTGATGATCTTGAGCAATTAAATTTTGTGTGATACGTTACCTAATTAAGTCAGACATTATTGAAGTATTTCACAAGGTTTCTTTTTTTCACCCCTCCTTCAAAAAGGGTCATTTATTAATTGGTTTTGCTTTTTGTTTACTTTAAAAAAAAAAATACAGGAGAAGGGTATAGTTTGCCTGGTACTATCTTCCATCATTAGTGGCTATTCAGTGAACACTTCCATAAAAAACAGCCACCTCTTAAAAAAAACCAGAAGCAAAGAAATTGGTAGAATAGGGTTTTATTTGGAATTATCTTTCAAAAGTGATTTTGTGAACTTGGAAGGAATGGTTTTTCTTAGAAGATTCATCACTGAAAAGAAGCATTTGTATTTAAGTCATTACGTTGAAGAGCATGACAGCCTCCTCGAAATAAATAGAATGGTTTTTTACATAAAATATCACCAAATAGTGCATTATATTTCCTTAGTATTTTTAGTGCTTTCTAATTTTGAAGGATTTGATTGTGTGTGTGTGTTTCTAGAACACTAATAGCATTTTTGAAATAACTTTTTTCTTTGCATAAAGAATTTAACAGTTAATTAGAAATGAAATAAACTAGGTTCAGCAACTCTCTTCACTCTTAAGAGTTGTTATCCCTATTTAATTATTTTTTTCCTTGGAAAATATTTATCTTACAATTACCAAAATGCATGTAAAAGCATTGACATTTTACCCTCAATGTCCCAACTACCTAATCAGTCGGTCTCAAGCCAGAATGCACTTTAAAACCACCTTATCCTGCCTAGGCCCTGTTCAGATATTTATGAACTCCAGGGACTGGGGAGAAGGGCCCAGTATTAGGAAATGCTCTCTAGGTAGTTTTGTAATTTGAAACTGCTCGAAGATATGCATGCCTCTTAGCTACAGCTCCACTAGGAAAGTCAAGACGCAGAGGCCGTTCTCACTCTAAGCGGTGAGTTCTCACCCACAGTGACTGTCTGTAGCGTTCTGACAGTGGTGGACAGGTAAGGCGGTAACCAGGTAACCAGTAACCAGGTAAGGCAGTAACCAGGTAACCAGTAACCAGTGCGTGGAGCTTGTTCGGTGACTCTTCACCTTCTGCACAGCCCCACTGGGTACAGCCTGGGACATTCCTTACTCCTCTGGCCCAGCAGCTTCGTTGAGCCTGGTGTCAGGGCGCACATCTGGAGCTCCCGCCCACGTCGTGGCAGGTTTCTGGGTTGGTTTGAGTGCCCCACGGGCACACTTCTTGAAGTCTGCTCTACGGCTGCACTTGCGCATGTCCATGGTGTGTTCTCCGGGCACCACCTTGTTGATGGCCGACTGGCCTTTCTTCTTCTTGCTGCCCTTCTTTGTGGGAACCCTCCTGCCGGACTTGACAGTTTAGCAAAATTTTACTGAATATTCATTAAGATAGTGGTTAAAAGCCTAGGTATTAGAAATAAGCTGCCCAGGTTCAAATCCTGTCGAGTGACCTTTGTCAACTAAGTTACTTAATAGGTTTGTTGAAAGGATTAAATGAATTGATATTTGCCAAGCACTTGGTGTGTCACTCATGTGGTGAGCACTAAATCCATGCCGGTTTCTGCTAGCTATCTTAGTGGTGGGTGCTGGAAACCCACAGATACATAGAAAATGTGTCTCTGCTCTCCAGATAACATACATTTATAAAACAATAGTTGAAGCCTTGTGGTTAGCAATAGGAAGTCTTTTATTGTGTTCTAGGTTCACTACATTCAGCATTATGTGTCAGTTTTTGCATTTAATAAAATCTTGTTACTTGCTCCTGTTTCAAACATATGAAGAAATTGAAGCCTTTGAAGGATTATCATACCTGGAATTACATAGTTATTCAGTATCAGAATCAGCGTTTGAACCAGGCCGTGTGACTCCAGATCTTTAATCCTTAACTGCTAGTCTCTGGTAAATGTGCTTGAGATGCTGGGAGAATGACAGCAAGGCATCTGCCTAGGCTGTTCATGTCATCTTCAGGGAGCAGGTGATATTTGACTAGGGTGTTCAAAGAATGAATGAGAATTAGCTACTGGATGGGGAGAGGAGGGCATTTCTCATGGAATGGTTTGGGTGTGAGGAACGTTACTGAACACTTGAGCTGTGTGTAATTTCTTCGGTTGGCATTCAGTTAAGAGATGAAGTTGAAAAGGCGAGTACAGACCAGAAGACCGAGTCACGAAGATCCCATGGTCCATGTGAAGCCATCTGTACTTTGCTTTCTAGTTAACGGTGGTTCTTTAAAGTAGTTAAATAGCTCTTGAGGAGCTCCTGAAGAATTTATTTTAAAGAGGACGGCATGGTTGTATTTGCATTTAGAAACCTAGTTCTAGTGATGCAGTGTGAAGTGGGTCAAAGAAGCCCTCCAGTCCATTGCTCACAGTGGTCAGTGAGACGTGACCAGGGCCTGGATGAAGGCGGCGGGGGTCCAGTAGGCAGAGGTTGTGCGAAGGATTTAGGATAGGATGGGAAAGGTAGAGTGCTGGGTTGAGTTGAGGTTAAACGAAAGGACAGAACCACATAGTTCCCAGTGTTCTTTTTTGAGTAGATGATGATACTGGATGTGGGAAGGGGAGCTTCTTTGGATGGCCTCTCCCAATCGTGGTCACACACACTGGGGGCTTGTGCGAAGTCTAGACTGTCTTGTAAAAGGATGTGGTGATCAGGAGGGCTTCCAGGTAGGTTTGCCAGGTCATCAGCACACAGGTGACAGCTGAAACTGCATGGGTAATAGCTGAAGTTGTTAACATAGATAACGTTCATTTAACAGTAAACGTTACTGGGTACTGGTTACCTTGTGTACCATTAGGCACTAGAGAGAAAACAGGGACCAAAGCAGACTTTAAAAAAAAAAATTCGTATTCTCAGGAGCTAACAGTTTAGTAGTGGGGATGGATTAAAGTAAATACTGTATCATGTGGTAACGTTATGGGGAAAAAGCACGGGGTGGGGGGCAGAGAACTCTGAGGGGAGGGATGGATTTGTGCAGTTTTGAATTGTTGGGTTAGGGACTGTCCACCATGTAGCAGAAGGCTGAGCAAGGTGAGGGAGTGAACAGCAGAGTACTGGAATCGCAGGCTGTGGGCAGGGGCTTGTGCCTGGTACAGTCCAGGAGATACACGAAGGCCACGTGCTCGCTGACACTTGGTATTTTCTGGGGGTTTATTTATTTATTTATTTTTAGTAGCCGTCCTAATGGGTGTGAATGGGTGTGATGTACAGTTGCATTTCCCTGGTGACTAGTGATGTTGAACATCTTTTCATGTGCATATTGCCCATCTGTGTATATATCTTCTTTAGAGAATGAAAATTGATTAGAAGTCATTATATTGTAAGATCTTATCCTAATTCAGTTGTTTGGCAAAACATAATCTGAACTGATTTGAGACTATATATATATGTATGCTGCCGCTAAGTCGCTTCAGTCGTGTCCGACTCTGTGCGACCCCATAGACGGCAGCCCACCAGGCTCCCCCGTCCCTGGGATTCTCCAGGCAAGAGCACTGGAGTGGGGTGCCATTTCCTTCTCCAACGCATGAAGGTGAAAAGTGGAAGTGAAGTCGCTCAGTCGTATCTGACTCTTCACGACCCCGTAGACGGCAGCCCACCAGGCTCCCCCGTCCCTGGGATTCTTCAGGCAAGAACACTAGAGTGGGTTGCCATTTCCTTCTCCAGTGCATGAAAGTGAAAAGTGAAAGTGAAGTCGCTCAGTCACGTCCGACTCTTCACGACCCCATAGACTGCAGCCCAGCAGGCTCCCTCGTCCCTGGGATTCTCCAGGCAAGAACACTGGAGTGGGTTGCCATTTCCTTCTCCAGTGCATGAAAGTGAAGTCGCTCAGTCGTGTCCGACTATTAGCGACCCCATGGACTGCAGCCTACCAGGCTCCTCTGTCCATGGGATTTTCCAGGCAAGAGTACTGGAGTGGGGTGCCGTTGCCTTCTCCCAAGAACACTGGAATGTATATATATTCTTTGTTGTGTCAGTTGCTCAGGCGTGTCCGCTCTTCGTGACCCCCATGGTCCGTGAAATTCTCCAGGCAAGAATACTGGAGTGGTTTGCCATTCCCTTCTCCAGGGGATCTTCCTGACCCAGGGATCAAACTTGGGTCTCCTACATCGCAGACAGATTCTTTACCATCTGAGTTACCAGGGAAGCCCAATATATTCTTTAGTTATCCTATGAATATATGAATATTCATATGCTTTGCTGAAGAAATATGAAGGTATCTGATTATGCAGTGTTGTCCCAAACCCTGCTGAGGCTGTTGATTTAAGATACATATATGTACTGTAACACTTTTCTAACGAGAAAAGTTCACAATTCCAAAGCACATTCTATTCCAAGCGTTTTGGATAAGAGGCTGTGGATGTGTACTTTGGAAAGCTAAGTTCTAGTTCAAAAAAATTTACAAACTTTTGGAGTTCAGAAATTAATTAGTTGAGGGCTCCCCATACGTTCTGTCTCACCTTGTACCTGGTTGGTTCTTTCTGTTTGTGCTTCACTCTTGCTGTTCCTGTGCTGTCCTTCTCCCTCGACTTCTCTGAGCCTTGTTTCTCACCCCACACCCCTCCCCGTCTGTGAAGTGGGCATGTGTTTCCTGCTTTGAGGACTGGATTGTGGGGAATGAAGGAGATGACAGTGCGAGATGCAGGGTCTGCACAGGAGGTACCCCACACATACTGAGGCTCTTTCTTCCCAGTTCATGCTCTCTCCATTTCACAGCTTATGACTTCATTCTTACACATCTCTTTCATCAGGTAACTTTTAATCCTTAAGGAACAGGATTGTTTTTTATTAAAGTTTTCATGGGAAATGTCCCAGTGTCAGAAAGACATATCTTCTCCCACCATTGCACATTCTCGTGCTGATACTAAGGGGAATCCTACCTTCCATTCCCACCTCAAAGTGTCATTCCCACAGGGAATGGAAAAGAGATGTCTGACGGGAGGGGCAGGGCTGTGTCAACTTCAATTGTAATTTTCCTTTTGTACCAGATCTAGGCTGGGGGTCAGTGTATACAAGAGTGGTCTCTCGCTATTGGATGGAAGTGGAGTTTTTTGCAGAAAAGTAACAACCTTTTCTCCAAAATTGCTGGTAATAAGTTTCATTCTCTAGAATAGGCATATTTAAAGTTACCTCTTTTGATTTAGTCCAATTACTAGTGCATTCAGTGTCCCCTCCCGTATTTTCTTAGGTTGGACAGTCCATTCTGGCCCAGAATGTGTGTTTTGTTTTAGCTGTTTAGGCGTATTCAAATGAGAAGGAAGGCACAGGGTGGCAGCACCCAAGTTAAAAGCTTAAAAAAAACTTATGTGCTCTTGATTTGTTAAATACCTGCTACTTTGGAAAGTTGCATATTTGATGACATCTTGACTGAAATTTAAACATGAAATCAAAGATAACTTTGTAATTCAGACTTGGCAGTTTGGTTTTGGCAAGGCCTGGGTTAACGGGCGGTTGGGCGCACCTGCTCCTTCCTGGCTGCACAGCCTTTGTTGCTTCTGCACGCTGGCTCAGAGGCTCCTTTCGCAAGGGAGCTGGAGGGTGGCCGGCGCGTTTCCTAGTGCAGGAGGCCGAGGGCCCTGAAGGCAGGGAGGTGTGCCGTGCCTCCGGCCTTCCGCAGACCGCAGGTGGCGGCGATGTGCAAGCAGTTGTACTGGAGCTGGGTGTCCACCTTCGCGTCAGGCATCCGCCTGGAGGAGCGCGCGGCCGCGGACGGGAAGGCTGTCCAGCCGCAGGTGATGTCGCAGCAGGTGTGTGGCCTCGCCCTGTGTGCGTCCTGTGTGACCCTTGGCCCAGGAGGTTAGATTTGGTTTCTGACTGGTTATTCTGATATTTTCTGTATTACTGTTCTTGTTATTTGGAGCTGTGAAGATAGGCTAAAAGGTGCTACTTTGTGAATTACAGTACATGATTCTGGAATGTAGTTTAAAGAACAGTGTGTTTAAAACTTTTGCAAAGCTCTGTTTGGCTTTTGAGAAACAAACAAACAAAATCTTTCTCTAACCCCATCTTGTGTTTTTCTTTTTGATTTTGCTCTTGAAAGAGCCTCAGTGCTCCTTGGTGTCGTAACACAGTTTATCCAACTAACAGATGTTTGTCTTTTGTTTTGAGGTGCCTCAAGGAAGAGGTGAGGTTTCACCTGGCTATGCTCCAACTTGAAACCCGAGATACGTCCCTTGGCCTTTTAGAAAAGGGAGTGGTTAGACAGACCAGAGGGAGTCCTCAGATGAGTTATGGTGAAGAGGCGTTTTCCTTAAATAAATTTATATAAAGAATATAAATTTGATATTATATCTTTTCAGATTTGTTAGAAGTGGGGGTGGGGTGGGGTGTGTGTTTGTCCTGCGCTCCAGCAAGGGACTTTTGGTAATCTCTCAGTGGTTTTTAAAGCATAAAATGGTGAAGGATAATTTTGGTTGTTCCTTTTAAGAGTTATTAATACTTGTGTTTGATTAGGCCGAATTCTAGCTCCGTTTTTAAAAACATTAATTCATGTTTATAGAATATCCATGATAATTATACATGGTTATGTATTGTATGTTATATATATAATATACACGGGGACATACCTTCTTTTATTGCTCTTCACTTTATTGTGCTTCACAGATAATGTTTTTTACAAATTGAAATTTGTGGCAGCTCCGAGTTGAGCAAGTGTATCAGCAAGCACCATTTTTCTAAGAACACTTATTTGTTCATTTCATGTCTCTGTGTCACATTTTGGTAATTTTTGCAACATTTCAAACTTTTTCATTATTATTGTATTTGTTCTGATGATCTGTTATGGGACTTGCTAAAGGCTCAAATAATGTTTGGCATTTTTCAGTAATAAAATATTTTTAAATTAAGTATGTCCGGTTTTTTTTTTAAGATATAATGCTATTGCAAACTTAATAGACCAGAGTGTAAACATAATTTTTATATGTACTGGGAAACCAAAAATTTGTGTGACGTGCTTTATTGTGATTCTTACTTTGTTCCTGTGGTCTGGAGCCAAATCCACAGTATCTCTGAGGTATGCCTATACGTGTATACGAATCTTGTTCCACTGGGCACAGGGCAAATCAAATTCCCTGTGAAAAGCTACTAGGAAGGAAGTTTTAGGAGAAGTGTACAGCGGACTGAAGACTCTTACTTGTTTTGGTGTATTCTTTTCGTGTTGTCCTTAGTACCTGCTTTTGCAGACTAGAGGATGCTTGCTTTCTGTGTGCACGCCCCTGTTGAGTAGGTTGTTGCTGCTTCTGTCAGTTGGGGTGCTGTATGTCTGATCTCAGCCTGTGGGCGGCAGGCCCTCCTCCCCATCCCTGACTCTGAATCCCCCTGTGCCACGGTGTCTCTTTAACTACTGAGTCATTAAGGAAGGAGTTTAGTTGAGGATATTCACAGTATTATTAAATATGGAAACTGTAGTGTCACCAACTGCATTTGGTTCTAGGAGATTTATTAGCATATTTAATTTTCATTTGGTTGCTCGTTTTAAAGAGTAAGACAGTTTATTTCAAAACTCATTAGCTTGTTCCTGGCTTTTCTAATTCCTTGTGGAATCCTGAGAACAGGACACTTTGATTCAGACGATTTTTTTGTTTTGTTTGTTACCTATCTTAGTATTTTTAATGTACCTAACTTATATAACCAGTGTATTTTCTCACTCCACTCTTAGTGTTTTTAATGTAGCTAACTTATGTAATCAATGTATTTTCTCACTGCACAGAAAGTTGGAGTGACTGGTCCTCCTGATCCACAAGTCCGCTGTCCCTCTGTTATTGAGTTTGGGAAGTATGAAATTCATACCTGGTACTCCTCTCCATATCCTCAAGAATACTCAAGGTATGTTTTGAGAGGCCATTTACCTTTTGTTCTTAGGTTCCTAGAACTCCAGCACTAGAAGTGATCTTGGAGACATTGTTGTAGTCCAGTTCATCTCTTTACATTCAAGAAAACTGGTAGGTTTTAAGTGTCCATAATAGCAGCATACTTTGGCAGCCACTTAGTCTCAGTTGGCTTTATAATTTTTTTTTTCTGTAACCTATCCAAAAACTATTACTTAAGATCGGAAATATGACACATGGTCAGAATGAAAGGGGAACATTTTTTTCTTTATGAGAAATTGGCCTTCATATCTCACACCAAAAAAATTTCTTTTAAAGAGAAATTCTTATACTTAACTATAAATAAAGTTTTACTGAGTAGCCTTTTATTTAAATTTTTATAATTTAACAAACTTAGTAAATTGTTTTCCCAGAAATAATTAGCCAAATGGTATAAAATTATATATAAATGGCTTGGGTTTCTAGATATAAAAACTGATCAGTCACCAGCTTTTTGGGATAACGTAGTGAGCTTAATGAAGCCAGATTTGTTTCTTGACTCAACTCTGACATTTATAAGCTATGTAACCTTAGAAATTACCTAGCTACTTGGTACTTCAGTTTCCTCATCTGTGAAACAGAGATAATAATAGTTCTGACTTCAGGAGGTTTATTGTGAACATTAAATGAGTAGAATCATGTAAATCACTTAAAAATTGTGAGTGGTCAGTAACGTCAGTTATTTTTTTCTTTTAGGGTTGAAATTAAAAGAGTTGAAAAATAAGATTCAGTCAAAAAAGTAAACACTGGCTTAGCATTTGAAGCAGTCATTAATTCTTTAATCTGGCTTACAAATCTAAGCAGATTAGAAAAGTAGGAGTGAGACCCAGACCTCAGTGACAGAGAGGTGGGGGGAGAAAGCAAAACCCCAGGAATCTGACATACAAGCTTATGAAACACAGTAGCTGAGAGCCATTTATTGTAGGATCAGTTACCTCCAAACTCTGTGTTAGACCTTTAAGGCAATATTATATTTATTTCATGGAAGAATAACAATCTGAGTTTGTTAAAAACATTATATATTATGTATATATGTTAAAAGAGGGAAGGAAATTCCTCAACTACCTACAGAACACAGGTGTTTAGTGCAATGTCTTCCTCAGGAGTTATGGCCAGCCAGGGTATTGTATAATCAAGAACAGCAAAGTTGAAGAATTAATTTCATCATGAAGTTTAAAATAAATCATTACCATTTTAAGTGAGCTCTTTCCCAGCTGTGCAGATCACAAGAGTGCCCCGCCTGGAACAGAAAGCCTGTTCAGCTGTGTGTCCCGCCCAACGGCTGCCTGGGGAGTGCAGCCCCAGGCACCTGCTCTCTTCCTCTCCAGGGCGGGAGGAGGGGCGGAGCTCATTTAGTCAGGAGCAGAGACAGAGGAGAGGAGAATGAGGCTGTCAGTTTTAAGATACTAAGTCTGATTAAAAATGTTGCATTTTGCTCTGATGAGTTTGTCCCTAGAATTTGACTTCTTAATCAAGTTTGAGGGAGTTAGTTACCAGTGAAAGAATAAACATTGCCAGCAGAAAAATAAATAACCTAAGAAGTTTAATAGGAATTGTAACAGAAAGCAGCAGCAGAACTGTAACATACATCTAAGTAGAATTTTAGATGTTTTCTGTACTTTTCATTAGTCACCATTGTGAAGGGTTCCCTGAAAATAGCAGATAATATTGTGTAATTTATATGTTTTTTAGTAATTATTTTTTCTATCTATATAGTCTTAATTTTCTTAATTCATTTTCAAAAAAACATGTTTTGTTGAGTTTAGACTTGTTTCACTTCTGAGTTCTTTAAACTTGAGTTGACTATAATGTTTAGAGATCACGTGCTTTCTAAATAATAAACCTATATTTTTACTTTGTTAATGACTATTCTCTGCTAAATTACTTCTAAATTATTTTCTTATTAATAAAAGTTCTAAACACTTTAAAAAATTTCCGAGTCCTAAAGCAAAACAAAGAAGAAGAGCAAAAACAAAGAGGAGATCGTAAAAGGAAAAATTATTTGGGAAGTGGGATTACGTATTATCTCCTATAATATTCAGATATTTGTGTGTGTGGTATATGTTAAGTAGTCTTGCATCCATGATTTTTAAAAAACAAAATGAAACAACAGCAATGAAGCAGCTTCATTTGGAGCAGTATGATTAAGTCTCAGACGTTGAAGAATATAAAGCAGAGGTTGTAACCTGAGGTTTCCCCCGCAGGGCGATGTGATGCTCACACATGGCAGATGGGTCCATAGAGGGCCGGACTCTGCCTCTAAGGACGTGACGCAAATAGGCTGAAGGCAAGAGGAACTGTGGTCACGGAATGTTCTCTACTCCTGAGCTGCTTAGGGCTTTAGCTTCTTAATAACCTCTTTGCTACAAGTTCGTATTAAGATAAGATCCCAAAAACGCATATTCTCACATATTTGAGTAGTTTGGGAACCTTGCTCTACCTTTTGATCCTGTTCCTGACTTGACTTGATGCTTAGATTATGTACAACCCCAATTACTAAGGAACAGCATCCTCTTAAGTCTTTAAATGACCATTAAATGATGAAATAAAATGGATGAAAGGAGAATAAAAATATTCATAGTATTAATCATAAATAATAGCCATAGTTACCATTCACTGAGCTTACTCAGTGACTAAACATCTCTGGAATAATTCTGTGAGGTGGATATTGCTATCTTTGTTCTCACAGGCCAGGGCCCAGCAAACATATTCAAGACCACACAGTTTCTAAATGGGAGAACCAGGATTTAATCCCACTTTTCTCTTACCATATAGCTATAACTTTTAGCCACTGTACATGACTACTCCATATAGCATTGATAACTAGATTGATCTCAGATGGCTTGTACCATAATCTTTGACTTAAGGAGTATTTGGTGTAATTTCTATTGTATCAAAATTTTACTATTGACATATTATAAAAGCTGCACAAACTGCTGCTATCTTGGGCAATGTTCTAAAGCCACAATAGGAAGAATATTTGCATTATCATAGAAGTAAGGGAACCAATACAGCTGTAGCCCAATCCTGACTTCAGAGATTATGGTATCCATGTAATGGGTGACTTTAAAATAAATGTCAAGTGTGGGGGCTGTACCCCCATGATGGAGCTAGTCAGAGTGACCATATGCGTCCTCGATAGTCCAGGCCTAGGTGCTGTCAAGGAGAAGGCAGAAAGCAGTACTCAGCAGTGTTCTTTAGGTCGGGGAGTGTTCCTGATTTCAGTAACTGCACTTCATTTCATGTGATCTGATGTTTTTCCTATTTGATATATTTTTTCAATGAGAGAACTGCAGCCATTTGTACTATTACTAGAAAAGATATTTGATCTTTTCTAGAGTTGTATTGAATGATTCCCATTAGACTAACAGTGTCATCCCAGTAGTCTTGATTTTAATAAAGTCAAAGGCTTTTAAAATACAAAGGATCATAAGAGACTGTGACAAATAGCTGTATGTCAATCAGATGGACAACCCAGAAGAAATGGAGAAGTTCCTAGAAATGAACAATCTTCCAAGGCTGAAGCAGGAAGAAATAGAAGATGTGAAAAGACCAATTACCAGTAATGACATGGCATCAGTACTAGGACGGCTATCAGCAGACAAAGCTTCAAGAGCAGATGGCTTTATAGGTGAATTCTACCAAACATTTAGTGAAGTGGTAGCGCCTGTCTTTTCTCAAACTATTCCAAAACATTGCAGAGGAAATAGTGCTCCCGAACTCATTGTGTGAGGCAAGCATCTCCTTGATTCTAAAACAAGATAAAGATACCACAAGAAAAGAAAATTATAGGCCAGTATCACTGATGAACATAGATACAAAAATCCTTAACAAAATGCTACCAAACCAATGCAATAATGTGTTAAATGCAACAATGTATTAAAATGATCATAAGCAATGATTATAAATAATAGTCAAGTGAGATTTATCATGGGGATTCAAAGATTCTTCAGTATCTGCAAATCAATCAGTGTGATACAACACACTGAAGAACAGAATTAACAAATTGAAGGTCACACTAAAAATAGTGTGACCATCTCAGTAGATGCACGGAAAGCTTTTGACAACATTCAGCATTCATGTGATAGAAACTCTCCAGAAAGGGAGCGTAGAGAGAACACACATAATAACGGCACGTATGACAAGCCCACAGCTAATTTCACACTCAGTTGTGAAAAGCCCAAAGAATTTCGTCTCAGGTCAGGAACAAGACAAGGAGCAAGACCGCTTTAATTCAACATAGGTTGGAAGTCCTGGCTACCTCAGTCAGACAAGAAAAAGAAATAAAGAATCCAGATTGGACAGGGAAAAGTAAAATGGTCACTGTTTGCAGACAGTATGACACTATACATAGAAAAGTCCTAAAGAAGCCACAAAAAACATTTGGAGCTCACTGATGAATTTGGTAAAGTTGGCAGGATACAGAATTAATATGCGGAAATCTGTTGCATTTCTATACCCTGACAGTGAACTGTCAGAAAGTAAGGAAATAGTCTCATTTACCATTGCATCAAAAAGAATAAAATGCCTGGGAATAAACCTGCCTAAGGAAGTAAAAGATCTGTACTCAGAAAACTGTAGGACACTGATGAAAGAAACTGAAGATGACGGAGACAAATGGAAAGATACATTATGTTTATAGATTGGAAACCTTACTGTTAAAAACGACAGATACCATGCAAAGCAATCTACTCATTATGTGCAATTCCTGTCAAATTACTCAGGGCATTTTTCATAGAACTAGGACAAAAATTTTTAAATTTGTATAGAAATGCAAAAGACCCTGAATGGCCAAAGCAATCTTGAGAAAGTAAAACAGAGCTGGAGGGTTGACTTCAGACTGTATTACAAAGCTACAGTAATCAAAAAGTGTGGTCCTGGCACAAACACACACACACAGAGATCAATGAAACATAATAGCCCAGAAATAAACCCGCCTCTTATGGTCAGTCTGTGATGGAGAAAGCAAGAATGTACAGTGGGAAAAAGTCGGATTCTTCAGTAAATGATATTGGGACGATCGGACAGTTGCATGTAACAGAATGAAACTGGACAGTTTTCTCAAATCATGTAAAAAATAAACTCAGGATGGTTTAAAGTCCTAAAGATAAGACCTGAAGCCATAAAAGTCCTAAAAGAAAATATAGCTGGAATACTCTTTGATATAAATTGGAGCAGGTTTTTTATCTGTCTCCTAAAGCAAAGGAAACAAAAGCAAAAGTAAATGGAGCCTAATTAAACTTAAAAACTTGTACTGCAAGGGAAACCATTGACAAAATGAAAAGACAACCTCCTGAATGGGAGGAAATGCTTGCAAATGATATGATCAATAAGGGATTAATACCCAAAATATATAAACAGAGGTGGTTTTTTTTTTCCAATTTCCTTCAGCCTCAGTACGTATTTATATGAGAGAAGATATATTTGGATTATATTTCTTGTCATTGTATCACCCAGTATTTTTGTATGTACAGTTTTTGTTATAGTATCAGATCTTAGCATGCTTACCAGTTTTGGACACAATTCAGGGTACAGGAGAGCCTCTGTGCTGAGGATACATGGGATATGTGTTTATCAGAGAGAGCCATGCAGTCTTCTCAGTCCAGACTAAAATACTTACAGAAGCCACTGGCGTTTAGGTTATGTTCCTTCTGTGGCTTTTTCAGTGGTGAAGAATCTGTCTGCATTGCAGGAGAGGCAGGAGACTCGGGTTAGATCCCTGAGTTGGGAAGATGCCCTGGAGGAGGAAGTGGCAGCCCACTCCAGTATTCTTCCCAGGATAACCCCATGGACAGAGGAGCCTGGTGGGCTGTGGCCATCAGGTCTCAAAGAGTCAGAAATGGCTGAGCACACGTGCACACAGAACCACTTTATTGCCTGGCTCCTTATCACAGAGACTGTGTAAGGGAGAAGTCCTACTGCTAAAAAGCAAGTGTATTGAAAAATATAAATTATTATATAAAAAATAACAATGTAGATGAAGAAATAATTAGAAATTTTATTTCAGTCATTGAAAATAGACCTTTGAGGTGCAGGATTTAATGTCATATTTGACTGGAGAGAAAGCCAGAATTTCGGAGCAGAAGGAAGGAGGTAGTGTAGCATGTCCTAACTTGAAAAAACGTTTTCCATATTACAGTTTTATACTTAAAAATATGTACAGAATCTGCTTTTACAGTCCCCACTATATGTCCATCATGCTCAGCCTCTGTACCTGGTGTACCTGGCACAGGGCCTGACAGTGTTCAGTCGGTGTTCATTTTCTGAAAGTAATGAGTGAGTGATCTGATAAAGGAAGAAAGACTGTACAGCTTAACAAAGTCTTCACTTTCTGGTGTGTTCCCAAGGTAGACTTTACTTTTTTTACTTACTGGAGATTATCAAGGAGGAGAGAAGGTGAGATTTTCATGGCTTTCTGGTGGGTAACTTTAAAAGACAACAAAGATTAGTTTACTAGGAAGATCCCTGGATTGTGTGAATTGATTTCCCACCCCTGCCCTCTTGCTATCGATTAGTTGGATCCTATTATCCAGATTAGTTTTATCTTTGATTTTTGTGTTTCCTTTTTTAAAAATTTGATTAATGGGGATAATGAGACATTCCTTACCTTTTTACCTGGGTAGTAATGAGTAAGAATAAGAGTGGAAGTTTAAAGTCTTACATAAAGTTTGTGTAATTGTTTTTTTTTACAGGCTGCCTAAATTATATCTCTGTGAATTCTGTCTAAAATATATGAAAAGTAGAACTATTCTGCAGCAGCATATGAAGAAGTGTGGTTGGTTCCATCCTCCTGCTAATGAGATTTATAGAAAGAATAACATTTCTGTTTTTGAGGTAAAGTAGAAGATGTTTAGTAGTTGTCTTCCTATCCGTTTCAAATACAGCCCCCCACCACCACCCAACCCCCCCCACCCCCCACCTCCCTCCCCCCCGCCCCCCGCCGCTGCCCATGCTTTATCCGATTGCACAGCTTGATTTGTTTTGGAAATGTTTTACTATGGTTCACTCACTATGGAGTCAGTAGTTCAGCTCTATAGGGGAGAATCAGAATTAGGTCAGTCTAAGTGGTACCAGTTCACAAACTTGGTCTCTGAATAAACTATTTTGTATTTCATTGAATCAAAGACATCAGTTGTAACATATTTTACATTCCACTCAGAAGGTAAAAATACTGAAAATTATGATATATATGACTCCATTTGATTTTTTAATGCCAACAGATTTTACTTTTGTATAGATGTGATAAGATTGTGTCTTAGACTCTATGAAACGTGGCACTTAACAGATTTCTACTGCTCTGTTTAAAGGAATATTGTGTAGAGGTATATATGTAACAGCTGTAGTAAATCCTAGTAATATTTCCTGACTTCATCGTGATTGTTTGACTTAGGCTACATCTGTGATTCTGTGTTGTTAATAGTGGTTTTTAAGTTCTTGATCTCAGTTCCGGTCTGATTGCCCAGCTACTAACTGAGTACGTACCATGTGCTCAGTTCTGTTAATTCCGATGATGATAGACTTTCAGGTTGTCAGGATCTGCTCCATCTCTCACTTTCTTAATCTTCCCAGAGCTTTTATTTTAGGTGAGGAATAGAGGAGCTCTTGACCTTTAAGGGAGGGAAAAGGTGTTTTGTACATTAAATTGCTAAAGAAGTGGCAGTCTTTTTTGTGTGTGTGGCAACACAATGTGGCTTCTGGGATCTTAGTTCCCCAACCTGGTTGAACCCCAGACCCTCAGCAGTGAAAGTACAGAGTGCTAACCTCTGGACTGTCACGGAGTTTGCAGAAGTTGCAGTCTTAAAATGTCAGTGTCTTTGGGTCTGATGTAAGCGGTCATGGAGGAGCACACGCTGCAGGGGTGCTGGGACCATACAGCCTCTCGCTCCTGATCCTGGCCAACCAGAGCCCACGAAATACCTCACTTGCCAGGTTGCCGCCCAGGGAACCTGCTCCTTGCTTTTGACAAAAGATAATAATCCCTCAAGGAGCTTTATTTAGGGGGAAACCTCATTTTGGCAGTCTGATTACATTGCTTCTGGCTGCTGGCACAAGTTAAACTGTTGTTTTACTTTGTTTTGCTTAACAGATGTATTTTAGAAGAGGTTACATTTAGATCTTTTGTTGAATTAAATACTTTAAAAAATGCATCAGATCAGCTTGCCATCTGAAGGATTCCTGTAGTCAGTCTTTTTGTAAAAGCAAATGCTGTTTTGAAAATGGCCATCACATCCTTGTCTAGCCTTTTTTTGTGCTTTGTTGAAGTGCAGTGTTTTGTGTATTTAGTTGTCTTAAAGTAGCAGACACTGTACTCTGCCATTTCAAGGGACAGCTTCCAGATCCATTCTGTTCTGAGAGTTGCCAGCTCCTCCTGGGCTGGACTGTGGGTACTCACAGGCACTCTTTGCTGACGTGTGTTATTCTGGAATTAAAGAGACACCTCGCTGACCGTTTTGTCTGTTTTTTTCCTCTAGGTTGATGGGAATGTGAGTACCATTTATTGTCAGAACCTGTGTCTCTTGGCAAAGTTGTTTCTTGACCACAAAACACTCTATTATGACGTGGAGCCATTTCTTTTTTATGTTCTAACCCAGAATGATGTCAAGGGCTGCCACCTTGTTGGCTACTTTTCTAAAGTAAGTATAGCAGCTGAAGTTTGTCTTGAATTCATATGGAAATACGAAACAGCTTTTGGTTGTCCCTAGGAGGCAGTACAGGGCGCACCCTTCTGGGTGCCGTGTGGCGTTCTGGAAAGGGAAGCAGGAGGACCGCCGAGACACTTAGCAGGTGCCAGCAGGTACCTAGTAACGTTCAGAGGGCTGTTCTCTGCTGGGAACATAAAACTGCTGCTCACACCCCAGAGGGAAAGCTTTGCCATGGCTTCTACTCCCATGGTGATGATAGGCAGAACTTGTGAAATAAACAGAGTCATTACCTGAGTTCTTTCTCTGTTTAAATCTTCTCTTCCCAATTTGAATTTTAGGCATAGAAGTAAGAATTTTTAAGAAGCCATTTTTTATTAAAGGATACTTTCTCTCCTTCAATTTTCCATTCTCTTGGAGAGAAAAAAAAGTTTCTTCTGTTGTCAGACAACAAAAGAGGCAGTTTTATTTAAGAAAGCCCATGATAAAATCTAACTATATAAAAATAGTTAAGTGAAAAGCCCTAGTTGTTAGTAGGCCGTTTCAGTAGTTAAGTATAATTTAAAATATATTGCTTTGATTTATAGAGGTGTATTTATACCCACCGTATGTAGCGCCAAAGCAGGAGCTACAATAAAAGGAACTTGGAAGTCAGTGATGAACTGTCCCACTTCTAGGGGCCACATTGACGGCAGCGTTTGTAGCTTTGCAGATGGTCAGGACTGGGATTCCTCTGCTCATCTCAGGCGCTGACATACTGTTTTCAAGTTGCAGGTGGTGTTGGGTGGCGTCACTTTGGTTTATGTTTTTCCCTGGGGATGGTTGCTTTGTGGAGAGTGCCAGGGGCTTAACACTGTCCTCCCCCTCTCAGAGGGGTATTTTTTTCTTGATGTGCATTGCTAATCCCAAAGGACCAGGGCTGTGGTTTTGACTGTTAATCTTTGTTTCTTAAAAATTAACATTAGTGTTTAGTCTTAGCAGCCTGTTGTTTTAAAACTAGGCTTTTGTTTTTTCTACCAGGAAAAGCACTGTCAACAGAAATATAACGTTTCCTGTATAATGATTCTTCCCCAGTACCAACGCAAGGGCTATGGGAGGTTTCTCATCGATTTCAGTAAGGATTATAGTAACGTAACTGCTCATTGTATCTTCTTGTGGACTTTCTTTTGGTTGGACATGAAGTATTTTTAAATTGCTAATATTAGATATGAGTTTCTATGTGATTTATAGCAAATAGTTTTAATTTGCAGCTATTAATTTACAGTGGAACTTAGTTTTATTTTATGCAATAATTCTGTCTCACAATATGAAAAAGCTTTGTAGAACTACTTAAATTAGCACTAATAAAGAAGTGCAGCACCTGCCCTATTTTTCTTACCCAGTTATCTGAGAAATGTGTGCAGCACGGTTTAGTTACAGGCTTTACCTAGTGATTCAAAATATGCGATGCACCTTTAAAAATGATAGAAGTAAATGATAAGGTAGATAATGTAATTTGAGTTAAAAATTGAAAGCTAACTGTTCTAAAAAGGTCATGTGGAACTTGCATTTTGTTTTATACATTGATAATCTTGCTTTGAAAGTAAATGTGTATTTGAGGTAAATTTTCTATTGATTGCTGGAGAAGGAAATGGTAACCCACTCCAGTATTATTGCCTAGAAAATTCTGTGGACAGAGGAGCCTGGCTGGCTACAGTCCAAGCAGTCGCAAAGAGTCAGACACGACTGAGCACACATGCCTTCTATTGATTATGAAATAGTGGTATTTGAGGGAATATTTTCCCTCAGATATTCGCTCAAAATAGTAATATTTAAAGGAATACTTTCAGAAGTAATGGTTAAAAGGACTCTGAGAGGCAGTTCTTCTAAATATCAGATGGTTACATTTCTAGTGTTAATTCTCTCACATGGACCAGTGAACCTTACTCTACTTAGCCTTAGACTGTGTCCCTGCTGCTGCTGCTAAGTCGCTTCAGTCGTGTCTGACTCTGCGACCCCATAGACAGCAGCCCACCAGGCTCCCCCGTCCCTGAGATTCTCCAGGCAAGAACACTGGAGTGGGTTGCCATTTCCTTCTCCAATGCATGAAAGTGAAAAGTGAAAGGGAAGTCGCTCAGTCGTGTCCGACTCCTAGCGACCCCATGGACTGCAGCCCACCAGGCTCCCCCGTCCCTGGGATTCTCCAGGCAAGAACACTGGAGTTGGGTGCGATTGCCTTCTCCGGACTGTGTCCCTAACCATATTTAATTGGAAATATGTGCCAATATGTGACACAATATAACCACCATATGTGGTTATTTTTTACATTTTCCTGTTTTTTTCTTCCAACTAGTAGTAGAGGATAAAACACATAGTTTCCTTTAGTATCAGTATATTGTTTTGAAATAGGACTCGTGATTGGATGTGTTATGCCATTAAGTAGCAGAGTTGGGAAGAATATTTTCAGTCATTTTTTTTGGAGCTATACAAACAACAGTCTGTATGATTATAGTATTTGTTTTTATTTTAAAACTGTTCCTGATGTGATGTGTTTTCCCACTTCACCATTCTTAGATGGATATTTTCTTTGATGACAAAATGCTACCTTTTTCTGCCATCTCCATTTTTGATACTTTCCCTTATAGAGTTTATTCCTTTCTTTTCCTGTTCCATGCATTAGACAAGAAGACAGAGTGATAGCACCACACAGTGATGCTGGCATGCTGCATTCTTGCTTATCATGAATTAGGGTGATGGGTGATTGTGAGGAGCATTTCCATTGAAGTGAGAAATCGTCATATAGGTCCCTCATAGAACCACAGTCTTAATAGGATTATGTAAAAACTGAAGGCAGTCTTATATTGTGCAAACAAATAGTTCTGTTGCCATCTAGTGGCCCAAGTAAAACATGCAAGGATGGTTTCCCTCATCATGCTGCTGCCGCTGCTAAGTCGCTTCAGTCGTGTCCAACTCTGTGCGACCCCATAGACAGCAGCCCACCAGGCTCTACCGTCCCTGGGATTCTCCAGGCAAGGACACTGGAGTGGGTTGCCATTTCCTTCTCCATTGCATGAAAGTGAAAAGTGAAAGTGAAGTCGCTCAGTCGAGACTGACTTGTAGCGACCCCATGGAATGCAGCCCACCAGGCTCCTCCATCCATGGGCAAAAAGCGTTCTTGCCTCGATCTTATCTGTGCAGCCTTTTAATATGAAGTCCTGATTTTTAACAGCTTGAATATTCTAACAATGTGATTTATATTAACTATAGACAAAGTAATACTAATTTGATGTCCAGAGTGTATAAATTGTGTAATCTTCTTGCAAATTTGTTTTCAAGTAATTTTGTAATTTTGTTCTTGAAGGAATTAGCCTCTGAAATTATAGCCTATAATACCTGGATTGATTATGGAAGAAGGGCTTGTTATTTTTGTAAACTGCTATCTTTTAGGCTCTCTGACATATTTGTGATTTGGGGGTTTCTTTAGGTTATTTGTTATCAAAGCGTGAAGGCCAAGCAGGGTCTCCAGAGAAACCATTATCCGATCTAGGTCGCCTTTCCTACATGGCTTACTGGAAAAGTGTAATATTGGAGTGCCTTTATCACCAAAATGATAAGCAGATCAGCATTAAGAAGTTGAGTAAGTTGACTGGAATCTGCCCTCAAGACATCACTTCCACACTGCACCACCTGCGCATGCTGGACTTCCGGAGTGACCAGTGAGTGTTACATCCCTTTGCATCACCTTTGGAAGGTGATTGGGTGGAGGTGTTTGGATCAGGCAGCCGGATTATCAGTTAAAGTGCATGAACTGATGTAAGTGGTGTACTTGGTGATCCTGAGACTTCATTTCCTTTATATATTTTATACTAGTGATCATTTTTTAAAAAACGTTTTTTCTGGTCTTCTGTCTAACTTTCGGACCTAAGCTACTGAATCTGTTACTTACTGGGAGTACCTTCATCATACAAGTAACAGCTGCAGAAATAGTATCAACTAAAATACACCTTTGATTAATTTCCGTACAGATGGCACAGGATGAGCTACAGGTCAGAGAAAAAGCAGCTTACCTGTCTAGTGTGATGGAGAAAAGGTCACAAAGAAAGGAGGCATTTGGGCCAGGACAATGGAGAATAAAAGACAGAATGCAAGAGAATAGCAGAAATTTCAGAGGTGGGAAGTGTGAGCCAGGAAGTGACTGAAACAGCTTCCATCGTTCTAGTTGAGTGTGAAGTCTTTATCCACCTTCGTGTTTCTGAGCCATCTCGGTGGTGTCTTTCCAGGCAGGCTTTTTTGAAGCATTTATCTGCTCTCATTTCTAGGGTTTCTGGGAGTGTAGCTCCATATTCATTGTTTGGTACTCCTGGTCCGTCGTTGATTGCTATAAACTTTTCTCTGGTTTCAGATTTGTGATTATCCGCCGGGAAAAGCTTATCCAGGATCACATGGCAAAGCTTCAGCTGAATCTGCGGCCTGTAGATGTAGATCCCGAGTGTTTGCGCTGGACTCCTGTCATAGTCTCCAATTCTGTTGTCTCAGAGGAGGAGGAGGAGGAGGAGGAAGAGGAGGAGGAGGAGGAAGAGGAGGAGGAGGAGAGAGAGCCGGAAGAGCGTCAGAGCCAGGAAGAATTGGAGCCAAGTGTAAGGGCACGGGCGGTTCCCGGTGTTGGTAACGGAAGAGCGCGTGTTGGTTTTCAGGCGTGTTTGTGATTTACATATAATGGGATCTAAAACCAGTACTATAAACTCACAGTAGAATTTCCAAGTTTATTTCAGTGATAGAAATTTCAGGAAGACTGGGTTTGTTTACTTATTTGTATATTTTCAAGCCTTGTATCATTAGGAAACGTTCAGATTTGTTATATTGTGTTAGTTATGAGTATTTATCAAGAGTGCCTATAAGAGCTAAGTTTGAAGCTGTATAGAAATTGAGGAATCTGAATTAAATTTAAATCTGACCGTTGTTTAAAATGAAGATTCATTTTCCTTAAAACATTAAGGAAATAATGTAAGCAGTGCATATTTTCTAATAGAGCACTGAGCGGCTCCGTGTCTTTCGCCATTAAAGGGTTAGTGAAGGTCCTACGTCATTTTCAACATTTTTCTTCATGTGATGCATACTGTTCTCTGTCCTTTTTTTTTAAAGCAGTGCTTTCATCCTTTAAAACTCTGTGTTCTCTTTTGATAGAAATAGTTTCAATGCCCCCTGTTTAGTGTAATTTTCCAAGTAAAATTAAGTATTCAGAATAAAATAAGTCAAAATCATTCCAGAAATTTTCTTTCATTTTTTGATCATCCTCTTTCTCTTGCCCATGCCCCAGAGTTTGTCTCCTCTCTGTTTATAAATTTCTGATAAATTTCATGAACTGTGTCATTTAACATTTACTAGATTATAAGGAAAATAATACAAGGCTTCCCTTGTAGCTCACTAGGTAAAGAATCTGCCTGCAGTGCAGGAGACCGGGCTTCAATCCCTGGGTTGGGAAGATCCCCTGGAGAAGGAAACGGCAACCCACTCCAGTATCCTTGCCTGGAAAATCTCATGGACAGAGGAGCCTGGTGGGCTGCAGTCCATGGGGTCACAAAGAGTCGGGCACAACTGAGTGACTAACACTTAAGGAAAATATTAGTCACTTTGTTTATTGTTTGCACAGTGGTTAAGAGTACTGGCTCTTGGATCACTGTTTGGGTTTACATCCCAGCTTCTTCATTTGCTGTTGCATGGCCTGGGGCAGGTTACTTACACGTTCTGTGCCTCAGTTACCTCATTTGTAAAACGGGGATATAATAATAATATTTCACATAATTGGTATGGATTTTACCCATACAGCTTTTAAAACATTGCATATCACACAAGAGATATTTATGTTAAGTATGAAATAATGTCATCTTTGAAGCTCTGTTTTCTTACCCCAACATTTAAAAGGCCAGAATAGGAGATATAACCAAATAAGACTGAAAATTAACCAGCATGGTTTTATTTCCTAAAATCAGGTGGGGAAGTCTGCATCTCGAGAGAACAAAGAACAGGATTCTTACACTTCAGTAGAAAGTGAAAAGAAACCAGAAGTTGTGACACCAGCCAATACCACTCGATTGAGCAAACAGGTCCTTCCCCGTGACAGTCTTCCTGCCAACAGTCAGCCATCTCGGCGAGGCCGCTGGGGGAGGAAGAACAGAAAAGCCCAGGAACGCTTTGGTGATAAGGACCCGAAACTGCTCTTGGAGGAGACGTCAGCCCCCCAGGAGCAGTACGGAGACTGTGAGGAAAAGTCAGAACCTTCCCAAGAGCAGTACATGGAGAACGAGGAGCCTTCGGCAGCCTCCCAGGAGCAGCCGAACCAGGACGGGAAGCCAGACGGGCCCAAGAGGAGACCCGGCGAGGGGCTCGAGCTCTGGCGAGGCCCGCCGAAGAAGAGCCCTGAGCCGCTGAAGTGCGGGCTGCCCGACGCCCACGACCGGCTGCCCCGTCGCTACAGCGAGGGTCGCTACTGCGAAGGCCGCTACGCTGACGGGGACCGCCCCGCGCTGCGGGGCTGCAGCGAGAGCAGCGAGGAGGACGGGGAGCCCGAGAGCCCCCGGTCCAGCTCACCCCCGGTGCTCACCAAGCCCACGCTGAAGCGGAAGGTGGGGCCGCCCCGCCCTGCCCCGGCCCGGAGCTCTGAGAGATCGGGGCAGGAGTCCACAGGTGTTAGCCTTGCAGCTGCATGCCCAGTGTCTCCTGGCCTGTGGTCTTCCAGTGAGCACGTGTCGTGTGCACCTGGCTCCTCTGGTTCATGAGTGCTCACCTGGAAGTCATACACTTATTTAAGGGCTGACAGGCTGTTTTCAGCTTGCTGGTTTGATTTCAAACTATGACTTATTAGGGATTGAAAAAACCCCCCAGGGACTTCCCTGGTGTTCAGTGGTTAGGACTTTGAGTTTCCACTGTGGGGACCATGGGTTCAAACCCTGGTTGGGAAGCTGAGATTCCACAATCACGAGGCCAAAAGCACGGGTTAGAAATGTTTCTACTAGAAAAGGAGAGGTACACACTCCATAGGTGCATGGAGAGTGGGCGGGACAGTGCCCCAGTACTCAGAGTGACGCCTGTCCCCTCGCCCTGCACAGCACTGTGTCCTACCTGGGTCTCTCTCCTCTTCAACCCTCTGTGGTTTCACTTAACTTTGTTTTCAACGTGTTTTCTAAACTATATTTCTTCATCTTGCAAACTTTGAATGATAGGTTATTACTGAATGCTATGAGGTGGTAGTCACAGATTCTGTTAAACCGTATACCACAGACCTCCCAAACTGTGGCGTGAACTTTAAACATTGCTGCCAGGCCGAAGCGTGTCAGCTCTCTGGATGAGCCACCCTGGACTAGAGACGTGGCAGCTTTCACGCAGAGCAATAAAATCATTCTTCTCCTTAGCAGAGCCTTGGGGGGAAAAAAAAAAGATAGTGCTATTTATCAGAGAAAAAAGAGCTTTCCATTTTAGGAGCAGTTTTAGATTCACAGATCTATTGCAAAGAAAGTATGAAGAGTTCCTATATTCTCCACACCCCGCCTCCCCTGTTACTGACCTCCTCCCTTGATGCTACACACTGGTCACAAATCGGGAACCAGCACAAGCACTTCATTAACTGGAGCCCATACTTGGTTCAGATTTCCCCCCGTTTCCCCAGGATGCCACCCAGCACACCACGTACCTTGCATTTAGTTGTCATGTCTTTTTAGGCTCCCTGGTTATTGGTGACAGTTTCTCAGACTCCTTGTTTTTGATGACCTTGTCAGTTTTGAGGAGTACTTGCTAGATATACTGTAGAATGCCCCTTATGGTATTAAAATGGGGTGAAGTGTTTTGGGAAGAAGGCCACAGAGGTAAAGTGCCATTCTTGTCACATCATAGAAGGGTATCTGCCATCAGGCTGTACCAGGACCAAATACAAGGGCATCTGCTGTCCGTGTGACTTCTCACTGTTGGTGTTGATGTCAGCCCAAGTCGCCTGACTTCCAGGTGCCAGACTTGTCAGGTCTCTGCACTCTTGAGTTACTGCCGTTTCAGACCCCTTTCTGTACTGTACTCTTTGGAGGGAGGTTACTGCCTGCAGCCCATACCTAAGATGCAGGAAGTTCTACACTGCTCCTGAAGAGCAGAATATCTGTGTTAATTACTTGAATTCTGTTCAGTAGAGTTACCCATTTTTTCCTGTTTCTTGACATATCCGTGTGGCCTCATAGATACTTACTTTCACGCCCCAGTCCTCGGATTAGCCATTTCTCCTCAGAGTAGGGCCATGTTTAACCTCGTTTGAAAAACTGTGTTCTCAACTAGAAAGACTAGTAAGTTTGAAGTGGAGAAAAATTGATTAACCTATTGTTCATTACGTGACTGTGAAGAATATATCTTTGCCATCCTGGGCTTATGTTGCCTTTTTACAAAATAAAATTATGCTATTTCCCTGTGTAAAAAGAGAGTATTATAACAGGCAGTGAGTACATGTACAGGATGCTTGGAAAGTTTTAAAGAAATTCACTTGACTAGGAATTGCCAATAATTTTATAGCCACTTCTTTACTGACTGGACGTGACCTTAAAGCAAGTCCTATAACCTTTCTGGCCTCTGTAGACTGAGGGGATTGAATTAGATCAGCTTTGGTAATATATGATACCATTTTGTGATATCTATTATGTGATTTAAGATGTTAGATCAACCCTAGTACAGAAGTATGCCTAATGTGCCACGTCCCAACACCAGACTTGTTTTATTTCTGAAATGCTCGCTAACACCAAGGAGATCTATCCCGACTCCACATTCCCAGGCTCCACTGTAGCTCTCTGTGGATAGTGCATGACAGTGGAAGGCGGCCTTCCTGGTGGTTCTGCTGACACGCACAGTGGAGCTGTGAGATGTACGGTGTTTTATTTCTTCTTTTCTCTTTTGAGGAAAAGAGAAGAGACTAGCCTTTGTGTCATTTCAGTATTGAAATAGGCTGCTCCCTAGGGTACTAAATGTACCTGGACTGTTAGTAGGGGAATGATAACATCCACTCTTTCCTCTGTTCTTTTACAAAGTTGTTTTCAGTGATCCTTTTTGTATCTATGACATTTTATGTATATATAGTATCTTAACTATGGTATTTTGAAATAATGTTCAAAATGTCTTTTGGCAAACAGCACTCATTTGATACGTGCTAATTGTGTCAGGTTTAAAAACTATTAATCGTGTTATTAATGAAAATGACGGTGTTCATTACCGTAAATAAAATGCTTCTTTCTCTCTCAAATAGAAACCAATTCTTCACCGAAGAAGGAGAGTCCGAAAACGCAAACACCACAATAGCAGTGTTGTCACAGAGACCATTTCTGAGACCACGGAGGTCTTGGACGAGCCTTTTGAAGACTCCGACTCCGAGAGGCCGATGCCGAGATTAGAGCCAACGTTCGAGATTGATGAGGAGGAGGAAGAAGAGGATGAGAGTGAACTCTTCTCTCGAGGGTACTTCCATCGCTTGGCCTCCCAGGACGTTCTCAGGTGTCGGTCTGATTCTAAGAGGAAGTCTAAAGATGAAGACGATGATGAAGAGTCAGATGATGCTGATGGTATGTTTCACAGAGCGGTTGCTTGTTGTAGTTTCCTGGTTTTGAAAGATACAGCAGTAGTAGCTGCAAAACCTCCAGCAGAGAGGGTGAGGGGCAGATGACCCACCGAGCAAGTGCAGAACGACTTGCAGCCCCCGAAGAGCTGTGTCCAGTGTGCTCATACTCACCTTCTGCCTTACTTCTCTGTCCTTTTTTCGGAGTGTTTTTTCCCAGTTCCCCCATAGCACCTGTTTTTGCCTCAGCAGATAGTAATCTTGCTGTTCGGAAATTGTTCTTTTTGCCTAGTCCTTTCTCGGCCATTATGTGTGTCTTTAGTTAATGGGTGGATGAGACTTAGCGTAAAGAAGATAATTAATAACCCTTTACTGGAGTGCACTGTCTACAGACCTGGCCTGTTTTGCTAATTGTGTATGCTGAGTGCTTAAAATAAGCACTCAGTAAATACAGTTAAATGACTAAGTGCTTAGAAGTGGCTCTCGAGTAAGGTCAGACTCGTGTAAATTGGACTTGCTTCAAATCTGTTCCTGAATTGTATCTGTAATATGTCTTATTCAACGAGTAGTAAATTTCTAATTAAAAGGGGAACAGTACCTCAAAATAAGTTAAATTTTATGGCATAGCTAAAAATCCGGTGATTAGACTGGTTGTCGTTTCCTCTTTAAAGATGAAAAGAAGGGGCTGATATATGACTTGGGTCCCAAACTAGTTGTTCACATCGTTGCCGGAACTTCCTGCCTTGTGCTGTGTGGCGTCCTTGCTGGGGTCACACTGAGCTGCTGTGCTTTGCTGGGCGAATTCAGAGGAATCACGTCCATGCTTGGTGCATAAACCTATAACTTTTATGTACTGACTATTTGGGCTTTTAAAAATAAATTCACTCAATTTCAAATCTAGTAGACAACTTGCATTTTCTTCAGTCTCGTGTTTTTGTATAATCAATAGTTTTAACGTAGTGATGACTTAAGTTTTTTGCTTTATTGTGCATGATTTTCCAGAATTTTATTGTGTTATATTTTGAGATATGTAACTAGGAAACTAAAAATTTATTTTGTAAAGTAAAGAATGTGGCACTTTTGCAAAATTCTGTCTTATATCATCATAGATTAAAATAGTATCCTCTAAGTTCTATTGAACAGAATTTTCTCTAATGTAGCCATTTCCTTTGTTTATTTTCAGGTTACTACTGGTAACTATACTTTTTTAGTCCTACTACTTCCATTCCCCATCCCCTAAAAAAAATTCCTGTTCCTACCTTGCTGGTCTTCTTTTTAAAAATTAATGGAAATGTGGATGTACTTAATGTTGCACCAGACTGTACACCCAAAAATGTTAAAATGGTAAATTTTATGCTATGGATATTTCATAGTTTTTAGAAAAAGTGATGGTGAGAAAGTGATGCTAATATCAAATTTATTTCTAGTAAACCCTTTGCTTCAGGTCAGTATTTGTCCAGGACTACATGTCTTGCAGCTCTTTTTACACAAACACAACACTGGCTGGGAAGTGTTCCTGTAGGATTGCTCAGACATGGCCTGGAGTAGGTGGCTCATGATATTACCTGAAGTAATGATTTTGTAGAAACTAAGAAAACCAAAGCAATAAGATAAATGGGGGGGAGGGATAAGTGAGCTGATATGTAACTTATATGGTAAAGACAGCTTGTCTAAAGTAGCTCTGAGCACTACTAGCATGTGTCCTTGTAAAGCTTATCTCCATTTTTTAAATGATGATCCTGAGTCTTAGGGTAACTTCCCAAAGATGTGCAGTTGGCTTTGATGATGCACTTGAACCTGGTGGGCGGACCAGAATTCTTTTCCTTGTTCTGCCACTTCCCTCTGTGACTTCAGAAGATATCATGAAATAGGTTTCTCCTTTCGATTCTTAACTTAGAAATGAAGATAGTCGGGAGTTTGGGGTGATAATAAAGTCATTTCTGTTGTACATGTGGGCTCGGACAAAGGCACTAGCGAATACAAGATCCTGTAATGTATTTTATTTTTTATCCTTCCTGTGCAGACACTCCTGTCCTAAAGCCAGTGTCTCTCTTGAGAAAATGTGATGTGAAGGACGCTCCACTTGAGCCAGATACATCCACGCCCATGAAGAAGAAGAAGGGATGGCCCAAGGGCAAGAGCCGCAAACCAGTCCACTGGAAAAAGAGACCTGGTCGCAAGCCGGGCTTTAAGCTGAGTCGGGAGATGGTGCCCCTCTCTGCTCAAGAGTGCATCGTTGAGCCCATCGTCCCCCTTCCGAAAGCGGGACGTAAATCCAAAATGGAAGAAAGCGAAGAAACTGTTGAACCCCAAGAAGACTTGCCTTTAACGGAGGAAAGGAAGGAAGAGGAGGAGTTGCCCCTGGAAGCGGAGGAGGTCGAGGAGGGGGAAGAGGAGGACACCACCAGCAGTGACGTCAGGGCGGCGGCCTCTCCCGCCGAACCCAGCAGCCCGGAGGCCGAAGCCAAGGAGCCCGAGGCCGGTGAGGAAGAGGAGAAGCCCCGCGTCCCGGCAGAGCAGCGGCCGTCGGAGGAGGCGCCGCAGGAGCTGGCCAGGCCGGAGCCCGAGGAGGAGGAGGACACGGCCGCAGAGACAAACCAGAGCGAAGACCACGATGCGGACGACGAGGACGACGGCCACCTGGAGCCCGCCAAGAAGGAGGAGGAGCCGGGGGAGCCGCCGGCGCGGGAGGGCGTCAAGGAGGAGCCTGGCGGCCGGGAGGCTTTTTTAGATCCTAATGTGCAGGGCAGTGGGGAGAACCCGAAAGACAAGGAGGAGACGGAGCCGGATTCCGAGGAGGAGCAGACTTCGCACGATGCGTCCGTGGTGTCGGAGCACATGCCGGGCTCTGAGGACGACCGCGAGGAGGACTCGCGCTCGAAGGAGGAGCTGCTGGAGCTGAAGGAGGAGGAGGAGATCCCGCACAGCGAGCTGGACCTGGAGACGGTGCAGGCCGTGCAGTCCCTGACGCAGGAGGAGCGCGGCGAGCATGAGGGCGCCTACCAGGACTGCGAGGAGACTCTGGCCGCCTGCCAGACGCTGCAGAGTTACACGCAAGCCGACGAGGACCCGCCACTGGCCCTGGTGGAGGACTGCCACGCCTCTGAGCACAACAGCCCGCTGTCCTCCGTCCAGTCCCACCCCAGCCAGTCGGTGCGCTCGGTCAGCAGCCCCAGCGTGCCCGCCCTCGAAGGGGGCTACACCCAGATCAGCCCGGAGCAAGGATCCCTGTCCGCCCCGTCTATGCAGAACATGGAGACCAGCCCCATGATGGATGTGCCTTCCGTATCCGACCACTCCCAGCAGGTGGTGGACAGCGGCTTCAGCGACCTGGGCAGCATTGAGAGCACCACAGAGAACTACGAGAACCCCAGCAGCTACGACTCCACTATGGGCAGCAGCATCTGTGGGAACAGCTCCTCCCAGAGCAGCTGCTCCTACGGCCTGTCGTCCTCCAGCAGCCTCACCCAGAACAGCTGCGTGGTCACCCAGCAGATGGCTGGCATGGGTGGCGGCTGCAGCCTGATGCCACAGAGTAGCGTCCCGCCCGCTGCCAACTGTGGCATCAAGTCCCCACAGAGCTGTGCCGTTGAGAGGCCTCCCAGCACTCAGCAGCCGCCGCCGCCCCAGCCATCGCAGCAGCCTCCACCGCCACAGCCTCAGCCGCCAGCCCCGCCCCCACCGCCTGCCCAGCCGCCGCCCCCACCCCCGCCGCCGCCCCAGCAGCCACAGCCCCCACCCCCGCCCCAGCAACAGCCCCCGCTGTCGCAGTGCAGCATGAACAACAGCTTCACTCCGGCGCCCATGATCATGGAGATCCCCGAGTCCGGCAGTGCGGGGAACATCAGCATCTACGAGCGGATCCCCGGGGACTTCGGGGCCGGCAGCTACTCCCAGCCGTCGGCCACCTTCAGTCTGGCCAAGTTGCAGCAGCTGACCAACACCATTATGGACCCCCATGCCATGCCTTATAGCCATTCTCCTGCTGTGACTTCCTATGCAACCAGTGTTTCTCTGTCCAACACGGGACTGGCTCAGCTGGCTCCATCGCATCCCTTAGCAGGGACCCCTCAAGCACAAGCCACCATGACACCGCCCCCGAACTTGGCCTCCACCACCATGAACCTCACGTCCCCTCTGCTGCAGTGCAACATGTCTGCCACCAACATTGGCATTCCCCACACTCAGAGGCTGCAAGGGCAGATGCCCGTCAAGGGGCACATTTCCATCCGCTCCAAGTCGGCGCCCCTGCCCTCCGCGGCGGCTCACCAGCAGCAGCTGTACGGCCGCAGCCCGCCCGCGGTCGCCATGCAGGCCGGCCCACGTGCCTTGGCCGTGCAGCGTGGCATGAACATGGGGGTGAACTTGATGCCCACCCCTGCCTATAATGTCAATTCCATGAATATGAACACCCTGAACGCCATGAACAGCTATCGAATGACCCAGCCCATGATGAACAGCAGTTACCATAGTAACCCGGCCTACATGAACCAGACAGCGCAGTATCCTATGCAGATGCAGATGGGGGTGATGGGGGGCCAGGCCTACCCCCAGCAGCCTATGCAGCCGAGCCCGCACGGAAACGTGATGTACACGGGCCCCTCCCATCACAGCTACATGAACGCGGCGGGCGTGCCCAAGCAGTCGCTCAACGGACCTTACATGAGAAGATGAGCAAGATGGACTTGCAGTTCAGAACCTAAATATATATAAATAAAGGAACCTTTTATACTGACAAACCAGAGAAAAATGGACCTTTTTTTCCAGTTAAAATATTGCTGTAGATTTAGAGGAATTTTTCTTTGGTTTATTTTATTTTTTAGAAAACCTGGTCTTCTCTTTTTTGGGGGGTTCATTTTGTTCTGGGTTTTGGTTTTCTTCACAATCGTGAACATTTTACAATAGAACTCATCTAAAAACGGATTTGGGGATAGGGGAAACATGCACAGAAATCTTTTCATAATTAAAAAGAGCCTTACTTTCTTTACACGCCACATGGACAGAACTTGTGTAAAAGTGAATTATCTTTATTTTATTTTAAAATGTATGTTTCCCCTCAAGTGTTTGCAGCTCCCAGTGTCGTCATTTTTAAATGTTACATATACATCTCGAGGGTTAGCCAGACCCTTTTCCTCCACACCCAGCCTTTCATTCCCTACTTCATTCCAGCAGGAGGCACTTATGGGAGACTCGGAAGGGGACATGGAGAACAACCCAAGCTCCTTAAACTTATTATTATTGTTAATATTATTATTATTATTATTAATAAAGCGAGGCAGGAAAATGCTTCTCCTCCTGAAATCCCCTCCACTCCCTACACATACACACACGCGCACACACACACCTCTTGAAACCTTTCCCCAAGAATGTTTCTTTATAGATGGACTTCATTGAAATGTTTGTTTTTCTTAGATCAAGTGTAATATAATTTTTTAAAAACTACTCCCACTCAGCACTCAGAGACACAAAAATACTGTAAGTCTCAATTAACAGCAGAATCTCAGAGGAAAGCTGTTTGCAATCCTGATCCAGCCTTGGAGGAATAGATGGTCAGTTAACAATCAAAAGAGGAATGTAACCTCTTGTTTTTTTTACCACCTGGTGAATCAGCCATACGCACATAATTCCACGCAGCCTCTTGATTTTAGTACATACCTTGGGACTCTTAAGGGTCTCGATTCTCGAGCCTTCCTGACTGTGATTAGAGTGAACAATAGTCCCCGGTGATGTGGCGATGAGCCTCTGACGTCCTCATCTAAAGGGTTGGCGGATGACTGTACACGTCAGCGGCTTGAGAAATACCTGACTAACCTTTGACACTGTTTACTTTGTGTTGGAAGAGATGACGCAGATAGCGTGTTGTGAGGGAGACCGTGGCGTGAGTCTTATAGCTACTTCAGTGATAACATACCTCTAGTTTTCCTTTGTCTTTTGAGATCCTAAGTCCCTTCCCCTGTGAATCGGGATGCGCGGCCCCTCCCCGGGGAGAGGCTGAGGAGAAGAGGGATCGACCAACCACCAGCATAGTCGGGCAGATCTGGACAGCAGGGTTTTGGCAGGCTCCTATGTCACTTCCAACTTCATTCTCTTTTCTCTTGTGCAGCCAGTTCGCCCATTCTCTTGTCACTTGCTCCAGGGATAGGTTAAAAAAAACATATATATATATAGAAGTATATATATATGTGTGTATATATATATACGTATATATGTTCCATCATTGGAAGATGGACACTATTATACCACTTGGTATGTGCAGTCAAATATCCAAAAGGAGGAAGTACTGCTTAAAGAAATACCTGTAAGCGTTAAATTCTCTCCTTTATTTGTACATTTTATATAGATAAATTTTTGAAGTAACAAATTAGGCATTAAATTTTTTCAAATGCACAGGTTTGTTGGTTTTTTTAATATATATACACACACTTTAATTGACTTTCTCAATTAAACGTGTTAGGTAGAACAAGGCAGAATCCCGCCTCCTAACCGCTGTCTGAGCATTCTGAGCATGCGCAAGGCTGAGTAGGACCAGTCTCTGTATATACCTTTCCAGCCCCCGTCCCGTGTGTAGAACGTGCCCTGTGCTGCCCTCTGCCGACTCTTCAGCGCTGTCATTGCTTCCTGGTTGGGGTGGGGACGGGGTGGGTGGGGAGGGAGGTGTCTTGGGAGGAGGGTGGGTCAGGGCAGAAGGAGAAGCTGTTGAAAGGAGGGCCGTGAATTCAGTTTCTGTTGGTTTGCGGTTGTGTTTGGTTTTGTTTCTTTTAAAAAAAAAAAAAAAAAAAAACAATTTTCAATCGGGCAGCTCCCTTTTTCCACAAGCCTTTTTGTGACTTTAGAACTATTGTAGAGAAAATGTTCTTTTCTATATTATAAAAGAAATTATCCAACACAGTAATATTGGTACCTGTCATTTTTTCACTTCTGTTTAAAAAAAAAATGTATTTTTAGCAAGATAACTTGGGTAATCTTCTAAAAAAAGAAATTTAAAAAACTCACTGTTAGTGACTTTGATGCCTTTTAAAATAAGAGCTTTTTCATTTCATTCCATCTTTAAAATTTTTTATCTTTGTTGTAGAATATTAAAAACTATTTTAAGAAAGATAAAAATTCTCTTTAAAGAGATCTCTAGAGTGTGTGAATAGAGCTCCAGATGCCTCTAAAAGCCGCATGTACAAATGAAGCTAAGTCTATTCCTGTCTGTTTATATTTGCTTTTCCTGTTTTGTAACCTCTTTGTACTTTGTTCATGGTGACTTGTAAGCTACGGGGAAGGGGTGCCTAGATGCCTTCGTACTTCTCCATGTCACGCGCTCCTGGGCCAGCCGGTCTCCTTCCTCTCCTGTATGTAATATCACTTTTTTTTCCCCCTTTCTAGCAAGTACTTTCAAAAGAACTCTGTACATTTTAACATTAAAAAAAAAAAATAAATTATGTTGAGCCATTTTGGATGTCTGTCTTGCAAGTGGAATTTTTCTCCCGAGTGCTTCAAATTTTCTGATTCTTTTTCTATACACAAACTCAGGAATATTAGCCTTTTCACACTCCTCTTCAGCTAGCAAGTATTAAGTATATGACCTTTGCTTTGAAATTTCAGTTTTGATTCAAATAATGTTTCATTTCCAAGAATATAGATAGTTTCCCCTTTTCCAGAGAAAATGGTATTAGAACCTCACTTTGGTGGGGTTTTTTGGTGGGGGATGGGGACCCATTTGAAAAACTTTTAAAGGGGTTGTAATTCAGCCAACCAAAAAAAAAAAAAAAAAATACAGTCGCAGTAACAAGTAGCTCCCAGAAGTGGAACAAAGCAGTGTTTTTTCTTATCTCAGTTGACCTGATTGTGTAATCTAGGAAGGTTTGCCAAAAATCCGGGTCGTAAACATCAATCATTTTTTTTATATTTTCTGAGTTACTGTTCTCGCCTCTCATCTAAGAATTTTGGGTATAAGGCAGATTCCAGAATCCGACTTTGCTTTGGGAAACTGACAGCTGTTTAGGGTAGGGAGGCGAGGCAGATGCAGGTTTTCATGCCCTCCTAACTTGATCTGATGCCCTTTGCTGCTGAGTTAGGAGTTTAGGAAGTGGATGTGAATCATGTTCACAGCAGACATTTGTTCTAAACTTTGTGCCATTGGAGTTTTAGGCCACGTCATCTTCAGAAAAATAAACGTGTGTTTTTTCCCCCCTATTTGCTTGCTTCAGTGGTCACAACTTGGACCCAAGGTCGTCACTGCACTACGCGGTTAGTAGTGAATTGTCTCAAAAACATACACTGCCTTTGCTACTGCAAACTCCCTGCTTTAAGTGATTTCAACATGCAACAATTCTGATTTTTCTACCAAGAAGATAATGTGACCAAATAGGCTTCTTTTAAGTGTGAGCAACCCCCACTACGTATTGCGTGTAAAACTGGAGTAATTCCATGTGTGGCCAGCTCCCAAGTGATCAGGTGAGGAGGGCCTCTCTTTTCTTCGCCATCTGGCCTTTTCACTCTCAGCAGGTGGGTGGGAGAGGAAAGGACCACACCCTTGACGTCTGTGTATGGCTGAGCGCCTTGGTCCGGTACTATAGGATCTGCTGCTGCGCCTTCCTTCTTAGGCTTCCGGAAGTTCCTCTGAAGCTCCCATGCTTCCCATGCAGTCCCTCTGAGCATCCCAGGTGGACCGACCCCTCTGTACTGTGGGGGACAGCCCCGTGCACTCACTGAACATCAGGGGTCGGCATGACGGCCCCAGCTCTTCAGGTGAGAATTACTGTTTTAGGATCTCCCTGGGACACCCGGTGCTGGGTGTGGTGTTTTTTGTCCTGCCTCTTGATTTTTCATAAAGATGACAATTGGAAAGCATAGTGCAAAGAGGAAAAACTGATTGTTGTTGGCCCTGTTGTTGGCCCGGCAGAGTAAACAGACAAGTGGTGGCAGTGGGGAGGAGCACCATACTCTTCATGTAACTTACATCTAAAAATTCAAGCGACACATCTGTATGTGAACCCAAGACCCTGCAGAGTGACATTTATATTGTCAAATGTCTGTAATTATTGAGCATGGTCGTCCAATTAAAAGCCAAAAATCCCCTGAACAAAACCCAGCTCATCTATTAATAAATTTCTGTTAAAGGGCAGGTTGGGTTTGTTATGTGAGTCAGTGTGGTTACCTAACACAGCCAAGATCCATGGATTTGCTTTGCAGAGTGACAGCTACAAATTGGGCTTAACTGTGATTCCTTGCTACATCAATAAGGAGCCTAAAGATTGGTACACAGATTACACAGAAACCTCGGAAAGGTGGCAGGTATAATTTTTGCCTGAAATAAGGGAAGCCATGGAGTATGGTGGGCTTTGGCTTTCTGAACTCTTCTGAAACCGGAGAAAGACATAGGGAATTGTTCTCCTGCAACTGTTGTGAATAATAAACTTTTTGAGAATGAGAGATACATTCTTGTTAGCAAGAAAAAAAGTTCTAACATGTAACTCTATAATAACAGACATTTCTGAGAGCCTCATTTAAGTGACATAAAAAAAAAAGTTAAACGTTTCTAGGGTGACATGTTCGTTTTTAACCGTTTTTAGTCTATGCATGCACAAAGAGCAAGCAAAGGCAAGCAGGTGAACTGAGATAAATCCATCAGCTGTGCCTACACCGGAGAACTACAGCTGGGACTCCCCGGGGTTTCTATGAATATGCGTTAGAAAACTTACATCCAGTTCATGCCTCGACACCAGCCATTCAGATCACCTTTCAAGTTATTTACACTGGCCTTAAAGAGATTTCTGAGTCTCAGAATCTTCTATTTTTGAAAATGTCATTTAAAGCCCTTCAGCTATTATCCTAAGTTCAAAGTCTCTGGTGAACAAAGTAAAGAAAGACATGTGTACACAAAACCTCTGCCAGAACGGAGGCTCTGCCTCATGTACAGGCAGGCTCTAATTGTTTAATTGATGTATTCCATTTAATAACATTGGTTGATTTCATTTTCTTTTTAAAAGAAAGTAGAAGAAAGCAGCTGTAGTCAATTGTGTCAAAAGGACTGAATTTGATAGTTTTCCAGAGAAAGAGCGGTTGTATGTTGACTAGGAGACAGTGACAAAGGCTTTGCTACAGGCAAGGACCTCTTGCAAAAATGGAATAATTACACAATTAAAAAAAAAAAAAGATTGTCCAGCTCCTATTTAAGGGAAAAAAAAAAAACAACCTAGAATTGACTAGAACCCCTAACTTGGCATCCCCGAAAGTTTTTTTTTCTTAATATATGTATTGTATTGATGTATAGTTCACTTACAATGTGCATAGCAAGGTGATCCAGTTATACACATATATTATTTTTTAAATTATTTTCCATTATAGGTTTTTATTTTACAAGACACTGACAACAGTAAACCTGTGTTGCTTGTTGCATATCTATTTTGTCCTTGATGGAAAGAAAGTCTTGAATCTGAAACTAAATAGTATGAAATATTGGAAGAACAACCGTGGAAGGCTGAGAAACAAATTCTATTAGAATCACAAAGGAAAACAAAGCCAGAGAGGTCGCAGCCAGGCACTACAGCCTATCTTAGTTATTTCTTTGGGGCGCCAAGGTATTTTATTCTCTTTTGGTGTGATTGTCAATGGGCTCATTTCCGTGGTTTATCTTGCTGATAGTTTCTTGTTAGTGTACAGAAATGAAACAGATTTCTACACAGTTTGTGTCCTGGAGCCTTACTGAATTCATTTATGAACTCTCGGATTAGTCGTTTGCTGGTGGCATCTTTAGGGTTTTCATGTCATTTGCAAACAGTGACAGTTTGACTTCTTTTCCAATTTATATTCCTTTTATTTCTTTTTCTTGTCTGCTTGCTGCAGCTGGGACTTCTAACACTCTGTTGAATAAAAGTGGTGAGTGGGCACCCTTGTCTTGTTCCTGATCTGAGAAGGAATGCTTTCAGCTTTTCGCTGTTGAGAATGATATTAGCTGTGGGTTTGTTATATACAGCCTTTATGTTGAAGTATGTCCCCTCTATGCCCACTTTCTCGAGAGTTTTAATCATAAATGGATATTAAATTTTACCAAAGGCTTTTACTGCAGTTATTGAGATAATTGTATAGTGTTTATTCTTCAATTTGTCAATGTGGTGTATCACATTGATGGACTTGCAGATATGGAAAAATCCTTCCATCCCTGGGATAAATCTTGATCATGGTCCTTCTAATATATTGTGGGTTTGGTTTGTTAGTATTTTGGTGAGGATTTTTACATCTATATTCATCATTGATATTGGCCTGTAATTTTCTTTTCCTGTCATATCTTTGTCTGGTTTTGGTGTCAGGATAATGCTAGCCTCATAGAATGAGTTTGGAAGTGTTCCTTTCTCTGCAATTTTTTGGAGTAGTTTGAGAAGGATAGGCTTTAACTCTTTGCCAAATGTTTGATAGAATTCACCTGTAAAGCCATCTGGTCCAATCTTTGTTGGGAGTTCTAAAACTACTGACTAAATTTCATTGCTGGTAATTGGTCTGTTCATATGTTCTGTTTCTTCCTGATTCAATCTTGGGAAATTGGACCTTTCTAAGAAGTTGCCCAGGAGAAGGCAATGGCAACCCACTCCAGTACTCTTGCCTGGAAAATCCCATGGATGGAGGAGCCTGGTGGGCTGTAGTCCATGAGGTCGCTAAGAGTCGGACACGACTGAGCGACTTCACTTTCACTTTTCACTTTCATGCATTGGAGAAGGAAATGGCAACCCACTCCAGTGTTCTTGCCTGGAGAATCTCAGGGATGGGGGAGCCTGGTGGGCTGCCGCCTATGGGGTCTCGAAGAGTCGGACACGACTGAAGCAACTTAGCAGCAGCAGCAGCAGCAAGAAGTTGTCCATTTCTTCTAGGTCGTCCATTTTATTGGTGTATAACTGTTCATAGTCTCCTATGAGCCTTTGTATCTCTGTGATGTTTGTAACTTCTTTTTATTTCTGACTTTATTGACTTGGATCATCTCCTTTTTTTTGCTTGTCAAGTCTGGCTAAAGCTTTATCAATTTGGTTTTATCTTTTCAAACAACAAGCTTTTCTTTTCATTGATTATTTTCTGTCTCTCTTTCATTTACTTCCTCACCTTTATGATTTCTTTCCTTCTACTAACTTTGAGTTATGTTTGTTCTTCTTCCTCTAGTTGCTTTAGTTGTGGGATTAGGTTGTTTCTTTGAGATTTTTCTTGTTTCCTGAGGTAGGATCGTATTGCTATAAACTTCCCTTTTAAACTGCTTTTGTTACGTCCCGTAGACTTTGTTGCGTTTTTGTTTTCTTTTGTCTCCAGGCATTTTTCTTTAATTCCTCTTTGATCTCTGCAGTGACCCGTTTGCCTCTTTAGCAGCATGTTGCTCAGCCCCCATGTGTTTGCAGTTTCTCCTTACAGTTGATTTCTAGTCTCATTGGCCTTTTACTTTCTTAACCGTCTTTTGATGAACAGAGTTTTTCCTTTATGGATAGTGCTTTTTCTGCCTGGATTAAGAAATCTTCTCCTACCCTGAGGTTATAATATTATTCTCTGTAACTTATAATAGCCTCCTTGTTTTGCCTACATAGCTAATATCTGAAGTTGATTTTTGTTCACAACCAAGGTAGGGACCAGTTTCATTCTCTTCCCGTATGGATATACAGTTTTAACACTGCTCTGTCTTCCGCCACCTCTCTCAATCAACTATCCGTGTATGTGTAGATTTCACTCAGTTCAGATCAGTCACTCAGTTGTGTCTGACTCTCTGCAACCCCATGGACGGCAGCACACCAGGCCTCCCGGTCCATCACCAACTCCTGGAGCTTGCTCAGACTCATGTCCATCGAGTTGGTGATGCCATCCAACCATCTCACCCTCCGTCGTCCCCTTCTCCTCCTGCCTTCGATCTTTCCCAGCATCAGGGTCTTTTCCAATGAGTCGGTTCTTTGCATCATATGGCCAGAGGATTGGAGTTTCAGCTTCAGCATCAGTCCTTCCAGTGAATATTCAAGACTGATTTCCTTTAGGATGGACTGGTTGGATCTCCTTGCAGTCCAAGGGACTCTCAAGAATCTTCTCCAACACCACAGTTCAAAAGCATGAATTCGAAAGCACCACAATTCAAAATATATCAATGTGTAGATCTATGTCTGGACTATTTATCCTGTTCCACTGATCTATATCCATCCTGTCTCAATCATTTTAGCCTTAAGATAAGCCTTGATATTAAGTAAAGCAAGTCCTCTTAACTTGTTCTTCTTCTTCAGGAAAGACCAACCCTTCTAGGTCTTTTGTCTGCTCGTATATTTTTAGAATTAGCTTATTGGATTCCTTAAAAAGTCCTAATGACATTTTATTATGATTGGATTGACCCTTAAAGTCAGTTTGACAAAAGTTGACATCTTAACAGCACTGACTGTTGCATTCATTTAACATAATGCATTTGTTTGATTTCTTTAATTTATATAAAAAATTTAATTGATTTTTTTGCATACATGTTCTGTACTTTTTTATTTTATTCTTGTATTTTAATATTTTTGAAATATTAACTTTAAAAAATTTATTCTATGTTTATTTTTGGTATATAAAAATTTCAGTGATTTTGTATTTTGCCCTTGTATCCAGTAACTTTTTAAAATTCACCTAGTAATTCTAATAATTTATCTACACATTTTTGGACTATTTACCTATTTTGTCATATTATCTCTAAAATGAGAGTTTTATTTCTTATTTCCAATTTTTATGACTTTTTCCTTTTTCAGGACTCACAGTGCTGTTTAAATGGTAAAAGTAGGCATATCCTTCATCAGATGAAAGAAGATTCATTTAGTTCCCAGTGTTTTAAAAAGAGTTTTTATCAAAAATGTACGTTAAATATTATCAAGTGCTTTTTCTGCATCTATTGAGAATGGATAGGATATTTTTTCTCCCATAATCTGTCAATGTGGCCAAAATATTGATGCTTTTCTAATGTTAAACCAGTATTTAGGAAAACAAACTAACTGGTATGTGTGTAAATCTACTTGATTATATACACATATCATTAAAATGAAAAATGACAATTTCACATAAGTTAGAGGATTAAAACAATCTTTCTTAAACATTTTTTGGAAAAACAAAACCCTAAAAATCTTCTTAAAATTCTATTATGTGCTGTTTATAAGAGAAAGAGCAAAAACTTAAGGATGATCCAAAATTTTAAATAAAAAAATAGGTATGTCAGGAAATTACTATAGTAGTAGGAAAGCTGCTATAGCTGCATTAACATGAGATAAAATAGAATTTAAAGCAAAAAGGATTACTAAAAGAGGACCACTTAATAGTGATGAAGTTTTAATTCACTACTAATTTATAAAAATTCTACATACGTATATACACTTATTGTCATGACTCCAAAAGCAAAAATGGAAAAACTATGAAAAGAAATTAAAAAAAAATCTACAGTCATAGAGATTTCTTTCTAGATTAATAAGCTTTATTGGAGCAGTTTTAGAAAGCTCCTATACAGAAAGTTCCTATAAAAACCCTGTGCCTGTGCCACACGTGTGCACACCTTGCCCACTAAGGAACCCTCTCCCACAACGGAGCATTTGTTACAGTCGCTGAGCCTGCATTTCACGTCATTATCACCTTCAGTTCATAGTTTACATTAGGGTTCACTCCTGGTGTTGCAGCTTCCATGGATTTTGACAAATATGTATCATGTATCCACCAGCATGGTGTCATACAGAACAGTTTTGACTGTCTTGAAAACCCTCTGGGTTCCACCTGTTCATCTTTTCCTCTACCCTGCTGCTGCTGCTGCTGCTAAGTCACGTCAGTCGTGTCCGACTCTGTGCGACCCCATAGATGGCAGCCCACCAGGCTCCCTTGTCCCTGGGATTCTCCAGTCAAGAACACTGGAGTGGGTTGCCATTTCCTTCTTCCTCTATAATAAACCCTGCCAATCACTGATTTTTTTTTTTTTTTTTACTGTCTCCCTAGTTTTGCCTTTTTCAAAATGTCATACAATTGGAAGCATACCTATGGAGTCCTTTCCCCTAGGTATGTCCATCCAAGGTTCTTCAGTGTCTTTTCATGTCTTGAAAATTCTTTTTAATCATTGAATTATATCCTGTTGCCTAGACATGCCACAGTGTATATTTGCTTCCAAGTTTTGGCAATTATGAACAAGGCTTCTATAAACATCCGTGTGCAAGTTTTTGTGTGGACATAAGTTTTAAAGTCATTTGGGTAAATCCCAAGGACTGTGTAGTAGGAGAGTGTTCAGTTTTCTGAGAAGCTGCCAAATTGCCTTCCTCAGTGGGGCTACACCACTCTGCATCCCACTGGCGATGAATAGGAGCTTCTGTTGCTTGACATCCCCACCAGCATTTGCTGTTATCAGTGTTTTAGGTTTTGGCCATTCTGACAGTTTCTCACTGTCGTATTAATTTACAGTCCCCTAATGACACTTTGTGGAGAAGGCAATGGCACCCCACTCCAGTACTCTTGCCTGGAAAATCCCATGGACAGAGGACCCTGGTGGGGTGCAGTCCATGGGGTCGCTACGTGTCAGACACGACTGAGCGACTTCACTTTCATTTCTCACTTTCATGCATTGGAGAAGGAAATGGCAACCCACTCCAGTGTTCTGGCCTGGAGAATCCCAGGGACGGGGAGCCTGGTGGGCTGCCGTCTCTGGGGTCGCACAGAGTCGGACATGACTGAAGCGACTTAGCAGCAGCAGTAGCATTAATGACACTTTGAGGGTTTCCCAGGGGGTGCTAGTGGTAAAGAACCTGCCTGGCAATGCAGGAGACAAAGAGATGTGGTTCGATCCCTGGGTCAGGAGGATCCTCTGAAGGAGAGTGTGACAACCCACTCCAGTATTCTTACCTCCAGAATCCCATGGACAGAGGAGCCTGATGTGCTACAGTCCATAGGGTAGCAAATAGCCAAACACGCACGACTGAAGTGACACAGCATAGCACACAGCACAATGACACTTCATATCTTTTCATTTGCTTGCTTGCAGTCCGTGGTCGTCTTTGGTGAGGAATCTGTTCAGATGTTTTGCTCATTATTTAATCATGTTGTTATTTTTCTTATTGTGGAGCTTTAAGAGTTCTTTGTATATTTTGGATAGCAGTCCTTTATTAGATACATACTTTGTTGTTTTCTTGATGTTGTCTCTTGCAGAGCAGAAGTTTTAAATTTTAAGGAAGTCCAGTTCACTAACTACTTCTTTCATGGATCATGCCTTTGGTGTCTCTGAAAAATCATAGCTATGTGCAAGGTCAGCTAGGTGGTCTCCGAAATTATCTTTTGAGAGTTTTACAAAGTTTTGTGTCTTACACTTAGGTTTATAATCCATCTTGAGTAGAGTTTTGAGTTTTGTGCAGAATGTAAGATCTGTGTCTAGATTCGATCTCTGGTTGGGGAACAGAGATCCCCCCTGCCTTGTGGCCAAAAAAACCAAAACATAAAATAGGAGCAATATTGTAGCAAATTCAATAAAGACTTTTAGTATGGTCCACATCAAAAATCTTTAAAGAAAAAAAAAAAAAAAACAAATAGGCAAGGACTGAAAAGGACTGAAATCAGAGTAAGTCTTCTGACTACTCTGTGATAATGCTGGAAATTGGTAACAGAAAGATGACTAGAAAATCTCCATATATGTAGAAATTAAGAAATACACTTTTAGATAATTCATGGTCCACAGAAGAATAACAATTAGAAAATATTTTAAGCTGAGTTATTTGCCACCTGTATGAAATAGGGGGCCCAAGAGGGGACCATCAAACACTGCTAGCATCATAGTGAGAGAGGCGTCCAGGACACATCCGTGAAAATCTTCCTGCCAGAAAGTCAGCCTGATTCAGAACCAGCTTCAGTCCATCCGTGTACAGGAGACAAGCGACTGTAGAACATGCTAAACACCACCACAGTGAGGCAGTCAGCAACATCCAGAATGGGAGGAACTTGCTGGGATAAGTGACAATTTCCCCAACAGGCAAATTGCAAAGAATAACGAAAGATAGGAGGTGGCGGAAGACCAGCAGTGCAGTGGGAATCTCTTAAGAGATTTAAGAGATGAGCATGAAATGCAGTGTGGGGACCTTGTTTGAATCCTGAGTCTAGGAAATTAGCTTAGAAATGCTCGTGAGACAGCGGAGTCTGAACACTGTGTATTGGATCATATTGGAGGTTTATTATGATTTTATTGTGTTATTCACATCTTTAAGTATAGTATAATGATTTCATTTCATGTTTCTTTTTAAAAAGACCATTCTCAAAAAGAAAGATAATTTTCTTTTAGAGTTAAATGCTAAAATATGTATATCAATGAGAGGATATGTGTGAATGGGATTTGCTTCAAAACAACCCAGTGATGTTGTAAAAGACATAATATTAGCAGTGGGCTGATAAATGTTCAAAGTCGCTAATGAGAACAGGAGAGTTCATTATACTATTTTCTCCACTTTTGAATTCATTAAAATTTTTCCTGAAAAATTTTAAAAATCACAAGATGCAACCAAAGACATATTTAGGGAAATTTATGGCTTCATTGAAACACCTGTATTCAGAAAGAAAGTCTGAAAAATGAACAGCTACTGTGTACCCACCAGGTTAGTAAAAGTGAAAAGGATAGAAAATATAAACCACTGGTGAGACTGAGAAGAAAATGGGACTTTCATAAGCTGCTGGCAGAGTGCACATTAGTTCACCTCCTTCTGGAAACTTCTTGGGATCACCCGGTACGGTTGAAGTTACACACATCCCGTCACTCATCCAGCAATTCAAAGGCTAAGAGAATGCACCGGTCACAGAAAACACCCTCTTCCAACTACACAAGAGAAGACTCTACACAGGGACACCACCAGATGGTCAACACCAAAATCAGATCGATTATATTCTTTGCAACCAAAGATGGAGAAGCTCTATACAGTCAGCAAAAACAAGACCAGGAGCTGACTGTGGCTCAGATCATGAACTCCTTATTGCCAAATTCAGACTTAAACTGAAGAAAGTAGGGGAAACCACTAGACCGTTCAGGTATGACCTTACGATTCAGTCAAGTCAAATTTCTTACGATTATACAGTGGAAGTGACAAATAGATGCAAGGGATTAGATCTGTTAGGCAGAGTGCCTGAAGAAGTATGGATGGAGGTTTGTGACATTGTAACAAGAGGCAGCAATCAAGACCATCCCCAAGAAAAAGAAATGCAAAAAGGCAAAATGGTTGTTTGAGGAGGACTTACAAATAGCTGAGAAAAGAAGAGAAGCTAAAGGCAAAGGAAAAAAGGAAAGATATAAGCATCTGAATTCAGAGTTCCAACGAATAGCAAGGAGAGTTAGGGAGACCTTCCTCAGTGATCAATGCAAAGAAATAGAGGAAAACAATAGAATGGGAAAGACTAGAGATCTCTTCGAGAAAATTAGAGATACCAAGTAAACATTTCATGCAAAGATGGGCACAATAAAGGACAGAAATGGTATGGACCTAGCAGAAGCAGAAGATATTAAGAAGTGGCAAGAATACACAGAAGAACTATACAAAAACGATCTTCATGACCCAGATAATCACGATGGTGTCATCACTCACCTAGAGCCAGACATTCTGGAATGTGAAATCAAATGGGCCTCAGGAAGCATCACTATGAACAAAGCTAGTGGAGGTAATGGAATGCCAGTTGAGCTATTTCAAATCCTGAGAGATGATGCTGTGAAAGTGCTGCACTCAATATGTCAGCAAATTTGGAGAATTCAGCAGTGACTATAAGGCTGGAAAGGGTCAGTTTTCATTCCAATACCAAAGAAAGGCAATGCCAAAGAAAGTTCAGACTACCACACAATTGCACTCATCTCACACGCTAGCACAGAGAAGGCAATGGCACCCCACTCCAGTACTCTTGCCTGGAAAATCCCATGGATGGAGGAGCCTGGTAGGCTGTAGTCCATGGGGTCGCTAAGAGTCAGACACGACTGAGCGACTTCCCTTTCGCTTTTCACTTTCATGCATTGGAGAAGGAAATGGCAACCCACTCCAGTGTTCTTGCCTGGAGAATCCCAGGGACAGGGGAGCCTGGAGGGCTTCCGTCTATGGGGTCACACAGAGTCGGACACAACTGAAGCGACTTAGCAGCAGCAGCAGCACATGGTAGCAAATTAACGCTCAAAATTCTCCAAGCCAGGCTTACACAGTACATGAATCATGAACTTCCAGATGTTCAAACTGGATTTAGAAAATGCAGAGGAACCAGAGATCAAATTGCCAACATTTGCTGGATCATTGAAAAAGCAAGAGAATTCCAGAAAAACATCTACTTCTGCTTTATTGACTACACCAAAGCCTTTGACTGTGTGGATCACAACAAACTGTGGAAAATTCTTAAAGAGATAGGAATACCAGGCCAGCCGACTTGCCTCCTGAGAAATCTGTATGCAGGTCAAGAAGCAATAGTTAAAACTGGACATGGAACAACAGAATGGTTCCAAGTCAGGAAAGGAGTACGTCAAGGCTGTATATTGTCACCCTGTTTATTTAACTTATATGCAGAGTACCTCATGAGAAATGCTGGGTTGGATGCAATACAAGCTGGAATCAAGATTGCCAGGAGAAATATCAATAACCTCAGATATGCAGATGACACCACCCTTATGGCAGAAAGCAAACAGGAACTGAAGAGCTTCTTGATGAAAATGAAAGAGGAGAGTTAGTTGGCTTAAAACTCAACATTCATCAAGCTAAGATCATGGCATTCGGTCCCATCACTTCATGGCAAATAGATGGGGAAACAATGGAAAGAGTGACAGACTTTATTTTCTTGGGCTCCAAAATCACTGCAGATGGTGACTGCAGCCATGAAATTAAAAGACGCTTACTCCTTGGAAGAAAAGCTATTGCCAACCTAGCTGCTACTGCTAAGTCGCTTCAGTCGTGTCCGACTCTGTGCGACCCCATAGACAGCAGCCCACCAGGCTCCGCCGTCCCTGGGATTCTCCAGACAAGAACACTGGAGTGGGTTGCCATTTCCTTCTCTGTTACCAACCTAGATAGCATATTAAAAAGCAGAGACATTACTTTGCCAATAAAGGTCTGTCTAGTCAAAGCTATGGTTTTTCCAGGAGTCATGTATGGATGTGAGAGTTGGACTATAAAGAAAGCTGAGCCCTGAAGAATTGATGCTTTTGAACTGTGGTGTTAGAGAAGACTCTTGAGAGTCCCTTGGACTGCAAGGAGATCCAACCAGTCCATCCTAAAGGAAGTCAGTCCTGAATATTCATTGGAAGGACTGATGCTGAAGCTGAAACTGCAATATTTTGGCCACCTGATGTGAAGAACTGACTCATTTGAAAACACCCTGATGCTGGGAAAGATTGAAGGCAGGAGGTGAAGGGGATGACAGAGGGTGAGATGGTTGGATGGCATCACAGACTCAATGGACATGAGTTTGATCAAGCTCTGGGAGTTGGTGATAGACAGGGAGGCCTGGCGTGCTGCAGTCCATGGGGTCCCAGAGTCAGACACACCTGAGCAACAGAACTGAACTGATAAAGCTAAAGAAATACATGGAAACGTGTCCCTGGATACAGTTATAAGAAAGTTCATGGCAGTGAAATCTGTAATGGCTGAAGACAACCCTCATGTCATCACCAGTAAAGTGGATGAATAATGTGCATTGCGTACCTGCCAGGGCCGTGCACCAGTCACAGTGAAGGAACTACAGTGCATGTGATAAATCAGCCCTAGGAACAGTGGTGAGCAAAAGAAACCAAATATGAAAGATCCACAGGACACCAAGAACATGAACCATGCAATGAAATGATTGATAAATTGGATTTTATCAAAAGAAAAAGCTTCTCTTCAAAAGACACCATAAAAGAATGAAATTTCGTCCACAGGCTGGGTGGCATACATGCTTGCCATACATATATCAGCCAAAGGACTTCACCCAGAATGTATAAAGAATACTTCCAACTCCATAATAAGACAAACAGCTCAATTTAAAAAATGTGTTTATTTGCCTGTCCTGGGCCTTCATTGCTGCATGAGGGCTTTCTCTAGTTGCAGAGAATGGGGGCTGCTCTGAGTTGCAGTGCGTGGGCTTCTCATTGCGGTGGTTTCTCTCGTCGAAGAGCTCAGGCTCTTGGGCGCTCAGGCTTCAGTAGTTGCGGCTCCTGGGCTCTGGGCACAGCAGTGGTTGTGGTGCATGGGCTTAGCTGCCCTGCAGCATGTGGGATCTTCCCAGACTAGGGATCGGGCAGGAGGACTCGTCACCACTGAGCCACCAGGGAGGCCCCAATTAAAAAAAAAACAGGCAAGTGACTTAGACACTTCACCAAAAAGTGTATGTGAATCACCAATACGTAGATGAAAAGGTGTTCACACCATTAATCATGGAGGAAATGGAAATTAAGACCACGAAGGGACCTCACTTCATGAACAGGTCTACCTTATGATACTGGATGTGGAGTACTTTGAACTTTCATATGGTACAGGTGAGAACGCGTGTAATGCCACCACTTGGAAGAAGTTTGACAGTTTCTTATAAAGTCAGTTGTAAACTGACCACACACTTCACCTCACGTCCACTCCCCGGTTTTCACCCAAGAGCCATGGAAGTAGACATCTCTTGCAAAGACTGATCTGAAAATACAGCAGCTTGGTTTACAAATGCCCAACCCTGGAAAGAACCCAGTGTCCAACAGCTGCTGAATGGATGAACCAATGTGATTTATCCATCCAATGGAATAATGAACTCTGCAATAAAGGAAAAACTATGGGTATATAACAACAGAGATGGATCTGAAAAACACTAAGCTGAGAGACAAGAAGCTAGACTCAAAAGAGGAATTTCTGTGTCATTCCCTTTAATGAAATTCTAGAAAAGGCAAAACTGATCTCTAGTGACAGGAAGTAGATCAGTGATTGCCTAGGGGTGGGGTGAGGAATTAACAGCAAAAAGGGACAAGGGACTTCTTGAGGTGATGGACATGTCCTGTATCTAGTCAAGCTAATCAAACTGCACATGTAAAATGGGTGAAATCGTTGTATATAAATTATACCTCATTACACTTGATTTAAAAACCAAACGAGAGATGTACAAGCATGTTCACAGCTGCATTATTGGCAATGGCCCCAAAATGTAAGCAGCCCAAGTGCCCAGTGATGGATGAATAGACAAGCGAAACTTGGTCTATGCAGAGAAGGGAACAATACTGAGTCTTTTTTTTTGGCCGCACCATGTGGCTTGCGGGATCTCAGTTCCCAGACCAGGGATTGACCCCGGGTCATGACAATGACAAGCTGAGAATCCTAACCAGTAGGCCACCAGGGACCTCCCTATTCAGTCTTAAAAAGGAGGGAAATTCTGACCTAGGCGACAATGTGGATAACATCGGAAGACATTGTGTGCATGCATTCTAACTGGCTTCAGTTACATCCGACTGTTTGCGACCCTTGAGACTAAAGCCCGCCAGGCTCCTCTGTCCAGGGATTCCCCAGGCAAGAATACTGAAGCAGGTTGCCATGCCCTCCTCCAGGGGATCTTCCTGACTCAGGGATCAAACCCGCGTCCCTGGCACCTCCTGCCTTGGCAGGTGGGTTCGTTACCACTAGCATCATCTGGGAAGCCCTTGAAGACATTACGCTCAGTGAAATAAGCCAGACACAAAAGGACAAAAGCTATACGATACCACTTAGATGTACCTGGAGGAGTCAGGTTCACAGAGAGAAAGCAGAAGGGTCATTACTAGAGTCTTGGGAGGAGGAAGGGCTGGGGAGTGTTTGACGGGTTCAGAGTTTCAGCTGGGAAAATGAAAAAGTTTTGGAGGTGAATGTTGGTGGTGGTTTCACAGCAATGTGGATATACTTAATGCCATTTAGAAATGCTTAAAATGCTGAAATTTAGGTTATATATATGTTATGACAATTTTTAAAAGAAGAGAAGGGAAAGACCAAACAGGGGGCACTGGGGATCAGATTTTTATCCCTGAGTCTTCTGAGACTGCAGGTCAAAGGGTGTCTCAGGGGCCTGTTTCCCAGCAAGATGATGTTTGGGGGACTCTGCCACTGGGCACAGCCGGGTCACACAGCTGCTGAGAGAAGGGCTGAAAAGTCGCTGACAGTGGTCACCACACGGGAACACACGCAGGAGAACGGGAGCTGTCTGAGCGAGGCTTATGTAACCAGCTCAGACATGAGTCCTTTACGAGGGCTTCAAGGAGGTCACGGAGACCCTCCCAGAGACAGCAACCAAAGAAGACCTGGCAGGTGATGTTTCTGGGTGCAATTAACTAGTCATTAGTAGTAAGTAAAGTAAGACGTGGGCTTCCCTGGTGGCTGAGTGGTAAAGAACCCACCTGCCAATGCAGGAGATGTGGGTTTGATCCCTGGGTCGTGAAGACCCCCTGGAGAAGGAAATGGCAACCCCCTCCAGTATTCTTTCCTGGGATAATCCAATGGACAGAGGAGCCTGGCGGGCTACAGTCCCTGGGGTCACAAAGTGTCGGACACGACTCAGCAACTGAGCACACACGTGATAAGACATACACACCTCAGACGATGAGAACCTCAGAGGAGGGTCTGTTTGCATGTTTGTCTGACTCACTTTGCTGTAAGGCAGAAATTAACACAACGTTCTAAAGCAACTCCAATAAAATTTACTCCGATAAAAATTAGTTAAAATAAAAAAAGGTATGTTTGCAATGAGCAGCTCCTTCCTCTCCCGTCCCACCTCCTCCACGCCCTCCCCCTAGAGCAGCCTTGTGAAGGATTTCCCTGGGTCTTTCCAGACAACCTTCAGTGTGGAGTATGTGGTTCACTTGCCAGTTTCACTACCCAGACTCAGGTCCACCATCAACGCTCTTGTTCCTCTTCTCTGAATTCCTCACTCCCTTTTGCAGGGACTCAGGCCTCCAACCACCACACTGGGCATTGCCTCATTTTTGGTAAACGCTGGATGGCTCTCCTTTGCGGGGAAATGTTCATCACAGGCAAACGCAGACCCCTTTCCACTTCTCTCTGGGGCCGCGTGGCCTCTCCTGTGGCCTGGTCTGGCGCTTGGGGCCTTAGCCACATGGTGTCTCCTCTGCACAGGCCCACATGCTCGGTCAGCCCTGCAGTGAGCCACATGGAGGCTCCATCCTCTGGGCCGCCTAGACACTGCCCTGCCCCCACAGCCTTCCTGGAGCCTCTCCGCATCAGGTGCCAGCTTCTCCTTGTTCATTTTCTCTCCTCTCTCGTGCCTGGCTCCCTTCCTCCTAAGCTGGCTTTGCGGCAGGTATGTTTTCCCTGATCTCCACCTTCACGGCCTCAGCCTCTGCTCTTGCCCACGCGGCCAGGCTCCCCAGAGCCTTTTCCTTCTGTGTGATGAGCACAAAGCCCAGTTAGTTCAGTTCAGTCACTCAGGTGTGTCCGACTCTTTGCAACCCCATGAACTGGAGTACCCCAGGCCTCCCTGTCCATCACCAACTCCCGGAGACTGCTCAAAGTCATGTCCATTGAGTCGGTGATGCCATCCAACCATCTTATCCTCTGTCATCCCCTTCTCCTCCCGCCTTCAATCTTTCCCAGCATCAGGGTCTTTTCCAGTGAGTCAGTTCTTCACATCAGGTGGCTAAAAGGAGTTTCAACTTCAGGATCAGTCCTTCCAATGAATATTCAGGACTGATTTCCTTTATTGACTGGCTGGATTTCCTTGCAGTCCAAGGGACTCTCAAGAGTCTTCTCTAACACCACAGTTCAAAAGCATCAATTCTTCAGGGCTCAGCTTTCTTCACAGTCCAACTCTCGCATCCATACATGACTACTGGAAAAACCATACCTTTGACCAGACGGACCTTTGTTGGCAAAGTAATGTCTCTGCTTTTCAATATGCTGTCACAGATTGGTCCTAGCTTTCCTTCCAAGGAGCAAGTGTCTTTTAATTTCATGGCTGCAGTCACCATCTGCAGTGATTTTTGGAGCCCAGAAAATACAGCCTGTCACTCTTTCCATTGTTTCCCCATCTATTTGCCATGAAGTGATGGGACCAGATGCCGTGATCTTCATTTTCTGAATGTTGAGCTTTAAGCCAACTTTTTCACTCTCCTCTTTCAGTTCCTCTTCACTTTCCGCCGTAAGAGTGGTGTCATCTGCGTATCTGAGGTTATTGATATTTCTCCCGGCAATCTTGACTCCAGCTTGTGCTTCATCCAGCCTGGCATTTCTCATGATGCACTCTGCATGTCAGTTAAATAAGCAGGGTGACAATATACAGCCTAGATGTACTCCTTTCCCAGTTTGGAACCAGTCCATTGTTTCATGTCCTGTTCTAACTGTTGCTTCTTGACCTGCATACAGATTTCTCGGGAGGCAGGTAAGGTGATCTGGTGTTCCTATCTCATAAAGAATTTTCCACAGTTTGTTTTGATCCACACAGTCAAAGGCTTTGGCATCGTCAAGAAAGCAGAAGTAGATGTTTTTCTGAAACTCTCTTGCTTTTTCGATGATCCATCATTATGGATGTTGGCAATCTGACCTCTGGTTCCTCTGCCTTTTCTAAAACCAGCTTGAACATCAGGAAGTTCACGGTTCACGTACTGTTGAAGCCTGGCTTGTGGAATTTTGAGCATTACTTTGCTAGCGTGTGAGATGAGTGCAATTGTGCAGTAGTTTGAACATTCTTTGGTGTTGCCTTTCTTTGGGATTGGAATGAAAACTGAAAAATGTCCTGTGGCCACTGCTGAGTTTTCCAAATTTGCTGGCATATAACAGCAGCATCTTTCACAGCATCATCTTTTAGGATTTGAAATAGCTCAACTGGAATTCCATCACCTCCACTAGCTTTGTTCATAGCGATACTTCCTAGGGGCCACTTGACTTCGGACTCCAGGATGTCTGGCTCTAGGTGAGTGATCACACCATCGTGGTTATCTGGGTCATGAAGATTTTTTTTGTACAGTTCTTCTGTGTATTCCTGCCACCTCTTCTTAATATCTTCTGCTTCTGTTAGGTCCACACCATTTCTGTACTTTATCGAGCCCATATTTGCATGAAATGTCCCCTTGGTATCTCTAATTTTCTTGAAGAGATCCGTAGTCTTTCCCATTCTATTATTTTCCTGTATTTCTTTGCACTGATCACTGAAGAAGGCTTTCTTATCTCTCCTTGCTATTCTTTGGAACTCTGCATTCAGATGCTTATATCTTTCCTTTTCTCCTTTGCCTTTAGCTTCTCTTTTTTTTCTCAGCTGTTTGTAAGGCCTTCTCAGACAACCATTTTGCCTTTTTGCATTTCTTTTTCTTGAGGATGGTCTTGATCACTGCCTCCTGTACAGCATTATGAACCTTGTCCCTAGTTCTTCAGGCACGTTATGAGATCCAATCCCTTGCATCTATTTGTCACTTCCACTGTACAATTGTAAGGGATTTGATTTAGGTCATGCCTGAATGGTCCAGTGGTTTTCCCCACTTTCTTCAATTTAAGTCTGAATTTGGCAATAAGGAGTTCATGATCTGAGCCATAGTCAGCTCCTGGTCTTGTTTTTGCTGACTGTATAGAGCTTCTCCATCTTTGGCTGCAAAGAATATAATCAATCTGATTTCAGTGTTGACCATCCGGTGATGTCCATGTGCAGAGTCTTCTTTTGTGTTGTTGGGAAAGGGTGTATGCGTTCTCTTGGGAAAACTCTGTTAGCCTTTGCCCTACTCCATTCTATACTCCAAGGCCAAACTTGCCTGTTACTCCAGGTATTTCTTGACTTCCTACTTTTGTATTTCAGTCCCCTATGATGAAAAGGACATCTTTTTCTGGTGTTAGTTCTAGAAGGTCTTGTAGGTCTTCATAGAACCATTCAACTTCAGCTTCTTCAGCATTAGTGGTTGGGACATAGACTTGAATTACTGTGATATTAAATGATTTGGCTTGGAGATGAACAGAGATCATTCTGTCATTTTTGAGATTGCATCCAAGTACTGCATTTCAGACTCTTTTTCTGACCATGAAGGCCACTCCATTTCTTCTAAGGGATTCTTGCCCACAGTAGTAGATAAAATGGTCATCTGAGTTAAATTCACCCATTCCAGTCCGTTTTAGTTCACTGATTCCAAAAATGTCAATGTTCACTCTTGCTATCTCCTGTTGACCACTTCCAATTTACCTTGATTCATGGACCTAACATTCCAGGTTCCTATGCAATACTTTTCTTTACAGCATTGGACTTTGTTTCTATCACCAGTCACATCCACAACTGGGTGTTGTTTTTGCTTTGGCTCCATCTCTTCATTCTTTCTGGAGTTATTTCTCCACTGATCTCCAGTAGCATGTTGGGCACTTACCGACCTGAGGAGTTCATCTTTCAGTGTCCTATCTTTTTGCCTTTTCATACTGTTCATGGGGTTCTCAAGGCAAGAATACTGAAGTGGTTTGCCATTCCCTTCTCCAAAGCCCAACCCACATTCAAATCTTCAACATGCCAGTGTATTTCTGGAGAGGTCTACATTTAAAGTGTGTTTGGTCTTCGTAGGTGACACAGTAACTTGGACTTCACGGGCTGTGGCCATATCTGGGTGCAGGGTCCTTGCAGAGCAGCTCCTTGTAGAGGTGGGGGATGGGGTCCCAGGCAGTGAGGCGCAGGTGGCCTCCCTGTGGTCACACGAATAGATGGTCATGTTGAGGCTGCGTGTGATGGAGGTGTGGAAAGGGGTCTTGCTCATTCACTCAACAGACATTCACTGGCAGAGGCCACCACCAGGGGGGGACAGAGAGGCCACCTGTGGAGGCTCAGTGAGTCATTTATTCAAGCCTCAGTGTGCACCCCAGGGGCCACTGCTAAAGGCCAAGTGGCCTGTCCCACTCTGGACTCCGCTCAGGCTGGCGTGGTGTGGCCCTGAAGTCTGCCCCCTTCTCCCGGCCCCTTCCCTCCCTGCTGCTGCCCCTGCCAAGGCCATCCGGGCCCTCCCTGCCCTCAGGACCCCGTGGGAATCGGGGAGACTCTTGGCTGCTGGCTCCTGGCACAACCTTGGGATGGATCTCTTGACCCCACGCTCCCAGTGGGCTGACTGTGCTTACTCACCTCGGGCCACAAAGCCCTCTGGAAGTGCCATGGTCCCTGAGCCCGGGCCCTGCATGTCTCAGGCTGCCTAGGCTGCTCTCCTGGCCCCTCCAAGTCACACTCCCTCCCCGGGCCTCAGTTTCCTCTCTGCAAGAGGGTCAGAGAACCTTGACCTGCCCTTGGCTCCGATGGGGATTCCGCCAGCAGCCTGGGTCTTGAGCCTTGGACCTCATTGGTGACCTTGACATCCTGAGGAGGGTGGGGGATGCCAGTGAGATCTTCTGAGCCTGATGCTGAGATGCACCTTGTCCCTGGGTCACAGGGGAACTCGAAGGAAGCTGCAAGTTCCCCTTGGTGTTGGTGGGCAGAGGCGCACGTGGATCAGCCTCCCTCTTCAACCTTCCACGTTACCCCGCATCACCATCCCGCAACCTCTGCTCACACAAGCGCCTGAGTCCAAAGTTGGGAGCCCAGAGCAGCCATGTAGAAATTCTAGGGGGAAAAGACAAAAAGGTCCAAAGAAATGCCAGGAGGGCTGGGCCTAACTCAGCACAGGATGAGGGCCCTGGGTGGTATTAGATGAAGGCAGATGTGGATGTCAACCCACATTCTAAAAGCGCCCGAGGAAAACCACTATTAAGGAAATGCACACTGAATCCTTTAAAAGAAAATAAGAATTTTTTTTTTTTTAAGATCCATTATGCAGCAATCACCCTTTCCTTTTGCCCCCTTCCTTTATTTGATGTTTTTGGCATTTTCAAATTTTTATGTATTGAGTCTTCTTAAAGCCAGGCCCACAATTACAGAAAATTTCACTGGAGGGGGGAAGAAAAGGCTACATTTATGCCTCTCAGGGTGTGTTTTTAAATACCAAACAGAAGGGCAGGAGGGAAAAAAATTACACGCCTTCTGGTGCCAAAAGGAGATTAAGAAACGAAAAGGCCTTTTGCAGTTGGATTGAGAAGAAGGCACTGGGGGAGAAATAGTCCACTAACAGCTGAGCGAAGCCTGGCGCTCAGCACGAGCGCACGTGGTCGAGATGGCGAGTCCAGTTCCAAGCTCATTACGCGATCTTTAATAAAAGTATTCAGTGAAAGAAATATGAGCACCAGGGTGTTCTGGAGGCCTTTTAAAAATAGTTGTGGCTTCAATCAATTCATTAAACACGTATGAATTATATATGTGAGTGATGCCGTATTAGCGGAGTGTCTGCTGGGTCCTGGGCTCAGTTAGAGGCCCTGGGAATAACGCACTGACCACCACAGACCCAACCCTGCCCTCATGGGGCTGACATTCAAGTGGAAAGACATAAGAGAAACAAAATACAGAACCCAAACTCACAGTGTGACAGATAGTGTCGAGAGCGGAGGAGAGAAATATACACAGGAAAGGGAGAAAGGAAGGGAATGGGGCTGAGAGGATGAGGCTTTAGGGAACATGATCAGGAAGAGTTTTATGGGCCTGAGGTGTGTCCCCCCATCCATACTGAAGTCCTAACTTGGCAGCACTTCTGAGTGTGACTGTATTTGGACACCAGGTCTTTAAAGAGTTGGTTAAGTCAAAATGAGATAAAAAAAAAAAAAAATGAGATTGTGAGGGTGGGCCCTGATCCAAGATGGCTGGTGTCCTTGTAGGAAGAAGAGAAGACGGGGACACAGATGCACACGAGGAAGTTCATGGGGGGACACGGGGAGAAGACGACTGTCTCCAAGCCCAGGAGGGAAGCCTCGGAGGAAACCCACCTGTCCAGCACCTTGGTCTGGGACTTGTAGCCTCCAGATCCACAAGACAGTCCATTTCTGGCCCCCAAGCCACTCAGCACGTGGGCCTTTGTTACGGGAGCCTTGGCAAACCCACATGAAGACCTCACCAAGAAGGGAACTTTCGAGCAGTGGTCAGAAGAAAGTGAGGGCTGAGCCCTCAGGGGCTGTGAAGCGTGAGGTGGCCGAGCAGGTGCAAGGGCCCTGAGGCAGTGGCGCAGCCCATGGGGCCGGAACAGCACAGCGGGAGAGGATGCAGGGGTACCAGGGGGTCTGGGAGGTGAGGCAGGGGAGGCTCTGGCTTTTACTCTGAGCCGGGAAACCGCTGGAGGGTTTTGAGCAGAGATGTGAGACATGGTCTGACCTACATTTTACTGGAAGCATCCCGGCTGCTTGCCGTGTGACTTGCGAGCATATGTCGGGTAGATCAGTGAGTATGCAGGAGGACCAGTTAGGAGGCTGGTCAGGGCCTCCAATGAGAAATGATGTCAGCCTCCGCGAGGGTGGGCTGGGGTGGCGTGATAAAACATGGCTGGATTCTGGTTGTGTTTTGAAGGCGGAGTTGGTAGGATCGGCCGACAAATCTCGTGTACACAGTGATCGAAAGAGAAGGGTCGAGAACGCTGCATCAACCGATCCACTGGAGGGAGGCAGCCTCCAGCACCTGGGATGGCAGTGAGGGGCGGAGCACCGGGGCTCCGTGTTGGGCATGTCGGGGCCTCTGGCCTGAGACTGGCTGCGGGAAATCCAGATGGAGACCACTGACCATCCGGGGTAAGCGTGGCTTGAAGAGCGACACGGGCCTCTTTGGCAGATGGAGGGTCTCAGCCGAGAGTGTGGCTCCAGGGGCAGAGGGGTCTCTGCTGGCAGAGGTCGGAGGATTGGCATGTGGACCAGAGCTGGCTCTGGGGTGGAGGATGAGGTCAGGAGAGGAGCCAGGGGCAGCCAAGGCCAAGAATTGGGGAAAGGGACACGGAAAAGCTGCAAAGACTTTTAAATTGGGTGTTGTGTGTGTTAGTTACTCAGTCATGTCCGACTCTTTGGGACCCCATGGACTGCAGCCCACCAGGCTCCTCTCTCTGTGGAATTCTCCAGGCAGGAGCACTGGAATGGGTTGCCATTCTCCCCTCTAAAGGATCTTCCTGACGCAGGGATCGAACCCACGTCTCCTGCATTGCAGGCGATTCTTTACCACCTGAGCCACCAGGGAAGCCCTAAATTAGGTAGGGGGCCCCGTTTTATAATCTGGAGATTTGACAGGACCATCACTGGCTGTGGGCGTCTTCCCTCCCTCATCACTGGCCACTCAGCAGAGGCTTGTTGACACGGCCTGGGCGTCCCTGGGCGGGCTCTGGGGTGAGGGGATGGCGACCTCCGGTCCAGCTCTGGTAACTGCACGCCCCCCAAATCCTCAAAGCCATCCTTCCTTGGTTCTTTCGCTGACTCGTCTCCCTCATCCCCCCGGAAACTGCTGGGTCCCAAGGGTTCACCCTTTACTCACCTGGGTCTCTCAGAACCTCAGGGAGTCTCTGCATCCCCTACTAGCAGATGCCTAGGATGTGTAGCGACACAGACACGCCGCCAGCTCTGGTCCTGGCGATGCCTTTCTCGCCAGGTGGCGCTGGGGCTGCTCACCTACCTGTGCTCATGTTTCCCATAAGCTGTAGCTCAGGGGGTTCTAAGGATGACACGAGACAACAGACACGGTGCCCACCACGGTGCCCGGGTGAGGGTGGTGGGGCGAGAGAGAGGGTGGCCCCGAGCAGGTGCAGGGCTGGCTTTTATGACAGTGGTCCTGACCCCTGAGTGAGTGAGACTGATTGATGCCAACAACTCGGGAGTTCGGGAAGTTTGCTTGGTTCCCAGCCTGGTGGATGGGGCAATGGGAGGAAAGAGAAGGGCAGGGGGCATGAGCGAGTGTGACCACAGGGTTGGGAGGTGTGCAGACACTGTCCTCTGAGGGCCTATAGCGAGGGAGTGTGGCGAGGAGCCTGGGAGCCAGGGAGCCAGGGAGCCAGCCTTGACCACCATCACCCTGAGGGGCCCTTTACTTCCCTGGGCAGCAAGCAGGAAGGCAGCTGCTGAGCTTCTCAGTAACAGAGGAAAGTGACTGTCGGGCGTTGAACTATGTCCCCATAAAGTGTTGCAGTCCTGACCTCAGCATCTGTGGATGGGACCCTGGGAGTGTCACTCAGCCCTCCCACACAGAAAAATGGTCTTTGCTGATGAACAAGTTAATATGAGGTCGTTAGGGTGGGTTCTAATCCAATATGACTGGTGTTTTTATAAAGAGGAGAAATTTAGACACCTGGCCCCCAGATTTGTTAGACGAGCAATTTCTGTGATTTAAGCTGCCCCGTCCGCAGCCCCTAGGAGACACCACGGTGAGTGATCAGATGAGGAGGTTCAGGCTGGAGGCTGGACTGGCCAGAGGGGTCACAGCTGGGCAGGGAGCTCCTATAAGGGAACTGGAGCAGGGCAGGAGTGAGGAAGAGCCCATAGTCGCAGAGAGGAAAATGCCACGACCCGATGAAAGACGCACAGGAGACCCAAGTAGACGCTGCAGGTAAGAGGAATATTCTAAAGGCTGATAAACACTTAGCTTGCACAGCTTCTCTCGCCATCAGAAATGCAAATTGAAACCACAGCAGGCAAGCTCTTCTCGCTCACCGGAAAGGCGGAACCATCAGTGATAACAAGCGCGGGCAAGGGTGTGGAGCCACTGGTGGGAACATCACTGGTGGGAACATCACTGGTGGGAACACAACTCGGTGTAATCACTTCGGAAAAGTGCTTGTGCCAAGCAAAATGCACACATGCCTGATGATCACGCCATTTCACTCCTGGGTCCTCACCCAGCACAGATGCGTGTTAGTGCTTCTGTCCATGGAAAGGACACACGTGATTGCTGTGTCCATAGCAGCTTTATTTACAGCAACCTCCAGGCAGAAATAGCTCGCGTCCATCAGCATGAGGGGGCCTCTCAGGTGGCTCAGTGGTAAAGGATCTGCCTGCAATGCAGGAGACGTGGGTTCAATCCCTGGGTTGAGAAGATCCCCTGGAGGCAGGCATGGCAACCCACTGCAGTATTCTTGCCTGCAAAATCCCATGGACAAAGGAGCCTGGTGGGCTATAGTCCGTGAGGTCAAAAAGAGTCAGACACAGTTGAACAACTGGGCATGAGCACACATCAGTATGAGGATGGGTAAATTGCTGTACATTCACACCATGGAATATACCACACAGTAATGGCAAGGAAGCGACTCCTGAGAGATGCAGCAACATGGACGGATCTCAGAGATGCAATGTTGGGTGAAGGAAGGCCCTTACAAAAGGGTCTATGTTGTGTAACTCCATCGAGATGAAGTTTAAACCCAGGTCAAGTTATCGAAGGGGATGGAAGTCAAAAGAATGTTGACCTCAGGGGCAGGCACCATGAGGGAGGAGGTCAGACGTAGCCCGCTGCCACGCTGGAAATGTTCCCCGCCTTCATCTGGGTGGCAGTACCCAGGGTGGACACGTTGAATTGCTGTGCAAGGAAGGGACAGAGTCTAGGGACTTTGCTTGCAAGCCACACCTCCTTGCTGACTCCGAGTTCAAACTTGAATAGATCCCTAGGTGATTTGAATGCGAGTTCAAATTTGAGAACAGGTTTTGAAGAAAGACTCTACTATCTAGAGGGCAGTGGAGCTGGGGGTGGAAGGGAGAGGAAAGAGAGAGCTCCGTGGGACCCCAGGTTCCCGACTTGAGTGAGCAAGTGAATGCTGGTGGCGTCATCTGGGGACAGAGACGCCGGAAGGCGTGGGGCTGGGTGTGCCCTCTGACGATGCTGCCTCCAAGGCTTGGTCCGCTGCTTGACTCTCAGGAGAGAGATCAGAGCTCCAGTTAGAAACCCAGTGTCACTGGAAAGTGGGTGCAGGTCACTGCCAAGCTGGGGATCATGGCAGGAAAGTGAAAGTGAAAATCGCTCAGTTATGTCCGACTCTTTGCGACCCCATGGACCATACAGTCCATAGAATTCTCCAGGCTGGAATGCTGGAGTGGGTAGCCTTTCCCTTCTCCAGGGGATCTTGCCCACCCAGGGATCGAACCCAGGTCTCCCGCATTGCAGGAGGATTCTTTACCAGCTGAGCTATCAGGGAAGCCCGGGAATCATGGCAGGAGGAGAGCTAAACTGAAAGGGGCCTGGGCAGAACTCTTACTTATGAGCCCTGAGAAGAACTGAGTTCAGGAGACAGGAGGGGAAGCAGGCAAAAGCGGGGGCAAGATCCGGGAACTCAGGGAGACACAACCGAGCCAGATGTCCCCGGGAGTTACCTTCAGGATGGAGACGTGGCTGTAGGTTCTGGGACGCGAGGACAGCATGTTCGGGGTGAGGAGTGAGTGGTGGGAGGCAGCGACTGTGCTTTCAGGCAGCTTGGCGGTGGAAGGAAGAGCCAGTGGTCCTGTGGGCATCATGGCTAGTGGAGAGGCATTCCTCGGGTATCTGCAGAGGCAGGGCTGATAGAAGCTGCTTTATTTCAGGAGGAGGGAGGGGACGAGGTCCAGAGGACAAGCCAAAGGAGGAGCATGGACCAGGGCGGTGGGCATAGACAGTCCACGTGCTGAGAGGTGAGGACGGTCAAACCACCAGCTTGTCACATGACGTGGACATGTGAAGACACGGACACACATGGAGAGCGACAGGGGACCGGGGGGGCAGCACAAGGTGCAGGGGGGCAGGCAGGAGGGGAGCAGACGGGGTCTCCTCGGGCTCTGGGGCCCAGGGCAAGGTGAGTGAACGCATGAATTTGATTCCAGCATTTTCCAAGAATGCAAATGTAATACCTCCTTCTGTTTTTCCATTTCCCCCGAGTATCTTGGCTTTAGGGCTCCTTTATCTCTTCAAATCCCACTCTGGAAAAGGCAATGATTAAAATGGTAAGTTCCATCATAAGTAAACCTTGGGCAGGAAATGAGGAATCCGGGAGCTCAGTGATCACCTTTGCGATGAGCTCCTGACATTATTTCGGACAAGCATGGGAGACAAGGGAAAGCCTTTCTCAAATATCGGAAGGGACATCACACAGAAGAAGAGTTTGATGAGTCTCTGTGTCGGCAGTGCAGGGGCCGATAAACACGCTCAGGGAGAGGCTGTGGGCGCAAATGGAGCAGAGAATGGACACTGCAGGCCGCCTGGGGAGTGACCTGGCTTGGGAACGTGGGACCAGCCAGAGGGACCAGCGCTCACACTGGTTGGGAAATGGAAAGGCAATTCCTTCGGATTCTAAGTCTCTGATTTGGAGCTTTCTCTGGCTTGCATTTGACTTACACACCTGCGGGGGTGGCACTGGCTGGGGCGTTGGGACCCACAGTGGGACAGGACAGCCTCTGTTCTCAGAGGGCTCAGAGCTGCCCGAGACTTCCCGGTTCCTTCTTTGCTAAAAAGGGATGAAGAGCTCAGGGACAGAGTTGGACAGGCCTTCCTACCCCTCCTCCATCTAGGATGTCAGCCCCAGAATTGCAGCAAAAACTTAGACTCTACAGACTGACTTTTTGTTCCAACCTTAGGTTTCCTAGGTGGCGCTAGTGGTAAAGAACCCAGCTGCCAATGCAAGAAACATGAGAGGTGCAAGTTCCATCCCTGGGTCGGGAAGATCCCCTGGAGGAGGGCATGGCGACCCACTCCAGTATTCTTGCCCGGAGAATCCCATGGACTGAGGAGCCCGGTGGGCTACAGTCCACAGGGTCACAGAGAGTCTGACACGACTGAAACGACTTCGCACAGCACACGCACTGGGTCCCTCGGCTTACCAGCCAGAGACCTGGAATGAGTTATTCCCTCTGTGCCTGTTTCCTCACCTGTAAAATGGCAATGGTGACGATGGGAGCTCCCACATGGAGCTGTTCTTGGGGTCAAATATGCTCAGAAGAAGGCCTGGCGCACTCAGGGTATTTTAGCTATTTATATTATTTAGCGCAGGAGGCAGCTTTTATCTCGGGAAGCTTTGTTAATTATTAATAATGTTTCTTTTAAGAACACAAGTCGGTCTAGTTGCATAAACTCATAATAACAGAATGGGGTTGGGAATTGGAAATTCTAGGGAAGAAAGCAACAATATAAAAGTGGATGCCCTGCCTTTCCCTTAACAGCAAAATTAAAAGACCCTACTGAAATCTAGAGTTTACTTGAGTAGTAATTGTCTCTGGGGAGGAGAGAAAAATAGGGGCTTCCAGGGACTATCTCCTACTCTGGGGTTTCAACTCGCATCCCACGGCCACTTTCCCGGACATCAGAGTGGACAGCCCACACTGACCATGGGCACACACAAGACCCTGGGGAGCAAGAAGAAAAGGCAAGAAGAGCCCAAGGAGGGTGATGGTCCTACCCCGCCAGCTGTCAAGAGATGTGGGAGGTGTCCCCGGCAATGCTGTGCAGAGCCCCGTGGGTTCTGCTTCTACAGCTTCAGGGGGATAGGCTGGTCCTTTGGTTGCCTGCCTATGGACAGTACCACATGGGCACAACTCAGGGCATTGCTGTTTCTTCCGCACCACGGGGCCTGCTGAGTCACTTGCCCAACCAGTCATCTGCTGGTTCCCTTTAGGTCAGCCTGGGACTTAGGGAGCTTGGGTCTGAATTCTGACTCTGAGTATTACATGTATGACCTCAGGGAATTTAGGTCAACACACTTGGTAAAGAATCCGCCTGCAAAGCAGGAGATCCAAATTTGATCCCTGGATTGGGATGATCCCCTGGAGAAGGAAATGGCAACCGACTACAGTATTCTTGCCTGGAGAATCCCATGGACAGAGGAGCCTAGAGGCCTTAGGGTCATAAAAGAGTCAGAGATGACCGAGCCACTAAACCACCGCCACCACCTGGCCTGTTTCCTCGTGTGAGAAACAGGGATAAGAAGGCTCTTGTCATAGAAGTAAATGGTGCACAATGCGTACCAGTGCTTTGGGCACAATTAATAAACGTGATTTCTTTTACTATCATCTATTGACATGGGGCGGAGAAGGCAATGGCAACCCACTCCAGTACTCTTGCCTGGAGAATCCCATGGATGGAGGAGCCTGGTAGGCTACAGTCCACGGGGTCGCTAAGAGTTGGACACTATGGAACGACTTCACTTTCACTTTTCACTTTCATGCATTGAAGAAGGAAATGGCAACCCACTCCAGTGTTCTTGCCTGGAGAATCCCAAGGACGGCAGAGCCTGGTGGGCTGCCGTCTATGGGGTCACACACAGTCTGACACGACTGACGAGACTTAGCAGCAGCAGCAGCATTGACATGGGGAGTGTCTAGAAGGGCTATCCTCTGAACCCCCTAGATCAAGGGTCCCCAACCTCTGGGATCCAATGCCTGATGATCTGAGCTGGAGCTGATGTAACCGTACTAGAAATAAAGTGCACAATAAATGTAATACACTTGAATCATCCTGAAAGAACCCCTCTTCCCCCACCCCCGCACCACCATACCTGGCCCATGGAAAACTTGTCTTCCCCAAAACCAATCCCTAGAGCCACAAGGGTGGTACACAGATGGCCAACACTTCCTGTCCTCTGACTAGGACAGAGGAACCCCTCCAGTGGCCAAGATAGCTGACGTTGCCCTTTTCTCCCATCTCTTCATCTGCTGCTGGGACTCAGCTAAAGCGCCCATGTCCAGGTCACCCTGTTGGAGCAAATACCTTCAGACGGCTCAGTCGCATCTTCTCCTTCTCAGTTTGCAGCCTTCTCAGTACCTAAGATCCAAGGGAACAAGCTTATAAGTGACCCCCAGCTGTGGACCAGATTTCCGTCTTGCCCTCACTGAGGTTTTGGAAATCTAGGGCCATCCAGAGGGTATTTGGGGGAAGTGAGGCAGGACTTTTGTACCCAGCTCCCACTGTTGATCATAGTTTCCCCTTTGTGCCTCAGGGGTTTTTGTTTGTTTTGTTTTTGATCTTTGAAAGGTTCCTGTAAGGATCTAGATGTAGAGAAATCAGGACTCCAGAGCTAAAAATGACCTTAGACACCAATTTGTCTGACTCATTGCCTTAAGAAACTAAGCTCACTGCATTACTTTCTGTTTACTGAATTGCTTCTCCCTGGCCCTCCTGACCACCCTTTAAGGGAGGTATTATCAGTATCTCTGTCTATATATAGATAAGCAAATTGAGTGATTTAGTGATGGTTAAGAATATGCACTCTGGAACCAGACTGCTGCTGCTGCTGCTAAGTCACTTCAATCGTGTCCGACTCTGTGCGACCCCATAGACGGCAGCCCACCAGGCTCCCCTGTCCATGGGATTCTCCAGGCAAGAACCAGACTGCTCGGGTTCAAATTGTGGCTCCATTGTTGACTAGCTGTGTGACCTTGAGTGACTTAGTATACCCCTCTGTGTCCAGTGTCCCCATCTGAAAAATGACGCCAACATCCAGAGCAGCGGAGGGCTGAGTGAGGGTCAGCTCATTTTATTGTTGCAGAGGTCCTGCGGCTTCTGTTCCAGACTGCCACGGCAAAGCGAGTATGGCAAAAAGTGAGTCATCCGAATTGTTTGGTTTCCCAGTACAAATAAAATGATGTGTACACTCCATCATTAACTGCGGTCTGTTAAGCGTGCAAAAGCATGACATCATTAAAACCGTGCCTACCTTAATTAAAAAACACTTTATGGCTACAAAGTGCTAAGCAGCATCTGACAATGCGGGGTGGCCACAGACTTTCATATGGTGACCCAAGGACGAAAGAGCAGATGAAACCAAGGAGGGTCTTGGAATGCAGGAGTGGAAAAACCAGACCCTTATCCACCTTCCCTTCCATCCCCAATGTTGTAACTATTAATGAATTCAGGTCCTCCCGACCAGTATAACCTGTCTCCCCTCCTTCCCCATATAGGAACAAGGTATTTGCCTTACTCTTCCCCCCGACCCAATATACCTGCCTCATCCAATCAGCAAATGACGTGCAAGACCCCTATCCCACTCCTTACACCCAGGGTATAAAAAGGAATCAAGGACCCCTATTCAGCGTCAGCTCTCCCCGACCATGAGGAAGCCAGCCCACTGTGCTGGCAGCCACTCTCCCCTCCCCGCTCTCATAAACTTTATTCTTCTTTTCATCCTGCCTCATGTCTGGAAATTCTTTTCCAACCCACACACAGACCACAACATTTCACTTTGCAAAAAATGTTGTATCTGGGAAGTGCAGGAAAGTGAAATGCAATAAAACGCGATAGCCTGTCTTCCTTGAGCCAATACAGAGTAGACTTGTTGATTTCTTCAACACACATTTATTGAGTCGCTACGGTGTGCCTGGCCTGCAAGGTGCTGATGATACGAGGGTGGGCAAAACCAGCGTTCCTTCCCTCATGGACCTTAACATCTAGTGGGGAAGATGGGCGTCGGTGGAGACAGTCACACGCGTGTGCAGTTGTACCACAGCAGGTCCTATGCAGGAGGCACAGTGGGGAAGGCAAGAGTCGGCAGGGCCTCCAGAAGAGCTTCCTTGAAGAAGTGAAGACCACTGTGATGTCTGATGATGGGCTGGACTTAGGCAGCCTGGGGATGGTGGGGTGGGGTGGGCAGTCAGGCAGAGCAGTCCGAGCAGAGGGCAGTGAGGTCCAAGTCCCTGCAGAGGGACAGCACTGCCCCTTCAAAGGCTGCGGAGGCTGGAGCCCGGGGTACTAGAGCCAGTCTGAGGAAAGACCAGTCGGTGGGAGGAAGCGTCTGATCCTTCAGAGCCTCATCAAAGATTGTCTTCATACCCAGAGCAAAAGAAGGATGCTGAGCTGAGATGTGACAACCATCAGATTGGTGTTTTCAGAAGATTCGTGTGACTGCAGTGTTCGGGATGGGTTGTGGGTGACCGAGGGGATGCAGGGATGATGGAAGGAGGACAGGGGTGGGCACCAGTGCGTGGGCCTGGCATTCGGAGGAGAGGTCTGGGCTGGAGATAAAACATGTGCTTGTTGGCAGGGTAATTACAGCCGGGGGCACAGGGGTGCTGCTCTGGGAAGACAGTCTAGAGTCACCTTGTCCCAGTAACCACGAGTCACCTGCAGCTCTTACATGACTAAAACATGCCTCCTCTGAATTTAGATGTGCTGAGTATAAAGTACACACTGAATTTTGAATTTATTTGAATTTTTGCATTTACTATACTAATCAAAACAGCACTTCCCTCATGGCTCAGCCGTAAAAAATCCACCTGCCAATGCAGGAGACACGGGTTTGAATCCTGGGTCAGGAAGATCCTCTGGAGAAGGAAATGGCAATCCACTCCAGTGTTCTTGCCTGGAGAATCCCATGGACAGAGAAGCCTGGTGGGCTACAGTCCATGGGGTCGCAAGAGTTGGAGGCGACTTAGCGGCTAAACAACAACAAGAACAGTATAAAACAATGTGAACTATCTCACTGATACTTTTATATCGGTTGCATGTTGAAATGATAATATTTCAGACATAGTGAATTGAATAAAATATATCATTAAAATGAATTGTACCAATTTCTTTGAATTTTAAAAAAATGTGGTACTTGAAAAAATGAATTACATGTGGGAGGGGGTTAGTGGCTCCTGTCATGTTTTGCTTGAACAACGATGATCCAGGGTGAGAAAGGGAGAGGGTCTAGGACCCAGCCCTGGGAAAGAAGGATGTTCAAAGCAAGATTTCAGACAGCACCTAAGCTACGGGCCAGCAGCTGGGTGGAGACGGTTGCCAGGGACATGGAGATAGAATGCTCACTTCCAGGCTCTAGTCCGTCTGGTTAGCCTGCCTCTCAGGCCCTCAGTTTCGGAGGGTGGAAAGAAGCAGAGTGTTTGATCAAAACTTTTCACTAATCCTGAAATACCGTCCTCCACCAATTCCTCTTTAGCTCTACGTGGACCAAGAGCTCCCTCCCACTGGCCGGGCTAGAAGGGGCCTGGGAAAGGCCCCAGACTGAGGGACGGTGGCTGGTACTGGGTCATGCAGGGAGCTGGGGGAGGAGCCGAAGACCCCTTCCCCTCCGCAGCATGGGTCTGTGGCCGGTGACCCACACGACCAGGGGTGTGGCTCGTACGGCCGCACACACACGCGCAGAACGGGGTGTGAGATGCCAGGAATGGGGGGAGGGGGGTCCCCGGAGCCGATACCTAGATCCACTCCTCTCAAGAGACAACTAAAGGCAAACTTCGTCTAGGACGCGTTTCCTATCTGTAATTGGTAAATATGCAAATGAAAGGCCCACATGGTCTGGCCGGGCAAATCAAGCTCTAGGCGAGCGGCTGGGGGAACCGGCGCTTCCGGGAGCCTGGGCACGGTGCCCCTCCGCGGACGCCCGGGCCGGAAGGCCGGGCGGGCGGGGGGTGCGTCCCGGCCCCCTCGGCCGCCGCCCGGGGGCGCTCCAGGCCCGGACCCGCCGAGCCCCCCCACCCCCGCCCGGGCCACGCGGGCCTGGCCTCCGCGCCCCGCGATGCGGTCGCTTCCGCCGCCGCTTCCAGGCGCGCTGGTCGGTGGGGCAGCCTGGGCGCGCGGCCCGTGGCCGGCCGCAGCCTCCCCCGCGTCCCCCGGCTCGTTGCGGCGGGGCCCTCCGGCAGCTCCGGGCGGCGCGGCGGCTTTGTTCCCGCGACCCGACGGCGCGGGGGCCCGTGCGTCTGGCGGCGGCGGCGGCGGCACTGCAGTGGCGGAGCCCGGCTGGCCCGCGCGCCTGCAGCCGGGCGCTCGCAATGCGCCAGCGCGGGCGCCGCGCGCGCCGAGCCTCGTCGGGCCGGCGGGGCAGCCCGGCCGCCAGCTGCCCCCGCGCCCTCATGCGTTAACTGCTGGGGTCCGCCCCCTCCCCGCGGCCCGCCGCCCGCCGCTCGCCGCAGTACGAGCCGCCTCCCCGCCCCCGCCCCCGCCCCCCGCGCCGCCGCCGCCGCCGCAGGAGAGGGAGGGGGCCGGAGGGAGGAAAGGAGGGAGGCGGTGGGGCAGAGCCCAGAGCCCGTCCCGGGCGCCCGCCAGGAGCTCCGGCCGCGGCGGGAGGCGCCATCCGGGGGCCGCCGGGCAGCTGCCGCGCGCCTCGCCCTCAGCGCCTCTCGTGGCCGCGTCCCCGCCGACCCGGCCGCAGCCTCCCCCCGCGGGGAGGGCAGCTCCCCCCGCCGCGCCGGACCCCCCGCCCCGCCACTCCGCGGAGGGCAGACTCCGTTTTTCCTCCCCGGGAGGGTGTCGCCACCTGGATCGCCAAGTGCGAAGGGCCCGGGAGGCGGGGACCCACCGGAGCAGGGTGACCGGCCATGGCTCAAGCGGCCAAACAGCTGAAGAAAATCAAAGACATCGAGGCGCAGGCCCTCCAGGAGCAGAAGGAGAAGGAGGAATCCAACAGGAAGCGGAGGAACCGCTCCCGTGACCGAAAGAAGAAGGTAAGGGGTGGCGGAGGGGGGCGGCAAGCCTGGAGGCAGAGGAGCCCGGAGGTGGCCGCTGGGGGAAGGGGCGCGGCGGAGCCCGGAGAGACAGGGGGACGCGGGGCCCCGCGGCCGGTCGAGAAGATGTTGCCGAGCGCAGGGCGCGCGGGGCAGGAGCGGTGGAGGGAGGGGGCTTCGGAGCGGCCGGAGGAGGACCCGGCAAGTGGGCTGGAAGGGCAGAGCGGGCGGCCCGGAGGCTGAGGGCGCGCAGGAGCCCGCCCGCCCGCGGAGACCTTTCAGCACCTTGGACAGACGCCGCGGGCCCGGCGCCGCCGGGAGGAACTTTTCCGCCCCCCAACCCCCGTAGTCGGCGCGGGGTGGGGGGCTGCTCGCCGTCTCTCCGGGGCTTTCCAAGGAAGCCGCTTTAGGAAATGCGGCCCCGGGCTCCGGAGACCTCTCTGCCCGCCGCCTCCCCGGTGACCCACTCTCGGAGGCGCGGAGAGCCTCCTTCCCAGGTCTCTGAATGGTGGGGCCTCTGCCCTTTCCCCACCCTCCTTGAACCCCGGGAAGCACCTTGACTGACCCTGTGGGGCCCCGGGGCAGAACTGCTTAGCCTGGTGGAGGCGGGGGACGGGTGGGCATTTGGCACCGTCTCCAGTTCGGGTCACTCAAGATGAGCAGCGGATGACCAAAGGAACTTCCCTTTGGAAGCCTGCCGTGAGTGCTGTCCAGCATGGCCCAGGGGCCTGGTCAGAGAACAGGTCTCCTTTCTGTGTAGGAGTCGGTTGGTGGTGGGGGCGGGGGCTGGTAGTGACAAGACAGCCCCCATAAAGACCCAGACCCCTTAGGGCAATTGCTGTCTGCTCAGCACTCTGGGTCTGGGGCCTTCCTACCCCCAACTCAAAGCACCTTTTAATAAAGACACGTTTGGTGAGAAACACTTTCACTTGTGAAGGGAGGGAGTCAGTTGACTGGGCGAGGGCTCCAGTTGGGGTGTTTTGGAACCCCCCACGGAGGAGGCCAGGTGCCTATGGATGCGGTTCTTTGGGTTGGAGACAGGCCGAACTTCAGCTCCAGCAGAGCCATTTTAACCTGCGGACGGCAAGCTGGGGCATGGCCTGTGAACCCATTGCCTGGGAATGTGGCCCTCGGGGTTCCAGGACTGAGGACTGAGGACCAACTGAGACGCTGGTCTTGGTTGAGAAGGAAACATTTTTTTATTTCTTGAAATTGGCTACCTCTGAGAAAGAAGTTTGAAGCCTGTGGTTGAGAGCAGCGTGGGGACAGGCTGCCTGTGGGTCCTACTCCTCCTCGTACCAGCCAGTCGGCAAGACCCACATCCAGCCAGTTCCTCGAGATGAAATCCAGGAGCAGAGACGCTCTCTGATTGCACCCCAAGTGGCCGGTGCGCTAGGCTTTCCTATACCCCTTCCAAAGGCAGTCTTCCTCCCTCCCAGGGATTGCCTTCTCATGTGTAAATGGTAGTCGCACCAAGGCACCACCACTTTAGCAGGACCTAAAAAGAAGCCTTCTCCAAACTGACGGGGAGCGGGAGTTTGGGTTGGTGCCACTTAGAACACTCCATCAGGTCCTTCTGCTGGATCTGAAATACTGGAGCCCATCTTGTGAGTCAGGCCGGGGGGAAGTCTGGTTATATCTGACAGTGCTCACCCACTTTCTTGGCATGAATGTAAACTCCTTAGGAAGGCGTGTTCTCTATTTCCATCCCTGCCTCATGCTTTAGGAGCCAAGCCCATCCTCTCCCAAACTGCTCACTCAATGTTTTTATCCCACTTTTTGCTCCCAGCCTCTTCCTTGAAAATATATATATATTTTGAGCCAGAGTCAAAACAAAACTCTCCCTTTCCTCTCTTCTGAGAATTCTTTCCATTCTCTGTAACTCCCTTCAGTATAACTCTGAATCCCAAATGCCTGCAAGACACACATAGAAAAGCAGCAAGTCCAATATTCTTTTTGTTTCTTAGTCTGGACATTCTTGGTCAACTTAATCTCCATGTCAAGTCTAGCTGATAACATATTCCACACTCCCCCCCTCCCCCAACCAGTTGGGTTATTTTGTTTTACTAGCTGGTCACAGCATACTGCGTCAGTAAGCATTTGAAAATCTTCCACACAGATTTTCATTATTTTACGCAGTATCCTGGGTGCTAGGAGGGATACAGCAATAATAAGGAAATCTGAATTCAAAGTGATAGCGATGCTATAAACTCTTTAAGGGATTTTTGGGGTAGAGGGGCACTAAGGTACGAGGTGAGGTGTCGGGGTGCTGCGTTTGTGTTTCGTAATGCTAGTGAGTTCTTTTTGCCATCGGCCTATAAAATTTATAGCAAAAGGCAACGTCTCAAGAAGGTGGCAGGCCCTTGGGGAAAGGTGAGGGAGGCACAGCAGTGCAGAAAGGCTGGTTGGAGAGGGTGGAGGATGTGCGTGCAGGAGCTGGTTGAGCAGATGGCCGAGGTGGGGGTGGGAGCCCAAGGGAGGGTTCACATAAGGTGAGGTCTTTGTTAGACCCATTTTTCACCACCGAAGTCATGGTTTGAAGCGAAGTATGTTAAGACCGAGCAGCTGAGGACTCTACCCTGGTCACCCCAGACTCGGGGACGCTGTGGAACCACCCTCATCTCAGCAGGAAGAAAGAATTCACACATGCAGATAGTCGTTTGATGCCAGTGAACTGGTAATTCAGGGGAGTGTGGAGCTCAGCAAGGGCATTCTGGATTTACGGAAAGGGAAGGCGTTTGTCCCACGGGTAACCTACTTATCGGGGCCTGACGGAGCAGAACCGCAGCGCTCCCCGTTTGTAGAAATCATCACGGTTGTAACTTCAGCGGTGGTTGCAGCTTTTACAGTTGCTGGTATTGTGTGGGAAGGCGCTGGCTGAGGGGTGCTGTGCAGCGGCCCTGGAGGCTGCTGTTGTGACGTGCTGACTGACACAGATAGAAACCACCTCGACGCAGGGAACTGAGCTCAGACTCTGTAGCTGGAAAAAGGCCTGCATTCTTCTGGGGCTTCATTCAGCTTTCTGCTTGTGCAGCACACGTCCTCATCAGATGCCTGCTGTTGGAGCTGCAGCTTTTTGGAAAAAAAAGAAAAAATAAGATCCAGTATTTATGATGCTGACTTGATAAGTCCCCTGCGTCTGAAGATGGGGATGGAAGTAAATAGATTGCAGGGCATGTGTTAAGCAGGCATTTGCATTAAGAACGGCAGCTCTCTAGGGCTGGAGAAGCCTTGGGCATAAGGATATGTGCACTTTTTCTGCCTTCTTGGAGCTTGAGGTTGGGAGATGAGGATGAGGAGTTTGGAGACGAAGGTGAGGTGAGGCAGAATTCAAAAAGGGGGAGGGGGAAGTGGGAAGAGGGAGGGAGGCAGACAGAGAAGGGGGCTGGAATCTCAGCCCTACTTTAAGGGGTGACCCTCAGCCTGCAGCACCTGTAAGTGCCCTGGGGTGGCATTTACTGAGCTTTCTCCTCGTCTCTTATTCTGTCCATCTCCTTCATCCTCTGATGTTGGTGAAGGAGGGGACCAGGCCCTGTTCACAGCTGTCCATCTGATACCCAGAAGGCATGCCATGAATGTGGGGGTGGTGATGGGTGGGTGAATGGGTGGGGTCTTATGTCTGTCTCTGTTCGCCCAGGTGGTTTTTGGTCATCACTTGTGTTAGGTGAGCAATGCGCTCTTGACTATCTTCAGCCGGCACCTGAAGAAAGCCCGACTTTTCTTTCATTCCTGATCACTTTGCAAACCACCCGAGCCTTGTAGGCAAGCAGTGGAACCATCTAATTTTTTGGTGCAGTGACTTCTACCACTGAGCCTGCAGTTAGTTCCTTGCAGGGTCCCTGCTGCACTAAATGTCAAGTGAGTTTAGCCATTTGGAACAGCAGTGTTTGCACAGGGCCCTGAGGAGCCCAGGTGAGGATACAGAAAGGAAAAAATGGAAGCCCGGGAGCAGAAAGTGGCCATCTCTGCTTAGCTGTGCAGACAGTGTTGTCGGCCCTGCTGGCCTCCACAGCTTCCTCCAGGGCCCTGGGCCTTCCTCACGCAGTGGGCGAGGCCCTGCTCCTGGACTGTGGAGATGTCTTCCGTTGATCCAGTGACTGGAATCACAGGGAGATTTAGGGGGACCTATGGGAGACTGTCGGCCCTGCCGCGTGGCCAGGGTTTGTTCCCAGGAAGAGGGTGGGATGGGGTGGGGAGGCGTGGGTGAGTAAGAATGGGATGAAGGGCAGGAAATTAGGCAGGAGGGTCCTGTGAACCCACCTTTCCCATTTGTAAAGGGTCCCGAATGTAAACTTCTGCTGGTACCTCCAAATGAGTCTATGCATTCAACCCAAGAAGAACACACAGGATCAGAAAGAGGCATGTTCCTCACGCATCCTTAAACCAAGGTCCTGCCATGAAATCACCGCAGTAGTGTATGTCGCGGTACGCCTTGATATTTGTATATGAAATCTCCATTTGGCTTTTGGAAAGCATCATGATTGCATGTTCGCTATTAAACGGACTCATTTATTTAGTTTTGAGCCTTTAAATGTACCATGACTTGGGTAACTGCCACCTTGGTGTCTCTTATTTTAGTACCCGGGGAGCCTCATTACAGGGACTGGCCTTGCTCCTCTCTGGGTGCTGGGAGGCGCTGGCACTGGCTGAAGATGCGAGAACTTTCCTAACTCGCTCTCTGGCCATCTCCCAATCCAGGCCTCCCTCCCTGCTGCAGGGGCAGTTTTGGTGGGGCTGTTCCCTGGGGGCTACCTGACGTCACCCTCAACCATCCGCTAGACCCAGAGAGCAGGGTCTTATGGGCAAAGAAGGTGTTACACCCTTAGTTGTATCCGGCAGCGTGTGGTTGGCACATCGCAGCCGCTGCTCAGAGTAGGTGGAGCAGCAGCTGAAATTCAGAACCTGGAGCAAGGGACCTCCCTGCCAAGGGGACCAGGAGCCAACCCTTGGACCCTTCTCTTCCTCGCTAGTTCTGCTTATCTCCTCTTAATATGACAAAGTTTATATTTTCACCTCAGTCTAAGGACTTGCTTGTTTGTTTTGGAAAGAAGGGGGAAAGAGTTGTTCAGTTCAGTTTAGTAGAGTCAGACATGACTGAGCGAATGAACAACTGAACTGAAGGACTCTTCCTTCGTCTTTCCATAAAAACAAGCAAGCTTTAGTGAGTGGGTTCCATGTGCCAGGCAGTTTTCATGTATGTTGGTTCATTCCCGGGCTTTGTCTCCATAGGGTGAACCCATCAGCCGTTCCTTCCTCCTTCACCATCAAAGCCCGTCACTCTTCAAGAGAGCTTTCCTGAATCCTCCATCACTCTTTCTCTGTATTCTGGGTTGCCCCAGCCTTTGTTCTGGTGCGTGTGTGCACGCGCATGGGTATGTGTGTATGAGACATGTGTTCTTATTTTATCGCTTCTACTAGATTATAAGCTCCTTGAAGCCCAAGCCAGAGTCTTTCCACGTAACCACTCAACAAATATTTATGGCTTGAAATGATTCAGGAGCTACATTTAACTGGTTCAGAAGTTTTTCCCTTGGTCTTTGTATTTGATGTTTGAAGAGTTGGCCTTATAGAAGTAGAACCAAGTAAATCTGGGTTTTTTTTCCCCTCCCTGAATTATTCCGACTAAAGCTAAGTCTGCTGTCATCAGTGTTTTGGTTTTTGGAAAAGACAAATATGCTTTGCTTGGCTCCATCTCGCCATTCCTGGTTCTTGAAAAGCAGCTCAAACATCTACCTCGTACAGAGCGCTGGGCTGGGAGTCAGGCGCCCGGATTCTGGTTTCAGTTCTTGTACTTACTGGCCACCAAATTTCTTTGAGCCTCAGTTTTCTCCTCTGTGAAATTGAAATGAGAATAAAGGAGGTGTACTTTGTAAACTTTAAAACTCCTGTCTATTTAAGAGGTTACAGTTAGTAACATAATAATGTTTGTTAATTAAATTATTCTTTCTGATGAATTCAAAGCCAAAGCTCTGGCCCAGACTTCCAGTGGTGGTGTGAAATCTTGACATTGGCTTGGCAAGGCCAGCCCATTATTATTTCATTGCTGGTAAATGAGAAAAAGGATACTTTAAATCATTTTCTCCATTTCATTTTCAGGAAAGAAATGAATTTCCTATTTTGACAAGATTTATTATCGCAGGCTTAGTTATCTCCATGGGTGCAGTCTACAACTTTGAGATGGGCTTTATTAAAGCCCTGGGTGACAATTACAGCTGCCTGCCAAGAAAGGCATATAAACGGGGTTCCTGAACTTTCTGAGAATACCATCCCTGTTAGGGCCCTGGCTAGTAAATCTGGGGTGTGGAATATTACAGACAAACATGTGTTGTTATGGGCAGACTAGACTCCTCCAGGGAAGACCCTGTGCATCTCAGGAGTGTAAGCCCAGCACATCCTCCAGGAAAGGAGAACTTGCATGAGGAACTCTCAGGGATAAAGCAGAGACCGAGTGGCCGGCCAGTTTGAAGCCAAAAAACCTTTTGTTTCTCCTTTGCTGCCCATGTGGCCAGGTGCTTTCCTGAGAAGAAAATTTTCCTGTGTTTTTGCTAAGGTGATAATATTTTTGCAGTGTCAGTTAATGCCTTTTTATCCATTTCAGGGCATCCTTGGCCATGACAGCTGCAAACACCCTTCTTTGCTTATCCAAGGAGAGCCTGTATGTACTGAGAGGCTGTGGGTCCTACGGGCATTGTCTCGCTGGATCCTCTGGCAGCCGGTGACCTCAGAGCTGGGGCCTGGCTCCAAACTCATTCACAGGCCTCTGCGCTAGGCTGTCTTCTTACCTGTTTGTTACATCCTCGGTGTGTTCAAGGCTACCAGGTGCTGGGAGGGGAGTCAGAATGCCGGTACTTTTCCTGCCTACGCAGGAAGGATTTGCACGTTAGAGGGAAAGCTGCCGGTGTGGGAAGTAACCCAAGGAGGCTGAGAACAGGGACCAGTGATCTGGGCTCAGGACGGAAGCACTGGCGTCTGGATGCTAGGTGGGTAGTGGGGTCCACAGGCTCCTCTGAATGTCCCTGGAGCAGCCCGTGGATGGTGAAGACCCCTTTGAGGCCTTGGGTTAAGACAAGGGGCCGGATGATGAGTGACTCCCAGGGGTGCCTGCTCTGTTTCCATCTCACCTGCCTCACAGAACGGTCCTTTCTCCCTTTACTGCCTGTTTTAGAGGTTTCTCTTCCTACCGGTGGTACAAGTGCTAAAGAGTCCGCCTGCCAGTGCAGGAGACGCGAGAGATGCGGGTTTGATCCCTGGGCCAGGAACATCCCCTGGAGAAGGAAATGGCAACCCACTCCAGTATTCTTGCTTGGAAAATTCCATGGATGGAGGAGCCTGGTGGGCTACAGTCCATGGGGTTGCAAAGAGTTGGACATGACTGAGCATGCGCCCGCCACACTTCCTGCCACAGAGCTGGCATCTTCTCTGTATAATCATTTAATAACGTGCTTCTACATGGAGTTATAGTGAAGACGTGTCTCCGTTTTCATCCGTTCTCCTAACTCTCCGGGACTTTTGCTTTCTTCTGGATGCCTGTGAGGTCCTGGGCCTCTATGTGTAATGCTTGCCAAGACCTCAACTTGGATGTGTGGGAACAGGAACAGCAGGGCCAGACTCTTGCCCTGAGTCCCTCCCTTGAATCTCTGTGGTTTCATTTTCCGTTCCTAAGAAGTCCAGTGGGCTAAGAGGTGCTCATGAAGAGCAGTGCAGAGAGAAAACAGGCTCAAGGGATGAAAAGGCACGGACTAGCCTTAAAGTCGAGTTGGGAGAAGTCAGGGTGGAGTCAGAGGAAGCGTCCCAGGAAAGGGAAGGAAACGAGGCACTTCATTATGGACTGGCTGGAGCCATGACGCCTAACCTAGTTCTGAGATGGAAGGGATAGCCCCAGACGCTCACGGTGAGACCCATAAGGAAAGAGGGAGGAGAGAAAGAAACGGTCCCAGCAGCTCCCCTACGTTGCCAGTCTCAGAGCCACCCTGGGGAGAGGGTTTGACACGGGCAGACCTGCCCCACTGCCTCCCTGCAGAATCGGCCACTGGAGGTGGTGGGGCCAGGAGCCCGCCTGTGCAGTAAGGTCCCCCAGGTGATGATGCTTCCACAGAGCAGCGTGGAGGCTCTGTTCTAGCAGATAGACAGGAAGCAGCTGGTGGATGTGGCAAGACCAAGGGAGAATCGAACCAGCAGGTGAAGGGAAGAGAGGAGAGGGTAGGAGGTTTGTCTGGACTTTTATTTGTTCTGTGTCCACTTTCCCAAAGGAAGTGGGGAAGGAAGGGTTGACTTGAGCACTGTGGCCAGTCTTGTGGGAGTAAGCCTGGCTGGGAGTAGGGTCTGGGGAGGCTCTCTGGGGGAGAGGCTGGGTCCTCATGGACTGTTGAAGGTCAGCCAGGTGATGAGGGCCAGGACATTCAGCTGAGGCCACAGCAAGGGCGGAGGGTGAACCAGTGGGGTCTGGAGACAGAGGTGGCCCAGGACCTGTGAGCCCAGTAGCAGGAGCTGAAAGAGTGCAGTCGGGAGGACAGGGGGAGCTAGAGAGGAAGCTGAGCTGGGGCCAGGCCAGGGCCAAAGCCCAGAGGAAGCTTGAGGAACTCCAGAGGGAAGTGTGCAAAGCTGCTGTGCCTCCAGGGCAGAGGTGGGTCAGGATAGGGCAGCTGCATGGTGAGCAGGGCATTGAGAACGCTGAGCAGTGGTCCAGAGGAGGGTAAGGTGGTCGTGCTAGGCAGCCAGTGGGGATGGAGAGTGTGATTGACTGTAGACATCTGGGTGGTGGAGGAAGTTGGTCTTTGTGAGTAATAAAGTGGGTGTGAGTAAGTAATCAGGGCTGATGCTGTGGGTTTCTTCTGGACATATGTTAACACATCCACGTGTGTGTGATATGAAATGGCAGCGAGGCCTCGTATCTGACTTGGTGCTGGGGTGGTTAGTTGGTGGTGCCCTTCATGGAGCTGGGTGCCCTTCATGGAGGGGGTGAGGAGGAAAATGATGCATCCTTTTTACGGAATCTACAGTTTGTCTAGTCAAGGCTATGGTTTTTCCAGTGGTCAGGTATGGATGTGAGAGTTGGACTATAAAGAAAGCTGAGTACCGAAGAATTGCTGCTTTTGAACTGTGGTGTTGGAGAAGACTCTTGAGAGTCCCTTGGACTGCAAGGAGATGCAACCAGTCCATCCTAAAGGAAATCAGTCCTGAATGTTCATTGGAAGGACTGATGCTGAAGCTGAAACTCCAATCATTTGGCCATCTGATGCGAAGATCTGACTCATTGGAAAAGACCCTGATGCCGGGAAAGATTGAGGGCAGGAGGAGAAGGGGATGACAGAGGATGAGGTGGTTGGATGGCATCACCGACTCGATGGACATGGGTTTGGCTGAAATCCGGGGGTTGGTGATGGACAGGGAGGCCTGGTGTGCTGCGGTCCATGGGGTCGCAAAGAGTCGGACACGACTGGGCAACTGAATTGAACTGAACTGAACTGTTCGTGAGCTTCCTGGGGCTCACGTGCTGGAGGGGGAGCTAATAGGAAGTGTTCCTCAATGTCGGGGGAAGCTGTCAGACTCCATGGGAAGGAGAGGAAAGGCCCTCAGTTCAAGCCTGAGCTCTCCCACAAAGCCCTGGTGTGCACAGCGTCTGAGAGATCGCCTTCATTAAGGCCCGTGCACCCCACAAGCCTGCAAGACTAGGCCTGGGGGGAGCTCAGGCATTGACTGGTGGCTACTCATGCCTGCAGGGGAGGCCCAGGCAGAGGTGGACCGCAGTGGGGACAGGACTTACCATCTCAGTTCCCTGCCAGGCCTTGAATCCAGGCCTTTGGCAATGAGAGTGTGGAATCCTAACGCCTGGACCACCAGGGAATTCCCCGTCACTCTTTTTTTTTTTAACTTTATTTTCGGCCGGACCGGATCTTCGTTGCTACATGGTGGGCTTTTCGCTGGTTGTGGTGTGCGGGCTTCTCACTGCAGGGCTTTTGCTGTGGACTGTGGGCTCTAGGGCGTGTGGACTCGGTAGTTGCGTTCCCAGGCTTTAGAGCACAGGCTCAGTAATTGCGGGCTTAGTTGCCCTGAGGCACGTGGGATCTTCCAGGACCAGAGATCGAGCCTGTGTCTCTCGCGTTGGCAGGCGGATGCTTAACCTCTGGACCACCAGGAAAATCACTGCCACTCTTAAAGATGTTACCTCGGTGCCATCACCCAGGTTGTGAAATGCTATGCGTTCATTCAAAATGATGCTTAAGAGAACAGGTTTTTAAGAATATGCTTCTAATAAAAAAGTAGGAATAGGCTTCAGCTGTAATAGCATTTAAAAATGTAATGTAATTAAAAGACAGAGAATGCCTTGCTTGTCAAGGAGGGTCCCAGGCCTCCTCCGCTTGTGTGTCTCCTGGAGACGGAAGCTGGCGTGGATGGATGACCTCACATGCCAGTAAAGAATTCCAAGGTGATGTGGACTGGAGCCCAGTAGGTAACAGAATGTTCTGGCGCCAAGTGGAGCTGGATTGTGGTCCTGAGAGTCCAGGCAGCTGGGTCTTGGCATGGGGAGCTGTCCATTGTAAACCAGCCTGAAAATGTATGTGTGTGTGTGTGTTGGGTGGAATGCTCAATTCCACAGCCAGAGTGATCTTCCAAAAATGCAAATCAGATTCCAATACTCCTGCCTTTAAATCCTTCGCTGGCTTCCTAATTGCCCTTAAAATAAAGTCCTAGAAGTTTACTCCAGCGTCCAAGGTCCCCAGTCTAGCCCAGAGCTGCCTTTCCCATCTCGTCTCTCCCGCAAGCTGCACTCAGCTGTCCTCCGACATTCCTCTAGACTCAGGATATGTACGTGTTCTTCGCCTTTGGGCCTCCCGTTGGCTGAGTTTTTGGCCTCAAACACGGACGCCAGCTCCACTGTCAGAATCAGTTTCAACATCGCCTCGCGGGTGCTAGATGAGGTTAGGCCATGCTGCCCAGTAAGGAGGCCAGGAGGTTGTATGGACCACTGTGTATGCCAGGAGGGCATCTTGGGTCAAGATGTCCGAGCTGCAGAGACGCGAACAGTGGCCTTGGATGGAGTCAGGTGGCCCAGGGACTGTGTCCTGGATGTTTGCTAACTGGGTGACTCTGGGCAAGGTTCTCAGTTTTCCTCTGAGTCTCGGTTTTGTCATTTATAGGGCAGAGGAAACATCTACTGGACAACCACGCAGGGTTATTGGAAGGACTGAATGAGTTAATGTATGTGAAAGTGTTAGTTGATCAGTCGTGTCTGACTCTTTGCAACCCCATGGACTGTAACCCGCCAGGCTCCTTTGTCTGTGGAATTCTCTAGGCAAGAATACCAGACTGGGTTGCCATTCTGCTTCTGCAGGGGATCTTCTTGACCCAGGGATCGTACCTAGGTCTCCCACATTCAGGCAAATTCTTTACTGTCTGAGCCACTAGGGAAGCGCCCAAGCACCCGACGTACAGTAAGCACTCAATGCCAGCCCGTCCTACACCTTAGTTCCTGCTTGCGCCCATCTCCCCCTCCTCCACGGGGAGCAACCAGTGAGATCCAAGGCGTGACCCTTAATAGGCTCACGGTTCCTTTCCAGAGACGGCCATCAAGGATTCCTCCCAAGGTTAGTATGCTCATCCAGCATTACTGCCAATTTCTTAAATGAATTAGGAAAAATGAAAAAATGTGAGCCTGATCTCAAATGCCAGTGAAAGCGAAGAATCAGAAACAGCCCAAGTCAGAAAGATGTCCAAGTCTGAAATGTCGGTAGAGTTGCGTTGAATCTATGGAGATGTTACTTTCTCCTGTGGTGTGGAGGTTTGGCAGATCCATTCACTGCCCTTGGAAAGAGGTGGTTTGGTCTCTGCCCCCTGGGAAATGAGAAGACCGCTGTGCCGATCCCAGCTCACGGCGGTGTGCATGGTGCACGGGACCCGGTGCCCCTGTGGACGTGGAGCCGTGTCCTGGGAACCACAGTGCTGCAGCCGGACCTCGCACTCTGCCGTCGGTGGAGCAGACTATAGTTCAACAGTTGGCCTTTTTTTCACGTGATCTTCTGGCTTGTGTGTGTGTGTTGTGGCCTGAGGACCTGATTCTTGAGCATATCTGCCTTTGAAGGACATCTGGGCTACAAGCTGTAGGGTTGAGTCTTAGTACTTTAACCCGCTTGTCGATGTTGCCTCATTCACAACAGGACTTGGAAGAGGCAGATGGAAAGAGCATCTTTCATGACTCTGAACCAAGATGAAATGACTGTAGCAAGGTGAACGCAATAACACCATTAGATTCTTCTAGAGGAGTGTGTGAGGGTCTCTCGCATGAACTTAGCTTCCTCCACCCAGTTTATGCCTCCACTGTGCCTTCCGGAACCTCCAAGGTCACCCTTCCAGTCCGGCCTACATCCTTTCTCGTCATGAGCCCTTCCGGTTCCCTCTTGTCACCTTTAGGCTCAAGTCAGGCTTTTCCTCACGACTTCTGAGGCTGTTGACACCCTGCCTACCCCTGGGGGGTCTTACCCCATGCCCCCCATGGTGCCACCTGGGTTTATGGTGCCACCCTGCCCCCTGCACCTTCCGTACCCACCGTCACCCCCTCCAAGAAGCTCTCCCAAGTGTGGGCCAGGGATACCAGAGAAGAGGTGCCTGGCCTGAAGGGAGGTCAGGGAGGGGGATGTCCAGGACACCTTTCCACTCTGCCGTCTGCCACAGAGAATGGCACTTGCCGCCAAGTCCTAGGACCGCACAAGGTATGGACCCACTACCTTGCGTTTCTCAGCGGGTGATGACTGTGTGTGGTCTGCAGAGTAGGGGCCTCCCCTCCTCACTCATCACCCCAGATGATGTGCGAGCATTAGCTACACGTGGCTGTGAACAAACAGAGCAGACTGTGGGATCAGGAAAGCTGAGCGTGTGTTCTAGTTCTTTTCTCTCTGTAGCAGCTCTGGACACTTCTCCGGCCTCAGTTCTCCACCTCTCCGTTCAGTTCAGTTCAGTCTCTCAGTTGTGTCTGACTCTTTGTGACCCCATGGACTGCAGCACACCAGGCCTCCCTGTCCTTCACCAACTCCCAGAGTTTACTCAAACTCATGTCCATTGTGTCGGTGATGCCATCCAACCATCTCATCCTCTGTCATTCCCTTCTCCTCCCACCTTCAGTCTTTCCCAGCATCAGCATCTTTTCTAGTGAGTCAGTTCTTCTCATCAGATGGCCAAAGTTTTGGAGTTTCAGCTTCAGCATCAGTCCTTCCAATGAATATTCAGAGCTGATTTCCTTTAGGCTAGACTGGTTGGATCTCCTTGCAGTCCAAGGGACTCTCAAGAGTCTTCTCCAACACCACAGTTCAAAAGCATCAGTTCTTTGGTGCTCAGCTTTCTTTATAGTCCAACTCTCACATCCATACCTGACTACTGGAAAAACCATAGCTTTGACTAGATGGACCTTTGTTGGCAAAGTAATGTCTCTGCTTTTGAATATGCTATCTAGGTTGGTCATAACTTTCCTTCCAAGGAGTAAGCGTCTTTTAATTTCATGGCAGCAGTCACCGTCTGCAGTGATTTTGGAGCCCCCAAAAATAAAAATAAAGTCTATCACTGTTTCGATTGTTTCCCCATCTATTTGACATGAAGTGATGGAACCAGATGCCATGATCTTAGTTTTCTGAATGTTGAGTTTCAAGCAAACTTTTTCACTCTCATTTTCATTAAGAGGCTCTTTAGTTCTTCCTCGCTTTCTGCTATAAGGGTGGTGTCATCTACATATCTGAGGTTATTGATATTTCTCCCGGCAATCTTGATTCCAGCTTGTGCTTCATCCAGCCCAGCGTTTCTCATGATGTACTCTGCATATAAGATGAATAAGCAGGGTGACAATATACGGCCTTGATGTACTCCTTTTCCTATTTGGAATCAATCTGTTGTTCCATGTCCAGTTCTAACTGTTGCTTCTTAACCTGCATAGAGATTTCTCAGGAGGCAGGTCAGGTGGTCTGGTATTCCCATCTCTTTCAGAATTTTCCACAGTTTGTTGTGATTCACACAGTCAAAGGCTTTGGTGTAGTCAATAAAGCAGAAGTAGAGTTTTTCTGGAACTCTCTTGCTTTTTCAGTGATCCAATGGATGTTGGCAATTTGATCTCTGGTTCCTCTGTCTTTTCTAAATCCAGCTTGAACATCTGAAGTTTCATGGTTGATGTACTGTTGAAGTCTGGCGTGGAGAATTTTGAGCATTACTTTACTAGCATGTGAGATGAGTGCAATTGTGTGGTAGTTTGAGCATTCTTTGGCATTGCCTTTCTTTGGGATTGGAATGAAAACTGACCTTTTCCAGTCCTGTGGCCACTGCTGAGCTTTCCAAATTTGCTGGCATATTGAGTGCAGCACTTTCACAGCATCATCTTTTAGGATTTAAAATAGCTCAACTGGCATTCCATCACCTCCACTAGCTTTGTTCCTAGTGATGCTTCCTAAGGCCCACTTGACTTTGCATTCTGGGATGTCTGATTCTAGGTGAATGATCACACCATCATGGTTATCTGGGTCATGAAGATCTTTTTTGTATAGTTCTTCTGTGTATTCTTGCCACCTCTTCTTAATATCTTCTGCTTCTGTTAGGTCCATACCTTTTCTGTCCTTTATTGTGCCCGTCTTTGCATGAAATGTTCCCTTGGTATTTCTAATTTTCTTGAAGAGAACTCTAGTCTTTCCCATTCTATTGTTTTCCTCTATTTCTTTGCACTGATCACTGAGAAAGGCTTTATCTCTCCTTGCTATTCTTTGGAACTCTGCATTCAAATGGGTATATCTTCCCTTTTCTCCTTTGCCTTTCGCTTCTCTTCTCTCCACCTCTTAAGCAAGGGAACTGGTTTAGAGGGCTTCTGAGACTCTTCTGGGCTTCCTTGGTGGCTTAGATGGTAAAGAATCTGCCTACAATGCAGGAGACCCAGGTTTGATACCTGGGTCAGGAAGATCCTCTGGAGAAGGACATGGCAACCCATTCCAGTATTCTTGCCTGGAAAATTCCATAGACAGAGACGCCTGATGGGCTACATTCCTTGGGGTTACAAAGAGTTGGACATGACTGAGCATGCATGCATGCAATTAAGACTTTTCTGGGGGAGTAAGGGTAGTTCCATGAACATGTGAATTTCCAAGGCCTCGGGGCAGCTGGCCTGCGGTGGCTGAAGGTGTGCCAGGTGGACACTTGGGTGCAGGAGGCCCTTGGGTGTCGAGGTCCAGCTCTGATGGACCCCAGACCTCTGGGCACAGGGATGTTGGCACCAGGGTGGAAGGCTGCATAGCTCAAGGTGCTGGCTCAGTGTGTGGACACTCATCCCCTCTGACGGGTCACCCCCATGAGGCTAGCACTGTCGTGGGCAGACCAGGGAGAGGAGGGCATGCTGGCGAGGGCCGGGGTCACGCGGGCTGCCGGAAGGCGGCCGTGCTCAAGGTCAGCAGTCTGGTCCTCTGGGCGCAGGGCTCGTCAGGCAGCCCCCGTGGCTCCTCAGACTCCTTGCTGTGGCCAGTTTGGTGCCGCCTCCTATGTTTAGCACGAGTGCAGCCTCTGGGAGGGCAGAGGGCACCTGCCAGGTGAATAAAGAATGAGAGCGCGGGCACCTTCTGTTTTCAGAGCTCGGCGAGGGAGGCTGTCACCTGCTTTCAAGGTCATGAGCAAAGACAGCCTCCTCCCTGAGCTCGAAGGAGCCCAGGAGGCCCTGACTCTGATGGGGGAAGGGGCTCCAGGGGTCCCCACCGCCTGCCGTTTCCTGGAAAGCAGACGTGGCAGACCCCCAGCCCAAAGGACAGGGGACGCGCCGCGGGATAGATACGTCCTGCAGTTTGTCAGCCCGTGCTGGCTCTTCAGAGACTCGGCTTTTAAAGCCGAATTACGTAATTTTGGAAAATCCCTGCTTTGTCACCTACTGAGTTCCCAAGGAGCCAAGATTTTCAGAAGTTGATGGTGATGGTGATGGTTCAGTCGCTAAGTTGTGTCCCACTTTTGTGGCCTCAAGGACTGTAGCCCACCAGGCTCCTTTGTCCATGGGATTCTCCAGGCAAGAATACTGGAGTGGGTTGCCATGTCCTTCCCAACTCAGGGTTCAAACCCATGTCTCCAGCATTGGCAGGTGGATTCTTACGGCTGAGCCACGAGGGAAGTGCTGTTTTATTAGTATAATAAATGCAAAAATTCAAATAAATTCAAAATTCAGTGTGTATTTTATATTCAGCACATCTAAATTCAGAGGAGTCACGTTTTAGTTATTTAAGTGTTAGTTGCTAAGTTGTGTCCCACTCTTGTGAGCCCGTGGACTGCAGCCCTCCAGGCTCTGCTGTCCATGGGATTCTCCAGGCAAGAATACTGGAGCGGATTATCATTCCCTCCTCCAGCGGATCTTCCGGACCCAGGAATTGAACCTGGGTCTCCTGCATTGCAGCTGGATTCATTACTGGCTGAGCTACAAGGGAGAGGTTGGTCTCCCCCAGTTCAGCCCCAGACGAAGCTCGTTTACTTTTTTCAGCCTCTGTCCCCCACGGTCCTTGCCTTCTTCGGGGAATGCAGTGCCCCAGGCCCTGCAAACCCATCCTCTTTTCTCCAGGGGCTGGGAGGGGAAGGAGCGACGTTCCAGGAGGGGGATGGCCAGGGCAGGGCTGTTGTTGGACTAGAACCTTCTCCAGTGCTTGTGTCATCTGGGAGGTGAGTGCCTGGGTCTCAGCCCCCAGAGAGCCCCACGGACAGTGGCCACTGTCACATGGAGCTGGGTGGGTGGCCAGCAGGGCCCGTGAGTTACTTTGCTGTACTTTTGGCAGCTGGGCAGAGAGGCAGGTAACAGGTGTGTCTCTTGGGGGAGGACAGTGAGCCTGGGAAGACTCAGTGCGGTTCACACCGTCTGGACATGCCTGTGCTGCGTGTCTTCAGACTGTCTCTCTCTGAAGTCCTGGAGTCTGTAACAAGCGGGCGGTAGCAGATGTAGCAAGTGGTGCATTGAAATCCGTGTTGCGTTTAGTTTTCCACATCCCCCAGCTGCCTAGCCTGCTGCCCGCAGGGACGCAGTGAGGCCTGGCCATCAGTGGCCGTATTCTCTCTGCTGAGGAACAGGAGGGACAGCAGGGGATGTGACTGACCTGAGCCCACTCCACCCGGGAGGCTGGCTGAATGGGCCATTATATAGGACCTTGGAGGGCTCAGGAAGGTTAAGTAACTGCTCCAGGTCACACAGCTGATCAGAGCCAGGGCTGGGGTTCACACCAACTGCCTGATGGGAAAGCCTGCACCTTACCGCCTTTAGGACTGTGATGAGGCTCAGACAGAATGAAATACATTCCTCAGGGCGGAACCGTGAGGGGCTGGAAATGGAGGACATTTTAAAAGCCCTTAGCACTGAGCTTGGAGGTGGATGAGACCACCACACAGGTCAGTTCCATGACTCTGCAAGATGAAATGTGTCCCTTTCTACGCGGGCCTCCAAACCATGTGGTAGAGAAGGCATGAGCCCTCCCTCGTGAAGACTCAAGACGCACAGAGACCTGGAGATGGATACAGAGAGACGTCCAAGGCAGTGCCCCAGCAGTGCCGGCTCGTGGGAGCGTGCGGCACTGAGGATGCTGAGACGTGGCTGGGCGACCTTGGGACCGTCGCTTCACCTCTCTGAGCCTCTCACCCGTAGCACAGAGGGCCTGGACTAGGCCAGCTAACACAGCGTCTTGGAAGGGACCTTGGCAATCTCACTGCCCTGCCCCTTCGTGGGGGGACCGTGGTCCAGAGACAGGAAGTGGCTCATCAGATCACACAGCCGTTCCTAGTGGCCCAGCTCATGCTAGAACCAGGCCCGCAGGCTCGACTCTCGTGTGTAAAAGTGGCGAGAAATCCCTGCCCTTACAAGCTGGGATTCGTTGAGCATGACCTGGTAGGAGGAACTCAGAGAAGGGCTGAGGGACTCTGGTCCTTTGGTTCTATGTGGAAAGAGCCCTGCCACGCCCAGGTAGCAAGTGGGAGAGCCTGCAGAGATGGGGTGTTTCCCCTGCACTGTGGGCGGAGGGCCCTGCCGGGCACCCTGGCACAGAGAAGGCTGCCAGGGGGCTGAGTTTGGGTGGAGAAGCCTGAGCCTTCCCCAGGCCGGGTGGACGGAAAGGTGCTCTGGATGGATTGTTCCCACGAGCCCTCAGCCGCTGTCCTAACTAGTGCTCTCCGGCCCTGCTCGGGACCTGTGCGCAGCCAGCCACAGCCTGCTGTGGATGCTGGGTTTGTTCCATGCATCCGCAGCCTCGGGGGCATGTTTGTGAAGGACACCTCCTCATTCTATACGCAGGAACTGAGGCCAGGGCAGGGGTAGGGAGCCACTTCTCCCAGGCACACGCATAAGCAAGCTCTGAACCTGGGCCTTCTGGGTTCTATTGGGAGGCAAGGCCTGGTTGCCCCTTGAGTTACTAAGTGCATCTATCTGTCTGTCTGTTATCTATCTTGTGTTGTGCTGTGTTCAGTCACTAAGTCGTGTCCAACTCTTTGCCACCCTGTGGACTATAGCCCGCCAGGCTCCTCTGTCCATGGAATTTTCCAGGCAAGAATACTGGAGCGAGTTACCATTTACTTTTCCAGGGGATCTTCCCAACTTAGGGATCGATCCCACATCTCCTACATTGCAGGCAGATTCCTTACGGTCGAGCTACCTGGGAAGCCCTATCTATCTTCAGTTCAGTTCAGTTCAGTCGCTCAGTCGTGTCCGACTCTTTGCAACCCCATGAATTGCAGCACACCAGGCCTCCCTGTCCATCACCAGCTCTCGGAGTTAACTCAAACTCATGTGCATCGAGTCGGTGATGCCATCCAGCCATCTCATCCTCTGTCATCCCCTTCTCCTCCTGCCCCCAATGCCTCCCAGCATCAGAGTCTTTTCCAATGAGTCAACTATTCACATGAGGTGGCCAAAGTACTGGAGTTTCAGCTTTAGCATCGTTCCTTCCAAAGAACACCCAGGACTGATCTCCTTTAGAATGGACTGGTTGGATCTCCTTGCAGTCCAAGGGACTCTCAAGAGTCTTCTCCAACACCACAGTTCAAAAACATCAATTCTTCGGCACTCAGCTTTCTTCACAGTCCAACTCTCACATCCATACATGACCACTGGCAAAACCATAGCCTTGACTAGACGGACCTTTGTTGGCAAAGTAATGTCTCTGCTTTTGAATATGCTATCTAGGTTGGTCATAACTTTCCTTCCAAGGAGTAAATGTCTTTTAATTTCATGGCTGCAATCACCATCTGCAGTGATTTTGGAGTCCTCCAAAATAAAGTCTGACACTGTTTCCACTGTTTCCCCATCTATTTCCCATGAAGTGATGGGACCAGATGCCATGATCTTTGTTTTCTGAATGTTGAGCTTTAAGCCAACTTTTTCACTCTCCTCTTTCACCTTCATCAAGAGGCTTTTTAGTTCCTCTTCACTTTCTGCCCTAAGGGTGGTGTCATCTGCATATCTGAAGTTATTGATATTTCTCCCGGCAATCTTGATTCCAGCTTGTGCTTCTTCCAGCCCAGTGTTTCTCATGATGTACTCTGCATATAAGTTAAATAAGCAGGGTGACAATATACAGCCTTGACGTACTCCTTTTCGTATTTGCATGTATTTATTTTAGAATGTTCCTGTGTTTCCTGTTTTTGTGGACACAGCATACTTAGAATTTTGTAGTTTGTTTCCTTTATTTTCTTTATTCAGTTCTCCTGTCTAGGGTGGGGGCCTACACAGAGCAAATGTGCTTCTGCTCTTTAGGGGCGCACGTTTGACTAAGGGAAAGGGGGCAGAATAGATGATTGAAATGCCAGAAATTGCCAGCTGTCCCAGTCTGTCTGGGACTGAACCAGTTTTAGGTTTGGAAGCCCTGTGTCCCAGACAAACCAGGACACTGTCTAATAGGTCACCCTACTAGAAGCAAGTCCAGAGTTGGGTGAACTTTTAAAAGGCCAGATAGTAAATATTTTTCAGTCTCGGTTGGAGGCATTCAGCTCTGCCAACCTGGCAAAGAAGCAGCCGTAGACAGTATACAAATGAATGAGCATGGCTGGGTTCCAATAAAACTTTATTTATGGACACTGAAATTTGGATTTCAGCATCTTTTCACGTGTTACAAAATGTTATTCTTTTATTTTCCACCCTACTATTTAAAAATGTGAAAGCCATTCTCAGCTTGTGGACTGTATGAGAACTGCCAGCAGGCTGGATTTGGTCCTTGGGTGCGGCTTGCCACGCCTTGGCTTGACTGCTGCTTCCTCGTTAGACCTTGCTGAGAGGCTGTGCTGTGGTCATTTCTGTGTCCCTAGAACCTGCTGGTTGGATAAATCTGACGATTTACATTCAGCATGTGTGCAGAAACAGAATAATCACTGACTTCTTTTTTAAAAGAAGTATATATATATATATATATATATATATATATATTTTGGCTGCATTGGGTATTAGTTGCACACTCGGAATATTTGCTGTGTCATGTGGGATCTTTCACTGTGGCTCACGGACACTTTAGTTGTGGCATGAGGGCTCCAGAGAGCCGCGGCTTCAGTACTTACGGTATGCGGGCTGAGTTGCTCCGGGGCAGGTGGGATCTTAGTTCCCTGACCAGGGATCAATCTCAGGTCCCTTGCGCTGCAAGGCAGATTCTTCACCACTGGACCCACCAGGGAAGTCCCAGTGGTTGACTTTTTAAAGGATCTTTTTGACACATGGAGACGTAATGAGCATTATTGCTCCCATTTCACAGACAGGAAAACTGAGGCCAGAGGACTGGTCCACGGGAGAGTCTCAGGATCTCACCTCCGGCAGGGGCGCTATTACGTCTTTTTCCCAGGGGGCTCCTCTGGGTTTTGAGGTCCCCCGCAGTTGCTGGGGAAGCTCGGAGGAGCCAGGCCAGCAGGATGGCTGGGCCGCGAGGGTGAGATTGGCTGTACAGGAGTGCGTCTTTCGGTTGTGAAAATAGAAGCAATCTGGTGCCTGCCTGGCAGGGGGAGGCCTGTGTCACAGCACCTTGGTCTCCTTCCTGCGTCTCTGGTGCCACGCTGCTCGGATGTGAGGCACAGTGATTGTGCTGCTGAGGGGGGATTGTTACACATAGCTAAAATTAGATGTTTTGTTGGAATTATGTTAATTTGACTTAATTGCCGGGGGATGTCAATGTTCTTCAGAAATCCTGGCGCTCGGCAGTCTGGCTGAATAACAGTAATCCGTCCTGTTTGGGTAGCGCCTGCCACCCTGGCCCTTCCACCTTCATTATCTGATCTGATCGCTAACAACAAACTCAGAGGCCAATGGCCCAGAGGGCGCCATCGGGTGGGGGAGTGTGTGGGGGTGTCACGTGGGTCTGAGCTCTAGGTGCCCTCGTTCTCACTGGTGCTGGAGTTTGAAAACTTTGTGCCTTTTTTTGAGCTGTGGGTGAGGCTGGAAACCCCTGAAGTTGCTGGGGGTCCTGCTCTTGCAAAGCTCCTGTGCTTGCCTTTATGCTATTGTGGTCCTTTTGAATTCTTCCTCGTTGTTCTTTTCTTTTATTGGAGTATAATTGCTTTACAATACTGTGTTGGTTTTTGCTGTACAGCAATGTGAATCAGCTGTGTGTACACATATATCCCCTCCCTCTTGGACCTCCTTCCTACTCCCCTGCCCCACCATCCCGTTCACGTAGGTCATCACAGAGCACCTAGCTGAGCTCCTGCTGCTGTACATCAGGTTCTCAATTGGGAGTTGTTTTTTTTTTAGGATTCCTCATTTTTTAACATTGCATTTTCATTTTGCACAGGGCCACACAAACCACGCAGCTAGCCCTGGCCATGAGATCACAGCCCGGCTCTTGTATATTTCTACCCTGTTAACCCTGGGATGTGATCTGATCTTGGCCACGGCAGCTGGGATGTTCAGAAGAGCATCTTTTCATAAACAAGTCCCCCGACCCTGGCTCGAGGTGAGGTTCCTGGATGATGTCCGGCAAGAGGCCAGCTGGTCATCCCCTGGCTCCTCCCCATTCCGCCTTCGCCCTGGACCACAGGGCAGGTGTGTGTCCCTGTGTGTGTAGGGGATGACTCTCCCGTCCGAGGTGAGGTTGAAAATGTACAGACGTGTGCTCCGAGCACTGCCTGGGGATTCGGCCCCAGGCTGGGCGCACAGTCAATCTCTGGGTGCTGTCTCTCCCGTGGGTTGAGCATGGGAGCCACCCTGGCTCTCCCGGTCTGGTGTAGACGAAGCTCTCTCTGAGTTCTTGTTGCTGCTGCAGCTGGCGTCTGGGATGACGTCACAGGTCTCAGAGTGGGCGAAGCCAGGGCTGTTGGGCCCGCTCCCTGCCAGAATGTCGGTGCCTGGACTTCTAGTGGACTGTGTTCTGCCAGGAGTGACAATGGCCTGGGTCACTGACCCCCAGCTGGGTGCCAGGCGTGACTGCCAAGCCTGAGTCTCCCCCTCATATGCTGCCCTGTGATCCGTTCCCCAGACCCCCTCCCCGCCCCACCCCACTCAGGGCCTTGGCACATGTCCGTGTCACTGTCCCCTGGAGCTCCCTGGGTCCTCCATGCCTGTCTCAGCACAAATGTCACCTCCCCAGAAAAGACTGCTCTGAAGTCCCCACTCAGCTCCCCACCAGCCGTCCATCCGCCCACCAGCACGTCATTCTGTTTGATTTAATTCATTATCTGAAATCATCCTATCCCTGGTGCTTTATCTGTCTCCCTCTACCTGTGTAAAAAAGTACATTCTCTGCCATGTATACGTATGGCTGAGTCCCGTCGCTGTCCACCTGACCCTAACACAACATTGTTCATCGATTGTGGTGGTGGCTTAGTCACTCGGTCGTGTCCGACTCTTTGTGACCCCCTGGACTGTAGTCCACCAGGCTCCTCTGTCCATGCGATTCTCCAGCCAAGAATACTGGAGGGGTTGCCATTTCCTTCTCCAGGGAATCTTCCTGACCCAGGGATCAAACCCAGGTCTCCTACACTGCAAACAGATTCTTTACCGACTGAGCTACCAGGGAAGCCCGACTATGAAATAAAAAGTTAAAAAACAAAACAAAACAATTATCTGAGACCAGGGACCTTGTCTGGCTCATTTACTACTCTACTTCCAGAGTCAGAAAGAGTCTAGAAGTAGTAGGTACTTAATAGGTATTTGTTGAATGAAATGATGAATCTACCCTCCTGTAAATTAGGCACCATTAGTCTCATAGATGGGGAGACTGAGACCCGAGAGCAATTCAGAAACCTGCCCAAGGTCCCACTGCTTGGAGAGGAGGGATTCTGTGGGCTCCACAGTCCACATGTGCCGCCAGGACCAAGGTCTCCTGCCTCCCCAAGGACCCTGCCCCCGGCCCCAGCCTGGGGTTCGTGTCAGGAGCGCGTGTGCACTTGTGCAGCTGGGCTCTCGCTCTTCCAGCCTGTGCTGTGCCTGGTGGTTCCTTTCCCGGGGTCCTCCTAAGTCAGTGTGGAAGTTCCATACAATATCATCGCTTTTCTAAAATAGTGGATGCTGAAATTGCTTAAATTTACAAATTTTAAAATGAGTCTTTCTACTAAATCACATTCAGTTTTACATTTTACATTAGTTTTATATTGATCAAGTGGCCTTTATTGACAAGAAAAAGTTCCACAACACCTGCCTGAACCCTAATGAAGTAAATTGAAGTGAAAATCACTCAGTCGTGTCTGACTCCTTGTGACCTCTTGGACTAGACAGTCCATGGAATTCTCCAGGCGAGAATGCTGGAGTGGGTAGCTGTTCCCTTCTCCAGGGGATCTTCCCAACCCAGGGATCAAACCCAGGTCTCCTGCATTGCAGGCAGATTCTTAACCAGCTGAGCCACAAGGGAACCCCCGGCGGATTATCCCATCAACATGTGATAATGTACTTAGAACTGCTTAGAAAACCTAGAAGTGGTACAGAAATGGGAAGGATACCCAGCAACTCTTGGTTTCTGAATAAAATCAATCAGTCCAGTGAGGATCAGGTGAAGGGGTTTGGGAGGTTTCTTTCTGAGTTCTTCAGCGTTCAGGTCGGAAGTCAAACCTTTCAGTGGTTGGTGTAAAGGAAAGCGCCTGGCTTCTGGGGCTGGACAGACTTGCGCTCAGTCTAAGCCACACCGAGTGCTTCTTTATGAGCCTCAGTTTTCTTCCCTGTAAAACAGTCTTGCGATTCCTCCTTAACTCCTCAGTGTGGCTTAAAGGTTAAGGGAAATGTTAAATGCACCACCCCCATTCAGGTGTATGCCCAAGGTCAGCCCTGTTCCCGGGTGGGGCTGGGAGATGGGTAGGGAAGGGACACGGACTCAGGACAGAACAGCCAGTGGGGGAGGGCGGCTCACAGCCTGCAGAAAAGGAGACTGGCCTCCGTGTCGGGGCAGCAAGGCCAGGGGAAGTCGATGGGATGCGAAGGCTTCTGTCCTGGTGGGAGGGTGCCGTCCCAGGCCCCACCAGGCGTGCTCTGGGCCGGAGGGGGAGCCTTGGAGGTAACCCAGTGATGAAGGCGGAGGAAGGAGGTGTCCTTGGGCTTCACTTCTCCTGCCTGTCTACCCCGCCTCCCCCAGCCCTTGGCTACTTTAGATCATCTGAAAACACAGCAAAGAGAACACACAGAAGCTGTGGTCCCTGTGGAAGAGAGGGCACCCTGGGGACCCATCACGCCCGGGACAGCCTGCGCTTTGCTGCCTGTGGCCACGGGCCCCACGCGCTTCGGGCCGCCGTTATCTGGCGCAGCAGGGCACCTGGTCCGGCAGGGTGAGCCGAACGTTGTGAGCTTCCATCTCCTGTGTGTGCACGTGTCCGACCGGGGCGCTGAGTTGGCCCTGATGCTGGGTGGCCCGTTAGAAAGAGCTGGGAATTGGGGGTTGGGGGGCCTAGGGGTGGCGTCTAGGCTCCACTCGGCCGGGGCACTTGGAGCTCTTCCCTTCGCACCTTGGTAGCTGTTCAGTGTCAAAACTGCACCCTGCCACTGATGCATGGGGTGGGAAGGCCAGTGACCACGCTCTAGAGGACTTCTAGGTGCCCAGGGCTGAGGCTTTCATCTCCCTCCACACGGACCCGTCTGTGCATCACCCGTCTCTCCTCCTCACCCAGATCCCTGTGCCCCTGCTGGTGCTGCCAGTCCCTGTGGGCAGGAGCCTGGTGTGGCTGACACCATGTGCCAAGGGGGCTGCAGAGACCCAGCTTCCGGACCCCAGAGCCTGGATGAAGGCCGGAGGGCCTGGGGTTTGAAGAAAGGGGAGGAAGGGGGCAGGAGGATGGGGATGTGGTCCTTCTGGTGCCTTCTAGCCTGGTTCCCTGCTCTCGCAGCTGCCACCCCGGGCTCCATAAATGCCCTGGAGGAGATTGTCCCAAGGGCCTCCCTGGGGCCGGCATAATGCCTTCCCCTGGACCACCGCAGTCTCCCACCTGCTCGTCCTGAGAGTCCCGCAGCTGGAACAGCGCTCTTTCTTCTCAGAGTTGGACATCCGTGGTGAAAGGGCCTGGAGGAATGGCCCCCGGAGGGCCCGTCATCCCGGAGAAACATAGTAAGTCACGACCCTGGAGGGAACACAGAGGGAGATGAGGCTGGAGCCAGAAGCCATGCCCTCGGTGCTAAACTTTCTCCTTGCAGACCCGGAGAGTGGGGCGGCCCTCCGGGAGGCTCGCCAGGGTCTCCTTGGTTATCACTGGGGATGATGCGGGCACTTGTCATCACCTCCTCATTAGGATACTGTGCCCAGACATGAAGAGAGGGGCGGAGGGGACTCACGGTCCCCTGGGGGCCCGCTGTCTCCAGGGCACTCTGAGAACCGGGTATTCATCCAACACCGCTGGCTGTCCAAGGGCCCGCGGGCATGTGACTGGGGTCTGGGGTGGGCGTGAAGCTGAGCAGGTTGACCTCAGGAAACTGCTCGTTGGTGACACAGTTCTTACCCCAACTCCCTGTCCTTCTCCTAGGCCCAAGGCAGCCTTTGAAATTAAATTTAATTTAGTCCAAACGAATTGTGATGGATGTGAGACAAAGCATGATCTGAAACAGAGGTATTTCCAGATTTCTGCGGGGCCTTGGTGAGCAGCAGTGGGCCGTTCAGTGAACGTAGAAGCTTCAGTCCAGGGCGGGCCTCCCCTCGACAGCCCAGGGCGCCCCCTCAAAGTGGGGTACACGTCCCCTGCCTTGCCCACCCCAGGGAGCAGCTGCCCTCCCCCCACCCCAGGATTTCCAGAAATCTGGGCCCCTCCCCTCCCTGTTACATGTCCACGTTGCTGGTGTTCTGTGTCAGACCTCTGCCTCTGTCCCCAGGGACCTGGGCCCTCGGACAGTGGGTAGGACAGGCTCTGAGATTTGGGGCCAGGGCAGTGGGGAAGGGAGACCCCAGCAGATCTCTTAAAGATCATGCCAGGGAAAGACCTGGGCAAACCTCCCTTCTTTCCAAGGCTTCATGAAGCCTTGCTGCAGGCATCACCATTAAAAAAAAAATCTTAAATTCCTTTTATAGTCTAGATTGAGGATTATGAAGCGAGGGCCCGCACCCGCTTGGCAGGCGCCCCAGCTGTGCTAATCAGACACCCACGGCTGGCTGTGTCCCCACAGCTCTTGGGGTCTGACCCCAGATCTTTGCCGTCACTGTCACCTTCGCCCGGGATGACCTTCAGTAGGATGGCTCAGATGGGAGGAGGAGCTGGGTGTTTGGGCTTTAGAGCTGGACTAGGATCTTGGCTTCAGCTCACCATCAGGGGAGCTTCTGGTGTGTTAACTGAACTTCTTTGGACCTGAGTTTCTTTTTCTCTGAGATGGGGGGGTAGCAGTATTGGAGGGGTCTGTGGGGTAGTGGGCACAGAGGGCCTGGGCCAGTGCCCAGCAGATGGCAACTGATGGTGCCAGGCAGGGCAGTGGGGGATGGACAGAGGCAACCTGGGCTTGGAGTGGCCAAGTCTCTCAATGGCCATGTCCCAGCTCTGTTTGGGGGTGCTGGAGCCTCCTTGGGGACCAGCTCCTTCCCTCTGCACAACCTCTGAAATGTTTAACTTGAAGTCATCTTGCCTCATTCCTTGGGAGGAAGTGATTTGTATGACTAAGAGCACGAATCAGCTTGGGCAATGCGAGGCTCATCTGTTTCTGAAATATTAAAAACTCTCTGAAGTGAGTTAGAGCAGAATGATGACAGAGCCTTATAAATAATAAACCACCGGGGGCTGCTGCGGCCCTGTCCTCGGGACCGTAGGTGCCTCTCTCGGGCTGCCCCTCCCCGCCCCAGGGGCCCTCCTCCCCAGCCAGGGTCCTTGGGAGGGGCTTTGCAAGATGCATGCATCCCTGGCAAGCACAGACCCTGCCCTCTGTTCCCAGGCAGCTTCCAGGGCTCTGTGCAACTTCCCAGCCTTCAAATCCACACTGTCTATCAGGACTTGGTGTATTTGATTGCTAGGTCAGCAGCTGTAACAGTGGACTGCAAACTGGGCAGCTTGAACCACAGAGATTTACTCTTTAGCATTTCTGGAGGCTGGAAGGCGGAGATCAAGGTGTCAGCAGGGCCAGTTCCTTCTGAGGCTGTGATGGGGAAAGGTGCCAGCCCGCTCTTCTTGCCTGCGGGTGGTTTGCTCCAAGTCTTCTGTGTTCCTTGGCTTGTAGACACATCACCCCGTCTCTGCCTTCGTGTCACGCGGCATCCTCCCTGTGTGTGTCTCTCTGTGTCCACACTCTCCCTTTTTATAGGCTACCAGTCACACTGACCTCATGTTAACTCAATTGCCTGTGTGAAGAGCCTACTTCCAAGGAAGGTCACATTCTGAGGTCCTGGGGGGATGACATAATTCAGCCCGTAACACTCAGGTGGGCATATGCTGAACTTGTGTGCCCCGGAAACCCTTGACTGTCATTGGAGAGGGGCTCTGGGCTCTTGGAGCTGGTGAGATTCCCCCCTCACTCACTGATGAGGAATAAGCTCCACGAGGGGAGCCCCCGAGGCAGAATGTTGGCTGCCTGGACCCCTCTTACCTTTACATCCTGCTCCTGTTGTTGGGTCAAGTACATGCCTTCCCGTGACCAGGAGGAAGAGGGAGGGAGGAAACGTTAGGGTGTGCCACGTACTTTCACATCTCATTTGATTTTTAAGAGAACATCTATGCTGGTTATGAGCATCCCCATTTTTCCTTTTATTCATAAAATACATAAAACATGAAATTTACAATCTTAACCATGTTTAAGTTCAGTGGCATTAAGTAGCTTCATACTTGTGCAGCCATGACCCCCACCACCAACATCCATCCACAAGCTCTCTCCATCTCACAGATCTGACGTTCTGTACCCATTAAACAACGCCCCCTTCCCTCTCCCTGCAGCCCTTGCAACCACCACCCTGCTCACTGTCTCTATGAATTTGACTCCTCTAAAGACCTTGCGTAAGTGAACTTATACAGCGTTTGTCTTTTGTGGCTGGGTTATTTCATTTAGCATCAAGTCCTCAAGGTTAACGTATGCTGTAACATACTAAAGGATTTTCCCTCCTATTTGAGCAATGAATAGCATTGCATTACACACACACCACACACACGGCCATCTGCTCGTGGACATTTGAGTTGCTTCCGTGTTTTGTCTGTTGTGAATAATGCCTCCATGAACACAGTCTACAAACATCCGTTTGGGAGTTCCAGTTTCTCCACAGCCTCCTCAATACTCGTTCTCTGCGTCTTGGATAGTAGCCCCCCTAACAGGTGTGAGATGGTAACTCACTATAGTTTTGATTGGCATTTCTCTAGTGATTAGTGATGCTGAGCATCTTCCTATGTGCTCGTTGGCCATATTTGTATATCTTCTCTGGGGAAATGTCTACTCAGGTCCTTTGTCGATTTTTGAATCAGATGGTTTGTTTTGGTTGTTGTTGTTGAGTTTCCGCCTACATTTTTAAGATGAGAAAATCCAGGCTCAGAGAAGTTAGGTAACTGGCTGGAGATTGCATTGCATGGGCAGTGGTGGGCCTGGAATGAGGACCCAGTTGGTCCACAGCAAAGTTCTCCCTTTCCATTTGTACTGAGTGCTGCCTTAGGAGTGCCGCGGAGCGACGCTTGAATCTAATGGTCAGTGGGAAAGCGGGGGAGGGGGAGAGTCTAATCAATACTCAAGGGGGGGATTTGTTGAAGCCCCCACTCTCGGTTCAGCCCCTGCCTAGAGTTGTGGGAAGTTAGGTGGGCATATCCAGAGCCCTATCTTCCAGTGGCTTCCAGTCCCATTGGGGAGAGAAGATTCAGACTCAGAAATGAATCAGAATTGGGACTGACACATACACATGGCTATATATAAAGTAGATAACTAGGGACTTCCCTGGCAGGCCAGTGGCTAAGACTTCTCACGTCCAGTGCACGGGGCCTGGGTTTGATCCCTGGTCAGGTAATTAGATCCTTCATGCCCCAACCAAGATTGAAGAGCTGGCATTTCTCAACTAAGACAGTGCACCAAATAAATTTTAAAAAATTCTTCTTGTTTAAAATAATAGATAACTAATAAGGATCTACTACAGAGCATAGGGGACTCTACTCAATACTCTGTAATGGCCTTATATGAGAAAAGAATCTAAAAAAGAGTGGATTTATATATATGTGTAACTGATTCACTCGGCTGTACAAAAGAAAGTAACACAACATTGTAAATCAACTGTATTCCAATTAACATTAAAAAAAAAAAAAAAAGAAATTGGAGACTAATACAAGAGCTATGTTACAGTCCACATCGGCCTGAGTAGACAAGTCATAGTCTGCACTGAAACCCCGGGGATGGGGAATGGGCCTCCCTGGTGGGAGGGGCTGGCCTCGGCAGGTGTGTGATCCAGGAGGAGACGGGGCGGGGGGCGTGCTCTGGAGATGGAGGCTGTGGAGAGGACCCTTCTTGAGAACAGTGGCTGCTGGCCATGAGTTTGGAGGACAGTGAGCAAAAAGGGACAGATAGGCCCCTTGATCACAGAGGGGGTGCAGCTTGTCTTGACTCTGGATGGAGCTTTCGTCAAGAGGAGGCTGTGACCCCGTCTCCCCAGCTGTATTCCTGGCATGCAGGACCCAGGTGCCCCAGTCAGAGCATCTCCAGCAGGACCAGGTGCTCTGCGGGTGTGAGCATGGGCTGCTGCCGGTGGGTGCCAGGCCGACCCCTTCCCCCGCCTCTCCCAGCTCGACTCTGCACAGCTCAGAGCTGATTGTGCTGCCTCTCTCTAGAACTGGAGTCTGCTCATCGTGCCAAGAATTGGGCCTCTTAGGAATGCTCTTGCCCGGGGCTGCATGTCTCATGGGTGTCTGATAGCCCTGCTGTTCCATGACCCGTGGAGCTAGGGGTTCACTACGTGAATCCCAGTGCTTGCTAAAATCCCAGAGTCCTGCCCTCCTCAATCTGCCAAACTGGATTTTCTGGGGGTAGATCTTAAGAATCTGTATGTTGGATCCTTCCTTTCTTAAGTCTCTAGACGCTAAAATTTGAAAGGCCAACATTATTGCTAAATGACTGGACGTTTGGATTTGTGACAAAACTGAAAATACACAAATTCCTAGTTCCCTTTGACTAACATCCAGTTTTGCGATGTTGTTTTAGTCTCTAAGTTATGTCCAACTCTTTGCAACCCCTTGGACCATAGCCCTCCAGAGTCCTCTGTCCATGGGGATTCTCCAGGCAAGAATACTAGAGTGGGTTGCCATTTCTTCCTCCAGGAAATCTTCCCGAGGCCTAGGGATTGAACCCAAGCCTCCTGCATTGTCAGGTGGGTTCTTGACCACTGAGCCACCTGGGAAGCCCTTTTTACTGTGTATGGTGTCACCCAATCAGAATCTTGTGTCAGCTGACCAGAGCTAGAGCATCCAGGTGCTAGAATGTGTCTCCAGGCCCCTGTGGGTGCAGCCTCTGCAAGTCCTTGGGCCCTTTTCCTCTTTAGGGTGGCATTTCTCAGCGGGGTCCTTGTCTTACCTGTGTTCCCCCATGGAGCCCATCATAAAAAGTATATATATATAAAATACCATCTGGGTCCTGCCTCAGAATAACAGAAGGAAGATCTCCATAGATGTGGTCCCTGAATCAGCATTTCCAGCCAGATCCCCAACGTGGGATGTTCTTTTGCTCGGGAACATTCCAGAATCACAGGCTTCACGTCCCCACCTGGGACCTTCACAATGGCATGGGGCAAGATGGGGGACCTGCTGGTCCTGGGAGATGGGAGCCACTGGGGACCAGCCTTGTCCAGCCACATGGACTTTGAGACGAGGAGGGCCTCATTTTCTCATCCCTCCCTGCTCAATGGCTATGACTTTTCCCCCTCTGAGCACAGGAAGGAATTTCCCCCAAAGGAAGCCAGTATATATGGAGCTCAAGAATATGAAATGATTTAGCAAATGTTTCACGCATCCCTTTCTAATTAGGATACGCTTCACCTGGGGCTACAATTCTGGGCGTTCCTCCTCCCCTGAACCTCACCCTCTTCTGTTAAACAAGCTTTGGGTGAAATTTCTTCCATCGGAAAGTTTGGGCCTTTATAAATTCTTATCCCAGGAACTTTGCTCCCCTCCCCCTCCCTCTAAATTTTCTAAGCTCTTTTTAAATAAGATCTGGATGGGAACTACTTTGACACAGCATTTCCACAGCCCAGGCTTTAGTGAGGTTTGTAAATAATGAATCAGACCAGGGTCAATATCTTATAGCAAATGATTTAAGATTCCTATCAGACGATCTGTTGGAAGAGGTTCCCAGGCCCGTTTCTTAATTATTCACAAGATATATAAAGTTATAAATCATTCAGGAGACGATAATAAATGTGGTATTTCTGATGAGATTTCATACATTGTCTGGAGTCCGCATCCAGGCTGTGCACTTTTAGAATGTCCCTGAGGAACCCTGCCTGGATCTTGGTGCAGTGGTTCTCACTGGACATGGTCCGCAACCCCACCACCACCCCAATCCCCAGGGAAAATTCGGCAAAGTCTAGAAGCATTTCAGTTGTTGGGAGAGGGCAGAAGGGTGCTGGCATCCAGTGAGTTGAGGCCAAGGGTGCTGCTGAGTATCCCACAATGCACAGGACCGCCCGCCCCCCACCAGCAAAGAATTCTCCAGCCCCCAAGTCAGGAGTTCCGAGGTCAAGAGAGGCCCTATCTCAGTACATACCAATGCCCTTGGCCACAGAAACTTACCTGGGAAATATCCTTCACCCCTCCAAAAATACGTGAAGAGCTTCAACCATGCTAGGTTTGGGGGAGACAGAGATGTCATTTTGAGGAACACAACTTCATGAGGTGATGAACAGAAAGCCAGCAGCCTGGTGGTGGAGACGTGCTGAGCAAGTGGGCATGACCAGCCTGGGTAGGGGGGCGGGCGGCCAGGAAGGCTCTCCTGGGAAGGTTGGTGCTCGAATGAGATGCTGGGGCATCAGTAAGAGCCTGGCGGGAAGCTGCTCCAGGTGGAGACACAGAGGGGCTGCCATTGGCTGCGGCTGGCCTGCAGAGCACCTGGGGAGGAGGGGCGCATGCCTGGTCCAGATCCCCTCTTTCAGAAGCGTTGCTCCTTAGGCCTGTCTTACAGGGATTTTTCTTGGGGCTATGCTATCAGCTGGATGCCACAGGCACCAGGGCATGAGCATCTCCACTTGGCTCTCAGGTGGCTTATTTCCGAGAAGACAGCTCCTCCCTCTACAGACCTTCACACTTCTTCCCTTCATCCGCCCCTTCCGCCCTGGAACGAGCCCGTCCTCAGAGCTGTGGGCCTCACCCGGCCACCACCCTTCTCCCCAAGACTCTTGTGCTGAGAAATCTCCTTCTGAGGCCTCTTAAGGAACTCCTAGCAACTTGTGTTACTGAGTCCAAGCTCACCCTGCTCGCCCCACAGCGGGCCAATGAATCCGAGAGAAGAGGGGCTGAGGCAAGGAAGAGACTTTAATTGAGGAGCTAGCTGACCAAGAAGATGGCAGCTAGTGCCTGCAAATAACTGTCTTATTGGGATCTGGGTGCCAGGTTCTTGTATAGATCAGAGATGGGGGGAGGTGAGGAAGCAAAAGTAAGAAGGCCATGAATCTTGCACACGCCTCCTAGAATGGCAGGCCTCGGGCAGGGGTATGTGTTAATTTCTTCCTTCCTGCCATCTGCAGGTGGACAGGGTTCTGAATAAAGGCACTTTGGTTAAACAGGCGGGCAAAGGGGCAGAATTCTCAGAGGCAGGCCCTTCTGTATGATTATAGTAACAGAAGCAATGAAAAGCAAGTCAAAGAAGCAGTTCCAACATGGAGTCAGATTCGGCTTCTTCTCTGCCACACTCGCAGCTTGACTGCTTCTCCGGGTGTCTGGGTCTGTCCTCTCCATGTTCAGAGTTGGTGAGTGAGAAGGATGGAAAAGAAAATGACATTTGGATGGAAGACAGTCTGGTGCTTCCTAAAAAGTTAAACAGAACGACTCTGGGTCCAGCTACTCCGCACCTAGGTACCTATGTCTGTCAGTCACCCAGTCGTGTCCAACTCTTTGCAACCCCATGGACTGTAGCCCTCCAAGCTCCTCTGTCCATAGAATTTTCCAGGCAAGAATACTGGAGTGGGCTGGCATTTTCTTCTCCAGGGTGTCTGTGAAAGTGCCTTAGTCGTGTCTGACTCTTTGTGACCCCATGGACTATACAGTCCATGGAATTCTCTAGGCCAGGATACTGCAGTGGGTAGCCTTTCCTTCCTCCAGGGGATCTTCCCACCCAAGGATCAAACCCAGGTCTCCCACATTACAGGCGGATTCTTTACCAGCTGAGCCACAACCCCAGGAGAACTGAGAGCAGAGACTCAAATAGGTATTTGTCCACTCACGTTCACAGCAGACTATTCGTAATAGTCAAAACATGGAAGCAACTCAAGTGTCCAGTGATGGATAAAAGGAGAAGCAGAATGTAGTTCATACATACAATGAAAAGTTATTTTTAGCCTTAAAAAGGAAGGAGATTCTGACACACGCCACAGCATGGACGAACCTTGAGGATAGTGAAAATAGCCAGTCACAAAGCGACAAATACTGTCTGCTTCCATTCAGATGAAGTCCCTAGAGGAGTCAAGTTCACTGAGATAGAAGGTAGGAGGTGGTCACCAGGGGCTGGGGGACGGGGTGGGGAGCCATTGTCTCATGGACATGGAATTTCAGGGCTGCGGGATGAGGAGAGTTCTGGGGACAGCTGGGGTGATGGCCATGCAACAATTGTAAATGTACTTAATGCCACTGAGCTGTACCCTTAAAAATGCTTAAAATGGGAGATTTTATGTTATGTATATTTTACCCCATTAAAAAGAAAAAGGAAAGTTCAATTTGGGGAAAGGTCGAAGGCATACAGATTACCACTGGGTGGTCTTGTGTATCTGAAAAGGGAACGTAAGGCAAGGGGGAGGGCAGCTTCTCCACGGAAGGGGTGTCCGCAGAGGCCCTCCAAGTTCAGAGGAAGCCAGCGTGGGGAGAGGGGAGCGTGGGCAGAGGGGCTGGTGGTGGCCAGGTGTAAAGTGACTTGTACCCCCGGGTGCTGGAGGCCCGTGGAATGGCCGTGTCACACTGGCAATTTAGGGAGACCTTCCAGGATCGCTGTGGTCCACGGCTCTGAGGGATGCTGCAGAGATAGGGGAGCGATGGTGCTGGGGAGGAGCCCGAGGGCAATGGGAGGCGATATGGGGTTCAGCTGGGAGCTGCTGGGAGCCGAGGGAAGTGGGGAAGGCAGGTGGAGAGGAGCAGTTCCCCAGCCCCTACATTGGGAAGAGGGGAGCTGAGGAGGCAGGGTTCCAGCCTAAGGCCCCCCACCCCGGGCATCTGCTCTAGTAGCCAGTGGTGGGCATAGATTTGGCATTGGGGAGGAAAGTTTGGGGGCTTCCCTAGTGGCTCAGTGGTAAAGAATCCACCTGTCAATGCAAGAGACACAGGTTCAATCCCTGATCTGGGAAGATCCCACATGCTGCGGAGCAACTAAGGCCCCACGCCATAGCTACTGAGCATGCGCTCTAGAGTCCGGGAGCCACAGCTACCGAACCCATGGGCTGCTACTATTGAAACCTGTGCTCTGCAACAAGGGAAGCCACTGCAACGGGAAGCCCGCACTCCTCAATGAAGACTAGCCCCCGCTCAACTAGAGAAAAGTCTGCACAGCAACAAAGACCCAGCATGGCCAAAAATAATAGAAAAGAGGGCAGAGATCATTTCCTTTCTTAAAAAAAAAAAAAAAAATCAGAGAAAATACTGAAGCCTTGGGAGAAGGCAGAGATGCAGGCTTCAGTTCAGTTCAGGTCAGTCACTCAGTTGTGTCCGACTCTTTGTGACCCCATGGACTGCAGCACGCCAGGCCTCCCTGTCCATCACCAACTCCTGGAGTTTACTCAAACTCATGTCCATCGAGTCAGTGATGCCATCCAACCACCTCATCCTCTGTTGTCCCCTTCTCCTCCTGCCCTCAATCTTTCCCAGCATCAGGGTCTTTTCAAATGAGTCAGTTCTCATTAGGTGGCCAAATGATTGGAGTTTCAGCTTCAGCATCAGTCCTTCCAATGAAAATTCAGGGACTGATTTCCTTTAGGATGGACTGGTTGGATCTCCTTGCAGTCCAAGGGACTCTCAAGAATCTTCTCCAACATCACAGTTCAAAAGCATCAATTCTTTAGCACTCAGCTTTCTTTATAGTTCAACTCTCACATCCATACATGACCAGTGGAAAAACCATAGCCTTAACTAGACAGACCTTTGTTGTTTAATATGCTGTCTAGGTTGGTCATAACTTTTCTTCCAAGGAGCAAGTGTCTTTTAATTTCATGGCTGCAATCACCATCTGCAGTGATTTTGGAGCCCAAAAAAATAAAGTCTGATACTGTTTCCACTGTTTCCCCATCTATTTCCCATGAAGTGATGTGACTGGATGCCATGATCTTCATTTTCTGATTGTTGAGTTTTAAGCCAACTTTTTCACTCTCCTCTTTCACTTTCATCAAGAGGCTTTTTAGTTCCTCTTCACTTTCTGCCATAAGGATGGTGTCATCTGCATATCTGAGGTTATTGATATTTCTCCCGGCAATCTTGATTCCAGCTTGTACTTCTTCCAGCCCAGCGTTTCTCATGATGTACTCTGCATATAAGTTAAATAAGCAGGGTGACAGTATACAGCCTTGACGTACTCCTTTCCCTATTTGGAACCAGTCTGTTGTTCCATGTCCAGTTCTCACTGTTGCTTCCTGACCTGCATACAGATTTCTCAGGAGGCAGGTCAGGTGGTCTGGTATTCCCATCTCTTTAAAAATTTTCCACAGTTTGATCCACACAGTCAAAGGCTTTGGCATAGTCAATAAAGCAGAAGTAGATGTTTTTCTGGAACTCTCTTGCTTTTTTAATGATCCAATGGATTTTGGCAATTTGATCTCTGGTTCCTCTGCCTTTTCTAAATCCAGCTTGAACATCTGGAAGTTCTCGATTCATATACTGTTGAAGCCTGACTTGGAGAATTTTGAGCATTACTGTGCTAGCATGTGAGATGAGTGCAATTGTGCGGTAGTTTGAGCATTCTTTGGCATTGTCTTTTTTGGGATTGGAATGAAAACTGACCTTTTCCAGTCCTGTGGCCACTGCTGAGTTTTCCAAATTTGCTGGCATATTGATTGCAGCACTTCCACAGCATCATCTTTTAGGATTTGAAATAGCTCAACTGGGATTCCATCACCTCCACTAGCTTTGTTTATAGTGATGCTTCCAAAGGCCCACTTGACTTTGCATTCTAGGATGTCTGGCTCTAGATGAGTGATCACTCCATCATGGTTATCTGGGTCATGAAGATCTTTTTTGTATAGTTCTTCTGTGTATTCTTGCCACCTCTTCTCAATATCTTTTGCTTCTGTTAGGTCCATGCCGTTTCTGTCCTTTATTGTGCCCATCTTAGCATGAAATATTCCCTTGGTATCTCTAATTTTCTTGAAGAGATCTCTAATCTTTCCCATTCTATTATTTTCCTCTATCTCTTTGCATTGATCACTGAGGAAGGCTTTCTTATCTCTCCTTGCTATTCTTTGGAACTCTGCATTCAGATCCTTATATCTTTCCTTTTCTCCTTTGCTTTTCACTTCTCTTCTTTTCACAGCTATTTGTAAGGCCTCCTCAAACAACCATCTTGCCTTTTTGCATTGCTTTTTCTTGGGGATGGTCTTGATCCCTGCCTCCTATACAATGTCACAAACCTCCGTCCATAGTTCTTCAGGCACTCTATCAGATCTAATCCCTTGAATCTATTTCTCACTTCTACCGTATAATCATAAGGGATTTGATTTAGTTCATACCTAAATAGTCTAGTGGTTTTCCCTACTTTTTTCAATTTAAGTCTGAATTTGGTAATAAAGAGTTCGTGATCTGAGCCACAGTTAGCTCCCGGTCTTGTTTTTGCTGACTGTATAGAGCTTCTCCTATCTTTGGCTGCAAAAAATATAATCATTCTGACTTCGGTATTGATCATCTGGTTGTGTCCATGTGTAGAGTCTTCTCTTGTGTTGTTGGAAGAGGGTGTTTGCTATGACCAGTGGGTTCTCTTGACAAAACTCTATTAGCCTTTGCCCTGCTTCATTCTGTACTCCAAGGCCAAATTTGCCTGTTATTCCAGGTATTTCTTGACTTCCTACTTTTGCATTCCAGTCCTCTATGATGAAAAGGACATCTTTTTTGGGTGTAAGTTCTAGAAGGACTTGTAGGTCTTCATAGACCTGTTGAGCTTCAGCTTCTTCAGCCTTACTGGTCAGGGCATAGACTTGGATTACTGTGATATTGAATGGTTTGCCTTGGAAATGAGCAGAGATCATTCTGTCGTTTTGAGATTGCATCCAAGTACTGCATTTCAGACTCTTTTGTTGACTCTGATGGCTACTCCATTTCTTCTAAGGGATTCCTGCCCATAGTAGTAGATATAATGGTCATCTGCATTAAATTCACCCATTCCAGCCCATTTTAGTTGACTGATTCCTAAAATGTCAATGTTCACTCTTGCCAACTCCTGTTTGACCACTTCCAATTTACCTTGACTCATGGACCATTCTAGGTTCCTATGCAATATTGCTCTTTATATTATCTGACTTTACTTCCATCACCAGTCACATCCACAACTGGGTATTGGTTTTGCTTTGGCTCTGTCTCTTCATTCTTTCTGGAGTTATTTCTCCACTGATCTCCAGTAGCATATTGGGCACCTACCGACCTGGGGAGTTCATCTTTCAGTGACCTATCTTTTTGCCTTTTCATACTGTTCATGGGGTTGTCAAGGCAAGGATACTGAAGTGGTTTGCCATTCCCTTCTCCAGTGGACCACGTTTTGTCAGATGCAGCCTTGGGAGAAGGCAAAGCACTGGTCCAGGTGGATCAGGAAGGAAGGAAGCTGTTTGCTTACTCGTCCAGCACGTGTCCGCTGAATCCAGTTGAAGTCAAACACCATGGTGGGCACAGCCAGGGGATACATGTCCCCTTAGTTACATGCTCAGGGAGATGGGCTGAGTGCTGGGTGTGGACTGGGCCCTCCCTAGGAATACAGATCGGGGGAGGCCCAGCTCAGCCCCAGAGGAGGCCCTGCTGCTCCCAAGAGCTGGCATCTTTAGACGGTGGCTTAAAGCCCCTCCTCAGACTCGCTGGGACGCCAGGGCCAGGGCCAGCCGTGGAGTTAGCACAGCCCCTGAGAGCAGCTCACCTCAGGGCTCCTTCATAACAGGCAACATGGTTCCTATCAACCCAGGAATCCCATGGGGCACGTGGCCGAGTCTCTTTCTTTTAATGATTTTTACTTTAAATTTCATTTATTTTCATCTGTGCTAGGTCTTCATTGCCGCATGGGCTTTTCTCTAGTTGCAGTGCTCAAGCGTTACTCTCTAGACATGCTGCTTCTCATGCGGTGGCTTCTCCTGTTGCAGAGCCCGGGCTCTGGGGCATGCGGGCTCAGGTGCTGTGGCTCCCAGGCTCCAGATTACAGTTTCAATAGTTGTGGCTCCTGGGCTTAGTTGTTCCGAGGCATGTGGGATCCTCTTGGATCAGGGATCTAACCCGTGTCTCCTGCACTGGCAGGCGGATTCTTTACTACTGAGCCACCCGGGAAGCCCGTGGCCAAGTTTGTAATGTGTGAGTCTGTGGCAGTGAAGTCTGCTCGCCCCCAGCAGTGCAGAAGTCGGCAGCCTTATAAGTTCTGGGTTTGTTTGTTTGTTTTTGCCAAGACTAAAATAGGGAGTTTGTCCCGGCTGAAAACTTGGGCATCCACACTGGGGCAGCAGGCTGTTTGCACCCGTAGATCCGAAGCTCATGGGGTCTCTGGAGGCCGGAGGATCCGAGGAACAGAGCCTGATGGAGTCTGGAGCCAGGCCTGCACTCAGAGCTCACAACCGGGCTCCAACTGGGTGGCAGGAATGGGCACTATGTCCTGGGTCCCTGGGGGCATAAGGCTCCCTGAAGGAGAGTTACCTGGATGCCCCTCTCGTTTGCTTGGGATCAAACTGGTCTGCATTCCAGCCAGAGACACCTTTCCTGGAGGCGTAGCGGGGTTGCTTGGGCCGTGGAAGGTTTAGCTGATGTTGCTGGAGGCACGCTCAGTTGTGCCTGACTCTTTGCAACCCCATGGGCTATAGCCCACCAGGCTCCTCTGTCCATAGGATTCTCTGGGCAAGAGTACTGGAGTGGGTTGCTATGCCCTTCTCCAGGGGGAAGGTTGAGTAGGGAACACTTTACACAAAGCTAGGCATTCAGCTTCATATGCACGCAGCTTGGACCAGGGGTGCCTGCAAGAGAGAGGCAGGGAGATGGGTCCCCTGTGGTCCTGGGCTGCTCAGCACACACTCCACATCCATGGGTTCAGTGATCCGCACAGGGAGGGTGTTGGAGGGTCCCGAGTGATCTCCCTTTCTGCTTCACTCTCTCCATGCGAATCTCCCGAAGGGCTTACTTTGCCTTCAATTCTTCTGTTGATTTTATCGATGACGAACCAGTGGTTGCGGTCTGCTGTTGTTTATGATGCAGCCCAGCATGGTCAGCAGACAGCAAATCCTGCACTCTGACGCGAGGCCCTTTCCCGTAGAAGGACGAGCCCTGGGTGGGGAGGGCCTGGGGCTTAGATGGATCCTTCACCGTTGGGCACACCCGCCAGTGCCTTCCTCTGCAGGACAGGCTGTCTGCAGCCCCAGTGGCCTCGGACAGTCATCCCGGGGCTGCAAATAAGGAGACCTTTGTATTGGCTTTTTCGTATATAATCCAGTGGGAGAAACACTATTCCAATCAGCTTTTGGGTGAAATGGCTAAAGAAAGATAGCACCGAGCCGACTCATTCTTTGCACCTGGTGTTATGTAATCAGAACAAACCTGAACTGACCTCTGGCGCTTTTTCAGTCCCAAGACTCTCAGGAACAGCCTGAAAGGAGGAGTGTTCGCTGCTCCAGGAAGGAGGAAGCCTCAGCTCTGGGCCCCAGTCCACCTCGCACAGCTTGTCTGACCTTCCTCAGGCACCGTTATGGGCCTCAGCTGTTTCATCCACAAAATGGGGTTAGTAACATCTCACTGACAAGGGTGCTATCGGAAAAATTCTCCAGCTAGTCCAGCCTGGGCCTTCACACCCAAAGCTTAGATTCCATGAACATCATTCAAAGCAAAAATGTCTTTTTGTTTATTGTGTATGAATAGGCACAATAACATGCATCCATTAATGTGAATTCATGGGGAAAAAAAAAAAAGCAAATTACCAAGCAGTACATCTTGCATGATGTCCTTTTGGTCAGTAAGTAAATATTTGCAAACTCCATGTGCCTAGGAGGACGGCCACCAAGTTGTACACAGTTTCAAAATTACTTTTAGCCAATGAGAGTGTAATGATTTTTTCCAAGAAGGCATGTTAGTAAAGTAGGATACGAGTCTCTCTGAAGACTTAGCAAGAGAGGCAGAAATGCAGAGAGTGGCTGCAAGCCCCTACCCCAACCCCAGGGTTCCTCGTGTGTTCATTTCTGCCCCGGGGTCATTAGGCCTGGCTGTTGCTGATGGGCTCGCTGGGGGGCTGGCGGGTCATGAGTGTGGGGTCCTGGGGATGGGAAGTGACCCCTGGCTTAGCAGCAGAGTACAGACTCCCAGCTGGCTTTTCTTCCGTAGCAGAGCTCCACCGTGGCACCCTCATAAAGTGTGTTCCATGGGTTCTATTGCAAAATCGAACACTTCTGGCTTCAGACAAACTGCAGGGCCTCTTGGTCCATTTCTTCTGCGTTGCAAATGGATGAAGTGGTTCTGGGTTCCCGGCTAGTATTTCAGCCCCTCATCCCAGTGTTTCTAGAATGGAGTGTTTCTGAGGTTGTTGAAATGACAGGGGGGTGTCCTGGAAGCGGCGGTTGAGCACGTGTGACCCGTTCATATCACTTTTGCTGGCAGCGTGGCAGCCTGGTTGTGGAAATGTTGACTGGACCTCGGGCGTTGCTCTGGGCACACGGGGTGGTGCTCCAAGGACCTGCCTCACCCCATCTGTTCCTCATTCGGCCCCTAGGGCACCCTAGGAGAGCCACCTCCTGGAGAATGTTCTTAGTTACCTGGATACTCCTTCGCTTCTGTGTTTTCCCCGAACTTGAGAGAGATGCCTACGTGGAAAACAACAGTTCCTGTTGTTTTTGCTTACTTGGTTTCAGGCACCATCCTGTGAGCATCGCCTGTACTGACCCTCACCACAGTCCTTGGAAGGGGACTTTCTTTGTTCCCACCTTACAGATGAGGAAGCTGAGGTTCAGGGAGGTTAAGTGAGCCACCCAGGTCACACAGCTAGCGCATCCACTGTAACTCACAGCCCTGAGCATGGCGCTTACCCTCCGGGTGTCTCCTGAGTACCTTCTCGGGACAGTGGCGGGGGGCTCACCGTCTGGTCCCGGCCACATTTTCACTCTGGGTGTTAGGTTTGGCCTCGACTGTTCGTTGACTGCCCTGTCTCCTTCGCCAAGGGTGGGGTGGGGGTGGGGGGCTCTGGCCCCTTTAGACCTTAGGAAGCCTGGCCCTGAGCCCCAGCCTTGGAGCTGATCGAAGCAAGATTGCTCCTCTTACCCAGAGGCAGCAACCAGGCCAAGCAGGACTCTCCAACGTGGGGCATAAATCTTGAGCTATTCTTGGCCTGCAGAGACAAGATTTTAATGACCTGGCTCCTCTGGGCTTTGGAGACTGTGCAGAATTTTAAGGAGTCCGTGAGAACTGCAGGCCCGCCCTGCCCCCTTGGCCCCTGCCTGCATCTTGTCCTCAGCATCTGAGCAGGTTCTGTCTGCCTGTCTTGTTCGCTGATGTAACTATCAGGAGGGCGGTGTCCTTGCTGCAGACCCTACCGTCTCTCTAACCGTATCTGCCTCCTCACGTTCCCTTCTTCACTGCAAGGGACCTCTTGGAGGCAGAGGTCTGGCACGACAGCGGCAATTTTCCAGGGAATGTGGGCAGTGGGCACATTAATTCTGCTGGGTGACTGGGGCCAGGGTCGAGCTGCCCTGTGTGACCGCGGCCCCGCCAACCCCCGCCTGGACCTGTCGGACTCCGGTTCCTTAGAGGTCGGAAGCCAGCCATTCATAACCCTGTGCCCGAGCTGCTGCATGGGTAGTTTCATTCCTGGCAACAGTAGCCAAGGAAGAAATCCATCAATATGTTATTTATTGAGCACGTAGTCTGTAACTGTCGAAAACAGTAGCCACTAAAGCAATCTGGATTTAAGAAACTCAGCTCTTGCCAGAGGGCCAGGCCCCAGGAACAGCCTTCTAGGTGCTGACGGCCCACACTGTCCTCCTGCCCCCAGTCCACAGAGCCAGCCACCCGCTGTCCCTTCGTGCCTATTCCTGCTCCCCAGCCCTAGGCTCTTGTGGAGCCCCGTAGGGTCTCAGATATCCCCTCCCTGTGGGACCACCCAGTGGTAACCCCGATTCTGATGCCAGATTCCAGGCCCCTGTTCAGCATCCTTCTTCCGCTAGGCTCCATCTCTGATGACCGTGACAATGTTCCTGGGTGACCCCGCTCTCACTCCCACCTCCCTTCCCACTCTGAATCCTCTCTGCTCTTCACTGCCCGTTGTCTTCCCTCCCCCCAGCAGCCTCCTCCGTCACCATCACCCCACACAGGCGTTGAGAAGAGCCTTGATCTGTTCAGTGCCCTCAGGGGCATCCCAGACTCGGCGTTTGTGTAAGCAAGTCCCTTAATCCACGTACAGCCCTGTGAAGTAGGTTTCATTATTGCCCTTCTCTGCTGTTTGTTTTTTCAGACCAGGAGACTAAGGTGACCTTGCCCTGTGTTTTATAGGTGGTAAGTCAGGGGGACAGCATTCAAACCACGGTCTGCCTGCCCCTCTGAGCCCAAGCTCTAATCAGCAGAGCCTCAGATGCCCCCGGGTCTGCACTTACTGTCTGAATGGCTCACCTGGCTCTTGGTAGCCATGACCCTTAAGTCGTATTGTCTTTTTTAGGGACTGTGCTCATTTTAACTACACCCCGAGGACCACCCCCATGGTACCTCCCCCAGTGACTCACATGGAAAGAAGTGTTAAAAAATTGTTTCTTGACAGTTGATGTCGGTGTTACCCTCTCAGCCCAGGTGGATTTTTCGCAGAATTCCTCAATCAATGTCTTAGTATAAAGGGATGAGTCAAAGAGGGGGTTCAAGGTGTGTGAGGGGGAGAAGCTTTCTTGGGGAATCTGTCAATTCTCATGAAGGAAAAGGAAAGGAGAGGGAGAGACTGTGAAATAATATGTGTTAAGCACCAAAGCGTAATACACAGTAGTCACTTTTTGAATGCGTTGTCTGAAAACTACGTTGTCTGAAAACTACGAGGTACTGTTATTATTCCTGCTTTTCAAATGAGAAAATGAGACTCAGAGAGGTGAAGGGGCTTTGCCAATACCCAGAACTATTAAGTGAAGAATTGGGACTCAAAGCCAGTTTTCTCTGATCAGACTCTGTATAGTTCCCACTCTGCACAAATCCTTTTCTGTCTAATTTCTTAAGTAACCTTTAGGCCAAAGGTTTAAGTCAACTCTCATTGGTGTCGACATTTGATAAGGTTCAGGCATGTTAGAAAACCAGAGCAAAAGGCTTCAAGCTTGCATTTCTATCAGGGTTTGTTAACCTAGAATTTCTGGACCCTAGAGATTCTGCAAATAGCTCTTAAGAAGTTCCCTTAAAATTAAAAGCAAGAACGGTATTCATGTGCATTTTCCCTGGAAGAGGGAAAGGGGCCTTTATCAGCTTCTCACAGGTATCACGACTCAGAAAAAGGTCAAGGGCTTCCAGTTTAGAGGGAAAGGAAACAGATTCCCAAAGGAGAGTTCATCCGTAGACTTCTGATGGAGGCGACGTTGTCCTGGGTCGTTGGCAGAGTTTCACGTGCGCTTGGGAGGGAGTCAGTGCCGGAGGGTCTCCCCAGGCCCCTTTGAACCTCTGGATCAAGATGTCTTGGCTCTGCATCCTTGGAGCCTGCAGCCTCCAGGCCCATCCTGGGCTGGGTGATGGATGGGATGTGATAGACAGTGGATGGTAGGGAGCCAGGACCTATAGGATTTTCCACTTGGCGGGGGCAGGTTCCGAGGGAGGCTCTGCCCTCCTGGGTTAATGCATTCCGACGAACTTGCTGATGCCAGGGGAATGGAGGGCAGAGATGTGTCTAGGCTGCAGGACACGCTGCAACGTAACGTCCAGTTCTGGATGATTCAGTGTCGTCGTGGCATTCACATTTATAAAAATAGAGTCAGTTATCTCGGGTAAGGCAGAGCGCTTCCTCTTGACTTCTCTCACTCAGAATAATTTGATTTCCAACGTGGCCAGAAAACAGTGGCTCTGTGGGTTTTTCCGCACATCTAGTGGCTTCTTTCATTGAGTTGGACTGTGAAAAATACTCTCTAAACATGACCCAGTGATCTGAAATGTTGACAGGAGGAGGATGCCTTCTCGGCAGTGTGGTTGGCCCATGCATGGTCCAAACGGAGGGCTTGTCTCAGGCCTTGCAGCCCACTTTCTTCACTTCGCGATAAATGATGGGAAGAGGATGAATCTAGAGATGACCTGGATTCTGCAGGGTCCATACCTCTGTGACTTTGATCACTTCACGTTTTCTGGGTCCCATCAGAGAGTGTATCTTGTTTATTTACATAATTGTCCAGGCATCTGCCTATCTGTTTGGCTGTCTATCCATCTATCATTTATTATCTCTTCAACTAACATTTCTTGAGTATGAGCTATTAACCAACACTGCCGTTGGGAACGCGAAGATAAATAAAACATAGTCTCTAAGCTCTAAATACTAGAGCAGAGCTTCTCGATGTCAGCGTACAGACAGATCCCCAGGAATCTTATTAAAAGGCAGGGTCTGAGTTGTGGGTCTGGACCCAGAGTTGTGTGTTTTTAAGATGCTCACAGGTGGTGCTGATGCTGCTGGCCTGGCAGCAAGTGACTCCAAGGTCCTTAATGTGTCCCCCATCTTCTCAGCATCATTGTGAGGATCCAGTATATAAACTGTTAGTGTCAGTCACTCAGTCATGTCTGACTGCGATCCCATGCACTGTAGCCCTCCAGGCTCCTCTGTCCATGGAGCTCTCCAGGTAAGAATGCTGAAGTAGGTGGCCGTTCCCTTCTCCAGGAGATCTTCCCAGGGATTGAACCTGGGTCTCCTGCATTGCAGGCAGATTCTTTACCATCTGAGCCACCAAGGAAGCTCCAATGTATATAAAGGTACCTGTCAAATAGGATGTTTGTTCTTGCTGGATTTCAAGACAGTTGCGTGACATAGATGCTTCTGCTGGAGGTGTTCTTGGCCACCTGGTTGACTCAGGGGAATCAGGGCCAAGCTGAGGTACGTGGATGCTGAAAGATTCAAGTTTTAATCTTGATTTGAAGTTAGGTCAGTTTCTTTCTCAGATTTTTTTCCCTTATAGGTTATTACAAAATACCGAGTAGAGTTCCCTGTGATACACAGGTCTTTGTTGGTTATCTATTTTATATATAGTAGTGTGTAGATGTCAATCCCAGAAAACCTTATATATATCTGCTTCACAGGTGAATCCTACCAAACATGCAAAGAACTTATACCAATCTTTCTCAAACTCTTCCAAAAGACTGAAGAGGAGGGAATGCTCTCAAAGACATTCAGTGAAGCCACCATCACACTGATACCAAAGTCAGACAAAAACACTACCAAAAAAGAAAATTACAGGCCAATAGCATTGATGAATATATTCATAGGAATATGTATTCATCTCTTTATATATGTATACATATATATGAATCACTTTGCTGAAAATAGCACAGTATTATAAATCACCTATACTTCTATTTAAAAAATATCAAGCAGCCACGTACAGCAAGTCCCCTCTTCCTGCTTCCCCTCCCTCTGTTTCATGTGAGCTTTTCTACAAACGATGTTCTCTCTCTCTTGAGATTACTCTGGCCCTGTGTCACCCACAGGACCTCAGACCACCCAGTAGGGAACAGCAGCCTGCTGCAGAGAGACGTGGTTTTGCTATTTAACTACTCAGCAAGATTGGCAGCCATATTAAATAGCCAAACATTTAACCCAAGGTGAATTAGTGAAAAAATCCTATGTTAGGTTGGTAAGGATGTCAACCTAACAAAGGTATGTCTGTCCTTTTTGAGGCAATGGTATGTATCTTATTCCGAGGTTGAGCATGGTACCCCTTTGTTAACTGGTGCAGTGTTAACCCAAGGAGCGATGACCTTGTGTTTTGGGAAGAACACCCGCCCTCTTTAAGTGTCTGGTATAAGGTGGTAGGGGTGTGAGGGGATTGAACTGAGAGGAGACAAGAAGCAGTTTATTCTAGTCTCATCCTTTCACTCTCTTTAAGATATAAAAATTAAAATAAATGTGATTTGTAAAAGCAGTACACCAACCTCACCTAGAGCACAATCAATACTAAAATTTCAAGGTGAAAGATTACCCAGAGGAAGAAAAACATGAAGTGTTCGGACCCCAGAAGAAGGAAGAAATCTAAAATATATTTCATTGATCTCATCAGAGCATTTTTAAGTTTGCTGGTTTTCACAATGCAGAAATTCCAAAAGTTTATTTGAACACTGCACTCAGAAGACATTGTAAGCAAAGTTGCCAGAACATTTTCGTAGAGTAAATCATTTTTCAGCAAACCCTGGTTCTCTTTGGCATTTTGGTATCAGGAGGAAAGCCAGGAAAGAGAGCAGTTTTATTCTCTTGTAAATTGATGATGATCCCGTTCCTGAAAAGTTGAGCATCAAATGAATTTTGTAAATTGAGTCTTATTTTTGAATGCACTAGGGGAATCCCATAAAAACAAGAAGCCTTTTGGTTAAATGAATACTTTCTCTTTCTCACTCTCTCTCTCGTTTTGCAATTTAAAATTTTCTTTCTAGGTCTGGAATTTTGTATCTTTTGTCTGCTCAGAGCAGGGACCACCTGTGGATAAAGAGAAGGGAAGGAAGAATAATCAGTCTCATCACACTCCTCGGGGTCCAGGCTAGGAGACCCTTTCAGGGAGTCCGGCCAGATGCAGGGGTCCTCTGAGCAGCCTTCTACATGGCAGGTCTTCAGGAGCCAACGAGCCCACGTCCCAGATGGTGAGGGCGCCAGGCAGGGGGCCAGGCCAACCTGGGTTTGGCTCCTGGCTCTGTCACCAACCAGGTGTGCCCTAGAAAACCCATCTGACCTCAGCCCCTGCAGGTCCTCAAGTTCATGATGAAGCTGCTTCCCTTAGAAAGTGCTGGGGGGCGAGCCAGGACTGCACCATGCAAACAACAGATGCTCCGTAAGCGGTGGCTGCGTTTAGGGAGGGTTTCCCAGGTGGCTCAGTGGTAAAGAATCCGCCTGCAGTGCAGGAGACATAAGTTTGTTCCTGGATTGGGAAGATTCTCTGGAGAAGGAAATGGCAACTCACTCCAGTATTCTTGCCTGGAAAATCCCGTGGCTAGAGGACCCTGGTGGACTACAGTCCATGGGGTCACAAAGAGTCAGACATGACTGAGCGACTAAACAACAGCAATCGGGTGTTTTGGTGCAGAGTCCCTTGACCCAACGGGGACATCCTGTGTTTTCCACACTTCTCTCTTTCTTGTCCCTACTTTAGCTGTTCTTACCATCTCCTAAAGATGGTCTTTCTCTCTGAGATCTGTGGGGGGAGGGCCATGATCAATCAGCAGAGTTTCTTACAATGTAACCAGAATGTCACAGTCACCATCTAGGTGGTTTTTTTTTTTTTTTTTTTTAATATTTGGCGGTGAGTTGGTTGCTAAGTCGTATCCGACTCTTACTATCCCACGGACTGAAGCCTGCCAGGCTCCTCTGTCCATGGGATTCTCCAGGCAAGAATACTGGAGTGGGTTGCCATTTCCTCCTCTAGGGGATCTTCCCAGCCCAGGAACTGAACCCGGGTCTCCTGCATTGCAGGCAGATTCTTTACCAATTAAGCCACAAGGGAAGCCCCTTTCAATATTTATTTTTATTTACTTACCTGGCTATGCCAGTCTTACTTGCAGCATGTGGGATCTAGATCCGCAATCAGGGCTCAAACCCAGGCCTCCTGCATTGGAAATGCAGAGTCTTAACCACTGAACCACCAGGGAAGTCCCTTACCATCTAGTTTTTACACCAACCTGCTGCCCCCATGTTCCCTGCCCAGGACAGAACCTTCAGGGGGCCCCTGGCTCTTAACTGACCTGCTGTCTGTCTCACGGCTAATGGCTCAGAACAGCCCCGACTCTCCATACTCCTCCTGCCTCCTCTCTCCTACCCTGGATGCTTTCCAAGGTGTCCCTAGGCCCTGCGGCCGCCCCTGCAAGGCTCAGCATCCCTAACGTTGCTCTCCTTCCCTCCACTTGAATTTCTCCCCCTAGGAAGATGTCCAGGGCTCAACCACCTATGGAGAGCCTGGTCTACCAGCCTTCATCCTAAAACCACAGAATAGGGTGCTGATATCTGACTGAGAAGGTCTCAAAGACCAAGGATCACCGTGCCGAGAGCCCCCAGTCCCGGTTATTTTTCTGAGCTGTCTGAGCTGAGCTAGCACACATTATCTGCATTTGGCAGAAGCTTTCCATACTTGGAGGCAAAGGAGCCATCCATCCCCAGAGGCAGAGAGGCTGAGGAAAGGGAGCACAGGCAGGAGGGATGGAGGGGATGAACGTGACTGAGAGCCCACGCTGCTCTGGGACCAGTGCTGGGCCCTCCACATCGGGTTAGCCTCGTGAGAACCCTCTCTGTGCCTCCGGGTCCCCTGAGTCTGGCTGTAGGAGATTTGGGTCCAGTTGGTGGCAGGTCAGACCCTGGCCTTCCAGTTGAGTCTGTAACGTCCCTGGCCGTTCTTGGGCCTGACGAAGCCTTTGAGAGAGGAGAGGGAGACAGCAGGAGGAGCTGCCGAGCAAGCTGATGACCGTGCCGTGCTGTCAACATCGATCCAGATTCGATCGATTTCTGTCTGTGAACTCTGCAGCCCCACTATTGATCCCGAAGCCCTAGATCAAAAAGGAAAACGTCTTCCTCTCAGAAGGTGGGCATGCCGGCCAGCTTGAGTGCTGGAGCGCCTTTGGAGTGAGGGGACACAGGTCAGATTCCCGTGGAGGGGACCTCCCTTCCAGAGACCACTGGACTCTTCTTGAAGGACCTCCTTGAGGTGGCGTGGGGATGTGCGAGTGGGCTTTGGCTCCAGCTCAGCCACTTGCTTTCCTGGCGTGTTGCACACGTTTTTCACTCATTTGTTTTCCATTCAGTAACCATTTATTGAGCACCTCATGTATACTGGGTACTTGGAATACACGAGTGAAGAAGTTCAGCCTGACACCTGTTTTAACAATGTTCCTTTTTTCTTGCTTGAGGAGGTCACTTTATTTTAAATTTTTATTATGAGGAATGTTAAATGTACCCAGAAGAAGAGTTTTCACTAACCGCCCTCCCCATTACAGGGCACTGTAACGTGTGCTGGAGAGGTTGCCGTGAGACCTGAAGTCAGTTACTGAGCCCCACCAAACCTCAGTTTCTTCATCTGCAAGATGGGGGAAATGTACTTCCCTTAGAGGGCAGTACAGAGGACTGAAGGCTGCGCTTAGGGCCCTGCATGCAGGGTGGGGAGGGCCTCATACCCATGAGCAGACACAGGGCTGCAGGGAGGACTCAGTGAAAGGATGGCGTAGCGATGGGGGAGGCATGGCACCAGTGGGCCCAGGGACCATCGGGGCCATGGTTGGACGCTGGTTGCTTATGGCAACTGCCTGACCAATAGCGGAGGCCCTCAGTAGACGATGATGATGAAGATGACGGTGGTGACGGTGGTGATGGTGGTGATGGTCCTTACGGTGATCATAATAATGGTGATGACAATGATGGTGATTCTAATGATGCTGGTGGTGGTAATCACGACTGTGGTGATGGTGGTGGTGACGGAGGTGATGGTAGTGATATGGTAATGATGATGACATTGATGGCGGTAATCATCATCGTGATGATGGTGGTGGTGATGATGATTATGGGGTGGTGAGATACATTTTCTTGAATTTAAACATGGTTGATAAAAAAGAGAGAAGAGAGAAAATTATGTGCTAAGGAAAGGAAGTGAAGAGATCACTTAGAAGAGACATCATCCTGTTCGGTGAAAATAACACATTAAATATGAAAGTATGAAAATGCTGAGATGACGTGAAACCCCCTAGTGTGGGTTGAGGACCTTCCATGTGCAAGGCATCAGGCTGCACATTCTGGGGGCTCACGGCTCACAGTCAAGGTCAGGCGTTTTGCCTTTGCCTTCAAAGAGATTATCTTTGGGGGAGACACAACACAATCTCCTGATAAATTTTGACAAGTATTATTTAAATAGCAGCCCAACACCGAAGAAGAGCTGACACAGGTGAAGTGGATTAATCGGCCGTTAATGGTACAGATGTTAAATGCTCCAAGGTCAGAGGAGAAGAGATCCCTTCAGGCAGAGCCATCATCAACCTCTTCTGATAGATGAGTTTCTGTTCAGTCTTCAAGGATATGTGAGAGATACAGAAAGTCCCTCAAATATGGTTCAGAGGTCAATGCAATAATGTCAAGTTTGATTCAAACTTGAGTTTGCATAGAGTTTAGTGAGTTTTAAATAATTTTTAGGTGTGGTTCAAATCTCTGGGTTCCTATCTGGCACTGGAGAGAAGAAGCCCATTAAACAAAGCTTCAGGGCAGGCTGCTGCCCCCAGGCCTGGAGGCTGGGTTGCGTGCAGGTGGGGGAATGACTTAGCAGCCAGCCTTGGGCAATCCACCTCCCTGCTTGGACTTGGGGGTTCCAGCTATAAAATGGGAGTAACCAAACCCTCCACATGGCAGGGATTGTTGGGAGGATTACGAGATGACTTGAGGGCACAGTATATTCAGCTGTACAGACTCGGGTTGTTTACAAGTTGGTCTCATCTAATCCCACTTTCAAAAGGGTGAGTTTTTCCTTCACCCCCCAGGGACCCATTTTTCCCGGCCCCCAACACCCTGGGTGGTTTGATGAGAGACAGTCGACATAGGACAGAGTCTTGGGCAGAGATGTGAGTGTCTCCAAGCCAGGCTCTGGGCCAAGGGTAAGAGAAGACATTGGTTCTGTCCTTCTGTGTCTGGCTCTACAGAGACAAACGATGTCAAGCTAAGGGGGTGAGTGGCTATTGGTGTTTCATGTCTACAGGTCTCTTGGGAGGTATTTGCATTTTAGCCAAGACCTTATGGAGATTGTACTTTATGCCAAGAGAATTGCTCCTTGATGGAAATCTTGGAGGTTGAGAGATCTGGTGATAAAACTCTGGATACTTATCAGGAGGTATGTATTAGATTTTGTTACAAAATAATGTGTGTAGTATCCGATGTTGTTGTTCAGTTGCTAAGTCATGTCTGGCTCTGCAACCCCGTGGACTGCAGCACATCAGGTCCCTCTGTCCTCCGTTATCTCCTGGAGTTTGCTCAAATTTGTGTCCATTGAGTCGGTGATGTTATCTAACCATCTCGTCCTCTGCCAATCCCTTCTTCTTTTACCTTCAATCTTTCCCAGCATCAGGATCTTTTCCAATTAGTTGGATGTTCGCATCAGGTGGCCAAAGTATTGGAGTTTCAGCTTCAGCATCGGTCTTTCCAATGAATATTCAGGGTTGATTTCCTTTAGGATTGACTAGTTTGATCTCCTTGTGGTCCAAGGAACTGTGTGTAGTAGAGGTCTATTTTTTAAAGAAAATGACAAATCAACTGAATAATCACCATGAATACATTCACGCGCATAAATGCATGTACGCAAAGATCCACAGAGTCGCACATCAAACTGATAACAACTGTGAATTTGGGGGAAATCTGGGATGGAAGGTAGGGTGGCCAAAAAGAATTCTATCTTCTCTATGATGTTTTGGTTTTGTTTGCTGCTAAGTCACCTCAGTCGTGTCCGACTCTGTGCAACCCCCTAGATGGCAGCCCACCAGGCTCCTCTGTCCCTGGGATTCTCCAGGCAAGACTACTGGAGTGGGTTGCCATTTCCTTCTCCATCGGTTTTGTTTGGGGGAGAATATACTCATGTGTCAGAATAGGGAATTTGGAGTTGGAGCACTGTGTGTTCCTTGAGTCTCCTCAGTGTAAATGAAAATGAGTAAGCTCCCCTGTTGGCCCAGATGGTAAGGAATCTGCCTACAATGTGGGAGTCCCAGGTTCGATCCCTGGGTTGGGAAGATCCCCTGGAGAAGGGAAAGGCAATCCACTCCAGTATTCTTGCCTGGAGAATTCCATAGACAGAGGAGCCTGGTGGTCTGCGGTCCTTAGGGTTGCAAAGAGTTGGACATGACTGAGCAACTAACACACACACACACACACACACACACACACACACACACAGTCTTCAATGAGCTGTCATGGGGACTGAATGAGATGATGTGTAAGTAGCTGCCGTCACAATGCATGGCACAAAGAACTCCCTCGAGAAGAGCCAGTGTCATCATTCCTTCTGTGAGTGATTGGATGCTCACCTGTCCATTTCCTCTTCCTGTCCCACAGGAAGACTACATTTCCCAGCCTGCCTTGCAGCTGGCAGTCACACTGCCAGCTCTGGCTGATGAACTGTGTGCAGAAGTGCTGTCAACCTGTCCTCACCACAGATCCACCCGCGCCATCCTCCTCATGTTTTATCTCCCCAGGTTAATGTTAGATAAATGTGTCTCAGAGGACGTCTACTCAGAAAGCCACCCGACTCACATTAGACGGTGACACAAGCAAAAAGCAAACGAGTTTGTGTTGAACCACTGAGATTTGGGGGTTGTTTGCTGTCAGCGCGGATGTGATAATCAACCCAATGTATCGTTTCCTAAATCCATATCGGAAAATCCAATAAGAGCTGATTGTGAAATTGCTCTGGGCTGTGAAGGGGCCCATGCGGTACTGGCCAGGCTGGGCAGTGAGGCTCCTGAGAGGAGGGCCTGGTCTCAGACTCTGGGAGGGCCAGGGATGGTGGGTGGGAGAAGGGCTCAGAAAGAGGGCTTCCAGGCCTCCGCCAGCTACAGAGAGGAGTCTCCATCTGCAGATGGCTGCTGCCGCTTCTCGAGTTACAGGAGAGTCTGTGGATCAGGCAAGGCTCAGGTCCCAGGATCAATTCTCTGCAGGCTGATAAGAGACTGGATTGTTGTTGGGGATTGGCCGTTGCCCAGGCCAAAGCAGAAAACCTGCACTGTAAGCAGTAATTAAGAAGCGATTTGCCCTTGGCCCCTGTTCCTGGGACGAATGCCAGGCCCTGGAGCTGGCTCAGCTGGGGGCAGGTGACACGTGCCCACAGGTGCCTCGGCCCAAGTGGGCCTGGGCAGAGCCCTGCCCTAGCTCTGGGCCTGGCTCCTCTGACGCTTCTGTTCTGTGGGTGAATACTGCTGCAAAGGGGGGCTTCTAGGGCATGAAGGTGAGCCATTCCCGGGGGCAAGCTTGCTGGTGTGAAGGGCACTGTGGAAGTGTCAGTAGCCGGCTGTGTGAACTTGGCCACAACACAGCCATGCCCTGGGCCTGTTTTCTCTTCTCTGCCACAGCCAGGGGGGGCCTGTTTGTCCAGTTCCGGACCCAGGGAGACGATCCGGGTGCTGACAGCGTCCCTGCCCTCTTGGAGCTTCCAGTCTGGTTCATCAGTCCATGTCCTGCAGACAGGCAGTCTTGGGGGCTGTGGACAGTGAACCCTGAAACTGGAAGCCTCTCCTTTTGCAGACCAGATAGTGGAGCTGAGTTTGGGGATGAGGTGGGGAGAAGCGATGGAAGAAAGCAGGACTTGTTGGTGAGCCCAGTGTATAAACATTCCGCACATCTCTGTAATATATGCAGTGACATATACTTTTTTGCCTGTGGAAGCTTAAAATCGTGTTGGTATATTTAAGACAGTTGTGGGAGGGGAGGGAGAAAAACAGATGGGAAGGAGGAACAGAGAGGCAATTTCCTTTTGCCTTGACTCTGGGCGGATTATTTCGTGGGAAGGCACAGTTTATGTTCCTCTTGGCGAGCCGTTTCCTACAGTTAATCATCCCCACCCCCCGCCCCCCACGGAGGTAGGGGAGGCGCTGCAAGACAGGAGTGACTCACCGGTTCACCACCAACCCCCCAAGTCTCAACCCCTGCTCCCCAAGGCCCACACCTTCCCATCTGGGGTCTCTTGTGCCTTCTAGGGAGCAGCCCCAGCAGCAAAACCCCAGCCAGGAGGCCACCAAAGGATGAGAACTGAGTGAACAAGTTGCCAGCCCACTGGCTCAGACATTCCCATCTTTGTGTGATGAGATCGGCTGCCCTGCTCTTTCGGGGGGTGAAGTGTCTCTTTCAGAATAAAAATGAACAGGTGGATTAGTTTAGTAAGAAAAAGGATTTGCCTTTTTCTTCCCTGCAATCCTGTGGCTGGTGCCAGGGCTCGTCTCTGGCCCGGGGAGGTGCAGGGGGCTCCAGAAAGCTGATCCAAGGGCGCCTTCTGGGCTCCTGCTTCCGACCTGCCCTCCCTAGCCCTGCCCACCCTACCCACCCCCACTGGGACTGCCTCACTTGACTACTTAATGAGAGCAACGGCTTACCTTTGCAATCTGACTTATAAATGACACAGCTCTTTCAGACTTTTTTCTCCCCTTGTTTGTTCTTTGTCGAGTCTCTTTGTTGGTAGGTCTGTATCTCGAGTGGTGGGGAGGTTAAGTGATGTGCCTAGGACCAGTGGAGCCTGATTCTGTATCCCGTGGGCTTCCCAGGTGGCGCTAGTGGTAAAGAACCCCTCTGCCGATGCAGGAGACAGAGGAGACGCAGGTTTGATCCCTGGGTGGGGAAGATCCCCTGGAGGAGGGCATGGTAAACCCACTGCAGTATTCTTGCCTGGAGAATCCCATGGACAGAGGAGCCTGGCAGGCTACAGTCCATAGCGTTGCAAAGAGTCAGACAGGACTGAAGCGACTTAGCACGCACACATGCCCTATATCCCGTGCTTGCCCTTGCAGGGCAGCACTGTGAGGGGTTGGGGGCATGGAGTGTGTGTGATGGGATGTCTGTGTGTGTCTCTGCGTGCAGAGGGCCGTGCTGTGTCTGGAGTGTGTCTGCGTGTGGTGGGCTGTGTGTCTGTGTGTGTAGGGTGCAGGGATGATGGAGGTGGGGGAAACTGTTGTCTGTGTCCGCTCATCGTGGGCTGCCAGGTGCCTGTCCATCTGCCTTCTCCCCCCGGGCCCGCCTGGATTCCTGCAGCTTCCACGTTGCACCTGAGTCAGCCATCCTTATGAGACCAGGTCACACCCGTGGTTTGCCTGTGGGCATTCCCGAGAGGGTACCAGGGTTGAGCAGGTGGAGGGTGGACAGGGGCCGGGTGCAGCTGGCTCCTGAGACATCAGTTTCAGAAGGCCAGGGACACGGCCACACCTGCTGGCTCCCTCAGTGACAAATGTGTGGTGTCACGATGGGAGACTTCTGGAAGCCCTCTCAACTTCCCTTTCTCTGATTGCCAGACTGCACCATGTCTGGGGCTAACGAGCTCCATACACATATAAGCTGCTGGAAATTCGTTCCCAAATCACCGCATTCAAATCTCGAGAGAGGTCCCTTGTGTCGTGTTCTGGGGTTTGGTGAAGTCCGCATCCCCAGGTCCCCCTCCTTGAGATTCCCCAGACGCCTATCACATCGTCCCTTCAGCCTTTCCAGGAAGGCCTGGGGCTTGACTGCCCCACAGGACAGAGCGACTCTTGCAACCCCAGCCACCTGGTCCGCATCGCTACCGAGTGCGGGCTCTGTGTTGACCCAGGGCCGAGCTTTGCCTGCACAATGTCACGCCTTCCAAGTAACTTTATCCGAATGATGGATGCAGGTGGTTCACTGAAGGCAATGGTTCTCCCCCAACCCTGCCCCGTCTCACCCAACCCCATCCCCCAAGAAAGCGTCTTTAACAGCTTCTCCATGCATGTCTTCGGGTGGCTGTCTCCTGTCTTGATATTAACATGCTCTTGGTTAGTCTCCACCGCAGTCCCGAGGGGCAGCTGCAGTGGAGACTAACCAAGTGTCTGAATTTTACAGATGAGGAGACTGAGTCTTAAAGGAGACACGTGCTTTCTTCAGGGTCCCCGGAGCTGGGACACAGCCAAGCCACGGCCCGCCTCCCTGCCTTTACCCGAAAGCCACAGTGCGTCCAAGAGGCCACCCTGTGCATCTGCTCTTTCTGCCTGGCTGCCCCCGGAGCTCTGGCCCCCTCGCCACCCGGAGGGGGCTCCTCTGGCTCCAAGGCCGGGCTAGCCATAGGCACAGCGCCCTCTAGCCTCCACCCAGCTCGGAGCATGGCCATCACCGGAGCTCTAGGATCACAGTCTGTTTCTTCTGGAAGTGATGCTCCCAGGAGACAAGAGCTGGTGGCTGAGGGGTGTGCGCTGCTCTGTCCACCCCACGGCAGCTGCCTGAGCATGCTCCGGGGAGGAGGGGGCAGGTGAGTGGTGGGAAGCATCACTTTTCTCCCTCCCGCCCTCCCTTCCTGCTTTCCATTCAGCTTTATCAAGGCATAACTGATATATTAAAAAGCTATATGTGTAATGTGTATAATCTGATGACTTTGGACACATGCGTGCACCTATTACGCCATCACCACACTCATAGTGGTAAACATATCCATCGCTTCCAAAAGTTTCCTTGCATCCCTTTATTTTGTTTTGATAGTTTGGGTATTTTTTTCCTGTTTAAGAACACTTAGTATGACATCTACCCTCTTAGCAAACTTTGAAGGGCACAATGCCAAGTCGTTAACTGTGGGCACAGAGCTGCACAGCAGCTCTCTGGGACTTGCTCATCTTGAGTAGTTGTCTGTATCCACCGAACATCCCGCTGCATTTCCCCGCCTGCAGCCCCCAACAACCACAGACCCATCATCCGCACCTGTGAGTTTCAGTGCTCTGGGTGCCTCGTATAGGCGGAGTCAGGCAGTGTTTGTTCTGTGACTGACTGACTTTACTCAGCATAGTGTGTTCAGGGTCCATCCATGATGTCAAAAGTGGCAGAATTTCCTTTCCTTTAAGGCTGAGTGATATTTATTATATGTGTATTAACCACATTTGCTTTATCCATTCATCTGTTGAGGGATATGGAGGGGTTTCCATACTATTGATACTTTGAATAATGCTGCGATAGACATGGGGTTACTAATATCTCTTTGAGAGCCCAGTGTCAGTTCTTTCAGGTATACAACCTGAAGGGGGGTTGCTGGATTATAAGGTGGTCTTATTTTGCATTTTTTTAGGAACCTCCACACTAGTTCTGAAAGCAGTCTCACCATTTTACACGCCCACCAACACTGGACACGGGCTCCTATTTCTCCACCCCCTCACCCACTCTTGTTACCCTTTTTGATAACAGCTATCCTGACAAGTGTGAAGCGATAGGAAGGGTCACTTTCATTTTCAAGGGGCCACTTTTTCCTTCTTGGCATGCGTATACTGCTACTGAGGCTTCCACGGCGGCTCAGTGGTAAAGAATCCACCTGCAGTGCAGGAGCCAGTCCCTGGGTGGGGAAGATCCCCTGGAGGAGAGCATGGCAACCCACTCCAGTATTCTTGCCTGGAGAATCTCATGGACAGAGGAGCCTGGCAGCCTACAGTCTGTGGTGTCACAGAGAGTCAAACCCAACCGAAGTGACTTAGCATGAACGCATACTGCTGTTAAAGTCAATTGTGTTAATGGACTGAATGTTTGCGTTCTCCCCAAATCAACGCAGTGAAGTTATAACCCCTAATGTGATGGTGTTGGGGGTGGGGCCTTTGAGAGATGGATAGGGTCAGATGAAGTTGTGAGGGTGCACCCCTCATGATGGGATTAATGCCCTTATAAGAGGAGGAAGAGATGGCAGAGCCTCAGCTATGTGGGGACGTGGCAAGAAAAGAGCCATCTGCCAGCCAGGAAGAGGGTCCTCACCAGGAACCGAGTCAGCCAGCACCTTGATCTTGGATTCCCAGCAAACTGTGAGAAAAGTAGTGCCTGTGTTTAAACCACCCTGTCTAAGGTATTTTGTGATAGCAGCCCAAGTTGAATAAGACAAATTGAAATGTGAAAAAGTAGACAGCTGTAAGTTTAAGTGGTACCACTAATGAGTATGCATGTCTTATATTTTTAGAGCAATTTTAGATTTTCAGAACATTGCACATACAGTACCGAGGGTTCCCATACTCACTGCACCCAGGTTCTCCTGTTGTTAGCACCTTAGCCTGGTACACTTATTACAGTTAGTGACCCAAAGTTGACACGGTTTGTTTCACCGGAAGCCCACTTTGTTCAGGCTTCCCTAGTCCTCTCCTCACGTCCTCTTTCTGTTCCAGGATACATCCCTGACGCCATGCTACATCTTGTCATCGAGGGTCAGGCTCCTCTTGGCTGTGACCGTGTCTGACTGTCCTTGTTTTTGATGATGTAGACAGTTTGGGGAGCCGTGGTACCCACTGGTTTCCTAGGATGTCATTTGGCCGATCGGCTGTTTTCCTTTCCTGGGAAGGCGAGGTCCCCGCTGAAGCTGTCCAAATCTTACGTTGGGAAGTTCCTGCCGTGGGTGAGGATTTGGAGCTAAATAGACCAATTTTCCTGGGCAAAATTTCAATCAAAGGAATTCTCACCCCACCCATCTGTGCGAGCTGGAAATGGAAGCCGCATCCAGGGCGGGGAAGGGGGTTAGCCAAGCCTGTTGTGCGCCCTGCGAGGCTCGGGGGCGGGGGGTGAGAAGTGGGGGGGTGAGAGGAGCCCCACGGCCTGGGTCTGCTTCCAGCTCTGCCCCCGCAGCCACCCTGCTGCCAGTGACTCTGCATCTCCGCCTCGGTTGGTGGGAGAGTGCCGGAGACCCGCCTTGGTTAGCTGGCGCAGATACAGAGCACCTGGATCTATTAGCACCGAGCAGGCACGGCTGTGCTGACGTCAGTACCAGCGGTAACTGGAGAGCACTGACACGGAGGAGACTGGTGAGTTCTCTTCCGCAGCGCCCAGGTGGTATGGCTGTTTTTATACTCGCAAGATCCCTTTAAGACACAGTGCAGGAGTGTGTGGCATGTAGTAAAGTCTTTACAAATGTCAGATAGTGTGTTTCACTGGCACCTGGGCTCATTGCCAGCCCCCTGGCCCTCCCAGGCGATTCCAGTCCTACAGCTCTGTCGGTAACCCATGGGCTCTGCGGTCAGATGCATGAGGGTTCAAATCCTGGCTGCTCTTGAGACAGGCTGGGACCTGGGACCATCTCCTCCAGCAACGAAGTACAAAGAAATTATAAGGGACTAAAAATAACTGCGTGCATGAGCAGTTGGTGCAAATTATGGACAAAAGATACAAAAAGGCCAAGAACCCAGCTACCCCTTCTGAAGGTCTGGGAACAAAACAGTGTGTTGGGAGCAAAAGCAGGGTCTGCATGCCCCCTACATGCAACACCACCGAGGGGGTGGGCAGACCACCTAAGGCATCCTCAGGCTTGATCCCCACACACCCCCTACCCTCACCACATATAAGGCACAAGCTCGCCCTCCTTGGCGAGGAGGATGCCCCCCGCTGCAGCATGAGCCCCAGTAAAGCCTTGTCTGTATTCCTTGTCTGGCCTCTGATCAATATTTGCTGTAACAGTAATCTGGAGTTCCGTAGAAAGCCAAGAACCCAGACTGGTAGCCCTCTCAGCACCAGCTGCGTGATCTCAGGTAGTTCACCGACCTTTCTGCACCTCACTTTCCCCAGCTGTAAAATGGGAATAACAGTAGCCCTTCCGTGTACCACTGTTGTCAGAGTTAAATGAGATGATGGGTGTGGCATATCGTAAGTGCTCAATAAAGGGGAGTGATTAGTGTCATCAACACATCTGTGGGGACAGCCTTTGTGGAATGCACTGTTCAGGGGAGTTGCGGGAAGCATGTATGTGTGCAAGAGGTGGCCTCTGAGGTCCACTCACCCCTCCGCTGGGGGCTCAGGTTACCTGCACTTTCCCCATAGCTTCAGTCCTTAAGGTGAATATGTTTCTGCCACCCCATATTGTTTATTGGGGTGTCATCTGAGTAAGGTAACGGTTTTAAAGTTCTGCCCTGTCCAAAGGCCACGCTGCATGCTTTCATACATATGATTTCACTCAATTTTCACAAATGTAATGCCATTTTACAGATAGAAAAACAGAGGCTCACGTATCCATCCACAGGTCACAAGACTGTTGGCAATGGGCTTGGAAGCCCACGGGCCTATGCTTTTGCTTCCCAACGCTTGACCACAGAGAGCATGTGCCCCAGTAATTACAAGCACAGCACCCTCATTATGAAAAGTAGACTTGAATCTCTCCCGGGGGCAAGGGCTGTTTCTGCCTTGTCACCTTCATCCTACACCTTAGTCCCGGAAGTGGCATGGATAAGGGCGTGATCAGTGGTTGCTGAGTGAGTACATGACTGTCAGGCTTATCGCTTACAGCCCTGTTGCATCCTTCAGCCCATCTCAGCCTCAGAACCACCTGGAGGGAAAGAGGCTGATAATGTAATCTCCAGCTCCCGGGTCAAGGAAATGTATGGGAAATGAACACTGGCCCAGGCTGTTCTGCAGGCGGATGTGTTCTAGGTGTAACCTTGTTTAATCCACGCGAGTGGACTCTGAGGAGGTGTCCCATGGCAGCAGGCTGCAGAGAGCCAGGATAATGGCCTCCATCCACGTCCAGACCCCTAGGCCCGTGTGCTGCCCTGGTTATCCCTTGCCCTCCTTTCCAGAGAGTCCTGGAGCCCTAAGCCCTCGTGGTCCTTAGTCCAGGCTGAGTTGCCAGCATTCAAAGCCAGGGCGCTGAGAAACAGAGCTTGGCCTAGGACAACATGATGCTCAGCCCCCTAAAACCACCCTCGGGGGGATGGGGAGACAGGAGCCCGCCTGCACTGCTGCGACAATGTTGTCAGTAAAGGGCCTGGCACGGCGTCCGGCACGTGAGCTGTGCTCATAGCGCAGGGCTGGTCATCAGGCGTTCTTGCTCTCATCACACGGCCCCTAACGTTGCAGACGGGAGATGGCAGGAATCAATGGAGGGCGAAAACCCTGCCTCACTCATTTATGTTATGAACGACTTCCTCTTCCTTCCACAAGAGCAAGAACTGAGGTTGTTTTTTTTTTTTTTTTTTTTTTCCCCTTCTTAAAAAAACTTGGGATTATTAACGAAGGAACTGAACCGTCAGCAGGTTTTCCTCATCAAGAAGGGATTTGCAGCACGAAAGCAGGTCATTTTGACAAGTCTTGTGAGTTGCGCTGGGTGCAGGGGAACTTTTTGGCACATCTGGGCCTTCCAGAACTGCTGCCTCAGAGGGCCGCGTCATCCCCACCGGGGTCCATGGGGGAGCATGACTCCCTCCACTGGAGCAGCTGGGCAGGGTGCAGAGTGCCCTGGGGGGTGGCACGCGGACCCAAGCGGCTCCTCTTCCAGTCCTTTCGCCCTCCCACAGCAGGTCCTCTCCCCTTTCCCTGGTGGGGGCTCCCAGGACATTGGCCACCCTGGATGCTGTGTGCGAGGGTCCCAGGGGGTCGTGGGAGGTCTGTCTGCTCGGAGGAGCCAGGACCTTTGGGTGACGATGTCCCAGAGTAGCCGGGCCCCCAACTCAACATCTCAGATGGCAGAGACCTCAGGTGTCCCGAGGCCAGGAGTCAAGAAACTTCTGTGAAAGGCCAGACAGCAGATAAATACCTTAGATTTTGCAGACCATGCAATTTTTGTCACAGCTGTTATTCCTGATCTTTTTTTCCCCAACCATTTAAAAATGTAAAAAACATCCTTAGCTTGTGAGCTGTACAAAAATCAGCCAGTGGCTGCCTTTGGCCTGGGGGCCATAGTTTGCAGACCCCTATCTAGTCCATGTTCCTCCTCTTGCCTCCTGAAGCCTCCCCCGCCCCCCACCCCTGGACCAGGCGTTTGTCCAGCCCCAGCCTGAATGTCTTCCCAGCAGCGATCAGCCATCACTCTTGCTAATGAATGTGAAAAGGCTCACTGGTAGTGGCCTTGGTCTCCAAGACACCTCCTGCCTTCTAGCTACGCCCACCTTCTCGCTGTCTTCAGATCAGACGTTCAGTTGTTGGAAATTAGCCCGGCCCTGAGGCTCAGTGACCATCCTAGTCAGAGCACGGCCCTGGGAGGACCCAGGTGTTCAGTGATGCCGAGTGTGTGCAATGGCAGGAGGCGAGCAGTAGGCGGCAGCACTGAGCCACCTTTATCTAATTTCGCCCTCAGCAAGAGCCTCAGACCCAATAGGGCCCTGGCCTTTGCATCCTCATCATTGGAGGAGATGGAGACAAGACTGCTGTGCTCCACAGCAGGGGCCGGTGCTCCGGACTGCTCACCTGGGGCTCCGGATTGTTTACCTGGGGCTCCATCCGCCACATTGTTTCCTCCAAGACTGAGCCACATTCCTTCACTTTGGGTGCCCTCTTTGATGCCTCTAGGACATCCCCGCGGTGACCACTAAAAGTCCGCTTGGGACCCTGATCACCTCTCTGCAGGTCCAGGTCAAGCCACTCCATGCACCAATGCTGTAGTTGTGGGGGCGGGGCTGGGCCAGGCGGAGACTGCAGAGCAGACTCTGTTGTTGGGCTGGGGACCGTCTGAGTGGTGGGGCAGGTGCTTGGGAGTACACCTGGACTTTGCAAGAATGAAACCCCAGTATTGCCCCCTGACGTCAGATCCACTTCCTTTCTATCATCCTGGCTAATTGACTGGTATTCCAGATCTGAAGCTGGGGTTCACCTGCCTCTCCCCTCTCCCTGCCTCACCGCCCATCTCCAGTTCCTCCCCGGGTCTGCTGAATCGCCTCCTTCGCGCTTTTCAAACCTGTCTCCTGCTCAAGACCTTGGCATCCTAACCCTGGACCAGCCCACCCCTCTGCCACCAAGCACTCCTCCTAAGATGCACCTGGACTCGGTCCTCTCTCCCTCGTGCTCTCAGCATCCAGTTAGACCCCGGTCACCAGGGCCAGTGACCAGGCCAGCCAGTCCTTCCACTCCCGTCTCCTGCCACACTGTTCCCTGTAAACCCTCCGTTTTGTGTGTGTGTGTGTTAACCTCCAGGCCTTTGGGCGAGCTGGGTCCCCCGCCTGGAGCGCCACCCCCGCGAGCCCCCCGACTCCGCACCTCCTCCGGGCCCACTTCTGCCAGTCCTCCCAGAGTCAGCTCAGACATGGCCTCCAGGAAACCCCGCCGACCCTCCTGCAGCCCCCCGCGTGCTCCCAGCTCTGTTGGGTGCTGGTGGCCCCCAGAACGCGACCTCCCTGAGTGCCAGCACCGTCTGGACGTGGCTGTGTAAGCGCAGCGCTTGCTCAGCAGCTGGAACACAGGCGCCGGGAGATGCGCGGTCGTCATAGCAACAGGTGACCGGTAGGTAGTGCTGGATGAGGCTGAGACACGCCCAGTCCCCACACCGGGCAGCTCTCACCCGAGTTTGGGGCAGCCAAGAACAGGAGAGGACCCGAGCGTAAGCGGGGACCATTCCCTCTGTGGCCATCGGAACTTCCCGAGATCTAGTCGAACCCAAGTCCCAGGCACTTCAGTTTAACCTTGTTCCATCTACCCCTGCAGACGGAGAGCAGCTGCTTCGAGTCGGCTGGGGTTTTTAATACAAATTCTGCACCGATTTGCCCTCTGTTAATGGCAAAATAAAAAAAGCCCAAGAAGAGAAGTGACACTCCCTTCCCTACATGGTGGGGGCCAGTGGGTGACACCTCCCCCAGACACCTGTCACAATCATGGGGTCTTGGAAAGTGTAGAGACTGCTGAGAGTCCCCTAGGGGTGACCAGGGAGGACCCAGGCTGGTGGCAGAGTCGATCTGAGTTGAGGGGGGCATCTCGAGGATGAGCCCTAATGTCTTTTTCAGGGGGTCTGATGCATCCCGGAGGGCCTGCCTTCTCCCCAGCCTGCTTGTGAGCAGAGTCTTGCTGGGTTTCCCTTTCCCACCCGCGGCCCTGGAGTCCAGCTTCCAGTGGGGAGTAGAGGTTGAAGAGAGTATCTCCTTTGCTGGCCTTTTCTGCCCCTTCCCCAGCGCCCCAGTCTGCTTTGGGGCCAGGTTTGTAGAGAGGTTTTCCTAACAGACCCAGCTATGCAGTCCCCAGGGGAGGCGCCAGGAGGCAAGCGATGTGTGTGCATGGATTTGGACGCAGGAAGGCGTAACAAGCCACCTTCAGACGCGCGGTAGGCGGGGCCACACCGTGTTGGGGGCGTGGGGGAGGTTAGGGCTGCCCCGAGAGTTCACTTGGGGAATCTAGCAGTTAAAAAAATGGGTGCATATATCGCACGAGACACACAGCAAACACACTTACACCAACACGTTACTCCTCACTTATCTGCAATTCCAATTTATGGAGCTTTCTGTCTTTTCTCTGGCAACCCTGGTAAAGGCGGCTCCCTTGAAGGGGGTGGGCGTTCCCAGTGTCAGTCAGGCCGGAGACGAGTCCTCCTTCAGAAGAGGGGCTGGGAAGCTGGGCCCTGGGTACCAAAGCCATTCCTCTTGGCTTTACTTTCTTGGGGTTCCAGGTCTTTGCCCACATGGTGGTGGGAGAAGGGCCCCATCCCATTGCTGCTGAGCAGAGCTAGGCAGGAGCCCGTGAGCTGGGCCTTAACCTCTGGGTTTCCTTCCCCCTTGCTGGATCCCGAGCCTTTGGGGGGGCCTGAGAGAATGAGGGGGAGAGTGTTGTCCTTGGGGGGCAGCAGTGTCTACGGAGGCCCAGCAGGCGGGTGTGGGAGGTGGGCCCCCCGGGAACCGAGTTCACTTGGAAACCCCTTCTTTCCTCCCAATGGGGAGTCTGGCTCTCTTTTCAGTCTTGGGGGATCTGGGCTTGAGTTTTAAAGCAGTTAAAAAAAAAAAAAGCAGTAACAGTGAAATCCACCTCTTTTGTTCAGTCCTGTGGGTTATGATGAATGCACGGAGCCACGTCCATCACAGTGGAGACCAAATGCTTCCATCAGGCCCCCAGATTCTCTCAGGCAGCTCCTCACTAGTCACAGCCTCACCACCCAGCCCCACAGTTCTGTTCTCCGCCCCTGGTTCTGCCTCTCTGTACCCGGATCATGCCAGCTGCATCTGAGAGCCATCCGTGTTGCTGGCTGTATCCGTGATTCATTCCTGAGCAGTGATCCACTGCGTGGATGTGACAGGGTCCATTGACTCGCCCGCCAGGGACATCTGGGTCAGGTCCAGTTTGGGGCGATTATAAACAAAGCCGCTGCAAACACTCACGTACAGGTGTTGTGCGTGAAGGTAGGGTCTCACTTATCTTGGACACATACCCACTGGTGGGCCTGCCAGCACGTGCCGAGTCTATGTTTGATGTTACAAGAAGCTCTCCAGGCCTGAGGGTTATGGGGAAACCGGTGGATACCCAAGCCTCCCACGCTTTTCAGTTGATGGCACCATATCCCTGTTCGGCACTTTTACCGACGGGGAGATGGAGGCCCAGGAGGTCCAATGACTAGTGATTGCATCACGGGCCTCTCCCAGGTCACCCTTCTGCTGCTTCTCACGTCCCCCTTCGTCAGCTCCTGCTGCAACTCCATCCTTGTATTATCTGCAGAATATGTAGGCAAAAGTAAGGGAACCTCACTTAGAAAAGGGAAGATTTGACAGGTCAGTTTTTTGTGTGTGTGAAAGGTCAGATAAGGGGATGGCAGGCTTATAAACAATAAGGCCTCCTCGTGCACTTGGAGAATCAGAAAGAGAATCTGAATTTTGGAAAACGATGTACACTTTGCTAGGGCACTATAAATTCCAGTTCCTAGCGAGAGGGTGAGACCAGGAGAAAGCAGAGCTTAAAGTGACGACTGGGACTCTGGAGTTCGAGTGCCTGGGTTCAAATCCAGCTCTGTTCGCTGCTCATGCAGCCTTGATGTGTCCTTTAGGGGACACGGTGGCAATGACCGCGGAGCTTCTCCATCCACTGATAAGGGGAACATGACCATAAGGATTAATCCATTGGGTGGAGAAAGTCAAGAAGCTTAAACACAGCCACATCGATGTGCTGAACTGGCTTTAATGAGAGGAGCACAGACACAGTCCTGGCTCTGAGTGGTTGGCTTGATGGAGTCACCTACAAAGGCTTTCTTCTGTGATTCATCTACTCAATGATTCTTCTGAGAGCCCCTCAAACTGCTGGCAACTCTTTGCTTCATCTCGTTTGGGCCTGACTACATCCCCCCAGCGCCCCATCTGGGACTTGTGTCCCGCCCCTGAAAGTCTGAGCCCCAGCCCTCCCTTCCTGTATCTGCTCCAAGTTCAGAATCAAGACGGCAGGACCTGATACTCTCTGGGAATCTTGCCTTGACCACAGTCCCAGCTTTTGAACATTTCCATGGAGAATTAATTATTATTCACGCTGTCATTGGTATATAGGTCATTTTTTCTTTGGAGCAGTTGATGGGATTTTTATTATCTGTGGAAAGCAGCCATGCCAGGATGGAGACTACTTTTGATTGATGATTTAGCTTAAAAATAGTTTCCTATTTTAATAATTCTCATCAGGAACAGATGACCCCAGAGAGCAACTGCTTGCTTATCTGGTAGGCTGTGTGCTTTGAAGAAATGTGTGTATTTTGAAGAAAAGGAGAGGTGCCCTGGCAGCTGAGCACTGGGGCAGAGATTGGCCGTTCCAGCTTGACCCGCTGGCTTCTACACAGAGACCCACCGTGTTCCTCAAGCCAAGAAGTCAGGCAAGGCCAAGGGGGCTTTTTCCAGTTGCATTCAGGCAGGCAAAAAATCAGATTCAACAAATATTGAGTACTCCCTGTGTGCCAGGCAAAACATGCTAGATGTTTTCATTTATATTATCTGTGGGATATGTGGGCAAAGGTGAGGGAACCTGAGAAATGAAAAGATTTGGCAGGTCAGGTTTTTCTTTGTAAAAGGTCAATTAGGGGGATGGCAGGCTTATAAGCAATAAGGTCTCCTCATGTACTTGGAGAATCAGAAGGAGAATCAGAAAGAGAATCTGAATTTTGGAAGATGATGTACGTTTTGCTAGGGAACTATAAATTCCAGCCTTTAGCGAGAGGGTGAGACCAGGAGAAAGCAAAGCTAAAAGTGAGGACTGGGACTCTGGAGTCTGAGTGCCTGGGTTCAAATCCACCTTCATTTGCTGCTTATGGAGCCTTGAGCACTTCGTCTCTCTGAGCCTCAACTTCTGTACCTGCAAGTGGGGGTAATGATGGTCTCTCCCTCATAAAATCACTGTGAAGATTGAGTGACGTACCTGCAACCCTCGGAAACATCATCTAAGGTCTTGAAGCCACAGGAAGAAACCTCAGAGCTTTTTTTCTAGAAAACGCTGCAATTGAGGTTTTGCCTTGCAGCCTTGTGGAGGAAGCGTCGGAAAACCAGCTAATAGATCTGGAAAGGTGCTTCCCTGGCATCCCTGCTGTGTCAACAGAGGTCCCTGGACTGGGCGGAGGAGAGCGGAGGGGACTTGAGCACGTGGTGGCAGGCTGTGCAGTGAGCCCCCCCCTCCCCCCGCTCCCCGCCCTCCAAAGCCCATGTCTAACCATTGTAAAGTCGGGTCAGAATAGCATTTCTTGCATTTGATCTTTTTTTTTTTAATTGGAATATAATTGCTTTACGATGTTGGGTCAGTTTCTGCTGTACAGTGAAGTGAATTGGCCATATGCATCCATGTATACCTTTCCTCCTGGGCCACCCTTCCACCCCCACCCTCCCCTAGGTCATCACAGAGCCCTGAGTTGAGCTCCCTAGGCTACACAGCAGGTTCCCACAGGCTGGCTGTTTTACCCGTGGCGGTGATATATTGTCAGTCCTGGCCTCCCAATCCGTCCCACCCTCCCCTTCCTGCAGCGTATCCACATGTCCCTTCTCTACGTCTGCATCTCTATTCCTGCCTTAGACATAGGTTCATCTGTACCCTTTTTTCTCTACATTCTACATATGGTTGGTTTAGTGACTAAGTCGTGTCCGACTCTTGGGACCCCGTGGACTGTAGCCCACAGGCTCCTCTGTCCGTGGGATTCTCCAGGCAAGAATGCTCGAGTGGGTTGCCATTCCCTTCTCCAAGATTATACGTGTATGTGTTAAAATTTAAGCAGTGAGTCCGCCCTCCGAGGCCCAGCGGCCACCAGGGGGCGCCGGCGACGGGGGCACCGCTGGGCCGAAGCGGGGGCGGGGCTCCGGGTCTCTGCCGGGGCGGAGTGATGGGGACCCGCTCCTTTTCGCTCATTTTCAGGGTTCTCCAGGAGGAGGGACAGCTCGCGGACACCTTCTCCCTCCCCAGCGCTTTTGCCAAATGCTTTCCCCCAAAGTCTGCAGCCTTGCATGGAACATTTAAAGAGAAATGAAAAAAATCACTGCCCCACCATAGGGTCCCCTCATAAAGAATGCGTCTGCAATGCATGAGACCCCAGTTCGATTCCTGGGTCTGGAAGAACCTCTGGAGAAGGGACAGGCTACCCACTCCAGTATTCTTGGGTTTCCCTGGTGGCTCAGCTGGTAAAAAAAAATCCACCTGTAATGCAGGAGACCTGGGTTCGATTTCTGGGTTGGGAAGATTGCCTGGTGAAAGGAAAGGCTACCCACTCCAGTATTCTGGTCTGGAGAAGTCCGTGGACTGTATAGGCCATGCGGTTGCAAAGAGCCAGAGACGACTGAGCGACTTTCACTTTCCCAGAGTGTCCCGGACGGCGGGGCACGTGTGAGGAACAGGGCGTGCTTGGGTTACAAGTGCCCTCTGCCCAGCTCTGTAAGCGGGAATAATTCCGTTAACAGACGCATTCAAGGACATTTCAGTGCTATTTCAAGGACAGAGAGTGGGTATAAGACTCAAACAGAGGAGCAAACAAATCGCCCTTGGGGCACACAGGAGATGCTCCATCTGGTGATGGGGGTGATAATTATAAGGAAAGAGGGGCTTCCTAGAGGAAGTGACATCAGGGGTGACCTGGGCTGCTGTTTCAGGGAAGGGGTGTTGGGCAGGACTTAGAGGCTGGTGGCCTCCGATGGAGCCCGCACCTCTGCCCACGTCAGAGGACATGGCCCTTTGAAATCTGGAACATGAGATGGGGAAGGTGCAGAAGGTTCTTCCATAGAACACTGGACCCAGGAGCGGGAGGGAGGCTGGCACGCCTGTATGGAAAAGGAAATGGAGCTCAGAGAGGTAAAGTGATTTTCCCAAATCATACAGCTAACTAGGCAGGGGCTGGGCAGGGGTGGGGAGCACAGGGAGGAGTGGTGGGGGTCTGGAGGGAAGAGGGGGCACCCAGACTTCCTGTTTCACTGTCCCCCGGCACACAGCCTTCACTGTGAAACTGAGCATCAAACATCAGAGTGAAAGCGAGTATTGGTTGCTCACCAAAGTGTGTCTGACTCTTTGCAACCCCGTGGACAGTTGCCCACCAGGCTCCTCTGTCCATGGGATTCTCCAAGCAAGAATACTGGAGGGGGTTGCTGTTCCTTTCTCCAGAATATCTTCCCGGCCCAAGGATTGAACCTGGGTCTCCTGCATTGCAGGCAGATTCTTTATCATCTAAGCTACCGGGGAAGGCCACATCAAACACCAGATGATGAAGAATTGATAACTCCAAGTAGATGTCTGGAATTACCCCCACCCCCCCCCCCCCCCCGCCCCACCCCATGATCTAGGGCAGAATGTCCTGTTTAGATTCTGTGACCCTGGGACTGTGCTGAACTCGTGAATGATCTTGGTCCATATTACTAACAAGTGAGTTGGAGAGAGTGGGGCACTGGCTCTTTCTTGTTCCAACTGGGGGGCGGGGAGTGGGGGTCTCTATGTGGGAGTGGAGGGAACAGCCTTTGCAAAATAGTGTCAGAAAAAAAATTCTGCTTCAGCGTGTCTTTAGTGTATCCTCAGTATCTAGAACAGTGTCTGACAGAAAGCAACAGATGTTGAGTGAATGAATGAAAAAAAAAGCTGCTTCAGTGTCAGCAAATAACTCTTGTTAATTTGCAATCCCATCGAACCTAAATTTTCTTTGGAAAACCTTTTTACTCATATTTAAGTTTTGAAGAGAGGGTCAGAAGGAGAGTTTGCATTTCATTATTTCTTTGTTTGATGAACTGGCCAGACTGTGGAATGGTCCACCCTTGGTAAAATCCGACCCAGGAAGGTCCAGTGTAGTTCTTAGAGAACCAGGCTGCGTCTCCGCCACCCGCCAAGGGAGGGGCTGAACACGAGGTGTGAGCCCCATACTTTTCGTGAGATTGGTGTTTATTCCTGGCTTCTGGCGACTTCTCTGAGAATTCCACAAACATCAGAGGGCAGGGGGTGTAACAGAATTCACAAAATAAGAAACTGTCTGAAAAGCAGCAGTACTTACTTATCATACATGAGGCACAGTTGCTGACCTTTAGGGGCTCACATTAATTCCAGGGACATAAGACCAATTCAGTTAGAAAAGATAAGACATGAGATGAAGCTCTGAATTGTGCCATCTGTATCACAAAGGCAGAACATATTGACAGGAACCAAATTAATACCAACTGGGATTACCAGGCCAGGCTTGGCAGGACCGGGAATTAAAGGTAGGGGGAGATTTAAATGGATGGAGGAAAGGGAGGAGAATTTGTGAACAGCGCGCCTGAGCTACAGCGGGAAGAGTAAGAGTAGTGTGTTTATTGTTGGGGTGAGGCTGGAAAAAATCCCAGTGTACAAGCCATTGTACATGGTCTAAATCCAATTCTGAAAAAATATGTTTTATTCATATGCAAGAAAAAACTGCAAGCAAGTGTATCAAAATATAAACACTGCTTGTCAAATGATGGAGGGATGATGGATGGTTTTTAGTTTCTCCTTTTTACTTCTTGGTATTTTTTTGTTTATAATGAAATGATTTAGTCTTACAGTGAGGAAAACATAACACACGGTTCCTTGTTTTTATTCTTTAATGTTTGTTTATTTGGCTGTGCCAGATCCTGGTTGTGGCACACAGGATCTTATGTTAGCAGCACGTAGGATCTAATTCCCTGACCAGGGATTGAAGCGAGGCCTCCTGCATTGGGAGTACAGAGTCTTAGCCACTGGATTACTGTATAAGTCCCCATTGTTCCTTATGGAAAGAAAGATACACTCGTGTGTGTGTGTGTGTGTGTGCACACGCTCAGTTCAGTTCAGTTCAGTTCAGTCGCTCGATCGTGTCTGACTCTTTGCGACCCTGTGGACTGCAGCACACCAGGCCTCCCTGTCCATCACCAACTCCCAGAGCTTACTCAAAACCACGCCCATTGAGTCAGTGATGCCATCCAACCATCTCATCCTCTGTCGTCCTCTTCTCCTCCCACTTTCAATCTTTCCCAGAATCAGGGTCTTTTCCAGTGAGTCAGTTCTTCCCTTCACGGGGCCAAAGTATTGGAGTTTCAGCTTCAGTGTCGGTCCTTCCAATGAATATTCAGGGCTGATTTCCTTTAGGATGGACTGGTTGGACCTCTTTACTGTCCAAGGGACTCTCAAGAGACTTCCCATGTCCAGTTCTTTTGCAACCCTATGGACTGTAGCCCACCAGGCTCCTCTGTCCGTGGGATTCTCCAGGCAAGAATACTGGTGTGGGTTGCCATGACTCCCTCAAGGGATCTTCCCCACCCAGGGATTGAACCCACATCTCTTGTGTCTCGTGCATTGGCAGGCAGATTCTTTACCACAAGTACCACCCGGGAAGCCTGTGTACTCATGGTCCTGTGCCCAGTACCCTGGTGCCTAGGGAGGCGAGCCTGGGATCGCACAGACCAGCGCTGGGCAGATGTGCGTGTGGCGGGCCGCAGTGGTGAGGGGTGAGGACCCGTGGGTGGTGTGGGGCAGGTGGTGCCCTGCGGGCTGCATTGCATCCTGTCCACCAGTGGGGAGTGGAGGGGGCCTGGTGGGAAGGGACCAGTGCAGAGGCTGTTACAGTGAATAATTCAGACCCAAGAGAACAGGAGACCCGGCCCTCGTGGGTCATGAACATTAAGGGAATGAGCTTGGCCAGAAAAGCCTTTTCTAGAAAAATACAGCAATTGCACAGGCAAGAAAGGAAGGATACAGCATCTAACAGTGGGCTGTCAGGAGTGCTGAGGGGCCCTGAGATGATGTGTTCCATCCTTCGGCCTGGATGCCGCGTGTCAGGGAGGGCTAATCCCCAGGACTCATCTCGAGCTCTTGTGGCTGGACTGATCATGAAATTAACACGGGATGGATTAACAGGAGAAAAAAGACACAAATCTGAGCTCGTGCCCATGGAGGTCACACAGAAACTGGGACCTAAGAAGTGGCCCAGGCCAGCAGCTTTTATACTTTTTAGACAAAGAAACTGGGTTTGGGCGCTCAGTTAATGAAGAGTCTATGCAGAACTTGGGCTCGGGGTCGTCAACGAGACAAGTAACAGGGTTTGTTCATACAGGTTTCCTGGCCCCGATTCCCCGGCACTGGTGCTGTTACTCCCCGTTTTCTGCCTCCAGATGCGGGAGATCACCTTTTGAGGAGGAGATTTATGTCCTGCTTTTTGGGAGACAGAGAGGAGGGTCCAAGTGTCCCTCTTGTATGTCTTTTCTTTTCCTTTTTTTAAAATGCTTACTTAAATTTATTTTTATTTACATACTTTTCGGCTGAGCCTCAAGGCAGGAGAGATCTTAGTTTCCCAACCAGGGGTTGAACCCATGGCCCCCTTAGTAACTTGAATTCAAAGTAACCAGAGTGCCATGGAGGGAGATTTGGGAGCCACCCACTCTGAGACCCAGCCCCTCCTTCAGCAAGTGGTGAGACTTCCGAGTTGCTGGGCCTCTGGACTGGGGTTGAAGGGTCGTGGTTGCCTGCAGACCGTCACTCGCAGGCAGGATCCGGGTGCAATGCCTTCACTCTGTCCCAAACCCCCACCTGGAAATGTGGTGGCTCCCTGGTGCCTGGCGCCTGCCTGGGACTCCGGAACCTTCACTTTGTCAGCAGGGCAACTTCTCAGAGACAGCAGCCACACAGGTGGCCCTGAACTTTGGAGCTATACCGGGGGTGGGGGGACCCTGGGGTGCTGCATGGCCATTTCAAGGTGTGGAAGGGCAACTGGGCCACGTGTTGCCTAGGACAGAATCCTCACCAACGTCACTGCTCACCTGATCGGGACTCACCCATCCAGAGGCCTGAGAAACACTGGGTTTTCCCTGGTAAACACCACTGACTTCCATTCTGCGGGGGCTGGAGGCGATTCTCCCACCTAGAATGCAGGGGCTCGGTCAGCGAGCATCCCAGCATGAGTGGGATTAACTAAAAGTACGACCCCAAGGCCAGTGCTTGGGGCCACAGAGGCTGGAGGAGTCCCGCAACTTACCAACAATCTTAATAAAAGATGAATGGTGTATCGATCACTTAAGGTTCACAGGAGGATTGCTGTGTACATCATCCCGAGGACAAGGAGGTCGTGAACCCTAGAAGCCCTGGGAACAGGTAACCAGACTGGCTGCAGCGCGCGCCCTGGGTCCTCTGCTGGGAACTGGTGGAAATGACTTCACTTTCTTGGCCTGCCCACGGGTGACCTATGGAAAGCAAGAAAGTGGGGCCTTGAGGTCTTCACCCTTGAGTAGATGCAGGGCTGGAGCCTGTGAAAGGAACACGGGTCCCAGGCCCCACAGCGGGTTTGTAGCCAGCCCTCTCTACACATGAATCCCCTGGGGGACGGAACCCAGAGGGTCAGGAGTGTTTTCAGTATCAGCGCTACTCAGATGCCTCCATAAATGAACTCCCAGGGATCCAGTTCAGGAGAATCCTGCTCTGTTCTGAACTCTGATGTCTAGAGCTAAAGCCTTGTGGAAGCGGGGCTTCCAGGCAGAACTCCTCCATCCCCCTCATGCACCCCCTGCCTGCCTTCTGAGGGAAAGCCGGTTTAGGCATTTGTGGCAAGTTTTTATGCCCCAGTTCTCAAATCGCAGAGTCCAGCTTTACTCTGTCTAATAACAGAGTGGTGGGTTCTCTCTTGAGATTCTGAAATAGAACCAGTCGGAATTTGCAAAGTCTGAAGATGACTTTGCAGAGAACCATTTTTCATGTTGCTTGTGCTGACATCTTTGTCGGGAAGGGATTTCCCTGTGTATCACAATCCATCATGGCACACAGAGTGTTGTAGGTGCCTTAGAACTGTCTGTTGTGTGGATCAGTTAACAAGGCAATGTGATTATGGTAACAAAATGAGAAGACATGTTTTTATGTTTAAAAATACTTCAAATGATACTAGGCGCTGCTTAGGGATATATCCATATGTTATAAAGGTGTGCAAATGTGTGTGGAATTACAAACACCAAATTAATATTATTGGGTTGGGAGGAAGTTGCAGAAGATGGGTTTAAGTGTTTCCAATGTTTTATTTCTTGAGAAGAGCGTTGGATACACAGCTGTTGTATTGTATTTTTCTTTGTCCCCTTTAGTATGTCTTCAATGTGGTACGATACATTTTAAATATAAATAAAACTAGTTTTGGAAGATATCTCATATAAAGATGGCTTCACAGGAGAAAAGCTGGAGGGCGGGACAGCTGAGTAAACGTCTGTTTCTCCCCAAAGTTGGGCGCTTTTTTCCTCACTCCCTTTCTTATCTACACCAACCACTTCTCTCTCCATAGATTGTGCCTTCCGGCGTTTCTAAGTAATTATATCTTCTACCACCGGCTAGAAGAAAAATACATCCATGCAGTAAGATGAGGGCGCCTGTTGTGATCTGAGCCGCTTCATTTCTTCCAGACACCAGCTTCTAAATAAAAAGATCGTGCATCATACGTGAGAGGGTACAGACGTTGCTGGGTACCCATTTTGTGCCCATGAGGCACCTGTTACCTCATTTAATTCTCATAACAGCCTGAGATGTCGGTATTAGCCTTCCTACTTTATATATAAGTGATGGAGCTTGGTGGTTCTCAGCAGCTTGCCCAGAATAAGGTGCCCCCTGTTTCCACCCCACCCCCATGCTGGAAGTCCTTGTGGGCTTCCCTGGTAGCTCAGACGGTAAAGAATCTGCCTGCAATGTAGGAGATCCATGTTTGGTTCATGGTTGGGAAGATCCCCCAGAGAAGGAAGTGGCAACCCACTCCAGTGTTCTTGCCTGGAGAAGCCCATGGACAGAGGAGCCTGGTGGGCTATACTCCATGGGGTCACAAAGAGTTGGACACGACTGAGAGACTAAAGCTTCACTTTCACCAGGGGTTCCCAGTCACGGTCACTCTGGGGCTCATGCCCAAAGTGGCCTCGGTTGCCCACCTTCTTGAGCTGTGGTCCCCAGAAGGGGGTGCAGATCCAGCCATGTGTTGGGGCTTTCTGCCTTGTGATGAGTGGCTCCCATTTGGGAGACACTTAGGAGGGTACCAACTGACTCATTGGAAAAGACCCTGATACTGGGAAAGATTGAAGGCAGGAGGAGAAGGGGATGAGATGGTTAGATGGCATCACCAACTCAATGGACATGAGTTTGGGTAAACTCCAGGAGTTGGTGATAGACAGGGAGGCCTGGCGTGCTGCAGTTCGTGGGGTCGCAAAGAGTTGGACACGACTCAGCAACTGAACTGAACTGAGCTAGAGGGTTAAGGATACAAGCCAGGTGGCTGTGGAGGGCAGTGAACAGCTCTGGCCCTCAGGAGTATTGGCTCATGATCCTGACAGTCCTGGGGTCTCCTAACTGGGGTCCATGTACCCTCCTTGGTGTGCAGGAAGATGCAGGAAGAAGATCTCCATCCTGTAACAGTTTCTACCTCGCTGTGTTTTTTTGTGTGCACATAATGCATTGGCATAGCAGTACATGTATATGATTCATAGATAAATAGTTAGCCAGATATTGAAGGTACAGGCTCAGAAATATTCGTATTAATAGGAGTGTGCAATGTAAAATGTTTGGAGGCTTTGAAAAGTCTACTCAACTGCCCTGGTCCACCTTGTTTCCAAGGTGTGTGAGCCACTGTGTGAGCACACGCATGAGGAAAGAGCCCAGGTCTTCTCGTCAGACACACGTGCTCCCTGGGTGCTGAGCGCACTAGACACGTGGGCACAGAGGCACTCTGGGGAATGTTGGTGAAATTCAGAGAAGAAACCTGGAGACAGGTAGATGTCTCACTTTTCAAGAAATCAGATTTCATAGTGCCACATTCTGGAAAAAAAAAAAAAATTTGGTGGCTCAGATGGTAAAGAATCCACCTTGGCAATGCAGGAGACCCAGATTCAATCCCTGGGTCAGGAATATCCCCTGGAGAAGGGAATGGCAACCCACTCCAGTGTTCTTGCCTGAAGAATCCCATGGACAGAGGAGCCTGGCGGGCTACAGTCCATGGAATTGCAAAGAGTTGGACATGACTGAGTGACTTTCACGTTAAGCAGATGTTTAATGGCCATTCAGGGGAAAAATCATGGTCTCTGGCAGCTAGCTTGGGTTCAGCAGGAATGCATCAGCCCAGCTGAACTCCTTTCGTTCATAACACTCTACAGTGATTTATTGGGAGACATTGTTCATTTGTTCATTTTTTCATGCGTGCATACAATTCATGGTCCACTTGACAGGAAATTTCTGAGCATCTAGAATGCTTAAAAATCTCATGTTTGAATGACATCTAATGATGGGTGTATTGGAATATCTGGCCCCAAAGATCTTTCCTTTTAATAAAGGAGACCAACAGATGCACAAGTATCTATAACAAAATAGAAAAAAAAAATAGACTAAGTGCCACGTTTGCTGTTTTTCAAACACTTCAGTCCTGTCCTACTCTTTGTGATCCCACGGACTGTAGCCCGCCAGGCTCCTCTCCTTTTTCCCAGGCAAGAATACTGGAGTGAGTTGCCATTGCCTTCTCCAGGGGATCTTCCCGACCCAGGGATCAAACACACGTTTCCTGCATTGGCAGCTGGGTATTTTTTTTAACCACTGAGCCACCAGGGAAGCCCATAATTGCCACACAGTGCTTCTATTATAAGCAATGTGGTTCTTTCATAAAGGAGTGTGACCAGGATTCAGCAACAGGAGGATCGTCTAGAGACAGTGATCCTGACAGCAGAACCACACACTTCAGAGAGGAAGGAAAACACTAGAACTTCTAAAATTCTTATTATGAAATATCGTATTTCCAATTTTTTTTAACTTTATATATGTGTGATACTGGCAGAATCACTCAGAAGTCTTTGTGGACAAAATGAAGAAAACTGAAGACAGTTTGGGTCAGATGAGATGGTTAGGGAACTTGAAACTGGTTGAGCAGCCATAGCCAAGTGGGTTCCTTGATGAGCCTTTACCAGCCCCGGGAGAGGGCTTTGGTGACGTGCGTGGGGTCCCGTCCTCAGTGGGCACTAGCTGACCCCTTCAGTTCAGTTCAGTTCAGATGCTCAGTTGTGTCTAACTCTTCGTGACCCCATGAATTGCAGCATGCCAGGCCTCCCTGTCCATCACCAACTCCTGGAGCTCACTCAGACTCACGTCCATCGAGTCAGTGATGCCATCCAGCCATCTCATCCTCTGTCGTCCCCTTCTCCTCTTGCCCCCAATCCCTCCCAGCATCAGAGTCTTTTCCAATGAGTCAACTCTTCCCATGAGGTGGCCAAAGTACTGGGGTTTCAGCTTCAGCATCATTCCCTCCAAAGAAATCCCAGGGCTGATCTCCTTCAGAATGGACTGGTTGGATCTCCTTGCAGTCCAAGGGACTCTCAAGAGGCTTCTCCAACACCACAGTTCAAAAGCATCAATTCTTCGGTGCTCAGCCTTCTTCACAGTCCAACTCTCACATCCATACATGACCACAGGAAAAACCATAGCCTTGACTAGACAAACTTTTGTTGGCAAAGTAATGTCTCTGCTTTTGAATATGCTATCTAGGTTGGTCATAACTTTCCTTCCAAGGAATAAGTGTCTTAATTTCATGGCGGCTGCAGTCACCATCTGCAGTGATTTTGGAGCCCAGAAAAATAAAGTCTGACACTGTTTCCACTGTTTCCCCATCTATTTCCCATGAAGTGATGGGACCGGATGCCATGATCTTCGTTTTCTGAGTGTTGAGCTTTAAGCCAACTTTTTCACTCTCCACTTTCACTTTCATCAAGAGACTTTTGAGTTCCTCTTCACTTTCTGCCATAAGGGTGGTGTCATCTGCATATCTGAGGTGATTAATATTTTTCCCAGCAATCTTGATTCCAGCTTGTGTTTCTTCCAGTCCAGCGTTTCTCATGATGTACTCTGCATATAAGTTAAATAAACAGGGTGACAATATACAGCCTTGACGAACTCCTCTTCCTATTTGGAACCAGTCTGTTGTTCCATGTCCAGTTCTAACTGTTGCTTCCTGACCTGCATACAAATTTCTCAAGAGGCAGGTCAGGTGGTCTGGTATTCCTATCTCTTTCAGAATTTTCCACAGTTTATTGTGATCCATACAGTCAAAGGCTTTGGCATAATCAATAAAGCAGAAATAGATGTTTTTCTGGAACTCTCTTGCTTTTTCCATGATCCAGCAGATGTTGGCAATTTGATCTCTGGTTCCTCTGCCTTTTCTAAAACCAGCTTGAACATCAGGAAGTTCACGGTTCACATATTGCTGAAGCCTGGCTTGGAGAATTTTAAGCATTACCTTACTAGCGTGTGAGATGAGTACAATTGTGCGGTAGTTTGAGCATTCTTTGGCATTGCCTTTCTTTGGGATTGGAATGAAAACTGATCTTTTCCAGTCCTGTGGCCACTGCTGAGTTTTCCAAATTTGCTGGCATATTGAGTGCAGTACTTTCACAGCATCATCTTTCAGGACCTGGAACAGCTCAACTGGAATTCCATCACCTCCACCAGCTTTGTTCGTAGCGATGCTTTCTAAGTCCCACTTGACTTTACATTCCAGGATGTCTGGCTCTAGGTCAGTGATCACACCATCGTGATTATCTGGGTTATGAAGATCTTTTTATACAGTTCTTCTGTGTATTCTTGCCATCTCTTCTTGATATCTTTTGCTTCTGTTAGGTCCATACGATTTCTGTCCTTTACTGAGCCCATCTTTGCATGAAATGTTCCCTTGGTATCTCTGATTTTTTTGAAGAGATCTCTAGTCTTTCCCATTCTGTTGTTTTCCTCTATTTCTTTGCATTGATCGCTGAAGAAGGCTTTCTTATCTCTTCTTGCTATTCTTTGGAACTCTGCATTCAGATGTTTATCTTTCCTTTTCTTCTTTGCTTTTCGCTTCTCTTCTTTTAACAGCTATTTGTAAGGCCTCCCCAGACAGCCATTTTGCTTTTTTGCATTTCTTTTCCATGGGGATGATCTTGATCCCTGTCTCCTGTACAATGTCACGAACCTCATTCCGTAGTTCATCAGACACTCTATCTATCAGATCTAGGCCCTTAAATCTATTTCTCACTTCCACTGATTAATCATAAGGGATTTGATTTAGGTCATACCTGAATGGTCTAGTGGTTTTCCCTACTTTCTTCAATTTAAGTCTGAATTTGACTGTGGTCTGAGCCACAGTCAGCTCCTGGTCTTGTTTTTGTTGACTGTATAGAACTTCTCCATCTTTGGCTGCAAAGAATATAATCAATCTGATTTCAGTGTTGACCATCTGGTGATGTCCATGTGTAGAGTCTTCTCTTGTGTTGTTGGAAGAGGGTGTTTGTTATGACCAGTGCATTTTCTTGGCAAAACGCTATTAGTCTTTGCCCTGCTTCATTCCGTATTCCAAGGCCAAATTTGCCTGTTACTCCAGGTGTTTCTTGACTTCCTACTTTTGCATTCCAGTCCCCTATAATGAAAAGGATATCTTTTTTGGGTGTTAGTTCTAAAAGGTCTTGTGGTCTTCATAGAACCATTCAACTTCAGCTTCTTCAGCATTACTGGTGGGGCATAGACTTGGATTACTGTGATATTGAATGGTTTGCCTTGGAAACGAACAGAGATTATTCTGTCGTTTTTGAGATTGCATCCAACCATTGCATTTCGGACTCTTTTGTTGACCATGGTGGCCACTCCATTTCTTCTGAGGGATTCCTGCCCGCAGTAGTAGATATAATGGTCATCTGAGTTAAATTCACCCATTCCAGTCCATTTCAGTTCGCTGATTCCTAGAATGTCGACATTCACTCTTGCCGTCTCTTGTTTGACCACTTCCAATTTGCCTTGATTCATGGACCTGACATTCCAGGTTCCTATGCAATATTGATCTTTACAGCATCGGACCTTGCTTCTATCACCAGTCACATCCACAGCTGGGTATTGTTTTTGCTTTGGCTCCATCTCTTCATTCTTTCTGGAGTTATTTCTCCACTGATCTCCAGTAGCATACTGGGCACCTACTGACCTGGGGAGTTTCTCTTTCAGTATCCTATCATTTTGCCTTTCCATACTGTTCATGGGGTTCTTAAGGAAAGAATACTGAAGTGGTTTGCCATTCCCTTCTCCAGTGGACCACATTGTTGTAGATCTCTCCACCATGACCCTCCCATCTTGGGTTGCCCCATGGGCATGGCTTAGTTTCATTGAGTTAGACAAGGCTGTGGTCCTAGTGTGATTAGATTGACTAGTTTTCTGTGAGTATGGTTTCAGTGTGTCTGTCCTCTGATGCCCTCTTGCAACACCTACCGTCTTACTTGGGTTTCTCTTACCTTGGGCGTTGGGTATCTCTTCACGGCTGCTCCAGCAAAGCGCAGCCAATGCTCCTTACCTTGGACGAGGGGTATCTCCTCACTGCCGCCCTTCCTGATCTTCAACGTGGGGTAGCTCCTCTAGGCCCTCCTGTGCCCGCACAGCCACCGCTTGGGGTTGCTCCTCCCGGCCGCCGCCCCTGGCCTCGGACGTGGGGTAACTCCTCTCGTCGCCGCCCCTGACCTCGGACACTGGGTATCTCCTCTGGGCCGCCCCCCCTGACCTCGGACGTTGGGTAGCTCCTCTCGGCTGTTCCTGTACCGTCGCAGTCTGGCACTCTCGGCCGCTGCCCCTGACTTCAGACGTGGGGTAACTCCTCTTGGCCGCCATCCTTCGGGCATGGGGTCCTCCCGGCTTCTGCCCCTGACCTCGGACATGGGGTAGCTCCTCTCGCCGCAGCCGCCTGCACTTTAGCACGCCCGACGCAGATAATGAGATAATAATAGCTGCATTTCCTGAGCGCACACTATTATGCCTGGTGAGCTTGTACACACGTGGTCTCATTAGTCCTCATAGAAGCCCCAGGAAGTGGCCTCTGTGGTCATTCCCACCAGACAGCTGGACACAATGAGGTTTATAGAGGATCCCCAAGCCTGCTTGGCTGCCCAGGACTGAGGGAAGGACCTGGGCTTGTGGCTAGGAGGGGAGGCAGCCTGAGGAGGTAGAGCCAAAGGAGGTGGGGTTACAGGGTGGCAACCCCCAAATGTGAAGGAGCTTCTGAACCCCGGAGACAGTCCTCCTGGATGGTCAAGAGGAGGTGGCCCCATTCCCCATCGAGATTCTGCCACAAGATGACCTTTAAGGTATGTTACCACTTTGAGTTCCGTGATATGTGTGAAACACTGGACTTGTAGATGGTGGGTTTGCCGGCCGTAAAAGAGACATTGATCTGGTTCCGGGTAGCATCCTTGGAGGAGCACAGATGGCTTCACCGTGGACACCAGCTCTCTTCCAGAGAGGCCAGATCCCTGGCCCGAGGGGTGGAGGGAACCAGTGTGAGTGGCCATTACCTGAGATTTGCCTTTTAGGGGAGGAATAAAAATCAGCTTTCAAACCTTTATATCATCTAATGTGAAACTTTAGATGCACTGATTATTCAGCTACATTTTTAACAGTCAGCATTTGTCAATATGACTGACTTCCTCTCCAAACGCTGCTGAGATGTAGGAAATGCCAGGTATAAATAATCAGACAAACTGCGCTGTGTCGGGAAGCATAATTTGGAGAATCAAGGTGTCTAAATGCCCTCCCAGTTGGAAAATGACCACCAGACAGAACATTCCACACTTGAAATGTTATCATTGTTGGATCCAGGGTAAACCTAGAACTGGGGGGATCGAGGGAAATTCTCTATGTCTCTCTTTCTTTCCCTGCCCCTTCTCTCTTTCCTCCACCCGTCACCCCTAACATAGGACCCCACCCATTGGATACCCATGTGTGTGTGTGTGTGTGTGTGTTAGTTGCTCAGTCATGTCTGACTCTTTGTGACCCCATGGACTGCAGCCCGCCAGGCTTCTCTGTCCACGGAATTCTCCAGGTAAGAATACTGGAGTGGGTAGCCATTCCCTTCTCCAAGGGATCTTCCTGACCCAGCAGTTGAACCCGGGTCTCCCACATTGTGAGCAGATTCCTTACTGTCTGAGTCACCAGGGAAGCCCTTTGGTAGCATATGGTCCATGCTAAAATGGTGACCAGAGAGCCCCTGTGACCAGGTAAGCCCAGCAGCAGGACCAATTTCCTTTTACAAAGTCCAGGAAGCCCTGTGGTGAGAGTCTGGGATTAGCTGGATGAGTGGATTCCAGCCTTGATCACTAATTAGCTGTGGGACCACAGTGACTCAGTTTGATTTTCCGTGTTTCCATTCCCTGATTTGTAAAACAAATAGTAATCATCAATTTTCACAATAATAAAGACTCTGGGATTGTCCCGAGGATCACACATCACAGTGTATGCTGATCTGTCTGCAAACTGCTCTACAAATGCGTATTATTACCTTGGCTTTTTTTTTTTTTTTTACCTTGGCTTTTATAGGGAGGAACTTCCCACAACTCTGGAGGCTGTTTACAAAGGTGCACTCACTCACTCACTTCAGTTGCTCAGTCATGTCCAACTCTTTGTGACCCCATGGACTGCAGCACGCCAGGCCTCCCTGTCCATCACCAACTCCTGGAGTTTACTGAAACTCATGTTCACTGTGTTGATGATGCCATCCAACCATCTCATCCTCTGTCGTCACCTTCTCTTCCTGCCTTCAGTCTTTCCCAGCATCAGGGTCTTTGCAGATGAGTCAGTTCTTCGCATCAGTTGGGCAAAGTATTAGAGAATCAGCTTCAGCATCAGTCCTTCCAATGAACATTCAGGACTGATTTCCTTTAGGATGGACTGATTGGATCTCTTTGCAGTCCAAGGGACTCTCAAGACTCTTTTCCAACACCACAGGTCAAAAGCATCAATTCTTCGGCGCTCAGCTTTCTTTATAGTCCAACACTCACATCCATACCTGACTACTGGAAAAACCATAGCTTTGACTAGACGGACTTTTGTTGGCAAAGTAATATCTCTGCTTTTTAATATGCTGTCTAAGTTGGTCATAGCTTTTCTTCCAAGGAGCAAGTGTCTTTTAATTTCATGCCTGCAGTCACCATCTGCAGTGATTTTGGAGCTCCCCAAAATAAAGTCTCTCACTGTTTTCATTATTTTCCCATCTATTTTCCATGAAGTGATGGAACTGGATGCCATGATCTTTGTTTTCTGAATGTTGAGTTTTAAGCCAACTTTTTCACTCTTCTCCTTCACTTTCATCAAGAGGCTCTTTAGTTCTTCTTTTATTTCTGCCATAAGGGTGGTGTCATCTGCATATCTGAGGTTATTGATATTTCTCCCGGCAATCTTGATTCCAGCTTGTGCTTCATCCAGGCTGGCATTTTGCATGGTGTACTCTGCATGTAAGTTAAATAAACAGGGTGACAGTATACACCCTTGATGTACTCCTTTCCCTGTTTGGAACCAGTCTGTTGTTTCATGTCCAGTTCTCACTGTTGCTTTCTGACCTGTGTACAGAAATCTGCATACATATTTCTCAGGAGGCAGGTCAGGTGGTCTGGTATTCCCATCTCTTTAAGAATTTTCCACAGTTTGTTGTGATCCACACAGTCAAAGGCTTTGGCGTGGTTATAAAGCAGAAGTAGATGTTTTTCTGTAACTCTCGTGCTTTTTCAATGATCCAATGGATGTTGGCAATTTGATCTCTGTGTTTTCCTAAATCCAGTTTGAACATCTGGAAGTTCAAGGTTCACATACTGTTGAAGCCTGGCTTGGAGTATTTTGAGCATTACTTTGCTAGCGTGTGAGATGAGTGCAGTTGTGTGGTAGTTTGAACACAAAGGTGTACATTTGTCATAAATGCAGAGTTTGACTTACAGCCCCTCAAGCACTTGAGATAATTAGATAAATAAATCTCTGCTAAGCCAGGATGTGTAACTGCCCAAACCGGTGGTCCTGCTCTTACCTTATAATATGTGTGGAGGAGCAGTAAGGAGTGGGATCACGGTGGGGATTCAGCATTGCTCCCCAAATAAGGATGGTTCTTAAAAGCCTTCAGGCAGGGTGGAGCCTCCACCCTGGGTGGAGTCCCCACCCTGGGTGGAGTCCCATCGGTGTGGTGCGTCTGGCTGTCCACCTCAGGCCCCCAGGCCAGACCACGACTTGCAGGACTGGCTTGCAGCTTCATAAGTGGTATGGGGTGATAAGGCTACCTCAAGAACTTCACTTTTCGAAAAGTGAAAGAATAGTTTGTCCCCATTGCCAATGGGGTGCCTGAAAACAGTTCACCCATTTTCTGGAGGAAAATTGACAATGCTCATCAAAGCCCCAGATCCAGCTAGCCTAGAAAAATGTCTGGGAAAGATGATAAGGGAATAATCGCATTCAAGAACACAAAGATATTAACTGTCACATTGTTTAAACTGGCAAAATAGGGCTTCCCTGGTTGTCTAGTGGTGAAGAGTCCACCTGCCAATTTAGGGCACATGGGTTTGATCGCTGAACTGGGAAAATCCCACATGCCCAGGGGTAACTGAGCTCATGCACCACAACCACTGAAGCCCGAGTGCTCTAGAGCCTGTGCTGGGCAACAAGAGAGACCACTGCAATAGTTACCGAGTCCAAGCCTGCTCTGCTCACTGCATGGCGGGCCAATGACGCTGAGAGGCGAAGGGTTGAGGCAAGGAACAGACTTTAATCGGGGAGCTGGCTGATGGAAAAGACGGCAGCTAGTGCCTCAGAATAACCACCTTATGGGGTCTGGATGCCAGGTTCTTGATATCAGAGATGAGGGGAGGTGAGGAAGCAATATAAAAAGGCCACGAATCTTGCGAACATCTCCTAGGACGCCCAGCCTCAGGCAGAGGATATGTTAATCTCTTCCTTCCTGCCATCTACATCACAGGGTTCTGAACAAAGACACTTTAGTGTAACAGTCAGGCAGAGGGGCAGGATTCTCTGAGGCAGGACTTTCTGTACAATTATAATAACAAAAGCAGCGAAAAGCAAGTCAAACGAACAGTTCCAACATGGAGTCAGAATTAGCTTCTTCTCCGCAACAATGAGAAGCCAAGGTCCACAACAAGAAGTAGTCCCCCCTCAGCACACCTAGAGAAAGCCCACACGCAGCAATGAAGACCCAGTGCAGCCAAAAGCAAACACATTTTATCTATCTTTCTCTTTCTGACTCACCTCACTCTGTATAATAGGTTCTAGGTTCATCCACCTCATCAGAACTGACTCAAATGCGTTCCTTTTCATGGCTGAGTAATATTCCATTGTTATATGTACCACAACTTCTTTATCCATTCATCTGTCGGTGGACATCTAGGTGGCTTCTGTGTTCTAGCTATTGTAAACAGTGCTGCAGTGAACAATGGGATACGTGTGTCTATTTCAATTTTGGTTTCCTCAGGCATATGCCTAGGAGTGGGATTGCTGGGTCATATGGTGGCTTTATTCCTAGCTTTTTAAGGAATCTGCGTACCATCTTTCATAGTGGCTGTATCAGTTTACATTCCCACCAACAGTCTGAGAGTGTTCCCTTTTCTTCACACCCTCTCCAGCATTTATTGCTTGTAGACTTTTTGATGATGGCCATTCTGACTGGTGTGAGGTGAAATCTCATTGTAGTTTTGATTTGCATTTCTCTAATAATAAGCGATGTTGAGCATCGTTTCATATGTTTGTTAGCTATCTGTATGTCTTCTTTGGAGAAATGTCTATTCAGGTCTTTTCCCCACTTTTTGATTGGGTTGTTTGTTTTTCTGGTATTGAGTTGTATGAGCTGCTTGTATATTTTGGAATTTAATCCTTGGTCAGTTGTTTTGTTTGCTATTATTTTCTCCCATTCTGAGGGTTGTCTTTTCACCTTGCTTATAGTTTCCTTTGCCATGCAAAAGCCTGTAAGTTTAATCAGGTCCCACTTGTCCACACTGTTTACTTTTGTTTTTATTTCTGTTACTCTAGGTGGTGGGTCATAGAGGATCTTGCTTTGATTTATGTCATTGAGTGTTCTGCCTATGTTTTCCTCTAAGAGTTTTATCGTTTCTGGTCTTACATTTAGGTCTTTAATCCATTTTGGGTTGATCTTTGTGTATGGTGTTAGGACGTGTTCTAATTTCATTCTTTTACATGTAGCTGTCCAGTTTTCCCAGCACCATTTATTGAAGAGGCTGTCTTTGCCCCATTGTATATTCCTGCCTCCTTTGTCAAAAAGGTACCCATAGGTGCATGGGTTTACTTCTGGGCTTTCTATCTTGTTCCATTGGTCTGTATTTCTGGTTTTTGTGCCAGTACCATACTGTCTTGATGATTGTGGCTTTGTAGTATAATCTGAAGTCAGGAAGGTTGACTCTTCCAGGGTCCATTCTTCTTCTTCAAGACTGCTTTGGCTATTTGGGATCTTGTGTGTTTCCATATGAATTGTGAGTTTTTTTGTTCTAGTTCTGTGAAAAATGCCATTGGTAATTTGATAAGGATAGCACTGAATCTGTAGATTGCATTTGGTAGTATAGTCATTTTCACAATATCGATTCTTCCTACCCAGGATCATGGACTATCTCTCCATCTGTTTATGTCATCTTTGATTTATTTCACTAGTGTCTTATAATTTTCTTTGTACAGTTCTTTTGTCTCCTTAGGTAAGTTTGCTCCTAGATATTTAATTATTTTTGTTGCAATGGTGAATGGGATTGATTCCTTAATTTCCCTTTCTGATTTTTCATTGTTAGTATATAGAAATGCAAGTGATTTCTGTGTATTGATTTTGTATCCTGCAACTTTGCTAAATTCACTGATTAGCTCTAGCAATTTTCTGAAACTATCTTTAGGACTTTCTATGTACAGTATCGTGTCATCTAAAAACAGTGAGAGCTTTACTTCTTATTTTCCCATCTGGATTCCTTTTATTTCTTTTTCTTCTCTGATTGCTATAACTAAGACTTGCAGAACTATGTTGAATAATAGTGGTGAAAGTGGACACCCTTGTCTTGTTCCTGATCTTAGGAGTATTGTATTCTAATGCATACATATGGAATCTAGAAAAATGGTTCTGAATAATTTATTTACAGAGCAGCAATGGACAAACAGACATAGAGAATAGACTTATGGACATGGGGAGAGGGGAGGAGAGGGTGGGATATATAGAGAGTAACATGGAAACTTACATTACCATATGGAAAATAGATAGCTATTTTAAAAACTAGGGAATTTGTTGTATGGCTCAGGAAACTCAAACAGGGGCTCTGTATCAACCTAGAGGGTTTGGATGGGGCAGAAGATGGGAGGGAGGTTCTAAAGGGAGGAGATATATGTGTACCTATGGCTGATTCATGTAGAGGTTTGACAGAAAACAACAAAATTTTGTAAAGCAATTATCCTTCAATAAAAAAATTAATTAATTTAAAAAGAGAAAAAATACATTTTAAAAATTTAAAAATAAATTAGCAAAATATTTTAGGAAACACCTAAGTGGTCAGCAGTAGGGGGTAGTTTAAGTGAAATAGCAAACTTTCTTAGGAACCCTTACTCTGTAACCAATAAAAGATGAGCAGATGTGTATTTTTCTTACATCTAAATATATTAATATTAAATAATATTTCATATGAAAAATATTTAACAAGAGAGGCTTCCCAGGTGGCACTGGTGGTAAAGAACCCACCTGCCAATGCAGGAGACATAAGAGACACGGGTTCGATCCCTCGGTTGGGAAAATCCCCTGGAGGAGGGCATGACAACCCACTCCAGTATTCTTGCCTGGAGACTCCCACAGGCAGAGGAGCCTGGCGGGCTGCAGTCCATGAGGTTGCAAAGAGTCGTACGCAACATAAGTGACTTGGCGTACACGCCCGCACATGTAGACAAGAGCGGGTTGTAAAGCACTGTGAGTCCTATTTCTGGAGCCATGTGTGTGTTCATATGTGTTGCACGTGTGCGTTTAGAGGTCTGTGGAGAGTCACTTAAATGGCAACGCCAGCTACCATTTCTGGAGTGCTGGCTGTGGGGCAGGCTCCATGCGTGTGTTATCCCCTCAGACCTATCACCAAACCTGAAGCCAGCACGTGTGTCTTGTCTCACAGTGGAGGGGATTTAGGGACTGAGAGCAGCAAGCAGGAGGCCAGGCTCCCGCAGCTGCTCAGGGTAGAACCCGGGTCTGCCTGCAAAGCTAGGGTGGACAAACCTCTTCTGATCCAACCTTTCTATCACAGTAGTGGTTCTGTTCAGACTGTGAGATTACGAGTCATTTTATTATTTTGAGGACTTCCTTGGTGGTCCAGTGGCTGAGACTGAGCTCCCACGGCAGGGGGCCTGGGTGTGATCACTGGTTGTGGAGCTGGATCCCACATGCCACAGATGGAAGGTCACAGGGCTCAACTAGAGAGGCTGCATGCCAGAACGAAGGCCTGGCGCTGCCAAATAAGTAAATATATATAAACACATATTTTAAAAACCTACCTTTAAAAAAACCTTTTATCTGATGATATACTCTCATTTCCTGTGTATTTAAATAGATGTGTGTTCCACGCAACTGAATTGGATGGGGATGTCAGCATGGGGAATGACTGGCATGAGGCTATTGGCATTTTGAAAACGGCCTCCAGTCCTCAGCTTGTTGAATTGCAAGAACAGGGGATTACATAACCCAGGCCATTAACTGGACTGTGACATTGTTCAGGGGATAAAAATAAAGTGCTTTTAGATCAGCACTTGTCCTCATAAAATTCTATGAAGCAAGCAGAAACGATTTCTTATACCCATTTTGTAGATGAGGAAAACTGAGGCTTGGAGCCTGTAAGTGGCCTCTCCCAGGCTCTGTGGTCTGAAGTGACAAAGGATCCATTAACACTGAGACCATCTAACTCCTAGTCCAGAGCTGTTTACATAACAAGGGAGTTTCAGAAAGAGGTGTTCTGGGGTGGAAAGAACCCCCTGGGAATTTGGGTGGGACTGAAGTTGGGTGGAGGGTCTGCAGCAGGAGTTCTTGGGTCAGGAAACAAAGCCCTGTGACCTCTGAGGAGGAGGAAGGTCAAGCACTGATCCATCTACAAGAGACCCTTTCGGGTTTGGCTCAAAGCAGAGGGCTGCTGATCTGGAGACAGGCCAGACAGGCTCTTTCTCCAGAAAAGTAACGTTCTTTCCCCCTGACCCCTCTCCTTCTCCTCCAGACCACTGTTCTCCTAGAGAGAAACCCAACCCTGTAGACACTTGTAGAGAAGGAAGTTTCAGTGACATGGATCTGACCTTCTTCAATTAAGGCCCCCCTTGAAGACCAGTGTTTTATTCTCCAGTTTAAACCTAAGAGAGCAGCCTCCTTGGCAGTACATGTAGCCCGTTGCCTGCACGGCTGGCCCTAAGGGACCTGGAGACAGCCCTGCCCGGTGGACATCCATGACTGACATGCTGTCCCCAGTCCAGGCTCCATTCAGGTGTGCGTGGTGCCTTTGAAAAGCCCCAGGGCAGAGGCCAGGGTCCAGACTGGCCAAGTCCTAATGTCCATCCACACCAGGCTGTAGAACAAAGAACATGTGACTGAGGCCCCCTGCACGGCCAAGTTCAAGTTCCCTGGCCGCCAGAAGATCCACATCTCCAAGAAGTAGGGGTTTACAAGGTCGAATGAGGATGAATGTGAAAACAGGGTGGTGAAAAGCGGCTCATCCTTGATGGCAGTCAGGTCAAATACAACCCCAATGGTGACCCCCTGGACAAATGACCAGTCCTGGACTCACGAGAGCCTTGGCGCTGTCCCCTCCTTACTCACGCCCACCAATGAATCCTACTTTCCTGTCCAAAAAAGAGAAAAAGAGAGAGAGAGGAAGTAAATGTCCTTGATTTCTTACAACTATCTCAGAACCTCTTAGAGATGGTCAGAGGTTTCAGGTACTGCCCACTATATTCAGCACATCACCCGTCCCCAGGAGACCCAGTGTGGGGCAGTGCACGGCCGTCTCTTAAACTTTACTTCCTGTCATGTGGCAGCAGTAAAGTCATACTCCTGAACCTAAGGTTGCAAAGTGTGGGTTAGACGCTCGCCGAGAGAAGGTGAGAGGGTCAAAAGGAGTGGGGCAATAATGACTCGATTTTCCACGCTAGTCTTCAGGGGGCGGGGTGTAAATTCAGATACATGAACTGCAAGTGGCTCAAAGCCATTTGTAGGCTCACGCACTGCTGTGGGGACAGGAGACTGCGCCAGAGTAAGACACACGTTCCTTCTCAAGCTCCGTGACCTTGGCGAGCCTCTTATGCCTTGGTTACTTCATCATGAAAATGGGGTTATCACAGTATCTATGCTGTGGGGTGGACGGAGTGAGAGGTGAATGATGGATGCATTAGACTATTTCCTTAACCATCATGTCTGTGGTTCCATGCTTGGCATGTAATAGTTGCTTGTAAATACTGAAAGATAGAAAGATGGAAAGAGAGAGAGATGGAGAGAAAGAAGGGAAGTGTGGACGGCGGAAAGAAAATTGAATGAGCAAGTTCATGATAAGTGCTTAATAAATGCTATTATTATTGTCAAGCATTTAATTCTTCCACCCCTCCTCTGGAAAGGAGAAGTACAGTTCTGTTGATTTGAGTGTGGTTCCCTGGCTTTCTCGTGTCTCCTGATGGTGAGACTGTTCAGAGTAAGAGAACAAATCCGATGCAGCATTAACAAGGGATATCTGAGGAAGAGGAGGGCCTAGCAAAAACCATTGGAAAATCAGCACGTGAAATAGTACAGAAGGGTCGCAGTTGGCTGTCTTAGATCACTGAGCTGCGGCTGTACCAGCGTCTTCCTCTTCCTTTTCTCTGCATTCTTCCTCTTTTTTCACCCAGCAGGGCAAAGGCAGAGGACTCAGGATTTGGCTCTGCAGATGTCCTGAATGAATTCCGGTGTCTCTCGGGTGGGACTTTCATTTGCACAGTGAGGACGCAGGCGTGGTTGCTCTCTGAGTTGTGATCAGCCTCTCTGGCTCCATGATTTTCTTTCATAGCTCAATATCAGAGGATGTTTGATTCCCTGTATCTGCAGTTTGGAAGGTCTTAGGGACTCTCCCAGGTGCTTTCAGTGTGTGTGTGGGGGTGTCGGTGGTAGGGGGTGGTAATGGTGGGGTGGTGTCCAAGGGCCAAACTATTCCCATAATACTAAGATCTTACTTTCCCTTCTCCTCTCACTCTGTCCGGAGAAGGCACTGGCACCCCACTCCAGTACTCTTGCCTGGCAAATCCCATGGGTGGAGGAGCCTGGTAGGCTGCAGTCCATGGGGTTGCACAGAGTCGGACACAATTGGAGCGACTTAGCAGCAGTAGCAGCTCACTCTCTCACAAGTGGAAAGAATATGAGATTTCACTGATAGTCCCTGAGATTACACACAGCCGCTAACCTTTAAGAAATGCCCGCTTGCCGAGTGTTGGTGTCGGATCCAACAAGAAAGTTTATGATTAACTTACAAGGCTGTGACAGCACTCCTCCCTTTCCCACCTACATATCTGAGTGAGGCTGACTTCATGGACCTCAGCCTAAACAGGTTACGACACTGGAGTGCAGAAGCACAGGAGAATTCAGCTGCCTTTTCTTTTAAGCCAGACATCAGACAGATCTGTGAACATACAACAACCCTCTTCTTACTTTTTAAGAAAGTAAAGTCGTTTCCCATAAAAATGTTATCTAGGTCCGTCTAGTCAAAGCTCTGGTTTTTCCAGTAGTCAGGTGTGGATGTGAGAGTTAGACCACAAAGAAAGCTGAGGGCTGAAGAATTGACAATTTTCAACTGTGATGTTGGAGAAGACTCTTGGAGAAGTCCCTGGGACTGCAAGGAAATCCAACCAGTCCATTCTAAAGGAGATCAGTCCTGAATATTCCTTGCAAGGACTGATGCTGAAACGGAAACACCAATCCTTTGGCCACCTGATGTGAAGAACTGACACATTTGAAAAGACCCTGATGCTGGGAAAGAGTGAAGGCGAGAGGAGAAGGGGACAACAGAGGATGAGATGGTTGGATGGTATCACCAACTCGATGGACACGAGTTTGAGCAAGCTCTGGGAGTTGGTGATGGACAGGGAAGCCTGGCATGCTGTGGCCCGTGGGGTCGCAAAGACTTGGACACGACTGAGCGACTGAACTGAACTGAACTGATGTTCATGTGAAATAGGCTTACTGTGCCATGTTCAAGTGAATTAATAAGCACTAGTTTAAAAAACTTTCTGATTTAACTGCTAATACAATAAATATTAATAGATAAAGCCCACATTTAAGAAAATGCTCAATTATTTTTAAAAGATAAAGGGGTCCTGAAACCAAAAGGTCGGAGAGTCACTGTCCTAAATTTATGAGAATGAGTGGGTCTACCAATGGATTACTTGTTATTAGTTGCTGCTGCTGTTGCTGCTAAGTCGCTTCAGTTGTGTCTGACTCTGTGCAACCCCATAGACGGCAGCCCACCAGGCTCCCCCGTCCCTGGGATTCTCTAGGCAAGAACACTGGAGTGGGTTGCCATTTCCTTCTCCAATGCATGAAAGTGAAAAGTGAAAGTGAAGTCCGCTCAGTCGTGTCCGACTCTTTGCGACCCCATGGACTGCAGCCTACCAGGCTCCTCCGTCCATGGGATTTTCCAGGCAAGAGTGCTGGAGTGGGGTGCTATCGCCTTCTCCATAAAGTAGGCCACTGTATCCCAAATATCAAGGTTTGAGTGATTCAAAGATGTGGCATGAATTGTTTCATGGGTCCTAAGCAGTCTAGTTAAGTGTCTGTTATTTAACCTCTTCAGCCTAATACCTTCCCCAACTCTTCATCCTGAAATACTTTAAGTGAATGAGGTTACGTCTTTGTTTCAGTGTACTGCTGAATGTAAGAATTTTGCAGCAGGCTAGGCTAGGGCAAGGTAGATAAAAGATGTTTCAGGTTTAAGAAAATGAGAGTAAGTTTTCAGAGTCTGGAACGTGTTCTAAAAATATTGAATGCTTATCAAACTTGTAGTCTGAAAACACGTGTGACATTAAAACAATTAGTGTTCCCCCTCCCAATAGTCACCTTCACTTTGAAAAACGCACGAGGACAAAATGATTTTGCCGACAGCTCACCCTTCTCGTGGACAAACCACGGCAGGGAACAGACAAGGAAGGAAAGCTATCCGACTCATCTTATGAGTTTAGTATAGCATGTTAAGAAAATTGGAGACAATATGGGGAAAAGAAATGATAAACCAATGTGACGGCTTAAAGTATGAACACAAACTCTTTGATATACTCCCTTTGACAACAGCCTTGCCCTTGGGTGCGGACTGGGCTTAGTGACTTGCTTCTAGCAAGTGGACTCTGGTCGAAGTGATGATGCATGCTGTCCTGCTGCTGTTGCTGTTTTCTCGCTAGGTCGTGTCTGACTCTTTGTGACCCCATGGACTGTAGCCCAGCAGCTCATCAGAGGCTTGTGGCTTCTGCCTTGCTCTCTTGGGTCCTTCTGGGGGCAGCCAGCTGCCATGCTATGAGGACACTCAAGCAGCTCTGTGGAGAGGTCCATCCAGTGAGGAGTTGAAGCCTTTTGCCAATAGCCATCCAAGTGGCCCACCTGAGGACCTTGCAAGCAGCCCCCAGCCTGGCTGAGCCATCAGGTGACTGTAGCCCTAAGACACCCTGCCTGCAATTTCATGAAAGACCCTGAGCTGGGCCACCCAGCGAAGCTGCTCCTGAATTCTTTTTCTTTTCTTTTAATTTTTATTTTATATTGGAGAATAGTTGATTTATAAGGTATTAGTTTCAGGTATACAGCAAAGTGATTCAGTTATATATACATCTACATATATCTATTCTTTTTCAGATTCTTTTCCCATTTAGGTTATTACAGAATATTGAGAAGAGTTCCCTGTGCTATACAGGAAGTCCTTGCTAGTTATCTATTTTATGTACAGGAGTGTGTGTCTGTTAATCAAGCTTCCTGATTTATTCCCCCCTTTCCCCTTTGATGACTCACTTTTACATATATGTGTGTGTATATACCACACAATTGCACTCATCTCACACGCTAGTAAAGTAATGCTCAAAATTCTCCAAGCCAGGCTTCAGCAATATGTGAACCATGAACTTCCTGGTGTTCAAGCTGGTTTTAGAAAAGGCAGAGGAACCAGAGATCAAATTGCCAACATCCGCTGGATCATGGAAAAAGCAAGAGGGTTCCAGAAAAACATCTATTTCTGCTTTCTTGACTCTGCCAAAGCCTTTGACTGTGTGGATCACAAGAAAGTGTGGAAAATTCTGAAAGAGATGGGAATACCAGAAGACCTGATCTGCCTCTTGAGAAATTTGTATGCAGGTCAGGAAGCAACAGTTAGAACTGGACATGGAACAACAGACTGGTTCCAAATAGGAAGAGGAGTTCGTCAAGGCTGTATATTGTCACCCTGTTTATTTAACTTATATGCAGAGTACATCATGAGAAACGCTGGACTGGAAGAAACACAAGCTGGAATCAAGATTGCCCGGAGAAATATCAATCACCTCAGATATGCAGATGACACCACCCTTAGGCAGAAAGTGAAGAGGAACTCAAAAGTCTCTTGATGAAAGTGAAAGTGGAGAGTGAAAAAGTTGGCTTAAAGCTCAACACTCAGAAAACGAAGATCATGGCATCCGGTCCCATCACTTCATGGGAAATAGATGGGGAAACAGTGGAAACAGTGTCAGACTTTATTTTTCTGGGCTCCAAAATCACTGCAGATGGTGACTGCAGCCGCCATGAAATTAAGACACTTATTCCTTGGAAGGAAAGTTATGACCAACCTAGATAGCATATTCAAAAGCAGAGACATTACTTTGCCAACAAAAGTTTGTCTAGTCAAGGCTATGGTTTTTCCTGTGGTCATGTATGGATGTGAGAGTTGGACTGTGAAGAAGGCTGAGCACCGAAGAATTGATGCTTTTGAACTGTGGTGTTGGAGAAGACTCTTGAGAGTCCTTTGGACTGCAAGGAGATCCAACCAGTCCATTCTGAAGGAGATCAGCCCTGGGATTTCTTTGGAAGGAATGATGCTAAAGCTGAAACTCCAGTACTTTGGCCACCTCATGCGAAGAGCTGACTCATTGGAAAAGACTCTGATGCTGGGAGGGATTGGGGGCAGGAGGAGAAGGGGACGACAGAGGATGAGATGGCTGGATGGCATCACTGACTTGATGGACGTGAGTCTGAGTGAACTCCAGGAGTTGGTGATGGACAGGGAGGCCTGGCGTGCTGCGATTTATGGGATCACAGAGTCGGACACGACTGAGCGACTGATCTGATCTGATATATACATATATATATGCTTTTTCTTATTCTTTTCCACTACGGTTTATCACAGGATACTGAATGCAGTCCCCTGTGCTCTCCGTAGGACCTTGTTTATCCATTCGACGTGTAATACTTTGTATCTGCTAATCACAAACTTCTGGTCCTTCCCTCCCCCACTTTAATTCTCCCTTTGGCAACCGCAAGCAAGTCTGTTCGCTATGAAAAGACACTATTTTAAAAAGTAAAAAGGTTAGCCCCACCCAGGAAAAAGCTTCTTGCAAAGTAACTGAGAAAGGATTGGTATCCAGACCATGTCAAGAACTCTGACACCTCACTAAGAAAAAGACAACAGGGTGAAAACAGGCTTCACAATCCTTTCACTGGAAGGAAGAATAAATGGCCCAGAAGCATGTAAAAAGATGGCCAACCTTATTAGTAATCTGGGAAATGCAAATGAAAACTATGACCGTCGTTCACCTGTGTGCTCCGTCACTCGGTCGTGTCCAGCTCTTTGCGACCCCGTGGACTGTGGCCTGCCAGGCTGCTCTGTCTGTGGGAACCTACCTGGCAGACAAAAATGTCAAAGTCTGACAGTGTCAAGTGCTGATTCAACTGGGGAGCAACTGAATCTTCTGCTCATGGGAGTTCCATACACATCATGTCGGTTCTAGGAGAACTGAGCGTGCACATTACAATCCTGTGACTTCACGCCCACTGACACACACGCCAAATGGATCTTACACATGCGCAGCAGGAAGCATGCCTAAGAATGTTTGTAGCAGTGAGTAGCAAAAACCTGAAGACGGCTCAAACTCCATTATCTGCCAAATGGATAAATGACTTGTGATAGTCAAGTATCATGGAACACCTTCCAGCAGTGGAAATGAACAAAAGACTCCCTCTGACGCTCAGGAATTATGCTGCATAAAAAAATACAAATATTAGTAGAAGAATGCATATAGCAGGATGCTACTTATTCAAAATCAGAAAACATGCAAAACTAAACAATTTGTTGTTGAGGGATACATTCAGAGGTGGTAAAGCTGTAGAGGAGGCAAGGGAGTGATAACCAGAATTCAGGACGGTGCTTACACCTGGTGGGCGGGATGAGGGCAGCAGGCAGGAGGCAGCAGAAGGAAGGTGTGGATGTGGGGGCCTCTAACCCTCTCTTCATTAGCTGGGACAGGGTTCTTGGTGCTCAGGTTTTTTACACATTTTAAAAAAAATATATTCTTCTCCATTATGGTTTATCACAGGGTATTAAATATAACCCTGTGCTATACAGTGAAAGTCGCTCAGTCGTGTCCAACTCTTTGTGACCCCATGGACTGCACAATCCATGGAATTCTCCAGGCCAAAATACTGGAGTGGGTAGCCTGTCCCTTCTCCAGGGGATCTTCCCAACCCAGGCATATAACCCAGGTCTCCCGCATCACAGGCGGACTCTTTACCAGCTGAGCCACCAGGGAAGCCCTGCTACACAGTAGGGCCTTGTTTATCCATTCTAAACGCGATTGTCTGCATCCACCAACCCCAAACTCCCAGTGCACTCCTCTCCCTCCCTGCCTCCCCTCAGCAAGCACAAGTCTGTTTTCTGTGTCTGTGAGTCTGCTTCTGTTTTGTAGATAAATTCATGGCTGATTCACTTCTCTGTAGAGCAGAAAAACGAACACAGCAGTGTAAAGCAATGATATGCCAATAAAAAAAAAGATGTGGCACATATATAAAATGGGATGCTACTCAGCTATAAAAAAGCACTTGACCTTCATTTAATTATCTTTCTTTAAGCCTTCTGCAAGGCTATAGTGGGGGTTTTTTTTGGTATTGAAAATTCATGAGACCAATAAATACCAAATTCTGATTAGTCGTTACCTTTAAGCAAGAAGGGGATGGGATTAAGGTACATTGCACTGGGCCTTCAACAGTATCAATTATGTTTTATTTCTTTAAAAAATCTGACATGAGACAAAATTTTAATGAAACTGAGGGATGCGTCCTGGAGTGTTTACACAGACACTCTCTGTAATTTTCATTTTGTTTGAAATGTTTCCTAATAAAAATACTAGAGGAAAAGAAACATGTGTGGAAAGTCTGGAGGGAAATGCATCAAAATCTGAGTGTGATCATATTAGGGGGTTGCAGAAGGGCTGAGATTATAGGTGATAATCTGCATTTTTCAAAATTTTTCAATGAGGATGTCATTACTCTTATAACTAAAAGTCTATTAAAGATTTTTAAGAATTTGAAAAAGAATATGTATGTATATATATAAGTATACATGAATATACATATATGAATATGTACACATATGTGTATTACCAAGTATATGACTGAGCCTTCAACGGAAATGATGACTAGACTTGAAGTAGTTGATCAAATGTATAGTTTGATATATGATCAATGATTGTAATAGTGTAACTCTAGAAGGCAATGGCACCCCACTCCAGTACTCTTGCCTGGAAAATCCCATGGACGGAGGAGCCTGGTAGGCTGCAGTCCATTGGGTCGCTAAGAGTCGGACATGACTGAGCGTCTTCACTTTCACTTTCCACTTTCACGCATTGGAGAAGGAAATGGCAACCCACTCCAGTGTTCTTGCCTGGAGAATCCCAGGGACGGGGGAGCCTGGTGGGCTGCCGTCTATGGGGTCGCACAGAGTCGGACACGACTGAAGTGACTTAGCAGCAGCATACATATGTGTACATGAATCACTTTGCCATACACCTGAAACTAACACAGCATTGTTAATCAACTATACTCCAAATAACATTAAAAGTTAAAAAAAATCTATTAAAAACTTCTTCTATCAACTTATTTTCCCTCTTTTAAAACTGGAACACCAAGAACCTTTGAGACATTCAAACAGTTGCCGGATTCCATCCTTACTAAGGGAATGGATTGGTCCACTCTGAACGAACCCGGTGTTCACCCTAAAGCCAGACGGCGACTCGGCTTCCAGACCCTGGGTACAGACTCCCGGGTTGGAAACTGGCTCTGTTGCTTGAGTACGTTTCTTGTTCTTTCTGTGCCTCAATGTCCTCTTCTGTAAACTGCACCCAAGGCTATGGATGCCTCAGAGACAGTTACAAGGATTATATAGGTGACTGTCACATGCTTAGAACAGCCTGGCATATAGAAAGCCCCGGGTATAAACTTGTACATTCATAAGTCAGTGGAACAAAGGAGGCGGGGCTTGGAGAGGGGGCAGTGCTGAAATTTGGAGGGATCCTCGTGTTCCTAAAATAACCGGGCCTTGCACTTCCTGGGCTGAGACAGCGCCCATGGTTCCCTTTCAGAGATGAAGAGGAAAGAAAGGCAGAAAACACGTGAAAAGCCCTGGGGAGCAGCCTGCTGACCAGAGGCTGACAGTGTCACCTTGGCCCCATCAGACCTCTCGTCCTCCCTCATCCTGGTTGTCATGGGAGCCCCGCCCTGGGAAAGAGTCAGGGCCTCAGTTCACAGTGAGGCCAACACTTTGGAGCCCAGTTGAGCCTGGTTGCTGGATTTGTACTTTGTACACTGGCCTTTCCCCCCAATGAGTCCATGGGAGGAGGGCCTTGCGCTGCCCACTGGGCTGGTTCTGGGGAAACTTCCAAGACACCCGGGTTGGCTCCGGGAAATCCAGAGCTGCTGGACTTTCAAGGCTCAGGGGCCTGTGAGATCCATCTTGTTGCCTAAAGCACCCTCCAATGGCCTTGCAGAATCCTCGCAGCCTGCCTGATGGTCCCCTTGCCAAAGATTTGAAGTCACAGTTTCTACTACATGCATTTTCTAAGTCGCTGTTATGCTCCGTGTTTAGTTCCTGCGGGCATGTTCTCTTCAGAGCCTAGGGACTCTGAAGAGGAAACTGTTATGGTTTCTGTTCTTCCCTGGATGGTGACCCAGCTCCTTGCTCCCATCACCCTGCTGGTGACCACTACGGTCGGTCCAGAACCTCCCCTGAGCACTTCCTCCATGCCAGCTCCTCTAATTACAAACTCCATCCCACGCCCAGTGGGTGTGGGCAGCACCCCGCCACCGCAAATCAGCCTGGCCTAGCCTCTGTCACCAAGTAAGCTCATTCGTCCTGTGATCGAGTTGTCTGAAGTCAACCCTCACATGACCTGCTTCTTTGACATTTTTTTCACTTTTCTGGCCTCTCAAACACACACACACACACACACAAACACTTTTTTTTTTTTTTTTTAATTCTGTGCTCAGGACATTGTTTTGAATTCTTGTCTATAATGATTGTGGGCTTCCCTGGAGGCTCAGTGGTAAAGAATCTGCCTGCCAATGTGGGAGCCTCAGGAGACTTGGGTTTGATCCCTGAGTTGGAAAGATCCCCTGGAGGAGGACATGGCAATCCACTCCAGTATTCTTGCCTGGGAAATCCCATGGACAGAGGAGCCTGACAGGCTACAGTCCATGGGGTTGCATAAGAATTAGACACGACTGAGTGACTGAGCACTGTAATGATCATTCTTGTTGTTCAGTCACTAAGTCATGTCCGACTCTTTGTGACCCCATGGACCACAGTACGCCAGGCCTCCCTGTCCATCACCAACTCCCAGAGTTTACTCAGACTCATGTCCACTGAGTTGGTGATGCCATCCAACCATCTCATCCTTTGTCGTCCCCTTCTCCTCCTGCCTTCAGTCTTTCCCAGCATCAGGGTCTTTTCCAATGAATCAGTTCTTCACATCAGGTGGCCAAAGGATTGGAGCTTCATCTGCAGCATCAGTCCTTCCAATGAACAATCAGGACTGATTTCCTTTATTAAACATTGCTGGTTTGATGATGCTTATAGTGGGTATTTTTAGCCTAAAGGTGCCCTGGAACCTGCTTTGCCCTCCCCACCCGCCTCAGTGCTGGTCTGCTGGGGATGGCCCGGCCCCTCAGCTGGGGGTTTCCAGCTGCTGTGGGAACAGAGTGTCACGGAGCGGCCCTTGGTGGTGGTTTTTACCAAGCTGTAGCCTCACAGAAGGGCCCGCTTGGATCTGCGGAAAAGCTGAGGCCAGATGGCTGCCCATCAGGGCCCCGGGACCAGCCTCAGTGCAGAGAGTGGCCAAGGGGCCAGGAGAGAGGCTGGAGAGACTTTTCTCAGGCAGGACAGAACCCAGTAGCGTCAATACAGCTGGAGAAGCAAAAACACCCATGTGTTACACCTGAGTGTGTAACACAGCCCATGCAGGGCAGGCCTCGTATTTCATCCACTCCCTCTGCCACCGACTGCGATTCCAGGGCACCGTGTCCTCACTGGATAAAGCCGCTCCGGGCAGGTGCCCCCTCATCCGGTCAGTGATGGACGGATGTTGCAAAAGAAGCCTTCCATGCCAGGCCTCAGGAGCGTGGCGGTGGCTGGACCCGCTGGGCAGCCCTAACTCTTGGCCCTTTTCCCTCCTAGGCACTGTTTCTGGTGACTCACCTCTGGTTCCCAGGAATGTGGTTATTTTGAGCCCCAATGTTATTAAGATGGTGCCCAGATTCCCTGCAAATCAGCCATGAATGAAGACAGGGCCCCCCCGGGAAAGCCTGTGAAAACCTAGACCCCGTGTCCCTGCAGCTCAGGACTCCGAAGAGCCGTTTGCCCATGGGAGGGAAGCTACCTTCACTTGGGGAACTCATCCCCTCTGGACGCCTCCTCCAGGCAGCACCCCTGGCTCTGCAGGACTCCAGCACCCAAACTCAGCAGCAAGCGCTTGGAGTGGCCCCCCACCCTACTCACAGCCCAAGGGACCCAAGGAGTGGGGCCAGGCTTCCCGGCTGAGCACGGGAGAGGGCACCCCAGCAATCTGTAGGCCCCAGGCAGGCGCCTCCCCTCTGCTTGGCTCCTGGGCCCGATAGCGCCTGTGCTGCTGATAAAGCCTCAAGGGCCTCGCAGAGGTGCGGTGGCTCCGGCAGCCCGAGACGTACCCACAGACCACGGTGACTGACCTCTGGGACCTGGAAAGGGACGGCATGCACTTCCCAGGCTTCGGCAGAGTGAGTGCTGGGGCAGCCGCTCCAGGGAGGGGAGGGGGCGATGGGAAAGAGAGGAGGCCTGTGGGGCTGGGGAGGACCGGAGCTGCGCGTTCACCCACTGCATCCCCGGCCCCGGGCTTTATAATCATATCAACAAGCGTTCTCTTTGTCCGTGAAGGGAGCAGGTGGCCTCTGCTTGACTCAATTAATCCAGTTCATATTTTTCACTGCCCGAGATCTGCTGTCAACTTGAGTTCCGCATACCTGGCTCTCTGAATTATATTCTTTGTTAGGGGTCAGGAAGGAGACTCTGAATGCTATTTCTTTGATCTGCCTGCAGAGTCTCTAGAAGCTCTCTGATGCTACTGAATCCTGCATCTTCCGGGAGTGTGGTCACAAGCCTGTGCCCCTGGGGGAGCATGAGGCAGCTTTCTGGGGGCTGCTCTGTGGGGACCTGGGGTCAGCCCTGTCTGGAAGGGGGCTTGTTTTTCTCAATGACCCACAAAAGCCAGTCAAAGCGTTGTCCGGCCTGCTCTGTTGTTGAAACGGGGTACTTTGGATTCACGTTGCTAAGGAGAGGGAGAGGTCGAAGAAGGAAGGGCTGAAAGCGGCTCTGGGGTACGGGGTCTAAGGGTGTTCTTCGAGCGGCCTCGGAATGTTTCAGGGGTCACCCCACCCCCGATTCTCCCCATGGTGATAGGAGGTATCGCCGTGGCCCCGCGGGCAGCGCCTGTGTAAGGTGTCCGGGGTCAGGGCAAGCTTCTTGCTTTTGGAGGTGGATTCAGGCCAGACCCAGACCCCCAGGGCACAGGCTCAGGGGTTGGTGGGTCTGCGCTGAGGGTCTTCTCTGGAAGCCGGGTCTGCGCTGAGGCTGAAAGTGAAAACCTTAGGAAAGTCCCGAGTGTGTCCGCCTTTATAAGCAGGGCTGTCCAAGCTCAGCTGAGCCCTGACTTCAGGGGTCAGAGACAGTGAGTTTCTAGACCCAGGTGGCCACCCCTTGCCCCCCCTCCCCCGGCGTCTTTGCAAAACAAGCCGATTTATCTGGAGGTTTAGCTAAGCAAACCATGTTGAGAAAGGCAGGTTTTTCATTGTTTCTGTGGCCAAAAAAATAAAAGAAAGGAAGAAGGATAAGAGGGAGCTTTCTAAAGGCAAAGTAACTGAAAATGACTGTCTTCAAGGTCTGTTCAGCATTGAATCTGGCTTCGTGTACTGCTGGGTCAGTCCTGGGCTGGCATCGGGGACGCGGCCATGAACAAAACACACGCACCCCTGTCTTGTGGAGCTGACCATCCAGCAGGACGAGGAGCCGGGCTAGAAACAAAATAAACGAGTGCTCATGTATTCAAAGATGAGAGGTGCTGGGGCGGGGAACAGGCAGGGGGCTTCTGCCATCAAAATAGGCGCTCAGCAGGCCTCAAAGAGGTTGACTTTGGCCGTTGTGTTTCAAAGCTAGATTCCACAGGACTGTGAATAAAGGATTGTAATTTGTCTGGAATCTTAAATATCAGACTGTGTTGATGGTCGGAAGCCGCGGACTTCTCAGTTACATCATCACTGTCAAGACGGGGAGCCTAGAGATGGGGCAGCAGAATTTGTGATGCTGGCCTAGGCTGTGCTGTCAGACTCCAGTGGGACTGGCTCGCTGCTGGACTTTCTGTCTGGCCCAGCTGGATGGATGGATGACGTTTTAGGCCTCTTCTCTCTGGGGTTGCCAGGATTTCTCACATCAAACTGCTGAGGATTGTATTTGCCCGTTATGATTTGGGGTAGGGGGAAGCTTGCTAAATGTGTTATGAGCACTGACAGACGTGATGATCCTGGTTAGGAATATTCTCAAGAACAAAGAATATTAGTTTTCATAAAGAAAGATAGTGCTGAGTCATGTCCAACTCCTGCAACCCTATGAACTGTAGCCTGCCAGGCTCCTCAGCAAGAATCCTGGAGTAGGTGGCCATTCCCTTCTCCCGGGGATCTTCCCGACCCAGGAATCAAACCCTCGTCTCCAGCAGTGCAGGCGGATTCTTTACCAACTGAGCTACACGGGAAGCCCATTAGTTTTCATATCTCCTATTTAAACAAACAAACCACTGAGCAAAGACCTGAAGGAGGTGAGGGAGGCCCTGCAGGGCTCTGGGGGAAATGGCCGATGCCAAGGCCCTGTGGCTGGAGGAGCAGAAGGTCATCGTGGTGGTGGGAGGGAAGGGTGTGGGAGGGGCGGGGTGCAGAGCTCATGGGGTCTTGTGCACCATCATGAGGACATTACTTTAACCCTGAGAAGGATAAGAAGCGTTAAAGACAGTCTTGGGATGGAACAAATAGGATGACTTGACTTATCCCTATACCTATGCCCTCTGAAAGCTTTTGCAACCAAACTCCCAAGTATGGAGTTGGAGTTATGGCTGACCCCTCGTGCAATAGTTCTCTGTCTATTTTAACTCTGGGATGTGCAGGGCTGGCTGCTGACATAGTTATGGATGATCAATTTCATAGTCATACCCAGGTATTAATAACCCCCTCTCCCTTACACTCTGCAATTTCATGAGGAAATAGTGTCACAGACGCTCTTAACTTTAAAAAATTACCGTGTGTAACATTAAAAAGGAAATGGAAGCCACTATAAAATCATAATTTATAGGCAGGACAGCAATTTGCCATCACAACTGTTGCTGGGGGCTCATTGTTTTCTGTGGAGCTCACTGTGGATGGAGCTCCTGGAAGTTAGCTGTCCAGAACGTTCACTGCATGAACACGAGGAAGCACAGTTGCTAGAGGGAGAAGCTTGACTTTGTTGTAAGTTTTGAAAAGTAGCAATAGTCTTCTTGGTCTTCCCTGGTGGCTCAGATGGTAAAGAAATCTACCTTTAATGCAGGAGACCTGGGTTCAATCCCTGGGTTGGGAAGATATCCTGGAGAAGGAAATGGCAACCCACTATAGTATTCTTGCCCAGGAAATGCCAAGGACAAAGGAGGCTAGCAGGCTACAGTCCAGGGGGTCCCAAAGAGCTGGACGTGACTGAGCGACTAACACACACATACACACACACACAATGGTCTTCTTGGGTTTTCCCAGGTGGCTCAGTGGTAAAGAATCTCCCTGCCAATGCAAGAGATGTGGGTTCGATCTCTGGGTCAGGAAGATACCTGGGAGAAGGAAATGGCAACTCACTCCAGTATTCTTGCCTGGAAAATCCCATGGACAGAGAAGCTGGGCGGGCCACAGTCCATGGGGTCACAAAGAGTCGGACACAAGTTAGTGACTAAGCAACAACATATGGTCTTCTTATAAGTGGCCTTGCTCCCTGGGATCCATTCTTCACACACAACCAAGGTGATTTTGTAGGAAACATCCTACCCAGTCACTGCCCTGCTGTGAACCTTCTATGGCCTCACCCTGCTCTTAGGATGGAGTCCAGACTCCTCTCTGAGACCTCTCCCACCCTGCCTGCCCATCTTTCCCTGCCCTGCTTCCTACTCCACACTTCCAGCAGAACTGTCAGATCCTTCAACTGGCTGAGCTTGGAAATTATTCTATCATATGTGTGAACTTCACCCGCGCATGCTTTGTTCACTGTTGTTACCCAGCATGTAGCACAGAGCCTGCATACAGCAGGTAATCATGAAATCTGATTGCAATTCATGAACAAACAGTACATGACTTGCATAAGAGCACCTCATGACTGATGACTCGTTGGGTCACAAGGCTGCCATCCAAGCTCTAGTGGTTTGTGTGTGTGACTTTTTATACACTCTGTTCTCGGGATTTTTTTTTTTTTAACTCCACAAGATTGTTTCTGCTTCCTCGGAACCCTTTCTGCATTAAAAAAAATATTTATTTATTCATTTAGCACTGGGTCTTTGTTGCTGCTCTTGGGCTTTCTCTAGTTGCAGCAAGGGGAGGGGGCTACTCTCTTGTGGTGCGGGGGCCTCTCATTGCTGTGGCTTCTCCTTGCGGTGACTTCTCTTGTCGCAGAGCACAGGCCCTAGAGCACAGGCTCAGTAGTTGCAGTGCACAGGCTGAGTTGCCCCTAGGCACGTGAAATCTTCCCGGACCAGGGATCGAACTTGTGTCCCCTGCACTGGCAGGTGAATTGTCATCCACTGGACCACCAGGGATGGACTCTGAGTTTGAGCAAGGTCTGGGAGTTGGTGATGGACAGGGAAGCCTGGCGTACTGCAGTTCATGGGGTTGCAAAGAGTGGGACACCACTGAGCGACTGAACTGACTGACTGGGCCAGCAGGGAAGCTCCCCTCCTTGTTGTTTTACTGGAACCTCCGTTGAGACTCTTCTCGTTTTCTACTACTACCTCTTTCCACTTATGTAGACAGGTGTCATCTCCCCCGGGGGGCGGGGAGGTGAGGGGAGGGTGCAGCCTGGCTACTCATCTCTGAGTCAGGTTCTTCTCCCCAGCACCCACCCAGGTCTTGAATGTGGGACTGAGAAAAATACATATTTGTTAAAGGAAGTCGTTTAAAACCCACGAATGAGCCAGAACTCTGGCTTCTCCTTCACTTGCACACCCTGTGAGCGCTGACCGAGTGTTAGGAACGAGTGTTAGGAACGTATCGGGGGCGTTTGTTCGGAAAATCCGTCTCCCGCAGGCCCCACGCAGAAGCCGCAGTCACAGCCTGCTGCCCGGCCTGCCGCTCGGCCCGATTCCCTGCGGTGTCCGGCGTGGCGAGGCCCGCGGGGCCGGCGCTGGCAGACGCCGGCTTTGTCATTGCTCTCCCGCCGGCGGTAACAGTCCATCAGGGATCGAGAGGGAAACAGGACTGTCGCCTCCGGGCCTCCCGCTCACCCCCGACCCTCGGCTGCTTGCGGAGACAAGGCTGATTCATTTCCTGGATTGACCGTCGCTGCTGGGAGGGAAGGCGCTGTGTAGAGAGGAGGCGGTCGGGGCTAAGGCCGGAGCCTCAGGCGGTAGAAGGTGGGCGGATGCAGGTGGCGGGGATGGATTGAAGGGTAACGCTCTTGAAGGCAAACAGAACCCTGCCCCGAGACCTTCTCTCCTGCCCGGGGCCTGGAAGGCAGGTTCCCTCCCGAAGAAGCTACAGGTACCACAGTTGCCAGGATACGGAGGAGGCCGCGGGAGGCCTGTCTTGCCCAGCTCCCCCCTACTCTTCCCTATCCCCCACCCTCCACCCTCCCACTCTTCCCCACCCCCTCACTCTTCCCCACCCTCCCACTCTTCCCCACCTCCCACCCCCCAACTCTTCCCCATCCCCGCCCCACCACCCATCCCCCCATCTATCCCCCCACCCCCACCCCACTCCCCTAGCCCGGTCCCCAAGACCATATTGGTCAGAACACTGCCTTGCTTTTCCGGGATGATGGATTGTGAAGTGCATACCTTGTCAGGAAGAGCGCCGGATTTCAGTTTCCTTTGGAAAATGTGTGCCTGTAAAAGCTGAAAAGAAGTTGGCTTTGGTCCAGCCATGGATGGAGGGTGAAGATGATTTGCAAACATTGGAAGAAATTCCAGCTACTCTGAAAACCCAATCTGGGCTCTGCTCCCTCTCCCACTCCGGCAGCCTCTCCTCCCAGCGGGGTGGATCGGGGATGTACCTGTGGTGGTTTTCTTTTCCTCTGGAGGAAGGGAATGGCTGGGGTGTGACATCTGTAGGTTGCCTCTGTGCCCCCAACCCCAGCCTCAGGGAGGGGGCTGGCTGGCATTTCTAAGTGGTGTGATTTAAAGGTACCCTTAGGCTAAGGAAGCCCCAAGTTCCACCATTAGAAAGCATTCCTTAAAAAAAAAAAAAAGTAGAAAGCATTCCTTAGATTCTTGAAAGGGCTTTCATCTCTCAAAGTCTTCTATTAATTGCATATGCTTAAGCCTTTCTAATAGGTCTCAAGTCATACAGATACAAGGAAGTAATTCTTATCTTGTGGGTTTAGCTGAGGATCAGGCTAAATCAAGGAGTGGAATTTAGGGCAGGGTCACAGAATGGGATGGAGAGGGGTGAGGTGAGGACAGAGGGGTAGGAAGGAAAAGTCACTTTGCTCTGGACAGTGACTGGGATCGAGGCCCCTAGGCATATGTGCGTCCTGGGATGTGGGTTTCAGGCAGTGTGCCCGTCACAGTGTAGAACTCGATAAATGATGTTGGACTGAAGGTGCAAGTAGGGGCCAGTGGTAGAGTTACTCGGATTCTGAACGCTCCTCGTACACAGGGCATCCAGGGGGTCGTGCGGTCAGTGCAGGAAACTACTCCTTGTTCCTCCACTAGACTTTGAAGAGCTGTCCAGAATAATGTAGTTCTGAATTATTATGTTAATCCACGCAGAGTCATGTAGCTCTCACTTTGCACACTTCATCTAAATGTGATCTTGATACTAAATAAATAATTTTCTAAAAAAAAAAAAAAAAAGAAAGGCAAAGGAGAAAAGGAAAGATATACCCATGTGCATGCAGAGTTCCAAAGAATAGCAAGGAGAGATAAGAAAGCCCTCTTCAGCAATCAAAAAATAAATAAATAAATAAAATAAATGTGATCTTGAGGCCACCCTGAGAGGTGGGTGTTATTATGCCCACTTTCCAGATGAGAAAACAGAGGCTGCACAGTCAGTTAACTGGCTCAAGTCCCACAGCCAGGTTCCTGGCTCTTGTCTGTCTCCCAGCACCCTGTATATGCTCACAGGTTATGCATTGTCTTCATTTCATGTCCTGGTCATGCTGAAACCATTATTTTATATGCCTGTCTCCCCACTGATCTGCATCCCAAGGCCCAAAGCTGGACAGGGCAGAGGTCTTACCCCAGCATCACCAAAGACTGGTACGACTGCGGTGGTCCAGCCGCCAAGCTCCCTGCCAGTTTCTCGGTGATGCTCTTGAACTAGTTTCCCTGAGACACCTCCTTGACAGATCGAATGTCTCCCAGATAATTAGCGGTCAGAACGTGGCTCGTCTGATCACAGCTTGGTGGGCTCCGTAGGTGCAGTATCCAGGCTTAGTTGCTCCGCGGCGTGTGGAATCTTCCTCGACCAGGGATTGATCCCGTGTCCCCCACATTGGGAGCGTGGAGCCTTAACCGCTGGGCCACCAGGGAAGTCCCTGGAATGTGAATATTTCTGAACGGCATCTTCAGACTCGAATTTCTTTTCCAGCTGCTGGGGAGCCCTCCCTAAGGGCTTTGGGTAGGACAGTGTCATGACTGTAGAACATTCCCTCTGATAGGGTGAGGAAGGGGGTCTTCAGAGTGTCAGGGAGTGGAAACCAGTTAGGAAAACATCGCCCTCTCCAGGCAAGAATGGGTGAGGTCCTGATTAAGGGGATGGCGGACCTTTGATATTCCCGAGGGGACCAGCCACCGCGCTGAGGGAGTCACTCAGCTCAGCTCAGCCCATGCTCACAGCAGCCCCTCCAGGAATCACTACCCACGTTACCCACAAGGAAACCGAGTCTCATTGCAACCAGGAGGGGCGAGGAAGCCAGGCTGCTCTCTGTGGCATTGTCAGGGCACCCCTGTGGTCTGGGGTCTGGTCCTCAGCTTTCAGGCCCAGCAACTTGTTCTGGAGGCGCCACCCAAGGACAGCAGGTCTAGGAAGCAACTTCATGCTACCCCAGCCTACAGAAGCCTCGTGTGGACATTGGCCGGCCGACTTCGCAGGGAGGAGGAGGGCCCCTGCGGTCCTCTGGCGTCCTGCTATCTCATGCACTTGGGTTCTCTGGCCAGTGAATTCACCCCATGAAGAGAATCTAAGTGGCCAGTTGGTTAGAGCCACGTCTGGGGAGTGTGCAGTCAGGGAAACAGGGGTGAAATCATCCAGGAGAAGATGTCATCAAGACTGCAGGGAGGCCTGATGAGCTATTCACACGCCACAGCCAAGAGCATCACACTGGTTACAAATGGCTGGTTGAACAAGACAGGAATAGAAAACGGGTCTCATCGCCCGTGTCCACGCTGATCTGAGTGGTACCAGCTGCTTGGAATGCTGTGCTGAGCAGGAGCCTGGAGCCACTTTCGGGCTCATGGGAAAGTGTTTGTGATGGATTAGAAGCATCTTCCGGGCACCAGGTGGGGGAGGGTTAGGATACTGGTGGGAGGGTTATAGCAGCCATTTCTGGTCCCTGAATGTTTTGCTTTTTCTGCTCTTCCATCTTTTTCTTTCTTCTTCCATCGAGCTGTAATCAGATGAGCCATGTTCTGACTGCTGTTCATTTGAGAGACATGCAGTCTGTCAAGGAGATATCAGAAGTGAACCAGCCCTGTGCATTGGGTATGGATTTCACTGGTTACCTCTCAGAGAGTGAGATTATATCACATGTTCTATCTTCCTTGTCTCCCCTGGCTGTGACAGTCAGGTTCAGGGGTTAAATTCACGTGAGACAGCCAGCAAGTGGCAGGGTCCGTGCACAGATCTAGGCACAGAGCCCGCTGGCCCCCAGCCCTGAAGTGATGGCAGTGGGGGTCAGGTCATCACCAGCTGTGTGAGTTGCCACTCATCTCACCTGTTTGAATGGAGATTTCCAACCCAATTTCCTCAACCAAGCTTTGGATAGAATCACCTTCCAACCTGGACTGTTGACCTCCAACCCCATCTCTCTGTATCCATTCAAAGCCACCCTCCTTTGGGAAGAAAAGGGTCCCATTGTCCCTCCTCTCCCCACCTCCCACATCACCCTCCCCCTGACCTGTCCCCTCCAGGCCATGGCTTCATCTACCAGGCGATTCTCTCTGCTTTCCTATGCCTCTGGCTCCAAATAGGTGCGGCATAAAAAAAAAAAAAAAAGTGAATAGCAAGAGACTTCCCCGGGTGGTTCAGTGGTGAGAACCTTCCTTCCAATGCGATTCGATCCCTGTTCTGGGAACTAATATTCCGCATGCTAGCAGGCAACTAAACCCTCGTGCCACAACGAAGACCCAGCACAGCCCCCCAGAATTTAAAAATAGCAATTGAACCCCAGCTCTGAGTGTGTGTGTGTGAAACTTACCAGTGTATCGAGTTTGTTGCATTGAATGACAAGTCAGCAGCACTGGTTTCCACTGCTGTCTTTTTTTCTTCTCCTTTATGACTCCCTCCCTCATTGAAACAGCCTTTTAGGAGAACTGCAGTCTTTCTCAGATTTGCTTAAGATGTATTTGCAGATGGAGTGACGAACTGACAAGCTGGGAGGTTTGGATTCTACATCTTCGTCTAAACTGTCTTCCTGTAGGTTTTTTGTTTTTTTTTTTTTCAAACACTTCATTTTGAAAGTTCTTGTTTCTCCATCTGAAGAATACACTTGGCACCGAGGACCATGAGGGAGCTTGGCATCAGGCGCTGTTTGTGTTCGCGGGTTGCTCTTTATGTCTCGGGCACAGAGTGATGTTCAAATAGATGCTCCGGGGTTAGGGTGCCTGTCCTAGCCCTTTCTCTCTACCCTGTTCATCCCAGTGTGGCCATTGGGAATTCTGACTCCAGATGCTGAATAAGTGGGATGTATTTAAAGCATGTAGTGCATGCGTCGGCCTTGTTTTTTTTTTTTTTTTTAATTGAATTGTTGCTGATTTACAATGTTGTGTTAATTTCTGCTGCACAGCAAAGTGATTCCGTTACACATATGTATACTTTTTTTTTTTTTTTTGGCCATGCCATGCGGCATGTAGATTCTTAGTTCCCTGACCAGGGATCGAAGCCACACACCCTGCTTGGGGACTACAGAGAATCTTAACCACTGGACCACTTAGGAATTCCCTTTTTAAAATATTCTTCCCCACTGTGGTCTATCATAGGATACTGAATATAGCCCCTGTGCTATACAGTAGGTCCTCGTTTATCCATTCTATGTGCAACAGCTTACATCTGCTAACCCCAGCCTCCCCCTCCAGCCCTCACCCACCCATCCTCCCTGACAACTGCAAGTCTGTTCTCTATGTCGGTGAGTCCATTTCTGATTTGTAGAGTAGTTCATTTGTGCCGTGCTTTAGATTCCACATGCAAGTCAGATCACATGTCATTTGTCTTTCTCTTTCTGACCTACTTCACTTAGTGTGATAATCTCTGGGTCCATCTATGCTGCTGAGAATGGCATTATTTCATCATTTTATGGCTGAGAAGTATTCCATTGTGTATGTGTACACAGTGTATCCCACTGTGTATGTGTGTACAGTGTATCCCACTGTGTATGTGTACACAGTGTATCCCACTGTGTATGTGTACACAGTGTATCCCACTGTCTATGTGTACACAGTGTATCCCACTGTCTATGTGTACACAGTGTATCCCACTGTCTATGTGTACACAGTGTATCCCACTGTGTATGTGTGTACAGTGTATCCCACTGTGTATGTGTGTAAAGTGTATCCCACTGTCTATGTGTATACAGTGTATCCCACTGTGTATGTGTATACAGTGTATCCCACTGTGTATGTGTGTACAGTGTATCCCACTGTGTATGTGTGTAAAGTGTATCCCACTGTGTATGTGTATACAGTGTATCCCACTGTCTATGTGTACACAGTGTATCCCACTGTGTATGTGTATACAGTGTATCCCACTGTCTATGTGTACACAGTGTATCCCATTGTCTATGTGTACACAGTGTATCCCACTGTGTATGTGTACACAGTGTATCCCACTGTGTATGTGTATACAGTGTATCCCAATGTCTATGTGTATACAGTGTATCCCACTGTCTATGTGTATACAGTGTATCCCACTGTCTATGTGTACACAGTGTATCCCACTGTGTGTGTACACAGTGTATCCCACTGTGCATGTGTATACAGTGTATCCCATTGTCTATGTGTACACAGTGTATCCCACTGTGTATGTGTATACAGTGTATCCCACTGTGTATGTGTATACAGTGTATCCCACTGTGTATGTGTATACAGTGTATCCCACTGTCTATGTGTACACAGTGTATCCCACTGTCTATGTGTACACAGTGTATCCCACTGTGTATGTGTATACAGTGTATCCCAATGTCTATGTGTATACAGTATATCCCACTGTCTATGTGTATACAGTGTATCCCACTGTCTATGTGTACACAGTGTATCCCACAGTGTGTGTACAGTGTATCCCACTGTGCATGTGTATACAGTGTATCCCATTGTCTATGTGTACACAGTGTATCCCACTGTGTATGTGTATACAGTGTATCCCACTGTGTATGTGTACACAGTGTATCCCACTGTCTATGTGTACACAGTGTATCCCACTGTGTATGTGTACACAGTGTATCCCATTGTCTATGTGTACACAGTGTATCCCACTGTGTATGTGTATGCAGTGTATCCCATTATCTATGTGTACACAGTGTATCCCACTATGAATGTGTATACAATGTATCCCACTGTGCATGTGTGTACAGTGTATCCCACTGTCTATGTGTACACAGTGTATCCCACTGTCTATGTGTATACAGTGTATCCCACTGTCTATGTGTATACAGTGTATCCCACTGTCTATGTGTATACTGTGTATCCCATTGTCTATGTGTACACAGTGTATCCCATTGTGTATATGCACCGCATCTTCTTTATCCATTCATGTCAGTGGACTCTTAGGTTGTTTCCACGTCTTCAGCCTTAACTTGTTAATTGAAGCTCTTTCCTTGGTTTGTTGGTGTCTAGTTTTGTTTGTGTAACAATGCACGTGTCTCCTGCTTAGAGCAATTGCTGGTGGCTGGGCTGGGAGTCTGTCTCTGGGGTCCCCCACGATCCAGTTGATCCCCTCCTGAGGCAGCTCTGCCAGGGCCCCAGGTGACCTTCCAGGAGACTTCCTTCCATCCTGCCCTTCCCACATGGAGACCTTCCTCCGAAACCTCCTCCCTCCCTCATCCCCAGCCAGCCCTGCCCCCTACTCCTGTTCCTTCAGAGTCTTATTCTGGAGCATCACTCACTCAAGCTGGTGAGTTATTCCTGAGCTCCCGAGATGGGCAAGCTCCTGCAGAAGTGAAGCCTGGGGTGGTGTGTACAGAAACCTCGCGATCCCAAAGGCGGGAGGAATTTGCCACAAGGAATAAAAGGCTTTGGAAATTCCCAAGAGAGAAAATCCTGCAAGCAGAGGAAACTGAGGGGAATTCCATGGAGATAGGGCCTCCAAGGTGGCTGTCAGGGAGAGGTTTAGTGCAAGGAGCTGAGGATGGAGGCAGAGGAGAGCATGGAAGGGCATCCCGGAGGAAGAGAACGGTGAGATGACAGCCCTGATTAGGCAGCATGTCATCAGTCAGTTCAGGGCAGGAGAGGAAGGGAGGGGTGAGGTCAGGCTAGACACGCAGCTGAAAGGGGGACCAAGAAGGGCTTGGGGATGACCTGCCAGGGTGTTCAAAGGACCTGGAAAGCAGTGAGCCAGGAAGGTTCAGGAAACTGACTCTTGCACCAGCCGGTAAGTTTCACAGGAGGGAATCTGGAGGTGGAGGCACCTGGGAGGTGGCTGCTGAGTTGTCCAGGTAAGAAATGATACAGCCCTGATTCGAGACGTGAAATGGAAAGCAGTGGATGCGTGCGATGATGGGAACTGAGGGCAGGAACTGTCACTGACACTTCCTGAGCCCCTATGTGGGCTGTGCTCTCGGGACTAGACAGGATCCCGGTCCTGGCCCGCAGGACTGCCTTACATGTAATGCTGAGGACACGGAGGCACAGAGAGGTCAAAAGGCTCACAGCTGTGATAGCAAGTGTGCCGTGGAACTGGAATAAGCAGCCAGGATAGCTGGCCCCAGTGCCTGGCTTCTGAGCCAGTGGCTTTTCCTGCTTTCATGAGAGCAGCCGAAGCAGGAGGCTTGGGAGGCACGGCAGGGGTGGGCGGGGGTGCTGGCATTTCTCCTGCTGGGTCCTGTGGCAGGATTTCCTTTGGAACTCCTGAGCCCACCAGCCAAACCTTTGACCCCAGGGTGCTGGGGTAGCCCTGTGACAGGGTCGTGTTGGCCCAACTTTCGAACCCTTCCCACCACCCCTACTTCTCATCCCTTCAGTGGAGCCTTACTGGTTTTCCTGTACGCAGGGGTCTCCCCCCATAAACCAAAGCAGAAGCACCTCAGGAAGCGTGTCCCCATCTGAACTCAAAGCACAAATGCATGGCAGAATGTTTACTTAATTTGCAAATCTTCACCACGGGGTTTCTCTAAGTAACTAGCTCCCAAGCGCATAGGGAAATTATTATATATGAAAACTTTTGCAGAAGGCAAAAAAAAAAAAAAAGCTTTAACAGAATGGATTCAGATGTACTGTACATGCTGAAGGTATCTAAAAATGCTTCCAATTTTCTCCTTGCCTTTCATACTTGTCCGTGAATTTAATTGCAAACATCAATCATCTAAAAGAGTGTCTGTGTGTAGATGGTAGCCTTGAATTGTTTCACAGGTCTACTTGAAGAAATGAAAATATGTGTGTAGATGGTAGCCTTGAATTTTTTAACAGGTCTAACTGAAGAAATGAAAATATAGTAAAGTTCACACATCCCAAACAGGACAATTATGGAATTGATTCTGTACATTCCCAAAGGATGTTTTGTTTTAGGAAGGAATCCAATAAATACAGTTTGCTATTGCATCAAAAGTGAAAGTGGAAGTCGCTCAGTCGCATCCGACTCTTTGCAACCCCATGGACTATACAGTCCATGGAATTCTCCTGGCCAGACTACTGGAGTGGGTAGCCTTTCCCTTCTCTAGGGGATCTTCCCAACCCAGTGATCAAACCCAGGTCTCCCACATTGCAGGCAGATTCTTTACCAGCTGAGCCACAAGGGAAGCCCAAGAATACTGGAATGGGTAGCCTATCCCTTCTCCAGGAGATCTTCCCAACCCAGGAATTGAACCCAGGTGCTGTGTTCGGACTATTTCTTTGTTAGGGGGTTGACTTGTCTAAATACCAGTCTAATTTCCTTCTCCCACTGGGTCTGTGGGCCTCAACACTCACATGGCTGGTTTCATAGCTCTCTGTGGAAATGAGAAAACCATTCCATCAGGGGAAATGGATTTGGAATGATCAGAGGAGCTTTTTCTGGTGTGGCTGTTTTTGGAATGCCTCTACCCCTGAGTATATATGGTGGCTAAGAATCTTAGGACTTTCTGATCCACTGATGTCTAAGGATCAAGTCCATGAAATCCTTGAAATTGTGAGCAGGATGGAATTCTCTCATCTACTTGGGGATCCAGACTGACATCTTATTGATTTAGATTTGCATGGGTGATTAAAGATAGAGAGGTCGTAATTCCAAGTGTAAAAATTAATGGCTGCAATGTGCTATCTCTTGATTCAAATAAACTGCTTAGACCTTGATTCACTAAGTATCTGAGACCACCGCTTGAGAGATGGTTCTCAGCAGGAAACACCTCCCCTACACAGGCGTTAGGAAATTCCCAAGTGAGGGGCATACAGATATTTAGGGACAGGCCTGCAGAACGCAGAAGTGACTCATTCCAGTGCTGCTTCCGCTGGGAAATAAGATCTTATTTCGCGGAGGTGGAGACTGGAATGGTTGGGTGACTTGCTTGCTGGCAAACAGATCAAAGGAGACTTGCAGTGGGTGATATGAGGAAGCCCAGAGGATGGCAGCTGTTTGCTCTCCCAGTTGAAATACCCACGCAGGGAACGCCAGGCACATCCTCATTGACACAGATGGGCATTTCTAGTACATCCCCTACTTTTTTTCTGGCCCTGTATTTAACCTTGAGAGAGTGCACGTTTCCTGTAACAGCCCTCCAGGAAATATTCTGTCTTCCATCAGGCAGCCGCCTAGAACTGGGGTGGGCTGGGGGCTGCCCTCCTATATGGGAGGAGGGCAAGGCAGGCTCACCCCTGTGCTGCAGGGCTCCTGGCCCCCTTTGGCTGGTCCCTGGCAGAAGAAGCTGGTGTCTGGCATCTGAAAGGTCCGGCATCCTTCTCTAAACCAAGGACTCAGCATACAGCCCGAGCTCCTGCTCTTGTACCAGTCATTTAAACCCCCAGTGATTTGCATTCTTGGGTTTCTTAGCACTGTTCCCCATTTGGCCAAAGATGTTCTGACCACTCTGCCTTTGACCTTCACGAGGTGGGGCCGGCCCCAGATGCCTCATGCAAGCCAGGTGGTAACAGCCACGGACCGGCCCCCGCAGCCCCTACTGAATTTGTTCCGTGCCCCCAGCACTTGCTCTCACCTCCCGAGCCCTGGGCTCTGGGATGGGACCTGAACTTGACCTTCTGGACCTTGGCAACCTTTTGCCTCCCTTCCCCCACTCCCTTCTCCTGGTTCCCAAGCACGCCCCGCACCCAGGAAGGGGAGGGAGAAGGGGCCTTCTGAGCAGACCCCAGGGGTGTGGACCATGCTGGACCAGAAGGTGGAGACTTGGCTTCTGGTCTGGTAAATACTACCGCTATGACCTGTGACCTTGAGCCGGTCACTCCATCTTTCCAGACTTGAAGATGAAGGGGTGGTTTCTGGATCCCCAAATCCATGCCTTTCCAGTTCATCCAGGGCGTGCAGCTCTCTCTGAGTTGTGTTTTGGTTTCCACTCTGGCTGGGGTTAGGAATGATTGCACATTGATCCCTTGGCAGAAGGCAACAGCAGAGTGTGCGGTGGGAATAAAATGAGGGCGGGGAAGGACGGTGATGAGAGCGGAGCCTGAACACCAGGGCCGGGGAGCCTGGAAGGTGGTCTTGCCAGCTCCCTCTGTGCTGGCATCCCTGGGGTGTGGTCTCCAAGCAGAAGGCAGGTGACATCACTGTTGCTAGGGGCTGGGACCCTGTGGTACCCGGCCTGAAAGGCATCTCTCGGATCACACGGAAGTTATGGGAATTGCACAACAGTTAGGAAGGGCCCAGGGCAGGGTGTCCTGGCTGTGCATTCGGGATGGTCCGAAGCTGGCTGAGGGCTGGGATGGTGGAGGTGGTTGAGGAGGCTGGAGGGCAAGGGGCATCCCGCTCCCCATTGTGATTTCCAACCGCCTGTCTTCTCCTCTCCCAAGTCTTCCAAATGGAGTCCCCAGTTAAAACACAAAAGGAGGACTCTTTTCCCAGAGAGGGAGACTTTCCCACAAATGTAGAAGCACAGGGCACAGACATTTCTCTGTAGCATCGCTGGTAAGGGATTTCACCCGTTTCCCAGCGAGGCATGGGGAGAAGTTAAATGTCGAAACCTCTTCTGGTTTTCTGTGTGTGCGTGGTGTGGCCTCTCCCCACCCCCACCAGCTTGCGCCCTCTGGAAGTGACCTCTCTGGCCAAACTGTAACACACCTGGCCACAGAAACGATGGGAGAAACAGCGGTGAACCCAGCGGTCCTCTGCCCTCCTCAGCATCCTGCCCACACCCAGCCCCAGACTCGATGCCCTCTGACCCACTGTTTATCTCTGTGTCTGATGTTGCCCTGACAGTGACGAGCCACACACTCATACACACACACGCACACACATGCTTGCATGTACACGCATGCACACAGACGCACACACATAATCCCTGAACAAGTACTGTAGCCCCGAGGCCTTGGAGTCCAGGAAAACCAGCTCCTGTGGCCCCAGGAACATCAACCACGTGGGTGGGAAGAATCTAGTAAGAGGTAGGCGTCTGCTCCCCAGCACCCCCTGGGGGGGAGGGGCGGGAGTTGGGTGTAGAAGGATGAGTCATCCTTCCCGAGGAGGAGAAGAAGCTGGATGCTCTAATAATGAGTCACGCAGGTTAACTCAACAAACTCCTACGGGCACTTGAAAAATGCTCCTGCTATTTATGAATCCAGAGTCCAAGAGGAAGTCATGAAAGATATTGGCTCCAACTGAAGAGGAGGTGAACCGGGACCTCTGATCTGGCCTGATTAGCCAGCTGGGCTCCAGGTGAGGACCCGGGAGGGCCTGGGAAGAGGCTGCGAAGGTCCGTGGCTTCAGCCTCCCTGGTCAGCCCCTGGACAGGGTCTGCTGCAGCATGCTAAGTCCCTTCAGTCGTGGCTGACTCTTTGGGACCCCATGGGCTGTAGCCCACCAGGCTCCTCTGTCCATGGGATTCTCTGGGCAAGCACACTGGAGTGGGCTGCCATGCCCTCCTCCAAGGGATCTTCCCAACACAGGGATCAAACCCATGTCTCTAAAATCTCCTGCATTAGCAGACTGGTTCTTTACTACTAGCGCCACCTGGGAAGTCCATTATAGAGGCCAGGTTGGTGGAAAGGGATATTTGCTTTATTTTGGATGCCGGCAATGTGGGGAGGGTGGACTCCCGTCCAAAAAGTGACTCCCCCTCCCAACTAACAATCACTAGGCAAGGGCTTTTATAGATGGAGGGAGGGGGCTACATGCAGAAACAGCACAGTCAGCTCTGACAGTCATCTTCAAACTGGTCCTCAGTGGTCCGACCAGCATCACCTTGATTGTTTTAAGTACAGTTACTCTTCAGTTCCAGAGTCTGTCTGTTTCCATTTCTCAAGGTCAGTTCTTGGAATTGTGGCAGCTTATGTCATGGGCACAATCTGGTCGTCATGCAGTTAACCTCTTGCACCTGGGGTTTCAGTATCTATTAGACAGCTCACAGGATATGGCTCAGAATATTATCTACAGCCCTTGAGAAGGAACTAAAGGTCCTTGGCTGTGCCCAGTGACTACGTTATTATTTGGTCTCCTTTGGCTGCTCTCCTGTTTCCGCATGTTCTCACTTCTCTGATTAAGCTTATTCTTTGGCTAACATTTTTCAACCGACAAAAGCCAGGCAGTGACATGGGGGTGAGGACCGCAGGGTCCTGCTGTGTTTTCGGTACATGTGTTTTATTGCCTTATCCCCTTCCCTGCCCCACCTGAAGGCAAGCTCTGTGAGAGCAGATGTCTGTCTGTCTGAGGACACTCTGGGTCCTAGACGCTTAATAGGCACACAGATATTTTTTAAAGAAAGAAGCAAATCTAACAACCATCATCTTATCTTCCTCTTGCATAACGTCTCTGTAAGGAATGGGAACTCCCTTCAGCCTCATGACGTTTAAACCTCTAAAGGCTGTACTATCGTTAGGAATAAATTATTCTTTGACGTAGTTTTCACCCCATTCCCTAGAGTAAGCATGCTTGTTTTGTTGACTAACATACATATTTTTAATCGACAAGTGTTTCTGGATCTCTACCTTCTGTTTATGAAGCGTGTATTCCCTTTATCTTCTAGAACTGAACACCTAGCAAACAGGGGGCTTCAGGTCAAATCGGTAGTGTTAAAATGGATCCCGGCGACTGCCTGAAAACTGGCAGCCTTTAAGGTTTGGTTCAAATCTCACTGCTGGATGAAAGAGTCCCCCGAGTGCCTTATTCCCCTCTGATCTCAACTCTTGATTTGAATTCCTGGTACTTCTTGATGGGACCTCTTACTGCCTTAAAAAAAAAAAAATTATCGGAGTAGAGTTCACTTACAGTGGTGTGTTAGTTTCGGGTGTACAGCAAAGTAAGTGATCCAGTTACACATACACATATGTTCATTCTTTTTCAGATTCTTTTCTCTCGTAGGTTATTACAGACTACAGAGTAGAGTTCCCAGTGCCACACAGCAGATCCTTGTCTGTTATCTGTCTTATATATAATGTGTGTGCATGTTCATCCCAAACTCCTGACTGATCCCTCCTCCCACATTCCCCCTCTGGTAACCATACGTTTACTTTCAGTATCTGTAAGTCTGTTTCTGTTCTTTAAATAAATTATTTCGTATCATTTTTAAATTGAATTCCACGTATGAGTGATCGCATGTGTTTGTCTTTCTCTGTCTGACTTATTGCACTTAATATGATCATCTCTAGGTCCATCCACGTTGTTGCGAATGGCATTATTTTGTTCTTTCTTATGACTGAGTAGCATTCCATTGCACATATGTACCACATCTTTTTTTTTAATCCATTCTTCTGTTGAAGGACTTCCTCATTGCCTTTTAATCAGACACTCATGGGGTATCTCTTGAGCTGTTGTCTTACTGAATCTTTAGCCTGTGTATTGTTCTATGTATTTTCCATATAGCTATATCTTTCCCCTCTACTAGTTTGCAATCTTCCCAAGGTCAGGAACCATGGAAGATGCTTATCTGTGTCTTCTGTTGGGTTCTCAGATCGCACACAGCGATTCAGCAGTTCATACTTCAGAGTGGAAGAGGGAATGAAAGAGAGAAGCAGACCTGTTAGTACCACTAAGTCCTGTATGGATAATTTTTCTCTGCTACTCTCATCCTAGAAACACTCACAGAACTCCAGGTTGATGTGAATATTGACAAATGATTTTCTTTTGGAAATGCTGATTTGGCCTCTAGGTGTCTGATCTCAGAAGTCCTGGAAATGTGTCTCTGATGGCCAAGAACTAGCTCCGTGATTACAGACACGATAACACCTGTTTTAGTGATAAATGATTCATTGCCCATTTCTCTTTCTTTTTCTTATACTTAACATTTATTTAGGGGTTCAAGGTGCAGGGGGGTCACTAAGAAAGGCCATGTTGAAAAGTAACTAGGGAATGGCTATCAAGGGTGATTTTAGAGTAGAAATGAGGTCTTCATGAAGTTATAACATTTTGGAGATGGCAAGAGAATGAAAACATCTATAACATTTTATTTCTTTAAAAAAGATATGAAGTCAAGGTTTCAGAGAAGGACTGTCTAGTCAGCCTTCATCATTATCCAGATGAGAAATGTCCAAGTGAGAGACAGATCTCAGAATTCACCCTTGGTGGGGTGGGGCTTTCTGCAGATGAAGTCGGATAGAGAGAAATGTAGATTGGCCTGATGACTTAGAGCTTATTTCCTCACCTTTTTATTTAAATAATCATAAAAAGACTGATATAAATACTGTATGAAAAGATATTTGAAAGAGAAGCCAGCCGGAATTCACAAGAGGATTAAATAGAGAGATAATGGTCTCTATTCAATTATTAAGAGTACTATGATGAGCCCTATGTGACATATTCTGTGTAGCATCTGCCCTGTTGCCTTGGTAGTAAAGAGAAAATAGCACCGGGAAGGAGCAGGCAGTTGCCAAGGTGCTTTTCAGTGGTAACCGCTAAGAACCCTGTTGAAAGGAGCTTAAGAGCATCTTAAAGGACAGAGCCTGCCTTCCTGTTATCAAGTTGTGTAAAACAGCAACCTTCAGGGGCTGGTCGGAGGGCTGGGTGGTAGTTTAATTGGGTTTGATTGCCTTGAAATGTTTTGGCTCCAGGAAGAGAGAGAGGAAACCCTTTTGGTCAGCATTTGGCTGTCAGGGCCTGAATGGAAGGGGTGAGAATCCCCTGCGGGTTCCACCGCAGAGGATCCCCAAAGGCTGCACTGCCTTGGGCTGAGCACGCAGGGCAGCCGGGGAGGCTTAGCACTTGCTGCCTGGACCTCCCTTCGCCTGGTTTGGAAGGGGGTGTCCCTGAAGTCACAGTGATGATTCCAGAGAACTCAACTGGGGAGCCTGGGATTAAAGTCAACCTTATTGTTTCAAGTCTGTGCGTTTCCCCAACCCTCTGGGAAGGACAGTTTCAATCACCTCTTATTAAACCTTTAATATAATGAAACGGACTCATAGACACGAAGAACAAGATAGTGGTTAGCAGTGCAGGTAGGGGCTTATGAGATACAAACTCTATGTATAAAATAAATACATGGATATATTGTACAGCACAGGGAAATAGAGCCAATATTTCACAATGACTCTAAATGGACAATAATCTATGAAAATCTTGACTCACTGTGCTGTATATCTGAAACTAATATAATAACTCCACTATACTCAATGAAAAAATAAAACAAAAAAACTTTGGGGGCCTGGGTTCATAGAAACAGTGGTCTAACATTTCGGCCTTGAACTTGGAGCAGTAGCTAGGGTCTTTTCTGATTACAGAGAATGGCCACATTCATAGACAGGTCCTAGTTGCACTCAGATTTCCAGGATTGAACAATTCTTTCTGGAAAATTCTGAATTTGGTGTTTCTCACAAACCCTAAACACACCTTAGGCTCATTGAATCAAGCAAGACTCAGAGCAACTGCCTTCACTGTGCTCCACATACCACCCAGAGCTTCGGTGACTTTGGGTAAATTACTTAATGTCTTCATGCCTTAGCTTTGTCTTCTGTACAATGGGGACAATGATGGAAGCTACCTCATAGAGTGGTTGTTGAGGATAAAAGGTGTTAAGACAGGTAAAATGCTTGGAATAATGCCTGGCTTGTAAATTTCAGCTATCATTATTTTTGAATCATTTCTTTCTCCTGCCTTTTCATCTGTATCAAATTGTCATGACAGTGAAGTGTCATGGCCATGGAGCATGGAAGGGGTCACCCAGCATCACCTTCCCAAGCCCCAGTTCCTAGTGGATGTCTCCGCCAAGCAGGGAAAGCCTTGCTACCCAGGCTGGACAAACTTGGGGTGCACAGGCCACTCTGGAATCCTTCAGGCAAGTCTCCACGTAGCTGGCAATGGGCCACCCCCTCCTGGCTCTGTCTCTTTAGGGAGAACTGTTCAAATAAAGCCCAGCCATGCAGGGCTGTCAGAGCTGACACTTGACCATCCTTCAGAAACTCTGGTACGCCGGCTTTCATTACTGATAGACAAGCCCCTTGCGCTACTTGAAAGAAAACAAGGGTTTCTGTGTTGGCATGTGCACCTGTGAAGTGAGTGCGGTTGTGCAGTTTCTCCAGTGTGTCCACCGCTCCTTCTCACGCCCCCAGGCTGCAGGGCAGCTTCCTGACATGTGAGGAAGCACTGGGTGTAGTTTAGTCAACGGGGCCATCCGACAGCACGTGTGTTTTCAGAAACGTGTGCCATTCCCGCCCCAGGTCTGGGCTCTGCACTCAGCAGTCAGGCAACATGATCTGAATGTTCTCCACCTCACACCATGGAGAAAGTGAAGTGTGATGTTCTGACGTGGGCCAGTGCACTTGCTGATGGGGGGATGCTCTTGGAACGACACTGATGCCTCTCACGACATCTCACGCCCCCTCCCAGCCTCCACAGGGAGATGTGAACTGCTGCAGACCTGAGGAGGTGGAGTTGCTCTGTGGGGCCCGGACTGGCAATTTAGAGCTGATGGAGATTGTGGGGGAAGGGCTGGGAGCCACGGGCTGGGGTGGGGATCCTTGTCTGCAATGCAGCCCACCTAGGACCGTAACCTCCCCACCCAGAAAACCACAGTGGTCCCAAGGCTGTATCCACAGGCACCGTCGTGGCTTACGGGGAAATGAACAATTGGGTCAAAGAGCCCTGGACATCTGATTATTTTTTCACTGATGTGACATTTACAAATCTGAACTGATCAATTCAGATTCCAATTTGGCTAACGTTCCTGGAGCCTCTGGTGTGTGGGCAGAATCATGCTAACACTCACGTCTTGTTTTGACCCGGCCTGGCCAAAGCTCCCGTTTGGTTGCGACACGTGCTGTGAGCTGCTTCCATGCTGGGCACAGGGGTTCTGAGATGCACAGGAGAAGATGCCTCATTGCTTCTCTACCGCCCTGCCCGGTGGCCCCAGGGCTGCTCAGCAGAAGCACTTGCTTGTTCTCAAGGCAGTTCATCCTTTAGGAGTTCCAGGTCTATGTCTTACCCAAAAAGAGAAATGGATACTGACGCTGAAACTTGTTATTGAACATCAAACATTCTGTTCTCTTCATTTGGCTATTTGATGAGAAACTGATGTTGGCTTCTTACTATTGGGGAAATAATCTCGTCCCCTGCAGACTCGCCCCTCGAGCCCCCTCCCCACCTTTTCTCCAGCACAGGGCAGGATTTCCAGGGTGGAGACTGGGCACAGAGACCCCTTCAGGGGTCAGGGTTTTTTTTTTTTGTTTCCTCCTGTTGGCAAGCTTGGCTGTGGGCTCGCAGGGCTAAGGGGCAGGGGGAGAGGGGGTTTCCAGTTCTGATCCGAAAACCAGAAGAGAGAGAGATGACTGATACATATAAAGGCAGGTTGATTTTTCACACTGAGCGGGGGTATATTCTTAAAATCTCAATACTGAAACACACACCCAGCAGGCAACTCAAGGCTTCATGGTGAGGGGGCAGCTTCCACAAGGTCAAGTCCCAGAGGGGCCTGTGATGGACAGTCGGCCTCCAGTTCCAGCATGGAGGGGAACCCTTGTGTGTAGGCGAAGGGAAAATCCTAGGTCAGCTGCGCCCTCCCTGCCTCCCTGCTGCGAGCTCGGCTTTAAGGCTGGCCCTCCCTGGAATCCGTGTAGCACCTTCTCGTAGGTTTAAAAATAGACTCCAGGCCTGCCAACCCTCTTAAAAGGAACATGATGAGCAGAGTGCCAGCATCGTGGGACCTGACACCTGGCTCCCATCAGCTCCCTAAATAGACCCCGGACTCCGGGTCCTGCAGCCACTGAACTGACTGCCGGGAACTCCCCACGCAAAGTTCAACAGGAAAGCAAGCCAGGCTCTCTTTCCCTCGCCTCTCTCGCTTTCCTCACTTCTGCAGGTCTGAATTTCTCGGTCCACTGGATTTCTCGGTTCATTCAACATGACAGCTGTACCATCTGTTCTGTGAAGTCCCTCCCTAATTAACCGGGGAGGGGGCCAGGGCGGGAGGGTGCAATGCTGTCCACAAGAGGGAAGACATTTCCCCCCGCAGCAGCAGCAACGCTCTAGACGGTTCGCAGAGTCCCGGGGTGGCTGACGGCTGCTCCAGGTGCAGATAAGCCAGCCTGCCTTTCTCAGTAAAGGGTGGAGACCTGGCGCCCACCCTTATCGGCCTTGGACAGAGACTCGGGGCCGGGGCACCTCCCTGCGTGGGTGCAGGGCCCAGCAGATAGAAGAATAGTCGGGGGCAAAGCCAGCCTTGTCGGCAGGGGAGGAGCTGTGGCCCTGGGCCGGGCTCAGGAGCAGGGCTTCAGCTGTACGTGTACCCTGAGACCTGGTCCTCTGCTGCAGAGAAAATGGAAATGGAAAATGATGCAGCGAAAGAAAGCCCAGGAGGTGCAGCTGCTACAGCATCACAGCAGCGTGCTGGCGGTGCTGGGATCCTGTTCCCAGCCATGGCTGTTCTGACCTTGCAGAAGCAGTGACCAGGCCCTAATTTTCCAGTGTAGAAGCCAAATCAGTCATACCCCCTGTCTCAGGGTGGGAGGGGAGGAGGTCACCTTTGACCAAGGCTTTCATGAAGGAAGCTAGAGAGAAGGAGGAAAAAGAGCATCATTGCCATTCACTGAGGACCTACTTTGTGCCCGGGTGGTGCTGGGCATTTTTACATTATTCGCACAATACCTGGAGCAGGGGGCAGGGGAAGGTTATTTTCATTTCACTGATGAGGGTGCGAATGCTCAGAAAAGTTATTTCCCTTTATCAAAAGTACATGAGCCTGCTAACTTTGAGTATTTTAAAGCTTCCCAGAAAAGCAGATGATGATCGTGACATTGCCATTCCAGGAGGACCGAGCCTGACTTGATTGCAGAGGAGGATTAAAACTGGAGGGACAGGAGCCCCCTGAGTCCTCCAGTTCCCTGCAGGAGGAGAGGCGTGGTCACTGATCCAGGTGTGAGTTGCCAGGAGGGCCATCTCTGGAATCCCAGCTCTGACCTGAGTCTCAGCTTTGACATCCCTGGAGAGAGGAACCAGCTTGGGTCACGGCTGGCTCCTGCCGGAAGCCGCCTCTTCCTGTTCCCCCGAAAGGCTTCTGGGGAAGCAGTCATCCGAGGACCCCAAGCACCCGAGATCCTTTGCTTCAGGCTTCTGAGCAAAAGGAAGCATTCTCCCAGTTTGTGGATGGAGCTAAGGTTCACAGGGTATTCCGTGGCAGGGTGCCCGAGAGCCGTGTCCCTTTCTTCTCCCTGTGCCATCTCCGCCTGGCATAGGTGATGCGGCCTGGAGCACAGAACTCCACAACTCCTCCAGCACCTCATTAGGCTCATCTGTGAGGAACTGCAGAGACAGTTGGTAAAATATTCAGCACGACTGGGAAAAAACTGCACACGCCATGAACCCAGAAGATGGAACAAGTGATCCTTACCAAGCAGCCCTCATCTTTTCCTTAGCCCATCAATTCCTTTCTGCTCCTTTGCGTTGGCTGTTTGCTTTGATTTCAGTGACTTTCCTGGCAGATCTTCCAGGCACACTAAATACCTGTAATAAAAATGAACACGTAAACTCACTACCATGTGTAAAACAGATAGATAGTGGGAAATTGCTATATAGCACAGGGGGCTCAAGTCGGTGCTCTACGGTGACCTAGAGGGGTGGGATGGGGTGGGGTGGGGGGAGGTCCAGGAGGGAGGGGAGATATAGATATATATAAAACATATAGCTGATACACGTTGTTATAGAGTGGAAACTAACACAACATTGTAAAGCAATCATACTCCAATTTTTTTTTTTAAAGACACATTGAGAAGAGCAGCCTTCAGGCATGAAAATATACAGGAAATGGGCAAGCAGAAGTATGATTCCTTGTTGTCTAAGGGTGTGGGGTAATGGAAGGTTGAAGAGGGACGGTCCACAAAGAGGAAAAAATAAGGGCTTATGTTTCTGAATCCCAAGAGCCCAAAGAAACCCTTAAAAGTCATCAAGTTTATCCTGTGTTTCTATGTACTATATCAAATAATGAGTTACGTTTCTCTGCTACTCCAAAGACCGCCCGCCCCCCAGCAAGGATTCAGCTCTTTCTGAATAATGAATTCTATTATGTCACATCCCTTAGCACTGGAGAAAAAATTTTCTGTCTGATCTAAACCTTCTTTGGATCAATTTAACCCCATGATTGACAGTTTCCTTATGACCCATGGAAATATTCATACATCGGTCAGCAAGCATTTATTTGGCACCACCACCCAGCTCTGTGTGGAGTGAGGGAGAGGGACTGGGCATACAGGGCACATGGACCACGCTGTCTCTACCTGTAGGAAGCTTATAGCTGAGTCATGGTGGCCACGGCAGCTGGGGAAATGGCGCCATATAATTCGTCCCACTCTGGGATCTGGGTTCTAGTGCTGGAGGGGGTTGCGTACATCTTAAGAGCCATCTTCTCGAGCCTTCTGCCTTTTTTTTTTTTATTTTTTGGCCGTGTGGCCTGTGGGATCTTAGTTCCACGACCAGAGATGGAAGCAGTGCCCCCAGCATTGGAAGCACAGAGTCTGAGCCGCTGGACCGTCAGGGAAGCCCCGTGCCATCTCTTCCTTAGTGTCAGTCACCCCAGGTCCTTCATTGAGTAACGTGCCTGGAGTTGTTTCCTTCTCCTCTCGGGCTTCGTCTGACTCTGCGTATCCAAGTTGCAAAAACCTCAACCCTTCCGAGGTCAAAACCAACCTCAAGAATTCTTGGAAGTCCTGAGTCCTCAAAGTCCTCTGATAATATCTCGGGCCCTTTCCCACTCTCAGCAGAACCATGGGTTGTATTCAGTTTCTGGTTCCACTATCTTTTTTCTTTGTGATTTCATTGAATATATAACTCATAGCATTTATGCTGTAAAGAAGTCTGGGCTTCGAAGTTAGATTCCCTGGGTATCAGAATTGGTTGGGGAATTTTTTGCTATTTAACTTCAAATATTTCACTTGAAGGATCTCAGTTTTTGTGCTCTGGGGAGGTATTGGGAGGTTGGCATTGACGCATATGCACTATTGATACTAAGTATACAGTAGATGGGAGAAGGCGACGGCGCCCACTCCAGTGCTCTTGCCTGGAGAATCCCATGGACGGAGGAGCCTGGTAGGCTGCAGTCCATGGGGTTGCTAAGAGACACGACTGAGCGACTTCACTTTCATGCATTGGAGGAGGAAATGGCAACCCACTCCAGTATTCTTGCCTGGAGAATCCCAGGGACGGGGGAGCCTGGTGGGCTGCCATCTATGGGGTCCCACAGAGTCGGACACGACTGAAGCGACTTGGCAGCAGCAGCAGCACACAATAGATAACTAATGAAAACATGCTGTTGCAGCACAGGGAACCCTACTAAATGCTCTGTGGTGAGCTGAAGGGGAAGGAAATTCAAAAGGGAGGAAATATACGTATATGTATGGCTGATTCATATTGGTGTACAGCAGAAATTAACAACATCATAAAACAACTCTACTCCAATAAAAATAATTTTTAGAAATAGATGTGCTGTCTAGAATAAAGCTCAGTAATAAGACGACAAACAACCCAGTTAAAAAAATGGGCAAAACATTTGAACAGACACATCACCGAAGAAGATAATGTGGATGGCAAGAAAGGCCCTGGAAAGATGTCTAGCATCATTAGTTATTGCTGCTGCTGCTGCCGCCAAGTCGCTTCAGTCATGTCCGACTCTGTGTGACCCCATAGATGGCAGCCCACCAGGCTCCCCCGTCCCTGGGATTCTCCAGGCAAGAACACTGGAGTGGGTTGCCATTTCCTTCTCCAATGCATGAAAGTGAAAAGTGAAAGTGAAGTCGCTCAGTCGTTTCCGACTCCTAGCGACCTCATGGACTGCAGCCCACCAGGCTCCTCCGTCCATGGGATTTTCCAGGCAAGAGTATTAGTTAACAGGGAAATGCAAATTAAAACCACAGTGAAATACTACTACACATCTATTAGAAGGTCTAAATTGGGACTGACCATGCCAAGTTGGGGCTTCCATGTCCTAGCTAATGTAAATAGTGTTGCAATCAACATCGGGGTGGGCTTCCCTGGTGGCTCAGATGGTAAAGAATCCACCTGCCCATGCAGGAGACTTGGGTTTGATACCTGGGTCGGGAAGATCCCCTGGAGAAGGGAATGGCAACCCACTTCAGTATTCTTGCTTGGGAAAATCCCATGGACAGAGGAGCCTGGTGGGCTACAGTTCATGGGGTCACATATCAGACATTACCGAGTGACAACTAATACCAAGTATTACCAAGGATATGAACCAATGGGAGGGGCTACAAACAGGCAGGAGGAAACTGTTGGAGGTGATTTTGGAGGTTCCTTGTCTTGACTGTAGTGATGGTTTTATAAGCTTATGTATCTATAAAAACTTACCAAGTACATGTAAAATATGTAGTTTATAATGTGTCAATTATACTTCAATACAGCTGTTCAAAATGGTCTGTTTTTCAGTTCATTGTGTGAGTCAATTGTATTCGTGTTTTTGAAACGATTATAAGTACTGTTCTTCTTCCATTTGAGTAGGGCATTTCTCTCTCTCTAAATATTAATGTTGGAACAGTGCTTTGGAATCCCTTGAGATATTGCGCTGGGCTATGATCAGGGCTGTTCCAGTAACCATCATTTATTAATTGAAGCTCGCTGTGTAGAGGCTTTTAGCAAATCTGCGAGGCAGTTTTAAGGGGCACCAGAGCAAAAGACCTGTAAGAGAACGAGTGTTTTTAAAATGTGTGCATTTTTGTGCCTGAAGGAGGGCCTGTGGCGAATCCCCCTCTCCCAGGCACCTGTCTTTGGTACAGGGATGTGGCGTTTTCCACCTCTCAGAGGTTGCCTGTCCTCTGATGGTGATGAGGGTCTTGGGCCTGGAGAATTCTGATGCCCTGTCTTCAAATACCAGTGTTGTCACAGGAGTTCATTGCATTATACGCGGCAAGTCACTCTTTTCTGGGATCTTCCTGTCCCTCTCTCTTGATCCTTATTTATCCCTTTTATTGGAGACCTTCCTCTAATTGTCGAATAGCTTTGAAGAGGACCTTACTTGTTTTTTTTTTAAATTGAAATATAGTTGATTTCCAATATTAGTGTTCAGTTTCAAGTGTACAGCATAGTGATTCAGAATGTTTACAGATTGTACTCCATTTGAAGTTATTATAAAATATTGGCTATAGTCCCTGTACTGTACATTACACCCTTATATCTTATTTATATAACACCCAGTGGATTCTATCTCTTCATTTTCTCCCCTATCCCCTATCTTCCCCCTCACCGACCTCTCTCCCCACTAGTATTCTGTATCTGTGAAGCTATTTCTCTTTTTTTATATTCATTTGTTTGTCTTATTATTTAGATTCCACATATAAGTGAAAATGCATGGTTATTTGTCTTTCTCTGTCTGACTTAATTTCACTAAGTGTAACACCTTCCAGGGCCATCCATGCTGTTGCCAGTGGCAAACTTTCATTCTTTTAATGGCTGAGTAATATTCCATTACGAGCTTCCTCAGTTGCTCAGTCATAAAGCATCCACTTGCCAGTGCAGGAGATGCGGGTTCAATCTCTGAATTGGGAAGATCCCCAGGAGAGGGAAATGACAACCCATTCCAGTATTCGTGCCTGGGAAATCCCATAGACAGAAGAGGCTGCCAGGCTACAGTCCATGGGGTCATAATAAGTCAGACATGACTTAGTGAGCACATAACCACAACTACAATATTCCATTGTGTATACCACATCTTCTTTATCCATTCCTCTGTTGATGGACACATAGGTTGCTTCCATGTCTTAAAAGAAAGTGAAGTCACTCAGTTGTGTCTGACTCTTTGTGACTGTATGGACTGTAGCCCGTCAGGCTCCTCCATCCTTGGGATTTTCCAGGCAAGAATACTGGAGTGGGTTGGCCGTCTTGGCTGTTGTAAACAGTGCCACTATGAATGCATTTTTTCAAATTAGCAGTTCTATTTTCTTGGGCTAACTACCCAGGAGTGGGATTGCTGGATCATATGGTAGTTCTATTTTTAGTTTTTTGAGGAACCTCCAGACCATTTTCCATAGTGGCTGCACCAATTTGCAAGAGCACCTTACCTTGGAAAACAGTCAGTTTTTCTAACCTCAGAGCATCTCGCGTGGTGTCCCCTTCTGGCACTGTGCCCACTTGGATTGGGGATCTTTCCAGTGCTGCTAACAGAAGGGCTTTGGGTCGGCTGGACACTCTGTTTCCTAGTAGTAACCTCGGACCTGACCTTAACCCCACTGGGCACAGCTTGTCCACCCATACAACTCCAATACCATCTTCTGGCTTAAGAGGTGGCTGCGAGGGTTAAATGAGGTAATGGCAAAATGCCCTTCACCTCACAGTTACTTAAGGGGGGACTGATGCCTCCCAAACACACGGCCCTCCCTCCTGTGCCCCTGCTTCGGGGTGGGAGGGGTGGGGAATGAGCCTGTGCTATCTGGACTGCTCTTTGCAGAGAGCGTGAAGCTGGACTCACGATACAAAACACGCATGTTGGAGCAAGTGGTGTCGCCAGCGGCCGTGACAGCTCCTGGGGTGCTTCTGCGGGCATCGCTCAGCGTAATCCCTGGTGTCAGCCCCACCTCCCCGACATGCCTTTGACATCGCCCCCCACCTCCCCCGCCCCGGAATGACCTCATGAGAAGGGGAGGATGGTCCGGGAGCAGAATCTGGGCGCTTCCTCCGGCCCTGGGTGACAATGCCCTAAACCCCCCACGTCAGCCTGGAAGGATGAAGGAAGACGTAGTAACAGAGTCTGGCCTCGCGGCTTCCCTCCGCCGCTGCGCGCTCTCGGCAGGAGCTGGAATCTCAGGACACACGCGGGGCGAGAGCTGGAAACGCTCAAGGCGGCGATGGGCATAAATAGACTCTGCTGAGCTCACCCTGGCCGGCCCCGCCGGCCCCGCGGCCCATTCACCCGGGCGGCCGGGGAGGCAGGAGGCAGGGCAGCAACGCCATGCAGCTGGGAGCGCCTCACCTCCATTGGACGTGGGTGCCGCCCCCCCAGCAGCCGCAGGACTCTGCCCCCCGCCGGCCGCCCGCCCCGGCCGCTCGGCCAGCGCGCCCGCCGCAGCCTCCCCGCGCCCGCGCCGCGGGGCTCGGCCGCAGGCGCCTCGTCTCCGGAGCCCGCTTCGCGTGAACTTGCCCAGCAGACTCGAGGATGGGGGACACAGTGAAGAGACCCCTCTAGGAGCTGGCGGGCGGGCCGGGGCCGGGGGGCCGGGGGCCCGGGGCCCGGAGCCCGGCCGGGCCCCGCCGAGCGGCCGGCGCCGGTATTTTTAGCCCGATGCCGGGGAACTTGCTGGCGCTCCGCGCGCCGCCGAGCAGATAACGGGGGAGGGGAGCCGCGCGCGGGCTCGGGTTTCCGCGCGGGCGCCGGACGATGGCAGCGCGACAGGGCAGGTCGGGTCCGGACGCCGCGGTGAGTGCCTGGCCGCCGCGCCCGCGCGGGGTCCCCACCGCCGCCGCCGCCGCGCCCCCAGCCGCGGGCGCGCCGGGCGCCAACTTTCGGGGCGCGGGAGCGGGCGCGGGCGGGGCCGCGCGCCGGCCGCCCTTCTGCTGCCTCACGCCCGCGGGCGCCGAGGCTTCCAGCCGGAGCTGAGGAAAATTCCTCTGACCCGCAGGCCGCCGCCGCGGAGGGGCTGGTGCGGGACGCGTGCCCGGCGGGCGGGCGGGCGGGAGGGCAAAGCGGGGCGCACGGGCTGGCGCGCGGAGGTGCCCGGAGGAGAATCCCGCCGGGCCGGCTCTGCGGTTGGGCGAGGGGGTCGGTGGGGGGCACCCGGCCACCCCTTGCGGGAACCCCCTCGGACCCGCCGGGATGCCCCGGGCTTGGCCTTGGCTGGAGAAGGGCCGCCTCCCGAGCCTGAGGCGCTCCTGACCCTTAGACCTCAGGAACGCGAGCGCCCCGACGTCCAGAAGCAGCGGGAAATGAATGGGGGGAGAGGGAGCTGGGCCGCCTGTCCTTTGTCATCCTCATCCTCCGCCCCCTGGAGAGCTGTCCCCATTTTAGCAGTGGGAACGTTGAGGTTGGGAACTTGTCCGAGGCACAGCATCAAGTGGCAGAGTGGGACTCCCCGCCAGCGCTGCCCACCGTCAGGGTCCGCGGGTGGCTCTTCTCCCGTCCGGCATCGCCCAGCCTCCGAGCCCACTGCCGGAGGAGCGCAGGAAGGGGATGGCTGGTTTCCCCCAGGCCTCGCACCCGGGTGGATAGCTTCGAAAAGGACCCTGGGGTCTCCGGCTTGCGCGCCTCGTTTCGTCAGTGACATCTTTAACAGTCCAACTTTCCAGAGAGAAAAAGGAAAGGGACCCAATGAAAACGCACCCTGGGGCCGCAGGGGTTCACGGCTGCTTCTCTGCAGTCGGTGGGCTTGAGGCAGGGGCCAGGCATGTGTGCGCCTGCGGGCGCTGCCCCTTCCTTTGGAGGCCCCACCTGGACCGCCAGGAGCGCTGAGTCCGAAGGGCGCTCAGAACCGGAGGGCTAGCCCCACGCACAGGCCCTGCTCTACGTGGTCTCTTGGTAGAGCTGCAGCCCCCTAGGACAGGGTCCAGAGCCTGACGGGGAGATCCGACCCTGACTCTGGCCAAGAAACTGCCTTTTGCCCAGACAGGACCCTTTGGGAAGGAGATCCCCTCTTACTGCTGTTTACAGAAACTGATAAGAGCTCAGTTTCCAGTCATCGTTTTAGATGAGAATTTTGCACTGAAAGACCTTGAAAAAGTCATGATTCGTCCTGGGAACGCTCAGGTCCTCTAAGCTCCAGACAAGGCCTGCAGAGACCGTGGGTTCTCCCTGCCACCTGGTCTAAACCTCAGCTTCACTCTGGTGTTGGGCTCTGGTCTTGGGGAGCCTCCCCCACCCCCAGGTGCAATCTCCCCCCCAACTCCCCCCATCCCCACCCCCGGACACCAGGCTTGCTGACATTTGGCAGCTGGCTTCTGGCTCTCCCTCCTGGAGACACTGGAGCCCCCTGGGCTACTATCTCTTGCTATATTCGTATGGCCCCACTCAGGAAGTGCAAGTTTAATAATAGTCTGGGTGTCTCAGGTAACCAAGGGCTTACCTCCCTTTTCCGAAGAGCAGTCCTGATGGGAACTTGACTCCTAGGAGGAATCCTGGTCCCTTTCTTCCCTTCTACTTCCTTCCTCCAGAGGGGAGGGCTGAAGTGGGCACAGTCTGTGAGCGCGGGCAGAAGGCTTTCCCCATCCAGCCAGAGCTGAGCTGGAGAGGAATCTCTGGGCAGTGAGGAAGCACTCCTAAGATTCATGTCCTGACCTGGCCAGGATTCACTGTGTGACCTTGGACAAAGTGCTTAACCTCTCTGTGCCTCGTTTAGCTTCTCAGTGAGGAGGAAACAAGGAAAAGTATCTGCGTCCAGAAATTATTGGGGGGAGCCAATGAATCTGTTGATGGAGAGGGCTTAACAAAGAGGAAGGGCTGAATTCATGAAGGTAACTCCTGTTGTGATGGAAGGAAGTTCAGGGACATCACATGAGTCGACCTGTAGGGATGGGGGCTGAGGACACCGTGAGATGTGTGTGTCCCTTCCTGCCCTCAGTGCTGGCGGTTTTCTCATGGGAAAAATTAGATTTCAATAAGGCTCAAGGTGAGGATGGGTCAGAGGTGCGTACAGGCAGCCTTGGTGGGGTGATCAGAGGGGTGACAGCTCTTGGGGGTGATGCAGAGTTTAGGGGCATCGTGGATCGACTTTTCTAGATGCAGGGAACAGCCTTCTTTAGCCCCTCTGGTCTCTCCACTCAGAGGCTGCCCTGCAGGGATTGTACTCAGGAAGGGCCAGGGACTCTGCTCCAGTCTGTCCGACCACTGAGACAGTCTGGTGCGTATTTGTCACTTGTTTTTCTGGTTGGTGTTTACTCATGTGAACAGTCTGAAATGGAGCCTATTGGATTCTTTTGACTTTCCACCCTACTGGATTATAGACTGTTCCTAGATGCACCAGGAAGCGGCTCCCAGGACAGGTCATTGAGTTGGAGGTAATTGAATTAGCGGCTCGGCAGAATGAGCTGGCAAGAGGTGGTCTCATACTCCGAAGTGGGTCATTTGCTCTGCAACGCGGAGACAGTCCCTGGCACCCAGGAGGTGCCCACTGCGTGCTTGTTGAATGGGTCACTTTCTAACTCTGTCACGTTGCACTTCAAATCTTGAGGGCAGGGACCTACATGCAGAATTTCTACTCTCTCCATCTTTGCCCTAGCAGGATCCTGGACTTGCAACAGGACCTCGGGAAATACTCATAGGATTAACCGAGGGGGTACCCAGTGGAATGACACCATTATTACCTGCAATCGACCTGTAAGATACCCCCAGGATCCTGCTTGGGTCCTGACTACCCTATGCCCAGAGAAGACCAGAGAGGAAACGAAAAAGCCTTAGCAATTGAACTTCACCTCTACTTATCTAGGTGACCTTAGCCAGTCACTTCCTTTTTGCCATCAGTTTTATCGTCAGAGAAGGGAAGGAGTGGGACTAGATGATTCCTTTCTAGAGGCCTGTCTTGGCCTCAATGCAGTGGCCAGGGTCAGAGCAGAGACCTACCGGGTTCCTTTCTCTGCTGTGGGTTCACTGCTTAATTGGAAAAGGCATGGGCCCCTCCTAGCTCCTACATCTGTCAGGGCTTTTCTGGTCACCTTCAGGTTTGAAATTGCGGAGAATGCACCTCGGGATCAAAGGCAGTAGGAAGGTGCTGGCTTGGTTCAGGGAGTCGTGGCCTGAATCCCCGAGTATTAACTAGTGCAGAACCTGGGCAAACTGTTCACCTCCCCCAGCCTCTAAAATGCACGCCATCATTACACCCACCTCAACAATCCAGTTTGTGATCAGGATTAAAAGATAGAATGTTGGTAATATATTGAATTGGCCCAAATGTTCATTCGGATTTTTCCTTAACAGCTTGCAGAAAAACTCAAACTTTTGAGTATTGGCCAGCCCAATACTTGCCCAGTGATTGGTATAAGTATTATAATTTCACGGTTCAATTATATACCCAACAGAAAGTATTCAGCCTTCCTCAGCCTAGTGTAGGTCGGGCTCCCCCTGCCCTCTATTTATGTGCTTGTCTGTCTGTTGTAAATATTCTCCTTTGCTGCCTAGATTCATTGTTTTGAATAGTGACAGAGTCATTAGCCAGTGTTGCATCTGTTTCTATCCACCATGCTTAGTTTTCATCCCTAATGCTCTGGTTATGCTGCAGAAGATAGTTTGGGCAGGTGGGAGATGTGTTTCTAATACTCTCATTTTTGGGAGTAGTATACTGTATTTTTCTAAACAGCTGAGTCCTCACAGGCCTTCTGAACCGGCAGGCACAGACATTTTTGGAGGGACTAACCCTTGAGCCTGATTTCTCTGGGAATCCAGCTCATAGGGAACCCACGGATTGGTCCTCATTTCTGAAATGCATCCTCCTTTACAGATGCCTTGCCAAGAAGCCTGGGGACGCTAGGTGCCCTGTGTTTTAGGTCAAGGGAAGTCTTGGCCTAGCAGACGATTCATGCTTTGAGGGATTCAAAAGAGATAGAAGATGTGGTCTCTGACCCAAGAAGCAAATAATTTGCCCATGGGAAACAAGACTTGCATAAAAGAGGAAAGTGTATTGAAAATGCATTTTAAGAAATCAAGCTCTTGTTCCTAGATTTAAAGATGGTAAAGATTGAGTATCCAAGGTTAGCATCACAGAGGACAAAGGGCCTGAGTGGACCGTGAAGAAAGGCAAGACTGGGTTTAACAAATGAGAGCGCATCAGAGTGTGGGCCTGTCGGGAGACAGAATGGGAATGCCGGGGCGGGGGGGTGGGGGAGGACGGGGGAGGAACCCGCCATCCTGCTGTGCTGGGGGTGTGAGATGCACATGTGTCATGAACCAGCAGACTCAGGGCTTGGCTTTGAGCTAAGGTACCGGGACCCTCGCGGGCCTGGAGTCAGGGAGGACTAGCAGGACATCAGGATTTTAGGAAGAGCAGGGAGGTCGAGTGGAGAAGTATCAGCCAGGAGTCTTGGAGCAGGGCTGGAGGGCTGAGATGACTGGGGGCAGCCCTCGGGGGTGAAGGTCTGTAAGGCTGGAGACTCTATTTTTGACTTGGATTAGCTGTTTTTATTGGCAAAGGCGTGCAGCCCCGCTCTGGTTTAATTGCAGGATGTTGCAGTCGTTGGCCGTAGATTTTGAATCTTCCGTGGTTAGGGGCCATCATATGCTCTAACAAACTGTTGCGCACTTGGTGGCTTAAAACGGGAGTAGCTTCTCTCACAGTCTGGAGGCCAGAGGTCTGAACTCAAGGTGTGGGCAGGGCTGAGCTCCCTCTGGAGGTGCCAGCGGAGATTCTGTGCTTCTGGCTCCTGCTGGTTGCCAGCTTCCTTGGCTTGTGGCCGCATCACTCCTATCTCTGCCTACGTCTCGTGCGTGTGTGTGCGTGCGCACGTGCGTACGTGTTCTGTCTTTTATAAGGACACTTATCATTGGATTTTGGGGCTGGCTTCCTAGGTGGCGCTGGTGGTAAAGAACTTGCTTGCCAATGCAGGAGACCCAAGAAATGTAAGTTCAATCCTTGGGTCAGGAAGATCCCCTGGAGGAGGAAATGGTAACCCACTCCAGTATTCTTGCCTGGGGAATCCCAAGGACAGAGAAGCCTGCAAAGAGAAGGACTGGAGGTGGCAAAGAGTAGGACACGAATGAAGTGACTTAGCACAAAAGCTCGCAGGGTATCGAGGGCACTCATCTCAAGACCCATAACATCATTACATCCACAAAGACACTTTGCAAAGAGGACACATGCTGGGGTTCCAGGGGGTGGGATACAGGCATCTCTTGGGCACCACCCTTCAGCCCACGACAGCACGTTCTCAGATGAGGGGAGCATGAAACAGGGAGACAGAGCACCCCAGGATGGATCTCCTGGAGGAACAGCATAACCCCCCCCAAACCTAGACACTCCCCTTCACTCGTGGCCTGTCATATGACGGCCCTCACCTGTTAAACTCACCCCGAGTGCCCACCACGTGCAAGCCCTGTGCTCAGCACTCGCGCTGATGTAATCATTATAATCACATATAATCTGTAATATTTCCATTCAGTTTCACAGCCAGGGTATGGGACAAGCCTTGCCCTCCCCTTGCAGATAAGAACACAGGCGTGGAGGCACCTGCGGACCGTCGGACCCCTCTAGACGCAAGGGAGCTACCCGGAGCCCCCTGCGCTTGTCTGCCACGCTCGACCTTATGTCTAGCAACTCCTTTCCTGCTCTCTCACCCACTCTCCCTTTCTGGCTGTCATTCATCCCTAACACAAGCCGGCGTCCCAGGCAGGCCTGCTTGCGTCTGTAGGGGGCTGAGCCTCAGCCTACGGACCCTAAGGGCTTTACTCTCGTTCTGGAAGACTGGCGAGGGGCACCTGCCAAGTCAAGGGGCAGGGCCAGGCTGTCGGTGCAGCTCTTCCCCACTCTGTGACCCTGCACAAGTCACTTGGGCTCTCTGGGCCTCAGTTCCCGCATCTGTGAAATGGGGATGGCAGGAGTACTTACCTCCTGGGGATGTCTTTAATGGCTAAATGCATCTCTCCCCAACCCCGCCCCGCCGCCACCCCGTGTAAATGGATATTATAGCCAAGTGCTGATAATGGTTTTCAGCATGTAGTAAGTGCTGTGTGCTGTTTAAGTGAAAACAAACCCCGCAAAACAGCACCAAAGTGCTTGTGTTTGGTTCCCGTGGCGCCTCTGCTTCATCTCAATGGGTGGGGCCGGGTGGTGGGGGCCGGGCTCCTGAGTGGGAAGGTGGAGTCCGCGGAGGCCCCAAGGCAGGGAGATGCTAGGCCTGCTGAGACGTCTCCTGGGTGGAACGGAAACCTCTAGAAGGAGGCCCCTCCCGGGTCCCAGCCGAGATCACTTGCTTATAAATACTCCAGAAGGAAGGCAGGCCGTGCTCTGAAGGCCTCCCCACCCTCCAGCCAAGAGCCATCTGTCTGGGGGGCTGCAGACCTGTGCACGCCTAGGGACCATGGTGGGCATTTAATGGGATGGGGTAGTGGCTGCCTCGGGACCTTGGTTCTGTTCGCAGCCCTGGGCTCGAGCGGCCCGTGAACCCCTCAGCACGCAGACCCACTCACAGCTGCTCTCTGTCCTCACAGGCCGATGCTGCTACCAGCTTTCTGAGGGCAGCCAGATCAGGTAACTTGGACAAAGCTTTGGATCACCTGCGGAATGGGGTAGACATTAACACCTGCAACCAGGTAAGTGAGAGGCAGGCGGGTGTGTGGTCTCTGAAGAGTGGCTCTTGCCTGGAGCCGTTTCCTGAAGGCTCTGCCTCTATTAACCTTTTTCCCCCATGGCCTCAAACACCCCCCGGGGCTTCCACCCACTGAAGGCCCTGCTCCAGACGCGTGCCAGCCCCGCGGTGGCCCCGCACCCCACGGGGAAGGGCTGGTGCCCCAACAGCATGGGCCGCGCCCCGTCCACCCCCCGCGGCCTCTCCCCTCAGAAGTGCCCGCTGGTGCCCGTGCGGTCTTGGACTTTGTGGCCTTTGAAGTGGGGGGTGGGTGGAAAGACTTTGAAGGATGCTGTGTCGGTGGCGGCATTCATCCCCTTTGTCTGCGGCGGCCTTTGTGGGTTTGCCGCTGAGAAGGAGGTAGGGCTGGGGATTCCCCGTCGGGTGTTGCCGGAGGCTGGGAACCAGGGCGGCTGAAAGGGTTCTCTGGATGTTTGTGGTGCTGAGTGACGGGGCTCTGTGTGGGGAGGAAGCTGAAGGTGCGTGGGACGCAGTGGCAGGTGTGGGGCCCGAGGCTGGAGGCACTGCCTGAACCGAGAGGAGCGCGCTCCCTGGGGAAGAGAGGACGGGGTGTGGCCAGGGCTGTGCATCCGATGCCTTTGGTTTCGTTTGTCTGTTTTTGCCAGTCGGTTGAGTTGTTCGGCTACATGGCCAATTCCGTTTCTAACTGAGAAGAAATTTACCCATTCCAGCTTCATAAAAAGCCATCCTAACCGTTAAAAAACTGTTTTTGATTGTGGTGAGACGCACCTCACATAGAATTGACCGTGTCAAGCATTTGTAAGCATACAGTTCAGGGGCCTGAGTTACATCCATGCCCATCACCACTACCCATCCCCAGTTCATTTTTCAGCTCGCTGAACTGAACCTCAGCACCCAGCAAACTAACTGCCCAGCCCCTCACGACCGGCACCCTCCTGTCTGTATCTGGGAATCGCATGGCAGTGAACTCACCCAGTTTGGCTTTGCGGACCAGCTTATTTCCGCGAGCATGGGCTCCCCTGGGTCTGTCCGTGTGGTGCTGGACTGGGTGACTTTCACAAACCAGCAGAAGAAACACCCAGGAGGCAGCTTAAGTTTTCCATTGGCGGCCTGGGCTCCTCAGCCTGGCCTCCCTGCCCCCTACTGCACTTAAAGTGCACAGGACCATGTGCCGAGATTCCTTTTGGATCCAGCTGGGCTTCTGTGGTCTAAATCCACATGTGGAAGCGCAGAGAGGATGGGGCGGGGAGTGTGGGATAGGAAACAGAGGTAGGAGCGTGAGACGGAGCAGTGGTCATGGCAAGTGGACTCCAGAGGGGAGACAAGCATGTGGATGGACTTGGGGTGCAGACTGGATGGGGAGAAGCAAGCCCCGCTTCTGTCATCCCTCCTCCCCAAACATCCCAGACCTGAGGCATTCTGGGCGGTTCCAGACAGCATATTAAAAAGCAGAGACATTACTTTACCAACAAAGGCCCATCTAGTCAAAGCTATGGTTTTTCCAGTGGTCATGTACAGATGTACTTGGACCATAAAGAAGACTGAGCATCAAAGAGTTGATGCTTTCAAATTGTGGTGTTGGAGAAGACTCTTGAGAGTCCCTTGGACTGCAAGGAGATCCAACCAGTCAATCCTAAAGGAAATCAGTCCTAAATATTCATTGGAAGGACTGATGCTGAAGCTGAAGCTCCAATACTTTGGCAACCTGATGTGAAGAACTGACTCATTGGAAAAGACCCTCTTGCTGGGAAAGATTGAAGGCGAGAGAAGGGGACGACAGAGGATGAGATGGTTGGTTGGCGTCACAATCTCAATGGACATGAGTTTGAGTAAGCTCCAGGAGTTGGTGATGGACAGGGAAGCCTGCAGTCCATGGGGTTGCAAAAAGTTGGACACTACTGAAAGACTGAACTGAGTTGATATGTTCAGCGCAAAAGGTTGCCTTTGGGGAAATGGACACTCTGGCCCCATTTCTTTCATGGAAAGGGACAGAGGAGCAAAGTCTGGGGGCCACGAGAGGGTGCTGGAGGGCTCAGGAGAGGGGCTGTGTGAGCCGTCATGGTGTCCCCGCCCCCTCCAGGTGGGGGCACCTGCAGACGCACTCCTGGGGGGCCAGGAGGCAAGCTCCTCGCTTCCTTCGTTCAGGCCCAGTAACGCAGATGAGCGTCCCTCTGCAGGGAAGCTCCCGGTGAGAAGCACCAGTCTCCCCAGAGGCCCTTCGAGGGTTAAGACACCCACTCTCCAAGGAGCTGCTTAGCAGGATCGGGGGCAACTGTGTGGTCCTGAGCCTTGAGCCATGGGCAGGTTCTGAGCACACAGGCAGGGCTCTCTCCTGACGGGGCTGCTGCCGGTGAGTCCCCGCGAGCCCAGCCTCTCCCTGGGCCACAGCTCTGCAAGGCCCCTCCTCGGTCCATCACGGGCTCAGCCAGCATCCAGGCCACATATGCACATTATGGGCACTGTCTCCGATAGGCTTAGTGCCGGAGGAGACTGCTAACTGCTGCCAGTGAGGAAAGAGGGGGGATGATGGTTAAAGGAAGGGCTCCCCGTGTGCAAAGCCCCTCCTGTTGGTTTAGTCCTGCGGCTCCTTCACCCCGCCACCCCTCCAGATCTAGGCTCCACTGGTCCTCGTCTTTCGCTCTGTGCCTGCTGAAGAGCCACCCCAGGACCGCCAGTGTTGCCGGAGCCTCCTTCCCGTGTTACAGGGCGATTGGGCTTTTGCTCCGAGTGGACATACAGGGAGAGAGGATGACCGGGCACCGGGGGCCGGGGCGACGTGGGTCAGGACCTAAAGCTCAGCTCACCTTGGCGCACCCCTGGGACGGCACCCTGACTCTGTGACGTGCAGAGACCCATCCCCCTTAGGGGATGAGAGCGTCTTCTCTTTAGAGCACACGCTCACGGTTCTGAGAAGATTAAAACACAGGCTCTTGTCCTGGGGTCACTGCTTGAGAATTTGCTTCCATTGGATCCTTTTGAACCGATGGACTGCAATCACAGCGACGGGGCAAACGCCGAGCCTTACATAAGTAACACACTTTCAGAGGATGTTTCGTGGAAAGAACGAGAGTCGTTTGCCATAATCGGAAATAATTACTCTAAGTAGTGTGGAAAGAGGCTTATATAAGAGACATCTGAATATTCAGGGCAGCTTCCTTGGTGCATAGATTTTTGTCTACTGATTTTTATCACCATGATTACGGTTATAGAAAAGAACAAATCCACACACAAGGACACACACAGCTACATGTCCCCATGCCAGTATCTCTACATAAATACTCCTTTCATTTATCCAAGCGTTTTTCAAGCTTCAAACCCACGTCGTCCATGTCTTCCCGGATACCTCCTCAAGTGTAGAGCTGGGCTTTAGGGATTTAATAGTTAAGAAACAAAAGCCATCCTCCTCATCCACTCTGACCCATAGTCTACTGACTGTGAGAGCTGTTAATTGAGTAATCACGCAAACGGAACTGCAGACAAGCTATGCTAGGAGCCCAGGAGGAAAGTCACAGGGAGTTAGGAGAGTCTGTAAGAGAGACTCGGGGTAGGGCAGGAGGTCAGAGAAGGCTCCTGGAGGAAGAGCTATTGAGCTAAGGGGTGAGTCAGGGTTAATGAGGGGAGGGAGGGAAGAACATTCCAGAAGCAGAGAAGAGGCCCGAGAGTTTAGAGGGGAGGGTGGCAGAGCGGCTGCAGGCGGGAGGGAGAGATCAGGAACCAGATGAGGCAGGAGAGGTGACCTCGGGGCTGGACGCAAGAGGCAGGGGTGACGGTCACAGCAGCCAACGCCTAGGTCAGGTGCCCCAGGGCCCGAGCCACGTGTGTGCATCACGCGTGTGGGCACGTGTGTGCCTGCATGTTTCCTGCTCCACTGCACATGAACCCTCTGGTTGCAGAGTGAGGCGGGGGGTCTGGGGCGGGGCCAGAGCGGCAGGGGTGCGGGACGGACCGAGAGGGATGGAGGCATTTCAGCCTTTGACCTCCTACACCACTGCATGCACGTGTCCTGGTAGAGCATCCACCCGGCTTGTAGACCCGGTGAGGGGTGCCGATCTTTACCCTGAGAGCCGAGGGGAGCGACCACAGATTCAAGCGCAGGAGCGGGGGCGGCAGGTGGCAGGGCCCACGGGCGAATACAGGAGAGCCGGTTTTCAGATGATGGCAGTGGTCTGGGAGGGACGTGTCAGTGGCCCAGGTAAGGGTCGTGGCCGTGGGGATGGATGAGTTGGACAGATGTGGGGGAAGGGGGAGGAGACTTCAGAAGGGACCCTCAGATGTCTGGCTTGTGCTGGAGGGTGGGTGGGAGCGACCTTCGCTCACTGACCCAAGAACTAGGAGCCGGTGTGTGGAATCGGGGTGAAGAGACGAGAACGGAGTGGGGATCCTCTTACAGAGACTTTGAGGAATCTGGATATTTGAGCCTGGAACCCAGATAAGAGGTCCAACCCAAAGATAGATATTTGGAAACCATTCAGCACTCGAGGAAGCGAAGTTCTGGCCGTTGGCTGATGAGAACAAGATGGAGAGGTGTGTCAAATCCAACCCCTCAGCGTCAATCCGCACGTGTGGCGGTCAATGCACCCGTGCTTATTAAACACCTTCTTTGTGTCAAGTATTGGGCGCTGAGCAAGATAGTCAAAAGGGACAACATCTGTGATGTTTCAGCTGGTGAAGAAGATGGGCAACAGGAGAGCAGGCATCTCCCGTCTGTGGGTGAGACAGCCCGTGGAGGGGGGTGCGGAGGGGTCTCGTCTCGAGGGTGGTTAAGGCAGGCCTCTCTCAGGGGGGGGTTTGAAAAGAAGTAAGGGAGAATCATGTGGTTTCCGGAGGTGAGCAGTCTTGGACGACGGAGGGGATGTGCAAAGGCCCAGGGGCAGCATGCGGTTGGTTTGTTTGGGGAAGAGCAGGAACAGGGTGGCTGCAGTGGAGAGACGGAAGGGAGGCATGGTGGGGGCAGGTGGGGACATCGCTGGGGCTGAAGCTTGAAGGGCTTTCGGGTCATGGCAAGGACCTGGACTTCGCTCCAAGGGTGACAGGAAGTCTTCGGAAGGTGTTCCGTCTGATTTAATATTTAAGACGTCACCCTGGCTGCCATGTGGAGGATCATCTCGGGACACAGAAATGGAAGCAGGGAGATGGTGGGGTGTGAGGGAGGGGCCAGGCAGAACCCCCGAGGGGGCTTTGAATAAGGGAGAGACAGCGCAGAGGGTAAAGCCCAGCAACTTGCCTCCCCAGGGTCACAGGGTCATCGCCTTGGCTAGGGCACATGGGATGTGGGGCCTGGGGACCCTCACTCAGCCCAGGACCGTGTCATTCTCATCACCGGGGCTACCGCATGGCAATGAACTGGTTGGGCTGTGTCTCAACTCAGAGGCCGTCGTGAGGACCCCGTGGTTCCCAGGGCCTGAAGCTGCGTCCCCTGCAGTCACTCTGTATCTCTCACAGCTCTGCGTGTCCAGCCGCCCAGAGCGGCCGTGTCTTATCTGTCCCAGTAGACGCTAGGTGTCTGGGGGCGAATCCGCAGCTGCCTGTACCCACAGCACGTGGCACACGACATGTTGTGTGATCAATACTGAGCTGAATAAATGGCTGCGTGATTAGGCACATCCTAGCATCAGCTTCCCACGTCCAGTTTCCAGATTGGGTGCTAGATTGCAGTATTAAATTAAAATATTTTATTATGGAGGCCACAGCAAGGTAAAATAGTACTTTTCTGGGATGAACTGATGGGCCGTATGCACTTAGCCATCAGCCCAATGAAAAGAGAACAAGAGGAGACCAAGTCAAAAGTCCTCTGTTCTCTCGGGAGAACAGAGAACAATTCCTATAATTGCCAGGTCTACACAGGGCTCTCACCAGGAACAGCCTGCTCTAACTCTAGGGACAAAAAGCCTCACTGTTTTAGGTTTCGTCTCTGTCCTTCTGACGCTGACCAAGCCTGGCCTTCCTGATAGGAACAGAGTTCCTTGAGACCCTTGGAGGAAGTTGCACGTCTGCAGTGCTGGCCCCGGGCAGAGAGTTAGGAGAGCGTCATCTAGAGCATCCCAGTTACCTCCACCCCCTAGCCTGTCATCGTTCTCCGCAGCCTGACCCACTGCTATGCGTCTCTGTATCTCGTCATCACTCTCTGTCTTCCCTGCTGTGGTGGAGGCACCCCGACGGGCAAGGGCTTTGTTCTGTTCAGTGCTCCTTGTCAGGGATTCTGCCTGGCACATGGCAGGTGCTCATAATTTCAGTCCTGAGCTGTATAGTCTGCTGGCACCACGAAAGCTGAACGCTTATGTATTCGGTGCCCAGCCCATGAAGGAGCTGCACCTATGCACTGACGCTATTTTTTTGTCTTAAAAATTTATTTATGTGTAAATTTTTATTGAAATGTAGTTACAATGCTATGCTAGGTTCAGGGATTCAGCAAAGTGGTTCAGTTATATATATATATATATATATATATAAAATTCTTTTCTTTGCTTCCATTATAGGCTGTTACAAGGGATTGACTATAGCTCTCTGTGCTATACAGTAGGTCCTTGGGGGTTATCTCTTTTGTATATGGTAGTGTGCTTGCGTGCTCAATCACTCAGTCGTGTCCGACTCTTTGTGACCCCATGGGCTAGCCCGCCAGGCTCCTCTGTCCATGAGATTCTCCAGACAAGAACACAGGAGTGGGTTGCCATTTCCTACTCCAGGGGGTCTTCCCAGCCCAGGGATTGAACCCACGTCCCTTGCGTCTCCTTGCATCGGCAGGCGGATCCCTTCCCCCTGAGCCACTCGGGAAGCCCCTGTGTACGATAACGTGTGTATTTTAATCTATCCCTCCTTCCCTTCTCCTGTGGTAACCGGGAGTTTGTTTTCTATGTCTGTGAATCTATTTCTGTTTTGTGAGTTCACTCGTAGTCTTTTTTTTTTTTTTTTGATTCCACATATAAGCGATATCATATGGTGTTTGTCTTTCTCTGTCTGGCTTGCTTCCTCCAGTGTGATCATCTCTAGGTCCATCCACATCGCTGCAAATGTAAGCACTGCCACTTTTAAGAGCATAATGAAATAGTCACTCTCAGGATAATGACTCTTTTTCAGGATGGCGGTTTTGGCACCAGCCACATGCGTCAAATATGTGGCAATATTTGCTGCCGAAGCCAGAAGCTCGACCATCTGAGCAATCACAAAAACATAAACAGTTTCCAGCACAGCCCACGAGAGCGTGCAAAACCGTCCGAGTTCCATCGATGTTCCCTAAATTTCCACGTGTGCCTTCCACACACAGCCCACCACTGCTGGGTACTCGTTTATCTTGAAGGTGAAGGGTTTTCAGCATTTCAGATACACGGAGCACCTGAACAAGAGCCACGGAATAATCTTTTCTGCAGCAGCCAAATGCCAAGTCTTCCGATCAGGAGTCACTGGGCTCTGGTGATTGTGATAATTGCTACCTTTCCAAATTACAGTCTTAGAGCTTAGAGGAGAGCGGGGCATTCAACTCTCACTTTTTTAGCTCGGAAAGCTGAGGTTCAGAGGTTACTTCTGAATGTCTTCTGAGCTTTATGACTTTGGATTTGGAGAGGTGGGTTGGCAAAGACCACCTGAAGTTTCTCTGCTCATTCATTTATTCTAAAAATTTTAGATGTATTTAGAATTTTTTTCTATTTGGTTTTTTTCCTTTTTAAGAATTTATTTTATTGAAGTGAAGTTGATTTACAATGCTGTGTTCATTTCTGCTGTACAGCAAAGCGATTTGGTTATGCACATAAATTCTTTTTCACATGCTTTTGCAGTATGGTTCACCACAGAATATTGAATAGTTCCCTGTGCCACACAGTAGGACCTTGCTCTTTACCCACTCTACATACACGAGTTCCACAAACATAAACCGAGCACTTACAATGCCCCCAGCACGTTGGTAGACCCTTAATTCATCCATGCCCTGCTCTCAGAGAACTCAAAGGCTAGTAAGGAAGCCCAGCTTGGAAATAGAAGCTTACACGTCTAGTAGCATCCAGGAGGAACACACAGGCTGTTTTCATTCATTCACTCCACACACTCCTTGAGCTGCTCTACTAAGCCACGTGCTGGCCACTAAGAGGGAGTCCCAGCGTCGACTCCCCCATCGCTCCCAGCCTGGGGGTGGTGGCTGGGATGCCAGTGAGTCAGAGAAAGCCTCGGAAGAAAGAGTGGGAGTCTGCCAGGGAGACTGGGCATGGGGAATTGTAGTGAGAAGGAGCGGTCGCTGCAGAGGCAGGGGCGGTGAAGGGTGTGGGAAGTGGGCAGGGAGTGAGGTTGGGGGAAATGAAATGTAAGAGGGCAGGATGGGGGCAGTCAGGTTAGGAGGGTACGTCTGAATCAAGGTCAATATGCAGCCTGTTACTCTTCTCTGGATTCATCTTTTTTTTTGCTGCAACGCGTGGCATGCAAGATCTTAGTTCCCAACCAGGAATTGAACCCACACCCCCTGCAATGGATGTGAAGAGTCTTAACCTCTGGACCCCCGGGGAATTCCCCTCTGGCATCATCTTTTGCTTAGGAACTGCTCATCGGCATAGAGATTGTGTTCATCTACATCCTCCCCTAATTCTACCTGTACCCCCCACAAACTCACGCAGAAAGCCTCTCCATGTAATGACAGGGTAACACATGAAGCCTTCTGGTGGGCTTCCCAGGTCACTCATGGGTAAAGAATCCACTTGTAATGCAGGAGACCTGGGTTCGATCCCTGGGTCAGAAAGATCCCCTGGAGGAGGGCATGGCAACCCGCTCCAGTATTCTTGCCTGGAGAATCCCATGGACAAGAGGAGCCTGGCGGGCTACAGTCCATGGGGTTGCAAAGTTGGACAACCTGAAGCGACTGAGCGCACACGCACAAGCCTTCTGGTAGCGTGCAGCTCTGGATGAGTGATGAGGAGAAGGGGAGGATGTGTAGTTGCAGCCCCCATGTGGGAGAGAGGTGGTCCTGGGGAGGAGGGGAGTGCAGGTGAATGAGGGGAGTGCCAGATACCCCAGCGTCCAGTTCCAGGGACTCTCCTGGAACTCCAGTTTCCACCAGAAAAAGATGTTTATGAAAAAGACAGAACCTGAAAACCTCCTTCCCCTGAATTATTTTAAATAGGTAAATTACTTCTGCATTGCAGCAGAAATGAGCTATTTGATGTTCATCTTGCTAATTACAGTGACTAATTTATCGTTTGAAAGGAAGTTGATTGCTTGACTGGAGTCAGAGTGACCCGTGGTGTTTAAGAATCGCAGGTTTCAGCTCTCGGGTGTCTCTGCTTTCTCAAGCCCCTCCAGGCACGTCCACTTTGAAGGCCCGCATCCCTTTTGTGGGGTGGATGATAGAGCAGGTGCTTCATTAGTAAGGTCTTCCTGGGCTGCAGCCGGGGTCTCCCGATACTGAACTCCAAGGACGGGCTGACTGTGCAGCGGGCCCCCCCTTCTCTGGGCAGCCTTCCTTGTGCTGGTTTTATCTTCATTTTCCTTCCCTCCTGGTGAAGGCAGAGTCAACAGACCCGCTTCAGGCAAATAAAGATGCCCACTTGTAGCAACAATGGGGACATCTCTGGGATCCTAGGGACTAGAAAGGTTGACAGCATCATCAGAATGATCTAGCATGCATCGCAAGGAAAGCGCACCTTCCAAAGTCCACTCAGTGGTTTGACTGCTCCGAGTTTATAACATGAAGACCAGATGTGCCATCTTCGTTTCGAGAGACTGAAAAGAAAGATAGCTCTGTGTGCGTGTCGGGTGGCATGCGTGTGAGGTCAGTTCCGCCAACGCCTGGGGAGCACGCAGTGAGTGCCCAGGCTCCAGGCTGGCACTAGAGGTACAGGGAGAAGCGGGATTCTGCAGACAGTCCTACTTGGGGACAGAGACACGAGAGCTGGTAGACTCAGTGATAAGGTAGGGTCATCAAGCGCCCTGGGGATATGGTGGGGACAGCGACTAACTTTGGGAGCTGGGAATACAGTGTAGAGGGGGGATGAGAGAGGGACAAGGGAAGTTACAGAGGAAAATGACATGGGATCCGGGCCTTGGAAGAAGATTTACCTCCCTGGCTAACAGAGGAAATGTAAACACGGTTCGCTTTCTTTCCGAGTAGAATAGACCAGGCGTGTGAATTTGTCCTGGCATCATTGACACTTGACTGTGAATCTCTAATAGCCACGTTTTTGGCATTTGTGAGAACCATCTTCCTAGGTTTCACTGTTTCGTGATTTTTAATTTAACAGCGGGTGAATACAGGGTGGTTGCTGAAAAAGTCACCCTTTATATAAATACAGAAAGTCGATCTCCTGTAAGTCTCCCCTTCTGCCCCCACTTCCCCCAATTCCCTGTGAGAAGTTTGGCGTCAGTCTTGTATCTTTCTCTGCATCTCTGCAAGCAGAAACATATCTGTTGATTGTCTCCTGAGAGTGCATACAACTGTTTGATTCTGGAATTGCGGAATTAAGAGGAAACAGGCTGGGACTTCCCTGGCGGTCCAGTGGCTGAGACTCCATGCTCCCAATGCCGGGGGCCCGGGTTCAATCCCTGGTCAGGGGTCCCGCATGCCACGACTAAGACCTGTTGCAGCCAAATAAATAAATATTTAAAAATACAAAATAAGAGGAGGCAGGCCTGCCAATTTGAAGACTCACAGACGGAGACCCCGAAGGTGAAGTGACATGTCTAGACATTAGGAGGACAGCTGAGAGGCCTTTGTTTGGTATCTAATGTCCTTCCCCTAAACCCCGCTACTCTGCTTCTGAGGGACTGGCTCTTTTTATCCTTTTAAAGGAAGGCCAAGGTCTCGGACGTGGACACTCTTTCCAGTCCATAGGAGGTATTCTTAGTGGCAGACCTGCAAGTCAGAGTTCCATTGTCTTATTGCCCTGAGCTCACCCTTTTCTGCGTGTCCCTAGGGGCCTCCAGCCCCTGCAGCTGCCAGGCAGCTGAGCTGGGAGGCTGCCCAGGTGTGTCCAGTGAGGAGCGGACAAGGGACCAGGTTGAAGCATCTCCTCCAAGAGCTCCCAAAGACATGTGGGTTTCTTTTTTTTTTTTTCCTTCTTAAGATAATGAAAAGTGTTCGGGCATTTCCCTCCTTGTGAATATCCAGTAAACCCCAAATCATAAACAGTACCTGGGTCAGGAGATAAACTCCAGTTGTGATAGAGCAGAGGAGGGGCGTGCTCAGAGCTGCCCCTGAGCGTTCCTCTCGGACCCCACGCCTTTCTCCCGGTTTCTGAGCTTCTCCTCCCTTCCCTGGTCCTGGACCAGAGACAGGCTGGCAAGGGAGCCGAAGGGTGATTTCCCGCCAGGGTGACAGCCATCACCTCGGTTCTTTCTGGCTTCCGATGCGTTAGATCCAGGATCATGTATTTTTAGCAGACCTTTCCCACCAAGCGGTCACACAATATCTGGGTCAGGAGGAGGCTGCAGGTGGGGGGCCTGCCCTCCCGTCAGCTGGTTCCCACACAGGGCTTAGGCTGCTCTCTGGGGTTTCCAGCCTAGAACGGTCTCTCGACTCTGGTAAAGGTGGCACCTCTTGGGCCTGTAGAACTCAGGGATGTGTGTGCTCAGCCTCCCACACAGTCTCTGGTCCTAGATGTGCAGGAACCCCAGTGGGCCGCCCATCCTCTCCCACCATAGCCAGCGCCCAGGGTCACCCCCAGCTCTGCCTCGGCTTCTCTGACAGCCTCTTCTACCCTTACCCCGTGGCTCCCTCCTACCCAGCCCCTGGCTTTGTTTTTTTAAATTTTAAACTTTCGCACCTATAGAAAAGTTCCATGAACAGTACAAAGAATCCTCTGTCAGCCAGATCCTCTGACCTTTCCTGTCTGTCAATGTGTAACATATACAGAGATGGTGTCATTCGCCGTCACTGCTAAACATCCGGTGGGTACCATATGGAAGTCAGGACACTTTCCCGCATAATACAGGATCTCTCCAGGAGTACACTTCGGGCTCACTTGTCATGTCTTGTTGGTCTCCTTCGATCTGGAATGCTTCCTCAGTCTTGGCCTGTCTCACCTTCTTGCCCATCTTCCATTCTGTACTTCGAACCCCAGCTGTGTCTGCAGACGTTTGCTGGTGACCAGGCTGAGGCCATGCATTCTTGGCAGGGTCCCGTAGAAATCAAGCTCTCTTTCCATATCCGAGGACGTTAACCTTGATATTGGTGTCTGCCAAGTTTTTCTGCTGTAAAATCATTGATTTTTCCCTTTGTGGTTGCTCAGTATTTTCTCAGGGAGGAATATTCCCATGTATTGCCAACACAAGTCTGTTTCCCGTCAGACTTCCAGCCACCATTCTTGGCAAAGACGGCTAGTTTCTGCCTGCGTTGGTTACCACTGTGATGGTTCCAAGGAATGCTTCTCCATCTTCGTCATTCCTTCACATTTATTAGCTGATATTCCACTGAAGGATAAGCTTTCCCTTCTTTCTTACTGATTCGTTTTTTCATTATTTATTTATACCTGTTCAGACTCATGGGTTCATTTGATGGGTTGTAGTCTGATACTCGCGGATGTTCAAATCTGAATCAGGCCACTAGCAGGCTTTCCAGGACGCTGGCTTCTGTGTTCTCTGACATGTCCACATCAGTCTTTGATTTCTTTACTTTATGGTGCAAGTTATCCCAGGGTCATTTTGTACTGTCCCTGCCCCAGTCCTGAATCACTCACTTTTCCAAGGCCTCTGTTTCCTTTGAGTGGAGCCTGGTTTGTAGACACCAAAATCTGGCCACTCAGGGTGCCCATTACTGCTGCTTTCACGTGTGTACACGCATCTATATCGACTTCTACATCTGTCTGTGTGTGTGTTTTTAAAAATCCCTGAGATCAGGCCAATGCTTCTAATATTAATCCAAGACCTCAGGGCTCTGCCTAGTCTTTCCTCTTTCCAGGGTTTAAATTTCTTCCGACAGTGAGAAGCCTGACTCCACTGATTTGCACCACCTTCAAAGAGCTTGTTCATTTGCTCTATGTACCCACCTCCCAAGCACTCCAGAGCAGCCCCCGCCTCCCTCTCGGATGCCTCTGCAAGGCACCCCTCTGGCTCACCGTCCTGCACGCTCAGATGCCAGCATCTTCCGACTGGCGGGTGAGGGAAGGGAAGAGGAAGAAAAGGGAAGATGGGAACATCTCCGTTCCCTTTCGATTTTGTTTCTGTTTGGACCGAAAACTTAATGCAGGCAATTTGAGGACAGGCCCCAAGATTTACATTGTTGTAGTCATTTCTTTGTCAGAAGCTTAGTTCAAGCCCTTATCTCCTGAGCCCAGGATAATAGTCGCCTCGTCTCATTGTCTCCTTGGCCTTTGGTTTCCGTGGTCTCTGCCTCTCCTTCTTACCTGACCCTTTCTCTATTTCCCATCAATTTCAGGATTCAGATGAGGGATGGCCACCATTTTGACCTTTTTGTTTCTCTCCAGTGCCCCATTCAGATTCTTATTTCCTGCTCTGTTTCAGGGCGGCAGACCTGCAAATATATAACGTCAGTGATCTTGCTCCACAAATAAGAACCAATAATAGAGCAAAGCCAGAGGTCACAAATGCATCAGCAGGTTGTTATTCAGGAAATTAAGCTTCTGTAACATAGAGTAGAATACTTACCTTCTCTGGACGGATATAACAAGCTAACAGAGGATCCAGAGTGAACGGGAAAGTGGGTATAACGTATAAGAACTAGGTGTGTGATGCTCTGTGTGCACGTCCTTGTCTGTTATGGGAGAGGCTCTCACTGTTTGCCGACCACCTGAAGGCAAGTTACCTAGAAGCCCCTCTCCGGCTTCTTCTTGTTCCCCTCTGGGGTCCTTGGCTTCTTGGCTTTCTCTGCCGCTACTCTGGCTTGTTCTTCCAGGACTCCACTCCTTTCCTTCCCCATCAAAGCTTCCCCTGCCCAGGGCTCCATTGCCTCTGGCGGTAGCACAGCCAATTAATTAACCTGATAAGTCCAATCAATAGTAAGGTAGTAGGTGTTTATGAATAAAAAGGCCATGCTTCCCAGTCGCTACAGGAGCAGACATTGCTTAGCTCAGAGAAAAGGGGTAGGGGCTAGAATCATGAGTTTTGGGGGGCAGTGGGGTGGGAGGGGCAGGTGGGCACGAGGTCCTTAGGACACAGCCAGAAACTGTACCCGTGCGGGCAGGACCGGCTGTGTGTGCAGGTGAAAGGATCACCAAGTGTGAGAAAAGGTGTGGAACACAGCACGTCCACACCAGCACACCAGCGTCAGCCTTGGAGGTGTTCTGGAGTTTCCAAAGAGGCCAAGGGTCTCCGGACACCGTGGCCTCTCCATCTGGAACAGTCCTCTACTCTGGACAGGACGAGAGTTTGAATTTCCTGTGACACGTCTCCTGTATTTGTACGTTGAGAAATCAATTAGCGTAATTGGGGCAATCAGAGACATGAAACAGAGGGATCATTTACTGAGAACAAATGTCTAGAATTGTCTATTTTGCCAGTGGAATTTTTCACAGTTGGTACAAGAAAATACTGCAAATTAAATCATTCAGGCTGAGTGACTTTTTTCCCCTTTCTCCTTAAAAATGTTAAAAGAAACACAGCCTGGCTGAGATCTCCTCTCCCTCCCATCAGACAGATTGCTGCTCAGAAGAACCCACTAAATTGACATTTTACCTGAAAAAAAAAAAAAAGAGCAAAGGCAGATGAACAACCCCAGGTGTGAGTGCTTGGCATAAATCTTTTTGCCAGAAAGATACTAAAATGGTTGTCTGCCATGTTAAGACCATGTGGGACAAGATCATATGGCGGCCAGGTGGCCTTGGAGACTCAGGATAGAGTTTCTAGGATGTGAAAAGCTTCAAAGAACACTGCTCCCACCCTAACAGCAAAAAAAAAAAAAAAAGCCTGGATACTCTGCAGAATTACAGTTTCCCCTAAGCCTATCAGAAAGCTGAGATCTCAAGGCAGCAAGGTTGGCCGAATTCTCAAAAGAGACAAGCCCTCCTAGGAGAGGCCACCGTTTCAGTTTTGGTAGATCCAGGAGAGAAAAGCAGTTGCCATAAAGCCGACGTCTTAACAGATTCTTGGCTAGCAGGCCAGCGTGGCTGCAGTGTGTCTGGAACCTCAGACCTCTACGAGGTGCTCCTGAGAAATACTGGAGTAAATCAGATCAGAGAGCGTCCCTGGGGAGCAGAGAGCTCGCCACAGGATAGCAGGTGTTGCCTGCGACTGTGGGATCGGGGTGGAGGGGACCACAGACAAAGCCTTGCCTGCATTCTAGACTTTTCATTTAAGTGAAGCAAAAATAGAGTCTCTCCCCTTCAGACCCCAGGCAGAAATCCCGTGTCTAGGGGAGAAGTAGTCACACTGCCTCTGCCTTTGGTGAGGGTGGGAAAGCTTCCAGCCCCAGGACACAGCCAGAGACCCCTGCAGGAAAGCGGGGGCACAACCTCTGTACCCCTAGGGAGGGCAGGAAACTGGGGCCAGTAACTGTTTTGTACCAAGAAAAAAAAAGCAGAGGTCTGCTTCTGCTAGTGGAGGAAGAGCAAGGAAGTGTCACTCAACACCAAGTATAGAGACAAGGCATGTTTTGCTGCTATGGAGAAGAGGGGAAGAAATGATGAAAAAAAAAAAACAACTTCCACCTTTCAGGTCCAAGAGCAAAGCCTGCCTAAGGCTGAAGCTGGGCCAGGACAGAAGAGAAGCTCTCTGCTCCAACCTTGTAACAAGGAAGAATGTAGGACTGCAGGGAGGGGGGCAAGAGTGTGGAGAAAGACCCCAGTGGAGGCACAGGCGTGCCAGGATGCGCTGGAAGCTGAGGGGAGATCGGGAACACAGAATAGGCCTCTGGCATCCCAGCTCCGGCTCTGGACTCAAGGTGACAGAAGCCTGCCAAAGGCTGTGTGCGCCAGGAGTCACCAAACACCCAGGCGCAGGCCAACTCCTGAGTGCATTGACCCAGCTCCCCCACCCCCACTCCTGTGCTAACAGCTTCTCAGAAGAAGAGGCATGCCCATTTCCAGACACAAATTACTTCAGTCTCTACTGTTCTTCTGTGTATAATGTCTGGCACTCAATTAAAAATTACTATACACACATGCACCCAAAGTAAGAGAAAACAAAGCATTGTCAATAGACAAAGCCATCAACAGAACCAGACTCAGAGATGACGACCTGGAGGTTGGAACTATCAGATGGACTTTAACTGTGCTTAATATGGATCCAGTAGGGAAAATGGACACTATTCACGAACAGAGGAAATTTTAGCAGAGGGGTGAAAACTGTAGAAAGGTCTTAGTTGCTCAGCTCTGTCGCAGTCTTTGTGACCCCGTGGACTGTAGCCTGCCAAGCTCCTCTGTCCATGGAATTTTTCAGGCAAGAATACTGGAGTGGGTTGCTGTTTCCTTCTCCAGGGGATCTTCCCAACCCAGGGTTTGAACCCACATATCCTGTATTACAGGCAGATTCTTTATCATCTGAGCCACCAGGGAAGCCCCAACTATAAGAAAGAGCCCAGTAAGAAATGGGCTAGATTGTAAGAAATGCTAGAAATTAAAAAAAAAAAAAAACTTTCTTGGCGATGAGAAATTTATTCAACAGGCCCAAGAGTAGACTGGACACAGCTGAGAAAAGAATCAAGAACTTGATGATAAGTCTATAGAAATGATCGAAACTGGAGGAAAAAAGGAAAAGAGTAATGAAAGAGAAACAGAACCGAGCAGGAAAGGGCTGTGGAACAAAATCAGTTGGTTTAACGTGTGTGTAGGTGGAGACCCGGAAGCAGGTGTCTTTAAGAAGAGGAATTGGCAAGCTGGCATTTTCCTGAGAAAGGCACGTGTTAGAAAACAGCCACAAGTAGCTGCTGCTTTGCTCCCCAGTTTCTAATTTAGTTGAACCTTTTCCTCTAATATCCCTCCATCTCCTTCTTGTTTATCTTCTACACCCAGTTATTTGAGTGAAGGAATAGGTGATTTCTCCCCACAGTCCCCCTCAGTAGCCTGTCTGCCATTTGGCACGGAGTGGAGTCATTGTCAGGTTAGCTGGACCAGCTGCAAAGGTTTGAGGAAGATTCAGCAGCCTTTTACTTGTAGCCAACATCTTGGCAAATAGATGGGGAAACAATGGAAAGCGTGAGAGACTTTATTTTGGGGAGGGGGGGCTCCAAAATCACTGTAGATAGTGACTGTAGTCATGAATTAAAAGACGCTTGCTCCCTGGAAGAAAAGCTATGACCAACCTAGACAGCATATTAAAAAGCAGAGACATTACTTTGTTGACAAAGGTCCGTCTAGTCAAAGCTATGGTTTTCCTAATAGTCATGTATGGATGTGAGAGTTGGACTATAAAGAAAGCTGACCACTGAAGAATTGATGCTTTTGAACTGTGGTGTTGGAGAAGACTCTTGAGAGTCCCTTGGACTGCAAGGAAATCCAACCAGTCAATCCTTAAAGAAATCAGTCCTGAATATTCATTGGAAGGACTGATGCTGAAGCTGAAACTCCAGTAATTTGGCCACCTTATGTGAAACTGACTCATTAGAAAAGACCCTGATGCTGGGAAAGATTGAAGGCAGGAGGAGAAGGGGACGACAGAGGATGAGATGGTTGGATGGCATCACCAACTCGCAAGCTCCAGGAGTTGGTGATGGACAGGGAGGCCTAGCGTGCTGCAGTCCGTGGAGTTGCAAAGAGTCGGACACGACTGAACGACTGAACTGAACTGATCAGCTTGAACCTTGATTTAACTCCAATACAGCACACGGATCCTGATTTTAAAGGGGTGGTAGATTACAGTCCGCCTCTGTCCATAGTTACAGCTAAGAACAAGAAGCTCTCAGAATTTGCACCCCTCCCCTCTTTGTATTTGAGCAATAACAAATCTGCTGAAATAAAAAGGTAGTATGAAATGAGGTGTTTATTCATAAAACACTCTTGAAATACTGAAAGTAGTCTCCTATACAGACTAGCTGTGCCTCTAATAAGTCAGTTGTACAAGTTTCTTCGTGTACATGTGCAGTAAAGTCACTTTCAGGCTTTCAGTGACTTCAGCTGCTGGAGGTGAGCAGTCATCCACCCGCTGAGCCCACCTACTGGACAAGACTTGCTGCAGTTGGTCTGGGGGTTTGTGCATCCCTTGTATTCAGCTGCTTCACAGAAGAAAGAGGAGGGCGCTTGATGAGAATGGCTGGGGACATGGTTTCTAGAATTTGAGCTCATGGGTTTGGAATTCAAACTCGCGTTGCCATTGTCAATGGACTTGCGCCCGTGGCTGCGTGCAGGCTGCCCTGAAAAGACCTCCATGAAGCTTTCTGACCCCTTTAACCAAGCAACTCCTTTCTCGTCTGTGCTACATGGTCCTATACCTGCATTTGGGGCATTGTTCACATGATTTCTCATTTGTCTATGCATCTCTTTTCTCTACAAAACTGAGTCCTTCGAGACTCAGGGTTTGTGTTTCAGGCCTCCCTAGCACCTAGCACGGTGCCACGCACGGAACAGGTCCTCAGTAAATGTCTGCAGAAGCGGATTAAGTGTGTGCTCGGCCTGAAGCGACGGTCGCTGGGACAGGAGTTTGTCACAGCCGTGACCAAACCTCTGGAGCCTTTTGCACACTTCTCATAGCTGTGCCATGTGGGGCTTACCCTGGAGTCCTGGTGAGGGCGCTGCATTCAGATCATCCCAGAAATGGACTTGAAAGTACCTTAGGGTGACTGGGTTACAAAGTGAGAAAAATGAGCCATCAAGAAGACATCTTTGAACCAGGAGCTGAGGTGGAAGCTGAGTAGAGTATTGGAGACGCTGATCTATTTAGACCATCCTTGTCTTCTGCCAGAGTGCAGCTTCGGGAGGGGCATGTGACTTAAGGAGGGAAGCAGAGGGGCTTCCTCGGGACCAGGGCAGCGAACGAGTAAAATCCTGGGGACCATCTACAGGGCTCGTGGCCAGCCCCACGGGGATGCTTACGGTGACTGGGAAGTCCCTCTAGGCTGCCTGGTAATCACAAAGGACAACCGTGCTTTCATCGTCTATGAAAAGAGACATAGTAGTCCCTCCGGTTGAAAAGAAACAAAAACGCAAACCCTTTCTTCTGGGGAATCAGTTAGCTCTGTCTGTGGCGGTGCCCTAGAAAGGCTGTGTGACCTGAGCCAGGCATTTGACTGTTCCAGGCCTCCGTTTCCTCAGGATCCAGAGATCTCCAGCATCCTGCTGGACACCGGCCTTCTCCGGGCAGATAGTACACTGACCCTGAGGCTCCAAAGAGCAGGGACAGTCACCCTGGGGCTTTAGCAGTAAACATGAGTGTTTTCTTTCTAGACTTGCCACTTCCCCAGCTTTGAGGCATATTCAGGGCCAGTAACTGCCCCCGGAAGGTGATTGCAACCCACAGCACCACTGAAACCCTAGCAGTCAACACACACACACACACACACACGCACGCGCGCACACACACACACACACACACCCACCATGCACAAGCACAGCCACAGCCGAGACCGCTGCGGTGAGCAGACTGCGATTCCCATGACCACACACACGATCCTGAGTACCCGCGTAACCACGCTCAGCATGCCTGCGCTCAGCACACTGAACCTTCCAGACTAGGTGGCTGTTGGGTGTGTAGACGGGATTGCAGATCACAGTGCTGGTGAGGGAGAGGGTCTTCTGCCGTGAAGACCCACCCCAGTACTGAGTCAGGATGCAAAGCTGGAGAGTGGCTCCTGGGGCCACTAGCAGGTCACCTGACAAATTGCTTTTCTGCAAGTCTGTGTTTCCAAGATGATTTGAGGGGGGCTGGTGTACTTCAACCCCGAGCTGCCCTCAAGCCTACTCTTGGCTGTCTTCTGATACCCAAGGCACCTGTTGTATTTGCCGCATCCAAGACCCGACGTAAAGACGGTCTCATACACGTCCTTACTCTCGGGTCCCCCCTCCCGTCACGAGGCACCTGTGTCGCGTGCCTGCAGTGATCGCTCAGCACTCTCCTCTGTGGTTTTAGCAAAGCAACAGGACCCATCTGTTCATGGGTGGGGACACTACCACTCCCAGGCAGGATATGTGTGGTTTAACTGGAACCTTCTGAAAATGGTGCCCGGATGCAAAGTGAAAGTGGGTGTTTCGGGACCCCGAGGTGGAGCTGCAGAGGTGTTTGAAGATGGGTGAGCCAGAGACCCCTCCGCTCACATCAGCAGGAACCAAGTCCCTCCATCCTTGTGGCGAGGGTCTTTCTTACTGGCCAGAGCCCGAGGTGGCCCCGGGGCACCCCCTGAAAGGGGACGTGTGAGCACAGGGTTGAGCAGCAGAGGAGACAGGGAGGGGAACGTGGGAAGAAGGGAGAATTGCTGGTGGGGAAGGAGGTGGCTGGAGATCACTGACTGATGAAAACCATTCTCTATGTGGAACCGAGATCTCCTTCTGCATTGGAACTGACAGCCATCATGTAGTCACTTATCTGTGCTCTGAGTAACTCCCTTTGAATTCGACTTTTGCCAGGAAGTTTTGAGATATCTGAGTGCAAGGGCAAATGAATCAGAGGGAGAGGGGGACCACTGGGGCTGACTGGCTCCTGACTGTAGGACCCAGAGGAACTCCACCGGGGCAGCTGGAGCGTCAGCTGCTGACTGAGGGAGTTCTGCTTTTGTGGACTGATGATTGGGCCTGAAAAATGTTTGCTTGTTTTTTTTTTCCCCCTAAAATTTAACTGTCAGACAAGTTTTGATCCTATTTGAAATGCCAAGGTAGCCAAGGGGCTATTTTATTTCACTGAAGTATAGTTGTTTACAACATTGTGTTAGCTTCGGGTATATACCAAAGTGATTCAGTTATACATGAGTGTGTGCTAAGTCGCTTCGGTCATGTCTGACTCTGTGACCCCATGGACTGTAGCCCTCCAGGCTCCTCTGTCCCTGGGATTCTCCAGGTGAGAATACTGGAGTGGGTTGCCATGCCCTCCTTCAGTGGATCTTCCCGACCCAGGGATGGAACCTGAATCTCTTATATCTCCTGCTTTGGCTTGCAGGTTCTTTACCACTAGCACCACCCCGGGAACCCCTATATATTTACATATATTTTCAGATTCTTTTCCATTATAGGTTATTGCAAGATGTTGAATATAGCCCCTGTGCTGTACAGTAAACCCTAGCTGTTTATGTTATATGTATAGTCTTTTGTATCTGTTAATCCCACATTCCCAGTTTATCCCTCCCCAACTTCCTCTTTGGTTAATCATACATTTATTCTGTGTCTGTGAGCCTATTTGTTTTGAAAAGAGATTCATTTGTATTATTTTTTAGATTTCACTTATAAATGATATCATATACTTTTTCTCTCAGACTTATGATATACCCTAGAACTATTTTTTAGATAAATTATTGGCTTTATTTTATTATTATTTGGCCACACTGGAAGGGTTGTGTGATTTTAGTTCCCTGACCGGGGATTGAACCTGCACCCTCGGCAATGAAATCAAGGAGCCCCAGCAGCTGGACTGCCAGGGAATTCCCCCAAGGGGCTATTTTAATACTAACTCTTGTGTAGAGGAAATCTTACAGCCAGATGATTGATGGTATTTAGTTTTCCGATGACCTTCTTCCAAAATGCATTATTTTACTAAACATCCATCTAGCTCTACAAATGCTTAGGAGACCCGGGTGTTGCTGCTTTGCCGTTTCTGGTTGCTGCTGTGAAAATTAACCAGGGGGTTAAAGCTAGACCATCCCAGTTAAGTGGTGCTTGCGCCCGGCTAAGATGTGAATTTCAAGGTTGCTGCTGGTTTTATGAGAGCTTCCACACTTCATTCACACCCGAGGGTGGGGGGCTTGTTACCACCCTCTTTCTTTCCATCTGACTCGCTACAGAAACCCTGCTCTGGAGCCAGCCTGGCTCAGTCCTGAGCCTGGGTAGACACCCCTACGGGGTCCCTCGGGTCTCCCCTTCCGGCCCTTTCGCTTCCCCTCGGGGGCAGGGGCCTCAGGACACATGGACCCTCTAACCCCACCCTCCCTGCCTCTCTGCTCTCCACAGAATGGGTTGAACGGCTTACATCTGGCCTCTAAAGAAGGCCACGTGAAGATGGTGGTTGAACTTCTGCACAAAGAGATCATCCTGGAAACCACAACCAAGGTACGTCTCTTGGGGAGCCAGAGCTCTCCCCTGAAATTCACGCGTCGCCCCAAACCCGCAAGCCAAAGAAACCGGTCCTTCATGACAGAAACCCAGTCCTGCTTCTGAACGTCTCTCCTCCGTTCAGTTGCTTCCTAGGTCTATGAGCCCCTGAAGTCACTTGGAAAGCACAGGATCCCATTTCCACAAAATTCGGGGGGACTTTATCCTCATCACTAGACTATAAACCTAAAAACACAACCCCTCTCCCAGTGGCTTCACGCTGTCCCAGGCTGAGAGCACTGGAAGGTCCACAGGCAAGCGCCTCGTGCCCAAATCCTCGCTGAGGTGCTTTGTACTCTGTGACCTTAAGCGAGTGACTCAGCCAGTGAGAGGCCTTAGTTTATGCATCTTTAAAATGGGGATTCTCATAGTCAGTTGCAGGATTGGTATGAAAGTTAAACATGGTACTGTATAGAAAATGTCTACATAGAAAGAAATAAGTATTGGTGACTATGTCATTTGTAAGGGCTTCGGAAGAATCCAGATCCCTCCCGTTCATTCTTCTCCAGCAGGTTCTTGATCATTTCGAGATCTTGCTCCTTGATCACTTCCAAACCCATCTGCTCTCTTTACTGGGTCCCTTGAACAGCGAACAGAGTTCTTTTTTACTCCGAGCATGGCTGGCATCACACCTCTCGTAACAGGAGGCTTCTCCCCAAAGCAGTAGATTATAAACACCAGTGACTCAAGTCCAGAAACTACAACCATGAAATTGATGCATTGATACATGTTGCGAGTGCATTTATACATGTTGTGAAATCAGTTTCATTTCTTATGCATCTTATTTGTTTATTCAGCACCCTTCAGCCAGCGTTTAAAGACAAACAACATTAAATCAAACAATCACCTCTGTTTACCATGTCCTTTGTTACCTACGTCCTTCCTTTGTTACGTACATCCTGTGGGTTTTTTTTCCCCTTGGCTGGTCCCCTCTGTGTCTTATTTTTCTTTTGCTGTTTATTTAACGTGGCCTCGAGCACAGCGCTGATTTGTTTCACACAGCAAGCGTTTTGCTGCCTCTCGAGCTGAGAACAAGAAGAACAACATGTAGAGAACAGACATAATTTATGGTTATGAAGTGAGATACCAAAATATTATGAAAGTAGAATCGTCTCTGAGGTAGAAGTCTGTAATTTTCATGTCATTTCCCGAAGGTGAAGAGATCTCAGGGGTGAAATAGACTGACTTGCTCTTCCTGAGCGTGTACAGCGTATTTTATTTTCTAACCCCATGACAAACTGATTATTCACTGGAAGGACTGATGCTGAAGCTGGAGCTCCAGCACCTTGACCACCTGATGCAAAGAGCTGACCTATTGGAAAAGACCCTGAGGCTGGGATAGATTGAGGGCAGGAGAAGGGGACGACAGAGGATGAGGTGGTTGGATGGCGTCAGCGACTCGATGGACGTGAATTTGAGCAAGCTCTGGGAGATAGTGGAGGATAGCCAGGTGGGCGACTGTCCTTAGGGTTGCAAAGAGTCAGATATGGCTTCGCAACTGACAACAAATGACGGATACTGGCTGTTTCCACCCGCTTCCTCTGTGGGTAAAGGGTCTGCGGCTCTTTCTCTCCTGATGCTCTCGCCTACCTGGCTGCAAGCACAAGGCCGTCTGATAGGCTGTGGGGGACGGAGCGGCTGTGCTTTCTCTGGCATCCCCCCAGGAGCTGCAGAAACAGTACGCTCCAGCACGTTTTACGAGCTCCGAGTTTCCCCCTTTGATTGGTATTTTGCAAGCGAACACTTGGTGTGTCTTTGTTATTTATAGAGATGGTATAAGCCGGCGTGGTTTCTGAGGGCCCAACAGAGGGAGTTTAAAAAAAAAAGAGTGAAGCTGAAACCGTGGGCAAAGCAAGAATCACAACAGATTGGGGAATTGTAATGGGTCTCGCAAGCAGGAGCAAGATTAAAAAAAGACACGACTGAAAAGCCAAAACCAATATAGATTCCTAAACTGTGCTTAGAAATTTTAAAAGTGTGAAGCAAATGTGTTCCCTGCCTCCCACCTCCACCTCCAGAGGCCAGCTGAGCATCCAGGCTGGTGGTGATCGAACATCGTTGACCGCCCCCCCTACCCCCGCCCTCACTCAGCATCTACCACAGCCACCCACCCTGGCATGAGCTCTGGGACTCCCTGGAAATGGAGAAACTGGGTCTTTGTGGATCCAAATATAGCTAAGTAATTTTTCCTGCTGCTTTGAGGGCATGTTCCTTCACGCCGAGGGAGGGGCAGAGAAAAACCCATCTCCCTGTGACTCTGAACCCAAGGCTGGGGAGCTTTCTCCTGAGCCTTGCAGCATGTGCAAGTGTGTGGATGGGGGGGTCCCTTCCTCAACCTGGGCTGCCTTCGGCTCAGATCATGAAGATGTCACGGGCTGAGACCCACAGCTGGGCCCCGACAGCCCTCCCTGGCCAGCTTTCTCTACATGGGTTTATACAGTTGAGCCCTGCTGCAGTGGGTCAGGCAGGAAGGAGCAGATGGAAAGAAACATTTGATAACCCCTCCTGAGCTGGCCTGGTGCCTGGCACACACGTGCTCGGCCTGTGCAAATAATTGGATGGACACGGCGTGCCTCCTTCTAGGTGGGGAGGCCTGGAGGTCCCAGTCCTGATTCCTAGAGAAGGTTCTTGTGCCAGCACCCTGTTCCTCTCGGTACAGGGAATGAGTCAGACCCAGGTGCCAAGGCCTCTAAATGTAAGATCTTTGAACTTCTAAGAAAAATGATAAATTAGCATCTATATACTCATTTCTGGCTCTTGCTCTCTGATGGATATTTGAGAAAGAACCCTTTTGCTTATCCAAAAGGAGAAATCAGAAAGACAAGTTCAGGAGGTAACCAGGGGACACTCCTTCCTGAATCATGTCACACGGTAGAGACAAGAACCTGAGCCCTGAGGCTCTGGGGCAGCAGTGACCCGTGGGGGCCCCTCACCCCCCAGGCGCTTGGATTTGATGCTCAGACTCCCAGGGGAGGCACTTGGTTCCTAGTGACCGGTCAGTGGCCCCATCGCCAGGGCCGAATTTGAAATTCCAGTTCGGTGGGTTTCCCAAAATGCATTAGCAAGTGGATTAATTTAGTTAGAAACTAACTATAGTTAAAAACCATATGCCAAAAAAAGAAAAAGGGACTTCTCTGGTGGTCCGGTGGCTAAGTCTCTGTGTTCTCAATGCAGGGGGCCCAGGTTCAATCCCTGGCCAGGGATCTAGATCCCACATACTGCAACTAAGATGCAGCGCAGTCAAATAAAAATAATTATTAAAAAAAAAAACCATATGCCGCATCACCGACTCGATGATGTCATCATTGATGGACATGAGTGTGAGCAAGCTCCAGGAGTTGGTGTTGGACAGGGAAGCCTGGCGTGCTGCAGTCCATGGGGTCGCAGAGAGTTGGACATGGCTGAGCGACTGAACTGAGCTGATATGCCGCCTGAACTAGAAAAAGTGAGGTCGTGAGAAATCTCTGCTCCTCACGTAGCAGAGGGCCAGATGGGTGCAGCTGTGGTCCTTATTTGATGGACGTTGTCAAGTGCCTGCGGCTCCTGGAGCAGGGGTGCCCTTGGAGTCACGTGGGCGAGAGGGACTTCACAGAGAAGCAGGGAGGAGCCAGGCAGGGAGGCGGCGTCCTGGAAACAAACGACGCCTACAGGACCCGAGCCTGTGCAGAAAGTGCAGTTACATACACCCAGGACGGAGCCAGACAAGAAACCCTGCCTGTCCCCCCACCTTCTCAGAACCTGGCTTCCTAGTCTCTGCTCTCAGTTCTCAGCTTTTAAAAAGTTTACTTTAACCAGTCCCTCCCATCAGGAAGCTTACACAAGCCTCAGTCTCCTCCATCACAGGGCAGACAGAAGAAGCAAGAAAGAATCACAGTCCCATAATGACTAAAACCAAACCACGTTACAGAAAGTTAATCAGTGTGAAAAAGCAGAAAGTTACGCCCCGGGTTTTTGGGACGAGATAAAACCCCAGAGAAACAACTAAATGAAGTGGAGACAGGCAGCCTTCTGAAAAGCTGACTTTGAAACAGCTGTGACCCTCACTTTCGTCTAGCGTTCCTTCTGAGAAAGGACTCTCTCTCCTCTCTTGCCTGCTGATCTCTGACTCACGGTATTTTATTATTCATATTTTTTGTTTGGATTTTCTGTTGCCAGATTTTATTTTGTTTATTCCCCGCCCCCCCGACACACACACACTAATTCCGTATTTTTTATTCTCTTCATATATGTTACATAGTCCGTTTTATTACCTTCCCCACCCCTTCACCTATGTCGACGGGCTTCCCCTGGTGGCTCAGCGTTAAAGAATCTGCCAGTAAGGCAGGAGATGCAGGTTCAATCCCTGGGTTGGGAAGATCCCCTGGAGGAGGGCATGGCAACCCACTCCAGTACCCTTGTCTGGAAAATCCCATGGACGGGGGAGCCTGGTGGGCTGCAGTCCGTGGGGTCGCTAAGAGTCAGACACGACTGAGCAACTTCACTTTCACTTTTCTCTTTCATGCATTGGAGAAGGAAATGGCAACCCACTCCAGTGTTCTTGCCTGGAGAATCCCAGGGACAGCGGAGCCTGGTGGGCTGCCTTCTATGGGGTCGCACAGAGTCGGACACGACTGAAGTGACTTAGCATAGCATAGCATAGGCGACTAAACAGCAGCAACCCTCCCGCTTCTGCCTGATGCTTCACCCCTCATCCCCTGCCCGCTCTGGTCCAGCCTCTGGTCGGTGGGTGTTACCGTCATGGCACAGGGTGCTGTCCCACGGGATCTGCAGCCTCCTTTGTCCCGGGCCTCATGGGGCTCCATGCCATCCTGCAGAGCCACAGCCTGCGAGTAGCTGGTCATCCAAGGAGCCGGCTTGCCTGGCAGTGCTTCAGCGGGTCTCCGCTGATGATGGGACCCTGAGCCTGCATGCAGCCGATCAGCTGAGAAGGAGGCGCTCTTATTCCAGAGCATTGTTTTTTCAGGAGGACAGGAAGCATTTCCCTCCCCGGGCTTCCGGTGCCGCTCACGAGGTCTGGTGGGTCAGGCACAGGAGTGTATGCTGTGTGCCCCCTGGGGCCACAAAGGAAGCCTGCTGCCTGCCCGGGGCTGGCGCATGTTTCCCCCAGCTGCGGCAGGCCCCGGGAACCTCCTGTCCGCCCCTGTGTTGCAGAAGGGGAACACGGCGCTGCACATCGCGGCCCTGGCGGGTCAGGACGAGGTGGTCCGGGAGCTCGTCAACTATGGCGCCAACGTCAACGCCCAGTCACAGGTGATGCTCGGGCCCCGGGGGCTGGTGGGGCTGCCCATCCGCTTCACCCCGGGGAGTGGAGGGGGGTACACACACTGTGTGGCCAAGTCCGTGTGTATTCAGGCATCTCCAAACGCTTTCTTGCCTTTTCCTGCTTCAGTGGGCATTCTGAGCACGGTGGGCTGGGTCATTGTGGACCCTGTTCCTGGAGTTGAATAATATGTCTTGTTTAGCTGTGTCTCGTCTATGTATGGAGAGGCATTATGGCGGGGTGGGGGGGAGTGTGAAGAAGGGAGTGAAATTAGTGGGCCGTGTGTGTGCACAGAAGAGGCTGACCATTCTGGGAGGGGCAGAAGCAGACTTCTGGGGAGGGTCACCCCACCTGGAGGCCTTTTGCAGTAACCCCGCTTCGCCACTGCAAAGTGTCATGAGTTTTGACAGCTGGAGACACAGGTGGGAATGCTGCCCCCAGGGCTGGGTGGAAACAGGATATTGGAAGAGCCGTCCTTCAGTTTGGAGGATTTTGCACCGGTTTTAGCACCATCAGTCCATGGGGTTGCTAAGAGCCGGACAGGACTGAGCGACTTCACTTTCACTTTTCACTTTCATGCATTGGAGAAGGAAATGGTAACCCACTCCAGTGTTCTTGCCTGGAGAATCCCAGGGATGGGCGAGCCTGGTGGGCTGCCGTCTATGGGGTCGCACAGAGTCAGACACGACTAAAGCGACTTAGCAGCAGCAGTGACATGGCTGGATTCCAATGGCTTTTCCTCTTGGTTTACAGAAAGGCTTTACCCCCCTGTACATGGCAGCACAAGAGAATCACTTGGAGGTGGTTAAATTTTTGCTGGAAAACGGAGCTAATCAGAATGTAGCCACAGAAGTAAGTACCTTGGGGATGTGGCCTCATGGCTGAACATGTCTTGGGGGGAGGATAGGGTCACAGGGGCATGGGTTCCTGGGACATGGCTTGGGATGCATCCTCTGTCGTGATGAGCATCCAGGGCACTGTCAGACCCTGCAAGGAGCTGAGAGACAAAGTCACAGGTGTTGTGGGATGCCCAGACACGTACCAGAGAAATTACCGCAGGGGTGAATCTGTCACTCCCACTGTGACCAACACTGGAGGCTGGGCAGGGGTGGGGGGCATGCGTGCATGTGGGTGACAGGTGTGCCTCGGACCTTTATAAGAAGTATAAACATCTTGCTCTGAGCCCACAAACACCTTTGGACAAGTCACTTGACCCTGAGTTTTGTCACTGGTGAAATGATGGAATCGGAGTAGACGAAACCAAAGCTTCTCTTGACTCTGAGCATCAGACGACTCAATGATTAGATGGATGTTTTCATTCTGCTTCGCCAGTTCAAGGGGGCCCTGTGCCCCGGTACACACCGAGGAGCTTAATAGCAGTAGCTCAGAATTGAAACCTCGGTGCCTGCTGTGGTTTCCAGCGTTTGGTAGGTGTTCAGTAATCTTTGTGAAATGAATGAAGGCCTGATTGTCGGCCATCCGTCCAGGGCCCTGTCCTGACACGGGGTGATGACGTGAGAGGGAGGGAGGCAGAGAGACAGGGCAGTACAGCGCTCAGTAAAAGAGCTCGGAACAAGTCATAAAGGAAAAATTAAGTGCTATAGGAGAATTATCGCACGTGCTGTGAGATGGCAGAGAATGCAAGTGGAGCCAAGGAAGGCATTAGGGAGGAGGCGGCGACTAAGCTGAGCTTGCAGGACGTGGAGGAGGGAGGCGCTCCCAGGCCGAGGGCAAGGGCCCTGAGCGCTGAAGCGCAGGTCCCGCCCTAAGGACGGAGCGGTCAGGTCGGTCAGCACACAGGAGTCTCTCCTCTGCCCCCCAGGACGGCTTCACCCCGCTGGCCGTGGCCCTGCAGCAGGGCCACGAGAACGTAGTGGCACATCTCATCAACTACGGCACGAAAGGCAAGGTGCGCCTGCCCGCCCTGCACATCGCAGCCCGCAACGACGACACGCGGACGGCCGCCGTGCTGCTGCAGAACGACCCCAACCCCGACGTGCTTTCCAAGGTGAGGCGCCCGGCGGGGCTGGGAGCACGCTGGGGCCCTGGTTGGGAGGCCTCGGGGGCCCCACGCATTCCCCGCTAGTTCCCTGGGACCAGCCCAGACCAGAGAAGCCCCAGTGTGCACCCCGAGCAAGCCGCGCCACGCCCGCCATTCGCAGCAGCCACACTAGCGCCACACTTTAAATCTCCCGGCAACGCGGAGAAACACGTGCTGGGTCATTCAGAGCAGCGTCCCGGAGAGACAGGAGGGGTGTCTGACCAGAGTAGGGCTTGGAATCCAGCGCCTGACCCCTGGTGGTGTTAGAATTGTATTCCAGCCCATTCCCCAGCCATCCCCTGGTAGAGGGAGGTGGGCGTCCCCACAGGGAGAGGGGACCCTGGAGCGGCTCCTGGGGGCCTGGCCAGCCCGCCATCTGCCCACGCTGTTCGATGTTCACACCGTCTGTAAGTTTAGGCTGTAAATGTCTCCCTCCCAGGGGAGATGATGTATTTGCACCAAGTCAGTCATGCAGCACCCCCCGCCACCCCCCACCCCGAAGTCATGGGGTTCCATCTGGAAAACTCTACCTAGGTTATTACTCGTGGGGCAAGGTCAGGAACAGAATAATGGTAAGGGACACACCAAAGGTCAGAGGTCTGCCTCGCCCACCCAGCTGAGTCATCGCAGCCCTGCAGCGGCTGAAACTGTCCCGAGGATTAAAGTCATAACCCCATAACGCTTCTCTCATTCATGAAAATCTCTTCAGAAGCAGCCGTTCAGAGGATTGGGCCCCGTCTGAAGGGCTGGAGGTGACCCTGGTCTGTGGTTTGTCCATGTGAATCCAGAGACTGGGCGCCCCCTACAGGCAGCACCTCACTTTTGGATGTAACTTGCTGTGGGATGTCTGATGACCCCTTCGCTCCAATCTGCCCACGTGTGGGGTCCTCTGGTCCTGCCAGCTTTTCGGAGCCTGGGCTGATCCTGGGTAGAAATGACAATGCACGCAGTACAATGCTGCTTGTGCTCTTTTGTGCCCCAGACGGGATTCACCCCCCTCCACATCGCAGCTCATTACGAGAACCTCAACGTAGCCCAGCTGCTCCTCAACCGCGGAGCCAGCGTCAACTTCACACCCCAGGTGAGGCTCTCAGGGGTGGGGGTGGGGGTGCCCACACACGTGCGGTGGCTGAGGGTCTAGAATCCAGTGCCCCCACCTCTCGTGGCACCGAGGACATCCTCACATTGCAGGTGGGACAGCCTGGAGTCTGTTAAGGCTCCCAGCGGGTGGGTTTCTAAGAGATTGCAGCCAGCCCGTGTTGTTGACTCCCTGGGAGACCCAGCTCTGCTAGCTTGCGGGGATGAACCACAATGCTGGCCTGTCCTTAGAGGCTTGGAAATCTTTCTTAGCAAGAAGAGTCCTAGCAGTGGGCTCAGGCTGGCTGCCTGTCTTGGGGTAGGGGCACCGGGGTGGGGGCCGCGGGGCAGCTGCTCCTCCCCCCAGGAGGATGCATGTCCTGACAGTCTGTCCGTCCTTCCAGAACGGCATCACGCCGCTGCACATCGCCTCCCGCAGGGGGAACGTGATCATGGTGCGGCTCCTGCTGGACCGCGGGGCCCAAATAGAAACAAGGACCAAGGTGGGTGCCAGCAAGCTGCACACCGAGGCCAGGGGAGGGCGTGCTACCTGCCAGGTCCCCACTCCGGGAGGTGGGCTCTCCGTGGCCAGCTGGGGGGAGGGCGTCCAGCCTCTAGAGCAGCCCGCAGGGGCAGCTGGAGACCAGACAGCTCCATCGAGCTAATCCTTAAGGACTCGATGTGCCCCTCCGGCTGGGATGATGCTCTCTCCAGCAGCCTCTGATGGGCGCCTCTGGGGCTTTCTCTTTTTGACTGTCTTTTAAAGGATGAATTGACACCTCTCCACTGTGCAGCTCGGAATGGGCACCTGCGAATCTCAGAGATCCTGCTGGACCACGGGGCACCCATCCAAGCCAAAACCAAGGTGTGGGCTTCCTTTCTGCGAAGAGCATCTTTTAGGCATGGGCTGCAGGTCAGGCCGACCCGGAGTAGAATCCCATTTCTGAGAAACAGACAGGCTACTACCGCTAACCTCGCCACTGTATGCAATGTTGGCCCCAGTGCCTGGCACATGGGAGGCACTCAGCTCTATTATCTAGATCAAGGTTGGCTAACTTTCTCTCTGAAGAGCCAGATATTAAATACTTCTAGGCTTTGCAGGCCATGGTCAAGGTCACAATGATTCAAGTCCGTCACTGGAGTGGGAAAGCAGCCCTGGCTAATGTGTAAACAAGCCGCCCTGTTCTAATAAAACTTTACTGACAAGCACAGGCAGTGGGCCAGCTTTGAGCCTCAGGCTGTCATTTGTCTGTTCAGCTCTAGATCTGGCCTCGTCTCTTTTACCCGAGCTCCAGAAAAGACAGAAACTGAGCGCTCAGGGAGTCTTCAGAGCCTGGGGTGGACTGGATGATGTTAAAAAGAAACCAAATAGTTGTTCTCAAAGTCCTTTCAGGGTTAGAAGGCCCTCAGTTCCAATATGAGGTCTTAATCTTCCTGGGTGGGGCTAAAGCTGTCAGGCTGCCCCAGTGCTGTGTACACCACCTCCAGGCCTGGAGGATTTGGCCGAGTGGGAAGGGGAAGGTTTGCTATCCGAGACCAGCAGGAGTGTGGAGGCCAGAACAAACCAGGCTCACTCAAGAGCCATGTGGAGACACTGCAGCTAGGGAGGAGACGGGAAGCGAGGTTGGACTCGGTGCCCTGAATGTCCGTGTTCATTTCCTTTGCAATTGCTTGCTTTCCCTCTTCACCAGAATGGCCTGTCCCCGATCCATATGGCGGCTCAGGGAGACCACCTCGACTGTGTCCGACTCCTATTGCAATACAACGCAGAGATTGATGACATCACCCTGGATCATCTGACCCCTCTCCACGTGGCCGCCCACTGCGGCCACCACAGGGTGGCCAAGGTGCTTCTGGATAAAGGGGCCAAACCCAACTCCAGAGCCCTGGTGAGTGGGAGGCTGGCGAGCAGGGGCCAGAGAGGTGAGGGCCAGAACTGCAGGGCTGAGTCTCCACCCTGGAGACTCCGGGCAGGCGGAGGGCTGGGGTCCCAAGGCCAGGGGCCAGGCAGCCATGACCTCCCTGCCTGCCATGTTCCTGCACCTCATGACCGAGCCCCCATAACAGGCCAAGGGGCACACACAGTGCTTGTGGGGCTTGAGCAGAGGGGAGCTCAAGCCTAAAGCAAATTCCCTGCTGGGATCGTGGCTCCTCTTCCCTTGCCCCAGGCCGAGAGCTCCCTGGGAAGTTCCTGGAGGGGCCGGAGCGCTGCACAGAGCCTGCCCATGGCCCTCATCCCCTCTCTGCCCCTTCCCAGAGGAGGAGAATCTAGAAGACAGGACAGCTTCCAGGGCCACAAGGATGGCTCATCCACTCTTGATTCATTCATTCAGAAAGCTTCCCCTGAGCTCTCCCTCCAGCCGGGCATTGTCTGGAGCAGTCAGGGTTTTTTGACTTCAGCCCTACTGACGTTGGGGACCCGATATTCTTAGCTGTAGCCCACATAACACTGGGCTTCCCCAGTGGCTCAGTGATAAAGAATCTGCCTGCAAAGTAGGAGAGGCAGGAGCCGTGGATTTAATCCCTTGGTCAGGAAGATCCCCTGGAGGAGGGCATGGCAACCCACTCCAGTAATCTTGCCTGGAGAATCCCATGGACAGAGGGGCCTCGTGGGCTACAGTCCATGGAGTTGCAAAGAGTCAGACACGACTGAAGCAACTGAGCACGAACAGGATTCTTTGTTGTGTGGAGACTGGCCCGTGAATGGTAGGCTATTTAGCAGCATCCCGTCTCCAGCCGCTAGGCACTGACAGCACTCCTCCCCTAGTGATGACAATCAAAAATATCTCTCGGTTCAGTTAAGTTCAACTGCTCAATCATGTCCGACTCTTTGTGATCCCATGAACCGCAGCACACCAGGCCTCCCTGTCCATCACCAACTCCCAGAGTCCACCCAAACCCATGTCCATCGAGTCGATGATGCCATCCAACCATCTCATCCTCTGTCGTCCCCTTCTCCTCCTGCCCCCAATCCCTCCCAGCATCAGGGTCTTTTCCAGTGAGTCAACTCTTCACATCAGGTGGTCAAAGTATTGGAATTTCAGCTTTAGCATCGGTCCTCCCAAAGAACACCCTGGACTGATCTCCTTTAGGATGGACTGGTTGGATCTCCTTGCAGTCCAAGGGACTCTCAAGAGTCCTCTCCAACACCTAGATATTCACAAATATTCCTGTGGTTGGGAATGGTTGAGACAAACTCCCCTCCCCCAACCTTATCCATGAATGGATAGGGGTGGATAACCTTGAGAACTGCTAAAGCACTGAAAAAATAAGCAGAGAGACAAAGCCAAGGAAACAGAAATCCCTCCCCTTGCGGAATTTATATCCTAGTATTTCCTGCTCACATAGTAAAGAGTCTGCCTGCAGTGCAGGAGATCTGGATTTGATCCCCGGGTCGGGAAGATCCCCTGGAGCAGGGCATGGCAACCCACTCCAGTATTCTTGCCTGGAGAATCCCATGGACAGAGGAGCCTGGCGGGTTATAATCCATGGGGTCGCAAAGAATCGGACACGACTGAGCAACTAACACACGTAACATGTTACAGTAAGGATGAGGTACAGGAATCATTTGACCAAAAGCTGATCAGCGGTTCCAGGGACGAGGGAATGTGATGTGCTTCACAGAAGTTCTCTTCATTGTAAATTTCCCCTTAGTTCAGTTCAGTTCAGTCACTCAGTCATGTCCGACTCTTTGCGACCCCATGAATCGCAGCACGCCAGGCCTCCCTGTCCATCAGCAACTCCCGGAGTTCACTCAGACTCATATCCATCGAGTCAGTGATGCCATCCAGCCATCTCATCCTCTGTCGTCCCCTTCTCCTCCTGCCCCCAGTCCCTCCCAGCATCAGAGTCTTTTCCAATGAGTCAGCTCTTCGCATGAGGTGGCCAAAGTACTGGAGTTTCAACTTTAGCATCATTCCTTCCAAAGAAATCCCAGGGCTGATCTCCTTCAGAATGGACTGGTTGGATCTCCTTGCAGTCCAAGGGACTCTCAAGAGTCTTCTCCAACACCACAGTTCAAAAGCATCAATTCTTCGGCGCTCAGCCTTCTTCACAGTCCAACTCTCACATCCACACATGACCACAGGAAAAACCATAGCCTTGACTAGACGGACCTTTGTTGGCAAAGTAATGTCTCTGCTTTTCAATATGCTATCTAGGTTGGTCATAACTTTCCTTCCGAAGAGTAAGGAAACTTTAAACAGCAGGCTCTTTCAGTGCATCCAAAAACACGACCAAATTAAAAAAAAAAAAAGCTGTGCAGACAACATGTTCAGGACCATGCCCGGTGCATGGGGCACACCGCCTGCCTCTTCCGGTTTGTGGGAACCACTGATGGGCTGGGCCCGAGGCCGCCTTCTTATCAGCGAGGTGGTCGGGGTGTTCCCTGGGCTCGCGGGTAAGCCCCTGCTCATCCGTCTCCCTTTGTGTGGGGCTGCAGAATGGCTTTACCCCCTTGCACATCGCCTGTAAGAAGAACCACATCCGTGTCATGGAGCTGCTGCTGAAGATGGGGGCCTCCATCGACGCGGTCACAGAGGTAAGGGGAACCCCGTGGGCGAGCCAAGAGTCCCCGAGGGTCTTCTTCTAATAGCCATCTTCAGAGGTGTCCTTTGTGGCTGCGTCTGTGTGTGCCCTTGTCCACACGTGTACTAGTCTAGAACTCTAAAAGAATAAATCAGGGATGGATAAGACCCAGAGCTTGTGTCAGAGCTCAGGGAGCTGTCAAAGGTCAGATGCAATATTCTGAGTTGTGAATATTTGTGGAATCACCCTGCAATGGGATTTCCCCCATCCCCCACCCCATTTCCTGGAAGCAGACCCATTTCCTTGAACTCTCTTTCTTGGGAAAACTGTTCCAAAACACCTAGAGGCAGGAAAGCCTAAGCTCCCTCTGGCTGTGTCTCTGGAGGAACAGGGAGGGCTCCTGTCTCACTCCCTTCTGGTCTGTTCCAGTCTGGCCTGACACCTCTCCACGTGGCCTCCTTCATGGGGCACCTGCCCATCGTGAAGAGCCTGCTGCAGCGGGAAGCATCGCCCAACGTCTCCAACGTGGTGAGTCCGTGGGCAGAGCCCGCCCTTGCTGGGGACCGAGGGCTCAGAGGAGCCCAAGCTCTCCTCTCCCGGACAGAGGCAGAAATCTCAGAATAGCAGGGACTTCTGACCTGGGGAGAATGTCTGTATCTCAGTGAAACTTGTTACATGTCTGTAAGTCTTGGGATTTTATTTTAGACAATAATTTGGAAACTTCTGTGTTATTTTGGGAATATATGTGCATTATAAACATTCCTTTGCTCTGGGGCTTACTTTTAAGTGTATCTTGTGTGCACATACACACACACACAGTCACACACACAGACACCCACACCCCAGGCTAAAGGCTGATGTTGCTTGCTGGGGCAACTCCACCTCTTGGGTGAAAAGCCCCCAAACTGGCACCATGGACCTCTGTGTGTGCCCTATTAGAAACCCGGCGCAAGCTAACACTTCTCTAATTTTGTTGTTTTCCAGAAAGTGGAGACCCCGCTACATATGGCAGCCAGAGCAGGGCACACGGAAGTGGCCAAATATTTGCTCCAGAACAAAGCCAAAGTCAACGCCAAGGCCAAGGTGGGTTCAGGAGGCAGCAGCGGTCCTGGACATGAGCCTTAAAGTGCAGGAGGAGCTCCGAGGCCGGGCTGCAGGGCTCATGGGGCCGAGATTCCCTGCCCCGCCCACATGGTTGCACCCAACGCTCAGGTCCTGTTTTGCAGGGCTTCTGAGAGGGCCAGACATGTGCTGGCATCAGAGCTGTTTCTTTAGGAAAACAAAAGGCCAGTGAGCAGTGTTTTGGAGCTGAAAGGATGCATGGTGGTTACAGTCATAGTATCAGAAGAGAAGTCACTTTTTCAAGGAAGTGTTGCTGGTGAAAATCAGGAATTACTTAATCTGAAAACAAAAGACTCCCCCTGGTGGTAACAGACGTCTCGGAGGGACTGAGTGAGCCAAGGGGAGGAATTGCTGCTGACCATCAGACGTCCCTCCTGCACAGGCCACAGAGGTGCTGTTGAGTGTCAGGACTGCGGTCTGGGTTTGGACCGTGTGACAGAACCCCCACCCCTGGGCCCAATAACAGAGATCTGGCCCACCGACTGCTTCTGTTTCAGGGGGAAACGGGGAGCAGCGGGGGACAGGGGATGAAAAGTCATCTTGCCCTTTCCAGTTCTGACCCTCCATCACCCTTGGCATAGAGAAAACCAGGGAAGCCTTCAGGCAGAAAGACAAGCAGACACTCAGACAGGACAGACACCCTGGTTTAATTGCCCTTTGCTTTAGTGCACTTTGCAAATCATGTGTTTTTTACTGGTTGAAGGTTTGTGGCAACCCAGGTTGTCAAGCAGTTAGCATTTTTCTAGCAATGAAGTATTTTTCAATTAAAAAAATATATATATATTTGGACATAATGCCACTGCACACATAACAGAGAATAATATCATATAAAAATAATTTTATAAGCACTGGGAAACCAAAAAAAATCTGTGATTCGCTTTACTGTGATACCCATTTTATTGCCGTGGTCTGGGGCCAAACCCACAATGTCTCTGAGGTCTGCCTGTGAGAAAAACCACAATGGATTAGTTCAGTTCCGCTCAGTCGCTCAGTCCCCTCTGACTCTTTGTGACCCCATGGACTGCAGCACACCAGGCTTCCCTGTCCATCACCACCTCCTGGAGCTGACTCAAACTCATGTCCATCAAGTTGGTGATGCCATCCAACCATCTCATCCTCTGTCGTCCCCTTCTCCCACCTTCAATCTTTCCCAGCATCAGGGTCTTTTCCAATGGTTTCCACTTCAGCGCCACTCCTTCCAGTGAATATTCAGGACTGATTTCCTTTAGGATGGACTGGGTTGGATCTCCTTGCTGTCCAAGGGACTCTCAAGAATCTTCTCCAACACCACAGTAAAAGCATCAATTCTTTGGTGCTCAGCTTTCTTTATGGTCCAACTCTCACATCCATACATGACTACTGGAAAAACCATAGTTTCGACTAGATGGACCTTTGTTGGTAAAGTAATGTCTCTGCTTTTTAATATGCTGTCTAGGTTGGTCATAACTTTTCTTCCAAGAAGCAAGCATCATTTAATTTCATGGTTGCAGTCACCATCTACAGTGATTTTGGAGCCCCCCAAAATAAAGTCTCCCACTGTTTCCCCATCTATTTGCCATGAAGTGATGGGACCAGATGCCATGATCTTAGTTTTCTGAAAGTTAAAGTTTTAAGCCAACTTTTTCACTCTCCTCTTTCACTTTCATCAAGAGGCTTTTTAGTTCCTCTTTGCTTTCTGCCATAAGGGTGGTGTCATCTGCATATCTGAGATTATTGATATTTCTCCTGGCAGTCTTGATTCCACCATTCTCGGTGTGAGACTTCTTGTATATGCAGTCTGCTTGATCCTAACCACAGCCCTATGAGGTCAATACCATTATTCCCATTTTACAGATGGGAAGGCTAAGTCTTTAGGCAAATTAGGAATAAGAACTCACTTGAAATGTTGTTATAGGACTAAATGAGAGTTAAAAGGATTAAATGAGAAAGAACATACTGGTTTCTGTAACTTGGAGCCTTGAATCTCAGCTCTTCCTCTTACTAGCTGTGTGGCTTTGAGAAAGTCACTTAACTTCTCTGGGCCTCACCTGCCTGCTGTGTAAAATGAAGAGTTGGGTTAAGTAACCTTAGTATCCTGTTCTTTGTTTTCACTCTGGGTTCCAGGATGACCAGACCCCACTTCACTGTGCAGCTCGCATTGGCCACACAAACATGGTGAAGCTCCTGCTAGAAAATAATGCCAACCCCAACCTGGCCACCACTGCCGGGCACACCCCTCTGCACATCGCGGCCCGAGAGGGCCACGTGGAGACGGCGCTGGCCCTTCTGGAAAAGGAGGCGTCCCAGACGTGCATGACGAAGGTATGGCCTTGCTCCTCCTGTGGTCCAGAAGCAGCAGGCTGGTCTCCGCTGGGTCCCAGGCTGGGGAGGGCCGTCCCGCCCCTGTGTTGCCTTGAACTGTAGTTTCTCATCCACCCACCCAGCCTTCATCCGTTCATCATGGAATGTCTCAGGGTCTGCCCTGAACAATCCAGGTGGGTTCTGGAATGAGAGAAGGATGACGGTCCAGCCCCGGCCTTCAGCTCACTGGCTGTCAAATAACAGCACAAGCAGTCTGACTCCGTCACAAGAGGACTGGTTGCCAGTCCGGGGTGTCTAAGAGGGACCGCCCATTCCGTGCCTTTTCCTGCATCTCTGTGCCAGCCGGGGTGGGCGCCTCCTTGGCCGCATGCAGACCCTTTCCCTGGGGAGGACAGCGGAGGCTCCCAGGCTTCTGAGAGCCAGTGTTTCTCCTCAGAAAGGATTTACCCCTCTCCACGTGGCAGCCAAGTACGGGAAGGTGCGCATGGCAGAGCTGCTGCTGGAGCACGATGCACACCCTAACGCCGCCGGGAAGGTGAGCTTGACCTCGCGTTCCATCCGGGGTCAGATTGGAGCCAGGATGGAGGCGCAGCTTCCCACGGGTGGTGGCATCTCTACCTTGTGAATGGGTGGCCACGCGGGGAGAGTGGCCTCTGGGGGCACTGATCTTCCTGATGATGCCGTGCCCTTCTAGAAAGACCTGGTGGCCACTCTGAGCCAGAGTGATGAGGGCACTGCCCCGTCGGCCGCAGGACTGAGGAGGTGACCCTCCAGGAGTGAGGTGACTCCCAGGAGTGAGGAGGTGGCTCCCAGGAGTGAGATGACCCCCAGGAGTGAGGAGGTGACCCCCCAGGAGTGAGGTGACCCTCCAGGACTGAGGAGGTGGCCCCCAGGAGTGAGGTGACCCCCAGGAGTGAGGAGGTGACCCCCCAGGAGAGAGGTGACCCTCCAGGACTGAGGAGGTGGCCTCCAGGAGTGAGGTGACCCCCAGGAGTGAGGAGGTGACCCCCCAGGAGTGAGGTGACCCCCAGGAGTGAGGAGGTGGCCCCCAGGAGTGAGGTGACCCCCAGGAGTGAGGAGGTGACCCCCCCCAGGAGTGAGGTGACCCCCAGGAGTGAAGAGGTGACCCCTCAGGAGTGAGGTGGTGACCCCCAGGAGTAAGGAGGTGACCCTCTCAGGAGTGAGGAGGTGGCCCCCAGGACTGAGGGGGTGACCCCCCAGGAGTGAGGAGGTGACCCTCTCAGGAGTGAGGAGGTGGCCCCCAGGACTGAGGGGGTGACCCCCTAGGACTGAAGAGGTGACCCTCTCAGGACTGAGGAAGTGACCCCCCAGGACTGAGGAGGTGACCCCCAGGACTGAGAAGGTGACCCTTTCAGGAGTGAGGAGGTGGCCCCCAGGAGTGAGGAAGTGGCCCCCAGAACTGAGGAGGTGACCCCCCCCCAGCACTGAGGCGGCGACCCCCAGGACTGAGGGGGTGACCCCCCAGGGGTGAGGAGGTGACCCCCCAGGACCAAGGAGGTGGCCCCCAGGACTGGGAAGGTGACCCTCAGGAGTGAGGAGATGACACCCTAGGACTGAGGGGTGACTCCCAGGACTGAGGGGGTGGCCCAGGTTCCACTGGCTGTGTTCTCCAGTGGCCGGGCTCTGACATGGCTCTTCCATGGATTTCCTGGGTAGCAGAAGTAACACGGACCCCTAGGCCTGGCTCCTGGGGCCTGGCCAGGGGGCCGCCCCATGAGTGAAGGCTGTCCCCGTCCCCCCACAGAGCGGCCTGACCCCCCTGCATGTGGCCGTGCACCACAACCACCTGGACGTCGTCCGGCTGCTGCTGCCCCGGGGCGGATCCCCGCACAGCCCCGCCTTGGTAAGCCTCCCGGTCGGTGCCCACCCCAGCCCCACCCCGGCCCCACCCCCTGGGACCCTGCTCTCACCCCCCAACCCCGGGGTGGGCTGTGGCTGCTGCTGCCACGGGGCGGCTCCCTACACAGCCCTGCCTGGGTAAGCCTCCCTGCTGGTGCCTGCCCCGGCCCCACCCTGGGACCCTGCTCTCAGCCCCCCACCCCCACCCCAGGGTGGGCTGTGGCTGCTGCTGGGGGACCAGGAGCGGGGCAGGAGGCAGGAGCACTTCCCACCACAGGCCACCTCCCAGAGGGGGGACTCGTTCACCCAACAGATGTGTCCTCAAGCCTGACGTCAGATGTCAGCATGTACAGCGTGCTCTTGATGCTGGGACAGGGTCCCCCCTGGAGAACATTCCGGGTGGGGGGTGATCTTGTGGTCTTGATGCTCGGACAGGGGACAGACACACTTGGAGAATATTTGGGGCGGGGGTTAAACTTGCCAGAACCTGGAAGTGCAGAACCTGTTTTAAAGGTGGGTAGTCTCCCCCAGCTCTGTTTTCCTCCTGAGTTCAGGCTCTGAAGCGGTCCTCCTTCTGTTCATACATTACACAGGGATGCATGGCCACTGGCCGGCCTCATGCCAGCCCCTGAGATGCTCAGAGTCGCGGGTCCATCACCCCCGAGTGACCCTGAGTGTAGGCAGCAGGTGGGGCTTATGTTAGAGAGGACTGCAGGGGGCAGAACAAGGTACAGAGATGAAGCTGGACACCAGCATCACTGGGGGGCAGGCTGCCCTGCTGCGGGATGAGATGAGAGGGTGGCAAGATCTGCAAGGGCAGAGGGGCCTTGGGGTTGGTGGCCGTGCAGAGGAGGGTGAGGAGAGGGAGCAGGGCTTGAGGGCTAAGGATGCACGTGGTCTCTCCGCTCACAGTTAGATGGACAGTCGAGACTCAGAAGAAAGGAAAGTGAGAGTGAGGATAATTTATGGATTTTGGGGGCGGGGAGCGAACCCCCGTGCTCAACCCTTCAGCAGGAGGGGTCTCGGGTGGGTCAGAGTATGATTCCAGCCCACCCCTGCGGACCCCCGTGGGGACGCAACCTGGTCGGGGAAGATCGTGCCAGCCTTCAGATTGCCCTCCCCACTCGGATCGGATGCTCGTCTGAAATGTACAGCATCACCTTCCTGCAGACACAGCACACAGTCTCTCCCAGACACCCTGTCTCCTTGGGCTCCAGTCTCCCCCCACCCCGAGCTCTTGTAGCAGAGCCCACATTGCTGCGCAGACAGCACGCGGCCCCACGGGGGACGTGACTTACTCCTGCCTCTAAAAATAAAACTGCTGGACTCCCCTCCTCCTCGCACCCCCCCCTTATATAAAAGAAATCGGAGCCAGCCCCATGGTATTTAAAGAGAGCTTTATCCACACATAAACCCTGTACAGATGGGTTTTGTTTCCATGGCAAAAAATAGTTTCCAAAGTAGTCTGGCAATTTTGTAGAATTTCACATGCAAATCTCTCTGCACCCAAACCAAACCCTTCCCTTTCTAATTTCAATGCTGATGTTGTTTTAACGTTGAGGCAGCTCTCTCTCCAGCGTGTGCATTCCTTTGTACGTGCTCACTGCTTGGGGAAAGAGGAGCCTTTTACGGCTCCCGTCATCTCTCCCTGACTCGCCTGCCCCTTCTCTCATCACCTAGAGAAGGTCATTCATTGCCTGTAGTCCTGGCTTGGAGGGAGCTCCAAGGGGCTGGCCCCTGATTTGAGACAGACAGTTGCTCTTGTATCTTGGTTTTAACCGGGGGTCACCTGGCAGCCTGAGCTCCAGGGCAAGCTTGCCTGTTGCCAGGACAGGATGCTGTTCTTGCCAGCAGACATCTTCCACTGTCTGCCCTAGTGGCCTGGACTCCTGATTATACCAACAAGAATAATTGCTGGAGTTCCTGTCCTCTTCACGGTGGAAGTCCTTGATCCTTGTTTCCATGCAGGGAATGGAATGCAGGTTGCAGCGATGCACCCTGGGTGAGCATCAGCCTCACCACACTGCATCCTGACCCAGGAGCTTTTCAGAATGCAGAATCTGGGGCCCGCCTAGTCAGAATCTGCACTTTAACAAGATCCCACGTGATTTCATACACACTCGAGTCTGAAAAGCAGGGCTCCGGCTAAAAGCACTTGCATTCTGAAGCCAGAAGATTGTCTGATGCTCAGAGAGAAGGCTCTCCATGTGGGCCTGACTCCAGATCTCAGGCCTGATCCACCGAACCCCGCCTCTCTCCTTGGCACCCTCTTAATACAGTACGAAACTCATTTTGTTTAATTAATTTTACTACAATCGAAATGCCAATCTTGTCAGGGGAACACAGCCTCCAAAGGATTTAATGTTTTCTCATAACATAATCCAGTCTAAAAGGAGGAACACTAGAATGGTCTTACATAATTCCTCGAAAGAGAATGGGTTTTGTTATTCAGTTTCCTTCTTTGGGTAAGTGACTTTTCCTTTCCCCATAAAATCCACTATGGAGACGGATCTTACCCTGTCCCTCGGTGCTTAAAACTGGGATTTTACTGTATTGGTCCACGTCCGCCTTGGACCACCATTTCTGTATCCATTCATCTGTCAAAGGACATCTAGGTTGCTTCCACGTCCCAGCTACACTATCCACTTTTAATGGCTTAAAAAAGTACAAAAGGGCATCTAGAGGTCATTGACTCTTTTGGCCCTAGTCACACAGCTGGTTAAAGTAGATCAGGGACTTGTAAAGTGACTGTCCTCCAGTAAAAATTAATAAAAAACAAAAGTGAGCCAAGGACTGACTCCACGTCCGCAGGTCCCTCGCCAGGGGCTTGTCCTCTTACACCACCTGCCTGAAGCCACAGAGCTTGGGGGAGCTCTTGGGCCAGCCGCACAGGGAACCAGAAAGAGCTCTCTTCTTCCTCCTCCATGACCTGTCTGGGATGCTGTTCTCATGGCAGGAAGGAGGGTCTTGTATTTTCATCCCCACCTAGCCTGCTGGTTGTTCTATAGGCTGCCTGGCTGAATCCTAGCATCTGTTGGGGACAGGGCACTCACGCCCAGAACATAGATGGAGAGAACGGGAACAGGGCTCTGCTGGTCTGGGAGCCTCTCCAAACCCAGTGGACTCGGTCAGTTTGTTTGTTTACTGAAGTGACCCTCCCGGGTGACACAGCCTCAAATCAGACCTCCTGGCCCCGCCTCGGAGGATAGGATCTCAACCGGAAGGCATGCGCTCAGCTTGTCAACTCAGCACTCCTGTAAGCAGGCTCTGGGGGCCCCTTCCATTTCAGAACGGCTACACACCTCTGCACATCGCCGCCAAGCAGAACCAGCTGGAGGTGGCCCGCAGTCTGCTGCAGTACGGGGGCTCGGCGAACGCGGAGTCGGTGCAAGGCGTAACCCCCCTCCACCTGGCGGCTCAGGAGGGCCACGCAGAGATGGTGGCTCTCCTGCTGTCCAAGCAGGCCAACGGGAACCTGGGCAACAAGGTAAACGCGTCTGCGATTTTCCTGTAGACGCGATCGCGTTGGGGCCAGCTGAAGCCTAGGCGCGCCTATGCTGTGCCTGGGTTCTGAATTAGGTGATGTACGTGTGTGTGTGTGTGTGTGTGTGTGACCCTTACAACAGCCCTGTGTAGGTTTTAGCTCAGTTTTATAAATGAATGAACAGGTTCAGAAAGGTTGCTAATTCCAAGATTGTAGGACCCCATGCCTACCTGATGCCAAAGCTGGTCCTTCCTAAATAGAATGACTCAAGAACCCACACAAAGATCACTGTTGAAATCCACTGCATGCTTTCCCACATAGAGGCCAGTTTCTACATTCAGGAATCTATGAAGTTGGAACTAAATATTCTTTTTCTGTAGGGAAGGCATTGTTTTCAATGCTGACCTGTCCCTTAATGGGATTATCAGTCCAGGGACTATTGGCGTGTGAGTAGAAAACCCTCCTGGTGTAGCGACCTGTGGAGGGAGGACCTGGGAATTTGTTCCCCGCTGACGTCCTTGTGGTTTTCATCAGCGTCTCCAAGGAATGCATGGCCCGGGAAAGGCTACGAGTCCCTCCTTTTGTTTTTTGTTTTGTTTTGTAACTTTTAAGCTTTTTGTTTTGTTTTGGGCTATAGCCAGTTAGGAACGTCGTGATAGTTTCAGTTGAACAGTGAAGGGACTCAGCCCCACTTATCCATGTATCCATTCTCCCCCAAACTCCCCTCCCATCCAGGCTGCCACAAAACATCGAGCAGAGTTCCCCGTGCTATACACTAAGACCTTGTTGGTTATCTATTTAATAGACAACAGTGTGTACATATCAATCCTCAACTCCCTAACTATCTCTTCCCCCAATCCATTCCTCCAGAAACCATAAGTTCGTTCTCTAAGTCTATAAGAGTCACTTCTTTTATTAAGCAGCTGTTTTATTGAAATATAACTCCCGTACCATAAACTTCACTGGTTTGAACTGTACTATTTGGTGGTTTGGGGTATATTTGCAGAATTGAATGAACACCACCACTGCCTAACTTCCGGACATTCCTGCCACCCCAGAAGGAAACCTCAGACCTGTTAGTGGCCACATCCCATCTCCCTCAAACCCCCGTCCCCTGGCGACCATTCATCTGCTCTCTGTCACTGTGAATTTGCCTGTTCTGGACATTTCTTGTAAATGGAATCATACACTATAAAGAGTCACTTCTTTAGATGATACATGAAGGTAATACAGTTTCAGAAGGGCAAGCATTTTAAGGATAACTTAATATTTCTTTAAGAACCTACTGGATCTACTGGCTCTTTCTGGACAGGTTTGGACAGGTGACCCCCAAGAGGGAACCGTTAGGGCAGCACCATTATACTGGTCTCCTGCTGGTGCCATTTAAGTGAGCTCTGTCAGGGACCAGGGGCTGGATGGCAAAGCTTTGCCCTGGAGACACGCCCACCCATCCACACCCACCGTCACCCGGCAGGCTACTGTGTTATCCCAGGGGTTGGGCACGGCACCCAGTAGCTGGGGCTGACCCAGGACCTGTTCTTCTCTGGGCATCCTTGCCCACTTGTGCTGGCTTCAGTGTTGGGGGCACTGCCCCTGGGCCTCCCGTCAGCTGGGGGGAAAGGACAGATGGTAGGGGAGGATGAGTGGAGTTTCTGGAGAGGGGGCAGCCCCGTTTGCCTCACGGTTAGTAAGGCTTGTAGAGTCAGATACAGGAGATAGAAGGCTTTCCTGGCATTTTTGTGTGAGTGCCCACATATCAAGCAAGATTTCTGGAGTATTATTATCCTTGTGAGACAGATGGACTTCCCTGGTAGCTCAGATGGTAAAGAGTCCACCTATAATGCTGGAAACCTGGGTTCGATCCCTGGGTCAGAAAGATCCCCTGGAGAAGGGAATGGGGCTACCCACTCCAGTATTCTTGCCTGGAAAATTCCATGGACAGAGGAGCCTGGCGGGCTACAGTCCATGGGGTCGCAAAGAGTCGGACACGACTGAGCGACTGACACTATACTATGCCCTGTGAGAAGGATGTGATAAGAGCTCCAAGAATCTGGCTTTTTTTGGTCCCAGCAGGATCTTCTATCGTTTCATCCTTTTTCCAGTGAAGCACTGGCTGGGTGTGCGGAGCACAGACTGCATTTACATGGCACATCTTGTTTTACAACGTGTTTTTGTCTCTGTTTTCTCAAGCGAGCCTTCCTTTGCCCTTGAAATTTGTCAGTGATAATCCCTATTTTCTCAATAAGCAAACCAAGACTTTGAAGCTCATCTCAAGTCATGGAAATAAGAAATGTTACCACTGAAATGGACAATAAAGTTCATGTAGTTCAGATATCAGCAAACTATGGCCTGAAGGCCAAATCTGGCCCACAACTTGTTTGTATAAATAAAGTTTTATTGGAACACAGCCATGCCCATTTGTTTACCTGTTGGCACGCATGCTTTCTCACTATAACTGATGCAGTTAAGCCCAAAATATTGATGATCTGGCTCTTAGCAGAAGCCATTGCTGACCTCTGGTTTAGTTCAACCACTTCATGTTTTCGCTAAGGATGTGGTGGCCTAGAAGAGCTTGCCCAAGGTCAAACAGCCGGTTGGTGGCTACAGAGCCAAGTTTGACTCCCAAACCTCAGTGCTTTCCCAGCGTGACCCAGAACTCTATCTTGGCTGCAAACTGATGAACTTCTTTTCCTTCCCAGAGTGGACTCACTCCCCTCCATCTGGTCGCACAAGAAGGCCACATTCCAGTGGCAGACGTGCTGATCAAACACGGTGTCAGGGTGGACGCCACCACCCGGGTAAGTACCACAGCCTGCATCCTGCCCACACCTTCCCCCTGCGCCCACGGGCCTGCCCGCTCTGGCCTCCCTCACTGGTCCATCCCAGGAGTTTGGAAACCCCAAGGCCGCCATGGCCCATTCTTGTCTGCCACTTCCTAGGGGCAGCAGTGGACCCCAGGCCAGTGGACTCACTTTCCAGTGGGGAGTTTAAGAAGTTGGTTAGAACTTTGAGCCTCTGTAGTGAATCACGATTCCAATCTCTGTCTTACATGAGCCAGGTGTCAAAATGTCAGGCTTCCCTGGATGTACTGGAGAATTCCATGCCTTCTAGTCTGGCATTTGGCTCGGATTGGTCAGCATTCCTTGAGCCTCTGTGTGCAGAGGGTTGGTGGGGGTGTGGGGGGGCGGCTCTGGGGTGGGGGATGGAGAACAACCCAGTGCCCAGCACACAGTGGATTCTGCTTCGAGGCACCTGCAGATGATGTAAGAGGCAGGAAGGGACAGTGGGTGTGATGTCCGATGCGAGGAGGGCACTAGTGAGCCAGAGGGAGCATAGAGGGAGGAGAGGGTCTCTCCATTTGGTGGGAAAAGGAGGCTTCCTGGAAGAGGCATCATTTTGTTCCTTTTCACTGCAAGGCAAGTGTATTAAATGAAACAGACAAAGCAACACCCCTCCAACCCCAGCCCCCTCCAGAGCCCACCCGGAACACCAGTTGGCAGTGTGACGTTAAAGGCTCCCAGAAAAATCCGAGACATATTTTATCCCCAACTGCCTACAGCCTCTACAGGAACCTGCTTAAAACCCAAGAATGTTCTGGATCTTTGAGGTCCTCTCGCCAGCCCAGTTTAGTCTTTTGGGATCTTGCCCTGAGAGATCCTATACTGTGAGTTAGAACTTGTTGCTGCTTTTGTTCAGTGGCTAAGTCTTGTCCAACTCTGCATCCCTACGCACTGCGGCACACCAGGCTTCCCTGCCTTCCCTGCCCTTCACCATCTCCCGGAGTTTGTTCAAGCTCATGTCCATTGAGTCAGAGATGCCATCCAACCGTCTCATCCTCTGTCACCCCCTTCTCCTGCTCTCAATCTTCCCCAGCATAAGGGCCTTTTCCTGTGAGTCGTTTCTTCGCATTACGTGGCCAAAGTACTGCCGGTTCAGCTTCAGCATCAGTCCTTCCAATGAATATTCAGGGTTGATTTCCTTTAGGATGGACTGGTGTGACCTCCTTGCTTTCCAGTGGACTCTTAAGAATCTTCTCCAACACCACAGTTGGAAAGCATCAGTTCCTCAGTGCTCAGCCTTCCTTATGGTCCAACTCTCACATCCATACATGACTACTGGAAAAACCATAGCTTTGGCTAGACGGATCTTTGTTAGACCTTAGAGATCTCAAAGCCAGCCCATCACTTCAGGTCCAGCCTGCAGGGTCTGGATCCAGATGGTCTCTGGGATTAGGCTCCGCAGGACACTTAGGGGCCTGGAGAGCCTTGGCCTGTCAGCCTGTGGAGGGAGCACTAAGATATTCAGCAGAACAGCTTCCTTGAGAATTATCTCCTCTGCGGACAAAATTCAAGTGAATAAATACGCAAAGTCCACTCATTTCAAGCCATGGCCAGTTCCTACCATCATGGTACATGACTGTACCACCTGGTAGCCCAGATAGCAGGGCAAGGCGGGTCTTGTCCGGGTCAGCGGGGACCTCCTTCTCATGCAAGGCCCCTGCCCTCCCAGCTTCCCCTGCTCTCCAAGTGACCCTTCTTGGCTTCTGTAGCACGGTCTCTCCCGCCTTTCCTCCTCCATCTTTGCTCCCCGCTCCCCACCCTCTTTTCTGAACTCCCTGTAAATATTGCCTCAGTTCCGTGAGCCCCACTTTTTTCTTGCCATACTTCATCTGGGTGTATGGCACCCATGGGTGCCTCCTTGCCAGGCCCTCTTCCCCAGACCCAGGGCCGGTTTTCCCATTACCCGCTTGGCTACCCCCCTTGAGTCTCTCCTGATCACCTCATGCTGCTCTTGCCCGACACCAAGCCCTGTGCCCCTCCCAGGCCCCTGGCCTCCGACAGCCTAGACAGCTGACCCCAGGGAACTGCTGCCAGCCTTGCCAAGGCCTCCTCATCCATCTTCCCCTTTACCGCTGTTACCGTGCGAGTTTCCTTCTCGTCCAGCTCAGAGTGTCTTGTGTTGTCCCCAGAAGCCCTGCCAGTCACCCTCTCTCCTCTCTTACTTTCCAGATGGGTTACACTCCACTCCACGTGGCCAGTCATTACGGGAACATCAAGCTGGTGAAGTTTCTGCTACAGCACAAGGCAGACGTCAATGCCAAGACCAAGGTATGGGGAGGCCCAAGACAGAGACACGCTGGGACCACCCCACTTTGCTTCAGGGCTTGCACCTGGACAAACATCTCCTCCAGGAACAAAATTACAAAGAATCTATAAGGGACTAAAAATAACCTCGTACCTGAGCAGCTGGGGCAAGTCATGGATGACAAGATACACAGAGACCAAAAACCCAACTGCCACTTATAAAGAGCCGGGAGCAAAAACAGGCTGTCAGAACCAAAAGCAGGGTCCTGTGCATGCCCCCTGCATGCAATACCATCCAAAGGCAAACCGCCTGAGTCACCCCTCCAGCCTGACCCTTGGACCCGCCCCTACCATGACTCCATGTCAGGAACCAGCTTGTCCCTTCCCCCTGGGGAGCAAGCAAGGGAGCCTGTTACTTGTTTTCAACCCCCCATCCCCGCTGCAGCAGGGGCCCCAGTAAAGCCTTGCCTGAGTTTCTTGTCTGTCCTCTGATCAATTTCTATTGACTGGAAAAGCCGAGGACCCTGGTCGGTAACAAGACCAGTGCCAAACAGAGGCACCTAGAATCACTCTGGGCACACGTGGGGCTCCGCCACAATTTTCAGCTTTGACACTGGAGGAAGAAATGGGGAAAACGCTTTTTTAATTTTTTTACTTTGCATACAGAAGACATAGGCTCTGTGGTGGGTGGGCAGTGCTAGCTCATTTCTGTTGCTAGCTCATCCTCCCAAACGTCTACCCGCTTTACAGCTCGGATACAGCCCCTTGCATCAGGCGGCTCAACAGGGCCATACGGACATTGTGACACTGCTTCTCAAACATGGTGCTTCCCCAAACGAGGTCAGCTCGGTGAGTACCGCCCGGGGTCCTGATCCAGAGAGCTGCTCTCACGGGGGCCGCTGAGACGTCCCTTCACATCACGGGGGAAGCTCAGGTCAGCCTCCAGTGTGTCTGGGGCCCGAACAGGCTCCCAGGGGCAAGGGGCCTCCGTCCGGAAGGTGGAAGTTTATCCTAGAAGCATCGCTTACCCTCCCCCTTTTATTTTTATTTAAATGCTGTCAAAACCCTCCACAAAATCCCTGCTAAAATCTGTGAAGCTGTTCTCAGTGTGACGAGAGTGAACAGAACCAAATGTCTTGGGTGGGTCCTGATGTTTGGGGGTCTCGGGGTCTTCAGCCACGTCAGCGGTCACTGTTCAGAGGTCACTTCCTCCCCGGGCAGTGGGACTGTCAGAGATACTGGCTTATCTCCGTGACTGCTTCCAGCTTGGACAGCGTGAGGACCTTTGATTGTTGCTGTGGTTGCTGAAGCCATAGCTGTGGATGGGGCCCAGTCTGCATGGGGTAGACCCTGGAAGCAGAGAACTTTGAAAGGGCATGGGTTCAATCCCTGGTCAGGGAACTGAGGTCCCATATGCCATGTGGTATGGCCAAAAAGTTAAAAAAAGAAAAAAGAAGGAAAGCCTCATTATCCATTTCGTTTCAGTTAGTTCTTCCCTTTAAAATCAGAGTAGAAATTTGCTCCTCCCTTATTTTCTGGTGACGTGATTTCCGGCTGGCCTGAAAAGAGTTCACTGAAGTGTGTGGGTTCTTTGAACTGTTTCCATGATCAGTAACTGACACCCGAAGACCCAGCCTTGGGAGCCATGGGCAGTACCACCCGGGGCCCTCTTATTCCTGCAACCCCAGCTGGTATCTCCCCCACCCTGACCTTCCCACTGCCTCCCTCTTGGCCGCTCTTGACTTCGGTGGCGAGATCTCCTTTGAACACCCAGCACTGGCAGTTTAAGTACCCCAGCACCCCGTCTCCTTGAGCACCACTGACCACACCCGTCTGGGTGCACACGTGTGCAGGGTCTTGCTCCGGGGGTGAATGACTGGGGTGTGGGTCTGGGCTGATCACGCCGTCTGTCTGCTCTTCTCCCCAGAATGGAACCACGCCTCTGGCCATAGCCAAGCGCTTGGGCTACATTTCTGTAACAGACGTGCTCAAGGTTGTCACCGACGAAACCACTGTCCAGGTACATCTACTCCTCCCCTGCACACCCACCTCAGACACGCACAGCCTGCAGGATGCCCCAGGGGGTGCCCTGGGAAGTGGAGCGTGTTCTGGAGTCCTGGGATTCCTGAGGGAAGCTTGAAGCCCAAAGAATTGAGGGTTGGGGGTGCAGTGCGGGGTTGGCGGGGGCGGGATGGAGGCCGGTTCCTCCTCCATCAGGTGGGGCTTTACTGCCACCTGGTGGCCAGAAGAGTTGGGGCGTTGACCAGACCAAGGGGTGGCCCAGATGGAGTTGAGGGTAGGAACCAGGCAACCAGAAGCTGGAGTTCCGTTCATCTCCCTCTATGGTTCCTGCCAGACGCCAGAGACACTCTTAGCTGTCCTTTTCCTCATCTGGGACAAACCTCCCTTCTTATCTCCTTCCGGTCTCCACTGTCATAACCAGATAACTGCCGGCTGGGTGAAAGGGCCCACTGCTGTGTTGGGGTTGAATTCCTCGCTTTTTTCTCTTTTCAGTTGATCACGGACAAGCACCGGATGAGCTTCCCAGAGACGGTGGATGAGATTCTGGATGTCTCTGAAGATGAAGGTACAGGCTGGGATCCATACCACGTATGGGTCGAGTCAGGCTGAAGGGGACACTCGGGGCTCTGAACACTCACTCAGGGGGCCTCTGGCCATCACCCCGGGTCACTAGGTCGTCAGAGTCGCAGCTGGACAGAACCACTTTCTAATGATGCTGTCCGTTATCGAAAGGGCTTCTCTAATGTGATTTTAGGAGAAGGAAATCTACATCACAGAGATTAAAAATAGAAAATCCCAGAAAGTTGCATAAATACACGTGTGTTTGCATATAGCATCCCTGGAGTGTGATTCTGCTCAGATCAGCTCTCAGAGCCGCAAGGAACTGTCATAAAATTCCACCTGTGTGTTCCTTGTGCTTTGAAACAAATAGCAAGCTGTTTGATTTAAAACGCATAAGAATTCCTTTTCATCAGCTGCTCTTCAGACCACACGGTGCATCAGTCGGTTTTGGGGGTGGATCCATTATGAAATGACTGTATTCACTTCTGTGGGCCGCAGGGTACTTCTAGCACTTTTCCTGCCCCAAGTACACCTGTCTTCTCGCTGAAATTGGAAGAGAATCCTCATGATAAAGAAGGGTGGGGATGGACCAGATGATCTCTCTGGCCCCTTCCATCTTGGTAACCCAGGGGTTGTGTAGCTTGGTGGGCTAGGTGGTAAAAGCTCTCCTGAACGCCCTTGAATGAAACACCTCTCACTTTACCTGACTTCAATCCTGTCCTTCCTTAAACATGGCTCTTTCTTTGCTTTCCAGGAACTGCTCATATAACTATAATGGGTATGAAACTCTCTGTTCCCTGTGGTCCTTTCTCATGAGTGCATTTCACCCTCAGCAACCCAGGCTCTCACTAATCCACCCCTGCTTTCCATAACAATCAGAGCTTGACTCAAACAGGACTTTTCCGCCTGTAAGGTCCATGCCCTGGCGGGCGGCTCTGGCCAGTCCACATCTGTGTCTGTGCCACTTCCCCTGTGTCTGTGGTCATAACTGCATGAGCTGCTGTGGTTCCATCCTGTAGGCTCCTGATCACAAGGCCAGGAGGGGCCGCTGAGGGGCAGGAAAGGACTCTGCGAGGCCCAGGGCCCCCGCTCCAGGGCAAGGAGGACAGAGGATCAAAGAGGCAGAGTCGGGGTTGCAGACAGAGGTTGAACCTCCTGGCGATGGGCTTCGGGAATGCGGATTCAGCCTCTGAGGTTACAGAAGTCCCTAGTGCCTCTCCAGACGGATGGGCTCTGTTCCACGGGGGTTTGTTCTTCTGTTGCATGTGATGTGGAAGAGAACAGAAGCACCTCTTTAGAGAAAGAGCACCCTCCACAAGGGCTGTTCTGAAGTGGAACTTGTCAGGCAAAGAAGGTTCCTTCCAGGTCTTCCCTGGTGGTCCAATGGTTAAGACTTTGCACTTCCAGAGCAGGGGGTGTGAGTTTGAGCCCTGGTCAGAGCTTCCCTGGTAGCTGAGCTGGTAAAGAATCCCCCTGCAATGTGGGAGATCTGGGTTCGATTCCTTGGTCAGGAAGATCCCCTGGTGAAGGGAATAGCTACCCACTCCAGTACTCTTGGGCTTTCCTGGTGGCTCAGCTGGTAAAGAATCCACCTGCAATGCAGGAGACCTGGGTTCGATTCCTGGGCTGGGAAGATGTAGGCTACTTACTCCAGTTTTCTTGGGCTTCCCTGGTGGCTCAGCTGGTAAAGAATCCCGCTGCAGTGCGGGAGACCCTAGTTTGATCCCTGGGTTGGGAAGATCCCCTGGAGGAGGGAAAGGCTACCCACTCCAGTATTCTGGCCTGGAGAATTCCATGGACCATATAGTCCATGGGGTCACAAAGAGTCGGACATGATTGAGCGACTTGCAGTTTCAGAGAACTAATCCCACATGTTGCGAGGCATGGCACCACCCCTCCCCACCACCCCCAAAAGGAAGAAAGTTCCTTCTGATTGAGTTATCTTCTCCAAAGCCTGGTGCAGTCTATGTTAGGGACTGGCTGCCCAGCTCCAGGGCTGTTGGTTGAAGATGAAGATGTTGCTATGGTCCCCTACGAGCATCAGAGACTTTGTCCCATGCCCTGGCTGGGGCGAGCGTTGAGAGGGGGAGCAGGAAAAACACTTTTTAAAAAGAAAGAGGGTATTTCCTTCCTATCACTCACTTAAACTTGTGTGGTTTCAGGGGAGGATCTTGGCCCCAGGGCAGAGAGGCCGGATGCCAGGGATGTAGATGAAGAGAAAGAGCTGCTGGATTTCGTGCCGAAGCTGGACCAAGTGTAAGAAATGCTCCCTTTGTGGGTGGGGAGGAGGTCTCCCTCCCCGGACTCAAGGTAGAAGATTCCGGAGCAGGGAGGTTCCAGGAAGCCTGGGCCTGGACAGAGAGCTGGTCCAGTGTCTTAGGATAAGCCAGCCCTGCACCAGGGGTGCCAGGCAGGGGCAGAGGTCCCCTCTAGAGCCTTCCACCCTCCCTGGGGTCCCTGCCTCCCACTGTTCCTCCTCCCCTCCCTCAGTGCTCTATCCACACCCCTCCCCCTTTCAAACACTCAGTTTTGCACTAGAAAAATCCACTGAGGGAGATCCCATTAGAAACCATTGTCAAAAAAGGGGTGGGTTATTATAGGATGGAGTTTCCCTGGTGGCTCAGAGGGTAAAGAATCTGCCTGCAATGTGGGAGACCCAGGTTCGATCCCTGGGTTGGGAAGATCCCCTGGAGGAGGGCACGGCAACCCACTCCAGTATTTTTGCCTGGAGAATCTCATGGACAGAGGAGCCTGGCGGGCTACAGTCCATGGGGTCGCAAAGAAGCAGATACAGCTGAGTGACTAACACACACACGTGTTATAGGATTATATGAAATCACATGTGTGAAATTTTGAAAATTGTAAAGCACCATAGAATTTAGAGAACCTTTCATTCAATTAAGAAATTTAAATAATAAGAAAGAAACTATTGCCAAGCTGAGCTCACAGGCCAGCCATGTCCCTCCATCAGCTGGTCCATTAGGGACTGTCCACAGAGGGTCTGCGCTGCCTGGCAGGTGTTCCTCATTCCTCCGGGAATGCAGTGAGCCGCTCCCAAGTGCATGTGTTGGCGCATGCAGGGATTCTGTGAACGAATGTGAAAGCAACAACTTTGTAGAAACACCGAGCCCTTTGGGGTTTTCTGAAAAGACAGTCATGTGCTGGCTTGCCCCAGGGCTTATGAGGGCCGTGGACCAAGGAGAAGGGAACCTGTGATTAGTATTACTGAACTTCAGTTAAAAACACAAAACTAAGACCTCGACCACAGAGAACCTACAGATGTATCTGGTAGAATGAAAACACACACCCAGTGGTCAGAATGAGATGTTACGGCCAGAGCGAGAGTTCCCTCAACAAGGGGACTAAGGCTACAGAACTGGGGTGGTGCATGCAGGAAGACTTCCTGGAGGAGGCAGTCTTTCAACTCAGGCTCAAGACAGGCTCTGGGGATAGGCCTAGAGTGGAGAGGGGAGGCCAGGATGTAGCACCTGTGCCAGTGGGGTTCAGATGGTGGCGGCCGGGGCCGGGGGTGGTCAGATTGGATAGTGATCCTGGGGGTACAGAAATGTCTCACTGAGGTGCCCGGTGGAAGATGATGGGCTATGCAGAAGGATCGTGCCCTGATGTCCCAGTATCTTCGGCATACAGGGTAGAATCTCCAGCCATCCCGCGGATTCCCTGCGTCACACCTGAGACAGTGGTGATCAGAGCCGATGAGCCAGATCAGGTGAGACGCGTCCTTTCTCTTACTTCCTCTTGGCAGGGGAACAGATTCCCCAGGCAGTGATTGCTCTGAGATGACCTGAAGCATGGGAAGAATTCATAAAGCTCACAGTACTTACCAAGCGCCGCAGATCCCAGGTTTCAGTGTCTTCTGCGGCAGCTGTGCCCCCAGCAGTCATATAGCCCCAGCTCTTGGAGATCTGAGAGTCTGAGAGCCTGAGGGTGCCGGGATGCCCTCGTGCTAGTCTCTGGGGCTGAGAACTGGCAGCACAAGTTCTGGCTCCAAAGCCCATGTTCTCTTGCACACACGCCCTGAGCACACGCCGTCTGCACCCGTGGGGCCATGGGTCCCCGGACCAGAGAGGGAGCCCCAGGCTGCAGCTGCACTTCTGTGGAGCTGCGGGCAATTCCGGAACTTGGCACCTTTTTGTTTCACATCCGTAAAATGGGACAGTTTCTGCCTCACGTTCCTCAAGGGATTACTGGGAGCTTAAAAATACCAGTCCAGGTGGAAAGGGGATGTCAAGGAGAGCTGTCCCCAGTGTGGCCGTTACTCATTATAATACCCTATTTGTGGCTTCCCTCAATGCCGCTTGAATTTGTCCCCCAAATGGGTGGGATGGCTTAAAACAATGTAATGCTCCTTGATTTGATTTTTATGCCAGCTGGCACTTTTTTTTCCCCCAGGGCAAAGGGGTTTTCTGGGATCAGAAGGAAGCAGTGTAGTGTTTAGAGGCTGGAAAAGGCCGCCCTGAGCTTGGTCACTGAACCAGACCTGTCGGTTTTCCAGCAAAGGCTGGTCTCTTCCTCCACTCTGAAGGGATGTGTGTCTGAAAGCAGCGGCTGAAGCCCTCGACCCAAGTGTGGCATTGGGAGAGGATGGCTGTGACACAGTCCGGTCAGCCCTCCCACCCTAGGGCAGGGCTGTGATGGTGGTGTCATGCCGTGGAGCCGGGGGGGAGTTTGGGAGATACGGTCAGATACGGCCCTGGCCACTGCCATGGCACATTCACCCGGTTCTTCCGAAGACGGCGACGAGAAAGCTCCAAGGGAACCCAGGTTCTGCTGTTCCCTGGCCAACCGTGCGCTCTCAGGCCCTGCTAAGTCATGAACCGAGTCAGCAGGGGCTTCCTGGAGTCCCACCAGGTGCCCTGGAGGGGACCCCATGTGGGAGCAGATGGTCCAGCTGGGGAGGGTCTCAGAACGCAGAGGTTTGACTACCCAAGGGCTCAGCAGCGTTGAGGGTGGGGGGAGCCCTTCCAGATCAGAGTCAAGGGCAAGGGTTCTCAGAGGAGGTGAGAGGTGGACGATGCACAGGGTGGCCCAGCGAAGGAGATGGACATGGGCGCCTGGGCCGATGGAGATGCCAGAGAGAGGGTCAAGTTGAGAATAAAGCTGGAGGGGTAGAATCTGAACCGATGTTCTTCGTGAGTCCTCACGATGGACATGCCCTGGGCCGAGGCAGCCTGAGGTCCTGCAATTACAGCATCACTGTGAGGAGGGGGAGCCGTCCCATTTGCAGAGGAAGAAGCGGGAAGCTCCCCTGCCCCTGGGATGGGGGGGTCTGTTCTCTTTCCCTTGATGCCCCAGTTCACGTGGCTTGCCCAGAGCCGAGCAGCTCATAGGTGATGGTGTGGGCTCCGGCGCCAACTTACGTGTGAAAAGGAGCTGCGTGGAGCTCACATGGAAGGGTTCATGGGGCAGGGGGGGCAGGGGGCAGGCCGGAAGGGCATGTGGCACGTAAGCGCATGTGGCACGTAAGCTGAGACTGAGGCTGGAACGGGAAGGAGGACTTGCTCCAGCGTCGGAAGCCTGGCCCAGGGTCTTGAGCCGAGGAGAAGCTGTGTAGGTCCCAGGAGGCCTGTGCTCCCTTTTAGACTCTGGGCGAGCTTTGTCCCAAAGGGTCAGTGAGTTCTGGGTAGCACCTCCTTCGCTGGGCTCTTGGTGGCTGGCTGAGCCTCCCTGGCCTCTGCGTGAGGTCCACTGGCCAGGACCACTGGCTGTGATCACCCGGGACCGTGGGTGATAACAGCTGGCCTTTCCCCCGCCCTGTCCCCAGGTGTCCAAAGAGTATGATGAAGACTCTCTGATCCCCAGCAGCCCGGCCACAGAGACCTCGGACAACATCAGCCCTGTAGCCAGCCCGGTGCACACGGGGTGAGTGCCCCGGGAGGGGCTGGCGGCCCTGGCCCCGCTCGCCCGCCCGCCGGGGAGAGGCCGACACGGACCCGCTGTGCCCTAGGTTCCTGGTGAGCTTCATGGTGGACGCCCGCGGGGGCTCCATGCGGGGCAGCCGGCACAACGGCCTGAGGGTGGTGGTCCCGCCGCGGACGTGCGCAGCGCCCACTCGCATCACCTGCCGCCTGGTGAAGCCCCAGAAGCTGCCCACGCCGCCGCCGCTGGCCGAGGAGGAGGGCCTGGCCAGCAGGGTCATCGCGCTGGGGCCCACGGGGGTCCAGTTTCTGAGGTGAGAGGTCGCTCCCCTGCCCCTGACCGGTCCCTGCCGCGCCCAGGCTGAGGAAAGGCGAGCCCGGAGTCCCCAGCCCGCCTGCTTTCTCTGTGTCCTGACTTGTCAGACCTAGAAGCCCCTGGGCTCCTAGGTACACGTAGGAGGCTGGTGCCTGGGGTGAGCTTAGCACCCTGAGGTCCTGGGTGACGCTCCTAGAAGGGGATGAAGACAGATACTTTGGAGGCCCCCCCGGGGTTTAGTTAAGTTCTGAAACCGTCTTCCTAGAAGACAGCCTTGCAGCCTTGTTCCCAAGGACAAGACTGATGGTTTCGGAGGCCCCCCTCATCTTTCCTGCCGCAGACCTGCTTCTCCTGGCAACCCTGCATCCTTCAGGCACCACGGGCTCCATGCTGGCACAGGCCTGGCCCAGGAGGCCCTGACCTCCCGTCTGCATCCATGGCCTGGCTTGCCCCCGCCCCCCCCGCCCGCCCCATCTTTCCTCCACCGACTGCAGAGCAGCTATAAACTTTCACGTTCATTTCCCCTTTAAATGTGACGCTCAAGGCTGTCCTTCTTCGCTTCCCTGGTGGCTCAGTGGTAAAGAATCTGCCTGCAGAGCAGGAGATGCAGGTTCGATCCTGGGGTCAGGAAGATCCCCTGGAGGAGGGCATGGCAACCTACTCCAGTATTCTTGCCTGGAGAATCCCATGGACAGAGGAAGCCTGGTGGGCTACAGCCCGTGGGGTTGCAAAGAGTCAGACACGACTCAGCAACTAAATAACAGCAATGACTACAACCATCCTCCCGAGGAAATGCCCCTGTCTAGGCTGACGGAGGAGGATGCTGAGGCTCAGAGGAGTTTGGTCCCCTGTCCAGGACATGGATGGGTTCTCAAAGTCAGGTCCAAGGTCAGGGTTATTCCGCCGAGCCTCAGCCGCATGGCCATGGCAGGACGCACCCTGTGAAGTGAGGTTGGGCCTGATGAGAGGGTCCTGGGGCATCTCGGGAACCTGAGGCAGGTCTGTCCGCTGTGAGGACCAGCCCATCCGGGGGGCTCCGCTGCCCCCTGCCTGCCTGCTCTTGCCTCCCAAGCCCACCGCCATCGCCCACATGGCACACACGCCTGCGTCCAGCCCCTCCCCTGTACCCTCTGTCCGCCCCAGCCCTGTCATCGTGGAGATCCCCCACTTCGCCTCCCAAGGCCGTGGGGACCGTGAGCTCGTGGTGCTGCGGAGTGAAAATGGCTCCGTGTGGAAGGAACACAAGAACCGCTATGGAGAGAGCTACCTGGACCAGATCCTCAATGGGATGGACGAAGGTGAGTAAGCCCCCAGGGGCCCAAGCAGCGCCTTCCTCCTGGAGGAGGGGGTTTGAGGCTGTGCTGGGGATGGGCTGGCGGGGCCTCCTGGGGTGGGGGATGCCCTGAGAATCTAGGGACAGCCCAGCTCCCGCGCCGAGGCCCCCTGCAGCCTGGTCTCCTTATGCCGCTCCCTCGGGGCCTGGGCTCTCTCCCACCCCTGCAGGAGGGGGCCGCTGGAGCCAGGACGAGGGGCCCTGGGGGCCTGCGGGGATGACCAGCGGGCGGGCGTTTGTGTGTGGTTGCAGAACTGGGGAGCCTGGAGGAGCTGGAGAAGAAGCGCGTCTGCCGCATCGTCACCACCGACTTCCCCCTGTACTTCGTCATCATGTCGCGGCTCTACCAGGACTACGACACCATCGGCCCCGAGGGCGGCTCTCTGACGAGCAAGCTGGTGCCCCTGGTGCAGGCCACCTTCCCCGAGAACGCGGTCACCAAGAGGGTGAAGCTGGCCCTACAGGTGATGCATGCAGCCCCTCCTTGGCTGCTGGGGCCCCGTCAACCTGGACTGGGTTCAAGGTGTCAGGGCCCTCGGAGAAAGCCTGTGTTCTTGGAGATGGCCTTCGTGCCCCCCAGGACATCTCTACCTGTTGGTCCACTGCCTAAAAAAATCCCGTCAGGGCTCTGATCTTAAGCTCAGAAGAGAGTTGGGTGGCCGGGATAGGGCAGATGCTCTGTTAAGTCGCAGGAAACCCTAGATGGCATGTTTAAACCACCGGGTCAGCACTGAGGAGAAGGCATGTGGCTCCCTGGATAGGAGCAAGGCCCCGAGGAGTGGGGAGCAGCAGGGAAACGGGGGTGGGGGCTCAGACAGGGGAGCTGGACAGGACATCAGGCAGGACAGCACCCCACCCCTGCCCCTGGGGGACCTTCAGGCCTGCCGGGACAGCCGCTCTCATCCCCGCCCATGAGCCCCTCGGCTGCTCCAGGCTGAGCATCCCCCTTGGGCACCTCGCAGGCCCAGCCTGTACCCGATGAGCTGGTCACCAAACTCCTGGGCAACCAGGCCACGTTCAGCCCCATCGTCACCGTGGAGCCGAGGCGCCGGAAGTTCCACCGCCCCATCGGCCTCCGCATCCCGCTGCCCCCGTCCTGGATGGACAACCCCCGAGACAGCGGGGAGGGGGACACCACCAGCCTGCGGCTGCTCTGCAGCGTCATCGGTGAGGGGCACCCCCTTTGTCCTGGTCCTGCCGTCTGGGGAGACGGGAGGAGATGGAGCTGGGGAGTGATGGGGCCCTCGGAGGGATGGGGGTTCTGCCTCCAGGTAGAGTCTCCCTGTCCCTGATGAGCCCCCAGACCCCAGAGGAGGGGGTCCTCCCAGAGGGGACGAGGTCACGGGGTGCAGGGTGGGGGGGTGGGGGGCTGGATTCAGGACCTCAGCCAGGTGTGCACGCCCTGCGTTGGCCTCTGGAGACGGTCCCCCAGCCCAGTCTACGCCTATGGCAGGAGGAACTGACCAGGCCCAATGGGAAGACATCACGGGGACCACCAAGCTCGTCTATGCCAACGAGTGTGCCACCTTCACCACCAACGTCTCTGCCAGGTGAGACCCCACCCTGCAGCCTGACCCTGAGGCTCCCCGGGCCCTGCACGAGGTGGGTGGCGCTGCCCCCAGGGGCGGCCGCGCTCAGGCTGACCTTGTGCCGAGGGTCCTCCGCTGTCCCTCCCCTTCTCCACCTGAAAGTGCCACCCCCACCCCCACTGGGGCTGTCACCGCCCTGCTCATAGGCCATCCTGTTGGATGGAGGGGACGCCCCTGCCCCAGACACCTAGGGACAGGCTCAAGGCTGCCCTCCTTTCAGGTTCTGGCTGTCGGACTGCCCCAGGACGGCTGAAGCCGTGAACTTTGCCACCCAGCTGTACAAGGAACTGACCGCAGTGCCCTACATGGCCAAGTTTGTTATTTTCGCCAAGATGAATGACCCCCGGGAAGGGCGTCTGCGATGCTACTGCATGACGGATGACAAGGTGGACAAGACGCTGGAGCATCATGAGAACTTCGTGGAGGTGGCCCGGAGCAGGGACATCGAGGTAGGGGCCGGGCCCCCGCCCCGGGCTCATGCCCTGAGGGGGCCGGCACCTCCAGGGGTCGGGGGGAGGTGGCGCTGGAACCCCAAGCCATCAGGAAGGCAGCCTCTGCAGAGGGGCTTCTGGGCATGTCCCTCTGAGTCCCTCTTGAAAAGCATCCTTGGGAGGCCGCCCCAAAGCTGAGGACACCGCCCTGCGTGTCTCAGGGAGGCAGCAGGCTGTCAGCCCAATGGTACTAAGAGCTGACGTTCATTAAAATCTTCACCTCCCAGATGCTATTAAAAGTGCTTGAGGGACTTCCTTGGTGGTCCAATGGTTACGACTTTACCTTCCAATGCCAGGGGCATGGGTTCGATCCCTGATCGGGGGACTAAGATCCCACATACCTCACAGCCCAGAATCCAAAACATAAAACAGTAGAGATATTGTAACAAATTCAATAAAGACTTTAAAAACGGTTCACATCAAAGACAAATCTTTAAAATTTTTTTAAAAAATAGAAAATAAAAAGACTCAAGTGACATCATCTCCCCTGACTCTTACAACGGAGTGTCCTGTTCTTATCCCCAGTTTACAGATGAGGAAATCAAGGCTTGGCAGATTAGGTAACCTGCCCAAGGTCACACAGCTGAGTTAATGGTAGAGAAAGGACTTGTCCTAATCTCTCAGCCACACCAGGGTTTGGGCGGTGCCCAGATGGGGAAGCAGGGGAGAGCTTGGGCAAATGGGAGACCTGTGACGTGCGGGGCCTTGGTGTGAAGCTGTCGCCCATCCTGGAGTCCTCACTTGGGTTAAGATGTGTAACAAGAAAGGACTTTGGCCAAGGTCTGGCCTCAGAGGCTTTCCTGAGCCTTCCAGGGGTTCTGACGGGCCAGAAGGAGGAACCCAAGGCTGGGACCTGCCTCAAATGCTGTTTGGGGCACTAACCGGACAAAGGATTGTGTCTCTTTGGGCCTCAGTTTCCTCATCTGTCAAATGGGTTCTCAGTAACTTCTCCGTGGAAAGTATATACACAGTAGGGATTGTTATTACCGTGGGTGAGATTAAAATACCGTGTGGTCTTTCTGGCACTCGCATAAATGAAACCTTGTTGGATGGATATTAAAAGAGAGAAATGCTTTCTGGAGCTGTATTATGATCTGCTAGTGGAGTTCTGAAGTCCTTTGATAAGCAGTGGTGATCAACCACACAGTGAGATGTGGAAAGTCCTGCTTATTATAAAAACCCTTTGAAGTAAAGAAGCATCTGCCGTGACCTTTCTAAAACCCTCCATAGAGCTTCCCAGGGCGCAGCCTCTGGGGTCGTGGGGAGGGAGAGGCCAGGGCTGACAGGTGGGGCCGGGCGTCTGCGTGTTCCCACCTGCTGCTTCTTTCCCACAGGTTTTGGAGGGTATGCCCCTCTTCGCCGAGCTCTCGGGGAACCTGGTGCCCGTCAAGAAGGCCGCTCAGCAACGGAGTTTCCTCTTCCAGTCCTTCCGGGAGAACCAGTTGGCCATTCCCGTCAAGGTGCGCCCTGCTCTCGCCCACCCATCACCTGGGTCTAGAAGCTCGGGAGGCAGAGGCCCCAGAGCCGGCCAGGCTGGTGGCCGGGGTCAGGGAGGGGGATGTCCTCTGAGCCGGCCGGGCTGGTGGCCGGGCTCGGCAGGGCGAGGGCGGCCCCCGACCCTCCATTCTGTGTGACTGAGTCCAGGTGAGGGACAGCAGTCGGGAGCCTGCAGGGTTCTTGTCCTTCCTGCGCAAGGCGATGAAGTACGAGGACACGCAGCATATCCTCTGTCACCTGAACATCACCATGCCGCCCTGCACCAAGGTGAGCACCCCGCCATGGCCCTTGGCCAAGAGACAGCCCGAGACGCCCCGCCCCCGACTCCCCACCCCCGGGATGGAGAAAGGCCCTGGGCTCTCCTCTGACAGGCTGTGGCCCAGTCCTTCCTGCAAAGCTCAGGAACTAAGGTCAGGGTGCAAGGGTTACACCTGTGCTCACCCCGAGGCCCCGAGCTCCCCAGGACGCCCCCTCCGGGAGGTTGGAAGGCGAGGCCTGAGAACCGGATGGCTGGTGGCTGAAGGTGTCCCAGCCACAGCAGGGCTTCTTCAGAGCCTCTTTCTCCTGAACTTGCTCGGGGCCAGGCCCCGCCTCCGGGGAAGGGAAGCCTGGTGTCTCAGCCCGACACTCGCTTTGGGGCTCTGAGCTCAGCGGAGGCATGAGGACCGAGCGTCACCAGTGCCAGGGAGTACCAGGCTGCACCAGGGATGGAGGGACCTCCTCTCCCGTGTTGGCGACTCCTGGTGTTTTCATCATCAGCCTTTCATGCCCAACAAGACAAGCAAGGCCACTTCCAAACGTCGAGGCTGGTTTTCTTTCCTGACTAAGGACGAGGGGGAACCAACTTCTTTTTCACCAGAGGGGCTCCCGAAGCCTTGAACAAGCACCCCGCTGCTTGGCCACAGGTCCAGCATGCAAAGGCTTGGGCATCAATACAGGTCTTTTGAGCAGAAAGGAATTCAGAAAGAAAAGATCTTTGTTGTTGTTTTTTTTTTTTTAGAATTCAAACTCCAGCTCCACTGATGACTGTCTGAGTGGCCTTGGGTGGGTTGCCCCAGCCTCTGGGCCGGGGACTTGGGAAGAATGATGGTACCTGCCTCAGGCAACTCTGACCATCAGGCAGGGCCTGGCATGTGATTAGGGCTGCGTGAGCTTATTATTGGGTTTCCCCTCAGTGGTAAAGAAGCCACTTGCAAGTCAGGAGATGCTGGTTCAATCCCTGAGTCGGGAAGACCCCCTGGACGAGGGCACAGCAACCCACTCCAGTATTCTTGTCTGGAGAATCCCATGGACAGAGGACATGGGATTCACGGCAGTCTACAGTCCACGGGGTCACAAAGAGGCGGACATGACTGAAGCCACTTAGCACACACGCACGAGCTTATTATTATCACTCGAGATGAAGCGCGTGAACCTCATCGACTCCCTCTAGCCGCCCCCACACACAGCCTGTGTGTTATGGGGCTTCCCGTCCCCAGGGTGTCCTCCCCACACCCACAGCGCCCCCTCCTGGTCTCTCTCCTGCAGGACAGCGGAGCCGACGAACGGAGGAGGACGCTGACGCCGCTGGCCCTGAGATACAGCCTCCTCGAGTCCACAGCAGGTACTCACCTCTCTGTGCTCACTCCCGTCCAGGGGGCAGCGAGGGGGGTCATGTCGCCGGGAGCTCCCCGAGCAGACACCATTGGCTCAGCCCTCGGCTGGGGTCTCCATGACCCTCTCAGGCTCAGCTGCCAATCGGGGGACACGGAGCGTGACCTGAGCGCTCTCTAGCCCCCCCACCCATGCTGGGCGGTTCTGTGTGCTGTCGAGGCCGCTGAACAGAATGCCGTGCTTCCCCCAGATTTCCTCAGTGGCACAGACCAGGCCGACATGAAGATGATGCTCATATCAGAACACCTGGGCCTCAGCTGGGCCGGTGAGTCAGGAATCGGGGCGAAAGAGCAGGGTGCCTGTCCACACCTCCCTCTGCACCGCCTCCCCTCTGAACAGCAGCGCTGACAGCTTGCTAAGCCTCTTCCCACTGTCCGCTGCGCACCTGACCCGGGGTTGTCTCTGATGGGGCTGCTGCCCAGACAGCGCCTTTGGGTACCAGGGGAGGCGGGCTCCCTCCCCCACTACTTCTCTCTAGTTTTCCTCTTGAGAAGCTCAACTTCTGACATTACAGGAGACCTTAGGGCGGATCCAGTGTGCCCGTTTTACAGATGGGGAGGCTGAGATCCCACTAAGAAGGGTGACTGTGGTTGTGCGGCAAGTTATGGATAGAGCCCTGAAAAGACCAGTGAACCAAGAACACACAAGCGAACACAAAATGTGTGTCCTGCCTGCCTGCCCACCACTCCCTACACCGCACATGCCATCTGTCCTGCCAGGGGCTTTGTTGAGGGAAAGGAAGAAAGACAGGGCAAAAAGCCTCTGCAGCTGCTTCTTGGTTTTGTGAGTGTGTATGTTCATATATGTGTGGTGTGTATGTGTGTGTTGTGTACGTGTTGTGTATGTGTGCTATGTGTGTGTTGTGTATGTGTATTGTGTATGTGATGTGTGCATCTGCGGTGTGTGTGTGTGGTATATATGTGTTGCATATGTGTCCTGTGTGTGTTGCGTATGTGTTGTGTTTCTGGTTTGTGAGTGTGTATGTGTGGTATGTGTTGCAGTGTGTGTGTTTGTGTGTGTTGTATATGTGGTATGTGTTTTTGTGGTATGTGAGTGTGTGTGTATGTGTGGTACATGTGTATGTGATGTATATGTGATGTGTATATGTGGTGTGGTGTGTATATGGTGTGTGTGTGTATGTGGTGTGTGATGTGTGTGGTGTGTGAGTGTGTGTATGTGTGGTTTCTGTGTATGTGATGTATATGTGATGTGTACGTGTTGTGTGTAGGTGGTGTGTTGTGTATGTGGTGTGTGTGTGTGGTGTGTATGTGGTGTGTGGTGTGTGTATATCTGATATGTGATGTGTATGTGGTGTATGTATGTGGTATGTTGTATATGTGTTGTGTGTGTGGCATGTTGTATATGTGGTGTGTGTACATAGAGTATTGTGTAGGTGGTGTTTGTGTGGTATGTGGTGTGTATGTGGTGTGTGTATGTGGAGTGTTGTGTATGTGATGTGTATGCGGTGTGTTGTGTATGTGTTGTGTGTACATGGCACGTTGTGTGTACATGACACATTGTGTATGTGGTGTGTGTATGTGGAGTGTTGTGTATGTGATGTGTATGCGGTGTGTTGTGTATATGTTGTGTGTACATGACACATTGTGTATGTGGTGTGTGTATGTGGTGTGTTGTGTATGTGGTGTGTGTATGTGGAGTGTTGTGTATGTGGTGTGTGTATGTGGAGTGTTGTGTATGTGGTGTGTGTATGTGGAGTGTTGTGTATGTGGTGTGTGTATGTGGTGTGTGTATGTGGAGTGTTGTGTATGTGGTGTGTGTATGTGGTGTGTTGTGTATGTGTTGTGTGTACATGGAGTGTTGTGTATGTGGTGTGTGTATGTGGTGTGTTGTGTATGTGTTGTGTGTACGTGGAGTGTTGTGTACGTGATGTGTGTGTGTGTGTGTGTGTGTGTGTGTGTGGTGTGTATGTGGTATGTGTATATGTGATATGTGATGTGTATGTGGTGTGTTGTGTATGTGTTGTGTGTGTGTGGAGTGTTGTGTACGTGGTGTGTGTGTGTGGTGTGTGTGTGGTGTGTATGTGTTGTGTGTACATGGAGTGTTGTGTATGTGGTTTATGTACGTGGAGTGTTGTGTGAGTGGTGTGTGTGGCTCACACACATTCTGGTTCTCACCATCACTTTCCACGCTGGTCTTCCTCATCCCTGAAATGAGACTCAGCTCCTGTGCTCTCCTCTAAAGCACCTGCGAGAAACAGCCATGAAGACAGCAGCAGAGAAGAGCTCGCCTTCTGCGATGGTGCCTTGCATTTAGATGGGGACTTGTATTCCCATTTTAAATGTAAACAGCTCCTTTCCCTGAAGAAACACAAATACACAGATGCGCTTCCATTATGACTGCTTCCCAAGGGAAGGGCGGTGGCTTTTGCCTCACCAACAGTGCCGAGGGCATCCGCTGTTCAGCCCTCCCCTGGGACCCCAGCCGGTCCTTCGACCTTCCGTGGCTCAGCCTCATCACCCATATTCCAAGTGATGACAGCAAGAGTGTCCGTTCATTCATTCAGTCCTTATTACTCTCTTGTGATCACGCTGCTTCCTGGCGCATTTCCTGGTGCATTTCCTGGGGATGCCACAGGGCAGGTGTCACCTTACACTAGGCATCCTTGGGAAGGAGGCTTAAAGTCCACAGGGGACTGCTCTCTCTCTCGGGTACCCCTCGGGGCGCCCCGCTCCCCACTCAGGTTCGGGGCCGGGGCCAGCTCCAGCTGGTCTCACCCTGGTCTTGGTTCCTTGCATGCAGAGCTGGCCCGGGAGCTGCAGTTCAGTGTGGACGACATCAACAGGATCCGTGTGGAGAACCCCAACTCCTTGCTGGAGCAGAGCCTGGCCTTGCTGAACCTCTGGGTCACCCGTGAAGGCCAAGACGCCAAGAGTCAGTACCGGGGCGAGGGCACAGCTGGGACCCTTCTCTCCCCAAAGCCTATGCCAGGAGCTCACCAAGCAGTTCTCCCCAGAACTTCTCCCTCCAGATTCCTGGGGTGCTGTTGACCTTTGGAACCAATCATTCTGCACACTCTGTCTCTCACACACACATACTCAAGTGCACACACACGCAGGCACACACCTCTGAGGATCCCTGGTCTTCTGGGCAATCCCGCCAGGAGGGCACACCAGAACCTGGGCCATGACCTCTTCCCATTCTCAGGATGAGTTTGCAATCACACCAGGACCCCTAAAAGACTGCGTCTGTGCAGGGTGTGTGCCTCTTGGTTGAATTTATCAAATGAGGACTGTCCCCTCAGAGCCCAGCCAGGAGTCCCCTCAGATGCAGTTCTTGTTCCCCCAGGATTTTCTTCAACCTGGAGGGAAGATGTGACTCACTCTTTTCAGCTCCTCAACCACATTCCCGAACACAAAACACTAAGAGAAACTGAGTGTTTACATTTGCATCTCAGATCAACTAGCAAGGACCAAAGATTTCCAAAGGACAGACTCCAATTCTTCTCTCTCTCATTTTCTTGTAGTATTCCTCTTGTCATTGTTCTGTTGTTTAGTCGCTAAGTTGTGTCCAACTCTCTGCCACCCCATGGACCGTAGCTCGCCAGGCTCCTCTGTCCATGGGGTTCTCCAGGCAAGAATACTGGAGTGGGTTGCCATTCCCTTCTCCAGGGGATCTTCCCGACCCACTGTTTCCTGCATTGGCAGGTCGATTCTTTACTGCTGAGCCACCAGGGAAGCCCCAGCACTCCTTTTGGGTTACAAAAGAAAAAGTCTTCCATGCCTTGAAACTCACCACTCTTGGGGTTTGCAAAAGGTCTGTTAAAGGATAACAAAATCCAAGCCTCCCTCACTTTACTGTGCTTCAAAGATACTGCACTTCTCCCCCCAGATTCATCAGGTCTCTTGGTGGCAATTTCCAGCAGCATCTGCTCATTTTGTGTATGTCACATTTGGGGAATTCTCTCAGCGTTTCACAGTTTCTCATGATGACTACATTTGTCTCGCTGATCTGTGATCAGGGTCCTTATGTGACTATGAAGACTCACTGAAGGCTCAGAGGAGAGTTTGCATTTTTTGGCCATAAAACACCTTTAAGATATGTACCTTGTTTTTTTTCTGGACACAATGCTATTGCACACTTAACAGACTAGAGTGTAGTGTAAATGTAACTTTCATATGCACTGTGTATCAGTTGCTCAGTCCTGTCTGACTCTTTGCCACCCCACCGACTGAAGCCCTCCAGGCCCCTCCCTCCATGGAATTCTCCAGGCAAGAATACTGGAGTGGGTTGCCATTCCCTTTTCGAGGGGATCTTCCGGACTCAGGAATCGAACCCGGGTCTCCGATATTGCAGGCAGATTCTTCACCATCTGAGCCACCAGGGAAGCCCCTAGAAAATCAAAAAGTTTGGTTTCTGGCTCTTGTTGGCTTTATTGCATAGTGTGGACGGAAACTGCATCATCTCCAGGTCTACCTGACTTATCCTAGAGGTAGTTTGTTTGGACTTTTAGAAAAGAAGGGGCCTGCAACCCCCGCCCCGCCCCGCCCCCCCCCCCGCGCGCGCGCACACAGACACACACAGACACACACACACTCAGAGCCGCGCGCACACAGACACACACACACTCAGAGCCACGCGGGGCTTGGGTAGCGGCCCGCGAGCGCCCTCTCCCTCCGCTCTGCCCGCAGTGGAGAACCTGTACGCTGCCCTGCGGAACATCGACCGCGGCGAGATTGTGAACATGCTGGAGGGCTCGGGCAGGCAGGGCCGCAGCCTCAAGCCAGATCGCCGGCCCGCCGACCGGGACTACTCGTCGTCCCCCTCCCAGATGAATGGTGAGTGTCCCCCGGGCGTGGGGGGGCAGGCCGAGCCGCCGCCGCCGCCGCCTGACCCTCCCTGGAACCTTCTCACCAGGTGGCCGGAGGTCAGTCTCCCTCTGGATGGGCGGTGGTGAGAGCAGAGGTGATGGGGGTCCCGGGGGCGGGGGGCCCAGCAGGATACGAGGGGCGGCTGCCGCCCCCACTCCGCTACCCTCCCCTGCTTGCCGCGCCCTCCAGCTCTGCGCAGACCCACCTGAGACCCCCGTCCGTCCGTAGGCACGAGGTTCTGGCGGAGGTCTCGGTTGGGGACCAGCGGAGAGGTGTCCTTAAGCCCTCCTGCTACCCCTTCTCTGGGGCTAAGCGGGCTTTTTCCTTCAAGCCAGTTTCTGCTTTTGTCTCCCTTTTTCCTCGAAGCATCCCTTCCCCATCACTTGTTTGGATGCGGTTTGGCCTGGCACAGAGCCCCTCCCCCTCCGGTGACCCCGCTCCACGGGGCCTTGACCTTTGCCCCCAGTACCCCCTCTGCGGCCTTTAGGACACCTTCCTTGCAGTAGAGGAGGGGCCGTGTGGGGAGCAGGGCCCAGATCCCGTTTCCCCTCCATCTGCGTCTGTAATCAGCGCACAGAGGCAGGCCCAGCCACCTCCTGCTGGGATGGTGGGAGCTGGGACCCTTCCTTCCTCTTGATCTCTTGACTCCACGTGCTGGGCCATCAATCTCTTTAAAACCCACAAGTTGGATCAGAGACCTGAGGTTCCTTACAGGCCTCGAAAAACAATTTGGTTCTGGGGACCCGCTTTCCAGGTGCAGGGTATGCTCCTCCACTCTACCCCTCCAGCTTGCCCACCGACCTCCCCCGGCTCCCAGGTCACCAGCCATCCTGGCCACTCCCACATGTGTGCCTCCATGCGGGCCCCTGTGACCGGAGCTTGTGAGAGAGTGGAGGCAGGGGGCAGGGGGCAGGGGCCTCCCCAGTGAATGCCACGCCCCTCACACTGGTCTCTCTCCCCGAAACCTGGCGTCCAGCGCCCCCGAGCGCAGGACTCATCGGATGACTGCGTCCTACGGCCTGTCTCTTCTGCCTCTGACCTCACCTGGGCTGCTGCTCTCGCCCACACTGCCTGCCTTCACTGCCTCACCCCCGGCGGCCGGGGTTCAGGGCTCTCAGCCTCCCCAGATGCTTTTCCCAAGGACCCCCAGCCTGCCCCCTGGGGAGCGGGGGGCTGCCTTTCCAGCCAGGGCCTGTGTGCAAGCTCCAGGCTGTCCCCAGGGAGGAGGCACACTCTCAGCCCCAGCGTCCAGGGCTCCCAGACCAGCCCTCTCCCTGCCCCTTGGGGGACTGGCTGGACATGACGGGGACCGCTAAGTGACCGACTCTCTTTCACAAGGACTGAGGAGGGGGTGGCCGAAAAACACTGCAAACTGGGAGAAATCAAGAGATGAGACACTTTGCCCTTTTTTAACTAGATAACCCAGCCCCTTGGTTGGGTTTATTAACAGAAGCCCAGACTTGGTTCAGTCAAGGCAAGGCAGCAAGTTTTGAGGGTTTTGTACCCCAAATCTATGGACACCGGGCACATAGAATTATATGAGGATAAACAAGGCAGGTACAACAATTAAAAACCTGTCAAGGGGACAGATCCTAAGCCAAGTGTTCTTATCACAATTAAAAAAAAAAGTTTTTTTAAGGGCAGTTACATACCTAAGTATTTATGAATGTCTCTTCTGGCCCTGGGACTCCCGTGGGGCCTGGAGACTCTAAAGCCAGAGCAGAGAGTTCTAACCCCCATGGGCCCGAGCCCCGTGCCCCATGATTGTGGAAGGGCAGTCCAGTTGGGCCGCTCATTTGGCAAATATTCTTTGAACACTTGTCACCCACCAGAGGTTGTTCTAAGCCAGGCAGATAAGTCAGTTCTCAAACAGACCCCGAAAGGAGCAAAGCCCCAAACTCAGCCTTCATGGAGCTTGCCTTCTGTTGGGACAGGCAAGCAAAAATTTATGGAAGTGAGTTAGATAATGTGCTAGCAGGGTGATGAGGGGAAAAAATTGGAGTCAAGCAAGGTTGGAGTGTGGGATTGAGGGGTTAGATAGTCGGGTAGGAGTGCGTAGCATGTGAACAGAGGCTGGAGAGAGAGGTGGGGTGGGCATGTGAACAAGGGAGAGAGTGCCCCGACCAGCAGTCTGGGCAGGGGCCCCGAGCAGGTGGGCCTGGTGCGTCCGCAGAGCATGGAGGGTCCAGAGCGGAGGATGAGAAGGCAGGGGCTGCAGGAGGCCGGCTCCTCCAGGCTGCAGTGGGGACGCTGGTTTTACTGGGAAGGCGATGGAGAGCCATGGCCGGTCTGGAGCAGAAGAGTCCCGAGAGCTGACAAGTTGACCAGGGGTCCTCCCCACTTTGATTGCAGACACACTCTGAACGCTTCCGTGCTTCCTGGCCGCTCTGTCGCCTGTCAGCCCTTCCGAACCCCTCATCCCGTGGGTGTCCCGACAGGCGCGGGCCGTGTGCCCTGCGTGCTCGCTCCCTCCAGGCCGGAGCAGACACTCAGACGTCCGCTTGGTCCATCCTGGCCTTTCGGGGCACCAGAGCTGGCTTCTGTGTGTTTTTCCTGCCTTCTGCCTTCCTGTCCCTGGAAAACCATGCCCTCCTGGCCCGGGGAGGAGGAGCAGGAAGGATCAGAGGTGGAAGAGCAGGCAGACGGCTGCCCCCTGCACTTCCTCTGGCTTTCTGTCCCCGGGCCAGCCCGGCCCTCACGCTGATGGCCACGGCATTCCCTTGTTTCCTTTGTGCTTTCCCTGCTCTCTGCTCGTCTGAGCCTCCCTCGGCCACTGTGGACACTCAGGGCGGTGATTGGTTGCTCTGTGGTTTCAGGAAGATAGGAACCTGAGCTCTCTCATCCATCCTTCCTGGCTCTTCTTGCTGGGTTTGTCTGGACTGGCCGGGGCAGAAGGGCCAGTATGCTTCTCCTGTACAGGAGAGAACTACCCCAGAATCTGGGAATAAATGTGAAATGTGAAGGAAAAAACTTGCCCATAGAGCAAAACAAAACAAAACAAAACTGTGTTCCTAAAAATAAAGGATTTCTCATATGAAAGGGAAAGATGGATATCTCATATCCTATTCAGTCAACTCCATTTGATTTCATGGGTTGGATGCAACGTCTACTTGGAAATATAATATGTCTTGTTTCTTTCGACTCTTAGCCCAGCTAGGGAAGTGTGGCTTCCGTCTAAGGTCAGGCTGTCTGTCCACCTCCTGTCGAGTCTGCTGCTGACATCAAATTATTAGGGTCGTCGTTCCATCTGGGTTAACAGAGAGCCCGGGTGACAGCTGAGATAAGGAGGGGCTGGAATCAGGGGGTGGGTACTGCTGGATTGTCCTGCCCCAAGGCTGTGTGTTTGATTGCCTGTTACCTGATTTCCCCAAAATACAACCCCGAGGGGACAGCTCTAGACAGGGATGGGCTGGTGACCCAGGTATGGTAGGGTCACACTAGAGACTGCTCAAGAGACAGGCACTTCTGGATCTCAACCAGAGGACTCAGCCAACCTTCCCGTGCTCCGGTCCACCCAGACTTTGTTTGATAATCCTTGCTGAGCATGGCCTCTGCTCAGTAGGAATCCCCACTCCATTGAGTATGGCCACCTACAGCCTCAGATCCATGCTTGTGGGGGTGTGTGGGGGTCAGTGGGGTCTTCTGGAGACTCAGAGGGGGCAGGGAGCATAGCCCCCAAGCCCTGTGATCAGGGAAGGGGCTCCAGGATAAACACGAGGCAGAAAGAAGTCCTGAGGAAAGGTGTGCATGAGTTCTCTTTGTGGACACACTTTCATTTGGGTGAAATTCCATTTATGTGAACCCCAGGAAGTTTCAAGGTGGTAAAGTCACCAAAAATGAGACTCAGACATACTGTGACTGGCAGAGTTATTACCCTCTCTCACCCTTAATCACATCTTACTGAGATTCCCAGGAGTGATAGAATGTTTATCCAACCATATCTGAGGAGCTGTCTGAGATGCAGTCCACTTTTGGCTAAGATAAGGCAACAAGTACTGAACATATCCCTCCTGCTTAAAACAAGCAAAAAATGGACAAGCTATATGAAACAACAGTTCTCAAGACACTGACATCAGGCAGTAAAGGTCAGTGATATATGAAACGTGGAAAATAAATGAGATGAACCCTACAATTGCCTGGATTACTGCCTTGAAAGAGTTTCTAAGTCATGGAGGAAGGAAGAGAAATCCAGAAGAACCCCTGGTTAAGGAGAAGTTTCTGGCAATCCAAGGAGATCAGGGAAGCTGGAATTCCCTAGAGAGACAGCTGCACAGAGACAGCACTCTGGAGAGCTTCAGAAGGTCCCCCACAAATTTTGGTTGATTATTAATCGTCTATTCTCAACAGTCAGACTGATTGTCACAGACGTTGCATAGGGAACACAGAGTGGTCCTCCTCAATAATGGAGAATGATTAGCCCTAGATTGATCAGTGCTCCCACCTAATCAACCTTGAAAGCAAAACTCAAGAGGATCAACCTGTTTTCAAGTAACTCAATGACATAACAGAACAAAGCTCAAGAATCATTTGTTGTTGTTCAATGCTAAGTCATGTCTGACTCTTCACGACCCCATAGACTGGCTCCTGTGTCCTCCACTATCTCCCAGAGTTTGCTGAAATTCATGGCCACTGAGTCAGTGATGCCATCCAACCATCTCATCCTCTGCTGGTCCCTTCTCCTTTTTGCCTTCAACCTTTCCCAGCATCAGGGGCTTTTCCATTGAGTCAGTTCATCACATCAGGTGGCCAAAATATTGGAGCTTCAACTTCAATAACAATCTTTCCAATGAATATTCAAGGTTGATTTCCTTCAGGATTGACTGGTTTGCTTTCCTTTGCAGTCCAAGGGACTCTAAAGATTTGTTACAGGAATACAAAATATCCAGCACCCAACAAGATAAAAGTCACAGTGTCTGACATTCAAATAATCCAATTAAAGATTCTCAGACACACATTCAAAGAGGCAGGGAAACAAAACCCATAATGAGAAGAAAAATCAATCAATTAAAACTGATGCAGATGTTAGAATTAGTAGACAAGAATGGTAAAACATAACTATTTCAGATGTTCCAGAAGTCAAGTAGAAACTTGGAAGATGTTTTTTAAAGACCCAAACCAATCCCCTAGAGGTGAAACTACAAGATATAGGTTGAAAAATACACTGAATCAAATTTCATTAAAGAAGAAAAGGTGAACTTGGCAACATAGTAATAGAAACTCTCCAAAATGAAACACAAGAACAACAAAAAATCTTTAAAAGCATCAGTGAGCTATGGGGCAATTTCAGGTGGCCTAATATTTGTGAAATTAGTTTCCAACAGAGAAAGGGGCTGAAAAAGTATTTGAAGAATTAATGGCCCAGAATTTTCCAAGTTGACAAAAACAATAATTACACAGATCCAAGAAGTTCCGTTAACCACATGAAACATGAAGTCTACTATACCAAGGCACATTTTAAACAAATTAGTCAGAACCAGTGATAAAGTTTTTAAAGTAGCCAAAGGTGGGGGAAAAGATGCATTATATATGGAGATAAAGATAAGGATTACATCATATTTCTCACTGGGAACAATGGAAGTAAGTCAGCAGAGCAATATCTTTAAAGTAGGACACATCTTTAAAGTAGAACATCTCTAAAGTAACCTAGAATTCTATACCCAGCAAAAATAACTTCCAAAAATGAAAGCAAATAAAGATATCGCCAGACATACAAAAACAGAAGGAAGTCGTCAACAGGAAGTGACTGCCACAAGCAATTTTTTTTCATAAAACGTCCTTCAGGCCAAAAGAAAAATGACACCAGAAAGAAATATGGATTTACATGAACGAATGAACAGTGCCCAAAATGCTAACTATAAGGATAATACATAATTTTCTCATTATTTAAATCTCTTTAAAAGATAACTGTTTAAACAAAATAATATAATGTTGTGTTTATAACATATACAAAAGTGACATGTATTACAACGAAGGTACAAAAGTTGAAAAAGTTGAGAGAGAAAAGTGGAAGTATATTATTGTAAGGTTCTTATACTATATGCAAAGTGTTATCATATCACTTATAGGTAGACTGGGGTAGTTTAATGATGTATGCTAGAAGCCCAAAAGCAATTCCTGAACTACTCAAAGAATCATAGCTAATCAGCCACCCAAAGAGATAAAATGGAAATTTTCAATTAACCCAAAAGAAGGCATAAAAAGGGCTTCCCTGGTGGCTCAGCGGTAAAGAACCCACCTGCCAGTGCAGGAGACATGGGTTGGATGCCTGATCTGGGAAGATCCCACATACTATGGAGCCACTAAGCCCGTGTACGACAACTACTGGACCTGTACTCTAGAGCCGGGGAGCCGCAACTACTGGGTCCAAGCGCCCTAGAGCCCGTGCTCTGCAACGAGGGAAGACACCGCACTGAGAAGCCCACGCACCACAGTTAGAGCAAGACTTGTGCAGCAGCGAAGACCTAGCACAGCCAAAAATAAGTGAATAAAAATTTTTTTTTAAAGGCATAAAGAAAGGGAAAAGAGAACAAAAAACTGATGGGACAGAAGTAGAAATTAACAAATGATAGATTTAAACCTAACCACATTAATAATCTCATTATTGTAAATGATCTAAAAAAAAACAAATTAAAAGGCAGATATAAAGGTAAATTTCAACTATATACTGCCTACAGGAAATGTCTTTAAGTATAAAACACAAATCCCTTAAAAGTCAAAGGGTGAGAAAACATAAACTATGCTAATGCTAATCAAAAGCAGACTGAAGTGGCTGTAATAATACCAAACAAGTAGATGTAAGAACAAAGAATGTTACCAGGGATAAAGAAAATAATTTCATAAGGATAAGCAGTCCATCAAGAGGGCATCGCAGTCTTAAATGTTAAAGCACAAGTAACATAGCTTTCGGAGAAGGCAATGGCACCCCACTCCAGTACTCTTGCCTGGAAAATCCCATGGACGGAGGAGCCTGGTGGGCTGCAGTCCATGGGGTCACTAAGAGTCAGACACGACTGAGTGACTTCACTTTCACTTTTCACTTTCATGCATTGGAGAAGGAAATGGCAACCCACTGCAGTGTTCTTGCCTGGAGAATCCCAGGGATGGGGGAGCCTGGTGGGCCGCCTTCTATGGGGTCGCACAGAGTCGGACACGACTGAAGTGACTTAGCAGCAGCAACATAGCTTTAAAATACATGAGCAAAATCTGAGAAAACCACAGTGAGGAATAGACAGGACCACAGTTATAGTGGGAGATTTCAATACCCCCATCTTGCTAATTGATAGAACAAGTAGAAAAATGAGTACCCAAATAGATTTGAACAGCAGTCATTCACCTTGACCTGATTGACATTCATGGAATGTTCCACCCAATGACAGCAGAATACAGTCTTTTCAGTTGCGCCTGCAACAGACCGACATAGAGCATATTCTCAACCAAGGGCCCCGACCCCTGGGCCACAGTCCACCCGTTAGGAACAGCAGGATTGAGTGGCGGGCGAGTGAGCGAAGCCTCATCTGTATTTACAGCTGTCCTCAACACCCACATCACTGCCGGGGCTCTGTCTCCTGTCAGAGCGACCGTGGTGTTCAATTCTCAATAAATCGAACACAATAAATGTAATGCACTTCAATCATCCTGAAATCATCTCCTGCACCTGGTTCATGAGAAAAATTGTCTTCCACGAAACTGGCCGCTGGTGCCAAAAAGGTTGGAGACCATTGTCCTAGACTATAAAGCAAGTCTTGATAAATATCAAAGAATTTAAGTCATTCAATGTATATTCTCTGACCACAGTAAATTAAATTACAAGACAATAACCAAAAGATACATAGGAACTCCTTGGAAGCTAAATAATACACTTCGAAGTAACCCGTGGGTCAAAGAAGAGAGCAAAAGGGAAATTAGAGAGTATTTTGAATGGAATGAAAATGAAAACATGCGATGTCAAAATGTATGGGATGCCAGCAAAGCAGTATTAGGGGGAAATTTATAGCACTAAACATCCACATTAAACGAGAGAAAAGTTCTCAAGTCAGTTACCTCAGCTTTGTAATATTTTAAGATACTGTAAAAAGAACAACTTAAACCCAAAGTAAGCAGAAGGAAGATAATAAAGATCAAAGCAGAAATTGATGAAACTACAAACAGAAAACACTAAAGAAAATCAGTAAAACCAAAAGCTGGTTCTTTGAAATGATCGATAAATTGATAAGCACCCAGCCAGACTGATCATGAAAGAGAAGAAAAGAATTACCAATATCAAGAATAAGAGGTAATATACTGAAGATTCTATAGGAAGCAAAAGGATGATAATACTATGATAATTTTATTCCAGTAAATTTGAAAGCATAAGCGAGATTGACAAAGTTCTTGGAAAGTACAAACTCAAAGCTCACATAGGAAGAAAGAGATACTCTGAATATAGTAAAGAAATTAAATGCATAATTTAAAACATTCCCACCAATTTGTAAGTTGGAGCAACCACTATAGAAAATAGTACAGAGGTTCCTCAAAAAACTGGTTGCCGTGTAATCCTGAACTCCTACTCCTGGGTGGATATCCAAACACAATTATTATTTGAAGGTGCACGCGCCATAATGTTCGCTGAAGCACTGTTTACAGTTGTCGAGACATGGAAACAACCTGTCCATCAACAGATGAGTGGATAAAGAGGATCTGGTACATAGATACAATGGAGTATTACTCAGCCATTAAAAAGGATGAAATAATGCCATTTGCAGCAACATGGACGGACCTAGAGATTATCATACGAAGTGAAGTAAGTCAGACAGAGAAAGACAACTACCGTGTCATGTCACTTATATGTGGACTCTAAAATATGACACAGATGAAGTTATCTATGAAACAGAAACAGATGCAGACATAGAGGAAGGACGTGTGGTTGCCAAGGGGGAGGGGAGCTGGGGGAAGGGGGACTGGGAGTTTGGGATCAGCAAATGCAAGCTATTATATACAGGATGGATAAGCAACAAGGTCCTACTGTGTAGCACAGGGAACTAGATTCAACATCCTATGATTAAACAGAATGGCAAAGACTATGAAGAATATATATGTATATAACTGAATCACTCTGCTGCACAGTGAAAATTAAGACAACATTGTAAATCAACTATACTTCGATAAAACAAATTAATAAAAAAAAGAAAACATTCCCACCAAGAAAACTCCAAGCCTAGATGACTTCACTGGCGAATGCTACCAAACATTAAGGAAGAAATAACTCACTCAGAAAATTTTAAAGGACATAATATTTCCCAGCTCATCCTATGAGGGCCGCTTTACATTTTTGGTCAAAAAGAAAAGGAAAGAAAGAAAGCCATTATAGAAAAACTACAGACCAATAAGGAGTGAGTATTTATGCAGAAACTCTAAATTTTAGCAAATCTAAAGCCAACACTATTTAAAAGAACAAGCCATCACGATCAAGCGGGGTTCGTCCAAGGAATGGAGAATAATTGAATATTCAAAAAGAAATCAGCATCTGGCTTTGCATGTAAGGAGCATGGATGTCACCACACCATGCTGACAACAAGTAAAAAGTAAAGACTTTGAAAAATCAGTAACTCTTCTAGAATCTGTAGAAGAAGTGAGGACTTAGGGCAAATTGCTGCTGCTGCTGCTGCTAAGTCACTTCGGTCGTGTCCGACTCTGTGTGACCCCATAGACAGCAGCCCACCAGGCTCCCCAGTCCCTGGGATTCTCCAGGCAAGAACACTGGAGTGGGTTGCCATTTCCTTCTCCAATGCAGGAAAGTGAAAAGTGAAAGTGAAGTCGCTCAGCCGCGTCCGACTCCTAGCGACCCCATGGACTGCAGCCTACTAGGCTCCTCCGTCCATGGGATTTTCCAGGCAAGAGTATTGGAGTCGGGTGCCATTGCCTTCTCTGTTAGGGCAAATTACTATCCCCCAAATCGGACAGTCTGATTTGTGAATATGAAGAGTAGCAATTTACTGGAGCAGAGACCTAAAGGCATCTACAAAAACGCCTGAAGCTAACATTACACTTGATGGTGAAAGACTGAGTGCTTTCCTCCCACATTCAGTGACAAGACAGCCATGTCTGCTCCTGCTGCTGCTGCTTTTTTTTCTTTTCTTTTTTTAAATACTTATTTTTTGGCTGCACCTCGTCTTAGGGCACTCAGGTCTTCAATGTTCCTTGCAGTGTGTGGGATCTCTTCGTTGCAGCATGTGATATCTTGTTCCCTGACCAGGAATGGAACCCCGGCCCCCTGCACTGGGAGTGAGGTGTCCTAGCCACTGGACCACCAGCGAAGTCCCACTACCCCTGCTTCTGTTCACCACTGTCCTTGAGGTGCTACTGGTACAATAAGGCAAGTAAGAGAAATGAAAGGCAGCTAGGTTGGAGAGGAAGAAGTAAACTGTCTTTGTTCATGGACAACGTGATATATATAAAAATCCGATGGAAGCTAATAAATGAGTTTGGTGAGGTTGCAGGATACAATTTCAGTATATAAAAAAATCAATTGAATCCTATATACTAGCAGTGTAAAAGTACAAACTGAAATTGAAAAAAGAATAGCCTTTACAATAACATTGAAAAAATAGAAATACTTGGAGGTGAATCTGATAAAAGATGTAGGAAATATACACTGAAAACTACAGAACACTGCTGACAGAAATTAAAGAAGACCTGAGCAAACTCCAGGAGATCGTGGAGGACAGAGGAGCCTGGTGGGCTGCAGTCTGTGGAGTCGCAGAGTTGGATACGACTCAGCAACTGAGCAACGACAAATAAATGGAGAGATCCACTGTTCTCATGGGTCAGAAGACTCAGTACAGGTGTCAGTTCTCCCTGAAATGATCGAAATATCTGATGCAGCCCAATCAAATCCCAGTAGGCTTTTTTGTGAAAAGTGACATTGTTCTAAAATTTATATGGAAAAGACCTAGAACATCCAAACAACTTTGAAAAAGGACAAAGTTGAAGGATTTATAGTGACTTCAAGAAATGGCAACCCACTCCAGTATTCTTGCCTGGAAAATCCCATGGACACAGGGGCCTGGGGGGCTATTGTCCATGAGGTCACACAAGAGTCAGACACGACTTGGTGACTGAACAAGATTTATTACAAAGCTACAGTGACCAATGCAGTGTGGTATTGCCATAAAGATAGATAAGTCAGTGAGTCCAGACATAGAACCACACATACAGGAACAACTGATATTCAGCAAAGATAATTCAGTGGATCATTTTTACCACATATCATGCTGGAGCAATTGGACATTTATATGCAGAATGAACTTTGATTCATACCTTACATCATATGCAAAAATTAAATCAAAATGGATCATAGGTTAAATGTAAAACCTGAAACTATAAAACTTTTTGATTAAAACATAAGGAAAAAAAAAAAACCTTAGAGATCTTGGATAAGGCAAAGATCTCTTATATGCAATACCAAAAAGTGCAACCCGCAAAAGAACAAATCAACGAGTTGGACTTCATCAAAAACATCTGCCCTTCAAAATGCACTATAAAAAATGGAAAAAAAAAAAAACAAGCTACTGATTGGGAGAAAGTGTTGGCAAATAATCATCTGATATAGGACTTGTATCCACAATACATAAAGAACTCTCAAAACTCAATAATAAAAAAACAACCCAAGCTTTAGAATAAGCACAAGATTTTAACTTAACCAAGAAGATATACAAATGGCAAACAAGCACACAAAAAGATACTCCGCATTATTAGTCATCAGGGAAATACAAATTAAAACTATTGATATAAGGACGTACACTACACAGCTGTAGGAAAACTAAAGTGAAAAAGACTCACCATACCAAGTGTTGAGGATGTGGGGAGCCTGGGACCCCCATGCACCGCTGGTGGGCATGTAAATGGGCCACTTGGGAAAAAACTTTGGTTGTTTCTTTAAAAGTTAAAGATATCCCAACAGTGTGACCTAGCCATTCAGCAAAAACAATGGATGAATTGTCAATACATGCAACAACATGGATGAAATTAAGCTGAGTTAAAAAACATGGATGAAATTAAGCTGAGTTAAAAAAAAAAAAAAAAAACCAACCCAGACACAAAGATTCCACACTGTATAGCTCCATTTAGATAAAATTCTGGCAAATGCAACTAATGTCGAGTGACAGAAAGCAGATCAGTGGTTACCTGGGGGCAGGGTGGTGGAAGGAAGGACTGCAAAGAAGCCTGAGGAAATCTTTCAGGGATGATGAATGGCCCCCTCCTCACTGTGCTGATGGTTTGTTTCATGGGTGTTTCCCTGTGTCCGAAATTATCAGATCATCTACTTTAAATGCATGCATTTAGGGCTTCCTCCATGGCTTATGGAGTGATAAAGAGTCTGTCTGCCAACCTAGGGGACACAGGTTCAATCTCTGGTCCAGGAAGATTCCACATGCCACGGAGCAGCTGCGCCCGTGTGCCATAACTACTGAGCCTTTGCTCTACAGCCTGGGAGCCGCAGTTCCTGAGCCCACGTGCCTCAGCTGCTGAAGCCTGCACACCCTGAAGCCTGTGCTCCACAGCAAGAGAAGCCACCACAATGAGAAGTCCTCGCACGGTGACTAGAGAGTGGTCCCCATCGCCGCAACTAGAGAAAAGCCTGCAGAGCAACGAAGACCCAGCACAGCCAAACAAATTTTATATATATATATATATATATATATAATCTGCATTTATCATATGCCAACTGTACCTCCATGAAGCTATCTTTAAAATATTGTATTGGCAAACTCTAGAACCACTCTGTGTCCCTTAAGCAAGTTGCTAAATCTCTAGTTTCCTCATCTATAAGGTAGGAGTAATGTGACAAATAAAAATAACATGTTGGATATATTTTCATGAGAGAGAACTCAATTAGTAATGGTAATAATGGAATAATGCTTTCAAGAATAATAACAAGAAGAAAACTAATTATGTGATTCTTAAACGGCCTGCTCATCTCTACCTGCAGAGGTTTCTGTGGAGGGTTGGAAGGCTGTGGCCCTGGTTTTCCAGTTCGGTCATAATCTCACACATAAGACTTGGTGTCACTATTGTGGGGGGCTCCGAGGCACACGTGTCCCCTACCCTCTGCTTTGTTCTTCCCAGTTTGGCCAGAGCTGGGGGGCTCCCTAGGTCCCTGTCACTGCACAGCCCTCCCGCCAGCCCACACCACCCCCAGACACCATGGTTTCTTCCTCCTTCTCCTAATTTGGGGATGCAAAACCATGTAGACGTGTAGGAGTCTTGTAGATCAGGCGGGAGGAAAGCTCCCATGGAAGATTAGGAGAGTCAAGCACATAGCTCACTTGCCTGCAACCTTGCACACCTGTCTTCATTAGCTGTCGCCGTTACACGACTTACGGGCCAGGTCATCCATCCTGGTTCCCGTGTCCCTCCTGATTCTGAAGGCTCCGCACGGGGACAGGCTTCTTGTCCTTGGAGTGGACAGTCCGGGGAACCAGCTGGGGAGATCGTGGGGTAGGTTCAGAGATGGAGGATCCAGGTGAGCTGGAGTCATTGGGAAAACGTCGTGAAAGAAAGAGGACGAAGAGAACCTGCCCCTGTGTGTGTGTGTGTGTGTGTGTGTGCGCACGCCTGTGTGTTTATAGTCCCCAACCCTTTAGCATGTATGGGGCCTGCCATGGAAGCAGACCTCAGTATTTTTTGGTGGGAGAAGTGAGTGAATGAGGACAGCTGAGCTCTGTCAGAAGTCTAGCAGCTGGAGGGCAGGAGCTGAGGCCCAGCTGGGCGTGAGGTGGGCCGGTCTGGCCAGGAGAGGGGCTGAAAGCCTGGATGCAGCAGAGGGGGCCGAGTGACGTCCGAGTGGTGGGATGGAGAGTGTGGACACTGTGTTAGGGGCTTCTCTGGGCTGCTGGAAGGGCCCCTGGAGGCCCTGCAGGGCAGCCCCACCCACGCCGCAGGTCCCTTTGGGCTCTGCTGGATCTTCAGAGGTTGTGGGCGCAGGCGTACTCCCGGGGCCCCAGACTACCTGGACCCAGTGGAGAATTTTGGCTTCTAGCCCTTCCCCTGCCTGTGGATCAGCACCGGCTCCAAAGCAAGGGCAGCGATCCCCTCCCTCACCGCAGTTAGAAGGGGCTTAGGCTCCTAACACACACACCGATCTCACACTCATGCCTGCGCCCCCACAGTATCCTGACATCTCCACACCAGACCCAGTCAGGAAACTGTCCGGGGTCGGGGTCCTGGCATATCCCCAGGGAATAGGCGTGAGACCAGGCGGCATGTCAGGGGCCCAGGCCCTCCGGCTCCCTGCCCACGGGCTCACGGCTGACCCCGCTGGACCAGGCAGACTTGCGAGGGAGCGGTGATGTGCCTGGCACCTCGTGGGCCCTCTGACCCGGCCTCCCGCTGTTAACCCTGGAGTACCGCCCAGCACCCCCCCCCCCAACCTCGGTGCCACTTTAGACCCTTCCCAGTTCCTGGAATCCATACGCCGCTGCTTGTAGACGGCTGACCCCATCCCAAACCTCCTCGGGGTTTCCCGTTTAACCACCGCGCCGAGGTCTGCGGATGCTCTTTGTGCTCGCCAGACCCCCACCCCCTACCCCCAGCAAGGGCACAGTCACCCACAGTGGCTCTGGGGTTGCCCCCCTCCCTTGGAGGTGCCTCCCTAACAGAGCACCCCCCGCCCAGAGCTGTGCCCAGGGGACCAGGGCGCAACAAGAGAGCAGCCCCTCCTTCCACGCGGCTGTCGGAAGGCTCGGGCGCAAGCCTTTGGATCAAGGCGTCTTGATCCCTGCTCTGGACTCGGAAGAGCAAGGGTTCCATTCTCTTCTCTTGGCGTCCAGCCCCCACCCCCGGCTTGCCCCGCGCCCCGCGCCCCAGAGCCTTGTCATCTTGCCCACGTGCCTGGGCAGCAGCCGCAAGGCTTGGGCAGTCCCGCCCCGGAATGTGCATGCCCGATCGTGGCCAAGCCTGTGCGCTCGAGTGTGTGGCCCTGCACGTGCGCACGCATGACGTAGGGCGCCGCTGGAGCACGTCTCCTCTGTCTGCCCATCCAGGTTACTCCTCGCTGCAGGACGAGCTGCTGTCCCCCGCCTCCCTGCACTACGCGCTCCCCTCTCCGCTGCGCGCAGACCAGTACTGGAACGAGGTGGCCGTCCTAGACGCCATCCCCTTGGCGGGCACGGAGCATGACGCCCTGCTGGAGATGTCTGACATGCAGGTGTGGTCCGCGGGCCTCACGCCCTCACTGGTCACTGCTGAGGACTCCTCTCTGGAGTGCAGCAAGGCCGAGGACTCGGACGCCACCGGGCACGAGTGGAAGCTGGAGGGGGCGCTCTCCGAGGGACCCCAGGGCCCCACGCTGGGCTCTCTGGACCTCGTGGAGGACGACACGGTGGATTCAGATGCCACAAATGGCCTTATCGATTTGCTTGACCAGGAGGAAGGTCAGAGGTCAGAAGAGAAGCTGCCAGGTCATGAGAGGCAGGAGGACTCAACAGGTGCAGGGCAGGACTCAGAGCGTGAAGTGTCTCTTGTTTCAGGCCAGCAGAGGGTACACGCCCGAGTCTCAGAAACCCCCACCGTGAGTTGGGCGATGGACTCGAGCCAGGACAGGTAAGGGCAAGGGCTGGGCTGCCGGGCGGGGTGCCTTTTGCCATCCCGGGCTTCCGGGGGGTCCTGTGCCTAGCAGCGAGTAAGGGGGAACTTTTATATGCTGCTGCCCCCCAAACCTTGTGTGCCAAACGCCCTGGAGGAAATAATTCAGTAAGGTGCCAGCTTGCCCCTGCACCTCCCAGCCAGCACGCAGGCCTCTGTGTTGTGATAAAGAGTGGAGCTGCGTCTGCAAAGGCCAGTCCTTCCCCGCCCCACCTCCAACTCCTGTGCAGCCCCCAGGAGAGAGGCTGGGGGTGTTGGGATGGGGAGAGCGATTGTCAGGCTGGGACAAGCCACGGCCCTGGCAGTACAGCAGAGCCGGGGGCCCTGGGCCTGGTCACTGCTGTGTCGATTGTTGAAAGCAAACCATAATTGGAAACCTAGAAGCTCCAGGGCCCAGGCAAGTGGATGGGCAGTCACAGGGCCTGCATGTGACGGAACTGATAAGGCTGCCCTTTCTAGTTACGCCTGTCCGGAGGAGTGAGGCCAATTGGGCTTATCTGGGCGGGACAGAGCTTCAGCTGTTGAAGATGGTTCCTCTCCTGGGTAGCTCCTGGCCACGCTTCCCGCCATGAGAAGGCCTGGGACCCGGCCAGGCTGGCAGTGCAGGTGGAAGGGCCTCGTGCGCCTCGGTGGACACAGAGTGTCCAGGCCACGTCCATGCGGTGGACAGCCCACTGCACCCTGGCGCTTGGGCTAAGTGCAGAGGGGTCTTGGGGCGAGAGCGAGACAGACAGACGAGTGACAGGTATCACCGTGGCCTCTGGGGCTGGCCCAGGAAGGGCGTGGCCGAGGCCCTGTCCTCCCTGTTGCTTTGCTCCTCAGTTTCCCCAAAGTACACGGTTCCTGTGCTCCCGGGAGGCCGTGGCCACCCCCGTGGAGCTCAGGTCCAGCCTGACCGTGGGAAACCTGCTCCCCTGTCCCCTTCCCACCCGTGTCCCCCTCCCAGAAGCCCCGGCAGATGGCGCCTCCCCAGGGAGGAGCCGCTCAGTGTGGCCCCATCCCCCAGCAGGATGGAAAACAAAGCCATTTAGGAGACAGGATAGCCGGGATTCATTCAGTGCCGCAGATGAACCCTTTGATTCTTGAGGAAAATTGGGCAGGCTGAGTGGTGAGGATCCACAGTGAAACTGGGCCTCCCAAGCACCTGTAGTGACCCTTGGCTTAACAAGCATGGACTGGATGCCCGTGTGTGCTGGCCACTGCACCGCTGTGACAGCAGCGTCCCTAGACAGGGACCAGGGGCCTGGCGGCCAAGCCTCAGAGCATGACTGGCGGGCTCTGTGACCTGGGCCAGCCCTCCCGTGGGGACAGATGGATTTCATTCATTCACCCGACAGTGAGTATTGAGGCCAGCTGTGTGCCAGGCCCCTGTGCAAATGCCTCCAAGCCAGTGTTGTGGCCTTAAGCAAAACACTGTCGCCACCCGCGAGACATTTGTGTTCTTGTGCAGCGGTCCCCAATCTTTTTTGGTAGCCAAGGACCGATTTCGTGGAAGACAGTTTTTCCATGAAGTGGGGGTGGCGGGGGGGATGGTTTGGGGATAATTCAAGTGCATTGCATTTATTGAGCCCTTTATTTCTATTCTGATTACATCAGCTCCATCTCAGATCATCGGGCACTGGATCCTGGAGGTGGGGGCCCGTGTTCTAGGGAGGGGAAACTGACAATAAACAGATAAAGTAAATGGATTGGAAAGTAATTTTAAAAAAGAAATGCTCATTAGTGCCAAGTGCTGAAAAGAAAAAATAAAGCAGGAAAAGGGGAGGGTGGAATTACAGAGAAGGCGGCCAGGGGCACCTGAGAGTGACTTGGAGGAAAGACGTAAAGGAATTCAGGTGACAAGCCCTGTGAGCATCTGAGCAGAGGTGCCTCAGAGGCCCTGTTGGTGCAAAGGCCTCAGAGCAGAGCATGCCCACCGCACTCCAGGGACAGCGAGGAGCTGGCTGCACCTGGAGCAGGATGATCAGGGAGGTGGTGGGGCCTGACATGGCAGGCCTTGGGGTCCTAGAAGGACTGTGGTGCTTCTTGGGTGGGATGGAGAACCGTCAGAGGGTTCTGAGCAGAGATCCAAGGTGATCGGGCCACAGCCAGATGCGGTCAGGGGTAGACGCAGGGAGATGAGGTGCAGGAAAGTGACGTGGACCCAGATGGTTGGCCAGGGGTAGTCATGCTCAGGATGTATTTTTGGAAGTGGAATCCCAAGGATTTGCTGGCAAATAAGATATAGTGATTGAGAGAAAGAGGGGGTGTCCCAGAGGACACAGGTGTCCTTGAGCTGACACCTGCAGGACCCAGGGTGCCGTCTGCTGCAGGGTGGGGAGACAGCTGGGGAGGATGCCCTCGGTGAGGACTTGAGCCCGCGAGATGCCCATCAGAGACCTCCAGGCAGGTGTCAAGGAGGCCGTTGGACACACAGGCCTGCAGCTCAGGGACGAGCTGCTGGGGACCCACCGGTGGGCTTAAAGCCACAGGTTGAATGACCTCACCTGGGAAGTGGATATAGACAGGGAGAGAGGTCTGAGAACTGAGCCTGGGCCCTTCCAGGGTCAGACGCCGGGAAAGTTAGGAGGAGACACAGAGGACACTGGGAAGGAACGGCTGGCGAGGGAGGGAGGAGCCCGCACTTGTGTTCCTGAGGCTGTGGAAGAGCCTGCTTTGAGGGGCGGGGGGGTCATCCCACCTGCTGAGCCCCGCCGTGAGGACTGTGGGATGGGAGCACCATGGGGGGCTGGACGGCGGGTGTGGGGACCCCTGATGACCAGACCATCACGGGGCCACAGAAGCAGAGCCGTCCACTCAGAGGACAGGCCCAGCGGCACCGGTGTCCGCGTCTCTGGACGGGGCTGATGCTGTGTGCTGGTTCACGCCCTCCCAGCCTCCAGAGGGCAGGGCAGGCTCCAGACAGGGAGGACCCCCGAGAGAGGAAGCTGGGGGTGACGGGTGTCCTCGGTCTCTTCCCGGGGGCCAGGGTGCACGACTGGGATGCGGAAGGCTCTATCGTCTCCTACCTGCAAGAGGCTGCACATGGCTCCCGGCTGGAGGAGGCCCCGCTGGGCCCACACTTATTCCAGAGAACAGTCGGTGGCTCACCAGAGCTCGAGGAGGGCCCCGGGCCTGCGGCTGAGCAGTCTGAGGTCGGCAGGGAGCAGAGACCACCCAGCCCCCAAGAGTGGACGCAGGAGGCTGGCAGCACCGTCTCCCTCCAGGTAAAGGTGGGCACCCTCGGGCAGGGAGGACCAGGGTCCCCGGCATCCACTTACTCGCTCAGACCCCCGCTGTGAGTGGTTTCTCTTTAAAGCCTGGGGCGGTGGCTTCTCTTTCTGTCTGCCCATCTGTCGGCCTCCGTGACCCCTCTGAGGGCAGGGAGGGGCTCTCCTTGATGGGGGTCCAGAGACTCCCAGGCACACCTATGGTGCCCCTTTCCCGCTCCCCACCGCCGGCCGCCCTTCATATGCCTAAGGTGGTCACAGGATAAGAGGGGGGCTCTGTAGTTGTTGTTCAGTCTCTCAATCGTGTCTGACTCTTTGTGACCCCATGCACTGCAGCACGCCAGGCTTCCCTGTCCTTCACTATCTCCCTCAGAGCTTGCTCAAGCTCATGTCCATTGAGTCGGTGATGCCATCCAACCATCTCATCCTCTGTCGCCCCCTTCTCCTCTTGCCTTCTATCTTTCCCAGCATCAGGGTCTTTGGAGGGCTGGTTTTGTTTTCTTTTTCTGTCATGTTTTAGGAAGAAGGGCTTAGAACCCAGAGGCCCGGCCGCTGGCTGATTTGGGTCTTACCCAGTCTTTGGGGCCAATAACCAGCTACTCTCCTCCAGGCCCCTGGGTCCCCTTGTGTAAATGGGGTAGAGAAAGGATTGTCGCCAGGGTTCCCTGGGGTCTCTGTGCCCATGCGGGTAGACCCCTGTGGGGACAGGCTGGGACGGCAGTGGAGGGCGGGGGCGACCCCTGCACAGGCTGTGGCCTCCACCCTCCCTTCAGTCCCCGCTACTTACTTTATTTATTCCGTTTTGTCTTGACTCTCCATTTCCTTGGACATCTGTTTCAATGTGTTTTTTGAAACCTTTTTGCATTGTGAAAAATTACAAATAGATACAAAACCGGGTAGGATAGCCTATCACCTTCCAGCACACACTTCCCCCTGACGTTATCTTGAAACTAATCCCAGATGTCTTATGATCTTGCATGCATGCTCAGTCGCTGCAGTAATATCTGACTCTTTTCAATCCCATGGACTGTAGCCTACCAGGCTCCTGTGTCCCTGGGATTCTCCAGGCAAGAATACTGGAGTGATTTGCCATGCCCTCCTCCAGGGGATCTTCCCAACCCAGGGATCGAGCCCAGGTCTCCTGCATTGCAGGTGGATTCTTTACCGTCTGAGCCACCAGGGAAGCCCAAGAATACTGGAGTGGGTTGCCGTTCCCTCCTTCGGGGGATCTTCCCAGCCCAGGGATCCATCCCTCCTCTCTCACGTCTCCTGCATTGGCAGGCGGGTTCTTTACCACTAGTGCCACTTGGGAAGCCCGTTATGATCTTGACATAATTTTTTTAAAATAATTGTATTTATTTGTTTACTTCTGGCTGCGCTGGGTCTTCGCTGGCACGGACTTTTCTCTGGCTGCGATGAGCGGGGGCCGCTCTTCCTTGCAGTGGCGTCTCTTGTTGCTCAGCACGGGCTCCAGGCGTGTGGGCTTCAGTCGTTGCCGCTCACGGGCCCTGGAACTCGGGCCCAGTCTTTGTGGTGCCCTGGGTTTAGTTGCTCCGCGGCACGTGGAATCCTCCCGAAGCAGGGATCGAGCCCGTGCCCCCTGCACTGGCAACTGCGTTCTTATCCACAGAGCCACCAGGGAAGTGCTTGACATCGTTTTAGTTTGTGTTTGTATGAAGCGGGAGTCACCGCTCTGTAACATGTATCGATACTTTTAGCACATGCGTAGCGTGTGCTCTGCATCTCCCTGGTCCCTCGTCTTCCACGCGCACGTGTCCTCTTCCGCCCTCCCCTTCACTGCCAGCTTCTCCCCTCGCCCCTGTCCCAGCCCGAGCCTTGCAGGTACCTCTGAGGACCCCAGGACCGGGTGGGCTCCACCATGGCCTGGGCTGCCGGCTGCCAAGAGGTGCCAGGAATTAAACAGGGTTTTATTTAGAAGCCATCCCTGACAAGGACATGCCTCCGATGGCCGGGATGCTGCACCCGTTTTTAACCCCAGGCCACCCTGGCATTCTTGGTGGTCAGACTGCACCCATTTCTGCCACTCCTGGTCGTGCACACTTGTCCCAAAGCACCAGGCCCACCCCCCCACCCTGGGTCTGTGCCCCCCAGACCCAGGTCTGTGCACCGCGAGTCCTGGGGACGACACCGCATAGGAGCCTGTCTGGGCTCGGCTTTGTGGGGAGGGGGAGGACTGGAGAGAAGGCAGGATCCTGGAGAAGCAAACCCTCCAGGGTCATTATGCCCAGCTGCCTCGTTTACAGATAAGGAAACTGAGCCCCAGGAGACCCGGTGTCAGGGTAGGGAGAGTCCCAGCCCTCCCGGTCCCAGGTCCCCGTCTAGGGTGGATGGGAGGGTGGGCGAACTGTCTCCTCACGGTCTCCTGGGGCCCCGGGGAATGATTGAGAGGCCTGTTTAAGGTGACAGCGTGCAGAGCACCTGTTGACTGGTATTTCAGTGAGCCTCAAAGCTCAGTGGGGGCTGGGGGGTGGTGGTTACTGTAACTAGGGACCTTAGCCTGGAAGGCAGCCAGCCCCTCTCTTCGGCCCGGTAGGCAGCATCTGACCTTGGGCTCCTGGCCCAGGCTTGGACCCAGGGCTCCGGGGCCCCCTACATGTGCTGTGTCTGCATCCCTGGCACTCCTGTGTTGCGATGAGACAAGTCATTAACCTCTCTGTGCCTCCGCTGCCCTTGCGTGATGTGGGGACACCAGAGACACGACGGTGTTAATGTAACCGAGTTGATGTGTGAAAGGGCATGCAGAGCCCCGCCTGGGCAGTGGGCTGCGTGGGGTGAGGGCCGTCACAGTCCCTAGCGGTGGGTGGGCTCACAACCCACCCCTCGTCTTGACGGCTGTAGAAACCGAGGCCCGGAGGAGCGCCCCCCCGCAACTCCTAGCCACCCCGCTAGGCCTCCAGCCACCCTGCGAGACCTCCGCAGGGTCAGGGTGCCAGTCCTGATTCTGGTTCTTCCTGCCATGCCCGCTGCTGCCCAGAGAGGAGCAGCCCTGTCCTGGAAACGGGACTCCTTCGAGCCTCAGCTGCTGGGCTGCCTTGCGGAGCCAGGCCTGCAGAGGCGAGTTGCAGGCGCCTGGTTCCTGGCCCTGGCGCTGCCAGCCCCGCCTGGGGAAGAGCCATGAAGGAGAGGCCCTAAATAGACACACTGGGACTCACTTGCATTTAGGATGGCTGTGCTGCCTAAGGCAGGGCAGGGGGGCCACCGAGGGCCGCGGGGCTCATGAAATCACATGGGCTCCCAAGGCCCCCGCCACCAGTGCTGGACGCCTGCGCTCCTAGGGCTGACCACTCACCCTGGGGGGGTGCTATTTTTGAAACAAACCCTGCACCCTCCAGGGTGTTAGCTGGCTCCACCCCACGAGCAAGCCAGTGGACATCCCCGTGGTCCTGGTGGTAGCCGCCTAGGACACACACCAGGAACCGCGTTCTGCAGACGTCTGATTTTTTTCCCGAGTCCTAAATGGGACCCTTTTCCTGGGCACAGCTAAAGCTGCCTCTGGCTAGCACAGGGGCGGGCTCTCGGTGGTGGGGGTGGGGGCAGCGTTGTTCAAAACGCCCTTTAACACGCACGTCCGGTGCCCGGGACGCACACACCTGCCGGCTTCCCTCTGGCCCTGCTGGACAGCCCGGGGCAGCTGGCTCAGGAGCTAGAATTACTGGGGCCTGACGTCAGCCAGGCCGGGGGCAGAGGCGGGCGCTCAGCCGGGCAGGCACTTGCGCGGCAGTTCCACTGTGGGGGCCCTGCCGCCTCCCGTGCACCGGGGAGAATGGAGCGGGTCCTGGGGGGCCTCCGGAGTCCCCGGGGAGAATGAGCGGCTGGCCCCACCGCCCTGGCTCCGCAGGCCCTGGAGGCCTGGGCTGGTGAGCAGTCAAGGATGTGGACCTTCGTCACCCAGCTCCTGGTCACCCTGGTGCTGCTGGGCTTCTTCCTGGTCAGCTGCCAGAACGTGGCGCACATCGTCCGGGGCTCCCTGGGCTTCATGCTCAAGCACGTCCACCAGGAGCTGGACAAGGAGCTGGGGGAGAGTGAGGGGCTGAGTGACGATGAGGAGACCATCTCCACCAGGGTGGTCCGGCGCCGGGTCCTCCTGAAGGTAACCTGGGGTAGGGGGGGCGCGGGGAGCACCAGTCCGGTTGCCCCGCAGGAAGAGAGGTCAGGCGGCCTGGCTGGGAGGCGCTGGGGATGTGCAGGCCGGAGCTGGGCGGCACTTTCCCGCCCTCCCCACCTCTCGTCCCTCACGATGGCTGAGAAGGATCCGCTCTGGGACTCAGGAGGCTGGCCCTCCTTCTGCTTCTGTCCACAACCAGCTCAGGGAGGCAGAAAGACCCCACCTCGGGGTGTGAGTGTCTGTGGCTGGGGTGTTCTTCCCCTTAAAGTGCCGTAGGAGTAGACGCCAGGCGCTCCCTCCCTCTCCCGGGAGCTCCTCCGTCAACCTGCATCATCGCCGCCCCTGTTTTCCCCATTCCGGGGCATGATGGCAGGGATCCGTCACTCAGCGCTCCCGTGAGCCTGGGCTCCCCTCCCGACCTCAGGCCCAGGGTCCCCAGGGGTGCCCGCCCCCCCACCCCCGGCCTCAACTTGGAGCAGCCACTGGAAGTCAGTCCAACTCACTTCTTGCTGAGTTGCGGTTTCCTGCCAGGGTGGGGTCTCATCAGACTCTGGCTGCTGCTGCTACTGCTAACTTATTTCCTTATTGGGCTTCCCTGATGGCTCAGTGGGTAAAGAATCCGCCTACAATGCGGGAGACCCATGTTCAATTCCTGGGTCGGGAAGATCTGCTGGAGAAGGGATAGGCTACCCACTCCAGCATTCTTGGGCTTCTCTTGTGTGGCTCAGCTGGTAAAGACTCTGCCCGCAATGCGGGAGACCCAGGTTCGATCCCTGGGTTAGGAAGATCCCCTGGAGAAGGGAACGGTTACCCACTCCAGTATGGCCTGGAGAACTCCATGGACTGAATAGTCTACGGGGCCGCAAAGACTTGGATGCGACAGAGCGACTTTCACTTCCCCTTTCTTTCCATCTCATCCCCCCTTATCCATCTCGAGTTTTCTACCTTCCTCTGATTCCAGGGGAATGAGCTTCAGAATATTCCAGGGGAGCAGGTGACAGAGGAGCATTTCACAGATGAGCAGGGCAACGTCATCACCAAGAAGGTGGGTGCAGAGTCCCCCCTGAGCTGGGCAGAGGGCTTTGAGCTCACCCTCAGCTTCTTACTACCCTAACAGCAGGGTAAGCCCGGCTCAGATGGGACGGTTCGGGTACCTGCTGCAGTTCCAGACGTGGCGGTCCTTACTTTGCCTGATACAGCCTGAGCTCAGCTGGGGCGGCTGTGTTCCAGAAGGACGGGGCCCTGTGGATACAGCCCAAACCTAGTCCTGTGACGCCTGGCCCTGAAAACAGCTGTGTCACAGCAGTGTGGGGGTCCCCATGGGGCTTCCTGAGATAAAAAGGATGTGAGAACGCATGGGGTTGGCCGCAAGTTTACACCAGGAGCCGTGATTCTGCCGGACAAGGGCTGTGCTGGCTGAGGCTGAGCGGTGTGGCTCCAGTGCACACGCTCGCTTGGAGCAGGGCCCGGTCTTTCCTTTCACATGAGAAGCTTCACGCTTGTGCATGTTCTCACCTTCCCACTCCTTGCACACGGTCAGTGCAGAGCAGACAGTCATTGGCATGTTCAGATGTGTGACTAGGGAACAGACAGTCGAAGGGACAGACACGCCCTCCCCGTCAGGGGCTCACCGTTGTGCAGGGAAGACAGTGTAAACGTCCGTCACACACCTGCAGGCAGAATGGACCCCATGGGCTAGAGATGGAAGTCACAGCGTCAGACCCACTTGTCCCTGAGCCCCACTGAGACCCCCACAAATTCCAGGCCTTCTGAGACTGCCCAGTGCGGGCTCCCCATCCAACCATGGGGATCAGAGGCCGCCCCTGACCTAGACCACAGGGAAGGGCACCTGGGGCCATAGCCCGCACCCACTGCACCACCCTCTGGGACCTGCCCCCTTTCAAACTCTTCCTCGACGGCTTCCCCAAGCCCCCTCCTACCCTCCCTCTCACTTTTCCAGATCGTTCGCAAAGTCGTTCGCCAGATAGACCCGTCCGGAGCCGATGACACCCAGGAGCTTGAGGAGGTGATTTCCAAGGGGCCCCTGGAGGACCCTAGTGAGATGGAGGCGGACATTGATTCCTTTATGACTCACGCCAAGGTACTGCTGGGCCCGCGGCCTCCCAGGCCCTCATCCTTCAGAGGGCCCGGCCCGTGACCTCCGCTGCCCCCTGCGCCAGCCCGCCTGGGGCTCTCCTCTCACCTGTCTGCCGGCTCCTCCTCGAGCCTCCTGGCGCTGGTGGCCCCGCTCCCGCCGCCTCCGTAGGGTGCCTGTCCTCTCTGGCCTTCCTGCCATCTCTCTGTGTGATCTGTCCTGCCTTCTGTCTGAACTGCTGTCTCCAGGTGGAGCTGAGAGGAAGTGGCCTGCAGCCGGACCTGATAGAGGGCAGGAAGGGGGCTCAGATAGTGAAGCGGGCCAGCCTCAAAAGGGGGAAGCAGTGATCTCCAGCCCCTCTTGTGGAATGGCCTCTTTGGAGGTAACACGGACATTAGTCTTGTCTGCATGGCCCGGTATCCCGCCGCCCCCACCCCCAACCTCCGCCACAGCCGCTCATTTCGCATCCCTATCCTTCGGACAACTCCCGCCTCTCCCAGCATGAAGTGGGAGGACCAGGCATCGCTGTGGTCTCCAAGCTCAGACTCCCGCTTACTAACGGTGCCCTCTGAGCCGTTTCCTCTTTGAGAGAACTGTCACAGCCTCTGCTGACCGGTTCCTCGGGAGTGCAAAAACAGACACAGGACACGAGCTTCCCTGAGTGAGGAGCACTGGGGGCATCTCCGTAGGATTGTTATCCTGGAAGCCCAGCCCATCAAGGGAGCCTGGGGTGGGCGGGGGGCAGGGCCTCGGAGGGCGCAGTGGGGTCCGCTAGCTGTGAGGTTTCGTGCACGTGCCCAGGAAGATCAGGGCGAGGCCTGGAACCCAGCTGTGCCTTGAACCTGGAATCCAAGGCTTCCATCCTCCTTGGTGTTTCCTGAAGTATGTGACTCCCTGGCTTTCTAGGAAGAGGCAAAGTTAACAACAGGAGGCTGTAGGGGTGACAGAGGCTGGGGGCGGGCGGTGCCTGGGCGTGATGTGAAGTGCGGGAGGAAAGGAGGCCGTGAGGACCAGGCGAAGGCTCTCCAGTGGGCTGAGCAGTGCTGGGCCGGGGGCTTCAAGGCCAGCTTGGACCTGCGTCCTCCCTGACGGGTCCTGTACTGAGCTGCCCCGAGGCCCTTCGCTGTGCCCAGCTCGGGTCAGCTCAGTACCGGGCGCGTCGGGGTGGGAGTCGGCCGGAAGCAGGAAGCACGTGGCCCCGGCGCCCGCGCGCACAGGGTTGTTGTCACTTACACCCCCAGGGCCTGGCTCTGGGCCCGCGGCCAGCAGGCTCGCTTTCTGCACTCGGCAAAAAAAAAAAACGCAGGGCTGCTGTCTCCCGAGCCCCCAGAAGTGCTGACTCTGGGCTTCCCTCAGCACTTGGGGAGCAGGGGCGGGGAGTCTGGCCCATCCAGTCATAGGATAAAATTAGACCTGACTTCTCAGCAGCTTAAGGAGGTCACCGCGTTAACCCCTACACTGCCAGGGTCCCAGCGGGCTGCTGGTTTAGAGCATCAGCTGTGGTCAGTCCTAGAAATAATCTAGAGGTCCAAATACTTTGAGAAAGCAGAGCGGAAGGCAGAGGACACTCTGGGCCTTATTTTGCGTAGGGCAGCAACGTTTGGCTCGGGTTCTGCTGATGTTCCTGAACAGGAGACAGGTGGCCCAGACCGCAGGCGAGGGGAAGGACGGAACCTAGACATTTTGGAAATTTTTTTCTGTAGATCTGCAAAGTGGCTGAACCCCGCCACACACACACACACACACACACACACACACACACAGGAGATGCAGGTCCAAGACCATCGGGCGTGGGTGGCGGGGTGCGGAGCGGCCAGGCTACTGCCAAGGGCTGAGGCTTCTGCCAGGAAGAGGCCAGGAAAGTGTGCAGTGCCGGGGCCAGCGTGGAGGAGGCTCCTGTCTGGTCCCAAGAACCCAGGGGACAGCCTGCAATGCTCTACCCCCTGAGCAAGACAGACTGCAGACAAGATGGGGAAGGGGGTGAGGGCTCTAAGTCCTTCATGCTTTGCTACCTGCCACTTGCAAGCTTGCACAGGCCCCCGGGGTTCACGGATTCCAAATAATTGCTAACTTGCACAGTTGCCTACTAGCTACAGTTCATTGTAACCCCGAAACCCAGCATGCCCAGCGCTTCCCTCCCAGGGCCTTTCAGGGATGTGCAGGGGGGTGAAGCACTGAGTCCCCTGCGGGCCTGTTCCCAGCGGAGGTCAAACAAGGTGACCGTCTCTCTGTCCCTCTTTCAGATCACACTCAGATCCAGTATCCTTTTGGTGTCTATTTTGTGTCACCTTTTTAAATTTTTTTTTCATCTTTGTGCTGTTGGTGGGTGATTTCACTGTTATAAACGGTCCTGCCTGTCTAGTGTCGCTAAGAGCAGCAGGGCTGTGATGGGCCGAGTGGAGGAAATCTGTGTGTTAGATGAGCTTCATTCAGTCATGAGTTAAAGCTCTGCAGGACACGAGTTCAGTATTAATAATGCAACAATATCCAGTTGACCCTTGAACAACTTGGGACTTAGAGGGCACTGACCCTCCAGGCAGTTGAAAATCTCAGCACTGCTCTGTCTGCCTGAAAAAACAAAGGCTTTGATGAATGACTCACCCCCAGGGCAGGAAGCTGGAACAGTCTGGATAGAATCCTGGGCTCAAACCCTGGTTCTTTCAACTCTACGTGCTGTGATCTGTAATCCAATATGAACTTGTTCATTTAAAGATCTTGTGAAATGAAAATGCAAGTACTATATTTATTGAAAAAGAAAGCCAATGTACAAGTGGGTCCATGCAGTTCAAACCCATATTGTTCAAGGGTCAGTGGTACATTAAATATGTTGTCTTTGATCAGAAATACACAGGCTTGTGTGTTCATAGGTTGAAAAACATGTCGTGACCAGAGGCTGGCAGGAACCCTGAGCAGCACTTTGCTGGGGAGCAGTGGTCCAGGCCTGGCTAATTCAGGGGTCCTGGCGACTTGAGAGAACATGCCCCCTGCAGACAATGAGAACTGACTGAGAGAGAGTGGAAGCTGGGCAGGGATCCAGGGTCCAGGTCTGGCTCCTCCTGCTCCTCAAGCTTCCGTCTCCCACGGGGAGGATGAAATTACTCCCTCTGAATGCGTGTCACTCCGGTGCTGTTGTTGTTTAGCCACTAAGTTGCGTCTGACTCTTTACAACCCCATGGACTATATAGCCCAGCAGGCTTCTCTGTCCATGGGATTTCCCAGGCAAGAATACTGGAGTGGGTTGCCATTTCCTTCTAGGCTTAAAAATAACCATGGTAACCATGAGGGCAACTGTGAGGAGTAAGGAGAATACAGGGTGTATCCTGGCACTCAACCAACTGCAGGTCTTATGTGCAGTGTGACCCAGGCAGGTCAGCTGACCTCTCCAAGCCTCAGGTGCCCCAGCATCTTCCCTTGTAGGGTGGTTATGGTGACCTATGGGTTTACGATCAGGAAAGGGTTTTCTAAATTGTCCAGTCCCAGTCCACTGATTCTCAAAGTGCCACCCACACCCCTGTGTCGCCCTCATCCGGGCGCCTGGTGACAGTGCAGACTCCCGGCCCTGCCCAGCACTACTGAGCCGGTCCTAGAGCTCAGGACTGGGGCAAGCTCCAGGGATTTTGACGCAGACTGAAGAGTGGGTTAGTAGGACCCATTCTGGTTTTTCTTCCCAAATTGCCTAGAGGTCCTGTGGCACAGTTGTAGACTTGATGCCTAAAAATGAGCTGAGATGAGATGGTGACAGTTGGTTCAAAGCAGGGGAACAGCTCAGAGGGCAGAACACCCCAAACCCCGGTGCCCACTTCAAGTCTGCACCTATCCCGCCTGCCCTGGGAAGGATTTCGCATGAGTTCTGGCAGGTGGAGGAGGGAGCCTTCTAGTCGCATTGAAGCATCTAGATGATTGCTGCGAGTCAAGCCTGGTCAGTGTGCAGCAGGCAGAAGCAGCTGCTGGGTTTTGCTCTAGGTCCAAGAATCAGGGTGTCAGCGCTGCCAGGGCACAGCAGGGAGCAGGGAGCAGGCAGCCTGCGCCCTCTAGGTTAGAGGTGCCCAGCCGGGTGCTGGGCAGTGCCACGCATGGGATAGCTGTTGCTTTTTTTGTTTCCTTTTTCAAGAGACACTTTCCATTCAGACACTGTGGTTGCAAAGCCTTGTGTTAGCTCTGAGGAAAGAGAGTATTTTAATAGTAAATAAGTAACAGTTAGCCGCTTCAGTTGTGTCTGACTCTTTGCTACCTTGCACCACGCCCCTCTGTCCATGGGATTTCCCAGGCAAGAATACTAGAGAGGGTTGCCATTTCCTTCTCTAGGGGATCTTCTCGACCATGGGATCGAACCCAGGGCTCCTGTATTGCAGGCAGATTCTTTACTGTCTGAGCCACCAGGGAAGCCCAGGGTATTTTAATAAGTGAAAGTTAACCTATAAAGAACCCACCTGCTGGTGCAGGAGACCTAAGAGACTCGGGTTCAATCACTGGGTTGGGAAGATCCCCTGGATAAAGGAATGGCCACCCACTCCGGTATTCTTGCCTGGAGAATCCCATGGACAGAGGAGCCTGGCGGGCTATAGTCCATGGGGTCGCAAAGAGTCGGACACGACTAAAGCATCTTAGCACAGCACAGTCTCCGTAGGAGGAGACAAGGAGGGCTGAGGTCATATTTTGCTTACTTTCCTCTTTTAAGTGACAGTCCACTCTCACCCCCAGCCTCCGCAGGTGTGGAGCCTGGGGCTGCAGGAGAGAGGAGATACCCCCAGACGCTGGCAGGGGTGGGGGCCAGTGGCATACAGAGAGAAATGACATGAGGGAAAGCCTGACCTGCCCAGCCACTGGGAGCTGCAGGAGGCTGTTGTCTTAGCGTTTTGGGGGAGACCTTTCTGGAGGGGCACCCAGGGCAGTGGCGACCGGAGGTCCACACTCCCTGGCCACCCCTGCCGCTGCCGGCTGGTCCCAATGCCTCCTGGAGCTGAGCTCACCCAGAGACAGGAAGAGCGATTACCCCAGAATCATCCCTCTCCGCGTTGAACCTTCTCCTCTGCTCTGTGTCAGGGCCGAAGAGCGGGAGGAAGATCCCAGCTTGTCTTCCCCAGGCTCAGGACTCTGTAAGGGCTCTTACGGGCACAGCACTAGGGTAGGCACTCTGGAGCCCACGGGAAGGGTATGTACGTGCACACTCAGTCGCCTCAGTCGTGTCCGACTCTTTGCAACCCCACGGACTGTAGCCTGCCAGGCTCCTCTGTCCATGGGATTCTCCAGGCATGAACACTGGAGTGGGTTGCCATGCCCTCCTCCAGGGGGTCTCCCTGACCCAGGGATCGAACCCAAGTCTCTTACATCTCCTGCATTGGGAGGCGGGTTCTTTACCACTGGCACCACCTGGGAAGTGCCCCCCACAGGAAGAGTAAAGGCTGGCTACTGCCCTCAGAGTGTTGATACTCCAGCCAGGGAGGTCAGCAGACGAGAGACAGGACAGACAGGACGGAGCGTTTCCGGATCCTGACCATGGCGGCATCCAGTACCGTTCAGTGTCCTGAGCGCTTCCTAGATGGTTAGCTGTCCAGCATCACAAGAGTCAAACGAGCTGCATCCTCCTCGTGGCCTCATTTTACAGCAAGGGAAACCGAGTCCCCGACAGCATAAGTAACTTGACTGAGACCACGCAGCAGGAAACTGGCAGAGACAGGAGCTGAGTGCAGGCAGCCTGGCTTCAGAGTTCATGCTCTTAACCTGACTGTTCGTTACATGCCAGGCAGTGACACGAGACGGGAGAGAGAAGGGGAGCTAGAGCTTTCGGGAGGGCTTCCTGGAGGAGAGGGCTGGAGGGCAAGGGGACGAACTTCAGCCGAGAGGAGGGTGGATGGCGTCCTTGATGGAGGAGCCGAGGTCAAAAGCAGGCAGCAGTGGGCATGGGGTTTTGGACTCCGAGGAGGTGGCTTCACTAACAGGGACACGGGCCGTGGTGGAGGGGTCCCTTCCAGGGCGACAGCTTGCTCACACCATAGCAGCAGCAGGCCTGGCTTTTCGGTCTGGCAAGGAGCTTAAGCCTGCTCTCCATCCCTGGGGAGCCACTCGGGGCTGAGTTCCCCTTGGTCACCTCCAGCCTCCTCCCCAACCCTGGCTCCTGTAGGACCCACGACGAGCTCCCTGCCTGGAGACAGCTGTGCCTCAGATGAGTTTCTGCCTTTCTGTATCACTTCTGGCCCCGCTTAGGAGGCTGTCAGCTCTTCTTCATGTTAAATTCCTACAGATAGAACCCCAGGTGGCCGATCTTGCAAACTTGGAGTTTTACCCACCCCCCCAGGCTGGAAGACGTGGCCCCATGGGGTGGCAGGCATGCCATGTGGCTGTGACTTGTAGGCTGCAGAGTTCAACTTCACTCGGCTGGCACAGCTGCCGTCTTCCAGCCTGATACACCTCGTCTCCTGGGGAGAAAGCCTCTGGTTTTCAAAGACCTCTTGGCCCCAGTCGAGGCTGTCCATCTACAAGACACGGGGAGAGGAGCCAGAGGCTGCTGATAGTAAGAGTCATGGACAGAACCGAAGTGGCACTGAGGTCCCTTGAGGCCATGAGCTCCCAAGGCCATGCCCACTCCGTGCAGGCTGGCACACAGGAGACACCTGTGCCTGTTGGCTGGACTGAACTGAACGAGCTGGGGCGGTGCCACCTAGCCCGGCCCCTCTCCTGGGGGCTGGGTACACGGGGGGCCTCTCCCCAGGTGACCATGCCATCCAGGGAACTCATCCGAGGGCATGGAGCTAGTGGCAGCCTCTGGGTCCGGGAGTCGGCCTGTCGGGACTTTCAGGAAGGTCCTTGCGGGGTTCAGCACCTTTCAGCTCCTGCCTTGCTTGGGGAGGCCGCTTTTTCTGATTCACTCCTGCCTGGGGGCCACCAGCGCAAAAGCTCAGGATGGTGGTTTTTTTTTTTTTTTTTTGCTGGGGTTGCACCTCTTCTAAGTGACTCCTTCTCTCTGTGTGTCCCCCAGGATCACACCTCGACACCCAACCCTTGAACTTCACATACTCTGCCACGCACCCAGGAGGAGAGCTGGCCCGGAGGCCCCGCGCACGCGTCCCTGGAGGCTGACGGCATGACCTCTGTAAGGGACTTCCTTTAGTCACCTATTCGCATGAATGACTGTAGACGCATGACCTACAGTCTTCAATCCTGCCTCTAGCCACGGTGGATCTCTGTGGGGAATGTGGACGGAAGCAGCCAGAGGGGGTGTGCAGAGAGAGAGAGGGACGCAAAACGCGCGCAGGAGAGCGCCAAGGCAACAGCAACACAAGGGCTCTTTTGTGGCTGGGATGAGATATTTTTTAAATCATTTCAATTTTGGCTTGTTACAGGGTACTTTTTTTTTTCCCCCCAACCTCATTCTGTAGGAAATCCATGTGAGCTTCCTGGAAAGGGGGGGAAAAATGAGCTTCCTGAAAAGGGAAAAAAAAGAAAACTAGACATGAAATCAGTTCCACACCATTAATCCCTTGCCCTCATCTGCCAGCCTTCCGCACCCACACACCTCCATGCTCCATGTGTGACCATCCTTGCCCGTGGACCGAACCTTCCAGAACCTTCCAGAATGTGCTACATGGCATCAGGAAACACATACACGCCCGCACATGTACACCTCTCCCCTCTGCTCAGTATACACACAGATTTTACTGTGATGTCCGAGGCTGTATAGACTCTCCTGTGGATAAACTGGAATTTTTTTTATGTTGTCTCTCTCTCTCTCTCTCTCCTCGCCAGTATTAATCATCTTCCAATGGAAAATCATTACCTTCAGAATGCATTCGGGGGTTCCTCGTGTCAGGGACTTAAGAATCTGAGGCGAGGACCCCCCAGGCTTAGCTGCAGGGCTCCAAGGGAGCCAGCGCCCCATCCCGAAGGGTCTTTGCTCTCAGCTGGGGGAGGGCCGATGGCTGTCCCAGGATTGCACCAGCATGTTCAATAGAGAAGAGGTTTTCTATACCTTCAAGCACTTATATCCTAGTCTGTGTTCAAAGTGTAAACTGTACAGTAATCAAGCCTTGTGTATATGAAAACAATAAATACTATGCAAACCAATAGAAACACTTTAGCAGTATGTACAGAGCACTCACAAACAGCTCAGCTCCTGAGGACTTCTCCAGGCTGCGGGAGAAGGAACTCCACAGCCTGTCTTTCAGTAAAAGAGGAAGGAAGGGCATAGGGCTAGCGAATACGGACCTGCCCAGTTTTTAGGCCACCTGAGGTCTCCCGGAGCGAACTTGGTGCTGTAAGTCCAGGCAGCCTGTGGGATGGGGCGGGGCGGGGTGGCCTGGGCTGGGCAGTCAAGGTGCCCCCGCCCCCGCCCCCCGCCCCCCGCCCCCCGCCTCCTGGAGAGGCAGAGCAGGGGGCGCGGGCGGAGCACAGGGGGACAGATGGCTGACCACCTGGAGGCCCCAGCCAGGAAGGAGACCCTCCTGGCCCAGGGCGCCCCCGCCGTCAGGGCAGGAAGGAGACGAAGTTCCTCGCCTCGGTGCCATCAGGGAAGAGCCTTAAAGTTACACCAGAGCCCCCCACCCCGACCCCCGGCAGAGGGAGGCCCGAATCAGCACAACGCGCCCGCCCCGCGGCGCCCTCCAGGCCCGGAGAGAGACTGCAGGCTCTTCTCGCCCGCCCAAGGGCCACACTGTGTGTGGATGTCCGGCCCCCGTCCTCCCCGCCGCTCTGCCGAGGTGTCCTCCGAACACATCCGAACCTTCCAAGTAGCACAGAAGCTCCCTCGACGGCAGAGCGCGACCCCCACCCCCCAGCGCCCCCGGCCCCGGCCGGCCCCAGAGCACACGTGTTCCCGTGGGTCCAGGCGGGGTCGGGGTCGGCCTGGCCTCCAAGGGGCGCGCGGGGAGAGGGAGCCCCCCCAGCGCGCGGGGCGGCGCGCAGAGCATCCTCGCCGCCGCCAGCCTGATCCGTCGCCCGGCCCCGGCGCCCCCCACCCCTCCAGCGCCCCCGGCCGGCTGGACTCGCTGAAGGCCAAGGAAGACAGGTGCAGGGCCGCCTCCCGCCGCCATCGGCCCCGCCTTGCCCCGGCGCCCCGACCCGGTAGCCCCCGTAGAGCCCCGGCCCCGGCTGCGCTTTGGCCCCTCGCTCTGTCTGGCTTGGCTGCTTGGCCCGCCGGCCCCGGCCCTCGGCGGCATGCCGCGTCGCTGCTAGTAGGAGCTTGTAGGGGAGGGGTTTGGGGTCACCACACGATGCCTAGAGAATGCTGCAGTCTGCACCTTAGACGCTTTTTAGAAGTTTTGAAATTACCTTGATTTTTTTTAAATTGTTATGAAAATGATTCTTTTCTTGACTCTCCCACACGGCTCTGTTCTCTGGAGGAAATTTCCCCCCTACCCATCCTTCTCTGATGTATAGACCATTCTCCCTACACCAGCTGAACAAATGTCAAAATTAATAAAGAAATCGATTCATGGCACAGGCGCCCTCTCTCCTTCCGGCTCATCTTTAGGGAGTTGGGGGTGGGGGGGAGCGGGGCTGGAGGAGCCTGGGGGTGATCAGTCTGCAGGAAGGCTTTCACCCCACCTGCCCACCTTCTGGGAACATGGGCAGCCCCTTAATCAGGACCACCCATTCTGACCAGGCCCCTCACCCCCCAGATGGTAGAGCACATTGCTGTCCCACCCCATAAGGACCATGTGATGGGGGCAAATCCAAGATGTTTGGAGGGGGCAGCTGCTGCTGCTGTTGCTAAGTCGCTTCAGTCATGTCCGACTCTGCACGACCCCATAGACGGCAGCCCAGCAGGCTCCCCTGTCCCTGGGATTCTCCAGGCAAGAACACTGGAGTGGGTTGCCATTTCCTTCTCCAATGCATGCAAGTGAAAAGTGAAAGTGAAGTCGCTCAGTCGTGTCCAACTCTTAGTGACCCCATGGACTGCAGCCCACCAGGCTCCTCCATCCATGGAATTTTCCAGGCAAGAGTACTGGAGTGGGGTGCCATTGCCTTCTCCGTGGAGGGGGCAGAGGGAACCACAAAGAGCAAGGTAGGTGGGTAAGCCCACAGCAGGCATACATTTCAGGGAGACCCCCAGCGCTCCCTGTGAAGGTGCCTCATCCTTGCACTCAGTGCCAAAGTTCAAGAACTTCCAACAAAATGGCTCTGATTTCCTAACACTTCCTGCAAGGCTAGCCACCAAGCTGGCCTCAGTTTTCTCATCCATCAAATGGGGGAAGGGATCAAGCAAGTAGTAAAGTCTCTTCAGTCTGTCATCCTGGGATCACTGAACACAAATGCCCTTGTCGACCTTGGCGTGAAATAAGAAATTATTTACTCTGGCTTCTCCTCCTAAGTTTGCATCATTGGTGGGGGCGGGAGGCAGGGTATATAGCCAAGTCACAGTCATAGGGTCTTAGGAGTGCCCCCAGCCTCAGCCTGATTCTGAAGCGTCTCTCTCAGTATCCAGGCCAAGCGGCCAACCGTGCTGTGCACCACCATCACCCAGAGGGATTTTAAGACACAGGTTCAGAATCACAACTGCCAGGGTGGGTTCTGGCAGCCACGTGGGGAACTGGAATATGGCTTCCCAAAGGGTGGTGATGGACAGCTTTGTAGCCCAGCCAATTCAGATGGATAAAAAAACCTTTTCTCTTGTGTTTAATCCAAACTTCCAGAAAAACAAGGTCCACAGCCTTTGTGAGGTCTTTTTTGTGTTTAACCTGAGTCACTTGCATGACAGGGTCACAGCCAGTTCTAGCCTGAGCAGATAACAGAAGTGTGGGCAGAACCGGCTCTCTGTGAAAGGGGAGCCATTCTTACAACCTGGGCCCTGGGCCTCCTGCTGAAAACCCAGGAGCAGGCTCGTCTCTGCCTGGCAAAGGGCGACCGTGGGCCAGAAAGAAAGGGCTCTGGGACTGCCAGGCAGAGAAGAGACACAAGTCCATCTGTCTGGCAGCCACTATGTTCCCTGTCGTGTTGCATGTCCAAACCAGTGACATGCTGATGGGCATTTCAAAAGAAACTACAGACGGGGAGAGAGTGGAAGAGAGGTTCAAGAGGGAAGGGACGTAGGTATACCTATGACTGATGTTGGCGTTTGGCAAAAACCAGCACAATATTGTCCCTGGAGAAGGAAATGGCAACCCACTCCAGTATTCTTGCCTGGAGAATTCCATGGACAGAGGACCCTGATGGGCTACAGTCCATGGGGTAACAAAGAGTTGTACACGACTAAGCGACTAACGCTGCAGCACAATACTGTAGAGCTATTATCCATCGATTAAAAATAAACAAATTTAATTATTAAAAAAAGAAAGAAAGAAAAATAAACTGCAGGAAACTATGCTGTTTCATGCAGAAATGATTCAAGTTACTTACTGTGTTTTCCCTATTTGTAAAACAAGAAAGCGACCCTGGTGGAGCCTTGTATGTTGTAAAAATTTATTAGGAAAAAAAAAAAAAAGGCATATGGGTGCCCTGTGATTCAATCTCGTCTCACCCATCAAATATTTACTGAGCACCAACCAAAAGCTGGCACAGGCACCCATCACTGAATCAATGGCCATCTCAAGCCATCAACCCATCCAACCCAGGTGCCAAGCCAGGCAGAACATGGCAGAAGCACAAATAAGTCCTTGGAGGCGGAAGGGAGGACAGAGGGGATCAGGGAGAGCCAGAGGCGGAGCCAGAGCCTGGGAGCACCCAGCCAGAACCCTCAGAGGGGTCCCACTCCCACCCCCGGCCCAGCCTGCCTGGCAGGCTCCCACCTCAGGCTCTCAGGCCCCAAAGCCCAGCCTCCCCACTTACCCATCCCAGCACGGAGAAGGAGGGGCAAGCCTCCATGTCCACTCTGTACACTCTCCCAAGAAGCCTGGGCATCTGCTCAGAAGGCGGCCTGGGCACCTCAGGGTAGCATCTCCCGAGACCACAGGGGAGGAGCTGTGCCCTCCAGCTGTCCCAGAGGCAGCCCCCCAGATACCCACTTTTTCCTAGATGCTCACTTGAACCAGGAGTGGGTAGACCTTCTCGGAATGAACAGAGGTTCCTGAGTGCTCACTCTTTCTCTTTCTGTCTCTCTCTCTCTCTGTCACATACACACACACACACACACACACACACACACTGGTTGATTTTACAGTCAATCTTTCAAAGTGCAATTTGTCTAGGAAAAGCCAATGTGAGGCCCGAGAGGGTTTCCACCAATGGCGAGGCGACTCCGGCAGCTCAGCCAGTCTCGGGTCTGTATTCTAATGGGCCCCATCTTTATCAGGGAAATGTTGCTTCTCTGAACTGGAAACTTCTCATGGAGGGTCCCCAGACTCTGAGGCAGAGAAGGGGCCTGAGCTGAGGCGTGGGGAGCCGCCTCTCCCCAGGCAGGGGGAGACAGCAGGGGTGCTGGGGAAGGGGTGGGGGCTGGCACCTGCCTGGGGACACCTGACTTCCCGTGTCTGACGTGGTCGGGGACCCGGAGGAGGACTGGGCTGGACACCTCGGGGTGAGGCGGGCCCGGGGCTTGAGCCGATTTGACCCTCGGGAGCTGCCATGGGGTTCTGGGCTGGACCTCAGGGGCTCTAGGAACCCGGATTTGGGGTTCCGGCCTCCCCTTGGCCTGTTGTGGGGGGGGCCATGGAGTCCAACCTGCAGGGCCCCTTCCTGCTGAACAACACACCGCTGGCCCAGTTCTCGGAGATGAAGGCACCTGTGTGCCAGTACTCCATGCAGAACTCCTTCTACAAGCTCAGCCCCCCGGGCTTGGGTCCCCAGCTGCCGGCCGGGACCCCCCACGGCATCACGGACATCCTGAGCAGGCCCGTGGCCGCGCCCAACAGCAGCATCCTGCCCGGCTACCCCCACGTGGCCGGCTTCGGTGGCCTCGGCTCCCAGGGGGTCTACTACGGCCCCCAGGTGGGGAGCTTCTCCAAGGCGGGGAGCGAATACCCCACCCGGACCCGGAACTGCTGGGCGGACGCGGGCCAGGACTGGCGAGGCGGGCGGCAGTGCGGCAGCAGTGAGTACCAGGAGGAGGGGGGAGCGGACGCTCATGGGGGGCGCAGGTGGGGGCGGGGGGTTCCCCTGGCAGCCTTTGGACTGCCTGAGGCAGACCCTGGGTCTGTCCCTCCACCCGGGACGGCGTAGGGTTCTCCCCTCCCCCTCCCGCCCTGGCTTTGCCTGGATGGGCATCTTGACCCCTGCCCCCACCCCTTTTACCAGCCGCCTTCCTGGGGACCCTGGGGTCCAGAGAGGACCACACAGCCCACCCCATCCTTTGTAAGGTCCTACTCACCTTACTTCTCTTACCCAGAGCCGTGTCACCACTTCACTCCAGTGAAGAGAAATTCCCCCCTCATCACCTTCGCAGAGTCCCCCCACGCCCCAGCAGCACTCAGGGACATGAATGTACCCCGACCCCACCTGGGTCATGCCCCGATCCCGGGGGGCCGGTGCCCTCCTGGGGGTGTGTAGGTTCAGGTCAACAGCAGCAGCCAGGCCGCCCAGCCTCCAGGAGGCGCTGCTGAGCCCCATCCCGCTGGGCCCTCCTTGTTGGTGGGGGGCCCCTCCCCCACCCTCCCCCAGACTGTGGCTTTCAGAGAGTTGGTGCGGGGCCTCAGGCTGACAGTCGGGGCCTCAGGCTGACATTCGGGGCCTGGGGGAGGTGGCGGGTCGTGCAGAGGCAGGGAGACCTCCCCCGGGAGGCACAGGGGGGTGACCGTGGCTGTCGGAACCACCCCAGGGCCGCATTAGGCAGAGGCAGAGGGGGCGTCCACTTCTGTCCCCCTTCGGAGGGCCTGCACTGCAGCGGGGGCTTGGGGCGGCCCAGGAAAGCCTGGAGCACGCCTGCCTCCCACCTGTGTGGCCTGAAACACAATGAGGCCCACAGGGGGCCTATCTTACAGCTGGTTTGGGGGTGCTTTACCCTCCCCTCCATGTCCCCCTTTGCACACACAGCCCCCTCTCTGCACCCTGCCCTTCAACCCCGAAAGCACACACACACAGCAAAGCATCTGAGAGTCAGGGGCTGGATTCACTCAAGGGGAGGGGACCAAAGTGACAGTCTCTCCAGGGGTCTCCTCTCCTGTCTCTGCCTCGGTTTCCTCACCTGTGACCCGAGGACGTGGGATGTGGGGGTCAGACGATGCTGAACGAGGCCCAGCATATGAACCTTCTGCTTCCCCGGGGCTCATCCACACTCTCCTCCCCTGCCCTCCCCACACCAAGCTCCTGAGAGGCTGCCCTGGATGGGCAGGGGTCACTTCTCCCACCTGCCTCCCACGCTTGTTTGGGTATTTTAAAAAATTTATTTTTAATTGGAGGGTAACTGCCTTACACTGTTGTGTTGGTTTCTGCCGTACAACAATGTGAATCAGCCATAAGTATGTATGTGTGTGTGTGTGTATATATTATATATATATATATATATATAAAATCTCCCCCCTTAAGCCTCCCTCTCCCACCTCCACACCCCATCCTACCCCTCTAGGTAGTCACGGAGCACCGGGCAGAACGCCCTGTGTCTGAGACAGTATCACTGAAGCATATATATTGTCACACGTTAAACAGAGAGCTGGCGGGAAGCTCTCCAGTCCTGTATGACACAGGACTCTGTTCTTGAGCCCTTGCCTCCAGACTCTCCGGTGGGGTGGAAGCCTCATGGCTCCCAGGCCTGGGGAGCAGGCAGTCACTTGGAGCTTAAGGCTCTGGTTTTCCCAGAAACCTGGAAAACGGTTTGCTCTTTCAAGAGCAAGAAAGTGGAGGAGTTCCCAGGCCCCCGGGGTCCTGATCATTGGTAGAGGCATCAAATCTGTTTCTCGGTGACCTGAAGGGACATCCCAGAGACCCAGAGGAGGCTTCTCCTGCCCCTTAGTAGGGCGGCATCACTGAGTAGCAAGGATGTTCCATGGGGAGACACAGTTCTAAGCACCCTCTGGCCGCAGTTAGCTACAGCTTGGGGGCAGGTGCCCTTGCGGTCCCTGCCCACCTAGACAAGGCAGAAGCAGGCTGCTCAGGTGAGAGGGGCCCCAATGACCCCGCAACCTCAGCAGCTTCTATGTAGGGGTGCTCACCCTGTGGGGCAGGCAGGGCAGGGCAGGGCTGGGACTCCCTCACACTCAACGCAGTAAGGGCACACTTCCTTCCTCCCCCCAGCTCCGGACGCCCTGGGCAACAGCATCCACAAGAAAAAGCACACCCGGCCCACCTTCACGGGCCACCAGATCTTCGCCCTGGAGAAGACCTTCGAGCAGACCAAGTACTTGGCTGGCCCCGAGAGGGCGCGGCTGGCGTACTCGCTGGGGATGACTGAGTCGCAGGTCAAGGTGAGTCCGGGCGGGTGAAGAGGCTGTCTGTGTGGCAGTGAGGAGCCCACCGGGACGGGGCGCCACTGCCTGGCAGGGAGGCAGCCCCATGCTCGTGGCAACTACAGCTCAGTGGAAGGCTGTCCAGGTGTGTGGGCACTGCCTGCCCACCCAACCCTGGAGACGGCAACAGTGACCATCACCCCGATGGCTGTCGTCCATGGCACCCTCTTCTGAGAGCCGGATGTGTAACTGCCCATTTAAACCTCACAGCAACTTTGTGTGTGTGCGCAGTGCAGGAGCGCAATGGTGGGGTCTTATTACCCAACTTGAAAGTGAAAAGTGAACATGTTAATGGTTCAGTCTAGTCCAACTCTTTGCAACCCCATGGATTATAACCTCTGTTCACGGGATTCTCCAGGCAAGAATACTGGAGTGGGTTGCCATTCCCTTCTCCAGGGGATCTTTCCAACCCAGGGATCAAACCAAGGTCTCCTGCATTGCGGGCAGATTCTTTTTTTTTTTTTTTAATGTACTTACTTTTTAATTGAAGGATACTTGGTTGACAACAGGCAGATTCTTTACTGTCTGAGCCACCCACCGACTCAGCCAAGTTTTTTGCCCAAGGTAACTGGCTAGTAAGTGTTGGGAGTCAAACCTGGATTACAGGGCTCCAACCCCATGCCTTCCCCAGCCCCTGCAGGGCCAAGGCTTGAAACTTCAAGAGCTGATGGCAGCCTCTGGGCTAGATTAGCACTCACTTCAGGCTTGTTCCGTTAGGCAGCCTTGCCCTTGGTTCACCACCAATATAAAATAAATTTAAAGAACTTGAAAGTGAATATAACTCCTCCCCACAACTGCCCATGAACCTCACTGCCCAGGTGGAGGCAAGGCTCAGCGGGGGTACCCCTCCCACTGCACACCTCCCACTTGAAAGTGGGTATGCGGGCTCCTGGGGCAACCCTGGCAACTCTGAGGCTCACTGTGCCCTGAGGGGCTTCGGGTCGGGGCACCATCTCCCGCTAGCTCTGAGCTGTGCTGGAACTGCCTGGATCTGTGACAAGGTGATGGGATTGAGTGGAGTGGGAGGTACAGGGGCAGCTGGGGACCTGGTCCGGGCTCCCCCAGGGCCCCCAAACCACCCTCATCCCCCGTCCTCCATGCCCCCATACCCCCTCCCTCCGCAGCCTTCTCTGCCCAATACTAACTTGGCTGGAGAGGAAGCGCCCTGTCCACATGGCTCTGTTTCTTTGGGTCCTTTCTGCAGGGTTCTATCCCCAGCAGTAAGCATATGTTAGTTTTATTGTTGGAGAAATTATTCATTAAGTTCACTGCACGTCTAGGAGGTTAAAAGCCTTTCAGCCCCTTCCACCCCAATACACAGATGGCAAAGGAGAAGATGTATACCACACGGAAGGGTTACAGGGAAGCCGAAAAAGCTGCTGCACTCAGCTTTTATTTTATTGCCCTCTTCCAAAAAACAAACAAAACAAAACAAACCAACCTGGTCCATTGCTGAACCCAGTCCAGGATGCAGAGTGCTTGCCGCCGCGGGGAGCCGCCGGCCCCAGAGGGGCGTGCGCGCGCCAGCCTCAGAGCCCCTGTCGTCCCAGGTGTGGTTCCAGAACCGGAGGACCAAGTGGCGGAAGAAGAGCGCCCTGGAGCCCTCTTCGTCCACGCCCCGGGCCCCGGGCAGCGCGGGAGCGGGCGGGGAGCGCGCGGCCTCGGAGACCGAGGACGACGAGTACAACAAGCCCCTGGACCCCGACTCGGACGACGAGAAGATCCGGCTGCTGCTGCGCAAGCATCGCGCCGCCTTCTCGGTGCTCGGCCTGGGTGCCCACGGCGTCTGACCTCGCCCGCCCGCCGCCTCCGGGGTCCCCGCGGTCCCTGCGCGGGCTAACGGGGGCTGCGGGGGGGCAAGGAGGAGGAGGCGGAGGGGTCGGGGAGGGGAGGAGGAGGAGGGAGAGGAGCTGGAGATGGCGAGGAAGAAGGAGGGGGAGGAAAGGCCAGCCTCCCGGGGGGTGCGTGCTTAGTGTGGGCTGCTCAGTCGTGTCCGACTCTTGGCCACCCCATGGACTGTAGCCCTCCAGGCACCTCTGTCCATAGGGGCTCTCCAGGCACGAATCTGGAGTGGGTTTCCCTGCCCTCCTCCAGGTGGGGGGCGCAGGGAGGGAGCCAAGAGGGAGACACGAGCCTGGCCCCTCCGCCCTCTTGGCTTCTGTGGGCACAGGCCTGGCCTTGCCAGCTCTGCAGACTCTACGAGTACAGGTGGATGAGAATGATCAAGCTCTGCAGCCAGCACACTGGCCGCGGGGTCCCAGACACGCCACCGTGGTAGCTGGGGTGGAGAGGGCCCGCCTTCCCTCCCTGGCTCAGTCAGGGGTCTCCCTCTAGGCTGATTAGACGAGCGGGCAAGTCCAGGGCCTCTCCCCAGACCCTGGCACAAGAAGCATCCCACCTTAGAGGCAACAGCTAAATGCTGAACCCCTGGAGGGTTGGACCCCCCCTCCACCAGGGGCGGGGAAATGGGTTCTAGCCAAGAAGGAACACCCCCACACCCCAACTTAAGGATCACACCCCTGGAGGGAGCTGTCCTCCTGCCATCCTTTCTCCACCTTGCCCTCAGAGGGCATCCCCCCCCCCCCCCCCGCCCCCGACCTCTACCCAGGACAGGAGGAGATTAGAAGCCCCACGGGCTGGGAAAGAGGAAGGCTGTGGACAGAAGCAGAGAAAACAGGAGAGACGCCTGGCAGCAATGCTGCGTCTTGGAGCCTCCCACCGGGCGGCCCTCGGGGCCAGAGCAAGGACGGGACCCCTGGAGAGAGAGGAGCATCCTTCTTGGGGGAACACTTGGGGCCGGAAGGGACCTCGGAACCCCTTCTCCTCCGGTGGGGTACCCCCACAGGAGAGGAGAGGACGGCACCCGGGGCTTGCATGGAACCCACGACCCTCACTTTCCTGGGATGCCCTGCGGCAGGGTCTTGGAACGGGCGCTGCAGAGGGGGCCGCTGCCCACCAGGTGGGAGGGGCTGGGGCTTTGGGAGGGGGAGGGGTGGCCTTAGAGGCATGCAGCCGCAAAAGGGACCAAGAGTTGGCCCATCTTCCCTGGCTTTTAAAATATAAAAAGTAAAAATAAAAGTCCCAGAACCCTCCCCAAGACTCATGTGTTTCCGTGAAACTGGCTGTGGGGGTCCCAGATGTGCTGGCTGGGGTGGGGGTGGGGCGTCCCTCCGGATGACAGAATCTCTGCTTACAGAGTCAGGGAATCTGCAGGGCATTGGGCAATTTGAAGTCTAGCTAGTATAGGCCAGACAACATGGTGAGAGAGAAACCCAAGGGCGTTTAGCGGGGTCCCTGACCCCCAAGAGTCCTCCCAGGAGTTCCCCCAGGAATTTCCTCCTGGGGGAACCTATCTGTGGGGAATGAGGTACCTTAAGGAAAAGATCCTAGAGCAGAGAAGAGCAGCACAGACCCCACTGAACACCAACAACTCCTCCCACGTGGAAGGCCCCAACTGTCTCCCATGACCCCACCAGAAACCTGGGATGGGAAAACAGACACCCAGGAAGTCCCCAGACCAAGTCCCGGAAGTGGGCGGGGCCACCTGAGCTGATGCCGCTCACAGCCTCTTGCAAAACCTCCTGCAAAAGCAGAGGTGAGAGGAGACGTGCTTTCAGCACCTTCCAGCTGTAACCACCTGTGCCAACAGCAGCAAGGCCTCCAAGCTATAAGCAGCCTGCCCTCCTCTGCTGTCCCAGCAAGTCCTTCTCTGATCCCTCGAGCCCCCAGGGTGGGAGAATCGGGCTGGTAGAGTCAGCCTGGAGCAGGAGGGAGACCCCAGCTCTGGGGCCTCTCAGAAACGGAGGCACCAACCCTTCACCATAACCCTAGCGGACCCAGAGGATGGGGGAAGGTGACGAAAAGATTCGGATGCTTTTGAGGTGTAACTCTCACTCCGTGATGAGGTCATGCTGTCTCTCTCCTTGAAAAGTGGGAAGGAAATAAGCAAACACCCCCTTTGTGTGCTCCTGGCCACAAGCTAACACAGGAGGCTGAGCTGCCGCAGGCGGGGCCACTGGGAGGACTTGAGGACCCTCTGGGCACAGCCACAGAGAAAAAAGCTCTGGAGGCCAGGTAGGGGCCCAGGATTTCCTGAGCACTTTGCAGAGAGTTTGGGAAGAGGAGTCGCCTGAAGGAGACTCGCCACATATGTGTGTAGGCGTATATGCTAAGTCAATTCAGTTATGTCTGACTCTTTACAACCCTATGGACTGTTAATCGCCAGGCTCCTTAGTCCATGGGATTCTTCGGGCAAGAAAACTGGAGTGGGTTGCCATGCCCTACTCCAGGGGATCTTCCTAACCCAGGGATCAAAACTTTGTCTCTTGTTGAGTCAGTGGGGAAGCCCCTCTCAACAGGTGCAAAATCATGAGGCAGGTATGGAGGAAGCAGTCAGGGACAAGAAAGCAGGCTCTTGCTCTCTTTGTAAGTATATTACCATCCTAATACTCCATTACAACTGTAATTCTTGCGTGTCTGATTCACGCTGTTTGGTGAAGTTGCTCAGTCATGTCCGACTCTGCAACCCCATGGACTGTAGCCTACCAGGCTCCTCCATCCATGGAATTTTCCAGGCCAGAATACTGGACTGGGTTGCCATTTCCTTCTCCAGGAGATCTTCCTGACCTAGGGATATGAACCCAGGTCTCCCGCAATGTTTTACCCTCTGAGCCACCAGGGAAGTCCACGCTGTTTGGGGTTGGTATTAAATCAAACCCAGGGAAAGTTTTTTTCCGCTGGGGAAACATTTGCTAAACCTAACAAAATCTCCTCCAGTGTCCAAATTCTTGGGGCCCCTGTCACTGGAACCTTAGGACCAAGGAGCCCAGCCTTTCTGATGTCCCCCTACCACACCCCTGCTCCCGAACACAGGTGCCAAGCAACGGAGAAGCACAGCTCAGGCCTCGTCCAGGGACCAGACTCGGAGTCTGAAGGAGGAGAAGGGCCAGGAATGAATGGCCTAGATGGCTGAGGGTAATCTGGGACAAGTTTTGTCCTCTGCAGAGGCGTAAGTGTGCACATGTGAGCGCATGCGTGTGTGGCGTGTAGCTGGGGGGAACTCAGGACTGTTTTGCTTCATCCATCATAAAGACATCATAAGCCATAGACTCCCCCTCACTTCCCCTTTGTATTCCTGGTCACAAAGGGCCTTCCTGTATATGCTGAGTCAAAGAAACAATACAACTTTTAGAATATTCATGCTTCTTGCAATTTGACCACATGACAAGCTTTTCAGGGATGAGCAAAGAGAAAGCAATTCAGCCTGGGCTCCCAGGAGTGACAGTGTCCTGCCCTGCCAGCAGCCCAGGCTAGGCTCCTGCAAGCAGGCAAGACTCTGCCCCATCCACAGCCCTCCTGTCTGTGGCTTCCAGTGCAGAAAGAACCCAGACCTGCCTGTCCCAAGCAGGGCGAGGGTGAAGGTAAGGATGGCAGCATCTTAGCAGGTTCTGAGTGGCCATATCCCAATGGTGACAATCAATGAGAAGACTGGGAACTAAAATCACACCACTGGCAACCCCTCTTCCTGCTCCAGACATCAGCCAGCCTGAGTCTTTCCTGAGTGTGGCAGAGGGAACTGTGTTCCATTAGCGCTGGGCTCAAATGCTGGCACCACCACTCTCTGTGTCCTTGGATGAATGACAACCTCTGAGCCTCAGTCTACTCATCCATAAGATGGGACTAATTATACACAGCTTGCAGGGGCTTCAAGATCAGAATGCCCAGGCATGCCTGACCTGTACAGACACCCAGCAGCATCTGCTGTGTTATTTCGAGAGGGGTGTGGACCCCGACGGTCCCCAGTTTGCATCGCCACGTCACCAAGTAGTCTCTGGGTCACTGTGACCCAGTTAGGCAACCTCTTGAAGTCCAGTCTGTAAAGTGAAGCTGACATGGGTGTCAGCAAGACCCAGCCGAAGACGCACTGAAATCCCCTACAAGGCATAAAATGCAGTGGGCATGCCCATATCAGTGTGCTCACGCCCTCTCCTTCCTCCTCAAATTCAGACCGCCAGGAAGTGGTAGTACATGCATGCTGAGTCGCTTCAGTCATATCCAACTCTGTGCCACCCCATGGACTGTAGTCTGCCAGGCTCCTCTGTCCATGGGATTCTCCAGGGAAGAATACTGGAGTGGGTTGCCCTGCCCTCCTGCAGGGGATCTTCCCGACCCAGGGATCAAACCTGTGTCTCTTACATCTCCTGCATTGGCAGGGGGTTCTTTACCACTAGCACCACCTGCAAAGCTCAGGAAGTGGCAGAGTCCATCCTAAATGGGTCTTCTGTACAGCGGGACAGGCAGATTCAAAGTCACAGATACCCACTCCTGAAAGTACGCAAGCACCAGCCAGTCAGTCGCTATGTATAGAGGTTATGGAAGACTTGGTGTGTGACCAGATCTATTTACCTGCTATTAATAAAAGCCTGTGGTTCTGGACTCTGGGACAGGGTGCCAAGCCAGATGCCAAGGGCTGAATTCGTCTTGCACATATGTTTCTCTGGGACAGAATTGTGCCTTTTATAGGAACTTTAACTGGTCCTTAGGCAGGGGAGACCTCGTCCAGTGAGTGATCCCCCCCTTTCCCAGCATATCTCCAGCCCTGGACCCCGTGGGCTCCATCCCCTGCCTGATACATCCTGCTCTGAAGCCTGGATACCCTGGACATGGTCCACACTCCAACAGCAGCGGCCTCACCTGGGACCTTGTCAGGAAGGCAGGCTCTCAGGCCCCATCTCAACCCTCCCAAATCCACGTCTGCATTTTTAACAAGATATCCAGATGGTTTGTAGGAACACGATGGCAGTGTGAGAAGATGGAGGGTGGGTATGACCACGTAAGTGGGTGTAGACAGCCCTTCCTTTCGCAGAGCACACTGTGTGGCCCAAGTTAGGAGCTCAACAAAAAAACTGTTAGGGGACTGCCCCGGTGGTGCGGCGGTTGAGAAGCCACCTTCCAAGGCAGGGGATGCAGGTTCCATCACTGGCTGGGGAACTAAGATCCCACGGGCAAGTCAACCTGCGCAACTCGAGAGGCCCACAGGCTGCACCTACCAAGCCCGTGTGCTCTGGAGCCCATGCTCTGCAACAGAGAGAAAGCGGGTGCAATGCAACAAAGACGCAGTGCGACCAAAACCAAGACCAAACAGAAAAACTTAGACACAAAGAGATGCACTGACCTAAGCTGAGTTCTGTATCGCCAAATGCCCATGGGGGCCTATACTTCTGAAATGCCCTTTCTCCTTTTTCCTCCTTTTATTATTTAAATAACAAATTATGTATTTATTTATGAAACCTGGCGTACTGCAGTCCATGGGGTCACGAAGAGTTGGGCATGACTTGGCAACTGAACAACATTTATTATTACTTTTATTAAGAATATCTCTACTTTCCGATGTGTGTTAATTTCTGCCATACAGCAAAGTGAATCAGCTGTTGTTGTGGTTGTTATTGTTCAGTGGCTCAGTCATGTCCAACTCTTTGCAACCCTGTGGACTGTAGCCCATGGGATTTTCCAGGGAAGAGTACTGGAGTGGGTTGCCATTCCCTTCTCCTGTTTTATTAATACGTGGCTTCAAATGCTGTGGATCTACCTACCCAAGGTCAAAATTCGTTGACTTCCACTCTAAGGCCAGGGCTGTGTCAACTCGCAGGTATGTGAAAGTGAAAATGAAAGTCGCTCACTCGTCTTTGCAACTCCATGGACTGTAGCCCACCAGGGTCCTCTATCCATGAGGATTCTCCAGGCAAGAATACTGGAGTGGGTAGCCATTCCCTTCTCCAGGGGATCTTTCTGACCCAGGGATTGAATCCAGGTTTTCCACATTGCAGGCAGATTCTTTACTGTTTTGAGCCACCCTGGAAAGCCAGGGCTGTGTCAACTTGCAGGTGTATGAGGACCCGAAAGCTACAGAGGACGTGAGAGGGCTCGGTGAGGTCCCCTCATCAAAGGCTCACTATCAAGTGCCTTGCAGTACACGACTACCCCATACACCGTTTCCCTCGGTATGGTTTCTGCTGTTGTATAATTGACGTCCAGTGTTCCTGGGTGGAGCAGACACACCACAGCCAGAGAAGATGTTCATTTCGACAGTTTCCCAAGCTTGTGTGACCACAGGACTTGCCAGAGATACAGATTTGTAGGGCCCTTCTGGGATATTCCCCCTCAGGTGGGTGTGGTCCTGGAATGTGCCTGGTTACCAAGTGCCCCAGGACTTGGGAATGGACAAATTTGGCAAATGGTGATCTTAACAAACGCATTCTAATCTATCTAGCTCTCAATTGATTTTGGCTGTGCTGGGTCTTTGCTGCCATGGGACTCTTCTTTGCAGGGCAAGGGCTTCTGTAGTTGAGGTATGTGGGGTCTTAGCTCCCCCACCAGGGATGGAACCACCAGGATGGAACCTGGTGGGGATGGGAGGGTGGAGTCTTAACCAGTGGACCACCAGGGAAGCCCCTCACAAATGGTGATCTTCAACAGCCAGTTTGACTTACATCCACAAGTTTCGGCTCTCGCAGAGTTATTCGGTGACCTGCGAAGAGTTCCGCAGCCTTCCCTTCCTGCCCAGGGGACAGAGAATCGCACAGTCACACAAGGCAGCCAGGGTGTAAGTGGAAAAGATGCTCATCCCCAGGAAAGACAGAGAGATGGCAGGACCCTTCCGGTTTTCCGCCGTCACCGGCATCAGCCTTGTGGCTGTGATTCTGTGGGAACGTCCGATACACTCAAACCCCCTAGGATTCTTGCGAGAGACCCTGCTTGAATTGAGGAATCTGCTCACTCGCCACCGCTAGGTTCTGGGTGAGGAAGCAGTGTCGGCCTCGCATTTCCAGCGCCCATTGGCGGACCACGGAGGAAACAGGCCAGGGCAGGGGTCTCCAAGGCCCAGCTGCAGCGACACTGTAGACTTCCGCGCCCTGCCCAGTGAATGGCAGCGTCCTTCCTGTGAGGAGGAACGCGCTTCTGTGGTTTGGGCTCACCCGGCACGGATCCCTGTGGCCTCTGATAAGGCCACCCTGACTTTCCACCGAGAACAACCCTCCTGCCACGTTTGATTGATGCTGTTTGGGTGGGCGGGCTCACCCCCATCCAGGTGCGGATGAGTGATGTGGCCCTGAGCCAATCAGTGAAAGCCACCTCCTTGGTCATGTAACCAGTCGGTCCAGGGATGGGCCTGCGGCTCGGTCACAGCCAATGAGCGAAGGACTGGGTTGTTCTGGGAGCGCCGGCTTCCCGCTCTACCTGCAGCAGCTTGTGGCCTGGCCATCCACCTGTCCCGGAAGGGGGCCAACCCAGGGGCACCTGAGAGGCGGGAGAGAGTGGAATTGGACCGGTGGCACTTTTTTCAGCCAGGCCTGGTGTCCCTCTAGCCTTCTCGGGACACAAGACACATTCTAGTGTCTTGAGTCAGGGTGAGTTGGGTTTCTAAAATTTATAGCTGAAAGAATACTAATAGAGCAAGAAAATGCTTCTGTTAACCCTCCTGTTTGCCTACAGGCTGGCCCTGCTACGGAGCCTGTGGTGGACAAGGGGACAGACGAAGGGGAGCTGGCCTGGGTTCGAATTTCCCAGGCTCCCTCTCTACTCCCCACTCTCTTCTCTCAGCTCTGGCCCCCGGATAATGGACCATCCTTAGTGACAGAAAGGAACTGGGTTAAACTGGATTAAACCTCCCATCCCGGGTGTTACGTCCTTCCCTCATAGCTCAGTTGGTAAAGATTCCGCCTACAATGCAGGAGACCCTGGTTCAATTCCTGGGTTGGGAAGATCCGCTGGAGAAGGGATAGGCTACCCACTCCAGTATTCTTGGGGCTTCCCTCGTGGCTCAGCTAGTGAAGAATCCGCCTGCAATGCGGGAGACCTGGGTTTGATCCCTGGGTTGGAAAGATCCCCTGGAGAAGGGAAAGGCTACCCACTCTAGTATTCTGGCCTGGAGAATTCTATAGACTGTATAGTCCATGGGGTCGCAAAGAGTCAGACACAGCTTTCACTTTCCCTCTCCCAGGTGTTTATTAGCTCTAAGCCATGGTCAATTCCTGATGAGAGCAGCACCCAGCCCTCATTGTGGGGAGCGACATGGCTTCCTTGCGGGGCTCTGCCGACTCAGGCTGCCTTGGAGGAGATGGCCTGGTCTGTCTGTCACCCTCAAAGCTGAGGACACCGTCAGGGGACCCTGACAGTCCAGGATTTGGAGTAGCAACCTCCTCCATTTCCTTCCCCAACCCCCCAGCCTCCTCTATCTGTCTTGAGCTGTTCGGCAGCAAAGAGTGGAGCCGTGGGCCCCTTCTTGCCATGCTTGAGCTGCACTGAACCTACTATTTTGGTTCAGTCGCTAAGTTGTGTCCGACTCTTTGCAACCCTATGGATTGCAGTCCACCAGACTCCTCTGTCCATGGGATTCCAGGCCAGAATACTGGAGTGGATTGCCGTTTCCTTCTCCAGGGGATCTTCCCAACCCAGGGATGGAACCCACATCTCTTGCTTGACAGGCAGATGCTTTACCACTGCGCTACCAGGGAAGCTTTGTAGTGAACCTGCAAAGTAACAAAACAGAAGCTGCCAGGGTCCCACCTTGTTCCCATGGTGGTCCTGATGCTTCTCTACCAGAAGCCCCACTTCAGATGGCCCTGCCTGTCCACTCTAATACTCTGCCACTCTTCCGAGCAATGCACCAGAGACAGACGTGACCTTTGACAACAGCCTCGGGTGCGAGCGGAGGTGAGGACCCCGGTTTGCACAGGTGGGAAGAGAGCTTCAGGAGACAGCCAAGGAGGTGGGTGGGGAGCTGACCTCCAGACCTCACGGTGCAGGTCTGGGGAGAAGGCCTCCCCCCTCAGTCAGAGTCCCCCCGGGGCTGGACACATTCTTTAACCAATTCCTCCTGCTCCTTCCAGGGGGAGGGATGACGCTGGAAGTGGCGGAGGGGCTGGTCCTTCCCATGTGGAGCAGCTTGCCAGCCTCTTCGGCAGAGTCGCAAGAAGGCCCGTGTTCAGAACCCCCCATTAGGCCTCTCTTAGTAGGGCAAACACACACCATTAATCTTGGTAAAGTGAGTGAAGCACATTCACCTGTCTGAGCAGGAGAATTAATGTTGTGTCAATAGGAAATTCGTGTTTACCTCTGGCCTCTACGCCTTCCCTTTGCTACCAAAACCCCAGAGCAGACCAGCCCAGAGGCAGGACGGTAATCAGACGAGAAAATCAAAACCCCCAGAGGCAGGTGGGGCTCAGACATGGGGGTGGAGACAGAAGTGCCTCGGGGCACAGACGCTGTCCCTGGGCCTGGGGACGTGTGCTCCCCACCCCACGGGACGCGGTGGCCGGCCAGGGGTATCTTTTTCCTTTTCTTCCCAGCACACAAGGCTGTGATCTCTCACACCAGCGGGGACTGACTGTGGCCACTGTTTACTGAGCACCTACTAAGTGCCTGGCACTGTGCATGGTGCCTGGGACTCATTTCCTAAGAGTCCTACAAAGCAGGTATGCTGTCGTCTTCTGAGATAAAGAAGATACAGCAGGCTGTACAGCAGACATTAATACAGCATTGTGAATCAACTGTACTTCAGTAAGATTAGGATTTCCCTGGTGGTCCAGTGGTTGGGACTCTGCCGGCCCATGCAGGGGCCACGGGTTCGATCCCTGGTCTGGGAAGATCCCACATGCCTTGGGGCAACTTAAGCCCATGCACCACAGCTACTGAGCCCGAGCGCCCTAGAGCCTGCGTTCTGCAACGAGAGAAACCACCGCGATGAGAAGCCCGTGCACCACAACTCGAGAGTACCCACCCCCACTCGCTGCAACCAGAGAAAAGACTGCACACAGAAACAAAGACCCAGAGCACCCCAAAACAAATAACTTAAAAATATAAGATTCTTTCATTCATTAAAAAAGATACTGCGGTGCAGAACAACGCCAATGTCAAGCCGAGAGCAGGTGGGCTTGAACCCAGCTCTGATCCCTAAAGCCAGAGGCACTTTCGCAGCAGGCAGGGTCAGACCCAGCGCGTGAGGTCAAGTGCAAAGACAGGGTCTCAGAGAAGGCCCTTCCGGGTCACTGTCCCCCGCCCCCGCCTCCCCACCCCCACTCCAGGAATGCCTCACCAAGGGAGGGTCAGGGAGAGGCCAGGCTGGGCTGCCGACTGGAGCATGAGGGTGTGTGCGTGCCTGTGTGCCCCAGGAAAAGAAACCAAGCTGCCCGATAAGGTCTCTCGTTTCCAGAGCAAAGCGCCTGTTAAACACGAGGCAGATGTGAGCAAATAAAGCTGTGGCGTCCAGAGAGAAAATCAATACGAGATTATATGCCCGAGCCCCATCGTATACCAATTAATAAGGGCGGGTGGCGCTAGGTGTGGGGGGGGGGAGATAAACCCGCTGGCCACAGGCAGGGGCCGACCGTGTCTGCTGCCCCAGCCCCACGGCTCAGTTGGGGGCTGCCGGCCCTGGTTCCAGAGTTGGGGGCCCGGAGTGAATGGTGTAGCCTGGGAGGGAAGATGCACAGAGCTTCCCTCAGCCAGTGGGCAGCGAAGGGAGAGGGCCTGATGGATGAGAGAGGGAGGGGGCATGGAGCCCCCCGGAAGGAAGCAGACAGCTCACACCACGCAGATAGGCTGCTTGGGACTTCACTTGCCACACACACACACAAATAAAATACAAAAGGGGCTTGCTTTGGAAAGTGATCGGGAACAAAAATGCAAAACAATGGCAACAATGGGAAAACCAGAAAACAAATTTCTACCCCCAAGAAATGATGTTGAAGCCCCTGGTTATGCTGCCCATGTTTTATTTAATTCAGAAAGTACAAAAGAATCTAAAAAAGAATGTATATATATATGTGTGTGTGTGTGTGGATTTGTGTAACTGAATCACTCTGCTGTATACCTGAAGTTACACAACCTTGTAAATCAACTACACTTCAATAAAATCAAAACTTAAATTAAAAAAGAAAGTACAGCCAAGCTGTTAATCATTTTCAAGAGGAGTAATAAAAGACAAGTGGCAAGGGCTTGCCACACAGGACAGCGTGACTGCGTGGGTGGAGCTGTCCAGAACATTTCATGGACGGACTTCAGGCGCATCGCCGGGTGCCAGGGACAGGGCAGTGTGATATGCAGCCACCTGCCAACAGACAGAGTTTACTAAGTTTAGCAGTGACCCTGCCCCAGAGAGCTGGCTTTGGCACCATCAGGACAAGTTAAAAGTGCCGACATCCCAGGGAGAGAAAACCTGAGTGTGGGCCTGGTGCCTGGTCGGTCCCAAGCGCAGTTACAGATGGGGAGGTCCTGCCCGCATGGCGGTCAGGAAGAGAGGTTTCGAGCAAGAGCCCCTTCCCTGGAAATTCCCAATGCTCTTGGGGGAAGGAGACCTGACGCTGTGTGGGATGCTGGGAACAAAAGTGGAAGGAAAGATGCATATCAGGGATGAAAAGGTCACCTCCTTCCAGAAGCCTCCCTGTACCCTGAATACTCCCGGACGCAAGCCCCAGAGGCAGAGGCCCCTCGTGAGTGGGAGTTCTGCCGCCTGAGGACTGTTGCATGCCAAAGAAAAACGAAATTTGCCAGCCGAATATTTTTTAGACATTTTGCAAGATGCACGGCCTCCCTGACAATTTTTAATGTACTAACTGCCTGGTCCAGTGAGCTGATTAATTGGTGCTGGAGAGATCAATAAAAAACAGAAAATTAAAACAATTTTAAAGTGATTAAGTAGTTTAACACCTGTCTCCCGTCACGTCAGCGCAGGAAGAAAAATAAAGCAGGTGTCGAAGGGGCTCCTGAAGCAAGAGAAAACAGCGCCTGCCTCGCAGAAATGACAGATCACGGCTGGGGGATCAATCTGACTGCTCGCAGCCCTTCCTGAGCCCGGGCTGCAGCCGCCCAACCCGGCGCCCCAAGAGCTGGGCCTCCCCGCCGGGGCCCTCCTGCAGAGACGCTCCTCAGCTCTGGAGGGGCAGTGTCTGCCCAGACCCCCCAGAAGGGGGCGGGAGGGGTCAGGGGGAACAGAACACCTAGGCTCAGGGCTCTGGATGGCATCAGATGCAAAGGGACCAGCTTGCCTCCCAACCCCAGTCCCTGCCTGCCATTCTGCACCGAGTCTGCAGCCCGCAAAGGGTCATGTGCAGTGAAGAGCAGCTTAAGAACTCTGGACTCTGGGATCACCAGGTCCTCCATTCTAGAAGGTTCAGGCCTCCACCCTTATTCTCAAGAGACAGAGCCTGTCCACTGTCCACTCTGTCCACTGTCCTGCCTGGCTCTGCCTACAGGTGGTACAAGCACCTGCCTGGCACTGCCCAGATGCCCCTGTAACTCCATGTGCCAACCTCACTCACTCCCCCTGCCCCCACCGCTGGCAGCAGTTAACAGAAGCCACACGGCAGGACTCACCTTCTCCCAAGGTAATGTACTTGACTCAGAATCCCCTGCAGGTAGATTCACGGAGAAATCCTCAGATGGATTTTCTCCGGCGTCCCTAACGCAGAGTGGAATGAACAAGGATGGGGGAAGGGAAGAGAGGAGAATGAACAAAGGCCAGAGGTGAACCCCAGGTGAGGCAAGGCCCAGGTCTCCTGTTTCACCTCCGAAGGGGACTTGAGTTGTGTGTATATAAAGTGCAGAATGGGCTTCTCTGATGGTTCAGATGGTAAAGAATCTGCCTGCAATGCGGGAGACCCGGGTTCAATCCCGGAGTCGGGAAGATGCCCTGGAGGAAGGCATGGCAACCCACTCGTGTTCTTGCCTGGAGAATCCCATGCCAGAGGAGCCTGGTGGGCTACCGTCCATGGGGGTTGCAGAGTCGGACAAACACTTCTACACTGAAGTGCAGAATATACTTACTGTGGCCCATGTCCTAGAAGCTGTCCTGTGGCTCCCCTGTCTGGGGTCACCTCTACGTCTCCCTTGGGGGGAGGGGACCCGAGCGTTAGGCATGGGCCCCAGAGCTCCTCGAGCACCCCCTGCACAGGGGGCAGGACGGGCCGTGCTCCGGAACAGCCGTGTCACCACCCCCTCGCCCAGCAGGATGGCCGCACACTCGTCCCCTGCCTGCCCTCGTCCCACCCACCTTCACTGTCCCTGAGGCCACAAACTGTTGCCCCTAAGACCAGGACAGAAGAGGAACTCAAGCAACAAGAGAAATTTCACAGCAGGTTTAAAACATTCAATTTTTAGGACATCTTAACACGTGATTTAAAGATTTGATAACATGTTTTAAAAAACATTAAAGCCCTCAGCGGAACGTACTAGCCATCCCCGCTTCAGAACCCCTTCTTGCTGACACAGGTCACGCTGGATGTGGATGGAGGAGGTGGTCAGAGCGGGGGCGGGGCAGGGAGTTCCCAGTCGCATGCTTCCCTCTGGGCTGGGAGTTCTGGTTCTGTACCCCATGGTCGGGCCTCTCTGGACCCAAGTCTGTTTGGGGCCATACTAGTCTCAGTGTAAACTTGCCAAACCCTCTACCGCAAATTAAACCCTCTCCAGCAAACTGCATGCTGATGACAAAAAGCATACAGTCTCAGACAAAAGATTCCAATCTTCAGCAGTTTGGCCACTTTCTAAGACAATCTGTACAGACAGATCTCCATGTGAAATACAAACCATCTCTTGGCAGTCTCTGCCACAAGCTGTGACTTCTGTGATCTGACCAGGAGGAAGCTAAGATGCCACCCAACTTTATCGTGGATCCCAAGACTGTGATCTCATGGATCTCAGTCTGTCTGCCGAGAGCGCCTACTCCAGGGCGCACACAGGCTGTCTACAGCACAAGGTCTGTGCTATCCAGACGGTAATCTCAGGGGAGGCTCAGCCCCCGCACTTCAGCCCTCCTCGAAGCAAACACAAACTTCTGGACTCAGAAGCCCCCCGGTGCTGGCAGCTTCTCCCTGCAGAGTGAGCCTCGGGCTGACGGAGATAAAGTTTCCCCGGGCCCAAGTTCCAAACTCGGCTGTTTTGTTTCTGTTAAAATGCAATTGTTTTTCTCTGGAGGGTGGCCGTGACTGCTCGCCCGTCAGGAAGATGTATGAAAACCTCCACTTCAATTCAGCATCCCTTTTCTCCCAGACAAACACGGTCGGATTTTAATAAATCAGAAAGCCACACTGTTTAATAAAAATTTATTGACTTACAAGTGATTATTTATCAAAAGACCATTAATAGCAGGTACTGGAATGATGTGGTACTGGGTGGTGCTGGGAGACTAATAGGAAATCGATGCGCTGGCCGGCCGGGATGCATACAAGGAGCCCTCCCCCCGGCCGGCCGGCGCAATTCCACTCGCAACACAGACCAGACGCTACCCCTGGTGCAATGAAAAGTTCCCCTTTTTATTTATCGTTTACAAATGAAATGATCAATACTTTTAATCTAGAGCAAAATTTATTAACTTTCCCATCGGAGAGAGACGTATTGACTTGGGGGGAGAAGGGGTGAGCGCGGGGCAAGATGGATGGCAGGATGGTCGTCTCTGAGCCCGTCCAGTCGGTGCGTGGGCAGCTGCCCTCCCAGCCCGGGCATCCAGCCACTCAGGGCAAGGGCAACCCGAGAACTCAGGTCTGGCTGCCTGGGATGCACCCCAGGTGGATCTGGTCGTCAAGGACTTGTGGGGAGGCGCCGTCTCACAGATCCCGAGGTTTTGGTCAACTCGAGAAGGAAACAGGGTGTATGGACCCAGAAGACCTCCGCAGGACAGCAGGGTTAGTGCCCTGGGGAGATGCTGCTGAGAAGGGCTGAGCTGGGGTGATGCCCATGGGCTCGTCGCTGCCTGGTCTGGGCACTCAGGGTTCTGCGGAGCAGTTCCCCGCCCCACCCCTTCACATCAGGCTGCAGGGCAGCAACCTGGAGCGGGGTCCGACCCAGTAAAGAATCAGGTCCCCGAGTTGGACATCATCCCAAACTGCTCGCTGAGCCCTGGCCTGGAAACAGACTTCTATATGGGGCTTCCCTTCAAGGGCATTTTGCCTGCCTTTTCACAAAGTTCCTTCTCCAAACAGCTGAGGAAGGAGTCTCTCACATTTTAGTGAAAACAAATCTTTCCAAGATCCACAATCAAATCCACCCAGCCCCACGACCACCAGAAACCCTGGGATCCTCCTTGACACGTGTGACACTCTCTGAAGGGGTTGAGTTTCGCTAGCCTGATGTTCTGCACAAACCAAATGGATCCAAGCTCACTTATGACGGAACCTAGACGACTTCAGAGCTCAGAGCTGAAGTCTGAACAACAGATTTAAAAATTGCATTTCAGACATGGGAAGGGCCTTAGAGGTCATCCAGCCCAAGTCCCTAGTTCTGGGTCAGAACAGACCCAGAGAAGGCCCAAACGGCAAACCGGCAGCAGGTCCACAGGTGGGATTAGGAGCTAGCCAGCGCTCATCCCACTGGTAACAGGCCTCACGGCTGCCGGGGTCCCGGGAGCGGGTGCATTTTGTACATCTCGTTGCTCCACGTGTTTCTTTTCTCATTCCCGAGTGTCGAGAGGTTCCCACATGACCGACTGACTCAGTTACCCCAAATCAATTATGAATAGCTGATGACTACCTGGGGGGCAGCAGGGTCCCCAGTTTAAAAGGACGGAGCAGTCTGATGAGTCTATACGCTTATAACAAGCACTATATAGAAGTTTCAGAGATTTCTTTTTATAGGGATGTTAATTCCCATCCCTTGTCAGTTGGTAAAAGTAAAAATAATTGTTAGTCTCAAGTATTTCTTTACATAACAGCCATTCTAGATCAGGTTCTTATAATAATCTCTGCTGTGTCATCAGCAACAAAGTAATGTGCTGAAAAAAACATGAGAAAACGAAAACCGACATGTTTCCAAGGACCTATGAAAATCACGAAGCAAACGCACTAAGTGGCAGAAAGCTTTTCCAAAAGGGAACTTGATTTTTGCGAAGATCATTCCAGAGAGCTTTTAAACCACCAAACAGTACTGTCTATAAAAGTCTAAAAAATCACTATTTATTCTTGCATTTTGTACAACAGTTCATAGGAGGATGTTCTTACTGTTAAAACAGTGTTTTGGTTTGAGAAGAATAGAGCAGAAAGAGAACTCCTCACTGGTTGGCGGGGGATGTGTGGGAGGAGACGGGAGACTGTTCAGGGAGGAAGGGGGCAGCTAGGCTGAGAGTCAGACTGAGGTCACAGGAGATGCCGCTGCTAGTCTGGAGTCCCCTGAGCCGGGCTCCACAGCCACCACCTCCCCACATCGAGTCCAGAGGACGGCTTGGCCAGGAGACACTCCCCACAGCTGCTGCAAGGCCCCCAAAGGTGCGGGGGCTGCTGTGCCAGTGCAGGGCGGGGGGGGGGGGTGCAGATGCGCAGACAGACGGATGAGTCGGGGGAGAGGCAGCTCTATCCTGAGCGCTGAACCCAGTCAAGCCAGTACATGGACACCGGGAAGGGGCCTGGCTTTGGACCTGCCTTCCAGGGACCACAGCTGGGCAAGGGAGACCAACAGCTTCCTTCTGGCTGCACGAAGCCACATGCCTGCCCGCCCCGGCTCCCGCCTGGTCCCCAGATCTCAGCATGGATCCCCCTACTTGTACTTCCAGATCGTCTCCTACCCCGCAACGTCACACACTTTCAACCCCGCAGCACCCACGTTGGGGGAAACACCATCTCAACAGTGCTGGGGATTTCAAGTCACCCAGAGACATGCAGACATCTGACACGGGGCTTCACCTTCTTCCCAGCAGACATCTGACAGGGGCTTCACCTTCTTATCAACACCGCAAGCCCCCATTCTGGAAGCCAAGCCCCCGTGCTGGTTAACTCAGAGAATCACAACGCTGATGAGAAACCCGCTGCTCAGGGTCACAGCTGGGGGAGAGAGGGTGAAGGGAGAAACCCCTCGATTCAGTCACCGTCAAAGACAACTTTATTGACTCACAGGAACGAACCCCAAACCCCGACGTGGCTCCGGCTCTCCCTTACCCGCCCCCCTCCCGGCCCTGGACCACCACACTGGGCTGGCCGCCCTTCCTTCACAACAACCCAGGGAGGCAGGCGTCCCCACCCCCCAGTCTGGGGGCAGACGAGCGTGGCAGCCACTGAGCTGGGGGACCAGTCTCGGCTGCGCCGGCCCCTCGGGGGGAGAACAGCACTCCCCTAGCCCTGCAGACACAGTCTCTCCCGTGAGTCTGGCCCCGAGGCCGGGCGCTCCTGGGGCAGCACTGCCTGGCGAAGTCCCCTGCACACGGGCATCAGACAGATGGCGCCCCAGGCCCCTGCAGGGACGTGGGCTCCCACCCAGCACTCAGGCCGCTTGGGCTCAGTGGGGAGGGACTTTAATGGCATTCCTCCAATGGACTCAGCGGAAAGGGACACAAGGTGGCTCGTCCCGGGGCGGTTGGGCGGTTCGGACGCTGGAGTCCTTGCGTGGAGCCGGTCCAGGCGGCGGCGGGCTCAGGACCGGCTCCGGTCCTCGTGGTTGCCGACAATCATCTTGCTGTACAGCTTCTGCTGCTCCTCCTTGAACGTGTCCTTCACCTTCTCCCGCTTCAGGCCGCCGTCCCTGACGAGAGCATGGCAGGGCTGAGCACCTGAGCAGCAGCCCGTGCCCACCCTGCCCCCGGCCAGCTGTGCACCCCCCACACCCAGGGAGGGGGCGTCTGTGTGGACGGAGTGAGCTGGCAGCAACCGCCTCAGAAATCCCACCCGCAGACCCGGTGAGCAGAGCCCGGCCCGACTCACCACAGCAGGTCAACCAGGCCACCCTGCCTGGCGATGGCAGACTTCACCCTATTGGCAAACTGGACCGCATCCTCCTCTGCCTGCAAGAGAGGACGTGTGCCAGCCCCTGAGCTGGGCGTGGGGCACAGAGCGTGGGGGCCCTGGGAGCAGGCTGGGCACCCACCTGTCTGGTCATCGGGGGCAGGTACCACACGCTGCAGACGATGGCCCAGCTGGTCATCATCCTGAGCAGGTAGGTCACCATCCCGTACTTGCTGCTGTTCCAGAAGGCATCCCCGAACTGCGGGTCATACTGCGGGGCGACAGGGCGGGGTGTGTGTGTGTGCGTGCACACGTGCAAGAGTGTGTGTCAGTGTGTGCGCATATGTGTGTGTGTCAACAGTATGCATGTCAACAGGCTGCTTGTGTGCGTGTGTCAACAGTGCTCTGCATGGGTCTGTGAACAAGTTCTAGTGTGTGCGTGCGTGTTTGTGTGTATCAACAGTGTGTGCGTGTGTGCACAGGCTCTACGTGTGTGTGTGTGTGTGAACAGCAAACTTTCCGAACACTGCCCCCCAGCCGGGGTGAGGTCAGCAGGAGGACACGGCTCCCCGCCTTACGACCCCAACATTCTCCAGTAAGTGCACCCTGGGCACCGCTGGCCTCCAGCAGCGTCTGCCTCCTCAGCAGAGCAGGGAGGTGGCTCTTCCCTGCCGCGTCCTGTCTCCCTCACAGGCGTCCGGCATCTACTGTTTAGGTCCTCAAGCCGACCTGCGCGCAGAGGACAGGACCACGGCTCCACAGATCCAGCCCCGAGTCAACAATCACCAGAGTGCCCACACCTGCTCCCGTCACGTCACACACTCACAAGCACTTCGACACGCAGCTCCCCAGAGAGAGAGACCTCCTTACGCGACGGCCAGCCTTCAAAGCCCACCTCTGGGGCCCAGACCCAGGAGCAGATGGCGAGGAAGTTCTGCTTCTGTCCTGACCCTTCACGGGGCTCGCTGACCGTGAGAAGCCAAGAGGCCACCTGGGCGGCCGGGCACAGAGGCCTTCCCCAGGGGAGTGCCCATCGGACGCTGTCCCCTGCCCGCCCCTCTGGTGGAGGCCCCGGCAAGGGGCATGTCGTGGGCGACGCAGCCACCGCTGTGACCCACATTCTCCCAAACACGAGTGCAGCGGGGCAGGCGGGATGGCAGGTGACACAGAGGCAGCGAGCAGGGCCGCGTCCTCAAGGAGAAAGCCTGAGAAGGATCAGGGCTGAGCCGCCACAGGGTCTGGGGCTCTCCCAGACGCGACGCTAGATGGAGAGTGACTGCAGTTCAAGCGCCCAGGATCCGAGTGAAAAAGCAAAGGAGACCCCACGAGACTCGGTGGCCACCATAGCGGGCGCCCCTGGAGTCCTCAGGAAGGGACACTGGCCGAGACGCCCGAGCGCAGCCACTTACTCTTGGGGGCACTGGGTTTGAACTGCGTGCTTTTCTTTCAGGACTTTCAAGCCGGCATTCTATGACTCTCAGAGTAAAAGTTAAGAGAATTGTGCCTAATTGCAGACCCGACTACAGAAATGAAGGCACTCAGGCTTACTCATAGAAACTAAAAACTTGAGATGTAGCCCTGAAGGCGTACTGGGCTCACGTTACACCACCACCAGGAAATGTGGGAGAACGGATCTCATGTGGGATGGGAAGGAAACACTGCCACAGTTCACGCAGCAGGACAGGAGAGAAACCCTGACCTCACATGTGAGAGCCCTCTGTTGAGGCCTGAGTCTCTGCTCCACGCTGGGCAGACACCGTGGAGAGAAAAGCAAGGCCAACGCTCAGATCAGCAATACATTCCTCCAGATCAGACAATGCCTTCCTTTTGGTGGAAATGCAGGGAGAGCTTGGAAACTGCTGAAGTTATGCAAGTTTGGTTACCAATGACGGCTTTACAAAAACTAGAAGACTACTTGGGAGGCAGAAGTTCTTAATCACACGTGGGCTTTCCTCAGCCTCGGATGGGAGGAAAATGGCTGTGCCCGTGTTCCAGAGAGGAGGCAGCTGTCCAAGGGTCCACACTGAAAACACCAAGGCCAGCGTCTCACTGAGATTCCCAGGCAGCAACACCAGCAGCACCCAGGATGGGGTCGAAACACAAGTTCTGAAACTGTGGGCGTGGTGCCCAGCAATGGGCATGCGCATAGCCCCACCAGCTGACGCTGACACAGCTGCGAAGACCCAATGCTGGGGCTTCCAGGCACCATGGGTATCACCTGGCAACGCAGGCAACACGGGCTCCACTTCTGTGGTCCAGGAGGATCCCACGTGCCGCGGGGCAACTAAGCCTGGGAGCCTCCACTATTGCGCCCGTGCACCTAGAGCCTGTGCTCGCAGTAAGAGCAGGCGCTGCAGTGAAAAGCCTGCACACCGCAAGGAAGGGGAACCCCCGCTCACCACAACTAGAGAAAGCCTGTGCACACAGCAACCGAAAAAACACGCCCAACACTCTGGAGCGAGGAAGAAGGGCTTCTGTGCAGCAGCTGGTTTTTAACAGACACCCAGGGGGAGGCCCTGATTCCCAGGATGCTACACTGCAGGACGGCACGTGTGCCACGGCAACGCTCCCCATTCTCACACCACGGCAGACCCTGCGGACAGAGCCTCTCCTGTTCCTCCAGACCAGCATCCTCAACAACTCCCCGGCAGCCCTGGTTCCGGGACCCATTAGTCACCCTGCAGCCGCTCGTTCCCAGCCAGCCCTGGCCTGTCACCTCCCTGAGAAAGCGACGTGGCCTGGGAGCCTGCGCTTCCCCCAGGGCAACGCCGCCTCCCCAGCTGCCGCCAGGTGAAAACAAGGACCATCCCTACAGACGACCGAGGCCCATGAAATCCTAACCACCACTCTGACTCAAGCTCACCCTTACCCTGATCTGTCAACCTAAATACTTTAAACATAGTGACAAAGGCTGTGTATTTTTAGAGGTAGTAATGTGAGTAACTTGGCATTCTTTTAGGAATAATAACGTACATCTATTTATAAGCACAAAGGGCTAGGAGGGGAGAGAAGGGGGAAAAAGGAAACCCGGCAAAGTGCGCCCCTTCTTTCTAAGCGAGTCTGAACAGTCAGAGGTTCAAGCTCCTGCAAGGTGGGGCAGACGGGACAGGCTCCTGAGGTCCCTTTGTTTTCATGAGTGGCCACGTGAGCCAAAGCAGAGGAGTCGTTTCCTTCTCCAGTGACAAGGACACACGTCCTATGCCCACCCACCCGCACCTTCAAGCAAACGCACAGATCCCCCGGGCGTCCCCGCCCCACAGGAAGCCCCCTTCAGGTGGAGTGTCTTCCGAGCTGCTGGGTTTATGAACAGAGAGGAACACGTGGGGAGATCTGCCAAGCCCCGAATGCTCTGCGGCGTGGGCTGGAGCCGCCCATTCGCAGCGGCCGCGGTGAGGACCACTGGCCCTCGGAGGGCTCCTACCTTGATAGCAACAGGGTAAACTGTGGCTCCAATTTCGAAACTTCCCTTTTTGAACATCATCACCGATGTATTATTGATGCAGGTTCCTAAAATGCAGAAGAGGGTAAAATGCTTTTCTTTTCGGTCCTTTACCCCAGAGATCAGTAATAGCTTATGGATTAAATAGAATAGTAAAAGCCCTCTGACAGCTGTTCTGAGAGGATAAGCCTGTCATCTCCCCAGCGCAGGAACACACGCTGGAGAGAGGCAAGCAGACCACTGTTACTGCTTCCTCTTTTCTCCTTACGGGACCACCCCCCGGGGCCCCGGGGAGTCCAGAGCGGGTGCCACACGACAGCACTCGCAGTCCACACTGAGTCCCCTGAGCTTCCAGTTCCAGGACCAGCCCAAAGGGCCCCCAGCTGAGGTGGTGAAGACAGGTTCCTCCAACACAGCCCTGGACTCCCCTAACTGCCCGGCCTCCCCACACAGCAGCTTACCCTCTGGAAAGATGAGGATGGGCAACTTGCTTTTATCCTGCACATGCTCGGTCAGCCTGCAGAAGAGAGAAATGGAGGGGAGGGCCAGACAGCCTCACGTCCATCACCATCCATACATCTGTGTCAATACCCTGTCTAGATGCGATGCTGGGTGCGGTATGAAGGCAGGCTAATGAACACGACCCTTTTATAAACCCATGATCTAACAGACAAAAGGCCTAAGGACAGGGAACCCGGGTTGATTACTATTTAACAGCTGTTGAGTGAAGCGCCTGAGTCTGACTGTAGACGCTGCAGCTCTGATCTGAGACTCCCTAACAGGCTCACCCGCCAGAGCAGCCTCAAGAAACGCTTGCCCCAACTTCCTAGGGCCGTGCCGGGTGGGCCTGCAGCCCCGAGACGCGGCGCAGGGAACTCTGGGCAGCCCACTGGCCCTAGGGAGCGGGCCTCTCACCATCACTTGTGCCGCGTCTGCCTTTTATTTTCCTTGAAAACAGAGCTGCGCTTTATTCTATTGCTGGAAGTGTGCTTCCACGTGTGACAGTGAACTCACTTTGAGATTTGAAATCACATTAAAAGTTCGTAGGCTGCTATGACAATGGGTTCAAGGAATTAAATAAAAAAAAGGTTAAAAACACTACTAACTTGTTAACAGCACTAGAGTTTTCATACTCTCTATATTCCACATTTCGGATATGGAGGCAGCCGGGCTCAGTAGAGAAGGCCAGAGGCACGACTTGCCCTAAAATCAGACTGTGTGCGTGTGTGTCATCGTTTACCTTCTGGCCACCAGGTGGCGATCCTTCACTTCGGAGCGCTCGAACCAGACGTGGGGGCAGGCCTTGACCATGGCTCTCTGGATGACTCCCATGAGGCCGCCGTGCACCTGCCCCACCTGCTCGCAGAGGAAGGGGCAAGGGGAGCGAGACCATCCTCACACAAAGTCCCCGATTCCCAACCCCCCTCCCCCTACGCTTTACTGGTAACCAGAGGTTCCTTACTGTTCAGAAACCACCATTAGTTAGACTCTCTGAATTTAAATTCTCCTTCTAACCTGTGATAGCAGATATGCAACTGAAAACCCTACAAAGAACCGTGAAGCGGAGCCCCCATGTTCAAATGCCCTCCCTGCATGGATTCTCCAAGGCCTCTGCGCCCCATCCCTTCAAATCCCCTCTCGGGGGGCTTGTGGGAAGATGGATACATGTATATGTATGGCTGAGCCCCTTTGCTGTTCATCTGAAACTACCACAACACTGTTCATCAGCTATACCGCAACACAAAACAAAAAGTATAAAGTCTGGGGGAAAAAAGAAAACCCCCCTCCCCACCTCCACCCCCCTTTCCACTGCCCACCTACACTTTCCCCACACGCTCAGCCACTCGGCTCACAGCACCCAGGTCCCAAGGAGACCCTGAGGCCACGGAAACCAAGGCAACAGCCTAGGCTGGGGCCCAGGTCTGAAAGCACACTTGCCCGCTCACCCGCTGGAGACAGAGCTCCCAGCCCTGACCAGAGGACTCTCGGAGGCAGGCCTTACCATGGCGTAGTAGCCGTCGCTGGCCAGGATGATGACGTCAATGGGTGACGTGTGGTTAGCCACACAGATGCCGCCGTTTCTAGGCCGGTTCTTCCTGTTCACAAGGTTCGAGGAGCAATGGGAATTTGCGTGAGATGATGCGTCTGGACATGCGTCTGGCCGGGGCTCCAGCCCCCCAAGTTCCGGCAGCGCCACCCCCCCGTGCCACCCCGAGCCCCCGTGGACCCTCACCTGTCATGGTAGGTGATGATGGCCGTCAGAGCGCGCACGCAAATCCGGTAGCACATGAGGTGAACGTGCTTGCTCAGGAACTCCTTGAACCTGCGACAATGCGACAGAGAGCTCTGCTGTTACCTACACGCACACAGGGAGTCAGCAAAGGGTGCCAGGTCTAACCATCTAACCACTGCTGCCTGCGCCCTTCACAACTGTATATAAAAGTATTTTTATAATTATTAGTGTCTACGGTAAGCATTAGCATCTCTCTGTCTACAGACAAAGGAAGAAACGATGAGAACAGCTCACATTCACCGCGGGTGATGGACTCAGAAGTCTCAGCCCGAGAATTTCCAGCAAAGGTGAGTCCCCTAGATTCTTTGCCAATGACAGCCAGAGGCAGGCGGAGGCCAGAGAGTCAAACCTCCCCATCAGCTGGGGCAGAAGAGAGGTTTGCCAGCCCCAGAACTTCCCAGGAGGAGCCCATTTCTCGAAAAACAAAAAAAAAAAAGGAAAAAGCAAACAAAAAGGACCTACCTACCTACACTTCTCACCCTCTCAACAAACAATTCATCAACACAGTAGAATGCTCAAAACTCAACTACTTGCTTTGTAAAGCCTGCTAGCCCTGGACACTACCATTTTGTGGTTTCTCTGTTTTGTCTTTAAAACTGGAAGAATGCGAGCGCTGGAGGGCAAAAAGAACAGTCTCAGATAAGATCAGTGAGGGGGAACAGAGCTCTGCCGCCGAGTCAGTTACCATGGAGCTACTGACTCCATCTAAGAGCCTGTGGTTTGGGCCACGCCCCACGCCCCCTGTGGTACCCGCAGAGTCCGACGCCCATGCTCCGCTCACCTCCCATTTGGCAGGTACCCCACCATCGTTGTGCCCACCACCAGGAGGCTGATCCCCGTGAAAGCGAGAGCTATCCTGTAACGAGAAGACAAGTTACAACACAGCAGACAAACTCCTGCCCCAAGTGTAGACTTGAATGTGTGAAAATGCCAGATGCCATCGCTGGCCCACACGGGGCTCCCGCCGAGAGGGGAACCGGGGCCACTCACTGTCCCAAGACAGGGTGCCATGGACTTGGTTCTCAGCCGACTGACACCCCCGCCTCAGGCACTGGGCAGCGGCCAGAAGGACAGGGCAGCCGACGGCTGGCAGTGCTGCCCTCAGGCACCTGCTGTCCTGCAGCCTCACCCTTCCCCTTGGCTTTAACCCCTGGCAAAAGCACAGCTTCTCCGTGAAGCAGCAGGAAGTAGGGTCCAAGGTGCCAGCAGCCGGCAAGGCCTCCTCAGAACAGCCTGTGCACAGAGGCCCGGGATCAATACGCCTCTGTCCTGGAGAGGAGGCTGCAGCAAAGGACCAGCCAGGCCCGGGGAGGGGCCACAAAGAACACCGGGCTCCCGTCCCTGGGCTTAGTCCGTCCAGACAAGCGATCTGTCTTTCAGAAACTCAACTATTTCTTATTTCTGTCTGCTACGCAGACAACCCAGGACCCTTCTAAAGGACAAGCACCCTTCCGAGAGCCGGACTGCCTGGCCAATGGGAGGACTCCGCCCACCACCCTCCTCTGAAGTGAGAGCACGGGGTGGGGGCCGGGCCTCACCTGAGCGGCAGCAGGAGGCAGTAGCGGATGAGTACGCCCAAGCCCCACAGCACGGTGAGCCGCAGGCTGATGTACTGGAAGTTATAATTGGTCCTGCTCAGCAGGTTCCAGGACTCCAGCTCCTCTGCCGAGAACCTCTTGGTCACCTCATCGTCCATGATGGTCTCCATTCCTTTCCGGCAGAAATAGAAAATGTCCGAGAGCTCAAACTCGGGAGTGTTGTCCAGGGCCTTACTGCTCCCGCTCCGGCGGATTTCTTTGATCTCCTCCTCTAGTGACGTGGGGTCTTTTGCAATGATTCCTGCAACAGAACAGTCTCATCAGGTGGTCTGCTGGGAGAAGGGCATCAGAAATGCCCAGGGCATACTCCCTGCCTGCTGCAGGGAGCAGGGGTGGAGTGGAGGTCAGGGGGGCGCCGGGGCCCTGTCTTACCATTGGTGTAGGGCTTGTAAAGCTGGTGGTTCTTCTCCTTGGCTCCTCTCTCCATCCTCAAGGTAGCCCACTGCAGGGGGAACAGCAACACATAGGGTGAGCCCCTTCCCCTTTCAGGGGGCTCCTCCACTTCCAGTCTGTGACAGCCTCAAGCCCAGTCACCCCAGATCAGATTGCACCCGGGAGCGAGGGCTCTGGGGAAGCTCGGAGCCCTCTCCTCCGGGCAGACCTGTCCCTGATGACCTGGACTGAGAGCCTCGTCGCTGGCGGTCAAGAGCTGCGAACTGAGGAGCCAGGAGAGCTTGGGGCTCGCCCCCTCTGCCTCCTGGGTCACGAAGGAGCCCGCCGGCCGCCTGTCCACAGACCCCGCTGGTTCCTTCGTTTCTGCCAAACGACAGCTCTTCACCAACTGCTAAGCCAAGCGTCTGGGAAGGTACTGCCTACCTCCCAAGTTATTCCAAGAAGGCAACGATTTTAGCTTTTGAGTTGATAAAAGATTTAAATATTATGTATATGTGGACTGTCCATTCACCCTCTGAGTAATCTCTAACGGGAAACACCACAATTTGACAGAAAAAGCTTGAAAGTAGCTTAGTGTTAATTAAAAAAAAAAGCGTTGAAAAAAAAAACTAGGTTCGAATCCCAAGTTTGAGAGTTCTGTGTGCCTTCAGCAATTCATCCCATCACGCTGGTCTTTTTTATCCACAAAACTGGAGGAAGGTACATCAACCTCCCCTTCACGAGGACACGAGAGGCTGTGTGTGACAGACTCGGAAACTGCAAACCCCCAGTGCCCTCATTTTAATAAAATAACACGGACTGCAGGGAAGATTCTCTTCCCCTCGCCCTTCATCAGAACCCTTTTAAGTGCCACCTGAGAACCCGGGGCTGGGCGGCTCCTACTAGCAGCAGGGAGGGGCGAGCACCCCAGCTCCCACCTGCCCAGCAACGGGATGGCGACGAGCAAGGACATAGAACTGCCATTCTAAAGGTGTCCTTTCAAACTTCTGTCTCCACAGTTACGCAAGAGAGAGAAGAACCCTGTCCTTCCACGATGCTGCGGAATCCATAGAGCCCAAAGCCTTTGTGAGACCCTGCTGGCAGAGCCTGAAGCGTGAGCGGGGTGGCGGAGCGAGCAGCAGAGCGTGCGCCTCATCAGCAATCTGACCGCGTGTGGAAACCTCTCAGATGCCACGGTCCAGAGAAGACGGGCCGCTTACAGAGCCACCCACGCTAAGGTCTGAGGCGGGAAAACGCACATGACCCGTCAGGTTCTTAGCCCCTGATGGATTCTGGCGCGGGGGACGTTTTTTCTAGAAGAAAATGTAAATGTAACTGCTGCAGTGCAGGAAGATGAACTCCCATCTGGGAATGCCATCTAGGGAAGAGGCGATTAAGGGGCAAGCCTGGTACAAAGACACAGCTCGATCGCCCAGAACGTCTCCATTCTGGCCCAGACTGCCTCGGTGCTGAAGCCCGAGTCAAAGAACCTCGGTGCTGACGCCTGGCTTGGACTGTAACAGGTAGGGAGCACATGCCCTCAGGCCACCGGAGCACCAGAACAGACATCTGTGAGCACCGACTTAGGATGCAAAGTTCCAGAAGGCTGTGGTTTCTGCTTTAACTGGAAAGATGCTGGTTCGGCGAGCCTGTGGCTTCTGGCTCCATGGTAAACATCCCCCTGTCCTCCTGCTTTGTACTTCTAGCTTTGCTTTTCCAAACTTCGGGGACATTACAAAATGCGTCTGTGTGAAGGATGAAGTCAGCAGAGTGGGGCAGAGGGTGGGGCGGGGGCCGCCTGGGACCGGCACCCGGTGACCGCTGCTTCGCCAGGCGCAGGGACTTGGGAGGGGTGCTGGCATCAGCACCATCTGAGAATGGCACGCCTGGCTTCTCTGAGCCTCACTTTTAAGAAGTAGCGTGTGCAGATATCCAGAATGAAAGTGAGAACCCCAGGTCCAGAGCTCATTTCCCCAAAATCTCCTCTTCCTTCCCTTGATCCAACATGCCACTTGAGTCCCTGTTCAGGGTCACGTTACTTAATTATTCCCTTCTCAGCTTCTCCTGTACAGAGACTGTTAGGGACACAGACAGGCTGCCCTGTCAACCAAACCCAAGACAGCTCTCGGCAGGTCAGGCAGGCCAGACCCTTAGAAGGTGGGCGGGGTGACGGGTGCATCTTTGCTGGTTAGTCACTTTGCTGCGCTGCCGCTCAGAAGCCCAGCACCCGGGGAAGGCCAGACAGCCCCTGCAGCCTCGTCTCAGTGAGACCTCCCCTCTTCTCCAGCCGGCCCGCACCGCACCTTCCCCGACTGGACTGTGGATGCCCAAGAATCAGCCCCCAGAGAAGCCAGGCTCCCAGCACCCCACCCTCTCCCACTTCCCCGGCAGAGATAGCATCTTTTAACAAGTCTCTCTTCCATCCCTGCTTTGGCTAGAATCACTCAGTGAGTGATAAAGTGTCTGAATCTTTGCGACCCCGCAGACTATACAGTCCAAGGGATTCTCCAGGCCAGACTATTGGAATGGGTAGCCTTTCCTTTCTTCAGAGGATCTTCCTGACCCAGCAATCGAATCAGGGTCTCCTGCATTGCAGGCGGATTCTTTACCAACTGAGCTATGAGGGAATAACTTGGTAGCTGCCATCAAATTCACAATCCTGACTTCACACCTCACGTTTCGATCACCTGCTGGTCGCGACCACGTGTCTGCACCCCTCCGCCCTCACATCTGGTGTGAGAGGGAGAGGCAAATGCACACGCCCGGACCCCACCGTGCTCCCCCCTCACCCACCCTCCTCCTGGGATACCCAAGCTGCCCATCTGTCCACCCAGTCCTTCAGCCCACCCCGGACACTTCCTCCCCAGCTGCCTGAGTCAGGCCACCACCGTCCTCTCTTACCTACACAGGTGCGACAGGTCCCACCGTGCTCCTTCCTCCCTCCAAGCCAAATGACGCACACTGGTCTCATCCCCTGGCCTGGGCCTTCAGGGGCTTTTCAATGGCTTCTCAAAGCCTAAAATGGCTTCTCAAAGCCTAAAGAACAGCCGGTTTTATAAGCTACCTCAGCCCCTCCAGGAACCCGATGGCTCTCCTCTCCTGAACCAGGCGCTGTCTCTAAACCAGACTGCCCCTTCTCGCCTCTACCCACTGCATTCCTAGAGCGCTGCTTCCTTTGTAAATCCATTCAAATGCCAAATCTTAGATGAAACGGTACCTTCCCAACTCCTGCAATCAGAGCTCATCCCTACCTGCATATTTTAACTGGTATCACATTCTGAATCGGTTCTGTAGGCAGACATCAGTCTTTCCTACTCAACTATAGCTGCCTCAGAGGGCAGAAGCCAGAATCCACCCAGACGTGCGGGGCAGCGGAGTCTGATCAAGTGCTGTGCGGCACTTAGTAGGCAGTCAATAAGGACTGGGTTTAATTCACCAATGACCAAGGTTTCTCTTCATCAAGGTCTCCAAAACCACTTCTGAGCACCCTCCCTGCCGTAATCTCTCTCTCACCTCCTTCCGTTCGTCCTTTGAGCTACTTCCCCCCAGTCACACTGGAATCACCCTTCCCATGGGGGCAGGAAGGGGGTACCGCTGACACACATCCCCTCTTGGACCTGCACCACGTGAAGGAGGCATGCACCACGCTCCCACTCCCTGGAGGAAGCAGACTGCCGGGTCTGAGGACTTAGGTCAAGTTTCACAGTTGGTAAGAAAACCGTCAAAAGGGTCGCGCCTACCCACCACAGTGCCGCCGCCTGTCCAGCCTCTCTGACCTGCTCACCTCCATCACTGGTTTCCAACCAGTTCTGCTGTGCAGCCTGATGTCAAAGCACAGGACAGCCGCCTCCTCTGACCTGGTCAATCCCTTCACATCGGGCAAAAACCTCAAGTCATTTTCCCACCCTTATATTTCTCCTTTATATACAGACTTTCTTCACTCCTTTCCCAAATCATTCTCAACTGAGTTCAAAGTCCACTTCTAGGAATTGTACCCCAAACAATATCACCACCATTGTGCTGTGTAATAAACCTGAAGCTCAAACATTAAGAAAACTAAAGCATTTCCACTCAGTGTTAACAGGACCTGCAAGCTGTCCTCCAGGAGGAAAGACACCAACTACGCATCCCTCCAGCCCCCGGGCAGGGACACCAAGGTATGCGGAGAGGTGAGCCATCATGGGAGACCAGCTGCACCGACTCGGGTCCTCCAAAAGCACGGTGTTTACACTGTGCAGGCTACCAGACAAGAGCTTGATTCATCTTTATGAAGATTATCTAGTAAAATGTGCAAAACAACTGGCTGATAAGATTGTAAAAGAAAATGTAGACATAAAATTATATGCACAGGCTGCTAAGACTGCCATAAAATATTACCACAACCAAAAGGTAACACAAAACTATTGTTATTTGTCTGCTTATCTAGTGCTGTGGAACAGACCACCCCGTAACTCACTGGCTTAAAACACTACCACCGTTGACTCTGCTCTTGAATCTGCAAACCGCACAGGGTCTGGCATGGGCTGGTGGAGGCTGAAGGCAGGGGCTGAAACTCCACGAAGGCCCGTGGGCTCCCGAGGGTGGTGGCTGGTGCCATCAGCCTGTCAACACAGCCTCCCCAGAACTGGGAGCGAGAACTCCACACGGGGCCTGGGCTTCCTCGTGGCGTGGCGGCTGGGCTCCAGGGCAAGTCTCCAGAGTCAGATGGGAGCTGTGCTGTTGCTCCACCCTAACCTCACAGGTCACACAGAGCCAAGGCCACCATGTTCTGTAGGTTAGAAACATTCACCACGGCAGGGTCCCACTCTGGAGGAAGTCAATCAGATTCCACCTCACGATGGTAGATGTTAAGAGTCACTGGGGGAGCTTTTTTAAAATGCCCACCAAAACCAGTTAGACCAGAATTTCCAGGGGGTAGTCGAGTGCTCCCAAACAAGTTATTTTTTAAATGTTCCCCAGGTGATTCAGATGCGTAGTTAGGAAGAGACCCACAAAATGAAGATGATCTCTAAGCCTCCTTCCAACTGCAAAATCACACAGAGCACCCCAGCTTATGAAGGGATGAAGATGATAAAAAAGGCAACTAAAGGTGCTGTCTTTATTAAAAGCACCCACAAGTTCAGGTGTATTTTAGATGTATACATGGATACACAGATGGATTTCCAAGATCTAAAATCAGTTTGGCCAAATCCAACTTGTATTTCACACTCCTGCTGATAAAAATGGCATTCAGTTCTTAATGTCCACCAAGATCAAATCAGAGCAACAACCCTGCTCAGATGGTGAGAAAGGACCACTCTTGCAGAACCGCCTGCTGCCCCTGCTGGTGCACATCAGCCCTTCCTCAGCCACCCCTTACTTGGGCTCACAGCCAAGTGGTCGTCATCATCCAGGAAGCTCGACAGGACAGGAGCCCTGGGATACCCAGAACCCTCCGAGTGCCTGACACACACCTCCAGGAAATACAAGGTACAAACTGAGATCCTGACATCTGAAATATTGAGGTCACCAATGAGCGTGCACACACACACACACAAACACGCATACACGACTTCCATTTCCAGTAATTTTCAAGATGTGGTCAGCAGTCTCTGACAGCTCAGGAATACCTGTCCCATGGAACTTTAAAATACTGATTTGAGGAGACGTTTTCAAAATGGAATAGGGAATGTACACAGATTCTAGGTCTTCTTCACCCAAAGTGACCCAAATTTTAAGAGTTTAGCTACTACAAAAGGACTCTGATCTGATTATTCCTATTTTTCTGTTTTAAAAATAAGGATTCCCGTAGGTCTATGCTTGCTTAAATAAACCTGAATAAAAGCTTGCCATGACCGTGAAGCTATCAGCTGCCTGACTCGCTCCATACCAATGCACGGTTTCCAGGAGCAAGTGGGTGTGGGCAGTTACTTGGTTCACAGGAACCCTGGGTTCTACTGAAGACTTTCTTGGACTAAAGTTCAAGAAGATTACATTTCATAATTAAGTAAAACAAATACTAATGACTGACTAGATTGCCACTTCTCAAACTTTACTGTGCACCTGGGCTTCTTGGAGTACAGATGCTAATTAGTAGGCCTGCATTTCCAATGTCTTAGGTGACACTTGACTGCTGGTCTCAGAGCATTCTCTGAGTAGCAGACACCCCCAGAGACCATATGGAGCGCTCAGAAATCTTCGTACCAAACGCGAGTGCTCAAGTAAGTACAAGCACACCATAGCTCACTACGGACAAGAGCCTAAAGGTGGAGAACAGCCCATCAGTGGAGGAGTGGATGAGCACATTAGTACAAACACACGGTGGAATATTACTCGGCCACGAAGACCAAAGTATTGACACGTGTTACAAAGTTACGCTGCACAAGAGCACTCACAGGAGAGCACGTTTTATAGCATTTCGTTAACAGGAAATACCCAGAACAGGTAAATCCAGAGACAGACCACAGATTCACGGTTGCCAGATGCCGGGGGTTGCGGGGAGGAGACAGAAACGCAGCTGCTTAATGAACATGGGTTTCCTTCTGGACTAATGAAGAGGCCGTGGAACTTCACAGAGTGGCAGTCATACAACCCTGTGACTACGGGAAACGCCGATGAACTGTTCCCTTTAAAATGGTTAATTTTCTGTAGTGTCAATTTCACCTCAATTTTTTAAATGTGAAAAAGTTATATTCTTACACAAACATTAAATATCGAAACACAAGATTCAATAATATATGTAGAAATATTTTTTGCTGTAATGGAGCATTTCATCTGGCTCACTTCATCTTTCTGAATCACTATTTCTTCACTGATAAAATCTATCGTTGATAAGACACCCTGGTCCACTGCAGAACTACAGAGAACCAAAGGACAGCAAGTGAAAGTATTCTGAACTATAAGATACTACCTGAACAAATACACCTGCAGTCTTTTCACTATTACGAGTGCATTTCCCCAATCACACATGGTCTCAGCCGTGGAAAAGAATAGCTGAAGATCTGGGGACTACTGAAAACAGATACTGCTCATCAATTACCAAACCTCTGAAGAGATGTTGAAAAGCTCACAGCACAGACCAACTTCCAGGAAATACCACTTCTTGCCCATTTCCTTAACCCCATGACCAGTTCTGTTCAGCGGTCTAACTACTTAGGTTCTGACATATGTTGGGAAATATTCTTCTTCTCCTCTGTCTTAAAGAAACTAGCACAATTCTTCAAATGCCCTTTTCTGTGACTTCTTCTTGCCTCACGTCTAAAAACCTATTTAAGATAAATGTTTGAAACAGAAAAGAGACCCTCCCATACTTATCAGTGAGGGAAAACGCTAGCAGCAGCTCTGACTTTCAGCATCTGTTACATAATCACAGGCGGCGTCCTGCAGTGACTGCTTCTAAGTCCCTCCTTTTGAAACATACAGGCCAGGTGTGGTCCCTCTGCTCAGACGGACCAAACATGCCAGTACCTGAGCTCAAAGGAAAAGACTGCTGCGGCTTCACAAGCTCATGTTAGTTATCCTTTCTGCTCAAAATGCCACTTCCTTCGCACTCTACCAACACTCTCCACGTCCCTCTGAGAGCTCACAATCAACCAGACAGAAACAACTCTTTTTTTTTTTTTGGCTAACGGCACTTCTCTCCTTGGGGAAGCAACCATTTGTAGATAGCATACTCACCGCAAAGATCTTTAACAGAGTTTTCATGTAGAGCTTTCGGATACCAAAGGAGACTCCGAAAACGGCGGGGACGATGATGAAAACCAGGAGGAGGGTGAAGAGGACCGTCAGGGAGATGCCCAGGAGGCTGACAATCAGGCTGTCGAAAGGCAGCAGCAGGAACATGGTGGGGATGCAGGCCAGGCCAGCGCCCTCCTCCCCGCGAACAAAGCTGGCCTCAGATGGTCCTCTCCGTCAGCACCGGGCTGGGGAGGGCCAACTCCATTCCCAAGTTCGCATCCCTCGACGGCTGGAACGGAGACTGGGCAGAGGGTGAGAGCTGAAGGGGGCCCCGAGGGCCTCCCTGGAGGAGACAGGCTGCAGGCAGACGGGGCGGGCTCAGTCTTCAGGCCAGGTGGGGCAGCCCAGCCAGTGGGTGGCCCGGGCGCACTCTGGGCTCTGTTCCGCCGGCACTGCTTCCAGAAGTTTCCCTGTATCTCCTGCCCAAGAGCATTTAGCAGATAAATCTGTCCTGAAGGTCTGTCATTGCCAGAAGTACCAAGAAGAGTTCAACATGCTGCCAGAAAAAGCCTGATAACTCCAGAGGTGGGTGTGGGGAGGTGCGACTCGCTGGCACTTCCCACAGAAGTCTTGTGAACGTGAATAAGTGGAAATTAAATAACTGTTTTCCTTAAAACTCCTTCATAAGCTGAAAACTGTGTTCACATCTGGCTCCATCCTTCCTCTGGGGGCTCCTGGCACACCGCTCCTGGGACCGTCCGCCCTGGAGAGCTACAGGCCTTGCCAGGGGCACAGAGGCACTGGCAGGGAATGGCTCATACTGCCCGCGGGGAGTGTGATCCCAGGCACGCCTGGCATTGGGCTCCTCTGGATGCTCCTCCCTCAGGCCCTCTTCTCGGCGGTGACCTGGGGTCTTGGCAGGAAGTTGCTTACATGCTGCTGAAGCTGGAGGAGGAGACAGAAACACCGTCAGGCATGCGACACAAACGGCACCGAGGGGAGGGCGCCCTGCGCTTGGGGGTGGGGGCCGAGGGCCAGGGCCAGCTCCTCTCATCCCCAAGGTCGAGGGGACCAGGCAGCGCACACAGGCAACACATGCGGGCGTGGACGAAAACCGCAGGCGTTTCATCCAGGTTTCAACCCCGATGGTTTAAGTACCGCTGGGGCCACTCACACTTTTCTAATAGGAAACACACGCGTGTCTGGGCTCAGCAGATGCAAACCATTACATGTAGTGGTTTGTCCACCACTACATGGACAAACAGGATCCCACCACGCAGCACAGGGAACCATATGCAGTGTCCTGATAAAACGATAATGGAAAAGAATATGAAAAAGATGTATGTATATGCTTAAACTGAGTCACTCTGCTGCACAGCACAAACTAACCCAACACCATAGATCAAGTATACTTCAATTAAAAAAAAAAATCATTAGAGACCTCAAATTTAAAAAATGAATTAAGGAAAATATATGGACACAAGACACCTTTCAAGAGATAAAGAGGGCACACTCCAAGGAGAAGATGGGCCTCCTCACTGACCCCACTGCCTGGAGCTCTGGGCCGCAGAAGCAGCCCCAACATTAGGACACTCCGGATGCTTCCTGAGACGTTCCCGCACACCCTGGGACACCGTTAGGAATCGCTCCTGCCCCAGCCACCCAGGCAGCAGGAGGGCCCGTGCTGAACACTGCTTTCTGTCTTATTTCCTGGCTCGACACGTCCTGGGACAGTGCTGCCTCCATACCAACGGAGCTCCCTTCCTGTAGACAGGTGCACAGTTCTCAGCTGTAAGAATGCTCCGTGAATCGGTTAACAGCTCTCTCCTGAGGGTGGACACCAATGTTTCTACCCTTCTGTTGTTATAAACAATACAATGAACCTGTCTATGTGATTCAGCATACAAAATGCACGTGCAAATATATTTTCAGGATAACCTCCTAGAGATGGAATTGCAGGGGAAAAGGAAATCTAGGTATAACGGAAAAAAATAACTCTTGTTTTTATTTCCCCTGATTTACTGACAAAAAGTTGGCTTAAAGCTCAACATTCAGAAAACAAAGATCATGGCATCTGGTCCCATCACTTCATGGGAAATAGATGGGGCAACAGTGGAAACAGTGTCAGACTTTATTTTTTCTGGGGCTCCAAAATCACTGCAGATGGTGATTGCAGCCATGAAATTAAAAGACGCTTACTCCTTGGAAGGAAAGTTATGACCAACCTAGATAGCATATTAAAAAGCAGAGATGTTACTTTGCCAACAAAGGTCTGTCTAGTCAAGGCTATGGTTTTTCCATAGCCTTGGTCACGTATGGATGTGAGAGTTGGACTGTGAAGAAAGCTGAGCGCCGAAGAATTGATGCTTTTGAACTGTGGTGTTGGAGAAGACTCTTGAGAGTCCCGTGGACTGCAAGAAGATCCAACCAGTCCATCCTAAAGGAGACCAGTCCTGGGTGTTCATTGGAAGGACTGATGCTGAAGCTGAAACTCCAGTACTTTGGCCACCTCATGCAGAGCTGACTCACTGGAAAAGACCCTGATGCTGGGAGAGATTGGGGACAGGAGAAGAAGGGAACGACATAGGATGAGATCGCTGGATGGCATCACCAACTCGATGGACATGAGTTTGGGTAAACTCTGGGAGTTGGTGATGCTGACAGGGAGGCCTGGTGTGCTGCGATTCATGGGGTCGCAAAGAGTTGGACATGACTGAGTGACTGAACTGAACTGACAAAACCGACACATTAACACTGAGCAACTCTGCGGAGCCAAAGCAGGATTTGATATGGCAGCCCACTCCAGTACTCTCGCCTGGAAAATCCCATGGATGGAGGAGTCTGGTAGGCTGCAGTCCATGGGGTCGCTAAGAGTCGGACACGACTGACCGACTTTGCTTTCACTTTTCACTTTCATGCATTGGAGAAGGAAATGGCAACCCACTCCAGTGTTCTTGCCAGGAGAATCCCAGGGACGGGGGAGCCTGGTGGGCTGCCGTCTATGGGGTCACACAGAGTTGGACACGACTGAAGTGACTTAGCAGCAGCAGCAGAGTGTTAGTCAGAGAGTCACCTTTTCTGTGTATGTGGTGAGACCATGTAAGATCTACCCTCTCAACAACTTTTAACTGTAATCACTATCCCAGAACTTTCTCATTTCATAAAACTGTAAGTATTTACGCTTTGCCCAACATTTCCCCATTTGTCTTACCCCTTGGCCCCTGGTAACCACCATTCTTCTGTTTCTGCAAGTGCATATGTTCTGAACGCCACATTTATGTGAGAATATACCGTATCTGTCTTCCACTTCTGACTTGGGAAATACAGGGTTTTTTTTGCTGCACTGTGTGGCCTGTGGGATCTGAGTTCCCCGAAAGGGCATCGACCCCTGTGGCCCCTGTGGTAGAAGTGCTGAGTTCTAACCCCTGGACCACCAGGGAATTCCCAGAAGCACAGTTTAGTTTTACAAGATACCGTCAAATTTTCTTGGTAGATAACTCCTCCAGCCTTTCTGGCCACTTTTTTTTTTTTTTAAGATTTATTATTCTGTTTCTGGTTTTGGCCAAGCTGGTGTTGGTTGACGTGCTCCGGCTCCCTCTGGCTGCAGTGAGCAGCGGCGGCTTCCCTTGCTGTGAGCACGGCTCCAGGCGCACGGGCTTCACTAGCGCCTGGCTCGAGGGCTCTGTGCCCAGGCTCAGGAGCTGTGGCGCACGGGCTTAGTTGCTCTGCAGCAGGTGCGACCTTCCCGGTCCGGGGATCAAACCTGTGTCCCCTGTATGGGCAGGCGGATTCTTAACCACTAGACCACCAGGGACGCTCCGTCCATTCTTTTATTAGAAAGGCTGTTTACATTAGGGTTCACTCTTGGGGTTGTACATGCTAAGGGTTTTGGCAAACGTACAGTGTACAGTGCTATGTACCCATCATTAGAGTAGCGTACAGAGTATCTTCTGCTCTAAAAATCCTCTGGGCTCTGATTTTTCATCCCTCCCTGCCCTCAACCCCTGGAAATCACCGATCTTTTCAGTCTCCAGTTAGATTTTTTCCCAGAATGTCACCTAATTGGAACCTTACAGGATGTAGCCTTCTTGGCTTTTCACTTAATACAGTCCCTTGTTCCAAATGGGGGAGCATCCTCTCACTTTTCTCTGGCAAACATTTCTGTCCTCACACCAATCTCCTTCTGGCTTGGTTCCAGTACATTTAAAAGTTCAAGCAAGGGGACAAGTGCACAGGGGCCTGACTTCACTGTGAGTCCTGCCCACTGCAGTACAGAGCTCAAAGGCCTTTCTCATGTTACTTCACAACCTGTCAATATGTACTCTCCATTTTACCAGTTAGGGAACTCAGCGGGGGAGACCCGGACCCCATTCCCTGACCCCTAACCGCTCCCGCCACGTCCCACAGCCCTGGCAGGGAAACTAAGACAGTGAAAAGATCGGTGATTTCCAGCTGTTTCAGGGGCAGTGGTCCTCCACTTCCGCTTCCACATGGTCATCGCTAACGCTTATGCAACACCACCAAGACGGACACTGAGCTCATACAGTAAGCACCTTCCACAGGCCGTCCTCACCGAACTCCCGCCGCGCCCTACGGTGGCGTTACTGTCAGCCCTGCTGTGGACAGGTGAGGGAAAGAGGCGGAGAGGGGGAGCTGCCTGGGGCTGCACGGCTGCAGCCAGCGGAGGAGGCACGTGGACAAGCGCGCCCATTTCCCAGCCCCGCTCTGTAACCCCCAGGACCTCCTCTCTCTCAAACACCCCGAGCTACGCTAACACTTCCTCCATGCTGGGCCAGTTGCGTAGAACTTCTTGTGACCAGGGAGAAACCACAAGACAAATCTGCATTCCTGTAGCAGAATTTGGTGTTCTCAGAATCCAAGATACAAACCTGTTTGCCTATTTCTATAAACTGGTCAAGCTGTTGGTACACGCCAGATTTCTAACAGTGTCCCAAAGGACATTCAGGAAGTTAGATCTATTTCTGAGACTAAAATCAAGTCAATCTGCTGAGTCACTGTATTCCTTAAACCTGTCAAATTCCAGCCTAATCCCAGGGCCGCATCTCTATCCAACTCCCCAACCCCTGTGCCAGGGGATAGCTGCTGTCACCTAAGCCACGATCACCTTGACGTCCATGGGCCCAAGGTGACAGACAGCAGGGTGACTTTGATTTCCCAAGTCAGAGCTTAGATCTCTTTACTCTGGACCACAACCAACTGAGAATTCCCAAGGTTATTCTGGGTTCATGTCCTCAAAACATGAAAGTAAACACATTTAGCAATAAACTAATTACTTCACCTAGTTCAGAAGTGGGCACACCAGGTCCCTGGGCCAAATCTGAGGCAGTTTTGATAAGGTTCATGACCTAGGAACAGTGTTTACATCTTTATTGACAGTCCTAAGAAAAAGGATAATGTGACAAGACCACAGCCTGCAAAGCCTCAGCTATCTACTAGGCGACCCTTCACAGCAGCAGCCTGCAGACCCCTGACCCCAATGCTCCTTCCTCCCCTCAGAGGCAGTGAACTGCCCCGCTGTCCCTAGCCCCCTACCCAGACTCCACCCCAGAGTACCAGACTCCAGAACACAGAACAGCAACTAGCCAAACAAGTTCTGTGGCCAACACCGAACAATCCTCCTGTGGATTCTTAGAAGTATGGATGAGGTAAGAAAGCTGTGGGTATCAAACGGGCCCCCAAACATGTTGCTGGATCCCGGAGCTGCCATTACACCCAGAGGTGCTGGTGCCTTAAGGCCCCTCAACACGGACTCCAGTCTCTGGAAGTACAGCAAACTGTTCACATCAGAACTATCACACCAGTTGCTAGATAAATGTTCTTGTAGGAAAGGCAACAGAACTGCAACTCCTTGACAGGAAGCAGCGGAAGTCATCAGCTCAAAGCAATAGTTACTCTTTCTCTTCACCTCCCCCACTTTCAGCCAAATCCAGAGTCACTTGGACCAACGTTCCCCCAGGAGTCCAGCCAGTCCAAGGAAACCCTAAGAACGAAGTGCTGAGCCTTTCGGGAGGGAAGGTGGTCTCATCACAGGAAGCTGATGGTCCACCTCTAAGCTAATGAGACTCTTCAACCCCGGGGTGCAAACCAGAGCCCCCAAACGGGACACTTCTCAGTTCTCAGGGTGACTAGCTCAGGGCACATACCCCATGCCCCACACCACGTTAGGTATGAAAGCATGTTGTGGTAAACACACACACCTACAGGCACATTTTCCACAAAAAGGCACACACACAGCCATCACTTCACACTTCGATGACTGTCAACAAGAAGAAAGTCGTGGGTGGAGACAAGGGACCTCTCATACACTGCTGATGAGAATGTAAGCTGGTGTGTCACTGTGGAAAACAGTATAGTTCTTCCTCAAAAAACTATAAACAGAATTACCATACGATCCAGCAATCTCACTCTTGGGCATATATCCAAAGAAAACAAAAAACAGTAATTCAAAAAGATTATGCACTGCAATGGTCCCGGCTGCATTATTTGCAATAGCCAAGATACAGAAGGAACCTAAGTGTCCACCAACAGATGAACGCATAAAGATGCTGTGGGGGATGCACACAATGGAACACTATTCAGCCGTAAAAAGGTGAAACGCTGCTATCTGCAGCAATGTGGATGGACCTGGAGGGCGTTATGCCAAGTGTAAGGTCAGTCAGAGACAGACTAGAGAGTATACCAAAGAGGAGCGACTCACAGATAGAGAGCAAGCCAGTGGTTACCAGTGGGGAGAGGGAAAGCGTAACAAAAGGGTAAGTGATTAAGAGGTATGAACTATTGGGTATACAATAAGCTACAAGGGTATCCTATTCAACACTGATGATACAGTCAATATTCTATAATACTAATAACTCCAAATGGAGTATAACCTTTAAAAATTATGAATCCCTATATGGTTCACTTGTACCTTATATAATATTATACACCAACTATACTTCAATTTATATATATGTTAAAAAAAAAAAAAGAGTTCTGGAAGAGAAAATAACAGAGGGATCTTACAAATTTAAATTGAGGCTTCTAAACCAATTCTGACTGGATCACCAGGCATGTGCATGCTGAGTTGCTTCGGTTGTGTCTGACCCTCTGGATCCTATGGACTACAGCCCGCCAAGCTCCACTGTTGCTGGGATTCTCCGGGCAATACTGGAGTGGGCTGCCATTTCCTTCTCTGGGGGATCTTCCTGACCCAGGGATGAACACGCCTCTTGCGCTGGCAGGCAGGTTCTGTACCACTAGCGCCACCTGGGAAGCCCAGGCAGGGACTACTAGACTCCCAGCTGCAGGAACTGCTTTTCTGTCAGCTCTCCAGGGCTCTGTGACACACCCTACACCTCAGGAGGCCACACCTGCTGCTGAGGAAGACGTCAAACACCCATTCAGAAACAAGACAGGCCTTTGTATGAAAGGTAAGTGCTTAGGCGACACAGTGTATTTTTAAAGCATACTAAGCACAACGTCTATTGCACGTTAGATCTCAATAAATGGTACCTATGATCACTTCATTATGATCAGAGGACACCCTGGGTGCTGTCCACAATACTAAGTACCAAACTTTAAGAGGCTGGATGGGGAGGAAGGCATTTCAAAGCATGTCACAAAATCCACAGACCACAAGCTACTACACGGTGCCTAGCAAGCACTAAGAGCCTAGACAAAGGTCAGCTGTCAAGAAACGAGAATGAAAACCACAGTGAGGCAGCAAAAAAAGTTTCTGATAACCCGTCCTATTGGCGAAAAAAGAAAAGACCCTCAAATACTACTGACTGGCATGCACAAGGATACAACCTCTACACAGAACAATTCGGTAATCACTGTCAGAATTTAAATTACATATAACCTTAGGTCCAGCAACTCTACTTCTAAAAACTCTTATTGAACATAAACTGGAGCAGTAGTTCTCAACTTGGGGCAATTGATTCTACCCACCTTGGGACCATTTGGTAATGTCTGCAGACAGGAATCAAAAGAAAGACATTAGGATTTGAATCCTAACTTGATCACTTTACTAGTTTGAGTGTGCGTGCATATGTGTGTGCTCTGCTCTTCAGTCAAGTCTGACTCTTTTGCAACCCCGTGGACTACAGCCCACCAGGGATCTCTGTCCCTGGGATTCCCCAGGCAAGAAGACTAGAGTGGGCTGCCATTTCCTCCTCCAGGGGATCTTCCCAACCCAGGGATCGAACTCATCTTCTGTACTGGCAGGCAGATTCTTTACCACTCACCCCGCTGCGAAGCCCAGTCTGTTATTTTGAGTAAATAATTTAAATGTCTTTAAGCTTCTGTTCAACAACACCTGCCAAAAAAAACCGTTCACTTTCACAGTGCCTAGAACAAGGGAAATGTTCAAAACACATCATTACTACTATGCAAGGTTCCTGTTACTACAGAGAAGGGGCTCTGGAAGGTGTTTCCCAAGCCATGACGTAACACTAAGGAGAAATCTGCTTTCGACACCACTGCTGCAGGAAGGCGTTTACAACCCCAAAGATGGCTAGAGCAAGCCACGACTTTATTAGTCAATCACCGAGAACTCTAATCCAAGCTCTTCTAATGGCTTAAATTATCAAGCCTTGGAAGAGTTAAGTGATTGAGACGAGCCGCAAAGCTGCCCGTAAGAGAGGCAGGACTACATCTCAGATCTGGGTCCTCCTCTAGGGGTCTTTCTGTGCCCTGGGCTCTATTTTGCTCTGGGCAGGTATCCACTTTTCCAATTTACTCAGTCAGGTCACAGACCAGCAAATGCCCCCATTTTGATGTGATGGTAAATAAAGGCATGCACACAGAGGAAATATACACTGGGGTGAATCTGCTGTCGAGTGTGTCAGAGGAGTGGAGTGTAAGAAACTTGCTTGAGTAGGATGCTGCTGCTCACGAGGAAAGGTGTAAACACATTTCCAAGGAGATGGGCAGCCCAGAGCTGCTGGGTGAAGCAAACCTGAGCTGCTGAAAATCCAGGGATACGCTTACAGCCGACAGCAATCCTGAATAAAAACAGATGGTCCGAGACAAAGCCAGGATATGTCAGGCTCAAGGATGATTCAACTTACTGGGAAGAAGACAGGAATATGGTCAGCTTCAGGGCCACTGTCTTAACTGAGGTCGACCTCAGTTAAGGCCTAAATACTTTCTCCTTGCCCAGAAAGGCCTCATGTGAGTTGGATCTGGGTAATAAGTAACATGGAACCAAGTTCAACATAAAGCAACATCACCAGAAAAGAAAAAAAAGGACAAAGATACGGGACACACCGCTATTCTGGAGTCATCAGTTGAAGAAAGGACAATTTGATTTGCTGGGGCTCTAAGGCCCCGAACACTGCTCTCAGAACTCCATTTGAAAATTGGTGCTTTGATTTCTGAGTAATGTATGTGTAATTGGAAGCAACTTCCTGTCCTCCTTTTTCCAGCACCTTTCTGTCTGGTTTATTTCACTTGGCATAATCCCTTTGAGAACCATTCAGCTGCTGCCCATGTCAGTCCCTACTGCTGAGCTGTTGCCCTGGGTAGAACAGGCCACAGCTTCTTTACCCGCTCACCCAGCAATTGGTCCTTCCAGTCAGGGACTGTTACAAATAAAGCCACTACCTACCAGCCACATAAGGACACACACTTTCACTTCTCCTGGGTAAATACAAATACCCAGGAGTGGAATGAGGTAGCATTTAGCTTTAGATGAAACTGCCAAACCGGTTGCTCAACTGGTTGGACCGTGTGTTAATTCTCACCAACAGTGTCTGAAAGTTTCATCTGTTCTACATCTTCACCAACAGTTGTTATGATCGATCTTTTTAATTTTAGACAGGCTAATGGATGTGAGGTGTTTATCTTACAGTTTTGTGTTTCCCTCCTGACCAACGATGTGAAGCATCTTTCGTGTGCTTACTGGGCATCTGTATGTTTTCCCTGGTGAAGCGTGAAAATCTTTATTTTTTATTGGGTTATTTTATTACTGAGTTTTGTCACTAGCCATTTTTTAAAAGTCAAGCTCCCTCACCCCTACGACTAAGCAGTCTTACTTAAAATGAGAAAGCATTTCATCACAAAAATCTGTGAAACATGGGACTTCTTTGTTCAACTTGCCACAAGGTTGAAACAACCCTAAATATGCAGAGAAATCACTGAAACAGGAAAGAAAAAAAAAAACTCATGACCAAAACCACAAACTTCCCTGACGGCACAGTGGATGGGAATCTGACTGCCAATTCAGGGGACAGGGTCCTGGTCTGAGAAGATTCCACATGCCGTGGAGCAACTAAGGCTGGGCCCCACAACTGCTGAAGCCCGAGCTCTAGAGACCACGGTCTGCAACAAACAAGCCACCGCAATGAGAAGCCTGTGCGCTGCAACGAGGAGCAGCCCCGCTCACCGAAATTCGAGAAAGCCCGTTCACACAATAAAGACCCAGTGCAACGGAAAAAAAACCTCTAACCTCAGACCTGCATTCTACCAGGAACGTAAAACGCTCTTTCATCTGTTTTCAGTTGACAGTGATTCTGTGCTGTCTGACCACGTGTAACCCCTGAGCACTGGAGAACGTGGACAGTAGAAATTGAAATGAGCTGTAAAAACAGACACTGGAATTTCAGTGATTAAGGGTGAAAAAAGAGGAATGTAAAAGATCTCATTAAGAACTTGTATGTTACTGAAACATATACATTACTGCGTGTAAAATTAGACAGCCAGTGGAAGCTTGCTGTCTGATGCAAGGGGCTCAAGTCTGACGCTTGGTGACAGCCTAGAAGGGTGAGATGCAGTGGGAGGTGGGGCAGGACACACACACCTATGGCTGACCCATGTTGATGCATGGCAGAAACCAACACGATGCTGTAAAGCAATTATTCTCCAATTAAAAACAGACAATTTAACAAAGGGATTGTATGTTGATTACATGTTGAAGAGACAGTCTGGATAATTTGGGTTAAATTATTAAGATTATTTTCACCTGTTTCTTACTTAGCACTAACCACAAACTTTTGAGGCAGACCCTGAAGATAATGACATCTCCAATGGGTAAGGAGAAACATTCACACGTATAGTACCTTCCCCTCCCTAGTCCTCTGAGGTGTGAAGAGAACCGTGCAAAGCAAGGGGCTAAGAACTGGACTCAGGAGTCCAGTCTGAGGTTGGACGCTCAGCTCTGTTACTCTCTGCTTTGTGTGACCGTCAATAAGTCATTCACCTTCTGTGGATTTAAGTCCCCTCACTGGTTTTTTGGTTTGTTTTTCTATTTAAAAAGTCAACAGAAGTGTACTATATGCCTACATTTTACAAAGTACTTTTCTGGAGTTGCAGATCTTGAGCTCACTGTTTAATAAGAAGGAAAACACCCTAACAATTCTTATGCTGCTGCTGCTGCTAAGTCACTTCAGTCGTGTCCGACTCTGTGCGACCCCAGAGACGACAGCCCACCAGGTTCCCCTGTCCCTGGGATTCTCCAGGCAAGAACACTGCAGTGGGCTGCCATTTCCTTCTCCAATGCATGAAAGTGAAAAGTCAAAGTGAAGACGCTCAGTCGTGTCCGACTCTTAGCGACCCCGTGGACCGCAGCCTACCAGGTTCCTCCATCCATGGGATTTTCCAGGCAAGAATACTGGAATGGGGTGCCATTGCCTTAGTGCCCCAACAGAGAAGGCCAGCCTCCAAATGGCTGGTGGCGTGTGCATGTCCGTGTTTTATAAGAAAGAGCGCCTTAAAGGACTTATGAGGAACCCCAAGAACTGATAATGCTCCTCCTAACTAAAATCCATTCCTCATGCTACAATAAGCGTTATTATACAGGGCACTGATGACACTTGCTTAGGTGCCCACCCCACCATGAGCCTAATGATACAGGAAGACGTAAATGGCCTGCTATGATGAGGTTCTGTTTTACCTAAAGAAACAAATCTGCAATACAGCTCAAGCTCGACCAGGCCCATATTCTCCAGCACACACGACCTTTGCCCCTCAAAAAAAAAAAAAAAAAACAATTCCCCCCCAACCACCCCATGTCTTCAGGAGTAATGATTTACCAAGATACCCAGATGCTGTTCACTGGAGCCACATTTCCATAAGCTAGATGTGCATGACAATTACTGTATTTAGGTCACAAACTCACAGAAGAAAAGTCCATCCTGAAAGTAAATTTATAAACAATTATGTCATATCATACAAACTGAACTTATAACCAAACTCAGAGAAGTCTACATACAAGAATTCACAGCATCCCTCAGGCAGCATTTAAGGGTAAAAAAAACCTAAGGCCCAGGTAACTGAATTTACCTGTCTTATTTGAGACGAGGAAACTTTATTGGATAAAGTACGATAGAAAATGCAGATTATGGTTTAAAAGAAAAAAGTTTAACCTATAACAAACATAGTGCTGGATTCTTATCTGCTCATGTCAAGGAAGGATGTTTTATGGGAGGGCGCTATTGTTTTCGATGCTACGAAGAGCATAACATCAAGTATAAGTAAGGTAGTTGCTAAGTCGTGTCCAACTCTTTGTGATCCCATGGACTGTAGCCCATGAGGCACCTCTGTCCTTGGGAATCTCCAGGCAAGAATAGTGGAGTGGGTTGCCATGCCCTTCTCCAGATCTTCCCAACCCAGGGATCGAACCCGGGTCTCCTGTGTTCCAGGCAGATTCTTTCCTGTCTGAGCCACCAGGGAAGCGAAGGGTAAACCCCCCTAAAAATCCTTCCAGTTTCTCTTCGTCACGCTTCATTAAATAGCTATGAGTGTAATCGAAATCTTCAAGTTTGTTCTCGTTCTCAGTCTGGAATTCCACTTTTAAGGTCAGCATCTTCCCATGTTTCCTCAAAGCTATGATGAGAACTCCTCAGTTTGTCCCAAGTCTAGCTTAAGAAATAATTTACGGCCTGTCCCAAAGTTTCGTTATTCCAGATTTTGGCAGAAAGGATCGTATTTGCCCACCCTAGCCCTTCATCAGAAGAGTTTTCAATCACAGCCCTTTCACACTTTTCTCTTTTCCAGAGAAAACACCCAAAGGCAAGCAGCAGGGTACAGGAGGAAGACTAGATGCGGCTTTGCTGCTACTGCTGTTGCTAAGTCGCTTCAGTCGTGTCCGACTCTGTGCGACCCCATAGACGGCCTCCTCCCAGGCTCCCCTGTCCCTGGGATTCTCTAGGCAAGAACACTGGAGTGGGCTGCCATTTCCTCCTCCAATGCATGACAGTGAAAAGTGAAAGTGAAGTCTCTCAGTCGTGTCCGACTCTTAGCGACCCCATGGACTGCAGCCTACCAGGCTCCTCCGCCCATGGGATTTTCGAGGCAAGAGTACTGGAGTGGGGTTCCATTGCCTTCTCCGGAGATGCAGCCTTGGGAGATGTCTTTTCCAGCCTCAGTTCAACCTCTCACACTCCCTGCAGCTCGGGACAAGTCATTGAATCTCTCTGGGCCTTGAGGGCTCATCAGAAATGAAAGTTAAGACAAGATGCTCTGGAAGCTCTCATCCCCACCTTTTGTTTTAACCTGTCCTCCAGGTGCTTAATTATTTTAGATGTCTTTTCCGATCCTTCTCCAATGCCATTAAGTGCTTCTGAGTTGAAGGCCTTGTAATGGTAGGCTCAGTCCAAATGCAAAGTCATAAAGTAAGATTTTTATTCTGACTCTCAAGCTACTTTTGACATCAAGGATTTATCCTAGAGATATGGGGGTGGAGTGAGGGGGATGAGACAAGCTCAATCACAGGTGAGCTCGTGAGTTTGGATGAGGCATACATGCTGGTTCACTGCTCTACCTCCTTCTCTGTCTGAAATTCTACATAATACAAGATTGAAAAAAAAAACCGTTGTGAAAATGAGAAAAGAATATCGAACTGGCATTAACACAGGGCTCTTTTTCTACAATCTTTGGTCTAAGGATAACTGCTTTTCATGCCATTTCTCTTGGTTTGAGGTAGAATCTACATGACAAGGAACTAAGGAGAGGTACTCGAACTTCAACCAAAATTAAGGGAAATGAACCAGAAAGGGAAATCCTCAACGGACCCGTATAAAGTTATTCCTGAGCAGGTCCACACGGCACAGAGACCTTCCCTGGGCGGTGAGGCACTAGGGTCCGGTACGGGGCTGTCTTCCACATAAGTGTGGTGTTTCATACGGTGTACATTTTCCCTAACTTTTCAACGGCAAAAGTTAAAAGCCCTCGGCGCCACGGTAAGCCAGCAAATACACTAATTCCTCTGGTAAGAGGATGCTTCGCGGGGCGTGAAATCAAAACGGAAAGGCAAGGATTTCGAGGCTTGAGAAATCCCCAAGAAAAGCAAAATGCGGCTCCTTTGGGTACCAAGAGCGGAAAATCGACATCCCGGGGCCGCCTCAGCCGTTACGGCGAAGGCGCTTCCCCGCGACCTCACACACGCCGGAGGCGCGAGGGCGCAGGCCCGGCCCCGGACGGAGGGCGCGGCGGGGACGGGCGGGCCGCTCCACCGCCCGGAACCCCCCACCGCGGCAGCGGCAGTGGTGCCTCCCGAAGCCGGGGCGGCGCAGGGAGACGGCGGTCCCCCGACCAGGCCCTGGCGGGCACCCGCCCAAACCCCAAGCCCCGCTAGAGGTTCATGACCTTCAGGAAGCGGCCGGCAGCGTACGACTCACCCAGCGCGAGGCTCCGGGCGCCAAATCCCTCCGCGCACCGTCCGTCCCGCCCTCGCCGCCGCCGCCGCCAGCCCCAGGCGTGCGTAAGAACGTGCGCGCGCCCGCCCTTTGTCTACGCCGCCTTGACGTGACCCTCTCGTCCCAGCCCCACCCCCGCCCGCCGCCGTCTAACCTCACGCCCCGCACCCACGCGCCGGCGCGCGCCCGGCAGAGCTGGGCGTGGCCCCGGAGGGCGGGGCGATAGGGGGCTGGGCGCCGGGAGAGGAGCAGACGGGTCGCCGAGTGGTGGGCCCGGGAGGCGGGGAGGCGGGGCCCAGAGGTGGGCAGGGCTGAGGAGGCGGGGCTCCGAGGGGCGGGGCGCGGGGAGATGACTGACAGGGAGCCGAGTGTGGGGCCGGGGAGGTGGAGCCCAGAAGTGGGCGGGGCTTCTAGGGGCGGGGCGCGGAGAGACGGGCTGACCGGGCGCCGAGTGGTGGGCTGAGAAGGCGGAGCCGAGAGGTGGGCGGGGATGAGGAGGCGGGGCTCCGAGGGGCGGGGTGCGAGGAGACCGGCAGACGAGGCGCCAAGTGGTGGGCCGGGGAGGCGGGGAGGGGGGGGAGGCGGGGAGGGGGGGAGGCGGGGAGCCAAGGGACGGTGCGGGAGGCGGAGAGGCTGGCTGCCGCGTCGCTAGTTCCATGTGGGCGCGCTCAGGAGCTGCGGAGCTGCCAGCTGGCGGGCGAAGACCTCTGACCCCACCGGGCTAGCTGCTGCAGAGACCAGCATTGAGCGCCCTGGGCGCTCCTGGAGCGTGCCTCCCAGAGACTCCTGCTGTAATAAGAGGAAAATGAAAAAGTGAAAGTGAACTCGCTCAGTCGTGTCCGACTCTTTGCCACCCCGTGGACTGTAGCACACCAGGCTCCTCCAACCATGGGATTCTCCAGGCAACAAAACTGGAGTGGGTTGCCATTTCCTAAAGAGGGGTCTCCACGCTTCTGCGCTGTGCCAGGACCTGAATACTGGCTGCTTCGCCCTAGGAACACTCGTTGTAGGTTCTGAAGAGAGTGAAATGAGCCCTGATTAGCTAAAAGAGGCTTGAGTCACCAAACGGCCTTGTCATCTTGGGGCCGTCGTGAGTATACAGTGAGATACAGATCGCTTGCGGTCGGCACGCTCAAGAAATGCTAGCTGACATCACCACCACCACCACCATCATCAGAGTCTCCTTTGCCAGCTAGCAAAAAGCCAAGGAGTTCAAGGGTTGGTGTAGGCATTTCCGAGTCCCCTCAAAGGTGCAACTTTTCAATGTCTACCTCAACTTGGAACCAACATCTCTGCTAAAGTCTGGTTACTGCCTGCTGGAGTTTCCACGTGTTTTTCTCACCATGTCTTCAAACTTCAAACGCCTGACCCGAGCTTATATCATCTGTCTTAAAGTTGATCCTCCTTTTTAAAAAAATCAGCCCTTTCCTTCTTAAAAGGTCAAGCCCTCTCTCCTAGTTTATTCTGCACACTGCTGTCAGATTGCCAATCCACGCTAAATGATCTGACAGTGGGTCTTGAGGGTAACGTCCACATTCTTAGACCTCAAAATCGACGTACAAGAATGATGGCTCTGCTCCCAGACACTGGGCTGCTCCTCCTTATGCTAAATGCTACCATACCTGTGGGACTTTTCCCGAATTCACTAACTTAATCATTTATCCATTCGTTTAACAAACTTTGGTCCCAATGGTGCAAAGCTGAATAATGCATGGCTATGTCTAATCTTCAACTAGATTAAGTTCCGTAAAAGAAGAAACTGGTCATCATCAGTGTCAGGGATCAGGCTTTAAAGTGGCCACCACAATCATAACTGCTTTTTGGGTTCTTACATCTGCTCTCCTTTCTTGACCCAGGATCAGTCAAAACGTAGAAGTCGTCCATTCACCTGCTTTGCTCATATGTATTCATGTTTAAATTTCTTAACAATTCTTACCATACTCTGCAGTTCTTTGTGCATAGTAATTCTGAAATTTAAAAATATTTTACACATACTAGAGAATGAACACAAATGCCGTTGACTGATTCTTTGCCCAACCATATAGTAGACTCAGTTGTTGGTTATCAACACACACACGTGAGAATAGGCACACACGTTCCCTGGGGCTGTCTCTAAACCTCTTGAGTTCAGGAAGGTAATCAAACTTCATTCCAAAGAGGAAGCCAATAAGAACTGGGTTAATATAACTCCCTTAGGCTTCAAAGTTTTGTTTGCAAAGGCGGATAATCCGGGCACATCTCTGTCGTGGTAATTTCTAGGCAGGAGGAATACAAATGGGAGGAAGAACATGAACAAGGAATGCTTGAAAAAATTAGACACAAATTAGATTTACCTACAGAGGACGCCTGTTGCCGAAAGCATATATCCAACAGCAAACCCCTTGTCACTGTGAATTTATACTTTTAGATTATTATTAAAGGTATTTTTGCATTCTAGAATGAGCATACTCTTGTACCACAAAAACTACATGAGTAATTTTAAAAACCTGATGAAGGATAGTCCTTTAAGAGTTGGGGATCACAGGGTTCAGGGGCTCAGTGAGAAGTTTAATAACCTCCCACACCATCCTAACTTTGAGTTCATTTCCCAAAATGAGCCTCTACAATCACTGCATTTGCTGTGTGTGTGACACACGGTCCTATGAACTGGGAAGATACTTCTTTCAAAAGATACTCTTTCTCCAGTGCAAACATCCTGCAAGTGTGCTGTGTGTGCAAAGCCTTTGACATTTGTTGAAAGGCGAATCCTCAACTAGAAACATTGATTTCCAACTCTCAAGAGGAAATGTCAAATTAAGCAAAAGTTGGGTTCTTTTAAAAAAATGTATTGTGGTGAAATACACATAAAATTGACCATCCTAACCACTTCTAAGTATGCAGTTCGGTAGTGTTAAGTATATTCACATTGTTGGGCAATTAACCTCCAGAAATTTATCATCTTGAAAAAAGAAAACTATATCCATTAAACAAAGCCCCCTATTCCCCCTGTCCCCAGCTCTAGGCAACCACCATTCTACTCTCTGTTTCTATGAGTTTGATACTCAAATCTCACACTCATACCTCATGTAAATGAAGTCATAAGATTCATATCTTTTTGTGACTGGCGTATTTCACCTAGCATAATGTCCTCCAGTTTCATCCAGAATTTCCTTCCTTTTTATGGCTAAATAATATTTCATTATAGGTATAGACCACATTTTCTTCACCCAGTCATCCACTGGTGGGCGTTTGAGTTGCTTCCACCTTTTGGATACTGTGAATAATGCTGGTATGATATGAATGTACAAATATATGAGATCCTGCTTTTAATTCTCTTATTTATACACCCCTAAATGGAGTTGCTGTATTGTTTGTACTGTTTAGTTCTATTTTTAATATTGAGGGGAACCACCATTTGAGATGTTATTCTTCAATACATGAGTCTGGAGTTGGGAGGAAAAATCCAAGCTTGTGATGTAAATTTGAGACTCATCAGAATATGGATGATATAGATTTTGGATGAGAGTAATAGAAGAACATTCGGACTTCAGTAGGACTTTGCCGGTAAGAGCAAAATGAAGACAAGTTTTTCAGTTTGTATTTGTGGTCCTCAGTATGAAAATACGTGAACTCGATTTTGCCAATTCACAGCAGGATGATCTGGCTTTGGGTTATGATTTTTGTAGTAATCAAACCTACAGGAGTCTCTGATAACAAGATAAGGCTCATTCATTAATTTAGCTGGATAACTGAAAATGCTAAATTAACTAATAGAATTAGGATAATAGTAGAATTGGGCCAAGAGAATCCACAGGTCAGTTCATACTCTTAGTGGCAGGAAATCTACTTGGGAAACTAAACCAACATCAATAGGTTGTTTGTTGACTATAAAGTTCAAGAAAAGAAAAATGGAATGTGTGACTCTAAAGGCTCTAGCAATTGGATACACCCGCCCTCAAAGTCTACTTGTACAGCATTCTACCTGCCACGTGGCTGAGAAAACCCTGGCTGAGCAGAGCATCGTCTTGGATGAGTACGGGAAACTACTTTTCTTCATCCAGCTCTCTGTTTTCTAACATTCACACCCACCTGTCATTACCACCTCCTTTAAGTTGCCTTTCTGAGAGTCTCAAGAAAAGAAAAAAGAAAAGGAGCGCTTCAGTTGGTTTAATAATAACTCAAAAAGTAGCTTTAGTTTAGTAAGCTAACTAAAATGCAATTTCTGGCTAACATCTGGTCACCCTTTAGAGACCCATGTTAGCGGTCAACTCCAACAGGACATGTTCTCTTATTTTTCTGTAGTGTCCCTGACACTCTTAGTCCAGGAATTGAATCTGCATCCTTGATAGTGAAACTGGGGAGTCCTAACCATGGACCAGCAAGAAATTCCCTATTCATTTTTTTTTATTATCTCTTTATGTGTCTGGCTTCCTTCGCTGGGCTGTGAATTTTTAAAATTCATTTTTCCATTCCTAACAGTGAATATAAAGTCTGGCACATAGCAGTTGCTCAAAAATCAATGTTTGTTAAATGAGTGAAAACTACACAGTGTAACTACCAGAAACTTGACAAATTATTTATGCAGTTAATGAAATCATGAAATGAGCTAGTACTGAATGCATGAAATTTGGTAGACAATACATACTCTGTATAGGGAAAAATAGTAAAAGGGGTGTATAATAGGAAAAACACCAGAGCTCAGTGAATGGACACATTACCCAGACAGAAAGAGCGTTATAAATTAGGCCAGTTTATCTTAGCCTTGATTCTTCAAAGGTCAAAAGAGTCCTGGGCCACTTTCTTTCTTTCTTTTTTTTTTTTAAGATTATCACTAGAAAAACTTTATAGGATTACAGTTGTGACACATAGTACATATATATTTCCAAAATTAATAATTTTAATAGTAAAAGGGGGCAATAAACAACAGCTGTGCTATTTACAAGCTAATGTAGCCCAAAGTGGGGTTTGGCTGCTCACTGCTCAAAAGTCAAAAAAGAGGCCAGGCTGGTGGAAGGGGAAAGTTGTTTTATTTTGGATGCTGGCAACTGGTGGTGGAGGGGAACGTGAGGAGTGGCAGACTCCTAGCCAAAATCTGGCTCCCTGCCCCCAACCAGAGGGCAGGAGCTTTTATAAGCTGAGGGAGTGGGCTACTCGTAGAAACAGCACAGTCAGCTCTGACTGTCATCTTGAAATTGGTCACTGATGGTCTGACCAGGGTCATCTTGATTGTTGTAAGCCCAGTTAATCTTCAGTTCCAGGTCAGTTTGTTTCCATTTCTTGAGGTCAGTTCTTGGAACTGTGGCAGCTTATGTCATGGCTATAGTCTGGTCATCATGTAGTTAACTTCTTCCACCCAGTGGGGGTTTCAGTATCTACAAGACAGCTCACATGATATGGCTCAGAATATAGCCCTTGAGCAGAATGAAAGGTCTTTAACTATGCTTATTGACTAAGCTATCATTATTGTTTAGTCTTGTTGAGTTGTTTTGTTTCTGCATTTTCTCACTTCCCTGATTAAACTTATTCTCTGGCTAAATTTTTCCATAGACAAAAGGCAGGTGGAGGATGTGGCAGGATAGGGGGCAGGGGGCAGCAAGGACCAGAGGGTACTGCTCCATTTCAATAAAACTTGACAAAAATATCAAATATAAATTCAAAGCGCAATATAGGCTTGTGAAATTCAAAAACAATGATGAGTAGCATCTTTCGTCAATCCTGTTAGCCACAGCTGTGGTTGGATGCATAACGACACTGGAGATAGTACCAAAAGTCTAGATTCCAGACCCCAGTAATTGTGAGACCTGACCCACAAGATCTTCCAGACTTCCCCTCCCCAGTGGTGGGTTTTAACATGAGCTGCATTTTTTCAGAGGCTCCTTGATGAGATTTCAGAAGTCCAGTTTCATTACAAATAGATTACAACGCTTGCTCCTTGGAAAAAAGTTGTGACCAACCTAGACAGCATATTAAAAAGTGGAGACATTACTTTGCTGGCAAAGATCTGTTTAGTCAAAGCTATGGTAGTAGCTTTTTCAGTAGTCATGCATGGATGTAAGAGTTGGACTATAAAGAAAGCTGAGCGCAGAAGAAGTGACGTTTTTGAACTGTGATATTGGAGAAGACTGTTAAGAGTCTTTTGGACTGCAAGGAAATCCAACCAGTCCATCCTAAAGGAGGTGAGTCCTGAATATTCGTTGGAAGGACTGATGCTGAAGCTAAAACTCCAATACTTTGGCCACCTGATGCGAAGAGTTGACTCATTGGAAAAGACCCTGATGCAGGGAAAGATTGAAGGCGGGAGGAGAAGGGGACGACAGAGGATGAGATGGTTGGATGGCATCACTGACTCAATTGCTGTGAGTTTGTGCAAGCTTCGGGAGTTGGTGAAGGACAGGGAAGCCTGGCATGCTGCAGTCCATGGGGTCGCAAAGAGTCAGACACGACTGAGCGACCGAACTGAACTGAACTGAACTGAATATTACAGCACATTGTAGGGGTAAGCCACCATTATAGCTGGCTACTCATTTTTCCTTTTGACACTGATGAGATAAAGATTCACATTTTAAGGCAAGGCAAGACAAATTTAAATTGAAAAATGGAAATAAAAAAAAAACATAAAATAGAAGATAAACATAAAATAAACATAACACATACATAAACAAAAAGTTTAAACATAAAAAACCTATAAACTCTGTCCTTTTGGGCCGCCTCTGTTCCCTCCCGTGTGCACTGGGCATCTGCATCATGAATTAACCGGACCTCTCCAATTGCAGAAATACCTGCTCAACCCAGAAGATCCATTTTTCTTCTTCCAGCTCCAGCCAGAAGATAACATGCCTTAGATGATAACATTCCTTTCTCAATCTTGTAAGGGAACACGATGACCCACCACTCACCTTGCCCCTACAGACATCTTTGGTGAGCTTTATGTCCAAGGCCAAGAGATCACATCCCTTAAAGATAGAAATTGGTGGAGAACAGACTTGTTGGACGACCTGGGGAGACACTGGTCACACCTCATGGACATTCTTAGTTTAAATACCTACTTATGACCTTATTAATGCCACTAGTGATATTACTTGTATTCTGCTAATTTTACAAGACTTGTTTCTTGCAAATGTGTGACTGAGTTTCAAATAAAATTGATGATGATTAGGTGACTTAAAATGATTGATCAAATATATGTGTGTGGGCTAAGGTCATGTCCGACTCTTTGCAACCCTACGGCTATAGCCCACCAGGCTCCTCTGTCCATGGGATTCTCCAGGCATGGGCAACCCAACTGGAGTGGGTTGCCATGCCCTCCTCCAGGGGATCCTTGTGACGCTGGAATCAAACCCACATCTCTTGGATCTCCTGCATTAGCAGGTGAATTCTTCACCACTAGTGCCACCTGGGAAGCCCTTGATCAAATATATAGTTCTATAAATTAATGATTAGACTATATTATAACTCTAGGTAAAGGAGGAAACAGCAAGAGGAAAACGTTTCTGGACCACAAGAGACTAGCAAGCCTAGCAATCCAGAGGCTTTGAGCTTCTATTAACAGGGCCAAATGCAGTGATAGCCCATTGAGAGGCCTTTCAACAAAATCCTTGTCTTACCTGGGAATGAACATTCCAAGTGCTGTGGGACAAACTAGTCACAAAATGCTTCCCAAACCTTGATCAAAATTAAGACTGAAAGGGAAGGGATTATAAAATAAAGAATATTGCCCACCTCCAGTGCAACAAGAATCAAGTCACTAGCCACCGCAGCTGCTCACCTACAGGACATCTTGAAAGGAATTCTGGGCAAAGATCAGGATGAGACACTTTGGGCTCTGGGAAAACTGGCAGAACTGGTCCTCAGATAGTCAGATATTTTCAAGGAGAAAATTTTATGAATCCGTTTTCTTGCATCTTCCCATAGTTAGAGAAGCACTAAAACCACTAAGAAAGATGTCTGTTCTTCGAGAACAGCAGTAACCTTCTACCAAGATGAGTGCTTGAAAACCGCTTGCCAAAATCACCTGTATACAGACTTCTTCCTTTGCCTCTACAAAAGAGCCCTTAGAGCCTTCTAAAAGGCTATCTCCTGGGTTATAATCCTCAGGTTGGTGCGAATAAAATTTTCCATTTTTTTTCTTAGATTGATTATTGATTAATAGTCAACTGCCTATTTTTCATGGACAACTCTTACTAACTTTAATTTCAAAAAGTGCCCCCCGCCCCAATCCTGACAACACATTCTATCGGGACCACTCACCTTATTCCTGATTACTTAATGGAGTCAGGACTAGAGGTAGGATATAGAGACTGGGGGAGAAAGCAATGGCACCCCACTCCAGTACTCTTGCCTGGAAAATCCCATGGGCGGAGGAGCCTGGTAGGCTGCAGTCTATGGGGTTGCTATGAGTCAGACTTGACTGAGCGACTTCACTTTCACTTTTCACTTTCATGCATTGGAGAAGGAAATGGCAACCCACTCCAGTGTTCTTGCCTGGAGAATCCCAGGGACGGGGGAGCCTGGTGGGCTGCTGTCTCTGGGATCGCACAGAGTCGGACATGACTGAAGCAACTTAGCAGCAGCAGCAGCAGCAGCATAGAGACTGGGAGGAATCTGGCGTGGTTACAGTAGCCTCCCTTTTTGGATGAGGAAGCCACAGCTGTGTTTAAACTATCTCTGGAAGCCTGTGTGTTTTGCTGGCTCTGTCTTTACGCTGTTAACCACCTGGTTATTTTACAGAGTTGGCTGGGGCAGGCCCTTTAGGGAGAAAAACAAATAGAGAACATGCTTCTTGCTCAATCACTATGATTGCATTTATATAGCCTGCCTCCGGCACAGACAATTGTAACCCAAGAAGTCAAGGATCAGAAGAGCTAAAGGTTTTTTTTAGACACATTTATTTAAAATTTGTCATCCATGAACAATAATCTGAGAGAATGAACAACCTCTGAAAAGAGGGTAAAGTCTTCCAAAGACTAAAAGATCTCAGACCATTGTAAACTGAAGCTAGAAGAATACTTGGCACACACTAAAAATTCATGTATTATACCAATGCACACATTCTGAGCATGTCAGGGGTGGCCAGTCTGGGGGCCAGCAGTGTACACGGCAGCCTTTCCAGATCTGAGGGAGGTGTTGACTAAGATAAAAACCACCATGTGAGAGCCATGAGTTTCAGTTTGATTGAAGAACTTACTGAGGACTGTAGCTGGGGAGACAGCCTCTCAGATAGCTCTGAAGAACTGCTCTGAAGAGATCAGGTCAGTATATATGTGATTTTGGCAAAGGGATACATGCATTCAAGCATATGTCTCAGTAGAAGGTCGCTGCTGGTCACGAGGAGCGTGTATTTCAGTTAATAATTTTAGAACTTTTCTAAGTAGAGGAAGATGCAAGAATCCAGGTTCGTAGAAAATTTCTCCTGCAATATTTCTAACTTTCTGAGGGCTCATCTGGCCTGTTTTCCTGGAGCACTGAGTACCTCATCCTGATTTTTGCCCTGAATTCCTTTCAGGGTGTGTTGTAGATCAGCTACTGTAGTGGCTAATGACTTGATTCTTGTAGAATCGGATGGTGGGCAGCATTCTTTATTTATGACAGTTTAGTGGACAGTTTCAGTACAGGGTGGTAAATACAACAGGGAAAGTGTGGGTATCCACAGAAGCAAAGGTCAGCCTTCTGGCCTCAGTAAATTATAGTTTTAAAAAGGTGCATGCTTAGTTGCTCGGTCGTATCCAACCCCATGGACTGTAGCCAGCCAGGCTCCTCTGTCCATGGGATTCTCCAGGCAAGAATACCAGAGTGAGTTGCCATTTCCTCCTCCAGGGGATTTTCCCCACCCAGGAATGGAACCCCCCTCTCCTGCATCTCAGGTGTAAACATTAATTTTTTTAAGTGTGCCTATTTTAAGGTAGACAGACTTGTCGCAGACTCTTATCTGCTGAAGAGGAGAAAGGTCAATCGTTTACAGCTTGAAAATGCGTCACAAACATTTCTTTTGGCAAAAGTTGAAGAAGCAAGGGACTTCCCTGGCCATCCAGTGGTTAAGACTCTGCACTTCCAGGGTAGGGAGTGATGAGGTTCCATCGCTGGTCTGGGGAACTAAGATCCCACAGGCCGCAGGGCTGGTCAAAAGAAAAAGCTTAAGAAACTACCAGAAAATGAGCCTTTTCCAAAGGGAGAGGGAAGTAAAAGAGCCCATTTCTGCGCTCAGTTCCTCCTCCCGTCCCCATCTCGGCCTACCCACCGGCACCTTGCTTACAGACACTCTCTTCCAGGCCTTTGAAATAATTATAACAAAGCTTTGTTTACATTTGGCTTCTCTGCAGAGGGTGAAGGGGGCCGGGCGCCACTGGCAGCCTCTTTCTTTGAGAGATAAGAATGCAGGGCATTCAAGGCTTGCTGAGGGGCTAGGAGTTGTGTTCCTCTCATCTCCCCACAGTGATGCTGGAAGAGTCCGAGACGGGCTCCAGGGGAAATCGGAAAGGCGAGCACACCCTGAGCCAGGGATTCTCGCTTGACGCAGAGAAAGTAACCCGCGAGGGCTCCTATATGTGCGCCCTCGAAGGGTTCAGTTTCATTCTGATGGGCAGGGCGGTGAACTGGGCGTCAGGCACTAACTCTGACCTTGATCACCATCCGCTGAAAGCGGCTGAGCACACTATAAGAGAAGCACAACTGGATGGTTCCCCCAGCTCGGGGGACCTCGCGGCAACCCCGCGCCGAGGGCGAAGCTGCCGCCGGTTCTTTCAGGACCGAGCGCTTGAGTGGCGGCGCTTCAAGGACTGAGCCCCAGGCACCCAGAGCGATGCGCACGGGCGGCACCTTCTGGAAAACTAGCCCTCGAGCCCGCACGACGCCTCGCTGGAAGCTCCCGGCCACGGGGGTTCTGCAGACGCCTCGGGGGACCCCGGAGTCCTGCCTGGGCCCGGGAGGCCCGGAACCGAGGGTCTTGGCTTTGGCGAGCTGGGCGGTGCGGGGCGCGCTCCCCTGGACCCACCGCAGAAGTTCTTCTCTGAGTCTGCGCCCACAGCATCTCCAAAGCTGTGCACGGACGTCAGCGAGAGCCCCTTGGTGTCTGCGAACACCACCCGCTTCCTGGGCCTTCGGGCTTCGGTAGATGGTGCCGGACAGGAGCGGAAGGCCGGCCGGGGCCGCGGATCCCCGTGGCCGATCCGCGAGGGTGCGCGCCGGCCGAGGCAGAGATGCATGGGGCGGCGCGCGGTCGACCGGGACCTTTGAAAAGAGGGGGGAAAGGCCTTCTGATGACAGGGCCGAAGGGCCAGCCTTTCCCGGCTGCAGCCCGCCGCCCCCGACCCCTCGTCCCACCACCGTCCTTCTACCCCACTGGGTTCCCGGCCCACCGCGTCGGATGAAACTGGACACGGAGAGGGTCGGTCAGAGCCGGGCAGAGCGCGGCAGGCCCAGCGAGCTGTCACGTTCAGGAGCGCTTACCCCGCCTCGGGACCGGGCGGCAGCGGTGGCAGAGATGTCGCTCCTCCGGTCTGAGACCAGGTGCCCCCCGCAGCAACTATTTATATGATCCTGACCCCCCAGAGAATCAGCTGTACTGAGGCCACTGCGGGGGCAGCCTATCAGAAAAGTCTTTCGTGTCAAACGTTGGGGGAAATGGAAAAGGATGTGACAAGGAGCAAGCGTGACTCAGACACTGTGCCCAGGCGATGGCACTACGTCTCTGACTTGGCAGGTTCAGGGTCACCTGTGGGAAGGCGAGTATTACCGGTAACGGGATGAGCCCTTTGGGCTGTAAACAGATGGGCTTTCAGGAATGGGAGGCTTGCCCAGGGCTCACGGCACTCTCCGCCCCTTCTGTGGCTGAGCCAGCCTCGCCCCCTTTTCCTTAGACTTCCTCAAGCTGCCCGTTTTCTGGCTGCTTTTCTCCACCACGGTTTCCTCCCAATCACACTTCTGTTACTGACTTCTCTCCCCGTGTTGGATTCTCTGTTGACCTACTACCTTGTACTTGTGTGTGTGTGTGTGTCTTTCAAGGAGGCCATACCTGGACCCGTACTGAGAGCTGGCAGAGAGACCTGGGCAAAGACCTCTGGTTCAGGCACTTGTGGCCAGAGTTACAGGGTCGTAGGATACAAAGTAGATTGATAAGGCATCCCACCTGTGTACCTGGATGGTACTCCCGGACTCTGAGCCTCTGTTGGACAGGCTCAGATTGTGTCAAGTGGTGGAGAGACCCCCCTGAAGCTTACCCCTTTAGCTTTAATGTACCCCAAGTCCTCAACACTCATACTTTCCTGGAAATCTAGTTTGTAGGCTGATGATTTGGAAGGGATGGGATTTGATTTTGTGCCCCTCTGCCATAAGGATGGTGTCATCTGCATATCTGAGGTTATTGATATTTCTCCCTGTAATCTTGATTCCAGCTTGTGCTTCATCCAGCCAGGCATTTCGCATAATGTACTCTGCATATAAGTTAAATAAGCAGGGTGACAATATACAGCCTTGACATACTCCTTTCCCAATTTGGAACCAGTCTGTTGTTCCATGTCCAGTTCTAACTGTTGCTTCTTGACCTGCATACAGATTTCTCAGGAGGCAGATCAGGTGGTCTGGTATTCCCATCTCTTTCAGAATTTTCCAGAGTCTGTTGTGATCCACACAGTCAAAGGCTTTGGCGTAGTCAATAAAGCAGAAGTAGATGTTTTGCTGGAACTCTCTTGCTTTTTTGATGATCCAGCGGATGTTGGCAATTTGACCTATGGTTCCTCTGCCTTTTCTAAAACCAGCTTGAACATCTGGGAGTTCACAGTTCATGTATTGTTGAAGCCTGGCTTGGAGGGTTTTGATCATTACTTTTCTAGTGTGTGAGGTGAGTGTAATTGTGCGGTAGTTTGAGCATTCTTTGGCATTGCCTTTCTTTGGGATTGGAATGAAAACTGACCTTTTCCAGTCCTGTGGCCACTGCTGAGTTTTCCAAATTTGCTGGCATATTGAGTGCAGCACTTTCACAACATCATCTTTTAGGATTTGAAATAGCTCAACTGGAATTCCATCACCTCCATTAGCTTTGTTGGTAGTGATGCTTCTGAAGGCCCACTTGGCTTCACATTACAGGATGTCTGGCTCTAGGTGAGTGATCACACCATCGTGATTATCTGGGTCATGGGAAGATCTTTTTCGTATAGTTCTTCTGTGTATTCTTGCCACCTCTTCTTAATATCTTCTGCTTCTGTTAGGTCCTTACCATTTCTGTCCTTTAGTGAGCCCATCTTTGCGTGAAATGTTCCCTTGGTTTCTCTAATTTTCTTGAAGTGATCTCTAGTCTTTCCCTTTCTGTTGTTTTCCTCTATTTCTTTGCATTGATCACTAAGGAAGGCTTTCATATTTCTCCTTGCTATTCTTTGGAACTTTGCATTCAAATGGGTACATCTTTCCTTTTTTCCTTTGTGAGCTTCTTGATGAAAGTGAAAGAGGAGAGTGAAAAAGTTGGCTTAAAACTCAACATTCAAAAAACTAAGATCATGGCATCCGGTCTCATCACTTCATAGCAAATAGATGGGGAAACAATAGAAACAGTGATATACTTTATTTTGGGGGGCTCCAAAATCACTGCAGATGGTGGCTGCAGCCATGAAATTAAAAGATGCTTGCTCCTTGGAAGAAAAGCTATGATGAACCTAGACAGCATAATAAAAAGCAGAGACATTACTTTGCTAACAAAGGTCTGTCTAGTCAAAGCTATGTCTTTTCCAGTAGTCATGTATGGATGTGAGAGTTGGACTATAAAGAAAGCTGAGCACTGAAGAATTGATGCTTTTGAACTGTGGTGTTGCAGAAGACTCAAGAATCCCTTGGACTGCAAGGAGATCCAATCAGTCAATCCTAAAGGAAATCAGTCCTGAATACTCATTGGATGGACTGATGAAACTGAAACTTCAAAACTTTGGCCACCTGATGGGAAGAATTGACTCACTAGAAAAGACCCTGATGCTGGGAAAGATGGAAGGCAGGAGGAGAAGGGGACGACAGAGGATGAGATGGTTGGATGGTATCATCAACTCAATGGACATGAGTTTGAGTAAGCTCCGGGAGTTGGTGATGGACAGGGAAGCCTGGCATGCTGCAGCCATGGGGTCACAAAGAGTCGGATACAACTGAGCGACTGAACTTAACTGTGCCCCTCTGACCATCTTGTTGTGGCTTCTTTGTCCTTGGAAGTTGGATATCATTTTTGGTAGGTTCCAGTGACTGAACAATAACAACAAAGTGTTTTTTTGGGGTTTTTTTTTTGTCGATGGTTGTTCAGCAGTGAGTTATGATTTTTGTGTTTTCCTAAGAAGAGGTGAGCTCCTGTCCTTCTACTCCACTATCTTGTCTCTTTCCGGGTTCTTACCTTGGGCATCCTTCTCAGTCTCCTTTGCAGACCCAGTACACTGTCCCTACCCCTTAAGCTTTAATGTACCCCGAGTCCTCAGCCCTCACATTTTCCACTTTATACCTTCCTGCCCCACCCCCACCCCAACTTTCTACCTTTTCCTTGGGTGTGTTAATCTGATTTTGACAATATTCAATTGCTCTCCTATGCTAACTCCCAAGTCTGTGCCTTTAGCCTGGAACTTTCTCTTGTGCTCCAGACTCCTAGATAATGATTCACTCTTTGATCTGGGTGGTGGTAACTCAGGTATGTCCCTTGTATAACTTTCTGTATATGTGTTTTATTTCAATCAATCATAAGTTTGTTTGTTTGTTTTTTAAAGGAAGGAGGCTGTTAATTATAAAATTGTTTGGAGATTTTATTCTTACAAAACAGCCTCAAAGTATATATAGGCAATGTGCATTTTTTACTTACTATATAGTGGACATCTTTTCATATTAGTATAGACGTAACCCATTTTTCACCCTAGTGCGTGGGATTCCATCATCTCAGTCTACTGTACTCTGCTACAGACATTTAAGTGGTTCTCAATGTTTTTGGCTAATGAAATAGTCCAACCAACAGTCTTGTATACGTAAATTTGTGTACACGTGTGAGAATTTCTTCATGACAGATAGAATGAAGACTGTTAGTTCAAAGGTACATTTAAAAAATTCTGTAAGTATGGCCAAATTGCCTCCAGAAAGGCTGTGTAAATTTATAATTCCACCAATAACCTTGAATTGCCTTTTTCCTGTACCCTCACCATCACTAAAAATGATCAAACTTTAAATACTTGCCAATATGATAGGTGGAAACTATCTCATGATTGTTTTGATTAAACAAAAATAGTAGTAGTATTTTTTCATGATTTATTGGCCATTTCCTTTTCAATCAAATGCATATTCCAATCTCTGGCCAATTTTTCTAGTAAACCATTTGTATATTTTTAGATTAAGTGATAGTAGCTCTTAGGTTAATAAATGATATTGGCAGAGTGGGCTAGCTAGCTGGAGGAAAATAAAGGTAGAATTCTACTTCACACCAAAAATAACGGAAGAATTTAAGAAACTATAAATTGTAAGAAAGAATTATAGGAGAATATTTGAATAGTTTTGGGGTGTGAGAAACTTTGTATGGCAGATGACACCATAAAAAAATCAACAGAACAAAAGACTAGTAAAATGTATTCGGAAATATTTGACCAACCAAGGTTATATTACCACTTCCTGAGTCAGGTTCGATCCTTTGTATTTTCTTAGAAAATCAGCTATTTCCTCTCAACTTTAAACTTAAATTTAATGATATGAGTTAGGCATAATGTTTTATTAATTTTTTTAAAAAGTTCCTTGTTATCTGCAGTCCTTTATTTTCATTATTATTATTTTTTTTTTTGTTACACTGGGTCCTCCTTGCTTCTAGCAGGCAATGAGCAGGGCTTGCTCTGGTTGCGGGGGCTATTCTCTAGTCGCGATGCACAGATTTCTTATTGCTGTGACTTCTCTTGTTGCAGAGCAGGTGCTCGGGTAGCTGTGGCATGTGGGCTTAATAGTTGTGGGGGGTGGGCCCAGCTGCCCTGTGGCGAATGGAATCCTTCCAGACCAGGGATCAAACTCTTGCTTCCTGCATTGGCAGGAGGATTCTTAACCACCAGACCACCAGGGAAGTTCTCTGCAGTCCTTTTATTATTCCTAATATACTTTACTTGTGTTTTCTATTTTTTTTCATGATCAGATGAGGTTTTCTTAAATTTTATAGGCAGTGATTTTCTTTTGTCTAGTTCATGATTTTTTGTTTTCATTTTATGATTTTCCCCTTTTCTTTTTCTACTTTGTTTCTACTTTCTTCAGTGGAATACTTTATTTATTTTCCATCTTTTACGTTTTCCAAGAAATGCATTTGGGTGTACATTTTTCACAGAAAAACCAGGACATTTTTATGTGCAGTACTCTCATGGCCATTTAATTTTAAATAGGCTCTAATTTCCACTTCAGTTTTCTCTTTGACACAAGAATTGTTTTGAAGAGTGTAATTAAAATTTCTAAGGGATTATATTGGGGTGAGGATGCACTTTTCATGTTGCTTTTGTGTCTTGGGTCATCCTTCATCCTTTCTTCCTTATGAGACAAATATTTATGGATCCCTACTGTGTGCTAAACAATGTGTTTGCTGCTCCAGTACAAAGGTGAACAAAACCGGCAAGGTTGCTGATCACCTTGGGGTTTAATTTCTAGCATGCAGAAAACCTGGAATTTATTAAAATTTTCTTTGTTGGCTAGTATGTGAACAAATTTTCTTTAAAAAGCAAGTGTTTTCTCAGTTTGTTCAAATAAGGTTCCTCCACTTGATCTTCAGATTCTGAGAAAAGAGAGTTCAAGTCTCCTGTGATGATTGTATTTTTGTCAAATTCAAATATTCTCCCAGAGTTTAGGCTTCATATTTTTGTAACAGTATCTTATTTGGTGCGTGAAGCACTAATATATCTTCTCAGTGATTTCATCTCATATCAGTCGATGATAAACCTCTTTATCCTAACTAGTATTTTTTGCCTTGCAGTCTATGTTAACAATGCTATTGGGACTTCTATTTTGCTTTGTCAGTATCAGTCTGTTACAGCTTTGTTTATTTCTCTATTATCCACTTTTCCACTATGTTAAATGTTGAGTTATTTGGGGGAACAGAAAGCAGTTGGACTGTGCTTTTCTAGATTTGACCTCTTTTTATCTTGCCCTTTCAGAAAGCTCTGTTTTCGGTTGACCTATATTGTGTAAATTTGTTTTTCTCTGTTTATATTGGCTGATGCCAAGTATCTAGCTCAGCATGATCCTGGCACTGCTATCAGAGCTCAATTAGATTGCAAGAGCAGTTTCACAGGCAATTATCTAGACCTCCTTTATCAGGATTTCGTGCATTTATCCTGCATGCCTTAGACCTCTTGAATCTGTTCAACACAGAAATATACCTGCACACACACGAATATCCCAAAGTCTTAAAGATTCTAAAAATCCTTCACCCACAAAGAGACCCTGACTTGGAGGGAGATATTCAACCAGAGTGAGAACTGGAAAAGAGCTCCTACACACTAAGTGACCTCACTATTCAACACAGGTTTTCCACGGGGCAGCTGGGAAGCATAGCCTGTGTGTGAGCTGCCTGAAGAGCAGGAGGCCAGAGCATAAACCCAGTGGACAAGCAGCATGGGATCAATCGGGAAAAGACAACTGAACTTCTGAGTCCGAAGGGCTGGGTTCCAGTCTTGGCCAAACCTCCTCCTGATGATTATGGAAAAGCCATGATATATCTTCCGATGGGACAGTGACACCTGTGACAATGTACAGGAAGAAGGCAGGGCTTCCCTTGTGGCTCAGAGGTTACAAATCCGCCTGCCAACCCAGGAGACATGGATTCAACCCCTGGTCCAAGAAGATCCCACGTGTCTCAGAGCACCTAAGCCTGTGTGCCGCAACTGTTGAACCTGCGCTCTAGAGCCTGGGAGCCTCAACTACTGAGCCCGTGTGTCCCAACTACGGAAGCCACGCACTCTAGAGCCCGTGCTCCGAAACAAGAGAAGCCAGCACAATGAGAAGTCTGTGCACGGCAACGAAGAGTAGCCCCCACTTGCCACAACTAGAGAAAAGTCAGAGCAGCGACGAAGACCCAGCACAGCCAAAAATAAATAAATAAAATAAAACTTTTAAAAAGAAAGCAATAATTGATTAACCGTTTCTACGTGCAAAATATTTTGGAATTCTCAAAACCCCTTCCGTACTTCACCTTACTTTTCCCTTACAACAACCTTGTTATGGTGTTATTTTGTTATCCCTATTTTACAGATAAGGAAGTCATTTCTCCAATATTCCTGAGTTAATAAAAGTGCATATGTAGGGCTTGAGCTTAGTTTTCTAACTGCAAATTCCATGCTAATGCTTCTAGCTTGATGGCCCATCCAGGTGGTATGGATTTGATTATATTGCTAGTGCATACCTCCTACCATCTTGTGATTTCTTCTGTACACCTTTGGATGTAGAATATCTTTTTTTTTTTTTTGTGGATTCCAGACTTTTCTTTTTAATTGATGGTTGTTCAGCAGTTAATTGTAATTTTGGTGTGCTCGTGAGAAGATGTGAGTTCAGGGTCCTCCTACCTTGCCATCTTGCTTCCAACTCTCTGCCCAGGATCATTTTTGACAACCAAAAGGCACCTTCAGATGTAAGGAATTATATTGATTTTCTGAAAGAGGTATGTATGGGACACGAAACCTGCAGAGGACTGTTGGGCTGCAGGCAGATGGAAAACTGGAAGGCAACTCATATTTTCTGGTCTGGTCTTTTGTAAGTGTTAGGTGAACAAATATTTATACCTTTCAGGGCAGAAAAACATCTATTCATTGGCATCTCCAAGACCATAGCTTCTGTGACCTTCTGGACCACTCCAGTTAACTTGATGAGAAAAGGCCATTTCTTCAGGACACAATATAGGTCTCTTTCCTCTTCATAAAAGACCTAGGTTGGGCTTATGTTACTCTCCTGACTCTGGTCTATGTATGTTCCAAGCATGCTACCTCATGCTTTAGAAAAGCAGTTTGATTTTTACCAGACTCCATTGTTTTCCTCCTAGGGTCATAATATTAGAAAATTTTCGTCTTTTAACATTCATTAAAAAAAACAAACAAACTTGCTTAATTCCTTCCTTCTCTTTTCAGTTTGTTTCCTAACCATTTCCTCCTGAATTTTTATCCCACAAAACTAATTTGCCCCTTAAAAACCAGGATCAAATTGGGTCATCAGATCTAGTTTATGCCTTGAATTACAACATGCAAACTGATATCTTGTCATTGATCATCATGTCCAGATCCCCAGAGGTTCTGGTTCATTCACTAAATGGAGCAGCTTCTAAGCCACCATGCTTGGCTCTGAGTCACAAGCAGTGAGGCCCTTCCTGGGTGAGAGGGGACAGTCTTATGCCTTTCTTAGAGGCCCCCAGGGATGGACATTTCATGAATCCCTTCTTTGCTGTCTTAAGCTTGGGGCAGTAAAGCAAAATACCACGGACTGGGCGACTTAAACAACATTTACTTCCCATAATTCTAGAGGCTGGAAGACTTGGGTCAGGGTGCCAGTGTGGATGGGTTCTGATGAGAGCCCTCTTCCTGACTTGTACATTGCTGCCTCCTTGCTATGTCCTTACATGGTGGAGAGAAGTATGGCTTTGGTCTCCTCCTCTTCTTGTAATAGCACTAATCCCATCATAGGCGCTCCATCCTCATGACCTCAACTATACCTAATTACCTCCCCAAAGACCCCATCTCCAGGGGACTTCCCTGGTGGTCCAGTGGTTAAGAATCTGCTTTGCAATGCAGGAGACTTCAGATCTGACCCATGGTCAAGGAACTAAGATCCCACATACCACAGAGCAACTAAGCCCACACACCACAACTAGAGAGTCTGTGGGCTGCAACGAAGGATTTCACGTGCCATAACCAAGACCTGACACAGCTAAATAAATAAATAAATATTTTTACAAAAAGTCTCCATCTCCAAATACCAAGGAGCTTCCACACATGAATTTTGCTGGTGGGGTGAGGGAGACACAAACCTTTGGTCCATAATAGTCTCCAGTTTATACTTTTAATCTTTGTAATTCAGAGACTTCTTCATGTTCAGAGAACATTTCTTTTAAAATATAATTTTATTATTCTCTGGTCCTTTTAAAGAATGAACTACTATTTAGCATTACTCTAAAAATTATTTATTTTAGGGATATATATATATATATATATACACCTCGTGTGTGTGTTCATTATTTAAGCTAAACAATTCCTTTCCTTATTATGGCCTGTTTTCTATGCATTTGGTCATTTTACTCAATCATTTAACTCTAACATAGAAAGGGAAGCATATGCACAAATATTTTCTTGGTGTTATTATTTTAGGTTGGTGGGATTTTAGGTAATTTTCATTTTCTTCTCTCAGCTTTTCTTTTCAAACTATTTACCAGACATACATATTTTAGTAATTTAAATAACTAAACTTAAAAACTAAAAGCTATTCAGATGATTTTATCATTTTGATACTGATTTTATCAGTATGATTTTAGGACTGAAACAAATGTACAGACTAATGGGAAAGGACAGGCAAGCAAGAAACACACACACAGTTGGAATCTGACAGTCTTAGAAGTCAGAGGGAAACACACATATGCGCACACCTCTCAAAGTAGTGTTGGAATCTGTGGACCTTGCTGGTCATTGGAAGCCAGCTGCCGTTTTCAGTTGTAGGAGCCAGCAAATCTCATTTTTCCTAAAGCTAATTCAGGGTGACTTTTATCACTTACAGCCAGAATCCCTATTCTCTACCCTTGTCTCATGGTTAGCTCATCCATCCCAGAACGTCAGCCTCACCTGAGTGCTGATGAATTCCATATCCCACTCCAGACCAGATCTCTTTCCTGAATACATCCCAGACACTTAGGCTCCTACAGCATCTTCCCCTTTCATATCCCATGAAATCATCAAGCTCATGATGTTCACGGCATCATCACTTTCTTTACTCACTTCCACCTTACAAATCTGTTCAATGTTATCCATCCTGTATCAATGAACAGCATTGTTTTCACAGTTACCCAGATCAGATGGGTAGCTAGCCTTTTTTTTCCACTCTAGTTCCGCCCACTTCCAATCTAAGTGCTCATCCTCCTGCCTTAGACTTGCTCTTTGCTAATGTTCTTTTTCAAATCTCCAACATTACTCTCTATTCCTTCTAGATCCTCCCTGGAAGGTTTGCATTCATCTTGTTTAACCTCATGAGGATGGTTGGCTTCCAGTCTATTAATTCCACCATCTGGAGGATGTGAATCTGTTACCTGTTTCCTCTATTGGTTTCATCCTCACATGCCCAGTTATCTCTCTGCTACATACTGTATTTGACAGATTATGCATAGGGACTTCCCTGGTGGTCCAGTGGCTAAGACTTCATGCTTCCAATAGAAGGGGCCTGGGTTCAGTCCCTGGTCAGGGAACAGATAAGAGTTTGTAGGCTATAATGAAAGATCCTGCATGCCGCATGTAAGACCTAACACAGCCAAATAAATCCATAAATATTTCTAAATAAAAATCATGCATAGAAATCAGCTTCCCTGGTGGCAGAGTGGTAAAGAATCTGCCTGCCAATGCAGGAGATACAGGTTTGATCCCTGGATCAGGAATATCCTAGGAGAAGGAAATGGCAACCCACTCCAGTATTCTTGCCAGGAAAATCCCATGGACAAAGGGCTCTGGCAGGCTAGAACTCACACAACTGCAAAGAGTCGGACATGATTTAGTGACACACACATGCATAGAAATTATTTAAGGCCTAGAATGTTCTCTTTCCTCAGAGACTATTTTAGTGCAGTCAGGTGCCTGGATTGCTTTAATCTAATTTACAATTTTGAAATTTTCAGGACCATCTACTGGATTCCAGGCTGCTAAGGTCTCTGTGTCAGGGGCTGGTGTCCTAATTCACCTGTGCTTCTAGAGCCTGATTCTGAGCCCAGGGTGGTTAACCAGAACTCTCAGCCTTCACAGGCCCAATTATTTCCCCCTGGTTCCACCAGGCCAGGGCTGCTTAACCTTTTCTATCCCCTTGGCAATTTGATGAAACTGTGGACACCGTCTCAAAACAATATTTTTAAAAACCTGAAATATGTAGAGAACAAAATATAAAAAAAGAAATCAAAGGGGGAAAAATTAAAATATATGACATTACAAAGGAATCCCACTACATTGAATAGAGTTATTAAAACATTTAAAAAACCTTTTGATAGTCATACATGGATTTCTTTATTAAAGCATTAAACAGCAAATTCAAGCAGTGGGTCTAAAAGTGACTGCAATTTAGAAATAGTGATGAATGTAAATGACATTGTGAGATACAGCCATAAATATAGTGTGAAAATAGCTGATTTCTGTTGGTGACAAAATTGCAGGAATACAAATTCGTGAGGCTTGTGGCCCAGACTCACAGTAGAAGGAAAATCCAAGTCTCATTTAGAGGTGAGTGAAAAGAAAGTCGAAATTTTCTTCTTAACCAGGTTCATGGACCCCTGAGCCACCTGCTCATGAACCCCAGGTTTAGGGTCACTGCCTCTGCTGTCAGAAGCACTGCTGGGTCATGGCTACCATGTTGCCTTGTTAACACTGGACTCACCCGTCCTGACCTGTTTCCGCCCCGGATCTTGTGCAACAATTCCTCACTAGCTCATTGGCCATTTGATGTCTGTAGACAAATGCTTTCTCTATTTTGTCTGATCTGTAAATTGTCTTCAGCATGAGAGGTGACCCCAGAGATGCTGGCCCATCACCACGTGTCTCCACCTTTACAGGCTGCTGGGTCCTTATTCTCCTCACCTGGATGGCCAGCATGGCCACTGGCTTCTAACCCTATAGTCTGCCCGCCATTCTCTGCAGTCCCCAGGGGGATTTTTCTAAATGCAGATCAGATTTCTAAAAATGTAAATCTGACCATATCAGTTCTTAAGGTCTTTCAAAGGCTTCCAGATGTTTCAGTGCAAAAATTCAGATTTTTTTGAGCACAGTAAACCAGACCCCTGTAAGATTCCTATGTCATGTAAATCTTACAAGTCTCCTAGGAGACCCTGTAAGACGGGTGCTCTCATCCTATTCTCTTGCCAAGCCCCACTCCTTGGGGGCCCAGAATGATCTGTGTGCTTAGAGGCTCCTGTGCCTCTAACACATGGCATTTCCACCCGAAACAGCCATTACCTCTTCCCCCCTTGGCCTGGCTAACTCCTTGAGTGTTTCAAGTCCTGGCTCAGGCATCACCCACTTCTGGGAAACTTTTGCTATGTCTTCATCTTTGGAGGTCTTCTTATGCTCTTTCTTAACACTCCTTGCCCGTTCTTACGTTTGTAAAAGCGTGTCATCTGTGATTTGCGCTCTGGTTGGTCTGTCTCACTAGACCATAGGCTGTTTCAGGTCATGCGGCGTCCTTGCTCTGAACGCACAAGGGCACAAGTGGGTTACACACCCCAGTGTCTGGCCCTGTGGGTTCATGGACCAACTGAATGCAGTTAAACTTGGCAACTACTTATATGGGTTGCCTCACTGATCTGACCTATCCCCTCTTTCTAGAGTTCTAAAGAGGCAGGACTCTACAACTCTTGTCTTTATTACCACTTTTCTTCCTGCGCCTCACTTAAGAATTTGTGTTCTGTGAAATGGCTCATTCTCATACGGCATTGTTTTTGTGTTTTTTTAAACGGCTGTGCATTGCTGAGAGAGCTTTTCTCTAGAAAACGGGCTACTCTCTAGTTGCGGTGCACAGGCTCTCATTGCGGTGGCTTCTCTTATTGTGGAGAATGGGCTCTAGGGCACACAGGCTTCAGTAGCCACGGCACGTGGGCTCAGCAGGTTCGGCTCCTCAGCTCCGGAGCACAGGCTCAGTAGTTGTGTTGCATGGGCTTAGTCGCTCTGCGGCAAGTGGGATCGTCCCAGATCAAGGATCAAACCCGAGTCTCCTGCATTGGTAGGTGGATTCTTTACCACTGAGCCACCAGGGAAACCCCCTCACGTAGGTATTTTGAAAATTAGGAACTTGAGGTTGCTCATATATGCCCAAATGACTATGCTGTGCTTATTTATTCTTTACTTAATTCTCCCTGGGGTCGTTTTTTAAATTAAGACAAAATAAAATAGAAAAGCTGGAGGTATGAAAAGGAGATCAGTATTTAGGGAAAGATCCAGGCCAAGGTCACAGGAAGCTGAGATAAGACAGTGAAACAGGAATTGCCTCTGAGCCCCGTGTTAGGAAGGCTGAAAGGGAAAGTGATGGGACTCATCTGCATGATAAAAAAGAAACATATGCATTTGAAGAGGCAAACGTTTATGGCACTAAATTTTAAGAAAAATGTATTACACTACACGGATCCTCATAAAGAAAAGAATGGGTCATGTGACTGAGTGAGTGAGTGAGAGTCGCTCAGTTGTGTCCAACTCCGCGATCCCATGACTGTAGCCTGCCAGGCTCCTCTGTCCATGGAATTTTCTCCAGGTAAGAATACTAGAGTGGGTTGCCATTTCCTTCTCCATGTGACTGACAGTGTCTTCAATTGTAATTTTCAGAAGACAGGAAGATGTTGTTCACAGGGCTATGTCTTTGCTGAAAGCAAGGAACTTATACATTAGCTCAGGGATGTTGCTCTCTGGGTTTCCCTGGTGGTTCAGAATCCACCTGCCAATGCAGGAGATACAGGTTTGATTCCTGGTAAGGAAGATCCCTTGGAGTAGGAAATGGCAACCCACTCCAGTACTCTTGCCTGGGAAATCCCAGGGATAGAGGAGCCTAGAGGGCTACAGTCCATGGGGTTGCAAAGAGTCGGACACTCTGCAGTGAAAAGGAAAAAAGAGGAATGAGTTTTTCTCTTTCCCTTTCCTGAGAGCAAAGAAGATAAAGAGAACAGTGAGCAGGCCTGACTTTTCCTAGTTTTTACTTTAACTGTAAAATGTGTAAAACTTGCATGTCTGTTAGTTTGGTTTTCTGCCCCCTAACTCTGCAGGAACTACAATTCACACTTTTTCCTTTGACTCTATGCTAAATATATCCCCTATCTGGTGTTTACACTTACAACACCTTTCCCCTTGTAGTTACATATCAGAAAGGCCACAGAGCCAGCCAATTGCCAGACTCAATTACTGATGCCAGTCAGTAACTGCTCCTTTACCAGACTGTGGAGGGTGGGGGATCCTGGCGACCAGCAACCACCGGCCACTCCTCCAGGCCAGGTCATCTCTTGTCCCCTGCTGGGTCCTGAGCGCTAGAGAGGTCTGCCTGGCACACAGCAGGTGCTCACTAACAACCTTGAGGGGGTACCTGGTCCCCTATTTTACACAAGGGGACACTGAGGCTCAGGCCTCCCGCCCCCACTTTCAGGCCAGGCTTATCTGGGAGAGACCCATGGGGGGCAGTTCAGTTCAGTTCAGTTGCTCAGTCGAGTTTGACTCTTTGCGACCCCATGGGCTGCAGCACGCCAGGCCTCCCTGTCCGTCACCAACTCCTGGAGTTTACTCAAACTCATGTCCATTGAGTCGGTGATGCCATCCAACCATCTCATCCTCTGTCATCCCCTTCTCTTCCCGCCTTCAGTCTTTCTCAGCATCAGGGTCTTTTCAAATGAGTCAGTTCTTTGCATTAGGTGGCCAAAGTATTGGAGTTTCAGCTTCAGCATCAGTCCTTCCAAAGAATATTCAGGACTGACCTCTGGATGGACTGGTTGGGTCTCCTTGCAGTCCAAGGGACTCTCAAGAGTCTTCTCCAACTCCACAATTCAAAAGCATCAATTCTTTGGCATTCAGCTTTCTTTATAGTCCGACTCTCACATCCATACATGATCACTGGAAAAACCATAGCTTTGACTAGATGGACCTTTGTTAGCAAAGTAATGTCTCTGCTTTTTAATATGCTGTCTAGGTTGGTCATCACACTTCTTCCAAGGAGCAAGCGTCTTTTAATTTCACGGCTGCAGTCACCATCTGTAATGATTTTGGAGCCCCCCCAAAATAAAATCAACCACTGTTTCCACTATTTCCCCATCTATTTGCCATGAAGTGATGGGACCAGATGCCATGATCTTAGTTTTCTGAATGTTGAGCTTTAAGCCAACTTTTTCACTCTCCTCTTTCACTTTCATCAAGAGGCTCTTTAGTTCTTCTTCGCTTTCTGCCATAAGGGTGGTGTCATCTGCATATCTGAGGTTATTGATATTTTTCAAGCAATCTTGATTCCATCTTGTGCTTTATCCAGCCTGGCATTTCGCATGATATACTGTGCATATAAATTAAATAAGCAGGTGACAATATACAGCCTTGACATACTCCTTTCCCAATTTGGAACCAGTCTGTTGTTTCACGTCTGGTTCTGTTACTTCTTGACCTGTATACAGATTTCTCAAGAGGCAGGTCAGATGGTCTGGTATTTCCATCTTTTAAAGAATTTTCCACAGTTTCTTGTGATTCACACAGTCAAAGGCTTTGGCATAGTCAATAAAGCAGAAATAGATGTTTTTCTGGAACTCTCTTGCTTTTTCAATGATCCAGTGGATATTGGCAATTTGATCTCTGGTTCCTCTGCCTTTTCTAAATCCAGCTTGAACATCTGGAAGTTCACGGTTCACATACTATTGATGCCTGGCTTGGAGAATTTTGAGCATTACTTTACTAGTGTGTGTGGTGAGTGCAATTGTGAGGTAGTTTGAGCATTCTTTGGTATTGTCTTTTTTTGGGATTGGAATGAAAACTGACCTTTCCAGTCCTGTGGCCACTGCTGAGCTTTCCAAATGGGGGGCATGTCACCTGCAAACGCATGTTTTCATTAGCAACTTGAACTGTTGACTGATGAATGTTTATGACTATCTTTGAAACAGCACAAGGGGAAGAAATCAGGATCTCATCACCTTTCTTCTTCATCCAACTCCTGATAGCCAGCCCTTGCTTATATGAGCCCCGAGATTTCTTATGGAGCTGGGCACACAGTTCTTGAGGCGTGAACCTTCTGTGTTCCACTCTCTGCCAGCTGAGAATAAAAGCCACCTTTCTATTTCCTCCAAACTCTGTCTCCATATTTTTTTATTTGGCTTCAGTGGGCAGAGAAAGCCAAGATTTTGGCCAGCAATAATACAACTGAGTGACTAAACAACAACCGTCGCTTTCTGGGATCAAGTTTGATACGGAAATAAAACTTGAGAAGCAAGAGAGACAGATGGATGGCACTGCCCTTAATATGTTTCTTGTTTCCTTTATTAAACTGTGGGCATGCTGTGGCTAGCCGCCTGTTCATGACTTGAGTTCACAAAATGCAGACTTGAGGTGGTTTATTGGAGATCAAAAAGTTTTAGATATGAGAAGATGACAGATTTTATGATCTTTTATAAAAATAAAGGAGGAAGGCTATAGTCTTATTCAGACTGAAGGCCAACGACTCCGTCTTGAGGGCAGCCATGCCTGCACACAGAGCTAAGCTATTGCTGTTTGTTAGCAAATGAAGTCAGGTGAAGCATATGCTATTTTTCATTTAGGTTATTCATTGGAAGGACTGATGCTGAAGCTGAAACTCCAATACTTTGGCCACTTGATGTGAAGACTTGACTCATTGGTAAACACCTTGATGCTGGGAAAGATTGAAGGCAGGAGGAGAAGGGGACGACAGAGGATGAGATGGTTGGATGGCATCACTGACTCAATGAGCATCGGTTTGAGCAAACTCAGGGAGACAGTGAAGGACAGGGAGGCCTGGCGTGCTGCAGTCCATGAGGTCACAAAGAGTCGGACACGACTGATCGACGGAACAACATGCCCAAATCATCTTGTTGGCACCAGTTGCTATTGTTAGCAAGTCCAAACTCACTCTGCTCACCACACAACAGGCCAATGAATTCAAGAGACAAGGGGTTGAAGCAAGGAAGAGACTTAAATATGAGAGTTAGCTGACCAAGAAGATGTCAGGCTGGTGCCTCAAAATAACCACCTTAGAGGGGTCTGGATGCCAGGTTCTTTTATAGATCAGAGATGGGCGGCGGGTGAAGAAGCAAAGTAAAGTTTCCATTCATCTTGCAAACATCACCTAGAATGGCAGGCCTCAGGCAGGAGTATATATTAATATCTTCCTTTCTGCCAGCTGCAGGTGGACAGGGTTCTGAATAAAGGCACTTTAGTTGAACAGTCAGGCAGAGGGGCAGGATTCTCTGAGGCAGGCCCTTCTCTATGATTATAGTAACAGAAGCAATGAAAAGCAAGTCAAAGAAGCAGTTCCAACATGGGGTCAGAACTGGCTTCTTTTCTGCAACACAATTACTGTGGAATTATTTATATCTTACTTAATTCGCCCAAAGAATTCTGGTGGAACTTGAATAAAGATTAACTAGTAAACGTGTAAGTATGAGAAAGAAATTAGGAACCATTTAGGGAATGAGAAAGGACAATTTAAGCAGGAAGCTGGAGTACAATGCTAAGACTAGAGCTTACTTTATAGGATTGTTATGAGGATTAAACAAACTAACTTGTGGAGGGCAATCAGTTCACTGTCTAGGACACAAATGCTCAAAAAATATTAACCTCCTAGGACTTCCCTAGTGGTCCAGTGGTTAAGACTACAGGGGGCAGGTTCAATCCCTGGTCAGGGAACTAATATCCCACAGCCTAAAAAAAAAAGTTAGTTTCCTTTACCCACTTCATCTGCAGGCAATGAGTAGCCACAGAAGTTTTTAGAGAGGCAATGACATAGTTAGAATTAGACTTGAGGAAAATCGTAGGTTCATGGATAACAGAAGCAGTTATTTGAACTTTTAAAACATTTACATTTGAGCTTTGGAAAAACTTTGGATCTCAAGCAGTACCTCACTTTAAAGGCTGACACCAGTCTTTCATAAAAGCTTTGAACCCAAGAAAATAATCTCCTTTCAACCTTTGTAGTCGTGGCTGTTAAGACAAATTTTCTTCTGAGCCAATCTCGTATTTTCAGATTTACTTAGGAAGCCTTCTTAGGATTCCTGGTAAACTCCTTGGGGGCAGAAATAGTCGTTGACTTTTGTCCTGATTCTCACAGAACCTAAAAGAACTGGACAAGAAGCCAGGCTTGGGCAAACATGTGCTGAATTGGTATTGAATATTTTTCCTTAACAAGGCAGGAGAAAATGTAAGCATCGTGATGTGTAGAACATGATCTGCTTAAAGCAGAAAAAACTCCCATGGTAAGAAAAATGCCATCTCCTCTAAAGGAATGCGAATGGTAGTGGTTATGAGACAGGTCTGGGGCCCTTTGCTGCAGGGCTGCAAATGTGTGCAGCTGAACACACGCCTCCTTGAGCTACAAAGGGCAAAGAAATGATACGGGACTAAATACCAACATGCATGAGAAGCTGGGGTGAATCCTGGACCAAAAGGTTCAAAAAGACAAAATCCAACTGCCATTTCTGAAGAACCAGGAGCAAAAACTGAGCACTGGGAGCAAAGGGAGGGTACTGTGCATGCCCCCTGCACCCAGCACCACAAAGCGGTGGGAGAGCACCCAAGCCACCCCTCCCCCTGACCTGTGGACACACCCGGTGCCGATGCTGTTGTTCAATCGCTCAGTCATGTAGGACTCTTTGCCAGCCTGTGGACTGCAGCCCGCCAGGCTCCCCTGTCCGTGGGATTTCCCAGGCAAGAACACTGAATTGGGTTGCCATTTCCTTCTCTAGAGGATCTTCCTGGACCAGGGAGCGAACTCTTGTCTCCTGTATTTGCAGGCAGATTCTTTACCACTGAGCCACCAGGGAAGCCCAGACATACCCCTACCCTCACCCCATTTAAGGAACAAGCTTGTGCCCTGCTCTGGGAACAAGCAAAGGAACCTGTTACTCACTTTGGCTCCCACAAATTCCACTGCATCAGGGGCTCCAATAAAGTCTTGCCTGAATTCCTTGTCTGGCCTTTGGTCAATTTCACTTGATTGGGGAAGGCCAAGAACCCTGATCAGTATCAGTTATTCCCCTAAGGAGTCTTTTTGCAAGACTTGCACTTACTCCAGCAAAGTTACCATTGCTCAAAATATTTTTGGATCTTCTTTCCTTTTGTGGAGGGAATGAAGAGGATGGAATCTGGAACTCTGGTCTCACTGGGGTTTGAATCCACCTCCTCTACCAAGTAGCTGGATGTGGCCTTCAGTGGATCAGTCTGCTTTCTCATCTATAAAATGGGGATGTCAATATTACCTACCTGACAAATATACAAAACATTAAAAATGTATTTAATAGTAGAAACTGTTGACTCTCAGACAGATATAAAATGAACACATGCCAATGATTTCATTTAACTTACTATTTAATGAGAAAATCAGGAAAATGTTAAAACCAGTTCAAATAAGGATTTGGCTTTATTCTCTACAGAACAAAATTCAATTGCATTGCCATGGATAGGAATCACTTGCATAGCAATCATTAGGAAATATTCACATTACTATCGGTTTTCTATGAATTAACTTCTACCTCTACAGAGTTGTAAAATAGCCTATTCAAAAACACGGACATACCCTACAAAGATCAAGCCATCCCACTGAAAGGATATCCAGTAATCTCTTTTGTTCACTCCAAAAATCTAAGTTTTTCCTTGCATAGGTTGTTGTAAAGATTTACAGGGTTATCTACTTAAAGCATATGAGAGGCTGATTCATAGTAAATAAGTGATAAACATTGGATATTACTATCATTATTGCCTTCATGTCTATAGTGCATTACTTTGAAAATCTTGGTAGCTGTTTTTCTGCTGTGGAAGGGAGATTCAATTTTTTTTTTTAAAGGGCAAAGTTATTTGAAGTCAAGTCTGCTAAATATTAATTAAAGAACAGCAATTTTGTTTTTGAAGTAACTGAAGTTTCTTATTTTTTTGACAAGATGAGTGTTCTTTCAGGTCTCCTTGACTAGATACGTCAAAAAATCAGTTCTCAGAGGATTCTGTGAGATGGCAGAGCAGGAAGCACCGGGAATCTGTCTCTCCACCCAGACAGCAATTGCAACAGCAGAAATGCTCAAGGGAGCTCTCTGGGGTGAAATGAAAGGACACCAGACAGTAATTTAAAGTCCCACGAAGAAATACAGATCTCAATAAAGGCAAACACACGGGCGATGGTAAAAGCTAGTATCATTGTAACAATGGTTTGTAACTGTACTTTTTGTTTTCTACATGATTTAAGAGACTATACATTTTTAAGGAAAAAAAAGTCACATCAATTACAAGTGTAAAACTAATACCACTGTAACTTTAGTTTGTAACTCTAAATCTAGACTAACACACTTAAATGAATTTTTAATTTGTGTTTTTTGGGCATACAGTGCATAAAGATGCAGTTTTATGATATCAACCACTGAAAGGGGAGGTGACAGAATTGTAAGAAAGCAGTGTTCTTGTTTGTTTTTCTGTTATGGCTTTGCTGCAGGTTGTGGGGATCTTAGTCCCCCAACCAGGCATGGAACCAGCGCCCCCAGCTTTGGAAACACAGAGTCCTAACCACTGGACCACCAGGGAAGCGCCACGGAGCAGTTTTATAAAAAACTTATTTTGCCAGGAAAATCCCATGAGCGGAGGAGCCTGGTTGGCTGCAGTCCATGGGGTCGCTAAGAGTCGGACACGACTGAGCGACTTCCCTTTCACTTTTCACTTTCATACATTGGAGAAGGAAATGGCAGCCCACTCCAGTGTTCTTGCCTGGAGAATCCCATGAGCGGAGGAGTCTGGTAGGCTGCAGTCCATGGGGTCGCTAAGAGTCGGACACGACTGAGCGACTTCCCTTTCACTTTTCACTTTCATGCACTGGAGAAGGAAATGGCAACCCACTCCAGTGTTCTTGCCTGGAGAATCCCAGGGACGGGGGAGCCTGCTGGGCTGCCGTCTATGGGGTCGCACAGAGTCGGGCACGACTGAAGCGACTTAGCGGCAGCAGCAGCAGTGTTCCTTGATGACTAAGATAAGCCAGTTTACTATTTCATAAGATTGGAGGGGATCATTATTCCATAGACTCCAGATTTACTTTTGTAAATCCTGACTAATCATGGTTTTATCCTCTGGTGATTTGAACATTTTATCATATCTACTTTGATCTCTTATAATGTTTTTGCCTTAAGGTCAATTTCATCTGGTATTAATGTAACTATACAGATTTGGGGAAATTAGTGTTTGTATAGTGTGTATATATATATATATATATATATATATATTTCTACTCTTTTAGTCTGCATATGTGCTTTAGATGTATCTCCTTTTATTGGATAATAAATTTTAATAAATTTTCCTTTAGTTACAAAAAAAAATAAAAAACTTACTGAAGTTAAACTGATATAAATTCAAACGAAAGTGTTAAACTTTATCATGTTATCCTCATGATAACCACAAAGAAAATGGCTAGAGTACATGCAAAAGAAAATGAAAAAGGAATTTAAACACTCCACAACAAAAAATCAACAAAAAAGAAAAGAAGACAGGAATGTAGGAAATGAGGGGGGAAATGGCTATAGGGCATATAGAAAACAAAGAACACGATGACCAAAGTCTGTCCCTTCTTATCTGTAATTAACTTAAATGTAAATGAATTAAACATTCTAGTCAAAAGACATAGATTAGCCGAATGGATAAAAACACATGATCCAACTATATGCTGTCTACAAGAGACTCATTTGAGATGCAAAACACAAGAGGCTGAAAGGGGAAAGATGGAAAAAGACATTCCACGTAAATAGTAACCAAAAGAGAGCAGGGGTGACCATACTAACATCAGACAAAACAGACTTTAAGTTAAAAAAGTTTACAAAACAAAGGACATTATATATTAGTAAAAGAAGGTACAACAATTATAAGCAAGAGCCACCGGGGAAATCTCATAAGCAATAAGATATAGCAATTATAAACACTTACTACCCTAATGAAGGGCTTGCCACGTGGCGTAAGTGGTAAAGAACCTGCCTGCCAATGAAGGAGACAGAAGAGACATAGGTTTGATCCCTGGGTTGTAAGGATTCCCTGGAGAAGGGAATGGCAACCCACTCTAGTATTCTGGGCTTCCCTGGTGGCTTAGCTGGTAAAGAATCGGCCTGCAGTGCGGAAGATCTGGGTTTGATCCCTGGGTTGGGAAGAGGCCCTGGAGAAGGGAACAGCTACCCACTCCAGTATTCTGGCCTGGAGAATTCCATGGACAGAGGAGCCTGGCAGGCTACAGTCTATATGGTTTCCAGGTCAGACACGACTGAAGCAACTTAGCATGCATGCACACTCGTGTCTTTAACTCTTTTTTGTCTGTTTCTCTCTTCAACTCTGTCAGTTTTTGCTGTATACATTTTGATGGTATGTCATTAGGATGGTGCGTGCATGCCAAGTAGCAAGCTTGGTGGTGAAGACACCAATGTGCTGCGCTGTGCTTAGTTGCTCAGCTGGGTCCAACTCTTTGTGACCCCATGGACCGTAGCCCGGACAGGCTCCTCTGTCCATGGGATTCTCCAGGCGAGAATACTGGAGTCGGTTGCCATGTCTTCCTCCAGGCGACCTTCCCAGCCCAGGGATTGAACCCAGGTCTCCCACATTGCAGGCGGATTCTTTACCACCTGAGCCACCAGGGAAGCCCATGAATACTGGAGGGGGTAGCCTATCCCTTCTCCAGGGGATCTTTCTGACCCAGGAATTGAATCAGGGTCTCCTCCATTGTAGAAGTATTCTTTACCAGCTAAGCTACCAGGGAAGCCCAAAGACACCAATATCCACTCACAATAATGGGCAGAACAAACAGAAAATAAGAAAACGGAGGATTTATAGAAAACCACCTAGATCTACAGACGTATACAGAAGACTCCACCCAACAACAACAGCATCCGCTTTCTTCTTAGGTGCACAGGGGCATTTTCTAGAACAAACCATATATTAGGCCACAAATTAATAAGTGTCAATGAATTTTAAAAGACAAATAACATACAAAGTATCTCCTCTGGCCACAACAGGGTAAAGTTGGAAATCAATAGCAAAAGTAAAATTTAAAAGTTCACAAAATTATGGAAGTTAAATAATACACCTTTCAACAAACAACAGCTCAGAGAAGTCACAAGGAAAATTTAAAAAAATACTTAGACACAAATGAAAAGAAAAACACAGCACACCAAAACCTGTGGTTCATAAAGTACTGCTGCTGCTGCTGCTGCTGCTAAGTCACTTCAGTCGTGTCCGACTCTTCGCAACCCCATGGACAGCAGCCCACCAGGTTCCTCTGTCCATGGGATTCTCTAGGCAAGAATACTGGAGTGGGTTGCTAAGAGGGGCAATTTATAGCGATAAATGCTCACACTAAAAAACAAGAAAGAGAATCAACAAAGTAACTTTATAACTTAAGGAGCTAGAAAAAAGAGAACAAACTAAACCCAAAGTCAGCAGAAAGAAGGAAATGATTAGGTCTAGAGCAGAGAAAAACAAAATAGAGACGAGAAAAACGATAGAGAAAAATCAATGAACCCAAAAATCAGTTCTTCAGAAAGATCAAAAAATGGACAAAACTGCACCTTGATGGACTAAGAAAAAAAGGGCGAGGACTCAAATTACTAAAGTCAGAAATGAAAGTGGGGACGTGACTACAGATTCTACTGAAATAAAAAGAATTTTAAGAGTTCTATGAATAATTGTGTGCCTAAAATTTGACGATCTAGATGAAATAAAAACAAATTCCTAGAAACACAAACCACAAGACTAAATCAGAAAGAAGCAGAAAATATGCATAGATTTTATACCGACTGAGGGGACTGAATCAAGCATCTCCCAACCAAATACAGCCACGGACTTGATGGTTTCATTGTGAAGTCTACCAAACAGATAAAGAACTAATGCCAATCCTTCTCAAACTTTTCCAAAAAACTTAACTCATTCTATGAGGCCAGCATAACCCTATACCAAAGCCAGACAAAGACACTACAAGAAAACTATAGCACAGGGATCTATACTCAATATCCTGGGATAAACCATAATGGAAAAGAATACAAAAAAGAATGTAGATATGTGCTCAACTGAGTCACATTGCTGTACAGCAGAAATTAACACAACATTGTAAATGAACTATAGTTTAATAATAGAAGAAGAAAGGAAACAACAGACCAACATCCCTTATGAACATTGATGCAAAAATTCTCAAAAAATACTAGCAAACTGAACTCAACAGCATATTAAAAGGATTAAACACCACAATTAAGTGAAATTTATTCTTAGAATGCAAGGATGGCTCAACATAGGAAAACTATCAATGTAATAACTTTACAATTATTATAATAGCAAGTGAAGGAAAAAACAAAACCTCTTATCAATTGATGTATAAAAAGCATTGGGCAAAAATCAACACTCTTTCATAGTAAAACCACTCAACAAAATGAGAAGAGAAGGAAACCAGCCCCATATAATAAAAGCCATATGTAAAAACCCACACCAAACATCACATTCAACAGTGAAGGACTGAAAGCTTTTCATCTAAGATCAGAATGCCCGGCTTCACTTCTTCACCATAGTACAGGAAGTTCTAGCCAGAGCCTTTAGGCAAGGAAAATAAAGGGTATTCAAATTGGAAAGGACTAAGTAAAATTAGGCTTCCCTGGTGGCTCAGTCAGTAAAGAATCTGCCTGCAATGCAGCAGAAACAGGTTCAATCCCTGGGTTGGGAAGATCCCCTGGAGAAGGGAATGGCAACCCACCCCAGTATTCTTGCCTGGAGAATCCCATGGACAGAGGAGCCTAGTGGGCTATAGTTCATGGAGTTGTAAGAGTTGGACATGACTTAGTGACTAAACCACCACCGCTACCACCAAATAAAATTATGTTTGCAGATGATATGACCTCATATATAGAAAACCCTAGAGACTCCACAAAAAAGTTGTTAGAACTAAAACATGAATTCAGCAAAGTGGCAAGACAGAAAGTCAACACACAAAATCCAATTGCATTTCTATACATGAACAATCTGAAAAGGAAATTATGAAAACAGTTCCATTTGCAATAGCATCAAAAAGACTAAAATATCTAGGAATTAACTGAGACGGTAAAAGACTTGTACAATGAAAACAGCAAGACACTGCTGAAAGAAAGAAAAGAAGACATAAATCAATGAAAACACATTGCATGTTCATGAGCCAGAAGAGAGAATATTGATAAAATGTTAATACTACCCAGAGATCTACAGATTCAAAGCAATCTCTATAAAAATGTTTTGTAGAAAGAGAAAAAACCCATCCTAAAATCTCTCCTTTTAAGATTCATATGGAATTTCAAAGAGCCCACATAACCAAAGAATCTTGAAAAAGAGGAACAAAATTTAAAGAATTGTGCATAAAAGATACTATCCAAAGAGTAAAGAGGCAACCCACAGAATGAAAGAAAGCATTGGTAAATCATATATCTGGTAAGGGATTAACATCCAGAACATATACTGAACTCCTAAAACTCAATATCAATGAAAACAACCCAATTAAAAAAGCCACAAAGCACTTGACATTTCTCCAAAGAAGATATAGGAAGAGCCAATAAGCACATAGAAGATGTTGAATCACTGGAGAAACGCAAAATTACAGTGATATAACTCCATATTCATTAGGATGGTTACTATTTAAAAAAAAAAAATAGAAAACAAGCATAGGCAAGGATGCAGAGAAACTGGAGACCTTGCAAAATGGTAGAGCTGCTGTGGAAGAGTGTGGTGGCTCCTCAAAAAATTAACAACAGAATTACATTATGACCCAGGAATTCTACTTCTGATATTGATATTTGCACATCCATGCTCTCAGCAGCATTACTCACAACAGCTGAAATGTGGAAGCAACCCAAGGGCCCACTGACAGATGGATGGTCTATCCATACAAGGGAGTATTATTCAGCCTTAAAAAGGAAGGAATTTCCAACACGTGCCACAAACTGGATGAACCTTGGGGAAATTATGCTAAGGGAAAGAAGCCAAGACAAAAAGACAAACTTGTCGCAGAAAGACAAACTATTTGCTTCCACTTAACATGGTAATTCAGTTCAGCTCAGTTCAGTTCAGTGGCTCAGTCGTGTCCGACTCTTTGCGACCCCGTGAATCGCAGCACGCCAGGCCTCCCTGTCCATCACCAACTCCCGGAGTTCACTCAGACTCACGTCCATCGAGTCGGTGATGCCATCCAGCCATCTCATCCTCTGTCATCACATGGTAATTATAGTAGTCAAAAGCATAAAGACAAGGCAGCAGGGTGGTTTCCAAGGACTGGGGGCAAAGAGTTACTATTTAACGGGTAGAGTTTCAGTTTTACAAGATGAAAAGTCACAGGCATGGAGAGTGGTGATAGATACCAACAAGGTGAATATATTTAATATCCCTGAACTGTGCACTTAAAAATGGTTAAGATGGCAACTATATGTATTTTATCATAATACAAAAAAAAATCAATTTTCAACAATTCCAAATGTTTGGAATGTTTAGCCTCCCATTATAAATCACTTAATATTCCAGTACTTTGGCCACCTCATGCGAAGAGTTGACTCATTGGAAAAGACTCTGATGCTGGGAGGGATTGGGGGCAGGAGGAGAAGGGGACGACAGAGGATGAGATGGCTGGATGGCATCACTGACTCGATGGACGTGAGTCTGGGTGAACTCCGGGAGTTGGTGATGGACAGGGAGGCCTGGCGTGCTGCGATTCATGGGGTCGCAAAGAGTTGGACACGACTGAGCGACTGAACTGAACTGAACTGGAGATTACATGAAGTATTTTTTAATTGAAATAGTTGATTTACAATACTGCGCTAGTTTCAGGTGTACAAGCACGACAATTCAGTTATATATATGTGTGTGTGTGTATATGTTATACATGTACACATTCTTCAGATTCTTTTCCCTAATAGGCTACTACAAAATATTGAGTATAGTTCCCTGTGCTGTATAGTCAGTCCTTGTTGGTTATCTGTTTTATATACAGTAATAAGCATATGTTACTTCAGTTCAGTTCAGTTGCTCAGTCGAGTCTGACTCTTTGTGACCCCATGAATGGCAGCACGCCAGGCCTCCCTGTCCATCACCAACTCCCGGAGTTCACTCAGACTCACGTCCATCGAGTCAGTGATGCCATCCAGCCATCTCATCCTCTGTTGTCCCCTTCTCCTCCTGCCCCCAATCCCTCCCACCATATGTTACTACCAACCTCCTAATTTATCACTTCCCCCACCCCTCTTTACCCTTCAGTAGCCTGTGTTTTCTATGCCTGTGAGTCTATTTCTGTTTTGGAAATAAGTTTTTTTTTTTTTTTTTTTTTAGATCTCACATATAGGTGATACCGTAGGATATCTTTCTGAAGTACTGGTGAATAACACTGTTATTCAACAGTTGCCCCAGAAAGCTTCACGGTCAACTCGTGTCCCTCGCAGAGGCAGCAGGGGTGTGCAGGGCGGCGTGGAAGCCTGTAGTTGGGCAGAGTGAACATAGTCAGGGTCTTGCTGCAAGGTCACAGCTGATACGTGCTTTTGCTGCAGCTGGAAAACTCAGACAGGGACCTGCAAGCACTTCTCAGGGACCTGGCTGGCGACAAGCTTGTAATAGAGTGTGACGCCGTTACCTGAATCGGTGTCCCGTCACACTTCCAGTGACGCACTGTTACCTATAAAGCAAGATGCTCCCCACACGTTGAAAACGTTAGAGACAATGTCACACTAAATCACACCGATTCCCTATACTTGGTTTTGAAATTCAACTTCCCCTTTATTTTGAAATGACTCATCTAAACCAGTCTTCCTTTGAACAGGTGACCTAGGAAGTGAAGCAACGCATGCTGTGCCCGTCCCATGTGTGCCTGGCACCGCGGGAAGGAGTGGGTGACACGACACAGCTCCGTCCTCTCCTCTCCAGAGCAGCGGAAGCGGTGGGACAGGAGCACGCAGGCGACCCCGAGGAAGGAGACCTGGGTGCAGACTCAGTGCCAGATGCTAACCCTCTTTTCCCTCTATTCCCTGGAGGCTCAGACATTACAGAATCTGCCTGCAATGTGGGAGGCATGGTTGGAGCCTTGGATTGGGAAGAGCCCCTAGAGGAGGAGGGCATGACAACCCACTCCGGTATTCTTGCCTGGAGAATCCCCATGGACAGAGGAGCCTGGTGGGCTACAGTCCACGGGGTTGCAGAGAGTCAGACACGACTGAGTGACTAAGCACAGCACCGCACCAGCAGCCCTGCCTGCTTCTGAGGGTGCTGGATGACCAGGGGGTCCTTGCTCCCAAAGCAGGAAGTGATCTGGGCCCAGACCGCCTCGCAGACCTCACGTGCACCCTTTCCACTGTGCCACTGCCTTCCAGCCTCACTGACTGCAGCAGAATTCATTTCTGCCACAGGGCCTTTGCACAAGCTACCTTTTCTTTGCCTGGAAAGCCCTTCCCTCTGAGCTCTGTCTCTGGCCCCTTCTTGTTATTCAAATCTCAGCCTAACTGAGTGAGATTAGCTGAAATTAGTGAGAGCCCCTCAGAGCACCCCCTCTAAGCATGCTGGTGAGCCCCTATTCTGATTCTCCATGAGGCACTGCTCCCACCTAGCAGAATCAGTGAACCTCTCATCTGGGTGGAACCCCAGCACACTGGACTGTACCCGGCATGCTCTGCTCACTGAACGTTTTTCAATGAATGGCTGAGAAGGGTGAGAATGCTCTGGAGAAAATGAAGTACTGCATGAGATATAAAATGCTTTTACTAACGAATAAAAAACACTCCCCCCTGCTTTCACTTGAATGTCTTCTCTTGGAAATGGCAGCAACATCGCACTGGTTACTCTACGAGGCTACATTGTGTAGATGGGAACCTGCCTTCCTGGGGAGCAAGAAAGGCTGGAACCCAGTTCCTCTGCATCATGTTTCAAGGGAAGACAGTTCATCTGCTGTCTGTACATCCCTCCCTGGGTGACACTGCCCGTTCGCTGAGTTTCATTCTGTCCATTTCCCTGGAGAAAGTGAACGCGGGTTGCAGGAGCGCGGCTGCCGCTCTGACCAGGTCCAGGCCGGCAGGTGGCCCGCAGGCTGGCCTGCGGAGGCTGCGGCTTGGATGCACCTCATCAGACCACACGCTGGGAACTGCCCACGGCTCCTTCTGCCACAAAACCCAGATCTAATAATAGTTTATTGGTTGGGTTGTGAGGCTCAGCTAAGCGTGACACAGGTTAGCTTTAAGTCCAAGAGGAGAGGTTCCAGAAGGTGAGTTTACCCGAGTCAGTGACTTCCACAAAGGGCGGCCAGGCGGTTGGAGCTATTTACACTCTTCCTGCCAGGAGGGCTGAGCACATGCTCCTGCTGCTGTCGGGTCGGGCCCACGGGTCCCCTCATCACAGACAGTGATGGCTTTCTGTGAACTGCCCCGGCCTCACTTTCCTCAGTTCAAACATCACCACCAAGGGGGTTTCAGTGACTCCGGCAGCAAGATCAGCACAGCTGCACCATCATCTGCTGATTCTGGCTGGAGTGGCAGAGCTGAGGACGAGTAAGCGGGCTGCTCTGAGCAGATCTCCATGGCCCAGGGACCTGCGGCACCGCCGAGATCACTGCTGTCCTTGGCACGGGGTGGCATGCAGGGTTTCCAAAAATGTGTCTTCTAAGGTCCCATGGCCTCATTTCTCAGTTAGTTATTTCCGGTTTTAAATTAGCTGTATGGCCCCAGAAGCGACCAGGGGTGCGACGGTTCTGTATCGCATCAAGTGCTGTGAGCCCTCCTCCAGGTCGATCACGTAGTCCCTGGAAAAGGAAGGGAACTCTGTACCCGCCCAGCTCAGTGGCAGCCCTGGTGGGACTGCTTCCCACCGTCCGCAGCGCAGGCATCACTCACCTCTGCTCGTCGTTTTCTGGTTCCACCAGGATGTTTTCTTGCCGCTCTTTCACTCTCAGAAACACGTATGCGTCTAGGTCTGGTTTGGGAACTGCCAGAAGAATGGTAACGTCATCACAAATGCTCAGCTAATAAGAGCAAGAGGGAAGAGCTGCTGAGATTAACTGCCTCAGTCACGAAGGGACCCTTGATAGAAAGCATGGTGGAGGGGCGGTTGTTGCATGGATTTGAGGAGAGATCTGGGCTCCTTCTAGAAACAGCCTACTTCCTGCAAGGTCTCACTCAGCACCCGCTCGCTGGACAAGTGGAGAGGTCTTAAGATAAGTGGAAGCCTGGGAGGAAGGAGTAAGGACCACTGGAGAGAAACATGCCTGAGAGTCTCAGGAGGACACAGCATGAGAACGGAGCCAGAAAACAGATCTGTGGAGAGGGCGGGAGGCTGGGATGTCAGGGAGATGGGGTCACACGGTGATGGCCTTGGACGTCAGGCTGAGGAACCCAGGCCACTGCTGGAAGCTGCCCTCCATGTCCCTCCATTGATCATAGGTTAGGCTGGTTCCCCTCCTCCTCCACCAGCCACACCTCGTCAGGAAGAGCCCAGAGCCGGCTGCTCCTCCAGCCCTGCACTGCCAGCAGAGAGCCCCACCACCCAGTGGGGTCCAGAGAACCTGCTGGACCACTCAGTGTTCAGGGCCCAGCTCAGGTGTGGGGCTGCCCGTGGTTCCCTGTCCACTGAGAAGGCTGAGGATAACTGGCTGCAAAAGTCAGGCACAAGTCCCCTGGGCTGCTCCCGGGTTCTGGACCTCCAGAGACTCCAACATCAGCAGAGTCAGCTGGGCCCACTGGGCAGCTGCTGATTCGAGGAAACCCTCAAAGGATGTTAGGTTACGACAACCTTCCCTGACCCTGCCAGCAGGGTTTCCATGCTCCAGGGGCCTGAGGGGGACTCAGGGCATCTGGGCTGAGTGAGCCAGGCTCTGATCTGCCCAGGGCAGGCTGCCCCCTGCACAGCTCCAGTCCTGGGAGCCTGGCTCTGGTCCTTGGAAGGGACCTAAGACAAGCAACGCTTGAGTGTCAGGAGGTGCTGACCAGCAACAAGTAGAAGGCAAGGCCTGGGCCAGCTCAGGAATCGACACAGGCCCATCGGTGGTTCCCAGCTGCTTGAACCCAGTGGACACGACAGATAGTGCTGGGCAGGGATGAGGTTCGTGGCCCCCACTCTACTCATATGTGCAGACAAAGAGGCTGAACTGGACAGGGAGTGGGCCTTCTGTGTCCCTCAGGCAGGTTCTCCAAAATGACCAGTTCAGAGTTCCACAAACCCTGCTTGGGCTGGGCTTGCTCCTGGAATTGTGTCCCCCCAAATTTACATGTTGAAGCCCTGAGCCCCAGAACTTCAGGACAGAACAGATTTGGAGACATGGCCTTTAAAGGGCTAAAATGAAGCCATTAGGGTGGGGCCCTAATCCAATCTGACTGGTGTCCCGATAAGAAGCGGGACGGACACTGGAGTGTGTGTGTGTGGCAGGCCAAGGGGAGATGCCTGGGGGGCCCCATGCTGTCAGCACGCTTGACCATCGACTCTGGCCTCTGGATCTACGCAAGAATCCATGCCTGCTGTTCAGACAGAACTGAGTATGGCAGCCAGAGCTAAGTCGCCGGCCCCCTGCAGCAGGGTTCACAGCGTGGCCCCCAGACTGGGTCGGGGAGAGACGTAATTGGGGGGGAACATTCAAGGTGGGCTGTCCTAGCCTCAGTTTGTGGGCCTGGACTCCAGGCCCCCTGGGAGGTCCTGCACGGAGACAGGGAGCTGGCAAAGATGAGGTGTGGACTGGAGCCTACGTGCCAGGGCCCCCGCTGGCTGAGCCGACCTCAGGAGTTACCCCCAGGACCCCTGCCCCTCTGCTCAGCAGACTCTTGGGGGGACTGAGTGAGGGGGTGATGGCTGTGCCTCTTCTCTTTCCACCTCAGTTCTGTTCCCTTCCTTAGCCTGGAAATTGCTCACAAATAAAGATCAGGAGCCCTGAGGGACACCCTGGAGGCCTCCTAGCCAACATCCCCCCTATCCCCAGAGTGGGGAGACAGGCCCTGCACAGCCTGGAATCTGTGAAGGAGAGGCTGCCCCTCCCACCCACCTCACCCCCGCCCAGAAAACAGAGACCTTGGCTGCTTCCATGCCCAAAAGAGCCCAGCACAGCGTGGATGCCCAGGAGGTAACTGAATATACCACGAGGCTGAGTCTACATTTGGAGAATTTCCTCCGAACCAGAAGAAGACAAAAGTGATGCTCAAATGGCTACAAATGGCTACCCTGGTACCTGCTTTTAACGATTCTTGGTTTTTAACCCAGAACCCTTCCTCTCTGTCTCTTTTCTGCTCATCTGTCTACATATTTATTTTCCTTCGTTCGAGGGAAGAGAGTGAAGCGAGTGTTCTGCTCACCTGTCCTCAAGAGATCCACCTTCTGTAGATTGGGAGGCATGTGCTTTAAGGCCGTGTCCTTCAGATAGGTCTCTGTGTTAGCCAGGAACCTGAAACACACACACCCAACGCCGTGACGACACACCCGGCGGAGCCGCCGGGGCCCCCAGACCCACAACAGGGGCCCTGCCACTGGCCTCGGGGACGCAACCACGCAACCCACGCTCCACGCCCGGGGGGATAAAGGCGGGTCCGCGCCGGCTCACTCTTTGGCAAAGACAAACTCCTCCGGAGAAAGGATGGGAGGCTCCTCCTCTCGGCGGGTCTTCTCCTTTTCAAGGGTGTGAGGGAAAAACTTCTCTATCTGCGGGACAGGAAACACCTGTCAACGCTTCACGCCATCAGTTAGTTTGACAAAGTGGGTCATCAAACGTCTTGTCTGATTCCAGCGGCACACAGACAAGTCTCCTGAGACAGGCGGGGGTTAATCTAGAAAGTGACTTTAAAAACGGTGAGTCTTGGGCTTCTCTGGTGGTTCAGTGGTAAAGAATCTGCCTGCCAAAACGCAGGAGACACAAGTTCGATCCCTGGTCCAGGAAGATCCCACATGCCGCGGGGCAGCTAAGCCCGGGTGCCACAACTGTTGAGCTTGTGGCTCTAGAGCCTGGGAGCCGCAACTACTGAGCTGGCTACTGAAACTCTCAAGTCTTAGAGCCCGTGCTCTGTGACAATAGAAGCCACTGCAACAAGAACCTCGAACCGCAACTAGAGAGCAGCCCCCAGTCTCCACGACTAGAGAGCAGCCTGCACAGCAGTGAAGAACCAGCAGAGTCAAAAATAAGTAATAAATAAGGCAAGACTTGGGACTTCCCTGGTGGTCCACCGGTTAAGACTCCTGCTTCCACTGCAAGGGGCACAGGTTCAATCCCTGGTCGGGGAACTAGGATCCTGCATACCACGTGCGGCCAAAAACAGGAAAAAAAAAAAAAGGTGGGTCTTCATGGTTGAGCCTCTTGCTAATCATAAGACCTACCTGCCACACTTCAAGAAGGCAGGTTTCAGAGAATTCGGAGGGAAGACCAGGGCTTGAAAAAGCAAGACAGTTTAAAAAGGGTGAAAGGGTTTCATGAAGGAAACTCTGGAGAGACAAGCGGAAATGGAGTTTAAGAGGCAGGATGGGGCTGCAGCCAGCATTTCCGTGTAGCTGTACAGCTGTCCTTCTGCGAGACGAAGCAGACACAGGGGCGGGACAGACAGACACAGAACATACGAGCTGCAGAGGAGTGACGCTCGAATCAGAGAGTATCACTGGCAAGGATAAAGTCCACAAATGGGTGAGGCTTGGAAAACGCTAAGAACTACCAGAAAACAGGACAACAAAGCTAAAAGCTGCAGAGAGCTGCGTGGTCAGGAACCAGAAGGGCAGTCTCTTGTTTGGGGTCAAGGCTGTCAAGATCACCTGGGCCACGGAAATGCCTTTTGCAAGAGGAGGAGCTGGAGGCCGAGGGAAGGCAGCATTTATCCTCAAAGGGGTGAGGTCTTCCAGCTCAGAACCACTGTCTTGTAGGAGGAGTTAAATTCACATGTGTACGGGGCCTAAGTGTGTCTCCCGTCTTCATGTGGACTGTCATTGCTGCTGCACTAGAATGCTTACCATTTCAGAATCTCAGTCACTGAGCTCAGAAGGGGTGGGAAAGATAAGAGGCAGGCGCGTTTCCTGATTTTCAAATATACAAAGGAGGAGGGGGATCGTCAACACAGATCAGGGTCCTTCAGGTCGTACGTGTTATTGTATTTGAATAAATACTGGAAAAGATAGTTTGTGAACTCATAGGAAAGTGACTGGTGACCGTGAAGAGGATTCACCCAACCACACACACAGAAAACTGAGCGGCCTGGTAGCTGAAGGTGGGCAGAGGCAGGCTGTGTGTCTCAATTTGTTCCAAACAGGCGGTACTGTCTCTGATGCCTTTGTGGACAAGCTGGAGCAGGGGTGGGGAGACCGGTGACAGTACAGGCTAGAGACTCATAGACAACTCAACACCGGTTCAGTGACGGATGCTGACCCACGGGGAAGGCCCAGGGGACCCATGTCTGACTCTGGCCCAGTCCTATTAACGAGCCACGTAAGACCTCTGATGACACACTCATCAAACTTGCGGAGATAACGAATAAACTAGGTGACGAGATCGAGATCCAGAGACCAGGGAACTGCCCAGCTTAATAAGGAGAAGCTTAAGAGGGACAAGTTTTGAGCTCTACATGGAAGGATCAAAAATCAAGCCATGCAAATATAGGACAGTGACAGGAAGGGGTAATAATCATGACAGCTGAAAAATTACATAAGAGGCTGGCACTCATGGTAAGTGCAGAATGAACCCAGGCTGTCACCATCAGAGACGCCATGCAACCCCGGGTGGCATTACTCCCAGTCTGATGTCCAGGAGAAGGGAAGTGACCATCCTGCTTTTCACACAAGCGACCAAATGACAAGAGGAATTCCATGTTCTGTTACAGGTGGGATAATTTAAGGAGAATACTGACAAATGTTTTAGGGAAGAGATCAGGAGAGTTAAGGGAAATAAATGGCTGAAATGTTTAACTGAGAGGACTCTGATGAGCCTTTGTGAGCGGTCCTCAGAATTGGAAGTGACCGCACGTGGAAGATGGTACATCGGGGATCATGGTGATCCCTGAACAACAGGGGGTTTGGGGGAACCACACCTTCGACCCCAACTCCTTGAATAACTTTGCAGTTGGTGCTCCGTATCCAAGGCTCTGCACCTGCAGATGCCTCAACCGTGGACCACGTTTATAGCACATATTTACTGAAAAGATCCGTGTATCAGTGGACCTGTGCGCTTCACACCTATGCTGGTCAAGAATCAGCCGTATTTGCTTTGTCGTAACTAAGAGGACAAGTGGAACCAAATGAGAAGAATCTTCAAGGAGGTAAGAACCTCCCAGGGTTAAAACAGACATCATACAAAACACTGAGTAAGAATTTTTGCAGTTCTGTTTTTATAAGTCAGATACAGCTGCATGTCATTATCACGGTCCACATGACACTGCCTGAACGACACGCAAAACACTTCTCAAGACGAGGTCCCCTCTGGTCAGTAGTCTGTTCAGCCCCTTCCAACACCTCCACCCTCAGCACTGCCCCGCGGTCACTCCAGGGGGCGCCATTCTCGCAGCAGGCAGACTGAAAGTGTCCCCGGAGGAGGAGGCCGACGGCCACCCGCGCCTTTCGTCTGCTCCTCCAGGACAATCTGTCGCCCTCTTGACTCTGGCTCCCCTGACGTGGGGCCTGGGGAGTGCTTCCAGGCCCGGGACGCTCCCAGCCCCCACCCAGGACCCTCAGCCCCCACGACAGGCTCCCCGACCTTCATGAGCCGACAGCGCAGGTAGCTGCTCAGGACAAAGCGGATCCGCTCCATCTCCATCTGATGGATGCTGACCTTCAGGTCCCCCTTCTTGGCCCTCTTGAGATTTTCTTCCTGTTCAGAGAGAAAAAGAAGTTTGTAAAGAAAAAAAAAAAAAAAACGAGAGTCAAAGACTAAGAACGTTTTTTTGTTCAATCTGCCTGCGGTCTGCGAGGACCGTCATCATTGGCAACACCGAGGACTCGGAGGCTACACTGAGGTCAGAGGAGGACAAAATACTCCCTGTGTAAGAGCTCTCATCTTCTTCTCATCTCTTAATTATACAAACAATACGTGACCACAAGCTCATGACACAGTGCAAGCAGTACTCATTCACTTTTAGAAAAAGACCATTTCAATAGAATCTGAATTTGGTCAGTCAGAAGAACTCCAACCCGAAGAACTCCAACCCAAGTGTAAACTAGATAATACAGCAGGTAAGAAATGTCTAACGGGTCTTAAAAGCAATGTGAAAACACCAGTTGAGAACCTGTAAAATACCAACGTTTTAAAGCTAGCCTGAGGCTGGTAGTGGCTGAAACTGGCTCATCTAAGCCGAGGACCACATACTCAGGGGGCTTCCCTGGTGTGGCAGTGGTAAAGAATCTGCCTGCCAATGCAGGAGACGTGGGTTCGACCCTTGGGTTGGGAAGATGTCCTGGAGAAGGAAATGGCAACCCACTCCCACGGACAGAGGAGCCTGGCGGGCTACAGTCCACGGGGTCACAAGAGAGTCGGATACGACTTTGCGGTTAAACAACAACACACTTAGAGGCTACAGGGCCAGGCTGGTAAGGAACGTAGAGAGGAGGGCACCCAGGGGCCGGCGGCCTGGGGGGCATGCTGGGAGGGGTGGCCCCTGCCCTGCACTTGTCAGCTGTTCTCATGCACAAACGTGGGAAGGCTGAGAACAGGTTTTCAGAAGCTGACATCCCTGGGGTATCATGGGAAGCTGACGTCCAGATGTTCCCAGGAGCTCCCAGGCTTTGTAAGCATAGATAAGGAATTTAACATTAAAAAAACTAAAAAACAAAAAACCCCAAACTAGGCTGGACCCAACAAAACAGATTTGCTCTCAGACTTTCACTGCGCTCAAACACCTCCTAAGGGTCTCTCCTTTGGACCCTGAGGCAGGCACTGCTTACCATGTGTTCCAGCTGCTCCATGACACATTCTACGATTTCAGACTTGTTTTCCAGCAGCTCAGGGGCAAACTTTTCATTCATCCAAGCCTAAGAGACAAAGCCAAAACAGAGCATTACTCACCATGGAGCAAAATAACCCTGTGAGTCAGCACATACCCCTAAAATCACAGCGACCTCAGCAAAGAAAACGACCAGTTAGAAATACTGGGAGTGCTTTGAAGACAAGTTATGTTTAATGACGGCTTCTTTATTTCCTTTAGTGGGAAGCCTGTGTCCCTAGCACACTTACAGCTGAGAGGAACCCCACGTGGTGTCCACAGGTCTATACCCGACATTGCCCACCAGGGGGCACTAGCACCCTTCCATCCTGAAAGATGAAGATGAGCTCTACAAACCTCCCATCTCTTCCTTCCTGAAGCTTGGTGCACTTTACAAATACTTTTTCACTTATCACTACAATATCTGAGAGGAAACGGATTCAGGTATCCTTTTATGTTATTTGCTAACTGCATAAGAGTACAAAGGATCACAGATGAAAATGGAAACTCATCTGTTACGCAGTTGTGGAACAAGAGGTTAAATCCCTAATTTATGACTCAGGCCCAGATGCTTGGTACACTTCAAAAACCACCAAGGCTTAGGGAACTGAAATACCCGCAGGGGGCTGAGGAACCCGCACTTATCTTTCAATCACAGAAAATTTAGTTTTAGCATAGCTCAGAATTACAGGCCAGGCAAGCTCCATTTATCCATTTTGACACCCTCAGCCTCTGTTTCTCCAGTCATCACCATCCAGAAGCATTATTAAATACTGGCTATTGCTACTACAGCAAAATTTTTTCTTTTTTCTTTTTTGTTTTTCAGGTGTTTAGGCTTCTGGAATAGTTTGCAGATATATAAAACTAACCAGAAAGAGGGTCTGTATTTTCAAGCAGCATAATGAATGAGAAAAGATCAAACTGTCAGTAAGGACTTACAGCAGGAGTTTTTCTTTTAACTGACTTTAATATACACTGAATAGGTAAAAAAAAAATTTATGAAATACATAAAATGAAAAACAGCGGTAAACAGCTGAGTGCACATAACTTCACTAAAGAATACCATCTTTTTATAAGTCCCCTTGCCTCTCTCCCTCCCTCCTCAAAGGTGATCATTAACCTGAATTTAGGGTTTAATTTTCTGTCATTTCACTACATCTGTTTGTATCTCTACACGGTGCTTAACAACCTTCCCATGACAGGGCACTCAAAGAAAAGACAATGTTTGTATGGTACGCTGGGCAAAATGGAGGAGATGTGGGGAGATTTCTCATGTACAGTATGAAATCATGATAATAAAAATACATAACACTAGGGGAAGTTTATACTAGTACAAAACGTCCAAATAAAATCTTGTCAAAATTTTTAGTGAAAATCTAGTGTTTAAGTTCAGTCCTTTAAAATCCAGTTCTGTGTTTGAAATGACTTTGAAAAAATTTTAACGACAATCTGTTTGTCACTATTACTGGGAGGAAATGTGCCCGCCTCCACTGCTCAGTTTATATGTTAAAGTCCTCACTCCCAGCGCCTCAGAAGGTCTTTGGAGATGAGGTCTGTAAAGAGGTAGTTAGGTTAAGATGGCGTTGCTGACTCAACGGACACGACTCTGAGCAAACTCTGGGAGATAAAGGACAGGAGGCCTGAGAAGAATCGGGCAAGACTTAAGCTCAGTTCAGTTCAGTTCAGTCGCTCAGTCGTGTCCGACTCTGCCACCCCATGAATTGCAGCACGCCCGGCCTCCCTTTCTATCACCAACTCCCGGATTTCACTCAGACTCACGTCCATTGAGTCAGTGATGCCATCCAGCCATCTCATCCTCTGTCGTCCCCTTCTCCTCTTGCCCCCAATCCCTCCCAGCATCAGAGTCTTTTCCAATGAGTCAACTCTTCACATCAGGTGGCCAAAGTACTGGAGTTTCAGCTTTAGCATCATTCGTTCCAAAGAAATCCCAGGGCTGATCTCCTTCAGAATGGACTGGTTGGATCTCCTTGCAGTCCAAGGGACTCTCAAGAGTCTTCTCCAACATCACAGTTCAAAAGCATCAATTCTTCGGCGCTCAGCTTTCTTCACAGTCCAACTCTCTCGTCCACACATGACCACTGGAAAAACCACAGCCTTAACTAGACAGACCTTTGTTGGCAAAGTAATGTCTCTGCTTTTCAGTATGCTATCTAGGTTGGTCATAACTTTTCTTCCAAGGAGTAAGTGTCTTTTAATTTCATGGCTGCAGTCACCATCTGTAGTGATTTTGGAGCCCAAAAAAATAAAGTCTGACACTGTTTCCCCATCTATTTGCCATGAAGTGATGGGACCAGATGCCATGATCTTCATTTTCTGCCTTAAGCTGCTGAAGGACAAACTGGTTAAACCAGAGGTTAAAATGCGGTCGTTAGGGGGCGCCCTAATCCAATGTGGCCGGTGTCCTTGCAGAAGAGTAGGAGGCGGATTCGGAGCGACTCGAGGGTCAGTCCGTGGGCGCCTTCTCTTCTTCGTGGACGTTCACTCTCTGTGTGAAATTATCTCCAGGGAGGAAAGAGCACGTGAGGACACGGAGACAGTCGTCTCCAAGGCCAGGAGCGGGGCCGCAGGGGAGACCGAGCGTGTCAGCCCCTGAGCTTCTCTCAGACAGAGGAGCCTCTAGAAGGCAGAAGACACGCTTCTGCTGTTGGAGCCGCCCCGCCCAGGTACTTGTTAGGCAGCCTTAGCAAACTCACACGACCGTTAAGATGAGAAACTCTGTGTTTTAGGCAATAAGTTTGAAATCTTTTTTTTACTACAAGCATTCAGGAGTATCCTACACGGGCTCCTGGAGCCGTGCTCACCAGTGGCCGGTCGGGCCACCCCACACAGCGGCTGTCCAGGCGGTCGGCCGCCCACAGGGCATCACTGCAGGAGAGCCTCAGGCCCCGGGTGCAATTCCTGCTCACCCCCTGCCGAGGCCGTCAGATCCACCGTCCTTGGGTTGCCTTCCGAGGAGCCCTGAGGACACTCAGAAGCCATCGGTCTGGGGCCCCGCTGTCCCCGAGGACCGGGGGCAGCATCCGGGCCCTTGCGGAGCCTCGGCCTGTGCGGCCGCCATGCTGGCCAGCTCCGCCCTGGACAACAGCCTGGCAGGGGTCTGAGCTGTACAGTTTCCTTAGCAACCATCGTTTGCTTTTCTACATGATGCTCCTGAGAGCTATCTCTGCGGCGGCAGGAGCTTTTATCCATCTTCCTACTCTTTTTCCCCCTTTATGTGTATATCCCTTCCTCTAGGTATGCACCTGAGAAGAGAATAATTGGGCCATGGGATATGTGTGCCTTCTTCAACAGAAAATGACAAGTTATTTTTTAAAGTGACAGTACCACGTTTCACATCCACCGTGGTATGAAAGGGAACGCGTCAGTCGCTCAGTCCTGTCTGACTCTGCAACCCCAAGGACTGTAGCCCGCCAGGCTCCTCTGTCCATGGGGTTTTCCAAGCAAGAATACTGGAGTGGGTTTACAAGTGTGCCAAAGGCTCTACACTCTTGCCAACACTCCCTACTGTTCACCATTTTCATTTCTGCCCATCTGATGGGTATGAGTGATATCTCACTGGGTCTGAAATTTTCAGGGTGTCTGTGAATCTCCAGATAGTATATGCACAATTCTTTGTGAGTGTACACGTGCATTGCTCTGGGAGGAAGTGCCAGAGTTTTCACCAGATTCTTAAAAAGGTTTGTGATAGAATTTATTTTTTCAAGGATTTTTGTTTGTTTAATACATTTGAAAAGAATGCATATACAAAGAATTGAGATATAAGAAAGCACTGGTTCAGCACTAATGAGATCTATAAGAATTAGGATGTGGGGAAGATTATGTAACATTTCTAAAACTTGGAAATTGCAACCCAAATAAGCTGATAGAATCTCTACTAACACTTACGAAGAGTCTTCATAAGACCTTCCCCAGGATTTTTATTAAACTAGAAAGCCTCACCTGGCTGCTCCAGGGTTTCTCATATACAAAACAGAAATAAGGGGAATTCCCTGACTGGTTAAAATTACGTTCCTTGGGTTTTGTCACTCACAATGGCATGTAGGGCAGGGGAGAATGAAGAATCCTAAAGTAACAGACACAAGAGAGTTCTGGAAAGGGGGCAATTGCAGGGACAGCAATAAGGCAGCAGGTGGACTGAATCAGAGAGACCTGGGTCACTTCCTGGCTCTGATGCTGTCTGTGGCCCTGGCGAGTTACTCTACACCTCTCATCGCGAAGCTCCAGTTTCCTCATCTGCGGAACGGAGATAACACAGTACCTCCCTCAGGGGGTTGTGAAGAGCATTACTGCTCACGGCTGACACTCAGTGAGCCCTTCACACACCTCAGTCTACACTCAGTACTTCACGCACGTTATGTCACCCAGTCCTCACAACAACTCCATGAGGCAGCCACTACCATTACCTCCGCCTTATAGTCAAGGGCGTGCTGGACACAAACTATACAACCTGCCCACATTTGTAAAACTGGCCAGAGGCACGGAGGGGTTTAAACACAGATAGTCTGAACTCTTTAACTACCAAGGCTTCATGAGACCAGAAATATAAAGAACCCTGACACACGAGCAATACTCAACAAACCACAGTGACTATGACTAAAAGGAGAAACATCCCAGGAGTGATCTGAGGCAAGTAGTAGAAATGTACAGAATGGTTGGCAAAAGAAACTGGAGGAAAAGGAAGGATGAGACCAGTTTTCTCCTAAAGGTGTTTTAGCATTTTCTAGAACTTTTAAGTCTCTATCAGGCACTTCTGTAGTCCCCACAAATACCAAGTAGATCCTTGCTTTGTGAACCGTTCTTGTAACTGTCCCCAAAGCTGACCTTTACTGGACCCACCTGAGGATTCTGTGTTCGACATTATGAAGTTTCTATCTGGCTGTGCCTATACTTCCTGCTTCTGTGGAGATGGTAAGACACAGTCTCTTCTCTTCTAAGAAGCCTTGAATTCCATCCCCTCATTTCTTGAATCCTGACATTTGCAGCGCTGGACTAGCTAAAGAGGCTGCGCTTGCAGCAGGGGGATTCCATGTGGGCTGCTTACCTGCTCCAGCCGGTCGATGAGCTCTGCAGGGGTCAGGATCACCTCCTCACTGTCCCCATCAGAGTCCTGTCCCAAGAGGTCTGCTTCCTCTGCCATCTTCTCTGAAACCAGGAACCTAATAAATAAAAGAACCCATATTATGCTGTGTGTTTGTATTTATTTGCAAGAACACGCAACTATGGTACCTGGGAAAAAGAGGTTTACGTGGATTGTAGACGCTCTTTGGCAGTGGCCAGAGAGTTCACTGGCTTTGGTTTTGTAATGCGTTGCCTCTTCCTTCAAATCTTAGGTCAGGGATCAATTTCTCAAAGCCGTCACTCCTTATAAGGGTTTCCACGTGCTCGCTGAATAGAGCACCAATCACATCTGTTTGCCTTCCAGGAGGAGGTCCTTTCCGCAGTGGCTGCACTGGCTTCGGCTCTAATATTAATCATGGCACCTCTCAGGGCTGGGGACACAATGATCTGGCCGGTCAGTGACTCAGAGGCTTAGGAAGATGGGTGATGGAGACGTGGTCGCATCCTTGGAGCCTCAGTCAATTCAGTCAGTTCAGTCGCTCAGTCGTGTCCGATTCTTTGCGACCCCATGGACTGCAGCATGCCAGGCCTCCCTGTCCATCACCAACTCCCGGAGAGTACCCAAACTCATGTCCATTGACTCAGTGATGCCATCCAACCATCTTATCCTCTGTCGTCCCCTTCTTCTCCCACCTTCAATCTTTCCCAGCATCAGGATCTTTTCAAATGAATGAGTCAGCTCTTCGCATCAGGTGGCCAGAATATGGGAGTTTCAGCTTCAGCATCAGTCCTTCCAATGAACACTCAGGACTGATTTTCTTTAGGATGGACTGGTTGGATCTCCTTGGAGTCCAAGGGACTCTCAAGACTCTTCTCCAACACCACACTTAAAAAGCAACAAATCTTCGGCGCTCAGCTTTCTTGGAGCCTCAGGGATTCCGAAAGCACATTCCTCCCTGCTCCCCTCCTGGCATCGCGGGCATAGGGTCACCGCCTCCCCCCAGACGCACGCGCACATACACACACACACACACACACACACACACACACACACAGACACGCGGCGAGCGCGCTTCCAGTGGGCCTACGCGAACGCTCACCCGGGTCGGGGCAGGCTGCGAGGCCCTCCGAATCGGCGGGCAGCGACGGCAGGACGCTCGCGGGAAGCAGCCCGAGGAGCAACCGGCCGCGGAACGCTTGGCTCGAGCCGCTTCCCAAACAGACCAGAGCGTTCACTTCGCAGATCCCGCGCTCCTCTCTGACACTTCCCGTCCAGGTGCAACGTCACCGCGCACTAGCGACGCTGTCCAATCACGGCCAGGAGGCCCCGCCCACCCTGGGAGTGGGGCCTGCGTGCCCGCGGCCCGCTTTCCCCGCCCCTTCCCTAATGGAGGCGGCGGGGGGCGGGTCCCGCTGCGCCCCGCCCACCTCTGTCAGGGTCCGGCGTGCGGCCCCAGCTCGCACAGCCCATGGGCCGTCGGCAGGGGGCGCCCGGCCCCCGCAGCTGAGGAATCGGGCGGCGTGAGTCTTCGCGCCACCTGGCACAGGCGCCCGCGTGTGCTCTGGCCGAGCCCGGGCGGCAGGGAGGTGCACTGTGTTAGTTAGATCAGGCCGCTTCCACCTTTAGGGTCGTCTTCCCCACCCTTCTGGCTCCCGCGTCTCTGCCGGGGCTGCGGCTATGGCCACTACCCCCGGCTCTGAAGGCCTTTAGGCGAGTGGTTCTTAAAATGCGGTTCAAGACCACCAGCAACAAATCGGCCTGGGACCCCTGAGAAATGCAAGTTCTCAGGGCCAACCTACACCTGTGAAATCAGAAACGGGTGTGTGGGTAGGGGGAGTTCAACAGACTTGGCTCATCAGATGATTCTGATGCAGATGACCTTGGAGAGCCATTGCATTAGACAATCCCAGCTGCTCTCTAGGTTGACGTTTACAGTTTATGCCTTCTGCCTTGACTGTGGGGCAAAAGCACGCACACACACGCGCGCACACACACACATACACATACACAGAGACATAAAGACGGATTCCAAGGCAAGGGCCCTTTGAGCTGTGTGTTACAGAATGAGTTTTGTTAATGACAGATGATGACCTTTCCCAGGTCCCTTTCTGTGTTTCACTGGTTGGTGATTCAGTGGTTTTCAGCTGTAGCAGGTTGGGTTTTCCCGAGAGACCTGCTCTGCTATCCATCTCATCCTGAACTCTTTTTACAGCAACATGACCGCTGACACCTCTCCATCCAGAGATGGAGCTTGTAATCTCTCCTCCTTTAAAAAAAATGTTATTATTTTGTTGAAGTATAGTTGATTTACAATGTTGTGTTACTTTCTGCTCTACAGCAAAGTGATTCATCATGCCTATGCATACATTCTTTCTCATATTCTTTGCTATTATGGTTTATCACAGGATATTAAATAGGGTTCCCCGTGCTATACAGTAGGACCTTGTTTATCCATCCTATATATAACAGTTTGCATCTGCTAATCCCAAAGTCCCACTCCATAACTCCCACACCCCTCCTTTCCCTTGGCAACCACAAATCTGTTCTCTATGTGTGTAAGTCTATATCTGTTTTGGAGATAAATTCACTTGTGTCTCATTTTAGACTCCACATATAAGTGGTATCACATGGTGTTTGTCTTTCTGTGTCTGACTTGCTTAGTATGATAATCTCTAGGTTCATTCGTGTTGCTGCAAATGGCATTATTCGTTCTTTTTCATGGCTGAGTAGTATTCCACTGTTATCTATGTATCACATCTTCTTTATCCAATCATCTATCAATGGACATTTAGGTTGTTCCATGTCTTGGCTCTTGCAAATAGTGCTTCTATGAACATAAGGGTATGTGGTATCTTTTTCAACATCATTTTGCACAGATATATGCCCAGGAGTGGATGTGATCTCTCTTCTTCAGGCTGGGAAGATCTTTGTACCTGCTAGACTGAGAGAACAGGGCAGAAGTGATGCTGCCTGGCTTCTGGAGGTGAGTCATGACAGTTGATGCAGCTTCTACCAGCTTTCTTGAGCTGTGTCCCCTGGGAAGGGACAGGTAGGATGTCTGGCTTTCCCACGGCTGCCATGAAAGGTCCATGCGCAAAGATCACATAGCTATGGAGAGCCGTGTGTGAGGAGCCCCAGCTGTTCTGTCCTCCGGAACTCCAAAGTGGGTGAGCCTTCAGACGGTTGTTCTAGCTCTAGACTTTGAGTGACCCCAGCTGACCCCGAGAGAGCAGGGACAAGACATCCCTGCAGGACTCTGCTCAGGTTGCAGATTTGTGAGCAAAATATGGATGTTTTAAGGCTCTAAGTTTTGGGGGTTTTTTTCTTTATTTTTTATTTCTTTCTGGTTGCACTGGGTCTTCATTCCTGCACGCGGGCTTTCTCTAGTTGCAATGTGCAGTCTTCTCATTGCAGTGACTTCTGCTGTTGTGGAGAACGGGCTTGAGGTACATGGACTCAGTGGTTTTGGCTCCTGCGCTCTGGAGCACAGGCTCAGTAGTTGTGGCACACGGGCTTAGCATGTGGGATCTTCCCAGAGCAGGGATTGAACCCGCAATCTCCCCTGCATTGGCGGGCAAACTCATTCACTGTGCCTGCAGGGAAGTCCCCTTGGGTGGTTTTTAATCAGCCTCAGGTGACTGGAACAATAGTCTCTGAGCATAATCCCACTCTTCCATAATTCTCATCCCTACATAGCTTTTCAACAGTAATTTTTTTTTTTAATTGGCCAAGCAGTGCAGATTTCAGGATCTCAGCTCCCCTACCAGGGATCGAACCCTCAACCTCTGCAGTGGAATAGTGGAGTTCTAACCAGTTGACCACCAGGGAATTCCCTTCAATTGTCTTTTAAAATATTCTTCAACTATTATAGATTGGAGTCAAAGCGTGCCGATAACTTCTCCGTGCAAGTACCAATTGCTCACTCAGAGACTGCTCGTCTCTGTGCCAGCTGCCTCCCCAGTCCCACAGCACCTCCTCTGGGGAGCTGGCATCCAGCTCCTGCTTCCTTATTTCTTAGAGCCGTGACCTGGGACACATCACTTCTTTGGGCTTTGATCAGTTGCATTGCCTAAGGGAGAACAAAAAGGCAGAGGGAAAGATACAAAATCAGGGCCCCCTTTTGCATCTATGATCTTTGATTCCAACTAATATTCATCATATAAAATAACTTTAGCGTAAAATGAGTTCTCAGAGAAAGATTTCTTCTATTGATGTGTAAAGAAGGAGCATTTAAGGAGCCATCCAAAGAGAATCTAAAGGAGCAGCACAGACTTATGGTGGGATGGTTGGCCTGTGATGTTCAGGAAGGTGGGAGAAAAAGACACGTCTTAAGTTACATTATGCAGAAGGAAGAGAAAAGTCAGGAACATCTGGTGCGTGTATCCCTAGTGTCAAGGAGTTTTAAAAAATAATTATTTAAAAAATAATTACATAGCTGTGCAGATGGAACGTCTTTCATGAAAATGATCATGTAAAAAAGGGAGTTACATAAGTTACAACAGCAGGAGGGTAAAGTTCGGTGGTGATACATGGAATTGTAGGACAGAATTTATAGGCAAGTTCTGATGATTCAAAAAGCAAGATGAGGAACTTCCCTGGTGGTCTAGTGGTTAAGAATCCGCCTTCCAGCCCAAGGGATGCTAGTTGGATCCCTGGTCAGGGAACTAAGATCCCACATGTGGGGTTTGGGGTTGCAACTAAGCCTGTGCGTGGCATCTGCTGAGCCTACACTCTAGAACCCATGTACTACAACTGAAGAGAAGCTCTTGATCCTCAACAAAAGATCTTGTGTGCTATAACTGGTCCTGATGCAGCCAAAACTAAAGAAAGAAAGGAAGGAAGGAAGAAAAAGATGAAGATGAACATGCCAACATGAATTCAGACCGGTAAAACATGAAGCTACCAACATAGCAAAAACAGAAAGAAGTTACTGCCCAAAGGTGAAGAGGATATAGAAAATAGGACCCTAGACAGGTGAAGAAAGTCAATGCAATTTCTAGATACTGCTCAGTGAAGGAATTCATTGCAGTTAAAAGATGGCAAATGGAAACAGCCAAAATAGATATAAGAAATAGCCATACATTAATACACATTAATAAGAATGGAAATACACATTAATAAGAATGGACCTAGTTTTTCAATCACTAAGGATAAAAGACAAAATATACATGTCTATACAGTACCGTGATCCTTTCTGGAGAAAGACACTTTCTAAATACAAGGTGATACCACCAGTATTGTTCACATATCATCACTGCCCTTGCTCATTTGGTCAACAGCTGTTTCCCAATGTTTCCTTCCTCTGAATTCTTGTTCTCAGTACTGTAATAAGCAAAGCACAAAGGCTTGGGGAGTGTATTCCTTAAGTAGCGTGTAACCCCCGATCGTCTGAATGAATGAAAACTTGGACCAAGATTAGGAAATGAAGATTAGGAAAAGATTAGGAAACTTGCATTTCTAAGTGCAGCATCATTTTAGCCTCACAAAGAAAGCTGTTGACCAGTGAATTCGTAACTCTTTTTCTGGCCAATGGTAAAACCCCACACCCACTTGTCTGACTGAGATGCTGGAAAACTCAGGAGGTCAGAGCCCTGAAAAATGTAAAATCTGGGCAGTGCTTGATATTTCTTTTTCTTTCTGTACTCTCAGACTTTAGTTCCTTGTCCCTTATCCAAACCCCGCCTTTAAGCACATTAAATTAACCCATATAGGGGCTTCCCTGGTGGTCCAGTGGCTAAGATTCTGTGCTCCCAATGCAGGAGGCCCTGGATTTGATTCCCTGGTCGGGGAACTAGAACCCACACGCCACAAGGAAGACCTGGCACAGCCAAATAAATAAATAGAAATAATATTAAAAAACTAACCCATGTATGTTTCTAATAAAGATATAAATTTGGAGAAGACTCTTGAGAGTCCCTTGGACTGCAAGGAGATCCAACCAGTCCATTCTGAAGGAGATCAGCCCTGGGATTTCTTTGGAAGGAATGATGCTAAAGCTGAAACTCCAGTACTTTGGCCACCTGATGTGAAGAGTTGACTCATTGGAAAAGACTCTGATGCTGGGAGGGATTGGGGGCAGGAGGAGAAGGGGACGACAGAGGATGAGATGGCTGGATGGCATCACTGACTCGATGGACGTGAGTCTTGGTGAAGTCCGGGAGCTGGTGATGGACAGGGAGGCCTGGCGTGCTGTGATTCATGGGGTCGCAAAGAGTCGGACACGACTGAGCGACTGAACTGAACTGAACTTCTAAGTTTTGAGATCATGGTTTCACGAACGATGTGGCTTTGTAATATTGTTTAACTGAACCAAAAAAAAAAAGTGAGCACGAATGTTTAAAGCTCTCTTCTCCTACCTGCTTCCTTGGAGGAGCACGGTGAGGTCTTTCTTTGCGCTGCTGCTAAGTCGCTTCGGTCGTGCCCGACTCTGTGCGACCCCATAGACGGCAGCCCACCAGGCTCCCCCGTCCCCGGGATTCTCCAGGCAAGAACACTGGAGTGGGTCTTTCTTTAGTTTGGTCTTAATGTGTCTCTAGTTTCCGACACAGACACACCCTCCAGCCCTGTGTCTTGTTGCCTCATATTTGATGGGAGGATGGGCTTCCCTGGAGGCTCAGAAAGTAAAGAATCTGCCTGCTAATACAGGCGATGTGGTTTTGATCCCTGGGTCAGGAAGATCCCCTGGAGAAGGAAATGGCAACTGTCTCCGGTATTCTTGCCTGGAGAATCCCACCGAGAGAGGGGCCTGGTAGGCCATAGTCCATGGGATCTCAAAGAGAGTCGAACATGACTGCGTGACTTTCACTTCTTTGATGCAGGATGTCTTTTCCCTCCTGAGTCCAGGACAAGCCTTGGGAATACCAGAAAGAGTCAGTTTGCTGTGGAGGGGTAGCCATCTCCGGAAGAGAAAGCTGACTCAGGAAATACAGCGTCTGGCTTTGACTTCAGCTTTAAGGAAGGCTTCCCCGCCTGGGCAGAGCTGTGGGTGCTGTTGCCCTGCTTTGCCTCAACTTGGTCAGGGAGGAAGCAGAGGCAGAAGCCCACCAAGGCTGGCGGAGAGGAAGACAATGCTCTTGTGTCCCACTGCTGCTGGTTCACGTCCTTGGAGCGTTCCTTGGAGGGGAGTGGACAAGACACCTCCTGGCCAGCTCCTCACGGCCCCCGGGCTGAGCCCACTGCTCTCAGAAGCACAAGGCCACTGTTGGAGCTAGAGGGAATTCCCCGGGAGGAGGAGGGAGGTGACCGGGCGCTCTGTGATTTGAGTCTCACTCTGAAAGCAGCTCTGTTGATTTTCCCATCATTCGGGTCTCTCCCCTTACATGCTCTTCGCTGCATTCACGTGAAACTACTCAGGGACCTGCGGGAGTTTTGTCTCTTTTCCTTGCCCTTGCCGTGCTCTCTCTCTAGGCTTCTCTCTTTCCCTTTAACCACCTGAAAAGAGAGCTTCAGAACTCAGCTGAAGGACCTGTACATCTGAGAGATCATCTTTGGCGTTTAGGTCACTGGTACATCTGACAGGGCTTCCCTGGTGGTGCAGATGGTAAAGAACCTGCCTGCAATGCAGGAGACCCGGGATCGATTCCTGGTTGGGAAAGATCCTCTGGAGAAGGAAAGGGCAACCCACTCCAGTATTCTTGCCTGGAGAATCCCATGGACAGAGGCGCCTGGTGGGCTGCATTTCACGGGGTCGCAAGAGTTGGACACGACTGAGTGACCAACATGCACACACATATCTGACACTATTCTGATATAGCATTTGTCACACTATATGGTAGTGCAGGGACTTCCCTGGTGGCTCACTTGGCAAAGAATCCGTCTGCAATGTGGGAGACCTGGGTTCGATCCCTGGGTTGGGAACATCCCCTGGAGGAGGGCATGGCAACCCACTCCAGTATTCTTGCCTGGAGAATCCCCATGGACAGAGGAGCCTGGCGGGCTACAGTCCATGAGGTCCCAAAGTGTTGGACACAGCCAAGTGACTAAGCACACAGCACATACAGCAGTGCAGGCATGTCCATTTCTCCCGTTAAGTTGTGAATTCCCTGAGGGTATCTCCAAATCTAGTACAGTTCAGTTCAGTTCAGTTCAGTCGCTCAGTCATGTCCGACTCTTTGCGACCCCATGAATCGCAGCACGCCAGGCCTCCCTGTCCATCACCAACTCCCAGAGTTCACTCAGACTCACGTCCATCAAGTCAGTGGTGCCATCCAGCCATCTCATCCTCTGTCGTCCCCTTCTCCTCCTGCCCCCGATCCCTCCCAGCATCAGAGTCTTTTCCAATGAGTCAACTCTTCGCATGAGGTGGCCAAAGTACTGGACTTTCAGCTTTAGCATCATTCCTTCCAAAGAAATCCCAGGGCTGATCTCCTTCAGAATGGACTGGTTGGATCTCCTTGCAGTCCAAGGGGCTCTCAAGAGTCTTCTCCAACACAACAGTTCAAAAGCATCAACTCTTGGGCGCTCAGCCTTCTTCACAGTCCAACTCTCACATCCATACATGACCACTGGAAAAACCATAGCCTTGACTAGACGGACCTTTGTTGGCAAAGTAATGTCTCTGCTTTTCAATATGCCGTCTAGGTTGGTCATAACTTTTCTTCCAAGGAGTAAGCGTCTTTTAATTTCATGGCTGCAGTCACCATCTGTAGTGATTTTGGAGCCCCCCAAAATAAAGTCTGACACTGTTTCCACTGTTTCCCCATCTATTTGCCATGAAGTGATGGGACCGGATGCCATGATCTTCGTTTTCTGAATGTTGAGTTTTAAGCCAACTTTTTCACTCTACTCTTTCACTCTCATCAAGAGGCTTTTTAGTTCTTCTTCACTTTCTGCCATAAGGGTGGTGTCATCTGCATATCTGAGGTTATTGATATTTCTCCCGGCAATCTGGATTACAGCTTGTGCTTCCTCCAGCCCAGCGTTTCTCATGATGTACTGTGCATATAAGTTAAACAAGCTGGGTGACAGCCTTGACGTACTCCTTTTCCACTTTGGCACCAGTCCGTTGTTCCACGTCCAGTTCTGTTTTTTTTGGTGACCTAATCCTGGCCACAAGGCTTGTCCTTGACCATGCCCAGTTCTAGCTGTTGCTTCCTGACCTACAGCACCCATCGTTTCTGCACGCCTTCATTTCTTCATTCCACAAACATTGCTGAGCATCTAGTGACACTTGAGGGTCTACTGCCTGGCCCTGTGTAGGTGCTGAAGATAGAGCAGCGAAGAGGAAACACAGACCCTGTGATGGGAGACAGAAAATAAACTAGTATCAACTGATTGTCAGGTGGTGATAAAATAAAGCTGGTACCACACAGAGAACATTAAGAGTAAGGACAGTGTATCTGGTTGGGGTAGACACCTTCTTCCATTCAGGCTGCTGTAACCATGCGTTGTGCTAAGTCACTTCAGTCATGTCCGACTCTTTGTGACCCAGTAGACTGTAGCCCTCCAGGCTCCTCTGTCCATGGGATTCTCCAGGTAAGAATACTGGAGTGGGTTGCCCTGCCCTCTTCCATTAAATACTATAAATTAAGTGTTTTATAAAGCACCAACATTTATTTCTCATGGTCTGGAGGCTGGGGTGTCCAAGGTCACGGTGCTGAGAGAGTCAGTGTCTCATGAGGGCTTGCTTCCAAATGGCTATCTTTTTCACTGTGGCCTTACATGGTGGGAGGAAGAGGGAGCTTTCTGGGCTGCTTTTGTAAGGGCACTAATCTCATTCACAAGTGCTCCACCCTCATGACTTAATTGCTTCCCAGAGGTCCCCTCTCCCAATACCATCCTCTTGGGTGGGGGTTAGGGTCTCAACATGTGAATTTTGAAGAGACACAAACATTCAGCCTTCAGCAGCCTCCCTGAGGAGCTGACATGTGAGCAGTGCTTGCAGGAAGAATGAGTCAGCTTCAAGGCGATGGGTATGCAGCACTGTGAGCAGAGCCAAGGCTGTGCAGTTACTTTCTCACTGCAGAATACACAATGACCATGACTTTTCCTTTTAAAAAAACATTAAACATATCTTCTGAAAAACTATGCCCGAATAGCATTTATCAGACCAAGTAAGATGATTTTCTTAATGATTTTCTGGATAAGAGTCAAGCAAAGAGAAATGTGACTTTTCCGTCAAGAAATATGTGTGCCTTTGTGTCATGAACCTCCGATGAAAAGCTTCTGTGTCTAAGTGCTGGGCAGGCCCTCTTGTTTATTAGGTCCACATAATTTACTCTAGGGAAATGTGTCTAGGTCTAAATGAAAACCAGGCCAAACTCAGTATTTCTACATGCTTATGTCTTAGGGCAATGCTCTTTTTTAAAATATATATATAGCTATAGGAAAAGTTTTGACCACAGTCATAGGAAAAAGCTAAAGGGCAGCCTTGCTTAAGAATGAACCCTGTACTGGTACATGAAAATATGCTTAACATCACTAATTATTAGAGAAGTGCAAATCAACAGCACAATGAGCCAACTCACACAGGTCAGAATGATCATCATTAAAACATCTACAAATAACAAATGCTGGAGAGAGTGTGGCGAAAAGAGAACCCTCCTCCACTGTTGGTGGGAATGTAAGTTGGTACAGCCACTGTGGAAAACAGTAGGGAAGGTCCTCAACATCTAAAAATAGAGTTGCCATACGATCCAGAAATTCTACTCCTGGGCGTATATACAGAAAAAACTATATTCAAAAAGATACACGTGCCCCTCTGTTCATGGCAGCACTATTCACGAGCGCCAAGACGTGCAACTCAAATGGCCATTGACAGATGAACGGGTAAGATGTGGTGTGTGTGTGTATATATACTCACACACACAATAGAATACTACTCAGCCATAAAAAAACATGAACCAATGCCATTTGCAACAACATGGACACAACTAGAGATTATCGTACTAAGCGAAGTCAGACAGAGAAAGACAAATATGCAGTATCACTTACATGTGGAATCTGAAAATACGATATAATGAACTTATTTACAAAACAGAAACAGACTCACAGACATAGAGGAGATTTATGGTGGGACGGCTTGGGAATTTGGGCCTAGCACATGCAAACAATTATATAGAAAATGGATAAACAAGGTCCTCCTGTACAGCGCAGGGAACTATGTTCAGTATCCTGTGATAAACCATCATGGAAAAGAGTTTGAAAAAGAATGTGTGTATATATGAATCTATACACATGTATATGTATAACTGAATCACTTAACATCTTATATATCAACTATATTTCGATGAAATAAATTTAGAAAAGAATGTACCCTGTATCAAAACTTCATTCATTGTTCTTCATTTTAATGCCATCTTCCAGGGAATTCGCTGGTGGCCCAGGGGTTAGGACTCTGTGTTTTCACTGCCTAGAGGGTGGGTTCAATCCCTGGTTGGGGGGAGCAGGCAGGTACGCAGGTGCGCAGGGGGATGTCGGCAGGAGCCCGGGGCCCCGCCCCCGAGGGGCCCAGGCGCCCCCGGGGAAGGCCCAGCTGCCCGCCGCCCCCGCGCGCAGCCATGGACGCCGGCCCGAGCTCCTGAGGGTACCGCCTGCCGAACTCCTAAAAAAAAAAACAAAAAACAAAAAACAATCCCTGGTTGGGGAACTAAGGTACTACAAGCCCACAGTGTGACCAAGAAAAGTAAAAAGTCACCTTCCTTTGATTAGTGGACCGTAGGCATAAAACCATTTTGAAAACTTCACCTTATGAATGAAATGGGTCATTCCACTTCAGACTAAAGTTTATTAAAATATATATATATATTTGCATAGAGACAACTCTTAGAATAGAGTCAAGTTCATCTATATATAAGCATGGTTTCCTTGAACTGACAATATACAGTAAGATTTATTTTAAAATGTTCTCCAGTTCCAAACTTTCGAACTAGAGTTATAGAGATGGAATTGTATTGTAATTGTTACCATTTTGTTTTCATTCCTACATGGAACATCTATAAATTATACATCTCTTGACGTGTCAGTACTTGAAATAATAAGGAATAAGAGGCTTGAGTTAGTAGAAAAATGTGAAATTTAAAAATTTGTGACATCTTAAAAACTTTTGGCATTTTGTCTAAATTTCTTCACTTAACACTTCTTACAAGTTTCTCACTGGTGAAACTGAATATTTTGATTGAGTTCAGTAGTCACCCTCTGTCTATCAGACAGCTAAAGAATAGCATGATTAATTATGTCCCATGGCACTGAGTATTTTACTATTAAATTAGTTAGAACAGATAATGTAATAATTCCATCTTTGGAATATCCAAAAGGGATGCAAAAAATTAGATTTTCCAGTTTACTCTGTGTTCAGTCAGTTATAAAAATATTTTCAGCTGAAAATACTGAAATTTTGGTCATGAAGTTCTAATTGCTGGTATCTTGGGAAACGAACCAGAAACCTTGGGTCGGTTGGTCTGTCAGAGGTGATCTTGCCGTAAGCAGCTGTCATCGTGTGAGCTGCTAACTCAGCGAGAATCAATAAAACCTGGATGCGACCCACGGAGCTCTGTGAAGGCTGGAACTACTTTGGACTGTTCCCTGTTGGTGGTGAAGTGAGATCACACGTTTCCCAGTCACCCTCTTTGTTTCGTCTTAGACGTGTTTACTTTAAGAGAGAAATTCAGCTTGACCCTGAACTTTACCCTTAGCTAGAGTTTGCTTCTAGGCTGGAAGTTCAGTTCAGTTCATTTTTTTTTTTTTTTTTTTCAGACGCTCGCTCACATACCTCTAAGTGGGAAAAAGCTATTTGTCCATATTTTTCACTTTTTTTTAGGGGCGGGGTTATAATTAGAACTAGCAGGACTTAGAGGCTAGTGTCTCTTGATAATGAAACTGAGGAGACCAACTGGCCGGAATGCATGGAGGAAATCGAAAATAGAAACCCGTGATTGTGAAATCCGGGGGTGGCGGGGGGGGGGGGGGGGGGGGGGGGGGGGGGAGTGGGAGAGGTAGTGTGCAAAGTTATCAAAGCCCATTCTGATCCTGAAGATGTTAACTGGTGTGCAGAATATTTAGGTTACAGTAGTTTACGTTGGCAAATATATGTAGTTTTTTATTTTAATTTTTTATATTTAATTTTCATTTTATATTGGAATATCATTGATTTACAATGTTGTGTTAGTTTCAAGTGTACAACAAAGTGATTAAGTTCTTCATATATATATATATATATATACATTCTTTTTCAGATTCTTTTCCCACATTGGTTGTTAGAGAGTATTGAGTATTACCCTTTCTTTTTAAAGTATAGTTGATTTAAGACATATAATTGTTTTTGTCACAGTTTTTAGGCATTTGATGAAGTATAGAAAACAAGGCATTTAATACCAGGAGTTCGATCTCGGCCCTGTGTTCCTCTTTCTGACCCCCCCTCCCCCCCCCAAAGGTAACAGGCTGGCATTCCACACTCCAGGCATGTTTACATATTTTACCAAATATGTTTGAACCAAAGAAAATATGATAACAACAAAAACTGTGTGTTTTTGTACCAAGATAACTCACAGAATGCAGTCATAGAGCAACTTTATTTTTGTCCCTTGACATTTCAGTTGTTGGATATAGATCTTCCCTGTCACTGGATGAAAACTGACGAAGGTCCATGGTTGTCACTCTTCGATTGAAAAAAAAAAAAAAATCCCATGATCTCTTTAAGTCACAAAGCATAGACCCAATTCATTCATTAAGAAGTCTTGTTAACATCAGAACCCCCCTGGAGAGAGGTGCCATACTGGGGCTTTGAATCGGCGTCCCGCGGCCGAGCAGGCACTCAGCCCTGGCGGTGGACAGATTGGCGAAGTCCACGTGGTTGAGCCACATGCTGCCCACCCCACTCCCCTCGGTCCCAGAGCCATTTCACGTGGTCCCACAGAGGAAGCACCAGGGGGCTGGGATGAACTGGCCGACAGCAAAGTGCTCTCCACTTTCTCGGTAAGAAGCTCTGCAGGGGATACTCTCTGATGGGCACTCACACGGCGTGGGTGACCAGCTGGCCACGCCCCGAATCAGTGCGCATGCTCAGATCAGGCCTGAGCATCCCTCCCTTCGGCCGAACCTCCCGGAAGCCCGGGGACCAGGGAACCAGGGTGAAGCTGTGCACGGGTCCAGGTTTCCAGAATGTAGAGAGGACATCGAAGGAAAAAGGATCGGAGGGACGAAGACAGTGTCCGCCGACCGCACATGAGCCGACGGCCAGCTCTCCATTCTGCCCCGTCTTCCACGAGCCCCTCTTTGCTCCAAAGCCACACACCTCAACTCTACGGCTCTGCATGCCATGCTAGCTATGCACGACTTCACTTCTCCTAGAATCAGCATGTCAAGTTCCATTAAAAACAAACAAAAAACCAAACAACTCTTACAGGGACTTTATCAGGCAGTGCGTTCTTCAGTTTCTAATAAGCTGGTCTGTTAAGTGAACTGACTAGTTTTACCCTTTGAGCCTAAATGCGCCCCTCCCCCCGCCCTCCCGTTTCAGAGGCATTTTCACCTTCTGCCTCTGTCACACGTGGGTAATATGTAGCTGCATTTTATCCAGACACCACACAGTTTCCTTAATAAACAGAAATATTGTGTTCATTTCAAAATCAGTGTAAAACTTGGGGACAGAAAACGATGTACACAAGCAACTTTTCCTTTTCTTCAGAATTTTGTTTCTATCAGGGATCTGATTATTTTTAATGTATAGCCCTTGCTGGCAGAGGTTGGTAAAGTGACTATTGTCAATATGATTGCTGTTGGGAATCCTGGTTACTTATAGATGATTTTTCCTATCCTCAAACAGTGCTTCCAAATCATTAGATATCAAGCAAAGATTTTTCTCTGCAATATTAAAAATGCCCAAACACGCTGTCAGGCCTTTCCTTTGCTGAATGTCTAACTGAAGCACTCCTTGTTTTTAAATTAGACAATAACATCTACAATAATGTTCCTTTTTCATAATCTTTCAAATATCTGAGAAAATATGAATTAGACTAAATATTTGTACATTGTATGAGATGCACAAAGATGTGCAAAAATTGTGAACACTAATCCTTTAATTGGAAAGAAAAGGTCATAAATCATCTAAGTTTCTGAGTCCTTGCATATCACAGAATCTGAGCTCCTATAGTTATGTTGCTTGGCACTTATTTGATTGTTCCCAGAAGACTAATTGCCAAAACATTTTGAATAAAAATTATGATGTTCATTTCCTGGCAATAAATTGGTCTGTGAAAATATGAAGTAACAGAATATATACATGAACAGAAACATTAAGAACAACAGGTCTGGCAGGCAATGGACTGATTTTTCACTGCCATCCCCCCGCCATATGCCCCCACTTGACTTAAAAAAAAAAAAAATCTTTGTATGAAAAACAAAAGGAAATTCTTCAAAGACAAAGTGACTTAATTAATCTGAAGATTAAAGATTTCATTACCAAGGTAAAAAGTGACAGTACAAAGTTAAATTCTTGACAAGGTCCTAAATACTTATAGATTCTACGAAAAAAACCCTGAAAATTCTACTGGCGTAAATTTGTTTTAACTTGACAGTGACCCCCAGCCATAGATCTTTAGCTTTGTCCACTTTATTATTTCTTTTTTGCAAAATGGAGGCTTAAAATTTTTTTTAAGTAGGTAATGGCACCCCACTCCAGTACTCTTGCCTGGAAAATCCCACAGATGGAGGAGCCTGGTAGGCTGCAGTCCATGGGGTTGCTAAGAGTCGGACACGACTGAGTGACTTCACTTTCACTTTTCACTTTCATGCATTGGAGAAGGAAATGGCAACCCACTCCAGTGTTCTTGCCTGGAGAATCCCAGGGACAGGATGCCTGGTGGGCTGCCGTCTATGGGGTTGCACAGAGTCAGACATGACTGAAGTGACTTAGCAAGTTCCTATAGGGCTTCCTAGTTTTAGGCATAATTTCTCAGAACTTCACATCTGCACCACTGAAGGTTTATGGGAAGAGCTTAGGATACAGCACAGAAGAGCTCTATCCTTTATTTGATCACATAATTCTGTTCACTCATTTTGGAACAGCATATATGTACCACTGTACTCCTAACTATCCTAGAACTTGGGAGGTCTTAAGTTATATTTTGGCATTCACAATTTATGGCAGATGAGATGGTGCTCAGACATTTGCTATTCTCTATAGGTTTCCAAGTTTTGTGGTGTGCAGAAAACTACTATAAAACCATAAACTCTGTGGGAGGAAGGATAAAGTCTTCACATTTCACACATCTGCAGATTAAAGTTGGTCATTGTGTAATGGTTCTATTTATTGATGCTTATCTTCCAGCCAAGGACAAATGATGCGGATCACTTTGACCTATATCAATTAGCATTTATCCCATTAAGAAGTGATTTGCAAGCCTGTTGGGGTCATTTTAACTGCTAAATGAAGGACAAGCACATTCTTCATCCAGTTTCTTGGAACTTTGTACAGAGAAGTCTAGTCAGTAAAATCCTAAATGAATACAAAGTATCATTTGCGCTTTCCAAGGTTCCAGAAAACTTTGAAAAGTGGAAACTTTCTAAAAGTGAATGTTTATCAGATTAAAGAAGTTTAAAGAATTCAGGAGAAAAATATTACAATACTTTAAAGTGTTTTCTAGTTTTAACCATTCTCAGGTGGCCCAGATGGTAAAGAATCTGCTTGCAGTGCAGGAGACTTGGGTTCAATCCCTGTGTGAAAAAGATCCTCTGGGGAAGGGAATGGAAACTCACTCCAGTATTTTTGCCTGGGAAATCCCAAGGAGAGGCGCCTGGAAGGCTACAGTCCATGACGTCACAGAGTTGGACACAACTGAGCAATTAACACACACACACATGGATTTAACATAACACACTGGCAACGCCAGTGACATACAGAATAACAAAAGAATGAAGTGAAGTATGAGACCCCTTCTTTTCATTATGTTTGTCAGAAGTTTTGAAAGCAATTCATTTCCCTGGAATTCCTGATCTAGAGGGAAAAGCTCATTGGAATCAAGAATAGTTATCTCTAGGCAAAAGTCCTAGAACCAGACATCCTGGAAGGTGAAGTCAAGTGGGCCTTGGAAGCATCACTACGAACAAAGCTAGTGGAGGTGATGGAATTCAGTTGAGCTATTTCAAACCCTAAAAGATGATGCTGTGAAAGTGCTGCACTCAATACGCCAGTAAATTTGGAAAACTCAGCAGTGGCCACAGGACTGGAAAAGGTCAGTTTTCATTCCAATCCCAAAGAAAGGCAATGCCAAATAATGTTCAAACTACCACACAATTGCACTCATCTCACATGCTAGCAAAATAATGCTCAAAATCCTCCAAGCCAGGCTTCAACAGTATGTGAACCGTGAATTCCCAGATGTTCAAGCTGGATTTAGAAAAGGCAGAGGAACCAGAGATCAAATTGCCAACATCCATTGGATCATTGAAAAACCAAGAGAGTTCCAGAAAAATGTCTACTGCTTTACTGACTATGCCAAAGCCTTTGATTGTGTGGATCACAACAAATTGTGGAAAATTCTGAAAGAGATGGGAATACCAGACCACCTGACCTGCCTTCTTCTGAGAAATCTGTATGCAGGTAGAAATTCTGTATGCAAGAAGTAACAGAATCAGACATGAAACAACAGACTGGTTCCAAATCGGGAAAGGAGTATGTCAAGGCTGTATATTGTCACCCTGCTTATTTAACTTATATACAGAGTACCTCATGAGAAATGCTGGGCTGGATGAAGCACAAGCTGGAATCAAGATTGCTGGGAGAAATATCAATAACCTTAGATACACAGATGACACCACCCTTATGGGAGAAAGCAAAGAAGAACTAAAGAGCCTCTTGATGAAAGTGAAAGAGGAGAGAGAAAAAGGTGGCTTAAAACTCAACATTCAGAAAACTAAGATCATGGCATCTGGTCCCATCACTTCATGGCAAATAAATGGGGAAACAATGGAAAACAGTGAGAGGCTTTATCTTTTTGGGCTTCAAAATCACTGCAGATGGTGACTGTAGCCATGAAATTAAAAGATGCTTGCTCCTTGGAAGAAAAGCTATGACCAACCTAGACAGCATATTAAAAAGAAGAGACATTACTTTGCCAACAAAGGTCCGTCTATAGTCAAAGCTATGGTTTTTCCAGTAGTCATGTATGGATGTGAGAATTGGACTATAAAGAAAGCTGATGCCAAAAAATTGATGCTTTTGAACGGCGGTGTTGAAGAAGACTCGAGAGTCCCTTGGACTTCAAACCAGTCAATCCGAAAGAGTATCAGTCCTGAATATTCATTGTAAGGACTAATGCTAAAGCTGAAACTCCAATACTTTGGCCACCTGATGCAAAGAACCAACTCTTTGGAAAAGACCCTGATGCTGGGAAAGATTGAAGGCTGGAGGAGAAGGGGATGAGAGAGGACAAGATGGTTGGATGGCATCACCGACTCGATAGACATGAGCTTGAGCAAGCTCCTGGAGTTGGTGATGGACAGGCAAGCCTGGCATGCTGTAGTCCATGGGGTCGCAGAGTCGGACACGACTGAGTGACTGAACGGAGGAAAAGTCCACCTCTAATGGAATCTGAGCACAGATACTGTCTCTTAGAACAAGACTTCTATAAAGGGGAGTTTGCTGTGCTGTGTGCTGTGCTTAGTCAGTCACGTCTTATCCTTCGTGACCCCATGGGCTGTAGCCCACCAGGCTCCTCTGTCCATGGGATTCTCCAGGCAACAAGACTAGAGTGGGTTGCCATGCCCTCCTCCAGGGGATGTTCCCAACCCAGGGATCAAACCCAGGTCTCCCTCATTGCAGGCAGATCCTTTACTGTCTGAGCCAGTAGGGAATCGTAAGAAAACTGGAGTGGGTAGCCTATCCCTTCTTCAGGGGGTCTCCCCAACCCAGGAAGTCTCCCACACGTCAGGTGGATTCTGCACCAGCTGATCTACGAGGGAAGCCCCAGGGAGTTTAGGAGTCACTATTAAGTCAAACGCCTTACATCTCGTGCATTTGTGTACACGGATACGAGTGCTAAGTACAGTATATGTAGCCGTGTTGTGGAATGCTGGGTCAGGGACGGATGCGAGGGCAACGAGAAACCAGCCCTGCTCTCAGGGAACTGAGGGGCTGGGTGAGGTGGCAAGGGGAAGGGGAGGTTAAGTATGAAGGTCAGACATGGCTTGAAGACTCCAACTTCCTTTATGAGACTGAAACAAGCAACAGAGTCTGTGCCGCTTGACAAGTGTTGACTTATCCAGGAACCAAGGCCAAATGGAATATGGAAGGAACTTAAGTTGGAATACAGACTCTATTTTATAAGCTGTTACTCTCTGCAAATGCACTTTATAAAAAAAAAACACACACGAGACATCAGATGATCTAAGATTGTCATGATCCTGTGATACTTTTCCCCAATGAAACACTCCAATCTCTTATTTAATACATTTTGACTATTGGGGACTATTTCTTGGTTTGGAGCCCTGTCGCTAATATATCTTCATTTAAGAGATAAAGCATGTGAAAAACTGCTGAGTGTGACAAGCCATATAAATGTCAGATGTTTGTTTAAAAATACTAAGCTGCACTGGACCAGGGGTTCTCCTAGTATTGTCTATCTGCCAAATTTAAACTGTTTCATTTACACTTTACCAAATCACACCAAATATGACACAGAGACAATTTGTTTAAGAAAAGTTTTACTAATGTGTTAATATTTCAGCAAAGTTATTGCAACGGGTTGAAAAGGCAGACAGACACACTATTATAGGCTATTATAAAGTAACAAGTTATACAATTAAAATATTACATGGAACTATGGGATTTACTGAATAATTAACAGATCATAAAAGAAATTAAATCTGAAAGGTTAAATCCAGTATTAGCACCTACAACATCTCTGAAAGTAAAACTTTTAACTGTTTCCTTCTCTCCTAATACATGTCTTATCCTTCACCCCAAAACAGTGCTCTCAAACCCCGAAGGTGAAGGGTATGGGAAGTCCCCGTGCTAAGAACATACAGCCCAAAAAAGAACTCCAAACAGTGACTCGGGACTTGACACTTTTAGCTGGAAATCACTTATCTTACTGAACTTGAACCAGTCATACATGTTTCTGTGCACGGAATACTGTATATGATAAAGTCTATGAATCATAAGGACTGCCATCAGGGAGAGTTAAAAATTAGCAATGTACAGTATTATTCCTATCAAATTTTTTTTTCTCTTAAGTTACATTTATAACAAAACTATAATTAAAATATTTATTACACTTGCTCATTACACGTTCAGGGACACAGCAGGGACATTTGAGTTTGATGGTTTAGCATCCACTTTATTGTGCTTACTTATTTTTATAAGGAACAAGCGACACATACCACATCTTCCCAATGTTTGAGGTGATGCAGTAGTAACAGAATTCTAAAAAAAAACCAAACCTGGAAAATGCATTAAATACTGCTTTAATTAGGAAATGGCTATAATAAAACAAGTAAAATAATACATTATTTTTCCAATGAGCTTCGGTTTGGGAAATTAAACAGCAGAAGTAGATCTTTAAGCTTTGAGTCACAGCAAAACTGGTAGTTCTCTGAAATCTGAGAGATGCGTTAGCAAAACCAGACACAGCCCACCCTTCACCAAAATCCTGGAGAAAAGCATTTCATGAATTCGGGGGAGTAAGACTGAACACTGGCTAGGGCACGACTTGCTGAAGCCCAAGGAATGGTGAGAACCACTGGTGCTGGTGGCAGGTGAGAAATAAACTGTGCTGGGCTGACCAACTGCATATGTTTTTAATGGCTTTGAATGAAAAAGTGAAACGCTTCACTGCATTTTCTCAGAAACTGATCAAAAGATTGCAGAGTCCTACACGATTTGGAGACACAAAGTGGATGCTGAGCGACTAGAGGTCACTCCAGGTGCAGAATTTTAGAAAGTCAGTCCTTGGAGTGAATGGCACCGTGGCTCTGGCAGCAGATACGAAGGAATGATGCTCTGGAGAGGAGGTAGGGGGACGCTCTGCGGTCGGCCGGTGGACAGGTGAGGGTCCCAGCTGGAGGTGGGATCTGCAGTTAGAAGGGGAAGCAAAGGTTTAGAAAGCGACACCGACTGACCTCCCAAGAGCAGCTGCTGTGACCTCCCCGCGTGTGGGCTACACTCCATTAACCCAGGCTCTGGCTACTGAGATGCCCATATCTGTCTCATCTGCCGAAGGGGGTCCACGGCTCGAGGGTCCAGAGATCCAAGCCTGAACGTTTGCATCTCTGACCAAGCATGTCTCGAGAGGCAGGACAGCAAAGGGGTGCGCGGCCAATCCAGGCCTGGCTGCCTCCTGCCGACCTGCCAGTCTGGGGCCCTGGACAAGTAACTGAAATCCTCTGGGCCTCAGTCCCCTCGTCTGAAACACAGGGATGCCGCCATGGACCTCAGAGGGTGTTGTGAATGATGCGGGCACACAGGGGGGCCCACAAGCGCTGGGTGTTTTTATTATCACTTCTTTATCATGATAGATTAGTGCTACATTCTGTTTTTTAAGTAAAGAAGACAATCTTAATCTGAAGAGAGAAAACAACCATCAGTTTGTTGGGTAACAAAGGTATCAAAAAAATTCAAACTTTTTTAAAAGGAGCAAGATATAACACTCTTTTTTAAAAAATAAAGGCCACCTCCATGATTTGTGTGCTCTTAAGTCATTAATTTTAATTCCCATGTAATGCTTTAAGCTGCAGACACCACGTACGCTTAAGAAAAACGACAGAACTGAATTCATTAGAGAGTTTTCCCCTCTCCTCTAAGACCTCAGCCCACACAGGATCCCAGGTTTGAGGAACACACAGCTCTGAAAACTAAATTACACTGAACGAAAATATTTGCATTCATGAAATTACCACAAGTTCCTAATGTAAATCTCATTTCAAAATTTCACTGTTGTTGAATATTGATAGATTCGTCTCTGGTGTGCAATTGCTCCAAATCCCGCGCCACCTCAGAAAAACAGTGTATTAAAGCAATAAGAGCTGCAAAGTGAGTCATGACAAATGGGTTGTGCCAAAGCAGCGCAGCTGCAACTGATCAAACAAACGTATCCCAGCGGCCGTCACCAAACCCACACGTAGGGCTCCTGGCTGCTCGTCTGAGAAACACCAGTTTGCAAACCGCACGTGAGAAAGTGTGTGAACAGGTAACACTAAGTGCTCCAAAACAGCCTCAGTAAAGACTAAAACACACGGCAGAGGGTGTCATTGTTTAGGTCTGTGTCTTGTAAGAACTCGGGGGACACATTCCCTGGCGCTCAGAGAAGGCAGCTATGTATTAACAGCATTCAACAAATGGTACAGGGCAGACAAGATGTTATTTTTAAAAGGTACTGGAAAAGAAACGAAGGGGAAAAGCACTTAGAATAATGTGATGGACTCTCTCTTTCTCCACATCTCTGCTGCTGCATGTACTTACAGGAAGTATGGTGAAAAGACAAGGCTTTATGGTCAATCAGACTCGGGTTGGTAACCCGGGACTCATTAGCTGTGTGACCTGGAGATCATCACTTAGTCTCTTCCTATCTTGGTTTGCTTATCTGTTAAGTGGGGGAAATACTGCGCAGGATTCTCGTGAGAACTGGAAACACCGTCTGTGTAACACCTAGCACACAGCCATGCCCTCAAAACGGCAGCGAGTATCATTACTGTTGCCCTGGGGAGGAGGCTGTCTGCTCTGGTTGAATCTGTTTCTGCGCGGCCTCCTGTGAGTCAGGGACAGCTGCCTGCGGACGCGCTCAGGAAAGCACCGCGGTAGAATTACTACTGGGAGGCAGAGAGTAGGATGGAAACATGCAGAAATCGACCATTTTTTTGGTCACTTAGAAGGCACGGTGGCTTCCAGGTGATTCTTCCCGCACATTCCCACCAGCATTCATCAATTCGTTGCTCAGTTGTTCAACGTCATTATATGGATATGTGAGAACATGAACATTCTAAAGAGAAAGAACATTTATGGTTCTACCCACTGGAGGTAAGGTTTTTTTCTAAAGGGCTATGAAGCCACTTAAATACATGAAATATTTAGAATCTCCCTATTCTGAAACGTTTCTTTGGTTATTAAAGCCATTTGTAATGGCTTTAATGACAGGGAAATCTGTCAGGGAAAAAAATGTCAGGGAAATCTCTGATCTGATTTTTATGTGTAAGACCCATGTATTAAAATGTCCAGATAGTTTTGAAATATTAAAATAAGACCGCCCCCAAACCCCCCAAACAAAGTAATAACAAAACCAGTCTGAAAACAACAAAGGGGGAAGAAAAAAAATCAGGATTAAACTATCACTTGGGTTAACAGAATTTGGGTTAATGACACATTTTAAATATCAAGTCAGTACAAAGAGTATGCCAGGATTTATGATGCAGGCGAGAAAATTTATGCATCCTACAAAATTACAGAAATGGCACATAAATCATACAATTTCATATTTACCTTTAATTCTATGGTTTATCTTCCACTGCTCATGCCTCTGTCTTCATAAATGGTAATTTCAATCTGAACAGCATGACTGTTAAGAAAACACACTGGAGAACAGAACACAGAAAAAGGGACTACAGAGAGAAGATGGGTGTGATCTGTGCGGACTTGTCTTTACTTAACTTAAAAAAAAAGTTGTTTTGGCTGCGCCTCGCGGCGTGTGGGACATCTTCGTTCCCCACGTGAGACTGAACCTGCAACCGCCGTTGGAGGCCGGAGTCTTAACTGTTGGACCGCTAGGAAAGTCCCCCTTGTCTTTACTTATCTTACATTACCATTTACATAATTTTAAATTATCAATAATTATTATTTGCTTTACTTGTTTCAAAACATTAAAAATTTCTCCTGCTTAAGTTAAACAGGGTGTTTTCCACACCTTGCTGAAAAATTCAAGAAATGTAATTGCTTGTGGTATACCACAGAGTTCCTCTCCAGACATTATTTACTTTTTAAAAGAAGAAAAGAATCTGAAAAAGGATACTTTATTGCAGAACTAAGGGGGATGCTCTTAACTGAGCATCCATAGTGAGGTAATGACATCAGGGGTGCAAAGCACCCTGAAATTGTATGCAAACTTTTTTTTGTGAGAGAGCTCACGACCTCTAAAAGTTTAAGAAACACTGATACAAGTATAATAAAGCCGTTGAAATGCTTATCAGCCGGAAGGCCTGGGATTATCTGACCTAGGTTATAAAAAATTTTATTTTACCCAGTTATTTATTTTACTTGTTATCAAGCTAAATTAGTTTTTTTTTTGCAATTTTATTTACCAAATTACCAAAATAAACTTCATGATTTTCAAAGTCAACTGCCTCTAAAATATGCAGTTATGTCAAAGGTAATGAAATGATACATCTGGCAGCTGTAACTGATTTCAACGAGTCAGATGAACCCACGGAGCTGAGATTTATTTGGACGACGAGCTCTCTGCGCACTGAGTTCATGCATTTCAAAGGGGCCTTTGGTGCAGCCTCTGCAGCTGAGATGCATGACTCACCCGACTCCCATTATTACTACAAGATGCTGCACAGCCACCAAGACAACGGCAGCCCCAACACTAAATGCTCCAGAGCCCAGCACGACGCCCGGGAAGGAGTTGTGCTGGAGGGAGAGTGTGCCTTTCAGCAGCACAGCCCACAGCAGGTTCGGGAACTGAGGGAAATCCTCTCTTACCCGGGCTGACGGGGCCATCAAATACTCAGACCTCATGATCTGGACTGAAAAGATACAACTCGCAGCCCTCTCTCGATGGGATCTGTCAGGAGGAGGCCTTGTGGGGCATAGATCTTCTCATTCTGCTCTTGAATGTATTTGGAGACTTTCTTCAGGACCTGACCAAAGAGAAACAACACAGCTCTCTTACCAACTTCATCAGATTTTCCTTTTGAGTATTTAGCTGAACTGCAAAATATTCAGGCAGTGGAATTAGTTTTCAAAGCAATAAATAGGTGTTCATGTGGAGGGACAGCTCTGACTCCATGGCTCATGCCCTGGGTCCCCAACACCCGCCCCCCCAACCCCAGTTCTGAGCACGTCCATACAGCCTAAGTCCAAACAGAGATGCAGCCAGATGGTGGCACGGGAGCCACGCGCCTTCCCTCCGTCCTGGATATGGAGAAATTTGGAGGTGACCATACACACACGTTACGTGCCTTCCCCTTCCCTACTCGGGAAATGTGTGACATGTGACCTCCTCTAATATCAGGGACAGCTTCTGGCTTTCTCCTGGACACTTGAGAGATGCTTCTCGGGACTTCTCTGCAGTCCAGTGGTCAGGACCTTCGGGTCACTGCTGAGGGCCCATTTGCACGCCTGATCGGGGAACTAAGATCCTACAAACCGTAAGCCATGCCCCTCACCCTCCCCTCCAAAAGAGAAAGAAAGAACTGCTTTCTCCGCTGTACATTTTCATCATTTAAAGTCATAGTACAAAGCGGGCATATAACAAAGGGAGTCCAGTGCATTTAAAACTGAGAAATCTGTGTCCTTCATCAGGCACGTTTGTGCTGGCTGCCATGGAGGTCTGGTGACCAGTGCTCTACATCGTCTCCCGGCCTGCACGGGAGGCTGCTCTGAAGCCTGCTCTTGTGTCCTAGATGGGAACCTCGATTTATAAGTTTAGGATTAAGGTTGTAAAAGTCAAAGCAAACGTAGACAAAAACCAGATAGGATAAAAAGGAACTCCTGGAAATTGCCAAATCTTAAGCTTTAATAAGGGCAATTCTGAGACAGATAACCTAGAAGAAAATAAATCTTAATAGCGATACACAAAATCAAAGAGTCACATGTTTTATTTCAGATTCAAGGTCATTATAATCCTTTGCTGGCTCTAATCTTCAAAGAGGCTTTGATCCAATTCTTTAATTATTGTATGTTTCCTTAAATTCACACTACCAGAATATGATAAAGTCACAGATAAATGTGATCACAACATAAAGGGAAAAAAAGAACTGTATGAAAATAAAGCTGGAAATGAAGAAATTTTATTTAAGTGTGGGTCTATAATGTACCAGAACAAACCAACATATTAGAATGATAAAATGTAGCTGCTTTGGCATAAACTGATTTAGAATTTAAAACTCTATGCTGCTTGTATAATGAAGGACAATAAACAGTCTATTCAGGTTAAATCTCTGGGGAATAATATAATCTCATGTTTTACGTTTTTTTAAAAAGAGCATGATATTATTAAGAGAGCCATCTGCAGGATTATGAAGTAATGTAAGAATACTATTTCTAAAGAAAAGACTTTTTCACCTAATTACCTAAAGTACATATGTCATTCTCCTATTTTCAACTCTCAAAGAATTTGAGCAGTGCCTGGTCTTAATGAGCAAAAAAAAAAAAAAAAAAAAATCTCAGTCACTCTCTTTCCACCAGGATTTGTCAATCATGCTGCTGCTGCTGCTGCTAAGTCACTTCAGTTATGTCTGACTCTGTGCGACCCCACAGACAGCAGCCCACCAGGCTCCCCCATCCCTGGGATTCCCCAGGTAAGAACACTGTCAATCATGCTAAAAAGAGGGGAAGCAAGTCACCCACGAAGGTGCCCAATTCAGGATTCTCCCTCTTCTCTCCAATTTCCTTCTGTGCTCACCTGCCAGAGCTGGAAACCGGAGAGCCAGGCTCCTCTCGGCCCGTCCATTTCCACCGGGTGGACACCGAGAAACCCGCCTGCATGGCTGATTTCAAAGAAAGGATTCCTTCACACAGCTCTCCTCCCCTCCTTGAGTGCAGGTTATTAGCAAAGACACAGCCATCCTTTATTCGATTCAAGCAGAACTCTGTTGTGCAAGGCTTTTGTTTAAACTTTGATAACACTCATGGACATTTGGGTTTCAGTTCAGAAAGAAGACAGTCAGTTTTCCTTGGGTGCCAGCTGCAAATCCTCCCATAGCACTGCAGTGAAGGCAGCACCGTGCTAACCCAGACGTGTCGTTAGCAACAGACAGCTCATGGACGTGAGTCAACTCGTACCTCGCTCCTGACAGGACAGAGCACCGTTCTCAGCCTCCAGGAACTCTGTGTTGACATTTTATTCATACTTCACTATTTTTAGTAAATCGTTGTTAAAACAAAGTATAATACCGAACAAAATTATCTCTGTTATCCTCAAACCCGCAATAAAAACCTCAGTTTGTATAGTATTTACAAAGTTAAACACTCAGACTTCAGGAAAAGCTATTGTCCTCTTTGAGAATAAGCCTCTCAAAGCCCTTGAGGAAAGATAACCGAAGTGGGGTTGAGTGAGAGGCCCAGGGGCTTAGTGTTTCCAGAAAGATCTGAGTTCCTCTGACTGTGCTCTTTTCACATAACAGCCCATGGGCAGCAGGGACGCCTCTGGTGGACGAACACACAACTGCTCCTGAAAGAAGAACGTTCCACAGGCCCATTTGTTCCCTGATTAAGCAATGGAGAGGAATAACACTGAAGCCTTTATCTTCATTGTAAATCAATAAATAGCACATTATAGAAAAAAAAAAGCATGATTGTTCTAGTGGGTTTTAAAAGGCCTATTTACAATCTCAAAAAATTTAACCCACATGACAAGGTGTAAGTGTCATTATACTTGGCTTACTGTTTGTAGACTGCAAGTTTTAGTGTTCAAAACGATAAAGATTAAATGACTCAATTTTGTCCCTTCATAAAGTAGAAAATAATAGTGCAGGAATTCCTAAGGGGCAAACTGGAGAGAGGGAGTGGCTGAGTGCTCTAACATTTTTATCATCTTATCAAAAATACAAATACACATTTACAATGTTTTCTTTTAAAAGTACATGGAGATTATATCATTATGAACATTCCAGTTATGTACTTTGCATGATCTAGTTAATTCATGTCCACATTTCTTATATAAAATCACATATTTATAAAATGTGCCATAAATTTGGGTTTCTTGACTAATTTTATTGGGTCTTTATTTGCTTTATAATACTTACTCGGTAAAAGAGACTTTAATTAGACTTGTAAAGTAATACCTTATATGTTACTTATGAACTCAAGTCCATTATTTTCTGATGTTGAGAAGTGCCTTCCAAAATTAATAATCAAAATAATCAAATAATAATAAAAAATATTTTAATTAAGAGTTGCTAAATGTTTTAGTAGATAAAGAAACTAGCAGCTGCTAAAAAAAGATTACTTATACACTTATACACTCGAGGTAAAAAAAAAAAAAAAAAAAAAACCTGTACATGTAAGTGCATATGTATCTGATTAAAACATGTATGTACACACACACTAACTTGGTTTTTAAGTCTATCTTAAGAAAACTTTATTTAGCACCTGCCATAAATAAAATAAAGCAATTTATTAATTCAAAGATCCATTATATTTCTTTTTTGGATTTACCTTGTTTTTTTAAACAATGCTGTGTTAATTACTGCTATACAGCAAAGTGATTCAGTTATACATGTACATAACATTCTCTTTCATATTCTGTTTCATGATGGTTTCTTTCCTATGTCTCCTAGTCTACATCTGCTAACACCCACCCCTACTCCTTGGTAACCACCAGTCTAAGACCTGCTTACAATTGAGAACTCAGATTTGGGGAGATGAACTTGTCCATGACTCAAAACTAGGAAATGACCTAGCTGGCACCCAGTGATCAGTCTCTTTATAACTGATGCCAGAGGCAGGTATCTGTACCTATTTTAGCAAAGGCACATGAAAAAATAAGTTAATTAAAATTTCATCAACAAATTCAAAAACTACAGTGAAATAACAATTCAAGCATGTAATATTCCATGAGGCATGAATAAAACACTCTGGAGGAAGTATTTCTGCCTTAAATTGGAACTATTACACGTCTTCGACGGCCACGTGGCATGAGTGTCTTACCTGCACGAGCCCAGCCCTCCCCGCCCACCCCCTCCCGTGGTCAGTGGCTCCCCAGCGCACCCGGCTCCTCCTCCACCACCTCGTCCCTTGAGTCCGAGCACCTCCTGCTGTCCCTGCCGCTCCCTCCCTGCCCAGGCTCTTCTCCTCTCCTGCCTGGACTTCTACGAAGCGTCTTACTTGCACTTTTACACCTTTCTTCCCCAGAGCCAAGAAATCTGTTTAAAATGAAAATCAGATCCTACCACCCTCCTGCTTGAAAAGCTTCAGTGATCCTTCCCTGCGTGGAAATAAAATCTAAGCCTCTCTCCAGGGAGAACACACTCCACGGTGAAGGACGCAGGTCCCCTCACCTCCCCCACCACCTCCGCCCTCCCCTGCTCTGCACGGGGGACCCACGCTCTGCGTGTCCTCCTCCGTCCTCCTGAAAGGCCCCAGGCTCCCCATCCTTCACGTGGCAGCTGAATGTTAGCACTCCAGAGGCCCTTTCTGACCCCCCATCTAAATTAGTCTCTCCAGTTATGTTCTATCCTAGGGAAGCTTGGTTTTTTCTAAGGCATTTATCACAACTTACAATTCTGTGGGTTTTGTTTTCTTAGTATCAGTTTTTACTAGACTTATAAACTCCACAACGTCAGTAACCATGTCTGCCCATTCAGTTATATCCTCTGCACAGTGCTTAGCACATAGTAGATGTTCAATAAATATTAATCGAATGGATCCCGTGTCCCTTCACTCACCAAATGTATCACTAAAGAGGAGCTGCTAAGACAAAACAGACTAAAAGCGGATACGGATCCTTTGTGACTTCTGATGTCGAACGTTAAGCAGGAAAGAAAGTGTGTGACATGGAGAAGGACATAAACTGCCTGTGTAGCTCTTTAAATGCTCACCAGGGGATTCACACCAGGATGGTAAGGAAGAACATGGTGGTATGTTCAGCCAACAGCTCAAAAAGCTGGAGCCGCACGTGTCCACTCTCCACCACATGGAGTACAAGACAGCCACTGGGAGACTTCGGCCGGAGAGGGTGTGACACTAAACTCCTTAGAGCCTTCCCTTTCTAAACATGGTCAGAACGGAATGATCCTCTAGGGGTTTACTGTGATTAATGTACATCCATTCATTGAACACACGAGTGCCTCCTACGCCCAAGGCCTCGTGCTAGGTGTCAAGAGGGATACACTGTCCTTGATCGCAAGAAAAATACATACTTGATGGGCAAGTAAGACAGGAATATAAATGCTACATTCCTCAGCAGAGACTGCTTAAGTACCAGAAAACAGATTCCAGTAACGCGCTGTGGGGACAGAGAGGAGAAAAGGAGTCCAATCAGAAGAGAGGGCGAAAAGTCAGCTGAGAGCGGGACTGAGGGACTGAGGCGATTCGGACACGGGAAGGGCATCTCAGGTGGAGGAAGGCTTCTCAGAGGGCGCACCTGGCTGAAAGATAAAGTGAGGACGGGGGAAGACAGGCCTGGGAGAGGTGAGCTGGGGGAGGGCTTGAGAAGGCCCCTCATGCTGCAGGAGAGGCACGGCTGTGTTTCACGACACAACAGCTGTTTGGAAATGCAAGAGAAAGGCAGGAAAGAGGCTCTGTGGCTGTGGTGTTGGTCTAGGAGAGATGTCACAAGGGCATAAATCAGGGGGTGGCAGAGGGTGTCATAAAGTTAATGAATGGGGAAATGGAAGACAGCTTGGTCTGACTACTGGTACAATTCCCCTCTTCTTGACCCCCTGAAGATGCTGGGTGAAAAAGACAGGGTGCTGCTGAACCAAGTGGGGAGGTGAGGCTTGACTTTCAGACCCCTAAGTTGAGAAGCCAGCAGCTCTGGGTCCAGCAGACAGTTCAAAGGGGAGACAAGCACTCAGGTGGGAGGAGGAGATGGAGGGTACACATTTGGGGAAATAAAAACTCAGCACTCTTCTATGTGTCTGGTCATAGAGGCAACAATAAAATCTGAATTATTATTATTATAAAAGGCCTTTTAAATTTTATAGCAAGTGTCAACATGCAAACATAACCTGTAACAAACCCACTTTTTTTTTTTTTTTTTAAATGATTGTAAGAGATTGGGAAAACATGGGCAGGCTTACCTTCTCATAATGAGTTTCCATGCACAGGAAGATGGTGTACGCCGTTAGACAAGCCAGGCAGCCTTCCAGATACGACTGGCCCCCAAGCTTCTCGGCCTCGGCGTAAAGGTTATTTAGGGTCCGAACTGTTTCTTCAAACTGCTGCCGATCAATCTGTACCGAGAAAAGAATTTTAAAATAAGTTTTGGAAAAAAAAAAAAAAGAAGATGAACATGTCACTCCTGCCTGCGATCCCTAAATAGGTCACTGTCTTGTCAATATTTTTATCTGTCGGCAAACAAATTTTCAGGTGATTAAATCTGGATCTAAGTTGCTGAAACTGGTTAGTGTTTGTTTAGTTTCATCTTTCTTTTGGACACTGTGTTATGTCCAAGTTGAAAAGGGTGTCTCCCGATCCTCTGTGCTGAATCACAAGTAACTTAATTAAATAACACAGTCCTTCCGGCCCTCCATTCTCCCACACTCCCATTTACAGAGCTCGTACTTTCGGGTATCACCACAGGCAGGCCTTGGAGAAAGGTGAGTAAGACACTGACTTGTCCTCACGGCATTGAGAGTCATGAGTGTAACAGACATGTAACAGTGAAAACACAAGCAGCCAACAGGACACTGCAACTGAGGCGTGCATGAAGAACGAGGGCACCCGAGGAGGGGCGGCACGCTCCCTCAGCAGGAAGGGCAGGCGATCCTAAATCGTGGTCCCCCAATGCCGGCATCGACTGAGGCCAAAAAGGGGAGGAAGGACGCTGTCAGCAGATCAAAAGGGGCAAACCCTGTATGCTTCCCCATCTCTTTTGCAGTAACCACTTGGTTACTAAGAGCTCACACTGGACGAGGCAAAATCGCCCACTCCCGCGGGGCTCTTCTCACCAAGCACGCCTATGACCTTTTTTCTAGTCAGTGACGCCATCACCTCACACGTGTGCTAACACGACCGTCGTATCTCCTTTTCTCCAATGACCCGCTTTCACTTTCTTCTTCCAGTTTCCCTTTCCTTCCTTCTTTTAACAGCGCTTTGTCAGTTTCAAATCTCCATGGGAATTTCAGGGCCCAAGGTAGAGCATTTCACCCAATTCTATCATTCTCAGCAGGTAACAAAGCCCAACTTATCTGTCCTTATCCTCAGCCTGCTCTCAGACAGCATCCCCCTTATTCCTAAAACGAATACCCACTTACATATTAATTCTTTCCTTTATGAAGGCTTTACACAGAAACAGACTCAGAAAGAAACTCCAAGAACCTTAATACACACTTTGAGACAGAACATTTCCAAATTTCCAAAACACTTCCAAAATTATGCTCCAAGAACATAATTCTTTGTTAACAGATTATCAACCTTAAGCTATTAGAAAACCTTTAGGTAAGAGGCAGCTGCCTTGTCCTTCATGTGGAAAATGGTGAAGATTCAGTGAGCCAAACGCATGAAAACCTTAAAGTGGTGGTGACTCAACCTGCCTTTCAAAAGGAGCTACTTTAAATTTCCCAGAACAGGAGTGTTTCTGATGGGGGCTGGGTGAGTGGGGACAGAGCTGGGAGCCAGGGCCGCCCCTTGAAGACGTGCCGTGTCACTGACGGTCACTTGGGCAACCCGTCAGCATTCCCAGAGCACAGACTGAGAGGAGACCTGCTCAGTGAGCAAGTGTGGATGGGAAACTGTTATCTCCACCTGGTTCTGCCAAAGTTAATGTCTTCTGTTTGTTCATCAGTAAAACCATGAAAGTCCAAACAATTTCAAACACTCGCACTTGATTCATCTACAATGTTATGATCTGAGAAAGAAACTTCTCTGAATTTTTTATGTTTCTTTGGATAGAATGATTAAAAACCAGGCGATCCAACCCAGAAACTTTTTTTTTTTTTAAGCCACACCAGGCGGTCTGTGTCATCTCAGTTTCCCGACCAGGGCCTGAACCTGCGTCCCCTGCCTTGGAAGCGCTGAGTCTTAACCACCAGACTGCCAGCAAGTCCCCAACCCAGAAACATTTGATTTCTTTCCGATTTGGAATTACAGATCCCACCAGAAACACTAATTCTTAAAAGTTATTCCACGACTGCAATGCTTTACAGGATGGAAGCAAATCATAAACCATTAAAAAATTTTTTTAAAAAATCCAAGGTGAAGATTAAAAAAAAAAAAATAGTTGAATTGAAAAAAAAAACAGATGGGCGTTCCTTGGCAGTCCAGTGGTTAGGTTTTGGCACTTTCACTGCCGAGGGCCCCAGTTCAATCCCGGGGCAGGGAACTAAGATCCTGCGTGCTGTGCAGCGTGGCCAAAAAAAAAAAAAAAAATAGTTAAAAAAAAAAAGTTAAGAGCTTCTTGGAAAGATTTGAAAAAAATGCATGACAGGCGGCAGTAAAGGCGAGGACACACAAAACGAAGGGCCCTGCAGGGCGACCGCCGGCCTCGAGCTCACGCCCCGCAGGCTCCATGAGGCGCGGCTGTCCGCGCCCCTCTGGGTGCCTGGACACCGACACAGCAGCTACACTGACACCTGGAGGCTTGTCAAGTTAGAGCGGCTTGGACCAATAAGCAGTGGATGTCTGAATGGAAACAGGAGTCGGGCTCATCTGCCAGAATTTTTGTTTCATGTTGAACTACCTGCCGAAAGCATCAGGCTGAAGCTTGTCAAAGGTAACGAGTCAAAGGTAATTTCTACTGACCAGCTGTAGAGACATAGTTTTAAAGGGATGCAGGGAACAAATGCCTCAATTATAGCTCACTCACTTCTCTTTCTGCCCACACCAACGGTTCCTAAGATGTCTGCATGCTGGCTAAAGTTAAGAATCGAGCTTTAAAGAAATGTCCTGGCGACAAAGCGCTTACACATCAAAGTATTATGTTCTCAGAGGCAGTGAGAAAGTAAACTTGTTAACACACAGAACTTGTTCTTACTCTCAAATTAAAGGGTACAAATGTGTGTGTGTTTAATGCTTTAAAGTCATATAAAACAGCTGGATGTTTATTTCTCCCTCTATTACATTGCCAAGTACGACGTTCTCACAAAGGGAAACTCAGCCTCAGTGGCAGCGCAATCAGTACAATTTCTAGGTTAAGCAGTAGAGAAACAAAGAGAGAAACCTTTCAATTTTCCATCAAACAAAGCAAGGAAAATTTAAACCTGTAATTTAAATTTAATCTCAACACACTTTAAAAAAAAAAAAAAAAAATCAAAGCTTTCCCAAACAGTTTCAAGTATAAGCTAGTGTTTTAACCCAAACATTTAAAAAGAAAAAAAAAAAAAAATTCAAGGGTAGCTCAGCTGATAAAGAATCTGTCTGTAATGCAGGAGATCTCGGTTCAATTCCTGGATTGGGAAGATCCCCTGGAGAAGGGATAGGCTACCCACTCCAGTATTCCTGGAATTCCCTAGTGGCTCAGATGGTAAAGAATCTGTCTGCAAAGTGGGACACCTGGGTTCAATCCCTGGGTTGGGAAGAGTCTCTGGAGAAGGAAATGGTAACCCACTCCAGTATTCTTGTCTGGAGAATCCCCGTGGACAGAGAAACCTGGCGGGCTACAGTCCATGGGGTCGCGAAGTCTGACTGAGCGACTAAGTGCACACACACATAGTACTCAGAATCACAAGTGGTGCTGGGCTACACGAAGTCAGAGAAACGGAGGGACTCCAGAATGTGGCAAGCGCGACTTCCTATAGCCATCCATGGAGTACTGTCACTGCACCGTTTCTGTATTCAGACCATAAAATAAAGGTTCCACCACACACAGAGTTGAAGGCTCAAGTCTGATTCTGCATAAATAGACTTGGCTCAATTATGAGCTGGAAGTTTGACTTTTAAATCCTTTAAACAAAGCATCAAGTGACATCCAAATAAGTGTGGGGCAAAAGAGTTGTTTACATTCTGATCTGAAAGCACATAAACAGTATTAAGTCAGAGTTTCCCTAAGAGACTTAAAAGTGAAACATCTGATCTATTTCATATAAGTACTAAAAAAGCCTGTTAACTATAATGCTAAATTATTTTACAAACCACATTCAGTAGCTCTAGCCAACAGGCAACTTGCTCAATTTCTATCTTTTCAAACCACCATGGAGGTGTCCAGCTAGTGTCAGGCTGAGTTATCTCATAACATGGCAACGACAAACTGCAACAATTACAGGACATTTCATAAACAAACTAATCTACAAATCATCTTCATAAGGTGTGCTGGGTCCTTAATTTGCATTTAAAGAAACATACTTGGGCCACTAACCTGCTGAGGGTTCTAAATCAAGCCAAAGCACACTGTCATTGATCTTTGTTGATTTTCCCACCTTGGCAATCAGGTAGAACGACCTACCCCCCACAAGCTAATTTTACATGACTGCTGCACATTGCTCCAGTACATACTCATCGCCACCTACCTACTCCATGGCCAGCACTTCACATCTCCACACCCATGCCCAATCACCCCTGACTCCCTCACCCTCTTGTCAAAGAGAAAAGAACCACAAAACCTGCTCCCATCTAACCAGAAGCTGACTCTGAGCAGGAAACAGGTTCACCTTACAAACCTCAAGACCAAACAGTCTGTCTTTGGAGTATGAACACACCTAGGCACAAGAAAACACACACATAGTCTCACTTCGCTGCACCTTTACAGTAAGATCCAATGACCATTATTATTCTTTTTATTAAGTCTGAAGAAAGGAGAAACACCCCTTCCCGCGCCCAAGACCGTCCAGAGGACCCACATTCTGATGACAGTTCTGGCCCACAGGCCAACAAAAGTCGGCTCCCAGCGATAATCAGCATAAGGAACTAGTTGAGGGCCTCGTTCTGAGATATTTCCCTGTCCAGACCCATGCACTACTCTGTGTTTCTCAAGGTTCGGAAAAGGCCTGTCTGCGCTGCCCAGCACAGCACCGAATAATAAACTAGCACAAGCGGCCGGACGTTCGTCACTCGAATGATGGTGATCTTTGCGTGGTGAGGTTGGAGAATGCAGCTTACACAACACGCCGAGGTGGGTGGCCTGGAGGGTCAGGAATCAAGTGCCTCATCACTGTGGTCACTAACCCGGGGTGGGGTGGGGTGGGGAGGACAGCAGCGTACCGATTCCGGCCCTGGCCATCATCAGGTCATCCGGCCCGGCGGCTTGGCCTCATTCCTCCTGCTCCCGACCCCGGGTCTTGCTTACCAGACCCCTCCTGGCACAGCCCTGGCCCAGGCCCCAGCTGTGCCCGGCCCCTCCCAGACCCGCACTCCGCCGCCGCCCCGGCCGAGCGCAGGTGCGGGGAGCCCGGCTGCGTACCCGGTTCTCCAGCTCCGCGGGGAACTTGGTCTGGAACTGGCAGCGGGTGCCACTGCTGTAGTCTCGCTGAATGAAGACCTTCCCGGACACCGGCGCCTGCTGCGGCCTCATGGCGAGGACAGGACGGGCCGCGCTGCGGGTTCGGGGGACACCAACCACGGTCATACCCCCGGCCTGGACCCAGGACTCCGGCCCCCCAGCCCCGCAGACCCGCCCAGCGCCCAGAGCGGCCAAAGGCCTCCCGGCCCCACTCCCCTTCACCCATGCTGGCACCACGGCCCTTCAGCTCCCTCCCCGGCCCAGGCCCCGCGCCCCCCCACAGCCCGGTTCGGCCCGGGAAACACGAACCCGCCTCCTCTGCCCTCCAGCTGCTGTCGCAACGCCTACGCCTCCACTTACGTCCTGCCGCAAAAGGCCTCTTCCTCCCCAACACCTCCCCGCCCCTCTGCTCGGACACCTACCTCAAGTCTAGGGCCCACCCTCTCCTCCGGCCGTAAAGCAATCCTGTTGAGACTGCGCGCTACCGTGAGGGGACGCGCTGTGGGCGGGGCCCGCGAGGACTCCGCCCCCCGCCCTGCCCGTAGGAGTCCGGCTGGAAGGAAGAGGCAGGGCGGGGCTGCGGGGCGGGTCCGGGGGCGGGTCCTCAGACCCGGGAGGCGGAACTGCGGGCCCTGTGGGCGGGGCCGCAGGATCCGCTGGGCTTGGCGGCGGGGAGAACCTTGCAGACTGAGCTCATCAGAGGATACTTGGCCTGTAGGCTGGGGATTTCTGTCCTGTGTCATTTCCTTGCTGTGTCATTTCCTCATTCGTCGTGCGGACAGAGTTTCTAATCACTGACTGAAAGGTTTTATTTTCGCTTTTGATTGGAACTCTCAGTTTACACCTGAGAAACCACTCAACCGTACAAAACAAACTGCTCACAGGCATCCCCTCCTCCAGCTTTCCTGGAGGTGTTGTCTTTTCCTTCCACCCCAAAGATTTTCATCTAGCACCCCAGCCTCTGCCCCTCAGGTGACCTGACAGGCTTGTGTGAGCCCTTGATGCCCTCCCTGAGCTCAGCATACCTTTGCAAGGCAACCACAGAAGGCCCTGGTGTGCCTGGCTGATACACTATTCCACCTTATCCTCTGTTTTGCTTTCCCAGGTTTCAGTTACCACCTGTCCCCCCAGTCAACTTCAGTCTGAAAAGATGAAATGGAAGTTTCCAGAAATAAACAATTCATGTTTTAAATTGTGTGCCTATTCAGTTCAGTCATTCAGTCCTGTCCGACTCTTTGCAACCCCATGGAATGCAACGTGCCAGGCTTCCCTGTCCATCACCGACTCTAGGGCTTGTTCACATTCATGTCCATCAAGTTGGAGATGTCATCCAACCATCTCATCCTCTGTCGTCCCTTTCTCCTCCCGCCCTCAATCTTTCCCAGCATCAGGGTCTTTTCAAATGAGTCAGTTCTTCACATCAGGTGGCCAAAGTATTGGAGTTTCAGCTTCAGCATCTGTCCTTCCAATGAATATTCAGGACTGATTTCCTTTAGGATGGACTGGTTGGATCTCCTTGCAGGCCAATGGACTCTGAAGAGTCTTCTCCAACACCGCGGTTCAAAAGTATCAATTCTTTGGTACTCAGCTTTCTTTATAGTCCAACTCTCACATCCATACATGACCACTGGAAAAACCATAGCCTTGACTAGACGGGCCTTTGTTGGCAAAGTAGTGTCTGCTTTTTAATATGCTCTCTAGGTTGGTCATAACTTTCCTTCCAAGGAGTAAGCGTCTTTTAATTTCATGGCTGCAATCACCATCCACAGTAATTTTGGAGCCCAGAAAAATAAAGTCAGCCACTGTTTCTACTGTTTCCCCATCTTAGTTTTCTGAATGTTGAGTTTTAAGCCAACTTTTTCCACTCTCGTCTTTCACTTTCATCAAGAGGCTCCTTAGTTCTTCACTTTCTGCCACAAGGGTGGTGTCATCTGCATATCTGAGGCTATTGATATTCCTCCCAGCAGTCTTGATTCCAACTTGTGCTTTGTCTAGCCTGGCGTTTCTCATTATGTACTCTGCATAGAAGTTAAATAAGCAGGGTGACAATATACAGCCTTGATGTACCCCTTTCCCGATTTAGCGTGATGAAATCTCTTGCTGTTGGCTCCCTCTCTTTGGGATTTCCCAATCACTCACCTCTACCGCTGACATCCAGTCACTGACACAATCGTGATCCAGGGTTACCTGAAACAGACGATCCTCTGACCTAGTGTCAGAAGTTAATACAGCCTAAGGCTATATCACAATGCCTACGTCATTCACCTCACTTCCTCTCCTCACATAGGCACTTTGCACTTTATCGTCTCGCATGATCACAGGAGAAGGGTGAATACAGTACAATAAGGTATTCTGAGAGACCACATTCACATAGTTTTCATTACAATATACTATCATTGTTCTATTATTATTAGTTGGGGCTTCTTTGGTGGCTCAGATGGTAAAGAATCTGCCTGCAGTGCGGGAGACCCAGGTTCGATTCCTAGGTCAGGAAGATCCCCTAGAGAAGGGAATGGCAACCCACTTCAGTATTCTTGCCTGGAGAATTCCACAGACAGAGGAGTCTAACGGGCTTTGGGGTCACAAAGAGTTGGACATGTGGACATGACTGAGAATTGAACACTTTCACTTTCATTATCATTAGTCATTGTTGTTAATCTCTTACTGAGCCTAATTTATAATCTAAACTTTATCATAGGTATGTGTGTGTAGGTAAAAACAGTATATGTGGGGTCTGGTACTATCTTCAGTTTCGAATATCCACAGAGGGTCTTGGAATGGATCCCCTTGGGTAAGGGGGACCACTGTATAACTTGTTAGCACCACTCTCTAATACTGTCTAATATATATTTAAATATTTCTCCTACTGTATTTTAAAAACAGCTTTCAGTTCAGTTCAGTTGCTCAGTCGTGTCTGACTCTTTAAGATCCCATGGACTGTAGCATGCCAGGCCTCCCTGTCCATCACCAACTCCCGAAGTTTACTCAAACTCATGTCCATCCAGTCGGTGATGCCAGTGAACCATCTCATCCTCTGTCGTCCCCTTCTCCTCCCACCTTCAATCTTTCCCAGCATCAGGGTCTTTTCCAATGAGTCAGTTCTTTGCATCAGGTGGCCAAAGTATTGGAGTTTCAGCTTTAACAACAGTCCTTCCAATGAATATTCAGGACTGATTTTTTTTAGGATGGACTGGTTGGATCTCCTTGAAGTGCAAGGGACTCTCAAGAGTCTTCTCCAACACCACAGTTCAAAAGCGTCAATTCTTCAGCGCTCAGTTTTCTTTATGGTTCAACTCTCACATCCATACATGACTACTGGAAAAACCATAACTTTGACTAGACAGACTTTTGTTGGCAAACTAATATCTCTGCTTTTTAATATGCTGTCTAGGTTGGTCATAACTTTTCTTCCAAGTTAGGGAAGAATAAATAGCATACAATAAACTGGAGGTATTTAAAACAGACAAATTGAAAAGTTCTAACTTACCAACTGTGTATACAGCTGTGAAACCATCGCCTTAATCAAGATAGGGAACATTCATCGCTTTCAAAATGTTCCTGGAGTTCCTTTGTAATCCCTCCTTCCGGCCCCTCCCCAGTCTCTTTCCCCAGGCAGTGATCTGGTCCCATAGTTCAGCAGTCCCCAAGCCCTTGTTGAGAACCAGGCTGCACAGCAGGAAGTGAGCTTCATCTGCCGCTCCCCATCACTGGCATTACTGCCTGAAGCATCTGCCCCCACTCCAGTCCACGGACAAATTGTCTTCCATGAAACCGGTCCTTGGTGCCAAAAAGGTTGGGGACCGAAGCCTCAGTTTGCATTTTCTTGAATTTCATACGAAATGAAATTTCACTTCCTACAGTGTGTACTTTTTGTCTGGCTTCTTTCACATATGCTAATTATTCTGTAATTCACCTGTTGTGTTGTCAAGAATTCATTCCTCTTTGTCGCTGGATCACATTCCATTGTAAGAAAACATTGTGTGGATAGCTTGTTATTCATTCTTCTGTTGATAGGCATTTGAGTTGCTTCCTGTTTTTGTCTATTACATGTGAAGCTGCTGTTGGACATTCGCCTGCAAGTCTTTGTATAGATGCATGTCTTCATTTCTCTTGCGTAAACACCTAGGAATAGAATATCTGGATCGTGGATAAGTACATGTTTAACTTTTCAGGAAGCTGCCAAACTGTTATCCAAAGTTGGTTGTATCATTTTACATCCCCACCAGCAGTGGATGAGAGTTCCGGTTTCTCCACATCCTTGCCAACACTTGGGTTGTGGTATCTCCTTGTGGTTATAACTTTAGTTTTTCTCTGACTAATGATTCTGAACATCTTTTCATGTATTTATTTGCCATCCATACATCTTTTTTAATGATGTATCTGTTCAGATCTTTTGCCATTCTTTATTTGTGGATGTTTTCCTATTATTGAGTTTTAAGAGTTATTTATATATTTTAGAGAAGCGTCTTACATCAGACATATGGTTTGCAGTCATTTCCCCCGTATTCGGCGGCTTGCCTTTCTCGTCTCTTAACACATCCATGGGTTTGGGGGGAGTAGGCTGTGGACATCCTGAGGAGGGCACTACTCTGCCTACCACTGATATGGAGTGAAGTTCATTTTTTCCTTCCATATGGTTATCTAATTGTTCTAGCACCATTCCGTGGAAAGACTCTCCTTTCTCCTTTCTCTCCTTTCTCCACTGCATTGCCTTTGTGTTAAAAATCAGTCTTTTTCAAATATTGTATGTTAACACATGTATGTGGAATCTGGGAAAATGGTACTGATAAACCTATATGCAGGGCAGGAATAGAGACACAGATGTAGAGAAGAGACTTGTAGACACAGTGTGGGAAGCAGAGGGTGGGACGAACCGAGAGAGTAGCACTGAAACATATATACTGCTGCATGTGACATAGATAGCCAGTGGGAAGTTTCTATATACACAGGGAGTCCAACCTGGTACTCTTTGACAACCTAGAGGGGTGGGATGGGGCAGAGGGTGGAGGAAAGGTTCAAGAAGGAGGGGACATGTGTACATTTATGGCTGATTTGCGTGGTTGTATGGCAGAAGCCAACCGAACTTTGTAAAGCAATTATCCTCCAATTAAAAACAAATCAGTTGTGTGTGTGCCTGTGTGGTACTGGATTTTGTATTCTGGTCCATCATCTGATCTCGTTGTACATTAAATGGCTATTAGTGTTTGTCTATCATGTTAATGCTTCCTTACTGACTCAGTAAGATCTCTTGGGAGTTGCTTTCCCACATACTCAATATTTATAGTTGGGAACACCCTAAAACAGGCACTATAGTCTCCACCTTCAAACCTCAGTTTAGTGGCGTAAGCAAAGAAAACAGTTTTCGTACATCATGTAAAAGGGTAATATTTTTGGAACTATTTCTCGGTGAGCCTGCCTGAGGGAAAGCACAACTCAGCTCTTGACACTGGGAAAGAAGAATCTGGTTGAGAGAGGAATTAAAGGACAATATGTCAAACTGAATGTCTACCCTCCTCCACACACTCATGCGTCTGTACTCTTTCAAAAAGAGCCTGCTGGGGGAGGGTAGGAGGTGTGGGGGAGATATCCAGGATGGCAGAGCAGGGCAACTTGATCACTGCTTCTCAAGATTTAGACCGGAAGTCTCTCAGCATTAAACCGGCCACCAGAGCAAAGCAGGTGTTACAAGAGCTGGATAAGAGATGGCCAAGGCTGGTGGGCCAGAGTTGGTATTCCAAGTCTCCTGTTCTGGGTCTGCGCCTGTGACTGGGGGAAAGTCCTTTGTGGAAATGCCCAGAGATCCAGGCACATGGAAGAAGCCTGGGATGGGGATGAAGAGGCTGCAAAGTATGAGAGCCTTTGGCTGGGCAGGCAGTCTTCCACATTCCTGCCAGCGTGATTCTGCAAAGAACTGTGTGTGACCAGTCATATCTTGGCAATTAGCAGTGCAAGATGCCCAGAGACTAGGCAGGGCAAGCTAGAGGATGCCAGAGCAAGAAACCAGCTCTCCTTCCCCCAAGGCAGAGTGTTAGGCAAACCCCTCTAGATCTTGGATTTCTTCCAGGAGAAGGAGGAACTCATAGTTGACTGCACTTCAAACCCAACCCAGGTGGGAAAACATACTTGGAAGGGAAGTTTTCATGAAGAGACAACTTTAAGATTTACTCCTACTCTTGTTACAAAGTAGGAATAAAGAGAATAAAGAGAAAATAAACTTTTATTTCTTTAAACCACCTATCACAGCCTCTAAATTTTGCCTCTTACAGCCAGCACTATAAAGTTATTCCCAAAGATGTAAAATCTGATCGTCCGTGTGAATAGGAGTTAGCTGGGAGAGGTGGGCTTTTTCCTACCCTTGTTTTTGGTACCAATAAAGAAGGCTAAGCACTGAAGAATTGATGCTTTCCAATTGTGGTGCTGGAGAGGACTCTTGAGAGTCCCTTGGACTGCAAGGAGATCCAACCAGTCCATCCTAAAGGACATCAGTCCTGAATATTCATTGGAAGGATTGATGTTGAAGCTGAAACTCCAATACTTTGGCCACCTGATGAGAAGAACTGACTCATTGGAAAAGACCCTGATGCTGGGAAAGATTGAAGGTGGGAGGAGAAGGGGATGACATAGGATGAGATGGTTGGATGGCATCACCAACTCGGTGGACATGAGGGTGAGAAAACTCTGGGAGATGGTGAAGGACAGAGGAGCCTGGTGTGCTGCAGTCCATGGGGTGGCAAAGAGTCGGACACGACTTAGCGACTGAACAACAACATTGGGGTTGAAGTTCTATCTAACTAAATGAAGCTGTTCCTAGTATCCACAGGGAATTGTCTCAAAATCCATGGATACTCAAGTCTCTTACATAAAATGGTGTGGTACAGCTGGCCCTCTGTGTCTGCGGGTACCACAGATTGGTGGAATCCAAGGATGCAGAATCCAGGAATATGGAGGGCCCACTGTATTTACTCAGATAAAAGTGTGACCATGGAATTGCTCTTCTCCCACTGAGAATGATTAAGACTCAATTGATGTACTTTTACTGAGTGTCTCCCAAGCTGTGTTTCTGCCTTGATGCACCTGATGGGCGACAATCACATTGATGAAACACTTCCACAGACATGCCTAGACAAAGACTGGGGTACAGAGAAAGATTTCCATTTCTATCAGTCTTCATTCTCTTCCTCCTTCCTTTACTTTTCTTCCTCCTTATTCTCCTCCTCCTTTTTTTCTCCCCCTTTCTTCCTTCTTTGGTTGTTTTTCTACTGGTGGTAATGTTGTTGTTTAGTTGCTAAACTGTGTCTGACTCTTTTGCGACCCTATAGACTGTAGCCCGCCAGGCTCCTCTGTCCATGGGATTCTCCAGGCAAGAATACTGGAGTGGGTTGCCATTTCCTTCCCCAGGAGATCTTCCTGACCCAGGGATCAAAACTGTATCTCCTGCACTGCAGGCAGATTCTTTACTGCTGAGCCACACAGGAAAGCCCTGTTGGTAATGAGTGGCTTAGAATGATCCCAACCTAGTCTCTGTGTTCAGCATATTTTGGAATTCTGTAGCCTGGGTCGGGAAGATCTCTGGAGTGGGGAATGGCAACTTGCTCCAGAATTTTTGCCTGGAGAATTTCATGCACAGAGGAGCCTCTGGGGCCACAGTTCAAGGGGTTGCAAAGAGTCGGACATGATTGAGTGGCTGAGTACAGCAGCAGCACGACTAATACATGCTCAATTTGAGCTATCAAAGAAACCTACAACCATGGCGTGGAAATGCCCTTGAAAAATTATCTAGAGACTTTCCTGGCAGTCTAGTGATTAGTACTTGGCTGTTTCCTGGCCGTGGGCCTGGGTTCAATTCCTGGTTGAGAAACCAAGATCTACAGGCTGCATGCTATGGCAATAAAAAGAAAAGAAGGAAAATGATCTAAACAATTCCCTTGCCTTGTGGCAGACACACCAATGGTAGACTTCTAAGGACTTCAGGAAATAGTTCACAACCTTTCACACAGTGACCTTTTAACATCTAATCCTTCCAATTCAAGCTGGCTTTCTGCAAATTCTCAGTGGTCATAGTCAAAGGGTTGCACTGTCTGCCCTAGGAGGTGCGCACATGGGGCCCGCCGTGGGTGGGGTGTGAGTCGGTGACCTGTGAGGAGGACTAAGGGTGCCCAGGTCCCAGCTGCGGAAACCCACTGCTGACGTTCCCCGAGGCTCACCAACAGGCTTCCTAATGGGTCCGCATCCCTCTGACGTCCTCCAAGGGCCCTGGCCGCTTCTGTCTCCTGGGTGGGGTTTGACACAGCTGGGGAAACCTGGCGCTTACTACCTTCACACTTTCCTTGTGGGAGAAATCAGAGCCCCGAAAGCTTTCTCCTGGCACTTTTCTGTGCCACCTTGGGGGCGGAGGGTAACGTGGATGAAGGAAGGTGTTCTCATATCCTCTTCAATATGTCAATACAGGATTTTTTTCTTAATATGTATATTTTATTGAAGTATAGTTGACTTGCAACGTTTCAGGTACACAGTAAAGTGATTCAGTTATACATATATTATTTTTGAAATTATTTTCCATTATAGATTATTGTAAGATATGACTATAGTTCCCTGTGCTACACAGTAAACCTTTGGTGCTTGTTGCATATCTTTTTTTTTTTTTAATTAGAAATCTAGCCTTATATACTAACTCAAACAAGCAGAATCAGAATGTCATAAATTTTTAGTTAGGCAAAAATTCATAAATTTTCTAATATATATATATATACATGTTATTTATATATATGTATACAAAAGCTTTATTATGCTTGATAAAGGTTAGAGAAAGAACAAACGAAAGAGATGGAGAAATTGGAAAACATAAACTAAATGAAATGGGGGCACTGAATATGAACCAGATAAAGTCCACTTGTTCTTTTTTTTTTTAGTCCACTTGTTCTTGAACATGGCTGCTCATTAGAAACATATCTGGAGCTCTGGAGATTAAAAAAAAACAATACTAGGCAATTGTGTTTTTCAAAAAATTCCAAAATAATTCTGATATGCATCTGGATTTTACAAAAGATTACAGATTTTTCTATTAAATCGTAGTTTTGGTGATATAGAGTTCTATTAGTTTTCTGTTGGCCAATCATGATACAATGGGATTAAGTGAGTAATAGTTACATAATTACAATAGTAAAAGATGTTTATCAGTTTTCACAATCAATCAGATCAGATCAGTCGCTCAGTCGTGTCCGACTCTTTGCGACCCCATGAATCGCAGCACGCCAGGCCTCCCTGTCCATCACCAACTCCCAGAGTTCACCCAGACTCACGTCCATCGAGTCAGTGATGCCATCCAGCCATCTCATCCTCTGTCGTCCCCTTCTCCTCCTGCCCCCAATCCCTCCCAGCGTCAGAGTCTTTTCCAATGAGTCAACTCTTTGCATGAGGTGGCCAAACTACTGGAGTTTCAGCTTTAGCATCATTCCTTCCAAAGAAATCCCAGGGCTGATCTCCTTCAGAATGGACTGGTTGGATCTCCTTGCAGTCCAAGGGGCTCTCAAGAGTCTTCTCCAACACCACAATCAATAGCCAGACAAAAATATATATACATACAATTACAATATTGGATTTTTAAAATTTTATTTATTTATTTTTGGCTGTGTTGGGTTTTCGTTGCCTGCACGGGCTTTCTCTAGTTGTGGTGAGCAAGGGCGCAGCACGGGCTTCTCGTTGCGGTGGCTTCTCTTACTGTGGAGCACAGGCTCTAGGGCGCTTGGCTGGGTAGTTGTGATGCCCAGGCCTAGTTGCTCAGAGCCATGTGGGTCTCCCCAGAGCAGGGATCCATCCTGTGTCCCCTGCAATGACAGGTAGACTCCCATCCACTGTACTACCAGGGAAGTCCCCGGTACTGGATTTTTTTTTACTCCAACAGTGTGCTGGAACTTCTCTGCTGAACTCCTGAACTTTCACCAAAATGCTCTTCTCCATGAGAAATTATCAAAATTAGTGTTCTTTGTAAGAAAGAAGGTAGAAAACTCCTATCCCTCTATTTTTCTGACATCAGTTTTCTGCCACAGGTAATTTAGAGTGACTCCAAATTCATTCTGTAAAGCAATTTAAGACTCAGCTGTGGTTATTGCCTGGGTCCTGGAATCTCTAAATGTAAAGTTTTGCAGTAGATCTGTGCACTTCCTGAGGGCCGGGCTGGAGTAAGATGAGCATCTGCAGCACCATCCTACCAGGAGCCACAGAGCATGGCTTGGAACCACCCAAAGGCTTCTGTAGAAGTGCGAGTTTGGTGATACTGCAAATGACAGACAATTATTTTTTTTGTTGTTGTTATTTAAAATAAAATAAATTAAAATAAGTCAACCTTTGTTTGGTGTATGCCGTCCATTAGTCCCTTAATAATCTTCTTAGTTATCACATCAGCTGTCTTGGTATCGAAGTGCTTGTGTTCAAGTGACTCTTATTATACTTAACATTGGCTCCAGTATTGAGGGGCCAACAGCAGTGATGCCGGCAATTTGGATTTGCCCAAGAGAAGCTGTAAAGTGCTTCTTTTAAGCAAAAGGGTAAAAGTTCTCTACTTAATAAGGAAAGAAAAAAAATCATATGCTGAGGTTGCTGAGGCCTATGGGAAAAACAAATCTCCTACCTGTGATACTGTGAAGAAGGAAAAAGAAAGGCACGCGAGTTTTGCTGTTGCACTTCAAACTACAATGGCCACGGTGTGTGCTATTTAGTCAAGACGGGAAAGGTGTTAAATTCGTCCAGTAACGTATTTTGAGATAAAAGAGAGAGACACCACATTCATAGGACTTTCTTTACCAAAAATTGTGCAATTTTATTTTTAGTTATTGTAGTTAATCTCTTATTGTACCTAATTTTATATCGAGCTTTATCATAGGTTTGTATATACAGGAAAAAATATAGTATGTATAGGGTTTGGTATTAGCTGAGGTTTTAGGCATCCACTGGGGGTCTTGGAAGGTATTCCCCAACAGATAAGAGGGGACCACTGTCATCTGAATTAGATACCATCTGTGATCCTATGCTAGCTCTAAATGATTATTCTTTTGTATCTTTTCAAAAGACAAAATGATTACTTTATTCTTTTGTATCTTTTCAAAAGACCTTTAGTATTTTAAGGGACCAAAGTCAAGCTACTGGTCTCTAGTCTTGAAGCTTCATTTGTTTCTCCTTTTTGAAACTTGAGTACTGTCGATGTCTAATTTCTTTGACCCCTACATGTTTATCGTATTACTCTGTCCACACTAAATTCTCAAGAAATGATTTGACAATGAATTCATCCAGCAAATATACACTGAGCACTTACTCGCAAGAGCTGAAGATGAAGTGGTGAACAAAGCATGCAATAAGATCTATTAAAACTCAACACTTGCGGGCACCAAAGGGTGGGAGAAGGGAGATCATAGCAAGTAGATAGGCTTGAAGGGGGAGCCGGGTTCAACAGATGGAGCGCTAATAGGATATTCTAGCTCTGTGTTGGGGAATGATGAGTTTGCACGGTGTGATGGTTAATTTTATGCCAACTTGGCTGGGCCAAGGGATGCCCAGATAGCTGGGTGTGTGTGCGAAGGTGTTTCCAGAAAAGACCAGTGCATGAATTGGTGAACAGAACACAGCAGGTGGTCCTTCTCACAGTGGGTGGGCATCACTCAGTCCACTGAGGGTCTGCATAGAACAAGGTAGAGGAAAGTTGAATGAACTCGCTGCCTGATTGATTGGGCTTCAACATTGACCTTGTTCAGCTCTCAACATGGCTGTTCTCAGGACTTTAGACCCAGACTGGAATCTATACCATCGACTCCCCAGCTCTTGGGTCTTCAAACTGCATCACCAGCTTTCCTGGGTCTCAAGCTTACAGAGAGCAGACTGTGGAACTCAGCCTCCAGAAGTGTCACTTCATGTGTAAGAGTCTCTTTATATATAAATCTGCCTGTCTGTCTTTCTGTTTGTCTGTCTATCTGTTTTCCTGTTTCTCTCTGTTTGTCTCTGTCTCTCTATATGTATGTTTTAGGTTGGCCAAAAAGTTTGTTTGAGTTTTTCTGTACCATCTTATGGAAAAACTGGAAAGAACACTTTGGCTAACCCAATATATGTGTGTCTGTATATATTTTGTTTTTTGGGAGCACTCTGATAACTGATATACCTGGAGTGACCAGAGCTTGCTGTCTCTCTAGGTGAGGGCAAGGTGGGAGTGGGGATAAAAGATCTTTAACAGCGTGGAGAGATAGTGGTGAAAACTGTACATCTTCGACCTCCTCCTGTATTGCCTGCTCTTCTTCAAAATAAGTGAACCAGTTCCCTTTGTCTTGTATGGAAGGATCTCTTTTCCAAAGCTTCAGCCTTTTTGTATGACTTTTGGAACCTCCTGGCGTTTGGAACTAGAGATAGGACTCCAGGAAGAGCATTTGGCTGTGCTGAAGATAATGAGAAAATGGCCTTTAGTCCTTTTCTTGTAAACGCTATTTTTTCTTTTTTTTCCCTGATCAGAACAAAGCAAGCTTTTCAATATTGGATCCTATTCTGTATCACTGACTCATGTTCAACTTTTGACCCAGGGATCATTTTCAGCCCTGCTTACAGACAGCTTTCTGTGCCGCAGTTCATTTCCCTCTTCAGCTACCACCCCTCCTGGGCTTTGTTCTGTTCATGCCCGACCGCTTTCTCCAAGGTCCTTCATCAAGATTTGAACCGCAAGGTGTGTTTATCCTAAAGACATTTGAAACTGTCCTCCGCGGCCAAGCTCGCGCTGCTACCAAGCCCCTGGTTTCTCTAAGACTGCTTTTGGTTGTTTCCTTCTGACGCACCGAGGCAGGCTGGATGGGAAGGTTAGACCAGTTTTCTTAGTTTTTGTTTCTTGTTTCCAGGTGCACTTATACGATGGACGGAATTCCAAGGAGCTTGTCTCTCTGTGTTGGCTCATTTGAACACAAACTAGCTCCTGTTTCAGAAGCTTGCCTGTCTTTACTGGATTTTGAGATAGCGGTATTAACCTCCCTGCATTGACAGCGTCTGTTCCTTCCCATTTAAATCCCACCATCCGAAGCCACATGTGCCTTCAGAAAGCTGGCTGAACAGATGCCTAACAGTCATCATGAAAGAGCTGTTCTTGCCTGCACTTTTCTGTCTTTCATTGTGAAGGAGAAGAGTGGATTCAACAAGAGTGCTTTGCCTTTATTGTTTGGGTTTATCACGCAGACCTCTCATACCTGAGAGGTGGTGGCAGGTTCAGAGATTTCAGACGCTCTCCACCAGCACAGCACAGAATTGTAGAGCTGGAAGCAAGACGGGCTTCGGGACGTGCAGCCTGTGTGGTGGCACATGGCTCAGCGCTTACAAGGACCCCATGCTTGCCTAAATGTTCTGCTGTTGCATCTTGAAATTCTTCATTTTTGAACATGGGGATCCAAATTTTCATCTACTGAAGGCTAAGAAGGGCTTCCCTTGTGGCTCAGCTGGTAAAGAATCTGCCTGCAATGTGGGAGACCTGGGTTCGATCCCTGGGTTGGGAAGATCCCCTGGAGAAGGGAAAGGCTACCCACTCCAGTATTCTGGCCTGAAGAATTCCATGGACTGTATAGTCCATGGGGTCGCAAAGAGTCGGACACGGCTGAGCGACTTTCAAGGCAAGAAGAATAATAGGGCATGAGGCACACACCATCACTTTCTTGGGTAGATGTCTCAACTGAAGAAAAATGCATAACCTACAAGTCGTGACTTATCTTTTATTCAAGGAACTTAACAAGGACTATAGCCTGGAAGACAGCCTCTCAGCACTGAGCAATTATTCTCATGAGGAAAGGGAGGAGCCAGGATACAAAGGAGTTTTTGTTAAAAAGAAACAAAAAACCATGTAGTGGAACATCAAAGTGAAAGTCCCTGAGTTGTGTCCGACTCTTTGAGATTCCCTGGACTGTAGCCCTTCAGGCTCCTCTGTCTATGGGATTCTCCAGGCAAGGATACTGGAGTAGAGGTTGTCCTTCCCTTCTCCAGGGGATCTTCCTGACCCAGGGATTGAATCCAGGTCTCCTGTGTTGTAGAGAGAGTCAAAATAATCAAAAGATTATTGCTAATCACAAAAACAGATGTCTCAAGTTAATGATTTTAGTGATTTTATATGTATGGGAAGATGCAAGATTCTGGCTCATGGAAACTATCCTTAGATATGCATCATAACTGTCTAGGACCCGCATCCTGCTTTTCCCCACACTGCATTCCCCTCAGGGCACACCGTCAGGTGTGGCTATGGTGACTTGATGGCATTGTTTAATGGAAGGGCAGGAGACATCTGTGGACATCACCAACAGATGGTTAAGCTATCATCTCTCCGTGGAACCTGATTCAGTGTGAATTTTGACAAAAATTAAAAAAAAAAAAAAAAGAATCTCTCTTAGAATTCTATCTTCCAGGGTAGGTTGAACATTCTCCACACCTGGGATACGTTTAATCAGAGCACAGTGGGTCAGCCGCACAGACACAGGGCAGGAGTCCCCTCCCCGCCGGGAGGTGACAACAGCCTGTGACTGTATGCATGCCAACCTGCTCCAAAAAAAAAAAAAAAAAAGAATTCTATCTTCCAGGAGTTGGAAGGGCCCAGCATCAATCTCAGAGTGGGACACCATGAAACCATCTTCGTGACTTCTGGGGATGAAGACTTCACATGTCCCCAAGAGGTCTTTTCACATCCACTGCGGGCTGTGCCATTTTCTTTTTTCTTTTTAATTGATTTTTTAAATTTATTTGACTGTATTGAGTCTTAGTTGTGGCATGTGGGATCTAGTCCCCCGACTGGGGGTCGAACCTGGGACTCTTGCATTGGGAGCCTGGAGTCTTAACCACTGGATCACCAGGAAAGTCCCCTACTTGGTTTTCTTATAAAGGACAAATATTTGCCAGACAAGAAGGATTAATACCTATGGTACCTTCATAGTAATACACATTCATAGTAATACACATTCTAAGGCATTGGCAAAATGAGAATTGAGGCTGTCAGAAAATTTAAGATTTTTTTTTTCCACTGAGAACAAGCATTGCTGAAGAAGAATGCATACTTAGATCTTCGCTTTGGTGGGGAGTAAAATTACTCTGTTCTTGACATTTGGCCATTTGTTGTTCAATCGCTCCGTCGTGTCTGACTGTTTGAGATGTCGCATTTGGCCATGGAGACTCCTTTATAGAGGGGAGGGGTGGGAGCATTCAGGGCTAGAAATGAATCAAGAGGGATGAATGAAGGAAGAATCCACCCCCACCCCACAAAGAGAAAGAGAAGATGATGCCTCGGCCTTGGGGAGGACGCTGTTTGGGGCAGCTGTTACCGGCCATTGGTTGAGCATGCTCTAGGATCCTCTCCACTTTCTAAACCACCTGCTCACATATGTTATTGAACCCTGTCCTGCATAAAGCACGGAAGGTTCATGCACCTATGAATCCGTCACACCTGTCCTGCTGGGTGACGCTGAACTCTGCGGTTTCTGTACTGTTTGGCTATGTTTTCAGTTCTTTCACATAAGACTTGCATGATGTCCCTACTAAACTCCATCTTGCCCTTAAAAATCAGTCTCACTCACGCCTTGCCTGGCGTAGTGAATCGCCTACATTTAACCAGCAGAGTTTCTACTTTGTCATTTTAGTCGCTGATAAGCAGGATCTTTTGAGTAACAGAGGTAAAAAGAAATCACTGTGTAATCAAAGAAGTGGTCCAAGGCCCTTCTACCCAAAATTCATCTCTGTTGTTAGATTTGCTGCTTTGATCTCATCCTCTTAGTCAGGAAACCACAATTGACAAAACAGCTATTTCTCCTTTTTTTTTTTGCCAAATTTTCAATATATTTTTAAATTGAAGTATGGTTGATTTACAATGTTATGTTAATATCTGCTGCACAGCAAAGTGATTCAATTATACATGTATGTACATATTCTGTTTTAAAATACTCTTTTCTATTATGATTTATCACAGGATGTTGAATATAGTCCCCCGGGCTATACAGTAGGACCTTGTTGTTTCTCTGTCCTGTGTATAATAGCTTACATCTGCTAACCCCAACCTCTTACTCCGTCTTTCCCCCAAACCCGTCTCCCCTGGCAACTACCAGTCTGTTCTCCATGTCTGTGATTCTGCTTCTGTTTTGTAGGCAGGTTTATTTGTGTCCAGATTCCACATGTAAGTGATATCATACGGTATTGGTCTTTCTCTTCCTGCCTTCCTTTACTTAGTATGCTAATCTCTAGTTGCATCCTTGATGCTGCAAATGACATTATTTTGTTCTTTTTCATGGCTGAGCAATATTCCATCATATATACATACCACGTCTTCTTTATCCAAAATGACAATTTCCTACTGGAGGCATGTTGATATTCATCAGTGTGTTAGCCTAGACTGATTTCTCTTTTTCCTAGGGCCTTGAAAGGCCTTGAAGGGCCTTGAAGGATGTGATGTTTTCTTTCCATGGAGAAGTGTGGAAGTAGTTTCAGTTCAGTTCAGTTCAGTTCAGTCGCTCAGTTGTGTCTGACTCTTTGCGACCCCATGAATCACAGCACACCAGGCCTCCCTGTCCATCACCAAATCCCGGAGTTCACTCAAACTCATGTCCATCGAGTTGGTGATGCCATCCAGCCATCTCAACCTCCGTCATCCCCTTCTCCTCCTGCCCCCAATCCTTCCCAGAATCAGAGTCTTTTCCAGTGAGTCAACTCTTCACATCAGGTGGCCAAAGTATTGGAGTTTCAGCTTCAGCATCAGTCCTTCCAATGAACACCCAGGACTGATCTCCTTTAGAATGGACGGGTTGGATCGCCTTGCAGTCCAAGGGATTCTCAAGAGTCTTCTCCAACACCACAGTTCAAAAGCATCAATTTTTCGGTGCTCAGCTTTCTTCACAGTCCAACTCTCGCATCCATACATGACCACTGGAAAAACCATGGCCTTGACTAGACGGACCTTTGTTGGCAAAGTAATGTCTCTGCTTTTCAATATGCTATCTAGGTTGGTCATAACTTTCCTTCCAAAGAGTAAGCGTCTTTTAATTTCATGGCTGCAATCACCATCTGCAGTGATTTTGGAGCCCCCAAAAATAAAGTCTGACACTGTTTCCACTGTTTCCCCATCTATTTCCCATGAAGTGATGGGACCAGATGCCATGATCTTTGTTTTCTGAATGTTGAGCTTTAAGCCAACTTTTTCACTCTCCTCTTTCATTTTCATCAAGAGGCTTTTTAGTTCCTCTTTACTTTCTGCCATAAGGGTGGTGTCATCTGCATATCTGAGGTTATTGATATTTCTCCCAGCAATCTTGATTCCAGCTTGTGCTTCTTCCAGCCCAGCGTTTCTCATGATGTACTCTGCGTATAAGTTAAATAAGCAGGGTGACAATATACAGCCTTGACGTCCTCCTTTTCCTATTTGGAACCAGTCTGTTGTTCCATGTCCAGTTCTAACTGTTGCTTCCTGACCTGCATATAGGTTTCTCAAGAGGCAGGTCAGGTGGTCTGGTATTCCCATCTCTTTCAGAATTTCCCACAGTTTCTTGTGATCCACACAGTCAAAGGCTTTGGCATAGTCCGTAAAGCAGAAATAGATGTTTTTCTGGAACTCTCTTGCTTTTTTGATGATCCAGCAGATGTTGGCAATTTGATCTATGCTTCCTCTGCCTTTTCTAAAACCAGCTTGAACATCTGGAAGTTCATGGTTCACATATTGCTGAAGCCTGGCTTGGAGAATTTTGAGCATTACTTTACTGGTGTGTGAGATGAGTGCAATTGTGCCATAGTTTGAGCATTCTTTGGCATTACTTTTCTTTGGGATTGGAATGAAAATGGACCTTTTCCAGTCCTGTGGCCACTGCTGAGTTTTCCAAATTTGCTGGCATATTGAGTGCAGCACTTTCACAGCATCATCTTTCAGGATTTGGAATAGCTCAACTGGAATTCCATCACCTCCACTAGCTTTGTTCATAGTGCTGCTTTCTAAGACCCACTTGACTTCACATTCCAGGATGTCTGGCTCTAGGTGAGTGATCACACCATCGTGATTATCTTGGTCGTGAAGATCTTTTTAGTTTGGGCACAGGGAATAGCTCAAAGGAGCTCCTAGAGGGTTTCCTGAGGATCCAAGTGCTGCCCAAGGGCATAGGGTGCCTGGAAAAGGGCCTGGCTAGGTCGTAGTAGGTACCAACTTGTGATGTCATCAGATACAGTTTGCTAAGAGCTAGTCCAGGACAAGACACTAGCCCTATACTGTGTCCACTCTGCAGAGAAGTTTCCTTCCCCACTGCCCCTTAGTAGCTATCTGATAAGTCAGTCATCAGATGGGGCTGCAGAGAACAGGGCAAAGGCCGAGTGGACCTGGACCAGGGAGGTGAGAAGAGAGAGGTCTGAAGCAGGTGGGCTCTTGCATGATGACCTCTAAAGGGCAAGTGGGAGAAGGACTTTGGACGGGAAACTAGAGGAAGATGAACTTCTCCCACTCTGTGGCAGTATGGGCACGGTTTTGCTATCAGGTCCCCTTAAAAGATGAGCAGACCGAGCCAAATAACACAATGAGAGTCAGTCTCATCTCCCAGGATTTAGTTCATTTTTTCATGTGACAAATATTTTCTGAGAGCTGATCACTTCCAGGTGCTAGATCTTGGCATAGAGCTGGAAAAAAAGCAGGTGGTCCTGCCTCATGAACTACTGCTCTAGAGAGGGCATACCCTCCCCTTCTTCCCCACTGGCCACCTTTCCATTATGCTCCCTTCAGGGCTATGCGTGCTGGTTTCATTTTCCCTTCAAATTTGACCTTGGTAACATGGTAAAGAGAATGAGAAGGCAAGCTACAGACTGGGAGAAAATATCTGAAAAGGCACATCTGATAAAGAAATGACATCCAAAATATAGTAAGAACCATTAAAAATGAATAATAAGAAAACGAACAACTTGATTTAGAAATGAGCAAAAATGTAAACAGACATTTCACCAAAGGAGATATACAGATGGCAAGTAAGCATATTAAAAGTAAGCATGTCATGTGTCATCAGCAGCATGCAAATGAAAACAACAAGATTTAGAGTGAACAAAACCCAGAACACTGACAACACCAAATGTTGATAGGAGGTTATGGAGCAACAAACCCTCATTTGTTTCTGGTGGGGATACAAAATGGATCAGCCACTTTGGAAAACAGTTTTGGAAGTTTGTTACAAAACTGAATAACTCTTCTCATAAGATCCAGCAACTTCCTGAATTTTTACTGAATTTATTTACTCAAGTGAATTCAGAACTTATGTCCATACAAAAGCCTGCCGACAGGTATTTATATCAGCTTCATTTAGATTTGTGAAAATTTGGAAGCAATGAAGATGTCCTTCAGTAGGTGAATGGATGATAAACTGCTGCAACAAAACAATTAGTGCTAAAAAGAAACGAGCTGTGGAGCCACAAAAAGACTTGGAAGAAATGCGTGTTTCTAAGTGAAAGAAGCCAATCTGCAAATGCTATACACTGTATGATTCCAACTATCCGACAATGAGGAGAAGACAAAAATAAGGTGATGATAAAAAGACCAGTGGTGCCAGGGGGGCGGGGGCAGGGAGGGGTGAGCAGACAGAGCGCAGAGGATGTTTAGGGCAGGGAGACTGTTCTGTGTGACACAGCAATGGTGGATCCATGTCACTACGCATTTGTGAAACGCGCATGGAATGTCCGCCACCGAGCGAGCTGAAACGTGCACTATGGACTCTGGGTGATGTGTCAGTACGGGTTCCGCTGCTGCAACAAATGCATGACTGTGCAGCAGGATGTTGGTAGTGGGGACGGGGCGTGCGTGGGGACAGAAGCAGATGGAACTCTATTTTCCACTCAGTGCTGCTGTGACCCTAAACTGCTCTAAAAAATAGTTTATTGCATTTAAAAACCAAACCCCAGAACTCATGGGTAAATTTGATTTGCGGGTAGGAATCGTCATCACTCCAGCTTTTGTACCTCTTTCTCCCACTTCACCTCCTCATGGATGACATTCCCAACCATTTATCCTTTGTCACCTCTGGCTTCTGTTTTCTTATTTCCTTCCTTCCTTTTACTTTGTCAGAGTTCATGGAATGTCAGTGTCCTATACTAATGTTTCCGCTAACATTCAATTTCCATTGAAAAAACTCTCTTAACTTTTCTGATGCCCAATAAACTTTAACTCGCTCCCCAAATCTCTCAAAGCACAGGCTTCCCCATTCTCACCAGTCACTGGTTTAATTCTATTTAATTGAGTCTGTCCTTTATATAGCAGCATGTGGCTTCAATATGTATGCTTTCTGGATCTCCTAATACGTTATCTCTTAGACCCAGAGCATTTATAAAGATGTTGCAAAAGGAATTTAATTAAAAACAGATGGATCCTCTTTGAACCACTTCCTTATCAATTAACATTACCAGCTGTCTTACTAGTGCAACCCTGGAGAAGAGAGAAACCATGTAACTCTTTCCTTTTGGAGATGAAGAAAGTGAGGGTCAGAGATATGATTTTGCAAAGGTCACACAGCTTGGGAGTGACAACACTGTGCTGGGAGTGTTGGAAGACCCAAATTCTAGTTCAGTTAGGTTTCCATCAGCTTAGATCCTGCCAATAATGTGTGTTTTCCGGGTCCGGGTGGTCAAGGTTTCCCTTTGCAGAGTGCTCCAGCCATGGCGCGGAGGAAAGTTCATTCATTTCCGCTGACTTTCTCCTCTTGTCCCTCCTCCTTCACTTTTTCCTTCTTCTGTCAAACAGATAAAGCAAAAATACATTTTTTTTTCATGATCTCACACCTTTCCTGGGGCTTCCCAGTTGCCGTTAGCGGTAAAGAACCCACCTGCCAATGCAGGAGACTTAGGAGATGAAGCTTCGATCCCTGGGTTGGGAAGATCCCCTGGAAGAGGGTACAGCAACCCACTCCAGTATTCTTGCCTGGAGAATCCCATGGACAGAGGAGTCTGGCAGGCTGCATAGGGTTGCACAGAGTTGGACATGACTCAAGTGACTTAGCATACATGCAAGTACATCTTTTCCTTAAAAAAACAAAACAAAACAAAACAGAAGAGATCATTCATGATACAAATGAACTTTCTTACAAAACAGAAACAGACTCACAGACATAGAATACAAAATTATGGTCACCAAGGGGAAAGACGGGGAGAGGGAGAACTTAGGAATTTGGGATTAATAGATATACACTATTATATACAAAACAGATGAATAAGGACCTACTGTATAGCACAGGGAACTGTATTCAATATCTTGTAATAATCTAAAATAAAAAAGAATATGTAACTAAATCACTTTGCTGTATACCTGAAGCTAACACAACATTGTAAATCAACTGTACTTAAAAAAAAAGATCACTGCAAAAACTTTAGAGGCCATTGAACCTAGCCCTGTCATTTTACAGGTGAGAAAACCGAAGCCCAGAGAGTTGAATTAATTTGAAATCACTTGCTCCAACACAGAGAAAACATACATCTGAGATCAGAAGTCCACTCTGCGGACTTGTAGTGGAAAGTGCCCTCCTCAGCCTCTTAGGACACCCTGATCTGCAGCTGGTGGTGCTGTGTCACCCAGGGGTCCATTAGGCAGCTTTGAAAATGCACCACTATAATTTCATGTGAAGAGGATCCAATACTTCTAAAAAATGTCCCTGGGTCAGAGATACCACTGTTGCCCTGAACCGCTCAGAAGATGAAAAGCAGAAGTTTGTACTGGCACAGTCTCTACAAAGGAAGAATGTCCTTTTTTTGTTGTTGCAAAGAACCACAAGGATTATCAATTTCATTGTGTTTTCCTAGGAATTTGAGAGAGTGAGAACAGATTGACCTTCACTCACACATTTTTCCTCAGTTTATTTTGCTGATAAACATATTACCATTTCCAGACCAATTAACCTTTGACCTCCAGAATCCTGCCTTCCCAAGACACAAGCAAGATCAAAGATTATTTTGTGCAATGAAACATTAGGATGGCTGTTATTCCACCAACTCAGCTGCTCCAAATTGTGATGTTTTATTCCTCTTCTTATATCTATTTTCAGAGGTTTCCTTTTTAAAATCAAAACCCATCAGACTTTTATAGAGGCAATATTGTTTGTGAATTTTAGCATTACTTGATAATAAATTTGAACACAGATTTTAAGCCCGTAGGCTTAAAGTAGCATTTGTTAGAAACTTGTCTACATTAAAAACGCAAAAGATATTTTGGACTTTAAAAACCATTAAAAATGTTTAATTAGTGCTAAACTTCAAAGCTTAATTTTCATTTTCCAATAATCTTAATTTTGGTCTCAATCAAGTGGCAATTTCAGCAGTTTGAAGCAGAGAGGGTGTTATTGTTATCAAGTCCAAGCTTGTTCTGTTTGCTTTGCAACAGGCCTATAAATTGGGAGATGAGGTGTCAAGGCAAAGAATAGCCAACTTATTCAGAGAAATGTCAGCAGACAGAGGGGATGGTGGACTACTGTCTCAAAGAACCATCTTACCCAAGCCAGAGTTTAGGCTTCTAAAAGGGAAGGGGGTGTAGCTGGTTGCTGCAAAGTTCATGGTGTTGGAATCTTTGGTTCTTGCAGCTGTCCATACAGTCCTGGTCACCATGCTCCGGTAAACCTCCAAAGAGACAAATATTCCTTGTTCTACAACTTTTTATCTTGATAAGAATGGACAAGTGTTATACCTTTAAAGGTCAGAGCCCTGAGAACGGGCTTCCTGTAGGCTTCAGGCCACAGGCAACAAGCTTTTACACAAGGTGCGGAGCCAGCATGACTCAGCACAGGCCACAGGGCCCAAAGGTCAAAATAAAAGAAACAGGCTGAATACAGAGTCAAACTTGTTCTTCCTGATTTCAATATGGGTAGAACTGTGTCCCATCCCAGATTCCAATGTTGGAAGTCCCAACCCTCAGTATCTTAGATGTGACTGTGTTTGGAGACAGCGTCTTTAAAAGTAATTGAGTTAAAAGTGGTCATATGAGTGGGCCCTAATCCAGCGTGACTGGTGTTCTTACAAGAGGTGCATAGGACACAGTCACACATAGAGAAGGACTGTGTGAGGATACAGGGAGAAGGTGACCATGTACGAGGCCAGGAGAGAGGCCTCCGGAGAAAACTGCTGGCCGACACCTCGGTCTCAGACTTCAAGCCTCCAGGATGGTGAGATGACAGACTTCTTTGTTTAAGCCTTCCAGTCTGTGGTACGGCAGCCCTAGCAAACTAGCAGGGAGAGGGCTCTTGGAGGGCACAAAAGGCCCTTGTTTCTCTTCCAGAAACAGCAGGAAGGTGGTGCCTCGCTTGCCCTAGGGGCTGATGAGAGGCTGCCGTGTGATGTCGGTGGGAATCCCTGTGGTTGTGCAACCTGGCCTACGTCTCCTTTGATTCTGCTCATCAGCCTCCTGCCCTGGGGGTCCTGTGATGGTAGCTTCACATTGCTGCTCAGTGCCCGCCCCCCTCCTGCTAGGGCCCCAGGGAGCTCAGTAAAAATACAGATTCCCAGGCTCATCTGCAGATCTACTGATCCTCCCTCCCCCTACACCCCCACAAGGGATGCACAGGAATCCCGATTTTTCACAAACTTCCCAGCAGATTCCAGTGGAAATGCAGGGTTGGGAGCAGCTGGATTGGGTCATCTGTAAGCTTTCTGCCTGAGCCAGCGTTCTGTGCTTCTGTGCAGAAGGCTTTGATTCCTGACCTCCAACAAAGGGGCTGGAAGCTGGAAGCAAATTGGCAGTGGGATCTTGTCTCCATCACACACTGATTAGGGCCCTGTTTTATTGCCTGCACATTTCCCTGCCCCTCTCCGGATGTTCTGAGGCATCACAAGACACCCTGGGACATGGGCTGCTCCCTGGTGGCAGGCTGTTGATGGCGCACAGCCTGGAGCTGGTTTGGGGTTTAGCTAAAGGGATTGGAGACTAAGCATGAGGCTGGAAGGAAGACTCCGGGTGGCCCAGGGTGGTGCATAGACTGATGCACCGAATTCCATTCCCAGTTTTACAATGTTCTAGTTACCTGGTGTTGGACAGCTTAGTTGGAACTTCAGTTACTTACTTGCAAAATTTATTTATTTTCTGCTCTCCCTGTCTCATGGGATGATCCACTAAGATGATGGTTATCAAACCACCTTGAAAAATAGGAATCCCTTTCACTAGTCTCTGCTCCTATCATTAGGATATGCTGATAGGGGTGGCGGGGTTCAAGCAGAGGTCTTTGGAAATCTGGCAAGACGAGCCGAGAAGCTGGAACATTTTCTGATATATGTCTAGTTGAGCCGTGCAGCTTTGGTTAATGCTGAGCCAAGACTAGGGGTTGCAATGCCAAATACTAACTGGTTCCAAGGTTCCAGGCCAAACACATGGCAGAGTCAGAATACACGTATGTCCAGGTCTGCTGATGCTCTGATGGTATGCTCCTAATGTCATTCCCCTGGCAGGGGTCTCCCTCCCCAGTCCTACCCTCGAAAGGGCAAGTTCCAAAGAGAATCTCACAAGAGTCACTGTGGCCGTCTTTTATCAAGTCTCTTTACTACCCACACCCTGATCTGTGGAAGACCCATCTGGTTTCTCTACATACGTGTTGGTATTTGCACATCTGATTTTCAGCCTCACAGTGTTTACAGATGTTAACTAGTAAACCCCCAGAGAGTCCCTATGTGAGACTGGCAATTCTAATTTCAATTTTATGAAAACAGCAACTGAGAAATGATGGGACTTCCTCCAAACTCCTATTAGTAGGGAGGCCAGATTCGAGAAAATTGATTATTTCAGCTCAGACTACACAAACACATCACTCCCTGGTATATCAGAAAGTCCCTTAGTCACCTCTTCAGTGGCTTGAGGTTAGTTGGAGAGATGGATTGAAGTAGATGGTTTTTCTGGTTTATTTTATTCTTTTTTCGTGTCTGTGTATGTGTGTATAGATATGCACACACATACATAAATACAAATTTTAAACAAACACCTATTTTCCCCAACAAAGTCTTTTGTTGATTGTTTTTGAACCAGGAGCTGAGACTGACACATTGCTTTTGGTTTTTAATGTCTCTTTAATCTCTGTTCTGGAGAAGGCGATTGCACCCCACTCCAGTACTCTTGCCTGGAAAATCCCATGGACCGAGGGGCCTGGTAGGCTGCAGTCCACGGGGTCGCTAAGAGTCGGGCACGACTGAGCGACTTCAGTTTCACTTTTCACTTTCATGCATTGAGAAGGAAATGGCAACCCACTCCAGTGTTCTTGCCTGGAGAATCCCAGAGACAGAGGAGTGGGCTGCTGTCTACGGGGTCGCACAGAGTCGGACATGACCGAAGCGACTTAGCAGCAGCAGCAGCAATCTCTGTTCATCTAGAACAGTCTCATCATTTACTCTTTTTTCCACAACACTGACATTTTCAGAGTCCACGTCAGGTGTCCTACAGAATATCCTACATTTGGATTTGTTACTCTTTTCATGGTATTTTGGACCTGTTCCTCTCTCTCCCACTTTCCTGGAAAATAAAAATCAGGACCAAGGCTTGATTAGATTTAGGTCAAACATTTTGGCAAGAGTAAATCACAGGTGATGCTGTGCCCTTGTCTTGCACCTCATCAGGAGACACCGATGCTGTGCGTGATCACTTTGTTACAGTGGTGACCGATGGATCTGTCAGTTGTAAGGCACACTTGCACCCTGGCTGTCAGAGAGGCAACACTTGGACACCCATGGACTCTCCTGCTCCCAATAACATCTCACCGAATGGTTTTATCATCTTTGGATGATTCTTACCTGACTCACTGACTACTCTGTGGGTTGCAAAGAGCTGTTTTTCTCAGTGTATCATTTTTTTTCTTATTACCAGAACTTCTGTAAAGAAGAATTTTCCTCTGTGCCTCCACAACCCCTTCTCTTTCCCTCTTTGAGAATCACCGTGGACTCATGCATTTTATATATTTAATATAATATATGTAATATATTTATTACAATAAGTTACAGTCACGTGTGTGTGTGTGTGTGTGTGTGTGTGTGTGTGTGTGTGTGTATGCTGAGTTGTCTCCTGCTCTTTGCGACCCCATGGACTGTAGCCCTCCAGGATCCTCCGTCCATGGGATTTCCCAAGGCAAGAATACTGGAGTGGGTTGCCATTTCCTTCTCCAGGGGTACAGTACTTGTGATGCTAAATTTCCCCAAATTGGACAGCCTTCGTGCCTTCGAGTGGCCCCGGGTCCTTCTGGTTTGACCCAATGCTCCTCGTGTGCAGTCCTTGCTTTCTGGCCGTTGATGTATCCTTGCCCCTTGTTCTCTGTCCCCAGACTTGAAATCAGTATTTGCTCAGAAAGCCCTGGTTTCCTTTCACAGGAAGGGCATGAAAAACTGAGATCTGACTTAAGTGTACTGACCGTACACTTGAAAAGGTTAGGATGTTATGTGTCTTTTACAACAATTAAAAGAAAAAAGCAACAACCAAGATGCAGGTGCTGGGAAGACATGTTCATTGTTACTGTCAGTTTCTATGTCATTTCAGTGGGCAGAGCAAGGACAGAATACTTCATGAGTTTATGTTAATATTTCCAAATGTAATCTAATATTGTGGGCTTTTTTCCTCCCTTCTTTTATACAGGAATACCTGCTCTCATTCTGAAAATCTTGATGTACAGAATAACTTATTTAACTTATTTTCTTTATCTTGTCATATATATAATTTCATGTCTATCATCACAATATCGCTGCTAACAGTTTACCAAATGAAGTTTAGTTTTTGTCTTTTGCAGGACTTTTTTGTCCTTAGAATATAGTCATACAGAGAGAACAGAACCAATGTTGATGCAGAGAGTGTGATATTCAAAAGTTACTTGAAACAATACGTTGTTATTTTGATATCCAGTTAGGCTGATTTGTTTCTGTTTCCTATCCATTTAAGTTTTTTCTCTTTTTGATTGAATTTTAGGTTTTAAATATTTATAAAGTTTATGGTGAGAGTTGGACCATAAAGAAGGCTGAGCACCAAAGAATAGATGCTTTTGAACTGTGGTGTTGGAGAAGACTCTTCAGGGTCCGTTGGACTGCAAAGAGATCAAACTAGTCCATCCTAAAGGAAATCAACCCTGAATATGCATTGAAAGGACATATGCTGAAGCTAAAGCTCCAATACTTGGGCCACCTGATGCAAAGAGCCGACTCATTGGAAAAGACCCTGATACTGGGAAAGAATGAAGGCAAGAGGAGAAGGGGACGACAGAGGATGAGATGATTGGATGGTGAGAGAGTCAGTTCCAAGGTAGGTTGATAAGAAGTCCAGGGGTCTCCAAGGAGAAGGGGGTCTGGAATTCTCAAGGAGGAGGAAAGGACATTTTTTTTTCCCCTCTACATTCCTTCAGTTCAGTTCAGTTCAGTCACTAGTCGTGTCCGACTCTTTGCAACCCCCTGAATCACAGCGTGCCAGGCCTCCCTGTCCATCACCAACTCCTGGAGTTCATTCAGACTCACGTCCATCAAGTCAGTGATGCCATCTAGCCATCTCATCCTCTGTCATCCCCTTCTCCTCCTGCCCCCAATCCCCCTCAGCATCAGAGTCTTTTCCAATGAGTCAACTCTTTGCATGAGGTGGCCAAAGTACTGGAGTTTCAGTTTTAGCACCAGTCCTTCCAAAGAACACCCAGGACTGATCTCCTTTAGAATGGACTGGTTGGATCTCCTTGCAGTCCAAGGGACTCTCAAGAGTCTTCTCCAACACCACAGTTTAAAAGCATCAATTCTTCCGTGCTCAGCTTTCTTCACAGTCCAACTCTCACATCCATACATGACCACTGGAAAAACCATAGCCTTGACTAGACGGACCTTTGTTGGCAAAGTAACATCTCTGCTTTTCCATATGCTGTCTAGGTTGGTCATAACTTTCCTTCCAAGGAGTAAGCATATTTTAATTTCATGGCTGCAATCACCATCTGCAGTGATTTTGGAGCCCCCAAAAATAAAGTCTGACACTGTTTCTACTGTTTCCCCGTCTATTTCCCATGAAGTGATGGGACCAGATGCCATGATCTTTGTTTTCTGAATGTTGAGCTTTAAGCCAACTTTTTTACTCTCCTCTTTCATTTTCATCAAGGGGCTTTTTAGTTCCTCTTCACTTTCTGCCATAAGGGTGGTGTCATCTGCATATCTGAGGTTATTGATATTTCTCCCAGCAATCTTGATTCCAGCTTGTGGTTCTTCCAGCCCAGCATTTCTCATGATGTACTCTACTTTCCTCAGTTTTAGTCAATTACACAACTCAGTTTAAACTCTGTACTAGGGATTATACAACAATAATATATCCTGCTTGAGGACAGTTTCTCCTTCCTGAAAAAAACCTTCTGACTAATCCTGATATCTTAGAATGTATATTATGGGAGTGGGTCTGGAGGATCTTTCTACTGTTAAATTCTAATCTTGTTATCCTAAAATGCAAATTGTGGGAGTGGGTCTGGTAAAATTTCCACAAACTTGAGACATTCTTTTGATTCATTGTAATAACTAATTAAAAGGTATATAACTCCATTGCTAACACTAGCAAGGGGGTACTCTTTCTGCCCCCCTTCTGATGTCTATGTCAGAAGCTTTCTCTATCTCTTTCATACTTTAATAATAAAACTTTATTACACAAAATAATAAAGCTCTGAGGATCAAGCCTCGTCTCTGGCCCCGAACTGAATTCTCCTCCGGAGGCCAAGAATCCCGGCGCCTTTCGTGGTTCAGCAACAACCTTTCAGTGGCATCACCAACTCAATAGACATGAGTTTGAGCAAGCTCTGGGAGATGGTGAAGGACACGAAAGCCTGGTGTGCTGCAGTTCATGGGGTCGCAAAGAGTCGGACATGGCTGAGCAACTGAACAACAACAACAAATATTGACAAAGTTTAAAGGTCAGAATCATATAAAAATTATACTACTTGGAAAATCCTTGGTCCATCACCTCCCATTCTGCACCCACCTGTTGATCCCAGAGTCCGCCATTTTCATTTGTGTATGGTTTATATTTCCTGTGTTTCTTTTTGAAGCAACAATAACAACAAAAATGCGTATTTTTCCTCTTTCTTTCAAAAAAGAAATTATATTTTACTTCTGAAGTATACTTTAGGTACTAAGTATACCATTTGTGTTTTTCTTGACTTTTCCTTGGATCTTGGAAATAATTCCATATCCATTCACTAGAGACCTTCATTTTTTTAAGGTTGCATAGAACTAAATTGAGTAGATGCAGCATAGTTTATTTAAGCAGTCTCTGCTTGGTGGCCATTTGTATTTTTTGAGTCTTTGGCCATTGCAGATAGTTTAATGACTGAGTGTGTGCACATGTCATATATGTTTGTTGAGCTGGATCTTCAGGGTAGATTTCTAAAAACCCCTACTCCTTCAAGCCTTTTGCCACTCTTTGGCTAGTATCTGTTTGTTTCCTCTTCAAACACTTTGTCCAAATTAAAGCAAAATGTAGTATGAAATATGAGAGATAGTTTTGGATAATTGTTAGTGAACATCAAAACTGAACAAAGAATTTTAATCTTTAACTCTGCATAAAAACGCACACTCTCCAGCACAATCACTTGTAGACCTTGTAGTGTGTACTTATGATTAGCCTTGTCTTTGGGGTTGGACTACACATAGGAATTACACAGGAATTATCCTCTTTTTTGGCTTGTGTTCTCTCCCAGTGCTTGAGTCTTTGCTATTGCTGTGTTTCAGAATTCAAACCACATCTTAGGGAATTTGATTTTTTAAAAAAATTTGACTCATAGTGGTTAGACTTCATGTGAGCACAGTTCGGCTGAATGGAGTATGAATTTTTACTAAGTTGGATAACTCCGTATAGCCCAGGGTCTCTGCTCAGACATTCAATCACATACTGTGCTTACTCCCTGACCTCTAGGTAATTAAAATGCCTCTGTTTACATATAGATAGATAGTATATAATCACTCACTCACGGATATCAAGAATATTCATTATCCTAACCGAGACCAAGTTTAGAACCATTGAAGTCCTACTCTGAAATAAACTGTAACTCCATCTGTCAATTTCTAAGTTTACTGCTCCAATCTCTAAATCATGAAATTCTTGTATCTCTGCCACGTCCCTTTCCTCTAGGAACGTTTGGTTTAGGAAAGGATGTGATTGATTCATCCACAGAGAACAAGCGAGCTGCTGTCTCTTGTGCGTCCATAGTGTTTTGTACGTATGATGTTTGTGTCTCATACAGCACTCAAATGTGTGGACACAAACTTGTGACAATAAAGTGCGAGATTTCCCCTCTGGACTGCCTTGAGAGTAGAGTTGGCATCCTTCCACTGTCACAGTCTGGGGCACAAATGAGTGATGACCATCCCTTATACTCATTCCTCCTGGGGCCTTCACACGTACCCACCAGGGAGAGCTGAAACATTTCAGGAGATGATGAGAATGAACAAAAACCCTATATGGATATCTGCGAAGAGTTGGACGTGGGGAGAAAGAGCAAGCTACCATCTTGATAAATGTGGGCTAAAGAAGGCATTCTAATCCAAATCATTCAGCGAAGAACCACAAGAAACCCAAGATGTAAGCCAGTCAGCTCCATCCTATCTTCTCTGCTTTTCTAGTCTAGCTCCCAGGTGACCACAAGCGAGTCTCTGCCTAGGTCATCCCTGGGTCATCTTTGCTTTGCTATCCAAATAAAGTGATGAGGTCAATAAGAACTTCTTACGTTCCTATAGAACGAATGTGCTGCTTTAGGAAGTGTCTTTTAGGAAGCTCTCCAGGCTAACTTTCCTTTTGAAGCTATGCAGAGCTGGTGTGTCCATCAGGGTGCAGACAGCCTCCAGCTGGACCTCCATCCTCCCATCCTTCACCCTCCATTTGGAGTCACAGAGCTGGCCCCAGTGGAGCCCCATGTCTAGCCTCATAGGCGGGGCACATATAGACTCTGGGTAAACTCCCATCGGCAGGCCCAGACCCCGTGTTTGGAGGAGGTTCTAGGTAACCCTGAGATATGCAGGTGGATGGACAAGTGTCCCTGCTGTCCAGAAGGCAAAGTTCACCAAGAGCAGTGATGGCAAGAAGAAAGTGACCATCCTGACTTCTGAGGGGCCCTGAGGATGGCATTTGGCATGAGACTTTGGAATTGCACAGATCTGGGAGAGACAGAAAAGGGAAGGGAGGAAGTGCAGAGAGGGACGTGCCTAGGAGGTCTGTTTCTCTGGCCCTTTCTTTTCCCAAACGCGTGGATATTTGGAGAAACAAATTGGCCAATTTGGTGAGAGATGAATACAGAAAAAAGTAAGAGAGATACATAGCAGAGAGTTTTGCAGGACAAGGCCAGTTTCTATCAGCTAGAGACCCAGGAAACACTAGCCAAGCGTAACTGGGCTGCACCAGGTCTAGTGGAAAGGACACATTTAGGTAAGCCGACAAGGAGAGGGCTAGCCCAAGCTGCCAGCTGATAGATGAAAGGCCAGCGTCACAGAGGTCAGGCTGAACTGAGCGGAGGGCGTGGTGGGAAACATGTGGGAGATGAGTTTGGGAGAGGAGTTGAGGGTGGGGGAGTGTGGTGGGGGTGGACAGAGTGCTTTGACCACCCGGCTAAGAGCTTTCCATTTTACCCTAAAGTCACAGGCAGAGTCAAGTTTTGTGTGTTTTGAAGTACATGATATTTTTTTTTGGGGGGGGTCTCAATTGAAGAAAAAAAATCCAAAATTATGAAAATGAACTTGCTGGGCTCCTTGCCAGGGCCTGTGCCAGTGACAGGCAGGGAAGATGAGCCCTCATTAGCCTTGCTGTGCCCAGGGGTACCTTGGATGTTTCAGAGGTGGGGTCGGGGAGGTGGTTTCTCAGGCTGCCATGCTTGTCTAGAACTGTCTGGTTTGGGGTTGGATGCAGACACAATTTTTGGAGCACCCAGATTGCAGTCAGATGAGTTGGGGTGCTTACGGGGAGCTCTTGGAATAAGTTCAACACAAATGGAGTGGCTTTAAAATAATGGAACTTTATTCTCACGGTTCAGGATGCTGGGCCTGAAATCGAGGTGTCTCAGGACTGGGGCTGCTAGAGGCGCTGAGGGAGAAACCCTCCGATGCCTCTCTCCCAGCTGCTGGTAGGGGCCAGTGATCCCAGGTGGTCCTTGGCTTGTTACTTCAGTCTCTGACTCCATCCCCACGAGGACTCCATCCCCACATGGCCTACTTCTCTGTCCCCTCTTCTGCTTTAAAAAAAATTTTTTTTCAAATTAATTTTTATCGGAGTATAGTCACTTTACAGGACTTCCCAGGTGGCTCAGTGGTAAAGAATCCTCCTGCCAAGCAGGAGACCTGGGTTGCATCCCTGGGTCAGGAAAATCCTCTGGAGAAGGAAATGGCAACCCACTCCAGCATTCTTGCCTGGAAAAATCCCATGGAAGGAGGAACCTGGCAAGCTACAGTTCCTAAGGTCACAAAGAGTTGGGTAAAACTGAGCAACTAAACCCAGCAGTAGCAGTTGCTGTGTCAGTTTCTGCTTTACAGCAAAGTGAATCAGCTATACATATACACATATCCCCTCTTTTTTGGATTTCCTTCCCATTTAGGTCACCATAGAGCATTGAGTAGAGTTCCCTGTGCTATATAGTAGGTTCTCATTGTGCTGTGCTGTGCTAAGTCGCTTCAGTTGTGCCGGACTCTGTGCAACCCCAGGGACTGCAGCCTGCTAGGCTCCTCTATCCATTGGATTCTCCAGGCAAGAATGCTGGAGTATTTGCCTTGCCCTTCTCCAGGGGATCTTCCCGACCCTGGAATAGAACCTGGATCTCCTTCATTGCACGCAGATTCTTTACTGCTAAGCCACCAGGGAAGCCCCATTAGTTATCTATATTATATATGAATGTGAAAGTTGCTCAGTCGTGCCTGACTCTTTCCGACCCCATGGACTATACAGTCCATGGGATTCTCCAGGGGATCTTCCCAACCCAGGAATCAAACTGAGGTCTCCTGCATTGCCGGCAGATTCTTTACCAACTGGGCTATGGTGATGTATATATGTTAATCCCAGTTTCCCACTTCATCCCTCCCCCTTCGCCCTTAGCGTCCATAGGTTTGCTCCCTGCATCTGTGTTCTCGTCTTATAAGGACATTGTCAATGGATTTAGGGCCCCCATTCAACTCAGGGTGATTTCATTTTGGGATCTGCAAGGACCTTATTTCCAAATAAGGTCACACTTGCACATACCAGCAGTTAGGACTTGGACATATCTTTTTGGGGGGGAGGGGTCACTATTTAACCACTCTGGGCACTAAAAATAAACTGTACAATTTAATGCCCATGTCTCCACCATGGACCTAAGATCTCTTGCTTCCGTGAACTCGCACCCAATCTGAGTCTTGACTATGAGGCCTTGGGTGAATTATTTAACTCTTCATTTTGTCCAGTGCAAATGGAGATGCTTGATATAGATTCTCACATTTTCGTTCACATTAGAACTTAAAAATCTCATTGCTCAGGCTACATCTCATATCACTGAAACCATAATCTCTTGGGGTGGGGCTTACTCATTCATATTAAAAAAACACAAGCACAGGGAATATAGCCAATATTTCATAATAATTTAACATGGAGCATAATCTATAAAAGCTTGGTGCGGCTATGTTGTACACCTGAAACTAATATAATATTGGAAGTCGTCTGTACCTCTTTTAACAAACAGACACACAAACCCTTCAGTGATTCCAATTCGCAGGGAGTTTGAGACTGGTGCTTCTCAGCTTTAAATTTGCATATGGATCACGGGTCGGGGGCAGGGTGGAATTTTGGGATGTGAAGGGAGGAGTCTGTGAAAATGCAGATTCCATTTTTCGGGGTCTGGGGGCCTGAGACTGCATTTCTAAGGAGTTCCCAGGTGATGCTGACCCTGCCTGTCTTGCATGACCTCACAGCACCTCTGTGAGAATGCTACGTCTTATGGAGACCAACCCGCTCTAAGAGGGCATCCTTGAAGGAGTGACATCTGAACAGACTCCTGGAAGTCGAAATTGCCCAGGGGAGACAATTGTTAAGGGAGAACGTTCCAGGTGGAGGGAGAAACCTGTGCCAAAGCCTGGAAAAGGGAGGGGCACGTGGACTCGAAGAACAGGGGGAGGTGGGGAGGATGAAATGCAGGAGATGGAAGGCAGGCTGCTGGAGCCGGAAGGGGTGGGGCTACGTCGGGTACTCAGCATCCCCTTCCGTAATCGCCTCCGTGTCTTTGAAATTGTTTCAGTTCGGTTCAGTTCAGTTCCTCAGTTGTGTCCGATTCTTTGTGACCCTATGAACCACAGCACGCCAGGCCTCCCTGTCCATCACCAACTCCCAGAGTCCACCCAAACCCACGTCCATTGAGTGGAACATCCAACCATCCAACCATCTCATCCTCTGTCATCCCCTTCTCCTTCTGCCTTCAATCTTTCCCAGCATCAGGGTCTTTTCCAATGAGTCAGCTCTTCACATCAGGTGGCCAAAGTATTCGAGTTTCAGCTTCAATATCAGTCCTTCCAATGAACACCCAGGACTAATCTCCTTTAGGATGAACTCGTTGGATCTCCTTGCAGTCCAAGGAACTCTCAAGAGTCTTCTCCAACACCACAGTTCAAAAGCATCAATTCTTCGGCTCAGCTTTCTTCACTGTCCAACTCTCACATCCATTAATGACCACTGGAAAAACCATAGCCTTGACTAGACGGACCTTTGTTGGCAACGTAATGTCTCTGCTTTTGAATATGCTGTCTAGGTTGGTCATAACTTTCCTTCCAAGGAGTAAGTGTCTTTTAATTTCATGGCTGCAATCACCATCTGCGGTGATTTTGGAGCCCAGAAAAATAAAGTGTTCACGCTCACCCTTTCCCAGGAAACTCCTCCAGGCAGACAGCTTGTGCCTCCTAATTGTTTCTCACCTTTTTCTTTTTTCACCATCATCCACCACCTTGACCCCATCACTGAAGTTTACAAAGACCCTCACCTACCTAGTCTTCATTTAATTTTTATAAGGTTTAAGATTAAATCGTTGTTTACAGAAGAGGTAGTTTAGATTCAGAGAAGCGAATCCACTTGCCCAGAGTTATGGAGTGAGTGGGGACTCTTTTTTTCCCCTCTCCCTCCCTTCTTTCTTTTTTTACTTCTTTTTACTTTTTCTTTTTACTTCTTTTTCTTGTCTTTCTTTTTTTACAAAATGGAATATGAGTAGATGTGCTAATATTTTACATTCTGTCATATTCAAGTGACACAATCTCTCATTATTTTATTCACATTCTTAAATATTCTTCAAGAAGCTTTTTTTTTTTTAAAGTGACTCCTAGTAGTCTGTTATTTGAATGTATCCTAATCCAATCCGTCGATCCTATATTACTGGGTATTTGTTTTCACTGTTCTTGATAGTCGTTGTTCTCAGCAGTAAACAACCTTTGAAGATATTTTTGATCACTTCTTTAGGAAAAAATTTATAGATGGGGTTAGTGGATCAAAGGCTGTGTACAATTTAAAGATTTCCTACATGTATCTCCTTCCGGTCGGACTGAACAGATGTAACTTCCCGTCAGCAGCGTGTGAGGTCGTCCTGGGGACAACTCTTCAGTTAAGCAAGGCCGGTTGATCTGTAGCACTTCGGTTGCTGAGAATACATCTATGAAAGCAAAGCAACGAGAGAAACAGCATACTTCACAATATGCTGCTCTTCACAGCGGGACCCACTCCTTCTCCTTGGTTAGCGCTCATCTCTTCCCCATCTGGTTTGAGTCCTGAGGATCCAGGGTAGCTTTGCTCATGTTTCTCTGGGTCTGCTCTCCCTCTTGCCCTCCCCCTCCTCAAACCTTCTTGTCCATCTAGATGGAGCTTGGGTATCACTTGAAGTATTTGTAAGACACATGAACTCAGGTTGAGTGTTGTCTATGGTCACCCTGAACACGCCTGATGTTGTCTGACCTTGGGAGCTAAGCAGGGTTGGGCTTGGTTAGGACTTGGATGGGAGCCCCTTAGATTTGTTACCTGAAATTTTTTTCCAGTATCAGGAATTCCAGTTTTATAGTCTTAGGAATTCAGGACTTTTAGTGTTGCAAGGGACTGCGGGTGGTCATCAGGCCCATTATTCCATCTGCAGTAACCAGCTGGTGGTGGTCGAATGATTGGGTGTCCATCGCTTGATGGTCCCATTTTGGGTCCTTCAGGTGGTTACACAAGAGATTTTGAATCTCTTGCTCAGAGATTAAAAAACTGTGGAATATTTCAAACATACAAAAATCCAGAAAATAATGTGATACCCATGTCCTACTATGTGTATTTACCAAATATTAATATTCAGTTATATTTGTTCTAGAAATCTCTTCAAAAAAGAAAAAGAGTTCTAAATACTGGTACTACAACTGTTCTTTTTTGAAATTGTCTTGACTACTCTGGGTGCTTTTGTTTTCATATAAAATATAGAATAATGTTGTCCCATGATTTGTAAAGCTAATCTCCATTTTTGGACATTTTTACCCATATTTCACTACTGTGAATCATGCTTTGATAGTTTGTACATAAATATTTATGCACATTCTTATTTTCTTTCTTAGTATAAATTGCTAGGAATTGACTTGCTAAGTCAATGATTAAGCATGGTTTAAAGGGTTTTCACACAAATTTTCACACTGGCCACCTGAAATGTATGAGTGGCTTTTTCTTATGCTCTTGCCAACACTGGGGGTTTGTTATCTTTAAACTCTTTTCTGTAATAAGATAGATGTAAAGTGCTACTCTATTGTAGTTCTAATTTGCATTTTATTAGTGACTAAGGAAGTTGAAAATTTAATGCTGTGTTTGTGGACCCTTGAAAGTGTTTTGTGAATTGACAGCTTATCTCCTTTGCTCATTTTTGTACTGGAATGTTAATATTTTGATGTTGATTTCTAAGTGCTTTTTATTGTTAAACACATTGCAGATGTTATTTTATTTGCATTTATTTGTTTACTTTTCAATTTTCTTTTTGTTTTTTGAAACAGAAGTGTATTTTATTTAGTCAAATCTACAGGTCTTCTCTGTGCCTTTTTCTTTTAGTGTTAAGTATAGAAAAGTCCCTGTTATCTAAAGTTCGTGTAAGTCTATTTTATAGTATTACTCTATTCTCCTATAATAGATTATATAAATCTATTTTCTTTCAGTCACTTTTACATTTAACTTTTAAAAATTTATTTATTTTAAGAATATTTATTTATTACTCTTTGGCTGTTCCGGGTTTCCATTTCGGCATGCGGGAGTTTTTAGTTGTGTCATGCGAACTCCTGTTGCTGCATGTGGGATCTAGTTCCCTGACCAGGAATAGAACCTGGGCCCCCTGCATTGGGAGCACAGAGTCTTAGCAACTGGACACCAGGGCAATGCCTAACTTTTCAGTAGAGCTGGAATTTTGGATGAGTCATAACTTTCTTCCCATCGTGTTTTATGCACCCGTCCTGGCACTATTGCTCATCTGTTACTATCCCGGATTCTACCTTCATCTTATACCAACACTTACATATATTTGGGTTTGTTTGGGGTCTCTCTGGTCTGTAACAGTGGTCTGTCCTTTTGTAGTGTGTCCTATTAATGTGCTAATTATTATAACTTTTTGATGATTTTAATTTCAGACATATTTTAATAATATGCCAATAATTGTTTTAGTTTTTCTTAATTATTATTGTATATCTTACATAGTTTTTGTTCCAAAAACCAATATATAAATATTTCATAATAAAAAATAAGTCATATATACACGTGGCCAATAGTTTCAATAATGAATTGCATAAAGTGAAAAGTAAAATCCCTCTTTCCCTTTCTCCAGTTCGACCCCCAACAGGCAAAAACTGTTAACAGTGTCTTCTGTGTCTTTAGAAAACACATATATTAAAATTACATGTGTGTATAGATATTTACATATGAGGAATCATGTTGTATAGAGTTCTCTATGATTAGTTTTTTCATTTAAAAACACATCTGGTATGGCAGAAACCAACAAAATTATGTAAAGCAATTATACTTCAACTAAAAAAGAAATAAAAATAAATAAATAAAAATACATCTGAAGGTCTTTCCATACCAGGGCACAAAGTTCTAAATCATCCATTTAACTGCTTTGTGACAACCATTGCATGGATAGAATATAATTAATTTGGCTGGTCCTTGATTGAAGGCCATTTAGGTCACTTTCAGTTTTTTTTCTTAGTACAGATAATTGCTCATTTTATTTCTTGCTGAACTTTAGATCATATTTTTCCTATTTAAAAGATGAAAATTGCATTAAATTAAGAAAATAATTTATAGAAGGATTGCCATCTGTTTATTTTTTAATCTGTCCATCCACGAACAAACCACATCCTTCCATTTATGTGACTATTTTTTATGTACCTCAGTAAAATTTTATAAGTCTTTTCAAATAGAGCTTTCACAATTTTGTTAAATTTATTCCTTGGGGTTTTATTTTGTCTTTTATTAGATCTCACAATGCTATTATTTCCTGTTGTATTTTCTAACTAGTTATCTTTGGCAAATGGGTAAACCACTACTTTTTGTGTGTATTTATTTTATAATTAGCCACATTACTCAATTCTATTTGTAATTATAAGAATTTTAGCTAGTTCTCTTGTGTTTTATAAAGTCAGATGATATGTAGAAATTATATTTTTCTTTCCAATAGCTATATCGATATTATTTTTATATGGAAAAGTACAAGTTATAAGAAACACCCGTGTACCTTCTACACAAAAATAACAATGGTTTTATTATTTCTTTTCCTTTTTTTATTACAAAGGTTAAAGCTCTGGAACAAATATGAAATAATATGTTTAAATAGACATATTTGTTTTGATTCTACTTTTTTTCCTAGTTGGGGACATGAAAGACACTGGATTGTTCCATAAAGCAGCACTTTCTTGAAAAAACAATACTTTTCAGTGTGGAATGATGTTGGATTTACAGAAAAGCTGCAAAGATAGTACAGTGTGCCCGTGTATCCCATGCCCAGTGTCGTCTGTTGTTAACACCTCACACAACCATAAACCCAAGAGACCAACATTGGTACATGAACATTAACTAAGTTCTAGACTTTATTTGAATTGCACTGCTTTTCCCACCAATTCCCTTTTCTATTTCAGCATCCAGTTCAGAAAAGCACGTTCCATTTAGGCGTCACGTGTCATTAGTCTCAAGCGGATCTGTGACAATGTCTTCATCTTTCCTTATTTCCGACGGCGTGTTAGTCAAGTGTTGTCTCGGAAGCTCCTCAGTTTGGATTTGTCTGATGTTTCTTCACATCAGACTGATGATTGGTTTCAGGGAAGAAGACTCCAGAGCGGTCATTTCTTTCCCATCCCATCATGTCAGCAGTGAGGACTTCTAATCAACATGACATCGCTGGCTATGAGAAACGCGGCCCCAGGCCAAGGTCGTGTTTGCTGGATTTCCATTTTGCAAAGTTACTTTTATTCCCTCTCATCACTCTTTTAATTGGGAAGCAAGTCACTAAGTTGCAGCCTATACTGGAGGGGATGCAGTTTGATTCCAATTAAATTAGAATGTGTCTAGCGTTTTGCTGTTATGTCATCAGTCTTGGCTTGATATATTAATGGATATTCTTTATCATATTAGAGAAGTACCTGTGAGAAATGTATTTTTTTACATGAGTCATCAGCAACCTAAATTATAATATAGGAAAGAAAATGAAAACATTGAATGTAGGGGAAAGAGAAGGGCTTTGAAGAAATTAATATAATATTCAGGAGAAAGAAACCCTGCTACCTGCATTAATTCAGAGGTAGTGTATCTGAACTAAGAGAAAAGTCTGATGTATAGATACTGAAAGTAGTTAAACTTTAACTCAAGCCAGGAAAACCAGGTGGTTGTCTCATAAAAGCCTGGACTGCTTCTTTGCAGAATCTGTGACGGTTTCTTCTTTTCCTCTACAGGGTCAAAAAGACCATACATTATGGGAGTTCAACCAGGGTTTGTGGAATGGAATTGGATAAGCCTCTAAGTGTGTTATCCATCTCCAGAGGAATCTCTTGATGCTTATGCCATGTGAAATGTACTCAAGCCAGAAAACATATCTGCTGCTACTTTTAAATGTTCTCTAAAAAGAAAGCCAGATGCAAAGGATCTAAAAAGACATTTATCCAAAGGAGATACACACAGGACCGATAAACAGATGGAAAGATGCTCAACATCATTAGCCATCAGGGAAATGCCCATCAGATCCACAGTGAGATACCAGCTCACATCCAGTAGCACAGGTGGGAACCAAAAAAGACAGATAAGGGATGTAGTGAACTTGGAATTCTTTTACACTGCTGGCAGGAGTGTAAACTCCTGCAGCTGCTGTGGAAAACAATCTGGCAGTTCCTTTAAAAGTTAAACATAGCAAACGCAGCAATTCCACTCCCAAGTATAAACCCAAGAGAAATGAAAACACGTGCATCCGTGCTAAGTCGCTTCAGTCACGTCTGACTCTTTGCAACTCCATGGACTGGAGCCCACCAGGCTCCTCAGTCGGTGGGATTCTCCAGGCAAGAACACTGGAGTGGGTTGCCGTGCCTTCCTCCAGGGGATCTTCCCAATCACAGGACTGAACCTGCATCTCTTGCATTTCCTGCATTGGCAGGCAGCTTCTTTACCACTAGCGTAGCTGGGAAGCCCAGTGAAAACACATGTCCACACAAAACCTTGTATGAGAATGTTCATAGCAGAATTATTCATGATAGCCAAAAAGTAGAAATAATCCAAATGCCCATTAATGGATGAATTAGCAAATGAATTATGTCCTAGTGATACAATGGGACATTATTGGACCGTAAAGACATGAAGTAGTGAATGATGCTACAACATGCACGAACCCTACAGACACTGGACTAAGTGCAAGAAGTCAGTCACAAAGGATCATGTACCATATGATTGCATTATAGGAAATGTCCAGAATAGGCAAATTCATGGAGACAGAGAGCAGACCGTAGGCTGCCTACGACTGACGAGGCTGGAGAGAAATGGGCAAGGTCTGCTAATGGTTATAGGATTTCTTTTCAGGGTAATGAAAATGTTCTAAAGCTGATTGCGGTGATGGTTGGACAACTCTGCGAGTACACTAAAACTTATTGAATTGTGTGCTTTAAACAAGTGAACTTTATAGTATGTGAATTATATCTCAACAAAACTATTACTTTAACGTTTTTTTATTAAGTATAGTTGATTTACAATGCTGTATTAGTTTCAGGTACAGCAAAGAGACTCAGTTATGTACTTTTTTAAGATTTGTTTTCCATTATAGGCTATTACAAGATATTGAATATTGTTCCCTGTTATACAGTAAATCTTTGTTACTTATCTATTTTATGTATAGTAGTGTGTATCTGTTAATCCCATATTCTTAATTTATCCCTCCCCAAGCTGTTGTTTTTGGAAAAAAAGAGGAGAAAGAAAGCCAGATCTTGGAATATGGTTCCAATTTAGACACTGAGGGCATAAACTCAGGCCACAAATTAAGTGAATGATGTAGGGAGGGTGGGAGGTGGTTACACAAACATGTGACATCACAACTGCTCTAGAGCTGGGGATCTGTGTTCACACCTGGGACAGAGAACGTGACCTCCAAAGTGATGATTTGAGGGGCACTTGGGAAGGTCTAGCACTTAGGTCTGAAATTCTGTTATTACATGTCAGGATCAGGAGGTGTTTGTTAAGATGGCAAACTTGAAATGTAAGTAGTCTAATAAACATCTTAGTGTAAATGTACATGGGAGTTCTTCCTGATTGACAGCTGGAAGGGGCAGGTTCAGATAGCGAAGGAGAAGACAAGTTGCAGAGAACCTGCCTGGGTGGATGACAGCTGGGGGTGTGCCAGGGAGCTGGGTGGGGGAGGGCAGCTGAGGAAAGGAGGCCAGAGAGGCCCCGCAAGTTAGCTGGGGTCACCCCTCCCAGCTCTGGCCAGGTCTCACGGCCTTTGGAACCAAGTCCAGGGGCTCAGTCTGGCTTGTGCATCCCTCGTCGGTAAGTTTTTCATGCCTTTGGTTCTCTTGTGAATTCTAGAATTTTTGCAGCCCTCTGGGAGGGATTAAATTGCACTCTTGCTTATTGCTTTATCCCTCTGGACAGCCTCTGATACCATGGTGCTGTTTGAACAGGACTCTGTTCTGCCTCAATTGTGCCTTTGCAATTACTCATGAGATGAAGCTCTGGGAAGATCAGGTCAGCGGCCTTTCACTCAACTGTAGGCTGTCCCTGGCTCCAGGCCTCATTCCACCACTCTGTCAGCTCTGCACCCCTTCCAGTGCTGCAAAAATATGTCTCCGTGTTGATCCAAAATGGCCTGGAGGGGACTTCCCTGGCGCTTGAGTGAGTAGGCCTCTGCTCTTCCACTCTTCACGCTCTTCTGCAAGGGACATGGGTTCAATCCCTGTCAGGGAACTAAAGTCTTGCATGACTTGCAGTCAAAAAAACACCCTCCGCCCCCCACATACACACAAATGGCTTGAAGCTTGGCCACACACCACCACATTGCAGTCCACTGACTCAGAACCACTGTGCTGCCTAGAACACACACACACACACACACACACACACACACACACACACGTACATCCTATAGAGGTAACCAGTTCAGGGCTAGGGTCTCTTCTGTTTTCTATTAAAAATGTATTTTTTATAATAAGCAAAGTTGGACTTGGGTTCATTAGAAAGTCTCTTCCCTTCTCTGGACTTCAGGTTTCTTACCTTTAAAACAAGGGAATGGGACCTCTGGGGTTTTTCTACCCTCTACGGTGATGATTTAGGATGAGAAAATCTGGTTTCTAAGAGTGCGAGCTCCTTCAGGTTAGAGATGCTAAATGATTTGTTAAGAATTTCCCTTTTTACAAAATCTAACTGTAGTTTTTGATTGCAGTTGAGTATGGGAGAATGAAGGGGAGTGTTTTCAGGCTTCCTCCTACCTTCCAGAATTAAACAGAAAAGATCCCTCTCCTGACTGAGACCCACTAGTCTAGCTCTTCTCTGGGCCCCGAGGAAGCGCTCAGTAGGGGGCCTCTTGATTAATTCATTGCCAGCACGCTGACCCTGTGTACTCATCTTCTTTTGCACTGTGTGTGTCTCCAAATCTTTCTTTGATAGCTTTTTGCTTATGAACTTTGCCTTTCTCCTTCTGGTTTGCTTCAGCAAAGTGGAGTGCACTCCAAGATATGCCCATTTTTCATCCTCCCCTCTTTGTCTTGGGACAGCCTGGGATGCTGGCGATACCTTCCTTTGGCAGCTGAGAAGCTGGGATCCATTAGGGCCCATTAGCGCACTGCAAGGGAGTGATCCAGCATGCCGGTCACAGTGGCACCTGTTTAATTGCACAGGGATCAGAGGGACCATGCCCCCTCTGGGGATTGCCTCAGGAGGGATCAGCAGAGCAGCTGCCTTCTCCCTGGGACCAAGGAGACCAGAGAGGGAATTTGGACCACTCCAAACTCCCTCTCTGCAAAGACAAGTTGGTCAGTCTGCCGACGCCCCATCTGTCTGCCTCAACCTTTTCTCCCTGCTCCCACGCTTGCCCCATCCTCAGGGCATGAACTCAATCAATCTCTCCAGATGGAAATCAGACAGCGGGACTAATGGCTCAGCTCCCCCAGTACCTGGACTGCATCCAAGGCTCTGGACACATTCCACGGTGGGACGGCCCATCTCCTTCAGGGGTGCTTTTGCTAATACAGACATCTGAGCAAGGAGACTCATCTCATGTCACCCCCAAAGACCCAGACTAACTGGAGCACTGTCCCCACAGTGCCCCCTGGTAGGAGTCAGGTGGGTCTAGTCATCAAGGGAAGACCTGGGTGGGTGGGCAGCAGCAGAGAGGGAGCTGACTGGTCTAATATTCAGGGGAATCAGCTATGTGTTGTGTGAGACAGCGGTCCCCAACCTCTTTGACACTAGTTTCGTGAAAGACAATTTTTTCACGGATGGCGGCGGGGTGGGGCACGGGCATGGTTTGGGAATGATTCAAGTGCACTGCATTTATTTTGCACTTTATTTCTATTATTATTGCATCAGCTCCACCTCAGATCATCAGGCATTAGATCGCAGACATTGAGGACTCCTGGTTTAAGATACTGCGGCAAATCAGTCAAAGCACCTGTAGAAAATCAGCTTTAGCCTTGGAGATGTTCCCCCAACTCTGAACATCAATGTTTGCATGAAGCTCCTTAAATATATGCAGCAGAGATACCAGACTTTGGAGGAGGAAGGAGGATGCGTAGAGGAATGGGGGGAAGCAGGGGGAGGCTGGTGGGGGGAGAGGAAACTTGTGGTTCCTGTCCCACGTCCCCCACCTGGCAGGCCTCATCTGGGTATGTCTTCCTGCTTGGGGGCCCTGGGTAAGAAGGGCTGATGGAGCCACGGTGCACCCAGGATGCATGGGTTTCCTGGTAAGTCCTCTCTTCCCTCCTTTCTCTCCTCCTTCAGAAGCTTACATTGGCTTCTGGGAGCAAAACAAAGGACACATACTCTGTCCTTAAGGAACTCGTGTTCTGAAAGCAGAGAGGAGAGACCACAGCACAGCCCATGGAAAAACCACAAGCTTGGGACGCAGAATGCTTGAGTCTGAATCAAGCACCCACTTATGAGCTTCGTGTCTCAGGACAACTTAACTTACCCGTTAACTTCTCTGATCTGTGCCTTCCACTAGATATGAGGGGTTAAAACATCATGTATGTATATGTAACATAGAGATACAACAGGTGACCACTTCATTATTATTTGATTATGCAGGTAACACAGGTACAAGTCAGGATGTGATCAGGGATGGAAATGGGGAACCGACCAAGTGCTCCCGAGTCACACAGCGACTGAAGAGTGAAGCTCAGAATCCTAACCGGCTGACTGCCTTCTACAGCATGGGGACTGTGGTCTTGGTTTCCAGACAGCATGCCCTTTGATGGTTCCATTTCTTTCTAATAACGCTCTTCCACTGGGCTTCAGGAAAGCTGTTCTTGAGGGGGATCTGCAGATGCATGAATATGTTCCGTGTGCCAGGTTAAATTCTAAGCTTCCTCACTGAGGGAATTCAAGGCAGAAATTTCCTGTGGGTGCAGGGAATTGGGCCCAGAGCAGGAAAGCCAGGCTACATACAGCTTTGCTGCATCCCCTGGATGCACATCTGACAGAATGTGGTCCACTGGAGAAGGGAATGGCAAACCACTTCAGTATTCTTGCCTTGAGAACCCCATGAACAGTATGAAAAGGCAAAATGATAGGATACTGAAAGAGGAACTCCCCAGGTCGGTAGGTGCCCAATATGCTACAGGAGATCAGTGGACAAATAACTCCAGAAAGAATGAAGGGACGGAGCCAAAGCAAAAACAATACCCAGTTGTGGATGTGACTGGTGATAGAAGCAAGGTCTGATGCTATAAAGAGCAATCTTGCATAGGAACCCGGAAAGTTAGGTCCATGAATCAAGGCAAATTGCAAGTGGTCAAACAGGAGATAGCAAGAGTGAACGTCAATATTCTAGGAATCAGCAAACTAAAATGGACTGGAATGGGTGAATTTAATCAGATGACCATTATATCTACTACTGTGGGCAGGAATTCCTTAGAAGAAATAGAGTAGCCATCAGGGTCAACAAAAGAGTCTGAAATGTAGTACTTGGATGCAATCTCAAAAATGACAGAATGATCTCTGTTCATTTCCAAGGCAAACCATTCAATATCACAGTAATCCAAGTCTATGCCCCAACCAGTAATGCTGAAGAAGCTGAAGTTGAATGGTTCTATGAAGACCTACAAGACCTTTTAGAACTAACACCCAAAAAAGATGTCCTTTTCATTATAGGGGACTGGAATGTAAAAGTAGGAAGTCAAGAAACACTTGGAGTAACAGGCAAATTTGACCTTGGAATACAGAATGAAGCAGGGCAAAGACTAATAGAGTTTTGCCAAGAGAATGCACTGGTCATAGCAAACACCCTCTTCCAACAACACAAGAGAAGACTCTACACATGGACATCACCAGATGGTCAACACCGAAATCAGATTGATTATATTCTTTGCAGCCAAAGATGGAGAAGCTCTATACAGTCAGCAAAAACAAGACCAGGAGCTGACTGTGGCTCAGATCATGAACTCCTTATTGTCAAATTCAGACTTAAATTGAAGAAAGTAGGGAAAACCACTAGACCATTCAGGTATGACCTAAATCAAATCCCTTATGATTATACAGTGGAAGTGAGAAATAGATTTAAGGGACTAGATCTGATAGACAGAGTGCCTGATGAACTATGGACGGAGGTTCATGACATTGTACAGGAGACAGGGATCAAGACCATCCCCATGGAAAAGAAATGCAAAAAAGCAAAATGGCTGTCTGAGGAGGCCTTACAAATAGCTGTACAAAGAGAAGTGAAAAGCAAAGGAGAAAAGGAAAGATACAAGCATCTGAATGCAGAGTTCCAAAGAATAGCAAGGAGAGATAAGAAAGACTTCTTCAGCGATCAATGTAAAGAAATAGAGGAAAACAACAGAATGGGAAAGACTAGAGTTCTCTTCAAGAAAACTAGAGATACCAAGGGAAGATTTCATGCAAAGATGGACTCGATAAAGGACAGAAATGGTATGGACCTAACAGAAGAAGAAGATATGAAGAAGAGGTGGCAAGAATACACAGAAGAACTGTACAAAAAAGATCTTCATGACCCAGATAATCACAATGGTGTGATCACTCACCTAGAGTCAGACATCCTGGAATGTGAAGTCAAGTGGGCCTTAGGAAGCATCACTACGAACAAAGCTAGTGGAGGTGATGGAATTCCAGTTGAACTATTCCAAATCCTGATGGATGATGCTGTGAAAGTGTTACACTCAATGTGCCAGCAAATTTGGAAAACTCAGCAGTGGCCACAGGACTGGAAAAGGTCCGTTTTCATTCCAATCCCAAAGAAAGGCAATGCCAAAGAATGCTCAAACTACCACACAATTGTACTCACCTCACAGGCTAGTAAAGTAATGCTCAAAATTCTCCAAGCCAGGCTTCAGCAATATGTGAACCATGAACTTCCTGATGTTCAAGTTGGTTTTAGAAAAGGCAGAGGAACCAGAGATCAAATTGCCAACATCCGCTGGATCATAGAAAAAATAAGAGAGTTCCAGAAAAACATCTATTTCTGCTTTATTGACTATGCCAAAGCCTTTGACTGTGTGGATCACAAGAAACTGTGGGAAATTCTGAAAGAGATGGGAATACCAGACCACCTGACCTGCCTCTTGAGAAACCTATATGCAGGTCAGGAAGCAACAGTTAGAACTGGACATGGACCAACAGACTGTTTCCAAATAGGAAAAGGAGGACGTCAAGGCTGTATATTGTCACCCTGCTTATTTAACTTCTATGCAGAGTACATCATGAGAAACGCTGGGCTGGAAGAAGCACAAGCTGGAATCAAGATTTCTGGGAGAAATATCAATAACCTCAGATATGCAGATGACACCACCCTTATGGCAGAAAGTGAAGAGGTAAAAAGCCTCTTGATGAAAGTGAAAGGGGAGAGTGAAAAAGTTGGCTTAAAGCTCAACATTCAGAAAACAAAGATCATGGCATCTGGTCCCATCACTTCATGGGAAATAGATGGGGAAACAGTAGAAACAGTGTCAGACTTTGTTTTTTGGGGCTCCAAAATCGCTGCAGATGGTGACTGCAGCCATGAAATTAAAAGATGCTTACTTCTTGGAAGGAAAGTTATGACCAACCTAGATAGCATATTAAAAAGCAGAGATATTACTTTGCCAACAAAGGTCCGTCTAGTCAAGGCCATGGTTTTTCCTGTGGTCATGTATGGATGTGAGAGTTGGACTGTGAAGAAAGCTGAGCACCGAAGAATTGATGCTTTTGAACTGTGGTGTTGGAGAAGACTCGGGTCCCTTGGACTGCAAGGAGATCCAGCCAGTCCATCTTAAAGGAGACCAGTCCTAGGTTTTCATTGGAAGGCCTGATGCTAAATCTGAAACTCCAATATTTTGGCCACCTCGTGCAAAGAGTTGGGAGGGATTGGGGGCAGGAGGAGAAGGGGACAACAGAGGATGAGATGGCTGGGTGGCATCACTGACTCGATGGACGTGAGTCTCATTGAACTCTGGGAGTTGGTGATGGACAGGGAGGCCTGGGTGCTGCGATTCATGGGGTCGCAGAGTTGGACATGACTGAGCAACTGAACTGAACTGAAGTGGATGCACATGGGGCTTCAGAAAAGGCCCTTATTCCAGAGGAGTGCAGGGCTCTGGCACTCACATGAGAACCAGGCACCAGAGTGTGGCTAGGAGCCCACCGTGGTCTTTTTTTAAAAATTATTTTTGATTGCACTGGGTCTTTGTTGATGTGCACAAATCCAACGAGTCCATCCTAAAGGAAATCAATCCTGAGTGTTCATTGGAAGGACGGATGCTGAAGCTGAAACTTCAATACTTTGACCACCTGATGCGAAGAACTGACTCATTGCCAAAGACCCTGATGCTGGGAAAGATTGAAGGTGGGAGGAGAAGGGGATGACAGAGGATGAGGTGGCTGGATAGCATCACCAACTCGATGGACATGAGTTTAAGCAAGCTCCGGGAGTTGGTGATGGATAGGGAAGCCTGTCGTGCTGCAGTCCATGGGGTCGCAAAGAGTCGGACACGACTGAGGGACTGAACTGAACTGAACAGGCTTTCTCTAGTCGCAGCAAGCGGCACCTACTCTTCCTGCAGCGTGCAGGCTTCTCAGTGTGGCTCCTTCTCTTGTTGGGGAGCGCGGGCTCTGGGCATGTGGGTCAGTTGTTGTAGCTCCCCGGCTCTAGAGCTCAGACTCAGAAGTTGTGATACCTGGGCTTGGTTGCTCCACCGCATGTGGGACCCTCCTGGACCAGGGATTGAACCTGTGTCCCCTGCACTGGCTGGCGGGTTCCTACCTGCTGCGCCATCTGGGAAGTTTGCCCACCAAGGTCCTGGTCTGGATGCAGTTGGTGTTCGGGGGTTGAGCATCCTTTTTGCTGGTCCCGTGAAGCTGAACTAAGTGAGGAAGCAAAGGAAGGTGCTGGTCTCCAAGGCTCTTCACACATTCTGCCTCCAAATGGCGTCACACCAGGATCCGTGGAATGCCAAGAGCAAGGTCAAGCCTGTGGGAAGCAGCATCTGCTACCACCAGATGCCAGGACGCTGAGAAAAAGTGGCATGTCCCTTGAGGTCTCACAATTATATCTTTTTATGTTTGTGCAGAACTTAATTCACAAAGCACTTTCACAGTCCTCATCCCTTGACTTTTCTGCAGGAGCAAATCTGAGGCCACATGATGAGGCGGAACTAGCCCCGGGGTTGGCATGAAATGGACCTGCGTTTGAGTCTTTCTTCTAGATCGAGTAGCCGTGACCTTGGGTAAGTTATTAACTCTTCTGTGTCTCAGTTAACTGCTCCGTACAGTGGGGATTATCCACCAGTGGGGATTACAGGACATCTGATACACTGAGGGCCCCGGCGTCTTACAAAGGCTCTTCTTCCAGCTGCTTCTGGTTCCTTCCTGCCTGCCGTCTGCTCCTGCAGTTCAGTGCTGCCTGGGGTCTGTGTGTGAAACGGGGGTGACCGTTGCAAGGCTGCCAAGACAGAAATCCTCCTTGTCTCTCTTGTCTTCTGGGTGGAACGTGGGTCTCTGGGCAAGAGAGTTGCAGGGGCCGCGGTGGGGGCCCAGGTAGCTCAGGTGACTCATTATCCCTGCTTCTGTGTGTCCCCGTGAGGGATAACGAAGGGGCGCCTGTACTATGGTGCAGGCACGTGACGTGAGTCAGCGTCACTGCCAGTCCAGAACAGGGAGGTGGTAGGTACTCAGCATGTCTCCTTGTGAGTGGGATCCACATGGCCTGGGTGGGGTGGTGGTGGAGAAACACAGGGAAGGTTCATGCGAGCCCCTGATAACTACATTCACATCAATCTATGTACCATCTTATTTTATGTGTGCTTCTTCCTTTTTTTTTTTTTAACAAAACAAAGGAAATTTATTTTAAGAAAAAATTTCTTAAACTTTTGTCTTTTTTCTACATTAAAGGTTAGATAACTTTTTCTCAGTGCATCCAATGGATCTTTTTTTTTTTTTCTGTAAAATTTTTATTTTACATTGGGCTATAGATGATTTGGTCTTCTCTGGTGGCTCCAAGGGTAAAGAATCTGCCTGCAGTGCGGGAGACCCAGTTTTGATCCCTGAGTCCAGAAGACCCCCTGGAGAAGAGAATGGCAACCCACTCCAGTATTCTTGCCTGGAGAATCCCATGGACAGTGGATCCTGGTGGGCTATAGTCCACGGGGTCACAAAGAGTCAGACACGACTGAGCGACTAATACAGACACGCACAGTCTTAGCTGATTTACAATATTGTGTTAGTTTCAGGTATACAGCCAAGTGATTCAATTATATTTAATACATGTATATTTATTCTTTTTCAAATCCTTTCCCTGTTTAGCTTATTACAGGATATTGAGCAGAGCTCCCTGTGGTATGCTGTGGGTCTTTGTTGGTTTCTATTTTAAATTTCTATGTGTGTTTCTCTTCAGAGACAGATGGGTGGATGAGCTCCTGTGTGATACAGCAAGTTCCCACTAGCTCTCTGTTTAATGCATGGTAGTGTATATATGTTAATGCAGCTCTCTCAATTCATCCTGTCCTCTCCTTCCCACTCCAAGCCCACATTGTCCATTCTCTATGTCTGCATCTCTATTCCCGCCATGGAAATGGGTTCATCTGCACCATTTTTTCTAGAGTCTACATATATGCATTAACACTTGATCTTTGTTTTTCTCATTCTGACTTACTTCACTCTGTATGACAGACTCTAGGTCCAACCACATCTCTAAAAATGACCCAATCTCGTTCCCTTTCGTTGCTGGGTAATATTTCATTGCATGTAGTCGCCACATCTTCTCTATGCATTCAGTTGTCATTGGACATTTAGGCTGTTTCCATGTCCTGACCTTTGTAAATAGTGCTGCAGTGAGCATTGGGGTACATGCATCCTTTTGCATTATGGTTTTCTCAGGGTGTATGTGCAATAGTGGGATTGTCGTGTCGTATGGTAGTGAGCTCATTCTTAATCAAAACCTAGCAACCAGGTCCTTTAGCTCTAAATCAGTCATTTATATTTTAGCATACGAGAATTAGAGTCAGACCAATGGTGACATTCCCTAAGTGAATTCTGTCACCATTTGGATCTTTGGCATCTGAGATTGGTCCAGTTGGTTGTCCTTTGGAACCAAGTTCAATTTGCAAGTGCCTGTTGAGATCTTGGAAGGCAGTCAGATTCCAAGCCTGGATCACAAAGGTCTGTTGCTGCAGGAGAGACTTGGAATGTGGAACAGAGGCCAGATGCCCCCTGTGTAAGGACCTCTGTGAAAGGTGGAGGGCACACCTCCACTTCCGGTCCTCGCACAGGCTTGGGAGCAGGCACTCCTAGTCACCGCTCCGGACCTCTCGGCGTGCTGGGGAAGCACGTCGTCTCCCTGTCCGGTGACCGCCATCGTTGTATCAGAATGCTGATGGTCTTGGCTGAAGCTCACTTTCCTCCCTCCATGTCAACACTGTCGACGTTTCATCAGCAGCCCAGGCTCTAGAAACCGCATCCTGGCACCTGGAGAGGTGGAATCTCACTTGATTTATGCTCCAGGTGATCACCCTGGGATTTAGGGTCGAGTCTTTTCATCACAGGGACAGAAGCCATGGGATCAAGGCATGTAATTCATCCCAGCCTCAGGAAGAATGAGGCAGCAACAATAAGCCATTCTTTCCTTTTCCCAGGGAAGCTTTAGAACTAGACTCTGGTATCACATGAGAGGCTTGATAGCACTTCCAGCTTCTCTTGTGAGAAAAGCGACACAACATAACCATCTAAAAAGCAGAAATAGAGACACAGAGGTAGAGAGCAAACTGGAGAACAAACAGATGGACAGGAAAGGGGAGTGGGATGAATCGGGAGATTGGGATTGACATATATATGCTATTTATTTGTTGTTGTTTAGTTGCTAAGTTGTGTCTGACTCTTTGCAGCTCTGTGGACTGTAGCCCACCAGGCTCCTCCGTCCATGGAATTTTCCAAGCAAGAATAACTGGAGTGGGTTGCCATTTCCTTCTCCAGGGGATCTTGGTGACCCAGGGATCCAACCCAGGTCTTCTGCATTGGCAGGCAGATTCTTCACCATAGAGCCACCTGGGAAGCCCATGAAACTGTTGATACTAAGATGCTAGACATGGTCCTCTCTCTGAATGAAAGCTTACCAGAACTTCTATCAGGAATCTCAGTTTCAGGAGAAGAAGGTCTTGATTGGGCTTTTCACAGGTAGGTCGCTTGTTTCCAGTGAAATGCCTGAGGAATTCGTGGACCCTTCGTAAATATCTGCTGTGTGAAGCAGCTGTGGGGAGACTGAGGTTGACACGTGTTCACACACTCCCCTGCCTTTGCCGTCATTTCTGAACAAGCTTTGGGGAGAGGATAACCTCTTTCTGCCACGTCTCTGGGGACTGGGGCAGGGCTCTAGGGATGAGTAAAATGAGCCCCAGCATCTGGGAATGTATTACTAGACACTCTTCCTTCACTAGCTCATCAGAGGGCCTTTCTGAGAGCTTTCCAGAAAACTCACGAGAGAAGCCCTTATCACTTGCACTCCCCTCTGCTGTCTCTAATGGTTGTTATCTGAAAACTGTCTAGACTGTAGATTCCAACCGGGCTGAGGCACATGAGGATGAAATATGTCTCCACTTGGGGGTGGAGTGGGCATGATGAAATATCCCTTTCCTGACCTCCGAGGCTGACTCCCTCACAGTCAGCTAGAGGCCCCACAACGTGGGGAGAATGGGATTTGTCAGTGTCTCAGTGATGACCCATCATAAGGAGACTAGAGACAGCTTGGCTTGCACAAGGGTTTTTTTTGCAGGAAAAGCCTTTAATCTTGCCTTTTACATGGTATCTGGGATCGGGTTGGGGTCAGTCCTCCCTACTGCTGAGAGAGCATTTTGGTGGGAGGGTGGGAGGTGGATTCCAGCCCCCTTTTGGATCCGTATCTAACTTTTTTTTTTTAAGAAACAAAAAATCTCCTTTTATCCCAAAGCTCCTCCTGCTAGCATCCAGCCAAGAGTGCATTTTTTCTGCCGTTTATTAAACATGTTGCCTCTCAGATCTTATACTAAAACCTATTTCCTTTCTGTAAGGGACAAGTTGAAACCAGGGAAGTTGCCTTGTGATTTTTTCTACTTTGATTCTCCTGTTGGCAAAAGGCATCTCCAGCTCTCCGGTTATAGCTGGGAGTTGCTCCACACGCGGAGGAAGGGAGTTAAATCTAGATTTGCTGCTCCCAAGGAGGATGGGGGTGGGGGTGGGGTCTCTGAGGGAGCCGGGCCCCCCCTCCCTGTGTAGCGTTCGCTGACTTGGCATCAGGAGAGTGAGTCAGGGGAGTTTGCTGGTGGTGAAAACTCAGTTAAACCCAACCCTCTCTCATTCAAACCACCATCAAATAGAAGCTATCTTCTGCTATTACAGACACAGAAGGAGTTCTCCCTGCTCTGTGGGGTCTTCCTGCCCTGGGTGGTCTTTATCTCCTGCCACATTCATCTGAAGGCAGTTGACTCTTCAGGGTGAGAAAGGACTTAATAACACCCCCACCTGAGCCTGGAAATCTCTGCTGAGAAAACAGCTGACTTTTCTGCAGGTTGTCAACAGGCTCTTCCTCAAGTTGGGTAGAGGTCTGGCCTGCTCCCGGGCACCGGTCTCTGCCTGAAGAACCTTATTTAATCTAAGTCACTCTGTTACTCACCAGGGTTCCTGGTCTTCTTAATCAATAGAAATTCACAAAAGGCCAGACATGAATTTCAGGCAAGGCTTTAATAGGGCCCCTGCTGCAGTGGGGAGAGTTAAAACAAATAACTGTTTCCCTTGCCCCCTCACTAACTCCCCTAAGTGGGGCAGCCTAGTTCCTTATATGGGGTGAGGGAAGGGTTGTGCCCAGGGGTTGGGTAGGAGGGGTGGCTTAGCTGGTTTGCCACCTCCCCTCCTTTGATGTTGAGTACAGGGGGCATGCGCAGTTCCCTGCTTTTGCTCCCAGCTTCTCAGAAGTGGCAGTTGAGTTTTTGGTCTTTTTGCATCTTGTCGTGCATCATTTGCCCCAACTGTGCACGCACGCAGTGACTTTTGGTCCCTTATACTTTCTCTGCATTTTGCTACTCAAGGAGACATTTGTCCAGGTGCAAGCACTTCGGCAAAGGGTGTCAGGTCCCACCCTGTCTCAGAGTTAAACTTCCATTTCTAAAGGGGAGAGTGGTTTCCTCTGCCAATCACCGCTGCCCACATGGACAGACCTTACCGTTGTTCAAAACAAGCTGGAAATTCAGATTGCTTAAACGCGCAATCTCTTACTTTCTGAATCCCGGCAGCTACTTAAAGAAACGTATTTTAGAAGAGGGAAGCCAAACACATCAAGCCAGCAGCAGCTCCTGGGTCTTTACTTTGTGATGTTAAAAATGAAGATCAGGGGCTGCGGGGCTGCGGGTGTGAGAAGAGCCCACAGCTCTGAAATGTTCAGAACCCCATCCCCCACCATATTCTCTGTTCCCCCAGGAACCACTGACATGTGGTCCTTAAGTGTTCACATCCATGGATGGTGAGGAAGGGCAGAGAGCGTGTCCAGCCCAGAAGCACGTGGCAGGGAGGCAGCTTCCAGCAATGGTGTGGGTGACGGGCGGTGAGAGAGAAAGCAGGGACCATTTGGTGCCTGCTCCCCGCAGAAGAGAGAGCTCAGAGAGATGCTGGATGGGGTAGGGGTAGCCCCTGGAGATCCCTGGGTTGCAGAGGCTCCTGGGCCCCTCCAGAGTTTTGAGAAAATAGCGCCACCACCCCACAGGGAAGGGAACAGCTTACCTTGCCGGGGTGGACAGACGGGAGCTCGCTTGGCAGAGCTCGGGCCAGGGGGTAAAGAGGTGGCTTCTCTGGCGTGTGGCACGGGTGGAATGGGCCAAGAGGGGAGGTGGGAGATATTGATATGGGCTTCTCCGAATTCAGAGCCAGGGGAGCAGGCTGTCATAGGGCTCCAGAGGGTTTGTTGTTATTTCCTGGCTGTTATTGATACCTTGGTTAACATTTCTCTCTTTCTCTCTTTTTGCTATATGAGTGTGAGGGTGGTGCCAGTCATAAAGAAACTTCCTGCCAATGCAGGAGATATGAGAGACATGGGTTGGCTCCCTGGGTCAGGGCGATCCCCTGGAGGAGGGCATGGCAACCCGCTCCAGTGTTCTTGCCTGGAGACTCCCGTGGACAGAGGAGCCTGGTGGGCTGCAGTCCATCAGGTCGCACAGAGTCGGACACGACTGAAGCGACTCAGCATGCAGCACACTGTTTCTGCTCTGTCTCTGTGTTCCCCGCCTGGTAAGCCCTTGATGAGTGTTTGGTGAATGAGTAACTTGCACACATGTACCTCGTGTGTGTATCTGTGTGTCGATGTGTAGTGATGGTCATGGAGGGGTCTGCATGCACTGCTCATTGGTCTGGGGTTTACCTCCGCTCCCAGGAGTTCAATTCTCGGGAGTGTAACCTGAACCCCCAGGCAGACTTGCCTGTTTATTTTCTTAACTATGATCTTTGGTGAGTAGAAGAGTTGAAGTGCAGTGAAGTGAAAGTCGGAGTCGTGCCTGACTGTTTGTGACCCGCTGGACTACACAGTCCATGGAATTCTCCAGGCCAGAATACTGGAGTGGGTAGCCTTTCCCTTCTCCAGGGGATCTTCCCAACCCAGGGGTCGAACCTGGGACTCCCATATGGCAGGCAGATTCTTTACCATGTGAGCCACAAGGGGGGCCCCAGTAGAAGTGTTAAACTCTGATAAAGTCAATTTTACAACACTTTCTTTTGTGATTATTGCTTTCAGTGTCCCAAGGAATCTTTGTCTCTTCCCTAGTCACGAGAATATTCTCAACTTTTCTCTAAAAACTCCGTGATTTTTAGCTTTTATATTCAAGTTTCTTATCCACTTTGAATTAACTTCTTGGTATAGAGTGAGATAGGAACTGACGTTTATTTCTTTCCCCTCATGAATATCCAGTTATCCACAAACAGTTCATTGAGGAGACTTCTCTTTCTTTTATTGAATTGCTTTGGCATCTTTGTTGAAAATCAAATGACATTATAAGTATGGTGTTATTTCTGGATCCTTATACTTTTTCATTGATCTGTTAATTTTTGTGCCAGTACTAATCTGTCTTGATTACTGTAACTTTATGATAAGTCTTGAAGTCAGGTTGTGTAGGACTTTTTTTTTTTTTTTAAAGATAGTTTTGGCTATTTTAGACCTCTACATTTCCATATAGAACTATGAATCAACTTGTTGATTTCTATAAAACAAGACTTGCTGGATTTATGATTAGAATTGAATTAAAAATATGGATAAATTTAGGGAGCATTGATATATCAAACTGATATATCAAATACTAGGTTTTCTAGTCTATAAATGTATTGTATCTCTTGATTTATTTAAGTCTTTAATTTCTCTCAACAATGTTATGCAGTTCTCAATGAAGAGGTTTTGCCCTTCTCTTGTTAAATTTATTCCTGAATATTTCATTTCTCAATGTGGTTGTAAATGGAATTTATTTACTTATGGATGTGGACCATTTTTAAAGTCTTTATTGAACTTGTTACAATATTGCTTCTGTTTTATGTTTTTTTTTTTTTTTTTTTTGCTATGAGGCCATGTGGGATCTTAGCTCCCAGACCAGGGATTGAACCCACACCCCCTACTTTGGGAGGTGAAGTCTCAACCACTGAACCACTCGGGAAGTTCCTGTAAGTGTAACTGAAAATGTAAAAATTTTCCTACTGATTGATCCTAGTATATTAAAGTACAACTGTTAGTCAAAAGTATATAAAAGTATATCCAGAGTATATAAGTCTGGGTCCAATCAAGAGAAAGTGACCACACAATAATTTGAATATGGAGAGTTTAAAGGATTATTAAGAAGAGATTAGAATGATGAAGGATTGACTAGTAAGAAGTAAACAGAATTCTATAGAAGAGAGAAAGAAAAGTTACAAGACACAGTCACTGATCCTTGGTCTGATACAGAGCACCTACAGAAAAGACTTCCCTGCCCAGGCAGAGGCAGAACCCACGCAACAGGGCACAGCCGTGGCTCCCTGGAGAGCAGAGAAAGTGCTGAGGGGCAGGGCTGGAAAAACCTGCTGGAAATCCACCGTCTTGGGAGCCAGGAAAGCAAATCACTGGCCATGACTAGAAACCGCCAAGGGTGCTGGAGAAGTTGTGAGCACAGCAGGAGCTGGAGGTATTTTGCTACAAAGTGTCGAAAGAGGGGTGGGAGTGGAATTGCAGAGGAAGCTGCTGGCTTCTGTGCACTTGGAGAGGCAGGCACTAGAGAAGGTGTGAGTTTCTTTAGAGGGCTTGGCTCTGTAGAAGCCGGCACTCTGGGCAAGAACCCTAGGAGCAAGCATGCGTGTGCCTGCTAAGTCGCTTCAGTCTTGTCCCACTCTTTGAGACCCCGTGGACTGTAGCGGTCTAGGTTCCTCTGTCTATGGGATTCTCCAAGCAAGAATGCTGGAGAGGGTAGTCATTCCCTTCCCCAGGGGATCTTCCTGACCCAGGGATTGAACCTGGGTCTCCTGCACTGCAGGCGGGTTCTTTACCGCTGAGCCTCTGGGGAAGCCCTAAGCCTAATGTTAGCTTTAGGTTTTTATGTCCATCCTTTTGTTAAGTTTGAGGAAGTTCTCGTCCATTCCCACCCAGTTGTCTAATGATTATAACGTTTGCCCCTGCTCATTGGTGCTCAAAGCTGAGCTTTGGGCTTCTTGCTTTCTGTGAAGGACTCATGTTTGACTTGATGTTTGGTACAGACACTGATTCCTGCCTCCATGTGAGGCCTATTGTATTTGAAATTCTAGGGAGCCAGAGATGGGCAGGTTTTCCTAGGAAAACCTTGAGCTTGAACACTTTTTGAAGACTCTTTGGATTTTTGCTCTTTGGGGGCATTTTTGGCCTCTAATGCACTCCCTTATTCTCTTGACAGCTCAGTCATATTTTAAAAAATATTTTCTTTAGTCTGGTATTTTTGTGTGTTTTTGTATTAGGAGGCATTCAGTTCATCTGGTCTGCCATACTGCTGGAAACAGAACCCACTCTAGGGTTTTTAGAGTTGAAAGGGCTTTTAAGTTTAATCTCATCCATTGCTTTTTTTTCTCTTTTTTTAAATAGATTAATCAACCAAGCTCCTCAGAGTTGTATTTTAACTCACTTGCTTTGCCCACTGTTTCACATTGTACAAGTAAAGCAACAGTTTCCCAAATTCAGGGCTTCTAAGCCCAGTGTTCTTCTCCCTATACCAAGGGTCAACAAACTATGGTCAGAAGCCACTTTACTTTGCCATTTTTCATTGTATGGACTGTGAGCTAAAAATGGTTTTACATTTTTTAATGGTTGGAAAAAATAAAAATAAGAATGATATTTCATGGCATGTCAAAAATATATGGAATTTAACTTTCAGCATCCATAAATAAAATCTTATTGCAACAAAGCACACTCGTTCACTTATGTGTAACTTATGTGCTACCAGGGCAGAGTTGATTAATTGGGGCAGAGATCATATGGCCCCCAAATCCTATCATATTTATTATCTGACCAGGTACAGAGAAGTTGTGGACTCTTGCTACATTAGGCTATCTTTGCTCAGTGAAGCTAAAACATCAAATTCTCCATTGAGCCTCTAGGGGGAGACTTTGAGTAGGGCCTTCAGTTAAGGTTTGAGTCCAGCCAGACACTGATGATTTTGTTCAGATTCTTGCATGTGGTTCCATGTATACAGTTCACACGTATTCCAAAACTTCCACCTAAATTCAAAGACCTGTAGCTTAATACAAAATATGCATGGGAAACATGAAGGAACTATGTTCGAGACTCTGGAAAAGCAGCTCAAAATCCCACATAATACACTAAGAAAATTGAAATCACATGGTATCCTTGGTCAATAAATGAAGAGGCGGGGGTGAGTCTGGGTTGTCATCGAGGGACACTGTTGATGAGGGATGATGATGGATGATGTCATTGAGGGTGATGTCACTGAGGGAATGTCATAATCAGGTTTTGAAGGTTTAGAATTGAAAGGCCCATTCGAATCCTTCCATGTCCAGAGTCAGGTTGACCTGGGTTCTAATCCTGGTTCTGCCACTTTAATACCTTGTAGTATTAAACATTCACACAACTCGTTTGAACCTAATTTTTCACAGCAGTAGTGTTCTACACATTTAAATATATAGGCCATCTGAAACAGAAGATGGCTTTCTCATTTTACAACTAAAAAGATTCCTAAATACTTGAGTATGTTATCAGAAGTAAAAGAAATAGTCACATGTCTACCTGCAATCATTTATTAATTTAGTTTTACACATTTTAAATTTCACATGTTTGATAACATGTCAATTCCAAGCAGGACTTTTTTTAATTCTCATGTTTTAAGAAATATTTTTAAAAAGATTTTTACAAGTATCTTTTTATTTATTATTTTTAAAAATTATTTATTTATTTTAATTGGAAGATGATTTCTTTACAATATTGTGGTGGCTTTTGCCATACATTGACACAAATCAGCCACGGGTGTACATGTGTCCACCCAACCTGAACCCCCCCTCCCTCATCCCTCCCCACCCCACCTCTCTGGATCTTCCCAGAGCATGGGCTTTGAGTGCCCTGCTTCATGCATCGAACTTGCACTGGTCATCTGCTTCTCTCAAACCATCCCACCCTCGCCTTCTCCCACAGAGTCCAAAAGTCTGTTCTTTACATCTGTGTCTCTTTTGCTGCCTTACATATAGTATCGTTGTTACTGTCTTTCTAAATTCCATATATATGCGTTAATATACTGTATTGGTGTTTCTCTTTCTGACTTACTTCACTCTGTATAATAGGCTCCAGTTTCATCCACCTCATCAGAAGTGACTCAAATGCATTCTCTAGAATTTTATGAGTATCTTTAATTTAGTGGCATTGTCATTAGCTGGAGTGATTTTCTGAGTTTTTTTAGGCACGGTTTTTAGGAGCATAGCATCCTACTTTCATCACGTTGTTTGAGATACAGTACCTTTTGAATCAGGATATGATGCTGTTCTTGGAAATTTTATTCAGGCTATAATTTCCCACTCACATAATAGTGTGGAGAAGACATATACGTGTGTTCTCCACCGCCTACTTCTTATATTGTGTTGTATGAAAACATTTTTAAATTGGAGATAATTGTAGAGTCCTATGAAGTTTTAAGAAGTGACTTTACCCAGCTTCCTCCAATGGTAACACTTTGCAAAACTATACTACGATCCTACGTGCAGAAAACTGACACCGGTATGGTCTATTGATCTTCTGATCTCTCCAGTTTGTGCATATTGTTATGCGTATGTGTGTGTTTAGATTTGTGTGATTTTATTACAAATGTAAATGTGTGGGTCCACCATTACAGTCAAGCTATAGGACAGCTGGATCACACAGGGGTCCCTCCTGTGACTCTTTTATAATCGCATCCGCCTCCCACCATCCCATTGCCTGTCCCTGACCTCTGGCATTCATTCGCTCTGTTTCCATACTTTGGTCATTTCAAGAATGTTATATAAATGGAATCATACAGTATGTAATTTTTGGGGACTGGCTTTTTTCCCACTTATATAATTCCTTTGGGACTCATCCAAATTATTGTCTGTATCAATAGTTCATTCCTTTTCACTGCTGAGTTGTATTCTGCAATATGGGTTGCATGCGTGCATGCTCACTTGATCAGTGATGTCTGACTCTTTGTGACTCTGTGGTTCGTTCATGGGATTTTCCCGGCATGAATATTGGCGTAGGTGGCCATTTCCTCCTTCAGAGGATCTTCCCTAAGTCTTCTGCACTGAAGGCAGATTCTTTACCACTGAGCCACCAGGGAAGCCTGTAGTGTGAGTTAATCAGTTATTTAGCCATTACCCAATGAAGGACACTGGACTGTTTCTGAATTTTAGCTTTTATCAGTAAATCTGCCATGAACATCCATGAACAGTTTTTTGCCTAAAAACGTTTCTGTTTCTTTTGTTTCCAGAATGATATTTAGAAGCTCATCAAATCCCAACATTTGCAATTGTGAGTTCACGTCCCCAGGAGTTTATTTATTCATTCCACAAATATTTTTTATTTTCTATGTTCCAGGCACTGTTCCAGGTGCAGGAATATGCAGGTGAGCACGTGTCCTGTCTTCTTGGAGCCTACCTTCTAGTGAAGAGTGACGGAACAAACGCTTACACTCACATATAATCATTTTGTGTTCTAATTGTAATTCATTAAAGAATGCTACTTTTTTTTCTTCTTCTTCTTCTCTTTGAACAGATCCTATCGGTTGACCTCTGGACATCCAAGTCTAGCATTAAAGGGTCTCTTCCGCTTGCGTGTCCTCCCTAAGCAGTACTTTATTATTTACAAATGAAGTCATTGAGAGACATCAGATAATGTTTGGGAATTTTTAAGGAGCTGAAGGTAAGGCAACCTCTTACTTTCTGAGGGATGCTTGGAGACAAAATGTTGCTTCCTGTTGAGGCTCATTCCTGCTTGCTTTGCAACAGTACCATGACAGAAAGTCAGAGAGCTAACAGCGCTCTGGGGGATGATAGCGTGTGTATACTGCTGGCATCTTGATGTAAAAGCAAATTGCTTTGACCTGTTTTACGGCCAGGGTTTAAAAGACTGCATTTGTGAAGTCTAGTGCCAGAGGCTCTGTTAATCTATTCCAGCAAAGATATCACACCAGAAGGTTTAGCTGAGTCTATTACTCGATTAAGTTTACAGCAGAGCTTTGTCACCTGCCTTAATCCATCTGATATCTTCAGGGGCCTTATGAATAAATTAAACAAAGATAGGATGGCAACCTCCTGCCTGCATCCTTTAAGTCTTTGATGGGGACACCAATATCTGCCCTTCCTCCTGACTTGAACTCTTGCCTCTGAATTACTTCCTGGTGGGAGTGGGAGCAGTTTCAGAAGCTTCTCTTTGGCCCTTCTAACCAAAACGGCTTACACCTCTGCACACGGAAGGAACATGAGGGCCTTGCCAGCCTGAAATAAACTCTTCCCCATTTATGCCCTGTGTGGCCAAGGAGCTAACCATGAGTCCCTGTGAGATGAACCGGGTTAGGGTTCCATTGATCCTCCAACCGTCAGCAGGGAGGCCATGATGTTCTGAATGGGAGGCCGTGACGGCACTTTGGATCCCTGGTGTCCGATTCCTGATCCTGGAGGATCCCACGTGCTGCAGAGCAGCTGAGCCTGTGCTCTGGGGCCCAGAAGCTGCAACTCCTGAAGCCCAGGCACCCTAGAGCGTAGGCTCTGCAACAAGAGAAGCCCTCACAGTGAGAAGCCCCGGCACCACAGCCAGAGAGTAGCCCCCTGCTCACTGCAACTAGAGAAAAGCCTGCATGGCAACAAAGACCCGGAACAGCCACAAATATTTTAAATAAAATTAGGTATAAAAATGTGCTATGTAGAAGAAACACACTTAAAAGAAAGCACCAGAGATAATAAAAGGAATGAGTGAATTCAACAAATGCAAACCAAAGGAAACCAGAGAGGCCAATATTAGTATTTATTAATATCAAACGACATGGAATTTAGGATGAAAACACTAGATAGAATGAAGAGAGGTCCTCCGCGATAATAAAAGACACAACATATGAAAAAGAAAAGTTATCAACTTACATGTGCCAACTGCACAACAGTGCAGTCATAAGTCCAAAGCAAAGTAAAAGAACCTGCTAAAAAATAAAAACTTAGTGCAAAATTTAGTTACTCGTCTTTGGGTTTGAGTTGTGCAAGGGTCAGGAGCACGCATCGCTGGTGTCACATGCTGCAGATAACATAGGGTTAACTGGAAAAAAACTTATAAGCTGGAGAGTAGCAGAGAGATAGCTGCACTGAATTCTTATTATTCCACAGCACCGTGGTGGCTTAGTCACTAAGTCGTGTCCGACTCTTATGATCCCATGGACTATATGTAGCCTGCCAGGCTTCTCTGTCCATGGGATTCTCCAGGCAAGAATACTGGAGTGGGTTGCCATTTCCTTCTCCAGGGGATCTTCTTAACCCAGGAATCGAACCCCGGTCTCCTGCACTGCAGGCGGATTCTTTACCAACTGAGCTCTGGGTCCTGATATTTGCTACTGCACGCTCAGTGGGCCATCCCAGAGCGCTCCAGGACAGAACACGCACACCTTTGCACCACACTAGGTATTTATGGGTTAGCTTCTTCAGGTAAGTAGAGCTGCGTCTAGGGATCTGGGGTTCAAGATCAATGCTAGGGGTCTGCACAACGAGGGCTCTGGGCACAGCCTCACACAACAAGAACGATGACAACCACCTGTCTCTTGGCAGATTGGCTCAGCCCAGTCGAGGCAGCTCTCAAAAGGGAGAAATAAACGAGCCTCCAGGGCTTCCGTATTTGCCTCTCGCACATTTGAATCTGAGTATCAGATTTTAAAAGAACGTGGAGGAACTGAATAATGTTATCAATAACCTTGACACAATCAGCACATTGAATTTTTAAAGTAAAGAACATACATTCTATATATATATATATACATTTTTAAACTGCTGCTGCTGCTGCTAAATCGCTTCAGTCATGTCTGACTCTGTGCGACCCCATAGACAGCAGCCCACGAGGCTCCTCCGTCCATAGGATTCTCCAGGCAAGAGTACTGGAGTGGGTTGCCATTGCCTTCTCCACTTTTAAATGGAACTATTGCTTATTTACAATGTTATGTTAGTTTCTGGTGTACAAAACAGTAACTCATATATATATACGTGAATATATATATATATATATTCTTTTCCAGATTCTTTTCCATTATAGGTTATTACAAGATATTGACTATAGGGCCCGGTGCTCTACTGTAGGTCCTTATTGTTTATTTTGTGTATAGTAGTGTGTATCTGGGAGAAGGCAATGGCACCCCACTCCAGTGCTCTTGCCTGGAAAATCCCATGGATGGAGGAGCTTGGTAGGCTGCAGTCCATGGGGTCTCGAAGAGTCGATACGACTAAGCGACTTCACTTTCACTTTTCACTTTCATGCATTGGAGAAGGAAATGGCAACCCACTCCAGTGTTCTTGCCTGGAGAGTCCCAGGGACGGGGGGGCCTGGTGGGCTGCCGTCTATGGGGTCGCACAGAGTCGGACACGACTGAAGCGACTTAGCAGCAGCAGTGTGTATCTGTTAATTCTTAATTCCTTATTTGTCCCTCCCTCCTCTTTTCCCTTTGGAAACAATAAGTTTGTTTTCTGCGTCTGTGAGTCTGTTTCTATTTTGTAAATGGGTTCATTTGTATCGTTTTTTAGATCCCACATATAAGTAATGTCATGTGATATTTGTCTTTCTCTATATGACTTACTTCACTTAATATTATAATCTCTGTGTCCATCCATGCTGCTGCAGTATTTTTTTTACTAAGATGTGACATACAACGGTTTCAGGTGTTTGATGCATGTATAATGATTTAATACATGTATATGCTGTTAATGGCTTCCCTTGTAGCTCAGTTGGTAAATAATCTGCCTGCAATGCAGGAGACCCGGGTTCGATTCCTGGATCCGGAAGATCCCCTGGAGAGGAAAATGGCACCCCACTCAAGTATTCTTGCCTGGAGAATCCCATGGACAGAGGAGCCTAGCGGGCTACAGTCCATGGGGTCGTAAGAGTTGGACACGACTTAGCTACTAAACTACCGTCACCATATGCTGTTAAATGATCTCTACGTTTAGTTAGTATCCATCAACACACATAGTTGTAGCTTTTTTCTGTGATGAAAACTTTAAGATTTACTCTTAGTAAGTTTCAAATATACAACATACAAATATACAGTACAGTATTAACTATAGTCACCATGTTGTAGATTATATCCCTAGAGCTTATTTCTTTTATAATTGGATATTTGAATCTTTTGACCTTCTTCATCCATTTGCCTACTCCCCACCACCCACATCTGGCACCCACCAATTTGTTCTTTGTATCTATGATCTTGATTTTTCCTTTTCAGATTCCATATATAAGTGAGATCATGTAGTATTATCTTTATCCATCTAGCTTATTTCACTTACCATAATGCCCTCATGATCCATTCATATTATGGTGCATGGCTGAGTTTCCATTTTTATGGCTGAATAACATTCAGTTATATGCATATATATTCTTTATCCATTCATCCATCAGTGGACACTTACTTTTTATATGTTCATAAAACCTTCCTTAAAAATTGACGAAAATAAAAACAGTAGAAATTTCATAGGACACTTCTTTTTGAAGATCTTATTGGCTTTACTTAACAACTCATGGTAGGGTAGCATCCCGTCTATCGAGGACAAAGGCGCTCCCCAATAGGACAGTCATAATGAACCAATGAAATTAGAAATAAGCAATTTAAAGGGGACTAATCAATGTTAACTGTTTGAAACAAGAGACACCAGGATCAAAGAGAAAATTTAAAAGGAAATTACCATCTAGAAACAAAGAAAAAGAGAATTACTGAAATAGAAAGCTAACAAAAAAAAAGCAGTACAGCAAATTAACTCATCAAATTAAAAGAATCTGAATATAACAGTAAATGCCAAGAAAGCCTTGAATTACATCAGTTGTTATTAATAAAACGAGTATTCCTATTTAAGAGGAAACCCTTTAATTTTAAGACCACCAAAATCCAATAGCAAATATTACCCTAGAATGAAGACATTAAGACAATTTAAGTAACAATTAAAAAACTAGAAAGAAGGATGCCTACAGTTACTCTTATTATTTAACATTATTTCAGAGATTTTAGTAAATGTGATAAGGTAAGAAAATTAAAAAAATAGGCACAAGGATTAGAAAAGAACAGAAAAAAATCATCTCTTCTTGTTACTAATAAGATCTTACAATATGAAAATCCAAGGAATATTGGGTAAAAACCTACTGAATTTAATAAATGAATTTGAGTGAAAAATAATTTATGAAAAGCTAGTTTTTTCCCATTACCTAACAATAAACACATAGCAATGAAAGTAGAAAGATTGTAGAATTTAAAATAGTGACAATGTTATTTAACAGTAAAGACCCAGAATCTACGTAAAAATTTATTTCTAGCAGGCATTAGGTCTGAATGTCACATTGTGTTCTTGGATGTGAGAATACTAAAATAAAAATGACAATCCTCCCAAACTGACATGTCAATTATTGCAATTTCAATTTCAATTTTTGATGGTATGGTTTTAGAACTAGATGAAATGATCTTAAATTTTACATGGTGGAATGTTCAAGAATAACTAAGAATATTACGAGAAAGGAGAGTGATATGAACTTGCTTCATATGCAACATACACAATGAAACCTCTGTAACAAACCAATATGGTGTATACATAGGGAGAGACAAGTGGGTCATTGGAACAGGCTGAACAATCCAGAATTAGATGTCAGAATAGCTGACAGTTTAACATAAGACAAGTGTGGTGCTGGTTTAATTCAAGGGGAAATAATGGGCTCTTTAATAAACGTGCAGGCATAACTGGACGTCCATTTGAAAGAAAAAAATGGACCCCATTCTTGTATCAAACAGGCATAATTCCAGATGCATTAAAAACAAACGTCAGACAAATGTAAAAGAACAAATTTAAATTTTGTATAAAAAAGACATAGACTACAGGAGTTAGAGAGATTCCAAGACTGGAAACCCAAAAGTAACAAAACAAAAGTGTAGCTGATTTGTCTACACAGTCATTTAAAGTTTTTGTATAGAACACACTTCCATATACAACATCTATAGGTTAATAATATTTGTAATGTAGGCGGCAAAGAGTTAGTTTCTGTACGGCATCTCTTAGGTCTCCTGCGTTGGCGGGAGCCAACTTGACCATGAGTACCACCTGGGAAGGCCCGTAACATGGGAAGAGCTTTAACAAATTGACGAAGGACACACAAGCCAGAGAAAAGCAGGCAGTGTGCTTGAATAGACGATTTACAAAACAAATAGTAAATGACTGTATGAAAAGATGTTTTGACTCATTAGTAAACAGGGAAATGCGAAGTAAAGCAACAATAAAGTATCAACTGATACCTATTAGACTTGCAAAACTAAAACGAACTCCAACTTCCTATTCTCAGGGGTATGAGTGAAAGACACTCGTGTTTACAAAATGCAAAGTGTTACATCCTTTTTGGAAAACAAGTGGGAACATCTATTAAAATTTAAAATACTATACACCCTTTGAGAACAAGCTATGCTTCCAGGAATTTATTGCATAAAAGCCAACACACACACTTCATGAGCACATATATGTTTATTGCCTCATTGCTTGTAGTGGCCAAGAATTGGAGGAAAAAAGAGAATTCTTTGTCAATCGGAAAATGGTTGAATTAATAATGATACACCCACACTATGAAATATTGTGCAACCATTAAAAAAGAGAGAGAGAGCCACACCACATGACTTGGAGCGATTTCCCTGAGGACATTTCTGAGTAATGCAAGATGGAGAAAAGTGTGTATAAACAAATGATATCAGATAAATGTCCTGTGTGTGTGTATGTGCTTGTGGGCATGCCTGTGTGTGTGTGTGCACGTGTGCAATATTATCTGGTTATAGAGAAAAATATGGAAGCACATCCATGAGTTTTTCAACTTGGATTATCTGGAGCATGGGCTTCCCTTGTCGCTCAGCTGGTGAAGAATTCCCCTGCAATGTGAGAGACCTGGGTTCGATCCCTGGGTTGGGAAGATCCCTTGGAGAAAGGAAAGGCTATCCACCCCAGTATTCTGGCCTGGAGAATTCCATGGACTGTACAGTCCATGAAGTCGCAAAGAGTCAGACATGACTGAGTGACTTTCACTTCATTATCTGGGGCATATAGAGAATGGGACATGAGATGCTGAGAAGGCAGGGAAGGGGGCCAGGGAAAGGTGTCATGGAAAACTGGTATGGATATTATTCTCGTAATTATGTAAAATTATCAAAGTTCCACGGCAACACATCAAAGTGGGAACACAGCTATGATGTGCGTTTCATGTGCGCATATATGTGAAAAAAATAGAAATCCTCCTTCAAGAAACAAATTGCAATGAATAGCCTAAGAACTTTCAAAGAAGATGTAACTTTTAAACATCAACAAAAAACAAAGGCTGCCAGACTATATGATCCATAAAAATAAGTATCAGACCAGTTTTACTGATCATTTTATCCCCAACATGTAGCATAATGACTTCGTAGCATTCTCTATCGGAGAAGGCAATGGCACCCCACTCCAGTACTCTTGCCTGGAAAATCCCATGGACAGAGGAGCCTGGTAGGCTGCAGTCCCTGGGGTGTTGAAGAGTTGGACACGACTGAGCGACTTCACTTTCACTTTTCACTTTCATGCACTGAAGAAGGAAATGGCAACCCACTCCAGTGTTCTTGCCTGGAGAATCCCAGGGATGGGGGAGCCTGGTGGGCTGCTGTCTATGGGGTTGCACAGAGTCAAATACGACTGAAGCGACTTAGCAGCAGCAGCATTCTCTATCGTTGAATGAATGTTGTCGAATAAAATAAAAATAAAATCGTGATTACCTTTATTTTTGCCTCCCCAGTTGGTAATGATTAAAAATTACCATATTTAGCATTGGGACAGTGCATGAGGCAGGGCTGGTGGAAGTGTAAATTGGTTCATGCTTTGGAAGAGTGAGTTCATTCACACTTTTAAGGAACAGAAAATCCCCATGATATGTAGTCCTCGCAGCTTAGAAAAATTTATCCACTTGTTTCATGAAACTTCTATTTAGGAAGCCTTTCTTTCTTAGAAGTTCTATTCCTTTCCTTCATGACCTTTATCACAATTTGTAACTTTATTTAAAATCTCTATGTACTACACTATGCCATTCTGTACCACATACTATATGTGATACTATTTAGAGATTTGTTGTGTGATTCTTTGCTTATACATGTCTCCTGCATGAAATAAGATCAAGGCCATGTTCCCCCTCCCCCTGCCCCAGCCTTTCTGTAGGCTCTGCAGCCCCAGCGTCTCGTTGAGTGCCTTGCCCATGGTACAGAGTCAATAAATACCTGTTACGTGAGTGAATGACTCCAAATTCTGATACACACCTAGGGAGGGTAACAAACTTAGCTGGGGATTGCTGCTGCTGGTGTAGCAGAATGGCTCTGCCCTCATCATCAGGTTGTGATCATCTTGATCACAAGCGCCCTTGGCTTTTTCATTCGTCTATGCTTTGGCAGGTGCATACTTGTTGGTCCGTAATTGAACACTGGGCTTCCTTGGTAGCTCAGACAGTAAAGAATCTGCTTACAATGCAGGAAACCTGGGTTCCGTTCCTGGGTTGGGAAGATGCCCTGGAGAAGGGACTGGCCACCCACTCCAGTATTCCTGCCTGAAGAATCTCATGGCCAGAGGAGTCCCTGATTACAGTCCATGAGTTCGCAAAGAGATGGACATGACTGAGCGACTCACACTTCACTTCAGTTGAACACTATGTCACCAGTGATCTTGCTGTAAATGCTGTTGGTTTTCAGATTTTAGAGTTACTGAAGCGTGGTAGATTCAGATGTGGCTTCTGGGTGGATGGGGCAGCCCTGTCTGTCAATTTGAGTAGAGTTATCTGACCGAAGGCGAGATGTGGATGAGCCTGGAGAAGATGGGTACCCACACCTTCACTGCACAAGCATCAAGGTAGGGGGTGCTGTGAGAGTTGATGGAGCAAGAAACAAATGTTTATATTATTCAAAGATGGAAAGGAAACCAATAAGAATAAAAATCATAGCGTAAATATCCAACATTCGGAGGAGATGACCTGGGGGAGATGAGAGCACATGAGTTAAAGCCTCCTCGTTCACGTGGTTCCAATAGGTCTTCAGTAGTTACCACTTTATGCGGTGAGACATCGTGGTCTTAGTGAAGCATTCGCTTTAGTTTCTTAAGAAAAAAGAGAAGAAGCCAGACACTTTAAAAGTGATTGTCCCAGGGTTTCCTGGTGGTCCAGTGGTGAAGAATCTGCCTTGCAATGCAAGGGACACCAGTTTGATCCCTGATCCAGGAAGATCCCACGTGCCACGGAGCGACTCAGCCCACAACTGCTGAGCCTGTGCTCCAGAGCCCGGGGAACCACAACTGCTGAGCCTGTGCTCCAGAGCCTGTGCTCCGCAGGAGGAGAAGCCACCCAGTGAGATGTTCTTGCACCAAAACAAAGAGAAAGCCCCGCTTGCCGCAGCTAGAGAAAGCCCACACACAGCAACGAAGACCCACCACTGCCAAAAAATAAAATAAATAAATGTATGTAGTTTTTTAAACGATTGTCCCAGGAAGAGCCATAATAGGTGGTACGGGGTGGAAAGAGCTCAGGTGAATTCGCATCATGAGCTTTCTTACGCTATTGATCTCGTTGCCCGTGTGCATATGTTTTGATAGGAGTCCTCACTCTGTTTTATCACAGGAGGTTCACAGGAAACCTGAGCTTGGCAATTCCACGTGAAGCAGCCGATGCTCTTATTTTCTTGTTGTCAGCCTCCCTCCAGCATCCATGAGTCACAGCATCGTCTCACGGGGTGATAGCCCCTCTCCGCAGGAGCACCCTCCCCATTCTCTGTATCTTGTTTACAGCTCTGGCAGGATGCTCTGGTTGGGATCAAGTGGGGATATGGGAAGGCCTTTCCTTCCGGAGTGTCAGCCACCAGCGCCCACTGCTGTGGGATCGTCCATCCAGAGACTGAGCAGTGAGCGATGGGAGGCCCGAGGGCATGGCTGGAGGTGAATGTCAGCGTCCTCCATCTTGACCATCACAGCCACGATTTCACAGTGCCTGTGAGATGTGAACGGGCGAAGTGGAGCGTGTTGGAAAGAGCACGTCCTTAGGAGTAAGAGGGTGTGTGTTCTGGCTCGTTGATGGCATTCACTTCACCTACTCATTCCTCATGTGTGAAATGTACACATCCCGGTCCAGCTACCTCATTATGAGGATGGAAAGATGGGGACAGGTGAAAGTATTTTGTAGATAAAAGAAAACTCTCTACAACTGAATATCACTTGCTGTATAATGCAAGTTTTATACTCATCATCTCTTGCTCTTGCAGCAGCTCTGAGACTCAGGAAATAATCATCGGCCCATCAACTCCTTCCTTCATCAAAAATTCATGGAGTCCTTCCTATGTGACATGCTCCGTTCTAGATGTCAACATTTATTGTACATTTAGTTTATTGTTAACTCACTTACACCCAGAGCTGTGCTGAGCTGTATTGTAATATAAAGCAAAAGGAAAAACCAGTGATACCTACCCTACTTTTTTCATCATGCATCTCTTTACATTAACTTTAATTTTTAAAAAATAATGCATGAAAATGTTATTTATCTGATGGCTGAGTTTTTTGGGGTGCTCCTTTGCATTCTGTGCCTGATTCAAGTGTTTTGCTTACCTCACTCTGGTCTTAGCTCTGCTAATCACCCTGTGCTGCTGCTGCTGCTGCTAAGTCGCTTCAGTCATGTCCGACTCTGTGCGACCCCATAGACAGCAGCCCACCAGGCTCCCCCATCCCTGGGATTCTCCAGGCAAGAACACTGGAGTGGGTTGCCATTTCCTTCTCCAATGCCTGAAAGTGGAAAAGTGAAAGTGAAGTCGCTCAGTTGTGTCTGACTCTTAGCGACCCCATGGACTGCAGCCCACCAGGCTCCTCTGTCCATGGGATTTTCTAGGCAAGAGTACTGGAGTGGGGTGCCATTGCCTTCTCCGATCACCCTGTGAGGTAGGCATTATCCTAATCATGTCACAAAAAAAGAAATTTTAGTTCCGGGAAATTAGCTAACTTGCCCCAGGTTGCAGTATGAATAAGTGGTAAAGCAATAATTTAGATCCAGGTCTCTGTGACTTTATCCCACTGTGCCCTGCATCTTTTAATAGATGGAATGTACAGGAAAATTCCTTTGAGATTTAGAAAGCACTATTACCATTTTAAAGCTTATTTATACTCTCAATGTGTTTCATTTTGGGCTTAAATACTTCTATAGTTTAGACACTCATTTTCTTTGTATTACACAGCATTGTAATATACATATAATACAAAGTAATGAACATTACAATACTTGTAACATACAGATAGGAATTTGTTTAATAATAGTTACATGTATAAAATCACATACAGTATGTTGTTGTTTTATTCGCTAAGTTGAGTCTGACTCTTTGCGACCCCATGGATTGTAGCCCACCAGGCTCCTCTGTCCCTGGGATTCTCCAGGCAAGAATAGTGGAGTGGGTTGCTGTTTCCTTTTCCAGGGGATCTTCCCAGCTCTGGGATAGAATCTGCATCTCCTTCATTGGTAGGCAGATGCTTTACCACTGAGCCACCAGGTGCTTCCATGTATATTATCTGTTTGTTTTCCACAAATCAATGATTTAGAATAGATGAATATATTTTTCTGTTTCTTGAATGAGGAAATCTAGGCTTACAGAGTTAATGACTTATGGAAATTTACACTCACTCCCCGCTCCTAAATTTCATTGTCATAATAGGCCAAATGTGGTCACAAGCTATAATCAGCATGCTACAGGTGAAGAAACTGAGGCCAGAGAGATGAAATGCCTTGCTCGAGGTTACAGAGCTGCAAGTGGACAGGAGAATTTGGACCCAGGTTTCTCTGACCCCAGAGCCCAGGGGCTCATCTTCCACCATCTGCCTGGTGTTTGCTGAAGCTGGAGTGTGGCTGGAGGAGCAGGAAGAGGTGAGCTCTGACTCCTGCTTCCTTTGACTATCAGACCGATCAGAACGTGCGTGTGTGGTGCTGGGGCTGTGGGTGCCCAGGGCAGACGGGGCGCAGTAAGAGAGAGAGGAGGTGAAGGGAGGAGCAGGAAACCCAGCCTGGCCGTGCCAACCCCTGGCAGGAAGCACCTTTGCCTGTTCAGCCAGGCTGAGGGCAGGCGGCAGCAGTGCCCAGGGTCCAGCCTGGAGACTCGGTGCACAGCCAAGCTGGAGGTGGTTTCTAAGGGCAGGAGTTAAACAATCAGCTTGGCTACCTGAGTGTGTAACTGAGCAGGACCCTCAGGGGCCTTCCAGGACAGACGTTCCCCCCACCCCCCACTCCAGGTCCTGCACTTGCCTCTTGTGTGTAGACAAACTGCAGCCTCCTAGGCCCTCCCTAAGTCCCAAAGAACAAATTTAATTAGAGGTGAGAAAACACAGAAACAAAGGGGAATAGTCAAGCTAGAAAAAATAATAATAAATTAGTCATTAAAAGAAAGTCAAGGACCTTTAGTTCTTCCTCGAGGGCTATTGATAACATTCTGTGCCAAATCTTTGAGCTGCTTTGCAGATACTGAAACCCCTACCAGGTGGAAGAAGTTAGTTGCAAGCTGTCCATAAACATGTAAACCCCACGGAACCAGAAACTGTCTGGCCGGTGATGCTGACTCCTGATTACCTCCCCACCAACTAGTCAGAAGAACATCCATGAGCTGGTCACACATCCTGCAGCCCTCCCCCTCGCCGTCTTTAAAAACATTTCCCTGAAAGCCACAAGGGAGTTCCGGTCTTTTGAGCACTACCTGTCTGGACTCCTTGTTTGACCTTGCAAGAAATGCTATACTTTCTTTCACTGCAACCCCATGTCAGTAGATTGGCCTTACCATGAGGGGGCAAGCAGACCTAAGTGCGTAAACCTGGTGTGATGAGAAATGGGTGACGGGTTGGCTCTGGCATATTCCTCAATGCTCTTTTATTTTCTATTTTGGGTGCTAATGATGGCGGGAGTGTTCATAATTCCAGAGTGGAAGATTAGAGGGAGAAATTTAGTGAGATGGGATGAGGCAGGGACTGGGATCCAGGTCAACCTGTGTTTCAGGGATAATCACAGAAACCCAAGCAACAGCAGGTCTGAGGATCTTCTCATGGATTAGTTATCTCTCAGAGGGAACTTGCAGCTGAGAAATGGCATATTTATTCTCAGTTTGCACAGAATTTTCATTACCCTTCATCAAGAGTTCCTCCATCAGGGAAATGGCATCTTCTTCCAGCAGCATTGTGTGCGGTCACTCCAGACCAGGAGGGAGCACTCCTGCTGGCTGGTGGCCCGCCCTGTGGGCCACGTGCCTGGTGAACCAGAGGAGATGCCTTCTGAAACTAGCCCAGTTTTGTGAAGGCCAGCAAGGTGGCCTGGCCTTGGGCATAGATCCTGCTGGGCTTTGAGGAGAGAGATGACGCCATCAAACCCTGGGCCCTGCCTCCAGGCTTGATCTCCTCCAACTTGCTCTCCAAACCAGAGCTAGAAAGATCTTAGTCTTTTTCAGGGACTTCCCACCTTTCTTACATAAAATTGGAGCCAGAATTATCTCTTCATAAACACCCCCGCCCCACTTCTCACAGCCCCCTCTGCCGGTGCTGTGGATGAATAATTGTAAGCCGTGTTCATAGGTCACCTCCCTGTGCCTGGCGCCCCTCGCCCTGGACGCCCTTTGCCGGGCTGTCTTCTCTAGCTCTTGTTCAGATGCTATATGGCTTCTCTGGTGGCTCAGATAGTAGAGAACCTGCCCGCAATGTGGGAGACCTGGGTTCGACTCCTGGGTGGGGAAGATCCCCTGGAGAAGGGAATGGCTACCCACTCCAGTATTCTTGCATGAAGAATCCCATGGACAGAGGAGCCTGGCAGGCTATAGTCCATGGGGTTGCAGAGTCAGAAATGACTGAGCAACTAACAATTACTTACTTACAGATGCTATATTATCTGGGAGATCTTCCCTTTTCCCCCAGATGGGGTCACAGGCCCTTCCTGCGAGTTCCTGCTCACCCCACCTTGCCTTGGGGAGTGGTGGTAGTGGGGGCAACGGTGTGTTTTCCTCATGGACCCAACCCCCGACCATAAGCTCAGTGGTCCTCCCACTGGCCTCCTGGTTCCTTGATTGTCTCCTCTCCAACATCCCCCACCAGCTCAGCCACACACTCCCACATATGTCCCCATCCCACCTCTGTCCCCTGTACCTTCTACATTGTAGGAAATCAGTGGAGATGACTTGGTGAGTGATCTTTATTAAACATTGTTCTGGGACTTCCCTGGTGGCACAGTGTCTAGGCATCCGCCTGCCAGTGCAGGGGACGCACGTTCCATCCCTGGTGGGGGAAGATTCCACATGTCATGAAGCAACTAAGCCCCGGTGCTCCACAACTACTGAGCCGGCACTTGAGGGCTTGGGAGCCTGTAGCCTGTGTTCCTCAAGGACAGAGGCCACCACGATGGGAGGCCTGTGCAAGCAATGAAGAGTAGCCCTTGCTCTCTGCAGCTAGAGACAGCCCCGCAAAGCATTAAAAACCCAGAGCAGCCAAAAGTAATTAAAAAAAAAAACATTGTTCCCCAGCAGTCTTGGAACGTGTCATTCTTGAAACACCTGTGGACTTTGGGCTGCAAATCCCTGGGCCTTACTCTCAGAGATCCTGCTAGATCTGCAGCTGGGGCCCAGGAGTCTGCATTTTAACAGATTTCCAGTTGATTCTTAGGCAGACGGAAAGTTGAGAACTGCTGTTCAGGTTTTATTAGTGATGGAGCAATATCCTCTTTAGGGATTCCTGGTGACTCAGCTGGTAAAGAATCCGCCTGCAATGCCGGAGACCCTGGTTCAATCTCTGGGTTGGGACGATCCCCTGGAGAAGGGAACGGCTACCCACTCCAGTATTCTGGTCTGGAGAATCCCATGGACTATAGTCCATGGGGTTACAAAGAGTCAGACACGACTGGGTGACTTTCACTTCAACATCCTCTTCACTGGCACAGTTAGAACCCCTGTCCAATAATCTTGCAGACCTGCGGGTCCCCTTTAAAGCTGAGGGTGAATGGGACCTGGTGGCCCCTCCAGGGCAGTTTCTCCACCTAAGACCCCCTCCCCGCCCGCCCCTCCCTGCCCCCCCCCCCCCCCCCCCCCAGGGAGAAAAGCTCTTCCTTTGGCCTGCATTGCCCTGGTGGGCTGGTCCCCATCACCTGTGGGCGTGGCCGTGGAGGAACAGGCTTTGTTCTTCCAGAGAGAGGGTCTCTCAGCAGGCCAGGAGGAGCCAGCCTCTCTGCCAGCAAGGACTGAGACCTCCCCAGGGAACTTCTCCCTGTGTGTGCCAAGCGCTTTGTAAACGTGGTAACAGGGACCCAGCTCGCTAGCTAACAGATCAGACAGGGGAGCTGGGGGCCAGGGCTCCGCGGAGAAGTCACGTGGTTGGCTACTGCTTTTAAGCTTTCCTCGTCCCCCCTCCCCCACTTCTGCCAACCCCTGCCCCCCCTCCACTCAGCTTGAACTAATTAGGCCACTAGCACTTGCTAATGAAGGCTAATAAACACCTAATGGAGAGTCTGGAACAAACAGGACTTAAGGGCTGGAGCAGAACCTAGGTGTCTCCATCTGGGTGACCCTGGGAATTAGCCAGGACTGGGGAAAGGATTCTCGGAAGCTCCTGAGGTGCCCGAGGGCAGAGTCCAGCCATGGGGACCCAGGAACACCCTTCTTTGCCTGGCCTCTTGGAGGATGCAGCATTAGAGCCGAGGCTTCACGATTGGCCAAACCTTAGTTTGGAGAGAAGGTCGGGGGTGCAGCTGCCCACAGTGGGATCCCCTCCCCCCCCACACCCCCCACCACACCCATGTCGCCTGATAACAGGAGAGGCCGTGTCAAACTCCCCCAGGCCCTCTTTTGTGCTCTCAGAATAATCAACTTTCAAAGAAGAGAACAGATGGATTGCATTTTCCTAACTTTTAGCTGGTTCCAATGTGCAAACAGTTAAGATCATAATGTTAACATTTTCTCGATGTTTTATGTGCATATAAAATATTCCTGAAGAATGTGCTTTTGAATGCAAAGTTTGATCCAATTACAATTTTATAGAGTTTATAAAAACATAAAAAGTATGTTTTCTGGGTGTCTGAGACCCTTTTGGCCTTTACAGTAAACTTGGAAGCTTACAGGGAAACATAATTGCCACCATGTCAGAAAGGGCCCTATGGAGCTTAAAATGATGAGCCCATTATGTAAATATGGAAACATCCCATAGTCTCTTGGGGTGAATGAGATACTGATGAATGGAATTAAAAACAATCCTGTGGTCTTGGATCAGATTGGAAATGGTTGTTGTTTTCTGTCTTTGAAGAGCCATAAAAAAAAATAAATAAAGGGAAAAGAATCTTGCGAACTTAACTTCTGTGGTTTAAAAGCTATAAGGTGGCTCTGTGCAAAATAAAATCAGGCAGCTTCCCCATTAGTAGTGGGAGAAGAAGTGGCTCCATAGCAAAAAGCACAGATCAGAAGACCCTAGGCCAGCATGAATTCTGAATTTGGCAGAATGTGCGGGAAACTTGCACTGGAGCATAGGATGTGGGGGTGTGGGGGGGCTCCTGGGAAAAGAGACGGACTCTTTCCATCTCAGCTTCACATGCACGCATGCGTGTTTAGTCGCTTCAGTCATGTCCGACTCTTTGCGACCGCATGGACTGTAGCCCACCAGGCTCCTCTGTCCATGGGATTCTCTAGGCAAGAATACTGGAGTGGGTTCCCTGAGCAAATAACCTCAGCAGTCAGAGCCTTGACACCTTGCTGTTGAAGAGAAGGGCAGATTCGAGGAGCTCTCTGCTGCCTCTAAAATGCTGTGATTACCCCTCTCCCTGCCCTACACTAAATGTGTTGGAATCAGTTCAGTTCAGTTCAGTTCAGTCACTCAGTCCTGTCTGACTTTTTGCGACCCCATGGACTGCAGCACGCCAGGCTTCCCTGTCCATCACCAACTCCCAGAGTTTACTCAAACTCATGTCCATTGAGTCGGTGATACCATCCAACCATCTCATCCTCTGTCGTCCCCTTCTCTTCCTGCCTTCAATCTTTCTCTGCATCAGTATCTTTTCCAATGAGTCGGTTCTTCACCTCAGGTGGCCACAGTATTGGAGTGTGTTGGAATAGGATGTCCAACACCCATCTCCCATCAGAAGGCTTTGTTCTTGAAAACTAAAGTTGATACCAAGCGTGTATCGGAATCCATTGGCTTGCAGCTGGATTTTCTGGTGCCAAGAGTAAGTGTTCATCACATGACCAGCGCTTCACATTCAGAGATGTTGGTTATGAGTAGCTCTCGCTACTGTAGTGAGAACATGCACACAGTTGTACCAAATGGTTCTGTTTGGCACACGAGGATCGGATTTCTTTGTAGGGACTGGTCCAGCTCCCTGTGGCATTTAGGTGCCTGATGAGAGGGGAATGTCTTCCACTGCACAGGTCTGTGGCAGGTCCCCCAGCTCTGGATAAACCCAAGGTCATCTAAGGAGAATTGCCCTCACCATGTGCATTTGGGTCTGCACCACTGATTAGGAAAATCGTCAGCTCTCAGAACTGGAGAAAGTATAGGAATTATCTTGTCTGATACACAGGGGAAATGTGTGAGGCTCAGGGAGGTCAAGGGACATGGGCAAAGTCTCAGGTTGGGACTCCTTCCATCTTGATGAAACCCTTCTGGCGTCTTCCTTATCCAGATGCAGAGATGCACGAAACCCACGTGGCTGCAACCAAATGAAGGCATAAGCGTTGTCTGAGTTTCTGAGGGCTGTCAGAACAAATTACCCAAAACTCGGTGGCTTCAAATAATAGAAATTGGCTCTCTTTCTAGTTCTGGAGGCTACGAGTCTGAAACCAAGGTATCAGCAGGGCCACACTTCCTGTAAGCTGCAAGGAAAGATCCTTCCTTGTTTCCTTCTGTGTGAGCTTGGCCCCCGGCACTCCTTGGCTTGCAGCTTCATGACCCAGCCTCTTCCCAGCTCTGTTTTCATGTGGCCTTCCCTGTCTCACTCTGAGTCTTCTTCTCCTCTTAGAAGGACACCAGTCATTGGATTTAGGGACCATCCTAACTCGATCCCGTGTTGATCCTTAGCTAATTACATCTGCCTATTTCCAATCCCCAAGGGCACGTTCTGAGGTTCTGGGTAGATGCAGATTTTAGGGAACACTGTTCATCCCATGGCAGGGGTGAGACGCAGGAAAGGAAGGCAGAGAGAAGAGCAAGGTCCTGTCTCTTCCTGAAGCCAAGTGCATCCTTTCCTCGCCATGTTCACCCTAGATGTCCCGCCTCCACCCCCTGGATGTCTGTGAGGCAGGCTTCCTTCCTTCCTTCAGCTCATCCCACCCTCACGTCCTTCAAGCCTTCTTGCTTTGTGTGGGGGTTTTAGATGCCATTTGTAACAATGTTGGCTTTTATTCTACGTGAAACGAGAAGCTCTTGGAGGATTTGGAGCAAAAGAGCCACACGATCTGACTTCTGTCTTATAGGACTCACTCTGGTTGCTGTAGGAAAACTGACTGTAGGAGGGGAGGATAAAAGAGAGTGCTGTGGCTTTTGAAGTAGATTAGGGGACTTCCCTGGTGGCTCAGATGGTATAAGTGTTTGCCTACAATGCAGGAGACCCAGGTTGAATCCCTGGGTCAGGAAGATCCCCTGGAGAAGGAAATGGCAACGCACTCCAATATTCTTGCCTGGAGAATCCCATGGATGGAAGAGCCTGGCAGGCTACAGTCCATGGAGTTGCAAGAGTCGGACAAGACTGAGCGACTTCACTTTCACTTTCAGGGAAGAGATGCTTGGAGTCAGAAGTGGTAGAAATGGAGGAGGTAATCAGATTCTGAGCTTATTTTGAAGGTAGAGTGGAGTTTCGGTCATTATGGTTTTTGAGATGTCCACGAGACACCCAAAGGGGATATTGATTAAGCAGTTGGGCATCTAAATCTGGAATTAAGGGAAGAGGGACACATGAGAGAGAGCTATCTGGAAGTCCCAGCAGTTACGTGGTATGTAAAGCTGTGTTCCTGAAGGAGCTCACCTCGTAGGAGAGGAGGAGGAAGATAAAAGAAAAAGAGGTCTGAGGACCGTGCTGTGGACTGCACCATTTAGGAGCTGGAAAGAAGAGGGGCGGGGGGAGGGGGGTGTCCAGCAAAGGAAACTGAGATGAAGTGGCCAGTGAGACAGGAAGAGAGAGAGGAGAAAACGTGGAGAAGGGTTTTGGAATGGAGGGGGGAACCGAGTGGGGAGAGGCTGGCTGACAGGTCCCAGAGGACGAGGCCTTAGGACAGTGAGCATCCCTGCTGGCCTTGATGAGAGATGCTCAGAGGATAAAGGCGTGATTCAACGACTGCCCTGCAGATACTCGGGGTTGGCTAGAAAGGAGGCAGATCCACCCACTCCCACTGCAGGGGTGGGTCCTTCATGGTCTCAAGGGTCAGTTGACCTGTGATACTTGCCAGTTGGCAGCCTGGGGGGCCACAGGCCCTAGAGCTGGGCAACGAGACCAGGAGGGCAGTTGGCTGAGGGGATTCAGAGAAAACATGTCCTTGGGACCAGAAAGGAATCTGGGAGAGGTAAGTCCTTCTTCTTTCTTTGGTCTCTGAACCTGACCCTTGAAGATGCCAAATCCTACCCTGCAGAGGGGTCTGTCCCTTTGGAGCACAGAGAGGTCGACTATACTGCCTCCCACACCTTCCATCTGCTCTGAGCAAGGAGGCAAGAGAAACGGATAGCGGGCCTGACTGTCTGGCCTCCCAGGTTTGGGGCAACACTGGGCAGGAACCCCCAGCACAACAGTTCTCATGTCTCCTCCCGGCTCCAGCACCCGCCCCCAACTCCCCCCACATCCTGGTTTATTCACTTTCCAGTAGTCATGTATGGAGGTGAGAATTGGACTATAAAGAAAGCTGAGCGCCAAAGAATTGATGTTTTGAACTGTGGTGTTGGAGAAGACTTGAGAGTCCCTTGGACTGCAAGGAGATCCAACCAGTCCATCCTAAAGGAAATCAGTCCTGAATATTCATTGGAAGGACGGATGCTGAAACTCCAATACTTTGGCCACCTGATGTGAAGAACTGATTCACTGGAAAAGGCCCTGATGCTGGGAAAGATTGAAGGCTGGAGAAGAAGGGGACGACAGAGGATGAGATGGTTGGATGGCATCACCAACTCAATGGACATGAGTTTGAATAAACTCCAGGAGTTGGTGATGGACAGGGAGGCCTGGCGTGCTGCAGTCCATGGGGTTGCAAAGAGTTGGACACAACTGAGCAACTGAACTGAACTGAACCACTGTAGGGGTTGCTTTTAACTGCGAAAAGCCTCTTACAATCTTTTCACAGTTAAAAGGGAGCTTCTGTGTGCTTCCGCTGCAGGGGTATGGGTTCCATCTCTGGTAGGAGAACCAAGATCCCGAATGCCTTGGGCAAGGCTTGGCTGAAGAAAAAAACAAACAAAAAAGGAGCCCTGAGCTCCTGATGTTGGAAAAATCCACTTGGGTCACAGCACTGAGACTGGAATGGACAATGCTTAGGCCTCCGAGGCCCCGGAGATTCATTTAGGAGCCAGGGTGTGCCTCCAGGGGACATCCCGTCCAGGCAGCCAGCCCCTCTGGGTTTTCTCCAGGCGTTCCCTCTCCTGGGCAGGTTCCTCAGGGGGTTTTTAAACCAAAGCACTTCACAGGAAGCTAGAAGAGGAGTCCTAAGAAACACACAGAGGCCAAGGATGTGGGGGTGAGCAAGAGGTAAGAGAGTTTTGTTCCAAAGGGAGGCAGCCTAGCAGAGGATGCTTTCATTTAGCCTGTGATGACAAGATAAGGAATTAATAGGTTTAAGCTGCCTTGAGGAACACAAGAGATAACAGTGGGTGATAAGCCTCCCAACCAGATGGCGCTCCAGACAACAACCGGGCGGGAGGATCCCTGGGCTGCAGCCCAGCCTCCCTGAGTCCAGGATGCTAGAGCGTTAGCAAGGCCCGCCTGCGGCCTCGGGAGTGGGGCAAACGGGCAAAGCCACCAGTAGAGACCTGGAGGAGGAACAGGCCACCCAAGGGGGAGGTCTGTCCCAGCTAGGGGGACGCCCTAGCCAGCCAGGACTGACCTGGTGCGAGTCCTGGGTGAGTCCCTTTAGGATCCTGAAACATTCCCGGATTCCACGTCAGGAATGCAGGAGCTCCCAAAGTGAATTTCCTCCAAAGTGACGCCATTTCCTAAAAGCCTGTGCTCTGGAGAATGATGGGGCCATTGGGAGAAGGGAAAAGGGATAATCGAGTTCCTCTCTGCAAAGCTGGACTTGGGCAGCTTCCAGATCCACTGTCTCAGGAGCAGAGCTTGCTGAGAAAGAGGGTCTGCTCTCTAGAAGCAAACAGCAGGAGACCATGTGTGTCTGCTCAGCGATTTTAGGAAAGAAGTTCTGGCCACTGGTGACACTCACTCTGTGGGTTTGTTTCTCCTACCCAGAATGGGTCATTTTGGCTAAAAGTCAAGCCCTCCCCAAACCCACCTTGCACCCCACCCCACCCCACAAAAAAGAAGAGAAAAGGAGAGAGAAGAACAGAAAAAAGACAAACAAAGGCAATAAGTGGATTTACAGGATGCATTTGGCAGCGACCAGAATCTCAAGAAGCTGTCAAAGCAAGCGTCTTTATGGAATACAGCAGATGCTGCTGGGGCTGGAACAACTCACCAGAATTCTTTTTCCCAAAAGGTCCTGGGAGAGGGAAGCTCTCTAATTCCTGATGCTCTTTCTTACTCCCTTGATAAGATTCAGGCCCTCATTCCCCTCAAGTGTCACCCCACCTGGTCTCCCTTCTCCATCGCTGCGTTCTCTCCCCCCGACGTGTCACCCGCAGTTGGTGGGGTAGAGCGGGGAGAAGAACCATCCAGGAACTCCTCTGCAGCCCACCCCCAAGGCCCCCACGCTGAGCTCTGGAACACCAGGGTAATTTGAACCTGCATCTGTGGATAGCTTCGTCTGTGTTTACAGAGAGAAGACAAGCTGCAAGAAACAGGATTGGATTTGTTATTTGTAAGTCAAACCAGCTGTGATCTCCCGTCTATGGCTGCTTCCTTTGCAAATGCCAAATGTCACTTGTGGTTGGAGCCCCTTTTCTTCCCAGAGAGTTGTTTTCCCTTCACGCAGCCAGCTTTCCTCCTGTGCCTCTTCCTCCACCAGCTGCTCCCTGGCAAGGTGTCAGTGTGGGGCACCCCCCACCAGCCCACCCCGAGAGAAGGCTCCAGCCCCAGAGTCATGGTACCTTTTGGAGGCTGCTGAGCTGGGGTGGGGTTGGGGGTACCAGGCTGGGGTGGACTAGACCCTTCCCAGAGTCTTCCTTTCACCTCCATCTTTTAGAAATCAACTTGATGTCTATCTCCATCAAATTCTGAACCAAGAATCACTTTGGGAGGGGAAAAAAAAGACACGCTTGATCTAATTTATTGTCATCAGAGGCAGCATCAGAGTGACTTTTTGAATGTTTGGAGACATTTCAAGCAAGTAATATTGAAATTGTCCTACAAAAAGAAAAAAAATGCATCTAAATTGGTCAGTATCCGTCTTTTCCTCATTTGGGTAGATGCTCCTTGGGAACTGGGGACCCAGTCAAGTTACTAGGAAGTTCCATGTGGAATTTTCCATTCAGTGTCTGTTGAATATCTGCTGTGTCCTCAACTTCTGTCCCCAAAGAGCACACAATCTACTTAGACGACAGCAGAAGAAAAGCTTATAGCCATGTAAAAAGTTTGTTGTATTTCCTTGAACTTTTAACCAAGTTGAAGCCAAAGGCAATGGGAGTCCGGCGCAGGGAGTCATAGTAGTCATAGGGAAATTTTCATGGAAGAGGCAGGATTGAGCAAAAATCCAAAGGCCAGGGGGCAGTGAGGATAATGAAGCAATGTGGAAAATGTGGGGCTGGGAGTGTTGGTAAAAGTTCCACAACAAGCTCCCCCACTATGCCACCAAAGTGTTGGCCAATTTCCCTGGTGTAAATACTCCCATCATGGCTTGGTTCATGGTCAGTTTCAAGGCACTAACCTGGAATTCACTGAATCACTGAACAAAGAGTCAGGAAGAGATACATAGTAGCCATATCATTCAGTGGCACTTTGCCATACAGGTAAAATAGAAGCAAAACATGAGTTGAAACAGTGCAATAAAAAATTAGGAAGTGGTCGCTTTTGAGTATCTATTCCCTTTGCTTTTGATATGGCTTATATCATTTGTATGACTAAGTTTACAAAACTTGGTTTTTAATGATTGTTTACCTTAACAATGAGATCACAAAATCTCTGAATACTTAATGGTTGATACTCATGAGCCAGTATGGGCCAACTCCAGCACACCACTGGTACAAACCAGATAGAAGCATGGGATGGAGATTTATACAGAGTGTTTGGTGAATGTTGTACCTAATGGAAAGTTTTTATTTTTATTTTTTACAGCACTAATGATGATTAGCCTTGATGTTCCTGTTCACATTCTATTTTCTTCTGTTGGATCTAATCCTAGGAACTCAGATGGCTAGGAATCCCAGCTGCCCGCCTCCAGAGCTCCAGAGAAAAATCATATAAATAAATCTTTTGTTGTTGTTGCTGTTTGAGACTCCATGAAAGACTGTTATTGAAACATCATTGGCCAAAAGTCACTTCTTTGAACAAGGAGGCCTTCCCCAGGGAACAAGCCAGAAACTTCTGCTCCTTTTTCTCTCTCCTCCCACGTCTTCCTGCGCTGGACTCTGTTCATAGGTCAGCTGGAAGAAAGGACCACCACGGGGGATCTTTCTGGAAGGAGAGACAGGTCCCTGCATTCATTTCTCTCCAGGAAGAAGGCTCTCAGACACAACTTGTGCTCACACTGGATTTTCTCGCCCAGTTAACATGACTTTTGGGCATCAGTATATGACTATTCCTTGGAGAAGGGAATGGCAACCCACTCCAGTATTCTTGCCTGGAGAATTTCATGGACAGAGGAGTCCATGGGGTTGCAAAGAGTTGGACATGACTGAGTGATTAACACTTTCAGATTTTCATATGACTGTTAAGCTCGGGAATGATGATATTTAAAAGGAAAAAGGAAGAGAATGAGTTGGTCTGTTCATACATTAACCCCACAAGTTGTTTCCATATTCAAATTGCTGAGCAATTCTTTTCCTGAGATGGTATGGGATGTTAATTCTTATATTATTATTTGGAATGATTTGAAATGATTTGGAGTGTTTTGACCATGGTGTACTTTAAATCCCACCACTAGAGTCTTCCTTTGGAATTCTGAAGGCCTCTCAGCTCAGAACTTGGGCAAACTCCAGGAGATGGTGAGAGACAGGGAAAAGTTTGGAGTGCTTGAGGTCCATGATGTCAGGAAGAGTTGAATAGGACTTGGTGATTCAACAACAACAGAATTGAGTTTATAGTCACCAGATGACATTTGCCCTTGCAAACGTCTTAGAGTTCTATTTCCCTTCCTGATCTGTTCTCCAACTGCAATGGTGAGAGACCATTGCACCAGGTTCTGGAGACATAGAGAGAAACGGAGTGTAGGTGAAGTAGAGAGGAGTCTGGGAACTGAGCTCTGAGGCAGGTGAGGGGCCCCCACAAATAGCCTTAGGAGTGGCCAGTGATGCAGGGGAAAACCATGAGAAACAAGTGGTAAGAAGCATAGAGCATTCATTTTTTCTCTCAGTTTTATTGAGATAGAACTGATGCACAGCACTAATGACCTACATATATTGAGAGATGATTACCACCATAAGTTTAGTTATATAGACACCAAAAAGAAAAAGGGGGGGATGTTTGTTTTTTCCTTGTGATGAGAATTTTTAGGATCTACTCTGTTAGCAGTTTTAAAATATACCAGATAGCAGAAGCATAGGACATACTTAAAGAAAGATGCTGTGATTTAATTGTGTCAAATGCTGGTGAAAGTTGATATAAGAGAATTGACATTTAGGTTTGGTAAAGAACCTGGTGACTATGTGTATTAGTCAGAGTTCTTTGGAGAAATAGAACCAATGGTATGTACATGCATATATAGAAAGTGACTTATTTTAAGGCATTGGCTCATATAATTCTGGAGGCTGGGAGGTACAGATCTGCAGGGTGAACCAGTGGGCTGGAGACCCAGGAAGACCTGATGCTGTGGTCCAAATCTGAAGGTCATCTGCTGGAGAATTCCTTCTTGCTCAGGAGAGGTCAATCTTTTGTCTATTCAGGCCTTCAAGGGATTGGATGAGGCCCACCTACCTACAGAGGGCAATCTGCTTTACTCTAAATCCACCATTTTAAATGCTAATTTCGTCCAGAAGCACCCTCACAGAAACACTGAAAGTAGTGTTTGACTGAACTGCTGGGCACTGTGGCTCAGCTAAGTTGGAATATAAAATTAACCATTGCACTTGGGCAGCAGCAGTTTTGGTGAATTATTGGGAGCAAAGGTCTTGTTAGAGGAGGTTCAAGACATAATGCAAAGAGGAGAAGGAAAGCCACAGAGTGGCGAGTACTCTCTGAAGAACTTTCACTGTAAAGGGAAATGGAGAAATGGATCAGTAGGTGGGGAGATGTGGGGTCAAGAAAGGTTTCACTTTTAGAGATGAGATATTACAGAATATTTACATATTGATGAGAATTATCCAGTAGGTGCAAAAAATGATGGAGAAAAGGGAGAGGACAATTGCTAACAGGAGTGTTTGTTTAGATAAGAGGCAACAAGATCCCATGTACAGCTGGGAGCAGCCTTAGGGCAGATTTGATGGCAGGAACATGTAGAAGGTCTATTCTGATCGCTTTAGTTTTCTCTGTGACATAAAAGAGTTACTATTTATGAATGATATGGGAGAAGGGGCTCTTGTAATACAGAACTTGAGAGCAGAGACTGGGTTGCAAGTTCAGGAAAATAATGGCTATTTGAGATTGATTAAGCTGAGAACTTTCACTGCTACAGCCTTTCTCAAAGGGAAGAGAGGGAGCTCAGAGAGAGGAGGTGAAGGAAAGGTCAAGCATTTCTCCTTAATGTGGAGAACACCTTGAGTATGTTGGAAAGCAGAGAGAAGAGAGAGAGAGAGAGAGAGAGAGTCAGAGAAACACAGCCAGAGACAGAGATGGGGGCTCTGTAGGAGGACAATCAATTATACAAACTCTCAGATAGCTGAGGACCATTTCTACTCACCTTTGTACTCAATGGGCAGCTTGCCAAATACCCTATTTATTATAGATTCTTAAACATATAAGCAAATGGTTAGATTTGTTTTCTTCACTTAACAAGCGATAGGGAAGAAATTTTTATTTGAACCCACATTATTTAATTATCTCCTGCCATGTATCAAGGGCTATGAACTTGAGGGAGTTCTAGAACTCAAAATTTATGCAATTTTCTTCTGTTTATCAAATGTAGCTATTTTTTTTTTAACTCTAGTTTATCCATCACTCACTGAACTCTGTTTTTAGTCTTTTGGGATTTTTTTTTTTAAGTGTAGGCTAACAGGAAATTCTTCTGTAATTTTTAGGTTTCAATAAAGGCTCAAAATGTGCCTAAGAGAAGATGGGGAAAGATGTAGGTAGGTTGGGAGATTTACTGTGAAAAGAAAGAGAGGGCTGCAATTTTTAGAATAATCTCCTCTTGCTGAATGCACTCAACATTTTCAAATCTCCATTTGACTTGTCTTAGCAGTGATGGGAATTAATGACTCCTCCCTCCCTGCAGGCTCACAGTCATCTACTTTGTCCTTAAATGTCAGATCCCCAAAGCTATTCCTTTAGGCTTCCTCCCTTTTTGACATAGACTTCTTCACTAGACAGACTTCCCCACACAAGTGCTTTCTGTAGGCAGATTAACGCACTCAACCCAGACATCTCTGTGGACCTTTAGACCCACACATTCAGATGCCTACTTGGTATTCCTCTAGAGGTCTCCAAAGCACCTCAAATGCAAGCCTTAGAACCAGCCTAATGACCCAAGCTACACTGATGAGTCCCTCTTTTCTTGTGCCACTACATCTCATTACAATTATATGTACACCTGCGATGGCTATGATTAGCCTGGGACCACCTACAGAATGAGGCCTTGTTGACCTGTGAGTCACTAGCTCTGACTCTGGGGCTTGGCAAAAGCAGACAGATGGATGGATGAATAAATAAATGAATGAATTCTCTTCCATCCATGAAAGACCCTGTGATTTTTCAGTTCCAACAAAAGTAAAGAGTACTATTTGGTTTCCCTCCTCATCATGGCACTGAAACTGTTCCCATCAAAGTCATCACTACCGCTATGTAGCCAATATGTGGACACTTTGGTCTCATCTCAGGAGCCCTCTCATGTGACATGGTTTATCCTTCCTCTTCGGTTTCATGACATTGTTCACTGTGGGTTTTCTGTCATTGGAGACTCATTTTTTTTTTTGGTTCAGTTCAGTCACTCAGTCACGTCCAACTCTTTGCAACCCCATTGCCTGCAGAATGCCAGGCCTCCCTGTCCATCACCAATTCCTGGAGCTTGCTCAAACTCATGTCCATCGAGTCGGTGATGCCATCCAACCATCTCATCCTCTGTCGTCCCCTTCTCCTCCTGCCTTCAATCTTTCCCAGCATCAGGGTCTTTTCCAAGGAGTCAGTTCTTCACATCAGGTGGCCAAAGTGTTGGAGTTTCAGCTTCAGCATCAGCCCTTCCAATGAACATTCGGGACTGATTTCCTTTAGGATGGACTGGTTGGATCTCCTTGCAGTCCAAGGGACTCTCAAGAGTCTTCTCCAACACCACAGTTCAGAACATCAATGCTTTGGTGCTCAGCTTTCTTTATAGTCCAAGTCTCACATCCATACATGACCACTGGAAAAACCATAGCCTTGACTAGATGGACCTTTGTCACAAAGTAATGTCTCTGCTTTTTAATACGCTGTTTAGTTTGGTCATAGCTTTTCTTCTAGGTTGGTCTAGGTTGTCATTTTTTTTTAAATGAATTTTACTTCAACTTTATTGAAGTCTAATTGCTTTGAGGAGTACCGGTTAGATATGTTGTAGGATGCCTTTCTATCAGATTTTGTTTAGTGTTTCTATTGTGATTAGACCATGGGTATGGTTTTGGGGAGGAGACCACAAGCAGACTCCACTGTCATCACACCTTATCACGAGTGTGTATTATCTAAGTGATCTGTCACCATTGATGATGACCTTGATCACCTTGTCAGGTCTCTCCACCATGAAGCTGAGCTTTTATTTTCCCCTTTGCATACTATAGCCTTTGGAAAGAAGTCACTGTGCATGAATCACACTTCAGGAGTGGGAGTTATGTTCTTTCTCCTTGAGGCCACGTGGAATACTTACTTAAATTTTTTTTGAATTCTTGTCTCTTTTTTGAATTAATTTGTCTCATTTATTTATTCATTTGTTTATATCAGTATGGATTCATGGATATTTCTTTTATGTTTTAGGTTATAATTCAATACTACTTTATTTTACAGCTCAACTTGTTCCAGCTTTTGGAGCTCTGATTGGTTCCTGTGTCTCTTTGACACACTCCCATCAGTCACCAATGTGTGTGTATGTGTGTGTGCACATTTTCCTGAGTACTTTTTAACTTCCTGGCATTAAAAGATGCTCCACATTGACAGAGGAATGGATAAAGAAAATGTAGTATATGTATACAATGGAATATAACTCAGTCATAAAAAAGGATGAAATAATACCATCTGCAGCAACATGAATGGGCCTAGAGATTATCATCCTAAGTGAAGTGAGTCAGAAAGACAAACACCATATGATAGCATTCATATGTGTAACCTATGCAACCTTTGTGCAGTAAAGTTCTGTGAGTTTTGACCAATGCGTAATGGCATGTACCCACCATTACAGTATCATAAGAATAGTTTCATTGCTTGCAAATCCCCTCTGCGTCACCCCTTCAACACTGTCACTACCTCCCTGAATCCACTTACATTCTTACCGTCTCTATAGTTTTACCTGATACAGAATGTCATGTAACTGAATTATACAGCTTTTTAGGCCTTTTTAGTGATAGGCATTAAGGGCATCTATGTCTTTTTGTGGCTTCATTAATCATTTTTTTTAAATCACAGAATAACATTCCATGATTTGTATGTACCCCAGGTCATCAATTCGGCATACCGAAGAACATCTTGGTTGCTTCCAGTTTTTTGGCAGTTGCAACAAGGCTGCTAAAACATTCACGTGTGGGTTTTCTGTGTGGACATACGTTTTCAAATCAGGCCAGCAACTGCAAGACACATGGTGATGAAGAAAGATTTCCAGCCCAGCAGGTACCTTTCAAACAAAAACAAACAAAAAGCTTGGGTCTCCAACTCAGCTTCTTACAAACAGCTGCTTTCCTGGGACTCTAAACCAGTTTCAGAGAGTATACTCAGAATCCTAGAAATAAATACCTGCTCTAACATGTTTCAAAGGACTGCCATATGGATCATTCAGCCAGGGATGAAGATAAAGTCTTTAAGGGTGCTCCCTTAGGGTCCTGAGTAAGAGGTCTGGGAGTCCAGTGATGAATCTGATCTTATCTGAGTCATGGCACCCTAACTGTTAAAGGAAAAAAGATTACACTTATTAAAGATGGCAAGGAAGACTTTATTCAAGGTGAATAGTGGAATAGGGCTTTTATGGTAGGGAAGAGAGATTAGAATCAAACCTCAATACAGTAAAGAAAGGTGGGGATTTGTAGCCAAGAAGCAGGATGGGAGATTGGTGGATGGAGAATTACTAAGAGACAGGTTAATCTTTGCTAAACTTAACTGACAGGAGTTTTGTCCAGGGCAGAAAGTCAGAAATGGAACTCCGAGGAGGCTGATTCAAGTTTGGTGAAGGAGAGAGTCTTTGTTATGTAAACCAACAAATAAAGGCATACTAATTTACTAATAATGCACGTGCATATTTATTATCTATTTGCTGTTGTGGCTGGGTCTCCCTTGCTGCACAGGCTTTTCTCGCTGCAGCGAGCCAGGGCTCCTCTTCATCGTGCAGCCTCTAGGAGCCACGGGCTTCAGCAGTTGCGGCCCGTGGGCTCAGGACTCGTGGTTCCCAGGCTCTGTGCACAGGCTCCACGGTTGTGGTGCATGGGCTTAGTTGCTTCGAGGCATATGGGATCTTCCTGGATCAGGGATGGAGTCCGTGTCTCCTGCACTGGCAGGCAGATTCTTTACCACTGAGCCACCAGGGAAGCCCTTTCAGATGAGTCTGGTGGTGTAGGTGAGACCAGGATATTAGGAAACATGGAAGCAGCAACGTGAAGTCTGCCCAAAGGAATTCGGAATGACTTCAGAGAAGAGGTAATGGAAGCGTGAACTGACCTTGCAGGAGGAGAGAGTGCTTGTCTCATAGGGAAGGAACCATGCATTTCAGGCAAGAGGGAGGAGGCTTTACTGAACTGGAGTAGAGCTAGGCATGTGGTGGAGGGAGATGATGCTGGGAAACAAGTTTGGATGAGTCAAGATGGGGGACTTATGCCAAAAAGAGACAAGGATGCCACGTATAAGAGTTCAGGTTGTACCCTGCAGGTGAAGGACCAGGGAGCCTTGGGAAGAACAGCATCTTCATCTCTTGGGAACTTGTTAGAAGTGCAGGCTCTGGGCCTCCGCTCCAGACCTACTGAACCAGAACTGGCACTTTAACAAGATCCCAGGGGCTTCCTAAACACCTCAAAGTTTGAGAAGCACTTCTATAGAGAGCTCTGGGCAGAGATTCCAGTGCAACACTAGCATTTTGATAGACCTTTTTTTTCTGTGTTAATGCCGTTTTCCATTGAAAACATTTCCAGTCTCTTGTCCGAGAGCATCGGCCTGGCAGCCACGTTTCAGGAGGAAGTGGGGGTGGCTGCTGTGAGTCTGAAGGTCAGTATTTGGACTTTAACTTAGTCTGTTTTTGGCATCATGCCTCATTCTTGCCATTTGGGCATGGTTTTGCTCAATCTGGACCTTCTCCTGAGAATAAATTTCCAGTTTCTTGAATGGAGTGAGTGTGGATATTGTCTGGTAGGGAAACGAATCTGAGGGTCCGAATGTTCTACATGTTTATTTATCCCCTTACTTTCAGCCCCATGCTACATGGTCTCTGGTACTTTCAGGTATGGTAGGAGAAACTGGCTTATTTCTCAAAGGTACTACTTACTGCCAGGGATCGCGTCTTTCTCTGCTCTGCTAAGAGAGGCAATAGGCTTTATACACACACAGTTTTCTAAAACTCTCCTGAAACCTCTGAAACTATTATTGTCTGTGCTATTTGTACTTGAAGATTTGATTCCTCTAATGACTATTGAGTTGAGCTGAGATAAAGAGGAGCTTCTTCCACGTGTCACTGAAATTTTTTGAAATTATGCTTTAATCTCTTTTTTTTTAGTAACTTAAAAAAAATTAGCTCTATGTATGTAATAAAATGTACCGATTCTAAGCACACCCTTTGATGAGTTTTATCTCCAGTCAAGATATACGTTTCCATCAGCCTGTGCATTTCCTTCCTGAGGTTGACAGCTACTGAACAGGCCGATTGATATCTACCTCCTAGCAGACACTCCCCTGTGTCACCTCCTTCCTCGAGTGTGAGGTGTATCCAGGGATGTCGTTCTAATGAACAGGACACAGCAAAGGTGATGGAACGTTGCCTCTGAGATTAGGTTACAAAACACTGGTGGCTTCCATCTTGTTGGTGTTCCCACGCTCTCTTGCCCTCTTGCTTGCTTTCGCTGACAGAGCCAACTTCAGTCATGTGAGCATCCCTGTGGAGAGGCCCACAGGCCCCCCAAAATTGAAGGCGTTCTCTGGCCAACAGCTTAGGAGGAAGAGAGGCCCTTCCTCCAACAGCCTGCAAGAAACCAGATCCTGTCGACAACAGCTTGAGTGGGCTAGGAAGCAGGCCCACTCCTGGTTGAGCCTTCAGAGGAGTGCAGCCTCAGCTGAACCGTGACTACAGACTTGTGAAATGCCCAGGGCCAGAAACCAAGAGATGATAACTAGCAAATGCTAGCATTGATCATGAAGCAGTAGATAACTCATATACCTCCTGACCCTTTGCAGTCAACCTCTCCCAGCCTCCAGTTCCGGTATCCACTCATCAGCTGACCACCCTGTCGTTATGGATTTGTCTTCCCTTTCTGGAATGTCAAATGACACATACATATATATATATTTTGGGAGTGGGGCCGCACTGGGTCTTTGTTGCTGGCAGGGCCTTTCTCTAGTTTCGGCAAGTGGGGGTTACTGTCTAGCTGTGTGTGTGGGCTCCTCGTTGCAGAGGCCTCCCTTGTTGCAGTGCATGGGCCTAGAGTGCAGGCTCAGTAGTTGTAGGGCACTTATATTTGGGCTTCGCTGCCCCATGACTTGTGGGATCTTCCTGGACCAAGAATCGAAATGGTTTCCCCTGCATTGCGAGGCGGATTCATAACCGCTGGCCTACCAGGGAAGCCCAATATATGTCTTTTGTGCATATGACTTACCCATGTTGTGACATATGTTAGATACTGGTTCATGTTTATTGCTGAGTAATATTCTAGTGTACGGATATACCCCCAAATATTTTACCTATTCACCTACTGATGGACGTTTGTATTGTTTCCAGTTTTTGGTTATTATGAATGAGACCTCTACTATCATCCTTGCATAATTTGTGTGTGAAATATGCTTTATTTCTCTTGGGTAAATATGTTGGAACAGAAATGCTGGGTCATATGGTAAGTGTAGGCTTGTATGTTAATCTTTTAAAGAAACTATCAAGCTGTTTTCTAAAGTGTTTGTACTGTTATCAAGATTTCTCATTCTTTTGACTTTCAGCAGTTGACAGGGATATGCCTTGATGTGGCTTTCTTTGTATATACCCTGCTTAATGTTGTCGAAATTCTTGACTTTATAAGGTAATGATTTTCTCTTAATTTGGAAAACTTCACCACTATTTCTTTAAATATTTTTTATTTCTCTCTGAGACTCCAATTATGCATACATTGGATTGTTTGCTATTTTTTCACAGATTAATTTCTAATGGTTTACATTCTCTGTTAAGATTTTCTGTTTGTTCACTCATTAGAACCACATTTTCCTTTAATTGTTAGTACTTATTTTCCTTGAATACTTTGAACACATTCATAAAAGTGATTTGAAATCTTGGCCAAATTCAAAATCTTGGCCCACGCATAGTTATTTTCTGTTGACTGCTTTACTTTCTTATTTCTTTGCATATCTAATTTTTGTTGAAAATTGAGTAGAGTGGGTAAAATGTAGCAATTCTGTATTCTGCTACTTTCTTCTGAGAGTTTTGTTGCTACTGTTGTTCCAGAATACAGTAAACTGCCTCGAATGAAACCAGAAACGCTGCCTCCTTTGCACTGTGCAGGAGCTAATCTATGAGCTAATCTATGTGCTCATTTCTTCCAGTTCCTAGTTGCTGAGTATTTTGGACTGGCCCCCTGGGGGGAGGTGTGGGGGGAGCTCCTTCCTAGGTTCCTTGCTCTCCCACCCCACACATGCATAGTTTTGTGGTCGTTGAAGCATCATGACATAGTTTGCATACAAATTTTTATTCTTATACTTTCCACAACTCTCTTGCTCCCAGGATTTTGAGCCTAAATTTCCACTGCTCTGCCATCCCTAAACTCTTTTCCCTGACACTTTGAGTTGGTAAGACTAATTTTTTTTTTTTTAAGACTAATTTTTTTTCACGTCCACAGCCATAAGGGTTGCAAAGTACTGTCAAAGTACTTTGTTTTTGGGAAGACAAAAATAAAACAACAAAATACAAAACCAAAACCCATCAACTTGTAATTCTTACTTGGAGCAAGTACAACCTTTCAAGATTTATTTATAATCTTATAGTTATTTATAATAAATTATTTGTTTATAATCGTCTCTGATATATTAACCAGGTACTTCAAATAGTTGATTATTTAAAAATTAATTTGTCCATATTTTGTAATTATTATTATCTAGGAAAGGATTTACCAACTACTTTACTCCACCTTATTGGAAGCAGAAATTAGTGGAGATTTTAGGTATTCCTGAGGATAGCTTATGTGCATAGAAAGATTATTTGCAGGTTGTTAACATTAATATTTGATTTATTAAAATTGCAAATAAAACCCAAGATTTTCCTTAATCCTTTAAGTTCAACTTACAAATCTTATGAAATTAGTAAAGTACAAAAATTTTAAATTTTCCTTTGATTAAAGTTTACTTAATTCAGGGTGAATAGAACATATCCCCTTAAACATTTAGTCCCATTTACAGCTCAGTTAATTAAATTCCTTCAATCATTAAAGCTGTATTTATAAGTTTAACATAGTTGATTTTCTTTTCAGCACTTCAAATACCTCTGAAAAGCATTACCTTCCCAAGTACCTGAACAAGCGTATTAAGTCTGATAGAACAAACTGATAAATATAGCAAATCTTTAAAAACATTCCAGTGCTGTTTAAAAATCCAGTTGAAGTCTCTATACCTTTCAACTTACAACTATAAATCAGCTACTCAATTGCATGTTGTAAAATGGAATCACAACTATAATCTGCTAAATTCTCTCTATGCCAAAACTCTTAATCCTACAATCACTGCAAACACCAGACACACACAGATTGTTCCAGTGATACTAAAGCCTATTTTCGAATGTAAACACAAAAGTGTTGATCTTGGAGGGACAGCAGTGAGCAACCCTGAAAAGAGACCTTACTTTCGTGCCCAGGAATTAAACCTGGGGAACCTGGATGAAAACCAAGAGTCCTAGCCACTAAACCACCAGGGGCTAGAGACTGGAAGCAGAGTGGCCCTGGCTCTTGCCCCTGTTTGAAAGCCAGAAGGTTTCCAGGGGTCAAAAAGCTGTAAAAACGGGTACAAAGTTTATTATTAGAGACAGCACAATGCATGGGAGAGCACACAGGAAAACTGTCCAACTCCGAGGCACAGCAGGGACGCACATGGAGAGAGAAAGGGTATGGGCACCCTCTCTAACGAGGAGCGCGGTACATCAGACACTAGGCGGACACACACACACACACACACACACACACACACACGAGTGCATCCTGAGCCGGGAGGAGCGCAGCACGGAGGTGACGTGAATCATCCGTATAGGACAGTCCTTTCGGTGCTTGTTTACTTTTGGCCAATTACCTTGTTTCCTTCCTCACACCTCACTGGTCCATGATCCTCCCCAAGATGCGTGCGCAACTGTTTGCTAAGACGGATCCCACCATTGAGGCTTATGGGTGCATGCCTGCGCTTATCATGCCTGCGCTTCCTTTTTGACCCCCAGGAAGCCTTTTTGCGCATGGGCAGACAGGGACGTCCTCCTTGACCTCAGGAGTGGGCACCACATCTCTTTGCTTTAGCAGAGCTCAACTTTACCACTAGCTTGTCCTTGGAGTGTCTGGGTGAGAACAAAGGCTCAGTTTTACTCCACTTGATGACCTGGTGGTCTGGCCCAGAGGCCCACTGTCTCCTACCTTAGTATTAATGTGAGAGTTTCTTTTATTTACTCATCTCTGTATTTGGTTCTAAACCTCCCTAGGGCTAAAAAGACACCTGTGAAAGAAAAACTGATGCGATTACTAGCCAATTAGAATTATTAGCCCAATCAGATTGCAGGAGACATCTCAGCAGACTATGGTTGCTGTTGGGACAGAGATTCTTTTCCAGACACCAGATCTTATTCTCCTGGAGCCACTGAGCCACACACTCAGTTTTTTGAGAGTCACAAGAAAACAGGGACTGTGAGTTCATATCCTTTGGAAGGGATTGATCTCTTCTGAGTTTAAGATCTGCCCTTAATTAACCCTACTGCCTGACATGAAGTCTGCTGCCTCCCACCTGGTTTGCTTCAAGTTTGATAATTTTATTTTCAGCCTGATTCTGTTAATATTCTGAATCTGTATGTTCTGGCCACCCCTTGATAGCTATGTAATGACATCTTCTTGAATTCAGTATATACTTCCTGTTTGATTCAAACTCCCAGGATGGAAGCCATTCTCACTACATTTTCTTTCTGTAAAGAATATTACAGAAACATCCATCACCCAGCTTCCTCAAATCTTGACCTTTTGTGGTGATTACCTCAGGTTTTAAAAAACATGAAAACATTTTTGATGCAGCTGAAGCCTCCTGACTTTACTTTCTCCCTGCCCAGAGGAACACTCTCCTGGATTTTGTGTTTAGGATTTCCAAGCACCTTTTGACTTGACTGTAATATGAATGTACTACTAAAATATATTGTTTTGCATGGTCTCAAATTGTATGTAATATTATTTTGTATATCAGACTGCAGCTTTCTTTTTTATTAATCAGTGTTATGTTTTTGAGAGCGACTAATGTGGATATGCAGAGTACATCATGAGAAACGCTGGGCTGGAAAAAGCACAAGCTGGAGTCAAGATTGCCAGGAGAAATATCAATAACCTCAGATATGCTGGATCATAGAAAAAGCAAGAGAGTTCCAGAAAAACATCTATTTCTGCTTTATTGACTATGCCAAAGCCTTTGACTGTGTGGATCACAAGAAACTGTGGAAAATTCTTCAAGAGATGGGAATACCAGACCACCTGACCTGCCTCTTGAGAAATTTGTATACAGGTCAGGAAGCAACAGTTAGAACTGGACATGGAACAACAGACTGGTTCCAAATAGGAAAAGGAGTTCGTCAAGGCTGTATATTGTCACCCTGCTTATTTAACTTCTATGCAGAGTACATCATGAGAAACGCTGGACTGGAAGAAACACAAGCTGGAATCAAGATTGCCGGGAGAAATATCAATAACCTCAGATATGCAGATGACACCACCCTTATGGCAGAAAATGAAGAGGAACTCAAAAGCCTCTTGATGAAAGTGAAAGAGGAGAGTGAAAAAGTTGGCTTAAAGCTCAACATTCAGAAAATGAAGATCATGGCATCTGGTCCCATCACTTCATGGCAGATAGATGGGGAAACAATGGAAACAGTGTCAGACTTTATTTTTCTGGGCTCCAAAATCATTGCAGATGGTGATTGCAGCCATGAAATTAAAAGACGCTTACTCCTTGGAAGGAAAGTTATGACCAACCTAGACAGCATATTGAAAAGCAGAGACATTACTTTGCCAACAAAGGTCTGTCTAGTCAAGGCTATGGTTTTTCCAGTGGTCATGTATGGATGTGAGAGTTGGACTGTGAAGAAAGCTGAGCACCGAAGAATTGATGCTTTTGAACTGTGGTGTTGGAGAAGACTCTTGAGAGTCCCTTGGACTTCAAGGAGATCCAACCAGTCCATCCTAAAGGAGACTACTCCTGGGTGTTCATTGGAAGGACTGATGCTGAAGCTGAAACGCCAGTATTTTGGCCACCTCATGCAAAGAGTTGAGTCATTGACTCCCTGATGCTGGGAGGGATTAGGGGCAGGAGGAGAAGGGGACGACAGAGGATGAGATGGCTGGATGGCATCACCGACTCGATGCACATCAGTTTGGGTAAACTCCGGGAGTTGGTGAGGGACAGGGGGGCCTGGCGTGCTGTGATTCATGGGGTTGCAGAGTCGGACATGACTGAGAGACTGAACTGAACTGAATGTGGATATGTGTAGCTTCAGTTAATTTAACTGCTGTATAACAGTTCAATACATATATTGTAATTTTTCTGTTCATTTGATTGATAGATATTTACCTTTTTCTGAATTTTTTGCTATTATTGTTATTGTTGTAATTAATACTTTTGTATGTCTGTGTATATACATATGTGTGTGAGAGTTCCTTAGAATATATATATATACACAATGGAATTTCTGAGTTGAAGACCTATGTTATTGATTATTATTAATTAGTAATTTACTCGGACAAGGCAATGGCACCCCACTCCAGTACTCTTGCCTGGAAAATCCCATGGATGGAGGAGCCTGGTAGGCTGCAGTCCATGGGGTCGCTAAGAGTCAGACACGACTGAGCGACTTCACTTTTCACTTTCATGCATTGGAGAAGGAAATGGCAACCCACTCCAGTGTTCTTGCCTGGAGAATCCCAGGGACAGGGGAGCCTGTTGGGCTGCCATCTATGGGGTCGCACAGAGTCGGACACGACTGAAGCAACTTAGCAGCAGCAGCAGTAATTAACTACCATATGTGATAGCTCCCTTTGCTCCCTTTTATTGCTGACACTTATTTGCAAACTTTTGCGATATGATAACTGTGTAATAACTATTCACTATTGTTTAGTTTTAATTCCTTTGTTACTGGTGAGTTTAAGTATTCTTCTTCTGTATAAAACAAATTTATTTATTTATGGCCACACCACACGGCTTGTGGGATCTTAGTTCCCTGACCCGAACTGAACCCAGGCCCACAGCAGTGAAAGCTGGAGTCCTAACCCCTGGATTGCCAGGCAACTCCCTTCTTGTGTCTGTTAACTGTATTTTCTCTTCTCTAAATCGCCTGCTCATATGTTTTACTCATTTTTCTATGGTAATTTCTTCTCTTTAGAAATTGTATTTGTGACTTCTTTAAAAATGCAGATTTTAATTCTTCGTTAGCTTTATGCATCAAAAATACCAAATTTTAACTTTTAATGGGGTCAAATTTATCAACATTTTCCTTATTATTATTATTTTTTTTTTTGGTGTGTGGGAAATCATAAAGATTTCCTGTGTTGCCTTCTAAAAGCTTAACCTCTTTGATTTTACACATTTAGAATTGATTGTTTTGTGTGGAGAATAAAGTGTATCTATTTTCCAAATGATATCACCTTTTGTTAGGTCTTCATTCAGGTGGCCTAATGCCACCTCCAGGTCTTTATTTGTTAGGTGGCCTAATGCCACCTCCATTGTATATCGAGTTTCCTAGGTTGTATGAGTCTGTTTTTGGACTCTCTAAACGGACAACTATCTGTGTGTATACACTTGTGAGTGTGTGTAATCCTAAGGCAATATTTCTTTTAATTACTATAGATTTGTATTTATTTATTTGTGATCCTCTGTTCATTTTATAAACTTAACATCTGCTTATCAAATTCACAAAAAATTGTATTAGAATATTGACTGAAATTGTATTCAATTTATAGATTTGGGTAGAATTAGCATCTTGATAATATTGTCTTTTGTCCATGAACTTGGCATTTATTTCTTAGTGTTTATTATATCCTTTCTTAATGTTTCATGATTTTCCAATAAATGTGTCTTATACATTTTTGCTGCATTTACATAATTATATATTCATCTATTTATACATAGATTCTTATGGTTTTCATTGCTGTTGTGAGTAGGCTCTATTTTTCTATTATAATCTCTGGTAGTTGCCAGTAGAAATATAAATTATTAGTTTTAAAATATTACTGATATTTCTAATCAGTTATAACAATTTTTAGAAGTCTTAGATTGGCTTTCCACATAGAAAACCATCAATTGGGAATAAAGACAGTTTTACATTTTCTTTTCCAATTATTACTAGTTTTATTCTTCTCTCTCATTGCATTACCCATGACTTCCCCTATGGTGTTAAATCCAGGTGATGATGGTAGAGATCCTGTCTCACTCCTGAATTATTGTTTATGCTTCTCAAGTTGTGCCATTAATTATGATATTTAATAGGTTTTCTGGATCACATTTAATAATATAGATTATGAAATTAAGGAAATGTTTCTTATTCCCAATTTTTTTTCAGCATGAATAGGTATTGACTTTTATCAAACATCTTTTCAGCATCACTTGAAATATCCACTTTTCTGTTTTAATCAATTAATGTGATTTATTACACTAGTAGTCTTCAGATGTCAAATCATACTTTCATTTCATTTGGCATTAAGGGTATACTATTCCAAAGTAAGGGTTCCCCAGTGGCTCAGTAAAGAATCTGCCTCCAGTGCAGGAGCCACAGAATATGCAGGTTCAATCCCTGGGTTGAGAAGATTCCCCTGGAGGAGGGCATGGCAACCCACTCCAGTATTCTTGCCTGGAGAATTCCATGGACAAAGAAGCCTGGCAGGCTACAGGGTCGCAAGGAGTCAGACACAACTGAAGCAATTTAGCACAGACACACTCATTCCAAAGTCAAAATACATTATGGGGTTTCCCTTCTCTTTTCTTTTAAACATTTTTGTAAACAAATCCCTTGAATGTTTTGGAAAATTTCATCCATAAAACACTCGAGACTTGTGCCTCTTGGAAGCCTTTTGATTACCAATTCAATTTCTTTAAACTTTTGTTTTTTTGCATATTAAAGCGTTCTATTTCCTCTTAAGTCACTTTTGGTAATTAATTTTCTAGACATTTATTAAGTTCATTTAAATTTTCAAATCTATTAGCAGGGAATTCATGTTAGCGATTTTTTAAAAAACTCTGCTATCCTAAGATTGTGTCTCTCTTTTTGTTCTAAATATTGCTGATTTGTCTTTTCTCTTTTTTTCTTGATTATTCTTACTGTAGATTTATTTTATTAATATTTACAAAGCCCATTTTCTATGCTATTGATACTATATTTCTTTGTGTTCTATTAGCTCCTGTTGCTATGTTGCTAAGTCGCTTCAGTCGTGTCTGACTCTGTGCGACCCCATAGACCGCAGGCCACCAGGCTCCCCCATCCCTGGGATTCTCCAGGCAAGAACACTAGAGTGGGTTGCCATTTCCTTCTCCAATGCATGAAAGTGAAAAGTGAAAGTGAAGTCGCTCAGTCGTGTCTGACTCTTAGCGACCCCATGGACTGCAGCCTACCAGGCTCCTCTGTCCATGGGATTTTCCAGGTAAGAGTACTAACCTTATTCTTTTCTTCCTTCTATTGTCTTTGATATGAAATTAATATCCTGTCTTGCTTTGTGAGTTTCTAATTATCTTTTGATCTTAAATTTTTTTTTACAACGTGGCTTTAAAGCTATAATTTCAGTCTAACTCATCTCACTGGTTTTCATTGTGTGCCATTTTAATCGTTATCCATTGGAAATAGTTAACCTTTCCATTTTAATTCTGTCTTTATTCCATGAGTTATTTAGGATTTCATTAAAAAATTTCCAAACATATGGAGTTCCCTGGCGACCTAGTGGTTAGGATCCCACAGTTTCATTGCCATGGCCTTGGTTCAATCCCAGGTCGGGGAACTGAGATCCCATGAGCTGCGTGGCCCAAAAAAAAAAAAAAAAAAATTCCAAACATACATATCTTATTCTTGCTTTCTATTCTATTAATAATTGAACCAAGATCAGAGAATATGGTTTGTCATATTTATCCTTTGAAATCACTTGAAGCTATCTGTGAAATCTGGAGAAGGCAATGGCACCCCACTCCAGTACTATTGCTTGGAAAATCCCATAGACCGAGGAGCCTGGTAGGCTGCAATCCATGGGGTCGCTAAAAGTCGGACACGACTGAGCGACTTCACTTTCACTTTCACGCACTGGAGAAGGAAATGGCAGCCCACTCCAGTGTTCTTGCCTGGAGAGTCCCAGGGACGGGGGAGCGTGGTGGGCTGCCGTCTATGGGGTTGCACAGAGTCGGACACGACTGAAGAGACTTAGCATTAGCATCTTTGAAATCTCAGATATATTTAATTTTTATAAAATTTTTATCTGGAATAAAAATTACATCTCCATGTTGAGGGTAGAGAAGTCTTTTATATGAACATGTGCTCCAAAGAAAGTTGACTCTAATAGCTGAGATTACAGTTTTTGTAATTATTAAAAATTGGGACTTTTCTCTACCATCTGTCTTTTTCATCTTCCCTTTCTTTTCTTTTTCTGCGCCTGCTATTTCCTTCCTTTGAGGTATTAATGAATTTTTCTATATTTCCTTTCTCAAATTGTTTGAAAACTCTAGGTGTCACTTCCATTCTTTTGAAACATTCATACTTAAGTATACATTGCTTTTGTATACTTGTGTATACATTTTTAGGGGCTTCCCTGGTGGCTCAGATGGTAAAGAATCTGCCTGCAATGCAAGAGACCGGGGTTTGATTCCCGGGTTGGGAGGACCCCCTGAAGAGGAAACGGCAACCCACTCCAGTATTCTTGCCTGCAGAATCCCATGGACAGAGACACCTGGGGGCTACAGGTCATGAGGTCGCAAAGAGTTGGACTCACCTGAGCGGCTGACACTTCTACTTTCATATATTTTTTGTAACAAAGTCTATAGTTACTCAGCGTGTCTTTCCTCTTCTCAAACATGACAGAGAATTTCTCAAATGTTGACAACTTTTATAAAAGAATAATCCTCTCTCCTGCCTCGCTGTCCCTTGGTCTAAGATTGGTATCTGGTGCAGTGCCACTGACTGCCATATAGGTAATTTTAAATTTTGTAGTAACCAATTTTTTTTAAAAAAGGGAAGAGTGAAAATAATTTTAATATATATTTCCTTTAAGTCATATCCAAAATATTATCATTTCAATATGCAACCAATACAAAAATCATTGAGATATGTTACATTACAGCGTCTTCACAATCTGGGATGTGTTTTACTCTTTGTGTGTGCATGCTCAGTTGTATCTGACTCTGCAACCCCACGGATTGTGGCCCGCCAGGCTCCTCTGTCCATGGAATTTTCTAAGCAAGAATACTGGAATGGGTTGCCATTTCCTTCTCCAGGGACTCTTCCTGACCCAGGGATCAAACCCATGTCTTCTGCATCTCCTGCATTGGCAGATGGATTCTTTACCACTGAGCCACCTGGAAAGTCCCATTTTACACTTCATCGTATACTTAATCTGCACCGAAGAATTGATGCTTTTGAACTGTGGTGTTGGAGAAGACTCTTGAGAATCCCTTGGACTGCAAGGAGATCCAACCAGTCCATTCTGAAGGAGATCAGCCCTGGGATTTCTTTGGAAGGAATGATGCTAAAGCTGAAACTCCAGTATTTGGCCACCTCATGCGAAGAGTTGACTCATTGGAAAAGACTCTGATGCTGGGAGGGATTGGGGGCAGGAGGAGAAGGGGACGACAGAGGATGAGATGGCTGGATGGCATCACCGACTCCATGGACGTGAGTCTGAGTGAACTCCGGGAGTTGGTGATGGACAGGGAGGCCTGGTGTGCTGCGATTCATGGGGTCGCAAAGAATCGGACACGACTGAGCGAATGAACTGAACTGAACTGAATATACTTAATCAATTCAAATTAGCCACAGTTCAAGTGGTCAGTGGTCACTGAGAGCTAGTGACTACTGTATTGGATATCTCAGGTGTACAGTTTTTATTTTTACCTATTTCAAACATAAAATTTACCTATACTCATTAATTGTAGTTATTGTATATGCAAATATATATTATATAGTATGCTCTGTGTGTGTGTATATATATACATGTAGTATAGCTGTATATTATATCCTTCCCTGATAGCTCAGTTGCTAAAGAATCCACCTGCAATTCAGGAGACCTTGGTTCAATTCCGGGGTCGGGAAGATCCGCTGGAGAAGGGATAGGCTACCCACTCCAGTATTCTTGGGCTATGTATGTTATGTAGCTAATGTCAGCTTCACCAACAAACCAACCCGTTTTAGTTCTCATTATTATTTCTTAGGGCTTCCCTGGTGGCTCAGAGGTTAAAGCGTCTGCCTCCAATGCGGGAGACCTGGGTTTGATCCCTGGGTCAGGAAGATCTCCCGGAGAAGGAAACGATAACCCACTCCAGTATTCTTACCTGCAGAATCCTGTGGACGGAGAATCCTGGTAGGCTACAGACAACGGGGTTGCAAAGAGTCGGACAAGACTGAGCGACTTCACTTACTCATTTCATTATTTCTTAAATCTGACGTCTTCCCTCTGGGTTTGCTCGTCTTTTTGTTCACTCACGTCATTATCGTTCTCTGGCTGAGGGACTGTTAAATATAGTCTTAAAATTTCTTGTCAGTCTGAATGACCTACTTTGTCCTCACCCTTGAGTAACTATGATTCTGGGCTGACAATCCCCTTCCCTCAGGGCTTTGAAGGCGTGGTGTCTCCTGCCTTCAAGCGGGGAGCCTGGCTCCTGCCCCCTGACTTGGGGAGGGTGCTTCCAGGGCCCTTTATGTGAAGGAGCTGAACTCTGCTTGTCTGGATGAGCGAAACCTCAGCAGGCCCAGCGGCCCCACTTTCCATATTCCTTCCTATTTCTCTTCAGTTCTGACCTGTGGTGATACTTATTTTTGAATTAGCTATGCTCTTCTAGTATTCTTTTTTATTTTTTATCCATCATTGATGAGGAAAGTGTCAAAGTAGGAGCTAATAGAACCACCTTGTCCAGAGATCAACAACTTTGTTCAAGCAGAATCTCAAGTATTTTATTTACAGTTTTGTTGCATTTGTAATTTTGATCCTTTCCTTCATGGTAGGACATAGGAAAGATACTGATTTTTGCATATGTATTTGTAATTACCCATCTTCCTTCCTAACTAATTCTGCTTGGCTTTTCAGTCAATTTTGTAGATAAAAAGTAAAATAATTTGCAAGCAATGTGCTCTTCTTTGTTTAGACGTGATTTCTGTAATTTCCAATTTCTTATTTTATTACATGGGTTGGATCTTTCGTATTAATAAACAGTAGTGATAGCTAAAATCCATGTCTTGTCCCTGACTTTAAAGAAGATTTATCTTTTGTCTCATCATCAAATGTGATCGTGGAATTTGATCCAAAATAAATACTCTTGATTAGGTTAAAGGAGTATCCTTTTATTTCCAGTGTACTGTCTTTAAAACAAATCAGAAACAACTGTAAAATTCTTTTTTGGGGGGGAGGTGGTAAAGTTCTTAGTTTCCCTCAAGATATTCATATGTTTTGACTTATTATTGTACTAATATATATTGATTTCATAAGATTGAATCATCCTTCACTCCTGGAATAAGCCTTATTTGGTCATAGAGTATTATTCTTTTAATATACTGCCGGATTCCATTAGTAATATTTTAGTTAGACTTTTAGATTAAAATAACAAGTGAGATTAGCCTTGTAGTTTTTCTTTTTGTGCTTTCTTTGGGTTTGATTTGAGAGTTATGCAGACTTTGTAAAATTAACTGGGAAGCCTTCCATCTTTTCCTATGCTCTGAGAGAGTTTAAACAGCATGGGAATTATCTGTTCCTTGAAAGTTTGAAAGAATTCATCTGTGAAACCATCAGATTATTGTTTCCAAGTTGTTATTTTTACATTGTGAATCCTCCATTTCACAAGTAATTTTTAACATTTGCAATTGGTTATTTAAGGAGACTTGCACCAATTATACTGAACCTTTAACAGTGTTACTTAACCCTTTCTTTGTCTGGTGTAACTGCCCTCTGACATTTATCTCAAACTTTTCCATTTGTAAGCTGTTACTTAATTGAATTATATTTTAAGATTCTCCAAGGAAGAATATATATGTTCAACTCCCTTGCTCATGTGATCATATCTCTCCTTCCTACATGACATATCAATTTCCTGAGAGTAATTCTTGGGGTATAATATCTTCTTCTGAAAACCATGTAAAACTTTTCATCTGACATTTATTACAGCAGTATAGAATTCTAAAAGTCTTGGATTCATTCCTTTGAAGATAACCTGTTTTTAAAATATATATATATATATTATTCTTGGATCTTTAGAAGATTTTTATCTGCATCCAATAATGTAAAAATTCTAAGGTATGCTTATACTTGGGTCATTGCTTATTGATTTTTGCCTTGAACGTTGTTAACTCCTTTAGTATGCATTCCTACATCTTTTTTTCCCGTGGCTTTTTAATGTATTTTAATTATATGTATTTTGCATACATATACAGCTCTTGCTTTAGTTCCAGTTCTCATTTTTCATGACAAATAATCCTTAGGCTTGATTATTTGTTTGTACTACAGATATTTGAGGGGGGCTTATTTGGCAAAGGACTCTGATCTAGGTTCATGCACATAACTTGCAATTTTTCTCGTACATTTCTTTTCAGATTTTTTTCCTCTATACTCTGGTTTGATGCACTGATACACTTTCAGTTTCTTTAGAGTTCTTTCTTATCTCAATCATATTTCTTTTCACCTCATTTTGTTACCCTTTCATCTTTTCCTGTCATATTCTTAAGAGTACTTGTTTCTGTTTTTGCATTCTTTGGCAAATAACAAGATAAATGAGTCTCCTGCATTTGCACTAAACCTTCTTCAGAGGTTATGTTCTGCCCCTGAATCTTTGGGTTCAGTTTCCTTTCTTCTCACTCTGCTGTCTCCTCTCATAGACCTCATTTGGTTGATTTCCTTTACTCTGGAATCTATGAATAATAGCTGTGTTGACTCAGAACTTGCCAAAAGACTTTGAGACTCTCTCTCTGCACTCTCTCTTCAGACCTGCTGGTGTGCTCAGTTCTCAGCGGGGGGTGATGTCTATCGTTCCTCCTCACTGCTCCACCCCTTTTGGGAACTGCCCACTCCTCTTCTTGAGGCTGGCCCTCCTGTAATCCATCCACAGTGCCAAGTTTTTACCCCGTCACCCGCCTCCAGGCCACACTGCGGGCACCTGGCCGGGCCATTCACTCTTTCATTGGAAGTTTTGAAATTATTAGGGTAAGGAGAGGTCTGTTTCTCTTTGGTTCACTGAAGCTGTGATGCAAATTTTAGGAGGGGTCTCAGTCATGTTTTCTATCGTGTGGACTGGAGAAGTGCAGAAAACTGCTTCGGAGAGAGAAAAAGAGACGAGTCAAGCAGATGAACAGGGAGAAAGAGAGATGAGAAGGGACTTGTCATTATGGGAAGGGGCATCAAAAGCACCCAGAGGTGTTATTACTGGAGTCTGGAAATATCAGCATAAACTCATGGGGAATATATACAGTCTCCACATAGTTATGGTGACGATTATATAGAGATCGTCTCCTTGGGGAAATGAACAAGTTTAGGCAGGGGCAAGGAAAGTACAAAATGAGCCTGAACTATCTTATTGTGGTAGGAAGTAAGGTAAAGGGAGCATGTGAAAGAAACAGGGGCCAGGTGAAGGGTTCCAACTAACCAGATTCAGGGCAATATTGAAATCATTAGGGGTCCTTTCCAGGGCTCTGAACAGCTCCGTCTGGCACCACAGTCCTTGCTGTCTCAGTGCAGGAAGAAATTCAGCAAAAGGCAACGTGATAGACAAGAAGTGATTTGTTAGAATAGGGTGCTTGTAAGGTTCACAAACAGACAGGCAAGGCTTAGGCTGCCCCCGATTACTCAGTGGGTTACATTTTTATAACCAAATGAAGAGGGAGAATTGGGGTGGGGAGAAGACCTTTGTCTTTCTTGAGTAGACATCATGCTTCCAACATCAGTTCTTACCCCCCTACCCCCACCCCAGGTAGGGTCAGGAAGTTTTCTTGTTCCTATATGGTCAGGCCAGGACTGTAATAACACTTTGGAAAAATTATGTCAGGTCTCATTACAACGAGGGTCTTTCATTTTGAAAAGTCATCTTCTGAAATGATTAATTTTTGTGTACACCAAGCATGTCCTGGGGGATCGTTAACTTGATGAACGTCTCTGGGTGGGTTGTAGGCCTTATTCTCATTTATTGCTTCATTTTGGCGGGGGGGGGGGCATTGTACAAAGAAAATATCTTAAGGGCCAAGGAGCACATTTTGGCTGTCATTAACTCACTGAGCTCACTGGGCAGGATGCAGGTCTCACGCCACCATTGTTTCATTGTTTGGGGTATGTCTTGTGCTTCTGTTGCTAGGTTTTGCTACTAAGCAAGTTATCTTGATTTTATTGTTAAGCGACCCAATCTGGCTTTGATGACAAGTGACTTGTTTTGCTTTATGAGTCAAGCAAGCCCACATTTCAGAATTTTCCCATTACGTTCTTCAGTAATCATTAGTCTTATTGTCCCAAAACCCCCTAAAGTTCTCTGCCTACACCCTAATGGGGTTTCTATAAGATTTCCTATAATCCTACAGGAAATTAATCCTGAATATTCGGTGGAAGGACTGATGCTGAAGTGGAAGCTCCAATACGTTGGCCACCTGATGCATAAAGCCGATTCATTGGAAAAGACCCTGATGCTGTGAAAGATTGAGGGCAAGAGGAGAAGAGGGTGGCAGGTGATGAGATAGATAGGTTAGGGTGGCAGGTTAGATAGCATCACCGATTCAATGGACATGAATTTGAGCACACTTCAGGAGATAGTGAAAAACAGGGAAGCCGAGCATGCTGCAGCCCACGGGGTCACAAAGAGTTAGACATAACTTAGCGACTGAACAAATAGGGTTTCTAAGCTAATTGTTTGATTACCCTACTCTATCCCTATCAATATGAGCATTAAAATAAACAATGAAAGCCTTGGGTTAAAATCTACTGAATAATAAAGAAAGCCTAAATCCACAGCAGTGTAAGAAACAAATTGAGGAGAAAGGAAATCTCTTCTGATAAGCAGAACGCCAACTGACAGTAGCAGTTAGCAGACATCAGAAATGTAGTTGATATAGGTAGGGAGTGGTCATTGACTCCTAAGGCTGGTGGGAGGAAGTTTCATGTGAGAAGTGGAATATGGATGTAATATCAGAATATCTCCCAGCAAAATGCTAATCAAATACAAAGGAAGATATGGTGATTTGTACAATGGAGAAAATCAAATCAGCAGATACCAACTTGAGCGGATCATCAAGGCCAACATGACCATCACTAGAACTAGTCAACAATTTTTCTATTGATGTGATGTTTGTTGTTCAATTGCTAAGTCATGTCCGACTCTTTGTGACCCCACGAACTGTAGCATGCCAGGCTCCTCTGTCCTCTACTATCTCCTGGAATTTGCTCAAATTCATGTCCATTGAATCAGTGATTCAATCTATCTCATTCTCTGCCACCCCTTCTCCTTTTGCCTTCAATCCTTCCCAACATCAGGGTCTTCTCCAATGAGTCAGCTCTTTGCATTAGGTGGCCAAAATATTGGAGCTTCAGCTTCAACAATATTCAAGGTTGATTTCATTTAGGATTGACTGGTTTGATCTCCTTGCAGTCCAAAGGACTCTCAAGACTCTTTTCCAGCACCATAATTTGAAAGCATCAATTCTTCGGCACACAGCCTTTATGGTCCAACTCTCACATCTATACATGACTACTGGAAAAACCATAGCTTTGATTATATGGACCTTTGTCAGCAAAGTGATGTCTCTGCTTTTTAATATGTTACCTGGGTTTGTCATAGCTTTCCTTCCAAGGATCAAGTGTCTTTGGGTTTCTTGGCTGCAGTCACCGTCCACAGTGATTTTGGAGCCCAAGAAAACAAAATCTGTCACTGTTTCCACTTTTCCCCTTATATTTGCCATGAAGTGATGAGACCAGGTGCCATGATCTTACTTTTCTGAATGTTGAGTTTCAAGTCAGCTTTTTCATTCTCCTCTTTCACTCTCATTAAGATGTTCTTTAGTTCTTCTTCACTTTCTGCCATTAGAGTGCTATCATCTGCATATCTGAAGTTGTTGATATTTCTTCCAGCAATCTTGATTCCAGCTTGTGATTCATCTAGCCTGGTATTTCACATGATGTACTCTGCGTGTAAGTTAAATAAGCAGAGGGACAATATATAATATGTGATGTAAGATATACCGAAAAGAGAGCAGTGTAATTTTTGTGGTTATTTCCCAGAGTTTTAAAGTAATTATGGCAATTGTCTTCTACACTTCTGTTGAGAAGTCTGATGCCAATGCTATGCCCTTATATGAAAGCTGCTTTTTCTCTATAAAGTTTTTGGGATCTTTTAGCATGTGTTCTAAAACATCAGGATGATATATATCCTAAGGCATATATATCAGTACTTTCAGCCACTCTTCTGGGTACTTTGAGGGGCCTTTTAACATGCAAATTCAACTTTCTAGAATCATTTTTTTAAGTTTTCATTTCCTAGTTTTCTCTAGTCTGTCAGATTTTGAACTTCTTAGATTAATACTTTAATTCCTTTTTTTCCCCCCTCTCTCTGATTTTTTTCTGCTCTCTCCTCCCCTTGCTCTTAAAAAGAAACCTTTTGGGTTCAGTCCAAGATGGTGACAAAGGAGGCTCCTGAACTCACATTCCCTTCTGGATATACTGAGTCTAAATCTGCACGCAGAGCAACTCCCTCTGGAAGAAATCTAGAAGCCAGCTGAGAGACTCCTACACATCGAGTGAAAGAGAAAACACCCACTGTGAAATGGATAGGGAAGGTTGAGACATAAGTCTCACTATAATCACAGTCAGGAGGGAACTCACCACTCCAGCTTCTCCCTGAAGACTGAAGGGTTTGGACACACATCAGAAGTCCCAGCTTTTCAGACTTCCACTTGAGGGGCCCCCAAACACCTATCTCTGAAGGTTCACTGGACTTGCATCCATGAGATCCGCACGACTACACACAAAAAAACAGCTCTTAATGGGCTTACTGATACCCAGATAATCATCCCCCTGGGCTCGGTGAAGAGATTAGCAGGCAGAAATGCTCTTTTCCCATTATTTCCCTGAAGAGGCTTATTTGTATACTTTCTAAGCTGCTGCCTGAGGGTCAGACTTCTAGGACACCTTCACTTCAGGGCTGATGACAATCTTTCCCAGAGACAGGGAAGGTGCTGACTCCACATTCTCCCTTTGGCTTGCTCCAGGTCACCTGTGCCTTTCTGGGAGTCTGTGCACATGTCTGGCACCTGGGCTTCTGTGGCTGTCACCCAGAGGATGCACCCTTTGAATGCCTGGCTCTGGTGGCCAATGGGGCTCATGTTTGCAGGTCCCACAAGATGTGGCAAACAAATAAACATTTTTTAACTGGCTACCAGCCCCCTCCCCATCCCACTCCCCACCCACCCAGGGCTCAGTGCTGGAGTTGAAAGAAATGCTCACCCTCCAGCCTTCCTCTGAAAGAATTCTATTTGCATATTATAAAAGCTGCTACCTGAGGGTTCATCTTCCAATCAGTTTGCATCTAAGTGATGACTCTGATCCTTCGGGACTCTGACAGATCTTGGCAAAGCATCACCTACTGAGAGTTACTAAGAACAAAGGTGGTTCAGACAATCACAAAGGTTTAGAGACAACCAAGAGTGCAAAATGGGCTAAACAATAGGATCCATTTCCTACATTCTTTCCACTCTGGCAAGACTGGGAGAGGTGGCTGTCTTATGCAGAAATCAACACAAAAAATCAAGGAAAATGAAGAAGCAGAGGAATAGGTTCCAAATAAAGGTAAAGAATGAAGATAGCTTAAGGAACTTACGTGACATCATTAAGTGAACCAATATTCACATTAAAGTTTTCACAGGAAGAGAAGAGGGAGAGAGTAAGAAGCAGAAAGCTTTTTCAAAGAAGCAAATGCTAAAAACTTCCCACCCCACTCCAGTACTCTTGCCTGGAAAATCCCATGGATGGAGGAGCCTGGTGGGCTGCAGTCCATGGGGTCGCTAACAGTTGGATACAACTAAGCGACTTCACTTTCAGTTTTCACTTTTATGCATTGGAGAAGACAATGGCAACCCACTCCAGTGTTCTTGCCTGGAGAATCCCAGGGATGGGGGAGCCTGGTGGGCTGCCGTCTCTGGGGTCGCACAGAGTCAGACACGACTGAAGCGACTTAGCAGCAGCAGCAACCTAGGGGAACAGACATCCTAATCCAGGAAGCCTAAAGAATTCCAAATAAGAGGAATACAAAGAGACCCACACGGAGAAACATTATAACTAAATTGTCAAAAGTTAGAGCTAAAAAGAGACTCTTAAAGATAGCAAGAAAGAAATAACTTGTTATATGCAAGAACACCCTCATCACACTATTGACAGATTTTTCAGCAGAAATTTTACAGGTCAGAAGGAAACTGCATGGTATAGTCAGTGTTGAAAGAAAAAAACTTCCCAACCAAGAATACTCTACCTGATAAAAGTGTCATTCAGAACTGAAGCAGAAGTACATTGCTTCCCAGACAAGCCAAAAATAAAAGAGTTCATCAACACTAGACAAGCCTTATAAGGAATGTTAAAGGAATTTTAAAAACTGAGATAATGGACACTAATTAGTAACAGAAAAACATATGAAAATATAAATCTCATTGTTAAAAGTAAATATATAGTTTAGATTCAGAATGCTCTAATGTTATATGGTGGTGGATAAGTCACCTATAAATCTAATATAAAAGTTAAAAGATAAAAGTATTAAAATAAATCAAACCACAATATTAGTTAATGGGTACACAAGGTAAACAGATGTAAATTGTGACATCATAAACGGTTGGGAGAGGAGAGTAAGAATGTTGTGCTTTAGTATGTGTTAGAAGTTAAGATGTTATCAGCTTAAAATAGATTGTTACAAATGTAAGATATTTTATGTAGGCCATATGGTAACCACAAGCAAAAATCTATGGTAAACATGCAAAAGATAAAAAGCATCCCACTAAGTATCCCACTACAGAAAATTGTCAAATCACAAAAGAAGAGATCTAGTGAAGAAGAAAGAAACAAAGGATTTACAAAATAGACAGAAGATAAATAATAAAATGGAAACAGAAAGTTTATATCTATCACTTACTTTACATGTTCAGTTCAGTCCCGTCACTCAGTTGTGTCCGACTCTTTGTGACCCCATGAATCGCAGCACGCCAGGCCTCCCTGTCCATCACCAACTCCCGGAGTTCACTCAGACTCACGTCCATCGAGTCAGTGATGCCATCCAGCCATCTCATCCTCTGTCATCCCCTTCTTCTCCTGCCCCCAATCCCTCCCAGCATCAGAGTCTTTTCCAGTGAGTCAACTCTTCGCATGAGGTGGCCAAAGTACTGGAGTTTCAGCTTTAGCATCATTCCTTCCAAAGAACACCCAGGACTGGTCTCCTTCAGAATGGACTGGTTGGACCTCCTTGCAGTCCAAGGGACTCTCAAGAGTCTTCTCCAACACCACAGTTTAAAAGCAATTCTTTGGCACTCAGCTTTCTTCATAGTCCAACTCTCACATCCATACATGACTACTGGAAAAACCATGGCCTTGACTAGACGTACCTTTGTTACTTTAAATGTAAAAGGACTAAATTCTCCAGTCAAAAGACAGAGTGGCTGCTGAATGAATAAAAAATCAAGGCCCTACCATAAGCTGTCTATGAGAGACTCACTTCAGCTTAAGGACACACACAGACTAAAAGTGAAGGGATGGAAAAAGATACTCCATGCAAATGGAAACCAAAATAAAGCAAGGATAGCGTGCTGGCTGTGAGGGACCGCACAGAAGCATGGCTGAGAGGAGCTACCCCTCGCCCAAGGTCAGGGGTGGTGACCGAGAGTGCCTGGCTGCGTCGGCACAGGAGCAGCCGAGAGGAGCTACCCCATGTGCGAGGTTGGGGTGGTGACTGAGAGGAGCAACCCCACGTCCAAGGTCATGGGAGGTGGCCAAGAGGAGCAACCCCACGTCCAAGGTCAGGAGGGGTGGCCGTGAGAAGATACCCCTCATCCAAGGTAAGGAGCAGCGGCTGCGCTTTGCTGGTGCAGCCGTGAAGAGATACCCCACGTCCAAGGTAAGAGAAACCCAAGTAAGATGGTAGGTATTGTGAGAGGGCATCAGAGGGCAGACACACTGAAACCATAATCACAGAAAACTAGTCAATCTGATCACACAGACCACAGCCTTGTCTAACTCAATGAAACTAAGCCATGCCCTGTGGGGCTACCCAAGACGGGAGGGTCATGGTCGAAAAGTCTGACAGAATGTGGTCCACTGGAGAAGGGAATGGCAAACCACTTCAGTATTCTTGCCTTGAGAACCCCATGAACAGTATGAAAAGGCAAAATGATAGGATACTTGAAAGGGGAACTTCCCGGGTCGGTAGGTGCCCAATATGCTACTGGAGATCAGTGGAGAAATAACTCCGGAAAGAATGAAGGGATGGAGCCAAAACAAAAAGAATACCCAGCTGTGGATGTGACTGGTGATAGAAGCAAGGTCCGATGCTATAAAGAGCAATATTGCATAGGAACCCGGAATGTCAGGTCCATGAATCAAGGCAAATTGGAAGTGGTCAAACGGGAGATGGCAAGAGTGAATGTCGACATTCTAGGAATCAGCGAACTAAAATGGACTGGAATGGGTGAATTTAACTCAGATGGCCATTATATCTACTACTGTGGGCAGGAATCCCTTAGAAGAAATGGAGTAGCCATCATGGTCAACAAAAGAGTTCAAAATGCAGTACTTGGATGCAATCTCAAAAATGACAGAATGATCTCTATTTCCAAGGCAAACCATTCAATATCACAGTAATCCAAGCCTATGCCCCAACCAGTAACGCTGAAGAAGCTGAAGTTGAATGGTTCTATGAAGACCTACAAGACCTTTTAGAACTAACACCCAAAAAAGATGTCCTTTTCATTATAGGGGACTGGAATGCAAAAGTAGGAAGTCAAGAAACACCTGGATGCTACTGCTACTAAGTCGCTTCAGTTGTGTCCGACTCTGTGCAACCCCATAGACAGCAGCCCACCAGGCTCCCTTGTCCCTGGGATTCTCCAGGCAAGAACACTGGAGTGGGTTGCCATTTCCTTCTCCAATGCATGAAAGTGAAAAGTGAAAGGGAAGTCGCTCAGTCTTGTCCGACCCTCAGCAACCCCATGGACTGCAGCCTTCCAGGCTCCTGCATCCATGGGATTTTCCAGGCAAGAGTACTGGAGTGGGGTGCCACTGCCTTCTCTGAGAAACACCTGGAGTAACAGGCAAATTTGGCCTTGGAATATGGAATGAAGCAGGGCAAAGGCTAATAGAGTTTTGTCAAGAGAAAGCACTGGCCATAACAAACACTCTCTTCTAACAACACAAGAGAAGACTCTACACATAGACATCACCAGATGGTCAGCACTGAAATCAGATTGATTATATTCTTTGCAGCCAAAGATGGAGAAGCTCTATACAGTCAGCAAAAACAAGACCAGGAACTGACTGTGGCTCAGATCATGAACTCCTTATTGCCAAATTCAGATTTAAATTGAAGAAAGTGGGGAAAACCACTAGACCATTCAGATATGATCTAAATCAAACCCCTTATGATTATACAGTCGAAGTGGGAAATAGATTTAAGGGACTAGATCTGATAGACAAAGTGCTTGATGAACTATGGATGGAGGTTCGTGACATTGTACAGGAGACAGGGATCAAGACCATCCCCATGGAAAAGAAATGCAAAAAAGCAAAATGGCTGTCTGAGGAGGCCTTACAAATAACTGTGAAAAGAAGAGAAGTGAAAAGCAAAGGAGAAAAGGAAAGTTATAAGCATCTGAATGCAGAGTTCCAAACAATAGCAAGAAGAGATAAGAAAGCCTTCTTCAGCAATCAATGCAAAGAAATAGAGGAAAACAACAGAATGGGAAAGACTAGAGATTTCTTCAAGAAAATTAGAGATACCAAGGGAACATTTCATGCAAAGATGGGCTTGATAAAGGACAGAAATAGTATGGACCTAACAGAAGCAGAAGATATTAAGAAGACATGACAAGAATACACAGAAGAACTGTACAAAAAAGAGCTTCATGACCCAGATAATCACGATTGTGTGATCACTCACCTAGAGCCAGACATCCTGGAATGTGAAGTCAAGTGGGCCTTAGGAAGCATTACTGTGAACAAAGCTAGTGGAGGTGATGAATTCCAGTTGAGCTATTTCAAATCCTGGAAGATGATGTTGTGAAAGTGTTGCACTCAATATGCCAGCAAATTTGGAAAACTCAGCAGTGGCCACAGGACTGGAAAAGGTCCGTTTTCATTCCAATCCCCCAAAAAAGCAATGCCAAAGATTGGTCAAACTACTGCACAATTGCACTCATCTCACATGCTAGTAAAGTAATGCTCAAAATTCTCCAAGCCAGGCTTCAGCAGTATGTGAACTTCCAGATGTTCAAGCTGGTTTTAGAAAAGGCAGAGGAACCAGAGATCAAATTGCCAACATCCACTGGATCATGGAAAAAGCAAGAGAGTTCCAGAAAAATGTCTATTTCTGCTTTATTGACTATGCCAAAGCCTTTGATTGTGTGGATCACAAGAAATTGTGGAAAATTCTGCAAGAGATGCGAATACCAGACTACCTGACCTGCCTTTTGAGAAACCTATATGCAGGTCAGGAAGCAACAGTTAGAACTGGACATGGATCAACAGACTAGTTCCAAATAGGAAAAGGAGTACGTCAAGGCTGTATATTGTCACCCTGCTTATTTAACTTCTATGCAGAGTACATCATGGGAAATGTTGGACTGGAAGAAGCACAAGCTGGAATCAAGATTGCCGGGAGAAATATCGATAACCTCAGATATACAGATGACATCACCTTTAAGGCAAAATGTGAAGAGGAACTCAAAAGCCTCTTGATGAAAGTGAAAGAGGAGAGTGAAAAAGTTGACTTAAAGCTCAACATTCAGAAAACAAAGATTATGGCATCTGATCCCATCACTTCATGGAAAATAGATGGGGAAACAGTGGAAACAGTGTCAGACTTAATTTTGGGGGCTCCAAAACCACTGCAGATGGTGATTGCAGCCATGAAATTAAAAGACGCTTATTCCTTGGAAGGAAAGTTATGACCAACCTAGACAGCATATTGAAAAGCAGAGACATTACTTTGCCAACAAAGGTCCGTCTAGTCAAGGCTATGGTTTTCCCAGTGGTCATGTATGGATGTGAGAGTTGGACTGTGAAGAAAGCTGAGCGCTGAAGAATTGATGCTTTTGAACTGTGGTGTTGGAGCAGACTCTTTTGGGTCCCTTGGACTGCAAGGAGATCCAACCCGTCCATCCTAAAGGAGACCAGTACTGAGTGTTCATTGGAGGGACTGATGCTGAAGCTGAAACTCCAGTACTTTGCGAAAAGTTGACTCATTGGAAAAGATCCTGATGCTGGGAGGGATTGGGGGCAGGAGGAGAGGGGACGACAGAGGATGAGATGACTGGATTGCATCACCGACTTGATGGATAGGAGTTTGAGTGAACTCCGGGAGTTGGTGATGGACAGGGAGGCCTGTCGTGCTGTGATTCATGGGGTCGCAAAGAGTCGGATACCACTGAGTGACTTGAACTGAACTAAGCTATCTTTATATCAGACAAAACAGACTTTAAGCCAAAGATTGTAAAGAAAAAAAAAAGACAAAGTCTTTATATAATGATTAAGGAGTCAGTCCAACAACATTTTGATGTTCTGCTTCTGTCCAGAGTCTGTATTATGGAGGAGGATGAGGAAAATAATATGCATGTTCGTTCATTCTTCCGTCTTCTACTGAAGGTCTTAAGATCTGTGTCCTCTAGTTTATTGTTCCTTCCATAGAGGGAGCCTTGTGCATATGTTCAGGCTTAAACACTTGGAGAAGGCAGCATTGGTTTGGGCAAAGTTCACCAGGGCCACCACTGTGAGTTCTTCTGAGAGAGACCCGGTACTCAATGAGCCAAGTGGTGAGCTCGGTGGCATAAAGAATTAAGGGGACTTTATTATTATGAAAAATATTTCCATAATTGCAAAATTGTATAGAGATCTCTAAGGTCCTATTTTAAAAGACAGTAAGTGCATATTTTTTTTTAAGTAAGAAGTGACAGAGCCACCCTGCTATCTGTAGTGGCTCTTTCTTTCTTCTCATGGACTTATGGTACAACTTACAAACAGCGTTTTTTAAGTTCTCCAGTGGGTAAAGTGAAGGATTTCTGGTCAACCCAACCATAACACTATCTAAGAATGCTAAATGCTACTTCCCCACAATTTAGCATATTTTCGTAAGGGATAATTTTTCTCTCCTGAAATGTGGTTGTCTCCTATTCCATTATCTGTTTTTTGGGGTGGACTAGACAACTCTTGCCTAGAAAATCCCATGGATGGAAGAGCCTGGTGGGCTACAGTCCATGGGGTCTCAAAGAGTTGGACACGACTGAGTGACTTCACTTTCACACATTGGAGAAGGAAATGGGGTCGCTAAGAGTTGGACATGACTGAGTGACTTCACTTTCACGAATTGGAGAAGGAAATGGCAACCCATTCCAGTATTCTTGCCTGGAGAATCCCAGGGACAGAGGAGCCTGGTGGGCTGCCGTCTATGGGGTTGCCCAGAGTCGGACACGACTGACTCGACTTAGCAGACTAACATTGCAGTTGAAAGTAAACAATCTCCTGCAAGTCCTTCTGGCTGAGCATCTCCTGTTTTGTCACATGCCTGAGACAAATGACTTTTGGGAACTACGCTTTCCAAGAAGCAACATGGCACCTGCCAGGTTCGCAGGCTGTTGACTCCCTGGCTTGTGATGTCTCTCTGAATGGATATAAAAAGCCTAAGGGACTTCCCTGGTGGTCCAGTGGTTAAGACTCTGCCTGCAAATGCAGGGGACACAGGTTCAGTCCCTGGTCTGAGAAGCAACTAAGCCCATGGGTCACAACAGCTGAACCCATGCTCTAGAGCCCGAACCCCACAAGAAGAGAGGCCACTGCAGTGAAAAGCTGAGAAGCCGGCACAGGGCAGCTAGGGAGTAGCCCTGGCTCGCTGCAACTAGAGAAAGCTTGCACGCAGCAACACAGACCCAGCGCAGCCGTAAATAAAGAAATAAATAAGGAAGTTTGGAAGGGAAAGTTGGGGTAGAGGGGAACAGGATCCATCCCCAAAACCAACCAAACAAAACAGACAACACTTGAAATGACGGTTTCATTTCCTGGATGTTAGTGAATCAGGAAGAAGACAATGAGGGTTGCGAGGTTTTTCCCAAACTCTTTTCAGGCCTTATTTACTTTATAAAGAAAAATCTATGGTAGGGTTGTCAGACGTTCCCTGCAAAAATACAGACCATTATCTGTATGTGTGGGAAACACATTTTTAGTCAAAATATTTATTTAAACATTTCAACTGATCATTTGTTCCTTTTAGGAAGAATGATTTCACTGCTTGTGAACCTCGATGGAAAAAAAGTTGAAAAATTGAGTAGTTCGTTCTCCATAGCTCCAACTCACATTCTGCTTCCCTCATCCACACATTATTATTTCTATCGAAATTTCTTTTTACACCTTCCTTTGAGACAGGAACCTATACACAGCCCTGAAACAATTTCAACAAATGTCAACACAGAACGTAGGAAGAAATACACCAGGTGCGTTTTCCGAATCAATAAAAATGTTATTAATAATAAAAGACATTTGCAGTTTGTAAATTTTCATTTTGCTGGGCAGGAAGCCAAAATTCTGGATCATCAGGTTAATACCAGACACTCGGAAGCTGGCTTGAGAAGGAAGGCTTTCTTCATTCTGCTCTGTTGGAGCAGGGTTCCTAGGGATGTTTCTTAGGGCTGAACCTGTGCAGGAACTGGGGGTGTCCCCTTTGGCAGTTCCCTTACTGATCAGGTCAAGAAAAGACTGATCGAGGCTCTGCTGGGCTCTCTAACCTGGTCCTAAGCATTAAATAACCTTAAACTTCCGATTTTAGCTGTTTATCCCAGTTCAGGTGAAGTAAAGAGGCTATATAAAGGCCTTCCTAGTTTTTTGTTTTGTTTTTTCTGGTTGTCAGATTTGATGTTGGAGTATCGTATTTAAAAAAAAATTATCGGTAAGTCTCTTTTTAAAAAAAAAGTGGTAACCAAAAATTAGTTTTCTGCCTTTCTACGATTAATTGGTGAATCTCTACCCAATTAACGAAGGCAAACTTCAGATTTGCATTATTGCTGCCCTTTCAGATTCCAATGGAACTTAAAAAAAAAAAAAAACATTCAATGGCTCGTTTCAGCTCTACCTAAATGTCCTTACAGCGCAAACGTTATTTTTGGCTCAGGGCATATGCTTTCAGCTATCTCCCTAAAGCTTTCCCCGCCCAGGCTGTGGAAACCCAGCTTTGCTGAGTCTATTCAGGCCCCTTCACATTTGCATGTCTATCAGGGGTCTTTCACAGCCCAGTGGCCCCAACAAGTACTTGCCAATGGCCTCATTGTTCTTCAAAACAACCCCAAATCAGGACTTGCAGCGTCCTTCTCGCCTGGCCATTGAAACACCTGTTAGTTTTCTGGGATTTTGTTTTTTCCTTAAGAGTTGTACCTTCTCTACTTGCTAAGATGGCTATTTGTGGGGAAATGCTTGAACTTCCGCCTGGAAAATTCTTTGGAAGCTACCTCCTGTTTTGTACGATGTTGTCTGATCCCCCTTAGTGCTCATTTTTACTTCATTCAAAAAAAGCTGGATGGCCACATGGATGGGAGAATGAAAGAGACTTGTTTCTCTCCCTCTCATGTGCTTTAGAAATTGAAAATTTCCCCCCACAAGAATCTGAAAAAGCGTGGATCTGTGTGTACGTGCAACTGAATCACTTTGCTGTACACTTGAAGCTGGCACAACATGGTAAATCAACTCTACTCCGATATCAAATAAAAATTTAAAAAATTCTCCCCGAAGTTAAAGTGTCCATGAATCTAAAGCAATTATATGGTGAAACCAACATTTCAGATTAGCCTGTAAAACAGCTCTGTGTTCAGGGAGAGGAATTAAAATCTATTGCAAATATTTAGTTCACATTTGCACAGGTCCAGGGAAAGAGGGGGAAAGAGCAGGCAAGGTTCTGAGTAGCTACGTTTGTGCTGACTTGCGTGGCTATATGTATGTAATATATGCTTATGTGTATAGATACATACGTTACACAGATATGTTTATTATAAATACATGTATATACATTAAAATGTATATGGTGACTTAGAGGCCTTAAAGACTTAAAAAATAATATCTTTCATTTTTATTCCTTAAAATCTGTATTTAGGGCCTGCATAGCATTAGGTTTATCTATAAATTTACGAATTTTTGCAGACTCACATTTTGATACTCAGACCTGAAAGTAAGACAACTCACTATTTTTATTTCCATGTTATATATGAGTTATTATTTTAATCACTACTTTATCCTTCAGCTGTTTGGAAGCAGACCAGGCTTTGTGACTTCTGGCCTTTACTACCCTTTTCTCCTTGTTCCCAGCTTGGTGGCAATTTCCCCCCAAAACTGTGATTTTTAAAATACGATTGTATAGCACTTATATTGAGTTAGAATTTTAATAACAAGCAGATAATTAATTATAAAGCAAGTCATAAAATTTCATTAGCGTCAGCAATGAATGGGTAAAAATAGTTTAAATTGTTTCTCCATACTGAGTTCAGGGAAGCTGTGTGCTTTAAGATTTTGCACTGTGGCTTTTTAAGCGACTTGGCTTCACAGCCCAAGAAGCTTTAATTCATTGTTTCTCAGAAGGGTGGTCAATTTGCATTTGGGCTGTTTTCAACAAGTCATTTTGGGGCTTCTGGGTAAATTGTATGTAAAATATTTATTCTATGGAGTCACCCAAGAGAAATGGTACACATCGCCATTTTTGGAGATTTGTGATTACAGCCAGACCAGGCTAGATAGGATAGAGTCTGAGAAAAAATTCAAAACCTCGACCCTAAGCAAACGTGGCATTCAGGCTGGAGGTCCCCCGGTCCCCCAGCGTCTCTGAAATACATGGATCACCAGAGGGACCATGACCCATGGATTCAAAGCTTGACCTATTTCCTCTGGGCACCCCCTTCCTTTTCCTTCTGGGTAGAAGCCTTTTTTTTCCCCCACAGGCTAGGTCTTGTTCCTGCATTTTCTGCAGTGGGTGGTTATCACTCCGTTCAAATACATTCATATTTTTTTTCTTTTCCAGGCTTGGGGGCTGGGGAGGGGATTGGCTGGCTGTTGTAAGGAAAAATTGTGGCTATCTAAGAGCAAGATGAAACAATCGAGAAGATTATGTTTCAGAGAGACAGAACTGGCTGGGCCTCCTTGGGAGATGCCTCTGAACTGTGCAGGGCCCGAGATGGGATTAGACACAGCCCGGCCCGATGCCCACTCAGCTTGGGGCTCTTTCTGGCCCCTCTCCTCTGGGGAGAGCCTGGGAGAGAGGGCAACCGTGTCGCCATTATCTCCCCGAGCAGACAGTGGAGGTCGGGGAGGGGAGAGGTAAAACACTGGTGTCAGTGTTTGGGGAGTTTGGGGAGTCGGTCCACAGAGAGGTGGGGGGTCGGGAAGGGGGGAAGGTGAGAGCCCTGGCAAGGCTGACCCAGAGCCCAGGGAAACAGGCTGGCCTCGCCTGCCTCCCCAACTCCAGACCCTACATCTGCGTGTTGGCGGCTGTGCTGTGATCTCCCGCCTGCCTCCTTCAGCCCTGCGGTTTGGCACTGGCCTCGGCGCTGGAGCCTCATACACGGGATGCTCACAGAGGATGCTTGTCAAGGTATCCTGATCGTGCCTTGCCTTTGGCTTCCCTGGAAATCCTCTGCTTTCAGAATGCCTTTCAGGGCTGGGCCCCAGTTCTTCACATGGCCTGAAGGGTTGCTAATTTTCTTACAGCAAAGGTAGAACTGATTTTGGGGAAGAAGTCTTGCAGCAATCAGAATCATACCTGAAAAGGGGTAGAAAAGGAAGCATGGGCTTACTGCAAAGGAACCCCTTTGAAAATATGGGGTTACCAGAAAGTAGTAATACATGACATGTTTTTGTGATATATACATGGTATATATTTTTTTCTGGAAATATTCCAAAATAATTTTGCCAATAAGTTAGTACATTTGGGGTAAGGTGTGCAGCTTCTCAAAGTGAGTGGTCATTTTGTAGCATCCGGTCTGCACACAGAGTGTTTGTCTAGAAAGAAAGGCTTGTTTTCTTTCTCTGTTGTCATATCCCCCATGATGGACTCTTCCTCAAGAGCTGAAGAGGGGCTCTACTCACAGCCCTGAAAGGAAAAAAAAAAAAAAACAACCCCAGTTAGCTCCCAGGTTGGTTGCCAGGATCCCTCCTTGGAGGAATCTGCCACCTGAGAGGATGGGGAGAACAGCCTGCTCTGGGGTGAGACGCAGGCAGGGACGCCGTGAGGGGGCCTGGCTGGGATTGGGTCCACCTGGTAGCTACTTAGTGATTTATTTATTTGGCGGTTTCACTCCTGACTTCCTGACTGAATTTAAAACCTCCCTTCTTGGGCTTATATTTTCCTTAGCTCTAAAGTAGAAAGAAAGAAAAAAAAAAAAAAAGAATGATTTCTCTGTACAATCCAATGCTATAGAGATGACTGTGAAATTCTCTGGGCTCAGAAAAGGGAAAAACAGAGAAAGAAGCAGAAAATCACAACAGAGCAGAACAATACAGAGACAGGACTGGCAGGGAATAGGGAGGAAGGGCAGAGATGGGAGAAGAGCTGAGAAGGGAGAAGAGAGGAAGGGAGTGAATGCAGGGATGAGGCAGAAAGGAAGTGCGGAGGAGAGAATGGTCTGATCAGACCCGAGCTTGGGGAGCCTGAGGAGCCCTGGCGGCCCTGGGGAGACAGAGAGAGATCTGCTCAGAAATCTTCAGGGATCTATTTTCCACAGATGTGCTGGGTACAGAATTCCAAGGCCTGGGAAAAAAAACCAAATTGCCATCTTCCTGTGGTACAGGGCTATGGGGCTGGATGGAAGGGAAGGAAGCCATCTGCAGAAGGAGAAAGTGACAGGTTTCCACCTCTGACTTGCTATGTGGACCGCGAGCTAAGGCAGAGTGGGAAGAAGACAGACTCTCAGGTTGGGGGGAGTATATGCAAAAACCTGCAAACATCTAAAGAGGGGTTAAACTCTAATGTATATGAAATCATATGTATAAAAGTTAAACACACTTTGCTTTGCTATAGAACAATGTATTTTAGGGGGCTCCCAGGTGGCTCTAGTGGTAAAGAACCCACCTGTCAATGTAGGAGACATGAGAAACTCAGGTTCAATTCCTGGATCAGGAAGGTTCCCTAAAGTGGCAAACCACTCCAGTATTCTTGCCTGGAAAATTCCATGGACAGAGAAGCCTGGGGGGCTACAGTCCATGGGGTTGCAGGGTCAGACACAACTGAAGCACACACGGTGTATTTTTAAAAAATCGCTATAAAAACAATCAAAATAGAACAATTAAATTCTAAAATTTATATGAAATCACAAAAGACCCAGAACTGCCAAAGCAATCGTGAAGAAAAAGAACAAAGCTGGAGGCATAATCCTCCCAGACTTCAGACTATACTACAAAGCTACAATAATCAAAACAGCATGGTATTGTTACAAAAATGAACATGCAGATCAACAGAATAGAATAGAGAACCCGGAAATATACTCATGCACCTACAGTCAATTAATATAGGACAATGCTAATGCTAAGTCACTTCAGTCATGTCCGACTCTGTGTGACCCCATAGACAGCAGCCCATCAGGCTCCGCCGTCCCTGGGATTCTCCAGGCAAGAATACTGGAGTGGGTTGCCATTTCCTTCTCCAAATATAGGACAAAGGAAGAAAGAATATACAAATAGAGAAAAGACAGTCTCTCCAGCAAGTGTGCTGGGAAAGCTGGACAGCTGCATATAAATCAATAAAATTAGAATGCTCCCTCACATCATATACAAAATAAAAATTAAAAAAAATTCAAAATGATTTAAAGACCTAAATATGAGACTCGATAACTTCCTTGAAGAGAAAATAGGCAAAACATCCTCTGATATAAATCATAGCAATGTTTTTTAGATCAGTCTCCCAAGGCAAAATAACTAAAAGCAAAAGAAAGTAAATAGGACCTAATCAAACTTAAAAGCTTTTGCACCACAACTATCAACAAAATGAAAAGGTGACCAATGGAATGGGAGAAAACATTTGCAAAGGAGACCAACAGGGCGTACTTTCCAAAATGTATCAACAGCTCATATGAGTCAATATCAAACACCCAGACAACTGAATCAAAAAAATAAGCAGAAGACCTAAATAAACATTTCTCCAAAAAAGACATACAGATGGCCAACAGGAATATGAAAAGATGTTCAACACTGCTAATTATTAGAGAAATGCAAATCAAAACTGCAGTAAGGTGTCACTTCACATCGGTCAGAATGGCCATCATCAAAAAGTCTACAAACAATAAGTGGAAAGGGTGTAGAAAAAAGGGAACCCTTGTATATCCTTGATGGGAATGTAAGTTGGTGTTGCCCCTATGGAAAAGGAAAGGATCCTCAAAACTAAAAATAGAACTACCATATGATCCAGCAATCCTCCTCCTGGGTATATACCCCCAAAAAGACAAAAACTCTAATTTGAAAAGATACATGCTCCTGAACGTTCATAGCAGCACTGTTTACAATGGCCAAGAAATGGGAGCAGCCTAAGTGTTCACTAACGAGATGATTGGCTTAAGAAGATGTGCTCTCTATATATAATATTTATATGTATATGAATATTAGCCATAAAAAGAATGAAACGTTGCCGTTTGCAACAATATGGATGGCCCTAAAGACTGTCACATGAAGAAAATCAGATGGAGAAAGACAAATATTATATGGTATCACTTATATGTGGGATCAAAAAAATAATACAAATGAATCTATATATATATAAAAAGAAATAGACTCACAGACATAGAAAACAAACTTTTGGTCACTAAAGGGTAAAGGGAGAGGGGAAGGATAAATTAAGGGCATGGGATTAACAAACTTGTTTGTTAAGAAACTATACAAACTATTTTTCATAAAATAGAAAAGGGAGTTACATTCAATATCTTGTTGTACCTTAAAATGGAGAATAATCTGAAAAAAAAAAAAACAAAAACGGAATCACTTTGCTATACACCTGAAACTAATACGATATTGTAAATCAACTATAGTTTAGTTAGAAAAATCGAGGTAGAAGATCCAGCCCTATGATGGGTGGACACCTGTGTGCCCACTGGGGGCTGCCATCCTGAAAAGCTACCAGCCTTGCTGTGAGCGGGGAAGGGTCTTTGGAGCCCTTGCTGACACACTTTGTATTAATAATAGCATCCTTGTATGCCCAACCCGAGAGAGAAACACGCAGCTTCACTGCACGATCTGACCCTGGGATGAGTATTTAAAGTCAGAATATTGTGGGAAATCACAGGAAGCTACCAGCACATTCAGCCACCAGAGAAGGCAATGGCACCCCATTCCAGTACTCTTGCCTGGAGAATCCCATGGACAGAGGAGCCTGGTAGGCTGCAGTCCATGCTAAGAGTTGGACACGACTGAGCGATTTCACTTTCACTTTTCACTTTCATGCATTGGAGAAGGAAATGGCAACCCACTCCAGTGTTCTTGCCTGGAGAATCCCAGGGTCGCGGGAGCCTGGTAGGAGGCCGTCTCTGGGGTTGCACAGAGTCGGACACGACTGAAGCGACTTCGCAGCAGCAGCATTCAGCCACAGGTTTGCTTCCTCCTCCCAGGAAAGGAGGTGGGTCCCCTCCCAGGAGTAGCAATTTCAGGTCTGTGTAGAAACGGAATCCGAGGGTTGTTCCAAGGGATGCCCGGTCCTTGGATGAGATTTCCTTTCTCTTTATCCCTCCAAGGGGAGAGTGTGGAGATCCCAGGGGGAACCCCCAGTGCGGGGAGGCGGGGAAGGGCAGGAGTCGCTGGCTGGGCTGAACTGGGGAAGCTGACGAAACGCAACCCCCTCTCAGCCCGGTCGAGCGCCCACTTCCCGGTGCCTCATCACCCCCAACCCGCTGTAACGCACGGTGTAATCTCGCGTCTAAACACCGAATTACAGCAAACCAGGGGGAAAAAGCCCCGAAAGGAAGAATTAATTTCTGCTTCCCCATGCAAATCCTTTGGCCAGTCATTGAAGGTTCAGAGCAGGACCAATTCAGCTCCTTGTGCAAATTCCAAGCTGAAAGCATTTAGAAAAGGAGAGAGAGGGAGAAGGAGAGAAATTGAATGGATTTACTTTTCTAAGCACCAGCATTAACAAAGGTTCCATTTTCCATGGTTATGGGTCTGGCCAGCCGGCTCTCCCTGACGAGCTCTCCAAACACATGTGCTGGCCTGTTGAAAAGGCCTCACTGTTGACTGACAGATAATTGAAGTGACAAATTGTTTCATTGTATTTGGCAGGGAGAGTGCTGTATTAGATAATTATGGGGAACAGAGGAGCTCTGGGGTCTCAGGTCACAAGACATGCCTGACCCTATTTTCTGAACGCTCTGAATGGAGTCCTGGGTCCCAGAGGACCTGAGTGAGGGGCTCTTTTTCTCTTGATGCTGCGTTTTTGTGTTTTTGTTTTTTTTTTTTCCTTCCCCTTTACCTTCCCCTCCCCCTCCCGGCTCACCCCTCCCCCTCTTTTCCGATCTAGTGATTAAGAGCTGAAGCATATAGAGACCTCCAGGGAGAGGGGGCCCTGCTCTCGCCCCCATCTCACCCCAATGCCAGTTCCTGGCCATTTAGGAAAATAGCTTGTGGATTTTATCCACAGGAGCAAGTTTGCAAACTCGTCATCCTTGGTTTGGCTGCCCACAGCGGCCTGAAAGGAGGCTGGCTGGTGTGGAGGGACGGGGGCTGGGGTCAGGGAGTCCCTTCAAATGGCTGTGGGCGCTGGGGGCCCATCCTGCCAGAATAAAGGGGGTAAGGGGTTTTCTGTGTCATCAGGTGTTCCTGCCTTTGGTTTACCTGAAGAAAAATTAGGGGGTGAAAAAGAGCTAAAGATTATTATTAGGTAGTAGCACGATCTCTTTTCCCAGCTAAGCCCCAGGAGGGTTATACCATTTGTTGGTGGAGAAACAGGGGAGCCCTCAAGTTGGAGAACTCCCCATCTGGCACTCTTTGCCTCAAACAGGAGGGCCTCCTAGGAGATAATGAAAAAAAGTTTCTGTGAGGTCAAATACAAATTGTGTCCACCTCTGCCTTTCGAGAAGCTGGAAGCGCATCATGTGTAAGGGGTACATGGATGGGTGGATGAGTGGATGGATGGATGCGTGGGTGAATGGATGGATGGCTGGGTGGGTGGGTGGATGGGTAGATGGGTGGATGGGTGGGTGAATGGGTAAGTGGATGGGTGTGTGAATGAGTAAGTGGATGAGTGGATGGATGGATGGGTGAATGGGTGAGTGGATGAGTGTGGGTGAATGGATAAGTGGATGGGTGAATGGGTATGTGGATGGGTGTGGTGAATGGGTGAGTGGTTGGTGGATGGATGGATGAATGGTTAAGTGATTGGTGGATGGATAGATGAGTGGATGGATGGATGGGTGGGTGAGTGAATGGGTGGATGGATGGATGAATGGGTAAGTGGATGGGTAGATGGGTGGATGGGTGGGTGGATGGATGGAAGGGTGAATGGGTAAGGGGATGGGTGGATGGATAGAAGAGTGGATGGATGGATGAGTGGATGGATGGGTAAGGGGCTTCCCTGTGTCACACCTCCTGTCCTCCCCCACACACCAGGCAGTCATTCTCAGGAGTGGGAGGAGAGGCCCAGGGTTTGAGATGCCTCAGATGGTTCAGGGAGAGCCCAGAGCAGGCCAGATGGGCCAGGAAAGAGCCTCCTTTCTACTTTACAGGAGTGAGTGGCTGATCTTCCTGTCCTCAGCCTGTAGCACCTCGGGAAGAGGTGGACAGTAGATTGGAGTCCGAGGATTTTCAGTCTAAACCTCTCTTGTTTTCTATGGAGCTTTGATGTTTCAGAAGATTCACTTTTCTTTCCAGTGGAAAGGTATTAGAATTATACACACTCTCAAGATTTCTCAGTTTCAGCTGAATTTTCACTCCCCCCCCCCTGGACTTTCCCCCCCTTCCCTCCCCCCCTTTTTATTTTTTAATTTTTCACTCTTAAATAGAAGGCCAGAGGAGAACCTCAGAAGATGATTGTCATTTGGTTTCTAATAATAATAATAATAATGGTGGGAATACCTGAAAATTTCTGCAGTGTATGTGACCCATGGACTTTCTCTGACTGTTTAAAAAATCCAATAACTTAAAAAAGAACAAAAAATCTCTCCAGTGGCTTTAAGGCAGTCATTCCCTGGGTCAAACTCTGCTGTGCTCAGTTCAAGACTGGCTTTGACTGACTTACAAAATATATATTCTGTGTGTGTGTGTGTGTGTGTGTGTGTGTGTGTGTGCACGCGCGCTAAGTCACGTCCGGCTCTTTTGTGACTGCATGGACTGTAGCCCACCACGTTTCTCTGTCCATGGAATTTCCCAGGCAAGAATACTGCAGTGGATTACCATTTTCTTCTCCAGGGGATCTTCTCAACCCAGGGATCCTAGCTTCTCAACCCAGGGATCCTAGCTATTAACTGGAGGGGTTGTGAGTGTGAGGGGAAGGGAACAGAGCAGCACAGGATCAGCAATGAATAAAAAGGTTTTAGCATCTTGTGATAAGATTACAGCATGGCTCTATGGCGAGTTTTCAAGCATGGCTGTTCTCAATTCCCTGGCACTTGCGTGCTTCTCATCTCATCAGGAGATGGACTCAGATTCCCTTCCTGTAGGACTGACCTTAATGCCTTACCCGAACAGTAGGATATGGCGGAAGTGACTTTCAAGGACTTTTATGGCAAGGTCATGAGCACTTTGCAGCTTCTCCGTCTGGGTCTCGTAGAATGGTTGCTTCTTGGGACACTCCTTCTTGGGACATCCCTTCTTGTGGCCCAGCCAGCATGCTATGAGAAGCCGTATGGAGAAGCCACATGAAGTTGTTCCGGTCCTTAACCAACGGACCTCCAGCTGACAGTCAACTGGCAACTGTCATCCGTCTGCCAACTGCCAACTGCCAACTGTTGGCCATCCAGTTGAAATGGAGCAGGACCCTCTGGGGCTTTCCCGGGATGGAACTTCCACCCACCCCTATGTCTTCTGCCTGGTTTTTGTCTAGAAAAACTTGAGTCAAAGAATACATTTAATCAGAGAAGTCAGAAAATGTAGATGCAAAGGAAAGCAGTAAATAAGATAAAATAATAATGACCGAGTCATTAAGAAAAGCCAAGGACCCTTAGTTCCTCCTCAAGGGTTCTCGATAACACTCTGAGCCATATTCTTTGAACTGCTTTGTAGATACTGAAACCCTTACCAGGTGGAAGAAGTTACTATTAGACTGTAGCCATGATACAAGCTGACACCGTTCCAAGAACTGGCCTCAAAGAAATGGGAACAGACTAACCCTTGAACTAAAGATGAACTGACTTAAAACAGTCAAGAGGACGCTGATCAGACCACAGATGACCAATTTCAAGATAACTGTTATAGTTGACTGTTCTTTTCTGCATGTAGTCCCCTTCCTCTGTCTATACACCCAGGAAACTCCCCTTTAAAAACTCTGGCCCAGTGCTATATGGGGAGGGGACGAGAGGGGAATTGGCCTTTGGGCATGAGTCTGCCTTCTCCCCGGGTTTCCAGTCTCTGAACAAAGCAACCTTTCCTTTCTACCAACACTTGCCCCTCGAGTCTTGCTTTTCAGCCGTGAGCAGACTGAGCCATTAGAAGATTTCAGCCCTGACCCCTCTCTATCTGAATACAACCCAGGAGACATCTTAAATGAGCACAGCCCAACTGCCCCATCAACAGACACACGAGAGGCAGTAACAAATTTTTGTTTCAAGCCACGATGTTTTGGAATTGTTTGTTAATCAGCCAGGTGACCAGCACATACACACACAAAATGAGGCTCTGGCTCTAAAACCTTGTCTCAGGGAAGGAGCTAAAGAGAGAAGGGGGACTCCAGAAGAGGTAGGAGAAATAGTAGATAAAGCAGAGACCTAGAAGAAGGAGGCAGAAATTCTATGGTCCAAAGGATGTTTCAGCTGATGTAAGACGTGCCGCTGGCCCCACATGCTTTGAAGTGCTAGGGGAACAGCGGCATGTTTTTCTCTCCTTCGTATTAAAAGGGTGCTTTTCCCTATGAAATCCATCTGAAGGACTCACCATGTTAGGCAGCCTCTCCTCCCCATCCTGTGCAACTGAATGACAACACACTCGTTTCCCTTGATGGGAAGGGAGTATAATGTATGGGGTTCTCCGTGTGGGGTAAGTAAAGGTTGAGGATGTTTTCACGAACCTGAGTGATGAGTTTTGAGAGTTCGCATCCAGAAGCTGGAGAGATTTGCAGAAATCCAAGGTTCATCAGGAAAACAGTCTGGGGACTCTGTCAACTCAGTCCCTTGACCCTACACAGTGCTGGATGCAGGAGCAAGCACAAGTCAGCGACATCGAAGGTCCTTGCTTGGGGTTCCCATCTCTCTTGCCCGGTGGACTTATTTCTTGTTTCCTTTTCCCTGCTTCTCCATCCCATTGCACCTTCTAGCAGAGACCCTTCCGGGGTGCTTTAAAGACCTCTTTGGAAATGAATGGTCTCAGCCCTTTCTGGTTCTAAACCTCCCTTTCGGAGTCAGGCTCCCAGGTGGACCTGCATCCAACTCTGGCAAACAGGCATGCCCTCCTGAGGCCTCAGCCTGGAGGGAGACTGCAGGCAAAGCACTCTGCTAGCTGTTTCTTCTGAAAGAAGAACAAAGAGGAGATGGATTTTCCTCGAGAAAATTCAATGTGAAAAATTCAGATTTCATAGAAGGTAAATTAGAGAGCTATTCATGCTGTAGGAGGTATTCCTTTAAGCGTCCACCAGTGCATTTAAATATAATTTGATTTTAAACCTTCACCAAAGTAGGATTTCATCAGGCTGTGTTTACCATGTAAAGTGAGAGGGACAGATGTTTATAAGAAGGGAATCTAGCAGAAAGTGCCTCAGTCTAGAGACAAAGGGAACCCTTGATTGATTTCTCAGAGGGGGAGATATTTTTCTACCTTCTGGAGTTGAAAACAAACAGCCAAAGAGGTGGACAAAACAGGCTTTCTGTCGTCAATTCACTTCACCAAGCGCTTTGTAAAAGAAACTATATGCTCCCATTTGGAATATGCCAAGTAAAGAGTTTCAAACTAGTAAAGTATACGTACTAGGAAGAAGCCTTCTTAAAAAAATATAACAAGGTGAAACAAATTTTACTATTGTAAAAGGGGGTAACATGAGGCAATATTCTTTATTTCTTTATTCCATATTATCTCTATAAAAATAGGCTGATACTCTTAGGTCTCAGGAATGGAAAATGAAGTTTGCTGAATTATCTACACAGAAATGTCTAGATCTATCTGTGAAGACCTTTAGATTCTAAGTTAAACTTCTCAGACAAACTCATTCTCAGGGTAAATCAAAATCAAATCCAAACAACCAAGCTAAACAAATAGACCAGAAGGAAAAAAAAAAAAAAAAAGCTGACCATAACAAAAACAAAAGTGAAAAAAAATTTAAAAAATAAAAGGCTTTGTGGAAAGAAATTACAGTTAGGGTGGAGGAGAAATGGAAGCCTAATTCGATTTGATTCCATGTAATTCAACTCAACCCAGCCCACCCCAGCCCAACCTAAACCAACTCAACCCAGTCCATTCCAATCCAATCCAGCCTCATCCAACCTAATCTAATATTTATTGAGTGCCTACTATATGCTGGCAGACTGTTAGATTCTGTGGATTTGGAATAGAGTGGGACACACACTCTGCTCCCAAGCAGCCCTGTTTGCAGCATCTGCAGAGGATCAGATGTACATTCATATATGAGAAGAGGTCCCGGGCTCGTCCACTGCTTCCTGGCCCTCTGGGAAAGCCCTGCCCTTATGACCCCACCTCTGCGCTGCCAGCTCGGGGCCAGTGCCTTCTTACCTCTGCACAGATGTAAGCTCCACGCGTATGGCCGGGGGTGGGGGTGCACGGGGGCAATGTGCCTGGTCAGATAGAGCACATCTTTTCCAGCACATTTGCTAGAACTTAAATTTCATTTATGACCCCTTTTATTCCTCTCCCACTGTCAGCCTAGCACAAATAATAATTATTAAAGCCCTTTCCCCACTATCGAAATAAAATACAGCCAGAGAGCTAAAGCACAGGCAGTCCATTGAGAGCTGACTGAAGCTGGGTAAGGCCAATAATTCAAAACAGATGAACGAATGGCAAATACTATGGGCTCAGTATCCCAGGCTGACCTGACCTTTGAAACTTGCTGAAAGTTATCCTTGAAATTCCCCAGAACTCCTTGAATAACTTCTGTAAAAGGCTTATTTATCACAAAGTCATAAATAATATTCGCTAGGTATTTGCTCCATCCATCTAGAAAATGAACGAGGCCAGAAGGCGTGAGCTCAGTGGCTGAGCTGGGGTGGGGGTGGGGTGAGCCAGGGTTGTGGGGTAACCGCTCACAGCTCTGGGGAGAGACTACAGAGGGGCTGCAGCTTTCCGTCTTCCGTACGTGGGGGTGGCGGGGATAACAGGAGGGTTGCTCGAGGAATTTGGTTCAATACAGCAGATTTTAATTTCATTGCCTCTATGCAGAGGTGGCTGCAGATGGCTGTCAAGAGATATAGCTCTGGCAAATAATTCAAGTGATGCTTTTACAATCACCAAATTGTTTCTGGGCAAGATCCCAAAGACCCTTCCTCTTGAGGTAGGTGCTCTGCAACTGCCTTCTGTGAACGCTAGAGGCACGAGTCATTCATTCATTCATTCAACAAATCTATCCAAAGGCATCATCCTCATTTTTTGAGGGCTATAGAGATATAAAGGATTCAATTACATCTTCCAAGGAATCTTTGTCATTAGAGAGACAGGAAAATACTCAAACATCTAGGATACTATGCAGAAAGCGATAAGCATCTTAGGGCAGGAACACAGACAGGGCACTAGGAATCCAGAGGATGACTTCCTGCTTATGGGGGCAGGCAGTGGTAAGAGCGGGGCAGGGGAGGAGATGAGAGGATTTCTAGAGGAAACCCCACTGAGCGGAATCTCAAAGTCTGGGAAGGATTTAGCAGGGCAGGGGTGAATCCTTCCAGGATGAATGGAGTGTGAGAAGATCAAATATAGACAGATACAAGGCTTGGCCCCAAACAGGCTATGAATTTAAAGAGGGGTTGGTGGTGGGAAGGGAGGCAGGGAAACGAGGACCACTGAAAGTGCTTCTCATAAGATCTAAGGAAGACGTTGTTACAGGAATGAAGAGAAAGGGATGCTCCACACCTATTATGCAGGGTGACAGACAGAAGTTGGCATCTAATCGTGTGGGTGTTGCGGGGTGGGAAGGCAGATGAAGGGATCCTCAAGCAGTAATGTTAAGATCATTTCCTTTCTCCAGTGTGCGATGCTATTAAAGATGATGGTCTTTAATGGTCACCGTCTGAGTCTGCCTGCAGGGAATTGGGGGTCAGCAGGGAAGTTAGGAAGTGATGCCTGCTTGGGGGAGAGAATCACAAAGGACAATCGACTGTGTCTTAGGCAGCTGACAGCTGGGGCCAGGGAAGGTGTGAGGTGTTTGCAGGTGAAGGGGATGGAGCCCCCGTGGGGAGAGGCTGAGGAAAGGGAGGGGTAAGAAAAGAAGGGGTGAACAGCCTGCAGGAGGAAGCCTGGGCTCTCATGAGCGGATGTCCGGGAAAGTAGAGGTGGGGAGAGAGGGGAGTCAAGAGAGTGCCTGGGGAGTTCCCTGCTGGTCCAGCGGTTGAGAGACTCCAAGCTTCCAATACAGGGGCCAGGGGTTCAGTACCTGGCTGGGGAACTATGATCTCACATGCTGTGTGGTTAAAAAATAAAATAAATAAATGAATAGGGGGAAAAGTAACTTAAAAAAAATGAGCTTGTCCTCCCTCGGATGAGGTCAGAGGACACAGAGAGCCACCTTGAGATCTGGGGAGGTGGTTGGTGCTGCACCAGGTTGGCAGGGAGCAGTGGTCAGGACCTTCTGCCTCACGTTTTGCCTCTGTTTTTATTCTTTATCCAGGGCTGATGTTGAAGCTGAAACGCCAATACTTTGGCTACCTGATGAGAAGAGCTGACTCATTTGAAAAGACCCTGATTCTGGGAAAGATTGAGGGCAGGAGGAGAAGGGGACGACAGAGGATGAGATGGTTGGATGGCATCACTGACTTGATGGACATGGGTTTGGGTGAACTCCGGGAGTTCGTGATGGACAGGGAGGCCTGGCAGGCAGCAGTTCATGGGGTTGCAAAGAGTTGGACACGACTGAGCGGCTGAACTGAAGGTCCACTGGGCTCAGCTGGGAGGTGTGTCTCCACCATTCCTCCCTGGAGTACAGAGCTCTGAATTGGGTGGCTGGGCTGTTTGTCTTTTCTGGGGAAGCGAGCCCTTTGGCAGGATGGTGGCTGGATAGATTGGAGAGGGTAGGTTTGCCATGCCAAGGAGCTCTGCCCCGCGACACTCTGAAGACCCTGCTTGCATTTCTGTGTTCTTCGGTGGCCTTCTTGGTGACCCCCAGAGGACACGTGCTGTCTGCAGGGCACAGCACAACTGGCTGTGATGGAAAGCTCACTAGGAGCTTGACACAGTTCCTGTTCTTATCCTAGAGTGTTAGAGCTGAACGGGGCCTGAGGGGTCATATTGACCAGGGGCCTCCTACCTGTCTGCCCAGGAAACCAGGTCTGGACTGAGTGTCCCAGCAGCTGCTGGAGAAGCCCTCCAGGGTCACGGAGGGAGCCTGGTGGTGCAGCTTGGGTTGGTGTCTCCCTGCCAGGGCAGATGTGATGCCGGGCTTCAGAGATGGAGTGGGGAACCAAGCTGCTAAAAAGGTGCAGAAATGACTCATGGAGGTGATCTCCACCTGGCAGGACCATGAGCTGGGGCCTGGTGGCTCAGACAGTAGAGGATCTGCCTGCAGTGCCAGAGACCTGGGTTCAATCCCTGGGTCGGGAAGTTCCCCTGGAGAAAGGCATGGCAACCCACTCCAGTATTCTTGCCTGGAGAGTTCCACAGACAGAGGAGCCTGGCAGGCTACAGTCCTTGGGGTCATGAAGAGTTGGACATGACTGAAGCAACTAACACGATGATGCCTGACATAGAGTAGGTGCTTAATAAATATGAGTTGAAATTAAAAAAAGTGAGGACATTCATTAATTCCATTGTGATTAGAGAAGGAATAAAGTTTGAGGAATTAGGGGTTTTGATTATGAGTTCAGTCTCCTCTCACTGCACCATAAGCTTTTCCTCCCCAAACATCCCGTTTCTTAAGGACTTTGTGTCTTCAACAGCTGCATGTCTTTCTTCAGCTTCTTAAAATTCCAGAGTCTTCCTCCAGGCCTGAGCGACTCAGTTTTCTTTAGGCACCCGGAGTGTTAGACCTCCGTTCACTGTTCACTCACTCACTCCTTATTCAGTAATTCTTTTTCATTCTTCCTCTCTCTCTCTTTTCCTCTTTTTTCAATTACACCATGAAGACATTGTTAATTGGTCATCTATTGTAAGTCAGGTAAGGAAGAGACATTCTTGATGTTCCCTGTAGGACTGTGTGTAAACAAAAGGCAGCCTGGTGACTCTTGTCCCCGGGTGGTGGGTGCCCAAGTGGCCATGATTCGCTCCTGCCTGAACTCACACCATCCTGCCTGCTCTCTGACCGCCCTCCCCCTCGGAGCCTGGGCTTTGTCACGTGACTTGCTCTGGCTGCCCGGAAACCAGCAGAGGCTGAGAAGCACGTGTGCGGTGAGACCGGTCCTTTCCCCATTTTCAGAACCTGTGTCTGCCGCCATGTGAAGAAGCTTCTGGTAATGGGAGACACTCTCCCTGGTTGTTCTGTCATCCTGGTCGGCTGTCTGCCATCAACCAGATGTGGAAGTCATCCCATTACATGTCAGGGCTGTTTATGAAAGTGAAGTCGTTCAGTCGTGTCCAACTCTTTGTGACCCCCTGGACTGTAGCCTACCAGGCTTCCCCGTCCATGGGATTTTCCAGGCAAGAGTACCAGAGTGGGTTGCCATTTCCTTCTCCAGGGGATCTTCCCAACCCAGGGATCAAACCCAGGTCTCCTGAATTGCAGGCAGATGCTTTACGCTCTGAGCCACCACTTCAGTTCAGTTCAGTCGCTCAGTCGTGTCCAACTCTTTTCGACCCCATGAATCGCAGCACGCCAGGCGTCCCTGTCCATCACCAACTTCTGGAGTTCACCCAAACTCATGTGCATTGAGTCAGTTATGTCATCCAGCCATCTCATCCTCTGTCATCCCCTTCTCCTCCTGACCCCAATCCCTCCCAGCATCAGGGTCTTTTCCAATGAGTCAACTCTTCGCATTAGGTGGCCAAAGTATTGAAGTTTCAGCCTCAACATTAGTCCTTCCAATGAACACCCAGGACTGGTCTCCTTTAGGATGGACTGGTTGGATCTCCTTGCAGTCCAAGGGACTCGCAAGAGTCTTCTTCAGCACCACAGTTCAAAAGCGTAAATTCTTCTGTGCTCAGCTTTCTTCACAGTCCAACTTTCATATCCATGGCATCTGGTCCCATCACTTCATTGGAAATAGATGGGGAAACAGTGGAAACAGTGTCAGACTTTATTTTTGGGGGCTCCAAAATCACTGCAGATGGTGATTGCAGCCATGAAATGAAAAGACGCTTACTCATTGGAAGGAAAGTTATGACCAACCTAGATAGCATATTAAAAAGCAGAGATATTACTTTGCCAACAAAGGTCTGTCTAGTCAAGGCTATGGTTTTTCCAGTGGTCATGTATGGATGTGAGCCACCAGGGACACCCATCATCCTTGAGAGGCTGTGAAAAGTGAGCTTCTAATGTCTTTCCAACTAAAAATTTATTCTTGCATCAGGATGTGCCATGCTTTAGTCCCCGAATCATTCTCCAGCTATGGATCTCACTTTATTTTGTTCACACTTCTTTTTAAAATTTTAATTTTATTTATTTTTTAATTGAAGGATCCTTGCTTTACAGAAGTGTGTTGGTTTCTGCCAAACATCAGCATGAATCAGCCATCGGTATACATATGTACCCTCCCTCTTGAACCTCCCTCCCATCTCCCACCCCTTCCTACCCATCTAGTTGGTTACAGAGCCCCCGTTTGAGTTCCCTGAGTCATACAGCAAATTCCCATCAAAATCACCATCTGCAGTGATTTTGGAGCCCCCCAAAATAAAGTCTGACACTGTTTCCACTGTTTCCCCATTTATTTCCCATGAAATGATGGGACCAGATGCCATGGATATGAAAGTTGGACTGTGAAGAAAGCTGAGCGCAGAAGAATTGATGCTTTTGAAATGTTGTGCTGGAGAAGACTCTTGGCTATCTATTTTACATATGGTAATGTAAGTTTCCGTGTTACTCTGTCCATTCATCCCACCCTCTCCTTCCTCCTCCCCTTGTTCACTCTTTCAAAAAAATTTTTTACTTATTTACTTGGTTGCACCAGGTCTTAGCTGTGGCATGCGGGATCCAGTTCCCTGACCAGGGATGGAACCCAGCCCCCTGTATTGGGAGTGCGGAGTCTTAGCCACTGGACCATCAGGGAAGCCCCTTGTTCACACTTCCTTGAAAGCCATTTGCTCTCTTCCAACCTCTGGCTTGAAATCAACAATAACTATTTATTGGCTTCGCCTCACAAGACGCAAAGTATGAGCAGTCTCCACCAAATTCCCCGGTCTACTGGGAGTGGGTGCAGTGGAGGAAGAAGTGTGCATATCCCGGGCACCCCCAAGGAGCACGGGAGAGCTGCTCCTTCAACCAAGGAGCCTTGCAGACTGGGCTCCACTCTGTCAGGCACCCGAATGGAGGGCACCCGTCACCCTCCATCCACAAGGAGCCTTAAAGGGCCAGGGATGGCCATCCTATTGCAAGGCCCCAAGGGGCAGCATCTCTGTCCGCCCACTCAGGAGTCTTCCCTGGGTGAGGGCAGAGTCTCAGCTTCTGGGGCACGAAGACCCAGCTGAGGAATCTGCGTTTTGTTATAAGAGGGGATGATTCCAGAGGGTGGAGTTGGAGCCTGCTTTGGGGATGCTCTGTGATTCAGTGGTCCCTGCATTCGTGGGGTGACTTCTAGGGCTGGGGAGACTGTCAAGAAGATGGATAAGTGATGCAGATACATAAGTAAGGGGTGGTGGTTATAGAGATGCAGTGATAACAACAGGGGGAATCAGGCGTCCCTGGCCCTGCTAGCAGGGTGATGGAGCTCGCAGTGCTGTAGGGCAGGGTTTGCGCTCAGCCAGCCTTGGTGCTGCCCACTTGCACAGGGCACCCTCTCTCTGGCTCTCCCACCTCCAACCTCAAGCTTCTTCACTCCAGTCATCCTGACAACACCTTGAACATCCAACACACTCTCCTGCCAAATCCACGTCCCTTCCTCTGTCACAGTCCTTCTGGGCTCTGGTCTCTACCAACAGACAGTTCAGCCCAGATAAAGGCAGCCCGGTTAATCTGTATGCTACTGCAAGTGTTCCAGTCCCAGATAATACACTCATTACTGCAGGCACGTGGCCGGGCTCTTGGAGAAGGTCATGGGGCTGGGGTTTGGTTTGTACCTGGGGATCCTGGGGAGAGCTTGAACAGATGGGGTCTCACTACCTCTTAAGCCATCATGAGGGTATGGCCATTCAGGCCTCCTCTGTGTGTCTGGCGCTGACCTTTGAGCTGGGGCAGCAGAAAAGTCACAGGCTTTGCAGTCAGATGAATCTGATTTGGCCCCTTACAAGCTCTGTGCCTTACAGTTTCACTTCATGCCTCTGGACCTCAGTATTTCGCATCTGGATAGGAAAGTATCTCATCTAATAGGAAAAGTAAACCTTTTCCTAGCAAGTGTGGGCTTGCTGTGAGAATTGGAAAGAATAAATGAAAAGTAGTTACCCAGGGTGGGTCCCTGCCAAAGGCAGTTCTGGGATGAGGGGGTCGTCCTGCCTGAAGCCTTGGGGACACAGGGTGCCCCCAGGCTCAGGGCTGCAGGCTTGGCTCTGGAGTCAGACCCCGTGGGCTCCAAGGCTGGTTCCAACACTTATGAGATGTGTGACTTTGAGAAAGCTACTTTTCTGGGCCCTGGTTTCCTTATCTGTAAGGGGACAATGTCAGTCCTTAAGTCATAGGGATTAAGTAAGGGATCTCGGAGTATGATGGAGCTGGCACTGTACCAGGCTAGAAGCATAGTTTGAGGGGGCTGGGGGAGGACTTCACAGGCTGCCCGTTTTGTCTCCTCTCTCTCAGTTCTGTCTCTCGCCAGTGGCGGGGTCACTGCTGGGGCAGAGGCACTGGGGAGCAAGCTGTGGGGCGCGGGGGGCTCAGGGTGGAGGTGCCTGCCCCATACTGCAGAGGGCAGGGGTTCTCAGGGTGTGACGGATCAGAGCATCTCACCTTAAGAGGCCTGGAGAGCTGCAGACAGAACTTTCTGGGAGGGACAGCCTGGGGCCTGGGGTGTGAGAGGTTTGGCATGCAGGTGGAAGGGGAAAAAAATTCAGCTCTTTTTTTAGCTCCTGGGTGTGTTAGAGCATTATTAATATACTAATACATTATCTCCATTAGTCTTTGTGGATTCCCGAAGGTATGTTATTGCGTTTTTAAAATTCTTTTTTGGCTGTGTCATGTGGCATATGGGATCTTAGTTCCCTGACCAGGGATCAAACCCACGCCTCTGCAATAGAAGTGCGGAGTCCTAGCCACAGGGGAAGTCTTGGGTATATTATTATCACCCCGCTTTGCAGACAGGGAACCTAAGGCAGACTGGTTTCTATCTGCTGAGGTCACATGGAGAGTGGCTGAAGGGAGAGGGACTAAGCCAGGTGTTTGCTGGGCTCCAGAGCTCCTCCTGGGCAGAGGCTGGGCCGCGGCCCCAGTGGCTTCGGCATGATCTGCGGATCCTCCAGTTACCAATGAGGCCAAAGCGAGCCGTGTGACTAGGGTTCAGCTAGATCCTTGGGGTGTGGCTCCGCGAATTGGTCAATCAACAGACACAGGCAGACTCCAGCTTCTAACGCAGGCTCGGGGCAGCAGGGGAAGGAGACCTGCTGAGCTTGCCGACTTGGAGCGGAGTCACCAGCTCGGCGTTTGCTGAAATCACCTCTGAAACTCTGGATGGTAAGGCATCACAAACCCTCCCTTTTTCTCTTCTCCTGAAACTGTTCTTGACCACAATTTCTACTGTCCGTTTGTTTTGTTGGGTTGTTTCTCTTTCTCCTGCAGAAAGGACACTCAGATTGAAAAGACAAGACAAACAAAAGCCTCAGTGAGATAAGAATTGCGGCTGATGGAGTTCTGGCTAACTGAAGCATCCTGCGGAAGGCAGCTTTTATCCCTGTCACTCAGCATCGGTTTAGTGTGTATCTGCCGTCGCCACTGACAACCAGCGAGTCCTGTGTGTGGTCACGTTACCTTCTGGGGTGTGTCCGTACCAGGGGATAAAGGGGCCCAGCAGATGGGTCTGTCCCTCCCTGATCTCCTGTAGGGTCAGTGGCCCTTGGAGAGGAAGAGGACCTCATGGGGCCGAGCCAGCCCTGCTCTGCCTTTGCATGTTTTCTGCGCAGTGATCCCAGGTCTGTGTGATGGATGCGGCTGAAATGGGTACCAGGTGCGGGGAGGGGAGGGAGGGAGCCATTGAGAGAAGGGCTGCATGTCTGGCATCTTCAGTGGGCGAGGCCTCTCTGGTTAGGAGCTGGCTGTCCCCAGGGCCTTTTGTTTATCGTTCATTCCTGTGTCTTCCTTCCTCCTTTCTCCTTTCCCCTTTTTCCATCCACCCATCCATGACACTCTGTAAGAGATGTGGGATGACATGTATAAGACGAGGTCCCTGCCCTTTAAGAGCCTCCAATCTAGGAAGATGGGTGTGTGTGATAAAGACACACACAAAGCAAAGCAGGAAAACAACAGCAGGGCTGTAGAACAGAGCATAACGGGCTTTCAGGGCAGAGGTCTTGCTGATGCGGTCAGGAAGAGAGGTGAGCGAGTTGAGCCTGGAGGGGTAGGTGACGGGGTTTCAACTGATGGAGGGAACAGGATCAGCCTGTCAGGGATCAGAAAGAGCAAAGGTCAAGGTGGGAGGGTGGGAAGCCTGTGGGTGTCCAGGGAAAGGGGAGCTGTTTGGTTTGGCCTTGGAGGAGGATGAGCGAAGATAAAGATGGGGGAAGTTTGGAGCCAAGTTGCAGAGGGCCCTGACTTTAGGCTTTGCTGGGAGAGGCAGTCAGGATCCACACAGGGTTTCTGGCTGGTGGGTGCCTGTCCTGAGCGGTGTTGACACATAGCTGGCAGGGACTGCAACACCAGAAAGGGCTTTCCGTGGCTCTTCTTGGATGCCCGGGGGCGAGTCCACACCCACTGTTGCTCCCTGACCCAGAGGTGCCTGCCATGACTTGCCCGGTCACTCCTCCCCTGTCCCAGCACTGCAAGCTGCTCCCATTAAGGTGAGGATCCACAGAGGAAGCCCCGCCAGACTTGACTAGATGACTAAGTGATGGGTCACCCTTATGGAAGGAAAACATTGACCAGAAGAACCTGTCCAAGGGAGGCAGAGTTTGATACAATTAAACTTTGTCAGAGACAGAGAGGCATCGCTTGGTAGATGTACATGTCCCAGCCATGACCGGAGAAGGCAATGGCACCCACTCCAGTACTCTTGCCTGGGAAATCCCATGGGTGGAGGAGCCTGGTGGGCTGCAGTCCATGGGGTCGCTAAGAGTCGGACACGACTGAGTGACTTCACTTTCACTTTTCACTTTCATGCACTGGAGAAGGAAATGGCAACCCACTCCAGTGTTCTTGCCTGGAGAATCCCAGGGATGGGGGAGCCTGGTGGGCTGCCGTCTATGGGGTCGCACAGAGTTGGACACGACTGATGTGACTTAGCAGCAGCAGCAGCAGCAGCCGTGAGGGTCCTTTTTTTTAAAATGCATTTTATCAAAGTATAGTTGTTTTACATTGTGTTAACCTCTGCTGTACAGCAAAATGATTTCAGTTATGTATAGTTATATACAAATATGCACACATTGAGTTATATATATGTATACTTACATAGCTATGGTTTTTCAGAATTGAACCATAAAGAAGGCTGAGTGTTGAAGAATTGATGCTTTGGAATTGTGATACTGGAGAAGACTCTTGAGAGTTCCTTGGACAGCAAGGAGATCAAAGCAGTCAATCCTAAAGGAAATCAACCCTGAATATTCACTGGAAGGACTGATGCTGAAGCTAAAACTCCAATACTTTGCCACCTGATGCGAAGAATCGACTCATTGGAAAAGACCCTGATGCTGGGAAAGATTGAAGGCAAGAGAAGGGGACAACAGGGAATATGCTGGTTGAATGGCATCACCGACTCAATGGATATGAATTTGAGCAAAGTACCGGAAATAGTGAAGAACAGGGAAGCCTGGTGTGCTAGAGTGCATGGGATTACAGAGCTGGACACGAATGAGTGACTGAACAACAGTATATATACAGATATATATATACACATATACGCATTCTTTTTCATGTTCTTTTCCATTCTGGTTTATTACAGGATATTGACTCTACTTCCCTGTGCTGTAGAGTAGGACCTTGCTGTATCCATTCTCTCCATTTGATAGTCTGCATCCGCTAACCCCAAACTTCCACTCCATCCCTCCCCCACACTTCCTTGGGAACCACAAGTCATGATTGTCCTTTTGAATGAGAGGTGAGCTTAGTTCTTACAAAACTTTAAAGAGTGTGAAAAGGTATTTTGTCCACAATAATTATCTGTCCCCCACCACTGCCCTAGGCCTTGGGCACCATTAGGCCTTCTTCTGGTTCAAGGACTACACGGCCCCCAGTGTATAAACACTTACCTGGGAAGGGGAACCCACAGAGCTCTGGGGTCCTGACACCTCAGGATGAATGGACTCCTCAGGACAGCAAATCTGTATGCTGCCAGCTTCCGAGGACCAGCACCCAGGACTGGGTGGATGCAGAGTATTTTTAACAAACACTGAACAAGCATCTACTTGTTAAGTGTGCCAGCGTCTACATCGGAGCTGGGACTGGGGAAATAAAGATGAATACATCTCAGTCGCTTGCAGTAGCTGTTCAGAGGATCCTGCAATCTGGTGAAGAAGAAGCATCGCTAACGTTCTGCAGGGGATGAGGACTGTTGACAGGTGTTGTTAGCTTCTCCATGCGTTACCTCCTCTAAATGCATTAATGCACCCTTGTAAGAAGCTACTAGGATTGTTACTATTTTAGGCTGAGGAAAAATGCTCAAAAGCAGGTATACATCGTGTTAAAATCAAATGAGGGAGAGCTGGGGGGGTGGGCAGGGGTTGGCGCGCGACCGGGTGCGGACTTAGCCAGATTCCAGCATCCACGCTGAGTCTGCAGGGTTAACAGATAGGAAGGCTGTTCTAAAACCCGACCTCCATGGTGAGGTCAGGAGGAGAGAAGCCAGCCAGACCCTGGGGCAGGAGAACAGAGCCGGGGGGAGGCAGGGCAGGCCCTGAGGTGGCCCAGGGTGGGTGGCACCCTGGGCCCACATGGTGCTTGGTGCGTGAGAAGCACTTGGTCAAGGCTGGAGGAATTTGCTCTTTTTCTCTCATCAGTGAATTCTGGGGGCAGGATCAAAGGAAGGATGGTGGGAGGCCTGCCACCCCACTGTGGGGTTGACTCAAGTGGCCAGAACCCAGGTCCTCTTCTCACGGAACCTGCCAGCCTGCAGATTTACGAGAGAATCAATGTAATCCCTTCACTCAGAGGCCATGGTAAACTTTGATGCAACCCTAAAACTACGTGGAGAATAAAAGCTTCCCCTGGTGGATCCTGGGAGGATGCGTGTGTGTGTGTGTGTGTGTGTGTGAGTGTGTGTGTGCGTGCACTCAACCAAGCTCCCTCAGTTCCATGCAAACATGCGGGCTCCCTTTTCTTGGAGGAGGTCAGTGACAGCCCAGCCTCCCATTCACAGGTTGGAAAAAGGGCATTAATCTTCTTGACGTGGCAGGGGGGTGAGGGCTTGGGGGCCGGAATCCCTCAAACTGGGACATCCCTGGGAGCAGAGAGACCCTTGTCTCCTTCGACTGTGAGAATAAGCTTTGGTTCATAAGCCCAGGACATAAAGTTGGGGGGCTTGAAGAAAATCAAGTAGCATTACAAAAAGTAAATACCGTCTCCCCTCTTTCTTCTTATTGCCTTTTTTAGGGAGGTAAATAAGGGCAGACAGGGTTTCCCTGCTGGCTCAGATGGTAAAGAATCTGCCTGCAAAGCAGGAAACCTGGGTTTGATCCCTGGATTGAGAAGACCCCTCGGAGAAGGAAATGGCAACCCGCTCCAGGAATTGCCTGGAGAATCCCCATGGACACAGGAGCCTGGTGGGCTACAGTCCGTGGGGGTCGCAAAGAGTCAGGTACAACTGAGTGGCTAACACTTTCAGTTTCACTTCAAGGGCAGACAGGGAGTGGGCTCTGTGCCCTTGGAGGAATTCTGCAGTGTTTTCTGAGAACAGACATCCGTGTCATCAGCAGGAGGGGCAGAAAAGGCAGGCCTGACGCAGTCTGAACTTGTGTGCGGAGCATAATTCATATGGCCAACGGCTTGTGCAAACTGCTGGCAAGCTGGCGAGGCCTCACCTTTCTCGAATGGAGTCCTTTACCTGGATGTTGCTACCTCCCTGAATCCTCTCTGTTCACCTGGGCTCTGCAGCCACAGCGGGGACTTGGGTCCCGTCCATGTGGGACGAGAGCGGCAGGATTGGGAGTGAGGCGCGGAGTGGGTGGTCAAGCACCTACATCCATCAGGTACAGTTACCCTGTGCCCGCACCCTCCTGACTCAGGCCTGGGGGCTTCTTTTCCTGCCCCATCCTTGCCCCAAGTCCAATCTTCCCTCCCGTGGACCACCTAGACCCCTCTCCCTCTAGCCCCGACTTAACCCAACATAGATTCTGCCTCTTTCTCAGCCCCACACCATGAAATACTGGCTGGGCCTTCATTGTTTCACTCGAGGTCCTGGGGGCTTTGCCCCTGGCGGGGACGTTGGAACTGTCCTGCTCCAGCTCTCCAGGGAAATGTCACTTCTCCCAGCCTTTCAGACGGAACCCTCCTGCTTGGTTCTTTTCCCCACAGCACCTCCCACTTTCTTAACGTCCTGCTTCCTGGCATGTTGGTTCCTTCCTTGTCTCTCTCCACTGGAAAGTCGGGCAAGAAGGCAACTGGTCGCTTTGCTCACCACGGCAGCCCCAGTGCCTCGAACGATGCCTGTCTGCCTAAGGACTAGAGATGCTTGGGGTGGCTCAGTGGGAAGAACGAAGCCCGGAGCCAGCCGTGCAGACCTAGGACTTGGCTTGTGTCCTCTCCTCCACACCCTGGGTGATTGCGGGCGGGTCCAACAGCTTCCCTGGGGCGGCATGACGGGCAGCCCTTCCTCCCGTGACACCAGGGCCCTGGAGCGGGGCACGTTAGGGACTCTCAGGCTTGGCTGGCCAGCCTGCCTTGGCAGCCAGTGCCCTGCACACAGGGGAGATGCTTGGGTGCGCCCGGGGCTGCAAAGTTCTTTATGGAGCCACCGGAGCAGGCTTCGTTAGTGAGGAGAGGAACAAGAAACAAAGAACGACCTTCCCAATTATTAATAAGGCAGCAACCCCATCCATCTTAATGAGACAGGGCGGGAAAACCCAGCGGCCCGGCAGCGGGCACACAATGGGGCACAATAGAGACCTTGCTCTCCTTTTAGAAAGGAGGAAAGAGAGAGAGACAGACAGAAGGGAAAAGCAGCACAGACTGGAAAGCCAGTCCAAACGTCCACCTCCATGGCCCTCGTAGAAGGTGTCCCCCATGGGCCGTGGCCACAGATGTCGGAAAACTACCAAGGCTGCCGTGGTCCTCTGCTGGGCGGGCTGGGGCTGTTTCTTCGGTGGGTGGGGGATGGAGTGGTGCTCGGCCAAGTGAGAACTTTTGATTCCTGGGTGCAGATCTAGCAGCACAGGACTTGGTATCCGAGAAGGGATTTCAAAAAGTTCTGTTAACCTTTTCAGCTGGCAGCTCCCCTCCCCCCACCCTGCCACCACCACGTGTGTCAAAGACTTTCCGAGTCCTGGATCTGGGTCCTTCTACTGGTCCGCTGAGTGACTTTGGGCAAAGCGTTTAGGGTCTCAGCCTCCATTTCTTCAGCACGAATTCACCTCCCGGATTTGCTGAGGTTCTGCCAAGCTCATCAATGCACCAACGAGCCTCTAAGCATCTGACACAGAGGAGGGATTCCGCAAACCCTCCTTGGATCAGAGTCTGAACCTCATCTCAGCTGGCAGAAGGCACACAAGGGCTCTAGGCTGCGGCTGGGCTACCTTGATGGCGGGTCTGCCTCGTGTCTGCCCTGATCGCCATCCCCTGGACCCCCTGAGGGCCCGGCACGGAGTAGCTGAGTGGATGACAGAAAGTCCAGGGCTCCAATAAAGTTCTCAAGACAAGATGCTGATCAAGTGTTGGTCCTGCCCTGCAAGGTGAGAAATCGTCCCTCCTTCTGGAGAAAGTTCCCTGAAACATGGAAACCCCATCAGCCTTGAGGGTCCTTCCCTCCACCCCCTACAGGTCCCCCAGGCTGCAAGCTCCAGCTGGGAGCACCAGCCGTGCTCCTCTTCTTCCGGTTGCAATTCTCCATCTGCAGGAGATGGTGGAAGGACGGACGGAGGGAAGCAGCACACCTGGGCATTGGAACCCCGAGAGGTGGGGGCACAGAGAGGGAGTGGCCTGGAGCCCAGAGTACTCCAGTGGGGTGACAGCACTTGGACACGCCGTTCTCATCTCCAGCGGGGTGACGGCCCTCGGACATGCCGGTCTCATCTCCAGCGGGGTGACCGTCCCTCGGACACGCCGGTCTCATCTCCAGCGGGGTGGCCGGCCCTTGGACACACTGGTTTCTTCTCCAGCGGGGTGACTGTCCCTTGGACACGCCGTTCTCATCTCCAGCGGGGTGACCGTCCCTCGGACATGCTGGTCTCTTCCCCAGTGGGGTGACGGTCCTCGGACACGCCGTTCTCATTTCCAGCGGGGTGACGGCCCTCAGACACTCTGGTCTCATCTCCAGCGGGGTGACCGTCCCTCGGACATGCCAGTCTCTTCCCCAGTGGGGTGACGGCCCTCGGACACGCCGTTCTCATTTCTAGCAGGGTGACGGCCCTCGGACACGCCGTTCTCATCTCCAGTGGGGTGGCCGGCCCTTGGACACACCGGTTTCTTCTCCAGCGGGCTGACCAGTCCTCAGACAAGCTGGCCACAACTAGCTAGGTCCAGGTGTCCTGTGTGGGCTATGGAAGGCATCTCAATGTGGGGGAAGGGGAGGGAAGAGGGGTAGTTGGGGAGGTGGGGGGACACGCTGCAGGGCGCCCAGGGCGTGTGCCCTCCCAGGGGTCCGGAGGCGGGGCAGGAAGTTTCTGAGGTGGAGGGCCCTGCTCCCAGGCACTGCCGCCCTCCAGAGGAGGCAGGGCTGGATCCCAATTAGAGCTAACGTTGCCTGCCAGTGATGGCTGCACGCTGCCAGCACCCTCATTAGCTTGGCAGGAAATCCCTGCTGCCTCGCTGGATCCCGCCACAGGCCCAGACACGCTCCTGGGGGGTTCCAGCCCCGAGCTCTCTGCCTCCCTGCTCTTGGTGGGTGACACCTCTCTGGTCCAGCATTTCCTGAGAGCCAACACCCCCAGGGCTCTGCAGGAAACACGGGCCCTCCTTGCGGTGCGCAGGGACAGGGTTCTCACTGGCCTCCCCATCCTGGGACACAGTCCAGTCCAAGCGGGAGAGGTGTGTTTCGTGTGGCAAGTTATTAGAGGACGAATTCCTGCCACTGAGAAAGGTGGCCGCCAAGCTCTCCCCTGACATGATAGACATATGACCTTCCACGGCTCCCCTCTCAGCCCCTTCCCGTGGGAGTGTCATCCAGCAATGTCCAGGGGGATGGAAGGGACCCAGGCAAGTTTGCTGGGAGGCAGCTCAGAGGCATCACCAGGGACCACTGCTCCCCCACCCCTTGCTCAGAGTTGGAGCAGGGGAACCAAGCTCAGTGTCTCTCCCTTAAGGGATGCAGGATGCAACGGACAGACGACCAGACTGGACCTGGGGTGCCCCGGGAGGGCAGGCAGCCCAAGGAGAGCAGATGGGGGTGGTGGAGGTATCAGGGGGCAGTGAGGAGGCCACATACCCAAGAGTGAGCAACGAGGCACAGCAAGAGCCTTGCATGTAGTAGGAGCTCATTAAATGCCTGTTGACGGATTGACGGCGAGCGAGCTCTCACTCCAAGCTTCGCTTCTGTGTGGTCTGGAAATGCAGATATGATTCTATAGGCAGTGTGAACTGGACAATGAGGGCAGTTATCCAGAAAATGTGAGCCATCACTCACCCCCTCCCACACGAAGGCTTTTGCAATAATTACCTGATGCTTCAAATGAGGCAGGATTTTTAAGAACCTATGTCACTGGGGCTAATATTAGAGACTCACCGTGTTCTTTCTGCTGAGAAAAATGGTTATGGTGTTCTCTTTACCCAACCTCTTTTCTTTAGCAGTAATATTTATTCTCTTACCCTTTCCCCGCCAAAGTGACTTATGGCCATTGTAGACATTTTAGAAAATGAAAAAAAAGCCAAAAGAGTAAAGTTTAAACTGCCTGTGATTCCCAAAACCAGAGGCTGTGAACACTTCAGTGTTCCTATTTTCAAATATTTAGTTATCTTTTCCCTTCTTTCCTTCCTTCCTTCTTTCCCGCCTTTCATTTTTGTTTTACTTATTGTATATATATTTTTAATGTTTTATTTTACTTATTTTTTTGTCTACGTGGCATGTGGGATCTTAGTTCCTCAACCAGGAATCCAACCTGGGCCCCTTGCATTGGAAGCATGGAGTCTTAACCACTGGACCACCAGGGAAGTCCCTCTCCTTTCTTTTTTTAAATTGAAGCATGCATGTGTGCATGCTAAGCCGCTTCTGTTATGTCTGACTCTCTGCGACCCTGTGGACTGTAGCCCACCAGGCTTCTCTGTCCATGGGATTCTCCAGGCAAGAATACTGGAATGGGTTGCCATGCCCTCCTCCAGGGGATCTTCCAGACCCAGGGATCAAACCTGTGTCTCTTATGTCTTCTGCATTGGCAAGTGAGTTTTTTACCACTATTGCTAATGCCACCTGGTAAGCCCAAATTGAGGTATAGTTGACTTACAGTATTATGTTAATTTCAGATGTACAGCAAGTGATTCCTTTTTCTTCATATTATTATCCATTATTTCCTGGGCTCTACAGTAAATCTTTGCTGCTTCTCTATTTTATGCACAGTATTTTGTATCACTTCCTTCTTTCTCTTCCTTCTATTCTTTCTGCAAAATTTGCATCATACTACATGTATGTTTGTATCCTATATTCTCCACATTCATTCATCATTAGTTCATTCATCAAACAGCAAGTGTTTCTGTATTGAGTGCTTTCTAGGCACCAAGGCACTGTTCTATGGGATGCAGTTGTGAACAAAACTGATATAAATCTCTGCCTTTGAGAAGCGGTGGTGGCGGTATAAAGCGAGACAGACAATAAAATAAATTAGAAAAATGTGTGGGTGTTAGAAGATCACAAGAGGTGGGTAGGAAAATCAAACAGGAAAAAAGAAAAACAACAAAAAAACAGGCCAAGGGGTTGGTTTTGGTAGAAAGGCCAGGTACATTTTGAAATAGAAAAGACCTCCCTGAGCAGGTGACGTCACTGGCAAGAGAGCATTCCCATCTGAGATGCCTCATGTTCAATAGCTGGGTGCTTGGGATGACTTTCTTAGGTACACAAAAAATCTAGGCAGAATTCTTGTGTTTGCCATATTGATAATGCAATAGTAAAGAAGGAAAATGCAAAGAGAAGAGCTAAAAGCTGTCTCTCTCCAGGGCGGGATCACAGCACATCCATGGCAGAGAAGAGAACCAGCTGGGAGAAGGCCAGGTCGGTGGGGGCGACGTTGTAGCACCTGCTTCTCTGCCAACGGGGGGTACTCTTGTCTCTCCAGCTTGACACAGTCGTTACAGGAACGACAAAAAATCGCATCCGAACAGCCATATTTTTGGTGATGGCTTGGCTTGTTTCACACTGGTCTTTGCCAAAGGTTATAATCATCACTAACACTTGTACTGGGCTCTTGAGTTTCCTGGTGTTTGGGGAGTTTCTAATGCAGTATGAGATGTAAAGGAAAGGACGTATGGCCAGAATTTTCTTTCTACATAAAATGTCAAGGTTTGAAATGGCCTAGAGCTTGTGTAGGCTGTGTGTGTGTGTGTGTGTGTGTGTGTCTCTGTGTGTGTGTCTGTGTGTTAGTCGCTCAGCTGTGTCCAACTCTTTGCAACCCCATGGACTGTAGCCTGCCAGGCTCCTCTGTCCATGGAATTCTCCAGGCAGGAATGCTGGAGTGGGTTGCCGACTTCCTCCCAAATTAAGGCCCTGAGGCTCAGAGAGGACAAGAAATAGGTCCCCTGGTTTGCTCAGGCAGGGAAACCAGACTCTTCCCATCACAGAGCTGATGGCTGATGTTATTACAGCACTGTTTCCTCCCAGAAGCCGAGCTGGTTTTTCCTAAATAAAACTCCCAACACGAAAGGTTGTTCTGGGGTTAACCACTGGTACCAGGCCTCGCAAATTAAACACAGAACCTGCCTTGCCTGCGTCCAGGGCAGCGCACGGTCGCTAATCTCAGGGGCAGCTGGCCCTGACCAGATGGTGTCTGCCTCCCGGCTCTTTTCTGGGTGCTGGGACGTTTGGAGTGTGGGGCCCAGGAAGTAGCCCGGGCTGGTGCCCCCGTGCCCATTAGCCACCCCCTTCGGAAGCCCTGAATATGGACTTTGTCTGGCGGCCTCCATTCTGCTCCGAATGGACTAAAGCCAGTCATTTGGCAAAAATCAGCTCAGTTGCCGCCATTGTTCGTAAAGAGGCAGAGCTGAAAAGGCTGCGGGACTAATGTATTCTATTGTGCCCTGCGCGGCCTCTGAGCGTGGGGAGGGGGCTGCATTCCACAGACGCCCCCGCCCTCAGTGCTGGAGCTATGGAGCCAGCCTTTGGGGGTTGGGGGTGCCTCACCTCCCAGGGAGAGTCCCAGAAAATCAGGTGGGGGAGGCACTCCATCTGGAAGCCCCTCAGAGGAAAGAAAGGGTCTTGAGAGCAACCAGGAGCCCAGTCTGAGAGCCAGGGATGGAGTGGAAAGTGGGGAGCTTCGGCGCAACCAGGAGCATCGCGCTGGTGGGTCCAGCCCTGCCTCCCTCACCCCCACTCCCTCCGCCCACCGCTCTGCAGGGCACAGCCACCAATCAAGCAGCCCCTTTCCCCTGCAATCCATTCCCCATCAAGAACATTCCATCTCCGAGGACAAGAAGGGTCACGGGATTTGTTTGGAGCTGCCTGCAGATCTCTGGTTCCAGGGTCAGTTATGCCCGAACCGAGAGAAATATGATGTGTGAGAGATAAGGGGAGAGGGCCTGGCGACAGGGCGCCTGGGCGGACACATTCATCATATGCGCCCTTTCGGCGCAGAGAAGCGGTTTTGTGAGTAGTCTTGGCAGACAATGTCTGGTTCCCTGTGTTTTTGCAAAACTGGACCTCCATCTGGGGCTTCCCCTCACCTTGGAGGGCTAGAGGGGACCTAAGCCAGGGCAGGAGGGAGGGAAGGCCTGGTGTGGCCCGCTGGTGCAGGACTTTCCAGCATGACAGAGGCGTGGAAGTGTGATTCCTTTGGACTTCAGGATGCCCTGCTTCTTCCTGCCAGCCACCCCCTTTAATCTGTTACAACTGCACTTAACTCTTGTGACAACAACTACCCAACCTTTGGGGGCAGTATCAGAAGGCTGAGAGCCTCCTTGTTAGTTAGCTAGTTAAGGGAATGGACAGAATGATGGGGGTGGGGGGAGAGAGCGATTCCTAGACGATAGAAGGATGGGTCTGAGATTGAATACAGGGTCTCTGCATGCTGAACGCCACAGTGGGGGTGAGCCCCTCTCTCCAACTTTGCTCTGCCTACACCAGCCCCCTGAGTCATCTCTGATGGGTCTTTCTTTCGCATCTCTACACTCGTAAGGGTCTGGGGACACATCTTAGATGCCTGCTTCCCCACAGGACCCAGCTCAGACAAAGCTTGTGTCAGGAGAAAATGGAGGATGGAATCAACCCTCAGTCTGAAATCCCCACTGATTATGAGGCAGCACCTTCCTTGCAGTGGAGCCAGAAATAGAACCCCCAAAGCTGCGTTAAAATCATGCAGGGTGCAGAGCGTGTCATCTTCCAGAAAGGATAGTTTATCCTCCGGTCAAGGTGCCAATGATGATGGCCGTAAAAGAAGACGCAAGTGATGGCGGTAAGGACTACGAGATGCCTCAGGAAGTGGTTGGTTACCTATTTACGGATGAAAATGGCTGTTAAACTTCTCACACCCAAGAAGCTCATGCAGAACTGGGAAAGCACTCCAAGGCTGAGAGGTTCTACTTGGGAAGTTGTTACTGATGGAGCTTATACCGTGTATTCAGCAGTTTGGTTAATAGACTGCAGTTGAAAGTCGAAAACAAAGGGGTCAGATGGACACGCTGTGCTTTCCTGAGGGCTGGGGATTATGGCTTTCTTGTAATGCTGTAAATGTTAAAAGGATCCATAAAAGGGCAGGCTTATCTAGGGACAGATACTAAATAATATAGACTCTGAACCTGCTGGAAGATTACAGAAGTCTCCAGATACACAACTGCTTATTCTGCAGTGAGTGGGGGAGAAAGTGCGGTCTCTTTGCTCCTGGCTGGTGCGGTCAGCCTTGGAGGGACCAAAGGCCAGCCCTTCTGTGCTGCCTGCACTTTGCCTTGTAGTAGCCCTGAGCTGTTTCCTTAAGAAAAGAGAGTCTCCTGTCCACCCTTCTGTCTTGTGAACTTGGATTCATTGCTAAAGGTCTGTCTGAATGCTCTATCCTTGAAGTGGCTGGTAAGCTTCTCTGTGACTCAGTCTCCTTTTCTGATAAGTAGGGGTCCATAAGCCCCTTCCAGTGGATTGCTAACCAAGGAATACAGAGCAATGAGGGTGCTTATGCATGACAAATGCACTGACACCTAGTTAGAGGATTCTTTTGCAGCTATAGGCATCGAAACAGAAGAAAGAAGAGTTTCTTAGGATGGTACTTCTCAATCTTAAATATGCATAACATGCATGTAAGATTCTTGTTAAAATGCAAATTCTGATTGAATATGTCTGGGATGGGGCCTGAGATTCTGCATTTCTGACAAGATCCCAGAAGCTACTGATGCTGCTGGTCTGGGGACCAGACTATGAATAGTAATATCCCAGGAGGCAGTAAAAATTAGAATGTTCAGGCCTCCCTTTTCCTGTCTGCTGTGAGAATTTCTAAATCAGAGACTTGGGTCACTTTGGTTTGTTTCTAGCTGTTTGAAAGAGAAAACCAGAATGACTTTGAATTTCAACAAGTGAAGCAGACACTGCAGGTCTGGCCCAACAAGAATTCTGGGGTAAGCCACTGAAGTCACTACTTATAATCCAGGTTCTTCCCATCTTTCTGTTCCTACATTCTAGTATGTGAGCCTTTATCTGCATGCTTGTGGTCCTCATGGTTGCAAGATGGCTGCTGTACCTCTTGGCATCACATCTGAATTCCAGGCCAGCAGAAGAGTGGAGAGAAGGTCAAGCTGCTTGCCTTCTAAGGCAGCTTTTTTTTTTTTTTAACTTGCTGTGCAGCTTGTGAGATCTTAATTTCTGAGTGGGGACTGAAACTGGATCCTCAGCAGAGGAATCAAGGAGTCCTAGCTGCCAATCCGCCAGGGAATTCCCTAAGGCTGTCTGTTTTAAAATGCTTTCCAGGGTGTTCCACTTAACTTCTGACTGCACAGAGCTGGGTCATAGGACCTGTCTCACTCAGGGATCCCATGTTATGACATGGCAGGCAGGGGGCTAAGTACGGAAAATGCAAGGACGAAAAGGATACAGCTTCTGGCTTCAAGGAACTTCTGGAGGAGCTCCAGACATGCAGACAAGCAAAGAGCGTTTGAGGAGGGCTGCCTGGATAGCTGTGGTACACAAGGGCAGACAGGGGACCACCCTGGTCTTGCAGGGAGAGCCTGGGGAGTGGCCAGACATGAAAAAATGGGAAGCTGAATCTTGGGTACCGGCTGGGAGGTCAGTGGCCCTGCAGGGGCAGTGTGGTGCATTCTGGGAATGGCGCATCCTCTTGCTCCTCCATGGGAACTGCGTGGTGCTGGGATGCAGCGGCACACCTGCACGACTCCATAGGAGCTTCCTACCTGGCATACGACCTGATTGGTCGTGCCATACTGGTTTTTAAATATTTTTAATATTCCCCCTGGGAAGACCATGCAACCTTGTAACTCTCAAGATGTTCAGGCCCTGGAGAGGACTGTGGACAGGTCTTCTGCCTTACATCATGGACCAGCTCTGGTCTAGCCCTCTCTTTCTCTCTCTCCCTGGTGTAGCGAGCTCTCCCTCTTTGCATGGTTTGCAGTCTTTTCTCTCCTGGAGCTTTACTTCTGGGCACCCACATGACGGAAGGTCAGCTGCACGTGTTTCATTGCAGCTGCAGGCTCAGAGCGTTATAGTCCCCTTGGCAACCCAGGACCCCCGAGTCCCTTTTCCTGGCAGCAGTCCCCACACCCCACCTCTGACCACCGCAGGCATCTGCAACTCCTTCCTGCTGTCCTGTGGGGAGACGATGGGTGGGTGTCCATCAGGTGTGGTGACCGTCCTGGCACTCTGAAGCCAACCACCCTCCGATCTCCACCCGCAGCTGGGGGCCCCTCTCCCAGTCTCCCTCTGCCTGGATAACGCATCCCGTCTTAGAGGTCACGCTCACCTGAATTCAGGCACTCTGCTCCCCATCCCCAGGACCCTCAGGAAGGGACCTCCTGCACTTGCCCCTGCTTCAGACCATCTCACCATCCCGCCCTCTTTCAAGACCATTGCTTCCTTCTAGCTGGTCTCTGGGAAGAACTTGATAAATGAACACACGATAAGATGTCAATGCCAGCAAAGGCTCTCTGGGTTTCTCTCCCCAGAGATGGGCATTTCACAAAGGCAATTAAGCCGAGTCAACAGGATTGGAATCCAAGATGGGCTTTCCTGACTTGAGTCTGTCCAGCACCGAGCGCAGTAATGGCTGGACTGCCAGTAAGGGTCCCACCACTCTGAGCCTCTGGGTCTTCTGTTCAAGGGGAATAACGAATTGCTCCACCTGCTCAGAGGCTTTTGTGAGGCCCAAAGGGGATAATGCAGGTGGAGTGAGACCTAGGAAAGCCTGCAGAGGTGCAGTCACTACTGGGGATGGGGGATGGGTGGGGAAGAGCGCCTGAGCTCAGGTGAGGGCCGCCTCTAAGACCGGATGCATTCCTCAGGCAGAAGGAGACTGGGAGAGGGGACCGCCAGCTGCAGATGGAAATCAGGGGGTGGGTGCCTTCAAAGCACAAGCGTGGTCACCGTACCTGATGGACACGCGCCCATTCTCTCCCGGTGCCTCGTTTATATCAAACCCCCGAGAAGGGAAGGGCGCGGGGTTCCTCCTCACACTCCCCGCTGGCCGCCCATCCCGCCTCGGGGAGCCGTCTCAGCAGATTTATGGGTCCCTATGATGGAAGCCTGTGCCACTTCACTTTCACTGCTGGGATCGCCAGAGGGGAGGGATTCCTAAGGATTCACTTTCCCTGCTCTGTGATGGCCAAGCAGAGCCCGGAGCTCAGAGCCACGACCTGGCACCGGGTCTCACCGCTGCCAAGCCTCTTCCAGCTTCTCTTGACCCTCCTCCTCTCTCAGGCGCTGTCAGAGGCTCCCAGGATCCCGGGCCTTTTGGGTTCCAGATGCCGAGTTTTTAACAGGCTTGTATTAGCATTTGGGGGTCAGGGTCCACACAGGATTTACAGGAAGTTCAGTTCTTCTTCTCCAGGAATCGTCCAGGGCATTCACCAACTCCCCCACGACCCATGTCCACTGGCTACTGAGCAGCCTACTTGGTGCAGGCCCCCTGGGAGAGGTGAGTTGGATGGGCTTCTGCCCACAAGGTTCACTCTGAGGGTTAGAGGGATGCAGGGGGAAGGCCCAACCTGCCACTGTTGGCTCTGAAGATGGAGGAGGGGGCCAGGAGCCAAGGAATGAGGGCAGCATAGGAAGCTGGAAAAGACAGAAAAAGTCCCAGAGTTTCCAGAAGAAACACAGCCCTGCCAACAGCTTGACTGTAGCCCAGGGAGGCTCTGACCTCTCGAGCTGTAAGAAGACAGTACATCAGTACCTCTTACAACACGTCTTACGAAAGCCCCACGCTGTTTGCTGTTGTTTACTCACTCAGTCGTGTCCCACTCTTTGTGACCCCACGGACTGCAGCACACCAGGCTTCCCTGTCCTTCACTATCTCCTGGAATTTGCTCAAACTCATGTCCTTGAGTCGGTGATGCCATCCAGTTATCTCATTCTCTGTCTTCCTCTTCTCCTCCTGCCTTCAATCTTTGCCAGCACCAGGGTCTTTTCTAATGAGTTGGCTCTTCACATCAGGTGGCCAAAGTATTGGGGCTTCAGCTTCAGCATAGTCCTTCCAATGAATATTCAGGACTGATTTCCTTTAGGAATCACTGTTTGAACACTCTGTTCACAGTATAAGGTGCTGAGGATCAGTTCCTCTGCAGTCAAAGAGAACTCTGTGAGTTATTCATGCTGACTTATTGCCTTAGTTCTCAGGAAACAGTGCAAAATTGATGTTTGAGGATATACCTCTCTTAGCCTGGATCCTTCCCATATCTGCCTCCTTCTACTACATATTTATGCATTTACTGGGGCTGCAGAGACTTTCTGAGCACTTACTGTATGCCTGGCACCATGCCGGATGCTAAGGTTATAAGGATAAGTGAGACAAAATAAGACAAGATCCTGGCTCTCCAAGAGTTCCCGGTCACGTAGAAGACCCCTGAAAGCAAGCAGTTATAAACCAAGAGTGTGGTAATGAAGTGTACACAGATGCTCTGGGGGGCAGAGAAGAGGAAGTTAATCCCACTAGGGGTGGAGAAGGAAGGTGATGGGCCGAGAGGGGAATCAGGCAAGGCTGCTGGAAGGAGGCAGTGCTGGAGGGATGAACAGGTGGGTTTGCCACGTAAAATACAGGATGTCCAGTTCAATTTAAATTTCACATAAACAGGAATGAGGTGTAGTATTAGTATATCCTATGCAATATTTGGGACATACTTATACTAAAAAAAACTTGTTCATCTGAAATTCAAATTTTACCAGGCATCCTATATCTTCATTTGTTAAATCTGGGAAGTCTATGAGTTGGACTTTGTACAAAGGTGGAGGGTATTACTGACAAAATGACATGTGTGATCTAGAGGGTACAGGTGGGGTACTGGAAGGACGTTGGAGGACAAGATCTTGATTTGTTCTGAATTCTGGGCTTTTTCCTGTGGACAGTCAAAAAGTCTATGAGGGTTTTAATCAGAGAAACAACCCATTAGAGATTTTTTTAATGTTAAGTTAAAAATATGGGTATTCACTAGATACTCATACTTAAAGCTTTGGAAGAACTTTTAGCTTAGAGCTCTTGAGTTATTTAGGCTGCCCTAGACTGTTTTATGGGAGAAGGCAATGGCAGCCCACTCCAGTGCTTTTGCCTGGGAAATCCCATGGACGGAGGAGCCTGGTGGGCTGCAGTCCATGGGGTCGAAAAGAGTCGGACCCGACTGAGCGACTTCACTTTCACTTTTCACTTCCATGCATTGGAGAAGGAAATGGCAACCCACTCCAGTGTTCTTGCCTGGAGAATCCCAGGGACAGGGGAGCCTGGTGGGCTGCTGTCTATGGGGTCGCACAGAGTCAGACACGACTGATGCAACTCAGCAGCAGCAGCAGCAGCAGCAGACTGTTTATGTATTTAACTTTTTATTGAAATATATATATATGCAGAGAAGAATTCATATTCTGTGTATTCAGTTTTTTTTTTTTTTGTAAATTGTGGTATATTCTGAATTTTGTTAGTTTCTCTTCCTTCATTTATCTGTACGATCCTATGATCATCTCATTTGTTCTATTAATGCAGTAAATTAAATAGATTAATTTTTGAACTTAAAAAACATGTGTCTTAATCCCCCCTCTTTTCTGGAAGACAGTATAGAAATTCTACAATGTATATATTTATAAATAAGGTGAAGTGAAGTGAAGTCGTTCAGTCGTGTCCGACTCTTTGCGACCCCATGGACGGTAGCCTACCAGGCTCCACGTTCCTGGGATTTTCCAGGCAAGGGTACCAGAGTGGGCTGCCATTTTCTTCTCTAGGGGATCTTCCCAACCCAGGGATCGAACCCCGGTCTCCTGCGTTGCAGACAGACGCTTTACCGTCTGAGCCACTAAATAAGGTAGTTACATGAATACAAAGGGCCAAGCACAGTTTGACAAGGACTCGTCTGGAGAGTGAGAGGGTAGGTCTGTCTGAGTGGTGGGGCAGGGAGTGTGTGACTGTGACCTTGAGGTTCAGGGCAGGTCCACTGCAGCTAGCGTGGCCTGGGGAGCAGAAATTACAGGGAACACAGTCTCCCTTCAGGAAAGGAAGGACATTCTACTGACGTTGCCTGAGCCTAGTGGCTGTGTCCCCAAGAAGCAAAAGGAGCCAGTGGTGGCAGCTTGGGGCTCAGCCAGCCCCATCAAGTGTGGTGCAGAGGTTCGCCAGTCCTGTCCTGGATGCGTAAGAATGCATTTGGAGGGACTTCCCTGGTGGTCCAGGGGCTGAGACTTTGAGCTCCCAATGCAGGGGGCTCTGGTTCGATCCCAGGTCAGGGAGCTAGATCCTGCATCGTGCAACTAAGAGTTTTCAAGCCACAACGAAGCCTGAAGATCCTGCATGCCACAGTTAAGACCCAGTGGTGACTCAGTGGTAAAGAATCCGCCTGACAATGCAGGAGACATGAGTTCGATCCCTGGGCCGTAAAGATCCCCTGGAGAAAGAAATGGCAACCGGCTCCAGTATTCTTGCCTGGAAAATTCCATAGACAGAGGAGCTTGGGGGAGGGGGGTGGGTACAGTCCAAGGGGTCGCAAAGAGTTGGACGCAACTCAGCGTGCACACAGCCAAATATATAAATAAATAAAAGAATGCATCTGGAGGGCAGCTCTCATCTTACATGTTCTTAGGACAATAGAAAGTGAATAAAAAGAAAGATGCAGAGGGATATTTGCCTGGGAGGAGATGGGGCTGTGCCTTTAACTCCAAGTGTTTATGGTTCTTCCCAGACAGTCCCAAGCCCCAGACAGCAAGTCAGGCCAGTTCTTGAGTCAGAGGGACTTGGGAACCACAGGGCATTTGTACCTCCATGGAGGCAGAGTGGAAAAGATGCTTATCCAAGCGAGAACATTACTGTGCTTGATGTTGTCTTGTGTGGAATGCTACTTTATTTATGTGCTTATTGGTCACGAGGCACGTGGGATCTTAGTCACCTGACCAGGTGCATTGGATCCCACGCCCCTCCTGCGTTGGAAGCTGAGTCTGAACCACTGGCTTAGCAGGGAAGTCCGTGGAATGCTTCTTTAAACGTTGCAGACCTTAGAAGCCTAACTGTGAACCTCAGTGACACTGGACACTGAGAATGCACAGATGGTACCTCCTGAGGGAGCAGGGCAGGCATTAACTGCTGCGATTTACAGATGAGCACTCAGCCCAGGGAGTTGAGTGCAAGTCGCCCAGCCACAAGAAGCAGAACTGGAGCCACACCCTGTGTTTCTTGACTCTGGGTCAGGATGCTTTTCTCCACATGGCCACAGACCCATCAGCGCCCAGCCACAGGCAGGACACCCTCCCCTCCGCCCTGGTGTCCCACTTCTGGCTGACTGAGAGGACGCCGAGTGTAGTTCTGGGGAGTGTGTGGTTAAGAATCTGCCTTGCAATGCAGGGGACGCAGGTTCGATTCCCAGTCAGGGAACTAAGATCCCATGTGCTGCCGGGCAACGAAGCCTGTGTGCCACAACTAGAAGACCTGACACAAATAAATAAATACATAAAATAAAAAAAATATATATATATATAAAGAACAAAACCTCCCGGGAAGTTTTCCCCACCTTCTTGTTTTTCTTCTTTTTTTTTTTTCTGGCTGTAACATGTAGCATGGAATCTTAGTTCCCAGACCAGGGACCAGGATTGAACCCTCGCCCCCTACAGTTGAAGCGGGAAGTCTTAACCACCAGATCACCAGGGAGGTCCCAACTGCTGTTTTTCTGGCAAAGGGCAGGGAGGATCTCTGGGTGTAGGTGCTGGGAGGCCCCACAGTGATCCTGCTTGGCCTGACTGTCGGCTTCAGGCGATGGGGAGGCTGAAGAATGCCTCCTTAAGCTGGGGACTTGAGGCAACAGGGGACGTACTTCTGATGTTCTTGTACAGGCATCTGGTAGGGTGGGAAAAAAAAGAACTTTTTTGAAATGAAAAACACAAATGTGAAGGTATATTTTTGTTCATTCAAGAAGGAAAGGTGTGTCTCCTGGTTCCTGATCCCATTCTGGAGACCCCTGGTTTCTGAGATCTCTGTCATGTCAATAACGTGTTTAAAGAATCTTTGCTCTAGAACTTTCTCCTCTACACACACACACACACACACACACAAATTCTTGCCTAGGGGAAGGGAGACTGGGCTTTGAAGTGCAAAATTTTGACAACATGATAAAGGACAACTCCCCCTCCCCCGCCCCTCGCAAAACCCCAACAACTGCATTCACCTCTAAAATACGGAGTGTTTAGGACTGCCTGGTGCTGTCTTACAGTATGAGAACTGACTGGGGCTGGCAGTCATTCTCCAGAATCCTGTGCAGTGCTTAGTCACTCAGTCATGTCTGACTCTTTGCAACCCCATGGACTGCAGCCTGCCAGGCTCCTCTGTCCATGGGGATTCTCCAGGCCAGAATACTGGAGTGGGCTGCCATGCCCTCCTCCAGGGGATCTTCCCAACCCAGGGATGGAACCAAGGTCTCCCACATTGAAGGCAGATTCTGAACCACCAGGGACGTCCATGGAAGACTCTAAGCACTGCAGACCGTAGAAGCCTAGCCTCGGTGTGGGTTCAAGTCTGTCAGTGGGACTGAGACTTGAGCCCTGCCTTTCCAGCTGGGATTTGGGAGGAGCCAGAAATGCACTGAGTTTAAGATTCTGGCGGCTTAGTTGCTCTCATACCCCCTGTATTTCTTGGGACAGTCATGTCCCTGGGTGCCCCAAAAGCCCTCTCACTGAGACCGATTGGGGGTGATCAATCGGAAAAAACCAGACCTAGGCTAGGCCCTCCCATGAATGGAACTGTGACATTTACTGCTGCCTCGAGACCCCCAAGCACTGGTGGAGGAGCAGTCCCCTGAACTAATTTCCCGAATTTTCATATGGGACAGACAGGCCCTTCCACCATCTGGGGAAACGGTCCAGACAGGAGTGAGGGCAGGGCGAAGCCTGCATGCAGAGCTGACAGGATGTTATCTGCTAACACAACTCTTTGCAGGGAGTGAGTAAACAGACACATTTGCCTGGGGACCGAGGGCCTGCCTCGAGGAGAGAAAAGGACCCCTACCAAACTGCATTTTTCTCTAACTGCCCCTTGAATTGAGACACAGTTGCCTGGTTTCCTGTGGTCTCTTCTCTGTCTGTGAGGAATGTCTTCCCCAGCTTCTGGGCTGAGCATTCCCAATTGTTTAGGGATTAACCCTTTGCCACCCGAAGGAGCCTTGCTCTCCCCCATCTCTTTCCCTCCGCATCGCCCCCTTGCTTTAGCGCACCTTTCATCAGCTTAGAGGTGATGGAGAAGTTGACCAGCGGCACAGCTCCCTGGGTGCACAGGGGCATCACTGTATCTTTAGGCGCAGGACTGCTTTAAGAGCCTCTCTTCATCGAAAAACTCCAGTCGTTTGACTTGGAATCTGTCCATCAAGAAATTTGGTCTGCAGGGTCCAAAGTCAGCTTCCCCCAGCAAGGCAGCGCCTCCTCTGGTGTCTGCCTTCAGCTCTGGGCTCTGTGGCCCATTTGCCACCTGGAGTAGTGCCACGCCACTCAGTTGTGATCTGTAGCCTTCTCTGCGCCCCCTCTCCACCCCAAATTTTGGGACACAAGCAGTGTGGAGACCCAGCCAACCTCAGGGACAGCTGTTGCTCTTGCCTGTCCCTGGAGTTGGTCGTGGTCACACTACTAGCTCTCTGGAGCTTGGGCCTCATTACAAAGAATCCCCAGGGACTCTGAGGCGGAGGGTGGCAGGGGGACCACCCTCTGTTCTGGGGTGGTGGAGGGGGGTGTGGGGAGTGGGCTGGATGGGAAGAATGGGCTGTTTCTGCTGGGACTTTTCTCTCGCCTCTGTCTGAACAGGAACCCTTGGTTTTTGACTTGAGGTTCCTGGGCCGGCTCTGAGTGTAGCATGTGTGCCTGAGTGATGGACTTGATATTTACACAAGCCACGCTGATAAGTGCACATGTGTTTTTAATGTTTTGGCTTTCTAGACCACAAACATGTCAATGTGCATATGCGTGCACACACAGACGTGCTGTCGGGCTGGGCCTTGAGCGGGGCTCTTTTTTCTCTTCTTCTTTTTCTTAAAAACAACAACAACAACAACAAAAAAACCCCAAAAAACCAAAACAAAACAAAAAAAACCCAACTGTCCTCCCCAAATCAACACCTTTGTGCGCACCCTTCCCTTCCACACTGCCTCGGGACTGTAGGAGGGCCATCATCTGGTTGTCTCACCTGGAAACGCAGCTGCCTTTTAAAGCCAGCAAACAGCCGGACTCCACCTTCCCCGGGTCTTCGCGGGAGCCGAGCCCCACCGGCCGGGGATGGAAAGGCAGACCTCCCTCGCTACAGCCTTCCTGAGCCCCGGTCCGTCGGCAACGGCCGCTTTCCGTACTGCAGCCACAGAGAACAACACCGAGAAAGCAGTCTGCTGCTGCGTTAAGTTAGGGAGAAGTGACACACAAAAAAGAAGTCTTGATTAGCTCATGGACTTGCAAGTACTGTTAAGCGTCCTTGCTTTCCTGAGATCTGACTCAAGCTAGCTGCAGCGTTGCGCATCCTTTTTATCCTCCGCACGCTTCTCTCTATCCCCTCTCTCTCTTCCTTTTTTCTTTCTTTCTTTTTTGTCTTTTCCTCGTTTTCCCTCCCTTCTTCCCTCTTTTATTTATTTTTTTGGTTTTGTTTTTAAGGGGTGTTGACCTGCGCTGAGTTCTGGGGAGCCGAGCCCTCCCGCCCGCGAGCCGATTGGCCGGCGGCGCGGGTGACTGACGGGCGGGCCCGGAGCGCTCCCGACGGCCGGCGCTGATTGGCCGGCGCGGCTCGGAGGGCTCGGCCGCGGGAGCGCCGGGCACTCGGGTCCCGCCGCCTCGGGCGCCTGGGCCGCACTCGGGCCGCGCGCTCGCCTCCCCGCGCAGCTCTCCTGGGCTGCCCCGCCAGCGCCGGGCAGGAGCGCGCGGCCGCCCAGTTGCGCGCGGGTGCGGACAGCGCCTTTTGTCCCCGGAGCCGTGGGGCGGGTGGGGTCCTGCAAGTTCGCGGCGGGACTCGCGCGGGGAGACCACCGAGGACGCCCCGCGTCGCGGGGGCCGGGGCGCCGAGCATGGGCGGCGGGCGCTGGGCCGCGGCGGGCGCGCTGCTGGCGCTGGCCGCCGGGCTCCTGGCCGCGGGCTCGGCCAGCGAGTACGACTACGTGAGCTTCCAGTCGGACATCGGCGCCTACCAGAGCGGGCGCTTCTACACCAAGCCACCGCAGTGCGTGGACATCCCGGCAGACCTGCGGCTGTGCCACAACGTGGGCTACAAGAGGATGGTGCTGCCCAACCTGCTGGAGCACGAGACCATGGCCGAGGTGAAGCAGCAGGCCAGCAGCTGGGTGCCCCTGCTCAACAAGAACTGCCACATCGGCACCCAGGTCTTCCTGTGCTCGCTCTTCGCGCCCGTCTGCCTGGACCGGCCCATCTACCCGTGCCGCTGGCTCTGCGAGGCCGTGCGCGACTCGTGCGAGCCGGTCATGCAGTTCTTCGGCTTCTACTGGCCCGAGATGCTCAAGTGCGACAAGTTTCCCGAGGGCGACGTCTGCATCGCCATGACCCCGCCCAACGCCACCGAGGCCTCCAAGCCCCAAGGTGAGGCGAGGGTCCCCCGGGCTACGCCCCGGGCCTGGGGGACGTGCCTTCGGCCCTGCCCGACGGCCTCGAGACGTCCGAGGTGGTGCCCGGCTGGGCAGCCCCGCGCGCGCACCCGCTGCGGGTCGTGGAGCCGCTGCCCTGGGAATCCAGTTTCCAGGAAACAAAGCTTTAGCTCAGGGTCCCAGGAGAGCGCTTTTCTCCCCTGGGAGGGAACCGAGTCCCCATCGGAGCTTTGAACCCCGTAGACGAGATGCCCCCGGGGCTGGGGGCGGGAAACACAACCCAAACTCTAAATCTGGGAAGCTCTGGAGGGCCGAGCAAATGCTAAGGTGCAGCTTTGTTTATATTCTTAGGTTCGAGGAGGATTTTTTTTTTAATCGCTTTTCTTAGCTAGTCATTCAGCCAAGTAGCTCCCGGACTGGTGCAAAAGAAGCCGAGAAAAAAAGTTTAGAAAGTGCAAGGCTGTTTCCTCCTTTCAGGTAACAGCTTCGGGAGACTTGAGGGAGGGGGGTGGTTGGAAAGACTTGTCCCCATTCTTGCATACCCCCTGCTTCTCTCATTCACACAAATCCTCAGGTAATTAGGAAGATAAAATTGTCATTAGCTCATTGTTCCGCTCTCCTTGGGGAGCGGGACCGCAAATTGAAGACTTTCCTAACAGCCCCGGAGAAGGGCAGGAGGTTGTTCTCAGAACCCCCTCCCTCTTAAAGGGCAGCTCTTGATGGGGGAAGAAGGCACGTCACCCCGCCACCCCCCACCCCCAGGCCACAAGACAGAGCAAAACAAGTTAACAAGCCAAAAAAAAAAAAAGAAAAGAAAATCTCCAATAAATCAACACCCCAGCAGCCTCGCCTGACTTTGAGAGGAATGAATTCAACCCCGACTTCTTCGGAAGCAGAGTTGAGGCTCAAAGAGCTGCCAGTGATCAGAGGTGGGGAGCCGTGTGCCCAGGGCACCCAGCACAGGGCCTGCGTCTCTAGGGCTTTTGGAGGAAAGGGCTTAAGGTGTGTGTGGGGGTGTGGGGGTGGGGGGGCGGGGGTGGAAAAAAAAAAAAACCTGTTGCTTGCTGACTCAGCTTATCTCCAAGTGATGCCGGAGGAGGAATGTCTCCTGTGGGGCAGGCTCCCCAGAGTGAGGGTGGGGTAGTCCGGGGAAGGGCACCCTGAAATTTGAATGCCTTTGCTTATTTCAGGGAGGGCGGAGATAAGCCCAGAGTGGGGGATGTGGAGATGGGCTCGGTGGGTGGAGGGGGCAACAGCCCGAGGTCTGGGCCCCATGCTCGCCCTTTCTGGAGGTCTGCACAGGGTTCACCTTCAAGGGAGATGCTGCTGGTACCTGGAGCAGACTAAGCCCTTGGTGTTCTGTCTGGATAGAACCCATGGGATTTTCCTTCTCCCCTCCTGGGAGAGAAGCCCAACCCTACCCCCAGAGACCTCAGCCAGCTCTGCTGGGGCAGAGCCCACCCCCAACTGCTCCTATCTGGTACAAGCGGCGACAGAAACCTTCCGAGGGGGACTGGCAGGTGGGGGGACTGGCTGGGGTGCCGTTATGCACGGATAAGAATCCTTTTGGCTCGACACCCACCCCCCTCCCCCCACCCCGCCACCCAGAGGCAGGGGTGGTTGAGGGAAGGGAGACCAAAATCCATGCTGTCTTCTTGGAGCCATTTACTCCTTGGCTGCTGCCCCCCTGGGCCCCCTCCCAAAGTCTCCCCTTTGCACCATCTCCCCTCCCCTCTCCATCCCAGAAGTGCTCAGGTAGCCCACTCTGGACCAGCCACACAGCAGTGAAGGGACCAGTCTGGGGTGGAACTTGGGACCTGGTTCTCCCCACCGTGTTTCTGGTGACAGGTTCTGCAGGAGGCACTGCTCCTACCTGGGACTGCAGCCCCCTCAGTGGGAGGAACCCCCAAAAGGCGTCCCCTGGGGTTGCGTGTCCCCTGCTGTCAGCTGAGCCTGGAAGTGGGAGGGACGTGTGTGTGTGCACACAGGTCGGGGGGGAGAGACCAGACTTCTGGTCCTCATCCCTTATGGTTCGTGCCTCCAGAATAAGAACTGGTACTTTTGGAGGCGACCAAGTCCACATGCCCAACTTTTATTCTTTATTTTTTTTTATTCTGTAAAATTAAAATGGGATTTTCAAAGCAGTGACATGTCTCCGAATGCCGGCTGGCTGGCTTCTGTTCACATACGGGGGCAAGTACTGTTTAGGGTACTGGGGCCGGCCTTTGGGGCCACACATCATTTAAGATCAACTTGATAATGAGATGAGTCAAAGGAGGCTCCCCTGCACCCCCAAGAAGCCAAGGCTCAAGCTGCTTCAGCATTGATTATGGGAGAGGCACTTTTTTTTTTTTTCCCAGAAAAGTTATTTCTCAATCTTGCACTTGCGTTAGACCCATGCACTCTCAGGCCGATACACTGTCATTCCTCCTCCCTGCCAGGTTTTACTGATTCAAGCTCCGTGAGCCAGCACATACTTTTAGTTTTATTTTGTTGTTGTTTAGGCATGTTGTGCGTTCAGTCAGCCTGATTTTCAGGCACAGATTTTGCAGAGGCCACGGTGCCTCATTCTTCCTTAGGGTCCCTCCCTGTATTGAGGAGCTGGCCAGGGAAGACCTGCTGTGTGTGTGTGTGTGTGTGTGTGTGTACTGTGTGCATGCGTGTGCATTGATTAAAAACAAAACCTACGTGTTTCTGATTCCAGTGTTGCACTCCTCTTACCCTTAAATATTGATGAAACACAACACCTTTTGGTTTTTGCTTCTTTCACTTGAAACATTTTAAATGCATCTAAAAACAGCCATTTCGTCCTGCCTCTCTGATGGATGACTGGGTGGGTTTGATTTTTTGTGCTCAGGCTGCCTGCTGCCCCCCCCCCCCGCCCCCCTCCCGCACCCCCGCAACCCCTGCCCCGGCACAGTCCAGAGAGGCCACAGATTAATATTGCCCTTCAGAGCTGGCTGTGAGAAAAGTTGAGGCGGGCTGGGGAAAATACACTGAGCTCGTCCCAGCCACCTCCTGCCCCCCAGGGGACGCTGAGGGCCAGACGTGGCGATGGGACTGAGAACAATGCCCAGTGGTGTGCAGAGCCCAGGGCTGCAGTCAAGTCGGGGAACTCAGGGCGTCCAGACCAGGTGGTGTGAGTGAGCCGAGGGCACCCCGTGTTTGCATTCGGATAGTCCTGCCCTGCCGCTTGTTTGGCCAGATTATAGTCATTGAACTTTGCCCTGTGATAACTTCCATTAAAAAATTTTTTAACCCGAACAAGGAAAGCCCCCCAGCACAGTCCACACTCCCCAGGCAGGTACCACGGTCCTTCCTATATATGGTGGGACTTCCTTTCCACTTTTCTCCCCATGGAAGCCAGAATCAGAATGCACAATTCCGGGAAAGCGTTTCCCTTTTGTCAGAAACATGATCTCTGGAATCTGATCTTAAGTTCCGGCTGAGAAGCACAGTTCCAGGCTCTGGGTCCAAAGATAGTCCTCCCGTCTTCTGCTTGGAGGGCAGCAGTGGTTCCTGCTGCCGACGGAGTCTGGACAGCGCGTGGCCCTGGGCCCAGCGTCAAGGTGGGAGAGGGGTCTGCCAGCAAAGACGAAAGCGTATGGCCTCTGCTGGGCCTCACAGGGACCCTGCCTGGAAGCGGGGCGTGGTCAGGCACCCCCTCCCAGGCGCTGGGGACCAGCTGCGTCCCGGGGGTGCTTTAGCTGACTCCCTGTCTGCTGTGGGAGGCTCTGCCCATCTCTCTGGACCACAGAAGTGCTCCAAGGCGAAGGAGATGCTGCCTTGGAGACAGAGAGGGAGGGGGAGGAAGAAGAGCCTTAATGGGAGTGGAGGTGCTCAGCATACCGTCCCCCTTTGTGACTTTCCCAAAGCTCATGGCCTCTGCTGCTATGCTGGATGGAAGCTCCTTAAGATGTGCCCGAGCTTTCCTACATCCTGGATAGATGTCTGATAGATGATGGAAGCGATGCTGATGCTGACGGTGGGATAGTGGTGGTGGGGGCGGTGACAAGCCACCTCCCCTTCTGGCGATTCCACTGGGTGGCTTTCTCCCAGCTCTTCCACAGGAGGCCGTTTACCAGCGGAGGGGCCCCTCCAGCATCTGCAGCATTTGGCCGGGAGGATCCGCTGGCCCTGGCTTCCAAAGCCTCCTCCCCCTGGGGCCTAGTCGCCTCCAGTTCCCCCCATGCCTGCGGCACACACACCTCCTCTTCAAAGTACTTCACGGTGTGAAAACACCAACAGAGGGTCTCCCTGTCCCACTCGGTCCTTCCATTTGGCAGCAGGGCTGGTGATGCCCCCCCAGCCCCCCCCGCCAGCTCCTCCTGCTCCCTGCCCTGCAGGATCTCGCTGCAGCAGCCCTTCTGGACAGGGGCGTTCAGAGCCTTGGTTGGACTTTGTGAATTTGGCTGATTTTCTTTCTTGGCTCATGGAGAGCTGGTCAGATGGATCGGGGAGTTTGGGAACACGAATAGGGCAGGAATCAGGCAGGTATTTCAAGGGGAGAGGAGAAAACAGGAAACAAACAAACAAACTCTGGTAGAAGTGTTTGGTTACAAGTCAGCTTTTCCCAGGGACCCACCACCTCAAGACACGATTCACAGGACCCGCCCCATTCAGCCCCAGATAACGTTGATCTGAATAGCTGTACTATATTCAGTAGCTCTGCTGCTGCTGCTAAGTCGCTTCAGTCGTGTGAAGTAGTGTCGACTCTGTGCGACCCCGTAGACGGCAGCCCACCAGGCTCCCCCGTCCCTGGGATTCTCTAGGCAAGAACACTGGAGTGGGTTGCCATTTCCTTCTTCAGTAGCTCTAGTCCCTGAATTTTCAAGGAACTCGATGTCTGCCTGGGTTTCCGGTACTCGTCTTTTCTGGGATTGCCTTTCAGAAATCCCAGAAGACCGTCACCCCCTTCCAGCCTGGTCCCGAGGCTGATCTCTGTCTGCCCCGGGGGCAGCTCCTCCAGCATCCTTGCCCCGCATCACTCAGCTCCTGTCCCCCCCTTTCCTTTCCTAGGCACGACCGTGTGTCCTCCATGTGACAACGAGCTGAAGTCTGAAGCCATCATTGAGCATCTCTGTGCCAGCGAGTTTGGTAAGAAAGCAGCCGTGGTGCCTCCGGGAGGTTGGGCGTCCCTGGCTCCTCCTGGTCTGCATCCCTGGAGCAGAGCCCTTCGGAGCTTCCTTTTGGGGATACGTGTTCTCCCTCCATCCTCCCCAGACAGCTGCTTTTCTCAGGCTGATGGGAGACTAGAAAGGGTGGGGAACTGGCTTCTTTTTATGAAAAGTCAAACTTGGCTTCTGCCTTTCCGTGTGTGGGATCACTGGATGGGTTTGGGGGGACCTTCTCTGGGCGTAGAGGGAGGCAGATTTGGGGCGAGCTGGGGAAAAACCAGGCTGCTGGGCTGGCTTCCCGCATGGCTGTTTTTCCATCCACCCCTAGGTGTCAGCACCATGCCGCCCAGGATCCGGGAGGGGGGTCATTGGTGTTTAGGGCCCTGGGGGCAGGGGCTCTCAGGAACTTCCTGGCAAGTAAAATGACATCCCCACAGTGGGGGGAATCTCCCTCCCTTCTTCCCAAATCTTTCTGGGTTAAAAGGGAATTCTGGGTCCACATTTGCAGCCCCAGGAAGAGGGCTGGATGTGGGCTCGGGGCCTGATCTCAGGTGACCTTTCAAGGGTGGTCCCTGTCTTCTGCGCCTCAGAAGACGGAGCCTCAGACACCTCGGAAGTGTGTCCTCTGGAAAAGAAGACATGAACGGCATCCTTTTGAAGGGTCGGCTCCCTTCAGCCTGCCACTATTTTGTATGGAGCTGACGTATAAAATAGAGGCGGCCGGGGCTGTTTTGCTAAGGACAGGTTCTCACGATTCCAGCCGTGGTGTCCCTGAGGCTGGATTTGTTACAGAATTCCTCCCAGGAAACATGTAATGGGCTTCCCTGGTGGCTCAGACAGTAAAGAGTGTCTGTAGTGCAGGAGACCTGGGTTCGATCCCTGGGTTGGGAAGATCCCCTGGAGGAGGGTATGGCAACCCACTCCAGTATCCTTGCCTGGAGAATTCCATGGACATAGGAGCCTGGTGAGTTACAGTCCATGGGGTCACAAAGAGTCAGACATGACTGAGTGACTTAATACTCAGGGCTGTTTTGCTAAGGACAGGTTCTCAAAATCCCAGCCATGGTGTCCCTGAGGCTGGATCTCTTACAGAATTCCTCCCAGGAAAAGTGTAAATGATAGGTAAAAGAAATCTTTATGTCCATTCAGGGCTACCTATTGTGGGTTTTCATTAACCATGTGTAGTAATGCACATAAATGGGCCTTACGCTGACAAAGTGCCATTGGAGAGGTGCACACACATAAAGCTGAAGGAAAGGGTACATGTGACACTTGTAGTCTCAGGGTACTTGTCACTGTGACTGCAGGCAGGAGTTGGCCCGGAGAGCTGCTTGAGAATGCACACGTTTTTCATGCCCTATTTCTGCGTTAAGTATTTCTACCTGCCTCTTTGGTTCTTGGTGGACGAGCTCTAGGAAGGTTTGTCTGCCCTGCCTTCTGCTGCTTGTATTTGAGTCACATCCTTTTTTCTGTTTGCCATTTTAAATGAATTTCAAATAAATTGCAAGAGAGCACCCGCAGCAGTGTTTGCAAACTCTGATGACCCTCCTTCTGCCCAACCAGGGTGACACTTGCTTCCTGAGGCTCACATTCTTACTCCATCAAGGGGACCCCAATGCCTATGAGGCTGGCGGGTCTGCATGGCCCTAACCTGCCTGAGTGACAAGGTTTCCTTCCACAGATGGCGCAAGATTCCTTCCCAAAGAGGCATTTGGGCATTGAGTAAAAGGCCATAAATAAAATCTCTCAGAAGTCCTCACCAGAAACCTTTTGCTGCAAAGGGTAGGGGGGAGGGACAGGAAGAATCAGCTTGCATGTGGCCGTGATCCCAAAGCATCCTTCCTTGGGCGGGGGTGGGTGGGGGGTGCGGGGGAGTGGGTGGGGATGGCGCGGAGGGGTTGGATAATACTCAGCTGCTGCATTTAGATTTCACCGACCCCCTTCTGATAGTGTAAATCACCACACTCTGAGAAGTTGACTCCCTGATGTTTCAGCAAATCCGGGGAATCCTATTAGAGCCATCTCTGAAAGGTGGTGTATGAGCGGATGCTTGACGCTGGGATCCCATCTCCCGGGACCCAGTGTGTGAAGGAAGCAGTGTCCGGTCACTGATTCATGCGTCCAGTCGGTCATTCAGGATTTCTCGAGCTCAGAGCTCTATGCTAGACTACATGTACCCAAACATGGATCTAGCATAGCTGAAGATTTAATTTTAAAAAATTTCATTTTTAACTCTGACCACACATGAAATTGGTCATTTCCTAGAGAATCATGGAGTCATATAACTCGCCGCCTGAAAGGGGCGCTGTTGGCGATGCAGGGTAAAGGATGTTCTGGCGCTTTGGGAAGAGAATTGGTTGTCTTTCTGCTCTGATTCCCTGGAACTCGCCAACCTGAGTTTGTTGAGGGACTTTGTGGCAGCTCGTTAATCTAGAGTCATTCCCTAGGTGTAGGCTGAAGAGGCAAACCTTGGGAAAGAATGTGAATGTGAAAGCTGATCTTTGAGTGAAGGGCAAGGGTCTCAGGGGGCTGGGGTAACCCACCTGGGGAGATGAATCCTCCCCACGCCGCAGTGGGTGCCAGTAGGTCCCTGCTGGGTCGGCTGGCCACCTGCTCCCTGCAGTGTGCAGGCACCAGGAGTGTCTCTTAATAACCAGTCTGGGCTTGGCCAATCTGATTAGCAGTTTCAGACTGTGTTCCTTTCTCCCAAAGATGGTTTCCTTCTTGAGTGCCTAGAACTTTGGAGTTCTCCTGGGTCCTCTGGGTCATCCTATCAAGTCCACTTATTTCACAAAGAAGGAATCTGAACTGCTCCCCTGGTGTTCTCTTTCTGACACGCTGCCTTTCCCATTTAAGATGAACAGCGTCGGGGCTGGATGCCAGGCTTCCCTATCTGGATGCAGGAGAGACTTTTATGGTTTGTGTGTGTGTGTGTGTGTGTGTATTGTATTCTCATAAGGCAATAGAGAGGATTTTTTTCTCTCTTTCTCTGCAGGGGCTGAGTTCAGCTCTGCCCTTCTCAGCACCCTGGAGAATGCAGCCTTGTTGAGAAACTTGTTTCCTAGCTCAGTTCATTTCAAGTGAGGGAGGCAGTCAGCCACGCTGATGGGATTCAGTTAGGAGACAAAGAAATGCAGCGAGGCAAGCTGATACACAGCCGAGAAGAAAAAGAATGCTTTACTCCCCACTCGAGGGATCAAACTTTGCATTAAACGGCCTTGACATCCCCGGTGGGAAGGCATCAGCTTGTTGGAAGGCTCTTTGGGAGCTTGGGGAACAAGGGATCCATTCCTTCGGGGTCAGCACTCCCGAGCCCTCTCCTGCCAGCGGTCATCCTTAGACTCCTTACCCGGCCTATTACCACCTCCCCGGGAGGTGCGATTGTAACTCTCTGGCAGCTCTGCCTGCCCACTGGTTCTCTCCACCCCTACACTGTACCTCTGCAGTTAAGAGTACATTCCCCCCCACCTTACCAACAGGGAAAAGCCTCAGTAGAAACACCTGTGGGCTGATGCTCAGGAATGCAGCTGGATCAGCCTGGATCAAGTCCAAGATGTGTGACAGCCCAAAGTTAGCGAGGGAAGAGGTTCTGAATTCAGCTTGGCGGCCAGGGTGCCTGCTGGGCTCCATTCAGGACGCCTGGCCCCCGCCGCTTGCTCTGGCTCTGCTTTTCCTGCTCCGTGACAACAGGGTGCCGCTGTTTTCTCTTCGACGGGGTCAATATATTATTTGCGAGCTGCCACACTTAGTAATCCTGCTGTTAACAACTCAGCGCCCATAACCATCTTTCCTTCAGCCCAGCTTATCCCAGGGGATAGGAGGGTCTGATTTATGATGGGGGGCTAGGACCTCCCCTCCGCCCCCCTCGCCCCACCCCCATCCCCGCTCTGGCCACTCTCTCGAGCTTCTGGATCCGTAAACACCCTTAAGCTTTTCTGGTCGAAATGGGCAGAAAGCATCGTATACTTCTGCTAAGATAGTTCACAGCTTCCTCTTGTGCTGGCTTCTTCTCTGAGATTTCAGGTGGCTGCTTTGTTAGTCCAGTATTTTCTGGCTGTGGAAAAAGATTTCTTGGCCCCCCTAGAAATTTTTCTTGCCTTCTGAACATTTTTTTTTTCATTTATATGTTTCCTCATAAAGAGTAAAACTGTACATTGCAACACTAAACTGAGTCAAAGAGGAAAGAAAAAAAAAGGCTCTCACCGTTAGCATTTGGGAGTATTTCCTAGAAGAACATTCTCGGCGGTTCCTGGACCTTCATCAATTTGTTCTCACTCTGCCTCATCCTGCTTTCAAGGTGTCTTGGCTGGGCTACTGTTTGAAGGTGCAAAGTTTTCCTCGGAATGTTTGATTACTTGCAAAAAGTAGGCTCAGCCTTTCCAAGCCAAACCTTGGGTTTCCTCCTGCAGAGGAGGAGATGTAGCTGCCAGCAGGGTAACTGCAGCGTCTGTAAGCTGCTTGAGAGCAGGGTCTGTCTCTGGTACCATATTTTACCTACTGTAAGACACCCATTGATAGCGAGATGCGCCATCCATCACCTGTGCGATGCCTTGCCTACAGGGGACACATCCTTCGTGTTAAAATGTGAAAAGAATCTGTGTCTTAGAATGAACAAAACAAGGCCTGTGTGTACTTAGATCGGTGATTGCACAGTTCCACGGTAGGCATAAAATAAAAGTTCGTTGGACTCATGAATGGATGACACGATATGACTGGGAGATGGAAACTGGCCTTTTTTTTTTTTTAAAGTGGTTTAATTTCCAGCTTATTTTCTGTTAAGTAACTACAACTTGATTCTAGGATGCATCATCTGAAAATCCACCAAGATAGATGAATATAGGAATTTTTAACTCCAAAAATATTATGAGAGGAAGTACACATCTGAGTATAAATCCTAGATTTTCTACAGTGTGCATAAAGTGCCTTTCCTGAACATTCACAATTGTTAAATGGGCACAAGTACCTTTAAATCGTAAGATTGGGCTGTATTTAAGTGAGCAAAACAATGTTAAAATTATTTAATATTAAAATATCCCCAGATGAATACAAATTGGGATAATTTAGACTTACATTTCAACTCATTGTACAGGGTGGCCTTTTTTTTTTCCCTTGACCTAACCATTGTCTATCCTCGTTTTTGGCTGTTATTAGATTCTACTAGTTCTTATGGAAACTTGGAGAATAGACAAATGATATTGTTCTGCCAGTAAGTGCACCTTGTAGGCAAAAAACGGAGCATTGGTTTTGTTTTTCAGTTTTCTTCTTTTTTAAAAAAAAGAAGTGTAGCTGATTTACAGTGTTGTGTTAATTTCCCCTGGAGAAGGCGATGGCACCCCACTCCAGTACTCTTGCCTGGCAAATCCCATGGACGGAGGGGCCTGATAGGCTGCAGTCCATGGGGTCGCTAGGAGTTGGACACGACTGAGCGACTTCACTTTATTTTTTCACTTTCATGCATTGGAGAAGGAAATGGCAACCCACTCCAGTGTTCTTGCCTGGAGAATCCCAGGGACGGGGGAGCCTGGTGGGCTGCCGTCTATGGGGTCGCACAGAGTCTGACATGACTGAAGTGACTTAGCAGCAGCAGTTAATTTCCCCTTTACAGAAAAGTGATTCATATATAAACTATATTGTATATACTTTATATACATAAGTATACATATATACACTTTTATATATACATGTATATATATTTTCCATATTCTTTTCCATTATGGTTTATGTGCTACGTGGTAGGACCTTGTTGTTTATGGCCCTTTTTTTTTATATAAGGAGAAAGCTCCTTTCCAAACGAGTATGTGCATTTGTTTATTAAGTTTGAGGGAAAGTACATGCCCTGTTTTGGGTAACTGAGTGTATATGTCAAAACCAAAACAAAACCCTAATATCCAAAAATCTAGTTCAGTTGATTTATCATTACTCAGTTGAAGTAAAATTAAATAGCACACAGATGATGGCAAGATAACCCCGGGGTGGAGTTATTGGGCTGAAAGCAACTGGTTTTCGTTGTCCCTGAAAGTCTCTAAAATACACAGCCCATCCACAGATCTGGTAATAGTTGGAAGGAGTTGTGTGGCGTTCCGTGTTCAAGGAAACACAGAGTCAGCCCTTTAAGTGCCCTGGCAAGGCAACTCTCAGCCTGCGGTCCATCCTGAGTCCTCCAGGGACTCAGGGGGTGGCTTGTTCTGTGCAGAGACCATGGCTGAACCCTTGAGCACCCTTTTTTTTTTTTTCGAGCACCCTTCAATGGGCCTGGTGGGTCGTGATGGTGAGTCCCTGCTCACCCATGGATCCGAGTGGAGAGCTAGGGGCCTGACTGGGGGCGTCAGTCCCTGGGCAGATGGGTACCACTCTGCGCTCTGAAGCCATGTCAAGGAGCTGTGAGCAGAAGCTGGGAAAGGAGCCGACTTTCCCCTCTGTGCGCACCCCTTCTGCACATCTCATTGTCTCCTGGCAGGAAATACTTAGATGAGGCGGAAGTCCATAGCAACACTTTTCTTTAGCACGTTCGACCCTGAGGACGCATACTGAACTTAGAGACTCAAAAGCCAGGATCCACAGGTTGGGGTGGCACCCTGGGAGCTGAGTTCGTTTCTCCTTCTGCCCCAGTTCATACACCTGATAATGCTGGGAAGTCTCGGAACCTCTCCAGGCCTCAGTTTCCCCACGAAGTGGCAGCTGATACCCCAGGATGGGTTTTCAGGAGCAGATGAGCTGGTGTACGGAACCCAGGCCTGGGCCCCCACACCAGCCAGACTCACTGACTGTCCATCCCGGTGGTCCTGCCAAGAGTGGAGTAGCCCAACCCAGCCCAGCCCTCTGTCCCCAACAGGCGAGGCCTTCCTTCACCAGAGAAGCTGGGGCTGCAGCTCACAGGCTCTGGGTTGAAACCTCTCCAGAACCAAGCGCTGTTTCCAGCTAGCTCTCCCGTGGCTGGCATCCTGCTGGGTTGGTGCTCTAGGTGGGGGCACTGTTGGTTCAGGACGTGACGGCTTCCCCTCTTCAGTGATGAGTGCAGCTCCAACGAGGTCATTTCTTGAGACAGTCAGTTGCCAAACTGCATGGTTTGGGCACCGCTGGATGTGGTTTTCAACCTTCCATCCCGTGATTCTCCTGTTGAGCGGCTCCAATCCACTGCCTTGCTCTCCTTAAAAAACAAAACTGCATTGTGATAAAATATACATAACATAAAATGCACCCTTTTCATCATGTTTGGGTGTACAGTTAGTTCAGTGGCATCAAAAGGGTTCACACTGTGATACAGGCAGCACCGTCCCTCTTTGGATATTTTTCTTCAACTCAAACTGAAACTGTACCCAGGCACTGACCACCGCGCCCCGCCCCCGCCTCGCCCCAGGTCTCGGAGCCCCCCACTCTATGTTCTGTCTCTAGGACTCTGACGATTTCAGGTGCTGCATGTAAGTGGAAGCCTGACTGTTTGTCCTTTTACGGGTCTGGCTTATTTCACTTCGCATCGTGTCCTCCTTATCATTCGATGTGTATATAAACAGTCGTGGAGAAGTAGGGGGGCAAGGGAAGGGTTTACCCTCGGGTTCACCTGTGTTCCCTGGAGCCTTCTGGGGGTGGGCACGGAAGGCGGGGGTAAGGGATGAGCTGAGGTGAGGCGGGCTGCCCACGCATTTGCTCGGGTGCTGTCTTGCTCCTCCTTCGTACCCCGGTGCCATTGTGAAGATCTGATGGGCTGGATGGGACCTCAGAGACCAGCCCTTCCAGGGCTGTCAGCTTACAGATGGAGGGAAATAAGACTCAGATAAAGGCGTTACTCATCAGATGGCCCAAGGCCACTCCACCTGGCATCCCTTGCCGTTTTTATTCCCAGCAGCTCTTAGCTGGGTAGCCGGTTCGGATTCCACACCCATCTACCTTCATGTTCCCTCATGCCCATTGCGTTCCCATTCTGCCGGGAATGGGAGAGGAAGCTTTCCGGGAAGGGACACTGGGCGCTTTCAGAGTCTGCCCGTATAAATGGACCGATGTCTGTGCCTGACACAGGGAAGGGGCTCCATAATCCATTGTTTCTTTATCATGAGGTGGGCCGTGCCGTCCAGGAGAAAGAACATAGACTTTGCGCCAGACAGACTGGGATGAAGTCCCACCTTTGTATGCGGAGTGACCGCGAGGAAGTCACTTAGCCTCTCTGAGCCTGTCTCCATCATCTGTGGGTGGTGGTTCCTGTGTGGTTGTGTTGGGAAGGGAATTGGGTCAGTCAAGTGGATTCAGTTCCTGGACCACGGCAGTGGCTCCAGCCATGACCAGTATTATCTCTTCCTATTGGAAAGAATTATTTCAGGGTGGAAACTGGCCTCTGTAGGAGGACTGGAGCACTAAAAATCAGCTTGCTTGGCACGAAGTGTTAGGAAATGGAATGGAATGTCCTGATGGATTTCTGGTTAGTAGAGGATTAAACCGGAGAGACCTTGCACAAAACCCATTTAGGAGAACTTTTAAAAGCTTGACATGGCTTCAAGGTGCTAAAGTTCACATAACCAAAACCAAACCAAAACCCAGACAAACCAAACAAAAAGCAACCCTATACATACTAGAAGTTAGGCAGTCCGGGCTTTAATTAAATGACACCCTAAAGTCACTGTAAGACTGAAGTCATCAGACAATGATGACCGCGGGGCACAAGGAGCTTGGAATGAGTTTTTGCTAATCCCAGGACACGCCCACAGAACTTTGTTCTTTTGTTCTGGGGTGATTTTTAGAAATCTTATTCCTGATAAGGGTTTTTCTGCTCATAATGTATTGAGTCTAAGGGAGCTCTTTCGGCCCTTGGTGTGTCTACTTTTCTCAAGCACTGTCTCTGCGTAGTTTTTCACATTTTTGCCCCCAGCAGTTGTGATACTTGTGAAATACACAGCCGTTAGCAAAAACATAGGCCATATTCAGAAGCAAATGAGCATTTAAATATTGGCTAATTTCTTCCAGTTTTGCAGAAATGAGCCAGAAGCTCCCATCCGTATTTATTTTTCAAAGGAGAGCAAGTGGCCAAAGAGACGTCAGGCCCTCGCCCTGCCCCAGCCTGCTTGGAGCAGCCAATTAAACATGCATTAGCTTTGGAAGGCTGCTCAAAGGCCTATAGATTGCACTTGAAATCTTTGTTTAGTCTTTCAGGAACACTGTCACATGGATGATTTATCAAAGAAAGTTGTTTATCTGGCAGTAAAATAAACTCCGGGCCTGTTCAGACGAAGGTTTCCCGTGAATTTCTACCAAGGTAAACACTGGTAACTGGCAAATTCCGTGTGAAAGCCAGATGCACACGATAAATATTTGAGCTACAGCTCTGCGGTGTCCGAGGCCCGGCCTGTCACTGGCTCTGTCACTCTCGCCACAGCCCGGAGGCCCTGGCCTTGCAGCCTGGCTGGTGGGGCCGCCGGAGTCCACGTGTGTGCCGGAGCTGCTCCCACATCGTGGGCCTCCCGGGGCTCGAGTGCCACTTAGCGCTGGCACCGCGGCCTCCCTGGCTCGGAGCAGGCCAGCCTCCAGCCCCTCCCGCCTGCCTTGCACTCACAGCCCGTCCAGAAGTGGCCAGTTTAGGCTTCCCTGCAAATAGAGACCTGTTGAACCCAACTGGCAGGAGGCTGGGTGTGTTGAAGGATTTGGGAGCTGGGGCGTGGTGGTCGGGGGTGGTGCCTGGTGGATTCTGCTGAGCTAGAAGTAGGGTCTCAGAAGGCTGAGATGCTTCCCAGGGGTCTCTGGCTGTGCTCCTTGGGGGTTGGGGGGCTTCATTTGGGATTAAGGAAGGGGCAGGTCCAGCTCTGTGAGGGTGGTGTGTGTGCCTGGGACCTGTCTGAGCGAGGGAGGGAATGAACGGATGAATGGGGATGATGGAGCAGGGGGAAGCCAGGCCTTGTGGGTCTTCCTGAGCCGATGTTTATAGTGACCTTTCAGGGAGGGGCTGAGTTATCAGCTGCTTGTTCTCAGCCCCAGAGGCTGGAGGTTTTGGATCACCCTGGTCTTGATTGGGGTCCTCGTGGCATGGCTGAGTTGGAAAGTGTCTGTGGGCACCACCTGTGACCCAGGCTCTGTCCTGGATCCTGCCAACCCTGATTTCCCTGGTGGGTCAGGGAGGAGAAGCAAGGACCCGAGAAGAGACGATGTTTGTTCACCTGCAAGGGCTTTCGGGTGGGGGTCTGCGCTCACGACTGAGTCTTGAGAAGATGGCATTGGTTTTTCACCCCTCGCCTTTGGAGGGCCTGTGGGTGTGGGAGGCTGGCTGCTTCAACAACTCTTCAGGGATTGCTGTGCGGGAAATGAAATCTTCCAGGCCTGCAGATACTTAGGGGAATAAAGGAGTATTTCTTTAGGGCAGGAATTAATGGGAATCATCCACCACAGATTCTGAAAGGATGTGTGTGAGCTGGAGAGAGATTCCAAAACAGTACTTTGGCAGTGGGGAAAAATCAGGAAGCAGCTTCCCTAAACCAGGCTTGCTCTCATTCAGGCGGGATTACCAGAGGGATTTTTCTCTCTCCTGTTTTCTTTAGCTCTTCTATGAGCGGTTTCCCTGGGACGTTTCCTCCCGGGGGTCCCTCAGATGTGTTCTCTGTGCTCTCTGAGCCCTCGGAAAATGAGTTCATCAACTGGTGTGTCTTCCACCACAAATCCAGTTGGTTTCTGGAGCTGGCTTTAGGGCTGAAAGTGAAAGAAAGTGAAAGTGAAGTTGCTCATTCACGTCCGACTCTTTGCGACTCCGTGGACTGTAGCCTACAAGGCTCCTCAGTCCAGTGGATTCTCCAGGCAAGAATACTGGAGCCAGTTGCCATTTCCTTCTCCAGGGGATCTTCCCAAACCAGGGGTTGAACCTGGGTCTCCTGTATTGCAGGCAGACGCTTTACCCTCTGAGCCACCAGGGAAGCGAGCCATTGGGAAAGCCCTTAGGGTTAGGGCTGAAGGAAATCCCTACTTCTGTGTCTGTGGCTGCAGAGCTAGACACGGGACCTGGAATAAGCATTTGAAACCCTCAGCAGCTGCTGGACGGCCCTCTGTGGAGCAAGTCCCCTCCTGCAGGCTCCACGGGGGCCTCTCGGACCTCAGTTTGTGTCTGTGTCTTGCTACGGTCTCAGCACCCTATCGGGTCAGCAGATCCAAGGACCTGGAGGATGAGATAGGCCAGGGCCAGGCTCGTCTGTCTGTTTTCTCACTTTGGTGCCAGGTTCTAACTTGCAGGCCTATGGGAGGGGCAGGGTCTACAGGGGAGCTAGATACATCCAGAGTGTTTCTCTGGAGGAAATGAAGATGACTGCAGACAGTCCTTGGTGGCTCAGACCTGGTAAAGAATCCACCTGCCATGCAGGAGACCTGGGTTTGATCCCTGGGTCAGGAAGATCCCCTAGGGAAGGGCATGGCAACCCACTCCGGTATTCTTGCCTGGAGAATCCCCATGGACAGAGGAGCCAGGTGGGCTACAGTCCATGGGGTCACAAAGAGTCACACATGACTGACCGACTAAGCACAGCGCAGTACAGCAGACAGTGAAGAAAGGCATCCTGATGTCTGGAGAGGACGGTGGGAAAGGAGTTAGGACTCAAAACAAATATTGAAAGTGAAAAGGGTTAGTCACTCAGTTGTGTCTGACTCTTGTGCAACCCTATGGACTGCAGCCCATCAGGATCCTCTGTCCATGGAATTCTCCAGGCAAGAATACCGGAGCGGGTTGTCATTTCCTTCTCTAAGGGATCTTCCTGACCCAGGTCTCCTGCATTGCAGGCAGATTACCGTCTGAGCACCAGGGAAGCCCAAAACAAATATTAATAGTACTTAAAATTTCCAGGATGCTTGCTCCTTGGAAGAAAAGCTATGACAAAACTAGACAGCATATTAAAAAGCAGAGACAACACTTTGCCATCAAAGGTCTATCTAGTCAAAGCTATGGTTTTTCCAGTAGTCATGTACAGATGTGAGAGTTGGACCATAAAAAAGGCTGAGTGCTGAAGAATTGATGCTTTCAAACTGATGTTGGAGAAGACTCTTGAGAGTCCCTTGGACAGCAAGGAGATCAAACCAGTCAGTCCTAGAAGAAATCAACCCTGAATATTCACTGGAAGGATTGACGGATGCTGAAGCTGAATCTCTAAAACTTTGACCACTTGATGCAAAGAGCTGACTCATTGGAAAAGACCCTGAGGTTGGGAAAGATTGAAGGCAGGAGGAGCAGGGGGTGACAGAGGATGAGATGGTTGGATGGCATCACCGACTCAATGGACATTAGTTTGAGCAAACTCTGGGAGATGGTGAAAGACAGGGAAGCCTGGTATGCTGCAGTCCAGGGGGTCACAAAGAGCTGGATGCGACTGAACAAATTTTTTTTAAAGAAGTTACTTTATTGAAATATAGCTAATTTACAATGTTGTGTTAGCTTTCACTATACAGCAAAGTCATTCAGTTATACATATATATACATTCTTTTTCATTATGGTTTATTCTAGGATATTGAATACACTTCTCTGTATTCTACAATAAGACCTTGTTGTCTATCCAGTCTCTATGTAATAGTTGCTCATCCCAGCCTCCCAATTCATCCCTCCCCACCCTCCATCCCCCTTGGCAATGATAAGTCTGTTCTCTATGTCCAGGAATCTGTTTCTGTTTCATAGATAAATTCATTTGTGTCATATTTTATATTCCACATATAAGTCATATCATATGGTGTCAAATAGTATTTTGTAAGTTGACAAAACCTGATTCAGGTAAATCACGGGTGGAGAAGGTCTTCTGTGTTTTGGCAGCTGATTCGGTATCCTGTTAGGGCTCGCATTGGCCAAAACTCAGCGGGGCTCAAGGGCTGAGTTGAGGCGTGAGGAAGAAGGTAGTCCCTTCCAGCACCCACCCAGGAAGGGTGCTGGGATCCCAGAGGGAGCAGGATTTGGAGTGAGCAGGTGTGTTACAGGAGTGACCCACCCAGCGTGGCCGTGGGCCAGAGGCAAGAGGCCCCGCCGACCTGGGGAGTGAGGTGGTCTGCTGTGCGCCGCTGAGCCTGTGAGGGCAGCCTCCAGACCATGTGCAGCTGCCTCCGTGACAAGGAGGGGCTGACCGGAGAGTCACAGGTTGGCCTCGGTTCTGAGATGGAGGCTCAAAATGGAGGCTCAGATGCCCACCATGTGCCAGGTGCCAGTGAGCACCCAGCCTCTAGGACGACAGCTCCTTCCTTTACTCTTAGCTTGCGTTCATTTCAAGACAGGGGTGTGATGTGCGCCCGTGTTTTCCTTTAAAAACTCGAACGATCCGCCGAAGGCACGCACTCTTGCACGGACGTCATCCAACAGATGAGTGTTGGGCTTCTGCTGAGGACATGGCCCTGCTGATACCCTCCCTGCCTCTGCTGGCTTTGGGATCTGCAGACATCCAGAAACACAAGTGTTTATTATCGTTTCTTCCCAGAGTCTGGGAGGAGGGGAGTCCCCTGACAGTCAAAGCCAGAGACAGCAGCTGTCTCCTCCCTGCGGGTGCTCTGCCCTTGGCAAGGATGGTCAGACCTCAGCCAGAAGGTAGCTTTTGCCAGCACACAGGTGCTTTTTAGTGGGGGCAGCTCCACCCATGTTTTCGTGTGCAGCTTTTCAAATTGCATTCTCAGTGAGGAGGCCTGGGGCTTCCCAGGCGGCACTAGTGGTAAAGAACCCCTGCCAATGCAGGAGGCGTAAGAGACATCAAAGGGTCAAACAGCCAGGGTTTGATCCCTGGGTGGGGAAGATCTCCTGGAGGAGGGCACGGCAACCCACTCCTGTGCTCTTGCCTGGAGAATCCCACGGACAGAGGAGCCTGGTGGGCTACAGTCATGGGATCGCAAAGATTCAGTCCTTAGCACACCCACACAAACTACCTCTTGGAGGTGAGCAGCCCGTGTTCTCAGGCCTCAGTCGAGCTGGTGGGAGCTGGTGAATGTGGAGGTGAACTAGGGGCGGGGTGGAGTGTTGCGGGGGCGCGGTGTGTCTCCAGATGAGCTCGTAAGAGGACCAGGACACCTCCCCCTCTTTCTTCTCGGAGCCAGCTTGAGGCCAGAGCTTCGTTTGGGGGTGGGGGGCTCCACCAAGGGGCTCATATACTGCCTCTCAGGGGCCTGGCACCCAGCCCCTCTGTGCCAGTTGGTGCGGCGTTCCTGCCCTCAGGAGGGAAATGGGTCATGGAACCAGCCATGTGCTCGAGTTAGTCTAAGGCAAATTGAATTGAATGGAGGCTGTGTCTGGTGCAGACTCAGGACTGGTGATGCGTGGTGGGGCAGGATGACTGGGGTGTGGTTCCTGCCTTCAGATGGTTGACCATCTAGAAGGGACGGAGGGGAGAAAAGAGACAAACATCAGATCATGTCATCAATGCTGAGATCCCTGTAGGAGGGAAGCCCTGGGGCTGCGGGCGCCCAGAGGAGGGAGCAGGTCTTCCTGGGGAGGAGGTGGGGGATGGGGGCGGCTCCAGAGAGAGGACACCGTGTACTGTCCTCCAAGGAGCTGCTCGAAGCTCGGTAGGCTGAAACGGTGGACGTCGGAAGAATATTCCAAGGGGAGGCCTCTGCCTCGACCAGGGCTCAGAGGCGTGATGTCACCCGGGTGCCAGGGATGGTGAACCTCTGTGGTCAGCTTGTAAGGCGTATGGGGGCGAGTGTCTAGAAATGAGACGCCTGGTGTCAGGGAAGGTTAGCTTGGGGCCTTGGATGCTGAGAGGAAGGAAGGAACTTTTTGTCTTGTTGGCTGTCCTGGGTGCGGGGAGCCCGTTTTAAAGTGAAGGCCTGGGGTGGGGAGCAGGGAGAAGAGGAGAAAGGAGGAGGAGGAAGGTGAAGGGGGAGCTCTGGCATCCACAGCAGTGATGCAAACCTCAGGGCTCAGGGCATCTCTGGCGGGGCCGGGCCACCCACTGGAAGGAACCCCTATCGGGCTGTTCAGATGAGCTCAGCATGCGGCCAGGGCAGCCAGGCAGGGCCCTCTGCTGTGGTCAGGACCCCGGGAGACCTCTGGGCACAGCGAGGCAGGAGCTGGAGTTCACCGTCGGCGCGCACGCGGGGCAGTGCAGCGTGGGGTAGTGCAGCGTGGGGTCATTATGAGCCGTCGTAAACACCCTGTTTCTCTGCAGGCCTCTTTAGCGGCGGACACACGGCGCTGGGCAAGCCGGCTGGGAACTGCAGGGCTGCGGGGCTGCATCGGCCCAGGTGTCTGGGGCCTCCCAAGGGGGGAGGCAAGGGGCTGCAGCCCCGGGACCAAGGGGCAGCCTGGGACGGGGTGCGAGCACGATGTATGCGCGTGGACTCACATTTGAGTCTGTGTGGGCGGGTCTGAGGGTGGGTGTAGCCGTGCGCTGTACACGCATGTGTGGGTCTGTGCACAGTATGACTGCCTGGCGAGCATGCGTGCTAGCCACCCCTCCAGGGGCTGAGCCTCCACGGGTGAATATCAGAGGCCTTCTCCCCCTCTTCCCCCTCCCCATCTCCAGAGGGGCGCCTTCCATAACCTGCCAACGATTCCCCCTACCCCGGACCCGGGAAGACTCTGGAGCCCGTGAGGGACTCCTGGGCAGCTGGCCTCCGGGCACGCCCAACAGCTGTCTCTGCGGTCCAGTCCCCCGTGTTTTGTTTATTCCTCCAGATGCTAGCCAGGCCGATTTTGTTAGGTTTCAGTGTTTGCAGCAAGTCCATTTAGAACTGCTGGTTCTCTGGGCGAGAGCCACTTCCTTGGCGGATTCCAGCGGTTCGCAGGGATTGTCGTAAAGGGCACTGGTGTAGTCCCTGGGACAGAGAAAAACAGTCCATCAGGAGGAACAAGCAGGGCCTGCTGCATCGGACGGACCTGAGTTCAAGGCCTGGTCCTACCTACTGTGTCAGCTCGGGCCAGCCGCTTCACCACCCTGAGACTCAAGTTTGCCCCCGCTGGAGACAAAATATCCACTCAACCGTAAAACAAAACTAAAGGCTTCTGGGCTTCCCTGGTGGCTCACCGGTAAAGAATCCGCCTGCCCGTGCAGGAGATACAGGTTTGATCCCTGACCCGGGGAGGATCCCACAAGGCACGGAGCAACTAAGCCCGTGTGCCACGACTACTAAGCCTGAGCTCTAGAGCCCGGGAACTGCAACTACTGACCCCCCATGTGGCAACGACTGAAATCCGCGTGCCCTGGAGCCCGAGCTCCGCAACAAGGGAAGCCTGCGCAGCCCAACTAGAGAGTAGTTCCGGCTCCCCGCACCTGGAGAACAAGCAGCAGCGAAGACCCAGCCCAGCCCAAAATAAGTAAAGGAAATTATTAAAACCCCCAAAGTTCTGTGCGAGATGACGTGGGATGTGACAGACCGTGATCCGGATGCTGGAGGCCCTGTGCGCTGGTTTCCTGCGCTGATGCCGCCGAGCAGGGCGAGCGCTCAGCATCCCTTAGGCGGTGGCAGCCGATTTCCGGTGTTGTGCGTAGGCAGGAGCTGTGAAACGTCCGCCCGTAGGCTGCAGGGATCATTGTTTGATGCCATGGGGTCAAGGTTGGGTGTTTCCCTCTTTCCTTGGGTCCTGGAGATTATCTTCCTATATCCTCTTTAAAATGACGAGGCTGCATTTGCCCCTCAGAACAAGGGTCAGGGGGATGGTGGTTTAGAGCTGGGACCTGCTTGCTCCGCCAAGGGGAGTCATGTGCTGTGTCGCTTAGATAGAACCTGGCTTGTTGAGGCAACAAAGTCTTGACCCACAAGGTGGTGGGGTCCCCACCCCAGGCGCTGTTGACCGGTTGGATGGCCTCTTGCCTGCACTGGGCAGGAGGCCGGAGACACAACCCTCTGATCCCTTCCAGCCCTGTGGAGTCCAGGGCTCTGGGGTCCTCGGGGCACCTGCTGGCTGAGCTCCTGTGGACAGGCTTCGCTGGGGAGGGTGGGGGTGAACCTTCCTTCTCAGGAGGACTTCGCATGGTTTTCTGGAGGTCAGTGGAGGAGCTGCTGGGCTCCCAGCTCATTGGGGCCCTCAGCAACCTGGGGTACCAGCCTTGAGTCCACCCTCACACATAGACCCTTCAGGAGGGCACCCCAGTAGGCACCACGGAGCCTTGAAGCCGTCTGGAGATGTGCATATTTGTGATGAAGGCCAGAGGGCTTGGAGCGCCTGACTCCTAGGACTGGTCCTCCGATTGCCAGGGAGGAGGCTGATGGGGCTTGAATGGAGGTGCTGGTGGGCCTCCCTCCTGCCCTTTGCTCCGTGCAGGCGGGACCATTTGGTACCCCCCACTCCGGGAACAGCTTTCACGGGGCTTGGCCTTTCCAGTTGTATAAGTGAGTGTGCAGAGCGGGGAGGCCATGGAGCCCAGCCAGCTGCTTTGGAAGCAGGTGGCGTGGTGGCCGACAGGGGTTTGCGGGTGCCGGACAGCTCTTCGCCTGCAGCCTTTTCTCGTTATGGACCTAATGTGTCTTCTGGCAGGTTTCCTTGCTCTGATTATCAGACCCCGTGGAGCACCAGCACTTTCCTCTGCTTCTGCTCACATCTCCATCCCAGTCCCCCCTTCCCCAGTGGGTCGGTGGGTGGAATCCCATCCCAGTGCCCCCTTTCCCAGTGGGTCAGTGGGTGGAATCTGGTCTGGACCAGCTGAAAACTGTGCTCCTTCCTTGGGCCCAGGGGCCTTAGCATGTGGAGCCCCGGCCAGAGCTGAGAATCTGCCTGTTCTTCCCAGGGAGCCCTGAGTATGGAAATTCCAGGGGGGCCCACACCCCAAAACTCTGACACAGACACTGACACGCAGCTACTCATGTAGTGGCTTTTGGGGTTGCTGGCATCCCCCTGGGTGTGGTCATCAGGGGTGTGAGATCCAACAGCCCATTTCTCGGGGGGGGTCACTCTAGTGAGGGGAGGCATAGGAGCACTTCCCTCTGTTCAAGCCCCTGCCTCACCCCAAAAGGCCCCCAGAGGAAGGCAGGTTGGGGACTCACCCGGGCAGGCCCCAGGATTGCTCAGCAAGGGTGTCCTGGGCTGGGGAGACATGGGGTGCCAGGCCTCAGCCCGCTGTTCTGTCTGGTGGGTGGTCCTGGGCCAGAGGGAGGGGCTAAGCTCTCCTTGAAGGGGTGGGGGGCTGGCAGAGCGACCTCTGCCCCGGTCTCCTCCTTCACTGCAGCCACGGCTTCTTGCAGGAAGTGCCAGATCTGAGAGAGAGAGAGCTGGGGTTGTACTTGTTTAGCAGCTCGGTTTTCTGGCTTGGGACATTTTGTCCTGGCCTCTGGGAGGGGCAGGATTGCTTGCATTTGGAGAGGAGGGGTCGGGCCTGCGTGATCACGTGGGGTAGGAGCCCGTGGGGCTGGGGTCCTCTTTCTGAGCCAGAGTGTGTGTTGGAGGCAGTGATTGGGATCGAGGGGAGAGGGCAGCGGGGGCCTGGGTTCCAGCTCCCGATCAGCTGTGGGCGGTTGAGACCAGGGTCCTCTCAGCCCCTGTTCACTGATCTCTGGAACACAGCTTGGCCGGGTGGCCTCTCTGACCCCACGTTGCTCTCAGACTGTGCTTCTGTGAGCCTGCTCTGTGTCCTTTAAACACACCCATGCCATGAAGCAGAACCTTTCTTCAAAGGAAATCTTACCCTGCCCTCCATTGTAGAAACGGGTCCACGAAGACCTCTGGGCTGGAGGAGGGGGCCCTGGACCCGGGTGGACTTGGCCACTTCTTATTCCCGGAGCCCGACTGACACTTACTCTTTCTAGAGGTTCCTGGGCATGTGGAAGGATGTCTGACTTCCAGGAAGAAGGGCTGCGCTTATCCGATGAGATACGTGTCCTGTATTTTCTTCCTGATGGACACTGGGGCCTCCACCCAGGGTGCCCTGTGGGTACGGACAATACCAGCCTTTTCTTGCTGGTGTCCACCTGCTCGCCAGAGGTGGCGGGTACTCTCTGCGGGAGATTCTAGCTGTGTCTGCAGCAGGCTTGAGTTCGGCTTGTAAGACTTTGCTAGGGCCGAGGTGACGTTGACCGCCGGGGCGGTTAGACAACATAGATGTATTCTCTCCCTGTCTAGGAGGTCAGAGGTGCGATTAAGGCTCCTGCTGGAGTCTGTGCTCCGCACCCACCCCTCCTGGCTGGGGGTCCCTCTGGGCCCACTTGACCCTGAGGGCAGCAGTTTCCACATCCACAGGCAAGTCTGGTGATGATGTATTTATTTATTTTTTTTAAAATCTCTTTGATAAGGGCTTCCTAAGTGGCCCTAGTGGTAAAGAATCCGCCTGCGATGCAGGAGACCCAGGAGATGGGGGTTCGATCCCTGGGTTGGAAAGATCCCCTGGAGGAGGGCACGACAACCCACTCCAGTAATCTTGCCTGGAGAATCGCATGGACAGAAAAGCCTGGTGGGCTACTGTCCATAGGGTCGCAAAGAGCCGGACAGGACTGACGTGACTTAGCACGCATGCTCTTTTTAAGAAGTGGCTTTCCTGGAGACGCAGAAAGGAGCCCTGAGTGGGGCTCCTCATCCTGTTGCTGTTTTCCCCTCGCACATGTTCCCCCCAGGCTCTCAGGACCCAGATCTGCCCCCCTTACCTGTGTGTGAGGCTCCCGGTGGGTGGAGAGAAAGAAGAGAGACTCAGTGAAGGATTAGAGGATCTAGAAGCAGGAGCCAGTATATACCCAGCTCGGGGCTGATTCCACCAGCCACTGGGAGTGCCCACCCTCTGAGCTCGGCAGGAGCTGGGACCCTCGACAGTGGAGAAGAGGCCAGCTCTCTATATTTTATCTATTGCTTTATACAACTTATAGTTACTAAAAATTCTTGGCTATATTCCCCGTGTTGTACCTACATCCTTGAGCCTGTCTTACCCCAGTTGTTTATAACACCCACTCCTCAACGCTTATCATGCACCCACCACTGGTTACCTCTAGTTTGTTCCTGTATCTGTGAGTATGCTCTATTTTTTCTGTTATGTTCACCAGTTGCATTTTTTAGACTTTAAGGATCACGTGTAAGTGATATCATATGGTATTTGTCTTCCTCTGTCTGACCTACTTCAGTTAGCGTAACGGCCTCCACATCCATCCATGCTGCTACAAATGGCAAAATCTCGTTCTTTTTCTTGGCCGAGTAATATTCCATTGTATATATGTACAGCACCTTTATCCATTCATCCATGGGTGGAGATTTAGGTTGCTTCCATGTCTTGGCTATCATAAACAATGCTTCTATGAACCCTGGGAGGGGGGTGGGCACATATCTTTTTGAATTAGTGTTTTTGGGTTTTGGAGGGATATATGCCCAGGAGTGGGAGTGGTGTGTCATGGTAGTTCTGTCTTTAGTTTTTGGAGAAACCTCCATGCTGTTCTGCACAGTGGCTGCACCTCTGCACCTGCCTGGCAGCTCTGGGAGCCAGGAGAAGGAGAAGGGACTCCATCCTTTCCTTCCCACCAGGCCTGTCCCCACCGCCTCCACTCCAGCCACATCTGTGAAACGTGCATCTCCCCTTCACACATGGGCTACCTCTTTGTTAGGGCGGCCACTTATCCTCCTTGCCCAGGACCATCCCAGTTTATTCCTGTTGTCCCAGCGTCTCTTTCTGTCTCTGAAGTGTTCTGTTTTGTAGGCTCCATTGTAGAGCTCTCGCCTCCCCACCCCATGACCTGGGCTTTCCCCTGCTGGACACCCCAGCAAACTTCACGGGATGACAGGGAATCAAAAATTTTTTTTGGATGGAAAATCTGGTTGAATGCACCCTGGGTTGATTGATGTTTAATTCATTGTCTTGTGGGCTCGCTGTGGAGCCTTGCTTATGCTCCTGAGGCAGCAGCACCTCTTAAAGGACAGAAAGCAGCCTCTGAACACCCACAGGAGGAGTCATGAACTGTAGGCTGTGAGCACTGTATTTGCTCAAAGTAAGAAATGATTTCCCAGGTGGCTCAGAGGTAAAGAATCCATCTGCCAATGCAGGAGACATAAGAGATAATGATTCAGTACTTGGGTTGGGAAGATCCCCTGGAGGAGGGCATGGCAACCCACTCCAGTAATCTTGCCTGGAGAATCCCATGGACAGAGGAACCTGGTAGGCTACAGTCCATAGGGTCACAAAGAGTCGGACGTGACTGAATGACCAAGCGCGCATGTGCACGTGCACACACACGCACAAGATGCAGTGGCCGCCTGCCCAGCCTGCACACAAGGTTGGTTCACCTGGACCTTAGCTGAGCACCATCTGTGCTTCAGGTGGGGAACGGTGCCGGCCAAGGCCCCACTCCTCCTGGCATAGTTAGTTTCCCCTTGAGATTATTTATGAGTTGGACTCCCAGGAATCAAACCCCAGCTCTGCCATTGGCCCGTGGGACCTCGGCCAGCTTCTCAAGTCATCCCCCTTCACTGATCCCTCCCGGTCAGTAAGATCAGAAGCGTCTGCCCCATGCGGTGGCTGAGGGTTCGGCGAGTTAACGTGTGAAAGAGCTTAGACCAGGGCCTGGCCTGCCGAGTGTATCTGTTGGTCGACGTTGTTGCCGCTGAAGCCGGGGTTTCTGTGATTAACACCAGTCTCACCAGTGAGGCCGTGACCTTCGGGACAGCCTGTGCTGTTTACATCTTGGTTCATCGGTGTATCCCGTCAGTGTTAGCCGAGCTCTGGGGCGTGTGGGGCACCCCCTAGTCAATGGATGGGTCTGCGTGAGCTCACGTCGGGGTGCGGGAAGGCACGCTCATGGCCACACCTACCTGAGCCGGGTCACCGTGCAGACGGTGGGGGGCGGGCGCGAAGGTCAAGGCTGGACCGGGTCGGGGAGGCTTCTGGAAGAAGATGGCCTGGAGCTTGCCTGGAAGGATGCCTAGGAAAAGCAGTTTTCCCTGGAGCACACCCTCTGCCTGCAGAGGGATCAGCTAGGAAAACGATGAAGGGCTGAGGTATGCCTCTCACGGGCTCTCAGTGGTGAAAGTCATAGCCCATCCGGGGATCTCCCAGCTGAGGGGTCAGGGCCTCTCCTCGTATCCGTGAGATGGGATTCTGTGAAGCCCTGCCTGCCACCAAGCTGGGACATGCTCTGCTGGGGCTGTCTCTTGAGTTTAGACCATGCCATAGCCATCGCTGGACTCTTGAGCCATTGTGTTCCCTGTGGGCTGACCTGTGACCACTGTCAGCGGGGTCCCCGGACACTGAGCAAGCTAGGGCAGCCCGTCCCACCCGAGACGGAGGGTTCTTTTCCTCGGAGGATCTATGCTGGATTTCAAGACAGAGAAAGGAGACGTGAAGGTTTAGACAGATGGCCAGTGCTGGAATGGAAATCGATAGGAACTGGTCCAAGTGGCTCCATGAAGACCCAGAGAAGTGATTGATACAGAGGTTAGTGATGGAGTCCCAACCAGAGGCTGGAGTCGGCTGATTCTGGGCTTAGAGTCCTTTCCTCTGAAATGTGCTGCCTCTTGCTGTCAAAGCCTTGGTTTTCCTGACTTTGCAAGATTCCACTCCTACAGGGTAGCAGCCCCCGAGACCTCAGTGATTCTGAAAATGGCACTAGACCCGCTTGCTTGAGGTCAGCCCGGTCTTGGACATGCCCATGCGGACTTCAGCCTGAGCTTTAATGCGTTTGGAGGGCTGTCCTGGGCCTCCAGAAAGTTCAAACACCATCCAAAAAAGAGTCGTCAGAGTACAACAGTATGAATAACCAAGGTGATCGACCAAACAGCCCGCCCAATCCCCACCCTCCCACCCTTTGAACCGGTGGTTCTCAAGTGTGGTCCCAAGACCAGCAACATCAGCATCGCCTGGGAACAGGTTAGAACTGCAGGTTCTTGGGCCCCATCCCAGTGCCGCTGTGGGGGCTTCTGGGAAATCTGCATTTTAACCAGCCCTCCCCCTGAAGATCCTGAGGACCCCTCTCTGGAGCATCTTTCAGAGTCTGGACTGGCTCACATTTTCCTTGTCCTGTTTCTGAAACCCAGTCCCCATCTTTTTCTGTCCAAGAGACCATTGCACACTCCAGCATGCCATGTGGGCGAACCCTGGGGGGTGGAATGCAGGGGAAGGAAAAACCACTGACCCCTCTGGGAGGAGGACTGTTTGCCTTGGCCAGTTGGCCCGAACTTGGAGCCAAGATTCCATCAATCCTCATGATTGACTTTATTTAAGCGAGTCTCCTATTCTCCTCTGCCTCCTGCTTGGGGACGCAGTCCTCCTGGGAAGGCGAGGGGCCCGGGCCCCTGCTGCCTGGGCCGCCAGTGCACACGCTGTCCCAAATAAAACCACGCCAGGCAGCCCTTTGCTCTCATAGTGGGGCTTGCATTTTGCACCATTAGCTTCAATCAGTGGGGATTTAACATAACCATGAAATCAAGCAATTAGGCAGTGGGATTCTGGATGGCTGACATGGACGCTGCACGCCCGGCTGTGTGTGTGAGGGCTTTGTGAGTGTGTCGGCGCTGAGGGTATAAAGTTCTGAAATCCACTCTCCTGCCTTAACTTACTCCCCCCCACCAACTCCCCAAGGTATCTGGGATCCAGAAAACAGGACAATTTCAGTGAAATAATTTGCCCCAAATAAATTGCTCAGGAACATTTTCTACGTCTGCTGGTTTTGTTTTTTTTTTTGTAAATGAGAGAAAAAGAAAATCTGCTTTCAATAATTTTTTTGTTTGTTTTCTTTGGGTTTTTCTTTCTTTTTTTTGTAGCATCTGTCCTGTAGTCAGGAGATGCATGTAAATCTGCCACGTGTGGTTTGTGGTCGGGGAGAGAGTCTGCGTTACTGTGACCAAGCACAAGCCCCTTTGCTTTGCTCAAGGAATTAATGATGCAAACCCTGGCCCCTGCTGGGAACGGACGTCTGTGGAGCAGCCTTTGCAGGGCTTTTTCAGCAGGACTCATTTGGACCCGTTGCTGCAGCCCGGACCCTCTGCTGAGGGTTGGAAGGAGCCTCAGCTTCTCGGGGCCCCGCCCTTACCCAGCGGGTGATGGAACCTCATTTGCACAGTCGGCTTTGGGGATGGCACTTGCTGCCTCAGGGTTGCCCACCCAAGAGACTCGTGAAGGCCCAGAATGTAGAAAATCAGGTCGTCTCTGTCTTACTGCACAGTGAGGTCCTCTCTCTGAACAGGTTTTTTTTTCTCCCCCCACCGGGAGGCTGGGTGGGATGGGGGAGGGGAACTGTGGTCCCTTCCTGGTCCTGGGGGCAGGGAACGAACAGGACACTGGGGAAGAGCTAGTCGGTCTTGTCATCCCCACCCCAGCTGCTCAGAGCGTCTGTTTGGGAACTTCAGCCCTGTCTGCCAGAGAAAGGAATTGAGGAGAGCAAGTCACTAGGAGTCGGGTGATGTCAGGGGTTACTTGCCCAGGAGTTTTTTATTAGCATCTCTTGGAGACAGTGTATCTGATGGCTTTGCCAGTGGTCCCCAGAATCTGCAGGGCCCCCACGCCGTCCTCCTCCTTGCTGGGAGGCCCTGTGACCTCAAGTAACGAGGTCTGACTGAGATGCAGGGAACAGGGTTCCCAGCAGAGCTTGTGAGTACCTTCAGCCTTGGGCAGGCAATTCAGCTGAACCAGGTTGAATATCCCGTCCTGTTCAAAGTAAATCCAAATGCTAACGTAACTGGTTTTTTTTTTTTTTTTTTATCTGAAAAATGATCGGTTGACAAATCCTGTAGGCTACCTCCTCCTCTCAGATGAATGGTGGAAAAAGTAGAATTCCTACTCAAACAAAACCCTTCCTGAGAAGCCCCGAGTGAAGCTAAGCTGCTCTAGTTGAATAGGGATTGAAGGGCCTGGAATTGTAATCTTTGTGTTTCTTTTAAAAGCTCCCATTTTGTGATTCATTGACATTTTATATACATTTCAGCTCTTTACTAGACAGCAAGCTTTTTTTTTTAAATCTAAGTTTTTTTACTTCAGAATAAATGCAATTTAAAATGTCAAATAGTATTAAAAGGCTTTTAACAAAAAACTGCAGGCCTCTGCCCAATGCCTTCCAATCACTGATTCCCACAACCCAGAGGAAGTAATTTTCAGCTATTTTAGCTGGTTTTTTTTTTTTTTGATAGTTAGCAAAATGGAGTAAATAAAGACCATACTTAATTTTTTAAAATTTATTTTTAATTGGAGGATAAATGCTTTACAGTATTATGCTGGCTTCTACCATACAACGGATATCAGCTATAAGTACACATGTCCCCTCCCTCTTGAACTTCCCCCCAACCTCCCACTGCATCCCATCCTGCCAGGTGGTCACAGAGCACCAGGTTTGAGCTCCTTGTGTTATACAGCAGCCTCCCATTGGCTGTCTGTTTACACATGGTAATGTATATGTTTCAGTGCTGCTCTCTCACACTGTCCCACCCTCTCCTCCCCTGCTGTGTCCAAAGTCTGTTCTCTACGTCTGTGCCTTTATTCCTTCCCTGCAAATAGGTTCGTCAGTACCGTTCTTCTAGATTCCATATACATGTGTTAGTGTGCTATATTTGTTTTCCTGTTTCTGACTTTCTTCACTCTATAACAGGCTCTAGGTTCATCCACCTCACTAGAACTGACTCAATTGCATTGCTTTTATGGCTGAGTAATATTCCATTGTAATGTATGTACAACTTCCTTATCCAGTCATCAGTCTGTGGACATCTAGGTTGCTTCCATGCCCTGGCTATTGTAAATAGTGGGCTTCCCTGGTGGCTCAGATGGTAAAGAATCTAGGGGACTCGGGTTCAATCCCTGGGTTGGGAGGATTCCCTGGAGGAGGGAATGGCTACCCACTCCAGTATTCTAGCCTGGAGAATCCCGTGGACAGAGGATCCTGGTGGCCTACAGTCCATGGGGTCGCAAAGAGTCAGACATGACTGAGCAACATAGCGGAAACATTGGGGTACATGTGTTTTTTTCAATTATGTTTTTCTCAGGGTATATGCCCAGTAGTGGGATTGCTGGGTCATATGGCAGTTTTATTCCTGGTTTTTAAGAAATCTCCATACTGTTCTCACTAGTAGCTGTATCCATGTACGTTCCCACCGACAGTGCAAGGGGGTTCCCTCTTCCCCGCATCTTCTGTAGTATTTATTGTTTGCAGATTTTTTTGATGAGGGCCATTCTGACAGGTATGAGGTGATACCTCATTGAGGTTTTGACTTGCGTTTCTCTAATAATGAGTGTTTAGCATCTTTTCATGTGTTTGTTGGTCATCTGTATGTCTTATTTGAAGAAATATCTTTTTCGGTCTTCCGCCCACTTTTTGATTTGGGTTGTTTGGTTTTTTTTTTGTTATTCAGCTGCATGAGCTGCTTGTAAATTTTGGAGATGAATCCTTTGTCAGTTGTTTCATTTGCAAACCATATTTAATTTTAACTTAATTTTTAGACATTACTTATTGATGCTCTACGATTGAAGACAAAGATTTATCTTTTGCTTAATTTTCATTTTTAAACAATTTTTAGTTTTTAATCAAATTCTTAATTTTTAGATACTATTGATTTTCTGTTATTGATAATGTCTATCTTATAGTCTATTCCCTCTTCTTCCCATTCTTTTCAATTTAACATTTTTGGTTAAATTGATATTCACTGTTTAATTTGTTGTAATTATGTAAGTATAATTAACAGTTGAGCCCTGTGTGTACTGCATGTATATTTCCTTTCTTATGCACTGTTTCCCTGAGATGGTAGTTGCCTCATTTTATTTACCTGGTTCCTTATGAATTCAGCCCCAAACATTCCTGCAGGTTTTCATCCAATCTGCCTGGCCCTTCTTTCCTCCTGTTTCTATCTGCACTGGTTGAGACTTAAGCTCATCACACAGTTGTCCTGGAAAACCATTCTAAGGCTTCCATTGCTTTTATCTTACATTAGACTTTTAGTTTCCTGATCCTGGGTTGTATTCTGCATTTTTAGAGCAGTTTCCCAAGAAGAGATATACGGAAGACTTTTTATTTATATCATTGAATGTCTGAAGTTGTCTTTCTTCTCCTCACCCCCACTGAGTTTGGCTCAGTACTGAATTTTTTTAAAAACCATTTATTTTATATTGGAGTATAGACAATTAACAATATTGTGATAGTGTCAGGTAAATGGCAAAGGGACTCTGCCGTACATAGACATGTATCCATTCTCCCCCAAACTTCCCTCCCACCCAGGCTGCCATGTAACATTGGGCAGAGTTCCCTGTGCTACACAGTAGATTCTTGTTGATTATCCATTTTAAGTATAGCAGTGTGTACCTGTTGATCCCAAACATCCTAACTATTTTTTCTTCCCTGAATTTGGGAATTTTAAAAGCATGGCTCCATTGTCTTTCCGCTTCTAGTGTTGCTGTGGACGAATCCTGTGCTATTCTGATGCCTGGCGCTTTGCAGTAGATGTATCCTGTCTTTTTCTCTGGAGGATTCTTGTATATTCTCTTTATCCCTGGTGTTTCTAGATGTCATGATTCATTGACCTGTGTGTGCTCAGTCACTCAGTCATATCTCTTTTTGATCCAAGGGACTGTAGCCGCTAGGCTCCTCTGTTCATGGGATTCTCCAGGCAAGAATACTGGAGCAGGTTGCCATTTCCTTCTCTAGGGTATCGAACTTATGTCTCTTGAGTTTCCTGCTTTGCAGGTGGATTCTTTACCGCTAAGCTTCTTGGGAAAACCCTTTCATTGACCTATGCGTGCGTACTAAGTTGATTCAGTCATTTCTGATTCTGTGTGACCCTACGGACTGTAGCCCACCAGGCTCCTCTGTCCATGGGGATTCTCCAGGCAAGAATACTGGAGTGGATTGCCATGCCCTCCTCCAGGGGATCTTCCTGATGTGGGCACTGTTTAATCTGAGAGCTTGTATTCTTCCTTCCTGGAAATTTTTCTTGTATTATTTCTTTGGTATTTTCTTGGTTCTCTGTTATTTGTTTTCTTGATTCAGACATTGGGCCTCCTGGACTGAGCCTTTCTTTTATCTTTCTTTCTCTTGTTTCCATCTCTTTGTCATTTTGTTCAGCTTTCCAGGAAATGTTTCCACCCTTATCTTAAAGCACATGCGTTTCATTCTTTATTTCTGCTCTTACCTTTTGAAATTTCAAATACTTTTCGGGTTCTCTGAACATTCCTCTCCACAGAATTCTGTTCTCATTTCGTGAATACAGTATCCTGTTATCTTTGTAAAACAGTTTCTTCTGCAGCCTACCATGTCTCTGTCATCTCTGATTTCTTTTTTTTTCCTGTGTGTTTTGTATGTTTTAGTCTCTTGTTCACATTTAGAGGCTTGCCTTTAAATGCCTGCCGATCCTTTTGAGTTTAAGAGTAAATCACTAAGTTGGAACTCTGTGTGTATGCGTGTCCTGTGAGTTTTGAGCCTCATTTTGGAATTTCGTTGGAGGGAGCTGTGGGTCTTCTCTTTGGGGTTGCTAGTTTTTTCAGATAGAACCCTCCGTGATCCTCTGATTGGGGCTGTCGCTCAGAGTCTCACTCTTCGCTGCAGCCTCTCACTGAACCCTTAGCCGTCAGGGCTGCTGTTCCTTCCCACCGCATCTTCCTGTGTGTCAGGTGTACCCAAGCCCAGTCTGTCTGGATAGAACTTTCTGTACAGAATAAACCTCTTGGCTGCTTCTGGAGTGGGTGAGGGGTGGTCATCTGGACTCACGGCCCGGCTCGTGGATCTGGGTGCATCGATGCAGGCTTATCAATTCCTATATTTAATAGAGTCTCCATAACCCCATTCAGAAGCACCCAGTGGCCCCTAGCTCGCGGGCATTTCTGGGTCCTGCCATGTGAATCGGTGGCTTTCTTGCTCTCAGCCCCCTCTGTCAGCAGCTGGGTTTCTACTTCTCTTCGTCAAGTCGGGACCCACCGTCCATTTGCTTTCTGTTACACTAGATGTGATGTCCTCGTTTCTGTACCATTTTCTTGCATATGTTTATAACTTTTTTTAAACTGTAATTTTAGAGAAGTGGAAATGATCGGATGCCCAATCTTTGGCAAGATGTTTGGCAAGAAGTGGCCAGGGGTAACGCCTCACAAACATTCCGGATGCTTGGTGGTTGAGGATGCAAAACCTTCTGTCTTTCCGTCCCATTGGTTTTAAGCTCTCTGGGATTCTCCCTCGACCCCTCTGGTTCTGGCTCCCACAGGTCATCAGCAGCACCCAGCCCCACGCACCCCCGCCATTGCCAAGGCCAGTGCTCCGGTCCCACACTCATCTTTAAACTGAGCAGCGCGGGTGATCAAGGAGCGTTGCTTCCATGTGAAAAGCACCTTCTCCAAGAGACACCGGGCTGCCTGGTTTTCCATACATGCTTCCGATGACTTTGCAGGAACTTCCCAGGGAAGGTCCCTCCGTCTCTCCTGTTCTCTGTACTTCACTCTTCACTGCAATGATTATCATCAGTGATCAGATGAGTCACAAAGCTAGGGACTGACTCGGCCCCCTCCCCACCTACCCCCTCGGGGCCCTTTCTTGCATTCCTGCCGCAGTTCCTCACAGTGGATCCTGTAAATGCCTGGCCCTTGGCCAACTGTGGCCTCTCATCCAGGCTTCCTGTCCGGGTGATTGGAAGGATGGCGGCCTCATTAGCATAAGCAGGTCAGGAGCAAGAGACGGCTTTGAAGCCAGTGTGGGTTTGGGATGAGTGTAATGAACTTCCATTGCTCATTTCAGCCTCAGAAAATGTCCAGGCCTTGTGGGGAGGCTACCGAGAGGGGATCAGTTGTGAGCAAAAAAATATGGTTTTGGTGACTGCACATGGAATGAAGCTTTCAAAGTCTATCTGAATAGAAGGGGATTGTGTTTGTTTTTAATTTTTTTTTTATTGGAGTATAACTGCTTTCCAATGTTGTGTTCGATTTGGCTGTACAACAGCGTGAATCAGCTGTATGTACACATATAACCCCGCCTTCTCGAGTCTCCCTCCCGTCCCCCCATGCCCATTCCACCCCTCTAGGTCATCACAGAGCATCGCGCACTGAGCTCCCTGTTGGAAGGGGTTATTTAATTTTAAGGCTGTGGAGAAAGAGGGCCCTAATTGTAACCTTAAGTTTAGGGTTTTCATAGTATCTGGTCTCTGAATTCTTGCTGGCAGTGACCAGCAAGGTGAGAGGCAGGAGTCCTATTCTACTGTCCGAGGATATTAAGTTGTTGCTAAAAAAAAAACAAAACCCAAAGAAGGGTTTTGTTTTTGTTTGTTTCGCTTTAGCTCAGGGAAGCTGAGATCAAGGGCCCGAGGCAGATGTGGACTCATCACCAGGGGAGACAGCCCCGGGAGGAGACAGAGAAGCACAGGGACGGGGTGGGGGCTGTGGTGCCGGGGGTGGGTGTCGCTGTCAGCCCAGGACCACCCAGCACAGCCTTCCGGATGGTCACCCTGTGGGGCCCGCAGGCGGATGGAAAATGCAGACCCTGGGAGCTCGAAACCAGCTTCTGTGGTTGAACATGGAACGCAGTTTGAACCCAGGACCGGGGACTCCAGCGGTGCCCCAGCTGTAAGCCCAGCCGCTCCATCCTCGGGCTTCTACCTGCGCACCAGCACCGTATGTGACGCAAACACAGTCCACGGGCGAAGTCTGGGGCTCCGGGCTGTCCCCGCCGTAGAGGCAGGGTAGGGGGAGGAGAAGGGGTGAGGGTCAGTCCCCCACCCCCTGGCCCCCAACCCAGCAGCCCCCGGTTGTGGCATGGTGGGGGGCTGCACCCATAGCCACAAGGCAGGGGGAAATCAACCTGGGACGGCTAATCACCTATCCAAACATCGTTGGTAATCTGCATCGCTAAAATAAACCCCTGGAAGATGGAAAAGATGGTAGTAATTTCTGGCCACATGTGCCTCCTCTTTCCCACCTCAAAAAAAGAAAGTGAGCCAAACGGCAAGAAGCGGAGAGTCTAATGCAAAACACATTTCCATCACTGGCCTCTCCCTCCCCTCTCCCCACCTATGTAAACCAAATTCCTTGACACGGTCATGGCAAAGGAACATTAATTTTTTGATTTGAGTTGTGATTAAAAGCAACACAATCAAAAGAAGGAAATAGTTTCCACTGGAGCACTAGCATTTGAAACCCCGTCATGGTGTAGTGGGAACCAGCGTGCTCTTCGGGGTCAGGTGTGGGTTCGAGTCCCAAGTCTCTTCTTACAGAGCCTGGCCTCGGTTGTCCCCCTGAGTCCTTCGTCTTGATTGTCATCAGTAAGAACGATGGTTGATGTGCATGATGTCGGAGCCACATAGAGAGTGACTGTCCTGGGGGTTCTTTCCCCCAGATGATGGCTCGCTTCTCTGCAGATAAAGAGGTGCCCAGCTGGCCCTGGAAATGCACTCATTCCTTGCCCCCCCGCCCCCTCCCGCCGACTCCTGCAGTGATGTCATTGATCACTCCTACAGCAACACTGGGATCGTGGCTTTAGACCTTGGGAAGTAGTCCAGGGTCATCTGACATGCGTCCCCATCGCCTCGCCTCCCTGAAGTCCTGGTTGCTTTCCTCGGGTCAGTGGGTCCTTGCAGTGCAGTGGGTGGGCAGAAATGGAGCCGGACTCGCCAAGCCTGGCAGGGAGTCTCTTGGGCTCGTCCCCAGGAGAACTTTCTTGTTCAGTGAGCTACTGACTCACACAGGTGAAGTCTTTTCTTAGGTGACCCACCAGGTACAAGGATTATAAACCAACCAGGGGAGCGAGCCGGGTGGGCCTGTTTGGGCAGACATCGGGGCTTCCCTGGTAGCTCAGCTGGTAAAGAATCCGCCTGCAATGCAGGAGACCCTGGTGCGATTCCTGCCTCAGGAAGATCCCCTGGAGAAAGGATAGGCTACCCACTCCAGTATTCTTGGCCTTCCCTGATGGCTGAGTCAGTAAAGAATCCGCCTGCAATGCGGGGGACCTGGGTTTGGTCCCTGGGTTGGGAAGATCCCCCTGGAGGATGGAAAGGCTACCCACTGTGGTATTCTTGCCTGGAGAATCCCCATGAACAGAGGAGCCTGGTAGGCTATACAGTCCACGGGATCGCAAAGTGTTGGACACGAGTGAGCGGGCAGAGGTCCCAGACGGTGATCTGTGCTGCTTCCTATTTGATGCTCTCCCACCTGCGGGTCCTCCTGCCTCGTCCTCAGGGTCCGGGTGGTAGGGGAGTCAAGTGGAATCAGAAGGGCTGGGCAGTGACTGGTTCGGCGGGGGGTGGTGAAGGGTAAAGCCAGGAGCTCCTTGGGAGACTGTGCTCAGCACACTCCTGTGTACGCAGGTCTGTCCAGCCTCCGGGGTGAGGGCTAGCCCTCTGCTGCTTGGACTAGTCCCCAAAACTTATGCTGCCCTTGGGACTGAAGTCTCATCCAGGCTGAGGGCCTGGGGTGTTACATGGGGCCCAGAGGCTGGAGATCTAGAACCCTTTCCGTAAGGGAAGGTGATGGGAGAACATTTAATTTCCTGACTTTGACACATCCCCTGAAGATTTGTTCTAGGATTTCTCCCTCCTCCTAATTCTTGGGTTGGCCAAGAATGTGCTTTTACTCAACTAAACATTAAATAATAAAGCCATCACGCATGCAGTGTTACCTTGGCCGGAATAGCTCCTTTCAACCGGGAGGAACTCTTACCATTTCATTAAGTAAAAGCCATTTTGAAATGTGGCTGAACCTGGGAAGAGAGCCCTGTTTTCCCTTATTTTCTTGGTCCATTTAATCAATGCTTGAAATGTCAGCTTCATTATAAAGAATGTTGGAATTCAGCCTGCACAGCACGGTAATTACAAGTGGACACTCAGTCCATGAGTTTAAGTTTAGGATCAATGACTCTGGGCAAGTAAAGGTAACCCTGACACCTCAGTTTTCTCATCTGTTAAATGGGGGGAATAATTGCGCCTTCTGTGTGGAGTTATTAGGTTTCATGGAAGAGGTGCCTGGAGAATACTCAACACACTTGCTGACATCCAGATGCTTTCCTAATCACTAGCTACTGTTCTGTAGCTCAGATTCAAGTCTTTCCTCATGGAGTGTGGGTGGAAGCTTGGAGCTATTTAAAAGAGAGGGCTTGGTGATTTGGAATTCAGAGGAGTTTGGAGGATGGACATAGCATCTGGTGACCAGGATCTAGAAATGTTTTCCAGCTCCTTTGGGGCGATCCCAGGCCGGCCAGTTTCTGAGAGGAGCTGATTGTTATGGGGATGATGTTCGTGTTCTTGGTGCATTTCCAATTACAGGACGTCTCCACGCTAATTTACCCTCCCCAGTTAACCCTGTGTAGCCAGCACGGGAGTGTGTTGTCCACACGGTAATACCCAAGCACTGTCGGCTTGGGCTCCGTAGAGACAGAAAGATGAGAAGGTGGAGTTGGCCAAAGGATTGGCTTTCCCTCTCTGCAGGGAGGCAGGCTGAGAATGGAAGAAGGCCAGGTACCACGTTGGAACTGAGGAACCGCCACCTGGATTTATCCATCAGACCCCACCAGGACTCTCTCCAGTGGGTTGAAAGGTCCAGGTCGAGTTTGGTTCTGTGGGTCTACACTGTGGATAGGATAGCCCATTAGTGGCGCCATCTAGTGGTTGATGAGTGGTGGACAGCCTGTCCGTGGTACCTGCGTCTGAACTTCCTGGAGGCACCGTGGTTGGGACCACAGTCCCGATGCTGAAGTCGGACACTGATGTTTGATGCGGTTAGCTTTCCCTTGCTGTCAGCACACACATAGGTCTTGTCTGTGTTATTTCCAGAGCCTGAATTTTAGGTCCTTTGGATGTTAAAAAAAAAAAAAAAAACTAAACCAATAACTTGCTCCTAAAAAAAACAAAACAACAACAAACTTGGGGTAAGTTTTTCCTTTGAGCACTGAGGTCTGAACCATTATATTATATGGCCTTGATTGGTTTAGAGGGTCCCCTTCTCTTGAAGCATTATATGACCGTCTGAGTCCCAGAGTTTTTAAAAAGAAACATGTGATTTGGTTTTGAACATCTGTTTAAGCCACTCATGACATCCTGTGGCAACTATTAAGATACCATCAAATACACCAAAAATAAGGGGCAGAATCTGTGTGTGAAGGTCACCTGAGACCTTGGTCCTTATCTATAGAATAGATACATACAGCCTCCCTCTTTGAGGTGCTCTTTGCTTTTTATTTCTCCTGCTCTTCAGCCCCCAGGTGGGTTGTGGTTGCGGATAAAAAGCCGTGTTTTTTTTTTTTTTTAATTGGAGGATAATTGCCTAACAATGTCATGTTAGTTTCTGCTGTACGACCAAGTGAATCGGCTATATGTGTACATGTATCCCCTCCCTCTGGGACCTCCCTCCCCCCAGCCCCATCCCACCCCTGGAGGTCATCTCAGAGCCCTGAGCTGAGCCCCCCGTGCTATCCAGCAGCTCCCCACTAGCTTTTTGAAAAGCCGTGTTCTAAAACTCTCTCCTCTTCCCCTCCCTGCCCTCGCCCCTCTAGCCCTGAGGATGAAAATCAAAGAAGTGAAAAAGGAAAACGGCGACAAGAAGATTGTCCCCAAGAAGAAGAAGCCCCTGAAGCTGGGGCCCATCAAGAAGAAGGAGCTGAAGAAGCTGGTCCTATACCTGAAGAATGGGGCCGACTGCCCCTGCCACCAGCTGGACAACCTCAGCCACCACTTCCTCATCATGGGCCGCAAGGTCAAGAGCCAGTACCTGCTGACCGCCATCCACAAGTGGGACAAGAAAAACAAGGAGTTCAAGACCTTCATGAAGAAGATGAAGAATCACGAGTGTCCCACTTTCCAGTCGGTCTTCAAGTGATTCTTGGGAGGGGGGGGCGGGTTGGGGAGGGAGCCTGGGGTGAGGGGAGGGGTGAGGGCTGAGCGGACGCCCCTGGACCCCCGGTGGTTCCCCCTCCACCCCCTTTGCTCCTTCGCGGTGGAGGGCGGCGTAACCCAGTTGTTTTGCAGCATCCATGACCCTCCTGCCTTCCCCAGGCTCCAGCCCCTCCACAGGTAGAGCCGATATTTAAAGCCGCACGCCCAGGTGAGAAACCCACTTAGATTAGGAAGCTTCTCAAGACCTACACGTGGAGCAGCACATCCCCGGGGGGGAAAGGTAGATACAGGCTTGCCGGATCCACCAGAGACACAGTCACTAAAAAAGGCAACGCTGCCGGCCCAGAAAGGGGGCTGGCGGCCAGAGCTGGCGAGGGCAGCAGCGCCAGCTTCCGCCACGCTCTCCGTGTCACTGCACACCGTTTATGGACCTACCAGCTAGTCTGTGCCTTTGGAATTAGAAGATTCTAACTCTTGGCAAAATGCTTTCCGTTCCAGAGGAATTTTCTCTTTCTGTCCATTGTTCAGACAGAAACAAACTCACCACCACACTCGCCATGAAGATCAGCTCCAGAGAGTGACCGGTGCGGGGAGGGGGAGCTTGAGAAATAGCCCAAGGGAGTGCAGTGCCTGGTCCCCCGCTCCGTGTGGTCCTTGAGACGGACCAGCCTGTCTCGGATGCCCTGGAGGTGGTTATCATCAGACCCTGCCATGATCTCGCCTCCTGACACGTGGAGGGCAGCACAGGCCTGCCTTGGGTGACAGAGGTGGTGACTCATAGACTGGGAAGGCAATTGTTAGTGGTTTTCAAAAAAAAAAAACAGTTAAAGAAGAAAAACAGAAAAAAGAAAATTTAGAACAGTCCAGCAAATTGCTAGTCTAGGGCGAACTGTCATTGGGTGAAGAGCTTGTTGATCTAATTCCCTTGTTTATTTCACATTGTTTTAAAGCAACCAACAGACCCACTGACTCTTCAAGGTTTTTTTGTTTGTTTGTTTAAAAAAGTCTCCATGGAGCATTTGGAAAGGTGTGGCAAGATGGGGGACTCTGCATGCCTTTGAGGTCACTTTCTAGCTGAGCAGCTGTCTTTCTGGGTATTTTCTGTGGGAGGTGGATTCTCCTAAGCATAGCTGTGGTTCTCCTTCCTGAGGGGTTCTGGGTCACCCTGGGCCCAACACCACGCTAATTTAAACTCACAGTGTGCCCCACTCCCATCTTTCTTGTGACGAATGGATTCCTTTGAACTTGATTGCCTAGAGATCAGAGACAGTCAGAATAGCCTGGCTGCCTGTCCTCCTGCACTTAACAAAATATTTTGTTTTCATTTCTGCAGAGGGAAAGTTAAGCTACAAAGGTCCCCATTCCAAGGAGGGAATTTAGAAAGCAAAGCAACTGCGGTTTTTCCCGAGGGCCCTAAGATAATTCTCACAGCCGTTGTGTTAATAAGGGATGTACATAAACCCATTCATGGAAGCAACTTGACTCCTCTTGTTCAATGTACAGGAAGTAATTCCCCCCCCCCCAAAAAAAAATTAATGTTAATTTCTTCCTCACGTTGGATTCTTAATTCTCTGTAACACCTTGAGGACTTTCGTGATTGTCCCTCTGGGTGAATCTGATGCTGCAGTGGAACTTGGACTCATCAACCCCGTGGCTCCTTCTGTTAACTTCCTAAAGTACAGTCTGAAAACCAGCCTGCCAACCTTGTTACCTACTTGAGGGTTATCCTGACCTAATGAACCCCTGGCAATTAGTGATCCATTGTTTAATACATTTTTTTATTCTCTCTGACCTTTAATCATAAAGTGTTGGGGATTGTATGTGATTTGCCTGTAATTTTGGATAATTTTTTAAAAAAAAATGTGTGTATATATATATTAGTGAATTAGAAATATCCTCCTTTCCTATTGTCAACTGAAATTCAGAGCAATTCATGAAAGCCTAGATCTGGGTCTTAGTTTTGATTAATTAACCCAAAAGCTCAGTGTTCTTATGTATCTGCTTGTTTGGACAGAGGGTGTCATGTCACAGGGCCTCTTCAGGGTGGGGGCCTTAGGAAAGCTTCGAGTGGGGCACAGTGGTTACTCTAGAAAGGTTATCAGTGAATAGGTAGACTCTAAATGGGAATTCTCAGGTAGGAAGTGGTGTTTTCAGATGAGAGTTCAGAATACATTGGAAATGTGAATTGCAGCTGCAGGTTTTACCCTGGCCACAGAGCCCCAGGCCTGAGGTTCCCTGTGGACATGGGACAGCCTGGGCTGTGACCCGTCAGCCAGTTTAGGGTGAAGGGAGGCTCTGGGTCCAGAGCTGCAGTGGATCACAAACCATTGTTTTTCTCAACAAAGGATATGCTGGAACCAACTTGGAGATTCGTGGGCTTGCTCACTCCTTTCCAGAAGAGCAATGTAGGTGACTTGGTAATCATTGCTAGTGCAACGATTGTCTTCATAAATCATCAGGGTGATTTAACATCATCATCCTGGGTGGAATCCAGTGAGGTCATGGGCAAAACTCAGCTAAATCTAAAATAAGACAGAAAGTGAGGTGAGAATTCCAAGAATATTTTATTTGTAGAGCATCCTGTGTCACCCTTGGCTTTGGGTGGCTGTGAATTAGCACCAAGGGCTCCCTAAGGCATCTTGTCTGTAAATGACAGAGACCATTGTGCAAACCTAGAATCTGTCTTTTTCAGCAGACTCCAAGTACCCAGTTGCTGTGCCGTAAGTGTGTGGATGTCTTGGGCTTAGGAGCTCTGTTTTAGAAAAGGTTCCCCTGGAACAACGTGCTGGTCCCCTGACCTGTCACCAGCAGATACATAGGACACAGACGAGATTCCTGTTTCCTCTAGTTCCTCCGTGTAGCACCCCTCTTATAGAACCTAAATCTCTTATAAATGCTTTGAATACTGTGAAAATGTTTTACATTCCATTTCATTTGTGTGTGTTTTTTTAAACTGCATTTTACCAGATGTTTTGATGTTATCACTTATGTTAATAGTAATTCCCATATGTGTTCATTTTATTTTCATGCTTTTCCTGCCATGTATCAATATTCACTTGACTAAAATCACTCAATTAATCAGTGGTAATGTGCATGGTGACTTCTTCCCCACCGCGATGGCACACCGTTTGCCCTCCGCCCTCCTCCGCCACACACATATCCCTTCTCTTCAGTTTTTCCAGGGATGTTTTCTGGTCCCCACTCAATACTTTTCAAATGGTAATGGGGCATGGTGGGATGGCAGAGTACCTGGGGGCCCCAAGGCACCAGCACCCCATCCCATGTATACCAACCACCTGCTCCCCTGAATCACTTCCAGAAGTTTCTCCCGGCTGTGTGCTCCAGATCAGAGAGAAGGTTAAATACTTGCTCTCCAAGAATGTATTTTTCAACCCTGCCTGAGTTTCTTTTCTATGTTTTTGGTTTCAGATGCTCTTTCCCCTCCAGAAATTAGATGTTAAAATTCCAACTAAGATTTGAAAACTCTTTGGTATCTGGAGTGAGCCTTAGAGGAAACCATATCTTCCCTGTTAACAGATGAGACGCTCAGATGGGAGATGGCTAAGTTTTCTCAGAGAGTTTGGGGCTTCCAGGTCACTGGTGTTGCTGGAACCAGACCCAGTCCTGGGGGAACCAATCAGAAGGTCTGGGTTCTCCCTCTGGACCCAGGTGGTGCACTTGACAAAGCCCAGCTTGTCTCCTCTAGGCTACAGGTTTCTTGCCTAAGGAGTTCTTTGGTGTGACTTTGTATTCTGTGAGCAATGACAGTGATAACTTCAAATTGTTTCCTGATTAACAAGGCACTTCCAAACCTCAGACAACTGGCAGTTTTGTCCAGAAGTGAACAAATTCTCCCAAGTGACCCCCAGGCCCCACCTAAGCACAGAGACACATCTTTAAGGCTTGGTATGAAGACTCAAAAAATTCCATTAAGTTGTGCTCTAGTAGCAAAGATTTTCCCATACGTACACCAGTCTGACCAAGGAAAAGATTGACATTTCCTTTTTGTTCCCCTCTGGCTGATACGGAAAATCTCTTAAGCTGGGTGTGGGTGTCAATGTCATCCCAGTGGAACCCCACCACTATGATCCATACATTCTCATTGCTCTTGTGAATATTTAAAAATCAGATCAGCAGAAAGATGGTGAAGTGTGTGTACAAAGGCATTCTAGCTTCAGCAGCTGGTGTTGTCCTGGAGTTTGGGGTGTATAAGGGTCAGGACTGCTTGAGCCTCATGTCTAAAAGATGCTCTAACACCAAGAAGAGCAGCTTTGCCCTCAGGGTGCATAGCACTCACACCTCTTGAAGGATCATACAGGTGCTTTTCAACTCGGGCTGAAAGAGATCAAGGATCAACATGTTATCCAAGGTAGGTGGGTCATCTAAGGCAATGATGAAGCCAGAAGTGCTAGCAATTCAGTTTCTCTCCTGAGAAAGAGAAATCTGTACCAACCATCCTACAGTACTCAGAGGAAATAAGGAGACTCATTCTTAAGTCTTAGCGTGTGTCACCGAGGGGAGCTTGCTAACGTGTGATTTCTGCTGTCCAGTCCCAGAAATTTAGATTCGGGAGGTTTTCCCTGGGGCCTTAGGATCTCAGCTTTGAACTAGTGATCCAGGTTTACCAGATGCCAGCAGTCCACGGGATCGTTCTTTCCATAACATCCTATAGGACATAAGTGGCTTGGGGTTGAGAGGTGGACAATTATTGTGGCTTCTCCTTTCCCTACCTACAGGGCTTCCCAGGTGGGGCAATGGTAAAGGCAGGAGACAGGAGTTTAATCCCTGGGTCAGGAAGATGCCCTGGAGTAGGAAACGGCAACCCGCTCCAGTATTCTTGCCTGGAAAACTCCATGGACAGAGGAGCCTAGTGGGCTACAGTGGCAAAGTGTTCAAGGGGACTGAACGCACACGGCATCCCTCCTTTTTCCTACTCACACGCTTCGGATTGCTTCGGCACAGTCTGAAGTTCTTTTCTTATTAGGTATTAATCAAAAGAGGTACATCAGGGAGGGGATGAACCTGCTGCTGCTGCTGCTGCTAAGTCGCTTCAGTCCTAACTCTTTCCTTTACTGTGGGTACATCAGGCTCTCCAAGAGGGCTTCTCAAAACTCTACTGTGCCTGTGAATCACCTGGAGACTGCGTTAAAATGTAGGTTCTGATTGGACAGATTTGAAGCCGGTTGGAGTTCTGCATTTCTGATTGGCTCCAGAGTGAGGGGCGGAGCTGACACTGCTGGTCCTGGGAGGCTCCAAGCTACACGGAGAAGGGCCGCCCGCTCAGCAGAGTCCTGGCTTCCAGCGGTACTAATGCCATCTTTTGGGTCAGGACTCAAAATATTAACCAAACTTTGGGATGGAAAGAAAAACTGCAGGAGTCGCAGTTAGAAGCTCAAAGCTACGAGCCCATTCTCTCCGTCCACTCAGAGTTCACTTTTGTCTTAGCTTTCTAGGGGGTGATTCTTTTCCCCCAAAGTCCTTTCCTTTAAAAAAAAAAATTGCTCAGCAAACTATAAGCCATCCTGCCTCTGCTCTTTAACCAACCTTCCCCCACTCCTCATCCCCCACCAGGCCTGGCCCAGTGCGGGGGCCTTGGAGTTCACCTCCAGCTGGTGTTCCCCTCCATTGCCCAACAGTATCAGGATTTGAGAACAGAACGGGAACCTTCCATGTTGGGATGCTCACATCTGCGCAGCTTCAAGCTCAGGTTATGGAAGAGGCCACGAAAAGAGGGGTGGAGGTGGGGGGATGAAGTGTTTGGAGGGGAAATCCCACCTCTTTGATAAATTGAGGCCAGCCTGCCCAACAGGGCTGATTTACTGGGGGACCAGGCGTGAGGAATTTCTGTCAGTGAAGGCCCAGGAAGGCTGCTCTTTGTAGGTTTGGGGAAGATGGGTACCAGAACAGGCTGCAAATAGAAGCCCAGAGCGCCTGTGTCTTTATACATCTGTGGACTATTTAGATAAGTGGAGGCTGTACTTAATCACTGAGAAAGTTGTTTGCTTAAATAAAGGGAGGGAAAGTTGCATGTGTGCGTTTAAGGGGAGGGAAGGAGGAGGTGGGAGGTAGGAGACAGGATCCAGCAATTTTTCCACAGCTGAAACCCCACCACGTGGTTTAAATTAGGATGACCTTCCCATCACCTGAGTGCTGGAGCTGGTGGATGGGGCAGGGGTGAAGGATTCTGAAATCTCATGGCCCTGCCCTCCGGCATTTCAGCAGAGCTCTGCTGTAGGCATCCATGAGCTACAAGGACTGGTTTTACCATCTCTCTTCCCTGGATTTCCCGAGTCCTGAGCTCTGAAACAGCACGCTCCAGGAGCCTAGCAGTCCATCAGCCAGCCAGGTGGAATCCTGGGCTGGAGGCTGCTCTGAGATTCCTTGGAAGTCAGGACTTAAATAAAGTCATCAAACCTCAGAACTGCATACTGCTGCTGCTGCTAAGTCAGTTCAGTCATGTCTGACTCTGTGGGACCCCATAGACGGCAGCCCACCAGGCTCCCCCGTCCCTGGGGTTCTCCAGGCAAGAACACTGGAGTGGGTTGCCATTTCCTTCTCCAATGCATGAAAGTGAAAAGTAAAAGTGAAGTCGCTCAGTTGTGTCCGACTCTTCGCGACCCCATGGACTGCAGCCTACCAGGCTCCTCAGTCCATGGGATTTGCCAGGCAAGAGTACTGGAGTGTGGTGCATTGCCTTCTCCGAGAACTGCATACTAGATTTCCTTAAAAAGAGAGAGGGTGAGAATTAGAAAGAAGAGGATACCCCATCTTGAACACAGTCCCACCTCTGTTGTACCTTTTAACAATTCACACCAACCGTCACCATCACTCTTTGTACCTGGGAAAAGATTGGGAGTAGAAGGTAGTTTAAGGGTCTCAGTTTCCATTTTTGCCCTCGAGTCCCCCAGAGAGTTGGTGCAGATCTGGGTAATTTAGCCTCTTTGCTTAGAAGATTGAGCCCATTGTCTGCAGGAATAAAGGCATCGTATGCCAAAACTCAAGTGTGTATTTTACAGTGTGGCCCAGAGACAGCCAGGCGTGGGTTCCCCAGAATTAACTGGATTCCTTGGGGGTCATCACTCCCTCCCAAGGATGGCAGCAGAGGCCACTGGGAATCCAGCTCTGGCTGCCCATCCTGGCAGGTTACTCACTGAGATCTAGCAGCAGTATGTCCCCCCCCCCCGACCCCGCCCCTGCACAGCAAATCAGACCCTGGGCTGGGCCAGGCTTGGGGGAGACCCCCAAGGCCCCTGCAGAAGGGGAAGTGGAGGAGGAAGAGGCAACTTGGAGATGGTTAGAGGAAAATTGAACCCCAGCCTGTGATGCTCAGTTAAGTCCGACTCTTTGCGACCCCACTGACTGTAGCCCACCAGGCTCCTCTGTCCGTGGAATTCTCCAGGCAAGAATACTGGAGTGGGTAGCCATTCTCTGCTCCAGGGCATCTTCCTGACCCAAGGATTGAACCCAGGTCTCAGCATTGCAGGCAGATTCTTTGCTGTCTGAGCCACCAGGGGCGCCCCTAGCTTCCTAGAGCTTCCCAGCTCTGCCATTGGCTCACGGACCCCTGCCACATGTAATCTCTCAGTGCCCTCCCGTAACTCCCTCGTGCTCCCTCCATCCTTTCAGATGCCGCCTCTCTGCAGGCTGTTTAAGATGTGGAGGTGGAGAGGGATGATGAAGGCATCCCCCGATGGAGAACACACAGGGACAGTTGAGGTAGACAGCAAGACCCAAACACTTGCTTTTACTTCCCTTTAATGCATTGGAAGGAAAGAACTCACCTTTAAAACCCTAGGAACTAGCTTCACTGTGTTGTGAATCTTGATGAAAAGTAGGACAGCGGTGGCTTTTGTCAGGCCTCTAGCAAAATATTCAATAATTGCAACCTAGACTCTCCTCCCCTGTGATCCTACCTCCAGTCTTGAGCCAGAGAGCCCAGCTCTGCATTGGGGATCATTCTTCTCTGGGTCTGAATATTTCCTATCAGGATTCCACTGAACCTACAGCAGGCCCAGAGAAATCCTCCTTCTTTTCTGACTCACTGTCTCCTCCCTGCCTGGTAGATAGAAATGTAATTTTTTTTTCGAGAGAGATTTCAGCCGCAGGGGAAAGAGATCCAGCTTGAAATCAAGTCAAATGAAATTCATGTGTTTCAAAAGCACCCCGGCCCCACCCCCTCTACACACACAGAGTCACACATGTGCCCGGGGAGGGTCACAGCTCCATCCCAGGAGGACAGTTTTTTCAAAGTGCAAACAGCTCCGGGTCTCAATTTGTTGCTCTCGTTTCTGTAATCACTGTGATGTGTTGGGATGATTGTGAGTGGCGTTGGGAATGTTTGTTCTCATGTAATTGCTTGTTTCCTACTGAAATTTCCATGTCAGACCCTTTCATTGTTCTCGTTATCGCTTGCCTCCTATTCTGCCTGCCCGCCTGCCAGGGAGGCCGTCTGGGTGCTGCTGGTATTGTTGGTATCGATTATGCAGCCGGGTGTCCCCCTCCCTGCCCCCCGCCCAGGCAGGCTGTCAGGCGGCTCTCACCCACCAGCTACAGGATGTAGGGCTGTGAGCTCCTGCTCTGTCTTGCCCACCTGGGGTCCCAGATGCTGGGCCAAACGTGGGGACCAAGGAGATGTGACCAAGGCCTGGCTTATTTCCTGATTTGGGATTAAGCTAAATGCACCCCCACCCCAAGTATTTCAGAGGAATGTGACGCCTGTGTTTCTTACTGTGTACTTAACTCATTAAAATGTTGATTTACGAGGGATGGGTGATGTACAAACCTCAGGGCCTCTATTCAAAGCCAGCCTTTTTTTTTTTTTTTTCATATGACCTTTTGTGAGGAGGGTAGGTGGGAAGAAGGAATGGAAGGTCTTGACTTTGAATCGGGAAGCGGCGTGCCATCAGGAATGAAACTTGGATCAGAGGCAAAGAATTCCTCCTTTTGGAATTGACCAGGTCTCTATTGGACAAGCCTTGTGTTTCCAGACCTGATCAGAACCACCTGGATTTTCTTACGGCCCAGTCACTGTCCAGGCAGCACGAAACATTTGAACTTGACCTATGCTGGAAACGAGCCAGAGTCCATGAAAAGAGAGGCCAGCATGTGTTCACAGGAATAAACACTTATCCACAAGAACACTCAGAACTCTGGGATGGACACTCCATGCTTGTCTCTTCCCTCCTTCATCTGAAACTCCGGAGACCACTTCCCACGGACACTGATTTACTCCTCCAAGGAGCCCAACCGTTCCAGGAGTTTAGAGTGCATTTTCTTATGGGTTACACATACAACATATGTGGAATAAGGCAAAAAGATGATGACTTATTATAAATTTAGCCGATGGAGAGGGTTTGGAGAAAAAGGAACCCTCCTACACTTGGTGGGAATGTAAATTGGTGCAGCCACTATGGATTACAGTATAAAGGTTCCTTAAAAAAGTAAAAACAGAACTAACAAATGACCCAGCAATCCTACTCCTGGACATATATTCAGAGAAAACTCTAATTCAAAAGGACACATGTATCCCAGTGTTCATAGCAGTGCTACTTACAATAGTTGGAACATGGAAGCAACCTAGATGTCTATCAGCAAATGAGTGAATAAAGAAAATGTGATAATACATACAATGGAATACTACTCAACCATGAAGGAAGGAAATATTGCCATTTGCAATAACATGGACAGACCTAGAGATTATCACACGAAGTGAAGTAAGTCAGAAAGAGAAAGACAAATACCGTATGATATCATTTATAGTGGAATCTAAAGTATGATACAAATGAACTTGTTTATAAAACAGAGACAGACTCCCAGACATAGAGAACAAACTTGTGGTTACAGAAGGGGTAAGGAGGTAGGGGAGGGATAAATTAAGAGTTTGAGATTAACAGATACAAGTATATGCAGACTAGATAAACAGCCAGATTCTACTGTATAGCACAGGGAACTACATTCAACATATTGTAATAAATCATAGTGGAAAGTAATAGGAAAAAATAATGTATGTATGGATAACTGAATCATTTTGCTCTACAGGACTTCCCTAGTGGCTCAACGGTAAAGAATCTGCATGCGATGAGGGAGACCTTGGTTCAGTCCCTGGGTTGGGAAAATCCCCTGGAGGAGGGCATGGCAACCTGCTCCAGTATTCTTGCCTGGAGAATCCCATGGACAGAGGAGCCTGGTGGATTGCAGTTCATGGGGTCGCAAAGAGTCGGACGTGACTGAGCAGCTAAGCACAGCACAGCACATAACTGAATAACTTCGCAGAATCTAACACAACATTATAAATCAACAATAATTTGATCAAAATGAAATCTGCCAGGCGTGCCTTCTCGGGCCACCAAACCTCTTAGGAAGCCATGGGCTTTTGTCCGCTTCTTATTTCCTTCAGTGGAAGAACTTGAACATAATAAGCCCTGAGCTGGTGTGTGGAGAACACATCTCTTTTCAGGGTGTGTATGGACGGTGTGTGTGTGTGTGTGTGTGTAGTGTCAGAGTGTGCAGGAGTTGGTGTTGGGATGTGTGTGCTTGCATTGGTGTTGGTGTCTGTGTGTGTGAGGTGGTTACACTATCAGGCCTGGGGTGGGGCTCCCCCCTCACAGACCCCTCTTCTGCTAGTGTCTGCCATACCTGATGTATAATGGGGTGTTAAATTGTGCAGTGCCAAGCCTGTCTCATATGAGTCCCTCTTGTTACTGGAATGTCTTTTAAACCCTTTAGCATGTTTGTAGGCATGTGAGGTGTGCTCATGTAATATACATTGTACCTTATATTACACGTTATAATACATAAGATACCTGCATGATGGTAGTTCTGGGTCAACCCCTCCACAGTATTGCCGGTACTCGGGTAACTTGTGTTCATGGTTTAGAAAGAGAATGGGTGGAAACAGCTGGACTTCTGAATCAGCAGATGGGACCCTATATGGGGTCCCCCAGAAGAAAGGAGAGTTACTCAGAGGGAGTGCTTCTTCACCTCCTGGGGCACCATTGGCTTGAAGCTAGTTCTATTAAACTAGCTTTGCTTTTTTTCCATTATGAGAGGAAAGTGGTGAATTCATGCCAGTAGATTGGAATGTATTAAAGGTTGGTCTGGCTTCACAGAAAGTGTCCATCAGTTGCTGACATACCAAGGAAATTAGGGGAAAGCTGGCTTTCCAGTGTTTCTTTGGCAGAGGACCCAGCAACTGACACCGAACAGAGTTAGGACTCATAAAGCGCAGAGCCAGGACATTCACGCTGAGCTCTTTCTTCAAAGATGCTTTCAGCTGCTTATCTTTCAGAGCCATTAAATGTCCGCATTTGGCTCACTCCCCTGGGAACCCTTTATTGATTTTTTAGAAGGATCCCATCTGATGATACAAGTAATGGAGATCTGAACCAGCCAGAAAGCCTGGGATGTTTTCTCCTAAGTAAGTGGCTTGTTTTGGATCTTACATGTGAAGTTAATTCTTTAGAATTTCATGCTGTACAACTTGAAAATGCATACTCATAAGGCACACACACAAAAAAACAAAAAAACCCAGCATCAAAACAAAACCCAACCAGCAACAACAAAACAAAGAAGCCAAAAACCAAACTCCTAAGTTTAACACAGGTCTGCAAAAAAGAAAAAGAAAAGAAGGATATCTTAGAACTTCATGCAAATTCTGACGTGGGAAACAACGGAAAGAGAAGGTCCGCTCCTGTCCTCGTCCGCGTCTGCTTGTTGGGGCTGCTCTGAGATCTGGGACACATGTCAGCACAGGGTATTATCTTGTTCCCTCCCTGAAAGACATCTTGAGAAGAGCCATGGTATTGCAATTGGCTAAAATCCTCTTCTTATAGGAAACCAAAGGGAGAAAAATGAATGAGTTGGATTACGTCAAAATTTTAAACTTCTGTGCACCAAAGGACATAGCAGAGTGAAAAGGCAGCCCATGGAATGGAAGTTTGCAAATCATACACAGCGTAAGAGGTTAAGACCTAGAGTATATACAGAACTCTGACAACTCAACAACAAAACAAAGAACCTTAGTAAGAAATGCGCAAGGGATTGAATAGTCATTTCTCTCTCCAAAGAGATATTCAAATAAGCACATGCAAAGATTCTCAACATCACCATTATCATTAGGAAAATGCAAATCAAAACTACAAGCGGGGGTGGGGGGGCGGTGGTTGTGGAAAATAATATGGCAGTTTCTCAAAAAATGAAAAGTAAATTGCCATGTGATTCATGCAATTCCATTTGCGGGTGTACACTCAAAAGAGCAGAAGGTAAGGTCTTGAATAGATATTGGTGCACTCATGCTCACAGCAGCGTTATCCACAAAAGCCAAAAGGGAGATGAGTGGATAAACAAAGCATGGTGTATCCATACAATGGAATATTTTCAGCCTTTAAAAGGAAGGAAATTCTGACACATGCTCCAACATCAATGAAACTTGAGGATATTATGTGAAGTGAAATAACAGAGGAACAGAGTGTGAGTCATTCACTTGTGTCCGACTCTTTGCAACCCCAGGACTGTAGCCCCCCAGGCTCCTTGGTCCATGGAATTTTCCAAGCGCGAATACTGGAGTGGGTTGCCACTTCCTTCTCCAGGGGATCTTCCCAACCCAGGGTTGGAACCCAGGTCTCCTGCATTGTAGGCAGATGCTTTACTGTCTGAGCCACAAACTAACCACAAAATAACAAGTGCCGTGTGATTCCATTTAGAGGAGATCTGTAGAATAGTCAAGTTCACAGAGACAGAAAGCAGAATGGTGGCTGCTGGGGGCCAGGGGCCAGGAAAGTGGAGAGTTGTTTCACAGGTACAGAGTTTTAAGTTTGTCAGATGAAAAGGGAACAAAGTGAGTGTACTCAACCCGCCTGAACTCTACACTTAAAAATAGTTAAGATGGTAAACTTTGGGAATAGACTGGTGGTTGCCAAGGAGGATGAGGGGAGGGGAGGGATAGGGTGGGAGTCTGGGATTTGCAGACACAAACTGTTACATACAGGATGGATGAACCACAAAGTCCGGTGGTATCGCATAGGGAACTATATACAGTATCCTGTAAGAAACTCTAATGGAAAAGGATTTGGAAAAGAATGTATATATGTGTATAACTGAGTCACATTGCTGGACAGCAGAAATGAATGCAATGTTGGACATCAACTATACTTCTATAAAAAATTAAAAAAAAAAAAGATGGTCAGTTTTGGTATGTATATTTACCACATTTAAAAATAGTTTAAAAAAACTACTGTTCCATCTCTCCTGGGCGTTTCTAGGACAAAGGGGGGCTTCCAGAGCCCAGGAAGACGTGAGTTGGAAGCTACGGGTGCAGCCGCCCCATATTTCTGAATTCCTTGCACATTTTCGTGGCCTCTTTCATGGAAGAAAGCCTCCCGGGGTGCTTTTTCCACCCCCTCTGCTCACTGCACTGGGGATTACAAGAGGAAAACAGCTCCGCCCAAAGTGAAAGTGAGCAGAATTCTCAGGGGGCAAGATTTTCCAACCCGGGCAGTTGAGCTCCTCCTCATCCGTCCCTCCCCACACACGTGCATGCACACTCACACACACACACACACACACACACACACACACACTCTCACACACACACTGCACGTACTTCCCAGCTAGCTTCAGCAGATGCCCTGTCCTGTGTGAGATGACACCATTTCTCAGCACCCTGGCTGGACTGGGGTGGAGCCCTGAATGCGCCCCCTGGGCCTCCAGGACTTGTTCTGGGAAGAGAAAGGAATCGGACTGCCTTGGGCTTCAGTGAGAAGCTCACAGCTCACCTGTGTGGCCCTGCTCCTTGCTGGTGGGAGAAAGCGGCAACTTGAACCAAGGGCCCCGCCTCGGAGGGGACACATCCAAGCAACACTGTCCCTCAAGATGTAACAGGCTCTGTTAACATCACCTCCTATTTGCCATCTCTTCCCCACAGCTTCTTTTATTTCTTTATTTTCCTTTTTTCCTTGCTGATTCTTTCCTGTCTTTTTTCTCTTTTCCATTCTTATTTTTTTTTTTTAAATTAAGATGATGATTCTAAAATTTTAAATTAAAAATGAAGATGATTAAAAAAATAATCTTCCATTTTCTTATTGGCACATAGTTGATTTACAATGTTGTGTTAGTTTCAGGTGTATAGCAAGGTAATTCAGTTATGGAAGTGAAAGTGAAAGTCGCTCCGTCGTGTCTGACTCTTTGTGACCCCTCAGACTATACAGTCCTTGGAATTCTCCAGACCAGAATCCTGGAGTGAGTAGCTTTTCCCTTCTCCAGGGGATCTTCCCAACCCAGGGATCAAATCCAGGTCTCCTATACTGTGGGCAGATTCTTTACCAACTGAGCTACTAGGGAAGCCCAATTCAGTTATATATATATATATATATATATATATATATATATATATATATGCTTTTCAGATTCCTTTCTATTATAGGTTATTCCAAGATATTGAATACAGTTTCATGTGCTATACAGTAGGTCCTTAATGTTCATCTATTTTACATATAGCAGTGTGTATATGTTAACCCCAAATTCCTAATTTATCCTCCCTTTTCCCTTTGGTAACCATAAGTTTGTTTTCTATGTCTGAATGACTTTCCACTTTTACGAGTCTGGCTATTCCAAATTCCACGTCTCACTGATATCACACGCTATTTGTCTTTTTGTGCAACTCATTTAGCATGATGTTCTCATGGTCCACCCTGCCTTTTGTGTTGCGAGATAGGATGAGGTTTAAGGGTATAAAGTTACAGCAAGTAGTAAATAAGCCCTAGAGATCTAATGGCCGGTATAGTGAATATAAACAGAAGGGGCATATGATAATCATCAAACTTGCTAAAAGACTAGATCTTCATTATTCCACCTACTAAAAAGCAACTGTAATTATATATAGCATGATCGAGGTGTTAATTATTGCTACAATGGCAATCATATGATAACACACACATGTATTGAGTCAACATGTCACACACCTGACATTTACACAGCATTATATGTCATATGTATTTCCTTAAAAATGTTCAAAGGCACAAAAACCGTCTTCCCTTATAGCTCTCCCTCTGGCCCCTCCCATGCCCCCTGCCCCCATCCGCCCCCTCCCCCCACCCCCGCCCCACCCCATCCGCCTCAACCTTCCTATTTTCCTTGTCTCCCCTTCATAGCCTGATACAGTCCTGGGCTGGGAGACTCTGGTTTGGGGTGTGATTCAGCGGGGACCCTCCCGCAGGCAGGACCGCAGGACCCCAGTCGGGGATCTGTTCGCGTAGGTCAGAATCCTCGATAGACCGGATCCTTTCGGGGCTGCCCTGCCTCTCAGGCTTCTCAGGCACCCTCTTCCAGCGGCCTTTGACTCGAGCCTCTTCAAGCCGGCTGGGCAGCAGAACTGAGGGGGTGGCAGTCTTTCTGAGTTGCAGGGGAACGCGGGTCAGCTCCCGTAGGGTTGAAATGTAGCGCGTTTCGCCCGCGTGCCGCCCTCTGTCCCGGTGCATGCTCCGATGCTGGAAAAAAATAAAACAAAAACAAGCCACGACGGGTTTTCCAGCTCACGCAGCACATTCCTCCCACGGCTCAGCACCCTGTAATCAAGCCTTGTGCATGCACACGAGTCTCTAAACAAAAGTGCTTCCTTTCACACACCGCCGACCCGTCTTCTAGCTGCCAGGTCTGCATCTCCAGCTTGGGCCAACTGGGCCTCGGTCCCTGACCCTCCGCTGGGCAGGGAGGGGCCGCAGGGAGATGAAAGGAAGTGTCCTGCCCGACTGAGGCAGGGGGCCGCTCGTGGCCTCACTTTCTGGAGCGCTCTGGGAGGCGCGGAGCCCTTCCAAAGGGTTCCCTTAGCAGTCAGTCCCTTTCCTTAGGGCTGCTGGCTTCCTCTGGCCTGGGGCCACTGGGGCCTGGGCTTCCTTGGCCCTGGAGGTAGGAAGAACGGACAAATGACCATTTCTCTCCGCCCGGCCTGCTCCGTGCAGACTGAGGGAGACCGTTCTGTTGTTTTCAACTGTCGATAAAAGCCAACTCTCTTGGGTAAACACTGGGCACTGTTATGAAGGCAGCAAAGGTAAGAGCAGAAATGAATCCTGCCCCCAGGTATCCCGCCGTCCCCCAGGCAAGGAAAGTGTGTTCAGTCGCTCACTCATGTCCGACTCTTTGTGACCCCATGGACTGTAGCCCACCAGGCTCTGCTGTCCATGGGATTCTCCAGGCAAGAAAACTGGAGTGGGTTGCCATTTCCTCCTCCAGGGGATCTTCCCGGCCCAGGGATGGAACCCATGTCTCCTGTGGCTCCTGCATCGGCAGGCGGATTGTTTACCACTGAGCCACTTTATTTTTTTGGGCTCCAAAATCACTGCAGATGGTGACTGCAGCCATGAGATTAAAAGACACTTACTCCTTGGAAGGAAAGTTATGACCAACCTAGACAGCATATTAAAAAGCAGACATTACTTTGCCAACAAAGGTCCGTCTAGTCAAGGCTATGGTTTTTCCAGTAGTCATGTATGGATGTGAGAGTTGGACTATAAAGAAAGCTGAGTGCTGAAGAATTGATGCTTTTGACCTGTGGTGTTAGAGAAGACTCTTGAGAGTCCCTGGACCTCAAGGAGATCCAACCAGTTCATCCTAAAGGAGACCAGTCCTGGGTGTTCATTGGAAGGACTGATGTTGAAGCTGAAACTCCAGTACTTTGGTACCTGATGCGAAGAGCTGACTCATTGGAAAAGACCCTGATGAAGGGAAAGATTGAGGGCAGGAGGAGAAGGGGACAACAGAGGATGAGATGGTTGGATGTCATCACCAACTTGATAGACATGGATTGGGTGGACTCTGGGAGCTGGTGATGGACAGGGAGGCCTGGCATGCTGCGGTTCATGGGGTTGCAAAGAGTCGGACACGACTGAGCAACTGAACTGAACCAAGCCAACTGGGAAGCCCTGGGGAGGGAGGACATGGCTTAAATGACTACAGGGCTGGTGGAAAGAGGGGGGCACCAGATCAGAGCAGCCTCAGAACGATGCCATCCAGCTTGACGGAAAGAGGCATGCAGATGGCATGAAGTCAGGCCCCAGAGAATAGCGGGGATGGGACAGACCGAGTCAGGAAGAGGGTGTCCCAGCAGAAGGGACAGCTTGGACACTGAGAGAGAGCATCAGGGCGCAGAGCCAATGCCGTGGGAACCACTGATGCTCCGGAGCCAGACCTACTGAGAAAGAACTTCAAGGCGCCTGGAGGGGCCGCCGGGGAGGAGGGAAGACACAGCCTGGGTCTGTCCACTACTGCTTGGGAAGCGAGTGGCTACAATAGAGCTGAGCCAGCTAGTGTTACATAGAGCCAGATTCTGGAGGGCTGTCACTGTATGCGTGAAATACCTGCAGAGAGCGACGGTTGATGGAGTGACTTCATGGCGAATCTAAGGATACGAATGTTGAGCTTGTATTTTGTACGCTTTGTATTTATTCACTTTTTTTCTAACAATTTGTTTCTATGATAGCTTTCAAAACATAGAGTTCCCTGATAGACCAGACCCTGCAATCCCACTCCTGGGCTTAACCCTGGAGAAAAACATGGTTTGAAAGGATACACGCAGCCCTGTGTTCACTGCAGCACTATGTACAACAGCCAAGATGTGGAGCGCCGTCTAAGTGTCCACAGATAGAAGAATGGATAAGGTAGAAGTGGTACATACATACAATGGAATATTACTCAGCCCTAAAAAATGAACTAAATGTCATTTGTAACAACGCGGATGGACCTAGAGATTGTCATACCAAGTGAAGTAAGTCAGAGAAGGAAGGATATCATATGACATCCCTTACATGCAGAATATAAAAAAGAAATAACACGAATGAACTTATTTGCGAAACAGAAACAGGCACACAGGCTTAAAGCATGAAATTGTGGTTGCAAGGGAGCAAAGTGGGGAAGAGGGTAGTTAAGGAGTTTGGGATGGACATGTACACACTGCTACATTAAAAATGGAAAAGCAATAAGGACCTACCATATAGCACAGGGAGCTCTGCTCAATGCTATGCGGCAGCCTGGATGGGAGGGGAGTCTGGGCGGGAATGGATACAGGGCTGCGTATGGCTGAGTCCTTTTGCTGTCCACCTGAAACGATCACACCATTGTTAATGGTTGTAGGCTGTTACAAAATAAAAAGTTTAAAAAAAAGAAAAAACCACTGGTCTTTCACGACAGAGTCAGAGGAGCACCCTGTCAGCTTACCCCCGTGGTCCTTCCTGAAACAAGCCCCCTTCTCCCCCACAGTCTGAGGAGGTCTGGGGTCTGAAGCCTGGCCTGATTCCCCTCTCGGGATCACCACACGTGGCACACTCGGTGTCTGCTCAGCCGTGTGGAGTCGCACAGTGGGGACCGGCCCGCGTGTACAGCGTCTGTGACAGCAGGGGCTGCCGTTTCGGACCCCCACCTGGTGGGGGGCGCTGTGGGCCGTGAGGCAGGTCTCACCCTGGTTTGGCCACTGCAAGGCCACCGGCGTGGACTTGGGGGAGGCCCGCAGCAGCTGCTCTCTGTCTTTGACTCTCTGGAGTCCCAGCTCTTTTCCCGTAAACCGTTTCCACACATTTGTAACTGGTTTGCTCCGTGAACTGGATTTGGTTTGAAGTCAGGAAACGAGACTCTTGTCTTCCGACTGTTGCTTTTCCTACCTGTACGGTTGGATCCGATCCTGAGAACTCAGGCAGCTTCCATAGTTTTCTGGTCCCTTGTGGGTACAGAGGAGGAGTCTTATTTTCCGGATCAGAGTCCAGACTATCTAACGGTGCTAAGTGCTTATTAAAATTCAACTTTTCTCCCCTAACCTCCCCCCACCCCCAGCCTCTGCAACCTACAGGGGAGAAAGGGCAGGGGTCTTCCCCCACCTTGCCCTGCCTCCTCCCCCACTGGGACCCCCCAGTGTGTGAAGTTCTTGTCTTTCTAGTGTCTGCAGTAGATCAGATCAGATCAGTTGCTCAGTCGTGTCCGACTCTTTGCGACCCCATGAATCGCAGCACGCCAGGCCTCCCTGTCCATCACCAACTCCTGGACTTCACTCAGACTCACGTCCATCGAGTCAGTGATGCCATCCAGCCATCTCATCCTCTGTTGTCCCCTTCTCCTCCTGCCCCCAATCCCCCCCAGCATCAGAGTCTTTTCCAATGAGTCAACTCTTCGCATCAGGTGGCCAAAGTACTGGAGGTTCAGCTTTAGCATCATTCCTTCCAAAGAAATCCCAGGGCTGATCTCCTTCAGAATGGACTGGTTGGATCTCCTTGCAGTCCAAGGGACTCTCAAGAGTCTTCTCTAACACTACAGTTCAAAAGCATCAATTCTTCAGCGCTCAGCCTTCTACACAGTCCAACTCTCACATCCATACATGACCACAGGAAAAACCATAGCCTTGACTAGACGAACCTTTGTTGGCAAAGTAATGTCTCTGCTTTTGAATATGCTATCTAGTTTGGTCATAACTTTCCTTCCAAGGAGTAAACGTCTTTTAATTTCATGGCTGCAGTCACCATCTGTAGTGATTTTGGAGCCCAGAAAAATAAAGTCTGACAGTAAGGGCCCTCTAATTTGGATGATGCTTCCAACTAGACTCTTCCTCTCATTTTTATTTATTTTTTTAAATGAATTACTGGGAATCCTCCTCCTTCCCCATGGATATCCCTCATTTTCCAGCTGAGAAACTGTCTCCATCAGATACTGCTTCTGGAAGTAGAGCCCAGAGCTGTCTACCTGGATCTCCTGAAGCCCAGCCTCTAGGTGGTGTCCTCCAAGTCATTTTTTCTGGTCCAGAGGGAAAGCTTGGCCTTCGAAGCCACTCCCAGGGCAGCCCTCTCATCACTCCGCCTTTCTGAATGAATACCCACCCTCCACCCTCGAAGGTCTACAGCTGAGGGTCAGTCGGACATGTGACCCTAGGACTTCTCAGCTCCAGGGGACACTTTTTATGCTCCTCTGGGAACTTTCCTACTGACTTCTGCTCTCACCCCAGAGTCCCTCTGCTTGACTCTGGAGAGAGAGAGAGAGATCACGTCTGTATCTATACTTTTACAAAGCCACTAACCTTCTTCAAGATATACAACCCCAGTCTAAACATGAGACACGTCAATGGAGAAATGTTCTAGACAATATTTCACCAGTACTCTGCAAAACTGTCAAGATCATGAGAACAAGGAAAGGTGGAGAAATATTGTGTTCCAGAGGGAATAAAGGAACTACTATGACCAAATGCAGTGTGATGTCTTGGACTGGATTCAGGAAAAAAGGCATTAGTGGAAAAACTGGTGAAATCCAGTAAAGTTGAGTCTGGAGTTTAGTTCAGAAAATGTACTAGTGTTAATTTCTTAGTTTTGAGAAATGTACCAAAGTTATGTAAGATGTTGCTATTAAGAGAAACTGGGAATTGGGAAACTGGGAATTTGTGCTTGTCTTTAAGCACAGATGTGCTTTACTTTTCTGTAAATTTAAGTTATTCAAAATAGTTTATTTAAATAGAGGGGCTATTGTGACTGTGCTCAATATGCTCAAAGATCTAGTAGAAAATAAGAAGAGAATGAGGAGAAAGATGCCAATTAGAACTTCTAGAGTTGAAAACCATATGCTACCTGCTAGAGATGCACTTTAAAAAGTCTTACGGAAAATTGGAAAGTACTTTGAACAGAGCAAAACTAAAGCTGCAAAAATACCAAAATTTGTCAGGTGTAATGTAACTAAAGAAATATTTGGAGGAGAATTTATAGCTTTAAATAGTTATATGAGGAAGGAAAGGTCTAAAATCCTAAGTGTTCATTTTGGGAATGTAGAAAGAGAGGAGTAAATTATACCCAAAATAAGTAGAGGGAAGGAAGTAACAAAGAGAAGAGTAGAAACTGATGAAAAATAAAGAATAAAAAAGTGAAATATTATAAACTCCAAGCTGGTTCCTTGCGTAAAACAATAAACTGATGTACCTCTAGCTGGATTGATCAAAAAAAAAAAAAAAAAAGGAGAGAGAGAGAGACAGAAATGACCAGTATCTAGCATGGAAGAGAAGACACTAGAGGCCCCATAAGCAATCTGAGGATAATAAGAGGATATTATCTCGTAAACTTTACATCTATACATTTGACACCCTAGATGACAAGGAAAGTGCAGTAAAAAAATCACTAACAATCAAAACCGATTCAGGAAGAAGGAAAAACCTGAGTAGATCCCAATCAATGAAGGAAACTGAATTCATAATCTAAAGCCTTCTCACAAAGACTACTTCCGACCCAAGTGGCTTCACTGGAAAATTCTATCCAACACTTAAAGAAGAAATTACATGAATCCAACACAATTTAGAAAACAGAGGAAGAGGGGACACTTATGAGCTCATTTCATGCAGCCTGTGTTACTCAGGCTGACTGGGCGTGGTCCCTTGTCCTTTGTGGTCTCAGCTCCTCCGGTCTCAAGTAACTTTTACACAACTAGAAATCTCCTGATTAGATTGACTGCCTCCTTTTCCTTGTTTCTTTTAACATCCTTTGTATTTACTTATTAATTTTTGGCCGTGCTGAGTCTTTGCTGTTGCACGCGGGCTTTTCTCTAGTTGCGGCGAGTGGGGGCCAGTCTCTAGTTGCATTGCGTGGGCTCCTCATTGCGGTGACTTCTCTTGTTGGGGAGCGTGGGTTCTAGGGCATGTGGGCTCCTGTAGTTGTGACTCGTGGGCTCTAGAATGCAGGCTCAGTAGTTGTGGCCCATGGGCTTAGTTGCCCTCAGGCCTATGGGATCTTCCCAGACCAGGCATCGAACCTGTGTCTCCTGCCTTGGCAGGCAGATTCTTACCACTGGACCACCAGGGAAGGCTGACTGCCTCCTTTCCTGAACCCTGGTTGCACTAAACAGCCTAAGACCTCTTTACTCATTACTCACGTGAATCCGTGTCACTCAGGAAAGACTGAAAACTCATCAAGGGGACATTTCCACGCATCACATGGTCTCACGTACACCCTGCAGGTCTGACCCGGGCTCAAGTCCATGTTTGGATCTCAGGGAAGAGTTGGCACGGGAGGACGTTTTTCCCCACGCGTGGACCAGCCTCTCCCAGCCTTCGGCGCTTCCCAGGCACTATTTCCTGCCTTCCCCCACCCCTACTCTGTGCATTTCTCATCTTAGGAGAGGCTGTGCTTTTCAGCCTGGTGCAGAGTGACCAGCAGCAAGCAGGAGCAGAGTCCTAAGCCCTGCTTTCCAGCCTGTGGCAGACGCCTCTGCTGGACCCGACAGGCCCTTTGGGGACCATACATCCCAGTCTGCCTGGGTCAGCTCCCAGTTACGCCTGTTGTCTCTCATAATTGTTCATGGTGACACTTGTCATTCTCAAAATGTCCTGTTTGATAGACAGACATTATGGTCCACCTAGAGGCCCATGGGAGGAGGAATTAGAGATTCAGGATTGTCATCAGTGGTTGAATTGTGCTCCCCCCGGAAAATTCATGCTGAACTTCTAACCTCCTAGCACCTCAGAATGTGACCTTCTTTGGAAATGGGGTCATTCTGGTATAAGTGGTTAAGATGAGGTTATACTGGAGTAGAGTGGGCCCTGAATCCGACAGGACTGATGTCCTAGGAAAAGAGTATCTGTGTGAACACACACACACACACACACATACACACCCATACACACACACTCACACACACACTCATACACACACACACTCTCACACACTCACACACACTCACTCACACACTCACACACACACTCTCACACACACTCACTCACACACACACACACACACACACTCACACACAGAGGAATGCACGTGAACATGAAGGCAAACATTGCGAGATGTTTCTATAAGGAAATCCAAGCAAACCAAGAGCCTGAAACAGAGTCTGTCACAGCCTCAGAGGAAACTGTCCTACTCACCTCTTGATCTTGCACTTCAGCTTCAAGAACTGTTCAGTTCAATCGCTCAGTTGTGTCTGACTCTTTGTGACTCCATGGACTGCAGCATGCCAGGCTTCCCTGTCCATCACCAGCTTCCAGACCTTGCTTAAACTCACGTCCATCGAGTTGGTGATGCCATCATCTTCTGTCATCCCCTTCTCCTCCCGCCTTCAATCTTTCCCAGCATCAGAGACTTTTCCAATGAGTCAGTTCTTCGCATCCGTTGGTGAAAGTATTGGAGCTTCAGCTTCAGCACCAGTCCTCCCAGTGAATATTCACTGGTTTTCTTTAGGATGGACTGGTTGGATCTCCTTGCAGTCCAAGGGACTCTCAAGAGTCTTCTCCAACACCACAGTTCAAAAGCATTAACGCTTCGGTGCTCAGCTTTCTTTATGGTCCAACTCTCAGATCCATACATGACTGCTGAGAACACCATAGCTTTAACTAGATGGACCTTTGTTGGCAAAGTAATGTCTCTGCTTTTTAATATGCTGTCTAGGTGGGTCATAGCTTTTCTTCCAAGAAGCAAGTGTCTTTTGATTTCATGGCTGCAGTCACCATCTGCAGTGATTTTGGAGCCCAGAAAAATAAAGTCTGTTACTGTTTCCATTGTTTCCCCAGCTATCTGCCATGAGGTGATGGGACTGGATGCTATGATCTTAGTTTTTTGAAGGTTGAGTTTTAAGCCAGCTTTTTCACTCTCCTCTTTCACTCTCATCAAGAGGCTCTTCAGCGCCTCTTGGCTTTCTGCCATAAGGGTGGTGTCATCGCATATCCAGAACTGTTGGATGTTCCATTTTTGTTGTCCTAAGCTCCTCAGTGGCCCCTTAGTAGCCCTGGAAAATGATCCAGTGATGAGAGCTGCGGTGCCCCTTAGAGCTCCAACTGTGTCTTTTTAGCAGTGAAGAAACCGAAGCCCAGAGAGGCTAAGCGCTTGCCCAAGGTCACCCAGCTGGTTAGCGGCAGAGCTGAGACTTAAACCCAGGTCTCTGGCTCGCTGACAAACTCTTTCCTTCTCCAGGCTGACGCTCAGTCTCTCTGGGAGCAGCCAACCGCCCTGGGTGAGCCTTTGAAACAGCTCTTCCCGAGCCAGAAATTTATCTTCCTTGAGTGGATGTTTTGAGTTTGCAAAGTTATGGCTGAGGCCTGCTGCTCCTGGGGGCTGAGGCCGCGAGGGCCCAGGACGTGGGGAATTAACAATGTTTAAGGAAGAGATGCGCAGGTACTTGAGTCGGGCGGGAGGCGAGGACACCTCGTAACTCTCCCAGGTTCATTGCTGTCTGGGCCCCGGGGCCTCCTGTCTGATGGCGGGGGCTGGGCGTCAGGTTCCGCCTGGGTTGCTGGGAAGATGGGTTCTCTAGTGTGGATGTCGGCATGCTTATTCAGAAGAGTGAAGTGAGTCAGAAAGAGAAAGATAAATGTCATCTAACGCACATATATGGAATCTAGAAAATGAAGAATTCATTTACAGGGCAGCAATGGAGAAACAGACAGAGGATAGACTTACGGACATGGGGAGAGGGGAGGAGAGGGTGAGATGTATGGAAAGAGCACCATGGAAACTCACATTACCGTATGTAAAATAGTTAGCCAACAGGAATTTGCTATATGGCTCAGGACACTCAAACGGGGGCTCTGCATCAACTTAGAGGGGTGGGATGGGGAGGGAGGTGGGAGGAAGGTTCAAAACGGAGGGGCTATATGTTGATTCATATTGAGGTTTGACAGAAAGCAACAAAATTCTATAAAGCAGTTATCCTTCAATAAAAAAATAAATTAAAAAAAGAAAGCATTTGTTGAACTGGCTGCTGAATGAATGCTTGTCAAAACTAATTTGCGAGCTCTTTAGGGGCAGGGAACACACCATCCAGTCTCTGCTGAACTTGGCTCAGCTGCAGGGCGAGGCCTGGAGCAGGATTCCCTTCTTTTTCGTCCTGATGCTCCACTGCTTGGGTCATCTAGATGCAAAACCCCACGTGCCTCTGCAACACCATGCCTCCCTGTCCCTCTCCCAGGACCTTGCAGGTTGAACTGGCCTTGCACTCCACTGGGGTGGCTTCGAGCTCCCCCCTCCCCTCCCCCAATGTCTCCAGGCCCTCATTAGCTGTCAGCTGTTTGCTTCTCAGACCGGGGCTTCTGCCCCAGAAGCAAGAAGGATGCAAGTGACAAGGGGATGGTTGTCTGGTCCCTGAGTCTATAGCAGTGTCTGACAGCTAATGGTCACTGGATGAATATGGAATGGAAACATCTTTCCCCCAGTACTCTCAGTTATACTCTACAAATAAAGTGCATTTATCATATGACTTGGCCCCAGAAGACGACCTGTATGCTGAACATGATATTTATCATTTCATCATCATCATTTTGATGTGTGCATGCATCTCAGTCACTTCAGTCATGTCTGACTCTCTGTGATCCTGTGGACTGTAACCCTCCAGACTACTCTGTCCGTGGGATTTCCCAGGCAAGAGTACTGGAGTGGGTTGCCACTTCCTTCTCCAGGGGTATTCCTGTCCCAGGGATCGAACCTATGTCTCTTACATCTCCTGCATTGGCAGGCCGGGTCTTTACCACTAGTGCTACCTGGGAAGCCCCTGGGATCCCCAGGGGTACCAGACTCTGAGGATGCTCAACGATGGTTGAATTCACGGATGTGGAACCTGCAGGTACAGAGGCCGAGTGTATGTAGAACCAGGTGAGGGCAAGTGCAAGAACCAGAGAATGAGACCCTCAGAGCTGGCAGGAATGCTTGAGGACCCTAGGTCCAGACCATAGGCCTTTAGGTGGCAGGTCCAGCTGAATTTGTGGGAAGGGGCAGTTTTCTTCCATAAATACTCTCAACAGAGAAGCCTTTCCCACTGGTTAAGAGGGACCATTCTCTGAATTCAGTATCTGAGAGAGTAAATACAGACATATTCTCTTACAATAATAATAAAAACTGACCATGTGCCAAGTCCCATTCTAAGTACTCTATTTGTGTTAATGCATCTCCATAATAACCTAATGGGTTGGTGCAGATGAGGAAACAAGGCCCTGAGAGGTGATGCAACTTCCCCAAGTGTACACAGCAAGGACATGGAGGAGCTAGGATTTGAACTCTATCTCTTGATGCTTGGATCTGTAGGCGCCAGCATGGTTGAATAGTTTAGGGCATATTTTTTAGAATCCGATTGCAAACCTTAGCTGTTAAACACTCATTTATTCAATGATCCAGCAGTTCCATTCTCAAGAGAAATGAAATCACATGTATAAACAAATACTTCTGTAAGAATATTCACATCAGTCTTTTTCAAAAAAGCTCCAAACTAGAAACTGATAACACTGATAAATAGGAGAATGAAAAAATGTACTATATTTACATAGTATATTCTTGTGACTAATTACTAGTGTATTCATAGTACATTCAGCAATGAAAAAGAATTACCTACTTACAGGCCAAGCAGCATGAATGAATCCTAAACATTTTATACTAAGTAAGTAAACAAAGGGAGTCACAAAAAAGTACTCTATGATCCCATTTTTATAAAATCCCAAAATAGGCAAATATAGTCTACAATGAAAAGTTGTATAGTGGGGAATGTTGACAGTGGACAAATTCTGTATCTTGGTGTGGATGGTAGTTACGGAAGATGTATAATTGTTGAAATGTATCAAGCTGAATACCAAAGATTTGTGACTTTTATTGTGTGCTAATTATACTTTTAATTGGAAATAAAATCTTGGCTGTGCTACTCACTGGCTGTCTTTTGGTTTTTGAGTTATGTTACCTCCTAAGCTTGAGTTGTCTCATTTATAAGATGAAGAACATAGAGTTTTTCCAATTCTTATGTATTATGATTTTATAAATCTTCTTAATTATTTAAAAGAAACAACAGAGGAACATTTAATTGATCTTGGGTTGGGGAGAGCTTTCTAAACATAAAGCCATGGGATCAGTCATAGAGGAAACTGTCAGATTTAACTACATAAGATGAACAAGAAACCCCAAACTGTCTGTATTATGTTTTAATCCCTCAATAATAAACATTAAAAGAAAGATGAAAAAATAGCAAAAAATATTCGCAATAAATTTGACAAAGAATAAGAGCCTTAATTACATCAAGTCAATAAAAAGATACTAATATCCAAACTGGAAAATGATGAAAGAAAATGAACAAGCAATTCATAGAAGAAATCCAAATGGCCAACAAACCTAAGAACTGGTCAATAGTGTCATTAATCAAAGAAATATCAATCAAAATAATGAGATAGCATTTCCTCCTATTAATCTGGAAAACATTTAAAACAGTGACTTGTTTTTGCAGTGCTTCCACATGAATCCATTTTGTTAGGACTATAAATCGATGCAACATTACTGGAAACAATTTAACCGTAAGAGTTTTCTTAAAAATATTTGTCATTTGTCACAGTAATGCCACTTCCAAGTAACTCCTAAAAAATAATCAGAATGTGATTAAAGACTTATGTCTAAGGATGTTCATCACAGTCCTTGTCTAATCGTTAAAAATTATAAACAACCTGAAGGTCTAAAAATATTATTCAGATATAAATATGGTATTGTGAAAAAGCATTTAACGGCAATAAAATATCTATCATCAGATGTTAAGAGAACAAAGCAGAATAATAAAACACACCATGTGATTTAATTTGATTTTAAAATTTGCTGCTGTTCTTATTCAGTCACTAAGTTGTGTCCGACTCTTTGCAGCCCCATGGACTGCAGCACACCAGGCTCCTCTGTCCTCCACGATCTCCTGGAGTTTGCTCAGATTCATGTCCATTGAGTCAGTGATGATTCGCAACCATCTCATCCTCTGTCGTCCCCTTCTCCTGCCCTCAATCTTTCCCAGCATCAGGGTCTTTTCCAATGAGTCATTTCTTCGCATCAGGTGGCCAAAGTATTGGAGCCTCAGCTTCAGCCTCAGTCCTTCCAATGAATATTCAGGGATGATTTCCTTTAGGATTTTTAAATAGCTTGTATTTCTAATATCCCCTGAGAAAAACCTAAAAGGGAAGACGCACAAATGTTAGTGGTAGAAATCTTGGGGAGGGGAGAGAGACCTTGAGTGACAATCTTCTTAAAAAGTTTTCTTCTTAAACTTCTCAGTATACAGACACAGCTCACTTTATTGCTCTTCCTAAACAGTGTGATTTTTACAAAATAAAGTTCTGTGGCAACCCTGTCTTGAGGAAGTCTAGCAGCATATTTTCCCAACATCACTTGCTTACTTTACATCTCTGTGCCACATTTTGGTAATTCTCACGGTATTTTCAACTTTTTTATTATCACTTTATTTGTTATGGTGGTCTGTGATCATCAGTCTTTGATACTACTATTGTAATTATTTTGAAGTTCCACAAACCATGGCCATATAAGATGGAGAACTCAACTGATAAATGTTGTGTGTGTTCTGACTGCTCCACCCATGGGCCATCCCCCCATCTCTGTCCCTCCTTGTTCCTTGAGACACAACAATATTGAACTCAGGCCAGTTAATAACCCTACATTGACCTCTTAGTGTTTCAAGTGAAACAGTCAAATATCATTTGTGTTAAATCTAAAGCTGGAAATGATGAACTTAGTGAGGAAGGCACGTTGAAAGCCAAGACAGGTTGAAAGCTAGGCCTCTTGCAACAAACAAGTTGTTTATGCAACTTGTTGTTAATGCAAGAACCAAGTTGTGAATACAAAAAAAAATTCTTAACAGAAATGAAAAGTGCTCCTCCAATGAACACATGAATTATAAGAAAGCAAACTGGCCTTAGTGCTGATATGGAGAAAGTTTCAGTGGTCTGGACAGAAGAGCAAACCAAGCCAAAGTCTAATCCAGAGCAAGATCCTAAGACTCTTCAATTCAATGTAAGTTGGGAGAGGAGAGGAAGCTGCAGAAGAAAAGTTTGAAGCTAGCAGAGGCTGGTGCTCAAGGTTCAACGAAAGAAAAACTTACTGACTTATTTCACAGGGCTGTCACTCTTCAGGTCAAATTAAGCACAAAAATGAAAGTATTTGTAAACAGTTAATTGGTCATAAATGTGTAGGTTCAAGACTATATCAGTTCATTCTAGTTGCTTTGACAGTGAAACCTTATCTCATGTGTTGAACATAAATGGCTATTTCTCACTCACACAGAGTTCCATTCATGGGGACCGGGCACTGCTCCATATGAGGTTTCAGGGACATGAACTGATGGGAGCTCTGGACATGTGGTTCCAGGACTGCCAGGACACAGGAGGAGAGAGTTTGGAAGAGGCACATTCATTTTTTATTTATTTTAGACTAGACGACTTCCAACTAATTCCACTCATTGGTGAGAGCCAATGATGAAGGGGTCTGGGAGATGTAGTCCTGGCTGCTTCCCAGCAGAGCCTAGACTGGGGAAGTGGAGTGCAGATCTTTGGCCTATTTAGCACCAACAGCCTATTTAACATAACCTCTATGGCCCTTCTTGTATTTAAAGAGCTCCTCTGGTGGCTCAGCTGGTAAAGAATCCACCTGCAATGCAGGAGATTTGGGTTCGATCCCTGGGTTGGGAAGATATCTGGTGAAAGGAAAGGCTACCCACTCCAGTATTCTGGCCTGGAGAATTCCATGGGCTGTATAGTCCATGGGGTCGCAAAGAGTCAGACACGACTGAACAACTTTCACACTTTCAAGCCAAGAATGACGCCATCAACTCAGGATCAAAAATTTAGTTAAGAACAGAGTAAGATCTTGAGTGAGGTTTCTGACTCAGGCCAAGTGTTGCTATTGTTAAGATCTCTTTGTCATTATTCTTTTTTAAAAGAGATAACTCATGGCATGGCTTCTTTGGGCTTTCCCGGTGGCGCTAGGGGTAAAGAACTCACCTGCCAATGTAGGAGATGTAAGAGATGTGGGTTGGATCCCTGGGTCAGGAAGATCCCCTGGAGGAGGGCAGGGCAACCCACTCCAGTATTCTTGTCTGGAGAATCCCATGGACAGAGGAGCCTGGTGGACCGTCCATGGGGTCACAAAGAGTCAGAGACGACTGAAGCGACTCAGCACGCACACACTTGAACCATTTCTGTTCACTTCCACTGCAGAGCTCTGGCTGGGGTGACTCTTTTCTCTGGGTTTTCTGCACAAGGGTCCAAGCTCTGCTGACTTAACCAGCTGAATCGGGATTGGCAATGGACGTCGGGTCTGTCCTGCTTTGACAGCGAGCCCGCTGTGCCTTCTTCTCTGAGTGCCCTCGACACCTTCTCCTGCTGTTTCAGAAAGGCAACCTCTTTCCCGGTTCGGCCTTAGGCAGCAGGCTGCGGGAGAGCCGCTGTTCCCCCCACCCAACCTCCACCCATTCTTTCCTTGCCTCCTTGCTGAGGACTGTCGTGACTCTATTAATGAAAATCACTGGGAATGTTCTGGGGGCTCGCCCATCTTCACATCCTGTCTCCCCACAGGCTTTTCCGAGGGAAACTTGGCGACATGACAACTCCCCCTCCTGGAAGAGCTGGCCAGCCCGTGAGCTCTCTTTGCCTTTGGCTGGAATGATCTCAGTGCAGGACTGCAGTGCTGGCCCGCGCCTCTGATGAGCGGCTTTGATTACCTTTCAGCCATAACATATGGGAAAACAATTTAATGGGTCCCTAATAAACTCAATTTTCGGATACAAAACACATTTAAGAGAAGGTGTCCACAGGGTTACATTAACAACTGGGCCTCGGGGTAAACCCAGGTGTGAACCATAACCATCTCAACATGGAACACTCAATGGCCATCATGTCGTGTAGGTTTGACAAAGCTGGCAGCCTCTACAGCCGGATCAATGGCTAGGATGATAGACTCTCTGTGCCTTTAAGGTTAGCAGATCAAGGTCTGGGACAGCATTGTGTCATCAGGGTTCAATCAAAGAACCAGAACTGCTAGGATGGTATCCATATTTTCTCCATAAACATCTTTACCACAGGCCGCTTTGCTGCACAACTAATTGGCTGTAAAGTAATTTTGCCCTAAAAGATAAGGCAACGAGTTGACAGCTGGGTTTCATTTCTCCAAGGATGCAATACTCTCCCCCGACACTGCACCTCTGTTTTTGAAGTCTGATGAACTATTGCCACATAAAAAAATTTTTTTATTGGAGTTTAGTTGATTTATAATGCTGTGTTAGTTTCAGGTATATTGCAAAGGATCAAATACATATATATGTATAATCTTTACTCTTTTTTAGAGTCTTTTCCCATTAGGCCATTACACAGTAGTGAGTGGAGTTCCCTGTGCTGTATACAATAGGTGTTTATCAGTTCCCTATTTTACGTAGAGTAGTGTGAATGTGTCCATCCCAGTCTCTCAATTAATCCCTCTCCTCCTTTCCCCTTGGTAATCATTAGTTTGTTTTGTACACCTGTATCTCTACTTTTTGCAGATAAGTTCACCTGTAGCATTTTCAAAGATTCCACATATAAGCGATATCATATGACATTTGGCTTTTTCTGTCCGACTTGCTTCACTCAGTATGACAATCTCTAGGCCCATCCATGTTGCCACAAATGCCATTATTTCATTCTTTGTTCTGTGGCTGAGTAATACCCCATTGCATATATGTACCACATCTTCTTTATGCATTCCTCTGGTATTGGACATTTAGGTTGCTTCCATGTCCTGGTTATTGTAAATAGTGCTGCCATGAACACTGGGGCACGTGCGTCTTTTCAAATTATGGTTTTCTCTGGATACATGACCAGGAGTGTGATTGCTGGATCATCTGGTAGCTCTATTTTTAGTTCTATAGGGAACCTCCATACTGTTCTCCATAGCAGCTGTATGTCCCCTCTTTTTATATAATATACATCTCAGGCCTCATCATGGTCTCTACAGAGCTGTAGACTTGGCTAACTTAAAATAGTGGATGATAATAACCTTGTATACAGACTTGATAAGATAAAGATGAGAAAATTTACTGGAAGTGTAAAATTAGAGCATGCAAAGTCGAATTGCATACCATACGAGAAAATAACATATTAGTTTGCAAATCCTTTCATGAACATAATCATCCCTCAACCACTTAGGACCACAAATCTTTATAAGACGGCTCATAATTCACAAGAGTCTTCGAGAGCATTAATGATAAATTCATTGGCTGACTTGGACATACCAGCTTGTTTTCTCCTGCTTTCTCCTCCTGTTTTCTCTTTCTTCTCTTCATCAAATTTATCAATATTGGCAGAATTAGCAGCTGAAGGCAAAAGAAATATTAAGTCCCTCTCTTTCCTCCCAAAAGATATGATTAACCTGATTTCTGATAAATGTAATTTTCTTAAAAATGATGATGTTTTTTCTCTATTTGATAACAGAGAATACGACATAGATGAAATTGATATTTCCATAGACTCTGCCTTTAGATGATTTGGTAAAATATAAGGACTGGACAGGTGATGGAGTATGTCAATGTAGCCCAGATACGCTCTACCAGTTGTGTGTGTTCCATATATCGATGAGAAATAGCAGTGCACCTCATCTATTGATTTTACTTCCAGGGAAATCGGGAAAAATTGGCAGCAGATTTTATAATACAGTTTTATATCATAAAGAACTTACTTCCAATCTTAGATCCTGAATCCTTAATGACTGACTTTGAGAAAGGAAGTATCATTGGTTTCCTTAAGATATATCTGAATACAAGGATAACAAATATTGATGAAATTTGGCCTCTGTACACTGGTGCTGGGTTTAATCTGGGAGACAGAGCTTTGGGTGATGTATTTAGAAAGAAAGCTTTATTGCTTTGCCAGGCAAAAGGGGCCACAGCAGGCTAATGCCCTCAAGATGGTGTGTCCTGCCCTAGAAGGGGTGGTGAGGAGTCTCACAGTGTTCAAGGAGCAGGGCGTAGTCAGCTCACAGACCTTCTTCTGATTGGTTGGTGGTGAGGCAACTGGGAATCAACATCATCAACCTTCTGGTTCCAACTGGTCTGGGGTCTACGTGCTGGTGGGCAGCATAGAGTTAACTTCTTCCACCTGACAGAGGTTTCAGTATCTGCAAAACAGCTCAAAGGACATGGCTGAGAATATCACCTACAGTCCTTGAGGAAGAACTAAATGTCTTTGATGTTGTTTAATGGCTAAAGTATCATTATTTTGTATTGCTTGACTGTTTTCCTTTTGTTCTGTATTTTCTCACTTCTCTGATTAAATTTATTCTTTAACCAAAGGTTTTCTATAGACAAAAGGCAGATGGAGGACGTGGGTGGCAGTTGTTCTGGGAAGGCTCCTCCTTGGTTATAGGATCCTGCTCAGTTGTAGCAGCTGTTTGTTTTATTTGGCAAAAAAAAAAAAAAAAAAAACCCAATTCTGCAAAGTCATTGACATTGGACCAATGTTGCTCCATCAAACAGATGCTGAATTTAACGTGAAAACTTAAAACATACAGAAGTGTTAGCACTTCTTCAGTGATACTATTGGTGGCTCTGTTGAGCTGATGGGTGACCATGATTTGCCCCAAGAGTTGGTTTCATGTTTTGAAACACATGACATTGGAGGAGGAAGGGGATGAGGGTCTCCCAAGCACAGAGTTGAAACCACACTTCCCTTAGAACTTTGGAACGTCTATCAGCAGACGTGTTACAGCCTGCCAAGAACACACATTGGTATAGAAGCCTTCATGAGGAGATGCAGGGCTCACTTACAAATGCACATCCGAGGATCTGGAAACTGATACCTGCTTTAATGAAGACATAAATTTTAGGGCAGAAGGAAACATGCAGTACCAAACTAGGAGGCAAGTCAATAAGCAGAACATTGTGTAAGACTGTGAATGAAGGAAAGATATGGAAGACAAGGGCTGAGACAAAAATCCACAAATTAAAATCAGTTATTTGGGCAGTGTTGCCATGAACCCACAGACATTTTAATGTATTCAATTTTTTTTTGATATTTTCATTTCACAATAAAATCTTTAAAAAATTTTGTTACTAATTACCAGCTCCACAATTCCGGGAGCTGGTGAAAAGATGTTGACAAAAAATTAATCAGCAATCTAAGAAAGAAATGGAAAATCTTAGTTGAGCCAATTTGAGGATTGTAACCTAGAAAGAGCATCTCAGAAAGTTCTGAGAACTGCTCCCCGCCGCCTCCTTTACAAGTCTAGACACAGTTTATAGAACTTTTTTGAGATAGAGGGCTGGACATCAATAATGTATTATTGACAGTTCACATAACCTGGATCATCCCGGTAGGTCATGCGACCCTTTATAAGTTCAAAAAGGAATTGTCTTACGGATGCTAGGTCAATGCTGCCCTTTATGGTTGAGCAGGTATTCCTGCCAGTGGGGGAGGTTTAGTGATCCCTAATGCAGATACACGGTGCACTGTGGTGGGGAGGAGTGACGCAGGGGAGACCAAAGGGCGGAGAAGAATTTTGTATAAATTTCTCTTGTCTTGCCATAAAAATATGACTTTTACTTCACAAAGGTTAAGAGGTTGTGGCCTCTCTGTCTGGTGCTGGAGTCCGAAGTCAGCAGGCAGGCAACTGAAAAGAAAAAGAAAAAGTACATACATCAGGAGAAGATAGGAGAAACTGGAACTGACACAGATGATCTGGAAGCCATGAGAATGGGCTGGAATCTGTGTTGATCCCTTGTCCCCTCTAAGCTTCCATCTCTAATGATGGGTGCTGATGGGCAGGAGAAGCTGGTGTGAGCTTGCAGAGCTGAACACATCTGGTCCATGAACAGACGGGTAGATGTGCGGTCTGGCCGGTGATGGAGCTGCTTCACTGTCACCCCGGCGAGTCAGCAGATGGTGACAGCGTGTGTTTGCGGGCATGAAAGGAGTAAGTCCCCAGCTTCGCTTCTATGATCTCACACAAAATATGTTTTGAGGCTGGTGCTAACCCGGAACTTCTGGGAAGCAAAGGATTGGTTACTATATATACAAATATACTCTTATCAAAATAAGAACAAATATTTATAACTATTCCAATTCTCATTCTGCAATTGTGTGCATGGTTGTAACTACTATTTATATGTATCTTCTTGCATTTCTCACTGCATATTTATTCCTTTTGTTCTTGGCAAGCACCTTGGCTGGTTGTGGTTCCCTACCTAGTGAGGTGAAACAGACCTTCATTTTTGAAGAGTTTGGGCCATTAACAGTGCTGTCTGCAGGTTCCCATCAATTTATTCTCTTTTAATTATAATCCTGTTACATTAATTTAATTACAGGCAAAGGCAGCTGTAATTGGTTGAATTATGCTCTCTCTCTCTCTCTCCGTCTCTCTCTCTCTCTCCGTCTCTCTCTCTCTATATGTATACACACATCTGAAAATATTCTATTTCCACAGGGACTTCAAGTTAGGAACTATATATGTATATAGTGATATGTGTGGGCTCTCTCTCTATATATATATACATATATGTGTGTGTATATGTATATATATGTGTGCATGCTCAGTCATGTTGGACTCTTTGCAATCCCATGGATTGTAGCCTACCAGGCTCCCCTGTCCATGAAATTTCCCAGGCAAGAATATTGAAGTAAGTTGACATTTCCTTCTCTAAGGGATCTTTCTGACCCAGGGATTCTTGGAGGCCAATTCTTTACCAACTGCATCATCTGGGAAGCCCACAAATATCACTATATATATATATATATATATTTCTTAACTTCCAGTCCCTATGAAAATAGAGCATTTTCAGATGTCTTCAAGTTGAGATGAGGTCATTAGGTTGGGCCCTAATCTACTGTAACTGGTGTCCTTATAAGAAAAGGGCAATTTGGATTCAGAGACACACAGAAGAGAGCGCCTTGAGGAGGCACCGACGCAGAGGGAAGATGCCAACATGATGATGGAGGTAGAGATTGGAGTGATGCTACTACACGCCAAGAATCACCTGGGGCTACCAGAGCTGGAAGAAGCAAGGAAGGATCCTCCCTTAGAGGCTTCAGAAACAGTTTTAAGCCACTCAGTGGTGGTCCTCTGTTACGGCAGCCCTAGAAACGAATATAGGTATGTAGAAAAAAGCATTAACCAAGTCAATAACTACATGCAGATTCTACAGGATGTATTGATTTCCCCTGTCAAATAAAAAACACCAGGAAGAGTGGCTGTAATTGGAGTCACCATCTAATCAAGTTTACGATAATCCATTGTCATTTTCCAAGATCCATTTTCCTTCCGTACAGGTTAAAAGTGGGTGCAGCAGGAAATCTCCACCCTTAAATATTCCAAGTTCTCAATTGTGGTTTTAATCTCTTTGTTTTCTGATATTGATGTTACCTTTGGGTTAGTAGATAGAGGCAGGTATGGTGACTTCCATTCAGCTTTCCCTACTGTAATAGCCGTCACTCCATGGGATCCAGCCAGTTGCTGAGTGTATATATTCCACTTATGCATTCCCAGTCTGGAGATAGCTACAGAGTAGGCTTGGGGTTTGAGGACCCCACCCCCGACCCCATGAGATGGACCTGAGCCAAAATCCCTTTGCACTTCCTGATCACCACAAGCCTCTGCACGAACTAGTCTACCGTTTTGGGGTTTTCGGTGTCTCGGAATTATGGTCAGTTCAGAATCACTGTCTAGTAATCTCCCCCAACTTGATTATTCTCCTTCCACAAAGTTCAATCTCCCTGGCAAGTGTGTAGCTGCCTTTGGAGGGAATTGGAGGAAGATTCACAGGGCTGTTTTGGTGTAGCAGGTCCTTCCTCAAAAAGACCTGGCCTCCCCTTCCTTCAAGCATCTCTGGGACAGTGAACTGGTTTTAATAGGGAATGAATTCAGAGTCCGTGAGTCCACTGTGTTTCTCAGACCTTGATCTTCTCAGCTTGTATGGATCAAGGTGTTAGTGGGTGGCCAATCCTATCAGTCCTACAGATACCCAAGACCTCTGCTGCTCATTACTGCCACCATGCCAGTAACATCTCTCTGCAACGTGCCATGGAAATCTTGGCCTTTCAGCCACACATAGCGTGGGCCATCTTTTGGTCCAGATTTCTGTCCAGCAACTGGGCAAACTGTTAGAGCACTCCCTGCCCCTAGAGCAAATGCACTGGATCTGAAATCTCTGCTTTAGTGGTCCATATCAACCAGTTTGGCTTGATCCAACCTTATTTTTCCTTCCAATCTGATCCCACACCATTTGGAACCATTCCACACATGTTTCCTTGGCTCTTATCAATATAAATTGGCAAAATCATGCAGTTCTTTCACTGTACATCATACTTCATCATGAATCCCTCCCTGTACTTCATCCTCTGGAGCCTGGGGTTTTGAGTCTGGCCGTAAATCTGGATGTGCTGAGAAGGGTGAGGTAGAGAGCTGGGGAGGCACAATCCTCTGCCAGGCAGGTGAAATCAGCATTGTTTCTTTGGCCAAGGGGAAACTATCCTCCTCATTCTTGGGTGAAAGTTCTGGAAAGGCGGTGTGGAAGAACTGAGGGCTTAAAAGCTACTCAAGTGTCTCTGTCCCAACTTTCAGTCTCACTCCTTCGAAGTCGAGGCTTTAACTAACGTCAGAAAGTCCCTGAGGGTGACAGTTCCATCCGTGTTACAGTTTAACCACCTGCAGATCTAGGCTTTGGTTTAGTTTTTGTTCTTAGAAACCTCAATTTGGTGGCTATAGGAGATAGATTATTTTAGGGTTATAACGGAAGCTGAGTCGCTCGTATGAACCTTGAGCTGGAAATTCCAAGCCCTGATCTCATCATTCACTCCTTCCCCTATTTCTCTGTTGTACTTTGAAACAACCAATTGAAAAAAAAAAAAAAAAAAAGAAACAACCAGTTGCATTATATTTCCTACTTTCACTAAAATTTTTTTGTGGCAGCAAAAACTTGTTTACTAAAAGATTATTTCACTTAGGCACTATTTTGACACTGAGTACAATGGGGGCTTCCCCAGGTGGCTCAGACAGTGAAGAATCTGTCTCCAACATGGGAGCCCTGGGTTCGATCCCTGGGTGGGGAAGATCCCCTGGGGAAGGCATGGCAACCCACCCCAGTATTCTTGGCTGGAGAATCCAAAAGACAGAGGAGCTTGGTGGGCTACAGTCCATGGGGTCACAGAGTCGGACATGACTGAGCCACTAACACTTTCACTTACTTTTCACAATGGCCTACCAGGATGCCCTTTACCACTGGAGACAAGACCACTAATACCTTTAAATCTAGGCCAGAGAGCCAGTTCAGAGAACCCATCCCTGAGATTTGTTCCCCTGGAACTTTCCAGTACCAAATTTTGTTTGAGACAAGGTTCAGCCAGAGAAGCAGAACCGCACAGAGCTCTACATGACAGGAGTCTATTATGGGAACTGGCCATGGGCTATTGTGGGTATGCTATGAGAGGCTCTGGTTTGTGCAACTGCTGCTGGATCATGACCGGCTGTGTGGTCAGTCTCTAAAGATGCTCCTTCAGTGGGGGAAGCGAGGGCAAGCAGGGACCTACACAGATGACCTAGAACCCATGAGGATGAACTAGAACCCTCGCTGGTCTCTCATCATCTGTACCTGTAAATTGGGCGAGGGGTGCTCTGCAGAAGACATCAGTGTCTTGTGTCATGGAGCGAAAACCCACCCGGCCCACGAGCTGTAGGTGCCAGAGAGAGGATCCATCAGGATGTGGAGTTGCCTTGTGTGTGGCATCTTTCCCATGGTAATGGGATGAGCCACAGGCAACGATGGTGTGACAGCCGAGACAGGCAGTGCCTGGATGCTGCCCCGACTTGCTGAGTGTTGAAAGAATCTGACTTCTGCTTTACTTCTGGGTTCCCGAAGCTGACATCGCAGAAACCCACCATAGTCTCAAAGTCTGGGAAAGTACTCTTCCCAAAGCCCTATTATTCTTTTAAATGCTGACACCTTGAGAGACAAGGACCTTTCCATCTGCCTCTGAGAATGAAAACAAGTTGCTTTGCCCTGTGGGGATGCTGACATCTGGGCTTTGAGCCGTAAGACCCAGCCTGATGTGAGTGGGAGCTTGGGGTTCAGGGTGGAGAGTAGTCATGTGCCTGTTTCCCTCCGTATGTCTCCCCCAAGCAAGGTCTCTATCAAGCTTTGTCTCAGATTCTCGATGCCCAACCAAAAATCCATGATATTTATCTCAACTTGGCAAGGTGCCTTCACACACATGTATTCTCTCCTTTGGTTCTCATAGAAACTAAGAGATGTTCAACTCAGAACATCTAAGTCATCTCCAAAAGAGGTAAGGAGGACTGAGGGTCCCAAGTCAGGACTTCAGGATCATTTTTCCCTTTAGCCAATCTTCCTGTTCAGGGCTAAGAGTCATTATGCTGTTATTAATAATCTCCTGGAAAACGTGGATGGGGATTTGCAGAATCAGGATCCAGTCATGTTCACTACTTATTTCTGTAGCTGCTGGGAAACCAGTCACGCCTGACATAAATCCAGGAGGACCTCAACCAGTGGTCAGGTCTCCTGAAGAGCTATTCGAAGATACACAAATCAGTGAGGGGCCGTCACATTTTCAGACGCACGTTTGCATGCTGTGTAGATCTTTGGTTCCCACATTTCCAGTTGAGTGCCGTTCTTTATTCTTGACGCTTAGTGCCTGGAGATGATTATTCTAATAATAGGTTTTGCCTGGCGAATGGGCCTATGCAGTTATAATGAGCTGCCAATATTTGTTGAAAGTGGAAGTTGCTCAGTTGTGTCTGACTCTATACAGTCCATGGAATTCTCCAGGCCAGAATACTGGAGTGGGTAGCCGTTCCCTTCTCCAGGGGATCTTCCCAACCCAGGGGTTGAACACAGGTTTCCCTCATTGCAGGTGGATTCTTTACCAACTGAGCTATCAGGGAATCCCAGAGACCTTGAAAAGCAGACTTACATTCAATGTTGACATTAATTCAGGAGATGGTATCATTCATAGGTCCTTTTGGATTCTGTATAACAAAACTATGTCCATATTCAATCAGATGACCCAGAGGAATACGGCATTCTTGACTTTGTTGTAGTCAATTTTCCTCAAGGAACATCTTGGCTCCTCTCCCTGAAAGAGTAGTTTTCAGTACTGGAAACGTTCATGTTCCACTCCCATGCAGGGTGGGTTGGGCTGTGGGAAAAGTGGGGGGAGGTGACCAAGACTCTTAGTCTTCTTCCTCTTCCCCCGTGACCTCTCTCTAGTCCATTCTTTTGAGTCACTAACCTGCCAGACAACTAAATCAATTGTCCCTAATCAAACAGAAAAATAAAATTGACGTCCAAATTCCAGATGGAGGCAGAGATTGGATGACGCGGCCACAAGCCAAGGAAAACTGGCAATGACCGGAAGTTGCCAAGCAAGAGAAGCGAGGATTCTTCCCCAGAGCTGTCAGACAGAGCGCGGCCCTGCTGACACCTTGATCTTGGACTTCTAGCCCCCAGAACTATGAGAGAATGCATTCCTGGCATTTTAAGATCCCAGTTTGTGGTGTTTTGGCACCCAGGAACCTTATACAAATGTTTTTCACAGGAATAACAATAAATACTCCATGAGACTCAGTGACTTGCCCAAGGTCACACAGGTCTCAGTGGCAGAGCTGGAAGTGAAGCCTACATCTTGACTCAGAGCCTGACCCTTCCTCTGCGTACAACTGGGGAGCCTCTTGCCTGCACACAGTTGCCCCCTCCCCATGTCCCCTTGGATGCTTTGGGGAACTCAGTTCCCAATCCAGGCTCTTCTACAGAATCTTGAAACAAGACCCCGTGGAGACCGCCTCACACATAAAACGCATCATTGCCTTAAAATAAAGCAGAGTTTAAAATCCCAGGCCATGTAAACAAACGCCCATGTTTGAGTCTTCAGACCGATCCTGCCAGCTGCTGTAATCATACAAGAGGCTCTTTGAGTCCTTTTGCCATACTATAAAAATTACTCTAATTTGGAGAAGATGGAGCCCTGTGTGTGGAAGTTCATAACTGATTCAATGTGTCACAGGGAAGGCTGTTTTTTAAATTCTTTCTTGACTCTTGGTGTCATTGGGATTTGGTTCAACCCAAGAGTCATTAGGTCAGAGCTTGATTTCGGAGGTCCAGGTGAAAGCTTGGCTGATCTGGACAGGAGCCGAGGTTTCATCAATGGTCCAGGGTCCCTGGAGTGTGTCTACTTAGTCTTGGAAGGGCCCATCCGGCAAGAGCCAAGCTGCTGGCTGGACTTTATCACAGAACAGAAAAGGTAGAGGTTCCTTTCCTGGCAAACTAAGCAGCCCTCACATGCCAGGTGGCAGAGACACAGCAGCTGTGGCCTCTGAGCCCAGGAAGTGAGGGTCTAGGTGAGGAGTCAGAATTCATTTTCTCAGAGGGAAGGGAGACAGCCAAGATCCAGGCTTGAGGTTCGGGGGGCTCAGGGGAGGAGGAGGTGTCCCTGGAGCTGGCAGCAGGGTGGGAATCTTCCTGAAGGGATGGAAGAGCTGGGCCTTGGGGGAGGGCAGGAGATTGGGAAGACACAGAAGGAAGGAGTGGGGAAAGTCCCCACGAGGGGACCCGGAGCTGTGGATGCAGAGGGAACCTGGGCTGTGGGATAGACCGCAAGAGGCTGGCTGGCTCCAGGAGTCAGACAGCGGGAGGGCCCCAGGGTGCTGGCAGCTCCTTGCTCCTCCATGCTTCATGGGGAGCCTCGGGCGGCTGTGGGGAGGCAGGCAGAGAAGCAACTGGGGATGGGGAAAGAGTCTGTAAATACGCAGACTATATACGCCCTTCACCGAGGCTCTGGGGGTGGGGAGGCAGGGGGGATCGCTGCTGGATGCAACTGGCTCCATGGTGGTTTCTGTTGCACTTATTGAATTATTATTTATTGCCTCGCTGTGCTTTGTTTTGCTGTGTTAAGTTCTTATGTCCTCCAGTTACTAAATCTAGGAGGAACAGCCAAAGGCCCTTAGTGGGGAGGTGGTGGGCCTGCTGTTTCAGCCTTCCTGGTTGGTAGGGGAGAGGGCGGTATGTGCGTGTGTGTGCGTGTTTGTGTTTGGAGGGCTGGTCCTCCACAGACACACTCCGGGATCTTGTGCCCGTGTCCTCAGTGTCTTCAGGAGATCAGGAGCACGTGAAGCCCTAGGATTATTTAGCCGCCTTGAGCCCCCGTGGCAGAAAGTGAGGGCAGACGTCCCAGCTCTGTTCGTGGTGACGTTGCCAGGACCCACCCTGACATCTGCGAGGCTGGCTGGCCTTCCTCTGACTCAGGCTTGCTCTCGCTGCCCTTTGCCTGGGTTGATTGGAGCCATGTGCGAAATCAACCTTCTGCAAACCAGGCACTGAGAACCCCTGGAAAAGCAAGGAGGGCCCGGCAGAGATTGTTTCCTGAAGCTTCCAGGTCTGTGATCTCTGCCCCTGGTGCCCCGGTCACTCTGGGGGTTGCTCTGATCACTTTGAGCTTGGCCCCCCAATGCCCCCTTTCTCTCCCAGTCTTTGTTTTCTCCCTGATCCCCCCAGGAAGAGGTTGGTGGGAGCCTCTTGTGCTACTTCCTGGCAATTTGGGGGATGGAGCAGGAACATGGATTGAGGTCCCAGCTCAGGCTTCACCTCTCACTGGGCAACCTTAACTCCCCTCAGCTTCCCCTGCTGGTGAGAACACGTATGTCATGCGGGGTGGTTTTGAAGCTTAACTAAGGTATTTGGCACTCAGCAGGGCTTGTCCAGCCCCCATACTGGTTTTCCCCTTGCTTCTCCAACTGGGGCGTCACAGAGGATGAGGTCTCCTGAGTCAAATGGGCTCCCAGGATGGTCTAGACCTGGGCCTGCCCAGCATCTCAGGGCAGAAATACCTGAGCCAAATCTGACTGCTGAGACAAAGAGACCTCATATCTTTGCTCAGAATGGCTGCTGATCACTGCTTTGCCTGCAAAGGGGAATTTTATTTTAGGGTTCGATAGCTTCATTCAGATCCCTCCTAGCATCCTTGCAGCCCTACGGCCGGGAGACGATGGAAGAGAGAGGTCTCCCCACCCACAGAAAGTGTTTATACTTTCCTTTCCATTTTATACGCTGCCCTCTCAGTCATCCTAAATGTTTATTTAACGATGCTCAAAGACCTTTTAAGCTTCCTTGGTTTAATGTTTGCTAAACACCCTGTCACTTCCACTTCTACTGATAATTTCCTGCCTGCTGTCGAGCGGCCCCTGCTTACACACCGTCTGGAAAGTCTTAATGGAGAGACTACAGGCTTGGTCCCCACAAGGGTGTGGGCAGCCCATGAGGTCAGGAGGCTCTCTGGGGTGGAGAAAAATGAAGAGGAGCTGTGATGTTGGGAACTCACTTGGAATTCAGGAGTTTCTAAGATCGGCGAGGGGGGCAAAATTTCAACCAGATTGTGTCAATTGTCAGAATCCCGGGCAGAACCTAGATGGCCTCTGGGCCCTCGCTGGGACCCAAGCCTGGCCCAGAGTTTCTCCATCATGAGGAGGGAGGAAGGGCAAGACCAGATGCCAGGTGGTGGTTCAGCGTGATTCCTGGCACACGAGCTAAGGCATGCCAGGGAGAGAAGCTGGCTGTTTCTCAGGCCACAGGCTGCATGCACAGCCAAACTCCAAGCTCGGTTCAACTCTGGTGTCCTATTTCTTCTTAGTGGCCATAGTTCGGCAGCTCTAAAGACGTAAACTTATGGCCACATGGCCACAGGAAGTTGCAGTGTTGCCCTGTGTGGTTGTGCACGCTCTGCACTGAGCACACCTAGGACTCTAAGTCACACTGCAGTCTAAATGAACGGTGCTCTCTTGAGCTGTGCAGTGATGCAGGCTAGCTCTCGACCCAGAAGCAAGCCGGGCAATTCTGTGGCAAAGAACTGGGGCGAGATTGACTGAAGGTGATGTGTGCAAGGCCAGAGCGAGGGGTTTTGAGTAGGACCCCCTCTCTTCAGGCCAGCTCCACCCACATCCCACCCTAGTGCAGAAATTCCAGATTGGAAAGCTGTGCAGTGGACAGCAGGGGCCTAGCATCCTTGCACTTGAGTCTGGAGCTCCTTCATTCACAAGAATAATGTTTTAAAAAATGCAAAGGCTTTCTCCCCTTCAAAGCTGACAGTTTAGGGACTTCCCTGGTGGTCCAGTGGTTAAGGCTCCACCCTCCCCATGCAGGGGTGTGGGTTCCATCCCTAGTCGGGGAACTAAGATCCTGTATGCTGTGTTTTGTCACCAAAAGATAACAAGAATAACAAAGCTGACAGTCTAGTGGGAATCATACAACTACTAAGCATGGGCTACCGGGCTTCCTGGTGGCTCAGACGGTAATGAATCCACTTGCAATGTGGGAGACCTGGGTTCGATCCCTGCGTTGGGCAGATCCCCTGGAGAAGAGAACGATAACCCACTCCAGTATTCTTGCCTGGAGGATTCTATGGACAGAGGAGCTTGGCAGGCTGCAGTCCGTGGGGTCACAAAGAGTCGGACAGGACTGAGCCACTAACATTTTCACTTTCAAGCATGGCCTACATTGGAACTTGAAGTTCTTCCCATGAGAACTAGTTTCAGGGCAGAGGCAGGTTAGTGTCAGCTGGGGTGGTTGGGGACCATTTCTTGGAAGAGTTGGGTCTTCACACTTGGCTAAGAGAATGGGGTAGCGTGGACAGGTGTGGGGGCCAGGGGAGCAGAATTCACATATGGAATGACTAGGATGACAGCCAGAAGGTGGGGTTCACCCGAGCATCAGCTTGGACTGCGGGGTGAGGCAGGATGCCAGCCGAGACCATGTCTGTGCTGAGTGGTGGCGGACACACTGGGACGGTCACGTGGGACCAGGTTTGAGTGACTTTAATCCAGGGGTGCAGTTTGGAATCCATTCTGTTAGGAAGCCACTGGGAGGCTTCTGAGAGGGGACAAACTTAGGAAGAGAGAAAAGTGCTGTAGAGTGTCCCCAGCTTGGGGGCAACCTCAAGGAGAGACCCCGGTGGGAAGACTTAGCAGCATTCAGCGTAGGCTCCCTAACTCTGTCTTTCCCCGAGCTAGTTCCTTTCCCTTGGGGCCAGAGTCCAGCCGTCCACAGGGGCCAAGAAGGGCTGTCATTCCTGGAGGTGTGATCGACTCTCTAACAATGGGCCAGGGAGGCCACGTTCCCTCCCACGACGCCTCATCGCTCATGGCTGACTGCTTCCAAATGATGGGGAGAGCCTGGTATCTCATGAGTTCTGCAGAGGACCTTCTTGCCTGCTGTGTGTGTGTTGGGCGGGAATCCAGGGAGGAAGAACTCACTGAAGCCAGGAGATGAGCTCAGCTGCTGGGGATTACTGCCCCAGGGCCCTCCCGCCCCAAGGTGCCCGTGCTGATGGCACAGCTGCCAGTTGCCAGTGGGCTGTATTCACCCTAGAAGACACGTGCGAGAGATGATGTGCTGCACCAGGTGGCTGCTGGCAGTGTGGTGGCTTCAGCTGGTTGTAGGAACCGGGTCTTCACCCCCAGTGCTCCCGAGACCATTCTCTCCTCTGGAGAGCTTGCGTCGTCTCCTAGCTGGGCCAAGGTGCCTCTAGGAATTGACTCAGCCCTCAGCTTCTTTCTGTCCTGAGGCTCCATGTCAAGCTCCTTTTCCCAGTCCAAGAGCAAACTGATGATGGACAAGCGCTGTGGGCACGTCCTGTTCCATTCGGCCCGTGGGTGCACAAGGCCATCTGCTCCCAATTACAGCTCTGAGGTTGAGCCAGGGATTGACAGGGCAGACTTCTCAGCCTGGAAACCCCATCGATCTGTAACTTCCCTAGAAAACCATCACTCACCTCCTTATCAGCCTCTACAGGCCTCGGATGGTGACCGGCATCTGGTGGACCCAGGCTCTGCAAACCGACCACAGAAAAGGTGTCTTCATTTCAGCAGTTCTCAACTCTGACCGGTGAGGCTCCTTCTAAAACAAATGAGAATATAAGTCAGCCGTAATAATAGCATGAAATAATGCCATTTGCATGCAGCTTGGATGGACCTAGCGATGATCCTTCTAAGTGAAGTAAGTCAAAGACACATAACATATGATCATCACTTATATGTGGGATCTAACAAATGATACAAATGAATTTACTTATCAAATAGAAAGAGACTCAAAGACATGGAAAACAAGCTTCTGCTTACCAAAGGGTAAAGGTGGGCAGATAAATTAGGAGTTTGGGATTAACATATACACACTACTACACATAAAGTAGATAACCAACAAGGACCTACTATATAGCACAGGGAACTATATTCAAAATTTTGCAATAATATATAAGGGGAAAGAGTCTGACAAACTATATATATATATGAATGTATATAGATGTATATAAAACTGAATCATTGTGCTATATACCTGAAACTAACACAACACTGTAAATCAATTTTTTTAAAAAACTGATGAGGATTTGGTACTCAAAACCAAGAGGAAGAAGGCCAGAAGTGTTAACCCCATGGTTTCATGTGACCTTGGCAAGCAACAGGGACCCCAGTGAATCCAAGACCAAGTCCCATTTCAAATTCTTACAAAGGCAATCTATGGTATCAGTCTAACAACACTGTCTGTTGAGCTGAGACTGACTTGAGACATGGGCTGTGGAAGTCGCTAGAAGTGAGAGCCTTTTCTTGTCTCCTTGCGCTGGGAGGCCTCTAATCTTTTCTGTTCCTTGGAAAATGCAGTTTGAATTTTTCCCCTGATGGCCTTAAACCAAGATGGGAGATTTTAAAGCACCAAGAGCATGGGGCAGTTAGCAATTTTCTGTCTCTTCTATTTGAGAGGCCCGAGTCACTATATCAAAGAGCCATGGATTTTCAGGGCTGGGGATGATCTTAGATGGCTTCATATAGACCCTCTGGGCCTGGGCTAGAGGAAAGAGAGGCCCGTGAGTAGAATCATACATTGAGGGTCAAGTAGCTAGTGGATGAGGAGCTGGACTTTGGAACCCGATCTGTCTTCCAGCCCACCAAACTGTCTTCCATTTCCTGGGTTTATATCTCATCATGCTGGAAAGAAGCTGGGGTTCCCCTACCAGGCCCCCACTGGTAAAAGTGTGTTAAACCTGCCATCCTTCCCCCGACGAAGATATGCATAGACGGGAACACCCAGCTGATTCTGATGAAATTCTCAAACAGAGGCCTGGGCCCCAGCCCTGACCCTCTAAGTCAGACTGTCCCCCGGGGGTGGGCCCAGCCCTGCAGGTAATTCTGAAGTCCAGCCAGCCTTGGTGCCACGGTCCCGGGAAAGCTTCCTGAGGTCCAGGAGGACTGCGGCTCAGCTGGGGTGGCGCAGGGTGGTTTGGGAGACATCTCTGCTTTTCAGTTCTTTGGAGGGAGGCTGGCTGGTGGCAGAGGAGCAGGGGAGCAGGGAGGGCTCACTGAGGTCACCGGGCGAGCGCCTGGCCTGGGGCTGGGGGAGCAGCGGGGCTCGCTGTTACGAGGCGCATGGCCGCTGCTGCCAGACATGGGCCGGAGCGGCTGCCGGCTCGTCCCGCGGACTGAGCTGAATTCACCAGAGGCCCGTAAGGCCTCTGCAGAGTCCAGGTGCCGGGGCCCCGGGGAGGCTGGGCTCTGAGTCGGGAAAGCAAACCCAAGTCCCAGCTGTGCCTTAAGTGGCTTTCAGGAAGAGAACCACGGAGGCTTAATTGTGTGCTGTGTGTGCAGTGTGTGGTGTATGTATGTGTGATATGTGTGTGGTGTAGTGTGTATGTGTGGTGTGTATGATGTGTGTATGATATGTGTGGTGTGTTTGTGTGGTCTGTGTAGTGTGTGGTATGTATATGTGGTGTGTGTGATGTGTGTGTGGTGTGTGCATGAGTGTGGTGTGTGTGGTATGCATGGGTGGTCTGTGTGGTGTGTGGTGTGAAAGTGTGGTGTGTGGTGTGTGTGTGATATAAATGTGGTGTGTATGTGTGGTCTGTGTGGTGTGTATGTCATATGTGGTATGTGTGTGTGGTATATATGTGTGCTCTGTAGTCTGTGTGGTGTGTGTGTGATGTATGTGTGTTGTGTGTTGTGTGTGGTGTATGTGTGATCTGTGTGGTGTATATGTGGTGTGTGTGTAGTTTGTGTGTTGTGTGTTGTGTATGTGTGGTCTGTGGTATGTATGTGTTGTGTATGGTGTATGTAGTATGTGTGGTGTGTGTGTGATATATGTGTGGTGTGTAGTGTGTGTTGTGTGTTGTGTATGTGTGGTCTGTGTGGTGTGTGGTCTATGTGGTGTGTATTCTGTGTGGTGTGTGTGGTGTATGTGTGGTCTGTGTGGCGTCTGGTGCGTATGTGGTGTGTGTGTTTAGTCTGTGGTGTGTGTTGTGTATGTGTGGTCTGTGTGGCGTGTGTGTGGTGTGGTATGTGTGTATCTGTGTGGCGTGTGGTGTGTGGTGTTTACGTGTGGTCTGTGTGGCGTGTGTGTGTAGTCTGTGTGGTGTGTGTTGTCTGTGTGTGGCGTGTGGTGTGTGTGGTGTATGTGGTGTGTGTGGTATGTATGGTGTGTATATGGTGTGTGATGTGTATGTGTGTGTGATGTGTATGTGTGTGTGTTGTGTCTGTGTGTGTTGTGTCTTTGTCAGGCACCCCTGCGCTCTGGCTCACTTTTGTGGGTTAGTGCTTTTAGAATGATGGTCCCGTCGTTGGAGATGAACCGCTCTGTGGAATGAGAAGGTCCCTGTGGGCCCAGATCCATCCACGCACCCACCACCCGAGGCTGGTCACCGGTACCTGCCTGGGGCAGAGAAAAAGGGGAACATACTCAAGCTCTCAAATGGACCCGTGGCCGCCTGAGTGCAAGGGATTTGACAGGAAAGAATGCAGGTCCCTAGGTGGCAAGGCACTGGGGGATGGCAGCAGTTTCTGTGCTTTTACCAAAGCTGAGTTCAGAAAGGATGAAGCACTTTTGGGAATTAGAGGCCCATGTCCTCAGGGTGGTGAAGGGAGGATAGCCTTCAGTGGATGCTGAGCGCAGAGACATGAGTGCCAGTGTGCAGAACCCTGCGTCTCAGACCTGGAGACCTGGAGGAAAAAAATCACTTTATATGAATTACGAAGAATTCTGCTTTCTACACTTGGAGACTTCGACCTCCTGAACCAACTGCCCTCTTCATGCCCGGGTATATTCTTTGTCTGAAAGGGCCTCTCTGCCCCAGGCCTGGGGAAACCCTGTCTGCTGCTCCCCACCCCCTGCCCCGCCAGGCAGTGAACCTTGCAGATCCCACCTCTGTCCTCTGTCCCAGGGCTCCTCCAGGGACAGGTGCCCGTCCTTCCCACCAGACACAGGGACACAGGGAGCTGCCTACCTGGCTGAGCCCTGCTCCCTTCCGGCCGCGATCGGATCACCCTGGATGTGTGTGTAATCCCTTTAGTGTTTACACAGTGCTTATCCTGCACCATCTCTGCAGCTCCTCACAGCAGCCCCGAGTATGTGTTAATTACGCAGAGTCAACAAACATTTAGGGAGAGCTGACAGGGTGTGTGTGTGTGTGTGTGTGTGCGCGCGCGCGCACGTGCATGTGTGCGTGCCTGCCTGGCACAGCTGAGCGGGCTCTTTCTTGCATTTGCAAGCTGAACAGTAAGCTCTCTGAAAGCAGGGCCCTGAGGGTTTGCCCTGAGCATCTTCTCAGCTCCTGGCAGAATTCCTGGCATGCAGCGGGCACTCAGTGAAGTAGGGATGAAGGAGCTTCAAGGTCAGCATATCTGCTTTCCCTGCAGAGCAGTGAGGGGCAGGCACGTGACAGAGGAGCAGGCTGGCCTGGCCTGCCTGTGGTCACCCAGCAAGGATGGTGGCTCCAACCTTCTAGCCTTCAAGCCTCATGCCTGCCCCCCTCTAGAGGCATCTGGTCAGCAGCCTTGGCAAGAGAGACATAGGAGATTAACAGCTACACACTACTCTGTGTAAAAGAACTAAGCTGCAAGGATATACAGCCCTGGAAATACAACCATTATTTTGTAATAACTTTATTTTTTTATTTTTAGCTCTTTATTTTATATTGGAGTATAGTTGTTTAGCAGTCCGTCCTAAAGGAAATCAGTCCTGAATGTTCATTGGAAGGAGCAATGTTGAAGCTGAAACTCCAATACTTTGGCCACCTGATGCAAAGAACTGACTCATTTGAAAAGACCCTGATGCTGGGAAAGATTGAAAGCAGGAGGAGACAGGGACGACAGAGGAGGAGATGGTTGGATGGCATCACCAACTCAACGGACATGAATTTGAGTAAACTCCAGGAGTTGGTGATGGACAGGGAGGCCTGGCGTGCTGCAGTCCATGGGGTCACAAAGAACTGGACATGACTGAGCGATTGAACTGAACTGAAGATAGTTGTTTAACAATATTGAGTTAGTTTCAGGTGTACAGCAGAGTGATTCAGTTATATGTATGTACACGTATCTGTTGTTTTTTAAATCCTTTTCCCATTTAGGTTGTTACATGACATTGGGCACAGTTCCCTGAGCTACACAGTAGGTCCTTGTTGGTTATCCATTTTAAATACAGCAGTGTGTACATGTCAATCCCCAGTTCCCTAACTATCACTTCTCCTTACCCCTCCTCCCAGTAGCCCAAAGTTCATTCTCTGAGTCTGTGAGTCTGTTTCTATTTTGTAAAGAAGTTCATTTGTAATAACTTAATTATACAATTTATTTTTAATCGGAGGATAATTGCTTTACGATGTTGTGTTCATCTCTGCTGTGCAACGACATATGTGTCTTAAATAAACCTGTATCCCCTCCCTCTGGGACCACCCACTCTCCCCCATGCCCCCCTCTAGATCATTACAGAGCCCTGAACTGAGTTCCCTGTGTTATACAACAGCTCCCCACGTTATACAACAGCTCCCCATGGCTATCTGTTGTACACGTTGTAGTGTATGCACGTCAATGGTAATAACTTAAAATGGAGTAGTATCATCTACACAAATATTGAACCACTGTGTTATACGCCGGAGACCTACATAACATTGTCAATCCACTATCCCTCAATTAAAAAAGAAAAAAGAAGCACCAGGGGCAGCACGGCTGACGGCACTGCACCCCTCTCCCCATGAGGCTCCAGGGAAGCAGGTCCAAGGGCCTTGTGAGTCAGGGGAGCCCACACAGCGTGCCCCCACACAACTTTCGGAACTCTGAGCCTCTTCCTAGAGCACCTCAACCTGGGGGAGTGCACCCCAGGCTGATGTACCCTCTTCCTGGGGATGTAGCCTCAGGCAGGTCTCGGGCCACCTGGCCTTGCTTTTGCTCAGGAAACAGCCTCAGTAGGATGTGGAAGGGGCCAGGGTCACCAGATCTTGGGGGCACTCATAGGGCAGGGAGGTGTGTCTTGGAAGGTGGGGATCTTCAGAGGAGGAAGACCCTGCACAGACCCTCTCCCTGCCAACAGCTTTGGGGGAGGTTCTGATCCAACAGCTGGCTGCAGGCTTGCAGGATGAAAGAAACCGGGATGAGAGACATTTTCCAGAGAACATACATCAACCCGGGAGGCTGCCCTTCTCCTGTGACCCCCTGATGCCCTGGGAGATCAGGCTTTCACGAGCTGCTTCCTGCTATCCACTGACCTTCCTCCTAAGCGTTCCTGAGGTTTTGGCTAACCTGATGCTAAGGAAAAAAAAAAAAATCTCTCAAAAAGAAAAAACACACAAAGAAAAAAATGAGGATGAGTTTTTTTTTTTTGTTTAGCCATGGACTTTATTGTTTGAATATTTGCAATTATTATTCTATACACAAATGTTAATTTCTTACAAAACTCTGTATTCCATATTGCTAGGTCACTTCACTCTTCATTTTATGTCACATTTCCATCAAGAACTATTTCCCCAAATCACCATCTGCCTGATTGTGTGTTGTTGTTGTTCAGTTGCTAAGTTGTGTACGACTCTGCGATGCCAGACACTAGTCCACCAGGCTCATCTGTCCATGAGATTTTCCAGGCAAGAATACTGGAGTGGGTTGCCATTTCCTTCTCCAGAGGATGAGTTTTGTATGAGGAAGTCAGGGGGTCTTGATTAGGGACCTATTTCTTGGAAATGGTCTGCACCTCTTGCAGAGTTGGGACTTTGGTGGAGTGTGGAATGCTACAGAACGAGACACCCGCAGCTATGTCTCGGGGTGAGGATGGAAAGTTCCGGGTGTGAAGTAATTAACCACCCAGAGCCCTTGCCCTGGAATGAGGGCTGCAGAATGACGCAACACTTTTCAAGTGGCCTGGGGGGGTATCGGATTTTATGGTGATTATTGAGCCCTTTTTTCCCCTTGCCTTGCTAAGAATGAGAACTATAGTTCCGTGCTGTCTAATATTGTAGGGACAGGCCGGACTTTTTAAACAAATTGAAACAAAATGCACTACAAAGTCAGATCCTCAGGCCCACCAGCCACACCGCTGGAGCCCCAGAGCCACATCTGGCCAGTGGCTACTGGATTGCAGGGAACAGATGGACAGCGTTTCCATGCTTGCGAAAGTTCTTTTGGATGGCCCAGCTCCAAACATTCTTCTGTTTGGGGGTGGGAAGCCACAGAGGAAATGAGAAAAGTTATTTAAGAAATGTGAAGAGGAAGAACCACTTAATCGTCAGCCCTGGACTTTGAGAATCGGATTCTTCAACAATAACAGAGCTGTACAAATCAGACTATTGTCTTGGAAAACAAACGTCCATGTCTCTTTACTGCCCCCTCTGACATTTCAGCCACGGAGTCAGGACATCTGGGTTCAGAGAGCTCCTCACGGCACAGGGGACAACCTGGCTTAGCTTGAGGCAGGGGGAGAGGGCAGGGAGGCGGGAGGAGAAAACGCAGTCTCAGAGTGAGTGTATTCTGAAGCTCAGGCCGAGTGTGTGTGCCGCCTGGAGGATGTGGGCAGGAAGAGACAGGGTGGGGACTGGGCACAGCTGGACTCACACTGGCTGATCTGTCCTTCCCAGGCTTGCGCTGGTGAGGGCGGAGGTGTCCGGCCGGAGAAGGGCCGCACTGAAAGGCAGAGTTTGTCCCCCACCAGCCTGGTGCCCAGCCATGTTAAGGTCATCTGTGACACAGGGTGGTTTTGGGAGGCCCTAGGGGCTTGCCTCCTCTTCAGTCACCCTGGCATGCAGATGTTGCTCTGGCAGCCAGGAGACCCGTCGTGGCATCCACCGTGGCAGAGGATGTGGCCCGCCTTTGGGGTTGGCATGGGACTTGCAGGGCGCTGAACTAGATGGTGGGCTGGCAGAGACTCAATGTCTATCCCTAGTGGTGGCCAAGGTGGGCTCAGGGCAAGCCTGGGGTAGACACTTGATTCTGAGCAAGAAGGGCAAGAGATCTACATGGCAGACTTGCCCTGGGTAGACAGGGATGGCATCTAGACTGAGGATGCCAGGCACAAGGCACCCTCCATTTGTGAGGGTGCAGGGCATGCTAGCCCCTTTCTTACCCAGAGACTCTCTCAAGAAGAGAAGCAGGAGGGAAGTTCTGTCTTAGTAACTGAGAACTTTTATCCAAAGGAGTCTGTGTATTAAAAAAAAAAAAATCTGTTTGCATGATTGGATCAGAGTAAGTAAACTGGACTTGGTTGATGGTTTATTGTTAACCAGTGTGTCTGATACTCAACTTTCATCCAACCGCTGTGGCCTGAAGTATTTGGTGCTCCAATTGGTCGGGCTTGGTTTACCTGTCCACCTGGAATCTACCTGGGACACCCAGACAGATGGGGGAGGATGTAAGGATGCTGAGTAGTCTGAAAAACTGTGGAGTCAACTGGATTTGGTATTTACAGAGCAGTGGATGGAATCATTCTCAAAAAATTATATCATTGCTGTCAAAAGGACATAAGCTTAGATATTGGTGGATAGATTGTAGGCAGAAATATACCTGAACCAGCTGGACTCATCTCAAGGTCATGGTCAAGATCCCGACGCTCAGAGCAGATGAAAGGGCAAGCTGACCTAGGGAATGCGTCACAGCTTGTGTGATGAAGCTGTGCTTTGCCATGTTTCTATCTATGAGCCTGTGGAAAACACTGCGGCCAAAGGGGTCATTAATGTCTAACCTGTTTCATTCTGGTTGCAATTCTAAAGTCCTGGAATTTGTCCTTGGGCCCCAGCAAACTTTAAGATGTTGTTGAAGAGGTTGCACATATTTGCATAAACTTTCAAGGTGAAATATTTTTAGTGTTTATCTTTATGGCTGCCATTTGTTTTTCCTTCTCTTTCTTTTCCTGGGCTACCATGGATTCAAACTCCTTCAGCCTGAAGAGGACACAAGACCAAAGAGCCCCTAAAACTGGCAGGAAGTGATCATGGAAACCCTGAGAATAGTCTCGAGCTCTGGGCAAAGGAGGTCAGATGACTGTCAAGGTCCTTATTATCAGGATGTACCCCTGACTTCATTTATATGCGGTAGTGGATTGAATATAATTTCCACTCAGACAGTAAAGAATCCACTCTCAATGCAGGAGATACAGGTTTGATCCCTGGGTCGGGAAGATCCCCTGGAGGAGGGCATGGCAACCCACTCCAGTGTTCTTGCCTGGAGAATCCCCATGGACAGAGGAGCGTGCTGGCTACAGCCATTGGGGTCGCAAAGAGTCGGACACGACCGAAGCAATTAACACTTTCACGCTTTCACAACCCTCAATTCAGGTCCATCTGCAAACTCAGAATATGACTTTATCTGGAGATAGAGTTTTTGTAGATGTAATTAATTAAGATGAGATCATACACTGGATGAGAGTGGACCCTGAATCCAGTGCCTGGTGTTCTTAGACACACACAGGGAAGAAGTTCATAAAGACGAGGCAGAGACTGAAGCAATGAGCCATCTTGTCAGCTATAAGCCAGGGACCCCAGGGGGACTGGGAGCCACTGGAAGCTGCAAGAGATAAAGATACTTTCTTCTCCCGAACCTGCAGAGACAGCATGGTTCTGTTGACCCCTGATTTCAGCCTTCTGGACTCCAGAACAGTAAGAGGACAAATTTCTGTTGCTGTAACTTCCCCCTGCCCGCCTGCTCCCAGTGTGTGGCCATTTGTTACAACAGCACTTGGAAACGGGGGCTTTTAGGGAAATTAAGACCTGGAGCAAAAGACGGGTCAGAGGGGGAAATAGAGACAAAGAGGACACTTCTGAGGTTCCTTGACAGGCTGATTTGAAGGGTTCATTTCTCTTTCAAGACAGAGTTGGCCTGTCTACGCCACCGAATCTGGCCAGCAGCGTGCAGGGCCCGGGGCGGTGGGAAGGGCCCGGCCTCCTGTCTGTGTTCTCTCAGCACAGTCCAGGCAATGCTGGGCCAAGCTCCACGCCCTCAGGAAAGGGGTTCCTTTCCTCCCATCCTGTGCCTTCTCCTCAGCTGTGAGTCGTGAGTCTGAGGCTGCCACAGGGCACCTCTAATCCATAGGAAGGCACTGGAGAGGTGGCTGTGGCCTTGATCTGGCTGGACACTAGCCTGACACTGCCCAGCCTCAGACTGCCCCTTCACTCCTTCTGTGCACGCACACACACACACACACACACAGGCAATTTTAATATTTCGTCAGTGCTCATTATTTTCAAATTCTGAGTTTGTGAACTCACCTACTCGCTAAAATTTATTTGTCACCCCAAACCGGTACTCACGGTGCTTTGGGGTCATTTGTCGACCTGCCACTGAACAATCGGGATCTTTGATGTGCATGTTCCCAGCGGAGGTCAGACGAGGAGACCCTTTCTGCCTTCTTCTTTCCTCCTGTAAACAGATGTCCTTTTTGTGATCTGTTTAGTGCCATGTCTTTTTACCTTTTGGGTGCTTTTTTGTTGGTGATTTCACAGTTTAGATTGGCCACCCAAGCAGAGGGCTAAGTGCTGTCCAGGGTCCCCAAGCTCAGGAAGACTGTGACATGCCCTCTGGAAGGGATGCAGTTTAGATACATTTCCTTCAGGAGCGAGGTATCCGGTTGTTGGCCATGAATTAATGCATCAACAACAAATATCTTTAAGATCAGATCAGATCAGTCACTCAGTCGTGTCCGACTCTTTGCGACCCCATGAATCGCAGCAGGCCAGGCCTCCCTGTCCATCATCAACTCCCGGAGTTCACTCAGACTCACATCCATCGAGTCAGTGATGCCATCCAGCCATCTCATCCTCTGTCGTCCCCTTCTCCTCTTGCCCCCAATCCCTCCCAGCATCAGAGTCTTTTCCAATGAGTCAACTCTTCGCATGAGGTGCCCAAAGTACTGGAGTTTCAGCTTTAGCATCATTCCTTCTAAAGAAATCCCAGGGCTGATCTCCTTCAGAATGGACTGGTTGGATCTCCTTGCAGACCAAGGGACTCTCAAGAGTCTTCTCCAACACCACAGTTCAAAAGCATCAGTTCTTCGGTGCTCAGCCTTCTTCACAGTCCAACTCACATCCATACATGACCACAGGAAAAACCATAGCCTTGACTAGATGGACCTTTGTTGGCAAAGTAATATCTCTGCTTTTTAATATGCTATCTAGGTTGGTCATAACTTTCCTTCCAAGGAGTAAGCGTCTTTTAATTTCATGGCTGCAATCACCATCTGTAGTGATTTTGGAGCCCAGGAAAATAAAGTCTGACACTGTTTCCACTGTTTCCCCATCTATTTCCCATGAAGTGATGGGACCGGATGCCATGATCTTCATTTTCTGAATGTTGAGCTTTAAGCCAACTTTTTCACTCTCCACTTTCACTTTCATCAAGAGGCTTTTCAGTTCCTCTTCACTTTCAGCCATAAGGGTGGTCTCATCTGCATATCTGAGGTTATTGATATTTCTCCAGGCAATCTTGATTCCAGCTTGTGTTTCTTCCAGTCCAGTGTTTCTCATGATGTACTCTGCATATAAGTTAAATAAGCAGGGTGACAATATACAGCCTTGACGAACTCCTTTTCCTATTTGGAACCAGTCTTTTGTTCCATGTCCAGTTCTAACTGTTGCTTCCTGACCTGCATACAGATTTCTCAAGAGGCAGATCAGGTGGTCTGGTATTTCCATCTGTTTCAGAATTTTCCACAGTTTACTGTGATCCACACAGTCAAAGGCTTTGGCATAGTCAATAAAGCAGAAATAGATGCTTTTCTGGAACTCTCTTGCTTTTTCCATGATCCAGCAGATGTTGGCAATTTGATCTCTGGTTCCTCTGCCTTTTCTAAAACCAGCTTGAACATCAGGAAGTTCACAGTTCACATATTGCTGAAGCCTGGCTTGGAGAATTTTGAGCATTACTTTACTAGCATGTGAGATGAGTGCAATTGTGCGGTAGTTTGAGCATTCTTTGACATTGCCTTTCTTTGGGATTGGAATGAAAACGGACCTTTTCCAGTCCTGTGGCCACTGCTGAGTTTTCCAAATTTGCTGGCATATTGAGTGCAGCACTTTCACAGCATCATCTTTCAGGATTTGGAATAGCTCAACTGGAATTCCATCACCTCCACTAGCTTTGTTCGTAGTGATGCTTTCTAAGGCCCACTTGACTTCACATTCCAGGATGTCTGGCTCTAGGTCAGTGATCACACCATCGTGATTATCTGGGTCGTGAAGATCTTTTTTGTACATTTCTTCTGTGTATTCTTGCCATCTCTTCTTAATATCTTCTGCTTCTGTTAGGTCCATATAATTTCTGTCCTTTATCAAGCCCATCTTTGCATGAAATGTTCCTTTGGTATCTCTGATTTTCTTGAAGAGATCTCTAGTCTTTTTGAATATCTTTAAAGCTGTCTTTAAACCGCAGCAGACCTAAAATGAGATTATGCAATAATTGGTTGACGAATATGTCGTGACTGGAGGCTTGCAGGAACCTGGGAGCTGTGGTTCAGTGTTCAGTAGGGCTGTCCACACACAGCCTGCAGAATATCTCTAGGAATAATAAAAACCAACTGTGTATTTTTCATCCAGGTCTCGTGATGAGGGTGAGGATGAACTGGTCCACACCCCTGCCCCCAAGTGGCTCCCTGGGTAACAAACTGAGGAAACCCTGGAATCCTGGGAAGTTCTAGATTCACATGGGTGAAGAAGTTTTCTCTCACTTAGCAAATGTCTTCAGAAAACCCAGGACGTGAATGAGGGCAGTGACCCTGTGAGTCAGGGCTTCTCTCTCCAGTGTTGAGCTCTTTCTCTAGAGTATTTACCCAGCAACACTCCCTGACCTCAGATAAAGCAAGGTCAAGAGAAATAAAATAAAACAAAACAGAAAGTCCACTCACTAATAGGGGACTAGAAATCAATATAAGAATAATAAAACTAAACCAACATCAGGGCTTCCCCGGTGGCTCAGCAGTTAAGAATCAACCTGCATTGCAGGAGATGCAGGTTCAATCCTTGGGTCGGGAAGATCCCCTGGAGGAGGAAATGGCAACTCACTCCAGTATTCTTGCCTGGAGAATCCCATGGACAGAGGAGCCTGGAGAGCTACAGTCCATGGGGTTGCAAAGAGTCAGATATGACTGAAGCGACCTAGCCACGCACCCAACGTCAGGCATCTCACAGGAAGGGATTATTTGCAATTGACCCAGTTCAGTTACATCAACAGTTATATCAGGTGAGGAGAAATTTCAGAATAGGTATAACACGAAATCCAGTCCCTTCTCTCCTAAAGGTGTATCAGAATCATTTTCCATCTTTTAATCCTTATTAAAAGCAAAACAAAATAAAATAGCGATAACAGCAACAAAAAAGGGAGACAAAGATAACGGGTCTCCATGTGCACGACCTAACTGGTCTGAAGTCATCACAAAACCAGTGAACAACCTGCTGTGAAAATGATGGGCTGGAATGACTGGTCTGGGCCACCTGACTTGAAGGAATAGACAGTGGTTCACTCTGGATGATTCTAAGAGGGTGCAGGCTGAAGTTTAACTTGGCAATTACCGGAGAAATTTAACCTTAAGAAATGAGTCATCATGCAAATTAATATTGGAAAATTATTTACTCAAGGGGAATGTTAAAACTCTGGAAAAGAACTTTAGAAATTAGCTTCAAGCAACGGGGTGCCAACCAGCACCTGTTTATGGCATTTTTAGTGCCTTCTCATGCAAAGTACTATGTAGTTTCCCAACTTAAAACCAAATTTTGCCCCTGAGTAACCTTGGGTGACTTACCGCAAACAATCTCTGTGAGCCCTTGTTGCTTTATATGGAAGTGTCCAAGTCAGGGGGTCATCACGTGACAGTTTGCAGGAAAGAACTCCATTGAAATGGAAGTCTTATGGTTATTACCCCAGCTCACTCCCACCAAGCTCTTCCTGGGCTCAGAGTCCCATCCAGATGCTTCAGATGGTCCCCTCTGCTGAAGCTCTTCTCTCTCTCTTTTTAAAAATTATTATTGAAATATAATTGATTTATAGTATTATGTTGGTTTCAGGTGTATGGCAAAGTGATTCAGTTATATATATATAGATTTTCAGACAGTTTTCCATTATAGGTTATTACAAGATATTATAACATAGCTTCCTGTATTGTACAGTAAATCCTTGTTGCTTATCTATTTTATTCTTTTATTATTCACTTATTTTGACTGTGCTGGGTCTTTGTTGCTGCACTGGCTTTTCTCTAGTTGCGGTTCCCGGGCTCAAGAGCACAGGCTCAGTAGTTGTGGCGCACAGGCTTGGTAGCTCCGCAGCACGTGGGATCCTCTTGGATCAGGGATTGAACCCACGTCTCCTGCACTGACAGGCAGATTCTTTACCAGCTGAGCTACCAAGGAAGCCTGTATATGTTCATGCTGCTGCTGCTGCTACTGCTAAGTTGCTTCAGTCGTGTCCGACTCTGTGCGACCCCATAGACGGCAGCCCACCAGGCTCCCCCGTCCTTGGGATTCTCCAGGCAAGAGCACTGGAGTGGGGTGCCTTTGCCTTCTCGAGTATATGTTCATAACTACCCCTAATTTACTCCCCCCCTTTCCCCTTTGGGCTTCCCTTGTGGTCCCACCTACAGTGTGGGAGACCTGGGTTCGATCCCTGGGTTGGGAAGATCCCCTGGAGAAGGGAAAGGCTACCCACTCCAGTATTCTGGCCTGGAGAATTCCATGGACTGTACAGTCCATGGGGTCACGAAGAGTCGGACACAACTGAGCAACTCACTTTCCCCTGCGGTAATCAGAAGTGTGTTTTTAATGTCTATGAGTCTGTTTCTGTTTTGTAAATAGATTCACTTGTATTACTTTTTAGGTTCCATGTATAAGTGAGATCATATAATATTTATCTTTGACTTATTTCAGTTAGTATGATAGTCTCTAGGTCCATCCATTTTGTGCAAATGGCATTATTTCATTTCTTTTTATGGCTGAGCAATATTCCATTGTGTGTGTATGTATGTATATTCCACTGTGTGTGTGTACGTATATATATATATATATATATATATATATATATATATATACACGTATATATATGGGGGCTTCCCAGGTGGCACTAGTGGTAAAGAACCATGTGCCAATACAATGCGGGAGACATAAGAGACATGGGTTTGATCCCTGGGTTGGGAAGATCTCCTGGAGAAGGAAATGGCAACCCGCTCCAGTATCCTTGCCTGGAGAATCCCATGGACGGAGGAGCCTGGCGGGCTACAGTCCATTGGGTCGCAAAGAGTCAGACACGACTGAGTGATTAAGCACAGCACAGGATTGCTGGATCATATGGTAGTTCTATTTTAGTTTTTTAAGGAACCTCCATATGATTTTCCATAGTGGTTGCACCAATTTTTATTCCTGTCAACAGTGTAGGAGGGTTCCCTTTTCTCCACCCCCTCTCCAGCATTTGCTATTTGTAAGCTTTTTGATGAATGGCTGTTCTGATCAGTGTGACGTGGTACCTCATCATAGTTTTGCTTTCTGCTAATAATTAGTGACACTGAGCATCTTTTCATGTGGCTCAGACTCTCCTCTCCCTTCTCCATGGGTCTAAATGCTACTTTTCCCTAAAGACCAGATTTATATCCTACTGCTTCCTCCAACTAGCTGTAGCCTCTCCCTGCTGTGAACGCCCACAGAATGTTGTCTGTGCAGATTTCACGTCATGTGTCATGTTGGGCCCTGCGTGGCCACCGTTTGGTGTGAATGTTTTATATTCTCTACCACTCTGCAGGCTCCTTAAGGGCCAGATCTTCTCTCCTACAGGTCACCTAGCCCAGAGACTCTCACAGAGCACACATACAATTCCCTGTTGAATGTTTTGTCCACTTTTCAGGCTGATCAGTGCAGCAAGTCTCCCTTACATGACTTAGGTGTTTTAGGAAGGTTGATACAGCTCAGAGTGCAGGCTGGAACCAGGCTGGGCTGAAGATATTTGCAGGAGGGTAGCTCTCATGGGTTTGGGCTAATAAAGGTCCGTAAAGGAAGCTATAAAGTAAAAGAACTTAATGTGACAATCTTTGTAAGAATGGAGTTGTCCAAAATTGTGTTTTTGTAAGTGTAGTGGTTACCTAAAATTGTTGTTTGACTGAAGATGTTATAGACCCTCCACCCACCACCACCCATATTTGTTTTGCTTCTGAGGGTTGAGAAAATTATAGATGTCTCTCTTTCCCAGACATCCAGTTTTATTCTCCAGAGGCAACCCATGTGGAATATCTATGTATTCTTAGAGATAGTCTTTGAATATAAAAGTATCTGCATATATTCTCCTTTCCCCGACATTTTTGGTACAGATGATAACCATGTGTGTTACAAACTATCCTTCACTTTGCTTTTTTCACTTAACATATATTCATAACAATATAAAAAGTTTCTCTAAGAACTAACTCCCTTTCATTTTTGACAACTGCATAGTATTCCATTGTATGGCTATACCGCTATTTACTTTAGTGATGTTCTCTGTTGATGAACACTGAGGTCTTGCTATTATTAATAGTGCTACAATGAATAACCTTGTGAATATATTGTTTCATGTGTATGTGAGAAAACATGTGTTTGATAAGTTCTTGCAAATAGAATTGCTTGAACAAAGGTGGGTTCATTTCTATGAATACTGCCAAGTCACACATGACACTCCTATCAGCTCATGAACTGGACTGTTTCCCCACACCCTCACTCACAAAACTGCCAACAGGGTGTATTATCAAAATCTTTGATCTATGCCTGTCTGAAAGTAAAAAAAAAAAAAAAAAAAAAACATTGTTAGATGATATACTTTGAAGTTGCTTTTCTGTTATGTATCAGGTTATGTGCACTTTCCTATACTTAAAATCGATTTTTATATCTTTTCCTGTGAGCTGTCTGTTCATATTCTTTGTCATTTTTCTGCTGTGGTTTGATCTCTTTTTGCAATACTTTTTTATGTACTGGGAAAATTAGAATTGCAAATTTTTTCATTGCTTGTTATAAATCACTCTAGATGACTTAGTAAACCATAGTATTGCTACTTTATTTACTTGAAAAGTATAGTTACCTTCTTAAAAAAGAAAACTGCATAAATTACATATTCCTGATTGCTTAACTTCCCTTGTCAGATGCAAAACATCTTATTAAACAATGGTTGAAATAGTCAAGAAACGCAGAACACCTATACTATACACTGCAAGGAACAGACAAGTAGATTTAAAAATTCATAATCTAGCAAGTTGGAATTGATGGACCAGGAAGATGATGGGAACTGGGGAGAAAGATCTGGACAGAGTATATTTAGGTGCAGTGAGGATGGAGTGGGAATCCCTTTCAATGTCTGGAAGAGAAACTGCATGAAGCAGGTGAGTGTTGATGAATCCCAGGGGGTCAGGGGCAGCGTGGTGATCTGTGGGTTGTGCCAGTCACAGGCAAGACCTTAAAGAGGTTAAGGTAATGCAAATGTGCCCAGTGTTAAGAAATCAAAGCCCTGTGCCTGGAAGGACCAGTTTTCTCACCTGCAAATGCCTCGTGCCTCTTGTGTGACTGGGAACATAAGTAAATCTGTGCCTTCTTCCCCTGCCATCCCTAGTCCAAACCCTTCCCTGGGGCCCCTAGACTAGACTTCTAGAAGCCCCAAAGTAGTGCTGAAGGTGTAGGTAAAAGTTACCTTGGGGGTAAGGGCTGCAACCTCAGGCTACCACACCTTGCTCTTAAGTTCCTGCCTTGGGTCCCATGCCCCCTCTTACAAATGCTAATAGAAAGGAAAGAAGAGGCGAATGAATTTGTTCTTCTCTAAAGAGTAGGACTAGCTGGCAGAGGTTAGGGCTGCGAGGACGGTGGGTCTCGACACCCACAGAGCTTAAGGAGGCCAATGCCAAGTGCAGAACAAGAATCAGTTATCCAGTACAGTAGCAGTCAGCCACACTTTTTGGTAATTGTTACAGCGACAAGTCATTGAGCGCTTTTCACTGATTAAGTGGCTTAGCCTGTTTGGTGAATTCATATCCCAGCCCTGCAGAAATTCTGTGGTCAGACCTGAGATGCTGGGAGTCTGATTTTTGTAAGATCTAGGAATGCGTCCTTCCCAGCTCCTCAATTTCTGAGTTTCATATGTTCCTTGTCTGTCGTTATTGTTTAGTCACTAAGTCACATCTGACTGTTTGTGACCCCGTGGACTGTAGCCCATCAGGCTCTTCTGTCCATGGGATTTCCCAGGCAAGAATACTGGAGTGTGTTGCCATTTCCCTCTCCAGGGTCTAGGTTTCACAAATGTGGATACAAATGTAGATCAAATTCCAGCTTGGATGCATCGAGTATTAGAATAGTCAAAGAAATCTTCAAGTGTACTGTCAAGAGCATTAATAAACAACTTGCTTCCATAACAACATGATAATGGCCTATTGGTCATCTATTTCTATCAGATACTGTGCATCCATTCCAAGTCTCCCAGTTGTTCACAGAAGATATGTCATTCTCTTTTCATAGATGAAGTGACCTGAACTTAGAAAGTAACTGCTGATATCATGCAGCTAGTGAATGACAGAACTTGAATTTGGACCGTTTCATCTAAACTCAAAGCCTGATCACTCATTTCTGCCTTCAGCTCATTTCCCACTGCCAAGGATGCTTTTCTAACTCGCCAGATTTAGAGTTCTGTAGACCCTGAGGATTGCTCCAGTTCTCTAAATTCACAAGACTAGGTCTTGATCTAAATGATAAACACTGTTCTCAAGGTGCTGACAGCCTCATAAATGAGAATAATTACCTGCTTGATGCAAACTGGAGAACACACACCTACAATGAACTGCTGAACCGTAGGTTCTGCAAAGGGTGTAGGAAGCATCGGGAATGATACCATGAACTGAAATCACTGGGGAAGGAGAGAGGTTCTATTTTGGATCTTTTGAGCCTTTGGAAAGGCTAAAAAGAAAGAAGAGGTTAATTTCACCTCCTGGCAATGTGGTAGACTAGACATCCTAGGAAATCTCCCCATTTAATACAGCTAAACCATCTGGAATCAAAATTCCTTTGAAATGCATCACTGAGTTTGGAAAAAGGTAAGAGTTGCTGGTGCTTTTGATAGTCCTTGTGGTTTAGAGCAGGAATTAGCAAACATCTTCTGTAAAGCGCCAGATAGTAAATATTTTTGGGTTTCAGAGCCCATGTGGTTCTCTGTTCCAACACCTCAATGCTTTGTAGTGTGAATGCAGTCAGAGATCATACATAAGCAACAGGTGTAGGAGGGCTTGACCGGCAGTAAACTGGAATTGAGCCTTGGGCCATTCTTTGCCAATCTCGGATCTGGGGTCTTAGAGTTGAATGTCTGTTATGAATCTTCTGATCTTGAGCCCATACAAGGTAAGAAGATAGAATGGACACAACCCTCATACACACAAAACAAGATCCCCAGGGAAAGTATGGTCTAGGAGAATGTGGTCCCTGGCAAAGAAAAACAGAGAAACTTGTCTTATCAGGTTGGGCTCTGGATTAAAAAAAAAATGAAAGCTGTTTCCTTTGTGAATTGTATTACTGTAGGTAGTCTCACCTGGGATTGGGGTTTAACTTTATACTACCTCTATCATACAGCTAACTATAAGCTACAAAGTTAGTTTGAAGTGGTTCTTGATTGGTAGTGGCCTGGGGCACCTTACCAAAAGTGAGTTCATAACCCCAAATTACAAACCACACAAAGGAACAAGGCTCTGTGAGGAAGAGTCTGTAGAAACACCACAGAAAACAGCAGGCTCATTCGCTCAAAGATCTGCTGTATTGCAATGATTGGTTACAGAAAAACTAAAGAAATAAGAAGACTGAAAAAGAGAATGGAAAACATTTCAGGCAAGGGGAAGAAGAGACACAAAGTTTCAGTGATGGGAATGGAAGCATACTTCAGGACAAGGAGGTAATAGTTCTGGATGGGGTTGATATGAGGGCAGTAATGAATGAATGAATGAACAAAACGTTTGTTAAACTTGTAGTGTACTGGGTACTAGTGGTGGAGATGAATGAGAGACACAGGCCCTGACCTCAAGGAGATTCCAGTCTAGGAGAATCAGGTAAATAAATAAAGCCCACGAAATGTGATACCAGCTTCAAGGAAGGAAGGTACGAAGTAAAGCAGAGGCCAAGGACCATGTCCCATCTACCCCAGGAAGCCAGAAGCGGTTTCCTGGAGGACCTTACACTTGAATCAAGCTCTGAAGGGTCTGCAGGAGTCTGGACTTCATTCTGTAGTCAATGGGGAACAATATGACCAGTCTTACAGCTTAAAAAGATAATTATGGCTGCAGTACAGTGAGTAGAATGGAGAGGGAAGAAATGAGAGACAGGCAGACCCAACATGAGGCTGAATAGTCATCCAAAGATAAGGCAGACATGCAGATGAATTTGGGAGATGTTTTAGAATTTTGTCCATTTGGGGGTAACAACTAGTCTTGACACAAATTTAAATGGTTGTCTCCCCACTGATGACCCTGTAACCCTATACCACCTCCTCCCTGCTGCTTCTGGGGACTTCCAGGGTTGCCTTGAAGGTGCTGGTGAATGACTGTGCCCCCTGCGTGATTACTCCATGTCCCCCCCTCCCCACCCTCCTCCCGGGAGCTTCTGCTTCCACAGGCTGGGAGCTGTGACCTAGGTGGGAGGGAGTGAGGTGTCTCTTCCTTTTTCTTCAGTGTTAAGTGTCCTGGACGAGAGCTGCTCATTTTCTAATGATTATACAGTTTTCATAAAATGGTCCTTTGAGTTGTTATGCAGAGACTCACTGCTCTCCAGGTGACTCAGAGGAGAATGGGGAAGGGAAGTCGGCTTTCCAGAGCCCATCTTCCTGGTGTCCCTCACTTCTGAAAACCCAGCCCACTGTGACGGGCTCCTTCTTCCCCTAGGACTTCCTGCAAGAGCTAAAGCAGGGGCCTAGAGTTGAGGGATGGAGCTGATTCTCCCAAGATGTTTCCTAGCCTCCAGGCAACGGGCTTTGCTGAGTCATCTCAACCTTTCTGCCAGAGACGAGAGCACAGAGATCCAAGTGCATCCGTTCAATACAGGGTTTAGAGCTTTGAGTCATCATGGGCTAGGTAGTGTGGGCAGGGAGGATGCTGGAAAGGTCTCAGGAGTCACGGGAGGTCATTGAAGAGACCAGGCAAGAGCTTTAATACCTTCCCAGTGGGTCTATTTCTCCCCACATGTCAGTGTTTCTCCAAGAGTAGACTGGTTTATATCAGCTTCTGAATTACATACAGACTTGGCTCAAATGTTCAATTTGGGGGCCCTTATCTGAATCAGAAGCCCTGGTGAGTGGGGCTTGGGAAACTTGCAACTTTAAATAGTGCTCCCTGGGTGATAGTTTGAGACACTGCACACATTCCTGTAATTGGGCCCATATGTCTTCTCTTTAGGTAGACTGAAGGCTCCTGAGTGTAGGTCCTATGTCTAAGGCTCTTCTTGTCTGCCCGCTACACACACAGACAATTGGCTGCTGTACAGTATAGATTCACCAAAGTTGAGTGCAATGATAAAATGCTGACGGATGGACCCTGCTTATACTCTGCCCCCTCCAACAAGACATCTGATACTCATTCATTCCTTCATTATGCTTTTATTTTGCGAATACTTATTAGTGCTGTCTCAAGACAAGTCCCTGGGCTAGGCGCTGAGTCCCGAGACAAGGAAAGCGACAGAGAGGCAGAGACTCCGGAGGAGGGAGCCAGGGGTTTGCAATGATGGGAGTGAGACTTCTTGGAAGAAAATCTTTTCCCAGAACAGGGAAGGTGAAAATCCCTTAGGAGGCTTTCCTCGGATGAGTTATAATTTCTGCATTGCTCTCTCTCTCCAAATGAAGAAAGACATCTCAATTCCTTCCTAATTCCCCAGCTTCAGGGCGCAGCGGGCAGTTTGAAGACTCCTGGAGTCAGGAGATAAAGGGAAACATTATGTTCCACTGGGTCCCGTTTTATGTTTATACCATCAACACGGGGCTTGGGGCTTCCCCGTTTCTCTTTCCCTCCGCCAAGGTCACCAGGAAGCCTGTGGGCTCTTTGATGTTCAAAAGACGTGCCTGGTCCTCTGTCTTGAGTGTGCTGCTGGCCGCCGTTCCCCATTCAAGTCGGGGCAGAGGGGGATCCTCTTTCTGGGGCAGATCCAGGGCCCTTAGGAGGAGGACAAGCATGTTCTTTTATGACTGCGCCCCCTGTGTTTCTGGGTCTCAAATGGAGTTTTTGACCTTTCCTCATTTCCCTCCTCTCAACTTTATTCCTGATCAGAAACCATCTGCTGAGTTCTGGCTGTACGCAAGTAGCAAGACATGCAGGAAGCCAGCAGACCCTCAAGTTTAGGCAAAACTCATGAGGCCACCCTGAGCATGTATCTCCAAAGCACAGACCATCAGGAATCTTAGACCAGCAGGTGCCCACAATCCCATGAAGGAGCAAAAAGCAGGGTGGGGAACCACCCACCCCATCTCCATTAGTTAAATCATTTCACACTGTTTCTAGGCTGTCCCTGTGTCATATGATGCCCGGGGTCTACATCTCCAGCAGTTGTAACCAGAGGCCCCTCTTGGGTACCAGTGAAGACTTGAGACTTGGCCGGCTTAGCAGAGATGCTTTGGCCGCTCCCCTGGCCGGGCCACAGCAGGAGCAGGAGACAGCTGAGCAGGCGCTCATCCCTGAGAGGAGCATGGTATAAGGAAGGGAGGGTACTGGTCAGCTTGCATCCCCTGATCCTCAGGGAGGTGGATTCAGAGCAAGAATATATCTGTAACAGGGGAGGCAGGGATGTCACAGCATCCTCAGAAAGAGGTGCAGAGCTGGCCTCAAAGACAAAGGAACACAGTTTGGGAACTGGAACTGTGCAGCTCTAGTCACCAGGTTGCATTCTGCCTTCCGCCCGCTGCTCGCCGTCCTTGTGATTTCCTGGTCCCCACGGTTCTGGTGACGCAGAATGTCTTCCTCTCCACTTCCGGCACACAGGTGACTACCAACAGACCACCACCCTCCATCCTTTATGTGTTTTATTCTGCTGTCTCAGGTCAGCTGCTCCTCCCAACACTGCTCACTCTTGGGCCCTCATGGTTTGTCTTCTTTCTGTGTGTTTTTTTGCGTCCCCATCCCCCACAAACCTAGCTATTGACTCTCTTTCCTGTCTTTTCTGTTAAAGTCCAATAGAAGGAGCATTTGACTGGATGAGTGAATTGTCATTGTCCTTTCTGAGCCGTGCACTTTGGGCTGAGCTGCTTCATGGGCAGCTGGTCAACCTGTTGACTGGCCAACTGAGAAAGCTAGAGGCAGGGCTCACCCCTGCTCCATTCAGCTCAGCCAGAGGTAATAATGACCTCACCAGGACAGTGCATTTGAGAAAGCATCTCAGGCTTGTTCTCCATATGAATGTGTTGCATTGAGCAGTTTTCTTAAGAGGGGACCATGGTTACAGCCGCCATTTTGAAGAACGGTCTGCTTAGTGCGGTGGGTTTGGGGGGAAGACAGACAGACCTGGGTTTGGATTATTGCTCTAGTTAGCAGCTGTACCTTGGGAAGTTTACTTCCGATCTTTCCAAGCTCATTTCCACACTGTAGTGATGTGTAGGTTAGGGACAGATTATGAAAAGTAACACCCTAAATAGCTTTTATATGGCAGCTGTATCGGTCTGTCTGATTCTGGATTTCCACGTCACTGACTTTCACATCATTTTGGCATCAGGAGCCCGTTTCTTGATTCAAGCCCCATGGTTCCTACCATGCCAACACTGGTGGCGAAAAGAAGAATAAAGTAGGTGTAGAAAAAGCGTCATTAAGAAACATTCAGAATACATCCTTGATTGTGTTGTAAGGTCTTATCTGAGTCTGACTGGAAATATTAGGCAAGATTTAAGATGTTTCCTCTAGTAGTTCAACAAGAATGACTTTAGTTGTTATATCGGAAATGAGAAACCAGACAAGTTTTCTTCTCTAGTCTCCTTCAATTAATTGATTTAAGAACATCTGCAATACCTTTGTGTAAGACTATCTGAGTAAAGACTTCGGGGAACAATGCAGGCTGTGTAGAGATACATCTACACAATAAAACCAGATCCGCAGTCAGAAACCCTAAGGTCTGGTTATCAGTGTTTAGCAATTAATTGGCTTAGAGTCGTGATTGATGCCCAGGGAGCCATAATCAGCTGCAATCAGGAGAGATCTAGAGAAGAAGCAGGTCAAAACCAAGACATTCTTCCCTAGATATGATCATTGAGAAAGAAATATGGGTGATTAGCCTCGGCATCTTGATCACCTCCCTTGGCTAGTCTGGCACAAACCCACTCCTCCCCCTGCCTTCTTCTTCATTTCAGGATTAAATCCAGGCTACCAGACAGAGCGTCTAGCCAAATCTTTCATGTGAAGAATTCCTGGATAAACTGCATACAGTACAGCCCAGTCTTCTGGATATCAACATGATTTCCCACAAAAGGAAGCCCTGTGAGCAGATAGCTCATGTGGATCACTGATGGACGGCTTGACTTGCATCAGGCAGCAACTCTCTGCACCCGTTTTGAGACCCTGGGACCAGGTTTCATGAAGCTTCTGTAATGGATTATCCTGAAGGAACAGATCAAGGTGGCCCTCCAGCATCAATGTCCCCATGGAAGTTTTTTTTGACGGTGACCTAGGATTCGTAGTGTCACAAGGCTCCAAGTCTTAGGAACTCATGCTAATCACTTAGGCTTGTTGACAAATAGGGCATCAGAAGCACTGATATCTCTGATCACATGAGTAAGAGTATACATTAATACATGTAGATTAGATGGATAGGTAGATACAGAGAGAGCTATGTCACATTTTAGAAAACGTGCTTGCTTTGGTAGAGATGTGTTTTGGTAGAAAATATTTTTCCAGTAGGTGACAAAGCCTACAGGGGAGAGAATTCTTTTTCCAGAAGGCCATGATGGTGATTTTTAGTAGTAATAGTGGAGGCATAAAAATGAGAAGCTACAAGAACCTTCTTTTCAGTTTGCTGTAGAAGAGATAAATCACAAATCGCTAGGCCCTGAGGAGGTGAACCCCAGACTGTACAGACTAAGAGACAACATGGAAAATTCTATTGAAAGCCCTCTTTTCCCACTTAGATTCCTGATGGATGGAAGGAGTTGGGAACATCTTTATTTTACACTGATTTATCGATGCAACAAATATTCCTAGAGCAGTATTATTAAGAATTGTTGTAAGTGTTGAGAATTCAGAAGCAAGACAGAAATTTGCCTGTTAATGGAAATTTAGACAAAATATCCAGTTTTTCCCATGACAGATAGTGCTGTTTGAACATTTTGCACTTCCTCTGAGCCTATAGAGAAACTTGTGTTTCTCTATGATAGATTGTTAGAAATGGAATAGCTGGGTTACAGAGTTCGTACATCTTCAGCTTGACTATATATATCCCTAAATCCATCTGTAAAGTGGTTGTTCAGATTAAATTCCTGAAAAAAGATATGAGTTCCTGTTACTCCATATTATTGCCGATTCATCACATTGTCAGACACTGTAAGTTACGCATTAGTATTTCACTGTGGTCTTTTTTATTTCCTTGACTGCTGATGTGGTTGGGCATTTTTCATACATTTATTGGTCATTTGGATTTTCTTTTTTCAGATTCTCTCTGGAGGAATTTGTCCTACTTTGTTCACCCTTTCCTGTTTCCAGAAGGGTGAATACTTTCTCTGTCATGGAATATGCTATGCTAAGTCACTTCAGTTGTGTCCTACTCTGTGTGACCCCATAGACGGTAGCCTACCAGGCTCCACCGTCCCTGGGATTCTCCAGGCAAGAACACTGGAGTGGGTTGCCATTTCCTTCTCCAATGCATGAAAGTGAAAAGTGAAAGTGAAGTCGCTCAGTCGGGTCTGACTCTTAGCAACCCTATGGACTGTTGCCTACCAGGCTCCTGCATCCATGGGATTTTCCAGGCAAGAGTACTGGAGTGGGGTGCCAGAATAAGTTTCCATAAATATCTGGATGTGTTTCTGGACTGTCTGATCCCTTGTATATCTCTCTCTTCCTGTACCAACACTTCTCTGTCTTGATTAATATAGTTTAGGACTTGCCTGGTGGGCCAGTGGTTAAGAATCCACCTGCCAATGCAAGGGACAAGGGTTCGATCCCTGGTTCGGGAAGATTCCACATGCTTTGGGGCAACTAAACCCAAGTGACACAACTACCGATTCGGCACGCTGGAGCCCATGCTCTGCAACAAGAGGAGGCGCTGCAGTGAGGAGCCCGTGCACCACAGCTAGAGAGTGACCCATCTGCTACTAGAGAAAACCCACGCACAGCAATGAAGACCCATGGCAACCAAGAAGAAATAAGTATGCTTTTAAAAAGCAATATTAAGTCATCCTAAATCACTTTGGTCTATCCTTAGAACACAAGTATGAATTAACATTGTAAAATTTGTTAATATATTTTACATCAGCAAATGCAATGAGAAAAGCCATATGTATTAGTCTGTGAGGGTTGCCGTTATGGAATACCACAGACTGGGTGGCTTAAACAGTGGTACTTAATATTCTCACAGTTCTGAAGGCCAGAAGTCCAAGACCAGAGTGGGAGCAGCTGTGGTGTGTCCTGAGAGCCCTCTCCTTGGCTTGCAGTTGCCCCATTCTTGCTGCTTCTTCAAGATAATTGCTCAGTGCCTGTGCACCTCTGGTGTCTCTCTGTGGGTCCTAAGCTCCTCCTCTTACAAAGTTTACCAGTCAGAGTAAAGTAGGGCCCATCCGAATGGAAGCATCACTGGCCATCCTTCCTGGCAGCTCTTGTCAGTGTCAGCCTCCTCTGCTCAGCCCTGTCCTGGATGGTGGAGCTTTTGCATGGTTTTTACATGTGAATGGAACAAAAGAAGGACTTCAGCCCCACTCAGGCTGGCCTATCTCCCCTGGAGTGCCCCTTCTCATCCTTCCCTCCCATCCACAGCCCGGCTCCAACCTCATCCCTTTCAGGTGACCCTGGACCACAGCAATCTCGGCACCCTCTCCTAAATGCCTTGAAAGTTTCTTGTCTGCATTATTCCTTTACTTTCCACCATATATGTTTCCTGATGTCACGTCTTCTTCTTTTTTTTTTTTTTTTAAACTCAGGACTTTATTATCCCAAGTACAAAGGGCAGGTCTTCACAAAACAAGCGGGAAAGTTCTGATGGCAGGGAGGGGGGCCTCTACTTGCAAGCAATGTGTGGGTTTTGTGAGACTATGGTGACCGAGTACTTGCACAGGAGCATCTTTGAGATGCAGTGGTCCTTGTTGACTGGCTTGGACTTCTTGCCCTTGCCACTCTTGGGGACCTGGGTCCACATCTCCTGCAAATTCTCTCACATGTGTTGAACGCTCTCACCCAGCCCAGGAGCATTCTGTTGTTCTGGAGGTTGATGAGCCCTTGGGTGTTGTTTTTGACCGACTGCGTGAGCACAGAGAGTGGCCCCAAGTTCAACTCCTCCTCCTCCCACTCCTGCAGCTCCTCCAGGGTCACCTGCCTCCCAGGCTTGTTGAGAAGGCTCACGGTGGTGGCCATGCCCTCTAGTCACTACCATCCGCAATGCTTTGACCTTTCGAAGAGAGAGCAAGGGAGAGCCCACGTGTTCTATTGTTAATTTAGCTGCTTGTAATGATAGGTTTTCTGTGTTCATTATGTAGTAGGTCTTCTCAGAGTAGAGATCAGATTCTTACATGGTCCACAGTAAGTGTTCATAGTAGTTATTCAATCAGTACTGCTTGAACGTATGTATGAAGGCATTCATAAATGAACCAATGGGTGAATGAAATATAAGGAGACCGTACACACCCTAGCTTTGGGGGTGCTTCTTGGCAATGGCTTGGTACTCAAGGCTGGAAAAAGTGCCAGGACTCCTCGGAGCCCTGAGCACATGTAATTACTACCCTGTGGATGAGGTTTCTGCCTAGCATCCATCTAGGGCTTGCTTTGCTAAGGAATTCATCGTGTCATTAACTCTGCCTCCCTCCCAAGGGTAAATGGGATCCCTGACACCGGGGTCCTCATGACCCTCAGCTTAGTGAGTGAGCAGAGCTCCATGTTTACTCAAATCCTGTCTCCGAGCAGCCAGTAGTGAGGCGCTGATTAACAGCTCTTACTGTACATGGCAGCGGCCCTCAATCACTTCCACATGCCCTGACTTCATGTTCTATTGTTTCAGCCGCTAATTTTCAAAATCCCCTAGACAAGATCTCTGCTCCGAAACATGTGTTTTGGAGCTGTTCCTTTCTGCTGTGCGCGGCTACAAAACTTACATGTGGTTTAATTCAACAGCAGGGCGGAAAGGGAGACGTGTGCATAATTTTTCTCCCTCCTCTCCTCCTCTGAGTCCCGTTTCTGCCAAAGCCTTTGGCCAGGATCCAGAAATGGCACATTCAATAATACCCAATGTGTTTGGGTAATATTTCATAATTACATCGTTGTTGGGAAAATTGTTGCCTTGAGAGTAATTCCTATGCACAAACAGAAAGTCGGAGGCCCACGTGTCCCTTCGCGCTCCCCCCCCTGCTAGCAGGGAGAGGGAGGCGAGGAGGCAGAAGAGAAGAAAGAAGGGAGAAGAGGAAGGAGAGAGGAATATGAAATTTGTCTGTTTGGCTCTCATAAGGGGACGCATTAGAGAAGATTTATAACATGGTGAAGGATGAATATTAACAGCTTTTAGGAATCCCGCCAATTCTATGCTTGGAACTGATTTTCTTCAGAAGGTAAATAAAAAAACCCCACATCTAGGTTTCCAGAAGATGGAGGGGTAGATGATGCTGTTGACTGGAAACTTAGGAGATGGCCCGTGTTCTGCCCACACTGCATTCATGAGCAAGCCCCAGTGATGGCTGGTCAAACATGGCGCCTTCAGGTAGCCACTCTTTCCAGGCTCACCATCTGCCTGGAAGCTGGTTTCTGAGGTTCCAAGGAAGCGAATGCACAGTTAGGAGGCCCAGAGGAAAGGCTCTGGGATGTGGAGGGAAGGAGGGCTGGTAGAATGCCAGGTTAACCTGGGGAGTCTGGTTAAATGGCGATTTCTCAGCTGTGACCTCCAGGGTCTGTCTCAAGAGCAGCTTCTCCCCAGGTTGTGTAGAAAACACTGGGGAGTGTTCAATCAGCATACAGTTTCCATGTCTTCCCATCAGGAGCTTCTCTGCACGCCTGTAACTGATGTTTTTGGAAAAGTCTTGTGCAGACCTTCCCTCTAAGTGCCTTTCATTTTAGATCTAAACTCTTGGTATGAGATGCCAGCTCAGTCCCTGCAAAGATGCCATCACCCCGAAGAAGAGACCCCTGCCCAGGGCAGCCACCTAGACGAATGCTCTCCAGGGACCACTGCAGAGCCTGGCAATGAAGAGGCGACCACAGTCCATGGCGTTTGGCCTCAGAGGTCGCTGATGGGTTATTCTCGAGTGCTGACTTGAATTGGTGACAGTAGCCAATGTGCTTGTCTTCCTGACATTTCCAAGCAATTTGGGATGGATCATTCATGCAGTTTTAGCCAAGAGGAGGTTTTGGTTATGGCCCAAGATGTCATTGATTAAGAACAAAACAAGTAAAGATCACATTGAAAGCACTATACCCGAATGACCATCATCAGTGGCCAATCTTCTAAAACAAAGCAAAGTCAAACCTCCAAACAAAGTAAGCCACCATCTACGAGGCAGCATCTCCTGGTGCCCTCTGAGGATCTCTGCTTCCCACAACACCTCTATCCAATTGGATGGTAAATTCCAAGAAGGCAGGTGTCCTGGCCAGTCTTGCTCTTTATTAAATTCCTAGTAGCTAGTACTGGAATGGAGAAGGCAATGGCACCCCACTCCAGTACTCTTGCCTGGAAAATCCCACGGACAGAGGAGCCTGGTGGGCTGCAGTCCATGGGGTCGCTGAGGGTCGGACACGACTGAGCAACTTCACTTTCATGCATTGGAGAAGGAAATGGCAACCCGCTCCAGTGTTCTTGCCTGGAGAATCCCAGGGACAGGGGAGCCTGGTGGGCTGCCGTCTATGGGGTCGCACAGAGTCGGACACAACTGAAGCGACTTAGCAGCAGCAGTACTGGAATATAGTAGTCCCTTAAAAAATTCCTGATGAACAAGTTTGCACATTAAAAATAATTAATTAGAAAAGAAACCAGTGGACCTAGAGACTGTCATACTGAGCGAAGTAAGTCTGACAGAGAAAGAGAAATATCATGATATCTCTTATATGTGCAATCTGAAAAGAAATGATACAAATGATCTTATATTTACAGAACAGAAACAGAACTCATAGAGAATGAACTTATGGTTGCCAGGGGGAAGAATGTGAGGAAGGGATAGTTAGGGAGTTTGGGGTGGACATGCACACATTGCTATATTTAAAATGGATAATCAACAAGGACCTACTGTATAGTACAGGGAACTCTGCTCAGCATTATGTGGCAGCCTGGATGGGTGGGGAGTTTGGAGGGAAAATGGACACATATATACGTATGGCTGAGTCCCTTTGCTGTCCACCTGAAAGTGTGACCACACTGTTAATTTGCTACACTCCAATATAAAATAAAAAGTTTTTTTTTGTTTGTTTAAAAAAAGAAAAGAAACCAAGCAAGCAAACAAAACCAACACAACCAGGGACTAAGATCTGAAGGGGAATTTTCAACTTCATTTAAAGAACAGTATGGAGCCAGGCTGGGCTTCCCTGGTGGCTCTGATGGTAAAGAATCCACCTGCAATGGGATTCAGTCCCAGAGTCAGGAAGATCCCCTGGAGAAGGAAATAGCAATCCACTCCAGTATTCTTGCCTGGGAAATCCCATGGACAGAGGAGCCAGAGGGCTACAGGCCACTGGGTCTCAGAGTTGGACATGACTGAGCAACATAGGAGCTGGGTTAAGTACCATTCTGCTCTGCTTGTGTGTAACTTGCCCTCCAATCTATGTGTGGGTGGGACGGTCTGTTTTCCCCTCCAACCTGAGAATATTTCTAAACGTTAATATCATTAACCTTCACGAACCTTAGCTGTTTCAGATGATTCCTGAAGCAACAGATAAATAATTCTCATCACTCAGCCCCAACCTGTGGTACATCATGGAAGAATTGATGCAGACTTATTTTCATAAAGTTTTACACTTAGGGAGGGTAAGTAATTCTTCTCTTGGGCCAGAGCCATGGACCAAATGATTTGGCCGCCATTTTCTGAATTCTCGATGTTTCTGAGGGTGAGGAGCTTGGGCCTCCTTTGGGGAGGATGGAGCCACCTACCCCACTTCAGGCCTGGAGCTTCCCTAATAGGAACCAGATGGTGGGTTTGGATTGATCCAATTTACAAAGCATACAGCTGGGGCTTTCAGCAACCCCTTCTTGCATCTAACCAAATTCACGAAAACTTGCTTGCGGTCTGAGGCCTTGCCTCATCCGAAGCCTCGGTGAAGTGCGTGTCCTCTCCCCAGTCTGTGTTGCCGCCCCCCACCACGACAGACTGAGAATCCAACAGGCTTGGGTCGGGAGCAGAGCATTTAGAGCAAGTCACACAACAGGCTTCTGAGTTGGGTACCAAGCCAAACACGACCTGATTTACAGGAACTTGGGTCCCCCTCCCCCTCGTAGAGCACGCCCACTCCCTGTAATTGACCTGGCTGGAATTCTTGCCACAGAGATTACAAAACTGGGAGCAATTAGCTGGAGATATTCATAGGTTCTGTCATGTACAGTATTTGTAACAAAGCCTTCGATTGAATTCCAAATGGAGAATTTTTATTCCTGGAGCCAAAGAGGACTTTGTTCTAGGGTTTACATCATGAAACTATTTTTAGAGTCCAAGTCTGCTCTGGCTGGGGGAACCAATGTTCCCTGTCCTTTCCCGGATCCTTGGTGCCAACACCCTTCGGTATCAATTCTTTTCATTCCCCAGAGCTGGGCATGGGGCTGGACATGACTAGGGAAGGAGGAAGGCTTCAAGGGGGTCAGCCTGGGGTGGGCGGCTGTCTCTAGGGGACTCCAGAGGGATGGGGACCAGGATCATCTCAAGACCCAGCCTAAACGGACAAATTGTTGAAAGCTCCTGGAAACCATGGTTGAGAGTTTAAAAGCCTGAAGATGGCCGTCTATCCTCTCCTGTCAAGACAGAGCAGGAAACATCAGTTTTGTATCAAGAAAAGTTCTTATCATTTCCCAGCATCCTAGAGACCTCTACACTCTCTGTGCAGGGTCTGTTATAGGAGCAAAGATCTGAGTACAAGAGGTTGTTGTTCAGTCACTCAGTCACGTCCAGCTCTTTGCAATCCCATGGACCGAGGCATGCCAGGCTTCCCTGTCGTTCACTATCTCCTAGTTTGCTCAAACTCATGTCCGCAGGCCCTCAAACCTAACAGAACTCCTGTTCCTTCTATTTATGTGTATGTACTTCTTCATACTTTTCACAGCGGTTTTATCCATCTCTCTTAATGTGATGTCTAACTACTGTAAGTGGAACTTGGGATTCTAACGGTTAGAGCAGGCAGACAGCTAGGTATGAGCAGAGAAATGGAAGCAGGGGCCACGGGGCAGGAAACCATGCATGTTATACACGGCAGGAATCCATAGGCAGACAATGTCAGCAGGGACCTTCAGACTGACAGGAAGCCACACCTTTTGGTTGATAAAGGTTCCAGGGGTGGACGGAGAAAGGTTGGGAAAGGCGGGGGTCTCCTGAGTCTGAATGTAACCTGCTGCTCAGTGTGTTCTCATTATAAGATTAGCCTTACAGATAAGGAGGGCCCATGATGCACTTTGACACATCTGATCTAAGCTAAATAGGGATAAACCTGCTCCTCCCCTCAGGAAAATGCAGCTGGGATGAAAATCAGGGAAGTTGACCCCCAGACTCCTTCCCCAGTGAATATTCCGCCCTTTCCTTTGTACATTCCTCATAAGGCGCTTGCCAAAGGGTCCCAGGGCAGCAGCTCTTCACCTGTCCGCCTGTTCTTCCTCAGAGCAAGCTGTGCTGTGCTTAGTTGCTCAGTCGTGTCCGACTCTTTGCAACCCCGTGGACTGTAGCCCGCCAGGCCCCTCTGTTGATGGGGATTCTCCAGGCAAGAATACTAGAGTGGGTTGCCATGCCCTCCTCCAGGGGATCTTCCCAACCCAGGGATGGAACCCAGGTCTCCCGCACTGCAGGCAGATTCTTTACTGTCTGAGCCACCAGGGAAGTCCTTGCTTAAATACATGTTCACTGTATTTTCTTAGGGCTTCCCCTGGTGGCTCAGATGGTAAAGAATCTGCCTGCGATGTAGGAGACCTGGGTTCCATCCCTGAGATCCCCTGGAGAAGGGAATGGCAACCCACTCCAGTATTCTTGCCTGGAGAATTCCATGGACAGAGGAGTGTGGCAGGCTACAGTCCATGGGGTTGTGAAGAAATGGACACAACTGAGCAACTAACACTTTACTTTCTTAACCTCTCTGCTAGTCTCCGCATTCTTTCTCAACCAAGAAAGAACCTTAAATTCACCGGCAGCATAATGATGGGGGAACGGAGGACCAGACAGGAGAAGTCATCTTCAAAGATCATTTAATGGGATAGCAGCTCAAGTTTCTCAACTCCTATTTCAGAGGTCTTTCCAGTAAACTGTGTAAGTCTGTTCAGCTGGGGAAGAGGTTTCTAGGAAGAGACTGTCCAGAGGGGAGAAATGTTCCTGCCTGAACCTCCTCGGAGCTGGCTGAGCTGGGTCACATCCTTCAAACATGCTGGCTGTCTTCCTTGCTGGCAGACTCTGGGGGCTTGTTTCCTGGGGTGAGAAGCTCTTCCCACTTCTCTCTTCCTCGTGGGACCCCTGTGCTAAGTGTAAGCTTCATGGAGCACTGGGTTGTGACTAGTTAAGCGAGCCCTGACACCCAGGGGTGTGCAGACTCAGGTCCAGGGCTGACCCCAGACCATGCAGAGCTAAAGGCACCTCCTCCAGAGAAACGTAGCTCCGGAGCTGGGCATCGCACTTGGGAAGGATCCCTGACAGCAGCCCGCCACCCCTGTTCCCTGGGTCAGGGCAGATGACCTTAACCATAACAGAAAGAGATCAAAGTGGATGCCAGGCTTCCCCCCATCAGGCAGGGAGTCGGGGAAATCACCTCTGGGGGTGATGGGGGGAGGGGCCTCCTTCCCTCCATACAGTGCTGGCCATACCACCTGACTCAGGAATCCATCCCCTCTTGTTTTCCAGGCTGTGGGGGCCTTTGGAAGGAATGAGCAGGATTTTCCACCTCCCCTCAGGGGCAGCGGGGCTCTGTGTTCAAGGGAGCTGGACTTCCCTCACCCCAAGGGAGGAGCAAGTACAGGCTTGCACAGGGGAGGAGCTGGCCAATCCCACTGGGGGTTTTTCAGGTTGAAGATGCCCAGAGCGGAAGGATGGAGAGGTCCTGGCCCCCTGGGGGTGGGGACCTGTGCTCTGTGGGCACCCAGTGATAGGAGGTCCGGGACCCGGGATGGAATGCGTGTGAAGTCTGGGGGTGAACAGGAAGTGCCACGTCTGTTAGAGCTTTGAAGGGTTCTCGAGACTCCCTGATAGGCTTGGAAGGACGGGGCGGGAGAAGCAGAGCCTGGGTCTCAGAAGGGACTGGGCAGGCTTGGACCTCAAGCATCAATTCGGGGAAGACAGTGCTGAGGCAGGAGATCCTTCCTCACTTTCGGGATGCTGTGAACGCCGGAATTTTTTTTTTTTAATGGTCTGAAAAGAATCGAAACTGACTTAAAAGGTTGAGGGAGGTTGCAGATCGCTTAGAGAAATAAAGCGATGGGCTGTTTCTTGAGCCCATGATTTGTGGAGTAAATTTATACTGGGTACTAGCCCCAAGAGAAGCGTGCGTTCACCTCCCAGTCAGCCCACAGCTCCTCTGGGTTACCATCACCAGGACACACACCAAGGCCAGCCTCTTGCCTCTATGTGCCCTTTTCCCAACATTTGGGGCTTCCCTGGAGGCTCAGATGGTAAAGAATCTGCCTGCAATGCGGGAGACCTGGGTTCGGTCCCTGGGTCAGGAAGATCTCCTGGAGAAGGGAATGGCAACCCACTCCAGTATTCCTGCCTGGGAAATCCCTTGGACAGAGGAATCTGGAGGGCTACAGTCCATGAGGTCACAAGTCAAACATGACTGAGCGACTAATACTTTCCCAACAAAACACAGGCAGATGATCTTTTTGGAAAGTATTTTTTTTTTTTTTTTTTTGCAAAGCAGTCACATTTTTTTTTCATTAAAATTTTTTATACAATTTTAAAAGGTTACACTCATTTACAATTATTACGAAGTATTGGTTGTATTCCCTGTGTTGTACAATACATCTTTTAGCCCCCAGTGGTCTCTACCTTCCCCTCATCAACTCCTATATTCCCTTTTCCCCCTTCCCACTGGTCTGTTCTCTTCTGAGTCTGTATCTTTTTTTGTTATATTCACTAGTTCGTCACTTTTCAGATTCCACATGTAAGTAACATCGTGCAGTTATTTGTCTTTCTCTGATTCATTTCACTAGCACAATACCCTCCAAGTCCATCCATGTCGCTGCAAATGACAGCATTTTGTTCTTTTTATGGCTGAGTAGTATTCCACTGGAGAAGGAAATGGCAACCCACTACAGTGTTCTTGCCTGGAGAATCCCAGGGACGGGGAAGCCTGGTGGGCTGCCATCTATGGGGTCGCACAGAGTCGGGCACCACTGAAGCGACTTAGCAGCAGCAGTATTCCATTGTATATACATAGACCTCATCTTCTTTATCCATTCATCTGTACGTAGACATTTAGGTTGCTTCCATATCTTGGCAACTGTAAATATTGCAAAGCAGACACATTTTTAAAAGTTTTCATCTGATTTCATTCACAAAATATTCGTGGGACTGTAGAAAAGCTCACGGACAGATTTGCTTCTATTTCTTGAGGTCTGTCTTGACTTCTGGGAAATCAACTGGTTCCTCTGTTCACCCAAGACCTGGAGATTATGTCCTGGGCTTCTTGAGTTTGAGATGCTCCAGAATAGTGAGAAAAGGTAGGGAAAAAAGTGGAGAATGCGACTTGCATCTCTAAAAGTGCGAGCGGGCAGGGGCTGGTAAGCCAGCCCTTCTGAGAACAATGCCTATAAATGTTCTGTCTTGCCTCCGAGTCTTTTTGTGCCAACTTTCTGGGCTCCCATGTAACCTTGAGCCTCAACTGATGGGCAGGGACTCTGCTTCTGCTTTTTCCTGAGTAGCAGAGGAGGTTACACTGTGACCTTTATTCTCAGACCTTAACACCGTCTCTGATAGAAAATGTGGTCAGGGACTTTCCTGGTGGTCCAGGGGTTAAGACCTCATGCTTTAAATGCAGGGGGCCTGGGTTCAATCCCTGGTTGGGGAGCTAAGATCCCACATGCTGTACAGTGTGGCCAAATAAATTACGAAAAAAAAGAAAACGTGGTCAAAAAGAAGACACTATTCTTTCCCTGAGGTGAAGGAAGGCTGCCACAAATCCAAAGTATTACTACCCCAGACCCTCTTTCTCCTGCTAAACCTGGAATTGATTCCGAGGATGCTTTTCAACATGCAATAGAAGTATTTCCAGTTCTAAGTTCTGATGTGAACTGTTTCAAATAGCTGTCCTTATTCTGAATGAAACTCAAACCAGGGTAACATTGGGCTCAGTTCAACCATCCCTATCTTTCGTTTTGAGTCTCTGACACAGAGAAATGGAAGACCCTCTTTGGACTCTCTATTCTGTGGTTGCATCAATCTCCCCATTACTCACTTACCTGAAAAACACAAAGGGTGTGGAGCAGACTCTGGAGCAGAGCAACGAATGCCCACCTCTATCTCTGCAAAGCCTCCCTCGGGGGCTAGCTCTGCGCAGTCCCCTCTTCATCAAAAGGCAGCATTCCTGAGCTGCTCACATGGGCTTGTGGGTCCTGGCCAGCTCTGCCCCCCTAGGGCTGGCTGTCTTTGTCATCCACACTTTGGGAATTAATGTCTGGAACTCTTCCATCTCGCTCCTCCATCTGTTGACCAGAGCCTGGATGATGGAGGCTCGCTTCTCTCCCCTGTACCACGCAGGGCACTCTGAGGATCCATCAGCTCAGAGTTCTCTCCTTCTAGGGCCCCCGAGCCAGCTGGCTGCACCTCCTTCCTTGGCTGCCATTGCTTGCGGGCTCTTGGGGTCTGCTGGCCATGACCTTCAGAGCCTGAGTTCCAGCCAAACCTCTGTTCTTTTTCAGTTTTCTCCTTGGCTCTTTCCTGTTTCCCTGAGCACTGCCCACTTTATTCTCTGGCCCTTCCATCCAGGCAAGGTTCCTATTCTTTTCCAGACAAAGAGAGTCATCATGAGCAACAGGATCCTGGAATAAAGTAAAGGGAAAGTGGCTTGAGTCCAGGAAAGCCCAGAAGCTTCAGAAGTGCTGTCAAGAGCATTGTTACCACTGGGCTGGCTGTGTTGGTTGGACAATGAGGTCGGACAATGCTAAACAGTGCGTGGGGCTCAAAGATTAGCAGAAAGAAACCACAGCAAGAAACTGGGAAAGATCTGGCCATGGTCACTTGCAGATGACGTATTAAAGTGTTGAAATCTCCCTCTAGACCAGGGATCTCCAACGCCTGGGCCACAAACTGGTCCTAGTTTGCAGTCTGTTAGGAACTGGGCTGCACAGCAGGAGGTGAGCGGTGGGCAAGCAAGTGAAGATTCATCTGTATTTACAGCCACTCCCCATGGCTCACAGGACTGCCTGAGCTCTGCCTTCTGTCTGAAGAGCTGCAGCATTAGATTGCAGAGGAGTGCAAACCCTGCTGTGCACTGCACAGGTGAGGGATCCAGAGTTCATGCTTTTTATGAGAATCATCCCCAAACCATCCTCCCCCCAAGTCTGATCTATGGAAAAATTTCACCTTCCACCAAACAGGTCCCTGGTGCCAAAAAGGTTGGAGTCTGTGCTCTAGACTAAAGAAGCAATGGGGAATAATCCACAGAAAATCAAGCCTCTGTGAATACTGACTCGCCTTAATCTCTCAGCTTTTGAAAGGTGGGGTAAGGGATATAGGGAACTCTTGCCCTGGCTTTAATTCTTTCTCCTGGGCTGAGCAGGTGAAAGGCTCCTGTTCTGGGAGCCTGGGAGAAATAAAAGGAAGAGGATGTTGGGCATAGCCAGATACATGCCTCAGTTATTAGGAAAGGATTCCCAAAGGGGGAAAAAAAATCCAAAAATAACCTAAGAGATTCCATGACATGTGAAAAGCCAACCAATAATTGGGAATAATAGCAATGAAGAGAACAAGAACAGTCATCAAAGAAACAGCATAACCACCATGAAGCTTGCTAATTAGCTCAGATTTTACAAGCGGTCATGCAAAAGATGGAAGAAAAAAGCACACGAGCTGGCCAATCCATATGAAATATGTCAGGGAGATTCAAGATCACAGTGAGCCGTGGATTGTAAAGTGTGCCAAACAACAAGACGGACTATTTGGAGTAAAGACATGACAATGAGATGAAGCCAATAATTGGGAAAGATTGTGTAATGGCTGAAGAACACAGCCTCTAGTTGGAGGACCCAAAAGAACTTTCAAGATCCACTTGTCTCTGGTAGAAGCTCTCTTCTCACACTTATGTTTAACTTATTGACATACAGAGCCCCATGCCCACTATTTCCCCCACTCTTAGCTTGTAATTATGATCCATTTACATACTGAATTTCCCAACCTTCTTTGCAGTGTAGGGGCCTTGCAGCTTGTCATGGGCCAGAGGGATATGAGCAGAATGAGATGTGAAGTCTTTAAGTGTCATCTCCTTAAAGAGCAAAGCCTGACTCTTCTGTCTCTCATTTCTGTCGCTGTAAATCCAGAGGTGGAAGCATGTGTGACCACAGGAGAGGGGACCCACTAGGTGGGCTCCCTGACCTTTCGATTAGAGCTGATTTACTACCCTGAATTGTGGTTTTCCTAGTAGCTCAGACAGTCAAGCATCTGCCTGTAGTGGAGGAGACCCAGGTTCGATCCCTGGGTTGGGAAGATCCCCTGGAGAAGGAAATGGCAACCCTCTTCAGTATTCTTGCCTGGAGAATTTCATGGACAGAGGAGCCTGGTGGGCTATAGTCCATGGGGTCTCAAAGAGTTGGACATGACTGAGCAACTAACATACACTCACACACACACACACACACATACACATACACACACATACACACTACTCTGAACTACATAAGTTTAGATTTTATGAGAAAGAGACATAGACTTTAACTTATATAAGTCATTGTATCTGGGAGTGCTTTGTTACACCACTTAGCCTAATAAGCCTAAATGAACACAGAATCGAATCATCTCATTGTGTGGAAGAGGCAAAGAGACTGTGAGAGTTCAAGTGCTGACACACAGCCATCACAGTCCCTGTGGGGCTGGTGCTTTGTGGGGAAGTAAGAGTGAGTGGCGTGGGGAGATGGGATAAGTAAATTGTTTCTGAGTGTGACAGCCAAATTTTGTGCAAAACATCTAACATATGCTAAGATTTCAAGTCAAGAGACTTGGAGAACCAGAACTCTGGATTTTCAAGTACTTGCAAGTTGAGCTCCTTGATTTTGCTCTCTGACTCTTTGTCCCAATACACACACACACACCCCACATTCCACAAACACATACCACACACACATCACATCACACACGCACACTATCTCTGTCATATCTAATTCATCTGTAGATCCATGAGAATATGATTATTGTGTGAAGTCCATGAGTTTTGGAGCTGTTTGTGATGCAGCATTTTTGGGGCAATAGACAACTTTGACAATTGCATAAATAATGAAAGAGTTCTAATTGTGATTCTAGTCATTAGGGAGAGATATAAGTTTATACAAGAGAACAACTTGACCTCATCTGGACAAGCCAGAAAGGTTTTTCTGAAGAAGGAATATATAAGTTGAGACCAAAAGCTCGAGTTGAAACTGACCAGATGAAGTGATTTTGGACTGAAAGAAAGGACATTCAGACAGAGGGAACAACAGGTGTGAGGTCCTGAGGCTGGAGATGTTCAGCGTCTTTGGAGAATGGAATGAAGGTGTAGTGCCTAAACTTAGGGGTGGAGGGAAGAAGCAGCTGTGACGAAGACGAAGACGTGGCAGGCACTCAACCATGAGGTGCGTGGGAACCAGATAATGCATTTTCTTCTTCTTCTTCTTCTTCTTCTTTTGCTTTGTTTATTAGACCTTGGGACTTTGTAAGGAGCTTTAAAATAGAGAATGACGTAATCAGATTTGCATTGCCGCAACAATTCTCAACCTGGTGTCAAGAATGGATGCAAGAGAACGAGTGCAAAGAGCTGACTCCTTGGAAAAGACCCTGATGCTGGGAAAGATTGAAGGAGGGAAGAGAAGGGGTTGGCAGAGGCTGAGATGGTTGGGTGGCATCACTGACTCGATGGATGTGAGTTTGAGTAAATTCCAGGAGTTGGTGATGGACAGGGAGGCCTGGCACGCTGCAGTCCATGGGTTTGCAAAGAGTTGGACATGACTGAATGACCGAACTGAACTGAACTGAGAGAATGAGTGGTGTTGGGAGATGAGATAAGAGGCTGTCTTATCATTCCTGGTAAGGGGTTTTCCTGGTGGCTCAGAGGGTAAAGCATCTGCCAGCAATGTGGGAGACCCGGTTCAATTCCTGGGTTGGGAAGATCCCCTGGAGAAGGAAATGGCAACCCACTCCAGTACCCTTGCCAGGAAAATCTCATGGATGGAGAAGCCTGGTAGGCTACAGTCCATGGGGTGGCACAGAGTCAGACACGACTGAGTGACTTTACTTTCACTTTATCATCCCAGGCAGGGATAATGATGACTTAGCTAGTGGTCTATATCTGGAGACAAGGAAGGTTGTTTAGGAGACAGGGATGATGGGATTTGGTCATTGATGAAACAAAGGCTGGGAAAGAGGCAGCGTCAAAAACGTTTTCCAGGCTTCTGGCACGAATCCTTGCATAACTGGTGCATGCCATCATTGGTATGGAGAAAACCAGAGGAAGGGCATATCTAGAGGAAAGCCATGAGTTCTCTTTTTATGGTCTTGCGCAAGTGATAGCCTGTGAGTTTCAGGTTTTTATCTGTAAACTGGGAATGATAATTCTAGGCTTGTTGAGAAGATCAAATGAGATCACACATGCAGAAGAGCTGTGTGAGTCTGAACGCACAGTTCAAAGTAGGATCTTGCTACTGTCACAGAGACAGAAGGGATAGAGGGGAGAAACAGAAGGTTGATAAGCTGAAGGGGTAAAAGGACAAGTTGACCTTGAGCCAAATCCCTCTAGTCTTTTTGGGAAAAACCAGTGAGGGAGGCAGAGCCTCCCTTGAGACCTCATCTGAGATGTTCTTTTCTAAGCCCTGGGAGGCCCTGCTCTTTGTAACTGGTTCAGGCTGAAAGCAGAAAGCAGTTTCCACTCCTGACCACCACATTCAGGACACACTGTCTCCAGTAAGTCTTCTGTGCACCAAAATCCTTGAGGTTAGACCCTGCTGGTGCAAATCTGGAGTTGGGGTGGGCGTGATGAAAACCTGCTGCTGTGGCCTAGACAGCTCTGACCTGCTTAACATGTAACAATCTAGGCTGTTTGCTGTGCTCCCGAAACCATGGTTTCTTGGGAAGCCATCAATGACGCTTTTTATTGAAAACTATTCATTGACCTACCCTTGCCATATTCTGCAAATGAAGTTTCTGTCCATGTGGTTGCTGAGGCCAAAACCATAGGAGTCCTTAATTTCTCATCCCTTTGCCCCCACAGCCCCTCCATCACTGAGAATGACCAAATTTAACACCCCGTTCTCCGCATACCCACTGCCATGATGGCAGCATTTTCTTCCATCTGAGCTACTGCAGACACTGCCTCCTATCCAGTTCCCAAAGAGCAGCTCAGGCTACCTTTTCAAGTATGAACAGTCCACTTCACTCGTGTGCTTAAAAGTCTCCGTGGGTTTACCCTCCTCATTTAGAATAAATCCAAACTCCTTGCGATGGTCCACAAGGCCCTGAATACCATGGCATGAGAGAGGAGCAAAACCTGCCATGTTGATTTATTTTAATTATGGCATAATGAGCCCTGGGTTACTTTGAGTCACTTTTTAGGTCTTGGTGGGTCTGTACTAGCCTGTGCTGGTGATTTTATCTTGCTTGATCTGATAAGGCTAGAAACTTAGCAGTGATCCTTGACCAGGAGAGGGAAGTTCTCTGCATCTGCTCTAATCACCAGTGTCCCAGTGGGGGAGGGAAAGATGACGCCTTCCAGGATGGGGCGGGACTGCTCGTGTCTGACTAGCTACCTGACGAAGTTGGAATGGACAATTGCCCAATCAGAACAGATGTCAGCCAAAAACCAAGCATGTGGGCACTGGTGCCTGCTGGTTGAGTACCAGGCGCACTCATGTTCTTGACGTTCAGCCTGTCTGCCTCTGTTTGGTTCCTCAAACTGAGAAACTGATTACCTTTGAGCATTTCACCAGCTGCCCCTTCTACCGGGCATTCTCACCCTCCAGCTTCTGGGCAGGCTTAAACCTCCCTGTCCCTTAGGCCCCAACCCCCAGTTTAAAAGGTCTCCAGTGGCCCTCCATCTAGAGTGCTCCCCACCTGTGATGACCTACCTGGCTGTCTCATTTCTCCCTGCTTGTAGATGCCTGTCCCTCTCTGATAGCATGAAGGCTGCAGAAGAGGGCATTCAGCCGGTGGATGTATCCCAGGGCCTGGAACAGTGTCTGGCAGAGAGCAGGCCCTTGGCAATCGTGGCTGGATGATAAGCCAGTTGGTGGCACTTCCCAGGAGTGGAGCCATGTACTTGGCGGGGGCCTGGTCTGGGAGGAGATGCTCACAGCTGCGGTGCCCAGGGCGTGGACAGGTTGGTGGACAGTGTGGGCTGAACGTGGAGCTCCCCTCATTGTTACAGGATGGACAGCTGACCTGGGTCTCAGGAAGAAAAGCATGACAGGGAGCTGCTTTTACATTCCTTTCATCCTAGGGGCTGTGAGGATAAGAGGTCGGTGGGCTCACTCGGAAAAGTTAATTCCATCTACCCATCTGCTGTTTGAATTTTGCCTTTAAAAACTTTTGGTACCAAGTCCAATGGTGGGAGTAAGGGGGTCTCCCCGCATCAGCAACCATTCTCCAACAAGATCTGGTTGTCCCGTGAGTCAGCTCGCGTCTGACCTTGCCTTCTAAGAGAGCATCAGATCCCACAGGTTAGGGGGCTAAGCCCACCCGCCCCCTTCAGACCCAACTGCAAGTCCTCACTGACCCCTCTGCTTCTCACTGACCTGTTACAGATTGGAGGCTCCCGGGACCCCCTGCCTGGCGATGCCCATTTACCAGAGCAGCTCACAGAACTGAGAGAGACACTGAGTTATTAGAATGTTTACTCGCTAAATAGTGTCCAGCCCTTGGCGACCCCATGGACTGTACCCCACCAGGCTTCTCTGTCCATGGGTTTTTCCAGGCAAGTATAGTGGAGTGGGTTGCCATGCCCTCCTCCAGGGGATCTACCCAACCCAGGGATTGAACCCAGGCCTCCTGCTTGGCAGGCAAATTCTTTATCATTGAGTGACCTGGGAAGCCCCTAGTTACTAGATTAGTGGTTCATTATAAAAGGAACAGCTAGATGGAGGAGGTGCTGAGGGTGAGATGTGGTGAAGGGCACGTCCACTCCCTCTCTGGGTACCACTCTCCCCACATCATGATGCGTTCATCATCCTGGCCACTCTCCAACTCAGTCCTTGGGGTTCTTATGGAGGCCTCATCATACAGGCACCATTGATTCAATTATTGGCCATTGGCGATCAATTCAAGCTTCAGCCCCTCTCCCCTCCCCAGAGGTCGGGGTGGGACTAAAAGGTCCAACCCTCCAATCATGTGATTGCTTCCCCTGGCAACCAGTCCTCATCCTATGGAGGCATCCCCAAAGTGACGTCCTTAACATAATAAAAGGCATTTTTAAGGCTCTCATCTCTAGGAAATTCCAAGGGTTTTAGGAACTGCTAGAACCAGGACAAAGACTATATACTTCTTATTGTAAATCAGAGTATCAGCCCTGCAAGATGATTAACAAGCACAAAGTCACTTGATCGTGTTGACTGGTTTAACAACCCCTTCAGTTCAGTTCAGTTCAGTTGCTCAGTCGTGTCGGACTCTCTGCGACCCCATGGACTGCAGCACACCAGGCCTCCCTGTCCATCACCAACTCCTGGAGCTTGCTCAAACTCATGTCTGCTGAGTTGGTGATGCCATCCAACCATCTCATCCTCTGTTGTCCCCTCTCCTCCCGCCTTCAGCAGCCCCTTAGATGGCAGTGAAGAGTCTTTACCCTTCTTCCTTTCCGTGCATCTCCTACGTGGACCCCAGGCTCCCTTCTAGAAAGAGCTGCTTTTCCTCAAGTCCACACTCGGCTTTCCAGGGCCAGTCCCTGCGAGCTCAGCACCAGACCTCCCACCCTGGCATTGGAGGTCCAGCCGACTGGGCAGGAAGGGCCCTGGGCTTTGGGCCATCTGACCCTGACTTAACATCGCGGCCCGTCCGGGTCCCACTGCGGGGCTGCATCACCTCTGGGGGTCTCCCTTTCCGTAACGGCGAGAAGGACAGCGGTGCTGAAGTCACCTGGTGTGGGCTCTGAGCTCTCCTGCCTGAAACACCCAGCGGTGGCTGTGGAGTGGAGGATGGTCAGCACCTTCCGGCTCTGAGCTTCTTGGGAGCAGAAGTCACGCCTCCTATTCTCTGCTCTTCTCCAGAATCTCCTGGTCATGAGCAAGGAGTTCAGTGAACCTGACTGACTGACCCACGCCCTTTCGGTCTTTTCTAGCATTTCCTACCTGATTCTGAGAAGCGGAAGCATGCACCTTCCAGAATGGTCCCACTGCTCACTGGTTCTGCTGCCAGAGGCAGAATTGCTGGGAGGAGCCCCTTGGAAGGGCCAGGGCACCTCAGAGAGACCAGAAGGGGAGAGGCTTTTGGGGGAGACAGGTGGGGGGCACACGGGAAGCACCGAACGGGGGTGGTTTCCTGGGAGTTTGGGGAGTTCTGAGAGCGGCATGCCATAAATGAAGAAAAAAGAATTGAATCTTTGGGAAAACGGGGCTAAAGAGGCCCAGGAGTGCAGAAGGTCCAAACCGTTTCAAACAGAAGTGAAAACAGCACTAAATTCAGGCTAAGACAGCTCTGGTGCCTGTTCCAGTCCTTTCTGAGAGGGGGTATTCATAGTACTGCCCCAAACCCCCCTCCAGTGTTTCCTGGTTCCTGCTGGAGTGTCTGAAGGGGCTGGTGTGTCCCCCAGAAGTGCCAAAACATGAGGGATGGATGGGGTCGTGGATGGGGTGCGGCTGGTTACACAGGACCAGCCTGTGAGCGAGAAGCTTCCGGACTGCTCAGAGCTTCTCTGAGACACGCTCCGTCCCTCCACAAATATTATTTTTGAGCAGGAAGGCCTTTGGCAAGCACTGGTCTGCAGTACACGTTCTGTTGCAGGGAGAGTTGAAGGCTTTAGTCCGGAGGTGCTAAACTCCAAACTTGTAGCAAAGTCGGAAACAGCCCCCTGTCTTGGAAGGCAAGTGCAGACTTTTGAAGATTGACTTCCTACTTGGCATCAGGCCTGGCTTAAATCATGAAGGGACAACGTTCAGCCCAGAAGAAGCTCTTATTCCTCTGCCCTCTCCTTTCCTTCCCCTGCCCCATCCCACCTCCTCCCCTCTCCCGCTGCCCCTACTTTTCTGCACATTCATGTTTCTATCCATCCTCAAAAAGGATCTGAAGCCTGGCCTGACTCAGGTTTAAGTGACTGATAACAGCTTATCTCCATGAGATTTGGCTTGAATATGGGCCACAGCTTTCAGTTAAGGAAGGGACGTGTGGGTGGTATTTTATTTTATATTGCGGGTGGTATTTTAATCAGACTCTGACGCTGAAGACCTGATCCTTTCAAAGATGAGAAGAGATTTAGTGATTCTTTAGTCTTGGGTTCCAAGATAAGGATCGTTTGATCAGCCTGGAGGACCCCAGAGTCTGTCTTGTCACAACATACCTTGGTCATTTGAAAAGGGTGATCCAAGAGCCAGACTTTGAGAAAAAACGACCTAGTTCTGCATTTGACTGGTGAGAATCAACCGTGGGTGCGATGGTGGACAGAGAATGTCGGCCGCCATGTTAGCAAACAAAGGATGTTGCGGCCATCAAGCCATCAGCCACTGCAGCTGCCCGCCTCTGACCCTCTGCCCTGCACCCTGAGGGGATTTAGGATGCAGAAAAATAAGATAGGTCTACATCTAAGGGATCATTTCAATGCGTTCAAGCTTTTGCATCTTCCCATGCAGTGAAAAGTGTGAAATTTATTACTTGAGATGCTTGATTTCCTTTAATCTTTTGATAGTCCAACTACCTGATTTTTTTTTTTTTTTTGCTAAATCTCCAGTATATCCTGGCTCCTCCCTTACCTCTTTGTGCTTTATTTCACAGAATGAAACACAGCTCTCCATTTTCAGGTGGTGCATTTTTTTTTTTTTTTTTTCAGTTGACAGTTCCCTCCTGCCCCTGGTTTCAGTACCAGGGCAGGTCCTGGGGTGGGTCACAGCGGTAGCTGCTTCAGCCAAACCCCCAGCACCTGCCACTCAGTGATTCTTTTTTTTTTTTTTTTTTATGCCCGCCCCCATCCCCCACTCAGTGATTCTTGAGGGTTTCAAATCACGGATGTCTTTTATTTTAAAGGGCTATCCAAGGAGAACATGAAGCACAGCCATCTGCCAGCCAGCCTGCAGGGGACAAGCCCAGGTCCAAGCTGGTCCCTGTGGACTTCACCCACGGGACACAGAAGGGACCAAATTCTCTCCCTTGACATCGAGGGGCTCTGCACACCTGCCCCCTGGGACTCCTGCCCACCACCCACCGGGATCTAGAGTGACTTTGATCAGCCAGGTTCCTCCGCAAGGCCCCAGCTTCTTCTCTAGAGCTTTGAGCTTTTCTAGCTAGACAAGAATTTCCTTCTCAGACAGGTCCCACATAAAAACCAAAGCTCCCACATCCAGTCCTGGTTGAGAAGGAAAGTCTTTCTTAGGCCAGAGGGAGAGAGTCAAAGCTGGAAAGCAGACACTGCCTCCCACAAGTTCATAGCAACCAGCCAGAAGTGGCATTAACCTATTATTTGAATATAAAGCCCCAATCTTTTCATGGCTCTGAAATAGCCCTGTTCTCTGGCTACCTGCGGGATGGCTCTTCGCAGGAAAACTGGCCTGGAGGAAGGGAGAAGGGACCCCCACCATGAAACACCAGCGTGCTGGGCAGGAGGTTACTGTTGACCTCTCCTCATGACCTGCGTAGTGTTAGCAGAGCAGGGAATCTCTCTCTCTCACCTTTCTCACCCCGTCCTTTCTTCTTTGTAGTTTTACGCCTTCTTCTACTGGGAAGTCCACGCGTCTGCCAACAAGAGGTCTGGGTGCGTATGAGAATGGCTCCCACATCACCTGCAAAAGTTTTTGCACTTAATTCCCCAACGTGTTTTCGAGAGAAGTGGCATTATCCTCAACCTCCGGATTAGGAGACTGAGGCTTCGAACAGTTCACCATCAGCATATCCAAGGTCACCAGGCTGGTTGGCAGGAAGGGGTGGAAATTGAGCCTGAACTTGCGAACTGCAACGCTTCTCTTCTCCCTAGGAGATCACAGCCCAGTGGCAGGTCCGTAAGAATAAAATATCTCAGCACCATGGTGACTGCCTCATTTGCCAAAGAGAGGGATGACATACTCATTGCATCTTTGCAGGCCAAGGAGGCTGTTTAGGAAGTTAACCAAGGAGGGGAGGGGGAACAGGGAAAAAGAACCAAAACACCCCGAGGAGTGCGCAGAGAGGGGCCAGAGAATCTACTCTGGGGCACAGAGTAGGTGCTCAAGGTACACATGTCAGCCGGATGGCTGAAATTCTAAAGCCAATGGGATCAAAATCTATGAAGCTGATGGGAAGAAGAGACAGAAGACTTTCTGGAATATCCAGTTTAGGGAGGAAAATAAATTTGCATGTTGTGACTCCATAAAAAAATAACCAGGGCCAACATCTGCCTTGGAGGCCAAGGTCAAATAGAAGAACCAGAACCTTTTCTCTTCCCCCATCACCACCTGCCCCGCCCCTGCCCCGACTCCAGGGGCTGAGTGAGCTGCCTGCCCAACCTTGAATTCTAAATCCAGTCTTAACTTTATAAAGTTTCCATCTCCTCCCTCTTCAGCTCTGGCGCATTCTGTTTTCTGCTTTGAGGGAGTCACCAGCTTGATAGACTACAGGAAACCTGTTTGAATTTTATATTCAATTTATAGGGTTCTGGTTCTAAGAGTGTCTCAGGCATCCATGGTGAAGGCTGCTAAATGGGCCACGTAGTCCATTTGGAGATGACGCATCCTGGCTTTTGCACGTCGGTGTGTGCCTTCCTTCTGGCTTCTGTGTTTGTACAGGGGGACGGAGCGGGGACACGATTTTGGTGACGTGTAAGTGTGACCAATCCTCCAGGAGAGAAGGACCTTCTTTCTGAGTTCTGGCAGCGTGGTTTCTTGTAGGTTTCTGCAGCCCCTGGTTCCTTGCCCAGGGCTTTGAGTCTGGCCTCCAAAGGCAGGGCAGGACTTTGTGATCCCAGGTCCTGACTCTGACCTCACACCTCCTTGGGAAGAATCACAAGCCTTTTCAGACTGCTCTGTGACCTTTTAGAAGGACTGAAGGTCTCGGTGCACACCGGGGTTCCTCTGTCTGCTTGGCCCTCCTGCCACCCTGGCAGGCAATCTTGATTAATCTCCTCCTCTGGTCTGCAGCTGGCAGGCTCTTTCCCCATCAGGAGGGCAGATTTTCCTGACCTTTTCATTAAATCTGCACTGCATTGCCTCGGCTGCCTCCTCTTGCTCAGTTGAGGCAAAGGATTTGAAGCTGATCACCACCACATACACCCCACCATCCTCCTTCTGCCTCCAGACATGGCTTCATCTTTGCCCTCCATCCTCAAGGCCTGAGTCAGCATGCCCTGCTGGACCCACCAGGAGAAGATCCTCCTTCCCCTTTGAGCATCACAGCATGTAGAGCTTTGGACAGTCACTTGATGCGTATTATATCTTGGCAGCCAGGAGCCCAGTGGTAAACAGATAGCACACTGAAGTTGGGTAATTTCATAATATTCATGAATATTTAATACAGGAACTTCTACAAAGGTGTGGGAAGAGAGTAGGAGAGGCGTGAAAGTGTAGATCCCCAGTGCTGGCATCCGGGGATGTCTTATCCACCTCTGTGCTTGAAGGAGTGAGGGCAGGTCAGTACCAGGACCAGCTGGGCTGGACCTTTGTTAGAGGGAAGTGTTCAGTTTGCAAAGACCTCTTGGGTCGAACATGGGAGAGCAAATGTCCTGATCTAAAAACAGGAGGGAAGGGGGCAGGGCACAACCTTTAAAAACAATGACATAGCCCAAAGGTATGAATAAACTGATTAGAATCAAATAGGTCTAAGGCAGCAGACGAGTTAACTTCCACTAGACCTTGAGCCTTAGTACAGGCTCAGTGTAATACATTGGCAAGCTAAATCACACACCCACAGACGCCATGCGAAGTTCCAAGGGTCAAAAAGAGGGCAGTGGCCCAATTTCTGGAAATCTCCACTCCTTCCCCCCAAATAGATGGAATACTCCTCCCACTCATTAGCCTACGAAATTACCCACCCTCAATGGCACCCCACTTCAGTGCTCTTGCCTGGAGAATCCCATGGGCAGAGGGGCCTGGTGGGCTGCAGTCCATGGGGTTGCTGGGAATCGGACACGATTGAGCAACTTCACTTTCCCTTTTCACTTTCATGCATTGGAGAAGGAAATGACAACCCACTCCAGTGTTCTTGCCTGGAGAATCCCAGGGACGGGGGAGCCTGGTGGGCTGCCATCTATGGGGTCACACAGAGTCAGACACGACTGAAGCAATTTAGCAGCATCAGCATAAAAACGGACAACCCCAAATTCTGCGGCTTCTTGCCTTCCAAGATGGTCCATATTCTGTCTGTGACGTGTGTTTCTCTCTAAATACATTCACTTCTTACTCATCCATTTGTCTCTCACTGAATTTTTTCTGCAGTGAGACATCAAGAACCTGAGCTTCCTGAAGTCCTGACACCAGGTTTGTGATTTAGTTGGAAGATCATGGGTTCAAGTCCCAATCTGGGTTACACAGTTTCAAGCTTACTGCCCTCCTTCCTCCCAACCACTGTTGAATCCATCCGGAATTGAGAGGACATGAGCCTGCTGTGTGGTTCAAGAAGTAGGTCCTTGACTATGCCTCCTGAGCCAAGATCAGTTTTGTGGGTCTACTTTCCTCAAGGCTAAAATAAAAAGATTTGCTTAGATTAGTGCTTAGTAGGCTATGGTCTAGGGCCAGGTCTACCCACTGCCTGCTTTTGTAAATAAAGGTTGCCTGGGACACAGCCGCGCTCCGTTTCCCCATATTCTCTATGGCAGCTTTCTGACTATAGAACAGAACTGAGTAGTCCCAGATAGAGACCAGGCCACTCCCAAACCCAAAACACTGACTACCTGGACGTTGACAGAAATGTTTGGTGAGTTCTCACTGGATGAGTTCCAAGGCCCCTCTGGTTGTAGGGATCGGTGGTGAAGTGTCATGCTTTAGATGGCTTAGCATCTCACCTGTCTACACCATGGTGGGGGGATGTGGATGCCCCCTGACCTGCCTGGAGGCTGCCTGCAGCCGGTCGCCATGGCCCCCCAGCCCTGCTTCAGGGGCTCTGGCCAAGGAGAGTTGGTGGCAGGCGGGTAGGTTGTAAGTGCTACTCACCCATTAGGCTCCCCCAGGCAAGCTCAGTGGAGAAGGGATGGAGTTGAGGTGACTAACCAACACGGGCTGTCTCCAGCAAGATGGGAAATTGAGCCTCAGCCCAAATTTATGGGCTGCCTCTGCTCTCTTACCACCCCCCTCCCCACTCCCCTGCCACCACCAACCACCGCCTTCTTCCCCACTCCCTGACATCCCTTCCAGAATCAACTGTTTGCACTCAAGCCTTTGTCATAGGCTGCCTTGCGGGAAACCCAGATGAAGACTCGCTATCTGTGGCCCGGATGCGCTGGTAGTTAATATACATGTTGTTCTCATCGGCAGTCATGTGTCTTCCATTACTGACCATATTCTAATCCAAACAATGACGTTGGAAATTTTAGCTAATTTAGAGAAACAAAAGCTTGCTGCCGAGAGAGTGGCCTAGGAGATAGGGTTGAGTTCTGTGAACCAGGGTATCTTGGGGACCTCGATTCCCTTATCTGTACGTTTAGAGGATTGCATGGCACGATACCCTCAGTATCTGAATGTTCCCAGCGCCATGAAATTGGATCCAAGTTGTCTTGCTAATCTCGTGGCGGTAAGGAAAACCAGACATTTTCACAGTCTGAACTGCCGAGGTGTTTTGTGATAAGGGCTTGTTTTTTGTCCTTTCCTAATGTAGCAGTGGTGGGTAGGGAGGTAGTCCCCAGTGAGGGAAGACCAAGATGCAGAATTAACTACCTTGACCTCATTCTCTGGCAAACCCTCCTGTTCCCTGTCATCACCCCCTTGCCTCCCACCCCTGATCTCACCTCTCCATCCTTCTGGTACCCAGCTTACAACATCATGGTGAGCAAAGAGCAGAAAAATAATGAGTTTAATCCTATGTGCTTTGGCTTCTGAAAGTAGGAAGATTTAGCAAAGTCTGTCTAGAAAGATTCTTAAAACTTCTTGGTCACCTGGGGTGTGACTTCTATCTTTGTAAATTATACCCCTGGAGAAGGAAATGGCAACCCACTCCAGTATTCTTGCCTGGAGAGTCCCATGGAAAGAGGAGCCTGGCGGGCTACAGTCCATGGGGTCGCAACAGCAGGACACAACTTAGTAATTAAACCACCACCTCCAAGTCATACCCTTTACCCCTAAACTCAAAGAGTTGGAAGGAAATGTCTATTCACAATAAAATCAGCATAAATAAGACTTAGGTATAATAAATATCATCGCTATAATAAACATCAGATGTAAATATTTATTAAGAACCTATTGTGTACCCCTCGGAGAAGGCAATGGCACCCCACTCCAGTACTCTTGCCTGGAAAATCCCATGGACGGAGGAGCCTGACAGGCTGCAGTCCACCGGGTCGCTAAGAGTTGGACACGACTGAGCGACTTCACTTTCACTTTTCCCTTTCATGCATTGGAGAAGGAAATGGCAGCCCGCTCCAGTTTCTTGCCTGGAGAATCCCAGGGACAGGGGAGCCTGGTGGGCTGCCGTCTCTGGGGTCGCACAGAGTTGGACACGACTGAAGCGACTTAGCAGCAACAGCAGCAGTGTACCCCTAAGAACAGGGAATACATGGTGAGTAATTGGGCAGAGACCACAGTCACTGGGTAAATAATCTCTTTAATAAGTATAACATTGCACAGGATAACAAGGGCTGGGCAGAAAGGTACTGGTAGGTGTGACATGTGTGGTGGGCGCCTGATGTCCCTCGGGGCAGGTGGAGAGGGGTCTCCTGAGGTCTGGAAGGGGCGGATATATATCAAATGTGCTGGATCCTGGGACAGACCCGTGAGTAGAGGAAGTGGACGCCAGGGTGGCCCAGGTACAGAGGCCAAGGAGAGAGTATAGGAGATGGAGCTGGAGACGCAGAGGGACAGGAGCTATCATCCATGCATTCATTCATCACTCTCATGCATTCATTAGTTCACTCACTCAGGCATTCATTCACTCACTCGTTCAGCAAATGCATATCAAATCCCTCCCACGTCTGGGCGCTCTTGTGCGCTCTGCAGCTACAGTGATAAACTTTAAGAAGCTGACATCTTTTTGGTGAAGACAGATCATGAGCAGGCAAATGCATACATATTTAATATAATTCAGGAGGGGATAAATGCCGGGGAGAGAAACAAAGCTGAGGAAGCTTAGAGGGAGCTGTGGATGAGGCGGTGGGGAGATGATTTCAGGCCCTTTTGGTCCCTTGAAGGTGATGGACCTTCTCTAAAGAGCGGCCCTGGCCTCCCAGTCGCCTTATTAAGCCAAGAAGAGCAGAGAGCAAAGTCTCTACTCATTGTGGCCAAACAGAAATGACCTAGGAAGAGCAGGATTGTAATCTTCCAGTTTAAAACATTTTTGCTTATTGATTTGCCATCCTAGAAATGCAGGACCTTGGTGAGAGGAAACACCCCAGGGAGCAGGTTTGGGGTTCAGATTCCCCAGTGGAGGGATGAGCTTGAAGGCCCTGGCCTGGCCGGAGGCAGAGAACTTCAGCCACCCTCCTCAGATAAACGGATAATCGGGAGGCAGAGGGGCTGTGGCTGATGGGCCCGACAAGCTGGCGATTTCCTTGCAGCGGGTTCTCAGGCTGGAGACCACTAGGAAGGGGGTGGGCCTCTGGGGTGTCGGAAGAGGGCATTTCCAGGCGCTAGAGGTAAGAGAGGGCCCCAAGGCCGTTTTGAGTCACTCCTGCTGACTAGACGTGAGCGGTGTGTCTGTGTCTCCACTGAGCCCAGGTCTCAGTCTGCCCCTGGCCACAGAAACTCCTTTCTCGATACCCTGGCATTTGGAAAAGCACCCCAGAGTCTTGCAGAGGAGCATGTGGTCCCTGTCGCCCCTGGAGATGCCCTGGAGTCCAATTCCCATGAAAAGGTGTGAGTCTGTGTGTGCATGCCTCACGCACATGTGTTCATGGACTAACAGATCACAGGCCAGCGCCAGAGAAGGGCGGAACCCAGTGCCTTTCCCGGGGAGCTCACGGTGTGGATGGGACCATGGACCATCCTGGTTCAGGGTAAGTCTGAGATGCTCGGAGCACGATGCACTCAGTTGCTGGGTTGGGGGGTGTCAGGGAAGGGCTTAGGGAGTGTGACCAACTGACATCTGACACAGAAGGCAGGTGTGTGTGTGCGTGTGTGTGTGTGCGTGTGTGTGTGTGTGTGTGTATAAAACAGAGAGAGACTGAGAAAGAGAGAAGTCTCAAATGTAAAAGCCGCCTTGGGGATCACGTGAACACCAAATAAACTCAACTTATAGATGAGCCTCGTATGCCCTGCATATTATTATGCCATTGCTGGTTTGCAGTTTGCATTTATTAAAATGTATCTTTTAAATTGTTGGTAAATGATTTAGAGCTGTACTTCTTAGTTCTTCTTTCTCACCGTTATGCTCTGTGGTCTGTGTTGCTATGACCATGGGCACAGAACATGAGGGCACACAGACCCAGGGGTGAGGTTGGAGGTGACAGCTATTCACGCCAGAGTCTCTGGGTGGGGTTGTGGTCATAGCCCCAGGTGCTGATGCGAAATCAAGATCATTCAACATCATCCGATTTGTATGCCTTCTTTAAGGAAAGGTTAGTCAAGGCTATGGTTTTTCCAGTGGTCACGTATGGATGTGAGACTTGGACTGTGAATAAAGCTGAGCACCAAAGAATTGATGCTTTTGAACTGTGATGTTGGAGAAGACTCTTGAGAGTCACTTGGACTGCAAGGAGATCCAACCAGTCCATTCTGAAGGGGATCAGCCCTGGGATTTCTTTGGAGGGAATGATGCTAAAGCTGAAACTCCAGTACTTTGGCCACCTCATGTGAAGAGTTGACTCATTGGAAAAGACTCTGATGCTGGGAGGGATTGGGGGCAGGAGGAAAAGGGGACGACAGAGGGTGAGATGGCTGGATGGCATCACTGACTCGATGGATGTGAGTCTGAGTGAACTCCGGGAGTTGGTGATGGACAGGCAGGCCTGGCGTGCTGCGATTCATGGGGTCACAAAGAGTCAGACACGACTGAGCGACTGAACTGAACTGAACTGAACTGAAGGAAAGGTTAATTGGCAAAAACAAATGTACTGGATAAGTACTTTTTTTTTTTTTCTGATCAGTTTGCTGAGATTTTAGTGGAAAGTCTTCTAAGTCAAAGTGGCTTTAGGGGGAAAAGGTGGTAGGACTTGAGAAAAAAGTGGCTTCTGGGGCAGATGGTTCCTCTGGGTACCCTGCCCCTTTGGTTTCCACTGAAACCTTTGTAGGGAATACAAACAACTCTCCTGCCTGAATTGGGAAAGGGGAGTGGGTGGGGGCAGGTGGGGATGAAAAGAAAAAAATGTAGGGACTCGGGCACACCCAGTGGAGGTGAACGTCAGTGGTACACCCAGGTGTCTGCTTCCCTGAGCCCTCTGGTTAGAGCCTTGGTGGGCTCTGCTGAACTCCTGCTCACCTGCTTAGTGCAGAGCGCATCCTCTGAAGAGGGGTAACCAACATGCCCCGGGAAAGATGGGACAGCCCCACCTCTCCCCGCAGGAGGTGAGTTCCACGTGCTGATTTTGACTTGCCCCGGGCTCAGGTCACAGCCCCAGGCTCCCCTCCACGCAGGCTGGGGACCTGTCCATGCGGACAGCGGGAGGAGAAAGCCGCCCTCCCAGATGCTGCAGTCCTGGTGACCCGTGGAACTGTGGTGCCACCTGATGGCCAAGACAGGGAACAAGCTGGGGACTCGGGAGGGACAGGCCTGGACGGTCCCAGCCGGGGCCCCAGCTCTGGTCGGCACTGTGACTTGGCAGGTCTGACCTTGTGGTCTTGCGGTTCTCAACCTGCGGGCCACAGGACTGGGGCTCCCAGGCTCCAGAAAATATCTGAGGGACCCACTCTGTGCTGGATTCAGTAGTGTTGGTACAGTCAGGGAGTGTGTGGTGGGAGTGGTTCATCAAAGCAGAGGCTAAAAAGACTGGGCCCCAGTGAGTCTACACAATCGGAGGAGATAAGATTAACCCAGAAAAAAGATGCCCAGATGTTGCAGTTGATCGTGGGTGGGCTGGAGAGGGGAAACCACTCCCGGGGGCACTCAGAGGGGCAGTGAGTTCAGGGGCAGGGCTGCGTGGGGGGAGGAAATGGACTCGTGGTATCGTGGGGGAGGGGGAGGTGACCTACTACCCCAAAAGAGCCAACTGTGGTTCACGCCTCCTCCCTAGGCTGAATGGTCCAGCTCTTTCAGAGGTTCTTCCTGGCCTCACACACTGTCCTGGGATGCCTTTGAAGGACGGTCTAGGGGAAACCACAGCTTCTGTGGCACTGTTTGCAGGTTAAGGTCCTGAGTAGGCCGAGGGTGCAGATGAAGTTGGCTCAGATGGGGTGAGGTGAGGATGAAGAGGAAGGAGCCCCAGGCCAGCCAAGCTCCAGTCCCCGGGAGTCAGTGGTCCTGGGGATTCCGTACTGTGGGATGCTGCGGGGACCAGTGGGGGTGCAGGAGGAGCTGGAGGACTTCTTTCCCTTCTTTGAAGCCCCCTCTTCTTTCCCCAGCCCCCATCCTCCTTTCTCTCTTCCTCTCTCTTTCAAATCTCCGTCTTTACTTCTTTCCTCTATTTCTATAAAACTTCTGTGCTGGGTAAGCTCTTGAATCGGGGGAAACAAATCAAGTTTAAATTCCTTAAAAACTAGCCAGACTTTCAACTTTTGGGGGCAGTGATTACTTCCTTCTGGAAAAAAAGAAAAATTGCCAGCACCAGTCACCTCGCAGGGAATTTTGGCTGCCTTGGGCAGGATTTATACCCGGCAAGTTATCAGCATCACTGATATTGCTTCCTCCTTTCCTGGAGATGAGGGACCCAGAAGGAGAGGGAGAGAGAGAATGTCTCCAACAGGACAACTTTCAGGAGTTGATACGTAATGCCCTGCAGGTGGAGAATTCCACGCACTGAACTTGACTTGAGTTGCTTGACTGTGATGGACAGGCAGGGTAGAGAGGCGGAGAGGAGCTGCTCTGAGGATGGATTGTTTTCCTATGGTCCACGTGCGAGTCACGGGGACCTGTTCCAGGTTGCCTCCAAGGGGACCTTTCGATGTTGTGTGGTGCCCGAAGAAGGGAGCCCAAGCTGAGAGCAGAGCAGTCCGAGGGTGGAGAGTGGGGTCCACATTTGAGTGGTTCCCTTTGAAGGACCCCAGTTTGCGGAATCTCCAGAGGACCCCTGGGACCCCCATTGGAGGGTCAGCTTTCACTAACTGCTAGGCTGGAGAGCAGGAGCGCCTGCCCCCAGATGGAACTGTTCTCTGGCTCAACTCTCCTCCCTGATCCCATCCCCTCCAAACCTGGCAGGACTCAAAATCACAGCCAGTGAATTGGGACAGGGGAGTCATGAGCCGAGAAGGACAGCAGAAGGGGCTTCACCTCCCAGAGCCTGGCTGCCCATGAGCCAGAGGAGGCCCCTTCCTCGGGAGCCCCCGACCCGCCCTCTCCCTGGGTCCTGGTCATCCATCAGTCCCTGTACCCTTCCCAGAGCCACAGGAGGAGGCACGTAACTCAGATGTATCCAAAAGACTTTTTTTTCTGCCAGGAACTGGCATTTTCGTGTAGACATCAGGCCTACAAGTCAGCTGGAGATGGCTCATTGTGGTGTCAGCAACACCATGGAAATCCCGTGCAGTGCTGTCTCTGGAAATTCTCTAAATACACGCTTGGGTCTGTCCCTCTGATCGCCCCACTGGTCAGATGCTTTTCCCTTCAGTCCAACGACTTCTCCTGGTTCAGGTTGTTAACACAGACCTTTAAGGCTTACAACTGAATTCTGAGAAATGGCTCCATCACCGTGAGATCTTCACCAGTTTCCTCTTTTGTCTTTTCTGCATAGCTTGCATTCTTTGGATATCAAAGAGAGCTTTGCAAAGGCTCCAGAGACAGGCAGGCATCCCCCTTGACCAGGAGCGCACATGGCAACCGGAGCTCCGGGGCTGGAAGAGACCTGAGAGGCCGTCCTGTCCTCGCTCCATTCTACAGGAGAGGAGACCGAGGCCCCGCACTGCGGGCTTGCGTGTTTCTGAGCAGCACCCGTGGCTAATCCTGGGCACTGTCCTGTGTACCAAGTGAAGGAACCTCAGTCTGTGCCAGAAGGTGCACTTGGCGTTAAGACCTTCCAAGGAGTTTACGGCCAGTGAAGCCCCCCTGTGCTCTTTTCCTTGTGGGGGCCCAGTGTGCAATGGCTGCAAAGAGCAGCCTCCTTGGCAGTGTGTATAGCCTGTTGCCTGCATGGCTGGCCCTAAGGGACCTGGAGACAGCCCTGCCCTGTGGACATCCGTGACTGGCATGCTGTCCCCAGTCCAGGCTCCATTCAGGTGTGCGTGGTGCCTCTGAAAAGCCCCAGGGCAGAGGCCAGGGTCCACACTGGCCAAGTCCGAATGTCCATCCACACCAGGCTGTAGAACAAAGAACATGTGACTGAAGCCCCCTGCACAGCCAAGTTCAAGTTCCCTGGCCGCCAGAAGATCCACATCTCCAAGAAGTAGGGCTTTACAAGGTCGAATGAGGATGAATTTGAAAACAGGGTGGCCGAAAAGCTGCTCATTCCAGATGGATGTGGGGTCAGATATATCCCTAATGACAGCCCCCTGGACAAATGACCAGTCCTGGATGCATGAGAGCCTTGGCGCTGTCCCCTCCTTACTCACGCCCACCAGTGAATCCTACTTTCCTGTTGAAGAAAGAAAAAAAAAAGACTTCCCAAGGCGAAAACAGAATTTTATATTTTCTTTCCCACATCCACATGAAAATACTGAAGAGGCTCCTATTAGGACCAGGAAGAAAGATGTTTCCTTTTTGTTTATCTTTTTAAAATCCCCGCAGAGCTACTGATGCGAGAGACAGAAATTGCAGGACAAGGAGGCAAGGGGTCACTTTGATGCGAAGGGCTCAGAAAGCCCATCCACAAACTCTCCCTCCAGAAATCAAACCAATATTGTAAAGCGATTATCTTTCAATTAAACATAAATAAAATTTTAAAAAATTTCCCTCCAATCCCTGTGCTTGAAAAGCATAGGAAGGTAATTGGACTTTACAAGGCCATGACTTTACAAACCCTGCCTGCCTCCTCCCTTCTGCCTGGCTGGATACCACCCTTGATTTATCTGTGTGTTAAGAATCCATTTTTAGGGAGATTTTCATGGGCAGGTTTTTTTTTAAGTCTTTACTGAATTTGTTACAATATTACTTCTGTTTTATTTTATTTTATTTTTTTAGCCAGGAGGCATGCAGGATCATGTGGAATCTTAGCTTCCTGACCAATCGAACTTGCACCCCCTGCATTGGAAGGCGACGTCTTAACCACTGGACCACCGGGGGGAGGTCGCCTTGTGGCCAGTTTATGAGGACTGTGTCTTTGGAGGCAGCATGGCTGGGAGCAAGTTTAGACCATTTGCTTTTAGATGTGAGGAGAAAGGAAGATGAAGTACATTTAAAATATGCGACTTACAACCAGCACAGGCTTGAACTGCCCAGGGTGAGGGGGCAGAAGGACTCTTTCCATCCAAAGGGAGGGGCGTCTATCAGTGAAGAAACAGCCTCTGTTTGAGAAGAGGCCCAGCTTCAAGTTTCAGACGCTGGCGTGCGTTTCCTGTCTGTAATGTAAGTTTCAAGCTCTTGGTGTGTGCTTTTGCACTCCGAAATAAACAGAGCACCTGGATTTCATCAGTCAGATGGTAACAGAATCAGGCCCCCAGGTCCCCCGCACGTCCCCACCCCCAGGTAAGGGCAGAGCCGTGAGCCAACCAGGAGAGTCCAGACAATCTGGTTCCTTGTGGACTGACTCTGAATAAACAGCCTGTAGCCGACGTGGGCCCAGGGGTCTCTTTGCGGCTCTCGTGGCCATTTCTCTAGAGCCTCACGTGACCTTGAAGGGGACTGAGTTGGGATTTGTAGTATGTGTTGCCCAGAAGGTTGGCTCGAAGCTCCCATTGGCCAGCGCAGCGTGTTCTGTGATCCACATCTGACCTCCGATCTGAAAACATTTTGGCACTTTCTTTGGGTTGAAAATAGTGGCAGGAAGAGTTTGTTTTCTCCCGAATGAAGACGTTTGCTTTTGGACGTCTGCTCCTTTGTGCAAGGGCTGAAAGGAGGTCACAGGCTCTGCTCGTCACAGGACCGGCTGCTCGGGCAGCCAGGCTGGGCTCCGGGTGCGCGATGCTGCGGACACGGCGCTCAGAAGGCGGGGAGGTCAACGCCGCCAGGGATTCCCGCAGTGAACCTCGTAAATACTTGGCGATAAGGCAGCTAAAACAAATTGTTTGTATAAGCACCTGGAAAGAGGCTCAGGGGCGACCAGGAGCCGGTGGATTTGCTGAGACGTTGACACGGACTCAGCTGCTCCCTGTTCTGGAACGGGCCTTATGGGGTCCAATGGGTCGTGAGTGTCTGGATTGGTCACCTGGGAGCAGGATGTCTCACCAGGGAGCTCTCTTTGTCTCCATGTGGGAGGGATGCAGACACAGAAGGAGACAATGAGTGGACCCAACGATGGGGTGGAGGACCTTGGGCGGCCACGGCCGTTGCTGGCGGAACACCAGGCAGAGTTGTCCTCAACGCCGCCCCCTCCTGCTTGATGAGTTGCTTTCGAGCAATCATTGGTTTTCTTTTAGTCTCAATTTGACAAAGCAAATCTATCTATCATTTTGGTTTTCTGTTTTAAACAAACAATTACAGTTATACAGCAAAGTGATTCAGTTATACGTATGTATATATATATATATATGAATGTACATATACATAGTCTTTTTTATATGCTTTTCTATTATGGTTTATTACAAGATATTGAATATAGTGGGCTTCCCTGGTGGTTCAGTGGTAAAGAATCTGCTTGCCAATGCAGGAGACATGGGTTCAATCCCTAGGTCAGGAAGATCCCTTGGAGAAGGCAATGGCAAACCACTCCAGTATTCTTGACTGAAGAATCCCATGGACAGAGGGGCCTGGCAGGCTACAGTCCATGGGGTCACAGTGAGTTGGACATGACTGAGACTTATGACTGAGTCGGACTAAACAACGACAACAACAAAACTGGGATTAGGAGGAACTAAAGGAGCAGAAAGGGAATAAAGAAATAAAGGGACATGTACATAAAACTATAGCATAAGGAGGAGTGAGGCTGGTTATCTCATATTCTGTGACAGACAAGGGTCACATTCCAAGAAATCTAAGGCTGGCCTTCATGATACCACAGGAGCTTGGAGGGAGGACTTCAGGAAAATATCTGCCTTTGTTTTTCTAATGTTTCCTGATGGCTGGGACTTCTTCTTTTACGCCAAATTGCTTTTGAAGCTGAGCTGAAAGGCAAGATAATACAGAAAAGGTGAGAAATGACCTCAGCGGGTGAGAACAATGAACTTGGTTAAACACAGAGGCACTGGGTGTGCGTGTGTGTATAACGCTGACCCTTGGTCCAGAGACCAGCTTCAGAGGCACAGCGGCATGTGGTGACATGGATGAACTGGGTTCCTGTGAGGAGCAGGGGAATAACCCCTTGCGTCAAACCCCTTGATGACTTCCCATGACCCCAGGGGTCAAGTCCAAGGCCTTAACATGCATTGGAAGACCCTGTACCCTCACCTGAGACACTCACTCCCTCATTCTCTGTGGCTCAGACATACTGGACTCCACTTGGCTTTAAATACAGATGATCTCGCTCTCTCCTCAGGAATAGCCCCACACAGGTCTCCACTGAAGCCTCTCTTCACTGTTCACGCACGATGTAATGAGCGTTTATCACATGCCAGCCACCGTGATAAGTGCCTGAGTCACCAGGGTAAACAAACAAACAAACAAAAAGGTTCCCTGCCTGCCTTCACTGTGTAAGTGGCAATCAGACTTGGATCACACGCTAAATGATGTGAGGGAGACGCATACAGTGCTAAAAGAACGTGAGATGAGCAGAGATCCGGACAAAGAGGAAGTGGGGTACTTTAGGGCTTCCTGGTGGTTCAGTAGTAAAGCATCTGCCTGCAAAGCAGGAGACACAGGAGACGTGGGCTCGATCTTTGGGTCGGGAAGATCTCCGGGAGGAGGAAATGGCAACCTGCTCCAGTATTCTTGCCTGGAAAATTCCATGGGCAGAGGAGCCTGGCGGGCTACAGTCCAAAGAGTTGGATACAACTGAGTGACTGAGCACACGTTCACACGCTTACAGGGAACAGTGTGTGCAAAGGCCTGTGGTGGGGGACGGGGCATGGCTTATTTCAGGAACTCCAGAAGGGCTCGCATGGCTGGAGTGCACACACCACGGGGTAGAATGGATGTGGTGTGGGATGTCCCTGCTCTCTCGTTTTGGTGCCGTGCATGCAGAGCTGTTCTAGAGGCTAGAACTAGAAAGTTTAGCTAGAGTCAACACTTCCTCAACAAGCACTAATCGGGCAGTTCTACTGTGTTGAGTAGTGTGCGGAGATGCATAAGACTAATGTGGTCCGTGACCTCGTGTGGGGCCACACAGACAAATAACCAAGTGGTACCACCCAGGGGAGCGCCCGCATTGAGTGTCATACTGGAGCCCGTGTGAGGCAACTGAGCCAGACCTGGAGGACGTGATGACTGGCTGATTTGGAAGCATGACAGGGAACGTGCCCAGTAAACGGTCAGGAGGAGCATTCCATTCAGACTGAGTATCACCGGGTGTGTCTATGGAGCCCAGAGCACCTGGGAACATGCATGAACGCATCTCTCTTGTTAGGGATATTTCACTCCTGAGAAAGTTTAAGAAGCTCTGGAGACAACTTAGGCTTTGACAAGTGGGCTGGCCTCCTAGCTCTGCCACTTCCGAGCCACCTGACAGGAGCCTGGGCTTCGTCTGTCAAATGGTGAGACGTTGGCGCATCGAGTTGTCCTCACGAACCAGTGAGGCAATAGACTGGTGCTGGATAAAGGTCAGTCACTGCCTCGTTTCCTTGAAATACCTGCCTTTACTTCAATGTCCCTGAGGTCTGTCCTGGGGTGTGTAGAGGGAATCAGGGAAGAGACTGGGATGACAGTGTTTTGAGATGAACTGTTTTGCTGAGGATCTCAATTTCATTATGAAATGTGATGCGAGATGGTTGGACGGCATCACTGACGTGATGGATGTGAGTTTGAGCAAGCTCGGGGAGATGGCGAAGGACAGGGAAGCCTGGCGTCCTGCAGTCCATGGGGTCGCAGAGAGCTGGACACGGCTGAGCGACCGAACAACAGCAACAACAGTGTGAAGAAACACTGATCTTTCATGCCAGAGGGAGGGAGTTAAAACACGGGGCCGGGATCCCCCCGGGAGCTGTTGCCTGGGAAAGTGGCGTTTCTTCTTTTTGCTGTCCCCCTGGTATCCTCCAAGTCCGGCTTGCTTATTTTAACCCTCAACTTGCTCTGGCTTCTTTGGAGGAATTGCAGCCTCAGGGGAAGAGACGTGGAAAGACTCCCCACCCCGCAGACAATGCTGCTACTCTCCCAACCCAGGGCTTGAACCCATGTCTCCTGCATCACAGCCAGATTCTGTACCGCTGAGCCACTAGGCAAGCCTTACTAGCATTTTGAAGCATTCTCCTTCTGCATGTTGTCTGACCATTTCTTTTACTTTATCGAATAAAGTCACAGAAAAGTGATTTTCAGTTGGTAAAAAAAGTTAAAAATCATGCATAGGGTTTTCTATTACAAGAGTAACACACCAACTGATAAATCTTCTGTCAACTCCTATGGAGAATTTACAATGACAGAGTCCGTTTGTTTTCTGGTTTATTTACTTATTTGATTGTCTTAACTTTTTTTTTTTCATACATTTTAAGTTATTTTTGTTTATATCATGTATGCTATTTTCGATAAGCAAGTCACTTTTTAAAATTTTTACTGCCAATTGCTCATACAAAGTCAATCACATTCATTAATTAACTCAACAATTCCCATGGAAGTTCCATTATTTGAGGAAGGCCAATCTTCACTGCAACATCAGAAGAACAAACTTTTCATGAAAAAGTAATAAACGCAATTCTTTCAAGCAATCGCTGGTCCTGACATTTATGCTCATTTGGAAAAAAGGATATTGTCTCCTTTGGCAAGGAGACCAGATCAGGAGACTTTCTCCCTGAGGTGCTGCAGATTCGCTGTCCCTTAAGAACAATAAGGACAGCTTTGCCTGAATTGCTGGGGAATGCTTCTCTCTCTGTGGAAGAGTAGCACTGGCAGGTACAGAGTTAGCCCAGAGGGTGCTGACATCCTGAATTTCTTTTGTTGGCCATCTTTACAAGTCACTTCTACTGCTCAGCCTTGCAGTGCTCCTCTAGAAAATGGGAGGCTGGATCAGAAGATGACAAGGACGATGATAACCCACACCCAATCTCACTCAGCCTTCATCATCGCCCTCTGATGTCGGGGGTGAGGTTTGTGTCTCTTTGCTCAGATGAAGCAACTGACTTGAGAACTCGAAAAAATTCACATGACCCCGAAGTGGTATAACCAGGCCTATTGACTTCAAGTGTGAATTCTATTCCAACAGGACCTTTTAAATATAAGCCATTACTTATCAAGGGTCTCATTACCTCCTTGCCAGGACAAAGCAAGAGTAACACGCGGGTAGATAAAAAAGAATGAAATAATGCCATTTGCTACAATGTGGATGGACATAGCAATTGTCATACTAAGTGAAGTAAGTCAGAAAGAAAAAGACAAACACCATGTGATATCACTTATATGTGGAATCTAAAATATGACACCAAAGAACATATCTATGAAACAGGAACAGACTCACAGACATAGAGAACGGACTTATGGTTGCCAAGGGAGTAAAGGTTAAGGGACAGATTTGGGATTAGCAAATGCAAGCTATTATGTAGAGAAAGGATAAATCAGGTCCTGCTGTGTAGCACAGGAGCTGTATTTAATATACTGTGAAAAACTGTAATGAAAAAGAATATATATATATATGTATATATATATATATATGGATAACTGAATCACTTTGCTGTACAGTAGAAATTAATATGACATTGGAAATCAACTATACTTCAATAAAATAAATTTTTTAAAAAGAGTATATTTATATGGGTAGGTAAAGGCTGACTGACTTCCATAATAAAATATTAGAAATCTACCCTGCATTCTTGAGGGGAAAATATGGATTCTCTAATGTTGGCTGAAGAATTATATGTCTATTTGGTCTAGCTTGTTCACTGAGTTTTACAAGTCTTCTAAACTCCTGATGATACATATATGTATTTTTTTGTCTTCTGGATCATTCAAATATAAAAAAGAATTCTTTTTATCAAGAAAAATATTCCAATATGATGGTGGACTTACTTTTTCTCCTTGAAGATTGACTTTTGTAATCACTTTGTGTATTTTGAATCTATTTTTAGACCTATAGTCTAAAAATAGCATCTATCTTAGTCTCTATGGATGCTACCAAAAACACCATAGACTGGGTGGCTTATAACAACAGAAATCTATTTTTCACTGTTCTGGAGGCTAGAAGTCCAAGATCAAGATGCCAGCAGATCTGATGTCTGGTGAGAAATATCAATAACTTCAGATATGCAGATGACACCACCCTTATGGCTGGCAGAAAGCAAAGAAGAATCAAAGAGCCTCTTGATGAAAGTGGAAGAGGAGAGTAAAAAGTTGGCTTAAAACTCAACATTCAGAAAACTAAGATCAGGGCATCTGGTCCCATCACTTCATGGCAAATAGACAGGGATACAATGGAAACAGTGAAAGATTTTATTTTTGGGGGTTCCAAAGTCACTGCAGTTGGGGATTGCAGCCATGATATTAAAAGACACTTGCTCCTTGGAAGAAAAGTTATGACCAACCTAGACAGCATATTAAAAAGCAGAGACATAACTTTGCCAACAAAGGTCCATCTAGTCAAAACTATGGTTTTTCCAGTAGTCATGTATGGATGTGAGAATTGAACTATAGAAAGAGCTGAGCACCAAAGAATTGATGCTTCTGAACTGTGGGGTTGGAGAAAACTCTTGAGAGTCCCTTGGACTGCAAGGAGATCCAACTAGTCCATCCTAAAGAAAATCAGTTCTGAATATTCATTGGAAGGACTGATGCTGAAGCTGAAACTCCAATACTTTGGCCACCTGATGTGAAGAACTGATTCATTGGAAAAGACCCTGATGATGGGAAAGATTGAAGGCATGAGGAGAAGGGGATGACAGAGGATGAGATGGTTGGATGGCATCACCAACTCAATGGACATGAGTTTGAGTAAGCTCCAGGAGTTAGTGATGGACAGGGAAGCCTGACGTGCTGCAGTCCATGGGGTTGCAAAGAGCTGGACACGACTGAGCAACTGAATTGAACTGAACTGAGGGCCTATTTCCTGGCTCATAGATGGCTGTCTTCTTGCAGTGTCCTCTCATAGCAGAAGAGATGAGGGAGCTCTCTGGGTCTCTTTTATAACCATTCCATTCGTGAGGGCTCCATCCTCATGACCTAATCGCCTCCCCAAGACTCTGCCTTCAAATACCATCACATTGGCGATTTGGTTTCAACATACAAATTTGAGGGGATGGGGAAGGTTCTGAAGATTCCAGGAGAGAATATTCTATTTCCCTGCCTTGCTGATATTTGGAGGCTACCCACAGTACTTAGCTTCTGGTCTCCTCCTCTGTCTACAAAGTTGGCAATATCCAACATCAAAAATCTACAAACAATAAATGCTGGAGAGGATGTGGAGAAAGGAAATGTTGGTGGGAAGGTAAGTTGGTACAGCCACTATGTGGTTCATTATGGAGAACAGTATGGAAGTTCCTCAAAAAACTAGAAATAGAGCTGCTGTATGAATCAGAAATCCCACTACTGTATACCTGGAGAAAACCACAACTGAAAAAAGACCCCTGCACCCCAATGTTCATTGCAGCACTATTTACAATAGCCATGGAAGCAACCTAAATGTCCAGCGACAGAGGGATGGATAAGGAAGACGTGGTACCTATACACAGTGGAATATTACTCAGCCATAAAGGAATGGAATTGTGCCCTTTGCAGAGACGTTGATAGACCTACAGACTGCCATACAGAGTGAGGTAAGTCAGAAAGGGAAACATAGATATTGCATAATTTCACTCATATGTGGAAGCTAGAAAAATGGTACAGAGGAACTTATTAGCAAAGCAGAAATAGGGAACAAACATGGATACCGAGGAGGGAAGCGGGGCGGGATGAATTGGAGGTTGGGATTGACATATATACCCTACTATATATAAAATAGATAACTAAGGAAAACCTATTGTCCAGCACAGGGAATTTTTCTACTCAATGCTCTGTGGTGATCTAAATCAGATGGAAATCTAAGAAAGAAGAGATATATGTATCTGTATCACATTCACTTTGTTGTATAGCAGAAACTGACACAATACTGAAAAGCAACTATACTCCAACAAAAATTCGTTAAAGATGTCAATCTTGTCACAACTCTCTGACCTTCTGCAGTCACATGTCCCTCTCTGATGACAACCAGGAAAGGTTCTCGCCTTTTCAGGACTTGTATAATTCAGATCTTGACCTTATTCACATCTGCAATGTCCCTTTACCGCCTAAGGCAACACAGCCACAGGTCCTGAGAATGAGGACGTGGACATCTGGGGGCCGTGATCCTATCTACCACATTGACCGAGCCCCACCTGGTGATAGTTTAGGGATTTCTTGGGCATCAACAGGGGCGCACTAAATCTTCACTTTGTAAAATAAAATACATTTGACTTTTGAAGAAAGATCTAATTTTATAAATCCTCTTTCTTCTTTCACAATGCAGTCGTACCTTCTCCACTCATCAGAACGACAAAAAGTTTTTTTAAAAATGTTATTACCTGTAGAGATGATTTGCATTCACAGTGCATAATGACATCATCCAGGGCAGGCCTTGGTTGAAACTGGCTCCTGCCTGGAAGGTTCAGACTTGCCTTTTGTCAGTGCCAAGGGATGAGCTGGCCCTGAGAGGCTGAGTAAAGGTAACTAATTAATTAGGTAATTAATGAAATTGGACTTCAGATGGAGCACATCCAGTTAATTACACTCCACAGTTGGTGGCATGCTCCCAGCAGTGGTCTTGTAGGGCTCCTTGCTCACTTTGTTTTATTAATTTTCTCCGCTCATTTCTCATCCCTATTCCCATCCCTTCTCCCATATGCACCTAATCTGATGTGTTTGATATGCAAGCCTGTATATATGTGTGTGTGTGTTCTTAGGAGCACACCCTCAAGGGAGAGTTTTCCTACCTGCCTCCATATGCATTTCTGATGTGGGAGACTCACTGCCAGATGGTGCCCCTGGGCGGCTGTCCCAGTTCTTGCATGCAAGAGCCTTGTCTGACTTCGACTACTCTGAGAAGTGTGAGCTAGTATTTTCCTTTAATTTGCCTTTTTTTTTTTTTGCTTACTGGGGAAATGGAACATCTTGCATACTTGTTAGTTAACAGAATTGAAGCCCTATCAGCTGTCAGGAGTAAATTCAATACTTACCTGTCTCTTCTTGTATCTGGAGGAAATGCCGCTCCCAGGGACCTTACTTACAGGTCTCTTGGCTACTGTGGGAGTATCTTCTGAATCATGGTCCTGGTAAGCGACCTTCAGTCTTCAAGTTCAGGGCTAGTTTTCTTCTTTCATAAATTATTTCCTATGTTGAATTTCTTGTGACATTACGACTCACGGTACAGTTTTGATGGGGACATTCCATTTGATAGATGTTGTGGTGCTGTCTTTTCTTTTCCCACCAAGCCTCTCATCCAAGACACCCAAGCACATGTAACTACACACACTGTTCTTCCTGCCCACCCGCTCCAGCCTTGACCACAAGGTGCTTCCCTCTGCAGCTTCCTTGCTGCCTCTCCCACTGGGTTAATGGATCACAGCCCTGGATGCATATTAAAGCTAACTGGAGAGATCATTCAAGCTTCAATCACTCAGCCTCCAGCACCAAATACAAGGTCTCAACTGGATACTACTTAGATGGGTCGACTACCAAGGAGAAATTGGACTATGATTCACAACAGAGGTGAGGAAGAGAATGTCTAGGAACAGAGGAGATCCATTAGGGCATCTGTTAGTATTACCATGCCCTGAAATTAAGGCTGATGGAAAACTACAACAGCCCCCTCCAGACAGGACTGGTAATGGCCCAGGAACTTGAGGAATGAAGGTTTGGTTCACTCCACCAAGTTAAGAACCACAACCAGCTGAGGTGCTTGCTGAGGGCAAAAGGAATACAGAATGAACAGTGCAAGAAGGTTGTTATAAATGCCAGCTATGGCCACATGACCAGTCACAGGAATGAGTATTTGTGACTAATTGTCATGAGTATTTTCTCCTTATTTTGTAATGAATATATTAGTGTGTGCACATGTATGTATACAGATAACTTTATTTTCTTCTTCTTTTATCTCCTTATTATGTAGCATAAGATGCACTGAATTTGTATCATAGTATTTAAGTACTGTTAATGTTGCACCATCATATTTAGGTTACAGGGTATCAAGGAGAAGTACGACATCATCCAAGGACTTTGCATCCTCTTCTGGGGAAGGGGCTAGCATGCTTTCGGTTGCCTGAAAGATAGTTGTATCATGTTGGGGGTGGGGAGTGGCTGTAACCTCGTTAATGTCTTCATTTGGAGATTAAGTATGGTTTAAGAACAATGTGTGGGTGTCAGTAATGCCTAACACAGCTTGGGAGCCGTGTTAGGCGTTACTGACACGTGGGTGCAAAACTCACACACAGAGTGGACCCTCAGGATTAATTTTATGTGTCAACTTAGCTGGGCCATGGTGCCCAGATGTTTGGTCAACCATTATTCTAGATGCGTCTGTGAGGGTGTTTTGGGGTGAGGTTGACATTCAGATTGATGGATTTTGAGTAGAGCAGATCGCCCTCCTTAACGTGGGTGGGCCTCACCCAATCAGCTGAAGGCTTGAAGGGAGCAAGACTGGCCTCCCTGTGCGAGAGGGACTGTTGCGCTTGAGCTGCAACATGGGCTCTTCTCCCGGTCTCTGGGCATTTGGGGTTGAATCTAGTTATAGGTCTAAAGTCAAAGAGGGGTTGGGGGAGGGTCCTGAGGGGAATCAGCAGGGTCCTGTGAGGCACCTGTTTCAGGGGAGACTCTGACTGTGTCCTCAGGTAATTCAGGGTTAATCTCCCCAGAGCCCATCATGAACCAGCTCTTTCCTTTCCTCTCCACAATCCTTACTGCCTGTAGTAGTTACTCAATAACTGTTGAGTTGATGGAGACTTAAAGAATGAACTTACGGTAACTGGGGGGAAGGGTGTGGGGCAGGGACAGTCAGGGAGTTTGGGATGGACATGTACACACTGCTGTGTTTAAAATGGATAATTAACAAGGTCCTTCATATAGCACATGGAACTCCGCTCAGTATTATGTGGCAGCCAGGATGGGAGGGATTTTGGGGGAGAATGGATACATGTATGGCTGAGTCCCTTTGCTGTCGACCCGAAACTATCACAACGCTGTAATCTGGTATGAACGTGAAATTGTTCGTGGCTCAGTCATGTCCACACTGTAATCTGGTATGAACGTGAAATTGTTCGTGGCTCAGTCATGTCCACACTGTAATCTGGTATGAACGTGAAATTGTTCGCGGCTCAGTCATGTCCACACTGTAATCTGGTATGAACGTGAAATTGTTCGTGGCTCAGTCATGTCCAGCTCTTCGTGACCCCACTGACAGGCTCCTCTGTCCATGGAACTCTCCAGGCAAGGATACGGGAGTGTGTTGCCATCCCCTTCCCCAGGGCATCTTCCCAACCTGGGTCTCTTGCATTGCAAGAAAATTCTTTATCATCTGAGTAACCAGGGAAGCCTGTAATCTGCCATACTCCAACATAAAACAGAAAGTTTTTTAAAAAGTAATAATTGTTGAGCTGAAGAAAGAGCACAGGAAGAAAAGCAATGTTTAAAAATGTGAAATCCTGGAAATTCCCTAACCTGTCCTTTAGTCCCAGCACAGTCAGTGCCAGAGAGGAGCGACAATCAGCCTTGCTCTTAGAATCCACAGACCAGCACCCTCATCGCCAGCCCCATCATTCCCCCTCCCCCATCTCCAGGCTCCTTCCCAGGTTATTGTTGCTGCAAAGGGAAGCCGGGCTCCTGTTCCTAATGCCTGCCAACCCCGCCCAGCCAGGCCCCACAAGAGAGCCATGGTCCCCAGACTTGTCAGCGACAAAGGCCCTCATTGTTCGGGCTTTGGGATGTTTTCTTTCCTTATCTGGATCTCTGCACAGAAAAAGCCCTGAAGACCACGTTCTCTCCTAGAGCTCTGAAAGCCTGAACAACTGTGTCTGTCCTGGGAGAGGAGACTGAAGAGCCGGAAGTGGGGTGATCGGTCACTGCCTGGCAAGGCTCCAGGGCTGAGAGCCCAGTGCATGGCCCCCGCCCATATCTTCCTCGGCTTGCAATCTGAGGCTGCTTGGAAAAGGCCAAGCAGGATGTTGGAGGAGGGGCGGGCAGAGGAGAGGAGCAGGTCTGGGGGACCCTCAAGGTTTCTGAAGCTCTTTTAGGGACACAGGCCTCCAGCTCTCAAATACCGTAAATCAGGACAGGATGCATCCGTTGAGCTCCCCAGCCTCCATGGACGGAGGCCAGTGGGAGGGTTAGAAGCCTCCCTGTTCCTCCATGATCTTCCCTGATAGCTCAGTTGGTAAAGAATCTGCCTGCAATGCAGGAGACCCCAGTTTGATTCCTGGGTCAGGAAGATGCCCTGGAGAAGGGATAGGCTACCCACTTTAGTGTTCTTGGGCTTCCCTTGTGGCTCAGCTGGTAAAGAATCTGCCCGCAATGTGGGAGACCTGGGTTCAATCCCTGGGTTGGGAAGATTCCCCTGGAGAAGGGAAAGGCTACCCACTCCAGTATTCTGGCCAGGAAAATTCCAAGGACTGTATAGTCCGTGGGGTTGCAAAGAGTCGCACATGACTGAGTGACTTTCACTTTCACTTTCACTTTCACTGTTCATATGACAGCTGGGAGGATGGCATGGCAGGGTGACCTGGAGGCGGAAGAGATCTCAGGACAGCCTGTCGGGTGATGGGCTTCCCGGGTGCCTCAGTGGGTAAAGAATTCACAGGAGAGGTGGATTCGATCCCTGGGTCGGGAAGATCCTCTAAAGAAGGAAATGGCAACCCACTCCAGTGTTCTTGCCTGGGAAATCCCACAGACAGAGGAGCCTGGTGGACTACAGCCCATGGGGTCGCAAAGAGTCGGACACGACTTCGCAACTGAGCACACATGTGGCACGATGTGGTGACCTTAGGAGGGGGCTGTGAGCTGCGGTGATGGCGTGGCGCCCTTGCCCCTCTGAGAGAGGGCACAGGACAAAGGAGGCGGGGCTCACAGCCCATTTCTGCCCACTCAGCACAGACACCCCTCCTGCCCATGACTGCTGCAATCTGCCCTAAGGGCACCGAGGCACCCACTCATCCAACCAAGAGGGCACGAAGTGGGCCCTGCCTGTGCCTTCCCCACCCAGCCTCCCGGATGTATGTGGGGGAAGCTCAGTGATATCATCTCCTTGGCAGCGTCCCTCTTCACCAGGTGACCCTTCCTCCCCCCAGTCACCTGTGAGCCCCCCATCATTACCCCCACCTCCTGCCCCACCCTTGGGACTTTAAGAAGGGGCACCGCCATCCACCAGGAAACCAGCTTCCTCTAAAGCCCACCCCCCATCAGCCAGCTGATGGCTCAGGTGTGTGAACTGACACACACCTGCAGGGCAGGTTGACAGGGGTGACTAGAAGCAAGATCTCCAGGGCACAGGGAGTGGCCTTTTCTTCTCAGAACTAACTATCTGTTAGACTCTTCACAGGTGATTCCCTCCAGCCATCATCCTCCACTCCTAACCCACTCCCGGCCCCCGGGGAATTCTTCCCACCAAGAGCCTCCTTCTCTGTCCTTCCCTGGCAAATTTCACTCTACTTTCAGAAGTATCACCAGTGAAGGGGTGTGGGATGCTGGGGAACAGTTGCCAAAAAATACTGCCCTGAGATGGTCACTCAGATCCATCAAGAGCCGGTTAAATTCAAGGGCCCTTGGGCTCTGCTTGATTGGAGGCTGCATAAGTGGTAATTGGGTGGTTCATTTCAGTAATTTTTAATAACTGCAGCTTCCACATTTGTGGTTCCAGACAGTGGAGTGTGACTTTGAAGGTCTGGGACATCTGTCATTTTGCAGAGACACTGATTGGAATCACCCCTGGGATTCTGGGTGGCAGACACAAGGCTAGATTGATCCATGTCCAGGGTTCTGTCTCCAGAGCCCCCAAGGAGAGGGGTTGGGGAGTGGCTTGTCAGCTCCAAGGGTGGTGTTGTTCCTCTCTACGCTGAGCCACTCTGCCTCCTGCACTGCCCACCCGTCCCCACGGAGGGGGCTAGTTGCATTGGACTCCAACTCTTCCTGTGCATGAGACCCTGGAGCAGAGGAGGAGAACTCGAGGTTCATGCTCTATGGTGGGGCAAATCCCCTCTCCTCTCTGAGCCCTCAGCTTCTCGCCTGTGTAATGAGAGGTCAGGGCTGGCTTTGGGCAAAAGACACTCCACAAGTCTGAGCGCTGGGACTCGGCTCTAAGGCTGTGTGACCGGCGAAGTCTAGAGTCTGTGCACTGAGCGTCCTCCTGCTGAGAACAGACCTGCAGACTAGGTTTTGCCAGATTAAGTTTGGCTGATGGACCGGGAGAAGAGGCTTACATCCTTCCGTGTTGTCAACAGAGTTCGACAATATATTCGTTTAACTTATAAATAGACAAAACACTTTTCTATTTTTTGCAGAAAGGAGGCTGGAGGGCTGAAAATATCCTGTAGGGATTTGATGTTTAGTGGCCACATCTTACAAAGGATATGTTATGGTTGGATTGTGTCCTCCTAAACACATGTTGGAAATTTGTTTTAGATGAGTGTTCAGTCCTGTTATATCTATTCATAATAATTCTAGATGAGATCCTCTCACCTGGCCAATTAAAAATACCTGCTCTGAGGCTGGCCATAGATTTAAGGTTTCTCTTAGGGTCATTTAAACTCAATTGGAGTGATGAGCTAAGTCTCAATAAAAAATTAACTTCTCATCTATTAAAAGGAAAACTCCTACAGTTATGGGGAGGATCTACATGGTTAATACCAGGCTATGGTCATTTAAGTTTGAAGGCTCCTCTATGTTGGGAATGGTTAAATCATACTAAAAATGATCAACCTGGTAATTATGAGACAAGGCTGGGTGCTTTATGAACTATGCCGGTTATTACCCTTAGAGAGAGTGATTGGTATGGAACTCAGTGGATTTGTGGCACTAATTTATGGCTTTGACATCTACAGGGATGATACGAAGGTGTAGCCTGGGATTCCCATGAATTTAAGGTCATACATGTTAACAAATTACAGGTAACCCCAACCAATCTACCATTGGTATGATCCCAATGGGTCAAAGATCTGTATTCTACTAGTATGACCATTTAGCAGCTTGTGTGTGTGTGTGTGTGTGCCTTTAATGGGGTTGGAGGATGTAATTGACCTTGACAACTTTCATAAGCTTTAAATGATAGTAACCAGGCTGTTAGCCTATTGAATTCTGAGATGTCTATGATGAGAAAGGCAGTGCTACAGAACTGCAAGACCCTTGACACCTCACAGCATCTCGGGGAGATATCTGTGCTATAATTCAAACTGAATGCTGTATTTTTGTACCTGATAAATCCTTTAATGTAACACATTTGAACCTCATGAAAAATCTGCTTTAAGTGACCCTTCCCTAGTCTTGACAATCTTAAAAAAAAAAACTTATGCAGGAGGCTCATGGCTAAAATATTTACTTTTAATTCCACTAATGTTATTAACTATACCATTTGTATTTTGCTTGTTCACAGGATTATTATTTCTTGTATTACCAAGTATATGACTGAGCCTTCAACAGAAATGATGACTAGACTTGAAGCAGTTGATCAAATGTATAGTTCAATATATGATCAATGATTGTAATAGTGTAACTCTAGAAGGCAATGGCAACCCACTCCAGTACTCTTGCCTGGAAAATCCCATGGACGGAGGAGCCTGGTAGGCTTCAGTCCATGGGGTCGCGAAGAGTTGGACATGACTGAGTGTCTTCACTTTCACTTTTCACTTTCATGCATTGGAGAAGGAAATGGCAACCCACTCCAGTGTTCTTGCCTGGAGAATCCCAGGGACGGGGGAGCCTGGTGGGCTGCTGTCTATGGGGTCGCACAGAGTCGTACACTACTGAAGCAACTTAGCAGCAGCAGCAAACACATGTTGAAAAAAAGTTGCCTGTGGTGGCGATAGGGGTAAAGAAGCTGCCTGCCGATGCAGGAGATATGAGATGCAGATTTGCTCCCCGGGTCAGGAAGATCCCCTGGAGGACAGCATGCCAACCCATTCTAGTATTCTTGGGCTTCGCTGGTAGCTCAGATGGTAAAGAATCCATCTGCAATGCTGGAGACCTGGGTTTGACCCCTGGGTTGGGAAGATCCCCTGGAGGAGGGCATGGCAACCCACTTCAGTGTTCCTGGCTGGAGAATCCCCATGGACAGAGGAGCCTGGTGGGCTACCGTCCATAGGGTCACAAAGAGTCAGACACAACTGAAGTGACTGAGCACACAGCATGCACATGAATATGACCACATGTGAAAGCAGCAGACTCAGTCAACTGAAGGTAACGGGACCTTTCGTCCAAAATGATGGGGTCCTTGTAAGGTGAAGCTGGGAGAGATGCGCAGATGGGGAACATGCCATGGGAACACAGAAGCAGAGAGTGGCATCCACTCCCAGAGACTCTGGAGAGAACAGTTCCTGCTGGCATCCTGATTTCAGACTTCAAGCCTCCAGAACTAGCTGAATAAACTCTGTGATTGTAAATCACCCGTTTGTAGTATTTCCTTATAGCAGCCCTATGAAACAAATGACAGGACCTAATATTATTTTTCCTCTCTTTTACATTTTTATTTATTTATTTTTTTTTTGGTGACACTGGCTCTTTGTTGCTGTGTGCGGGCTTTCTTTTGTTGTGACAAGCGGGGGCTACTGTGTTGCGGTGCTCAGGCTTCTCATTGCAGTGGCTTCTCTTGTTGCGGAGCATGGGCTCCAGGGTACACGGGCTTCAGGAGTTGTGGCTCGTAGGCTGGGTTGCTCCGTGCCATGTGGGATCTTTGTTCCCTGACCAGGGATTGAGCCTGTGTCCCCCGTGTTGGCAGGTGGTTTCCCAACCAGTGGACCACCAGAGAAGTCTCATCTTTCATTTCTGTGTTGTCATAATCCATATGGCAGTTTCACCTCTCAGTCCGTGACCCTCCCTCTGTGTGCTCCAAAGGGTGCAAGTGTCATCCGTGTCTATGCCATCTTAAACTGGGCAGTGTTGGTAATTCAATTTGAAATCTCTAGAGGGACTGCCCTGTGTTCAAATCTGGCTCTATTCTGACTTTCTGCATAAGTTTATTTGTTGAAAATTTAAAATCGGAAAATAGGAACAGTGGTATTTGTGGCATACTTCCTATGAGCGGGCTTTGCAAGGATCTTCACCACTGTCCTGAGAGTTACTTAACATGAACCCAAATGTCAAATAATCCAGCTGGGAGGAAGAGACTGCCCCGGGGAGCAGGCCATGTTCTGACCAGCTCTGCACATTTCTGGAGAGCTTGGGGGACATGGGGAAGGGGGAGAGTGGACAGGGCTCAGAGGGGTTAGGGCTTTAGTTCTGCTGCTGTGGGATGCTGGATCCAGCTTGCTCTCAGGTCACCTGATCTGATTGGTAAATTTTCAGCAATTTTCTATTGTGTATATATATATATATATATACGCTACATCTTCTTTATCCATTCGTCTATTGATGGGCACTTAGGTTGCTTCCATGTCTTGGCTGTTATAAATAGTGCTGCAATGAACATTGGAGTGCATGCATACTTTTAACCAAGTTTTTCTCCGGATGTATGTCCAGGAGTGGAATTGCCGGATCATATGGTAATTCTATTTTTACTTTTTTAAAGTAGCATCCATACTGTTCTCCATAGTGGCTGCACCAATTTACATTCCCAGCAACAGTGGAGGAGGCTTCCCTTTTCTCCATACCCTCTCCAGCATTTATTATTTGTAGGCTTTTTGATGGTGACCATTCTGAGCTCTGTGAGTTACCTCACTAGAGTTTTGATTTACATTTCTCAAATAATTAATGATGTTGAACATGTTTTCATGTGCCTGTTGGCCATCTGTGTGTCTTTGTTATATATCACTTACATATGGAATCTTAAAAAAAAGGTTAAAAATGAACTTATTTACAAAATAGAAACAGCCTCACAGACATTGAAAACCAGCTTGTGGTTACCAAAGTGGAAAGGGAGTGGGGGAAGGATAAATTAGGAGCTTGGGATGAACATGTACATACTACCGTCTATAAAATAAACAGTAAGGATTTACTGTATAGCACATGGAACTACATTCGGCATCTTGTAATAACCTATAACGGGAAAGAATCTGCAAAAGAATATACAGACGTATTTATGTATAACAGAATCATTGCTGCATGCCTGAAGTTGGCACAATTTTGCAAATCAACTATATTTTAGTAAGAGGAAAGAAAAAAAACATGAAAATTTTCAGGATTTTTGCAGGGAGATTGATACCATGCTAGTAGCTTGAAACTGGTCACAGTGGGAGCATTTACACCACCAAAATTGGCAAGTGCTATAAATCAGAGCTCCCCAGAGAGAGAGAAGAGAGGCTAAGAGAAAGTACCTTTGATACTGGCTAAGAAGGGCTGAGGAGGTCTAGGCAGTGTCTTCAAGTATCAGGGTTCATAATAAAAGCTACCCAAGTCTATGGGTTTAGGGAGGGCCAATCCCACCTTGGGAGGTTGGGAGCATTCACAGAGGACCTTCTCAGTGAGTGGAGAAATAGCATCATCTAAGCTGCCTGCCTCTCACCTTGAAACCACAGCACCATGACAGGGAAAGAGGCTGATATCTACACTAGTCCCAGGGGTGCTCTGGGATCAGTTCTTGTCTGCAAAAATAGGGATAAGAGCCAGTGAATCCCAAGTCTCCTCCATTGTACATTTCCCAAGAGACTTTGAAAACTTCCAGTTACTGTTAGAGCTGCTGTTCAAGTGCTGCACTCAATATGTCAGCAAATTTGGAAAACTCAGCAGTGGCCACAGGACTGGAAAAGGTCAGTATTTTATTCCAATCCCAAAGAAAGGCAATGCCAAAGAATGTTCAAACTACCGTACAATTGCCCTCATTTCACATGCTAGCAAGGTGCATGCGTGCGTGCTCAGTCATGTCTGACTTGTTGTGACCACGTGGACTGTAGCCCACCAGGCTCCCCTGTCCATGGAATTTTCTGGGCAAGAATACTGGAGTGGGTTGCCATTTCCTTCTCCAGGGATTCTCGACCCAGTAACTGAACCCACATCTCTCATGTCTCCTGCTTTGGCAAGCAGATTCTTTGCCAACTGTGCCCCCTGGGAAGCCCTGAAAACCCCCTGTGCCCACCCAAATCTGTTCTGGCTACCCCTTCCTGGGGCTGCCTGCTCATGGCCCCATCCTCACCCCCACCTTCTCCAAGTCTGGACCTTCAGCCATGATGTCGATATGCGGTGGTCCTGCCTCGACATGGCTCATTGATCCAGCGGGCAGCCAGAAGACTAAATGCCCATTTTCATCTCTGTCTCCCAGAAATTTGGAATCTTGAGCTTAGATGCACAGATATCAAGAATTGTTGGTAATAATTTAGACCACTGGCACCACCCCAGAGTTGTGTTACTCAACACACAAAAACTACCGAGGCTACAGAGTGTTTATGCAAATTGAGATGGGCTGTGAGTGCAAAGCAGACAGTGGATTTCAAAGACATAGTGTGAAAAAAAAAAAGAATTTAAAATATCTCATTCTTTGAATTATATGTTGAAATGATAATCTTTTGGGCCCATCATGTTAAATAAAATATATTATTGAAATGGATTCCTTCTATCTCTTTTTGCTTTTTTTTTTTAGTGTGGCTCCTAGAATACTGGAAATTACATATATGTGGTTGGAATTTTATTTCCTTTGAACAAAACTGCTCTGGATAAAAGTTCCATGAGGCCCTTGGGGCTGAGTGGTAACTAGCCTCGGCAGGCGTGGGCTATGATTCAGCTGTCTTTTCCTCCTTGAGTTGATCCAGCTCTCTTTCATCCTCTTCCCTTTTCGGTTTATCCGAGCCAGAGCACACTGAATTATTTGCAGCCCAAGAGACTGATAAACCAATGGATCCAAACTGTCCCGAGTGATGTACAGATGCCTCCATGTCTCTGCCTGAGAATGCTTCCAATGCTCCCAGTGGCTCGTGTTCACGGTCTGAAAGGATGAGATCCCCTGGCTCCCTCATGCCTGTCCCCCAACCCTGACTCTGCCTCTGGCTTGTGGGAACTTGAGCTCGGGCCACGGGAACTAGATTTGGACCATGAGATTCTGCTGGTCAAGGACAGCTGAGATCCCAAGGTGTGTGGGTCAGGCTGAGGCTGTACTTAAGAGCTGGATTCTGTTACCAGAGCATGGCATTTAGAATAATAACAGCTTGGTTCCTCTCTCCCTGAACCTGTCTTAAATCAAGGTTTGAAACGAGCCATTTCATGAAGCCAACAGATCGAGGATGCTCCTCTTTTCCCCATTTCCCCTTCCCCATCTGGAGAGTCAGCCCACCCTGGTGCGTGGTGATTTGGGGGGTGTTTTGTGTCTCCCACCCAGCCCGGGAACTCTCGCTTTGGAAATGTGGTTTTCCTAAGACATTTCAGTTGTTCCAAGGTGTGAGGTGAGACTTCCACAAAAACCTGTCAAGAGCTGGCTTTGGGCTGGAATGCTCAAGGCTAACCCAGGGGGTGAACTAGGATCGTACGCCAGATTCCAAGTAATTATTCCTTGAGGATCTGCCAGTTCCAAGCCCTTTAATGAAAAATGATAGGAAGAGTTATTGACCTCTGAGACATTCAGCTCCATCGGGCGGCTGAGCATTGGCGGTGGATCCGGCCAGGGAAGATTACGTCTGCCCCACCACGGAGACACTGCAACAGTTTATCTTCCAAATAAGCAAAGAAAACATGTTTAATGAGTCCCCAAAGCATGGTGTGTGCAGATGGGGTTGAAAACCGCCTGTGGCCATTTTTCATCCTGGTTGTAGTGGGAATCCCTTGGAAACAAGTTTGTATGTAAATTTGACTTGTTCCATTTACAACATTCTTGGGCAAACTAGGCATGAGATGATGAATGAAGATGTTGCAAAGTTAATAATTCGAGAGAGAAACCCTTATTAAAATAAAACAAATGAGCTGCACATGCCACATTCATAGGAACTGCACGGTTTAATAAAACGAAATAAGCTTCCAACGTGTTCCATATGGCTCTGCACCGTGTGGAACACAAATGTGGGTATGATGTGGCTCGTATACCCTCCAGGAGCTCGGAACAAGCTGGTTGTTCAGACAAGACTTAGAGAAGGTGTATCATAGTGCCTGAGCCTTTGCCAGAGAAAAAGAAGCATCTGATTGTTACATCGGAAGAGGAGATGGAGCATGCAGGGGGAGCAGAAACCAGGTTCCAGGATGTTTCGGCTGTTGTCAGTTTCTCGAAGGAAGTTAATAGCTAAATCCCCAAACTTTGAGCCCATCCCACTGCTTCTCCACTTCCTCCCGTCTCAGACATAAGGACTGCACCATGACTGGAGTCTATCCTTCCAAGCACATCTTTAGGACACAAGTTTGAATGAAGAGCTGAAGCAAATGTGGCAAAATGTGAACTTTTGATAAACCTGGAAAGTGGGTATTTGGTTCTGTTCCATTATTTTTCTTGTACTTCACTGTCGCATTGAAGTGTTTCATAATCTAGAAGACTGCAAATTAATAGTATGTATAATTTGTAACTAACAAAATGGAGACCCAAGAAAGAAAAGGAAAAGGAAAGAAAGGAAGAAGGAAAAGGACAAGAAAGAAGGGGAGGAAGAAAGAGGAAAGGAACAAATTTAAAAAAAAAGAAAAAGGAAGGAGAGAAGGAAGGAAACGGGAAAGAAAGGAAGAGAGAGGGCAGCAGGAAGAAGAAAAACGAAGACGATAAAAGAAACCAAGATTTACAAGAAGCTGCAAGGTCACTGTGCTTGGAGTCAGGAAAGAGAGTCAGCAAAGTATCTTCTTGCCAAGAAGATGAAGTGTGATGGGGCAGCTGAAAAAATGGAGGGTGCTCACAGTGGGAGGAACCCCGCTAAAGAACAAGTCTTGTCTGTAAAATGAGGAGTGAGACTTCATAAACTCGAAGTTCTCGTTCAAATCTGGCTGCTGACACTATGTTCATTGATTTGATCCCCGTAATTTGATCCACCTGCCACAATGCTAGTCAGTGTGAGAGCTTTCCTGGATGGGACAAGGCAGGGTGCCTGCCCTCCCCTAATCACCATTTTCCCCTTCATCATTCATCAACCTTGAACATGAAGAATTTATTGTAACTTTTCACCTATTGATCTATCTGTCTGTATTAAGTCTTGTCTATCTTATCTATCCTATTCAATTCTAAACTCCTTTAAGATGGAAATGGCTTCTCATCTTTCTCTGTATCCCCCAGAGTGTCAAGATAGGACTATAGAGATAAGTGCATATTCATTAAATACTCATCGTATGCTTAACTTATCCATTTAAATAGTCATCAAGAGGCTATTATGTCCTAAAGCACAAATGAGAATACTCTGGAGGTACAAAGTTAAAATAATCTCTACTTCTAAGAAGCTTTTGGGCTTCCCTGGTGGCTCAGACAGGAAAGAACCTGCCTGCAATGCGGAAGACCTGGGTTTGATCCCTCGGTTGGGAAGATTCCCTGGAGGAGGGCATGGCAACCCACTCCAGTATTCTTGCCTGGAGAATCCCATGGACAGAGGAGCCTGTTGGGCTACAGTCCATAGGGTTGCAAAGAGTTGGACATTAATAAATCGACTAAGCACAGCAAGGAGTTTTCAGCCTGGTGAGGGAGATAAATTAGTAAACTCAATTTCTGCAAAGGAGGAAGCACTAAGAACAAAAGAATCATAGAGAAAGGGTTGTGGTGGTGGTGTTTTTGTTTAGTTGCTTAGTCCTGTCCGACTCTTCGGGACCCATGGACTATAGCCCACCAGGCTCCTCTGTCCATGGGATTCTCCAGGCAAGAATACTGGAGTGGGTTGCCATTTCCTTCTTCAGGGGATCTTCCCTACCCAGAGATCAAATCCAAGCTTCTTGCATTGGCAGGCAGATTCTTTACCACTGAGCCACCAGGAAACCCCAGAGAGTTACATGGGATAATTATTGCATCAGATGACACATACACGTCCAGCCTTCTGGTCTCTGTCAGAAGTGTGTTCAGAATTCCAATTTATATAACAGACATGTCACTTTGAGGGAAGGGAAGGGAAGGCTAAAAACTCCCAGACTTCTTATTAAATGGTGACTTCTTCCTCACTTCTTCCTTATTCTTGTGCTTCCTTCACATATTATTTGAACTTAGTTTTTAACCTCAGAAGAAGCAGAAATAAAAACAGATGTCACCAAGTTAATCTTTTTTTAGGTTACTCTTTGTTGTACATTTTTGGAAATTTAACGTTAGACCAGAACTGATTTTCAAGTTCAACACGGTAGTGACTTACTCTTAACAACCCAAAGGCTGGATTTAGATTCAGTACTCAGGCACTTAAGAATGTGTCTCCGACGGTGACAATGGAATTTTGCAGACTGAAGCCAAGTCTGCTGTAAGAGAAGTCCTGGCCTGGCAGGCTCCCTTGGTTGGAGTGACAGGCGAAGTGATGCCGAGCTAGGCTCGAGTCCCACGACCTGTCTGTCATCGAAGGCTCTGGCTTTGGAGCCTGGCACAGGATGTCGGTGTAGATCAATGGGTGTCAGAACGATAATAGTGAGAGTAGCAGTAATAGCAACGTTAATTTGGAGAGATTATGTTATCCAAGGCAAGTTCATGTGTCCAACGCACGGTGAGGTCAAACAAAGTGAAGCGCTGGCGTTTGGGGCAGAGAAAGGTGTATTTCAGGGCCGCATAGGAAGAATAGGTGAATGAGTGTCAGGAGAAAGAGCTTAGGTTTGGGAGTTCAAGCCTCACCTCCTGCCACCCCCCCCAATCCTGTGGCACCTTGGCTGGGTTAATAGTTCTTAACCACCCCAACCTCAGTCTCCTCACCTATAAACAAGTAAAAATGCTCACTAGACTGGGGGATGCGAGGAGGAAACCAGGCTCAGGCTTGTGGCGCACCATAGGGATTTAACTTCTGTCCATTTCCCTTTGTTTTCTCTGTCTGCAATTCTAGCTTTCGGTGGTTTTTTATCTCCTTAAATTCCATTGCTCTACTTACACGTGAAGCCAAATTAAACAACCACCCTGTCTCTTGACCTCTGCATGCTATCACTCCAGTTGCTTTCACCCGTTTCTGAAAACAGGAAATAGTGATTTAAAGTCACAATTATATTTTGTAAGATAAAATTTTTTCCCCACCAGGAAACAGAATTGCCAGTAAACCCTCTCTGTACTTCCTGAAATTGAAGCATGTCGTTTTCACCAAATCAGGTTTTGTAAAACCTGGACAATGATCAAGCATATGTTAATTTTCAGACTCTTCTCTAAAAACTAGAATTAGCTCTAGAACCAGCTGAAGGACCTGCTGAAGTGGGGCTTCTGAGCCTCAGTTTCCCCATCTGTGAAATGGGGAAAGCGTCTACCCTGTAAGGTTGTGGAGAGGACTTGTTGAGGTAGAGAGCTTGACACAATGCTTGAAGCTATCATTATTCTATCTGGACTCCATGCAAATGTGTGCATGCATGCTCAGTTGCTCAGTTGTGTCTGACTCTTTGTGACCCCATGGACTGTAGCCTGCCAGGTTCCTCTATGAAATTTTCCAGGCAAGAATACTGGAGTGGGTTGCCATGCCCTCCTCCAGGGGATCTTCCTGTCCCAGGGATGGAACCTGCATCTCCTGCATCTCTTGCTCTGACAGGCGGGTTCTTTACCACTGCGCCACCTGGGAAACCCATCTGAAGATTAGTGAACAGTAATAGTCTTCTAATTTTCTTCTATGATACCACATATTGTCTTAGAAAAATTGTCTTTCCTCTTATGAGGAAAAAAAATCATTGAACTGTGGTGTCACCAGAAAACTGGGCTTGCCACACAATCACTCAGTAGTAACTTGACCTAGGACCAGATCGTATCCAGCCTCAGTTTTCCCTGTTGGAATTTGGGTACAGTATTCTTCCCACCCACCTTGAAGTTTTATGACTCTTGGAGGAGGTAACTGATTTGAAAGCACATTGTAAATTGTCAACTACTGAACTCAATCTAGTGAAGAATCTTCTTCAGGTCTCTTTTCCACGCGAGGAAGGGCTTGGACTTCGGGACCAGGTGTTCTGGAGTCTGATGCCAGTTTCTCCACCTGCTGGGCAAATTTCTGGACCTCTGTCTGCCTCAGTTTACTCATCTATAAAATGAAGACAGTAGTAGCGATTCATGGGATTGTGGTATGGACACCTGACTTAGAGCAGTAAAGCACTTAGGATAGTGACTAATGTGCTGATATGGAAGAGCTAAATAATGTTAGTTATTAAGTTCTCTGCTTAAAGATGGAGGAAATGGGCTACCTTATCCCCATCATGCCTCCTACTTTAAGCAATCTTTGAGGTCTTATTTTCTAGAACAAGAAGTATTTTGACTGTTCTGGCAGTTTTTGCAGTAATGGTCTTCTGATGGCATTCAAGTTCAGATGTAAAGATATGGGGGAAATTCCCAATTATTTTGTGTTGAGATGAAGTCTCCAAATTCCCATCAGCTTCCACTTAATATTTACCACCTACCTAACTTTTCAGAGGGCTTCACTTGTGGCTCAGCTGGTAAAGAATCCACCTATAATGGAGGAGACCTGGGTTCGGTCTCTGGGTTGGGAAGATCCCCTGGAGAAGGGAAAGGTTACCCACTCCAGTAACAGAATTCCATGGGCTGTATAGTCCATAGGGTTGCAAAGAGTTGGACACGACTGAGCGACTTTCACTTTCACTTTTCAGAAGCCTATTCTCAACTTGCGTTCTCAACTTGGCACATAGGCACTGTCAACTACAGACTGGCACCTGCCGTCTACCTCTGCAAGGCTTAAATCATGTGCTGCCACAGCTGTTGATCTGCAACAAGCCCCTGAAAAGAGCTCAAGGTGAGAGCAGGAATGAGGCTCTCTGTGCTCCGGGAAAACTGGCAGAACAATATTTTCAGGAGCTGACTTTATGAGCCCTATTCTTGTATCTCCTCATATCTAGAAAAGCAATAAAATCCTTCATGGTGATGACTGTTCCTTGTGACTAACAGAAAGAAAAAACAAAAAGATAACGCTAAGTCGTGTCTGACTCTTGCTACCCCATGGACTCTAACCTGCCAGGCTCCTCTGTCCATGGGATTCTTCAGGCAAGAACACTGGAGTGGGTTGCCATTTCCTTCTCCAGGGGATCTTTCCAATCCAGGAATCGAACCCAGGTCTCCAGCATTGCAGGCAGATTCTTTACCAGCTGAGCTACTAACAGAAACCTCCTGCAATATATATATATACTTGATGGCATTTACCCACCTTCACCAAGATCATGTGTATACTGACCTTCCCTCTATGTCTTTGGAGCAATTTCTCAGAGTTATCTGAAATGCTGTCTCCTGGGCTATAGTCTTCAGTTGGCCCCAAATAAAACTTAACTCACAAATCTGCCATTGTTTTTTTTTTTTTTTTTCTTTTTTAAAGTTGATGGCACCCAGCAACTAATCCACAGGAGACTGAGGGATACTGTGAAATTTGGGGGAACTGATATCTGTCAGATACCTCATGATTTACCCACCTTGTGAATCCCTATCTGGAAACAGTTCACAGTTTCTGTATGATTATACTAATTCCTTTTGGTGATAACATATCTTTCTGAATCTTTTCTGTCCTGAGGTTGCCACTAGATGGTAACATGTGTTACTCCAAAATATAACCATAGGAGCTCAGAATATGCTATCCCAAAGTATGCCACGTTTGGCATGTTGGCTATTTAGCTGCAGGAACTTGAAAAACAGCAAATGCTGGGAGAATTCCCTCACCTGTCTACAGACAGATCCTTCAAAAGGAGCTCAGTTGTCCTAAATTCCTCCTCCTGGGTGTTTTATCCACCCAAGGAAGAGAGATTCTTATCATAGGAGAAAAGACTAGCAAACAACACCCTACCCAAACTTTGTTACAAAGTGTAGTACCTCCTCTCTGTTCTTCCAAGGGCCTGTTCATCTTTCCTAATAGTCACTTGTACTCCCCTAGGAGGTCTGCATACCCACTCCAGTGTTCTTGCCTGGAGAATCCCAGGCACGGGGGAGCCTGGTTGGGCTGCCGTCTGTGGGGTCGCATAGAGTCGGACACGACTGAAGTGACTTAGCAGCAGCAAGAGGTCTACATCCTGCCTTTTATTCCCCTGTGGAGATAGTATTTAAGCCTGAATTTTAAACCATCTCAGAGTTACTCACTTTCATCTGGGTGTCTCCCATATATATGTTGCTGGGGAATTTAAGGTTCTTGCTTCGTCACAAAGGAATTCAGGGACGAAGTGGTAGGTAGGGAGTGGATTTATTTAGACAGAAACACACTCCACAGCTTGAGGGTAGACCATCTAAGAGACAGAGCCTCAAAATATGGCACGGTTAGTTTTTATGGGCTGGGCAATCTCATGATTAGGCCAATTATTTTGGAGGGGAGGGTGGGGGTTTCCATGCTCACTTTTTGGCCTTTTATGGTTGGCCTCAGAACTGTCACAGCAAAATAAAAGGAACTGCCTCAGCCGTGTCCGACTCTGCGACCCCATGGACTGCAGCCCGCCAGGCTCCTCTGTCCATGGGATTCTCCAGGCAAGGATACTGGAGCGGGTTGTCATGCCCTTCTCCAGGGCATCTTCCCAACCCAGGGATTGAACCTGTGTCTCTTATGTCTCCTGCATTGGCAGGCAAGTTCTTTAGCAGTAGCACCACCTGGGAAGCCCCATATATATGTATAATGTATAACATATTATATATATATATATATATATATATATATATATATATATATATATATACACTTTTCCATTCTGGGTTATCATAGGTGCTGAACTTAGTTCCCTGTGCTATATAGTGGGACTTTGTTGCTTACCTATTCTATATTTGCTAGCTTGCATCTGCTAATCCAAGCTCCCAATCCTTCCCTCCCTCCCCCTTGGCAACCGCAAGTCTGCTCGCTCTGTGAGTCTCCTTCTGTTTCATAGATAGGGTCATTTGTGTCATATTTTAGAGTCCACATATAAGTAATATCCTAAGGTATTTGTCTCTCTTTCTCACTTAAGGAAGTGACATTTTAGATTTAAAAAATGACTTAGCTCTTTGAACGGTAAGAAAATTTGTTTCTCTTAAAAGATCAAGGACATGAGAACGATAACATGGGAAATTGTTCTTATTAGACACAGAATCTATTTCCTTGAAAGATTACTTGCAAGGTAAAGAAAAACATTTTTGCTATCTTTTATGAAGAGCAGACTAATGACCCAAGAGACTTAGTCATTTTAAGAGGAGAAAACTAGTTTTCCATAAGCATACTACTGATACTAAAGCTCCTTTTAAAACCTCACAGATAAATCCATGTGATCTGAGCCAGTTTGGCCACTTTCTTTTTTCCTGCAGATTTTTTATGACTTTCTGTATCTGTTCAGGGTTTTGTCCTATTCCTTTGTCTTTCTCATTCGGGAACAACCTTTCACAAACCTCTAACTAATTACTTTAGAATAAAGTGACTTTCTTTTTCCCTTAACAAAAATGTATCTTATGTTCTTACACACAAAATTGTTTCCCTTCCATTTCTTATTTCTAGTAGTTTCATTTCCATATATTAATTATGATTTTTATCCATGAGTAACCTTTATTATACAGAGAAAACTAGGAAGTAGATCATCGTGAATTGTCTGTCATATATCAGCATATATGGTAATCAGCATATTTTATGGGTATATATCTTTCTCTCACAAGTTTTACAGTCATATTTAATGTAGGGAAAGAACATGCTTATTAACAGATCCAGATATCTCTAGCTTCTTTGCAAAAATAAGAAGTAAAAATATCTAAACTTATATATATATATATATATATATTATATATAATAAATGTTTTAGCAATAGCAGATATGATGAAGCATAATTATTTCTCAAATAAAGTTTGATAGAAAAATGACTCAATTTGATTAAATGCAAATCTATAAATTTTATAATCTTGGACAACTAGTAGATATACTGTTAGCTTATTTGACTAATAAACACAGGTGGAATAAAGATGTATGCTTGGATTATATACAATGCTGGCAATTCTGAAGATATACCTGTTTTTTATTAAGTCAATGATATCAGACTAGTCTTATTTACCCAAATCATGTGAATTTAGAAAGCATTTAGACTAATTTCTATATTTCTGAAAATTTTAGGAATATTTTATTTATATAAGTGCTTATTTTTCTCTAAGCCAATTAGAATACGGCTCCTTTAAAAGATTCTTAATTTTGCATACCATCTAGAGATAAGAAAATATCACATATATATAATTATGTAAACATACAAACAGATGCAAACAGAAGTCTTTGGCTTTCATTCTAAAAGTTTACCATGAGTTGGATGTACACACAGTAACACAAAACTCACTAGTGTATATATGAGTTCATTCTCATCTTTGCTTCGTTTTATATTTTTATTCAAATTGTGCTTCTGGCAGATGGGAGAAGTTATCTTCCATCTGCTCAATACGAGGGCTAAAGTTTTTTAACCAGTATTTGTAGAGGAGATTTTTAGGATTTTCATTTGCCCTGATAACGTAATCTTATGGAGGCTGTGAACTAAATTTTGGGCCAGAGGCTGAGGAGGTGTCACACAGCTGTTGAGCTCTCTCCCAGGCTCATCTGGGTGGATGAAATATTCAGTCTATTTTCAATTAGTCTCTTTAGCTTGGGTTGGCTGATTTTGGGGGTCCCTGAGTCTCTTGGGGTTTCCCAGGTAGCTCAGCTGGTAAAGAATCCACCAGCAATGCAGGAGACCCTGGTTTGAACCCTGTGTCAGGAAGATCCCCTGCAGGAGGGCATGGCAATCCACTCCAGTATTCTTGCCTGGAGAACCCCACGGACAGAGGAGCCTGGTGGGCTGCAGTCCATGGGGTTGCGAACAGTCGGATACAACTGAGCAACTAAGCAGGCACGCACAAGTCCCTTGAGGGCTTTTGATGAAGCAGAGAGCCTAAAGCTCAAGTGACTACAGGAATTTTAAAGGCAGAATGGGAAGAAAAAGGGGTTAGGAGGATCCAGTTTGGGAGGTATTAAGTTTTTTTCAAAGAAGCCATTGAAATTCTACATTATCCTCAATAACTCAAGCCAATAAGAAAGGAAACAGGCAGCTGATGCTGGAGTGACTGAGAAGATAGCTGGCAGGAGTTCGAGAAGGAGGGAGGGTCATAACTGGCACTTACTGAGAGGAGACCCAGAGAAGATAGTTCTGGGTGGTAGAAGACAGCATCTTGGTAGAGCAAGAGGCATGTTTGTGCCTGCAAGTCGCTCCAGTCGCGTCCGACTCTGTGTGACCCTATGGCCTATAGCCTGCCAGGATCCTCTGTCCATGGGATTCTCCGGGCAAGAATACTGGAGTGGGCTGCCATGCCCTCCTCCAGGGGGTCTTCCCCACCCAGGGATCAAACCTGCATCTCTTATGTCTCCTGCATTGGCAGGCAGCTTCTTTAATACTAGCGCCACCTGGGAAGCACAGGGGAAGAGGAAGGGATTGTAATTGCTAGCTTCTTTTGAGTAGATGGTAGGAAAAGTTGCCCCAGAATCAACTGAAAAAAATCTGGTTGTCTGATCCTCTGCATTAACTTTATTGGTAGGTTCTGTGGGTGTGACTAAGAATTGGCTGACCCTGTCAGTTGCCCTCGGTCATGGACCTACCAATCCATGATCCCAAACGGACTGCCCTGGGTGGCCGTTCTCAGAACCACAAAGGCAATGCGATAGAAGAGAACTGGAATTTAGACAGTCCCAGGGGATCCGGGAGAGTTAGTAAGAAAGCTCAGGTCCTCAAACGGGCAGTGGGTTGCCTCCAGACATAGACTCCAACAATCAGCGCCTCTTGGCTGGGAAAAGTCAGAGAGAACACTCTAGCTTGCAAAGTCAAGCTCAGGGGACACAAAATATAACACTCTTAAGGGGAACAATACGAAGGGGTAACACACACGGCAGAGAGAATGGCCGTATATCAGAGGGACTGGTCCAGACTTCAGAATCAGTGATCCAAAGGACTAGTTCTAATCAAACATGTATACCCATGGCTGATTCATGTCAAGGTATGGCAAAAACCACTATAATATTGTAAAGTAACTAGCCTCCAATTAAAATAAATAAATTAAACAATAAAGTAAAATAAACTTCTGGAAAATCTTAAAAAAATTTTATTCTGTGAATCTAAATTTAAGAAAATCTCCCTTTAAAAATAGAGATGAAAGCAGTGACTCTCTGACAGCTGGGGCAGCGTTTGTCTAGTGGTGGCGAGCAGGGGCGACTCTCTAGTTGGCACGAGCAGGCTTCTCATGGCGTCTTCTCTTGCTGTGGATTACAGCTCTAAGGCCTTGGACTTCAGGAACTGTGGCTCCCGGGCTCTACAGCACAGGCTCAGTAGTTGTGGCGCGTGGGTTCTGTTGCCCTGTGGCAGATGAGATCTTCCCAGATCAGGGACCAAACCCCTGTCTCCTGCCGTGGCAGGTGGATTCTTTACCCCTGAGCCACCAGGGAAGCCCCTCTGGGCAGGATGATTTCAAGGTGCTTCTCTGTTTCCTGAGTTGTGTCTATTTCTTCAGGTTCTTCTTTTTCAATTTGATTCAGAATGAAGATACTTGATTTTTTTTCGTAAAGCTGGTGATCTCTGGTTTTCTGTTCATATTTAATGTAAATGGGCTGTGTAGCTGGGGAGGCTTCCTCTGGTGCTGTGGAAGGAACCTGGGTTCAGGCGAGGACTCTACGTCTAAGAGGGATTCTCCCCAGGCCTGTCGTGTGAGGCAAAGCTGGGCTTGTGAACTGGCAGATGGTAGTCAGTTGAGTGAAAGGGGTCAGCTCACTGTGACTGGGGCCTCCTCCATCTCCATCTTGAAAAAGGACCTTATTCTGGGTCACCAATATTCCCACTAGAAACATAACTATCCCCCCAAATTCTCTGATTTATTTAGAGACTATTTAGATAGTGTAGTATTGGATATGAAGGTAGATCATCAATTCTTTTTTTTTTTTTTTTTAAATTTTATTTTATTTTTAAACTTTACATAATTGTATTAGTTTTGACAAATATCATAATGAATCCACCACAGGTGTTAAAATCCAACATGGGATGCAGTTGTACTAGACAAAAACCAAAACAAAACCAAAAATCCCCATAATAGTATAATATAAATCATTATACTTAGATGTGTTATAATTTAATACAGAAATATGAAAAACAGAAGTTTATTTGCATCTAGAGATTATTCTGTAATATTTACTTTCTGTTACCTACATGGTGTTACTTAAACAAAATAACAATAGGACTAGTTAACAGTGGCAGTTAACAGTAGGTAACAGTAAAAGAATAAATAATAAATAATTAGAAGTGGTAGTGATTAAATACTGTGTGAAGAAATACAGTTTTTTATATTTTTAAATTTTATTATTGGGGCATACTATAAAGAACCTCTTGATGAAAGTGAAAGAGGAGAGTGAAAAAGCTGTCTTAAAACTTAACATTCATCAAACAGAGATCATGCCATTTGGTTCCATCACTTCATGGCAAATAGACAGGAAACAATGGAAACAATGAGAGGCTTTACTTTCTTCTTTCTTAATCTCCAAAATCACTGCAGATGGTGACTGCAGCCATAAAATTAAAAGACACTTGCTCCTTGGAAGATAAGCTATGACAATAGACAGCATATTCAAAAGCAGAGACATTACTTTACCAACAAAGGTCCATCTAGTCAAGGCTATGGTTTTTCCAGTAGTCATGTATGGATGTGAGAGTTGGACCATTAAGAGAGCTGAGCACTGAAGAATTGATGCTTTAGAACTGTGGTGTTGGAGAAGACTCTTGAGAGTCCCTTGAACTGCAAGGAGATCCAACCAGTCCATCCTAAAGGAAATCAGTTCTGAATATTCATTGGAAGGACTGATGCTGAAGCTGAAGCTCCAATACTTTGGTCACCGGATGTGAAGAACTGACTCCTTGGAAAAGACCCTGATGCTGGGAAATATTGAAGGCAGGAGGAGAAGTGGACGACAGAGGATGAGATGGTTGGATGGCATCATCAACTTGATGGAAGTAAGTCTGAGTAAGCTCTGGGAGCTGGTGATGGACAGGGAGGCCTGGCGTGCTGCAGTCCACGGGGTCGCAAAGGGTCGGACACGACTGAGCAGGTGAGCTGACTGGAGCATAATTGCCTTACAACGTTGTGTTAGCTGTACAACAAAGTGATAGTATATTAATATTTTAGTTATGTTTTTATCTCATTCAATACAATTTATCTTAACCCTTTTTGGAAACTATTGTATATTTTCATTTTTTAGGCTATATTGTATATTCCAAAGATGCATAAATGTGAAGATTTTGAAAAAAGAAACTCATGGAGAAGGAAATGCAACCTGCTCTAGTAGTCTTGCCTGGGAAATCTCATGAACAGAGAAGCCTGTTGGTCTACAGTCCATGGGGTCACGAATGAGTCAGACATAACTTAACAAGCAGCAGGGCATTTTTGAGGGGGTCAACAGTCCCAGGAAAGTTCAGGCACTCACCAAAGGCCTCAGACGGCAGAGCCAGAACTGTGGTGGAGGACTCCCAGCTCCCAGGCCTCTTGATCCTGGCCTCTAGCCCCAGATATGCATGTGGAAAACTAGAATCTGAAATATGCCTGAGGGCTTCCCTGGTGGCTCTGTGGTAAAGAATCTGCCTGCCAGTGCAGGAGATACAGGAGACCTGGGTTCGATCCCTGAGTTGGGAAGATCACACATGCCACGGAGCTGCTAAGCCCCTGTGTCACAACTACTGAGCCTGTGCTCTGGAGCCCGGGACCACGACTACTGAGCCCACGGCTGCAACTACCGAAGCTCATGTGCTCTAGAGACAGAAGAAGCCACCGCGATAAGAAGACCACATATCACAAGTATAGAGTAGCCCCTGCTTTCTGCAACTAGAGACAAGTTCAAGCAGCAACAAAGACTCAGCGCAGCCAAAAATAAAAAAAAGAACATTACTTTTTTAAAAAAGGGAAATACAATAGGAATAATTAAGTAGTTATTACTATATTTAATAAAAAATGACAATGACATATGCTTTATGTCCCTTGATATACTTGGGTATTTTTACTCTGTTTTCTTTTCCAATAATGCTTCTTTGAATGCTTACAGCTTAAAAAAAGAGAAGACTTCTTTTCTTTTATGTAGCAGTAAAACTGAACACTGTCAAAATTCACTGCCTTGCAGGGCTCTTGTTAAGTCCACGTCCATGTTATACTGATTTGGGGGCCAATCTAATGGCCTCAAGCTAAACCACTCCTTAACAAAGGCGTTTGGCCATGAGATAGATAGGATTTTTACTTCCTAGTGCTAGCAGGCTGTAGACGTGTAAGACTTAGTTGACAGCTTTCCCAAAATGTTCATTCACTTTGTACCTGTGGGTTTTCCTGGCAGATCACCTCTTTGCTAATCAGGTCCTTTGCATCTATAATTTCATCTAGGCTAGCCATCTCCAAAATGTCCAGCATTTTAAAACACTGCGAAGCATGTTGGATGCCATCATAAATTAAATCTCTCTTTGTGGGGGAAAATGTTTCAAAAGCACAGAAAGAATTTGAATTTGTGAAATCAAAACTGGATTTCAAATGTTATGATTTGCGTAAACAAACTGAGAAACTCCTTTTTAACTTGGCTGCTCTTTTGGGGTAACCATGTTTTTGAGTCCTATTTCTAAAAAAAAAAAACCAAGTCATTTCTTTTTATTGTATGAGTTTCATTGCAACCTACATTTCACATGAGACAACTCGAATGCAGTGAAGGCATCCTTTTCTAGGACACTTGGGGGCTCTTCACAGATCATCAAGCTGTTTGGTAGAAACAGCAAATAAATCTCTGGTAATCCTTTCCTCTATTCTCCTCCCCAGTGTGTTTCCAGACATCCTTGTGTTTCCACATTCTTCTCCTCCCACATTTAGAAAACATGATTATATGGAAAGCCAAACTTCTAACTTAATTTCAGTGACTGGTAACAAAAATAGCAGTCTTGTGGGCAAGAAGAGACCTCCTATTGCTACAAAATATCAAAAATCTAAGTGCTTCTGCATGTTTTGAAGAATGAAAAGTGATTAAAAAACCTTTTTAAAAGTCTCAATATCACTCAGGTAAGAAAATCACATCTTAAAAAAAATCATATTTATTTATTTGGCAGCTCTGGGTCTCAGTTGTGGCCCGCAAAATCTTTGCTATGGCATGTGGGATCCAGTACCCTGACCAGGGATGGAACCCAAGTCCCGTGCATTGAGAGTCTTAGCCTCTGAACCGCCAGGGAAGCCCCATACCTCTCCCTTTCTTTAAAGCAATATTCTGTACAAGGTGCAAAGGACACTTGAGCTCGTTCATTTTCTTTGGTAAGAACTTAAGAACTTTACACACGGACCACCCTAAATGGGAAGGAAATCCAAGCAAGAGGGGATATATGTGTACATGTAGCTGATTCACTTTGCTCTATGGTGGGAACACGCACTGTGAAGCAGCTATACGCCAATAAAAGTTAAATAAGAAATAATGCTTAAAAAAAAGAACTTTACAAAATGGAATTTGCCAAAATTTACATTTATGTTGTCTGCCAAAAATGCAACTAGAGGAGCAGAGTGAACAGGACTGTTGATTAAGATGATCTGAAGTTCCATTTTTGAAATCAAAGTGCCTAGGAGCTAGGGGGAGAATTTTTTAGTTGCTGCAATTTGATGCTTCGTTTGATACACAGTAGAGAGCCCTGATAAGATCTTACAGAATGAGCAGAATACTGCAGTGTTGGGGCCAACACAGAATTGATCAAAATGTTCCCTTTTGTTTGCCCACAGGTCACTGCCGTTGCATCTTCTTGGTCAGCAAATGTAATTTTACTACTTTACTCAATTTCAGAGTAATCAAAAGAGGAATGCAATACTATGAGGAATTTAGCATGGTGTACTCAAGAGAATTCAGCTATTTTTGACTGCCCACTGGAGTCTTTGGGGAAACAAAAGGCTTTGGATGGATTTAGAAGTATTTGCCTGTCTCATCATAGATACTTGAGGTCCAGGCCCCCTGAACTGGGAGCACAGAGCAGTCTCCGGGGGAACTTTCGCATCCTCTTCTCCACCATGACCAAACTTTTTTTGGCATGTCATGCAGTATGCTCTGTTTTGGTTATTTATTTCCGGATCCAGTTGTGTGCGTCCTTCTGTCAGGAAAATAACTCAGCTGTTTAGTCTGGTTCAGTGATGTCTGGGTCATGTGGGTGTGAGTCATTCATTGTTCTCTCGTTGATGACGTGAACTCTTAGAAAAAGTGATCACAATATTCACAGTGTGAAAAGGTAAACAAATACGATCTCAATACAAAGCACAGACGTTCCTTCACTGGGAAGTTGAAGATCCACTGCATTTGAATCGCACATGCAAATCACGGGGGTGAAACTACAGGGGAGCCACCAATCGTGGTCACCAATGGCAGTGGGCAGGAGAGCTGAATGGCTGACGATGACGGGCTCTGTGAAGGCAAACGATCTCCGCCGTGTCCTCTCGACATCAGAGACAGCACTGCTTTCAGTCTCTATTTTGGGGGGCACTGCCTAGGTTTTACACTTTCTCCCAGATCTCTTGCACTCACGATGGAAAACCAGGACTTTTCACATCCAGGAGGGACTCCTCAGGTGATGGGACTTTTAGTAAAAATCCAGGACATCCTGGGCAAAGTGAAGCAGTGGTTACCCTAGAAAGATCTGTCTGTGCTCCATGGGGAAGGAATAGGTAGGACAGAACTATATGTCCCCCATATAGACCCGTCATTAATCCTCAGCTTTCAGCTTCATTTCTCAGTCTTACCCTTTGAGGTGACTCAGCCCTCAAGATCTCCAGGTGGAGTGATGAACAGAGAGAAGGGTGATCTAGGCTAGATATTCTCAGACATGTTGGTCCCTGGACTCTACATTCTCAAACATGATTGAGGATGCCAACGAGCTTTTACTTCTCTGGGTTTTATCTGTCAGTGTTTACCAAATCAGAAATTAAAACTGAGACATTTTGAAAATAATTATTTATTGATTTATTTAAAAGTATCAGTAATAAACTCATTGCATATTAATAGAAAAAAGCATATTTTTTTCACGAACAATAGCTACAGTTTCCAAATCAAAACAGTTTAGTGAGAACAGTGGCGTTGATCTACATTTCTGCAAATTTCTTTAGTATCTGGGTTAATAAAAGGCATCTGGATTTTTATATCTACTTCTGCATTCAATCTTGAAGTATTAGAGAAAATGACACTTTACACAGATGTGTAGCTGGAAAGGGGAGGGGTATTTTAGTAGCCTTTCTAGATAATTCTGTATAGATATTCTATTACACTGTTGTTCAGTTGCTCAGTCACGTCTGATTCTTTGCCCACCCCATGGACTGCAGCACGCCAGGCTTCCCTAACCTTCACCATCTCCCAGAGCTTGCTCAAACTCATGTCCATTGTGTTGGTGATGCCATCCAACCATCCCATCCTCTGTCACCCTCTTCTCCTCCTGCCCTCAACCTTTCCCAGCGTCAGGGTCTTTTTCAATGAGTTGACTCTTCACATCAGGTGGCTTCAGTTTCAGCATCAGTCCTTCCAGTGAATATTCAGGACTGATGTCCTTTAGGATGGACTGGTTTGATCTCCTTGCAGTCCAAGGGACTCTTCTATTATCTAGCAAAACTTAAAGGTAATAATTAATATAATTAGTAATTTTATGGTTTCAACCTGTAATAATTGTAACATCTCAGGTGAAATTGGCTTTTTTCCTGTGAGTGTGTGACAGGTGGGGGTGAATAATACAATGACTGCTCGGGCAGTGTGGTACCTCTGCCTAGATTCATGGTGAAGCCTCTGCAGTTTTAACCATCATTGCCTTTTGACCATCAGTGCAAATATCTGCAAAGTGAAAAAGGCCAATAGGTTCTTAGTATTATCGTGAAAATATAATAATGACATTGTAGACAGCCCTCATTTTGAGAACTTTCCATACAGGTCACCCCTTTTTTTTGGCTTCCTTTATTCATCAACTAACTCCCATCTACTTGCTTTTGAAGATATTTTGAATTCTCTTTTTGGTCTAGATTATTCCATTTTATATTTTCAATCCTTATTACAGTGGCATCCCATTGCATTTTGAGAAAGCAAGTATGTTTGGCATATCAAAACATAAGCCCTCACATTGCTTTTTTAATGTCTACCCAAGAGTCATGAAATTCATAGGTAAAAACTTAACTTTAAAGTTAAGTTTTAACTTAAAGATGTTTTAAGTTTCAACTTAAAGATGAGAGAGAATCTTTGTTGTTGTTGTTGCAAACATGCTCCTTTCTTAAATATCATCTCTTAAAAAGTCCAGTGTGGACTTTTTATTTAGGTGGACTCCCATCCTCAGGCAGAATTGGTTTTTGTTTGTAAGTCTAGGTGGGCCTGCTTAGAAATCCCATGCAGTTGGTCAGAACATGAACCTGTGGTGAAGAGTTTTATCTTCCTCTGATCCTGTACAATAAAAAGTTGACTCAGCAGGTCCAGAGTGTCCAAATGTTACACATTATAGAGAAGTTTCGGCCCTTGATGACTGCTGGGAGATAAACTCTAAACCCTTGGAAAATCCTGATCTCAGATATCTGATCTCAGGTACCTGATCTCAGATATCTTTGTTCACCTGGGGCCCTGAGCCAATGTAGATCAGATCAGATCAGATCAGTCGCTCAGTTGTGTCCGACTCTTTGCGACCCCATGAATCTCAGCAGGCCAGGCCTCCCTGTCTATCACCAACTCCCGGAGTTCACTGAGACTCACGTCCATCGAGTCAGTGATGCCATCCAGCCATTTCATCCTCTGTCGTCCCCTTCTCCTCTTGCCCCCAGTCCCTCCCAGCATCAGAGTCTTTTCCAATGAGTCAACTCTTCGCATGAGGTGGCCAGAGTACTGGAGTTTCAGCTTTAGCATCATTCCTTCCAAAGAAATCCCAGGGCTGATCTCCTTCAGAATGGACTGGTTGGATCTCCTTGCAGTCCAAGGGACTCTCAAGAGTCTTCTCCAACACCACAGTTCAAAAGCATCAATTCTTTGGCACTCAGCCTAGATATGATTTATGGTAGAGACCTGGGACCACACACCATCAGTCTGACCTCTAAAGTGGCTGGAGACTAAGAAGCCAAACTTGACTATGCGGACACTCTACGTCTACATGACTGACCCCCAGTAAAAGCCCTGGACAGCAAGGCTCCGGTGAGCTTGCAGGCGGGCAATGCCCTGGGGTGCTGTCCCACATTTGCCAGGAGAATTCTAACTGTGTGTGACTCCATGGGGACAAGGTCAGCTACAAGGGCAACTATAAGGCCACATGTGGTCTCTCTGCCTCCTCTGCCTTTTACTTTCTGATTGTAACCTGTGGCCTTTTGCTGTCATAAACTGAACTGTGAAGGTAATCGATTTTCTGAGTCCTTCTGGAGAATCACTGAACCGGAGGGTCATCTTGGGGGTCCCCGAGGACAGATCCCTCCTGCTCACTCTGCTGGGCCCTGAAAGATCTTAGAGAGAAGTTAGACACAGAGCCTGCCTGCCTGCAAGGAGTTCATGATTTACTGAGAGAAGAGGTTGATATGCCTGAAGTAGAGTACAAGACGCACGGCAAGGAACACTGTCAGATAGACCCACAGGGTCATGTGGCTTAGAAGGCAGAGGGAGTCCATCAGGCTGGGGTGCTTTGACACAAAGAGGGAGTGGCTAGAAATATAGGAAAAGTCAAAGAACAAAAACATTCAAATTGTCTTTGGAAATGGAATCAGTTGTCAGCCAAATGCTGAATCAGAAAATCCAGAGTCTGCAGCTCTTCCTCCCTGACCTTTTCTCCCTCTTTGTTTTGTTCTTGCTTGAATTCTTTGCCATCTGGCTGCCTCTGTCCAAACAGAAAGATATCGGATCTTTTTCTACACTTTGACAGAAACTTGTTCACACCAGGAAGTTCTGCCTCCCAGGTATTTGCTCTTAAGAGTCTTTATGGGTAACTGGGGTCTGGGGCTGCTCTGACTCTGGTTCGAGCAACATCTGGCAACAACAAGATAATATTTTTAGACAGGTGGAGAGATGTCTCCCACCACTGAAGTAGTTGTTGCCAAGGCTGCCTAGGAACATAAATCTGCTTTAGATTTCTGGGGTCAGAAATGGGTTAGAAGGAACAGGAGAGTATCAAGACATCTCTTTCCTTCTTCCTTTCCCCTACCCCCAGTTCTAACACATCTCATCTTATTTCTCGAATGCAGGACTCCCATTTCACCTCAAAGGATTGTCCTTCTGCCACCTGCCCTCCCCTTCACTTCCTCTTCCTGTAGGTGAGTATGACCTGGGGACCAGGTACCCATAACCAGGGACCTGGAGTTTCTGACATCTAGAATCCTCACCATCTCACCTAGAGGAAGTGAGCTGCAGGCAGCTGCTTGAGGACAGTGTGTGTGTGTGTGTGTGTGTGTGTGTGTGTGTGATGGGGATTTAGTTTTCTGTGCTAAGTAGAGGCTCAAGTAGAACACCTCTAATTTTCCAGTTCTGCTTCAAAACTCTTGCTGTGTTCAGTCACTCAGTTGTGTTTGACTCTTAGTCATGTCTGACTCTTCTGAGACCTCAGGGACTGAAGCACGCCAGGCTTCCCTGTCCCTCATTATCTCCCGGAGTTTGCTCAAATTCATGTTCATTGAGTCGGTGATGCTATCTAACCATCTAATCCCCTGCTTCCCCCTTCTCCTTCTGCCTTCAATATTTCCCAGCATCAGAGTCTTTCCCAATGAGTCAGCTCTTTGCATCAAGTGGACAAAAAATTAGAGCTTCAGCTTCAGTATCAGTCCTTCCAAGGAACATTCAGGGTTGATTTCCTTTAAGATCAACTGGTTGGATCTCCTTGCAGTCCAAGGGACTCTCAAAAGTCTTCTCTAGCAACACAGTTCTTAAGCCTCAGTTCTTCAGTGCCCAGCCTTCTTGATGGTCCAATGTTCACATCCATACACGACTACTGGAAAAACCATACCTTTGACTACATGTACCTTTGTCAGCAAAGTGATATCTCTTTTTAATACACTGTCCAGATTTGTCATAGCTGTCCTTCCAAGGAATAAACATCTTTTAACTTCATGGCTGATGTAACCATCTTCAGATTTTGGAGCCCAAGAAACTAAAATCTATCACTGCTTCCACTTTCCCCCTTCTATTTACCATTAAGTGATGGGACATGATGATCTTAGTTTTACTTCATCAATAAACTCTGCACAGTACTCACTCTTATTCATTTCCCCTTTGGATACAGTGGTTGTCCACTCACAGCTTCAAGTGAAAGGAACATAGCCTGGGAAGACTCCACTGATGGACTTGCCAGTTTGGTGCTTCTGTGGCTTTCACATTCTAGCCAGTTTGCACATTGCACAGCGCCATTCATTCAGTGAGCACCCATTGCATGCCCGCCAGTGCTGTGCTCTTACCCTCTGCAGGGAAGTCAGGGCAACTGAGGACAGTGGGGAGGAGGGATTTACGGCTCTTGCCAGAAAGCGGTTCTCTCCGATGGTGAGGGAGTGGCTGCTCGACCACCCCCGGGGCATTTACCCAGCACAGGCGTGGCTGTTAAAGTTGGTACAGACTCCCCCAGCTGGGCAGCGACACCTGAGGGCCCTCTTGCCCCGTCCCTTTGGGGGACCTGTTCCAGTCCAGCACCCACTCCCCCTGACTCTCTCCCCATTTCACCCTACCTTTCGTTTCTGTATTTTCTGTGAGCTCCCTCTTTAGATGTGCCCCTTGCTCATCACTTCAGGGGAGCTCCTGGACACAGTCCTACCTTTTTTTTTTTTTACAGAGAGTATTTTATTTTGTATTTATTTATTTGACTGTGCTGGGTCTCAGTAGTGGGCATAAGAAGGCCTGGTTGTGCACGTGGGATCTAGTTCCCTGACCAGGGATCAAATTCGGGTCCCCTGCATTGGAAGTGCAGAGTCTTAGCCACTGGACCACCAGGAAAGTCCCAAGAGTATTTTATTATTTATTTGTTTTATTAAAAAAAATTTTTTTGTAATATAGCTGACTTTCAATGTTGTGTTACTTTCTGCTGTACATCAAAGTGACTCAGTTATACATATACACACGCCCACTTTTTTTTAAGATTCTTTTTCCATATAGGTCATTACAGAGTCCTGAGTAAAGTTCTCTGTGCTGTACAGTAGGTTCTTATTCCATGTGTGCGAAGTTGCTTCAGTCGTGTCTGATTCTGTGCGACCCCTTGGACTGTAGCCCGCCAGGCTCCTCTGTCCGTGGGATTCTCCAGACAAGAATATTGGAGTGGGTTGCCACGCCCTCCTCCAGGGGTTCTTCCCCATCCAGGGATCAAAGTCTCTTAAGTCTCCTGCACCGGTAGGCAGGTTCTTTACCACGAGTGCCACCTGGGAAGCCAGGTTCTTATTAGTTATGTATTTTATACGTAGTATTGTGTACATATCAATTCCTTCTTCAGGACCAAACTCCGTGCCGGTCCCCCTCAGGGGTGGTCCTGGAGGCTCGTGATTGGGAGGGGGCATTGTTGACTTGATTTTGAAGCTCTAAGTTTAACCCTATTTCAACCTTGTCTTTAAGAGAATATTTCCTGGGAATGACTGTCGCAGTAAATGCCCCGATTCTGTACTTCATTCACAAATGAAATGGGGTCAAGTGTCCTCCTGGAAAATCTCCTTATATAGGAGCAAGAAGCAATGGCTCATCAGCTGGGAATAAGCTTTGTGCAGGCCCCAGCCTCTGAGGAAGGTCTGTTTATGCTGGGCTGCAGAATCATGGCTGAAATGATGAGGTGTGTCTTCCTGGGCCTGATTAAACATGACTGGAAAACATCTTCTTCTCGAGACTCACAGCACACTTGCAGAGGAGAGAGGAAGAGAAATGAGACTGGAGTCCAGGGAGCAAGTGTGCCCCTTCCCGCCTGGGCGACCCTGGGCGATTTACAGACCGTCACTCTGCCTCAGCTTTTTCTTTTTTCACTTTAATGTGGTGTATTAGTTTCTGCGGGCTGCTGTAACAAAGAACCAAAAACTAGGTGTTTTAAGACAACAGGAATTTATTCTCTCACAGCTTCGGAGCCTGGGATCTGAAATCAGAAAGTTCTCTCTTTTTGAGGGAACACAAGTCAGTGCACAGTATATGGGAATAATATTTACCCTCTAGGCCGCCATCTAGCCCAGCTGTGAACCCCATGAAGGAAAAATATCATATGATGGTGATCACAAGAGGTGATTTAGAGTGATTCCATCTGCAAAGTCATTCACTTAGTCGTTCATTATTTCTGCAGACACTTACTAAACGCTGTCTGTGTGCCCGGCTCCAGGGACCGACCTTGCTCACTGGCTCCCACCTGGCTCCTGCCTTGGTCCAGGGTCCCCCCAGTTTCTGGACGTGGCTTCCTATCCCCAGTGTCCTCTCCTCCCTGCCCGGGTGGCCCAGAGGCTGGACCAGGCTGCAGCGACCAACCCTCATGCTGCCGCCAGCGTGGAGGCTGCCTGGCTTTTCCAGCCCTGTTCTTCCTGCTCTGTTTCCCTGACCCCCCAGGATGGAAGCCCTGCCTTCATCTTCCCCACTGGGGCCTTACTTCCTGCATGCTGTTCCTACCAAGGGGGTGGTTGGACAGAAACCCATGAAGCCTTTAAGGGCTTCCCAGGTGGCACCAGGGGAAAGAATCTGCTTGTAGTGTGAGAGATGTGGGTTCGATCCCTGGGTTGGGAAGATCCCCTGGAGGAGGAAATGGCAACCCACTCCAGCATTCTTGCCTGGAGAATCCCATGGACAGAGGAGCCTCTTAGCTGGAAACAACCCCAGGGTCTTAGTCTAATCTGAGAGCGTTTAAAGCCTCTCCCTTCCCATGCTCATTTTGGCCTCCTCTGCTGCCCTTCTGGTTCCCAGTCTAAGCTTCCCACATCCCCTGCAGAGCACCCGGCCATACTCAACCCCTGAGCAGTATCTCAGGTGTTTAAGGACTTCAGGGAGGAGGCTGCAGACACGCACACACGCACGTGCACACACACATATGCAGTATAAGTTCTCAACTTATTTAATTAGGAATCTTCCTCATAAAGCAAGTTTATGTAGGAGCAGAGGGAACACATCTTGGAGTGGCTTTTCCTTGGAGCGGGGGTTTTAACAGGACGCACAGTTGCTGGTGACACGTTCCCCTCCAGAATTAAGAAAGCAAATAGATTCTTGTTAAACTGCTGCCCTTTTATATGCAGGGTGTATATTACCTTCCCAGAGGAATTTATATTAACAATCCACATGCTGGCTGCATATTAGAATCACCTGGAGGTGAGATATAACACCACCCCCCCTCCAAATACCTAGATTTCTGGGTATATAGAGTAAACAGATATTTGAAGAAAGGACAAATGTAACTCAACTGAGGAAGAATAGTCATTTCAATAAATGGTGCTGGGACAGCTGGATATACACACGCAAAACCAAAAAGCAATGAATCTAGACACAGACCTTACACCCTTTACAAAAGTTAATGCAAAATGGATCGTAGTCTCAGATGGAACGTGCAACACTGCAAAAGTCCTAGAAGGTAATACAGGAGAAAATCTACGTGACCTTAGGTTCAGTGATAATTTTTAGATATAATGTCAACAGCCTCATCCATGAAAGGAAAACAATGATAAGTTGGACTTCATTAAAATGAAAAGCTTCAGTTCTGCAAAAGACATTGTTTGGAGAATGAAACAGCAAGCCACAGACTGGGAGAAAATATTTGTAAAACACATATCTGATAGTAGGCTAGTATCCAAAATATACAAAGAATATTAAAACCTCAACAATAAGAAAGAAGCAACCCAATTAAAAAATGGGCAAAAGACCTAAACACGTACCTCACCAATGAAGACTTATGTGTTTACAGAAAAGAAGAACATGGAAAGATGCTCAACATCTTCCATCATTAGGAAGCTGCAAATGAAGACAACAATAAGAGGCATTACAGGCCTATTGGAGTGGCCAAAATCCAGAACACTGGCAACATCAAATGCTGGCAAGGACGTGGAGCAACAAAAATTCCTGCTCATTGCTGGTGGGAATGCAAAATGGTGCGGTCACTTTGGAAAACAGTTTAAAGGTTTCTTACAAAGTGACACATGCTCTTACCACGTGATCCAGGAATCACGCTCCTTGGTACTTGCTCAAATGCACTGAAAAATTATGTTCACATGAAAACCTGTACACAGATTTGTAAAACCTTTTTATTTTATATTGGATTATAGCCAGTTAACAATGTTGTGATAATTTCAGGTGAACAGCAGAGTGACTCAGCCACAATAAACGTGTCTCCATTCTCCCCCAATCTCCCCTCTCATCCTGGCTGCCACGTAACACTGAGCAGAGTACCCTGTGCTAAACAGTAGGTCCTTGATGGTTATCTGTCTTAAATATGGCAGTGTGTACATAGATTTTTATAGCAGTTTCCTTCAGAGTTGCCAAACCTAGGAAGCAACAAAGATGTCCTTCAATAGGTGAATGGATAAGCAAATTGCTGTTTATATCCAGAAAATGGGATTTTATTCAACTAGACAAAGAAATGAGCTATCAAGCCATGAAAAGATGTGGAAGAATCTTATGTGTATATTGCTAAGTGTAAGAAGACAATCTGAAAAGGCAATAGACTATGATTCTGGAAAGGCAATATGAAGATAATAAAAAGATTTTTTTTTTTTTGTGAGGAGTTGGGGGCAGAGAGGGATGAATAAGTGAAGCACAGGGAATATTTAGGACAGTGAAACCATTCTGTGTCATTGGAGTGGTGGACACATGTCATTAACACACTTGTTAAAAAACTATGAAACATATAACACCAAGACTGAACCTTAATATAAACTATGGACTTTTAATAGAAACTATTAACTTTTAAGTTAATAGTCACATGTCAATATTGGCATATCATTGCAACACATGTACCACACAAGTGCAAGATCTTATCAATATAGGAAACTTTTGAAAAAGCAAAGAGGGTCAAGGCATACAGATAGAGCAAAGTAAAATGGGGAACAGTGTATGCGACACTTTCATTTCAGTATGAATATATATGATTTCTTGTCTGCTTTAAAATACTCTCTGGAAGTTGCCTCTTAGAGAAGTGAGTGGCTGTAGACACAGAGTTTGGATGAAGACTATTGTATTGTCCTTGTGTACATTTTAAAATCTACGCCTTGTACATGTAATATCTTTAAAAAATGAATAAGATTAAAAGAAGAAGACAAGAAACAGAAGACAACCTGGATATCCAGATTGTACCCCAGATTAGTGAAACTGGTATCTCTGAGAGTGAAGTCCGGGCATGAATAACTTCTAAAGCCTCTCCCGGTATTCAGGAAAGAACCACGGCTTTAGAGGAACGTTTGCAAATATGGGACTACACCCGGTTCTTCACCGAACTCCTCAGCAGCACCAAACTCTCCTGGGTGTGGACTGATAAAGTAGGGTCCATGTCCAGGTGTCTCTGAACCTCAGCTCACCCCCAGTTTCTACCAGTCTGGAAAGCCACTTCCCCAGGGATACCGGTCTGTGCCTTCCCGCTCATTTAATTGTTTACCAGAAGAGTTTCAAAAGCAATGCACATCCCTTTCCTTGCAGTGAACTGTGTGAATTACAGAGACTTCCGAGTCTCCCCTGCTGCAATGGCTCAGCGTTCAGTTCTCACGTCTGTCAATTGCATCTCTCATTTCAGCTTTGCTCTCTCCCAAGGGGCTGGGGGCTGTGATCTTGAGGTGTTGGCAATGCAAGCAGCATAATGTGGCTGGAAGAGCATCGGCCGATGGTCTCGTATTTGCCTCCCAGCGGCTGCTCACCAGCTTGTCTCTAAGGAATTCTGTTCTTACTGGGGTTAAGTTGGCAGGACCACAACGCTAATTTCACCAAGAGTTCTAGAACAGTGTGGGCAACAGTTGCATTTATCATAATCTGAGATAATGTATGTGAAAGTTCACTGACAATTGTGCTTTTTAATTAAAAAAAAAATGTAAACTCTAGCCTGGTACTGAGTTTACAAAGACAAGAAAAACTCCATTCCTTCCCATCCCATCCCCATCCCTCCTTCCACCTCCTTTCAGTCTATTCACACATGAAAAGCCAACAGGGAACTGAAGTTAATCTTTGGAAGGGATGAGGAACTAATTAGGCGGTTTCAAAGAAAAATTGGGGGAATCCTGAAAAAGATGCCTTTCCTGTTCCTACCCTCTGCTTGTTTACCTTCGGCCAGCCCCTCCCTCTCTTCCTTCCTCCCCCTGTTTACACAAGTGCTTGCTTATCAGTCTGTCAGTGCCCGTCTCGAAGGTGATGAGAGGAATTGGTTGGGAAATCTGTTCTGCATTTTGTGTGCATCCTGTCCAAACTATTGTGTTGGAAAGCGCTTGAGCTGTTTCATCTAATTTGCCATTCTTAGGAGCGGGGAGGTGTACTGAAGTCAGGAGGCAAAAGCCATTGCAAATCTATTCAGACGGTGTACAGTCAGGGCTGTGAGGTCAGCCCTTTGGAAAGTAGCTCTGAACACAACAGAGAGCACACCTGCTGAGTCTCCAGTGTGGGTCAGGCTCTGATCGTACCAGATAACGTGGTGAGCATGGGGGTGAAGCCACTGGTCGCTGCCCTCAAGAAACTGACCATCCGGCAGACGTTGCTGGCTGCAATAACCCTAATATTGTCTTACCTCTACCAACGTGAAATCGCAGCCCTGCAGAGCCGGGAGTCCTGCCTCCTCTTGGGGAAAATGCAGGCTCAGAGGCAGCTCTGATGTACAGGGTCTCAGCACATCAGTGGATCACTGCTAGTAGATTCCAGGGGTGACAGTATTGCTCCTGTTGGACAAGGAGAGATCAATTGACATGTCCATCCCAAACTACATGTACATACAGATATGTTTAAAATGGATAACCAAGAAGAACCTATTGTATCACACAGGGAACTCTGCTCAGAGTTACCTGGCAGCCTGGATCAGAGGGGGGTTTGGGGGGAAAACGGATACATGTATATGTTTGGCTGAGTCCTTTTGCTGTCCCCCTGAAACTATCACAATATTCAGTTCAGTTCAGTTCAGTCGCTCAGTCGTGCCCAACTCTGTGACCCCATGGGCTGCAGCATGCCAGGCTTCCCTGTCCATCACCAACTCCCAGAGTCTACTCAAATTCATGTCCCTTGAGTCGGTGATGCCATCCAACCATCTCATCCTCTGTCATTCCCTTCTCCTCCCACCTTCAATCTTTCCCAGCATCAGGGTCTTTTTAAACAAGTCAGTTCCTCGCATCAGGTGGCCAAATTGTTGGAACTTCACCTTCAGCATCAGTCCTTCCAATGAATATTCAGGACTGATTTCCTTTAGGATGGACTGGTTGGATCTCCTTGCAGTCCAAGGGACTCTCAAGAGTCTTCTCCAACACCACAGTTCAAAAGCATCAATTCTTTGGCGCTCAGCTTTCTTTGCTAATCAGCTATACTCCAGTATAAAATAATAATAATTTTTTTTTCTTTAGAAAAGGGAAGATCAGTTGAGAAAGTCTTCACATTCTGTAATAGGAAACTTTAGAGGTCAAATTCCTTGTTTTGATTTTCAGATACCCTTGTGTTGAATGCAATTGTCAGAGAAGAGGGTGGAAATGAGACTGCCCTGCTTGCGTGCGTGCGTGCTTAGTCACGTCCAACTCTTTGTGATCGTGTGGACCATAGCCCTCCAGGTTCCTCTGTCCTTGAGGATTCTAAAGGCAACAATACTGGAGTGGATTGCCATGCCCTTCTCCAGGGGATGCTCCCAACCCAGGGATCAGATCGATGTCTCCTGCGTCTCCTGTGTTGCAGAGGGGTTCACTACCGCTGAGTCACTGGGGAAGCTGCCCTGCCTGAGAGAACCTTAAAAAAGGCTTTAATGACCAGAAAACAATCACAGCCATTGTTCAGCAACTCAATATTTTTCCCTCTTTGTTCCCTGTTTAGTAACAACAGTCAGAGTTAACATCATGGAGGATGAAGGACTTATGGTGGGTTTGGGGTCAAAGAAGTTTGCACTGATGACTTTCCACTCTAGGTGGTTGGAAACCCAGGCTCATCCTGCTAACAGCATCTCAGTTCTGGGTTTGAACTGAAGCATCTCACTTTGAGGGGAGAAAAGGAGCTGGCACCTTCCGCCAAGACAGCTGGCTCACCTTGAGAATGCTCCGGGCACTGGGAGTAGATTATAGAACACATGTCATTTTCGTGTTAAGACTCTACTAAAGCATTGTGTCAGGGGAAATGCCTGGGAGAAGAAGATGCTTGTGCAGGTTTGGCTACAGTGATGTTTTTCTACAATTTCAGAAGCCCCAAATCACTTTGAATCACCCCCAAGGCCAAGGTTATTTCTCACCCTCTCTCCTCGCCCCTGAGTCCAGCTCTAAACCTCCAGCCTTTCTACTGGAAGCTTGAAAGTTGGAGCAAAGCTTTCTGGGGTCTTAGTCTCTGTTCTGGAGAAGGCAATGGCACCCCACTCCAGTATTCTTGCCTGGAAAATCCCATGGATGGAGGAGCCTGGTAGGCTGCAGTCCATGGGGTCGCAAAGAGTCGGACACGACTGAGCGACTTCACTTTCACTTTTCACTTTCGTGTATTGGAGAAGGAAATGGCAACCCACTCCAGTGTTCTTGACTGGAGAATCCCAGGGATGGGGGAGCCTGGTGGGCTGCCGTCTATGAGGTCGCACAGAGTTGGACACGACTGAAGCGATTTAGCAGTAGCAGCAGTCTCTGTTCTGCAGCTTGCTGAGCTCCAAGCATTAATCTGATGAAAAGTTTAACATTGGAAAGGTTTTCTTTTTTTTTTTTTTTTTTAATGTTTTATGGTAGGACTGGAAAACATCAATTATTTTGAAGGAACATCATAGCTTTTTAAGGGATGACAAATTCGTGTCTTAACACTACCCCCCTCCTGCCCCAAAGCACACAGACCACACTACCCCCTCCACTTCTGGTCTCCTGCTTTCTCCTGTCTCACTGATGTCTCCAGCCAGATGGGAAGGACAGATCCCCAGAAAGACAGTTTTCAACAGTGCCCGGGAGATTGGCTTCTCTTCACTTTTGTTCTTGTTCTAATGGCCCACAGAATGCTGAAAAGCGCTAAACGTGCTTCCATTGTTTGGATCATGATGGCGTCTCTATTTCCTGGCTTTCATTCCCCATCTCCTCCTCTTACAGCAGAATCCAGTCTCCAAAATGGAAAATATTCAAGCTGTTGATGGAGAATAAATGCTGACTGTTGCAGACACCTTCTATTTTTTTTTGCATCATATTTGACTCATATTCAATAATAGAAAATGAGTAAGTCTGGTGCCAGGGAAGAATAAAGAGGCACACAGGTCTTGGTTTGCCCAGGGCTGAGGGAGTTTGTTCCTACTGGCCTAGTACCCAGTTTGGCTGAGCATTTGTTCAATTCTTCATTTTTATTTTTCATTTGTTTTTCTGGCTGTACCATGTAGCATGTGGGATATTAGTTCCCCACCCGGGGGTTGAAACCACGTCCCATGCAGTAGACACAAGGAGTCTCGACCCCTGGACAGCCAGAGAAGTTCCAGAGTCTTCATTTTAAAATGAAATATTATAGTTCCCTTGAAGTAAGCCTGGGCGGCTTTGGTAGACCTCTTCTTCGTGGTTCCTGCTGTGCTATGACCTTACTGGGTAGGTTATGAGATGCGTGGGCAGTGGTTTTATCTGGAAGATGACCAGAGCATCCATTCAGCTCTCTTTGGTGGCTTGGATGGTAAAGACTGTCTGCATTTCAGGAGACTCAGGTTCGATCTCTTTGTTGGGAAGATCCCCTGCAGAAGAGAATGGCAACTCACTCCAGTATTCTTGCCTGGAGAATCCCATGGACAGAGGAACCTGGTGGGCTGCAGTCCATGGGATGGCAAAGAGTCGGACACGCCTCAGTGACTAACACTTTCACTTTTTCCAGTCAAAAGACATCAACACCTTCCTAGGAGACTCTGGTAGACAGAAACATCTCAGACAGAAGCTGCTAAGGAGAGTAAATCTTCCCATCTCAAGTGTTGCTGAGAGATGTGTTTGTCCCTCCTGTACCTGTGGGGCCTCTCAACGCATTGGCCACTTCCATCACACCTGCGCCCTGGCCCAGACGCAGGAAGCCTCCAGGCCACGATCCACTAGAAAACACCAGAAATTATGGGCTGGGAGTAGGTAAAATATGTGTGAGAAATAAAGGCCGGACATGTCAGCATGGCGGGCGAGTTGTCTACATTCCAGCTACAGTGATTTTTGTCACTGATTTAATCTTAAGAAGTCATATTTTGCATGGGTTTGCCATTTGCAAAAATGAGCTGAAAAATTAAGTAGGGGTCACCAACGCCAATTCTGTTCAACCTGTACTGGAGCTACTAGCCAGTATGATAAAAAAGAAAAATTTTAAAAAGTAAAATGTATAAGGACTGGAAATAAGAAGAAATTGTTCCTAGATGATATGTTTATGAAATAGAAAATTCAGAGTAAAAATCTTCACAGAAAATAAAGATAAATATGTTTATCAAGGTTAGCAAACACAAAGTCAATGTAGGACAATTAATTTCACTTCTATACTTAGTAACAAACAGGTAGAAAATTAAATCTGAAAAAAAATACCATTTAAAGTAGCATGACACAAGTCCAGCACTTAGGACTTTATCTCCCCAAAATGTGTCAAATTTCTACACATCAAAGTCTAAAGTAGTAGTGAGATAAATTAAAGGCAACCTAAATAGATGACGGAATATATTAATTCTCATATTAGAAAACTTAAGTTTTAATGAGATAGCAGTTCTTTCCCAATTAATGTAACCCTTATAAAGCTCTCAGTGGTAGTTAAAAAAATAAGTATTTAATAGAAAGTAAAGGGTTTACTAAATTTATGTTTCTAAGAAAGTTGATCACTATCAACTTCAACAACATGTACGGTGCACAAAATGTTTGCTGGTCTCTGCTGTCCACCCTCAGCTGGTAAAAAAAGTCAACATCTACTTCAGAAGTTACTCCAAGAGTTATTTGAAGAAGACCATATGCAGCTTTCAAAAGCATGTTTTAAAATTACTCTGAAGAGTATTACTTTTTGTTTATATCGATGTCTTTATTTACATCATTTATATCTTCTAATTCCACTCATTAAAGTTAAAAAAATTTAAACAGCTTTATTGAGGTATAATTGGTACACATCAAACTGTACATACTTAATATATAAAATTTGATGATTTTGGACTCACGCATACACCCGTGACATCATCTCCACAATCAAGATAAAAGACATGTATTATTCCTTCCAAGTTTCCTTATGTTCTTTTTTTGTGTGTGTGGTAAAAACACTTAACTTGGGATCAACTCTCTTGACAAATACTGGAGTATGTGATGCGGTATTGCTGACTCCAGAGTTTTAGCACCACCCATCTGGAACCCCAAGTTCTCCTGGCACATACAAAAAAGTGAAGTCATAGCTGCTGGTGTGTGGGTTCCATTAGAAGAACTCCTCATTCAGTTAAGTGATGACAGTTTTATAAAATGTCATCAGATACTCCAAGTAGGAAAATCAATGAATCCCATTAATTGGTTCTTTATCCAATTCATGACATCAGAGTATAGCTTTTGGCAGTTTATTTTCTCAAAGGCAGAATCTTGACTGTTGTGAAGGCTATTGTAAATGTTGTTTTAAAGTTCAATACTGAAATAAAATTATCGTTTTTACAGGGATGATATAAACAAGGTCCGGGAGAACAGAGTTTTGTGGTGAAACTAGTGATCTTAATTAAGAAAATCATGGGGCAGAAATATACTTAGAATTGGTTGTGGTTCACTAAAAATTCATAATTGTATCCAAAAAGTCCTTGATATTCTACCAAAGTTGAGGTCAGAGGTGTCATTATTTATGAATATTTTCAGATATACACTGAATGACTGAAATACAAAATTGTTTTGATGAAGTTGATGTTGAATTCCTTCCAAAACAGTTTGACATTGGCAGTTTTATGTTCTTTCTTTTTACTTGCCACCAATTGGACTTTAGAAACATCTGGGCCTTGGTGAATTAAGCTTCATTACAATTTGGACATTTCTGGAAATGAGTCCTTTAAATTTTAGTTACATTTTGTTCAAAAGGTGTTTAAAATGTTTAAGTAAAATATTCAATAAATGGAACACTGAAAACCTTTAACCTTTGAAACTTTTAGCAAATTGTTATGTGGCAATTTTGAAGACAAAGTTTGCAAACAGAAAACCATTGAAATTTATCCCTATAAAAGCAAGGAGAAATGAACAAAATCAAGCAATGTAAATGAGAATGATGAATAAGACTTAATGCTAATATTCTATGATTTCACTTTGAAACGGCTCAGTTTGTAGAATTTCTACTTCTAATTGAAAAGTATGGATTCATTATCAGAACAGAACAAAACAGACAAGACCAACAACTTTGTGGCACCTAAATACAGTCAAATGTTCAAAAGGATCAAGGAATTTATTTGATGTTTTGTATTACTGAAGTATTTGTCAAAGAAATTTGCTCTGAATGGAGGCAAAAAAAAAAAAAGTGAAAATATTTAGGTTGAAATATTTACACATTTCAGTGTGAGAAAAATTGGAATTGGGACTACCCTTCATTTAGTACAGTTTGTTAGAGATTTTTTTTTCTTAAATAAAAATATTGTGGTTTAATAGAATGTATCAACATTTTCATACTATTAATCATACATAAATTGCAACTCTGAAGATGACTGTAAGTGATTTTACAGATGAATTAAAAACAAGATCGTTTTGGAAAAAAAGGCCAGAAATAGACAATGATGCATAATGTGATGCAAATACATTTTACCAACTAACATAAGTACATGGAAAACTACTAAAGACAGTTATTTTGCTTATGTTATTTCTCAATGTTCAGATAATCACTGTAAATAAGTTTTGTTGTCTTAACTTACAGATTTCCATTTTTAAGGTATTTTCAGTTTTGAAGTTTTTAATTTTGAAATGGAAGTGTTTTATTTTTGAAATTACTTTTATAAATAATTTTATCCTCAAATAGACCTGTCTTATAGGTCCACCAATAAAATCAATAAAATCAGTATGTCGATCAATAAATGCATATTCAAAAGCATATAATTTTAATTAGCACTCCCCAAAATGTCTTAGTTTGAATGATAAGCAGCCATACTAACTGTAAAATCTTAACAGGCCAGACCAATCAGGGCAAACTGGGCTTAATAAACGCAGTTCTCTTTGGAAACCAAAGTTCATTTGAAACAGCAATGATTTTATTAAGGGGGGCTTCCTTCACTCAGGCATTCATTCAATACATGTTTATTGCCTGCTTGCCATAGTTTGAGATACTAGAGACAGAAGAAAATATAGCACTTGATTATAAAATGAAACACAGGCAAAGTTTCTCTATGGAACAAAGCTTAAGATGAACATTGAGAAGTTGAAAGAAAGGTAGAATTTCTAGAGCAGAGAATAAGGGCAAGAAAGGTCAGGGGGATGGTATGCAGGAGGTGCCTACTGAATGCCTCTAGGTCAGGTGAAAGATTTAGACTCAGTCCAAGGCCAATCAAGCTGTTCTAGGGTTTTAAACAGACAAGTGACTACATAAGAGTTTTTAAAAATTTTTATTTGGCTGGGCTGGGCCTCAGTTGCAGCATGTGGGATCTAGTTCTCCGACCAGGGATTGAACGCGGGCCCCCTGCCTTGGGAGCACAGAGTCTTATCACTCGACCACCAGGTGAACCCCAAGAGTAGTATTTTAAGATCACTTGTCAAGATGGAGAATCCACTGTGGGAGGCAAGGGTTGAACACAGGGAAAGTAATTGGGAGGCTTTTAGGTGTCCAGGAAAAATAGATGGTCCATCTGGGTACGTCAGCAAGACAGGTGGAGAGAAGTGAGTGAATTTGTGAGGTCTAGAAGGTGGGAGAGAGAGATCAGGGCGTGGACGGGGTTCAGTGGCTGGGGCTGGAGAACTGATAGTCCTTCCTGGTGTTAGAACTTGCGTCCTCAGAGAATTCAGTTGTCTCTGTAAGACAGGCAGCTCTGGTGTGAGGACCGTCTCTGCCTGGCCCCCCTCCCCAGCCCCGGAGCCATGCAGCTGTCTATGGGCAGCGTGAGTGGGTACAGGCTTGCAGTTAGGAGAGCTGGTGCTAGTGATGGGGATGAGCCCCTAGGGATGGCGGTGGCAGTGGGCACAAAACGGCTGGCTATCTCAGCTCACAGTGTCTTCCACCTGGTCCCTCTCTGCTATTTGCCATGATTTGTCTCTTCCTGACATTAGGCTGGACTCAAAGACATGTATGTTTTCAGATGGAAAGAGATGGAAGCCTCAGAAATACTCAGAAACGGAGGTGGTGATAACACGCTATTAAGACCAACGGAGGGGCCGGGACAATGAGTCCTGCCATCAGAATCTTCTTAGGCTACAAATGATTCTTTACTCAGCTCTAATCCATCTTATCTTGCCCATCAACAGAATGAATAACGGACCCAGTTCAGTGTTCAGTGCTTGCAGCCTTGTGTGCTAAAGCCTCCAAGGTCAGTATTTGAAAACAGGTCCTACCGTCCACTGGGGATCGGAATATGTGAGGAAGGGATGGGAGAAAAACCCCCAACCTTGTCACTTTTGAGTGATCTTTGCTCTTTACAACTTTATGCAGAAAGAGCCTTGTTACTTGAGCAAGTGGTCAGGGTTTTTTTTTTTTTTTCTTTTTTTTTTTTTTTAAGCAAAGATCATCATTACCTGTAGAAAAGTCTGTTTTTTCCCCCAAGAGCTTTTTTTTTTTTTTTCCTTTTCTATGGTCAGCAGTCTCTCAAAACATAGGGGAGGTTTGCACAGAAGTAACTGGAGAGGGATGTATCAGGGGCTCTGGGCTGGACTATCTCGAGACATGGGGTGGGGCTTTGCATAGGGGTGTCTCGTGCAAAGGGGTATCTTGGTACAGCAGAGGTGACCCTCCTGGCAGAGAAGAAACAAATGCACCCCATCCTATTCCCTAGGATATCAGCAAGTCTCCGTGTTGCCAAGACCTGTGTAAAGGGCTCCCCAGGTGCCCTGTTACTGCATTTCCCCAAAGTGAGCATGGCGATGCTCTCATGACTCATTTAAGACTTTTAAGAAACATTCTAAGCTGACGTCTGGGGCTTCCCAGGTGGCTCAGTGGTCAAGAATCCGCCTGCCAACGCAAGAGAAGCCAAAACGTCCAGGGTTCCATCCCTGGGTTGGGAAGACCCCCTGGAGAAGGGAGTGACAACCCACTCCAGTATTCTTGCCTGGAGAATCCCATGGACAGAGGAGCCTGGTGGGCTACAGTCCATGAGGTCGCAGAGTCAGACATGACTGAGCACGCGCGTGTGCATGAAGCTGACTTTCAGAGGAGTCCCAGAGAAGAGTTCCTGCTATTGACCAGGAGAAAAAGAGCATTCTTATTGTACCACTGGGAGCCAGGTGTACATGGGGCCTGTGCATCATGGCAGGTTGGAGGTAGAGAAGGAGATGCTCCGTGTTGGACATAGCTGGTCACCTTCTCTCTGTTTCTGTATTTCTGGTAGCTGAGGAGGATGGCGATTGGTCCAGGCGGGCTGGGGAGATGACTGGCAGCTTCATCTCCTGTTTCAGTGGAGGGCAGATCAGTCGACCCCTTGACTTTCCAGTTGAGACAGTGGACCCCAAGAGTGACTTTCAGAAGGTCCCACGGTCAGAGTCAGGTCACACTCGACATTCTGGCCCTGATGGTCCTCTTGACCATCTGACCTCCTCATCACTGCTCTCCTCTTTAGTATTTATCAAAAATGAAATCAACATCCCCAAAGCCGTCACCCTGGATTTCGGTTTGCTGGATCCCTGCACCCTCCCACCTCAGTCCCCAAAGAGGTGTTGGTGCTTGGGTGGCTCCCCCTGCTCTCTTCTCTTCCCGAGTTGCTCTTGTGCTGTTTGGTTCTTGCTTTCTCATCTCATGCACAGGTTCCTAATTTTCTCTGCACCCCGCCCATATTCTATTTCCTTGGGTGGTCTCAGGCCTCCTATGTCCTCATCAACCACTTATACCCTAGTGATACCACAATGACTGTTCCCAGTCAAAGCTTCTTCCCTTGGTTTTTGAAGCCTGTGCCTGATCCAAGCACATGCCCCCAGGAGGTAGCTGACAGTGATATTCATCATTCCCCATCATGCCCCTTCTCAGAACCTTATCGGCTCTGTAACCTGCTGAAGCCTCTCACCAGGCACACAAGACTCTCCGTGATCAGGCCTCAGTCTCATTTTCTAGCATCATTTCTTTTATGTTTTTAAATTATTTTTTATTTATTTAATGAATTTATTTGACTGTACCAGGTCTTAGTGGTGGCATATGGGATCTTAGTTCCCTGGTCAGGGATTGAATCCAGACACCCTGCATTGGGAGCATGGAGTCTTAGCCACTGGGCCACCAGGGAAGTCCCCAAACATCATTTTGTTACAGTCCCTGCCTTTAACTGTCTATCACAAGATAACCAAACACACATCAGCCCCTCCAGTCCCCAGGGAACACACACTTGTCCCAGCTTGCGGTTCTCCACTCTCTGCACCAGCGTGCTGGGGTCTAGAAGGCGCTGCAGCCAATAACATTTTTGTAGAGTCCCATGGAAGAATGGGTATATGCATTCAGACATATTCTAGGACATGCCAGAATCTTGGTGTGGAAGGGCATGGAGTTTGCAAAAGCCCCCGGGGGTCTCTTGTTCCTTACTCCTTCCTTCACAAGAGGATTTTCTCTCTCACTGAGAATCGCTACTGAAGGCAGATAAGGACCCCCACCCTTTCCCCATGTGAAACAGAGCTTCCATTGTCCCCAGGGGATTTCTGCTCTCTTAGACAAACCATCTCTCCCTGTCGCCCCCGAGACAGAGTTCCTCTTGGAGCCTGAATGTTTCCCTGTTTAATTGACGAGGAACTAATAAAGCCTGCCCTGTTCCCTGGACGACAGCCCTCTTGATGGGCACGAGCCTCATATCACTTTTACACACATATTGAATTGCAGCTCAGAAGCCAAATCTTCTACTCTTTATGAACGTAACGGATAGCTAGGGGCTCAGGCTGCAGAAGCAGGTGAATGATGAACAAGAGGTATTGTGTGCCCGGAGTTATTAGATTTTCTTTGGGATCGCCTCAGAAAAATGTTCCTGGGCTTTAACTTAGAATAATAGATTTTGAATCAGAACGGTCCTCTGAGGTTATCAGCATCTCTTGCCCAGAGTGGAAATTCTATCCGCGGAGACCCTGATTAATGGTTGCATCCAGCTCTTTGATGCACAGAGCGCTCCCTGTGGCTCGAGGCAGAAAACATTACTAGAAAACAGAGCTGATGTTAGCCAGTGCCCTCTTCACAGTTGGCAAAAAAATATAATCTCTTTCTAGAAGAAGCCTCTGGATGTGACTCAGAATAAATTTCGTACATGTTCATTTCCCGTGGATATACACAGACAGAACTAGGTAATTCGATTTGAAAGACTCATGGAAATGAAAGGGTTCTGAATTCAGTGCCCATACACCCGAGTTTGCTTGGAAAGCACCAGCTGTAAACATTTGGTTCTGGTGTGAGGCTAAATGTTGCAGTCAGAGTCCCCAGTCACTTTTCGGGGTGAGGATACTGTAGATGATAGTTTTCCCAATTTAGTAACTATTGATTGGGAATGGAAGGCGAGTGACAAAAAGATAGTGCAAGCTCAACAATCCGTTTAAATCAATTTCTTTTCTAAACCCCAACATTTAATCCATTTAAAAATCCACTGATATATAAAGAATGTTATTCATTTCTCTAAAGCCATGATGCATAGATGGATTCTTTGGTCTCTTGTGAGGATTCTGAGATCTGCCCAGGGATCTGGGTTCCACAGGTGGGGAATTTATTACTGTTTGATTTGGGGTTTGGAAATTGGGTCACTCTGGGAATACTTTCTGTGGATGACACACTTTCTGCAACATTTTCTTCTTCTTCTTCTCCTTTTTTTTTTTTTTTTAACTTTAATAGTGTTTCTGAGAATCAGCTTTCTCTGCTGTGGACCTCCCCTGGTGTGAGTAAGCAGTTCAGTTCAGTTCAGTTGGGATGAACAAAATCAGTCATGATTGCAACAAAGAATCTTAGGGCTTTCTGAAATTCTGAAGGTACTGGGGGTGGCCTTCTGACAGAGCAGTAAGATCCAGGCTAGGAGCTGGAACACTGAGTGATAACCCAGCCACCATCCCTTATGCATCCTTGTGCCGCTGACTACATGTCCCGTTCCAGGCTTGGTTTTTCTCATCTGTGAAACGGGGCCAATACTAGTATCTCTCTCATAGCAGTGGTGTGGGATGGACTGGGTTGATGACTAGACCAAGCCATGTCCATGATTCCTTTGTGGTATCTTGATGTTATTCTTTCCCATTTCCTCCTTCTTCCCCTTCATCATCACCACCATCACCACCACCATCATCGTCATCCACACTCAAAGTATGACACGGGGACCCTCTCCACGGTTGTCCCCGGACTTGGGATGAATCAGGACAACCGGAGCTTGGAGGTTTGACCTAAGGGGTCCCTTGAAGTGACAGTGACTGGTTTGGATAGCAGCTAGGAAAGGAGCCCTGCAGCTCAAAAGACAACAGACTGGACTCACTTGTAAAGCACTGCCAGCCAGCCCTGGGGTCAGAGGTCAGCAGATCACCTGCAGGACAGGTGGAAACTAGTTTCTGTCTTGCAGGTTGGGTGGTGTGTGTGTAGCAGCCGCAGAGTGAGAACAACTGTGGACCGCGTGTGAATGGATGCGCGTGGCTGTACCCTTTATGGACATGGATGTGTGACTTTCTTTTAATTTTCACATGTTATAAAACATTTCTTTTTCAGGAAGCATTTATCACGAAAGCTGGAAAATTCATTCTTATACATGAAAACAGGCCGTTGACCATAGCAGGCCCACATGGCCAGGGAGGTCATTTTCCCCCAGCCTCTCTCTTCCACCCAAACCCGTGCTGACATTCTTTCCTCATCTAGTTACTTATGGTGTTCTCCTGGGGTGATCCGTGGGGAGGGCGGGACACTGATTTTCATTATTTTTATCTTCGGAGTTCTCGTCTACTCGTGATCACTGATCCATATATGGTTTTCCATTTATTGAAGAAAGATGGTGTCTGTTGAGTAGAATGTATTTGCATATATTCAGTGTAAACATAATTGAATACATAAATACAGAACAAGTTTGAGTTTAAAAAGAAAGAGACAGAGAGCTCGAGAATGGCCTTGCGGACCTGGTGGGAGGGGCAGGGCAGGGCAGGGCAGGGCAGGATGAGTCAGGAGAACGGCACTGACATGCACACCACCACGCGTGAGACAGACAGACAGCTGCAGGGAAGCTGCAGACTGGCACAGGGAGCCCAGCTCTGTGCTCTGCAATGACCTGGAGGGCTGGGGTGAGGGCTGGGAGGGAGGCCCAAGAGAGAGGGGACGTGTGTATATATATATAGCTGATTCATGCCTTTGTACAGCAGAAACTAACACAACACTGTAAAGCAACTTATAGTCCAATTTTTTTTTTAAAGGGCTCCACTTGAAGAAAAATGTCCAGTAAGCTATAGCACACATGGACACGTACATGGTGAGACTAGGGAAGTGGTGCTCAAATCACCAACGTTCTGAGAAGGAAGGTGTGGGAGGAAATACAATGATGTGAATTATTTGGTGGCTCAGATGGTAAAGCGTCTGCCTGCAATGCAGGAGACCTGGGTTTGATCCCTGCATTGGGAAGATCCGCTAGAGAAGGGAATGGCAACCCACTCCAGTACTCTTGCCTAGAAAATTCCATGGACAGAGGAGCCGGGTAGACTACAGTCCTTGGGATCACAAAGAGTCGGACACAACTGAGCAACTTCACTCACTCACTCACCATGATTTGTAACTGGGTGATCTTAGGCAAGTTACTTCATGGCCTCTTCCAATTGGCTAATAATACTCATCCTTCTGAGTTATTCTGAAGTGTAAATGGAAGGTTCCAGGGACAGCACCCAGCATCCTCCTATTCTGCCAGGCGTCTCACTTTCTTCTCTACCAGTGGGGGGCTCTAGCCTCTGCTCCTCCCACACCCTCCTTCCCAAGAGAGTTTTCTGAAAAAGGCTGATCTCTAGTCACTCTTGAATTACAGATATCTCTATGAAGTTTAGTGAAAAGGCATCCGAACTGAACTGAGTCAGAGGCTGGACCATCACGTCTGGTGGGTCTGGGTGTCCCTGGTCCCTTGCAGTCCTCTTCCCTCCAGTCCAATTTATAACTATGAGGGAGTCCTCCGATGCCTGCTTTTAGAGTTTTAGACTGTTAGACTTAGGTGGACTCTATGCTGGCCAAGATGTCACAGCGGCTCTGACAGAGCCACAGTTTGAGGTGTGATTTCACTCAGGCTTGTAGGAATGCTTGTGAGCAGGAGCCCAGGCTCACAACAGTTTAGGGAGTTTCATCTGAAGTGTAGTTGATCTACACTATTGTGTTAGTTTTGGGTGTACACAGCAAAGAGATTCAGTTATCCACATACATATAAATACATACATTCTTTTTCACCTTCTTTCCCACTATAGGTTATTATAAGATACAAAATATAGTTCCCTGTACTATTCAGTAGATCCTTGTTTATTTTATATGCAGTGGTGTGTATCTGCTAATCTGAAACTCCTAGTCTATCATTTTCCCCTTCCACTTTGGTAATCATAAATTTGTTTTCTTTGTGAGTCTTTCTGTTTTGTGAATAAATTCATTTGCATCCATTTTTTAGATTTCACACCTAAGTGGTATTATGTGGTATTTGCCTTTGATTTCGCTGAGTATGATAACCTCTAGGTCCATCTGTGTTGCCGAAAGTGGCAAAAGTTTGTTCCTTTCTATGACTGAGCAGCATTGCAGCGTGTATACGGACCGCATCTTCCGATCCATTCATCCGTTGATGGACATGTAGGTTATTTCCTTGTCTTGGTTATTGTAGATAATGCTGCTATGAACATTGGGGTGCATGTGTCTTTTTGAATTGGAGTTTTAGTCTGTGGAGTTTTGCAAGGAGTCCTTACACTCAAAGGAGGATAAAGGGCAAGCGGAACCACTGTGCCTCCCAGGCATAGAGAGCCAACAACCTCTGTTTCCTGGTGCAGGCACACCAAGTGGTGTCCTCAGACGGGGGATGGATCTTAGGCAGGAGACAGGTCTGAGGCTGGAAACCTCGGGCTGTGGGTCTCAGGTTCCTCTCTCTGTCTCCCTTCTTTAGTTGAAGGATACCTGCTGCCTGAGAGCATCTTTGGTTCTGGGGAATTAAACTGACCAGATTAGGAGACAAAAGGTGGAGGGCTGGCTGCCAGCCACCTTCTCTGGGTTCCATGGCTTCAAAAGAACAGATGAAGGGCATCTTTGTGAGTCTTTGTTTATGCAAGTAGTTCTTCAAGCACTGAGGTCAAGGATAGAGTCGTCTATCCAAGGACTCAGGATAGAGCTTGTGTTGAGGGGAAAAGAGGTACTTATCCAGGTACTTATGATATTCTCCTGGGGAGATCTGTGGAGAGGACAGAGCACTTATTTTCATTATTTTTATCTTCGAAGTTATCTTTTATTTATGATCATTGATCCATAAATGGTTTTCCATTTATTGAAGAAAGATGATGTCTCTTAAATTTGATGTATTTGCATACATTCAATGTAAACATCTTACTACAATTTACAATGTAGACACCTTATTTTCTCAGCCATTTGCTTACAGCTGAATTACCCTACAGTGCCTCAGGGTATGTCAGATGTGGAGGTCTGGGTTACAGTGAACTCCTGAGGGTAAAGAGAGCGCAGTAAGCCCCCTACGTGTGAACCTTCGAGTTGTGAATGCTCCAAGATGCAAGCCTGCATTTGCGTGTTCAATCACAAGTTACTTCGCGTGTCTGGCATACACTGCCACATGTGTGCATCTTCTACAAGTGGCTGTGCTTTTGTGTACTTTACTGTGTAGAGTACAGTAGGCAGCATCTTTATTTCAAGACCAGGATGTCAGGAGGCAAGCAGAAAAGCAGAGATATATAGCTGATTGTGTTCGTTGGGTGCCTAGGCGATCTTTGTTGGACTTATGGACAGATTGGACTCGGCATGGGCCTCTTTTGTCCGTAGGGGACTTACTGTAGGGGACTTGCTGTATTCTATGATCACATACCAGTAGTCAATGCAACTCCGGAGTCCTGGGACTGAAGCAAATGCCATGTTGGACTCTTCCCAGTAGGAATCAGAGAAATACCAAGAGCTCTCAAGCCTGGCGTGGGCCCCCTTCCTCTCCGTGGAGCCTGTCCTGAGCACCCCGCACCCACACACCCACACGCCCCAGCCTCCAAAGCTTGCTGTCTCCAGCACTTACAACCACTGGACATTTGCTGGCTTGTGCAGTCTGACACTCTGCTAGTCACCTATCACCTAGGTTATCTGTGCTCCTCTAAAATTTTTATAAGTTCCTTGAAGAAAGACAAGGGAAACTAATATACGTATTGAACAATTCCGGGCACCATGCTAAGTTCATTTTGCATTTGTCAGGTGGTTTAATCCACATACCAACCCTGGAAGGTATTATTGATTTTTTTCTAGTTGTGGAAATGAAGGCTCAGAGAATGTGTGACGTGCCGGAGGTCACACAGGCATGGCCAGGGTTTGGTACAAAATAGCTGCCATGAACGCATGAGTATTGTTAGAGCTCGTTCAGAAGTCACTGTCGTTAAAACTAAACAAAACAAGGCCCCTTCTTGGACGGGACGTAGTGGAGAAGACTGGGCCACGTGACGGGACATGTGCCTTTTCTCTCTTTGCCTCTGAATTCAAATCTTTCCCTCTTACTGCCTGAGACGCACGATCCTTCATGACAACACTGAGACCCACTGTGTCAACAGGACTAAGTTTTTTTTTTTTGCAATGTCTGTGCTGATCTTCGTTGCTGTGTGCGGGCTTTCTCTCTAGTTGCAGAGAGCAGGGGCTATTCTCTTGCTGCCGTGCACGGCCTTCTCATTGCAGTGGCTTCTCTTGTTGCTGAGCACAGGCTCCAGGCACACGGGCCTCAGTAATTGCAGCACGCAGGCTCAGGAGCTGTGGTTCCCAGGCTCCAGAGCTCAGGCTCAGTAGTTGTCGTGCCCTGGCTTGGTTGCCCTGATACTTATGGGATCTTCCCAGACCAGGGATTAAACTGGTACCCCCTGTATTGCAAGGTGGATTCTTAACCACTGGATCACCAGAGAAGCCTGACTAAATTGTTTGTTACTGGAAAACTTTGCTGGGAAATATAACACTGTGAACCTATAAACAACTTCACTTCTCTCTTTTGGAGACAACTGTCTGCTCACCTGAGCAGACTGCCCACTTCTCAGGTAAGAGTGTAGATATCAAGACTGCCTTTGGGATTCTTGCTTTGCTGCATCCATCTCCCCTATAAAGTATTTTATCACAAAATCTCCCCCATCAGTTCTCTGCCTTGAAAGATTCAACCCAAGGGATGTCACTTGAGCTGAGACACCACAGGCCTAGAAGTAGCCCACTTCTGACTGCCCACTTTCAAGACACAGCTAAGACTCACCAAGGTTCTTATGTTCTTCCTTATGACAGTGACTTAAGCTATTTTTACTTTTCTTTAAAAATGAGGATTTCTGGTGATATTTTGGGGTATTAAACCCTCAAGTTTTAGGTTTCATTTTCATCTTCAATGAGTTAACAACTTTGGGTTGGCTGGTTAGAATAATAGACTCTGGGGGCACACCAAAGTAGCTAGGTTTTTTTTTTTAAATATATTTATTTTTATTTGACTGTGCCTGGTCTTAGCTGTGACACGCAGGGTCTTTGATCTTCATTGCAGCTTGAAGGATCTTAGTTTCCCAACCAGGGATCAGACCTGTATCCTCTGCAGTGGAAGCATGGAGTCCCACACCAAAGTAACTATTCGAGGAGAAACACATATGGACAGTGATGAGGACTCCATCTGCTTTCTCCTTCACAAATAGGCAAGGGCTACTCACTCCTGTAAGCATTGGCCTTTGTTAAGAAGCCAGGGCACAGATAAGTCAAAGGCATAGCTTAAGTCACTCAGTCATGTTCGACTCTTTGTGACCCTACAGACTGTAGCTCACCAGGCTCCTCTGTCCATGGAATTCTCCAGGCAAGAATATTGGAATGGGTTGCCATGGCCTCCTCCAGGAGATCTTCCCGACCCAGGGATCGAACCCAGGTCTCCTGCATTGCAGGTGTATTCTTTACCAGCTGAGCCGCAAGGAATGCCCAAGAATACTGGAGTGGGTAGCCTATCCCTTTTCCAGCAGATCTTCCCAACCCAGGAATCGAACCAGGGTCTCCTGCGTTGCAGGCGCATTCTTTACCAAGTGAGCTATCAGGGAAGCCCATACACCAGAAGTACACCCTTTTAAAACAAGGCTTCTCTTGAAAAATTCCTAAGTGTGTAACAGGTATTTTTAAAACTTATTATTTTTTGTTGGGGTGTAGCCAATTAACAAGGCTGTGATAGTTTCAGGTGAACAAAGGACTCAGCCATACATACATATGCATCCATTCTCCCCCAGCTCCCCTCCCATTCAGGCTGTCATACAATATTGAGGGGAAGTCCCTGCACCATATAATAGGTCCTTGTTGGTTATCCATTTGAAACGTAGCAGGAACACAGGTATTTCTGTAGAAAATTTGTACACCTTGTGGTATAAAGGAATTGTGGGGGAAATCTTCGTAAATAAAAATCACTCCCTTCTACCAAATAAACATTTTCTCCATCAAGGTTTTGTAACGAGGTGGAAATATACTTCTTGGGTATGCGTAATTGTGGGTGGAAATTTTCAAATAGAAGCTCTTTATGTTACTCTCATTATTGGAGTAGATGTTTTTAGTTGCTGGAACAGAAAACCCTGACACAACCAGCTTAAACAAAAGACAATTCATTATTCCACGTAACAAGAGGTCTGGCTCCATTCTCAGACTGGAGAACGGTGGCTGGGGCTGTTCCAGGCCTTGTATCCAGACCTGACAAGAGGGAGGTGTCTTCCTTCGTCTCATTCTTGGGAGTGAGAACTCCCTTCTCAGAAGTGCCCTGGTAATGGTCCCACCTTGTATCATGGGCTGGGATGGTGTCTTATTATTAAGCCAACCACTGGCAGGGAGATGGAATGACCAGATGTGGTTAAATGAAGTGGAATCTACCCCCAGGAACTGGATCTCTTTCCCTTGGAAGGCACAGGGTGCATACTTACACAAAATAGGGTCTATTAGCAAGGAAGAAGGAGAAATAGACATTGGTTGGATAACGAACCATGTCTACTAAATGTGTGTATTTAGTATAGCAACAGAGAAGGCAATGGCACCCCACTCCAGTACTCTTGCCTGGAAAATCCCAGGGACGGGGGAGCCTGGTAGGCTACAGTCCATGGGGTTGATAAGAGTCGGACACGACTGAGCGTCTTCACTTTCACTTTTCACTTTCATGCATTGGAGGAAATGGCAACCCACTCCAGTGTTCTTGCCTGGAGAATCCCAGGGACAGGGGAGCCTGGTGGGCTGCCGTCTCTGGGGTCGCACAGAGTTGGACAGGACTGAAGTGACTTAGCAGCAGCAGTATAGCAAACTATATACCAAGCCATACTTATATGCAGGGGCTTCCCCAGATGGCTCAGCAGTAAAGGATCTGCCCTCAGTGCAGGAGACCCGGGTTCAATCTTCCCTGGATTAGGAAGACCCCCTGGAGGAGGGCATGGCAACCCACTCCAGTATTCTTGCCTGGAGAATCCAATGGACAGAGGATCCTGGTGGGCTATAGTCCATAGGGTCTCAGAGTTGGACATGACTGAAGCATGCGTGCATGCTTATACATATAATATATATGTATAATATATAATACATATGGTGTAACTTCTCATTTGTCAGCTTCCTAAGATGATGGCTGAGAGGAGGACCACTTAAAACTATGAAACATAAATCAGGTGCTGAGATATTGTCCAGAGGAAAGGCATCAAAGACGCTCAGTGATAACTATCTACAAATCAGGGAGTCCAGAGGACAGAGAAGATGGGGTCTTCTCCAGAGGCCCCCAGAGACCTTGAAGAAGGTCAGAGCTGGAGGCAGATCAGGCTATAACCAACCAAGTGGATATAATCCTCACGCAGCTGCCCTGAGACTGAGCCTTTCCAGAGCTGCTCCTTTCTCTGAATTCTATAAAAAGCCACTCTCACTCTTCACTTGTTTAAGACTCAGAAAACGATTAGTAAGCCAAGAACCAGAGAAGAGGCTGTTGGCTTCTCCAAATTCTGTTTTCTTCCCCTAGAGTAAATAAAGATGGGAAGGAGAAGAAACAGTAAAAAATCTTTTTCAAGATCCCGAGGAGGACTTTCCTGGCAGTCCAGTGCTTATAGACGTCACCTTCCAAGTGGATAAATAAGATGTGGTACAGTTATACAATGGAATATTACTCAGCCATTAAAAAGAATGAAATAATGCCATTTTCAAGAAAATGGATGAACCTGGAGATTGTCATACTGAATGAAGTAAGTGTGACAAAGAAGGAGAAAAAGTGTATGATATCCTTTATATATGCAATTGAAAAAGAAATGATACAAATGTTTTTAAAGCATCTTCGTGTTTCATCAGTCTCCTGAGGTGAGATAGCTATTGGGCTTTATAGATGCAGATGCTGAGTTCAGAGAGACACAGGACTATCCTCCGGACTTGGAGCTGGCTGGAGGAGGGGGTGGTTCTGACCTCAGTCTTGGGGCCCTAGACTGTATGTGGGTCATCTGCTTATTTGACTTCCTCTGTGAGTAGAATATGTGGCCCTGCTTATCAGATGGGATAAAGGTCAGTAGGTTGGAGGACCAGGAGAAAGGAGGAAGCAGAAAACAGAAGGATGTGATGATATAGGATCCTTTTAGGGTCTTTAGACCCTCCAAACATTGTGGACATAGAAGTGTCTCTCATCTCTGTTCCAGGTTAGGGAACGGCTGAGTCCGATCACTTTTATATCTTCCTTGTTTACTACTCAACACTTTTTATGTTTTTTAAAGACTTAGGTTTTTTAAAAATACTTATTCATATTTATTTGGTTACACCTGGTATGAGTTGTAGACACGGTGTCTTTGATCTTTGTTGCAGAATGCAGGATCTAGTTCCCTGACCAGGGATGGAACCTGGGCCTCTGTTTATGAGGGCATGGAGTCCTAGCCACTGGGCCACCAGGAAAGTCCCAACACGTTTAAACACTTTTTAAACTAGTGAAGCCAAGGAATTTCAGAAAAAGTTTTGAAGGGCAAAGTAGTCTTTGAAAATCAGAGGAGGAGCTACCAAGAGCTCTTAGGATAGTGGTGTCTCCAAAGTTGGACTCCACGGGCTCGGCAAAAACTACACAGAGCAAGAAGCAGGGGCCATGACAGCACCTGTAAGCCATGTCTGCAACACCCCTGAAAGACAGGGGACACGGCAACCCTCAGTAAGTAAGGGACAGACATCTGAAACCAGGAGGGGAGCCCTCGCCACAACGGGGAGGAATGGAGACTGTGCTGAGCAGCAGTGCCTCTGGGTCCCTGGGTGAGAGGACTTCGATAAAACCACGCTTAGGAGGTGAGGGGCCCACCCGGGTGGGGAAATGTGAACACAGGTCTGAGACTGGGAGTTGAACACCTAGCTCCTGGGGAATCAAAGGAAGGGACGTGAGGGCGCCATCTTGGGACAGCGCAAATCAGACCGGTGACCTAGAAGAGGCGGGTGTTCCTTGAAGGTTTGATGGGAAAAGGAAAGAAGGAAGTAAGAGGTAGAAATAAAGGCTCCTTTAGAAACAAAAGAGCACCAGGGGATCCAAGGATGCACCGAACCCTTCCCCACAGAAAGAAGTTTCTCATTGATTAAAAATAAACAAATCTGCATCTTACTATAGTGAGAGAAAAGTGAAATCTTGAATTAAGAAACCCAGTGGTGAGTCACCTAGGTCCTTCACCCCTGCCCACCTGCACTTGCTCACCCAGGAAAATATAAGGCATTTTCGAAAAACAGAAAACAAAAGAAAGATTCAAAGAGATGAAAATGAAAAATGACAATAAATATGGACTTCTTTCCCAACAAAACCAATCAGAAACCAGAGGAAAAGCATAACTCAATACTCAGTCAGTTCAGTTCAGTCGCTCAGTCATGTCTGACTCTTTGCAACCCCATGGACTGCAGCACACCAGGCTTCCCTGTCCATCACCAACTCCCGGAGTTCACTCAAACTCATGTCCATCGAGTCAGTGATGCCTTCCAACCATCTCATCCTCTGTCATCCCCTCTCCTTCTGCCTTCAATCGTTCCCAGCATCAGGGTCTTTTCCAATGAGTCAGTTCTTCACATCAGGTGGCCAAAGTATTGGAGTTTCAACTTCACCATCAGTCTTTCCAATGAATATTTAGGACTGATTTCCCTTTGAATGGATTGGTTGGATCTCCCTGCAGTTCTAGGGACTCTCAAGAGTCTTCTCCAGCACCACAGTCAAAAGCATCAATTCTTCTGTGCTCAGCCTTTTTCACAGTCCAGCTCTCACATCCACACATGACCGCTGGAAAAACCATAGCCTTGACTAGACGGACCTTTGTTGGCAAAGTAATGTCTCTACTTTTTAATATGCTGTCTAGGTTGATCATAACTTTTCTTCCAAGGAATAAGCATCTGTTAATTTCATGGCTGTAATCACCATCTGCAGTGATTTTGGAACCCCAAAAAATAAAGTCTGTCACTGTTTTCACTGTTTCCCCATAACTCAATATTACTTGACAATAAAAAAGAAGGACACACGTCATATGCTACAACATGGGCAAATATTTAAAATTTTATTCTGTATGAGAGAAAGACATAAAAGGACATCTAAATGATCTAATTTTATTTCTATGAAATGTCCAGAATGGGCAGATCCATATGTTCTGGAATTGGATAGTAACGATGATTGCATAACTTTGTGAATATGCTAAAACTCACTAGATTCTGCATTTCAATGTGTGAATTTTATGACATGTGAATTATATCTCAGTAAGTGTGAAAGTCACTCAGTCATGTCTGTCTCTTTGCAACTCCATGAACTATACAGTCCATGGAATTCTCCAGGCCAGAATACTGGAGTGGGTAGCCTTTCCCTTCTCCAGGGTATCTTCCCAACCCAGGGACTGAACCCAGGTCTCCTGCATTACAGGCAGATTCTTTACCAGATGAGCCACCAGAGAAGCCCTACATCTCAGTAAAGCTGCTACTTAAAAAGTTGTCGTAAACAGGCAGGGAGCTCAAATCTAGTGCTCTATGAGAACCTAGAGGGGTGGGATGGGGTAGGGGGTGGGAGGTGGGAGGGAGGTTCAAGAGGGAGGGGACATATGTACACCTATGGCCAACTTCTCTTCCATCATTCAGGAGTTGCCTGGTGTCCTAGAAGCTCTTGGACCAGGAACTGGGGACTAAGAGAAAATAGAACCAAAGATGTTTCTATCGCCCCTGTCACTCAGGCAACTGTAAGCGTTTAAGGAGCTCTGGGCGATGAATGTGAGGTGGGGATGAGAATAGCCACCTGGGGAGAATAGCCCACCCCAAAATATGCCTCTTTGGCAAGTGGGTTGTTTTGAGCTGAAGGCAATCCAGACCCAACCGACTCAAGGAGAACTGAAACTTCTTCCTGAACTGACTCAAATAATCTAGATAGAGGACCTGGCCCAGAAAGAGAGCTATTACCAGAGATGATTTTTTTTTAAAAAACATATATTTATTTATTTGGCTTCGCCAGGTCTCAGATGCCGCTTGCAGGGTCTTTGGTTGCAGCATGTGGGATCTAGTTCCCCAACAGGGTTGGAACCGGGCCGCCTGCATCAGGACCCTGGAGCCTTAGTCACTGGCCCATGAGCGAAGTTCCCCAGAGATGATTTTTTTTTAATCTGAAAAACTTACCTGTATGGCAGAGCAAACATTTAATTCCCACACCCCTGCTCTTATCTTCCTGTAATTCACCGTCCTGCCCACTGACGTTCCTGCCCCTATTCCATTCCTTTTTGACATATAAGCCTCAACTGCCTTTGGGTATTGTATTTGTAATGAGACTCCTGTATGGACAAAATTAAAATTGTTTTTCTCCTGTTAATCTGACCTCTGTCATTGTAAAAACCTAGAAAAGGAAAAAAAATTTTCCGCCCCTGCAAAGACCAAAAGTATATTTCTTATATTAAAGTATCACAAAGGCACATGCAAATACATTTTAAAACCTAGATGAAGTGGGTAACTTCTTGGGAAAATGCAATTTACCAAAATTGATTTCAATAGAGAAGCTATTAAGCAGACTAATTTCCCCGAAAGGAATACAGGAGGTCATCAAAGAAGTGCACCATTAAGAAAAACTCACCAAGCCCAGATGGTTTCAAAGGTGCTTTCTATCAAAACTTGAAAGACCAATATTAAACCAATTTTTTCAGGACTTAAAAACAATGGCTTTCAAATTATTTTTATGAAGCAATATAATATTAATACTAAATGTGCTAAAAAGATCATTAAAAAGAGGAAACTTCAGATTATTCTCACTTACAAATATCTAGACAAAATCCCGAATGGTAGCAGAGACAATTTAATACAGTAAGTCCCGTATACAAGAACCTTCAAGTTGCAAACTTTGAAAGATACGAACGTGTCTGTGTAAGCCAGCTGTTGTGCTGTTCTACTGTACTTTTCAAAGTACTGCACCGTAAGATTAAAAACGTTTATTTTTTTGAGTTTTTTTTTTTTTATGTATTACTTGTGTGAAAAGTGTTATAAACCTCTTACAGCACAGTCCTATATTGCCAATTGTGTTAGTTGGACACCTAAGCTAACTTTGTTGGACTTAGGAAGAAATTGAACTTACAAATAAGTGCTCAGAAGGGAACTTGTTCTTATGCAGAGGACTAACTGTACTATGTTAAGAAAACAACACATTATGACCAAGTGAGATTTACTTTAAGAATACATGTGAAGTGAAAGTCGCTCAGTTGTATCTGACTCTGCGACCCCATCGACTACACAGTCTGTGGAATTCTTCAGGGCAGAATACGGGAGTGGGTAGCCTTTCCCTTCTCCAGGGATCTTCCCAATCCAGGGATCGAACCCAGGTCTCCTGCAGGGAATACATAAATATTCAGTACATTAAGAATATATAAATGGCTTAATATTAGGAGATTGAGTAATATAACCCACCAAATTAATTCATATAGGAAAATGTTGTTTATATCTGTGGATGAATATAGATCTTCAACACAATCCAACAGCCATTCCTTGTACAAATACACAATAAAATAATGATGGATAGACACTTCTTCAGCATGATGTGTGTGTGTGTTTACGCCATTACCTTACCAGATGTATCATCACACATTGGTCCTAAAGCCCCATGTTATTTTGGTCAAACAATAGAGGCTTTTCCATCATGGCAGGAGGTCCTACATCTCTGTGACATGTTCCACCACTGTGATATGACACTGTATTGCAAGGATTACTCAATTCAAATGGAATGGCAAAACCAATACAATATTGTAAAGTTAAAAAATAAAATGAAATTGAAAAGGAAAAAAAAAAGTCCTGACAAGTTGAACCATGTAAAATTAAAAAAAAATTTAATGTAAAAAAATGCCACAAGTGATAAATTATGAGAAAACATTTACAGTGTATTTCATAGACACGGGACTAATCACTCTAAGAGTTCTTAGAAACTGAGGAGGATAAAAGATCAGCAAATTGATAGAAAAAATGGGCAAGTGATGAATAGGAGACTCATTAAAAAATAGATAAAGTGACTGAATCTTGCAGAGATTTTCAACTTTACTGTAAAAAGAAGAATGCAAAATTAAAATTTTTAAAATTTAAAATTTAAAAAATTAAACCCACATTGAGATATCATTTCTCACCTGTCGCTTTGGCAAAAATTCGAAGACTTAACAGCAGGCGGCTGGCACAGCTCTGGAAGATGGGCACTCCCACATGATGCTTGTGTGTAGAATGGGATGATACGGTTCCCATGGATGGAAATAGCAAGCAAACCATCATGTCCATGTAACCTTTGACCAGCATCCCATTCCTAGAAATTTCCCCTGAAAGCATATCCTCACAAGTATAAAACAATACAGGCAGAAAATTATTTATATTTATTTTAAACTTTTTATTGGAGTGTAGTTGATTTACAATGTTGTGTTAATTTCAGGCATACAGAAAAGTGAATCGGTTACACATACACATATATCCACTCTTTGTTTTTTAGATTCTTTTCCTATATAGGCCATTACAGAGTATCAAGGAGAGTTCCTTATTAGTTATCTATTTTACATCTAGTAGTGTGTATACGTCAGTCCCAGTATCCCAATTTATCCCTTTCCTGCTTGTCTACTGGTGACCATGTTTGTTTCCTACATCTGTGACTCCTGCTTCGTAACTAAGTTCATTTGGACCCGTTTTTTAGATTACACATCTAAGCAATACTGTATGATATCTGTCTTTCTGTATCTCATTTTCCTCCCTTGCTCTGACAGTCTCTAGGTCCACCTCTACAGCTGTGGGAGGTGCTCTGAGAGCCCAGGGCAGGCTCCAGGCTCCCTTCACCACCTGCTCCACCCCTGAGTCTTTGGAACCCACCCCCCTCCCCATTCCTTGTACTTTAGAGAAAGTGTCATCTGCCCCAGACATGGGTGACCCAACCAGGTAGGAAGAGAGGGACGGGCAGAGGGCCTGCCCAAACCCCCACTTCCCTCCACCCCACCTGCCCCATCACCATCCCGCAGAGGTCACAGATTTATGAACCAGACCTCATCTGGACTTAGGGGTCCCAGTCCCCGCCCCCCACCACGCTGGCCCCTCAGCTCAGACAGGCTCAGAACAAGGTGCCTCCCCTGGCTGACCTGAGAGGAGGGTTCTCATCCAAGTGCACCTCCCTCCACGCTCTGTGAACCCGCGTGTCCCCGACAGGCGTCTCCTGGGAACTTTCTGTGTCTATCAACCATGGAGAGAAAGGACACAACGCCACAGACATCTCAGTCATCCTTATCCTTCCCTTTAAAAAATGAACCAGGTGAGTGACAGGTTCCCATCCCTGATGGTCTGTGGCTCTTTTTTGGGGAGGCGGGGGGGAGGATGAAGTAGAAGTGCAAGTGGGCAGGGGGATGGGGGTAGAGGGGTCGGGGGTGGGCGATGGGGGTGCCCTGTCTCTGAGAATCAGAGCCAGAGTCTTGCTTTCTAAGCCCAAAGCACCCATTATCCTCGCGTCCCCTTGGCGGCCTAAGCTGACTGAAGGCGTTTGCTTCTCCACGATCTCCGTTTGGAGGGGCTCTTGACTACATTTTGCCCTCTGCCCTTTGCTCACAGCAGCCATTGCCAGGGACGTGGTCCCAGGTGTTTTTGGACAGGCGGCTGCAGAGCCGATGCGTGCCACACGGTGGCAGGTTCTGCCTGGAAAAGGCACCCTTGACTGGCTGTCCCCCACCTCCCCAACTCAGAGCCGTGGCTGCCGGGGAATTTGTTCCCAGACAAACCTAACTTGTATTGATTGCTTCTGCTAATAGATCAAAGAGAATGAATGCTTGGGATACATTCTTGGTGATGTTTATGGCCTTTTTCTACTTAGGAAAACCAACTAAAGCAAATAAGTCTTTAGCCCTTTCAATGGATCTTCATTATAATGGATGAGGCAAAAATAACGTTAGCATTCTGGGGCGTAGGGGAAAGGGAGGGATGAAGGAAACTGGATACGTATGGATGCAAAAGAGAGAGCTTTCCATGCAATTCCTTCTTCCACTGTGGCATAGTGAACACCTCAATATTGCCTTGTTTGGTGTCATGCAGAAACTTGGGAATGGCTTTTCTGCCCTTCCTTTGTGCTGGTAAAATGATGCCCAGTTTTGGAATCTGCACAGATTCGCTGTCAGTACAGCCCTCCCGGACTCACCGTCACAAGCTCATTCTAAATCCTGACACTGCTGCTTTCTTTCTAACTGAATGAATGCTCGTAGAAATGACTTCCCAACAAAAATACAGAGGTTTCATATTTGGGAAGAAATAAAGAACTAAAAAGATTCTGGAATCCCTCCTTCTGAACCTTTACTTAAAGCCTAAAGGATAACAGAACATGTAAAAAAAAAATCAAGAAACAAATCAGAAAACACAACAGGATGATCATTGAAGCAACAGTTTTCTGGGCACGCCCTCTATGCCAGACACTTTACTTAAACCATGTTTTATTTTTTTGAGGTCTAAGTGGATGTATTTTATTTTTCATGGTACTGGCTTGAAATTTCATGCAAAGGTGATGAGCGTTCATGTAACAAGCAGCTAAGTAACTTGTAAGTAACAAGTGAGCTAGAACTGGACATAGAACTGGGCATTAGAACTGGACATTGAACAACAGACTGGTTTCAAATTGGGAAAGGAGTATGTCAAAACTGTGTATTGCTTATTTAACTTCTATGCAGAATACCTCATGCGAAATGCTGGGCTGGATGAAGCACAAGCTGGAATCAAGATTGCCAGGAGAAATATCAATAACCTCAGATACACAGACGACACCACCCTTATGACAGGAAGTGAAGAACTGGAGCCTCTTGATGAAAGTGAGAAAGGAGAGTGAAAAAGGTGGCATAAAACTCAACATTCAGAAAACGAAGATCATGGCATCTGGTCCCATCACTTCATGGCAAATAGATGGGGAAACAATGGAAACAGTGACAGACTTTATTTTGGGGGGCTCCAAAATCACTGCAGATAGTGACTGCAGCCATGAAATTAAAAGACACATATTCCTTGGAAGAAAAGCTATGACCAACCTAGACAGCATATTAAAAAGCAGAGACATTACTCTGCCAACAAAAGTCTTTCTAGTCAAGCTATGATTTTTCCAGTAGTCATGTATGGATATGAGAGTTGAACTATAAAGAAAGCTGAGTGCTGAAGAATTGATGCTTTTGAACCGTGGTGTTGGAGAAGACTCTTGAGAGTCTCTTGGACTTCAAGGAGATCCAACCAGTCCATCCTGAAGGAAATCAGTCCTGAATATTCATTGGAAGGACTGATGTTGAAGCTGAAACTCTAATACTTTGGCCACCTGATGCAAAGAACTGACTTATTGGAAAAGAAACTGATGCTGGGAAAGATTGAAGGTGCAAGGAGAAGGGGATGGCAGAGGATGAGATGATTGGATGGCATCACCAACTCAATGGACATGAGTTTGAGTAAACTCTGGGAGTTGGTGATGGACAGGGAAGCATGGTGTGCTGCAGTCCATGGGGTCACAAAGTGTCAGAAACGACTGAGTGACTGACCTGAACTGAACTGAACTGAGCAAGTGAGTGGTAACTGTGGGTGGCTTGCTCTCGGCAACAAGCGTGGAGGCAGTGGCAGAAGTCTTTGGAAGTTGCTTCCATTTAATCAGTGAACCAGGGTGGGAGAGAAGTGTCTTCTCTGATTGGTCCCCGATATCTGATCACCTGATCATAGCTCTGTTCACTGGCCAGACAGGAGTGGTTGTGCTCCTGGGGCTCTGTGTTGCGTGACTCAGAAGTCACAGAGACCCTCTCTGAGCAGAGGCAGATACGCCCTGAATCAGGGGTCCCCCAACTTCCAGAGCACAGCCCAGTGCCTCATTTCAGATCAGTGGCAGCATTAGATTAGAAATAAAATGCACAATAAATGCAGTGAGCTTAAATCATCCTGAAACCATCCCTCCTACTCCACGGAAAAATTGTCTTCCGTGAAGTTGGTCTGTGGCACCAAAAAGGTCGGCGACCACATTCCTAAGTAACACAGGGTCAGTCACCCAAAAAGGTAGGGAAAACTTGCCTGGAAGCCCATGTCTGGGGCAGGCAGACCAGAGGCTCTGCAGGCATGACAGCTGCGCTGGGACTGGACTCCTGGCTGGACAAGGGCTGGCTGTTCACAGCCCACTTATTTGGGTCTGGCCAAATATTGCTTCTCATAGACTTGCCCTAGCAGCCATTTCTACAGAGTAACACTAACTGGATACTTCGTTTTCAAGATCTGCCCAAGGACTCAAAAGCACTTCCTTGGATTTCAGATCTGTTACGTTTAAAGCTCAACCTAGAAGGAGTGACAGGGATTTTAGGGCAGAGGCAGGCCTGAGCTTTCAGTCTCTGTCTTTTTTGGCCTCTGAAACTCCTGGCATGAGGGACTGAGAGTCTGTCCCCTGCAGGTCCAGAGGGTCCAGGGGAATTGGCCTGAGCTTGCCCGCATCTAGGCAGCTGAATGTGGCTGGAGAAAAGTACACTCCACGAAGACTGTCCATCTGACATTCACAACCAGCAACTCTCAATGGGCCTCCAGATACTCACATTCTGTTTGCCCAGTGGAGGAGTCACTTTCCTACTCTCTTACACATCTAAGAGACTTCTCCCTCTCTCCACGAATCTTCAACCTTCTCTCCTGTCCTGTTACATTGATAAAATGGAAGCAGCTTCTAAAGACTCCCACCACTGCATCCACGCTTGTTGCCATGGGCCAGCTGCCCACAGTTCTTTGCTCACTTATCTCCATGGCCCATTCCATCTCAGCATCCAGGCTCATGACTTCAACGCTTCCCTCCCTCTCTCCCTCATTGATCACTCATCCTCTACGCTTCTGGATTATTCCAATTGGCATCTGAGCATGCTCTTGTTTCTCTCATTAAAAAAAAAAAAGTGTCGATGAAACAATATTTCTCTTGGCTCCACTTCTTCCACCAGCTTTATCTTCAAATGCTTGCTTCCCTTTGAAGCAAAGCTCCTTGCCTCCCATTTCCTTGACCTCTGTTGGTTGGGTTGTACTGCCTCCCCAGCTCTGAGGAAGCTGCTCTTCTGAAGCCCCATGACCTCTTTGTTGTTAAATCCAGTCCTCGCACCCCATTTGCGAGATGTCAGCCCCTCACTCCCTCCTCATGGCTGCATGTTTTCCTTCAGGTTGGTTTCCAACAGCACTCTCTTTTCTCACTCTTTCCTCTTCTCTGTTTCCTTTGCTGGTTTCTCCCTGGGTGTAGTGTGTGTGTGTGGCGAGGGGGCGTAGTTTGTAGACCTCTTTTCTTCTCCAACACGCTCACTCCCACATTGATCTCAGGAGTATGGTGGCTTTAATCACCGTATGTATGTGATGACCCTCAGCTTTCATCACCAGACCCAATGGCCAGAACAAACACCAACCGATACATCCAACTCCCTTCCTGACACGTCCATCTGGCAGTCAGTAGGCACCACACACCCTCCATGTAAACACTCAACTACTGGCTTCTGTTTCAGACTTGTTTCACCGGGAGTCTCTCCTGTCTCTTTATGGCAACTCAACCCTTACAGTCGCTCAGGACCAAAACCTGTGTCATTGCCGACTCTTCTTTAATTTCTTTAATCCATCCTATCTATGAGGGACCCAACTGACTCGACCTTCAAAAGGTATCTGCTGCTAAGTCGCTTCAGTTGTGTCTGACTCTGTGAACCCCATAGATGGCAGCCCACCAGGCTCCGCCGTCTCTGGGATTCTCCAGGCAAGAACACTGGAGTGGCTTTCCATTTCCTTCTCCAATGCATGAAAGTGAAAAGTGAGAGTGAAGTCACTCAGTCGTGTCTGACTCTTAGCGACCCCATGGACTGCAGCCTACCATGCTCCTCCATCCATGGGATTTTCCAGGCAAGAGTACTCTAGAATTTACCAATTTCTCAGCATCTTCACTGCCACCAGCCTGCCCCAGGCCATGTCATTATCCATCCTTGCTTCTATAGGGCAATACTTTTTAGAAATCTTAATTAATTTGGCTGCATCAGGCCTTGGCTTGCAGCAGATCTCAGTTGCCTCTTGCGGAATCCTCATTGTGGCATGCTGACTCTCTTGTGATACACGGAATCATCAGTTCCCCATGGCACACGGAATCACCGGTTGGGACACACGGGCTTAGTGACTCTGCGGCATGTGGGATCTTAGGTCCCCCACCAGGGATCAAACTTGAGTCCTTTGCATTGCAAGGTGGATTCTTAACCACCGGGCCACCTGGGAAGTCAAAGGGCAATGCCTTTTATGTCCCGTCACTTCACAGATCAAAGCCTCTCGAGGGCTCCCCTTGCCGTAGGGTCAATTTTACACCATGGTTTCCAAGGCCTGAGCCAGGCCCACTAGCCAGCCCTTTTCAAGAAGGAGCCAGTGTTCAGGAAGTGGGGCAGAGTGAGCTCCTGGTGGGTGTAAAGATCCAAGGGGTTAAAGAGAGGAGGGCAGGAAGGTCACAACCAACAACACTGAGATGCAGTCTGAGACCCAGAATCAAGTAGGCCCCCACGGTATCGTGACTTCACAGAAATGTACGTAGAGGATGCAGGACCCACCAATGACTCATAACATAGTGAGTGGGGTTCCGGACCCCTCTCCAGGAATAATAAATACAGTGAGTATATGAACCAGGCCTGACAACACTATGATGTGAGCAGTACTATTACCCCACTGTATGGATGAAGACACGGAGCCCTAAAGATTGATGAAGCTCTGTGTGTTGGCCACACAGGTGGGCTCAAACCCTGGCGATTTGCCTCGGGAGCCCATAGAACTGCTGTGGTACGAGCATCCCTTGCACAAAGGGATCTTTCTGATGACAGGTGTGGAAGGCGGGTGGCAGGCTACCTGATCAGAGTGTAGATCCAGGATGTGCAATGAGTACCAGGTGGAGGACTCTCTCATACCACAGAACCCCTTTCAACAAACCTCCAATCATCCCATAAATGATTATTTACCTTCCACCCTCTAGTGCCAGGCACCCTTCTAGAGACTGCCCACCAGGGTCTCTGGTTTGGGGAGAAAAGTCTGAAAACCTGTCTTGTGTGGACGCCAGCAACCCCCTCACAGAACAGACCCTGGCTGTGACCCATGCCATCACAGACTCCATCCCCAACACCGTGACCTCATTTTCTCCCTACACGCAGGTCTCCCTGAATCCTCCTGCCCTCTGGACCGTCTTCTGGACTCAGCTTCCTGTTTACAGGCTCCTGCCGTCCACCAGACGCGCAGCTCTGCACTGACTCCCTGACCTGCTCAGTGGCTGAAGGCTCACATGTAGCCTGGACAACCCAGCTTGGACTCTCACCTGGTGAGGGGTGCTGCATGTAAGACAATATCACACACTCGGGAGGCTGTGGAAGAAAGGCTTTGGGCCCCCCCGCAAGGAGCCAGGAGACAGTGCATGACCGCCCACCTCCTGGTGCAGATGGAGGTTTAATATAGAGACCAGCTTGTGTTCATCCATCCATCCCCGCATCCATCCATCGATGCGTGCATCCATCCATAATTCATTCAATGGCAAATATTCGTGGGGCATCTACTATGAGTCTGGCACTGTTCGAAGCGCTTGAAATACATCACTGAATAAAACAGATGCATAACTGAGTCACTTCGCTGTACAGTAGAAATTAGCACAGCATTACACATCAACTATCCTTCCATAAAGAATAACTTTCTAAAAAAGCAAACGGGTGAGCTTAGGCCAGAGCCCTGAAGGGTCGATAGGTCTGGAACTGGCTTGTGGCCGCCAGAGGCGCGTGATGGGGAGGGAGGAAGGGCGGGGAGTGGAAGAGCTCAGTTTCAGGTTGTGGTCTGTCCTTTCCTCATCTTGTGACCTTGGACACGGGAACCGTCCTCTCTTCCAGTCTTCAAGGTTTTCAATCTTGCTTTACCAGCAGAGTCATTATTGTAAAAAGACATTTCTGGTGGAAGCCAAATTTATAATGATTACGGGTTCACTCAAAAGTAAGTATGCTCTGATTGAGAGGGGTGGCCTGGAGTCCTACCAAGCAGAATGGACCCCCAAACTGTGCGGGGGTGGGGTTGGCTCTTAGGGGATCTCCTTCCCATGCCTGGGGCTCTGTGGGACACACAGAAGCCCCACCTGGGGAATCCTAAAGGCTCTCGGGCTTTGACAGGTGGTGATTTTGTGACTTGGAAGTGCTGTTGGAATTCTTGGCATAGTAGCTGGGGATGAGGGAGCCAGCAGCAGGGGTGGAGAAGACTAAGGGGGCAGAGGTCTGGAGCAGTAGGAGGGGATCAGGGTGCGGGCCACCCGTTCCCAGGGAAGGGCAGTTCCTGGGACAGCAGCCTGCTTGGGGATGGAGCACCCACCGGGGACGCCCACCTCCGGGGGTCTCTCAGTCATCCTGCTCTTCAGGAGGTCTCCGCTGTCAGGACCCCCTGCCAGATGTGCCTGGGGCTTGCCAGCTGGCTTCTAAATATTTTATCTCTTACTGTGTAATATCCCCTTTGGAGACGTGGAGATGGATAGGATGCAGCCTGGTCCTGGAGGCACGCACAGTCTGGGTGGGAAGATGCCAGACGGGAGGGAGACTTTTGGAAGTGGGATGGAGACTTGGGTGGAGGCAACTGCAGGCCAGAGTGGGCACCCCTGCCTGTGTCTGCAGGAAGCTTGGAAAATGCTCTCAGAGCTGGGACTGAAGACCCAGTGAGCTGAGCGGGGGAGCTAGGCAGGGAGTGATGGAGGCACGGGGAAGGACCCTGGGCATAAGAACCAGTGAGTGCCGAGGTACAGGGCTGATGGAGGGTGATCTGGGGATCAAGTCTGTCTCTGCACAGAAGCTCGTGTATGGAAATCTGGGCTCACACATCCCTCCTGGGAAGCCCATGCCCCACAAGAAAAGGTGTGTCAACCACTGATGTGACTCTGGTGACCAATGGAACAAGCTCTGTTTACTGAGCAGTGACATCAGCCCATCATTACAAGGATGGGGATTCACCCACAATGACCTGTTCCTGGAGTAAAAAGCCACATCAGCCCTGATATTGGAATCTCGTATTGGTTTTAATGGTGCACCGGTTGACTTCTCATCCCCTAGGGAACACTCTGTCCAGGCTCCCCGGGGGCGAGGGAAGGGAAATGGGTCTTGGAGGAGACTCTCCTACATTTGAGAGCAATAGCAGCTACTTCAGGGCAACAATTTCTCTCTCTTTATCACATAAATCCTAGAGGAATCATTCAGGGGGCTGGTTTGAAGGGAGAGGTCCCCAGGAAGGGGACCTTCCCCACATCACCTCTTGGGAGACTCTCTGGAGTTCAGAGACCCCTCACCTCTCACACCTTCCCAGGAGCATCGGGAGTTGTCATTTGGTTCTTCTGCTGAAAAAACCTGATCAACATACCTGGTTCCAACATGACAACCATCACCCCATCCTGACTTCATTCTTCCCACCTAACAAATAGCACATCTCTCCCTGACCCCCTCCCCTGCTCCATTCCTGCCTGTATGTGCATGCTAAGTCACTTCAGTCACGTCTGACTCTGTGCAACCTCATGGACTGTAGCCCTCCGGGCTCCTCTGTCCACAGGATTCTCCAGGCAAGAATACTGGAGTGGGTCACCATGCCCTCCTCCCGGGGATCTTCCTGACCCAGGGATCAAACCCTCATCTTCTGTAGCTCCTGCCTCATAGGCAGATTTTTTTTTTACTGATGAGCCACTGGGGAAACCCTATTCCTGCTCATACAGAGGTTTATTTCAGCTGGTGCTTATACTTCATCTTTCTGCCCCATCGGGGAGCCCGCTGGGGGAGCTGATGGCCTCTTCCATCCGTAGAAATAGTCATGTCCATGGATGTGCACCTCACCAGGGTCCCTGCCCACAAATCCCTTCTGAGGATGCTCTGAAGCCCGAGGTCACCCCTCACTCACATGTGACACAATTTATCCCTGAACATCATCTTTGCAGCTGACTTTATATCTATCTATAGAAATATATATGAAATATTTGAGTATATATATATTTAATTTCTTTCTTCACAGTTCTACACTTTCTCCACATCTATGTCTTTGGAAATTACCTAGTCATTATTCATGAATCTTCCCAGGAGGCACTAGTGGTGAAGAGCCTGCCTGCCAGTGCAGGAGACATAAGAGATGCAGGTTTAGTCCCTGGGTCAGGAAGATCCCCTGGAGGAGGGCATGGCAACCCACTCCAGTATTCTTGCCTGGAGAATCCCCATGGACAGAGGAGCCTGGCAGGCTATGGTTCCTAGGGTTGCACAGGGTTGGACACGACTGAAGCAATTTAGCACACACCGAACCAGTCCATCCAAAAGGAGATCAGTCCTGGGTGTTCATTTGTAGGAGTGATGCTGAAGCTGAAACTCCAGCACTTTGGCCACCTGATGCGAAGAGCTGACTCATTTGAAAAGACCCTGATGCTGGGAAAGATTGAGGGCAGGAGGAGAAGGGGATGACAGAGGATGAGATGGCTGGATGGCATCACGGACTCAATGGACATGAGTTTGAGTGGACTCTGGGAGTTGGTGGTGGACAGGGAGGCCTGGCGTCCTGCGGTTCATGGGGTCGCAAAGAGTTGGACATGACTGAGCGACTGAACTGAACTGAACTGAACTGATTTATGAGTCATGTAACTGGGAGCAGGGATTTCTGTGGCCCCAATGCTGAGGGCTGTGGACAGCGGGCTGCGGGCAGCAGGCTGCCTCCCAGGGGCTGAGTGGGCACTCTGATTCCACTCAGCTAGTGGGCAGATCAGAGTGACCTCCTGGACAATTAGGTTCCTGTGTTGATCGGACATGCTGATCGGACTGTCCTGCTGGGGGCTTGAGGGGCACTCAGGATCAGGGCTGAGCATGTGGGTGAGGCTGGGAGAGAGCAGAGCCGTCCTCTCCCTCCCTGGGCCAGGAGGAGACCAACCAAGACTGTGGCTTCTGTGGGACTTCCTGAGCAGCCTTGCTCCCAAGGGAGGCTCTGCTTGGAGGTCAAGCGGGGAGACCTAGAGGGTCAACCCTTCGTGCAGAAACATTGGAGCCATGCAATGCAGGAGAGCCTGGTTAGATTCCAGGTCAGGCAGATCCTCTGGAGAAGGGATAGGCTACCCACTCCAGTATTCTTGCCACTCCAGTATTCTTGGGCTTCCCTGGTGGCTCAGCTGGTAAAGAATCCGCCTGCAATGCGGGAGACTCTGAGTTCAATCCCTGGTTTCAGAAGATCCCCTGGAGAAGGGAAAGGCTACCAACTCCAAGACTCTGGCCTGGGAAATTCCACTGACTGTATAGTCCATGGGGTCGCAAAGAGTAGGACACGACTGAGTGACTTTCACTTTCACCTTTTTTTCCAACCTGGATCCACACTGACCGCCAGGCACGGTGCAGCCTTTCCTGTAAAGTTCCACATAGTGAGCAGTTCCGACTCTGTGGGCCGTGCTTCCTGTTGCAACCACTCACCTCTGCTGTCTCAATGCAAACGCGGCCGTAGACCAGGCCTAAGTGCCCGGGGGCAGCTGCACTCCTGTGAAATGTCCCTTACACAGCAGCAATGGACAGGATTTGGCCCGAGCACTGCAATTTGCTCTCCCTTCTCTGAGCTCGTGACTCTGACTTGAGGCCTGGATGTTGGTCTCTGGGTTCCTGACTTTCTTCTCCATGTGCGGCGTCTATTTGCCGAGTGTGTCTTCTGTGTTTCCGACCCAAGCCTGGCCCCCCAGCCCCATCCGCAGGCCATGTCCTCTGCCTGGGCTGGACCCCAGTTCTGACTGACCTGTTGCAATGACACGCGGAGATGGAGAAGTCAGAGGACAGAGTGGAACTGTTCAAGGGGGGAGCGTGTGAGTGTCCATCTCCGGGGTGGATGGGGAGGAAGAGAATTCAGCCAGGCTGGCCCTCTCAGCTGAGACTCCAATTGACAATCTCTCTGGCCCAAACCACCCTCATGGAATTGGGGGAAGGTCTGGGTTGGGGGAGCTCTGGTCCAGGCTGCCTTATATATGTCTTTGAGAGTCTGGACTGAAATATCTTTTGGCTTTTCTGCATGTCACCTGAAGCCGGTGGTGGGCCTCAGAGGACAAGCATGTTCTTCTGTCCTGCTGGGATCAGGCCGCTCCACATCTCGAATGCAACCTCCGGGTTGTCACCCTCTCTTCCTGGGCTTGAAGCCTATTGGAATTGGATGGGGCCAAGGCAAGGCCACCAGATCTTATTTCGTTTTACTGACAAGTCAACCCAAGCTTGGGGAGATAAATACCTCGCCAGCACCACATGGAGGTGAACCCAGGTCTCCGAGCTCAGGCACCTCTCCTGGCCTTGCACCCTCCTCCCTGCTGTGCTCCCTTCTTGATGCCTTTCTCCAGAGTTTCCTGAGTTCGTCACATTTTCATCCCAAGAAGAAAATGCCAAGGAAGGGTCTTCACCCCCACAGCTGACTGTGGTCCCAACTTCCTCCAGCTCTAACCCACCCCCACCCCACCCAGGAAACCACCTGGGTTCAGATAGGTGAGGCAGGCAAAGCATCCTTTGCAGGTAGCTTGTGGTGCTCCTCGAGTGAGGGTTCATCAGGACAAGAAATGATTCACCCGCCTCGAGCAGAATGAAGCCCCTTCCCCTGGTTTCTCAGCCCTACAGGTGGTCGGGAAGCAGACCCCCACCATCTGCATTCTCGCCATAAAATGTGCACTCCGGTAGCGTGAGATACTGGGGATTCTTCCTGTACTTTTTTTTTTTTTTAAGGCTAACACGAAATAATAACAAGAGGACCGAGGAGATCTAATTAAGACTCCATAAAGTCAGGGCTGGTGTCTCCGCGATCTGGCTAGATTGAGATTCTGGCTCTCCTTGCACCCTGTCACGGATACAAACGAGTTCTCAGCTCTTCCTGTGTGCAGAGCAGGCTCTCGTGCTCCTCTTCATTAAGGGGCTCCAGGGCCCTGCAGCAGAGCTTAATGGGAGCTGAAATTAGCAGCCTCTGGCTTTGGCACGGAGGTTGGAGCAGGGAGTCCTGGGAAGAGGAATCAATTTCCCTGGATTTGGAGGTTGAGGGCATTCAACCTCAGGCATCTGAGTGACCTTGGAAGTATTTGAAGGGCAATCAGTTGAGTCCCCTGGTGGCTCAGACAGTAAGGAATCTGTCTGCAGTGAGGGAGATCTGGGTTCGATCCCTTGGTTGGGAAGAGCCCCTGGAGAAGAGAATGGCAACCCCTACTCCACTATTCTTGCCTGGAGAATTTCACGGACAGAGGAGCCTGGTGGGCTACAGTCTATGGGGTTGCAAAGAGCTGGACACAACTGAGCGATGACACTTTCCCTTTCCTGACAGTCCCTGCTCACTGTGCACGGGATGACGTTCAAGACCCTCGCTGTGAACGGAAGTGGCTGCAGCCTGGTTCCTCTGCTTCTTCTCCCTCCCAGTTTCCTGATCTCTTCTCCTGCCCCATCTCCCGAACCACACACACTGTGGTCGCAGGGCGTCACTCTCTGGGCAGCCCCTGCACTTTTGAGTTTCTAGAATGCCCTTCTCTCTCCTCCCTGTGGCCACTGTTCGAGGCTCACCTCCAGATCATCCTCTCCAGATAATTTTTAACCCCTAGACACGACCACCAGACTCCCTCCCTTCTAACTGTCAGACCCTCAAAAACACTCTGACCATGACCCTCACTGACATCCTTCTGGTCCTGCCTGGACCGCAGACCCTGTGATGGGAGGGAGGGATTCTTCAGAATCACAGGGCTTCCCTGGGGGTGTGACCCATGGCAGCCCACGCTTGTCTAGGGAGGAAGGAAGGAGCTAGGATGAGGGGAAGGCGGAGAAGGGCAAGGTGGCCATAGAGGAAGAAAAGGCCATTTGATTTTCAACCCTCACTCTGGATTTGGGCATTTGGAGAAGTGAGGGGATGCTCTGCTTCCTGGCTCCATCCTGGTTCACACCCTGAACACAAGCTCTGAGGTTCCTTCCTCTGCATTTCTGTCTTCCATCCACCTCTACGCTTCATCACCACCTCCCATCATCATCCCTGTTGGTTGTACTCACACACTCAGGGCGTATGGGCGCTTCTCCAGGACAACTTGGAGGTGGAAGAGTTTTAAACCGGATGCGATCCCTCACTGAGACCATCTTCTCAGCCTCCGGTCCTGGAGAATCAGGGCATGTGGTGCCGTTCTACGTGCCCATTTCTTTCAGATGCGAACCTCTTTAATTATCAGTAAGGTTGGACTGCAGATGCAGACAGCTCTTTTGCGATGACTATGAATTTTGCTGTGTCTATTACATGTGAATTTTAAGTCAGTTTCTGCAGAAGCAGACCAGGGAACCCTTCCTAGGAGAAAGTGGGGAGGGCTTGGGTGAGTGGACAGGGAAGAGGAGAGGCCAAAGATGAGGGGCGGGGCGGCCCCACTACCCTGGAGTGGCAGTCACTCAGTCACTCCTCTGCTTGTCTGCTTGGCCCTCATTGCTGGGTTTTCACACCCAAATGAGCCATTGCCTAAGAGGGCAGGAGATGTAACCCCCCAGGGCCCTTAGTTCTCTGGGCCCTGCTGACTCTGGGGGCCCAGGGCGGACCCAGGAAGTAGTCCAGGTGCTGGCCCTTAGACCTGAAGCTTGCAGAGGCGGGGAGATGGGTGGACACAGAGAAGGGGGTACAGTGGGTCTGAGTGGACCACCAGTCACAACTATTGCAGTGTGCTCCCTGAACCAAACATCATGAAAAACCACAGACCTCATACACCACAGCCTCATCTTGCTGTCTTTTGCAGGGAAAACGTGGTCAAGAGGAGGACGGGTTGCAGAGATCGTCAAGGGTGGGGCTGGGACTTAAATGAAGAACTTCTGACCTATGCCCCTAGGCTGGTGTCCCCTAGGGACACTCATATCAACATGTGTGCGTGCTTAGTCGCTTCAGTTGTATCCGACTCTTTGCGACCCGATGGACTGTAGCCCAGCAGGCTCCTCTGTCCATAGGATTTTTCAGGCAAGAATACTGGAGTGGGTTGCCATGCCCTCCTCCAGGGGATCTTGTGACCCAGAAATCAAACTTGTGTCTTTTATGTCTCCTGCATTGGCAGGTGGGCTCTTTACCACTAGAGCCACATAAGCAAAAGGTGTCCACTGGTAACCCAATTGGATAAAACTCCATTTATTTGTTTTTAACTTCAAAATAATTAATAATAATGCAAAGAGACTTCTTCTCTTTAAAAACATTTGCAGATTTCTATTAAACAGCGAGGTCCCCTGGTGTCTGTGAAGTCAGCTATTTCACAAGAACCTGGATACATGCTGTATTTCCAATTCCTTGCCCTTCTGCCTTGCCATCCTCCTCTGTGCCCTGTCCTGAAACCCAGATCCCTTAAACATGGACAAGCAACTTGCCTGCTTTCCCGTAGGTGACGAGTGGATGAAATGCGAAGAAAACCCAGACCCCATCTTAAATCAAGTTGAAGGTCAACCCTATCTCCAAGACTAAGTCTTTTATTTTTTCATTGCAGGTTCCAAGAGAAACAAAGGAATTGTAAATGGGGCCGGTGTGTTTGTTATCATCCAAATCAGATTGTTCAGATGATTGTCAAGAATTGATCAAGAAATGGTCATGCTTGCAAGCTTATCTTATGTGACATAAACGCTACACATAAATGCTAAGCTCCAGCCTGTGCCATGAACCCTGGCAACCCCTAGATAAGCCTCCTCCCGCCCCCACCTCCATGGCACTGAACTCTTCAGCAAAGTTTCTCAAGCAAATTCCCCAGCTGTTGCCATCATTCCCATGTGACACATTTGCTGTCCTCACCTGTGGCTGTTTAGGGACCGGGGAATGAGTTTGACACATCTGGCTGTCCTGGGCTCCCCACTCAAATGGCATCTTTTCTGCACCCAAATTGAAGAAACTGAATGTGGCTGGAGCATCATTATCAGCAAGACTTGACAGTGTCATGTGTCTGCTGCTGCTGCTAAGTTGCTTCAGTCGTGTCCAACTCTGTGCGACCCCATAGATGGCAGCCTACCAGGCTCCCCCATCCCTGGGATCTCCGGGCAAGAACACTGGAGTGGGTTGCCATTTCCTTCTCCAATGCATGAAAGTGAAAAGTGAAAGTGAAGTCGCTCAGTCGTGTCTGACTCTTAGCGACCCCATGGACTGTAGCCTACCAGGCTCCTCCGTCCATGGGATTTTCCAGGCAAGAGTACTGGAGTGGGGTGCCATCGCCTTCTCCACACGTGTCTGCTAGTAGCATTTTAAAAATTAGGTGATTTTTTTTTTGCCATCGCAATTCTCTGAGCACTATTAATAAGTCATATGGAAAAGCAAGACAGACATCTGACAAAGAGCAATTAGGGTTTCCAGTGCTTTTGGGCAAGGATCCCAGCAGGCCGTCAGAAGCAAGAAAAGGCAGATCCAATCCTGGATTCTTGTCATCGACGTAAAACAAACCCAGGTTGTCTGGGGTGTGGGGCAGCGTGGAGGGGAGTGTGTGGGACAGAGTCTAATGGAAAACTGACAAATGAAACCAACAACCGTCAGGACCAAATGAACACACAGGGTCCTAGCTAGGCCCGACCATCCTTGGGAGGTTTCTAATTTCCTATCTAAGACCAGAAGTGTAACTGAGCAGGACCCTATGGTAGGTGGGGGCTGCCTGCTTCTTGTTTATAGAAAAACTTTAGCCTTCTAGGCTTTCTCTGAGTTCCAAAGAATAAATTTAATCAGAGAAGTGAGAAAATGCAACAACAAAGGAAAATCGTCAAGCAAGACAAATGAACAGCAGTTTCACCATTAAACAAAGTCAGAGACACTTGGCTCCTCCTCAAGGGCTGTAGATAATATTCTGAGCCACGTTCTTAGAGCTGTTTTGCAGATACTGAAACCCTCACCAGGTGGGAGAAGTTAACCGCATGCTGCCCACAGCACGTAGACCCCATACAGGTTGGAACGTGAAAGTTGTTGATACTGACTCCCAGTTACCTCACCATCAACCCATCAGAAGCTTGTCCACAAGCTGGTCCCATACCCTGCAATCCTCTCCCTTGTCTTGTCTTTAAAAATCTTTCCCTGAAAGCCACTGAGGAGCTTGAACCCTTTAAGCCCTGGCTCCTGGACTCCTTGCTTGGTGCCCTGCAGTAAACACTGCACTTCCCTTCACCACCACTTGGTGTCAGTAAACTGGCTTTACTGCATAGTGCGGGGGGCAAGCAGACCCAAGTTTGGTTCAGTAACAAAAGTGCTTTCCTGGTTTTGGTGTTTGACGATGATCCCATTTTGGATAATGTCCCGTTGAGACTGGATATTTCTTTCAAAGAGTTGCTCCTAAGGGATCGTCTGCTTTTGAGGCTTGGGTTTCTTTTAAGTGAAAGTGAATGTGTGGTACAGTCACTTTTGTTTGCGTTCACCCACAGCTTTGAGAGTCTTGGACACTCGGCCTGAAACCTCGCAAATTCATCTGGAATTGGGCAGTCGTACCATCACTGGGGCACAAGCAGGGCCCCCTAGCAAGAGCACTTATCCCAGGAGACAGCCTCCCACAAGGAAAGCTATTACTCCATGCTTCCTCTTACTTTAAATTTGAGTGACGTTAGAGCTGTGGAATTCTTAGCAATGCGAAAGGTGCACGATGCCTCTCAGCTGCAGAGTACAAAATGGGGAGAATCCTGCTCAGGGCCAATCTGGAGTCTCCTGTTTTAGGCTAATTTGGAGGGGGGTATTTTCTGTGCTTTAATGGTGATGTCTGCTAATGGTTGGAATGTAGTCACTATGGAGAACAGCATGGAGGTTCCTTAAAAAACTAAAAATGGAGCTGCCGTATGATCCGTTAATCCCACTCCTGGGTATATATCCAGAGGAAACCGTAATTTGAAAGACACGTGCGCCTCAATTTATTGCAGCACTATTGCCAACAGCCAAGACATGGAGACAACCCGTGTTCACTGATGGAGGAGAGGACAGAGAAGATGCGACGCACACGCACACGCACACGCACACACAGACACACACATGCACACACACATGCACACACGCACACACACCACACACACAGACACACACACGCACACACACACACGAACAGACACACACACATGCACACACACGCACACACACAGACACACACATGCACACACACGCACACACGCACACACACACACTGGAATATCACTCAGCCATAACAAAGAATGAAATAATGCCATTTTCAGCAACATGGATTGACCTAGAGATTATTATATGAAGTGAAGGAAGTCAAACAGAGAAAGACAACTATCATACAATGTCACTTATAAGAGGAATCTAAGAAATGGTACGAATGAACTTCTTTACAAAGCAGAAGCAGACTCACAAACACAGGAAACAAAGTTGTGGCTGACAAAGGGGAGTGGTGGAGTGGGAGGGCTAAATTAGGAGGTTAGGGTTAACATTCACACAAATACAAACAGATAATCAACAAGGACCTCCTGTATAGCACGATGAACTCTACTCCATACTCTGTAATAACCTATATGGGAAAAGAATATGAAAAAGAATTGATATATGTAGACGTATGACTGGGCTTCCCAGGGGGCTCTAGCGATAAAGAACCTGCCTGCCGATGCAGGAGAGGCAGGAGATGTGGGTTTGATCCCTGGGTTGGGAAGATCCTCTGGAGGAAGGCGTGGCAACCCACTTCACTATTCTTGCCTGGAAAATCCCATGGACAGAGGAGCCTGGTGGGCTATAGTCCATAGTGTGGCAAAGAGTCAGACACGACTGAAGTGACTTAGCATGCAGGCATATGTATAACTAAATCATTTTGCTGTACACCTGCAACTAACACATTTTAAATCTGATATACTACAATTAAAAAATAGTTGTGTCTGCATCAAAAAGAAAAGTTCCTGTAATTAAGTTAAGAAGCTACACGGGTCCTTCTGGGAGTAGCCAGAGGAGGTGGTGAAACTCCTTGAAACTCTGCAGCTGTTTAGTTTCTGGCTCAAGAAGGTGAAAGAATTAGGTTAGGTCTAGAAACCACCAAGCCTTAAGATACTGCGATGCTGTGAAGTTCAGATTTTGTATCACAAGTTTTGAGCCTGTTTTATCCTACATCAGATGAAAATAATACAAGTGCCTCTGTCGGGCTGTGTACATGCCTTGGGACTTACGTGTTAATAAGATGGTGTGCATGATGGCGGAAGGCCTGGTGTGGACTAAGTGCTCACAGGTGTTAACTGTGATTACTGTTCTTTCTAAAGATAAGGTCACCAGACTTAGAAGAAGAAACCAACGTAAGAAATATAAGCAAATAATACAAGAAGTCTTTGGTTTTCTTACTCAGACAACGGGTTGCTTTGAGACTCAAATGTATGTAAAAGCATGGCTTCCCTGGTGGCTCCGTTGGTAAAGAATCTACCTGCAATGCAGGAGACCGCCTATAATGCAGGAGACCTGGGTTTGATCCCTGGGTCAGGAATATGCCCTGGTGAAGGAAAGGGCAACCCACTCCAGTATTCTTGCCTGGAGAATCCCATGGACAGAGGAGCCTGGAGGGCTACAGTCCAGGTTCGCAAGAATCAGACACGACTGAGTGACTGAACTGTAATCATAGCCGTGGAATAGCAGAGAGGAATGACTGAGTGAAACGCACGCCTGTAAGATTCCTGTAAACAGCTTGCAGTGTTCTCTCACCTACGCACAGGGTCACCCCTTTTAGTTCCGTGGATCTTTTCCTTCTCATTTTCTTCTGTGTGACTTAAGGAAACTCCCCTGCCCATAATATGTGAATGATGAGTATCCCCGTTGGCTATATTCAAGAGTCAACTCCCAAGCGCTTCTCCCACAAACGGGGCTCCCGAGTGAAGTGGCGGCTGCAGCCCTGCTGGGTGTGTGGATTTGGCCTTGAATCTGATCCATCCAGTTCTGGGTCCTTCTGGACCTGGGAGGGTTGAGTTGTATTTCGAAAATGAAACAGCCTAATAGCTCATCCAATGACCAGGAAGGCCTTTACTTTTTTTTTTTTTTAATGTATTATTTCTTTTTCCCCCTCTAACAAATATATTTACTTTGGCTTATTTATTTGACTGGGCTGGGTTGCAGCCTGTGGGATCTAGTTCCCCGACCAGGGATCAAACCTGAATCCCCTGCCTTGGGAGAGCTGGGTCTTAGCCACCAGATGACCAGGGAAGTCCTAAGGCCTCTACTTTGAAAGCCTCTGGGGGCTCTGTTTCTGTAGGATTGGGGGCTGCCCTGGAGGAGAGTCAGGATCATGGTTTCTTGGGGACTGGGCCACGCTCTAGAACCCTCCTGGACTCTTCCGAGGCGATGACTTGGAAACCAAGACCTGAGCTCCCCTTGGTCCCTTCTGTGGGGTCCGTGTGTGAGCAAGGGGTCTTCTGCAGGGGCTCCTGGTCCCTGACTCTGCCCACCTTTCACACAGGGCGGGACTGGTCTGGTAAAGCCCCGGTTCCCATCCAAGTCACTGCCTCCCCAAGAGAAGCCCCTCCTTATAGTTCAGACCCTCCCAAGCCTGGAGGACGAAGCCTCGATAGGATGAGACCTCTGACCTCTGTCTTCTGACCCCAGATCCAATAGGTGTAGTCTCTGCTCATCAACCCCAGGACCCCAGCCCCGGGGGACATTATGAAGGACACATCAATGAACTCTTCGCTCACCAGGTCTGCCAAGTTTCCCCTGATTGGAAGCAACAGAAAGAGACTCTGACTCGTCTAGGGGAGGGAGGGCATAGTCATCAGAGATTAACAGCGGGGGATTGCTGGTGTCCAGCAAGGCTGTTCTTTCCTCCTCCGTCGTAAGTAGTCCTCGGCATCGAAGCAAGAGGTGGCCGTCCAGCGGGGAACCAACATCCCCGGCCCCACGCCTCCTGCAGGTGCGGCCCGTGAATGTGAGTGGCAGTTCCACGTTCCACCGCTGGGCTGCGCTGCAGGACCTCGTAGCTCATCCGTCCATCGCTCCCTCCGCCCCAGGCTCGAGCAGCTTTGTTGCAGTGGCTTTGGGACGCGCCTGGAGCTGAGCGTGGTCGGGTGACCGGCAGCGAGCCTCACTGTCCCTTTGCAAGGAATGGATTTCTGCTTGGCTTGAGCCCTTGGTTCTGTGTTTTAGCAGTTTCACCTAAAGTGAAAAGTGAAAGTGAAAGTTGCTCAGTCGTGTCCGACTCTTTGCGACCCCATGGATACAGTCCATGGAATTCTCTAGGCCTTAACCCTCATCAATTCAAGGATGGTGATTCAAGAGAGAGGAAAGTGAAAGTGAAAGTGAAATCGCTCAGTCGTGTCCGACTCTTTGTGATCCCATGGACTGTAGCCTACGAGATTCCTCCATCCATGGGATTTTCCAGGCAAGAGTACTGGAGTGGGTTGACGTTGACAGCTAAAGACTGGAGGAGGCAGGGACAACTGTGGAAGCCCCCAGCAGTGGGATCTGTCACTGCTCAGATCCCTTCCTGATCACTGCCGAGCCCTTTATTGGTTCCAGTTTCAGATTCCTGTGAGATGATGTAACTTGCCCAGTTTGGGTCTGGGGAACTCCCTGGCCAGGGAGGCAGGGTCATCACAGAAGTGTGAGCACTGAGGTGCTCCACATCTCTGTACCTCTGTTTTCTCTGGAAAACAGGACCGTTGGGCACCCTTGTTTCTTATACCAAGTATGTGCCCGAATCAGACGAGGCCAGGAACACAGGGAGGGCCAGGTATCTGGATTTTGGGGAAGAAGACCGGTGATTGAATAGACCCAGTTTGAAGAGGCAAGAGCTACACCTGAGGTTCTCATGGGCTATTCTAAGAGCTGATGGCACCAGAGGAAGACGCTTAGGAAGCTGTGCTGTGTCAAAGGCAGGGTTTCTGTTGTAGAAGGCATCCGCCTGACTCGAGATGATACAGCAGCTCTAGCTGGTGGCCTAGAGCAAGTCAGGTCAATTACCCCTCTGCGCATGCTTCCTCATTTGTAAATGAAGATGATACACAGCCGGCTTGCTAGGGCAGAGGTCTGCTGTGCTGGCCTGAGGAGTGGAGAGGGCAGAAAGGAGCGGAGAGGAGGTGCCATCCGTGTTCTGCCTCGATTGTAAGCAGCTCCTTTGCCCCTTTCCTGCTGGTCTATTTCTGTTTCCCTTACATCTTAACCATATAAATGAGATTACTCGTTAACATTTTAGGAGACTCGGGTGCCATCCCTGGGTCAGGAAGATGCCCTGGAGAAGGGAAAAGCAACTCACTCCAGCATCCTTGCCTGGAGAATTCCGTGGATAGAGGAGCCTGGTGGGCTATAGTCCATGGGGTCGTGAAGAGTCAGACACGACTGAGTGACTGATACTTTCACTTTCCTTCAGGTAGCATTGAACTGAACTCCTGATTTTTGCTTTACTACGTTTATGCCTCAGCTAACCTGTTGATTCCTTTCCTGGATTAAAAGGAGTAAGAGTGAAGAATTAAAAAAGTAAAGAATGGGGACTTCCCCGGTGATCCAGTGGTTAAAGACTTTGTCTTCCAATGCAGGGGGAACAGGTTCAATCCCTGATTGGGGAGCTAAGATCTCACCTGCCTCGTGGCCAAGAAAAAAAAAACATAAAACAGAAGCATATTGTAAAAGATTCAATAAAGACGTTAAAAATGGTCCACATTAAAAAAATTTTTTAAAGTTCAACAATGACTGACTTTCTATCCTCACTTTCCCCTTAGCAAATCTGCATGAGGACCACATGGGCAAGAGAAAATTCAAAGGAAAACAAGAGAAGCTGGCAGTATGCACAGGGTGGAAAAATGATGAAGAATCTGACGTCCTGCCTTATTGATGAACTGAAAATGTTTTCCCCTTTTCCCTTAAAAAATTGTCAAGGCTGAGCAGAATCTTTGGAGTTGGCCTCTGGACGGGAGTCCACCTTCCCCCCAGATGAACTTTTCTAAATGAAACATCTTTCCTTTCTACTGACACTTATCCTTGCTTATTGGATTCAAACCTGAGTTTCATGTGTCGATTTGATTGGTCTACAGTGCCTGGTTATTCAACCCAACAGGATGGTATTTGTGAGTTGATATCCCTGGATGCCCAATTGTCTGTAATGAATCTGTTGTCAAAGGCTATTCTTATGTGATCTGGACGCCATCTGTGACACATAGTTTCATATGTCAGTTTGGCTGGTCTACAGTGCCTGGTTATTCACCCCCACAGTAGCCCAGGTGTTGTAAAGGGATTTTGTAGATGTAGTTCATATCTACAGTTGGTTGACTTTAAGTAAAAGAGATCATGCAGTTATTCTTGTTAATCTAGGGGGGCCTTGTGCAATCAGTTGGAATGTCTTAAAAGCAAAACCAAGGTTTCCCAGAGAAAGAAGAAATTCTGCCTCTAGCCTGCAGCCTTGACTCCTGCTCGAGAGTTTGTAGCCTGCTGGCCAGCCATACGGATTTCAAACTTGCCAGCCCCAACAGTATGAGCCAATTCCTTAACTGCATGTTTTTTTCCCTCTACATAGAGATGAAATACCTCTCTACACTGCCCCCTGTCTGTATCTATCTAGCCATCCGTCTATCTATATCTGTATCTATCTATCTATCCATCTACTAGAGAAAGACACACACACACACACACACACACACACACATCCCCTGCTGGTTCTGCTTCTCTGGGCAACATTGATTAATATCCCATATCATTGTGTCTTGGCCTATTCAAATGCACACTGGCCAGTGAAAGTTTAAGCAGCTCTTCATCAGAAGGTGGGACTGAGGTGTTGGCCCTGGAGGAGTCCTCTGGCTTCTCAACACCCAGAAATGGGTGGTTCAGCAGCTAGGCAGTCGCAGGTTGATTTCCAAACTCTCATCATTTCTGAGCAAGTTATCCTCTATTCCTGCATGGTTTCTCTTGTTGCTGCTTTCTATTATTTATTCCTTTTTATTTTACCCTTCTCCTTCTCTCTCTGAGGACATCTTTCTGATGTACTTGTATATTCTTTCATTTTGGTCTGTGCTGTTGTAGATTATGTAGCAGATAGCATGTAGCGCTTCAATGTACACAAACAGAATGGAGTTGTTTCCTTCCTTTTTTCCCAAATGCAGCACTGTGCTCGCACCATCTCTTCCTGCTTGTCTGTGTACTTCTGGTCTGTTGGTTCTAACTGCCACAGAGTGTTCCATCATGGGTGTCTGCCATATTTATTCTGTCTTTCCCCTCCCAAATGGACACAACCAGTACTCAAGACAGCCGCATTCAGGAACTTTGAGAGCTTCTCTGTGATCTATACCCAGGAACAGACTTGCTGGGCCACGGAGTATTTGAGTGTTTAGTCTAAGCCCTCCGAGAATGGTCCCCAGGAGGGCTGCAGCCTCTACACCCTCACGAACACTGCCAAGGGCCTCCACATCCCCACAGCCTCGAAACCCACTGGCTTTATCCAGCTTTCTAATTTTTGCTAAGCTGGTAGAGGTTAAGTGATGGAGCCTTGTTTAATTTGCATTTCTCTAGTAGCAAGTGTCTCTCATGTGCCTCCAGGATTTCCCTTTTGTGAGCTGACTGTGGCTATTGATCACTTTCTTCGGGGCCTCCTGACTTTTTCTTGTAGATTTTTTTATTTGTGGGAGTTCTTGGAAGATTTTCAGTGTTAATCCCTCGTTAGTTTTAAATGTTATAAATACCTCTTCTTGTTTGGTTAACTTGTTAACTTTCATTGCACAAAAATCCTTAATTTTGAGGTTTTCAAATCCATTAAATTTTTTTTTTACCTTATGTTTTTTAGATTTTGTTTAAGAAGTCCCTTTCTAGTCCTGGGTCATAAACCTATTGGCTTCTGTTATTGTCTGTTTATATTATCATTGTATCTTTCACATAGACTCCAGATGGTATTTAGTTCATCTGGAGTCTATCTTGAAATGTTGGGTTAGGTGAAGATCCAGTTCTGTTTTTCTTAATCCGTTGAGCCAACTTTCCCAACACTATATATACTAAGACTGTGTTCCTGTTTTTCTTTTCTTTAATTTCTGTTCATTTATTTTTGGCTGTGCTAGGTCTTTGTTGCTTTGTGAGGGCTTTTTCTAGTCGCAGGGAGCAGCGGCTTCTCTTGTTGCAGAACAGGGGCTCAGTAGCTGTGGTGCATGGCTTAGCTCCTCCATGGCATGTGGAATCTTCCCAGACCAGAGATCGAACCCGTGTCCCCTGCATTGGCAGGCAGATTCCTATCCACTGTACCACCAGGGAAGTCCCCTGTTCCAGTGTAATTGGTGGGGCTGTAAACTTCCTGAGTATCCACAGGACTGTCTCCCAGCCCCTTTTCCCTTCCTGTGGCCTGCTTGTTCTCACGTGTGCTGCCCTGATTCTGTTACTGTGGATTAGCAGTGCATTTAGTGGGCGGGTCTTTCCGCTCCATTCTTCATTTCCAAAGTTGACTTAATTTTCATGAGTTTTTCTTTTGTCTAGATTGCTTTGATAAAAACTGGATAGATACAGAATCTTATAAAGTGTGTGCAGTATGAAGAATAAAAAAAAAAAGGACACGCAGCAACATACTTACTCCTCATTGATGAAATGAAACATTTTCTTTGAAGCTTCCAGCGCACTGTTCCACAATCTGTTCCTGCAGCCCTGCTCTCGGACAGGAGCTTTTTCTGGAACTCTGTGTGTATCATTCCATTGCTTGCCTTGGGAGTTTGTGTAAGGAAATAGGGATTGTTTCAGTTTGAATGCTGTGTTTTTAGCTTGGAATTTTCTTTGATTATATGTCAATGGAATTATACCAACCATATTCTCCATTCACTTCCTTTTGGCCCTCAACATTACGTTACTGAGATTAATCTCTGTTGTTGTAGATCACTAATGTTCATGAACGTGAAGGTGTCTGCAGTACTCACTCCTGTCGCACTGTATGAACATGCTCTATTTATTTATCATTCATTCTTAGGTCCAGTGCGTTGAATCCAGTGTTTGGGTAACACCGGCAGGGCTGCTGTAAACATCCTACTGTGCTTCTCCTCTGGTCACGAGTGAGTATTTCTCTGCAATAGAACTTTTAAACTGCTTGCCTTCAGGAGCTTTTTCACTTCTAAAATGTTTTGAGGACCTTAAAGAGCTATTAATGTTTCAGGAATTAAAATCAAGACAACTTAAAGATATTTATGAATTCATTTAAAATAACAGTGATCTTAGGATGGTGAAAATACTCTGTGTGATACCATAACGGTAGATGCATATCATTATGTGTTTGTCCAAACTCACAGAGTGAACAACACCGAGAGTGAACCTTACTGCTAACTCTGGACTTTGGGTGTTTTTGATGTATCAGTGTAGGTTCAATAAATGTAACAAGTGTACCATCTGCTGGGGGACGTTGATAACTGGGAGGCTGTGCATCTGTGGGAGCAGGGCTCATTTGGGAAAGATCTGTGTACCTTTCTCTCAGTTTTACTGTCAACTAAAAACTGCTCTAAAAATAAAGTCTTTCTAAAAGACATTCAGTTCAGTCGCTCAGTCATGTCTGACTCTTTGCGATCCCATGAATTGCAGCATGCCAGGCCTCCTGTCCATCACCAACTCCCGGAGTTCACCCAAACTCATGTCCATTGAGTCGGTGATGCCATCCAGCCATCTCATCCTCTGTCATCCCCTTCTCCTCCTGCCCCCAATCCCTCCCAGCATCAGGGTCTTTTCCAATGAGTTAACTCTTCGCATGAGGTGGCCAAAGTACTGGAGTTTCAGCTTCAACATCAGTCCTTCCAATTAACACCCAGGACTGATCTCCGTTAGAATGGACTGGTTGGATCTCCTTGCAGTCCAAGGGACTCCCAAGAGTCTTCTCCAACACCACAGTTCAAGAGTCTTCATCTTTCTTCACAGTCCAACTCTTACATCCATACATGACTACTGGAAAAACCATAGCCTTGACTAGACGGACCTTTGTTGGCAAAGTAATGTCTCTGCTTTTTAATATGCTGTCTAGGTTGGTCATAACTTTCCTTCCAGGGATAAGCGTCTTTTAATTTCATGGCTGCAATCACCATCTGCAGTGATTTTGGAGTCCCAAAAAATAAATTCTGACACTGTTTCCACTGTTTCCCCATTTATTTCCCATGAAGTGATGGGACCAGATGCCATGATCTTTGTTTTCTGAATGTTGAGCTTTAAGCCAACTTTTTCACTCTCCTCTTTCACTTTCATCAAGAGGCTCTTTAGTTCTTCTTTGCTTTCTGCCTTGAGGGTGGTGTCATCTGCATATCTGAGGTTACTGATATTTCTCCCGGCAATCTTGACTCCAGCTTGTGCTTCTTCCAGTTTAGTGTTTCTCATGATGTACTCTGCATATGAGTTAAATAAGCAGGGTGACAATATACAGCCTTGACGTACTCCTTTTCCTATTTGGAACCAGTCTGTTGTTCCATTAGGTACTGATATAAGCAACTTATCTTTATAAAAAATGACTCTAGTTTCTGAAAAAAATTAATGAAGAGAGGCATTGTTCTACATTAAGAGAAACCTCTTTAGTGGCTGGATCTTCATGTCTGTTCCTACAAACTATCGTGTTTTTTTGAATTAAAAAAAAATACTTGTTTGTTTATTTTTGGCTGCACTGGGTCTTGGTTGTGGCATGTGGGATCTTTCCTTGGTTCGGATCTTTCCAAGCAGTTCTGTTGCAGAGAAGTACTCACTCGTGAACGGAGGAGAAACATACCAGGATGTTTATGCCTGCACTGATGCTGTAACCAAACACTGGTCTTCTCTCTAGTTGTGGCTTGCAGGCTCAGTTGCTGTGCAGCATGTGGGATCTTAGTTCCCTGACCAGGGATGGGACCCGTGTCTCCTGCATTGGCAGGCAGATTCCCAACCACTGGACCACCAGGGGGTTCTTGCAACCTATTTTTACTTGTTTTGGTTGAAATATGTGAAGAAAATCTGGCCTTGCTCAGATACGGAGTTGAAAATGATGGTAATATTTTAATAGCCTTTTCAAGTAACTGTGGGTATTCTTCTCTAATTTTACACCAAAATTTGACAAGCAGGAATTTCTTGAGTGTCAGTTGCAACGTGAAATCTGAAAGGTGGAATCTTACCACTGGCAACAAAGAATATTAATTTCCTCTGAAAGATTCACTTCATTCATTTTTGTGAAGCTATCTTTCAAATGTTCAAGACTGAGCGATGGGGTTTGCCTGTCAGTCTTTGTTTCAGATAAAAACGGTGTTCCGCGGAAAACATGGTCAATTCAGCTCACAATTCAAGTGATGTTACTTTCCTCAATATCAACCTCACACTTCAATATGCAGCTGAAATGTTTCAGGTGTATTTCTCATTTCATCACATAAAATATTAAAAAGATGTTTGTCAAGAGTTGAGATGTAATAAAGCTAATGCCTTTCTCTGCTTTAAGGACACGCTTAAGGAATAACAGCAACTTTTTTAAAATTATAAGTACCTGAAAATGAAACACACAGTGAAAAAATCCAGTCGCTTCCAAATATTAGAATGATATTTTTTCCTTTGACCTTGCAGGACCCCTGTAAGAGTCTTGAGGGCCCTCAGGAGTTTGGGGACTCTATGTTGAGTACTTGGTAGTGAAATTTCTGGGTTAAACGGGTGCTCCCAGCTTCATATTTCCTAGACAATGTCAATTTGTTTCCCAAAGTGATTGTAACAGTTTCCACTCTTCCCAAGGATTCTCATTTCTCCATGTTCTCACCATTTGTCATGATCACATTTTAATATTTTGGCCAATATGGTGGACATGCCACAGACCTCGCCGTGGTTTTAACTTGAGATGCCCTGTCCAGCATCTTTGCTTATCTTCATCAGCTATTTGTGTTTCTTCTTCCATCAAGCATTTGTGTTTGGTCCAGTTTTTTCTTTCCTGATTGTTCTTGCTCCCTCTCTTACTTTGCTCTGTAGGCATTCTTTGTAGAACACACGTTCCTCCATCTTTTTCTCTTTCCAGAAACATTTTTCTTCCATTTTCTTCCCCTCTTCTTTTATCCTGGGATCTGTCACACTTCTCAATAGAAACTCTACATTTTTAGGAGGTTATTTTTTTCAGTCCCTTCTTAAGTCTGCTGGTATTGTAGGCAGTCCACATTGTCCCTCGCTACCTGTCAGCTGCTACCCATCACAACGGTCTCTGCTTTCAGGGACTGACACGTCCCCAGAGGAGGAGGGCAGGGTGAACGCTGCATCTGATAGGCAGGAAGTTAGCTAAGAATAAGGAGAGGCGATGCCTTTAGCTAACTGTACAATAGCTGCCTAATCCCACTGAGCAGTTTACATGCACACACCTCACACTATTCTGTACTAACCTTTGGTAGCCATTAGACTCATTAACTGCTCATAAATATTCCATGAACACATACATCTAATTATAACAGATTGAATTATGGGAAGGACATGTGCAGCAGAGCATCTTATTATATAGCTTGCAGCTGTCAATCAAGGCTGTCAATCAATGACCCGCCTGGATTATGTAAATGATCCTGCCTTGAAAACTCTGGATCCCAGCCCTCCAGGGCCTTTGCCTCCCTTCGGGTGGTCCACCTCTCTCTTACTGTGTTCTCTCTGTTCTTTCTTTGAGTGTGTTCAGTTGCTCAGTTGTGATCAACTCTTTGCAGCCTGTTCTTTCTTCCCTGATTGTTAATAAACTTTCTTGCAACGGGCAAGATCTTAGATTCTTCTTGGCATCCTTACCAAGAACTGAGGCCCATAGGAGGAAGGGTCTCCAGACTCCTCTTCTGCTAACACATCCAGCACCCTGCCCACGTGACTTTTGTTCCAAGCTTTTGTTTTCTCCAAGGCTTGAGATCACTGCAAAGTTTTTTAGTTGTCATAGATGGGAGACATGGAGAGAGAAGGGAGAGTTTTTGATGGAGGGAGAGAGGAGGAAGAGATTTCCAGGGGCTAGGGATGGGCAGATGGTCCCCTGACCTGGCAAGCAGTGGGAAGCCACCATCCCCAACTGTGGCAGCTCCCTGGAGAGGGGATGTCATCTCAGATGACTGGGTGACTTCGCAGCCTCAGCAAAGATTCCCATGCCCCAGTGAGAGTGTGCAGGAGGCAAATCTCTGATCTCCGAGAGCCCACTGCAGCTGTGGACGCTGTGAATGCCAGCGCTGACCGAGGCTAAGTCAGAGCTGGTGGTCTTGCATTGTTTCTGGACATCCCAGGAAGCTGAGTTCCAGGAAGTGAGCTGGGGATGGGGTCGGGCATGAAAGAGGGAGGTTCTTTCTTGCCATCCTGGAAGGATGAGAACTTAAAATCAGATTTAAAAGAATAAAAAAGTGGGTATTTCTTACACACAATTTAAGGGACTGATATTTATGATCGCTAAAATCACAGCTCTGATTCTGTTTCTTCTGAGTGAATATTGCTGGCTTTATTTATCATGCAGAGATCCCTCACTTCCCTCCTGGGTCTGAGTTAAATTTCCTAACTTCCTGCACTGACAGGCAATAGCAAACCAATGCCCAAATTTGTCAGTGAATTCCTAGATGTGTGTGGGATCCAGGAATCTATATTTTAATGAGTCCTCAAGTGATGTGTTCTATTTGGTAGGTGTTTCCTGAGTGGTTGGTGAGGCATACAGTTTCATCGGGCCCCATCTCAGTAGCTGACCTGCAAGGTCGTTGCCAGTATTAATAGCACCATCTGCAGAATGTCCAGCAGGAGGGGCAATGAGTGCTGGGTACTTGGGGAGGTGATGCTTGCATTTAGCTGAAAGGTTGAGTAGAAGTTGGCCAAAGAATGGTGAGGAAAAAAAAAAAAGATCAGCACACTCTCCAGACACCATGACACCTGGTGGGCGAGTCACTCCATGTGGCTGAATTAAAGCGTCAGAATGTGTCTACAGGGAGGCTGCTGGAGGCTTGTGAGACTCGGGTTTTCACATGCCAAGGGGCATAAGTGGGAAATGGCCTATTTGGCAAATGGACTGGAAGGGCGAGGGGAAGGAGAGCCTCCCAGTGAGGGGCTGTCCCAGCAGTCCAGCCTCCCCTGCCTGGCCATGCAGGGCTGCCTGAGACAGCCTCACACCCTCTCAGATCTGGATCCACTCTTTAATCGTCACTGCCTGTAAGATGGAGCCATCTTTGTGATCACAGTCCTCTGTTTATGATCGCAGTGATAGGATCTCGTGAGAAACAGCGCTGCCAGACATCTAAGTCAAAACCAGGGTCAGGGGTCATCCCTGGTGGTCTAGTGGGTAAGGCTCTGTGCTCCCAATGCAGGGGACTGGGGTTCGATCCCTGGTCAGGGAACTAGATCCCGCATGCTACAACTAAGACCTGGCACAGCCAAATAAACAAATATAAATTAATTTTTTTAGAAAAGAATTTATGGTTAGAAATAAAAGAATGGTCAGAAGCATTTCTGTGGGCTGTGCAGTCCGAGGTTGTATCAAGAAGATGAGGAGCAAGTTACACGCTGAGCCTCTCTTTCTAAGGCAGGGGACCCCAGGGTGAGCTCAGCATCTTTACTTGGGGTGCAGCCAGCAGTCGCAAGGAAGAGTGGGTCTCCCCACCTCACTCAAACAATAACGGGTCAATGATTCAGGGGAAAACAGAGCAGTAGTTGGCTTTCTAAACCTGCTGCCTCGAGGCTTCCCTGGTGGTCCGTGGTTAGGACTCAGCACTTCCACTGCAGGTAGCACAACTTTGAGCCCTGCCTGGGGGACTAAGATCCCACATGATGTTCGACCAAATAGATGAAAAAATAATCAATCAGTCACCCTGCTGCCTCTTCCAGAGACCCTGGAAGGTTTTGCTTTTTAGGCTTCTCACCCTGAAGCTCTTTTGGCTTCCAGTCGCTGATTTTTTTTTTTTTTTTTGCTGTGCTGGCTGTTTGTTGCTGCGTGGCTGTTTCTCTAGTTGGGGCAAGCGGGGGCTACTCTCCGCTTACGGTGCCAGGCTTCTCACTGCAGTGGCTTCTCTTGTTGCGGAGCACAGGCTCTAGGGTGTGGGGGCTTCGGTAGTTGCAGCTCCTGGGCTTCAGAGCACAGGCTCAGGAGCTGTGGTGCTTGGGCTTAGTTGCTCCATGATCCATGGATCTCCCCAGACCAGGGATTGAACCCGTGTCTCCTGCATTGGCAGGTGATTCTTTACCGCTGAGTCACTAGGGAAGCCCCACCCTCTGACTTTGATCTCTTCTATTCCCTGCCACCCCTAGAACAGTGCCTGACCCACCTTAGACGTGGAAGACTTTGCTGGTGGACGCATGGCCTTAGAGGAAGTGACACTGTGGCTGCTGCAGGCTCGTCTCCCAGGTCACCGCCTCCTTCTCCATCTCCCTTGCCTCCTCTCTGGTGGTGCCCTCCCAGGGCTTCTAAAGGAACTCGGGTCTCCCTCAGGTAGAAATAGAACCGCTGTCCTCTGGCCTTGTAGCTAGTATCTGTTTGCCTGGTCTTGTTTTCCATCAGCTCCTCAGGCTTCACCCATCACCCTCTGTGCTCCACTCACTCCACCAGGAGGACCCTCCACAAGGTCACGAGAGGCTGCTCCCATCTGGGAGGCCCAGGCCACACAGAGAGAGCTCAGCTGTCTGTGCCGAAAACTCAGGAGCATGGAACAGAAACCACAGAGCTGAGACCCCGGGCTCTGAGGATGGAGGCTGACGGGCTGGTGCTGGGTTTCTGAAAGGGTATGTCAGGCTGGTTCTGGACGGTGGAATGGCACCCCTGATGGCCAGCCTGCTGGGAAGCTAGTCAATCCCTCTCTCCCTCACCCCTCCTCTCCCTGCCCCCTGGCGACTTTGTGGCCGTATAAATGGAGCAATGTGGTCTCCAGGATTCAGAAGGAAGATTCAGAGCCCAGCGGATTGTTAATATTCCATCATCTGCCTCCATACCTGCCCCTCCCTCTGAGCTTCCTGGTCCCAGGTGAAACTCTACCTGTTCATGCCCTGGACCAGCCAAGCAGGTTTATAGCCCCACAGCCAATCATTTCCGCCTCCTTAGTTGTATTTGAAGTTGTCGCTTCCTTTTGGTCCCCAATGTGTCCACGTTCATGTTCACCCTGTCATCATCAAACCCAGCAGTCCCTGCAAGAACCTTCGACTCCCTCCTTGCTCCCTCCTAGTCATCCACCCACATCCACTGGTAGAAAGCCAAGTGGTCTTTCTACCAGGTTAACTTGATCACACTGCTCCACTGTTCCACCTCGGTAGCTGGCTCTTCTTTGTGGCGAGCGCCAGGAACGGCATTCTAAGGGGCTCACCACCTTGCCTCTGTGCTCCCTGCAGTCTTGTCCCTGCCTGCCCTGTCCCCTGCTTCGCTTGTGCAGAGCTACAGGTGCATCCATGGAACTGTTCTTTCCCTCCGCCGTGGATTTCTGTCTGAAAATCCCAACCTCCCCGCCCCCCTCCACATCCTGACTGCCGGGCAGACTTTGTCGTGTGTTCTTGACTCCAACGGCTGTGGCTTTTTTCGAGGTGATTTCCCTGATCTCCCTGGGGTGGTTAATCACTCATTCCTCGGTGCGCCTCCTGTGGCTTGTCTCTATCATATTATTTACCACGCCGAACTGCATCTTTTCATTTGCAAATCTGTCTCCCAGGATGAGTTAGGATTAGGTCGAGCAGCAGGTAAGAGGAAACCCCGAATGACAGTGGCATAAACAGCGTAGGTGCACGTTTCCAAGCCACGTGTGATCTGGCAGTCCCAGGCCAGCGTGGCTGGGGGGGCTTCTCCCAGGCTGATCCCCCTCCCTTCACGGGGACGGCTTCCGTTCATCATCCCGGGCGGCTCATTCAGCTCAGTCCATCGGGCTCACCTTCCAACCACGGACAGGAGGAAAAGGAGGGGAGAAGGACACGCCCCTTAGGTAGAGGTAACCTTCCCAAACCACAGACTTCTGGAAACAGGCTTGTCTTTGCTTCCAGGGACTGCTGTAACACATGGCCACAAACTTCAAGCACAAATGTATCCTCTTGCAGTTCTGGAGGCAGGAAGCCTGAAATCAAGGTGTGGGCAGGGCCACGCTCTCTCTAAGGCTCCAAGGAGGGACATGGTCCACGGTCCTCTCCCGGCTCCTTGGTGCCCCGTCTTGTAGATCATCCTTCCACGCTCTGGCTCCATCTTCATGCTTCCTCCTCTCCATGTCTGTGTCTTCACATGTTTTCTTATACGAACACCAGTCATTGGATTCAGGATCCACTCTGATCTGGTGTGACCTCCTCTCAACTAAGTTTATATCTACAAAAAAACTTACATTCACATAAGAATACATTTTGAGGTTCTGGGTGGACATGGATTTTGCAGGGAGATTTTTCACCCCGGAACCAGGGTTGCACCTCTTCCTCTTGCTAATATGAGGCACAGATTCCAGCACCTAATAGGAGCTCAACAAAAAGTGTTCAGGATTGCTTACAACCCATTACCAGTTTCCAACATGTTGGGCTTGCCCGGGAAAACCCCATGGACAGAGGAGCCTGATGGGCTGCAGTCCATGGGGTTGCAAAGAGTTGGCCACAACTGAGCGACTGAGCAGGGGCGGGATTGTGTTTGGCTACAGTTCTCTTCAATTAACACTCACGGAGCTCTTTTTCCAGGGGGCTGGTTAATCATTTTTGTGACATTTTCTCATGAAAAATTAGAGCCAAATCAGTGTGGGATGACTTCCTGGTGATATTCATACTCATTTAAAATTCATCTTTTTTCCCTTTTCAAAATAATACATGGACATAGTTTAGAAGTGAAATAATACTTTAAAATCAGAAGAATTTATGACAAAATAAAGCAATCTCCTTCCCATTTCTCAGTCCTGCTTCCCAGATGCAACCTCTCCTCTGACTGTGGCTTGGGGTATTTAATTCCACATTGCCAAGCACTCCGAGTGTTTATCAATTTTAGGCTGTCTGAGACCCATCAGTGCCTTACCTGTGTTCCTTGGGTATTAGTCCTTCAGGGCAGCTGGCCTGTGTCTAGGTGCTAATGTGTCACCTCTTTGCCTGGGGACTTGCTTCAGAGACCACTCTTTCTGTGCACAGGGCAGGCTGGAGGTACAGAGGAATATCCTGGAAGCAGCCCCCCAACGTATGGGACTTGGTGTATAAACGCCCTCCCTCCCTAGCTGCTGGTGGACTGACTCTGGGGCAGGCACTAACCACCCCAGGGTTTCTCTGCAGGATGAATTTGCTCCAGCAAACTCTGATTGATTGCACTCCTGTTTTTCTCTTTTTTCTGGCCGCACCACGAGACATGTGGAACTTCCCTGACCAAGGATTGAACCCACCCCCCTGCAGTGGAAGCTTGGAATCTTAACCACTGAACCACCAGGGAAGTCCTGGTCACACACCTTCATTGGTGGCCCCATTGTTCTACTTACTCTTCTGTGGTGTTTTCTGTTTCTCTTGAGTAAGCTTTTTTTTTTTTTAAGAATAGATATATCAGTTTTGGGTTTCCCCAGTGGCTCGGCAGTAAAGAATCTGCCTGAAATGCAGGAGCCAGAGGAAATGCAGGTTTGATTCCTGGGTCAGGAAGATCCCCTGGAGGAAGAAATGCAACCCACTCCAGTATTCTTGCCTGGAGAATCCCTTGGACAGAGGAGCCTGGTGGGCTACAGTTCTTGGGGCTGCAAAGAGTCAGACATGACTGAAACGTCTCGGCATGCAGCACGCATACCATTTTCGTTGTGATAGCATATACATAACATAAAACATCACTTTAACCAATTATAAGTGTACAAGTCAGCAGCATTCAGTACATATATGTTGCTGTGTTACTACCACCAACATGTAACCAACACCACTACTTATCTCCAGAATGTTCCTCCATCTCAAACTGAAAACCAGTACCCATTTAATCCTATCTCCTTGTTACTCCCTCCCCACACGCCCCCAGTGACCACTCTAAAGAAGCTTTTGTACTAATTTTTGTCTGAGAGTCTGCTTCTGGAGAAGTTCAAACTGAGATGGACATTGACTATGGATTCTGTGTCATGGTAATCCATTGTTTTAATAATATTTAACCAACCTGGCATCTACCATGTGGCTAGCACTGTTCTGTAAGGTTTACATTATCCATGATTGTGTGTATACTTAGTCACTCAGTTGTATCTGATTCTTTGTGACCCTTTGGACTATAGCCCAGCAGGCTCCTCTGGCCATGGAATTCTTTAGACAAGAATACTGGAGTGGGTTGCCATGTCCTTCTCCAGGGGAATCTTCCCGACCCAGGGATTTAACCTGGATCTCCTGCACTGCAGGTGGATTCTTTGCCTACTGAGCCATCAGGTGTCAGTTAGGAAATATTATAAAGGAAAATAAAGCACAGTGAGATGATAAGGTGCTGTAGGTTGGGGAAGCATTATTTTAGATATCTTGGGCAAAAGAAGTGACATTTAAGCAGAGACTTGAATAAAATAAGGGAGTGAGCCATGTTTTGCCTGGGAAACAGTGTTCTAGGCAGAGGGAACTGCCTGTGCAAGAGCCCAGAGGCAGGAATAAACTTGGTTGGCAATTCAGCTTTCTTACCCACCTCCTACTCTGTCCGCACCCGAGCACGCCCCCTTCGATCTTCTCAGTAGAGTCGTATCTGGATGAACTAGTGGTTGGTTCTTAACTCATCCTGTTCCTACAAATATTGTTCACTGCTAAACCACATGCTATACTGTGGGTGTATTTTTGCTCTTACACATCCTTTTGTTTTTCCTCGAGTTAGAAATTCAGGAATTGACCAGAGAAGCAGACTAACACTTTTTAAAAATTGGTTCTACTTTTTCTACTTTTTCTGCTGCCTTCATTACACATGGCACTTGACTGTTGTCCTTGGGCTTCTTCGCAGTTTCTCTGACATCTCACTGGTTTCCTGGATCTGGTCTTCTTCTTTCTTGGTTTCTTCTTCTTTCCTCTTTCCCTGCCTCTCTCTTCCCGTTTGTTTCCTGGATGTATGATTTATGTGGGCATGCATGTATGTGTATGTTTAAGTACGCATGTATATGTACACACATCTCTGTGTGTGTATCATATATGCATATGTGTATCTTTGTGTTGTTTGCATGTTTGTGTGAGTATGCATGTATCCATTATTGCTGAAACTTCCTGGTAGCTCCCAGGAAATAATGCATGGTAGGATAGAACATTTATGTACTCTCATGCTTGAAAATATAAGTTTGTTGATGGTTAGGTGGGAGCAGAAAGGGACAACAGAGGATGAGATGGTTGGTGGCATCACCGACTCAATGGACATGAGTTTAAGCAAGCTCAGGGAGTTGGTGATGGACAGGGAAGCCTGGCGTGCTGCAGTTTATGGGATTGCAAAGAGTTGGGCACGACTGAGTGGCTGAACTGAACTGAATGACATTCGGGTCTCCAGTTCATCACATACAACCTTCCTCTCTCTCTTCCTCTCTCTCCTCCTCTGCTTCATCCCTCTTCTTTTCCTCTTTCTATCTCTCTTTCTTTCCCTTTCTTTCAACCATCATTTTTACTCTCATTATGAAACTTCGTGATTAGGATTTCCTGCTCTGGGCCTTTTTCCATTCATTGCACTGGTATTTAAATGGGCCCTGTTAATCTGTCCAGACTGAAATTTTCCTATATTATTTCCTTTGTGTCTTTGTTACTATCTTCCCATCCAAGTTTTTCCTGACTTTTTTCACAGAATTCCTCCTACTAGCTAAATATTACACTCCCTGAACTGCTCATTGGATTTTCCTATCAGCTTGTCTATAGCTCATTTGTTTGTTCTCTTTTTCTTTAAATGTACTTTATGGGATATTTTGTTGTTGTTATTTATTTGCTAAGTTGTATCTGACTCTTTTGCAACCCTATGAACTGTAGCCCACCAGGCTCCTCTGTCCATGGGATTTCTCAGGCAAGAATATTAAAGTGGGTTGTCTTTTCCTTCTCCAGGGGATCTTCCCAGCCCAGGGATTAAACCCGTGTTTCTGGTACTGAGATGAATTCTTTACCATGGAGTCACCAGGAGAACCCTCTGGGATATTTACTTAATTTAACTCAAACTTCTACTAATTTTTAAAAATTTTAAGATTCAGAATTTTAACTTCGTTTCTTAAAGAGCTTCCTTATTCTCTAATTGCTCCATTTGGCGTTAGAGCATCCTGTTCTTATTTCATGAGTGTAGTATCTTTGTATGTCTGTAACGATAGTGATGACTTTTGGAACTTTTCTTCTGTTCTCCCTATTGTCTCTATTTCCTGATTTTTTAAAAAATCTTGTTTTAATTTTGATCTTCATATTGAATGCTTTTTTTTTTTTTAATCTACTGCTATGTTGCTGTTTGTCCGCATTTCAGAATAGAGGGTTGAAGCTGATGCGAAGCTCCCTGCCTGGTGGGATGCTGCCTCCCAGGCTGTGTTATTGGAGGGTGGAGGTGCTGGTGGGTTTTTCATGGGGGATCTCTCAAATGTACCAGCCCATTTACTCTGAACTATCTGCTTGTTAATAGAGAATTCTGTTTCTTGAGAGAGTACTGTTTGACCTCCTGCCTTGGGATATATATCTGGCTGCTAGCACTTGAAGTCTGAGACCAGAAGAGGGTGGTGGGGAGTAGGGAGGGGTGAAGGCTGGTTTGCTCTGTAGACACACATCATTCAGTCCCTTTCCTCAGCCTCGTAGCTCAGCCACACCTGCCAGTGTGCCTCGAGTGCCTTTTCCTACTGCGGGTAGGGGAGTGGGGGTCAGTGCTATGGCCTGAACATTTGTGTCCCCACCAGACTCATGGGCTGGAGCCTGGTTCCCAAGGTGATGGTATTTGGAGGTGGAGGGCTTTGGGGGGTGATTAGTGTTATATGAGGTCATGTGGGTGGACCCCCATCATGGGATTAGCACCCTTATGAGAAAAGACCCGAGAGTTTCCCTCCCTTCTGGTGTGTGAGGATGGGGCAAGAAGGCAGACATCTGCAACAGGGCCAGAAACTGGCCACACCTTGATCTTGGGCTTCCCAGCCTGCAGAACTGAGAGATAAATGTTTGCCATTGAAGTCACACTTCTATGGTATTTTGTGCTAGCTGCCTGAACTAAGAAAAGGAGCCATGCTCTGCCTGTGCAGGGTATGAAGAGGGGTCTCGGGGGCCTGATTATTCTTTAGGAAGCTTCTGGACTGTTCTATTTTTAGTCTCTGTTCTTGCCTGCCTTCTCCAGGACTCAACACCTCCACTCCGGGACTGCAGGTCCTTTGTCTGTCCTGCTGTGGTCCCCACCTTCTCCCACCCTCTGACTTCCAGAATTGTGGCTTCTCTTCCTCTTACTGTCTTTGGGGACTGATCATTTTGTTATTCCTTTACCATAAAATTTATGCTATTTCAAGTGGGAGCAGATATAAGTGCTTACGCCCATTCCCCATATTTACCTGAAGATTCCCCTCTTGTGCTGGGCTCATTGCACCAGCCATTGGTGGCGACTGGCTTGTCCACACCTCAGGCTGCCCTCCTGGGGTCTGCGTGCAGAGAGGCAGGAATGCTGGCTGTGGCAGGACCAAGGCGATATGTCAGCGTGAATCCTGGTCTGGGCTTTGGCAGTGAGAGTTTGTTCCACTTCATATTAGCCGAGTGTCTCTCGACAAGTCACATCCTCTGTGGCTCAGATTCCTCACCTGTGAAATGGGGGCTCAGTTCGGTTCAGTTCAGTCACTCAGTCGTGTCCGACTCTTTGTGACCCCATGAATCACAGCACGCTAGGCCTCCTTGTCCATCACCAACTCCCGGAGTTCACCCAGACTCACGTCCATCGAGTCGGTAATGCCATCCAGCCATCTCATCCTCTGTCGTCCCTTCTCCTCTTGCCCTCAATCCCTCCCAGCATCAGAGTCTTTTCCAATGAGTCAACTCTTCACATGAGGTGGCCAAAGTACTGGAGTTTCAGCTTTAGCCTTCCAAAGAACACCCAGGGCTGATCTCCTTTATAATGGACTGGTTGGATCTCCTTGCAGTCCAAGGGACTCCCAAGAGTTTTTTCCAACACCACAGTTCAAAAGCATCAATTCTTCGGCACTCAGCTTTCTTCGCAGTCCAACTCTCACATCCATACATGACCACTGGAAAAACCATAGCCTTGACTAGACGGACCTTTGTTGGCAAAGTAATGTCTCTGCTTTTGAATATGCTATCTAGGTTGGTCATAACTTTCCTTCCAAGGAGTAAGCGTCTTTTAATTTCATGGCTGCAATCACCATCTGCAGTGATTTTGGAGCCCCCAAAAATAAAGTCTAACACTGTTTCCCCTGTTTCCCCATCTATTAGCCATGAAGTGATGGGACCAGATGCCATGATCTTCGTTTTCTGAATGTTGAGCTTTAAGGCAACTTTTTCACTCTCCTCTTTCACTTTCATCAAGAGGCTTTTTAGTTCCTCTTCACTTTCTGCCAGAAGAGTGGTGTCATCTGCATATCTGTGGTTATTGATACTTCTCCCGGCAATCTTGATTCCGGCTTGTACTTCTTCCAGCCCAGAGTTTCTCATGATGTACTCTGCATATAAGTTAAATGGGGTTAAAACAGCATTTACTCTTGCCTGGAGAATTCCATGGACAGAGGAGCCTGGCATGCTAGTCCATGGGGGTCTCAAAGAGTTGGACACGACTCAGCAACTAACACACACACACACGCACACACACACGAAAGATGGGCAAGATAGTGCCTGTAAAACACTTTGTTGCTCTGAGCACAGAATAAGTGCTCAATAAATCAGAGCAATTGTTATTATAATTAACACAGTCAACATACTACCGTATTTCTCAGAGATAAGAGCATCTCTGTGAGTACTAGCATCATCACACCTGAGATTAGACCAGATAAGAACAAGACCCTATTATTATAGAGAAAAGTCCTAATGATTTCCACCAAGTTATGTATTAAATTGTTCATTTATAATCATTGTATTATTTATCATTTTAGTATGTTATTTTATGCTTTCCTTTTTATTTACATGTCTAGTTATTTATGAAGCCCCTACTATGTGGCTGGTGCTACATATGTAAGCCCTTTGGGGACCAGATCACAGAAGTATGAGAGTGCAGACTCTGTCTTTAGGGAGCTCATAGTTCAGCCCAAGAGAACAGTTGAAGAACAGTTAAATACTGAGTCATTAGTTCCCGGCTGAAGTGAAACAGGGATGAGCAAGGAGATGGTGTGGGGTTAGATGAAGGGAAACATGACTTTGTGGAAAATGTGGAGTCAGTCTGGGCTTGGAGGAGGAGATGAGGCCAGATTCACTAAAGGAAGACAAGGTCAGAAGCAGGAAGGCCCCCTCCCCGACCCAGGCAGGAAGGGGAAGCTTTGTGTTTGCAGATCTTGGCGAGAAGAGGCAGGTGGGAACAGAGGCTGGGATAAGATTGGATGTTTGAAGCATAATCAGATTGTGACTGGCTGAGAAAGAGAGGTGGACGAGCTGGCAGTTAACCTGGCAGATGCTGGATTCCCGGGCAGGAGGGCAGCGGGGCGGATGGGGGCTGTGGGTCCCTGCAGCTCTACTTGTGTCTCATCCTTAGGAGATGGAGAACTCAGAAGGGAAGCTTCCAAATGTGCCCAAGAAGCTGAGCGAAGGGATGGATGAAAAATTGATGTGGGTCATAAATATTGCAGGAGAGAATGCACCAGACACACTTGAGGATAAAGTTCAGGGAGAAACCCGCTGCCGTGGAGGGGGAGGTTCTGCAGAGAGGAGGGGATGGGGAGAGGGAGGCTCCCACTGGGGCTCTGCAGTGTCGCTCCAGGATCTGGGACTCCCCGGTCTTCTGAGATGTTGCCCCCCTCAGTGATGCTCCTGATGGGACAGGATTGCAAGTGTCCACTTGGCAGAGGTCACAGGGACAGAGATGCTCCATCTGCCTCAGCCTCAGAGCTCCCTCTCTGGGTTCCTTTTGGCTCCCACAAGTGGAGATGCGGGTGAGACCCCAGAAAAGCTGAGGTCTCCGCTGGGCCCCCCGATCCTGGCTGACACTGCATAGTCTTCCTTTTCCATGAGCCCCCCAGGCTCTTGCTCATGAGTCTTCTCCACGGGGACAGAGTGGTGTCCACAAGTCTCTGTGGCCATAGGTGTTCCCCTAGAGGTCAAGGTTCTGGGCTCTGAGTCATTGTTCTGTCTTTCTCTTTGATCCACAGAGCCTGGCGGAGCCAGTGCAGAGATCTTGGTGATACGTCTTTGCATCCCAATATCTGCTGGGGAACTTCCTTCCGAGAAAAGGCACAGCCCATAAAGGGAGGAGCCAGAGTCTTCATTGCTCACGGGTGCACCCTGTCCATGTCACAGACGGCTTCTCATTGCCTGTCTCTGGTGGTTTATTTCAGGAGCACTTGAGATGGGTGTGCAGTGTGAGGGGGATAGTTAAAAACAATTGAGGGAGGGGTGAAAGTGAAATGAAAGTGAAAGGCACTCAGTCGTGTCCGACTCTTTGTGACCCCGTGGACTATACTGTCCATGGAATTCTCCAGGCCAGAATACTGGAGTAGGTAGCCTCTTCCTTCTCCAGGGCAGAACCCAGGGATTGAACCCAGGTCTCCCTCATTGCAGGCAGATTCTTTACCAGCTGAGCCACCAAGGAAGCCTAAGAATACTGGTGTGGGTAGCCTATCCCTTCTCCAGCAGATCTTCCTGATCCAGGAATTAAACAAGCGTCTCCTGCACTGCAGGTGGATTCTTTACCAGCTGAACTACCAGGGAAGCTGGAGGTAGGGGTAGGGAGTGAGGAAGGTCGTGCCAGGGGATGTGCTCATAAATGTTTAACCACCAGTGCTAGGGGATGGGAGTGGGGGAGGGGAACCACCTTGACGGGTAATGTCCACAGACGTCTGTGTGTCAACAGTAGGCACCGTTGACCTACTCATGGTGACCCATGTCACCCTGTGAACAGGACGCCTGGCAGCTAAGGCAGTTCCCCAAGACGTAGCAATAGACTTACCCAAACTGGCAGGCACGTGGTGGGTGCCGCTGTCTCTGGAAGCTTAGAAACTCGAATTACCATCATGCCCTGTACCATCAGCCACAGGGAGGCTGGGCATCCTGTTCCTGTCCCTCAGGTGGTCAAAGGACTGCCTTTCCCTGGCCCCATGGTAGGTCACCAAGGTATACACTGGACACTGGAAAATCAGGGGAGCTTCGGAGAGTTCCTCTGGGCTCACCAACTGCTGGTGGCCCCAGAGTCAGATGTAGGAAGGACAGAGGGGCAGGCGGGAACTCCTGTGATCATCTCAGAGACAGAGGGGTAGACCTTCTGGCAACTGGTCCAGCTCTCCCTACCTACCAGTGGTGTTGATGGCAGCGCCTCCCACTGGCAGGAAGGTTTCTGACAGCCCTGCCAGCTCTCTTAAGTCTGTGGTGGTGACAGCTACCATCTACCCAGCTCCATCTACCCAACCCAGGTACTATGCTGGCTGGGCTTCCCAGGTGGTACTAGTGGTAAAAAACCCGCCTGCCAATGCAAGAGATGTAAGAGACGTGGGTTCGATCCCTGGTTCTGGAAGATCCCCTGGAGGAGGGGGTGGTAACCCACTCCAGTATTCTCGCCTGGAGAATCCCATGGACAGAGGAACTTGGTGGCTACTGTCCAGGGGGTTGCAGAGAAGTGACTGAAGCAACTTAGCACGCATGCACTGTGCTGGCTGCTGTGTAGACTGCATCTCGGTCAGCCTCCACATCCACCCTAGGAGGAAAGCGGGATCTTGATCCCCACTTTACACAGAAACCAAGGCTTGGATTAAATAACGTGCCCAAGGTTATAAACCTGCTAAGTAGCAGAGCTGGTTCTGTTCCTCTGGAACCCAACTTCCCAGCCCAACACAGATCATCAAGTGCAACACCCAAACCTTTTTGGAGCTCTGGACACATCCTCTGCCAACTCTTAGGTTTTGTTCTCTGCAGCAGAAACTTACAGACCTCAACAAACTGGCCTCCGAGGCCAGGTTGCCATGTTCAATCTGCCCAAGGTCAACAGGCTCCTCTGTCTGTGGGATTCTGTCCAGGCAAGAATACTGGAGTGGGTTGCCATGCCCTCCTCCAGGGGATCTTCCCCACCCAAGATCCATCTCTGCTACTGCTGCTGCTAAGTCGCTTCAGTCGTGTCCGACTCTGTGCGACCCCATAGACAGTAGCCCACCAGGCTCCTCCGTCCCTGGGATTCTCCAGGCAAGAGCACTGGAGTGGGTTGCCATTTCCTTCTCTAATGCATGAAAGTGGAAAGTGAAAGTGAAGTCGCTCAGTCGTGTCTGACTCTTTGCGACCCCATGGACTGCAGCCTACCAGGCTCCTCCTCCCATGGCATTTTCCAGGCAAGAGTACTGGAGTGGGATGCCAGATCCATCTCTAGTCGCGCCATAATCAGCAAGAAGTGTAGACTTCAAGGATGGGAACAAAGTCATGTAATGTCACCCCTTGTTATGGGAACAAATTTTTCATTCAGTTGCTCAGTCATGTTGGACTGTTTGTGACCTCATGGACTGCATCACGCCAGCCTTCCCTGACTTCTGCTATCTCCCAGAGTTTGCTCAAACTCATGTCCATTGAGTTGATGAATTCTGCCAAAGACGGAGGAGCTCTGCCTCTGAGAAAGGAAGCCGCTCTCAGGAGCAGCTGGCTTCAGCACGGCTGGTAAGAACAGAGGCTTGTGGTTTGAGAAGGCTGCTGGGAAGACATGGATGCACAGGGTAACTGATGCACAATAAGCCGTAGTCTCGTGAGCTGTAAGACGTGTCACAATGGCGGAAGACATTAATGACTGAGGAAGAATTAGTTGGCTGTAAGCAGAGCCTACTGAAGCATGTCAGGGTGTCTCCACTAACTGGTGGAAAACGCAATTTCAAGCAGTCAATACTGATTATGTAAACAAAAGTCTCTGTATCCTGGAGAAGGCGACTTCATCGAGCTCTCCTTTGCTTGATAGACACATCTCATGAATTCCGAGACAGTGAGACATAATCTGGTACCCCCTCATCTTTCTAGCATCCTCCCCTCCACCCCATTGGCCAGAATACTCACTTCCCACCCTCTGTTCCCATCCTCTTTGCTCCCCCACTGTTCTTGGAATGACCGTCTCCACCCCCTTGGGTACAAACTACGTTTCCTGCAAGAGGCAGCCGGAACACGCTGGCTCTCTCCCTGGGTTCTGATTCCCTCCCCACTGGCTCCACCCGCTACTGGAAAGATCTCTCCCTCCCCTGTCCCCTAGAAGGTTTGCTGCATCTTTTTAAATAGTATCACCTTCTCATCAGTATCACATTTATATGTAAGGAAGCTTCTCGAGGGCACAACCCACATAGTTTATGACTGCACCCATCATGTGTCTGGCTTGGTGCCTGGCATGTAAGATGGACTCAGAAGAAGTGTGCTGGGTAAGGTTTTAAGTTTTATTTTGGGGGTGAACCTGCCCACCCAAATTTAAACCAGGGTCATGACCTGAACCGATGATTCTTCTGGACTTGCCTCTCCCACGATGAGGGTTACCTGTCAGCCCTTTGTGAATTCGATGATTACACATTCTTTCCCAAGTACATGCTCATCCTTAGATGAGCCAATAAAATCTAATTTATTAATCTGTAAAATTGAGACCCAGACAGACCATGACCCTTGGTGACCCCACCACATAAAAACACACAGCAAGCACAGCCCAAAACAGAATCATGTTCCTGGCTAACCTTCCAAGCATCTATCTTCCATAAAACTTCTGCATTAGATGCAAGAGCCTCAAGTAGATGAGGAAAGTCCACGGTAATGCATTCAGTGCCACATTTCAAATTGATTAAGCGCAGAGTCTGGCCATGTAGGGGATCCCAGACATTTAAATGTGGAGTTGCATTGAATTTCAAGTACCTTTTCTTGGTCTGCCTGATAAAAACTGCCTCTGTTGGCTTTAATTTCCAGTCCGATGAGTAGCAGGGAAGGAGAAGCCTGAGTATTCAGTTAGAGAGCAGAATCAGAGTACCTGCCATTTAACAGAGGGAAACGCATCGCGTCCAGTGCAAAGAGGAAAAGGAACCCTGGGCTTCTCATTAAGGTGCCTGAGGACTGAAGGGTGATGGGAAAACTCAAGCAGGGAGAGAGGGAAGCGAATTGCCTGCCTGTGCCCAGCAAGCACGGTAGCCCCAGAGCACCTCCATCAACGAGCCCGGCAGGACCACCAGCTCTGAGTCTGTGCCTTCCCCAACCTCCAGAACACACAGCCATGGAGCCCAGTACCCCCGAGATCGTATTTACATGCAGATCAGCTGATCACTGCAGTGCCTGCAGGGGAGAGACTCACCCCATCTCTTCCTGGGCTTGACATTGAATTTGAGCCTCAGGATGAGGAAGGAGGCTGCAGATTCTCGGTCCATCTCTCCTCATCCCTCCCGGCAGGTCACCTGCAGCTTGATGGACGTGGCTCACACATGCTGATGGCTTCTGCATATCAGTCATCCACCATGGCCCAGCGAACCATCATGGATGTATCGACTCGAGACAACACACATCTCTTGTCTCGCTGTCCCCGCGGGTCCTCAGCCCAGCATCTCCCAGGCTGTGGTCAAGGTGTCAGCTGGGATTGTGACCCCATAGATGGAGAAGCAGGGCATCCAAGCAAACATACTGCCAACGAGCTCTGACATCTTTCCTAGTTTTGAGGAGACCCTGCTTTGTGTGACCAGGTCTCCTCTCTTTCCCTCCAAGACCAGCAACAAAAGCTGCCATTGCCGACTGGACCCTCCGGGCTAGGCTGGGAGGGCTTCCGTGTTACTTTATTTGGTTTCTTTCCTCCTTAAACTGGTCAGGTGAGGTCAGAACTCTTTTTCCCCACCTTTTACAGATGAGGAAACTGAGGCCTAGAAGGCTTAAGCGTTTGGCCTAGGTGGGCTCCCAGCCCCTACCACCTTCTCATTTCACCATCCACCCCGCCCTTCACACCTCCTCCACCCCATCTGCAGTCCTCTCCTAAGCTGTACATTCACGTGATCGCTGCCTGATGAATGCGGGCACCACAGTCTCGCCGAGGGTCCAACAGCAGACTTCTAATCTGCTCATCCCACCAGGGTCTCTCCAGACTTAGCACCCTCTGTGGGTCTTCACTGCTGCTGCTGCTGCTAAGTCGCTTCAGTCGTGTCCGACTCTTCACGACCCCATGGACTGCAGCCTACAGACTCCTCCGTCCATGGGATTTTCCAGGCAAGAGTACTGGAGTGGGGTGCCATTGACTTCTCCGACTCTTCACTGCTGCTGCTGCTAAGTCACTTCAGTCGTGTCCGACTCTGTGTGACCCCACAGACGGCAGCCCACCAGGCTCCTCCGTCCCTGGGGTTCTCTAGGCAAGAACGCTGGAGTGGGTTGCCATTTCCTTCTCCAGGCTCTTCACTACTCGGTGACAAAGGCCAGCTTCCTTCCCAGGGGGCCTTGGACTGACTACAAGCCCCATCAGACTTCGCAGCCTCTTTGTAAGAGATAGATGGGCTCCAGCTTAGACATTTACAACTGGCCTCCTGTTTACATCTCATGGAGCACCAAGAAGCGGGCTTCAGTCCGCATACTTACAGCTGTTAGCATTTCCTGAGGCCAAAGACGAATGGGCTCCAGTTAAGCCATTTACAATCCGTCTCCTGTTTGCCCTCCCAAATGGAAGGAAGAACGGCAACAGGGTAAATAGCCAGTGTTTCTCTCTTGTAAATGCTTAAGGCAATAGTCATGGCAGTAGTCAAGGTAATAGTCACCGCAAAGACAAAGTTGGGCAAAACCTTGTTTCACTACGGGATTAAGGGATCTCTGCTCCCACCTCTTTTGGGACAAGGGAGACACCGCACATACTCAGAAAGGCTCCTCGTGGGGCAAAAGTCAAGAAATAACACCAGGTCATAATGAGTCTTGCTCTTCCCAGAAGCCTTCACTTCGAGATCCATGTTGGCTGAGGGGTGAGTGTGCACCCAGGGGAGGGTCCCAGGGTAGATCGGATGTGGAAAAAGAAACCAGAGAATTGGCCCAAAGGAAGACAAAGACCAGGAAAAACTGATGGATGCAAATGACTGAATCAGCCCTTCACTGCACTCCTCCTTACTAGGCAGGACACCCACACCCTTTATCTCCTTGTTTCTGTCTTAACTAAACAGACCATTTTTCTGTGTGCTTCCCCACTTGTTGTGCTGTGTCTCTGACAATAAACCTTGTACCTGCATTTACAGTTTTCTGCCTCTGTGATAAATGCATTTTTTTCACTGGGGACAAAGATCCAGGGAAAAATGGCCTCTAGCCTCTAGCCCTTGCTGGTCTGGTGGCTGGGATTTCTGGTTCTTATCCAGGCTATTCAGGTTCAATTCCCAGGCAGGGAATTAAGATCTTGTTTCACGCCAGTGCTCTCTGCTGCCTCGCCGAGATTGTTCTTACCTCTCCCCACGTGGCCCATGCAGACACCCTGACTCTTCACTGTTCCATGAACACATCATGAATTTCGTGCCTGTGGGTTTTGCACATGCTCCTTTTCCGTAGAGAATACTCTGCGCTCTCTCCCAGACAGGTTCCTATTCAATCGTCAAAGCCCAGCTCAAATGCTCCCTTCTTTGGACAGTCTTCCCTAGTGAGCCTCTAGTTCCCGTCTGTTCCCGCCTGTTTAGTACCCCCAGACACTCGGGGGTGTGTAACTGCCATCCACACTCCACTGGGAGCTCCTGGAGGGTGGGATCACTGCACTGCGCATCCTCGAATCTCCACTGCCCAGCCCTGGGCCTCATTACTGCTAACAGATATTTATATGAAGTCCATTCAGAGTTTGTTCTGATACAACTTTATATTTGATCTTGATGACGAGACTATGGAGAAGAAGGGAAAATAAGTGATGGAGGAATTGGGAAGATGGCCTCTCTTCTATCAGGGAACACCAGAAAAGATGGCGTGAGTACATCTATGAGTTTGCTGGGGCGCTGTAACAAAGTATCAAAGACTGAGCCTCTTAACAGCAGAGGTCTATCTGCTCCCAGTTCTAGGGGCTGGAATGTTGACAGGGCTGATTTCTGAAGCCTCTCTCCTTGGCTTCAGGACAGCCGTTTTCTCCCTGTAAACACCAGGCAGACTGGATCAGGCCCCCACCCCACTCCTGACCTTGCTGCTAAGTCACTTCAGTCGTGTCCGACTCTGTGCGACCCCATAGACAGCAGCCCCACCAGGCTCCCCCGTCCCTGGGATTCTCCAGGCAAGAACACTGGAGTGGGTTGCCAGCTCCTGATCTTAGTTTAACCTTATTAAAAAATCACTTCTTTAAAGAGCCTATCTCCACGTACAGTCACATTCTGAGGTTCTAGGGCTTAGAGCCTCAACACATGAATTTGGGGGCAGGGATGCACTTCAGCTCATCATGACCCTGCCTGGAAGGTGGGAAGGTGGTGATGGTCACCTGGGTGGTCTTCAGACCACTCCTGTATGCCACCAGTAGCCCTGGCTGTCCCCACCCCGCTCCTTTGTGTAACGCCTAAGGGTGCCCAGTGTGGGATGCGGCCTTGGCCATCAGTCTCCCTCCAGCATCCTCAGAAGGTCCGCGCCTACCCAGCAGGTCTACAGGCATCTCCAGTTCTCGCCATCTCGCTTTGGATGCAGGGGGCTGCCAAGGGTGCCTCCCTGACTGTCCTCTCGCAGGAGTGCCCTCCCCTTGCCCATGACTTACAGATGGAAACCACCCCCAGGCTCCCTGCCTCCTGTCTCCCTGAGCTCAGTCCTCCAGCCCCTACTGGCACTTCTCCCCTCACTCTTCATTAAGTCTCCTCTTGTTCCCCAATCATTCCCCTGGTGTGGTCTTGTCAATCCCATAAAGCTGCCAACTCTTTGAAAGCCGCATCTGGGTTTCACACTGTCATTCCTCACGGCCCCTGAGGACCGACCCCCATCAGTTGCGTATGACTTTTTGTGACCCCATGGACTGTAGCCTGCCAGGTTCCTCTGTCCATGGGATTTCCCATGGGCAAGAATACTGGAGTGGGTGGCCATGCCCTCCTCCAGGGGATATTCCTGACCCGGGGATTGAACTTGTATCTCTACTGTCTCCTGCATTGGCAGGCAGGTTCTTTACCACTGGAGCCACCTGAGAAGCCCTACTCCCATCCTAGGCACTTAATACACACTGGCTAAAATGAACTGAGAGGCATGGAAAGGCTTCAGCTCCATTGACTCACTTTCCGGAATTAAAATCGAAACTGAAACTTTGGGAACAAAGGGTCAGGAAGTTTTGGATGTCCTCCTCCCCTCTCCTTGACAGGCTGAGATGGGGAGCCAGAGTAGGGGGTCTCAGGCATGTCTTAACAGCCAGCTGACCCTCTCCTCCAGGGCTCCAGACCTGCTTCTCTTTCCCTTCTGCCCTGTCCTCTCCGGGTACACACCACCCGTGCTTCTGCTCCAAACACTGCTCCCCTACAGCTGAGCAGTGGTGACAGGGGCATCTTGCTTCTCTGCAAGGGGGGCTCCTGTCCCATCTCATCGTCTGCTCTTCCGAGTCCTTCCCTGCACCTCAGGCCATGTTTCACGCCAACAGTGACATTTCACAAAATAGGTCTCTGAAGCCCTTGTCAGAGTCCCTTGAAAAATGTGTTCTCTTATAAAATCAGTGAGAGAACACTGCTCCTTGATTTCCCTCTTTGGGACTCCCCATCTAAACATAAAAATTAAAGGCTCTGAGAAGTCCTGCAAGAAAGACATCCGTTTATCTTTCCTGATCTTGGCTTTCTCTAACTTTGTGATTACCCTCCATACAGACCCTTCATTGCTCCCCTTCCCCACCATACACATGATGACTTCTAATAGCCCAGGGACTCGTGTGGGACTCATAGGCTCATGATTAGGGCAACAAGTGGGAAGCGGCTGATTGAGGGAAGAGGAGGGACCAGGAGAGATGCTGTGACAGCATCAGGGTCACTACCACCACCATCATCAATAGCAACAGCGCTGATAGCAGCATCAGCATCATCCCAGCATCAGCATCATCCCAGCCATCATTACTATCATCAACAGCAGCAGCAGCAGCCTAACCATCATCACCAGCACCAGCAGCAGAAGCCACAGTGGCATGCCAGGACCCAGCCCGTCAAGCTATCTTTGGGCTCCCAGGTCACTCTCTGAAATGGAAAGAAGCGAGACTCCCAGGTCACAAGTCCTTGGGATGCGGCACGGTCACAGGCAGAAGTGAGGTTTCCGAAGCAGCAGGAAGAGCAGGGCTGTTGGATTCGCCTCTGCCTCCCTCTGGTCCTCTGTCTTCACGTCTGCCTGTCTCCCGCCCTCCCCATGGCACCTCTCTGCTTGGGGCTGAGTCAAGACCCTGGAGCCTCAGAGCTCTGCCCAGGGTCCACAGAACTGGGAAGCGAGCCCTGAGGCTGCAGTTAGAGTGCGCGGGGGCGGAGACAGAGCGCAGGCTTGAGGCTTTGGTATTCTGCTCAGAGAGGCTGTCGGGCCCCATATCAATAGATTGATATTCTTCTGATGAGATTCCTCCCTGAGGCCTTGGGGAAGAGTCTGAGAGGCAGAGAACAAGGGGAACCGCTTGAGATTCAGGTGCTGTTGAGACCTGCTGCCTAGACCTGCTCCCGAACTGGCAGAACTTGTGGGCTGTGGCTCCCTGGGGGGGCGATGGGGGGAGTCGGCCCTTGTGGGATGGGGAGTGGGAGGCTGGCCTGAGACCTGCTGCCCTGTCCCCCCTCCTAAGCTCCATCCTTCAGGCAGCCGGGCAGGCAGGGTCATCTGCTCTGGCAGCTCTGCATCAGCAGAGTCCTGTGGCTCCCCAGGCAGTCTTGGTCAGGGAGCAAGTCATGCACTCCGTTCCCAGGAAGGGGTGGGGGACCTTGGGCTTAACGATGGGCCTGCAGTCCTGGCAAAGCAAGGCTCACTGGGCCTGCTGGGAAATGTCCTACGGAACCCAGCTGAGTTGCAATTACAGAGATAGATTTCCTATTCTTTTCCATGTCTCGTGATTAATCCAGAAGCCTGAGCAGTGTGTGGTGAGCAGGCCCAAAGAAGGCTCAGCGAGCTGACCGTGGGCACCTCCAGCTTCCTTTGGAAGCCAGTTTTTCCTCTGGGGCAGGTGCCCTGGAATCCGGGCTGGCTGTACATAGTTCAGCAACTCAATTACAGGAGACAGAGGCGCCGCTGTGTGGCACCAGTGAAGCCTCACACACCCCATACTTCTCTCTGCTTGTAGCCTCTGCTGGTTTGTGCATGGCCCCATCCTGGCCCCCTGAGAGTGGTTTGCTTTCCGGAGGCAGGAAAAGAGAGGTTGGGAGAAGAGCACTCTTTATTGTTATGAATGTGATGGACGTGGCAGCCCCAAGGGGGACTGGACACCAAGGCAAGGACTCTAGTGTCTGCTGAACTTACTGGTAGAATTTATCACTTTGGCAGGTTATGAGCTTCTAAGAGTCTCAGTTTCTTCACCTATAAAATCAGATTACGATACTTGCACTCACTGATTTAACAAATAATATCAACATAGAGGCATGCTGAGAGTCTGGGGCCATGGAAGAGGCTGGAGTTGGGACACCAGACTGGGATCACCCATGTATCAGTTCAGTTCAGTTCAGTCGCTCAGTCGTGTCAGACTCTTTGCGACCCCATGAATCGCAGCACGCCAAGCCTCTCTGTCCATCACCAACTCCCGGAGTTCACTCGTATAGGCGGTGTTAAAAATCTTGGAACTGGAGACTTCCCTGGTGGTCCAGGAGCTAACACTCCACCCTCCCAGTGCAGAGGACCCAGGGTCGGTCCCTAGTCAGGGAACTAGGTCCCATGTACTGCAACTAAGAGTTCACATGCCACAGCTAAAAATCCTGCTTTCTGCAGTGAAGATCCCACAAGTGGCAACTGAGATCTGGTGCAGCCAAACAAATATTTAAAAAAGAAAAAATCTTGGGACTGCGTGAGATCATTAAGGGAGTGAGTGAGGACAGAGGAAAGGAGCGGGTGGGGCGTTCCAAGGTCTCAAAGTCAGGAAAATGAGAGGAAATTAAGAGAGTCAAAATGGCATGCTGAGGATGAGACACAGCACAGAGCAGGAGCTCAGTTACTCGCAGCCTTCATCAAAACCATCACTATTCTTTGGGTCAGAGGACTGGAAAGATGAAGCTTTAAAACAAAATGGCATGAGTTCAGGAGGATTTGCTTCCCCTACTTTTTCCTCTTTTCCTTCCCTTTCCATTCTAGTTCCTATCACCCCTAGTCTCAGGCTTCCAGCTACTTAATAAAAATAAAACAAAGCTATTGAAACTTCTGGTTGCATTAAAATGATGAGCTCACAAAGCTCAGTTCAAGAAGAACTGAGGTCTTTAGGTAGTTGGCTGGGTAAGTAACCACTGAACAGAATCATCGAGGGGAGAGTCAGGAAATCAGATGTGACTTTGTCCTCTTAGCCACTCACCGTGTGACCTCGGGCAAGTCTGTCCCTGCCCCAGTCCTTGAGGAAGATGGAGACTTCCATTCAGGTGATGATACTGATGAGCTCATCAATTTCCCTACTCAGATGGCATCTTTGCCATTTGCTTTTCTTGTCTCCAAAGCATATGGATCCTATTCTCAATTATTAAAGAGAGATAATGGTGTTTCTGCTTCCCCCCTGAGAGTCTAACCTCGAATTGTTGGCTGTTTAGTACTAACAAAGTTCTGGGAGGGAAGCACTCTTTAGGGGTGACCGTCCAAGATCCCCCACCCCATCCACCCCTGTAGGCGCTTTGAGACCCAATGCATCTCTCTGGACTACCGGAAGGCCAATTACTCGAACCATATTAGTTTATTTCCTTGCGTAATTATCTTCATTGAATTGCATTTTAGGAATCATGCCCTTGGCTTTAATTAAACATCCTTGAAACAGTCATGCAAAGCTCAGTGCTGCATTTGCAAAAGAACTACTGTTGCAGCCACCCTCCATGCGATTCTGGAAAAGTCTTCCTGCTTTTTGTGAAGCACAAGTCTGTAGGATATTAATAAAAATTTCATCATGGGAAAAGGTTAGTGAGTTTGGGAGAAAGAAACCAGGTGTCTTTCTTAAAGGTTACCTTAGAGGCTTTACTAACAAAAAAATATGGTGGCTCCTCAGAAAGAGGACAAACTCTGCAAGATTACCTATTTCCTTGGCCACAGGATCCTGTTCTGGTGGTGCAGTTCTTGGGATCAGAGCTCTGTGTGCCCAGCAGGAGAGGCTCTGAGTGCCTCAGGCTCGGTTAGTCGAGCACCACGAGCTGCCGCTTGGCAAGATACAAAGCGGAGGCTATGTAAGCAGTTGACAGCAGAGCCTGCAGGTGGATGACCAGAGAATGGGCAGCTGGGTCATCTGTGCAGACTGATCTTGGGTACCTGGGGTCCCAGGGGGCTTTGCAACTTCCTGGCTGCATCAGATATTAGCTTTGTTCTTCATGGAGTCAGGGCTCCCAGTCTCGAATATATGACTCAGTGACCCTCCTGGACAACACCACACAAAGTTAAAATATTTAAAAGATAATCTTATGTTAGGAAAAGGACACAGAGATATGTGCTGTGTTGCTGTTTCATGGGTGTGATGGAGAGGAGTGTCAATGGCTCCAGGAGCTTGAGAGCTAGGAACTGCTCTGTCTTTCTCCCTCCTCTCCTACAGTTGGAGTCTCTCTCTTTCACTTCCAAACATGCACATCCCATCAATCCTCAAATTTCAGCCTCAGAAGCTGTGAGAAAGCCCCTTGGGGAACACTCACTCTGCTCCTCCCCTTCACTGGGCAGACGGACCAGCACAGGTGTATGTACAGATTGCATGCCCTCCTATCGACACAAGGTTAATTATTTAGAGGCTAATGATTTCGTTTTAAAGTGGGAATTGAAATATGTTTTGCTAAAGCTTCCAAAGTGAAGGAGGGAATAGGGAGGAAGAGGGTAGATCAATGGGTAAATATGATTGCCTGATGGTCTGGGTCCAGCCTCCTTCCTAAGGCTGTAGCTCTACCTGGAAGATACGAGATGATCAATATCACAAGCAGCCTTAAGAGACCCACATTGGCCAGCCCGGGTCAGCAGAGTCTGTTTGGTGGGATTTAAGGGAGTGATTAGTTAGTTCTCCAGCCTGACGTGTTTGCAGAGCTACTTGTAACTTTGCCACTGGAGCAAAATTCCTTGATCTTGGAGCTCTTTCTGCATTTAAGAGCCCTTAGAGGAGAGAAATCCCTGGAACATGTTGTCGTCCTCAGCTGCTGGCTAACCCTGGAGCTCAGGAGTCCAGCTGAGGGTGATGGAATGCCAGTGTACCCCGGGTCCCTGAGGCTAAGACAGGGAGGCTGACAGATTAGGGAAAACCTCTGGGATCACATTACCTCCTGGCAGGTGGAGTAAGGACCCTACATATGAGCAGACATACCTCCTTTCTCATCATTTGTGTCTTTGAGCCGGGAGGCACCAGGAATTTAACCTGAGCCCCACCTGCAAGTCTAGAGGAGGGAAGGTGGAGAGGGATATACTTTGACCCTGGGCGGCCCCTCCCTCCAGGCCACGCCCCTGGGGGGTTTAGTTTGCATTTTCACAGGGGATGGGATGCCCAGGCAAGAGACTGAAGACAGACGCGAGGGGGAGATGGCAGTTCAGTCAGTGGACCCAGCATGAGGGAGCTTAACAATCGCTTCTCCCCTGCCTACTCCTACAGGCTGGGAGAGCTTCTGGGCGGCCTTCCATGGGGGTCCCATGCCCTCCCTGAGTGGAGGCAGCCTGGGTTACCAGGATCCTGCAGTGATGCCAACTGGGGAGCCGCCTCCTCCAGCCTCTCAAGCACAGAGGTCTGGGGGGAGGCTCAGACTTGGTGGTCATGCTCTCTACACAGAGAAGTGTGCCCACATCAGGGAACGCGCACATCCGGGAACACTCACAGGGGACGGGGCAAGCACACGGGACGAAAGCCGAGAGCGGATGCAAGGAGGGGGATGACGCAGGGGCCGCAGGTATGGTCAGTGGCTCCACAGAAGACACCACCCTGCAGTGCATTTTCACTGGACCCCAGAGAGGACAGTCCATGTGGAGGTGGCGAGGACAGTCCACGAGGAGGCGGCAATGACTGCCTTGCCAAGGCAGGCTGTTGGAAGGGGGTTGCCTTTAGGCTGGCATCATGGCAGAGCAGTAGGGCCACCCCCCTTTTGGAAGGTTTAAGAGTGTGTAAGTGGAGGGGGATGTGGATGGAGTCAAGAAAAGTTGAAGAGTTCCAGCTTGGTGAAGCTAGGGGTTTGCAGGGCTGGCTTTGTATTCATCTGAGCATCCCTAGGAAGGCCCAAGGGATTGCTGGCTGGAGCCCGAGTGGCCCTGTGGGTGGCTGTGCTGTGCCGAAGCCCTTATCAAGGCTCCCGGGGATGGCAGCAGAGGTGGGCATGGTTGAGGACCCCCAGCATCCACCACATCTTTGCAGGGACCGCAGAAGTGCGTGCATAAAAGGTACCTTTTCCTGTTTACCAAAGAGTTGAGTCATTGCATGCTAAAGGAAAGGCTTGACTGGGGGTGGTGGGAGGAAGGTTGGGAGCAGAGACTTGCTTTCTTGACGGTTTTCTTCAAGGCCATCCCAATAGCCGCTGGCATTGGCTTCGTTTATCCAAAGGGCTGGGCGAATGACCCTCTACAACCCAGGGATCCTGAAATATTTAGAAGCTCTAGTGTTCATGGAAGGAGAGAACAGAACCTCTTCTGGATGGAAAATTCAATTATTTAGGAAGGGAGAGTTCCTGGTGTCTGGGGTGGGGGGGGGGTGGGGGCAACTCGGGGAGCACCTCCCACCATGCTGACAGGGTGCAGGACGCCCTGCCTGGGACTTATGCCCTGCTCTGTGGGAAATGCCTCTTTCACAGCGTTGCCCTCTGAGGGACTTTTCTCATGAGGAAACTCTTCATTAACATGCTGTCGCTGCTGTGCTAAGTCGCTTCAGTCATGTCTGACTCTGTGAGACCCTATGGACTGTAACTCGATAGGCTCCTCTGTCCAAGGGATTCTCCAGGCAAGAATACGAGAGTGAGTTGCTATGCCCTCCTCCAGGGGATCTTCCTGACTCTGGGATCGAACCTGCGTCCCTTCTATCTCCTCATCGGCAGGCGGGTTCTTTACCACTAGCGCCACCTGGGAAGCCCTCATTAACTGCTACCACAGCCTAGTTCTTCCGACAGCATCTCACTCTGATGCAGCTTAGGAGGGCATGGTTTCAAGCAATGCCAGTTGCAACACCCCCATCAATTGCTGTCAGGGGCTGGCGCCCGAATTCTGTGAATTTCAGCTGATCTGGGTCCTGCAAGAGCTGGCCGACACCCGCGCCCGTCCACAAACGTGCACTCAAGTGTGGACTGGCCCATCTGTCTCCTCTGGGAAGCGTGGTTTTCAGCAGCGTCAGGCTGGGAAGACAGACTTTTCATTATCCCCAAAGTCCTGTGGGGGCAGTTGTTACAAGCATTCTTCCAGCAGCCCATGGCCTGCACAGAACAATGCAAAGCTCCATCTAGCACGAGCGACCGTGGGGGACAGGTTGAGAATCCTGCTGCATTTTACACGTCTCCTAAGGGAAGAACTTCAAAAGAGATGAGCTCATGTGGGTGTTATTGTGGTCCAGAGAGGACCTGGCTCATTCATTCCTTAGATAAGTATTTACCCTACTATGTGCCAGGCAGATGCAGAGAGAGAGGTGTCTTCAAAGAGTCTGCGGTTGTCTGGGGGAGGCAGCTGTGGAAATCTGTCACTTAGAAACAGCATGAAAGTGCCAGGGAAAAAAAATTGTTTTGTTCACTTATCACTCACTCATCCATTCACCCATAGCAACTACAAAGGGTTTCACTGCTAGGAACTGGATGCCCTGAATTTGACATTCTAGTGGGGGGAGACCAAGCTGGAAACCACGAGCGGTAGCAATTTAAGTCAGAAGGAACTGCTTGTTGATGGAGAGAGGATCCTGCGAGCAGGGACTTGCAGAGAGGTGGGGTTACTCATTGCAACCGCTGAGGTCAAGTTCATCTGGGTTGTTGTGTGCTTTATGTTTCCCACATCTATTTTGGGGAGTGTGGCTGCTTCGCTAGAAGTGTTAAGCTGGTCACTGTTCTTCCCTCTTGCTGTGCCCCAGGGTCACCCAGCGGGTGTCCCCACCATCTGCAGGGATGATCTGCTCTGGACTGGCCTTGCAGCCCCACTCCTGGGAGGAGGGAGCCGCAGCAGTGTCTCCACGGCCTCTTGGCCTCATTCCGTCCGTCACCCAGTGAAGGCAGGAGGAAGGTCAAGTTCATGAGAAATGGTCCACTGCAGACTCATTCAGTCCTGGAGTCCCAGTCCTGGCTGCTGGTGAGTTCTTAAATCTAGGGACACGAATTCAATTCCTCCCGAGCCATCGTGGTTGGACCAAGGAGACCTTGGTCCCAGTCCCACGGCCAGGCTGTAGGGGTGATGACATTTCTCTGTACAATGAGTCCCCTGCCTATGAACGAGTTCCATTCCAGGAGCACATTCATAAGTCCAGTTTGCTCATGAATCCAACAAAATTCAGCTCGGTACCCAACTAACATGACTGGCTACATCGTACCTCACTGTAACTGGTTTTTAATACTTTCTCACACAAATTACGGAGAAGGCAATGGCACCCTACTCCAGTACTCTTGCCTGGAAAATCCCATAGATGGAGGAGCCTGGTAGGCTGCAGTCCATGGGGTCGCTAAGAGTTGGACACGACTGAGCGACTTCACTTTCACTTTCTACTTTCATGCATTGGAGAAGGAAATGGCAACCCACTCCAGTGTTCTTGCCTGGAGAATCCCAGGGACGGGGGAGCCTGGTGGGCTGCCATCTATGGGGTTGCACAGAGTCGGACACGACTGAAGCGACTTAGCAGCAGCAGCAGCAGCACACAAATTAAAGATGAGAAACAAACATAAAATAAACACTTTGAGCTTTACAGTACAGTGCCTTGGAAAGTGCAGTAGTGCAGACGGCAGCTGGCATCCAGGGGTTGGCATCAAGTGATCAAGCAAGAAGAGCTACTGACTAGAAAAAGGAGAGGAAGTGGAAGATGGTGGAGCTGAAGGGTCAGCTGCAATAGGAGATGGGGAGCAAGCTGCGATGTCACTCATGCCTGACGATGATGGAACTCGGGTTCGCATCTTTGAAAGTTATTGACTCGAAGGTTCGTACCTAGGGCACTCACTGTATTAAGAAGCAACGGTCCTTCACTGAAAAAGGACTTGACTCAGCAGGAACAGATCCACACCAAGCACTGAGAAAGGTTCTGCAGCCCAGCATCTTCCAACACAGCAATAGATTAACGGGTAGAAGAGGTGATGGGACATTCACGATAAAGCAGAGTCTTATGCCCAATAGACACTGAAGGATGTTCAACTTCACTATCCACCAAAGAAATGCGAGTTGTAAATCTATTTTTTTCCCCCTCATCTGACGGGTTGTTGCTGTTTGTTGCTCAGTCTCTCGGTCGTGTCTGGCTCTTTGCCACCCCATGGACTGCAGCACGCCAGGCTTCCCAGTCCTTCGCTATCTCCCCGAGTTTGCTCAAACTTATGTCCATTGAGTTGATGGTGCCATTCAACCATCTTCTCCTTTGTTCCCCCCAAAAGCACAGAATTTGCTGCTGAGTATGTAAGGAAAAGACAGTTTTCATCTCTTGTTGCTGATGGGGATGGAAATTGGTGCAAACTTTCTGGAGAGTAATTTGGCAATTTGTGCATCAACAGCCATAAAATGTTCATACACTTTGAGCCGGCAATTTTGCTTTTAGGATTTTATCCTAAGGCAAAAATAAAATTTATGTACAAGATTTATGGCCAAGAATATTCATCTCAGTCATTAGCATAATAGAAAAAATATTAGAAACTACCTAAAAATCCCGAATAGGGGATTGGTTAAATAATTGATGGCCCAGCTTAAGAATGGAAAACAGTCCATTCATTAAAAATGATTTTCTCAAAGAATATTTAATGATGGGAAGAAGTAGTGTAAAAGCAGGGCACAGAATACTAGATGGAGTATTTAAAGTTTGTTAAAATTTAATAATAAAGTGCAAGAAAAGGGATTAAAACAAGTGTGGATTTGGCTACAGGGGGCATCTTTACAGTTTTTTGTATTTGGTATTATAAGGTATCATATATCCTCTCCAAGCTTCCGTTTACTGTTCTGTAGTATGCGACTCATCACTTCTACAGTGCTGTGTGCTTGGCAGTCAGCACCATATTTGAAAGTGCCCTTGACAAGGATCAATTCATTGTAATACTCCACAAATGGTTATAATATCATTGCCAATGACACACCCATAGTCCAGACAGGGTCCATGATAATTACTAAGGTTGTTTATCTCTCTGCATGTTTTACAAGACAGCAAAAGGATTCTCTAAGTCATTTTTACCAAGGCGCCTAATATTCACCTTCCTCCCAAGGGTGGACAAGCTCCCAGCTTGTTGTGTCAAGTATAATCATCTCAGTTCTTGCCTATTTCAGAGTCCTCCTCTCTCAAAATCTAGGTCCTGTTGATCTTTAGTACCTTGTCTCTTATCTTATCTCAGATGATTCGGTGTTGAGATGGTGCAAACTATATATTTACTAATCGGAGAGGATTTGAGTTCCTGGAGCTGTTGTAGCTCAAAATTCTGTTTTAAGTAAAGTCATCTCCTTTAATGCTTTCCTTTAATGGTCTCTGCAAAATGCCTGTTTCTGTCCTCTGGGAGATCCAGGCTCTATAGGGCTCTTCTTTTTTCAGTCTGAGATCTATCTGCAGCATCTCTGGGGCCCATATTCTGTTGAGGCTAAAACTGATACATGCGGGGGAAAAAAGAACTTTCAGATGGGTCATTGTAGAAAAGGGTCCCCTACTGTGCAGAAGTTTAAAAATGGGCAAAAACTTGTTCTATCAGACACCATGACTCACCTACTCTGTCTGACACGGCCTGGAGCTTTGTCATGTAATTCACACCCATCTTTGGTGAAGATTCAGAAGACAGAATCATTCCGGAGCCCTGAGTCGGTGTCCAGAACAGACAGGAAGGCTGCAGAACTCTGCCTTTTTTTAATGGACAAAGTTTAGGGCATCTTCTTTTCAAAGTGAAACATCCCCAACCCACCTGACTCACAGAGAGGAAAGAAACCACTGTCCCCAGCCAAAGTGGTTAGAATAACTTGGGGGCTGCAGCTGATGAGGGATCTTGTGGGGATGTCTTATTCATCTATGTGTGAGTGACATCCTGATTTGAGAAGGCATGCAGTCTGATAATGAATGATTTGTTGATAAAAGAACTCTTTGATTCTTCATTTTAATGTAACTTTAGCCTCTTTTCTTTCTATGTCATGAAAGAGCCCTTGACTAGGTTAAACATGTTCTCTCCCTCAGCGTGCAGTTTATCACAAAGCATCCTCACTTACTTTTCCTGGCAATGGAGAGCGCCTTAATTTTTCTGTGGTGATAAGAATTGCCTTTGACCCTGGGGCAGAGGTGAGCAAGATTCTTTTTTAAAAAAAAATTAATTCATTTATTTTAATTGGAGGATAATTATTTTACAATATTGTGATCATTTTTGCCCTAGAGCAACATGAACTGGCCACAGGTACACATGAGTCCGCCCATCCTGCACCCCCCTCCCACCTCCCTGCGTACCCTATCCCTCTGGGTTGTCCCAGAGCACCAGCTTTGGGTGCCTTGCTTCATGCATTGAACCGGGCAAGATTCTGATCCTGGAAACTGAAGGAAATGAAGTTCTTTCTGCCACAGATGTTGGATGAGCCCTGTTGATGCATGACTGCTAGCCATCTTTCCTTTTTCCTTCCATCCTTCCTTTTCTGCCAAGTAGACTGTTCTTTAGTTTTGTGGTGCTACGGTACAGTATTGGGGCACAGAAGGAAGAAAAGGCTAGAGCTAAGTTGGCTGAGGGAGTGGAGTTTGTGCAAGAATATTTGAAGAAGAAAGTGGGAGCAGCTGCTGTTAAGAAGAGTGGACAGAGGGGAGGGGGGAATTAGAGAATTCTGTGCTCTGTAAATCCCCTTCAGAGACTCTAGGCAAAGTACTTACACTATTTTATGATTATTTTTTGACTACTAGACTCCCCAGTAAAAAAGTAAGTTCACCATATCACCATATTGTGTCATATCACCATGTCATTAGCATCATTTTAAAGACATGTGTCTTAATGGCTGCATCATGTACCATACTTTATTTAATCAGTTCCCTATTTTTGGAGAGTTAGTTCAGTTATTTTGCTGTTTATAAATACATCTATGATCGATATTTTCATCTGTGATTCTTCTGTAATTTTGTTCACTTAGGATAATCGATGGTAGCTGTCCTAACAAACAAACTAAAGTCTCAATGGCTTAGCAGATGTTGACTGAGAAAAAAGACACACTTAAATGTTGAGAATTATGTTTCATTCGGCAGACTTACTGAGGACTTAAGCCAGGGAGGCAGGCTCAGAGAGCTCTGAGGGATTGCTCTAAACACATAAGGAAGGAGCCCAGACATATGGGATTTTTGCAAACAAAGGAAAACCCCAGACAACCAGGTAGTTGGAACATCAAAAATTGACTATTAATTAAAGAAGATACAGATATCTCAAGCTATGAATTTAGTGCTTTTCTGTGTAAGAGAAGATGCGAGAGTCTGGACTCACTGAAATCACTCCGTTGATGTGCATCGTAACAATCTAGGGTCAGCATCCAGCCCTTGTCCATCCTGAATCCCCTCCGGGTGCACCGCCGGAGGTGGCTCCAGTGACTGATGGTTTGATGGCCGCGACATCCTTTGTTAACAGGTAGAGGAGGGACATTCTTCAATCACGCAAGTTAAAGACTGACCTTTTGATCCATTCACAGACTAGGGTTGGCGTGGGGGACTCAGCTTTTGCAGAGGTGAGGGGCTCGGGGTCCCTTCCATTTCGTGCATCCCCTACCTTAGGACCTCAGAGCCCCACGCTGGGAGGACAGGAAGAAGGGAGCTTGGAGAAGGCATGCATGCTCTTGACCTCCTCTGCCCAGGGAGGACAGAACCACCTCTGTGCATGGTCCACTGGCGAGGGCTCATCACATGGCCTCACCCCACAAGCAAGGGGGCTACAGAAGAGAATCTGGATGCAGTAAAGAGGAAGGGCCAATGGATGCTGGTTAGTAACTAGCCAAGGTGCTACCTACCTACCAACTCACTCTGAGATCTTTAGGATACAAATGGTTACATTCTTGCAGCAATCCTCATCTAATGCTAGACACTTTTCCGTTTGTATTCTCTTTTTGCTTCTAGCAACATTCAGCTGGCTCTTCTTTCTACCCCTACAGCCCATGGTCCCCTAGGAAGGTTTGGTGGGATGCAGGCACCGTCTGGGGGAAGGAGCCTCAAAACTCACATGCCCGTGTTGCCTGGGACCCCAATTCCTCCCACATCTCTGATGCTGCTTTATTTTCCCAGGGACAGAGTCAAGCCATAATTGACTCCTTTGGATATTTCAAAGTCCCTGATCCCAAGACTGAAGGATGACTCCCTGCCATTGTGAAAGGTTACCAAATTACCTGGATCTCTGATTGGGAGGGACGGTGGGATGGGCGGAGGTGATGTCAGTGGAAATGCACTGACATTTCAAACGTGACTGGCGACTCCAGCCCCTGGTAACTGCTTTAGTAACTTCACAGCTGATCCCTGTGATTGAGCATCAGGACCATTAAATGCTAATTGAGTTGAAAAGCTTCTGCCTCACGTGCTAAAACTCTCAGGCAGTAAAGGGCTCCTGGTCTGAAGCTGTGCGCTGGGGCATGGTGGCAGACTGCCTCTGTCCACCTTAACTGCTTTTCACCTTCCTGTTTTGCTACACACAGACTAAAATTTTTTAAAATTATTTTTTATTTAAAAAAATTTTACATTGAAGTATAGGTGATTTACAGTGTTGTGTGTATATTGTATGTAATATATGTGCTGTGTGCTGTGTGCTTAGTCGCTCAGTCGTTCTGATTCTTTGCGACCCTGTAGACTGTAGCCCTCCAGGCTCCTTTGTCCATGGGGATTTCCTAGGCAAAATACTGGAGTGTGTTGCCATGCCCTCCTCCAGGGAATCTTCCCAACCCAAGAATTGAACCAGGATCTCTTGCGCTGCAGGTGCCTTCTTTACCAGCTGAGTACCAGGGAAGCCCAAATTTTTTGGCTGTGCCGTGTGGCATAGTAGGATTATTAGTTCCCTGACCAGGAATGGAACTGTGCCCCTGCAGTGGAAGCATGGAGTCTTAACTACTGGACTGCCAGGGGAGTCCTACATAATTTAAACACACACCCCACCTCCATATATGTATACATGCACACATTCTTTTGGGCTTTCCTGGTGGCTTAGTGGTAAAGAATCCACTTGCCAGTGCAGGAGATACAAGAGATGTGGGTTCAATCCCTGGGTTGGGAGGATCTCCCGGAGCAGGAAATGCCAACCCACTCCAGTGTTCTTGCCTGGAAAATCCCATGGATGGAGGAGCCTGGTAGGCTGCAGTCCATGGGGTTGCTAAAAGTCGGACACGACTGAGCGACTTCCTTTTCACTTTTCACTTTCATGCATTGGAGAAGGAAATGGCAACCCACTCCAGTGTTCTTGCCTGGAGAATCCCAGGGACGGGGGAGCCTGGTGGGCTGCCGTCTATGGGGTCGAACAGAGTCGGACACGACTGAAGCGACTTAGCAGTAGCAGCAGCAGCACAGTGTTCTGTTCGTCCTAAACTCCTGATTCATACCTCCCCACGCCCTTTCTCCTTTGCTAGCCACAAGACGGTTTTCTGTGTCTGTGGGTCTATTTCTCCAACAGAACTGTTTTAAAAAGCAGATTGCACCTTGCTGTGGCTGGATCAATACTCTGGAGTGAGCAGTTTGCCCTCAAAACGGCTGGCGCCGCAGCCATGGAGCGGCGGGACCTCAGGGCACCCTGACATCCATCTCCTTTGTTTTTTTTGCAGATACGCTGAATAGACAGTCCTGAGGTTTGACATTTCCCTCCATACCTCTGCCTCTGGGCTTCCAGATGACCCCGGAAAGAAATGGATGATAAGCATAATACCCACCGTATAGTGACCCCAGGCGGTGACGTTGGACAACATTTGTCGAGCTCCTGCTGTTTGCCAGACAGTGTCCACAAGCTTTATGTATGTTTGGCCCTTCTGACAGCACTGCAACTTAGGATCTATTAATATATCTATTTTTATGCAATGGAAACCGAGTCTCATAATAGTTAAATAACAAGTAAAGCTCCTTATCGCCAAATTCAGACTTAAATTGAAGAAAGTAAGGAAAACCACTAGACCATTCAGGTATGACCTAAATTAAATCCCTTATGATTATACAGTGGAAGTGAGAAATAGATTTAAGGGACTAGATCTGATAGATAGAGTGCCTGATGAACTATGGACGGAGGTTCGTGACATTGTACAGGAGACAGGGATCAAGACCATCCCCAAGAAAAAGAAATGCAAAAAAGCAAAATGGCTGTCTGGGGAGGCCTTACAAATAGCTGTGAAGAGAAGAGAAGTGAAAAGCAAAGGAGAAAAGGAAAGATATAAGCATCTGAATGCAGAGTTTCAAAGAATAGCAAGGAGAGATAAGAGAGCCTTCCTCAGCAATTAACGCAAAGAAATAGAGGAAAACAACAAAATGGGAAAGACTAGAGATCTCTTCAAGAAAATCAGAGATCCCAAGGGAGCATTTCATGCAAAGATGGGCTCGATAAAGGACAGAAATGGTATGGACCTAACAGAAGCAGAAGATATTAAGAAGAGGTGGCAAGAATACACAGAAGAACTGTACAAAAAAGAGCTTCATGACCCAGATAATCACGATGGTGTGATCACTCACTTAGAGCCAGACATCCTGGAATGTGAAGTCAAGTGGGCCTTAGAAAGCATCACTATGAACAAAGCTAGTGGAGGTGATGGAATTCCAGTTGAGCTATTTCAAATCCTGAAAGATGATGCTGTGAAAGTGCTGCACTCAATATGCCACCAAATCTGGAAAACTCAGCAGTGGCCACAGGACTGGAAAAGGTCAGTTTTCATTCCAATCCCAAAGAAAGGCAATGCCAAAGAATTCTCAGACTACCGCACAATTCCACTCATCTCACATGGTAGTAAAGTAATGGTCAAAATTCTCCAAGCCAGGCTTCAGCAGTACGTGAACCATGAACTTCCCAATGTTCAAGCTGGTTTTAGAAAAGGCAGAGGAACCAGAGATCAAATTACCAACATCCGCTGGATCATGGAAAAAGGAAGAGAGTTCCAGAAAAACATCTATTTCTGCTTTATTGACTATGCAAAAGCCTTTGACTGTGTGGATCACAATAAACTGTGGAAAATTCTTCAAGAGATGGGAATACCAGACCACCTGACCTGCCTCTTGAGAAACCTATATGCAGGTCAGGAAGCAGCAGTTAGAACTGGACATGGAACAACAGACTGGTTCCAAATAGGAAAAGGAGTACGTCAAAGCTGTATATTGTCACCCTGCTTATTTAACTTATATGCAGAGTACATCATGAGAAACGCTGGGCTGGAAGGAGCCCAACCTGGAATCAAGATTGCCGGGAGAAATATCAATAACCTCAGATACGCAGATGACACCACCCTTATGGCAGAAAGTGAAGAGAAGCTAAAAAGCCTCTTGATGAAAGTGAAAGAGGAGAGTGAAAAAGTTGGCTTAAAGCTCAACAGTCAGAAAACTAAGATCATGGCATCCGGTCCCATCACTTCATGGCAAATAGATGGGGAAACAGTGGAAACAGTGTCAGATTTTATTTTTTGGGGCTCCAAAATCGCTGCAGATGTTGACTGCAGCCATGAAATTAAAAGATGTTTACTCCTTGGAAGGAAAGTTATGACCAACCTAAATAGCATATTAAAAAGCAGAGACATTACTTTGCCAACAAAGGTCCATCTAGTCAAGGCTATGGTTTTTCCAGTGGTCAGGTATGGATGTGAAAGTTGGACTGTGATGAAAGCTGAGTGCTGAAGAATTGATGCTTTTGAACTGTGATGTTGGAGAAGACTCTTGAGAGTCCCTTGGACTGCAAGGAGATCCAACCAGTCCATTCTGAAGGAGATCAGTCCTGGGTGTTCATTGGAAGGAATGATGTTAAAGCTGAAACTCCAGTACTTTGGCCACCTCATGCGAAGAGTTGACTCATTGGAAAAGACTCTGATGCTGGGAGGGATTGGGGGCAGGAGGAGAAGGGGATCACAGAGGATGAGATGGCTGGATGGCATCACCGACTCAATGGACATGAGTTTGGGTGAACTCTGAGAGTTGGTGATGGACAGGGAGGCCTGGCGTGCTGCGATTCATGGGGTCGCAAAGAGTCTGACACGACTGAGCGACTGAACTGAACTGAAAGCCCGTGTTTTTACCCCCTACACTAAGATATATGCACATATATTTAACACACATATCATGTTGACCAAAAGAAATGCACAGCTTAGAAGTTGAGATCTATGTTTTCTCTGGCGGACAGAACTGAGGACTTAAGTCTAGGGCACAGCCTTTCAGATAGCTCCGAGGGACTGCTTAGAAGAGGTAAGGGAGGAGGCTGGATATGTAGGACTGTTTCCAACAAAGACCAGGTAGTGAGGACATCAAAAGAGTACTGTTAATTAAAGAAAACCAGACATCTCAAGTGAATGAACTTATCACTTTTCTATGTATATGCATGCTAAGTCTCTTCAGTGGTGTCTGATTCTTCATGACTCCACAGATTGTAGCCCTCCAGCCTCCTCTGTCCGTGGGATTTCCCAGGCAAGAATACTGGAGTGGGTTGCCATTTCCTCCTCCAGGGGATCTTCCCGACCCAGGGATCGAACCCACGTCTCTTATGTGTCCTACAGTGGCAGGTGGGATCTTTACTACCAGCGTCACGTGGGAAGCCCCCTTTCTATGAATGGCAAAGGCAAGATTATGGGTTCATTGAAATCATTCCTTTGATATACACCTCAGCTCTCTGGGGCCAGTATCCTGTGCTTTACCGTCCTGAGTTGCCTCAGGTTAACCTGTCAGGGATGGGCTGCAGCATGTGACTGCTAGAGGGGGTGGGGGTGGTGTTGGGGGGGGTGGGGGCTGGGGAGGGGTGGGGGGGTGCGCATCCTGTTTACAGTCTGAGTTCACTCAGGGCTCACCATCAGGGCAGCTGTAACGTGATGGCTTGATGGCTACAACATCCTTTGTTTACTGATATGGCAGGTAACATTTTTTCATTAACAATTATACATATGTGTGTGTATATATATACACATACAATATATATACTATGCTACATGTATTGTCTATTTTATATATTATGCATTTTTAATACTCTTTGTAAAGATATTCTATTATTTTCATTTTGTGAAAAGGAAAGTAGAGATACTAACAGCCTGAGAAATTTATGTCATGTCACCATGTTGCAACTAACAAGTCTGTGAACAAGATTTATCCATGTAACTGTTTGGTGCAAGAACAGAAACAACCTATGTTGTCTTGATGCTCAAAATGTATTTTGGTCAAGTGACTTAAGTAACTCTCCCTCAGTCTTGTCACTAAAGCAGAGAATAAGATACCAGGGTGTTACCAGAAATGATCAAAAGGCAGGATCAAGCAGGAATAATGAAGGAGAGACCAAGGCGTTGGGACATGAACCCACTGGCTAAATAGGCCCCTGGAAACAGACCCACCTTTCAGAAACCCCTCTGGTCCAGCAAATCCTGCGGCCCCAGTGCCTTTCAGAAAAGAGAACAGAAGATGATTTTGCAAATTGATTGTTAGCTGGAAGTGGAAAATCCTTTTCTGAGTATTGCATGTGTGCGTACTCAGTTGTGTTTGACTCTTTGCAACCCCGTGGACTGTAGCCCACCAGGCTCCGCTGTCCTGGAGATTTTCCAGGCAAGAATACCGGAGTGGGTTGCCATTTCTCCTCCAGGGAATCTTCCCAACCCAGGGAGTGAACCTGCATCTCCTGCGTCTTCTGCTCTGGCAGGCAGATTCATTACCACTGAGCCACCTGGGAAGCCATTCCTGAGCATTGCCTTGCCTCAAAAAAACAAAAAAAAAAACAAAACACACACACACACACACACACACACACACACACACAAAACCATGAGGGGAAACTGCTTCCTTCCTCCCTTTTGGATATAAAGTTTGCCATTTTAAAAATTTTGTTTAGACACCCTTTGAGCCAGAAAGAAGACTGGCTTTTAGAAAACAGACAATGGTATAAATTGGGATGTATACAAAAACAAGCTTTGTTAGTAAACAGAGATAAACAGAATCTGTTCCTATAAGCTTGGTTTTAAGCTAAAGGTTGATAAGGGAACCATTTTATTCAAATGAAGAGGAAGTTTCAAGCAATGGTTAGCAGCTGGTAATCCCCTACTTTGTGGACTAATACTGAAGCAAGTTAATAAAATGACCTGAGGGAAAGATCAGGGTAACATTTTATAGAATTCCAGAGCTGGAGGGATTTTGGAGAGCATCCAGTCCAATGATGTCATTATAAAAAAGCAGGAACTGAAGTTGGGAGAGGAGGGGCAATCCCCCTAGTGTCACAAGGATATGGGTGTTATGCAGAAAACTCATTTAAATATTAGTTTTTGAGTATATAGTTGTGTGGATGAGAAGCACAACAGGTAAAGAACGTTAGCTCTTCTGATCTCTGTTCATAGCTCCCTAAATACTATTTGCCTTTTAAATTCGGTTTTCTCCCTCCTTGAACATTTATTTGTTGATTAGTTGTAAATAGCAAGGTCTCGTTAAAGAAAAGAACAAAGTCGAGGGCTTTAAACCTTATTTATTTTTTAAAACAGTATCTGCATATGATACAGAATCCAAAAGATAGAGATTCAGAAAGCGGTCTCCCTCTCATTCCTGGCTGAAGCATCTCCCCTGCCTCGGGCTCACTGTCCCCAGGCTCCCCATATGCCCCTCAGAGCATCCCAGACCACACGTGGACAAGCCCGCAGGTAAATACACACTTCTCTGTTTCTTTTTTTACACAAACATCAGCTCACTATTCATGGTGTCCTTCATCTCGCTTTTATTATTTTACAACATCCCAAGGGGGCTGCGAACACATCAGGTCCCATCCAGTTGCCTCTTTCTTTTTAAATGGCTGCCTCATGTCTTATTGTCTGGAGGTCCTAGAATTTCTTTAGCATATTTAGGTCACGTTGTCTCTTTGGCTAGTTCAAACAACGCTGTGATAAGGATCTCTGTAGATATATTATTTCACACATGTGGGGATCTATCCGGGATACAGATCCCTAGAAGCAGAACTGGGACAAAGGGAACGTGTCTTACATTTTGTTGATATTGCCAACTTTCTGTAGCACTACCAAGATTGGGGTACCTGTTTTCCCAACCAGAGCCAATACACAGCCCTATCAACCACTTCCCATTTTTAGGCTGGGTGAGATTATGACAGGTGAAAAATCTCTGGTTGCAATTTTCATTTGTATTCAGGCTCCGTTGTACTGAACATCCTTATGTTTATGAGGCCTTACAGAAATAAATATTCTGTTGTTTCTTTTGCTCATTTTCCTACTGGTTGCTTCCTTTTTATTGATTTACAAGATATCTTTATATATTAAGGAAATTCATCATTTCTCTGTACCGCTACTTGCTACATTTATTTCCATTTGTTACTTGCCTTCTGATCTGGTTTATATATCGTGTGCCTCGCACTTCTCTGTACCCTACCTACGCCTGCTGGCATTTAAGAAGCTTTTTTTATTGTTGTGAACAAATGCATGAATCTTTCTCTATATCTGTATTTGGGTTTTGTTATCATACTTAGTAAGATTTTCCCCTTTCAAATTTCTCATGCAAAATCTCAGTGTGCTTCAACTACTTTCAGCATTTCCATTATTGTATTTAAATTTTTGATTCATCTGAAGTTTCTTTTATGACAGATTTGCACCAAAGATTATGCTTTATTACTTTTCAGATGGTAGCTGAGATATCTGAATACCGTTTATAAAATAAGCCATGCTTGCTACATTGATTTGAAATGCTACTTTTACTACTTAAACCTGAATCTACTTTGGGACTTCTATTTAGAACCATTAATTAGTCTGTACAGTCAAGAAACAGAACACCATTCTCTTAATTCTTATAGCTTACTGCATATTTTAGTAGTAGTTTTTCTTATTTCCTGGGGTAGGATTCTATGGTCAGAAACTTCCCTCTCAGCACTGCTTTTGCTGTATCCTATGTATTTGGATCATTGTGTTTTTTTTTTTTTTTTATTTGTCTCTGGGTACTTTTTGATTTCCACTTTTATTTTGTTAGTGATCCATTGAAGGAACTCTACTTTTAAAAAACATTCCTCACTCTTTCTGCTTGTTGATTTTTAAATTATATTTTATCGTTTGCTTGCCCCCTCCTTCCGAAAGTCCTGTGGGTTTTATGTGCATTATTTTATAGATATTTAAGGATAATTGAAATCTTTATATTACGTATTTCTGCTCAAGAACATAGCATGCCTTTTGTTCATTAAATGGTTCATATCTATCTCTCAATGCATTGAAAAATTTAAATCACACAGAAGTTACACATTTTTTATGTATTGGGCTGGCCAAAAAGTTCATTCAGGTTTTTCTGTATGATGTTACCAAAAAACTGAAACAAATCTTTTGGCACACCCAGTAACTTCCTAAGTATTTTAATTTTACACTTAACTATACTTTCATAGTAAAAGTAAGGTCTTCCAACTGATTTTTAATTACACAAAAACTGTTTAGTTTGGTACATTAATTATAAACCCAGACATCTTTATCCATATTAAAATTTGTGTTATTTGTAACTTCTCTTACATTTTAAAGAATACAATTATATATCACACACATAATAATAGCTGTACTTCCTTTTCCTCCAAATACATATTTATTTCTTTCATATGGTTGTATAAGCTAGTGTCTGCAGAATGATGCTAAGTAAAAATGGTTATAATAGATATACTTATTTCATTTTTCACTTTAATGGGAATTCTTGTTGTTCTATGTTAAACCCTCACACTAGCCTTTGTGCTGATGTCTATATATGGAGAAGGCAATGGCACCCCACTCCAGTACTCTTGCTAGGAAAATCCCATGGATGGAGGAGCCTGGTAGGCTGCAGTCCATGGGGTCGCACAGAGTCGGACACGACTGAAGTGACTTAGCAGCAGCAGCAGCTATATATGGATACACACAAGTATATGCATAGAGTTTCATATTTGGAAGAATAAAGTCAGGTCAGATTAAAATAAGTTTGATCAGTGTTTAAAGTGCCAAGCATATCTGTTTTATTTTTTTTTAATACACTGGCCCTAAATAGTGTCTTTTGAATTGTTCACATTTTAAAAGATTGCCATTTGTTTTTACTAAGTTGTTCTTAAGAAAAGGAAAACTACTATTATCTTTGGTCTGCAAAAGTCCTTTCAAGTTACCATTTTAAGAGGAGCTGACTATTTCATAATTCATAAGGAAGAAACCATAACGTCCTTCGTAGCAGGATACTTCAATCAAAGAGAATTCACCTTAAAAGTAGTAAACTGTCCAGTGAGCTTCTGTAAATACATGAGCAAGAAGTCATGCACTGTTCTCCTGTCACACTGTTCAGGCTGAACATACATTTGTTGAGAACTGCTTTGTACCCAGCACTCTGCTGACGAATTCAGATACATTAGCTCATGTAATAATTCTCCTAACATTGTTTTAATATAGGCATCAATATACCTTTTAAAGTCATGGGCGCTAAACCGCAGACAAGGTTGTTTGTTCTGAAAGAGAAGCACATGCCTGAGAATGGACACCAAGTCCTCTGATGCCTAGTCCAGCTCTTGCTGGATTAAAGACAATATGGCAAGATACAGGTCACCTAGTCACATCTTCTTTTCAACCTGCTCTGAAATGGCAATTATGTCAGATCAAATGTGTCCCTCCTTCTACAAGCATCAACTGAGCACCTGCTTTGTTGCGCATAGATCTGGTGGATGAGGTGCTCTGCCATCCTGGAGGTCTGCTCATGTGGCAGAGGGGCCAGTTGGAGAGCCTGGGAGCGATAATCCCACTAGTCACCAGAGGAGGAGGTCGCTCAGGGGAAGGTATGCAGACCTGAGATTCTGGAGGATGCTTAGGATGCAGCTGGGGGCCATGAAAAGGAAGGCTGGAGCAGATTGCAAAAAATGATGCAGGACATCATGTATCATAACGTACAAACAGTGGGGGTTTTGTCTTATTACGTTTTTTGAAAATGTTCTAATATTAAAAATTAGTGAATTCAATGGTGATGATGGCAAGGGAAAAACAAGAGAGGAAAAAGCAAAAAATAAGGAAGATAATTTCCAGAAGCCACACACAAATACAATTGGGGAGGTATAAAATATTGGGATGTCACACATTCCACTTCTCCCTCTTCAGGAAGAATTACACCCAAACTATTCCAATTAGATAAAAGATCATGGCTATAGACTGAGGTGTGTCTCCCTAAAATTCGTATGTTGAAATCCCAATTTCCAATATGACTTTAGGCAATAGGGTCTTTCTGGAAGCAATGACAGTGAAACGAGGTCACAGGGGTGAGGCCCTGATCCGACTGGAGTCGTGGCCTTATGAGAAGAGACACCAGAGCTCTGTCTCTTTGTCACATGAGGACACAGTGAGTAGATGACCATTTGCAAGTCAGGAAGAGAATCCGTCCCAGAACTTGGTCCTTCCAGAAACTGATCTAGGACTTCTAGCCCCCAGAGCTGTGGCATAATGAATTGCCATTTTTAAGTCACCCAGTCTATGGCATTTTCTTTTGGCTGCCCTAGCCGACTAATGCAGGCACATTCTTTGACAGTGATCAGCTGAAAATAAAGTAAGAGGTGAGTAGTGAATGAGAGGGTCCTTTTAGAACAACTCAAGGAAGTTTTTTACTCGTTACCTGTACTCTCCTCCACCCAGAGGAGATTGTAGGCAGTGTTAGGGACCCCTCCAAACCTGGTGAGGATGTTTGAGGAGATAAATTGGAAAAGTTGAAGGTAGCTTTGTGTGGCATTGGTTTCGTGCATAGGACCTTACAAAGATATGATATTTAGGAGGTGTTCCTAATCTTTGCTTGTAACATTGAGAAAGGAGATCATTTCTCCTTATAAACATATAATGTGTTACTCCCGGAAATGAGAGGTCATGTTAAAGGAACCAAAGATTTGAGCCAGTGATGCAATTCATTCATCCGCTCATTCTTCAACCCATATTCATGGAGCCCGAGGAGGGTACCAGGTCCTGGTCCCTATTGCCCATCATCATTACTCATTGAACCGCAAACATTCTTTTGGTTAATCTTGTTTTTTTAGAGTGTCCTGTTGTTCTGTTGATAAACTGTTTGTGATCATGCCCGCCCCCCTCCCCCAACCAAAGACCTTCAGTATCAGGGTGAGGAGTCCTGTAGAATTTTCCCCATTTTAGAGAAGTTCTACATGTACTTCAAAACCTTAGGAAACAATTTCCTAGTTAGTCAAGATGGAGAATCCCAGCTGGGTCTTTCTGTGCAACTGATTATTAGTTTTATTAAAATGTCCATACATACCTGCTACATGTGTCCTCTTATCCCCACAGAGCAGGTCATTGCACTCTGCCCATTATAAGGGCAGAAGGACCATATGTCCTTAGATGGATTCTACCCTCAATGGAGCCAAGAGGGAATGACCCAGAAAAGAACATCAGTTCATAGAAGCTGTACATCACAGAAGCCCAGCAGTCCCTTGAAAGTTGGGAAAAAAAGATTAAAAGACCACTTCTAATCATGGCAGTGATATTGCTGCAGATGCATTGGCATATTTATCCTCTTCCAGCCCCTCAACGTCCTGGGCTGTGGAGACTGTCTTAAGGAGCTTGTGTCGATTTCAGAGCTTTCCTCTGGAAGCTTAACCCTTCTTAACCGTTCTTTAATAGCTAAAAAGAGAGCTGGATTCTGAAACTCCATCACTCAGACATTTTGTAAAACTGATGTTAAGAAGATTTAACCTGAAATGTTAGCTCCATCACTCTTTTCTTACTCATCTGTCACCCTACTCGAGCCTCCAATCCCTCAGATATTCCTGCTGCAGGCTTGGAAAGGGGACTGGTGATAAGGAGTTTCAGCACCAAAGAGTCATTTGCTGAGGTTACAGGAGAATAACCCCCAACCCAAATCCTGAGAAAAATCAAGACCATGCTCCATGGACCCACCTTTACGTCACTCTGCCTTCACAAACAACTTGCAGCCTGAACCGTTTTAAAAACTGTACGTCTGCCCTTCTTTTCTTCTCTAGACCATCTAGGCTAAGAGGTGGGGCTTTATGGATTTTGATTTCATTTGGTTAGATTTTCATGTCTTCTTTGCTTGAAATGGCTTAATGGTCGGGACCGTTTGTCCTATAAGAGGAAGAAGATATCTTTAGGAATATTTAACAAGAAGGTCTAATATTGAACACTGAAAATGAAAGCAGGAGTCACAAGAAAAGGAAAGAGAAAGAGGAACGAGGGGAAAGGAGGAAAGGATCAGAAGAGGTAAACCACCAGAATTTAGAGATCAGAGGATGCACGGAGGGAACACGGCTGTGGAACTTTCAGGGAGGCGTTCACATAAACCATTCCAACAGAGGAGAGGGTCTCCCTGTTTTCTGAGGTTCCTGGAAGAGCTGGACTGTTCTCCAGTCCAGATCTCGAGGTGTCTCTTCATCCGTCCTGTGCCTTTGGTCCTGGTCTCTGTAGGAATGGACAGTAACTGGTCATGCCCCACTGTCCACATACGTAGGTGGACTTTGCTTAAAACAGATTGATGGTCTCATAATCATGAAATAAAGTTACAAAAAAGTATATAGTTCCATTAATAAATCAGTCATAAAACAGAGCCATCTTTCATTGAGGAGGAAGGAGATGTTTTTGGTGGGGGCTATCGCCCAGCGGGACCCTGAGGGCACCTCACTGACTCTTCTTTGGGAAGGGTGGTCCAGAGCGCTTGAGGAGACAGAGGATAAAAATCTCGGAGCTCTACCAGCAAACCAGTGGGAGTTTTGGTGGGGAGAGGCCAAGGGAAGCTGGTATTCTGGGAATTCTTACAACAAAGGAGATGAACACCTGTCTTCTGGTGTGCAGCTCGGAATAGATGTCCAGGTGATGAGGAAAGAAAAAGCATCCGTGAATTCTGAACAAGAAGGAATCACGAGTCTTTATTTCAGTCTAAAGCACACCAGACACTTAGCTAACCAAAGCCCACAATTATTGTGCATAATTAATTTCTACCTAACACATTTTTTATCTCAAACTTTGAAATAAATAGCTTATTAAGGTGACTTCTAAGGCAAAAGGGAAAGATGACTAGTATACAGTAACCCTCGGAGAGTAAGTTTTCCTTGGGAGCTGTCTTTTCTAGATACTTAATGCTGCCATAGGAGAGTATAACCAAACATGATTCCCTAACAGTTTTGGGGGAATGTTACACTAGCTCTGCACCTCCGTTGCATCATAATGGAAACTACTGGTTATGCAACAGGGACTGGAAAGATGTGCAGCCCAAGTGTATCCTCATGATATTCTTAGTATCAGCCAATCCCAAACAGAGAATGCAGAGGATCATGCAAAGCACTAATTTGCTTTTTGCATCAATCACCTTTCAGTCCTAACAGTGACCACATGGGATGAGGGTCCAGGCGTTCCCTCCCTATCTTCCTCTTCAATTCCAACTCTCTGCAGTTTTTCCTCCCCTGCCATCTTCCCCAGGATCTTCCCTTCATTCCAAAGGAGGCAACGTACTTGATAGAAAGTACTCCCTTTAAATACGTCATCACCGCAGACCAGGGTTTCCTTGCTAATGTTTATCACTTTTCCTGGGTAACTTAAATGCATTTTTATGCTAAAAGGAATGTTGCTGGCCTTACCAAGGCTCCTTTCTTGCTGAAGGAAGAAGTAAGTTCAGTTCAGTTCAGTCGCTCAGTCATGTCCAACTCTTTGGGACCCCGTGGACCACAGCACGCCAGGCTTCTCTGTCCATTGTTAACTCCTGGAGCTTACTCAAACCCATGTCCATCGGGTTGGTGATGCCATCCAACCAATCTCATCCTTTGTCATCCCCCTCTCCTCCCACCTTCAGTCTTTCCCAGCATCAGGGTCTTTTCCAGTGAGTCAGATCTATGCATCAGGTGGCCTAAGTATTGGAGTTTGAACTTCAGCATCAGTCCTTCCAATGAATATTCAGGACTGATTTCCTCTAGGAATGACTAAAGAAGTAAGTAGATGGAAGAAAATCAGATCCTGCCTCAGTGAGATGCTTTCAGCTCTTTGCTTCCCAAAGATGAGATGCTAAGAGCTAAAATTAATGTAAGATGTTAAGTGTGATATGTGTGGGAATGGCCAAGAGGCTGAGATGGGATGCCTCAGTCTCCCCTGAACATTCTGAACAGGTCAGAATGAGCCTTGGGCTAGATATTCCGGCGTGTGTGCTCAGTGGCCTAAGTTGTATCTGACTCTTTGCGACCCCATGGACTGTAGCCCACCAGGTTCTTCTCTCCATGGGATTTCTCAGGCAAGAATACTGGAGTGGGCTGCCATTTCCTCTTCCAGGGGATCTTCCCAACCAGGGATCAAACTCATGTCATCAGTGTATTGGCAGGCAGATTCTTTACCACTTACCGGAAATGTATTTTCTCCAGCTGTGAATGAAGTTGGTCTGTCCACTTCTTCATCAACTGTTCCTTGTTGGGATTTCTAAGTGCCTGTCCAGCACTGTCCTAACAGCTATGGGTATCACTGAGGATTTGGGGGTGATGTGGCATTAAGGCTGCCACACAGCGTGCAATGCACTAGCAAATGTGAAAATGCCCATGTGGAAGCAATCATGAAAATACAAACAAGAATGTAACTAATTTAAATTTGTGAGGTGCAAGGTCCAATGGAAGCATCCTGGCAGACGGAAGTGGTGGGTGGAGAGATGCGGCTGGGTGTAGGAAGATGGCTGTGACTTTCTCGGAGAAGGCAGGGTGTGAGGGAGACACTGGGGCAGGCAAGGGGAGGCCAGGAACCTGGAGTGAGCATGCTCGGTGAGGCTGTGACGGGCTCGTCGTGGTCCGTGAGGGTAAGGGTGGAGGACGCTACACAGAGGCGATGGGGCCAGGTTTCACCTGACTCTAGAAGCCAGGGCAGACCAGAAACTTGAGGCTTGTGTCTCTCAAACCCCAGGCTGCTCATGAATATGTAGCATCTTCCTGGAAACCCAGTGTTATACAAATATTTGGGGGCAAATCATTCCGTAACTTGTGCGCTAAAACAAACACGGACATATTTTGGAGTAGAATATAAAATTGGCATAACTTTCAAAATAAAATATGCATATTTGAAGACATCTTGGCTCATGGCAGATCCCTTGCATGAGTGTCAACCCCCAGGTGCTGTCTTCCATATGGCATGCATCATGGGCCGGTTTGAGAATTTCCTTAGGCAGTAGGAAACGAAATCTCACTGCCTGAGGCTTTGCCCTGTGCTTGGAGCATCTTTTCTGCCCCTCTGAGTATCTTCTGGTCCCACAGCAAGAGCTGATCTTACAACTGGACTAATAGAGCAGAGTGACAGTTGGCCGATGCCTTAACGTGGTCCCTTCATATCGACATCTGTATGGTCCTCTGTCAGCTGATTTGCCACCATTCTTTCTATGGCCCTAGAAATAATACTAACGTAGGGGAATGATGTGTGCCAGGTTTTGTAAACATGTTGGATGTGTCCTTTCGAGAAGTCACTATGTCAGGATGGGTCCTGGCAGGCAGGGGGTCCCACAGTCACACTGCAGACCTTTGATCTGGAAGGTGCCTCCTGCCACCCTCATCTCTCTGCCAGCCTCATGGAAGGCATGCTGCCTTTCCTCTGTCGACTGTACAATGTACAATGTCGATTGTACATTGCTGGACAATGTTTAATGGCATCTTGTAGCTTCATACTTCTTGTAAAGAAATTAGCTGAAGCAAAACAGAATTCACGTGGGCAATTCAGTCTTGCAGATCACTGTCTGCCTGTCTGTCCGTTTCTGTTTTTCTCTTTCAGTTTATTGACAACATCATCATGATTTGAAATCCCCCCCACCCCCGAATCACCTGCTTTTATTTAGCAGGGTATTTTAAATAATAAAATACTATCTTCAAAGCTCAGGAAGCCCTGTCTATTTTAATACCAACTTGCTGAAGATTCATTAGTAATTAATGAAATCATTAAGAATGGTTCACAGTGACTGACACCTTCCTGGCAACCACAATCCCCTCTTGTACTTAGTGGAAATGTCATTGGCTCCACAGGTTTGATCTGGGAGGTGGAGTGGTGGGTGGAGGGGGCGGGAATCCGATTACATAAAGTTTCACAACAGCCATCAGCCAGAGCGGAAAGCTGTGAGTCTCTTCCTCCAAGTTTCTCTACTCAGGAAGCTGTGTCTTCATCCACCCAATGCTGGTTTTCAGAAATCTTGCTAATATGTGTTCCAAGACAGTATTGTGTGGCTCGACTCAATTAGCAAACACGTAGGGTTGAAAGTCACCCTTTCTTTTCTTGTCATTCCTTTTCTCCCGCTTTCACACATTTCCTTTTTCTCTTGGCATTGCCTAGATTTATTCTCCTCTTCTCCCTCTTAGGAACAGAATTTGGCATAAATAAATGATAACTGAGAAAATGGTATAAGCAGGAGGGTAAACAAAGGATTCCTCCAACCTCCTACCGCAGGTCAGGGCGATTTGTCAAAGAGAGTGGTTACCCACAAGAAGGACGGGAGCAACAACAGCTGCTATTTAATTTGTGTTTTAATAAACCAACCCACGGTCTTCCTTTTAATTGCCGAAAATGAATCGTGAACCCCCTCCAAAGCCTTTCAGGCCACTAATGCACTGAAATTGTTAAATCGAAATAGACTCCTTTTGCCAGGGCACTGCCCACAGAATGGAGTGCGGTACATTTCATACCTCGATGCCTTTAAATGGTATGAAGCTGATATTTAATACAAATGCGAGCACCAGGGGAATCTGCATACTTAATCTGTGTTCTCCAACTCTCAGAATTAAGCAGTTGTGATCTAGGGGACACAAATGGATCATCCTTCTCTCAAAGAGAATATTTTATGACCAGGCAGTTTTAAAGGCACTGACATAAACAACTGTTTGCAGCTTCTTCTCTCTCCCCCTCTCATCTTCAAAAGGCAAAAAGTACATGTAAGGACTTGCTGTTTTAGACAGCGTTTTAGAAAATCACTCAAAGTGCCTTCTTTTCCTTTGAGGATGACTGAACCTTTGATAGGTGCTCGAGAGAGTTCTTATAACTTACTTTATTTCTCTTATTTTCTAAAGGAGGGAAAGGGGGATAGTGCGAAGGCAAAGAGCTGAAGCCTGCTTTCTCTTGGAAGTGGAAACCTTATGGCTTAAATCATAAAAGTATTATTTATGGTTTTCCCTCCATGACAGAACATGCCAGATTTTCTGGGACAGGGTCAATTTCAAATGAACAGCTAAGTTTAATTTTGCCCTGGTGCTTTGTGAGAATTTCATCCAGACAAAGGAAGGAAATAGGTAACAGACACTTTGCTACACTCCTTGTCCTAGTTTTTGATTCGTAGTAGACGGTCACTCCCCTCTTAGGCATGTGGATATTTGGAAAGCCAGTATGGAAATGACTTAATTTTTTGAGGTCTGTGCCTCACAAATAAAATGTGCATCCCTCATCTTCTTATTTCCTTCCAGTGCTCGAGGGAGAAAGAAGACATGGAGTGAAGAGCTGCTTTATTTTCCAGAGAGAACAGGGGCACCGAGAGCTTGGAGGGATGGCTGTAGCTGTCAGTGCATTTAGTCCTGAATTTTTACCTCCTGGAATCCAGGGTCCCTCCCCTACCCCGCCAGCTGGATGAGTGATCACGGCGAAATAAAGATTCCAGGAGGCTCAGAGGCACACTCAACGTTCTGAGCTGAGTTTTATTAGTCAGCGCACTTATTGAATGCTAGGTGCTGTCAGTGGAGTTATAAAGATATGCATGATTCTGGCTCTGCCCCTACAAAGCTTGTGATGGGCATAGTCCCCTGGAGCAGAACCTCACTGAACGAGGCAGGAGGAACAATCTATTTGCCTCCAAGGATGCAGATGGTGATAACAATTACAGTTGTTTGAGGCCACGGGAGGATGAACTGGAACCGTAGCCTGGACTCAAAGATGGGTGGATTCCAACAGGAGAAGAGGGAAGGATTAGTTCTAACTGATCTGAAATTGGACATCCCGAGAGATTCCTTTAAAAGACCCTTTTCAAATTCTTTTTCTTACTCTTAAAAAATTCAGCTATCAAATGATGCCCACTATCCAATAATGTCCTTTCCATATAGTGAAAAATAAAGGGAAAATTAAGGGAACATAAAAGGGCAAGACTCATGCTTCATAATTCTTTGTTGAGCAAGGGAAAGCATTTGGGTTTTTCTCACCCTTGGATGAGCTGATGATGTGAGTCTAAGCAATTCACTGAAGCCACTTGGGAACAACCAAAAGCCAGGGTCCGAGCAGAACTACTAGCTTGGCAAATGCCTGTCTCTCTGGACCTCCCTGCGAGGCCAGTGAGGAATTTCAGACTTTCACTGACTTTAAAATCTGCTCTTCTGAGACTGAAGAAGGTGTAAAGAGAAGCTGTCTTCTCAGGTGGGGGCTGAGGTGGACCACGAGGGAAAGAATGGATGGACGAATCCGCTGAAGGTGCACAATCTGTCCCTCTAAATAATTTAAAATGACCTTCACATGCCCTCCAGAGTGGCCCCGGGAAATACATCACTAGATTCCTTCAGCCTTTTACCTAGCTCTGCTTCCCAGAGCCTGTGTTACACAGGCAGAAACCCCACCGTCATATTTCTCTCTGCCCTCAGGAACATTCACCAGTTGGGGGGGAAAAATAAGGCCAGAAAATTGTTGCTATGGGCTCTGTGTTTTGGAAGTTAAAATGAGGGTGCAAGAATCTGATTGCTTGATAGCTGCCCCCCGCCCCCCCATCTCTCTCTCTCACCCCCACCCCTTCTCGGCTCTCCTGAACCCCCACTTTTTCTACCCTTCCTCCCTCCCCCGGACTCGCAGGATTGCACACCAGTACCCCCCCGCCCCCCCCCAAGCACACCGGGCCGGAGGAGAGCCTTACAGGTTGTCAATGAAACCTGGAATTATTTCCTTTGATGGCTTAGATAATAGTAGGAGCCAGAGCAATGAGTGAGGTCGTCTGAAACCAATGCAGTCCTGCCCGGGCCCCGGGAGCCAATCGCAGGAGCAGAGGGCGGGGCGTCGGCGCCCGCAGATAATTGCTAAGTGCCTCGCTAGCACAGTTGGTCCGCGCTGCCGAAAGGTCTGGTCGCCGAGGCAGGAACGCGCAATCCTCAGCGTGCACCATCCCCATAGCATCCCTCCAGGCTCCGCAGGCAGCGAGCCTCTGGGCACCGGGCCCCTCTGCTCCGCGGAAAAGGTACTCCCGCTGCGTCTCCCCGGGTGTGTGTGTGTGGGGGGCGCTGCGCCTGGTCCCCCATCCTCAGGGGCTGGCAGTTGAGCCTCTGTCGAGGGGGCGCAGGAAGAAAAGTTTAGGGGAGGAAACGTGACCAAGGAGGGAAATCCCCGTCTTCTGTTGGGAGGAAAACAAGCTGATGATTTGGGAAACTTCTGCGCTGTCTACAACTGGGGTTTGTTTACAACTCTTTCAATCAGTGGCGCTCAGGTCTGTGGAAATAGGTCTAGTCCTGGGCTGGGGTGCTGTGCCTGGGGTCGGGGTGTAGATTCGGGTTTGCTGGGTGAGGAGGGTTGGACCCTGGATGTGTTGGTTCCCCGCCACGCTGACCCCGCAGCTGGGAGGCCGGTTCTGGGACTGGCGATGGGGTGGTTGTGTTTTCCATCATAGGGTCTGCCCCCTTGACATTACGTGGACCTGCTGTGCCCCAGCTCTTGTGACCTTCGACTTGAGTCCTTCGTCAAACTTCTGTCTCCTTCCGTCCCCGCCCCCTCCCTTGCCCACTTTGTCTCAGCTCACTTAATCCACTCATGGGAGATGTGTGGCATCCTGGGGTGTGGGCGACCGTCCTGTGTGACCTGATGGGCGTCTGTCTGCAACACAAAACTTGGGGAGAAATCAACAAAGCAGTTCTCTGGGGTGTGTGTGTGGGGGGTGGGGGAAGACATCACTAAACTGATTAGCTCCCGAAAACTCTGGAAGACTGTCCAGGTTTGGTGTCTATGGAAATAAAGGGGCTGGAAGGAAATTGAGTCCCTTGTGAAGGTTACACCTCACCAGGGATGGGCTGTCCATTAAGCAGGCCAGGGGCTCTGGATGGGGAGGGGGGTGGGGGCTGGTGGGAGAAGCTGGCTCTGGTTGGGTGCGCAGGTGCTGCTGTGATTGAGGGGTGACTGGAGCCATCATCCCTGCTGTCTGTGATGACTGCTCTTCAAGGGAAAAGCTGGCCACCGCCGGAGGGCGGTCCAGCCTCGAGGCACCCTTGTTCGCTTGTGAATGGTGGGCCCACAACGGTGCGGCTTGATCTGAGTCCCACTCGTAGTCCTGGGGAGAAACCCTGCTCCCCAGATTCTGCCCACCAGGAGGTGTTAGGTCTGAGGGCCTGCTAGGAAGCAGCGTCCCTGTGGGAGAAGCGATGTGCTTGGTCTCAAACTTCCTTCCTGCTTTGGTGCAGGCAGCTCCTATTTGCATATTCCACAACATTGGCCAGGTGTGTCCTCCGACCTGCCGGGTCCTCAGAAGCTGCCGGCTTGGGACTGATCTTCCATCTCCCTGAGTCTCTCTGACCTCCAACCTAGACCCCCTAGTTGGGAGGTTCGAGTCTGGTCCTGGCCGCATGGGGATGTTCAGGCAGGGCTCCTTGAGGATACCCGGTCCCCAGGACAGCCTTCCCGCCGAGATGTGAATGTGTCCATTCTCTGGCTCCACTAATCACGTTCACTCTTTAATTCTTGTCTCCTTTAACCTCCGCAAGGGCTTCTCGCCCACCTTCTTTCCACAGCTATTTCGGGTGGGAGATGTTATTGCTGAAGCTTTACTCACAACGCTTTAAAAAAAAAAAAAAGCTGGTTGACTCTTTTTTTCTTGGTCAGGATACAGTCAGCCTTCTCCTCTGCACATGTTGCCTGGCAGTAAACAAAACAAGCTTGCAACCCCGCAAAGGAGAACGCCTTTGTGTTTGGGAGCCTGGAGAGGATGCTGAACTTTTATTGGCTGTTGAGGCATCCTTGGCCTGAGACCTTCTCCTCTGTGGTCTGTCTGGGGCAGAGAGAGCCCACAGAGGCGACATCTAGCAGGTGGGGGATTTTGAAAGGGGAGGGGGTGGCTTTGGTTTTCAGGAAGGCAGTAATAACAACGGAGCATGGCCTTGGAGTCGCAGGAGTGTTTAGAACCGGGGACAGGGAGTGAGATTGCGGGTCCCCTCTGCCGATGCTGATCTGCTAGATCTCTGTCGTGATAGAGGACAGTCAAAGTAAGGCTTTGAAACCCGGCTCGGAGTGGTGACTCATGCGGAGCTAGAAGGCAGGATGGGGGAGGGAGCACGGTGAGCTGCACCGTACAAGTGGGACACGCTGGGAACACTGGCTTTCCCGCTCCCCCTCCTCTCCTCCTCCTTCGTCTTTCTTGTAGTTCCCTATTTGGAACAAAGATCATTAAAATAACAACTTAAGGCTAAAAAGAGCATAATGGGAGCTAAAGAATAATTGACGGCACGCAAAACACCACCACTGCAACTTCACCTTGGATGGCGCCCCGTGAAACCCAGGATCCAGCCGCTCTGTCGTGCCATGCCATCCAGTTCGGAGAATCGCCGGCTGCTGTTGGGCTGGCTGGTTCCTTGTGAAGCCAGGCGCCTGTCTGTGTCTGAAGGGACTGATTAGTGTTCAGGAAATTAAATTTGTCACTTGTCATTTCATCAGACGTGGTAGCTTGGTCCCGGACCCTGGAGAAGCACCATCCACAGGGCCCTGCCCAACTGGCCAGCCAGGATGACGACTCCTTTAACCACTGTGCCGTGAAAGGGTCGCCTCTGTCTGCTTTCACAAGCCAGACAAAGTCCCTTCCTTACTTTTCGGCTCCTTTTCCCTGTTCTTCATTTCCTCATCAACACATCAGTAAATAATCTCTTTGCCAACCTGCTTTGATCTTGTCATTTTGTGCCAATTGTGCTCTTAAAGAACACTATCCCCTGAAATAGGATAGAAAACATGAAAATTTTGATCAGAGACGAACCTTCGAGTCTTCTCTCTTAAAATTTAATATTGCGATGTCAGGGGGTGGGGGCTTATTGTGTTAGGTGTATTTGTAAACACAGTGGAAATGTCTTCTTTTCTTCCTCCGGTAGATGTGTGAACTCCCGGTAATCCTGGGGAGCATGGGGGTGTGATTCTGGAGGTGGGAAAGAGTCTGGAGCAGCCTCTGAGGGTGGACAGGCTGGAGTATGATGCTTCTGCTTATTCAAGATACGGTGAAGGCTGTTTTGAAATCTAGGCTCTGAGATGCATTCACTCTACTCTGTGCTTTGCCCTCTACATTCTCCACTTGGAAACATTTTGTAGCCAGATTATTAGTAAGTGGTTCACCTGCTTCCCCTTTCCATACTCTCAGTGGCCCCCGCCCACCTCCCACCTTGGGAGGGACTTCACAGGGCAGCAAGTGGATACCTGAATCATCTTACTTCATCCTGATGTGTGCCTGTCTTTTCTTCCTTCCCTTCTGGTTCTTCCTTGCTGTCACTTAAGGGCACCTTAGAGATTGAGATTTAATATTAGACACCATCCTTATCGCACGTCTGAGACCTGAGACCGTGTGCCGGAGGGAGTCAGGAATTCTGGAATGCACCTGGGGTCTGGCCCCAGGGGGAGCTCTGTGTTCAGGTCTGGACCTCACCCGGGCACCGAGGGTGGTGCAGAAACCCTGCATGAGGGCAGGGGCACACATCTTCTGGATGCACACTGACGCCCGCTTGATGCAGCCCCCGCCTTTGCAATGCTGAGCCCCAGCCCCCCTTAGCCTCTCATACGCGCTCAAGTCTGACCTTGGAAAACCTGCCTGCGGTGGCGTTTGTTTGTTAATCTTCTATTCTTTGTTTTGTTCTCTTCTCACCCCTAAATGTCTCTATCAAGAGCCTGGATGGAATTGACTTATTCCTACTAAAGTGTGAACCGTTAACAGTGTTGCACACACACTTTCAGGGATGTTTGAGTTCTCCATGGGATTCAAAGTGGAGTTTCTTTGTTAAGGGAGGTGAGTTTGGATCGGGAATGTCTGCGTAGCTGTGGCGCTTTGCTTGCCCGTTAAGGCTCTGTTCGTTCTGCTCTTACCCACGTTGAGGTCGCGCTGCGGTCCCCTAGAGCATTGTGCCGGCAGGGTTTGAGGGTCTAGCAGGTGAGGCTTGATCCCTCAGATCTGACCTTGAGCACTGAATCTATTTGCCTTTTCTGACTTTCACATAAAACCTGGGACTTGGGCTGTGTTCTCAGCCACCCTTTTTCTGCTCCGACCTTCTCTCAGGGTTTTGCCGCCCGTGTCCAATGTCCGTCCAGGGATGTAGCGGTTCTCAGAGGACTTGGGTTTACCGAGCTGCTCCGCCGCGAGCCGCCGCACTCGGCGATGTGTCCTGAGCTGGAGTCCCGCCGTGAAGGCAGGTTGGAACAGTGGATGTTGTACCAGAAGGAAAACAGGCTGAGGGGTGATGTAATAACCAAGTTGGGTTTAGGAGGGGATGTTATATGGAGGATGGCGACCAGCTGTTCTCCATCTCCAGTAAGGACTGAACGAGAGAAAATAGACAGAAATTGCAGCAGATGGACTTAGATTAGGTATGAGAAGAATTTTCCATCAGCCAGAGTTGTTAAAAAGGGAAGGTTTGGAGCCTCTGTGATGATCTTTAGGAAACGGATGAGCGGGGAATTCAGCTGGGGGAGCAGGTGGGGGGCTCTCAGGGCGTGGGGACAGGCTGGGGCCGTCTAGTGTAGGGCTCCTGGCCCGTTCCTGATAAGGGTCCTGTTTTTTTTTTTTTTTTAAATTTCACCGAGACCTCACCTGTGCTCTGGGGCATCAAAGGGATGGAGAATCAGAGTCCCAGGAATGGAGGCAGGACACCCCGCTGCTGTCCTGCTGCTGCAAGGGGGGAAGACTCGATCAGGCTTGAGGACCTCATCTCAAGTCCAGCTTTTTGTTTCCAGATGTGTTGCCCAAGGTCTGGAGAGGTGGCCCAAGGCCTGGAGAGGTGACCTGACTGGGAGACCCGGGACCAGAATCAAGGTCCTCCATCCCAAGCCTGTAGCTCAATTTTTTTTTTCTTGCTTCCCAATTGAAGGGGCTGCTTCCTTTTCCTGGGCTGCTGTCTTCTATCCAAATGGCAGAGGCAGGGAGCCCTGCAGTTAGCATTGGTCATGGATTGCCCATCACGGATGCCTTGGAACTGACTCTAGCTTCCCTGGTTTACATGACTGATGCTGTGGTCTCCATCATTGGAAGAGAAGGGGCGTCTGCGAGGCCAGGGTTGGCAGGATGTGAGCCAGACCCGGGGGATAAAAAGGGGGATTGGGTAGAGCTGTGGAGACCAGGAAGAGAGAGAGGAAGGAAAATAAAGGATGATTTAGTCTGCTGGTTACCAAGGCAAGAGTCTTGAGATGTCTAGCTCTAACTCCTCATTGGATAAATGAAATAAAACAGGTCCACAGCACACGTGGGCTCTGGACAAGACATTTCACCAGTTACCTTCACCTGGCAAAACGGAATTTTGAATTTCATGCATCTCATTTCTAAGAGAAGCTTCTACAACAAGGGGCTAAAATTCTACCTTCCTTCTGGCCAGATCTGATTCATTTCTGGGCAGATCCACCTCCTGGGTGCTTGGAGGCCCAGGGCAGGGTGTGCACTTTGGCAGAGGCTGCTGTGTCAGGGTCTAGAAGCTGGCACCCCGGGGGCCCGGGGATGGGAGAGGATGTGGAGGGATGCTCTCGTGGCCTGGGGACCAACACAGAGGCTGGGCCTCTGGAGAAACAGGCAGAGGCCATGGACAGCTTCGCCCTGTGGTGCTTTGAGCCACGTGGGCAGTAAGATAAATTGGCAAAATGAACATCACCAAATAAATACATAATTAGAGGAAAAACTGGGAAAAAGGGAGAAAACACAGAGGCTGGTGCTGGGCTAGCTAGGGGTGAGTGCCTGGTGGGGAAGGTGGACAGCCATAGGTCAAGACCCAGAAGCAGAAAGTAGCGGGGCACTGGTGCCCTGGGGGTCACACTGGGTGTGACTCCGTCTGAGCACACGAAGGATTCTTTGGGGGTGTTGGAGGAGGGGATACGGGTGCTCCCAGGTAGCGGGGGGCCAGGGGGCCACCCTCGGGTATGAAAGGGTTTTAGGCAGGACAAGGCAGTCACAATTGCCTTTAGGGAAAATGAGATGGGAGTGGAGAGTGGAGGGAGGTGAGGTTGGGGAGGGGTGAGCGTAAGATGTGGAAGCCAGTTCCGAAGCCATTTGTTGCTGTCTAGTGGAGAAAGGATGAGGGTCTGGAGGAAGAAGTCTAAGAAGACAAGGGATGGCCTCACAGGGTGACTTTCTGGCTTCATGAGTTCCACGAGGTCAGGCATAAATGAAGAGGAGTTATTCATCCCCGGAGAAGAGGCAAAGGTAGGTGAGAGGCAGGGTGCCCCTCACTGAAGGCAGGATGAGAGCAAATGGGCTTAAACAACAGGAAAAGAATGTAAGCTAGATGTTATCATTAATGCCTTAATGGAGGGGATTGCTCAACACAGGGGCAGAGTCATCAAAGGAGGCTGTGGGCTAATTCTGTTCTTTGTATAGTATTAGCAAATCATCCTGTCCTCTGTTGCAAGAGTGGGCAGAGGATGTGAAGAGATCATTCATACACAAAGAAGCAGAAATGTCCAGAAAACGATACAAAAACATTCGACCTCCCTCATCATTAAAATATGAAATTAAAAACGAGATATTATTACCCAACTAGCAGATGAGCAAAAATGAAAACGGATATCAGTGCCATTAAGAGTGTTGGCAAATGGACCTTTTCAGACATAGCTGGTGGGAAGATAATTTGCAAACACAAGAGACATGTCTGAAAAATATGCCCTTTGAACCAGTTAGCAATTCCTCTTCCGGAATTTCTCCTAAGAAAATCATCCGAGCTGTGCAGAATAGATCTAATCAAGGAGATTCCTTTCAGTGTTGTTCATTACAACAAAACATCGTGGGGGAGGGGGGGTTGGTTAAACCTAATATGGTGTATCCATTGAGGAAGCAATTAAAATGACATTGAATAATATACAAGGATACGGGAAAGTGCTAACCATATATATTAAGTAAATAAAGGTTTAAAAGCAAACAGAGTATAAATGCATTTTGGTAAAAAAAAAAAAGTGTACAGTCATGAAAAAATAGAATGGATGCAAATATATGGAGGGGTTAACAGTGGTTCTCTTTGGGTTTTAGGAAACACCTGATTTTTAAACTTTGTTCAACTTGTCTTTATTTCCCAAATTTCCTACAGGAAATGTGCTATTTTGCAAATCAAAAAAACTCGAAGTCAGTTCCTCAAACTACGAAGGTTTAAGCAGTGACCGTACATGTAGCAGTGGATCAGCTCCCATGTTCTCACTGAAAAGCATCTCACGAGTAGGAATAGTGATGTCAGATCCGTGTGCCCAGGTCAGATCAGTGTGCCCAAACCAAACCGCCTGTGGTCCTGCACGCCCGTCGGGGCTGAGCATCAAGGGGGCAGGGTCTCCGGGCAGGGCGCGGGGACCCAGGGCTGTGGCGTGTTGCTGCTTCCTCCCTGCCTCACCCCCAGCTCCCGTCTGCAGGGGTCAGACCAGTCCTAGCCTTTCAGGAGGCCTGGTAACAGGCATCATGCACCTCTGTGGATGTTGCAGGTTGAGATGCTGAGGCTCAGAGAGACCAAGACTTGCCAGACTCACCAAGCTAGAGCGTGGGAGAGCCGGGTCATGGGAAATGCGGATGTCAGAGCCTGTCCAGCTGGGCCATTGAGCCGGGCTCTGGGTGCCGTGGAGTCAGTTGGCACCTCTCCACCAGGAAGGGTGGAGCCGTCCTTCCCTCCTTCTGGGAAGCTGTGCCTTTTGCCTGATTCCCTTATTGATTAAGACCCAGTGCACGCCCTGACAGCTCTCATCCTCAGAGCAGGGACTCTGGGTACCCAAGGCTCTCCAGAGGCCACCTCCGGCTTCTGCCTCCTGGGGTCCGGTTTGTCGCTGCTTTTCTGAGATGTCTTCACCTGCCGATGTGCTTTCCTTTGTTGCTTCTGCTCCGGGCAGGCTGGGCGCCCAGCTCCCAGTGCAGCTCACAGCTGGATGGCTGTGTGATGTGTGCCCAGCCACGCGGGGGGCTCTGGGGTGACTTGGCTCAGTGGGGGTGCCAGCTGTGATGCTCACCTCCTTGGGGCTTCCTTGGGCTTAATTGGAAAAGTGGCTAGGCTGCTGGAGAGTCGGCAGGGTGAGGAGGGGTGTGGGCCTGCGGCTGATTTGCCGCTCTATTTATTTTAATAGAAACGTGTGTGTGTGTGTGTGTGTGTGTGGTGTTCTGTGTTCACAAGCCTTGGAGGTGGATGGGGAAGCAATTGATAGCTGGAGAGTCAAAGCCACGCTCCCCAGGTTGTATGGCAGCAGACAGAAGGGCCAGCATGGAAAGAGCCTGCAAATATATATACCACCTTGACCTGGAAGCCAGCAGGGCTTCTTGCTGGCCTGAGTGTCCTGGGCCACAGACGGGTGGGCAGAGCATTCTGTGTCCTGGAGGACCCTGGAGGGGTTAACAGCGGCATAGGTGAGATGACTTCAGGTCCATGGTGGGTTCATATGAGACCTAACTCAAGGCCGGGGTGTAGGTGCCAAGAGAGTGGGTGTCAGTAGGGGTGTGAGAGGTCACAGGGGGCTCAGGAGACAGAGCCCTGAGTCCTAAGCACGGAAGTGTGAGGACGACTTGGACGGAAGGAGGGACATCCTCGTGTGAACGGTGGTCTCGAGCCCAGAGCCAGTGTGGGTGTCGAGGCTGCTGAGAAACCCGGGGTTCCAGGCTGTGCTGGGTTCTCAGAAAACCCTTCTGTTTTCACCAGCTGGGGCCAAGGTGCTGTTCCAGGAGGGTGGGGAGGCAAGGGTGGAGGGTTGGGGGTTCTCACGGGGATTCACTGTCTCGCCGTCTCTTGCTTTTGATTCCGTTGATGTGAAACTGTCCTGTGGGATTTCTGGGAGGAGAGGGAAAGGGGTTAGGATGGTCCCATCCTGCCCACTCTCCCCAACTGCCAGACCTCAGGGTTTTCAGAATATGTGAAGAGGAGGGAAAAGTTATGAGACAAAAAGACAAAGGGGAAAAAAAAACCCAAAAAAACGGGAGCAGATGAGGGAATAGGTTGGAACTCAAGAAGGATGCTTGGAGATGAGGGAGTGACTTTCAGCTCACCCCAAACTTTAAGCATGACCTCTCTTTACAGAGTGGACCTTTAAATGTGATGTGATGAAGATGAAAAAATTCAAGGAGTCTGAGACCACCCTTTACAGTTGTCCCTCAGTATCCACAGGGGTTGGGTTTCAGGATCCTCGGGATACCAAACTTCATGGATGCCCAAGTCCCTTGCAATCTTCCCTCCCCGGCCTCCGTATCCAGGGATGAACCTGCGGATACAGAAGGCTGACTGTATTTTCAATTGTTAAAACATTTACGCACCACCCTCCTTTTGCAGAGAGGACACTGAGACCTGGCCTGGTTAAGGCTCAGCAGGTAACACGGCTGGATTCCAAGCCTGGTGCGTTGTCTGCCGTGACTCCCCATCCGGCTCACCCCTCTTGGGTCTGGGTAACCTGGATGCCTGCAGGGTAGACCGAGGAGGCCCTGTTGGGATCTGGCACCATCTGCCTCCAGAGCAGCCTCCTGGCTTCCGGGGGGTCTTCAGAAGGATTTGGGGGAGCAGCTGGCGGGCAGTCGCCTTGTCCTCGGGGACTGGCTTGCTTCAGAACGTTCCCTGGGACAGGTCAGTGGGGGGATGCCACTGGCTCATGCTCGGAGAACTCAGTGCTGTGGTCCTTTCTGATCTCTCCATGACAGAAGCTACGTGCTCCTTTCCCCAACCTTCTGCTTCCTCCCAAGGAGACGGGAGCATCTGAAATGTCATATGTCTACTTGTTCATTGCCCCAAATACTGAGAATTGACAAGCGCAGGTCTCCAAGTTGAGAATTCAGAGTGGGCAAAACTGACCAGCTAGCTCCCTGTCCTCTCGAAGCTTCTATCTGGTGGGGGCAACAGATGGTAAACAAGGGAGTGAGTATGTAGTAAGGTGGGTCAGTGCAATGGGAGAATGGAAGTGGAACCAGGGGGTGGGGGTGGGGGAGGCCGGGCCCAGGGGTGTCTTTGTAATTAAGCTACACTGAAGCAGAGACAGAGTGCAGAGGAGAGGGTCTAGGTGGAGGCTTGGGAGGAACTGTCCACCCAGCAGGGGTCCTGAGGCTGGAGACGCGAGGTGTCAGGGGTAGCACTGGAACCAGGGTGCTGGTCCTCCAACCCCTGGGAAGTTTTGAGCAGAGGACTGACATGGTTTAGATGGAAACGGATCACTCCGGCCGCCTTGTGTGTGGCAATGTTGAAAGCACCTCCAGGAGGGCTGCGTGGAGGCAGTGATCCTGGCAAGGGTGGGGGTGCCTTGGATTTGGGTGGGAACAACAGAGGGGTTACTGGGCCATTTCTGCATACATTTTGAAAGTGGAACCAACAAGACTTGCTGATGTGTTGAACGTGGGGTTTGAGAGAAAAGAGGGGTGGTAGAATGACTTCCCAGGTTTTTGGTGTGAGATGGGAAGGCTTTCGGGAGGAGCAAACTCGGGAGAAACAAGAAGTGAGGATTTTGTTTGGGAAGGATGCCGGGCCATCCAAATGAAAAGTCCACCAGTCAGCAGGGTGATGGGTCTGGAGTTCAGAGAAGAGTTTTCTATGCTGAAGAAGAATCTTGGCAGTTGTCAGTGTCTTAATAAAATTGAAAGTGTGGGACCAAATGGGATCACCTGGAGAGTGAGTGTGGATGGAGAAGCTCTGAAGTCTGAGCCTGGAACTCCATGGTATTCAGGGGTCTGGGGAAGGAATTGGTCAACTTTTTCTTACAGGACCACATAGTAAATATTTCGGACTTTCCTGCAATGGCTCAACTCTGCCTTTGTAACACAGAAGCAGCCGCAGACAATGCATGAGCATGTGTGTGTGTGTGTTCACTTTATTTACAACAGCAGGCAGCAGCCCGAGGGCCACGTTTGCTGCCCCTGAATCTGGGCTGTGAAGATGAACCTGGCCTAGGAGACTGAGAGGGAGCAGCCCCCAGGGGCGGAGAAGAGGGGGACCCCAGAAGGAATGTGTCCTCAGAGACAAAGGGGAGTGTTCTCACAGGGAGGGAGTCAAAGTGCTGATGTCAGAGGAGGGTGGAGAACCAAAACTGGCCACTGGGATGCTGTGGGGACGGAGCAGAGCGAGTTGGAGGAGAGGTGCTGTGTGGGGCTGGGGGTTTCTCGCTTGCTCGGGTAGACAACTTCATGGAGGAATGTGGTGTGAAGGGTGCAGAGACGTGAATGGTTAAGTGTAGGGCTGTTTGGTCAAAGGAAGCCTTTTCCCTCTAACATGGGAAGGGTACCAGGATGTCTGTGCTGATGGAGATGGTCCAGTGGGGAGAGCAGAGGTGATATGGGAGAGGAGGCCCTGCTGGGCGATGGCCTGGGGGAGGAGTCGGGGTGCAGAGTGCAGCACCGGGCGTGGCCTTCGCTGGAGGCCGAGAGAGGACAGGCAGTCATCCTCAGAGGCACCGGGTGGGGGTTTGGAGGAGCTGGGGGCGGCGGGGACCTGGGGGATCATCCAGGGAGCTCACTCCGGTAGCTTCGTTTTCTCTGTGGCTTGGATCAGGAGCTGTAGCAGAGGAGGGGAGAGACCTTGGCCTGAGGTCTACAGAGAAAGACGCCCCCCTGCGCCCAGAGGGAGTGGACAGGAGACAGTGACCGAGAGAGGTTGAGTCTCTAAATCAGAAGGAGGTTTCTGCCGACGCTCCCACCGTAAGAGGGATCAGGTACCTTCTCAAGAGTTATGGACTGAATGGATGAGGCCAAGACGAAGGTGTGGATTGAGAGTCCTCAAGACCTAGTCTCAGATGCCTCCAGGCCTGGAGCTGTCTACCCAGGTGGCTCTTGTATGACTGTATTCTTTAAAAATTGAGATGTAATTGATGAATGAAATTATATGTTTCAGGCATATAGTGTAATAATTTAGTATTTCTAGGTATTGTGAAATGACCATCACAGTAAGTCTAGATAACATCCATCACCACTCGTAGCTAACCTTTTTTTGGGGTACAATTTCATTTTGAAGAAATGGAATGGCTTCCCTGGAGTTGTGACAATCCTCAAAATCAGACAGTTGTGGGAGGTGCCAAGAACCCCTTGGCCAGAGATGAAAGAGAGTTGAAAGGTGCTTCCTGCACATTTTCCCCTCTCCTCCTAAAGCTTTTGTGGGTTTTTTTTTTTTTTTTTTGAGACTTCCTAGTTTTTTTCCTCCATCTTCTGATAAAGCAGGAGGGAGATGGGAATGAATGGAAGAAGATTCCTCTCTCTAGTTTTTGCTTTAAGATGCATTGTTCTAGGGGAGAGAGGGAACCAACCCAGGTCACCTGATCTGGACATGGTGTTGGCTCAGGGTAGGCCGAGCTCTGGGTGTTTCCCGTTGTGTGTGTGTGTGTGTGTGTGGGTGGGTGGGGGGTGGTCTATGAGTCACATCCCACTCTTTGCAGACCCCATGGACTGTAGCCTTCCAGGCTTCCCTGTCCATGGAATTCTCCAGGCAAAAATACTGAAGTGGGTGGCCATTTCCCTCTCCAGGGGATCTTCCTGACTCAGGGATTGAACCTGGGTCTCCTGCATTGCAAGCAGATTCTTTACTGTCTGAGCCACCAGGAAAGCCTGTTAGGAGAGGGATTTCAGCCTTCCCCGCAGTTTGGGAAGAGGGAGATGCTGATATAACTGTGAAGACAAAGAGCATCATCTTCGTTCTCCTTAGGTGTCAGTCGGAAGAGAGATAGGCAAGCAGCCCAGGCAAGAGGTGGGATTGCAGGATGATCTGCAACTTTGGCAAAGTGAACAGTCCAGGTTCACAAACCAACAGGGGACCAGGGTGGAGAACTTGACCCAGACAGCGCTGTGGGGCTGAGGAGGGTCACAGCAGTGGGAGGGAGGCGGGTTTGCTCAGGGAGCTTTAGAAAGGGGACCTCCTTCACTGTCAACACGGCGGGGAAAGGCGTGGCCTCCAACGAAACCAAGAGCGGACAGGATGTGTGACTGGCCCTGAGCTTTGATCTTGTCTGTTTCTCTGACAGGGGCCTCTTCTTGGGTGGCAAAGGGTCCAAGATGTTGTGCTCACTTAGGGGATGTGGTCCTTTGTGGGGGTGATAAAGGCAGGAAGGAGTGTGGTTCAGGGCTCATCCAGGAAGAAAGATCTCCCGTCTTTTCTCCAGATCTTATTCCTGGAGGTCTATTTGAGATAAAGTAGAGGAGCTGGACGGAGAAGGCGATGGCACCCCACTCCAGTACTCTTGCCTGGAAAATCCATGGATGGAGGAGCCTGGTAGGCTGCAGTCCACGGGGTTGCTAAAAGTCGGACACGACTGAGCAACTTCACTTTTACTTTTCACTTTCATGCATTGGAGAAGGAAATGGCAACCCACTCCAGTGTTCTTGCCTGGAGAATCCCAGGGATGGGGGAGCCTGGTGGGCTGCTGTCTACGGGGTCACACAGAATCGGATACAACTGAAGTGACTTCGCAGCAGCAGCAGCAGAGGAGCTGGAAACATGGAGGCTTAGGGACCCCAAGGCGTCTCTGCAGACCCAACTCACATCGTCCCTGTGGCTGTTCCACACTTTAGTTTCTCCTGGTACCTGTGTGACCTCCTGGTACCCACATTGGAGCTTTCTTGTACGGATTCAGTGGAGTGTGAGCTGTAGCACATCAAACACAGCACTGTAATGCATCGAGGGCTCCAGGATGTCTGGGGAGTTATACAAAGTGATGATGGTCGTGGGAGTAGGTCTGTCTCTAAGCAGAAGCCAGGGGGGCCAGGGTAATGGACTGTGTTCAGGAAACACCAGGTGACAGATTCCAGGTGATTCCACTGCCGAGATCCTAGAGTGTTAGCGAAAAGGTCGGAATACCTGTTTGGGGATTTCAAAGCTTAAGCTCTTTCTCCCAGATACTGCTGGACAGGGTACCAGAGAAGAACCATGTAGCATTGCAAATTGTGCAGTGCCTTCGAAAAATAACCCTGGGCAGGAAACTCTGAAAAGCTGCAAGAACTGTAATATTGAGAGAGATTTGAGGGAAGCAAAAACCCCTGCAATGCTTAGAACAGCAGGAGCATGGATTTCTCATCCTAATCAAGTGATTGGTGGGAAAATCCTATCCATCTCCCTAACCTGAGCTGAATCAAGCAAACGATCGCTGTGAGTTGCAGAGTGAGCTCTGAGGCGGGTGTGAGGCTGGTTTATGATCCTGCAGAACTTTTCTGCAGCATGAATTCCTGGGCGAGCAGGTGACTTCAAAGGAGAAAATCTCCCCCATCCCGCTGGCCTTCCTTCCAGCTGCCAGTGCAGGCTCCTGGTAGGGTGGAAGCGTGTCCCCTGCCTGCCCAGGGCAGAGCCTCCTGGCTCCCAGCCTTTGAGGCTTTTCTGCCCATGGAGGGAGTCTGGCACACATTTCCCTGGGCCTCTGAGGAGTGGCCCTGGTGGGCAGATGCTGTCTTGACTGTGAACTTGAACGCCATGGAGGAGGAGCTATCTGGTCAAGAGATATTCCTATCCCTGTGAGGAGAGACATAGGGGTTCCTCCCTCTGCCTCCTGCAAAGAAAGGAACAAATGGTCCAGGAGAATCGGCCCTTGTGGAAGAGCTGTGCTTACAGGCTGGGCTAGGGTTTGGGTGCTACAGAGTTGACCCTTCTTTGACTGGGAAAGGATATTTCTCACTCGAGGTTCAGTTCAGTTCCAGGGCATTCTGACTGACCTCATGAGGGCTCAGGTGAAGTCAGTTTACAGTCTTGTTAATGTAGAGAGGAGACCCTGTGTCATCCTTGAGTTGGGGGGAGACAGGGGCCTGGGTTGGGCTGAGGCTCCAAAAGCTGAGGGTGTGAATCTTCACACAAGCATGGAGTGTCAAAACATCCGAAATGCTGAGGGCTGTTTTTCTATATACACACACAAAGAATAAATTTACTCCAGTTCTGAGAAAAAGAAATACAGGGGCTACAAACACATGAAAAACAGTTTGACTCCATGAATACAGCATAATAGAATAGTCAGATGGGTGGGCTTTGGGCTCTGACCCTGGCTCTGAAGAAGGCTGTCTTTGTGGAAGTCACTTAATTGGGCCTCAGCGTCCCCCTCTGTAGAGTGAGGTTGAGGGAGCCTGTCTTCCACGGATGCGGTGTGAGGGTAAGGGGAGGCATTCAAGTCGAGCCCTGACTGCCAATACAGTACGTTCCCTACATACGAACCTCTAGGTTACAAGCTCTCAGAGAAGTGAGTGTGTGTTTGCACGTCCAGGCGTGTGCGTTCGCTCCCGCGTCTGCTGTACGTTGTCATGTGTGTGCGTTTCCTACAAGTGGTTGTGCTTTTGTGTACTTTCCTGTGTAGACTACAGTGGTACGGTATCTTTATTTCAAGTCCAGGATTTCTGGAAGCAAGTGTAAAGGCAGCAGTGTATAGCCGATTCTGTTAGTTGGGTACTTTGTGGACTTACGAACAAATTGGACTTATGAACTGGCTTTTGGAACAGACCTCATTCATATGTAGGGGACTTACTATAATAACAACAATAAAAATGCTAATTAAAATGGCAATGAGATGCGCTTTTTTTCAGCTATAAAATTACTAAAGTTTCAAAATGACATTGCTCGGTGTCACGGAGGTATAGTAGATTGTCTAAGTCCTGCTGATAGAACTATAATTGGCACAATCTTTCTGGAAAGCATGATTTTGGGGGAGGGTATTTTCATACTTTTGATTTACTTCTAGGAGTCTATACAAAGGAAATAATCAGAAATTTGGGGATTTATTAATTTGATAATTATTATAATTATCATAGAAATAATAAAAGTTACAGTAAGAACATGAGCTCCAGTAACCCGAGGGGACCAGGTCCTAGCCCTGTTTCAGAAGGATTTCCTTGTGGACCAGATCTGATGTGGTTTTCCTGGAAGCTTGTAGATGGCTCTGCATGTATCCTCTGCTAATCAGAAATAGGTGTGCACAAAATTGTTCAGTGCGATGCTATTTATCTTTCTGAAAACACTGGACTCAACTTCTCCCACTAGCAGGGAGCTAGTTAAGTGAATAAAGACACATCCATACAATGCAGTCATAGGCAGTCACATAAAAATATTTGAAGAATGAAAATGACAGGAGATAATGCTGATGAAGCTGTATGTTAAATATCTTCCAAACTGGCTAATGAAATGTGTGTGTATGTGTTTATATATATGAAGACATGAATAAAATATACCAAAATGCTGAGACAGTCTTTCTGCATGGTGAGATTATGGATGATATTTGTTTTCCTCTTAATGTTTTTTTCCTACAGTTTCCAAATGTCTTACAGTGAGCCTTTATTAATTTTTATCATAGAAATAATAAAAGTTACAGTAAGAACATGAGCTCCAGTAACCCGAGGGGACCAGGTCCTAGCCCTGTTTCAGAAGGATTTCCTTGTGGACCAGATCTGATGTGATTTCCCTGGAAGCTTGTAGATGGCTCTGCATGGATCCCCTGCTAACCCCTGGCCCATCAACATGGACCAAACAAATGTTTTGGGGACAGAAAGAAACATTTTGGAACAAAGAGGCAGGGGTGGGTATGTGATGAAGACAGTGAGAAGCACAGTGGGGAGCTATTCCCTGAAACCCAACAGCTTCTGAGAAGCCACAGACACAGTGACAGCCAGTGTCTTTAGTCACTGCCAAAAAGCCATGACCGGCCTGGGACAGGCTGCCCTCTTGCCTGGCCATTGCCACCAGGAAGCCAGGAAGAGGTGTCTGCAAAGACGCGGAGCTGCCTCTTTATCAGTGATGGGGCAGGGGATGATGGGAACTGAGACCCCAGGAGGGATGCAGGCAAACACTTGCAGAGGCAGTGAGTCCAGGGCGCCAGTGGCTCCCAGGACACAGCTGTCCTCAAGCTGGTCATGTTACAGGGTCTCACCTGCTGGTCTGTGCATGCTGGGGAATGGGCCACACGAACGGGGTAGTTGTAGATTCTGTAACTTATGAAATATACCAATGGAGCTGGCTGTTTAACAGAAGCGATGCTTTTATTCAACAAATGCCTTTTGAATGTAACCTGCCTGGTCTCAGGCTAGGTGCTGGGCGTTCCCCAGGTGAATAAAGCCTTTGAGGAGCTTACTCTTTTTCTGCACATTGGACGACCAACTTAGTTCTGGTTTGTATTTCAAAAATCTGGATTTTTTTTTTGAATATTGGTTTTGCTTAAAGTAGGACATCGTTGCTTTCGGTCTGTGAAATATTGTAGAAATAGTGATTTTTTTCCCTTTTAGTACAGATGTCCCAAGTGTTATGTAAGTTTAAATATTTTTCTTTAATTCATCCTTAAGACAGCTCTGGGAGATGGGAGCAGGGAGGCAGTGTTGCCTGCCTTCAAGTGTGGAGCGGAGGATGGTTTGGACTTGAACTGTGGCAGTACTGAGAACCTTCTGGAATAGCTCTGGACTCAGTTCAGGGGTGTTGCCTCTCATGATCGAGTCGATGGCCACTGGCCACTTGGAGGGCCTTCACTGAGGAGGCGCTGGGTTTTCAGCCTTTGGAAAACCATTCATTCATTCCCTTCACAACTTCTTGAAATGTGAAAAACACAATGGCTATTGTGTTATTCTTTCCTTACACCAGGTGCCAGAATCCGGTTCCCTGAGATCCTCAGAGGCACGGATTATGTTTAGCAAATGTAAATTGTATCTTTTGTAAAGATGCAGCCTTCCACGTGTAATATGTTGTGACTTAGGTTCTTCCTCTCTGCTTTGGAATGAGCCCAGATGTTTTGCTTCTTTTAAAGATCTGACATGACCATGGCCGGCTCTATAAATAGTACCAAACATCAGCTATAATGCTGGTGTGAGGCTGATTTTTTTTTTCCCTGCCACCCACTGAAAGTCTTGGGAGAAAATTCTTTCTCCACACACACACACATTTGAAGTTATATTTAGACAGAAGTAGAAAGCTTAACTGTGTTCAGACACGTATGGGTGTTTGCTTCTTTTGTTTTTTTTTAGGAATTAGGTGACACAGAGTTAAAGACATTTCAACAATAACAGAAAACAAAAGGACTTCCCAAATATCTACTCTGTACAAGCACAGCATTAAATTAAATCAGTTCCTGGCATCAGAACGCACAGTCCAGCAAGAGGGCAGCTTTATAAGAAACTAATTGTACCACCAGGTTCCCTGCGCAAAAAATGCGAAGAGATACCTTTTATAAACTCCTGGGGACTTCTCTCAGCTGCACAGAGGCTTTCTCACAGCTGTATTAGTTTGCCAGCACGATGATAACAGAGGGTCACAGACTGAGTGGCTTGAACCAGAGACATGCACCGTTTCCAGGCTCTGTGGGCTGGAAGTCCAAGTTCGAGTTCAAGGTGGTGGCAAGGTTGCTTCCTCCCATGGCTGTGAGGGATAGATCTGTTTGGACCTCTGTCCTTGGCTTGTAGAGGCCACCATCCTCCCTGGGGCTCTTCACACTGTCGGTGTGTCTGGCATTGTGTCCAAATATCCCCTTTCATAAGGACACTATTTTTCTTAGATTAGAAACCACCCTCATGGCCTCATTTCGGTGTGATTGCCTCTGTTCATGCTCTTCTTTCCAAGCAAGGTCATGTTCTGAGGGCCTGGAGTTAGGATCTTATTTGAGTTTGTTACAGGGGTGGGTTTAGCACCATTGAATCCTGACAACAGTCTTTTTATCTTGGGCAATAACTTGCCTTAAGCCATCCCAGAAAACCAGATTGAGAATATGTCCCCTCACTAAGGAGTGAATTTCCACAATTCACATTATTTTCTTTTTTTTTTAGTGTTTATTTTTATTTATTTGGCTGCACAAGATCCTAATTGTGTGTGGCATGTGGAATCTAGTTCCCTGACCAGGGACTGAACCTCGGCCTCCTGCATGGGGAGCTTGGACTCTTAGACCGTGCACCACCAGGGAACTCCAGAACATTACTTTTGAATTTGACCCCATGAACCACATCCTGTTTCCTGGCGCCAAACCCAATTCCTCTTCTGTGAAACAGTGGAGAACGCTCAGCGCACCACCCCCACCCCCACTGGGTCTAGGGGCTTAGAAGTTGTCTTCACGGACAAGACACATCCCTCTTCTCTGTCCCACAGATGTTTTGGCCTCTTCATGGTGCAGAACTCTCCCATTGCAGCCTGACCCTTAGCTCCTACAGGGAGGGAAAGCCTTGGCAGGTGGGTGGCGGGGGGCAGGGGGCTGTCCTGGTCCAGGTGGGGGCACAGGAGGCCAGTCAACACATCCTGCATCCTTCCTTCTCCACCGTGGCCTGATCAGCCCCAGGTCCTGTGGGCAGAACTTGTGCGGTCCAGGGAACAGGTAGAGCGGAGGGCCAGCATTCAGCCCCAGCCTGGCTGCATCCGTAGCTGAAGTCTTGACTCTGCCACTTCTCAGCCACTCCTCCCTGCCCAGGGAAGACACTGCACACCGCTCACATCACCCTCTTTGCCCACTCTGCTTCAGAACTTGGAAATCCCATAGGAAATAACGGGTATTTTCATTGCCCATGGGAGACGGCCAGCACCAGTAAGCTGACCTCCAACTCTCTTCAGACGCACGCTTATTCATTTCTTTTTAGCCAGTGGGCTGCCAGCCCCAACAGGTTAGGCTCTTTTGAATACTTTTTAGACATAAGCTCCTCAGCTGCCTCTTTTCACCCTCTGCCCTTGTCCCAGACACGTTCAGGGTGATGTTTGGGTCCGCCCCTCCGAGCACGCTGCAACTTACATCCACAGCCATCACGGGAGGGGCTGATGCTGGGCTGGAAAAGACCAACGCAGGGAGTGTAGATACATCTGGACGAGAGGTTTAACGTGGGCTCTGGGCAGGAGGGAGCCAGGGGTCCATTAATGCTTGTTCAGTAGGAGACTGGGATTCCTCTGGGGAAGGTTAAGAATCTGAAGCCCAGGAACAGAGCCTGGTTTGACACAGAAATAAGACTTTAGCTTCTCTCCCAGCCATCCTAGTCCCTCCCTTAGAGGCTGGGAAGTTGTATTGGCCAGTTCTAACTTGGCACTGGTATATTTAATGCTTCGAGGGCAAGTGGGTTTGAGGTCTTTATCTTGGTTCTTCCGTCTGCTCTGCTCTTGACATGCCGAGCAGTGCAGATGGAAAATCCTGGGGGAAAATGGCTAGAGAGGAAGCAATTCTCTCCTCCTGAGTTATGAACAGAGATACCACCAGCTTCTCCAGCCTTGCTCTCTGAGATAAGCCTGGTCTGAAGCCACATCCGCTGTAGCCCAGTCCAGTGCATTCAGGCTTCGAGTTAAGGAAAGGCGGTGGGCCACTGATTGCACAAAAGTGCCCACAGAAAAGTTTCCAGAGCCAAGAACCATTCATGTGCAAAAGTGGAACCTTCTGCAAATTGTATGTAAATGAGGTAGGCTCAGCTGGCTTGGAGAGGGCAACAAATGACACCGGTAAAGAGGACTTACGTAGTTTTTAATCTGGGATGAGAGTGAAGGCAAAGCACAGGAAAGACACGCTTGTTAGCTTGGGGGGAGTTCTTCTCTGGGGGGGCAACCGGGGAACTGGCCCCCGATTGTAAGATTGGAGCAGGTGTATCATTCCAGCTTGTCTGTTCTTGTCGTTTAGTCACTAAGTCATGTCTGACTCTTGCAACCTCACGGACTGTAGCCCACCAGGTTCCTCTGTCCAGGGGATTCCCAGGCAAGAATACTGGAGTGGGTTGCCATTTCCTTCTGTAGGGGATCTTCCCGACTGAGGGATTGAACCCCAGTCTCCAGAATGGGCATGCAGATTCTTTACCACTGGGCCACCTGGGAAGCCCAGGTATCATCCCAGATATGAAGCAGAACACTGTTAAGGAAGATGCTGAAGTTCGCTCCCACCCCGAGGTCTTCTCTGTGTACCTTGTGCTCATTCCTTCAAAAACAAACCAGCAATAAGCCTGTACCATTCACTCTCCTTATCTTCAGGTGGGCCCAGAATGTAGCTCTCAGTCCTTCAGAGGTTCGTTTCTTCCATAGAGTGCTGAGAGATGATGATCTTAACTGTGGACATGTCAGGCACACTCATATAGATCCTGCACTGGGTCAGACTGCTTCTTGGTCCAGAAGAACAGCCAAACACAGACACGCTGTGCATACCTCCTACTTATTCAGAAGAGTGCCGATGCCACAGAAGAGACCTGAATGTCCCTTATGATGTAGACTTGGAGACAACACACGTCAGATGACCAGAGGACGGGGAAGGTGCAGTGGGGTACAGGAGGGTGCCGTGAATGTGCAGAGGAGCGGATGATCATTGGTGGAGGTAAGAGCAGGTGGCAAGTGCAAGGGCAAGAAGGTCAAACCAGGGACAGTTAGTCTAGGAGGTTAAAGAGGGGGAAGGATCAGTTGGTGGCCACCAGTTTGTGAAGTAGGTATGCATGGCAAATAGTCTCAGTTTGTGTTTCTATAAAACAGAAGTGGCTGAGGGGAAGCCCTCCCTCTAGCTCATCACAGAATCCTTACAACCCTCATCATCAGAGTCCTCTCCTGGACCTCACAGCTGTGGCTTTGTTACAGAGCAGAGTCAATTACGATTCCATGTTGGATCTATTTTGTTTAACCTTGCTTCCCATTGCTTTGGTTCCCTAAAAGAATACGGTCCATACACAATGACCTGCCTCAGGGAACCCTACTCCTCTGCCTGAATATTAAATGCAAATGCCTTTGTTCAGGACCCTGTCCACCTGTGGAAGAAATTGACACGTCCCCTTCCTGAGGCCAGCCATTCTAGGAGTTATTTTCAAGATTAATGGCCTTTTGACTTTACTTCCCCACCCCTGTTTCTGATCTATAAAGAACCTGGCATCCAGACCCCGATAAGATGGTTATTTTGAGACATTAGTCTGCCATCTTCTTGGTCAGCGTGCCTTCCTCTCTTGGATTATTAGTCTGCTGTGCTGCAAGCAGAGTGAGCCTGGGCTTGGTTATGGCTCCGGTGCACCCAAGTCAGTGTTCCCTGCCCGCTGCTTGCCTTGTACCTGATAGAACCACCTCTCATCTCAGCAGCCCCTTCACTGGCTTAAGACATACCATTCTCCTCCACCTAAGGCCCTCCCACAGCTCTGCAGGTTCAAATCCTTCCCAGCCTTCAGTGAGATGTCACGTCCTCTGTGGAACTTGCCCTGATCTTCTCCTGTTCCTGGCTCTAAGGGATGCTTGGAGTCACTTATATGTACTTTCCTTAATTATCCCCTACAACTTAGTAGTAAAATATTGATTGAGGAGTTACTATGTACTAAGCAGTACTCTCTGCACCTTAGATAAGTCAATGAATAAATCAAAGACTTCTGCTGTTGCTGCATTAGTGTTCTAGTTAGGGAAAGCAGATAGTGAATAAAATGTTAATACATAAATAAATCATAAAGTATTAGAAGATGTTAATGGTTATGGAAAAAAGGAAAAAGAGAGTGGAAGAAGGGGAGTTGGGAAGGCTGATGTGAGGGGAGAGTATTGGGTTGTAATTTTTAAGAAGGTGGTCTTTAGATAGGCCTCCTGTGGAGGGTGATGTCTGTGTGGAAGGTTACATCTGTGCAAAGGCTTGTGCAAAGGCTTGTGCAAAGGCTCTGAGGTGATAGTGCAATCTGGGAACAAGGAGGCCAGTGTGGTTGTAATAGAGTGAGAAGTGGAGAGAACAGGAAATAAAATCAGAGAAATGATGGGGGATGGGGTGGGGTTTGTAGGCCATCTTAAGGACTGAGGGAGACAAGGAGGATTTTGAGCCACAGAGTGATCTGATAAGATTTATTTTCTCAAAGAATCAAGCTGGAAGCTGTGTTGACAACAGAGGGAAGAAGGTGGACACAGAAGACCAAACCAGAGGCTCCTGGCTGGTCCAGTTGGCCTGGGCTGGCATGGAACTGATGAAAAGTGGTCAGAACTGTGTATGTGTTTTGAATTTTATTATCAATGAAAAGGTTGTGATAGAGAGGGCAAGGAATGAAGGATGCATGTGAAGATTTTGGCCTGAACAATTGCAAGGCTGCAGCGTCCATCACCAGGGATGAGAAAGGCTGGGGTTGAGGGGATGCGGTGGCGGGTTGGCTCGCTTAAGTGAGGGGCTTTGAGTTGGTCCTCGTTGGACTGGAAACTACTTGGAAGGAGGCTCGCCTTGGCATTGTCCATTTTGGCTGTCTCTTTTGGGACTCAGGAGTTGTCGATCACTGATAGATGGACTCTATTTCAGAAACTGTTCTGGTCGCAAAGAATTCCTGTGTTGGGAAGACACTGGTTGACTTCCGGTGACTGTTCAGGTCAAATCTGTCCATCTGCTGCCGGTCCAGCTGGGCATTTTGCTTCTTCATCATCACCCAAAGATTCAGTGATGGGTCTCCTGTAGAGTGGGGTTGTTTGCTGAGGGTTTGATTTTGGGTGGGTTAATCTCCTGAGCCACCAGGACATTTGATAGAAGCAGAGAACCTTTTCTTGGAGCTAATCTTTTCTTTCCTTAGTCATTATCACACCTAATGAAGATGATTAATTGGTGTTAATTGGCATGCCGATGGAGTGTGAGTTCTACTACAAATTAAATGTTCCTTTGGATTCTGGAAGCTAGAGTGGGAGATAGGGAGGCAGGAAGGGCTTTCTCTGTGACCCCAGGCTTCAGAGAGTTCTGGTTAGATTAGCTTTCCCACTTGGTTGGCAGAGAGATCTGGCTGAAAATTTACTCATGGGGGCTGCTTAGTTAAAGTAGACCCAGTGGGGTTGTCCCAGTGATGGGAATAGGTTGATGTTGAACCTGATTGTATCTGTGTCATCGCAAGAGGGGACTCTTCATGCCACAGATGCTTAAGGAACATCTACTCAGTACCAGCCACCAGGCCAGAAGAAAGGATGCCTGCTATACACCACCTGTTGTTAACGACCCGTCAACCAGAAGAGACAGATGTGAAAGCAACCAGAGGTCAAGCTGGGGCTTGGAAGAGAGGTCTGTTGCCCAGCTGGACCTGGAGGGGTTTTCTAGAGATGACGGTGTTGAGTTGTACGGGTAAGGATGTGAGTTGTATGGATAAGGATGTGCGGTACTTCTCCCAGATAAAGCAGGAAGGCCGATTCTGGCAGTTAGGACCAGCATGATATGGGAGGTGACCCTGAAGAGACATGGATCAGCCGTGAAGACCCTTATAAGGAGTCAACTTTAAGCCATAAGGAACAGTTAGATAGTAAAGATTTTCAAGTAGAAGAAGGATATAAATTAATGACCGGGTCCTGGACTCTAGAGTGGCATGAAAGATTGGAAAGATGGGATTGTGGAGTCAGAGAGACAAAACGCTTTCACCATAGTCCTGGCAGGAAGTGGTGGTGGCCAGAATTAGGACCATAGTGATGGAGACTGATGGAGAGGAATCTGTACCTTTCTGCACCCAGATTACTGATGACTTTAAAAACTACTGTGTAGTGATGATGAAGGGCTTTCCTGGTGGCTCAGCGGTAAAGAACCCACCTGCAATGCAGGAGCTGTAGGAGACATGGGTATGATCCCTGAGTTGAGAAGATCCCCTGGAGGAGAGTATGGTAAGACACTCTGGTGTTCTTGCCTGGAGAATCCCCCCTCTTGCCTGCAGGGTTACAGTCCATAGGGTTGCAAAGAGTCAGACAGGACTGAAGTGACTTAGCAAGCCCTCATGCGCAATGATGATGATGGCTTTTATAAGACACTTTCCTCCCTTAATCCTTCCGTCCGCTCTCTGGAAGGTGGGCACTGTTAGGAGCTCATCCTGTAAGTGAGAGAAACAGGCCAGGATTTAAATAAGCTGCCCAGCCTCTCACACAGCCAGGGGTCCGGCTGCCCTTCACCATGCGCGGTGACTGCCTCCGGGGTTGGGAAGAGCATCTCATCTCATGGATGAAGAGACTGAGGAAGAGAGACAGCTCTTTGGGGGACTGAGGGGAGGGAAGAGGCCAGCCTGGTTTTGAGGACCCTCATATCTAGGGGGCTTTGGAAACACTGCCTGTGGGTCCACATATTCCTGTAGCATCTGGGGTGGAAGCTGGTGAACAGAGGTGTGTGGGTGTGGGCGTCTGTGGAAAAGGGCCTTCTATGTGAGAAAGTGCAGTTCAGGTCCCAGCCGCATCCCCTTTGCTGAGTCTGCAGTGGGAGCCGAGGTTGGTGGTGAGAACAGAGTGCCCCCATGCCCCCCACTCCCCCACCCCGCCCCGTGTGCCTGGCGTCCCCAATTCACACTGACCACCACCATCCCATCCTCACAGCCCCGGGGTGAAAGCTCAGGCGGTCTAGTGGAACTGAGATTGTCTAAAACAGCTAAAATGGGAGAGAGAGGCGGGAGGACGCCTGATCTCTTAAAGGTCCTGCTTTCCTGACTGCGGTGAAGGTGAACTGCTGGAAGGCTTCTGCGGCTCCCTTGCAGGTGGTGGCGGGGTCTTTCTTTGACCGAATTCTGTGTGTTTGCGTCTTCCAGAGGCAGAGGGCTGTCCTTGGCTGTGTCCCTGGATGGCCTGGCTTTCTCCTCACAGGTCAGGCGGGTAAGGAAACAACCTCTTGAGGAGAAAGCCTTTCGTCTAGAGCGGGCCCCTGGGGCTTCTCTGTAAAATGAAGGACTTGACTCTTCAAGGACGGGTGAATATTTGGGGGTCTCTGCCTCCCCCTTCCCCCACAGCTAAGGGCCATGTTCCTTGACTCTGTTTGGGACCCCACCCTGCTTCAGGCCATCCGGGAGCTACTGTGGAGCTGGGAACATCACCCGGTCACCGGGAAAGGTCGTAGCAACAGCTTCCGGCGACTTATTTTCATCTTGGATCATGTTCTAAAATAGCTTTATTTCTGAGAGCCATTAAGCACTGATAAGTAGGCATTTGGGTCGACAGAAAACAAATAAGGAGCAACATTAACATTATCTTTTCTGTGCACATGTGCCGGTGTGTCCAGGGAGGGCTGGCTGGGGCCTGGCTGGCCCGTCAGGTGACTCTGGGCGGTTTCCCTGGTGGGCCAGTGGCAGCTCGTCCCTGCACACTGCGGCTGCCCCCTTTGTCATCCCGAAGGCTTCTTCATCCAAATCTCTTTGTCACCTTCTGTGGAGGTTTTTTTTTAACCTCTCAGTGCTTTAGAGACTGAGGCTTATTGGTACTGACGGCCCCTGATTATGTAAAATCCTGGAGGCCACAGTTTCTGCTGTGCTGGTCCAGGGAGAGTTCAGCTGGCTGGCCCCTGTTGTTGGCTCCGGTGTCTTGGGCTCTGAGGGCCGCATGAAATGGCAAATCCCCCCCTTCAATTGTAAAACAGTCCACAGAAGCTCAAGATGGGCAAAATCCCCTTCGCTCCTCTCCCCATGCCCCGAACCCAGCAGTGGCCCCTATCCTCAAATGCAAGGCCAGTTCTCTGACCGTAGTCTTCTCATTTTTAAGCACAGGGGTGTTGCCCTATGAGATGGGGCCAGGGTTTGCCTTCCCAGGAGGAGGGCTTTGAGGACACTCGGGAGCAGTTAGCAGGTTGTACAGGGGCCTCCTTGTCCACGGCGGGAGGGCTTGGCAAGGGGGAGACTGGATGGGGATCGGTGTTACCTAGCAACAGTCACATCCTGCCACAGGTCTGTGGCTGGAGGAAAGATGTCTCCACGGGCACGTGGAGGGAACTCCCTGAGCCTCTCCCTGAGCTGGGGGGGGGGTGGGTGGCTCTCGGGGTGATCTGGGGCCCGCCTGCAGAGTCCCTCACTGTGGGATGTCTTTCTTGCTCCTGCACACGGTGTGTGCACATGTGTGTGTGTTTCTGTGTGCTCACGTGCTTGGTCCACTCATGAGGACGGTGGTGGTGATGGGAGTGCAGAGGCCGGGGAAGCAGCAGCTCAGTTCCTGGGGTTCCAGAGGGTTCCAGACATCCCGGAAGGTGCCCATCACTTTCAGGTACACACCTTCCTCTTGGGCTGACTGCTGCAATGATCACATTTGCCAAAACTGGCCCAAGCTGGCCCTGGTTTCAAACATTCTGTTTTGCATTCCACCACATGGCATGCCTTTTTTCCCCCTGAAAGCCCAACATTAAGATGGATGTCTTTCACATTAGGTTTTTCTTTTTTAAAGAAATCTTGCCCTTTTATTAATACATAGTCAAACAGATACAAAACATTGTATACATTTTTTAAAAAAAGATAAACAATGTCTAGTCCTCAGAGGACTTGATGGCATTATTTGTCACACATTAGTTACCTTGAATTCATTTGGTAATATGTTTGCTAATTGTCCTTAGCATTGGGGTTTAATCTGAGCTGAAAATATTTAGGAGTCTAACCCATGAGTCTTTTTATCAGTCTAGACATATCAGGGGGGCAGTTTATCACATCTTTTTCTGAGGACACTTCCTGGATGGAGGCAGAAAGAGCATGAGGGAGCTGGGCCCCTAGGGGAAGGGCAGGTTTCTGAGGCAGAAGCTGAGAAGGGCCATAGGAGAGGGATCATCCACACTCAGCCTTGTCCCCGGCCGGATGGTAAGCCTCATTTACCCTGGGAGACTGAGTACACCCTTGGTGATGTTTATTGCTCCGAGTCTTGGTCTGGAATCTCTTTATCTATCTGTTTACTTATTTATTGAGTTATAGTTGATGTATAGTATTATATAAGATACAGGTGTACAATATACTGATTCACAATTCAAAAGGTCATATTCCACTACAGTTATTATAAAATATTGGCTGTATTCCCCACATTGTACAAAAATATATCCTTGTTGCTTATTTTATCTTTTCAATTTTATTGAAGTATAGTTGATTTACAATGCTGTGTTAATTTCTTCTGTACTAAAACATGATGTGTATGTGTGTGTGTGTGTGTGTGTGTTGTGTAAATTGTCTGTCATGAAATGTTGAATATAGTTCCCTGTGCTATACAGTATGAACTTGTCTTTTGTAGCTTGGTGGTAGTGGTGGTTTAGTTGCTAAGTCATGTCTGACTCTTGTGACCACATGGACTGTAGCCCACCAGGCTCCTCTGCCCATGGGATTTCCCAGGCAAGAATACTGGAGCGGGTTGCCATTTCCTTCGCCAGGGCATCTTCCTGACCCAGGGATCGAACCTGCATCTCCAGCATTGCAAGCGGATTCTTTACTGAGCGAGCCACCAGCGAAGCCCCTCTTGTTATTTTATCCATAATGCTTTATACCTCTTAATCCCTTACCTGTACCTTGCCCCTTGCCCCTTCCCTCTCCCCACTGATAACCATCACTTTGTTCTCTAGATCTGTGAGTCTGCTTCTTTTGTGTTCGGGCATCTCTTTTTCATGTCGTTACTCTACAAACCCTTGCTTCCTCCCCTCCCCAACCTGTGCAGCTCGGTGGAGGTTCTGAGAATTCCCCATCCCTTGCTTTTGCTATTTCTGGATACAAAGGTGGAGAAATACGGTGTTTCTCCGTTGTTCTCAGTTACCTCTAATTCTGTTTGTACTCTTAGGAGAGGGTCGAGCAGATCTCTTGAGACATCCCTTCTCTTTATCATCCTGTTTACCCGCCCTAAGACATCCTTCAGCAAATGGTGCAGCTACTTCTGTGAAAAAGAAATTCTTGCCACGTGTCTCTGTGGGGCAGTAAGACGTGAGCTCGGGCTTCACCTGACAGTGGTGAATGCATTCACATTCCCAAGGAGTGTGGAAGTTTCAAGATGAGCCATCTCAGCCTCCACCAACATCCTTGGAAGGTCATGGGCTTGCTTTACACACAGGGGAGCTGGTCAAGGGAGGGAAAGGGGAGATGGTACAGCAGACAGGAGCTCCTTCTTGGAGAGAGTGTCTCTTAAGCCTGGTTTGCTCCAGAATCCTTTTCCTTAGCCTGGAAAGAAATCTCCTCTTGATTTGCAAGACCACAGTCTAGACCCACTTCTGCTGTTGCTTTTTGAGATGTGCGGTAATAAAATTGGCTTTATTCAGTCCATGCTGCTGCTGCTGCTAAGTCGCTTCAGTTGTGTCCGACTCTGTGCGACCCCATAGACGGCAGCCCACCAGGCTCCTCTGTCCCTGTGATTCTCCAGGCAAGAATACTGGAGTGGGTTGCCATTTCCTTCTCCATATTCAGTCCATAGGTGCATTCATTCAGTTACTCAGCATTAATTTTTTTCAGCCATCTATTATGTGCCTGATGTCGGAGGGATAAACACGTGTCACAAATGATCTATAGGTCTAAGAATCCATCCTCTGTCTGGGAGGGGGACGACTGACATATCCTGATGAATTCAGAGGCGTTTAGCAGCACAAGACATGGATGAAATTAAGCAATTAACTTCTAGGGGAGGATAATCTTCCCTTCTGAAATTAACCAGCCTTCTTCATTTTTTACCTTGTGGGAAGATTGGAAAGATCCTCAAGGAAGGAGATGGAAAGATTAGGGAAAGAGATCTGGTGAGAAAGAGCCAAGGGGCCGGGCTGTCTCCCCCAGGAGAGGAGCTGGGGAGGACTCTTGCTGACATCTGTTGCAGTGTGGAGTTGTTCAGTGAGTGCTCCTGCATTGTTCTCCAGTTTGCTTAAGAATAAGGCTGTAACAATACTCTGTGCTGTTTTTTTTTTTTATTGTCTACCTCACACTGGATTATATGAAAAGCTGTATGCACATTATTCACTCACACTTTTTATTACTGAGAACAGTGTGGCAGTTACAGTCTAGGCACGAAGATGAATAACACTAAATTTCTGCTCCAGTGGAATTTGGGGATCATCTCATTTTGTCCTTTTAATAACTATGGCGGGGGGTGGTCAAAGTTTCTGGTCTTTTATAGAGAATGAAGCTGACACTAAAAGAAGTTAAGTAGTTTAGCCAAAGTCAAGCTGGAGGCTTAAATCCAAGTCCCATATTATGCTCTTTCCCCATGGGCAAAAAAGAATCCCCAGGGTACCGGGACCCAGGTAAGAGACATCAGCCAACCGGTGAATATTTACTGGGAGGCTTGTCTATGTTCAGTAACATTATTATGTAAGAGATTGACATTATGCAGGCTGATGGTGTTTCATAAGAGGAGCAGACTTTCTTGGTGAAGGTGAGGCTTGAGCCAGACCTTCTAGAAGCTTCAGTGGTTCTTGTGGGGCTAAAGGGAGGGCCTTCCAGTGAAAAGGAATGACGCAAACATATTAGAACAGACAGGGGACGTGCATGAGCCTGGTAAGAGTGAAGAAGAAATCCATCTAGAGGATTGGATGGGTGGAGCAAAGCCATCTCGAGGGGGTATGAGGGCGGGAGGGTGTAATAGGTAAAATCTGATTTGGTGTAATAGATAAACGTGCAGACTTTTAAATAGGCAGCTGCCTGTGAGCAATGGCATTTGGTCATTCATCAGGGTGAACAGAATAGATTAGGTAGCGAAACCTGGAGCCGGGCAGTGCCTACTTTTGATGGCTGTGGAGAAGGATGGACGCACCTTCCACCCATTCTCCTTCTCAAGGTCAGTGTGAAGCCTTAGAGCTCGTCGGTTGCTTAGGGACAGGGGTTCTTAGTGATCACTGCTTGAAGCTGGGGAGAAGGACAGATCCTATCAGATGCCCTTGGACTCTGTTCTGTTGATGATCTAACCCAAACCCTTTTCCTGCTTCTTGTCCTGGCCCACACCGAGGGCACAGTCTGTGATTACAGGGCTGAAAGGAGTGGTGTCCTGAGATAACCACGGGATCACCCTCAGGCAGTGCGGGCAAGAAATGAGCTGTTTTCCCCCTTCCCTGTGGTTTTGGAGCAGAGCTGAGCTGCCCCTTCAGGCAAGAGTCCCAGAGCTACCAGAAGCTGCAGATGGAGACCCGAAGTGGCCACCTCTTGTCACAGACGTTCCTAAGCTGTTGTGGCCTCCAAGCCTTTCAGCCTCCAGCCCCCTAATAGCCCATGGCCCTCTCCATGTTGTCTGATTTTTTTATTTTGAGTACAGGAGATTTATAAAAGCCAACATAATGGCATTACATTTTTGTATCTGAATATACTTGCAAATCAGAACAAATCATGTGTTCATTCTTCATTCCACACATATATTAAAATAATTGCTATATATACTATGAAAATATATTAATAATTTATTTGTGCCAGACATAGTGCTCGCCTCTGGGGTACAGCTGAGGACAGCAATCCCTTTTCTCCTGGAAATGACAGTCTGCTACGTTGGGGAAAACAAGACAAACCAACAGGCAAATTCCATAATATTTTATAAGATGCTAAGTGTGGGGTGGAAAAATAAGAACCACCTGTAGGATGGATTGGGGATGCTGGGAGACAGGGTTGGAATTCTACCCCTGATGGTTAGGTGACATTTGAACAGAGACCCAAAGGAAGTGAAGAAGGAGCTGTGGGGCGGTACTGGAGTAAGAGACTTGGAGGTAGAAGAAACAGTGAGTGCAAAGGCCCTGTGGTCAGCGTGCCTGGAGTGTTTGAGACCTAGTAAGAAGGTCATGCGACTGGAACTGTGGAGCGAAGCCAAAGCAGTTGGTGGTTCAGACAGAGGCAAAGAGGAAGGAGGCTGGGATCCTGCAGGTCACACAGAGCTCTGCAGTCACTGCAACAACTTTGGCTTTTACTCTGAGAGAAATGAGCAGCCACTGGGGAGGCCTGAGCAAAGGCATCTTAGGATCTGACTTCTGTTTGCCAGGATCACTCTGATTGCTCCTTTGAGAATAGAACAGGGGACAGAAGAGGGCGCAGAGGGACCGACAAGGAGCCCAGGGTAATAATGCAGGTGAGGGGGGAGGATGCCTTCTGACAGCAGAGTTGTGGAGATGGCGGAGGGCTGGATGTATTTTGCAGTTTGAGTTGGAAAAGGAAGCAAGTGTTCAGGATGCCTTTGTTAGAACATCTGGTCCAATCTCCTGCCTGTAAACCGGAGTCACTCTGTAGGGAGCCATTGGGCTTCCTGTGCCTAAATGCAGACTGGGTGGGGGTGAGGTGGGGGGGTCCGGTACTGTTTCTTCATTAGTGTGCCCTGTGTGTGTGTGTGTATAAATGTGTACCTGTGCACGTGTGCACAGGAGAGGGTGTGCGCATGCGTGTGGTGCCTTTCATTTCGGACGCGGACAGCCACAGTCCTGAATCCATCCGCCGAGGCAAGTGTCTCTGGCTCCGTGGGCTCTCGCCAGCCGTCCCCGAGTCCCCACCCCCAAGGCATTTTGCTGGTGTATTTAGCAGATGCTGCCCTCCCCTCAATCATCCACCACTTCCTTTCCCAACCCCCTTCTTTTTGGAAGTTGTAAAAAAAAAAAAAAAAAAGATGAAACAGCCAGATGTGAGCCCGGTCTCATCAGTAATCCATAAAAAAACCAAGCATCCCCCGCTCATCGCTCATGCTTTATGAAAAGTTAAAATTAAATCAGGGCAGCGTTATTAAGCTAAGTGATTTTTGCTGGATTCGGATGAATTCCTGTGTGTGCCACATCGTTTGTTGGAAATGTGCCTGGGGTGCCCGTGGGCTCTGAATGCACATCCACCAGCTATTAGTGGAAATGGATCTGCTTGCAATGGGGCACTTGAGGTTTTCCAGCCCCGGGACACCAGCATTGTAGGCAGAACCCTGCAGCCCGCGGGGCTCTGGGTCCTCTGGTCCCCACCACTGTTAACCACAGGCGACGAAATCACGAAAAGGGAAGAGACGAAGTCGCAGATGGCAGTGATGGATACGAATTCCAGAGGGACAATCGCAGGGGAACTTCTTTCTGGGGCCCCAGAAAGGCCAGGGATTGGAGGCACTGAGAATGCTGAGGTCTGGAGATGCTGTGAACCAGAATTTTCTATCTCTGTTCTCACCCACTAGACAGATACTGGGAAACACCAGGTTAGCTCTGGGAGTGGCTGTCCGAGGAGGCCCCTGGAGCTGAGGATTGTTTATGGTCATTCACCTGCTTCCTGGCTTTCTTTCCTTTTGAGAAGCTGGTGGGTTAGTTGGTCCGGCATTCTAAAATCCAAACATTTGTTGAGAAAGTCAGACTGATGATCAGCCAGCCAGTGGGTTGGAGAAGGGAAGTTAGCTTCTTGTAGGGCTCAGACTACATGAGAAGTCTGGGACTGAGTCTCTGCTTTATACATGGAGGGTGTGTCGCTTTAGGTGACTTATTTTCTAACTTCCAGTTTCCGTCTGAATCTCAGTACAATAAGGATGATGTCATTCCTCCTAGGTCTGTTGCTGGGGAGAGATGAGCCATGTATTTCAGTCACCCAGTTGGGGTTCACCCTGGAAATGATGTTGGGTCAGTGGTCATTGCGCATCCTCTATGGACTCTGGAGGAGAGAGGCCTGGGGTTCCCGGCAGGGTTGCCCCGGGGGCCCAGTTCCTGTCCTGGCTGGACCGCCCCTCTACACTATGTCCCACCCTTTGCACTAGGCCCCCTTCCTCTCTGTCCCAGACCCGCCTGGCTCTCCTCTCTACCACAGTGCAGGTGGAATAATGGGGGAGATTTATTTGAAGGACACGCTTTCTGAGGGATGTCCGTCTTGGTGTGTACTGGCACAATTGACTCTGCATTCACAAGTCCCTTTTTGTCCTGGACTTTCCTGTGTGAAACACTGCTGAAGCTCAGAAACGGGAGAAAGTGGCCTTTGTCACTCTTGCTATGAGGCATGGCAAACTTGAGAATTCAAAAGAGCTTGATTCTCTGAGCCTTCCCTTTTGCCGAGAGGTATCCACACACGAACCTGACGTTTTTTAGGGGAATCTTGCGTCAAAATCTTCCCAATATGATTTAATTTCACATGTTTTTCTTTTGCCTGACCCTGTTCAGAATCCATTCAGTAAAATTCTGTGCTGTATGAATGTCACTCTTATTTAAAGAGCTGACGTACTAAATAGAGGAAGAATTTCCTCTATTAGAGCCAGTAAGTGTTTCAATGAAAGTGCTCGGGATTTTATATTTTTAGGAAGTCAGTTCGTCATATATAAATATTGGAATATCATATCATCCAAATCAGGCTCAGTGCATTTTCAATTTCTGATATGTTGTGACATATAGTTCAGTTTTTGACAAATGCAATTTGGTAGACTTTTTACAGCTACCTCCTAACATGCTGGGGGCTGTCTCTATATTTGGTCGAATTCAACTTATACCATCACGGTGTGTAAGAATACCCGTCGCTTGGGCAAGTCACAACCCACTGCAGTCGTAGAGATGGAAAATGTAGAATTGAGACCCTGCACCCTTGTGTCACCTGTGTGACCTAGGGTCATGACGTCATCCCCAGCCCATGGCTGCCAGGAACCGTGATGAGTACTGTTGCAGGGAAAAGCCAGTTCCGACTCTGTGTTGGAAGCGTTTCTTCCACTTGCTTTTCATGGCTTCTGTTACTATAATCAGAATGAATGGCCTGCCTCAGAGAACCCTGTCCCTCTGCCTGACTGTTAAAGTGCCTTTGCTCAGGACCCTGTCCACCTGTAGATGGCTGCAGGAAGGAAGAAATTTTACGCATTCCCTGCCTGAGACTTGCCATTCTGGGAGATATTTACAAGCTTCATGGCCTTTTTAACTTTGTTCCCTGCCTCCCCCCACCCCCATCTCTATTCTGCCAAAGGAGCTGGCACGATATGATGGTTATTTTGAGACGCTAGTCCGCCATCTTCTCGGTCTGTATTCTGTGCCTCAACACCTTGTCTCTCTGATTAATTGACCTGGATTCATTGGCCTATCATGTGGCCAAGCAGAGTGAGCTTGGACTCCGTCACAGTAACCGGCTCCACGGAGTAAGTGTGAACTTGACCTCTTTTGCCCTTGCAAAAGATGTTCAGCCATCATCTTGGTCACTAGAGTTGACCTTTCCCAGCTAGATGGTAACAATTTGGAGGTGTTCCCAGCATGGATCTGAGGGCCACCCCACCTGACCCTCCCCCCCATTACAGATTTATTTTTCTCAAGTTTTCTCTAGTTTCTTCTGAAATGCAAACATTTTCAGATCTGTAAGATTTTAGTGCTGTGTTTTATCTGTGGGCCTATAGCCAGTGTAGAAGTGGGAGAAGGGGAAACTCTTAAAGGGGAAATCAACCTCAACAGAGCTCATTTTCTGCTGATTTTCTAGACACTGGCAGTTAGACAAGTGCCTTTCCATCCAGGGTGAAGTGGGCCAGACTTCTTGAGCCTGGGACAACACAACTCAGGTTCATTCCATCCAAGCAAAAGTCAGATGCATTCATTTGCTGGCAAAGGAACTCAGAAGGTTATAAACAAGGCATGCAACCCTAAGCCATGCACAGGCCTTCTGTATGCTGGAATTGTGCCAGTCACAAGAGATACAAATAAAATATGGATAAAAATATATCCCCATTTTCCAGGACTTTATGATCTAATTGTTGAACAAGTAATAATGTGTGCTAATTACTTTATATAGGTAAATGCTGTCATAAAAGTAAAAGTGTGTTTGTGTGTGTGTGTAATCTTTAAATGGATACTAGATCATGGGTATTGATGGTAGACAGCTTTACTTTGATTTCTGACATAATGAATGATTTTCACAAGGTTTTCCATCATTGGTATCTTAAAATTACATTATTCTGATGAATTTCGGAGTTTCCTATGTTCTCTTGCTTCAGTGATGGTCACTAGATGGATTTGTCTCAGGGCTCTAGCTCAAGTCTAGTTCTTGGTCTGAGACACTTTGGTGCATTTTGTTACCTGCTGGGCATTTTCTCTTAGAAACTTTGTAGGACATTTTTGTTGTTGTCATGCTGAGCATTCATTGCTGAGCACGGGATTTCTCTAACTGTGGTGAGTGGGGACTACTCTTTGCTGTGGTGCCTGGGCTTCTCATTGTGGTGGCTTCTCTTGTTGCAGAGCACAGCCTCGGAGCACGTGGGCTTCCGTGGTTGCAGCACATGGGGTCACTCAGATGGTAGCTCACAGGCCCTACAGCGTGAGCTCAGTAGCTGTGGCGTATGTGAAATCTTCCTGGACCAGGGATCGAGCCCATGTCCCCTGCATCTGTAGGTGGATTCTTATCCACTGTACCACCGGGGAAGTACTCATAGGAATTTTTAAAAATGTATTTATTTATTTAGTTGCAGCACACAGGTTCTTTAGTTGCAGCATGTGGGATCTAGTTCCCTGACGAGGGATCAAACCTGGGCCCCCTGGATTGGGAGTGTGGAGTCTTAGCCACTGGACCACCAGGGAAGTCTCTCCATATGAACTTAAACTCACCCAGTTGTACGTAATTGCTACCTCCATCTGCTCCCAGCCTCACCTCCCACCTCCTGGGGTTGCTCTGGCCACACTGAACTGAATGGCACCCCGTCTGAGCCAATGCCAGGGCTAGTTCTTGACTCATTCCTTTTCTTTGACGACTTCTTTGAAAGACCTTCAACAGATTCTATTTCCTACTGATTCTGTTGTACCTTCATTTCCTCCAAATTTTCTTCCACTGCTGGTGTGCCTCCTCGCCCCCTGCGCCCCCCCCCCGCCCCCCGCCCCCCCCCCCCCCCCCCCCCCGTGCCCCCACCCTGCCCCGGACTTTCCACATGGTTTTATACCCACCGTCCTAACCCGTTTCCCATTTGCTGGCTTGGTCCTTCCTATGCGGTAGTGAGAGCAACACAGATCTGATCACCTGACTGCCCTACTTCAGCTCTTCCGAAGTTCGTGTTGTCCTTGTGAAAGAGTCTAAACTGCCCCACCACTGTCTGGTGTCTTTACTGCTTCCTTTTCCAGGTTTGTCTCTTGCTTGTGTTCTGGACCCCAGATGATCTCTGTGTCACCTGAATGGTTTCCTGTTCCTCAAATGCAGCCTCTGTTTCCAATGCTCAGCCCTTTGCATGGCCTAGTCTTCTTATCCGGGATGGTCTGGAACTAGTTCAGGGGGCCAATGATAACGTGAATATGTAAATGGCAACAGTGATAAGTAAGGGAAGAGGCAAGACAAGAGTGTGAGAAGGGCCTGATTTAGATCAAGGTGGTGGTCAGAGAGGGCTTCCTGGAGGCAGTGAGGAGGCTGAGACCTGTTCTTCAGGGTCTTTCTCCAACCACTTTCTCTAGGAAGCTTCTCCTGGCTTCCTTGTTGTGGGTTTCATGACTTCCTAGGGCTCACATGGCACTTCCCACTTCCCTCTCAGATTTTTGGTTATTATATTGGAAAATCAGCCCTCCATCTTTAGATTGTCAGCTTTATGAGGGAGGGGTCAGAGCCTGGTTTCTGCATCCCTATTTCCAGGCACAGTAGTTGCTCATGAATATCTCTTGATAGTTTGGGGGGGAGTTGGAAGCTCTTACCAGTCACAGGAGGGAAACAGTAGCCTGCATTTTCTGCCAAAATTCTCCATAGGCTGAAACAATTCAGGAGCTATTATCTTAATGTTTGAGCTGGCCAATTCATATCTCCAGGGCCTTGTGCCACTCAACCACGGCTCTTCGCAGAGCTTCCTGGGTGGTCCTGGGAGCAAGCAGAGGGAGATACTGCCCACGGTGGTAATGTCATGATGCAAAGGATTATCATTTCCCCTTGAAAAGACCTAAGATGATATTGGACATTGTTATAAAGTGGAAATATATCTGTCCTATTCAATACATTTCTTACGCCTGTAAATTCTGCAGGGCGGGGTGGATGTGTAGTGTGTCACAGTGACTCTTGTGACTGCTGGCTGACATCGGGGTTCTGTTTGGCTCCCCCTCCCATGATGGATCCCCCAACCTCATCTCGAGCTGATACTCAACTCATGCCAGTGATCCGTTTCTTCCAGATTGGAACATCTCCAGGCGAAAGGCTTTGTCTTTTAACTTTTTGTTTTATCCTGGAGTAGAGTTGATTAACAGTGTTGTGTTCGTTTCAGTTCAGTTCAGTCGCTCAGTCGTGTCTGACTGTTTGTGACCCCATGGGCTGCAGCGTGCCAGGCCTCCCTGTCCATCACCAACTCCTGGAGTTTACTCAAACTCATGTCCATCGAGTTGGTGATGCCATCCAACCATCTCATTCTCTGTCGTCCCCTTCTCCTCCCATCTTCAATCTTTCCCAGCAATGGGGTCTTCTCAAATCAGTCAGTTCTCCTCTTCAGGGGGCCAAAGTATTGGAGTTTCAGCTTCAGCATCAGTCCTTCTAATGAATATTTATGACTAATTTCCTTTAGGATGGACTGGTTGAATCTCCTTCCAGTCCAAGGGACTCTCAAGAGTCTTCTCCAACACCACAGGTCAAAAGCATCCATCCTTGGCACTCAGCTTTCTTTATAGTCCAACTCTCACATCCATACATGACTACTGGAAAAACCATAGCCTTGACTAGACGGACCTTTGTTGGCAAAGTAATGTCTCTGCTTTTTAATATTCTTTCTAGGTTGGTCATAACTTTTCTTCCAAGGAGCAAGCATCTTTTAATTTCATGGCTGCAGTCACCATCTGCAGTGATTTTGGAGCCCCCAGAAATAGTCAGCCACTGTTTCCACTGTTTCCCCATCTATTTGCCATGAAGTGATGGGACCAGATGCCATGATCTCAGTTTTCTGAATGTTGAGTTTTAAGCCTACTTTTTTACTCTCCTCTTTCACTTTCATCAAGAGGCTTTTGAGTTCCTCTTCACTTTCTGCCATAAGGGTGGTGTCATCTGCATATCTGAGGTTATTGATATTTCTCCCGGCAATCTTGATTCCAGCTTGTGCTTCATCCAGTCCAGCGTTTCTCATGATGTACTCTACATATAAGTTAAATAAGCAGGGTGACAATATACAGCTTTGACGCACTCCTTTCCCGATTTGAAACCAGTCTGTTGTTCCTTATGTTAGTTTCAGGTGTGAGCAAAGTGATTCAGTTATACATATGCAGGTATCCTTTTTCAAATTATTTTCCCATTTAGATTGCTACATAATATTGAGCAGAGTTCCCTGTGCTATACAGTAGGTGCTTTTTGGTTATCCATTTTAAATACAGCAGTGTGTACATGTACATCCCAAACTCCCTATCTCTTCCCCCTGGTAACCATAAGTTTGTTCTGTAAGTCTCTGAGTCTGTTTTGTAAATAATCAGTTCATTTGTATAACTTCTTTTGCAGTAACATGGATGGATCTGACTGAGTGAAGTCAGTCAGAGAGGGAAAGAAGCATCGTATGACATCACTTACAGGCGAGAGGCTTTTTGTGGCCGGGGTCATTAGCAAACATTGCTTGTGTATAAGCAGGTATTATTATCCCTGTATTCAGATGTGCACACTGAGGCTGAAACAGTCTGTGACTTGCCACAGGCACCGATTCCAGAGCTAGGATTAGTCCTTGATTTATCTGACCCCCAATTCTATGCTTTTTACTTACCGCATACCATTGTGTTACTTCTCAGTAGGATTTCAGACATCTTTTTCAGTATTATCAAGTCGTTTGCGTGGTGAGGCTGAAAAGTAGATTTGGGAGATGTTGAAGGAAGAGCTTGTGTGACATCACTCTGCTGCAACATGAGATGCTTGGGTCCTGGCTACCCTCTTTCTCCACTTAACCCTTGTGACTTAACGTGACTTAACTCGTTGTGCACGGATATATATATATATAGATGCTTGGTTTCACCGCAGGGTAATTTATATTCCTGACCACCGAGATTGTAATTGAAGCATCTCTTGTGAACACACAGCATTTGCTTTGATATCTGGTAGCTGTGTCACTGCCTTTTACCTTGAGCTCTACTGTTTTTATTTTCTTTTTTGGCCACACCACGCAGAGTGTGGGATCTTAGTTGCTCGACCAGGGATCGCACCCACACCCACTGCAGTGAAAGCATGGAGTCGTAACCCCTGGACCACCAGGGAAGTCCTTTGGGCTCTGCTCTTAATCCGAGTTGTTTGTTTATGTCCATAGCCCACTGAAGATGAGAGCTGGACTCATCCTTGTCTTTGTCTGACAGTTAGAATCCTCCAGGTGTGTGTCCCTAGACCGCCCCCACCCCCCGCTTGCCATCGCAGGGGGTTTAGGAGGGTGGCCATCTGAGTTTCCACGCGTGTACCGTGTGTGTGCAGAGGACAAGGCAGGGCTGTCACTTTCCTTTCTGTAGGCTTGTGTCTCTGGTTAAGCCTTTTCACCATCTGATGAGGGTAGGGAGAGCAACCTGGGGCAGCTCCCCTGCGGCTTCTGAAGCAGGAGGGGATCAGGGAAACCTGGAAGGTCGGCATGCGACTTTCCTGGGTATTTTGTGTAAATCTAATTTTGTCCTCTTAACACAGTACTTCTCAAGTTGCTGAGATCAGGAGCGGCCAGGCAGGCACCAGCAGCCTGGCCCTGCTGGGAGGAAGCAGCATGTATGAGGTGTTGATGGTCAAGGGCAATTACAGAGGCTTCCTCTGGACCTCAGGGGTCGTCCCCTCTGCCTCCCAATTTAATTAAGTGCCAACAAAATGCACCTTGATGACGGGAGGATGCTGGGACCTGACGTGCCGCGCGGTTAGCATAAACATGGCTGTCCTGCCTCGCAGGGCCGCCTTTAGCTGCACGGGGCAGGGGACGGGCCAGGACCTTGTACAGGGAGTGTGGGCTGATTCCACATGTTTGACGATGTTGACAAGGAGGACAAGGCCAGTGGATGAACATGATAGGTGAGAACAGAGGAGCCAAAAGGAGAAGGGATTTCTGAGGAGTTTGTTTTTTTTAAACTTTTAGTTTTGTTTTGGGGTATAGCTGATTAACAATGTTATGATAGTTTTGGGTGGACAGCAAAAGGACTCAGTCAGGCATATACCTGTATCCATTAAGAGCATGCGCTGGTACCTTGAGCACAGACCTGAACTCTTCATGGGGAAGCAGATAATGTGAGCTGAGGCTGGGGCAAACCCTTTCATAGATCTCTGCAGCCTGCCCTTCGTGGAGCCTAAGTCTTCTAATTAGCCTTTCCTTGGGTGAAGGCCTTGAGTTTCTCTTAAACCCACAGAAATGAAGCCCTCTTCTCTGGCAAAGGTAGCACTTTGACCTGGCATCATTCATTCAGCAGGGCTTCCCTAGACTCTCTAAGCCGGTCGACCTGGGGATCCAGAGGGATGAGAAGAAAAGTCACCACCTGATCTCAGGGCTGAGGCAGCACCAGTGACCAAGGGGCTGGTCTGCCCCGGATCTTGCACTAAGGAGACTTCAGGCAGCTGATGATCTAAGAGGAGGCAAAAGACAAAATCCAAATATTTCAAAGTATAAACAGGAAGCTTCAGGAGAGGTGAAACAGAGCACCATCTCACCCCTGGTTGATTCCCTGTTTCCTTCGTGGAAAGCTTCTTTCTGTCTGTTCAGGTGAACTCAAGTCACCTTTGACTTCCTTTTTCCAGTCTCCTTGAGTGAAAAAAGTCACTGAAGTATATTTCAAAGCACACAGTGAAATGCCTAGATATTAAGTGTCGAGTTCAGTGAGTATTGATAAATGTTTACGTTGCATAGTTCAGTTCAGTCGCTCAGTCATGTCCAACTCTTGGCGACCCCTTGGACTGCAGCACGCCAGGCCTCCCTGTCCTTCACCAACTCCTGGAGCTTGCTCAAACTCATATCTATCGAGTCGGTGATGCCATCCAACCATCTCATCCTCTGTCGTCCCCTTCTCCTCCCGCCTTCAGTCTTTCCCAGCATCAGGGTCTTTTCCAAATGCATAACTTTCACCCAAATAAAAATACAACCCCTCATCCCTGAGTGTTCGCTCCTGACCTTTTCAGGGACTCCCCAGTGTTCTGATTTTCCTCATAGAAAAGAGTCTTGCCTATTCTTGAGCTTCATTTAAATGGACTCATGCATTGAGTCCTTTTATGTCTAACGTTTTGCCTCACATCCTGATTTTTGAGACTGTTCCCTAGATGGATAGTACATTCCTTTTTATCATTGAGTTGTATTCAATGATATGGAGATACCAAAACTGGGTTGTCCATTTTCCAGATGATGGGCATATGGGAAAATTCCAGTTTTTTCCTTTTATGAGCAAAGTTATTATGTATATTCTTATATGGGTCTTTTTGGGACTGTATATTTTCATTTCTCTTGGGTAATTATCTAGGAGTGAAATAGTTGGTATTTCATGTTAACAATAATTGCTACACAGTTTTCCAAAGTGGACACCCCTTTCCCAGCCCCTGCCATCAATGCATGAGAATTTGAAGGGCTATCCGTCCCCTCCCAGCATTAGTTATTGTTAACCTTTTCTTTGTAATCATTTCAGTGGATGTGTAGTGAAGTCTCACTGTGGTTCCTCATGTGAAATTAACCTTCAAGTCCCGGTGAATTCTTTCTTGAAGGATGCTCTTGATGCTCTCAGATGCATCTTTTAAACTTTTTTCCTTTCTTTACTAGTCATAGCCTGGTCTTGATCACCTCTCAACTGAGCTAAGCAGTGGTCTCTTCACTGGCCCTCCTCACTCAGGCGGCCAGGTTGTCGGGCTGCTTTGCTGGCTTCCTGATCGCTTCAGTCCTTCGTGCCTGCATGCCTTGAATGACTAACACCAATATCAGAAGTTTCAAACTTAAATATGATCATAGTGTAGAACTCTTTCTTCAGAGCAGAGATTGCCTTTTGAATGGCGATGGGAACGTGCTTATACATACTTCCCATCTGTCCTTGTAGAGTTGCAACCCCTGAGGTTCCTTCATGAGCTCCTGATGCTTTTTGGGGTGTATGTTGGAAACCATCAACTGCTCCCGCCCAACCGCAACATGGTCCCTGTGCACATCTACTCTTCCAGCCCCCACGGCTCCTTTTCATCCCCTTCCAGCCATATCTTTGTGCCTGTAGTCTTTTGGATGCAAAATACTGTTCCAGGCTTCAGCATCTCTGCGTGTGCTGTTTCCTGTCCTTGTAAAGTGCTTCTTGTCCATGCCCCAATGCCTGCCTGGGGACCACAACATCCTTTGAGCCAAGATACTCCAGCATCCATCCTTCCTGACATCTTCGGGGTTGCTGTCTACTGCTCTGTGTAGCATCTTCCCCTCCACACACGCTGCTGGGCTGCAGTCGTCTTAATTGCCCTTGTTTCCCACAGTCTGACGTTCAATTTCCTTTACATGATGGGCTCAGCCTACTTTTCTTACATTATCTTCGCTAATTTCCATGCTTTAACCTTGCACTCCTGCCAGAGTGGTACACATTCTGTACTGTACAAGCATCTTTCTCCGTGCCTTTGCCCACGACATCCTGCCTCACCTGGAATGCCCTCTGCACTTTGTCTGCCTTTTCCCATCCTTCCTGCCTTGTATTAGCTCCTTAATTCTGCTGCCGCCATCTGGCATCCCAGGACACCCAGAGGAAAGGTGTCCAGAAAGAATTCTTTCTCCTCCGAGTAATCCTCAATATTTCTACATTCCTTTACTCATCATAGCCTTCCTAAAGGCTCACGGTCTATTTAGAGAGTTGAGACAAATACAGGGGAAGAGATAGTAAGGGCATGGTATAGAATTCATCGTGTCCTTTCCCTAGCTCACATGGCCTATGGGAACTAAGACTTACTGCAGCTCATTCCTTATTCAGAGCCTGGGGGTCTCGTGGGAGGAATAACTAGGTCGAATGGCTCCTTAAAGATGAATGCTTGGGGACTTCCCTCGTGGTGGGTAGGCCAGTGGCTAGGAATCTGCACTTCTGCTGCAAGGGGCATGGGTTCAGTTCCTGGTTGGGGAACTAAGATCCCACGAGCTGCATGGTGCAGCCAAAAAAATAAGTAAATAAATAGCAGAAAAATAAAATGGAGAATTAGCTTCATCCTAAAAATATTTTAAAGAAAGTAATGCTTGGAATCACGGTAGCACCACATGATGGAAGGACAGACCCTGTAAGTGGTGGGTGGACCTGAAAGACACGGATCAATTCTGTTGGGAAAAATGCCCTGCCTCCTTGAGAACTGGTTCTGATTCCATCATACTGTGTGATGCAGGGCTGTGGTACCCAAGCCTGTAGATTTGCTGGGACAGAAACAATTTTCATCGTCCTTGAACATGCCTCTGGCCCTTGGCTTTGCATCATCCAGAGCCTAGCAACAGAGAGCCTGAGGGGTTTTGAGTCATTTGGCACCAGGGCCATCAGAGCAGCCAGCAGAAAAGCCATCACCACCTCTTGATGGGCTCTTGTGGGGGTCCACTGGGATTCTGGACATCCTGGCTCTGCAGGGTAACATACCACCGCTTCTCAGAAAAATAGTGCAGGCGCCAATGGCTTTGGTGTGGACCAGCCATTTATGAAGAGCCTGAGTTACGTGGGCAGGTGGCCAATTTCTGAAGTCTAGTGTCATTTGAAATGAACACAAACAGCGGGGGATGGAGGAAAAGCGTGAATGCCACTGTGTTCAAATTAGCTGTGGGCGTTTCGGATGCTGCTGGTGTAGCGTCTTCCTCTGTATAAACTTCAACTCAAAACTGCCCTACCTGTCCTTGGATGACGACCTTCCATTAAACCGACTTTATTTTTTCCTAATAATCGGCCCCTTTGGAACATCCCAAAGTCTTCCCTTCTCTCTGTCCCTTGCCCAAGTATAGACCTTGGCCCGCACTGGTGTCTGGCCTGGGTCTTTTGTCTTTCTCTCCTGCACTGTTTAACTTACGGAAACCATCTCATGCACCCGGCTGCTGTCTTTCCTTCCTGCCTGGGACGGTTCTCACACTACTTGCAATCTTTGGGTTGAGACCATGATCTTCAGAATCCACCAGAGCTGGGTTGCTGGGAATGGGGGGAAGAAATCCAGAATTCGGAGCCAACTCTGCCAAAGGATTGACCTGGAATCTCCCCCTCCCTAATCCTCTTGACCCCTGAAGGCCCACAGTCAGCATTGCCTTAGCACTCTGAATTCCCACTTGCATCTCTGTCTTGCTATCACTGTCATTCCTTAAATTATTTGGGGTTCTTTTATGAATCCATTGTGTATGTAACCATGTTTTGAAGTTCTAGGGAAGGGACTTTATCTTTCTTCTTTTGCGCTGTCCTAGCCTCACTCTCCACAGAAATTTAGAGCTCAGTCAGCCTGCAGCAGGCACCCTCTGGATGTTTTCATTTAGGGGGATCTTAGCAGCAGACCGTTCACAAGGGTGGATCACAAAATGTGGTCCAAAGGCTGTTGGGAATGCCTAAGATGCTTGCAGGATGTCTGCAAGGTTGACGTGATTTTCATCATTTTCTCGAGGTGTTCTTTGCATTTTCCACTTGTTGGAGTTTGTAGAAACACGTATGGAAAGTGTTGAAACCTCGATCAATAAAAGAGAAGTGGTAATACTGCAGGTGACTCAGTCCAAATCACTGTGCTAGAAGTCAGCTATGCTAGACGTCAGTGTAACAGCCACACACTTGTGGCAGTAAACCAAAATCCCAGACTGGCAGCTGTACTTGAGAATGTCCTAGCTGAAGTTTTAGAAACTAATAATTGTGTTCGTTATCAGCCTTTGAGTACACATTTTTTTTTTTTTAACATCCTATGTGGTGAAGTGGTGAAGTGGGAAGGGCACACAAAGGGTTTCTTTTCTACATGGTGCAACAGTTGTCTTGAGGAAGAGTACATGTCCAGCTGTTTGTGTTGTGCACTGACCTAGTGCTTTTTACATGGAATACTATTTTTGCTTGAAAAAAGGACTGGTTGATAAACTACTCTTTGAAAATATGGTTATTCAGATTTGAGTATTTGTGAGACATTTTCTCAAAATTGAGTGAAACAAGTTTGCCATTTTAAGAAATACAACTGACTGTATTTTTTTTTTTTTTTACCGGTGATAAAATCTAAGCACTCAAGTGAAAATTAGAATTTTGGAAAATTTGTATCTATCATGATGAGTTTGACAGCTTCCCAAACCTTAAAGACTTTCTGATGAGGTGGTTGATATTAATGAATGTTCTTTATTTTTGATACTGCACAATGAAATTTGTCAAAATTTGAGAGATCTACATAACTCAGTGAACTGTTTTCCACATGATCAATGCCTGTTGTTATGAAATCATTGATGGATAGAAGATACATTGAAAATGTAAGACAGACTAACAAGAGTATATCATTCAGTTCAGTTCAGTCCAGTTCAGTCGCTCAGTCGTGTCCGACTCTTTGTGACCCCATGAATCACAGCACCCCAGGCCTCCCTGTCCATCAGCAACTCCCAGAGTTCACCCAGACTCAAGTCCATCGAGTCAGTGATGCCATCCAGCCATCTCATCCTCTGTCGTCCCCTTCTCCTCCTGCCCCCAATCCCTCCCAGCATCAGGGTCTTTTCCAATGAGTCAACTCTTCACATGAGGTGGCCAAAGTACTGGAGTTTCAGCCTTAGCATCATTCCTTCCAAAGAAATCCCAGGGCTGATCTCCTTCAGAATGGACTGGTTGGATCTACAAAAAAGTTCACTGATAAGGGTTCATGTTTCATAATGCATCTAACCTTTTAAGAAGTTACCCCTTGTCAAATTTTGATGTAGTATCACAGAAAAAATATCCATAATTCTATGCTAAGGGTATTATATCCTTCCTTTTCCAATGACATACCTATGTGAACTGGATTTTCTTCATTTATTGCAACTAAAACAGCACATCACAACAGATTGAATGCAGATATAGATAAAAGAAACCAGATTTCTTCTACTGAGCTAGAAGAGATTCTACATAAAAGAGATTTGCAGAAAATCAAAATAGTGCCACTCTCCACACTAATTCATTAATATATTTTAAATGCAGCTTTTAAAAAACAAATCTTTAAGTTAATTTTATATTTATAGGGAAGTTCAAACATAGTACAAAAAGTTTCTGTATCCCCTTCATTCACTTTCCTCCAGTGTTGGGTCTTATATTTCTATAGTATGTTTATCAAAACTAAGTGTTTAACACTTAGAAATGATTAATATTAATATAGTTATTAGTGTGGGTACACCACTATTAACTAACCTCATGTTGATTAACTTCATGTGGATTTCATATTAACTTCATGTGGATTTCACCAGGTTTTCCATGAACATTCTTCTTCTGTTCCAGGATTAATCTAGGATATCATGAGACATTTAGAATATAGATAGTGTTATATAAATATTAAATGCATGTGAAAATGTAATGATTTCATATTGTTATTTTTTATAGCAAACCCTTTTTATTTTATTTTTCTACTTTTTGGCATTGCCGCACAGTATGTGGGATCTTAGTTCCCACAACCGGGGATTGAACCTTTGTCTCCTTCAATGGAAGCATGGAGTCTTAACCACTGAATCACCAGGGGAATCCCTATGATTGTTATTTTAAAATGAGTTAATAAATATTTTTTTTAAAGTCTCAGTTTTCTGTCAAGCATCAACATGAATCAGCCATAAGTATACATATGTCCCCTCCCTCTTGAACCCTACAGAAAACGACAAATTCTGTAAAGCAATTATCCTTCAATTAAAAAAAAAAGTCTCAGCTTAAATTTCTATCACATTCAACCCTGAGAGATATGACCCATGTAAACAAAAGCCCTTGAATTCTCAACCATTTTTAAGTGTGGAAAGGGGTTCTGAGAACAAAAAGTCTGAAAACTGCTGACCTCATGTATTCTGTGAGAGAAGAACGTTCGTATTTGCAAATCGCTCACCTTTGATAAGAGTTACGAGGTTGAGAGTTTACATAATGTCTCTGGAGGGCTTATTCCTTCCCCATGTGATCTATAAATACACATGTGTGTGCAGAACTAAATTCAGTGAGAAAGAACTTGGGTCATGGAGACAGTGCTAGTTCACGCCGTTTAATTTAGTCATCCCACAATTGTTTGTGAAGGACCTACCATGCGCCTCATGGCATTCTGGGCTCCCGGGATCTAGCCATCCACAAAGCAGAGGAAGTCTCTCTCTCAAGAGCTTAAATTCTTCTGGGGGAAGTTAGACCATAAACACACAAATTGCACCACTTTATGTACTGGTTTGAGCTCTCATGCAGGGAAAGCAGGCTGACTAGGTAGAGAATCATGTCAGCAGGAGAGGGGTGGGTGCCTGCCAACGTGGGGGCTTGGTCAGACTTGCAAGAGGGCAGCAGACAGAGATCTGGTCGATGAACCTTCCAGGGATGAGCTTTGTGCCTTCAAGAGGATGGAGGGAAGGCCAGGGGGGCTGGAGGGTGTGCGTGAGGAGTGTAGACAGAGGTTCAGCCAGGGAGGGAGGCAGGGTCCAGATCAGGTATGGCTTCTGGGCTGGGCAGCACCAGGGGTCCTGCCTGTAAAAGTTGTTGGATTTGGGATCTGTTTTTGAGATCCCGAATGTTGGAAGATGTTGGAAGATGTTGGAAGCAACATGTCTTGCTTGCAGATTGGATGTGGGTGCAAACAAAGAGCAGTCAAGGAGGAGTCTTGGGCTTCTCTCCCAAGTAGCTGGATGAGTGCTTTGTACCATTTACAGAGCCGAGAAAGCCTTGGGGGCCATGAGCTCACAGATGGTGTTCAGTAGTTCTCTCTGGATTCCAGTTAAGTTAGAGCCCTATTGGATGATAGGTGAGCGTATGAACTACAGTGTCATTGAGCAGATATTGAGCAGTGCCTATGCTGTGTGGAATACTGATCTAGGCATTCAAGGGTTTCCTCATGAATGAGACACACACAATCACGTGTGACAGTCTTTCTTGTCCAGTGGTTTGGAAGCAGGAAAGAGGGTCACTGTAACCCCATCAGGGTAACATCATCTTGGGACCCCTTCTCAGGGAATATGTTGAGAATGACCAAGGTACAGGAAAATCCAGGAGTTAGAGATGTATACTCTTCAGAAGACAGGTGACATGGCTGGGGAAGCATTTTGCAATTTGGGGGGATGCCAAGAGCTGTCTTTTATCTCTTTCTTCTGGGAAGCTTAGAGCATTTCATCTTACTCCCCCTTCCTGTAACTGGGAGAGAGGTGGGCAGAGGAATGTCATTATTGGAAATATGTTATGAACCAATGAAAGCAGAAAAGGAGACAGTTCCTGGTGGTGTGTGTTTGTTTGGGTTAAAGGTGATGAAGACAGGGCAGTTGTGTATTCAGAGTGGCCCATGGTCAGCCATGGCTGGTGCAGGTCCTAGGGAGAGGTTCCTCCCTGCCTCATTTCTAGATCCTCAGGCTGGGTTCTTTAGTTCTCTCTAGGCAGCTGTGCCACCTGACCTGACGACTTGGGATGCCAGCGTGGGGTGGTACCCGCCAGCCCTTTAGCAGCTGGTCCCCTGCAGGACTCACCATCTGCCAGGAGCAGAGTGCGGTGACCTGCAGGGGACCCCTCCGCTCTCCTTGGTGCTGAATCCAGAGTCCTTTCCAAAACGTTCTTTGGGGCTGGCTGGAATGATGCAGGGGCTGACTTCGTTTTTATGACCAGGAATTAGGGTGAAGGAACTTTTGAATTGAGGAAGGGAATGGATGAAGGATTATACAATCCTCCTCAAAGCTGTAATCTACTTAAAATTTTTATTTATTTTCAGATAGCTTTTTAAGTATAATTGATTTATATTGTTATGTTGCTTTCAAGATGGACAGCAAAGCAATTCATTTACATAAATATACATATATATTTATTCAGTTATATATACATATATGTACATGTGTGCTAAGTTGCTTTAGTTTTGGCAAACTCTTTGTGACTCTATGGACCCACTAGGCTTCTCAACAATACTGGAGTTGGTTGCTCTGCCCTCCTCCAGGAGATCTTCCCAACCCAGGGAACAAACCTACATCTCCTGCGGCTCCTGTATTGCAGGGAGATTCTTTACTGATGAGCCACTGGGGAAACCCTGTACATATATATATGTGTATATTCTTGGTCAGATTGTTCTCCATTATAGATCATTATGAAATATTGAATATAGTCCCCTGTGTTATACAGCAAAGTAGGTCCTTGTTGTTTATATATTTTATATATAGTCTTGTGTATATGTTAATCCCCAGCTCCAAATTTATCCCTTACCCTGTTTCCCCCTCAAAAAAGCTGCAATCTTTAGTAGTAAAGATGAATAGCTACTGTTTATTTAATACCTTTTATGCATCAAGATTTTAGGTACTTTATGTTCTTTTCTCTCCCCACAGCAGTAATATGATGTGATTATTACTATCCCTGTATTATTGGTGAGTAAACTGAGGCTCAGTAATTAAAGTTCCCCCAAATTCTATTCAGCCATTGCACTTAAAAAAATTCTTTGAATTTTTAATAATGTTGAAATTGAAGCATGGTTGATGTACAATATTATGATTCAGGTGTACAGTGTTGTGACTCACAGTTTTAAAAGATTGTACTCCACTTGTAGTTATTATAAAATACTGGCTGTCTTCCCTCTGCTGTACAATATATGCTTGTAGCTTATTTATTCTACACATTGCACTTTGTATCTCTTAATCCCCAACCCTTATTTTGTCCCCTCTTCCCTCTCCCTACTGGTGACCACAAGTTTTTCCTCTGTATTTGTGAGCCTGTTTCTGTTTTATTTTTCTGTTGTATTTTTTAAATTCCACTTACATGTGGTATCAGACAGTACTTGTCTGTTCTGACTTATGTCACTAGACATAATACCCTCCAAGTCGATCCGTGCGGATGCAAGTGGCAGGATTTCATTCTTTCTGTGGCTGAGTAGTATTCCGTTGTATACATGAACCACTTCCGTCTCTCTCCACTCCTCTGTTGATGGGCTCCTAGGTGGCTTCCGTGTCTTGGCTCACGTAAATAGTGCTGCTAGAATCATCAGGGTGAACTGGACTTGACCTCAGCAGATCCAGCCTGCATCTGAGGGGTGGCTTTAAGCTGTCACAGGAGAAGTGGCTTGAGGGGCAACTCCCAGGACAGAGGTCATCACTGCAGGGACCTTTATTTGCCTCAAAATCCAGGTACACGGACATGAATGTCGTTAGGGCAAGGACATTTTTCTTGCAGTTGCCATAGCTGTGGAGCAACTTGGGAAAGCAAGTCATGACAGGTGAGGCCAGAGGCCTCCAGCACCTTCTAGAGGTTTGCAAGAGGAAGAGGCGAGCTCTTCTTACAGAGCGGATGGTGTGGAAATTTCCTTGGAACGCCCTTGTCTCCCCACCTCCTCCCCTTCCCTGTCCTTCTTCAGCAGCCCCTGTTTTAGCCAGAGACACTAAATTGCTTTGGGAACCAGCCAGGCTGTCCCTTTGCGCCCTAGGGAGGCAGGGATGATGCCGGAAGCTCGCTGACAAGTTTGCTTTCTTAGAGCCTCCTGTCTGTGTGCTATTCTCTTGTGTAACCTGCTGTTGAATTGCCATGGCATCTTAGTGTGACAAGCAGGGCAGATCCAACTGTACCCATTTCTTGGATGGAGAGGCTGAGAGTTAGAAAGGCATTTTTTCCTTGATGATGGGATCTTCCCGTTTCTTTTTCATAATGACTTGGGGAAGGGGGAATGCCTTTGCAAGCCAAACAGAATAGTCTTAACAAAGACCTGCCCTGACCATGTCTCCCTTCTAAAGGTTAAAAAGGGACAGGGTCAGTCCTCCCTGAGAGATTGTCCTCGAACACCTTCCCTGCAGCTGTGTGGATCCATCCTGCCAGGGCTCTTGGACCTTGTGGGACCCTGCTCCTGCACCTCCTGCTGTGTGGTCCCCAGTTGGAGGAAAGCGGGATGTTCCTGGAAACGGGGAGCCAGCCAAGGGTGAATGACGGGAAACATTGCTGCCCTTGCTCGTGAGCAGTTTTCACCATTTATCAAAGGAAATGAAAAACAAACAGTGCAGAATTTTAATTACTCTGCGTCGGGAAGGCGATCAAACACCCAGCGACTCTAATGACGGAATCCAGAGGCAGACAGCTCCGAGGCGGCTGCCACCCTGCCCTGAGAACCCTCTCCCTTTGCGGAACCCACCTCCTCGGCCCCCAGACCTGAGCTCCGGGGTGCCGATTTTCCCCTTGTGTCCTGAAGCACATCGAGAAAGAGGGAGATCTGGTCTTGTTTGGAAGATTGGAGATCGGGCAGAGTGGGGTGGTGGGGCTATGGTGGGATGGATTAAGGAGAGAAATATGCAAAAGGCTGTAAGAAAAAAAAAATGACACGTGTGAGTGGGGAGCCTTTTTGGAAGAAGCTCACAGAATAGCAGCATCCCAGGGCTCAGCTAGAACTGGTTGACGGGCAGACTATTTGATGCCCCTCTGGCAGATGGGCCTGCTCTCTGATGCCTCGAGAAGGCTATTGCTGAGCTGATCTTGAGCTCTGAAAGAGGCTAAAGTCCAAACGTTGGAATTCCAGGATCCACAGGCGAGGAGAGATCTGCATGTTCCCTGCATGGAACCCATATGCCAGTTGGCTGGTCCCTCCTTTTGACATCTTGCCTCCTTTGGGGGTTGGTCTTGATTGATGCTGGGCTCTGTCTTCATTCAGCATATCTTCACCTTTACTGGCCCCCTCCAACCTTGCTTTTCTGGAAAAAAAAAAAGTCTATCAAGTGCATTTAGCACCAGGAGGTTGAATCATTCCCTAACAGGTTTTTCGAGATTCCTCGGACGGTGAACACGGCTTTTCACCATGTTCTCCCGGCGGTCTCTTGGGGTTCTTGCCGTGTCAGGACTCTCTTGCCCCGAACATGAGCAACTGTCTTGCCTGCAGTCAAATTACAGGACGCGACTTTGCTTGCAGAAGCTGCCACAACCCGCAGGTCTTGATCGAGCATCTCGCCGACTTTTAGCAGAGGCTGTTTTATCTTCCAGAAGCAGCAGAGTCGCCAACTGGCACTCAGGAGAAACCAGAAACCCCAGGTCAGGGTGTCTGTAATTGCCTGGAGATACCCATTAATAACTTTCAACTTTCTGTCCTCTTTGGAAGGCAATCCAAAGACTGGTGGCTCTGGAAACAAGACTATTTTCTCTGGAGAAGCCAAGCTTTTGAAAGTAATAATGAAGATGCTGAAAACATTCTCTTTGATGCTGCTTGGCTGTATTGATCTGGGAACGGGTCCAGGGTGTCCCCACACTTCTTTCAGGAGGTGATCCAAGTCCCAGGGAAGTGGGGGATATCGAAAGGTGAGGCTGTGAAGGGGTGGGGGTGTGATATTTATTATCAGTGCTTGATATTCAGCTCAGAGCCTCACTCAGCCCCTGCACTAGGTTATCTGGGACTGAATTGAAAACGACCCCTTGCTGGCTGCATGGAGCATTCCGTGTCTTTGCTTTTGTCTCATTGTTGCACTGAGCTCGCCCTGTGGACCCTCCTCTGGGAGAACCCCATTATTTCTGCTCATGGCAATGCCACAGGTTCCCTGCCTCTGACCCTGATCCTGCCACAGACGATGTGACCCAAGGCAAATCCCTTCATTCCGCTGGTCCTCACCTTCTGCTCTGTCAGGCGAGAGATAAAGACACTGACTACCCTAAGTGAGCTGAAAATGTGATGCTGCTCTGTGGGATCACTTTGGCAAGTTAGAAAGTTTTGTTGCTTATGCCAGGTCAGCCGTTATTTCGTTTAACTCTGATGTTTCCTTTCCCAGTTTCCTCATCTTCAACCCTTCTCCCTTGTCAGATCTACTGGTTGTATCCCTGGGATTTTTCAGAGGCCCCTGGGCTGAAGAAGATGTTTGGTGTCATTGGCTGGACTTTTGCTGAACCGCGTCAGTGCTGGTTGTGTGAGTCCTGGTTTTCTGGATGCCGTGTCTACACAGCCCATAAACCCCGGGGAAAGAAGGAGGGACAGAGTCTGAAAATTAATGCAAGGTCCCACTGGGTTTATTTTCCAGTCATGCCCCCGGTTGCCCCACCATGATGATGCTAGTGGCTCAGTCATGTCAGACTCTGTGACCTCATGGACTGTAGCTCACCAGGCTCCTTTGTCCATGGAATTCTCCAGGCAAGAATACTGGAGTGGGGTTGTCATTCACTTCTCAGGCTTGGAGGGTGACCCTTGGGTCTGTGGACCTCGCAGCTGGTGAATAAATGATGCGCTTCTGTGGACTAGACACTGAGGGCGTTGAAGGCTGGCGGAGCGCTGAGTTCCTGGAGATACAAGCTGAAATATTTAGAGCTTGTTGCTGTTGCTTTGGAAAGATCAGAGGAGAGGTTTTCTCCCAGTAGGTGGAGGGGTGTCCATGCCATGGGCAAGCTTTCTGTTCTCTGGAAAGATGGGAATTGCATTGGTCTGTCCTTCAGGTCCTGCCCCCTCCCAGTTCTGTTCTCTTTTCCAGCTCACAAATGCCACCCGGCTGGACACAGGAGCCCGGGACATCACGCTGGGTCTGTGATCCACAGCACCTGGTATATTCTACTTTCTGACCTTTATTGGGGTCCGTAGAGGTCAGCAGTGGCTGCAAAGGTGGTCCAAGCCAATGTGATGGAATGAGGGGTCTGATTCCAGTTTGCAACCCTGACATCCCAGCTGTGGAGGGCTTTCAGACAACTTGGCTCCCAACTTGGGAAGGGTCAGAAGGAAACCCAAATTGTTTCCTGGCCTCTACACAGAGCTCTCGTTTCAGGGCTGCAGCTGTTTTGGAGGAGTCTTTAAAAATGTGTATTTTTAAAAATATTCTGTAGGACTCAGGGTACCTGAAGACCAGCCAAGGAACAGCCAGATTGGAGTTCCATAATGATTACCTTTCTCTTGCAGAGATTTACAGTGGATTAAGTGATTATAAGTGCCTAATTGCTATGGACTCCCTTTAGGACACTGGCAGGTGAAGACAGCTGGTAAATTACTGCTTTCTCCTGACCCTCAAATCAAGTGCATCAACCCTATGACAAAAGCAGACGGCAGCTGTGACTGGCCCAGCCTTTCCTCACTGTGAGATTTGGAATTCCATCAGAGCCTCAAGGTCTCTCTCCTTCTGGCATGGGCCAAACTTTTTTTTTTTTTTAAATTTTTTTTTTTTTAGTTCTGTTTTTAAAAAATCTTTTATTGGAATGTAGTTGCTTTACAATGTTGTTATTTTCTGCTGTACAGCAAAGTGAATCAGCTGTACATATACATAGATCCGCTCTTTTTTGTATTTCCTTCCTGTTCAGGTCACCACAGTTTCGAGAAGAGTTCACCTAGGTTCTGATTAGTTATCTATTCTATACATAGTAGTGTTTCTGTTATCAACCCCAGTCTCCCAATTCATCCCACCCCTTCTTCCCTGCTTGGTATCCATGTGTTTGTTCTCTATATCTGTGTCTCTGTTTCTGCTTTGCAAACAAGGTCATGTATACCATTTTTCTAGATTCCACATATAAGGGATATGATTGTTTTTTTTCTTTCTGGACTTAATTCACTCTGTGCGACAGTCTCTAGGTTGACCCACGTTTCTACAAATGACCCAATTTTGTTCCTTTTTATGGTTGAATAATATTCCATTGTATGTACTACATCTTCTTTATCCACTCCTCTGTTGATGAATAATTAGGTTGCTTCTATGTCTTGGCTGTTGTAAATAGTGCTGCATTGAACACTGAGGTGCATGTGTCTTTTTACTGGTTCCAAATAGGAAAAGGAGTACGTCAAGGCTGTATATTGTCACCCTGCTTATTTAACTTATATGCAGAGTCCATCATGAGAAACGCTGGGCTGGAAGAAGCACAAGCTGGAATCAACATTGCTGGGAGAAATACCAGTAACCTCAGATATGCAGATGACACCACCCTTATAGCAGAAAGTTAAGAGGAACTAAAAAGCCTCTTGATGAAAGTGAAAGAGGAGAGTGAAAAAGTTGGCTTAAAGCTCAGCATTCATAAAACTAAGATCATGGCATCTGGTTCCATCACTTCCTGGGAAATAAATGGGGAAACAGTGGAAACAGTGTCAGATTTTATTTTTTTGGGCTCCAAAATCACTGCAGATGGTCATTGAAGCCATGAAATAAAAGACGCTTACTCCTTGGAAGGAAAGTTATAACCAACCTAGACAGCATATTAAAAAGCAGAGACATTACTTCGCCAACAAAGGTCCATCTAGTCAAGGCTATGGTTTTTCCAGTAGTCATGTATGGATGTGAGAGTTGGACTGTGAAGAAAGCTGAGCACTGAAGAATTGATGCTTTTTGAAGTGTGGTGTTGGAGAAGACTCTTGAGAGTCCCTTGGACTGCAAGGAGATCCAACCAGTCCATTCTAAAGGAGATCAGCCATGGGTGTTCATTGGAAGGACTGATGCTAAAGCTGAAACTCCAATACTTTGGCCACCTGAAGCGAAGAGTTGACTCATTGGAAAAGACTCTGATGCTGGGAGGGATTGGGGGCAGGAGGAGAAGGGGACGACAGAGGATGAGATGGCTGGATGGCATCACTGACTTGATGGACGTGAGTTTGAGTGAACTTCAGGAGTTGGTGATGGACAGGGAGGCCTGGCGTGCTGCGATTCATGGGATCGCAAAGAGTCGGACACGACTGAGCAACTGAACTGCACTGAACTGAACTGGGAAGAAAAGTTCTAACAAAGTTCAGAGGACCTTTGAAGGAAATGCTGAAACAACAGTTGACTTAAATGCTCTGGAAAGATGGCTGCACTTGGAGGCAAGGAGACAGGGATTTGAGTCTCTGGGATATGAATTTGAGTTTCTGCTCTGTTTCTGGGAACCTTATGCTGACCTTGCCTTGGGCCTCTCATGTGGGCTTTCTGGGCATCAATAAGCACCTCCTGGGCTGTCATGAGGTGAGGGCTGTACAGCATCATTAGATGTGCAGCATAAAATGCCTGCTCACCACCTTAGTTTCCGAGAGATCAAGGTGTGGGTGAGGCGCTCTCTGGAGGCTCTCAGGAGTATGCACCCTCTTTTCTTCCAGCTCTGGTGGTCTCTGGCATCCTTGTCTTGTTGATGCTTCACTCCCAGGTCTGCTTCTGTTTTCAGGTGGCGGCCTATCTCCCCATCTGTATAACTTCCTCCTTATAAGGACAGTAGTTACTGAATGAGGACCTGCCCCAGTTAAATAGGACCTCATCTTAACTTCCCTATGTCTGCAAAGACCCTGTTTCTAAATAACATCACATCCCAAGTCCTGGGAGTTAGGACTTAAATGTACCTTTTTTTTTTTTAAGGGTCACGACTCAACCCATAGCAGTCAGTGTTGACCCTGACGATGAGTACCCAGTAGCATGTTCCTAAATGTCCCCCAGGTGTAGTCTGAATGGTGGATGAGGGGAAATCCAGGCCGTGGGAGGGGTGTCTGAGAACAGAGCCGCCCTGTGTGTGGGCAGAGGCAGAGTTGGTGAACTCTCTTGGGTTTCCCTGATAGCTCAGTTGGTAACGAATCCGCCTGCAATGCAGGAGACACCAGTTCGATTCCTGGGTCCTGAAGATCCACTGGAGAAGGGATCGGCTACCCACTCCAGTATTCTTGGGCTTCCCTTGTGGCTCAACTGGTAAAGAATCCGCCTGCAATGTGGGAGACCTAGATTCGATCCCTGGGTTGGGAAGATCTCCTGGAGAAGGGAAAGGCTACCCACTCCAGTATTCGGGCCTGGAGAATTCCATGGACTGTATAGTCCATGGGGTCGCAAAGAGTCGGACACGACTGAGCGACTTTTACTTTCACTTGGTCCTCCTGGGATCCTGGGATCGCACAAAGGCACATTCATTCTCTTTAGTATCGCCTCCTGTTACCGCTGTGACCCAGTGTGAAGCGGGGAGGGTCTTGGGGTTGGGGAGGGGAGACTCTACTGACCTCCAGACCACTTCCGGATCACAGAGGCCTCTTCCGGGTCACAGATCTCACCTCTTCTGGTGAGAGGGTGGAACCTCTTCGGCGGGCTCTGAGACACTACCCGGTCTGCACAGGGAGGTGCAGGGGCATGCTGCCTTTCTGAAGGCCTGCCCAGGGCAGCCCAGGGGTGCTGCTGGAGTTATCTCCTTTGGGACCATCCTCTGGGCTCTGCTTAGTCATTTTCAGAGGAAGACGCAGCAGAAACGGCACGTCGGCTTTAGACCCGGATGACCACGCCGGTACATTTTAGTTTTGTTTTTGTCACACTAGCTGACGTGCCTAGAACAGCTCTCGGTCCGTGGGGTACACAGCCTTCCAGGGGTGCAGAATATATTCTGTTGTCTATATGTGTTCACAGAGTGCCAGGAGGATCTAGAAAAGGGCCCTTTACCCAGCTTATTGAGAAGAAGAGGGACCATGGTCCAGGGAGGCAGCCCCTACCCCCTGGACCACAGGATGGTGAAGAGAAGGGAACATAGCATTGGACAGGATGGGAGGATGAGCGTGGTGGGTATTCCATCTGTGATCCTCCGCGGCAAGCCTTTGGGATGGCTGGGGTTTGTTTGTCAGCTAGTGCAGCAGCAGGTAAGGGACTTCCCACAGGGCGCCAGTGGTCGAGAACCCACTTGGTAATGCAGGAGACTTAAGAGATGCAGGTTCGATCCCTGGGTGGGGAAGATCCCCTGGAGGAGGGCATGGCAACCCACTCCAGTATTCTTGCTTGGAGAATCCCATGGTAAAAGGAGCCTGGTGGGCTACAGTTCATAGGGTTGCACAAAGTTGGACATGACTGAAGTAACTTAAAATGGCAAGGCAAATGAACAGGTAGGAACCTTGTTTGCTCCTTGGATGCAGTCACGTTTCAGCGGGAGTTAACACTTCTTCAGGCTTCAAACTGGTTCTCTTCAGAAGCTGTAAGAACAGCTAAGGTCCTGGAGGACAAACCGTTGGTAACAGGCTCCAGTGCCTCTTCTGGTGTCCTACGTTTTACTCGAAGGTCACTCAGATTGTGGATCTAATGCCGTCTCCAAGGGGCGTCTCTTACCATAGGACAGAGGAAGCTGTGAGGTCTCTTCCTGCCCCTGACACCAGCATCCATTGGGTTCTATTGTACCTGGTTCCATTTCATGGCATGCTGTCGAAGAAGAGCCAGGGATCTTCCCTGAGTGCCAGGTGGCTTGAAATATCTCATTAGAAATAGCTGTGTGGGAAGAAACAATATTTTTAGCAGTGGGTAGGAAGTGTTACTGAAATATGACTTATTTGACATTATAGAACTTAGAAGCATCAGTTCTAGTCAGATGGTGTGAGAGTAACTGTAACCCCTGTGGAGACCGCAGATCAAAGGGCTGAAAAATGGGATTCAGCACTAGCAGCTTTCTCCTTTTTTGCATGTTAGTAAGTTGTACTGAGCCTGTCTGAGGATTCAGCATTACTAGAGACAATGCTTGGCTTCAGGTTGCACGAATATTACTCTGGGGATGACTCGATGGGCTCCTGGAAGAGTTCCGGGGCTTGGGGAGTTGATCAGGTCTCTGGGTGGCTCAGATGGTAAAGCAGCTGCCTGCAATGCGAGAGACCTGGGTTCATTCCCTGGGTTGGGAAGATCCCCTGGAGAAGTAAATGGCTGTCCACTCCAGTGTTCTTGCCTGGAGAATTCCATGGACAGAGGAACCTGGCGGGCTACAGTCTATGGGGTCGCAAAGAGCTGGACATGAATGAGCAACCTAATAACAACACACTGAATTTCTGATTAGGTTGTTTCCAAAAGAGTGTGTGGTGAGTCCAGCTGCTCGATGCTCAAAAGCCAATAAACAGGCCAGGTTGGTGAAGGGGAAAGTTTGCTTTTGTTCAGATGCTGGCAACTGGGGGCGGGAAGGGTCCAGTGTGGTCATCATGTAGTTAACTTCTTCCACTTGGTGGGGATTTCAGTATCTATAAGACAGCTCACAGGATATGGCTCAGAATATTATCTACAGCCCCTGAGAAGGAGCTAAAAATCCTTGTCTGTGCTTAATGACTACGTCATTATTATTTGATCTCCTTTGTTTTCCTCTGTTTTTGTATGTTCTCATTTCTCTGATTAATCTTATTTGACTAAAGCTTTCCACAGGCAAAAGGCAGGCAGAGGACATGGACTGTAGGGTCCTGCTCTGTTTCAAAGTGGGGTCCACAGTGAGGCTATGGTGTGAGGTTTGCTTCCCTGGAGGCAAAAGAGAAGCAGTTTGCCATGAGGCGAACTCTCCAGGGTTTAGCGCTCGGGGTGTTTAGCAGGAGAAGCACCCAGGATGGGCCTGGTGGAAGGAAGGGGCAGAAGCAGGAAGCTGGTGCCATAACCTTGCTGGTCCTGAGGGGGTCTGGTTGACACCGAGAGTGTGAGTTGCTCCATACTAAGCCCCAGTGGCTGTTCTCTTTATCTTTGCATCCATCGACCCCTAGGCATGGGCCACCCTGGCTAGGAGGGTGACCTTGGGCCAGTGACTCTGCAGCTGAAGCTGTTCCCAAAGGGCATACAGCTGATCCCAAAGGCCAACCCCAGTCCCAGCAAGGGGGGTGGGGTGGGAAAGTCTTCCCTGAAAGGGTGTCCAGATCTTGTGTTTCCCCATCCAGCCCAGGAAGATCCAAGTATACATTTCACTGGGTGTCCTGACTGCTTGATCGTTAAGCAGGTCACAGCCCATTGACTTAGGAGGATGGCCTGTTACTCTTGCTGTGAGGACTCAGAATTGCTGTTTGAGACAGGGATGCATGGCCAGTGTAGTGGAATCGGTCCTTAAGCCTCCTTAGTGCTCTAACCTGACATCGGCATGGCTCACAGGTCCCGGATACAGTGCTTTCATTTTTGACAGAATACTCACCTGGGCAATCTGAGAGCCTGGCAGTGGTGGGGGGGGCGGGGGGCGGGGCGGGGTGAGGTCCCCCACCCAGTGTCCCTCCTCCTCTTTGCAGCTCCTCTCATATGCCTCCCAGGGACCAGCTTGGAAGGTGGTCTTTGTTGGGCATCTCTGTATTGCAGGCTCCCACAAGAGTTTGATTTCCCCCCTAATTTAAAAGAGTGGCTTTGGTTCCTCCCTGCTCAGAAAGATTGCTAAAAGGAAGACAGTGAACATTCTGGATGGAGAGGGGATGTGTAGGGAAAGGATGCTACCATAGGAGTTGGGGATCCCAAGTTTGCCTTTACTCATGAGAGGTGGGTAGGGGTAAGTCCCATTATTTTCCTGGGTGTCTCTTCCTCTCTGTGAGCGTGGAGGATAGGGCAGGTGGTCCTCCAGGTCCTTTCTAGGGTTGCGATTTCCTTCCTGTCTCCGCTGTGGGATGCGGTCTTACACTGTCTCCAGTCCACTCAGTTCTGGGTTGCTGGGTCCCATTCCCCTTGGTGTCTGCCCTTCCTCACCTTGCAGCCAGCCCTCTTCTGCTACCTGCCCAATGTTCACATTTCCTTGTCTCCTTGCCAGTGCATTCAAACACTGACCTGCTCTTCCACTAGGTAGCCCCACCCCTCTTACAGCAGGTGGGGAAGACAGGTCGGAGGGAGGCTGGATGGGGGCACTGATTTAAGGTCAGTCTGGTATGCGTGGACAAGTTGGGTGGAGGGGCTGACAGTTCACTGCCAGGCTTGGGGCAGGGGTATGACGAAAGCAGAATAGATGGGGAGGGGGCTTGTCCTTAGGAGAGTATCACTGAGCCCAGGATCTGGTCCCCAAAGCCAGACTCGTCAGCCAAGTGATGGATCTATGTTAATATGGTTTCATTCCTGGAAACCGCCCATGCCCTGCTCAACTCAGCTGAAAAGGCAAGAAGAATTGATTCGGGGCAAGAATCTGAAAGTGTCACTACATTAGGAGCTGGAGTGGTGAGCTGGGAGCGTCTCCCCAACATCAGGGCTGATGCCAGACGGCCAAGCTGTCGTTTCTGGCGGGGTGACAAGGCCCTGATCCTCTGATGTGAGGCACTTGCTCATTACCTGGCATCCCAGTGGTCATGACCATCTGCTCGGTGTCCCCCCCGCCAACAAGATGGCAGAGCAGATTGCACAAGACAGTGCTGGCGTGCCAGGCATGAGGAGGATGAACTCGCTGCTCGCAGGACAGAACAAGGGTGGCCTTCCTAGTGCTGCTGGTATTTGAAAGGGGCTCCTAGTTAACATACAGGAAAAGGCCCTTCTGGTCACTGAACCAGGACTTAGACCTTGTCCTCAAATGATGCTCTACTTCTCCATGAATTGCTTGATTCCAGACACCGTAAAAGCACCACATCTGTTCAAATGAGGAAGCGATTGGTACTGGCCTGAGTAAGCATACTCCAGAGGTCTGGGCTGTCTACTGCCAGCACATAAGAGGTTTAACTGATAAAAAGCATGCTTCTGGGTAACTGTTTTCCAGCCGTGCCCGTGGTACCTGTGTTTGAGTTGAGTTAGTTCGGGTTGTACTAGGTAAACCCTAGGATCATAGTGACTTAGTGCATCAGAAGTTTATTTCTCCACTGTGGAGCATCCAGTGGGCAACTGGGGTTGGGGAGTGCGGTTCCAGTCCACGTGGTCATTCAGAAACTCAGGCTTTCAGAGGTTTCACTTCTTTAATGTGAGGCAGGGGGACCAGGGCAGGGGTACTCAACCCTCAGGTGGAAGAGCAGGTTCAAGACCACGTGCAGGATTTCTAGAGCCAGTCTCCAAGGGTACACACTGCTTTTGTCCGAGATTGTATTGGCCAGAACTAGTACTAAGGAACACTAACTGCCAGAGAGGATGCCAAATTCAGTTGTTTTTTGTGGTTGGGGATAAAGAAAAAGTACAGCTATGTCTGTGTTACAGAAAGTGTGGAGAATTGTTTCTAAAACATTCTTTCTCATCATTGGTGCATAGAGGCTATCTACTGTCTATCCATCCCTCTGTCTTTTAGCTATTAGTCCTCTGTCTGTCTAGCCATGCATCCATTTATTATCTTTTTATCTAGCATCACCATCTATCTGTCTGTATCTACCACCATCATCACTATCATTGCCCATCTTTAATGACAGAGTGATTCCCCACTCCCGACGACACCTTCCACAGAAAAGTGAAGATCTTGCAACAACTTGCATCCAGTCACATGACTCCCTTCTCCTGCCTTTCTATGCTAATCACCATCCTGAATCTGATCCTCACGTTTTGCCAGACATTTTCAGAGTTGTGTCTTCTCCACACGGATCCTAAAAGTATATCTATTTTTAGTTTGGCTTTTGACTTTGTAGAAAGGATTTCAGGTAAGTGCTCTTTGACCCACTTTTTTGTGTAAACATTCAATTGCCATGGTTCGTCCATACTCTGGGATGATGTGGGCCATCATTCACTTTGCGATTCTGCCCCAGTTAGTTCCTTCCGCTCTGGCAGATGTGTGCCAGGGTGATTGCAGGTTTGGTATTTGAACAATGCTACCATCATCATCATTTACATACCTCGTGTTCTCATTGAGTGAGAATAGTTCTATCCTGTCGACTAGGAGCACAGTTGCTAGAGTGCTTAGCTTGATTAGATTATGCTAAACTGTTCCTCCTATCAAAAAATGGATGAAAGACTCCATGTGTCCATACCTTCACCAACACACGATAGAGACATTTTCATTTTTACCAATCCCTTTATCATCAGGAGCATAGCACACATACCTTTTTATACTTATCTTCCCCTGATAGCTGAATTCCCTAAGCTATCCTCATTTTCGCTACTTCTGACTGCATCCCAAGGCAAGAAACGGCACAAGATCTCAAGCCAACTCTCAGATGGGAAGAGACGTTCTGATTGAAGAACCACAAAACGGGTAGACCCACAGGCAGGCTTTTGTCCGTTTGTGGATGGGTAGCCCCTGCCTCCGTGACATTTTTATCCCTGCGTCTTTCCATCTTGGCCACTCCAGACACTACTACATGGGCTCTACAATTCTGCTGATTTTAGGAAAAACAGCACAGAAATCAAGACCAAAGAGCAATCCTCTGAGAAGCCAAGGCAAGTTAAGCAGGCTAGGGGAGCAGGGAAACGGGGCTGAGATTGCCTGCTGGCTAGCTGATGGACAGCCACACTGCATTGTCGGAGTGCAGATGAAGATAAGAGTGATCGTTTCCCCTGCAGCAGCTCAGCTCAGTCCGGCTCTGTCCTCCTCTGCAGTAGGTTACAGGTGCACAACTGTGCCTCCAAGCCCCAGCTGTGATGGTTGCATTCAGAGCTGCCCTCAATCTGTCTGGTTCAGTAGGGGCAGAACAGTGACGATCTTGTGAAGATAAATCACATAAACAAGTTACAGTAATGGAATACTTATTTATGAACTGTGTTTGTGAAGGCTTGGATCGACTGTTTGAAAGCCAGCTTGTGTTGGTCTTGCAGCTTGTTAAGAAAATCCACCTGTTTTAAGGGTGCGCCTGCTCCACCCAGGCAGCTGGCACCCCGGGAAATGAAGAAGCCACGTTGCTTTGCTTCTTTCAAGTCAAGGGTGGGGGCAGGGTGGAGCCTGGGCTTTGAGACCTGCGTGGCTTTTCCACCTGGGCGCGCAGCGTTTTAGTTTGATGGAACAGGCAACAGAAAACATAAAGGGCGTGTTCTTCTCCCCTGTACTTTCTCCTCCCCTCTCCTACTCTTTGTGGCTTGGTGATTTATTTTTTCTGTCTATCTTTGGCTTTCCTCCCAAGACAGAGGCTCTGTGTTTGCTCTGATTTGAAGGGATGAACCAAGGGAAAATCCAAGTACTCCACCCACCCCGCCGTGTCTCCCCTCTGATGGGGCAGAAAGAGAAAGAAAATGCCCCTGGCCCCCTGTGACTGGCAGGTGCGTGGGAGTTTACCCATTCATACTCTATGAAAGAAAATGACTTTTCTTCTTCTTTTTTAAAATTTTATGTTGCAGTATAGCTGATTAACAATGTTGTGATAGTTTTAGGCACACAGCAAAGCAACCCAACCATATGCATACATGCCTCCATTCTCCCCCAAACGCCCTTCCCATCTAGCCTGCCACATAACATTGAACAGAGTTCCTTGTGCCATTGTGGCTTATCCATTTCAGATATTTTATTTATTTTTGACTTCACTGGGTCTGCCTTGCTGCGTGCAGGCTTTCTCTAGATGCAGCAAGCAGGGCCTGCTTTCTGGTTGCAAAGTGTGGCCTCTCCTTGCCGTGGCCTCTCCTGTTGCAGAGCACAGTCTCTAGAGCACGTGGGTTTCAGTAATTGTGGCTCTCCGGCTCTAGAGCACAAGCTTATGGGCTTGGCTACAGTCTTCCTGGACAGGGCAAACCCTCGTCCCCTGCATTACAAGGCAGATTCTTAACCACTGGGATGCCTGGGAAGCCCTGGTTATCCATTTTAAATATAGCAGTGTGTACATGTCAGTCCCAAACTCTTTAACTATCCCTTCCCCCATCCTTCCCCCACCCCCGGGAGCCAAAAGTTCTTTCTCTAAGTCTGTGAGTCTGTGTTCAGTTCAGTTCAGTTCAGTTGTGTCTGACTCTTTGCGACCCCATGAACTGCAGCACGCCAGACCTCCCTGTCCATCACCAACTCCCAGAGTTTACTAAAACTCATGTCTGTTGAGTCAGTGATGCCATCTAACCATCTCATCCTCTGTTGTCCCCTTCTTCCACCTTCAGTATTTCCCAGCATCAGGGTCTTTTCCAATGAATCAGTTCTTTGCATCAGGTGGCCAAAGTGTTGTCATTTCAGCTTCAGCATCAGTCCTTCCAATAAATATTCAGGACTGATTTCCTTTAGGATAGACTGGTTGGATCTCCTTGCAGTCCAAAGGACTCTCAAGAGTCTTCTCCAACACCACAGTTCAAAAGCATCCATTCTTCGGTGCTCAGCTTTTTTTGGAGAAGGCAATGGCACCCCACTCCAGTACTCTTGCCTGGGAAATCCCATGGGTGGAGGAGCCTGGTAGGCTGCAGTCCATAGGGTCACTAAGAGTCGGACCTGACTGAGTGACTTCACTTTCACTCTTCAATTTCATGTATTGGAGAAGGAAATGGCAACCCACTCCAGTGTTCTTGCCTGGAGAATCCCAGGGGCAGGGGAGCCTGATGGGCTGCTGTCTATGGGGTTACATAGAGTGGGACACGACTGAAGCGACTTAGCAGTTGCAGCAACAGCTTTCTTTATAGTCCAAGTCTTATATCCATACATGACTATTGGAAAAATCAAAGCTTTGACTAGATGGACCTTTGTTAGCAAAGTAAGGTAAATAAGTTCATTTTCTTTGTAAATAAGTCCATTTGCTTTGTAAATAGGTTCATTTGTATCAGCAAATGGTGTTTCTTCTGACACAAGTGCCCTGCCAGTCCCCTCAGACCCGTCAGCTGGGCGCAGCTGGGCTCCCTGCCTGGTCCTGCCGGACTCCTCAGGCCGTCCCTGCAGAGGCCTCGCACAGGGCCCCCTAGGAAACCCGGACAGAAGGTCTCCCACCCTCTGGACCACCTGTCAGCCCCACCTCTGCCCACATCCCCTGTCTCTACCGCTTGCTGGAGATGAAGGACCAACATTGAAACCTCAGCAGGAAGGTTAAGCCTCTCAAGTGACATGAGTGAGAGAGCCAGCCACCGCTTACTAGCTGGTATGGGTATTTTATTTATGTGCGAGGAGATAGGGATTCTGGGTGTGTTTCTGCAGAATGGCATGCAGTGAGTCCCGTGTGCGAACATTCTTGAGAGATCAGAGCCTTGGAGGAGCTGTTCTCTGTGGCACTGCCCGTGCCTAGGGCGACCCCAGCACATAGCAAATGCTCAGCAAAACCCAGGTGATGATTAAGGGGGATCTGAGTGAGGCTGTAGGAGATGCTGGCTCGGGCAGAGGCTGTCCAGTAAATGCCATGGCAAGTCTGAGGGGCTGGAGTCCTTGGGAGCCTTGGGCTCTGCAGAGCCTGCTGGAGTCTACATTCCAAACTCACACGTCCTGACAGGGCACAAGGGGTCGGAGAGGGACAAGTGGCCAGGGAGCAGGCACACGTGTGTGCGTCCTCAGAGGCTGGCCCAGGCTGGGGGCTTGTTTGCTACTCACTGCTCTGGGTGTCCTCAGCCAGCCCCGGGCAGTACGTGCACAAGAATGACAGATACGGTTCCACGGCCCGGGGCCTGGGGTAAGGCGTGTGGGCCCAGCAGAGGCAAACGCCTCTGAGTCAGGATCACGGAGGCCGATTTTACAAGTGAAGAAAATGGTGCCATCAAAAGGGGTATGAGTCAGCCTTGCAGCTCCTGGCGATGCCAAGCAGAAGAGAGTGGTGTGAGGGGTTCCTCCCACCCTGCTGCACCACCTTCCCCCCGCAACAGAGAAGGTTTGTGTCTTCTCTGCATGGATGCTAAAGGGGTATCTATTTTTAGTTTAGTTTTTGCCTTTGTAGAATGGATCTCAAGTAGGTGCTCTTTGACCCACCTTTTTGTGTAAACTTTCGATTGCCACAGTTCTTCCAGCCTCGGGTGTTGTGCGCCCTCATTCACGTGGTGATTCTACCTCAGTTTATTCCTCCCCCTCTGGCAGATGCAGATGCAAACTTTGGCTGGAAACCAGAGCTTTCACCTGCCTGTGGATGGTTAATGAAGGGACCTGGACCAGCACACTCTTGCCTCTGAGCATCACCAGGAAGGGGAGGGGGGTAGCAGCCAGTCAGCAGAGACGGCTTCATCCCAAGAAACAGGGAACCCTCAGGTTCTTCAGCCTGGCTGTATCTGACATTTGTCCTGATCGCAGCCACTTCACAGAGGTTCCAGGTCCACAGCTCAGCCTCCTGGGGGTGTGTGGTGAATGGAAGGTGAGTGTGCAGGCTCTCCAGACCCTGGGAGCTGGTCCCAGGTGGTGGCTTCAGTTGTGTGCTCTCTGCCCCATTTCTGCCTTGGGCATTGTTTCATGAAAGTCCAATATGCTTCCATTTCTGGAGCACTTTCCATGTTTTTTTTTTTTTTTTCTTCTTCTAAGGCTGCTTGATCTGCTGTCATGGCAACCAGTCTTGCATCCCCCAACCCATGCAGAGGGAGGTGTGAAGGGACGAGACAGACCCGGCCTGTCCGTAGGGGTTCCTGGTCCCTAGAGGCACTGGAGGGAGTTGGGGAGTCACTGAGGAGGTGTTTATAAACTGGTGTGTTTGTCTCCAAATCTTAGTTTTCTGAGGGCCAGGAAGGCGAGTGGGGAAGGTGTTTTCTGTGCTCCAGAAGGACAGTGGCAGGGCCTGAAGGGGGTGGAGCAAAGATCAAGACCCAGTCACAAGAAGACCAAGGTGGGCTCCAATTTGGGCCCTTTTTCACAAAGAAGGAGGCCAAGGCTTATTTGTTTTGTGCTGAGAATGACCCAGCCCCGATCCTTATACCTTTCCTCCTCTGAGCAGACTTTGATCCCTTCCAATTTTGGTGAAACAAAACAGGAACCATTTCAGTAGCCTTTTCAATATTAATAATTTTAATTTTAAAATGTGTCTGATTTGGGGGACTTCCCTGGCAGTTAAGACTTCGTCCTCCAATGCAGGAGGTGTGGGTTCAATCCCTGGTTGGGGAGCTAAGGTCCCACATGCCTTGCCACCAAAGAGTCAAACAGCAGAAGCAATATTGTAACAAATTCAATAAAAGACTTTAAAAATGACCCACATAAAAAATCTTTTTTAAAAAAAGTGGCTGATTTTAAACGGCAGTGGCATGCCTCCTGGCTGTTTCAGATTCACAACCAGAGGCAGTTTCGTTTTAATTGGTGGCATTTTCAGTCACCCATTCAGCTTGTCAAAGTTGAAAGAGACAGGAGGAGTCCAGTCTTCCCACACTGGGCACTGGGGGCAGAGCCGCCCAGAGTGGTGGCCGCGGTAGCCCAGTGCTTTGCCAGGGGCGGGCACGTGGTGTACCATGGAGGGTCTTGGCTGGATTAAGAAGAGCCAGCCAGACTGGATGGAGGGTGGTTTTGCAGGCTGTCAGGCCAAGCAGGGAGAGCAGGAGTAGGTACCAAATTTCAGGGTGAGTCAGACTATAGATGGTCAGGCAGGCAGAATGAATGGCAAGAAGGCCCTGCCTCCCAGTTTGATTCCAATAAACGCAGAGAAGAGCATCTGGGCCCTGAGGTCACTTCCAGCTTCCCAGATTTCACCTGGATAGTCGAGGCTCCCTAGGATCTGTCCACATGAATTCTGGGCAGGGTGTCTGCCTTTCATTTTCATATTTTTTAAAATGGTGGCTCTTTAGATGGGCAGTAGGGAACAGACTGAAGGGCTCGCTGTGCTAAATTCCGCTACGGGGAGGCAGTCAGGATGGGGGCTGAGCTGGTGGACACAGAGTCAGCCCGGCCTTGGTACCTGACTGCCGCTTACAGGCCTGTTTACTCCATCCTCACCTTAGGTTCTCAACTGGTCAGTGAGAAGGATGACTCTACCTGCCTCTTGGAAGAATGAAGTCAGGTGGGAAGGCCCTTAGCACTAAGCCCAGCTCAGGAGCCCCACCTAATATTCTAATCATAGTACACCTCTTTATTCCTTCTGGGTCTAGAGCTTCACAAGCGTCCAACACTGAGGAGTTGTTTTAGACGCAGCCCCTGATACTGATGGCTTAGAGCTCAACATTCAGAAAACAGATCATGGCATCCAGTCCCATCACTTCATGGCAAATAGATGGGGAAACAGTGGCTGACTTTAGTTTTTGGGGGGCTCCAAAATCACTGCACATGGTGATTGCAGCCATGAAATTAAAAGACGCTTACTCCTTGGAAGGAAAGTTATGGTCAACCTAGACAGCATATTCAAAAACAGACATTACTTTGCCAACAAAGGTCTGTCTAGTCAAGGCTATGGTTTTTCCTATGGTCATGTATAGATGTGAGAGTTGGACCATAAAGAAAGCTGAGTACAGAAGAATTGATGCTTCTGAACCGTGGTGTTGGAGAAGACTCTTGAGAGTCCCTTGGAGTGTAAGGAGATCCAACCAGTCTATCGTAAAGGAAATCAGTCCTGGGTATTCATTGGAGGGACTGATGCTAAAGCTGAAACTCCAATACTTTGGCCACCTGATGCGAAGAGCTGACTCATTTGAAAAGACTCTGATTCTGGGAAAGATTGAAGGCAGGAGGAGAAGGGGACAAGAGAGGATGAGATGTTTGGATGGCATCACTGACTCAATAGACATGGGTTTGGGTGAACTCTGGGAGTTGGTGATGGACAGGGAGGCCTGGCGTGCTGTGGTTCACAGGGCTGAAAAGAGTAGGACATGACTGAGCAACTGAACTGAACTGATACTGATGAGTTCACAAAGTCATATGGATTGGCAGTCTGAGAAATGCAGAAATCTGCCCCTAAGGGTGAGAGTAATTCTTTGGTTGAAATTACCATGAGTCTTAAATCCTATTTAAAAAAAATATTAATTTATTTGGCTGTACCAAGTCTTAACTGTGACATCTTCATCTTTAGCTGAAGCATGTGGGATCTAGCTCCCTGACCAGGGATCGAACCTGGGCCCCCTGCATTTGGAGCATGAAGTCTTAGCCCCTGGACCACTATGGAAGCCCCTTAAATCCTATTTTTTAAAGGACTAGTGAGGGAGGAGAGTAGGTGAAGGAGTAGATTAGGTTGTTAGACCTTACAGATGAGCTTTGGAGTGAAAATGCCCAAATCTGTGATGAGATACCCAAAGGTGGGGATCACCGAGCTGAAGGTGTCTCTCTGCCAGGGACAGAGAGGTGTTGCCCAGGGGATCCTGATGGCTGTTGGCTATCATAGAGCTGCTCCAGTGAGTGGCCGTGCATGCAGAAAGTTGGTCCGTGTCCAGCCTTTAGGTGGTGTGTTCTTCCTTTATGTCCCCCTGGGAGCAGGTCACAGCAGGAAGAGTGCAAGTGGGCAAGGGAGAGGGTGGGACGCACTTCTTAGCAAAATGCTCCATCTGTGACTGTCAGTGCCTACTGACAACAAGAGGAGATTTGAAGCATTCAGGAAGTATGAGGTCTTCACAGGCATCCAGCACCAGTATCAGCTGCCAGTGGAATTCAGTGAAAATAAGACATTTTGGTGGATGATATTAATATACAACAAAAAGCCTGTGATGGCAATAAAGGGTATGATTTTTAGCACACTGACGGTGTCATCTTCCCCCTTACTCTTGAAGGTGGTTCTATTTATTTCTCTGCTTCAATATTTACAGCCTCCTTCCTGAAAATAAGAATAACGATAATACAAAAATAATAACATTTGTAACGGTGGTGGTAATATCTGTTTTTGAGTGTCTGCCATATGTCACAGTCTTTGTTAGATGTTTTCCATCTACATCTTCTCCAGTCATCACAATAATCCTGGGAGAATGTTTACCCCATTTCACAAATGAGGAAAACAGCGCTCAAGGAGGATATATAACTTGCTCACAGACCTAGTTGGTGAGGGACCAAACCTGCATCTGAACTAATGTCTTGTTTCCCTCTAAAGAGCCCTGCATAGGTTTGGGGATTTTTGAGACAGAAGCTATTTTAGCATTATTAGAAATGGAATGGAATGAAGAATATCAATCTTGGCTACCAAGCCTCCGGTTTCTTTGGGTTTTCAGCCTGTGTTTCTCAAATCTGCTCTTGAGGAGCAGGAAGAGTCAGAAAGGAAGGTTTCCTTATCTGCCTTTGATTGGAAATCCTGAAAAAGGCCATCCACGGCACCATGAGCAATGCGTTGGGACCTGCCTCTCCTCCTTCCATCTGGACCTTCAGCTTGGTGTCCCCTTCTCTTCTTGCGTTGTACTGCCTCCTCCCCTTATGCTGCATAATCCTGAATTAGCCCCGCCAGTGCCCTTCCGATGTGTCTTATGCCAACTGATAGCAAGATTTCCGCCCCCACCCCCCCCCCCACCCCCCCGTGCCAGGGAAAAGAATTAGCTCGAGCTGGAACCCATTTCCCTTCACTCTAATCCTATCAGTTCTCAAATTTTCAACTCTAATAGAACTGGAAGAGTTCTTTAAGATTCTTCCCATCTCTTTAAATCCTGTAGCTTTTTTTTTTTTTAAACCAGCCCATTATACTTGCTGCTTGTGTTTTAGGTATTTGGTGGGTATCTGTCTTCTCATTAAATAGCTCAGAAAGATTTGGAAGACAGGAAATGTGCCTTCTTTTATCCTGATGTCATCCTGATACATAGCGGATGCTCAATCACCATTATTTGGTTATTTTTAAATTTTGGCTGTGCTGTGTCTTCGTTGCAGTGCCTGGGCTTTCTCTAGTTGTGGTGTGCAGATTCTGGGCTTCCCTTGCTGTGGCCCGTGGGCTCACTAGTTGCAGTGCACAGGCTTCATTACCCCAAGCATGTGGGATCTTAATTCCCCAACCAGGGATCAAATCCAAGTCTCTTTTATTGGAAGGGAGATTCTTAACCACTGGGCCACCAGGAAAGCTCCCCCCTCCAAACCATTATTGAATAAATAGAAGCTCCCCCTCTGTATTTTCTTTTTTTTTATTACCCTCACCTCCACCTTCCACTGTCACTGATACATGTTTAAGTAGGTCTGTTGCTTTATAGAGACCTGGGCTAGCACAGAAGAATCTGACCATGTTCCTCTTCTAATATTGCCTCCAGTTCTATTCTGGGCCTTGATTTTCCTAAAATACAGGTAGCACTTTCCTCTGTGAATGGTAAAGAGTTGAAGTTCTTCAAACCTTCAATGTTTGCTTTGAAATGTGCCAGGATGGGGAATACTGAGAAAGCTTTTGTTCAGGACAGTTTCAAGTCTTGGAAATCAAACTCCTTCTCTCCTTCCTTTCCTTACTTTTTTCTCCTCCATCACAATGTCCCAGTGCCTCAGAGTCCAGTACAGTCAGCATGTTCTTAGAGTTGGGGGTCACCATGCATTGGCTCTGGGCCAGTAGGATTGGTCAGTAAGTGATCAACGGTCCAGCTCTGTTGCAGCTCTAGCGATGATTCAGCACCATGGACAAGGCTAAGGAAAGCTTCAAGTTTTCCTACCTTTTCTTCCCAGCTCTCCTATACTTCTGAAGGCTAGGGAAGCTAAGATCCTCTTCTAAACAACCTGAAGAAGGGGAGCAAGTAGCAGGTTTCCCCTTTGGGAATTCCACTTTTTGAATCATAAATCAGACCTTCTGGTCGTCTAAAGTAACTAACACAGAGAGAGTTCTCTTGGAGAAAAGGCCTCCTGCATAGACTAGACTGATACTTGTTCCCTGATGGTCTCCTACTGAAAATTAAATTATTCCAGGCCTTGTCAATTTCGGGGGGGGGGGGGTCTTTATGGTCCTTTTCCTGCATGTGGGCTTATTCAAGTCAATATTCTTATATAAAACAGTGGAAAAAGCCAGGATATTCTCTTCTTCCTTTGATTTATTTTTTTTAGTATACACACTTTATATTCTGCCTTTAAAGCTATTTCTGCTGCACAGCTGCTTTACCGAGACTCAGACTCCTACGGGCCCCACTTGGTCCTCCATGTACCTTGAATATCCTTTCACACTGTTTGATTTCTGCAGTCGGTTGTATAATGAGGAGGGAGTATGCAGTGAGTCTGGAGATTCCTATTAACCAGGTCACCCATGAATCTATTTTTGTGCTCTTCTTTATTAGAAATAGCAGGGAACATGATAATATTTAAACACAACTGCTTAGAGGAGCTTGGCTTCAAAATACACCTTCCCAAGTTTTCTTTTCCCATTTGACATTTCAAAATGTTGTACTACATTTTCACATCATCAAAGCGCCTCCTCTCCATTTGCATTCCAAGCTGTGAATACAGACCGTTGCAAATGACAGTAGATATTTCGGAGGGTCATTTGGATTCGTGATCCTCTGCCCACATATTGGGAATGTTTCATTCTGTTCTTGGCGCTGCCTTTGAAGATGGCCCATAAAAAGATACACACAGACCGAGATGATAAAGGAGGACAGGGGTTGGGAATAGATGGAAGAGAGCTATCTCCAGTGCTTGAAGGAGGGGACCTCATGAGAAAGGGGAGTAGAATTATTCTGTATCGTTCCCAGAGACCGAGTCAATGAATGGAATGTACAAGGGCACGGATTTTGATTCAACCTAAAGAGTGCGTAGAGACTAGCGCTGCCAGACTCTGGAGCAGGTTGTCATGTGAGGTAGAGCGCCTCCAGGCACTCTAGGTGCTAAACTCCAGGTTGACCGGGCTGTCTGCCCAGAATGATCCTTCCAGAAATAACAGGTCCATTTCAGCTGTGAGAGTCACCCGTCCTTACTCCTTGGCATTACTGTCGAAACTCGGGGCATTGGAAACCACAGGTGCTCTTGTCTCTTGGCAGCAGAAACTCTGAATCCTTTTGAGTTGCTTAATACAAATGTCCTCACGGGCCATGGCAGCCAAAGTCAAGGTAGAAAGGGATTTTGGAGTTGCTGAGGCAGGCAGCCTTTTGTTTCAGGAAGATATTTTATTCTTGAGACACAGCTATTTATTTATTTGTTTAAAATGTATTTATTTTTTAAATTTTGTTTATTTATGTATTTATTTCTGGCTGTGCAGGGTCTTTGTAGCTGCACATGGGCTTTCTCTAGTTGTGGCAATGGGAGCCATCTTTTGTTGCAGAGCATGGGCTCTAGAGAGCTCAGTAGTTGTGGCTCACGGACTTGGTTGCCCTGAGGCCCGTGAAATCTTCCCGGATGAGGGGTCGAATCTGTGTCCCTTGCATTGGCAGCTGGATTTTTAACCAGTGGACCACCAGAGAAGCTCAGCGACCCAACTATTTAGATGATTTGTAAAAATATCTTCAATTGGACGGCAATCTTTCATTTGTTGCATTAATCAAGACTTGCCCAATATCTTACCAACATTGGTATGCCATTAAAAATAGGATAGTGATCCCTGTCAAACAAAGGGAGTTCTACAGTTTATATTACCTTCTCCTCTTTTGGTATTCTCTGCAATTCTCCAAGGAGGCATGGAAAATAGTATTTTCTCAATTTTTATAGGAAGAAAACAGACCTACAGGGCTTAGTGACTCATCTGTATCATGCAGCTGGCAAGCCGTGTTCCACCTGGGATAGAGCTGGAAAGTGGGAATTGGAACCATGGAAGCTGGGCCAGTGCCCGAGCATCAGCAATGTGGCTTTGGGCAGTTTCATGTGTACAGTGAGGGCGTTGGAGTAGGCTGAGTTCCAGGGGCCCACCCCCCCCTACCATCTGGGCTTTTCTGGCCTTGGCACCTGGCGGAGTCCTTACTCTTCGCCTGGCAGGTAGGAGGTAAGAGGAAGTGAAACTCTGGGTTGGAGAAAAGCCTCATGATGTGCAGGCGTGTATTTCCAGGGTGGTGATATTCTATGTAATACATTTCTGTGTCAGATCACTTGCACAAACTTGTGAACCTTGGCTGCATTGTTTTTGCCATGCTGTGCAGTATGTGGGATCTTAGTTCCCTAACCAGGGATTGAACTTGTGTGCCCTGAATTGGGAGCTCAGAGCCTTAACCACTGAACCTCCAGGGAAGTCCCTGGCTGCATTGTAATTCAGAGTTTGGAATTTGAGGATGTTTGTTTGCCTTTACAGGTTCAATTGTGGTGTGGAGGGGTAGAAATAATTTTTATGAATTTCCTCTGCCCTACATGTAGACGAGTCAGTAGGAATCATGAGGGCTCCTCACTTTATAAGATATAGGCTTGCAGAAGAAAGCAATAGTTTAGCCTGATTTTATTTTTTAATTGTCTAAGTATACCTGTGCATGCATGCATGCTAAGTCGCTTCAGTCATGTCTGACTCTGTGACCCTAGGACTGCAGCTTGCCAGGCTCCTCTGTCTACAGGATTCTCCAGGCAAGAATATGGGAGTGGTTGCTGTGTCCTCCTCCAGGGGATCTTCCTGACTGACCCAGGGATTGAATCCACGTCTTTTACTTCTAACCTGCATTGGCAGGAGGTTTTTTGCCACTAGCGCCACCTGGGAAGCCCCCAAGAATAGCTGTTGAACTCAAAGCTCTATTTGATATTGCTTGAAAGCCCCTTGGGGTTTCCCTGGCAGCTCAGATGGTAAAGAATCTGCCCATAATGTGGGAGACCTGGGTTCGATCCCCGGGTTGGGAAGATCCCTTAAAGGAGGACGTGGCAACCCACTCCAGCATTCTTGCCTGGAGAATCCCCATGGACAGAGGAGTCTGACTGGCTACAGTCCATCGGGTCACAAAGAGTCAGACATGACTGAGTGACTGAGTTTGTACAAGGCTCTTGACAAAGCTAACCTGTTTCATTGTACTACAAAAGCAATTCATATTCATTGCAGAAAATTTAAGAAGAAAGAAAATCGTGTCATTATCTATAATCTCCCAAAGACAGCTGCTACTAACATTCTGTTAAAACTTCCTGGAATGTTTTTCTGCACACCTCTACATGTTTTAAAAGAAATTAGTATAATACTGTACATACTGGTTTGTAAGCCTTTTGCTGTTAATGATAAACGTTTTCCTACTTTACTAAATATTCGATGAAAACATTTGATCTGAGTTTGGATTTGGGAGGTATATAGTATTCTAGCAAGCTGATGTATCAAAATTCATTTAACCTAGTTCTTACTCTTGGCTATATTGGGTACTTACAGTATTTTGGTAATATAAATTATTTTTGAAGATATCTTCTCACATAAATTCTCAGCAATACAGTAGACATAAGTCTGATTTGTCATGCATAGAAAACTAAAGTTAGATTTCAGGTTTTCAGAGTACCAGCCAAGCTGTTACTCTCAACCATTTATGAGAAAATGGTCCACTGTGCACTTTCTAAAGGTGACTGACATGGTCACCCGGAAGGTGGGGGGAGATCTCCCCGGCTGACCACTGTTGGATCTGGTCCCAGGCTCCTGGCTTCTTCACACCCTTAGTGTCCTACATAAACACCATGGCGGTGGATTCATCTCTCTTTTCTGTTGATTCTCTTTTAGCCTGATGAAGTCCTCCGATATTGATCAGGACTTATTTACAGACAGTTACTGCAAGGTGTGCAGCGCACAGCTGATATCGGAATCTCAGCGTGTGGCCCACTACGAGGTAAGAACAACTTTTCCCGCTCAGGGTGTTCAGATGGAGGAAAGAGCAGCCTGAGTCAAGGTCGTGGGGCTTGAGGGTTCTGCCTCGGGACCTGGGGCAGATCTGAAGCACCACGGGGCTTGAGCACACAGTCTGAGAGCAGGTCAGGAGAGGGGTGCACGTGAGGGGTTGCAGAGAGGGCTGGGGATGGCGTTTTCAGGCCCCTGGTGGTTCCCAGGTACAGCTTTTCCCTTTGGATCTCAGCCCCGCTGGGAGTCCAGTGGGCTTGCTCTGCTCGTTGAACCTGTCACTGCTCATCTTTGAAGTTCCTTCCAGGGATGCATTAGCGCCAGCTTCTCTGTCCTTCTCTGGCGCTTGAAGGAAACCTCAGAGGCCCTTTCTCCATTGCTGGAGGGGACACAGTGGCCCGGCACCAGATCCTTCCGCCTTCTGGCTGCTGCTCCCAAAGGGTTTATCAGCAGAAAGACATCGCCCGCCGGGAGATAATCGAGTTTTAAAGTCCAAATATTCTCGAAGGACATAACTCAGTGGCTTTGACTTTTAAGGATGGGAGCTCAAAAGGCTGCTTTTTGATCCTTTTTTTGGGAAGAGAGGATCAGAGGAGAGAGATCGACCTGTTTCTGAGGGGGGAATGAGGGGCACACGTGGAGAAAAGGGGCCCCTGGCCCCCCAGATGCTGCCCAGGGCCTGTAGCTGTGCAAGAGAACACACATCAGTGAGAACACGAGCTTTCAAGGGTAATAATTTGTAAGTAATTTTAGATTGGAGGGCTTAGCCAGCAATTTTCTTTTTGTCTGTCGCATCTGACAAATGCCAGTTGTCACTGTCACTCACCATGCTCCTCTGAGTCTCAGATTCCTCCGAGCACGGGGAAACAATAATAACCGCATGCACACGCATACACCCCGGACCCGTTCCTTGGCCCCTGTGTGCTCCTTGGGGTTTTGTGGTGACCAGATGAGAGCCCTTGAAATGGTTATTTGCACAAATGCTTTGGCAGCTAGAACGTGTGCCCAACATGCAAAATTACATTGTTTCTCATTATCTACTCTGTGGCAGCAGTGTTTGGACGATGGCAAAGAAAACTTGCTCTTCAGAGAAAAACTTTAAAAAAATCAGCCTCTGCAAAAAAAAAAAAGTCAGCATATTCTTTTGTCAGTAGGCAATCAAGTGGAAGAAGAAGAAAATGTGAATACAAAAGGGTGCTCTAAAGTGGAAGGTAGCCATCTTTTGAAATGAATTTCTAAATTCGTTAGATATTGCTTTGTAAACACATATGGTTTTTTATTAATTCCATTTCCTCATTGAAGGAAACTCAGGATATTTGTCCCTGCTCTGAAATTCCATAGCCCATTATGTTCTCTCTTTATTAGACCTTTTGGGTTCCCTTTTTATCATTTTAGTAGATTCTAGTAAGGAGCTTCCCTGATAGCTCAGTTGGTAAAGAATCTGCCTGCAATGCAGGAGACCCCAGTTCAATTCCTGGGTTGGGAAGATCCACTGGAGAAGGATTAGGCTACCCACTCCAGTGTTCTTGGGCTTCCCTTGTGGCTCAGCTGGTAAAGAATCTGCCTGTGATGCGGGAGACCTGAGTTTGATCCCTGGGTTCAGAAGATCCCCTGGAGAAGGGAAAGGCTACCCACTCCAGTATTCTGGCCTGGAGAATTCCATGGACTGTATCTAGTTGTGGGGTCAGAAAGAGTCAGACACAACTGAGGGACTTTCACTACTAGATTCTTATGACCAGAAACAGAGTTTATTCATCTGCTCTTCCGTAATTCCTGGAACAGTGTCTGCCGGCCTATCAGAGCCACTCACTGAACTTTTGTTTACAAAAATAACCTGGTGACCCTGTCCAGGCACTCCTTTGTTATTACCTGAGCTAGAAAGGTAATGTCAGAAAATCAAAAACATCAATTCTTTTTAAAGGAAAAAAAATCTTAGCTGCTCAGTTACAGATTTAGTTGTTTGAACTCAGCTTTTCCTCTCACCACACTGTACTGTCTGTGGCCCAATCTAATGGTTTAGAAGATGTGTTAGGATTTGTTGCGGGTAGCACAGGTAAGCTTCCCCGGTGGCTCAGACAGTAAAGTCATCTGCTTGCAGATGGAGACCCGGGTTCCATCCCTGGTTTGGGAAGATCCCCTGGAGAAGGAAATGGCAACCAACTCCAGTACTCTTGCCTGGAGAATTCCATGGACGGAGGAACCTAGTAAGCTACAGTCCATGGGGTCACAAATAGTTGGACATGACTGACTGACTTCACTTCCCTTTAGCACAGGTGAGATAGAGAAGTGAAAACAATTACAGTAGACCTTCAGTTAGCAGAGTTACACACCATCAGAGCAACATGAGGTGCATTCCACTTAACCAGGGATGGGACCTCTGAGCGACGGCTCGTGCCCTGCCTCCAGGCAGCGGTGGGCCCTTCCTTCAGGAGAAATAGGAGCTGAAAAGCTGCAGAGGGTGCAGAACTGGCTGAGTCAGGACCAAGCGCACCTTGTGTAGTAGCTGGTCTTCCGGCTTTGGTTAGGAGAAACCCTTCATTCCTCATCTCCAGGAGGATGACCTCTCACATGATCCCCAAGGCGGTCTGAGAACAGGTTTTGTGATGCAATTCATCCCCTCCTCCTCCACACACCCCCTCTGCTGGAACTGAGTATAGAGTGGGTCTCTGTTGAGTCTTGTGGCCAGAATTTGGCCTGTATACGCCAATGCTGGATTAAATCTCCAAGATGGAGTTTGTCTCTTGATGAAAGTGAAAGAGGAGAGTGAAAAAGTTGGCTTAAAGCTCAACATTCAGAAAACGAAGATCATGGCATCTGGTCCTATCACTTTGTGGCAGATAGATGGGGAAACAGTGTCAGACTTTATTTTTGGGGGCTCCAAAATCACTGCAGATGGTGATTGCGGCCATGAAATTAAAAGACGCTTACTCCTTGGAAGGAAAGTTATGACCAACCTAGATAGCATATTCAAAAGCAGAGACATTACTTTGCCAACAAAGGTCTGTCTAGTCAAGGCTATGGTTTTTCCAGTGGTCATGTATGGATGTGAGAGTTGGACTGTGAAGAAAGCTGAGCGCTGAAGAATTGATGCTTTTGAACTGTGATGTTGGAGAAGACTCTTGAGAGTCCCTTGGACTGCAAGGAGATCCAACCAGTCCATTCTAAAGGAGATCAGTCCTGGGTGTTCTTTGGAAGGAATGATGCTAAAGCTGAAACTCCAGTACTTTGGCCACCTCATGCAAAGAGTTGACTCATTGGAAAAGACTCTGATGCTGGGAGGGATTGGGGGCAGGAGGAGAAGGGGACGACAGAGGATGAGATGGCTGGATGGCATCACTGACTCGATGGACGTGAGTCTGAGTGAACTCCGGGAGTTGGTGATGGACAGGGAGGCCTGGCGTGCTGCGGTTCATGGGGTTGCAAAGGGTCGGACACGACTGAGTGACTGAACTGAACTGAGAAAGAAATAGCGTGATTGTTTTGCCAGACATTGGGGGCCACAGCGGGCTAATGCCCTCAAGATGGTGTGTCCGCCCTAGAGCAGGTACTGAGGAGTCTCACAGTGTTCAAGAAGTAGGGCGTGGCCAGCTTGTGAACACTCTTCTGATTGGTCGATGAGGAAGTCATGGCGAGTCAGCATCATCAACTTCTGCTTCCAATTGGTCTAGGATCTGCATCCGTGTGGGCAGCAGACAGTTGCCTTCTTCCGCCTGCTGGGGGTTTCATTGTCTGCAAAACAGCTCAAAGGGCATGGGTGACAGCGTTATCTGTAGCCCTTGAGGAAGAACTAAGTTCCTTGCCTTTGTTGATTGGCTAACATATTATTATTTTGTTTTGCTTGACTATTTTCCTTTCTGCATTTTCTCACTTCTCTGATTAAATTTATTCTTTGACTAAAATTTTTCTACAGACAAAAGGCAGGCAGAGGACGTGGCCGGGGGTCTGTTCTAGGAAGACCCCCTAGGGTCATGTTTGTTATAGTCCTCAAACTCACATTGGCCATGTGGTCACATTTACTCTCAATACTCTATCACTGATTTTTTGCTTGAGTATGATTTTACTGTCCGTTTGACCAGATCGCATTCCCAGCCCTCTATGGGGCCAGTCAGTGACAATGTACTGTGTATTTCTGCGTGCCCAGCGCTCTTAGTGTTTGCTATCACAGGGGTTCTGGGTTATATCAGGAGTAGTCTCTGCCCCTAAGAAGCTCATAAACTCCACTGGAAGGAAAAGCTATGAATACTTTGGTGTGGTACCTGTGTGTGTGATACCAAGAACAGAACCTGTAGATTCTGCTCCTAGGGAGAGGCTGATCTAATTTAATATAAACAAAGTGTCCATTCTTGTGTCCATTTGGGTTTGTGATACGTATGCTGTGTGGTGCTGTTAAATTTTTGGATCTTCGCAAATTCCAAATTCAAAAGGGTGAGTCATCACCAAGATCTATTATGGTCAAGAGAGATTTGTGGGGGATGACATGAATTACCAAGGCTTCAGTGGATTGGAGTAGGAAATGGCAACCCACTCCAGTATTCTTGCCTGGAAAATTGCATGAACAGAGGAGCCTGGCGGACTGCAGTCCATGGGGTTGCAAGGAGTAGGACACGGCTGAGCATGCATGCACGATGGATGGTTTAAATTTAGTGATTACTAGAATAAGGGGACTTGGAATCTCCAAGGAGCCCTAAGGAGACCAGCCTGACTGGACTGAAAGATTTTTGCTAGAGAGGCTGGCAGCACCTTCAAGTAGGGTGGGATCAAGAGGTAAGGAAAGGGAACCTGGACTCTTCTGAGGCTCTCAGGTTTTTGAGAGCATAAAAAATAATTGAGCCTTTCTGAATGATAGCTTGTTTATGGTGGTCAAGATGTATTGTTGAGAAAAGAACAGTTTTTTATGTAAGTTTTGCCAAGAGCTTAGCGTGCCAGTCCACTGAAGTTGGAGAGAAAAAACACAGCAGATGTGTAATGGCTAATAGCTTCATGCCCCATTTAAAAGCCTGAACCTTTGTATAGGAGGGCAGAACAACCTAATATATGTCTAATGGACCAAGCACTTGGATGCTATACTTTTAAGATCTCTTTTCGCATGTGAACTCTGGGAGTGAAAAAAGAAGAAACATAACGACACTATTGCTTCTCTTATTTGCTAAGCATTAATAACATGTTAATGTTTCGGTAGAAAATATAATTAGATGCTGTCTCTTCTCACTGGTTGAATAGTCTGAATCAGTAAAACAAGTAGGTGCAGACAGAGAGGGGAAAGAGAAAGCTTTCAGATGAACATACCTGAATGTTACAGAAGTTAAAAATCATTTCCTAGTAAGGCCATGAGGGAAGGTGTGGTTTTCTAGGTACAGGAAGAAGAGGATCCCAACTCTATGAGAACCGAAGCCAAAAGGGCAGAAGGATTATTTCTTGGAGTAAAACTAAAGGAAAAAGATGTACGATCGGATCTAGAAGGAAACAGAAAACTCTTGTTAGGCAGACCCAAGGAAGTCGGTCATCACAGTGCCAGCCCAGAGTGCATGTCTGTTCTGTGAACCCTAATATCCCTTGTGTTGTAATTAATCATTCTTTGTGAACTCCATGCTTCAGAGGCACCTCCAAACAAGATGGTGAGCTTCCTGAGGGCACACTGGAGTCACGCCTTGTGTTTCTAATTTATTAATATTTCCACACTTGGCCCGTGGTTGTTGCTCACAGGCCCTTTGAGGTTGATGAAGAGGCTGGGCTGGGACTGGTGGAGGAAGGCGGTGGGGCAGGTTTCACAGAAGCCTTGATGGCTACACCGGAATAGGTGACTCTGTAGGCTGGAAGTCACTTGGTACTCGGAGCGACCTTCAAGGTAGAGATGACAGTTCCATAGTTACGGGAAAGACGGTTCTCCAAACTGATGGGAAAGCCTTCAACCATCTCTGAATCTCGTAGTAATGTGGGTTCTGGCAAGTGCACCCCGTTAGCTCACCCAGGAAAGTCAGAATCTAGTATTTCTCTCGTCAGTAGCAGCAGGCACTGGGGCATACTGAACAGATTACTCGGTTTCACCTGCTTTGATGGCCTTCCAACACAACTCTGGCCTTCCCTAGCTTCTGTCCAAAGTGGGGAATAGCCAAAGGGCGCTTTCCTAGTCTCTCTGGGTCAAATAGTAAATGGGACATAAGTGTCTTGTGGGTAGAGCCAACAGGGTAAACCCGAGGTCCCTAATAAGTGCTGATTAGTGTCTTTACCTTTTGGTGCTATCAGTGCCTCTATTTGGGGCTTCCCTGGTGGCTCAGTGGTCAAGAACCTGCCTGCCAGTGCAGGAGGCATAAGAGACATGGGTTTGATCCCTGGATCAGGAAGCTACCCTAGAAGAGGGCATGGCAACCCACTCCAGTATTCTCGCCTGGACAATCACATGGATGGAGGAGTCTGGCGGGCTCCAGCCCATGGGGTCCCAAAGAGTCGGACACGACTGAAGTGACTTAGCACAGCACAACGTCTCTGTTACTTCCTCACTCTTCATTCCTCACCCCTTCATCTCCACTTTGCTTCTTCTTCGGGATAATTGCCTGAGTGAGCGTGCAGCCTAAACAACTCCCGACCCATGTATGAGATTTGGGGGTGAACCAGTGTGTTGTTTCTGCAGCCCATTGGACCTGCCAGGTGCCAGGCTAACTGGGCTCCCTTTATCCTCACACCTCTCCTGGTAATGCTGGTGATGTGCTCTGGGAGATGCGAGGACTAACTGGGGGAGGATAACAAGAGGTCCTTATCTCTTGTTCCTGTGGAGGTGCCTACTGTGTACTGTGCACTGAGAACCTCTGTTTTCTCTTCAGATCTCTCGGAGTCACGGCATGCTTAATTTATCCCAGATGCTTTTATTATTAATAATAGAATTATCAGTGCATCTGCTGGGGCTAAAGCAGCTCTTAACTACCTTTCATCATGTCTTTGGTTGCCTGATACTCTCCAAAGTTGGTATCTTGATCATTTCAGGGAACTGTCTTGAGCGTTTGTGAAATTTGTAGCCATTCTTATGTTTTTCCACTGTCTATTCCAGCAGGTCTGGTCATTCTACCTTTTATCAGTTATTATTGGCCAAAATTGTTCATGGGCACATAAAATGCATGCTTAATAGAGAAGCTACAGTGAAATAAACAATACAAGGCAAAGGAACACACTCAACTCCAGAAGACATGGGCACTGACTGAGAGCAGGTATCAGATGCTGTGCTTAATGCTCATTGGTTTAGAGCGGGTGGTTGATGAGTTTTCATTTGCTGAGAGCATATGACATTGCTCAATGGACTTTAGAAGCCAGGCCACACTCCATTGGCTAGAACTCAGTTACATGGTCCCATTTAAGCTCTGAGGAAGTTGGGGAATGCTCTTTAAACATGCAAGGGAGTAAGATGGGAGCAGCAAATACCTAGGGTCATCTTTGCCACGTCAACCCCTCTGGTCACCATCACAGTCTTCCTGTGGCAGGTGGAGAACGCGCATCTCCTCTCCCTGGCAACAAACCGCAAGTGCTACCTAGTCACTGCTGACAGCTCAGATTTCAGGATCTCCAGGAGGAGGGGGGGTGGGTCTCCCTATCAGCTGTGGATGTGAATCCTGTTGGCTCGACAGCCTATGACCAGAAGAGAAACGACACCTCTTTTCCTCTTCACTTGAGAGTGGTGAAGGCAGCAGAACATTTTCCATCAGAAAAAGGAAGAAAAGAAGGCAAAGAGTAACCACTAGTTCACAGCAGAGTTGGCATCCTTCCGTGCAGGCATTGGGAAGTTTCTCTTTGCAGGGAGTGGGGGAAGTTGCCCAAATAGATTCCCATCTTTGCCTATGGGAGGGAGTTTCTTGTTCATTTTCCCCAATGACCCCTGGCTCTGCCCCCAGAGCACGTCCCTGTCCATCCATTGTCCTCCTTGTTACACGTGAGATGAATCCTGGATCCCACATCCTCCTTGGGGACTGCCAGCATTCACAGCCCACTTCCTGCCTGAGATTGATTTAAGGCTTGGAGATCATTCAAAGCTTTTCTAATTCAAGATCATAATGGCTTTAGTAATACAATTCTCTCAGTGATACAGAAGGCTTCTGATTTGTTTCCTTTCAGAAAGCTCTGCATGTCATAACTATACGATTTTTCCTAGGCGTAATTTCAAGGCTGTTTATTTTATTACTTCCTCACCTCTGTGCCTCTATTTTTCAGTTTAATGGTGGCTACCCTGAGGTTATCTGAAAGTGGGTGGAAAGACCACATCCTTAATCTGATTTTTGCCACAGGCCTGAGTCACAACGTGTAACTGAGAAATCTCACAGAGTCTCCAACACACACAACCTTTTAAAATGACAGAGAGGGAAGAGGGAAGGGTATGATAGGGGTAGGAGGTTAAGAGGTACTAACTACTATGTATAAAATAAATAAATGGACTTCTCTGGTGGTCTGCTGCTGCTGCTGCTAAGTCACTTCAGTCGTGTCCGACTCTGTGTGACCCCATAGATGGCAGCCCACCAGGCTCCCCCGTCCCTGGCATTCTCCAGGCAAGAGTACTGGAGTGGGTTGCCATTTCCTTCTCCAATGCAGAAAAGTGAAAAGTGAAAGTGAAGTCGCTCAGTCGTGTCCGACTCTTCGCAGCCCCATGGACTACAGCCTACCAGGCTCCTCCATCCATGGGATTTTCCAGGCAAGAGCACTGGAGTGGGGTGCCACTGCCTTCTCCGTCTGGTGGTCTAGTGGTTAAGAATCTACCAGGGGACACAGGTTCGATCCTGGGTCCGGGAAGATTCTACTTGCCACAGGGCAACTAAGCTCCTGTGGCACAACTACTGAGCCTGTGCCCCCAACAAGCGAAGTCCCTGCAATCAGGAGCCTGTGCACTGCAACTAGAGAGGCGCCCCCATTCACTGCAACTAGAGAAGCCCTGTGCACAGCAATGAAGTCTCAGCATAGCCAAAATATATACATAAACAAAATTAAAAAAAAATAAGCTACAAGTGAAAAGAAGAGAATAAGCTATGAGGATGTATTGTTCAGCACAGGGAACATCGCCTATGTTTTATAATAGCCATAAATAGAGTATGAGCTATAAAAATCTGAGATCATTGTGTTGCACGCCTGAAATTAATAAAATATTGTAAAGCAACTATACTTCAATTTAAAAAAAAAAAAGGTTAAAAATGACATCTCTCACTTTGAAGTGACTAGAAGCAATTAGCAAATGACTTTTCCAACTCTCTAGGTCTCAAATTTCTGGAATGGCTATATTTAGTTGATTTCTATTTGCTAGTGTATCAGTGACACATCATATTAATAGCTCTTATAGTTGATTCTTTTATAAAAAACATGCCCAAATATCAATAATAGACAAGTAGACATTACCCGTTCCTCTAACAAGGTAACATCTAGCCAGGCAATCTCTTTTTTCCATCCTCTTCTAGTTCTTTTAGAATCTTAACCACCTCTGAGTGCAGAACCATCCAGTTCTTACATCATAAGCTCCAGAGGCAGGTCTGCACTCCAGGGTGTTGTAGGATGTAGCTTTGCCAATATTTTGTCACAAATGACCTGGATCCACTCTGTAAGTCCCCTTAACTCTCCACCTGCTAAGCCAGTGCTAAATATATATATATATATTTTTGTTTGTTTGTTTTGTTTTGTTTTGTTTTGTTAAGGGTGAACCCCCATTTCTATCTTAGGCAAGGTAGGCTAAAATGCAGTCACAAAAATCTCAGCACCTTAGAAATAAATGTTATGGTTGCCCATGTTGTAGCTCATTGTGGGTTAGCAGAGGGCATTCTGTACCATGCAGTTATTTAGGACTAAGGTTGACCGAGGCACCACCATCTTGGCTCCTGACAAAGATGACAGATAGTTGCTCTGAGTATCCAAGTCCAGCTGGCATCTGGGGAACCGAAAGACAATGTGGGTGACTCTGCAGGACATTTTAGGGGCCAGCCCTGCCAGTGACAATGCCACACCCACTCACCTTCTACTGGCCGGAGTTCAGTCCTGTCTCTTCTTCTGTCTGCATGCGAGGCTGGGCAAGGTGGTTGAGCTGGGTGCCCAGGAGGAACGTGAAGCCTGTCTGGTGAACATGCAGCATCGCCTCTGTGCACGACGCGCGTGTGATGCTAGAGCGGGCTTGGTGGTTTGGGCCTGCTGTGGGTTTGCTGGGGGTGGAGAGTGGGCAGGAGAAGAAAGAGGAAGGGAAGATAGGCTGCGCATCCCCCAGGGAGTGCTTTGGGCAAACAGAGGCATAGGAGACCACTCCGGGAATCAAGTGCCCGGGGGCCGCTGTGAACTGGATGCCGACTTCATTTCCAGGCTGCGTGGAAAGCTGAAGCTACCGTGTGTCATTTAAGAGACAAAGGAATAAAACGCTATTAACCGAGAACGTTTTCTCCAGCTCCTCTGACTTAATTGGCCAAGCACAGAGATGGTCTAGTTGGAGTTTGGTACCCACGTCTGTTCTCAGCTGGTGTCCCGCATGCACTTCTGTGTCTGAAGGTGTACTCCTGATATATCCATGGAGAGATGTACTCCGTGTCCACCTAGTCCTCCATCATCTTGTTCTTAGTTGGAGTTTGGAGCCTGTGTTCTGAGCGGTGTGTCTGATTGTAGGGTGCTCCCCGCCTCTGCTCTGCCTTTTCGGCCCCCCATCAGGTCTCCCAGGCTCTGAGCTCTGGGCCCCCTGGGTGGTGAGCAGCCCACTCACCCCACACTCAAGGTTCTGGGAGCCATCCCAGAGGGGCGGCTCTCCGTCTGCAGGCAGACGTTAGGGATCTGCCTGGGGTTCACCATCTGCTAAAGGTGGATGTTTGAGAGAAATTTCTCTTTGCTCTCCCTAGTTCTTCTGCTTGAGAGGCTGCTTTGTCACCTGCCCCTCAACTCTCATCTTGTTTCATGGTTTGCTTTATCCACCAAATTCAAGGCCACGTCCAGCAACAGGATTCTGTGAGAGCCTTTCTCGTACTCACTTTACCCCGTATGCTATGCTGCTCTTTTCCCTGATTTATTTTAAATCTGTGCCTCTCAATTATTTGTTTCATCCTTTTGCATTAGAGGTGGATGTTGTTTTGATATGACTTCTTAAAGTCTTTGAGGAAAATAGCAGGGGATAAACGTATTAATATTTAATCTTAATTTTTAACATTTTATTTATTTTTTTGGAAGAAGGGGACAAATTATAGGGCTCAACTTCTTTAAAATGTGGAAGGGTATATAATATGAAGATTCTTACACTTATTCCCATCTCTCAACTCCCAAACTCTCCATCTCAGAAGAATCAGAGGTGACTGATTTTCTTTCTACAGTCCATGGGGTCGCAAAGAGTCAGACATGACTGAGCGACTTCACTTTCTACTTTCTTTTCTTTCTATGCATATCAAAGAAAGTGAAAGTGAAAGTGAAGTCACTCAGTCGTGTCCGACTCTTTGTGACCCCATGGACTATAGCCTACCAGGCTCCTCTGTCCATGGGATTTTCCTGGCAGTAGTACTTGAGTGGATTGCCATTTCCTTCTCCAGCGGATCTTCCAGACCCAGGGATGGAACCCAGGTCTCCTGCATTGTAGACAGACGCTTTACCGTCTGATCCACCAGGGAGGTCCAAGCAACTTAATTTTAAAAAAATTTTTATTGGAGTATAGTTGATTTACAGTCTTGTATTAGTTTCAGGTATACAGCAGAGTTTATCAGTTATATTAACGCAGGTACATATGTGCTCTGTTGTGCGTAGTCATTTAGTCACATCTGACTCTTTGCCACCCCATGGACGGCAGCCCACCAGGCTCCTCTGTCCATGAAGTGGGTTGCCATGACCTCCTTCAGGGCATCATCCTGACCCAGGGATCGAATCTAGGTCTCCCGCATGGCAGGCAGACTCTTTACCGTCTGAGTCACCAGGGAAGCCCGCATATGCATATATTCTCTCTTTTTATGATTCTGTTCCCACATAGGCCATTACAGAGTATTGAGTAGCGTTCCCTGTGCTGTATAGTAGCTCGTTATTACTTATCTGTTTTATACATAGCAGTGTTCATATGTCAATCCCAAGCTCCCAATTTCTCCCCACCCCCACTTCCCCTCCCTGCACCACCCCTCCGTAACCGTAAGTTTGTTTTCTACATCTGTGACTCTATTTCTGTTTTGTAAATAAGTTCATTTGTACCAGCTTTTTAAGATTCCCACATACAAACAATATCATCTGATATTTGTCTTTGGCCTGTTTCTCTCATATGACAATCTCTAGGTCCATCATGTTGCTGCAATTTAATTTTTCCTTTCATTTACTTGCCACAAACGCATGCTAGAGACTCCATGTTTCATCCGTTTTAATTGTGGCTTAGATTCTCCTGATATGATATCACCACTTGTAAAGAAAACATCTGACTGAATTGACTGATGACTCCTTGGCAGCCTTGATAAAACTCTGGTAGCAGGAAGATGCTCTCCGTGCACCCTCGGTGCGTGAAGCGAATGTCAGTTACTTTTCGGATCCTGGCTCCTACTGACTGGCTGTTGACAGTGACATGTTTTCTTCCAGTTTTCCATTCTCGGCATTCCCTTAAAAGCATATGAATTTCTGACTGCCGAGTCACTGAACCATCTGGGCTTGTGGATTTTTAGAAATATTTATTTATTTACCTTATTATTATTATTATTTTAACTGCATTGGGTCTTAGTTATGTCTTTCAGGGTCTTTTGTTTTGGCTCACGGACTGTCTTTCTAGTTGCATTGCGTGGGCTCAACTGCTCTGCAGCCTGTGAGATCTTAGTTCCCCGACCAAGGATCAAACCCATGTCCCATGCACTGCAAGGCAGATTCTTAACCACTGGACCACCAGGAAAGTTCCCGGGCTTGCCAATTTTTAAAGAAGATATTATTAGCAGGCAGGGGATTCTTAAAGGTTGATGACCTAAGGAAGTGTGTTGGAGCCTTGCTCTAAGCTATGTGTTTTGCCCGCGTTTCTTCTGATGTTTGGAGAAGGTGCTGAGGGCATCACCCATGACTTGAGCCTTCCTCAGTTTATTTAGGCTTTTCTTAAGATGCTTTAATTTTGAGTGGCATTTTTGTAACATTGAATTCCATCCCTTTCCCCAAGGATCATCATTACAAAGACATAGCTCCACCTACTCAGGCAGGACCCTTGCCGCCTTCAAACTGCCCCCTCCTGTCTGCAGCCCCTTACTCACTGCCCCATCCTTCAGGTTCCCTGGCCTCTGGGGAGGTCAGTGCCTCCACGATGCCAGCTGCTGGGAAACCTCTCCTGTCCACACACTCCACTGATTCAGATATAGAAACAGCCCTGCCCTCACCTTGAAAAACCTACAGGCAGCTACCAAGTGGTAGATTTCACTGAGACAATAGGGAAAATAGTAGAACTCCTTTCTGTCTCTGCTACAAATCCTCCTCGTCCTGCGCTGGCCTTGCAGTCCCGAACTTTTGCCCTTCCCTAGGGATGTTTGCCCATCTTCCAGTTCCATAAATCTGACTTAACCCCTGTTTTCATTAATTCCTTGTAGCTACCAACTTACCGGTAGTACGTGTCCCTTCTGGAAACGAAACCCCTCCAGGTTTGGCCCTCGATGGTATCTCTCATCTTCTTCGCCAGTTTCCCTGGGCCCTAAAGCAGCCCCCGGGTTTAACCTGGGGGATTCTATGGGATTCTGTTCCTTGCTTTAAAGCAGCAGCTTCTTTTTCAACTTGGTGGAAACTTTCATGCTCCCTCATGGCCCACCTGCTAAATTCTCCACTTCGTACTGGTGGAGTGAGTTCACTTGGCTCATCTTCAGAACAGGCAGAGCTGCCCTGAGGTAGAAAGAGGGCTTCTGGTGTTCTCAGGGTCAGAGGCTGCTAAGATAATCTTAGTTACATCGCTTCACCCGGGCACCTGTCCAGAGTCCAGAATTTAGTTCCCCCTCTTACTCTGAGAAGGCTAGGCATCCTCTCTCCTTTCACCCACACTTCTTATGCCCACTTCCCCTGCATCCACACTGGTAACTGTTTTATTAGGGTTGACATGTGTTTTTATTTGTATCTGTTCTTTGAAATGTAGATTGTCTTGTGGGTGTGTATATTTTATTTACTTGTGTATTTTTTTAGTTAATTATTACTGGAGTATAGCTGCTTTCAGTGTTGTGTTAGTTTCTTCTGTACAACAAAGTGAGTTGCTATTCATGTATACCCATCTCCTCTTCTTTTGGATTTCCTTCTCATCTAGGTCACCACAGAGCACTGGGGAGAGTCCCCTGTGCTGCACAGTAGGTTCTCATTAGTTATCGATTTTAGAGATAGTATCAACAGTGTGTAGATGTCAATCCCAATCTCCCAGCTCGTCCCACCCCACCCCCTTCCCCTCCTTGGAGTCCGCACGCTTGTTCTCTATGTCTCTATTTCTGCTTTGTCAGTAGGTTCATCGGTACCAGCATTCTAGATTCCACATTTAAGTGATATTGTATGATATTTGTGTCTCTCTTTCTGACTTACTTCACTCTATATGACAGGTTCTAGGTCCATCCACATCTCTGCAAATGGCATTATTTCTTTCCTTTTATGGCTGAGTAATATTCCATTGGGTGGTCTTCCCAGGTGGCACAGTGGAAAAGAGCCCGCCTGCCAATACAGGAGATGGCAAGAGATGTGGGTTCAGTCCCTGGGTCAGGAAGGTCCCCTGGAGTAGGAAATGGCAACCCACTCCAGTATTCTTGCCTGGAAAGTCCCATGGACAGAGGAGCCTGGTGGGCAACAGTCCATGGGGTCGCAAAGAGTCAGACACGGCTGAATGACTGAGCAGAGCACACACAATATTCCATTGTGTATGTACACGTCTTCTTGGTCCATTCCTCTCTTGATAGACATTTAGGTTGCTTCTTTGTCTTGGCTATTGTAAATAGTGCTGCTCTGTGTAGTTTAGTGTAATGTTTATTCTAATGTAGTTTTAGATTTATAGGAAAGTTGCAAATATAGTATTCAGTGCTGTTGTGTACCCTGACCCCATCTCCCCTGCTACTAACATCTTGAGTTACTATGGTACCTTTGTCACAGCTAAGAGACTAAGATTGATGCATTATCATTATTTTATAATGTGCATTATAAAGTGTGAAGTCCATTCTTTATTCAGATTTCCTTAGTCTTTACCTCATGTGCTTTTCCAGCTCTAGGGTCCTGTCCAGGATTCCACGTTACACCTAGTCATAGAGTGTCCTTAGGCTCTTGTAGATGTCATAGTTTCTCTGGCTTTTTTTTTAAATTATGTGTTTATTTGGCTGTCCTGGGTCCTAGTTGTGATGTGCGGGATCCGGTTCACTGACCAGGAATGGAACCTGGGCCCCTTGCATTGGGAGCAAGGAATCTTAGTCACTGGACCACCAGGGAAGTCCCTGACTTTCACTGTTTTTGATGACCTTGATCATTTTTAGGGTTCCGGGCCAGACGTTTAGTAGAAGGACCGTCAGTGGCTGTTTGTTTGCTGAGCTTCTCATGATGAGAGTGGTTGCTGGGTTCTTGGTGGGGACGATCCCAGAGGTGAAGTGCTGTGCTCATCACATCATTTCCAGTGTCTGGTCATCAAGTGGCTGCATCCCTGGTGATGGTGACCTTGAGCTCCTGGCTCTGGATACTGTTCGTATATTTCTCCACCGCAAATTTACTCTTTCCTCCTCTTCTGTATTGCGGTCTTTGGAAGGAAGACGTAATGCACGGTGCAGGCAAATATTTTTAATGGCATTAAGGAGTGAGCTTCATTTTTCTCTTGCTCTTACATTCAGCAGGATGCTTTTAAGTATCATCTGTGTTGCTACATGTATGTCTAATATCTTCCCTCTTCCTGCTGCTCGACACTCTTTAGTGAGCATCTCTCATATTTTGACTTTTCCGTTCCTTCAGGGATGGATACCTAGATTGCTTCCAGTCCCCCATGCACACAGGCGATGGTGGACAAACATTCTGAACCACATTTCCTAAAGGAGCTGCGTGGGCATCTTTCTGAGCTGCACGTGCAGGCCTAAAGGGCCCTTGTGGCTCAGAAGCCTTGTTATTTCTTACTTTGACTGAGCCTCACTCAGGGAAGAGTTGGCATGCTATGGTTCCCGTGGCCACATTTCTGACAATAACTGGCTTTGTCTGGCTTTCTCATTTTGTTCTAATCTAGTTGCTATGTGATATCTTGTCATATGAAATTGCATTTCTCTAATTATTATAAAGCTTGAACAACGTTTGTATACATTCTAGCTCTTTTTAAAAATACAAAAGTATTAGAATTTTTATTAAATGGCACAAATCAAATCAATAGGCTCAGAGAAAAATAATATCAGTGGATAGTGAAGAATGCACTCAGTACAATTCAGCATCAATTTCATGTTCAGCTGTGTTCTTTACTAGTTTTCTGTGCACAAAAGATGCATTTCCTTGATAATTTGAAAGAACTAATAGAAAAAATTCATTCTGAAGGTTTTTCTTTTTTTAAATAATGATTTGGTAACCTTCCACTTCTTGGCTATGAATGATTATTGCTCTATTCAGCTTTTGCTGATTTTCTTAAGTCATTTTATTAAATTAATTTTTCCTGGAAGATTCTCTATTTTTTAAGACTAATTTTATAGATGGAATTAAATAGACCTCTACCACAATTAATTATTCTTTTTTCTAGCTGTTATAACAGCTTTATAAAAAAAGCTTTTTATTTTATATTGGAGTGAGCAGCAAAGGGATTCAGCCATACACATACATGTATCCATTCTCCCCCAGACTCCCCTCCTGTTCAGCCAATCACAGAACATTGAGCAGAGTTCCCTGTGCTCTGTAGGGCCCTGTTGGTTATCCATTTAAAATGTAGCAGTGTGTACATGCCCATCCCAAGCTTCCTAACTATTCCTAGCTCCAATCTCCTCCCCCGCCGCATGCAAGTTTGTTCTCTAAGTCTTTGAGAAACTGTTCTACTGAAGTCAGGCAGAGAAAGAGAAATAGCATATGACATCCCTTATATGCAGAATCTAAAAAGATATTTAGACATTTTTCGATAGAAATGAATTACAAAAAACACAAACAGATTCACAAACTTTCGATTAGCCCTTTTGCTTTCCTTTTCTTGTTGCTGATTGCTTTTCCTATTGTCAATTTTCCTGTCGGTATTCCTGTATTTTTCTTTTTGATTTCCTCATATATTCCTCCTTGGGTTTGGACATTGGAAATACCTTATCCCATTCAGTCATCTGCCTGCCAATGCAGGAGACACTGGGGACACAGGTTCTATTCTTGGATCAGGAAGATCCCCTGGAGAAGGAAATGGCAACCCGCTCCAGTATTCTTGCCTGGAAAGTCCCTTGGACAGAGAAGTCTGGCAGTCTACAGTCTCTGGGGTTGCAAGGAGTTGGGCATAATGTAGCGCTCATGCACATAACATATATTCAGTCATCTTCTTCTTATGTCTGCTCTTCATGTCCTTTGTTAATTTTATTTCTTGAACTTGTTAATTTTTACGTGATACATTTAATAAACTTTTTCCTCTGTGTTTTCCTTAAGAAATTCTTTATTGATTGGTCACAAAAGCATTAAGTATCCCAGCTCCTATTAATTTGACACTTCTGTTTTCACATTCATGCCTTTATCTCTATTTGGAGTCTACCTTTGTGTAGTGTATAAGGTGCGAATTAACTTTGGTTTTCCTCCATACAGTGAACCACTCTTCTTACCACCATCTACAGTCCATTCATTCCCCATGGTGTGGTTCAGTTCAGTTCAGTTGCTCATTTGTGTCCACTCTTTGGGACCCCATGGACTGCAGCACGCCAGGCTTCCCTGTCCATCACCAACTCCCGGAACTTGCTCAAACTCAGGTCCATCAAGTCAGTGATGCCATCCAACCATCTCATCCTCTGTCGTCCCCTTCTCCTCCTGCCTTCAATCTTTCCCAGCATCAGGGTCTTTTCCAATGAGTCAGTTCTTCGCATGAGGTGGCCAAAGTATTGGAGTTTCAGCTTCAGCATCCATCCTTCCAATGAATATTCAGGACTGGTCTCCTTTAGGATGGACTGGTTGAATCTCCTTGCTGTCCAGGGGACTCTCAAGAGTCTTCTCCTGCACCACAGTTCAGAAGCATCAATTCTTCAGTGCTCAGCTTTCTTTATGGTCTTTGTGATGTGGTTGGTGTCACCTTTATCATCTGTTCATTTTCCACACGTGCTTGTCTCCAAACCAGACCTTTCTATTCTGCCCCATGGTTCTGTCTATCCAGGTCAGTCAGTACAGGATTTAATTACTGTGACTTGGTGTCATGTCTTAATATCTGAGAGGGACCAGACACACCTCTTTCCTCTTTCATTGCAGAGCTGTCTTGGCTAGTTATGCAGTGTCCCGCTGTGCTGTTCATATTCATGCTTGACTCAGTGCACACACTCAGTTGAAATTTTGACTGGAATTCCATCACACTGAAGAGTGAATTTCAACAGAATGGGTACCTTTACAGTATCAAGTCATCTTAAAGCAGGGGTATCTATCCACTTATTCAATTTACATTACAGTTTCAGTGAAATGTAACTCAACACATTATTGACCAGGGGATTTTTTGCAGAAACTAATACCTGTGGCATTAATATGTCTCTGGTCAGTAACAGGTTAATAAACACAGAACCTTTGAGTCCATATACAACTGCTGGGTAATTTAATTCTTGATGATTATTTATTCCCTTCTATTCTTCTGTCAAGTTTTAATCACTTCTCTTCAACTAAATTGGAATTGTGATGAGGATCAAGGGTTATGCTTTTAATTTCTTCTCCCCCTCTCACTGTATTTGAACCTAGAGGGTCATAATGAATGCCAGTTGTTATTTTTTTTAATTAGTTGATATGCAGGATAAATGCCCTAGAGAAGGTAATTTTTTCCTGGCCTCCTCACTTACAGTTTTGGTCTTTGATTTTCCCTCTTTACTGATTTTCTTGCCTATTCCATGCTTTTCTTTTGTCTGCTCCCCTGGGTGAGAATGTCTAACGTGGCTTTGTAACTGTAGCTCGTACCTCTCCTTCCCGTTTATCGAGTGAGGCTGAGCACTTTTTTTTTTGCAGAGTGGTGCATTCCCTCTTGGGTTGAGCAGTGTCACTTAAAACTCAGCTGTGTCAATAAGTCAAGGTGAGTCTTCGGCTTTATACAACTGCATTGTCAACCATTAGAAAGGTGTTAACATTTATTGCCAAGCTGTCTCTTAAATATCCTGTAATAAAAAGCCAATGTATGCAGTCTTTTTTTCCCCCTCTAATGTCATCCTCAAGCTGCATTTTCATTACACATCTTCTTTTCAAAGTGCTGTAACATTTGTTATGGAAACCTTTATTGTTTTAGGTGCTCCCGTGGTAGTCTTCTTTGATCTAGAGAACAAAAAAGTTCTAGTAAAAGAAAGTCGTAGTAGATGCTTCTTTCTTTGGCTCATGGCACATTGGACCCCAGCTCTATTAGCTGTTTAGCTCTGTCTGCTCTTTAATCTTCATGATGATCCAGAAACGTGGTTGGACCTGCACCTCATCTGCTGCAGCTGCTGCTGCTGCTAAATTGCTTCAGTCGTGTCCAACTCCGTGCGACCCAATAGACGGCAGCCCACCAGGCTCCCCCGTCCCTGGGATTCTCCAGGCAAGAACACTGGAGCGGGTTGCCATTTCCTCCTCCAATGCATGAAAGTGAAAAGTGAAAGTGAAGTTGCTCAGTCATGTCCAACTCTTAGCGACCCCATGGACTGCAGCCCACCAGGCTCCTCCGTCCCTGGGATTTTCCAGGCAAGAACACTGGAGTGGGGTGCCATTGCCTTCTCTGCACCTCATCTAAACCCACATAATAAAGATGTATGATAATGAGGTTGTCCAAGTTGAAAAGCTGTTTGAACCTATGTCACCGTGCAAAGAATTCATCATGTTATTTGGTTTAGGGACTGCTTGTTATGAGAGGGCAAGACCCTGTTTGGAAGAAACAATTCAAAACTGGATAAGCTGAGGGCACTAAAAAGCGAGGTAGCCCTTGGCCCTGGGAGTTTGAGAACCTGGATGTCTTTGGAATGGCATGGTGTGTCTGAGATGACACACGGGGGCGTGGTGTTTATGGATTAATCAATCTGCTGATTCTGTTGAGGTGGAAACAGAAGTTAATCTGATGTCACTGTGCTTCTGTGACATTTAGAATTTTCCTTGAAATGTTTTCTGAGTGAAGGAATGCAAAGTGTATGTTTACTACATTAGCACCTTAGAAGCCAAAATGTGTTTGCTCAGGAAAGCAGTCTTGCAGCTGAAATATTAATGTGGTAGAGATAACACATTCTCTGTTTAATAAAAATGCAACCTCACGCCGGGTGGTAAAGACCAGGGCTATCCCTTCAGTCTTGGGAAGACGTGAAACTCCAAGTGCATAAATGGTTTCATCCCCACTCAGCACACCCAGACTTTCGAGGGTTGTCTCCAGAATTCAAGAGGTCTTATTCTGCCCTCTGGAAATGTTCATCTGGGAAACCGCAAACCTCTTCAGCTTGCTTTTAATGCTGTTTAAGACACACTGGTCCGTGCTCTTATATTTGAATCAGCCAAGTAGTATAGGATTCTAAGAGGTGGGTTGACTCACTGCAATTTCTGAACATCTTCTTCTAAGTCAGGAGCCTGGTGATGAACACCTCTGATGTTTGCCTGCATTTATTCTCCCAACATATTTTTTGAACATCTCTGCTGTGTAAATGCAGCATAATCGTTTCCATTTTCCTCCTCTACGGGGAACCCTAGATGAAAAAGACAAAGCTCTGACACTCATTTGGATAAAGTAGAAATGACAGCCATACAAATGAGAAGGTGAGGGAGTGTCAGGCAAGTGTAGGTATGTGTTATTCATCAGCGATTTAGGGTGACTTGGTTAGAAAGGAAATTCAGTTGGACTTCTTCTTCTCTAATGAAATGTGGAAATTAAACTACCTGTGTCTTTTCTCTGGACTAGATTTGTACATTTTATATATTTAAAAATTAAAAGGGAGAAATACAGTTGTTTACTAGAACAAAGACCTGATTATGGCAGCATGTTTCTGAAAATTAAGGTCACTCAAGGTCACACTTAAAGAAGCCTTGCTTCTCTGACCTCGGACACTTGTCCTGTGTATGACTGTGAGGAAGTGCTTATTCCTGTCTTTAGGAAATAAAGTCAATTCAAATGCCCTGACTTAAAAAAAAAAAAAAAAGAAAACAAAACAAAACAGAATTGAAGCCTTGTGATGCCCTGTGTCTGCTTCTGTGGAGGTGGAGGTTGGCAGCTCCGAGATTCCAGGGAGTGTTGACACTGTTGACTGAATTGTCTGGATGTGAGACATTTCGGGCTTCTCACATGTGGTACAATGATGTAATCTTGTGATTCTGCAAACATTTTTACTCTTCAAAATTTTTAATAATCATTTAAATGCATGTGTTTTGCCAGGTCTAAAGAGGAATCATGTTCCTTTTCTGTGGTTACACAAGATATTTTTTTATGGATTAAGACGTTAGATTATTAAATTACTGTTTCTCAGACAGGAATCATCAGATCCTGAAGAATACTGTCCTTGTGGACACTTGAGAATTTATTCTTTTACTTTGATTTGAGACACATTGCATCTTACAGCCCATAATTCAATTATTCCTTTGGGGGCTTAATACTTTTAAATTGCTTTTGTGTCCCTGGTCTCCAGATTTGGTGAACTGATGGTTTAGACGATTGGATGATCATTAGACTGATGGATCTAACCATTGATTTTATCTGTTTTCCAAGTAGGTTGGTGCTGTTTTAAAATTTTTCTTTTATACTTTCATGTTTTTGACTAGCTGACTTTCTTTTATGTGTTGAAATTGGAAACCACTTAAGAGAGCCTTCGGAGATCTCAAGGGAAAGCTCCAGTGGTGAAAGGAGCTGATCTATGAATTTGGAACAAAGAAAAAGAAAAAGAAAAACAGTTTGTTTCCATTCTTGTCTGACTCTGTTCCTCTTTTTCCGTTAGATATCAGAGATATAATATCTGTCTCTGTTGTATGAGAGAGACAGAGAGAGAAAGACAGAATTTTTGATGATCTGTTTTCTTTCTATTAATATCTATCTATCAATAGAAACGATCAAAGAGAGGGATGTGCATGCGTGTTCAGTCGTGTCTGACTCTTTGCAACCCCATGGACTGCAGCCCACCAGTTGCATGAGATTTCCCAGGCAAGAATACTGGAGTGGATTGTCATTTTCTTCTCCAGGGGATCTTCCCAACCCAAGGATCAAACCTACGTCTCAGGTGTCTCCTGCATTGGCAGGTAGATTCTTTACCACTGAGCCACCCGGGAAGCCACAGGAAGGGATAAGCTAGACTAGATGGTAATAAAGGTAATTGATCCAATTGAGGAGAATTCAGTCTGAAAAAAAAAAAAAAATCCCTTGAAAGGGTAGAAAGAGTTTAGAAATCCGGAGTGCAGAAGGAGGTGGGGATGGAGGTGGTCTGTGCACCGAAGTGCCTCTAATTTTAGCTGCTGTTTTATTCACTGATAAAACACAGTGCTGGGCCAGGATCAAACCCTAGGAAGTAGAGCTGAGAAGCAGCAAGGCAGTAAAGAGAAGGGGAAATACATCTCAGCCAAGTGCTGCTTTGGGAAAGTAAGTATGAATTATCTACTTTGTCAACAAAGTTTTCTTGTCAGAGCCAACAGAAGTTGGGAGGGATCCGAACCATGAGGGACATCGGTGGAGACCTCATGGCTCTAAAATGGCCTGAATGTGTGCCATGTATGGAAACTCAAGGCAGCTCTTCCAGGTGGAATTGGTCAGGGAGTAGAGACGTTGATCGGTTTCTAAGTGTTCTGCTTTTCAGCAGCATCTTTCTTTTCAGATAGTTTGCAACAGGGTTTGAGAAATAAGATGCCCTGCCCTCTATGGGTTCTCATGCATTAATAGCCAGTGCCCAGGACCTTGGCACCATGCCCTGAAGATTGGCACGACCACATCCCGCTGTGGGGCTGGGTGAATAGTTGCCAGTGGAGAAGGAGGAGAACCAAGCAGAAAATTCTCCCTGAGAGGCGTGTGGGACATGAGACTGCATATCGGGTCTCTGAGCAGAGCTGCCCTGGTGCATACTTGGATTTAAAGTTTTCTGAAGGGCTTCCCTGGTGGTTCAGCTGGTAAGGAATCTGCCTGCAGTGCAGATGACCTGGGTTTGATCCCTGCCTTGGGAAGATCCCTTGGAGAAGGGGAAGGCTACTCACTCCAGTATTCTGGCTTGGAGAATTCCATGGACTGTATAATACAGTCCACTGGGTTGCAAAGAGTCAGACACGACTGAATGACTTAAAATGTTTTTTTTTTCTGAAGATGTGTGCAGGTTCAGAGGAGGTGAGGAGACAAGCCAGGGTCATACCTCCTGCAGATGCCCCCTCTCCAGGTGCTAGCTGAGCCCTCCTGTCTCCCTGCTCTGAAGCTGAGGGTGACAGTCACAACTTGGGGGAGGGAGAAAGCCTAGGACCCCTGACACCCTCCCGTAGGAGCTCACCCAAGGGACCTGCCGGTCCCCAGCACTGCCCAAACTGTTTCCCGCCTGGCTCACCCCTTGGAGGGCTTTGACCTGGAGTCACTGCACACCCATCCCACCCTGAGGATGCTGCAGGTGAGAAGTGTGGACTGGCCGACCACTCCCTGCCTGACGTGCCCCCCTCCCCAAGCTCCTCTTGATGGCAGTGCTTCCATTCACCCAGGACCTGGCACTGCACCGGTCTCCACATGGGTCATCTCGTGTTGTTCCTTGAAGGACTCTCAAGTAACAGATGTCACCATTTTAGCCTTGTGTTCTGAGGAGAGTCCTCTTGGGCTTCCTTGGCGACTCAGATGGTAAAGCATCTGTCTGCAATGTGGGAGACCCGAGTTCGATCCCTGGGCTGGAAAGATCCCCTGGAGAAGGAACCCCGGTACTCTTGCCTGGAAGATTCCATGGACAGAGGAGCCTGGTGGGCCACAGTCCATGGGGTCGCAAAGAGTCAGACACGACTGAGCAACTTCACTTCTTTCTGAGGATGCTGTTGTTTAGAATAAGTTACATAGTTTGCCCGGGTGCAGGACCCGGAATCTGCTATGTGGGGAATTCCCCAGTTGCCACCTTCTTTGATCCTAGCACACTCCCTCCTTCCTCTGAGAAGGGACAGCTGACAATGCTGTTGATTTCAGGTGTTTTCTTCCATTTAGCAAGCATGGTGCTGTGCTTTTAAAATGTGCCAGGCACTGAGCATTAGAATGTATGTGCTCGGTTATGTCTGACTCTTTGCAACCCCGTGGACTGTAGCCCACCAGGCTTCTCTATCCTGGAATTTTCCAGGCAGGAATACTGTGGTGAAATGCCATTTCTGTCTCCAGGGGATCTTCCTGACCCAGGGATCGAACCCACGTTTCTTGTATCTTCTGCACTGCAGGCAGATTCTTTACCACTAGTGCCACCTGGGAAGCCCTGGGGCCCAAGATTAGAGGGTGACTGGTGACTGCTTGGGGCTCCTAGAGTGCAGGGATGGCTGAATGAGTGGTTGCTCTACATGTCAAGTTGCCCCAGAGGTTAGGTCAGACCCACCCTGACCCCTGGACAGGGGCTTGGCTGTGTTGGGTGACACGTGGGTGGGGCGTGGTAGATCACTGGGTGGGACTCACCGAGGGGCAGTGACGGGCCTCTGAAGTTTTCAGCAGTTGGACTTGAGGAAAAGGCAGCTCCAGGCTGGGGGCACAAATCTCCAGAGTCAGAGTAAAGATGAAAGGTGTGCAGCCTGGCTTTGCTGGAGCACAGAGCACGTGCAGTGAGCCCTAAAGTGGAGATCAGGGGATCAGCCGACCCCCGAGGTGAGGGGACCCTGTGGGGCTGGAAGACTTGGGGCTGGTGTGACTCAGGCTGGGGTCGGTCTGTTTTTCAAGCAGAGTGGGGGGGTCTTTGGCCTAGAACTTCATGCAGCTTTGTTGTTATTGTTGTTCAGTCGCTCAGTCATGTCCGACTCTTTGTGACCCCATGGGCTGCAGCAAGCCAGGCTTCCCTGTCCTTCACTATCTCCTTGAGTTTGTTCAAACTCATGTCCACTGAGTCGATGGTGCCATCCAACCATCTCATCCTCTGTTGTCCCCTCTCCTCCTGCCTTCTATTTTTCCCAGCATCAGGGTCTTTTTCAATGAGTGGGCTCTTCATATCAGGTGACCAAAGTATTGGAGCTTCAGCTTCAGCATCAGTCCTTCCAATGAATATTCAGGACTGGTTTCCTTTAGGATGGACTGGTTGGATCTCCTTGCAGTCTAAGGGACTCTCAAGAGTCTTCTCCAACACCACAGGTCAAAAGCATCAATTCTTCAGTGCTCCGCTTTCTTTATGGTCCAACTCTCACATATGTACATGACTACTGGAAAAACCATAGCTTTGACTAGACAGAACTTGGTCAGCAAAGTGATGTCTCAGCTTTTTAATACGCTGTCTAGGTTGGTCATAGCTCTTCTTTCAAGGAGCAAGTGTCTTTTAATTTCTTGGCTGCAGTCCCTGTCCTCAGTGATTTTGGAGCCCAAGAAAATAATGTCTGTCACTGTTACAGTGATTGTTTCCCCATCTATTTGCCATGAAATGATGGGATTAGATTCCGTGATCTTAGTTTTCTGAATGTTGAGTTTTAAGCCAGCTTTTTCACTCTCCTCTTTCACCTTCATCAAGAGGCTCTTTAGTTCCTCTTCACTTTCTGCCATTAGGGTGGTGTCATCTGCATATCTGAGGTTAGCTTTCAGACACCCAGACTGGATTCAAGGAAGAAGCAAAAGGCAATACTGTGACAGCTGCTTCAGGCGTCCAAATCCAGGCACCTTCACCTCCCATCTGGGCGTCAACTGTGTGGGGAGGGAAGGAGACACCATTCTCATTAGTGCCGTGGAGGCAGAAGTAAAGGTCTGCAGTTTTTTAAGTTTTCTTTGTCTTCTTTTTTCTTTTCTAAATACCACCAAGACAGTGACAAAGGGCCAGGTGAAATTCCAGGGTGGTGGTGAGCAGACAGTGTTGTGAATTGCTCTGCGAATTGCTGATTTAAGTACTTGCTCTTTACCTTCTCCTGAGCTTAATGGCACACAAAGACGCATCCTGAGATGGAATATTAACGTTCTCATCCTCATTTCAGCAGTGATCTGAGTATATCATATGGGGACCACGCCCCTAAAGGGAAAGGGTAGGGGAGGGTGGAGGCCGCCGTAATGTTTGGGCGAAACAGAGCGGTGTTGATGTCTCCCTTCCCTCTGTGTGTTTCGGAGCGTCGGCAGGTGCATGCTCCACGGGAGGTGCGCTCTGGCTCCCTCAACCTTCCTTTCGAGGCAGGTCACGTATGGTGTAGAAACTCACCCCTTCTTTATGGACTCACCCATCTCTGCCAGCCAGAGTGAGGTTGTTTCGGGGAGAGAGACTGCAGCATAAACCTCTACATGGCCTCACATGGAGTTGTTATTTGAGACTCAAAATGAAAGGAACGTGTGGGACTTTCCTGTTGATCCAGTGAGTTGGACTCTGTGCTCCCAAGGAAGGGGGCCCAGGTTTGACCCTCGGTCAAGGAACCAGACCCCACGTGCCACAAGTAAGACCCGGTGCAGCCAAATAAATAACAGATTTTTTTTTTAAGGAAATGTAGAAAACTCAAAAGGCATAGCCACATTTTTAAGTACTTCTTTTGTTTCTCAAGTCTATTTTGTAATAAGGACGGATGAGAGCCTGTGTAAGCAGTGTCTAGTATCAACCCTAAGATACTAGTGATGGTGGTTTGGCGTACACAGCATCTCTCTGGGTGCTCAGGAACGCCATCAGTTTGTGATGTGCAGAACAGAGAATGTTCCTTATGAAGTATGGGGCAATTCTTATATGCAACATTAATGCAGTGGATTGTATCCAATAAATCTGGGGAGAAGGTTTGTATCCTGAGCCCAAGAGCCTCAGCCCTTTAAATCAATACTGCTTTCCATTGCTGATTTTCCCAGTTGATGGGACAGCTTCCCAATCGATGTATTAGTGCAGCCAGTGAAAGCAAAAAGGGAGCCTCCCCCTAGGGAGGAAGCAGGTGTGACCCTAAATTCTGCCCTCAGCTTAGGGATAGCCGAGCTCTGCGTTGAATCTCTGCAATTGTTAATTCCAAAGTTAGCGAAGTTGGCGAGAAATTACACTAAAGACCAGTCTGGCAGTCTGCTGATAGTGGTGTGTCAGAAGGGGACCTCGCACCTTTCAAAGGCCTGATGTGTTGACGCAGTGGGCTCTCTGTTTGTGTTTTTAGGATTCTTGTGCAGAAGTGCCTCTTTACATGAGGGCAGTGCAGAAACAGTCACATCATTGGTGGTGGCTGCCCAAGAGGTCTGTCCCCGGGTCAGGTGCTGTGATGGGAACACCTCCATCACAACCTGGGCTCCAAGGCCCAGGTTGGGACTTGCAAGGCAAAGGCTGGGTCCAGAGCAGATATACAACTGGGGGGGCCTGAGGGTGACCGCTATGGCAGGACCGTGAGCTACAATTACTCAGGAGTCCTTAATGAGCAGATGCAGGAAAAAAAGCTTGGAGGACTCCTGGTGGCTTTGTCTGGGTTTCTAAGCCAACACCAAGTGCTTCTGCGTCAGTCACTTTCCCTTTTCGGGTCTTCCAGCGCCCCGGCTCCTCCTCTGCTGTCAGGTTGATGAGGGTCCACTAGCTGCTATCACTCAACCTCCTGTCCCATTGACAAGTTCTTGTTTTCCCTTTAATATAACCATTGTCAGGCTATCGCCCCACAGGTCTGTGATGACAGCTGTCCATCTGGGAACTTGGCTGAGACAGACCCCCAAGAAGAGAGAAAACGGGGGATGTGAGTGCAGCACCGGGATGAGGACACCTGTGTCCTTAGGAAAGGGAGGGTCAGAAGGACCTGGGGACACGAAGTTTCTGTTGTGAGCCACCGTTTGGCATTCTGATGCCAACAGCACACACTCAATGTGTGCATGCTCAGTCTCTCAGTCGTGTCAGACTCATTGTGACCCCGTAGACTATAGCCTGCCCGGCTCCTCTGTCCATGGAATTTTCCAGACAGTTGCCATTTCCTCCTCCAGGGGATCTTCCCAACCCAGGGATCGAATCCACATCTCCCACAATGGCAGGTGAATTCTTCACCACTGAGCCACCCGGGAAGCCATCACCCTCAATAATGAGGCAATGAAAGCCCTTAAGAAGAAGCCTGATGTAGAAGGCAGACTGATGAGGCCTAGCAGGTTGTGCATGGGCTGGTGAAATGCACATGCTGTGTATATTTCCACTCGTGGTGCCCCAGGTTTGAGTAAATATCCACACTGCAGACTGGTCCTCCTCTCTAGCGTGTTGACTGAAATCATTCCTACATCCTGAGTCCAGGCAGATCCCAATGCCTCTCTTTAGCTCCTGTAGAGAAGCTATTTCCCATCCAGGCTCTTGAGGGCAGTTTCTTCCTTAATGTTTCCTGACCTCCCGATCAAGCTGCCGAGTTTCATTAGCTGAGTACTGTGTCATGTTAGGGACTTCCAGGAAGGGATCACTGGGTTTTATTTAATGATATTTATATTTCAGTTCAAAAAATGCTGTTAAAGGTAAAATAAAAATAGCCCTTTGACCTCTCCTGCATCAGCCCACAGATAACTAATTCCAAGGGATTTCTTTTCTGTGAAATGGGCCATTCAGTTCAACCGAATGAGAATACAGGAGAATGGGGAGAAATAAACATGCTTTGTTTTCCATGGATGGAAGGCCTTCAGGAATGTACAGATCTGGGCAGAAAATACACAAGTGCATGCTTCTATCAAGAATCACAAAAGGAGGGGCCAGTCTGTCACATTTCCCATAAAGGAGGTGACAAGAGGCATCCAGAGGGATCGTAATGACAGGGGTCACATCTCAGGGGACTCCTCAACCTTGAGAAGTCTCAGGGTGAACAAAAATGACCCAGATAAAAATAGAGTGGTCCCTGTCCTCCCGGACCTGCAGGTTTGAAAACACTGGAGACACTGCTTGTCACCATTTATTCATTTTACTTGGAAATGTTTGCAAGTGTTGTACTTCTTTGCATGACTTGGAGATGAGATTAAACGTCACCAGAGCTTCAGAAACACCCCCCAAATGGAAAATTTGTGATGCTTGAAAGGAAGCAGCAAATTTTGCAAAAGGATTTCCAGGCTGCTGTGAAGTCATGCTATTAGGAAAGGAAGGTCAGCCTTAGGCAGATTGGAAAGTTGGTGGAGCGTGTCTCTGGGACTTGTCTGAGCTCCTTCAGGGCCCCTTCTGCAGACACGAAGGCTGCCTTTCGCCCCAGGTGCACACAGCCTGTGTGGGCTTTTTCTCCTTGAGCTCACCTGTCCTTTAGTCTGTGTATTTGACCATGAAAGTCAAGGTGCATTTTTTTTTTCTTTTAAAATTAATTGACTCATTTTTTAGAGAAGTTTTAGGTTACCAAAAATATTGAGCAGAAAGTACAGAGTTGCTATATATTCACCTCTATTTCTCATACTCTTCACATCCTGGATTGGTGTGGTGCATTTGTTATAATCCATGAACCTATCAGTTCAGTTCAGTCACTCATTCGTGTCCAACTTCTGGTGACCCCATGGACTACAGCACGCCACGCCTCCCTGTCCGTCACCAACTCCTGGATCTTGCTCAAACTCATGTCCATCGAGTCGGTGATGCCATCCAACCATCTCATCCTCTGTCGTCCCCTTCTCCTCCTGCTTTCAATCTTTCCCAGCACCAGGGTCTTTTCCAATGAGTCAGTTCTTCTCATGAAGTGGCCAAGGTATTGGAGCTTCAGCTTCAGCATCAGTTCTTCCAGTGAACTCTTAGGACTGATTTCCTTTAGGATGGACTGATTGGATCTCCTTGCAGTCCAAGGGACTCTCAAGAATCTTCTCCAATGCCACAGTTCAAAAGCATCAATTCTTTGGTGCTCAGCTTTCTTCATAGTCCAGCTCTCACATCCACACATGACTACTGGAAAAACCATTGCTTTGACTAGACAGACCTTTGTCAGCAAAGTAATGCCTCTGCTTTTTAATATGCTATGTAGGTAGTACTCTTGCCTGGCAAATCCCATGGACAGCGGAGCCTGGTAGGCTGCAGTCCAGGAGTCGGACACGACTGAGCAACTTCACTTTCACTTTTCACTTTCATGCATCAGAGAAGGAAATGGCAACCCACTCCAGTACTCTTGCCTGGAGAATCCCAGGGATGGGGGAGCCTGGTGGGCTGCTGTCTATGGGGTCACACAGAGTCAGACACGACTGAAGCGACTTAGCAGCAGCAGCAGCAGCTAGGTTGGTCATGGCTTTTCTTCCAAGAAGTAAGCATCTTTTAACTTCATGGCTGCAGCCATCATTTGCAGTGATTTTGGATCCTGAGAAAATAAAGTCTGTCCGTGTTTCCATTGTTTCCCCATCTATTTGCCATGAAGTGTTGGGACTGGATGTCATGATCTTCATTTTTTGAATGTTGAGTTTTAAGCCAGCTTTTTCACTCTTATCTCACTTTCATCAAAAGGCTTTTAGTTCCTCTTGGCTTTCTGCCCTAAGGGTGGTGTCATATCTGAGTTATTTCATATGTCTCCTGGCCATCTTGATTCCAGCTTGTGCTTCATCCAGCCCAGCGTTTTGCATTATGCACTCTACATAGAAGTTTAATGAGCGGGGTGACAGTGTACAGCCTTGACATTCTCCTTTCCCAATTTGGAACCAGTCTGTTGTTCATGTTATGGCTCAGGGTCCATCTAAACTTGTTCTGCCCTTGAACCTAGTCATAGCTGGAACCTTCTCCACAATTTCAGAGGACAGGAACTCACTGCTTTTCTTGGCTAGACAGCAGAGCAATGCCCTTCGCCATGGAGACATTGTTACCTAAGCCTTGCAGTGACCCTCTTAGCTAGGCCAACAATGCTCACAGACTTCAGTCTCCAAAATTGTGTGAAAATGCATTGATATTGTGTAAACCTCCCCGTCTGTGACACTGATTATGGCATCCCTATCAAGCTGATCCAGTAAGTGCATATTTGACTTTTTAAGAAACTCCCAAACCATGTTCCAAAGTCATTGTACCCTCTGGCACTCCCTCCAGCAGTGTATAGAAGCTCTAGTTGCTCCAAAACCCTGTCAACACTTGGTATGCTCAGCCGTTGTTTTAGCATTCCAGTAGGTATGCAGTGGTATCTCATGGTGGTTTTCACTGGAATTTTCCTAATGGCAAATCATGCCAAGGCATCTTTTCATGTGCTTATTTGACACTGGGAGAAATGTTCATATCCTTTTTTTTTTTGTATCTTGGAATTGCATTGGATCTATAAATAAGCTGTAGGAAGAGTAGGCACCTTCACAGTGTTGAGTCTTATCATCCATGAATGCAATACAGCTTTTCATTTACTTTATTTTTCTTTAATTTCTCTCAACAATGTATTATAGGTTTTAGTGTATAGGTCTTGCACATAATTTGTTTTATTTAAGTATTTCCATTTTGGGCTTCCCTGGTGGCTGAGTTGGTAAAGAATCAGTCTGCAGTGCAAGAGACGAGGGTTTGATGCCTGGGTTGGGAAGATCCCCTGGAGAAGAAAATGGCAACCCCCTCTGCTATCCATGCCTGGAAAATTCCATGGACAGAGGAGTCTGGCAGGCTACAGTCCATAGGGTCACAAGAGTCAGACATGACTCATTGACTATATCACCACCACCACCATTTCCATTTTTATTTATTGTAACTAGTGAGTTAAAACATCAGTTTCTGATATTTTGTTGCTAGTATATATACCATTGATTTTTGAATATCAGTCTTGCACCCTGAAACGTTACTAATTTGGTGTTTAGTTTTAAGAGCTTTTAAGAAAGATTCTATGGTCTTTTTGGCACATAAATCTTGTTTTTTTTTGGTGAATAAAATCAAGTTTCTTTGTTTTATAGATATAAGTGAAGACTACTCAAATGAGAGCAAGCAAAGGCTATTTTTCCAGAAATTGCTATAGTAAGGGAGTCAGTCACCACCACTTGTGTTTGGCAGAAACCCAAAGACAGGTAGAGGAATGAGAAAACTTTAAAGCTGAAAAAAAGGATTCAGACATGTCCTTATTGGAAGCTTTTAGCAGTGGGGGATCTATAGATGGGTTAACTATGTGATTGGTTTGGGATGTATATTTGACTTTCTCCAGTTGATCTCAAGTTGGAAATAAGGGAAAAATCATGAAGCTTCAGTTAGTAATTATATTCTGACAGCTGGGTGCTATTTTGACAGGTATTACTATTTGGCTCCTTGGACTGGTTGCTACTAATAGTACTTTGATTTTCTGGACTGAGTAGTCCAGATAGTACCTCTTAGTATCTGCAGACAGTAGGTTAACTTCCAGGGCTGGTCGCTACAGCTACGGGTCAGAGTTCTATGTTTATACATGGTTAGACTGTTGCTCGTTGGTATATTTAGTCTTTCACTCTATCATCTGGAAATATTTTCTTTTTCATGCTATATTGTACTGGCTAGAAATCTCTAGTACAATATTGCATAGAAGCAGTGAGATTGGACGTCATTGCCTAATTCATCTTGGGAAAAGCATTAATGCTTTGACTATTCAGCATCGTGGTGGCTTTAGGTGTTTTGTAGATGTTTTTGACCAACTTGGGGAAGCTTCCTTCTACTCCTAGTGTGCTTTCAGTTTTTATCAGGAATCAATGTTGGATTTTTCTCAAATGCGTTTTCTTCATCTATCGTGATGTTCACACGAGTTTTATTTTTTCCCGTCTCCTATATATTACTTTTTGGTGGCAGGTGTAGTGAATTCTATTGACTGACTGATATTCAAATATTAAACCTACCTTACATTACTAGTGTAAATCCCACTTGATCATGAGGTATTACCTTTTTTGTACATTATTGGATTTCACTTGCTGAAAATTTGTTAGGATTCTTACATCTTTGTTCATCAGAAATACTCACCTGTAGTTTTCTTTCCTTGTAATATCTTTGCTTTTGGTGTCAGAATAATGCTGGTCTCATAGGATGAGTTGGGAAACGTTCCTTCCTCTTCCATTTCTGGAAGAGTTTGTGTACAGCTGGTATTATTTCCTCCTTAAATGTTTGGTAGGATTTCCCAGTGAAATCATTTGAGTGTATTGTTTCCTTTGTGGAAGGTTTTATTAATAAACTACAAATCTAATTTCTTTCATAGATATGCTATTTGAGTTACCTTGAGTGAGCTTCAGTAACTTATATTTTTCAAGGACATTTTGTTTTCCTTTCATTTAAGTTGAAGAATTAATTGGTCTAAAGTTGTTCATTGGTCTAAAGGAAATCAGTCCTCAATGTTCATTGGGAGCACTGATGCTGAAGCTGAAACTCCAATAGTTTGGCCACCTGATGCAAAGAACTGATTCATTGGAAAAGACCCTGATGCTGGAAAAGATTGAAGGCGGGAGAAGAAGGGGATGGCAGAGGATGAGATGGTTGGATGTTATCACCAACTCAACGGACATGAGTTTGAGTAACCTCTGGGACTTGGTGATGGACAGGGAGGCCTGGCGTGCTGCGGTTCATGAGGTTGCAAAGAGTCGGACATGACAGAGTGACTGAACTGAGCTGAACTGAAAGTTGTTCATAATATTCTCATTAACACTTTAATGTCTGTACTATCTGTACTGATGTTAATGCTCTCATCTCATTGGTGATTTGTGTCCTTTATGTTTTTTTTTCTTTCGCTTATCAGTCTGATTAGAGGCTTATCAATTTTACTGATTTCATAGAACCAGCTTCTGATTTCATTGGTTTTTCTCCATTTTTTTCTGTTTCTTTCCTTGATTTTCACTTTAATATTTATTTTTTTCCTGTTTTTGCTTTCATTAGGATTAATTTACTCTTTTCTTTTTTTTACAGTTTTTTTTTGTTTTTAAGGTAGAAGCTGAAGTCATTGTTTTGAGACCTTCCTTCTCTACTTACATAAGCATTTAGTGTTCTAAATTTGCCATGACATTTTCAACACGTGTACGTCGTGAATCATGACGTTACCATTGATTGGGACATTAAAAATTATCATGTTCTACCCTTACCTTTTATTGTTAAGGGATTATAAATTAGCCTGCATCTCAAAGTTAATGTATTTTCCTTCACTGGCCTTTAAAAAGCTTCTCTCGTGAACCCAATTTTGGAAAGTTAATCCATCTTTATACTCAGAATCTAGCTTTCTGTTCTGTTTTAATCTTTGTAACAGATTTCAAAATTACATTCTACCTACTCATCCTTTTTGGATCCAGAATAGGCTTCGGTGAAATGCAACTCCAGTTTTCTTCTGTTAGCACAACTCGTGTTTGTGTACGTTTATTCTAGGGCCCAGACTCTTGAGGAAGGGGAGTGCTATTAGACACACCGAGTCAAAAGAAGATCAAGATGTGTCAGGCTGAAGGAGGGTAGCTGAGTGAATTCTGGCCAGTAAACTGGGAAGCACAGTGACTCAACAGACGTTCGTGGAAGGTGATGTTCAGACTTCACAAAAGAATAACTAGAAAGTGTGTGTGTTAGATCATCTTCCTTTTGGTAGCATCTCTTTTTGCAGCAATAACTCAACCAAAATAACCCACATGACTTGCGGAGGTTAATTTCTGACCCCCGAGTGTACATATTACACATCCAGGGTTTGACGATAAATGAGTGAGTGGCGAATGTTGTGTAATTGCCCACACTGTTTAGCTGCCACAGTCCTTATAACTCTTCTCGTAGCTGACGTATCACGGGGATTTTTTTGTACAGTTGGTTTAGTCTAGTAAAAGAAAGCTAGAAAATTAGTGGGGCACAAACATCAGTTAATTTCCTCCCTCGTCTTGGCCCATTTTCATAACTTCACTCTCAGCTGAGACGAATGAGATCTGAAACACCAGGAATTGGATTTAAATGCATCTTAGCATCAACATATCACCGCTTGTTGAAGTCCAGAAGAAAGAAATGCGTGTAGAGAACAGATGGTTGTGTTGAAGGCACTAATTTCTGCTGGATTCCTAATTCAGCAGAGAAGGAAAGAACGGGCAGCCGCAGCCCCCACCCCGTTGGCTGCTGTGTTTTGTCATGTAAGCCAGAAACCGCTGCAGTGGGCGTCGGGGAGCTGAAGACAGCCAAACCCTCTCTCCTTTTGAAAAATAATAGTCATAATTTTCCCACCCTTATTCATCAGTTTTCAAAATTTCAGTCCATTTATATGAAATAGCCAGTCACTCAGCAGGTGAAAAGAAGTGGGGTAGGCTTCCTTGAAATTTAGTTAAGAGCAGGTGGTAGAGGGCAAGGGCTGTGTGTGGCACTGCAAAGCCATGGGTGCCTGATGATGTTAGGATGAAGATGTCATTATTGTCCTTGGATGAGAAAGTATATAGCCTGAATGAGTGATTACACCGGTTAACCACTCCTCAGTAGTCTTGGGCTAACTTTATATGTGCCTATTTATCTGTGGGCCAACTTTTGGGAAGAGATTCTGAATCAAAATTAGATTGTCAAGAATGATGAGGGTGAGGAAGAAATTATGGAATACTGACCATGTGTTTGAGAAAGACAAGCAGAACTGAATTTGACAGTTCTGTTCGCTTTGACTTCAGTCTTGAGACAGCGAGACTAATTCATAAAACACCTGTAATCGATTCAAGTCAAGAGGTGTTTTTTGGACACCTACTGTACACCCTGCCCTGTAAGAGTAAAAGAAATTCATACATTGTTGTTCAGTTGCTAAGTCGTGTCCAACTCTTTCTGACCCTGTGGACTGCAGCATGCCAGGCTTCCCTGTCCTTCACTCTCTCTTGGAGTTTGCTCAAACTCATATCCATTGAGTCGGTGATGCCATCCAACCATCTCACCCTCTGTCTTCCCCTTATCGTCCTGCCCTCAATCTTTCCCAGCATCAGGGTCTTTTCCAATGAGTTGGCTCCTTGCATCAGGTGGACAAAGGATTGGAGCTCCAGCATTGCCTTTTGCATAATGGTTGTGGTTTTGGGCTACACAAGTCTTGCTGGGGAGGGTACTAGATTCCTGGGGAGTATTTTGTGAAATGCTTAAATGAAAATAATAAAGAGGCCAAAATATATGGTAAAGACAATGAGAGCTGTGAGATGCTCAAGTAGGATGAAGTTAGTGTCTGGAGCAGCTGGAGAAGAGTCCATAGAATTGTCAGTCTTGAAATAGACATAGAAGGGTTATTGTTAATATATTTGAGTCTATGATGGGAGGCATCTGTGTATCCCAGGAATTGGGAAGACAGTCAACAAATGTATAGAAGCAAGGATATGCATTTTGTGATCATAAGAGTGTAAGAGGAAATCATCCTGTGGCATGACCTTGTAGTTTAGACTTCAGTCCCTGGAATGAGAAAACCAGAGTTCAAATACTGGCTGTATACAACCTCCTGGTTGTCTAACCTTGTACACAACCTACTAAATGTGTAACCTGGATAATTTAATCATGTTCCAAGTTCATAAACTCTTCTTAATATTGGGCTGTGCAAGGTCCCTCTCCTGTTATTTATTTATGCTCTTTTCTCCCAATACTCTGGGGAGGACTTGAAATCTTGGGGGGATCCCTGAAAGGCCTTGGGGATCCTGGAAAGAGTTGATAGCTGAAGGCTGGTTGCTGAGAGTACCCCCAGAAGCAGAGACCACACATTCTCCATGGAAGCGGATCTGGGCAGTGCATCTCCATGTCCATCAAGCTGATGACTCTCTCTTCGGACTTCTTAAGATACGTCATCAGTTCAGTTCAGTGGCTCAGTCGTGTCAGACTCTTTGCGACCCCATGAATCGCAGCACGCCAGGCCTCCCTGTCTGTCCATCACCAACTCCCGGAGTTCACTCAAACTCATGGCCATCGAGTTGATGATGCCATCCAGCCATCTCATCCTCTGTCCTCCCCTTCTCCTCCTGCCCCCAATCCCTCCCAGCATCAGAGTCTTTTCCAGTGAGTCAACTCTTCACATGAGGTGGCCTTGGAGTTTCAGCTTTAGCATCAGTCCTTCCAATGAACACTCAGGACTGATCCCCTTTAGAATGGACTGGTTGGATCTCCTTGTAGTCCAAGGGACTCTCACACCACAGTTCAAAAGCATCAATTCTCCGGCACTCAGCATTCTTCACAGTCCAACTCTCACATCCATACATGACTACTGGAAAAACCATAGCCTTGACTAGACGGACCTTTGTTGGCAAAGTAATGTCTCTGCTTTTGAATATGCTATCTAGGTTGGTCATAACTTTCCTTCCAAGGAATAAGCGTCTTTTAATTTCATGGCTGCAGTCACCATCTGCAGTGATTTTGGAGCCCCAAAAAATAAAGTCTGACACTGTTTCCACTGTTTCCCCATCTATTTCCCATGAAGTGATGGGACCAGACACCATGATCTTATTTTTCTGAACGTTGAGCTTTAAGCCAACTTTTTCACTCTCCTCTTTCACTTTCGTCAAGAGGCTTTTTAGTTCCTCTTCACTTTCTGCCATAAGGGTGGTGTCATCTGCATATCTGAGGTTATTGATATTTCTCCCAGCAATCTTGATTCCAGCTTATGCTTCTTCCAGCCCAGTATTTCTCATGATGTACTCTGCATATAAGTTAAATAAGCAGGGTGACAATATACAGCCTTGACCTACTCCTTTTCCTATTTGGAACCAGTCTGTTGTTCCATATCCAGTTCTAACTGTTGCTTCCTGACCTGCATACAGGTTTTTCAAGAGGCCAGTCAGGTGGTCTGGTATTCCCATCTCTTTCAGAATTTTCCACAGTTTCTTGTGATCCACACAGTCAAAGGCTTTGGCATAGTCAATAAAGCAGAAATAGATATTTTTCTGGAACTCTCTTCCTTTCTCCATGATCCAGTGGATGTTGGCAATTTGATCTCTCATAGACTGTCAATTTTTTTCCAGGTACGCTTTTTATTTTTGCAAGCAGTGAGTTTTATTTCTTCCCTTCCTTTGCTCAGATCTCTTTTTCTGTCTTTATGGAGCCGATGAGGAACTCCAGGGCAGTGTTCAACAGTAAGAGTGACAGTGGTCAAATTTTTCTTGGTATCCGTCTTTAAGGAAATACAAATCAAAATTTCTCCATTAAGTGTAATGGTTGCTGCAGATTCTTCATATAACCTCCATGGAATTAAGACTATTCTTATCATTCCCTACTTTATGCCAAGCTTTAAAAAAGTGTAAGTGGTTCTGGATTTTATCATCTGACTTTTTTGGTATTGGTCGAGATAATGATTTTCTCTTCTTTTAGTCTATTAATGTGGTAAATAACATTGATCCTTCTGATGCTCTTCCATGCTTGCTTTTCTTAGATAATCCATTATTGATCATGATACATCGCTTTAAAAGCCAATGTTAAAGCAAAATTGTGACCACATGTGTATAATTAAAATAATTTTTAATCTTTTGCCTATGAAAATATTTTGGAAAAAAACTTGCTTTGTATATTCAGTTTCTGAAAGATAAAGAAAGTGCTTTTTTAAAAAAAAATTATGTATTAAGTTTGTCAGTTTTACTTAGAAGTTTTGGAATCTCTGTTAATTTTTTAATTTAACACATGATTTTTAGAGTAGTTTTCAGGTTCATAGCAAAATTGAGAAAGAGGTTCAGAGTCCATAGATACACTCTGCCCCCACCCCACGCACAGCTTCCCTCATTTTAACACCTCTCACCAGATGGTACTTTTGTTACTATTGATCGACTAATAAAGGACACAACGTCATCACCCAAAGTCCATAGTTTACCTTAGGGTTCACTCACTCTTGGTGTGCATTCAGTGTGGACAGATGCATGGTGGCATCCATCCATCCATCATTATAATATCATATCGAGTAGTTTCACTCTCCTGAAAATCCTATGTACTCTGCCAGTTTATCCTTTCCCCTCTGTAGCCCCTGGCAACTGCTGATCTTTATTCTGCCTCTGTGTATGTGTGTGTGTGTGTGTGTGTGTGTGTGTGTGTGTGTGAGTGTGTGCGCGTGCTCAGTTGCTCAGTCATGTCTGACACTTTGAGACCCCATGGACTATATCCTGCCAAGTTCATGTTTCCATGGAATTTTCCAGGCAAGAATAGTGGAGTGGGTTGCCATTTCCTACTCCTGGGGATCTTCCCAACCCGGGGAGTGAACCCATGCCTTTTGTGTCTCCTGTATTGGCTGGTGGAATTCTTTCCCACTGGGCCATGGGGGAAGCCCATACTGTCTTTACCTTTTCTGCACTCTCATGTGGTTTGAATCATATGATATGTCACCTTTTCACATTTAAGTTTCCTCTATATTTTTCATGGCTTGAAAGCTCATTTATTTTTTAGTGCTGAATAATATTCCCTTGTCTGTATGTACTGTTGTTTGTTTATCCATCCACCTACTGAATGAAATCTTGATTGCTTCCAAATTTTGAAAATTATGAACAAGTCTTATTTAAATATCTGTGTGCAGGTTTTTGCGTGAATATGCATTTTCATTGAAAAAAAAAACAAGATGTATTTTTTCTGATTATCAAAGTAAACTAAAGTTAAACCATATAAAATTTCCAGTATTTGGTTGTTTTTCACTTAAGAGACATGGCAGATTCACATTCATGAATGTGATATATTACACTGATGGATTTTCATCCAACAATAAACCTCATACAGTCATGCTGTGTAATAAGTATTTTTGCTTCTTTACTTTTTATGATTTCATGTTTTGCTTCATATTGGTAATGTCTTCTCAACTCCTTAAATATATTTAGCATCCCTATTTAACAATTTTGGTTGGCATTTCCCAATATTTTTGCTTCACTTGATTTTGTGCCTGGTTGCCTGCAAAAATACTGGTATTCCAGACAAAATTAGAGATGTTGCAAAGGGAATTAGACAAGGAAGAAAAGTAACAACTTCTCTTTGGAAGTATTGAGTTTGAATAAGATAGTGGTAGGACTTAGGGGCGATGTTCTGAAGACCCTTAGGAAGAGGAGAGTGGAAGCTGTGAGAAGCTGAGAAGATGGTGAGAAGGAGAAAGTGGAGTCCCGGATTTGAGATCTGGGCTTGTCAAAGCAGCATCTCTGACCCATGTAGTCTCTTTCAAGCTCTGCACTTCTCAAGCTGCTCTTCGCGGGTCCTGGGAGGTTGGCCGAGACCAGCTCTCCAGATTTTGCTTCACGCTGAGATGCAATCCAGCTGAAGCTGGGGATAGCTCTCCCGACCTGTTTTCTTTTTCTTTCAATCTGGGCTTGGCAGCCACAGAAGGAAAGAGGAGATGAGCTGATTAGAAAGAAGGGAAAATTAAGCTGGGTTTTCAGAGTGCATCTTTGCCTTCTGAACCTTGAATGTGTAATGCTAAGTCACTTCAGTCATGTCCAACTCTTTGCGACCCACCAAACTGTAGCCTACCAGGCTCTTCTGTCCATGGTATTCTCCAAGCAAGAATACTGGAGTGAGTTGCCATGCCCTCCTCCAGGGGATCTTCCCTATCCAGGGATTGAACTCTTGTCCATTACATCTCCTGCATTGGCTGTCGAGTTCTTTACCACTAGTACCACCTGGTAAGCCCCTAAGCCCTTGGGGAGCTGCTAAAAACCTAATTCCCCATCCTCCACCCTCTAGCAATTATTGCGATGAGGTCTGAAACCTTCCTTTAAGAAAACGCCCTATGATTCTGAAACCAGTGGTCCAGAGACCAAACTTTGGGAAAGACTGGAATGAAAAGAGCTATTCCAGGTCTGATCTGTATGCAGAGGGGGCGGAGATGAGCTAGGACCTAGAGGTTCCTGCTCCCATCCCCAGTGTCCCTGAGAGGAGGTGCTCTGCACCCCGTGGCAGATGGATGTGCAAACCTCTGGCTCCTGTAGGATGTATTTCTCTCTGGTCCCTCCAAAGAAGGGAAAGGAGTGACACATGGGCTCTGGGGGCACCTGGGGGAGCATTTATTGAATAGATACAACAGTCTTCCATGGAACAAGTCTCTCTCTCTGAACCACCTGGCTAGAGAGGATGGATTATTTCAGACTTCCCTGTTTTGCTTTAATCAAGCTATCAGTTCAAAACAACCTGCAAGCAGATTAAAATCTGGGACTTTGAATAGGCAAATAGATAAATGGAAGTGCAGGTGGTGGTGAGCTGGAAGTGACAGCAGAGTTGCAGCTGGCAGCCCTGAGCATGTGTGTGCCCTGCAGGTCTGGGGAGCTGTGCTATGCAAAGCAAGTATCTCTGGGAAAAGAAAATATGCTTCGGGATACTTGACTCTAGGGATTCAAGTGAAAAAAAAAATTTATGTTTCCCATTACTAAGTGAAACAGGTACAAACCCAGGTTTCCTCTAGCAATCAGGGGTGGGGAGGCTGAACCCTCTCGATTTCAAGCAGCTGTGAGGCTTTCTAGCTATCCCCAAGGCAGCCAGCTAATTTCTTGTGCAAAAATACTAGCTAGACATGGTAGGGAGGATACTTGGATAGGAAGAAATGGACATTCCATTCTTTGCACATTGTTTTATACTAGAAATGTTCCTAATAAATTTGCTGATTACTTTTCTCAGATTATAAAAGTTATATGTACCTAAAGTTTTCTTGAAAATAGGAAAATAAAGTTAGGAAAATTGGAAAATAAAGTCACATTTCAAGTGTACCAGAGGGAACTGATTTTAAAAAATAATTTTTTTTGGTCAGTCAAGAGTCTCTTTGTTAGGTAGATATTCTGTTTGTTAGTCCAATTAAAATTTATTATTTTTATTTACTATTGTTTGCATTCAAAGTGAAATATATTTGAGTAATGTTCTATAGTATAAGTCATCTGACCATTTATTTATTTACTTCAGTTTCATTAAGGTATAATTGACATATTTAAAGTGAACACATGGTGATTTGACATATGTATAGATTGTGAAAGGAGTCTCTCCATATAATTAATGAACACATCCATCACCTTATATATTTATCATATTTATTTAATTTTTGTGAAATCAATTAAATTTACTCTCCTCACAGTTTTAATTATGCAGTACAGTGTGATCAACTATAGTCACCATCTTTTATATTAGGTCCTCTGGCCTTTTTCATTTTATAGTTGGAGTCTTGCACTCTTACCAACATCTCCATATTTTCCTATCTTGCAGCCCCTGGCAGCCACTTTTCTACTGTTTCTATGGGTTCAGCTTTGTATTGATTGATTGATCCCCCATATAAGTGATTTCACGCAGTATTTCCCTTTGTCTGGTTCATCTCACTTAGCACTCAAAGGCCATCGCTATGTCTCAGATGGTAGGATTTCCTTCATTTTCATGACTGAATAATATTTCTGTGTATGTAAGTGCCACATCTTCTTTTCATTCATAAATGGACACTTAGGTTGTTCCATATCTTCTGATATAAGAATATTGTGAATAATTGTGAATAAGACCATAAGGAACATGAGAATACAAATACCTTTTGGATATCCTGTTTTAATATCCTTGGAATAAACACCCAGAAGTGAAATTGCTGGATCGTGTGGTAGCCCTGGTGGGCTGCCGTCCATGGGGTCGCACAGAGTCGGACATGACTAATGCGACTTAGCAGCAGCAGCAGCAGCATGGTAGCCCTAACTTTAATTCTTTTGAGGAATTTCCATTCTGATTTCCCAGTGGCTGTGCCAGCTTACCTTCCCCCCACATCTTTGCCAGTACTTGTTATTTCTCGTCCTTTTGATAGTGGCTAATCTGAATGGTGTGAAACGATTTCTCGGTGTGGTTTTCACTTACATTTTCCCGATAACCAGTGGTGTTGAGCACCTTTTCATGTGCCCACTGACCACTTGTATATCTTCTCTGGAAAAATGTCTATGTGATTCCTCTTCCCATTTTCAATCAAATTGTTATTTTTGATTAAAGAAAGAGTTAAGGGAGTTCTTTACATGTTTTGGCTATTAAGCTTTTATTTGCAGTATGATTTGCAAATATTTTCTCTCATTCCATAAGTTGACTTTTTATTTTGTCAATGGTTTTGTTTTGTTTTTCCTATGCAGCAACTTTTAGTAAAAGGAGAGGAATCTCAAAGATCAGAATGGAAATAAAAGAAATAGAGACTAAAAAGACAGTTTAAAAAGACCAGTGAAACTCAAACCTGCTATTTTGAAAGAATAAACAAAGCGGATACATTTTTAAACTTGATTTACCAAGAAAAAAAGAGAGAGGACTCAAAACCAAAATTATAAATGAAAGAGAATACATTACAACTGATACATACAAAGGATTATCGTGACTACTACAAGCAAATAGATGTCAACAAATTGGACAGCCTAAAAGAAATGGATAAATTCCTAAAAAGTGCAAGCTTTAAAGACTGAACCATGAAGAAAAAGAAAATCTGAACCGACTACAGAGGTTGAGTCAGTAATCACAAACCTCTCAACATAGAAAGTCCAGGACTGGATGGCTTCACTGCTGAATTCCACCAAATATTTAAAGAAGAATTAATAGCAATCCTTCACAACCTTGCAAAAATTAGAAGAGGGGGGAACACTTCTAAACTTGCTCTATGAGGCCATCATTATGCTAATACCAAAACCAGACAAGGGCACTACAAGAAAAGAAATGTACAGCCTCATAATCCTCATGAACATAGATGAAAAATCCTCACCAAGATATCAGTAAACCAAGTTCAATAATACATCAAAGGGACTGTATACTATGACCAAATGTGATTTATTCCAGGGATGTAAGGATGGTTGAACATTGGCAAATCAATCAGTGTGATACAGCACATTAACATAATGAATGTGAAACTCATTTGATCATCTCAATAGATGTGGAAAAGCATTTGACAAAATTAAACATCCATTTAGTAAAGGCCTAGGGGCTCGGATGGTAAAGCGTCTGCCTACCCAGGATTTGATCCCTGCGTAGGGAAGATCCCCTGGAGAAGGAAATGGCAACCCACTCCAGTACGCTTGCTTAGAAGATTCCATGGATAGAGGAGCCTGGTAGGCTACAGTCCACAGGGTCACAAAGAGTCAGATACAACTTCACTTCACTTCACTTCAAACATCCATTTATTGATAAAACTTTCAACAGACTGGTTGTAGAAGGAATATACCTCAGTGTGTAAAAACCATACACGATAAGCCCACATCCCAACATTATACTTTCAGTGGGGAAACACCGAAAGCTTTTCCTGTGACATCAGGGGTAAGATAAAGATTCCCACTGTCATCACTTTTATTCAGCGTAGTATAGGAAGTCCTAGCCAGAGCCAGGCAAAACAGATAAACAAAAGGTATCAGATCAGAGAAGAAGTAACACTGGCCCTATTTGGAGACGATGTAATATCACACGTAGAGAACTCTAAAGACTGTGCCAAAATTACTGTTAGAACTAATACGCAAAGTCATTAAAGGGAACTAATATGACAATCGTTAAAGTTGAAGAATACAAATCAATACACAAAACCCAGCTGGTTTCTACACACTGACAATGAATTATCAGAAATAGAAATTAAGAAAGCAGTCCCATTTACCACTGCATCTAAGAGGGTAAAATACCTAGGAAGAAATTTAACCACAGAGATGACAGGTCTGTAACTGAAAGTGAAAAAAAAATTGAAGAAGACACACAAAAATAGAAAGATAGTAGAAGCTTATGAATTGAGAGAAGTAATACTATTAAAACATCCATGCAACCAGAGCATTCCACTGGTTCAATACGATCATTATTACAATTACTATGCCTTTTTTCACTGAGATAGAACAAACTATCTCAAAATTTGTATGGAGGCACAAAACCCCTAGATAACTCAAGGAATTTTGAGAAAGAGGAGTAAAGATAGAGGCATCACTTCTGGATTTCAAATCATGTTTTGATGCTTTGGTAATCAAAACAGTATGATATAGCCATAAACACAGACATCCGGATCAACAGAACACTTAGATCAGAAGTGAACCCATGCATGTATGATCAATTAATTTATGAAAAAGGAGCAAAGAATTTACACTGGGGAAAGGACACCATCTTAAATAAATGGGGTTTGGAAAACTGGACAGTCACGTGCAAAGGAATGTAACTGGACCACTCTCTTACACCATATGCAAATATTAACTCAAGATGGATTAAAGGATCGATTTAAACATACAATTTGAAACCATAAAATTCGCAGAAGAAAGCACAGGCAGTAAACTTCTTGACAGCGGTCTTGACAATTATTATATTTTTTGGTTGTTGTTTAGTCACTCAGTTGCATACAACTCTCTGTGACAACATGGACTGTAGCCCACCAGGCTCCTCTGTTGGTGGAATTTTCCAGGCAAGACCACTGCAGTGGGTTGCCGTTTCCTTCTCCAGGAGACTCGCGACCAATCAAATTACTTTTTGATTTGACACCAGGAGCAAAGGCAACCTAAGTAAAAATAAGCAAGTGAGACTATAATATGAAAACAGACAACAAATCAAAAAAGCTTCTTCTCACCTGACTGTTTAAGTAATTAACATGCTTTTGTAGAGGAACCGTTCTGTGCAGAAGTTTTAAAGGTGCACAGTGGGATGGATCAGGACTATAAAAATAACAAAAATTGAGGATTCAGTTGTAAAAACGGAGTTCAGTTTGAGAATAATTATAGGATGCATACCAAGGTGTATAAAGTAATAGGGCCAAAAGAGAATCGAATGTAAAAATGTTACATACGAGTAATGAGGCCACGTGTGAACTGTGCTCCCACTGCCTTGGTTATTGGGTTGGTTGTCTGAGTGACCAGCATCTATTTCACAAGACCATGGACTTGGATTAATCTCGATTTTTCCACCACCTAAACCTCACTCCAAACAGATGGAGATGAACATTTGCCCTTGGCAGTGGTGGGGGTTAATCTTTGAAGACCTCATTCACAATCATGCTTTTATAAAGTGCTAACGTTTTTCTTATCCCTGGCATGAATTTTCTAAAAGAAGCCAAGAGACCTTGGGAAACGGTAGCACAGGACTGGCTTGTGTGGTTAAAGCTTTCACGTTGCAGAAGGATTTTGTATCTTTGTTGCTTCAAATCACCCCATCTTCTCTGACTTTAATCACTGATCTCACTGGCTTCATTTTTTCCCTCATCTCTATCTTTAACTTCTTAATGAGAGCTTCCAGAGAGGGGGGAAAATCATTTTTGCCTTATTTCCCCAAACAGCAGAAGAGCAGCCTAGATGAGGTATATTACATTATTTATCCTCCGGTGTTCTCTTCTTTCTCCTGTGATTCTGCTAAAAATGTGCAGACTTCATGGAGACACATTTAGCTCTGCCCTCACACGACAGAAAGATGGTTCCTCTGTACTTTGGTGGTAATGTAATGCTTTGAGTTGCAAGACTTTGATTTAAAATTGTAATGCGCCCGTGTAGGCCCTCGTGTAGGCAGACGGAAGTACAGATTTAGTGCAAACATGTTTACACACTCGTGAAGGCTGCCCAGCCCACCCTAGATGGTTTTTCTTCAACAGAAATCCATTTTTCCCAAAACTTGTTTAAGATAAGCACTTCTCATTTTAAATGCTCTTTTAAAAATATTTCAGAAAATACATAAAAATGACCTAATTCTAGAAACTTGAAGGCTGTCCTCTTTGCTTTTGAAAAATGGACCAATTCCTGGGACTAGAAGAAAGAGCGCCTGGTGTGGATGACGGCATGTGTCTTAGTCAGCCCAGGCTGCCAAGACAAAATAGCATTGAGTGGGGGCTTACACAACAGACATTTACTTTTGTGCCGGTTCTGGAGCTCGAAGGCTGAGATCAAGGTGCTGGCGTGGTTACTGGTGCAGCCTCTCCTCCTGCCTTGCAGAACTTCCACCTGCTTGCTCTTTCCTCACGTGGCCTTTCCTCTGTGCTCACGGAAAGAGGAAGCATCCCCTGTCCCAGAAGGCCACCAGTTCTGTTGGGTTAGGGCCCCACTCTTTTGACCCCATTCAACCTTGATTTGTTGCTCGGTTGCTAAGTCATATCTGATGTCTTGCAATCCCGTGAACTGCAGCATACCAGGCTCCTCTGTCCTTGGAGTTTGTTCAAATCCATGTCCGTTGAGTCAATGATGCTGTCTAAGCAACTCATCCTCTATCATCCCCTTCTCCAACTGCTTTCCATCTTTCCCAGCATCAGGGTCTTTTCCAGTGAATCGGCTCTTTGCATCAGGTGGCCAAAGGATTGGCGCTTCAGCTTCATCATCAGTCCTTCCAGTGAATATTCAGCGCTGATTTCCCTTAGGATTGACTGGTTTGATTATCTAAAAGTAATGCCAAGAGGGGATGGGGTTAGGCTTCCACATATGAATTTGCGAGGGCATACAATTGAGTCCACAGTGCCACACATGCCCAGGATTCTATAATTAAAAGCAAAGTGACGTATCACCCGAGGCCAACGGGTTAAGTGAGATTTGCCAAGCCAGCATCGGGTGCATTGGGATTCTTAAAAACAGTGGACGAGTTGGCTCTGCTGGTTCCAAACTTTCTCTTGCTTAACCAGCTGGGTTGCATGTGGCATGGTGGCTGTGACGAGAGGCATCACTCCAGACTGGACTTTTGTGCCAGTTGCAGTGGGGCTTCCCTGGTGGCTCAGATGGTAAAGCATCCACCTGCCAATGCAGGAGACCCTGGTTTGATCCCTGGATCAGGAAGATCCCCTGGAGAAGGGAATGGCAACCCACTCCAATATTCCTGCCTGGAGAATTCCATGGACAGAGGAGCCTGGCAGGCTACAGTCCATGGGGTCGCAAAGAGTCGGACACGACTGAGCGACTAGCTCGAGCACACACACCAGCTGCAGCAGTTCCTAGGTTTCCTGGGAGTTTATGTTCAAGCTCAGCTTTTGTCAGATCCCCTGCTGAGACTTTTTCCTCCAATGTGCTCACTCTGCAGAATGCCTTCGGGAGCTGTTGCCAGAACTCCCCCTGGTCTGCAGGCTCCCTCCTCCTCTAGGACCTACACTGCTGGCTGGGGTAGAGAGATGGGAGGAGACAGGAGATGGGTTTAATTTCACTTTCAGAATCAAAGGGAGTCTATAGCAATTATGTACACACACTTTCACAGGATCATTTTAATTAATCGGGAGTCTTGGGCTCTTGTTCTGGGATCACCTCTTTCATTCACGAGTTCAGTCCCTTAATCGACAGTTATTGAGCACTGACTGTGTCAGGGGTATTTCAGGCATGGTGATAGATGATGGGGATATAAATGAAGAGAAGACGTATAATCCGTGTCCTCTGAGAACTTAGAAGTTGTGCGATCTCGAGCAATTCTCTTAGTCTTCCTGAGACTCATTTTCCTCATCTTAAGTGATTAGAATGGGAAATCATCAAAACTGGAATGAACCTATAAAAGTGTGATTTTTCTTTCCGTTTACTGGAATGATTAGATTCCTTACGGAATTTAGAAAATTCAAAAAAGGTGTACATTAAAGTCACCTGTGATCCATGGTAAAGAATATCAATCTTTTGGTGTGTTTCTTCCTAGAGTTTTGTCATGTCTATGCACACAACCATGTGTATACAGCACAAACATATGTGTATATTTTAAATATTTTTTTATTTACTTGGTTGCAATGGATCTTAGTTGTGGCCAATGGTCTCTTCGTTGCAGCATGAGTGATCTAGTTCCCTGACCAGGGATCGAACACGGGTCCCTGCATTGGGATGTCTTAGCCACTGGACCATCAAGGAAGTCCTCACACGTGTTTTTGTTTAAGAAGTTTGGCATCATTTATTTTTTGGTTTGAAGCAGATTTTCTTTCTTAGTATTATTGCATAGTATTTTTCATGTATTTGAATACTACTAATATGCTTGCTAATGGCAGTTTGGTAATCTGTTTCATATATATATATGTATCATATTATTTATCCCTCTCATTTAGGACATTTAAATTACTTTCTCATTTTCATTATTATAAATAAGGGATGTCTCTGATTGTGAACTTAAAATGAACTCATAGAAGTAGAATTTTGGATTGAATGAGTTTTTGCCTTTTGAATATATATTGCAAAATTTCCATCCAGGAAGATAATGTCAGTTCACTTGCCTGTTAGCTATGTACAAGAGTCTTAGTTTCCTTGTATCTTCACTGATATGGATATGTATATTTTGTAAATTTTTGCCAATTTCATGGGTGACAATACATGTTTTTAATGTAAAAAATATAAGGTAGAATTTGGATGAGCTTCTCTTTATGTATCTTTTAACTATTTGCATTTTTAAAATCCCTATTTCTATCTTTTGCTTATTTACTATTATTTTTTTTCTAAATTTGTAGGAACACTCTTTATCTTAAAGGTATCAGACCACTTTCACATATGGCAGGTATTTTCCTGCTTTGTGGTTGCCTCTAGTGTGTATATGTGTGTGTTCAGTCATCTCCAACTCTTTTGTGACCCCGTGGACTGTAGCCCTCTGGGCTCTTCTGTCCACAGGATTTTTGAGGCAAGAATACTGGAATGGGTTACCATGCCTTCCTCTAGGGGATCTTCTCGACCAAGGGATTGAACCCATGTATCCTGCATTGGCAGGCAGATTGTTTAACCACTGAGGCAACTGGGAAGTCTGTTTTTCTTCTTACATATATGTATTTAAGATACAAGCATATATATGTATATATTCAGTTCATTTCAGTTGCTTAGTCATGTCTGACTCTTTGTGACCCCATGGACTGCAGCACACCAGGCCTCCCTGTCCATCACCAACTCCTGGAGTTTACTCAAACTCATGTCCATTGAGTTGGTGATGCCATCCAACTATCTCATCCTCTGTTGTCCCCTTCTCCTCCTGTCTTCAATCTTCCCCAGCACCAGGGTCTTTTCAAATGAGTCAGTTCTTCACATCAGGTGGCCAAAGGATTGGAGTTTCAGCTTCAGCATCAGTCCCTTCAGTGAATATTCAGGACTGATTGATTTCCTTTAGGATGGACTGGTTGGATCTCTTTGCAGTCCAAGGGACTCTCAAGCATCTTCAACACCACAGTTCAAAAGCATCAATTCTTTGGTGCTCAGCTTTCTTTATAGTCCAACTCTCAGATCCATACATGACTACTGGAAAAACCAAAGCTTTGACTAGGTGGACCTTTGTTGGCAAAGTAATATCTCTGCTTTTTCAAAAGCTTTCTAGGTTGGTCATAACTTTTCTTCCAAGGAGCAAGCGCCTTTTAATTTCATGGCTGCAATCACCATCTGCAGTGATTTTGGAGCCCAGAAAAATAAAGTCTGACACTGTTCCCACTGTTTCCCCATCTATTTGCCATGAAGTGATGGGACCAGATGCCATGATCTTAGCTTTCTGAAAGTGGAGCTTTAAGCCAACTTTTTCACTCTCCTCTTTGACTTTCATCAAGAAGCTCTTTAGTTCTTCCTCACTTTCTGCTATAAGGGTGGTGTCATCTGCATATCAGAGGTTATTGATATTTCTCCCCACAATCTTGATTCTAGCTTGTGCTTCATCTAGTCCAGCATTTCTCATGATGTACTCTGCATATAAGTTAAATAAGCAGGGTGAAAATATACAGCCTTGATGTACTCCTTTCCTGATTTGTAACCAGTCTGTTGTTCCTTGTCCAATTCTAACTGTTGCTTCTTGACCTGCATACAGATTTCTCAGGAGGCAGGTCAGGTGGTCTGGCATTCCTATCTCTTTCAGAATTTTCCACAGTTTGTTGTAGTCCACACAGTCAAAGGCTTTGGCTTAGTCAATAAAGCAGAAGTTGATGTTTTTCTGGAACTCTGTTGCTTTTCCGATGATCCAACAGATGTTGGCAATTTGATCTCTGGTTCCTCTGCCTTTTAATAAATCCAGTTTGAACATCTGGAAGTACATAGTTCACATACTGTTGAAGCCTGGCTTGGAGAATTTTGAGCATTACTTTACTAGTGTGTGCTGCTAAGTCACTTTAGTCGTGTCCGACTCTGTGGGACCCCACAGACAGCAGCCCAGCAGGCTCCCCCGTCCCTGGGATTCTCCAGGCAAGAACACTGGAGTGGGTTGCCATTTCCTTCTCCAATGCATGAAAGTGAGAAGTGAAAGTGAAGTTGCTCAGTCATGTCCGACCCTCAGGGACCCCATGGGGTCGCTCTTTTCTAGGCAAGAGTACTGGAGTGGGGTGCCATTGCCTTCTGTGTTACTAGCATGTGAGATGAGTGCAAATGTGTAGTAGTTTGAGCATTCTTTGGCATTGCCTTTCTTTGAGATTGGAATGAAAACTGACCTTTTGCAGTCCTGTGGCCACTGCTGAGTTTTCCAAATTTGCTGGCATATTGAGTGCAGCACTTTCACAGCATCATCTTTTAGGATTTGAACTAGCTCAACTGGGATTCCATCACCTCCTCTAGCTTTGTTTGTAGTGATGCTTCCTAAGGCCCACTTGACTTCGCATTCCAAGATGTCTGGCTCTAGGTGAGTGATCATTCCATCATGATTATCTGAGTCGTGAAGATCTTTTTTGTATAGTTCTTCTCTGTGTTCTGGCCACCTCTTCTTAATATCTTCTGTTTCTGTTAAGTCCATCCCATTTCTGTCCTATCTATCTATCTATGTATCTATATATATAGCCATTTTTATCAGTACTGCTTTTGCTTTGCTGTTTAGAACATTTTCCAATCATAAAGTTAGATGTATTTTCTGTATTTTCGTAACTTTCTTTTTGGTCTCAGACTATTGGGTGTATTTTGGAATTTTGTAATCTATAATATTCCATTTATTTGTTTGGTTTTTCTACTGTTAAAGGCACACTGTATTTGTCCTGGTCTCTCATATGTCACATCTCCAGAACCACTTTTCCCCACTTCTTCATCTTATCCTCTAGTTTCTAGGAAGTGACTGTGTCCTAACTTCACACTTCGCTGTAGTGCTGATTGTGCTCTGGCCCTGCTGAGAAGGACCTTCCAAGTTAAGCTGTGATATTGTTTTTTATTTAAAAAAAAACTTTATTTATTTACTTGGCTGCTCTGGGTCTTAGTTTTGGCATGCTGGGTCTTACCTGTGGCACGTGGGATATAGTTCTCTGACCAGAGATGAACCTGGGCCCCCTGCATTGGGAGCACAGAATCCTAGCCATTGGACCACCAGAGAAGTCCCAAGCTGTGATATTTTTAACATCCTTACTTTATTGTCTTATCTCATCTTTGAGTTTTAATCCTCAATTTTTTCTTAAATTAAATGGTCTAAACACTTGCCACTTAGAACATCTACTTATTGTGGTAAATCTTTTGCAAAGAAAACATTTCTTGATGTTTCTTCCTTGAGAGTTTTTGTCAGTGTCTTCTTTTGTGTCACATAACTTTTTTTCCTATGCTCCACTCATCAGAACAGAAGGTTAGGCCTGCCCCATGTCCCCGGTGTGTGTGTATCAGCCTTGCATCCTTTCACGGTCCACCTGAACCCTCTTAGGATCTTCTGATCCAATTTCAGCTTGAGGACTGGATGAAGACAGGCCATTTCAGGAGCCCAGCAGCCTGGGTAGGAGACTTGGTATCTGGGGACTTGGGTAGAGGAGTTTTATATCTTCCTTCTCTGTGCTGTGAAAGGCTTTCTCTAGAGAGCCAGTCTTCTCTTCCTAGGTTTCCAGTTGGTCTGTCTTCTACTCTAGGTTTCTATATCCAACCAATCAAGATACACTGATCCAGGAAAGAGCCCCATTCATCAGAGAGAATCTCTGACACTTGGTGTTTCCTCTTGGTTCATCTGCATTTAACCTTGACTTCCTACTGAAGTTGCCCCTCAGTGTTTGTGGGGCTCCGCCCTGGGCCCTCAACCTTAGAGTGTTAAGGGGGGATCTGCCAGGGCAGCCTCTCCTTCCCGAGAGATGGAGCCTCCATCCCATATCAGCTAGACAGACATTCTTGGGCAACCAGGAAGTGAAACCTTTGCTGTGTTTTATTTCTGCCCTAATCGGCCCCTCTTCACGCTAGAATGAGTAGAAATAAATTGGTGGCTTGTGAGAATCACTCTTCTATAATGATCAGTCTGTTCCAGGTTTTCGTTTTTCCTTATAGTCCTTGGCTTATGTTAGCTGGTTTCTGGAAGGAGGTATAATTAGATATCTATGATGAAATAAGATGGTGAAGATTTAAGTGGGAAATCAGCAATGGATCTTAAAGCTTATTTGAAACAACATATCTCCTGCCAGCCTCACAACTGTGATCCAAGGATAAAATGAGAGGATAAATGTGAAAGGACTTTGAAGGCTGTTGGGAACATTATGCAAATACCAAGTTGCTTTGTTATCGCCACATTTTATGAGAGCAGAAATCAGTAGCCTTGTTGGAAGCAAATGTGAGTTGAGAATTTTTAAAGGAACGCGTGTGATCGTGGAAGGTGGCTTTTTAGGTGAAGCACAGAGCTGTTCTGCTTCTGTGTTTCACTCTCTCCTTTCACAGCAATACATCTGAAACAGAGGTTGGTCTTGCTCTTCATCCCTGCAAAGAGAAGGCTGGCCTGAATTCCCACTTTAGACTGTTCCTTAGCATGCCAAGAGATTGTTTCAGCCAAAGAAAATAGTCTCCAGATAGGTCTGCCCCCACACAATGCCCAGCAACGGGGGAAGGGCTTTAATTAAAACGAAAGGTTTGGTCATTTCTGGCCTATCTGGGAAGCTTAAAGTTGATGTGGTTTGAATGAAAATAATGACTTTTACTTAAAATGCAAATATTAATGCAAGAAAGAACCTGGGATTGACTCTCAGTGCAACTGAAAGAGAGTATAATTTCTTTTTCGTGTTTTTTCCCCCTGAAATTAATGGTCCTTTTCCCTCCTGAAACTCTGTAATATATACATTTAACATGTTAGTAAGGTATATTTTTTCTCTTTTAAGTTCCTTTTGGCTGGCAGTTGGGCTTTTTAAACTCTTAAAAACAGTGTTAGTTTTAGGTATTAATGGATCTTTGAAATGACCTAAGGCAGTTTGAGGGGTAGTGTTTTTTCAAGTCTTCTTGGTTTGGTTGTCTGGACAGCATTTACCATCCCATAATCTCCGTTCATACACAGAAAGCTAAAATGACCACATGGTGAAAAGTATACATATTTACCAAAGAATTCAATGGACCAAAATCAGGTTTTCAATTCTGAAGGAGCACGTCCTGCTCTTCGGTTAAGTATGCTCATCTAATTACCAAGAATTACAGTGAAAACAGTGTGCATTTTGAATGTTGATAAGGGTAGATGGAAAAGTGATCAGTTATATCAATATATGTTAAATGCACTCCAGATCAGTGATGCTTTTTACTAATTATAATTAGTATAAAGTAGACTTAAGGAGGAATTACAAAGGCTTGAAGTTATTATTTTTTGTTAAAGATGAATTTGTTATAAAAATTAAAAAGAGAAACCATCTAGACTCTTACCCTAAAAAACTGTATTTTTCTCCCCTCATCTCTTCTTGCTATACTTACGAATTTTTATTTAATTGTCATCATCGTATATGAGCAATTTTGAGCTTTGCATTTTCTATCCAATATTCATTATGTAGGAAGCATTTTTTTTCCATTTGCAACTGAACATAAGGGCATTCCATGGCTGCTTGAACTCGTCTCCTATTGTTGAAAGTGTAGCTGTCTTCCAGTTTATTATTTTGTTCCTATTTAGATAATGCTGTGATGAACATCTTTGCTCAAATGCAATTTTAACTTTCTGTAGGAAAGGTTTCGTTTTTGGAATAAATGGAATGGGGTGAGATTTCTATGCCAAATTTGATGCAGCTTCAGAGAGTTAAGGGAAATTGAGAGGAGGGTAATTAAGAGAAGTCACTTGGAGGGTGATGCAGTAGGTGACTCTGTGTCCTGTCTGGGTGAAGAGGTGAACGTGGCAGGAAGAAAGAGAGGAGCTGCTGGCAGAGCTCTGGGGGAGAGCAGGGCTCCAGGAACGTTCAACTGGGAGCCTCCTTCCCTTTGTTGACCAACATCATTTGTGGCTTTGGGTCTGAGTCAGACCAGCTGGGAGGGCAGTCCCACGCTCCTCTCACTGTGGAGTGGACTGTCTTTGGGGTTTTGACTTTCCCCCTGAAGTCAGCATAGGGAGATGTTGGCTCCAGGCCAAGTGGCCTGGGAAAAGCAACAGGAGGGAAAGAGAGGACCAGGCACAAGGGATGCAGCTGAGTGATGAGCCAGTACCAGACCCCATCCGCCATCAGTCCAGGGTCAGGTGGTGTTTGCCAAGGCTCTGTTTCTTTCCACCTAGACACTAGGTCAAGGCAGTCCTTCCAGCTAGCCTGGAGACTGGGAAGCCAAAGGAGAAAAACAAGCCTTCAGTGGACACTATCAGGAAGAAGGTTCTGACCCAATATTGCTCATCACTAATCACAGCAGAGCTGCTCTTTTTTTCTTTTCTTTTTTTTTTTTTTTTACTTGTTTTGTCAAACTGCAAGTAAATAACCCGGTGAACTCTGTCTTTGCTGGAAATAGCCTTTCTGAAAGAAATGTTATATTTTAGGAAAGAATAAAAAAAACCTTACCACAAAACAAGCTGCTTTATGAGATTTCCAATTTTGCCATGATTTTGTTCCCTGGGTAGACTGATGCTGCAGGGACTGTGATAAGAAGTTCTTCTATGGTAACAAAAGCCAAATTGAAAACCTACTTCAGCCCCATTCGAGCTCACACTGTTATCACTTTGTCTTTTCACCAATTACCTGCCTGCGTGTGCTTTACAGCAGCCCAGATTCTGTGGCAACATTCAATGTCCTGGAGATTTTGACATCTTCTTTAAATTTTTTTTTTTTTTTTGAATTGTGGCAGTGTTCCTAATATTTCCACTACCCCTTACCTCCAAAACCCCCACAGCCCTGTAGAATAGCTGTACACATTTTAGACATCAGCATATTTACCTGCAAAATGAAACGTGCTTGTTTGCATGGCAACATTCTCAAGAGCTCACAGAAGCTAAGCAGTGATGTTGAAATCATCTGACACATATTCATATGGGGTTCCATTTCTCTATCCTTCCAGTCTTCCAAGCAGACAAGACTCCAGATAACCTTTGATTAAAACTTAAAATTCAACCTAGAAAGGGCTTCGGATATATTTCGAAAATCACACTTTAGTACTTTTTTTAAATGTCTCTAATAATTTTCATATTGCAAATCAGTTCAGTTCAGTCGCTCAGTCGTGTCCGACTCTTTGAGACCCCATGAACTGCAGCACGCCAGGCCTCCCTGTCCATCACCAACTCCCGGAGTTCACTCAAACCCATGTCCATTGAATTGGTGATGCCATCCAACCATCTCATCCACTGTCATCCCCTTCTCCTCCTGCCCTCAATCTTTCCCAGCATCAGGTTTTTTTTTTTTTTTTTCCAAATGAGTCAGCCCCTTTGCATCAGTTGGCCAAAGTATTGGAGTTTCAGCTTCAACATCAGTCCTTCCAATGAACACCCAGGACTGATTTGCTTTAGGATGGACCGGTTAGCACTTTTAAATGCATTTAAAGACCTTAGAAGTGTCTAGCAGGTGTTTGGAGGCGTGGTCTTCTTGCTTGAGGCACAGTGAAGGAATGAAAGAAGTGATAAATGAGGCAAACCAGACAGAAAGGAGTTACACGATGTCCTGTGAACAAGATGCAACTTGCTGTGTATTCCCTGAAATCACTTCCCCTTTATGGCTAATCCAGGAAGGCAACCCATCAATCAGGCTAGAACCCAATTGTAAAGAATGACACGTGGAACCAAGTCATTGGAAAAGAAGGAAATAATCTCTGAGTAAAGGTAGGGGCTGGGGGACTTGGAATCAGGCAGCAATGGATTCAAGAATTCACGTTACAGAGACCACATAGAGCTCAAAGTCAGGATTGGTGCAATCCACATTGAGAAACAGACTCTCCTATATAATGTCTCATTTGGTTCTCCTGGAAACCCTAATATTATTGTGCTCATTTTGTACAAGGAGAATGTGAGACTTGTTTGGGTGGTTTAGTTACCAAGTCGTGACCGACTCTTTTGTGACTCTGTGGACCTGGCAGGCTCCTCTGTCCATGGGATTCTCCAGGCAAGACTACTGGACTGGATTGCCATTCCCTCCTCCAGGGGATCTTTCTCGATCCAGGAATTGAACCTGTGTCTCCTGCATTGGCAGGTGGTTCTTCACTGCTGAGCCACCAGGGAAGCTTGAGACTAGCTTTGACTATAATCAGATTAGAGTAAATGACTCATTCCATGTCATGACTTGTGCGATATCACACAGGAAGAAAGTGGTCGAGCCTGAACTGGGATTCTGAATTTCTGACTCTTTTATGGGTGTTTTTCAGTCCACCATCCTGCCTCAGGTAGCAGCTTGAAAGTTAGAACTTCAGTGTTCTTTAGAGGTGAGGGGAGTTCAGATGGGCTATCAGTTCAGCAAAGGAAGACAGGAAAGATGGAAGTAACAAGAAATCAGTTTCTCCACACTAGGCATGGGGCAGTCAGGACAGATAGAAGTTCGGAGTCCTGCTGATCTGCAGGTGGTGGGGCTTGACTGGTTCAGTGGCATCTGGCTCCATGCATGTAGCTTGGCTCTAATCAGGCTTCAGTTAGAGATGCTGTGTGCACGTCCAGCTCCCACGGCAGTGTGGTCCCCAGCTATTTAGGGCAGGACGGGGTCGCTAAGAGTCGGACACAACTGAACGGCTTCACTTTCACTTTCACTAAGGTAGGGAACTGGGCTCTTCTTCCTAGCTGATCCTTGTATCATTCCCTCTGCTGACCTATTCTTACCTTTGCAGACAGTTGAACAGGATTCACTCCAGGCTAAAAGATCCCAGTGGTTGCACCTTTCTTCCCTAACTGCTTTTTAATCCTGAAATTACATTGTCTTGATGACGTTGGGCAAGTCACTTCACCTATCTGACACGTCATCCCAAGGGACCCACATGAACGTGCTCCAGTATTTTCTGTCGTGGCAGTCCAAACGTGGGTTGGAAAAGAATTTCCAGACACAGAGAATTTCAGAAGGGAGTAATTATCAAGAGTAGGGGGCTGAGGATGAAGGCGCTGTGAGCACAGCGGGCTGACCTCCTGACAGACTAGGGAGAATCAACACTTTGCATGAATTAGTAGCCAATGTTTATCGCCTGAAGACAAAGAAAATTCCTGTTGAAGGGTGGCATTAGGTGTTGGGTTAGAGCATTATAGGGTGAGTACCAGGGTGGGCGTATTTGCCTAATTAGGGGTCAGGGAGCTGACCTAGATAAGGATCAGGGGGGCTTTTGGCAACAGTTAAATGGACTTCCCTGATGGCTCAGAAGGTAAAGAATCTGCCTGCAATGCAGGAGACCTGAGTTCGGTCCCTGGGTTGGGGAGATCCCCTGGAGAAGGAAAGAAAGAGTTGGACGTGACTGAGCAACTAACACTTTCACAGCCGGGCTCAGTCAGTTTCAGAGATGACCTTGGTTCTGGCCTCTCCATCCGGGGCCTTGGTGCAAGGCCTCTCACCGTGACCTTGGTATAGACCTTCACATTTTCTGAGGAGATTCCTTCTGGGCATTGGCAGTCACTGCCGATGTGTCCAAGGATTCTCAATGCCTTCTCTTTCATAGTATCTGCTTCTGCTTTTCCTTCCCAGAGTCGAAAACATGCCAGCAAAGTCCGACTGTATTACATGCTTCACCCCAGGGATGGTGGGTGTCCAGCCAAGAGGCTCCGATCAGAAAACGTGAGTATCTGACACCACGCGATATCCTTGGACAGTTTGTTCTGTCGGCGAGAAACTTTGCAGGTCTGGGAATTCCAGTTATGTCCAGCCTAGCGGGAAAGCTAAGTGAGTTGAAATCGTTCTCATTAACTATGACAGAAAATATAACATATAAGCAAGTCTTTTCCTTTTTTTTTTCTTCCTGCCAGATCTTGCAGGATACAGGGCTGGGAGACTTTTTGATGATTTTGTGCTTGGACCTTGCAAAGAAAGAACAAACGGAGGGGCTGAGACCGTCAGAGGCTGGGTGAGGGGAGGCGGGCGCCTGGAGAAGGCATGACCTAAGGGCAAACCTGTCAGAAATATCGGAGCCTTGCTTTCTACATAATGTATGTTTCCTTTGGTGTGTGAAACAGAGCGCCAGTTTGTTCACTTATAATGAAAACTGTGTACATATCTTGCAAATAAAAATATTCAGGGTTTTGATCAGTGTTACCTTTCTCTGAGGGAATGTTTACTTAGGAAGACAAATAACAATTAGGCAGTCGCTTTGAGGGTTTAAAGTCAGAGCAAAGGGTTTCCCTTAGCCAGGCCGAGGCCAAGACTGCTGAGAGGAGCACCCCCTCCTCCCTGCGGGGGGCCCTTTTCCTGCCGAGTAGAATGTTCTTACCCATCCATGGCAGAGGTCCTCCATGATACCAACTGCGGATTAAACACAGAAACGCCTCACCCTCTGAGGGCCAAGAGGCTGCGGGTGAAGAATTCACATCCCAACCTCTCACTGTGATTGTGATCCTGCTTTTTTTTTTTCTGCTGCCATATCGATGCCAGTCTTCTTTTCTTATTAAAAATTAATACATAATCATTGAAGAGACTGGGCAAAACCTGCACTCATTTGTTCTTCACAGGAGAGACAGAGAGAGAGAGAAACGGGAGAGAGAGAAAGGTGTGGTTTTCATGGGGTGACTGGTTACAGCCCTAATGAGTGAGGCCCGGGGTGGGTAGTTTTGCCTAATTAGGGGTCAGGAAGCTGACCGGTAAGGATCAGGGGGGATTTTGGCTGTGGTTACAATGGGGCTCCTCCCTTCCACGTGACTGAAGGTGGAGAACGTCAGGGCTGGCCGGGGCCAGGGGTTTCCAGCCACATCTCAGCATCCCAAAATGAAGTAACAGGTGCAGACTCACCTGGACTCTGTGGATTTTTCTTTACTGCCCACCAAGGAGACAGACACACAAGCCACAGACCTGCCTTAAAGAGACTTAAATATAGCGAGAGAGGTAAGCGTTGCATAAAAGAGCTCTGGTGCCACAGTGGAGTTGTTTGTTAACATTTGTACACAGCGCCTCATGGAGACAAAGGGTGGATGAGTCATGCCCGGGCCATGCGACCAGGGAACGTGTGACTGCAGAGGTGGCATGCGAGCTGGGGTCTTTGGGATTGGATGGATGGTACCAGATGGACGCAGTGGGAGTGAGGAGGGTGGACGGGTGTTTTCTTGGGTGCATCCGTAGCAAAACAACCTATTAAGCCACAGGGGAGTCGGCTAAAGCCAGCTTTTATGTAATCTCAGAATCCTGTAGCATGCTGGAGTCATGCTCTCCGTCAGGTGTCTATTAACAGAGAGAACAGAATTCCGTTGTTTCCCCTTGCAGTTGTTCAGTGATGTATCCCTTCATTCAGTGGCCATTTAGCATCTAATCTTAAGAGTCAGAAACAATAGGGATTCATGGACACTTAATAAGAAGCTCTTGGAGCACAGATTATTATTGTCTGTCCATTCAAGTTCTAATCATGAGTGGTGCACGCATAGCTGAGCTCCTAAGGAGTGATCCTTAGGAGGAAAACCTTTCCTTCTCAGGTTCCTTGGCTGGTCTAATAATTAAACTGACTTAAAGATAGATGAACAGAGGAAACACAAATTTAATTCCATACATGTGGGAGCCCCAAAGAAAAGAGACTCAACAAAGTGACCAAAGCAGGCAGCTTTTATGTTCTTAGACAGTGAAGTGACAAATTTATAAGGAATTGAAGGGGCAAAGAGAGGGTGCTGGGCTTGGGGTAGCAAATTAGTGAAGAAGTACTGAGGTTTGCTTATAGAGGCCTCTTGGCCCTGGATTCTGTATCCCTGGTGATAGGGCTGTCCCTCTGCCTCCTGGTACAGGGAGGGTGCCTTTCACATGGGAGATTTATCTCCTGCTTTCAGGGGGACAGGAGATGGTCAGAGTGTCCTTCCTGCACCTGCTGTTTCTTAAGTCACTTTACTAAAAAATCAGTATATCAAACTGGCATGTTAGAGGGTGGGGTGTCCTGTTCCCCTTCATAGGCAAAGAGAAAGGGGCACTGGGACTGCTGCTGGTGGCCTTGAAGACACAGTCTTTGCCAGTCTGGTCAGACCCATGCTGCACCCCACTCAGGCTCTGGTTCTGCCAGACACCCTGGGGTCAGTTCCTAGCAGGGATGAAGGTCAGATTTTACAGCAAGAAGTATTTACAAGAGTTCTTTCCTGAAGACCCCTTTGAGAACTCTTTGCTGGGTTTTGAAAACTTGGCTTTATCATTGGATTTGCTGATTCAGTCATTTCCTCTGACTCGATAATCCCGGTCTATGAGCAAATCAGTAAATAGGAAAAGCAACTTAATGTTCTTACTCTTTAGAAGAGATGGTTGATGCTTTAGCAGGCTGTATGGACATTTCGCAGTGAAAACTATCGTTTCCATTAGGCATCTTAATGTATTGGATGCAATGTGCAAGGCTCCCCCAGCCCCTTTCCAGGGCCTTGAGAGTTGATGTTGTAACCATTTGAACCAATTTCATTTGATACAGATTCACATCTAAGGACTGAGACCCTGAATATACAAATCAACAATGGCTAGACCGTACACAGGGCTTCCCTGGTGGCTCAGATGGTACGGAATCTGCCTGCAATGTGGGAGACTCGGGTTCCACCCCTGGGTTGGGAAGATTCCCTGGAGAAGGAAATGGCAGCTCACTCCGGTATTCTTGCCTGGAGAATCCCATGGACAGAGGAGCCTGACAGGCACAGTCCATCAGGTTGCAGAGTCAGACTCGTCTGAGCAACAATGCACAGACCATATATAAAACTACGACTGACCCACAGCCTGCAGCCAGTACAGAAGAGCAACCTACTGATATATAGTGACCAGCCCAGAAGCCTGCCTGCTGTAAGTCAGTCTATAGGACATCAGGCCACTGTCTATAGTAACAATCCAGGAAGTGAAAAACAGCCCTGTGACAAGCCCCGAATGGCAGGACTTGATGAGTAGCTGACATCATCGCGGACTTCTGTCTCCGTTTCCAACTCAGGACCAACCAGAAAAAGCCAAATATGCACCCCTGACCCATCACATGGGCTTCTTCCCATTTTAGGTGACCTGTTTGCCTTTCCCCACATCAGGGCACAGGTGAGACCTACCCTTTCTCCATTCTGAAGCTTCCCCACGTCTCTGCTTGCCTTTGCGTCTCCTGCAGATGCAGGTGACGGCTGGCTGGCTCCCTGGCTACAGCACGCTCTGCATCAGCAGCCTTTCTTGTTCTCCTCTGGTTGGCGTTTCTTTCCACAGGGTGGTAAGACGGGGAGCGTGATAATAACCCATCATGTACAGGTTCATCAGAAGATCCAACTGAGCAAACTCATTCATTGAGCACTTTGTTTTCAAAGTGCTTTCTGCAGGCGTTGTTGTTGCTGATCCTCACCCCCCAGCACCTGTGATCTGGGGAGGTTGTCCTACTTCGCTCCACTTGCCTCTCTTGTCTTGCCCATCCTCCCACCTGCCCTGCTCCCGGGGGCTGAGGTTTGCATCCTGATGTCACTGATTGAGAACAATATCCAACAAAGTGAGTCCTTCTGGAAATAGAAAACTTGTTGCTGATTTTCCAAACCCTGACCACACACGAAGCTTGGGCCACAGCGATTCCTAAAATTGATAGGTAATGGCAGCCATCCCTTTCCTGGGAATACTTGGTAACTTTATTTACGTACAGAGGAACAGAAGTACCTGTTATTATCCCCAGGGCCATTGTCATTTCTATTCCAGGTCATTTGACCTTTTTGGTTGGTTGTTGTTTAAAAACTTAAGTTCATTTCTGCCTTTTGTTCTGGTTTTTCCAGCTTTTTAAAATCCCCTGTTTTACTCTTTAGAATCCTCATTTAGATCCTCTGGTTTTTTTTTTTTTTCCTTGAAATTTTAGAGCACAACATACTCCCTGTGAGGCCACAGAGTAAAATTAAATACGAAATAAATTGCTATAGTTGATTGCCTTGGAGAAATTTTCAGTAATCCCGTGAGCATTCGAGCCAGAAAGGACTTAAAGATTATCTAGTCTACTGAGAGCCTTGGTTTTCCACCAATGGGCCCTTTTATTATCTTCTCACTCATGGATCACATGCTTTAAAAAAAAAAAAGTCTGCTTGGGAAACAGCACTTTGAAGTTAAAAGGTGATTTAGTTTTACTTTTATTTTTATTCTGTAAAGATAAGTTAACTGCAAATTCAAATTGCCTGTCAGTATTAAGTAAACTGTTTTTACTTGGAGTTCATGTAATTCCTTCTGAGAGAGGAGACTTGACATTTGGTTAGTGTGATTGGACTTACCCACTCCTAAATATTTATATGGCTTTCCTTACATTCTGAAATATTTGGCATAGCTTGAGAACTTCCACTGTTGCCTTCACAGGTCCCTAAATAGCCTGGATTTTGGGTTGGAAGGATTCATTGTAATCCCCTTCCAACCCCGTAATTACAAAGGTGAAAATAAGGCTCAAAGAAGTACCATGTCTTGTCCAAATTTGTAAAAAAAGACCCTGTCTGCTACCCTAAATTCTATTCCTGGGCTTCTTCTACATGTCTTGAAATTGTAGCTTCTTTGGGGGCCTGGAAGCCATTGCTGGGTCAAGAGACAGACAGCATTGCTTCCCCAGGGGAGAGTATTAATAGTAACTGGCGCTTCTCAGATGCTTCCCCCCTAAATGCTTATACATTAACACGTTTCCTCTTCACAAGTCCTGTGTAAGGTAGGGGCTAGTGTTATTCCCCACAGAGAAGAAAACTGAAATGAAGTCATTTGACTCTGGTCAAACAGCCAGTAAGTGGCAGAGACAAGGCTGGGGAAATATAAAACACAGCACAATAGAATTCCCTCTGGCCCCTGCAAAGTGGCTCACCATGCCCTGCTTGGAGACAGGGGCTGCACCATCTCCTAAGTGCTGGGGCGTAAAGATGGAAGCACATGGAACTTTCCTTAACAGGAATCAGGACGTAGCGGGGGTTCCATTATATGCAGATCACGTCTTTTCATGATTTGAAAAGTGTAGCAGATGCTACCCTGGTCATACGGCTAGATGACTGTCAATGAAAGTAATCAATAAGCAATCTATAATAGGAAGAGAAAAGAGTTTTATTTGAGCCAAACTGAGGACCATAGCCCGGATGACAGCCTCTCAGACAACCTGAGGCACTGCTCCGGGAGAAGCATGGTTTTGGGCACAGTTCCACGTCTTGTCAGAAATGAGACCATTAAAGTTAGGGATGCGTTCCTTCAAGGTTTCAAAAGGAAAACTGTTCCAGTACACACACGGCGAGTCAGTGTGGCCTTGGTGCTTAGGAAGGGGCTCTTATCCTAGAAGGAGGACGAGCACTGGCTGACTAGGAAGGAAGTCATTTCATCTTTCTTTTTTAACATGGGCATTCTTCACTGCTGGTCACTGTGCTCTTTTCTTTAATAATTAAAGCATTTGTACAATGTAGATTTGATAATCATAAGCAGGCCGTTCTGGCTAGCATAAAATCCAAGTTAAGTCATGTGTAAGCCAGCAGGACTTCCCCAGACCCTCAGTGTGAATGTGTGTTTTATCACTAGCATCTGGGCACGAGGGAGGGGACCCTGATATCTCTTGGCAGGACTTTGGCAGGACAGTGTTTCCCAGAGAAAGTGACAATGAGCTGATTCTTTAAAAAAAAAAAAATTTATTTGGCTGCGCTGGGTCTTAGCTGTGGCATGTGGGATCTAGTTCCCTGATGAGGGATTGAACCCAGGCCCCCTGCATTGGAAGCACAGAGTCTTAGCCACTGGACCACTAGGGAAGTCCCCAAGCTGATTCTAGAGGGTCTGGATGTGAGTGATCAAATGAAAAAGTCTGGGAAAGGCCTCTTCTGAACGTGGACTTGACACGAGTCATGTGTTCAGAGAAATAAAACTCCAAGGTACTTGAGATGCACAGTACTAATAGGTGGCTGTGTTTGTTTCCTCCAGCTTCCGTTAACAAATGACCACAAACCGGTTAGCTTCCAACCACAGAAATATATACTCTCACAGTTCTTACAGCTACAAATCTGAAATCAAGGTGTAGGCAGGACCTCCCTCTGGAGGCCTTGATGGGAAATCAGGTACATGCTTCTCTCCTGGCAAGGTGGCTGGCCACCCTTGGCAGTCCTTGGTTTGCAACTGTGTCGCACCAGGCTTTCATCCCTGTGTGCGTCTCTGTCTTCTAATAAAGATGCCCGTCTTTGGATCTAGGCCACGGTCATCCAGTGCGCGGGCGTGCGCAGTTGTGTCTGACTCTGTGACCCCATGGACTGGAACCCACCAGGCTCCTCTGTCCATCGGATTCTCCAGGCAAGAATACTGGAGTGGGTTGCCATTTCTTTCTCCAGGGGATCTTCTTGACCCAGGGATCGAACCCCGGTCTCCCTCATTGGCAGGTGGATTCTTTACTGTCTGAGCCACCAGGGAAGCCTGATCATCCACTGTGAAGGCATCATAATCTATTACATCTGAAAAGATGCTATTTCCAAGTAAGGTCACATGTCTGAGGTGGATATAACCGGGGAGACGGTATTCAACCAATGCGGCAGTGGAGACACAAATGGAGATTGGACGGTGGACAGGGATACGAGCCCATACTGTGCATAGTATTGACATTTGCTTGCTCAACCTTTTCCATTGTCTCCAGTGGTCTGCTGAATTCATGGGGATTTCTCGATGAGGGATGTGTCTACCAACGATGTCGTGTCTTGGCTGCCAGCTACACATTTAGAGCTAAAAGTGGGGATGCTGTCCCTGGCTGAGCTACAGATTAGTGTTACAGCTTTGCTTTGGACTTTCTAAACTGTAATTGCCGTAGATTTATAATCAAGGGTTACAGTCACTGCACTGCCTGCTTCTCTGCCCCTTTCTCAGAGGGCTTCAGATAAAAGCTTCCTGTTTGTGCAGCTGCATGACAAACTGTAAAGTGTGTGTAAACTGTTCTTTCAGGGAATTTTAGAAATTTCCTCATCTGTGCGTTCCAATCTTTGGTCTCTGCCGTGCAGTACACTACTTCCATCACCCAGTTAGGGACAGGCCTGGTGTCTACATTTGGGAGACTTGAAGAGCAATTAGGAAATCCGTGGGTGCAAGTTAAGTATTTGTGTATGTGTCTCGTCTTAAGCCAGGAGTCAGAATATAGCCACCGGCCAGATGCAGCCACTGCTTATTTTTGTAAGGTCTACAAGCTAAGAATGGGTTTTACGTTTTTAAATGTTGGGGGAAAAAATTAAAAGAAGATTAGTACATCGTGACATGAAAAACTACATGGAGTTCAAATATTGATGCTCGAAAGTAAAGTCTTATTGGAACCCAGGCATTCTCAGTCCTCTCCAAACTGTCGAGAGCTGTCTTCACATCATGCAGAGGGACTGAGCAGTGGCAATGGGGCACTCTGTCCCACAAAATCTACAGTACTTACCCTCTGGCCCTGCACAGGAGGTGTCTGCTAACCCCTGGGTGAAGTGCATGCTTTTGGCAAAGGAAGAGGTGGGTTGTCACCTCTCTGGATGTGGATGTAGTCTCCCTACTCACAGGAATTATCCCTTTGGAACATTCCAGACTCTAAAGCTGCCTTGTCTTCTTTTTTTTATTGGTGTATAATTCCCAGCTGGCTCAGTGGTACAGAATCTGCCTGCCAATGCAGGGGACTCAGGCTTGATCCCTGGGTCGGGAAGATCCCCTGGATAAGGAAATGGCGATCCGCTCCAGTATTCTTGCCTGGAACATACCATGGACAGAGGAGCCTGGTGGACCACAGTACATGGGATTGCAAAAGAGTTTGGAAACAAGTGAGCAGCTAAGCAACAGCAAACATAATTGCTTGACAATGTTGTGTCAGTTTCTGCTGTACAATGAAGTGAATCATCTCTCAGTTCAGTTCAGTTCAGTTCAGTTGCTCAGTCGTGTCCCACTCTTTGCGACCCCATGAATTGCAGCATGCCAGGCCTCCCTGTCCATCACCATCTCCCGGAGTTCACTCAGACTCATGTCCATCGAGTTGGTGATGCCATCCAGCCATCTCATCCTCTGTCGTCCTCTTCTCCTCCTGCCCCCAATCCCTCCCAGCATCAGAGTCTTTACCAATTAGTCAACTCTTAGCATGAGGTGGCCAAAGTTTTGGAGTTTCAGCTTTAGCATCAGTCCTTCCAAAGAATATCCAGGGCTGATCTCCTTCAGAATGGACTGGTTGGATCTCCTGGCAGTCCAAGGGACTCTCAAGAGTCTTCTCCAACACCACAGTTCAAAAGCATCAATTCTCCAGTGTTCAGCCTTCTTCACAGTCCAACTCTCACATCCATACACGACCACTGGAAAAACCATAGCCTTGACTAGATGGACCTTTGTAGGCAATGAAATGTCTCTGCTTTTGAATATGGTATCTAGATTGGTCATAACGTTTCTTCCAAAGAGTAAGCGTCTTTTAATTTCATGGCTGCAGTCACCATCTGCAGTGATTTTGGAGCCCCCAAAAATAAGGTCTGACACTGTTTCCATTGTTTCCCCATCTATTTCCCATGAAGTGATGGGACCAGATGCCATGATCTTCATTTTCTGAATGTTGAGCTTTAAGCCAACTTTTTCACTCTCCTCTTTCACTTTCATCAAGAGGCTTTTATGTATTCATATATCCCCTCCCTCTTGGACTCTCACACACCTGCTTCCCCTCCCCTCATCCCATCCCTCTAGGTCATCACAGAGCCCTGAGCTGAGTTCCCTGTGTCTTCTGTTTATTTCAGGAGTTTCATTTTTTTCAGGGCCCAGCAGGTAGAAGGTTGCACAGAATAGAAAACATCGTTCCCACCACTGAGCGGGAACACCGTTGCTGTTTTGCTTTGCTTCTTTCAATATAGATAGACTGGAATGTATGAGCAGGTTATGTTGCAGGAATCCAGGTGAAGCCTGTAACACTGTAGAAACAATGAGAACGGTTTCCTTCTTCTGCTGTCTATCCACCAAACTCAGTTTACGGTAAGCAGAACTCCTGAGTTTTCTGAGACAGCCCTGATTTAGAGTATTTTTTCTTGTCACTGCAAATCAATGATATGTCCTGAAAAGACCAATGTTTTCTCAGGAAACTGTACCCAAAAGTGGAGTAAAAACTTTTATTATACAAACACACAAATGATTAAATGCAAAAACAGATGTCAATGTGAAGTATGACGGTTGAGCTGTATACAACGTCCTAGGCCTGAGACTAGATCTATAGCTTGGGACTCTGGTTCTGAAACTCATTTATACTAAAATATGTATCGTAGCTATGACTCCTGTCTAGAATCTGATCCAGAGGAGAGGAAAGAATTCCCCAAAATGACAGCTATGAAACTAATTTTTTAGAAGATGGATGCAGTGTCATGGATGTTTGATTACCACAAGCTTCGTGGCCCTCCTGCTGAACTCTAATTTTGTTATTGTGATCGTTGGATAAATTCTCTCCTTAGCCAGCAAGTTATGATGCCCTTTTTATGTGTCAGGCCTTTTACTAATAAATACATGGTAGATACTTCATTTGAACTTTACAAGTACAAGTAGGAATCTTTATGGCCTCCAGTTTAAAAGAATGTGAAGGCTGAAGCTTAGGTCAAGTAGTTTATCCAAAGTTGTACACCGTGTAAGTGATGCGAATACTATACAGATTGAATCTCGGATCTGAGCTCTGAATTACTATGTATTCTTCATTTATTCATCCATGTGTGTACGGATATGAGAGTGGACATAAAGAAGGGTGCGCACCCAAGAATTGATTCTTTTGAACTGTGATGTTGGAGAAGACTCTTGAAAGTCCCTTGGACTGCAAAGAGATCAAACCAATCAATCCTAAAGTCAGTCAATCCTGAACATTCATTGGAAGGACTGATGCTGAAGTTGAAGCCCCAGTATTTTGGCCACCTGATGCAAAGAGCTGACTCATTGGAAAAGACCCTGATTCTGGGAAAGATTGAAGGTGGGAGATGAAGGGGACGACAGAGGATGAGATGATTGGATGGTATCACCTATTCAGTGGACATGAGTCTGAGCAAGCTCCAGGAGATGGTGAAGGACAGGGAAGCCTAGTATGCTGCAGTCTATGGGGCTGCAAAGATTAGGACACCACTGAACAACTGAACAACAACAACTTTGTTTATTTAATCTTTCCTATTGATTGGCTGTCTACCAAGAGTCAGGTGCTGGGTTAATTGTGGATAACTTAAAAGTGAATGAAACATAGTTTCTGTTCGCAGTGTTTACAGGATAGTGTGGGGAATGGACAGATACATAAATGAAGGAACATAGTGGAAAAATATAGAATTTGGGAAATCATGAGGTCTTTGGAATCAGGGAAATCTGAACAAATGAGGCTTGAGCTGTGTCTGAAAGATGAGTAGAGGTCAGAGAATTCTAGGTAGATGGAAAGGGCACATGTAAAGCCTCTATACTCAGACAAGTCACAGCAATTTAAGGAATAAGTTATAACAAGAAAATCAGCATGGCTGGTGCTCAGAGGTAGAAGCTGTGTGGTGAGACGTAGAGAATGGATTTGGGGAAAGAAGGGCCTCCTCTTCTTTGGACTGTCATCTATCAAACTTCCGATTGTCTCCTGTGTCCATGAAAACCATCAGTAAGCAATCTACAATAGGAAAGCGTGCATGCTAAGTCACCTCACTTGTGCCCAGCACTTTGCAACCCTGTGGACCATATCCACCAGCTCCTCTGTCCAAGGGGATTCTCCTGGCAAGAATACTGGAGTGGGTTGCTGTGCCCTTCTCCAGGGGATCTTCCCGACCCAGAGATCAAACCCACATTTCTTACATCTCCTGCATTGGGTGGCGTGTACTTTACCACTAATACCACCTGGGGAACCCCATAATAGGAATAGAAAGAGTTTTATTTGAGCCAAATTGAGGGCTATAGCCCAGAAGATGGCTTCTCAGATGATTCTGAGAAACTGCTCTGGAGATGCATGATTTTCAGCACAGTTTTATATCTTGTCAGAACAAAGAACATCAAGCAAGTCGGGGATACATTCCTTTAGGTTTTCAAGAATCCAGATTGGCATGTACACAGTGAGTATGGCCTTGGTGCCTGGGAAAGGGGGACTCTTATCATGGAAGGAAGACCAGCATTGGTGTCTCAGGAAGGGAGGTGTTTCATCTTTCTTTTTAACATGGACATTCTTTACTTCTGGTCACTGCACCTTTTTCTTCAATAATTAAAGCAGATGTACACTGTAGGTTTGATCGCCACAGACAGGCAGTTTTTGTTATCCCACAATTCAAGTTAACTCATGTCAAGTCAGAATAACTTCCCAAGACTTCAATATGTGAGCATTTCTTTTATCAACTGAAAGAGGGTGGCCTTGGATGAGGGTAACAGCAGGGGAGAAAAATGAGAAATACATAGATCTGAGGGACAATTAAGTAGGTAAAAATGGGTGACGTGGATAAGGGATGTGAGATGTAAGATTGTTTTTGAATAACTTCCATCTTTAGATCTTAGACAACTGGACGGTTACTGCCCCCCTGCCCGAGTTGCCTAGAGTGAATTTGCCCCCTGCCAAGGGGTAGGGGCAGCAAGAGAGAGGGCCTGGGAGACTTTGTCCTTAGCACTCCTTCTCAGTCAAGCCTTTCTCTCTCTCTGATGGTTAGGGTGAGGCGACTCAGGAACCAGCCCAGGAGGGGGCGCCCACAGAGTCACAGCGGCTAGAGGTGCCCTCCTGGTGCATTGATATACAAAACCAGAAAAGCCTGCAGAGTGAGTTCAAGACAGGCACCAAGTGAGGGGCTGGGGAGAGCACACTATCAGAGCCCTGGTGCCTTGAATGAAAGATACCAGCAGAGAGCTATTGGAGGGCTTCCAGAGGAGATGGAGAAGTTGGCAGTGGTTAGATAATGTGCTTCCAGCTGGAGGACTGAGGTTATTTAGAAGGCGGGAATAGCTCAGATGTGGTCTTGGGACCCAGGTCCAGTGATCCCCAGGGAGTCCATCCTGTTCTTTCATTTAAGATGCAGAGATGGGGGTACTTCTTGGTGGTACCATGGTTAAGACTCCATGCTTCCAATGCAGGGGATGTGGGTTTGATCCCTGGTCAGGCAAGGAACTAAGATCCTTCGTGTTGTGTGGTGTGGCCAAAAAAATAAAATAAGTGAGATAAAATGCAGAGATGTTTTAAAAATGCCCAGAAAGCACAGTTTTAGGTTTCTCAAGTGCATGGTCTTTACTTATTCACCTTAGTACCTCACACAGAGGGAGGTGCATAAACGATTGTTCGTATCTTCATAATAAGCTATTGTCCCACTGGTGTTTTCTTTAAAACAATGAGTTTAAAAATAGCTTTAACAGAAAGTTGTCATTCGTATAGAAAGTCTTCTAGAACATTTCCTTGAAATCATCCTTTGGTTGTATACCTATCAAAGTGGCCTTATTAAGGAATATTTTGTGCAGTTGGCTGTATTCAAGAAAATCTTAGGGCTGTGGGCAGTTTCCACAAGCATCTTGACCCGTTTCTTGGTCCCACGGGGGTCATGTTCAAATAGGAAAAACCCAAAGAAAAGGAGAGGCAGGTCCTTGGAGGGCGTCCTCTCACAGCACAAGCTGGTCCATTCAGCGGTTGCTTCTGATCACAGCCTACACATCCTGACTCCATTGTCCCCCGACAAACCCTGTTGGCCTCTCACTGGCAACCTCTGCTGCTGGGCATTGCTTGCCTTCTCCTGTCTGCTTTGGAGACTTGATGCTGTTTTACCAGAAATCAAGGCTGTGTGAACAGGAGTCGGTGTGCAGCTAACAGAGGCAGATGGCCTTCCCGAGAGGCCAACCTTCTCTCATCCTTAAGTGTAATGGGACATGAGAGTCAAGATGTCCTTCTCAGGAGGACAGTCTGGTATTGCCTCTGGAGCAAAGAGGTTGTCCATGCCTACTGGGTGATCTTGAGACATGGAAGAGTATGGGTCTAATTCCTGTGTGTGTCTCTGACTTTGCACACCATATGGGTCCTTGAAAATGAATCAAAATATAGTTTTGCTTAGGGTAGTTTGACTCAAAGAATCCTGGTGACCACAGATTACCAAAGAGCTATTGGATCTGTGATAATTGCTCTCCTACTGACCTCAGCTCTGAAATATGAGTTTCTATGTTGACTTTTTAAGCAGGGGTTCACAGGAGCCTGCCTGCACAGTGGGGACTCACTGGCACGTGGCAGCTGGGGGTCTCTGGGGTCTACATCTCTCTTCTCCCTCTCTGCTGTGTCTTCTCCATTCAGGCGTCTGCATCTCCAGCGTATCTTCCCTGTCTGAATTTTTTTCCCCCGATAGATAGATTTCCTTGGTTGACATGCTGGTGCTGCTGCTGCTGCTAAGTCGTGTCAGTCGTGTCCGACTCTGTGTGACCCCATAGATGGCAGCCCAACAGGCTCCTCTGTCCCTGGGATTCTCCAGGAAAAAATACTGGAATGGGTTGCCATTTCCTTCTTCAATGCTAGAATCGCGCAAAATGTCAGTTTGTTTTTTCTTAAATCCCAATTCAATCCAGAAAATTTTATCACTCATGTTTAATCAGATTTCCTTCCTTCAGTGTCAGAATCCATCTATCTTCATCTCTTCCTCGGCTTCAGGGATCAGAGTGAGGGTGTCTTGCCTCCCTTCCCTGCTTTGTCCCACGTGGCTTCATGAGTCGTACCTCATTGCAGCCCTGCCATAAATTACACCTGCCATCACCCCATTATGTGACCCCATGTGTCCCCATTCTGGTTCTCCTTTGTCACCTCTGGACATTCCTCATGCTCCAAATATTATTCTTGCAGAACAAAGAAATCTGTTTCCTTCACTACCTTCTGGCTCACGGCCATTTGGGCTGTGTTTCGGTTGATGTGTTCTTTTAGAAATAAATGTAAATTTTTCTTCTTGCCTCAGAATCGGACAAGGGGTCATGACATTGGAATATAAGATACATTTATAACTTCATGTGACCTGGATCTGGTGCGGGTCATGCTGAGACAATGATGAATGTCTCCCGATAAACACCAGCAAGCCTTGCAAAAATACATTCTGAAAATAGAGATGATGCACTGAGTCCGACTAATTCGCAGGAAAATGGCTTTTTAGACTTGGGTCCATCTAACCCCTCCCATGCCCCTGCTCTGTATCACGGACGGCCCCGGGAACTCGGCCTGCGTGGGCTTTTGTCATTCTCAGAACCTTCTCTCACGTGAGCAAGTACTGTGCCTATTTTACAAATGAGATGAAGACGGTTCCGGGGCAGGTCATCTAATTCTAGAGACTTTCTCATCCTCCCATCTCCCTGTGGCAACCTTTGATGCCTCGGATTTCTTTCTTTTTAAGCACACGTTTTTACTCCTGGCTCAGCCATTTCATATGCTGACGACATCAGTAGTGTGTGTTTCCTGTGGAACATTCCGTACGGGAGTGACTCAAGGAAATCTTCCACTCAGAGCCTGCCGTGGGCTGGGGCCATGTTTGCTGGGTCATCCCAGTCACGTTTTTTTTCCCCCCAGGTCCCTACCAAGGGTTTATGACCTTATGGACTTATAGAAATTCTGAGGTGCCACCAGGTTCGGTGTCATATAAATGGAAAGTCATAGACCTTGGGAACGTCTCTGGCGTTGAATATGGCCTCCAATGCCTGCTGATTGGGTGACCGTGGTCAATGTCTTCATTTTTCTGAGACTTAGTTTCCTCATCTTGTTGCCAAAATCTTGGCTCACTGTCCACCAGTGCTGAATAGAAATACAGAGACAGAGTTTGGAGGAAATAGGAAGAGTGGCTTTATTCCTTTTGTGGGAAAAGGGGAAGAACACCGCAGGCTAGCACCTCAAAAACTGCATCCTCCTCTCTGGGGAACTGGGAGAGCCTTTATATCCCAATGGAGGTCTTCCATTTTATTTTTCTTTTGCAAAATTTCTAACCAGCCCCAGCTGGCATCAGGCAACTCAGCAGCTGGGTCTGGTGTCCCTGAAGATATTGGTCTGTGACCTTCCTTCTGAAATGCAGAAGCCTACAAGACAGTGTTAGGGCAGAAGAATGCCAGGTGCAGAGTGCACTTCATATGGGGTCTGAGAGTTATTAGCTTTGTGAAGGACACATCCAGCTTATAAGGCTTGTGAGTCTTTGTTAGTAGCAACAGCTAAAGAATAAGCAAGATGGTTTAAGTCTTGCCTCTTTGGCTGGTATGTGCCTAAGGCTGTTCACTCATTTCTGTTTTTGCTGCAACAATCTGAAAAATGGTGGCAACAACCCTTATGTTCCAGGACCACTGAGAAGAATGTACGTGATAATGTTTATATAAAGTAGGGAGCCCAGGGTCTGGTGGGAGAGAGATGCTCCATGCCTGTTACCTTTTTCTCCTTTCTAACAGCCCTAATAATGGTGAGTATCTTTCCGATGCTACACCTGATGGAGGGAGAAACGCGCACCGGACTGGTTAGAATGAGCCAGTGGCTAAATTGAATGGTCTGTATCCAGAAAATCAAAGGATGCTGAGACATACATTTTCTGTAGAAGCCCTACATGATGGCCAAGGAGCTAGACAGGCTGAGAGGCAATATTACAGTGTTCAATAACATTCTTGTTCTAAGGAACCTAAACTAATACAAAGAGTGAAAAATATGGTGTTGGTATTTGCACATCGGATCTGTGCTTGGAGGAACACGTTTGTCTTGTCATGACTTGGCTGCTATCCAGCCCCAGTCATTGAGTCTAAGCAGGAGAGACTTAGATGTTTGGAACAGCTGGGGTGACAGCATGCACGCCCCTTGGCCACGTGCATGGTGGGGTTGGTTGTACCGTATTCCTCCTTCCCGCTCACGGGTGGCATTATTCAGTCATGGCACAGTGACTTTAATAGATATTAAAAATGTGGCTGTTTAACTGTGTCATTCTTGAAGCTCCATCAAAACTCTCTCTGGAGCTTATGTGAGTGAATGGTGCAAGACCATTGCTTACTTGCAGTGGGGACCGTTTCTCTTGATCTGTGACATTGTATAGCCAAATAGTCCTGTAATCATGTATAATTTGTCTATTAGCTTTGTCCCTTTGCCAAGTAGAGTTAAAAGGAAAATTGTGTAGAAAAGGAGATAATTTTTATTGTGAATTCCTGATGGAAAAAGGCATTTTTCTTCAAAGTTACTAACTGGGTTTTACAGCTGACCTTTCAAGGAATGTCTATAGCCTCAGATACCCAAGAACTCAGCAAATATTATCCTCTGTATAATTTAAAGTCATTAGAATTTGGGCTATATGCACCGAATAAGTATTGTAAGACACTTGGTTATTATAATAACCAAGACAATGTTGGATTTTAAAATGTTTGGTATTTTATTGTAAAAGAAAAAAAGTATTGTTTCCTTGCTGTACTGAATGATGGTTGACCTTTGTTTATTAAATTTCCTCATCACATTTCAGCTATACATAATCCCAGAAGGTCACTGGTTGGCATTAACAACCCCAGAAATGAATGGTCATGATGTCACATCCCAGAATTGACAAATTAGTTTGTCTGATCTCTCATTACCCATTATTTTCATTGCTGTAATGGAGAATGGAACAATTCAAGCTGGGATTAAGGCTTGAAATTTCCTCAACACTAAGAAATGAGGGTTGTGAGCGTGTCTCTCCTGTCCTTGCCTCTCTCCATATAGTCTTGGCATTTTTAAGCTTTGTGTGTGTGTGTGCATTGTAACATACTCTCTTGGGCAGTAGTTCTTGGCTTTAATATCTAATGATGCAAAAAGGAGAAAGAAAAGGGAGAGAAAGAGGGAAAAAAAAACACAGAACACTATCAAGACAAAAATAAAGTTAAATCAAGATCAGCTAGTATCTGAGTTTGGAAGAGATCTCAAGGCTTCTTCATGAAAGTCTTGTCACTTAGAAATAAAAACGAAAACCTGTAGTCTTGTCTGAATTTCACTTGGACTTCAGGAAAGGTTGAGAGATCTTGAATGAATCACTAAACATTTTTGGTATGTTTCCTTATCTGGGTTAAATGATCACATGTTGCTTTCTGATCTTCATCAAATTAATTGATTTAAACATACTCTGAAAGTGAAAGTTGCTCAGTGATGTCCAACTCTTTGCCACCCCATGACTATGCAGTCCATGGAATTCTCCAGGCCAGAATACTTAAGTGGGTAGCCTTTCCCTTCTCCAGGGGATCTTCCCAACCCAGGGATCGAACCCACATCTCCTACATTGCAGGCGGATTCTTTACCAGCTGAGACAGTATCTTATGAGGACCAGTATTATATTTCATAAATAAACTGGATGGTGAATTGTTTATCACTACAAATATTCTTTCATTTTCTAATGCAATAATTATTCATCTGCATAATCCATTATTAAGTTCCAATTCCAGATATAGAGTCAATGGTGAGGAAAGTCAGACCCATACAAGGTCCCTCTACCCTTAGCTGAAAATGGCAACCTTGATAAGCGCTGTGGTGAGTGGGCATGGTTCCTGGAAAACTCCTTAGGGGACCTGTCTGGGAGCTGAAGAAAGGTGTCTCTGAGCAGTGATTCCTAAGTGACATCTGAAGAGCGCATAGGTATTCACTGGGTAAGGTGGTAAAGAACCATCATTCCAGGAGCAGGAATCAAGGTTATGAAAGTTTGGGAGGACTGGAGAGAAGGTGAGCATAACCAGGGCAGAACATCACAGGGTGTGGAGTTGGAAGAGGCTAGAACGGTCACTAAGTAGGAGCCAGACCCCTGAGGCTTTTAGGGGAAGTCTAACAATGTCCTTGACCATCCCAACCCATTCCAACTGGGACATGTGTGAAAGTGAAGGCACGCTGTTGATAATGAAACTGGAAAAATAGGTGTAAGCAGCTATGTTTGATGAAGCTTGTATGTTTCATTCCTTGTATGTTTCCATAGAATATCAGGGACACCCTGTTTGGTCAGTATACCAAGTAAGGTTAAAGAAATGTGAAAAGAGGAATCAGGGTCCCCCACCCCCCACCCCACCTCCATTTCTGGGGAAGCCGTTGTTGTTCCTAGCCAGTACATTTAGGTTTGGTTTGTTACATAGCAGTAGATGCAGAAGGGCTTCTCAGGTGGCGCTGGTGGTAAAGAACCTGTCTTGCAAAGCAGGAGATATGAGAGACACAGGTTTGATCCTTGGTTTGGGAAGATGCCCTGGAGAAGGTCACAGCAGCAACCCACTCCAGTATTCCTGCCTGGAGAATCTCATGGACAGAGGAGCCCGGTGGGCTGCCGTCCATGGGGTCACAAAGAGTTGGACACGACTGAAGCGACTCAGCACAGTGCAGATGCGGAAGTTGTTACTGAGAGAAAACTCTAGAAGACTAGGTTTGGATAAATCTGTGTGGACGTGGTGATTTTGAGGAACGATTAAGACATTCAGGAGGTGACGTCAACCAGGATTCGGGATCTGTGTCTGGAGCTCAGAGGGGAGATCTGAGTGGAGAAATAGGTGTGAGTGTGTGTGGCTGTGGGGTAGGCAAGCTCCAGGGAGAGAGTGTGGAGAGAAGAGAGGGGGACGGTGGGGGCTGGGGCAGGCACCTGGAACCCTCCTGCGAGGATGACGGTGCAGACTCAGAGGACTTGTGGAGGAGGCAGGCCGAGCAGGAGGAAGATCGGAGCGTGCTGTGTCAGGCCAGCCTCTCTGGTTACTATCAAAGTCATGGTAGAGGATAAAATCAGCTATAGAACATTTTCTTTTTTTTTTTTTTGCATTTTACTACTTCAGTATTCCATAAAAACAAATGGTCCATTTGTGTTTCCTCAAGGGGGCAAGTTGAATGAGAGGCACTAAGTAATACCAAATGGCCTGTCTTTCTTGCCTTTTGGTACGCGGGCTGGAGGGACAGGGGTTTTGATGCCCTGTGAGTGCAGGACAAACCCATTCTCTGGCTGGGAAGGCAGGAGGAAATGCATGGCAGCTTTAGCTCTGGGCCCTGTGTTTAGCAAGGGCTGCGCTGCCTGTAATCCTCTTCTTTTTTGAAGAATTAATTAATTTATTTTAATTGGAGGCTAATTACTTTACACCGTCATAGTGGTTTTTGCCATACACTGACATGAGTCAGCCATGGGTGTCCGTGTGACCCCACCCTGAAACCCGCCTCCCGCCTCCCTCCCCATCCCATCCCTCAGGGTCGTCCCAGTGCACTGGCCCTGAGGGCCGCGTCTCATGCATCGAATCCTCTTCTTGCACTTTTGCTCCTTCTTGAGGCCACAGTACTTGACTCTCAGATACTCTCCTCCAAGCCTTATAAGCTCTTTTACACTAAGGTGCAAATGACTGATAAGCTAAAGTCCTGTTTTGCTCAGAACACTGAATTTTAGACATGAAGAAATATCTCTCTACTCTGGAAAATGTGGTTACGTGAGTGTGGGGGAAAATGCTTTCGTATGCCACTTGCTTTCATGACTGCCCTGCAGTTTGCTTTTATATATTGAAAACAGAGCCCCTTGGCCTCAGGTTGTGGACTTCGGGGTGTTTTCAGTCTAGAATCAGCCCACCTCCCGGACTTATCTTTTCTCCCCACAGAAACCCGCTTCCCCTCCTGTTTGTCCTTTCGTGATTTAATGATACCAAACTTCTTCCATTTGCTCAGGCTGCAAACTGTTGAAATAATTCAGCTATGCTCCGATCCTGTGACTCTGCCCTGTCTGACCTGCTCACCCCCTCTTGGTTCCTTCCTGCCGTTTCAGAAAGACATCAAGCCGTCATCAGCTCCCACTCGCCCTGTGGCCTCTGCCTCCTCACCCTTGTTCTACATCTGTCTTCACTTTCCTCCAGCCTAGAAATAGTGTCACAAGAATTGCCTTTCTTGTGTCTAGGTCTGATCTTATCCCATCTCCTTTATCTACCTTTGATGCATTTTCTTGTAGGATAAAACCTAAACTTTCTTGACTGAGCACCCGCAGCCCCTCCTAAAAGCTGTCTAACTAGGGCTTGCCTTACTCGTTACTTTTTGTTTAAAGTTAGAAAAGGATCTACCGAATATCAAGGGGAGGTCCGGCCAAAGGATTTCACTCACCTTCATTCCTGGTTCCCAGTTCCCCTTCATAAAGATGCAATTCTTTTTTTTTTTTTTAATTATTTTATTTTATTTTTGAGTCTGTTGCCACGCGTGGACTTTCTCTCGTTGCAGCGTGGGGATTACCCTCTAGTTGTGGCTCATGGGCCTCTCACTGTGATGGTGTCTCTTCTTGTGGAGCATGGGTTCTAGGCTACAGGAGCGTCACTGCTTGTGGTAACAGTTGTGGAGCTCGGGATTAGTGGGATCTTAGTGGGCATGTGGGATCTTCCCAAACCAGGGATCGAATCTGTGTCCCCTGCAATGGCAGGCAGATTCTTAACTGCTGGACCACCGAGGAAGTCTAAGGGGCCATTCTTGAACTGTGCCAGAGGTCTCCTATCCCGAGGTAATGTACCCAGTGACTAATGTCTAGAGGACACTTATGATTAGAGCTGAGCAGAGCTGGGTCACTGTGTTAAGGAGACGTGCTTGAGGTGCCAGATCCAGGGTCTGAGCCCATGTGTTTTTTCAATTACAGGAGAAATGGGGGTGGGGGGCCACCAGATCCATCTTTTCACATTTCTTTGACCTCATTTGGGACACTGATGAGCAGGGTGTGCCTCACATTTGATGCAAACATAAAAGGAACCAAAGCCTGATGACTCAAACAGCCGGGCATCTGCAGGGGGTCCCGCCCCTTGGACTCGCCTCACGCTCATGCCCCCTCCCAGCTCCTGGTCTCTGGCTGGCTTGCCTTCTCTCTCCACTGGCTGTGCACCCAGAGTCCTTGGCATGTTTGAATAAGCTGTGCACCAACCCCTCCTGCTTCCTGAGAGAAACATCCAAGCGTGCGGTGCCAGGGTGCCAGGGAGCTGGATCCCACATAGGGGATTGTCTCCAAGGAGTCCTTTACAAGCCCTCATTGTCCCATCCCTTCAGCCTTCTGGACTCAGCTCCTGGCATTGACCCAGGGGAACCCGAAGATCATGTCAGGTCAGATTCTCCCCATTTCTGGAAGCGGTCACTACACATCTTTTTTCAGAGCTGATCGTCTTCCTGGAAATGAGTGCCTGCTCTCCCCTTCTTTGACTGGAGAACCCCGTTTCTCACTCATGGTCCAGCTTGGACAGCACCTGCCCCTCAGAGACTACTGTCACCTGGGGCCCTCTGAATTCTGTTTTGTGGAATATATATATTAATTACATGTATATATATGTGTGTGTATATATATATACACCAACATTTGGTGCTAGTGGTAAAGAACTCACCTGCTAATGCAGGAGACAAAAGAGACACAGGTTCGATCACTGGGTCAGGAAGATCCTCTGGAGAAGGGCATGGCAACCCACTCCAGTATTCTTGCCTGGAGAATCCCATGGACAGGGAAGCCTGGTGGGCTGTGGTCTATAGAGTCACAAAGAGTCGGACATGAATGAAGGAACTTAGTACAAGATATATACAAACATACATACATACATGCATACATATATATATATTATATAGATACACATACAGTGTGTGTGTGTGTTTGTGTGTGTGCGCATTTCCTGTATACTAAGGGTTTCCTTCTCTGTGGTAAGGACCAGAAGGGGAGAGAATATGTTATTTCTTTACGTCTTAGGCGCTTAGCACATGGGTGGTGAGAGAATAAATGAACAAGAAAATAACACTTGGGCTTGAGCCAGACCTCTGTCAATGCAAAACATCATTACTTTTCAGGTGGATTACTTGGCCCTTAGGAAATCCTCAGTGGGACCTTCAACCACGGCAACCTGGGATCAGCTGTCGGGCGTCTGCCTGACGTCCTGGGGACATTAGGAAGTACTCAGGAAGGAAGCTTCCTGTTCAGCTGTCATCACAAGTTACTGCTTTCAGGTGTTAACTGAAATGACCCAATTAAGCAAGTGTTTTAAAGCCCGGAATTCTTGTTGAGTAGAGAAAAGGCTCAATTATTTAAAGGTTCCTTTCTAAAGAAGGCGGCCTTTGGCGAACACAGAAACCAGGTTACACTTTGTCAAACAGGAATAGCTGTGCTGCTTCATTTTCTGATTATAAAATCAGATCCAGTGATTCTTGTTGTCTACATTGTAAATACCCTGATGCTGGGAAAGATGGAAGGCAGGAAGAGAAGGGGACGACAGACAACAAGATGGTTGGGTGGCACCGCTGACTCAATGGACATGAGTCTGAGCAGGCTCCAGGACACGGTGAAGGACAGGGAAGCCTGGCGTGCTGCAGTCCATGGGGTTGCAAAGAGTCGGACATGACTGAGCAACTGAACAACAACAAGATTATTTATTTACCTATTTTAGTTGAAAACTAAAATCTCACCCTGAGAGATGTCGTAGGTAACTATATGATACAGATCCTTTCTGCTTTCTTTATTTGATATATCTGGAGATATATGTATGTAGAGAAAATATTTTGATAGTTGCATTTCTATATACATTTATGTCTGTGTGTTTAGTCACTCAGTTGTTTCCGAGTCTTTGCAGCCCCATAGATTGCAGCCTGCCAGGCTCCTCTGTCCATGGGGATTCTCCAGGCAAGAAGGCTGGAGTGGGTTGCCATGCCCTCCGTCAGAGGATCTTCCCAGCCCAGGGACCAAACCCAGTTCTCCCGCATTGCAGGCAGATTCTTTACCAACTGACCCACCAGGGAAGCCCAAGAATACTGGAGTATTCATAATTTCACAAATAGGTATTCATAATTTCACAAATACTATGTTTGTGTGTATATATGTATACATTTGTACATCTGTATGTATACATACATGATATTTGTATGTAAGCTGTTTATGATATTTACATATCCCCTTTATGTGTAAACTATGTACATATGGATATGTATGGGCTTCCCTGGTGGCTCATAGTAAAGAATCTGCCTGCAGTGAAGGAGAATCCAGAGACATGGGTTTGATCCCTGGGTTGGGAAGATCCCCTGGAGATGGAAATGGCAACCCACTTGAGTATTCTTGCCTGGAGAACCCCACGGACAGAGGAGCGTGGCGGGCTACAGTCCGTGGGGTGGTGAAGAGTGGAACCCAATTTAGTGACTGAGCTTGCACACACACACTCTATCCCCCCTACCAATTTGTGAAACTGTCTTCTACTTTGAAGCCAATAGTTTTCATATGAGGTTTTGCTAAAGCAGATAAAACCCCAGACCAACTGAAATAGATTTTGCCAGAATGTATGTAGTTTAGAAAGAGGAAATGAAAATTCGGGGGAGCACCTTTGAATCTGAGGTCCCTGTAAGTCAGCCGGCAATTTCTGCCCTTGCTTCTCACTCCTTTAAATTTTCTCCCTTCTGTTCATCTGCACAGAAGTTACAGCGTGTTATTTTTTTAACCAGGGATCCATGAGCTTTCAAGGGAATCTGTGGGTAGAATTCTAGAGATTTGTGAACTTAGATGGGAAAGAAAATTACATCTTTATGTGCACTGACATCTTGAAATTTGATATGTCTTTCAATTATAAATGTGAGTAACCATAGTAGTAGTAATGATTCTTGACACCCATAAAAACCACCAATATTTTGAAATCACGTCATTGCTGTTGAAGATGCCCTCCCGTATCAAGGACACTCATCACCACTCTGAAATGAAACTAGCCTTGCCATTTTATAAAAACACATAGATGTTACTCTGTCTTTTTATTACAAAAACATGAAATTATTTGTTGGTTGTATCTTTCACTGCAGTTGGGTTCCTTTGTAATCCTGCGCATTTTGCTCTGTGCACTTAAAAAGATTATTTTGAGAGGAAGCCTGTAGGCATCAAGACACACAAAGGTTAAGAATCCCTGAACTAGAGAACGTGTCAAGGTTATTAGAAGATTCTGACTTGCTCCTGGTGAGAGGTTAGAGTTCTTTTGCCCTGACCTTTCCTTTCTCTGCATCGTTCTTCTTTCTGGGATCCCTGACCTATGTCCCCTGGAAACTTGGCAAGTGTTACATCAAATGTATTATCATCAACTCATATTCCCATTAAATATATTTTTATAACAGCATTGAAAGAATTATACTAATTGTATTTTTTAAATCACTTGATTATGAGAAAGCAACTTCATTTGCAACTAACTGAGTTCTTGACGACAATTGTGCTTACTAAGGGGTTCTTGGGAAGTGGGCAGATCTTAACATACAAATTGTTTTCTAAATGTGATGAAATTTTTATGAGCACTAAATTTAACAGTTAATGAAGTTGACATAATGATGCATTTTGTGTATGTTTAATTAAGCATTTAGCATTAGCAGTTTTGCTGTTTGCTTTCCATATTTCAGAGCCAAATTTTTTAAAAGTCTGTTTTGTAAGTTCTGGAAAGGCCTTGGGCCCTGAGGCTGGTTGCCAGTACTGCCTACTGTGGGATATGGTACCACCAGGGGGCAAACCAACAGCGTTAGAGCAGTCTTCTCTCAGACCACGTCCCCCACCTCCCCACGTGGCGGGCACTTCCCTGCCACCATCTACTTCCAGCCTCATTCCGTCCACACACGTCACCCTCCAGCTCTCCTTTAGCTGAGGCCTGTGGCCTGGGCCTATGTGGTCTTGGATCTCTGGGTCTACCGTCCAGCCATTGCCAGGAACAACTCTCACATCCTCGGAGACAAGCCATCCTTCATCCTGACCTCTACGCTTTGCAGTCAGGTTTCAAGTTTGATTGAAGGTGTGTCTCCAGCTCCCCAAACAACATTTCTCAAGAAGTGTTTGTTTCTTGGGAACAAATGATCTTTGTCTTCCTCACTGCCTTAGTCATATTCCTTTGTTATTACCCAGCACTTAACCTTTTTTTGACATATTAAAATGCAACGTAGAAACTTCTAATCGTGACTTCTTGTTCCTCTTGCTCTCCAAGTTGTAAATTTAGTAATGCCTTGTCCATACTCATCCACGTCTCCAACCCTTTAACTCTTCCTTTTCAACCCACCCAGTGCATACCTCTTTCTTTTGCTTTTCTCAGTACTCCTTGGAGGCTCAGATGGTAAAGAATCTCCTTGCAATGCGGGAGACCCAGGTTTGATCCCTGGGTCGGGGAAGATCCCCTGGAGAAGGAAATGGCAACACACTCCAGTATTCTTGCTTGGAGAATCCCTTGGACAGAGGAACACTTTTCACATTCATAAATTTTCCTTCTTCCCCTATTTCTCTGAAAAGAATCTCATTCATGAAAATCATTTTGTTCTCTATTAATGGCTTACTTCCATTAAATTCTTAACTTCTCAAGTGCTTCGAGGTCCCATCCATGGCTGCCATCACTTCTCTCTTTAAATATTCTCTCTGCATTCTTCCATTCACTGCCATGGCTCCCATCACCGCCATGGCTCCCATCTCCACCCTGCTCCCCACATTCCCTCCCACGTCTAGACCTGTATCTAAGTGCTTTACAGGTCTCTCCCTCTGTAAGTCTACTGGTGCTTTGTCCTGTCAGAACTAAACGCATTCCCGATCTTTCCAGTGTTGGCAAATAAGACCCCAAGCCAGACACCTTGGGGTCATTCTTGTTTTCATCTCCCACTTTCCATCTGTAAGGAAGTCCCTCTGAGGCTTCTCTGACCTCTGTTTCTCCCATCACTGCCTCTCTGGTTTCCACATCCCGTTTGCTTCAATCAACTTCTGTCTCTCAGCGGCAGGAGGATCCTTCTAAAGTCCTTCATCATCTTTCCCTTGTTGATGCTGCGACCTCGGGTCTCACCTGTTCTCCTTCTTGGGAGTCACACCTTCTTACTCCTCTAAATAGGTTATGCGCTTGTAACCTACTCCCGGCCATGTTGGAGACTTTTGGTGTTTCCTGTTTTCCTGGGCCTGGACTGGGGGTTCGCAGGTGTCAGACCCTTTATCCTGTGCCCCAGAGCTTGTGCTGTAGTCTTCTCACAGTCGGTGCTCAGGAAGTATGTACTGAATGAAGGAGAATCACAGAATCCCACTCTGAGATTGTCAGATAAAATTTACTGCTGAAAGATGTAAAAATAGCAGCAGTGCCAGCAGAGGCTTCTGGGTGATATCCAGATTTGAAGGGAAATGTCCCCCATTTCCTGCCTGCAGTTGCTTTGTGGATAAATGGTCACCCGGGTTCCTCCTTCCACACCCTGTGTGTTTTCACAATGGATTCTCTGCCACTGCCAGCAAAGACTTTCCTTTTTCCTTCCCCGTGTTCCTGAGGACCTTGTGGGAAGGCTGAAGTTTTATCATGTTTCCGATGCTTCAATCATTGCCTCTCTGATGTTTTTCCCCTTGGACTGCAAGGAGATCAAACCAGTCCATCCTAAAGGAAATCAACCCTGAATATTCACTGGAAGGACTGATGCTGAAGCTCCAATACTTTGGCCACCTGATGCGAAGAGCCAACTCATTGGAAAAGACCCTAATGCTTTGAAAGACTGAGGGCAGGAGGAGAAGGGGACGACAGAGGATGAAGTTGGATGGCATCACCGACTCAATGGACATGAGTTTGAGCAAGCTCTGGGAGACAGTGAAGGACAGAGAAGTCTGGTGTGCTGAAGTTCATGGGGTCACAAAGAATCAGACACGACTGAGTGACTGAACCACAACAACATAATTCATCCAGGATTCTTAGCTTTGAAGACCTGTTTCCAGTATCATCTCAGTTACTGAAATGCTCTGTGACCCAAGACAAGTCACTCAGACTCTCTGTGCCTGTTTTTCTCTCTGTAAAAAGAAGATGCCTCCCCAGCTCCCTTCCAGACACACTGTTTTGGGACAGTGAATACTGTGGTGGTGCCTGCAGTTACACGTCCATATGCCTTTGTCTGCAGAGAGAGACACTTTGCGACTAGAGAGAAGATGAACTCTCTGCTTTAGGAGGACGATCGCACCCACTGGGGGCTAAGCTCTGCCCCTTCTGATGGGTGGCTGTGTGGAGGCCCACTCTCTGTGAGCAGAGTTGGAAAGTAGCTGCAGTACAAAAAGTGTATCCTCAGGCTTCGCAGTGGGTTAAATTCTTGAAACCAGCTCTCAAACATTTTAGTCAAGTTTCTAACTCATATCCTGTATTTTAGCGATGCTTTCTAAAAATACGTGACACTTTCTGCTAACGGACCATTCTCAATGAGTATCTTTTTCAGAGAATTGGCTATTACTTTGTGAGCCCTGAAAATGAGTATTTAACTGTTTTGATAAAAAGCCTCGTAAAATGTATAGACCATTATCTTGTCCTATATAAACAGAAGATAACGGAATAAAATTTAAATTTCCTGGACGGCTAAGGTCATCTCTTTTATTCCTTTATTCAAGCGATATTTATGACACTCCAAATATGCACAAAGCATGGTGCTGAATGTTGGGTGTTCAGCATCTTCATTGGTAGATTTATCACCATCAAGGATTCCTCACGATGGCTCCACTTATATGACTTGACTGTTGTGCTGTTATAGACAAAACCTGGAGTTCTGAGCATTGATAAGAGAGGGTTTCTGCCTAGAACGTCAGATTTGGTAAGCAATTGAGATGGTCACACATTCAGTCCGTTGAAAGCTGAGTCAGCTTTGCCTCAGACGGGCCTTTTTGTCATCAAGCAATGGGCATCCTCCCAAGAAAGTGTTGAAAATAGTTTATGTTCCTCAAAAATCAAACTCAACAAGCTCTGTAATTTTTCAGTGGCGATAGATACTGATGTTACTGTATTATTTGCAATAAAAATTGACATAGAGCCCTATGAAATGTTTAGGGTACTTTTAAAAAATCCCTGCACATTTCTTTAATTACAACGCTTCTCTGGTGGCTCAGAGGGTAAAAGAGTTTGCCTGCAGTGCATGAGACCTGGGTTCTATCACGGGGTTGGGAAGATCCTCTGGAAAAGGAAATGGCAACCCACTCCAGTATTCTTGCCTGGAAAATCCCATGGAAGGAGGAGCCTGGTGGTTACAGTCTATGGGGTCACAAAGAGTTGGACACAACTGAGCAACTTCACATACATTTGCTGCAACATTCAAATAAGAGAGCATTATTTTCAAAAACATGAAATTTCTAATGTCTCTAAAGGTATCTTAATGATAGTGGCTCAGTCGTGTCCAACTTTTTGCACCCTCATGAACTGTAGCCCGCCAGGCTCCTATGTCCATGGAATTCTCCACGCAAGAAGACTGGAGTGGGTTGCCATTTCCTTCTCCAGGGAATCTTCCCAACCCAGGGACTGAACCCTTGGCTCCTGTATTGCTGATGGATTTTTTAACCATCTGAGCCCAAAGGTATCTTAAGTACTGAACAATTCAAATATATTTTGCGGATTTTCAATTTTACCCTCTGGATTAGGTATCTATAACGTGATGGAATAGTTGTATTCTGGACAGGGTGATGCATAATGCAGGGTTGATCTTACTTCCCTTTTGGCTTTCTTTATAAACTCGGATGTGTTTCTCTATCGATGGTGTGGGGAGTCTACGGCTGAGTGTTTACTTAGGAGAGAGGGCTGATTTTTTCTAACTTAGCACCTTTCTAACACAGCATTTTTTCTCTGCACACTTTCTTAGTAGCAGCATTTTTTTTTTTCCTTTGTGTGGAAATCACCAAGTCTACACTCGGATATTCCAGATTTTATTTTGCAGAGTTTCTTGAAGCTGGTTGGGGTTCTCAGACAGATGCTTGCAATGAATTACCACACAGGATCTTCAAGCTGGGGCCAATACCTCCTCTTAGGGGTCATTTGAACATGGGTGAGAGTGTTTGGGGGTTGTTACAATGGGGTCTCCTGGCATCAAGCAGGGGAGAGTCGGGGTCCTAATTGTCTTACAACATGCAGGGTGATATTTCACAGGTAAGAACAGTTCCTTCTAAAACGCCACATGTGTGTCTGTGGAGAAAGAAAAATTTCACTGTGTGTTTATTGATTGATTGATTCAGCAAATGTTTACTGAACACCCAGTGGATGCCAGACACTGCTGTCAGCATTGAGCATGCAATGAACAGACAGACAGAAGTCTCTGTCTGTCTGAAGGTGGAATATTCTAGTGGTGTAATGCACTGGTGGGTGTTTTGGCTTCAGGAGTTTGTTCAGGTATGCTTTGTTTTGTCTGAGAATAGAGTTGGAAAACGATTGCACACGTGGCCTGTGTACAGAGGAGCTGAGTAGATGCCTTTCCGCGTGAGCCTGCCTTATAAATTCTGTTTCTGGAGTGACTTAAAATGATTAATTCTGCACATCGGAGAGCCAAAAGAGGGAAGAGCCATAAGATAGAAACACACAACATGTATTAATTCTTCGAGTTAGGATTTGGTTCTGTGTTCTTAAAAATGATAAACAGCAATAGTGTGTTGCATATTTTGGCTCTTAATTTATGATCAAAAGCACACTTGGAGCTCAGAGTGTCTTAAACCCTCCAGTCCTTCTATGAAAGATTAAATTATTAGCAACTTACATCCGCCAATTTTTATTGCAATGATAGTCTTGTCTCAGTGAGAGTACTGACTAATTCAAGAATGAGGGATATATTAGAACTTTGCAGTTCCTTTACCCTAACACAAAATAAAAAGGTAAAAAAAATAAAGTCAACTTGGTATTGGAAAAAAGTGTATTGTTTTTTACTTCTCTAAAAGTGTGTAAAATGATAGTCTACTTAATGTCAAATATACTACTAATGTAATTAAAGGTGTAACTCATTTTAACCTTTTGAGATAGGTCTAGAAAGCTGTGTGCAAACAGATAATATGTTTTGAGTCCCTTTTTATTGGTTTGCATTTTCTTTTGAGAAACATTTGGGTTGTGCCCTGACCTTTCCACTGATCCCTGAGCCTGCCTTTCTAGTGCCTGCATTTTGCTTTGAATTTCCCATCCAATGTAAACCCATCCTCAACTGAAATCATCTGTGTGTTTGTGTGTGTGTGTGTGTGTGTGTGTGTGTCTGCACTGGGTCTTCATGGAGGCTTGTGTGCTTCCTCTAGTTGCATCTCAGGGGCCCTAGTCTGTGGATTCAGTAGTTGCCAAACAGCATGTGAGATCTTCCTGGACTAGGGATCAGACCCATGCCCCCTGCATTGGAAGGAAGAGTCTTAAGCGCTGGACCAGCAGGGAATTCCTTGAAATCATCATCTTCAACAAATAATTTCCCCTTCGTAACTACTGTTACTTGACAGGGAGCATCGGCTCCCTGGCTCCCAAAGTCAATCATTCAGTCCCACTCAGCTCCTCTCCTTCCTGTCTCCAAACCTAAAGCCAGGTTACTGTTCTTGAAGTCACTGCCAAGTGTAGCTTCTCTGGGTGCATACAACCCTTGGTACCATGGAACGCTGGGACAACCTGTCACCTTACCCGCCCTGTCCCTAAGCACACGCTGGACACAGGGATCCTGATGTTAAATTTCAGAGGCATCCTCTCAACGTAGGTAATGAATAGATACCCCTACCTGGAGGGACTGGCCGTCTCGCTCCCGTATAGCACTGGTGAGAGAATGCAGCATGAAGAGCCGCATCTCTACTCCAGTGGGAGCAATATTTGGCTTCCTTCCCAGCCTTTTGTGCAACTAAATGTAGAAGTAGTGGGTTTTCAGCACAGCCTTCAGGTCCTCTATATTAAAGAACTGATGAGTAACCTTTGCCAGCAATGCCAGGAGAATGTTTCTGAATGGATCATATCTATAGCTTCTGCTCTAAAGCCTCGACTGCTCTGGTCCCCAAGAGTCCGGTCTATTCTGGAATGTCCAGTATTCACTCCAGACTCTCATCAATAACCTGGTCTTGGTTTGGTCCTGAGAAAAATGTATCTTTGATGACTGTGTTTTCCTGGTGGCAGTACCACAGGGCTACAGTCCCATCCCTCTAACCCGTGTGTCTGCCTGTCTGTCTGTCTGTCTTCCCCAAGGGCAGTATGATGGGGCCACTGAAAGACTCTTGGGAGGAAGAGCCTCCTCCTGTTTGAAGCCCACACTAAAAATGCGTGCCCGATTTTGGGCAGCACTGTGACATGCCCTGGAGCCTCCTCCAGACCAGCTTATGGGGCATCACCGCTGAAATGTACGGTGTACAATCACATGGGTCAGTGCTCCATCACTTCTCCACCAGACGATGGTGACATATTTGTGTCTGATGTCACTGCTTTCAATCTTCTTTCCCTATAGAAGAAGCGTAGCCTTTCAGAAGCAAATATTGCTCTCCTTCAATAAGCATTCATCCTGTTCTTTCTCTTTGCAGACAGCTTAGTGGCTTCTGATTGCCTAACAAATCCATCACACACTCCCTACCCTTGAATTTATGGCTTTTCTCAATGTGGCTCTAAGTAACCCGTCGGATTCTGTTTGCAACTTCCATTCTCTTCTTCAAATTAGACAAAAGCGTCCCTTTGCTGGCTCCCTACTATGCCCTCTTGTTTCTTGTCTTCATTCTCTGCTCACTTTTATGCCTGTCTAGATGATTCCTCTTTTCTACTAACAAGTACTAACTGCTAAACCCCTGCTAGCCCTGAATCTCAGCTAGGCTGCCATCTTCTTTGAGAAGCTTTCAGTAAATTTCCAGCCAGAAATGGCATCTCTGTCATTTTAAAGCTCAGAGCATCTTGTTTTCATCTGTCACCTCCTGGAACTAGCTCATTACTAACATGTGTCTTCAGGACCTTGCCAACAAAGGTCCATCTAGGCAAAGCTATAATTTTTCCAGTAGTCATGTATGGATGTGAGAGTTGGACTGTAAAGAAAGCTGAGCATCAAAGAATTGTTGCTTTTGAAGTGTGGTGTTGGAGAAGACTCTTGAGAGTCCCCTGGACAGCAAGGAGATCCAATCAGTCCATCCTAAAGGAAATCAGTCCTAAAGGAAATCTGTTTCCAATATTCATTGGAAGGACTGATGCTGAAGCTGAAGCTCCAATACTTTGGCCACCTGATGTGAAGAACTGACTCATTGGAAAAGACTCTGATTCTGGGAAAGATTGAGGGCAGGAGGAGCGGGGGACGACAGAAGATGAGATGGTTGGGTGGCATTGCCGATGCGATGGACGTGAGTTTAAGTAAGCTCCGGAAATTGGTGATGAACAGGGAGGCCTGGTGTACTGTCCACGGGGTCACAAAGAGTTGGACATGACTGAGCTGCTGAACAGAACTGAACTGAGAGTTTCTTACTCATGGGGAGGCTTGGAAAACATTGTTCCATGAATGAATGAATAATAGTTGTTGAAATAAACAGAAAATTAATGTATTGAAATGAATAACTTCCTGCTCGTTATAGACATGCACTCAGATTGCCTTTCATAACCAGTATTTCTTCACATGGAGCCCACCTATAATAGTTATCCAGAATCCATGTACATGTCATTTCTAATGCAATCTGAAAGTCATGCCTAAGGCTCCCCAGAGAGTAAGAATCCTTTTTTGCCTGCCCCTGACATCGCCTTGACACAACTTGTAATAGGCTGTGACTGCCCAGCAAACACCAAAGCTTCTGTGTTTCAGCAACTTGTTAACAGGCCCCTAAACAACTCGAGTTAATTCTGTGGAATACACAGGATTCACTTTGAAGTGTATCATATTATTAACACAAGTCCTGTGAATTAACATGATGACTAGGCATGCATTGCCAATTAGATGCAGTTACCCTCTTTCTGGCAATGACTTTTTAAAAATGTGGGACGTGATAGCATTTCAAGGCAATTTTAAGTAGGAAGGTCAATACACCAGAGGTTTGATTTTTGCAGAGACCATAGCAAACCTAACGAAGGTGCAAGAAGGGGGTCTTTTCTGCCCATCAACCCTCCCGTAATAATTTTCCCTGCCAAGGTGGGTTCAGGGCTCTTCTAAAAGAATGTCAATATACTCCAACTCTGGAAAGATATCTTTTTTTAAGTTAAAAAATAAATAAAAAATAAACAAGCTCAGCCTGTGCCTCCAGGCATCCCTGGTTCCCATATCCTGCATCCTTCTTCTTTCCCCAGCTGAGGCATCTGGGGCCCACCTTCGAAAGAGATGAAGAGGATCCATCCTACTGCTCTTAACACCAGCATCGGTCATGGGCTGGCGTCGTGGACCACTGGATGCTTTGGCTAGGTGTTAAACTCTCCTCTGTCTTCTGCCTGAGTCCCATGCCAGCACTCCTGGCACGAGTCCTGGACGTGAATCCAGCTCAGTGACTTGGGCCCTGCTCCCTGCTGCCTGACTGTCCTAATGCCTGGTACCGCCTTTCTCTTAGACTTCTGAGGGCAGCAGCCCTAGGACGCTCCTTCCTGCTCCTGGTTTGGTCTGACACTGACCGTATGTCTCTTGCTTGCCGTATGTCACCAGGACCTGCTATTGGCTTTGACCTTCCTGTTGCAGGTTCTTGTATCAGGACTCTTTGAATATGAGCTGAGTCTGTTTGCTCTTCCTTCAAGGGCTATTTCCCTGGAGTTTCCCTAGATCCTTACGATGAGACCCCTGCCCGACCTCCACCTGTCAGCCTCCATGTACATGCTTGGGTCTGAACCCTTTCCAGGAGCTCATGTTGGAAACCCCTATACAAAGAGCTATACAATGTATACAAATCAAGTGTCTTAAAGATTATAAGGAATTAAGTGTTGTTAATGTATTAGCTTAGGGAAATCAAGCAGGGTCATCATATGATGGCATATTTATGCACATCTATATACATTTTTTATATGATGCCATTTTAATAGATGTGTCCATCTTTTCAAATGAGGAATGTTTCGGGTTCGGCACAAAGGTTGTTTGGCTATTTCTAAAACATAGAAAACCTGAACGAACTTTTTGGCCAACCACATATATACATATGTACATCTCTCCTTTGAATATGTATGTAAATATGTCTCAATTCATCTTCAATCACACTTTCATATATTTTAGTTGAGTGTTTTTATTGATTAAATCATTAGTGAAATAAACCAGAGAATGCTAAGCTGCTTTACCTTTAGCATTATTCAAGCAGAAAAGACTGTGGCGTTTTCTCCACGTGTGTTGAGGGTCCTCGCCCTTTTGGTCCAGGAAAGATTTTATTCTGAAAGCATTTATGGATTCATGATTAACGGGCTTCCATTCGTGAGCACATGTGACAAATATTCAACTTAATTTCTCTGTATGGGTTACCTTTTTTGTTTTTCTTTTTAGTTTAAGTTAAAACAAGTTAACACACATGAAATGTAAGTCGAGCCTTCTGTGACGCACACGTCTGCAGATTCTAAACATAATATTGCTCTTTATATTCGAACATATTACTCTTTATACCTGGTTAATCATGCCAAATAATTTATTGTTAAATCATTGGGCCTTTAAAAAAAGAAATGTACAAAAAGACACTGATATGCATTTGCTGGAAGTTCTTTGGGATATCAATGGGTTATTTAGTATTAGGGAGACCATGTGGATGATCAACTGTGTATGAGTTTATTTCATTATTTAACAATGATTAACATTGGAAAATATCTGTATAGCTAATACTTTTTTAGACTATATTTCAAAAATTACTATCCATTCAATATAAGTACTTCCCCCACAGCTTTCGCCTTTTCTAGCCTAAAGGCAAGAAACAATACATATTTCTCTCATTTGGGTGCAAGTTATGAGAGAAATAATTAACTGTCCCACAAAAGATTTATGCTTTACCTTCCAGAGTACAGAATCATCTGACAGTGACTGCCCAGCTAGGGCCATCATTTTCCCACCCTCCTATATTTAGATGGGTCACAACAGTCATTCTCAGTGATGGAACATGAGCAGAAGTGATACACATCACTTCCAGGAAAAACTTTTAAAAGTGCAAAAGCTAATAAAGACATCTGCGGTCTATTCATACAATGGAGTACTGTCAGCAACATGAGGAAAAGAGCTACAGATGCATGCAACACAGGGATGAGTTTCAAAACGCTGTGCAAAGAGCCAGACACAGAAGAATGCATAGGGTGCGATTCCATGGACATGAAGTCCCAGACTAGACAAAACTCATCGCCGGTGACAGAGATGAGAAATGCCTGGGAGGGAATGATGGACAGACTGGGCAGGAGGTCTAGGCAGTTTTCTGGGTGAGGGGAATGGTTAACGTTTGTCTCGCATGGTGATTATCACACAGGTGTAGTGATTGTCAAAACTCACCGAACTGAACCTTGAAGATCTGACCACTTGTGTGCATAAACTATACATCAATAAAAAGGAGGCCTACTTTCCCTGCTCTTCCTTTCCCATCCTCAGCTGGAAGCCATTTCATCCCTCCTGGGACGTCTGGCAGTGTTGGGAGGCCGTTTGGATTGCCCTCCTCCTGGCATCTAGTGGGTAGTGGTTTTGCTGCTCCTCAGTATCCTGCAACGACAGGACAGCCCTTACAACAGAACACCAGCTCTCCTGAGGTGTCAGGAGTGCCAAGGCTGAGAAACCCCATATTAAATGGATGTAGAGGCTCTGAGTTCCCAGAGAAGGCTGAACCTGAGATACGGAAAGATCATGGCCACCCCCTGGCCAGAAACACCAACACTGGAGGTCACATCAGCCAGTGATACATTTTTACTGTGTTTTGGCACTGAACTGTTAGGTTTGGTTTATTCCAGTGGTTAGCATTACTTTTTGGCTTTCCTGGTGGCTCAGATGGTAAAGAATCCACCTGAAATGTGGGAGGCTTGAGTTCGACCCCTGCGTTGGGAAGATCCCCTGGAGGAGGGCATGGCAACCCACTCCAGTATCCTTGCCTGGAGAATTCCCATGGACAGAGGAGCCTTGTGGGCTACAGTCCATGGGGTCACAAAGAGTTGGATATGACCAAGTGATGAAGCACAGCATTGCTTTAATTATTAGATCAAACTCTAAAATGTTGACAGTAAGAATAATACTTGTAGTGTCTTCCTTAAGAGGAGACATGAGTAAAATTTGTCTTAAGTCTTACTATCAAGCAAAGCTATGCTTCCTCTAAAGCAGTATTGTGATTTTTATCTCATGGATATTGTTTGTAACTTGAGGGGTTTCCCTTCTTATTTCAAATGGTAGAGAGGTTAGAACTCAGCTTTTAGGTGGTTCTTACAAGCAGCTCTCTGGGAACATATGGTCTGCTTTTCTCCACGCTTCCCTAACCTCGGTCTTTAATGTTTTCCTTCCATTTTTTTCCGCTAGCACCAATTCCCATGGCTACTTATTTTTCCCTTTGGAATTTAGATTTGTTTTAAGGTTAGCTCATCTGCTTTGTGTAAAAATGCAGCTTATAAATATAAAAACATATGAATAAAATATTTATCCAAATACCAATGTTCCTTTACTTAAGGTTGTGAATTAATAATGATTTTTGTATCCCAGACCTTGAAAGGGTTTTCATTTTGTCTTAACCTCTTAAGGTCCAGGGAGAGAGAATGATGTACCCAAGTTCCAAGTTCACAGTGAGAGCTCATGGAACTAGTTTAATGTTTAAAATAGAAGGCATTCTCTACTGTATAAAGTTCTCTCTGTCTATATGTGTGTGTGTGCGTGCATGCGTGTGTGTGTGTGTATAACATATATAACTTGTTCATCACTAATTGGACATGGCTTGTGAATTATTCTGCCTTCAGAGTTTGTACCAAGGCAGGTGTGCCTGGATAGTCTGTGCAGGAATGTTGTTCTAATTAGGGAATCAGGAAACCCTTTAATTCTTAAAGTGCTTGTCTGTTACATTTAGCCCATGTACTATTTGAGATAATCAAGAACTCTGTCAAAAAACAACATAGGGTGACAGAAATCAGGTAAGAGACTGATCTAGGCAAGACTGACCTACCAGTGATGAGAAAAAAAGAGGGGAAAAGCAGAGTGGAGGCTGGACGATCCTGCTGACATGATCTGATGATTAATATTGTAAAAATTATGCAGTTGTGTCCAGCACAATTTCAGAAGAACATTCATTACATATTACAATGAATTATCTTAGCTCTTCTCTTATCTCTGATTCTCCTTATTTCTTCCAATACAACACTGTCTCTGACAGTAGGTGGAAATGAAATGATGGTTTTGAGCACATAGCCCCAGAGGAAGGGCTTCCTCTTGGCTGTTTGATGGGTCCTGCTCTGTGCGGGACCACTGAGCACCATGCAGGATCAGCAAAGCTGCTGCATCCCTGAGTCAGCATCATGCTTACCAGCAGCTGCTCCCTGCATCTCGGGTAGAAGAGAAGTCTGTGTCGTATCACCCACATGTGTGCTTACAGTCAGTATCTTGGTGGATTCCGATTAATACAAACACACACACAAAGAAAACAGGACAAAAGAGCCCTCTTAAGAGGCACCCCAGGAAAGGCATTACATTAGCGTAGTTTCTAACGAGGTCTTCTCTGGGAAGAAGTAAACACAGTCCTAGGAAACTTGAATCCTTTTACCCCTTTCTTATTGCCCTCTCCACTGGTTTCCTAGGTGGCGCTAGTGGTAAAGAACCTGCCTGCCAATGCAGGAGTCTAAGAGACTTGTGATCCCTGGGTTGGGAAGATCCCCTGGAGTAGGGCATGGCAACCCGCTTCAATATTCTTGCCTGGAGAATTCCCTGGACAGAGGAGCCTGGTGGGCTACAGTCCACAGGGTTGTAAAGACTCAGACACAGCTGAGCGACTCAGCATGCATGCATGCCATTGCTCTCCCCACAGCTCGACTGTAAATCACTTTACAATTAATTGAAAAGCCTATGCTTTCAAGATGCTGCCAGGTGACTGAGCAGGAATCCACACACTCACAGGTGTCTCAAGAAGCTCAGCCTGATGCCTGAGAATCGTGAGATGACTCCCCTTGCATGCTCCCCCCACGGCAAGGCTCCCTGGAGCCTTGTGGTCAAGCCTTGTGATCCCAGTCAATGATCACACAGTATCACATGCAAGTCATAACAGTGATGGAAGGGAGTCCTTGTTTTAGCCTCACTGGTGGAAGTGCAGGCAGATTCAACAAGAGATGTGGTCTTGACTTCTGGTCCTTCATTAGTAAAGTGGTTTTCTACATGAGCATGGGGAGCTGAGTATCCAGTTAACCTCCTTCTGCTGGGGCTTGAGCCTCTTTTTGTCCTGGATCCTGCCTGAAAGTGAAAGTTGCTTGGTTGTGTTCAACTCTTTGCAACCCCATGGACTACACAGTCCATGGAATTCTCCAGGCCAGAATACTGGAGTGCGTAGCCTTTCTGTTCTCCAGGGGATCTTCCTAACCCAGGGATGGAACCCAGGTCTCTCACATTGCAGGTGGATTCTTTACCAGCTGAGCCACAAGAGAAGCCCATGAGTACTAGAGTGGGTAGCCTATCCCTTCTCCAGTGAATCTTCCCAACCCAGGAATCGAAACCGGGGTCTCCTGCATTGCAGGCGAATTCTTTACCAACTGAGCTATGAGGGAAGCACCTGGGTCCTGCCTACTTGTCCGACTTCATCATCTCCCTGGAGTACCCTACTCTGTGTATATCTTCCTGTTTCCAGATTGTGCCATCTCCTTTCTCATCTCTACATTCATATCTGCTTGGCAAAGTCTTACTCATCCTTCAAAACCCTGTTTAAATATTTCTTCATCTAGGAAGGTCCCAGCTCTCTCCAGAAGAGTTATTATCTATGCTGTGCCTCCCGCTGTCTGTGACAGAACATACCGGAATGTAGTGAAATCAACTGGTCTGTTTACATGTCATTCTCTCTCCTTTCACTGGGAGTTCCTGAAGGTCAAAGTCTGTATCTTATTCATCTCTGATGCCAGGCATATAGTAGATGATTAATAAGTATCTGTGTATATGAGTCAGCCCACAGAAAAGCTAGATGTCATCTTAAGACATTGTCCCATGATGCACTGGTCTACAAAACAAGCTAGAAAAAAAAAATCAAACACCGACAGAGTCATCTCTGTGCAAGAGAATAAGCTTCAAGCCCTACTAAAAGCCAAGGAAGTAATTTTCCATCCCGACCTCCCTTGAAACCGGGCACCACACCTGCCTCCTTGAGTGGTTTTGTCCCTCCTTCCCCTCCCCATCCAGTGTCCTGTCTGGATGGTGAAGGACAGGGAAGCCTGGCATGCTGCAGTCCATGGGGTCTCAAAGAGTCAGACACGACTGAGCGACTGAACGTCAACAACCTTGGTTGTTGTCGTTCAGTCGCTTTGCATTGGTGTACCTGAATTCACCCGTGCTTCCCAAGACACTTGTGTGTTAATTTCTGCCTGGCAGCAACTTAAAAGCAGAGGTTTTTCAACTAATTGTAAAGTGGCGATCAGGTTGTGGGCAGAGCAATAGGGAAGAGGTAGGGGGATTCACGTTTATTCCAGGACAACTCATTGGGCAGACAGGCCACAAGGAGAGCATGAGAAGTGACTTTCAAAGACATGGGAAACTTCAACCTACAGGACAGGAAGAACCTGAATTACAGACTAAAAAGGGCATCTACCTGGCTCTCAGAGCAAGGGGTGGGGAGGGTGAATGCACAGCTAGGTTCAAGGGCAAGGGCACTCAGCACAGGACTTCGGGAGGCAGCTTCGCATGCGGGAGGACAGTGGCAGTCATCGTCAGAGTGCATCTGCAGATGTGACATTTCTAGGACATTCCACTGCCCCCATGGAGCACAGCCCCTCATCCTCTGGCTGCATCCTTCTTCAAGATGAGAGGCAAAAAGCTAGTCCCTCCCCCTCCCTTCCCCTCCTTAGCACAAACATATGGTGTTCTAATGACTCATTTGTAAATCTTTACCTGCAGTTGGAAACTTTTTTTCCCTAGAAAGAATACTGTAAACGCTGGTTTGATCTCCCCTTGGTCCACTAAACCATGTCACCAGCCCCTGATGTGCCTGAGGTGGAGAATGGATAGAATCTTTCAGTTGCACTTAACCAATCTTCAGGATACGGTTTCCAAGAGAGACTGGCCTCAGATACAGATCCTCACGCCCCCACCCCCACCCCCTGCCTCTCCGTCTTGACTTAGGGGATTCTGGGTTCTTGGTACCCACAGTCTCCAGTCCTGAGCATCATTTAGTGACCACCTTGAAAGAAGACATGCCTCCATCTCGCGCTTCTCCCTGAGTGGAGGTACGCTCGCAGGCTCAGTTAGGTGGGGGAAGAAATGGCCTTGTCCCAGCAGTGTGGACTCCTTGGGAAAACTTCTTGTCTGTGGGTCAGGTCACTTTTGTGTTGAGAGTGTGAATGTTGGGAACTAGGAAGACTAGCTTGTGAGTGTATGAGTGTGCGTGTGTGTATGTGCATGTATGTGTGTGCATGATGTATGTGCGTGTGTACAGGGTCGTGTCTGTGTGCGTCTATCTGCACTGCGTAGCGTGTGCGCGCATGCGCCTGCTGTCTTGTGCTCTGCGCGCACCTGCAGCCATAGGTAGCGATGGAAATAAACGTCATCGCTTCGGTTTCCCGGGTCCCTTCCACTTTGTGCCTCCCCATCGCTTCCCTGCCGCTGCATTCAGCCCCTACTGCTCTCCTTTATTTTCTCCTGCTCGTGAGCGGGAGAGCTGTGTGTTGATTCCAAGTCAGGGTTTTCCCCTTGGGGTTTCATCACATGAAAAAAAAAAGAGAATAATTATTCACATTTTGGTGAATAATTTGAATATGACTTTATTATATTTGATGGCATTTTGCTTGTGACCACGTTTAGGTCTCTTTGTAGAAAAGCAGAGAGTGCTGCTAAAATCCTGTTAGGCATAGAGAAAGAAGTGGCTTTACATTGTTTATGATCGGACTGTGTACTTACCTGGCTATACGTATAAATTCCCTACTCACTAAGATGCTTCTAGCTGACAGTTCTCAAGTGCAGAGGCATGTTGGCTTTAAGATGGAGCTCTGTGGGGCAAGAAGCCTCTACCCTCAGAGTCACGTGCGGGCTTGAAACAGCTTTGTAGTGGCATTTGCTATTTTGTCTCTGATCCTGCCTCTCCCTCCCTTTATCCCCTGGTTCAGATCGTGCTTTCAGGAGACAGGGGCTTCTGAAAGAGTCTAGCCAGTGATTCTGAAATTGCATCTGGCCTGTGACCTAGCTGGCCACTGATGTCACACTTCCTGTCATCCTTTTCCTGTAACTTGGATGATGATGGCAGGGAGGCAGGATGAGTCAAGTGTTTCTGACCTCAGACCCAGAGATTTATTTACCCAAGGCAATTGTAAGACTATCTTTGGAAAATTTGCAAATCGATTAAGAAGAGTTTGGGGACACTTGCTCTGAATGGCACGCTCATCGCAGGACCTTTTGTACTCAGCAGTGCTGCTTGTCACAAGAAACAGTGACAGCCACCACCTGAAAGACTGATTGCCTCTGGCTCATTGACAGTGCTTCCAGACAAATACCTGAGGCTAAACAACATGGGCAAGAAGTTGGTAAGAATGTTCAGATGCAGAGAGTCATCAATTTGAAACTAGGGGAAGGTGCGTCCATCGTTGACCTAGGATGATGTAGGGGGCTTGGTCCTCTGTGGAGGGTAAGCCAGAATTGTCCAGGTCTCAGTGCCCATCCAGAATTAGCCTTGAGGGAGGGCAGTGGTTGTGGCCGATGGGGCTTTTGTACCCTTTGGTTCATGGAGGGCAGCACATGGGAGGCCTTCTCTATGGCCGCATCATCATCTGTTCAGGGCCATATTCCCACTGCTTTCTCTGCTGTCTCTTCCACAAAGTCTTAATGACTCTCGTGCCAACTTATTAATTTTAAAAGGAAAAAGCATCCTCATGGTACAATTCATTTAAGTAGAAAGCCTCAGGGTTTATTTCTGGGCCTCACCCATTTCCCATCTGCAAGGTGCCTCCAAGAAGCAGGTGTGATTATGTGTTTCTTCCTCCTGTAAGGGTCCTGAGATTTCAAGTTGAAGCCAGAGTGGGACCTTAGGAAGTGTTTGCATGTTGGAGATTTAGAGAGGGAGAGCATTGTTAGAAATTGGAACTTGAACTCACAGGGTGTGAGAGACGATTGCCTTCACTCAGAAAACCATTTTCCTGCACCTGCGGAAACCTTGTGTACAGAGCGGGGCTGAGAACCACCATCTAGAAGGATTGCTGCAACCTTCCCTTTTGGCTAAAGGTTTTTGTTTTACGGTGTGTGTGTCTCTCTCTTTCTCTCACTGCTGTGGAGGTGAGTGGGGTGGGGAGGGTGTATAGGGGGGCTGGTGAGCTGATAAAGACACAGTAACTGTTGTCCAGAGGCTGCTCTCCAAGGAATCGGGGGTGATTGCTGGTTTTTTCCCCCACCATTGCCTAGATAATATCGTAGCCTTTGAATAAACTGGCAATTAAAAAAAAATAATTACAGTTTCCTAAACCATTTGTCATCCCTGCCACCCTGAGAATATTATTACAAAGACCTGCCCCCCACAACACACTGGCTGACTTTTATCCTCAGGAATAGGAACCAACAGGGCTTGGTTAGCTTGTCCAGTTCATGGGGGCCCAAAATAGACTTCTTGCTCTGACTGCAGGCCTACCTAGGAGGGTGCCCATGTCTGAGTCAGGCCAGCCTAACCCCCAAGGCAGGCTGGTGACAGGGCATGATGAGTTGCTTGATGTTTAGAAGAGAATCATTGCCAGTTATGAAACACAGGATGCTGTGTTAGTTAATTAACAGCTATTTATAAGCAGCTATTCTGTATGAAGTTCTAATCCTGAAGCTGGCAGGAAGGAGTAAAAGAGAGCTGAAACACAGAATGCTAAATGCAGTGTAGTATCCTGGATCAGATCCTGGAACAGAAAAAGAATCTGAGTGGAAAGACGGGTGACATCCGAATAAAGTCTTTGGTTTAGGTGATAGTAATGTACAGGTGTTAATTTCATAGCATTGACGAATACATCATGGTTATGTAAGATGTTATCATTAGGGAAAGCTGCTACTGCTACTGCTAAGTCACTTTAGTCGTGTCCGAGTCTGTGCGACCCCATAGACAGCAACCCACCAGGCTCCCCTGTTCCTGGGATTCTCCAGGCAAGAACACTGGAGTGGGTTGCCATTTCCTTCTCCAATGCAGGAAAGTGAAAAGTGAAAGTGAAGTCACTCAGTCATGTCCAACTCTTAGCGGACCCCATGGACTGCAGCCTTCCAGGCTCCTCCGTCCATGGGATTTTCAGGCAAGAGTACTGGAGTGGGTGCCATTGCCTTCTCCAGGGAAAGCTGAGTGAGCAGTATATGGGAACTTTCTGTTCTATCCTTGCTACTTTTCTGTATATTTTAGATTATTCCAAAATAAACAGTTTATTTACAAATAAAATGGAAAGGAACATACCATCCAAATTCTCAGTTACCTTACTTTGCTAGATTCAGTCCCTGCTTGAGGTTGAAAGCATCTTTGAGGCTATAACCCCATGCAGTTTTTTCAAGGAATACACATTTTTTACTGAATGTTCTCTTTTGCATATTTCCCACTAGAAAGTGTTCCTTTGGTCTGGCTTGCTTAGTTGAATGGACACAGAAAGGGTAGTGAGTACGTGATTTGTTTTTGTACACCTTCCATCCAAGACAGACACCTATTAAATGGTAAATGAGACTCAGAATACCCTCCTTCTGGGCCTGTTAGATTGGGACTTTGGGCCTTCAGTGTGTGCGAAGGTTTAATAGCAAAAGGATGATTCCAGCCTACCAGGGAAAGACGGTATTACTGAACAATCAGAGATAAGATTACAGGATTATAAAGAGATACAGAATGTTTCAGCTAGTCTTGCTGTTATTAAAAGGAAATGTTCTGAACTTTTCATAGGAGGACAGAGTTTTATATCCAGAGAGATTAACTCACCAGTGGAACAGTGTCATAATGATAGGAGTTGCTGGCAGTTGAGGGAATAAGAGAGGAAAGCAGATGGGCATTGGTCTCTGAATTCTGTCTAGAGAAAGGATTCATGACCCAAATCTTGCCCAGTCTAAACCAGCTGGAGATATAAATGAGACTGGGTAGGTGTTGATATCATGAAGGGACACTACTTTTGGAAAGCTCTACAGAGCACAAAGCAGGAAGGAAGAGCTCCTGCAGAAGCCTAGACATTTGCGCCCCCAATCCAGTCAACTTTCCCTTAAGCAGATTCTGAAGAACCACTCCTGAAGTAGATTTAGGGTATTATTTTTTCTTAATTTAATTTTTATTTTATATTGGAGTATAGTTGATTTACTGTGTTGTGCTAATTCCAGGTATAGCAAAGTGATTCAGTTGTGTGTGTGTGTGTGTGTGTGTGTGTGTGTGTGTGTGTACTTAGTTGCTCAGTCGTGTCCAACTCTTTGCAACCCCATGGGCTGTAGCCCACCAGGCTTCTCTGTCCATGGGGATTCTCCAGGCAAAATACTGGAGTGGGTTGTCATGCTCTCCTCCAGGGGATCTTCCCAACCCAGGGATCGAACCCAGGTCTCCCACATTGCAGGCTGATTCTTTACCAGCTGAGCCACCAGGGAAGCCCAAGAACACTGGACTGGGTAGCCTATCCCTTCTTCAGGGGATCTTCACGACCCAGGAATCAAATCGGAGTCTCCTGCATTGCAGGCAGATTCTTTACCAGCTGAGCTACCAGGGAAAAGAATCCATATGGCATTACTTATTTTTCAGATTCTTTTCCCACTTAGGTTATTACAGAATATTGAGTAGAGTTCCCTGTGCTATACAGTAGGTCCTTGTTGACTATCTATTTTATATAGTGTCCAGATGTTAATCCCAAACTCCTAATTTATCCCTCCCCACTGAATTTTCCCTTTTGGTAACTGTAAATTTCTTTTTGAATTCTGTGAATCTGCTTCTGTTTTGTAAATAAATTCATCTGCATCATTTTTTTTTTTAGATTTAGGTACATCATAAGACATATTAGAGAATATTTCTTTCTCTGACTTACTTCACTTAGTATGATCATCTCTTTTAAAACAAAAAAGAAACATATTCAATATAGAATGTTTAGACAATTTATGAAGAAGAAAGAAAGAAATTTTATGTAATTGTGTATATAGAAAATCTTTTTCACTATTTAGAGACGTGTCTTTCTAGGTTTGTGTTCACTTGTCTGTTTTTCTCCCTTGTCTTATGTGTATATGAATAAATAAAATGTGTGCTTACACATGCAAATATTGCTTTTTGTACATGGTAGCATATGGACCATGCTGTTTGTTCCCTGTAGATGACTGCATTGCTTTCGGCGTAAAAGCCAATGTCTTTATTATAGCCTACTGTTTACATCACGTCCCCTGCCTGGTCATCTCCCTGATATTACCTCTCCTGCCAGTCTGTTGCAGTCTCTTTGCTAACCTGTGAGCACCATGCTCACCTCATGCTCAGCATTGTATTATTTGCTGTACCCTCCACAGAGACCATTCTTCCTCCAGGTATCCATCAGCATAACCTGTCATCTCTTCTTTCAGAAGTTCCTTCCACAGTGAGGTCTTCTAGGATCACTTTTTAAATTTTGCTTATTTTTTTTTTAAATTTTACTGAAGTACAGTTGATTTACAGTGTGGTGTCAGTTTCTGCCATGCATCAACATGTTTCAGTTAACATATGTCTATTCTTTTTTATATTTGTTTCTGTTGCTGAATCGCAAGTCCATGAGCCTGATGCCCAGTGAGGCCAAACAATATTGAAACAGTGGAATCTGGAACAGAGACTGGTTTATTATAGGGCCATGCGAGGAGATGGGTCGTTCGTGCCCTAAGAACCCTAAAGTTACTGAAAGCATTCTGCAAAGCCGTTTTTAAGCAAAAGGTGAGGAAGGGGTGTGGTTAGTTATTGCAAAGTTCTTGGCATTAGGTCCTTTGTTCTTGAGGTCAGGTTATGGGTCAGGCAGTGATGTTCCTGTAAATGTCTACCAAATGAATGTTATTCTCTGTCCTGACATGAGGGCAAGGTCCCAGGGTACAGCGTTCACTCTCCAAGGTCCCAGTCCTGCCTGAGAGGAGCAGAGCTCAGCTGGCGGCTCCAGCCGGGTTCCCACACTCTGTCCAGCTATCATTTCTGAGGGAGCCAGGCGCTCAACTCAACTGGCCCTCAGTCTCCTCAGACTGCCTAACTGGGGGGACCAGGTCCCACAGATTGCAACCCAGGTAGAGGGCCACTGCTATTAGGTCTCAGAGACAGGGATGGGGGAGAGGTTCACTGCTGCCTCAAGGCCTGGGCCAGAGCTAGTGGGTGGTCTTGGGGAGGACTCTGGAGCCCTGCAGGACGTCTGTTCCCTGGGCTTCCCAGCTCACCCTCTGGCCCAAAGCCGGGTGAGCTGGAAGACCTCCAGGAGAAAGCCTGAATCTGCCTCTTAGGTCACTCTCCATCTGATGACCACCACATCCCCAACCATTGGCTGAATCATTTTACCAAGGTCCCTAATTGACAGTTTGTTACTAGTGGGCGGGGCCCACTGACCAGTGGCAGGGCAGGACTGCTAATGTTCGTTAATTGTCAGCTGGCTGCTTGTGGGCGGGGCCCACTGAGGTGCCAGCCAATGGCTGAGCAGGACCTGTTGCCTGGGAACAGGGTACCTACTAATGTCACACGGCAATGGCTGCGTGCTAAGGTCTCTGTTCACTGTGCTGTGTTACATTTCCATTAGGGTTTATCACAGGATTTGAATATAGTTCTCGGTGTTGTAGCGTAGGACCTTGTTTTTATCTGTCCTATATATATTAATTTGCATCTGCTAGTCCCAAACTCCCAGTCCTTCTCTCCCCCATCCTGCTGCTGCTGCCCATCCTAGGATCACGTTAAAATTTCACTTCCTGACTCATCATTTTCTCCTTCTAGCACTCATGAGTAACACACCATGTATTTTGCTTACTTAATTATTGTCCGCTTCACCAACTAGGATATTAACTCCATGACGGGGCTTGTCACCTGGACTGTTTCCTGTGTTATTCCCAGTGCAGAGATGACACTCTATAAATACCTGTTTAAAAATCTCTAATGAATGAGCTTAGTAATGCATCAAAAATCATATTCCGTGTTCATAAATATCTTCTATCATGACTTTAATAGCTTTGCTTTCACTTAATAACTTTGTGTTCCATCATGCCCATATACAAACATGCCACAGTTTATTAAACATTCATTTAATAACCAATATACCGCCGTTTGTTCAAATATTGTCCTCTATTAATTTCAGTGTATAAATTTTTGCACTTAGCTATTATAATCAGTGCTTAGCAAATAACTTTGTGTACATTCGCACAAACTCTGGCGATTTCCTTGGAATAAATTTCCAGAAAAGAAATTTCTGGTCAAGAAGAATATATCTAAGATTTTTCATGCACATTCTCAAATCGCTCTCCAGAAAGGCTGTATTTTTCCCAAAGCAGTGATTTAGGATGTTCATTTCTCTTCACCTTTTACAATATTAGATTAAAAAAAACATATTACAGCTTTACAAGTAAAAATATTTTGATATTTCTTGGATTGCTCATATGATTGATTTTTTAAAATCTTTTTATTGGATGTGTATATTTCTTTTATACATTTAAGATTTTGTTTTCTGCTTAATCTGAGGGTAGAATTGGTCAGCTTTCTTTTAGTGTTTTGCCAATGTTCTTTATATAGATAAGCACTTAAAAATGTGCTGGGACGACCCAGAGGGATGGTATGGGGAGGGAGGAGGGAGGTGGGTTCAGGATGGGGAACACATGTATACCTGTGGTGGATTCATTTTGATATTTGGCAAAACTAATACAATTATGTAAAGTTTAAAAATAAAATTTAAAAAAATGTGCATGGTTAATAGTCTTTGCCATTTGTTTTTAAATATCATCATGGTATTTCTTGATATACAAAACAGTTTAGCGTTTAGGGAATGGGATATGCATAGCTTTTCTGAGTTGAACTGTTTTTTCTTTTTTTTAATTTTATGCCTAAAAAGTTTAACCCATCCTAAGATTATATGAATATTTTATATACTTCTAGTTATTTTTGTCGGAGAAGGCAAGGGCACCCCACTCCAGTACTCTTGCCTGGAAAATCCCATGGAGCCTGGTAGGCTACAGTCCATAGGGTCGCTAGGAGTTGGACACGACTGAGTGACTTCACTTTCACTTTTTCCTTTCATGCATTGGAGAAGGAAATGGCAACTCACTCCAGTGCTCTTGCCTGGAGAATCCCAGGGACGGGGGAGCCTGGTGGGCTGCTGTCTCTGGGGTCGCACAGAGTCGGACACGACTGAAGCGATTTAGCAGTTATTTTATGGCTGTATTATTTTCCCCAAATTATTATTCAATCTTCCAATTCCATTTATTTAATAATGTGATTTCCCTGATGACTTGAAATTTCCCCTTATTACATCCAAATTTGAATTTATTCTTCGGCCGTTTCTGCATTTTTGTTTCATTAGGCTTTCTGTAGAGGAAACCCACCTTAAAAACTCTTAGAGTTTTATGTTTGTCATATTTGAAACTGAATAACTCCTAAATTTTAATTTTCAAAATTGTCTCACCTTTTTTTTTCCCTTGATGCAGAAATTTAGATTCTTTTTTTTTTTTTTACCAACATCCAGTAGTTAAACTTGCATTGAATTTGTTGATAAATTTGAGCAGAAATGACTTCTCTTGATGTCCAGTTGGCTAATTGCCTAATCCCTTTCTTAGAGCCATTATGAAATGTGGGTTGGTGGGCACAGCTTCTGGCCTATCCCCAGGTTCTGCAGTATCTTCCACTTTACAGTTAAGCCTTGCTTTCTGAGTAACAACTTTTCTTATCCTTGCTGCCTGGTTCCCCAACACTAGGAGTGGCTGCCTCAGTTTAAAGCTATGACCCGCCAAGGTGCTGAGCCCCTACAAACCATCCCTGCCTCTATGCCTGCTGCTGCTGCTGCTAAGTCACTTCAGTTGTGTCCGACTCTGTGTGACCCCATAGATGTCAGCTCACCAGGCTCCCCCATCCCTGGGATTCTCAAGGCAAGAACACTGGAGTGGGTTGCCATTTCCTTCTCTCTGTGCCTGAAACTTATCTTTTTTCTTGCTGATGGGCTGGGAAGATACACCCACCACCCTATAGTGGATTAGTTACATTTCATTATTGTTGTTGTTTAGTCACTAAGTCAAGTCTGACTCTTTGTAACCTTGTGGACTGTAGCCCACCAGGCTTCTCTGTCCATGGAATTTTCCTGGCAAGAATACTGGAGTGAATTGCCATTTCCTTCTTCAGAGGATCTTCCCAACCCAGGAAATGAACTCATGTCTCCTGAGTTGGCAGGTGGATGGATTCTCTACTGCTGGGCCACCTTACCTGGCTGATAATTATGAGTGTGTCACAGAGTGTCTGCAGAGAGATGGCAATTAGTGTTTTATCAGTTCAAGAAATCATATGAAAGACTTCCCTGATCGTCCAGTGGTTAAGACTCCATGCTTCTAGAACACGGGGCGCAGGTTTCATCCCTGGTCAGGGCCCTAGGATCCCACCTGCCCTGTGGCATGGCCAAAAAAAGAAAAAAAAGAAGCCATATAATAAGGGGTAGCTGTTCAGTTGCTGTTACTGTTGCTAGTAGAAGTCTGTAGGGAAAGGACAGTGAAATGTAGACAGTATATTTTTTTGTTTGTTTCACGGGTCTCTCTTTCATAAAACATGGCTGTGGGTAAGTTTATAAAAAAACAGTAACTTATTCTTAAATATAGCCTTACTCGAAGTCAGACCCCATTTTAAGTACTTTCCACCTATAAAGTCATTTAATCCTCCCTACTACCCAGTGAGGGCAGTCTATTATTATTCCAGTTTTACAGCTTATCTCAGTTGAACTCCTCAGGCCTTACAGCTAGTGGAACTTCACTTTAAGTTCTGGTATCAGGCGGTCCATCAAATTAATTTTTAGTGTGCATTTCATCTCTTTCATTCTTCATTAGTATTTTAGAATTATACTCAGGGAGGCACTTAGAGCTGCTAGTCAGGTACATTGAAAACTGGAATCCATCTTTCTTTAAACTTTTGTTAGAAAATAGAATACAGATGCAAAGTTCTACCAAAGAAATAGATGTATCACTTAAAGAATTTTAAGGCAAACACTGTAACCATGACCCACGTCTCTCAAAATAACCTGCTACCCTGACTTTCCCAGAATCATTTCTCAAGTTTTTGTAAAATTTTATGACACAATGTGCCTCCCTAATTATCGTAGTTTAGTAGTGTTAGTCTCTCAGTCGTATCCCACTGCTTGTGACCCCACGGTCTGTACCCCACCAGGCTTCTCTGTCCATGGAATTCTCCAGGCAGGAATACTGGAGTGGGTTGCCATTCCCTTCTCTAGACTATCTTCTCGTCGTAGGGATTGAACCCAGTCTCCTGCTCTATAGGCAGATTCTTTACCATCTGGGCTACAGGGAAGTCCCAACCATAGTTTAATCTTGCCTAAGATGGTGACTGCAGCCATGAAATTAAAAGACGCTTACTCCTTGGAAGGAAAGTTATGACCAACCTAGATAGCATATTCAAAAGCAGAGACATTACTTTGCCAACAAAGGTCCGTCTAGTCAAGGCTATGGTTTTTCCTGTGGTCATGTATGGATGTGACAGTTGGACTGTGAAGAAGGCTGAGCGCCGAAGAATTGATGCTGTCAAACTGTGGTGTTGGAGAAGATTCTTGAGAGTCCCTTGGACTGCAAGGAGATCCAACCAGTCCATTCTGAAGGAGATCAGCCCTGGGTGTTCTTTGGAAGGAATGATGCTAAAGCTGAAACTCCAGTCCTTTGGCCACCTCATGCGAAGAGTTGACTCATTGGAAAAGACTCTGATGCTGGGAGGGATTGGGGGCAGGAGGAGAAGGGGACGACAGAGGATGAGATGGCTGGATGGCATCACTGACTCGATGGATGTGAGTCTGAGTGAACTCCGGGAGCTGGTGATGGACAGGGAGGCCTGGCATGCTGCGATTCATGGGGTTGCAAAGAGTCGGACATGACTGAGTGACTGATCTGATCTCATCTGATCTGAATTTTTAAAATTTTGATGCATTTGTTTTTATTTCTTTGAATCTGCCATTTCCTACTCTGTTTTCTTCTTTTCATTATAATTTACTTGCATAAAAAAGCCTGGGGGGCATTTGACCTACAGAATTCTCTAGAGTATAGTTTTTCCTGAATGTGTATTTGTGGTTCCATCTAACACTTCCTTATATCCTTTCCATGTGCTTCAAATTGGCAGATGGATCCAGAGTCTTGATAAGATTTGGGATCAATGCCTTTGGCAAGAATAAATGGTTTGGGTTCTTTCATCCAAAGATACATGATATTTGATTGTCTCTCTGTGATGTTAGCAGCTGTTGGTGTTCAGTGCCTAGATCAATGATTCCATTGAAGTTTGCAAAATTGTTTTATTCCATAATTTTTCATCGATTAGTTGGAATTATTTAGAACACACACTTTTTCTCATTTACAGTTCTTCTAGAAAAGGCAGAAATATTGCCTTATTTTGTTGTTTTACTTACCAAGTTTTTGGTTTCCCTGCAAAGGTGATCTGATAGACTTTTAAGAAATACTGTTATGAAATGCGTGGATTTAACGTATTTTGGTGAGTTTCAGTCAGTTACAATTACCATCTCTCTTGAAGTTCATCTTTTGCCAGTAGGAGCCTCTTCAAGTTTGCCCCTGTGGTTGTCGTTGATAGCATTCTTGTTATCTGGTATGGGAGGATAGCCCAGACTCATCTTGTACACTTCCTGGAATATCTTGTACATTTCCAGGAATTAGTTTTTTTGTCCCCAAAAGACTGAGTTTACTTTGGTGGGAATGGTATCTTAAGATTGTTAGGTTTCTGAGCTCTAGGGGTGTTTTCTTGAGTTTGTGATTGTCTTTAGGTCTCTTCAGTGGATAGAAACTAGAGAGATATGTCCTTATACAAGATCTTAGGAGCAAATACTGATTCTTCTAGTTCAGTCATGATTTCCGGGTTTGCTCTCCTGATTTCATGATTTCAGGTGTTACTCTCCTCTGTTCTTCTGTTTCCCTTTTCTCCACACTGAGCATCTTGACATAGGAAATGTCAAAGACATAGGAAATGAGAAAATTAAAGTATCTCATAATTACTCATTTACTGCCTCCAGTATTATACACATAACAGCTTGCAAATAGCAGTACTAATGCATGTGAACTAGTCGCTCAGTTGAGTCTCTCTTTGTGACTCTATGAACGGCCTGCCAGGCTCCTCTGCCCATGGAATTATCCAGGCAAGAATACTGGAGTAGGTTGTCATTTCCTCCTCCAGGGGATCTTTCTGACCCAGGGATTGAACTTGTGTTTCTTTCATCTTTCATCTGCTTTGTAGATGGATTTTTTTTTTTTTTTATCACTGAGCCACCTCGAAAGCCCAGCAATACTAATACTATACAACTCATGTGTTGATGGATATATCTTTTTTGCAGCACATATTCACCCTAATTTAAATACTTATACTATATCCATAGATCTGAACATATAGCCACTACATACTATACCTTCTTCCTATAGCCATCTTTATCTTAATTTCATAAGTAATCATGTATGTTAGGCAACCGCCCATCTTCTATTGAGGTTTCCTAGTCATCTCAGTTGGAGAAGGCAATGGCACCCCACTCCAGTACTCTTGCCTGGAAAATCTCATGGACGGAGGAGCCTGGTAGGCTGCAGTCCATGGGGTCGCTAAGAGTCGGGCACAACTGAGCGACTTCACTTTCACTTTTCACTTTCATGCATTGGAGAAGGAAATGGCAACCCACTCCAGTGTTCTTGCCTGGAGAATCCCAGGGACAGCAGAGCCTAGTGGGCTGCCGTCTATGGGGTCACACAGAGTCGGACACGACTAAAGTGACTTAGCAGCAGCAACAGTCATTTCAGTAGATACAGCAGGAGAGACATGAGAACAAAATTACCTGTTATTACTTTGAACTCTTTCTGTTGAAGTGTCGGGTTTGTTGGATATATATTTTCTTGAGAATATAAAATATGTTACTCTAATTTTTATAAAGAAATACTCTGCCGTTGAAAAGTCTGATGATGATTTAATATTGTTTTCCTTTAGGAAGAATTCAATTTTTAGAGGTTCAAATTTTTTTTTAATTGTTAAAGTTCAATAATTTTCCTGGAATGTATTTTAGGAGTGGTTGCTCCAAATTGACATTCAGAGGACGTTCTTTTAATATATGCTTTCTTTAATTTCAATTTTAAGAAATGCCAGTGCATTTGCTTTATTTTATTTCCCTTTTGCTTTCAAGGTCTCTTATTATTCATATATTGGATCATCCTTGTCTTTTTTCAATTCATCACTTATTATTGAATCCCTTTTATCTCTACTTCTTTAGAATTTTAAATGTTTTCCTTGGTTTTACCTTCTATTTCTTTTAGAGAATTATTCATTGTGTTTATTCATCTTCTGTTTCTTCTAGTTTAGTCTTCATTTCTGAAGCCGTGATTTATTCTTTTTATTTCCACTTATTTTTGTGGTTCTTACACCTAATTTTTGAATTTTCTCATTTTGATCTTGTCCTTTCATGCCTTGTATCATTTTCTTAAAGTGTCTTCATTTGCTTTGAAATAGAAGGTTACTGTTTGATCTGTTTTGAAAGCACTTATTTCTGATATGTTTTCATTTTATGTAAGCATGTTATTTTGCTCCTTTTGAAAATAACTTTTATGGCATATGATTTTTATGTTTTTCTCTTGCTTATTATCATGTATTTGTCTCTTGAACTTTTAGAAGGAAGTGTGTTTCAAGGTTTCCTCACTTAACAGAGCTGTTTTCTTTTTCCATTACTGACATGACTATGTGTGTGTGTATAGTATTTAAAAATACAAGGGCTTGTTTACTGAATATTTTTGGCTCTTTTTCACTTCTCCACATTTGTCTTAACCTCTCTTTTGTCTCCATTGTCCATGTTCTTAAATATTTTTAAAAATTTATTTTATACTGGAATAAACTTAATTTACAATGTGGTGTTAGCTTCTGGTATACAGAACAGTGATTCAGTTATACATCTATCTATTCATTTTCAGTTTTTTCCCATTTAGGTTATTATAGAATATTGAGCAGAGCTGCTAAGTCGCTGCTGAGTCAATTCAGTTGAGTCCGACTCTCTGCGACCCCATAGACGGCAGCCCACCAGGCTCCCCTGTCCCTGGGATTCTCCAGGCAAGAATACTGGAGTGGGTTGCCATTTCCTTCTCCAGTGCATGAAAGTGAAAAGTGAAAGTGAAGTCGCTCAGTCGTGTCCGACTCTTAGCGATCCCATGGACTGCACCCTACCAGGCTTGTCCGTCCATGGGATTTTCCAGGCAAGAGTACTGGAGTGGGGTGCCATTGCCTTCTCCGATTGACCAGAGCTCCCTGCCCTATACAGGAGGTCCTTGTTGGTTATCTGTTTTCAATATAGTGTGTATACATCAACCCCAAGATTCTGATTCTGCCTTCAGCATTGTCTTGTCAGTATCAAGTCTGTCCTAGAGATAATTCTAATGGGTTGTATTGAGAGTTCCAAGGGGCTAAACTGTGCCTGCCTCTTCTGACCTTACATAGACCTTGTGCCTTCCTGCTGTTGGCATGAGGCTGATCTTCCTAATTTCAACCACAGTTCTCATGTGGATTTGCCGTGCTTTCTCACGAGGACCTGCTGGCTGCTGAGGGTCCTCCTGCTCTGAGATCCAACAATGCTCCATTGCATTACTCTTTTCCTGCACGGAGGCTAATACCTACAAGGCTTCTAGATCTTGTTTATTTTTATCCCATTGTATTTTGAAGTTCATGGGAATACTTTGACACCTAGTTTTGTTAGACCGTGAGTTTTTTCATTTGACTTTTGAGTTCTGCTTTTATTGGGGGATTTAGATAAATATTAAAACTGGTGCCACTGTGGTTAACATCTTCTCAGAATTCTCATTTTATTTGTGAGTATACAGTTTTTCATTCATGAGCAGATGTTTATTGAGTGGACTATGGCAGTTCCTCTTATAGACACTACAGGTCAAGCTGTGAATAAAACAGAGTTCCTGGCCTCAAGAAGCATACTTCACATTGGTAGAAGCCAGACATTAAACATGTATACCAGTAAATAAGTGAGAAAATGTCAGGGATAAGTACATTCATTGAAAAAGATAAATAAGGTAATATGCATCCATTCCCCAGTCCATTTGAATATGTATGTATATATGAACAATCTATTAAATTATAATAATATAATTATTTATTATACATGTATGTACATAGTATATGTGTGTATGTGTGTTTCTGCTCAATTGCTTAGTAGAGTCTGGTTCTTTGTGACCCCAAAGACCATAGACTATCATCATCTTCCTGGTCATGGGATTCTCCAGGCAAGAATACTGGAGTGGATTGCCATTTCATTCTGCAGGGGATCTTCCAGACCCAGGAATCGAACCCGGGTCTCCTGCATTGCAGGCAGATTCTTTACCAACTGAACTATGAAGGAAGCTATGTCTCCATGTATTGTATTCCTTTATCCTGACTTTTATCTCATGAATAGACAAACAGGGCAGATTTTATTTCATAGATAACTGGGGAGAAATTTCAGACTCAATAATTATAAGTGACATCTAGTACATTTAAAGCCAGGACTTGAACTAGCATCTTTTGAATCCATATGTGCTCCTCTTTAATTCAGTATTTTGTGTTTTTTCTTAGGACATCAAGGAAAACACCATGATAATACATTTTTAGACCAAAGAATGAGCGTTCTAGTATAAATAGTGAGATATTTGCTACGTGGTGCGAAGTGTGTGGGCAGACACCCAAGTGCAGTTGTGAGGGAAGAAAGAGATCTGTTGGTGGTGGGTGGGCTTGGGGAAGCCCGGTTAGGGAGATGGCATCTGAGTGACCCTTTCGTGTGCAGAGACTGGGGAAATCTCAGGTGGGAGGAGCTGTGTGAAGAAGGACATGTAGGGGAAGTCCTCCCTATGGTTGTAGAATGGGGGGTGGGTGGGCATTCACTCATCCATGCCAGCCCCCAGGTGCCAGGCACTGTGCTGGGGCAGAGACAGAAAGATCAACAGGGCCTTCCTCTCCTGGGGAACCTACTGCTCTCCAACCTGAGACAGAGATGGGATCGGAAGCCCTGAATTTTAGCTCACCTGCAGCATCTGACCAGGGCAGGAAGGCAGCCTAGGAAGGGCAGAGATACTGGCAGCTGGGACTTCAGACCATCTTTTAGCAGGTCCCTTGGTGTTCCTGACCTTGAAAAAAATCAGTTCGGTTGGGGCATATTATGTATGAAAAGCAGTAGAAAAGTGTGTTGAACATTAGGTCCTAGCAGACTTTAAATGTCACGACGAGGAATTTATTTTTAGGTAGTAGTAAAGAGCCCTTGAAAGTTTCTGACGGGAAGACTTGACCTAAGATGCCAGTGCCTTGTCATGGAAATAGCACTGCCTTGACTTCCATGAGTCAAGGATTCAAAAATCAGCACCTCCCCACATGGTCAACAACTGACATGTTGGAGAATTTACGTAAACTCTAGCTTCACTTTCCTGACCTGTGAAAATGGGAATTTATTCATTTGGCTATTCACTGACTCCTTTCTTTTTCCTTCCTTCATTCTTTAGTTAAACTAGTATTTAATAATTATTCACTTTGATCTCAAGTTATGCCATCCAACCCTGTACCCACTGGCCCATGGAGCCCCTGAACACTTGAAACACAGGTAACCTGAGCTGAGTTGTGCTGTAAGTGTAAACTACGGACTCCAAAGTCTTAGAACATAGGAGTATAGGACTATAAAATGCCTCCTTAATAATTTCTATGTTGAATACATGAGGAAAGGAAAATAGTTTGAATATATCAGACTAAATAAAATATCTTTAAAAAATTAATTTCATGGGTTCTTTTAATTTTCTAATATGGTTGTTAAAATTTTAAATGTGGCCGTATTTGTGGCTTGTACTGTAGACTCCAGGCCAGTGCTTCTGCTCTAGATATGGCCACACGGTCCTGAATAATTTAGTGGTAGGAGACAGATAGGAAATAAGTTGATTTAAAATCCTAAATTATATAATTGTAGAACATGAACTAAGTGCTATAAAGAGTCTAAAGGAGAGGCATGCGATGGAGAAGGACTCGGGCTGTGACGGGAGTGATGGGAGAAAAGATAAACGTGTAGTGAGAGGTGGAGAGAAATAGACCGTTTGGGGGGGGGGGTGGTGAGGGAAAAGGGAAGAGGAAGAAGTCCTAAGCCTGTTTTAGAGTCATGGAGACTAATTGCTGGGAAACACGCAAGGCACCGTGTGTGACTTGGAAGAGGACTGTGTGGAGACCGTGGAGCCTGAGAGCGTGGCTGGCAGAGGTGACTAGGGCTGCTCCGGAGGTGGACCTCTCTGCCGTGGATGGCATTCCGATTTTCTTTCTTTATTTTTTCAGATAACCAAGCTTTAATAAAGGTGGTACTTGTGACTTGACATACAATTTCCGTATTTCTTTATTCTAGTCACTCCATTTGACATACTTTTTAAAGCATGAGACACTCAAAATGTGGAGACAGATGAAATATAATCCGTAACAGTGAAAGGTAATCTCAACCATAAACAGGTAAACCCATCAATTATGATTGAAACAGATTCGAGCGACAATGAAACAAGCACATACATGGCGTTCTGGTTTTAAAGCCACCTCAACTCTGTCTGATCTTCAGACAGCTTTTCCTTTGGAAGTTTCTAGATTTTCAGAGCTCTCAGACCTTTCTCTGCCCCTCCTGCGTCTCCCACCACCTTTGTGCTGGTGGCACAGCGGTGCGGTGGCGATGCTTTTGTTTGCCACTTCTGTTAGTTACTGGGGCTTATCTGAGTTATGCGTTTGTCCTCTCTCGGGAGGCTCTGGTTCATTCCTCCCTTTTGGGGTCTTGTAAGTCCTGTTACCACCTGTTTAAACACTTCTTCAGTGGCTGGGAAACCACCCAGTGCCTTCCAAATGCCAAAGGCCCACAGAGAAGTCTATACCTCCAGGGGAGACACCTCCCGTCTCTCTTTCCCTTATTGTCAAGAGGACCACTTTCCCCAATCCTATGGCCTTGGAGGGATGGTTTCCATTCAAGGTTCAGGGTGTGTATCTTTAGTCAATGCTGGGACATGAGGCTCTGGCCAGCTTTCTTGCAGACACTGTCCCTTCCTCTTGGAATATCTGGTCACCTTCCAGTTCCCCAGCCAGCAGACAGCCTTCTTGTGTGGGCAGACTCCCATGACAGCACACCATTGCCACTATGTCCATTTCAGTATTGAGTCTGAACTCTATGCTGACTGACCTTTTCCTGAGACAGAGCAAGTAATGTTGGCAAGAGAGCAGGGGAGAGGTGACTTTATGTGGAAAACAGATGTACACAAACAAGTTAGAACTGATTCGTGGATGGCTGCTTTATTCATTCCGCAGCTGTTTGGTTCATGCTGAGTTTTTTCCATGTAACTAGACGCATGGCAGACTTGGAGATGGGGAAGAAGTATCATGCCTCAAGTTCTTGCCTTCAAGATGTTCTTGGAGTGACAATCCTAATTAAAAAAAATGCAAATGAAATAATTAAAGAAATATATCTAAGCAGAACTTAAGGCACAGATGTTCAGGACGGGGAGAGGTCAGCCACGAATCTGTGGATGAAGTTAACAAGGGTCCTAGATAAAATGAACCAGCATCTGAGTGTAATTTGAATAGGCTGGGACGACAGAGAACGGCACGACCTAAATGGAGTGGGACAGGATGCCTGAGAGAGAACAGTGGGAGAAGGATTGCTCAGGACCCTGCAGTCAATCAGGAAGAATTTTTCTAGGTCTTTTGGTCCAAGTAAAGTAGGAGAGAAGGAGAAGGAACAGTGTTTCCCGCTTACTGCCTCTTTTCAGAGTTAGATACTAGACAATAAGCAATGACATATATAACTCTGGAAATAGTTGCATTTATTGGACATTTCATCTTACTGCACGGTATATGCTGGGACCTAGTTATTTCTGGCTGTAGCAGAGAATGTCAGGTGGCTTTCGCCTTTAAGTGTAGCTTAGTAGCAGCTACAGATAGAGTTCTATTATAGCCAAGAAATGCCTTTAGCTAAAATGGACACTGGTGATCAGAATTCCAAGGACGTCAGCTAGTCCTGAGATATATACTACTACAATGAAGCCCATGCAAAGAAAATACTTTTAATTTATTTTTCCCTTTCTCAGTTGATTTGCCTCCAAGCAAAAGAAGCCCAGAAAAGAAAAGTTATGCTTCAAATGTTGGTATTTCTTTGAGAGTTTAGAACATTTAAATGTATCACTTTTTTTCCCCCCTCTAACAGTTTTATTGAGATATGATTCATATCCCCTACAACTCACTGCAGTTGTAGAGGATGGACGTGTAGACGGGGTTGTGGGGATGAACTGGAAGATTGGGACCGATACATGTAGACTGCCGTGTGTGCATGTCACATGAAGCCAGTGGGCGCCTGCTGCATAGCACAGGGAGCTCAGTGTTCTGTGATGGCCTAGAGGGAAGGGGTGGGGGTGGGGGTGGGGGTGGAAGGGAGGCTCAAGAGGGAAGGATATATGCAAACTTGTAGCTGATTAACTTTGCAGTCCTGCAGAGACTAACACCACGTTGTAAGGCAACTATGCAAGTGAGCAAGCAAAGTCGCTTCAGTCGTGTCCAACTCTTTGTGACCCCATGGACTGTAGCCCACCAGGCTCCTCTGTTCACGGGATTTCCCAGGCAAGAAAATTGGAGTGGGCTGCCATTTCCTTCTACTCCAGGGGATCTTTCCGCCCAGGGATCCATGCTGCGTCTCTTGAATCTCCCACATTGGATAGAAGGTTCTTTACCGTTAGCACCACCTGGGAATATACCAATTAGAAATATAAAATGTACAATACACTGGCCTTTGGAGCAGTCACAGAGCTGTGAAACTGTTATCACAATAAACTGTAGAATATCATCCTCACCAAAAAGAGACCCTGTACCTGTTGAGGTGCGTCTGTTTTCCCTCACTCTTTCTCTTCTTTTCCTACTCTGCAGCAATCACTATGTGACTTCACTGTTTTTGTAGATTTTCCTACTCTGAAAATTTCATATAAATGGAATCATACAGTATACAGTCTTTTGTAGCTTTTTTCACTTAGCATAATGTTTTTGAGGTTTACCTGGGTTATAGCACCTATCGGTACCTTGTTCTTTTTCTTGCTAATAACGGGCCATTATATGGATTATGGCACATTTTATTTACCTGTTCTTCAGGTGATAGGCGTATGGGTTACTTCCACATCTGGGCTTTATGAAGTATGCTGTTATGAATTTTTATGTACACATGAAAATTTTCATAAAATTTTCATGTGGACATGTATTTTTCTCTTGAATGAAATATACATTCAATTCCCACTTTTCATGTGTTGATAGTTACTTTCTGTGAAGTCACCAGCTCTGGGTTAGCAAATACTGGGCTATAGCTTCTAGGGGAAGTACAGGGTTAATTTCCTGCAAGCCGCTGGTCCCAAGACTTTGATCAATCATCCATCAATAGGTAACCTCATTTTATGCATTTCTCTTTAACTGTACATTATTTAACATACATTTCTTACAAATAATTGCTTATATGTAATTCTTTTTATAATAAAATGAGCTGAGAAATGTTTAAATATTTTCCTGACTCTGGGTAAGATGGTACATTTCATTGACTTTTAGCCTTACAATAATGCAGTCCATTGTATTTTTTCCATTGATTATCTTATGAATCCACACAGTCACTTTTCCAGCCTTTCCACAGCTTCATCATGCACTACAGATATTAATTTACCACTTTCTGGAGTGATCTGACATCTGGATCAGTGAATTTTTTCTTCCTTATTCTGGATGTACAATATTGTTGATGGATTAACACCAAACTCATACAGCGAACATCACTATAATGCATGCGTGAATGAAGCTGGTCTAACACATGTATTTTCTCTATAAGGCGCTCCCAGCCTTCCTGTGCTTGCAAACACTATCCAGCCCTTCAACATTACCCTTGGGGGTCATTTGAAGCAATGAAATAACCAACAAAAAGCACACACACAAAAAAAGAATGTGAAACTGAACTGGCCATGAAAAGAACACTTGTTTACAGCGTTAGAGGCAAGAAGGCAGTGTTGCCTTGTTAAGCTCAGCTGAGAACATGTGTGGCAGGTGAAAAATTTTTGACACTCTGCACGTGCCCATGAATTACCACCAAAGCACCACAAGTTTGAATTTGGGGCTTTCAAATAAATATTTGCAAGTAGGTAAGTTTGCAAATGCAGGCTCTCCTGACTGTCTGAAAGAAGAGTGTTCCTATGAAACCTTTCATATGCTGAAATGGCATAAAGCAAAGAAACGATTAGCTTAGAATACATCTTACATTAGAGACACAAAATAGATTGAGTTAAAGCACAGAAGCTCAGAGGCAGTTCCGAGCTATGGCGGCTTGATGCCGAGATGCTGCGTAATTCCTGGCGAAGGGGCTGCTTCGGGGTGCACGCTGGCTTTAAAGCAGGCCAATGCAAAACAAAAGCTGAATGCTATTTTCATTTTTCAGATTTTCCCCTTAAAAGCCAAAATCCCCTTGTGATTTCTTTCAGTTAGTGAAGCAGGTGCTAATGGAGGTCTTTTGCAAAAGCAAACTTCCAAAACGTTGGGATACCGGTACACACCTGTAGATTGCATTTAGTGCTGGAATTGCTGGACCATTTGGTAACTCCATGTTTCACCTTTTAAAGACCTGTCAGGTGGTTTTCCAGTGTTGCTGGTGCCATTTTGCATTCTCACCGGGAGTGGACAGGGCTTCCTGGTTCTCCACATCTTTGCTAATGCCATTCATCACCCGTCTTTTTTATACTAACCATTCTGCAGTCCATGGGGTCGCAGAGTTGGACACGACTGAGTGACTGAGCTGAACTGATTCTAGTGGTTATGAAGTGGTATCTCATTGTGGTTTGTTTGCATTTTCCTGATAGTGATGTCAAGCACTTTTTAATGTTTTTATTCACCATTTCTTCATAGAAATGTCTATTCAGGCCCTTTACTTAACTCTACTTATTTTAATATGATGTAACTGACATACAGCATTGTATTAGTTTAAGGTATATGGCATAATGGCTCAGAGGTTAAAGCGTCTGCCTGCAATGCGCGAGACCTGGGTTCGATCCCTGGGTCGGGAATATTCCCCTGGAGAAGGAAATGGCAACCCACTCCAGTATTCTTGCCTGGAGAATCCCATGGACAGAGGAACCTGGTGGGCTACAGTCCACGGGGTGGCAAAGAGTCGGACACAACTGAGCGACTTCACTTTCACTTTCTTCATGGTATACGGCATAATGATTTAAGTTACATACTTACATACATCCTGAATTACCACAGTAATTTAGGTGTACATCCATTGTCTCATACAGATAAAAAATTAAACCAGCAAAAGTACTTTTGCTATGATAAAACTCTTAGGATTTTCTCATGTAAGAGCTTTCATATATATCATATACCAGTGCTAATAAATCTTGTTATGATACGTTATATCCATAGAACTTACTTATCTCATCACTGGAAGTTTGTACCTTTTGATCTCCTTTGTCACCATGCAATATCAATTATTGTTAAGTTTCCTCACCATACATTTCATCCTCTGACCCATGTATTTTGTAACTGGGAGTGTGTACCTCTTAACTTCCTTCACCTAATTCACCCATCCCCCTACCTGCCTTCTCTCTGGCAACCACCTGTTTGTACTTTTGACTTTGTTTCTTTTCTGTTATGTTTGTTCATTTGTCTTGGTTTTTAGATTCCACCTGTGAGTGAAATAATACAGGATTTATTTTTCCCCATGTAGCATACCTTCTAGGTCTATCCATGTTGTCACAGATGGCAAAATTTCATTCCTTTTTATGACTACCGTCCATTCATTTGTTAATGCACACTTTGGTTGCTTCCATATCTTGGCTATTGCAAATAATCCTGCATTGAACATTGGGCTGCAAATATCATTTCAAATTACTGTTTTTGTTTTCTTTGGAAGCCCAGAAATGGAATAGCTGGATCATATAGTAGCTTTGTTTTTAATTTTTAGGAACCTTGGTACACTTGTTCACAGGCTTTACACTCCACTCCACTGCTTTACACTCCCAACAGTGGGGCACAAGGTCCCCTTTTCTCTCCGTTCTAGCTGACACTTGTTATTTACTGTCTTTTTGAAAGTAGCCATTCCAACAGGTGTGGGGTTTTAGCTCCTTGTGGTTTTGATTTGCATTTCCCTGATGACTAGCAATGTTCAGCGGAGAAGGCAACGGCACCCCACTCCAGTACTCTTGCCTGGAAAATCCCATGGGTGGAGGAGCCTGGTAGGCTGCAGTCCAGTCGGACATGACTGAGCGACTTCACTTTCACTTTTCACTTTCATGCCTTGGAGAAGGAAATGGCAACCCACTCCAGTGTTCTTGCCTGGAGAATCCCAGGGACGGGGGAGCCCGGTGGGCTGCCATCTATGGGGTCACACAGAGTCGGACACGACTGAAGTAACTTAACAGCAGCATCAGTGTTCAGCAACTTTTCACATGATTGTTGTCTATTTGTCTTCTTTGGGGAAAAAATGTCTCTTCAACTCCTGTGCTCATTATTTAATCAAATTTTTATTGTGAGTTGTATGAGTTCTTTATATATTTTGGGTATTAACCTCTTTGATTTGCAAATATCTTCTCCGGTTTGGTAGGTTGTCTTGTTGTTTTGTTGACGGTTTCCTTTTCTATGCAGAAGTCTTTTGTGTGATAATAGTCCCATTGTGTATATTTGTTTCCCTTACCTGAGAATACATATCCAAAAAGATATTTCTCAGACTGATGTCAAAGACTGTACTACCCACATCTTTTTCTAAGCATCACTGCAGCTTCCTTGAGGATGCTGTTTGCCAGATATGTCTTTTCATCCTTTTGGTTTCATTCATATGTATCATTGAATCCAAAGTGTGTGTCCTCCGGACAACATATTGATCTGTCAAATTTTCTCTTTATCCAGTCTTATCCTCTCTATTTTGATTAGACAAAACTTTCACGCTGCTCCCCAGGTGGCACAGTGATAAAGAATCCTCTTGCCAATGCGGGAGACGTGGGTGTGATCTCTGGGTCAGGAAGATGCCCTGGAGCAGAAACTGGTGGCCCTGTGTAGTGTTCTCGCCTGGAAAAGTCCATGGACAGAGGAGCTTGGTGGCCACAGTCCACTGGGTCATGAAGAGTCAGACTCGGCTGAAGGCCTGGGTGGCAGCAGTGCTTTCGCACTGTTGCTAAATAGTTGGGGTTATGTCTACTATTTTAGTTTTTATTTTCTGTATGAATTATGTCCTTTTCTTCTCTTGTTTCTCTCATATCACCTTCTTTTGCATTAGCAGAGTATTTTGTACTGGGCTTTCCTGGTGGTTCAGATAGTAAAGAATCTGCCTACAGTACAGGAGGCCCTTTGCCTTAAGAGAGTATTTTGTATTACACCACTCTAGTTCCTTAAGGGATTTTTCACTGTATTATTTTGCATTATTTATTTAGCGATTGTTTTAGGGTTTACATATACATCCTAACATCAGAATTTACTCGATTTATACTGACTTAATTTTAACCAGATATAGAAATACTTCTCCTATTTAGCTGTCTTCTCCCTATTTTTCGTGCTACTATTATTATATGTATTCTGCCTAGGCATGTCATAAATCCAATGATACACTGTTATAATTGCTGTTTTATGCAATTTTATAAGGAAGCTAGAAATGAAAGAAAGTATGTATTTTAGTGTTTGCTGTAATAACCTTATTTATTCTCTATGGTTCTTAACATTAACTCCTGTGGATTTGACTTGCAACCTTATGATATAGATTTGGTCCCACCTACCTCCTTTGTGCTATTATTATCCTCTATACTATATTTCTATGTATTACTGACCCGACTATATAGATATATACATGTGATTATATATATATGTTTTTAATTTTCTAAGAGAAAAAAGGAGACACATGCATTTGTGTTGTCTCTTATAATTATATAATTACCTTTCCTGGTGCTCTTTGTTTCTTTTTGTGAAATTCAAATTATTGTCTCATGTCTTTTGCTTTCAGGTAGAACTCCCTTTAGTATTCCCAAGGCAATGGCACCCCACTCCAGTACTCTTGCCTGGAAAATCCCGTGGACGGAGGAGCCTGGTAGGCTGCAGTCCATGGGGTCGCTAGGAGTCGGACACGACTGAGCGACTTCACTTTGACTTTTCACTTTCATGCATTGGAGAAGGAAATGGCAACCCACTCCAGTGTTCTTGCCTGGAGAATCCCAGGGACGGGGGAGCCTGCTGGGCTGCCGTCTATGGGGTCGCACAGAGTCGGACACGACTGAAGCGACTTAGCAGTAGTGTGAATCTGCTAGTAACAAATTCAGTTTTTAAAAAAATCTCTGGATGCCTTTATTTGACCTTAAATTTTGAAAGGATGTTTTGCTGGACATAAGATTCTTGGTCGGTAGATTTTTTTTTTCTTTCAGCCTTCTGAGTATGTCATCACACTGTCTTCTGATCTTCACTGTTTCTGATGAGAAATCATCTGTTTATCTTGTTGTGGTTGCCTTGTGTGTGGTGAGCTGCGTTTCTTTGTTGCTTCAAAAATTTCTGTTTTTGGCTTTCAGTGTTTTTGTACTATGATGTATTGTGATGCAGATCATTTTCTGCTTATCCTACTTGAGTTTTGTTAAACTTCTTGGAAGTGTATGCGAATATTTTTCTTTAAATTTGGGAAGTTTTCAATCAATATTTTTTTAATATGTTTTTCTCCTCCATTCTCTTTCTATTCTCCTGGTATTATAATTAAGTGCATATGTTGGTGTGATTAATGGTGTTCTACATTTCTCTAGGATAGTCTTCATTTTTTTTTTTCATTCTTGTTTTTCTTTCTTTTCTGAATTGCATAATCTCTATTTTTTTTTTTTTCGGTCTTCAAAACCAGTGATTCTTTCTTATGCAAGCTCAAAACTACTGATGAGTCTCTCTAATGAAGTTTTAATTTCAGTCACTGTACTTTTTAACTCCAGAATATCCATTTTATTTTTCATTATTTCTATTTCTTTAGTGATATTCTCTATTTTACAGCATATTGGCATCATACATTCCATTATTTAAGTATGATTCCCTTTAATTCTCTGAACACATCAGTAATTGAAATCTATGGTGTTGTTTTGAAGTCTTTGCCAGATAAACTTAATATCTGGACCATCTTTTTGTTGTCTTTTTTTCCCTTGTATATGTGTTACATTTTTCTTCTTTTTTTTTGCCTACTTTGTAATTTTTATTGTTGTTGGAAACTGGATATTTTAGGTAATGTAGCAATGTTGGAAACTGATTCTCCCACTCTCTTGAACTTGTTTTTGTTGTAGATTGCTTATTTATTTGTCCAGTGTCTTTACTAGATTATTTTAATTATATCCCTTTCCCCAACTATATGTAGTTGCAGATTGCTCAGAGGAACATCCTTAGGAGAGTGCACAGTCATTGTGGGCTGACGGTGGGTTTTGCAGGACTCCAGTGGACTGTCTCTTTCCCTGGTCTCCTCTGTTAAGCTGTCTCCCTCTACTGGAATCATACCTAGCTCTTAGGCTCTGCTTGTTGCTGGATGATTGCTCTGTTGTTTCTACCAGTACTCTAAGATATAAATGCTGATCTGATTAAATTTAGTCCCTTTTGTATCATTCGTTTTTAAGGCAAGTCTTTGCAGTTTGTTCTGACAATGAGAAGGCTGGCCTTAGCTGTCTCTTTCTCTGGTTCTCTCTGGTAAACTAGCTTGTTGCTCTGATGGAGCCATCGGCTATTTCTTAATTGCTTACCACCAAAACCACCATTGCTCTTGAGAGCATCCTTATGCTTAAACCTTCCCACACTCTATTCAAACACAGTCTGTTCCTCTGGGGAGAGCTTAGCAGCTCTCTGTTCTTATAGTACCTCATTTCCCCTCTGTTTTTATGGAAAAATCTCTGAGCCACTGCTTTTCTCAGAGCGACTGCTCTGCTTCATTATCTGGGCTGAGGTGGCAGCCTCTGGTCTTCTTAGCTTGTTTCCCAGGCACAGAACCTTTGTCTGACAAGCAAACTGGGGCACATCAGATCACGGTTCCAATATTCTGGACCAGCTGTGTGGGGGATGGAGCTTCTGTCCTACGAATAAGAGTGAAGGGAGAGAGTACCTGATCTCTGGGTTGCTTTGCTGGGAATTTAGTTTCTGCATCTTGGAGCTGAAGGGGATGCAGTTCAGGTTAGTGGCCTGCTCTTCCTAATATCTCCTAACTGGGAGCTGATGGGAAAGGAAGCCCTAATTTCTTGACCACACACAGTGGAGTGGAGCTGCCATCATGCTGAGCTGGGGAGTCCAGAGGGAGAGCAAGGGTTGTCTCTGTAGTGCCATGGAACTTTCACTGTTCTTACTTAGAGTTAGTATGTTTTCCTGAAAAAATATTTTAATGTGGTATTTACTTTTAGGATAATTTTCAAAGACTTTGAATAATTTTTTAAACAAATAACTTGCACCATTTATAGCTGTTTTGCTGGGGAACAATGTCACAGGCTTCCTCACTCTGACGTTCTGAAACAAAAGTCTTTCTCTTAGGCTTTTTACATTTACCTAAAGAAGAATGAAGCCTGGCTTGGAGAATTTTGAGCATTACTTTACTAGCATGTGAGATGAGTGCAATTTGAGTGAGATGAGATCAAATTGCCAACATCTGCTGGATCATGGAAAAAGCAAGAGAGTTCCAGAAAAACATCTACTTCTGCTTTATTGACTATGCCAAAGCCTTTGACTGTGTGGATCATAATAAACTGTGGAAAATTCTTCAAGAGATGGGAATACCAGACCACCTGATCTACCTCTTGAGAAATTTGTATGCAGGTCAGGAAGCAACAGTTAGAACTGGACATGGAACAACAGACTGGTTCCAAATAGGAAAAGGAGTTCGTCAAGGCTGTATATTGTCACCCTGCTTATTTAACTTATATGCAGAGTACATCATGAGAAATGCTGGACTGGAAGAAGCACAAGCTGGAATCAAGATTGCCGGGAGAAATATCAATAACCTCAGATATGCAGATGACACCACCCTTATGGCAGAAAGTGAAGAGGAACTCAAAAGCCTCTTGATGAAAGTGGAAGTGGAGAGTGAAAAAGTTGGCTTAAAGCTCAACATTCAGAAAACGAAGATTATGGCATCCGGTCCCATCTCTTCATGGGAAATAGATGGGGAAACAGTGGAAACAGTGTCAGACTTTATTTTTTTGGGCTCCAAAATCACTGCAGATGGTGACTGCAGCCATGAAATTAAAAGACATTTACTCCTTGGAAGGAAAGTTATGACCAACCTAGATAGCATATTCAAAAGCAGAGACATTACTTTGCCAACAAAGGTCCGTCTAGTCAAGGCTATGGTTTTTCCTGTGGTCATGTATGGATGTGAGAGTTGGACTGTGAAGAAGGCTGAGCACCGAAGAATTGATGCTTTTGAACTGTGGTGTTGGAGAAGACTCTTGAGAGTCCCTTGGACTGCAAGGAGATCCAACCAGTCCATTCTGAAGGAGATCAGCCCTGGGATTTCTTTGGAAGGAATGATGCTAAAGCTGAAACTCCAGTCCTTTGGCCACCTCATGCGAAGAGTTGACTCATTGGAAAAGACTCTGATGCTGGGAGGGATTGGGGGCAGGAGGAGAAGGGGACGACAGAGGATGAGATGGCTGGATGGCATCACTGACTCGATGGACGTGAGTCTGGGTGAACTCCGGGAGCTGGTGATGGACAGGGAGGCCTGGCGTGCTGCGATTCATGGGGTCACAAAGAGTTGGACACGACTGAGCGAGTGAACTGAACTGAAAGAAGAATGAAGACAGTTATTTGAATGGAGTGGAAAAAAAAAAGCTTATGATAAAATAAAATGGAATTTCAAAACTAGATTTTTGGCTGTCAGTCAGGGTTTTTCATGAGGTTGGAATTCTTCAGAAAACTTCTTAACTTTGTGAAATGCTTTGAATAAGTGGTCTTAGGATGTTCCAGACGCTTTTTTTTTCTTTCAGTCATGTGGACACTGCATTGAAAAAGTCAGACCGAATATTTGCCTTCTGATTGAAATCCATATTTTATAAAAACAATCTTGGATTCCCCTTTATTTACTTAGTAGCTTAGGGCCATTCTCAATTTGTTAAGTCAGAAACTTTAAATGTGATCTCTGACATCAGTTCATCAACCTTTATGGAATTTCTCCCCTGAGCTATAGAACAGCAGGGCTTTTGGGACAGTGAGAGACTCCAGTAACAATGATGTGATCTGTAGTTGCAAGCAGCATTTAATCTAGGATCTAGATAGCCAGGAATACACAACTAAATTCTGGTACATTCCAGGACCTTGGTTAATGTTGAGATTCTCTCTGGATAGTTGCATCTCCACTGGGGTCATTCGAGGAATCAGAGTTGGTGACATTGTGTAAGTTACATTGACCCCCTTAGTAAAATATCCCATAAAAGATGTCCTATGGACCTCAAAAAGCTGCCCGACTTCTCAGGGCATAACAGCCCTTGTATGATCAGACACCTAAACTTTCTTGGTCCCTCTTCTGTAATGATGGCATAACTGCCTTCCATGATATCTTCTTGCATAACAGTTGGTTCTCTGCTTGTCTTATTCTTTGATTCTTGTCTATGATGGTATGAATGAGATTGAATAGAAATCTAAGAATCTCATGAGATTGATACAGCAGAGCAGAAATCTAAGAATGCATATTAAAACCATGATGAAATGACCATACCTTTTGGGAAAATGTTCCCCTAGTTGAAACCTCAAGTTAGTTTACAAATTGTTGAAAACTCTGGTTCTCTTCCTGGCCAGCTTCCTGGCTGACCATAGGCTTCCTTGTGTTACCTGTCTTCCTGTTTTGTCTTTTTATGGCATGCAATTTAGTAATCCCACAAACCAACCTTCAACTCCTGTGTTCATTCAATAAACACCTGCATGTCCTACTGTGTGGCAAGCATTGTACTAGGACCTGAGGCCCCGGTATTAATGAAAAAATTTCCTTAACTTTAGCTATTTCCTTGTTCCTTTTGAGGGGAACAAATATGAAAAAAATACATGTCAGAATTCAGTGTTCTATTATAAAAGAGGCATATACGGGACACATGGAAGACCCCAAGGCCCCTGTCAACTTCTTCAGGATGGGAGACAGAAGAAGCTTCATCTCAAGAAAGTGATGGTTAAACTGAGCCATGATAAAGGTTTTGGGTAGACCAGATTAGATAAGCAATGATGAAGAAGGATGTACCAGGCAAGAGAAGACTTGAAGATGAAAATCCACACAAATAGGCTCATTTACATGACTGGTCTTTTAAGCTTACCTAATTGGGAGAGCATGGTTCCAACAGGAGACTGTATTTCTTTGATTATAATGTTTTCCTTTCATTTTGTGCCTGCTTTCTCCAGTTCCCCTGGTCTCAACCTCTTTAATAACAGAGAGTGGAGTTTTATTCTTCTAGCACAGCATCGCACATATTTAGGGGGTCCTGAAAAATGTGTTGAATGAATGAATACCATAAACCCACTAGTCATTATCCAGTTTAAGGGCTGTTCTTTGCCTTGGAAACTCGATCTGAATACACTTCATACAATGATGGCAGCCCCTTTCTGTAGGGATGTCTCCACCTTAGAGCTCCAGGGAGACAGGGACTAGTTCCTGAGCCCAGGTTCAGCTGGTGATTTTGCTAGAAGTGGCGTAAGGGATGCACAGATTGTAAATAGGTGTGGATTGTGAGTTAAGCTTTAGCTTATGATCGTGTGCTTCATTTTAAGAAAAATGAGATGCTTGAGCCCATATTATGCATAAGTAGGTAAAAATGGGCAATCCAAGCAACCACTCTCACCTTGACAACCTTCTCCTTTTGTCCCTTTAAACATCAGACCAATATTCCCTGACACAGAGTGGGAAAGTGTCAGTTAGGGCTCTCAATCCTCCCGGGCTGTCCACTGCTCACTCACTGGGCTAGACCCCTTCAGCAACTCCCTGATTTGTGTTTCCTGGTCTTCTTGGCTCTGCCCCATCATGGGCCTGGGGCATGTCCTGGGCCTGCTTAGAGACACAGATGCCAGGAAACCAAGTCTCCCCTTTCTTGCCTGGTTCAGTCAGCTCCACAGCAGACCACACAAAGGGGTTCAAGTGTCTATGACTTCTTTTTGTTTTTAAAAGCTTTTCTTTTTTAATTTTTTGTAAATTAAAAAAAATTTTGGGCCATGCCTTATGTCATGCAGAATCTTAGTTCCCCGACCGGGAATTGAACCCATGCCCCCTACAGTGGAAGTGTGGAGTCCTAACCACTGGACCTCTAGGGAAGTCCCTCTTTGAATTTTTACTGATGAGGAAACTCAAAGCACCTCAGCTTGAAGTGCTCAGCAGGGATACACTTGGTGGGTCCAGCCTCAGAACCTACCCAGGTGTCCTGAGGTTTGTGCCTCGCTGGGAGAGACCCCTTTTGGGAGGCCCATCCTCTCTCCATAGAATCCATTTCCTTTCATGGACTCCCCACCCTCACGTCTAGCAATACATTTCCTTAAATCTCACTTTTAAAATGTGATATTGGTCTTGGATAGATTCTAAGATTTAATTTATGCTACCATTCCCAGGTGGCTCAGTGGTAAAGAATCTGCCTGCCAATGCAGGAGATGCGGATTCAGTCTCTGGGTTGAGAAGATCCCCTGGAGAAGGAAATGGCAACCCACTCCAGTATTCTTGCCTGGGAAATCTCATGGACAGAGGAGCCTGGCAAGCTACAGTCCATGGAGTCTCAAAGAGTTGTACGTGACTGAGCACGCTCGCAAGGTCAAGCTAATAAATGGCTATAGGTAGGATTCCAAATCTCAGAGACTTTTATGGAGTCTCTCCCTTCCCCCAACTCTGAACTGCACTCCAGCCTCCGGGAACACACCCACACACACTCACACACACACACACACTCACACTCCTCCCAAGACTGAGTGCAAATGGTCAGTGCTATTGCCAATAGATGGCTTAAGAAGGAAAGTGTTCGTTTTTTAACTGCCACAAAATACGCAAGGCAGTGCTCTCCATCACTCTGGACATCTTACTGTTGTGCAGAAAAATACAGAATTCCCTTTCTCTGTGCCACCCCACCTTCATCCTTGTCGCCATGCCATTTTAAATTGCATTCTTTGGGGTCTGCCAGGAATAGGAGAAGGGGCTTTTGTGAGGCCAGATACTCACCCATGGCTGCTCTTTTAACAAAGAGATGCTTTGCTCCTACCATTCCATTAAGGAATAGATTAACTCCTTATCTGAGAATCCTCTTTACCCTCAATTTCTAACTAGGCATGAGGGGAGCCCGTGAATTAATCTTCCCCTTGCAGAATATAGGTAATTGATGACCTGTGGGCACAATCTCCAGGTCACATGGTCTGACAAAGGATTTATTTTTTCCCAAATCATTATTCATTTTCATGAAGTCTTACAGAGGAATAAAAATCAAGCTGGATTTAAGTATTTTGTGCAGCAGTTAATGAATCACCTGTCTTGAAGAAAAGGAAAATGATGCAAACTCTCCTGGAAAATTCAGCCAGCATGGTCACCATAGCTTTATGATAGACTCAAGTTCATTATGATAAATATTGGATTCCTTAAAGAAATCTTTAAAAAAAAAATCTTGAACATGGGGCCACGTATCCTGGTGAGGCTAAAGTGTGTCAAAGCAGAGCTGAATGCCAAATGATAATTTCTGCTAAATAATTCAGGCCCTGTGAACTCTGGTATTTTACTTACTTTGATGCATGATACAGATGCAACGAGAGAACCTTTTCCTCCTGGAACCAGATCCATTGTGTTCTCACCATTGTGGGCCTTGTTTTTCTGCAGGTAGCTCATATTCACCCCTCTGTGCGGTGTTGCTAGTGCCTGGCAGTCGTGGTCCCTATTAAATAGAGGTTGAACTTGGTCACTGAGGAAGTTTTGGTGATGTTTATCATGTAGGAAATAATAGATTGCAGAGCAAGGGCAAAACAGACATTTCAAGAAAAAGGAAGAGGCTACTTCTTTCCAAGGCTGAGAATTTACTTATGGCCAAAAAAAAAAAAAAAAAGAAATGAGAAACAGAGAGTAGACTAGTAAACTCTTGCTTAATTGAACAACTATTGCATCAGCTTTAAGATGCCTTTTGAAAAATGATGAGCAGTGAAGTGACTGCGCAGAGATACTATTTATAAGGAAAAAATCTTGAGCTCATCTGATTGATGACCACAAAATTTTCAACGATATAGAGCATAAAGCCATTGACTAAAATTGTGTCAAATGAGGAGATAGTTTGATGAACATGGAGAAAGTACAGATAAGCACTGTGTAGAATGGATCAAAAACTAGCCAATAATTAACTAAGAATATAATCGGTTCTCAGAGAAGGAAATGGCACCCCACTCCAGTACTCTTGCCTGGAAAATTCCATGGGTGGAGGAGCCTGGTAGGCTACAGTCCATGGGGTCACAAAGAGTCAGACACAACCGAGTGACTTCACGTTCTTTCTTTCTATAGTTCCTTTTGGAGAAGGAAATGGCAACCCGCTTCAGTGTTCTTTCCTGGAGAATCCCATGGATGGAGGGGCCTGGTGGGTTACAGTCTATGGGGTTGCAAAGAGTCGGACACAACTAAGCAAATAACCACACACACACACACACACACAATCAGTTCTAGTCTGATAACATTAATGATCAGGCCAAAATTAAAATGATTTAATAGTAGAACCTAATATGTGTTGATTACTATTTCCAGGCATTGGATTAACTCCTGTTATATGGATTGACTATTTCAATCTTCTCAACAATATTAACTAACTTGCCCAATGAATATTAACCAATTTTTTGATAGTTAATATTAACAATACTAAGTATAAAACCCTCATTTTATAATGAAGTTACATGACATAATGTGGGTAAACTAAGTTTTCGTCTCTAAATCCCACATGGAATAATACTCAATGCAATGCTTTAAAAAGAAAGAAAAAAGACAGGAAAAAGACTCATGTGAGTTTCATGTGCAACAGAACGGAGTGGAACAAAGACATTGGAAGCCTTGGGGTGCTCTAATATTCTTTCGATCTCTCTCTCTCTCACACACAGGGAAATGATGCTGATATGGTGGATAAAAACAAATGCTGTACCCTCTGTAACATGTCCTTCACCTCCGCGGTGGTGGCTGACTCACATTATCAAGGCAAAATCCACGCCAAAAGGTTAAAACTGTTGCTAGGAGAGAAAACCCCGTTAAAGACCACAGGTAGGTGTCTGAATGGTGGTGGTGGGGAGACCCCGACCTCCAGTGCCTGGCCCGTGCATCAGGCTGCCTCTTCAGGGGTGGCTGCCAGATCAGAGTGGATGCCCTTCAAAGCTAAAGGGATGGGCAGGTCGCCCAGTGGAACTTGCAGTTGTAAGACTATTAAATCCAGGTGCTGGTCCTCTCAACTTGGCCCCTTCAGATATGTGATTCAGCAGTTTGCATCTTTTGTTTCTATCCTGCAAGATGTTGCCTATCATATTTATTATATGTTATGTAAGGTTATCTATTATGTAAGGAATGCTGTCTTTTCTGACTTTGGTCTGTAATCAGCAGAGGTGACGGATAGTGTACTGTTTATTATTGATTCCCTCCTGCAGACTGGTTCATCTGTACCATTTTTTGTCTTTAGAAACACTTTTATTTGCTGACAACCATGGTGTGCCTTCTCCCCACCCACCCCACCCCAGGTAACATTCCAGTCATCTTCTTGGGGGATTTTGTGATTCAAGCCTATTAACTTTCACGATAAAAGGTTTAAATATCAGTCATAGAGTGTTTGACCTTCTAATTATTCAGAAGTAACAAAAAATTTCTTCAGAAGTCTATCCAATCATAGAACTGAAATACTATCATTGTTTAATGAGGACAGACTATTAGGGCAAGATTTACATGGTAGCAAAGATGTTACTAGAATAGGTGATAATCTCAAGAAGTTGAGGGTATATTTCATGATGTCGACATTTTCAGTGCAATTACAATGGAGCTGTGCATTGGAGCTGCCTGCCTAATGAATCATGCATAAATCGTGGGTGTAATTATTTTTTAAATGGTATTTTGGAAATTGAAGAGAATCTAAAACAATACTTGGCTTTTATTCTCACCGGTGTTTTTCTTAAGAAAAATATCTGCTTTTACCTAAAGACTAGTAGGGAATCTTTTCACTGTATTTTTCTACTTACTTGAACTGAAGAATATTGTTTTTGTAAAGGTAGCTGTGACATTCAGATATAGGATGGCTGGAAAGCACTTGGAATTGGAAGAAAGCTCAGCTTGATTGAGGTACACTGTCTGTATTGACATTTGATAAGCAGGCACTTGGTTGAAACTCCTGATTTTTGCTCTCTGAAAGGTTGGATACTCACCTTGTAACCTACTCCCCCTCAAATCTCTTAAAATAGACACTTCAAAGAAACAGCCACTGGAAAATTTTTACCTGTTCTCCATGAATGAGTAACTAGCCCATTTGTTCTCCCTGCCTAAGCAGAGTATTGCTGTTAAATTTAATTTTGGAGGTAGTGATGGAAGAGGAGAGGCTCTGTCTTCGTTTATCACATCAATTAGCAAGTGGGAGTTATTATTTCTGTAAAGAAGAATCACCACCTGGCAAAAAATAGGTCTTTGTGAATTTCAACACATCCTTCAGATAGCCAAGCACCATTTTGTCTCTCTGAGTTACCCTCAAAGCTGGTAAATATAACTTGGGGGTAATTTGTTAGTTGCCGTCTATATGTTCCAAGGGGAAACAATCTAAAATATGGAAACTGCAGTGTATACTTAATGACTTAGTTCTGGAGTTCACAGAGCTGTCCCAGTCCTCACTGTGACAGACATCGAGTTGCTGGGTGGGGAGCGGGGACTAGGGGTGGGTTGGGGGGTAGGGAGCACTCACAGCACTTAGCTCGGGCTGGGGAAAGAGATGTCGTTTTCTTTTCCCAGCATCTCCATTTCTCATCTAGCTTCGGGTCCCGAAGCTGCACATCCCCTTTCTGCAGCTTCACGTCTCATCCATTCTCCTCCAAAGCTGCTTTGAGCAGAAAGGATCTTAGAATGTGTTAACTCCAGACAGAATTGAAGAGCCTGGGGAGCTACATTGGTTCCCTGGGCTGACATTGATGTTGACCCAACTGCCATCAGGGAGCAAATGAAACAAATTATCCTCCTAGAGGGAGGTGAGTCATTAGGTATACGTGTAAGCAGAGGGCAGGCATTGTTTCCCAGGGCACAGGACAAGGATGGAGGGCCTGGGAGGAGGGTGGACTCCAGTGGTGGGGATTCGGAGTACCAAGATCATCCTGAGACTAAGCAGGGTACCAGCATCAGGAGAGTCAGGCAAATGGTAGCAGAGCCCTGGCTGCAGTCCTGAGGTTCTGGGGAAAGGAAAGACTGTTAAGAGCATGGCAGAAAGGTTAGTTGCTCAGTTGTGTCCAACTCTTTGCAACTCCGTGGGCGGTAGCCTGCCAGGCTCCTCTGTCCATGGGATTCTCCAGGCAAGAATACTGGAGTGGGTTGCCATTTCCTCCTCTAGGGGATCTCTCCGACCCAAGTATTAAACCTGGGTTTCCCACATTACAGGCAGATTCTTTACCATCTGAGCCACCGGGGAAATCCAAGAGCATGGCAAGGCACAATCATTTTCAACAAGAGCCCTGGGCTGGAAACCATACAGGAACATAGCAAGAACCTGGCTCCCATATCTAGGTTAGAGGTTGAGGCTTGGTCTCTAGCACAAATTCAGTTACTGCAAATAGAGGATAAGGACCAAGAGGCAGCAGAAAAGAATACTCAGGACACGGACTTCCTCCTTCAGATCCTTGAATGGCATCAGGACAGCCTTTACTGCCTGTAGCTGAACCCAGCAGCACTGCCTGAAGCTGTGGCTGGGGCTGCCCTCTGCCCATCTAGGAACTGCTCTGTCTAATCCACCAGGGTGGCTGGACATCACTTCTACAATGAAAACAGAAGGAAAACACAGAACATTAAAAACCCAGCCAACTGAACTCAGAAGCAATCTCCCTCCTCAGGTAGGTTCCTGGAGATTCCCCTCCATAAGTAACAGGCTCCTGAATGGTGGTGACTTCTGAGTGGGAATAACTGAATAAAGCATGATTCATTACTTCGCAGAGCTATTCTATGTGGTGAAGGTGAGCAGTTGGTGTCTGGGAACCATCACCTTTCCTCCTACTCAGGATGCACTTTTATCAGACATCAGCTGAGGATCCTGCAGAATTAGTTGGTGTTTGAGTTGCTTTTTTCAAATGGGTGTGTGTTTACTAGGATGTCTGAAATGCTTGGAGGCGCCACTAAGGACAAAACCCAGTGTGTTTTGGAATCTCTGCTCTAGTTCATGCTTTTCTTTCTGTAAGATGAGAACATGAGGAGACTACAAACTCACCATGTTCTCCAAGGGTCGACAGACCTTAGTGTAGAGGTCTTGCCTAGATCGGAGGCTAGGTAGAGGCTGCCCTGGTCATGTCACTGCCACATTGTGGGAAGCTTCTGGAGGTGACCCAGAGAATAGAGGCCAGCAGTGAAGAGCATGGGGATCCTCTCACTGGAGGAGGAGGAAAGGAAGTGATGCTGTTGAGCATGGAATAGAGATTACTGGGAAGGCTGTCATGGGAAAGAGAGAATGCTTCTGTGTGTGCGTGTGAATGTGCATCATGCATGTGTGTGCTTGGGTTTAAAAGATATGAGTAGGTAGAAATTAGGGGTCTAGATCTGAGCTCTGGTAAGTATCACATATTCAGAGATATTTGTTTTTATTTTTTGGCCATGACATGCAGCTTGTGGGGTCCCTGACCAGGGATTGAACCTGGGTCCTTTGCGTTGGAAGTGAAGAGCCTTAACCCCTGGACACCAGGGAAATCTGAGTATTCAGAGACACTTAGAGGTGGAATGTGTGTCCAGAGATGAGGGGCTGCTGAAGCAGAGGCTGGGACACTTGGCAGGGCACTTCCTGAGGGGGGTTCTACCATCGTAACATTAGCCCAGAGGACGTTTTAAGTTGCTAGATTACATGGTCAGCCTAGACGGCATTTTCAGTGCTCCCCAGGTCCCCCAGCTCCTGCACTCCTCCCCTCTCCTGGGCCAGTCCCCCCGCTCTGTTCAGAGAACTCACTCCAGAAAGGTCCATCTCCAAGCAGACCCAAACCATGTCCCCTTGAAGCATAAAACAAAAACTTTCAACTACAGGTATTTCCCACTGTCTGCCATTAATCAAAGTGAGATTTGAGATCACCCATACTGTCAGCAATATGTGAACCGTGAACTTCCTGATGTTCAAGCTGGTTTTAGAAAAGGCAGAGGAACCAGAGATCAAACATCCACTGGATCATAGAAAAAGCAAGAGAGTTCCAGAAAAACATCTATTTCTGCTTTATTGACTATGCCAAAGCCTTTGACTGTGTGGATCACAAGAAACTGTGGAAAATTCTTCAAGAGATGGGAATACCAGACCACCTGATCTACCTCTTGAGAAATTTGTATGCAGGTCAGGAAGCAACAGTTAGAACTGGACATGGAACAACAGACTGGTTCCAAATAGGAAAAGGAGTATGTTAAGGCTGTATATTGTCACCCTGTTTATATAACTTATGTGCAGAGTACATCATGAGAAATGCTGGACTGGAAGAAACACAAGCTGGAATCAAGATTGCTGGGAGAAATATCAATAACCTCAGATATGCAGATGACACCACCCTTATGGCAGAAAGTGAAGAGGAACTCAAAAGCCTCTTGATGAAAGTGGAAGTGGAGAGTGCAAAAGTTGACTTAAAGCTCAACATTCAGAAAACAAAGATCATGGCATCCGATCCCATCACTTCATGGGAAATAGATGGGGAAACAGTGGAAACAGTGTCAGACTTTATTTTTTTGGGCTCCAAAATCACTGCAGATGGTGACTGCAGCCATGAAATTAAAAGATGCTTACTCCTTGGAAGGAAAGTTATGACCAACCTAGATAGCATATTCAAAAGCAGAGACATTACTTTGCCAACAAAGGTCCGTCTAGTCAAGGCTATGGTTTTTCCTGTGGTCATGTATGGATGTGAGAGTTGGACTGTGAAGAAGGCTGAGCACCGAAAAATTGATGCTTTTGAACTGTGGTGTTGGAGAAGACTCTTGAGAGTCCCTTGGACTGCAAGGAGATCCAACCAGTCCATTCTGAAGGAGATCAGCCCTGGGTGTTCTTTGGAAGGAATGATGCTAAAGCTGAAAGTCCAGTACTTTGGCTACCTCATGCGAAGAGTTGACTCTTTGGAAAAGACTCTGATGCTGGGAGGGATTGGGGGCAGGAGGAGAAGGGGACGACAGAGGATGAGATGGCTGGATGGCATCACTGACTCGATGGATGTTAGTTTGAGTGAACTCCGGGAGCTGGTGATGGACAGGGAGGCCTGGTGTGCTGCGATTCATGGGGTCGCAGAGTCGGACATGACTGAGTGACTGATCTGATCTGATATGATACTCTATCAATATCAGTTCAGTGGCTCAGTCATGTCTCACTCTTTGCGACCCCATGGACTGCAGCACACCAGGCCTCCCTGTCCATCACCAACTCCTGGAGTTTACTCAGACTCATGTCCACAGAGTTGGTGATGCCATCCAACCATCTCATCCTCTGTTGCCCCTTCTCCTCCCACCTTCAATCTTTCCCAGCATCAGGGGCTTTTCAAATGAGTCAGTTCTTCACATCAGGTGGCCAAAGTATTGGAGTTTCAGCTTCAGCATCAGTCCTGCCAATGCATATTCAGGACTGATTTCCTTTAGGAAATTTGAATTCCCTAATTCCTGATTTCCTGCCAGTCAGGAAGGACTGGTTGGATCTCCTTGCAGTCCAAGGGACTCTCAAGAGTCTTCTCCAACATCACAGTTCAAAAGCATCAATTCTTTGGTGCTCAGCTTTCTTTATGGTCCGATCTCATATCCAAACATGACTACTGGAAAAACCATAGCTTTGACTAGACGGACCTTTGTTGGCAAAGTAATGTCTCTTCTTTTTAATAAGCTTTCTAGGCTGGTCATTGGAGAAGGCAATGGCACCCCACTCCAGTACTCTTGCCTGGAAAATCCCATGGACAGAGGAGCCTGGTGGACTGCAGTCCATGGGGTCACTAAGAGTCGGACACGAGTGAGCGACTTCACTTTTACTTTTCACTTTCATGCATTGGAGAAGGAAACAGCAACCCACTCCAGTGTTCTTGCCTGGAGAATTCCAGGGATGGGGGAGGCTGGTGGGCTGCCATCTATGGGGTCTCACTTAGCAGCAGCAGCAGCAGGTTGGTCATAACTTTTCTTCCAAGGAACAAGCATCTTTTAATTTCATGGCTGCAGTCATTATCTGCAGTGATTTTGGAGCCCCCCAAAATAAAATCTGTCACTGTTTCCACTTTTTCCACATCTATTTGCCATGAAGTGATGGGACTGGATGCCATGATTAGCCAACTTTTTCAGTCTCCTCTTTCACTTTCATCAAGAGGCTCTTTAGTTCTTCTTTGCTTTCTGCCATAAGGGTGGTGTTATCTGCATATCTGAGGTTATTGATATTTCTCCCAGCTATCTTGATTCCAGCTCGGGCTTCATCCAGTCCGGCATTTCTCATGATGTCTCTGCATGTCAGTTAAATAAGCAGGGTAAAAATATACAGTCTTGACATACTCCTTTCCCGATTTGGAACCAGTCTGTTGTTCCATGTCCAGTTCTAACTGTTGCTTCTTGACCTGGATACAGATTTCTCAGGAGGCAGGTCAGGTGGTCTGGTATTCCCATCTCTTTCAGAATTTTCAACAGTTTGTTGTGATCCACACAATCAAAGCCTTTGGCATAGTCAATAAAGCAGAAGTAGATGTTTTTCTGGAACTCTCTTGTTTTTTCGATGATCAGCGGATGTTGGCAGTTTGATCTCTGGTTCCTCTGCCTTTTCTAAATCTAACTTGAACATCTGGAAGTTCACAGTTCATGTACTGTTGAAGCCTGGCTTGGATAATTTTGAGCATTACTTTACTAGTGTGTGAGATGAGTGCAATTGTGTGGTAGTTTGAGCATTCTTTGGCATTGCCTTTCTTTGGGATTGAAATGAAAACTGACCTTTTCCAGTCCTGTGGCCACTGCTGAGTTTTTCAAATTTGCTGGCATACTTAGTGCAGCACTTTGACAGCATCAGCTTTTAGGATTTGAAATAGCTCAACTGGAATTCCATCACCTCCACTTGCTTTGTTTGTAGTGATGTTTCCTAAGGCCCACTTGACTTTGCATTCCAGGATGTCTGTCTCTAAGTGAGTGATCACACCATGGTGATTATGTGGGTCATGAAGATCTTTTTTGTATAGTTCTTCTGTGAATTCTTACCACCTCTTAATATCTTCTGCTTCTGTTAGGTCCATACCATTTCTGTCCTTTATTGAGCCCATCTTTGCATGAAATGTTCCCTTGGTATCTCTAATTTTCTTGAAGAGATCTCTAGTCTTTCCCATTCTCTTATTTTCTTCTGTTTCTTTGCACTGATCACTGAGGAAGCCTTTCTTATCTCGCCTTGCTATTCTTTGGAACTCTGCATTCAGATGGACAGTCTTTCCTTTTCTCCTTTGCCTTTCTCTTCTTTTCACAGCTATTTGTAAGGTCTCTTCAGACAACCATTTTCCCTTTTTGCATTTCTTTTTCTTGGGGATAGTCTAGATCCCTGCCTCCCATACAGTGTCAGGAACTGCCATCCATAGTTCTTCAGGCACTCTGTCTATCAGATCTAATCCCTTGAATCTATTTCTCACTTCCATTGTATAATCGTAAGGGATTTGATTTAGGTGATACCTGAATGGTCTAGTGGTTTTCCCTACTTTCTTCAGTTTAGGTCTGAATTTGGCAATAAGGAGTTCATGACCTGAGCCACAGTCAGCTCCCAGTCTTATTTTTGCTGACTGTATAGAGCTTCTCCATCTTTGGCTGCAAAGAATATAATCAGTCTGATTTCAGTATTGACCATCTGGTTATGTCCATGTGTAGAGTGTTCTCTTGTGTTGTTGGAAGAAGATGTTTGCTGTGACCAGTGCATTCTCTTGGCAACACTCTGTTAGCCTTTGTGCTGCTTTATTCTGTATTCCAAAGCCAAACTTGCCTGTTACTCCAGGTATTTCTTGACTTCCTACTTTTGCATTCCAGTCCCCTACAATGAAAAGGACGTCTTTTTTAGATGTTAGTTCTAGAAGTTCTTTTAGGTCTGAATAGAACCGTTTAACTTAAGCTTCTTCAGCATTATTGGTTGGGATACAGACTGGTATTACTGTGATACTGAATGGTTTGCCTTGGAAACAAGCAGAGATTATTCTGTCATTTTTGAGACTGCATCCAAGTACTGCATTTTGGACTCTTTCGTTGACTATGATGGTTACCCCATTTCTTCTAAGGGATTTTTGCCCACAGCAGTAGATATAATGGTCTTCTGAGTTAAATTCACCCATTCCAACCCATTTTAGTTCACTGATTCCTAAAATGTCAACATTCACTCTTTCTATCTCCTGTTCGACCACTTCCAATTTGCCTTAGTTCATGGACCTAACATTCCAGATTCCTATCTATGCAACATTGCTCTTTGCAGCATCGGGCTTTACTTCCATCACCAGTCATATCCACAGCTGGGTGTTGTTTTTGCTTTGGCTCCGTCTCTTCATTCTTCCTGGAGGTAGTTCTCCACTGATCTCCAGTAGCATATTGGGCACCTACTGACCTGGGGAGTTCATCTTTCAGTATCCTATCATTTTGCCTTTTCATACTATTCATGGGGTTCTCAAGGCAAGAATACTGAAGTGGTTTGCCATGCCCTCATCAGTGGACCACATTCTGTCTGACCTCTCCACCATAACCCGTCTGTCTTGGGTGGCCCCATGTGGCATGGCTCATCATTTCATTGAGTTAGACAAGCCTGTGGTCCATGTGATCAGATTGGTTAGTTTTATGTGATTGTGGTTTTCAGTCTGTCTGCCCTCTGATGGAGAAGGATAAGAGGCTTATGGGAGCTTCCTAATGTGAGAGACTGAGTTAGGGGAAAACTGGGTCTTTTTCTGATGGGTGATGGGTTAGGTATTATCTTCAGAATTATCAGGAATAGTTATTTGTGGCAGAGACCTTGCTCATCCAAATGCTCTTTGCTTCTGCCTTCCCCAGACTTTCAGATGATTGAAAGGAGATGTACTTTTTTAAAAAGTTTATTCATCTTAATTTTGTCTGCAGTTTTTCTTGGTTGCTCTGTGCAGATTTTCCCTACTTGTGGTGGGCGGGGCTACTCTTTAGGTGAGGTGCACAGGTTTCTCATTGTGGTCCCTTCTCTTGCTGCTGAAGATGGGCTCTAGGGTGCGTGGGCTTCAGTAGTTGTGGCTTGGTGGCCTGGGTCATGTGGGACACCAAAGATCAAACCTGTTTCCCCTACATTGGCAGGCAGGTTCTGAACCACTGGTGCTCCAGGGAAGTTCATGGAGTAGATGTCTTAAGAGCAGTTACAAGATGGAAGAGGGCCATTCAACCGACATTAGATTTTGCAAGAGCAAAAAAAGAAGGCTTTTTTGTGGTCCTTTGAGGCTGTTTGTTATTTCAGGAGGGTCTAATCCATCCTGCTTGATACATTGTCCCTGAATGTTACTGTTTCACACATAAGCTTTTATGAATACATCCATCATTCTTAGCCAAAAAGGATACTGAGTGCTTTTTTTAATATAATGCCCCCAAATCACTGGCTTGACAGGTAATGGCATCAAATTTAGCTTTAACCTTTCTTTCATTTTTTGATCGGTAAGAGTTTGAAGTTGTTGTAGTGGTGTATGTATCTTAACCTTAGGAGATGGATGGAGAATGGTCTGACGTGCTCCAGAGGCCTCCTGGCATCACCTCTGTGTTGATGACTGCACGTGCAACACTTATTGGCACTTAGTAGGCATTTAATGAATATTTGTTAGAATACTGAAAATTGGAAGAATGCATTAGAATAACGAGAGCCGTTTAAATATCTGTAGCTTGCTTTTCAATTTAAGTTACCTTACTTATTTAAATTTGACGTCAATGTGATGATCAAAGGCAGTGGTTTTCCAATTTGACAAGAAGTGGCATGCCTGGCCACTTGTCTGATTTTAAAAAACAAATTTGGTGAAACAAAGAATAAAGGATAATACAAATATAGGCCCTGGAATCAGACTCAGCTTTAAATTCTGGTTATATCTGTGTGAACTTTTGCAATTAAAGTCCTCAGCCCTCAATTGCATGTTGGTAAGATTATGGAGATACTGAGTTTATGTAACTATTGTAATAAAGGAGAAGGTATATGTAAAATACTTACTGTAGTCCCTACAACATAAGTATTTAAAGAATATATATATATATAGTTATACACAAACACACAACCCTCAGTATCTGCAAGATTTTGTCTGTGAATGCACCTACTCACTAAAATTTCTTTGTAACCGCAAAATCAACACTCATGGCGTTTGATGGGCCATGTGTGCAATTGTGTACAAAGTGGTAAAACATTTGAGTTGCCCTGTGAGTATGTTCTCAGCCGAAGGCCACACTCTGTCTTCTGAATTTCAACTCTCACATGGCAAACAAATGCCTTTTTTACAATCTAGTTCCTGCCAAGTATTTTGCACTTTTGTGCTTTTTATTGGAAATGTTGCCATTTAAAATGGCTCCCCAGGAGAGTGCTGGAATGCTCTCTAGGGCTTCTAAGTGCGAGAAGGCTTTGATGTGCCTTATGGGAAAATGTGTATGTTTAGATAAGCTTTGTTCAGGCATGCATTGTAATATGGTGGATTTGAGTTAAAAGCTAGTGAATCAAAAATATACATGAAAGAAGGTGTCTTTAAACAGAAGCACATGTACAAAAAGATTCTGTGTTGACCAGTTGATCAGAATGTGACCACAGCCTCGCATTCCTCCAAGGAACACTTGATCAATATTTGCTAATTCAGTGTACTTGGAGAGTTTATAGAATATAACTGCCAGGAATAGCAAGAATCAAATGTCTATGTGATAAAAGTTCCTTTATATTCATTTCATTTATAAAATGAAACTTTCGAAAAAACCTGTTCATCTCTCAACCACGAAATAAAAATGTAATATGTTTTAGAGATCCTGCAGTGTGGTAAACTATAGTTGAGCAGGCTGAATCTAACCTCATGAGAAAAATCAATGATCATAACTGATAGTTGTTAAGATATTATGTCAGAAACATCACCTTCATCATTTCATTGAATCTTCAAAATAAATATAAAGCTTAGTGTTATCTCCATTTTGTGGATGGACGTTGAAACTCTACAGGGTAAGCTGATTGCCTGGTGTCATAATGAAATACACAATAGGAATTTAAGCTCAGGACTTCCTCCTCCTCTTCTTTTTTTTTAAATTATTCATTTCTTTGGCTTCATCGGGTCTTAGTTGTGGAGCAGGCTTGGTAGTTGTAGCACTCGAACTTACTAGCCCCGAGACACGTGTGATCCTAGTTGCTAGACCCAGGATCGAACCTCTGTCCCCTGCATTGGAAGGCGGCTCTTTAACTACCGGACCACCAAGGAAGTCAGAACCCAGGACTTCTGACTGCATTTTCTAAAGCTTTTCCCTTGATCTCTACGTGACGATAAATAATGCTTCGTAAAATGATCTACACACTTTTGCTCACCTAATGAAGAGCACAGTTCAAACCCCAAAGCTGTCACTAAGATGATTGAAAGCAATAAAGATGCAAAGACTGATATTTATACAAAAATGTCAGTCAATTAAAAAGATGAAACTCAAGAAAAAAAAAAAAAGAGAATTTCTCATTTGTAGGAGCAGTGAACCACCTTGTGAGGAAAGACACAGACAGCCAACAATCCCGGGGGCTCTGCTTATCCCGTGTGTGGGTGTGCGTATCGTATATTCCTCTTCTGAAACCATGTTGCTTGTCTCTATTTTTTCCTTATTTCCTGTTGAAACTGGGAGAGACAGAGTTTCAGAACTTTTCCATACATTTCTATGGCAGACACCGAATTGCTTCTTTGAGTTGTCTGTTGAATGAATAAAGATCAGGGTATTCTGAATCTCTTTCAAACTTTTATAAATTCACGTTTTGAATAATATATGCATTTCAGGTCCAATTGGTGCCTCATATACGCATAGAAGAGTTTCTTTACCACAGCAGTTCTATCATCTGAATCAGGTTATTTGGGTTGCCTGGCAGAACCTGTCTGGATACTTGTTTTAATAATTGCAAAACAATAGTTTGTCAAACAGGCAGATCCTCACAGCAGTGCATTTTCTTTTAAATTAGGAAAGCTGCCATGTTCTAAGGCATTGTCTTCAGATCAATGCATTTGTTCTGATGATGCCTTTGGCTTATCTAATGTTTACAAATAGAGCAAGTAATAGATTTACAGAATTACAGAGCTGGAAGGCACGTAGCAGTTATTATTTCAACCACCTCATCTTCCTGATGAGGACATGAAGGCCTAGAGAGATGAAATTATTTGTCCAAGGTGATAAAACTGGTGGATGGCAAAGAGGCTTCTCTTCTCTTGCGGTGATCATTCCCTGGTCTGGAGAATGATCAGGGAGAAATCGAACCAGGAGAAATTGCACCAGTCAGGTCGTTGGCTTCTCTATGGGAAATTAGATTTGAATGAATTAGCAATGGGAGGTGAGCCAAATTCTTTTGGCCGTGCTTTTGTACAGTGGATCATATGAGGCCTGGAACAGTGATTCGATTGAGGCTACTGTCTTTTTATTTTATATTTGATGGCCAATAAAACAACAGGTTGATGATTAGATAGAATTAAAGATTTCGACAATGAGGCTACTGCCTAGCTAATTTTCACAAATCTTTTTAAATATCCCAAACTCACTTTTCTCCTCTAGGTAATCTAATAGCAGTAGAAGATGGTTGATGATATCAGCAGCTTTTATGATGTGGTTATACCCTTATTCCAGAAAGTGTTCTTTGACACATTTTTAGGAAAGAATATAGTAGAACAATAAAATAACCAATTTCCTGTGCTTTCTCTGAAATGGTCAGTAGGAGACATGTTCAGGTCTTAGCATCTGTATATGGAATGCATCATGATTCAGGAAACTATGAGCGAGAGATGTTCGGGCGGCAACTCTTCATAATCGACTAAGGATAAGAACCCTAAAACCGTCTGCTTGATGAGATTGAGAAGGTACTTGTACAGTAAACATTCTACCTGAAATAATTGGTCGTAAATGTCCCAAACTGTACTCTTATCTTCTCAAATATCTATATAGTTTAAAATCAGCCTTAAAACTCTTGATTAACACTCAGCTTGGTTTCTGCAATAAACAGATGCAATGGGTATGAATTACTGGCTAGCACTTGAGTGCAATAAATATTATATTTCTTTATATTTAAGAAATCAATTTATCTGACGTGTGTCCTCTAGCCTTGAAGCTAGAGGAAAAGGCCAGTCTTGGTCATTCTTTGGGGTACCCTCTCTTTAGGGCCATACAGGGCCCTAGAGACATGTGGGGGACCCACAAAGAGATCCCTCAGCCTGATAGCTTTCTGATCACCAGGAGGCTGCTGGATTCTCGCTTCCACGGGTTCAAGATGAAGACCTGGGGCTTTCCCAGATGTGGGTCTCACTTGTCTCTCCTCTTCTAGCCTGGTGTTTTCCTCCAGGTCAATGCGTTTCCTTGGTGGTTTCAATCCCTCTGTGCCAAGCTAGGCTTTTGAAGCAATGACCGTAGTCCCATTATGGAACATTCCCAGGGGAGGTCCAGCCACCTTGGACACCCCAGTCTCTATCCATATGTACAGCCCTCTTTTTTCCTAATCCCTAAGTAGCAGTTCCTGTCCCGACATGGGACCCACCCCTCTGACATTCAGATCCTTTTACCTCTCAGACAGCCCAGGATAAATGCAGTGCCCCTTCTCTCATGGGGGTGGGAAAAATCATACTTCCAGGCTTATCTCTCTTGCTGGAATGTGGTAGAAAAGCACCTTTCCTTATCAGGAGGTGGTCTATAGGAAAATAGACAGTTTCTCTACAGATTATCCTGTGCTATAAATCATCATGTGATCTAGACACCAAGTTTCCCCATCTGAAAACAGAGAGATAACATTTCATGCTTTCTCACTGTATGACCAGCCTTCAGAGAAGCGGCTTCTCTTGTCTAGGGTTTGCTGTTAAGGGACCTTCTTCTGTGGTCTGTTCGGCACACAGTTTGTGGTTTTAATTGTTAATCCATCTAGTTTTTCTAGAGAATGTTGGCTATGTTGAAGGAGTACAGCCACTGTTAGTGATACTGGCTAAAAACATGACCTCAGAGTCCCAAGCGCTATTCTCGAACCTGAAATATACAAAGGTCTTTGGAAGCCAACAGCCCTGGGTCACTGGAAGGCGTGATGGCCACTTTGTCCCACCTGTTGGAGTCACTTAGTTGGAAGCAAGAGTCCTGGGTTAAAGGCCTCCTTGTGAATTCTTACTGTAATTACATCTTGATTAGTGCAGAGTGCAAATCGTTACATCTTCATTTTGCTTTTCCATCAATAGAATGGATGAAATGTTAATACTTGGACTTTCACTTTTAGACAGTAAAACTAATAGACGAAGAATGCTAATGGGCCAGGGAAGCAAAAACTAACTTTGGCAATGTTTTTCTTGATCTTTCTTATCACCCAAGGCAGCTGATTTTTAGTCAAAATAAGTCATAAAGAAAGATGTATATATATAACTCTGTTGATTTAATATTCAAGAATTTCGCTTTTTTCATGGAGCTCAGCTCGATGCTCTGTAATGACTTATAGGAGTGGGATGGGGAGTGGGAGGGAGGCTCAAGAGGGAGGGAATATATGTATACTTATGGTTGATTCATGTTTTGTACATCATAAACTAGCACAACATTGTAAAGCAATTATTCTCCAATTAAAAAAAAAGAAAAAAAAAAAAAGAAAAGAAAGAAAGATGTACCCAACCCGACTATATAAACAAACCTAAAATCTATTGATTCACGGAGAGTGTCTTGCTGGGAAATGTCAAGTGAACTATGTGTAGTAATTAGAATATAGAATGGGAATGCAGAAAAAGGAAGAATTTTGATTTTTGAAAAAAAGTCTTATGTTTCATTCAAAGGCTAGTTATACCTAGAAAGTCACAGAATCTGGATTTAGCATCTTATCCATCTATCTGTTTCCAGTAAGATTCCATTTCATTCTAAGTCCCACTGTTTGGCATGATTGTCCCATTGTTGGCATCCCCCAACACTGGATATTGATGATGCTCACATTCTGGAAATCTCCTTCAGGTACTCATCCTAGGGCGGGAAGCGTGCTTCACATCAGGCATCAGACATGAGCTCCTTTAAGCTGCCTCTCTTCCAAAATCCCACTTTCCAGACTCAGTCCATTTCACTTCTTGAGCAGATTTGGGAAATAGCTGGCCATCAGTCCAAAGGCCATCATCCTTGATGAGTCTCAAGAGGTATTCAGTCTTTAGCCTCCTTTCTTCTGGTCTGGCCATTCCAGATCCTTTATCCATTTACATACAGCAACGGTGTATGTAATCCCTCATACACTGTTCTTCTTTAAGCCAGCTCTGTGGCTCTTAACGTATAATTCTACAACATACACCACTTACTGTGATACCGGAAACTTACGACAGGCTATATGAACATTTCATTACCTCGAAAGGAGCTTATTCTCACGTGACTCTGCCCTTCCTCAAGCTCACCGTGTGCCTGGTCCTTGCTGGGCCAGGCTGTGGACCAGCCTGGCAGAACTAGAGGCGGTGCAGGGCTGTGGGAAACCACAGAGCCAGGGTTAGGACATCTGAGTTCCAGTCTTAGTTTTCCTTATGGCCGGGATGCTGGGGAACTGATGTTTATTAAGCAGGGTTTTTTTTTGGACATAAATGTTTTTCTTTTAAAATATTTATTTGACTGCACTGGGTCCTACTTAGTTGCAGCATGTGGGATCTAGTTCCCTGACCCGGAATCCGACCTGAGACTCCTGGATTGGGAGCATGGAGTCTTAGCCACTGGACCACCATGGAAGTATTTTTTCCCCCAAGCAGGTACTTTGAATCCTCACAATAATAATATGAGGTTGAACCATTAGCATAATTTTTTGTATAATCAAAAACTCCATCCTGAGTTGTTGTTGGATTTCATTTAAAAGCCATGTTATTTTTTTTCCATTCCTATTATCTCTTTAATTTGTTTAAAAAGATACATGGAATTCTGTAGAATTAATGCAGCAAAATATAATAGTTCATAAACTTTTTATTATTTATCTTTTTTTTAAAAAAAGCCTACAGCACTCAGTATTCCCAGGTATTCTCCCACCCAAGTACTTACCAGGCCTGATCCTGCTTAGCTTCCAAGATCAGCGGAAATCAGGTATATTCAGGGTGGTATGGCCATAGACTTAAAATAATTTTAGAATTTATTAAATCAAATCTGTTCATTTGAAAAGGAGGGGGAAAGGACGTTTATTTTAACAATAACATCTGTGGTGTGTGCTTGTGCAGCTCGTTTGCGTCTGACTCTTTGCGACCCCATGGACTGTAGCCTGCCAGGCTCCTCTGTCCATGGGATTCTCCAGGCAAGAATACTGGAGTGGGTGGCCATTTCCTTTTCCAGGGGATCTTCCCAACCCAGAGATCAAACCCATGTTTCCGGTGTCTCCTGCAATGCAGACAGATTCTTTACCACTGAGCCACCTGGGAAGCCCTAACATCTGCAGTAAATCTGCCCAAAGGGCATCCAGTGCATGGTCCACCTCCCCTCTGACAGGAGGGGGTTGGAAAGATGTCCTGGGAGACCTTGTGCTAAGCCAGGAACGCTCTGTCTTGGCTCCAAGTTCCTGAATTCTACATGTCATTGGACAAGATGCCACTTAAAAATAATTAAAGATGGGCCAGCATGGTGCCATAGATCTCAAGGGAAAGATGGTGCTAGTTATAGTCAAATGGTTGAGACAAGGGCTCACACGGTCTTGGTAAGGTCAAGGTGAACACAGGGTCCAAGCCAGATAATGTCCTTTCAGTCCCATGGTTCCCAGCCCTGACCCCAGACTGGAAGCAGTTTGTAAAACTTTGAAACCTACTGATGCTCAGCCCTGAGCCAAAGGATTCTGATTTAATTGGCCTACAGTGTGACCTAGAGTGCATAAGTGTTCAACCAGGTGATTCTAACTCTCAGACAGGGATGAAAACCACTGAATCCTAATTCAATGCTTTCAGAATTTAATTTGCATACAAGTCACCTGAAGCTCTCATACATTATGAATGTTCTCATCCAGTGGCCCAGGATTGTACCTGAGATTTCCATCTCCAATAAACTACCAGGCGATGTTGATGTTTTTGATCCATGGAGCACACTCAGAGTAGCAAGTTTTAAGAGGCTTCACCCTCTTAAATTGTAGAAAGTTTTCAGTTGAGATCATTCTGTTCTCTCTCATGCATTCCCTTTAGGCTGTGTCTGTCTGGATATGAAGTGTGCAATTTGTGGTCAAAACCATGGTTAAAGGAATGACTATGGATGAGCAGTTCAGTTCAGCTTAGTCACTCAGTCATGTTTGACTCTTTATGACCCCATGGACTGCAGCACGCCAGGCTTCTCTGTCCATCACCAATACCCAAAGCTTGCTCAAACTCATGCCCATTGAGTCAGTGATGCCATCTAACCATCTCATCCTCTCTCTTCCCCCTCTCCTCCCACCTTCAATCTTTCCCAGCATCAGGGTCTTTTCCAATGAGTCAGTTCTTCACATCAGGTGGCCAAAGTATTGGAGCTTAGTTTTAGTGTCAGTCCTTTCAAATGAATATTCAAGACTGATTTCCTTTAGGACGGACTGGTTTGATCTTCTCACAGTCCAAGGAACTCTCAAGAGTCTTCTCCAACACCACAGTTCAAAAGCATCAATTCTTGGTGCTCAGCTTTCTTTATGGTCCAACTCTCACATCCGTACATGACTACTGGAAAAACCATATAGCTTTGACTAGATGGACCTTTGTTGGCAAAGTAATGTCTCTGCTTTTTGATGTGTTGTCTAGGTTGGTCATAATTTTTCCTCTAAGGAGCAAGCATCTTTTAATTTCATGGCTGCAGTCACATCTTCAGAGATTTTGGAGCCCCCCCAAAATCCTTGTTTCCCCATCTACTTGCCATGAAGTGATGGGACCGGATGCCATGATCTTCATTTTTTGAATGTTGAGTTTTAAGCCAGCTTTTTCACTCTCCTCTTTCATCAAGAGGCTCTTTAGTTCCTCTTTGCTTTCTGCCGTAAGGGTGATGTCATTTACATGTAATCAATTCAGGCTCTGAGTAGGCTTCTGTTTGCTCAGGAAAACTGGATTGCCTGGTGATTTTCTAACATTTCCCTTCAAAGTCTCATCCAGCCTAAAACCTCATTCTCTGTCCACCAACGTTTGTCCAAGACAAGAAGCAGTGCTATAAGTCTGTGGTCCTGAAACTAATTGGGGCTGGAAAACCTTCTTGCTTTAGCTTTTGATATTCTGGATTCTTTTGATCCAGGTATTGGAGGGCAAGTCATGTGATGGAGCCAAAGAGCCCCGTCTGTGTCACAGTCTGACCTCTGGAAGTTCTTGGGTTACTTTGAGGTTTATAGAACTGACTCCCAAGGGCACAGACCAAGCAGTTTCTAAGTGGTAGTTAATACAAAGTACTTTTATTTCTAGATTGTTTCAGTTCAGTTCAGTTCAGTTCAGTCACTCAGTCATGTCCGACTCTTTGTGACCCCATGAATCGCAGCATGCCAGGCCTCCCTGTCCATCACCAACTCCTGGAGTTCATTCAAACTCACGTCCATTGAGTTGATGATGCCATCCAGCCAACTCATCCTCTATCGTCCCCTTTTCCTCCTGCCCCCAATCCCTCTCATCATCAGAGTCTTTTCCAATGAGTCAACTCTTCACATGAGGTGGCCAAAGTATTGGAGTTTCAGCTTTAGCATCATTCCTTCCAAAGAACACCCAGGGCTGATCTCCTTTAGAATGGACTGGTTGGATGTCCTTTCAGACCAAGGGACTCTCAAGAGTCCTCTCCAACACCACAGTTCAAAAGCATCAATTTGGATTAGCCAAATAGATACATGCAAAATATATGCAAAGCTAATATCCAAAGTTTTAAATACACAGACATAGAGAACAGACTTGTAGATACATCAGGGGAAGGAGAAGGTGGGAGGAATTGAGAGCAGCATTGAAACATACACATTACCAGGTATAAAACAGCTAGCCGGAAGTTGCTGTATAGCACAGCGAGTCCAGCCCAGTGCTCTGTGATGACCTAGAGGGCTGAGATGGGAGGGAGGGAATCTATGTACACTTACACCTGTTGCGAAGAGCCAACTCATTGGGAAAGACCCTGAGGCTGGGAAAGATGGAGGGCAGGTGAAGGGGCTGACAGGAGGTGAGATGGTTGGATGGCATCATCGACTCGATGGACCTGAGTTTGAGAAAACTCCGGGAGACAGTGAAGCACAGGGAAGCCTGGGGTCTCTCACCGAGTCGGACATGACCAAGCAACTGAATGACAACAACCGATTCACATTGTCGTACGGCAGCAACCAATGCAACATTGCAAAGCAATTATCCTCCAAGTAAAAATAAATGAAAAATAAATACAAAGCAGTGGCAATTTTCATAACTTGCAAACTCTGAGTTGTTGTGATCAGTGTTCCTTTTAGGAATGTGGACTTAAGGAAGCTCATAGCTGAGGCTGGATGGGGAAGCCAGGAGATCCCCTTGTGGGCACGGGGGATGCTGGCTAAGGGTGAAGGAGGAAAGCGTACATGCATGTGTTCTCCTCGGGGGACAGTATCAGCAACAACTTCTTTAAAATGACTTCTAAAGTCTCAGCCTCCCTCCAGCCCAGGCCAAAAGGCTACCCTCTTTCTCCGTCTTCCTCTAAACTTAGCTGGCGCTTTATCTCCGCTGTGCTTCTGGCACGGATCACTTTTCTCATCTTTTAATCCTCTATAAATATTCATAGGCTATAAGAAACGATCCCAGGAAGCTGGCTCCCTGGTTGCATAGCTGATGCTTCTGGATAAGTAAATCATGCCCACCCCTTGAGCATGGAGTATGGATTAGGTGACGCTGGGGACGACAGCAGAATTAAAAGAGCAGGAGTCGGTATCTGTTCCCAGGCTCAGTGACCCGCCCACCCTCTCTCACTGTACCCACGATGGTCTGGGTGATGCTGTCTTGCTCACCACTCTAAGAATGGCACCTGCTGGGGGTGGGTGGGGGGTGGCAGTGTATCAAGAGTCCCTCTTGGGGAAGCCGACTCTGCCTCTTGTCTGAGATTTGTGAGGAGAGGCACTTCAAGCAGCGTCCAATTAGCTGGTCATTAATTCTTGCTCAAGCAATAAGCAAAGAATACAGCCGGATGATGTCATAACTCTTCGGGTCCAAACAACTTAATGAGTATTTATGTCCTAATGACTTCTCAGCCATGTGCAAAAGTAATGCTCATACATTGAACGAAGTCTTAACTTTGCACTTTATCCTCAAATAACCACACTGACTCATGGGTGCATTTGCCTGTCAGGCACCGTGTGACTTCTCAAATCTTAGAATTAGACTGGATGCTGTCAACTGTATTCCCTGTTCCTCATTGGTTGGTTGGATGGATTGGAGGTACACGGAAGCCTCCAGAAGTCCAGCTTCCTGGGAATGTGGAGCGCATGGAAAGGATGGTAGCATCTCACGCTGAAAACAGTGAATTTTACCTGGAGGTAGAGGTTCCCATGGGGTCTGATGGATTCACTATGCCTTCTAGGATTGTAAAAGATCTTATGGGCTCTCCTGTTTGTTCACTGCCTTGTCCAGGGCACCTCTGCACAGAGTTTGAGGATGGGGGCCATAACTAAAGATTCTGAGACTGAACTCAGAGGGAAGAAAGCCTCTTAACTGAATAGTGTTTGAGGACCGAATGCCTTGAGTGTACTGTACCCACAATGCAGCAGAACGTTTTAAGATCAGTCTGGAACAGAGAGGGTGCTATGTCATCCTAGCAAAGTCCTAAAGTGTGTGTGCGCTAAGTCGCTTCCATCGTGTCTGACTCTTTGTGACCCTCTTGACCATAACCCGCCAGACTCCTCTGTCCATGGGATTCTCCAGGTAAGAGTACTAGAGTGGGTTGCCATGCCCTCCTCGAGAGGATCTTCCCGACCCAGGGATCGAACCCACGTCTCTTACATCTCCTGCACTGGCAGGTGGGTTCTTTTACCACTAGTGCCACCTGGGAAGCCCCATTTTGGGCACCAAGGAGTGATTTAACGGAAGAGAATTTTTCCACGGACACAGCTTAGGGCTTGGTTTCAGGATGATTCAAGCACATTACATTTATTTGCACTTTATTTGTATTATTCTTACCTCAAGTCTACTCAAACCATCAGGCATTAGATCCTGGAGGTAAGGGACCCCTGTCCTAAAGTAAAATGTGATTCCTTCTCTTAAATAAATAGGTCAGTGGAGAAGACATTTCCCCCCTCATTCTTCACGCACTGGTTCTGAGCACCTGGGATATGTCAGCGGACAAAATAGATAAAGATTCTGTCCTCATGAAACTTACATTCTGTCCTCCTTATCTCAATGCCTAGAAGAATGTGGCATATCATAGCCCTAGTAGTCTTTTGTCAAGCAACATGAGAAAGTTATAAAAGGGCTTTTATCTCCTCTGAAGTTCTATTTAATGGCTTATTTTCAAAGATTAGGATTCTGCAGAAAACAGGAATACTTAAGATATTTAGAACCTAATCAGTGACTGAACTAGAGGGAATTATCCTATATTAATGAAAATCAATGATCTATGAATAGGATATTAATGGAGACTGATGATCTATGAATGCAGTGTGGGTGAGGAAGCAGTTCTTGCTAATAGGCTGATTATACTCAGACTGTTGATACAAAACTGAATCGGAATGATGGTTCTGGTAAGTCACCCTCATCCTTGTTTATTCTCAGGAAGTGTTTAATGGCACGTGCTTTGGAATATGGGATATTTGATAGTGTTCTTTAATTTTCTTCATGGCATCTAAGAAATAGCACATGGATTTTTCTATTCTGTCTTGCAGCCTCAGAGAGCAGTATTCACTTCCTAACATATCAGATGAGAAGGAAGAGAGATGCTTCATTTTGTCTAAATCATGAGAGCCATTTCAGAACTGGCTGTAGTGGGAAAGGAGTCACCCAGTACCTTTGTGGGAGAAGCTGGAGCTTTTCCATCATATTCTGAGTCAGCTTTCACCCAACCCATCCCCCCCCATTCAAAAATAAATTAATGAATAAATCATTGCAATAAACATCTTGTGAGATTTAATTTACGACCTGATTGTGGCACCAAAAGTCCCCTAAGCACCATTTTCTGGACTTTGCACTAAAACAAGTTAGCATGAAATGTGGCCTCTATATAAGATGAAAAATAAAAATGATTTTCCCCGCATCAAGGGTTATATATCCATGAGTATAAACCACATCATCCATAATCCACAACTTAAAAATAACCATTGCCTAAGATTTTTATTTATAGCCTGCTAGTCTTCATAGTTTTATATGTCTATGTGCATAATTTAATAAGTAATTTGGTTTACATCCCCCATGTAATTTCTGTCTTTTCATTTATATTATATCCTGCACATTTCTCCAGGTCTCTAAGTATTTTTTCTTTTTTTTTAAGTATTTTTTCTAATACATAGTTTTGACTGCTGTATTTCAGAGTGTGAGTAAGTTTTAGTCACTTAGTTATGCCCGACTCTTTGTGACATCATGGACTGCAGCCCACCAGGCTCCTCTGTCCATGAGATTTTCCAGGCAAGGATACTGGAGTGGATTGCCATTTCCTTCTCCAGGGGATCTTCCTGATCCAGGGATCGAACCTGGGTCATTTCAGAGTGTAGAGAGCCACAGTTTATTTAATTCATTCCACTTATGAATATCTAACTTGTTTTTAATCCTATAAAGTGAGTTTAATGAAATTATCAGAGATTTTAAATTTAGCTATCATAAGGCATTTTTTAAAACACGAAAGTTGGTATTAACTGAAATTTACTAGTTCTTTTCTTCATTTATTCATCACATGTTTATTGAGCATTTACTACCTACAAGGGGATGCTGTCCTCTGTGAGAGGCACAAAGGGAATCTACATTTTGAGCCCCAACTTTGCACAGTTTGCATGGAGTTGAGGCCTTTACCTGCAGAAGGGGCTGGACTGTTGGGCTAAGCTGTGTAGGGACAGCTGTGTAAGGACAGCCACTTTTCAGCCAGGCACTAAGTGACCTGGTCACACTGAACTGTCAACAGCGTGTGCAAAAAACAGTGATACTTGAAGAAGAATTCCTCCTGTCACGAATTTGGTTTAGGATAGGAAAAGAGAGAGAGAGAGAGAGAGAGAGAGAGAGAGAGAGAGAGAGAGAGAGAGAAAGGAAAGGCAGTTTATCATAGGGCCTGGAAATTAGGAAAATTATTTTAAGAGAACATGCATATTTTCAAATAATCCCTACTGAGAACAGATGCTGAAGCCTGGGAAATGTGTTCTGACTCTGAAGTTTATCTGTTAGTATTTGGCCTGTAGCACCATTGCCATCACTGGAAACTAGTTGACATTGAAATACGGTGCTGGGTCTCAAGTCAGGAGAGCTGATCGCTGCCATCTCCTTTTCGGCTTATTAATTAGGAGTCCTGCACTGGCTGATGTATCTCCCGAGCTCCAAGCTGCCCCATTGGTCAAGCTGGATTTGGGGACAGCTCAAATATTTAAAAAACAATACAACGGCAGACAGAATAAACTGCATAATATCACAAAACTTGGAAGACAGTATTGTGGACAAAAACTCTTAAGTAAGAAAAGCACATACTTTTTGGGGGAATGTATTATGGACTTTATTATTTTTTAAATTTTTATACAAGTTTTAAAGGTTGCTTTCCATTTAGTTATTTCAGAATATTAGCTATTTCCCCCATATTATACAATATATCCTTGAGCCTGTCTTATACCAAATAATTTGTACCTCTCACACCCTGCCCTGTATCACACCTTCCTCCTTACCACCGGTAACCACTGGTTCATTCTCTGTATCTGTGAGTCTGCTTCTTTTTTGTTATTATGAGTAGTTTAGTGTATTTTTTTAGATTCTACATATAAACGATATCATGCAGTATTTGTCTTTCTCTGTCTAACTTATTTCACTTAGCATAAAGCCCTTGAAGACCATCCATGTTGCTGCAAATGACAAAATTCCATTCCTCTTAATGGCTAAGTAACATTCCATTGTACATATATGTACCACATCTTCTTTATCTGTCCATCTGTCAGTGAACACTTAGGTTGCTTCCGTGTATTTGCAGTTGCAAATAATGCTGCTGTGAACATTGAGGTGTGTGTGTCTTTTTCAATTGGTAGAAAACCACCTGTTTTTAAATGCATCCATTTACAGAATTATTTCAAAAGCCCCTAAATTCTTTGTGAGAATGAATGAAAGAGGGAGAGAGAAAAGGAGGAAAGGAGGAAAAAAGAAGAAAGAGAGGAAGAGAGAGACAAAGTGTCGGAACTAAGAGATGTTAGTGAAGCCTCACTTGGATGGGTGTGGGGGTTGAAGGTCTTCGTGTGACTCTGGACCGGAAGGCAGACAGGTCAGTGAGAACACCATTACCCCATTTCCTGGAGATTGTGTTACTGCCTTCTCTGGCAAAGGACACCCACTTAGCGATCTAGCGGGTAAGCCTTTGAGAACTATCAATGGATCCTCTCTGCTTGGTTGAAAGAAAACCTGCTCTAGTCTCCTAAGCAGTTATTTCTGAACTTTTTTTTAATTCTTTTCTCCAGTGGGATGCTAAATCAGGTCTGATCCCAGAGGCTAGGGTGATCAACTCATCCCCGTTTGCTCAGATCTTTTCCCATTATGGGCTTCCCTTGTGGCTCAGCTGGTTAAGAATCCTCCTGCAATGTGGGAGACCTGGGTTCGATCCCTGGGTTGGGAAGATCCCCTGGAGAAGGGAAAGGCTACCCACTCCAGTATTCTGGCCTGGAGAATTCCATGGACTGTATAGTCCATGGGGTCACAACGGATCGGACACAACTGAGTGACTTTCACTTCACTTCACTTTCCCATTTTAGCTCTGAAAGCCCCATGTCTTGGGAACCCTCTCAGTCACAGATACACTGGTACCCTGCCAAAAGCCACATTGAGGGTTTGGATACTGTGATCAACGAATCGGAGGAAAATGGCTTCCTTTTTGAATGCAAAATTTCCAGAAAAAGATGCCTTATTTGTAGTCTCTGAAATATGCAGAGAGACCCTTGTGGAGACCAGAGGCATCAGAGATTGGCTGAAGGTCACGCAGTTCAGGAGTGGTGGGGGTCCAATTCCACTTTGATTTCCAATTTTGAGTCAAAGCTGTTTTCATTCCCAGCTACTGCCTTTGTTTGCCTGTAGGGGATATGGGCTTCCCTGGTGGCTCAGATGGTAAAGAATCTGCCTGCAGTGTGAGAGACCCAGGTTCAGTCCCTGGGTTGGGAAGATCCCCTGGAGTAGGAAATGGCAACTCATTCCAATATTCTTGTTTGGAGAATCCCATGGACAGAGGAGCCTGGTGTGATAACAGTTCTGACTTTGCAGAGTTGGAGACAACCCGAGCGACTAACACGCACATAGGGAATATAAACTTAGTTTCGATTGATGAAGACAGTTAGACATAGAGGCGTAAGAAAAATTAAACTCTGGGTCTGTACCAGGATGGTAGGATTATTAAAGAGAAGAAGCTCCCACGCAAATGCAATATTAAACTACTTTCTTATGCACAAGATAAGATTATCTTATTTGATGAAAATTCTATGGTGTGTCGCTCCTGCCAGAATGTGGTATGTAAGGTATCAATTGATAAAATCAATTCTGAAATGTTTTTTAGGGTCCAGTTTACAGAAAAGCAAATTACGCTTCACGAGTCAGCATCCATTCAGACTGCAAACATTTGATACGTTTTTCATGTCTATCCAAAACCATAGATGGCCATAAATCCTCAGAAATTGATAAAGATGCTGGAAACTTTGGAAGAAAGATCCAATTTCCTTCAGAAAAGTGGATAGAAGTCCTTTCATATTACAGGTCAATTGCATATTTGTAGCTTTTATTAGCATTTCTAAGTCAGAGCAGAGTGATTCTGCGTGCCTGCAGGAGCGGTACAGCCCCAGCTGGAGTTTTATCATCACCGGGTGATGTATTACTAAGTCTGGCAATGAGGCTTTCAAGAGACGTCTTATTTCTCGTAAGCCCCTATAGAAATAATACCACTCGGTTTCATCCAGAGTAGCTAAAAACTTCCCGAATGGTGAAATCTCTGGGTAGGTCCAAAAAGGCTCTCTAGGTATTGTGACATGCAGACGTTTTCTGAATTAAAATGTCCTTTTGCAAGTATTTATTTGTATATCAATTATTTGTCTTTTATTGAGACACGGTTGACTTACAAATTTGTGTCAGTTTCAGTTGTACAACATAATGATTCAGTATTTTTGCAGAGTATACTCCATTTTGGATGATTAGAAGATATTGGGTATAATTCCCCATGCTGTACAGTAAATCCTTGAGGCTTATCTGTTTCACGTGTAGTAATTTGCGTGTATGAATCCCATTTGTCCCTCCAGTCCCCCTTTAGTAGCCGCAAGTTTGTTTCTGAGACTGTGAATTCATTTCTGTTTTGCATAAATGTTCATTTGCATTATTTTTACATTCTGCATGGAAGATCTGGGGCATGGGTTTGATCCCTGGTTGGTGACCTGGATCCTACATTCTATAGCTAAGACCTGGTCCAGGCAAATAAATAACTATTTTTAAAAAGAAAAAAAAAAAAAAAAAAACTTTGACATCTCCGAAGTCCATCATCTGAGAAGGACAATAATCCAACTCATAGTTATTGAAAAGATGCAAGCAACTCAATGTTGTAATGCATTAAAAAAGTTAATTATGTTTTCTGTTAGTAAACCCTTACAAGTTAGATTCTTTTTTCCCCTCCCTGAACCCAAAATAACTGTAAGCTCACAGTGGAATGTGCTAATAGCTGAGGCTGTGTATCTCAAAATAGTGATAGTCCCATCTTTTCAGTTTAGATAAGCAACATCTGCTCTATAGTGTTTGTCTTTTGGTCTAAAAAAATATTGTACTTTCAACTTCTATTTTAGCAGATTTGGGTTGAAAATAACCTCTCACAATAAACATAGTAACTGATAATAAAATTAGCATGACTTTGTCAATTGATATAATCTATGCAACTGATGGATCTGCTTCTATCACTTTGGCAAATCCCTTATTTATTAGTTATATCCATTTATAGCACACAGATGTCTAATTCATTCATTTCAAGTCCTGATTGTTCAATGTTTACTTGAAGTTTTGGCTTTGGTTAATAAATCATTTCTTGACCTCCAAGAGTTTATTTAAAAACAAAAACAGAACCTTTCTTTCCTCCTAAAGAGTGGTCTCCCGAACTATCAGATGAAACCATAACAGACTGCAATCTCTGACCGCAGTAAACTAGGAACTTTTAATTGTAGCCCAGGTTCAAAAGCAAAATGTTCAACCCCTCCCAGGTGATCTAACGCTCCATCAAGGATGAGGACCACTGAATCCTAATTCAGTGCTTTCCAAATTTAATTTGCATGAGTCACCTGAAGCTCTCATAAATGTATGCTCTCATCCAGTGGTCCAGGGCCGAGCCTGAAATTTGCATCTTCAATAAACTACAGGTGATGTTGGTGTTTTCAGTCCGTGAAGCACACTCATGAAGTAAATGGCTTTAAGTGGCTTTGGCCTTCTTGGCTGTTAATGATACCCTGGCCCTCAAGATTCTTCAGTCAAGGTCTTTTCTGTTCTCTTTCATGCGCTGTCCCCATTTCTTGGATTATTGAGCTCTAGAATGAACGTGAGACTCTTCCATCTTCAGCTACCAAGGAGGCATGCACTCAGGAAGGGACTAACCTGGCTTGTGGTTCTCTCCGGTTTTTTTTCTCCCCAGCCACGCCTCTGAGCTCACTTAAACCTCCGAGGGTGGACACTGCTCCAGTGGTTCCATCTCCCTATCAAAGAAGAGATTCAGACAGATACTGTGGACTCTGTGCAGCCTGGTTCAACAATCCTCTGATGGCCCAGCAGCATTACGATGGTAAGAAGCACAAAAAGAATGCGGCAAGAGTTGCTTTGTTAGAGCAGCTGGGGACAACTCTGGATATGGGCGAACTAAGAGGTAAGAGAAACTTCTAATTTTTGCCATGGAACTGGGCTTTCTGAGAAAGGGTGGTGTTTTCACAAATTAGGATGATTCTTCTTATCGCTTTGCTTACTAAGGACAATTCTAGGCTTCTCCAAAAAGCATAGAAGAAAACAGAAATGGACATAAAATTACATTTTGCCATCTCCTTTCTAAGTGTTTAGGGTCGTCAGATTTTGATTGACTGTGTTTCAGATCAGAGCTGTCCATCCATGAACCAGAGTTTTTCCTTCTGCCTTATCTTTAAGCACCTTATCAAATAAATGCTTTTGTACATGAATTGTAAGGGAGCAGATGCAACAAAGGCCAAATGCCATTATCTTTGTTTTAAATTTGTGTGCTTTTATGAAGTCAGCTGAAACAAAGCCAACTGTTGACTCTATTTCATGGCTTGAAGTAAGCCCAAGACCTTTGCATGCATGTTAGGAAGTTGAGGTAAGACAGTGCTGTGGACCAGTGTGGAATCAATACTTGGCTCCTTCCATTCCCCCACCTGACACATATTGTCTGTTGCTGGGAAACCACAGAGCATTAGAAGTCCATGTGAGATTTTACAGAAGCTGTGAAGTGGAGACTTGTAAGTCATAGGATGAGGATCAGTCCTATGGATTCCTAAGGAAGCCAGAAACCAATCTGTGGGACCTAGTAGAGTATTGGATCGTCAGCGACCACTCAAGCAGTTTTGGATCACCTACACAGTTTTGATCAGCTGATGTTGGCATTGTAGAAGTAGAAATGCATTTTCTCAGAAACATAATTCTACAAAGGGTGTTCTACTGTATCTCAGATATTTTATGGGTTAGATACTCTTTTAGGGACTGACCTGGGGATCATCCATCCTAATAACTGTAATAACAGAATTTGCAAATCACTTTTGAGAATGCAACCTGGGTTTAAATTGGGTTTGGTTTGTGGAGCCTACAATTCTTATCACTCTGATTGGGCTATGAGCCTCTAAGAGGATGAACCCAGAACATGTCTAGATCAAATAAGTGGAATAGAAGATCATGCTGAGTGAGCTGAGAGGAAGAACGGGTCACTTCTAACTGTGTTGGTTGGGGAAGACTTCACTAAAGAAAGGGACTTGTGTTGGAACTAGGAATGTGGGTGGCATTTTAACAGATGAGAAGGCATTCCCTTTGAGCAGAACCATGCACATTCTGGTAAAAGAGAGGAGTGCGTAAGAGGTAACTGACAAATAAACACATTGTCATGGAGGAATCCTGTGATACGGCATAGATTTAAGATCGGAGGTCCATTAGGACATCTATGGAGCCTAATGAGAGACTGAGTTTTCCAAGATACATGATTAAAAACAAGAAATAAGAGCAAAGAGCAAAACCACTTTATTTTTGTGTAGGTCTTGTAGCTAAAGAGAACCAGCATGGAGCTTAATATTTTGGTGTGTTGGATAATCACATAGCAGATGCTTTTGAATGGTTGGTCCTGTTGCTGTCTGTTGGGGAATTACTTGTGTTCTCAGTCTCTGCCTTGTTAAAAAATACAGGAGGAGTATTTTTTAGCTGAAGGCCTCTCCACAACTCGCTGTTCCTGGCAGATAACAAGTCTGCTCAGTGACTCCTTCATGGCAGGCACCGAAGGAGAAAAAGAGGGCTTTATTTATGTTTTGTGCCAGATTCTATGATTTGGAGAAGAATGATTCCTAGAGCACATTCTTCTTGTCTGTTTTGAATTATCAGGGCTGCCTTTTTTATGTACAACCACATCTTAATGATTTGGGTGTCTGAATTCTGTAACATTTGAGTGGTTGGTCTTTTTATACAGAAGACAAAAAGAGCTGCTCCAGGACTTGATAACTCAGTGTGATTCTGACTCAGTAGCACACGAAATGGGATTTGCATTGAACACAGTGTCCTTGAAACCAACCTTTCTACTCACCCCAGGTGACATCTTGATATATATGCTTTCAGGCATTAAATATTGCAAAAGCTTGGGGAATAAAGCAATGATGATAACCCAGCAAGTTTTAAAACACACACACGCACGCACTGTCTGCTATTTCTGGAAATCTTCTAGTGCGTGATCCATCAATTAACAAAGGATAAAATGCGAATCAGTAAACACAGGCATATCTATAATTTTTTAAAAAACGTTGTCAAGCATCTAGAGGATGACATGGCAATGTCACAGGCTTCCTCTCTTTCTTAGCACTTCTCAGATTTTAGACACCACATTTACCCATTTAATTTGGTTTTCCTGATTTCTCCCTACCCCTATAGACTGTTAGCAACTTAAAAGCAGGGTTCCATGTCTGTTTTGCCCACTGATATGTTCAGAAACACCTAGAACAGTGACAGATACAGAGTAGGTACTCAATGATTGCTGGATGAATGAATAAATAGAGAAAGCAGGATTTAAATAAATCATTGAAAATTCTGCATTTTAAACACAGCACTTTCATTTCTAAAAGGATCCCGATTGAATATTTTTACAAGAAATTACTTATGATTTTTTTTGTCTAACTGAAAAAAATGACATATATTTTATATATGGTGAAATGCAGAGATACTGTGTTATATAGTTCATTGAATTTTAACCATGCAAATACCTGTGTAACCCACACTCCTATTAACATCCATAACTTTTCCATCATGACATCGTTGCCATGTACCCCTTCGCAGTCAACCCTAACCTCCCATTCCAGATTCCCAGCAACTTTTCTTCTTTGGTTCACCATAGCTTAGTTTTGCTTGTTCTAAAACTTTGTATAAATGACCATGGAAAGTATGCATGTTTCTGGATCTAGTTTCTGATATTGCTTTGAAATGGATCCACTGGTTGCATAGAAAGCAAGTAGCTTCTTGCTCTTTATCACTGAGTGGATTTCTTCTAGACAGAAATCCTGCATTTGGCTTATGCATCATCTCCCTTTTTTTTGGGTGGGGGGCGGGTGGTATGTTGAATAAAGCTTTCCTGAACATTATTTTTGTTGTTGACAGATGTTTTTTCTTCTGTTGTTAAATATCTCAGAGTACAATTGTTGGGTCATAAGTTGGGTGCATTTTTAACTGTATAAGAAACTGCCAAAATGTTTTCCAAGTAGCTGCATTATTTTGCACACCCTAAAGCAATGTACATGAATTCCACATCCTCACCACATTTGTCTTTCAAATAATAGCCATTCTAGTGGGTGTAGGAGAGCATGTCACTATGAATTTAATTTGTGTTTCCTTGTAGGCTAATAGTGTCAAACATTTTTAAATGTTGGTCATTTGTATATCTACATTTGTGAATTGTCTGTTCATGTCTTTTGCCAATTAAAAAAAAATTGGTTGCCTGCCTTTTTATTACTGAGTTAAGTGGAAGGTGTCCATATATTATCAATACAAATATACCCATTATGAATATTTTGTCTTAGCCTATGTCTTGGCTGTTCATTTTCTTAAGTAATGTCTGGTAAGCTGACATTACTGAATTAGGAAAGTCTAGGTGGCTCAGACAGTAAAATGTCTGCCTGCAATGCGGGAGACCCAGGTTCAATCCCTGGGTTGGGAAGTCCCCTGGAGAAGGAAATGGCAACCCACTCCAGTACTCGTCCCTGGAAAATTCCATGGACTGAGGAGCCTGGTAGGCTACAGTCCATGGGGTCTCAGAGTCGGACATGACTGAGCATCTGAACAACAAAACAAGACGAGCTTGGTCGTATCATTCAGTGACCTTCCTCCACCTTCAGGTCACCTAGGGTACCTGGGCAGGGGCCTTGAGCTTGGGGGCTTCTCTAAGAAGGAAAAGCACTCTAGGTTAAAAAACTGAAGAGTTTCCAAAGGCAAACAGTGCAGCTATTGCTGTGTGACAGTTACCTCAAAACTTCGTGGCTTAAAAAATTGTAGACCTTTATTATCTCCGAAGGTTTCCAGGGGGCGATTTGGGAGTGGCTTGACTGGGTGATCTTGACTTGAGGTTTCTCATCCCTGTGTAGCTGAGATTTCAGCCTGGGCTGCAGTTCTGCTTTGAAAGGTGGTTCATTCCATTACAGAAAGCATAGTAGTGCTTGCCGGTTCCTGGGGGTGAGGGGAATGAGTCAACTACAGTGGGACCGCAAGAGGGCATTTGGGGTCATGGAACTTTCTGGATCTTGATACGGCTATGTGGCTGTATGTGTCTGTTTGTCAAAACTCATGTAACTGTATCCAAGGAGACAGTGACATGTCAGTTTCAAGAGTCAAATTAAAAAAGAAATATAAGGTGACTCACTCATGTGATGCAGGAGACCTCAGTTTTTCTCTTCGTGGGCCTCTCCCAGTAATTTTGAAGGTGCCCACGCTGTGGTTACTGGCTTCCCATGGAGCCTCAAGTGGAGGCCATTCTTTTTAGGATGCTCCAAGGTCACGTGGTCTTGCTTCCATTACTTTTTATAGGCTAGAAGTCAATGGTGATGGTGGTGGTTTAGTTGCTAAATCGTGTCTGACTCTTGTAATCCCATGGTCTGTATAGCCCTCCAGGCTCCTCTGTCCATGGGATTTCCCAGGCAAGAATACTGGAATGGGCTGCCATTTCCTTCTCCAGGGGAATCTTCCAAACCTCAGGGGTCGAACTCATGTCTCTTGGGTCTCCTGCATTGGCAAGAAGTTTCTTTACCACTGAGCCACCAGGGAAGCCCTAGAAGTCAATGCCAGTGACTGTTCAAGTGGTGGTAGGGAATTCACCTCTGTCCCTGAAGAGAGGGTTATGAGAGAACACATGGACACTATTAAACCACCACAGTCATAATGCAGGCAAATGACTGATCCATGTGACAAATTGCACACTTGTTGACTTTGGAGTGAAAAACATCTCACCCACAGGTGGAATTAATATGTACAAAAAACATGTCAAGTCATGGATTTTGTTTTAAACAAATCTAACAGAGATTTCTGCCTGTTCTCACGAGAACCAGAGCAACAGAAAATAGTTTCTCTGAGGTCCTCTGCCCAGGACTTGATGGATGTCATGGGTAGAACTGACAGAGACAGGGCAGGTTGCTTAAGCATCTCCATGTGAGTTTTCAACAATCCTTTATTCATCTGACACCCATTCTCCCTTAGGGCATGGCCACTCCAATACTTTTGGGGATTCCAGAGACTTGGGAGCCAAATTATTAATTACTGGAGTTTCCAGCTGTTTTAGGGGCACCCAGTCTCCCTGTGAGATGATGGACCCAGACCTTCTGATCAGTGACTCGAGGTCCAGATTTTAGAAACAGACAGCTAGTTATCTGTCACTTTGGTATTTCCTCTTTGATGCCTTCTTTTACTTTTTCATTTCTTTCCCACTTCATTCCACTAACACTGAATACGTGCTAGGTACCAGGCATGAAGTACTGGAAATACTGCAGGGAATGAGAAGATAAGGTTCGTATCTTGAGAAGAAGCAGGAAACAAAATATGTTTAGCTGATGACAAGCACGAATGGGAGGGTGGTAGTTTCCTTTAGATGGGAAGGTTAGTGACAGCCACGCAGAGAAGCTGATATGTTGAACTGTGACCTGTGAAGGAGGCGAAGGATCCCAACACGAAGCACCTGCTCCTTCAAGCAGAGGTGTTGGCAGGTGCAAAGGTCCTGTGGTAGGCAGAGGGCCTGAAGCTAATGACAGGAGAGGGGTAAAAAGTGAGACTGGATTTAGGTGAGGTCACACTGCGTAGATCCTAGCAGGTTGTTGGAAGAAGTTGTGATTTATTCTAAGTGCACAGAGGTGTTTGCAGCTCATCTTCCTTGTGCGTTCAAATGTTCCACCTTTCCTCAGGGTCCCCCCTACAGTGTTGGTGGGAATGTAAATTGTGCAACCGCTATGGAGAACAGTATGGAGGCTCCTTAATAAACTAAAAATAGAGATAATGTAAGATGCAGCCATCCCACTTCTGGGCATATACCCTGAGAAAACTGTAATTAAAAAAAAACACGCACCCCAAATATTTATTCCAGCATTATTTACAATAGCTAGGACATGGAAGCAACCTAGATGAATGCTATGCTATAGTAAGTCACTTCAGTCGTGTCCGACTCTGTGCGACCCCATAGACGGCAGCCCACCAGGCTCCCCCGTCCCTGGGATTCTCCAGGCAAGAACACTGGAGTGGGTTGCCATTTCCTCCTCCAATGCATGAAAGTGAAAAGTGAAAGTGAAGTTGCTCAGTCGTGTCCGACTCTTAGCGACCCCATGGATTGCAGCCTAACAGGCTCCTCCATCCATGGGATTTTCCAGGCAAGAGTATTGGAGTGGGGTGCCATTGCCTTCTCCGACCTAGATGAATATCAACATATGAATGGATAAAGAAGATGTGGTGTGTATGTGTGTGTGTGTGTGTGGTGGAACAATACTCAGTGATGAAAAAAAAAGGAATAGAGTTGTGCCATTTGCAGAGATGTGGATGGATATAGAAATTGTCATACAAAGTGAAGTAAGTCAGAAAGGTAAAAACAAAACCATATATCAGTGCATTAATGGATCTAGAAAAATGGTAAAGGTGAACTTATTTGCAAAGCAGAAATGGACAACATAGAGAACAAACATGGACATCAAGTGGGGAAGGAGTTGGGATGAATAGGGAGATGGTGACTGATACGTGTACACTATTGATACTGTGTATAAGATAAGTAGCGAGAACCCTATGTCTCACCTTTCTATAGTTTAGGGCTTGGTTCACTTCCATTGTGGGTCACAGGCTCTTCCCTCTGTCGAAGAACAGGTCCTGCTCCTGTCATTCCTGGGAATGTACCCTGGGATCAAGAGAGCCTTGAAGGATACTGAAAGATGTGCAGGTCAGGCCACCTAGTGCTGCGCTCCAGGCAGAAGATGGAATCCCCACAGAGAACCAGGGAACCATGGGAACCAGGGACAGCAGCGCCCCCTGGAGGAGATGTGTGGGGTGGTTGCAGCTTGCCTGCTGCGTGCTAAGTTGCTTCAGTCGTGTCCGACTCTGTGCAACCTCGTGGACTGTAAGCGCCTCTGTTCGTGGGATCCTCCAGGCAAGAATACTGGAGTGGGATCCTCCTCCAGGAGATCTTCCCAACCCAGGGATCGAACTTTGATCTCTTACATCTCCTGCATTTTAGGCAGGTCCTTTACCGCTAGTGCTACCTGGTAAGCCCCAAATAAATTATGGTGAGAAAAAAAAAAAAATTCAGAACAGTGATTGTCTCAGGGCTGGTGAGGAGCACCAAGTGAGAGGAGCTTAAGGCCACATTTAGGGTTAATGGGAGAAGTGGCCAGAGAAAGTCAGATCACCGTGACAGTCGAATACGGAACCCTGAGGGCTATCGGGAGTAACTTAGACCTTTGTCATGAGAATGACATGTTTGTATTTGTGGTTTTGAAAGAGATGTCTATAGACAGCAACAAGGCAGCTGGATTAGAAGGGAGGTGATTGGGAGGCAGGGAATTTTTTACTGGGAAGCTTCTAATTTAATCCAATGAGAAATTGCATCAACTTGAACAAACCGAAGCAGCGGCAGGGAGGATATCAGTAAAGGCAAAAAATGAGAAAGGAATTGGATGTGAATTCAACAAAGTTTGGAGGCCAGCTGGTCCTCCAGAGCCGTGGACAGCTGTCCCTTCCATGTGGAGGCAAATCCTGCCCACGACTGACTCTTAACTGGCCAGGCTGCGTACCCAGATATCATCAGAAACTTCTGCTGAAGTGTGAACCGTGGGCTGGGCATTTGGTGTTACCTGCCATGATGCTTATGATCTCGGAGAGACAGCAGTAAGCAGTCCCGAGGAGAGATCTTAATTCCCTGTCCAGGATTTGAACCTGTGTAGCCTGGATGAAAACCAGGAATCCTAGCTGCAAGATCACCAGGGGCCAGAGGCTAGAAGCAAAGCGGCCCTGGCTCTTTTTCCCCATTTGAAAGTGGAAGTATTTCAGCGAGGCAAACACTGTAAAAAACAGGTACGAGTTTATTATTAGAGCCACAGCATAACAAATGGGAGAGCACACGGAGAAACAGTTTATTTAAGATGGAAGCTAGGCAGAAATACACACCCGGAGAGGAGAGCAGGCGTTCCGAGTGAGGAGCTCAGTAAAGAGGTGATTTAAATCACTTAGATGGGACAGTCCTTCTGGGTCTTTGTGTACCTTTGGCCAATTATTAATACCTCTTTCATCTTTTCACTCCTGACGGGGCCTAGGACCCTCCCCAATAGGCATGTGCAACTTTTTGCTAAGATGGATCCCACCACAGAGGTCTGTGGGTGCATGCCCACACTTATTATGGGGTGGCACCTCCTCCCTTTTTGACCCCCAAGAAGCCTTCTGTGCATGTGCAGACAGGGACTTTTTCCTTGACCTCAGGAGTGAGCACCATCTCTCTTTACTTCAGCAGAGCTCAGCTTCTGCCTCTAGCTTTGTCCTTGGAGTGTCCGGCTGAGAACAAAATTTCAGCTTTACTCCACTTGACAATCAATCACCAGTTGTCCAGTCCAGGGGCCCGTCTGTCTCCTACCTCACTTTTAACCCATTCATGGACTTATTATTCTTTGCATCACCTACAGTATCCAGAACAATGTATCCTTGATGGAAGGTCCTGAGTGGTGGCCACGCACTTGAGTGGCCTTACACTTGTTAAGCAATCCCACTTTTCTCTGGTGCTCTCAGGATTGTGGGTCTCAGATGGATGACTGAACATTTCCCAGTGCTGAATTTTTGATTAAAAAAATTCCTATGTTAAGTGAGGTGTCTTTTTATTCCATTTAAGAAGTGAAAACTAAAGCCTTAGTTCTTTCCTCTTAGAAATATTTTCAATCTTGGAGAACTGTATGCATTTTATCTAGTTGAGAATCAGCAGAAAATAGGACCTTTAAGCAGATATGATAATTATAGAACATAATTCTAAATTGAATGGTAGGGGAAGAGGTGCCAGAAGAAAATGCTCAGCTTAGATTACACCTGGTTATTTTTGCATTATTATTTTTAATGTGTTTTGACACCTCAGCTGTTGCATCTAGACTCACTCTGATCTTCAGAGCCCACATTTTGGGTTAGATAATTAAACTGCTTAAATGGCTCATGTTCCTGTCATACTACTGGTGTGGAAAAATAGGGTGATATGGAAGAATTCATTTTCATTCAATCATTCATTCATTCATGCTTACTAAGTACCTATTATGTACCAGGCTCTGTGCCTAAAATTACATGGAATATTCAAATGTCTGTGACTCATCCTCTCACCTCAAAGAGTTTAAAGTCTTGAGAACAAGGGGAAGAGCTAAATAATATGTTTATTAAAGTAAATATAACACAAAATATGAAAACAAAAAACAGAGCTTAAAAGCCAAACCAGTACGAAGTTTTGGAGAATTGAAAATAGAGGAATGATGACTTCCAACCTGGAGTCAGCGTCAGGACATGTGGAAACTGATGACCAGTTTCTTGAGAGCAGAGGACCAGTGTGACTAAAGGTGCAGAGGGGTGGCAGAAGTGTGAGCACCATTAGCAGTCAAGTTCAGTGGAATTAGATGTGTGAGTGAGATGAAGCTGAGAAGATAAATTGGAACCAAATTATAAATAGCTTCCATGTCAGGCAAAGCTGAACTTTATTTGCTAGCCATGACATTTTTTTTTTCTAAGTAGGAAGATGACTGGCTTCATCTGTGCTTTCCGAGGATTGCTGTGTGATGGATTGGAGTAGGGGGATTCAGGAGGCCGGGAAACTAAATAGAATCGATGCAGAGGGCACTGTGAAGGCTTGAGGGGCCTGAGGTCCAGCAGGGGGGGGGGAGAAATGGGCCCCCTGAAAGATAACACATATTTCTCTTTGCATGGTTCAGTAGACTCTACCTTCCCCACCCCAGTCAAATGAAGAGGGATCAGAGCATTAGAATTCTGAAAGACACCCTGGCAAGGCCTTGGGAACACTAATAGGAAAAATAGAAATTTAATGAGTAATATGAATAATAAGTGAAATTTTTGTTCACCCTCAAATCCAGCAAGAAATGTAGTTGATAAACACTCATGGCAGTCTGTTTACATCCTATCGGGCCATTCTTTCTTCAGCTGTGACAGATTTTGGTCCATTATTGTTCTTCATGTCTCTAATGGATGGGACCCTGTCTAAAGAAGCTGGGTTAACTCTTCATCATCACTGACTAGCTTCCAAAATAGATGAGCTTGGTTGTTCCAAAGGAATCATTCTGCCTCCCTTTATGCATTGTGGGCAAACTTATCAAAGACAGCGGCTTGCATTTCTAATTTCAGAGTAGGGACAATACGTTGGAAACGGCCTTAAATTTGACACAGTGGACCAGCGTCCTTGGTTTTGAGATGTCGACCAAGAAAAGGGCAAAAACAACATCAAAACACACCCACCAAAAATCCAGGTCACTTAAGTATTCTTTAGATGCCTGTTTTGGCTACCCCGAGGAAGCTGACAGTGTCAATGTGAAGCTGCTCTCCTTCCTCGGTGCTCTAAGGCTCTTCCTCAGTATTGACTGAAGGTCTCTATTGTTTACTTTAAGCTCCAGAACTAGGCTAGTATTTAGTAAGAGCTCAGCACAATGTTGTCCTAAGGTTCTAGGAACATGTATCTGCCATGCTGACTCTTCCAATAGCTGTGGGCTTTGTTAGTCGGGCTTTGTCATTTGACAAAATAAGGGATGCTTTGTGCAAAGATGCAAAGACAGGAGAAACCTGTCTTTTAACAAGTGGAAAACTATTTTCTTTGTTTCTAAAATGATAGCTTTAACTCCATGCAAAAAAAAAAAAAAAAAATCATGTGTTGATTTTTTTCAAAGCTGCTACAGATAGACCTAATTTTCTGCAACAGATAGATTCTATCAAAGTGGATGGTGAAAACGGAGATTAAGGCATACCAAAAAAAATGTCAGATTTATTCAAAGGAGAGCCTGCCTACTGGTATTTTTGTTCACTACTTTATTTTGACTAATATTTAATGAACACTTAGCATATACCAGGCTTTGTGATAAATCCTGGCGTATAAAGATGGCATTGTCCTGGAATATAAAAGAAGACATTCTCCCATCTTCAAGAAGGCCACAGCAGGGTGGTGGCAAGTGAAATACTGTGAAAAGCTTTTACCCTGAAGATCTCTGCTGTATCCTATGTATATAAATGCACTGAGATACAGGAAGGAAAACGCACACACACAAATAGTCTATCCTACTCTTTTGATCTATTTTTCAAATAGATTCTGCTACTGGAAATTATCATCACATGAGAACTTTTCCCCCAAGAAAATGAGGTTTTCCTGCTGCTGCTGCTGCTGCTGCTGCTAAGTCGCTTCTGTCGCGTCCGACTCTGTGCGACCCCATAGATGGCAGCCCACCAGGCTCCCCTGTCCTTGGGATTCTCCAGGCAAGAACACTGGAGTGGGTTGCCATGTCCTTCCCCAAATCATGAAAGGGAAAAGTGAAAGTGAAGTCGCTCAGTCGTGTCCGACCCTTAGCGACCCCATGGACTGCAGCCCACCAGGCTCCTCCGTCCATGGGATTTGCCAGGCAAGAGTACTGGAGTGGGTTGCCATTGCCTTCTCCAAGGTTTTTCTAGTGGAGGTCAATGTAAGGGAAGAAACAGTAGGAATTCTGGTAAACCGTGTCTGGAATTTTTGAAGGGCTATATGCCCAAGGCGGAAACTGCTATATGAAATTGGAGAAATCCAGTCCTACTGATGCTTTGCTAGAATAGAGTCACCTAAAAGAGAAATCTCTTTATTTATTCATCCACTAGTCATTCAACAAATACTTCATAGGTGAAGTGTATTATATGTTACATGTTATCATGCTCGATGCTGGAATGCAATAATGAACAAGACATGGTCCTTGACTTCAGGAAATTTCCAAGCTTAATAGGAAAAGGAAGCATTTTAACATTACTTTAAAAATGTGCTTAAAATCCCCAAATGATTTATATTTCTTTAGTGTAACAAACAGGACAAATAAATCATTTTTAACACAAGTACACAATAATAAAACTGAAGGTATCTTTATAAGTATGGAGGTTGGTGGTGTGCTGCTGATAGAAATGTTATTTAACATTTTTTTTTTTTTAATTTTGAAGGTATATATGATGCCTCCATTAGCTAAGTGGGTTCTTAGACCTGGGTAATGAAAAAGAATATGCAATAACTTGAATTTTGAGTCTATTTTTGCAAAGTATGACAAATAATGATGCATTTACTGAAATAGCTAATGGCTCAGTGAAGCCGCAGCCTTGCTTTTCACAGATACCAGCTGGCAAACTGTTAAATGATTTAAAATGAGTTATCAGGCACTCCTGTTTGGTAAATTTTTGTGTGTGTAAATTTTGTAAAGGTCTTGATTTCTTATGTGGTTACCTGTGAAAGAAGGGCATCCATTGCTCACTATGAACCCTTTTTTTGGAGAGGGTTGTGGTTTCACAAAGTCCTGCTACTGCTCAAGGTTCGGGGTAGTGGACTCAGTTAGAAAATCTGGAGTTGAGTCTTGTCTCTGTTATTAAGGAGCTGGGAGATCTTGAGAAGTCGCTTCACCTCTCTGGGCCTGTTTCCTCTCTTACACAGTGCAGGCGTTGGGCTGGGTCATCCACAACACATCCTTTAGTATTGTCTTCCATCCGGGTTCCATCCGGTCGCTCTAAACCACAGAGGAACACTCTACTCACTGTAAGTCCATGTGCTTTGAGTGTGGACAGCTGCGTCTCTGGAATGGGATCTGGTACATCAGATTGTCCAAGCCCAGCTTTAATGATGAACTGACCCTACCTCGGGCCCATGAAGAAGAGCTTTATTTTGTCCTCTCCCTTTTCTTTTTGACGAACCGTGGGCTTCTGCACTCCAGGGACTAGGTATGGACTTGATTCAGGAGTGTAGTCTTAGCTCTTTTAAAATCACTCTTTGACTTGAGTCTGGATAAGCTAAATCTCTACTGGAAGCTCTAAGCAAACCCACACAAGTAGAACTCTGGAGGCATCTTGATTATTCGAGACTTGCTTTGAACCACCAAGGGCAAAGGCCAGCTCCAGCCTCTTACTTATCTCCTTGTCTCACTTCTCTTCCCTCAATTGCAAGTGCACAGCTGTACCTTTCTAACATAAAAGTTCTTCAGTGGAGAACTTTGTAGTCAAATTGGCTTCTGCAGCACACGTACATACTCTTGCCCATACACATATATGCGATTACTGATCATACACATGGTTTCTAACTGTCTCTCATTTTCTCCAAATGTGGCTGCTCGTTGAATGGAATCCACTCTTGCTGCACCCAATCATGGGAGTCTGGTTCTGTTAATAGTGGAATAACTCTTATCAGATGAACCCACCGCTTGATAATGACTATAAACTCTGGTAAATATAAAAAAAAAATCATGTACTTGGAAGCAATGAAGAGCATTAAAAACAGGCAAGAACTCGAGAGAAGTGAATACTTGGAAGAAAGAAGCAGCATTGAGTGCGCCTCCCAGTTTTTATGGCTTTTTCCCTCAGGGATGACCTCAGTCAGCAGTAAGTTGATTGGCTAAAACTTAGATAAAAGCTACAGTCTTAATGACTTGAAGAACTAGAATAAAATAGCTCTTGGGGACAATGGCACTAGGGATTGGAATAAAAATTCAAGAAAGAAAAGCCACAGAGTAGAAGCCTCAAATTCTGTTTTTATATTCTTCCTAAACTTGTCCCTGCCACCTAAACATCACATTCACAAAGCCAACTCCAAACAGCCTGGCAAAGGCTGTAAGGACTGAGCAGAAGTTTCATCTGATACCTCCACTGCAACACACAGACAATCAGGGAAAGTTTAAGTGGCTAAGCTCACTGTCTGCTTCACAAAAATAAAAATCACTTCTTCTGGAGGACTATAACAGAATTCAAAGTTTACACAAGGTACTATTTCATAATGTCCAAAAAATAAATTACTAAAATTCAAGAAAGAAAAGCCACAGAGTAGAAGCCTCAAATTCTGTTTTTATATTCTTCCTAAACTTGTCCCTGCCACCTAAACATCACATTCACAAAGCCAACTCCAAACAGCCTGGCAAAGGCTGTAAGGACTGAGCAGAAGTTTCATCTGATACCTCCACTGCAACACACAGACAATCAGGGAAAGTTTAAGTGGCTAAGCTCACTGTCTGCTTCACAAAAATAAAAATCACTTCTTCTGGAGGACTATAACAGAATTCAAAGTTTACACAAGGTACTATTTCATAATGTCCAAAAAATAAATTACTAAGTTAATATACATGCTTATGGAGAAATAGGAAAATGCGACTGGTATTCAAAAAAAAAAAAAAAACAATCAGTAGAGACTGACACTGAGATGATCCAGCTATTGGATACATTTGAGGACAGAAAGGAAAATATACTCATAATGAGTTAGGCAGTAGAAAATCTGATCAATAGAAACAAACAAAAAGACCCAGTGGAAATTTTAGATCTGAAAAACAAAATATCCAAAATAAAAACTCATCAAATGTCTTTATAACACCAATTGGATTTGGCCAAAGAGTCAGAAAAGTTGAAGTTATATCAATAGAAATGACCCAAACTAAAGAGCACAGAGAAAAAAAAAATATTTTAAAATATTAAAATGCCCCAGTAGTAGTGCATTGGGCAATGTAAAAAAGTATAATGTATATGACAGAAGAAATTACATATTTAATAAGCTCATGAACTCTAAGTTAAATAAATATAAAGAAAACTATAGCTGAATCATCATGTACATCATAGTCAAACTGCTGAAAACAAAAGATAAAGGATAAAACCTTGAAAGCAGCCAATAAAAAGTTAGACATTAGACAGAGGGCAACAACAATATGGATTATAGCTGGTTTCTCATTAAAACAAATTTTAAAAGATAAAAAACAAACCAAACAAAAAATTGTATCCGGAAGTCAGGAGAACTCCTCCAAGATCTGGAAGGAAAACAGCAGCAAATAAACAAACCTGTCAACCAGTGAAAATATTCTTCAAAGACAAAGGTGTAATAAAGACATTTTCAAATAAACAAAAACTAAAGAGTTTGTTGCCAGCAGATCTTCACTGCGGGACGTGCTACAGAAGTTCTTCAGGCTGTTTAGAAATACCAGATGGAAAATCAGATCTTCAAGATGGAATGAAAATTGCCAGGCATAATAGATATGTATATTAGCATAACAGACTTTCTTTTAATTTTTTTAAAAATACTTATGATCTTTTTAAATTCAAGTTTTTAAAAATATGAGATAGAATTTACATGCCATGAAATTCACCTTTTAAAAGCATATAATTCAGTGATTTTTAGTCCCTTTGTGAAGTGCTGCCGTGAACACAATTTCAGAACATTTCTTCATCCCATAAAGCCCTGCACCATGAGCATTATTTCCCACTGTCTTCTTGCCACAGTCCCTGACAACCACTAATGTACACTCTGTCTCTGTGAACTTGCCTATTCTGAGCATTCTGCAGAAATAGAATCATACAATGATATGTGACTTTTGCGTCTGGCTTTCTTACTTAGCATAATGGTTTTTTTTTTTTTTTTTTTAATCCATCTATATTGCAGCATGTATCAGTACATCATTCTTTTTATTGCTGAGTCATCTTCCATCATATGGATCACTTTTTGATTATCCACTCAGCAACTGATAGATATTTGGGCTGTTTACACATTTTGACGGTCATAAATAATACTACTTTGAACACTCACATTACAGTTTCTGTACAAACATGTTTTCAGTTCTCTTGGGTATGTAACTAGGGGTGGTATTGCCAGGTATGCAGTAACTCTCCATGTAACTTTTTAAGAAACTGAAGACCTGTTTTCAAAAGTGACTGCACCATTTTACATTCCCACCAACAATGAATGAGTATTCCAACTTCTCCACTTCCTTGTCAACACTTATTATTATCTATCTTCATGATTCTAACTATTTAGTTGGTGTAAAGTGGTATTTCCTTGTGGTTTTGATTTACTTTTTCCTTATTGCTGCTGACATTGAGTATTTTTTCATGTTTTTATTGTATATTTGTATACATTCTTGGGGAAATACTTGTGTGTAATCTTTGCCAATTTTCTGAGTTGTTTTTTCATTTTTGGATTGTGAGAGTCTTTATTTAGTCTGGATACTAGACTCTTATCAGATATATGCTTTGCAGTTTTTTTCTCCCATCTCTCAGTTATCTTTTCCATTTTCTTAATAGTATCCTTTGAAGCACAAATATTTTTAATTTTTAATTTTAAATTCATGTGTATATTTCCTTTTTCTTTCCTTTTTTTGCTATCCAATCTAAAGAACTCTTCCCTCATCCAATTGTCACAAAGCTTCCCCCCAAATTTTCTAAGAGTTTTATAGTTTTAGCATTTATCCATTTTGAATTAATTTTTTGTATAATATATGCTTTTGTATATATATGCTTTGTACTAGTATTTCAGCATCCTTCTGCTGCATGTGCATATCCGTTTGTCCCAGGAATATTGTTGGAAGGATTATTCCCTTATTGGATTGTCTTGGCATCCTTGCTGAAAACTAGTTGACTACAGATGTGTGGGAGAGTTTCTGGACAACCAGTTTTATTCCATTGATCTATTTGTATTCCAGCATCACACAATCTTGATTATTGTCCCATTTTGAAATCAAGATGTGTAAGCACTTCAACTTTGTTCATTTTTAAGAATATCTTGTCTATTTTCTGGTTCCCTTCCATTTTCATATGAAATTTAGGATCATTTTGTCAATTTCTCTAAAAAGAGAGCTAAGCTTTGATAGGCTTGTATTGAATCTGTGGCCCAATTTGGGGAATATTGCCATTTAAATAGTATTAAGTCTTCCAATCCATGAATTCAAGATTTGTTGAATTTAATGAGGTCTTTAAAAAATTTCCTTCCACAATATTTTGTAGTATTCAGTGTACAAGTCTTATACACATTTTATAAAGCTTATACCTAATATTATATTCATTTTCATGCAATTGTAAGTGCTACTGTTTACTTTATTTCTTTTTTGGATTATTTATTTCAAGTATTTAGAAATACGCTTTTAAAATATTGATCACTATCTTGAACTTTTGTGGAACTCACTTATTTATAGTGTTTTCAAGTCTTTGGTTTTGTTGTTGTTGATCTTTCACCTAGTTATTTTATCTGTATTTAAATCTGGATATTGAAGCTTCTAGTTACTGTAGTCCAATTGCCCATTTCTTATTCATTTTTGTCAAATTTTGCCTCATATACATTTTAGGCTTTATTGTTAGGCATAAAAATTGTTTTATTTTATTGTTAGATTGACTACATTATCATCATAAAATATCCTTCTTTGTCTCTATACCATATGTAGATTAAATACAATAGAAAAGTATAACATAAAGAATGGAAATGTAAGGTTCTTACACTTTTTTGGAAGGGATGCAGTAATCTAAATAGAATAAAAAGTTAAAGTTTCTATACAAAAGTCTTTAGAGAAAACACCAAAAAAGTGCAATTTATCCATTGTCTAAAAAGATAATGGATAAATTAAAATAATATTCTAAAATAATTCAAAGAAGTCAGAAGAAACATGAAAGGAGAAGAGAAATAATATATAGGATGAACATAAGTGGTGAAAATGGAAGCCTCAGATCTGGCCATTTGAATAAGTATAGTTCAATATGACATGATTATCCATTCAATTCAAAGGAAGAGATTTTCTGAATGAGTGAAATTCAAGACCCAACTAAACCTACCATGGAAAGTCCTCTTTGTGTATACTTATTTCAAAGGAGATACTTATTATGTATCATGGTGAGGATAACTGACAGTGAGAATATTAGGATTCTGTTGTTAAGGGATGTGTATTATCTTAGCACAATTACCCTCTTCTATTACTGTTACCTCATTATACTGTATACGTATTACCCCACCTACCACGTACATACAACTGTATATACTATACTTTATGGATGATTTAAGGGGGTTCAAAGAGACTTTTGACTGTATTTTGTTTCCTACGGTAACTGATACTCATGAGTTGTCACTTACCTTTGCTCTTGTCTCTTTGTCTCCCTCGTGTGAAAATCTACCCAGTGCCGGAAACCTTACTGCCATGCTGGAAGCGTTCTGATCGTATCTCATTCGGGCCCTTCCTCTCGTACCTCTATGTTAAGGCTCTCCACACTCCTTCCATTGGGCTAAAAAGAATGTTTTTCTTCAATCCAGAATCTGACTGAATATAGTTTCTCTTCTACTGATTATTTTCTCTATCTCTATAGATATTTTCCCAAATAAAAGTCCTTACTACAATGAACTTAGATTACCTAAGTGTTCTCTTTAGCTCTATACATTCTTCTCTCTAATCTGTCAAACTTAAGCAAAATATATATTATGTCCTGGCTCTCCCTAAAACCTTAGGTGTCTTTTCAAATACTCTTGCTGAAAAAAATTAGATTCTTTCTTATCTCAGTAATTCATGGTTTTCATTTCTATCACCGCTGTTTATGTATATATTAAATAAACTTTAAAAATTTACAATAGTTTTAGACTTACAGGAAAACTGTGAAGATAGTACAGAGAGTTTTCATGTATATCGCGCCTAGTTTTTCCTGTTATTAATGTCTTATGTTTGTGTGTCACATTTGTCACAGGTAATGAAATAATATTGATAAGTTGTTACTAATAGAAGTCCCTAATTGATCATTCTTCTTTAATTTTTACTTAATATCCTTTTTCTATTCCAGAAGTCAATTACAGTTGTTATTTTTAGAATACTAATGTAGTTATTATTATTTTAATTATTTATTTATGGCTGTGTCAGTTCTTGGTTGCAGCAAGTATGATCTTTGTTGCAGCCTGCAGGATCTCTCACTCAGGTGCATGGGGTTAGTAGTTGTGGTGCTCAGGCTTAGTTGCTCCATGGCTTGTGAGATTTTAGTTCCCCGACCAGGAACCGAACCCTTGTCCCCTGCATTGGAAGGCGGATTCTTAACCACTGAACCACCAGGGAAGTCCCCGTTATAACAATTAACCATGTCTTGTAGGGTTCTTAGCTGTGACAGTTTCCCAGAATCGGTTTGTTTTTTATAATCTAGATAGTTTTGAGGGTGTTGGTCAGATATTTTGGAGAATGCCCCTTAATTGGTACTATCTTCATGATTTGACAGGGGCATGAGGTTTTGAGGCAAAGACCACAGTGGCAAAGTAGTATCGTGTGTACATACTATCAGTGTGACTTCTGACTGTTGATGTTAACCTTGACACCTAGCCCATGATCATGTCTTTGGAAAGAAGCCCACACTTAAGGAGTGGAGAGTTATCCTCCACTATCTTGAAAATGAATTGGATATGTAGATATTACTTAGAAGTCTTCTGCCTGGGAAGTATTTCCTTTTTATCTCCTCTTCATTTATTCAATCATTTATTTATATCAGTATGAACTCACAGATATATTTACTTTACACTTTTGGTTATAATCCAGTTCTACTCTATTTAGTTTGTTGCTTAAATTATTCTGGTTTTACCTCAGGGAATTCTTGTAGCTAAGCTCCTCTGTCTCTTTGATATACTCTTATTATTGTGGGGTTTTCCTTGTTTGATTTGTTTTGTTGGCATTTCCTTACTTTTTAGCACAAGATACTTGAGGATCATCTTGTAAATTTCCTTCCTCAGTCCTAGAATTAGCCATTTCTTGAAGACATCATGGTTATACCCCCTCTTTGTTGATAATTATATTAGAAACCATGATTTGGGCATTATACCTCTTGTTTACTTTGAAAGTTTTTTTTCCATTTTATTCTACCTGGTCAAATTAATTTTTGTTATTTTAATCTTTTGCCCATGCCACAAGGCATGTAGGATCTTATTTCCCTGATCAGGGATTTAACCCATCCTCTGTGCATTGGAAGTATGGAGTCTTATTAATTACTGGAGTGCCCTTATGTAGTCAAATTCTTTCTCTTCAAGTATTTTTTTATTTTTAAATTGCATCTATGCCTTTCAGCTCATCATTCCTCTACTGGAAGAATCTCTTAAGCAGTCTCTTTCTTTAATCTATTTCCCATTTGGCATCCAGAGAAGTTTTTATAAAATACAAATCTTATTATGCCATTACCCTGGTTAAAAACCTTTGTAAGCTCAGTATTTTCCTCCGGAGAAAGTTTAAACTTAATATTGTTGGAAAGGATTTGGAGATCGGATTTCTATCTTCCTCTCCAACTTTGCCTCTAAAAACTCTCAACCTCGTTTTACACTTTATCCATAGTGAAATAATTTTAGTTTCTTGTGAGTCTTTGCATAGTTACATTCCAAAAACACTGCACTTCCTCCTTTGTTTTTACCACCACACACACACACACACACTCACACACACACACAGATACCACACAGACAGACACGCCAACACACACACTTCACTGGGTAGATTCCTATGAAGTTTTTAGCCCTCTCCTTAGATAAGCATCTTCTAGGAAGCTTTCACAAGGATGCTTCCAAGCTGGGGTCCTTCCTCATCTCCCCACAGGGCCCCGCACTGTGGTTTCATGTCACGACACCCATTGCAATGGTTGTCATCACTTTGCACATCTCTTCCTGCAGGCTGAAGGCTCTGTGACGGCAGAGGCTTAGTACACTGTTTCATCACTGTAGAGTTAACGCTTAACCCAATGGCTGGCACTTGACATGCCCTGAAGAAGAAGTATGTGTTTAGGGAATCAGTAAGTGCCCCCTGGGGGATTCCCCCCTCATGCTAGTCTCATGGATATAAAGGGCCCAGACATACTTCCAAAGGAGTATGGCTTTCCAAATGTTAAGTATATACTGATTTTTATAGGCAGAGACTCCTTAGGTATCTGAACAGATAATGTAACCCATCTATTGTTGCTCATAAGACGGAGTTCCTGGCCTCCCTTTTTATCATTCCCAAATGAACACAGAAGGCAGAATACAACATCTGAACTGCTTGAGCCTCATCCTGATGTAACATGTGGCAAGTGCTTGGTTAAACAGACTGGGAAACCAGCCACTGAGAAATGGACAGTAATTCTAAGGCTGCCAAGAAATTTCCACCTGCACCTTCTCGCAGCTCAGGATAGAGAGTGCTCTCTAAGGCATTTCCAAACAGGTTCCAAAACTTCTGCTCTGACAGTGACACACTCACAAAGCCTGTAACAGGAGAGCAGGTAGATAAGGTGTGACGTTGCTCCCTCACAGCAGTGTTTGACCCAGAGAAGACTTCAGTGTCTTTCATATACCTTTCCTTGGGGAGTTAGGACGGTCATCTTGCTTTCATGAAATACGGCCCGGATGTGAGGTCTCAGACCCACCCTGATGGATATTGATCTTTACTCCTTCCAAACACTGATGCTCTTCCTCTAAATCTGATAGGGGAGAGGCCTCACCTGCAACCCTCCTTCCTTAGACAAGGAAATGGGGAGAATATTAATAGCCCTCCTTTCACAGATAGCTTTTAGGAGAGAGAGTCTAAAACTGCCATAATGTAGCCAGATTTTTCTCCTGAAGGAAGGACATGCTTGTGCATCAGGTTTAGAAGGAAGTCTTTTATCTTTGTATGGAATGGAGTGAGCTGGAAATATTTGTCCTAAAAGCATGACCTTGTTGGCCAAGGGAGGAAATGAGGAAAGCTGAATACACTAAAGTGTGTGGATCTTCGGGAAGCCACGTTGACTGTTTGTATGTTCTGCCTCTCAGCCATGCTAATGAGGATGACTAAATGGTGAATTTTTTCCTACTGTCTTTGACATCCTAGGATAATTATTTTTTAATTTCTTATATTTGATGCTCATCCACAAAAACAGTAGGCTATATGGTGTGGGTATGACTTTTTTAATGGCCCCTTGGGTTGTCAGATAAAATAGAAGAAGATCAGATAAATTTGAATTACAGAAAAATAACAAATAATTTTTAGTATATTTAATTTTAGTATGCAATGAATATCCAATATTTGGGACACACTGATACTCAAAAATTATTTATTATTTATCCAAAATTCAATTTTAATCACACTTCCTGTATGTTCACTTGCTAAATTTGGTACACTTTGTGCCATACCTAATTCTTCAGGCCAAAATATCATTAAAAGCTTTAATTTCAATAAAATAAAGAGTAAAAGATGTCTTTGAAGAAGGAAATGCGTTCACTGCCCTTGGCAGCATCAGTTTTTATTGCCAGAGAGGATCCTCAAATTTGAAAAATCATTTAAAAAAAAAACAAAGACTAAAATTTATCAATACTTTTAAGTATTTCATTTCTGTGTAAATTATTGAGACATGTAAAGTATGGAGCCATTTCTGAGCTTTTACTTTCCCTGTTCCTGTACCAAGATTTGAAAGTCATCTGAGCAAAATAAATGTAAATATAAATAGATATAAGGCAAAGAAAGAGAGGACAGGGGAAGGGAGTGGCTTGTGGTAGCTTGTCATTTTTTTCTTTTTCTTTTTTTTATAATTCTCCCCTCACTTGAGTGTTTCTCTTCATTTTTCTCTTGTGTAATAATATAGGCATACAAATATATATACCATATTACACGTATACTTATATATATATATATATACATTTATAAATATATGCAAATATAAGCCATGGATTTACATACATTTGTACATTGTTACCTCTGTATTTTACATATGTATTTATTTATAATAAAGATCTTTTGTTTGAGACAAGCACCTGCCCTCAAAACTATGAAGGTTAGACCCAGGCAAGTAGGAACTCAGATACTGATTTTTTGTGTGACTTCATCTGTGTGTTTGTGTTTTTGCTTTGTCTCACTCTTCCCCCTCGCTTTTTATTTCCGTAGAAAAGTTATTTAGGAAAATCCTGGTGGCTCAGATGGTAAAGAATTTGCCTGCAATGCAGGAGACCTAAGTTCGGTCCCTGGGTCAGGAAGATCCCCTGGAGAAGAGAATACCTGTCCACTCCAGTATCCTTGCCTGGAGGATTCCATGGACAGAGGCGCCTGGCAGGTCACAGTCCTTGGGGTCACAGAGAATCAGACAGGACAGAGTGACTAACAGTTCACTTCAACCTTACCTTGGCTGCACCTCAGAGACACACAGCTTTGTCTTTCTGATCCACCTCTGTGGAAGGTTGTTACAAAAATCCCATGACTGAGAATGGTGGAGATTCTAAAACTTAAAACTGCTCCCTGAGCTTGAGCCCTGTGTGAGCCCGGGAATTCCCCTGCGAGTGTGGGAATCCCTGTGTGGACCTGGGGTCCTTGTGTCCGGCTGGAGATCCAGAGCCTGCCTGGGTGCATTAGCCCCAGCTGGGCCTTCTCATCTCCCAAACTATCTCCATGCTCACTCAAAACCTAGTGGAAAATTTTACCCAAGTACGATTTTCATACCTCCAATTTTCACATATATATCTGAACAGTCATGGATGAGAAGGTAAAGAGTAGTCAAGCTGAAGGCATGAATCCTTTAAAGGGTTGTTGGCCAGTACTTCTCCATGACCTTGTCTGTGACTTGAGCCTTTACCACCTCTAGGCTTTGCTCAGCTGAGAAGCAGCAGTCAGAGACTTCCCTGGCAGTCCATTGGTTAGGACTCTGCACTCTCATTGCCGAGGGCCTGGGTTCAATCCCTGGCCAAGGAGCTAAGATCCCATAAGCCCTAAGGCAAAGAAAACAGCAGTCATAGGCCTGGGGGGTTGGGTGCAGGGGGGGTGCCCTGCCGTCACCAACATAGTCATTGTAGGGGTAGACCGAGGCTGCTGTGACCGAGGGTAATTTCTCATTGCTATGTAATGACTTCTCACTGCTGTATCAGAGAGATGACAGCTACATAACAGACTGAACTCAAAAGCTTTTCTATTGCACTTCAAGTTTATAATGTGCTTTCTATTCGTTATGACTTTTACTTCCTCCAAATACAGCCTTATGCATTTACTCACTTTTGCCCCCATTTAATAGAAATCCAAACAGTGTGTACGCTTGTGGCTGACCTTGTTTATGTCCCATATTCTCCAAAACACCAGAAGCTTTCTCTGGGGCCTTTCACACCCAGGTGCAGCCTGAGAAATGCCAAATTGAGAAGTGGGTGAAGTTTGACTTTAATGCTCACACTGGTTTCTTCGGATGCTACTACAGCCCTGACAGGGCCTCTCCTGCAGTGCTTCTCTGCCTGGTCCCCACGCCTCTGACTCTCCATCATCTCTTGGTCCTTACAACAGAAGTATCCTCCCATCTAATAAGCACTTATTCACACCGTAGAAGGGACGGAAACTGATTTCCTCCTAAACAGAGGAGCTTTCTGACCCTCCTATTAACTGTGCCATGAGAGAGTCCATCCCCCACTGAGTATAAAGACAGATTGAAGGTTTGTTGTCGGTGGCCGCCGGGACGTCTTCCCAACGGTGCCCAAATTCCAGCATCCTCAGGATCTAGTGTACCCTGCTTCACCCCCTGACCCCCGGCGATGGGTACCTCGTGTCCCGATTGAGTCTGAAAAACGAGGATACCTCCATCCCGCAGTCACATGAGTGGTTCAGGGCTTCTTCAAAGCAGACGTTTGTCCAGGACTTCATCATGACCTGAATCGTCAATATACACCACTTCTATTATAGCCAAGACCTGGCTAATAACTATTTTACTGTGACTTTGAAGGGATTTCTGCTTCTAAAGTTTAATTTTAATAATTCTCTGAGTCCCATTAATTTCTCTCTCTGTGAGGAGACAGGGGGTGCAGAACCATAAGGAATTCCACATTGACATCTCGGTTTACTTTCCTTTATCCAGACCTTGGCGGATTCTGACTCAAAGGGAGGAATCACACATTTACTGGGGTGTCAGCCTCTTCTAGCCTGAGTCAGCTTCCTTGTCATTAATTCTGATTTGGCCCTCAGCAATTCCCATGAGAACAACTGGCTTTTCTTGTCTCTCTGAAATGGGTACCATTCTGAGAATAATCTGAAAATAATTTTATGTTATTCTATTTTGGTCGTATGACTGTAGTGTTTCTTCTGACCCCCATCTCCAGCACCTGCAATTTGGCTGAGAAATGTCTCTTTGAGACAGAGGAGACATTTCAAGATTGCTCTCCTGGGAATCATAGAGTTTTTATTTTTTAAAAAATCTATTTCATTTTTTTTTTATATTTGAGATTCAGACCATCTTCCTCTCTTTGGAACTTTTGAAGGTGGTTATTTTTTCAGAAACTGCACACTTGAGCCAAGGCTAAAGAAGCAATTACTTTTGCAGGATACCTAGCCCAGCTTTCAGATCAGAAAAAAGGACCAGGACTCCCTCTGGAGGGAGGTGTTTTTATTTTATTTTTTCTAAAGATTAAACAGTTTTCATTGAAAACAAACAAACAACAACAAAAAAGAAACAAACAACTTGGCAAATGCATCTGAGGAACTTAGTGAAATTAAAATTGATCCTAGGGCCCTAATCCCTCGTATAAGATTCCTCAGTGCCCCAGATATATCTGTTAGAATGAGACTTGATTGTCTGAGACAAAAACTCTCCCCTACCCATCGATCTTTCATCAGTGGTTTCTGGTTGGACTCAAAATGCCTCTATGTAATTACAAGCTCCCCTAGGCTATGTCACTTGTGATCGCCCCGTGTTTATAGCTTACAGCTCCAGAAGCTTTAGCAGGCATAGCAAATTAAATTTTCTAAGTTGTTGTTTATTTTCCTGGAAGATTAACAGAAGGCAGCCAAAGAAATGTGAAGGCATTTAAAGCTGACCTTCGAAACACCAAAAAACAAACAAACACACAAAAAACAACCCCCAAAACACTGTGAGACCATTTTGATTCTTTGTCAGAATAAATTGAGCACTGGGTTAAAAATAAGAATGGGGATGTGCAGGACTCGAAGCAACGGTTTGCCTTTATGTCCGAGAAGCTGGTTTTTCCCAGAGTGAAAGCTTTGCTGCACCATACATCAGTCGTCACTGCTTGGCAGAGTCTCTTTTCCCATTGCAATCAGTTCTGTGAGTGCAGGCCTGTTTCTTAAGAAGAAAAGGTAATACAAAATGTGTAACCCTCAAATATCTGCTAGGAAATGTTCTCATGTCCATTAAATGAAAAGGCAATGACATATTGAAAAGTGCCATGGAATAGTCACAGGATCTTTTGGAAATGTCCTTAATTTTGATTGCTGGACTTTCTCACAGTTCTGCATGGCATCTCTTATGACAGGGGCTAAGAAGCTTGCTCAGAAGTCTGGAACCTTTAGAAAAGGGCCAGGTCACTGACGTTCTTTTTGGCAGGTGGTGATGGGGACCCCTACAAGGTATGTCAGAACTCAGCCTTTCCCACTCTGAAACTTGACTATAGTTTCTTTGACTTCCTAAGGTCCCTTTTTAATTTTTATTTTTAACATCTTAACTTTTTAAAACTTGAAGTATAGTTGATTTGTAATATTGTTTTGGTTTCAGATGTAGAGCAAAGTGATTTGGTTATATATATATACAGGCTTCCCCAGCAGCTCAGCGGTAAAGAATCTGTCTGCGATGCAGGAGATGCAGGTTTGATCCCTGGGTCAGGAAGATCCCCTGGAGGAGGAAATGGCAACCTACTCCAGTATTCTTGCCTGGAGAATCCCATGGTCAGAGGAATCTGGCAGGCTATATAGTCCACGGGGTTGCAAAGAGTTGGACATGACTAAGTGACCAAGCACACACACACACACACACACACACACACACACACATATATGAATATGAATATATATATGTGTATATATATGTATATACACTCTTTAAGTTTCCCTTTTTAAACATTGCTTTTCAAACACATGTACAAAAGCGATGTCTATTAACTACTTATCCAGAGTATTAAATGTTTTCCTGGCCATGACACCAGAGTTGATGAGGGGATCACTGAAGATGCAGAGGAATTTTTAGAAGCCCCAGAATCTGTTGTTGTTCACTTACTAAGCCTTGTCTGATTTTGTAACCCCATGGACTACAGCATACCAGGCTTCTCTATCCTCCCCTATCTCCTGGAGTTTGCTCAAATTCATGCCCATTGAGCCTTATATACAGCCTTATTGTACTTCTCCCAATTTAGAACCAGTCTGTTGTCCCTTGTCTGGTTCTAACTGTTGCTTCTTGACCTGGTTTCTCAGAAGACCGGTAAGGTGGTCTGATATTCCCATCTCGAAGAATTTTCCACAGTTCGCTGGGATCCACACAGTCAAAGGATTTAGTATAGTCAATGAAGCAGATGTTTCTCTGATACTCCTTTGCTTTCTCCATGATCCACCAAATATTGACAATTTGAACTCTGATTCCTCTACTTCTTTGAAACCCAGCTTGTACTTCTGAAAGTTCATGTACTGTTGAAGACTAGCTTGAAGAATTTCGAGCATAACCTTGCTATCATATGAAATGAGCACAATTGTAAGGCAGTTTCAACATTTTTGGCATTGTCCTTTCAGTTAAGTGATAAAACAAGGAGAATACACAAAACTTTCAAATTAAAGTCAGAGGCTCTTTCTGGAACATGTAGCCACTCTTTCAGTGGGAATCATTTAGTTTTTTTTTATTTATTATTAAAAAAAATTGTATTATTTTTATTTTTTTTGCCTGTGCTTTTTCATGTGGGATCTTAGTTCCTCCGCCAAGGAGCAAACCCATGCCCCCATGCAGAGTCCTAACCACTAGACCACTAGGAAATTCCCAGGAATCATGTTTAATGAATATGTAGTGTACATTCACTACAAGAGAATGGGATTTTGATTGCTTGGCCAGGAGATGGGGTGTCTGAGAATGTCTGTATGCCTGAGTGTTGACTGATGTGTGTGAGTGTGTCTGTGTGTGGTGATAGGGAGTGTTCTTTTGAGCGAGGAAGTTACAGGGAGCAAATTTCCCCAGTCAGTCTCACCACTTGTGTCCAGGTCTTTGGAGAAAAGTTACGATCAAGATTGATTGCAAATCATTTCCTAAGCCACCTTCTCTTTGTCTGTGCCTCGGCTAAGTGGACCTCGCAGAAATCATACGAATGGAAATGCTTTGCCCTGGTTTGGGAGAGCAAACCTCGTAGGCACACTGTCTGTTCGTCAGACTGAGGAGAATCTCATTTGCTGTATTAGTGGTCAAGCACTTTACACATGAGCCCCAGGGAAATCTCTGCCCTTCCCTTTGAAAAGATCATCCACCATCAAAATGGGGAGAAGAAATAGCACCATATGACTGGCCTCTAGATCTATCTCCAGCAAACTCTACAAATCTATACAGATTAAAATGCAGCAAATGATTTCAAGGTGATGAGGAATGTAGGTGATAGAATCCTGCATCCGTATCTTTTCTCTGTGTCAATGACTCCTTCCTTAGCAGCTTTTACACACAAGTGAATTGTGGGAGATTATTGATGCTTGAGTAGTTTTTTTTTTAAAGTGATCAGATGTATTATGAATGCAGAGAAGTTATTAATAATTGAGCTTAAGATCGCCATGCTGAATGATGCCTCAGGAGAGAAAACCTTTCCCTGAAAGTAGTGTACATTTTCTGCCTAACTCCCTGTGCACAGAATTAGGGCTTCTGGATCCTCTTCATTACATGTAGAATGGCAGCTTGATGCATAACATTACTGCTTTGGCTTACTTTTGAATTTCTGGGTGAAATTAAGTATGTGGAAATCATCTTTCTCTAGGATTTGTGCTATGGGGAGTGTCTCTGCACTGTGAAAGATAATTTTCAGTCATTGTTTAGTCGCTAAGTCGTGTCTGACTCTTTTGGACCCCATGGACTGTAGCCCACCAGTCTCCACTGTCTGTGGGGTTTCCCAGGTGAAAATACTGGAGTGGGTTGCCATTTCCTTCTCCAGGGGATGTTTTCCCACCCATGGATCTAACCTGCATCTCTTGCATTGGCAGTTGGATTCTTTACCACTGAGCCAACAGTTGAGTTCAGTTCAGTCGCTCAGTCATGTCCGACTCTTTGCAACCCCATGAATCGCAGCACGCCAGGCCTCCCTGTCCATCACCAACTCCTGGAGTTCACTCAAACTCATGTCCATCAAGTCGGTGATGTCATCCAGCCATCTCATCCTCTGTCGTCCCCTTCTCCTCCTGCCCCCAATCCCTCCCAGCATCAGAGTCTTTTCCAATGAGTCAACTCTTTGCATGAGGTGACCAAAGTACTAGAGTTTCAGCTTTAGCATTATTCCTGCACTCAATATGCCAGCAAATTTGGAAAACTCAGCAGTGGCTACAGGACTGGAAAAGGTCAGTTTTCATTCCAATCCCAAAGAAAGGTAATGCCAAAGAATGCTCAAACTACCGCACAATTGCACTCATCTCACACGCTAGTAAAGTAATGCTCAAAATTCTCCAAGCCAGGCTTCAGCAATATGTGAACTGTGAACTTCCTGATGTTCAAGCTGGTTTTAGAAAAGGCAGAGGAACCAGAGATCAAATTGCCAACATCTGCTGGATCATGGAAAAAGCAAGAGAGTTCCAGAAAAACATCTATTTCTGCTTTATTGACTATGCCAAAGCCTTTGACTGTGTGGATCACAATAAAGTGTGGAAAATTCTGAAAGAGATGGGAATACCAGACCACCTGACCTGCCTCTTGAGAAATTTGTGTGCAGGTCAGGAAGCAACAGTTAGAACTAGACATGGAACAACAGACTGGTTCCAAATAGGAAAAGGAGTTCATCAAGGCTGAATATTGTCACCCTGCTTATTTAACTTATATGCAGAGTACATCATGAGAAACGCTGGACTGGAAGAAACACAAGCTGGAATCAAGATTGCTGGGAGAAATATCAATAACCTCAGATATGCAGATGATACCACCCTTATGGCAGAAAGTGAAAAGGAACTAAAAAGCCTCTTGATGAAAGTGAAAGAGGAAAGTGAAAAAGTTGACTTAAAGCTCAACATTCAGAAAACAAAGATCATGGCATCCGATCCCATCACTTCATGGGAAATAGATGGGGAAACAGGGGAAACAGTGTCAGACTTTATTTTTTGGGGCTCTAAAATCACTGCAGATGGTGACTGCAGCCATGAAATTAAAAGACGCTTACTCCTTAGAAGGAAAGTTATGACCAACCTAGATAGCATGTTGAAAAACAGAGACATTACTTTGCCAACAAAGGTTCATCTAGTCAAAGCTATGGTTTTTCCAGTGGTCATGTATGGATGTGAGAGTTGGACTGTGAAGAAGGCTGAGCGCCAAAGAATTGATGCTTTTGAACTGTAGTGTTGGAGAAGACTCTTGAGTCCCTTGGACTTCAAGGAGATCCAACCAGTCCATTCTGAAGGAGATCAGCCCTGGGATTTCTTTGGAAGGAATGACGCTAAAGCTGAAAGTCCAGTACTTTGGCCACCTCATGCAAAGAGTTGACTCATTGGAAAAGACTCTGATGCTGGGAGGGATTGGGGGCAGGAGGAGAAGGGGACAACAGAGGATGAGATGGCTGGATGGCATCACCGACTTGATGGACATGAGTTTGAGTGAACTCCAGGAGTTGGTGATGGACAGGGAGGCCTGGCGTGCTGCGATTTGTGGGGTCTCAAAGAGTTGGACACGACTGAGCGACTGAACTGAACTGAACTTCCAAAGAAATCCCAGGGCTGATCTCCTTTAGAATGGACTGGTTGGATCTCCTTGCAGTCCAAGGGACTCTCAAGTTGCCCCCAAAAGATACATCCACCCAGAACCTCAGGATGTGACGTTATTTGGAAGAAGGCTCCTTGCAGATGTAGTTAAGACTTTCCTGGTAGCTCAGACAGTAAAGCGTCTGTCTACAATGCGGAAGACCCAGGTTCGATCCCTGGGTTGGGAAGATCCCCTGGAGAAGGAAATGGCAATCCACTCCAGGAGTATTGCCTGGAAAATCCCATGGACAGAGGAGCCTTGTAGGCTACAGTCCATGGGGTCGCAAAGAGTCAGACACAACTGAGCGACTTCACCATAGTCACTATATCCAGGTGATACCATCTGAATTAGGGTGGGTCCTAAATCCAATGACGAATGTCCTTGTAAGAGACACTCTGCCCATTTGAATATGGAGGATTGAACCTGAACTGAAGAATTAATAACTATCGCCTCAGGGTTGGGGTGCCCACCCCATGTGGTGCTCAGGGACCTTCTAAGAAGCAGCTTTCCAGTCAGAGCCTCAGATGTCTCACCTCAAAGCTTGGAGCATGAAACTCTCTTAACATATGACTCCATTCCTCTTTCTGAGTTTCTTCATTTGTGAAATTAGAGTTTTGAACTTCCTGGTACCATTAAAGTATTTCTATTGCAGGAAGTTTAAATGGTTTTACTTTATTCCAACCTACCTCCTTCTGCCTACATTCAAACAAGAAACAATAAGGGAACAAGCCATAAAGAGGAACGAAGTATCTTACATTAGAAATGTGTAGAATCAAACAAGTCACTCAGCCCTTCTGGTCCTTGGTGTCTAATATGTAAATTAATGGCATTCAAGTATGTAATCCCTGTGAGTCTTTCCAACTGGAACATTCCATGTGTACCATCTGATGTGATAGCTATTGGGCACTTAAAAATAATAAGCGCTTATCATTAATATTTTTCTATTGCTTATAGGTTGAAATGATAGTATTTCAGACATATTAAGTAAAATACACTAATGTTATTAGAATTAATTTCATCTGTTTTGCTTTATTTTCTTTTACTGTGGCGTCTAGAAAATTTAAATTACGCATGTGGCTCACAATATATCTAGGTTGTCCAGCACTGTTCTATAATGTCTGTGCAAGACAATTTTGAGACTAAAGGCCAAATGTTCAGCATTACATGTAGTGATCATGCCTCATGTGTGCTTTTAATTTGCGTGTGTGGACGTATAAACTCCTGCACACCTACATATACACAAGGCATGTTTTTAAAAAACACTATACCATAAGACATATTTCCTCTCCTTCCTTAACTATCAGGCAGTGTAGTACCACCACTGGTCTAGGTTATAACATTTAATTTAGAAAAATAAAAGCTTTGACTTAAATTATGTATCACTGCATTAATAGATGACCTTTGTGACATTACTTAGCTTTGGGAAAAAAAATATACATGACATTGATGGGCTGTGCATTGCTGAGGTATTAAGGAGTGAGATAAGAAAAATAAAATAAAAGTTTTTAAATGAAAATCAAACTCTTATGGGTTGGAAAACGACATTGTGGAGACATGCACATAGGCACTGACACAACGTGTGTGTGTGTTAGCAGTGAGTGGAGTTAGGAGGCTTCTGCAGCGCTGGGGTGGCTCAGGTCGCTGTAGTGTTCCTGATATGCTGTAGTTCCATTTTTCTTGTGTTGTTGTTGTAGTTCAGTTGCTAAGTCATGTCCAGCTCTTTGTAACCTCTTGAACTGCAACACACCAGGCGTCCCTGTTCTTCAGTAGCTCCCGGAGTTTGCTCAAAGTCATGTCCACTGAGTCAGTGATACCGTCCAACCATCTCATCCTCTGTCGTCCCCTTCTCCTCCTGCCCTCAATCTTTCCCAGAATCAGGGTCTTTTCCAATGAGTTGGCTTTTCATATTAGATGGCCAGAGTATTGGAGCTTCAGCTTCAGCTTCAGTCCTTCCAATGACTGTTTAGGTATCCAATATACTACTGGGGAAGAGTGGAGACATATCTTCAGAAGGAATGAAGAGGTTGGGCCAAAGCATAAATGAGGCTCACTTGTGGATGTATCTGGCTGTGAAAGAAAAGTCTGATGCTGTAAAGAGAATATTGCATAGGCACCTAGAATGTTAAGTCCATGAATCAGGGCACACTGGACGTGGCCAGGCAGGAGACAGCAAGAGTGAACACTTACATTTTAGAAATCAGTGAACTAAAATGGACAGGAAGAGGTGAATTTAATTCAGATGATGATTATGTCTGCTACTGTGGGCAGGAATCCCTTAGAAGAAATGGAATAGCCCTCAGAGTCAACAAAAGTAAGAAATGCAGTACTTGGGTACAATCTCAACAACGACAGAACGATCTTGGTTCATTTCCAAGGCAGTCATTTTTCTTCTACATTAACAACTTTTCCTCACTTTGAAATTATTTTTCTTCTGATAATTTACCCTCTCCTACAATTATTTGTATGCCCAGGAACAACATTTTCTTTATTAAATACTATAAGCTGATTCATTTTCCCTTCATTCAGAATCTTTGCACAGCCTCCTATGGGCAAAGCACTGTCATGCCCACTCTAGGAAACAAAGATGATTTAGACTCAGATCTTAACCTGTCCTTACTTGCTAAGAAACACTCAAGATATACAGAATATAAATATGTAAGTGTGGAAAACTTAAGGTTGGGTCCAAGATTAATAATAGGTATGACTGTGTCTCAGTACTGGGTTTCCTCCTGTTTGGTTGTGTGACCTTGAACATGTAACCTAATCTCTCTGAACCTCAGTTTCTTCATATATATAAAACGGATCTGATACCAATTGCGCTCTACATAGGAGATGTGTGAAAGTCAGAGAAAATCTATTTAAAAGGACCCATGCTAAGCCTGACGGGGAATATGTTCTCAATGATTGTGAGCTGTTGTTTTATGATTATGGATATAACTATGAAAGACAAGGGCTTCCCTTGTGGCTCAGCTGGTAAAGAATCCGTCTGCAATGCTGGAAACCTGGGTTCGATCCCTGTGTTGGGAAGATCCCCTGGAGAAGGGAAAGGCTGTCCACTCTAGTATTCTGGCCTGGAGAGTTCCATGGATTGTATAGTCCATGAGGTCGCAAAGAACTGGACACAACTGAGCGACTTTCACACTCCATGTCAAAGACAGGACAGGCATTTGAAGTATAAATGAGCAAGCTGGGGATTTTGGAGCACAGGTAGTGGAGACTGTTGTCCCTCAGTTTCTAGGGAAGATTGAGTCTCTCCTCATGTCAAAATTTGCAGCTGCTCAAATTCCTTGTATGAAATGGCGTAGTATACTCAGCCCTTGGCATCTGCCGGTTCTGTGTTTCTCAGATTCAACCACTTGCAGATTCGGTGGACACGCTATACTTCTGTTTGGAAAAGAAAGAAAAACTTTGCATAGAATATATGGAATTTGGTCCAGACAAGGGAGAGTGTGCATGAATGCCACTGATGGTTGGACCTTTCAGATGGAGGAACCGGCATGAGTTGTGTGAAACTTCACATGGAGGATCGAATCATTAAGTAGGAATTGAAAATAAGTTGTTGTTGTTTTTTTTGTCCAGGAAGTAGAATTCAAATAGAAAGGAAAGACTGAAAGTAAGGTTTTCTTAAGAAGACATTATAATAGGTTTATGTGATCTTCCATAGAAATATGGTCTTTATTTCCACTGTGTGATGGATGTTGACTGCTATGTACTCAGATTCACAGCAGTAGTGACTGTGTCTTGCATAGATTTGGGTTGGCATAGCCCCTCTAGCTACTCTTTATTTTCATTCTAAGTTACAAATAACCCGGAAGCATTGTTGACACCCTTATAGTTTATTAAAGACATTTGCAAATTTCCAGCTCTCTGCTCCAAGGTAGTAATCAGGCTCCTCCCATGCTTATGCCAGCCAGCTACCAACTTCTAGAACTTCAGTCCTCCAGCAGTTTCTCCTTTTCATCCAGAATTTCTTGCCCAGATCACAGCTTTCTGAACTCAAAAAACAATTTCTTAATCTCACTGAAACTATTTGTCATGTGGTCTCCTAATATAATAGATAAGAGGGCTGAGTCCTGTTAGTTCTATAATTTATTAGCAGCATGACCTTGATAACTTACCCAACCTCTTTGAGCTCATAACAGAGATAGTCTTAGTGCAGGCTTCGTAGTTATTATGTAATGGAATAACGTATGTGAAACACCTCACACAATAGTTGGCTCATAATAAGCCTTCCAAAATCTTAATGTCCAGTGTTATGACCTTTAGTCCTTTGATACATGTATTGTCATCTTATCAACTTTTTCCTGTCTTCATTTCTTTTATCACCTAGACATCTACCTGCTTCTCTGTCTTCAATACATCTCTTATTAGTACCCTCAGGTCTCTGGCCATCTGGTGTGTTACATCCCCCCAGACAGGCTGTAACCTGGAGTCACCCACACATCTTCACATCCTTTCCTCTGATCAGGATGTTGAGACACCAGTGGGAAAAATCACCTAAACCTCAGCCGTGATAAATTAACACAGTCCTTCCTCAGCTCTTGACTCGGAGCTTAGTCCTCCTGTGTATCTCTGTGTATCTTTCCTTTTCCCTGTGGACAGTTCAGAGCTGACAACTGATTGCAAAGCTCTTCCTGGCCTCCACCATCTTCACTTTCAGTGGTGGCTTCCCTTCTGCCTCAGACAGAAGTGAGACCTTCCAGTATTCAATCCCTTGGCCTCTTGCCTCTCTGTCTGTAGACTAATCCTCACCTCCTCCCATCTCCTCTCCAAGGACTCCCTAAGTAGAGCTGGATCCGTTACAAAGCCTTATTAACATACCTATTTGTTGAACACAGAGAATGCTTATTGCTGTATAAGAAAAGAGATGCAGCTCTCATTAGATTTAAAGTTGAAGAAGCAAGTTGAAATAATTTAAATATGAAAATCAGTCTAGAAGGTATTGAAATCTCAAAAGTGTAAGATATTTTAATTCTATTCCCAGCTTATACATAGTAGAAAAATTTTAAATGGTAGAAAAATTACAATTCAAGTAAGTTGAATTATAATATTGTTAATAATATTATTGAATATTAATTTTAGCCATGTGTATGTCCTCCTGGTCCATAAAGACAGTGAAAGAATATTTTTTATCTCTTTCTCTGTGTGTATATAGACATACAAATATATAAAGCTAAGTATATGTATGTATATATATAGTTTTGAGTATATATGCATGTATATATGTGTGTATATATGTGTGTGTACATATATGTTTGTATATATATTCTTTTGTTTATCTATGCATTGGATTCTAATGCCTGACTCTGCTGCAGATACACCTCAAATGTTCTAGTTACATAATGCAGTGATACATTCTCAGTGTGCTTAATGCCCTTGAAAATCTCAGCCTTTCTGATAGAATATTCTGCAGCAATATTCTTAAGGGAGGTACTCATCTCAGATTTTCAAGGACAAACCAAATGTCAGATATTCTGATCCATTCATTGTTTGATTATTGGTTGGCTCAGTAATCACTTTCTGACTGTCTGCCAGACCAGGAATGGTTCAGTGGCACTTAGGTACAAAGGTAGATAAGAACAACGTGATTTTATACGCAGAATTATTCAGAAAAACTGCAGAGGAAACACATAATTCAGAGTGGAGTTATCAGGAAGAGCGTCACAGGGTCAGATGTGCTGAATTTTGGTTTGGAAATTTAATTCATCCAGTGGATAATTCCATATCTCCTGGTTCTGTTCACCTTTACCCAAACTCCAAACCCTCCTGCAGAGGCAACAGTTATAAATGCTTTCTTTTCTTTTTTTTGGTTAAACCCCACCTATGGCATGAGGAATCTTGGTTCCCCAACCAGGGATCAAACCTGTGTCCTCTGCATTGGAAGCATGGAGTCTTAACCACTGGACCACCGGGGAAGTCCCAAAAGTTCATTTCTGAAATAGAGATTCTAGTGCTCCAGGAGGACAGGTATTATACAGCAGCTAGTACATGAGCCATTTTGTTATGGAAACGTCTACATTTGTTTTGCTTTTATTCTAGATAGGGAAGTTCCTCTCTGTGTTTTCTTTTACTTCTCCCATTGAATTCTAACTTGTGCCTGTCTACCCAGTCTCTCCCATGAGTAACTGATGGCTTTGCTTCTTTTAAAGATTTGGGTGCTCCTTCCTTTAGTCGCAGAGACCTAACTTTACACCGGTGGTTTAAAGATCTGGTCTGTCCTCCCAGCCCATGTGCTGGCACAGCGCTCAGGTACGAAGAGAGCTTAACCAGCTTTGCCCTGAACACCCTGTCTTGTTCACTGCTCACGTCAGGGCAGGGGGAGGGTGGCGTGCCACAGGGCAGGATCGCAGGGTGGCCTGCCTGCAGGCTCGTTTAGTCTTGGAGTCTAGTCTCAGCCCTTTACCCAGACGAGTTGCATGCCCTTGGGGACTTTTTTCCCTTCAGTTTGCTCATTTGAGGTCTAAAAGTCTCTTCTGCTGCTCCTATCCCTAGAAAGCAGCTATCTGAATTGTCAGAATCTTCATTTTATGCAACAGGAAGCATTTTGATTTCCTCTTGGTTTCTGAAATACCAAACTTACCTGGATTCCCTCCTCACTGCTTGTGCCTTCTCAGGGTCTCCATTGGCTGCTTCTTGCATATGTGATTCTAGAAATTGAAGTGTCCTGGGGCCTCTTCTTTTATGTGTGTGTGTAAAATGGTATCTAATTTTTTGATTATTTTAATATTTTAGTTTTAATACTTTTATTGTGGTTAAAGTCACATAATTTAAAACATACTACTTTAACCATATTTAACTGTACATCAGTGGCATTAAGCACATTTCCATTTCCGTTGTTGAGCAACTCTCTCATCATCATCCACCTCCTCACCTTCCTCAACTGAAACGCGGTTCCCATCACACACTAACTCTCCATCCCGCCTCCCCACACCCCCAGCCCCTAGTCTCTGCAAACTACCAGTGTGCTTTCTGACTCTATAAATCTGAGTATTCTAGGTATCTCAAACAGTATGTGTCTGCATCTTATTCTTTTTATATATAATTAAAATATTTACTTATTTATGGCTGCATTGGGTCTTCATTGCTTGTTGCGGGCTTGCTCTAACTGTGGCAAGTGGGGTCACTCTTTGTTGTGGTGTGGGGGCTTCTCATTGTGGTGGCTTCTCTTGTTGTGTAGCACAGGCTCTAGGGTGCGTGGGCTCAGAAGTGGCCATCGAGCTTAGCTGCTCTGCCGCAGGTGGAATCCTCCCAGACTAGGGATCAAACCTGTGCCCCCTGCATTGGCAGGCAGATTCTTATCCTCTGCCCCACTTGGGAAGTCCTGCACTTTCTTCTTCTCACCTACTTTCTTCTATTTATTTCCTCCACTGCATTCATCTAATTTCCCGGCTTCAAGTACTGTATGTATGCTGATGACCAAGAGATGTACTGATCTAGTTCTGACCTCTTCTTTGAGTTCTAGACTGATGTGTCCGGCTGCCTGTTCTACATCTGCATTCAGTGTCTGATAAGTATTCCAGCCTTGTGTGGGTGCATGCTAAGTCGCTTCAGTCTGACTCTTAGCAACCCTATGGACTGTAGCCCTCCAGATTCCTCTGTCCATGGAATTCTCCAGGCGAGAATACTGGAGTGGGTTGCGATTCCCTTCTCCAGGGTAATCTTCCCAACCTGCATCTCTTATGTCTCCTGCTCTGATTGGTGGGTTCTTTATGACAAACATGTCTTAGGAATTAAAGATGTGCTGGGCACTTGAGGCTGTGGCAACAAAGGCGAGCAAGTCAAGGTCTCTACCTTCAAGGAGCGCGTAACTTGGTAATGAAGGTGAATACCATCTCAGTGAGCTCGGGCTGCCATCAAAAACTGCCACAGTCTGGGAGACTTAACTAGCAGACATTCATCTTCTCATAGTCCTGGAGGCTAGAAGCCCAAGATAGGGTGCCAGCATTGTCGCCTTGTGGTGGGGGCTCTTTTGCTGGTCTGTGGATGGTCATCTTCTTGCTGCCACCTCACCTGTATGTGGACAAAAAGTGCCCCCTGCCATATCAAAGGATGCTGCTGCCCTCAAGTAATCAGCCATTGAAACCATGAACCTCCTCCTCTTCCACTCCCTGACTATGCACACTGAGGGGATTCAGGATAGAGAGAAACAGGACACTTGAGCAAGTATTTGCATTTTCTCATACAGAGAAAAATGCTAAAATCATTAACTTTAGATGTTTGGTTTTCTTTGACAGTAATTTCTGACATTCTGAGTACCTGGATTTTTTTTTTTTTGCAAAACACTGTACATATCCTGACTCTTCCTTTACCTCGTGGAGCAGCCCTCAGAGTAAGCTGAGAGGTTGTCTCCTGTGTTTCAGTTCTCAGAAAGCTTCCTGGATAGAATATAATTCTTAACTTTTAGTCATGCTCTTATTGTTCAGTTGGCACCCCTTCCCTCTGTACACACATTTGGAAAGAAAGAGATTTTTCTCTCTTCCTCTTATTAGACCACTAATTCTATCAGATTAAGACCCCACTTTTAGGAACTCATTTAATCCTAATTACCTCATAAAAAACCCAACTCCAAATATAGTCACACTAGGTAGAGTTAACGGAGAAGGCAATGGCACCCAACTCCAGTACTCTTGCTTGGAAAATCCCATGGGAGGAGGAGCCTGGTAGGCTGCAGTCCATGGGGTCTCGAAGAGTCAGACACGACTGAGCGACTTCACTTTCACTTTTCACTTTCATGCATTGGAGAAGGAAATGGCAACCCACTCCAGTGTTCTTGCCTGGAGAATCCAAGGGACTGGGGAGCCTGGTGGGCTGCCGCCTCTGGGGTCGCACAGAGTCGGACACGACTGAAGCGACTTAGCAGCAGCAGCAGCAGGTAGAGTTAGGGTGGTCGGGGTGAGGGGCACGACTCAATCTGTAGCAGATCTATGCCCAGGGCCTTGTGATGCACCCACAGAGAACACATAGGGTGCTGAAGGCACAGACAAGCAGAGAAAGTGTGAGTGGAGTGAGCATCCCAGGAACTTCCCCAAGTATTGATATTGGGCCAATAACGAGAGCCTGGCAAACTCATGTTTTTTAAACCTTGAGTGTTTACAGGATGGAGGGGACAAAGGACCTCCAATCACAGAAGTCTCTCCCACCTGAGTCAGCACTGAGTTGGATGGGACAGGCAGAGGCTTTGTTATTTCTGTGGTTTATGACAGCAGGGCTGAAACTTGGAGGAAGAAATTTCCTTTGTTTCATCTTAGGATTGATGTGGTCTGTCTGGGGTCCTTGTGGCTCTAGAACTCAACGTATCTCATGTGCCTGTGAGGCGGACCGCCCGCAGCCAAGGACACCGTTGTTTTCTGATTGCTGCTGGAATGTTAGATACGGTCCCTGGTCCCCTTGTACCACAATATACACTGATCATTGTGGAAAAGATGGATCTGGGGTCTACAAGTTAGTGATGATCACTTTCTCCAGCCAAGCTGAGACAAAACTGCCTTGTCTGTCTTTTTGTCCTCTTGGCTCCCCTTCTGAGTAATTTGCATATTAGTAAAAATGAAAATCACCAAAATAATGTTACTAAGTCCAAACTTGTTCTACTCACTACAAAAGGCCAGTAAATCAGGAGATGTTGGGACAAGGAGTAATGACTTTATTTAGAAAGCCATCGAACCGAGAAGACAGCAGACTAATGTCCCAAAGAACCATCTTGCTTGAGTTAGAATCCCCTAAAAGGGGAGGGTATGGGGTTGGTTGTTGCAGACTTCTTGGTGTCAGAATCCTTTGTTCTTGCAGCTCTCCCCATAGGTCAGATCACGATGTTCCTGTAAACCTCCAACAACACAAATGTTATTCTCTATTGTGCAACTCTGTTATCTCTGTTTGAATGGAAGACTGTTAGATTTTGAAAGGTCAGAGCCTTGAGAATGGACTGTCCTGTATATTTCAGGCTACAGGCCACTTTCTTTTACAAAAAGCACAGAGCCAGCATGACTCAGCAAAGGCCACAGGGCACAAAGGTTAAAGTAAATGAAATAGATCTAAAATGGAGTCAGGTTTGTTCTTCCATATTAAAATTATGCTAGGCATTTGTTAGCATTTTCTTATGCATTAGCTCACTTTTATTCTCACACCTACCCTGCAAGGAAAATAATACTAGTCTTGTTTTTCAGATTCACAGAGGAGCACTCAGAGTGCTTACAGTATTTGCCTAGAGCAGCCTCCGAGCCCACCGTCTTGTCTCCATGTCACATTGTCCTAGGGCTGCATGCTGCCCTGCTGTGCTGCCATGGGGCCAGCTACTCAGATAACAGCTGTTAATCTCCAGCTAGCTTCTTCTGTTATATCAGGGGACCTCCCTCTGTCTGTGTAGTGTCCCGTGCTTATAAAACTGAGCAGGACCCTAAGGGAGCCTTTTGACTGATCCCTCCCTACCCCCAAGTCCTCAGCCTACCTTTTGTCTGTAGAAGGACTTTGGTCAAAGAATAAATTTAATCAGAGAAATGAGAAAAATACGGAAACAGAGGAAAAACACTCAAATAAGACCAAATACTAATTTAGTCATTAAAGTCAAGGATGTTCAGTTCCTCCTCAAGGACTACAGATAATCTTCTGAGCCATATCCTGAGAGCTGTCTTGTAGATACTGAAACCCCCACTGGGTGGAAGAAGTTAACTACATGATGACCAGACTATGGCCATGACATAAGCTGCCACAATGATAAGAACTGGCCTCAAAGAAATGGGAGTGAACTGATCCTGGAACTGAAGAGTAACTGTACTTAAAACAATCAAGATGATGCTGGTCAGACCACTGATAACTGATTTCTAGATGGCCATTAAAGCTGATGGTGATGTTCTGCATGTAGCCCCTCCCCCCACACACCCCTGAAACTCCTCTTTTCTCACCCACTGACCAGCTATGGATTGTTGGCCTTTGGGCACAAGTCTGCCGTCTTCCTGGTTGCCAGCCTCCAGAAAGGAAAAAAAAAGCAAGATTTCCTTTCCACCAACCTTGCCTCTCAAGTATCGGCTTTCCAGCAGTGAGCCGCCAGACTGGACTTCACTACTAGCGTGTCCTCCTTAGTCCCCCAGCCAGACGGAGGGCTCCCTGAAGCCACATGTGCCGTTTCATTTGTCTTGCTGCCCACCCCTAAACATAGAGTCGGACACATCAGAGGGAAGCTGTAAATGTTTGTCAAAGGAAGTGTTAACACTTAGTAACCTCTTAGAATAATAACATTTAAGCTGGCCTTAAATACCTTCTTTTGCAAATGAGGCAGAAAACCAGGAGAAATGAAGGATTTGTGCAAAGTTGCCCACTTAGTGCCACTGATGGAAATAGAACAGATTCTTGGCCAGTGTGTTTTCTTCTCCATAAACCTCTGTCGGCCGTGCCAGCTTCCTGGAAGTCACATTCCCTGCCTCAGAGGGGCCTCCTCATGAGTCTTTGAGAAGACATGTCTTTGGGTCAATGGTCCTTCCCAGTACCCTTTGGTTGTGAGCCTTACACATGTATTCATCCTCTTCACTGTTTCCTCTGAGCAGATACAAGTGTAAACTCTGGATTTCTGAAATTAAGTCTTTTCTTTCTTCTATGTTTTGTATGTTTAAGTTATAAGCCACAGTGATTTGTTTTTGTTTTTGTTTTTTAAAGAATTGGCAGCTCATTTATCAATTGAACTTTCTTTTGTGTTTTCATGTATCACCGATGGGCAGTTTACACATGTTAAATACTTTGAACTGACTCTTATACTAAACTTCTGAAAGCTGTTATTTTGGTAAATGAAAGTAGAGTTTCTATTTTTACTAAAACTCAATGAAAGAGTCAATATTTATAGCACCCTTTAAAGTCCATGACCTTGCCACTCGTGTATTGGCTCTGACACAACTGAAATCTGAGAGCTGTGGGTAAGCTTTTGCCAAATATGATTTGATCTGCTTTGAACAGTTCCTAGATTGTTCAACTCCAACCTTGGACCTTTAATTCCCAGCCCTGCCTGATACCACTGGGGTGAGTCTGTCTTCTTGCCCCCACCCTTATTTTCTGCTCCAACTTCTGAATCCCTGAGTCTTTGCAGATCACCAGCTACCCAGACCTGAACCCACTTCAAAGCCTCAGCTACTGGAATACATCCTCTTCCAGCTCTTTTCCCATTTTCCTCTCAACTGGAACATGGATTCGGGGCTGGCTATCACCAGGCTCTTGTGTCTGAATTCACCCTTTCATGAAGCGAGTTCTGGCCTTGTCTAAGCCTTCTGGCATCTTTCCATCTTTCCACCTTCGGGCTTTCCACAGGTGGTTCTGGTGTGTGCAGGCCTGTCTCATGGGCACAAGCCCTGAGTCACTTTCCCAAGGTCCCTCACCCCTCTGTGGTAGAGATGAGACTAGAATCAGAGCGTCTCTCCTTTGCAGAGCATCACCCGCTCTTATTAGGTTAAAAAGATGGAGACCAATAGTGTTGAATGTCATTTCTCTAATAAAACTACTCAGGCCTCAATTTTGTGGAACACACCATTGCTAACATTAGAATATAAATCATTCTGTCAATAATTTACTAGTATTCCAAATGGTCTAGGATGCACTGGAAATGAACAAGCAGCAGGGGATATATAATCAAATGCGTTCGCTGAAAAACAATTGTACAGCGCAGCTTAAAAGGAGCTTGGGCAGCAAAAAAGCTTGTCTGAGAAAACCAGAGAGAGAAACAGATCTTCTGCTACATTTTTGTGCATGTTCACATCCAGATTGCATTAGGCACTGTAAATGCAGAATTATAACCTATCAGGGCTGTTTGTTACAGGCTGACTCAAACAGAAGCCCTGGCAAGCCCCAGTGGCTGGATCAAGAGCTTGATAATAAAAATCTGTAAACAGGCTATGGGAGTGAGGAATCATTGGCTGGATAATTTGTGTTACGATAACGTACGATTTTACATCGCGAGCCTCTCAAAATCTGAAGCAAATCTGTTGTCTTCCTTTGACCAGGGTCCTTGCTTTGCTAGAACCCGAGATTCCCAGATCTTGTAGGAAGGATCCTGAGCTACAGAAATAGTCTTTAACAAGAGGAACAAAAATGATGTTGGTCAGAGGGCAGATTCCCCAGCCCCGGGGCTTGAAAATCTTTGGTTTGTCCTGGTTTTGTGCCCTGAGGCCACGAGTCCTGCCAGGCTCTGCAGAAGGACAGACAGGAAGGAGGCCTCTGACTGTTCCCACATCAACCTTCGCTCCAGCTGCCACTCTGTTGTTGCTCTAGACACCCAGATTTCAGTTGTCACTTGGAGTGTGCCTCTGCAGGGACCCTTTGGGACCAAGACTGGCAAGGGTCAAATGATCACAGGGCGGGGCACGGCTTGTGCCCTCTAGCAATTTCTAGCCTCTCGCCTTCCTAAACAACCCACCAGCCCAGACACTTCCATGTCCTGGGATCTCTTAGAACTCTCTAGGGCTAGCGAGAACAATCTAGATTCCTGTTTTGTGACCAACAGCTTTCAAATGCTGGGACTCTGTTTGGTGGATGGCCTGCTGTGTTTCCACTGTGTGTTTTCCATGTGAGTAAGTGATTTGCCTGTGTGAGAAGCTAGACTGCAGTGTCTTGGGCCGTGGGTAATGGGCTGGGCTGCAAGTATGAGAAGGACATCACGGATCCATAATGAAAGGACAGGCAGTCAGTCTGTTTGTGGTGGCCATGGTCTACCGTGACCCCCCTGTCCTCTGCCCAGGGCATGTTTCTTCACTGGTGGGGTGAAGGGTTGCCCGATTCACCTTCTGTGCTCTGCTTGATCCGTCAGAAGTGCAGAACTGATGTTCAGAGATGAGCCAGATAGAACTCTTGTCCGGCCAGGACTTTGCACGAGATGTTCTGTCCCCCTGGCCCTGCGTTTCTCCGGTGCCCACCTCCTTGGACCTCACCTTGCAGACTGCACTGTCTTCCCCTCGGTTACCCCAGAGACTGAGCGGAATGTTCTGTCTCTGCCTCCCTTCCCCACTGCCTCTCCTGGGCTCTCCATCTGGACCCACGCATCGCTCATCAGTGTCTGCCCTATGAGCATCTCTTCCTGTCCCCAGCCTGCATCCCACCCAGTACAGAATAAACCCTGAGGGCGCCAAGTGTGCTCCACCCACGTCGAGAAGACCAAACTGGTTGTGATTTTATTATTTTTTAGGCTTTTCAAAACTTATTTTAAAAGCTTTTCTCTTTTGCCCCTGCTCCGCCATCTTCGTGACTACAGAGAATTTAAATGGGCACTGGAGATCAAGTCCTCTTCGACTGATGGCACTCTGCCCATGTCACTCAGGGCATGCCACCTTGAGCTAAGGCTGTTGCCACCAGCATGTCTTTGTCTGAGGGCTTTCTCTGCTCACCAGAGTCCACCTTCTTGTCTCTATGGCAGGCTCCAGGCATCAGAGAGTGAATAGCCCTCCCCTTCTCCAGCAGCCTGTCCTCAGTGATGGGCCAGGTGCTGGTGTGCCTCTTCTGAATGACGCTGTGAGCTTATTGACGGTGGGGTCCATGCCTTAATCTGTGACAGACACTTAACCCGGTGGAGTTCAGCCTTCTTCTAAGAGCCCACTTACTGGAAAACAAGTCCTTCATCAATCATCTTCCTTACCTCTTTTTCTCCTTCCTCATTAGTGTTTCCTGGAATTGTCTTCAGAAGAAAATTCTTGTACTTGATTCCCTGCATCAAGTCACTTCTGCAGAAACCCAAGCTAAGCTGCCACTTAATACCAAGTCAGGGCACATGGCCAGAAGTGGTGCACGGTCGGCCTGAGAGAGCCAGAGCTTCACTTCTCTTCTCTTTCCACCCTTAGTGTGGCTCTGGCCACTAAAAGCCATAGGATTTTTCTAGTCACAGGAAGAATGGAATGCGCTGAATCAAAAGGATCAAGCAATTTCAGTTTTTACATTAAATGAGTTGGTAGCTTGGATTTAAAAGTCTTGAAAGACAGACTTCCCTGGTGGTTCAGTGGGTAAGAATCCACCTGCCAATGCAGGGGACATATGGTGTTCCACCCCTGGTCCGGGAGAATTCCACATGCCGGGGGCAGCTAAACTCCTGTGTCACAACTACTGGAGCCCATGTGCTCTCGGGTCTGCGTTCCACAACAAGAAAAGCCACCGCAACGAGAAGCCCGGAAACTGCAACCAGAGAGTAGCCCCTACTCGCCACAGCTAAAGAAAGCTTGCTCACAAGTGTCAAAAGACGGCTGAAATCCTTGCACTCAGAAGTATCCGTTTTTCTGTCCACACAGACTGCATCCGCCTCAAAAGATATTTAAACCATGGTCCCATTTTTAAAATCTGGAGCATCTGTTAGACACTATGAAATATACTTGGTGTCGGGAAGTATTATTTGTGTGTGTGTGTGTGTGTGTTTTCCCCAGACCCTCTGACACAATTGTGAGCAATGATGTAGAAGATAAATACCAGTGAGTCCAGAGGGACTCTGTTACAAATGAGCACACTGCCTCATGTTGCCTTTGTTCTGGATACCCCAGGATAAGGGATGCTTTCTCTTTGTTATATGTGGACTGATTAAAAATACCTCTAAATATTGAATTTGAAAAATCATATTCCCAGTGTTGGGTCAGCTTGTTGCCACACACCCAGACAGTAGAAACCTAGGGCTTGGAGATTAAATATATAGGAAACTATGGGGATTCAACTCTGACCAGTCAGGCTGTTTAAGTCGTGCTTTATAAAGGTAGGGAGTGGGGTGGAATTTCAGAGAATGTTCTAGTGGTCTGATCTGTGCCACGTGCCTTATTTTTCGTTTTTTGTTTGGAATTTAAAAAAATCATTTGTATTTATTTATTTGGCTGTGCTGGGTCTCAGTTTCGGCTTGTAGGATCTTTGTTGCATCACGTCATCATGTAGGAGCTTTCGATGCGGTGCACAGACTCGCTAGTTGCGGTGCGCAGGCGCAGTTGCTCCGCGGCGCACTGGTTCACTACTGTGCCAGGGACTTGGTTGTCCCCCCTCAGAATATGGGATCTTTGTTCTCCGACCAGGGATCAAGCCCACATCCCCTGCACTGCAAGGCGAAATCTTAACCACAGGACCACGAAGGAAGTTCCTTATTAGTTTTATTTTTAATTTCAATCAATTTGTCTGCAGCAGAGCTATCTGGCAAAGGCTTTCTTTCAGAAAACACAAAACATTAGGCTGGTATTGGAGGTCCTCAGTGGCTGGCATATTCGGTAGACAGTTTGCCTCTGTGGACATAATTCATGGTACATTGACTCGCCCTGATTGACATAACCTTTTGCTGTGTGATCATCCTTCCTCTGAATTGTGCTGTAAATTTATCAATGGTGGGTCCCCCACCTCTGCTTTTCAGGATCCCATATTGCGTGTCCCATGCTATTTACTTAGATAAGGCATTGTAACCACTGAGGGTGTGACACAGATACCTGCTCAAAGAACATTCACCGTGTTTCTTGACCCATAATTTGCCATTTTATTTTAGCTTTATGCTCATTTTGTAATTCCTCAAATCTCAATGATGGTGTCTTTCTGTGTGGTGATCTCCTCATTTAGGGTAACATTTAGAATGCATTCTTAGAAGATGCCAAAGTTGGACCATTTTTCTAGACAGCATTTAGGTTGAACCATTGGAAAGGGCCAGTATTCAACCTTTGGTGGGCAGTACCTGCATCCTCTCCAAAGTAACGTATTCTGGGCGTGACTCTAGTCCTGGGAATTCTGAGTCATCAATGAAGCCTTGAAATGTGTATTTTGAAGAAACTTCTTATGTAGATTAGTATTTTACAATTACTGTCCTAAAATCTTGCTATTGCTTTCCCCTGAATTCTAGTAAAGGAAAATTCCACATCAGGAGTATTCTGTATATTTTTTTCAGTGTAAAAAATATAAAGGATACAATTCATGACATTACCTTATGACTCTTACATAAGGAGCATCATGACATCATGACAAATTCCTCCCAAAGCAGAGAGTCTAGTAAGAGTTGAGATATTTTTTTCTTGATAAATTTACTTCCAATTGTTATTGACTTATGAAACCTATTCTGCTTCCTTCTCCATTCCAGCTGCTAGAAAACCTAAAGTCAAATTTTGTAAAATGAATATAGCTTTCCCCCAACAGACGCTTAAACTATAAATATTAATTTTTCTTTTCCTTTAATATCTGATGCCAAAAAAGAAAAATAAGCTAAGACTTCTTATCTCATTGAAGAAAGTCTTTTATTTTAAAGTTGTGCAAAAGCTTTTTCAGAAATTTTCTTAGTCCTAGATTTCCTAGGAATCAGAGCTCCAAGCAGGAGATATGGGTTTGATCCCTGGGTCCAGAAGATCCCCTGGAGATGGAAATGGCAACCTACTCCAATATTCTTGCCTGGAAAATCCTAGGGACAGAGGAGCCTGGCAAGCTAAAGTCCATGGGATTGCCAAGGGGTTGGACACGACTTACCAACTAAACAAAAGCAGTAACAAATCACATCTTCTGTATTTGTGTAGACACACAGTGAGTCTTCAGGTTTGCAGTCTTGCCCCAGAGCACTTGTGATCATTATTTATCATAATAGATTCATGAGAGAGAGAAGAGAGACTAGGAATGAGCAGTGACAGACTCTTCATTGAATACCATGAACTGTGCTGGGTATATTCCATGTGTCGCCTCCTTCCTTCACAATAACCCCCCACCTCCAGACTGTATGAAATGATCTTTATTCTTGCAAAGCTGAAGACTGAGCCTCAGTGTCTCACGACAGTAAGACCTGGGGCTGAGAGTGAAGCCCGAAGCCCCGGGGATTTGCCCTCCGCTGGACTCTCTGCCGTTCAACCATGACAATGCAGGTCTGACAGTAAAAACGCTTGCTGAAAAGTCAGCTCTCTAGATTACAGGAGAGTTCCAGATCCTACTTTCCCAGTTTACTGCGGCACTTAAGCTACTTGTCTGTAAAACTAAAATAGATGATAGTAAAATTTTATTTTTAACCTCTCTTGAGAAACTGTTTGAACATTGGAGACTTTAACTTTTCCTCTTTACTGGTCCCCCTTGCTAATGCTCAGAATATGAACAGCCTACATTTTCTTCAGAAGGAAATCCTACATTGATTTGCTGTAGGACAGAATAATGGTTTTCTCAATGTGATTACATGCAGCAGACATTAAGTTGAAGTGTAAATTTCAGCGATATGTCCCACAGATGATACGTACAAGTTCTAGGCAGAAGGGATGAATGATGACCCGTCGTTGTCCTTTAAATGGACCACAACCCAAAGAGAGCTGTAGCTGACAGGCTGGGCCAGTATTTTTGCTTTGAATAGATTTTCTGCATTTGAGTGGAATATTTATGCTTTTATGCTGAAATAAAAGGGCGAAGTGGAATAAGCTATTACATGGTCCATTAAAACTACTTTTAAGTGACTCTCTATAGCAAAAAATTCCACAACTTTTGCATTTGCCAAAGGAACTTCTCAATTAAGTACAGGCTGCTTGTTCTTAGAACTCAAAAGAAAGGGCAGATGCCACCTTGGATCTTTTTGAAAATGATAATTGTGTATTTATATGGTGGTAAAGAGGGATTTCCATAACAGCCGGCATACACATAAGCTGAGACTGGCCGCCAAGGAAATCTGATTACTCAATTTGAAAATAGAAGAAAATCTAGTCTAGAACCAGCTTGGGTTTCACACAAAACCTCCTTGTGTTATTGTCCCATCTTCTGTCTCCCTTCTGCTGTTTATGCAGTGTCCACAGTTGAAACCAAGGCACATCCAAAGATTCGAAATGCAGGAGGCACCATCTCTTTCTTTTTACACTCTCAGGAAAACATGGCAAATATACAAACATCAAATTTCTATTTCTGTGTGAAATCCAGTCACTTTTCCCAAGCAGAAAAGATAACAGAATTAAATTGTATTCATGTCATTTATGAAAGCAATGGTTCCTGCTTTTATCCACATGAAGCAGACGAGTCATTTTCCCTTAAGTGGTTCAACTGGCAATCAGGCTTTCCAGACAGATGCATTTAAAAAAAAAAAAAATGTGTATGATTTGGTGGATCATCCACTTGATTAGGCTATTTTTGTGTGTGATTTTCTTTGGGTGTCTCCTCATGAGATGAATTCCAACCCTGCATGGCTGCCTCACACAGTCCATTTTTTGCTTTGTAGTATTATGTCCACCTAAGGCATGATGCGCTCACAGAGGTTTGCCTGTTTGATCCAAGATAAAAGATAAGTAGACACCCAGCCGGTCTTTGTACAGGTGAACAGTATTTTGGGCACTCTTTACATTCGGTTGTGTGTGTGCCTCTGTAAATAAGCTGTCAATTTTCTGGATTTATTGTATACAACGGAAGATCGCCAGGCTCTGGATTCAATAATGAGTGGGGATTTATTTTTGGACTCTTTGCAGTTTTGTTTGTTTTCAAGGCTTGACTTTATTAAAAGATACTTTTAAAAAAACTTCCTTAAAAAATACTGCATAGAATTCACCGGTTGGAATCTGTTCAAATTGCGATGCATTAATTCATCTAATCAATAAATCTAATAACCGTAAAGCTGGAGATGCTGCCGTACCTTGGCTGATGGAGACGGAACAGAGGACAGGGAGTAGGACTTAGATTTGGTCATCGACGCTGCAGATCCTGCCACCTGAATCCCCTGAATTGGAACTCTGTGGGTTCACCTGGAACCTACGATGTCTTCTCAAAGGGAGCTGGGGGGACAGAAAGGACATGAAACTTGGGCAAAACCATGGTCCAAAGCTGTCAGAAGCAAAAAAGTTTGAAAGGATTACAGAACAAAAGATGTTGAATCAGTTATCCATCAAGGAATTGAGAGAATGAGGGAAGGTGAGAAGAATCCAGAATTAAATGTGCGGTTTTGTCACAGTGAGGTGCCTCTGTGGTTTGCTCACATTCCAGGGGCTGGTGATCAGATTGGCCTGTGTTAACATCTGACTGTGGGTTTGGGGAATAAATTCTTGCTGAAGACAGCAGCATGGGGACCACGTTTGGGCAGTGGTCTGCAGGAAAGAGCTAGGCAGTCACAGGGGTGCCCGCCGTCAAGCAGGGGGATGTTCCCATGGGCAGATGGGGCTTTGTGATTGACAGGCAATGAAGAAACGCCACTTAATCAAAACAGTCCTGCTCAAAAATTAGTTCATGGACCTGTGCTGGCCTGAGAACTGGGTTTTACCGGTCTGCAGTGAGATAAGCATGGGAATTGAGAGCAAACATTTAGCAACTTCCCCCTCAAACTTTATAGCGTCGTTTTAAATGCGCTGAATCTGATAATATAACTCTGGGCTGGTGTTTTACATGACTTTGTTTTCATTTTATTTTCCTACTAATTTAATTTTTATTGGATTTCACAGAAGTGTGGTTCTGCAGCATAGTGAAAATTCAAAGTCAGTAAAAACAAAAAATTCTGGTTCTTCATCACAGATATTTTGAGAAGGACTGACCACATAAGCGGAATAAAACAGACCTCAGAGAGCCCAGTCCCCACCTTTGGACCCTACTTTTCTGCTCTTTATCTCCCCGTCCTAGCCACTTGGACAGCCTGATCAACCACAACGCTAAAACCCTTCTAGGAAAATCCTATGCTAATGGTTGTTAGTATCCGGGCTGCAAGTTTTGGTTCAAGTGGAAAAAGGTTGCCTCCATCCAAACCACAGGGACCCAAACTCAGTTTTCCCGTGCCCTGTGACACTGACTCTATTTCAACCCTGGGTCACTTGGTTTTGGGGGCTCCCTAATGGCACATCAGATGAATAAAGCCATTCAGATTTATTTGAATCCTTTAAATAATTTTTTTATTTTTAATTGGAGGCTAACTGCTTTGCAGTGTTGTGTTGGTTTCTGCTGTACAATCATGTGAATCAGTCATGTGTATACATATATCCCCTTCCTCTTGAGCTTCCGTCTCACCTCCCCCCCCCCCCCCCCATCTTTTGAATCCTTTAAATTATTTCCTTCAACAACTGCAAATGTTCAAGCAATCAGGGTTGTTAGTGAGAGCCATTTTCAAGTTGAGGGCTGGAGGTCCTACCCTTGCCTGTCTGTGCTATGTACTTGACATTTGCATGCTCAGCTATAGATTAAAACTACTCTTTTGCAAACCCACCTGGCTAGAGGGACAAAAGTTACTTCCACCCTGTTGGAGTTCTGGAACTGATGGGAAGGATCAAGTGGATTTTCTGTGGAAAGCTGGAAGGGGAATGGGCTGAAGTGCAGGGGGACTGACTGAGGAAAGAGGACTTCTCCAGGACGAGGACTCAGGCCTCATGACCCAGTCGAGAATCCAGTCTCCAGACATGGGGCAAGATGAAGTTACACAGCCTAGATGTTGGGAGTCCTTCAGACGCCCAATCCCCAGGATTAGAATAGCCTCTTGCTTGAGGATGGCAGGGGCATTAGGGAATGCCCAGGGGAAGTTGGGACCTATGCGTGTGTGTGTGTGTATTTTTCTGTTGTTAAAGGCAACTGGGTCCACTCTGATGGAGGAAACAGTGTCTGTGGGCTGGGACTCAGGCAGCACTCTCCAGCATCCTATACTGAGCGGTGTAGAAATGCTTCCATTGGTCCATTTTTATCTTGGAAGAACTTAGAGATAGGAGTTCGCATGGCTCAGGCCAGAAAGGAGGTCAGAAAAATAGAATATCTGAATGTGAGGGAGACTGTACTATTATTATCTGTTGACTTACATACTAGGAGGAATGACTGATGCCCGAAGTATGGAAATAAAGCAAAAAAAGAGCCTTATCTATCACCTGACTCCTCCCTTCCAACATCCCTGCCCCCTCCTGCATAAACGCCTGCTTGACTACATACCTATTCTGTAAGTAGCCCTGTGAGCAGAGCTCTCTGCAGGTCTTGAGGGAGGTGAAAGCATGACTATCTTGAGATGTCACCGTAGCTTCAAAGCAGCTTTTAGTTTAAACAGGGAGATGAAAACACCCAAAAAGATGATGCTCGTTTGAATAGTTCAAGACCAAGAACATTTGCAAGGTCTGCATGAACAGCGGAGGCCATCACTGTCCAAGGAACCCTAAGGGTAACTTGGGCCCTGTGCAAGGGGAGGGAGACCAGGCAGAAAAAGATCATTGCCGGGAACGGAGGGCTCAGCTGGGCTCAGTGATGGGAACCGCACCAGCCTCCCTTCGCTCCTCCTCATACAGAGCATGCTCGAGCCAGCACCAGCCTCAGTCAGCCTCCTTCCAGCTGTCTTCACCCCACCCTCCCAACTGCCTGGAGCACAATCCCGGGAGAGGAAACCATGGCCAGGCACTGCACAGCTGCTCACTAACATGGGGCTTTGCAGATGCCAACTCTTGGGTTCAAAGCAAGCTGATGGTTCCCTAAGAGGATATGTTGTCAGATGAGGTGTACCCCTGTTTCACCAAAGGGAAGAGCAGCTTAGCTCTTTTAATGGAGAAGACCTGCTATGTTAGGGAAGCCCTTCTTTGGTGAAATTTACCTTGGAAACTGAACTCTTTCAACTTCTTCGAAATCAGTGTAGAAACACTGAACTCGATATGTGTATGTGTGCATTGGTTGTTGTTTAGTTGCTGAGTCATGTCTGACTCTTTTTGCGACCCCATAGACTGTAGGCTGCCAGGCTCCTCTGTCCATGGGATTTCCCAGGCAAGAATACTGGAGTGGGTTGCCATTTCCTTCTCCAGGGAATCTTCCTGACCCAGGAATCAAACCCGTGTCTCCTGCTTGGCAGGCAGATTCTTTACCACTGAGCCAGCAGGAAAGCCTGTATATGTGTAAGCATGTGTATTTATACATGTTTATGTGTATGCATTTATGTCTCTGTGTTTTGTATGTATGTTTATGTATGTGTCTATTTGACAGAGTCCAATGATTAAACGTAATTAATAGACTTCAACTAAATACCTACTATGTGCCAGGCCCTAGGCTGGAATAGATTCATAAATGAATCAGATATTTCCTGTTCTCTGGGGCTATAACTAAGTAATAGAAGAGGCCAGAGTGTTAGAAAATTAAAGTGCAGTGGGGGAAAAAAAGAGGAAAAAGGATGAAATAAATTGCAGTGAGTGAATCTGCAGTTTGTTTTGGAGTCCAGATCAATGTCAGATATTTGGAAGATTTCAGAAAATCTTAAATTTAAAGCTTTTGATTGACTTGTCTATGTCTACTTATCTTATTGAATTAACAATTGTTTGGTCAAATTTTCCCACCAGTATGTGACTGTTAACTACAGAGTAGTCATTTGTATTGGTTGATCAGAAGAAAAGCCTGTAACAATTCACAAGCCTGGTGATGGTTAATCGTGGAAACTGTTGGTTGGACTATCAAAGCAATATTTTATAGCTAATGGGATTTCATCTCAGTGGATTGTAGGCCTAATATTCCATTTATTTTCCTATACATAATCACCTAGACAGCATATTAAAAACATAGACATTATTTTGCCAACAAAGTTCCATATAGACAAAGCTATGATTTTTCCAATAGTCATGTATGGATGTGAGAGTTGGACCATAAAAATGGCTGAGCACTGAAGAACTGATGCTTTTGAACTGTGTTGGAGAAGACTCTTGAGAGTTCCTTGGACTGAAAGGAGATCCAACCAGTCCAACCTAAAGGAAATCAGTCCTGAGTGTTCATTGGAAGGGCTGATGCTGAAACTGAAACTCCAATACTTTGGCCACCTGATGCGAAGATCTGACTCGTTGGAAAAGACCCTGATGCTGGGAAAGATTGAAGGCAGAAGGAGAAGGGGACTTCAGAGGATGGGATGGTTGGATGGTATCACCGATGCTGTGGACATGAGTTTGAGTAAGCTCCAGGAGTTGGTGATGGACAGGGAAGCCTGTCGTGTTGCAGTCCGTGGGGTTGCAAAGGGTCAGACACGACTAAGTGACTGAACGACAACAATACATATGCACAAAGAATTCCAAAATCAGTTCACCATACCCTTTAATAATATACTTGACACCTTACTTTCATGTTTAAAATATGTATATAACATCAGTTCAGTTCAGTTCCATCGCTCAGTCGTGTCCCACTCTTTGTGACCTCATGAATCGCAGCATGCCAGGCCTCCCTGTCCATCACCAACTCCTGGAGTTCACTCAGACTCACGTCCATCGAGTCAGTGATGCCATCCAGCCATCTCATCCTCTGTCATCCCCTTCTCCTCCTGGCCCCAATCCCTCCCAGCATCAGAGTCTTTTCCAATGAGTCAACTCTTAGCATGAGGTAGCCAAAGTACTGGAGATTCAGCTTTAGCATCATTCCTTCCAAAGAAATCCCAGGGCTGATCTCCTTCAGAATGGACTGGTTGGATCTCCTTGCAGTCCAAGGGACTCTCAAGAGTCTTCTCCAACACCACAGTTCAAAAGCATCAATTCTTCGGCACTCAGCCTTCTTCACAGTCCAACTCTCACATCCATACATGACCACTGGAAAAACCATAGCCTTGACTAGACAGACCTTTGTTGGCAAAGTAATGTCTCTGCTTTTGAATATGCTATCTAGGTTGGTCATAACTTTCCTTCCAAGGAGTAAGCGTCTTTTAATTTCATGGCTGCAGTCACCATCTGCAGTGATTTTGGAGCCCCAAAAAATAAAGTCTGATACTGTTTCCACTGTTTCCCCATCTATTTCCCATGAAGTGATGGGACCAGATGCCATGATCTTCGCTTTCTGAATGTTGAGCTTTAAGCCAACTTTTTCACTCTCCTCTTTCACTTTCATCAAGAGGCTTTTGAGTTCCTCTTCACTTTCTGCCATAAGGGTGGTGTCATCTGCATATCTGAGGTTATTGATATTTCTCCTGGCAATCTTGATGCCAGCTTGTGTTTCTTCCAGCCCAGCGTTTCTCATGATATACTCTGCATAGAAGTTAAATAAGCAGGGTGACAATATATAGCCTTGACAAACTCCTTTTCCTATTTGGAACCAGTCTGTTGTTCCATGGCCAGTTCTAACTGTTGCTTCCTGACCTGCATATAGGTTTGTCAAGAGGCAGGTCAGGTGGTCTGGTATTCCCATCTCTTTCAGAATTTTCCACAGTTTATTGTGATCCACACCATCAAAGGCTTTGGCATAGTCAGTAAAGCAGAAATAGATGTTTTTCTGGAACTCTCTTACTTTTTTGATGATCCAGCAAATGTTGGCAATTTGATCTCTGGTTCCTCTGCCTTTTCTAAAACCAGCTTGAACATCTGGAAGTTCATGGTTCATGTATTGATGAAGCCTGGCTTGGAGAATTTTGAGCATTACTTTACTGGCATCTGAGATGAGTGCAATTGTGTGGTAGTTTGAGCATTCTTTGGCATTGCCTTTCTTTGGGATTGGAATGAAAACTGACCTTTTCCAGTCCTGTGGCCACTGCTGAGTTTTCCAAACTTGCTGGCATATTGAGTGCAACACTTTCACAGCATCATCTTTCAGGATTTGAAATAGCTCAACTGGAATTCCATCACCTCCACTAGCTTTGTTCATAGTGATGCTTTCTAAGGCCCACTTGACTTCACATTTCCAGGATGTCTGGCTCTAGGTGAGTGGTCACACCATCGTGATTATCTGGGTCGTGAAGATCTTTTTTGTACAGTTCTTCTGTGTATTCTTGCCACCTCTTCTTAATATCTTCTGCTTCTGTTACGTCCATACCATTTCTGTCCTTTATTGAGCCCATCTTTGCATGAACTGTTCCCTTGGTATTTCTAATTTTCTTAAAGAAATCTCTAGTCTTTCCCATTCTGTTGTTTTCCTCTATTTCTTGGCATTGATTGCTGAGGAAGGCTTTCTTATCTGTTCTTGCTATTCTTTGGAACTCTGCATTCAGATGCTTATATCTTTCCTTTTCTCCTTTGCTTTTCGCTTCTCTTCTTTTCACAGCTATTTGTAAGGCCTCCCCAGACAGCCATTTTGCTTTTTTGCATTTCTTTTCCATGGGGATGGTCTTGATCCCTGTCTCTTGTACAATGTCACGAACCTCCGTCCATAGTTCATCAGGCACTCTATCTATCAGATCTAGGCCCTTAAATCTATTTCTCACTTCCACTGTATAATCATAAGGAGTTTGATTTAGGTCATACCTGAATGGTCTAGTGGTTTTCCCTACTTTCTTCAATGTAAGTCTGAATTTGGCAATAAGGAGTTCATGATCTGAGCCATAGTCAGCTCCTGGTCTTGTTTTTGTTGACTGTATAACTTCTCCATCTTTGGCTGCAAAGAATATAGTCAATCTGATTTTGGTGTTGACCATCTGGTGATGTCCATGTGTAGAGTCTTCTCTGGTGTTGTTGGAAGAGGGTGTTTGCTATGACCAGTGCATTTTCTTGGCAAAACTCTGTTAGTCTTTGCTCTGCTTCATTCCGTATTCCAAGGCCAAATTTGCCTGTTATTCCAGGTGTTTCTTGACTTCCCACTTTTGCAGTACAGTCCCCTATAATGAAAAGGACATCTTTTTTGGGTGTTAGTTCTAAAAGGTCTTGTAAGTCTTCATAGAGCCATTCAACTTCGGCTTCTTCAGCGTTACTGGTTGGGGCATAGACTTGGATTACTGTGATATTGAATGGTTTGCCTTGGAAACGAACAGAGATCATTCTGTCGTTTTTGAGATTGCATCCAAGTATTGCATTTCGGACTCTTCTGTTGACCATGATGGCTACTCCATTTCTTCTGAGGGATTCCTGCCCACAGTAGTAGATATAATGGCCATCTGAGTTAAATTCACCCATTCCAGTCCATTTTAGTTCGATGATTCCTAGAATGTCAACATTCACTCTTGCCATCTCCTGTTTGACCACTTCCAATTTGCCTTGATTCATGGACCTGACATTCCGGGTTCCTATGCAATATTGCTCTTTATAGCATCGGACCTTGCTTCTATCACCAGTCACATCCACAGCTGGGTATTGTTTTTGATTTGGCTCCATCCCTTCATTCTTTCTGGAGTTATTTCTCCACTGATCTCCAGTAGCATATTGGGCACCTACCGACCCGGGAAGTTCCCCTTTCAAGTACCCTATCATTTTGCCTTTTCATACTGTTCATGGGGTTCTCAAGGCAAGAATACTGAAGTGGTTTGCCATTCCCTTCTCCAGTGGACCACATTCTGTCAGACCTCTCTACCATGACCCGCCCATCCTAGTGTGATTAGATTGACTAGTTTTCTGTGAGTATGGTTTCAGTGTGTTTGCCCTCTTGCAACACCTACCATCTTACTTGGGTTTCTCTTACCTTGGACGTGGGGCATCTCTTCATGGCTGCTCCAGCAAAGTGCAGCCACTGCTCCTTACCTTGGACGAGGGTTATCTCCTCACTGCCCCTCCTGACCTTGAATGCGGAATAGCTCCTCTAGGCCCTCCTGCACCCACGCAGCCACTGCTCCTTGGACGTGGGGTTGCTCCTCCCGGCCACTGCCCCTGGCCTCGGAGGTGGGGTAGCTCCTCTCGGCCGCCTCCCTTAACTTCAGACACAGGGTAGCTCCTCTCGGCTGTTGCCCCTGACCTCGGACTGGGGTAGCCCCTCTCGGCTGTTCCTGCCTGTAACTCCTCTTGGCCGCCGCCCCTCAGGTATGGGGTCCTCCTGGCTTTTGCCCCTGACCTCGGACGTGGGGTAGCTCCTCTCGGCTGCGCTAAGTGAGCCGGTCGCAGCTGCCCGTGCTCATATGTAAAAAGGAATTGTGTGTATTCTTAGTTTTTCAGTCTGTGGTATAAAGTTATAAACCTCAAGGAGTTTTAAAAAATATCCTCTCTGCATCTTCAAATGCTTCCTTTTGGAGAGGTATATTAGCATCTTGATGAGAGGCAGAGAGACAGAATAGTTACTGCTGAAACCCGCTCCCATCCAGAAACCTTGGTTTTCAATAGCCATGAAATTCAAATAATAGGTCAATGAATTTTTCCATCTAGGTAAACCAAAAGAAAGGACCACTAGATATTTCTCTAAAGATTAAACATCTTTTCATGTTCAGCTCGTCTGAATTACCTTTGAATGATTGTCCATTTCATTTGTTCATTCATTTATCTCTTCAAATATTTACTGAGTGCTTCTATGCCAGGCACTTCTCTGTGCTTGGAACAGAAAGACAAAGATATATGCCTTTTTGAATGTTAGATTTTAATGCAGCATTTCAGAAAATTGTTTTAAAGAGTAAAATCGACAATATGATGGGTGGTGCTAGGTAATATGGAGAAAGATGAGAGGAAAACAGACGAGAGTGCAGCAGGAGGTGGCAGTCTCATCAGGGCAGTCAGAGGAGACCTCATGGAGAAGGCGACCTTTGAAAGAAGCTCTGAAGAGTTGAGTGCAAGCCACGCCCAGCCCTGGGGATGAGCAGGCAGAGTAACCAGGGCGGGTCCCTGAGGCAGGGGTGTGGAAGGCTGGGAGCAGTGGGAGTGGGGGTGGGGGTAGGGGGTCGGGGGGTGAGGCAGAGGCAATGGGGGAGGTCCAGCCAAGGTGACAGTGTGATGCCACTGTGATGGCTTTTCATCAGAGTGCAAAGGGGGCCATTCGACTGAAATGTGAACAGCATCCTTCTGACTGCTGCGTGGAGAACGGTCTAAACAGAGGGAAGGGGAACAGAAGGGTGAGGGTATCAACTGGTATCATCCAAATAAGAAAGTTATGGGGGCTTAGACTAGGGTGGTAGCAGCTGAGGTTTCAAGGATGGTTTCTGGGTCTGTTTACAAAAGAATTCAAAGCAAGGACTCAGACAGATGTGTATGTGTATACCAGGCTCATAGCAACAATATTTCCAATAGGCAATAGGTGAAATCAACATGTCCATGGATGAACAGAGAAACAAAATGTAGTATATTCATACAAATGGAATATTGTGCAGCCTTAAAAACTAGGATGTTCAGACAAATGCTACCACTTGGGTGAATCTTGAAGACACAAACCGATACAAACCGGGACAAAATCCCGGATGATTCCACCCATGTGAGGTACCTAGAATAGTCATATTTATAGAGACAAAGTAGATGGTGGTTGTCGGTGGGGACAGAGGAAAGAAATGTTGTCTCATGGGGACAGAGTTTTGGTTTTGGGAGGTGGAAAGCACTCTGAGGATGGCTGGTGGTGATGGCAGCAGAACGGTATGAATGAACAGGAAGTGCCCTATATATGAACCTTTGAGTTTTGAACTTTTAAAGATGGGAATTTGTGTTCCATCAGCGTCAGGCATGAGTGAAATTCCAGCGTGCCCTCCCTCTCCTCTTGCTGACGATCCTTCAGCTCAACCATCTCTCACTTCCTCTCCCTCCTCTGGTCAGTAATTTAACTCTTCTTGCCTCTTCACTCTGTGCCAGCCCCTGCGTGCCAGCTGTTGTACCATACTTCCAAGGTACTGTACTGTAAGATTAAAAGTTTGTTTTCTTTGTTCTGTCTTTTATGTATTATTTGGTTGAAAAGTATTAAAAAATATATTACAGTACAGTGCTATATAGCAGATTGTGTTAGTTGGGTATCTAGGCTAACTATGTTGGACTCATGAACAAATTGGACTTACACAGGCACTCTCAGAATGGAACTCGTTCACATGCAAGGGACCTACTCTACTTAATGCCACTGGACTGTCCACTTAAAAGTGGTTACGATGGCAAAGTTTATGTTATGTGTATTTTAGCACAATCAAAAGAATTTTTTAAATGTCAGACAATGTGCCAGAGAGCTGGATGGGGCTGGAAGGGGCTCAGAGGATGACTCTGAAGGCTTAGCCTGTGCTCCCAGGAGATGATGCAAAGCACTGTGGAGGAGCAGTCAAATGGAGACATCACATGGCTAAAGCTCTCTTGCTTTTCATCTTTTGGGAGGAGAACGGCACATTTTAAGCTCATTTCTGGCATTTTATGAAATCTGGGCCACTACCCTGCTCCAGGTCTCTACATTTTCTTATCAGAATGATTGTAATTGATCTCTACATCTTCTTCCTGCTTCTGTTCTTGTGTTGCCTGTAGACAACTCTCAAAATAGCAGTCAGATCCTGTTGACCTTCAGTCTAGTGGCTCCCATCATGCAATTAAGAGCCAAAGCCACCCCAGTGGCCCGCAGGTCCTCACATTGTCTTGGTCACTCCCCTTGTGTGTATATGCAGTTAGCTTTTATTCAAGGTAGTTATTCTATAAATCCCCCACCCCAAAACTGAATTAGCCAGTACTGAACCATTGCTCCTAGAAGAAGGCAATGGCAACACACTCCAGTACTCTTGCCTGGAAAATCCCATGGATGGAGGAGCTTGGTAGGCTGCAGTTCATGGGGTCATGAAGAGTCAGACACGACTGAGCGAGTTCACTTTCACCTTTCACTTTCATGCATTGGAGAAGGAAATGGCAATGGCAACCCACTCCAGTGTTCTTTCCTGGAGAATCCCAGGGACATCGGAGCCTGGTGGGCTGCCGTCTATGGGGTCGCACAGAGTCGGATAGCACTGAAGTAACTTAGCAGCAGCAGCAGGATACGAGTGGATCGACTTAGCAGCAGCAGCAGGATGTGACTGAAGCGACTTAGCATCAGCCCCAGAACCATTGCTCCTAGGGGAATATGGATATTTAAATAGGTTCTGGTACCTATGCCAACGCTGGCAGGGTGTTTCCCACACCAGCAAGCAATCCTTGGGATGCCAGATGGGTGTCCTAAAATTCGACTAGATTCTGACCCCATCCACCCGGAGACAGCATCAGGCCCCATGGGTCCAGTCCATGCTTACTGGTCTCCCCAGCCCAATTCAGGTGCCGCCGCAAGGCCAGGTTGTCGTCTGTACCTGTGCTTCTGACCAACTGGCTGTTGATTGGAGGTTCCAATGACCCCCTCCTTGGGTTTGATTAATTCGCTAGAGCAGCTCACACAACTCAGAGAAACATTTTGCTCAGTAGATTACCAGGTTATTGTAAACAGATATAACTCAGGAATAGCCAGATGGAAGAGATGAATGCAGGAAGGGGATACAACCTTTCATGCCATCTCCAGGCTCTCTTGAAGTCAAATCTGGCTTCTGTACCCCAAAACCAAATTAAATCTCAAAGGCAGAGGTTTTTTTTTTTTTTCCTTTCAGATTTTATTTATTTGGCTGCACAAAGTCTCAGTTTCAGCATGTGGGGTCTCATTCCTTAATCTAATTACCAATGCTGTGATAGCTCCAGGTGAACAGTGAAGGGACTCAGCCATACATAGCCATGTATCCATTCTCCCCCCAACCCCTCCTCCCATCCAGGCTGCCACGTAGCACTGAGCAGAGTTCCATGTGCAATACAAGATGTTTTTGTTGCTTATCCATTTTAAATATAGCAGTGTGGGAAGGTCATGTACACACTGCTATATTTAAAAAGAGGCAGAGTTTTAGGTGAAGTAGAAAAGAATCACTTTGTTGCGTTGCCAGGCAAAGAGGGCCACAGTGGGCTAATGTCCTCAAAACTGTGTGTCCTCACTTGGAGAAAGTAGTGAGGAGTTTTATGGTAATGGTTCAAAGAGAGTGTGGCCAGCTCATGGACATTCCTCTGACTGGTTGGTGGAGTAAGTGGGAGTCAGCATCGTCAACCTACTGGTTCCAACATGACTGGGTTCTGTGTGCTTGTGTGTAGCACACCATTGATTTCTCCCACCTGATTTGAGGGTGGGAGTATCTGCAAAACAGCTCAAAGATATTGTTCTCTATATCCTTTAAGGGGGAATCAGGACCCTGCCCTAAGGCTGGCCACTGTCCTTTCTATTGACTGTTTCTTCCTTGTCTCAACACCTCTTTGCTTTCTTAATTAGCAACAATGTGAACTTGCCCTTTGGAACTTAGAGAAGATCATGAAGGCTGAGTGAAGCCTATTTCCTATAATCCAGGAATGGGGTACACAGAAAGGCTTTTGTGTGCAGGAGCCCCTTAGTGTCCTACAGGCATCCCTCTCCCCACATCTCCACCTGGACACCGACCTAGAAGCTCTCCAAACCCAGTCCTTTGTGTACCTATGGAGGTTTCGTCATACATCAGCATGATCGATTACACCATCGGCTGTTGGTGATAGAGTCAACCTCCAGCCAGCTATCAGAAGGAAGGATGGGCTTGAAAGTTTTAACCCTTTAATCACATGGTTGGTTCTCCTGGCAGCCACCCCTCATTAACATAACAAGACACCTCTCTGACCCCACTTTGGAAATTCCCAGTGTTTTAGAAGCTCTGTGCCAGAAACAGGGGTGAAGATAAAATATGTATTTCTTATAAATCACAGTATCACAACATCTATCATTTTATCTGTATGTATATGCATGTGTGTATATATATATATGTCAAGTATTTCAGTTCAGTTCAGTCGCTCACTCGTGTCCGACTCTTTGCTGCCCCATGGACTGCAGCACACCAGACTTCCCTGTCCATCACCAACTCCCAGAGCTTGCTCAAGCTCATGTCCATCAAGTGGACGATGGCATCCAACCATCTCATCCTCTGTTGTCCCCTTCTCCTTCTGCCTTCAGTCTTTCCCAGCATCACGGTCTTTTCCAACCAGTCAGTTCTTTGCATCAGGTGGCCAAAGTATTGGAGTTTCAGCTTCAGCATCAGCCCTTCCAGTGAATATTCAGGACTGATTTCCTGTAGGATTGACTGGTTGGCTCTCCTTGCAGTCCAATTAGATGCCAAGATGGTGGAGGAATAGGATGGGGAGACCACTTTCTCCCCCACAAATTCATCAAAAGATCATTTGAATGCTGAGCAACTTCCAGAAAACAACTTCTGAACACTGGCGGAGGACACCAGGCACCCAGAAAGGCAGCCCATTGTTTTCGAAAGGAGGTAGAACAAAATATAAAAGACAAAAAGAGAGACAAAAGAGGTAGGGATGGAGACCGGTCCTGGGGAGGGAATCATGAAGGAGAAGTTTCCACACAGTAGGAAACTCTCTCACAGAAGGGTCTGCCGGGAGTTTTGGAATCTCAGAAGGTAACATAATCTGGATTAAAACACACACACACACACACACACACACACACACAGAATACATGCCCAGCTACAACTGCGGGAAAGAGAACTTTCCTGTGAAAGGCTCTAATGTAACAACTTAACACACAGCCTGGTCTGCTCACAGAACAAAGGGTTGAGCGAGGTTGAGCGAACACCAAAGGAGAGCTGGCAGGCTGCAGACCAGCCCCTCTCTGCCCAGAGGTGGAGAGGCAGGCTTGCAACAGCCAGAGCTGGAAGGCAAGAGGATGCTGCAGTCTCAGCCCCAGAGACGGCATCTTCCACCAAACTGTGAGCTGGCTTCCAGCTGCTAACCACGTCTTCCTGGGATCCTGGATGGTTGCCGTCCTCCAGGAGGGTCGCAGCCCGAGGTCAGCCCCCCAGAGTGGACACACGGCACACCTGAGACCGTGCTCTCACTGCGCACCCAGGAAACTGAGCGGCTGGGACCGGGGAGGTGATTAAGACGCACGACCCTCCTGGGACAGTGCACTCGCCAAAAGCATCTGGTCTCCTGAGCTGCTCATACCTGGGAAGGGCATGAAACACACGCCCAGCCCACAGGGACAGAGCCAGAACTGTATCTGAGTGTCCCCTGTGGAGGTACAGGTCAGCAGTGGCCTGCTGCAGGGGCTCTGGGTGCAGCAGACCTGGGTATGGCATAAGCTCTCTTGGAGGAGGTCTCCATTAACCCCACCATAGAGCCACCAGAACTTACATGGGACTAGGGAAACAGACTCTTGGAGGGCACAAACAGAACCTTGTGCACACCAGGACCCAGGAGAAAGGAGCAGTGACCCCACAAGAAACTGACCCAGACATGCCCATGAGTGTCCAGGAGTCTCTGGCGGAGGCGTGGGTGGGTGGTGGCCTGCTGCAGGGTTGGGGGCACTGAGTGCTGCCCTGCTTGCACAGGACCTTTTGAAGGAGGTCACCATTATCTTCATTACCTCCACCATAGTTTGGTCTCAGGTCAAGCAACAGTGGGTAGAAGGCAATGGCACCCCACTCCAGTACTCTTTCCTGGAAAATCCCATGGACAGAGGAGCCTGGTGGGCTGCAGTCCATGGGGTTGCTAAGAGTCAGGCAAGACTGAAGTGACTTAGCAGTAGCAGCAGCAAGCAACAGGGAGGGAACACAGCCCCGTCCATCAACAGAAAATTGGATTAAAGATTTACTGAACATCACCCTGCCCATCAGAACAAGACCCAGTTCCCCCCTCAGTCAGTTTTTCCCATTAGGAAGCTTCAGTAAGCTTCTTCTCCTTATCCATCAGAGGACAGACAGAATGAAAACCACAATCACAGAAAACTAACCAATCTGATCACATGGACCGCAGCCTTGTCTAGCTCAATGAAACTATGAGCCAGGCTAGGTAAGACCACCCAAGATGGGCGGGTCATGGTAGAGAGGTCTGACAGAATGTGGTCCACTGGAGAAGGGAATGGCAAACCACTTCAGTATTCTTGGCTTGAGAACCCCATGAACAGTATGAAAAGGCAAAAAGTATGATACTGAAAGATGAACTCCCCAGGTTGGTAGGTGCCCAATATGCTACTGGAGAAGAGTGGAGAAATAACACCAGGAAGGATGAAGAGATGGAGCCAAAGCAAAAACACCACCCAGTTGTGATGTGATGGATGATGGAAGTAAAGTCCGATGCTGTAAAGACCAATATTGCATAGGAACCTGGAATGTTAGGTGCATGAATCAAGGCAAGTTGAAAGTGGTCCAACAGGAGATGGCAAGAGTGAAAATCAACATTTTAGCAATCAGCGAACTAAAATGGACAGGAAGAGGCAAATTCAACTCAGATGACCATTATATCTACTACTGTGGGCAAGAATCCCTTAGAAGAAATGGAGTAGCCATCAAGCCCATCATAGTCAACAAGAGTCCAAAATGCAGTACTTGGATGCAGTCTCAAAAACGACAGAGTGATCTCTGTTCGTTTCCAAGGCAAACCATTCAATATCACGGTAATCCAAGTCTATACCCCGACCAGTAACAGTGAAGAAGCTGAAGCTGAATGGTTCTATGAAGACCTACAAGACCTTCTAGAACTAACACCCAAAAAAGATGTCCTCTTCATTATAGGGGACTGGAATGCAAAAGTAGGAAGTCAAGAGATACCTGGAGTAACAGGCAAATTTGGCCTTGGAGTACTGAATGAAGCAGGGCAAAGGCTAACAGAGTTTTACCAAGAGAATGCACTGGTCATAGCAAACACCCTCTTCCAACAACACAAGAGAAGACTCTACACGTGGACATCACCAGATGGTCAGTACCAAAATCAGATTGATTATATCCTTTGCAGCCAAAGATGGAGAAGCTCTATACAGTCAGCAAAAACAAGACTGAGAGCTGACTATGGTTCATCTCAAGTAGATTATAATATTAATAAACAACTTAAATCAGGAGAGCCTATTTTCCTTTTATTAACAAAGGGAAAATGAGGTTTAGAAGTGATAAGCAGCATGCCTGAGGCTGCCCAGCAAAAGGGACTAGAGTTGAAATTCAAATCCCATCAACAGGTCCCAAAGCTAGAACTTCTTGCCCTACACTGGTGGCTCCCACCATCTCCACCTCTGGTCATCTCAGTGAGAACTGAAGCTAGGAGACAGACCTGTTCAACCTCATCACAGAATGTGCATGTGGGCTGTTCCAAGAATGACCACAAATCATCATTAATATTGATTTTGTGGATTACAAATAAATTTTAGTGGTAGGTGATTTCACAAATACAGATCTAGAAAGTATAATACAATATAGTATAATATAATATAATGTAATATATTGGGTCAACCAAAAAGTTCATTTGGGTTTTTCTGTAATATGAAAAACTTGAATGAACTTTTTCGCCAATCAAATAATATATATAATATACTAATAAGGAGATACATTTATATACTTATTTATTTGTATATATATTCTATTCAGGTACATCAAAGTCTCCTGGGAAGTCGGTTTGAGCATTGGAATGGAATTGCTGCTCTCACCAGAGCCGTTGCCTGCTCAGTGTTTATAAGGGCCCAAGAGAACAAAGAATATTGTGAACAAAGGCTATTAATGGAAGAATAAAAACGGGTCTTCAGATGGCTCCTGAGTGCATGCCTTAAGAAAAAAAAGATGCAATTACATGACTTCCAATATACTCTTCTGCATTTTCCTTTTATTCTAATTTATGAACTTGGTTAATTACCTATTCAATAGCCTCAATCATTCAATTTAAGAACAAAGCCAGGCAAAATATATTGAGATCTACTGTCAACAGCTTCCTAGGAAATAGTTCATGTAATGTCATATCTTCCATATTTTAAAAAAATTTTAAAAAATGAATAATAGAGATAATTTTCCAATCAACTTTATGCCAAGCAACTATATAGGATGATTACTATATAAGGAAGCATTTGACCTGTCAAAAAAAAGATGTGTATAAATAGCATCTGTAGAGAAGGCAGCTTGCCAGAATAATTTAAATATGCCTCAGGATGCTATATGAAAGAGAACTCTTCATAGAATATTAAATTACTAAGAAGTCTCACTCTCATGATTTAGGTCTTTATTCTTGTTCAAAGAAAAGAATCATTGTGGTTAAAAATAGCAATGATAGTTTGCATTTATTAAGCTGTTTGGTTCTTTTCTAAGTTGTTCACCTACACTAACATTTTTAATTTTCATAGAAACTTTCTGAATAGGTAAAATTATTATCTTCCTTTTATAGGTCAGGAAATAGAGACACCTAAACATTAAGTAACAAGCTTAAATTGAAAGAGGAAAAAATATATATTGGGTTGGCCAAAAAGTTATTGGGTCTTTCTATACCATCTTACAGAAGAACCTGAATGAACTTTTTGCCAACCCAATAATTCCTCCTCTTGAAAATGATCTGTACTTCATTTTCATGTTCTCTGTTTCCCGTATTCACAGGTCGAATTATATTTGAGAATTATGAAGCCTCAGTCATTTTCTAGATTTTTTTTTTTGCAATGTTAAAATCAACCTTTATCAGTAAATTGTGCGTTTTGCTATTCTCTATTACATTGCGAATCGAATAAGGTCAATGTGCTTCTGTAAGTGGGTGAGGCTCCTGTGACAGTGGTATTAAACAGGGAGATCTCTTGTGACATGTTGCAGAGAAAAGTCACTTACTCAAGGCACAGTGGGGCCACGTGTGTCAGGGTGTCTGTGTCAGTCTGGTCCAGAGGAAGGCAGGGCGCACATTCAGGTGGCTTCTGAGATTGGAAGGCCACTGTCTTCTTAAGGTCTCTTGCCTGTCTGGTCAGGCCTGAAATTTCACCTTTCACATTGTTTTTCTTCAAATGTTGAAAGCTTTTTAATGTCAAACATCCCTATTAAAGAGCCAATACTGCAGGAAGCATCAGACAGCCGTGACTTAACAAGGGGTTTGGCAGGCTGTCTGCTGAAGGCAAGATAAAGACCCAGTCATCTGAGATAGATGTCTACAGGCAGACAAGAGGGATTAACAAGAACCAGAAGGACACCAAAGATAACATTCAAGCACCCGACAGCTGACTTGTGTGTGAACTGATAGCAAGAGAGAAACAGGGAGGGAGAACGATCTCATTCATAATGTGATTCAAGGAAGATACTGACAATTAGGACTTTTTCTTCATTCATATTTCCCCTTTGAATCCTTCTTGGATGAGGTCTCTTGAAAATGACCAGCAGTTTTCCTCCTGCTTCCTGGGGCCTTTTGGTTGACCAGTTAGCCAGGACAGCTCTAAAGCAAATGTCACCAGGGTTGCATTTGGACCTCTAGCCCATGACAAAGGAGTTGACAGTCACTGTGTCCTCAGCTGATGCAGCTAACAAGCTAGGGACATGATTCTTTGATAGCTGTAGCTCTATCAGGACAATTCTTCGGGGAGATCACATGGCCTGTGATTCTCTAGTTCTCGGGGACAAATGAGAGATGGCCTGGAAGACACATCTCCACAAGGCGGAGAGAGAAGGGAAGAGGCACACATCTTCTTTCCTTTACATGCTTTCTAACAGCCCCCATGAGTTTAATTTAACCCATTTGAGTTTAATGTAACTCCTTGGTGACCTTGATGCCATTAATCCACAACTTCACCTTAGGGGTACAGTTTATTTTATGGATGAAGCAATCTGTCATCAAAAGTTGTATTGTAGGAAAAAAGAAAACACATTTTATGAGAACATTTTACATGAAAAACCTACAGCCCTGCTATGTTATTAGTTGCCTGTATAAGGTAAGATCTATGGCATAGCCCGTGGGACCCAAAGGAAAAAGCACATTTCATGTTCTATAAATTCCCACTTGTATCACATCAATATCCAAGCCAGGAAGAGGGTATTTCCCCCATGTGTTGGTTTATAACATATGATTATAGATATCTTGAGTATCGTTCAAATAGTAGATGACTTCAGAGTAGGTTTACTTCTCTTTTCTTAACATTTAGATCAAATCACAAAATCAAAAATCAGTTCAATTCTTTGGGTTGCTTGTCATTTTCTAGTGAGTGTGTGTGTGCAAAGTCGTTTCAGTCATGTCCGACTTCTTGCAACTCAATGGACTGTAGCCCGCCAGGCTCCTCTGTCCATGGGATTCTCCAGGCAAGAATACTGGAATGGGTTGCCATGCCCTTCTCCAGGAGATCTTCTTGACCCATGGATTGAAGTCACGTCTCTTGAGGCTCCTGCATTGTGGGTGGATTCTTTACTGCTGAGCCACTGTGGAAGCCCATTTTCTATTAGCAGTCATAATAATAGTGATCCCCTCCAAGGCAAAAATCAAGGCTGTCTGGGTGCTGATTTGCTCAAAATATGAAAATGTGTTGGGTCTTTCCCAGCAGTCCAGTGGTTAAGACTCTGTGCTCCCAGTGCAGGGAGCATGGCTCAATCCCTGGTTGGGGAACTAAGATCCCACATGCCACATGGCCTCAGGAAAAGAAAAGTATCCTCAGTCCTCTACCAGATAGAATACATTTAAACCATCTTCTGATCAAGTAGCTCTTTAAGTACTTAAAATGAACTACTCTGTTACTTCTGAATCATCACAGTAGGATGACAATTTTCCAGTCCTTTCTTGGGTCAGGCATCCAACATGGCTAAAAATTGTCTTTTAATTATGGGGAATACATTTAGTCCATAGCTTTAGATTTTATTTGTTTGCCAAGAGCTTTTGAAGATGTTAAAGCTTTTTGCTTCTTGATTCCATTTTCAAGGCTTCACATTTATACTATTTAAGTAAAGAATTGTTTTAGAAAATGTGTGTTCTTTGTTTAATTGACTGTTAGATATCCTGCAGTCTGCGCCTGCAAGCAGTGGGCTGAATTCAGAAGGTTAAGTGTTTAAACATTCTGTACCTCATAGTGATTCTAGCATGGAGTAATATGTATCTTCTTTATTTGGGTCTGCAGCCAGCCCTGATCCTAGGAAGTTTCCTTAATTGACATTCACAAGGAAGAGATATTCCACAGTGCAAGTCTAAGTTCGGATACAGCAGCAGTCCTCCTGTTATCCTTGTGATGAGTAGCATGATGAAATGCAGTGATTTTCAAACTCTTTTCCACCAAGTTCAAGGTACCTTATTGGAGTAAGCTTGGAGTAAGCACTATGCTTGGAGTTTGATGGTCTGGCTGGTATTTGAAACCTCTAGCCCCCATTTCAACTCGAGTAGCTGTGCTTTGTCAATCTTATATATTAATATGTTTCACATTAACAGTTTTTATTTTTGAAAACAGGGTTCTCCTGCTTTCTTTCACTCCTATATTTCTTTTAAAAGCCCTAGTGTCGTCATTAAGGTCAATAGCTTTGAATTCAGAAGTAAGCAGTTTCAGGTCTCTTTATCCACTTGCTAGTTCTATGGATTTAATGTCTTTGAAGTAGGGTTTTTCTCATCTGGAAAATGGGCTAATAATGTTCATAAAGTGGTTTTGAGGATTAAACATGAGAACAATGACCTTTTAGCAAAGCTTTCTTCTCTCTAGTTCCTCGATATCACCTCTATCAGCTGGGGTCTTCTCGGAGGGGTATAACCACCGTGACTGACACAAAAGAAGCACTTATAAGAATTATGGCAACTGGTGAGGCAGTGTTGTAATGCTTTTTCTTCTGCGTCTAGTGTTGGGCCTGAAGTCAGTAGCTCCGGCAATCAGAAAGGAAAGATGGCCATGAGCTCCAGGGAAGAGCAAATTGTGAGGGAGAGCTGGAGCCCGTAAGGGCGACCTGGGGTCATTCAGCCCCTCCAGGTCAGGTGGGCTCTAGCCTTAATGATGTGGGTGACATGTAAGACAGGCTGGGGCTTTATACCCAGTCCCCAAATCCACACCTGTCCTAGGGCTCAGTAACCTGGAAGGCGGAGCCAGAGATGCTTGTGAGTCTGGCTCCACCCCACGTGTCAAGGTGAGTATCTCTAATATAAAGGGGTACTAACTGCTCCACCACTCTCTCTCTTCACCTACATTGCCTTCATGGATGATCTGACCAGCCCTACAGCTGTAACCTGGAGAAGGAAATGGCAACCCCTCCAGTACTCTTGCCTGGAAAATTCCATGGACAGGGGGGACTGGCAGGCTATGGCTATGGGATCGCACAGAGTCGGACATGACTGAGCGACTTCACTCACTCACTCACAGCTTTAACTACCACCTAGACGTAGATGAAGCCTTGTTTACCAGAATGTTCCTTGCCCTGACTTTTCTGTATATGTTGACATGCTGGAGCTGGAATCTCACCGACAGGCCAAGCACACCAGGGGCCAGTGAGAGACTGGCTACTAGATGGTGGCCGTCCTCGATGGTCATCTGGAGTGAGAGCTCATAGTATCTTCACAGCATTGCTGCTGCCAATCAGAATGGATCATGAGGCAGGTTCCATTTGCTGCTAGATGCCCCAAAGGAATGAGCAGAGTTCACTGAGATAGAACTTAACGGGGATAAACAGAAACATCCAAGTCATCAAGTATAGGAGTAGAGGAAATGAAGATTTGGCTTAGCAGAAATCCATGTGGAAAAGACTTAGAATTGATTGCTAGCAGGTTCAGTATGAGTATAGATTACAGTGGGTCAGGGGTGCCAGACACACACACACTTAAAGCTTTAAAGATATTGATAGAATTAATGGTGCACAAGAGCTGTGACAGCCCTGCTGTGTTTTGTACTGATGCAGCCACACGAGGGTCTTGGACTTGAGTTTCAGGGTCATGGTTTAAAAATGTTATCAACAAACAGGAAATTTCATTCATAAGGTAATAGAGACGATAAGGGGAACTTGAAATTATATTTTAATGAAGAACACTGTCAAAGTATCAATGGACGTTCAACCTGGTAAACAGAACCTTAGTGGATGTGATCGTTTTGAGAAGATGCGAATAAACTTGTGCACAAAGCAGAATTCGGACAAGTGGGTTATTTGAGAAAGGAGAGCTTCCAAATGCAAGTGGACACCAACAGTTCTGCCTGGAAAACGCTTATGTGACGCCCATGGGGTTTTGGACTAGACCAATGGTTTCTCTAAAACTAGCACCTTCTGAAGCTCTACAAAATGCAGACTTCCAGGTCTCACTCTAGATTTTCTGACTTACAGTCATCTGGGGTAAGGCCTGGGATTTGTGTTGTTAATAGCTCCCACGTAATTCTCTAGTGGCCCGTGTGGGAAATACTGGACCAGTTGAACTCTAAAGAACCTTCCATAGTTCTGTGAATCTATTGTTCCCAGTTGTCTGTCCCATGCACAGTGGGAGGAGCAGCCTGAGCAGAACGGATAGGTTCAAACCCAGCTGTGTCTCTACGTGGCTCTGTGAAGGTCACTAAGTTGCTCCACCTTGGTTTCCTCATCTGTTAAAACAGGATAACAGCCGTGCCTGCTTGTAGAGTGTTGCTAAGAATAAATGAATCCAACAGTGCTAATATATGACATACATAAGTGTTAGTTATTATTTTTCATTCCAGAAGATGATGCATCCATTTACAAGACAGTTTGATTCATGAATATTTAAGAGTCAGAGAAGAAGGAAATCATTCCAAACCAAAGACCTTTTCTTTTCATTTTTACTTTATTAATTATCTTTTGAAATGGTTCTAGCTTTCGTAAGCATTAAATATACAGAACATATGCAAAAATTTATGTGAGTGATTCAAGGTTATCAAAGCATAAGTAGGAATATAAAGTTTACTTTCTAGGAATGCAAAACAATAGAATTTGTAGAGAGTAAATGAGAATAAACTGAAGTCTCAAAAAGTTGGCTGAGATTTCTTTGTGGAACCATGACCATCCAACTTTATTTTTTAAGAAAGTGAAATATACAGGTCTTAGGTATATAATCTGATGACTTCTGGTAAATGAATATACCCTGTAGCTACCATCCTAAGATATAGAACCATTATGTTACTTTGGAAAATTCTCATGTCCCCTTCCAGTCACTCCCTACCCGCAGAAGGCAACACTACTCTGAATTCTAACATTATGGAATAGCTGTGCTGTTCTTGAAATTTATATAGATGAAATCACACAGTATGTTCTCTTTTCTATCTGACTTCTTTACCTATATGTTATGTTTTTTATTCTAATTTATGTTGTTCATAAATCAGTAGATTCTTCTAATTTTCAGCTATTATTTCATTGTATAAATACATTACCATTTGCTTATCAATTCTTGTGTTGAACATTTTGAATTTTGTCTATGATGTATAAAGCTGCTATAAACATTTTTGCACAAGTCCCTTTTTATACTAAGTTTTTGTTCCTTTTGGGTAAATGTCTAGTAGGATTTCTGAGTCACAGAGTAAGTCTAAGTTTACAAAAAATTGAAAACTTTCCCATTTTACATTCTTCTGTATGTGGATTTCGGCTGTTCCATGTGGTTATTTACATTTGGTATTGTTTTATTTGATGTTTATTTCTTTGTTTGATGCTAGCACTTGTAATAGTTACGAGATGATTTTGAATTTTTCTTTTACTTTCATTTCCTGGTGACAAATGATGCTGAGCACCTTTTCATTTGCTTATTGATCATTTTTATATCTTCTTTTATGGAATATCTGATCAAATAGTTTGTCCTTTGAAAAAGTTGAATTTTTTGTCTTTTTATTATTGATTTGTAGGAGTTAATTATATATTCTGGACAGAAGTCCTGAATCAGATATATGAATTGCAATTAATTTTTCCCAGGATGTGGCTTACTTGGTTTTCTTGATGTGTCTTTTTTAAGCAAAAGCTTTTGATTTTTTGTAAAATCCAATTCATCTTTTAAAAAATATTTGCTGTATTTTATTTCTTAAGAAATCCATGCCTATTCCAAGTTCACAGAAATAATCCCCTGTATTTTTATAGAAGCTTTATAGCTTTACCTTTATATTTGAGTCTATAATCAATCTTAATTTTAATGTGTACTGTGATACTGTGATGTAGAGATTGTGTTGTTTTTTTTTTTCCTGCACTTATTCAATTATCCCAGCCCCCTTTTCTCAAAAATGTTTCATTTCTCCCATGGAATTGCCTTGATACCTTTGTTGAAAATCAGTGAAAGTTATCAAAAGAGAAAATACCAGCTTTTAGATAATTAAGTATTGGGGATGTAATGAACAATATGATGACTATAGTTTAACTCTGCTATATATTTGAAAGCTGCTAAGAGTAGATCCTAAAAATTTTCATAACTAGGACTTTTTTTTTCTTTTTCTGAATCTATGTGAGGTAATGGATGTTAACTAAACTCATTGTGGTAGTCATTTAGCAATATATATATGTCAAGTCATTATTGTGTATACCTTAAATTTACACAGAGCTGCATGTCAGTTATATCTTAATGAAAGTGAGAGCAAATCAATTGATTCTTTGGGTCTAGGTCCAGTTCTGGACTCTTGTTCTGTTGCGTTCATGGCTTTTGTCCATTATTATGTTTATTATTGGCATAATATTGTTCATAATATTTTCTTATTATCCTTTAAAAATTGTCTGTAGCTTTTGTACTAAAAATAATCCTTTTATTTTAGTAATTTTTATGTTGCCTTTTTAAAAAGCATTCATCAAGCTTGCTAATGGTAATACTTGCTTAATCCTTTCAAAGAACAGATTTTTTGTTTTTTTTTTGTTTTTTTGGTAATTTGCGTTATATTTAATTGACATGGGTATATTATTTCTTTCCTTATATTTGATTTTGTTTTAATTTTCTTATCATTTTCTAGTTTCATAGCATTTAAACTTTGACCACTGAGTTTAAGCCTTTCATTCTTTCTAACACAAAGCTATGTATTTTCCTTTAAAAACTTATTACACTTGTCAAAATATCTTCTGATTTCTCTAGATATTTTTCCCTATGGTGATAATAGGTTATTTAGAAGTATTTTAGGTCTTTTTATAAATAATATTATTATTTATCCTTATTGATTTCAATGGTAGTCAAAGAAATCACAGTACAAAATGTAATTATTTCTAATTTAGTAAGAATTGTCAATGGCTTAGCATATTCCCTAACTTAGTTTACTTGCTGTACGCTTGAAAATATTGTGTATTCTCCAGTTGTTGAGTGTAGCATTCTATAAACTCTGGTACAATTTAATTGATAGTTTCCTTTAGATCTTTTAAAATTTACTAATTGTTTTATCTTACTGTTCTGTCAGCTACTGAGATAGGAGTGTTAAATCTTTTATGGTTATGGTGTCTCTGCCTGTACTTCAGTCAGTTCTTACCTCATGTATCTTTATGCTTTATTAGTTAAATTGCATTTAGAACTGTTAGGTTCTCCTAATGAGTTTCTCTCTTTATTATTACCAAACATCTTTATCTCTGGAAATCCTTTTTGTCTTGAAGTCTGTTTTGTTTGATTTTAATATAGGTACTTTCACTTCTGGGTTAATCAAATACTTTTTAATCATCCTGTTTTATTTTCTCTAGAGTCTCCTAAGCTTTATATCTTTGTATTTATTTCTAGGGGATTAGTGTGCATTCATAAATGACCACTGTCTATATTTAAGTTAATATTGGTAAATTTATTATTTCTTAATTGTTAATTATATTTTATATAAAATATAATGAGCTTCCAACAATACTGCTTATTCTTATTCATTCTTGTCACATATTGGGTTGGTCAGAAAGTTTGAGTTTTTCATGATATGTTACAACTCAATATTTTTACATCTGTATACAGAATAAACAGCACAATACAAGCAGAGTATTATAGTTTTTGCTTTAAATACTATCTCTAAATAAACTTGGAGCAATAAAAAAATACCAATAGTAATCATTTATGGTGTTCTTCATTTTTTCTGTGGATATGAGTTTGCATCTGATGTCATTTGCCTTCCAACTGAAGAACTTTATAAGCATTTCTCTAGTGCAAGTCTCCTGGCAGACCATTCTCTGTTATTTATTTATTGAAAATGCCCTTATTCCACTTTAAAGTTTGAAGGGTATTTTTGCTGGATGTGGAATTCTAAGTTGGCAGTTGTTTTGTTTGTTTTGTTTGTTGTTTGTTTGTTTTGTTTGTTGTTTTGTTTGTTGTTTGTTTGTTTCGTTTGTTTCCCCACTTTTTGTTCCTTAGACCATTCATGCCCATTTCACTCCTGGTCCTCTCTGTTTGCTATTTGCCCTGTACTCTCCCTGGGCAACTCTTTAACCGGTTCCTCACTTCACAGGCTAAATTCTTGTCTCTCCAGTTTCATTTCATGCTACTCAGAGATCTCTGTTAACCATACTATCCAAAACCAGCCTTCTTTGTGACTCTCTCATTTTCCTGTTTACATCCTCTGTAATATTTCTACAACGTTTGTATTTGTTTCCTTGCTTTTTGTCTTTCTACGTGAATAGCTCCGTATGAAAATTTACTCTATATTCTCTTATATTCTTGGCATTTGGTGAAATATCTGGCACCATAATAAAGGCACAAGGATGTTTCCCTAACGTAGAATGAATGCACCTGAAGCTAAGGGGCACCCAAAGTCTGCTTTGCTAGAACCGAAAAGACACAGTGAGTAGTCACACTGCTGAACTCTCCAGGACCATCTGCTTCACACACTGTGCTAGGGAATATAAATTTAAAAGTGAACCATCTTCAGGAAGCTTTTCCAGATTTTCTAAGTTGGAAACAATCTCCTCCTCTAGTTCTCCTAACATTCCACTTCATTCTGACTGTAGTACTTTTTGTGGTTCACCTTGTATTATTGCTGTTTTGTACACATATCTTCTGGAGAAGGAAATGGCAACCCACTCAAGAGTTCTTGCCTGGAGAATCCCATGGACAGGGGAGCCCAGTGGACTGCTGTTCATGGGGTCGCAAGGAATTGAACACGTCTGAGTGACTAAGCACAGCATACACATCTTCCCGCTGCAACTGGATTGTCAGTCCTTGCAGGCAAGAATGGTATTTCAGAGCACACAGTGGCAATACAGCAGAAATTAACCTTTATATCTGCAGAGGTTTGGGTATACACATAAAATGGCATTGCACTGAAAATGAATAAGAAAGTTAGCATTTTTGTTTAATAAGATTCGCCATTTCTCTGAGGAAAAAGGAGCTGTATAATTCCAAAGTAATTAGGATTTCAGCTGAACATTAATAAAGCCCTAAGTTCCCACCAAGGACACTGTGTCATGTGTGGGGGAGGACTCCTCTGCCCCTTCTCTGCCTTTGTTCTTGTTTATATGCACTGCCTTTCTGGTTTATGCTCCCTGTAGTTTGCATTGCAATAAAGTGCCAAATATTTCCTGCCCACGCTTCTGTTTGGCTGCAGAGCTGGAGAACTGTAATGGAAAGCAACAGATCCGAATATTTTTTAGATTTGTTGGTGCTCTTAAAAATGCCTATTTGAAAACATAAATATTTATGCCTCTTGCCACACTTCACCTCCATTCGTTGTGAGGAGACCGTTGATGAGTCTGTAGTCTGAAGAGGACCCATATAAACACTGGTTACCATTTATTATGATAAGATTGATAGAGAACTCTGGAGGCAGGAATGCCTGAAGCTAGCTTTTATATTTTGATTCCATGCATAAAAGTGGAGATAGACCAGCCCTGGATAAGCATTCAAACAACTCACATGCAGGTTCTGATAACTTACTGCCTCTGGGTTTGGAGACTGTGATAAACTTTCTGAATCATGCACACCTGTGAGATGGAAAAACCATGGAACCACAGCTCTTCTTTATAGAATAACTTTTTTCTTTAAGACCCAGTGTTGTTCTGACAAATTCAAGCTACCAAAAGAAGTATGACTCTATGGGATGGCACTTTTTAAAATGTGTGTGTAGTGTATTAGAGGTTAGAGTTACAAGTCTGAAACTTCTTGTAGAGTCTCAGGCCCCATCCAAGTTTTATAGGATCAGAACCTTCAGATGCTGTGCCTAGGGATCCGTATTTTAACACCATCACCAGAGCATGTTCTAGGATGTCCAGGAGTCTTTGCTTGAGGGAATAGAGAGACAAGAATTATGTCTTTCATCTCTGATCTGTCAGTCTGTGCCTGGAAAGTTTTGAGTCCCTTAGGTTGCTTCTCCAGAAGATACTGTGGTTTCATTGCTTTTCTCATAACTGAATTGATTCCTCATTGAATAATTAGTAAGTCAATGTCCAATTATTCTGTAATTGAAGCTAAAACAAAACAACGACTTAATTCATACTCTGGCCAGATCAACTTATCACGCCATGTCAAATAGATTTCTCGGAAACATGCATTGAACTGTAGGAATCTTAAAGTCTACAGGAAGTTCTACCCTTTGCCACATATGGACACAAGATCAATTCTGATGACACCACAATGTTCCACAAACAGGGCTCATTGGATATCATCAGAACTAACTTTATTTTTGCCATCCACCGCCCTTTCATGCCATCTCTGGAGGGTTAATTTTTTCCTACCCTTCGGGTATAAAGTGGAGTAAGTTTCATGAATTTTCACTCACTTTTAACTAGTAAAGAGTTCTTGACTTTCATTCTTAGCTACGTAGAAGCTCTATGTCATTAGCTGATATATCCTAGTGTCTTCTGAAAAAAAAAATATATACACAGCTTTGAGGTTGAGAATTATCTTTATTCGGTGGAATTTATGGAGGACTTTAGCCCAAGATACAGTCTCTCCGATATCTCTGAGGGACTGTTCCAAAAAAATAATAAGGGAAGAGCCAGGATATATAGGAGCTTTTGTTGAGAGAAAAAACATAACAAAACATGTATTTGAACATCAGAAGATTACTGCTACTAAGAAAAACAAAACATTTCAAGTTAATGATTTCAGTGCTTTTCCATCTCTGGGAAGATGCAAGAGTCTTGGCCCACTGAAGTCGTTTCCTTTGGTGTTCGCCTTTACCCCCTGGGGCCAGTGTCCGTTTTCCCGTCCTGAATCCCCTCAGGCAGCACAGCAGCAGGAGCAGCTGCAGGGCCGATGGCTCCTTTGTTGACTGAGATGGCGAGTGACATCCTTTGTTCACACAGGATAGAAGATAATTTTTAAATAACTCTGAACTTAATTGAAAGTGAGTTTCTCCCCTCCCTCAGGTCAGTTCTGCTTGGGCTGCCTGTTAGCCATGCAAAAGGAGGCAATAGGCTTCTCTCTTTTTCATTGCCCTTGGCTTTTGCTTTTCTTCCTTTCTCTCAGCTCAGGTTCCTCCAGGGCTGAGCGATGCAGGGTATCAGGTTAGAAAGGTAAGGGAGATAAAGGCTTACTTGATAGATACACAGACAAAGCTAGCCTAGATGCCATTTGACTCTTTCCCATGGGGTGATTTCTTGGCTTTTTCAAGAACTCAGCATTAGTTGATACTTAACCTTAAGCTAAGCATCTCTTCCAGGGTCACTTTAAGGCCCTCGATGTCCAGCTGAACTCTATAGCCTTCTTCTGCTGAGGTCACATTGCTCCAACTGTTCATACATGGCACACACGTGGTCTGTGGGACACTTAACATCTTTTGCTCCAACAAGCTCTGAGAATACATGCCAGGTACAATCCTTCCACCTCTCTTACTTCCCCATCAGAGCAGCTAAGCAGTCACAGTCTCTCACTCTTTGGATCTTGAGGATGGTGTCCAGTCCAGGACAGTCAAACTCAGGAAGGAATTTCTCAAGATCTCCGGGTAGTTCCACTGAATTCTTTTCCCAGGGGTGTGAGTTGAAAGAGAAGGAATCCCCCATCTGACATGGACAAGGGTAAGTCAAACTCATAGTATGAGAGAGCTCCCTTTGGTAAATTCTCTCTCTCTTCTCAGTCTCTTTTTTCAGACTGGTGATGAGTGGCCAGTTTAAGTTAGAAATTGGTTCTTGATCACTTCTGTTGAATGCCCTGAACTGGGACTCTTATCTCTACTTTAGTCATGGTGGTGTAACTAGCATCTGTGTCTTAGAAATTCAACTTAGGACTTCGTCCTGGGCATTGGGAAACCGAGATTCCCTTATAATACCTCTTTGCAATCATATAATAACTAGTTTATGTTGATTATTTGTTGTGTAGCAGACACTGCTTTATACCTTATCTTACTCAGTCCTCCTCACAATCTTATAAGAAAACAGAACTTCAGAGAAGTCAAGTAATTTTTGTAAAGTCACTCAGGTAACAGATTGCAAAGTTCTTCCAACTCTATGCATTACTTTCTTTTTAGGAAAATAAGAATGATATTGCCCCTTAGAAAGAAAATATTATGCATTCATCAGGAAAAATGCTATAACTGTTTAATATTCTGGGTTTGACAATGGGAAGAGAGAATCTTGGAGTAAAATTAACCAGAAGTTTCACTTGCTAAGCACTTGAGTATTTATATTCACTTAATTCCTATAAAACTTTGTGATATGGATGGCTTTGTCTTCATCTCATAGATGAAAAACTAAAGCCAGTAAGAAATTATGTGACTTCCTCTACACTACACAACCAGGACTATTTGGAGCCAAGACTTAAAATCTGAAGTCTCAGCCATGACACTGAAGCTACTTTTTCTCTCCACTCTGATGGGGACACAGCAGCAGAAGGAATACGAGCTGTGGTGGATGTTTGGCTGAAGTTTCTTTCTAACACATTTGACTCTAGATGAATCAGTATTATATAGCAGTCAAGGTTTTGTGTTTTTTTTTGAACTACCGTTCATGAAAACAAAGAGCATCTTATATATCTTGGAATCCCTAATATCTGGTCCAAAGTTGACACTCTATTGCTGGATGAACTAAATGAGTAAACAGATGAGTGAATAACTTTGATTGCAACTCTCTGGTGGGAAGTGATTTTTCATGTGACTTAAGTTAGTTGAGGCTTCCCTGGAGGACCAATGGTTATAACTTCACCTACCGTTGCAGGGGATGTGGCTTTGATCCCTGGTCAGGGAGCTGAGGTCACAAGTACCTTGGGGTCAAAAAACCAAAACATAAAATAGAAATGATATTGTAACAAATTCAATGAAGACTTACTTTAAAATTATCCACAGTAAAAAAAAAAAATCTTTAAAAATAAATAGATTAATTAATCCTTATCCTAGGTATTTGCATTTTATAAGATGATCCTGGGAGAAGAGTTGACATGAATGATATAAAAAGTTGAATTTCTGATTCTGTGATTGGAATAGAGGTAGAAGAGGAATTGAGACAGAATTTTTCTCTGGAGTCTCAAATTTCATTGCAGAAACAGTAGCTTACCACATCTGTCTGCCTTAAGGAAAAACTAGAATGCTTCTTTATTTGGGTTACAAAGTATCCAGAAACATTTTACACCAAAAAGTATGTCCTGATCATTTCAGTCATTCAGCAATGAGACAGGCTGCTTCCAACGTATTCACAGTCAGCTTCTGCTAAGGAACCTGCTGGTTGGGTTCTTGGGAGGAGGGATTGAAATGTGGGTTAGATCGGGTGGCTTCTAAGATAGTCTGTCCCTGAACGTTCGGAGATTCCGGGATTTGTTCCTGTGGTTGATGACAATGATGCAGCTAACCAGGTCTGTGTGTCTGTCATCCACAGGTCTGAGGCGCAATTACAGATGTACCACCTGCAGTGTCTCTCTAAACTCAATAGAACAGTATCATGCCCATCTGAAAGGATCCAAACACCAGACCAAGTAGGTACTTTCATGCTTTCGCTCTTCAGCCCTTTTGTATGTAACCTTCAGTATGATGAATGAAGGCTAACCGCTTTACTTATTGCAAAATAAGTAGATGAAAACTACATCTCTGATCTCCAAGGTTCCCTTGATGTTTACGCCACTCAAGCCTACAGAGCTTGCCTGACACTGCTTGAAGACTGACTTTTTCCTTTTTTTTGGATACAGTGATGACTTTTTTTTTTTCCCCATTTCTTTCCTTCTTTTCAAGGACAGTAAGCACATTTGTATGAACTTCCCAGAAATCTTTAAGTCTATTAAATGTTTTAAAATAAACAATATAATTTCTCTTAATACTTTGGGGATGGACCAGGCCTCCTTGTTGTGAAGTCAAATTCTATGCATGCCTTCTACCATTTTCTGTTTCTAGAAGAGTATGGTTGATCAGTCTGGAAAACTAACAACTCTGGAATTTTAAGTCATTCACATGTATAGCTATTTTCAATTGAATGGAAGCTCATTCCACATCCCCCTCTGATTCTCATGATTTTATAGCAGAAAAAGCTAATCAGGCATTGTTACCCCTGTATACATACTGCTCATCTTTTTACAAACCCAATGCTTTTAGGTATTTTTAAAGTAGCTGCTAGAACTGCTAATAAAATCTAATAAAATAGGGAAAAATCAAAGGATATCTCAAAAAGATGCAATTTTCCTGAAAATAATTGTTTTCATTTCTCTCATATTCATAAGCAGAATCATTGAAACAGATTCGACTATATCAGGGCCTCATGAATAATGAATGACTCATTGGCAAACAATGATGGAGCTCCCACGTGTGTCAGACCCTGAGTGTGACCTGGGGAAGAAAAGCTGAGTGGACTTAAGCCTTCCTCTTGGGGAACGCTCTGCCAAGCTGGGGAAACAGTCATATAAACACATAGATTGTTCACTGTTACCATAAAATGGGCACCCTAAGCTCTGAGGACCAGGGACAGGGAAAGATTTCCAGGGACATCGACATAGAGGCTGAGTTCATAACAATGAAGTTGGGGTTTGATTTTGTTTTCTATTATCACTCAGTGGCCAGCACAGCACTTGATACATTTCTAGTGCTTCATGAACATTCCTGATGGGCTTCCTAGGTAACTCAGTGGTAAAGAATCGGCTTACCACACAGGAGATACAGGTTTGATCCCTGGATTGGGAAGAGCCCTTGGAGGAGGAAATGGCAACCCACTCCAGTATTCTTGCCTGGGAAATCCAATGGATGGAGAAGCCTGGCGGGCTAAAGTCCAAGGGGTTGTAGAGTCAGCCATAGCCCAAGGGGTTGTAGAGTCAGCCACAACTTAGCGACTAAACGAGAGCAATACATTGCTGATGGCGTGAATGTGTGATTTTAAAAAGATAAGTAATGACTTTCCAAGCAGATAGGAAATGTCTTTGCAGAGATATTGTAAAGATGTGTAGATCACAGTGGGTCCGGCTGCAGTGGGGGAGTTTAAGCCCAGAGTTTCTGACTGACCTTTACTGACTCAGTTTTCCCTCCATGCTGGGCTGTCGGGTGAGCCAAAGCTGCTTTCATGACTTGCTTTACTCTTATTCACCCCCACAGGGCTTCTATCAAGGGAAATCTTCCAAAGCAGTATTTTCTATGATTGGTTCCTGAGCACCTGCATTGATTATTAGGAGCTGCTATACCACCTGCCACCCCCAACCAAAAACATAATCTCTGCAGCATCGCTAATCATCACAGTGCATGCATCCTAACCAACATTCTAACAACACGCACACACCTTACAAGGAGCTGCAGCATGAAACAATCATCATTTAGGGCACATTTATTGCTCTTCGTGGGTAGAAAAAGGTAGACAATAATGACTTTAGGTGATAAGGATCATGTAGATAACTAACGCAGGTAGATAGCATCTCAGTTTTAGGAAAACGTCTACTTCTCTCTGTGTTCCTATAAAACTTCCTGTGATAGAACTTGAGCCAGGCATCAGTTAAGTTCAGTTGCTCAGTCGTGTCCGACTCTTTGCGACCCCATGAATCGCAGCACGCCAGGCCTCCTCGTCCATCACCAACTCCCAGAGTTCACTCAAACTCACGTCCATCGAGTCAGTGATGCCATCAAGCCATCTCATCCTCTGTTGTCCCCTTCTTCTCCTGCCCCCAATCCCTCCCAGCATCAGAGTCTTTTCCCATGAGTCAACTTTTCCCATGAGGTGGCCAAAGTATTGGAGTTTCAGCTTTAGCATCAGTCCTTCCAGTGAACACCCAGGACTGATCTCCTTTAGGATGGACTAGTTGGATCTCCTTGCAGTCCAAGGGACTCTCAAGAGTCTTCTCCAACACCACGGTTCAAAAGCATCAATTCTTTGGCACTCAGCCTTCTTCACAGTCCAACTCTCACATCCATACATGACCACTGGAAAAACCATAGCCTTGACTAGACGGACCTTTGTTGGCAAAGTAATGTCTCTGCTTTTCAATATACTCTCTAGGTTGGTCATAACTTTCCTTCCAGGCATAGTCACATCTATTAGCTTATTTTGTCCCCTTAACTATCTCAACATACGTATTATGCTTAGTCACTCAGTCGTGTCTGACTCTTTGCGACCCCATGGACTGTAGCCCGCCAGGCTCTCTGTCCATGGGATTCTCCAGGCAAGAACCCCAGAGTGGGTTGCCGTGCCCTCCTTCAGGGGATCTCCCCAACCCTAGGATCAAACCCAGGTCTCCCATATTACCCCCTGAACCACCAGGGAAGCCCAAGAATACTGGAGTGGGTAGCCTGTCCCTTCTCCAGGGGATCTTCCCAACCAAGGGATCGAACTGGGGTCTCCTGCATTGCAGATGGATTCTTTACCAGCTAAGCTACAACAGAAGCCCCAACATACATATTACTGACCTGTTATTTGATTTGAGAAAACCAAGGCTCAGAGAAGCTAAGTAAGTCAGCCAACACCCGACAAATGGCAGAACCAGGACTGGACTCAGCAGCATCTGACTCATGCTTCTAATTAATTAATGTCATTCAGTCACCGCAGACAGGCTTGGGACACAGGATGTCAGGGACAGCCGGTAGAAGGCCCCATGGTGAATTTTGAAAAAGGGCATCGCCTCCCTAGTGTAATTTAATAAACATACATGACTTCGGAACGGTACATCACCTCCTGTGCTGGCTTCTTTTCAATAAACAAGAGTTTGCTTTTTTTTTTAACCACAAAAGTACGAGGTTGCTGTGCTTCTGAAGAGTGAAATGAGGGAAATGTGAAGAAAACAAGTGTCACCGCTCTGCCCCACTGGTCTGGTTCATTTGCTGTTATACTGAATCTGAGTATCCTGGTTTATGAGCCAGACTGCTCCATAACTGTCTTGTAATATCCTTGTTAGGTTTGATTTCAAGTGTGTGGGGGCCTCCTTAAACAAGTTGAGAGCTCTTCCTTCTATTTCTAATCCCTGAATGAGTTTGTGGTAGACCGCTTCTGGTTTCTTATCTTAAAAACTAAGAATTCATTGGTGGAGTCATCTAGGCCTAGAGATTTATGCTTTGCTGTTCAGTTGCTAAGTTGTGTCTGACTCTCTGCGACCCCATGGACTGCAGCACTCCAGACTTCCCTGTCCTTCACCATCTTCTGGAATTTACTCAAACTCATGTCCAGTGAGTTAGTGATGCTATATAACCATCTCCTCTTCTGTCACCTGCTTCTCCTTTTGTCTTCAATCTTTTTCAGCATCAGGGTCTTTTCCAATGAGTTGGTGATGGATTTATGCTATGGGAGTATTTTGATTAGAAAAGTAGTTTGTTTTTTTTTTTACTACCATACTGTTCATATTTTCTGTTTTTCTTATACAAGTTTAAATAAGCTGTCTTTCAATGAGTGTGTCCATTTTATTTACATTTTAAAATATATTGGTATAAAGTTGTTTACTTTATCACCTAATTTTATTTTTGATGTTTGTGGAATATTTTTTCTTTCTGGACATTGTTTATTTGTTTCTTCCTCTTGTTTTGGCTCATCTTTTTGTTAGAAGTTTATCATTCTTTATTAAGTTTCTTTTAGATAATCAGATATTGGGGATTTGTTTATTTTCTTTATGTGCAGTTATTTTATGACCTTTAAAACATTATTTCATTTTTTGCTACCTTTTAAGGTTTAATCTGCATTTCCTCTCTAGCTTCTTAATATAAAAGTGTAGGATCCATAATGAAAAAACTCTGAAAAAGAAAAAAGATGTATATATGCATATATATAAAACTGAATCACTTTGCTGTACACTTGAAACTAACACAACATTGTGAATTAACTATTGCTGTTATTGTTTAGTCACTAAAGTTGTGTCTGACTCTTTTGCAACCCCATGAACTGTATACGTCAATATAAAAATTAGAAAAAAAAAAAAAGGTGTAAGTTAGCAATTTTTCAATGCTTTTTCTTTTTCTAGTATAAGAATTTCGGAGAAGGCAATGGCAGCCCACTCCAGTACTCTTGCCTGGAAAATCCCATGGATGGAGGAACCTGGTGGGCTGCAGTCCATGGGGTCGCTAAGAGTCAGACACGACTGAGTGACTTCACTTTAACTTTTCACTTTCCTGCATTGGAGAAGGAAATGGCAACCCACTCCAGTGTTCTTGCCTGGAGAATCCCAGGGATGGCAGAGCCTGGTGGGCTGCCGTCTATGGGGTCACATAGAATCGGACAGGACTGAAGCAACTTAGCAGCAGCAGCAGGTTTTCAATGTACCTCAACAGATTGTTCTAGCTGCATTCTAAAAGCAAATTTTTGTATTACAAAAGTTTTAATATGTAGTATTTGCTTTTTGTCACTTATTTCAATATACTTTCTGTTTTGCTCCTTTTACTCATGTTTGTTTAGAAATTCTCCTTTTATTCATGTTTGATTAGAAGTGTTAGATCTAAAATCAAATATTTATAGGATTTTTCTATTTATATTTTTTGTAATTTATTTGTATCTGGATTCTACCAGGGTCAGAGGAAATATTCTAAATGACCTCAGTCTCTTGAAATTTGTATAGACTTGCTGTGTTCCCTGGGGCTTCCCAAGTCGTGCTAGTGGTAAAGAACCTGCCTGCCAATGCAGGAGATTTAAGAGATGCAGGTTAAATCCCTGGGTCGGGAAGATTCTCTGGAGGAGGGCATGGCAACCCACTCCAGTTTTTTGGCCTGGAGAATCCCATGGATAGAGGAGCCTAGCAGGCTGTAGTCCATGGAGTCAGACACGACTGAAGCGACTTAGCACGCATGCACGTGCTCTGTTCCCCAGGCATACAGTCAATTTTGCTCATGTATTATGTTTACTTGAAAAGAATTTACTGTCGGGTAAATGATCCTTGCTATCAATTAGGTAGTTTCTTAATCTAGTTCAAATTAGTATATCCTCACTGACTTTTTAAAATCTATTTGTTATATCCATGAGAAGCAGACATAATTAAAAACTTCCAACTATACGTATGGATTAGCCTATGTGTCCTGTTAATCTTTTGTATTTAGTTTTATATACTGAAAGATATATTATTAGCTACTTCCAAGTTTAGGATTTTTAATGCCTTCTTATTGTATGGGCCCTTTTTCTAAAATCATCTTTTGCCAGCATGAAATGTCTGTCTTTGTTACTAGTAGCATTTTCCTTGAGGTATACCAACATCAACTACAGCAGCTCTTCAAGGCTTTCAAAAGCTTTTTCCTTTAAATTGCATCCAGCTCTTATTTTGTCTTCAGGTGGAAGGTTAGTGTGACCAGTTACTCAACCAGAACCAGAAATGGAGATCAGCCAAGTGGTTTTTTAACTGTTCTAATCTAAGTCGACATAAGTATTAAAGTGTCAGTAATTTTCAAGGTTTTATATTTTTAGCAATCATTTCTAAAGAAGTGTTGAGATGAGCAAACATGATCCAGTTGTGTATTGGAAAGAGAACTGAATTTTATTTCTAGGGCAGTTTTGCCACTGAGTGACCCTGGGCACCAACAAACCCTCTTTCAGGCTCACTTCCCTCAAAGAGAAGCGATTAGTGCTGACAAGAATGAGGCAAATGTGGTTCCACTTTCCACGCTTTACTCATGATCCTGGTATTCTTTTGTATGAAACCTGAATTCAGACCTAAAATTCCTCCTGAAACATGCCCCCAGTCAGCCTTAACTGTTTACTGAAACTGGCAATGACCCTCCCCTGCCCCAGTTATGTCCACCCAGAACTGCACAATACGACCTCATTTGTAAATAGCACCTTTACAGAAGTAAAAGTTGAGAATCTCAAAGTGAAATCTTTCTGGTGTCTTTATGAGGAGATGGAAAGGGAGCTTTGCACACGTGAAGAAGGTGGCCATGTGAAGATAGAGATCGGAGTTTGCTTCCTTCCAAGCCAAGGACCACCAGGAGCCAGTAGGGTCTGGGAGAGGCCAGGGGATTCTCCTCCAGAGATGTCAGGGGGAGTGCGCCCAGCTGACAGCTTGATTTCAGACTTCCAACTTCTAGAACTTCCATTCTCTAGAGAGAATACATTTCTGTTATTTGAAGTCACTCAGCTTTGACTACTTTTTGAGGCCAGCCCTAGGAAATTAATATAGCGTGAAACTTACATGCTTTGTCTTGTAAGTAATCCTTCAGTCCTATTTTCCTGGACACCTGCTTACAATGCTGCTCCCGATCATGACAATGATGGTGGGGGTGATGATGCAGAGGATGGTTTGATGGTGACGCCACCCTGGATAACTGAAGTGGTACTCGAATGAGACTAGGACACAGCTATAGACTAAAATGCTTTGAAAGGATCACATCTCATACACATAGTAGTCCTGTAATTGGCCAGAGCCACGCATCTCCACTTTATAGGTTAGAAAATTGAATCTCAGACTTGTCCAAGGCCCCCAGAATAATTGGTCGGCAGAGCCAAGAACAGAAGTCAGGTTTATTGGTAACCTTTACTATTACTGTTATAGTAATACTTAAGAGCAATATGACAATAATAGCGTTATTTAAGTATTGCTATAACTGTAATAGTGGTTGCAAATAACCTGACTTCTGTTCTTGGCTCAACTAGTTAAATGGCTTTTTCTTTTTTAGGCAAATGTCATAAACAGCAAAATGACAGTCAAATGTTGCTCCATGGCTAAATAGCAAGAGAAATATTCAGTATCTAATGAGATTAAAGGTTTAGAAATGCAAATGATTACCCTGACATATAAAGCAATTGCCCATTAGTAGATTTTTTCAACATTTCCAGGAGATCTAGCCTGTCAATTAGTACAAATGCTTAAAATGAAATTTAAAGACACATGAGTTCATACTATAGACTAATGAACAGTCCCCCCGCCCATAATGTACTTAAATTTGAGTTTAGGGAACGCTTCAAGCCTCAGGACATTATATTACCTAGAATTAAAGGATATAAAAGTTGTCGTTACTTACTTTGATATTTCAGACAGTTCAAAATGAGATACATGTGTCTAAGAGAATAAATCTGACTGACCACAATTTCGTTGTAATTTCTAAATGTGCTGCTTCCTTTGAGAAGAAGCCTAAAATGGTGATATCCACTGCTTTTTCTGCAGTTTTTTTCCCAATTAATATGAATCATCCAGACAAAACCTTCATATTATTCACTTCCCCATTGTGTTCATTTATTTGTGAAGTGATTGAATGGACGTTCAATCTAATTTTCAGAGCTGGAATATATTTGCTTTAAAAACCTTGGAATTCAGTTCTTGCATTCAGGATAGTAGTTGGGTGGGAGTACAATCAATAATAAATAAGATATTTTTGCAAGAGATGCCAACCATGGAGAATCTACTGGAATTTTAATAAATTTGTTGCTGTTCAGTCGCACACCAGGCTGCTATGTTTTCCAGTATCTCCCAGAGTTTGCTCAGTTTCGTGTCCACTGCTGTCTAACCATCTCACTCTCTGCTGCCCCCTTCTCCTTTTGCCTTCAGTCTTTCCCAACTTCATGGTCTTTTCCAATGAGTCGGCTCTTCCCTTCTGCAAAAGTATTGAAGCTTCAGCTTCACTATTGGGCTTCTCTGGTGGCTCAGTGGTAAAGAATCTTCCTGCCAACTCAGGAGACACAGGTGATTGGATTCAATCCCTGGGTTGGGAAGATCCTCTGAAAAAAGAAATGGCAACACACTCCAGTATTCTTGCCTGGGAAATTCCATAACTTAGTGACTATTCAGCAATAGCAATTATAATAAGTTAAGTAGCTCAATATTCCAAGGTGATGTTCTCTTCAGAAACAAGCCAACAAACAAAAGCCAAGTCAAGGCATGGACTTCTTCGAAGGCTAAGAATATAGAAATTTTTGTTGAATTTTCAATGTCATTTCCTGTCAATAACCAATTTCAATAACCAGAGGGGTTGGGACTTTAGTTCTGAGTGCTGAGATCAACAGGGCATGAGACAGTGTTGACAACAGAGCTGTCCTTACCCAAAGAGGGTGAGGTTAGTTCTCCTCTGCTGATAATTATTCGTAAGCTGCTTGGAAAGGCTCAGAATAAAGGGCACAGTCTAGAATCCAAGGCAACTGCTTTGTTTGTTCCAGTTTATGAATCTGGCCGTGCAGACGAGCCCCTGTAGGGAGTGGAGCTTGTGGGGTGTCACCACGTCTTTCTAGCCCCAGGGCTGGATTTGCATCCTGTGTGCTCAGTCGCTTGTCTTGTCTGGATCTTTGCAACCCAATGGACCGTAGCCTGCCAGGCTCCTCTGTCCATGGGATTCTCCAGGCATGGGTTGTCATTTCCTTCTCTGGGGATCTTCCCAACTCAGGGATTGAACATGCATTTATGTCCCCTGCATTGGCAGGAGGGTTCTTTACCATTAGCGCCATCTGGGAAGCCCATTTACAACCTAGGCACCATGAACAGGGTGCCTGGTGAAGCACAAGGATGGGGCTGAGGTAGGGCTTGTGGACTAAAGGCCATTCTCTGTTTAGCCGTGCTTTTTAAAATATATTTATTAAACTATAGTTGCTTTGCAGTGTTGTGTTATTTTCAGATGTACAGCTTCAGATTCTTTTCCATTATAGGTTGTTACAAGATATCAAATATAATGTTACAAGATAACAAATATAATGTAAATATATTACTGTACAGTAAATTCTTGTGCTTTATCTGTTTTATATGTGGTAGTATGTATCTATTAATCCCAAACTCCTAATGTATCCCTCCCCTCCTTTACCCTTTGTAACCATAAGTTTGTTTTTCATGTCTGTGAATCTGTTTTGTAAATAAGTTCATTTGTATCATTCTTTAGATTCCACACACAGTGATATCATATGATATTTGTCTTTCTCTGCCTGAGTTGCTTCACTTAGTATAATACCCTCTAGGGCCATCCATGTTGTTGCAAATGGCAAAGTTTCATTCCCTTTTGATGGCTGAGTAGTATTCCATTGTACATGTTTACCACATCTTCTTTATCCATTCCTCTGTTGATGGCCACTCAGATTGCTTCTATGTCTTGGCTATTGTGAGTAGTGTTATTGTGAATACTGGAATGCATGTATATTATATTTTCAAATTAATTTGTGTCTTGTCTGGATATATGCCCAGGAGTAGAATTGCTGGATCATATGATAACTCTATTATTAGTTTTTTAAGGAACCTCCAGTCTTTTCCACAATTAACCCTGTTTTAAATTGAATACTGAAGTCCACTATTGTTAAGAGTCCTCCCTTCTTTGTGGAAGGCCCCAGAGTCCAATTTCTCAAGTGGAAGAGACAGTAGCCTATAGATAAAGGAATTCCAGAGAAGCAGGAAAAAAACTAGATATGTCCCTCTCTATAGCACTAGTACACGGGCAATTCTAATATCTCTGTTTTTCCTAAATCTCACTTGCATGCGTTTACTCTATATGCCATATCTAAGGATACATTACAATTTCAGTCTGTGAATAGATTAGGCCTTTCGTGGGCTTGGAAAGAACTAAATACAGAGCTCTTTCACTCTTTCATATTATTTACAGAATGACTGATGACCCCTAGTATTCTCTAGCTCACTCGTTTCCCATCCCTCTCCTTCTGGATGTGATGTGAAAGTTGCTCAGTTGTTCAACTCTTTGCGACTCTGTGGACTATACAGTCCATGGAATTCTCCAGGCCAGAATCCTGGAGTGGGCTGCCTTTCCCTTCTCCAGGGGATTTTCCCAACCCAGGCATCGAACCCAGGTCTCCCGCATTGCAGGCAGATTCTTTGCCAGCTGAGCCACAAAGGAAGCCCAAAAATACTGGAGTGGGTAGCTTATCCATTCTCCAGTAGATCTTCCCAACCCAGGAATCGAACCAGGGTCTCTGGCATTGCAGGTGGATTCTTTACCAACTGAGCCAGCAGGGAAGCCTGGAGGGCCTTTGATTTTGACCTGCTTGACATTTGCACGAGTCATGGCTGTCTCCAGAGTGGTCTGAGCTGATGGTTTCAAGTCTCAGCTTTGATAGTGAGTCCCCCTGCCTACCTCTCATGTTCTCGTCTTCCTGCTCCAGAACATCACTTAGGTCTCCTAGGGACTCCCCTGATGGTCCAGTAGTTGAGACTTCATCTTCCAGTGCAAGAGGTGCAGGTTTGATTCCTGGTCAGGGAGCTAGGATCCCACATGCCTCACAGCCAAAAAGCCAAAGCATGAAACAGAAACAATATTGTAACAAATTTTGTAAAGACTTTAAAAAGAGTTCACATCAAAAAAAAAAAAAAAGAAGAAGAAGAAGAATAAAGTCACTTGGTACCAACTTCCAAGGGTGCAAGCCTGTTACCTGACTTGGTTCTGGAAAGTGCATCTGCATCAAGAGAGAAAAGAGCCACCAGAAGGAAGTGATGGAGCTCAATAGTCCCAGCATTGGAAGGTGGACAGCTAGTCCTAGATCAGTGCTTCTCAATCATGTCCCCTCACTGAGTTTCAAAGCCCTCCTGGAATACAGGGTAGTCAAGATCTCTGTTAAGCCAACATTATCTAATTTTATGCTTCAAGGTTGAGCTTTTTAAGCTTTTTAGGATTTTCCAGGTGCAGAAGAGTGGCTCTTAAGTCATCTTTCTTTAGTGTTTATTTGTCTCTTGCTGAGTGGCCCAGAAATTGACCAACCCCCTCAGAGTCAGGTTCTGCTAAAGGAAAGGTGTCCTACAGGCCTGTTTATCCTATCCTTAGACAAAGACAAAGGGGCTTTTCAAAGGCTCTGACTTGGAGCAAAAGAGGTGAAGTTCATTATACAAGGAGAGAGTAGAGGAAAAAGCTTACTTTCACTTTATTCTGTGTTGTGAATACCAAGCACTCATTCTGTCGGTTTCTCTGACCAACAGGATGGATGAAAGGCATGAGGAAGGCTGGAAAGGGGACGTTGGCCCCTCACCTGAGCAGTCAGGCCTCTGGTTTTATACTCATTCTGGGCCTTTGTAAGTTACTGTAACCTGTTCTCACTCATTTCACCAGAGGTGATCAGAAACTAGAATATGTCCATGTGTTAACTATCTTGAGCTGCCTTGACTTCTATTCCAACCTAACTCTGGAAAAAATATTGAATTTGGCCAACATTTGTCTCATCTATTAAAACTGTCATAGAACAGGAAATGCCAGGAAACTGACGTAAGATAAATAAAGGACCTTGCTTCACATAGGTCGATGCTGGTAGGGGAGTGGTTGGAGGAGACAGGATGGGGCTGGAAATGTGGCATGGTTATGGCTTTGAGTCTGGATCTCCATCATTGCCCTTTAGCTGGAGGAGAGGACTGAGGAGGTCCACTCTGGCTGGGATTTTCCCAGTGTAAATAAAGGAGGTAGTAGTTTGAGTGATTGGACAAATCTACCCCTCACCCCATTCAGTTCACTCCAATGACCAAAATCAGTTGAGCACCTACTGTGTTTGAGACATTGAAATCAGTCTTAGGGATAATAGAAGATCATTATGCCTCTCAACAAGCTTGTAATCTAGTTGAGGGGATGCAATGCATAGTCAAGCAAATGCAGCTAAAATCAATACAGGATATGTTGGTAGAAAATGCTGCTGGAATTCAGAAGAGGTGGTTGCCTCTGGTTGGAGGCCCAAAGGAAAGGTGGTCAAGGGTGAGGGCAGGGAAAGGACTTAGGAATGAGACCATCAGGATTCAATCCTGGCTCTACAGCTTCTCACTGGGTGCCCTTGAGTTTCTTATGCAAAGACCTCTCTGGAGGTTAGTTTCCACACCTGAAAAAGTGACAGATTTAAAAAAAATAAAGAAAAATAAAATTTAAAAAAAAATAGAAGGAGAAAAATAATAAAAATAAAAAAATAAAAACTCTTAGCAAAACTGTGGTGAGGACTGAGTTTTAAGAACCACAAAAAGCAACAATAACAAAAAATATGAAACTTCTTGGACAATACTTGGCTTGAATGGCATGGACCTTTTTCTCATAAGTGTTAGTTGTCATTCTGTATTAATGAAATTACATTTGAAATGGACTTTGGGGAACAGGGAGATGAATATTGATGGCTCCCTCAGGACTTTTTTGTCCTAAGTACTCTTTTTGGCTTTCCTGGTGGCTCAGATGGTAAAAAATCTGCCTGCAATGTGGAAGAGCTGGGTTTGATCCATGGATTTGGAAGATCCCCTGGAGAAGGAAATAGCAACTCACTCCACTATTCTTGCCTGGAGAATCCCCATGGACAGGGGAGCCGGGCAGGCCATAGTCCATGGGGTCACAAAGACTCAGAAACGACTAAGTGACACATACACTCCTTCTGTTAAGATTGCTCCAGAATTCTTCATAGCACAGTTTAGTTGCTTGCTCAAAGTTGGGATTTTGTACTCAAACAAAAGTTTAGGGCCATTCAGGGTTTAGGACCCAAATTGACCTAAATCAGACAGTGGAATATAAAGAATTATCTGGGACAGTCTTTAGAAGGCTAGTCTCATTCTGAGTTTGTTGGGATCTATTGCCTTCCACCTGTTCCAAGTCCTCATTTCACACAGTTTCAACCTTGGTATTCAATCTTGCCACATCAGAAAGAACACTTTTTAAGAATTTATTTTATTAAAGTATCATTGATTTACAACATTGTGTTAATTTCTGCTGTACAGCAAAGTGATTAAGTTTCATATATATATATATAATATGATTTACTTATTACATGGATACTGAATAGCATTCCATGATGATTTATTACAGGATATTGAATAGCGTTCCCTGTGCTACACAATAGGACCGTGTTGTTTATCCATTCTCTCTCTCTCTCTCTATATATATATATATATGGTAGTTTACATCTGCTAATCCCCAACTCCCAAGCTATCCTTCCCCTCCCCACTCTCCCCTCTTGGCCACCATAAGTCTTTTCTCCATATCTATGAGTCTGTTTCACAGATAGATTCATTTGTATCATATTTTAGATTCCACATATAAGTGATATCATATGATATTTATCTTTCTCTGTCTGATTTACTTCTCTCACTGTGACAGTCTCTAGGTCCTCCATATTGCTGCAAATGACATTATTTCATTCTTTTTTATGGAGGAAATTTTTTGAATGCTCCCAGTATGTGTGTGTGGTCTTTACACTCTGATTCCTACTCAGGCTTCTGACTTTCTCTGGCTCTGATTACCAGTTACATTTTGCCAGTCATCAGTAATTAGCACTCTATTCTCCAAAGACCAGGAGTTATAAACCTTGAAAGTAAATAAAATAAATGGGACTATATTCTTGGATGCATTTCCTAAAGTCATTCTTCTAATATTCTTTTGAGACTCCTTGGAGAGATTTTTCTTTACCATTCTGCTAACACAGACCACATTTTTCTTCTTCGTTTGCATTTTTTATTTCGCCATTGAAAAATAATATGTATCCTTTTTTATGCAGGCATCTGTCTGCTGCAGCTCATGCTAGATACTAGCTAATCTCAACATTAACTTATTAAATCTGACTGTGATTCACAGCATTTGATAAGTGACCCTGTCTTCTAGAATCTGGAAGGGTTTTCTCAAAAAACAAATGATCTTCCTGTATTAGGGAGTGACCTTTGCAGGTGTTAACTACTGTTATTTAATTTATAACTCAGCAATAAACATTTTGAAGGTTTTTGTTTGTTTTTTTTTTTCTTTCTTGGAGTTAAAATTTTCCAGGCCATTCTATAGTGGGTTAAGCATAGCAAGATGTAATCAGAATCTGGGCCTCAGTCTGAATATACATTTTTGAGCATCATTATAGTATATATGTGTCACTTTGAATAGTCCTTAACAGGAAATAGGAATGTGTATTTTCTTTTCTATAGGTTTTAGGGTCACAGAGAAACCTCAGTCTGTGTCATGCTGAGTAGTCAAATACAAATCAAAATCTAGCTAGCTTTCAAAATGTTGGTGACATTTCAAGTTCAGGACATAATAACTTCAAAGTTCTACTCACAGCTTCTGGTCCTGTTATATTCCCTAGAGATATATCTGTCTTTTTGCTTCCTTATTTAAGTGCTCTTTCTTCTAAAGACACCTAATAGTCTAACATGTGCTCTTTACTCTGTTTGATTCCAAAACCATCACTGCCAAATTTATTCCTGTTCTAACAAGAATGATCTTATAATAGCCCCAAATAGAGGAGTTTCAGACCTCTGATTTGGCTTCCTTGATAATGGATAAAACTTAAACAATAGATTCTGTGTTCTAACATCTTTCCAGTGCTAAATAAGATAAATTTCCTGACAGCTAAGATTTTCATGATCAGGCAACTTATTGAGTTGCTCTTGAGTATCTATAATAGAAAGGACCCTTTTAGACCAACTACACAGTTTTCTATTTCTTGGAACCAGATGTCACAGTTGTGTTATTTCATATTATGTAGGAATCCTGGAGGTAAAAAGGATGCTTTCTGTCTAAGAGAGAGACCAGTTCAGAATGTAATCTGAGTGATTCATTACAGACAAGAAGTTTACTGGATTAGAAGGAAGACATTTGGTGTTCTCCTTCTAAAAGTGACAGGAAAGGAGTTAGGCTCCCTCACACCAGTATTTCAGAAAACATCAGTACAAGTTAAAGATCTACCAGCAGGTTTCATGTATGTATGCACATTGAGGAGGCATCTCTCATTTAAATTTAACTCTCAAGAAACCTAATCGAAAGCCACTAATTAGTCAACCTTCTAGAGCATGCAATGGATAGTTCTTTATTGAATCTTGAGAGTTCATTCTGCTGATGGAATTTGCTCCACTCATGAGCTGGACATTTTCATTGAAACAATAAGTCATGGTGAAAGAACTCCAGGTCATCCACTGATTGGGTCAATAGTTGAATCAGTCATGACAGAGTGATCCACTGCATTCTAGGTTCCAAGTCACTTAGCAGAGAATGGTAAACTAACAAATTACATTCCGTATCCTTAAAGCATTCATGCACCTTTTAAATGCCTAAACACTAAAGCTCTGGGATCCCAAGAGTGACCTCTCATTTTAGGGTCCACTGAAATTGCAGGAGAGAGGGCAAGGTGGCCCTTCTCAGTGATGGAGGCTGACAGATTTTCTGAGCAGGTGCCAACTGCAGTGCAACTGGGTGACCAGGCATAGCATCCCCTGCTGCGTGTCCAAGAAAGTGTCGCCAGGAATGCGCATTCTAGGTGCAGCTTTTACTTTCTGTAGCAGCTGGGAACCTGAGCTGGGAAGGGAAGAGCAAAGGTGGTCTGAGGATGCAGGAGGGGTGTCAGATATGAACAGGGTGAAGCATCAAGTAAGCACGTGGCGTTTCATTGTCTGGACTGTCACAGAAGCTTTGCCTTCTAAGACTTTACTCCAAAAGCCTTTGCTTTCTTCACTCAAAATGCCCTATTTTCTGGGTTTTCTTTGAAGAGCCCTCATGTCTTATGTATGATGATTTAAATCTTGTAACACCTGATAGGATATTTCATGGCGATTCCTCAGAAGAAACCAGGAATGCAAATTACGTTAGGAATAAGTGACAGTTGTGATCAAAGAATGATGATTAGATGCATTTATCTGTCCAAATTCTGTTGAAAATAAATTCTAATTATTTGTTTTCTCTTCATGATTCTAACACGAGCTCTAGCATATGGTTCTAGGCATTGATAGCATATGATTAGCTTCTATAAAGTAGCACACAGATAAAAGAGTCAGCCTGAGTCAGATATTCATAACAAGAACTGCTTTATTATTCCAAAGCAGATTTTTTTTAAACTATCCATGAAGGTAATTTTTCTTTTAACCTTGAAGAAGGATTATTCCTGAATCTTTTGATTAAAATACCTCATCCTGTGTCCACAATGGAGGCTAGGCAATTAATAGTCTTTCTTTCCTCAACTGTCTAATTAGGGTTGAGACCAACACAGCATATGAATAACTAAAGTCACCAAATATCATTCCAAAGTGTTCTCTGTTAATTGTGAGTAATTTTGCTATTCCCCAGAGAGAATGTGACAGGCTGGACCACTGGACCTGCCTTGGGGTCTGATTTCAGGCAATGGCTTTCTTCTTTCATGATGATACGTTTCCCTCCACACATGCCTAATAGCTAATTGATGAAGAAGAAGAAAAAAATTACTTTTGTCTGCTTTCCCATAGAAGTCCCAGGGCTGGTTGTACAATGGGATGTGTAAATGACAGATATGAGAATCTCGTCTGCGAGGAGTTTGGATGGGAGGGATTGGTGTGGACATTTAAAGCATGCCATTGAGTGGGGCAGAGAGGGCAGAGGGGGACTGGCGCTGGCAGGCCAGGCTTGGCCTTTTGGGACCCAGGGATGGAGAAATAGCATCTACTTTTATATAGTCTGGATTTAAAAGGGCAAGTGAGAAGTGTGACTCAAGGAGCTAACTATTTCTCCTGCATAGGATTTCTAGACCTCCTTGTCACTGTGGCTTTGTCCATGGTGATTCTTTTGGTTCCTCTTGCTTAGTGCCCGTCAAGCCAAGATTTCAAATATTCTAAAGCAACTATGGATGTACTGAGCTCATGACTCATCATCGGTTTTTCTTTTCTTTTTTTTTTATCATTTTGGCAGGCTAGCAGGGAGTAAGTAGCTTCATTATCGTTTCATCATTCTCAGTCAGAGAAAGGTAGTAGATAGCAGATTTGTGAGGCTTCTAAGAGTCTGGGGGAACCTGGCATAAGAGAGTGGAGAGGCCGCTCCTCCCGTGGCCACAGGGTGGAAGGTCAGCAGTTGTCCCTGGACCAGGAGACTGGCCACAGGAAGCAAAGCTGGAAGCCCCACTTCTGTTTCCCAGCTGCCCCTTAGTCCCCCAATTTCTGACTGGCTTTCAGAATCAAGGATTGACTATCTCTAGGGACAGAGCCCTATAGCCAAATAAATCATGCCTTTCTCATCTGTCTTCATATGCCCTTGTCCAGTCAGAGGGCTGGAGTTGGAGAAAGATGGATTATCAAGTCATGCAAAGTCATGCAGGTGAAAATGTTTAAGGCATAACTCTAAGTCAAACTTTAAAATCTATTTTAGAACATTTTTTTTCTTACATATTTTCCACTTTAGAATGATTTCTCCTGTTAGTAGTACTCAAATAAGATGAATTACATCTGTTACTTTTGGATTTAGAGAGCGGATGTAGTTATGATTTTCTGGCATCTTATTTCATTAGTTGAGCCAAATACTGGAGAATAATTCTATACCATTTCGTGTGTTGGCTCTATGTGTAGCTAAATGTCAGGTACTGTGAGTCTAGAAGACCAGCCAATGGTGTGATCCCTGCCTTCAAGAAGCCTAGAGTTTATACGAGGAAACAATAGAAGTACATAATAAAAGAATATTTACATGCTAATATCTGAGAGTGATCTTATATACCATCATGCAAGAATCAAGAGAAAGGAGAGAATAGTACAAGCATGAATAAATGAGAGAAATACACTTGGATGAGATGAACCTGGGCTGGTGAACAAGGATGGATTCATTTGTAGACGGGATGATTGTAAGGGTCTAGGAGTGTTCAGGTCAAGATTCCAGTGGACATTTGGTTCTTTGAGACTGGAGTACAAATCATAGATGGTGATTGAGATAGGACTCAGGGTCATCAGCTTATAGAAGATTGTTGAAGAGGATGAACCAGGAAGAGATGAGATCATTCAAAGAGAGTGTATGGAGAAAAACAGGGACACATACACCGATGGACATGCCCACACACAGGGTGACCAAAGGAAGTGACGTCACCCCCTTTTCCCATAATGATGGCTTTTTATTTCTTTTCAAATAGCAGGAGAACAAAGCAGACTAATGGTTTAGAAGCCAAGGGAGAAAAGCATTTCAAAGAGTACAGAACAGAGTCACTTCATACCAGAAAGAGTTAAGTAGGAAGAGACCAAAAAATCTAGTTTGCCCATTAGGAGGTGGTGGTTGGTTTTTCCCATGGGAGCCTGGCTTGTCTAGTGGGAGGTGGTGGTTGGTTTTCCCCATGGGAGCCTGGCTGACATTTGAAAACTCTGATGACCCCAATGATGAGTGTGAGGGTGGAGTGAGGTTGTTCCTCACCAATATTCTCACAGGTTGAGCAAGACAGGCCTGCAGCCCCACAGATAATAGCAGTGAGGAGGGCAGAGGGTGACATGTGACTCTGGGACATGCCAAGGATAGGACTTTTCATGAAGATGCCACAGTAAACAGCAGAACTCTTAAAATAGCTGCATGTGGAATTCCATGAAAACAGAACTCTGTCTATTGGAACTGGACATGTAGGGTCAAAAGTGTTACCCACTGGACTTCTTCCCAGGCACATACTGTTTTCTAGAACTCTGAGGAACCATTTGAAAACCATTGCTGAGAAGATAACAGAGGTAAGAGTCAAAGGTGCCTGCCTTTGTCCAGTCTAGAAGATGGAAGAGGTGCTGATGGAGGCTGGCAGGGATTTTAGTCAGTTAAGCTTTAAATGCATTGCTTTTGAAGGGATGGGGATGTCCTGTAGGTAGCTGGAAATAGATGGGGAGTGCAGATACAAGCCAAGGCTTAAAATGGGGATGTTGGAGTTAAGGAGTTAACTAGAGAGGGCTTCTCTGATGGCTCAGATGGTAAAGAATCTGCCTACAATGCAGGAGACCTTAGTTCGATCTCTGGGTCAGGAAGATCCCCTGGAGAGGTAATACACTCCAGTATTCTTGCCTGGGAAGTCACATGGAGAGAGGAGCCTGGTGGGCTACAGTCCATGGAGTCGCAAAGAGTCAGACATGACTGAAGCGACTAATATTTTCACTTTCACAGAGAGGATCAAGTTAAAGCCCAGAAGGTAGATGTGTCATTTGGTGTTGGGAAAGCAGCAGAGAGGAAAAAGCAGCATCTTGAACAACTCCCCCCATCCGCCACCAGGTATCCACAACAGAGGTTTTTGACCTCCAGCAGCTGTGGCAGCTGGCTAAATACTCTCTAAGCCTTTTTGCTTTTCTAAGTTGCTTTTGCTTTGGAGGCTGGGGCTTGGAGGATGCAGCCCAGGCTGTTGGAGGAAAAAGGAGTTGAAAGTGGAGAAGTGCCAGGATGAGCTTGAATTCCTGATCACCAGCTGGAACCCACAAGGGTGGACAGAATCCCTTGTTAGTGCTCACTGGTCACCACCACTCACCTCAGTGAAGGGTGCATTCTGCAGGGGAATCAGATGCTTGTCTGCGTGAGCCACAAAAGCCTTGACCTTCAAGCGTGAAAAGACAAAACTGGAATGAGACAGTGGAGGAGAATGTAGGAAACATTCAGTCTAGCCGTGTTAGCACACTACAAAACTACCACAGCACACTGAAAAAGCAGCTGGATAACAATAGAAGCAAAGAGAGTTAAATGCCAGATGAAAGTTCAGAGCATTAAGTGCTGAGTCATTTAGTCCTGCCCTGAAAAAAATTGAAGAGGAACTTTAGAGGGCTCCAATTTTCTCAAGAAAATGACCTTGTTTTATTAATGAATGGCATTCCGAATCTCTTTGCTTTAGGTACATAGAAAAATTATAAATGAAAGACCATTTTTAATGGAACTGATGACTTTAATAAAAATACTCTAGAATCACATATGTAAGATAATTAATATCCACCTAGAAATGAATTGAACCAAGAATACTAAAGAATTGAAACACCACCTGGAGAATACATGGTTTCATCTGAAACTAATTTGAATTGCTGAAATTTATTTGAGGGAGAGAGAAAATAATGATTTGTTTTCCCACTGGTGAGTAAAAAAGGAAGAGAAAAAACATTTTCTGCTGGTACATCCCTATGGCTTAGGGATTTATTACAGAGCTTTCCCGGGAAATAGACCATCTGTGGTTGCAAGTATTATTATTTATATAATTTGTTCAGGACAACGAGTTATGATAGAATGTCCAATTTCCCTTGGCGAAATTGTCTATTTTGCTTTCAATGTATATATTTAAAATTTGACAGGGTTATGGAAGATCTTTCCGAAGAAAATAGCCTAGCTAGTTTGTGAATGGGCGGAGCTGGAAATTTACTGAGTGGTGTCTAGGATCACAGTGGCAGGGCCATCTCCTGAAACTGCTTGAGGACAGGAGATAGGGCACAGACATCCTTCAGGGAACAAAAAGGGAGAAACTGACAAAGACTTCCAAGTCCCTGCTCAGCCCCAGCATCTCTAAAATTCCTACCAAGGAGGCTTATCAAAAAAGTCTGGTCACAAGGAGTCTTATGGGTACCATCCCTGGGTGCTCTGTTCTTCTCTATTAGCACATTTTCCAAAAGGGATCTAATTCAATGACATACAATTTATCTATATGAATAAATATATATATACACACACACACACATATACACACATATATACACATGCACTATCATATATACATTTGATGGTATATGTATGTATATATACACTTTCCCTTAGAACTCCAGACTGTCTATTCAGACCTCAAACTTAGCATAGTTAAAAAGAGAAATCTTGATAATATACAGTATTTCTCTTCCTTCGTCTGACTTATTTCACTAATCATAATGCCTTCTTGACCTGTCTGTGTTATTGCAAATGGCAAAGTTTTATTCTGTTCATAGCTGAGTGATAATCCATGATGTATATATCTTCTTTATCCATTCAGCTACTGATGGACGCTTAGGTTTCCTCTGTCTTACGGCTATTGTAAATAGGGCTTCTGTGAACATTAGGGTGCATGTGTCTTTTTGAATTGTTGTTTTCATTTTCTTCAGTTATAGACCCAGAAATGGAATCGCTGGGTTGGGTAGTGTTTCTATTTCCAGGTTTTTGGAGAATCTGCATGCCATTTTTCACAGGGGCTGTACCAGTTTGCATTCCCACCAACAGCGTGCCTCGATCCCTACATCCTTGCCAACACGTGTTATTTGCTGTCTTTTTGATGGTGGTCATTCTGACAGGTATGAGGTGATATTTCATTGAGGTTTTGATTTACCTTTTCCTATTTTTGTGCATTTTTTTCATGTGCCTATTGGCCATATGTTTGTCTTTTTTGGAAAAATGTATGTTATCACTTATATGCTGAATCTAAGAAACAAAATAAACAAATGAATATAACAATATAGAAACGGTAAAGCATAAGCTAGTGGCTACCAGCGTGGCAGGATGAGGGTTAGGGTTAGGAGCTTAGGAGATACAAACGATTACGTGTAAAGTAAATATGTTGCAAGGATATAGCACAGGGAATATAGCCAATATTTTATAATAACTTTAAGTTGACTATAATTGATAAAATTATTGTATTACTACGGTGTATGCCTGAAATTAATACGGTATTATAAATCAATTTACTTCCACTTTAAAAAAGAAAAATCTTTAAATTTTTTGGTAACTCCACAAAATACTTTTTAAAAAGTAAGAAAGAAAAATAAAAAGAACACTTAATTTCCCTCTGCAACCTCCTTCTTCCTTCTCCCCTAATCACCGCATATCTCTAAACAACACTACAGTTTATCCAGCTTCTCAAGGCAAAAGTCTAGAAATTAACCTTGATCCTTTTCTTTCCCTCCAGTTCCACATCCAGTCTACCAGCAAATCCTATGACTCTGCCTCTGCACATCTCAGATAGGTCTGGATCTCTCCATCACTATTAGCACTGTAGTCCCAGCCTCTAGACTCTGTCTTTTCTGGGCTTACTGTAACTGCCCTCTAACTTACTCTCTGGGAGCACGTTTGTCTCTCTATTTACCATTCCTCATACACAGTCAGAGTGAGCTTTTATTTATTTACCTTTTTTTATTTTTAATCAAGGTTTCTATTTTTATTTAAAATCTTTTTTTCATAAAAATGTAACCCAGATCTTATTCTCTTTTACTGAAAATCCACTGAAGACTTTCCATTGTACACAGAGGAGAACTGAGATGCTCTGTCCTTCATGGAGCCCGATGTCATCTGACCTCTACCCACCTCTCTGTCAGCTCAGACCAGTTCCCCCTGCCCACTGCGCTGCTCCAGGCCTCCTTTGTGGGGTTCATCCTGATTTTCTAACAGCAAAAACTTTTTCTGCCTGAACTAATATTTCCCACACATTCTGGATTTTCTCCTTATCATGTTTTTTTTTTTTTTTTTTAACTAATCATCATGTGACTAGCTCCTCTTGTCAGCCAGGTCTCAGCTTAAAAACTTCAAAATATTCTCTGTCATATCATCCTGTGTCATCCTGTTTTGATTCCCTGCCTAGCACATGTTTCTTTCTGGCATTTCTATCTATCTGTTTATCTAGCCATCCATCCCTGTATCTATGCTTTCACAAATAGTGTAAAGATCCCAGAGGAACGGGGATTTTCTAGGTCACTTTTACTGCTTTATCCCCAGTGCCTGGAAGGGGTCAGCACATAGGAAGCACGTACTGTCTCCTAATATTAAAGATAATCAGAGACAGAAAATGTTAATATAATATGGGAAAATGCCATATTAGGGGAAAGCAGGGAGCCCACAAGATGGGGAGCCAAGCTAGAAGAGGTGGTATTTGACTTGAGTTGACTTAAGTTGTTGATGAGTAGAGGTACAGGAAATAGAAAGTTAGTCTCACAGATCATAGAGTCACACTGATACATTTTTGAGGTATTATTCTGCGCAGGTTGGAATGACCATCCTCTAAAAATCTACAAACAATAAATGCTAGAGAGGGTATGGAGAAAAGGGAAGCCCTTCTACATGGCTGGTGGGGATGCAAACTGATACAACTACCCTGGAGAACCGGATGGAGGTTCCTTAAAAAACTGAAAATAGAGCCACCAGCCCACCTGACTTGCCTCCTGAGAAGCCTGTATGCAGGTCAACAAGCAACAGTTGGAACTGGGCATGGAACAGCATGCTGGTTCAAAATTGGAAAAGGAGTACCTCAAGCTTGTATATTGTCACCCTGCTTATTTAACTTCTATGCAGAGAACATCATGTGAAATGCCAGGCTGGATGAAGCACAAGCTGGAAACAAGACTGCTGGGAGAAAGATCAATAACCTCAGATATGCAGATGACACCACCTTTATGGCAGAAAGCAAAGAGGAACTGAAGAGCCTCTTGATGAAAGTGAAAGAGGAGAACGAAAAAGCTGTCTTAAAACTCACCATTTGAAAAACAAAGATCATGGCATCCGGTCCCATTACTTCATGACAAATAGACAGGAAAACAATGGAAACAGTGACAAAGTTTATTTTCTTGGACTCCAGAATCACTGCAGATGGTGACTGCAGCCATTAAATTAAAAGACACCTGCTCCTTGGAAGAAAAGTTATGAACAACCTAGACAGCATATTAAAAAGCAAAGACATTACTTTGCCTACAAAGGTCCGTCTAATCAAGGCTATGCTTTTTCCAGTGGTCATGTATGGATGTGAGAGTTGGACTGTGAAGAAAGCTGAGCGCCGAAGAATGGATGCTTTTGACCTGTGGTGTTGGAGAAGACTCTTAAAAGTCCCTTGGACTGCAAGGAGATCTAACCAGTCCATCCTAAAGGAAATCAGTCCTGAATATTCATTGGAAGGACTGAGTCTGAAGTTGAAACTCCAATACTTTGGCCACATGATGAAGAACTGACTCTTTGGAAAAGACCCTGATGCTGGGAAAGATTGAAGGCAGGAGGAGAAGGGGAGGACAGAGGATGAGATGGTTAGATGGCATCACTGACTCAATGGACATGAGTCTGAGCAAGCTCTGGGAGATGGTGATGGACAGGGAGGCCTGGTGTGTGGCAGCCATGGGGTCGCAAAGGGTCGGACACGACTGAAGGAAGGGGATATGTGTATACATATAGCTGATTCACTTCCTTGTACAGCAGAAACTAACATAACATTGTAAAGCAATTATACTGCAATTTAAAAAAAAAAAAAAAAGGAAAAGCAACAGATTGAAAAACTGTAGAAATGGAGAAAACAGTTAATCAATTATTACAGTAATCCAGGGCTCCCTGCTGGCTCTGTGATAAAGAATCTGCCTGCTAAGCAAGAGATGTGGGTTCCATTCCTTGGTAATGAAGATCCCCCAGAGAAGGAAACTCATTCCAATATTCTTGCCTGGGAAGTCCCATGGATAGAGGAGCGTGGTGGGCTATAGTTCATGGGGTTGCAAGAAACTCATTCCAATATTCTTGCCTGGGAAGTCCCATGGATAGAGGAGCGTGGTGGGCTATAGTTCATGGGGTTGCAAACAGTCAGACACGATTTAGTGACTAAACAACAACAACTGTGGTTTCCCAGGTAGCGCTAGTAGTGAAGAACCCAGCTGCCAGTGCAGGAGATGTAAGAGACACGGGTTTGATCCCTGGGTCAGGAAGTTCCCCTGGAGGAGGGCATGGCAACCGACTCCAGTATTCTTGCCTGGAGAATCCCATGGACAGTAGAGCCTAGCAGGCTGCAGTCCATGGGGTCACAAAGAGTCAGACATGAATGAAGCAACTTGGCATGCATGCATGCATGCATTCATGCAAACAAGAACAACAGCGAAAAGGTGATCCAGGCAAGGGGTGATGAGCTCCTGCACTAGGAGGCCGGGTTGCAGGACTGGATGGAGTAAGATACACAGTATTATCTACAACAATATTATTAATAGGATCAATACTAGGAGTTGAAGAAAGGGCAGATTGAAAGTGATCTTTATAACTCCAGACTCAAGAACTGGATGAGATGGTGGTAGTATCACTTGAATAAGGGAGGAAGAGCTGATCTGAAAGGAGGAGGAGAATTGTGAATTTAGCTTTAGTCATGTTCACCAGATGGTCAACACCGAAATCAGATTGATTATGTTCTTTGCAGCCAAAGATGGAGAGCTCTATACAGTCAGCAAAAACAAGACCAGGAGCTGACTGTAGCTCAGACCATGAACTCCTTATTGCCAAATTCAGACTGAAATTGAAGAAAGTAGGGAAAACCACTAGACCATCCAGGTATGACCTAAATCAAATCCCTTATGATTATACAGTGGAAGTGAGAAATAGATTTAGGGCCTAGATCTGATAGATAGAGTGCCTGATGAACTATGGAATGAGCTTCGTGACATTGTCCAGGAGACAGGGATCAAGACTATCCCCATGGAAAAGAAATGCAAAAAAGCAAAATGGCTGTTTGGGGAGGCCTTACAAATAGCTGTGAAAAGAAGAGAAGTTAAAAGCAAAGGAGAAAAAGAAAGATATAAACATCTGAATGCAGAGTTCCAAAGAATAGCAAGAAGAGATAAGAAAGCCTTCCTCAGCAATCAATGCAAAGAAATAGAGGAAAACAACAGAATGAGAAAGACTAGAGATCTCTTCAAGAAAATCAGAGATACCAAAGGAACATTTCATGCAAAGATGGGCTCAGTAAAGGACAGAAATGGTGTGGACCTAACAGAAGCAGAAGATATTAAGAAGAGATGGCAAGAATACACAGAAGAACTGTACAAAAAAGATCTTCATGACCCAGATAATCACGATGGTGTGATCACTGACCTAGAGCCAGACATCCTGGAATGTGAAGTCAAGTGGGCCTTAGAAAGCATCACTACGAACAAAGCTAGTGGAGGTGATAGAATTCCAGTTGAGCTATTCCAAATCCTGAAAGATGATGCTGTGAAAGTGCTGCACTCAATATGCCAGCAAATTTGGAAAACTCAGCAGTGGCCACAGGACTGGAAAAAGGTCAGTTTTCATTCCAATCCCAAAGAAAGGCAATGCCAAAGAATGCTCAAACTACCACATAATTGCACTGATCTCATGCTAGCAAAATAATGCTCAAAATTCTCCAAGCCAGGCTTCATCAATACATGAACCATGAACTTCCAGATGTTCAAGCTGGTTTTAGAAAAGGCAGAGGAACCAGAGATCAAATTGCCAATATCCGCTGGATCATGGAAAAAGCAAGAGAGTTCCAGAAAAGCATCTACTTCTGCTTTATTGACTATGCCAAAGCCTTTGACTGTGTGGATCACAATAAAGTGTGGAAAATTCTGAAAGAGATGGGAATACCAGACCACCTGACCTGCCTCTTGACAAACCTATATGCAGGTCAGGAAGCAACAGTTAGAACTGGACATGGAACAACAGACTGGTTCCAAATAGGAAAAGGAGTTCGTCAAGGCTGTATATTGTCACCCTGTTTACTTAACTTCTATGCAGAGTACATCATGAGAATCACTGGACTGGAAGAAACACAAGCTGGAATCAAGAGTACCAGGAGAAATATCAATAACCTCAGATATGCAGATGACACCACCCTTATGGCAGAAAGTGAAGAGGAACTCAAAAGCCTCTTGATGAAAGTGAAAGTGGAGAGTGAAAAAGTTGGCTTAAAGCTCAACATTCAGAAAACGAAGACCATGGCATCCGGTCCCATCACTTCATGGGAAATAGAGGGGGAAACAGTGGAAACAGTGTCAGACTTTATTTTTGGGGGCTCCAAAATCACTGCAGATGGTGACTGCAGCCATGATATTAAAAGACACTTACTCCTTAGAAGGAAAGTTATGACCAACCTAGATAGCATATTCAAAAGCAGAGACATTACTTTGCCAACAAAGGTTCATTTAGTCAAGGCTATGGTTTTTCCTGTGGTCATATATGGATGTGAGAGTTGGACTGTGAAGAAGGCTGAGCACTGAAGAATTGATGCTTTTGAACTGTGGTGTTGGAGAAGACTCTTGAGAGTCCCTTGGACTGCAAGGAGATCCAACCAGTCCATTCTGAAGGAGATCAGCCCTGGGATTTCTTTGGGTGGAATGATGCTTAAGCTGAAATTCCAGTACTTTGGCCACCTCATGCGAAGAGTTGACTCATTGGAAAAGACTCTGATGCTGGGAGGGATTGGGGGCAGGAGAAGAAAGGGATGACAGAGGATGAGATGGCTGGATGGCATCACTGACTCGATGGACTCTTCAGTGAACTCCGGGAGTTGGTGATGGACAGGGAGGCCTGGCGTGCTGCAGTTCATGGGGTCGCAAAGAGTTGGTCACGACTGAGCGACTGATCTGATCTGATCTGATGTCAAGTTTGAGTTATCTGTGGAGCATTAAGAAAGATTTTCCATCTAAAAATGGATATAAGAGTTGGGAGGGGCAAACATCACTGAGGAGTGTTTCCACATCTAGGGATTTGGGAATCCTCAAATTAGGTGGTTATTAAACTGAAGAGCCTGAGTCCTATTGGATAGAAAGAGGATGAGAGGTGAAAAGAGAGGAAGGCAAGGAAAAAACTGTGGAAACAGAAGCATTTAAGTATGGGTAATGAAGGACATGAAAAAGGAGTAGTTATATCAGAGGAGGATCGTGTGGTAAGCACCTCAGAACACTGGACAGCTTTTGAAGAAGGAAGGAGTCTAGCAGAGTCAAATGCAAGAGAGAATTCTGATGAAATAATCTCTACCTGTTCGCTGGAGAGTATAGAAGTGGGCTGGTTTGATGATCTCAGCAAAAGCAGTTTGTGGAGAGGTCGGGAGCGAAGACGGTTTGTGGGGTGTCAAAAGGTGAAGAAAGGGGAGGAAGGGAAGTTGAGGGTACAGACCCTTCACTGCATAAACTCACTTTTCACAGGGAAGGAAAGTCCTAGAAGAAGCAGAGGCAGAGAGCTAAAGGCAGGAGGAGGACCCACACTCTGAAACTGGAAGGAGAACGGAAGTGATCGTGGGTGTGTGATTTACTGGAGAGGAGGAGGCGGGTGGGCTGTTCCACAGATCAGTCTTATCAGTGAAGAGGAAACCTCTGCTGCTGAGAATGAAGGGGTGGGGACCGGAGGAGAGACCGCATCCCTTTGTAGTGAAGAACTTGGGTTCCGACATTACCATTGCTAGCTGGCACGCGACTCCCTCATGGTTTGACTTGAGCAAGTAGCTTAACCTCTCTGGGTTTTGGTTTCTTCATCCACAGAACTGGATCCCTGTGCTGATCTCACAGGGGTCTGAGAAACAGATAAGATTGTTACCATAGAGTTACCCACAGTGCTCCACCTGGACAAGCGCTCCAGCAGGTTAGCTGCTGCTTTTGTTGTGGTGGTTAATCTTGAAGACTGTGATATCTGAAGGCATCCTGGATTGTGACTAAGAAGTATTTGCTACATATAGACAATGAAACATTATTCATCCATAAAGAGGAGTGGAATTGGGTCATTTGTAGAGATGTAGTGGGACTTAGAGTCTGTCAGACAAAGTGAAGTAAGTCGGAAAGAGAAAAGCAAATACCAAACATTAACACATATATATGGAATCTAGAAAAATGGTACAGATGATCCATTGGCAGGGAAGGAATACAGATGCAGACATGGCGAACAGATATGTGGATATCGTGGGGGAAGAGGTGGGTGGGATGAATTGTGAGATTGGGATCGACGTATATACACTACAGTGTGTAAAATAGACAGCTGGTGGGAACCTGCTGAATACCAGAGAGAACTGATCTCCATGCTCTGTAATGACCTAGAGGGGTGGGAGGGAGTGCCCAGAGAGACGGGATATGTGTATACGTACAGCCGATTCACCCTCTTCTACGGCAGAAACTAACATGACGTTGTAAGGCAATTATATCCCAATTTCTTAAAAAGTCTTTGTGAGGCAGTTGATGGAGAACAAATTAAAAGATTGGCCGTCGATGCCCCACCTGGATGAGGAAGTAGCATGGGACAGAATGAAGATTTTTACTTGGTTTCTATACGTGTGGGACTGCTTGACACTTTCAGAGGGCTTGGTGGGGCAGAAGTTTATATTTAGTTTTTACATTGGTGTATTTCCAGGACCCAAATCGCTTTGTGTTGTTAATTGTTTGCCTGTGTTAGAGATGGTGATAGGTTTACCAAAAACAGAAGCAGGAATTGGAGGTGACCTTGACATTGGTAGCTGTAGTTGAAGCCTGCTCTATTCTTGCCTTTTACCCTAATACAAAAGCCTTTATGTGACAAAAAATTACTCGGGGTGACAGACCTTGACCTTATATCAGGTCAGGTTGTAACTACAAGGAATTCCAAGGACAGAAGTACTAAGATAACAAGAGCTATGCCAATGGATGTGGTGATTAAATGAAATCGTGTGTGTGAAACACCTGCTGTACTTCTTGGCACAGAATGAACAATCACAAAGTGTTTATTTCTTTCCTCTCCACTATTAACTAACACAGTCATTGGCTTGGGAATAAATTCATGCAGAGAGCATAATATAGAAGAAACGATGTTGGATTGACATTCAGGGATCTGAATTCTCACACCATCCATATCCCTCATTATCTATGAAACTTAGGCATTGACTTTTTATCATCTACAAAATATATTTATAATTATAATTTCCCTGCATTCCCATGGGGTTATTGTGAAGATCAGATGACTTCGGGCACAGAATGATGCATGAATGTAAGGCGCCTTTATTTTGGTCCTCCGAGACACTTGAGGTCCAGACATGCCTCTCCTGGGGTGAGAGTCAGCTCTGCCTTTGGAAGTTGTCCGTGGTGTTGGTTTTAGCATTTTAGGCCCATTTCCTTGTGATCGTACAAGAAACTCAGCAGCCACCTTGAAGCACCATGACTTCTAACTAACTGTACAACATCATAACGTCCAGGTTCCTCTATATTAACCGACTATTTCTGGGTAACAAAGTATCCCCAAACTAAGGTGCTCCCAACAGCACATATTGGCTATCTCACAGTCTGGGAACCAGGAATGATGTGTGACATAGTCATCTGAAGGCTTGACTGGGGCTGAGGCATGTGCTTTCAAGACGGCACACCGACCTGGCTATCGGCAGGAGGTGTCTGTTCTCACTACACGGCTCTCTCTCCATGAGATGCAGCCAGCTACTTCCAGAATGAGAAATCCAAGAGGAAGACACAGCATCTTGTGTGACCAAGTCTGTAAGGTCAGACACCGTTCACTCTACCATTTTTCCTATTTATTAGAAAGGACTCAAGTCTGGCCACACTTTAAGGGGAGTCTGAGTTGAGACTCCTCCTCTTGAAGGCAGGCATGTGAACAAATATGAGGATGTATTTGAAATCCACCACACTTCCTTAGGGTCAAATTTCATGAACAGTCCCCTAGGACATCACAGTATGAGACAGTCAGTGCTCCTGATCCGTTTAGCATGGGGACAGCATCTTCCTTCTCAACCAACTTCAACTGCTTGCTCAGGTTCTCCCAGTAGAGTTTGATTTATGTTTATTTGTATGTTCTAACACATGGTCTCCTTTAAAATAAATGGCAAGAAGGGACACAATGCCTAGTACAGAAAAGAGTTCAATGAATATGAATTCAGTGTATTGAAAAACCTCTAGTGGAAGTAACTTATCAGATACTTTCCAGGACAAAGGGTTTTGTTTTCGTTTTTTAAGATTTTTTTTGATGTGGGCCATTTTTTTAAAAGCCTTAATGAATTTGTTACAATATTGTTTCTGTTTCATGTTTTGGTTTGCTTGTCATGAGGCATGTGGGGTCTTGGCTAACTGACCAGGATCAAATCCTAAGCCCCTGCATTGGAAGGTGACATCTTAACCACTGGGGCACCACGGATGTAAGACAGGTTTTAGTAAGTAGAGGAGGGAGAGGACACGAGGATTTGAAGAGCAGGGGCAGGGATGGGAGACAAAGCTCCAATAGAAAAGGACAGGGAATTAAGCGCTCAAATCCCAGCTTTATAGCTGCACGTGTTTATGGAAGGCAAGATCGGGAGGCCCGGAGGCGGACCGCAGTCTCTGACAATGGCAGTAGCAATAGTGGCTTGACGGATGGGAAGAGGACCATGAGAGTGGGAACCTGCCTGGGGAAATCTCTCAGACCTGGCGAAAAAAGAGGTCTCTTCAGACGGGGGTAGGGAATCCAGCCCAAAGCAGCTGAGTGAGTCTGGTGAGAGTGAGAGAGGGTTATGATGTACAACCTTTCCAAGTAGATTTGGATTTTGGAGAAACACCACGCTGTAAATTCATCTCAGACATTCCAAAAGCCTTCGATGTCACAACAGCCTTGGCTGTCGATTAAGCCGGTGTTTATCAAGCAGCAGTTGTGTGTTGAGCACTGTTCCTTCGGCGTTCACATTTATTATCTCATTCGATCCTCACAAACCCTGTATGGGAAGTTTTATTATTATTCTACTTTTAGAGGCCATTAGTCTCTGGGAGGTCCTTGTTCGAAGTCACCTAGTTAGCAAGAGGCAAACTGGGCTTTTTGAATCCAAGTTTTTACACTGGGTTATATCATAACCTTCCTTTCTTAAGATGAGAAATTGCAAATGCAGATACATCCTGGATTAACTAACATTTCCTAAGGTACAGCATATCTTCCTAAACAAAAGACCAGTGGAGAGTAACCTCCAGGTCTATCTCATTTCTTGAAAAAAGCCTTGCTCTTGACAATGCAGTTTTATGGCAGTAACATATAACCTGGTGATGACTTTCTTTTAGAGTCTCTTCTGCAAATCCACGTCTTTCCTATTCAGAAATAAGGTTGTATGTTCCCCACAACAAATTGCACATCTTTTGCAAACATCCAGGCTATACTTAATCCATCCTCCACTACACAACAACTCATAACAGCCTAATTACCCAAACAGTCCACAAAGCAAAATTACAATACGTCCAATATTTAACTTATGGTTATATTTTAAATTGACATGTCAGAAGTACAATTCTGTACCTTTCTTATGATCCTTCAGTTCAGTTCAGTTCAGTCGCTCAGTTGTGTCCGACTCTTTGCGATCCCATGAATCACAGCACGCCACGCCTCCATGTCCATCACCAACTCCCGGAGTTCACTCAGACTCACGTCCATCGAGTCAGTGATGCCATCCAGCCATCTCATCCTCTGCCGTCCCCTTATCCTCCTGCCCCCAATCCCTCCCAGCATCAGAGTCAAGAGTTTCCAATGAGTCAACTCTTCACATGAGGTGGCCAAAGTACTGGAGTTTCAGCTTTAGCATCATTCCTTCCAAAGAAATCCCAGGGCTGATCTCCTTCAGAATGGACTGGTTGGATCTCCTTGCAGTCCAAGGGACTCTCAAGAGTCTTCTCCAACACCATAGTTCAAAAGCATCAATTCTTCGGCACTCAGCCTTCTTCACAGTCCAACTCTCACATCCATACGTGACCACAGGAAAAAGCCATAGCCTTGACTAGACGAACCTTTGTTGGCAAAGTAATACCTCTGCTTTTGAATATGCTATCTAGGTTGGTCATAACTTTCCTTCTAAGGAGTAAGTGTCTTTTAATATCATGGCTGCAGTCACCATCTGCAGTGATTTTGGAGCCCCCAGAAATAAAGTCTAACACTGTTTCCACTGTTTCCCCATCTATTTCCCATGAAGTGATGGGACCAGATGTCGTGATCTTTGTTTTCTGAATGTTGAGCTTTAAGCCAACTTTTTCACTCTCCACTTTCACTTTCATCAAGAGGCTTTTGAGTTCCTCTTCACTTTCTGCCCTAAGGGTGGTGTCATCTGCATATCTGAGGTTATTGATATTTCTCCCAGCAAGCTTGATTCCAGATCCTTACCTGTCAGAATATGCTTATCCTCCATTATTCTTTCAAGGAAACAAAACATTTTCTTTCTTTTTTTTTTTCTTGAATTTTTTTTTTCTTTTAACTTTTTATGTTGTGCTGGGGTATGTATAGCCGATTAACAAATAACGTGACAGTTTCAGGTGAACAACATGGGGACCTAGCCATGCACACACATTGACACCTAGGTACCGATGTATGAAGCAAAACATTTTCTCTCTCTCCCTTAGGTTTCTCCAGGACCTTTGTTGGAGACCCCTGCCCTCCACACTTGTGTGCATCCATTCATATAGTCAGTAAACATCTCTCATTCACTCTTTCAATGTGTATTTATTGAGCATCTGTTGTGTGCTGAGCGCTTCTCTCATCACCAATGAACCCTTGCTGGCTGTGGGCCAATCCCTGTGCTCAGCTCTCTGGACACAGAGGTGTTGTGTTGGACGCCACCACATGGGCTGTGAGGAGCCCATGCAGTGTAGTGGGAGGTGTGATGGCATTACAGCTGGGGTGCCGTGGACACATGAGAGTATTTACTTCTCCAAGATTAGCAGTGCTATGATTAGTTATAATGTGCAATATACTATTTTTATATATGATGTATCATTTTACCCAGGGGTCGGTCATAAGACACCTTGGTGAGGATGCGTCTGATAAAAAGGAGGCTTTCACCCCATGGCTGTTGTGAGGGGACCAGAGGCTGAGAGAGGGTTAAACGTGCAGGAATATTCCTGGGGGAACGGCTGTGAGAGGAACTGTGGGGTGGTCCAGGAGAAACTGGGGAACTTGTTGGACCTCCCGGCTGATCTGGGGTAAAGGAAAGAGTGAGGGAAGATGGTAGAAGTGACCCAGATTCCTGTCATCCAGGGAAATCATCGGAAGACAGAGAGAGGCTGCCTCAGGGCTCCCTGCCTTCAGGGCAAGGATTGGCCTCAACATATTGGCTGCCCTTTGCCTTGGTCTGAAAGGAACAGCCCTCAGTTGTGGTCTGGGAGAAGCCATCAGAGCTCTGTACTCAGGATCCTGGGTCTGAGGCCACCCTCCCCTTGGGTGGTAGGTCCCTGGGGCATGTTCTCGGGGTCCCTGTAGTGATTATGAGGCCAGATCTCCAGACTGACAGGGCCGATTAAGCAAAGTGTTTGCTTAAAGCAGTTTGGTACCTTTTAGGTGATCTCCAAGATCCATCTGGCTAATGTGCATTTTGATGGGGAAATGAAGAAAGATGAAGGGCAGATGTTGAGAAATACTGGGTTGGCTTAAAAATTCATTTGAGTTTTTCATAACATCATACAAAAAAACCCAAATGAATGTTTTGGCCGACTCAATAATAAGCAGAGATGTTCAGTAGCTCAATCAGAGTCTAATGTGTACATCTAAGGGGTTTAGGCAGGGAGGAGACATTGGAGAGTTTTAAGTAGGACATGTTAAATCACTTCAGTCATGTCTAACTCTTTGCAACCTCACGGACTGTGGCCCGCCAGGCTCCTCTGTCCATGGGATTCTCCAGGCAAGAATGCTGGAGTGGGTTGTCATGCCCTCCTCCAGGGGATCTTCCCAATCCATCTTGCATCTCTTATGTCTTCTTCATTGGCAGGCAGGTTCTTTATTACTGTTGCCACCTGGGAAGCCTTTTAAGTAGAGAAGGGTTTGAATAAGTTTTCTTTCCTCCGAAATGAATTAGTAGATGGATTGGAAGATAATAAGAAATAGGGAAAAGAGGTAGAACAGGGGATGCTCTGGCCATCACAGTAACACCGGAAATGGAGAAGCTCGGAAAGGTGTGTGGAGGTTAGAATTAACATCACTTAGTCACCAGTTGTGTGTGAGGCGTCTCTTGTTTACAGATTTCTGACTTGCACACTAGACAGTGGGGTCATCCCCTCAGCTATGAGGGACTGCGTCTAGAGACAACAGCTTGGGAAAAACGAATGCTCTTTAGACAATAATGCATTTTATTCAGTAGATCCCTCAGCACTGATTCACCCAGACCTGGGATGATAACTCAGTGCATGAGATGCACACTGGATTTGTGAGCTTTACTTGCTTGGGAGGCATTTTAACAACCCCTGCAGGGTCAGCGGCCACCTCAAATCTTGTAAAGAGAGGAGTTGAGTGAGCTCCCTTCGATTCTGACTTTTGTCTACTTAGCAGAGGTCAGTAGGCAGAACAGCAGCCATGAATTTCTCACCACGTGGATGAGGAACTTACCAGCCTGCCCCTGTCTGTCTTCCTCTGTCCCTTTGGAGGGCTGCATCCTTGCTCACTCCAGGCAGGTGCATGGGGGTGGGGGTTGGAACGTGCAAACACTGGTCATGAGCACCCTCATCTCTGACAGTCAGTGATGGACGGATGGAAACCTATGCTCCTGGACCCAGCAAGACACAAACCACCCACACAAATCTCCAGAATCTCTAGTAAAAACAACGTGCTTTCATTCCAAACTTCATTTCTATTCTTTAGGTTTCATGACATTCATTCCGGCAACATAAAGATTCCCAAGCAAAACTGTATGTATAAACCACACTGTCTTGGGGCAAAGGAGAAGAGAAAGAGAGATGGTTGTGATTCTCTGGGGAATATGAAGATGGTTTCAAAACAGCATTTTTAAAGCACATACCTGTCTCAGGAGGTGCCTGAGTACTTTTGTTACAGAGTCCGAGCTCCATCTGCTCACCACACTGGGCCAATACATCAGGAGATGAGGTATTGGGACAGGGAATAAAGACTTTATTCGGGAAGCTAGCAGACTGAAAAGATAATGGAACAGTCATCTACAGAACTACATCTGGCTCCTACAGAACCATCTTGTTAGTATCTGGATGCTAACTTCTTTTATGGAACAAAGAAGGAGGGAGATGAAAAGGTAAAGTTGATAGGTCAGAAGATGTTGCAAAAATCTCCTGGTTTTGACCAGATTCTGGGAGGGCATCTATTAATTTCTTCTTTCCTGCAGCCATTCACGAGTGGATCTGATCAGGATGTTTCCTGTGACCTAAACAAAGGCATTTGAGGTTCATGCTTAGTCATGGGAAGCAGGGTTCCCAGAGATGGGCCATTATGAACTCTTTAAGTTATAGGCAATATTCCTTTAGTGACTAACCTGTAGCAAACGTGATAGAATACAAAGATTCAAGTGAAATAAACAGATCCAATATGAAGTCAGATTTATTCTTCCCTATTGCACTTTGTATCATTTTTCCTTCATCTTCCCTGTCCCCCTTCCTCTCAACTTCCTTAAAAAAGAAATTACTGGAGTATAGTTGGCTGTACAGTGTTGCGTTAGTTTCTGCTGTATAGCAAAGTGAATCAGTTATACATACACATGTATTCCCTCCTTTTTGGATTTCCTTCCCCCTTAGGTAACCACAGACCATTGAGTAGAGTTCCCTGTGCTATACAGTCAGTTCTCATTAGCTATCTATTTTATACATCAGTTGCTTCAGTCGCTCAGTCGTGTCTGACTCTTTGCGACCCCATGGACTGTAGCACACCAAGACTTCCCTGTCCATCACCAACTCCTGGAGTTCACTCAAACTCACATCCTTCGAGTCGGTGATGCCATTCAGCCATCTCATCCCTTGTCATCCTTTTCTCCTCCTGCTTCAATTTTTCACAGTATCAGGATCTTCTCCAGTGAGTCAGTTCTTTGTATCAGGTGGCCAAAGTATTGGAGTTTCATCCTCAGCATCAGTCCTTCCAACGAATATTCAGGACTGATTTCCTTTAGGATGGACTGGTTTGATCTTGCAGTCCAAGGGACCCTCAAGAGTCTTGTCCAACACCACAGTTCAAAAGCATCAATTCTTCAGCGCTCAGCTTTTTTTATGGTTCAACTCTCATATTCATACGTGACTACTAGAAAAACCATAGCTTTGACTATATGGACCTTTGTCAGTAAAGTAATATCTCTGCTTTTTAATATGCTGTCTAGATTTGTCCCAGCTTTTATTCCAAGGAACAAGCAACTTTTAATTTCATGGCCGCAGTCACCATCTGCAGCGATTTTATACATAGCAGTGTATTTATGTCAATCCCAATCTCCCAGTTTGTCCCACCCCTCCTTCCTTCCTTGGTGTCCATCCATTTGTTCTCTATATCTGTGTCTCTATTTCTGCTTTGCAAATAGGTTCCTCTGTACCATTTTTCTAGATTATATATATATGTGTTAATATGCACTTTTTTTTCTGACTTATTTCACTCAGTATGGCAGTTTCTATGTCCATCCATGTCTCTGCAAATGGCACAGTTTTCTTTTTATGTCTGAGTAATATTCCCACTATATATATATATATATACACACACACATATATATGTACCACAGCTTCTTTATTCATCCCTGTTGGTGGACTTTGAGCTTGTTTCCGTGTCCTGGCTATTGTAAACAGTGCTGCAATGAATATTACGGTGCATATAGCTTTTGAAACTATCACTTTCTCTGGCTATATGCCCAGGAGTGGGATTGCTGGGTCATAGCTCCATAGTGCTTTCCACAGTGGCTGCATCATTTCCCCAAAGAAGACACACAGACGGCCAAGAGGCACATGAAAAGACGTGCGTCATCACTAATTGCTGCTGCTGCTGCTAAGTCACTCAGTCATGTCCAACCATGTGCGACCCCATAGATGGCAGCCCACCAGGCTCCCCCGTCCCTGGGATTCTCCAGGCAAGAACACTGGAGTGGGTTGCCATTTCCTTCTCCAATGCATGAACGTGAAAAGTGAAAGTGAAGTTGCTCAGTCGTGTCTGACTCTTAGTGACCCCATGGACTGTAGCCCACCAGGCTCCTCCATCTATGGGATTTTTCCAGGCTAGAGTACTGGAGTAGGGTGCCATCACTAATTACTAGAGGAATGCAAATCAAAACTAAAATGAGGTATCACCTCACATCGGTCAGAATGGCCATCACCCAAAAATCTACAAACAGTAAATGCTGGAGAGGGTGTGGAGCAAAGGAACCCTCTTGCACTGTTGGTGGGAATGTAAATTCATACAGTCCCTCTCCTCCTCCTGTCTTCGTCTTCTTTAAATTCACTAAATCCTCAAGGACAAGGTCACTCCTAGGTCCAGAGCACAAGGATGGGTTTCCATCTTTCTCACCATGAAAGTCGTGAGGCCCTGCAGCCACCTCACTGTCCTGCCTCCAGCTCTCTTGTCCCCTCCCTTGCTTCTCACCCACTTCCCTCAGCTCCAGACCCGCTCACCTCCTCCTTGCTCCCCAGACACCCCCACAGAGCTCTGTCTCAGGCCTGCTGCCCTTGCCCATCCCTGCTGCTCTTCTCAACAAGCATGGCAGTTTGCCCACACGTTGGAACGGCCAATCCCCTGGCCACCCTTAACATTCCCGACTCCAATTCCTGCTTTGCTTTCTTCTTCTTCATGGTCTCTATTGCCTCCGTTATACCATATACTTCACTTATTTTCATCCACTGCCAGCCTTTCCTTACCAAAATAAAAGGCAAAGATTTTTGCCACTTTGATTTCCTGCTGTGTCCTCAAGCACATTGCAGCAATGCCTGGCTCTAAAAGGGTGACTATTAAAATTCCCATCCATATTCATACTCATTAGCTACTAAATATTAATTATTAATAGTAATTAATGGATATTCATAGGACAGGGCTGAGAAAGCGGGGACAGTTTCCCCAAGTCACCTATTTAGGAAAATGGCAAGGCTGAGAGTCAAATCCAGATCAGTGGCTGGCCCGTGATCAATGACCTTTTCAGTGCTGGGTGGTTTCCTTTCTCTCTGAATAGCCAGCTCCATAATTTCCTATATTCAGGGAGTGGTTTCTGCACGGGGGGTCCTGCTATCTAGACTGCATGGTGGTCAGGGATCTGATTGAGAGAATCAATGAAAGGAGAGAAGGGTGCTCAGCAGCCAGCCTGCAGTGGTCTGTGTGCTTCCAGGAGTTCAACACAGGTGCCTTGGGAGACTGCTGGAAACCTTCCCGACACCCAGGCTGGATGGCCGTACCCAGACCCTGGGAAAACCCGTGCCACGTGCGAGCCAGCCAAGGGTTCCACTTTGACTGCAGGCACAGATATCTAACTAGAGTTTGCTGTTTATTCACAAAAGCTGCTTTGCCATTCGGAAAGAGGAATTAATCAAAATACTTCAAATGATGCACCTTGAAAAAGGTCACCCCTTTATCATGATTGCATTTCCATATTTGTTCTCTGTTAGTCTGCTGTGTGTGAGTGTGTGTGTGATGCTTTAAAAACACTGGTCTGCTCAGACCCACCCTTGGTGGTGGGATGTGTTGGAATCTGTTCAGAGGACGTGCTGGAAGTATCATCGAGCTGTATTTAGGTGCAGCTTGATGGACTACACGTGGCCTACATTTCTGTCATATCTGTTCGAGCAGAGTGCTTCCTGACCTTTGCAGCTCACAGGGAGCCTTGGAGAGCCGCGCTGGGCTCCTCTCCCTGCTTCCTTACCTGCCAGGCACCAAGGATTAAAGGTCATGGGCTGGAAGCATGTGATTATGCTGCCCCAGGAACTGGTGCTCGCCCCTGGAGACCATTAGAATGTGATTCATTTCTTCACTCTTTCTTCTCAAGTATTAACAAAGTCAACAGAAAAGGCTTTTCTTCCCCACCAGGACTTGCCAGCCCTGGATGAGAGCAGTCAGCATGAATTTTAATCAGAGAGTCTGTTTTCCAGCCCTGAATTTGCCATAATCAATTTCTTTTTGTCTATTAATTGAAAGCGAATATGTGTAGGATTTGACAACGGATGGATCTGGCCGCCTGGATGCCCGCTGGCTCACATTCTGGGCTGAGAAGGCGTGTGCCTCGCCACAGAGGCCGAGCTTATGTAAGAGGTCTGTTAGAAGACGGTTGTCTCTTGTTAAAGCGATTCACCCTGTGGCTCTTTAAATGGGTCAGCCAGTGCTGTAAATTAATTTACACAAAAGGGAGTCACATTTTCTCCTTATTTATTTTTATTCTTTTAGTAATGAATCTGTGCAAGGGGTGAGATGCATGGGATCTCCTTACCCGAATCTTTCTTTTTACTGTGTCTTGGGGATTTCCAGCTACTCTACCCTGCTTACCTTTTCTGGGAGTGTGAATGTCATGGTGCAAAGACCATGCCCACCTGGGTGACTCTGCCTGGGTCCTGTGACTCCTTGCTGTGATCAGAAGTGCCCCGGAGGGATGGCATTTGAATGGGGACACATAGATCTTTTTTGTTTGTTTGGCTGAGATTTAGTGAGGGCATGTCAGTGTTTCCGAGGATTACTGGAACCAGAGCAAATCATCCCTTTGTTGTTCTCTTCTGACTTGATATTCTGTAACATTTTTCCTCCCACTTACTGACTGTATTAATTTTGCTGTTCTGTTGCTAAGCTGTGAGCGACCCCATGGACTGTAGCCCACCAGGCTCCTCTGTCCATGGGATTCTCCAGGCCAGAATACTGGCACGGGTTTCCATTCCCTTCTCCAGGGGATCTTCCCAACCCAGGGATCAAACCGGGGTCTCCTGCATTGCAGGCAGATTTTTTACCATCTGAGCCCCCAGGGAAGCCCCCAGTTACTAACAGTTTGCTATGACTGCTGTAACAAGGTACCACAGATGAGCGGCTTCAACAGCTGCGATTGATTGCCTCCAAGTTCGGGTGGCCAGAGGTCCTAGATCAAGGTGTTGGAAGGACCCTATGAGGGTGCTAGGAAAAGATATGTTCCAGCACTCTCTCCTAGCTTTGGCTTGTTCCTTGGATTATAGGAGCATAATTTCAGTTTCCACATGGCATTATCTCCGTATCTTTGTCCAAATTTCCCCTGTTTCTAAGCATACTGGTCATACTGGAATTGAGGCCCTTCCTACTGCAGGGTTACCTTAACTTATTACAACTGCAATGACTACTTGCAAATAAGGCCACATTCTAAGCTACTGGAGGTTAGAACTTCAACATACAAATTGTAAGGGGAGCGGGTGGGGGCACAATTCTGTTCATAACACCGGCCACTAGTTATCTGTTTTTCCTTAATGAATCACTGCTAACCTTGTTGCCTTATAAGAATCCAGGCGTGGTTTACCTGGGTTTTCTGGTTTTCTCCTAAGACTTCCATCAAGGCTTCACTAGTGATGCATCAGCTTTCACGTGGTTGTGGGCAGGATCTAACTGCTTGTGAATTGTCGAGATAAAGATTTCTATTCCTCACCAAATACTCACCAGAGGCATTTCTGGTCATGAGCAGCTCATAACCATCTGAATAAGAAAGCAAGAGGATGAGAGAGCTTGTGAGGGGAAACGGAAACCACAGTCTTTTCATAGCCTAGTCTTGCAGTAAGGCTGTACATGTCCTATATACTGGGCTTCCTGGTGGCTCAGTGGTAAAGAAGCTGCCTGCAATGCAGGATGACACAGGAGATGCAGGTTCAATCCCTGGGTCAGAAAGATCCCCTGGAGGAGGGCGTAGCAGCCTACTCCAGTATTCTTGCCTGGAGAATCCCATGGACAGAGGAGCCTGATAGGCTATAGTCCATAGGGTTGCAAAGACTTGGACACAACCAACGTGACTGAGCACACATGCATGCCCATCCTATTTGCTAGAATCAAGTCACCAGATTGAGCCCACACTCAAGGTAGGGGCTTCATACATGGCATTGGTACCAGAAGGTGGGGACCTTTGGAAGCTGCTCTCCATGGTCTGTTCTCTGAGTCATCCTCCTTTTTCATGAAATCTAACTTCCTGGGTAGTTCAGGTGGCAAAGTTCGATCCCTGATTAGGGAAAATCCCTTGGAGAAGGGCATTGTGAACCACTCCAGTACTCTCGCCTTGAGCATTCCATGGACAGAGGAGACTGGTGGGCTACAGTCCATGGACTCTCAAAGAGTTGGACATGACTGAGAAACTCACACACACACACACACACACACACACAATGCATGCTTGCCCCTGAATAGTTTTCCTGGCCCGCTTCTTATGAGTAGAATTTCTGGGTTCTGATGGCCCCTTCCCATTTTGTACTGTGTCTACTTCTTTTAATCCAAAATGACAGTATTTCTGCTAATATCATTTTCTCAAAAATACTGAAACTTCTGTAAATCTTATAGGGGTTCAGGAACTGAAGAGCCTCTTGATTAAAGTGAAAGAGGAGAGTGAAAAAGCTGGCTTAAAACTTAACATTCAAAAAATGAAGATCAAGGCATCCAATCCCATTACTTACTGGCACATAGATGGGGAAACAATGGAAACAGTGACAGACTTTATTTTCTTAGGCTCCAAAATCACTGCAGTTGGTGACTGCAGACATGAAATTAAAAGATGCTTGCTCCTTGGAAGAAAAGCTATGACCAACCTAGATAGCATATTAAAAAGCAGAGACATTACTTTACTGACAAAGGTCCATATAGTCAAAGCTATGGTTTTTCCAGTAGTCATGTATGCATGTGAGAGTTGGACCATAAAGCTGAACACCAAAGAACTGATGCTTTTGAACTATGGTGTTGGAGAAGACTCTTGAGAGTCCTTTGAATTACAAGGAGATCAAACCAGTCGATCCTAAAGGAAATCAACCCTGAATATTCATTGGAAGGACTGATGTTGAAGCTAAAGCTCCAATACTTTGGCCACCTGATGCGAAGAACTGACTCATTGGAAAAGACCCTGATGCTGGGAAAGATTGAAGGTGGGAAGAGAAGGGGACGACAGAGGATGAGATGGTTGGATGGCATCACTGACTCGATGGACATTAGTTTGAGCAAGCTCTGGGAGTTGGTGATGGACAGGGAAGTCTGGCGTGCTGCAGTCCATGGGGTCGCAAAGAGTCAGATATGACTGAGCGACTGAACTGAACTGTAGGGGTTCATTGTACTAGAATAATGTCACACCTACAAATCTCTCTGAGAAAAGTCTTTCTCTAGCTTTGGGTCCTGTTGAAAAATCATTAGGACAATCTGTAAGACACACCTTCAGTCTCTTTTAAGGCTGCTGGGCTGGACCCAGCAACAGCTCATTCTTTGATCTTTTTGGAGTCTTAACCCAGTGTTATGCGGGTCTCCTTCAGCCCTGTGTCTTGACCACATTTTTCTGACAGTGCTTAGAAATCGTTTCTTAATTTTAGCATCTTTTTCTGTCCAGAGACACTGAGAATTTTCAAAGTCATCTGGTCTGGGTTTCTTTTCATTTAACAGTTCTTCCTTCAGTTTCTCACTCTCGGGGTTCCCCATAAGCAGCAAGATGAAGCCAGGTGGCACCTTCAGCATAGCTTAAGAATCTCCTCTGCTCAGTCACCAAGTTCATTAGTGCTGGTCAAGACCACCTTATTAGGGAGAAACTATATTTTAGCATCCCTCCCATGCATAATTGTGAAATCCCCCCCCCACACTCCCTGCTCTTCCCTTCCCCTTCCCTCTTGCTTTCTTTGCCCTTTGCAGCCCCTGGCTACTCAGGCCAAGGTTCTCAGCATCCCCAGTCTAACAGACATCTTGTTTCCAATAACTCAAGTCTGCTAGATTCAAGTCCTTGGGCACCTGGAAATCCTTAGTGACAGAGATTCATCATATAAACAAACAACTGATGATGGTGTAGTTGGCTAATATGTTATTCCCATAACACTGTATCAGTTAAAATGTATAACATAGTCTTTAAGAAGCAGTCAAGTTACATTATGCTAAAGCTATAATTCTAATGATTTACATTTAAATAGCTTTTCCCACTCACTTTGTCATTTAAAAGGGTTTTCATTAACCTCCTTATTCCTCACAAATGTCCCATGCAGCAGATGTCTTTTCCCCAGTTTTAGGGTTTGGGCCCCTCTCTGGGGCTCAGGGAGGTCAAGTCATTTTTTATCAGTTACATGATTAAAAACAATTATTGGAGTGTAGTTGATTTGCAATGTTGTGTTAGTTTCAGGTGTACAGCAAAGCGAATCAGTTAATACATGTATCCACTCTTTTTTATGTTCTGTTCCCAGATAGGCCCTTACAGAATGCTGAGTGCCGTTCCCCGTGCTACACAGCAGCTCCTTATTAGTTACGTATTTTACATATTATTGTTGTTGTTCAGTCTCTAAGTCTATCCAACTCTTTGCAAACCCATGAAGTGCAGCATGCCAGGCCCTGTCCTCCACTATCTCCTGATAATTTGCTCAAATTCATATCCATTGAGTCAGTGATGCTATCTAGCCATCTCTTCCTCTGCCACCCGCTTCTTTTGCCTTCAATCTTTCCTAGCATCAGAGTCTTTTCCAATAAGTCAGCTCCTTCCATCAAGTGGCCAAAGTATTGGAGCTTCAGCTTCAGCATCAGTCCTTCCAGGGAGTATTCAGGGTTGATTTCCTTTATGATTGACTGGTTTGATTTCCTTGTAGTCCAAAGGGTTCTCAAGAGTCTTCTCCAGCACCACGATTCAGAAGCATCAGTTTTTCAGAGCTCAGCCTTCTTTATGGCCAACTCTCACATCTGTGAGTGACTACTGGTAAAAGCATAGCTTTGACTATATGCACCTTTGTTTGCAAAGTTATGACTCTGCTTTTTAATACACTGCCTAGGTTTCTCATAGCTTTCCTTTCAAGAAACAAGTGTGTTTTAATATCATGGCTGCAGTCATCATCTGTAGTGATTTGGGGGTCCCAGGAAATAACATGTGTCACTGCTTATACTTTTCCTGCTTCTATTTGCCATGAAGTAATTAGACTGGATGCCATGATCTTGGTTTTTTCTTTTTTTAAGGTTGAGTTTCAAGCCAGGTTTTTGACTCTTTTCTTTCACCCTCATCAAGAGGCTCTTTAGTTCTTCTGTACTTTCTGCCATTAGAGTAGTATATCTACATATCTGAGTTTGTTGATATTTCTCCCAATAAATTTGATTCCAGCTTGTGATCATCCAGCCCAGCATATTGCATGATGTACTCTGCACAGAAGTTAAAAAAGCAGGGTGACAATATACAGCCTTGTCTTCCTCTTTTCCCAATTTTGAACCAGTCAGTTATTCCAGGTCCAGTTCTAACTATTGCTTCTTGACCAATGTACGGCAGTTTCTTAGGAGACAGGTAAGGAGAATCCCAGGGACAGGGGAGCCTGGTGGGCTGCCGTCTCTGGGGTCGCACAGAGTTGGACATGACTGAAGTAATTTAGCAGCAGCAGCAGCAGCAGCAAGTGGTCTAGTACTCTCAGCTCTTTATGAATTTTCCACCGTTTGTTGTGATCCACACATTAAAGGCTTTTGAGTAGTCAATGAAGCAGAAGCAAATGTTTTTCTGAAACTCCCTTGCTTTCTCCATGATCCAACAAATGTTGACAGTCTGATCTCTTGCTTCTCTGCCTTTTCTAAACCCAGCTGGTACATCTGGAAGTTCTCAGTTCACGTACTACTGAAGCCCAGCTTGAAGGATTTTGAGCAGAACCTTGCTAGCATGTGAAATGAGCGCAGCTGTGCAGTAGGTTGAACATTCTTTAACATTGCCCTTTTTTGAGATAGGAATGAAAGCTGACCTTTTCCAGTCCTGGGGCCACTGCTGAGTTTTCCAGATTTGTTGACATATAGTCCTGTGTCTATGTCGATGCCAATCTTTCCATTTATCCCTCCTTCGCCTTCACCACCTGGTAACAACAAGTTTGTTCCCTACATCTGCAACTCTATTTCTGTTTTGTAGATAAGTTCAATTGTGCCTCGTTTTTTTAGATTCTACATATTAGTGATATTATATGATATTTGTCTTTCTCTATTAGACTTACTTCACTCAGTATGACAATTTCTAGATCCATCTATGTTGTCGCAAATGCCATTATTTTGTTCTCTCTCTGAATAATATTCCATTGTACACATGTACCACATCTTCACTGTCCACTCACCTGTTGATGGACATTTCGATTGTTTCCAATTCCTGACTATTGTAAATAGTGTTTCTATGGACATTAGGGTGCATGTATCCACTCCAGCACATGTCCAGAAAAGGGACTGCTAGATCATGTGACAGGTCTATTTTTAGTTTTTTTATTAAACCTCCATACTTTTCTCCCTAGTGGCTGTACCAGTTTACATTCCCATCAGCAGTGTAGGAGGGTTCCCTTCTCCCTACATCCTTCCAGCATTTATTGTTTGTAGATTGCTTGATGATAGCCATTCTGACCAGTGTGAGGTCACACTTCGTTGTAGTTTGATTTGCATTTCTCTAATAATTATTGATGTTGAGCATTTGCCTCATGTGCTTTTTAGTCATCTGTATGTCTCTGGTGCTGGGAGGGATTGGGGGCAGGAGGAGAAGAGGACGACAGAGGATGAGATGGCTGGATGGCATCACTGACTCGATGGACGTGAGTCTGAGTGAACTCTGGGAGTTGGTGATGGACAGGGAGGCCTGGCGTGCTGCGATTCATGGGGTCTCAAAGAGTCGGACACGACTGAGCGACTAAACTGAACTGAACTGATGTCTTCTTTGGAGAAATGTCTATTTAGATCATCTTTCTAGAGTCATTTAGAGTGAGGAATCCGGGTGAATAACTTTACTAGGATGGCCTCTAATTTTGGCTGATTTGTCTCTGTGTCATTGAGCTTCCCTATCACCAACGCTGCAGGCACCACCGCCTTCTGCTTGTGTGTGTTTTGCTTTGTTTTGGTCCAGACCTGAGTGCCCTAGAGAGGTGCTATCAGAGTTCCCAGAGGCTCTCCATGAGCACATGCTGGCTTTCTTGGTCCTCTTCTTCAGCCTGTCTGCACATTTCTAAGCTAGAGTTTGGCTCCTTTGGAAATGTCCTGACAATTTCAGAAGTGAATTTGGGCATCTGCTGAAAGATTTGGCTGTCTCTGTAGCTGATGCTGATTAGCAAATAAACTCTGAGTGTGAAGGGAAAATAAATTGAAAAGGAAAGGAAAAAGTATAGAAGCCTCTGTATCTGTGGATTTGTCATTTTGGAGTTTGTGGTCATTAAGATGGGGCTGACAGAAAACTGCTGAACTTGGAACTGGGTGACTTAAGGGCTGCACCTATCTGCACTGCAGTGACCTTGGCCCAGGATTCCAGCATGACGGAGGTGAAAGGGCCTAGAGAACCAGTCTGTCCATCTCTTAATTGAGTCGTTGAGAAAGCTGAGGCTTGGGGAAAGGACGCTATATTTGCAGTGTAGATATTGAGTGCTAAATCCAGGCCCAGATCTTAATTTAATGTCTTTTCGGAGGTCACTCATTCCATCATGCCATGGTTTGGTGTTTTGATAAGAATATAAGAATCGCCAAGTAACTTCTTATAAAAATTGCATTGTTATGCTCTTCCAGCAGGCAGGCTTGAGTTCCAGAGTCCTCTGTGACCCCATATTGCCTCCATCAGCATCCTTCTCTCCTTCTTCATCCTGGCAGCTCCCCTCCTGCAAGCTGGCTACGTACCAGCCCACCATCCTTCCCGGTTACCCGCTCAGCAATGTGCCTCACGAGGCCTTGCTTCTCAATTTTTTATTTTTGCTTTTTGGGAGCTTTTTGTTTGTTAATTTATTTTATCGGGGTAGAGTTTCTTTGCAATGTTGTGTTAGCGTCTGCTGTACAACAAAGTGCATTGGCTGTATGTGCACATATAGCCCCACTCTCTTGGACGCACTGAGGAAATGAACCTTAAGTTTTACTCAGTTTTACTTATTTTGCATTTGAATACCACATGTTTATACTGGGTACCATGGTGGGCAGCGTAGTCTAGATCATTAAGCTTTTTGCTGTTGTTGTTGTTGCAGGAGAGGATGTTGAGAACCCATGAAATATTAGCATTCCCCCTACCCCAGTATCTCTATGCCATACTCCATGGTTTCCCATGACCTTTCACTACTCTAGAAACACACAGAACCAGAGCCGCCCTTGGCTTCTATTGTAGAAAGCATATTTCTCTTCAACACCCTGTCTCTGTTCCTGTCTGTTATGTAAGATACAGTTATTGACTTAGCTTAAAGCAGTGCTCATGTAGCAGAGTAAGTAATACTAATACCAACAGTGAGAGCTCAGCGATCATAAGAGAGGACATTTACTTATTGCTCCGTGTGCACGAGGTACATAATACTTCCACGTGTTAACTGATTTAGTCTTTTTTATTAATAGATTTTAAAAATTGGTATGTTTTTTCATTTTTAGGCTATACCACACAGCATATGGGAATCTTAGTTCCCCAGCCAGGGATTGAACCTATATCCCTGCATTGGAAGCATGGCATCTTAACCACTGAGCCACCAGGGAATTCCCGTCTCATTTAATCTTGAAGCAGTCTCACGAGCTATTATGAATATTATGTCATTCCCATCTTAAGGATCAGGAAACAGAGGTAAAGGCCATGGGTGTCATGAGTGTCCAGTCTGGAGTGTGAGGTCCAGCATGTGATGGCAGAGCTCTCTCTCTCTCATAACCACAGAGCTGCCTCGACCTTATGCACCACCGCAGAGAAGCTCCCAGCCCGCCCCCTGCCCCTGCCTGGGGCCCAGCCCACATGGAGACAGGGCTGGGCTCTGCCCACTAAACCAGAAGCAGAGCCGGGTAGGTGTGCTGCTGCAGCACTGCAGCATGCTTCTGGCACTGGTTGCCTGGAGTCTGCAAAGCCTTCAGGAGGTGAGGATGTAATCTTCCATCAGACCACCCTCCCTGTAGGCCCCAACTGCAAGACTGGGGATCCCCAGGCTTCCTGCACTTCTGACCAGGTGTCTACAACTTCCAGGGCCCCTACCTCTCCCTCAGGTTAGACAGTTCACTAGAGGGAACTGCAGATCTCAAGATAACACTGCTGCTGCTAAGTCGCTTCAGTCGTGTCCGACTCTGTGCGACCCCATAGATGGCAGCCCACCAGACTCCTCCATCCCTGGGATTCTCCAGGCAAGAACACTGGAGTGGGCTTCCATTTCCTTCTCCACAAGATAGCACTGGATTTATAATTACAGTTTAATTATAAAGCAGGGGTCCCCAGCCTCCAAGATCTAATGCCTGATCATCTGAAGTGGAGCTGATGTAATAATACTAGAAATAAAGTGTACAATAAATGTAATGCCCTTGAAGTATCCTGAAACCACCCCCCTCCCCCATGGTCCATGGGAAACTTGTCTTCCATCAGACCAGTTCCTAGAGCCAAAGAGTTTGGGGGCCTTTGTAAAGCATAGAAATCAGGCCCAGACAAGACGCACCGGGTAAGGTCTATGTGCTCCCAGGCGCAGAGCTCTTGCGCCCTCTCATTGTGGAATCAGGGGCACCACCCACCGTCCTGGCACACTGATGTATTCACAGGATAACAAGGAAGCTTAACTAAGCTTCAGTGTCCAAAGTTTTTATCGGGGCTTCGATTTTTTTCAGTGTGATGGACTGAATCATCTGCCACATCACTGACCTCGGTCTCCAGCCACCCTCCCTTCCCCTGGGGTCAGAGTAATAGCATTTGGCTGAAAGCCCCACCTCTCTAATCTGCTGGCTAGTCTATCTGGCATGGCCAGCCCCCACCCTGAATTTATCCTGGGACTTACCAGGCATCACCTTGTTAGCATACACTGTCAGAAAGTGAGAGTCACTCAGTTGTGTCTGGCTCTTTGCGACCCCACGGAATTCTCCAGGCCTCGGAATTCTCCAGGCCAGAATACTGGAGCTACCCAAGCTGTTCCCTTCTCCAACACTATCAGAGCCCGGCCTGAATAACAAAGATACTCCTATCGGTTGGGAAATTCTAAGGGCTCAGGACCTCCACCCAAGAATCCAGGACAAAAAATCTGCTAAATTTTTTATTATATAGCAGCTACATCAAAAGTGTCTCTTTCAGCTGACTAAGATCAAGGATAAGGACCTTTGAATTTCTAAATTTTAGTGGTTACTGGACACATTATGTTACCTCATTTTTCTTATCTATTAGTGATTTTTTTGGCAGTGCGTGCACTGAGACTAAACAAAATTAAAAATGCGGTCCATGAATGTCCAAGTAGTAGCAGTTGGTGTTGGAGTTTAAAAACCAAGTTTCCTAATTTTAAATCAGAAGTCCCTTGCATCTGTAAAAAGAGGAGTAGAAGAAGATAAAAATAGAGATATGCTCTGAATTCTTAATTGTGTTTCTTATCTAAAAATGCAGCATGGAAGCAAACTTGGCTAAGGTGGGTCAGAAAAGGAGCAATGTGAGAATCTTAGAGTGAGGCTCCATTCCCTGGGAGATGATTGATTCTCTCGCCAGTTTTTCTTCCTGGGTTTATTTGGAGAAGCTGATGCATTAATAAAGCCTGTGTCAGGCCTTATCCCAAGCACTGAAAATATAGAAAGAGTCCTGGGCTTCTTTGCCGGGTGGGCAGAAAGTGTAGGAAAGTTGGCCATAGGATGTAGTTAGGAAAACAGTAGCGGAGGGACTTCCCTGGTGGTCCAGTGGTTAGGAATCTGCCTTTCAATACAGAGGACATGGGTTCAATCCCTGACTGGGGAACTAAGATCCCACGTGCTGCAGAGCAAAAGCCCACGCACTGCAACTCCTAAAGCCTGGGCACCACAACTACAGAGTCCATGCGGAGCCACGAAAGAGCCCCTTTGATGCAACGAAGATCCCGCGTGCTGCAACTAAGACTCAGTGCAGCCAAATAAATAAATCAGCTGGTTAACTACTTTATTCCATCTGCAACCTTAATTAAAAAAAAAAAAATAGAGGAACACGCTTAGGATGGGCAGCTAATCAGGATGGGACTGGGGTAAGAGGGAGTCAGCAAAGATCTCCTGAGGGAGCTAAAGTAGGAGCCAGGGCTTAGAAACAGAGATTTACAAAGCCTACAGTGTATCTGGAAATGATACTGGAATCTCTTGCTTCAAACTGGGAGGCGGATGGGTCCTGGTGATGCCCTGAACCTAAAGCTTTGCAGGATCATTGCTCTGTTAGCATCTGCCCTAGCTATAGCTGGACCCCCAGCATCAGAGGAATGGGGGTGCGAGGGTAGCAGACCTCAAGAATGCTGAGGGTATATGGGGGTGCTTCAGGGTCCATGGAGCTTCTTATCTGTACTATGAGGACTTTGGACTTCCCTGGGGTCTCTTCTGCCTCTAACATCTTGTAATCTTGATGAAAAATGTTTTGCAAAGTAAATGAATAAAGTAAACAAGATTATAAAGAGAATATTTGCCTTCTTAAGGGGATAAATCGTTCTCAAACACATCAGGAGCCTTCATTTGCATATAAACAATGCAAATTCTGTATAAGCAGAGGAGGCTTGTTTTCTTAGGTGTTGTGGTAAGTTAATTACAGATCGGTCTTTTCAATTTTGTTACTCTAAGTATAATAGGAAGTGGAAGAGCTGCATTCATTTTAAATACTGTTTACTTCAGAATAGTCGCAGTTCCTTGAATGTTCAGACTATCTGCATTTTCTCTGAATTAGCCTGAATCTTTGTAAGTTATTTCTATATTTAATGGATTATAAAATATATGAGATTTGCTTTTCTAAGAAGGTTTGGAGAAGTTCCCCTTGCATAGCCCAGCTGAACCTTATCCACTCTCAGTCATCGTGGGTTGACTCAGGACACCAACAAAGTTTATGCAACCTGTTAGGATGCAAAGCCCTTTTAACTTCCAGTGTCTTGTGGTCTTTCTATATCTTTCTCCCCTTATAACTTTGAGTGCCCCTGTATCAATCAGACTACATAGACTTCCACTAATAATAACACATTGCAAATATTTTATGTATTTAGACAAGTTTTGAGGATCATGGAGATAGCATCATGCACAGAACAACACTGTCTTCCTTGTCTACTCTCTCTGCCTCATCTCCTTCCCCCTTCCCCCTTACCTTCTTTATCTCCTCGCCCTTTTCCCCCACCCCTCTTATTCCCTCCATTCACCCCTCACAGAAGCAAAGCACACTGCACCCCTTGCCTTGGGTGTAGCAGTTTACCAATCACTTTCTGTAGCTTGGACATTTTCTTGGGGTTCTATTCTCTGCTCCTGAGAGGCAGCTCAGAAGTTTCCAAATCCATTTATTTTGTTACAGCTTGTCAGGGTTATTTTCTGAAAGGATATCATGAGAAAATATGCTTCTACTAAGCAGGATGAGAGCACGTGACATGGATGAGCTCCCTGGAGGAAGAAAGACACTGTGGCAGCACATGGGAGCCTGGCAGGTTCGGAGACCTCAAGCAGGTCTCTGTGGTCAGGGTTTCGCGTGGTCATGAAGGTGACCAACAAAAAGATGGAGATGCAGGAGAAGGCGGTGGTCACATCACAGAGGACTTTTGTGATTGTATTTTCTTCCGGTAGGTGATGGGAACCTAGGCCTAGTATGATTGCAGTGCGAGGAGACAGCAGGGTGGTTGCAAAACTTACCAGATAGAAGATGGTGCAGTGTCAAGGCCCAGAAATAGGGCAGGGGCAGCGGATGCAGAGCAAATAACCCTTGGGAGAGCGAAACGAAGCCAGTCAGGTTTACGGTTGATTGGTTATGGGGTGTGGGAGAGGAAGAAACAGGTCAGGAAAAACTCTTGAATTTCTACTGTGGATTCAAGTTAGAAAATGTAGGGAAAGAAAGACTAGAGATTGCTGATGTTCAATTATGGAAACATAATTCAATCTGGTTTATTGTTGTCACTGTCTTAACACCTCGGACAAAGATAGCAAGCCCTTGGAAGTCCTTTTAGGCACAGGCAGTGGGTTGAATAAGTTCAAAGTCAGCGACTGTCCGGAAACGTGTCTGTGGAAGATTTTGGAACATAACTCCTCATCTGATGGATCCTGGGCATATCATTTCAGATAAGACATGGCTTAGAGCTTCATGGTTCATGTCACTGCTAACTGCTGCCTGGCTGTCAGAAACTGGGCTTAATCAGAACTGAGGATGTTCTGTTTTGCTTTTTGATTGGTTTATCAAACTGTAAATTCAGCCTGGGGGTAATGATTCATTTCATTTTCCCTTACTCACCACTTTAAACGCACTTGGTCTGAACGCTTTCTCTACTTCTCTCTCTCACCTTGATAATATCTAAGAAAACTGTGTACATTTCTGGTCATTTTCAATGGTGAGAACAGTTTAATTTCAGCATTTAAGACTCCTTTTCAGGTATTAAGTCTTTATCAGACAGCATTATACTTCTGTCTCACAGCCCATTCAGAGCATCCTTACTCTCTGGACCTGTCAGGTCAGATGGGTGAATGGGGTGATTAGTGGAAAGAAAAGCTTTTTACCAACTGGACCTGCACATGTGACTCTTCTCTGACTGGGACTTTGAAATCCAACACCTGTTTTTAAGGCCATCCCATCTCTTTTTAGGGCTTCCCTTGTGGCTCAGACAGCAAAGAAACCACCTGCAGTATAGGAGACTTGATTTTGATCCCTGGGTCAGGAAGATCCCTTGGAGCAAGGAATGGCAACCTACTCCAGTATTCTGGCCCAGAGAATCCTACAGACAGAGGAGCCTGGTGGGCTACAGTCCATAGGGTTGCAAAGAGTTGGGCACGAGTGACTAAGCATGCTCGTACACGTCCCTTTTGGGGGCAGGAACTCCAACAGGACTGGGGATCGTGGAAACCGCACTGTGTACTGATGTGGAAACTTCTCTTGAAAATCAGAGATACCCATCACAAATTGTTCTAAGCTTTTCTCATTGCATTCTAAAATCCCAAGAAAAGTCCCAGTAACCTTTAATTACAGGGTCGTATTTTTTAGATAATGAAAGAAAAGATCACATTGTCATCATTTTTACCATGATACAAGTCGAAAATAAAGTGAGTTCTGTTTGATTGGTATGAATACAATGCAACTGAAATTGTCTCTTCAAACAGAATCACGTTGAAGACTGAAAACAAAGACCATCCCTGCCCACAAATGGAAGCTATGTACTGAATTCTTTTTTTTCTCCTATGCCTTTCTTCAATTTTCTATTTAAGGAAATTTCTGAAAATACATGAATTATGCAGCTTATCTCTCAGATGAGAAAGAATTTTCTTCTTGGATTGGATGGCTGCGTATTTATTAATAGCAGTAAAATTTTCCATGTTCTTTTGTATCAGATGGGATGCTGACTAAACTACGAAGGAGGCTTTCCAGCAATAATAACAGTAACGGCTGAATAATTATAAAAGCTGTATGGAATTGGAAGGCATTTTAATTTGTCATTACTTCTGTGTGTTTAGGAAGGATCTGAATAATTATTCTGCCCATAAAATAGAAGAGTGCACTATTTTTCCTCATTATGGGATTATGTTCTTAGTATAACACTTTTACTATAAGTTTAAAAAAAAAACAAAAAACCAAAACCTCTCTTGTGGTTTCTTCTAAACGATGTAATCAGGATTGAAGTCTGCTCAGCTAGGAATATATTTGATCTTCTTACTATTATGTGGACATGCTGCACTTCAAACTCATTTTCATTTGAAAAGTGTTCATCTTTGCAGTTTTTAAAAATGCGATTATACTTGTTTGCTTAGTGAGAACTTCCAACCTCTATGTCACATTAATTCAGGAAGATGACAAGAACTGTAGAATTTCCTTAGGTCATGACCGGATGGTAGCAGACACTGAATGTGAGATTCTAAAACAGGCTCTTTCTTTTTATAACAACTATTAAAAAGCATCTGTGGTTACCAGGGTCATTCCAAGGCAAAATTTCAAACCCCCACCCCACCAAATGCAAGTAGTCTCCATTTTCTTTTGGTCTACATTATCCCAAGAGCATTTAATTCTTATTCAGATCCTAAGAATACTCTATGACAACACTGTTTTTTGGAAAATAAAATTTCAAGATATGCTGTGTGCTTCTAGGTGAGTAGAAGAATTTTCCTTTGTGGTGTGTGTGTTTTCATTTATCAGATTTCCGCTAAGATATTTAGATCTCAGTGTTGAACAGGAAAATCTGTGCAATGATTCTGACCTACTCTAGCACATTGTCTAGCATCTAAGAGTCGGACACGACTGGGCAACTTCACTTTCACTTTTCACTTTCATGCACTGGAGAAGGAAATGGCAACCCACTCCCGTATTCTTGCCTGGAGAATCCCAGGGACAGGGGAGCCTGGTAGGCTGCCACCTATGGGGTCGCACAGAGTCGATCACGACTGAAGCAACTTAGCAGAACTTAGCAGCACATTGTCACCCTCGGTCCTAAAATATAGCCTTAGGGTAAATGGAGATTGTTAAAAGATACAACTCGGCAGGCTGATTGCAGACAGAAGAAACCTTCCTCAGTGTAAGAAAAATCCCTTTCACATCTTGTCAACAAGCTCTTTCCAAAAGCTCTTTCAAAACTTAAACCTTTGATTTTGATCTTTCCCAGGATTCGACTCCCCGCCTTGGCAGCTGATGGCTGTTCTGGTAACTTAGCCAAGTTTAGTCTTACTGCTCTCACCTTTAAAATGGGGAGAAATGACACTCACGTTAAAGGTGGTTGAGGGGATTACATTATAACGTAAAATTAGTGTGGGCTTCCCTGATGTGTTCCCTGGTGGCTCAGAGGATAAAGCATCTGCCTGCCATGTGGGAGACCTGCATTCAATCCCTGGGTTGGGAAGATTCCCTGGAGAAGGAAATGGCAACCCACTCCAGTGTTCTTGCCTGGAGAATTCCATGGACAGAGGAGCCTGGTGGGCTACAGTCCACGGGGTCGCAAAGAGTCAGACACGACTGAGCGAGTTCACTTCACTCCCTGATGGGCCAGGGTTTAAGACGCTGGGCTTGTACTGTAGGTGGTGTGGGGTTCCACTCCTAGCTCCGGAAGTTCCACATGCTGCCCCCACCAATGCAGCTAATAATAATAATAATAATAAATGTGGAAATTTTGTCACGTGGTAGGAATGTAATATATGGAGGCATCTTTTTACCACAAAGAACAAAGACTAAAAACCTGTTTAAAAGTTGGTTATCTATTTGCTTTCAATCAATACTTTTTGAGAGCAAGACCAGAAGCAATGTTTTCCTATTTAACTGAAAATTCCAAATGAACTGAGAAAAGCACTTGTAATTCTTTGAAATCTAAATGCTATAAAATTATTCTTTCCTCCCAAAAGGAGGGCTTTGCAATGAGTGAAACCTGAATCTTACAGATGGGTATTTGCAATACACTGTACATAAGATTCAACTTATTATTTTCATTTTCACAAGAACTTTCAGAATGAATTTGGTGTCTGGTTTGCCAAAGTAGAAATAGAGTTTTTCTTGTGTATACACAGAGGTGACATTGGTAATTGAATTAAGATATACACAGCTTATTGAAAACTTAAACAATTCATTCTATCGATTCATCCTTACTTTAATTTGATGGCTAAAGTGGTGTCGGGGGTGGGAAGAGCTTGAGAGAGAGGGTGGGTGGGGAGAAGATTGAAATATGTAATTATGAAAGCAGATAAAATGGTGTTTCCTTCTGTCTTACAGCCTGAAGAATAAGTAGTAAGAACATCAATCAAGAGATGAGAAAAAAAGTCAGGATTTTCTGCCTTGGAGAAATGCTTACCAACCACCAGAGGAAGATCTGTTCACGAACAATGAACATTTCTCATGAGGATTCAGATTAACATAGGACTAATCTTAGTTTTGGGGAATGAATGAGCTTCCTTTCTTTCTATTTTTTTTAAATTTTGTGGTAAGCTATGATATGTGGATGGATTTTGGAAAAATTCTTTCCTGATAATATATTTAGCACATGTTCTACATCATAATCCTATAGCAAACAGCAGGAGCATCATTCAAACTTAAAGACAGTGGGGAAAAAAATCTCAGTTTCCAATTTATTCTCAGATTTCTTCACCATGTAATTATTCTGTTAACTCCTTGCTGGTGGAAATGCAAACCACGTCTATCAAGAAATAAACTTTATTTTTTCATCGTGTTGAACACAATTGGTGGCAACGTGCACAGAGCCTGACCACCATTAGTAGAAGTTACATAATGGACACAAATTCTCATTTCACCTTCAAATATACGAGCCAGCTTTGCCATCCGATCAAGAATAAGGACAGTAAATCAAGGAGAAATCCTCCTTTTTTTTTTTTTTTTCCTGATCATTCAAAGAATAGTTTCTCAAGGTTAAGCCAAGTCCTCTTTTGCAAGCTGCCAAAATAATAGCTTAGGAAAAGAATTAGTTTGCCTGCATGATGATCCTCTTAGGCAAAAATGTCTTAATAGCAGTTGACCTCGATGAAACGTTTTCCCAAAGGCATTCACGAAAAGAACGATCAGCCCCAGAATGAGAGGGAAATAAAAGAATGTTTTCTTATGAAGTTGACCTGAATTGTGGACGTTCGTGTAGGGCACGGAGGATCTGGAAAGAAATGAGGGAATTCTGCACAAATAACCACCTTGGACATTGAGGTCACCCGTTCCTGTCTTTGTCACTCAAGTCCTCTTGCTGAGCTGAGATTCAGCCACTCTGGAGAGAATGCCACTGGCCGGTATGGCAGACTGGAAAACTGTTCCTCTCTGAAGGGGAATGTCTCTGAAGCTGAAATCTCTAGGTTGAAATCTTCTGCATGGCAACTGGATTTGTAGTCCTGCAGGCTCACTGCAAAGCTGGGCATTTACACTCTATTCTGAATGCTTCTTAGAGCCCTGACTGGGGTTGCCCTTTGTACATTGTGACCACAGGGGGTTGGTCTCCCCATGTCAGGGTTTTCTGGGTGTCTGTGATTTTTCCACAGAGACCTAAGGTGGTTACAACTCAGCGAGCAATAAATGGAATGACATAGGGATGCACAGTGTCTTTACGGAGGTGGTTGCAATTTGGCCCTGTTCTATTGAGAAGGGTCCACTCAGGAGAGAGCAGGCTTGTCAGTTTCTGTGACTTCAGAGAGAGCCAGCCCCGCCAGTCTCACCAGCCACGGTCCGTCCCGTGGGAAGGAAGGAAGCTTTGATAGGAAGAATCTATTTTTCTGTTTTGGAAAGCACACCACAGAGCTACAAACTTCCCATGATGACTTTTCTTTGAATGTGTAAAATAAAGCTTTCTTTGTCAAGTCTGCTGTAAAATAAGCACTAAGTAAAAAAGAAAGAAAAAAAAATCTTTGTTTCTGTTTGTGTTTATAGTGTTTTTTTTTTATTATTGTTGTTAATAACAATATAGACACACCAATGAATGTAAATCTCTTTTGCTTTTCAGAGAGGCTGTGCCAAACCCTTTATAGATATCAGATTATTTTAGAATTCCTTATCTAGATACCATGGCTCTTTGGTAATCTGTCAAGTCCAAGTAAACACCCTACCAGAGGTCTTGTGGTTTGTTTTCAAATTTCTTTATTTCTATCCATGCAAATAAAAGGAATGATCATTCCTGTGTACCATGGAGGTGACATATTCTGCGATGGATGTGATTTCTATTTGGGGAAGTGTTGAATGGGAGCGTCTCAGCTAGGGAAGCTAGAGGCTTATTGTTTCTGTCTCTTATTGGGTGGGAATGGTTCTTTTTGTTTAATTAGGTAGTTTCTTACCTTCCAATTTCATGAGGAATGATGGGACTGAGATGTAAGGGAAGAATTTCAGATAGCCATACAAATTCTGGTGGAGAGGATGAGCCCCTGCAGAGCTACTGCTCTGGAAGGACCATCTGATTACAGGGGAGATTCCAGGAGACAGAAGAATCCAAAAATTTCCCTTAAAATCTCCATTCAGGGAACCAAGGGAGAACCCTATCTATTTGAAAGAGTGAGAGTATCCAAATCGTCAGTATTCAAAGTACTGGCACCAATCCATAATACTTGTAGCAGTATCAACTAGACCAACCAACTGCTGCCCATTTGGAGTTGACCCCCATGAGGGAAAAATGATTTGGAGTTAACACACAAGCCTCAGTGTTCAGTTGCATCTGACTCTTTGTGACCCCATGGACTGCAGCCCTCCAGGCTTCTCTGTCCATAGGGATTCTCCAGGCAAGAATACTGGAGTGGGTTGCCATGCCCTCCTCCAAAGGATCTTCCAGACCCAGCAATCAACCCGCATCTCCTGCATTGGCAGGCAGATTCTACCACTGAGCCACTGGGGAAGCCCCAACACACAAGGCTAATTGTGTGCTTATATTAGAGGAATATTTTTATATTTAAAAGGATGCTCACTAAGTAGCTGAAATAGTCTATGGTGTCTCAGAGAGGGGAAATCTACAGTGCTGGGACTAAGTCTACATATGGACTAAGGGTGTGTTCTAAGTCGCTTCAGTCCGGTCTGACTCTTTGTGACCCCATGGACTGTAGCCCACCAGGCTCCTCTGTCCATGGGATTCTCCAGGCAAGAATACTGGAGTGGGTTGCCATTCCCTTCTCCAGGAGATCTTCCCACCCAGGGATCAAACCTGAATCTCTTAAGTCTCCTGCATTGGCAGGCAGGTTCTTTACCACTAGCGCCACCTGGGAAGCCCATGGACTCAGGATATCTAACTCAAATCTGGCAAATGTAGTCCATATAGAAACGCAAAGCACCTAGGAGCAAACACAAAATGCTTCCTTAAGCAGATTTTAAAGCAGGTGTTCTCCAAGGTACGAAGGAGGGGAGGTCAACACTGATTTTAAAGAGTATATTAAGTCATTTTGCATTATAATAGGCTTTTTTTTTTTCCTTTTCTGTTTTGGCCTTGCTGTCCTGCGTGTGGGATCTTCGTTCCTTGACTGGGGATGGAACCCGTGCCCCCTGTAGTGGAAGCCCAGAGTCTTAACCACTGGACCACCAGGGAAGTCCCTGTGTTATAACAGTTTAAATGCTTGGAGAAGGAAATGGCAAACCACTCACTCCAGTACTCTTGCCTGGGAAACCCCATGGACAGAGGAACCTGGTGGGCTACAGTCCATGTGGTCACCAAGAGTCAGACATGACTTGGTGACTAGACCACACTTTTTAAAAATTTTGATTTATATGACATCTTCTTAAATTTCATTTTTTTTGTTTTGTTGCTAATGAAATAAAATTGATTTTTTGTATAATGAAAAAAAATGCCCAAAATAGCCAGTGATTTATATTTAAAAATTAATTAGAATAAGGTGAAGTTTATACCTACATAATGTAACCCTGATTCCTCCCCATGCTGAGTTAAAGAGGGAAGAGTCATGGCCGGTCCATATACTTCTGAATGTCTGCAAGAGTCTGGGTGGGGGAGCGTCTGCCTTGGCTTCTCTTTTTCTAGAAAAATGGTGCACATTGGTTGTTTTTTCTTAAAAAAGTATATAGCCTAAGAGAAAGGAAAGGAATTAAAACCAAACAGCTTCTCAGTAATGCCATTTGAAGGCTCTATGGAAACTAGTTAAAAAGAAATTTTCCTGCTGGGTCTACTCAGCTGCCATTTCCCCCACATGATTAATTGTTCCTTAGTCACCATTCTGAGGAGCAGTTTTATTTGTTAATTTCAAATGCCTCAACTTCGTTAGCAATTCATTCTGACCTTTAAAAACCACATTCTATACTCTTCAAATTATATGAGTGAAGAAAAAAAAAAATATATTCTCTGTCCCCCTACCTCCAACTATCATGAACATGTTACACTGTGAAGAGCACTCGAAGTATCCTTCTGTGCCAAACTGACACGTCAACAGAGATTGAAGTCCACGCTCAAGTTCTCTCATTCCCCAAGTGGCACCAGGATCAGTAAGGGCTGATTCAGTTTCACAACGTTGAAGAAATGTACAGTGTAGTGCATTTGGCTGTAAATTTAGTCACTTTTTTTAATTAAAGGGGAAATGTGAAATTGCTCTTCATAATAATGGATTCCCCTATTGCATCCTTGCAATTCTGAGAATTCAGTGCATTTTTCTACCTGACTTTAAAAAAGATTAAAAGTCTGACCATAAAACCACAAATGATGGGCCAGGAAAGGTTTCCTTGCAGTGGCCAACTCAGTGGCCAAGTGTTCTACTTTAAAATCAGGCTGTCATTGTCTGTTCTTATGTTGCTGGATACTGTCTTCACAGCTGGATAGAGTGTTAATTGGTATCCGTAGCAGCAGCAGTGCCGGCGGTTTTACCCTTCAGACTCCAGAGAGTTGCTGCGTTGGGTCAACATTGTGTCCCATCAGTTTACTGCTCTGGCTGTAAATCGTCCGAAGAAGCTCAGAATGGAAAGATGAGATTGGCTCCCCCGATATGAATTCCATGATCATCAATGCTGCATATGTGTAAGCAAGGTAGTAAGGATGTTTTTCTCTTTTGTCAAAAAGATCATCTCTCTTTTAAAAAACATTTTGTGTGAGTATAGTTGCTAACACAATGTTGTGTTAGTTTCTGCTGTACAGCAAAGTGGATCAGCTATACATACACATATACCCCCTCGTTTTTGGATTTCCTTCCCATTGAGGTCACCACAGAGCGTTGAGTAGAAGTCTCTGTGCTTACGGTAGGTTCTCATTAGTTGACTGTTTTATACATATGGTATCTATGTAATACGCCAAACCCAGTCTTTCAATTCATCCTCCCCTCCCTTCCCCCTTGGTGTGTCATCCATTTGTTCTCTACATCTGTATCTCTATTTCTGCTTTGCAAAAAGGTTCATCTCTAACATTTTTGTAGATTCCACATTAATTTTTTTTAACTATAAAATGGAGCGCCAACAAGGACATACTGTGTAGCACAGGGAACTCTGTTCAATATTATGGAACAAAAGGAAAAAGAACTTGAAAAAGAATAGACACATGTATATGTATAACTAAATCACTTTTCTGTACATCTGAAACTAATGCAGTATTGTGAATCAACTATACTTCAACATAAAAAAAAGTTTTTTAACAAATAATCTCTTTGGTTGAGCTTGAGACTAATGGAAAGAAGGACAGTCATACTACAAGGAAGTCAGTCTGCAGCAACTCTTAGAACTGTCAAAGCCTTTGGAAGATCACACCCATGAGAGAAAAGACATCCTCTGGCCTCCAGGTGTCCACAGTCAGTTGGAGGAACATTCATAAATGGTTTGAGTTTTCTTTCCCTTTTTCTCCCACATTCATTCTTCCTTTCTCTCGTTGGATCTCCTTTGCAGCTTTCCTGTTGATTGGCTACGAGGACCACATATTCAGAACTTCTCAGTGGTGTGTCCTTTTCTCCAGCCCTCTTGCTTAACTAGAGCATGTTGCTGTTAAAGTAATTAACAACAGGAAAATATAGTCAGGGCATGGAGAATACTTGGCATTTTGGAGACACATTTTTTAAAAGCCAACAAGTTTCTACTTCTGACTCGGTATCTTTTTTAAAGGCTCTGTCTTCATTATCTTGTTCCTTACCACTTATTTTAAAGTCAATTACAAGCTCATCTCCTACTTCTTTATATAAGCTACCATCTCTCAGTGTCCTTTAGTTGTAGAGTTTAATTGTGATGAACACTATTCTGGAATCCTTTACAAGCTACCCATGGAGGTTTATAATAACCTGAGTGTTCCACACCTGGGGGATTCTGCCAGCCATTTACTTCTTTGATGGCATTGCGATGCAAATGAACTACTTTTTTTAATATCAGTCACTCACTACTTCAGAACCTGCCCATCTTCCCCGGTGAGTGGTAAGCTTCTCTCTGGGTGGATATAGACTCAGTCCTTATCCAGTAACACATGTCTTGGTTACTCTAAAGCCTGATCGCTGCAGGTGTTGTAAAGACAGAGCACGATTCCTACTTCTAGGAAATATCTGATGTTATCTGGCTTGTTGCTAGGATTTGAAGAGAACAAACCAGCTTTTCTTTGCAATCACACTTCTTTCGCCAAAGCTCTATTCTCTGAGAATAGAGATGGGTACCTCTAGGAGGTGAAACCCAAAACCTGTTTACCTTTTTTTTTTTTTTCTCAAACCCTGGCAATCCAGTTTACAGCAAAGACTAAAAAAGTTGTATGGGTTCTGTGCATATATCAATTTAATAATTATTTACTGAATAAAAAGTTCCAAACGAAGGGGATACTATAAAGGAAATGATGGAGGAGTTAAAAAATAACTTGAATTTAGAATGTGGTTCTGCCGTTTATTTGCTCTATGATCTTGGGCAAGTTATGGGAGTTTCCTGAGCTTCAGTTTCTCACTATTTAAGGCGAGATGAGTGATACCTTAGGTGGCGCTAGTGGTAAAGAACCTTCCTGCCAATGCAGGAGACATAAGAAACACAGATCCTATCCCAGGGTCAGAAGTTCCCCTGGAGAAGGAACAACTGAGCTCACACACTCAGTGAGACTTTTATTAAAAAATTATAGCATTTAAACCAATTAGCTATATGCATTTCTTCTTCTCTCCTCTTTTCTATCATCCAACTAGCTAATAATTGTTTGATGTAAAATAGAACCATTCAGTATAAGAGTTGGAAGAAGCCATTAAGAGGATCTTGGTCCTCTTTCTCATTTTGATCGTTCTTGTTTTTAAAAATACATGATGATTTAGAACCCTATATAGAAGGATGCGGCTAGTATAACTCCAACAGGAAATAGCTTCCCAGAAGAGCAAAGATTAAAGCTTTCCGTAAGCTGTCAGTGTGAATTCCCAAGAGGCACCTTTATCTGTCTCCAACTGCCTTCCCCCACCCCCCAACCCCAGGCTCAAGCATCTTTACCAGCCATCTGTCCCCACAAGCATCTAAGTCAGTAACTCTGCCTGCCTGTTGGGCTTTTCCTTGTTTCCAGAACCCACACTTGCAGCTAGCAAGAAGTGCTTGTGATAGGTTTGACTCTAACACAGAGAGATGAGACAGCCGCCTACTCAACATCATTTTCATAGGTGGAGCTGAGTTTAACAGATGTTTTTATATAGCATTTGTCTACAGAATACATGCGTGCATGTCCATAAATATGAATCTGCTACAACATGACCTATTCATTTCTAAACTTTTTTTTTCCTTTTTTTTTTTTGATATGACAAAGAATGAATAGCACAGCTGTGGATTATTCCCCTTTGTTCCTTTGTCTCATGAGAGGAGTCATTTGACTGTAACAATGAAGCTGGATTTATGACTGCCAGTCTGAGTGGTAATAAATGTCAGGCAGACATTGCTGAATCGTAAACTTTGTGCAGTTGAGTCTAACCCACTGCATCAATCACGACACGTTAGCCCCCAACTCCAGGAAGCTGACTACACGTGGACATGAGATCAAAGGACCCAGCTCTCTAAATATGTCTGCCCTTTGACACCCTAAATTTTCATTATTAGCTGGCTAAAATTCCCTATACTTTTGCCCAGAAATCCTCCCTCTGGTTCAGAGTCACACCACGGATGCTGGAGAAACATGGCCAGCATCCTCATCACTGGGAAATGAGTGCATTCTTGCGGGGCTGGAGCTGGCTTACATCTGCCCAGGCTTGTTCGGGGCACAGTGGGTTTAGGGGTCCCATCTGACCCTGTCCTCGAGCCAGTGAGAGCACTGCTTGACAATCAGTGAGGTTTGGGTGTGTATAGTAGCCTTCTACCTAGAGCCTGATGGACTTGAGCTTTTCAAAGTAAATATCCTGACAATATTAGGCTTCTGTCTCTCTGGACAGACCTAGACACGTGGCCAGCTGCTGACTACTCTCCTCGATCCTCATTCCTGGAGCCTGATTCTGACATCGAGGTTGTGTTGATTTCACCAGCTCCCTCAATTTTGATGACGTGAACTACTGATCCCTCAGTTGAAGATGGGGCCCTCCTCTCAGTTTGTTCTCTGCACCGACCATCTTTAGCTTGCAGCTCCCTTCCTGCTTTTCTTCTCACCATTAATGAATGGGGCAGCAATAATCCTGACAATGGGGTTGGGGGGTGGTTGGGGAAGGAGCCATGCATGGCTCTGGTTTGCACACATTTTAAAAAATATATTTGGTTTCACTTGTTCAACGATCTGAGGCTAAATACTGAACAGAAACGATCATGAATTTAGTTTGAAGCTCTATGAATTAGGAGGCATCCGGATGCCAGAAGGGAGTTGAAAAGTAGGAAATTTAGGAGTTTTAACCAGGCTTTGTCAGAAGAGAAATTGGGGTTTTTATAAGACAAACCAATTTCTTCTCTCTAAGCCCAGATTTCTCAAGTAAAGCAGGAGGGTAGTTATGGACAAGATGGTCTCAGCTACCATGTAAAATAGGAAGTCGATGGAATAATAAAGAAAGTGATGATGCGTTTTACTGTGGTAACTGTGATGAAGTAATACCTCCCACATTAAGGTTATTTGGGGGTTCAGGAATGTGAATTAAAGCAACTCAGAAAAATTTATATGAGCAGATCACAGGAGGCTAACACTGGATGCCACCAGCATCCCAAATGAAGTTTGCAATTACTATGCCCACAATATTACACAATCAAGCCTCCCCCGGCCATAAAAAAGATGTCCAGAGGGGATTCTGGCATTTTATTCCTCGCACTCGGCAGTGACAGGAGAATGCCTCGGTATTATCACCATTCACCTCTTTGACGACACGGCTCCCACTCACAGTTTCAATATTTTCAAGATCCTGCAATTGTCCACGGAAAAGGCGATGGCAACCCACTCCAGTACTCTTGCCTGGAAAATCCCATGGATAGAGGAGCCTGGTAGGCTGCAGTCCATGGGGTTGCTAAGAGTCGGACACGACTGAGTGACTTTACTTTCACTTTTCACTTTCATGCATTGGAGAAAGAAATGGCAACCCACTCCAGTGTTCTTGCCTGGAGAATCCCAGGGATGGGGGAGCCTGGTGGGCTGCTGTCTATGGGGTCGCAGAGAGTCGGACACGACTGAAGTGACTTAGCAGCAGCAGCAATTGTCCAAGGCATCGCAGGTCTCAGTTGACAGGGAGGAAGCATTTTCATCTTTGTTTTTCAGGCAAGGCTTTACTGGGACCCCTGCTTCAGCGGAGGTGGGGGGTGGAGCAAGGAGCAAAAACAAACAGCAGGTCTCCTTGCTTGCTCACCTAACTACGTAGGTCAAACAATTCAGCGATAATGGAGCAAAGAGCGTTGACTCCGAGATCAAATCACCATGGATCTTAGGAGGTAATGTGACAAGGCAGCACCCAGCCAGGGTGAGGGTCTGCAGACTGTTCTGCAGCCTCCCTGTCATCGAACACTCAGGTGTGCGGCCCCCGTCGTCATTGTCAAGAGTCAGCCCATGACCACCTGCCAGGGTCCAAACACAATGTCCTGTTACTGCCCCCGGGCCTGAGTCAGAAGGTAACAGCAGCCCGGCAGCCAGAGCCTTGGGGAAGGAAGGAGGCGGCATCCGGCACCTGGTTTTAGGCGACCTAGAAAACCTCTGTCTGAGAAACAGAAGAGGCAGGATGTTCATTTCCCACGTCCATCAGGAGTAGCAGGGAGGCAGGGAGAGCAGGGCAGGGGGGCTGTCCACCCCCGGGGGCACAGCGCCCAGCAGCTTCCAGTCTCTGGCTCCCCTGTCTCCATCCCCTTGGAAACAGGGCTGATTATTGAGAGATGGAAATCATCGCTGTCTGCTGCCATAGAGAACGCCTCTGGGTGCTGGAAGGGACAAAGGGAACAATGGGGGCCAGGCTTTGGAACCCAGCCCACGGGACACAAGAATCGCTAGGGTAATAACACCAGACCCACGTGGCTCGAATGCTCTCCGCAGGGACAACATTTTCTTGTGTAATCATGGTTGTTAGGATGGAGGGTGTAAATAACAGGGAGAGTTTAAATTGAATATTTGACAACACTGAGCGTGCAGGGAATTTTTACTTTAAAAAAAGAAGAAGGAGAGAGAGCGCTTTATTTAAATGGAAGGCCGGCAAAGGCTTCAAACAACCCCCTTGTATCACTTAGGAGAAGAGCCTTTTCCTCTGTTCCTCACAGTCAGAAATGACAGGTGCTGTTTCCTACATAGGGGGAAGAAAAAGTCCCAGGGAAGAGGATGCTTTAGGTGATTACTTAAGCCAATTTGCTTCCAAAATGACAAGATTGGCAAACTGCCCACTTGCACGTTGGCATATCAAATGATAATGATGTTCCCCAGGAAGATTAAAGCACTGTATTGGTTTCTACTTCCTGGGCTGAGAGAGGAGAGGGAGAGGGAAGGTCTGGCTCCTGCAAAAAGGCTGCAGCTAAGTTCTAGGTCTCCAGACAGGGGAGGAAAAGCACAGGGATGGGAAAATAGAATTCAGGCAAAATCAAGGCTTAAGAGGGATTTCCCTTCCAATGGTTAAAACTCCATACTTCTGCTGTTGTGGGGGTGGGGCTCAATCCCTGGTCGGGGAACCACGATCCCACATGCCAAAACCCCATCTCCAAAAAGAGAAAAAAAACAACAAAACAAAAACAAAACAAAACTGACGTATAACCAAAGCTTTCACAGGGAACTCAGTTCATTGTTATGTGGCAGCCTGGATGGGAGACGAATTTGGACGATGGACACAGTGTCTGTATGGCTTGGTCGCTTTGCTGTGCAACTGAAACTATCTCATCGTTAATCAGCTATACTCCAACACGAAATGAAAAGTTAAAGAAAATCAGGGCTTCAGAAGGCAAGGGAATGTGAATTTTCAGAAATTTCTTTAGCCATCTGATACTAGGCTAAAGATGGACATGGAGCTTTCTCGGGGTCAGCTACACGGGGACAGGCCCACAGTCTGCCTAGTGCCCTGGGTCATTCCCTGAGGCACCTCAGCCACGAGGCTATAGCAGCGCAGGCGTCGGTGTGTTAATTCCAGGCCTGCCACCAACCCCGAGAGTCCCGGAGAGGCCTTCTGAGTTCTTGCTCATCCAATGCGGGCTGGAAGTCCATCCCAGCCCACGCTGCATCCTGTTCTCTGGCAGTATTGATGTTAGAACAGCAAAGGGAGTCCCCTCCCACCTCCCGCTGCCCCTTCTCTGCAAAACAAACCGAGAGGGATGGCTCACCCTGCTCATGGCTTTCTGCCCCTGGGGCGCACACCATCTTCACACAAGCCCTTTTAGAAAAGGAGATGGGGAGGGAATTACCTGGCCGCCGACCACTGCTGGCCTGTGAGGGAACCCTCCCCTGTCACATCTCAGGTCAGTTCCATGGCTGGCACCCAGGGACCCCGGTGCTCTGTGTTGGCCCGGCTAAGGAAGCAGCTGAACCGGGGCACAGACACAAAAGACTGACCAGGCAGCCAGCCAGGGCTCAGACAGAAAGACCCGCTCAGCTGAACATCATGCCGTTTTCAGACAATCATCCAAACTAGGGTGTCGTTTGGAAAAGCGTTCCTGTCCGGCGACAGGGTAGGAACACAGATTTGTGGCAAAGACCAAGCGGCCAGTCAGAAGCTGCCAGGGAGAGGCTGGAAGGAGGGGGGCTGGCTCCCAGCCACCCAGGTGAAAAGCACATCAATTGTCCAGGCAACAGTGATGAGCTGTCTGGGGTTGGCCCTGGCTCGCTCAGCTGGCCATGCAGGGCCTTCTGCTCCTGCTGCTGGCCCACACTGAGCAGGAGCCCCAGGCCGGGCTGAGAGCCGAGAGAGGACGTGGACGTGGAGATGATGCAAAGTCAAAGGCAGAACGAAGCGTGAAGCGAAGAAACCCAGGGGAAGTGCCCACAGGCAGCACGCGGAGAGTCGGCCAGCGGAGCCCAGGGAAGGGCTGCGCGGAAGGGACCCAGCTTCCCAAAGCATCCATGCCATTGACCAGAGAGAGGGTAGGATGCCACTCCAACCTTATTTCAGGTTGCTCTACATGTTCCTGCTCAGTTCTGCTCCGAGGATGTCAAGGCCCTCTGCCCACAGCTGCTGGGAACAGAGTAAATGGCCAGATTTCTGCACCAGCCCATTTCTGGGGGGTAGTCAGCTTAGCCATGGTGCTCAGAAGCCATGGCACGTGGACAAGGCAGGTCTTGCTTCAGTGGGCACCAGGCCACTGGTAAGCATCACCCTAGCAAGGGACCGCCTCTGGGAATCAAGACAACAGAGGGGGACAAATGGATAAGGGTCGCCTGTAGTGCTGACTTAGGGTCTTTTGTCCACTGGCAAATCAACATTGACAGATAGATCTGCTATGTGGGTAACAGCCTGAGCTGTTGTAGGTCTTATTTCAGCACATTTCAGAAGCTAAACATACAGGACAGACACGCTCGCACAGGTTAAGGAGAAAGCTGTGTTTAACTGTCACGGACTTAAAGCTCTAATTAGAACTGCATTTTGCTAATTACATAATTGGTATTTAAATCAATATACCTAGAGAAATGTAACTGCTTATTGTACTGAGGGACCAACAGAGCTGTGTTAGAGGAGCGTGATGCTCTCAAGCACATAAACGGAAGGCTTTCCATCTGGTGAAAGACCAAGGTGTTCTGTTCACGCAAACACACACACACACAACTCATCATGTTCCTTTACTCTGATAGTTTGTGAAGTATTCCAGGCTGGTTCAAGCCATCAATAGGGGTCAGGATTTTACGGCTTTACCTCTTTGAGGGGGACTATCTGCTCCCTTTCCTTGTAAAAACCTTCCACTCCACCCCCACCAAAAAAATCTGGGGAAATAGATGGAGTTAAGTCACTCTGTGGGGTGGAGTGATGAGTTAGCTCTTTACACATTTGCAGAAAGCTATAGATCATCCACGGGCTCTTGCAATGAGGACAGTCTGTTAACTATAGTAACTTTGGAAAAAGAAGATTAGATAGACCTCATTAATCCCCCTCTACAAGTAAGCTGAAATGACTTCCATGAGAGGCTAACGGCAGAAAACAAGTTATTTGCACCCCTGTGCTCGTGGAGTGATTGTCATCTTGGAATCGGGAAAGCCCTCACACATGGGATGCAGAGGGAGGATGGTGAGAAGCAATTAACAAAACCGCGGCTAACACGTGCCTACTGACTTTGGTCAGAGTCTTTTCGTGGATGGACTGAGACTGTGTCATATGGAGTGAAGTAAGTCAGAAAGAGAAAAACAATATGGTCTATTAATGCATACATGTGGAATTCCCGGTGACTCAGTGGTGAAGAGCCTGCCTGCCAATGCAGGAGGCACAGGAGATGCAAGTTTGGTGGCTGGGTCAGGAGGCGCCCCTGGAGAAGGAAATGGCAACCCACTCCAGTATTCTTGCCTGGAGAATTCCACAGACAGAGGAGACTTGTGGGCTACAGTCCATGGGGCATGAGTCAGACACAATGGAGCACCTGAGCACATGGAATCTAGAGAAATGGTATAGATTAGCTTATTTACAAAGCAGAGCTAGAGACGCAGATGTATGGGCACCAAGGAGGGTAGCGAATGGATGAGGAGACTGAGACTGATGTATATACACTACTGATACTATGCATGTAGTACAGGGAACTCTTCTCAATGCTCTGTGGTGACCTGAAGGGGAAGGGAATCCAGAAAAGAGGCTGATTCACTTTGCTGTACAGCAGAAACTAACACAGCATTGTAAACCAACTGTACTCATTTTGTTGTTTAGTTGCTAAGTCATGTCCTACTCTTTTACCATCCCTTGGACTGTAGCCTGCCAGGGTCCTCTGTCCATAGGATTTCCCAGGCAAGAATACTGGAGTGGGTCACTATTTCCTTCTCCAGAGGATCTTCCTGACCCAGGACTGAACCCCCAGGTGGTACCAGTGGTAAAGAACCCGCCTGCCAATGCAGGAGACACAGGAGACCTGGGTCCGATCCCTGAGTTGGGAAGATCTCCTGGAAAAGGAAATGGCTACCCACTCCAGTATCCTTGCCTGGAGAATCCCATGGACAGAGGAGCTTGGCAGGCTACAGTCCATAGGGTCGCAAAGAGTCAGACACGACTGAAGCAGCTTAGCATGCACGCTCCTGAATTGGCAGGTAGATTCTTTACCATGGAGCCTCTATGCTCATACAAAAATTAATTTAAAAAATGAATCAGAGGGAAGGGAGGCTTACTAGCAGACATGTGTTCATGTAGGGGCTGTAGCATCCTTCTCTAAAACTAGGTCCTGTGACATCCCTTCTCCCTTATAGCTGTAGAACTTGGAGTGTGTACCAGCCCAATGAGTGAAATGAGGCAAAGAAAGGTAGAGAACTCACCTGAAGTCCTAGCTGACTAGGGGCAGAATTAGGGTCAGAACCTGGGCTTCCCAGGTGGCATTAGTGTTAAAGAACCTGCCTGCCAATGCAGAAGACATAAGAGACGCTGGTCCGATCCTGGGTCAGGAAGATTCCCTGGAAAAGGGAATGGCAACCCACTCCAGTACTCTTGTCTGGAGATTTCCATGGACAGAGGAGCCTGGCAGGCTATAGTCCATGGGGTCGCAAAGAGTCAGACACTACTTAGCAACTTAGCAATTCTGGGCAGTGATGACAGCTAGGGCGGACGCAGCAGAAACTCCAGATCAGAGCCTCACTCTTTGCCAAGTCAGGCCCCCTGAAGCCCTGGTTTGAGAACTCTGAAAACAAGCCCCAAAGAGAAACCCAGACTCTAGGAGGCTCTGAATTGCTTGTAATCCCTACTGATAATGAGAGGGCTTAACCTGCAGCCTCAGATATACGCCCAACAAAAAGGGGAGACCACCCTTCACAACTGGACATCAGTAGAGACTTTCTCCCTGATGAATTCCCCAGGAGAACTAGTCGGTTTCCATCAGCCTTAAACCAGTGGACCACAGGGATGGGGCTCCCACATGTGGTGTTATGAGGTCCCCTCCCCCATCTGCCCTGCTTCTCCGTGACCCTGGCAGTTTCCTGAGCTGACCCCAGGGAGGCCAATGGTGCTTGCAGTCAATCACTTCTCCGCATGTTTCCAGGTTATCACTGATACACAATGTGCTCTTTCAGAATCCTTGTGATAGTCCAACGACTCATTTTCACAAACACAAGGACACGCAGTATTCGTCATTTTAAAAAGCCCACTGTTAGGGACTCCCCTGGTGGTCCAGGGAAGAAAATAAGACTCTGTGTGAGTACGACTCAGCACCCTCAATGCGGGAAGCCCAGGTTCGATACTTGGTTAGGGATCCACGTGCATGACACAAAGATCCCATGAGCCTCAATTAAGACCTGGAGCAGCCTAAGTATATAAATATTTTTTAAAATCCACTTTTAGTTTATTCATGCATTATCTTTACTTTTCTCCCCGTGTCTAACCCACTGTCTCATCTTACTGGTGTTTTCAGTACCTTCTCCGCGAATGAGGCACTGGACTTGTGGAGCTTAATGTTGTCTGTAAGTCATTTCAGTGCAAAGTCCAAATGTAACCAAACCGGCCAAACAACCGATCCAAGACAATGGCTGGGCCACAGTGTGTGAATAGCAGGCGGCTTCTTTTAATAGCAGCCCAGATGGATGCCTTTTTGCTCTGGACTATAGCCGTGCTTGTGATGGACATTATTATTTGATAGCTTGTAAGCAGAAGAGCATCCATAACTGAGTAGTAACAAGCACTAAACAGCCCCTAAGCTATTTCCTAGATGTTTGAAGAGTGAGCAAGGCCATTCCACTCTGGGGCCAGGGTCCCTCCAACAGGTACGGCATACGTCCTTAAAACCCTCAGTCTTGCATTTACCTGAGCCCTGCAACCAGCCAGAGGGCACGAGGTCAGAACAGCAGCACCCTCCACCCCTCTGTCCTCAGTTAAGCCCTCCTCCTGTGGGCCTCTCAGGCTTCCTGGTCATCCCTGCTACCCTCTCCAGTGTGGGATCTGGAGGAGAGGAGGGCATACGCCTTACCAGGCATCTGAAAGAAGGCCAGCTCTTGTCTTTACTCCTGCCAATTCCTCTGTTTGGGGCAGATTTCAAAGAATGACCCCAGCTCTTTCCACTTTTTAAAATTCTCATCTGTCATTTGCACTTGAAAAGCTTCACCCCTGTACTCTTACCTAAGATTGGACCCTTAGATTTCCATATCTGTCAAGGAGGTATAATAATACCTATTTTAAAGTAGAGTGATGAAGATTCCATAAGATACTATTTGTAAATGTGCTTGAAAGTGAAAGTGAAGTCAATCAGTCGTGTCCGACTCTTTGCGACCCCGGGGACTGTAGCCTACCAAGCTCCTCCGTCCATGGGATTCTTCAGGCAAGAATACTGGAGTGGGTTGCCATTTCCTTCTCCAGGGGATCTTCCCAACCCAGGGATCGAACCCGGGTTTCCCGCATTGGAGGCAGACATTTTAACCTCTGAGGCACCAGGGAAGCCCATACCTTTTTACCCAAAGTATTTCAAAATGGTTTTGGTGTAAGTGTCACAGCTATTATATATTTATCATGGCTTGTATCTCTAACATTATGAACTAACCTTCCTTATCTGGGTTAATATTTTATAGTTTATTGTCTATTGTGAACATTGGGCTTCCCCGATGGCTCAGCAGATAAAGAATCTGCCTGCAATGTGGGAGACACAGGAAAGTTGGGTTTGATGGCTGAGTCTGGAAGATACCCTGGAGAAAGAAATGACAACCCACTCCATATTCTTGCCTGAGAAATCCGATGGACAGAGGAGCCTGGTGGGCTACAGCCCACAGGGTCACAAAGAGTCAGACACGACCGAACACTGGGTACATTGTTAAGGTTGTCCCCTTATTCCTACTTTTATTTTTCATTTACCTGTTCTGTTTCTGCTCACCCTGCCTCATCCCACGCATCAGCCCTGACAGCTTTCTGTGTCATTTATCTAGATGTGTGTCTTGTCAAAAACATACTACTAACTAGGCTTGTGTTTTTGTTTGTTTTGCTTTATTTCTTTAATCTTTGACTTTGTATCTTACCAGGAGAATTAAACCATTACATATTCTGGCTTTCAAAAAATTCAGTCTGAAATCACTTTGCTTTGCATTTTATGTATTTCCTTTGTGTTCTCTGAATTATATGGACAGTATTTCCTTTCTCCTACTCACTTGTAATTTAAATAAAATTTAAATTCCATAGTGGTTACCTTTAAATTTTTCTAAGCATATATTCAAGGCTATTATTTCCTTAATTCTTATTTTTTTTAAGATTTTTTTGATTTGGACTATTTTTAAAGTCCTTATTGAATTTGTTACAATATTGTTTTTGCCTTATGTTTTAGTCTTTTGGCTGGGAGATATATGAGATCTTAGCTCGCTGCATAGGGATCCAACCTGCACCCCCTTCATTGGAAGGCAAAGTCTTAACCACTGGACCACCAAAGTCTGTATTTCCTTACTTCTTGATGCAAAAATGAAAATTCCTCCTAATATGGCTTTAGAGAAATCAGCACAGTTTAAGTCAAGATCGCCCCATCCTCTTGGTCCCTCCAAGGAAACCCCACTGTGAAGGCTCCTCAGTTGTGTTCTGAGACCTCATGGAGAGGAGGAATATTAGTCCAGTCTGATTTTGTATCAGCAAGAGTTTAAACACATAGGTTTTGTTGGTTTGTGTTTTCATGTATCAAGAAGTTGAGAGGTGGTCTGTCCAGGACTAGTACAGCTGTCCAAGGATATTTTTAAGATTCCAGATGACTGTCTGGATTCCAGATAACTTTGTCTTTGTGCTTCTGGCCTGGCTTTTGACCTTGGGATGCAAAGATCAATAAGGCACATTTCTTGCTCTCAGAGTAATAGGTACAAAATAAGCCACAGATTCTTTGACACTGTTCTTCTTCTGGAATCTGGGCTGGTATTGGCAATGAGAATATGGCAGAAGTGATGAGGTGCCAGATTTGGGTCCAGTCCTCAGAGATCAGTGGTTTCTGGGTCCTTTCTCTCACGGAGCCCTGGGTCACCATGCAGGAAGTCTGACTCTGCTGAGTGGACCACAGGGAGAACAGGAGGTTGCATGGGGTGGATGAAGCGCCTGGCTGAGCCCTGCCTTTCAGTTACTCCCACAGAGTGCAGATGTGTGACTGGGACTCTCTAGACTTGCTGGACCAGACCAGTCGCCAGCTGCCTGCTACCAGATAATCCGAGGGACACCGTGTACAGCAGACCGTCTGTGCAGCCCTGTCTGAATTCTTGACCCATCATATCGCCAGATGAAACGATCATTTCAAGTAACTTAGTATTGGGATAATTTGCTACACAGAAATAAATCAACGACAGAGATAAGTATGCAAACACACAAGTCTAAAACAATGTGAGAGGGCAATGGCAGCCGCTTAGCAGAACAGAGTTCAGTGGTGAATTAAACAGCTGTCATAATAGGCACCCCTTTCTAACTAACAAAATGTCTAAAAATATAAATATATGTATACTGTTGAACAACATGGGTTTGAACTGCCAGGTCCACTTATACACAGATTTTGTTCAGTAAATACCAACTAAGGTACCTGTGGTTGGTTGAATCCCCAGAGGCAGAAGAACCCTGGATACGTAAGTCACAAGCACAGAAGTTACACCTGGCTTTTCGACTGCACCCCTAACCCCCACATTGTTCAAGGTTCAGGTATGTTTTTTTTTTTTTTTTAATTTTTCATTTATTTCTGTAATTATCAGTCAGCTCTCTTCCCATGGCAGGTAGGTGGTAGAGTGCCTGCATGCTCAGTGGTGTCTGACTCTTTGGGACCCCATGGACCATGGTCCCCCCAGGCTCCTCTGCCCATGGATTTCTCCTGGCAAGAATACTGGAGTGGGTTGTCATTTCCTCCTCCAGGGGATCTTCCCGACTGAGGAATCAAACCCATATCTGCGTCTCCTGCATTGGCAGGAGGATTCTTCACCACTGAGCCACCTGGAAGGTAGGAATCTAATTCAAATCCACATGAGCAAAAAAGACTGAGAAGACGAAATTCCAGGGAAGCCGCAGGTCCAGGCTGCAGGGACCGCCCTCCCCTGGGTCCCAGCTGCCTTCATCTGGATCCTTCTCTGCTTGCTGCCCATTCAGAATTTCTCTCTCCATGGGGATGAGGGGGCAGGTGGCCAATGTCAGATGGGCAAGAAGAGAACTCCTCCTCGCGGGGTATTTGTATAAACGGTCTTGGGGAGGACTGGCCAGGCTGTGGCTGCTCACACATTCCTATGCTCTGAGGGTGAGGAAGGGGTCTGTGAGATGAAAGTCTGTGGGCAAATCCCAGATGCAGCTTGAAACACTGCTGCAACAACATTCCTGCGGTCTCAGGGATGCTGGCCCAGAACTTAGACACTCACGAGAATTTCCAGAAAAGAGGTTTTTGAAAACAAACAAACTTCGATGTATTACAGTGCAGCAGTTCATCAAAAGTGTAGGTTGTTAGGGTACATTAAAATGATAATTAAGTTCCTACTAAGCTGCAAACTATGGTATGGACACTAAGCAAGATTAAAAAGAAGAGTTTGACCTTAAGAATCTTTGGATCCAGTTTTATCACGATCCATTAAAATGTAACAGTTTTAATAGTCATAAAAGACATAACTGTGAAAAATTATAGCCTATTTTGCGCCAATTTCTGAATATTGTTAGAAATGTAGTTTTATGAAGGGTTCAAAATGTAATTACTTTGAATAAATCTGTGAAAGAAATGCTGGAGAGGCAATACCTCCATGTTTTATTTCATTTTAGTTTTTGGCTGCATGGCTTGTGGGATCTTAGTTCCCTGACCAGGGATCAAACCCAGTCCCTGGTAGTGGATGCTCAGGGTCCTAAGCACTGCACCACCGGGAAATTCCCAATAGTGTCCATACTGTAGAAAAGAAAAAATTATTTTATGGATGGAATATTGAATATTGAGGAAGAAATGGACATTCTTTCAAACATATGAATGTTTTATCACTTTATTAATTGATTTTAAAATATTTTCATTATTTCATGCTGTTCTATAAAAATCCAGTAAAAGACTGCACATAAATGAAAGCTCTGTAACTGCGGTATGCATGTACATACTTTACTGTCAAGTGTGATATTGAGGTAGCTGGTAGAAATAGTAGATTTGTTCTTTCTTGTATCATCCACTTTAGGGGAGGTTAGGTGAAGAGAGATAGTGTAACAGAGAACAAAATCTGACTCCACGTTGGATGGTTTTCCTTTGACTTTAACCTTTGCTCACCATTGCTTTTGTTATTAATACTATAATTACTACAGTGATGTTGTTTTTACCTTTAAGCCTACATAATGGCCTGCCTGGGAGAAACCCTGCCCCTCTGCCTGAATGTTAAACTAAATTGCCGTTGTTCAGTTCACAGGGAGACATTCTGACCCTGAGCACCTGTGAATGGTTGAAAGATAAAAGAAATTAATACAACTTTTCCCCAAGGCTGGCCAAGCCAAGAGATATTTTTTCAAGACTTATAGTCTTTCTACTTTACATCTTCACCTCCTCCTCCTCTCTGTTCTATTAAAGAAACTAGCACCCAGACTCTGAAAAGATGGTACTCTAGGACTCTAGTCCACCAGATTCCAGGACGCCCAACTCTCTGAATAAAGTCACTGTTCCTTGTCTGGATACCTCATACCAGCTTCTGGGATGCCCAGCTCTCTGAAGAAAGTCACTCTTCCTTGCCTCAAGACCTCTTCTCCTGACTATTGGCCTGTCACGTGGCAAGCAGAAAGAGGTTGGACTCGGTGCCAATAGCTTTGTCTGAAAAGTCTTAGAATTTTTGACTAACTCTTTCTGCCTTTTGGCTTGTTTGCACTTATTTTGCCAGCTTTCACTTAATGACCTCTGTCAATCTGTGCCTTGTGTCTGTCTGTATGTTTATGAATGTTTTTCTCTCATTATATGTTTGCTTATTGCTTCTGTTCCATTTGTTCCTCTTAACTTTAGTGGTTTGCATTTCTTTGCATTTTTAAAATCCACAGGCAAGTGGAGCTTTGGAAATGCATCTTCCAGATTGCTCTTTTGATTTTTACAGTATTGATTCTGTCTTTTGGGACTTCTGATGCAGATGGCAATTCTATGATTGCATTTCAATTGTCTATAATCTTTCCTTCTTTCATCTAACAACTTTTTTTTTAATCTCTTTCTGATTTTCAACTACCTATTTTTCCATCTCAGTTTGTTGTCTCAACAGCTAATCTTTCAATTTTCCTTTTATAGAGTGTTCCTATTCTTGGGTATTATGGAGAATTTAAGCAACATTAAGCAATAGATTTCAAAAGAGATTTTTTTGTTTCCTGCATTAGAAGATGAAAAATATGTGTTTGCTCTTTGATGTCTCAAAATATATTTTTGGGTCCAATGTTTATTTTCTTTTTATTGCTACTCATCCTTAATTGGGACAAGAGCTAGTAGGGTCTATTGCTTGCCCTCAAAAAGAATGGAATTTCCTAGCTCCCCTGCTTTTACTTGTTTGACTTTGCATGTTAGATTTCAAGCATAAGGATATATTGAAGTTTAGAAGCCTTAGTCAAATTTCTGGTGGCTGGCATTTATTTGTCTAATGGGTACCCCTTAGACTTGTACTGTTCAATACAGTAGCCTCTAGCCACATGCAGCTACAAAGTAACTAAAACAAAATAAACTTAAAATGTGGTTCGCCATTTGTACTAGACACATTTCAAGTGTTCAGTGGCCTCTGAGTGCAGACATAGGAAGTTTCCGTCTTTGTGGAAAGTGAGATTCATCTGCTTATATGTTACAGTTATCTGATGGTGGGAAGGTGAATTTATTTGTGTAAAACTAAAATATTCCAGTTCTTTTTCTTTGCAAGAAACAGAAAATAAAGACTATAGTCCCCCACGGATATTCCTCCCATTGTTGGTTCCACCTCCTTCAGGTTATTACAGTCTTCCAAAGTGTAAGACATGCCCGTTTGTTTCCTTCTTTCGTTGGCCTCTGCCGGGGGTTTAAGTCTCAGAGAGAGTGTGCTGAGAAAGAGACTAATTCCCAGGAAGAGAGTCTGGCTGAGGGATGCAAGTGTGGGTGGGAGAACAGGAAAACCGAAGGGCGGGGCCACCGCAGATCCAGCAGCTACGAGGGGTGGCCTCCGCTTGTGGTTGACAAAAGCCCACGTGGCTCAGGAAGGGACACGGGGGGAAAAATGAAAGCCTCCTTGGTGTCTGCACAGCCAAGATGTTGTACCTCAGATCTTTCTGTTTGTTGCTCAAAGCGAGACCATCCACCAACTTCCATGTCTCTAGAGAGGTTGCGACTCTACTTGGCTTCTGTATTTCAAAGGTTGTGCCAGTGGAAAGTTTGGAAGGGCAAACAAGTGTTGGAATCCAGAGGTTGTTCTCCAGATTCAAAACTGACAGTTCATTAGGGCCAGCAACAGTTCAACAAATATGTATTGAAAGTTAAATACCCAATTCCCTCCCACAATAAAACATGATCGTGCCTGAAGCAATACCCCAAGTCGCTGCCTGCCTGCTAAGGATCTATGAAGGTTGGGCTGTTTCCTGACACTGAGACTGAGTGCCCAGTCTACCTGCTCAAGAAAAGTCTTCACTTGTTTCTGTTGTAAAAACTGGCTTCATCCTGTGTCAGGTGGAAGGGATGTGCCGAACAGAGGTTGACCTTGGTGACAAGAAAGAACACACACAGAACTGGTTGGGAGGTTTTTACCAGGGAGGCAAATGCCCTCCTCCAACTCATCTCAGAGGAACGGAGACAAATCTTTCTCCACTGTGACTTTACAAATCCCTCTGTTACTCTACTTATTTATTTGGCTGCATAGGGTCTTCCTGGCGGCACACCGGATCTTCATTTCATCATGTAAGATCTTTCCTTGTGGTGCGTGAACTGGCTAGTCACAGCTACAGGCTGAGTTGCCCTGAGGCATGTGGGATCTTGGTTACCCAGCCAGGGATCGAACCTGCATCCCCTGCATTGCAAGATGGGATTCTTAACCACTGGACCACCAGGGAATCCCCATGACTGCTGTCTTTATTTCGGCCCCTGTATCAGAGGCCAGAAAACAATTTTTTTTTTCTCTAAAAGGCCAGATAGTAAGTATCCTGGGCTTTGCAGGTCAGAGGGTCCCACTTTTGTAGCATGGAAATAGCCCTGTGTGTGTTAAGTTGCTTCAGTTGTGTCCATTTTTGCAAACCTATGGGCTACAGCCTGCCCATGTGGCTCCTCTGTCCCTGGGATTCTCCAGGCCAGAAGTCTGCAGTGGGTTGCCAGGCCCTCCTCCAGAGGATCTTCCCGATGCATGGATCAAACCCAAGTCTCACATTGGCAGGCAGATTCTTCACCACTAGCGCTACCTAGGAAGCCTGGAAATAGCACTTATTCAGTACATATATTAATGAGTGTGCCTGTGCTCAATTGCACTTTGTCAATGAAGACAGAGATTTGGATTTCATATAACTTTCACAAAACACTATTCTTCTACTGATATTTTTTTAACCCTATAAATTTATAGAAACTTTTCTTAGCTTGCAGGTTGTATGAAAAATTTGGGGGCCCCCACGTGGGCTGTGCATCATTGTTTGCTGACCTCCCCCATTAAATTGCAGACCAGAGGACTTCTGAGATAATTCAGTCTATTGGAGCCACAGGCAAAGGATGCAAAGTACACAAGAGTGAGTTTCCAGCCCTGCTACACCTCATCACCCTCCCCCTGACGCTCATGTTCACACCCTGCTCTCATCTCAGGCTTTCCTCCAAAATCTTGGTTTTCCAAGGACTCACACTGCCTTTCAGGCTATGGGAACCTCCACAATGACAATGATTCACTCAGAAAGCTGCCTTCCCTGTCTCTCAGGGTGGGGAGGATCCAGAGGATTAGCAGGAAATCTGTCTACTTTGAGTACATTGCTCAGTCAGATCTAAGATCGCCTCTTCGTTTGGGTAAATCTCTTCTCCTTTAAAATGCAACTCATTTTTGGATTGGTCTACTGAGTTGAAAATCATTAGAGCGGGGGCCAAATTTCTCTTGCCTAGGCCCTCTGCTTTCTCAGGTATTTCCGCATGAAACAGATGAAAGGAAAACAGGTAAAAAATAAAGACATCTCATTTCAGAAAATTTACCACCTCATCTCCAAATTCCTGTTCCTCCACTCTTTCTCAAAGGCCTGGAGCTGTGCCTTTCTAACCTGTTCAACCTGGCAGGATTCGGGGTCCAAAGTTTCAGGCACTGAGGGTCTCCCAAGACAGAAGAGGGGGCTTTCTGTTCAACTCCAGCTGCAAACACCTCTGCTTCCTGAACAAAAGCTGCCCAGGATTTGAGGAGCTTTGCCTTGCTGGCCCCAGGCCCAGGCGGCCCCCTACAACTGAAACACCCTTGTTGGCTGCTGTCACTAGAAACACCAGCTGGTAATTAAACCTGGCAGGGGCCAGGGGTGGAAGCCCCCAGAGCTGGTGCTGCCTTGAGAGCCCAAAGAACAGAAAAAACAATAAAATATAGTGAGCTGGTGTTCAAGTTCCTGCCTGATTACTAAATAAAGAGCATCATAGTCTACTTATTCTGTCTGATCCTTGACTGTCTATAAAATGAGAAACTGGATTAGATCAGTGTTCTCCTTGTGGAGCAGGGTGGAGGGGACACACCAAATTATGCTGGGAAAGATTGAAGGCAGGAGGAGAAGGGGACGACAGAGGATGAGATGGTTGGATGGCATCACTGATTCGATGGACCTGAGTTTGAGCAAGCTCCAGGAGTTGGTGATGGGCAGGGAAACCTGGTGTGCTGCAGTCCATGGGGCGGCAAAGAGTCAGACATGACTGAGTGACTGAACTGAACTGAAAACTGTAAGAACTTTGGAATAAACAAACAAGGGATGAGTTAAGATTTACCTGGGAGACCAATGAGCCCCCCAAGCCAAGATGCTGAAATACCCAAAACTGAAAGGAGGAGGAGAAAAGAACAGCTAGGATGGAGATTAGTTTTTATTTTCCCTACTCATTCTTCTACGTTTCTCCCTTTTCCATCTGTAAACCATGAACCTTGAGCAAATAATCTCCAAAGGCTGGGAATGGTTTCCCTAGTGGCTCAGTGGTAAAGAATCAGCCTGCAATGCAGGAGACTCAGGTTTGATCCCTGGGTGGGGAAGATCTCCTGGAGAAGGGAATGGCAACCCACTCCAGTATTCTTGCTTGGAGAATTCCATGGACAGAGGAGTCTAACAGGCTATTGTCCCTGGGGTCTCAAGAGTCGGGTGGGACTGAGTGACTAATGCTTTCACTTTCAAAGGTGGAGTGGGCCAGAGAAAAGGAGGAAGGGGTCATCACTGACGTGAGATGCTCACTTCCGAGGTTTCCTGTCCTTGAACCATTTCCCTCCTCCTTCTCTGCAGCCTCATGGTCTGCAGCTCAAGCGGTGCTGCCCGCAAGCACTCAGGGGTTTTCCATACCGGTAGGGCTAGTGTGAAGTCCTGCAGATGCAATGGAAGAAGTGACTTCAGAGTTCTTTGGAAATACTATACCCACTGGAGGGAAATCAGCAGAACAAGGAAAAGAGTATTTTAAAATGAGTTGTCTTGTATTTATCTGTATTTATCCAAGTTCACAGTGCTCTTAGCAGGTTGCAAATTAATACTTCAGGCCAGATTTTGAATAAGCCACAGGGGGCCAACAAGAACCTTCATGCCTGGAAACTAAGAAGGCCTAATGGATCAGCTGTCACTGCCTCTCTTTGGCTGGCAGTTAGAGTTTGTGTCAAGCCATTTCTCCACATTATGAAAGTCATGGGGTATTTTACATCTTTCAATAACACTCACCATTTGGCAGGCTAATGCATGCCATTTTCCCTGCCAGTTTTCGATCTTGTGTCTTTGCTGGTAACCCAACACAGTCCTGGTTTGTTATCTCTCCCAGCCCAGCTGGAAAATAATGGGGAGAAGCAGAAGATACCTTTACATGTTGATCAGGAAAAAAATAAAATAAAGTCTTAGATTTCAGGGACTGAAAAAGACTTCCAAGCAGAGGGTACCAAGAAGGAACAGAGGGAGGGGTCTGAGCCTCCTACTGATGGAGTAGGCCAGTAAGGGAGGGTGCATTTTTTGGAAAGAACTTCAAAAAATAAAAATAAAAAGAATAATAGTCAGTCTGCTTTTTATTAGCCAGGCACCAATAATTCTAAACAATGCCAGTGAAGAAATATTCTCCCAGCTGGGTGGCTGCTCGCCCAGCCCCCATAAGGAGTAGTTGCTTGCGAGTAGAGTAAATGAACCCCATCCTTTTATTTACTGAGGAGGGATCTGAAGAACCCGGTATCTTGCCAATGGCCCCTGAGCTGGTGCGTCTCATAGAACCCGGGTCTCTCTGCTGCCCCCCAGAGGTCTTTCCACTCCATTACGCTGCCAGACCCCGAGTGAGAAAACCCCGGATAAACGCAATAAATGCACACAATTGGATCATGCTAACCAAATGAAGAAATCTGAGAATCTGGGAAAAAAGCCCAGAGCAGCTGCCCTTGGTCCTTGTCTTGTTTATGAGTCATATTTGAGAATTTTCAATCTTAAAGCTCCCTTTCTCTATCCTATCCTTCATTTATATAAAAACAGATTTCCTTTTCATATTGGAAAACATGACTATGCTCATATAGGTTCATTTCTCTTTTAAAATCGTGGTGAGACCTTTCTGATTTCCTGTGTGATTGTGTAATGAGTATGAATCGCAGTTCTCAAAGACAGGTGTGCAAAGAATATTGTTGTTGTTGTTGTTTTTAATTAAAAAATCAGTTTAATTTAGACTCACAGCTTTCATCCCACCCAGCAAGCAGGAAATTCAAGTTCAGGTATTTAGGGGCTCTCCTGTTTCAAGGTTTTGCTGACTTTGAAATAATGTGCAATGTGAGAGTTTTAAGTTACATTTTATCGGGGCAAAATGAGGACTATAGCCCGAGAGACAGCATTTCAGTTAGCTCTGAGAAACTGCTCCAAAGAGGTAGGGGAAAGGTCAGTATACATGTGATTTTTGTGAAGGGGGGCTACATGCAATGAAGCATATATATATATATTTTTGTTTGTTTGTTTGTTTGTTTGTTTTGCAGATTGTTTCTGCTAGTCTTGTAAGAGCTACTGTTAGCCATGAGGAGCAGATCTCAGCGTGAAGGAGCTTAGTGATTTTTCTAGATATAAGGAGATGTAAGAACTGGACTTATAAAATCAGCTCCTGAAAGTATCTATTTTCAGACCGGTTCTGCCAGTTTTCCCCCAGCACAGAGTGCCTCATTTCTGATCTCCATCCTGAACTCTTTTCAGGGGGTGTTGCAAGTCAGCTGCTGCAGGGTTCCCTGATTTAATCCTTGTAGAGTTAGATTTAACCCTTATAGAGGTAGATGGCCGGCTTCCTTGGTGGCTCAGTGGTAAAGAATCTGCCTGCCAATGCAGGAGGCACAGGAGACTCAGGTTCAATCCTTAGGTGGAGAAGATCCCTTGGTGTAGGAAATAGCAACCCACTCCAATACTCTTGTCTGGGAAATTCTTGCCTGGTGGGCTACAGTCCATAGGGGTTTCAAAGGGTCAGACACGACCAAGGTAGGTGGCAAGTGCCCATGGCAAGGGCCAGTGTGTAGTCGACAGTGTCCACCCTCCAGTCCCTTCTTTGCAGTTGGGTCATCCTGCTAGGAAGTCCCACTGCCACCCACCTCACAGCCCCTTCACTTACTTTCACTCCCTGAGCTCCTTTTGAGAGAGTTTCCAGTTTCCCAGATGACATTTCTCCCCTGATGAAACTCAGTGGGGATTTGTTGTTGAATTTCCTGGCATTTTAATATTAATTATCACGCATGATTTTTTTCCCCTGTTGAAGTGAATTATTTCTCTCCTGGGCGTTCCTGCTCAGAGACATGTTATTTAAGGCCCAACTGGAAAAGGAATTCATCCAAGGAAATGCACCCAGAAGCCAAGAGAAAGGCATGCGTAGGAGGAATCTGACCAACACCCACGTCAGGAGTGATTTCGTATTTGATTTATCCACACGAGGTCGATGAATTCACTACCCGGGGAGTCGTATCTCCCTGAGTTATTTTCCAGTCTGACATCCCTCTGCCCACATTGCCAGCTTTCTACTGAAAAGTGAAAATCATTTGTTCATTCGCAATCTTTGCCTTCCCTTACTCCCTCCACCTGTCAAACATTTGTCAAATGCTAAGCCTTCCCCCACCCCTGTTTTGCCAACTGGAGAGAAGAAACAGAAGAAGAGAATCCTGGGGCACAGGGAGTTGGCAGAAACTGGGACAAACAGGAGCAGGTGATGAGGTCAAGGGGAATAAAGTTCAGGCTCTGATGAGTGTGTCACTCTGACCCTCTCCCCTGAGGTTCAGATCAGGAAGGAAATACTTAGAATCCTTTCTACTCCTGTGCTTTTTTAAAAAGCAATTTGCATAACAGCTTCACATAAATAATCGCCTTTATTCCTCACAATAGCCCAGTGAGGCAGGCACTTTATAGATAAACAATTTTTCTTTTTTTGAGAGGGAGAACAACTTCAAATTATATTTTATTTATACAAAAGAGGCATATTTAGCAAGAGACATGCTGAGAAAAGAGTTGCTATGGCCCAGGAGAAAAGGCAGGGAGGGGATATGCCTTCTGAGGCCCTGCTAGGGGAGAAGGGGCCTGGGAAGAGTGGAAAAAAGTCCTGGGTAAGTGCTGAGAAAATAATCAGCTCCAGTTGGATCAACACTGTTGGCAGGTCATGGGTGGGATTCACAGTGACCTCTCTGCTAAACAAATAGGAGTTTAGCAAGAAGTGCCCAGCTCTGGATCATTCATTAGATTTTTAAAAATATATACATTTAAATATGTATTTACTTGACTACATTGGGTCTTAGTTGTGGCACGTGGGATCTTCACTGTATCACGTGGGACTTTTCACTGTGGTGCATGGACTCTCCAGCTGTGGCACTCAGGCTTAGTTGTCCTGCGGCATGAGAGATCTTAGTTCCCCAACCAGGAATAGAACCCAAGTTCCCTGCCCTGCAAGCCAGATTCTTAACCACTGGACCACCAGGGAAGTCCCATTCATTAGATTAATAGCAGGGTGGGACTGAACAACCAGCCCTTTCTCCTATGATCTAGGGATTGGAGCCAAGCATGGTGAGAAAACCTAGTTTTGGAACCACCAAAACCTTGAGTCAAATCCTAACTTCAGCCCATAGTAGCTCTGTGACTATGGGGAAATTCTTTTGTGATGCTCTGTGCCTGGAAAATCCCATGGACGGAGGAGCCTGGAAGGCTGCAGTCCATGGGGTCGCTAAGAGTCGGACACGACTGAGCGACTTCCCTTTCACTTTTCACTTTCATACATTGGAGAAGGAAATGGCAACCCACTCCAGTGTTCTTGCCTGGAGAATCCCAGGGACGGGGGAGCCTGGTGGGCTGCCATCTATGGGGTCGCGCAGAGTCGGACACGACTGAAGTGACTTAGCAGCAGCAGCAGTCAGGAATTGTCCATTTTTCATGAGTTTTCTTGCGAAGATTAGATGAGATGATATAGTATCAATAAATCCTCAGTACAACAGTTGGTACTTAAGATGGGCTTGATCTCTAACAATAGGAAGGACCCCATTCATTCCAGGATCTAGAGACACACAGACAATTAAAAACAAACAAGCAGAGATTGGGTAAGAAATGAATTAAAGTGTGTTATCCATGCTGGGATTTCCTAGTTCTGCAAATGAATGCAAGAAGCTTTAGCCTTTAGATAGACTTAGAATCCTTGCTTGGCATCAAGTCGCAGCCTGGGGCTGACACAGAGGGTCCTGCGAGACGAGTGTTTGTCAAACCCCTGCTGCTTTGTGCGCATATGCACAGTCCTGCGATAGGGTTCAAAATCCAGGTGGTCGTGTTGAGCTAGTTCCATATGTTGGCATAAGCTCTTCTCCGGAATTTAGAATAGAGCAATTGGCTCATTTATGCTTTTATCTAGTCCCCATGTTTGGAAGCTAGCCTGGCTTTTCTCTTGAAACTGCTGGTCCTAGATTGACTATTGCTTTCCGACCTTGCTTAGGTGAGTAACAAATTAGAGAGATGAGGAAGTAGTAACTTAGAAGTATTCTGAACCTCGCTGGGGACCGGCTGGGTGGAAACTTGGAGTCCGGCGCTGGCACAAGCATATCCTCGGAGTGCGGTGTTTCATTTCCACACCTGCTGTTTCCTTCCACAAGGGAAAGCTTAGGGGGTATAGCATTCCTGGCTCCGTCCTACTCCTTGGCTTACACTGCCTTGGGGAGGGAGAGTGGCACATCTGATCGGGAACTTTGAGTAGAATAAGTTATCTGTTTATTTCATCTCCTCCATATTCCACTATGAATGTTTACTTTTTACCGTGATGGTCTCTTTCCTGGAAAGGCAGCTAGGTTCCCAGGTAGCCCCAGGTACCGAGGGCTGTCCTGGTTCAGCAAGGCCATCCCAGGTGTAGGAGTTGGCCTGATTGTGGCTAAAATATCAGGAAGACAAAATGCCCCTACATATATCGGTAAAAAGGTGAAATTTGGCAGCTGTCTGTCTTTAACGGCTTAATTTGTTTAAAATTAAGACAGAGAGAAAAAAAAAATGTGTTATTTTCCTCCTTCAATTACTTGGTGGTTTAGCCTTCACCCTAAAACAACCTACCTCAAAGGTCTATTGGAGTGTTCTGGCCACTTCTATGTTAAGTGGGATATAATAAAATAAGAATAGGCTAGAAGGGGAGATGGGGGTGTATGTCCACAATCATGGGCTCATATCTATAAGTTGTTCTCATTATTAAAAATAACTGCACCAAACTGAAGTAGATCAGAGCCCATATGCCTCTGATGGTTAATGCATTCTGTTAAAGTGGGTTCAAAGTCCACTCTGCCTTATTAGTTCTATAAAGGCAAAAACCTCTTTTGAGACATGGTAGCCTTGGGAGACCATCTCACAGATCCATTTTATTCATCACTGGGGACACCTCCTGTGTAAATGGATCCATAGAAGTCCATTCCCACTGGAAGGAAAGCAGTTCAGAGTGCTGTCCTGTGTATAGTAAAAATAGAAATGATCACAGGATTGCCTATATCCAATAGAACAGCCATATCCATTTGCAGACACCAGTATGAAAAAGGAGGGTATTTATTAAGGAAATATCTCTTGTTTATCTGCTGTGGAGATAGGTCCTCTGGTAGAAATGGACAAACACACGCTGGGATCCCCAGGAATGCTTAACTACCAGGATGCAGTCTGAGAAACATGGACAATTAGCTAGATAAGTAGATATCAAAAGTAGCAGAATGGCGGAAGAGATGGTAAATGCTAGGTAAGTTATTTGCAAACTGGGAGGTTAATGGACGTTCTGAGAAGAGGTGACCAGGATCTTAGTAGTGAGGTGAGAGCAATAATACAGGAAAGTACAGTTGGGAAGCAGTGTCTGAGTCACGGGTACAGCATGTGCAGAAGTTGTAGGGTGAAAATTACCAGGAGTTCTGCCTGTGGGTGGAGGAACTTGATGGCCACAATTTTGTTAAGACTGAGCAAGAGATTAAGTGAGAGCACTGCCTGGGGAGCAGCTTGTGGAATGGTTTGAAAGCTGAGTTGAAAGGATGTGAACTTTACCCAGGAACTAATGCTGAGTCATAGAGGGGAGTGTTATGATTAAAATATATAGAATTTTAGATGGAAAAAGGATAGATTGATGGAAGAGAGCCTGGAGGGAAACTGTTAAGTGGATGATGGATGAAGTGAAACAGCAGGAGATTAGCTAGCATAGTTTAGGCTTGGAGAGGGTAGCAAGCGTACTAGCACAGGCTGGAGGTGTGGCCGTTAGGACTTAATGACGGCTTACCTATGAGGAAGCAGAGGGTGCAAAATCAGACCTAGCAGAAACCTTCAGACGAGATGTCGAGAATGTGACGTCACCATGGGAAGCTGGGAAACTCAGTTCAAGCAGGTGGCGCATCCACTGGGCACTGCTCACCCGCTCTCACCCTCTGTGGCCAAAGGCACGGAGGCTTTCTCTTGCAGACTCAGCACCACTGAGAACCCAGAAACTCAAGCTGCACACAAGCCCCCTCTCTCCAGTGGGGAGACGTTGCCCTTGTCTTCTGGTCTCATGGCCCTGACCTACATTCTCCATGTCTCATAGTCACCGGAGTGGTCAGGTGATCTAGAAGCAGAATTTGATGTTTCTATTCCAGGTCTGCATTGGCTCTACGAGGTCTCATTTCTGAGATCATTCACTTCAATGACCCTTTGCCATGTCCCTGCTATCTTTTATCCTTTTATCACAGAGCTACATCTTGCTTCTGGCTCATTCTGCCTCCCCTGGATTTACCACCCTGATTTAATAATAATATCATCTTTCTGATGCTAAGAACTGCTGCCACTCAACCCTCTGGTCCCAACTGAATCAGGTCCCTTAATGATAGAAGCCAGTTTGGGATGGATTTGAGCTTGGCTCTTGGTCCTTCTCTTTCTCCAGAGGTGATTAACTCTTCTTTCTTCACTGGCTCTACCAGTCTTTGGTATCAGAACAAACCCACTACTTGGTCCCTTGGAACATCTGTGAGATGAGGGATTATGGCTATTCCCTTAGTGACAATTAATGATGAAAGAGTAGTATACAATCAAAATGTCAGGGAGGGGCTTCCGTGGTGGCCCAGTGGTTAAGAACCTGCCTTCCAATGTAGGGGGAGCAGGTTCAATCCCTAGTGGGAAAACTAAGATCCCACATACAGCAGTAGCAACTAAGCTCCACTCACCCACATTAGAGAAGCCTACACACGGAGAATCCCATGCCACAGTGAAGAAACTGAAAGCCCCAACAAAGACCCAACACATCCAAAAAAAAAAAAGTCAGGGAGGTAGTCAGCCTAAGACATTGGAGCTGACATAGGAGATCAGGGTTTAGACATACACAGTTTGGTGTTATCTCCATAGACAAACACATCATTATGGTTGCCTGCTAAATCGCTTCAGTCATGTCCGACTCTTGGCGACCTCATGGACTGTAGTCTGTTAGGCTCCGGTGTTCATGGGATTTCTTCAGGCAAGAATCCTGGAGTGGGTAGCCATATCCTACTCCTGAGGAACTGCCCAACCCAGGGATTGAACCCACATCTCTTACATCGCCTGCACTGGCCGGTGGGTTCTTTACCACTAGCACCACTGGGAAAGCCCTTCATTATGGTTCCTGTGGCTCAGATGGTAAAGAAGATGGTGAAGACCCCAATGCAGCCAAATAAACATTTAAAAAGTTGCACATGCTATTTATTCAAACAGTGCCACTGTACTTCGGTGGCTAGGTTGGAAAAGAATTTGCCTGCAATGCGGGAGACCTGGATTCGAGCCCTGGCTTGGGCTGGGAAAATCCCAGGACTCTTAGGGGGTGGGAAATTCCAGTATTCTTGGGGAGAAAATCCCCCACTCCAGTATTCTTGCCTGGGGAATCCCCATGGACAAAGGAGCCTGGCCGGGTACGGTCCATGGGGTACGGTCCATGGGGTCGCATACGGATGCAGCTAAGCACAGAACAAAGTAAATGCCAAGTAGACACGGACAAGTGAGCAGCAAGCACTAAAAGCAAAATTCTGCATCACGAATCATCCCAATTCTTATTATCTTTTTAGAAATAAGACACTGGTGAAAAGTTGCTATACTTGGGAAAGGACAGAGCACTATTTCTACCTCAATACTTTTCTGAGTTAAAAGAGAGTTAAAACTGAGCAGAGATTAAAAGCCTGAATGGTGAGAGAGTCTAACGTTAGGGACACAGGAGGGAGAAGAGGAGAATTAGCCGTGGAAGAAGGATGAAGAGAGATGACAGGCGTGCAGCTGTTTGGGGTCAGAGGGGACAGTCGTACAAAGATGGTGGCGAGACAGGCAAACCCACTTCCCTGCCCGGAAGGCATGGCTCTTTCCCATTCTTGCTGCCCTTTTTCAGAAGAGTTTGCAATGGCAAAGCAACGTAAGAAGACAGCCTTTGGTCTTGTGTGTTTTTCTCTTTGGACAAAGGATTCCAAGCAGGAATCCCCCCTCCTCCCAGAACTGATGATGAGAAGATAGAATTTCAGTGGGGTCACTACGCAGGGTACTTTGGCCAGAGGCTCCCAGGCTCACATGCCTGTGTCCACAGGACTGAAGGTCCCCGGGGGAGGAATAGAGAACACGTGAAAAGCTTCCCATTCAATATCAAACAAAAATATATCGTGGCCTCAAGCCAGTAGATATTCTGGGACCAGCCTTTATTCCAGCCCCTTATAGGTAACCAGCTGGAAGTCTTTTTGAAGAGCTGGACTATTCAACCTCTGAGATGAAGGATCTGCTATTTAATGGGGAGGCTACTTTTCAATGCAGAGGTTGAACACAAAGTCCTTGGCTTATTCTCTAGGAATTCTCATACATTCTTGATATAACAGGCTTAGCAGAGAGAGACCTATCAAGGAGCAATTTTTTCAAAATATTGTTCTTGATGCGGACCATTGTTAAAGTCTTTATTGAATTTGTTACAATATCACTTCTGTTTTATGTTTTGGTTTTTTTGGCCATGAGACATGTGGGATTTTAGCTCCTGGATCAGGGGTCAAACCTGTAACCTCTATATTGGAAGCTAAAGTCTTAGCCACTGGATTTCCAGGAAAGTCCTTAGGAGCAGATTTGTTTAAAGTATAACAATACATAGGTATATAGACAGGCAGATTTGAGGAGTAGAAGACAGAATTCTGTATCCCCAGGGTAGCCAACCCCTTCTGATGAAAAGTCAAAAGGAAATACTTGAATTTGTGTTTCTCAGCTGGGATGGATTTCTGTTGACAAACTAGAGAAAGCAGTATCAGATAGTTTTAGTTATTTAATTTGACTCTGAGTAGAGGAAGGCTCAAGCATGGTGAGGGAAGGGCTAGATTGCAGGGTCTGCCACTAAACTTGGCGCCATCACACGTGTGCCCACATCAGGTCTTCTTGAAAGGTGTATATAAGGTACTGGGCAAAGCACTGTGTCTGGATTCCAATCTCCCTAAAGTATTTGGGGACCCAAGGCATTGGATGGATAAATACAGGGCGGAACCCAACAACAAAAGTCAAAAGAAATGAGTTCAAGTTCTGTGTTTTTACTATTCATATGATTCTGCAAATTACTAAAATCCTTTGAATCTCCGTTCACAAATCTGAAAAATGAAATGGTTCTTGTGTGCCTTAGGGCTGTCACAAAGATTAAATGAGTTAATACATGAGAAAATCTTGGTAAACTCTATAAGCACCAGGAAAGGGGCATTTAAAAATTTTGCTGGTATATATTTGCTTTACAATGTTGTGTTAGCTTCTACTGTACAATGAAGTGAATCAGATAGCTATGTGTATACGTATGTCCCTTCCTTCTTGGACCTCCCTTCCACCCCACCCATCCACCCCCTAGGTCATCACAGAGCACAAGCTGAGCTCCCTGTGCTATGCAGCAGGCTCCCATTAGCTATCTATTTTACACATGGTAGTGCATATATGATTATACAGTGGAAGTGAGAAATAGATTTAAGGGACAAGATCTGATAGATAGAGTGCCTGATGAACTATGGAATGAGGTTCGTGACATTGTACAGGAGACAGGGATCAAGACCATCCCCATGGAAAAGAAATGCAAAAAAGCAAAATGGCTGTCTGGGGAGGCCTTACAAATAGCTGTGAAAAGAAGAGAAGTGAAAAGTAAAGGAGAAAAGGAAAGATATAAACATGTGAATGCAGAGTTCCAAAGAATAGCAAGAAGAGATAAGAAAGCCTTCTTCAGCGATCAGTGCAAAGAAATAGAGGAAAACAACAGAATGGGAAAGACTAGAGATCTCTTCAAGAAAATCAGAGATACCAAAGGAACATTTCATTCAAAGATGGGCTCGATAAAGGACAGAATGATATGGACCTAACAGAAGCAAAAGATATTAAGAAGAGGTGGCAAGAATACACAGAAGAACTGTACAAAAAAGATCTTCAAGATCAAGATAATCACAATGGTGTGATCACTCACCTAGAGTCAGACATCCTGGAATGTGAAGTCAAGTGGGCCTTAGAAAGCATCACTACAGACAAAGCTAGTGGAGGTGATGGAATATCAGTTGAGCTATTTCAAATCTTAAAAGATGATGCTGTGAAAGTGCTGCATTCAATATGCCAGCAAATTTGGAAAACTCAGCAGTGGGCACAGGACTGGAAAAGGTCAGTTTTCATTCCGATCCCAAAGAAAGGCAATGTCAAAGAATGCTCAAACTACTGCACAATTGCACTCATCTCACATGCTAGTAAAGTAATGCTCAAACTTCTCCAAGACAGGCTTCAGCAATACATGAACCGTGAACTTCCAGATGTTCAAGCTGGTTTTAGAAAAGGCAGAGGAACCAGAGATCAAATTGCCAACATCTGCTGGATCATCGAAAAAGCAAGAGAGTTCCAGAAAAACATCTGTTTTTGCTTTATTGACTATGTTAAAGCCTTTGACTGTGTGGATCACAATAAACTGTGGAAAATTCTGGAATAGATGGGAATACCAGACCACCTGACCTGCCTCTTGAGAAACCTGTATGCAGGTCAGGAAACAACAGTTAGAACTGGATATGGAACAACAGACTGGTTCCAAATAGGAAAAGGAGTACATCAAGGCTGTATATTGTCACCCTGTTTATTTAACTTATATGGTGAGTACATCATGAGAAACGCTGGGCTGGAAGAAGCACAAGCTGGAATCAAGATTGCTGGGAGAAATATCAATAACCTCAGATATGCAGATGATACCACCCTTATGGCAGAAAGTGAAGAGGAACTCAAAAGCCTCTTGATGAAGGTGAAAGAGGAGAGTGAAAAAGTTGGCTTAAAGCTCAACATTCAGAAAACAAAGATCATGGCATCTGGTCCCATCACTTCAAGGGAAATAGATGGGGAAACAGTGGAAACAGTGTCAGAATTTATTTTGGGGGGCTCCAAAATCACTGCAGATGGTGACTGCAGCCATGAAATTAAAAGACACTTACTCCTTGGAAGACAAGTTATGACCAACCTAGATAGCATATTCAAAAGCAGACATTACTTTGCCAACAAAGGCCCGTCTAGTCAAGGCTATGGTTTTTCCAGTGGTCATGTATGGATGTGAGAGTTGGACTGTGAAGAAAGCTGAGTGCCAAAGAATTGGTACTTTTGAACTGTGATGTTGGAGAAGACTCTTGAGGGTCCCTTGGACTGCAAGGAGATCCAACCAGTCCATTCTGAAGGAGATCAGCCCTGGGATTTCTTTGGAAGGACTGATGCTAAAGCTGAAACTCCAGTACTTTGGCCACCTCATGCGAAGAGTTGACTCATTGGCAAAGACTCTGATGCTAGGAGGGATTGGGGGCAGGAGGAGAAGGGGACAACAGAGGATGAGATGGCTGGATGGCATCACTGACCCGATGGACGTGAGTCTGAGTGAACTCCAGGAGTTGGTGATGGACAGGCCTGGCGTGCTGTGATTCATGGGGTTGCAAAGAGTCGGACACAACTGAGCGACTGAACTGAACTGAACTGAGTGCATATGTCAATCCTAATCTCCCATTCACCACACACAACCCTTTCCCTGCTCCTTGTGTCCCCACATCTGTTCTCTACATCTGTGTTTCTAGTCCTGCCGTTCAAATAGGTTCATCTGTACCATTTTTTTTTCTAGGTTCCACAAATATGGATTAATTTACTATATTTGTTTTACTTTCTGACTTGCTTCACTCTGTATGACAGATTCTAGATCCTTCCACATCTCTACAGATTTTTAAAGCACCACTGGCTTTTTGGAAACATTCCCAGCTTGACAAAATCAAATCACTAACATTATCACCAAAAACACTGGGAAGTCGTATTTTCCTGGTGGCTCAGCAGTAAAGAATCTGCCTGCAATGCAGGAGTTATAGAAGACACAGGTTCAATCCCTGGGTCAGGAAGATCCCCTGGAGGAGGGCATGGCAACCCACTCCAGTATTCTTGCCTGGAGAATCCCGTGGATAGAGGAGCCTGGTGGGCTACAGTCCATGGGGTCGAAAAGAGTCGGAAACGACTGAAGCGACTTAGCACAGCACAGCACAGCACAGCACATGGAGATAATTTCTGAAACAAATGTTTGAGAATACAATTGATTGCAACTTTCAATTACTCAATAAATTATTGAAGTTATGTTTTATAAGAAGTAGAAATATAGAACAATTGGCTAGAAGGAGATCTCAAAATTCAGAATCCAGCCTCCAGGAATGCAAAGGGCCACCATGTCCTGGAGGAAGAAGTCATACCATTAGCTTTATTTCTAAAACAACAAAGATCTTTAGTACTGAGTTTATTGACAGGTTGGTGAAGAATTCTGCTAGGAATGATGTTGAGAAGCTGACAGTTCCTCATTCCTCACCCACATTCATTAGTCAAGATGGAGATACTGCTGATGTTTGCCCACTAATAATGAGACTGGTCACCCAATCTGTGACACAGTGTTTCCTTTATAAAAACCTTAAGTGGAACTCCTCAGAAGAAATTTACATTTTCCATCTGTTCCAAGTTGCATGTAAAATGAAGGCGAACTATCTGTGATTGCAGCTTATTTCGAGATTGATGGTCATTTATAAACTGACTGACACTGGGTAAGCTATTTAACTGTTTTATATCTTTATATCTGTTACTTCTTTCATCTGCAAAACAATAAATGACACAACCAAGAAGGTTGTGGTGAGAATTAAATGCGATGACACCATCACACAGAGGATTTTTACCATCAACTTCCTGCCCTTCCTTCCTCCACTTACTGCTCAGAAGTTAAATGTCAATGAGCTACAGAATTTAGAGCAAATTTGATTGCATACACTGTTCTAAACGTTGCAATTCGTAGTTGGTCTTTTCTTTTTTAATCTTTCCTTCCGAATGTCTTTTCACCTCTCCATTGACACACAAAATTGTGAAATCCACAATGTTTGGGCCACGATATATATTTCTTATTTCATGGACCTTGAAAGTCAGAATTGTCTTTTCCAAATGGAGTTTTTAGGATTTCTTGTGAAATGTCCCCCAAATCGCCTTAATCAGGATATTTTCATTTTAGTATCAAATTTTTAATCGATCCAGAACAATAGCAATCACAAAATGACAGATTGACTCTGAGTATCTCAAGCTATTTGGTATTTTTTTTCCTGTTTAAAAATAAAGTCTTCAATAGGATAGTCAAAGCTATGGTTTTCCAGTAGTCATCCATGGATATGAGAGTGGAACCATAAAGAAGGCTGAGCGCTGAAGAATTGATGCTTTCAAACTGTGGTGCTGGAGAAGACTCTTGACAGTCCCTTGGACTGCAAGGATATCCAACCAGTCAGTTATAAAGGAAATCAATCCTGATTATTCATTGGAAGGATTGATGCTGAAGCTCCAACATTTTGGCCACCTGATTCAAAGAGCCGACTCTTTGGTAAAGACCCTGATGCTGGGAAAGATTGAGGGCAGGAGAAGGGGACAACAGAGGATGAAATAATTGGATGGCATCACTGATTCCATGGACGTGAGTTTGAGCAAACTCCCAGAGATAGTGAAGGACAGGGAAGCCTGGCATGCTCCAGTCCATTGAGTCACAAAGAGTCAGACACGACTGAGCAACTGAACAACAAAATATGTACAATCGAATCACTTTGTTGTAGAGCAGAAATTAACACAACGTTGTAAATCAACTATACTTCAGCAAAAAAAAAAAAAAAAAGAATGGTCTGGGGTATAGAGAGGTGTCCTGGCAGGCACCCACTGGGAGAGTGGGAAAGGGCTGCTGGAGGGGTGAATGTGGAGAATAGCGTTGCTGCTGCTGCTGCTGCTAAGTCGCTTCAGTCGTGTCTGACTCTGTGCGACCCCATAGACGGCAGCCCACCAGGCTCCCCCGTCCCTGGGATTCTCCAGGCAAGAACACTGGAGTGGGTTGCCATTTCCTTCTCCAATGCATGACAGTGAAGTCGCTCAGCCGTGTCTGACTCTTTGCGACCCCATGGACTGCAGCCTACCAGGCTCCTCTGTCCATGGGATTTTCCAGGCAAGAGTACTGGAGTAAGGTTCCACTGCCTTCTCCGGAGAATAGTGTTAGGCTTTGTTAATTCACTGTGTTTTGACATTCTTAGCTTGTGTTCAAGGATTTGGGCACTGGTCAAAAAATGGGGCCTTAGTGATCAGCGTGGGCTCAGAAATGAGGTCCCAGCATCCACTGTGGTCTTCACCTTGGTGAGTAAGAAGTCCGCAAATATTTTTAGGACAGAGTCAAGGGATTCCTGACAAGGGAGGCAGTGGGGGCTGAAAGTCCCTTCTTCACAGGCTCTGCTCCCTTCTCTAATTCAGTCTTTTAGAATCTTACAATATTTGGGGGGAGGGGGGACAGAAAAATCAACACACAGGAAACCATTTATGAGCACTTGATGGCAACATGTGAATATGATGAGTAAGATTCTGAAAGTTATACAGTTAAGCAAAATATTAAAGAATTCTGTGGTTAAGAGGGTTTCTCCTGTAAAATTGGAATCTTATGAATCAGATTACATAGTCTGAGATCTATTGAACTGATACCAGTCACGGTCCCTGGCCTTCCCAATCAATAGAAATTGGTCACAGGCCAGACAAAAAAACTCAGACAAGGCTTTATTGGGACCCCTGTTAAAGGGATCAGGGAGGAGGCGAAAGCAAGTAACAGGTTCCCTCGTGTGCTCCCTGAAGGAGGACAATCTGGTTGCTTGTATAGGGTAAAGGCGGGCCCATGTACCATACCCTACTTTTGCTCTGGACACCCTGTTTTTCCTCCCAGCTCTTTAGAAGTGGCAGTTGGATTTTTGGGTCTTTTTGTATCTTTTGTCCATAATTTTCCCCAACTGCACATGCATGCAGTTATTTTTAGTCCCATATAGTTTCTTTGTATTTTGTTGCTGGAAGAGATGTTTATCCAGGTGCAAGCACTGCAGCAAAGCATTCTAGGTCCCAGCCTGTCTCAATATTTGTTGAATGAAATGTTAAGTGAAACTTCTTAGGCCTATTCTCTGCGTCCACCACCAACTTCCCAGTCCTGGTAATCCCTCAAATCCCATGATCCTTTGTCTCCCTCATCTCAGTGGGGGCAGGGATCCATTGCTTCTAGATCCTGTCCCATTTTGCTTCCTCCAAGCTCTGGTCAAACCTAGGGCAGCCTTTAGTGATGATCCCGAATATTCAACTAAACTTTGCCAGAGGGTGTTGGGGAAGGGATGATCAATCAGTCATTTCAATCACTCTGGTTGTTCTGCATTTGCTTAAGGAAGTGAAACCCAAACATTTCGAGGTAGAAGGAAGAATACTGCCATCAGTGAAGCAAGGTCCCCCAATCTCTTTATAGCTCATTATAAACACTGCTTAGAAATATAGACACGAAGGTGGGCAGATAAGTTGAAAGATGGGGACTGACATTCACGTACTACTGTAAATAAAACAGACAGCTAATGAGGACCTACTGTGTAGCAGTACTCTGTAATGACCAATGTGGGAAAAGAATCTGTAAAAGGGTGGATATATGTAAATGCGTAAGTGATTCACTTTGCTGTACACCTAAAATGAACACAATATTGTAAATCAACTATGCTCCAATACAAATTTTAAAAAGAAAGAAATATAAACATTGTTACACATGACTTAATTTTCCTCGCTTCTTTCCAAATCAGTGGTAATGTACCCGTCCCCAGTGCTCCATTTGGAGACTCAATGAACTCATACATGGAAAATGAATCACATCCCAGTTACGTCCTGAGCCCTTCTGAAGCTGTTAAGCCTCAATATATATGTTTTTAATATTAGTTGATGTGGATTTAATAGAAACCAAGTATCCTAGTTAATTAAACGTGTTGCTCAGAATATTTTCAAAGCTTAATTCAGAGTCATATTCAATGGCTTTGGGCACCATTTTCATATTGCTGGCGTATTATCAGTTCATCTTGGATGAGTAATAAACACTAGGAAATAGACAGTGAAGAGTGTGTGTGTTTCTCATTTTCCCAGTACTAGCAAATTACAAAAGAAAACAAAAATAGTGAATTTTTAGGAGCTGTCTTCCTGGTAATCCATACAACTTCTCTTTCTCTCTCTTAAAGAATCCATAACAATGCTTCAATAAAGCAAGTCTGGAAAGCCCATTTATAGTGGCTGGACCCTTAGAGACTTTAAGACTTTATACCTGACTGAGTATAACTGGCAATGTTTGGAAATACTTTTGTTCATTACGATTGGGCAAGAGGTGGGTTGCTATGACATTGAGAGATATGCTAGACATTCTAAATGCACAGGACAGTTTCTGTGACAAAGAAGTATCCTGGGCAAAATAGTAATGGTGCTGAGGTTGAGAAACCGTGCTGTCGGGAATCCATTTGTTGAGCTTAAGACATCCCGGATATGTTAAGAGCAGCATCTACTAGAGAAAAGACGGCTTCCTCTCCTGAAGTGTGGGCACGCTCCAGGGTCTGCAGTTATACATATGTGCAGATCCTTCAAGCAGCGGCGAAAGCCCAGCTTCCTCCCCTGGCTTCCTCCGCTGTTCCCGAGCATGCTGATCACTCCTACCCCGGAGCCAGCACGCTTAGCGACAGACACTACAGAAGGTCCTCGCGTTATGATTTCTCACCTTTCCCATGGTGTGAGAGCAACAACAGTCAGTAGAAAACTTAGAACTGTGATCTTTTCCCAGGCTAGCGATCTGTAGTAAGACCCTCTCTGGCATCTGGGAACAGCCCAGGGTGCTGCGGCTCCCACCTCACCACGAGGTAAACAATCCATATGCTTGTTACTCTTCTGTACCCGGACAAGCATGCTGTTTCCCACTGAAAACAGTAGTCAATAAATTATATGAAAGAGTCAACATTTTATTATAAAATAGGCTCTGTGTTAGATGACTTTCGCCCAACTGTAGGCTAATACAAGTGTTCTGAGCACCTTTAAATAGACCAGGCAAAGCTGTGTAAGTAGGTGAGATGTTTCAAATCCATTTTAAAGCATTTAAAATTTTCAACTTACGTTTTCAACTTACAATGAGTTGATTGGGATATAAACCCATTGTAAACTTCGGAAGATCTGTAATGTAACGATGTAAATCAAACCTACATTATTAATCTTAATTAACCAAGATACATACTCTTGAGAGTCCCTTGGACTGCAAGGAGATCTAACCAGTCCATTCTGAAGATCAGTCCTGGGTGTACATTGGAAGGATTGATGCTAAAGCTGAAACTCCCATACTTTTCACCTCATGCAAAGAGTTGACTCATTGGAGAAGACTGATGCTGGGAGGGATTGGGGGCAAGAGGAGAAGGGGACGACAGAGGATGAGATGGCTGGATGGCATCACCAACTCAATGGACCTGAGTTTGAGTGAACTCCGGGAGTTGGTGATGGACAGGGAGGCCTGGCGTACTGCAATTCATGGGGTCGCAAAGAGTCGGACACAACTGAGTGACTGAACTGAACTAAACTGAACATATGTGTCTAAATTTTTTTCAGCTTTATCTCTCCACTTAGACCATATGTACCTTCTCTTTCTGACCTAACAAGATAGCATCTCCCCATGACCCAGCACGGAGCTAGCCTAAAATAAGGTTTCAGTGCCTACTTGTTTGTTGATGGAATGGCATATACTTAACTGCAGGTGCTAATTCACTTAAATCTACAGATATCTGCTCCCTTAAATAAAGCACAAAACCAAAATAATCCAGTCACAATGGAAGATATTTAAACAAAACAAAACAAAAAGAACCCCCAACACTTGTGATTAGATTGAGAGACATAATCTCACAGCATTTGAAAACCTGGCAGAAGAAATCACTTCTTCATTCATCAAACACTTAGAGAACAACTACTAGGCAATTGCCTGTTGGGAACACAGAGAATAATGAATAGTTCTCCCGTGTGAGTCACAAGGTCACGACAGATAAGAGAGCAAATAAACCACCAGTTAGATGGAAGTGTGATCATACATAGGTGGGTGCAGATGTTGTGAGAGCCTAAGGGGGCGGGGCTGCCCTTTGGATCTGGGAGACCGCTGAGGATATTAGGTAGAGAAGGATGGGCAGAAATGTTCCAAGTGAATAACAGCACAAAGGGACTATATTTTTGGCAAGGAAAAAAAGACAAAGACGAAGGAACATAAACACATGGTGAGGTCAGGCAGTTATTAGTCTGGTAAAATTGAACTGTCACATGAGTTGGGGTGGTGGGAACATTGAAATTATAAATTAAGAATGGCGAGTGAAGAGCCATATAAACCATGCCGATGGCTTTGGGATTTTGTCTGTGTGTGTGTGTGTGTGTGCTCAGTCTCTCAGTCATGTAGCCCACCAGGCTCTCTGTCCATGGGATTCTCCAAGCAAGAATACCAGAGTAAGTTGCCATGCCCTTCTCCAGGGGATTTTCCCAATCCAGGAATCGAACCCATGTCACCTGCAAATTCTGCATTGCAGAGGGGTTCTATACCATTGAGACACTGGGGAAGCCCAGGTTTTTGTAGTCAGTGTGGAAGAAGGGGAGCTCTCCTTCCACAGGTTCAAGGTCTTACGGGTGATGCTGGGGCAGTTTGCATCTGGAGAAAGCTTTGGAGGCTGGGGAGAGGTTTGATGGATAAGGGAACTAAATTTCAACCAAGAAACATCAGCTTGTTTAAATAGATATCAAACCTGCAGGTCTAGAGGGTTCTGCACTCAATGTCACAGTAGACAGTCAAAGAGGGATAATGAAGACCTCAGAGCAGTGTCACTGGCCGAGCTTTCTTTCATGAGCACCTGCGCTTTCCTATGACAGGAATCCATGCGGATGCCTGTCTGCTGTGAAGTGGGCTCAGGGATGGACAGAAGCTGCAGAATCCACTCTCTGTTTGCTGTCAATCCCCTTCTGCTTTCTGTCTCCCCTTGATAAAACGAATAAAGCAAGCTGGAGCTATTGGGCTTCAAAAAGCTGCACAGAAATGTAGGGATGAATAACAGGATCGTAGATGTGGGTGAGACGTGGCATTCGACCTGCTCTGCCGCTTCTAGGTGTTTGGGCTTTCTGCCAAGAACTCTGGTGATGTCAACTTCCCTCTCTTCATCGAGAAGAAAGTCCTCATTTCTTCTTTTACCTCCCTATCCTTCCTTGAAAAATTAGCAGTTTTTAAAAAAATTATAAAAATTATATATACTTCTTAGTGGGCAACTTGAGACTCCCCAGAGAAAAGATAAAGAAATAATGCAAATCACTCATATTCCCGACTTCCAGAGACAATCAGTGTTCAGATTTGAGCGACACGGGATCATCAGATGAAGTCTTCACGTTCTATTGCAGATAATGACCAAAGTTAATTTGATCATTTTGTATTTTACTGGAAACCCTATCACTACATAGGGTTCGTAGACTGGAAGGAAAGGAAAAGGTATCCCTGCTATTAGAAGATCTTTTCCTACCTCTGTTCAGGTCACCTAACACCAGGCAGTGATGAGTAACCCCAATAAAACATGCGCTAACTCTCAGAGTGAGGCCTTTAGTACATCTTCAGAAATGATAATAAGGAAGTGGATTGGCGTGAAAGCCACTCCTTTCACTCTTTGGTGAAAGAATATGAGTCCTTGGCTTTGAATTTAAGGTTCTGGGGTGGAACGCAGTAGCTGTTGAGGACCCAATGACTGCCTGGTCACCATTTCACATAGTCATTGGTCAATAATGTCAAGTATCATAGGCCCATTTTATACTGATAGGGATTTTTTCTTCCTTTTTATTGCAGCCAGAAGAGAAGGCACATGAAGAATTGATCTTCTGTTGTTAAATGGGATTCCCTTCATTCAGTCACTGATAGATTTGGGAGACCGTGTTCCCTCCATAATGCCTGATGACTTCTGGAGCCATCTCTTTACTCGTTCAGATCAAATTATTTCCCTGTTAGACACAAAATCACTGAGTGAGAGCTGCCGGAATCAAGATGAGTTATTGCTCTCTTAGTTTGTCTGCTGGGGAGACCTGTGGTTCAGTCAGTTACCAGTGGCTCTGAGAAACCTTGAGCTACTCACTGCTGGGTGTGGGCAGCTCCTGGCATCACAGTGGGGGCATCAACCTTCACGGCATGACTCATAGAGCTTTCCCCTCCCATGTACCTTCCTCACTTGATTTGTCGGTACAGGAAGTCCCATGTTCAATGTGAAGAGGAATTAAAAAAAAATGAAGGGATACATGGAAAAGGCAGGAAGCAGCCCTTTTGTGCCCATCTTTGTGTCTTCAGTCTCTTCTCACCCAGGCCTTTAAAAATCAGTGGACTGAGCTACAAATAATACCTGGACGTGGTCATGTAGTCCATGAGGTCACCAAGAGTCTGACATGACTGAGTGACTAGACAACCACACACAGTCAGCAACAACATCCTAGCCCCCTGGTTGTCCATGATTTTCTTACCCTTTCTTTCCTGACATGGTGGTCCTTTGTCCCATCTGCTGGCTTTGTTCTCTGATTCTGGCTGTTCCACTGATCAGTGATGAGAATCCTCCTTTGATACACTGAACTGGGGAATCTGGCTCTGTTTCCAGTCTCTCCATTTGTTCTGCACTGCTTGGTGGTATTAAATAGGGAACTGTTCGTTCCAACCATAAAATCCTATAGCTGGGTTCCAGGGATATTCTACCTCAAGCTCGAGGTTACCCACCCCCATCTCATAGAGCATCACCGGGGGAAATGACATGAGCAGGGTTTTTACCACTTAATTACTGGGCATTATCTCAACCAGTGAAATTACTGGTCCACTCCTGGGGGTCAGGCTCAGTAAGGAACAGGCGCAGTTCACCCTCATTCATAGGAAAGAGGTCTTGGTACAGGGATACAGAGGTTGTGAGTAGTGGTGGGGAGGGAGATGAGGGACGTTCTCTCTGACTGCTTCTATTTCTTCAGTGAAATGAGAAACTATCATCAGCTGGGCAAGAGAAAGATGGAGGAGGTTTGGAGGCTTGAGGAAAGAGAAGGAATGAAATAGTCATCTTGGAGAGCTGGGGAATAAAAAGTAGCATGACTCCTAGATAGCATGAAGGGTCACAATGGGATCTGTGCACATAAATTGAAAGTGAGATCAGTCAGCATGTTTCAGGGGGTTTTGTTTTTGTTTTCAGTTCAGTTCAGTTCAGTCGCTCAGTCATGTCCGACTCTTTGCGACCCCATGAATCGCAGCACGCCAGGCCTCCCTGTCCATCACCAACTCCCGGAGTTCACTCAGACTCACATCCATCGAGTCAGTGATGCCATCCAGCCATCTCATTCTCTGTCGTCCCCTTCTCCTCCTGCCCCCAATCCCTCCTAGCATCAGAGTCTTTTCCAATAAGTCATCTCTTCTCGTGAGGTGGCCAAAGTACTGGAGTTTCAGCTTTAACATCATTCTTTCCAAAGAAATCCCAGGGCTGATCTCCTTCAGAATGGACTGGTTGGATCTCCTTGCAGTCCAAGGGACCCTCAAGAGTCTTCTCAAACACCACAGTTCAAAAGCATCAATTCTTTGGTGCTCAGCTTTCTTCACAGTCCAAATTTCACATCCATACATGACCACTGGAAAAACCATAGCCTTGACTAGACGGACCTTTTTTGGCAAAGTAATGTCTCTGCTTTTGAATATGCTATCTAGGTTGGTCATAACTTGTCTTCCAAGGAGTAAGCGTCTTTTAATTTCATGGCTGCAGTCACCATCTGCAGTGATTTTGGAGCCCCCAAAAATAAAGTCTGACACTGTTTCCACTGTTTCCCCATCTATTTCCTCATCTATTTCCCATGAAGTGATGGGACAAGATGCCATGGTCTTCGTTTTCTGAATGTTGAGCTTTAAGCCAACTTTTTCACTCTCCTCTTTCACCTTCATCAAGAGGCTTTTGAGTTCCTCTTCACTTTCTGCCATAAGGGTGGTGTCATCTGCATATCTGAGGTTATTGATATTTCTTCCAGCAATCTTGATTCCAGCTTGTGCTTCTTCCAGCCCAGCATTTCTCATGATGTACTCTGCATATAAGTTAAATAAGCAGGGTGACAATATACAGCCTTGACGTACTCCTTTTCCTATTTGGAACCAGTCTGTTGTTCCATGTCCAGTTCTAACTGTTGCTTCATGACCTGCATACAAATTTCTCAAGAGGCAGGTCAGGTGGTCTGGTATTCCCATCTCTTTCAGAATTTTCCAAATTTTCAGTTTTTGTTTTAGCCAGGTTCATCTGCTTGATGCAGGTGCTGAATAGAGAGTCTAGTTGAACAAAAGATGGGATTTGATGCAAAGTGATTGTGATGCAACAAAGGGAAGAAGGGTCAAGATAGTTGAGGGTCAAGGAAGGGAGTGATTATTCTAAGCTGGGTTGGGGAAGGTATAAGTGTAGGTATGAAAAGAGAGACTAGTGGCTTGCAAGGAGTAAGCACACAAGAAGTTGTGACCTGAAATATGCTGCTTGGCACTCATATGATGGAAGTTTAATTATTAATAGTGTTGAAGCTCCAGATGTATTGAATTTGAGGTGCTTACACGATATTCAGGTTGAGATCACCAGAAGTGGTTAGCAAAATGGATCAGGAAGGTCGGGGCTGAAATATGGGGTTTGGTATTCAATGCGGGTGTTGATTGAAACCATGGAGATGAGTAGTCGAGTGTGTCCAGGAGACCAGAGAGGGAGAAGGTACTGACTTCTCTTGTCCGTTGGTCTGGTAATGACATCAGGCTTTTCTGTCATCACCGAGAAGCAGAAGCAAGACGGTCAAACGCATTTGGAGTTGAAGCCATCTGTCCACGTGCATTAGTCCATGATGTCACGAAGATGGAGACAAGGTCCCCTCGGGCAGGGATCCTGGGGGAACTTACATGAATTATAGGTTTGGGGAGTGGAGTGAATTTGTAGTCTTTGGGCTCTAAGTTTTCATTTTCAAACTTCACTCTTTGCGGGTTCACCAAAAAGACTCAGTGGCTTTTCACCTTTCCAGAAATTACACATTTTATCAGCAAAATCACTCATTAAAATTGCCCATCCAGAAAGAGGAAAACCCCTGAGAAGCCTCAGATGTGACTTTCTGTTCCCTGGTGATGGAAAGCAAAGTGCTCTTTGGGCAAAGGGACCCAGTGAGAGTCCTGCAATTAGACAAGGCTTGAAGCACTAGAGATTTTTAGAATACTCTGTTGCAATAGAATTCAATTTTTTATTGATCTCCTTTAGGAAAACAGCTAATTATTTTTTATTCTCTTGACTGAATTGCCAGCAGTATGTTTTCTCAAGCCTTTTGCTTCCAAGTACATTTAAAAGCATTGAACTTTCAGTTGAGTTTATTGTCTGCCTCAATACCAGATAATCTTGCATTTCTTAATCTTTAATGAAGTCACCAGTAATGACACCCTTCTCATTGTTTTACCATTGCAGTGCTTGAAAGGAAGTGTGGCAACTTCAAGATGGGGTGAATGCCTGAGCCCAGTTTATAGGGATGAAACCCACACCCTGCAGCTTCTTCCCCAGAGACCCTCAAATATTCACGTGACTGAGAGTCACAGGGGGTCTCTTTAAAACAGTCCCGTGGGTTCCATTCCCAGGGAGTCTGGTTCAGCAAATCTGAAGTAGGTCTCATAAATTTGCGTTTCTTGCAAACTCACAGTTGATGCCCATCCTGCTGATCTGAGGACCACACTTTGAGAACTGCTGACTATACCACTTTAGGGGAGAATAGAACTTTCATCTTGTCTGCAGGTCTTAACCCTCAACAGAACCCTGAGGTTAGACCCTGAATTCTGGTATCCGTGTGTATTAGTTTACTCAGGCCACTATAACAAAGTAGCCCAGACTGGGGGGCTTTAACAACAGAAATTGATTGTCTCACAGTTCTGAAGATGGGAACTCTGAGATCAAGATGTGGGCAGGATTGGTTTCCTCTGAGGTCTCTTTCCTTGCCTTTTACAGTAGATGACTGTCTTTCCTTGTGTCTTCACATGGTCTTTCCTCTGTTTGTGTCTCTTCCTATAAGGGCTGCTGCTGCTGCTGTTGCTAAGTCGCTTCAGTTGTGTCCGACTCTGTGCGACCTCTAGATGGCAGCCCACCAGGCTCCACTGTCCATGGGATTCTTTAGGTAAGAACACTGGAGTGGGTTGCCATTTCCTTCTCCAATGCATGAAAGTGAAAAGTGAAAGTGAAGTCGCTCAGTCGTGTCCAACTGTTTGTGACCCCCTGGACCGCAGCCCACCAGGCTCCTCCATCCATGGGATTTTCAGGTAAGAGTACTGGAGTGGGGTGCCATTGCCTTCTCTATCTTGTAAGGGCACCACTTGTTAATGACCTCGTTTTCACTAAACTATTTCTTTAAAGACCAGTCTCCAAACTGTCTCTACAGTTACATTCTGGGATTCTCAGAGTGAAGACTTCAACATATGACTTTGGGGAAAATATTTAGTCCATAATAGCAGCCGTCTGTGGTCTTAGCTCCATGAAAACCAAACCTTTTCACAAATGTTGCTATGAAAGGGCAGACCTCTTGGTGATCTCTGCAGATTCTGGGGGGAAGGGTCACCTGGAAAGCTGAGAAGGGGCCCAAGGCTGTCTGAGTGGAGAGATGGACAGATTCAGCTTCATGCTGAAAATCCCTGTGGTCGGGTTTGGTTCTGGAGCTTCCAGCCCAACTTTCCTTTTCCTGAATTTTTATTGGAGTACAGTTGCTTTGCAATGTTGTATTAGTTTCTACTGTACAGCAAAGTGAATCAGCCATACATTTACATATATCCCCTTATTTTTGGTTTTCCTTCCCATTTAGGTCACCACAGAGCATTGAGTCGAGTTCCCTCTGCTGTACGGTAGGTTCTCAATAGTGATCTATTTTATACCCAGCATCAATAGTGCATATATGTCAATCCCAGTCTCCCAATTCATCCCACCCCGCTCAGCTTTTCTTAAAGCTTGCCTTCCTCTCAGCCTGCACTTTGCCGGCTTCATCCACTCTGTTCATGTTTCCCAAGTGCCAATCACAGGCCAGTCCATATTCTAGGAGCTAGGATGCAGTGGTGAACAAAGACACCCCTGCTCTCCTGAGGCTTACAGTCCAGTGGGGAGACAGACCATCAGCAAGTCCATTGGTGGATGTGAGGTCAGATAGTGGTACATTTAGAGTAAAACAAGAGGATGGGGAATGATGGAAGCTGAGAAATGACCCTCTGATGCCGTCCCTGCAATTTCATGAATCCAATGTTCTCTCTCACTTCTTCAGGTGAAGCACACAATCTAAGGGATAAAAAAATTCTACATATGGAAAAATCTTGAGCAGCCCAGCTCTGAAAAAGTACAATAAAAATATAGAATGTGCTTTCATGCTAAGCTCCCTTGTTCTCTTCCTCAGAATCTTCAAAGCCTTTATTTTAGGCTTGAAGTTAAAATCATTTGGGGAGGGTCCTCTTGGAGAATCCAGCTTCCCAGGTGGTGCTAGTGGTAAAGTGGTAAACAATTCACCTGTCAAGGCAGGAGATGCAGGAGACACGGATTCAATCCCTGCGTCAGGAAGATACCCTGGAAGGGGAAATGGCAACTCTCTACTATATTCTTGCCTGGAGAATCTCATGAACAGAGGAGCCTGGCTGCCTACAGTCCATAGGGTCACAAAGTCAGACACCACTGAGCAACTGAGCCCTGCTGGAGAATGCAGTGAAATCTCTGAATGTTTTACCCAAGAAAACATGAGTTTTTGCAGCAATTTCATGGAAAGCTTTAGGGACTTTGCAGATTTTTCTGAAGTCTTCTGTGGACTCAGATTAGGGACCTCTCTTTATGGTCATACAAAGGATAATTAGAGCTACAATTTTTGAGCATTTACTTGGTGAGCTGTGTGCTAAAGCTATTCAGTGTTTTGTTTCATCTAATCCTCCTGAGAGAACCACCTATAACTATCATTATCCTGCAAGCCTATTAAAGATGAGGAAACTCAGGCTCTAATGTGAAAAGCAATGTTGTAGAATAGTTAGTGTTGGAACCCAAGTGTGATTAAAGGAGCCAAGAATCCTAGTCATAGTCATACCTGGCCTCTGCTTTTTCTTTAACTTTTGATTTTGAAAATATGTACAGTTTTACAGAAGAGCAATACAGACAGTACAGAAACATCTCATAAAACTTCACTCAACTTCCCTAAAAGTTAACATGTTGTATAACTGTGTTAGATTTATTTAAAAAAAAAAAAAAAAGCAAGACAAAAGAACAATGACACTGGTCAGCTTAATTAAGACGACCAGAAGGGATTTCCCTGATGGTCCAGTGATTAGGACTCCACACTTCCACTGTAGTGGGGGTAAGTTTGATCCCTGGTCGGGGAACTAAGATCCCACATGCCTTGTGGCATAGCCAAAAATAAATAAATAAAAAAGAAAAGAAAATGTATGACTGACATAAAAAAAAATGTAGAAGAAAACAAGGGAAACTTCCAGATAGTCACAGAATGGCAGGCACAAATGAATTGTCAATTGAATTCTCTGTGAAGTTTCACTGAATGATATCAGGGTATTGGGGGTTCACCGTGATCATTACATAATCAAGAGAAGTTTAAAGAGATTCAGTATTCTAGTTTGGAAGTAGTAGAAGTTTCTAGAATTTGCCTCTTGACAGTACTATTTGGGAGCACAGGATACAAGAAACTTAGGGGTATATGAGAGAAAGAGAGCCATAGACTGTGAGAGAAATTGTACGTGGTCCAGGATGGGGCCTCTGGAGCAGGTTGTCTAGACTGAGTTTATTAATTCTGTAACTTTTGGCATGTTATTTATCATTTTAGTGACTCCATTTTCTCACCTATAAAAGAAGAAAAATGGTCCTACTTCAAACTCTTATTGAGATTAACTGAGTTAATATATATTGGAGGCACTTATAACAGTGCCTAGAATATAGTGGATTCTTAATAAATTTTAGTTATGGTAATAATAATATAATAGATGTATATAATATGAATTACATAGAAATAATAATATAATATAGTATCAATAGCTTATCATGGATACTCTCAAAGTCCAGCATGAGTTCCTTTGTCATTTCTTTATATTTCTCTCTGGATCTCTGATATGTCCACGTCCATTCAAGAACAAACCTTGAATGGACACCCAAGGTGCCTGTGGGTCCCTTGTTCATTGGTCAACCCCTTCTCCTTCTTCTCCTTCACACTTCTCCTTTCATCATCTCAGCTTTATTCTGCCGTAGCCACCAACTCTCGGGCCCTAACATTAGCATACATTTTTCACCTTGGAGCATTGACAAGATAAACAGGAGTCTCTTTCATTGATTTTCTCTTGGAATGACTTTAAAATGATATTAAATTAAAAGAAATTGTTTGCCTCAAATAAGGAGGTAATACATTGAAGGGCAGGAAGGGTGACCTTTTCACTCTATCCACTAGTATAATTTTCTGAGCTTTACAACCGTGGAGACCCACTCTATCTCCCAGTTATTACACAGAGCTGAGTGGAAGGAGTTTTTGCATCAATGCACCTTAAAATGTCAAGCAGGATGTAGCCACAGGGGAAGTGCAGCAAAGACGAAGCTCTATCACCTTGACCATGTTCTCCTTCTGCACTCAGGGTGTGGGGTGTGCAGGCTTGGATTCTGAGACTCCTGGGCTCTGGTGGTGGGAAAATCCTGCCTCTGTGCTGCAGGAGGAAGAGAACCAGCCTCCCTTGGAGAAGGAGCGCCATTTTCTCCCTAATCCTGGGCGTTGCTGGTTCTCTCCGTCTTCTTGCCCAATTTACTGTTTCCTCACTGAGGAAAGAAGGCAATTTGTCCCCTTACTGCTAAGGCCCATGAAGGTTCTGAGATTTCTTCTTGCTTGCAAGCCAGCAAGTTAGCCTTCTACCATTTCATAGGCAGGGGAAGGAGACACACAATTCCTGGGTCAAAGACAAAAGTCAAAGTTGCTCAGTTGTGTCTGACTCTTTCTGGACCCCATGGATTATACAGTCCATGGAATTCTCCAAACCAGAATACTGGAGTGGGTAGCCTTTCCCTTCTCCAGGGGATCTTCAAAACCCAGAGATCGAACCCAGGTCTCCTGCATTGCAGGTGGATTCTTCACCAGTTAAGCCATGAGGGGAGCCCTAGGGTCAAAGACAGAAGACCTCATTAATTAGGGCACAGCAGACAGCATGAGCTTCATGTTCACACTGGCTCCTCTTGCCCCCAAAGCCCCACGGGGGTGATTGGTGATGGGTCCAGGAGGATGTTACCCATGTAATGGGCTTATCTCAGCTGGGGAATCCCAAGCTTAGTAAACCCCCAATCTATAATGAGGCTTCTAGCCAATGTGCCCAAACTTTTCCTGGAGGAGACATTATCTTCATTGCCCTGGTCATGAAACAAATATTCCTTCCTATTTAGAAGGAGATACTGTTTCTATCTTCAAAGGCGATTTGCTATGCAGCCATCCTTTTAAGATAGCCTGGAAATAAGCTGTTGAAGCCTTATCACAAGATGTGCTGACATGTAAGACACCCAGAGAGAATTGCCTTCCAACATTTTTTCAGGGCACTGCTAGCCAACTAGATAATGATGGTCACAGACTAGGGATTGTGCTGGTCTCCTCCATCAAGGATGAGCTCTCCAGAGAGCTATAGTTGGATATGTCTGTGCATGATGGCAGAAATACCTGTGTTAGGAAGTTCTAACTTCTTAGGTCTAACTTTGAGAACCATTGGCTTCTTACTGAGTATCTAAAACCTCCTGAACTTGGAGAAAGGTGTATGACTCAGTCTGAGTTCATCCGTTCCATATTGATTAATTCACACATCAAAATCAGAGAGGCAAACTGAAGGTAAGGCTTGACTATAATGCAATCCAGAGAGGTCTTTGACATGAGCTCTGAAATCATTGCTTTCTGGCAGAATGACTCAGCTAGAACAATTAGTCAATCTTTGGAACATTATTGTTCCCATAAAGAGTTTTTTCAGATTCTTTTTTTTCCTAATCTCCTCTCTTCTATGTAATTTTGTTATCACAGAAACAATCTATCTCATAATTTGTGGGCCACAAACACTTTTAAGATCAAGGTTTTCTTGTGCACCCAGATCCAATTTTTACCTCCTTTGGGATGACATCACCCACATTGAGAATGCATGGTCTAGAAGATTCTTGTACAGTAAGTCCCCGACATACAAACCTTCAAGTTGTGAACTTTCAAAGGTGCGGACGTGTATCCAGTTCCATCAAGGGACCAGAACCTGTGCCATCAAATCAGGTGTGAGCAACACTGCAACTTGTCTTCTGTCTCCTATTGCTGACAATCCCTCAGCTCTACTGTCTCCCACCTCCTCTCCCTTCTCCAGTCAGTAACTCTTCTTGCCTGTTCACTTGATGTCAGCCCCTGGATGCCAGCTATTGTACTGTACTGCTATACTTTTCAAGGTACGATTGTTGTTGTTGTTCAGCCGCTCAGTTGTGTCTGACTCTTTGCGACCCCATGGACTGCACCACGCTAAACTTCTCTGTCCATCACCATCTCAGAGAGTTTGCTCAAACTCATGTCCATCGAGCTGGTGATGCCATCCAACCATCTCATCCTGTGTCGTCCCCTTCTCCTCCTTCCTTCAATCTTTCCCAGCATCAGGGTCTTTTCCAATGAGTCAGTTCTTCGCATCAGGTGGCCAAAGTATTGGAACTTCTGCTTCAGCATCAGTCTTTCCAGTGAATATTCAGGACTGATTTCCTTTAGGATTAACTGGTTTGATCTCCTTGCAGTCCAAGGGACTCTCAAGAGTCTTCTCCAGCACCACAGGTCAAAAGCATCAATTCTTCAGTGCTCAGCTTTCTTTATGGTCCAACTCTCACATCTATACATGACTACTGGAAAAACCATAGCTTTGACTATACAGACCTTTGTTGGCAAAGTAATGTCTCTGCTTTTTAATATGCTGTCTAGGTTGGTCATAGCTTTTTTTCCAAGGAGCAAGCGTCTTTTAATTTCATGGCTGTAGTCACCATCTGCAGTGATTTTTGAGCCCGCAAAAATAAAGTCTGTCACTGTTTCCACTGTTTCCCCATCTCTTTCCTATGAAGTGATGGGACTGGATGCCATGATCTTTGTTTTTTGAATGTTGAGTTTTAAGCCAGTTTTTTCACTCTGCTCTAGGCACTACACTGTAAGATTAAAAATGTTGTATTTTTTATATGTTTGTTTTTCATGTATTATTTGTGTGAAAATTATTATAAACCCTTTACAGTACAGGACTGTACAAGCTGATTGCTGTAGTTGGGCATCCAGGCTAACTGTGTTGGACTTACAAATTGGCCATATGAACATGCTCTTGGAAAGGAACCCATTTGTATCTAAGAGACTTACTGTACTAGTTAGGAAAGATATTAGTCGGGATCTTCTGAAAAGCAGATGCCAAGACAGGCTAAGCATACAAGGATTTTATTAGGAGAAATAATTGTATGAAAGCGTCTGGAGGGAGGCAAACAGATAATGCAGTTTTCTAAGCTCAGGCCACAGAGGCCCTATTCAATGTGGAAGCTGAACATGGACCAAGGTTATTCATAGATGATCAATGTTTGTAAATACCTGATCCTTGTTGTGTAGTCCTGCTGGGTCCCCTCTCCCTGGGTTCACATGTGGCACCACCAACCTCATACAAAAGAGACCAAAATCCCTTCTGAAGGAATGGGTTGAGGGCAGAAACACGGGACAGAACCCAGAGCTTCTCAAGGCTGTAGGCTTCTTACATGTGCCCCCAGGACCTTTTTCTGGCTGCACTTGAACTTCCAAATGTTTCCACGATGCCAGCAGGGTTTGCTAATGCATTAGAAGTAGAAGATGGGGCCTCCCCTGACAGAAGAGACTCCCTGAATATGTCGAGGTGTTCACTCTTATTATGAAAGGAGAAACTTATAAATTTGCTGCTTTACCATTTCTCCTGCTTCCCCCTCCATCCAGGACCCCGTGCGGTTTGTTCCCCTGACGCTGGGACCGTCTCCTCCTCTGCCTGAGTCAACTGAAATAACAGAGCGGATCCTTTTGCACCTCTCACAGTACCCACGGCTGATAGGAGAGCTGGGACTTAATGGAGTTTTCACCAGGACTTGCTAAATTCACATGGAATTTGTCTCATCTCATGAATCCTTCCTCTCTTCAATGTCATATATAAAAATATTTCTAACCTTATCAAAAAACTGCGCGTCCTTTTTCTGCCAGGTGGTCAATAATTTAGCACATGCTTCCTTAGCAGTTTCTAATCTGCCAAAGAAAAAATGCTCCAGAGCAAGCAGCCACTTACATTTCATGATTTTACACCGTGAACCACCTTTAGACTCCCTAATCTCCTGCCTTTCCTAACCTTAGTGACCTTTTGTACCTTCAATAGTTTCTCATAATGTTTAAACAATAATTCTGATTCCTTATCCCCTGGGGCCAACTCTTCCTCCCCTGACCCACCCCGCTGGTGTTAGCCACTCCGTCAGGTCTGACTCTTTTGCAACCCCATGGACTGTAGCCCGACAGGCTCCTCTGTCCGTGGACTTCTCCAGGCAGGAGTACTAGAGTGGGTTGCCATTCCCTTCTTTACCATCTGAGCCACCAGCCAACCACTCCTCTGCCCCTCCAACTACAGTTTCCAAAATCATCAGCGTCACGTTTCCAGTAATTCAAGCACAGTTTGCACAGGTGATCCTATGTCTGTCAACCCAACATTCTGAAGAAAACGAGTTTGGATCTGATGTGGGTTGGTGTCCTTTCAGACTTAAATCACTTATGGGTCTTTTCTGAAGCAACACAAACTTAAAAAAAAAAAAAAAAAACTCTTTGCAGACAATTTACCATCTCTCATCTTGGAGAAGGAAATGGCAACCCACTCCAGTATTCTTGCCTGGAAAATCCCACGGACGGAGGAACCTGGTAGGCTACAGTCCATGGGGTCTTAAAGAGTCGGACATGACTGTGCGACTTCACTTCACGCTTCACTTACCATCTCTCAACAACGTAACTTTTAAAAATGTTTGTGCTCTCTTCTCCACCAGTTCAGAATGGGAAAGAAATGTAGAGGATGAAAGGGACAAAGAACTGGGTCCAGCTCAACCACCTTTGTCTCTGGCTAAGCCTAGAAATTCCACTTGCAAACAAAGACAGAGATGCTTCGACACTGCATTTTCATGAGACATAAGGAACCAGGACTCCAGAGCAGTGCTGGGTTGGAGGATGGGGCAGGGAGACCTGCTTCCTGGGAGGGGAAAGGGGGGTTCTCTGTACTAATTTCTTTAAAGGTGCTAAAATTTCTAAGTATTCCAGTCCAGGGGATTCTCTGAGCTGAAAGGTGAAGTTACAAACTTCCCTTGGTATAAGATTCTGCACTGCACATAAACAAGCAGTTAAGCAGCAGAAAATATCATATCAACGCATGAATAAGGAATGCAGCAAAAACAGAACATCTGAGTAAGAGTAGTGAAAACATATGACATACATATTTTGCACTTATTATAATAATAAGTCTAGAGCTGGCTGGCTTCTAGATTGGCACAGTGGCTCCACCCTAGAACCTGTAGAGACGTGTGAGATTTCTTAGTGTTCCCATGTCGTTGTTCAGTTGCTAAGTCATGTCCGACTCTTTGTGACCCCATGGACTGCAGCACACCAGGCTTCCTGGCTCTTCACCATCTCCTGGAATTTGCTCAAACTCACGTCCACTGAGTCAGTGATGCCATCCAACCATCTCATCCTCTGTTGCTCCCTTCTCCTTCTTCCCTCAAATTTCCCAGCATCAGTGTCTTTTCCAATGAGTTGGCTCTTTGCATCAGGTGGCCAAAGTATTGGAGCTTCAGTTTCAGCATCAGTCCTTCCAATGAATATCCAGGGTTGGTTTTTAGGGTTGACTGGTTTGATCTCCTTGCAGTCCAAGGGGCTCTCGAGAGTCTTTCCCCATAATGGTGCCAAATGGCCAGCTCATCCTCACTTGTTAGCTCTTCGTGTGATTGTGCCCCCTAAAGTAGGAATTAGGCAAGAGGCTAGCACAGTAAGAGAGAGAGAGTCAGCAGTGAGTAAGAGAGCAAGTGAGACAGAGTTCTTGTGACTTTCTCTTACAGCAGAGACAAAAATCTTTTCCAGAAACTCCCCAATGGACGTCACCATACAGCTCGCTAGTATGAACTGAGCTAACACGACCCCAGATCAATCATGGACAGAGGGCAAGGGGTCTGATGCTTGATGAGGCTCCATCACAGTTCACCTTCTGAGACCTGACACATGGCCACCCGAACAAAACTGGACATTGTTGGCAAAGAGGACATAGAAACAAACAACACTCTTGGCTGTGATCAAAAAGGCAGTGAACTCTCTTAACCTTTGTTAAATGTTTTGAAAATGACACCTAAATAAAAGGACTTTGGGGATTATCTAGTTTAAAGTCTTGAATGCCCATCCAAAAGAACATCATTACACTGATCTTAATGATAACACATATCATTCTGTAGAAAAACAAGGACTTCCTTAGTGGTTCAGGGTTAAGACTGTGCTTCCAGTATTGGAGGCACAGGTGTGGTCTGTGGTCCAGAAACTAAGATCCACATGCTGTACAGCCAAACAAGCAAACAAACAAAAACACACCATAAGCTAAGCAGCAATAAGGACCCAACCTTCACCTTCATTTCCCCAGTGTCTTTTATTGTGTTTGGCACAGCATACAAGACACCCAGAAGATGTTTTAAGCTTGAATTAATGGAATGAATTTTCATGGATTAAGTGAGCAAACATAGACCCACAGAAGAGAAATGACAAGTCCAAGGTCACTCAGCTAGTCTTCCTGGAGGCAGAGTCACAAGCCAGTTCTTCTGACCTGTGGTTTGACTCTAATTTTCCCATTTTCATGTGCTACTTGTTCAAAGAAGGTATGGGAGGACCTCAGGTGGATCCTGGAAACCAATTGCTCAGGAAAAACTGAGGGTATTTCTGTCACTAAGATCACAAGTGGAGCTCAAGGGTGAACCAAACCCTTGTTTTTGATACTTTTTAATGACTTTTCCAGGATGTGTGAACCCTTTGTGGGTTCTCCTAAACCAGAGGGTACTGGATGAGGGGTAACAAAGACCCTTCACATAGTCCTTCATCTATTCCAAATTGTCCCCTGATGGCAGAATGATATGTATTTTATATATTTTTGAGTGTATTTATTGTATTTTTATTAATGTATAGTTGATTTACAGCATTAAGATAGCTTCAGGTGTAAAACATAGCAATTTAATATTTTTATATATTACATTACACTTAAACTTACTACAAAATAGATGTCATATCACATCTTCTTTATCCATTCATTTGTTGATGGGTACTTTAGGGTGCTTCCATGTCCTAGCCATTGCAAATGATGGTGCCGTGAACCTTTATTTTATGAGACTGCTGACAATTAGCATTTTTAAGATGCCATCATCAACACAGCCTGAAACAGGAGTAAGTTTATGGGGATAATTTCAGATTGTCATTTGTTTTCCTTATTACAAAGCAACCGTGGAAAACAACTCCCTTTGGCTACCTTGTGGAAACACCGGTAACCCTTTATCTCTGGGAGAAACTTTCATGGAGAAACCCTTTTCCTACCCCTGTCCACATTCAGCCCTGTCAACTGAAAAAGGAAAAAAAAAAGCACAATCAAAAAGTTGAGAATCACGTTTTAATTGGCAGACAATCTGGGGACTTCAAGTCTTGGACACAGCATCTCAGATAACGCTGAGAGACTGTTCTGAAGAGGCAATGGGGTTGGGGCGGGGTGCAGTAAGATAGGATATATAGGAGCTTTTGCAACAACAACAACAAAAAAAACAGGTAGTCGAAACATCAAAAGATTACTATTAATTAAAGAAAACTGGACATCTCAGGTTAGTGAATTTAATGTTTTTCTGTGCGTGTGCTAAGTTGCTTCAGTCGTGTCTGACTCTTTGTGACCCCATGGACTGTAGCCCTCCAGGCTCCTCTGTCCATGGGATTCTCCAGGCAAGAATACTGGAGTGGGTTGCCATTTCCTCCTCCAGGGGGTCTTCCCAACCCAGGGATCGAACCCGAGTCTCTTATGTCTCCTGCACTGGCAGGCAGGTTCCTTACCCCTAGTGCCATCTGGGAAGCCCCAGGACGATGCAAGAGTCTGGGCTCACTGAAATCATTCCTTTGTCCTGTCCCTCAGCTATCTGGGGCTAGAATTCTGTGCTTTCTCATCCTGAGTCTCTTCAGGGTGCCCCGCAACCCGGTGGGGAGTGGGGGATTGCTGACTGCTAAATGGCAGGCATTCTTTGTCTCCATCCTGAGTTCCCTCTGGGCTTACCTTCCGGGCAGCTGTAATGTTATGGCAACGTCCTCTGTTTACCGACATGGCAGGCAACATTTTTCCTTCACAGCACCCACCCCTTGGAATGGATTGTCTTCTGTGTGACTCCCAGACTAGCCTGATCAGAGCAGAGGCCTTGCAAGACTCATCACTCCCCTTCTCTTTTTACTTAGTTCTTCACCAAAAACTTTTGGAAATTCGTGGTGACTGATGGGTGCGACGATGCTATTGGAGTCAGGGTATGGAATAGGGTCTGGGCTCCTGGGGAGTGGGCGTGGAGCTAACTTATAAAGAAGACTGAGGACCCAAGTCTTTGGTCTACTTTTGCATCTGAATAATGAACTGTAAGATACATTCCACCCTTGTTTCCAATAATGGGTTAGCTAATTAAAAACAAATTGCAAGTGAACGGATCCCACTAGCTGTGTTCTGCTCAAAGCTGAGCTTTTGTGCCCTGGGAGAACCAGCGTTCACCACCTTTTCCAAAGCCTGTGATGGGCTTTATATCTCTTCTCCGCATCTTCCGTGGGTCATTTTTATTCTGGCGTTGGTGCAACCAAGCTGCCGCCTTTGCTGGGAACGCCAGGCACCCAGAGCCCTCTTGCTATGCTCTTGCACTAAACATCCCAGGGTGGCTGCATCCAGGGTCCCTCCCCTCCAGGCCCTTCTTGCTGCAGGTGTATCCACACAAGTCTAGACACAGGCTCTTGGACCCTAGAAAGGAAGGATATTATCTCACTTCAGAAGCCTTCCTTGTCCTACCTGTGGCCCTGAGTTGTGAGTTCTGCTCTGAGCTCACCAGCACAGACTCATGAAAAACTGGAAAACCATTTCATTTGTTTTCCAAGTGAGTGCTCTCAAATTGTCAAATGAACAAATACTCCCAAACCCTTTTGAGTCCCATCAGAGAGTGCTGATTCAGCGTCCGAACGAGCAGCTGGGGCATTTAATGTGCTCCCTGGGTCCAGGAAAAGCCTCCTGGCGGTCGGTGGGTGGCTCAGAGCTGCAGGGTGCCCCGGACTGGAGCTGAGTGGGGGAATCTGGCGCCAGGTTATCTGAGAGTTTTTCCCTCCAGATGCCCAGTTTGCACTTGTCAGAAATGAGAAAACAATTTATTCCAGAAAAACCTTTAAAAAAAAAACCCACACATAACAATTGCTGTAGAAGAAAAATAATTTCCAAAGCTACCCAATCCTGCTTCCCCAGCCCCTCTCGGGTGCAGACTATTCCACAGGCCAATTCTTTCACACCTTTGAGGAACAGGGAATTCTTAGATGATATAAACCATTTCAGTACACGTGGAAAAAGAAGACATACTCCAAAGTGATTTTCTAAAACCAGGATAATATTGATAAGAGAACCTGACAAAGCATTGCTAAAATACATATGTACACATTCAACGAACTTATGACTATGTATTTAGTATAAAAATCCCAAATTCCAAAGTAAAACACCTATGCATATGATCAAGTAGCATATTAGAAGATTAATATACTTCATCAAAGAATGGATCATTTGCAGAGATGTGGATGGAGCTAGAGTCCGTCATACAGAGTGAAGTAAGTCAGAAAGAGAAAACAAGTATTGTGTATTAACACATATATGTGGAGTCTAGAAACGTGGTTCACGTGAACACATTGGCAACACAGGAATAGGGACACAGACATAGGGAATGGACATGTGGATACGGGGGGAAGGGGAGAGTGGGGTGAACTGGGATATTAGGATTGACATGTATACACCACCATGTGGAAAACAGATAGCTAGTGGGAACCTGCTATATGGCACAAGGAACTTGGTTCAGCGCTCTGTGATGACCTAGAGGGGTGGGTTGGGCGGGTGAGGTCCAAGAGGGAGGGGACATATGCACACACATAGCAGTCACTTCACTGTACCACAGAGGCGAACACAGCATTATAAGGCAATTATACTCTAATACAAAGAGAGACAGTCTTACCAAAGTTAAAAGCAAAAAAGGAATGTTAAGGGTTGAATGTTGTAAAACACATCAATGTTGTTCAGCAGGTCAACATGTTATGCTCACACTAATACCTTGGGTGAGGTGTGGTGAGGCCAGATGAAGGTCAAGAGAGAGAGAGAGACCAGAAAGAGTTTGTGTTTTGCTCCTTACAGGACCCTTTGAGAGTTCTGCAGGCTCCTGGGCCCCTTGGGGGTGGCAGAGGTGGGGCAGGAGGCCCAGGGAAAGAATAAACGTCCTTCTCATGGTGTCTGCAGGAAGGAATGAGTGAGGCAGGGCAAGCAGGCAGAGAACTAGTGGCTTTGCACGATCTTAGTTCGCCCAGGTATAGACAGTGCCCGGGTGAATGGAACATGGCCCTTGATGGCCCTGGGGCCATCAAGGCTGGAATAGGATGGCCCGCAGTGTAGATGCCTCCAGAAGAGATTGATGGGATTGTGGACTTAGCTGCTCACGGAGAACTGACCAGCCTTAGCAGGTCCTTATGACTGGGTCAGGACAGCATTTAGCCATTTGCAGCAACATGGATAGATCTAGAGAGATGATCACACTCAATGAAGCAAGTCAGATGGAGAAAGACAAATACATGATATTGCTTATATGTGGAATCTAAAATAGGATACAACTGAATTTACTTACAAAATAGAAATAAATTCATAGACATAGAACACAAACTTATGGTTACCAAAGGGAAAGGATGGGAATAAATTAGGAGTTCTGAATTAACAGATATACATTAGCATATATAAAATAAACAACAAGGACCTACTGTATAGCACAGGGAACTGTACTTAATATCACTTCACGGGAAATAGATGGGGAAACAGTGGAAACAGTGTCAGACTTTATTTTGGGAGGCTCCAAAATCACTGCAGATGGTGATTGCAGTCATGAAATTATAAGACACTTACTCCTTGGAAGGAAAGTTATGAACAACCTAGATAGCATATTCAAAAACAGAGACATTACTTTGCCAACAAAGTTTCGTCTTGTCAAGGCTATGGTTTTTCCTGTGGTCACGTATGGATGTGAGAGTTGGACTGTGAAGAAGGCTGAGTGCCGAAGAATTGATGCTTTTGAACTGTGGTGTTGGAGAAGACTCTTGAGAGTCCCTTGGACTGCAAGGAGATCCAACCAGTCCATTCTAAAGGAGATCAGTCCTGGGTGTTCTTGGGAAGGAATGATGCTAAAGCTGAAACTCCAGTACTTTGGCCACTTCATGCGAAGAGTTGACTCATTGGCAAAGACTCTGATGCTGGGAGGGATTGGGGGCAGGAGGAGAAAGGGCCGACAGAGGATGAGATGTCTGGATGGCATCACCGACTCGATGGACGTGAGTCTGAGTGAACTCCGGGAGTTGGTGATGGACAGGGAGGCCTGGCGTGCTGCGATTCATGGGGTCTCAAAGAGTCAGACACGACTGAGCAACTGAACTGAACTGAATAACCTATAATGTAACAGAACCTTAAAAGAATCTAAAACTTAAAAAGAATTAAAAATCTAATAAAAGAATATATGTATATGTGTGTATATATATATATAATCACTTTGTTGTACACCTGAAACTAACACAACACTATATATCAGTATATTTTCAATAAATTAAAGAAAAAACCCAGCATTTAAATAACTATGTTATGTAAGTAAAAGAAAATAATAACATATTATTTCAACAAGACTTTAAAGATATTAATATTTAATAAAATATAATACCTTTACTGATTAAAAAAGTAGACTTAATAAAAAGGAATAAAAAGATTAAGAAAAAGTTATTAATAAAATTTAAACATACTTTTGACATGATTTTATGTTATATAAAATCAGCATCAGATTTGGTGAAAACATTAATAGAGTTCTTATTAAAGTTAGAAACAAGATAAAGATGTCTATTATCAACACATATTGAGTAATATTCTGAAGAATTATCCAATATATGGAGAAGAGAGAAAAGAATTAGTCCAAATGTTAGAAAGTTACTTTTGCACATAATGTGGCTGTACACATGGGAAATGCAGAATAATTATTAAAATATTAAAACCAATAACAAAATTTAATAAGAAGGTTAGTTATAAAATTAATATGCCAACACATCTACATCACCAATCAGTTTCAAGGTACAATCAATAAACAGGATATCATTTGTTAAGTGACAAAATCAAATATGAGAAATATGGAGGAATTAAACTAAAGACGAATATATAGAACCAAGGGCTTCCCTGGTGGCTCAGATGGTAAAGAGTCCACTTGAATGCAGGAAACCCAGGTTCAGTCCCTGGGTTGAGAAGATCCCCTGAAGAAGGGAATGGCTACCCACTCCAATGTTCTTGCCTGAAGAACTCCATGGACAGAGGAGCCTGGTGGGCTACAGTCCATGCGGTTGCAGAGTCTGACACGACTGAGTGACTGACACTTTGTCAACCCTAATCTCCCAACTCACCTCACCCCTCCATGTCCACATGTCCATTTCCTACATTTGCATCTCTAGTCCTGCCCTGCAAATAGGTTCATCTGTACCATTTTCCTAGATTCCACATATATGCGTTAAAATACATTATTTGATTTTCTCTTTCTGATTTACTTCACTCTGTATGACAGACTCTCTCTCCCCTCCTGCTATCAGTCAAGAACATATTGCTCCAGGGAACAAGATATTGCCCATACATGCAGGCTTCACCTTGGTGCCAAACCACACCACATTCTGGAGTCTGTGATCTTGCTCAGCTGACCCTGGAGTTCAAAGCTGAGGTTCCCTGGGGCTCTCGAGCTCAGCCCCCTCCCATCCTTCCTCCCAGGCCCTGCCCTCTACCATCCCTGTCCATCCCTTTCAGCATCCTCTCTGCTCCTTCCTTCCCACAGGGACGGCATTTCTGCCTTCGCCTTGCACAGGGGGCTTCCTGGCAGAGCTCAACAGTCAGTCCAAGTGCAGACAAATAGGTCACTTTTCTTAAAAGCCAGACCATGTTGCTATCTTCAGAGAATCTCAATGTGTGCGTCACAGTCTCCCAGATTCACAGGCTTCCTTCTGAGCCACATGGAGGTATCTGAGCTCCTCTTCCCAAGGCTCATTCGCTATCACAGGCATACCTGTCACTAGCCCTCCAGCCTCTGAAAAGACCACCATGTCAAAGTCCCTCTCAGGCTCGTTTCTGCCTTCCCAGTGTTCTTCCCTCCCCAGTGATGCATTTCATGATTTTCCCATCTGCTTCTTTAATGATCATTAAATCAGTGCCAGGCAGGTTTCAACAGTCACAGGGCTGTGACAGAAGAGGGAAGAAAAAAAGGTTCACTTCTAAGATTTTCTTTTTTGCCGTACCACCTGGCAAGTGAGATCTTAGTTCCCCATCCAGGGATTGAGCCTGTGTCCCCTACATTGGAAGCACAGAATCTTAACCACTGGAGCACGGGTGAAGTCACAAAGCTTCATTTCTAAAACAGACATTCTGGTGCACTGGGAGGACAGGCAGTACGGTAGTCAGTACGGAAGAAGCCTTTTTGTTATGGAAAGTCTGGGTTTGTTTTGCTTTTGCTGTATTTTTCCTGTTGCTCTGTCTCCATAGATATTTTCCGACTTCAGAGCAGGAGTGCTGGTTGTGCTGCTTTGCTTGAGGTGGGGGAAGTGGCGTGTGCGCGTGTGTGTGTGTGTGTGTGTGTGGTAGTGGGGCTGAAAATCCGATTAGCAATTCCTCTGCACCAAACTCAGCAGATTTGCCCCGTGGTGACTGGCTCCCACTGCCAGGGGTGGGCTGGGCCACTGGTGGGGTGACTGCAATACTCCAGGCCCCCTGCTTTGGTTTCCAAATGGGATCCTCCCCAAGGCAGCCAAGCTGCTGCCTATTGTCAGTCTCTCCGGTTGCATCCTTTACAGATAAGTGGGCTGCAGATCCTCCATATGGGCCATTAATGGTGCAGCTGCCCCAGCAGATCAGCCCTCTCGGGGGAGAGGGAAAGGCCTGGCACAGAAAGACTGCACACTGTTTGTTTGCCAGGCTCCCTGGGGCTTAAGTACGCGCTGATGGAAGCCCAACAGAACGTCTGAGAACTCTGGCCTGCTGCAGACCAGATCCGCCCACTCGGACCTGAGGTCTCAGCATCCCATGCCATCCTCCTTGGGCAGCAAGTGCTCTGGCTGTTTAATCGGGGTATGACATACGTATGGCCTCTGGACCAAGCCTGCGTGGGAATGCCCTTGTCACACAGATTGGGACAAGTGAATGGATTTTTCTGCATCTCAGTTTCCGCATTTGTAAATTGAGGATGCTACTACTCACCTTGGAGGGCTGTTCCTGTGATGAGTTGAGAAAGTACCTATAAAGGAATGAGGGGATAGAAGGGAGGTCCAAGAGGGAAAGGATATGGGACTTCCCTATAGCTCAGATGGTAAAGAATCCCCCTGCAATGCAGGAGGCCTGGGTTCAATCTCTGGGTCAGGAATATCTCCTGGAGAAGGGAATGGCAACCCACCCCAGCATTCTTGCCTAGAGAACCCATGGACAGAAGGAACCTGGTGGACTATAGCTCGTGGGGTTGCAGAGTGGGACACGACTGAGCAATTAACTACTACATTACTATAGCTGATTCACTTTACTGGACAGCAGAAACTAACAAAGTATTGTAAAGCAATTATCCTCCAATTTTAATAAAAGACTTTGTATGGGGCCTGGTAAAAAGGGCTTGGGCTCGCAATCAGACAAACCTCCACTGTAACCTCCGCTCTGCCACCTACTGGTGGTGCATCTGGCTCTTGGAAAAGACCTAACATCTTAAAACCCCGAGGGATGGAGTGGGAAGGGAGGTGGGAGAGGGGTTCAGGATGGGGAACACATGTACACCCACGGCTGATTTGTGCAGTGTATGGCAAAAACCACTACAATATTGTAAAGTAATTAGCCTCCAATTAAAATAAATTAATTAATTAAAAAAAACAGACCTCAGTTTATGCCTCTGCATAATGGCTCAAGGATCATCTCTTAATCGGCTGTTATTAGAATTAAGTGACAATCCATGAACCTAGGAAAACATCTGGCAGGTATCAGAGGCCTGAGGACACTGGTTTGCCTTCCTCTGGGGGGCCACTGATCGCGCTCACTTATCTGGCGCCTGTGTAGCAAGGGGTTTCCCTGTCATCATCCCCAGTTTATCCAGGCTGACAAGGACTGGCCTGCAGGAGCTTGCTGAATTCACCTATCCAGCTCACTCTTGCAGTCGGGAATGGATTTTCCGCCTGAGGGGGCAAGAAGAAAAGGTGCGTGAACGTGGAACTTTCTACTTATACAAAGAACAATAACCCCCGCCCTCCTCCTACACCCGCAAAAGTTCCAAGCCCAGGATGGTTATGTGTGGTTGAGTCACAGGTTTGCTTCATTCCTTCCAGGCCACCGCCATGAGCTCAAAAGAGATCGGATAAAAGTCACTTCCCTTTGTTTAAAAATATGGGGTTGAAGCTGTCGAATATCAAACAGCATTTAAGCTATTCCTGAGGGAAGAGGCATTTGATGAGGGGAGAAAAAGAATCAAACAGCAGAGAAAACAAAGGGAAACTCAGGGTGCGGAAGGCAACTGAAACAGAAAGAGTTCGGGTCCGTGGAGGCAGAGAAATCGGCACAGTGGCAGGAGTGGAATGACGGGAAGAAGGTGGGTCAGGTGACTCTGTGTCCTCTTCCAGCTTCTGATATGATGGGCTCAAAAATGGAGAGAGACCACCTAGGAAGGGCCTGGCCATCACAAGTCTGTCGGGCTTCCCCGAGGGTCCGCCACGCGCCTGCGCAGACGACGCCTCGGGGGGGTCCCAGGTATCTTTGTGCAGCTGATGTAGGTTGAGTGTAAGAAGGATGCAAGATAAATTCCGAGACTAAACCTCAAAGCAGATGGCAGAGCTGGAGCATCGTGCTTGAGGAGGGAGTCTGGTTATGATGAAAGCCAGTACAGCGAAGAATCCTTTGGGGCACCCCAGGCTTGTCTGTGGTCAAGGTCAGAGCTCTGACAGCACAGGGCACCTTGATGCCTTTCTTAACTGTGATTAACATCCGATGCTTCAGTGTCCCCAAGATTCAGCATCTGGGCAAAGAGAGCTGCAGGAATTGCTGCTTATATTTTTTCAGATGGGAAAAGCAAGTATCGGCATTATTAGAATCATAGTCTTAGAAATGAAAGGAATCTTGGTTGTATGTTACCCAAGGGATTTACAATGTCTCACCATAAACAGAGAGACCCATATACACTGAAGCTGTTAACACAGAGTGAGAAGGTAAAAGGGACAGAGCAAGACACAGAGAGAGAGAGAGAGAGAAACAAACCCAAACCCCAAACTCCTTTTTAAAATTGGCAGCAACTGGAGCTTTATGCTTCCTAGCAACCAAGACGAAGGCAAACAAGTGACCTCAAGATCACCTAATCCAACCCCATCATTTTATGGATGAGGAAAGAAAGGTCTATATTATTTTTAAAAGCTTTTCATCAATGAAATATGTTTCTGGAGTTTCTGTAGCTAAGCATGGAATTATTTCCACTGTAATGTTGCAGATTGATTTTTTTTTTCCAAATGGGCTTTTTCGTGAGGCACTGCTGACCTCCCAGAAACCAATTACACACCAGAGCAGCACAGAATGCTACATGAAAAGTTAACCTTCAAGGAGCTAAAACAGTTCACGCAACAAGAAAACAGTCTCTTTATGGGAACACCATTCTCCCGACTATCTGCAAGCCACATATTCTGGACACTCTCTCCGCTCCCCTTCAGTTAAATTACCCCCAAGCTTTCAATCCTTTCCTCATCCTCACTGTGCTGTCCTGACTTCACCCTAGTTTTCCACTCGGGCACATGGTTGCTGGGCTTCAGGCAAAGTGGGAAGGGCCCCACAGAAACCCAGCTTGGGTAGTGATTATTTGCTGAAATTTGCCCCAGGAGTTAGGCAGTCAATTTAGCAGAACATCAGGCAAGGAAGTGATGTACCAGAGAGAGCACCCCCTCCCACCTAGTCCTGGGGGTACCAAGCAGGTTTTGAGAGAAGACAACTGAAATAATGGAGCCCTGAAGCCTCTAGGACAGGAGCAAGAAAAATGCTATTGGAGGGGTCCTGTTGTGTCACTGAAGCAATTGGACTCAAGGCTCAGTCATGAAATCTACCCCCATGAGTCTCCCTACCCAAGGCACAGTATCTGATCTGTTCTCTCACCTGTTTCTTGTCCCAGCTGGTATGGCAGCAGCTGGCTCTGTGTGGATCACAGACACCTCCCACAGGTACCATTTGGCAGCATCTCACATCATCCCTTGCTTCCCATTTCAGGGCATCTCCCATCTCAGTCCATTGCATCTGTGACCTGCAGAGTAAAAACCTTTGATTAGGGGGTGATGGGGGCGATTTACAGCCCTTCTGGGCTTCTCTGGTGGCTCAGTTGGTAGGGAATCTGCCTGCAGTGCAGGAGACCCAGGTTCAATCCCTCTGTTGGGAAGATCCCCTGGAGAAGGGAATGGCAACCTACTCCAATATTCTTGCCTGGAGAATTCCATGGACAAAGGAGCCTGGTGGGCTAGTGTCCATAGAGACATGAAGAGTTGGACACGACTGAGTGACTAACACAGCCCTTCTTGGTGGATGGCCCTCAGGACAAATTATGTTTAATGGATGGCTGTTTCATCAGTGTCTTTTGGATGGTGTCTCCCAGTCTTGTTTCATTCTCCTTGCTCCTATCTCCTGCTCTAGGAAGTTCCCTGGTGAATGGAAAGTTGAAAGACTCTGCCTTAGTCTCTTCCTGGGGAACTGAGACTGAATAACCTGGGCTTAGACAGATGCTTACCTTCTGGGCCAATTCTCCTGCTTCCAGTTAACCTAGACCAGGATTTCTGGTCAGGCTGAGAGTAAGTTAGATTCTAGGATTGATTTGATTTTTCATTTTGATTTTGGCCACCTAGACTTGACTTTCTCTTTTGGAGAAACAAAACTTGATTTTTTTTGATCAGTTATCCCTTTACCACCCCTGATTATGCAGACTCAGTGTTCATTCCCAGTCCAACTTAAGGAGTACATGTGTGGTTTGTTTCTAGCTAATCGAAGCGTTGTATACCCACTGGCCAATGGCTGATCCAGGATGGTAGCGTGACTCAAATTGAGCCAATGTGACATGATAAAAACTTTTGGTAGGACTGCTAGATAAGAGGCATATTTTCTTTTCCACTGTACTTGAAGCCTTGAACCTAGAAAATGTGGTAATAGGGCTGTTACAGCCACCTGGCCAACCCAAAGGGGAAGCTATCTCATGACAGACACAACACAGAGGAAGCAGAGCTCGGAGAAATCAGGACCTGGAGACACAGTTTGATCACACTCTTCCCTCCCATCAAGCAATGGCTAAGATCCTAGACTTTTCATTTATGTCAGCCAACATGTTCCCTTTTTGCATAAACCAATTGTTGCTTGTTCGGTTGTTATTGTTCATTTACAAATTGAAGAATCTTGACTGATTTAAGGGTACAAATTTGCCACTAGCAGATAAGTCTTCATGATGTAAGGCATAGTATATTGACTACACGCAACAATACCAGATACTAAATTTCAAACTTGCTAAGAGACTAGATCTTGACTATTCCCACTCTAAGACAGAATTGATAATTATGTGACATGATAGAGGTGTTAGTAACACTAAAATGGCAAACATTTTGCAATATATAAAAGTATCACATCAACTCATCCTACACCTTAAATAGAGTTACATTTCAAATATATTTCAATTTTTTAAAAAAAGAATCTTGACTGATATATGAAGATCTGTCTACCTTGAGTTCCTTGTTTTTGCAATCCATTTTGGTTGTCACTCTAAAGTGTTTTCTAAAATTTATGTGTATTAAATGTTGAAGATATAAAAAAAAGAACAACTTTAAAATAGCTATCAATCAAACTCCCATTTTTGCCACCCAGTTTAAGAAAGAAAACATGACTTTTTCGAGTTCTTTGTCGCCTCTCCTAGATTCTACATCCTCTTCTACAGCTTCAGAAGTACCAACTATGCTGAATTCTGATGAATGTATTATATGTTTGTATCTCTAAATAACATAGTGGCTTTGCATGATTTTTAGCTTTATATAAATGCAGTCATGGTGTCTGTATTCTTCCTTGACTTGCTTTTTAAATTCAACTCTGTAGAGGTGATCCCTGACTTACTATGGTATGACTTAGGATTTTTCAAATATAAGATGATTTGAAAGCACTATGCATTCAGTAGAAACTGTACTTCAGATTTTGATCTTTGTTTGGGCTAGTGATATGCATATGATCCCTTTTAGATGCGGAGCAGCAGCAAAGAACCATAGCTCCTAATCAACCGTGCAATCAAGAAGGTAAACACCTGATACACTTACCATCATTCATTCTCACTTTTGATAAGTCACGTGAGATGTTCAATACCTCATTATAAAATTGACTTTGGGTTAGATGATTTTACCTAACTGTAAGTTAATGCACGCTTAAATAGGCTACATGTTCAATAGGTTAAGTATACTAAATGCATTTTTTACTTATATTATTTACATCTCAAGATGGGTTTATGAGAAAGTAACCCCTTTTGGGGCTACCCAGGTGGCGCTAGTGATAAATAACCCACCTGCCAATGCAGGAGACTAAGAGATGCAAGTTCGATCCCTGAATCCAGACGATCCCTTGAAGGAGGGCGTGGCAACTCACTCCAGCATTCTTGCCCAGAGAATCTCATGGACAGAGGAGCCTGGCGGGGTACAGTCTATGGGGTCACAAAGAGTCCAACTCGACTGAAGTGACTTAGCACACACACACACAAACCCTTTGTAAATCTAGGAAGATGTGTATTCTGGAATTCTTCCATATGGTTGCATGCAATTATGATGAATTTATTTTTTATTTTCCATGCACATACTATGATTTTTTCTGCTGCTCTTAGAGTTTTATCTCTAGATTTGTTTGCTATTGCAAATTACTCTGTTATGAACCTTCTCTAAGTGTCCTTGTGAATCTGTATAGGTTTCTTTAGGGCTTATATCATCAAGAAGAATCTTTCTTCATCTACAGGTACATATTTACTAAAAAAACTACAAATTGTTCTGTAAAGTGGTTTTACTAATCTACACTTCCATAAATCATGGATAAGTAAAGTTTTTAAATGATTTGTCTAAAACTTGGTATTATCAGATCTTATTGTTTGCCAGTAATGATGTTTTTAAATTTGTATCATTTGTGTGGTTTCAGCTTATATTTTTTCTGATGGTAATATTGTTGAAATCACAGTGAAATCAAAAGGATTTCATCCATGTTTTCTCTGAAGGTAAAATATATATATATATTTTATATATATTATATATATATATTATATATATATATATAAAAAATATATATATATCTTACACATCTTTTATTTTAAAGTGAACATCTGAGATATCAATTAATGAGAAGACCAACCAAGTGGTGAGGTTGTTTAAAAAGAACTGAAGATAGTGGAGAATTTATAGTGGCTGATGCTTTGAATGAGGTGGCTAATTTCCATACAAAACTAGTTAAAATCCTACAGTGTAATAAAACTTCAGTTTGGAGGTTTATCATTTCTATATATGTAAACCTTTTGCATCTCTACCAAACTGGAAAAAAAAGTTTGCATTCATATCAGACAATAGTCATTTACTTTGCTATACATTTTTAGTAAGTTTTTATCTATACTTGTAGACTTGCAAACTATCCTAATCAACAGTAAATAATAAATCAAATGAAGAAAAACATTCCAAGTAGAGAAGCTGGCACAATTTTTCCATGGAGAATCAGATAGATAGTGCTTTATGTTTTGTGGGTAATCTAGTCTCTGGGGTATCTCATCTTTTCTATCTGTGAAAGCAGTCATCGACAATATGTAAATAAGTAAGTGTGGCTGTTCCCATTCAACATTATTTCCAAAAGATGGTTTTAGTGTCTGACCTGCAGGCATAGTTTGCCAACCCCTGACCTGGAGAATCAGATAGTCCCTGAAATTAAAAGATGCTTGCTCCTTGGAAGAAAAGCTATGACCAACCTGAAAGTGAAAGTGAAGTCACTCAGTCCTGTCCGACTCTTTGTGACCCCGTGGACTGTAGCCCACCCGGCTTCTTTGTCCATGGGATTCTCCAGGCAAGAATACTAGAGTGGGTTACCATTTCCTTCTCCAGGGGATCTTCCTGACCCAGGGATCAAACCCAGGTCTCCCGCATTGGAGGCAGAGGCTTTAACCTCTGAGCCACCAGGGAAGCCTGACCTAGACAGCATGATAAAAAAAACAGAGACATTACTTTGCCAGAAAAGGTCCACCTAGTCAAAGCTATGGTTTTTCCAGTAGTCATGTATGGATGTGAGAGTTGGACTATAAAGAAATGGGAGCGCTAAAGAATGGATGCTTTTGACTTGTGATGCTGGAGAAGACTCGTGAGAGTCCCTTGGACTGCAAGGAGATCCAACCAATACATCCTGAAGGAAATCAGTCCTGAGTATTCATTGGAAGGACTGATGCTGAAGCTGAAGCTCTAGTACTTTGGCTACCTGATGTGAAGGGCTGACTCATTTGAAAAGACCCTGATGGTGGAAAAGATAGAAGGCAGGAGGAGAAGGGGATGACAGAGGACGAGATGGTTGGATGGATCACCAATTTGGTAGACATGTGTTTGAATAGGCTCCAGGAGTTGGTGATGGACAGGGAAGCATGGCGTGCTGCAGTCTACGGGGTGGCAAAGAGTTGGACATGACTGAGTGACTAAACTGAATCACCTGGAGAATCAGGTAATCCCCAGGGGACCCTGCCAGAAAACACTCAGATACCGTGAAAGAACATTCAGTAATCCCTCTGGTCTATTTTTTCTCAGCACTGTGGGTATTTTTCTTAGCAGTCTTTCCTTTGATCATAAATAATCTCCAAAGATTATTTTTGATCACAAAAAGCTGGCCTCATTGTGTGTGACCCTAATTCATTTACATAGTTTCAGTAAAAATTGCTAATTTATGCATATAAGCCACATTTTAGCACTGTCAGCAAATCTAGAGTTTGTAAGGCCAGGAAGTTAACTTCTGTCTGAAGAAATGGAATAGTTTCTATTATTTTTCATTGCTCTCACTGTTTCTTTTAGTTTAAGGCCATGGAATCAAACCCAATGTCTATAAATACTGGTGAAATTCTCTCTCCTCTGACTAAGGTTCATGGCCAGCCAAGAAGTAGCCTTCCTTACTACCTCTAAGGATTGGAAGCTTTAAGCCAAGGGGTCAGTAAACTTTGTGTAATGGACCAGATTGTAAATACTGTAGACTTTGAGGCTGTAACACCTCTGTTTCAATGACTCACTCTACTATTGTAGACCCATCAACAATGGATGTGTTTGTGTTCTGATAAAACTTTATTTACAAAAACAGTTGCTGGGCTGAATTGGATGGGTGGCCATGGTTTGCTAACCATTGCTTTCAGTCATAGACCAGGTACTAGCCTAAATATCTTAGGAAGTAGAGGAGAGTAGACCAATATTCAAAGATAAATTTAACATTTTAACAGAGAGTAAACCTAATTCTAGTTATGCATCAATATAGTATTTGCTGCTAAAGGGATCAAAGCTCTTTTAAAAGAATCTTTTGAATAAGTTCATCAAAATGAGCCACTTTTGGCAAAATGTTAGCATATTTTGTTGCTTCTTTTCAGACTCATTATTTGCACGTATCATAATCCAAGGAAAATAAAATCACCTTCTGCAAACGAAATTCAGGTTTTTCTCATCACTGTATATATATATATTTAACATTTTAGAAGGGCCAGTCATTTAATTTTAAACAAAACTATCATACTTTTTCACCTAAGCAAACAAGAACATCTAATGACCTTGCATACTAAGTTGTACCTATATGCTATTATTCCTCCTAGTAGAGCATGCATGAGAGATCAAATTGCCAACATCAGTTGGATCATCAAAAAAGCAAGAGAGTTCCAGAAAAAACATCTACTTCTGCTTCATTGACTACATCAAAGCCTTTGACTGTAGATCACAACAAACTGTGGAAAACTCCTCAGGAAATGGGGAAAGCAGACCACCTGACCTGCCTCCTGAGAAATCTGTATGCAGGCCAAAAAGCAACAATTAGAATGGACATGGAACAACAAACTGGTTCCAAATTAGGAAAAGAGTATGTCAAGGCTGTATATTGTCACCCTGCTTATTTAACTTCTATGCAGAGTATATCATGAGAAATCCTGGCTGGATGAAGCCCAAGCTGGAATCAAGATTGCCGGGAAAAATATCAATAACCTCAGATATGCAGATAACACCACCCTATGGCAGAAAGAGAAGAAGAACTAAAGAGCCTCTTGATGAAAGTGAAAGAGGAGAGTGGAAAAAGTTGGCTTAAAGCTCAACATTCAGAAAACTAAGACCATGGCATTCGGTCCCATCATTTCATGGAAAATAGATGGGGAAACAGTGGAAACAGTGAGAGGCTTTATTTTCTTGGGCTCCGAAATCACTGCAGCTGATGACTGCAGCCATGAAATTAAAAGACACTTGCTCTTTGGAAGAAAAGCTATGACCAACCTAGACAGCATATTAAAAAGCAGAGACATTACTCTGCCAACAAAGGTCCATGTAGTCAAAGGTACGGTTTTTCCAGTAGTCATGTATGGATGTGAGAGTTGGACTATAAAGAAAACTGAGCACCGAAGAATTTATGCTTTTAAACTGTGGTGTTGGAGAAGACTCTTGAGAGTTCGTTGGACTGCAAGGAGATGTCACCAGTCAATCCTAAAGGAAATCAGTCCTGAATATTCATTGGAAGGACTGATGCTGAGGCTGAAACTCCCATACTTTGGCCATCTGATGGAAAGAATTGATTCGTTTGAAAAGATACTGATGCTGGGAAAGATTGAAGGCAGGAGGAGAAGGGGACAATGGAAGATGAGATGGCTGGATGGTATCACAGACTCAATGGGCATGAGTTTGAGCAGGTTCCAGGAGTTGGTGATGGATAGGGAAGCCTGGCTTGTTTCAGTCCATGGAGTCACAGAGTCGGACATGACTGAGCAACTGAACTGAACTGAGAGCATTCATGTATGGTAAATAAAACTTTTTACCAAACTATGTAACATCTGTTTCACAGAAAGAATTGGGAGGTAGGTGACATGTCAAATATAATCATTTTAACAAAATTGCAAGCTCATTTTACATTTATAGCGTAACTCTTGCAGCCACACATATCCTGCTTACACCTTTTTAACCTTTTAAAGCAGCAAAAATGAACACTTTTGTTAACATTACTTAGGGATATATACACTCCAAACTGCATAAAATAAAGAAGCTACAAAGTAAATATTATATATATATATATATACACATACACTCATATATATAAGTATTTTTTTCTTGATAGTATTATCTTAGAAATTAGTCAAATAGTCAAAGATTGTGTACATTGAGCAATTCAATGAATGTTGGTTTAAGACCTTAAAGTCACCTATGAGATTTGGTAATTACGTCTAAATTGACATAATTACTATTAATATGAATAGTATTATATTCATAATATAATTTGTCAGAGTTACAATTCAGTTTTAACACATACTTTTATATTGTTCAGAATCTGAAGCATTTGTGAGAGTACTTTAAATTTCTGTATTTAGTAAATCAGTATAAGACGTTTAGGAAGATCACATTCATCAAGAAAGTAAAAAGAAAGGGGAAAAAAAAAAAAAAACACCTACATCTTCCTTATAGAAACAGTGTGCATTTGTATATACTTCATACTGGTAAAGTCAGGGAAATAAATATAGGTGTTTTTAAAGCAAATTTATTGTACCAATCTGATTTGCTCGAGGATTCATTTTTATCATCTGAGCTTAGCTTCTGATTTAGCAGTTTCTATGAGACATTTTCTTTTCTTTAAATGTTAGCATGTTTAAAACATTAGAAGTTCAGTTCTTTTTAAAGTTTCTAGTAACTGTGAGACTATGATATTTAGATAAGTTTATTTAATTTGTTTATTTTTTAATTGAAGGAAAATTGCTTTATAGAATTTTGGAGAGATAAGTTTATTAATGTTCATAAATCAAAGAGAACAGAGCACATTTACTTTAAGGGACTTTGTGATTAAATTTATTATCAAATCCTGTATATTAATACACATAATGCACTTATGTGCAGGGACACACTCTTGTGTGTGTGTATATACACACACATATACATGTATGTCTCTGGAGAAGGCAAAGGCACCTCACTCCAGTACTCTTGCCTGGAAAATGGCATGGATGGAGGAGCCTGGTAGGCTGCAGTCCATGGGGTCGCTAGGAGTCGGACATGACTGAACGACTTCACTTTCACTTTTCATTTTCACGCCTTGGAGAAGGAAATGGCAACCCACTCCAGTGTTCTTGCCTGGAGAATCCCAGGGATAGGGGGGCCCGGTGGGCTGCCATCTATGGGGTCACACAGAGTTGGATACGACTGAAGTGACTTAGCAGCATACATGTATGTATATGGATCATACACACACACACACACACACATCACACAATGAGAAGTGCAATTTCTCAATTGCAGGCACAAGGAGTTTTCAGCTTATGCTTTACTACTACATCATGGGACAGAATGGCATGGAAAATAAAAATGCACTAATCCTGACCTCAAAGATCTCTTCTCCTTTCCAATGGAATCACAACGTGTTCTTGCCCAAACACACACACATACAAGAAATTAAAAAAAAACAAAAAACAACCAAAAACTAGTATTTCTCCTCCAGTTAGACTAGATCCCTCTCTATCTGGAGATTATCTAATGGTCAGACCATAAAACCAACCCACCAATCATGGTTGCTACCAGTGGATGTCTCATTTGCATGGGACATGCAAATGAGAACTAGAGATGAACGCACCAAAGAGCCAGAACAAGAAAAACCAAGCCAAAATAGAGAGTTAGGAAGAAAAACAAGAAAGAGAGAGAAAGAAAGAAGGAATGAAAAGAAGGGGAGAGAGAGGGAGGGACAGAGGGAGGAAGAAAGAAAGAAGGGAGGAGGGGATGGAGGGAGGGGGAAGGAAAGAAGGAGGGAAGAGGAAAGAAATCTCAGGATGAATCCTAAGATGTCAAGACATGCATGTTTAGACCCAAACAACTCATAAGGGCAGTTCTTGGGCAACACAATTTAAGTAGTCATAGAAGGTTCTTTTGCCTAGAAAATCCCATGGACGGAGGAGCCTGGTAGGCTGCAGTCCATGGGGTTGCTAAAAGTCGGACACGACTGAGCGACTTCACTTTCACTTTTCACTTTCATGCATTGGAAAAGGAAATGGCAACCCACTCCAGTGTTCTTGCCTAGAGAATCCCAGGGACGGGCGGGCCTGGTGGGTTGCCGTCTATGGGGTCACACAGAGTCGGACACAACTGAAGCGACTTAGCAGCAGCAGAATGTAAACTAACTGGCCGTCTCTGTCAAATATAACTTTCAAGAAGCTAAAAGCCAGGTTTCTCAGGCAAACGTGAAGTAAGCATGTGTTAAGATTTATGCAACTCATTAATGATAGAGCCGGCTAGATGATAAGGTTTTCTCTAATCATCGTTTAAATATTTACTGGCTCATTTACATGTTCAAAACCTTCAGGAAACCGTTATTTTCTTTGGTTTCTTGCATCTGATAAGCATAGAAAAAAAAAAGATGAAGAAAATCATGGATTTTATGGAAAACAACACTCACAACAAATTTTCTGTCTCCTTATCAAGTCTTTTGATGACAAATCCTGAGTTCTTTCTACTGTGCTGTAACCATCTCTGCCATGACACAATGCTTTTTTGTAGGAGCCTGTAAAAACTTTGGAAACATGAACAAATAGTGAATAAATGAGGAACCCAAGGTAGACATACAGTGGTCACTGTGGGCTGACTTGGTCAAATGATTCATGTAATGGGCAGGAATAGAATGGATTCTGAGAGTCAAAAGTCCTTCAGTAAGAGATATTCAGAGGAAATAGAAAGGGTAGAATTTCATCTGTAGTATATTGGGGGCAAGATTTAGGACAAAAAGAAAGTGAATGCTCAACTGATGGCCCCAGAGTTGTCCTTTTGTGTTTTTTACCCACAGTAAAGTTTTACTGTTTCAGAAGAACAATTGAATTATAAAATATTTCCTGTAGATCTGTATTATCTACTTCTCACTTCTATTGTGAAAGCTCCAGACATAAGAAAGTGGCAAATTAATCCACAAGCCTTCTCTCCCAAATGTGAAGTAACTTGGTATATAAGCTTTAAGACAATCCAAGAAACACCTCATTTGAAACTTTGTCAACAATGAGAAAGCAAAAGAAGAGCTTGAGTTCAAACAGACTTTTCTGCAAAACTTTAAAAAAAACAAAGGAAGAAACCATCTTCTAAATAAAGAGCTTAATGCTGAGTAAACTGAGTCAGAAATTGAGTAGATCTGTAAGTCCAAGTGGCCAAATTGACTTCAGACTTCAACTTGTAAGAACTTGATTAACACTAGTTCTTAGGTGGGTCAGATCAAGGTAAACATGCAATGTTTATGGCGAGTAGGCAAGGAGGGGTGATGGGATACAAGTAAATTGTTGATCAGAAGCCTTTCTTTTCTTGTTCTCATCTTTACAGGAGAAAGGAAATAAGATCTCTTGATAAGGCTCCTATGGAACCACCTGCTGTGAAGCTCCTCTTAAAAATACAGAAACGCTCTTCATGTGAAAAGTTAATAGCAGGTAGGATAGAAATCTTTTGTGGTGTGGAAGAATATTTTTCCAAGAATATGAAACAGATATGACTTGAAGTTTCTTTTCATCAAAAAATGTGAAGTTTAAGTTTTGTATTATTGTAGTTCTCCTATCAAGTCCAAGTTTAGGCATTCCAGCTAAATTTTTAAATTTCCCATTGGTTGTAGTCAGAGCCTGTAAAGGACGTTGATTATGGCCCATGATAAAGAGATGAATTCATTGATGACTTATGGAGAATCTTTAATGACAGGGGTCCTGTTGGCTCAGGATTTCCTGATTCGGTAGGTCTAAAATAGGAAATCAGCATGTATTTCTCAATACTCTTTAGAATTTCTGTTGCTCCACAACTTTGGGGACCATGACCTTGGGGCTGTGGGAACAGAACTGAGGATATAGATTAGTCTGCTTGTCGTGGAGTATGTCTTCCAGAGGATTGCAGAGATGAGTTTTAGAGACAGGAGAGCAGGAGGAAATTAGATCAAGAGAGGGGAAGGATGGTAAATTTGATGATGCATGTAGAGAAATTTGGGGGAAAAAGATCTGAGGGATTATAGTTTGGGCTATAATGAAGATAGCATAGAGATTTTTCAGTTAGCCTTGAGATAATCAAGATCAAGCTCTTGCTACAGAGCTGCAGCCTGGTAAGACAAACTGGATGTGGTGATGACTCTGAAATTTCCTTCTCCTCCTCAGGAAGAAGTGCATCAGGTACACTGTACACATACCCACTGCGGTGAATATTCCCTGGCCATCGGATCATGGTCAGATACCAAACGATATCTGACAAGCATTCTTTCCCACTTGCATATAGTACCTTCCTGAAAAAAGCTCAAGTTTGGGGGGAAAAAATAGGTAAAGCACATTTTTTTTTTTTTGTATCATCTTATAACTCAATCCTTGATGTACCTTAATTGAATTTTCTTGGTAAGAACATGTGAGAAACTGACAAGCAAGTCAAGTAAGATCACTAGAGCGGGCATGTGCTCGTTAACTAAGAAAATTAGACCTTTTGATGCCTTGTAGTGGCTTGAATCTTGTTCCTCCCCACGAAAAGATTTGTCCATGTCCTTACTGGAATGCAAAAGTAGGAACTCAAGAAACACCTGGAGTAACAGGCAAATTTGGCCTTGGAATACAGAATGAAGCAGAGCGAAGACTGATAGAGTTTTACCAAGAAAATGCACTGGTCATAACAAAAACCCTCTTCCAACAACACAAGAGAAGACTCTATACATGGACATCACCAGATGGTCAACACCAAAATCAGATTGACTATATTCTTTGCAGCCAAAGATGGAGAAGCTCTATACAGTCAGCAAACACAAGACCAGGAGCTGACTGTGGCTCAGACCATGAACTCCTTATTGCCAAATTCAGACTTAAATTGAAGAAAGTAGGGAAAACCACTAGACCATTCAGGTATGACCTAAATCAAATCCCTTATGATTATACAGTGGAAGTGAGAAATAGATTTAAGGGCCTAGATCTGATAGAGTGCCTGATGAACTATGGAATGAGGTTCGTGACATTGTACAGGAGACAGGGATCAAGACCATCCCCATGGAAAAGAAATGCAAAAAAGCAAAATGGCTGTCTGGGGAGGCCTTACAAATAGCTGTGAAAAGAAGAGAAGCGAAAAGCAAAGGAGAAAAGGAAAGATATAAACATCTGAATGCAGAGTTCCAAAGAACAGCAAGAAGAGATAAGAAAGCCTTCTTCAGTGATCAATGCCAAGAAATAGAGGAAAACAACAGAATGGGAAAGACTAGGGATCTCTTCAAGAAAATCAGAGATACCAAAGGAACATTTCATGCAAAGATGGGCTCGATAAAGGACAGAAATGGTATGGACCTAACAGAAGCAGAAGATATTAAGAAGAGATGGCAAGAATACACAGAAGAACTGTACAAAAAAGATCTTCATGACCCGAATAATCACGATGTTGTGATCACTGACCTAGAGCCAGACATCCTGGAATGTGAAGTCAAGTGGGCCTTAGAAAGCATCACTACAAACAAAGCTAGTGGAGGTGATGGAATTCCAGTTGAGCTATTCCAAATCCTGAAAGATGATGCTGTGAAAGTGCTACACTCAATATACCAGCAAATTTGGAAAACTCAGCAGTGGCCACAGGACTGGAAAAGGTCAGTTTTCATTCCAATCCCAAAGAAAGGCAATGCCAAAGAATGCTCAAACTACCACACAATTGGACTCATCTCACACAGTAGTAAAGTAATGCTCAAAAGTCTCCAAGCCAGGCTTCAGCAATATGTGAACCGTGAACTTCCTGATGTTCAAGCTGGTTTTAGAAAAGGCAGAGGAACCAGAGATCAAATTGCCAACATCCACTGGATCATGGAAAAAGCAAGAGAGTTCCAGAAAAGCATCTATTTCTGCTTTAATGACTATACCAAAGCCTTTGGCTGTGTGGATCACAAGAAACTGTGGAAAATTCTTCAAGAGACGGGAATACCAGACCACCTGACCTGCCTCTTGAGAAATTTATATGCAGGTCAGGAAGCAACAGTTAGAACTGGACATGAAACAATAGACTGGTTCCAAATAGGAAAAGGAGTACGTCAAGGCTGTATATTATCACCCTGTTTATTTAACTTATACGCAGAGTACATCATGAGAAATGCTGGACTGGAAGAAACACAAATTGAAATCAAGATTGCCGGGAGAAATATCAACAACCTCAGATATGCAGATGACACCACCCTTATGGCAGAAAGTGAAGAGGAACTAAAAGGCTTCTTGATGAAGGTGAAAGAGGAGAGTGAAAAAGTTGGCTTAAAGCTCAACATTCAGAAAACAAGATCATGGCATCTGGTCCCATCATTTCATGGGAAATAGATGGGGAAACAGTGGAAACAGTGTCAGACTTTATTTTGGGGGGCTCCAAAATCACTGCAGATCGTGACTGCAGCCATGAAATTAAAAGACGCTTACTCCTTGGAAGGAAAGTTATGACCAACCTAGATAGCATATTCAAAAGCAGAGACATTACTTTGCCAACAAAGGTCCGTCTAGTCAAGGCTATTGTTTTTCCTGTGGTCATGTATAGATGTGAGAGTTGGACTGTGAAGAAGGCTGAGCGCAGAAGAATTGATGCTTTTGAACTGTGGTGTTGGAGAAGACTCTTGAGAGTCCCTTGGACTGCAAGGAGATCCAACCAGTCCATTCTGAAGGAGATCAGCCCTGGGATTTCTTTGGAAGGAATGATGCTAAAGCTGAAACTCCAGTACTTTGGGCACCTCATGTGAAGAGTTGACTCATTGGCAAAGACTCTGATGCTGGGAGGGATTCGGGGCAGGAGGAGAAGGGGACGACAGGGTATGAGATGGCTGGATGGCATCACTGACTCGATGGACGTGAGTCTGAGTGAACTCTGGGAGTTGGTGATGGACAGGGAGGCCTGGCGTGCTGCAATTCATGGGGTCGCAAAGAGTTGGACACGACTGAGTGACTGATCTGATCTAATCCCAGTCCATGTCCTGGAATCTGTACATTTGACCTTATTTGGAAGAGTGGTCTTTGCATGTAGTTGAGCTAAGGATCTTGGGATGGGATCACCCTGGATTATCTGACATCTGGCATCTCTGTGAGAGAAACACCGAGGAGAGGCCAGGGAAGAAGGCAACGTGAAGACAAGCCAAAGTTGGAGCCAGTCAGCCCCAGGCCGAGGAACACCTCCTGCAGAAGATGCAGGAGACAAGATTTCTCATCTAGAGCCTCCAGAGTGAGCATACCCCATCAATATTTTGGATGTGTACTTCTCACCTCCGAAACTGGGAGAGTATCAATTTCAGTTGCTTTAAGCCGCTCAGTTTGTGGTCATATGTCACAGCAGCTGTGGGAAACTATGCATGTTCTTACTGCTCAGCTGCTAAGTAAGTGAAGTTGCTCAGTCGTGTCTGACTCTTTGCGACCCCATGGACTGTAGCCTACCGGGGTCCTCCATCCATGGGATTTTCCAGGCAAGAGTACTGGAGTGCACTGCCATTTCCTTCTCCAGAGGATCTTCCTGACCCAGGGATCAAACCCAGGTCTCCTGCATAAAGCGTAGGCAGATGCTTTACCGTCTGAGCCACGAGGCAAGTCAGTTGTTGAGTCATGTGCATCGCTTTGTGACCCCCTGGAGTATAGCATGCTAGTCTGTAGTATGCACAGGAATATGCATGCTTCTATCATAAGAGTTTGGATGTGGTTTTGCCTCACTACTGTCTCCTGCAACATGTATGATGGAGAAAGAAAGAGAGATAAAGCCCATGAGGATATAAGCAAAGGTCTCTAATTACTGGGAACGTCAAGTTCCCGTGAATTGGGAGGTGTGCCTTCTGAGGGCCGTGGGAGGAGATGAGATGCTGTTAGTGAGGTGGACTCACTAGTCATGTAGCCAAACACAGAGGAAATGGCAGAAAAGAAGCGGTGGAGGAAGTAGAGCTTTAGAGAATTTCAGTGGCCAATCCAATGACCGAATCTGTCCTGGATTTATTCCTTGGGAAGGGAAGTTTCATAGGGATATAAAGCTCCCATGACCCTTCTAATGGGAACCACGTGTTAGAGAGGACTATGACTGCACCTTTATCTTAAAAAGCAGGTGAGTGGAAGGGTCACAGCATCCAGTTATATACTCAATGCGTATTCATTAAACATTAGGTGTCAGTTTTTACCAAAATATCTGTCCAATATATCACTGTGTCAGGCAAAATTGAAATGCTTCCAGAAGGGATAATTGCCAGGAAAGAAAAAGAGGCTTGGAAGAAATCTACATTTGGGCGTGTTTATTCAACATTTTCCTTTGTTGAACGGCCAGAGGGAACATTTCTCCAAACAGGCACCTCAGAAAGATTAAGGCTTGGGTCTCATCAAAGCCAGATAAACATAGGAAAGAAACCTAGACAGGAGAATTGTCTTCAAGGTCATATTTCTTAAATTTGCTTTACTGTTTATTTAGTAGAGGAGAGGACACGGGATTTCTGTTAACAACTGTATTAAACAGAATTGGATACTCAGTTTTTCATTGAAGTGTATTTGATTGACAGTGTTGTGTTAAATGCTGCTGTACAGCAAAATGATTCAGTTATATGTGTGTATATATTCTTTTTTTAATATATTCTTTTCCATCATGATGATTTATCATAGGATGTTGAGCATAGTTCTCTGTGCTCTGCAGTAGGACCTTGTTTCTTATCCATTCTGCATATAGAAGCTTATATTTGCTGGCCCTAACTTCCCACTGCATCCCTCTCCCAGCCCCTCCTCCTTGGCAAACAGCAGTCTGTTCTCTCTGTACGTGATTCTCTTTCTGTTTTGCAGGTAGGTTCGTTTGTTGATTTCAAATGTTTTAAGGAAACTCTTCTGCTTACTAATTTACTTCCATTTGCTAAAACAGAATCAATATGCATGGAAAAACCAGGAAACTTGGTAAAGTGTTTTCTATTTCTCCATAATTGTTCTCCACTCTGCTTTCATTATTTCCAAGGAGTGGACAAGTTCTTGGGACACACATAAATGGCTTAAAAGGCATGTAATTTTAAAAATCATTAAATTTTCGTAAGCTCTATTACAGCCTGTGTTGTTGTTTAGAACTCTGGCTCTCCTCGATTGCCATGTGAGTGACACAAAAAAAATACTCAACAGGCAAGGTCAGCACTGAAAGGGAGTGTTTTAAAATGTTAGCTCCACATTTGTCTCCTTCTGCTGCTTTAGAAGTAATTTGTGGTTGACCAGTTACGTGAGAGGTTGTGCCTGGAAATGAGTAAAGTGAGGCTACGTTTTGCCCTTTTGTTTTTATAGACAAACAGCTGGGGCAACAGCCTTTCCTTCTGCCCCTCATTCTGGGTCTGGGTCTAAGATCTCTGTCTGCTTTCACCAAAGACTCGCACTTACCTACAAAGTAAAGCCTGTGAAAAATGCCCTCCTTGCCCAAATCTTCTCCATCCTTTAACACACGGTGCCCATCCTGTGAATTCCAATAAGCCTTTCACAGTGCTGTAAATCACACACAATCTTTTCCTACCAAGGTATTGCAACTCTGGCTTAGGAGTTAACTTTGAAACCACACATTAACATTTGCTACTAAAACTCTGAGTTTACCAAGTGCTCATCATCAACTCCGTATATTAATCATGATGAGAAAACTTTGAGGCAGCGTTTATTATTATTTCAAGACCATGGCACTAGAAATGATTTCCTCAAACTCACAAATGCAGTGAGCAACTGCCCCAGGATTCTAACCTGAGTTTTTCGTTTATTTATTCATTCACTCTGAACATACAGTTCATACTGAATTCAGAATACATTCATACTGAATATATATTCAGTGTGAAATTCTGTATTTCAGTGATTTCTAAGGTGTGTTTTTGGGTTACTGTTTACATTTTAACATTTCCAACACTGGTATATGGTGTTTAATTGGCACGGTTTTTGTTTTTCAAGAGTACAAAATACATGTCATATCTTACACTAATGCCCGTATATTAGATTGAGTAGTTATTTAATAAGGGCTTACCATATGCCAGGAGCTGTGCTGGGCACAGAAATAAAACCGTGAGCAACGCAGTCATAATTCCCACTCCCGGGGCGTTTCCAGTGTTTTACTCGGCATCATTACACCACCCAACCCTAGCCTGTTCTAAATTGTTTTCTATTTTGTCCCATGTGTTCAAAACAACAGTCATAACAAGATTACAGGCCATTTGAGGAGCTGTGGCTGGCCAAATTGCTTTCCTTGAGTGCAACCCTTGATATCTTTCCAGTGTATCTTTTTTTTCCTCATGCCTGTCTTGACTTTCTACACCAAACAGAAGAGGTCTCATGTGGTAGGATCATTATATTGATCCATATTTTGACAACATCTTTTCTAGAACTTGGGGAAATCACAGCTGGGCCAGGGATGGGGGATTCTGCAGTTTTGCTACACTCTTCACTTATCAGAGCTTAGGATTTGATGCCTTAGGAACACTCTAGTAGTTAAGAGCTTAATCCCTGTGCCCCCCACCCCCTAAGACTGGCCCCAAATGCCACTGCCACAGTGCCACTGCCCCTGCCCCAAACAAGACAAAATGGAAACAGACTCTGTTTCTTTATAGTAGGTTTACTTTGGCAGCTGCCGCAGGATCAAACACAGTGAGGTTCTGAGACAGTGTAGCCAGAAAACGTGCAGTCCAGCCTGGCTCTCCCGCTAGCCAGCTGTCAGTCCTGGAACCTCTATTTACTTGTCTCTGAAATGAATGTGTCAGGCTGAATAATCTCCAAGTCCCTCCCGGCTCTCACAGTGCAAGAAGTGGAGGCTCTCCAAGGCTAGGTTTCATTTTTCTATCACATACCTCTGATTAGGGATAACTATTCAGCAGATGCTGGTCCCCCAACAACAGCTGGCTAAGAATGGACTCTGGGAGGTCCCATGTCAGCAGGACGAGTCTCGGCTTTCACGATTATTTATTAACCACCGTAGTGCATGAGGCAGAGGAGCCTGGGGACCTAACACTCCCTCTGACCCCATGTCTCCTGGTGAAGGAAAGGGAACATGGGAAAATCAGGAGGGATGATGGTGGACAGAGAGTCTTCTGTTACAGAGATCCATGTACAATCTCTGTCTCAGGACCAAGTAAGTGACTGGTGTGTGTGAACAAGCCACAAATTCATCTTCTAAGACAGGACTATCCTAGGGACCTCAGGGGAAGTCACCACTCATAATTAGAATAGAAATACAGACTCACAATTTTACTGCTTTCTTTTTGTTTATCTTAATTCTTGAAGTGAGAAGGTACTTCTGTGTATGCGCCATTATTTGAAACTGTACTCCCTAGGAAATAACTAGATTGCGTTATGTGTGGGGAGGCTGCATTTTTTTGTAGGGTGTGGTCTGGACATCTCATTTCTGAGAAGGGACCAAGGTGTCAGGAATCCTTGGTAAAACTTGATGCTGATAAAGTGACTGATGACTTCCAACACAGCCTTGCTCATTGAAGGCTGTGATGAAGAGCAAATGATACCACCCAAAGACAAACAAAAACCAATCAAAGAGTTGGGAGGCGCCTTGAAGATACTCTGGTCCGAACATTGCATTTTAAGAACATGGTGAAATGACTTTTCCAAGCTTGGGTGATTCTCGCACTTGCATCTCTCTGATCTCAGTTCAGTCTCCTAAGCCCACCAGTGCAAGTCCCAGAGGATGTGTTCATGTGAAGGAATGAGGTGCCAAACTCTGCCATCACACAAAGGTGCCCAGGATGTACATGCATACCATCATGAAGTACTGAGCTGGGAACAGATATTGTCTAAGTATCTCAGGAGTAGAGATGGGGAAGGAGGTGGAAGAAATGGAAGTTGAAAACACTTTAATCAATCGAAATGCAAACCTCGAATGTTCCCTGAGACTTTTGCTTTGGTGTGTTTTTTTTATCTTCTCAAGTAAGAAGGAGAAGTAACTTTGTTTTGGTGGAAAACCTGCCAGACTTGATACCAGATACTCAGGTTCTAGTCCCAGTCTTTAATTTGCCAGCTTGGGATTCACATGGAGCTTAGTGAGCCATTCTGTAGTATCTGCCATAAATGCATGGACAAAAATTCCCAGTGGGCCTCTCTGTATCACACCTGTTATGTCATAAACATGATATACTTAATATATGTTTATATGTACATGTATGCACACATGTATCTATTATATTCTCTCTCTCTGTCTACACACACACACACACATATATATATATATATAATGATATATATTGTTATTTAGCTATTGAGTTGTGTCTGATTCTTTTGCGACCCCATGGACTGTAGCCTACCAGGTTCCTCTGTCCATGGGAGTTCCCAGGCAAGAATACTGGAGTGGGTTGCTGTTCCTTCTCCAGGGGATCTTCCTGACCCAGGGATTGAACCCACATTGCCTGCACTGGCAGGTGGATTCTTTACCACTGAACCACCAGGGAAGCCCATGATATATATACATATATTATATATTATGTATATATATCAATACACAATCAACATAGTAACTGCATGTTAATATATAATAAAAATATTAACAGTACTTATAGTCTAAGATAATATGTGGGTTATTTTCTTTTTCTCTATATATGTTTCTGTCTGTATTTTTTTGACAAATAAAATTCATGACAGTCACATATTAGTGAGTATAAGCACTCTCAAATCCCCTTTCAAACAGGAAAGACAGCATATACTTGCAGAAATAGCTGTATCATTACAAAAGATGATATGGCATGCCTAGCATATAGTAGTTGCTCAGGAAACATATGTTCATTCCCATGATAGACCTTGCATGAATCGCTAATTTTTGCTATCTCCATTTCCTCATCAAAGAAATGCGGATGATAATAATAAAAAGACATAAGGCAGGAAAAATTAAATGTGATTAAAAAGTGCTATGGAAGTGAAAGGCAATGCTGTAAGATATAAATTCTGAATATAATGATATAAACAATTTAAAACTACCATTGAAATTATAATGAGGTGCTGCACAAATTGGCATAAAATGAAGCCCATCCACAGTAAACTACCACTCTACCCTCATCAGAATGGCTACCTTTTTTTTTTCTACGTGATAATACCAAATGCTGGCAAATGTGCAGAGAAACTGGACCACTCATACATTGCTGGCAGGAAAGTAAAATGGTACAGCCACTCTGGAAAACATTTTGGCCCTTTATTGTAAAACTAAATATGTGATTACCATGTGAACCAGTAATTACACTCTGAGGCATTTATCCCAGTGAAATTAAGCCTTACATTTACACAAAAATCTGCATATGAATGTTCCCAGCAGCTTTACTCATAATAGCCAAACACTGGAAACAATCCGCTCCACGTGTCTTCAGTGGGTGAAAGGTCAAATGAGACATCCAGACCATGAGTTACAACTCAGCAATAAAAAGGAATGAACTGTTGATACACGCAACAACTTGGATGAATCAGTGATGTATTACATTGAGCAAAAGGAAATCCTTGCCCTAAAATGCCAAACTTAAAAATTCATATATTGTGATTCTATTTATATTATATTAAGCATTCTTGCAATGACAGCATTACAGAACTGGAGAACAGATTAGAAAGTGAAGGGGTGAGAAATTAGGGAGGGGTTTGGGGGGTGGATATGGCTACAGAAAGGTAACATGAGGACCCTTGTTGCTGCAACTGTTCTGTACCTTGACTGCAGTGATGAGTCCACCAACCTACACATGTATCCATAAAATTGCATGTAAAACAGGGGACATCTGCATAAAATAGTTAGATTGTAACAATGTCAATGTCCTGCTGGTAACACTGTACTATAGTTTTCCAAGATGTAAAAGTTACATGAAGTGTCTCTGTTATTTGTTTCCGCTGAAGGAGACACATGCTGAGAATCAGAAGAATACACTGTTACTTAGGACTCAGTTGCACATAACAGAATCAATTCACTCTAGCTGGTTTAGGCACAAAAGAATTTTACAGGGAATCAATTGATTACAAAGTCACTGGAAAGTTATGAGGAGCAGGCTCCAGCCTGAGTTTCCAGTGTTGAGTTTCCAATATTATTAAAGAGGCCACCAATAAAGCTGCTGTCTCCACTGCAATCAGCAGCCATATCAAGAAGCTACTACAGCTGCTGCTGGCTGAAGACTTACTACTTCAGCTGCCATCATACCAGCAGCTGGGCGTTTTGTGACCGACATGGACCAAACACAGCACAGGTTCTGTGCTACTGCTTTTAGTGCTTTAACAACTATACTGCTGTCAGGAGAAACCGCAGACACAGCAAAAGCATCAACTCTATTTCATTTGCCAACCTTCGACGGTGCTTTGGCTTGGGGACAGGTGCATCACATGGCAAACCTGAGGCTTAAGGGAGTCTGAGGATATACAATTTACATTTCCAGCTTGCAAGGTGAAGAAAGACTTGCTGTGGGAATTTGAATGGAGCTTAGAGAGTTTTTCCGCAATAGCTGCAAAGGATCTATGCCAAAATTTCTAGTGCATCTCCACATCATGTGATTATATGCTTTTCTTTTTATTTCAATTCCTTTTTCTATGCTGCTTTTCATTTTTAACACAGAATATGTATGATATTATTAATGAAGCCAAAAAACTGTTCCATTTTTGCAAAAGCCACACAAAACAACTATCCAGTGAGCAAGTTTGGCAGGTGGACACGGGACTACAGGGATTGGACCAGCTCATCTTTAAAGTACTTTAAGAGGGACATCTTTGGTGCTCCAGTGGTGAAGAATCCACCTTCAAATGCAGGGGACACAAGTTTGATCCCTGTTCGGGGAACTAAGATCCCACATACCGCAGGGCAAAGAAATCCCCTTGCCACAACCAGAGAAGCCCTCGCATGGCAAAGAAGATGCAGGACAGCCAAAATAAACAAATAAAGTACCTTTAGAGTCCTAGAGGCTGCTTGTCTGTGATAAACTGAAAGTGAAAGTCGCTCATTTGTGTCCGTCTCTTTGCGATCCCATGAACTGTACAATCCATGGAATTCTCCAGGCCAGAATACTGGAGTGGGTAGCCTTTCCCTTGTTTAAGGGATCTTCCCAACCCAGGGATTGAACCCAGGTCTCCCACATTGCGGGCGGATTCTTTACCAGCTGAGCCACAAGGGAAGACCGCCATAATAAATGGCCATCTCAGTCCAAAGAGCTTCAGGTCCAGAGCTGAAAATTGAAACGTCTGCAATAGAATGTAATAAAAGTGAGTGAGACAGGCCAGGCGAGACAGTATGGAGTGGAAAGGACTGGGGCAAGTATGTCCTAACATGGAGAACCCTTATTCTACTCCCAGTAATTATTGCTATATGGAAATTCAGGCTCAGGTTATGCAAACATCTGGTTACTTTTTAAAGGGAAGTGATGAGTGAGAACTTTTATAAAAGACATTACGATTTTAAACGTTGGTTTTAACATGTTTAAATCTTGGTTTCTACTAATTGCAACATAGCAACTTCTAATAGCCTTTTGTTTGGGGAGTCATTACAGGAGGGTCAAATTGAAATATTTTCACGAACACTGTGAAGTCCAAATGAAAAACTTCTGCAAGCTAGATTTGCCCAGAGAGGCCCCAGGTTATGGAAACTTTGCTTTAAGCCCTTGTTACACCCATGTTTCTTTCTTTTTTTAAGTATAGTTGATTTATAATGCTATGTTAATTTTTACTGATTTATAGAGAATCACTTTGTTATAGAGCAAAAATTAACATAGCATTATAAATCAACTATACTCTCCCTATGAATATATTATATATAGGTACACAGATACATAATATATACTTTTTATGTTCTTTTCCATTATGGTTTATTATAGGAGAGTGAATATAGTTCTGTTGATATACAGTAGGTCCTTGCTGTTTATCTTTTCTATATATAATAGTTTGCATTGCTGCACCCACTTATGTCTCTGAACCTCTTGTAGATACTTTTCTGAACAACTCCATTGGAGGAAACCCACTCAAGCCAATGGGTGTATCTACCATGATAAGAACTCAGTAACTTTTTCCAGAGCACCTCTTGGGACCAAAGTGGAGATGAGTTGGGTGTCTATTTGGTGGGATTTGTCTAGTTTCTCTCTCTTCCTTGAGCATCCTATTAGCTGGTGTGGCAGGGGACGAGGCACAGGGCATGAGGGACGTTGATGCTCTGAGATACTGTTCAGTACCAAACTCAGACCTTAGAGCTCCACCTCCAAATGCATCCCTCAGAAGAAACATAAAAAGCTGAGAAAAGTTGCTAGGGAAAGGTAGAACCGGATACATACAGGAACTAACATTTGATGATGTTCTCTGTGTTCCAGGCATTGTCTAAATTAGATTCCCTATATTAACTTGTTCCATCAAAGCCAGGCAAGGTACTGGATTCAGTCCCTGCCTCACTGGAGATCCAGAGCACCCTAGCGATGGCCAACACTGCCCTCAGCATCCAAGGAACCCCGGCACTGATGCTGCTGCATTTGTACCTGCAGGCCAAGGGGCCACCTGCAGCGGCTCTTTCAGCCTTTCCTGTGGCTGCTGAGCACAACCTCAGACCTGGCCTCACACTGGGCTACCTGATCCTCAGTTCCTACCTGGGGTTCCCTGTGGTCTCTACAGGGTAAGACCTACTAGTCACTCAGGCATGGGCAAAGCAGAAGGTCAGGGCAATTAACTCCCAGCAGGTGTGAGCTTTGATCAATGGCAGTTAAGACACTGCAGATAAATTCTTTTCTTCAGTCCTTGGGAGGTAGTCACATACAGTCTCTTAAAAGGTATCAGCAAAACAGAGAAACCAGCTTGCCCTGAAACTGATCAGTCCAGCTCCACACGTCCTCGTATTTGGTCTCCTCCTTTCCCTGTCTCTCTTTGTATTCGGTCTCCACGTTTTCCTGTCTCTCCTCTCTCTCTTATTCCACTTGTGTATTCAGCAGGGTCACGAACTCCCCAAACACGTGAGTATGTCATTTTATGCCTTGTATTTGCGCTTCTAGGGAACCCAGTTCACTCAAGGCTTTAAAGCAAGTTAAGTGCCATTGCCAGGGTTATAGCCCAAGAGTTGATCCCCAGAGTTGGTGACTTTTAACCATTCTATGTACTACCTCTAAAGGAAAAAATAGAACCTGGGGTTATAATGTTAACATCATCTTTAAAAGAACATGTGTACACCCGTGGTGGATTCATGTTGATGTATGGCAAAACCAATACAATATTGTAAAGTAATTAGCCTCTAATTTAAAAAATAAAATAAAATAACCTCTCCTCCTCTGCCAACTGTAAGGCTGTTGTTTCTTTCCTTTCTCCAAGCTAGATATAACCTTCATTTTGCTCCAGGCTGGGTGCTGGAAGATTCCCACACAAACTGCTAACTGTTTATTCCATATCAACCCATGAAAGGACATCGGTGCTCAGCGGGTAAGGTCTACTTGATTGCAGTGAGACAATTTGAAATGCAGAATGTAAAAGCCATTAAATTATAACCACACAGCTGTGTTCCAGAGTACAGCTCTGTTTAGGTTGGCAAAAATTTCCTAGCTCCTCTACAAAAATACTGCATTCTTGCTATGAATCAGGTACAAAATCAGATACAAAGATATAAGGGACGGTGGTGGGGGGCGGTCAAACACAGTCCTTATGCTCCCAGAGACCTCTTTCTAGCAGAGAAGACTGGTACAGCAAGACACAAGTTTGGCAGAGAGGTCAAGTGCTACACCTACAACTTCTTTTTTTTTTTTTTCATTTTTTTTTCTTAAAAAAAAAAATTCTTTTAGCTGCTCTGTGCAGCATGTGGGACCATAGTTCCCTGCTTCTGCTGCTGCTGTTGCTAAGTCATTTCAGTCATGTCCAACTCTGTGCAACCCCATAGACGGAAGCCCACTAAGGCTTCCCCACCCCTGGGATTCTCCAGGCAAGAACACTGGAGTGGGTTGCCATTTCCTTCTCCAATGCATGAAAGTGAAAAGTGAAAAGGAAGTCACTCAGTCGTGTCCGACTCTTAGCGACCCCATGGACGACAGCCTACCAGGCTCCTCCATCCATGGGATTTTCCAGGCAAGAGTACTGGAGTGGGGTGCCATTGCCTTCTTCATAGTACCTTGACCAGGGATCAAACCCATGCCGTCTGCATTGGAGGCATGGAGTCAACCAATGGGCCTCCAAGGAAGTGCATCTTATTAATAAAGAGATCTTTGTTTTTATTTGATCAGTTGAAAAGCTGCAGGCACATATGGATCCTAATCTTTTCTTTGTAAAGAAATGGCTTCCCAGATCTGTGTAGGGCAGGAAAAGCATGGGCCACTCAGAGAGGATCCACAAACCCACCATATATTGGGTCTCACTGACGGATAATGTCACATCCAACTACCAGTCTGATGACAAATCCTGGCATCTATCAAATTCTTGTTCCAGGCTTTTCAAAGCATTTTTACCTACCTTAGGACCTTGGTCCTAGGTGCTGCTACTGGCTTCCTCATTTTACAGTGAGAGGTTGGGGCACAGAGGGGAAGGACAGGAAGCCCAAGGACATGCAGGAAGCAGACTGAGCAGTACCAGTGTGTTCGAGTGACCCTCTGCATCCACGCAACCCACCCCTTTCCCTGAGATCTGAACATCCCACTGGGCATGGCCTCCAATGGTTGGGTGTCTTCTAGCTTCTCTTAAGATTGATGTGTAACTTTCTTTCTTTCAAAATGATGCCATTAATCTTTTAGAAATAACTTAGAGTTTCTCCATATATGACCTCTTGAGGTGATAAGACTACTATATGTATACTGCTCAATCTGGGCCACGTTTGAGAAGGAAAGGGGAACACTCTTAATAATTAAACCAGAGCAACCAGTGAAACCAGGACTGTTCCAGGTAAACCAGGGTGAACAGTTTCCTGAACACACATCATTTGTGACTAGAGAGAAGCAGCTGGACCTGTGTGTAATATTAGAACATTTTTATATTGGTCTCTGTCTCCAGGGCTCTCTCTGGTGGCTCAGTGATAAAGAATTCACCTGCCAATACAGGGGATATGAGTTCAATTCCTGGGTCGGAATATCCCCTGGAGAAGGAAATGGCAACCCACTGCAACAGTCTTGCCGGGGGAATCCCATGGACAGAGGAGCCTGGTGGGCTACAGTCCATGGGGTCGCAAAAGAGTTGGACACAACTTAGCGACTAAACAGTAACAGCTCTGAATCCAGTTCCTGGCACGAGGCTCCTAATACCTTGCAACTTCTTAAGTGGCAAAAACAATAGGGGCATCTCCTGTTCTAATATTTGTTTTTGATTCCATCCTGATACAGGCACCTAAACTCTGGTAAATTCCTAAGTGATACAAGTACTAGCAGCGTCTTTTGTTCTAAGACGCTTTGGGGCTACAGTCCATAGGACCGCACAGAGTTAGACACGACTGAAGCAACTTAGCATGCACACCCGGACCATAGCTCGCAGGCTCCACTGTCCATGATATTATCCAGGCAAGAATTCTAGAGTGGGTTGCCATTGTCTTCCCTAGTGGGGAACCTCATTATGGTACTAACATATTCCAGAGGTAGAGACTGAACCAACACGGTGGTCTGAGCTACGAGTGGTTTCAGAGGCTGTTCATTTCTCAGCTGAATTCTTGAGTGTACCAAGTTGTCCCTGGGATGAGACTCTCAAACTCTGATACACTATTTAAAAAAGAAAAGAAAACACTCTATCTCCAGTGTGGCTTTGATTAGAAAAAAGTTATTAACTTTTCAAAAACTTACCATTTTGTTTTCTTGGAGTTTGGTCAAGGCCCCCCATTTATCTTAAAAATGCTGCTTTGTGCACAATTTTTAATTGAAGGGCTCTAGGGCAAATTCAATTAAGTTGTGGTATATGAACTGAAACTTGCAATATATTAAAAATAGTCCCCTGCACAGTTCACCAGTTAACCAGTTTCTAATGTGAGGGCCATTGCTATCCCAAATTTGTACTTGAACCCCAAAGACATGACCGAGGGCTTCAGCAATCACAGACAAACCCCAAATCCATTGTACTTACGTATAGACAAGCTTGGAAAAGGAAATGGCACCCCACTCCAGTATTCTTGCCTAAAGAATCCCATGGACAGAAGAGCCTTCCAGGCTACAGTCCATGGGGTCACAAGAGTTGGATATGACTGAGCAACTAAACCAGTATTCTTGCCTGGAGAATCCCCATGGACAGAGGGGCCTGGTGGGCTAAGACAAGCTGGCTGAAAGGATACCCATCCCAACTGGGACTTACAGAATTGAGGGAAGGGGCCTCAGAGATCTTTCAAATTCTCCCTCCTCTAAATAAGCCACTGAGGTCCAAAGAGAGTGACCCATTCAACAAAAAGCAACAGAGCTAAGGTTGAAAATGGAGGGTCCTGCCAGTTGCCTCTTTCAGCCTTGTGCCAGGCTGACTGGCTTCTACTGTGTCCATGGGTGACACTGAATGCCTAGCCACCTCGTAATGAGGGTCCTCGTGTTTTAGGCTGAAGCAGTGGAGGAGGCTCAGTTAGGGATGGAGCCTTCCTGGTTCTCTCCTAACAAACCGTGTAAATCATCGGATTTATACTTTCTCACCACCAGCCCGAACCCAGCCCTTCCCATGCACCGTGCTCCCAGATGGCCTTCTGGAACTATCTCCCTACAAGGAGTCCAGTCCAGGAGGTGGAGTCCGAGGAGAGGATGGGGATACATATGAGGTTCTAGATCTGTATTGAAAAGTCCCTCCATGTACTGGCCATACCTAAAGGCACTTCAAGGCTAAATTGGGATTATCTATTAGCGATTGTTTTTCATTAACCACAGCTGTCCACCTCTCGTTAGCAAAGCCAAAGCTGAGTGAGTGAACAGCTGCTTCATATCCCCATGCAATTGTTAGGGCAAATGTCCATAAATCAGGATGCAAATTTGCCAACTGTGACTGTTGATAGAACGGTCCGCAATTGAATGTGCTGAATTCCATGGGTCAAGAACTTTCTAGGCAGGTGTGTCCATATCCAGAAGAAGATTTTGCTGGAATGACTAAGAAGAATTCACAACACAGAGGACAGTATTCATTTCCCACTGCTTAATAAATACTGTCACAAAAACATCTTTTCAGCTAAAATAAAATTTTGATAAAGAAAATATAATACTGATGATTCCGTTGCTTAATGCAACTGCTGCATTTTTGCCTGTTTACTTTCCAGGCTTGAAAATGGTCTTGAAATTTTAAAAATCATCCTGAATTTGTCCTTTTACAATTTTTCTTTTTAAAAACTTAACACATAATAAATATTATTCCTTATTTCCAGTTTTCATTTATTTTAAATAAAATATAATATTTTATCACCTTGAACTATAATTTAATGTGACAGTTTGTCTCTTTTAATTGTATTGCTATTATACATTGCTGCCGTGAGTATTTTGATGCTTTTGGTTTTATGAAATTGTTTGCCTAGGAAAAACTGTCATGTTTGGGCCCAAGATGTGACACTTTTATGGTACATGCAGAACATTATTATATTGCTTTCCAAAAGGGACATACGAATTTGCAATACCACCAACAGTACATGTGTTTGCCAGTTTTCCAGAAATCTTGTCTTTAACTTATTTATCTTTAAAAGTTTGGCTAATTTGCTTGTGAGAGGCACTCAGGTTGCTGTAGAGAATTTATTTGTTGAATTGATTGATTGATTCATTTAACTATCCAGTCAAGAACTATTTATCAAATAAATGCCTTGCTAGGATTTGCAGAAAGAGAGAGAGATGAAGTTCTCATAAGACCTCAGCATTGAAGTTAGCAGGGCAGCACAGCAGAGCATTTTAAGAGTAATGACAGAGGGACGTTATGGGTGGTCCAGTGGTTAAGAATCCACTTTGCAATGCAGGGGATGTGGGTTCAATCCCTAGTTGGGGGACTAAGGTCCCACGTGCCAGAGAACAACTAGGCTGGTGGCCACAACTAGAGCATCCATGTAGCACACTTCTGAGCCCCAGCACCACAACTGGAGAATCCGTGCACCGCAACAGAAGGGCCCACATGCCGCGACTAAGGCCCAACACAGCTAAAATAAAATGAATAAATAAATATTAAAAAGAGTGCAATAAAAATATTGAATATTTTTAAAAGGCCCTAGTGCTGGGAAAGATCTATGGCAAAAGGAGCAGAGGGCAGCTGAAGATGAGTCGCTTCCCTAGCATCACCAACACAACGGACGTGAACTTGAGCAAACTCCGGGAGATGGTGGAGGACAGGGAAGCCTGGCATGCTGAAGTCCAGGGGTCACAGAGAGTAGGACATGACTTAGCAACTAAGTGAAGTGAAGTGAAGTCGCTCAGTCGTGTCTGACTCTTTGTGACCCCGGGGACTGTAGCCCACCAGGCTCCTCCGTCCATGGGATTCTCCAGGCAAGAATACTGGAGTGGGTTGCTGTTTCCTTCTCCAGGGAATCTTCCCAACCCAGGGATCGAACCCAGGTCTCCCGCATTGCAGGCAGACGCTTTAACCTCTGAGCCAGTAAAGCAATGAAACAGCGACGTAAAGGAACAATGACAGAGTTATTAGAGTTACATCCACTGGGCACGTCACTTAAGTCCGAGGACGTGAAAAAGACATCAGAGAAGTAGTGATAAGTGGGGGATGCAGGTATTTTAGGAAAGAACCAGAGGAGAATCGTGGGCAAGGCATGACTGATGGCATGAGAGAGAAGATCAGCTCAGAAGAAGCAGGGAGCCAGGTGGAGTGATCTGCAGAACCACAGTGCCCTTGCCTGGAGCCTGGGCTACACGGAGTTAAATGGAGAGAGAGCAGTTGGGCTTCTTAGTTAGCACTATTTTGCTTTCAAGTGTCATAAATGTCAAGTAGAAACAGCTTAAGCAAGAAGGAAGAGACAGAGAAGATGAAGGGGGAGAATTATTTGCTATAAAGAACTGTGGTGTCTCCGGGAGCCTAAGGACAGAAACAGCATCAAGTCTTAGAAGTGACTATAATCAGAAAAGACAGGCGTGCTTCTCCTCTCTCCTCTCTGTTTCTCTTTGGATTTCTCTCTCTCGCCAGCTCCTCACCTACATTCTCAGCTTTTTCAGTTTAGAGGGCAGGAAACTTAAACACCAACAGCTTTACTGCATACAGTTTAGACATCAAAACAGAGATCAGCACGCACTCCTGGTTGCAGTTCAAAAGTTCCCCGGAAAGTCCTCTGCTTGCCCCAGTTTGGGTTCAAAGACCTACCTCTGAAATGATGTATCGAGGATATGAAGCCAGAATGTCAGGATTCTATATTTAGAAGCCTGAAAATTCCTGTTGAAAATATAATCATCTTGGATAGAAGAGAGGGTTAAGTGGGTATTGAGGTTGCAGGAAAACAAAACAACTCTGTTATTAAAAACAAAGATCTATTATTATTATTGAAGAGAAAGTCTAGGACACCATCATGAATGACATTGAATAATGGGTCAAGGACTTCCAGTTTTCTGTTTCCCAACCTGTGTATCTTCTACCCTGGCATTCCTGAGCCTTCTGTTTGCTCCAGATGATTTGGTTTGTGTGGTCCACATTTAGGGGAGCTGGCAGAGAAGAATGTGGGAGCTGAATACTTCTTAAGCTTTTAACGTTGTCAGAGCAGCTCCCTGATCTTTCGGGATGTTGATTAAACCAGCACATTATAATTGGAACATGCCTTGATCTTGACCTTAAAAAAGACCTGTGGGGTCTACATGCCTTAGCTATCACCCACATAGTTGATTGAGAGACTTACTCAAGCTGGACCAGAATCATTCCAAGAGATTACTTTACCTTCTGGTCGCTGGGGCTTCTGTCTAAGACTCGGGTCTTGACCTTGAATAAGGCTGATTCCTTCTTTCTCTACTCCCACACTTTTCTAGAGCTTTCTAAACAAGTGTAAACCATAAGGTCATTTTGCATTAAGTGGTCGTTGAAAAAGGATAAATCTGAAGAGATTTATATTTTTAGCTGGAGCCCTGAGATAAGCAGATTGCTTTTTCTTTTCTTTTTTTTCCCCTTCTGTTAGAATGATCACTCTGGCAGCTGGAAAGGATAGATTGCTGCAGATTGAGCTTAGAGGCAGCAACACCAGTTGGGAAGATTGTTCTATTAATCCAAGTGAGAAATGATGAAAGCTGGAACTAAGACAGTGGCCATGGAGACAGTGATGGGGAGATAGATATTAGATATTCGTGAGGCATGATGGATCATTTAAGGAGCTTTTTGCAGCAAATAATAGGAAAATAAACAACACACACTAGCCTCAACAGTTGTTTGCTCATGAGATATTAAATCCAGAAAGAGGGTAGACTTTAGGAGAGGCTTGCAGGGACTATGACTCTGCATGTCCACTTCATTTTCTATGCTCACTTTTTTATTTTTTAAATTTATTTTTTAATGAGTTAATTTATTTGGCTATGCTGGGACTTAATTGCAGCATTCAGGATCTTTAGTTATGTTGCATGGGGTCTAGATTCCCGACCAGGGATGAAGCCCAGGTCCCCTGCATTGGGAGCTCGGAGTCTTAGCCACTGGACCACCTGGAAAAATTCCTCTATGCTCACTTCTTTGTGTCGATTTTATTCTCAAGATGAGAGCAAGATGGTTACAGCAATTCCAGACCTATTATCTATCCATGTATGACATCATCCAGAGAGAGGATCATTTCTAGAAACTTGCCCAGCAAACAGGGACAAACTTTCCTGATTACTCCTAATGAATTTCTCTTTGATTCTCGCATGATTGGGCCATGTGCTCAGCCCTAAATCAACCACAGGCAAGGGGGATAGGATGACTGTTAAACCAACCAGGACTTTCCGAAAGTTGATGGTCAGATTCACCTCCAAAGAAGCAAGTGAGTGGGGAAGAGGGGAGAAAGCTGAACAAAGTCAGAATTTTCTGGAAATCGGGGAAGTAAAAGTGGGGGTGTAGTAAGTCAACACTATTCAATACAGGAAGGAATTGTGTGGGTGTGGGGGAGTGGAGGGGGTGACCGTTACGTTTCTCAGGTTTGTTGAACTAAGTGATCAGTTAGATTCACCAGAATCAAAAGTTAAGGAGGATAAGTGGGGTTTGCGCAAAAGGTCAGTGTTGAAGGGCATGGGTTACATCCATGTAAAGATGTCATATAGACAGTTTGAAGCTAAGGAAAGAGTTTGCACTAGAGACACTTATTTGGAAGTTATTGGCACATCGAAGTTGCATGACACACTCGGGGAGGTCATTGTTGGATAAGAGACCAAGGAAGTGAGTGAGGAGGGACAAAGAGAAGAATTCCTCCCTGGAAAGGCCAAAGTATATAAGCTGGAAGGGAACTAAATGCACTTGCATGTCAAAGAGGTGTTTCTTGAATTTGGATAGCTTTGGTAGTGAAAATTTCTACATAATCACATGATTTTGAAGCTCCATTGGACAACTTACTACTTTTAAAGCAACATCTCTTCACCCAACAAAATTCACTTGCACTGAAGTGTATGAAAAGAGCTTTGGAGTTAGTAGCAATGGGTTTGAACCTAAAGTAATAGGTACTTTGTAGATCGTCAAAGTGTTTGGAATCCTTTTATGACAAATAATCAGCTATGGTTAACCGGCCACATGGCTTCTCTTGGAGGAGAGAAATGTTTGATGATGGAATTCCTGCAGGGGGCACAGTTTTGATCCCTGGTTGGGAAACTAAAATTCCTGCATGCCACGTGGTGTAGCCAAAAAAAAAAAGTTTGGTGAGTCTGTCATTGGTGACTTTGCTGTAATAACTTAAGCTTGGCAATCTTATAGGAGGACCTTAGCAAAAGCTCAAAGAAGGTTAAGATCAGATCTAACTGAAAGTATGAGGATTCTCATTCTACCAAATGGAAAGTGAAAGATCAAACATGCAGGGCGAGAAAGCATCGCGTTTGCTCGACTTCTGGGAGGCATGTGGACGGCAGGACTGGCTCTGCTGCTGGAGTCCCCCACCTGGAGGCTTTCCCCCCAGTGCTGGGATGGAGACAGCCTGCTTCCACGTGCAGAGGTGCAGACAGGAAGTCAAACCCTCCCCCCACCCCCTGCAGGAGCAGTGAGCCTGAGACCAGGGCAGGAAAGCTCAGCAGAGGGTCCCGACTTCAGAGCTTCCTAGTCTCTTACTTAGAGGACATTTCCCATGTCCATGAAAAGAACCTCCTGGATGGTTTCTCTAAGCCAAAGAGAAAATGTCATTTCAGTGCTAGATATTCATAAGCTAAGCTAAGCTAAGTCACTTCAGTTGTGTCCGACTCTGTGTGACCCCATAGACGGCAGCCCACCAGGCTTCCCCGTCCCTGGGATTCTCCAGGCAAGAACACTGGAGTGGGTTGCCATTTCCTTCTCCAATGCATGAAAGTGAAAAGTGAAAGTCAAGTCGTTCAGTCATGTCGGACCCTCAGCGACCCCATGGACTACAGCCCTCCAGGCTCCTCCATCCATGGGATTTTCCAGGCAAGAGTACTGGAGTGGGTTGCCATACAGCCAAAGGATCAGTTTTGGCAGATGCTTTGGGAAATTCAGGAAAAGTTTAAAGGTGAGGACTTGCTACCTTCTTAGGGTGGAGGTGAGCTCCAGGCTTTCCTTTCAGCCCTGGAATTCTGAATTTCTGTGTTTGACAGTCACTGATCTGTAGAGCAGGAGAAATTGACCCGGACACCCAAGGTCATGACAGTTCAGTTGCTCCCTGGCCATGTGACCTCGGCCCCTGCTGCATTTCTTGGATTCACTTTGCCTGATGTGACTCTCTGAGAGACAGTCAGTGTAGGGGTTAAAGGCAGATTATCCCCATTTACAGCCTGGCTTACCCACTCCTGGGACATTGGGAGGGGATGGTGGTGGTGGTGGCGGGGTCGATGGTTAGTTAACCTCCCTGTGCTTTAGATTCTGCGCCTAGAGTCCAGGGAGTGAGTCCAGGGTCTCCACAGTGCTCAGATTAAAGCCTGTTCCATAGTGAGGTCATGTAAATACTGCTGCCTTTAGCCTAGCTCTAACTTTATGGAAATCTGGGTAATTCTAGGCCCATCACTTAGCATAACTTTTACCCCATATCAAGATGCCTGGAGATTAAACATGTTTCCATAGATATGGACATGTCTTGAGAATACTCCAAGGCCAGAAGTTAGTGTGGCTAAGTTGCCTTTTTATTACTTTTAAATATTTCTAAACCTTTTTAAAGAAATTTGCTTTCAAAATAAGGTAAAAGATTGTAATTAGGCTTTGCAATATCTTGTAAAACCATACCCTCAAGGGTCTACCTCTTTTGTATTAAACGGAGCTGTAAAGAATTAATTACCCGAAGAGATGGGTGAAAGCCCATCGACTACTTGATGAGAACTGTCACTGCCCCCCGGCTCAATAACCTGGGCTCCCCAAAGGGCGGTCCACTAGGATTCGGGCACTTGGGAGGGCAGAGGGAAAGGATGCTACTTAAATCTACCAGAAAGAAAAGTTGCATTTAGATTTTGTCATTCATTCATTCACCCCTCTTCACCCATTTGATAATCCTTCAGCTATTATAACCCTTGAGATCAGGAGTATGTATAAGAATTACTTGGTAAAATGAAGATGTCTAGTTTTTCCCTGCTGATCTAGGAGAGCTACCCTTGGGCCAGCAATCTGCATTTTCAGCCAAGACAGTAGAATATCTGGGCTTCAACTTGGAAAACACTTCTGGACTATGAGGAATGGTGAAACCTATACTGGACAGACTTGTGGGCAATGTAGACAGAAGAAAATTTCATGCCTTCCCACGTTAATGTTTGTAACATTTTCAACCTTTGTACTATGACATTTATTTACTGATATGTTTATTTGGAAACTTATATAATTAATATTTCTATTAATAAATATTCCAAAAAGATCTCCCTAATAATTCACTTCCACTGTCTGAAGCTAACTTTGGGCTGTGAGGAAAGCTCAGTCAACAGGATTATAGCATGCATTCTTCTGATTTGGAATTTAGATCTTGTATGCCAATAGCAGAAGACCAGCATCTGATTTATCTAAGATTTGTACTTGCAACATGGAAGTATTTAATTTATAATTTTTAATTTTAATTTACCTGCAAGGGTAGTCTGGAAGGCAGGACCAATTAAAATTTCACCAGGTGTCTAATAAGTCCCCATAGAAACCTGAGTTAATTGGCATCATAATTCCTATTTATTGCAGTGATATTAAAATGTCCTTTTCAGATTAGGATGAATGGTTTTCCAGCTCTTCTTTCCTTCATCCAACCTGAGTGGGACTATTGGATATAAGTAGAAAAAAGAGTAAAAGAGGAAAGTCTGGGATTTATACCAGGCTGTAGAAATTGGTCAGTCTCAAAGGTCGTGGTCAATGACTTAGAGGGGGTACTGTTATCGAGGCTGTCCAAGGTAGTGGCTGGGTCAGGACTCTCCACAGAGCCCTCAGGAAAAGATGGTGGCAGTGGTTCCGTGTGGACTTTTCATCTGGAAAAAGAGCCAGCAGTTAGTATTCTAAGAGGGCAGGAATTCTCAGAAGAGACATTTGCAAGGCTTAGGCAGGTGCTTGTGTTCTGACACTTGGTCTGAGCTCAAGGCAGAGCTCAGTTGTGGAGTGACCAGCAGGGACTCAATATTGATGGGATGTTTCCAGGGCTGAAGGACCAGTGGGTACCTGAGTGTTCAGCGTTCAACACCAGGCCATAGGCTCACATATTAAGGCAGCTGGCCAAAGGCCTCTTTCAATCCCTTGTTGAGGATAACTTGCTTAAATTTAAACTCTTTTCTATCTGGTTTAAAATAGTCTCAGGATACAGGAAGGAATGTCTTAGAATTTAAACCAATGCCGCTAGTTCCCATGCCTGGGAAGAGAATAAATGGATTATTCCCCAAGAATAAGGTTTTATAAAGCCTCTAACTTGTTTGGAAGCTGAATGCTGATCCCAGAGATGATAACTTCCAAAGGCCAAGTGTTAAGCGAATGGTGGAATCTTCAGGTTTAAATATGGTCCTCTCCTCCTTGGATGCCTGGAAATAGGAACAGAATTTCATTTCAACTCCCACACCTGCAAAATTTTTCCTCTGCCTTCTTCATAGCATTTACTCTGATCCAGGAATATTGTCAAGTGGAATGTACATACCACAAACATGCTTCTGTCTTATCCCTCATAATAAACCTAAGACTTGCAACATTATTACTTTATTTTACAGATGAACAAAATGAGTCTTAAGAGAGGTTAGGTAACTCGTCCAGTCACAAAGCAAGGCAAGGATCAAAACTCTTTCAGTCTGAAACAGGAGGGACCGGGGCAGGGCACAACCTGTACCAGAATGGTGTAACCATGGGATATGACGTAAATGGTTAGACCAACTAGGTCTTTGATGGCAGATGAGGCTCCCACTAGACCTTGAGCCTCAGCATACGCCCACTGTAACACATCAGCAAGCTAAATACCTACAGGCTCCATGATGGTTCCAAGGCAGACCATAAAAGGTCAACGAGTGAGAGGTGGCCCAATTCCTGGAAATCCTCACCTCTTTCCCAGAAATTTCCCAGAATTTCCTAGAATACTCCTCCCACTCATTAGCTTATGAAATGGCCCACCCTTTTAAAAACTGACAACCTCATACTCTGGTGCCACTCTCACCTTTTGAGATGGTCCACACACTGTCTGTGGAGTGTGTTCGTCTCCAGATAAAACCATTTCTTATCTATCACTCCAGTACTCTTGCCTAGACAATCCCATGGGCGGAGGAGGCTGGTAGTCTGCAGTCCACGGAGTCACTGAGAGCTGGATACGACTGAGCGACTTCCCTTTCACTTGGAAATGGAAATGGAAACTCACTCCAGTGTTCTTGCCTGGAGAATCCCAGGGATGGGGGAGCTTGGTGGGCTGCCGTCTATGTGGTCGCACAGAGCAGACACGACTGAAGCGACTTAGCAGCAGCAGCAACTTTGTTTTTACTAAATTCTTTCTGTGATGAGACATTGGGAACCTGAGTTTCATTAAGTCCTGAGACCAGGTGTGTGATCTCAGATAAAAGTGGGTTTAAGTCCCAGTCTGGGTTACAGGGTTTCAAGTCTGCTTCTAGATCCTTCTCCTTAACCACAATGCTCTGCTGTTGCAGATTACTTCCTACAGAGAGTACACAGTGAAGGCTACATCACATGTAGCATGTACCATGAAGGCTACGTTGTATACAGAGTATACAATGCAGCTAAAGGAACCCAGAGGTGGGAGAAGATGGGGCTTCAAGGGACAGATCTGCCCATAGTAAGCTTTCTCAATGTACTTATCTTCCATTCATTAAAAGAAAAAAAATTTAGAGTGTCTTCTGTGGGTTCCCCTGGTGGCTCAGAGGGTAAAGCGTCTGCCTGCAATGCAGGAGGCCTGGGTTCGATCCCTGAGTCAGGAAGATCCCCTGGAGAAGGAAGTGGCAACCCACTCCAGTACTCTTGCCCGGAAAATCCCATGGACAGAGAAGCCTAGTAGACTACAGTCCATGGGATCGCAAAGAGTCGGACACGACTGAGCGACTTCACTTCACTCTGTGCTCCTAGTATTGCTTTAGTGAGTTAAGTTGGCAAGGATTCCTGTTCTCATAAAGCTTCAAATAATGGCAGAGGCCACAATTAAAAAAAAAAAAAAAGACCTAGTAAGTACATTACAAAATATAATGCAAAGTATTATTACCCCTAAATGGGGTTCACCTCTAGGTGGGTATGAAGCCAAAAGACACAGTCAAGCAGAGAGTCGGAAAAATCCTTTTTTTTTTACCACAAGTAAGGAGAACACTGGGGATCTTTCTGGAGGCAGTATCTCCCCAGACAGCAAAAATAGGGAAATTTTTGAGCTCAGGGTTCATGCATATTCATGAAGGGGCTTGGGTGGTTGTCAGAGTCCGAGGTTTAGTTGATCGAGGTCATGAAAGTCAGGAAAGGTCAACTTCATCCTCCCTTAGGTTCCAGTTGATTTCATTGTTGAACACTTCAGGCCAATCTTTTTTTTTTAATATAAATTTATTTATTTTAATTGGAGGTTAATTACTTTACAATATTGTATTGGTTTTGCCATACATCAACATGAATCCACCACAGGTATACACGTGTGCCCCATCCTGAACACCCCCCTCCCTCCTCCCTCCCCTGGGAGACATTTTTTTACAGTTTTGCTTTTAATTAATTTATTTTAATTGGAGGCTAATTACTTTACAATACTGTGGTGGTTTTTGCCATCCATTGACATGAATCTGCCACGGGTGTACATGCGACCCCCATCCTGAACCCCCTCCCACCTCCCTTCCCATCCCATCGCTCTGGGTGGTCCCAGTGCACCAGCTTTGAGTGCCCTGTTTCATGCATCGAACTTGGGCTGGTCATCTATTTCACAGATGGTAATATACATGTTTCAGTGCTATTCTTTCAAATCAATGCAAGACAGCAAAGCAGACACAGATGTAAAGAACAGACTTTTGGACTCTGTGGGAGAGGGTGAGGGTGGGATGATTTGAGAGAAATGGGAGTCTTTACAACTGACATATGAACTTTGCTACTGTTGCTTCTCTTGCCTGATAACTGTCATTTGCCTCTGCCTTCTTTTGTTCCCTTAAGATCATTAACTACTGAGACCTGTTAAGGACAAGCATTGTGGTCAGACCTCAATTCCAAAACAGCTTAGGCCAAAAATGGCTTCTCTTCTGTCAAGAAATCTATTCCTGGCCCTCTTTCTCTGGAGACCCCCTACCCTATCTGTTTACACTATGATAACAAATTATAAAAATTAATTACAAAATAAAAACAAAAGTAAACCTAATAAAAACAAATATTATATTGGTTATCAAGCTGTAAGTCTTATAAGGAAAAAAAAAAGTGTTGAAGGGACTTTGGGAATATAGGGGATGGCTGCTGCTGCTGCTAAGTTGGTTCAGTCGTGTCCGATTCTGTACGACCCCATAGACGGCAGCCCACCAGGCTCCTCTGTCCCTGGGATTCTCCAGGCAAGAATACTGGAATGGGTTGCCATTTTCTTCTCCAAGAGGTTGGCTACATAATTTTAAATATGATCAGGATAAACTCAGGTTCACAGAGAAGGTGATATTTGATTAAAATCAAACTTTATGGGAATGAAGGTACAAGTCAGGCACATGTGAAAGGGGAAAATTCCAGGCAGAGGGACTGAACAGTGTGAAAAGCCTTAAAACTAGAGGCTTCTTGGAATATCGGAAGAATGTCAGGGGACCAGAGTGGCTGGCATGGGGAGCCATGGCAGAGACGAGGGGACATGCCTCCATGAAGGGCCTCCTGGACCATTGTAAGGGATTCAACTCTTACGTGGTGGGAAATGGGTGACCGTTGCAGGGTCTTGAGCAGAGAAGTGACTGACACAACATGAACTCATTTTTTGTTTTTTTTTTTTTTTGGCCTCACCACATGGCTTGTGGGATCTCAATTCCCTGACCAAGGATCAAAACCCAACCCATGGCATTGAAAGCCAGGAATCCTAACTACTGGACTGCCAGGAAACTCCTGAACTCACTTTTTTAAAACAAAAAAATACTTTCTAAAATGGAAGTCTAGTTATTGTACAATATTATATAAATTACAAGCGTACAGTAGAGGGTTTCACGATTTTTAAAGGCTAGACTCCATTTGCTTGTTGTTGTTTTAGTCTTGAAGTTGCGTCTGACTCTTTAGCGACCCCATGGAGCAGCCAAGCCATTACCGCTCTCAGGACTGAAGGAGAAAGGGGGAGAGAAGAGCGGTTCTGAAACCCGGTGAGCAGCAGAGCTGAGAAAAGAGCACATCCTGCTGTTACCTCTTACCAATCAATCAGAAGGGAGCCTGCGGGTTGGAGTCTGCAGCGCCTGACTGCTGGAGAAGACACAGGACCTGGACTGGTGAGAGCAGAGAGCCAGCAGCACAGATGATGCATAAAGCCTGAGGCTGGATGCGATCATCAAGAGAGTGAGAGCAAATAGTGAGGCTAAGAGGACAAAGAACTGAGCCTGGGCCTGTCCATCCTTAAAAATTGGGGGAGGAAAGGAAAAGCAAGCCAAGGGCATTACATATAAAGTCCCCTACATGTGAACGAGTTCCATGTTGAAAGTTGGTCTGTAAGTCCAATTTGTTTGGAAACCCAATAAACTTAGCCTTCACGTAAGGTAAGGTAAGGTGTTAGTTGCTTAACTGTGTTTGATTCTTTGTAACTCCAAGGACTGTAGCTGGCCATGGAAGACTCCTCTGTCCATGGGATTCTCCAGGCAAGAATACTGGAGTGCTTTGTCATTCCCTTCTCCAGGAGATCTTCCCAACCTAGGGGTCAAATCAAGGTCCCCCACATTTCAGGATTCTTCTCACTGTCTGAGCCACCAAGGAAGCCTCAAAGTTAGCCTGGTAGTTTAGTAGCTAAGTCGTGTCCAACTCTTGTGACCCTATGGACTATAAAGCCTGCCAGGCTCCTCTGTCCATGGGATTCTCCAAGCAAGAATACTGGAGTAGGTTGCCATTTCCTTCTCCAGTAAAGTTAGCCTAGGCACCAAATTAACACAATCAGCTATCTAGCACTGCAGGGTAATAGGTTTATAATACTTTTCATACAAATAATAGATAACAAGCAAACACAAAAAATAAAGAAAACATTTCTAATCTTACAGTACAATTCCTTGCAAAGTATGGTAGGACAGCATAACAGCTGGTATCCAGGGCCTGGCACCCAGTGAACAGGCAAGAAGAGTTACTGACTGGGGGCAGGAGTGGAGGTAAGAGATGGTAGAGCTGAAGGACCGTCAGCAGGAGGAGACAGAAGACAAGTTACAACGTTGGCCACGCCTAATTTTGATGGAACACATGTTTGCATCTTTGAAAGTTAATAACTTGAAGGTAGGGGATTTACCGTGCAAACAAACAGCTTTGACATTGGATCACAGCAGGAAGTAGGGAATCCTGGAAACCAAAAGAAGACCATCCATTAAAGGAAGAGGGTATGATCCACTGAGTCAAATGCAGCTGATGTGTTGAGTGAGATGATGGGAGAGAATTGACTCATAGATTTAGCAACACAGAAGTTATTGGTGTCTTTGTCAAGAGACATTTCCAGGGTGTGCTGGAGACAAACATCTGAGGGGAATGGCCTTCAGGGAGAACAGAATGAGAGGGCTTTCTGACAGCAAGGTAAGCAATTCTTTCTAGGATTTTTGCTGCAAAGAGGAGAATAATACTGGGTTGAGAAGTAGGGAAGAAATAAGGGTCAAGAAAAAATATTTGGGGTGGATACACAGAGGCATGTTTCCAATGATGATGGCAATGTTCTAGTGGAGAAGAAATGAATGATTCAGGAGAAAGAGGGGGAGACTGTTATACCTAGAGCCATGTCTTAGCTCTTGTTTCTTCTGTAGAAATGGGGTCAGAGTCCTCCTGTAATTTTTAAGGGGCTATTTGGTGAATGAACGAGATACAAGAGGACTCGACAGCATCCCCCCACCAATGGGCATTCTTGGCATCAGCATTTCTACCTCCTGTCTGACTTTAGAGCATTCATGAGTCCCTCCAGGGAAGGAAAAGCCAGGTTCTTGCCACCTCCTGGGCCCTGGGCACTGTACTTCATAAACATTAACTCTAATCTTCACAACAACCCGGAGCTTTATCTCTCACTTACAGAACTGAAGAGTCGCATGGTACTGCCTCAGAGAGGCTAAGGAATTTATCATGGGCCATAGTTCACAGGACACAGAGCCAAGACACAAATCCTGGTCTTTATGACAAAGCCAGAAAGTCTAGTCTCTCTCCCTGGCCAGCCTCCTGTCTCATTTCTCTTTCCCTGCATCATCGTTCTCTCCTCCCCTTCTCTTTCAACTCTACTTTCTGTGCACTCTCGTCTAGCATCAATACCTACTCACTCTCGGTCATTCAAAATCAGCTCTGATAACTTTAACACCTTATGGCGTTAATCTGATAACTTTAACACCTTATGGCATTAATACCTAAAGTTACCCTCCTTTGGGTGTTGGTGATGGACAGGGAAGCCTGTGTGCTGAAGTCCATGGGGTGGCAAAGAGTCGGACATGACTGAGTGACTGAACTGAACTGACTCTCCAAGAAGTACTGTTTCTCTTCTAAAAGGGACTCCTTGCCAAGGCAGACCTTCATCCCATTCCCACAAGTCCCTAACAGTGGACTTTCACATATGGCGATTGTTGGAGGACAGAACAGAGGCTTGGAAGAGCTCCTGAGCAGCACTACTTACAGTAGCGGAGACATGGAAGCAATCTAAGCGTCCACTGATAGATGAGTGGATAAAGAAGAGGCGTAACTTTTATACCATGGAAGACAGCTCAGCTGTCAGTGAAGAAGAATGAAATAATACCATTTGCAGCAACATGGATGGGCCTAGAGATGATCACACTAAGTGAAGTCAGACCAAGACAAGTAACATATAACACATGATATTACTTATAGGTGGAATTTAAAAACTGATAGAAATGAGTTTATTTGCAAAAGAAAAATGGACTCATGGACATAGAAAACAAACTTATGGTTACCAAAGGGAAGATAAGAGGTTAATGGGTAAGTTAGAAGTTTGGGAGTATCAGAGATACATTACTATATGTGCTGTGCTCAGTCGCTTCAGTTGTGTCTGACTTTTTGTGACCCCGTGGACTGTAGCCCACCAGGCTCCTCTGTCCATGGGATTCTCCAGGCAAGAATACTGGAGTGGGGTTGCGTGCCCTCCTCTAGAAGATCTTCCTAACCCAGAGATGGAACCCGGATCTCCTGCACTGCTGGTGGATTCTTTACTACTGAGCCACTAGAAAAGCCCCCACACTACTGCATATAAAATAGATAAATAACAGGGACCTACACTATAGCACAAGGAACTATATTCAATATCTTGTGATATTTATAAGGAAAAGAATCTAAAATATATATATACACATACATATATAACTGAATCATTTTGCTGTACATCTGAAACATTGCAAATCATCTATACACCAATGAAAATTTTTAAAATTAAAAAATTTTTTTAATAAAAAAGTAAAAATAAAAGTCCCTGAAATCCAGCTGCAAAGGCCAGTCTCTATGCCCCTGAAAGATTGTTCTGTCCCTTCATGCTGTTTGTGTGGACTGCCGCTTATTCTTCAAGTCTCCAAAACTTTTATGACCTCAACCTCTGCCGGGTCTATGCTACCAATAGCTGTTTTTCCTGATCAAGTTGACCAACACTATTGTCCACCCCATTCTAAATACTCTTCTTGCCCTCTCACTCTCTCCTGTTCTCCTCTTTTCTCTTGCTTTCTCCATTACACACACACACACACACGCATGCACACACACAGACTGCTCTCCTCGGAACTCGGAGAGGATTTGGGGAGGATGAAGTGACCTGCCACCGTTGCTAATAGGTCAGATCAATATCATGTTAGGCGCCCCATCCTTCTTCATTTTCTCATCATGAGGCGATCGATAGCCTTGCCTGCCTGTAAACCTTTCCCAGACGCTCCGTACTTTTCATTTCTCCTTGTTGTTTTCAGGGCTGAACCTCTTCTCTCTAAGATGCTCAGGACCAGAAAGGAGGAACTGATCATAAATTCACCAAGCTCAAGGGGCTCATGCTCACTGCCGTTGCCCCTGTGGCACGTGGGTGTTCACAGGTGTGTGCAAATAAGTGCATGTCCATGGGCACCCATGAGCATCTATTTCTTAAATGTAAGGAGATCAGTAGCATTACTTTCCTGCACCCTCGGGGAGTGTAACCTACCAGAGGAGGAAAAAAGTGCAGAAGGATTTATTCATCCCTATAAATTAATGTCATATGGAAAAACTCCTTTACACTAATGAAGAGCTGCAGCTGGCAAATAACAGGACCTGGTTTCCAGGGATGCTGTTCAGCCCATTTACAATGTTCACTCTGGATCCCAAAGCTTTCTGCTCTGATGAAGGGTATGTGGACGTGCTTCTGACCTTACACAGCACAAGCAAATGTCAGTATATTGTGGCCTGAAGAGATAGAATGTTCCCTTTGGGGCTTCCCTCGTGACTCAGCAGTAAAGAATCCGCCTTCCAATGCAGGAGACACAGGTTCCATCCCTGGGTCAGGAAGATCCCCTGGAGGAGGAAATGGCAACCCACTCCAGTATTCTTGCCTAGAGAATCCCACGGACAGAAAAGCCTGGCAGGCTACAGTCCATGGGGTCACAAAAGAGTCAGACACAACTTAGTGACTAATCGATAACAACAAACACTCCCTTTACCCCAAATGGAAATGACACCTCCGTGGGCCCAGCACAATACCTCCAGCTCCACTGTGAGGGCTGCATATTGAAGGCAGTAGCTGAGATGGACATACAAACCCACTCACTCAGCTTCTGAGGCTCCTCTTTCAGAACACCATCTTCCTGCTTCAGTCCAGCGTTCGGTCTGGACGCAGCGTCTGATGAGGGCTGTCAGATGCAAAACACTTTCTCTCAATCCTGGCAAGAGTCTCACTCAGCCTCTTGACTAGATTCTGCAACCCATGTTGTGAGGTTTGTCAAATAATTTCATGGCTGAAAACTGAGGGTAGCAGGGTAGACATCTGTTTTCCAAAAGCAACCTGTATTTCACAACCTGGCCGGTTCAGAAAGTAATATTACACTTCAGAAGCGTACAGCACGGTTTGGGGGTTGCTGAAGCCGACGGTTACTGGCCAATAATTTCCAGTGACTTGGAACTTGTAACTTCCAGGGAGAAACTGCCTTCTGTTCTTTCCTGGATCTTAAGTGCTATCTGCAGAGTGAACCCTTGATGTGAGGTGATACCTGGTGATGAATGAAGCTAGCAAAGCATTGCTCTTTCTAGAAAGTCTCCCCCATACACCTGAAGCAACTGAATGAGTTTGGAAATTCTACAAAAGGAGGGGTGCTTCTCGCATTTGTACGGTGACAAGGGGCTTACAATTCAAGCAAGAGGAATCTTTCTCTTCTTTTCCTCCTTAAAAATTCTACAAGTGTAAAAAGGAATGCATTTGAGTCAGTTCTAATGAGGTGGATGAACCTAGGACCTATTATACAGAGTGGAGTAAGTCAGAAAGAGAAAGATAAATACCATATTCTAACGCATATATAAGGAATCTAGAAAAATGGTACTGATGAATTTATTTACAGGGCAGCAATGGAGAAAGAGACATAGAGAATAGACTTACGGACATGGGGAGAGGGGAGGAGAGGCTGAGATGTATGGAAAGAGCAACATGGAAACTTACATTACCATATGTAAAATAGATAGTCAATGGGGGAATTTGCTGTATGGCTCAGGACACTCAAACAGGGGCTCTGCATCAACTTAGAGGGGTGGGGTGGGGAGGGGGATGGGAGGGAGGTTCAAAAGGGAGGGGAGATATGTATACCTATGGCTGATTCATGTTGAGGTTTGACAGAAAACAGCAAAATTCTGCAAAGCAATTATCCTTCAATAAAAAATTGAAAGAACAAACAAATATACATATACACAAAATCCTACAAGTGTCCTGTATGGAAAAAGAATGGATATGTATATATATGTATATCTGAATCACTTTGCTTCACACCTGAGACTAACTCAGCATTCTAAATCAACTGCACTCCAATATAAAATAAAAACAATTAAATGAAAAGAAATGCTACCAGTGTAGAGCATCTGATTCAGTGATGGTGTGACATGAATTTCTCCAGGCCTTGGACTTCATGGAGTTTGGGCAGGGAGCATCCCTCATCCCACCTCTGCACTCCTGAGAGTGTCTCAACTATGGACAATGGACACTTCTCACAGTGTAGTGGTAGGAAGTCCAAGGAGCAGAAAAGACTACAGAGTAGAGACAGACGATATAAACCAACAATCCCTAGTGAGCTTTGGACGGGAAACCCACTTACCTCACCCTCTCTCCACGGATAAGGTGCTTCTTTCCAGACGGACAGCTGAAGCCCAGAGACGCACTTGTTCTGGTGTGTAGCTTTCCAGCCACGAGGATGATCCCCTTGGAATTTGTGCTGTCCCGCCTCCCCCTGCCTCTGGGATGACAGCCCCCTCCCTCCAGGCTGGCGGGGCGCCCAGCGTGCCCTGTTATCGCTGGGCAGGAAGCCCTCTCAGCCAGGCTGCGGAGAGATCCCACCTTGGCCACCCTCCAGAATCCATGGGGCACAGAGTGATGGCCCATGCTTAGCCGACACCGTCCCAAGACCCAGAACCCTTCTCCTACCCCCAGGAGATGAGACTGGTCACGTCTTACTGCCCTGCCCTCTTCTCGTCTTCCTCTGATTTTAATGTATCCCTGCCGTTTGGCCTTTGCTTACCAGAGAGATGCTCTTAACCTCTGAAAGCCTCCCTGTCACACTTTCCTGGGCTATCACCTCGTCTCCGCTCCTCTGGTTTAGGTATAATTTAGTTCCGCTGCTCTCCTTGTCAGTCTCTGCAGTCTGGGGAGGCCTGATGACAGTATATCGAGTCTCCTTTGTTGTGAACCCTCCGGTTTGAGGAAGTCAGTAGGTTTGGGCCAAGTACCTTGACTTTGCAAGGTCAGAATTGTTCACACCACCCCAGTTAGTAGAATATAGGGGGATGAGAAAGAGGGGGGAAGTGGGGAAAGGAGGCAGAGGATGGAGAAGGAGGAAGGAGAGGAGGAGGTGAAGGGGGAGGGGAGGAAGGAGGAATAAGCAGAAAAGGGAGAGGAGGAAGGGAAGACTTTTTGAGTTTGTTCTTTTGTGTTTATGTTTAAGTATTAACTTCTAAATCTGAAGAGGAAAACATATAAGGAGGATCATAATCAGCAACCAAATCCATTTGGAACTAGTCCTTAGATTTGGACTAGTTCAAATCCATCCACAGGCTGATTAAGAGCAAGCAATGCTATGCCAGGAACCTGTTTCCCCACAAGACTGGGCTTCTGCCTTATGGATGATCAGCTCCAAGGAACTCACCGGTCCCCTAGCCCCTGGCCATGACCTCTGGCATTAAGGGGGAACCCCGCCCAGGTGCCAGGGGCGCAGTGCCATCTTCAGGGACCCTCACCAGGCCGTTGACGCAGGTGCTCCGTTCTCCCTAAACAGAGCTCATCACGAGCCCTGTGTCTTTCACTCTGACTCCATCTCCATTTGCACCCTTCCTCTTGTTCTAATTGGAGCCTCGGGCTGTGGAAAATCCCAAATATCATAATCACACAGGCCTCCCGAGTCTGCGGGGAACTGATGGGTAAATGAACCACTGCAAGAAAAGCCGTAGAAAACAGGCATTGATCCGAACTTGGAGGTGAAGTGTGTGAAATTGTTTATAAATTGTCTGGATAATTGTAGGCACTGGAGTGGGACATGAGGGCTTCCATCCTCTCTGGTTTTTGAGCAACTTTAATTAACTTCCAGACAGAAGATGGCATACTCTTCAGAGCCAAGCAGGGCTGGATTCAAATTCTCACTGGTCTGATCTGAGGGCTTCCCTTGTGGCTCAGCTGGTAAAGAATCCACCTGCAATGCGGGAGACCTGGGTTTTGTCCCTGGGTTGGTAAGATCCCCTGGAGAAGGGAAAAGCTACCCACTCCAGTATTCTGGCCTGGAGAATTCCATGGACTGTATAGTCCACGCGGTCACAAAAAGGAGGACACTACTGAGTGACTTTCACTTTCAGTCTGATTTGAGAGTGCTCTCATTTTCATCAAGTCACAATTTCCTTATCTGTGACATAGAGATAAAGTTTCTTTGACTGTTGCAGGAAGACCTAAAATGAGGAAGGAAATCAACCCTGCATGTTCACTGGAAGGACTGACACTGAAGCTGAAGCGCCAATCCTTTGGCCCCCTGATGCGCAGAGCTGATTCACTGGGAAAGACCCTGATGCTGGGAAAGACGGAGAGCAAGGGGAGAAGGGGTGACAGAAGACGAGATGGTTGAATGGCATCACTGGTTTGAGTTTGAGCAAATTCTGGGAGATAGTGAAGAACAGGAAGGCCTGGCATGCTGCAGCCCATGGGGTCACAAAGAGTCGGACATGACTGAGCCACTGAACAACGATGACACAGCAAACAGAACACGGTCTGGTGTACGCTAGGTCCTCATTCAATGGTGACTCCCTGGTATTCCTGGATCCTCTTAGACTAGGACCCAGATCTCTGAATTCTCATCCTGTTTGAACTCAGGGTGTCATTTTTCTCCCCCAAGCCAGCTCTTCCCCGCTAATTCCTTGCCCATCTGAAGGCTGAAGACCTTTTTTTTAAATAAATAAATGAATGAGTTTTTGACTGCACTGGGTCCTTGCTGCAGTGCGGGCTTTCCCTGTTTGTGGCTTTGTTCCCTGTGGGTTACACTTTGCTGCGGTGGGCAGGTTTCTCACTGTGGTGGCTTCTCTTGTTGCAGCGCGTGGGCTCTACAGCGTGCGGGCTTCAGTAGATGTGGTGCAAGGGCTTAGTTGCCCAGTGGCATGTGGGATCTTCCCAGACCAGGGATTAAACCCACGCTCCCTGCATTGGCAGGTGGATTCTTAACCACTGGAGCACCAGGGAAGTCCTGGCTGGCGATCTTTAGTTCCCACTTTCCCTGGCATGAGGTCCTCTCCCCACCCTTTTCCACTCTGCTCTCTGTCCCTGGAGATCCGCTCACAGTAAGGATGACAACAAGCACTTTGTTTCCGGTTGAGGGTGTTGATAGGGAACCAGAATAGGAGATCAGATTGGGGTGGGAGGGTGAGGTCAGGGCATTTATTCCCTGGTTCCTTCCCTTGGGGGTCGGCCTGGACTGGCACCATCCCTTCTCAGAAGATCAACACTCCTCTCTAGAGCTCTCTCTGCTGAACTTTCCTGTTTGATTCTGATAATAGATTCCTCCCCTGTCATTTAGAACCTAGCCTCAGGGTCCTGGACAGTCCCTCGTGGTCTTCTGCACCTTTGTAATTAGGCCCTTTGTAAAACAAAGCAAAGCCTACTCAAATTATCTTAATTGGATAGGTCATCTGTGTCCTATAGGAATTCTAACAGCTTTGGGGGCTATGTCTCTCCTGATGCTCAAATCAAGAATCTAGTAGTCATTTTCACCCACCTTTTCCTGTACCTCTAGTTCCCACTGGCCATTCAGCCCTGTCCGACGTGCCATCCAAATATTTCTGTACCTGGACCTTTCTTTTCTACCCTCAGTAATGGTCTCATCAGCTGAGATACTGATCATTGAGTGTTTGGGTTCCCCCAGCTGCCGGCCAGATAATTACCCTGACTCCACTGGTACCCCCTCCTTGATCTGCTCCCAACAGGATGGTTTGCAGATTCTTTCCCAGGTCACCAGTCATTAAGAGACAAGAACTCAGCATGGTGCACAAGACACATCCTAACATGAACTTGACCTACTCCCTCTTCAGAGCCTCCTCCCCTCCTTGTCTCAGATCCAGCCATGCAGGCCACCTATGGACTCTGCAGCCCAATCACGTGTGGCCACATCTGGGGCAGATTCAGTGGCACCACCTTGGCACAAGAGAAACGGGGCAGGAGAGGAAGCGATGCTTCGGATGGATGGTGTTTCTGGCTCCCATCATCCTAGAACATTTGTCCCAAGAAGCGGAGAGAAGGCAGGCAGCTGTAAACTTGCACACCACCCCCTTCCCCGCCCCTGCACCCACATACTCCCCTGCCCATCCCCCCGGTGTGAGCTCCGCCATCCAGCCTGGGGCTTGGGGAGAAACAAGTTTTGTTGAACATGACTTTGAAACTCATGCCAACTCCTTCATCTGCTGCTTAGACGGAGAAACACAATCTCGTTTCAATATTGGGAAACAATCTCTCTTGGATGGAGTGAGAAGCGATACATCAGTTTCCTAATGAGTTTCCAAGATTATCTTGAGTGTTGCAATCTTCCCTTCAAGACAGACAAGTGACTTGCCTACCGTCCTTCACACCAAGGCTCTGTGTCCAAGCAGCGCCTCTGCTGGGAGCATCCTGCCCATCCTTTTCCTACAAGGAAAACCTACGCATCCTCCAAGCCTCAGCAGAAAGCAGGCAGGCACTCCGTACCCCCATCCCTGGAAGCGCTTAGCCGTTGCATCTGTTTCAGGACTCATCTCACTGTGTCCTAACTGGGTGTGGACCATGGGCCCCTTGAGGGCAAAGGTGGACCCGACTCTGTCCCCGCGTGTGCTGCGCCTTTCCTTTGTCGCCGCCCTCTGGTCTGCAGGCGGTTCCACCTCCGGTTTGCATCACCTCTCTAGAGTAATGCCCGCAGTGAGGCTGCAGAGCTGCGGTTGTTTATCAAACTGGTCTGCTACCTCTGCTCCATGTCCTGGGAGACGCAGATGCATCAGGAAGAGACCAGGCACTTGGCTCCATCCTGTCCCAGGAGAAGACAGCTCTGTCATGATGTCAAACCCCAATCCTTCAGAGTTGGGAGACAGGCTGGGCCCCCTAGCATCTGGGAAACTGAGGTTGAAGCCTTGGAAGGAGAACACAGGGTACACTGAATCTGGGCAGGCCCAGTTTACAAGGAAGAATTTGGACGAGAAGCCCAGAGTTCAAGGCGGGGACCCAGAAGACTCCACAGGCAGAGGAAGGTGAGCCTAGAAGAGGGAAGCACTGTGCTAGAAGCAACCTGTTTGGGGAGTCTGGGGGACAGTAGTTGTCCAAAGAGCCAGCTTAGGAATCCAGACCAGACCAAGCTCCAGCACTGTGTGTGATTGATGCAAACTTTCCTGAAGCTCTTGGGAGTTGCAGCATGTTCCAGCCAAGCATCAGTGGATGGAAGAAAATATTTTGTCAAAGACAGAGTAATATTTTTGGTGTATTTATGATATCAAGCATGGACATAAACAGGCATCGCTCTTATGAGGATGTATGTTTAACAGGTCTCCCAGGTCCCAGAGGCATTTTATCTCTGGTTTTTATGAGCCATCTTGAAGGGCAAGTTTACAGAGAAATCCCCAAAGTTGTCAGTGACATTCAGCATTTTCTGAATGTAAAATATTAAGCAGACAGACTCAGGTAAGCTTTCCAAAGGATGTCTGCCCACTCTGAGAGATGAGGGGTCTTGAGACGAAGGCCAGATGGATCTTTACCAAGCTGTCTCACAGGGAGGTGTCACCTTGGTGAATTCACTGTGCCCTTGAGATGCAAACTTTGTCCTCGTCCTAGAATCAGGTGGAAGCCTGGACGCTGACTTGCACTAATCGAATTAAAATTAAAGTTCATCAAGAGATGGAAAGCTTCTTTGGATTCAATGGAAGTTATTTTGATACGATTAAAGGAATTCTCATTTTTCCTGCTGGGGTACAGCCCCTTTCTGGAGGGGTGAAAATAATAACTCCAGTTGTGTAGTAAGCACAGAGTCAGAACAAAGGGAGGTGGAGCGTCTGGGAGATTTTTATCCAGGCCATGGTGTTGTGTGATGAATCATTCCTACCCTTTGCTACAGAACACCTCTCTAGTAATTTAATTAAGGTTGTCTTGCAGATTCAGTGTCTTCTTAGCTTGGCCATTGCTGGAAATACACTGCCAAGCTGTGTCCTGTTGAGTTTTTTTGTGATCCAGACTGATCCTTTATGTTCATGCATTAGAAGACCATTGATTGGGCTTTTGCTTCCTAAATATTAGCCACATTCTTTTTTTTTTTTCCTTTTTCTTTTTTTTTTAATTTAAATTTTATTTTATTTTTAAACTTTACAATATTGTATTAGTTTTGCCAAATATCGAAATGAATCTGCCACAGGTATACATGTGTTCCCCATCCTGAACCCTCCTCCCTCTTCCCTCCCCATACCTTCCCTCTGGGTCGTCCCAGTGCACCAGCCCCAAGCATCCAGTATCGTGCATCGAACCTGGACTGGCGACTCATTTCATACATGATATTATACATGTTTCAATGTCATTCTCCCAAATCTCCCCACCCTCTCCCTCTCCCACAGAGTCCTTAAGACTGTTCTATACATCAGTGTCTCTTTTGCTGTCTCGTACACAGGGTTATTGTTACCATCTTTCTAAATTCCATATATATGCGTCAGTATACTGCATTGGTGTTTTTCTTTCTGCCTTACTTCACTCTGTATAATAGGTTCCAGTTTCATCCATCTCATTAGAACTGATTCAAATGTATTCTTTTAAATGGCTGAGTAATACTCCATTGTGTATATGTACCACAGCTTTCTTATCCATTCATCTGCTGAAGGACATCTAAGTTGCTTCCATGTCCTGGCTATTATAAACAGTGCTGTGATGAACATTGGGGTACACGTGTCTCTTTCCCTTAGCCACATTCTTGTCCTGCCTCTCTGACACCCAGCTTACCTTGTATGGGATCCAAGGACATTGCAAATCCTTTGGTCACATATTTACAGACCGTCTCTTATTTATGTATCCAGATTGCTAAACATTTTTTATGGATTTAATAGTACAACCCTTGGAAGCTAATCTTATTTTTCTTGTCTCCAAGTTCTTAGGGCACAACTCTGACATCCTCCCCACTGCAGACCCACGGTCAAAACATAATGTTCTGGTAGAAGGATGACAGAGAATATGCACGTGTTACCCAAAATATGGTTAGGGTACAGAGCATCATTTGTAATCCACTCTAAACAGAGGGTACCACTTAAAGTCTGAAAGAGATTTCATTTAAGGACAATTCTCTTTTTTAAATTGAGGTGTGGTTGGTTTACAATATTGTGTTAGTTTCTGGTGTACAGCAAAGTGATTCAACAAAGTGATTCAGTTATACTATATATATATATATATAGTCCTTCTCATACTCTTTCCATTATGGTTTTATTACAGGATATTGAATATAATTCCCTGTCCTATACAGTAGGGCCTTGTTGTTTATCCCTTCTATATATAATCGTTTGCATCTGCTAATTCCCAACTCCCAATCCATCCCTGCCCCACCTCCCCTCCTCTGTGGCAACCATAAATCTGTTCTCTATGTCTGTGAGTCTGTTTATCTCATAGATAAGTTCATTTCGTGTTTTAGATTCCACATGTAAGTGATATCATATGGCATCTGTCTTTCTCTGTCTGACTTCACTTAGTATGATAATCTCTAAGTCCATCCATGTAGCTGCAGATGGCATCATTTCACCCTTTTTATGGCTGAGTAGTATTCCACTGTACTCTTGCCTGGAAAACCCCACGGATGGAGGAGCCTGGTAGGCTACAGTCTATGGGGTCGCTAAGAGTCAGACACGACTGAGCGAATTCACTTTCCCTTTTCAGTTTCATGCATTGGTGAAGGAAACGGCAACCCACTCCAGTGTTCTTGCCTGGAGAATCCCAGGGATGGCGGAGCCTGGTGGGCTGCCGTCTCTGGGGTCGCACAGAGTCGGACACGACTGAAGCGACTTAGCAGCAGCAGCTGTATTCCACTGTATGTATGTACCACATCTTCTTTATCCATTCATCCTTTGATGGACACTCAGGTTGCTCCCGTGTCTTGGCTGCTGTAAATAGTGGTGCTTTGTACATTTGGGTGCACATATTTTATCAGATTATAATTTTTCTGGCTATATGCTCAGGAGTAGGATTGCAGGATCATACGACAACTCTATTTTCAGTTTTTTTGAGGAACAGCCATATTGTTCCTAAAGATAATTCTTTCATAAACTTTCTAATTAAAATCATGAAATCAATTTTGAGTGATACAGGTTAAATATATAATAGACACCCAAAGGTCTTATTAACTTCTTGGTAGACCTTATAGATTATTCAAAGGAATCATGAGGTTCAGAGGTCAGCCGGAGCCTCTGAAGCAGGTACCAGTGAAGGGAAACAGGGACCCCCACATGGTAAGCCCCTGGTCCTGCCATTAAAAAGACAACACTGGATCACGTGGATTATGAACCACAGAGGCGATTTCTGCTTTGCCTTCTCACCCCCCAGGCAGGTGCAGATCACATCTCCTAAAAAACAGACTGAGACTTAGATCTGTGTGCAGACGTTTTACTGGGGATTCACTTTAAAAAACAAGACCTAAAAGAAATGGGGGAAGTGGGACAGAGTGGAGGGAAATGCTGGGCTGTGATAAACACGTGTGAGTCCTGTCAGAGACTCCGGGCCTGTAATGACCTTTGCAGGGTCTGGCTTTGAGGCGATGGAGCCAGGCCTCCATCAACCCTCCCAACCCTGGAGAGAGGGTGTCACTGTATGAAGTGGCTTCTCTGACTGAGGACAAATCCTAGAGGGGTCCTCAAGGAAGAGCCTTTGACCTCCGAGGCTCCCAGTGGCTGCAGATACGAGTGTCCCATCCTGGACGGGGCATGGGAGTGGCCAGCAAAGGTGGGGCTCACAGATGCTGAGCAGATGACAGCCTCAGGTCCCAAAAGGCAAGGACAACTCACCTTTAGAAGTTAGATATCAATGGTCTGAGTATGTGTATTATGTGCTAAGATAAGAAATCCCTGGGGGAAAGCTATCATTTTAGAGGCAGTGTGAGCTTTTCACCATAAAAGGGATACATCTTCCATGTCACCTCCATTCAACATCCCAAAAAGGAGCCAACGCACAGTACCTCCCAGCACAGCCTCTTGCCTTCCCCAAATTCACAGAATCAAGATGGTGCAGCAACAGTGATCCGGAGGGCTGCTTGGGGAGTGACAGGGCAGAAAAGGTGCTTGTCAACTGTGACTGTGATACTGGCGAGACTGTGTGGAAGGGAAGTTGGTTGCCTGCCCATGACCCTGGCCAAAGACAGAAAAACAAATGGAATCATCTCTGGTATTTGATCCCCTTCTCTGCTCCGAAGCCCAGTACCTCTCCTTTATCCGCTTCTCTCTCTTATATCCAACCACTGTTGGGAAAGAACGTGAAATTTACTAGCATTAGATGTAGGTGACTCATAATCATTGTCTCCTTTCCTCTCCCCCTACCCCATGAAATACTAGCTTCAGCTTGTTGCCAATCAGTTCTAATGCAGATGGGGCATTGCTCACAGCCCTGGTAGTGCCAGTGAAAGTGTGAAAGTGAAAGTCACTCAGTCATGTCAGACTCTTTGCAACCCCATGTCTATGGAATTCTCCAGGCCAGAATACTGGAGTGGGTAGCCTTTGCCTTCTCCAGGGGATCTTCCCAACCTGGGGATCGAACCCAGATCTCCCTCATTGCAGGCGGATTCTTTACCAGCGGAGCCACCAGAGAAGCTCTGACAGTACAAGGCAGAGAGAAAAGAACATCTGGAGAACGTGGAAGAACCTGGTCGTAGCTTGTCCCATCTTCCTTCTCTTCTGTTCTGCTGACAGAGATCCAATTTTACCTTGCATGGCCGAGTGCTAAGCTGAAAGACTACATTTCCCAGGCTCCCAAGCAGTTGGGTGTGTCCGAATTGACCTGAGTGAAGGTACCTGGGAGACAGGCAGGGGAAGAATTTCAAATCAAGCTAACTCCACTCCTTGGCTTTACTTTTCATTCAGCACCCTGCTGCCCTTCTTCCTCTTGCTTGGAACATGCACGTGGTGGCTGGATAGTCAGCAAACATTTTGAGCAATAAGGTCACCTTGAGGATGATGGAGCAGAAAAGAAGAAGCAACGAAGTCCCTTGAAAATCCTGACACTGATATATCTATCATGGACCCCCTGCTTCCTTCACGTGAGAGCGCAGTGAATCTCTACCTTGTTTAGATCATGTGTTTAGGCTTTATGTTACATGAGGCTGAAACCAACCATGATTGTTATGGAATTCTAGAAGTAGGACGCTACAGACAACAGAACCCAAAATATCAAATGGAGGAGGTGGGGAGCCTGACGCTTAAGATTCAGGTCTTGTCCTCTAAAATCCCTCCTATCCTTGTTACTGCAGTGGTGAAATATTTTGTCAATCTGTTACCTACTGTACCTTGAAAATCAGACCTCATGCTGACCACAGTCGAAGTGTTGGGAAAAGTGGTAAGAAAATTAAACATTGTGGTATGTGCTAGCATCCACCTGCTGCTCTCAGCAAGAGTCCTACAATAGAATAAGACACTCGTCGGAGAGCTAGCCACACTACAGGCACAGATGGAGAGAAAGGCCAATTTACTAAGAGAGACGTTCCTGCCTACAGCCTGCAATCTGGGTTGAATAGGAGCCTCATAATTTAGATCTTGCAGGGTTGAAAAAGCCAAATGCATTTGCACCCCGAAAGGAAGCAGTTATGAGAAGAGGCTGCACAATTGCTGAGAGAGAAGATTGAGATTGTCTCACAGGAAGCTAGGAACCTGCTGACAAGTTAAAGGTAACACAGTCCCATCCAAGTTCAGTGTATCAGATGAGTCCAGGCAGTGACCGTTAATTTGAGAAAGCACGACTTCGCAGAGCACAGAGGCTAGTAAATAAAAGATGAGACCCTTCCTGATAAAAATCTCTTTTTAGCCTGCAATTACTTTGCATATGACTGAATAGATGCAGGAAGGCTGGATACTTGGTCAACTTCAAAGAAAATAGGAAAGGGGGAGTTAGGAGTTTGAAATTAACAGATACACACTACTATATATAAAATAGATAACCAAGAAGGACCTACTGTATAGCACAGGCAACAATGCTCAATATTTTGTAATAATCCATAAGGGAAAAGAATCTATAAATATATACATGTATGTATATATTTATATATATATATAAATATATATATAACTAAATATATATATATAACTAATATAAACTATTATATATATATAAATATATAAAACTATATATTTTTATATATATATAAGAGTTTATTATATATATAAATATATAAAACTAATATATTATTATAATATATATAATATATATATAAATTATATATAACTAAATATATATATAACTAATATAAACTATTATATATATAATATATATATAAGTATATAAAACTAAATATATATATATATAAAACTAAATCACTTTGCTGTATGCCTGAAACTAACATAAAATTGTAAATCAACTATACCTCGAAAAAAATTTTTCAAAAACAAGGGGTAATGATTATAATAAACAAACATGGCAATCAGCAGGCTGAGACTTTTCTACTTTCAAAGGGATCCCTGGGCCCCCAAACTACACATGCAGGCTTAGATATGGAGCCCCCCACCGCCAGGAGTACTCTCCAGTACCTGATTCAGATGTGGTCATAGGTGGTGTTGAACAATGACAAGAGCTGTAGCACCCAGGGGCAAAGGCAACTGAATTAAAAGGACAAAGAAGGGAGTTCTTTCCAGAAACCAGAACCAAGGCTACCTTTTGAGCTAGCCCCTCACACACTCCACTGACAGGGCTGGGGATCCTTGCTATTCTTACCCAAAAGGATTTGATAGTGGCTCTGGATCAGCATTTCTTTTTCTCCACTCTTCCAAATGGATGGTTCTGTTTATTGGTTTGTTTTATGGCTGCTATCCCAATTTTGTCTCCATCTTGGTGCATTAGCTGTTTAGGAGAAGATCACTTGCTTGTGAGTTTACATGCCGCTGGACAGTAAGAAGAGACACCGAGATACGATGGAGCAGAGTGCACATCACCCAGATACCCTGGACGTTGGACTGGATACAGCGATTGGATAATAATTTGGACCTGACTCTTTGAGGCAGCTGGTGATTGCATTCTCTATGTCTCTCCTCGATATTGGGGAGCAAAGGCGAAGACTGTGCCAGAAATAGTTGCCTACCCATATCCATTCTCTCTTTTGTTCCTAACAGAAATTGATTGTTCTTCTTTGAGACAGTGTCTCTGTTTAAAGGGCTTCCCTGGTGGCTCAGATGGTAAAGAATCCACCAGCAATGCAGAAGGCTGGGGTTCATTCTCTGAGTCGGGAAGATCCCCTGGTGGAGGGCATGGCAACCCACTCCAGTATTCTTGCCTGGAGAATCCCATGGACAGGGAAGCCTGGCTGCTATAGTCCATGGGATGGCAAAGAGTCAGACATGACTCAGTGACTAAGTACACACACACACACACACTGTTTAAAAACAACAAAGAAAAAAATATAAGTCACAGTCATGGGGGTCTTCCAGGAAAGCTAACTACAGGGGGATAATGCTTCTGGGATAATGTTCTTTTACATTCTCTCTTTTTCTTTTCCCTGACAAAACCATGTAGATGATGACTGGCGCTCTGCCAGGCAGCTTGAACAGCAAACCAACCTAAAGTGTGAAGCCATGCTTCAATATGGTGGAGCAGAAAGGTGGAAGGAGACTGGTGCCCTCCTACTTCTAACTACATATCAGTCTTTCTTCTCTGGTGTCAGTTCTTTTTTGCCTTTAAGAGAGCGAGAAATAAAACCCACTTTATTTAAGCCACTTGTGTTTTCTATTATCTTCAGATAAGTGGAATCCTATTTGGTACCAAGGATGAACACAGCCTTCACACTTCAGAAGTCTTGGCTTGCTTACATGGCCCATCCATAAGGCAGACCGTCCAGCCTTGGCCAACCTTTACACTCTGACAGCAGAGATTCTAAAAGCCTATGTTTAGAATAAACCAAGAAACAAAGCCCATGGGGCACAGTCTCTGAAGCAAAGCAGGCTGAGTCTGGGCCCTCAAGGACTGCTGGACAATGTCACTATGGATAGGTCAAGTCCAACTACACGCAAGACAGACAGACATGAGGACAATTTGCATTTGAACCAGTTTGCTACAAGTCTATGAAAGTCTAGATGCTCAATCCCCTGGCTTATCAAAAGCACAATATTGGTTTTTTGACTAAGAGTTAGAAAACCCATGGCCCAGCAGATAGAAAAATCCCTGGGCTTTTCCACTTTAGTTAAGACCACATGTGATGGGAAAGGATAGCCTGCTCCCTAATTTCATTTTTCCAATGGTGCTAGGAATCCTATTGCTGCTGTAACAAATTGCAGTGAACAGTGATTATAAGTAAAATCTATTCTCTTATAGTTGTGGAGATCAAAACTCCTAAAATGGGTCATCAGGGCTGTGTTCCTCCTGACCCTAAGGAGTGATCTATTCCTTTGTCTTTTGCAGCTCTTATAGGCTTTCTGCATTCTAGGCTTTTGCCCTGTTCTCCATCTTCAAAGCCAATAGCTTGGCATCTTTCAATATGCCTCTCTGAACCTCTGCTTCCATCTTCACATGGCCGCTAAGTGATTCTAACTTCACAAGCTGTCTCTTAAAAAGATCCTTGTGAAGACATTCAGATCAGATCAGTTGCTCAGTCATGTCCAACTCTTTGCGACCCCATGAATTGCAGCACGCCAGGCCTCCCTGTCCATCACCAACTCCCGGAGTTCACCGAGACTCATGTCCATCAAGTCAGTGATGCCATCCAGCCATCTCATCCTCTGTCAGCCCTTCCCCTCCTGCTCCCAATCCCTCCCAGCATCAGAGTCTTTTCCAATAAGTCAACTCTTCACATGAGCTGGCCAAAGTACTGGAGTTTCAGCTTCGGCATCATTCCTTCCAAAGAAATCCCAGGGCTGATCTCCTTCAGAATGGACTGGTTGGATCTCCTTGCAGTCCAAGGGACTCTCAAGAGTCTTCTCCAACACCACAGTTCAAAAGCATCAATTCTTCAGCGCTCAGCCTTCTTCACAGTCCAACTCTCACATCCATACATGACCACAGGAAAAACCATAGCCTTGACTAGCCTTGACTTGTAGCCTTGACTACTTTGTTGACAAAGTAATGTCTCTGCTTTTGAATATGTTATCTAGGTTGGTCATAACTTTCCTTCCAAGGAGTAAGCGTCTTTTAATTTCATGGCTGCAATCACCATCTGCAGTGATTTTGGAGCCCAGAAAAATAAAGTCTGACACTGTTTCCACTGTTTCCCCATCTATTTCCCATGAAGTGATGGGACCGGATGCCATGATCTTCATTTTCTGAATGTTGAACTTTAAGCCAACTTTTTCACTCTCCACTTTCACTTTCATCAAGAGGCTTTTTAGTTCCTTTACACTTTCTGCCACAAGGGTGGTGTCATCTGTATATCTGAGGTTATTGATATTTCTCCCGGCAATCTTGATTCCAGCTTGTGTTTCTTCCAGTCCAGTGTTTCTTATGATGTACTCCGCACATAAGTTAAATAAACAGGGTGACAATATACAGCCTTGATGTACTCCTTTTCCTATTTGGAACCAGTCTGTTGTTCCATGTCCAGTTTTAACTGTTGCTTCCTGACCTGCATACAGATTTCTCAAGAGGCAGGTCAGGTGGTCTGGTATTCCCATCTGTTTCAGAATTTTTCACAGTTTATTGTGATCCACACAGTCAAAGGCTTTGGCATAGTCAATACAGCAGAAATAGATGTTTTTCTGGAACTCTCATGCTTTTTCCATGATCCAGCAGATGTTGGCAATTTGATCTCTGGTTCCTCTGCCTTTTCTAAAACCAGCTTGAACATCAGGAAGTTCACGGTTCACATAGTGCTAAAGCCTGGCTTGGAGAATTTTGAGCATTACTTTACTAGCGTGTGAGATGAGTGCAATTGTGCGGTAGTTTGAGCATTCTTTGGCATTGCCTTTCTTTGGGATTGGAATAAAAACTGACCTTTTCCAGTCCTGTGGCCACTGCTGAGTTTTCCAAATTTGCTGGCATATTGAGTGCAGCACTTTCACAGCATCATCTTTCAGGATTTGGAATAGCTCAACTGGAATTCCATCACCTGCACTAGCTTTGTTCATAGTGATGCTTTCTAAGGCCCATTTGATTTCACATTCCAGGATGTCTGGCTCTAGGTCAGTGATCACACCATTGTGATTATCTGGGTCATGAAGATCTTTTTTGTACAGTTCTTCTGTGTATTCTTGCCGTCTCTTCTTAATATCTTCTGCTTCTGTTAGGTCCATATCATTTCTGTCCTTTATCGAGCCCATCTTTGCATGAAATGTTCCTTTGGTATCTCTGATTTTCTTGAAGAGATCTCTAGTCTTTCCCATTCTGTTGTTTTCCTCTATTTCTTTGCATTGATCACTGAAGAAGGCTTTCTTATCTCTTCTTGCTGTTCTTTGGAACTCTGCATTCAGATGTTTATATCTTTCCTTTTCTCCTTTGCTTTTCGCTTCTCTTCTTTTCACAGCTATTTGTAAGGCCTCCCCAGACAGTCATTTTGCTTTTTTGCATTTCTTTTCCATGGGGATGGTCTTGATCCCTGTCTCCTGTACAATGTCACGAACTTCAGTCCATAGTTCATCAGGCACTCTATCTATCAGATCTAGGCCCTTAAATCTATTTCTCACTTCCACTGTGTAATCATAAGGGATTTGATTTAGGTCATACCTGGATGGTCTAGTGGTTTTCCCTACTTTCTTCAATTTCAGTCTGAATTTGGCGATAAGGAGTTCATGGTCTGAGCCACAGCCAGTTCCTGGTCTTGTTTTTGCTGACTGTTTGGCTGCAAATAATATAATCAATTGGACCCACCCAAAACATCAAATCCCCCACCTCAAGATGATTATCTCAGTCACAGCCACGACGTCCCTGTTGCCACGTAAGGTGACGTACTCACAGTTTCCGAAGATTAGGACGTGGACACCTCTGGGTGGTCACCGTTCAGCCTACGAGCACCAAGGTCAACGTGATGTCCTCGCGAGTGTGCTTAGGGGCCTGCATTCCCCACATCCCAGAGCAGTAGGCTCTGCAAGCTTACTATATTGTCTGTTTTGTCTTTATTTATATTTTTGCCATTAAAATTTCTATCAAGAGACCTCTAGAGGTGTAGATGGACCTAGAGTTTGTCCTACAGGGTGAAGTAAGTCAGTTAATATCATATATTAACATATATATGTGGAATCTAGGAAAGTGGTAAGTAATCTAGGTAAATAGATGAACCTATTTCCATGGAAGGGATAGAGACAAAGGTGTAGAGAATTTCTATATGGACGTAGGGTGAAGAGGAGGGTGGGATGAATTGCGGCATTGAGCTTGACATAAACACACTACCACGTGTAAAATAGCTAGCTAGCAGGAAGCTGTTGCATCACACAGACAGCTCAGCTCAGTGTTCTGTGTTGGCCTGGATGGGCGGGATGAGAGGGGCTGGATGGGAGTTTCAAGAGGGAAAATATATAGCCAATTCACTTGTATAGCAGAAACTAATAATTTTAAAGCAATGACACTCCAATAAAAATAAGTAAATAAAAACCCCTAATGTTAATGTACAAAGTTGACAACTTTTCTTTTGATTCCTTGTCAACCTGCACTTATTTTGGAGATAAGGAGAAATTATCTTCGGGCCAATTCAACATTATTAGGGGAGAAGATGACTTGAGAAGCTTCATTGCCAGTGTGAGCTTTCATGCGACACTGCTGTAGGGGCCCTAAGTGAGGTGGGGCCATTAGGGTGGGAGGTTCACTTCATAACAGTGAACAGTGGGAATGTAAAAAGGCAGTGCTCAAGAAGAGCTAGAGAAAGATGGCAGACCTAGAAGGAAAGTAGAGCCTTCTATGATGAAGTTTAGGAACAAGGTCACCACAAATAGCTAATGTTAGCTGGACTTTGATTACATATCCATGTAGTAGACTAAATTATTGGTCCTAATTCTTTATACTGCTTCCCATTCAAATCCATGTCCTTGGCCATGGAACTTTTTAATTCCTCCAACAAAGACAGGGTATATTTCCAAGGCCCTTGATTTGAGACTCATCCACATAACTTCTTTGGCCAGCAAGCGTCACCAGATGAAAGAGCGATCGGCTTACTGAACTTGCTTGTTAGGGTTTGCCCTCTTCTGCTTCAGCTGAAGGAATAGGAAGGAAGAGTATTCCTGCCCAGCCCACTGGTGCAAGGAGGATGAGAAAAACATGGAGCAGCCCAGTGCAACACGCACTTGAAGTTGCCCATCGTGATTTGCAGACACATGAGAGATTAGAGCTTATCATTTCATGCCATCGAGATTTTAATGATTATTTACGTCAGGTTGCTTATTTCCTGACCCAGTCAAGAATCTTTCTAAATGTTACATGTATTCATTCACCTCAGTTAATTCATCTATTTGCAGAGTAGAAACCATTCTCTGTATAAGTATTATACAACTATTATATAATTATATTATTTCTCTCATCTATTGCAGATAAGAAAACTGAGGCGTTGGAACATTAACATACTTGCTCAAGGTCAGGCAGCTAACAGGCGTTGGAGCTACAGTTTGAATTTAGGTAGTAGGTCCATTGAGTTCTTTTTCTATTAATTTATTTTTAATTGAATGATAATTGCTTTACAGTTTTGTGTTGATTTCTGCTATACATCAACATATTGTACTCTGGTCAGCATAAGTTTCCTTTCTCTCTTTTATTCCTTATGGCCCATTTTCAATCTGTTTTCAACTATTGTTGGTTTTAGATCCTTCTGTGAACATGTAAAATGAGAAATTCATGGGCCGAGTCTTGGGTCCTAGATTCTAATTCCACTACCAATAAGGAATTGCATTATTTGCAACTGCTAAAACTGCCCAGATAGGAACACTCTAGAAGGGAGAAAAATAATTGGTTTGCCAGTTCATGATCCACATTCTCAAGGTGTGATCTGGTGGACAATATACCAGAAAACCAAAAATATGAGCCCAGAAATAAGCTGTCATTGGATGGCCAGGAGATGCCCTGTTCCAGAAGACTGGCTATGTTTGAGATTTTTATAAATAATGCTTTCTCTCTTGGCTTCAACTCTTGAAAAGGAGAGTTTTATTCTTTTTGGAAATTTTTGGAAGCTGAGTTCACAGGTGGATGATAGACGCCTAGGAGGTCAGTGATCATTTGTAGATGAGACTTCTGCTGCTGCTGCTGCTGCTGCTGCTGCTAAGTCGCTTCAGTCGTGTCCGACTCTGTGCAACCCCAGAGACGGCAGCCCACCAGGCTCCCCCGTCCCTGGGATTCTCCAGGCAAGAACACTGGAGTGGGTTGCCATTTCCTTCTCCAATGCATGAAAGTGAAAAGTGAAAGTGAAGTCGCTCAGTCGTGTCCAACTCCTAGCGACCCCATGGACTGCAGCCCACCAGGCCCCTCCGTCGGGAACTCCAAAATGTGAATCTAAATACAAGCACCAGAGTGTGGGGTTTCCATGAAGCAAATAGTTGCTAAAGACTAGAAAGAGACACAAGGAGGTTCAGATGTCTACTGTGCAGAGCAGGAGGCTCACAAGTCTCCTGAGACCCAAAAGAAAGAAAAGATTTAGGAATTACTGATGGGGACAATGAGAATCAGAATTTTGCTAAGTTTAAAAAAATTGTGTGTGTGTCAGATATATGCTACCTGCTGTCTTTTGTCTGGCAGTAAATGGCACCCCACTCCAGTGCTCTTGCCTGGAGAATCCCATGGACAGAGGAGCCTGGTGGGCTGCAGCCCATGGGGTCGCTGGGAGTTGGACACGACTGAGAAACTTCACTTTCACTTTTCAGTTTCATGCATTGGAGAAGGCAATGGCAACCCACTCCAGTGTTGTTGCCTGGAGAATCCCAGGGACGGCAGGGCCTGGTGGGCTGCCGTCTGTGGGGTCGCACAGAGTCGGACACGACTGAAGCGACTTAGCAGCAGTAGCAGCAAACAAAAAAAAGTCAAAAAACAAAAATAAGCAAAATTAAAAACAACTTGATAATGTTACTGTGGGAATTTCCAAGGGAGTTGAGAGCTGGGAAGACTACTTCCACTGTTCAGTCTTGGGTGATGAAGATGGTAATAGTAATGATGATGCTAATCAGCATTTGTTGTTTTATGCTCTTTATGGATTATTTTCAAAGCAACCCTGCAAGGAAGATACGAATATTGTATCTCTTTGACAGATGCAGGGTTTGAGACTTAGAGTGTTTACATTATTCTCTGAAGTCACACAGTCTCAGTGATGGGACTAGTATTCAAATACAGATAGTTTGGCTTAGTACCTCTTAACAAACAGGAAAACGAAAACAGAGGAAGTGGTTTCCATTTGGGAAAGAAAAGTGGAGGTGACAGCCTCCCTTGGAATTTCCGTTATAGAGGAAAGAGCACATATATGGCTGGCCAGTGAGGAAATCTGTGATATATGTGGAAAAGGATAACCTATTAAGCTCTTGACAACCCCGACTCCCTGCCTGGCACAGGTGAGTATACTGTATTAGAGACCTCTATCTTTCATTGCTCCTACTGCATTGGTTCAGCTTCTCCAACAGAAACTCTGGCCTCCAGCGGCTTGGCATACTGCCTCTTTGCCTTTCAGAATGCACCCTCATGCCAGGTAAAAGCTGACAAAAGCAGGAAGAGGGTGGGCATTAGAACAGCAGCAGGGGAAGCCTTCTGAAAGGAGCCAGAACAGGAAGTTCTCTGCAAGATAGTGAGAGGTACAGGGCAGCAGGAGCAGACTAAGACAAAATCAGTAAAAAACAGAAAACAACCAACCAAGCAAACAAAAGCCAGAGTCTTGCAAGAGTAAAAGGTGGATTTAAAAGTCAAATATTTGGAATCAGAACATCAAAATCAAGAAAACCAGGGGCAAAGTGGGTTTGCAACCTGGTTGATGATCTTGAATGCAGCTTGGCACTTGAAATGGGCTTTTGCAAGCCTGGCAGTCATGATGCATGAAAGTATTCTTTCTGCATAAAGGACCGAGCTGAGATTGGCACTGTTGAGACTGGAGCTGAAGATTAAACCCTGCTATATATGATGGAGGCCTGAATTCTGGGCTCACAGCTTTCCACTTGCTCCCCCAGGAAGCCTGTTCCCTCATTCACTAGCTACTAGCTAGAATCACATCCCAAACTGAGCTGGCCATCAGGACCTACAGTGCAGTCATAACACCTGATCAAAAGGATCTTCATTAACTTATATTTCTGCTGCATCCTCTTGTCAACCAATGCCATCAGTTTGTACTCCCAGATGCCAATACAAGTCTCACAATGTGATGTGATCATAGTGCTCCCCTATTCCCATCCATTGCCCAGACCCAAGACTGAAGTCACACCAGCTTCCCTTGGCTCCATTTCAGTCATCTCTGGTCATAGGTGTGTCCTGCATGCAGACACAATCTTCCCAGGACAGTGGAGACTTCTTTAAGGGTGTCAGAGGTTGACAGATTGAACTGTTGTCCAAGGTACCTCTTTTCTCTCTTTTTTTGCTTGTTTCTCTCAAAGTATTTTCCCCCGCATCTTTTCTCCTCTGGCTTGTATTACAAGAAGCTGACCTATGAAAATTACAAGTCCAAAGCTCTCTTGCTGAGTAGTTGGGTCCAGCTAATAGGAGTTATTGGCAGGAACCTGGATGGTATAAAGAAGGGAGAGGCCAGAGAATTTCTCTCTCCTACCCTCTCTGCTTTGGGCTGAATCTTTGGAAGGGACTGTTTCTCCCCTACGGTACCAGCTCACTTCAAACTCCACCCATCTTTGGGCTGAGTTTCTAGAGGTGGCCACTAGCCTGGACTTTCTGTACTGCACAGCTCTGCCTCGAAAGCTCCTTGTGTTTCTCCAGATTTAGGCATGATGGATGGTGATTTCTGAGACTGCTGAATATCTGGGCTGCCTCCCACTACCCTCTGTGAAATTTCAAGTCCCCCAATATCTTCTAACTATTTCCCCAATGCTAAAATATTTCTATTGGCTGGGACCTGCCTGATACACACTAAAAGGCCAATCAACTAGTATAGGAAAAGGGAAAAGGGAAAGTGGAGAGAAAACAAGATGCCAGGGCACTAAAGCAGACTTTGGACTTGCCAGTTTTTCCCTTGCATTTGACCCTAGAGCTGCTGGGTGGGCAGGAGGCTGAATGGAGCAGTTCGTGGGTCCACGTGTGGTGATCACGTGCTTCTATAGACTGCCTGGGTTCCTTGCATCCCTGAGGAACAGACCTATCCCAGGCCATATTTCCCAGGAGGAAATCAGTCTGGGCCACCTTTCCCTCCTGCATAAGTGGTCTCGAAATGCCTTGTTTTCAGGAGTCTTTTATTGTTGGGATTCAAATACTGTCATAAAATATCTTCATCACAATAAAAATGCAAACTACAAAGTTGCCTTTCTGCACCGCACCACTGAAGGATGTGGGGACATTATTCAAATGTGTTCAGGGCAATTGCCACTCAGGCACTTGCAGCAGGCAGACAGGACTTAAAAATAGCACATTCCATTAAAAGGAAAAAAGACTCTTTGGTAACAAAATAAGTGACTGTTCTGTTTGTCCCTGTTTTGTACAGACACGAGTCCCCTCCCCCAGACTCTCTGCAGAGTTGCAATTTTCCCAATAATGTGGGGGACAAGCCGTGGTGATGCTAAGTGGATCTGGATCCAGGGGGAAGAGGGGAAGACATAGCTAAGGACTGGAGAGTGTGGTTCTGCCGCCCCCTCCTCTGCCTGCATCCCCCCAGCCCCCGCTCAGCTCCCCAGCCTTAGGGAGGGTGCCTTTGATCACAGGTGCACAGGGGGCTATCTGCAGTATATGCTATTGGAAGGAGAAGAGAACCGAGAGACTTCCAAAAAGTTCAGGATGCCAGTGATTTAGAGTGTGTTTTGTTGCTGTTGTTTTGGTTTTTATTAAGTCTCCTACCAGAGTGAGTTCATAAGTCAAATTTGTAAGTCCAATGAAGTTAGCCTACCTACCCAACTAACACAATCAGATATATACTGTTACTTTTATGCTTGTTTCTGGACATCTGGGAGTTGAAACAAAGATACTCTATACAGCATCATCTTGTATAGAGTACAAGCATTTGTAGAGAATGCACATGTGTGATAATGTAAGCTAGATATGTGAGCCAACTTAGTGACTGGACATGTTATCACATGATCACATCTCTGAAAGTTCACCACTTGAAGGTTTGCATTAGACGATTTACTGTGTTTGCTATTTACATTATAAACAGAGAACTAAGACCCAAAAGAACCAATTGATTTGGCCAAGGTCACTCAGCTACTTAGGGGCACGGTCAGGACTTGGAGTCCCAAACCAGTGTTCTTTACACTTTAATTTAGTACAGTGTTGAGCTTGTTGACTGGGAAAAAAATAAAAAATAAAAGCATGATGTGAGAGTTGTGAGTTAAGTTTTATTTGAGGGCCAAATGAGGCCTGTAGCCCAGGAGACAGTCCATCAGGTAGCACTGAGGACCTGCTCCAAAGAGGCAGGGGGAGGCAGTCATGTTCCATGTGATTTTGGTGAAGGGTCTGAGGGCAGAAAGCACACGTTTTGGCAGAAGGTTCTGCTAGTCACGAGGAGCAGATGTCTCCGTTCATGCTTTTAATGCTTTTCTAGATGTGAGATGATGCAAGAATTTGGGCTCATAAAACCTCTTGAAAATATCCAACTATCTGAAGGCCTGTTTTGCCAGTCTTCCCCAAAGCCCAGAGCACCTCATTCCTGATCTCGACCCTGAACTTCTTTGAGGGTGTGTTGAAGGTCAACCATTGCCGTGGCCAGTGACATCATTCTTATAGAGGCGGATGGCAAGTGACAATTTTTCATCTAAAAATGAATGTGTGTAATAACTTGAATTTCAATCCTTCATCCCAACTATTAAAAAAAAAAAAACTAGGATGTGTAGATATTTATATGGGTCACTAGATAGCTAGATCACCAGATAGATAGATGATAGATTATTCACTCCCACACATACACGATAGGAGGGCTCCCACTCAGAAGCTGATGAAGGGTAGGAGTGCCAGAGGATCAGACAAAATGGGAAATCTCACTGCCGGTCCCTCCTGGCTACTACTTCATGATGGAATTGGGGCTAGTCCTAAGACCTTGTTGAGCTTCATCTTTCTCATCAGCAAACTGGGCATAAAGACTCAAGCTATATGTACCTCATAGGGTATTATGGTGCTAAAATAAATCAAAGTAGAGAATAATGTGGATATTCATGTTTACAGGTATCAGAGAAGAAGCAGGGATTAGCTGGAGAAGGAAACGGCAACCCACTCCAGTGTTCTTGCCTGGAGAATCCCATGGACGGAGAAGCCTGGTAGGCTGCGGTCCATGGGGTCGCACAGAGTCGGACACGACTGAAGCCACTTAGTACCAGCCGCAGCAGCAGGGATTAGCCAGTTTGATCTGAAGGGCCACAGAATAAATATTTTAGGTTTTTAGGCCAAATACATTCTCTCTTGCAGCTCCTCAATTATGCTATTATAGCATTAAAGCAGCAATGGACAATACCTAAATGAATGAGTGTGCTGGGTTCCAATAAAACTTTATTAACAAAACAGGTAGCCAGTCAAATTTAGCCCATGGGTTATAGGTTGCCAACCCCTAAGAGAAATTCCTCCGGTTGTGTTCAGGGCTCTTCACTGAAAATGCCTCCAACTTCTCCTCCACCACATCCCTTCCCTGGCCCAGGGCTTCATGACTCAGCCTCAGCCTTATTTTTGGAGCACTAGCTTTTTAAGGCAAAACATAGCTCACTAGAGGGGTTTTAAGACACATAGTCATCTGCATCAGAGGAAGGAAAAGCTAAAAGCGCATTTATAGCCATTTATAGCCACAGTCACAGCCAGCCTTCTTTATGAATATGTTTATGTCTGCATTTCGACTCACAGCCGCACACATAAAGTGGTGCAGAGAAGGGAACAGCGTCATGGATGGAAAGACACATCAGTGGATTTCATAGGACGGGATGTAAGCATAAACAACAACGCTGGATATTTATAGCGCAGCTCTAACTTTTTAAAGCACATTCACATTTATTTTCAGTTATCACTATGAGATTAGGAGGGGGTTTTGACAGATTTGAAGGAAAGCAGATACTTAGCTATAGAGTCACAGTCTGACTGGCTTGTAGATCTTGGAGTGAGGCAAGACCAGAGACTCTTGTGGATCCAATGGTACACTTTCCCCTCAGGCTGAGACATGGATTGGCCAGAGAACAGTCTCCAGTCACGGTCATGCTTCTTCCCAACACCCTGCGGGAGAATCTCGGAGTCGGTCTTCCTTGAGGACGTGATCTTCTTCCCTGATTGAGTCTCCTTGATTAAGTCAAAATGGAGGGGATTTTAAATGCTCTGGGATTGATGGGGGAACACAGAAATCAGTCCTCACCAGGCATTGGGGATTGGATGGGGCTGGATTGAATATTACTCAGATCATGGATGGGTTAGTCATCCCTGGATGAGCTGGAATCAGAAATGCTACTCAGGCTAAAACATGAGTTAGATAATTTCCACTGAACCTAGGGTTGTGTAGCTGAAAGTGGGGTCGGGCTGCTTGCTGCTCAAAAGGCAATAAAAAGGCCAGGTTGGTAGAAAGGAAAATTTGCTTTATTTTGGATGTCGGCAAAGGGAATGGGGTGTGGATGTCTGTCCAAAGATCGACTACCTCCATATACACACACACAATCAGTGGGCAAGAGCTTTTATAGTTGGAGGGAGGGCGCTACATGCAGAAACAGCACAGTCAGCTCTGACAGTCATCTTCAAATTGGTCATCGGAGATCTGACGAGTGTCATCTTGATTGTTTTAAATACGGTTAATCTTCAGTTCCAGGGTTAGTTTGTTCCCATTTCCTTGAGGACAGTTCTTGGAACTGTGGCTATTTATGTCATGGCTATAGTCTAGTCATCCTGTAGTTAACTTTTCCACCTTGTGGGGGTTTCAGTATCTATTAGACAGCTCACAGGATATGGCTTAGAAGACTATCTATAGCCCTTGAGAAGGAACTCAAGGTCCTTGACTTTGCTTCATGACTAAACTATTACTATTTGGTCTTCTTTGACTATTTTCCTTTGTTTTTGCATTTTCTCACTTCTCTGATATAACTTATTCTTTGGTTAAAACCCTTCCACAGACAAAAGGTAGGCAGAGGACATTCAGGAAAGGACTATAGGATCCTGCTCCCTTTCAGCAGAGGTCTCTAGCTCTGTAATGGGAGAAACACAAATCTGAATCTGACTTTGGAGGAAGCATAAGGAAAGAGTCCAGATACTGACTTCATCTTGAAAGAAGAGTGATGACGCTTCTCAGTGGATACAGAACAGATAAATCAGGCAGTTGATGAATACACTTTGGAAAACTGAAGAAGACACCAATGTGGAGATTGTCCTTCAATGGCTGGGCCACCGAATCCACCCAGAGGAAAATAAATTGCCTGTAACACATGTGCAGGGTACTTTTGATCCCAGTAGAAGAGCATATGGCCTCATATAAAAGTGTATTCTCGTCCCAGGGCACTTGATGTTGGGGGACCACCTTGGGGATCAAATATAAATAAAGATTGGAGGGGTTCTGGAAAGAGCCAAGAAGTTTATCCAAACTACTAAGCTAATACCCACATCTATATTAAGCTATTATCCTTTACCTTTTCCTGGCATCCACGTGAAACCAGCCTTCTTTGAAATCTAAGCTGGGAGTCATGGAGAAGGGAGGATGCAGCTAAGCCCAAATTGTAATAATGTGTGGTCCATGAGCATTTATTGGAATACATTGAATTTAAATACACAATTTGTCAAGCACTTCTTGTACTTAAATTTTCTCATGATTCTATTTCTTTCAGTATTTACTGCTTCACTTAATCCCTCTGGTTTACATGTAATTAATCCTTGCTTTTTTCTAAGGCAAAAAAGCAAGGGCTTTCTGATGTAGAAAGCTGAAAGGCATTTTCCCTCAGGGACATTATCGTACATTAAAATTCCTCAAGAACATTGGTGTTTAAGAGCACGTGGGCTTTTATGACCCGTGCAAGCTAGCTAACTCTACTGCGGTGTATTGTTTCTCTGAAAAGTTGCTCCAAACAGCTGATTTATAAATGGCTGCTGTCTCTGAGATTTATTTTTTTAAATTAAGGACTGTAGGTCTGTGCACACAAGTGTACGTGTGTGTGTGTTTATTCAATACCTCTCAATCCCCTTGTTGTCCCATACACAGAACAAATACCCACTCTTTCAGAGCTGGATCCTCAAATCCTTGTTTTTGTTTTTCTTTTTTTTAAGACCTCCTAGAAATAAATTTACTGATTCCCATTGCTCCCCATCTCCCATCAAAGTGAAAAATTGTGTGTCAGAAATCAATACCTCCACCAGCCCCTGGTTCTCCCAGCCCATTGTAATCCCTGAAGGAATCTGCCGTGCCACCCACGCCCACGGGCTTCATCTCTATTGTGTGGAGCAAATAGAATCACTGAAGCTGTATTTCTTGTCTTCTTTAAACAGCAGCAAAAAAGAAATGGGAGAGACGACCACCCATGCAATTATTTCCTGATTATACTCACAATCAGGGAGAGGAAACACCATCCCTCTCCCACCTTTCCAAGTCCTTCCCACCATGAAATGAGTAAAAGGCTTCAGTACAACTCAGGTCAGTCAGTTGCATCAATTCAGGGTGTAGAACACCCCATACACCAAAAGATCCGAGGAACAACGTTTACCCCCGAAGCCTTCCTCAAAATTGTGAATCTCAGCTTCTGGGAGGTAAGGGGAAGAAAAGGAGGCTGTTGGAAAATATGAATTAAAAATATGTCAAATCATCAATATATTTTTTTGTATTCGAAAGTTTTGCTTCTGACCTGTGATCTGTTTACAGGTTAATTCCAAAATGTGAAAACCAATGAACAATGCTTGCATTATTAACACTATATATTTAAACCAATTCTATTGGAGTAGAGTAGTTTTTCAGTATTGTGTTAGTTTCTGCTGTACAGCAAGGTGAGTCAGCTATGCATATACAGATGTATAGTCTTACCCCTCTTTTTTTTTTTTTTTGGATTTCCTTCTCATTTTAATTTGTTTTCTATTTTGTATATAGTAGTGTATTTATGTCAATCCCAGTCTCCCAATCCATCCCACCCTCCTCCCCCTTGGTGTCCAGACATTTGTTCTCTACATCTGTGTTTCTATTTCTGCTTTGCAAATAGGTTCATCTGTACCATAATGTCTGACAAAATGTTATTCTCATCTTCCGTGGACATATTTCAGATTTCCTGACTCTTTTTTCTTTCAATGTTTCTGATCTGATTTTTTTTTCCTGACCTGATTAAAAGTAAGATTTAAAAAGGAAAGAAAAAAGAAAGAGTACAAAAAGACAATTCACTTTTCTCTTCTACTTAGAAATCTCTCAAGGAGGTAGGTGTAAAGAATAAGTCTTCTTTGCTACCTGCTTTGGTCTTACCCTGGCTGTGCTGAATCATTTTTGTCATCTCCAGCTATATTTCTGGGACAAATTAGAGTCTCTGCTCCTCAGAGTTCCTGGGGATAAATTCATCTTCACAGAAAATCTCATAGAATACTACAATATACAAAGACTGGGGATACTGGAAAATTTTCCTTCTTGTAAAAAAAAAAAAAAACTTCTTGTGATTTGAAAAGTTATCCCAACTCAGACCTGGCCAAGAGACCTTAGTGGATTTCCCCCCAGGGCCCAAATAAAATGGTGATTTAAGCTAATTTGCTGAGAGGGAATGATTGTGTGTTTGCTTGATAGCCCAGGGATGGGAAGAGAGGCTGAATAATCAAGATCGCCCATCCATAGAGTTCACAGTATCTGTAGTGTAATGGAAAGTATAAAGCACCTGAAGTGAGAAAGCCTACAAGCAGGTCCTCACTGCACCACTGGTGCATAATAGTCATATGACCTTCGAATGACGTTCATTCTGAAGCTCAGCTTCTTCACTTGTATATGCATTGGGATAAATGTTCAGTTAGCATTAAAGTAGTTTATGATAATCAAAGGAGTAAGTGTACTGAAAACATTGTGGAAACTAAAGTGCAATGCAAACGTTGTTGGTCAGTTGCTGTGTCCAGCCCTTTGTGACTCCATGACCTGTAGCACGCCAGCCTCCTCGTCCTCTACTATCCCCTAGCGTTTGCTTAAGTTCATGTCCATTGAGTTGGTGAGGCTATCTAACCATCTCATTCTCTGTTGCCCCCTTTTCTTTCTGCCTTCAATCTTTCCCAGCATCAGGGTCTTTTGCAATGAGTCGGGCTCTTCCTATCAGGTGGCCAAAATATTGGAGCTTCAACTTCATCATCAGTCCTTCTGATGAATATTCAGGACAGATTTCCTCTAGGATTGACTGGTTGGATCTCCTTGCAGTCCAAGGGACTCTCAAGAGTCTTCTCAAGCACCACACTTCAAAAGCATCAATTCTTCAGCGGTCAGCCTTTATGGTCCAACTCTCATATCCATACGCGACTACTGGAAAACTGTAGCTTTGACAATACAGACCTTTGTCAGCAAAGTGATATCTCTGCTTTTTAATATGCTGTTTATATTTGTCATAGTTTTCCTCCCAAGGAACGTCTTTTAATTTCATGGCTTCAGTCACTGTCCGCAATACAAATAGAGGTTGTATATATTTTCACACTGTTTATAAGAGGCCTAAGCAAATCAGTCATTAATAAGGCACTGATTTCCTATCTTTCAAATAGTAAATTCTGAATAAGGTTGCTCTTAAGACTTAGCAAACATATAGGTAGTTGCTTCAGCTGTAGAATGAACCTATTATTTTGCTCTATGCCTGTTCATTAGTTATATTCCATAGCATTGCTATTTGGATACTTAGCATACAAACTGACAAATGAACCATCCTTCTAATTTAATTAGATTTGGAACAATATTTTTAGCACCTAATGACTTTCTAATTTGTAAATTTACATGTAGGTTTTTTGAATTGATTGGGCTGAATAATAATAATCCTTCATAATTACATAGCATTTCATAGTTTACCAAACACTTCCACATAATATTAACTTGTTTCATTCTCTTAAAAATTCTGTTACATAGAGCATGGATTTCTTGTATCTATTTTTACAGATGATAAAGTTAAGACCTAAGGTGACTATGATTTTTCCAAAATCACAAAGTAAGGGACTAGATCTGGGGTAGGGATCTATAAAGGCAAGAACCTCTCTGGTCCCAAGACCGCGATACCATTACCTGACCTTGCCACACACCTGAAAAGATTTAGGCTACTCCGGTCAGGATGAACTTGATGGGTTTGTGAAGTTATGAATTTGCTGAATCACTGTCACTCAAATAATGGCAGTCATTTCTCTTCTTGGTAAAGGAGAAAAAGTTGTGAGAATGGCCATCAAACCCCTGGATTTCTAGATCATCTGGATGAATGTTTGACCCCCAAGCTGGCCCCTTACCAGCAGGTTCCCTGCAACAATAACACCCTTGTTTATGCAACTCTACAATACAATTCCTTCCCTGGGGTCAAGACTGCCTTTGACTTAGAGGCAATTTATTTTCCTCTTAATGGGTTAGTTGGCTCAGCCAGACTTCAGAGAGACAGAGAGCACCCGAAATGGAGCCACTGTGCCTTTTGTTACCTAATGTTTGAAGGGACAGACCATTGTTTTTGTTCTGTTCTATTGGTTCCAAAAGGGGGCTTCCCTGGTGGCTCAGTGGTAAAGAACCTGCCTGCAATGCGGGAGCAGTGGGTTCTGTCCCTGGATCGGGAAGATCTCCTGGAGGCAGGAGGCAGCCCACTCCAGTATTCTTGTCTGGAGGCTCCCATGGACAGAGAAGCCTAGTGGGCTACAGTCCATGGGGTCACAAAGAGTCTGACACGACTGAAGCAGCTTAGCACTGGTTCCATAGACCCACCATGGTCCACTACAGGAGGGAACTGCGTAAGGATGTGACTCTCTGGAGACAGAGATAATGGCATCCACACTTAGGTATCATTAGCATCACAGATGGTACTCAGACCGTCACAGGGTAGGTGACAGGAGACATGTCCTCTCTGGAACCCAGGAAAGCAGCATCATTGGAGCACTCCTCCTGGCACCACAATGAGGGAGAAAAAGAGAAAAGAGTCTACACAGAAGGTCCCACATGGCTGTGGGGAGCAGTCTTTACTGTGTGTGAGAGGCCATGTCAGGATCCCGAGAGGCAGAGGACCCTGGCCACCTCACGGTGGTGGTGAGAGAATACAGGTCCAGATGCTATGAGCCGCACTGGTGCTGGAGGCCAGACCCGGACCCGGTACTGTGACACTCCTTAAATCCGCTCGGGTTCCTCCTGGTGGATAATGATAGCCACCAAGGAGTCTGAGATGGCTGAGCATTCGCGGCAGCTTTACAATCTTGCCACGAGATTATGATGAAAGCAAAAAACAAACAAATAAAAGGAAGTGACTCAGTCCTGCCCCACCCTTTGTGACTGTAGCCCGCCAGGCTCCTCTCTCCATGGGATTTTCCAGGCAAGAATACTGGAGCGGGTAGCCACCCGCTTCTCCAGGGGATCTTCCCAACCCAGGGATCAAGCCTTGGTCTCCCACATTGCAGGCAGATTCTTCACCATCTGAGCCACCGGTGAAGGCCAATGAGAGCAAGTCTTAGACCAAATTCTTTCCAACATTTGGATATTTACTAAACAAACAAAAAAACCAAACATTTGGTAGCAAGTAGGCAAGAAACAATGTGATAGGGACCTTGCTGGTGGTCCAGTGGTTAAGAATGAACACGGGTTTGATCCCTAGTTGGGAAGCCAAGATATCACATGCTACGGGGCACCTAGCCCATCCCACAAATAGAGCGTTTGTGCACCACAACGAAAGGTCCTGCAGAACACAGTGAAGATGCGGTATGCTGTAACTAAGGCCAAATGCAACCAGATAGATAGATAAAAAGAAACACAATGACAAAGGCCATCTTTGTAACCTTAATGCTCATCAAACCAACTCTGTATAGAAAGCTCACCTAGGGCAGACAACAATATTCTAAAGGCCGGATTCTGTTATCTGTAGAGCAGAAAATATACAACCAGAAACTTTTTATCCTATAGCTAGTCACAGGACCATGAAGAGACCAGCTCTAGCATTCTCCCTTAGAAAAAAAGGTTGCAAATGTGATCAGATGTTCAAGAAGCAGTAAGGGGTGTCCCTACAACATTCTAGCCATGACACATTCTGAATACCCATTAATCTTATCTATAGGAACCCATCATGCCTTTGATGCTGTTGGAAGATAAAGATAAACTAAAGTATTCTGGTATTATTCCTGGGTTATTTTGGCTTAGTATTTTCAAAGCCTAAAGTAAACACGATGTGTTTATTCAGCTTAAATAAAAGAAACAAAATAGCAGCTACCTCCAGTATGTGCCTACAATGCTAGGAGTGTGAGTTCCAGAATAAAGCATCTGACTGCACTAAAATATAGTTTTCACCAACATGCAAATAACACCATGCTGTTTAGGCCGATGTCATTTAAGTAAATCACAGATGTCACGGTGGTGCTAACAAGCCTACACAAACTTTGCAGATAACCAAAGATCAGATGTGATGAATTGCATGTCAGGAGATGCCAGTGGAGGGGAGAGCACAGGTGCAGACCTGGTCCCTCCCACTGCATGATGCCAAGAAGTTCCCACGAAGGTCTGAAGAGATGGGCGAGCCTGACAAAAATGACGGTTTCCTGAAAGCGACTAAAGGTGGTTCTTTGCTCCCCAGGTTTGGGGGAAAAATGCAGTAACTGCTCTAGCATGTAAAGTTCTTTCTTAAGACCTTTCAGATACTTCTGTGGCCTAACAGTCGTTACTTAAGGGGTGGACAGCACGCCATGGGATCCTGTGTGTTCTGCACTCCGGTAAACCCTCACTTAAAGGCTAAGGGCTTTTATCAGTTCTTAATCCCCAACCCATTACCACAAATCTGATCTTATAATACCCTTACTGAGTTTCGGGTGGGAAGACTACTTCCATTCTTTATGCCCTTGAAACGTTCTCCCCAAATAAGTCTTCACTGCCCCCTATCTCTATACTGATCAGCAAGTCTCTCCCCCCACCCAGTGACAGCAGCTGCGTCTAAACTACCCATCTGCTGTCTTTCTGGGGCTCTGCCATACTCGCTTCATGCCCACTTGCAAGTGCATCACATTTCTATTTAGAAGCATTCTGCCTACCCTGGTTATTTTTGGCTACTTATCAATCACTGCACATCTCTGTGGCAGGCACTGGAACGGCTGAACAGTCCTGCCCCCAGTATGCCCAGCATCTTCTGTAGGCTGGACCAGCAGTGAGTCAGGGATGTCAAAATGAGAGGGTAAGTGAAGTCTCGAGCTTGCTACGTGGGGACTGGAGCTGGTAGGATGGTGGTGAGGTGGCACGGTATCTCAGTCTGTCCTGGCTACCCGAACAGAACACCATCCGCTGGGTGGCTTATCAACAACGCAGAGTGTGATTTCCACAGTCCTGGATGCTGGAAATCTGAGATCAGGGAGCCAATATGGTCAGGGACTGGCAAGAGCTATCTTCAGGGATGCTATTGAATTGGTCAAAACTTTCCTTCAGGTAAAATGTTATGGAAAAACCCGAATGAAATTTTGGCCAATTCAATGTTTCTCCTTCTAGCCTCTCATGATTGAGAGGTCCAGAGAGAATAAGGGAGCTTCCTGTGGCTTACTTTTTTTTTTTTTTTGATGCATAATGGACATCTAGAATTGAATTAGTTTTGGGTATACAACATAGTGATTTAATAATTGTATGCATTGTGATCATTATAAGTCTAGTAACCATCTGTCACCACACATAGTTATATATTTTTTCTTTTTTTGTGATGAAGGCTTTTAAAAATGTACTCCCTTAGTGACCTGCTGCTGCTGCTGCTGCTGCCAAGTCGCTTCAGTCGTGTCCGACTCTGTGCGACCCCATAGACGGCAGCCCACCAGGCTCCCCCATCCCTGGGATTCTCCAGGCAAGAACACTGGAGTGGGTTGCCATTTCTTTCTCCAATGCATAAAAGTGAAAAAATAAAGTGAAGTCGCTCAGTCGTGTCTGACTCCTAGCGACCCCATGGACTGCAGCCCACCAGGCCCCTCTGTCCATGGGATTTTCCAGGCAAGAGTACCGGAGTGGGGTGCCATTGCCGTCTCCGCCCTTAGTGACCTCCATATATGCAATACAGTATTATTAACCGGAGTTGTCATACGGTACATTACATTCCTTTGACTTACTTTTTCTTTTTTAAAAATTACTCTATTTTTGGCTGTGCTGGGTCTTCATTGCTGGGTGGGGGTTACTCTCTAGTTGTGGTGTGTGGGCTTCTCACTGCGGCGGCTTCTCTCATCGTGGACCAGAGACCCTAGGCATGCAGGCTTGAGTAGTTTCTGCACGTGGGCTCAGTAGTTACTGCTTGCAGGCTCCGGAGCGCAGGCTCAGTAGTTGTGGTGCGTGGGTTCTGTTGCCCCGTGGCGTGTGGGACCTTCCCAGACCAGGGATTGAATCTGAGTCTCCTGAACTGGCAGTCAGATTCTTAACCAGTGGACCACCAGGGAAGCCCTGACCTATTGTTTTATAAATAAAATGTGTAACTTTCCATCCCTTTACCCATTTTGCTCACCACTAATCCCCACCCGCTCCAGCAGGTAACCACCTGTTCTCTGAATCTATGAGCTTAGGTTTTGTTGGTTGGTTCGCTGGTTTCTTTATTAGTCTTGCTTTGTTCATTGCACGTATAAGTGACATTACACAGTATTTGTCTTTCTCGGTTTGTCTTATTTCACTTAACACAATGCCCTCAAGGTCTATGCCTGTTGTCACAAATGCACACCTGGCAAGATTGCATTCTTTTTTATGGCTAGTATTCCTTTGTATGTATACACACAATATACACACAATGTGTGTGTGTGTATATATGTGTGTGTGTGTGTGTATGTATATATATATTGATCCCACTCACGAGGGCTCTACCTTCCTGACTTAATTATCTTCCAGACGCCCAATGCCATCACACTGGAGGTTAGGATCTCAATATACAGGTTCTGAGGGGACACACTCATCCCAGAACATGGGGAAAAAGGAGGAAATAGGACCTTCAAGTGTTGAAATTTCTGGTCACATATCATCAGAATAGAACTTCACATGCGTCTGGAAATATACACGGAACTTACATTTTTAAATGCAAGTAAAATTTACATAACTAAATGAACCACTTTAAAATTCGCCATTCAGGAGCATTTAGTGCATTCATAAAGTTCTGAAAAGGATCGTCTCTATCTAGTTTCAAAGCAATGCTATCACCCTAAAAGAGAACCCCATGCCCACTAAGCAGCGAATTCCCATTCCTCCCTCCCAAGGCAGCCTGCAGCCTACACTCTGCATTCTGTGTCTATGGATTTATCTATTTTATGTATTCCATGTAAAAGGACTCATGGAACACATGGCCTTCTGTGCCTTTTTTCTCTCACTTAGCATAAAGTTTTCAAAGTTCATCCACATTGTAACACGTATCAGAACTTCATTCATTTTTATGGCTGAATAATATTTCATTATGCATATAGACCACATTTTGTTCCCCCATTCATCCATTTATGGACACGTGGGTTATTTTCACCTTTTGGCTATTGTGAGTTATGCTGTGATGAATATGTGTGTATGAATACTTGCTTCAATATCTGTTTTCAATCCTTTTGGTTATATACCTGCATGCCTGCTAAGTCACTTCAGTCATGTCCAACTGTTTGTGACTCTATGGGCTGTAGCCCACCAGGCTCCTCTGTCCATGGGATTCTCCAGGCAAGAACACTGGAGTGGGTTGCTGTGCCCTCCTCAGGGTATATACCTAGGAGTAGAATTGCTGGGTCAAATGGTAATTCTATGTTAATTTTTTTTTGAGGAACCTCTATATTTTCTGTTGCTGCTGCACCATTATAAGGACCCACTAGCTATGCATGAGGACTCTCATTTCTCCACATCCTTTCCTTGCCAAAACTTATTATTTAAAAATTTTTTATTATTATAGTTATCCTACTGCATATGATAGCTCACTGTGGTTTTAATTGTTATGGATTGCAGGCTTGTATTCCTCCAAAATTTTTTTGCGGAAACCCTCATCTCTGACATGATGGTATTCGGAGAAGGGAATCTTTGGAAGGTGATTCGATCATGATAATGGAGTTTTCTGCCAGGAGCAGACACAGCAAGACAGCTGTCTGCAAATCAGGGGAAAGCCGTCACCAGAACTCAACCAGACTGTACCCTGATCTCAGACTTCCGGTGAGTAAGTTGATTTCTAGTAGAGGAAAATGGTGATGCTACGGACCTCTGTGGACTCAGGTGGGATTAAACCCTCCCTCCAGCAACTGCAAGTGATGCTGAGAACAGCTGTGTGATTCAGGTGGACAGCAGGACTTGACCTAGAGTTTCTTTACTTCCTGTTGTTCTTTAGTCGCTAAGTCGTGTCTGACTCTGTGCGAACCCATGGTCCTCTGTCCCCAGGCCCCTCTGTCCATGGCATTTCCCAGGTAAGAATACTGGAGTGGGTTGCCATTTCTTCTTCCAGGGGATCTTCCTGATGCTGGATCAAACCCATATCTCCTACATTGCAGGCAAATTCTTTACCACTGAGCCCCCCGGGGAATCCCTTCTTTACTTGCAACTGCTTAACAAACTATGTCATTTGCTTTTTCTGACTGTGCATTAAATTTCCTTTTTCTACATGGTGGCCAGAGTACTTGGTGGTCACGGAAAAGCAAACTAGGGCATGGATGTTCCTCTCTATTGGGTGGGGGCTTGCTCCTAGAGACAAACGTATGGTTACCAAAGGGAAAGAGGGAGGAGGGATAAATTAGGAGGTTGGGGTTAATAGATACACACTACTATATATAAAAGAGATAGCCAACAAGTGCCTACCAGATAGCATAGGGAACTGTCCTCAGTATTTTGTAATGACCTCTAAGGAAAAGGAAACTGAAAAAAGAATGTAGATATGTGTGTGTGTGTGTGTGTGTAATTGAATCAATTTGCTGTACACCTGTAACTAACACATTATAAATCAACTCTACTTCAATGAAAGAATTAAAAAAAAATCACCATAATGTTACCATTTTCTTCAGGAGAGAGGTTATATAAGACAGCCATCCTGCCCCTCCTAGCCTCCTGTGGCTGGCTAAAACAAAGTCAGCTGTGCTGAATGCAGACAATGTCCTGGTGGGTGGGTGGGTTCCCTACATTAAAATAAAGGCATTGTGTGAGGAAACCAAATCCCAGATGTATTTACAAGTCTTTCTAACAGACTGAGATTCCAGTGCCCATTTTCCTTGAAGAGTTTAGAAAGAAAGAACAATCTCAAGGGAGGAAAATGTAGGTACCCTGGGACATCTTTCATTTAAAGGAGAGGAAGAAATTGGCTCAGAGCAAAAAAGTGGAAACTTCCATAGTTCCTGTACCCACTGCTGTAAAAGGTACATGGAAGCGAACAGAAACAAGAAGACATATCTTGCTGTTCATCTAAAAAGAACGGGCTTTGACTTTTCACTTTCATGCATTGGAGAAGGAAATGGCAACCCACTCCATTGTTCTTGCCTAGAGAATCCCAGGGATGGGAGAGCCTGGTGGGCTGCTGTCTATGGGGTGGTACAGAGTCGGACACGACTGAAGCGAGTTAGCAGCAGCAGCAGCAGCAGCAGCAATGACCCCTAGTGAGGCTAAATGATGTCCTTATACATGTGGAAAGCGACTACTCTTGATTTGGGGGCTACACGTTTCGTCGCTGACACCAGACCGCGTTCTTTGCTGAACGCATCTGTCTGCTGCTCTTGAGCCATGAAATGATTTGTCATTTCTCCCTAGTGAACTGTTAATGGAAAGCACTAAAATTCAATTTAAAAGTGGGAGTTACCACATAATACTGTTGTTGATGATGGATTATGGGATTTAAAGGAATGTCCACATTGTAACTTTTTTTTTTTAAGGTTACAGACCATCAGAAAGAAATGGCCTTTGAAATACGCTATGAGATTTTATCATTTCACTGTCAAGATAGGCTGAAAATCCTACCATCTAATTTCAAAGCCCACCACCACCACCACCACCACAGCTCAGGACCAAGGCACTGGGCCTAGGTGGGTAAAAGAGTTATTAAATGTTTGCGGTACAGCAGAATCTAATGCGACATTGTTAAGCAACTATATATACTCCAATAAATATTAATTAAAATTAAAAAAAACTGGTAGTTAAACATCTAAAAAAATTTTTTATTAAGTCTCAGATGGGATATTGACATCCAGACTTCTGTGACAGAAACTCGTAGATGTTACCAGACCTGTTTCCTCTACTTTCTGGAGTATAACTAGATCACATTCCCCAGGGTTATCTCTTGCCCAGTATGATCATATGACTGGATGCTGGGACTTGGCCTGTGATTGGAAGCAATGCCCAACAATACATCTGCTTCAATGTGCTCCGTGCTCTTTCCACGCACTCCCCTCCGTGGTGACCCCATAGAAACATAGCTGAGTCAGGAGATAGAAGGAACCTGGTCTCTGAATAACTGGACAGAAGACATGACTGATTAGCTATACACATTTGGATTTTCCATGAGTGAGAAGTAACCCCCTGTTGGAGTAAGTCGCTGAGATTTTGGAATTCGCCTATTATACCAGGGGCAAATACTGCCTTCATTTCTGTGGCTTAATTGACAAGTCGTTTTACAAGGTGGTAAGGAACGTGGACTTTCTGCCGTACATCGACATGAATCAGCCACAGGTGTACCTATGCACCCTCCCTCTTGAAACCCCCTTCCATCTCCCTCCCCGTCCCACCCTCCTAGGATGTCACAGAGCACCAGCTTTGGGTTCCCTGCTTCATACAGCAAACTCCCACTGGCTATCCATTTCACATATGGAAATGTATATGTTTCAATGCTATTCTCTCACATCATCCCAACCTCTTCTTTTCCCACCATGTTCAAAAGTCTGATCTTGATATGTGTGTCTCCTTTCTTGCTCTGCAAGTTGGATCATCAGCACTATCTTTCTAGATTCCTTATATATGCCTTAATATATGATATTTGTCTTTCTTTTTCTGACGGACTTCCCTCTGTAGTATAGGTTCTAGGTTCATCCACCTCATTAGAACTGACTCAAATGTGTTCCTTTTTATAGCTGAGTAATATCCCAATGCAGGAGACATAAGAGACGTGGGTTTGATCCCTGGGTCCGGAAGATCCCCTGGAGGAGGGCATGGCAACCAATGCCACTATTCTTGCCTGGGAAATCCTGTGAACAGAGGAGCCTGGCGGGTCCATAGGGTCACAAAGAGTAGGATACAAGCAAAGCGACTTAGCATGCACACATACCTGAATTATTTTGATGAACACCTGAAACACTGCAAATCAACTTCAATAACTAAATTAGTTAATTACATAAAGAATCTTCAGAAAATAAAAATAAGAATGTGGGCTTTGGTGCGAGATTCGAGTTTGAATCTCTGCTCTGCCATCTTGGCCACATAAATTTAGACAGCTTGCTTAATTTCTCTGAGTCTCAGTCGTTCCATCTGTGAGAAGAAGATGACGAGTCCCACTTTCCACATGATTGTGAGAAAGTAACAGATTCATACTTGTAAAGTGTTGGCATGAGGCTGGCACATAGCAGGTCCTTGCTGACCTCCTTCTCACGCCCCTTCCTTCCTTTCAAGATCTAGGTACAGCCCTCCTTGAAACTGACTTTTCTAAGACCCAGAACTGACATGAAATTATGCATCTACTTTAGATTTCTCCAAGTCAGAGACGCTAAAACTAGTGGACTGAAGGCTGAATTCCACTCTCTGCCATTTTTTTCCCCTGGTGTGTGTATAGTGTTGAAGGCTTTTAAATGAGATGCCAATGCTTTTGCATCACAATAAAAATTCAGTATCTAGCTTTTCTTAAACAACTGAATCATCTGGAACGCTGAGTCTGCATCTCTATCTCACTGACAATGAGGTGACAAAAATAGAAAAATCCACAGAATCTTCCCATGTGCCAAGTACTGGTCTAAGCATTCTGCTTATGATGTAATCTGATTCTTATAATACACTTGTGAGAGAGGTATTCCTGTTATTCCCATTTTTCAGAAGAGAAAACCGAGGCATGAGAAATTAACTGACGTGTCCAAGGTCATGGCAATGAGAAGTGGCAGAGATGGGATTTGAACCCAGACCCTCCAGCTTCAAGGCTGAACTCTAAAACTACCTTCCCACACTACCTCTTACATTAACTGGACCTTTGTTGGTGCTATAGACACAAGATGTGTGTGCCACACTCACTTCTGCTACCTCCTCTTCTCGGTTGGCAACTTGCAAGAAAATCTAGATGGAGACTCATTTCTTAGATTAATTCCTGAGAAAATACTGCAGAGGACTTCAATGACTTAGTGGATGGAGACTAATTGCCCGTGACTTTGGTCAGGCAGAGAGAGTACCGACTGCCATGGAGAGAAAGTCAGGTTCAGACAAAAAAAAGAAAGTCAGATTCCTCCTATTTCCAGCTCCTTGGGAGAAAACCAACTGCATTGCAACAAATACCCAGATTCTTTTATTCTGCAATGAGGAGGTAGTTCTGAATTATTTGATTTACCAGCCCCTCATTTCCAATTATGTCACTGACTAAGAGCAAAACAGTGAGGGGGAAAAAAAAAATCAAGTGCCCACGACACAGCCTTGTTTGGGGAAGTGAATATCCTACAGTCTTGTGAGGCTGACAGTGTTAATAATAGCATCATGTAGCTTCTGGAAACCCTGAAGTACCAGTAGTTTAACCAACTCCTCTAGGTCTACAGTTGGCTCCTACCCAATGCTCTGCACTGTCTCGCCATGATTCCAATAATGATAATAATCTGTAAATGAGTATGCCGACTGTGCAATTGCTTTTTCAAAAGTGGAAAATATTTGTATTTGATTTTGAATCTTATAGCAACTCTACAGCCTAGGTAAAACCAATTTAGCCCATATTTTCTAATGGTAAAACCTGATTCTAAGAGAGATTACTAACTTGCCCCTAGTCAAAGCAGAAAATAATGGAGAAATAACCCCACATTGTCAGATTCCAACTCCAATATGTATATTATTACATTAACTTGACATGCGCACTTTCTTTTTAGAGTCTGAACTTCTGGAGCTGTTTCAGAAGGCTGAGAACAAGGGAGTATTAACAGAAAGCATTATGGGGTCAGAAAAGTGGGTGTGATTTCCAAGTGGGTCATTGAAAAAGATGTAAATCATGATACCTGGATATTGGAAGTAGGAAGGAAGTGAAGTCAAAGACTGCAGAAGCCATTAAAAAGACTGAATTGTGAGACATCAGAAGAGAACAAAGTTGGGAAGATTAAATAAGCAGCCAGCTTAATGCAAGCTGAATTAGAGAGAAGTGTCTGTTAGAATTGTATTGGCTGCATGTCACAGAAACCCAGCCACAGAGACTCCTCCAAATATGGATCTGTTTGTTCTTATTTATTTATTTGGCTGCATTGGGTCTTTGTTGCAACTCACAGACTCTCTAGTTGTGGCGTGTGGGCTCAGTAGTTTTGGCACTCAGGCTTAGTTTCTTAGAGGCATGTGCGATGTTAGTCCCCCGACTGGGAATCAAACCTGTGTCCCCTGCACTGCAAGAACTCTTAACCACTGGACCACCAGGGACATTCCTATTTTTCTTATGTAACAAATAATCTGGAAATTGGAAGTCTGAAGCTACAACCACCATCGCTTCAGTGCCTTAAGCTTCCCAGATTCTTTCGCTTTCGGCTCCTCTCCCTAGCATGTGGCTTTCAAGTGCATCCTCAAGAGGTGGGCATGGAACCCATTGTCCTCAGAGAAGAAGGTCGAGGGCTATAGAAATGGAGAGGCAAACCAGCTGAGCTCTCCTCCTTGTAAAGAACATTTCCAGAAAGCGCCCACCCCTTCAGCATGTTTGGTTGCCCCTCCTTGGCCTCAGCTGTGTCATAGGACCACTCCTGGCTGCAAGGACCTAGGGCAGGCTGAGTTTTGGGTTTTGTCTTGAGACCATCACATTGCTATGCTGAATAGAATTCAGATCTGTAGCTGTAACAGGTTACAGCTGTAAGAAAACATTAAGACAATAAGCAGATCGCACCCAATGGTGTGGCTCATGTAGGGCATCTTCAAGGGCCAATACAGTGACCTGGGACTATCAACAGAGCATCCTGAGGCCTTGATGGATGAGGAGAAGGTGGTACAAGCCCCAGGAAGGGCTGAAGCAGGTACAGAATGCTACTTTGAAAGGAGCAGAGATTTGATCAAAGGACATCATCAACTCAAGACCATCCCAGAGAGAGAGAAAAGGGACTAATAGCCTGAACTCACTTCACACCCGCCCTCTGATATCTGCCATAACTCCCTATTGTCCAAACCAAAGAGAAGCCGGCTAACTAGAGTGCTTAGGGGAGGAGCAGAGGGCTTCTGTGTTTGAATCATCACGTGGTTTCCACCCTCCTGTTTCAGGGCTCTGTTTTCTTCCTTTCCTGTTTAATGCTGGGCATCTCCTCCATTTATGTTTAGGGTTCCTTTTTTTTTTTTTTCTTGAGGAGGTCCATTTTTCATAAGGTGAAAAGATTTCACTTGTCCTGTAATTTAATCAGTTAAAGTGTTCTATGTTTCTGCCTTTGGGGGAAGTTTGCCCATCAGGAATGGCTAAAAACCAGCAGGTTTACAGAAGTGAACAGAATGGATCACAGGGCAGGATGAGAAAGAGGCTCTGCTAAACACAAGAAAGGCATTGCCCTGCACTGGCTCCCTCATAGTAGAAAAGTCATCATCCTACTCTTCTTTACTCTTCACTATAAGATGGATTTATTGCAGGACTTGCCTGGTGGTCCAGTGGTTAAGAACCCACTGGACAATGCAAGGATGCAGATTTGATCCTTGGTCAGAAAGTGAGGATCCCACATGCCATGGAGCAACTAAGCTTTCTAGCCACAACTACTGAGCCCGAGACCCCTGGGGTCCTTACGCCTAGGGAGTCCGTGTGCTGCTACAAAAAGATCCTACATGATGCAACTAAGACCCAATGCAGCCAAATAAGTAAATAATTTATAAAAGGATCGCTGTTGGCTCAGTCGGTAAAGAAACAGCCTGTAATGCGGAAGACCTGGGTTTGATCGCTGGGGCAGGAAGATCCCCTGGGGGAAGGCATGGCAACCCACTCTGGTGTTCTTGCCCAGAGAATCCGATGGACAGAGGAGCCTGGTGGGCTACAGTCCATGGGGTTGCAAAGAGTTGGACACGACTGAGTGACTAAACATGCATACAAAAACAATTTATTGCAAGAGCCTTGCCACACTCCCACACTGTGATTGAATTTATATGTACTGAACTGACCGGCACCTCTCCCAATACAAGATACGAGGGAAGCTAGAAATGCCAGCCAATTGTCTTGGTGCTTGAATAAACACTCACGGGATCCTCCAGTCCCTTAGGACCCCCACTTGAGTCTTGGTGGTCAGCAGCTTAGGGATATTTGAGCTGGAGAACCTGCCCATGATTATCAGGCCCACAGGAACTGGATTTATACTCCAACAGACAAAAGCCTTCTAGGCCTGGGATTTTAGAATAGGGTATCTTCCCCTAGCCCCGACTCTCGCTGGCTCCTTGTGTTTCCTCTGCTTGGAACACCAGTATTCCTGCCCCTGCCTCTCTCTCAATAAGCTCCTCTCAACCTTCATCCTGAGAGTCACTTCCACAGGGAGGCCCTTCCTGGCCTCTAGACTGGACCAGCCCCTCTGCCATAGGGTCTCAAGGCATCAAGGACTTCACAGCTGAAGCACTCACTACCTCTAATTACTCACTTAAGGGCCATTGACCTCACCAGGTTGCAGGTGCCTTATGGCCCAGTGCAAATATAGCACTAGATGTTCAGTAAGTATGTGCTTTGACTTATTTGGAATCGAAATTGCTCAATTGTCCGCAGCTTGGGGAGCATGGAGCATATAACATAAACAGTTGGTTGTCCTATGCAATGCTTCATTTCAGCCTGGAGGACTGGCCCTGCTCTAACGCTGAGAATAGCTCTGTGAGAGACCAAAATAGCGGAGCCGGGATCTCTGCCCTTGGCAATGCTGGGGAGACACGGACTCACATTCTTCCAGGGATTCTTGCACAGCTCTGTCCTCTGCTAATGAGCTTGTAGCTCTCTTCTCACTCTGGCCTGGCTTATGAAGGAGGGTTATGAAGGAGGCAACACTCGCCCCAGATTAAGAAATGGCTTTGGCAGGGGTGTGTGTGCGTGTGCACGTGGGTGTGTGTATGTCTGGGTCGGTGTCTCTTCGGGAACACAGATGGCGGTGAGCAGGTGTTGAAGAGTGGGGCTTCGTCAAATGGTCCATGCACATTCCTCCAGCTATGAAGGAAGGAATGATGTGTGAATGATGGAGAGCTCATCACAGCCCTAGCCCAGGACTTAGCAGACTTGTCCCCTGGATTTGTCCAAGGATGACAAGAACTTCTGGCTTCCTCTTAGGAAACAGCAGGGGGATTTTCCAGTGATGGGCTGCCCGGGTGGTTGCAGCTGTTACACTAATAAACTCTTTGCTCATCCTGCCCCCACTAAAGACAGGGTCCCTAAGTACTCTTTGTACACTCCTTTCATACTGTGTGAAGATGCCATCCACTTAATCATATAATATGAATTAGACAAGTAGGCTGAGCATGTGTTTACTTTTAATTTGTTATGTATCTTAATCATGTCACAGAGTAAGCAACAGATATGTGCTGAATTAATATAGATTTAACACATTGTCATGATATCTGGGGACCCTGATAAAGCCCCCTCGCTTTTATGTTAATACTTTAGACCTTTTTATTCTTCACAGTGACCCTGAGAGTCTTATAATCCTCTAGTGCCATAGTCCCTCTTCCATTTCCTATGTCCCACTTTCTAAATCACCACTGGTATCTTCAGTTGGGAAGGAAATATCCCAGAACATATGATGATGTAAATGTGTGCTAAGTCACTTCAGTTTGCAACGCCATGGACTGGAGCCCACCAGGCTCTTCTGTCCTTGGGATTCTCCAGGCAAGAATACTGGAGTGGGTTGCCATTTCCTTCTCCATGGGATCTTCCCGACTCAGGGATCAAACACACATTTATGTCTCCTACGTTGGCAGGAAGGCTCTTTATTCCCAAGGCCACCTGGGAAGCCCTGTGATATGATGCAATGACTCAGTTACAGCTGATCTTGCTTTAGTTACATTTTAGCCTACTGGATCATATTTGAGAATGTCTGGGTGAATATTAGGAGACAATCTAGTTTTATTAACAAGCAAATTTTCAAAATTTACTAAGAGATCCTTTCCCCCCTCCCCCTGCCCCCTTGATTCTGAGATGCTGGGGAAGATGTAACTCAGGCCTGGAAACTGCTCTGGGTTCTAAATATGAGGTGCTTGCATTTACGTGGGTGCCCATGATAACATGGTGATAGTCTTTCCAATCATTTAATTTACACAGGACTATTTAACTTACACAGGACTAAGTTCCCTTGAACACTCTGTGTGTAGATCTCTACAGCACCTTTAAAGCTGGTCGGGATTCCTAAATCCCATGGTTATGATAAGGAAAAGGAGTTCGTCAAGGCTGTATATTGTCACCCTGTTTATTTAACTTATATGCAGAGTACATCATGAGAAACGCTAGACTGGAAGAAACACAGGCTGGAATCAAGATTGCCGGGAGAAATATCAATAATATCAGATATGCAGATGAAATATCAGATATGCAGATGACACCACACTTATGGCAGAAAGTGAAGAGGAACTAAAAAGCCTCTTGATGAAAGTGAAAGTGGAGAGTGAAAAAGTTGGCTTAAAGCTCAACATTCAGAAAACCAAGATCATGGCATCCGGTCCCATCACTTCATGGGAAATAGATTGGGAAACAGTGGAAACAGTGTCAGACTTTATTTTTGGGGGCTCCAAAATCACTGCAGATGGTGATTGCAGCCATGAAATTAAAAGACGCTTACTCCTTGGAAGGAAAGTTATGACCAACCTAGATAGCATGTTCAAAAGCAGAGACATTACTTTGCCAACAAAGTTTCGTCTAGTCAAGGCTATGGTTTTTCCTGTGGTCATGTATGGATGTGAGAGTTGGACTGTGAAGAAGGCTGAGCACCGAAGAACTGATGCTTTTGAACTGTGGTGTTGGAGAAGACTCTTGAGAGTCCCTTGGACTGCAAGGAGATCCAACCAGTCCATTCTGAAGGAGATCAGCCCTGGGATTTCTTTGGAAGGAATGATGCTAAAGCTGAAACTCCAGTACTTTCGCCACCTTGTGTGAAGAGTTGACTCATTGGAAAAGACTCTGATGCTGGGAGGGATTGGGGGCAAGAGGAGAAGGGGACGACAGAGGATGAGATGGCTGGATGGCATCACTGACTCGATGGACGTGAGTCTGAATGAACTCTGGGAGTTGGTGATGAACAGGGAGGCCTGGCGTGCTGCGATTCATGGGGTCACAAAGAGTCGGACACGACTGAGCGACTGGTCTGATCTGATGGTAAGCTGACACGGAGCTTTTGTTCACTGCTGACCATTTTGCTACTTCCTCTATCAGCCTCCTAGGCCCTGTCCAACTGCGGATCCAGCTCCTATGGATGGTTCTTGTACTCAATTCTGTCTTTATGTTTTATTGATTTCATCCCAGGAAAGCCTATTTTCACCTATTTCCCTCTTTCCTGCTTGCCTATAATGGGCAATTATATATTTCATTATCGAATTCCATTTGCTTTACGGACGTACACATCTTACGCCCCAACTAATTATAAAGGCTGATGTTTATGGAGCATATTCCCTGTGTTAATTAATTTCATCTTCCCTGTAATTCTAAACGTATGGATTATTGTCATCCCCATTTTATCAGATGAGGTAATGAAAGCAAAGAGAGCTTAAGTAAATTTCCTCAGGTCACATGCAATTAGATTAATTCATCTGTTCCTTCTAAAGTCATTAAATATTCATTTGTATCAATGTTGCAGAAGGTGTTGTGCATGCCAAGTCGTGCAAACTGCAGTACATGGTGAGACAGGGAAGCCTGGCGTGCTGCAATCCACGGGGTCGTGAAAAGCCTGACACGACTTGGCGACTGTACAACAAGTGCTAAGTCACTTTGATTGTGTCCGACTCCTTATGACCCCATTGACTGTAACTTCCTAGGCTCCTCTGTCCTTGGGATTCTCCAGGCAAGAACCCTGGAGTGGGTTGCTATCTCCTTCTCCAGGGCATCTTCCCAACTCAGGGTTCAAACCCAGGTCTCATGACTCCTGCATTGACAGGTGGATTCTTTACCATTATCACCACCATATTAGGTGTTAGGTATCACATGAGAGGTTGTTTCTGAGCAGGGCCAGCACCTTGCAGTTTTGCAGCTATAGCTACGCCTATAGCTCTAACTGTAGGTGCCTGGCACATAGCGGCTGCCAGATAGAAACTTGTTGACCGAGTCACTGTGGACTGCAATATTATTGGATTGGCCAAAATATTCACTCAGGCTTTTCCATAACCTGGTACAGGAAAACCTGAGCGAACTTTTAGGCCAATCCAATATATATGCCATAAGATTTTTAACCTACTATAAGAGAGTCTTGTGATAAATGTAACTTTAAGCTAATGCCCTTCCTAAGAAATCACATGCCCTTTGAGATCTGGTTTTTACCCAGGGAGTAGAAATGGATGGTTGCACAGCTCAGCTCACCTTGCAGAATGCTGCCTTGTGAAGGACTCCACTCCTCCCAGAGAAATCTGCTGTGGGATTAAGAATGCACTTTTAAGCCAAACCATCCACATCCTGCTGTTTGATTTTGTAACTGCGTATTGACCTTGATGCTGTAAATGTCAAGGTGCCTGTGTCCAGCTGTCTGTGACCGGGGACCTTCTTGTTGGGATCTGACCCAATTGATCAAGAGCTTTGTTTTCCTTAGAGCCAAAAGATTTGTTTCTGTCAAGTCTTTTAGTGGAGGGGAAGGTAATATTTTCTAGATAAGGGTTACATAAAGCAGTTCTCCAGTGCTAGGAAATACAGCTTTGCTAGTACTTCCGCACACTGGAAAAAAAATAAATAGATGAGGTCCCCATTCCAGAATGTATGGCAAAGAAAATATGGTTGAGCCTCTAATAATTCCCAACCCAGACTCCCTGACTAGGTAACACTGAATGCTGTGTTAAAGAATTTATCAAACTGGGTGTTGCCCAGTTGTCAACACTTCTTGCTTTGCACTTAATTGAATAAAAGTCTTTGTAGATTGTGACTTGTCCAGAGCTATGATTACGTATCGAGGTAGTATTAGAATGGGTAATAGAATACAGGGCTCATAATTCTTGTCGCAGAATTATTTCCTCAGTACTCAGATACTCTTAACTGTTTAGAGTATTCTACCCTTATTGCATTGAAAATACATTGCACTTAGGGAAATTCTGATAGAAACAGAGCTATTTTGTAGCACAATCTCTGAGGCAAAGTGATGTGTGCATCCGACAGAAACTAATACATAGTTATATAGCCTGAAACAGAAAGGAAAGTGTTAGTCGCTCAGTTGTGTCCGACTCTTTTTGACCCCATGGACTCTAGTCAGCCAGGCTCCTCCATCCATGGGATTCTCCAGGCAAGAATACTGGAGTGGGTTGCCATCCTCCTCCAGGGAATCTTCCCAACCCAGGGATCAAACCCCTGTCTCTTGCATTTCCTTCATTGAGCCACCTGGGAATCCCATATAAAGCCTGAGGATTGGTTCATTACAGAACTGGCATCCTTCTCAGACCCTGCAGAAAAAAAAGCAAGATAAAACCAGAGAAGGCTTTGAATGTGGTACCAGAATAAAGCAGCTGAGTAACATTTAAGCAAATACCCACTGATTGCATCTGACTTGCCAGCATCTTTCTCTTGCTCCTAACTCTGCTTGACTCCATTCTTTAGAGGCAGTACTAGGAATTCTGTATATGTGGAAGCTCTGGAGGGCTCCTACTCTTACCTAAAATGTAAGAGTCAGTGGGTGAGCACCCTAGAAATTATATGATCTCTACATAAAATTTGGGAACACGCAGAGTCAATTTCCTTTTATACTTTACTGGCTGATCGATCCATCCACTGGAGACCAAATCCAGGCCAGAACTAGAACAGATCCCAATCACACGTTCTCTGTATACAGGGTAGTACAAATATGTCAGGGCTACTCTCCTGTTTGTCCCACGCTCCCCTTCCCACCCAGTGTCCACAAGTCCATTCACACAGGGAGCTCAGCTCTGTACTTCGCGACGGTCTAGAGTAGTAGGGTGGAGGGATGGGAGGGAGGCTCAAGACAGAGAGGATATATGCATACGTGTAACTGGAAAAGACCCTGATGCTGGGAAAGACTGAGGGCAGGAGGAGAAGGGGACGGGACGACAGAGGATGAGATGGTTGGATGTCATCACCGAGTCGATGGGCATGATTTGGAGCAAGCTCTGGGAGATGGCGAAGCTCTGGGAGATGGTGAAGGACAGGGAAGTCTGGCGTGCTGCAGTCCATGGGGTCGCAGAGTCGGACACGACTGAGCAATTGACTAACGTAAATGATTCACTTGTGTATAGCAGAAACTAACACAACATCATAAAGCAATTATACTCCAATGAAGAACTAACATAAAAAATAAATTAAAAAAAATATATATATTCTCTGTAAAGGACAGGCTGCTGCTTTTCCCTATGACTTGCAAAAAAAAAAAAAAAGAATAGAAGTCAAAATCCACTGCATTTCAACCAGAAAAGACTAGTCTGAAAGATTTAGAAGCCATAATTTTTTTTTTTTTTTTTGTACAGAAGAAAGCTCGGAAAGAAATCTCAGGCGGGCATGCATATCTAGCAATGTTTCTTAAAGAACTGAGCATGGTGATTCAGAAAAAAATGCAAGAGAGAAAGTTTGATGGTTTATTTTTTTAATGGAGTGTGAGTCTTTTAAATGTTTATTTATGATGGTTTTCATATGAATATTTGAGGTCATTGCTTTCCCTCTTACTCTGCATTGATTATGCAGATTTTTCTGAAGATGATAATTTCCAGAAAGATAACTTCCATGGTTGGGAAGGAAATATCATCTTACTCAAAGTTTTGATGAGGTGAATGTCCCGTCACCCATATGAGGTGCCTCTTATCACTACAGTTGGTGGTGGCTGTCTCACATTCATCTAGCCTATTTCCTTCAGGATATGCACACGGTCCTGGTCCAGTCAGCTTTAGTTTGAAGAGCAGAGCTGTGTCCTTTCTTTTACATGCCATGAATGTCCATCACTCATGGACAGGGATTAAGTGAACCCTCAAAGTTCCCTTTCTCAGAAGGGCTCACGGTATCTGGCAGATGCTGTGAAGTATTATGAACTTCTTCTGCAATTGGCCCAGTAGAATGAAGAAAACAGACAATTTGGTTTCACTTGTGTTGGCTTTGAGAAGCCACTGGGACCTCTTTGGTTGGGACTTCCCTGGTGGTCCAGTGGCTAAGACTCTGTGCTCCCAATGCAGGGGGCCTCCTTGGTCAGGAAACTGGATCCCACACACCCGCAGCTAAGAGCTTACGTGCTGTAACTAGGAGTTCACATGTCGCAGCTGAAAGATCGCACGTGCTTCAGCAAAGAGTGAAGATCCTGAGTGCCACAAAGAGGACCTCGCACAGCCAATGAATAAATCATTTTAAAAAGAGGCATTTTGTACAGAGATGAGAGCGCACGTATAAAATAACTCATAACTCAGGGGCAAGAGAGAACTGGGCTGTGCAGTGGGAAGAATTCTAAGATTATCGTTACTAAGATTTCCACTTCCGGGGGTAAACATCCTGTATAATCAACCCCCTCACCCTGATGTGAGTGGGACTTGTGTGTATAATGATATTTCATTTCCATCACTAGATTACTAATGAATTAACTCTGAGTTAATCAAAAGGGAGATTATCCTGGATGATCCCTTAAAAGAGGGATGAGGTCCTTGTAAACAGAGAGATCCTGCTGGCCTTGGACACGTGAGCTGCTTTTTTGTCAGGGGACCTATGGAGAAGGGCCAGCTGGAAAGTGGCTCAGTCGGTAAACAATTCACTTGCAGTGCAGGAGACGCAGGTTCGATCCCTGGGTTGGGAAGATCCCCTGGGGAAGGGCATGGCAACCCACTCCAGTATTCTTGCCTGGAGAATTCCATGAACTGAGGAGCCTGTCGATCTACAGTCCATAGGGTTGCAAAGAGTCAGACACAACTGAAGCGACTCAGAACACTCGAATGCTGGGGAGAAGGGCACATAGCAAGAATCTGGGTGTGGCCTCAGGAGATGAGAGTGGTCCCCTGTTGACCTACAAGGAAATGGACACTTCAGCTATGCAGTTACAGGGACCTGAATTTATTTTAACAATATGTGAGCCCAGAATCAGAGCTGAGCTTCCGCTGAGCTCACAGACTCAGCCACCAGCTTGACGTCAGCCTGGCGGGAATAAGAGCGGAGGACCCAGCTAAGCCACAGCCAGACTTCTGACCCACAGAAGCTGTCTGATAATACATCTGTGTTGAACACTTTAATACAGAAATGCATTTGTGGTGATTTGTTCCCCGTAATAAGAAGGCAGATTTTGGAGTCATCAGCATATTGATGATAATCGAAAGCCTCGGGGTGTACTAAATTAAACATTAAGAGGGCATGTACACAGAGATGGGGAGAGGGCTTAAGTGAATTGCTAATGAAGAGAGACATTTAAAGGAGGGAAGAGGCACAGAAGCGGTGAAGGAGTGGCCAGCCAAAGAGGAGTAGAATCAGACAGATAAAGTGGGAGACATTAGTTTCTTTCTCTCCTGCCCTCCCTCCCCTGATCTCTTAAGACAGGGACTTCTACACCCTCACTCATGGCTCCGTGTGGTGGGGTTGGCAGAAGTAAGCCTGCCTGCTCCAGCCTTTTGGGGGTACCAGGGCCACAAGCCCAGAGTCCTTGTCCCCATTCGGCAAGCTGCCTGTGATGATGAGAAAGAGGAGGGCAGGAGGTCTGCAGTTGTCAACTGGGTCCCTTTCTGGGTGGGAGGGAGTTATGGTCTCCTGTGGGTCCAAGCGCTGGGGAAAGTAGTGAAATTCTCATTCTAGCCATAAGTAAAGCATTAAACAGGCTTCCCAGGAGGTTCAGTGGTAAAGAATCCTCCTGCCTATGCAGGAGACGCAGGTTTGATCCCTGTGTCAGGAAGATCCCCTGGAGGAGGAAATGGCAACCCACTCCAGTACTCTTGCCAGAGAAATCCCATGGACAAAAGGAGCCTGAGAGGCTACAGATAGGTTGCAAAAGAGAAACGACTCAGTGATGAAAAAACAAGACAACACAGAACAGCATCCAATTGTTTTCCTGTGATAAAGCTAGTGCATTGATTCTGATCTGATTTCTATTATATTTCTCAACTTTTTAGAACTCATTGGGGAATTCGGCAATTGTCATTGTAGGAAGAGCCAACAGCATTAGCGGGGAAGAGGGGACAGAAGGTCAAGGAGGAGGAAGGCACCACAGGATCAAAAGGTTCAGGGAGGTCCAGGGCAGTAAGCCCTTGGTAAATGGCAGCATATTAGTCAGGACCTGAGCTCAATTCATTAAATGCACTTCCTCACTTAATCATCATGACAGTCTTCGGATGAAGCACTTACATAGGCTGAAATGAGGTTTAAAACCAGGCAACTGCAGAAGGTCAAACAGCTTCAGAGGAGCTGGAATCCACACCTAAGAGTTAGGCACATCTAACATCTGAGGGGTTTGACAAAAGACATTCTTGATGACCTTGAGCACTATTTGCTCTTTCAGGGGGGCATGGGTGTGGCGAACCAGGTTGTAACTGGAAAACCAGATTGTGTGTGGTAAGGAGAGCAAGAACAAATATATTTCAATATTTAAATGAAGAGATGTGGTAGGGGAACGTGGGGGTGTAGGGTGGAGACTTTTTTATTATTATTAAGATAGGAGAAATTGTGAAAATATTTCAATACTCTTAGGAGGGAGAGCAGGTGGGAGGGGTGGGCATGCCTGAGAAACTGAGGCTAATTCGAGGCTAATTGGGAGAGTGGGGTGTCTGGTGGGGAGGAAGTGGGGAGAAGGACATGGAACCATGTAAGCTTCAAGAGTTCCTTTTCCTGTTTTCTATTTTCTTGGTGAAGCAGAAAGTGAGGTTATTTGCCCAGAATAAGTGAAGGAGAAAAGATGGAAATGATTGTCCTTTGAGAGATGACTATGAATTATGGACAAGTTTCTAACCAGACATGACTGCAGAGGAAATGATCCAAGAACCAACTTGTCTAGATGGGCTGGCTTGTTGATTCTTTCTCTACGGAAATCATGCTTGGAAAGGAATAGTGTGCTCATCACTACTTTCACTAAAATTTTAATAATTTTGTTTTCTTTAATTTTCCTATAATTTCCTTTTAACTATAGACAAATTTTTGTTATTGTTGTTTTGTTTATAGTTTGTGCTTTATTGGTTGTGGGTTTTTTTTTTTTTTTCTTTAAGGAAAGCCATCTTTCAGGAATGCTGATTTTGGTAGGATTGATCTGTTTCCGTTCTACATCATCAGCTTTGTCAATGAAAGACATTGACTGAGGTCTAATGTCTAGGCTATGACTTCAGTGCAATCTATTCTGACTGACTCACTGGCCTTGGAGAATGTAGTTTCAGAGCTTCTCACTGATGCTGTAAACTCTAAAATTTCCCATTGAGTCTCCCCTTGATTAAGCATCAACTTAAAAAAAAAAATCAAATGTGAATAAGTTCTTATAATGTGGCCATGATTGCGGTACACGCTGTAGAACATAAAAAACTAACAAAACAAAAGCCAAAAAACATAGTTTCTGAACTTAAGGCGCTTGTATGCTGGATGCCAACTCAGAACAGCATGCCGTGAGTAAGAACAGGGTTAAACAAAACGTGCTGCATCCTTTAGGGCAAACGACGATTACTGTGGGCTGCCGAGGTCTTCATTGAAAAATAGAACGGAGGTAGTGTCTTAGAGGTCAGTAGAACCAGACCAGCCAAGAGAAAGAGACAGGGAAGACAGAATGCAAAGGGTTAGAGGAGGACATGGATGAAGGTTAGTGAGGAATCTGTGCAAGACAGTGTCTGTATTCAAGAAATCTGGGTAAACGAGTTTGCAAGCACATAGATTTACAGGGTGAGAGAACTTTCAAGCCAACCTATAATATCTCTCCTTTTAAGAGTAAGGCTGAGATTTATGATTGTCCAAGGATGCCTCAAAGGTTATGTTGGCAGAACTGGGTTATGGATTCAATTTTTTTTTAATTGAAATTCTTCATTGTAGAATTGGGGACTTTGCTATATATATTGCCACCTCTTATAGGGCTGTTTATAGGGCAGTGTTTGTCATTGAACAGGGCTTAAGCTTCCTGACTCTGTGATATCTCCAGCTGAAATACTGGTTTTGATCCCTCTAGTCATTTAACCTTGGACAAGGCTGTTGTGTTTTAACCTCTCTGAGTGTCTCTTCCTTCATAAGCATCATGAGGACGCTAATAGTCTCCTAGAATGGTTGGTTCATGTCTGTCTATTAAATAATTTAGGCAAAGTGCTATCATAGAACATAGTAAGTATCCAATATATGTTATCTGCAGTTTTATTAGTTTTCATTCAACATTTATTTGAATGATGGCTATGTTTGGTAAGATTATTTGAGATGTATGAATGTAGATTAGATAGAATAGGTACTGCTTAATAGGAGAGATAAGACTTATACATAAAAATTTACAATACAAGGTAAAAAGTGATCAGGGTTGTCAGTAAGGCTTAGATAAAATAGACAAAATATGGTAAGCACTAAAAAGCAAGAGGGATTTCTTTCATGCGAAAACAGTTTTGTGGAAATAGTGGATTAATTTTAAAAGAATGATGATGGGATGTAAACAGATAAATACTCTCAGTCACCTTGGGAGGCTATATTATGTATTATATGACATATTTATTAACAGACGAGACTGTAGTTAACAGTCAAGAGATATTTGGACACCCCTCTGGGGACTACCCCCACTGACACTTATATAGCCACCTCAGAAACTCTTTTCCAATTTCAGAAGGGTGCAAGCACTGCTTAGATTCTGTTGTTTATTTATTTCTCAAGACTCTTCTTTGGGGTGGCTTTATTTTTTATTTTTCCTCTCCCCCTCTCTCTTTTCTTCTTGTTTTGGTGGTTGAATTTCCCCTCGAACTGTAAGGAATGGAACGCATCAAGGTTTGGGTTTAGGGTTCTTCGTATAAAGAGAATTTCAGTTTGCTTCTGCTAGGTATTTGGGAATTTGAGCAAACTCCGGAAGATAGTGAAGGACAGGAAGCCTGGCGTGCTGCAGTCCATGGGGTTGCAAAGAGTCAGACCTGACTTAGCAACTGAGCAACAGCAGCAACAAGGCATCTGGCAGCCCTATTTACCTGGAAAGACTTCAGACTTAATTTGACACCTGGTATTTTTCAGATCACATCATTATTGTAATTTCAAGACCCAATTTTATGTGAAAGTTGACTTGTAGTTAAGAATTCTCAAGTAAGGAGCTGTTTTTTGTTTTCTCCCTGAATCTGGAGACAAGTCTGATATGGGCACATCTCTCGATCATTATCTGCTGTAAGGGGGAGTATTTTTTTTCCATTTACACCACCTGGTGTTGCCTTTTGTGAGTCCTCCTTTATGGCAGAGTCTCTAGCCCCATGTCATCTTTCACTGTCATTAAAATTAAAGCTCTAAGCCATAAGGGACCAGCATCTGGCCCTGAGGCAGTGCCAGCTTCCACACTTGTTCCTGGATTTGTGTTCTCTCACCACTTTTTTGAAATAGTTTATTCAATGTTTTCAGGAGCTTTTCACCTGGTGGGATTTTGGGGACCTCTAACCTGCTGTGTTATCAGAAGTGACAATCAAAGTGGTCAAATTTTCAAAAGAATAAGTGACTCCCACTTCCCCCACCAAAAAAAAAAAAAGGTGGGGAGGCCTAAGAATTATTACAGAAAAACGCATTTAGAGAATGATTTTAAGAGTCAGATAGATCTGGATTCAAGTTTTTGAAGTTTTGGGTACATTAATGAGTTATTGTTTCTCTATTTGGAAAGTCACAGTGTAAAAAATTATACCCCTTAGGAGGATGTGACATTACATGATATAATCCCACACACCATGCTTAAAATATTGTACCTTTTACATATAAGAGTTCAAAACATAATGCATATTTTTAGTGGACTGGATCATTAACAGTATAAGAAATTATGCAACTATAGCCAACTGAGGGTAACAAACCGTAGATACTGTAGTGCTGAAAAACGAGAGAAATCCAGTGCCTGGAATAGCTAAGGAGTTTTCTGAAAGAATCTACTATTTAACTTAAAGTTCGAAATTGGGAGAGACTCTGAGATAGACAGGTGGAGGAGAGTGTACCAAAAAGTAAGAAAAAAGTTTTCCTGTTGAGATGGGATAATATTTTCAAGTACTGTTTTTTTGTATTACTCAGATTGTAAGTGTATTTTTAAATTTATTAATATACCATTACTCTGTAGTTTTCATCTGTGGTCTTTGTCTTCTCCATGAATCTATTTTTAAAATAATGGCAGAGCCCTCATCTTTTATTTCTTCTGCGATTCCCCACAGCATACGGTGCTTCCATGTACTAAGCACTTAAGCAGTACCTGTTGAGTGAATGAGTCCTCACTTTTGAGAAGCACCTCTTCGGTTTTACTTTCAGCAGCTTGTTCTTCTCCTGGCGAAGGTGCCGGCAGAACCCCTAGTTACCTTTGGGTAAGAAACCTAGCAGGAGATTGTGCAGGGTTATTTGGGATCAGCTCACAGAAGGAAAGACAAAGAGGCTGCTGCAACCAATGGACACCCTTTGGAAATGTTTTTTGGTCAAGAGCTTCTTCAAAGTAAGAGAAAGCCTTCTTTTCCCAATAATAGCAGAGTGCCATTTCCATCAGGTTATACTAAACACTGATGGAGAAAGCAATGGCACCCCACTCCAGTACTCTTGCCTGGAGAATCCCATGGACGGAGGAGCCTGGTAGGCTCCAGTCCATGGGGTCGCTAAGAGTCGGGCACGACTGACCGACTTCACTTTCACTTTTCACTTTCCTGCATTGGAGAAGGAAATGGGAACCCACTCCAGTATTCTTGCCTGGAGAATCCCAGGGATGGGGGAGCCTGGTGGGGTCCATGGGGTCGCACAGAGTCGGACACGACTGAAGCGACTTAGCAGCAGCAGCATACTAAACACTGAAGGGATTACTGTAAAGACATTGGATTTTCTTTCCAACCACAGGAGCCAGATGGACAAAATCTTAGCTAACTATAAGGAAGATCTAATAAGGAACTGAGAATGTTACGTTATTTAGGATATAGCTTTTAGAGAAAACGTAACTTACATATTTAATGTAAATTTAATAGTATTTAATGAATTTCTTGGAGAAGGAAATGGCAACCCACTCCAGTATTCTTGCCGGGAGAATCCCATGGACAGAGGAGCCTGGCGGGCTACAGTCTAGAGGGTAGCAAGAGTCGGAAACGACTTAGCAACTAAACTACCGCCAATGAATTTCTAGTTGCCAGCCATGTTGTTGGTTCTTGGAGACAAAATGTTGATTAAGAATCTTACACCAGGACTTTCCTGGTGGCGCAAGGGACACGGGTTCGATCCCCGGTCCGGGAGGATTCCGCAGGCCACAGAGCAACTGAACCTGTGAGCCACAAGTACTGAGCCCGAGTGCCACAACTATGGAAGCCCGTGCGCCTGGAGCCTGTGCTCTGCAACAAGAGGCCACGGCAATGAGAAACCCTTAACCCACAGCTAGAGTAACCCCTGCTCTCCACAGCCAGAGAAAGCCCGTGAGGAGGAACGAAGACCCAGCACAACCAAAAAGAAAATAAATAAATGAATTATAAAAAAGAAAAGAATCATGCACTGAAGATGTAAAGACCTTACATCCTTAAATATCTTTTATTGAACAACTAGGGCATCTCACAGGTGCATGAACTAGAACATAAAAATCAGGGCAAGGATAGAGAGATAAACAGAGTGTTATGGAATGAGTGATCAGGGGAATTAATTTTGAAGTCAAGGAAGATCTAGAGCAGCAATACTGGAGATAGTTCAACTACTGCTGCTGCTGCTGCTGCTAAGTCGCTTCAGTCGTGTCCGACTCTGCGCGACCCCATAGACGGCAGCCCACCAGGCTCCTCCGTCCATGGGATTCTCCAGGCAAGAACACTGGAGTGGGTTGCCATTTCCTTCTCCAATAGTTCAAGTACTAGTAGAAGAGAATTTAAACATGTGTGATGCTAGGGAATTTTAAAATACCCCGAAAGTCATGGTGTGTATGTGGAATGGACCACGGACTGGCAGAGCTGCCACTGTGGGTTTATGGGGGAGGTTTTTGGGATCGGATTTGGAAGGTTGTGAGAACGTATAGAAAGCTGGATATGAGAATGACTGTGAGAACATATTTGCTGGAAGTTGACAAGCAGTTGAATGAGATGATTGAGACACACAGGTGAGAGAGATGAAAGAATGAATGATAAATAAACTTCATAGCTTGGGAAAAGTCCAAAGTGATATCTTTACTTGTGATGAGAAACCAGACAGGAAGAAACAATTAGAAGTGAGGTAGATTAAATCAAGTTCAGATATATTGAAAATGAGGTATTGTGAGATAAATGTGGCTACAGAGTTGCCTTAGAAAATCTGGGCTGGGTGGAATATGTGGTCCTAGAAAAAAAAAGACCACTTATGAGATTACTAGTATGTTAAGAGAGGTGAAAATTAGGCTTGCTTGTTTTTTTTTTTTTTTTTTTTTTTTACTTTTTTAAAGATTATTTTTTGATGTGGACCATTTTTAACATCTTTACTGAACTTGTTGCAAAATTTCTTCTGCCTTATATTTTGTTTGTTTGTTTTTTTTTTTGACTGCGAGGCATGTGGGATCTAAGTTCACTGACCACGGATTGAATCCACACTCCTTTCATTGGAAGGCAAAGTCTTAACCACTCGACCACCAGGAAAGTCTCTCTTGCTGTGGTTTAGTAGCTAAATCATGTCCTACTCTTGTAACCCCATGAACTATAGCCCACCAGCCTCCTCTGTCCATAGGATTTCCAAGGCAAGAATACTGGATTGGGTTGCCATTCCTGTCTCCAGGGGATCTTCTCAACCCAAGGATCAAACTCACATCTCCTGCACTGCCAAGTGATTTCTTTACTACCGAGCCACCAGGGAAGCCCAGGAGAAGTCCCTAGGCTTGCATTTTAAATGGGAAGAAAGTGAGTTGATAGAATTTGACATAGATTACCCTTGTTGACTTAGACAGTAAACAATCTGCCTGAAATGCAGGAGATTTGGGTTCAATCTTTGGGTCAGGAAGATCTCCTGCTGAAGGGAAAGGCTACCCACTCCAGAATTCCTGCCTGGAGAATTCCATGGACAGAAGAGCTTGTAAGGCTAAAGTCCATGGGATTGCAAAGTCAGTCATGAATGAGCAACTAACACTTTTTCATTTTCACCTGAAATACCAGCTCTACCCACTGACTCTCAAATTTATATCTTGACAGACTTCCCCTCAAACGAATGGCTGTGGATTCAGCTACCTTCTCACCATCATTACTTGGTTATATGATATGAATGTCAAGCTTAACATTTCCAAGTCAAGTTCTTGATGTCCCCCATCCCCACCCCATAACCAGCCAGCTCCTCCCTACATCTTCTCCATCTTGTAAACGGCAAGTCTATTCTTTCAATAACTTAGGCAAAAACACTGGAGTCCTCTTTTGCACTTGTCTCCAATACATCAGCTACTGCCACTTATACCAGTTGTACTTAGGTCTAATTAAATGCTATTTTCCCTTGTGATCTATATAATTTATAGCACTATGTTCCTGAAAGGTGGGGTCTGGCTCCTGGCCACTCAAACAGGCCAGGATTGTGGGAAGGAGAGTTTGCTTTATTTCAGATGCTGGCAACTGGTGGAAGAGGTCAGACATCTGTCCAAAGCCCACCCATGCACCAGGCAGGGGGCAAGAGCTGCAACAGACGGAAGGGGCTACATGCAGAAACAGTACAGTCAACTTTGACAGTCATCTTTAAATCAGTCATCCAGGGTCTCATCAGTGTCATCTTGGTTGTTTTAAGTATGGTTAATCTTTAGTTCAACATTGCTTTGTTTCCATTTTTTGAGACGAATTCTTGGAACTGTGGCAGCTTGTATCACGGCCACAGTCTGGTCATAAGGTAGTTAACTTCTCCACCTGGGGTTGCAGTATCTGTAAGACAGCTCACAGGATATAGCTCAGAATATTATCGATAGCCCTTAAGAAGGAACTACAAGGTCCTCGACTGTGTTTAATGACTACATTCTTATTATTTGGAGGTCTCCTTTGACTGTTTTCCTTTGTTTCTTCATGTTCTCACTTCTTTGATTAAACTTATTCTTTGGCTGAAGTTTTCCACAGACAAAAGCAGGCAGAGGAGACAGGGGAGGACGAGGGCAAGGATCATAGGGTCTCTATTCATTTCACTCATTTCTTTCAGATGTCTTTCCCAAATTCACCTATAAATATAGCTTTCCCTCATAATCCTATATGTAATACATATCCCCACCACTGCTTTCTATCCCCTTCATTCTACTGTATTTTCTCCAGAGCAATACTTAAAATACTCCAAAACTCCCAGCCCTGACAAGCTCTGGAACCTTTACTAGACTCACAACTCCCCAATAGTTATTTTCTGCCCAGCACCATGGAGTCTTGCCCTACACCTGAGCAGCTTAGAATTTGCCCAAGATTCACGGAAACTCCTTTGCTGTTTTATTTGTCAGTTTCCATGTTCCCTACTAGCATCTAAGGACACAAATAGTTTATCTTATCCTTGCTACCTGGAACAGTGCCTGGCAACCTAAGTGTTTAATTCCTTGTCATTGACTCTGTACAATAAAATTTCTCATGTATTTGGAGTAAATGTCATCTAATTTATAGTCACGAGTGAAAGCAGGATATTGAGAAAAAGTAATAAATGTGTGGGCTTATTACAGGCAGTGTTAGAGGAAGCCAACTAGAAATGATTAAGAGAAATTTTGAAGAGCATTGAGAATCTTTGTGCAGAGAAAATCATACATTTGGAATTGGCCCAATTAATAGAGTGAAGACTCTCTTTTCCCATCAAGACTCAGCTTCTCAGGAATGGCAGGAGACTGAGCTGGTCCAACATTTGTGTCCTTAGATGCTAGTAAGGAACATGGAAACTGACAAACAAATAAAACAGCAATGGAGTTTCCTTGAATCTTGGGCAAATTCTTTTCTGCTAGGGCAGAAAGACAAGGAGGGAAAAGTGTTGTGAATCCTGAAGAGCAGGTTAGGCTGGTCATCAGAAGTGTCGAGAGTCTAGGAGGGGAATCCACCCTTGCATAGTGGGATGGGATGGAAGGTGGGGTCATGAAGGGGCCAAGAGCTTCCCAGGTGGGAGTGAAGATGACACCTAGGTGGAAGACAATAGTAAACCGGAAATTTATCTGGCTTATCTTTGAAGGGATAATCGTATCATAGTGATGGGTTGACCTAAGTCACTTATTTTACCAATAAGCCAGTTAAGTCCCAAAGAAACCAAGTGACCCCTCCAAGGTCTACCTGAATATAGCCCAAGTCTCCAGCAAACACTGACGAGCCAGACCACTCTGCAGCTTCTCCCACCCAACTTCCCTTTCAGTCGGGTCTGCCCCAGCTCCCATCACTCGTTCTCCTTCAATTTCAAAACTTCAAAATTCTCAGTGACAAAAAAAAAAAAAAAGGAAATATCTAAACGAGAGTTCTGCCCTGTTTTCTCTGTGATTCAATAAGTTTTTGGCTTCAGGGGCCTTGGAAGTCTGTCTTTCAGACAAGTGAAAATGTAAGTGCCTCTAAGAGTTTCTCTCTGCTGGCAGGATGCCTGTGTATAGCTGACAGTTCTGGCTGCCTCGTGCTGTTTGGGTTTCTTAACAGGTTGTCTGACAGCAGGATACTTTTTATCTTGATCAACGACAATAGCTCTAGATCAATGCTCATCATTTGTCAGACGTGGAAAACCTCACCGCTCCGATAACTGTCGGTTCTGCTAGGACTACGGTAACTATTGGTCCAGCTGTTGGTTTGGGAGAGGCAGAAGTGAGTCCCCCGGATGATGAGTTCTACAGGTGTCTTCTGAATTCAGAGTGGTGTGGAGGAGAGAGATCTGGGGGTGAGTTAGGACAGCTGCTTTCCAGTCCTCCTCTGCTATCTATGGGGTCCACACTGTAAAGGAAAGCATTTCCCCGCCCCCCCCAAGCCTTGGTTTAATCTTCCCCATAGTGAAGGAAATAATCCATTTCTTCCATTTCAGGTAGGGTGTATGCCTGTTCAAAAACCTGAAATCGCCTGGAACGCACAGGAATCTTTTCCTGTGAGGACTTCTGGAATGAAACACAAGTGAAGGGACGTCCCCTAAGAAATCCCTGTTATTGATTAACTGCTGGTTAGTGATCATCGTGCAAAATGCACTAAGGAATGGGACCATTGGAAGATTCACAGAATAAGGAGGTGAGGGGACATAGCCCTCTCCTCCACACGCTTCTCGATCCCCTCCCTACTGTTATAGCAAAGTAAGTAAAAACCAAATGTCAGTACCCAGAGTCGCCTGCTAGTTGGGACATTAGAAATCAGCTCAACTAGCTCCTTTTCTTTACAGTTAAAGACAACAGTGTGCATGGAGAAGAAAACTATTGGTCAGTGATAGTTAAAGCTGAGATTCCAGCTCTTGCCGGGGAGTCTGGGAGACTCAGAGCATCCTGGTCAAGAAGGGGTTAAACTTCTTCATCGGAAGAGAAAGGTAGAGAGGCCTGAATATGGACAGTCAGCAAGTAGAGGAAACAAGCTCGTTTCTAGAAACATGCTTTTGCTGATTGCTCTGTTTTACACTGGAGATGAATTGCTCTGGTTCCTCGGATGTTAATTGTAGCCAGAAAAAGGCCAGTACACTGTGATAGCATGATATATTTGGAAAATAACACATGATTTGGAATTTTGCAGGCCTGGAGTCAAATTCAGTTTTAACTATCCATCCTTTCTGAATCCAAATTCTGTCATGAATAACTTGGGGATAATTATATCTGCCTGGATTTGATGAGGATTTAGAGTTAATATATGCAAATTTGCTAACTGGCATCTAATTTATCAACGTGATATGAGGGAAAAGGACGAAAAATTTTGTCCAAATTGCAATACAGATACACTGTAATTGCCAAATTTGCCACATTGAGGGACGCTGCCATACCTATACTGATTTTGTGGACATGCCCACGTGGGGAGAGCAGTGTTCTCAGGACCCGTGGTGGCTGCTGCACCAAGATGAACAATCTCAAGTCTCTGAGTTTCCCTTGGGAACTACAGAACTTGGTGATGCCAGAATTTCCATAGAGGAGTCTTAAAGATGGCAGTTTACTTGGAAATGAGGCTTACGGACTTGCCTTGAAGTTTGCACATATGTTTGCAAATGATTGAAAAAATGTCAATTGTATGTATCAAGGACAGAAGACGTATAGAGCTGGGGGTGGTGAGGTTAGACAAAACTTACCGTATTTCTAGGTGCCCTGACCACTGTGATAGCAAACAAAGAACAAAAGCATCATCCCGACACAGAGGCTCCTGCTAGCTGGGGCGTCAGACATCATCTCAATTAGTTTCTTTTCTTTATGGTTAAAGGCAACAGTGAGCAAGGAGAAGAAAAGCTACTGGCCGAATTTCATCAGGGTCAAGGGATAAATACTTACAAATTCTGAAGTGTGACTTCAGTCTCCCTCAACTCCCATATGTATGCATATGTACACAATCACACACACACACACACACACACACACACACACACTCATTAGAAACACGGCAAAAAAAAAACACATAGCACTCACATATTATTCATTTGGGCTTCTTCCGTGGTGGCTCAGATGGTAAAGAATCTGCCTGTGATGCAGGAGACCTGGGTTCGATCCCTGGGTCAGGAAGATTCCCTGGAGGAGGGCATGGCAACCCACTCCAGTATTCTTGCCTGGAGAATCCCATGGACAGAGGAGCTTGGTGGGCTACAGTCAGTGGGGTCACAAAAGAGTAGGACCTGACTGAGCAACTAACATTTTCATTTTCACTACTAGTACTATTCACTTAGTAAGCATGAGGATAAGGAGTCTCTCCTTGACCAAAGTGTAGTTGGGCTCCTCTGAGCTCTTTTTCAATTATACATGTCCTTCAGAGCCCAGTTTTAGCAAGAATCCTATCATGCTGGTGGTTTAGCCCCAAATCCTTTACCCTCAATCTCTCTCATATCTGACCAAATCCTCATCCTCCACTATCCCCCCAGGAGATGTCTGAGCACTTTGGTCTGCCTTTAGCAAGAATCCTGTTAGGTCAATTTAGAAAAGAGTAGTTTGACCCTCTTAGTAACTGTCCATCTACAGACGGCTGGCCTCCCCCACAAACTCCCCTGTCCTGAACAGTTCTGCTCCTTATCACTAAATTCCCACCTTTTTTATGTTTGTTTGTTTGGGTATATTCACAGTTGAGCCCAATCTCTCTCCCTTACTTCAAAACTGTGTTATAATGATGTCTATACCTGTCACAAGAGTCCTAAGCAAAATCTGACTTCTTGTTTTAACAAGAGTCAGAACAATTTTTTTTCCTACTGAAGAAATAAACTACACTTCAAAGTAAATATGGGCAGAAAATTGAAAGCAGCCACTTTAAATGCAAGTAACTGTGGTGACAAAAAAATAATTATGTTAAATGTAATAATTAATCAAATGTAACAGCAGTAATATAATATTTGCTAATTGCTTTTATGGGAATTCAGAGATAAAATTTACTATTCTTTCTCTGAAAGAGCTCCAGTCCAATATACCACTTAACTGTCAACGTTTAGAGTGGTTTGATACCAATGGCGCTACTTCAGAATGAAAGGGCTGGATTGGCCTATACGCTTAATAGATAAGAGGCCTGGAGTACCTAGGACAGTGCTTTGAGGATCTGTGTCCTTATCTCTAATAAAAAAAAGAGATTGCTCAACCATATAAAAGAATGAAATGGTGCCATTTTCAGAGACGTGAATGGACCTAGAGACTGTTTTACAGAGTGAAGTAAGTCAAAAAGAGAAAAACAAATATCATATATTAATGCGTATATGTGGAATCTAGAAAAATGGGACAGATGAACTTATTTGCAAAGCAGAAATAGAGACACAGATGTAGAGAACAAATGGATGGACAAAATAGGGGGAAGGGAGCTCAGGATGATTTGGGAGATGGGGATTGACATATATATACTGCGTGTGTGTGTGTGTTAGTCGTTCAGTTGTGACCCCGTGGACTGTAGCCTGCCAGCTTCCTCTGTCCATGGAATTCTCCAGGCAAGAATACTGGAGTGGGTAGCCATTCCCTTCTCCAGGGAATCTTTCCAATCAAGGACTCAAACCCTACTATGTATAAAATGGAGCTTCCTGGGTGGTTCAGCGGTAAAGAATATACCTGCCAAGCAGGGGACTCAGTTTTGATCCCTGGGTCAGGAAGATCCTCTGGCGAAGGAAATGTAAGTGACTCTAGTATTCTTGCCTGGGAAAGCCCACTGACAGAGGAGCCTGGTGGGCTGTAGTCCAAGAGGTCGGAGAAAGTTGGACACGATCTAGGGACTAAAAAACAACAGCAAGGAGCAGCAGCTACCTACCAGTTCCTAAGGTGGAATTGAGGCTGGACTACAGCCAGAATGATTGCTCTGGATTTTTTGGTGAAATTCCCTAACTTTTAAATATTGTCAGTTGATGAATTAAAAAAAAATATATATATATATGGAAATGTCCAGCGACGCGGGGACATAGAAAACAACAAGACACCATGCATCTACCTTGTGATCCAAAGGAGCTGGAACAGGATAGAAATTCACCGGCCCAGGTCCAGCCTCACTCAGTTCAGTTCAGTTCACTTCAGTCGCTCAGTCATGTCCGACTCTTTGCGAGCCCATGAATTGCAGCACGCCAGGCCTCCCTGTCCATCACCAACTGCCAGAGTCCACCAAAACCCATGTCCATCAAGTCGGTGATGCCATCCAACCATCTCATCCTTTGTCGTCCCCTTCTCCTCCTGCCCTCAATCTTTCCTAGCATCAGGGTCTTTTCAAATGAGTCAGCTCTTCGTATCAGGTGGCCAAAGTATTGGAGTTTCAGCTTCAGTGTCAGTCCTTCCAATGAACACCCAGGACTGATTTCCTTTAGGATGGACTGGTTGGATCTCCTTGCAGTCCAAGGGACTCTCAAGAGTCTTCTCCAACACCACAGTTCAAAAGCATCAATTCTTCAGTACTCAGCTTTCTTTATAGTCCAATTCTCACATCCATACATGATCACTGGAAAAACCATAGCCTTGACTAGACAGACCTTTGTTGGCAAAGTAATGTCTCTGCTTTTCAATATGCTATCTAGGTTGGTCATAACTTTTCTTCCAAGGAGTAAGTGTCTTTTAATTTCATGGCTGCAATCACCATCTGCAGTGATTTTCGAGCCCAGAAAAATAAAGTCAACCACTGTTTCCACTGTTTCCCTATCAGCCTCACTACCGTATATTAAAATAATTCAGAGTATATATATCCTACTGAAGGTATGTGAAATGCAACCACTCTGGATTTTCAGGGTCACTTTTATTATCCTATATAAACATTTATGTTGACACATTTATTCAGCTAATACATATTTTGTTTTGGTTGAGAACAACTTATGCTCAGAGACTAAAGTTTGTCTTTTCCACTCGCTTATTTAACACAGGCTCGCTGCGGGAATTACAATAATGTCAAAAGCCAAGAGCACACAGGATAATGTTTCTAGTCAACTAAAAAAAAAAGCATTGTCCAGACCAATAACAGATTAATCACACTATTGTTCCAGGCAAGGGGGAAATGAAGAGACTAAAGTGCAAATTTAGTTGAGATGAGCATTTTTCTGAGTTGGTCCCCAGGAGAGTCAGTTTAGCCAACCAAGAACTGGCTTCCAGCTGTCAGAGCAAAAGTGAAAGTCTCTTGTTGCTCGAAAGCGTTGCCCAGGAAAGAAGAATGTGTTGGCAACAAGATGCACAATTTTCATCACTGCCCAACAAGGGGCACTTTGTCCAGGCAACAGCTAGTGCCCCAAGTCTGTTTATTGCTGCAAGCAGTAGCCTTGCCCAGACCAAACACTCTGAAGTCGCTAATCAAACCTCCTGGTATTTAAAGCTTCAGCTTCCCCCAGCCATAGTCACTCCCCTCGTGTGTTTTTATTGGTAAGCTCCTAGCAGCGCTTGTCAATAGCTGAGCTATTGAGTGCTATCGACAGTCACAGATGTCAGTGTCAACATCCTGACACAGCCTTCTCCATGTAAACAACCCACTCTTAGAACAAAACAGCTTCATTCTTAGATCAAAACGAGTGGATCTGAATTTATAGCAGGCTAATACACAATGTGAAAAAGTTGGCTTAAAGCTCAACATTCAGAAAACGAAGATCATGGCATCCAGTCCCATCACTTCATGGGAAATAGATGGGGAAACAGTGGAAATAGTGTCAGACTTTATTTTTTGGGGCTCCAAAGTCACTGCAGATGGTGACTGCAGCCATGAAATGAAAAGACGCTTACTCCTTGGAAGGAAAGTTATGACTAACCTAGATAGCATATTCAAAAGCTGAAACATTACTTTGCCAACAAAGGTTCATTTGGTCAAGGCTATGGTTTTTCCTATGGTCACGTATGGATGTGAGAGTTGGACTGTGAAGAAGGCTGAGCACCGAAGAACTGATGCTTTTGAACTGTGGTGTTGGAGAAGACTCTTGAGAGTCCCTTGGACTGCAAGGAGATCCAACCAGTCTGTTCTGAAGGAGATCAGCCCTGGGATTTCTTTGGAAGGAATGATGTTAAAGCTGAAACTCCCTTACTGTGGCCACCTCATGTGAAGAGTTGACTCATTGGAAAAGACTCTGATGCTGGGAGGGATTGGGGGCAGGAGGAGAAGGGGACGACAGAGGATGAGATGGCTGGATGGCATCACTGACTCGATGGACGTGAGTCTGGGTGAGCTCTGGGAGTTGGTGATGGATAGGGAGGCCTGGTGTGCTGCGATTCATGGGGTCACAAAGAGTCGGACATGACTGAGCGACTGAACTGAACTGAACTGAATACACAATGTATCTATTGGGTCATTGTAGATCTCTGAAAAGAAAACTAGTTCAAGAAGACTGAGATAACACTTGGGTTCTAGTCCTCAGGAGCATATAATCTAAAAAGAAAAGAAAGGCGTGTACAAGTGAAAGCAAATTATAAGAAATAATATGTTCAAGTAATTTAGTGATGACTAACATTGTCCACGGAATTAAATTAACATGTCTTCAAGTTCTGGCTCCTTCTAAGTGTTTATGCCCTTGACAAATACTTATCCTTGGTCTCCCCCATCTAGATGAGATATAGTAATGGAATCTATGTAAAGGGATGTGAGTGTTAAATGAGGTAATACCTGTAAATTTCCTTGTAGTGTCCAGTACCAAGTTGATAACATACGCATAAGCAACAATAGTATTGGTAATAATAATAATAGAAGTGAGAGAGGACAGTTCAAATGTCACAGGCAGCAAATGAGGAGAATCATGTGGGTGGTACAGGTAATATGAACTAGACCCCTTCAAGGTAGGTCCATTGGACTGGCAACACTGGTATATTCTGGGAGCCTATCATAGCTCAGGCTCCACTCCATATGTACTGCATCAGAATCTGTATTTTATTTAACATTTTTTCCTGGGTGATGGGCAATGCACATTGAAGTTCAAGAAGCATTGTACAAGCAGATATCAAAAGAAAAGTGATCAGGGATTCCTAGGTGGCTCAGTGGTAAAGAATGCACTGGTGAATGCAGATGAAAAGGGATCAACGTGTATTAGACATGAACTAAAACATCCAAGATGAGACAGAATCAGACCTTAAGTCACCAAACATCTTGGTCCCCGAACTCCTTTACTCTCTCAAAAATTATTGAAGACCCAGAAACCTTTGTGTGTTTTCTCTGCTTGATGTCTAACAATAGGAGACAGCTGGGTTCTCAAATTCTTCAGCACTTAATCTGTTGTGTTATTTTGGCTGAAGTGCAGGAAGAAAATTTGTCCCTGCACAAATATGTAGCTTGAAAATGTAGTAGTATTTTAATACACTTTTAAGATAATTCTGAATATTCTCTTCTGTAATACCACAAAAATGCTGAAAGTGGTGGTTTCTTAAATGTGTGGAATCTCAAATTTAATGAATCAACCTTGAGAAGACTTGGATAAATCAGTGAGCAAATGTTTTCCAAATGACCGATGCATGCTGTTGCAAATATCAGAAAAGAAGTAGCAAGTCTATGCAGAGTAGACTAATGGATTTTAATGTGCCAGTATGAATATAGACTAATGGATTTTAGTCTATAAAGACTAATGGATTTTTAATGTACCAGTACAAACATTTATTGCACAGTGGTTTTACTCGAGATAACCATTGTATGCATCAGAAGACCTTTTTTGTGTGTACTTCCTATTCAAAATAATGAAAAGAAATATACTTAAGGGTCAAAATGAATGACTTTTGCTGTTTCATCTGGGGCATTGTTAAGTGAAACCGAACACACAACGCTGGGGAATGCAATGAGTACTGGTCCATTTGGGACCACTGCCTTGACTGACATCAGACACTGATGGTTTTACAACTATGCCTTTTGCACCATCAGTGAGAATTTTAACAAAGTGAAAAAAAGCGAAAAAGATCTCAGTCATACTGTAAAAATATGGATGCCCTTGAGAGGATGGCCTTGAGAGGATCTTGGGTAGTGTAGGAGTCTTCAGAGCATATTCTGAGAACCACTAGACTAGAACATTGGAAGACAGGGGCCAGATGAGAGGCTGAGAGGGATGAAGGGCCATATTAGACAAAGGAAATTATTACAGAGGAGAGCTGAAAATAGGGGTAAGCAAACCGCATTCCACCGGTCTGTGTCTTACACAATTCAGAAACAGCTGTTTAGCATGAATCAGCCATAGGTATACCTATGCTTCCTCCCTCTTGAACCTCCCTTCCTCCTCCCTCCCTCCCCACCCACCCCTCTAGGTTGTACAGGGCCCTGGTTTGAGTCCTCTGAGTTCAGTTCAGTCGCCCTGTCGTGTCCGACTCTTTGCAACCCCATGGACTGCAGCACCACTTCCCTGAGTCATAGAGCAAATTCCCATGGGCTGACTATTTTGCATAGGATAGTGTATATGTTTCCATGTTACTTCCTGCATACATCCCACCCCCTTCCTCCTCCCTCTCACGTCCATAAATCCGTTCTCTATGTCTGCATCTCCATTGCTGCCCTACAGACAGTTTTACCAGTACCTTTGATCTTTGTCGATTTTGAATCATGTGAAAATCATATCTATTTTAAAATAACAAACTAAGAATATAAGAAAAAAAAAGAAAAGAGACAGCTGCTCCACCTGCTTCGTTCTGCCCTGAAAACAGAAGCCGACACAGAAGGACAGTTTCCTTTCAGCTTGTCTGTTGAATCAGCCTCAACTTCAACTGGTCTACAGTTTGCTGCTTGAACTTGAAAATCGGGGCAATCGATTTTCAAGTTCAAAACTCAAAGAGAAGACACACGTGGATCAATCTCTTTCACCATTCTACCTGAAGAAATGTTGTTACTGTCTTTTAAAAAAGGAGGGATGACTGCTACTGTAGTTTTATTATTTATATAAACGCTATTTTCTACATAAATTACGCTCCCTACCCTCAGAACCCAAGGGGTTGGGAATACCAATACTAGTTTTTATTTTATATACTTTATAGAAAATGTTCATAGCTTGGAAAATCTAAGGCTTTAGATTTGAGAGTGCAGGCCACCTTAATTTTAAAATGTTTACCAATAATCTTCATGTACTGAGAGGTTTACATTATTGACTACAGGAAGCACGATAAAAGACTAGAAGGCAAATTCCAGTGTCTTGACTTTTTTGTTCCTAAATTTCAGCCGAAGATAGAAGAATTCTGTGAGACAGCAATGAAATGAAAGCTAGATCTCAGAGTGTCGGTTTGTCCTCCAGCCAAGCATCCCCCATTGAATTGATGAGTACCTGTGAGGTCTGTAACTCAGAGATCATCCAACAGGTAAAGATATACCAGTCTAGGATCTGAGGATGCCTGGGAATCTCTTGCCCTCTTGGGTCATGGTCATCTCAGACCATTCCAATCTGGTCCAACCCTACAGGGCCTAGATGTGGTACCTTCTTGATCTGGTGCCTCTTCTACCACCAAAACTCTGCAACTCAAGCTGATGTGGCTATCTGATTTCCCTATGTGATTGGTCCTGGCCCAATAGCTCCAGGAGATAGTGTGTAACTCAGAGAGACGAACACTGAAGCGCCTTCTTATCCGGATGGGGCTTTCACAGCTTGTGTCTGGAATCGCTCTCATTTTCTCTGCATTAGACTTTACGAGATGCTTGGCTGCCTAAAATCATTAGTGGAAATAACTCATTGAGGATATCGGAGCTAACACAGCTGAACATACCATTAGAGTCTTGTTCAAAATCCTGCTCTGTGTGCTTTTTCTTTCCTAACCTGACTTAGGTGCTCTGTATTCAGAGCCAAGTACAACAACTTTTTTCAGTTTACAAAATCAATGCTTATGTATCTTAGAGATTTTGTAAAATTACAAAACAAATGAGGAAAAGTAAAAGTGACTCATACTGCTGGCCATAAAAATTATTCAAAACTCGGAAGCATATCAACCTGCCTGACTTCGGGCTCTACTACAAAGCCACAGTCATCAAGACAGTATGGTACTGGCACAAAGACAGAAATATAGATCAATGGAACAAAATAGAAAGCCCAGAGATAAATCCATGCACATATGGACACCTTTTCTTTGACAAAGGAGGCAAGAATATACAATAGATTAAAGACAATCTCTTTAACAAGTGGTGCTGGGAAAACTGGTCAACCACTTATAAAAGAATGAAACTAGAGCACTTTCTAACACCATACACAAAAATAAACTCAAAATGGATTAAAGATCTAAACGTAAGACCAGAAACTATAAAACTCCTAGAGGAGAACATAGGCAAAACACTCTCTGACATACATCACAGCAGGATCCTCTATGACCCACCTTCCAGAATATTGGAAATAAAAGCAAAAGTAAATAAATGGGACCTAACTAAACTTAAAAGCTTCTGCACAACAAAGGAAACTCTAAGCAAGGTGAAAAGGCAGCCTTCAGAATGGGAGAAAATAATAGCAAATGAAGCAACTGACAAACAACTAATCTCAAAAATATACAAGCAACTCCTACAGCTCAATTCCAGAAAAATAAATGACCCAATCGAAAAATGGGCCAAAAAAAAAAAAAAAGGGCCAAAGAACTAAATAGACATTTCTCCAAAGAAGACATACAGATGGCTAACAAACACATGAAAAGATGTTCAACATCACTCATTATCAGAGAAATGCAAAACAAAACCACTATGAGGTACCATTTCATGCCAGTCAGAATGGCTGCAATCCAAACGTCTACAAGCAATAAATGCTGGAGAGGGTGTGGAGAAAAGGGAACCCTCTTACACTGTTGGTGGGAATGCAAACTAGTACAGCCACTATGGAGAACAGTGTGGAGATTCCTTAAAAAACTGGAAATAGAACTGCCTTATGACCCAGCAATCCCACTGCTGGGCATACACACTGAGGAAACCAGAAGGGAAAGAGACACGTGTACCCCAATGTTCATCACAGCACTGTTTATAATAGCCAGGACATGGAAGCAACCTAGATGTCCATCAGCAGATGAATGGATAAGAAAGCTCTAGTACATATACACAATGGAGTATTACTCAGCCATTAAAAAGAATACATTTGAATCAGTTCTAATGAGGTGGATGAAACTGGAGCCTATTATACAGAGTGAAGTAAGCCGGAAAGAAAAACACCAATACAGTATACTAACACATATATATGGAATTTAGAAAGATGGTAACAATAACCCTGTATACGAGACAGAAAAAGAGACACAGATGTATAGAACAGTCTTTTGGACTCTATGGGAGAGGGCGAGGGTGGGATAATTTGGGAGAATAGCATTGAAATATGTATAATATCATATATGAAATGAGTCACCAGTCCAGGTTCGATGCATGATACTGGATACCTGGGGCTGGTGCACTGGGACGACCCAGAGGGATGGTATGGGGAGGTAGGAGGGAGGAGGGTTCAGGATGGGGAACACATGTATACCTGTGGTGGATTCATTTTGATATACGGCAAAACCAATACAATACTGTAAAGTTAAAAAATAAAATTGAATTAAAAACAAAAACAAAAACAAACAAAAAAAATATACATGTCATGTCCTTTCACATCATAGGAGGACAAAAAACAACCCAAGGCCTATCTAGAATCAAGAAAAATACAATGTGAAACACAAGTGCAAACTGCAAAATTTTAAGTGTCCTACTAGCTATATTAAAAACATAAAAATAAACAGTTAATTTTATAATTAATTGAATCCAATATACCAAGAAATATTTTCAATTTAATGTGTAGTTGGTGTAAGAAATTATTTATGAGATATTTCATATGATTTTATTGCACTCAGTCATTGAGATCTGGTGTGTATTTTACACTCACAGCACATCTCATTGTGGACTAGTTCTAACGCCATGTGTGGCTCGTGGCTACCATCTTGAATAGCACAGATCTGGGGAAAAATACTTTGTTCAGCTCACTGTTTCAGTTCAGTTCATTTCAGTCGCTCAGTTGTATCTGACTCTTTGTGACCCCAAGGACTGCTGCATGCCAGGCTTCCCCATCCATCACCAAGTCCTGAAGCCTACTCAAACTTATGTCCATCCCGTCGGTGATGCCATCCAACCATCTCATCCTCTGTTGTTCCCTTCTCCTCCTGCCTTCAATCTTTCCCAGCATCAGGGTCTTTCCCAATGAGTTGCTTCTTTACATCAGGTGGCCAAAGTATTGGAGTTTCAGCTTCAGCATCAGTAGTTCCAATGAATATTCAGTAAGTATTCAATGAATATTTACTCTTAATTAAATTCCCAGTCTTAATAAAGCCACATGTTAACTTATAGATTTGTGTCCAGTAGAGGTCTCAATAATTTCTGTCTAGTAAGAAAGATAAAGTCATTCATATCTTATGCTGTAGAATATTACCCAATTTTGTGTCTACTCCAGCATTTATATCCTAGCATTTTATAGTTAAATTGACTATAAGCATCTCAATTCAGTTCAGTTCAGTCACTCAGTTATGTCCGACTCTTTGTGACCCCATGAACTGCAGCACACCAGGCCTCCCTGTCCATCACCATCTCCCAGAGTTCACTCAAACTCATGTCCTTCGAGTTCGTGATGCCATCCAGCCATCTCATCCTCTGTCGTCCCCTCTTCCTCCTTACCCCAATCCCTCCCAGCATCAGAGTCTTTTCCAATGAGTCAATTCTTCCCATGAGGCAGCCAAAGTACTGGAGTTTCAGCTTTAGCATCATTCCTTCCAAAGAACTCCCAGGGCTGATCTCCTTCAGAATGGACTGGTTGGATCTCCTTGCAGTCCAAGGGACTCTCAAGAGTCTTCTCCAACACCACAGTTCAAAAGCATCAATTCTTGGGTGCTCAGCTTTCTTCACAGTCCAACTCTCACATCCCATACATAACCACTGAAAAAACCATTGCCTTGACTAGACGGACCTTTGTTGGCAAAGTAATGTCTCTGCTTTTGAATATGCTATCTAGGTTGGTCATAACTTTCCTTCCAAGGAGTAAGCGTCTTTTAATTTCATGGCTGCAATCACCATCTGCAGTGGTTTTGGAGCCCCCAAAAATAAAGTCTGACACTGTTTCCCCATCTATTTCCCATGAAGTGATGGGACTGGATGCCATGATCTTCGTTTTCTGAATGTTGAGCTTTAAGCCAACTTTTTCACTCTCCTCTTTCACTTTCATCAAGAGGCTTTTTAGTTCCTCTTCACTTTCTGTAAGGGTGGTGTCATCTGCATATCTGAGGTTATTGGTATTTCTCCCAGCAATCTTGATTCCAGCTTGTGCTTCTTCCAGCCCAGCGTTTCTCATGATGTACTGTGCCTAGAAGTTAAATAAGCAGGGTGACAATATACAGCCTTGACGAACTCCTTTTCCTATTTGGAACCAGTGTGTTGTTCCATGTCCAGTTCTAACTGTTGCTTTCTGACCTGCATATAGGTTTCTCAAGAGGCAGGTCAGGTGGTCTGGTATTCCCATCTCTTTCAGAATTTTCCACAGTTTATTGTGATCCACACAGTCAAAGGCTTTGGCATAGTCAATACAGCAGAAATAGATGTTTTCCTGGAACTCTCTTGCTTTCTCCTTACATACTCTTTGAATTAGTCTTACTGGTTCCCTCGTCACTTAATAAATTGAACAAAATGTTGGACATGTGCTCATTTTATACTTTCATGAGTCATGGATTTTACCTTGTTGAAGATTGTATGTTAGCACTTCTATGACCCAGAACTGCTATCAACATATAGCTGTATTTTATTCTTTCTCTATAGAACCAAGCATGTACATTTCACACATGGAGCTCCATCATTTCAGTCCCACCTATATAAACATTGAAAACACTGCACTAAGTGAACTCATATATATTTTTACTTATTTTTATTTGTTTCTCCAGTTTTATTGATATATAATTTACATATGTATATATTTATATATGTCACTGTATATGTTTAAGGTGTACTGTATAATGATTTGACTTACAATGGAAGTTTGGTGAGCATTATGTCATAAAGATACAAAATACAAAACAAGAAAGAAAACATATCTTCCTTGTGACGAGGACTCAAGATTTACTCTCAATGTTCAAATATAACATATAACAATGTTAATTACATTAATTGTTGTGTTAATAAACTGTTGACTTAAAAAATAAACAACACGAGAGTTGCACACTAAGTTTTATTTGGGGCAAATAAAGGAGAGTTGTCCTGGAGCTTGTGCGCATACTAAATTGCTCAGTCATGTCTGACTCTGCGACACCCTGGACTTTAGCCAACCAGGCTCCTCTGTCCATGGGATTCTCCAACAAGAATACCGGAGTGGGTTGTCGTGCCCTCCTCCAGGGCAGCCCTGGAGATAGCACCTCAATAGTTTTGAGAAACTGCTTCAAAGAGGTAGGGCGGAGAATAGTATACATGTGATTTTGGTGAAGAGAGAGTACATGCAAAATCAAGCACATATTTTTCCAGAAAGTCTCTGCTGGTCTAGTAAAGCTTTTGCTAGTCATGAGGAACAGTCATCACCATGAAGGCTTTTGGTGCTTTTCTAGATATGAGGAAATACAAGAATTGGACTCATAAAATCAGTTCCTGAACATATCTATCTGAAGACCTGCCCTGATAGTTTTTCCCCAAGCACAGAGTGCCTCATTTCTTCTCTCCACCCTGAACTCCTTTCAGAGGGTGTTGAAAGTCAGTAACTGCAGCAGGACCTGATTTAATCCTCGTAGAGGCAGATGGCAAGTGCCCACAGTAAGTGCCAACTTGTGATTGATAATGCCGACTACTTATTTATCTTATGACTGAAGTTTGTTCTTTTTGACGACATTCATTCAGTTCTATCTCTATCCTCTCGCCACTTCTGCTAACCACAAATCTGATCTCCTTTTTCCACCACTTTGTTTAAAGTCTTAATATAATTGACCTACATCACTACATTAGCTCCTGAGGCCCAGTATGGTGATTTGATATTTCTGTACATTACAGAATCATATGTATATATACTTTGCTTGTCTAAAATGAAAGTTTCTTGAGAACCACTATCATGTGAGTACCAAATTGCCCTTCTGAATGTTTTATCACATTCTTATTACCAGATTATGAAAGTGCTCAATTTCTTGTTGTCTAGAAGACTCCTCAAAAGAACTGATAATATCACTCTCCTTTTTTAGAATTTAGATTTATTTTATCTTATTAAAGACAATAAAATGTTCACAACAGTGACTAAAGTGTCCATAATAGTGATAGCAAAGAGAGCTTTGTGTGTTTTATGTCTAACTTAGGAACAATATTATCAATATTCTTATCATAAGGTAAGATGGTCGCTATTGTCTTCAATTTATTTATTTTGCCTACACCACATGGCATCCTGTATCTTAGTTCCCCAACCAGAGATCGAAACTGTGCCCTCTGCAGTGGAAGCTCTGCCAAGGAAATCACTTAACTTACCTTTTAAATCAGATTAAGAACTTATTTCTCTACTCCTATTTTACCTATTAAAATAAAATATGGAATAAAATTGGAACTGCTGCAAATGCATTTTTCCTTTGTTCTCCTAATATTATAAATTATATTCTAGTTATTCTAACATTTAATTAGCCATCTGTTTTTAGATTAAGACTTACTTGACAAAGTATATTCTTCTTCTAATATGCTGATATACTGATATACTCTAATACATTGAAGAATTTGACTAGCTATAATTTTTTAGTAACTTGGCATCTATATTCATAAGTAACATTGATCTACCATTTTATCTTTAAAGCAATTTAATCAGATTTTAATATCAGAGTCTTACTAATTTATTAAAGTGAAATTAAACACCTTTCACCATTTTGAATCATTATGAAAAGTGTGAAAGTGTTAGTGGCTCAGTTTTGTCCAGCTCTTTGCAACCCCATGAACTGTAGCCTGCCAGGTTCCTCTGTCCCTGGAATTCTCCAGGCAAGAATACTGGAGTGGGTAGCCATTTCCTTCTCCAAGGGATTTTCCCAGCCCAGAGATTGAACCTGGGTCTTCTGCATTGCAGACAGATTCTTTACCATATGAGCCACCAGGGAAGCTCACACATCCTTAGGCATCATTGAATGGTAACAGATAATGGTAGGAGTTATCTATTCCTTCAACTTTTGAAATAACTATCCAATAAAGCCTACTGGCATCTTTCCTAGAGGTTATTCTTTCATAAATTTCTAAAATTTCTTTCATAGTCTTGGGCTACTCCAATTTCTTTCCTCGACCTTCTCTGCATTTAAAAAGCCTTAAATGAGTTAAATTTCACTAAGATTTCAAATTTAATTACTAAGATCTTATATATATATATATGGGAAACTATTTATATATGTATATCTGTATAAATGTGAAAACATCTAAATATATATTTATATCTTCTTCCTTCTTTTCGTAATTAAATAAGCCAGAGATTCATCAATTGTATTTGTTAGAGCATCCACTTTTTGTTAGAATAGGTCAATTATTAGATTTTCTCTGGTTTCATTTTCTTTAACCTTATATTTTATATTGGAGTATAGTCAATTAACAATGCTGTGATAGTGTTAGGCGGACAGCAAAGGGACTCAGCCATACATACACACATATCCATTCTCCCCTAAACTCCCTTCCCGCTTTTCATCAGAATAGATGCATTTTTAAGCTCTCTCTGGCTTTCCCCTTTTGATTATTTTTCCTTCTGAGGGCAATAAGAAGTCACTGAGGAATTTTTAACAGGGTAGTGGCCTCTGAGGAGGTTCGAGCCTTTGAAAGAGCGTGCTGCCCACGTGGGTGGGGGTGCTTCGGAACTGGAGGGAGGGACACAGATCACAGATTGAACTCAAACCCACTGCAACCTCCAAGTCCAGCTTTTGGGCCAGAGAGACTCAGGGACAGGACCAGAAGGAGAACTGACTCACTCCAATGTAATACACTTCCCTGGTGGGTGGCTGAGCTGTGGGGGGCAACAATGCCAAGAGCCTTTTGCCCGAATCAGGCCCAGCTCCATTCCTTGGATATGCACAACACAACTGGCGCTTTTCTGAATCAGATGAAGCAAGCATAGCGACTTGTAGAGATAGGAGCCTTGCCAAGATCTAGGATTAAGAGGCTTAACCCCTCCAACTCACCATCAGGTGTTGGAATGTGGACACAAGACTGTCACCAAAGGTCACAGAATCCGTGCATGTGTGATTCCAAGGAGACTATGCACTTGAAGGGCATTGATTAGAATTGTGCTGGGCTGTCTGGGAATCTACATAGGACTCCAAGCTCATTAAGCAGCTAAAGATAGGAAAAGAAACCTGTCCACATTAATGGGGATAACTGAGTGAGAGTCTGGGAGAAGCTGTAGATCATAAAGTGTCAAGGAGTCCCGGGCACCCTCCAGGGGCAAGGTGCTACCAGAGAGAAACTAATGGACACTTCAGCTGCCATGATGATGAGATTTCTATTGAAATCTAAGCCCTAGGTTTGGACCAGGAAAAAGGCTGACTTAGTAAACCTGGTTGAAAAGGACTTGAATGATTACAGTTGAGAGGGAAGATGGGAGATATTACTTCTAAGGGTCATATTCCCACTTCTATAAGCCACATGCCTTCTTTTCCTTCCTCCTTTCTCTGTTTCTCTCCTTCCCTTCTTCACACCTCCTCTCCCATCCATCCCCCTTTCTCCACATCTTCCTCTGACCTCTACTGTCCCAAACTCTATGGTGGTCTCTTCGCACTAATAGTTCAGTTCAGTTCAGTCGCTCAGTCATGTCCGACTCTTTGCAACCCCATGAATTGCAGCATGCCAGGCCTCCCTGTCCATCACCAACTCCCGGAGCACAAATAGTACGAATTATCTATTCCTTCAACTTTTGAAATCACTCTCTATTAAAGCCTGCTGGCTTGGAAAATCCCATGGATGGAGGAGCCTGGTAGGCTGCAGTCTATGGGGTCGCTAAGAGTCAGATTCGACTGAATGACTTCACTTTCACTTTTCACTTTCAGGCATTGGAGAAGGAAATGGCAACCCACTCTAGTGTTCTTGCCTGGAGAATCCCAGGGATGGGGGAGCCTGGTGGGCTGCTGTCTATGGGTCCCACAGAGTTGGACATGACTAAAGTGTCTTAGCAGCAGCAGGCATCTTTCTTAGACGTTATTCTTTCATAAACTTCCAAAATTGCTTTCACTTTTTTGGCCAATTCCAATTTTTTTTCTCTCTCTACTTGAGTCATTTAAAAAGCTTTAAATGTAGTAAAATTTCATTAAGCTTTCTAATTTGAGTACTGAGATCATGCATATATATCTAAAACTATATAATTATATATGTGTATCTGTATGGATATGAAAACATCTGTGTAAATATATACCTTCTTTCTTACGTTCTAAATTAAATTAGCCAGAGATTGATCAATTTTATTTGTTAGAACAGACACTTTTCATGAGAATAGATCACCTTTCAAATTTTCTCTGGTTTCATCTTCTTGATTATTTTTTCCTCCTGAGGGCAATAAGAAGTCACAGGAATTTCAAGCAAGCTCAAGCTCTGGGTACCACCTGGTGGGCAGGAGCACTGAGCTGATGGGGTCCTCGCTCACAGGCAAGGCTGCCTGGAGATTTGTTTCAAGACATTGATGGGCCACAGAACAAATGGCATCTGCTGCTGAGAAGAAATGAAAGCCATTGATGAGTGGAGCAGCACCACACAGAATCCTCTTGTTGAACAAGGGAACGGCTGGGAAACTGGGACCTATCACCGCATCGCCTGCGATCCCAAAGCAGCTGGCTGTACAGCTGCGGGGGAAGCTGGCACTTTCCACCCGGCTGCTGCGGAAGACCACACTCAGGTGTTGGGGGAAATCCAACCAGGCAGGAAACAGCTTGACCAGGAGGCAAGCTCTTTCTGCATATCAAAGTGGGGCCGCTAAGTGAAAAAGCTAGGAAGGGACAGTGTGCAGGGCAGGGGACTAGATCAACCAAATTCGCTGTGGTGAGATCAAAAACAGGATGCGAATAGGATGTGACAACTCTTCCCATTAAAACAGGACCCTTGTCAAGTAAAATAACCCTCATGAATTGGCTGAAAAGCCCACAGCGGGGCAGCCGACCTCTTGGTCATTTGGCAGTCACAGAAGCTAAAAACTAGCTCCAATTAAATTCTAAAACAGGACAAAAAGCACTGTGAGTAACCAACATTATTATTTCTCTGAGGCAAAGGCATGTATTTTTCCCTTCAGTGACCTTGGAACAATGGATTGCTGAGTTCCCTCTGCAGAAGAGAAACTGTGAGGCTTCAAACTTGGGTGCAGACCTCCAGTGGAGGGTGGGAAGTGTGAGTTTCTTGACCACAAGCATCAGTCTGTCTGGGGTGGAGGGAAAAGGGCAGGAAGCTGAGTTTGAGGATCAATTTCCTCACAGATTCGCTCCATGGCTTTGGTCTAATAAATCACCCTAAGATAATCTTGTTTGTGTAAAGTCATAATAATAGGACTTCCCTGTAGTTCAAATGGTAAAGAATCTACCTGCAATGCAGGAGACCTGGGTTTGATCTCTGGGTCAGGAAGATCCTCTGAAAAAGGGAATGGCAACCCACTCCAGTATTGTTGCCTGGAGAATCCGATGGACAGAGGAGCCTGATCAGCTACAGTCCATGGGGTCACAAAGAGTCAGACAGGATTAATAATTATATACATCTCATAAGGCTGATGTGAGGATTCATTGGAAAGTAATGTATGTTAAAGCACTCAGTACAGTGTCTGGGCTATTTCAGACAGTCAGTTCAGTGCAGTTCAGCTGCTCAGTCGTGTCCGACTCCTTGTGACCCCATGGACTGCAGCATGCCAGGCCTCCCTGTCCATCACTACTTTCTATAGCCTGCTCAAACTTATGTCCATCAAGTCGGAGATGCCATCCAACCATCTCATCCTCTGTTGTCCCCTTCTCCCCTTGCCTTCAATCTTTCCCAGCATCAGGGTCTTTTCCAATGAGTCAGTTCTTTGCCTCAGGTGGCCAAAGGTTCAGCTTTTGCATCAGTCCTTCCAATGAATATTCAGGAATGATTTCTTTTAGTGTTGACTAGTTTGATCTCCTTGTAGTCCAAGGGACTCTTAACAGTCTTCTCCAACACCACAGTTCAAAGGCATCAGTTCTTTGGCACTCAGCTTTCTTTACGGTCCAACTCTCACATCCATACATAACTACCGGAAAAACCAGTAGTTTTGACTAAGTAGCTTTGACTAAGGCAGACCTTTGTTGGCAAAGTAATGTCTCTGCTTTTGAATATACTGTCTAGGTTGGTCACAGCTTTTCTTCTAAGGAGCAAGTGTCTTTTAATTTCATGGTTGTAGTCACCATCTGCAGTGATTTTGGAGCCCAAGAAAATGAAGTCTGTCACTGTTTCCATTGTTTCCCCATCTATTTCCCATGAAGTGATGGGACCGGATGCCATGATCTTAGTTTTCTGAATGTTGAGTTTTAAGCCAGCTTTTTCACTCTCCTCTTTCACTTTCATCAAGAGCCTCTTTAGTTCTTCTTTGCTTTCGGCCATAAGGGTGGTGTCATTTGCATGTCTGAGATTACTGATATTTCTCCCAGCAGCTTGATTCCAACTTGTGCTTCATCCAGCCTGGCATTTCCCATAATGTACTCTGCATGTAAATTATATAAGCAAGGTGACATTATACAGCCTTGACATACTCCTTTCCCAATTTGGAACAGTCCGTTGTTCCCATGTTTGGTTCTAACTGTTGCTTCTTGACCTACATACAGATTTCTCAGGAGGCAGGTAAGGTGGTCTGGTATTCCCATCTCTTTCAGAATTTTCCAGTTTGTTTGAATCCACACAGTCAGAGGCTTTGGCATAGTCAATAAAGCAGAAATAGATGCTTTTATGGAACTCCCTTTCTTTTTTGATGATCCAGAGGATGTTGGCAATTTGATATCTGGTTCCTCTGCCGTCTCTAAATCCAGCTTGAACATCTGGAAGTTCTCAGTTCATGTACTGTTGAAGCCTCTCTTGGAGAATTTTGAGCATTACTTTGCTAGTGTGTGAGATGAGTGCAATTGTGTGGTAGTTTGAGCATTCTTTGGCATTGCCTTTCTTTGAGATTGGAATGAAATTCAGAGAGTTAGCAAACATGAATTCTTTTCATCTTATTTATTAAAAAATCTCCATATTCTCAGAAACTAACATAGCACTTGAATAAGTTTGTATTCAGTACAGGAATGTATGGCTTAGTGTATTGGGCAACATGATAGTTTCCAATAAGAAATCAGGACATTCTGTTAAAAAAAAAAAAGAAATCATTGCAGTTTCTGGATATATTGCATTTATTTAGTTCAGTAAGACAGCAAGAGTGCACAATTATAGCTCATTTATACACTCAAAACTGCATCTTGGTTGTTGACTTTGTATTATTTACTGGGCCAGGCCCTGGGGATAAGGCAGTGACAAAGATAAACGTGCTCCTTATCCATGTCACTCAGGATGCTTTTGATAACATGTAACAGAACACCCGGGCTTCCCAGGTGGTACTAGTGGTAAAGAACACATCTGCCAATGCAGGAGATGTAAGAGACTTGGGTTCCATCCCTGGGTTGGGAAGATCCCCTGAAGGAGGGCATGGCAACCCCCTCTGCTATTCTTTCCTGGAGAGTCTCACAGACAGAGGAGCCTGGTGGACTACCGTCCATGGGGTCGCAAAGAGTTGGACACAACTGAAGTGACTTAGCATGCACACATGCACAACACAACTTCCAGCTCAAAGCAACTTACATAATAAAAAGGATTATTGCCTTGTGTGACCAGCAAAGCTGAAGGCAAGCCAACTTCATGGATAGTTTGACCCATCAGCACTTTGAGACTCTAGGTCTTGCCATCTCTGCTCTGACTTCTGCAGTATCTGCCGTATGATAAGGCTGCTCGCTGTCAAGGTTGTAAGGTGGCCACCAAGGTTACATGCTTTCTCTTCCATATGAAGAAATCCCCATGTTCTTGGGGCTCCCAGTCAATCTCCCCTTGTGTCTCATTGGTCTTGATGGGGTCATACTCACCCCTGAATATGCAATAGATGGGATTGCCTTGATTAGTTGAGGCCAGAGCCACACGCCCTACTCTGGAGCAAGTGTCTATATATTGAGGGCAAGGACCGGTAATACTCAATAAACTGAGGAGGGAAGGGAGAGAAAAGGGGGTCACGTAGCTTCTGGTCAGTATTAGCAACTTTGGAAAGTACACAGTTTAAGAAACAAAAAAAAAAATATCGTGCTGCATTCCTGGGGAGAAAAGTGTCTCAAGAATGAATAATGTCATTTCACATTTAATTATGGAGTCATTTAGTAAATTGAATAGCTAATATATTCAATAAATGGTGCTAAGCACTCTCAGGCACACAGAAAAAATGTGCAATTAAAGCCACTGTCATTAAGAAGTCAATGGCACAATAGACAAAATATTTTACTCACATATAAGGTGACAAATAGAAAAACGGGGCCATGTGGTGAATGTCCAGTGAATTTAGCAGACATTCAATTTTGTACAAGTGTGGGTTTCAAACTTAAGATGACTTAAGAATCACCAAGGGTGCTTGTTATAAATGGAGATTTTTAACCCAGAAATTCTAACTCAGTGATTTGAGATGGAGCCCAGGAACCTGCTTTTTGTTTTTTTTCACTATATGAAACATTTCAGTGATGCAGTACAAAAGGGTTACTGTGGTTAGACAGCTCTGCGAAGGAAGCAACGGGAGTCATAGAACAGTTTCGTGAAGCGAATGTCAAGAGTTCTCAGGATTCTATGAAGAGGATGTAGATCTTGGTTTCTTTATTATTCCTTGCAGGGCACCCATCACTTAGAGCAGTGCCTCCTCTAGGGCAGATACTTGCAATAGAATGGAATGGGATGTATGAGTTTACTGTATTTTTGAGGCAGGAATGGAACAGAGATATAGCAAAAGCAAGGAGATGAGTTGATTGTGTTAGATAGAATAGGAAATAGGAGTCTAGAATGGCAGTGGCTAAAAGACAAGGAAGGGGAAAGCCCGCAAAAATAGAACAAAGGAAGGTCCAAGGACTGGAGTGAGAACCTCAGGTAGAACAAACAGTTCTACCCCACTTCTGCCCCAATTTACCTAGGGCAGGCCCGGTGGGGAGGAAAAAACATATAAAAAGAGGAACCAAAGGGAAAGGGGTCTTTCTCTCTCTCTTCCCCCTGAGCACTGGGGCGCTCTTCTCTTTTCATCTTTGGGTCGACATGCCCTCATGCCTCGAGAATGGATTTTCCTGCTATTTTCTAAATAAAGTAGAGCTGTAACACAGAGCGGTAACACTGATTTGTCTAAGAGCTATAACACGATCTGTTCGAGACCTGAGAGCTATAACATGGTCCGTCCAAGACCTGAGAGCTGTGACACGCCGAGGACTTTAATGTCCATCACTCCAAATCTTTGTTGTGACGAGACAGAACCGAGGAGCATACACTCACCTGACAATTGCATAAAATGATACAGAATCGGTCTAGAAGGCATTAAAAGAATGGAAGAAATTGCTACCCCAAAGCTCTTCAACACGTTGTAGTTACTCAGTGGATAATTTATACTCCATAGAAAAGCTGGCAGAATGTTTCAGTTTCTTTAAAGAGAGTGTGAATGAGTAAGAAAAAGAAACCCAGAATCCCCCAGCACGTTACTGTATTTCACTCTTTGTTGGTGTACAACAGAGGAAAGAGCGTTAGACTGGAAGACAGGACTCCTGGGTTCCAGCATCAGCTTTGCTTCTCAGCAGCTGTGTGACCTCTGGGAAGACCCCTGCCTTCTTCGGAGCTGTTTCCTCATTGGTAAAATGAGGAGGCTGAACCAGATAATCTACGTTCTTTGTCACTATCACTGCCTGCACTTTGATAACCATATTGTAAATTTAATTTACTGTTTAAACTGTTAAAATGGCTATGGCAAAAAACAAAAAGCATATTGTATTCAGTGTAGGAGTAATGGTGTGCTTTCTAATTATCTGCCCAAGCAATGTAACCATAGTTAAATTTATGATGAGAATAGCACATCCAATTGGGGTGATCAGGTTGTAGTAAATTAAAACTTACAGCTGCCCTTTGTATTAAGTTAAAGGCACCCTTCTGCCACCAGCAACAGAAGTCTTATCAGCATATGAATGAAGTGCATTAACACAACAAAAGTTGTGTCACATAATGTCAAAGTCCTGTGTTACACGGCTAACCTTGTAAACACTGTGCTTATATCTAAGGAGAAATTCATGTTTATTGTCTCTGGCGCTGGCCCAGCTTCTCCTCTATCTGTTGCTGAATTCAAAGGCATGGAGTACAAGATCAGAGATATATAATATTTTCTTTTTCATTAGGGCTGCAGGCACCCCTTGTTGGCATAGATGTGTTACACCCCAGTCAAGGCCAACTGAACATGTAAATTTCTAGACCAACCTGTTGGTCATTTGAAGGTCAGAGTTTCCTTACAGAGAGATTATTCTCCTTTCAAAATATTAATAGAAAGTTAACAGAGGATTTTATTAGAAGCAACTTCCTAAGTGTATTTTAAACACAATTTAATATCTAGAAAGTTTATATCCAAATTTTCAGAGAGATGGTGTTACCTGAATAACCATCAGGGCTAGCTTTTTGAGTCCCTACAAGCTAGCAGGACCTGTGCTAATAATGTTACTAAAGTTTTTTATTTTCTTTCTAGGGAACCAGCAGGATAGGTACCGTCTCCTATATATAGCTGATGCTCAAGGACTATGTCATTTGTCCAAGGTCAAATACAAATAAGGATTCAAAACTGCATCCATTTGACTTCAACATGCATCATTCCACTAAAAACTGGTTCTTAAAAAAAAATAGAATCCATACCATCCCCTGTAACTAAAGGTATGATGGCCTGGAAAATTTCATAACAAAGATTTCTGATATTTTGACGGAAATTTTAAAAAATAACTAACATTTTATATTTTGAATGTTTCTATAATGCTGAATAAAACATGTAAAATGTACTAATTCAATTAAATTATTTAAAGGTATAGTTATACCTTTAAATTATTTTAATGTCTATACAGTAAAATCATTCTAAATGAAACTCTGCATTACTGACTCTGCACTGGACAAGATTTTACTTTTTCAAAGTGGCATGGATTAAATAAATGGTTTGATCATTTAGTTGCAGACCTATCAGTTCAGTTCAGTTCAGTCGCTCAGTCGTGTCCGACTCTTTGCAACCCCATGAATCGCAGCACGCCAGGCCTCCCTGTCCATCACCAACTCCCAGAGTTCACTGAGACTCACGTCCATCGAGTCAGTGATGCCATCCAGCCATCTCATCCTCTGTTGTCCCCTTCTTCTCTTGCCCCCAACCCCTCCCAGCATCAGAGTCTTTTCCAATGAGTCAACTCTTCACATGAGGTGGCCAAAGTACTGGAGTTTCAGCTTTAGCATCATTCCTTCCAAAGAAATCCCAGGGCTGATCTCCTTCACAGGCAAAAAAAAAGACAGAAAGAAAGAAATGTGAATTATGCCAATCTACAGTTCTTCTCCACAGTCTTCGAATCCAGAGTTTTGAAAAGTTTTCTCCTTTTTTTTTTATTATTGTTCAAGTGAATTTAATTGCTATTGTTCTTAAGAGCTTCTTCCTAATGAATGGAAAAAAGACAAAACATTTTTACCATTTTTTTAGATTTCACATGTAAGTGATACCATATGATATTTGTCTTTTTCTGTCTGACTTCACTCAATGTGATAATCTCTAGGTCCATTCATGTTGCTTCAAATGACATTATTTCATTTTTTTTTTAATGGATAGGGGCCCACTATATAGCACAGGGAGCTCTTTTCAATACTCTGTAGTAACCTAAATGGGAAAAGAATCTAGAAATGAGTGGATTCATGTAATATGTGTATAACTGACTCAGCTCACTGTACAGCAGAAACACAATGTTGTAAATCGACTATAGTCCAATAAAGTTTAAAACAATATTTTATATATACTAAACTATGTTTAGTACCAGAAAAAAAAAAAGAATGAAAAGACTGTCTTCATCACTTCCTCTCATTTCAAACAGAAATGGTTTCCAGAAGTTAAGTTTTTAAAAATAAATTTATGATAAATTCCTTAGGTTAAAACAAAAAGTAACTCAGGAAAATATTCATGTGCTTTACAGAAAATAATTTTAATGGATTTGAGAGTGAGTGGTATCCCCAAATCCTTTTGGGCAGTTATGAGCTGTACAAGACAAGTACACGGTGTCCCTCTAAAAATCTACACACGACAGGGGTGCCCTGTGTAACCGTAAAGGTATTACAGAAGTGCTGGTTTGTGACTTCAAGACTAGGTTGTAAGAAACTTTGTTGCTCTGCATTCCTCTTTCTACCATTATGTAGCCCATGGAAAGCCAGTGGCCTTGTTGTGAGACCCACAAGATACCCTCTGCAGACGTTTGAGTAGCGAGGAGCTGAGGTCTCCCGCTTGTTGCCAAGGAGTGTGCCGTCTTGGAGGCAGATCCTCTAACCCCAGTTAAACTATCAGATAGTTGTAGCCTCCGCCTACATCTTGGCTGCAGTCTCTTGAAAGATTTGGATCCAGAACCAACTAGTGTAGCTGCTTCCAATTTTTGGACCTATTAAAACTTGCATAAGATAAACTTATTAGTGTTATTTAAGCCAGTAAGTTTTAGATAGCTGATTTTTTCAAGCTGCTGCAAATTTCCTGATTCCAAGATTAAAAAAGCAGAAATGTGGGTGAATACATTAATTGGGCTATTTAAGGAATAAAATACATAGACTATACTGTTTAAGAAGGAACTTTCAAATTTTGCATAATACCAGAATAACTGCTGTTGGACCAGTCAGGAAGAGAATCAGACTCATTAGCTCCTATTATCTCCTTGTTGACACACTAGGACATTCTTATGCACAATGAGCTCTTAACTTCACTTGATGTTTTTTGCTGCAGATTCTTCATTTTCTGCAAATGAGGGATAAAATTAGGCATAATTAGACTACTCAGTCCAAATCCAGGAAACACCATAATTGAAAGGTAGAAAATAATTTGCTTTTTTTTTTTTTAAGAAAACCTTCATAGTTTAGATGAAGTCAAACCAGTATAAGGGCCTTCCATTGTTCTGAATAGCTACAGAAAACATGTATTTTTCCAAAAAGAAACCAAGAAAATAAAGAATATACCTTCTTGAATTAAACTTTAGTCACATATAAGTTACAAATAATCAGTCCAATTTTCTATGCTAGTAGTAAGTTCTGTTTTAATATTATGTTGATAGCTTTTTCTAGTTTACAACAAATAGGCTAAAAGTGTAAAGGTAAAAATATATGTTAGATTCTTTAAACAAGAAAATTCAGTTGTAGCATATTGAAATATTACTGGCATATAAATAGCTTGTTTAAAAAGACCAAGCCAAATCTGATCATTCCCTGAGCAAATCAGATAATCACAAAGTGATCTCAAATCCTTTTAGAACAAGGGAGAAGATTTGCATTTAATTGTACATAATTTTAAACATTTTATATAAAACATATTTTAAATGTCTATTAGTTAGCCAGTGCTAAGTAACAAATTTCCTTAAAACTTAGACACTTAAGAGAATAAACATTTATACTCCTATGGTTATGGTGGGTCAGAAATGAGGAAGCAGTTTCACTGGGTGAGGGTGTGTTGTGAAGTTGTGATCAAGGGATCAGCTGGGGCTACAATACCCGAGGCTTCCCTGGGAGAAGAGGATCTGCTGCAAGATAGTTCACTTCCTGGCTGGTGGCAGGGGCCTCAAGTTTCTTGATCATGGCCACTCCACAGGTCAGCTTGAGTGCCCTCAGGACACTAGCTGGATTTGGACAGCAAGCAATCTGAAAGAGAGAGAGTCGGCAAGTGCTACAGGATCTTTTATGACCTCTTCTTAGAAGTCACACATTTGAAGATGAGCAAGATAGAACCAAGCATGTTGAACAGACCAGAGGCTTCTCTCAATAGCTCATTTTCTGATATGGTGATATTCCCAGGACTGGGGCCACTTGGCTGAATAGTAGCCTGAGCAAGAGATAGGATATAAAGCTTGTCTTTCCTTTCCTCAAAAAGCTTCAACCTTATCAATGAATTTAATGCATGCTTACACTTAGAGACACACTTCTTTTGAAAAAGGAAAATTATCTTTAAAATGAATGAATAACTTAGTTTAGATAATTATACTTAGGTGTGTTCTGATCCAGTAGATATTTGAAGAGCAACCATACTTGATGAGGAAGTAGACTCCATAGAGGAGACAGAGAAGGACTTCGGGGCAGGTTAGAACAAGTATTAGGGCAATTTGACCTCTTAGGCAGAAAATCCAGAGCCTGGAGAGAGTGTTAAAAAGGAAGGTGGAACAGAGGGTGATTTTCAGCCTCTGAAGCTGCTTTGAAGGTAAAGAAGAGGTGAGTGGAGCTCTGAGGGAAGAGGTGAGAGGAGCTCTGAGACAGGAAATGAGGGGAGCTCTGAGACAGGAGGTGAGGGGAGCTCTGAGGGAGGAGGTGAGGGTTGGTCTGAGACAGGAGGTGAAGGGAGCTCTGAGACAGGAGGTGAGGGAAGCTCTGAGGGAGGAGCTGAGGGGAGCTCTGAGGGAGGAGGTGAGGGGACCTCTGGGGGAGGAGGTGAGGGGAGCTCTGAGGGAGGAGGTGAAGGGAGCTCTGAGGGAGGAGGTGAGGGGACCTCTGAGACAGGAAGTGAGGGAAGCTCTGAGGGAGGAGCTGAGGGGAGCTCTGAGGGAGGAGGTGAGGGGACCTCTGGGGGAGGAGGTGAGGGGAGCTCTGAGGGAGGAGGTGAAGGGAGCTCTGAGGGAGGAGGTGAGGGGACCTCTGAGACAGGAGGTGAGGGAAGCTCTGAGGGAGGAGCTGAGGGGAGCTCTGAAGGAGGAGGTGAGGGGACCTCTGGGGAGGAGATGAGGGGAGCTCTGAGTGAGGAGATGAGGGGAGCTCTGAGTGAGGAGGTGAGGGGAGCTCTGAGGGAGGAGGTGAGGGGAGCTCTGAGGGAAGAGGTGAGGGGAGCTCTGAGACAGGAGGTGAGGGGAGCTCTGAGGGAGGAGGTGAGAGGGAACTTCGTGGAACCCTATAAGGCTAGACCACCACTCGGGTCTTCAGAGTCAGCTGAGTGATTAGCTTGTTTTTGTTGTTGTTTGTTTATTTGTTTTGCATACATTAAAGTGAAAGAATTGTCAAGGCTAGATGGAAATTCCTAATTATAATGGTGACTAGATATACCTTCAAAGAGTGCCTTTTCTATTTGGTTAAAACCATGTAGAGACTGCCTAGTGGAATATAACTGACATTTTTTACCTACGCTTATACATCACAAGATTTCTTCCTTTGTCCCTGTTTTTCCTTACTGAGGTCCTCTGTTATTTTCACCTTTAAGTTTTTATTTTTCCATAGACCCTGTTAGTCAGAGCTCTGTTCAGAGATTGTGTCATGAATTGTGGTTGTTCCATTGATGACAGGAAAAAAAGCCAAGGAAAGAGTTGGAAGGCAAAGAGAAATGGAGGTTATCTAAGGAGGCATTTTTTTTTTAATAAGTTACATACATTACCCAAGAGTCAGTGCTCTTTCAAATAATTTTTACCCTAAATTTCTAAGTAGGAATTTAATTGGACTGTCCCAGAAAATTCTTCATTGTTTTTGATAAAATATTTTTCACCCCTTCATTCTCCCACCTCTGCCCCAGTATTCGGACACAGTATATGAGGAGACATGGTGGTAGGTAAGAAGCAAAGCCAGCAAAGATGCTGGAGGGTGGGAAAGACAGATTCTGGGTTACTTAGCACTATGCTTGTTTTTTTAATAATAGCAATGCTGTCCTGTTAGGAATCTGTGGTAAATGCTAAAATAAGTGAAGGGAGGGGGCGCACTTCCACGCTCAGGATGAACAGTCAAGGGACTGAAGCCCTCCAGGCACTGTCCTTCTCAGCCCAGTGTAGCCATGCCAGTGTTTTCAAAGGAGCCTGATGGTCTCAGAGGCTCAGAGGGACATGACACCAGTTGTCAGATAACTAACTTAACTGCTCTCTCCAAGTCTTCAGAGGAAGCAAATCTGGAAAAAAGAAAGCTCAACCTTTGCAGGGAAGGGCTAGAGGCATCCAGCAGCTATCTGGGCTCTGCATGCACCCTTTGGGTCCCTGTCCAAAGCTGTCCTCGTGATGAAGATTTCCCCCAAAGTCCAGATGGACCAGGCCGGTCTGAAATGCAAGACCAATCCCTGACCGGCCAATGAGAGAAAGGGAGTATGGCCAGTACACATAAATCTACAGGGCTGTCAGGAAACTCCCAATTAGTTTTGAAGCCTGCGGGTTGCATCTTCTCTGCTGGTTAAAAAGTTCATTCTACGTGCCCCTTTCATTTCATTATTCATGCAACACAAATTAAATGGCTTAGCTGTTTCAATAGAGATTAATTACATTAGGCACACAGCACATTTCCAGTTCAGGCCATGGTTTCTACTTCATTTAATTCATTATCCCATGTGCAATCCAGTGGCGTCCTGAAGATAACAGCTAATTTCAGTCACATATGTCTTTTTCAGCACTCTCTTTGCATTCTTTCAGGTTTCTCTAAGAAAACTGCTAGCTAGGATAAAAGGAAAAGTGTGTACTTGGACCAAAGGAATTTTATTCTGAAGGGCTCTCTCTTTTATTTTATTGCTTGTGTTTATTTATTTATTTATTTTTGTTTCAGTGTCCTGTGACCTCTGATTGAAGTGACATCGAAAGGTATCACCTGGCCTCCTGCAGAAAGATGCTACTTCTGCTCCTATGATAGGGTATGCGCCTGGCAGAGAAACTGGGGTGCGAGGCTGGAGTCTTGTTAGGGCTGCCAAGGGTGTGGATGGAGGCCGCTGCTTGTGACTCCGGACAGGAGCAAGAAGTTTCAACCCCAGGCCAATCTCTTTACCTTGGCACACTTCATGCAGGGTATTTGTCATTCAACAGAAAAAAGTCAGATGCAGGCATCTCCATGCATATTTTCCACAGCTTGCCTTCAAATGATGTCTCTTTGAAGATTAGCTACTAAACATGCTGTAATGTCTTTCTCTGCAGCTGTGAGCACAGGTTTATAGCACAGAGGAAGAGCCTGAAATCTAGAGTTGGAATACTTCCATATGCCCAAATTTCTTATGAAAATGAAGTTAAAATGCCAGACACATGGACCAATTCTTACTGAAAAGCATCTTGGAAGTTGCTCTCCAGATTGAAGTCATAATGGAAAAAAAATAAGTATATAAATAAAATAAAAACCTGATCTGTGGTTTAAGTCTTGAAAGCTTTGTCAAGGATGGGGAAAGATGATGTCTAGCATTCTGCAACTGGAGAGAGAGGATGGCCAGAGTAGAGAAGCCAAGACAAGTGCAAAATGTATTTGTACTCACCTTTGTTAAGAGGAAAAATAATAATAATAATAATAAGGATTATTTGCCTTTTTACCTAAAAAAAGTTTGTGAACCTTGCAGTTTAATCTAAAAGGTCTTTCATGAACTTTCATATCTTCAACTCCGTTCCAGTTTATTTAAGATAAGTAGATTTGGAAATGACAGTACAAAGTGGATAAGATTTGGGGAATTACAATGAATTATCTGGAGTGTTTTGTTTTGTTTTTTTTCCTATGGGGGAACTAACTTTTCCCACTGATTAACTGCTTTCGAACCTACCCCTAAATTTTGTACTATATATTCCAAAGAAAGGCTGTAAGAAAAACCCCACCTCGTGTTGCTTTGTTTGAAAATCCAGACTCCTGGGTGATATGGATGCCTGATCTTCGGGGTTCCCTTTCCTTTTTGTAACTCCTGCCAAAACGTCAGAGGAGAAAGCAAAAGACAGGAAGAAACCATCTAAAGACAATCAAACAACCATTAATCCCCTACTCTTTCCACATGCAATAAACATTGGCTGTAGCTCAATTAAACTCAACAGTTCACAGATGTTCACAATAATGACGGCCCCACGATAGGATCCTTCTCATTAAGGTGTTTTGGAACTGTGCACACGCCAGCGCCCACAAACCAGGGAACTGGGACTGGGGGAAAACAGGTAACCAGACAGACAGGTCTGGCATAGGAAGCAGAACACAGATGCCTGCTCTTTTCAGAAAAGAGGCATCGGCAGGATTTATCATCATTATTATTTTTTTTCCAGCAGATCACTCCCCTGGCCCCCGTTTGAGTCATTACCAGTGAAAATACAGGAGAACTTGACAAAGGCAGAGACCAAAAATGTGTCCCTGGAGCCCCGAACCATCTGGAAGAAACACAAGATTTCCCCGTGCCTGGGTGCTGCCAGAACGGAAGCCAGCACAGCTCACGCACGGAATGTGGTTTTTTGCTTGGCTCCTTCAGGCGCCCCAGACGCCTCCAACTATGTTTCCTTTGGGGAGATTAGTTGCATAACAGGGGTAAGGACGGTACCAGAGGCGAATTTTAAATAGTTTATTACATAGGAAGTGTCAGCAGAAGTGGAATCCCTTTCTTGCAAAGCCCAGTCAGGAGGGTGCTTCCATTGTAGAGACTAGATGTTCCTCTCTCCAGCCACCCAGACCAGCACTTCCGGGTACCCAGTTTCCGGGTACTCAGCTTCCGGGGCACAACTCTCCCAATTCCGGTGCCCCAGTTGTGGGCACAGGCATGCTGCTGCTACGTCGCTTCAGTCGTGTCCGACTCTGTGCCTCCCCATAGACGGTGGCCCACCAGGTTCCCCCGTCCCTGGGATTCTCCAGGCAAGAACACTGGAGTGGGTTGCCATTTCCTTCTCCAATGCATGAAAGGGAAAAGTGAAAGTGAAGTCGCTCAGTCCTGTTCAACTCTTCGCGACCCCATGGTCTGCAGCCTACCAGGCTCCTCCGTCCATGGGATTTTCAGGCAAGAGTACTGGAGTGGGGTGCCATTGCCTTCTGCAGGACACAGGCATGGCATTACCTGTATCAGAGGCCCCCGACCTGTGGGCCATGGACCCATACTGGTCCCATGCCTGTTAGGAACTGGGCTGCATAGCAGGAGGTAAGCAGCGGGCCATGGAGCAAGGCTTCATCTTTTTTGGGGCTTCATCATATTTACAGCTGCTCACCGTCATTCACATTACTGCCTGAGCTCCCCCTCAGCTCTGCTTCCTGTCAGAAGTGCAGTGGCATAATAAATATAATGCACTCGAATCATACCAAAACCATACCCCACCTCCACTGTCTTTGAAAAATTGTCTTCCACAAGACTGGTCCCTAGTGCCGCTAAGGTTGGGGACTGCTGACCTACGTACCACATAGCAAGGCTCTCTGATATCTGGATATGGTCATGGTTACAATCTCAGGATAGATTTTTTTCATTGGCCAGACGCTATGGAAATCCCAGAGACAGAAGATCCTGGTGGGCTACCGTTCATGGGGTCACAAAGAGTTGGACATGACAAGTGACTGAGCACACACGGACATGCACGCCTATTCTCTAAGGAGAATTTTACTGGCTTTCCTCAGCCTCCAAGGGCATCCTGGCCCTTCAGCTGCCTGGGCCCTGAGCAGAGCCAACCTCACCTCTGCCCCAGACATCCTAGGCACTCCTCAGGGCCTTCCCTGTGACCTGCTGGTCATCTCACCTCTGTCAAAATTAACCTGACATATGGTTATGTGAGAGTCGAGGAGAAGATAAGAAGAACATGAAATATTACAAATACTATGAATATGAATTTCCATAAGAATAAAGGTATGAATGGAATACACCAGGAAAAAAATAAATAGCTTTGACAAGTCTGGAGAATGATACCTTCCTCATCCTCAAAGTTGGTTTAAAAAAAACTGTTAATGCTGTTTTTACTATTAGAAAGTGAAGATGTGAATGCTGGGCATGCCATTGTGATTCTCCTTCCAAACCTTCTGGAAGCTTAGAACATTTAATGATCTCATGTGATAACTCTGCTACCCAATGTATGGCTGATTTTCTTTTCCTAGTTTATAGTTTCCATCATTTTATGATCATTGCAGTTCATACAAGACTTTCATTGTAAGCCATGTTGGATTTTTATTTTTTATTTACTTTTTAAGGATTTTTTATGTTGATCATTTTTAAAGTCTATTGGATTTGTTACAATATCTCTTCTCTTTTGTGTTTTGCTTTTGTGGCCACAAGGGATGTAGGATCTTAGCTCCCCTAATAGGGATTGAACTCACACCCCCTGGTTTGGAAGGCTAACTATCAACCAGTGGACCACCGGGGAAGTCCCCTTGGTGGATTAAAAAAAAAAAAAAGGTAAAGGAAAAACAGCTTGCAGACAAGTCTGATGAATGACTTCTTCTTGGATTCCCATGAAGATGGCAAGTGTTCTGCTGCTGAAAGCCTGTGACTGCTTCACATTGTCACAGCCCACCTGGCTCACAGACACATCCTCGAAAGAGTGTCCAGCCATGAGAGAGAATGGGAGGAAGATGGATGAAAGGGTCTATCATGAAACTGTTTGTTAATTGTCTTCCCATGTGAACCATGTTCCCTCAGAAAAAACTGGAATGATGATCATTCCCAAGTTCCCTGGAACACTTGGAAATGCCTTAAAAATGCACTTGTGCCTCTCACCTAGCATGAGGGTCACTTACCCAGGGCAGCACCAAGTCTAGTCAGCGTCCATCCAATTCAGTTGGGTTTGGGAATCCTGAAACTCACTTTGCAGCTCCAGCTTTAAGCTGGGCATGTGCCCCCTGAAACTGTGTGTATGCTAAGTCTCTTCAATCGTGTCCAACTCTTTGCAATCCTAAGAACCGTAGTCTACCAGGATCCTCTGTCCTTGGGATTTGCCAAGCAAGTATACTGGAGTGTGTTGCCGTGCCCTTTGCCAGGATATCTAACTGACTCAGGGATTAAACCGTTGTCTCTTAGTCTTCTGCATTGGCAGGTGGGTTCCTCATCACTAGCATCACCTGGGAAGCCCACCCCCTAGTGAGGACCATTTATTTTCAAGGGAGAACTTGGCAAGGTCCTCAGAGAGGATCCTGGTCCCATAATAGTGGCTCATCCTGGCTAAGCTAAAAGCATTGGCAATTCTAGTTTTGGGGTTTTTTTTTTAAACACAGTTCTTTCTCTTTGCTTGGGGGAAAAGAAAAGCCGACATAGTTATAAATATTTACATTTGAAACCAAAGCATTTTGACAACAATTGCAGCTGCTAAATGATTTATGAAACTTGTGAAATCAAATAGAGAAAGACAGAAGACAAACACATTGCTGCTAAGAAAGAAGGTCTCCCTGACTTTGATTTAGGAGATGGTGCGGGTTTCCTAGAGCGTAATTACATAGTAATACTTCTTAAGGGAGCTTGGTTTAAAAATATGATACACTTAATTACCTTCAGTCATTAGCATTGCTGTCATTAACCTTCAGCGGACAAATCACCTGCTTAGGAAAGACGTATTTCAATGTAAATTGTTAGAGTGGATGGGAGTACTCTAAGAATTTGGGTCAAAAGACAGATCCATGGAGAAAAATTCAACTCTGGGATTCAGAGGAAGGAATATCTCAATATGCCTTAAACTGTCCAAATTCCATAGGTAAATCTCAAATAAATGTGCTAATCGACAACAAAGCCCCTCTTTTTTATATATTTTTAACATTTTTGGTCAAAGTGGACCATTAACTGGGTAGCCTCTGTTCCACCCTGAGGCACCCTCCTGTGGAGTTAAATGACTGGCTTTGTAAACTGAGAGTTATAAATCCAAACCCGCCTGGAGAGTTTGCTTCTCATTGGGGAATGGGCCTGTCAGAGCAGAACAACACGCATACCATAGAATCAGAGGATTAGAGTTTGAGTTGCTTCTTTGACTTTTATGGACTGAGTAGCCTGGAGCAAGCTAATGAATTTCTCTGACTCTGTTTCCTCACATACAAAATAGAAGAAAAAAAAAAGAGTATTTGCCCTATGGTAATACTGTAAGTATTTGATGAGATAATTCAAGTAAAGAATTCAGCAGCCTGATAGAAGCTGGACAAATAGTAACTTTAATTGCTGCAGGGGTTTTGAAAGAGAGCTTTGAGATGATTGAACTCAACTCACATTTATTTAGAGTCCATCAGGGACAGAGACTTGGAGGAGCAAAGTGGGGGCTCTAGCTAGTGAGAAAGATGTTTGTCCATGGCCCCACTTCTGCCAAAGAGTGAGCATCCATCTCTGGGGCCACAGACATGGTCAGAGGTCTCCAAATCCAGGTGGAAGGAAATCTAGCCATGCAGTGGAGATGGACAGATTAAAAACTGCCCTACAAAGAGAAGGGAAGGGCAAAATGGGGGCGGGGAGGAGAAGAAACCAACATACCTTAGTCAGCAGCAGGCGGCCAGGGATGAAAGGTGAGGAGAACGGGATGCCAGCAGCCCTGATAGCTGGACCAGGAGGGGCAGTGATGCTCAGAGGGAGGTGTGGGGGAAACTAGTGGAGGCCCGGGTGAGCCAGAGGACCTGGGATGCCCTGCAACCCCACAGGTATGGAACTGCTGTGTGTGTGTGTGTGCACGCGCGCATTAGCAGGGAACAAGGGACACAGGGAAAGACAGCCTGCTTGCCCAGGGCAGCAAGTGTACGTGAGGCTCCAACGTGAGAGCAATAGAGAGGAGACGAACGAAGGTTAAAAAAAAAGTTACAGCGAATGAGCAGATCGAGGGGCTCTGCTAGCAAACCCCAGCCTGCTTGGCTTCTGTGAGTTAAGGGCATTCCGGCTCCACCCCATCCTATGCCAGGACCTGGAGAGCAAAATGTGAGCCCTTGCCATGGAGAGAGTACGTGTCCAGAATTATGAACTATCCTCTTCTTCCTCAGGTTGGTGACCCAGAGATGCTTTGAATGAACAGATGCGAAGTCACAACACAAATATCTGTGCTGTGGGTCACGTGGGCAGTCAGCTGACTCGGTGAAATCACTTTGGGCCGCCAAGGTCTAAGAGAAGCTTCATTTCAAATTGAGTCTCAAAGATGGATGGCATCGAGATGAAAAAAGATACATTAAAGATGGAAATTATCATGAGCCAAACTTGAGGGCTGAAACTTACTGGCCGTATTCAGAAGTCAGCAACAGCCCTATTAGAGTCAAGCAAATAGACTGGAAAGGGAGCTGTCTGCACAGAGACACAGACTGGGGCTCCTGATCAAAAGCCATATAAATATGCAAATGTTGATTTTAACTGGCCATCAAACTCTATTATATAGTACAAGGAAATGCAGTAGTTATACAATTTTTTTTCTCATGGTTGTTCATTGTTTTAATTGACAATGATATCAAATTCAGCAAATACTGATTGTAAAAAAAAATGCAACATAAGAATAATTGTGAAAATCTATTTCTATACCAACTGTTGCCAGTTCCTCCTCAAATGCCTGACTGTGAACAAAGAAAGATACTGTTCACATTTAGTAGCTGCTGCGGTCACCTTGGCATAATAGAGGGAACACAGCCTTTAATGGCAGTTTAATTAGATTTACCACGGGGAAGATGTCACAAAGAAGATGTGATGCTTTTATATTTAGAAACCTGTATAATGACATGAATAAATAAAAAATGCACACAAAAGACAACACGGTAAAGACTGTAGTAGTTCTTTTTCTTTCTTTTCCCCTCGAAGTTTAAATACATATGGTGAGGTTTTCCTGTAATGCAAATATCTAAGTGGCTTTAATGCTTATGGGAGGCTTCCCTTGTGGCTCAGCTGATAAAGAATCCACCTGCAATGCAGGAGACCTGGGTTCAATCCCTGGGTTGGGAAGATCCCCTGGAGAAGGGAAAGGCTACCCACTCCAGTATTCTGGCCAGGAGAATTCCATGGACTGTATAGTCCATGGGGATGCCAAGAGTCAGACACGATTGAGCGCCTTTCACTTAATGCTTATGGGAAGTGGCTGCATATGGAGAGGAAGGTTGTCTGCTCCTCTCCATATGCAGATATGGGGCAGCAGGATATCTCTAAGAAAGATTTTTAATTGTTTCTACTTTTTGTGGAAGGAGAAGAGAAGGAGGTTTTTATCTCTACTATGAAAAAAGATGTAGAGGTTCCCCTAGAAACTTGAGAGGCAGCAGAATGTCCTTAAGACCAGGAGAATAAATGATATAGACATCATTTTCCCCTACGACTATGGAGATTGAAAACTCAAGAGACCTAATCATTTTGTTTAAACCTGTTGCCATATAAAGAGGCTAAAACTTGCTTGGAAAGAGGCAGGGATGAAAGAGAGCATGTGGAACGAATAAGTTCTGACTTATTTCTGTAGTTCCCATTTTAAAATAGGGCTAGTCACTCAACAACCATGTCTACATCTGCAGTGGAAGCCAGACACCAAATCCAGCAGGTTGCAAAGCTCTAGCTGGAAGGCTGTGGGTGCCACCTGAGAGCTTTGGAGAAAGACTCCAGGATTCTGAAATGATGGTTTAGGTATGCCACTGGGACTCTTCCATAAAAGTTAGATTATGTGTGGAAACTGCCCACACAGAAGGGTGGAGATTTCTTAAATCTCTTGAAAGAGTAATAAACATTCTCAACACATCAGTTACTGAGAAAATTAATTTAGCAGCAATTCAGTAAACACATTGAGCCTATTGTCAGGCTCTAAGCTCCTCCATGGACTCGCTGCAGGGCAATGGGGGGGGGGGGCGGGGGTTGGAGGCTGTGGATAATACAAATTCCTGCCCCTTCTCCAAGCCTCCCGAAGAAGAATCTTCTGAGAATGGGTGAGATGATCATCTGCATTTTAATCACACCTTTGCCCCAGGGGAGTCTCATATATAAAATTCGGGGACACGATGTTGGCGAGGGCTGTACAACAATGTGAATGTACTTAGTGCTACTGAACTGTGCAGTTAAATATGGTTCAACTAGTACATCTTGTATTATGTGACTTTCAGCACACTAGAAAAACATGTCTAAAAAATAGGAAAGAGGGCTTCCCTGGGGACATAGTGGTAAAGAATCCGCCTGCCAATGCAGGAGACAGGGGTTTGATCCCTGATCTGGAAAGTCCCACATGCACAGAGCAACTAAGTCCGTGTGCCACAACTCTTGAGCCTGACCTCTCGACCCAGGAGCTGTGACCACTGAGCCTGTGTGCCCTAGAGCCAGTGCTCCACAGCGAGGGAAGCCAGTGCACTGAGGAGCCTGAGCACCGCAACTAGAGACTAATCCCTGCTCACCACAACTGAGGAAAAGTCCATGCAGCAAGGAAAGCCACGCACAGCCAAAAATAAATAAATAAGTAAAATAGGAAAGAATGGCAAAGTCTCTTCAAGATTTCATAGTGACCCCTCCTTGCAAGAACAGAGGAACGTGCAATTTGATTATTATTGCTTTTGCTGAAATCTCTAACTTGATCAGAAGTGGTGTGACACAATTAGCACTTTTTTTTTTTTTAATTCCTGTTTGATGACTTCTTGAATTTAAAAGATGCTTGCTCCTTGAAAGAAAAGCTACGGCCAGCCTACACAGCATATTGAAAAGCAGAGACATTACTTTGTTGACAAAGGTTGGTCTAGTCAAAGCTATAATTTTTGCAGTAGTCATGTATGGATGTGAGAGTTGGACCATGAAGAAAGCTGAGTGCCGAAGAATTGATGCTTTTGAACTGTGGTGTTGGAGAAGACTCTTGAGAGACCCTTGGACTGCAAGGAGATCAAACCAATCAATCCTAAAGGAAGTCAGTCCTGAATAGTCATTGAAAGGACTGATGCTGAAGCTGAAACTCCCATCCTTTTCCACCTGATGCGAAGAACTGACTCACTGGAAAAGACCCTGATGCTGGGAAAGATTGAAGGCAAGAGGAAAAGGGGACGACTGAGGATGAGATAATTGGATGGCATCTCTGACTCAATGGACTTGAATTTGTGCAAGCTCTGGGAGTTGGTGATGGACAGGGAAGCCTGGTGTGCTGCAGTCCATAGGGTCACAAAGAGTCGGACATGACTGAGCAACTGAACTGAACTGATGACTCATTGCCAGCATTTTTAAGAACTTACTCTGTGCCAGACACTGTTCTAAATTCTTTGCAGGTATTGTCTCATTTAATCCTTATGGCAACCTTATCTCATAAGGAGGTGCTTTTATTATCCTCTAGTTTCTTGTTCAAGCACTCAGTCATGTTTGACTCTTTGTAACCCCATGGACTGCAGCACGCCAGGCTTCCCTGTCCACCACTATCTCCTGGAGTTTGCTCAAAGTCATGTCCATTGTGTTGATGATGCCATCCAACCATCTGATCCTCTGTTGCCCCCTTCGAAAATTAGATGAGATTTCTGAAATCAGGTCCTGTTCAATGCCAGTGGCAGTCAGGGAGATAATAAATCTGGAAGGAAGTGAAAGGCTCTTGGTCTTTGCCCAAAGTGGTGTATCTAGCTGATTTCCCCTCTGAGTAGAGAGATAACCAATACAAACTTAAAAAAAAAACAAAAACAAAAACAAAAACAAAGATACTAAACAAAATAAGGGTGACTTTTAAGTCCTAGAAACAAAGATAACAAGTTCTTCCAGATCTGAAAAAGATCTAACATTCTATGTCTGTCATTAATTGTTTTTTTAAGAAGGTGAGTTACTATAGGGTGGTCAAACTGCCTTCAGTTTCTTGTTTCCATGTATAGAATAAAACATGGGAACATTCCCATAAAATCCATGATGCTCCTCTCCCCAGATTTATTAAAAAGACCCCCAGAGAAGAGAGTTATAAAATCTGATCAAGTCAGCAGTTCCAGCTGTGTAATTGATATCCATTATTTTCTACTGACTGCTAAGAACTTTCATTTATGTAGCAAAAACAGAATTCCCATTTCTTTTGGAGGGAGACTGCCATGGGGTAAAACTAAAAATAAGGTTCATCAGCAAAATCATTTCATAAATTCCCAGAGGCTTTTGAGAAAGCTCCACAGAGAATGGTTTCTTATAAACGTATTTCTTCTCTGTAAGTCATTTTTATATTTCAAGTCGTTACATTTGTTCTACATGATTCTTTTCTATGTGTAACATATAACATAGGCAGAATATGAATCTCTTGAAGGATCAGGGAACAGCTAAGAAAAAGCAGGAATGTTGAAAAATATCCAAGGCTACATTTTTCCTTCTCTCCTTTGCAGATTCCTCTGCTCAAATGATACACATATTCCATCCTTTATAATTATTATTGCTTCCATGACCTGAAAACATAGCTTCATGTTTTATCTTGGAGGTGAAGAGCACAAATGAGGGATATTAGGATACACTGCACCAAAATATCCTTTTCTAATAGAAGGATTATTTTGAGTTGACTATTTCAAGAAACAGCAGACCCAGGAGAAGCTCTGCAAACCACAGTAGAAGCTACCCTTTTGCAAAGAATTTTAAATTGATAAAACCTCCATTTGTAAGGGTGTCTCCTTCTCTGCATCAGGAAGGGAAGGATGACTGAATCACAAGGGCATCTTATCAACGGAGAAGCTGTGGCTGTGCTGTGTTTAGTTGCTCAGTTGTGTCCAACTCTGCGATCCCATGTACTGTAGCTCCACCAGGCTCCTCTGTTCATAGGGATTCTCCAGGCAAGAATACTGGAGTGACTTGCCATGCCCTCTTCTGGAATCTTCCCAACCCAGGGATCAAACCCAGGTCTCCTGCACTGTAGGTGGATTCTTTACCATCTGAGCCACTGGGGAAGCCCAAGAATACAGGACTGGGTAACCTATCCCTTCTTCAGGGGATCTTCCTGACCCAAGAACTGAACTGGTATCTCCTGCATTGCAGGTGGATTCTTTACCAGCTGAGTTACCAGGGAAGCCCCAGTGGAGAAGACACCAGTTTAAATCTACAATAGCTAACCTTACCATTGTTTACCAGGCTTTACCTGGTAACCTCCCAAACTATCCCACCCCACCCTGACCCCCGATACTTCCTTTCTTTTGCCTTTAGCTGAAGATGGTCTTTAAGGTCATGGTATAGATTACCTCCCCGATAACTCAGCAGTAAAGAATCTGCCTGCAATGCAGGAGACCTGGGTTCAATCCCTGGGTTGGGAAGATCCCCTGGATGAGGGCATGGCAACCCACTCCAGTATTCTTGCCTGGAAAACTTCATGGACAGAGGGGCCTGGCAGGCTACAGCCCATGGGGTCACAAAGAGTCAGACACAACTGAGCACAAATACGTTAATAAACTTCTGTTCATTTTTCTTTTTTCTTTTTCTTATAAATCTGTCTCATTACAATGGGTCTCAACCAAGAACACAGAAAGTAGAGGAAAATGATTTCTTGTCACCTATTGGAGAAAAAAGATTAAATATTTCCCTGAAAACAAATTGTAAATTCTATAGTAAGTTGTAGAGAACTGAGCAGCTACCTTTGTAAGTACCTGAAGCACCTTATTAAGACCTATCTTTTTCCCATGTTAATCATTTCAAAAAAAGAAAGAAAGAAAGTGAAGTTGCTCAGATCAGATCAGATCAGTCGCTCAGTCCTGTCCGACTCTTTTCGACCCCATGAATCGCAGCACTCCAGGCCTCCCTGTCCATCACCAACTCCTGGAGTTCACTCAGACTCACGTCCATCGAGTCAGTGATGCCATCCAGCCATCTCATCCTCTGTCATCCCCTTCTCTTCCTGCCCCCAATCCCTCCCAGCATCAGAGTCTTTTCCAATGAATCAACTCTTCACATGAGGTGGCCAAAGTACTGGAGTTTCAGCTTTAGCATCATTCCTCCCAAAGAAATCCCATGGCTGATCTCCTTTAGAATGGACTGGTTGGATCTCCTTGCAGTCCAAGGGACTCTCAAGAGTCTTCTCCAACACCACAGTTCAAAAGCATCAATTCTTCGGCGCTCAGCCTTCTTCACAGTCCAACTCTCACATCCATACATGACCACAGGAAAAACCATAACCTTGACTAGCCAGAACTTTGTTGGCAAAGTAATGTCTCTGCTTTTGAATATGCTATCTAGGTTGGTCATAACTTTCCTTCCAAGGAGTAAGCGTCTTTTAATTTCATGGCTGCAGTCACCATCTGAAGTTGTTCAGTCATGTCCAACTCTTTTCGACCCCATGGACTGTAGCCCACAGGCTCCTCCATCCATGGGATTTTCCAAGCAAGAATACTGGAGGGGGTTGCCATTTCCTTCTCCAGGAGATCTTCCTGACCTAGGGACTGAACCCGGGTCTTCCGCATTGTAGGCAGATGCTTTATCATCTGAGCCACCAGGGAAGTCCAGTCATTTGAAAAGATAGTCCCTATGGTACAAACAAAAGGCTTCAAGCTCCATAGAGGTAATGAAAGTTTCTGTGAATTCCTCCGAATCACTGAGAATGGTTAATTCCAGCTATGATCTGTAACCCTTCCAGTCCTTATATTTGCCTTAAAAAAAAAAATTATTTTGGCCACATGGGATCTGAGTTCCCTGATTAGAGATCAAACCGGGACCCCCTGCAATGGAAGCACAGAGTCCCAACCACTGGGCTGCCAGAAAATCCCCTATATTTTCATTTTTGATGGTTTCATGATGAGAATTTTACTAGGCAGATGTATGATGTGTGGGTGTTCCATTCAAATCCCTTGTGCTTTTAATTTTTCTTCTGAAGCCATTTGCCTATTATAATTTTAGTTTTCTGGGTGGGATGTTAGTGAAATTACTTCTGTAAACTTTGGGGGATAAAAATGTGAAGTCAGCACAGAGTGAAACGGGTAAAGACATTTTTCAAGCCTTTTGACAGCAAGCACTGATTCTGCTCACAATCACTATTTCTCCTGGAGCTGAAACTGTTCCTCCGTGATTAGTTTCCTCGGCTAAACACCTCCCACAGCATTGCCCTTCGGGAGCACAGATGGGTTAGCTGCTGCCAAGCTGATGTGATGAGCTCCCGGTTGCCTTAATGTGGTTTGCTTGTTTGTGTGTGTGTCTTCAAGAGGTTGAAGCCATTTGAAGAGAGCATTTTGGGTTCCAGTCTGAGAATTCACAAAGCCCTGCCTCCAGGTTAAGTGTCAAATAGATAGGAAGGGCCAATATGGGTCTCTGTTTTTGACACTTTCTAACCTTTTATACTTTCTCTCTCTAGGGCCCTTGCTATTCAATCAGTGCCTCTTCTCGCAGAGAACTGACATCGTACCTACTCCCCCTAGTGTGGTTCGGGAGGTGGTGTCCTAGACTGCCCTGCATGTCCTTGAAACGGAGCAGGACGCTATGGTCTCCACTGCCCTTCATTCCCCCTGTGCCACGTCTTCTGTTTTCATTTTGTCTGCAGAAAAACTGTAGCCAAAGAATATACTTAATCAGAGAAGTAAGAAAGTGCAGAAAGAAACGAAAATGGTCAGAGGAGACCAAACAATAACACTGTAGTCACTAAGCAAAGTCAAGAACCTTTAGTTCCTTCTCAAGGGCTGTAGACAATATTCTAAGGCATATCCTGTGAGCTGACTTACAGATACGGAAACCCCCACCTGGTGGGGAAGTTAACTAGCAGATGACCATGACATAAGGTGCCACAATTCTGAGAACTGGCCCCAAGAAATGGAAACAAATCTACCCTGGAACTGAAGGCTAACTGTGCTTAAAATAATCAAGATGATGCTGGTCTGATCACTGCATGACCGATTTCAAGATGACTCTCAGAGCTGACAATGCTATTTCTGCATGTAGCCCCCTCCCTCGGTCTATAAAATCTCTAGCCCATTGATTGTCAGTGGGAGGAGTCAACCTTTGGACAGACATCTGCCCTCTCCTCCCCACACCCCATCGCTGGCATCCAAAATAATGCAAACTTTCCTTTCCACCAACCTGGCCTCTTTGTTGGCTTTTGAGTGGTTAGCAGCTGGACCCCACTTTGAATAACATCCCGACAGATGTCCATCCCTACCCTGTATGATCTACCTCCCTCAGCCATCCTATACCCTCCCAAGGCATATCCCATCCCACTACCCACCCCACACACATCTTTCCCACTGCACCATGTCCAGGGCAAAAGGGGGTTAAAAGATGAGGCATATTAAAAATGTTGAGTGCATTTGAGCAAAACTTGATTTTGTGTCAGGATTCCTGATTGACTGCTGAAGATTGCATTTCCAGGAGAGCCAATACTGCCATTGTTAAGTCTGGGTTTGACTTTGACTCGGGGCTTAGCATAAACAACTCCATCTGGGGTCTTTCGGCTTGTTTCTAACAATAATTTAATAAGTCTCTTAAGATACCACCTGGGTCACTGTTGGCCCCTCCATAAACGTGACTGAAGCCTTCCTTCCTGCTTTCCTTTCTCCATCTCTGAAGGGTCTTTGGGGCCTAGAAGAGGACAGACCCTGAGAGGGCAATCCAATCACTAATATGAAAGAAAATCACCCAAAGATGCACTTCAGCTTGTGGGAACTTGGATGTGGATAGGGGAGGGGAGAAGGGGATGTTAAATCATAGATTTGAGACTTACGTGTTTTGTATTTATTTTATTTGAGTGTAAACAATTACATGCACTGATTATGCTTTTTAAAAATAAAATTTTTTTAAAAGATATCTTTAAAAAAATTACTTCTTTATCTATGGCTATGCTGAGTTCTCTTTGCTGCGTCCAGCTCTCTCGCTGAGTTCTCTTTGCTGCATCCAGCTCTCTCGCTGAGTTCTCTTTGCTGCGTCAGGCTCTCCCTAGTTGTGGCGCATGAGCTTCTTATTGTGGTGGCTCCTCTCATTGCAGAGCATGAGCTTCAGGGCGAGTGGGCTCAGGAGTTATGGTGTACGGACTTAGCTGGCCCGTGGCATGTGTAATCTTCCCGGACTAGGAATCAAACTCACGTCCCCTGCATTGGCAGGCAGATTCTTAACCCCTGGGCCATCAGGGAAGTCCCTTGTATTGTGCCTTGTATGGACAATTCAGGAATCTCCATGTCTGAGACAGCATCAGACAAGAAGACCCATCTGTGCATCCAGTGGAGAGCCACCGTCTGCTCTGACCTGCCCCTTCCCAGGGCAGAAACACGAGCAAACGAATGGGTGCTTTAGTATGTAGCTCATTCCTCATATACCCAACCCTCTGCTCGGTCAGCCCCAGGAAATATTTTCTATGCATTTCCGTATCAGTCCTTCTCTTCTAGGCCTCTAGCTTCTCAGCAGAAGAGCCATTAGGTCTGATGAGAGGTATAAATGGTCCTCTTCGCTCTGAGCAAAGGGAAGCTGTGTAATTACCCACTTCACTCACTCAAATGCTGTGAGAGGATTTCAAAGGCTCTTCTGAAGGGGGCGAAGAGAGGACAGGGCAGGAGGAAGTTTTCCTCTGTCCAAACATGAGCGCTAGTCAGGAGCAAACATGCAGGGCTGAGCCATGGCGTTTGTTCACAAAATTCTCTTCTCTGACATGAGGCTCCTAGAAGGAGCTAAGGTACCAAGTGTGTTAAACTTCAAGTAAAATTCTGCAGGAAGTGAAGGAAACAGCAAGAGCAGTAAGCTACCGAAGGTCTCCAAATTCTTCATATTCCTCCTCATTCTGATCTCTGAGCACCTGGTTTTGTCTTAACTGTTTTCATTGTTAGGATGTCAGTTGCCTGAATTCAACAGTAGATGCCGCTATAGTGGCTTAAGCAAATTGGGATAAATTTTCTCTCCTACGAAAAAGTCTTGAAGCAGGAAGTTGATACTCAAGAGTTTACTTGGTTAGTGATTCTATCATAGCCCCAAACTCAGACTCTCTTTTTAACTTTTTGTTTCACTGTTAGCAAATTGCCTTTTGGTCTCATGTTCTTCCCTTCACAGAGGGTAGGTGGCTCTTGTTGCTTCAAACGCTATGTCCACATTCAAGGGAGGATGAGAAGGCAGTTGGGGAATGTCCAGACACCTTTGCTACTTCAATCTGGAAAACAGAAACCAATTCCAGAAACGTCTTCTTTTATTTCATTGGTCAGACAGTGCCACATGATCGCTCCTCACTTTAAACTGGCAAGGGGACCAAGGGTTGATTTTCCCAGTCTTTTCCTGTAGAAGGCAAGGGATTGATCACCATTATACTATACAGAATTATGATCTGATTTTGTGACCTTGGTCTTTGCCAGAGAGGGGGAAAAAAATAAAAAAAACACCCTTCATCTCTACCCCTTTAATTTATGTTCTGGAGGATAGCAAATTAAATTGACAAAAGACTTTAAGACAAGTAAAAATGCAGATTTTTATTTATGTACATAGGAGCTTAGAGGAGAATGTGACTTAGAGGTGATTAGAATTCAGAGTATTTTTTACCATATTAATAAGGGATGAGATGTAGAAGGGGCACTTCTGGGAGGTAAAATAACTTTTTAGAAGGGAGAGAAAAGAGCATTTATGAAAAAACAGATGACTTTTTTGAAATATGGATAAGTAGACACTTAGGAGAATAGGCTGAAGATATGATAGTTTTGTGACAATGGTTGTTTGGGTACAGTGTCCATTTCTCATCTTACAGAAGGTGAAATTAGAGTAGCTTCCAGAGACGAGTTTATGACAAGTGAGTTCTTTGGGGAGGCTCTGCTTTTAGGCAGAAGAGAGACTTTAGGAACTCAAATAGCTTCAGCTCAAAATAATTTTTATGCTACCATGGCTGACTATGGACCCTTCATCCTCAATCTGATTCTAATTTCTCATTTCACTCAACTCACAGCAACTAATCTGATTCTAATTTCTCATTTCACTCAACTCACAGCAACTTTGACTAGTGACTCAGAATTCTTAATCCTGAACTGTACTCAGGATTGACTTCATCAAACCCCACAATAGCATGTCTTCAAGAAGGACCTGAACCATGCCATTTGGGTTAAAATAAGTAGTTTTACAGAAGGTAAATCAAAAACCCAGCTTTGGTAAAAGCATCAAAAATAATCCAAGTTGACACCCTCCATTGAAGGGGAGTCATACATGAAAGATGGACTCATTTCAGTGCGTGTTACTATTTTCCCCCTTGCGATTATTTCATAATCCACAAACTATACAAAAAAATAAGTCATCATTTGTCACTAAAATGATGAATCTAAATTACTACTTGGCTTTGCTACTGTTGAATTCTGTCTCCTGTTTCTGATTATATTTAACTTTTTGTTCCAGGCCATTATCCTGTCCTGGGTTGAGGAGGGCAGTTACTTCTTCTCTTCACCTTTGGTTATCAATGCTTGGCTAGAGGAAGAGTGAATTCCTTTAGGGGGAAAAAAAAAAGTCCTGACAATTATTTGCAGTTAACTGTTGAATTTTGTGGCATTTTGCTTTCTCTAATGAACACACAAAGTCCTTTATTAACTAGCCTTTCCAGTGCCAAGCTATTTAGGAAACAGTTTATGGCAAAGCCATTACAAAAACTAGAAAACCAGTGAAATTTATGCTTCTGTTCCAGGTGGAGCAAAGGGGATGTCCTTTAAATGTATTATCCACTGCTTATCTAAAAGTAATCATAATTCAAGGTCACAGATGACACAGCCCTGTGTCCATAGTCTGGAATCTTCTCGCAGTCCAAACCAGTAAGGTTTACACTTTAACTTTATGACTCCTATAAACTCACTGTGGCTTCCATTTTATGGATCAGCTCCCAGATAGCTTGTGACAGGGGGAAGCCAGATGGTGAGAGTGTGCTATTTACAGCCTTTTTTCAACAAGGGTTCCACAAGAGAATTATGCCCTAATGTCCTAAGGCATCCGCTGGATGCTGTGAATTAACTCCTCTCTCATTATTCTAAATTGGCACTAGCTCCGTACCATCTTTGAGTAAATATCATGCACATAGTATACTTTCTGAGGTTTGGATGGGTCCCAGTTGAGAAAGGCTATCTGGGAGTCAGTTGCAGCTGAGCCTGTGAGCAGCCTTATGACTTGAGGCAAATGGTCTGTTTGGTGACCTTACTCTACTTATTAAAAACTGGGTGGATTGTTTCAGGTGAATTCTAAGATGCCTTTCAGCTCTGATGGAAAATCTGCTCTGCAGAAAGTAGTTTTAAGCAAGATCTTAGGGAAGCATATTGAATACCGTGTTGAGTCACACATTCTTCTTTTGACAACCCATTCAAAAAAAAAAAAGTGGGGTAGAAATTCAAGAAAAATAGTTTCTGAGTCACCGCTCTCCTTTCCCTCTGTCCTCAGCACCCCTCCAACTCACCCCTCACTTCTGCTTTGAAATCATAGGTGCTGAGGGCACCAAATTCTTCATTCAGTTGAACACTCTCTGTGCTATATAAGCTGCAAAGGGTTAAGCTCCTTGATGCTGGCTGTGTTGAGAACAAATTCTCTTCTACCTCCTGTGCTCACCTGTTTCCTTCCTCAGGCCTCCCTCCCTACACTTGCTTAAATTTGGAAATACAGAGCTAGCAGTTCCCCAGGGTTCCTCCTAATGTGCAGATGGATGCCTGGAGACATGAGCAGGGGTGGAAGCTATAGAAATTGCCAGATCGTTTTCTTTCTCTTTTTCCTTTCGTCTTTCCATCTTCCTCCCTCCCTCACCCTTCTCTTTTCCTCTCTTTCTTTCCTTCTTTTCCTTTCACCAAAGGTGCTACACTAATTACACGCTCGAAATAAAGGAAAGAAATAAGTAGGAAAGGAAAGAGCTTCTGATGTCAAAACCATATCTTTTGTTCAATAATCTGCATATTGTGTTCCTGATTCTATTTTCTTTGTATTTTCAAGGTCAGAGGTGGGTTAACAAAAAAGAGTAAACAGTGAAACATTTGAATATAAGCCACTCCTACATTGATTCCTGTGCTGTTTTGAATTAGTCCATGTTCTTTGGTGAATGAGGGGCTTCCCTGGTGGCTCAGATGGTAAAGAATGTGCCTGCAATGCAGGAGGGCTGGGTTCGATCCCTGGGTTGGGAAGATCCCCTGGAGAAGGGAATGGCAACCCACTCCAGTATTCGTGCCTGGAGAATCCCATGGACAGAGGAGCCTGGTGGGCTACAGTCCATGGGGTCACAAAGAGTTGGACATGACTGAGTGAATAACACTTTGGTGAATAAAGAAGCCCACTTTGGGCTTGAGACTAATCAGGGAGATTAGATTAGATTAGTTTAAACAGACTAAACATATCTGAACATCACAACCTGATCTTGCATAACCGGTGGGGATATGTGTATATGAATCTGATGGTAGTAGAAAGATCTTAGATATTCCCCAAAGCTTTCAGATATTCCTCAAAGCTTTCAGCTTTTATTCTAGAGATAAACTCTTAATAATAACCTAGGAGAGTGATAAATGAGTTTTGAGAAGGATTATTTGTTTCGTTTTGTTTTTTGAGAAGGATGCTAAAGCTAAATATGAGTAATGGGAAAATTCCATTTGTTGCTTATGGATGTCCGCTATGGCTCAGGTTAAGAGAGGAATGCTATGAACCTTTTCTGGCCCTACAGACTCTCTGATTGGCTGCCCTCAAAAAATTATACTTAGTCTACAGAGTAAAGCTAATGAAACTCTGATAATGCATAGTCTTCCCTGTATGCAAATGATTCAGATTTGCATTCTGAATCCTGAAAATTACTGTTACAATAGTACCTATGAATAAGCTACTCACCTACTATTAGCCAAAGTGTTTGTGCAAATGAACTTAAATATTGTTTTTGTGTAGAAATTCTATAATCCAATGAAAGACTGATGATTTTCTATCAGTAATTTATTTTTATTTGTTGTCCTCATTTTTATCTTAACACATGTTTTTAAATTTTATTTTATTTTTAAACTTTACAAATTGTATTAGTTTTGCCAAATATCAAAATGAATCTCTTAACACATTTTTAATAGGACAGTCTATCTGAGTGTATCAAAAAATATTACCTACTCAACATGACTAATAGTCAATTTCTCATCATGGAAACCAGATGTAACATTTAAAATTCTAAAAGAACAAAAATACTCTTAGTCAATAATTTAATATTTAGCAAAACTATCATTCAAAAAAATGAAGGAAGAATTAAGACATTCCCAGCTAACAAGAGCTGAGGGATTTTGTAGTTAGTAGACTTGCCCTGTAAGAAATGCTAAAAAGTGTCCTTCAGGCTGAAATGAAAGGACATTGGACAGTAACTCAAGAACACCAGTAAAGGTAAACTTACTACAATTCAAAATATAATGGGAAAAATATCTGAAAAAGGTTTGACTTATAAATTATTAACTTGTTGCTTCAAATTTGGTAAAATTTTTAGTAGGGAGCTCTAAAATTTTAAAACAGAAGAAATTAGTGTGGCAACATTTAAAATAAATTTTTATATCAGGGGTCTCAATGTTTTAGGGAAAAATTATAGAGGAATACTGTATCAGATATAGAAAGACTAATTTTTCATCATTTTTATTATTGCTTCCTTTGCTTGCAATTTACAAATTAATGGATTCTGAATCTGTGTGTGTGTGTGTGTGCGCGCGCGCTTTTGAAGTGTAGCTCTCTTTTGCTATGCTCTTGTTTCTCTGTTGAGAGACACAAAAACACAAAATCCAGTGACTCTCCAGAGGGTAGCAGAGACTAAAACCATCAACCAAAAGCCCAGGCCTGGCAATGTGGGAGGGAAAGTCCAGGACTGAGTTATTCTACCTTTAAACCATTATGCCTAGACACACAATCTGGTGATAATGACCTCTGTCATGTTACATGAACAATTCATAGCATCTGTCAATCTCTACATTTCTCCTGTGAGTCAACAACATACAAAGATACAAATTCTAAGAAACTTTTGAGGAAATTCATAGCCAGTAAAACAAAGTATGCTTGAAAATCTACATAAATATTCTACAATACAATACTAAAATTCTCTCATTCATTTTTTATAAAATAAAGGGAGTTCTCTAAAGGATCAATAGAGCCTAGGTTTTGGCTTTAGACTCTTTTGGATTCCAATCCTGCTTGCACCATTTATAAGTTGTTTAGCTTTGGCATTTAATCTTTCTGTGTGATGTTTTCCTGGTTTCAGATGGTGCCAGTAGTATCTTCCTCATAGAATATCTGTGAAGATAAACCATACTATGCATGCAGATTAGTTAGGTGCTGCTGAATTAATCCTGTATAACTAGCAACTCACAAATCCCAGTGGCTTACAGAAACAAACATTTCTTTGCTGTTCATGTTCTCCAGGTGGGCACAGGCTCTACCAGCCTGGATTGACTTGGGGATAGATTTGTTTATATCTCTCAGTCTGATCCAAGCTGAAGGAACAGGAATTACCTAGAGTCTGCTCATCTCATGTGAATGGCAGAACAACGGAAGGACAACCAGAAATAAATAATGCCTTTGGAAAGTTCCAATCAAAACTGGTACAAATTATGTTGGTCAAAGCTAGAATATGGCCAAGTTCATAGGGATATATACACTATCCCTGGGAACCCACGGCAAGACTGGAGAAAAAGTAAAGTTTTGTGAACAAATAGGACTCTATGACCATACGTAAAGTGTGTTACACACAGTTGAACATGCACACTCAAGTATTTCCTAACATGGCTGCTCGCAGGACTCTTTGTCCACTTTCATCTAGTCATTCACCATTCTGTTGGCACAGCTCCACATACCAATTATAAAACTAACTATTGTAAAGCCAGAGTAGACCCTATCAGCCCATTTACTTGGGCCTGTTTCCCCAAAGCAAAATAGGGTCTCCAGAAGGGCTCCCATATTGCAGGCATCTTAGGCAGCATCCTTTTCCAGTCTTTCTTCTCTTAAGCTTTTTTGATCACCAAGATTGAGAAATATATCTCTTTTCTTGTACATCAGCACTGTTCCACTGATGTAGGATGTTGCTGCTGCTAAGTCACTTCAGTTGTGTCCGACTCTGTGTGACCCCATAGACGACAGCCCACCAGGCTCCCCCGTCCCTGGGATTCTCCAGGCAAGAACACTGGAGTGGGTTGCCATTTCCTTCTCCAATGCATGAAAGTGAAAAGTGAAACTGAAGTCGCTCAGTCCTATCCGACTCCCAGCGACTCCATGGACTGCCGCCTACCAGGCCCCTCCGTCCATGGGATTTTCCAGGCAAGAGTACTGGAGTGGGGTGCCATTGCCTTCTCCCACGTAGGATGTTAATCACATATATGATACAATGTTTTCTAGTAGTCACATTAAAAAAATATTCAAAAACATTCAACAAAAATAAACCAAACATGATCATTTTAGCATGCAATCAATATAAAATTGTTGAGAAAGTTATTAATGAGGCGTTTAAATTCAGCACATCTTTACATTATGGCTCACCTTAAATGCTCCATGTTTCAAGTGTTCAATAGCCATAAAAAGCTACTGGTTATATTGAAGAGTTCAGCTCTACATTTTTTCCTTTCCTTTGTCATTTATTCTTGTGTGTCCAACATTTTTCTTTCCATCAGAATGGATGTTTTCACTTTTGTCTCTCTCACAATACTTCTGATGTTTGTTTGGCTGTTGATCTTCATCTTGATCTGACCAGGAGTTAAATGAATAAATAAATACACACATAAATAAACCATTTAGAGTAACAGCTAAAGAAATAAAAACACTGAGGTACTGGTTAAATAATTTACATACTGAACATCAATCGTGTCTACAAATGTGTTATTCTAACTTGGTCTCCTCGGATCATCCTAGATACAATTTAGAGGCTAGAGTATCTTAGAACGTAACACTCACTCAAATGATTTTTTAAGTCATTAATTTGATCAACTTATGAAATCCAAAGTTCTCTCTCTCTCACCATGTAGCTGAGGTTTACTGAAGCAATTCAACACTGCTTATTTTTTTATAGATACTACTTAACTGAAATGACTGCAAGGATGTTATGTGCCTATAAATAAATCCATAAGAAGCAATAGCGCATGTAAGGCAGTAACTTGTGGGAAGAATGAATGCAATACCTAATGAGATTGCACAGGAAATGAGGAAGACAGCTCATGATCTAAAGCAGGGGTCCCCAAGCCCCTGTCCCCCCTGTTAGGAACCAGGCTGCACAGCAGGAAGTAAGTGGAGGGCCAGCAAGTGAAGCTTCATCACTTCCAATCACTAGCATTACTATCTGAACCATCCCTCACCGCTTCTATGGAAAACCTGTGTTCCACTAAACCGGTCTCTGGTGCCAAAAAACTTGGGGAATGCAGATCTATAAGTTAGGTCGTGTTTAATGGCAATGAAGAATGGTTTCCTATAGTCATTTGGGTTACTGAAGGTCATGATGCTGAAGTCTTTCTTTCCATGCAATCTACTTATACATGTTTTGTGAAAGGCTGGTTGACTATATGTCGTGAGTGCTATGGGGCGCAGAGGAGTATGGAAGAAAGTGAAAGTGTTAGTCACTCAGTTGTGTCTGATTCTGTGACCCTGTAGACTGTAGCTGCGAGGCTCCTCTGTCCATGGGATTTTCCAGGCAAGAATACTGGAGTGAGTTGCCATTCCCTTCTCCAGGGGATCTTCCCAACCCAGGGATTGAACCAAGGTCTCTTGCATTGCAGGCAGATTCTTTACCGTCTGAGCCACCAGAGAAGGCTACAGAAGAATATAATGGAAATATAACTTGTTTTCCATGTCTATTTCCCAAGTTTGCAATTTGATATACACTTATCTCATGGGGTGAGACATAATGTTTAATATTGATGAATATTGGTGGGCAATATTAAGACTTTCTATTTAATAAAACACATAAATCTGTAGAAAACCTAAAGAATATCACAATATTAGACCCTGTGTGAACACAAAATGTAGACAGATTCCCATGGACACATGTAAGGTTCTTTGTGGAGAGAGGCTGGTAGAGCCCACCAGCCTTGTTCAGGTCCCCTGAACAAAGAGTGTGCTTCAAAACTCACTCTTCTGAGTGTGAAGAAAAATGAATCACTTTGCTATATTGCAGAAATTAATGCAATATTGTAAATCAACTATTCTTCCATTTATTAGCTGTGGGTCCCTGCATAGTCAAGTTAAGCTAAGCATCAGAATACCTTTTTAATACTTAAAATTGATATAATAATGAAAGATATTTGTTTCTTGGGAGGAAAGCTATGACAAACTTAGACAGCATATTAAAAAGCAAAGACATCACTCTGCACACAAAGGTTCATCTAGTCGAAGCTATGGTTTTTGCAGTAGTCATGTATGGATGTGAGAGGTGGACCATAAAGAAGACTGAGCACCTAAGAATTGATGCCTTCGAAAAGTGGTACTGGAGAAGACCCTTGAGAGTTGCTAAGGAGATCAAACCAGTCAATCCTAAAAGGAAATCAACCCTGAATATTCACGAGAAGGACAGATGCTTAAGCTGAAAGCTCCAGTACTTTGGCCACCTGATGCAAAGAGCTGACTCATAGAAAACACCTTGGTGCTAGCTGGGAAAGATTGAAGGGAAAAGGAGAAGAGGGGAGCTGAGGATGGGATGGTTAGGTAGCACCACTAATTCAATGGACATGAATCTGAGCAAACTCTGAGAGACAATGAAGGACAGTGTAACCTGGTGTGCTGCAGTCCATGGGGTCACAAAGAGTTGGACATGACTTAGTGACCGAGCAACAACAAAGTCCCTCATTGACAGGGCTTGCCTTGCACATACAAGCATTCAGTATACATTAACTATTGTTAACAATTTTAGGAAAGAGAAAATATTTTTGGCTATTTTTTTCCTGAAAAATCTCTTCATATGTACCTGAAACAGAGAATAAAGTACCTACTGCAATGGAAAGCTGGAAAGATGCCTGAACATATAGCTATCTTCATGCTTTTTGTGCCTTGATTTCTCAAACTTCTTAAACTGACATGTCCATGAAGAAATAAGGACATAACAGGCACATTTCAATGACCTCTTTAAACATTTTGAACCTGGGTGTTATTATTCATCATCTATCATTTGGTTTAAAAATTGGAAGAAGCAGAAAAACCCAATGACTGTGGAAATTTACAGTCATCTCTCATTTGTTTTCTTGGTGTTTCACCCACAGCAGCAACTTCTGACTTCTGCATCTTAGAACTGCTTCTCAGTTATTGCCAGAGTCATTATTTTGTTGAAATCTATCCATTGTGTGAAAGATACAGATGATGATTGTATCAGCTTATACATCTCAAATGCATCTCAGATCATAAGGGATAGGGAAAGTTGGTCTTAGAAGATAATTAACTGCTTTGTCCTCCGTGAACTGAATTAACAATCTAGTTCTCATATCCAGTCTAGTTTATTGTTTCTATTTGCAGCCTGATACTTTGTTCTCAGATTGTTATGTAGTAAAGGATAATTAAAGACAGGCACACTTATCTTGCCAGTAAGAACACTGCTCTTGCTGTTAAGGAATAATTCTAATCTAATGTGATTTATATTTGCATAATATCCTGTGGCAATATCAAAGAACACTTCACTGCAAAACAGAGGAAGGTATTGAGATTTGGGTTTATAGAAGGGAACGAAAGGTCATGAATAATCACTGTCAAATAGAACAGTTAGCTTATTCTATCAGTTTGCTCCAACAAAATTAAGCCTATTTTCTCTTGGAAGTGGTTAATACATAATGGAGGCGATGCTGTCAAAAACGTGTTGCATGACATTATTCAGACACCCGACTGACTCCTTAACTCAGTGTTCCACTTTTCACCTGCTTGGCTGTAATGCCACAGACAAATGGCATTTTAAAGTTCAATTTTGCTTTCTCTACCTCCTGGGAATCAAAAGTCAACCAAAATAAGTCATAAAAATGCAATTTTTTTTCCCAAGGAAGGACAAGTTTCCCCAGGAAATAAAAGTGAAATTCATAATCATCATTCATTCAAATTGTAATTTTTGAAGACCTAAGTACCCCAGTTAAAAATCATGTTAATGAATCTTGTGGTTCAATTATAATCATTTGGGTAATTTTAATAGACATCAACCTAACAACTGAAAAAGCATTTCAATTCACACAATTCAGTTTCCATGTTAAGCTTTAAGATGCAACCTGAGAGGCTGTAGGGTGACCTCCATCTAAGTTTGCCCAGGAATGAAGCATTTCTTGGGAGGCAGGACTTACAATGTTGAAACAAGAGCAAAGTTTGATGGTTGGTACTCTAACAGAAAACTCAAGTATCTTAGGATGGCTCAGAATTTAGAATGGAAATCTTCTGCAAAGTGAAGAAAACCTAAGTCATTCATTAAGTGCTCATATTTTATTGTTTTTCAGTAACTAAGTCACGTCCGACACTTTTGTGACCTCATGTACTGTAAGCTGCCAGGCTCCTCCGTTCGTGGAATTTTCCAGGCAAGAATACTGGAGTGGGTTGCCATTTCCTACTGGAAGGGATCTTCCTAACACAGAGATCCAGCCCATATCTCCTGCTTGACATTTGGATTCTTTATCCCTGAGCCATCTGTGTTCATATAGTTACACTTTATTTAGCACTTTCTATACAGCAACTACAGAGAAGGCAAAGGCACCCCACTCCAGTGCTCTTGCCTGGAAAAATCCCATGGACAGAGGAGCCTGGTAGGCTGCAGTCCATGGGGTCTCGAAGAGTCGGACACAACTGATCGACTTCACTTTCACTTTTCACTTTCACGAATTGGAGAAGGAAATGGCAACCCACTCCATTGTTCTTGCCTGGAGAATCCCAGGGATGGGGGAGCCTGGTGGGCTGCCATTTATGGGGTCGCACAGAGTCAGACACGACTGAAGTGACTTAGCAGCAGCAGCAGCAGCAGCAACTATCGGCCTGGGCACCAGAGACTGAGATTCAGCTCTTGTCCCAGATATATGCATAATAAGAGAAATAAGCAAAACAAAACAAAAAACAACTTCAGAATAGAGGTATGTACAAAGCCCTAAGGGACACAGAGGAGCGTGATGAGAATTTAACTTGTATATTTCTGATGTCTATTTTCTAAGTTTAATTTTTGGTATTTATACCTGTGAAAATGTCACATATTTCTAATATATAATTAAAATGAAATTTTGGCAACTTAAAAAATCTAAATGCATAATCAACAAACTCAGCCACTAAATCATATGTGGAAATCAAATAATTCCTGAATAAATCAGCTTTGGGTTTAGCATGCAATTAATCTTACTTCACAAACAACCTAAAAGTTTATGAATTTTACAACATTTTCGACCAGTGTTATATACTGATAGAGGGGTTAATTCACTGAGTAGACACACCCTTTCTAAAAGGAAATAACAAAAGAATTTCAAAATATGTGAAACAAAAATTAATAGAATTGAAAGGAAAAAATAGATTCGCAATTACAGTTAGAGAATTCGATACTCTTCTCAATAACTTATGTAAGAATAGGCAAAAGTAAATACAGAGATAATTGAGACAGCACTATCAACCAGCTTGACCTAAGCGATGTTGGCAGATCAGTCCACATCTTCTCAACAACAGAAGCATATACTTTCTTTTCCTGAGTCCCTTCACTGTTCACCTGAAACCATCACAGCATTGTTAATTAACTACATCCCATTACAAAAAAAAAAAAAGTTAAAAAAAAAAAAGAATACACGTCCTTTCCAAGTGCACACGGAAAACTCGATAAGGTAAGTAATATTTTCAGCTTTAAAACAGTCCTCAATAGATTTATAAGAGCTGAAATCATTCAAAGTATATACTCGAAGCAAAACAGAATTGAACTAGAAATCAATAGAGCAAAGATACCTGAAAAATCCCCAAATATCTGAAAATAAAATAACACTTTGCTAATAACACTTGTGTCAAAGAGGCCATTACAAACATTTTTTGAAAATATTTTGAATCATGTAGAAATAAAAACACAGTATTGTCCATATAAAAATTTGTGGGACACAGCTGCAGCAATGTTTAGAGGAAAATGTATGAAAGTGAAAGTCACCGTCGTGTTCAGCTCTTTGCGACCCCGTGGACTGGGGCCTGCCAGACTCCTCTGTCTATGGAATTCTCTAGGCCAGAATACTGGAGTGGGTAATCACTCCTTTGCCAGGGGATCTTCCCAAACCTGGGATCGAACTCAGGTATTCCACATTGCAGGTGGATTCTTTACTGACTCAGCCACCAGGGAAGCCCAAAACCCATTAGAGGAAAATGTATACTTATAAATGTTTCTATTAGAAAGGAAGGACCATTTCAAATCAATGATAAAATCTCCTACCATAAGAGACAGGGGTTGTGTGGAACATGGGAGAAACAATTAAAGACAAAGCGAACAGAAGAAAGGAAATAATAAAAACCAAAGCAGAAATCATTAGTTGAAAATCAACACAAACGCTAGTGAGGATCAAGGAAAACAAATCTGATACTCTGAGGAAAAAATGCAATCAGTAAAGCATTGCTAATGGGAATGCAGAGATAGCCAGTTTAGAAAATAGTTTGGCAATTTATTGTAAGCTAAATATTTACTTGTATTATCTAGCAATTTCACTCCTAGGTAAGTACCCAAGAGAAATAAAAAACATATATTCACAGAAAAGCCATGCACAAATTTGTCTAGTGGCTTTATTACCAAAATGGGAAATAAGCAAATTTCCAGCATCTGGAGAATAGGTAAACTTTGGTACATCTATACAATGAAACACTGATTAAAGAAAAAAAATATAAAAAAAAAAAACAGTGACAGTAACTCAACACTGATAAATCTCAAATGCACAATGCAATATGAAAAAATCCAGGCTCAAAAAGTCATATGTTATATAATTCTATTTATATGACATTCTGGAAATATCAAAACATTAGGGACTGAAAGGAGATCAGGGTTTGTCAGGAGCTGTGGCTGAAGGTAAAGAATTGGCTACAAGTGGACACAGGGAATTTTTGGTGATATAAACATGTTGTATCTTGATCATGGTGATGGTTATATAACACTACACGTTTTTCGATATTCACAAAATTGTACACTGAAAAAGGTAAATTTTACTGTTTGCAAATTTTAGTTCAATAAACCTGATTTTCAAAAGAAAAAAAGGACATATGGATAAAGAACAGTTTATTTCCTTTCTGCACAATTCCAAAAGGACCTTGTACTGTAGAATGCAGTTACCTTCAAACTAGTAAAAATTAAATCATATACTTAAAATTCATGAAGCTGTAGTCATGGATAATATTGTAAAGAAAATTCTCATATAGGCAATGAAGCTGCATACATTTGTTTTCATTTCTCAGTAATTGATTCCCTTTATATAGTTTTTATAAAAGCAGGAACTTGGCTAATGCAATTGTTAGATGCTGTAAATAATAAATGAATAAGTGAATTAATCAAACAATGAACAAGTTAATTAAGATAAACATTCTGAAACCATGCACTCCAAGGTACATGCAAGGGGTGGATGCTTCCTAAGTGAACTCCATAATAAATCTTTGTATAAATGAATAATTAAAACAGGAAAAACAAAAACATGTGTTTTTAAAATGACATATTTAAAAGATTGTAAATGATGTATTATCTTTGATAGAAAAGATTGTATTTGATAGAAAGATTGTATTTGATAGAAAATTTTAAATACTCATAATATACTGCAAAATGTTTCAACCCAATTCATTGAGATTGCATCACATCTTAGGTTACTTTTTAGAGTAACTATTGATTTTCTTTCTTTAAACTCCAATGAAGAGATTTCTAAATATAACATGTATCATTCATGTTTACCTTGTGCCTGGCACCCATAAGCATTTTACATATACTATATTATTTATTTCATTTTTTATTGGCATATAGTTGCTTTACATGTTAAGTTACTTTCTATTGTACAATGAAAGGAATACATATATCCCCTCCCTCTTAGAATTCCCACCCTGTAGGTCATCACAGAGCAGGGCAGGTTCCCACTAGCTATCTATTTGACACAAGGAGGAGTATGCATGTCAGCCCTAACCTCCCAGTTCTTCCCATCCTCCCCGTTACCTCTTGTGTCTGCATGTCCATTCTCTGTCTGCATCTCTCTTACTGCCCTGCAAATAGGTTCATCTGTACTATGTTTCTTGGAGAAGGCAATGGCACCCCACTCCGGTACTTTTGCCTGGAAAATCCCATGGATGGAGAAACCTGATAGGCTGAAGTCCATGGGGTCACTGAGAATTGGATATGACTGAGTGACTTCACTTTCACTTTTCACTTTCATGCATTGGAGAAGGAAATGGCAACCCACTCCAGTGTTCTTGCCTGGAGAATCCCAGGGACGGGATTCTGGTGGGCTGCTGTCTATGGGGTCGCACAGAGTCAGACACAACTGAAGTGACTTAGCAGCAGTACTGTGTTTCTAGATTCCACACATAATTCTATACAATATACAATATTTTTTTCTCTCTTTTGGACTTACTTCACTCTGTATAACACACTCTAGTTTGATCCATGTCTCTATCATGTGTGTGATAGATCCATGTACCTATCAGTTGCTTCAGTCATGTCTGGTTCTTTGTGACCCTGTGGACTCAGCCCACCAGACTCCTCTGTCCACGGGAGTCTCCAGGCAGGAATACTGGAGTGGGTTGCCATACCCTCCTCCAGGGGATCTTCCTGACCCAGGGGTCGAACCTGCATCTCCTGCACTGCAGGCAGATTCTTTACCCACTGAGCCACAGGTAGCCTCTGTTTCTACCATATAATCCAACAATCCCACTACTGGGCATACACCTTGAGAAAACCATAATTGAAAAAAAAAAAAAAACACAAAACACACGCACCCCAGTGTTCACTGCAGTAAGATATACAAGGGTCAAGACACGGGAGCAACCTAAATATCCATCAACAGAGGGATGGATAAAGAAGATGTGGTACATACATATACTGGAATATCACTTGTTCATAAAAAGGGATGAAATTGGTTCATTTATAGAGACCTCATTTGTATTTAGCATCAATCCCATTACATGGATTTCTATTATTATATTTTACATCTGGGGAATATGGGCAGAGCAAATTCAGAAACATCTCTAAAGTCACAGAACTATTGTTCTGAGGAGGTTCTGAGATTCACACTTGGGGAGCCTGGGCTCAGTAATCAGCAAATTATGATGAACTGTTGCCCTGGTGTTTTTAAACAGCAACCATCACTGTCTGCCTTCTCTATCATCTACATAGAGATTATTAGGTGCATGGGCACAAGGACCAAGACAGACCGATTGACTCTGGATTGTATGCAAAGCCTTCACTGTGGCCATTTATGCATTGTTCAAAGTCAGCTTATTTATGACACCCTTTATCTCCATTTAAGAAATGTACAAGCAGCACTTGTATCCCATTGGTGTGCTTCAGAGCTTCAGAAGGATAAAACAATGAATTTTATCTAAAAATTCTGTGATTTTTTCCCTAATGCCTTCAGATTTTCACTCCCCAGAAGCTAATGTCCACCCTCAACAATTTTGGGTATCAGTTCATGGTAAGAACAAACATCTTCTTTTATCCCATTTGCAGAATCAGAGTGTCTCTGCCATTCCCTCCCACTCCAACCCGAAGTACTGTGAAAAACCAATTCTTTCTTACTTGGCTCTGATCATCCATCTTTCTTCCATTAAAGATTCTTCTTACGATATTTATCTCCTTTCTTTTTAGTCATTGCCTCTCACTGATTACATTTCAACCTGACTCTGCTGGTCTTTACAACCATCTAACTAACTTCTCCTTTAGAGCTGACTGGTCTAATCTCTACTGCATCGCTTTTTCTCTGAGCCCTTGCTACTGAGCGTCTTCCTCTTCCACCTCACTGAAACTCCTCTCCCACTGGCAAACCCAATCATGATTTTCAGTTTTCATATGCCTATGCTTTCTCCAGAAAGTGCTTTCATTCAACATCAGGGCTTCAACCATTTAATTAATACTGGCGATGTCTTCTTTATTAGTTCACCTCTCACCTTTCACTCAAGCTGAAATTCTGTCTTCCTTGCTGGTTCAAAGACATGCATTTTAATATATCTGGTTATCCATCTAATTAAGTAAGATATTTTATTTGAAACTAAACATATGCCCTACTCTCTTTTGAAATATCTGTTAAAAGCAAACTTTTAAATCAGTTTAACTTATTTCCCTTCCTATCACCTAAATCCTTAGCCACTTAATCTTACTTTTCTTCACATTTTTAAAATAGACATCTCAGATGCTCATCTCATACTTGGATTATTATTCTGGTTCTTGCTTAGGAAATCCTATAGACAGAGGAGCCTGATGGGCTGTAGTCCATGGGGTTGCAAGAGTCAGACAGGACTTACAGATGAAACAATGACAACAGTTTTGTCTTCACTGTCTTCCTCATTCTAATCCACAGCACACTTTATCATCATTATAATTCTTACATCATTTTATTGCCAATAAGTTATTCACAATAAGAGACTATTGCTTGTTTTTGTCTTCCATACAGATCTCAACTCCTCATATGTAACTGAAATCAAAATGCCTATTCTACCCTTTTATTATGGACACGTTTGATTTTGGCCTCATCAGCTGCCTTTACCCTAACCCGTGTAGGATTTTTGGGCTTCCCTGGTGGCTCAGATGGTAAAGAATCTTCTGCAATGCAAGAGACAGAGGTTTGATCTCTGAGTCTGGAAATCCCCTGGAGAAGGGAATGGCAACTCACTCCAGTATTCTTGACTGGAGACTTTCATGGACAGAGGAGGGTGGAGGGCCCCAGTCTATGGGGTCACAAGGAGTTGGACATGACTGAGGAACTAACACTTACAGCCCTCCATCCATCCCTCGCCACAAATGGGAACAAAGACCCAGCGTTGATCAGTTGTCATATGGCACTGTTTCCTGCAAAGCTATAACTCGATCAAGAGTGTTGACCTGGCAAAGCTGAACCAAGCAGAATCCCTCTGCTAGAAAGACTACAGACCTATGAGGGAGAAGATGTCGCCTACAGGAATTTGAGCTGTGAACCATTTTGCCATATTTCTTTCAAGGAAAAATGCACATTTCTGGGTGTATCCTTAAGACAGAAGAAGCAGCAGAACACAAATTGATGTTGTTTGAGCTTGCTGATCAAGACGTAAATAAACTCAGACCCACTCATGCACTTAGTTATGTGAGCCCAAACACTCACCTTAGATCCAACTTTTTATGTTGGGTTTCAGTCACTTGCAACTAGAAGAACTTGCTCATTACACAATATCAATGTACGCAGTGTTTGGTTTATTACTGAAACGCAACGAATAGTTGAGAGATAAAGATGAATCAGTGCCATCTGGAGTTCACAGTCAACTTGGAGGAAGATTGCCCTGCGGCAAGGTAAGATATAAATGTTTCTATTTGGCAAGTGTTCCAGGGGAAGTAAAGAGGGCTAACAAACTGCAGAGAATGGAATGATTCATTCTGACCAAATAGAATGAGAAGGCTTCTGGGTATAGGTGTTCCCCCTCTTCCATCTTATTATTTATTATTTTTATTTTTCAAGAAGGCACACTTCAAGATAACTTTCACAAAGACTGAAAAATTTGGTCTTCATGCCACTTCTCCTTCACAATGGAATGACATTACTTAGGATTTGTTCCTCTGCAAAAGAGACACAATAGCATCCTAATTACAAACATGGTTTCTGGAGCCAGTCAACTGGGGTTCCAATTCCAGTTCCGTTAGGCATCAGCTCTGTGACTTCAGGCCAATTGCTCTACTTCTCTGTGGTTGAGTGCTAAGTTGCTTCAGTCGTGTCTGACTCTTTGTGACCCTATAGACTGTAGCCCACCAGGCTCCTCTGTCCATGGGATTCTCCAGGCAAGAATACTGGAGTGGGTTGCCATGCCCTCCGCCAGGGCATCTCCCCAATCCAGGGATCAAACCCATGTTTCTTATGTCTCCTGCATTGGCAGATGGGTTCTTTACCACTAGCACCACCTCGGGAGACCATATATATCTATAACCATATCTGTATCTGTACAGTGTCTGGCATGTGATAAATACTGTGTGTTTGCTATATATTTCAGAAGCAGAAATAAACTTATGCATATTTAGTCAGTAAATTTTAGAGAGTGACTTGGAGTCACTGTCAATAAGCTTCCAAACATCATCAATGATAATAAATGAAGCACAAATGACTCCTTACCAAGAAGCTAACCAAGCATTGAAGGTAGAATTTCATTGTCTTGTTTATGGTGAAATTCACTTTCTCCCCCCAGTTTTATTAAGATATAATTGACATTACACGCCATATAAGATGTAAGCATAATGATTTGACTTATATACATAATGAAATGATCATCACAGTAGGTGTAGTCAGTATCTGTCATGTCATATAGATATAAAATTGAAGAAATAAAAAAAAATTTATTCTGATGAGAATTCTTGGGATTTACTTTCTTTACTGTTTTATATATATATATATATATCATACAGCAGTGTTACAGTTATCATGTTGAATATTACATCCCTAGTACTTACTTCGGAGAAGGCAATGGCACCCCACTCCAGTACTCTTGCCTGGAAAATCCCATGGACGGAGGAGCCTGGTAGGCTGCAGTCCATGGGGTCGCAAAGAGTCAAACTAGACTGGGTGACTTCACTTTCACTTTTCACTTTCATGCATTGGAGAAGGAAATGGCAACCACTCCAGTGTTCTTGCCTGGAGAATCCCAGGGACAGGGGAGCCTGGTGGGCTGCCGTCTATGGGGTCGAACAGAGTTGGACACGAGTGAAGCGACTTAGCAGCAGCAGCAGTACTTACTTATCTTAAAACTGGAAGTTTGTATCTCTTGACCATCTTCATCCAATTTCTCCTCTCCCACCACCCGGGGCATAAGGTGCTTTTTGAACTGAACTTGGGAGGATAAGTAAGTTGTCAACACTATTCTTTAATTTGATCTCCAAACATATTATACCATGGTTTTACTTGCTCAAGTTGATTTTTTAAATCCTTTCCAATCTTGTTTGTTATCCTGATATGATTTATCCGAAGGCTCCCATTCCTGGGAAGCTCTGTCTCCTCGTCTGCCTCACTACTAGCCTGTACCAGTTTCACTTACTTCATGTGTACATACGTCTTCTCCTAACTAGACCATAACTTCTTGAAAATATAAAGATCATGTTATCATCTTTTAGTAGCTACCATATCACCTAACACAATTCCGGGCACAGAGTACTTGGAAAACCATAGAGGAATGTGAATCCCAAGTTTGTGACAGTTTGATTAAGTGTCTGAATATGGTGTATGAACTTCATTACTCAATGATCCTGAAAGCTTCCTGTTATTTTCAAGAACAAAAACCCAGTAGCTGGAAGAATTCCTTTCTGTTCCATGAAATTATTTCAAGCATGCACAGGAAAATAGATTAAATTGTGTTTGACTGACAGGTCTAAATTGAGACTACTTTTTTTTACCTGCTTTCACCTCTAAGCTTTTAACTGGCATCTTGGGATTAAGGACTTTGAATAACTTAGTAATTGAGAATCCAAAATGTATATAAAGAAGATGATAGAAAGAGACAGAAAGAAAAACTGAAGGAGTATTCGGTTTAGATGATTACATTGAAGTAGCAAATGCAGTAAAGTATCTGTACAAACATATGAACATAGGAGATTTCTTTTGCTACAGTACAGTAATACACCAAAACCATTAAAGCACAATAGTCTAGAGTCAGAGACTGAGCAGGCCAATATTACTAAGAGCTTGGAACTGCTTTGCTATGGGAGACATAATTGAAGGTCATATCCTTGAGATTAAATGTGTGGAAAATAGTTCTTCCCACGGAAAGGGTAACACCAAGTGATGTGAGGCCAATCAATGTGTAACAGTAATTTCACAAATAGAATTACTGTGTAAAGATATGACAAGATGGAGCTACAGAAAAATTGTGTCTTAGCACAGATATGACAGAATCACCAGAGAAGAAAGGAAAAATCAGCAAGTATCTGATTAGGTTTTGATTAGAGTGGATCCAGGTTTTATGGAGCCTAATATTACTTGGGGTGACACTGCTTAAAAAGCAACACCAGGAATGAACACTTTGGTACAAAAGTACTTACTTATTTAGAATAAGAGACGAAATCAAAACAAATCACAAAAGTATAAAATGGTACAAATATTGCAAAATCCAGGAAAAAATCACAACTAATAATTAATAGCTTAACACATCTCTTTACTGAATTTTCTGCATTTTTTGCTGTGAGTTATTTGATTGCCTTTTCATATGATGAAGATTTTCTTATAATACCACTCTGTATGGACAGCATAGAAAGATAATTACTTTTTCCTCTAGCCTCATTGGTGAAAACATTTTTGCTATCAATAGCTCAGAGAAATTTTTCTGCTTAATAGCTCAGTGTTGGTCATGTCATATGAATTATTAGTATTGTTGACAAATTTAGGAATCCTCCTCCCAAATTTCTTTTATATATGAGCTGTTACAAACATAGTTTCTGTCAGTACTGTTATGGATTCAAGCCTTAGAGATGAGAATTTGGATAAATTCTGTCTTGCACAAATTCCAGCAAAAATGTAAAAAAAGTCCATAATGCTTTATAATTATATAAGGTGCTTATCAATATACAGTTGACACAAGGCAATTCTTTACACTAGATTTTGTAAGACAGAATTCTTTGCTTGTAATTTTTTACAGGAAATGATTAGAAACAAAAATTGCCACAGGATAGCTTGTAGTTTTCTATTGGGTCAGCCAAAATGTTTGCTTCGGTTTTTCCATAAGATGTTATGGGAAATATTTCACATGTCTTTCTCTTTTACTATCTCCATGCCTCCCATGGTGGACACTTTCAGAGTTTAATACCAATATTCATAGCATGATACAGTCTATGACCACAGATGGCCAATGATAACTATATCCCAAAGTGACTGGGAACCAAAAAGATATGTCCCACTAAACCTAAACTAAATGTATCCTCAGTTCAACTGTGACAAGCCAGATCCTCAAAATGCCACTTCAGTGCAACAGAGTGGACACCAGGGAAGGTGTGAAGTGGACCAGTCTCCATAGACTACAGCTACATTAGATTTTCAAATTTCACAAAAGCGTGTAACTATGTGAACAAATTGTTAGGAGGATACCTCCCAAAGCTAGGCAAACAAGGTTTCCTAAAGCCTAACGGTTAAAACAGACATGGGAAAACATGTTAAAACAGAATGGGAAAGACTAGAGATCTCTTCAAGAAAATTAGAGATCCCAAGGGAACATTTCATGCAAAGATGGGCTCAATAAAGGACAGAAATGGTATGGACCTAACAGAAGCAGAGGATATTAAGAAGAGGGGGCAAGAATGCACAGAAGAGCTGTACAAAAAAGATTTTCATGACCCAGATAATCACGATGGTGTGATCACTGACCTAGAGCCAGACATCCTGGAACGTGAAGTCAAGTGGGCCTTAGAAAGCATCACTATGAACAAAGCTAGTGGAGGTGATGGGATTCCAGTTGAGCTATTCCAAATCCTGAAAGATGATGCTGTGAAAGTGCTGCACTCAATATGCCAGCAAATTTGGAAAACTCAGCAGTGGCCACAGGACTGGAAAAGGTCAGTTTTCGTTCCAATCCCAAAGAAAGGCAATGCCAAAGAATGCTCAAACTACTGCACAATTACACTCATCTCACATGCTAGTAAAGTAATGCTCAAAATTCTCCAAGCCAGGCTTCAGCAATACGTGAACCGTGAACTTCCAGATGTTCAAGCTGGTTTTAGAAAAGGCAGAGGAACCAGAGATCAAATTGCCAACATCCGCTGGATCATGGAAAAAGCAAAAGTTCCAGAAAAACATCTATTTCTGTTTTATTGACTATGCCAAAGCCTTTGACTGTGTGGATCACAATAAACTATGGAAAATTCTGAAAGAGATGGGAATACCAGACCACCTGACCTGCCTCTTGAGAAACCTATATGCAGGTCAGGAGGCAACAGTTAGAACCAGACATGGAACAACAGACTGATTCCAAATAGGAAAAGGAGTACATCAATGCTGTATATTGTCACCCTGCTTATTTAACTTATATGCAGAGTACATCATGAGAAACGTTGGGCTGGAAGAAGCACAAGCTGGAATCAAGATTGCCGGGAGAAATATCAATAACCTCAGATATGCAGATGACATCACCCTTATGGCAGAAAGTGAAGAGGAACTAAAAAGCCTCTTGATGAAAGTGAAAGAGGAGAGTGAAAAAGTTGGCTTAAAACTCAACATTCAGAAAACGAAGATCATGGCATCTGGTCCCATCACTTCATGGGAAATAGATGGGGAAACAGTGGAAACAGTGTCAGACTTTATTTTTTGGGGCTCCAAAATCACTGCAGATGGTGACTGCAGCCATGAAATTAAAAGACGCTTACTCCTTGGAAGGAAAGTTATGAACAACCTAGATAGCATACTCAAAAGCAGAGCCATTAATTTGCCAAAGGTCCGTCTAGTCAAGGCTATGGTTTTTCCAGTGGTCATGTATGGATGTGAAAGTTGGACTGTGAAGAAAGCTGAGCGCCTAAGAATTGATGCTTTTGAACTGTGGTGTTGGAGAAGACTCTTGAGAGTCACTGGGACTACAAGGAGATCCAACTAGTCCATTCTAAAGGAGATCAGTCCTGGGTGTTCTTTAGAAGGAATGATGCTAAAGCTGAAACTCCAGTACTTTCGCCACCTCATGCGAAGGGTTGACTCATTGGAAAAGACTCTGATGATGGGAGGGATTGGGGGCAGGAGGAGAAGGGGATGAGAGAGGATGAGATGGCTGGATGGCATCACCGACTCAAGGGATGTGAGTTTGAGTGAACTCCGGGAGATGGTGATGGACAGGGAGGCCTGGAGTGCTGCGATTAATGCGGTCGCAAAGAGTCAGATACAACTGAGCTACTAAACTGAACTAAACGATTAAAAATTCATCCGTTTAGAAAAAAACACTATTTTAAAAAGAAATGGACTTCCCTAGTGGTCCAGTGATCAGGAATCCACCTGCCAATGCAGGGGACACACAGGTTTGATCCCTTGTCTGGGAAGATTCCACAATGCCCTGGGCCAGCTAAGCCTGTGCCCCACAGCTACTGAGCCTGTGCTCTAGAGCTCGGGGGTCCCAACTGCTGAGTCCACGAGCATGCCCTAGACCCCATGCTCTGCAACAAGAGAAGCCACTACAATAAGAACCCTGTGTACTGCAACTAGAGAGTAAGCCCCCATTCGCTGCAACTAGTGAAAAGCCCATGCAGCAATGGAGACCCAGCACAGTCAAAATTAAATAAATGTTTTTTAAAAATAAAATAATAAAAAAGGACAGTACAGAGTGTTGTCTTTTTATAAAATTTGTTATTAATAAACTCTCCATTTTAAAAATATAAAATTTAACCTGTAAACAGGAAAGTGTATGGATTAGTCCCCTAGGGCTGCATAAAATTCCATAGACTAAGCGCTGGCTTGGACTTCCCAGTGGGTAAAAAACCCTCCTGCCATGCAGGAGATGCAGGAGATATGGATTCGATTCCTCGGTCAGGAAGGTCTCCTGGAGTAGGAAATGGCAACCCACTGCCGTATTCTTGCCTAGAGAATCCCATGGACAGAGGAGCCTGGCGGGCTGCAGTCCATGGGGTCTCACAGAGTCGGACATGGCTGAGCGCATGCATACACACCTCTTTAAAGGCCTTGTCTCCAAATACAGTCACATTGCACGTTTGGGCTTAAATGTATGAAGTTGGGGACAACAAAATTCAGTCTATAATTATGCAGAAAACATATATGTGCAGTTTAATAAACAATCATAAAGCAAAGATAACTTTACGCACCACTCAAGAAATAGACCATCATTATCACCAAAACATGTTTTTTCACACACAGAGCACATGAGTCCTTCCCGGATCACAATAAGCTTCCTCACACCAGAGACAAGAACTCTTCTGACTTTTGTGTGAGGTATTTTCTTCATAATTTTAACAGCAACATATGCAGGTTTGCACAATATTATATGTATGGCTTGGTCTACTTTTGAAATTTGCTTAATGAAGTCGGGCTCATACGTATTGTTTTGGGTCTTGCTTTTTGGGTACAACATTTTATTTGCAAGGTTCATTGTAATGCATTAAGTTTGCTCATTTTTCTTAAAGGGAACGCTATTAAATATGTAGGCTTGAGGGCAGTGTGATCTCTGTCACGGCTCTCCTAAATCTGTATACTGAAAGCAGTGTAGATGCTATGTAAATGGATGGGCATGGCTGTGTTCTAGTAAATCTTTTCTTAAAGACTTTTTTTTTTTTTTGATGGGGACCATTTTTTATAAGTCTTTGTTGACTTTGTTACAATATTGCTTCTGTTTTATGGTTTGGTTTTATGGCCCAGAGGCATGTGGGATCCTAGCTCCCTGACAAGGGATCAAACCCACAGCCCCTGCAATGGAAGGCAAAGTCTTAACCATTGGGCCACCAGGGAAATCCCGAATAAATCTTTATTTGCAGAAATAAACATCAAGTGTGCAGGCATTTGTTTCTGGTCTATGAGCATCTCCTATGCCTGATACTTCTATTTCCCATGATCAATCTCAAAAAATGTAATATTAATAGTATTTAAAATAAAATTAACTTTGAGTTGGTTGATTCTCTGGGCATAGATTTTCCAGATTAGCAGCAATTTTCTTTCAGCAAATGGAAATTATCATTGCATTATCTCCTAATTTCCGCTATTGTTGTTGAGAAGTCGGTGATAAATTTCACTGTTCTCTTTTGAAAATGATCTCTGATTTCTTTGGCTGTGCTTAAGATTTTCTCTTTTGTCTTTAGAGTTCTGAACTTTGATTGTAGTGTCTTTAGATGTGAACGTTTTTAAAGATAATTGCTTCTAGAGATTCACTGGAATTCCTTTTTTTTTTAAGTCTTTATTGAATTTGCTACAGTGTTGCTTCTGTTTTATGTTTTAGTGGTTTTTTTTGCTTCTGTTTTATGTTTTGTTTTGTTTTTGGCCACAAGTCATGTGGGATCCTAGCTCCCTAACCAGGGATGGAACCCTTATCCCCTGCACTGGAAGGCAAGCCTTAACCACTGGACCAGCAGGAAAGTCCCAGCACTGGAATTCTTGAATGCCTTTTGTCATGTTTGACAATTTCTCGGTCATCATCTCACCTTGCATCTGCCCTTTTCTCTCCTTTCCTTCAGGAACTCCAGTTAAATACAAATTACATTTTCTCATTTTATCTTTCATGTCTCTTGTCTCTTGTGTATAGATGACTTTTCATTTCTCTACTAGGCTTTCTTCTGACTCATTTTCCAATTTCTTCTGACTTATTTTCCAAGTCACTTATGCATTCTTAATTGTGTTCTATTTGCTCTTAAATCCATCTGCTAAGTTATTATACTTCAAAATTGTAATCAAATCACCATTTCCAGAATTCTATTTGACACTTTCTAAAATGATCATTTTTATAGCTTCCTCTTCTTGATAAGTATTGCAATTCTCCTTTATTTTCATTGCATAATCTACTTTTTATAATCAATATTTTGATCAGAGAAGCTATATTTGATAAAAGTACTGGAAATGTTTGTAGATCGGTTTATAGATTTGTTTGTGATTTTTTTTGGCACCTAGTTTCTTTTTTCCTTAGATACCTTGTCTTTGAAATTTTACTTATGAGTGTCCTTTGAAGCTTAAGGTATGGGATAAATGTCCATTTCCACAAAAGATGCCTCCGGGAACTATTCTCAATCATTTTAAATTATATTCACAATCCAAAGTTCTTTTGTGTGTGTGTATATATATATATATATTTTTTTTTTTTTTGTTTGTTTGTTTGTTTTGTTTTGTTTTGTTTTGGTTACTCAGGTAAGATGAATTTAATCTCAAATCTATAGAAGGGTCAGTATCTGTTTACACCTTCAGGGGCCATATTCTCCATCCCTTACCTGGGGTAAAGGCAATTTTCCTAAAATACCATGGAGTTTAATGGTGAAGGTGGGTTGATTTTTAGCCTATTCTTAATTTGAGAGGATGGTTCTTTATGGCTCCAGCAGAATACATGAAGGTCACCTCTTAAACTCTGTAACTAGACTTCCTGGGCTTTGGTTTTCTTCCCAAGAGTTGTAAGATCAGCTAACAGAAAGTTCAAATGTGCTTTGTAGACGAATGCTTCCATAGGAGGGGAAAAAAATTCTGTCTTTTCCTGCTTCTCAAGATTCCTTCCCTTTGATTATATCCTGACATTCCCTTCTACTTGCCACATCTTCAATAATTTTAAGACAAAAAAAAAAATGTTTTCAACTCATTTAGTCTTTTTTCCCCGCCCCCCCCCCCCGCCCCTCAGTGGGTAAGTTAGTGCAAATGATCTAGACCACATTAATAGAAAGGAGAGTTTGAAAAATCTTTGGTACCTCTCTTGGTATTTTCCCCTTTACTTTGTATTTTGGAGGTTTAGTAGAAATTTTTTGAATTTTTTCCCCTGGGCTCAATTAGTAACCTATTGTGAACTGAGACTGCAGATGCTTAAATTGGCAAGTTACGTATGCGGGATTCGAGGCTACTTTCAAAGCTGCATACCTGAAACTAACACAGGGAGGGTCTATATGGCTGTGTTGCTATTTTTGGCTTGTGGCACTGAGCTGGAGCTAACGGTAGCAGTGATGGTAGTCAGTGTCCTGAAGAGTCTGCGTAGCCTGCATCGGTAAACGCCTGCAAGCACATCTTCACCACATGACTGTCTCTAGAAAGGTCTGCAGTACAGGTCCACTGGAAGAGCTTCCGGTCCGAGTTCCTATCAAAGGACACCTGCTGTGGTCTGCTTCCAAATTCTGAGATGCAGCTCTCCCTGTCATTTTCTTCTGAGGGGAACAGAATAGTACACCCCCAAGTATGTCCCTTTGACACATGGATTATTTGAGCTGAAGGCAATTTAGATTCAGCAAACTCAGGAAGAACTGTTACCTCTTCCTTAATACCTATGAGAATTTAGGTAGGGGGTACAGGAGTACCAGAAAAAGAATTATTACCAGATACAGCATTTTTTGGTCATTGTTGTTGCTGCTGCCTTTTTGGGTTTGTTTAAGTTTTTTGGTTGGCTTTTATTTCTTTTACTTTTTTTTTTTTTAAATGTAAAAGAATTACCTGCCTGGAAAGGTAAACTTCTACATACCAAATATCTGTTCTTCTCATCTTCCTATCAATCACCCTCCTGCTCCTTTCTTTAAATATTTATTTTTGTTCATTTATTTGCTGTGCTGAGTTTTGGTTGCTGCACAAGGAATCTTCCATCTGTGCTGTGGCATTCAGGATCTTTAGTTGTGGGAAGTCCCACCCTCCTGCCTTTTGAAGCCCAATGCTCATCCCATCCCGTGAGATGGATGATAAGTCTCAAATCGCCTGACTTGCCCTTGGGTCTTACATTCTGATGGGACTCCATTTGTACAAAATCAAATTTGGTTTTCTCCTGTTCATCTGTCTTGTGTCAGTTTAATTATTAGACCCATCAAAGATCTCAGAAGGGAAGAAGGCAAATTTTTCCACCTTGGTCTCTCTAAGCCCAAAAGGAACTGGCCGCAGTATGTATGCGGCACTGGGAAGAGAGAAAAGAGTCCAGGCTTTTCCATGAGCTTATAGATGTAAATACGGTAACACGACCGAGCACACACACTACCCACTACTACTAAGGCAACATTAATTTTTTCTCTGCATAAGTTACAGCTATTCAAGTACCCTGTTTCTGAGTACAGAAACCCACTGTCCTATTATACTTCATTGTTCCCTTTGTGCTGAGGAACAAGGCCCCGGGGCCTCTTTTTGGCTTCTCACCAACTCCAGGACACGCTGTGCAATCACTGGCCTGGCCCTCATCAGTTGGCTGCCCCCTGGGCACCTCCAGCCTTTGTGGAATCAGGTACTGCCACAGTCTCTCTGGTCTCACCTGACAGCTACTGTTCTAGGCCCTCTCGCTCTGTCCCCGGCAAGCAAGAGACTCGGACAAGAATGTCTCATTCATAACTAAGATCAGGCTGCAAGTTCTGACAAGACTTTATGGAAATTTCAGGTATATGAGAAGGAAAGTGTAGCAAAAAGAAATTAAAAATGCTTCTGGGAATGGCTGAGACCACAGATTTAGATTCATTCTCCCGGATGCCAACATTATAGCTGCGTTCCTCTGCGCAGGCGCTCGGTTTACTCTGACTCTCTAGAAAGCCCCCATGACTTCTCTACGTTCATCGAGTCATTGCCTTCCTTCTGGTCCTTGTTTCTGTTCTGGAATCCACACCTTCACTGCAGCTCCCATGTTGGCAGGATTTCCTACTCATCCCAGAGGGATGTAATCGGCAAAGGCTAATCATTTGTGTGTTCTGGATTAGTTACAGTGATACCAGCAGTGCATTCCAAGCTGAATGTCGTGAATTTAGGTGAGCATCCACTTTATGGGGACTTTGTGCTGTGTCAAGCAGCGTGAGGCAAAGACTTTGCCTGCCTGTCCTTGCTGCAGTCTCACAATCATTTCTAGGCCTCAAAAAAAACAAAAACAAAAACAAAAACCCTGCTTGAGCAAGATCATGCACATATCCACTAGGATGAGAAGTAAGTTGTACTCTAAATCTATACTTGGAAATTAAACATTTTCCCTAAGGCAGGATTGTTTGTTTGTCTTGGATTATAGATTGGATTATAGATTTTATCTCCCTGAGGGAGATAAAAAATCTTTCCTCCACCCTGTTAGGTTTTGTCATATGGCCTGTGAATTAAACTGACAAAAGACATATTACTGGGAGAAGTGATTTATTTCCTATTGTTACAGGAGTTGTCACCGAAAAGAAGTGAAAACCCTAAAGAAGCAGTTACATATATACATATATATATGCACTTATATAAATAATTTTAACAAAGTGATAAAATGTGGACAAGAGACTAGATCCAGGGAGGGAGGGATTGGGTAAACTCTGAGCAAAGGACTGAAAGTGAAAGTGTAGTCATTCAGTCTGTCTGATTCTGTGCAACCCCATGGACTGTAGCCCTCCAGGCTCCTCTGTCTATGGAATTCTCCAGGCAAGAATACTAGAGTAGGTTGCCATTCCCTCCTCCAGGGAATCTTCCCGACCAGGGGTCAAACCTGGATCTCCTGCATTGTAAGCAGATTTAGTGTCTGTGCCACCAGGGAAGACCAATCAAGGGACTAGGAAATAGAAAGTAAATGTGCTGTATAGTGAGGGTGGCTATGCACTCTCAGTTGATGAATTGTTTCTGGTGACAAAGGGGACAGGAGGACATGTTTGCAAATGGAAATTTCCAAGTTTCTTTTACAAAAGGGAAACTTATGCCCTGATTTTAGGCGGAAAGCTTAAGACTGAGAACTCGTCCTGTGTTTGCCTTAACAGCTTTCAGCTCACATAATCTTTATGCAAGTAATTCTTTGCCAAGAGAATCCTTTGGCAAGCAGGAGATTTTAGGGTGGTGTATTCTGATGCCCTTCACAACCCAGGGGAATTCTTGAAGTTCATATAATGGATCACTGTAGGCATTTAAAAGAATAGAAATGATGAAGCCCTTGTGTTTGATAAGTGAAACTGTTTTCTTAAACAGGCATGTATTTGTGTATTGGGTCACGAGTAAAATATAAAATATAATTCTGAGAGAAGGTCTGTTAAAAAGTTTAAAAAATGTTTCTATGAAACAGCTCATCTGAAAATATAACTTTAGCTGCAACAAAGGTGACCCTTTAGATTGTTATTCTTTACAGAAATTTAGCTTCTTTGAGCCCGGATTTCTCAAGCGTTGGTCTCTGCAACCACTTTGCATCACATTTGCATTACTAAAAGTACCCAAATGATTTTCCAAAAAGAAACGGACTCCCAAAGGAGTACTGGGCTCTACTTCTACAGAAAAAAGCATTGCACCCCACTTTAAATACCCTGTTTCTTCTATTTTTCTTCTTCTTCTCCAGCTTCTACCTATCAACATTTCAAACACTGTCTTAGCTGAATTTCAATCAGACGGCCCTACATATGTGATTTTACCTTGTTCTTTTTTTTTTTTCACATGTCTTTTCCGGAGTTTATAACTTGATCCCCAACTAATATCAACTTCTTGAGAATAGATTCCCCAATGTTGATTTGAATTTCCCATTAAAAATGTACTTAATAAAAATAATTTATTAGAACCATAATGTGATGAATGGAGTTCAAGGATTAAAAGGCAGGTGGGCATCACTGAAAAGTTAGTGAAATGAACACGTGAGCCAGTTCAGCTACAAAGCTACAATAGCCAAGAAGGGCCCATCCCTCGTCAGTCTCTGCCTGTGCAGGTAATGTTTGGTGCCACCCGGTGGCTGCTGTCTGCTCCATTTAAAAAAATCGATGGAGCCGATTCTGGGTCCTGTGACTGGCTGGAGATCGACTTCCAGGATTTTAACAGGGATTTAAGGGCTGTCTGGGTCAGCTGATACACACACTTCATTGCCTGCTTCCATGACAAGTAGAACAGGAGAAAACTAGAAATGTTCAGACTCAACACCGACCTCCTGGCTTCTAAGCTGGGGTTCTCACCTTTTCCCTAACTGGTCTGACATCTCCATCTTGGCTACCTCTGCTGAAGTATGGAGACCAGAAGGGCAGAGGAAGTTCCATTCAATTTTAGTTCATATCAAAGAGGAATTTGGGGGGCTTCCTTGGTGGCTCGGCTGGTAAAGAATATGCCTGCAATGCAGGAAACCTGGGTTTGATCCCCGGGTTGGGAAGATCCCCAGGAGAAGCGAAAGGCTACCCTCTCCAGGATTCGGGCCTGGAGAATTCCATGGACTGTACAGTCCATGAGGTTGCAAAGAGTTGGACACGACTGAGAGACTGAGCTGAACTGAACTGAAAGAGGAATTTTACAGTATAGGTTGACAGATTTTTAAAATATGCAGACTTGGTGTGTGTGTGTGTGTGTTAGTCGCTCAGTTGTGTCTGATTCTTCGGACTGTAGCCCACCAGGCTCCTTTGTCCATGGAATTCTCCAGGCAAGAATCCTGGAGTGGGTTGCCATTTCTTTTTCCAACAGACTTGGTAAGGAGACACTTTATGCAGAAATATTATTGGAAGAGGGGGTAGGGGGGGAAGGGCAAAAGGAGAGAGGGATCAGGGGAAAAGAAAGCTATGACATCATATCTACAAGCATCTCAAGAACTAGGCAAAAAAGGCTTTCATTTAGAGAAAGGCATAAACAAGGCTAGAAAGAATGGAATGAAAGGGTGCTGTGTTGGAATAGTAGACGAGAGCAGGTTTCATCCTGAAGCCAGCTTATTTCCTGGGAGGGGTTTCAAAGCGGGGCTGTGTGCTGAGGTAAGTCAAATTTCAGGGCCATGGGAGGAGAGACTTTTAAAAAATACATTTATTTATATTTCTGTCTGTGTCAGGACTCAGTTGTGGTATACGAACTCTTAGTTGCAGCAGGCGAGATCTGGTTCCCTGACCAGGGATTGAAGCTGGGCCCCCTGCATCAGGAGCGTGAAGTCTTAGCCATTGCACCACCAGGGACACCCCAGAAGGAGAGGCCCTTAATCAGCATTTGGTTTATAAGCATTTTGTTTTTATTGATCAGTGGGAATAAGCAGTTCCTCTCATCACTTATGAGGCCAAGAATAGGACTTTGGAGTGTGACCTTGTCGTAGGTAAACAGGGTATAGCCCCAAGTCTTAAATAAATCATGAGGGGGTGATGATTCTTGGCAATAAGCCTTCTCAGGAACATGATAAACGGTGAGGGGTTTCTGAATCTTTGCTGTTTTCCAGGAGGTCAGGTAAAATTCAACATTGCTGACCTGGAATGATTGATACTCAGGCAGAGGAGGAAGGAGGCTCCTTCATTAGAGCCCTGGACTTCCCGGGTGGTTCAGATGGTGAAGAATCTTCCTGCAGTGCAAGAGACCTCAGTTTGATCCCTGGGTTTGAAAGATCCCCTGGAGAAGGAAATGGCAACCCACTCCAGTATTCTTGTCTGGAGAATCCCATGAACAGAGGAGCTTGGGGGCTACAGTCCATGGGGTCGCAGAGTCGGATACGGCTGAGCAACTAGCATTTTCACTTAGAGCCCTAGACAGGTGGGGTCCAACTAAAGATGGGGTCAGATAGGGGCTTCGGGACCCTGGAGGAGCTGATGTGACACTGTTGCCACAACTTGCTGATGACGGTAGCTTTTCTATACTGATTTTCATCATCAAGAATCTCTCTTGGGGAAAATATATGATTTCCATGTGCTCCTGTCTGCAGACAGCAGATGGAGCATTGTCCCAACTATCAATGACAACCAGAGGACCCGACGATAGTGATGACCTTGTCCTAGGACAGATACGGTTTCAAAGGGAGTCTCAAGCAGGAGAATTAATAGAAGCTGCTAATTCAAGGTCATTTATTTAATGATTTTAATATTTTAAGATTATCTTACAAATTATCTGTTCTCATAAATGAGAGACTGTGTGCATTGCATGCTAAATTGCTTCAGTAGTGTCTGACTCTTTGTGACCCTACGGACTGTAGCTTGCAAGGTTCCTCTGTCCATGTGATTCTCCAGGCAAGAATACTGGAGAGGGTTGCCATGCCCTCCTCAAAGAAGAGACTAGGCAATAACAAATTCCCTAAATCACATTCTGAGGAATTATGTAAATTGCTTAGGGGAAATGTGCACCATGGGGTAAGAAAGATAAGAAAAACATTGGCTAAGAATATCATTTTATTTTAGAAAACATAGAACTAAATCATTTATAAGAATTTTTTAATTGACAGGATTTGTGGGGGAAAAAAATCTTTGAGAGGAAATTTCTTGGCATTTTCATACATATGCCACCTGAATTACCAAGCTATGAAACCAATCTGTCAAAATTTAAGAAAACCCTTGCATCTAGGACTGCAGAAATATTCACTTTTGAATTTCCTCCTTAATTTTTATCCTTGCCTTTGCTTCTGTTTGTTCTTAGGCTTATACAGAAGCAAAACTCTTGGAATTTATTAATTTTTTTGCTGTTAAAAATAGAAAGCTTTGTGTTTATTAGTAATGAGATTTTTAACTAATGACAGAAAGAAGGTCAGTAAGGAATCAAGGAGGATAGTTCCAAGAGCTCATGTCTGTTTATGAGTAAGTCAATGGCTTAAGCAAATTGAGAAAATCATTTGTTTAAAAAAGGAGGCACTGAGCTTATGTTAAAATGGGAATTTAAATCCTGAATTAATGGAAATGATCTCAGGTAATGGAGAGACTTTTTTATCTCCCCCAAATATCGTGTACGTGTGTTTAGCATATGGAAAGCTTTAGCCGTAGGAAAAGAGACCTGTTATGATATAAATAAAAGGAGTCATATGACGTTGTAGCAAGGGAGATTTGCACACAGACAATTCTAAATTGTTAGGGCAAATGAGCACATGAATTTCACTGCTTACTGGGTAGGCTAAAAAAGTTCCTAGACTGGAGTATCAGGAGTAGGGTAAATCTTTGGGTTGACTGATGTCTCGAGGTCAGAATGAAGGCAAAGTTTTGGGCAAAGAAGAAAGCATTATGCGAATCATAAAATATTCATTGGTTATAGTTGTCAAACCCTAGGAGGTGATCATTCAGACTCCCAGGGATTTTAATGTGTTCTACAGTGAAATGTAAGGATTAAAACCAGAATCCAGGATCTATTTCAATATGTGCATCACTCTTACGCATTTTTCATCAAGTACAAAAGGCAGGATGAGTCGGTGGTCAGAAAGTCAAGCAACATCTAAAGCAATTTACAAGCTCTCTTAGCCCGGTATTGCTACAGTTTAAACATATATTATCTTAATGGCTACTTTATGCAACACACCTACATTGTTAAGCAGTAACATCTGATCATATAGTAAGGTATACTGCCCTCTTACGGGTCGCCCATCAAACAGTCAATGGAGTAGAAAGCATAGAGAGAAAAAATATCTGACATTAGCATTGGTAACCGGTAACTGACAAGTCAGCGTCTTTGAGAAATCTCTAGATGAGAAGAAATTGAGGTTGTTCAAGAAAGGGTGACTTCCGCCAACCTCTCTGAATAAAAATAAGTGTCAGTAGGAAACATGTAGAGCAGCTCTCGAGAAAATCCCCCTTAAACCTTTTGATTTAACAAGGCTCTGGCCAGCGGCAAGGATTGGCTCTCAGAACATTGGGGAGAGTGCTTGCTAGAGATTTATTTCCTTGTGCTAAGGAACAGCACATGAAAACTCTGCTTTACTGGGAGGCTAAAGCAAATAAAAACAACCAAATATTGGATGCTTAACCCCATCAGTCCATGGAGCAGCTTGGTTTTAAACATCAGAAACCAACTCTCAATGATTTAAGCAAAATGTAAAATTAGGATAATAATAGACCACTCATGGAATCACTGGGACTGCTGCTGCTGCTACTGCTGCTGCTAAGTCACTTCAGTCATGTCCGACTCTGTGCGACCCCATAAACGGCAGCCCACCAGGCTCCCCCTTCCCTGGGATTCTCCAGGCAAGAACATTGGAGTGGGTTGCCATTTCCTTCTCCAATGCATGAAAAGTGAAAAGTGAAAGTGAAGTCGCTCAGTCGTGTCCGACTCTTAGCGACCCCATGGACTGCAGCCCACCAGGCTCCTCCACCCATGGGATTTTCCAGGCAAGAGTACTGGAGTGGGGTGCCATTGCCTTCTCTGGGGACTGCTGAAGAACTGGGATTAAAAAAACCAGGAAACTTTGTAAAACTGGACATGGCACTTTGTAGCATGGCTATCAGCAGCTGTAGGACACCAAAGGCCAAGATCAGCTCTGTTCCTTCTGAAGCTTCCTAAAAGAGGGATTCACTATTTTGTTCATTGCCACAAAGTATTTATCACAGTCCTGGCTTCTTTGCATCTTTGGTGAATGATTCGAGAGCCCAGGCAAATACACCCCATTGTCTTCAGTTTACACCAGGAAGAAAATAAAGCTAGCCAAATTGATATACTGTTGCCTTGCTTTGCCAGTTATCCTTCTAGAAAAACAAAAATTTCAGATATACTCTTATTGAACAAGTCATCAGTCAAACTTCAAAACTCGTAAATAAGAAATTCATGACATAAAAGGACCAGTCGTGAGAATCACAACTAGTTAGACATAGCATTGAACATATATATATATATATATATATATTTATATTTGTTATATATATATATGTATATTTAAATTTTGCAGCAATATGGAAGGCAAACATAATTCCTTAACTAGAACATATGAAATACAAATTACCAATAATAGTAATAAAGTTTATTACTATTTTCCCATAAAGTAACAAATTTATGGGAAAAAATTGGAAAGTTGATGGGAGGAAAGCAAAAGCATGCTAATTTTTATATAATGATTCTTTATATAACATTTATATAAAGAAGTGCTAGTTTCATTATTGCTATTGATAACTAGAAATGCACAGATTAATTTTTATTGAAAAACTAATAATGAAAGAGTAATAAGATGTATAAAATATTGACTATAATACAGCTCATAAAATAAATGATAGAATTCTAAGAATAAGCACAAAACCAAAAAGTGAGATTGGAACAAAACAATAAAACAGAATTAATGTAAATGTAAATACTTTTCTAATTAAAGCCAAAGTCTTTTTCTTTTTTAGTTGCAACATATGGGGTCTAGTTCCTTGGCCAGGGTTTGAACCTGGGACCCCTGCATTGGGAGGGAAGAGTCTTAGCCATTGGGCCACTAAGGAAACCCCTTAAAGCCAAAGTCTTTCAAGTTGAAAAAAATATAGTGGACTTTGGCTGCATTCCTAATATTCATTCATCATGTCTTTTCTGACAGAACCCAAACATTTTGATATTCACATTATTCCTTCCACTCTTGAAGATAATCCTGAATAATTGGTGCATAGAATTCCTTCCAGGCTTAGTCCCTATAGGTACACAAGATCTAAGTTGTCTCTGATCCATTGAATGATAGAAATTACAGGCTCTGCTATAAGCCATCTTGAAACTATTAGGAGAACAAGATTTAAGATGAAGTCAGTGCTGAGACAGAATTATCGGGAGACGGAAAGATCATGGGTGCTTGGTGACATAATGGAGCCACTGATTATATCTAGGTTTCCAAATAGGTGAGATACTACATTTTATATCTTGAAAGCCAGAGATTTCTGTTACTTTAAGCCTACAACAGAACTCCAACTATAAGCCTTGTTTGATTTCTACAGTCAAGAATCAAAGTCTAATTATATGCTAGATACAAAGTATACATATTCATAACAGGGGCCTGGTTAAAAAACTATGGGACATAGATGTAATTATTAACAACATAGACTTCATGTGGATGAAATATCAGGATAGGTGATGGGCCAGGTAAAGAATAATGTGAGTGTTTCACTAACACTTCCATGAAAATTATATGTATAATCCATTTTCTTATATGTTTAGAAATTTCTGGAAGAATTTGCTAAAAGCTGTTAGAGTGTCTGCCTCCTGGGAAGGGTGACGCATGGTTGGGGCAGAGGCAGAGAAGGTTTACTTTTCAGCGTGTATTGTTCTGTTCCCTTTGAATTTCATACCATGAGCTTGTATTATCTAATCAACACATGAAATTAAGAAGGAGATAAAAGGTTAAAACCAAAATGACCGGAAAAATAAATAGAACAAATGGGGTCACAAAGTTAACATTAATATAGTAAATGTCAGTGAAAAAAATCACTAAAGGATAAAACATTAAATAATAGAAATAATCAAAAATAGTAGTATAAATGTCAAAAATATTTACATCCCAACTAACATAAATTAAATGAATCAGCTAGAAGCTTATGAAGATAGATAAGAAATGGATTATTCAGGGCAGAGTTTAAAGTCTCTGTTCATTTTGACTGATTGTATAGGTAAAATACAATAAACAAAATACAGTAAATAATAACTGATCTAACTATATTATTTCTCATGTTAATTTAATATATACATAAATCTTATGTTAATATTTTGAATACTACAGAAGTAACTCTAACAAATGCCCATGGAACACTTACAAAGAGTCACCATATATTAGGTCTATGAAAGTGAGAGTGCCAGTTGCTTGGTCATGTCCAACTCTTCGAGACCCCAAGAGACTGTAGCCCACCAGGCTCCTCCGTCCGTGGGATTCTCCAGGCAAGAATACTGGAGTGGGCTGCCATTTCCTTCTCCGGGGATCTTCCCGACCCAGGGATCAAGCCCGCGTCTCCCGCATTGCCTCAGATTCTTTACCGTCTGAGTCACCAGGTCTATAGTCATATAGAAATCTTTCAAGTATCTTAAAATGTGCCTAAAAAGGCTCAAAGAGGGTTTTGGTTTAGTTTTTGGCTTTTGTTTCTTCAAGTGCATTTTGTTTATTGTTGGCTGCTCTGCATGGCATGTAGAACCTCACCAACTGGGGATCGAACCTATGTCCCCTGTAAGGGGTCAAGTATTGACCGGTGTACCACCAGGAAGTTCGTGTTCCTTCAGGGTTTTAATATGGATGCTTCCCTATGAGAGCTAGTGCTTTTCTACCTGTTGTCTTTCGCTGTTCTTTAGTAAGCTCAAACTAACGCACTGAGTGATGAGGGGTTTTTGTTTGTGTTCACGCACACATTATGCATCTTTTCAGGCCCTTCTAACCATGTTCACGGCTTTCATTACCACTTACAGTCTGATAATTCAAATTTGCATCACCAGTCGGAATCTTTCTTTTTTATTTCCACAAACATATATTCAATAACTTACTTAATATTTCCATTCAAATGTCGCAAAGACAACATACCCAAAAGATATCTTTCCTTTCAAGTCTATTTCCTGTCCAGCACTGTCTGTCTCAGAGAATGGGGTCACCATTTATTTTACTGTTCCAGACAGAAATCTTACAGTCATTTAACTTTTTCTCTCCTTTTCTCTCTACCTCAATACTCAATCCTGCATTAAACTAACTTTAAATGGACTGGGTCACCAGTTCCTTAAACTTCTTATAGCAATTTTTAATATCTCTATCTCTTTCAGTTCAGTTCAGTTCAGTCACTCAGTCATGTCCCACTCTTTGCAACCCCAAGGACTGCAGCACACCATACCTCCCTGTCTATCACCAACTCCTGGAGTTTACTCAAACTCATGCCCATCAAGTTGCTAATGCCATCCAACCATCTCAGCCTCTGTCGTTCCCTTCTCCTCCTGCCTTCAATCTTTCACAGCATCAGGGTCTTTTCCAACGATTCAGTTCTTCACATCAGGTGGCCAAAGCACTGGAGTTTCAGCTTCAGCATCAGTCCTTCTAATGAATATTCAGGACTGATTTCCTTTAGGATTGACTGGTTTGATCTCCTTGCAGTCCAAGGGACTCTCAAGAGTCTTTTCCAACACCACAGTTCAAAGCATCAATTCTTCGGTGCTCAGCTTTCTTTATAGTCCAACTCTCACATCCATGCATGACTACTGGAAAAACCATAGCTTTGACTAGTTGGACGTTTGTTGGCAAAGTAATGTCTCTGCCTTTTAATATGCTGTCTAGTTTGTTCATAGCTTTTCTTTCAAGGAACAAGTGTCTTTTAATTTCATGGCTGCAGTCACCATCTGCAGTGATTTTGGAGCCCAAGAAAATAAACGTCACTGTTTCCATTGTTTCCCCATCTATTTGCCATGAAGTGATGGGTCCGGATGCCATGATCTTAGTTGTTTGTTTGTTTTCATGACTAAGAGTTGAATATTTTATTGTTAAATTGTTTATTCTCCTGCAAGGGTATTGCTTCACTGTATAAAAACAGCACCAGCAAACACAGTATATTGCAAAATTAAGGTAGTAATATTCTCCATTGGACACTATACAACTAACAAACTTTTCTCCACTGGCAGTTATTTCTAGTGGGAAGATAATTTTGACCAAATCCAGGGATAACTGTAAGCAAGTTACAATGTCATATAAGGTTTAAAATAACCATGTTATCCTTGAATTACATAATTTTTGTAATTAGTTTTACCAGAGATAATTTCAGGAATTCTGAATATTATAACTGGAGCCTAGTCTAAAAATCACAGGATGCTGTGGAAAAAGATGCACAGTGTTTATCTGAAGTCATTAGAAAGTTAAGGGGTATTTTCTTCAGGAAACATTGTTACAAGTAGTTTCTTTTGCTAAAAGTTGCTTTTTAAATATCTGCTGCTGCATCACTTTAGTCCTTTCTGACTCTGTGCCACCCCATAGACTGCAGCCCACCAGGCTTCCCATCCCTGGGATTCTCCAGGCAAGATACTGGAGTGGGTTGCCATTTCCTTCTCCAATGCATGAAAAGTGAAAAGTGAAAGTGAAGTCGCTCAGTCGTGTCGGACTCTAGCGACCCCATGGGCTGCAGCCTACCAGGCTCCTCCGTCCATGGGATTCTCCAGGCAAAAGCACTGGAGTGGGGTGCCATTGCCTTCTCCCTTTAAATATCTATCCACCACTAATTTAAGTGGAACCCCTAAATAAACTACTTTGAAACAACTTAATCTAGCATAGTTGTCTTAAATTAGTGGTGGATAGATTTAAACCACTAATTTAATCCACCACTAATTTAAGACAACTATGCTAGATTAAGTTGTTTCAAAGTAGTTTATTTAGGGGTTCCATTTTCACTCCTCAATAGATTTTATGTATTTCTCATATGCTTCCTCACTCATTAGTTCATCTAGTTCTGAAGGGTTACTGAATGTCATCTTGATCAGCCAACCATCTTCATAACAAGACTTGTTGACAAGTCCTGGATTTTCTGCTAGAGCTTTATTAATTTCAGTTACTTCTCCTGATAGAGGAGAACAGATTTCACTAGCAGCTTTCACACTTTCCAAAGCACCAAACTCCTCTTGTTTGTTCAACTTTGTCCCAACTTCAGGCAGACTACAGTAAACAACATCTCCCAAAGCTTCCTGTGCAAAATTGCTGATTCCCACTGTTCCGACACCATTTTCTGTTGCTACCCATTCGTGTTTTTCTGTGAATTTCCGCACCAACAGCAGAGCAGGGCCGGTGCGCAGCTCCCAGACTGCACCCGCTCGCAGTCCCCAGGGCCGCGGCTGGGTGCGGAGATGGTGCGCAGGCTGCCGACCACGGCCCGCACGCTCCGCACCGCGCGCAGCGCCACGTTCGCACGCGATCTTAGTTTTTTGAATGTTGAATTTCAAGCCAGCTTTTTCACTCTCCTCTTTCACTTCATCAAGAGGCTCTTCAGTTCCTCATTGCTTTCTGCCGTAAAGGTGGTGCCATCTGCATATATGAGTTTATTGATATTTCTCCCGGCGATCTTGATTTTAGGCTTGTGCTTCATCCAGCCCAGCATTTCGCATGATGTACTCTGCATATAAGTTAAATAAGCTCTCTTATTCTATCTCTTTGCCATATGCCATATTTTCAAATAATCATCAGCTTCTATAGATCTTAATACATATCTTTGGGAGAACATATTATCTCTACTTGGTCTTTTCAAGAGCCACTCTCAGACTTCCGTGGTGGTCCAGTGGTTAAGGCTCCACGCTTCTAATGCAAGGAGTGCAGGTTCAATAACCGGTTGGAGAACTAAGATCCCACACGCTGCACAGGCAGCCACAAATCGAAAATGGACCAGTCTTACTAATCAAACCTATTTTCCACATTTCAACTTTAATGGTTTTTACCCAAATGTAGCTATAATACCATCATCTTTAGGCTTAAGACCCTTAAGCAGATGCTCATTTCATTTATGATAAATACAAAACACTAACTCCAGCCTAAGACTATGATAGAGCACACACGTGTGTCTTCAACCTGGCCGTGGCGCACCTTTCCCTTTGTTCTCTGTACCTCCACACACAGGTCTCCTTTTCAAGTCTCAAACGTGCCATTTTTCCTTCTGGATCAGATCCAGATCTTTGTAACCTCTGTCTGGGTTCCGCTTCTGCTTCTTCATTAGATTACGTCCTACTCTTTCCTCAGATTTTATCCCCACATATCACTTCCCCCCAAAAGCGTTTCCAACCTTCAGTCTGAATCAAGTTCCTTGGATACACTCTTAGAGATTGCTTCCAGTGTTTCCTTTGCAACGTAATATTGCAAAGCAACACACACATCATTTAAATGACCTGCTTTATTCCTTCTCACTGCTGTCAATGCCATGATTTTAGGAAGCATATCTATTTTGTTTTCTGCTGTATCCCCACTGCAGACTACAATGTCTTCAACATAGCAGAAGTTCAATATTAAACAAAATCTGCTATTTAACATTTTACTTTGGATATATTTACTTTCAGCCAAGTACAAGTGCTACCAGTATCATACCCTTGAGAGGATTAGTCAATGTTGAGGCATTAAAGGTTCAGTGGTGGGTGGGGAATAAATTTGCTTCCTCTTTTTTAAATCTAGCTTGAGTGGCTTGTAGGATCTCAGTTCTCCAACCAGAGATTGAGCCCAGGCCATGGCAGTGAAAACACTGAATCCTAAGGACTAGACCTCCAGGGAACTCCCTGAATTTTCTTCCTGTTTCAGAGATGTACCTCCCTCCCATCACACAGAAAACTACCCTTTGTGAAATTATTTCCACTGTCCAAAGTAGGGTGTTATAGACTGTCTCTTGTATGAATTAAGAACCAAAAAGTGGATATTGTTTGCTAGACATATGTTCCCCTAACACAGGAATCAATCAATAAGTCTCTATTTTATTTCAAAGTCTATGCCCTATTGCAGTTGCTCAATGAAAAGGAAATATTAGCACTATTTACCTTTTGAGGATTCGAAATATATGAGTATGTTCGTGGTAACATTTGCCAGGATTAGAAAAAGAGAGCTGAGAGTTCTTAATGAACCTGCGGGGCTTGGGGATTCCCTCGTAGCTCAGTCAATAAAGAATGTGCCTGCAGTGCTGGAGACCTGGGTTCGATTTCTGGGTCAGGAAGATCCCCTGGAGAAGGAAATGGCAACCCACTCCAGTGTTCTTGCCTGGAGAATCCCATGGACAGAGGAGCCATGCAGGCTACAGTCCATGGGGTTGGTCAGACATGAGTTAGTGACTAAACGACCACCACCACCAATGAACCTGTGAGCTAATCAAGACAAAATGTCCCAGGGGCAGCAGCAGATAGGTGTGTAAATAAAAACATGAACATTAAGAAAATCTAGCAAAGCAGTACTAAGCAAATGAAGCCACCCTCCCCCTAAAGGCTTTGTTTTCTAAGGAGCTAAGCTGGGGAGACTGTTCTGCCAGGGAGTCCATCAGGGAAGGAGAATAGTGTTCACATCAGTCCTGTGGGTCAGCAACGATGGTACCTAATTCTACAAAGGGAGTTAGAAGAATGTCACCTTTGGAAATCTCTTCAAATGCCTGGTTGGTACTTCCCCTTATGTTCCTTACATCCCCCTGTTGTGAATGCTTTAGTAATTCTCCCAAGGTGACACCACTGTGATGCTCAGTGAGTCAGGAAAATGTCTGACTGGAGAAACCAAACTCTCAGGTTCATTAAGGATGTCGCAGAGGTTGTTTGTGATGAAACCTTTGAGGGGATGTGCTTAGTCTCAAGCCCAGAGAATTACTAATTTATTTGCATCTTATTTTTCAAACAGAGATGGACTGTATAATACAGATCCCTGTGGCAAAGGGTAGAGATATAAAGATAAGACATTTAAGAAAATCTGACCAATTATTGGCTGACCACCAAATTTTATTGACCCCAGGTGTGACCTATAGGAAGCTAGATTTAAAAATGCAACCAAGAACTTCAAAATAAACAGGAGAAGACAACTCATAAGCCACACACTAGAGAGAAGACAGAATGCACAGATTTAGTGCAGGGAAGTTGCTAAATAAATAAGCACCAATTAAAAACAAAACAAAGCAAAAAAACCATAAGCCAGTAAGAACAAACCTTGGGGGACAGAGGGATCTGATACCAGAATTGAAACATTATATTACCTATATGTCCAGTTTTCAACAAAAAAATTACGAGAAATGCAAGAAAACAGGGGAATATGTCACATACATAATTGAAAGAAAGAACCAGCAGAAAATGTCCCTGAGAGTACCCAGGTTATGGACTTAGTAGATAAAGGTTGTCAATCAGCAATTATAAATAAAATTTGTTTAAAGAACTAATAGCAATAATGTGTGATCAAATAAAGAACATCAGTATAAGGGCAATTAAAAACAAAAGTAGAAATTTTGGAATTGAAAAGTATAATAAAGGAAACAAATATTACCTAGAGGGGCTCAGCAACAAATTTGAGCTGGCAGGAGAAAAAAATCAGTGAACTTGAAGATAAGTCAATAGATATTATCCAGATTTCAAAGGTAGGGGAAAAAATGAAGAAAAAATAAACAAAGTCTTAGAGACTTGTTGGAAATCATCAAGTGTATTCACATAGACTTAATGAGACCCCAGAAAAAGAACCAAGAAAAAACAGAAAAATATTAAAGAAAGTAATGATCAAAATTTCTCATATTTGATATAATATTAATCTACATTCAAGAAGCTCAACAAACTCTGAGTAGAATAAACTCAGGGAGAACCAAGCCTAGACATATCACAGACATTGATGAAATCAAAGAAAAAGAGAAAATCTTGAAAAGATTAAGAGAAAAATGACATCACAGATAAGGGATCTTCACAGAGTTTAGACTGATTTCTCAGTGGGAACCATGAAGACTAAAAAGCCCTACAGGATGACATCTTCAAAGTTTTGAAAGAAAAGTCCTGTAAACCAATACTTGTATATTTAGCTACACCTTTAAAAATTTAGGGAGAATTTATGCCCTTTAAAGAAAAGTAAAAACAAAGAATTTATAGCTGTAGAAAACAGTAAAAGAAGGCCTTATGGCTGAAATGAAAACACATTAGATGATAATTCAAATTCACACAAAAATGTAAAGAGCACAAACAGAAGTAATATAAAAGTATTTTGAAAGACATTGTAAACATATTTTTGTTTATGGCACTTTTTATCCAACCTATTTTGAAAGACAGTTGCATAAAGCAATCATTATATAACCATTTTTTAGCTGCATAATACATAAAAACCTATTGGAACAAAATTTTATATATTATTAAAATAAAGTTTATATTAATCCTAAATAGATCCCTTTTAATTAGTTTGCTAAATATAATCACCAGAACAATTACTCATTAGGAAAGTCATGTCTGACTCTTTGCGACCCATGAATTGCAGCATGCCAGGCCTCCCTGTCCATCACCAAGGGAGTTATATACTTTTTAATTAATTATTAAAATGAATCAAAAGAATGTCTCAAGGTTATAAAGATCTTTTTTTTTTTTTTGGTTATAAAGATCTTACTAGACCCACTCCAGTAATACACTTTTTAAGATAACAGGATTAGCCAGAGGGTTTTCAGGAAGGAGAAACAGTCCTCAGGCAGGATACATTATTGTTATATAATCCTTCAGTTAAGTTCAGTTCAGTTGCTCAGTCGTGTCCGACTCTTTGTGATGCCATGAACCACAGCACGCCAGGCCTCCCTGTCCATCACCAACGCCCAGAGTTCACTCAGACTCATGTTCATCGAGTCAGTGATGCCATCCAGCCATCTCATCCTCTGTCACCCCCTTCTCCTCCTGCCCCCAATCCCTCCCAGCATCAGAGTCTTTTCTAATGAGTCAACTCTTCGCATGAGGTGGCCAAAGTACTGAAGTTTCAGCTTTAGCATCATTCCTTCCAAAGAAATCCCAGGGCTGATCTCCTTCAGAACGGACTGGTTGGATCTCCTTGCAGTCCAAGGGACTCTCAAGAGTCTTCTCTAACAACACAGTTCAAAAGCATCAATTCTTCGGCACTCAGCTTTCTTCACAGTCCAACTCTCACATCCCATACGTGACCACTGAAAAAACCATAACCTTGACTAGACGGACCTTTGTTGGCAAAGTAATGTCTCTGCTTTTCAATATGATATCTAGGTTGGTCATAACTTTTCTTCCAAGGAGTAAGTGTCTTTTAATTTCATGGCTGCAGTCACCATCTGCAGTGATTTTGGAGCCCAGAAAAATAAAGTCTGACACTGTTTCCACTATTTCCCCATCTATTTCCCATAAAGTGATGGGACCAGATGCCATGATCTTCGTTTTCTGAATGTTGAGCTTTAAGCCAACTTTTTCACTCTCCTCTTTCACCTTCATCAAGAGGCTTTTTAGTTCCTCTTCACTTTCTGCCATAAGGGTGGTGTCATCTGCATATCTGAGGTTATTGATATTTCTCCCGGCAACCTTGATTCCAGTTTGTGCTTCTTCCAGCCCAGCATTTCTCATGATGTACTCTGCCTATAAGTATAATCCTTAGTAGAGTTTAAACTGAGTTGTTTGTTGTGTAATCATCAGTTCTGGGCTTTAGTGGATACTTCTTTTGATGTGAAAATAAGTGAGGGTCATTGAGCTTGATAAAGGCAGGAACAGCATTTTGTCCTCAACCCACAGTTTTTCCATCAGTCCACGCTCTAGGATTTACAACTTGTTCCATTAAAAAGAGCTGGTTCCATATTCATGAAAACAGAGGCCCGGAACTTGTTCAGTGTATCCCTCCCCAGAAGGGGTGAGGGAGACTCTGGCATGATTAGAAACTCTTGAACATAGCACAGAGTCCCAGTTGTAGCTTAAAGGATGACTGAAATAATAGCATTTGGCTCATCCTGGCAGTTCCATTACAGTAGTGGATTGGGAGGAAAGTGGGCCAGGGGGCTTCAGTGAGCCCAGAGAAAGTTGCCCCAGTGTCCAAAAGAAATTGACTGACTGGCCCCCCACAGTTACTAATACCTGGGGTTCCTCAGGTGTAGTTAAGATGGGAGTTTGTGTGGGGACCCCCGGGCACCTTCAATCCCAGTTGTCTTAAGAGTCTGACCCCTGGGGCCTACACCTTGAAGGACAGTTTACTCTCCAGTATGGTTCTTTGCAGATCGGACCTGGAGCCGGGGGCAGCTTAGATGCTGGAGAGAGCAATCCTGCTTGAGATGCCCCTCCTTTCCACAGTAATAAGTCCATCCTTTTTCATCTGGATTCCTCCAGGCATTTTTCCTCAGGCTGTTTCAGAGCAGATCTAATGGCCATTGTTGGGGCTTCCGTCTTTTGCCTGGTTCTTTTTTCCTATTATCTTCCTCATCATCTCTACCGTAACATATTGTCTGAGCCAACTGCACCAGTTTTTCTAAAGATTGATTTGGTCCAAACGCCTGTTTTCATAACTTATGGCAGATATCTAGAGCTGACTGAGTGAGAAATCTATCTTTTAAGATCATTTCTCTCTCTATAACTCTGAGATCAATGTCAGTAAACTTGTGGAGAGCCTCCCATAGTCCATCTAGGAATTTACGAGGAGTTTCCTTCTCTCCCTCTTCTATGTCAGCCAACTTAGCATAGTTGGCTTAGCGTGTGCTTGCTTAAGTCCTTCAAGAATACATCCAGCAAAGTGACTCTGTTATTGGAACCCTTGGCTCCCAGTAGGAAGGAGTACTATTTCGTGTTCCCTCTTTCCGCTTCTCTCACGTTCAAGCCATTTTTCTCCAAAAGTAGTTGCTTCCCCCAAAACTCGAGTTCTCGAGTCAGGAGTCAGTGTCTGTCCCAAGACATACATTACATCTCTCCAAGTAAGCTCATAAAGTTAGTCCCATGAAGGCTTCTCTGTGCTTTTTGGATTCTCTAGATAGTCTCGATAGCTGGTACTGTTTGAATTTCTACCGAGACAGAGGCAACCCCTCCTGGAAGGGTGCCCTAACTCTCAGCCTGTTCAATTGGGAGTCCCAGATAAAGGGGTGAGGTATGAGAACAGGAGGCAGCTGAAGGTTTCACACCCAAATCTGCACCCTTAGGACGTAAGTCTGGCATGTCTCACAGAGAGAAAAAGAGCAACACATATGTCACTTCCACCAATTTCCTTTATTTTCTACAGAACTGATCTAACTGTAAAACAGTAATAATTGAGATCCTTCAACAGGTCAGCATTGCCTGTCTTCCAAAGGATACTGTGCCCATTCAGTATCACAGAAGATGATCAGGCATATCTTTTTAAATTCTGGAGATCAAACTTGTCCCAGCTTTTTTTAAAAATACATTTTAAAGGAGTGGTTCTGGAACTGCTAGTTCCCATCTGTAAGAGAGAAAAAAGCAGCATCCACAGCCGTGGCTTCCCTCCACCAGAGGAGTCCCTCTCCGCTCTAGATGGAGGTGTAGACAGACTCTCCACTGAAGCTTTCCTTCCCTGATTGGACTTAGTCTGTCCCTTACTGACGCAGGCGTCTTACTTGTCCCTCCTGGTTCTACCACCGAGGGGGGGTGGAGATGCACCAGGACTAGACCTGGTGGCATCCCAGACTGATTTAGTTCCATACCACCAAGACCTTGGTTGGCTTGCCAGAGTAATTTCCCGGGATGTTTCCCAAACTAGGACTCCTAGGGGAAACATCCATCTTACGTGTGCCAGGGCACATTCCTGAGTATAGTCCTGACTGCCGTAGAAAGGGTGAGTCATAAGGGACGAACAACCAAGATGTCCCTTCTGGGTGTCACCACGCCAGCATATGTGATAGCAAAAGAGGTTGTGGAAGGTTGGCCAGCAAGAAAAGAGTGATTTTTGTTCTCGAGCTACTAGGACCAACCCTTCCAGTTCATTTCCACAGATTCCACAAAAAGAGTATCCAAGGAATTGAAACAAAGGCCATCAGAGGGTCTCCTCTAGTCCACTAAGAGCTAGTGCTACCAAAGGAAGAAGCCCATTGCATTTTCCAACCTGACCAGATCCTACAATTCCTGATCTGTGTCCTCAAAAACCTCATGGTCACCAGCATTGCTTCTATCCATATAGATAGGAGACACAGCCATGACAAAGACTCACATTCAGGTCACTGGTCCCTGAGGCAGGCAGTCAAGAGAGTAACCTCTAGCCTGAGAGATGTTCCTGGAGCTAGAATTCTGCCTCACTCCCAAACATGCTGTTAGTGACTTTCTAGCAAGGCTTGCCTAGTCTAGCAAGGCTAAGCACTTCCATACGTGGGGTCTAAGTAAAAGTGCATAGTAACATCATGGATCGCAATTCCCTTGAAAGTCTATGATCTGACAAATTAGGTTAGTCTTTCTAATCCCCCATGCAATTACGAAATGGTCAAAGAGACCAGGAAAAGCTGACCGAGAAAGGAAAGTTCAATCCACACACTTTGCCCATTTCTGGTCGCTCCCCTAGCAGGGAGGTTGGGTGTCTCTTGGCATTGGCAGGTTGGTTAAAACCCTCGACAAGGCTCCTCTTATTGAGGGCTGCCTTCAGTCATTAGGAGGCACTGCAAAATCACAGAGCAGGGCTCATCACTTACTCCGTGCAGGGCATGTCATTCATTCACACAAGCACACGTAGAGTTAGTAAAGCAGAAAACGTGCATACTGAGAAAGCAGAGAGGCTAGAGCTCGAAGTGTTCTTACCTTGTCCTGAAGATTCCGGATGAGCTCCCAAGATGATAGCTTACAGTAAACAATGTCAGATTATTGATCCCCAAAGAAGAAATTTTAGCTTTGGGACCAGGGACCAGCCTTGATCACTCAAGAGCTTTTGTGTAGCAGAGTTTGATTAAAGTAAGAAAAGGGACAGAGAAACCTTCTGACATAGACATCAGAAGGGGGACAGAGAATGCCCCCCAAGGTAGTCTTATCAAGGCCTTATATACTTTTTTCAGACCCACACATCTTAAATTAACAAGATTAGAACAAACAAACAAACAAACAAACAATCCACTCCAATAATATGCATTTTAAGATGACAGAATTAGTCAGAAGGTTCTTGTTAAGGAGAAACATGTTCTTGAGCAAGATACATTGTTACATTGACTAAGACAAAGAAATGTAGAAAAGAACATTTGTCCTTTTCCCCTTGAGAGCCCCAGACTCCTTTCTCCTCCTCAGGAACCCTGGACTTCTTATCAACCTACCTAGGAATTGACTCCCTCAAATGGGTAAAAATGATCAAAATACAGGCTATCTACAAGACACACACTTTAGACTAAAAAACATAAGCTGGAAGTAAAAGGATGGAAAAAGATAATCTATGCAAACAGTAACTAAAAAAAAACCAGAGTCATGATACAAATACAAGAAAATGGACTTTAAGATTTTAAAAAAATGCATTACTATAGATAATGAAGGATGTTTCATATTCCTAAGAAGTTCAATACACAAAGACGATTATAGAATCATATTAAACATACATAGATTTAAGCACAGAGCTCCAAATATATGAAGGGAAAAGAAAAGACAGAATTGAAGAAGCAAACAAGGAACTTATATCAAAAAATAAAAAGTCATGTGACTTCAACACCCACATGCAATAATGAAAATTACAGCTAGGCAAAAGAGCAAAGAGGAAAAAGAATATTTTAATAACATTATAAACCAACTCGTTGTAACAGACATTTCTGGAACACTTCCAACAGTAGCAGAAAACATTTTTCTCAAGGTAAGACCATAGGATAAGCTATAAAACAAGCCTGAATAAGTTTAAAAGGGTTGAAATTATAAAAAATATGTTTTCCAGCCATATTAGAATTAAATTAGATATCAACAAGGGAGGAAATCTTAGAAATTAACAACTGTGTGAAAATTCTAAAGTTCTTAGAAATAACCCATGATTCAAATAAGAAAGCGTGTGGAAAATTGCAAAATACTTTAAACAGAATAAAAATGAAAATGCAAAGTATCAAAACTTACAGGAAGCAACAAATACACTGCTTACAGGAAATATATTGCTATAAATATATATATGTAAACAAAAGAAGAAAGATCTTAAATGAATAACCTAATTTCCCATCTTAAAAATTTCAAAATAAGGAATAAACAAAACTCAAAGCAAACCAAAAGAAAAAAAGAATAAAGTGTGAGTGGAATTAACACAACAAAAAATTAAAATAATGATAGAGAAAAAGCAATGAGACCAAAGATTATTTTTTTTAAAGATCAACAAAATTAATACACCTTTGGCTAGACTCATCAAGAAAAAATAAAGAAGATTCAAATTGCTAAAATTAGGGGTGGCAGAGGGATGTCATCACTGACTGTGGAGTAACAAAGGGTGATGAAAGAATATTGTGAATGGTCGTTTGTCAACATGTTAGATAACCTCAGTGAAGTGAGAAAATTTCTACAAAGACAAAAGCAAACAAAACAACTCAAGAAGAAGAGAAAATCAGAAACAACCTGAGATCAGATCAGATCAGTCGCTCAGTCGTGTCCGACTCTTTGTGACCCCATGAATCGCAGCACGCCAGGCCTCCCTGTCCATCACCAACTCCCAGAGTTCACTCAGACTCACGTCCATCGAGTCAGTGATGCCATCCAGCCATCTCATCCTCTGTCGTCCCCTTCTCCTCCTGCCCCCAATCCCTCCCAGCATCAGAGTCCTTTCCAATGAGTCAACTCTTCCCATGAGGTGGCCAAAGTACTGGAGTTTCAGCTTTAGCATCATTCCTTCCAAAGAAATCCCAGGGCTGATCTCCTTCAGAGTGGACTGGTTGAATCTCCTTGCAGTCCAAGGGACTCTCAAGAGTCTTCTCCAACACCACAGTTCAAAAGCATCAATTCTTCAGCGCTCAGCCTTCTTCACAGTTCAACTCTCACATCCATACATGACCACAGGAAAAGCCATAGCCTTGACTAGACGAATCTTTGTTGGCAAAGTAATGTTTCTGCTTTTGAATATGCTATCTAGGTTGGTCATAACTTTCCTTCCAAGGAGTAAGCGTCTTTTAATTTCATGGCTGCAATCACCATCTGCAGTGATTTTGGACCCCAGAAAAATAAAGTCTGACACTGTTTCCACTGTTTCCCCATCTATTTCCCATGAAGTGGTGGGACCGGATGCCATGATCTTCGTTTTCTGAATGTTGAGCTTTAAGCCAACTTTTTCACTCTCTACTTTCACTTTCATCAAGAGGATTTTGAGTTCCTCTTCACTTTCTGCCATAAGGGTGGTGTCATCTGTATATCTGAGGTTATTGATATTTCTCCTGGCCATCTTGATTCCAGCGTGTGTTTCTTCCAATCCAGCGTTTCTCATGATGTGCCCTGAATATAAGTTAAATAAACAGGGTGACAATATACAGCCTTGACGTCCTCCTTTTCCTATTTGGAACCAGTGTGTTGTTCCATGTCCAGTTCTAACTGTTCCTTCCTAACCTGCATACAAATTTCTCAAGAGGCAGATCAGGTGGTCTGGTATTCCCATCTCCTTCAGAATTTTCCACAGTTGATTGTGATCCACACAGTCAAAGGCTTTGGCATAGTCAATAAAGCAGAAATAGATGTTTTTCTGAAACTCTCTTGCTTTTTCCATGATCCAGCGGATGTTGGCAATTTGATCTCTGGTTCCTCTGCCTTTTCTAAAACCAGCTTGAAAATCTGGAAGTTCACGGTTCACATATTGCTAAAGCCTGGCTTGGAGAATTTTGAGCATTATTTTACTAGTGTGTGAGATGAGTCCAATTGTGTGGTAGTTTGAGCATTCTTTGGCATTGCCTTTCTTTGGGATTGGAATGAAAACTGACCTTTTCCAGTCCTGTGGCCACTGCTGAGTTTTCCAAATTTGCTGGCATATTGAGTGCAGCACTTTCACAGCATCATGTTTCAGGATTTGGAATAGCTCCACTGGAATTCCATCACCTCCACTAGCTTTGTTCGTAGTGATGCTTTCTAAGGTCTACTTGACTTCACATTCCAGGATGTCTGGCTCTAGGTCAGTGATCACACCATCGTGATTATCTGGGTCATGAAGATCTTTTTTGTACAGCTCTTCTGTGTATTCTTGCCATCTCTTCTTAACGTCTTCTGCTTCTGTTAGGTCCATACCATTTCTGTCCTTTATTGAGCCCATCTTTGCATGAAATGTTCCTTTGGTATCTCTGATTTTCTTGAAGAGATCCCTAGTCTTTCCCATTCTGTTGTTTTCCTCTATTTTTTTGCATTGATCACTGAAGGTGGCTTTCTTATCTCTTCTTGCTATTCTTTGGAACTCTGCATTCAGATATTTATATCTTTCCTTTTCTCCTTTGCTTTTTGCTTCTCTTCTTTTCACAGCTATTTGTAAGGCCTCCCCAGACAGCCATTTTGCTTCTTTGCATTTCTTTTCCATGGGAATGGTCTTGATCCCTGTCTCCTGTACAATGTCACGAACCTCATTCCATAGTTCATCAGGCACTCTGTCTATCCCGGAGCCATGGCTGCGCAGGCGCAGGAGGGCCTAGAGGAGCTATCCCGCATTGAAGGTCAGGAAGGGCGGTGGTGAGGAGATACCCCTCGTCCAAGGCAAGGAGCAATGGCTGCGCTTTGCTGGAGCAGCCGTGAAGAGATACCCCACGCCCAAGGTAAGAGAAACCCAAATAAGACGGTAGGCGTTGCAAGAGGGCATCAGAGGGCAAACACACTGAAACCATACTCACAGAAAACTAGTCAGTCTAATCACACTAGGACCACACCCTTGTCTAACTCACTGAAACTAAGCCATGCCCATGGGGCAACCCAAGACGGGCGGGTCATGGTGGAGAGATTTGACAGAATGTGGTCCACTGGAGAAGGGAATGGTAAACCACTTCAGTATTCTTGCCTTGAGAACCCCATGAACAGTATGAAAAGGCAAAATGATAGAATACTGAAAGAGAAACTCCCCAGGTCAGTAGGTGCCCAATATGCTACTGGAGATCAGTGGAGAAATAACTCCAGAAAGAATGAAGGGATGGAGCCAAAGCAAAAAGAATACCCAGCTGTGGATTTGACTGGTGATAGAAGCAAGGTCCGATGCTGTAAAGAGCAATATTGCATAGGAACCTGGAATGTCAGGTCCATGAATCAAGGCAAATTGGAAGTGGTCAAACAAGAGATGGCAAGAGTGAATGTCGACATTCTAGGAATCAGTGAACTGAAATGGGCTGGAATGGGTGAATTTAACTCAGATGACCATTATATCTACTACTGCGGGCAAGAATCCCTCAGAAGAAATGGAGTGGCCATCATGGTCAACAAAAGAGTCTGAAATGCAGTACTTGGATGCAATCTCAAAAACGACAGAATGATCTGTTAGTTTCCAAGGCAAACCATTCAATATCACAGTAATCCAAGTCTATGCCCCAACCAGTAACGCTGAAGAAGCTGAAGTTGAACAGTTCTATGAAGACCTACAAGACCTTTTAGAACTAACACCCAAAAAAGATGTCCTTTTCATTATAGGGGACTGGAATGCAAAAGTAGGAAGTCAAGAAACACCTGGAGTAACATTTTAGGAATCAGTGAACTAAAATAGACAGGAATAGGCTAATTAAATTCAGATGACCGTTATATCCACAACTGTGGGCAAGAACTCCTTTGGAGTAGCCCTCAGAGTCAACAAAGAGAGTCCAAAATGCAGTACTTGGTTGCAATCTCAAAAATGACAGAACAAACTCAGTTCATTTCCAAGGCAAATCATTCAGTATCATAGTAAACCAAGTCTACGCCCCAACTGCTAAGGCTGAAGAAGCTGAAGTTGAACGAGTCTATGAAGACTGACAAGAGCTCCTAGAACTAACAGCAAAAAAAAAGATATCCTTTTCATCTAGAATGAAAAGTAGTAAGTCAAGAGATACCTGGAATATCAGGCAAGTTTGGCCTTAGAATACGGAATGAAGCAGGGCGAAGACTGATAGAGTTTTGCCAAGAAAATGCACTGGTCATAACAAACACCCTCTTCCAACAACACAAGAGAAGACTCTATACATGGACATCACCAGATGGTCAACACCGAAATCAGATTGATTATATTCTTTGCAGCCAAAGATGGAGAAGCTCTATACAGTCAGCAAAAACAAGACCAGGAGCTGACTGTGGCTCAGACCATGAACTTCTTATTGCCAAATTCAGACTTAAATTGAAGAAAGTAGGGAAAACCACTAGACCATTCAGATATGACCTAAATCAAATCCCTTATGATTATACAGTGGAAGTGAGAAATAGATTTAAGGGTCTAGATCTGATAGATAGAGTGCCTGATGAAACAACCTAAAGTAAGCAACAAAACTGAATTAGTTATTTTAAAACTTTCAATGAAGGAAAGCTAAGCCCAGATGCCTTTACCAGTGAATTTTATATAAAACACAGGCAAATTGTTATCAACCCTTCACAAACACCTACTAAAAAATTATAGGAGTAAGTAATATTGATACTTCTTAACTCTTGTTATGAGGCCATTGTTTTCCTGGTGCCAAAACCAGACAAAGACAACAAAAACCTGAAAACCAACAGACACAGATCCATTCTGAAACAGACATAAAATTACTCAGAAAATAACAGCAAACCCAATGAGGCAACATATAAGAATAATTATACATTATAACCAAAAAGATCATCCCAATACTGGGATACTGCCTCAGAACAATAAACTTATTACCCTAATTAATAGACTAAAGGATTAAAACCACATAATCACCTCAATAGATGCAAGAAAGTTATCGGACATAATTCGATGGCCTTTGAAGATAAAAAACACTCAACAAACAAGGAACTGAAGGAATTTTTCCACCTCACACAGACTATCTGTGAAAAGCCCACAGTTAACTTAATAAGTGGTAGTGCATGTTTTCCTTATAAAATCAGGGGCCAAATTAGAATATCTGCTCTTTCCACTTCTATCTAATATTATATTAGTGATTCTAGTCAGGAAAAGTGGCAAGAGAAAGAAACAGTGAGCATCCATATTGGAAAGGAAGAAATAAACCATTTCTATTTGCAGTTGATAAGATATTGTAAGTAGGAATTTTTAAGGAATCAACTAAAATGCTATGAGGACCAATGAATGAGTTCATAAGCATGGCGGCATAGAAAATCAATATACAACCATCAGTTACATTTCAATATTCTAGCAATAACAATCTGGAAATGAAATTAACTAAATCATCCCATCTATAATAGTAAAAACAAAATTAACATCCAGGAATAAACTTAACAAAAGAAGTTAAAAACTTATATAAATCTATTTACTGAAAACTATGGAAAACCCAACACCATTAACATGACATTGTTCTCCAAATTGATCTGCAAATTCAATGTAACCCCTATCAAAATTCCAGTTGTTAATTTTTTATGGAAATTTATAAGCTGACTCTAAAACTCATATGTAAATATAAGGTACCCAGAATACCCAAACAATCTCATAAAGAAACAAACAACAAAAAAACCACACACACAGATCAACATTGAAGGATTCAGTTTCCATTTTAAAAATCTACAACAAAAGCTACAATTATTGAGATAGAGTGATACAGTCATAAAAACTGACATTGATATGGATCAGTGAAATAAAATAGAGAGTTTGGAAACAAACCCTATTATTTGCAGCCAATTTGATTTTGACAAAGGTGCTAAGATAATTTAGTGGAGGAAAAAAATGATTTTTTCAACAACTGTACTGGGCAACTGCATATCTATATGGAAAAGAACAAAGTGGACCTCTGTCTCACACCATGCACAAAGCATAACTCAAAATGAGTCAAAGACCTCAATATAAGAGCTGAAACTATAAAACTCCTGGTAATAAATTTAGGAATAAATTTTGTGACCTTAGGTTAGGAAATGGTTTATTAGATATGCTGCCAAAAAGCACAAGTGACCAAACTTTTACTTCATAAAATTTAAAACTTGTGTGTGTCAGAAGATATCATCAACAAAAGAAAAAGTGTGTACAGAATGGGGAAAAATATTTGCAAGTCATATAACTGACAAGGCGTTTGTAGCCAGAATATATGAAGAACCCTTACACCTTAGTGATAAAAAGACAAACTAATTTTTAAATGGCCAAGGATTTGAATAGATCTTTCTCCAAGGAATATTTATACATGCTGTAAACACATGACAAGATGTTCAACATCAATCATCTTCAGGGAAATGTAAATCGAAATAGAAAATAGGAGTTTCTCAAAATGTTAAACATAGAATTGCCATGTGATCCAGAAATATTTTGGCCACCTGATGTGAAGAGCCAACTCATTGGAAAAGACCTTGATGCTGGGAAAGACTGAAGACAAAAGGAGAAGAGGGTGGCAAAGGATGAGATGGTTAGATAACATCACTGACTCAAACGGACATGAATTTGAGCAAACTCCAGGAGACAGTGAAGGACAGGGAAGCCTGGTGTGCTACAGTCCATGGGGTCGCAAAGAGTCGGACATAACTTAGTGACTGAACAACAGCAACCAGAAATTATGCTTTTATTTATACACCCCAAATAAGTGAAAAACATACGTCTATATAAAACTTGTACACAAATATTTCTAGCGGAATTGTGTATAATGCTTCCAACTTGGAAACAACCCAAATGTACATCAAGCAATGCATGGATCAGCAAAATGTGTTTCAAAGCAGAGGAAGATTATTCCGAAGTTTAAAAACATTAATAAAGCACTAATACATGTTACTACATGGATGAACTTTGAAAACATTAGACTAAATGATAAAAGCCAGTCACAGAAGGCCACACATCCAGAGCAGGCAAATCCATAGTAGATGAGTGGTTGCTTAGCGCTGCTGGGGAGTGGGTGGAAAGGAGATGGGGAGGAATTATATGTACGTGGGGTTTGTTTGGGGCCTATTGAAAATGTTTTAAAGCTAGTTAGTGGTGCTAGCTGCACAATTCAATGAAAATACTAAATATACTGGCTCTGTTTCCAGTTGGTAAATTTTATTATATCTGAAAAATATCTCAACTGAGCTGTAAGAAAGACTGCATGAAAAAGATTGACCAAACCTAAGTCATCTTATTAGAATTCCATAACTGATTAGTAAAGCAGAACATATGTCTTCTTCAAAAAAGTGATGTATAACCCTGGAAATACACAAACATCCAGTTGTATATTCAACGGTATCTCAAGTCTGGCATACCTTCCCTATAAGTGAAATTGGCAAAAAGATGCCCTTAAATAAATTTTAATCTAAAAATAATTTTCTTTCCACTCACTGTCCATCTCTTTTCCCTTTATGTTTTGCGCTTTTTCTCGTCAATGTTAATAGCTCCAGTTCTGACACTACCTTCCAAAATTCATGCGCTCACTGTAGACTCCCTCCCAATTTCACTGAAGCTTCCAGCTTTCTTTATAACTGTCCAGATTCCACCATCCACATCAGACCTGTTGGTATCAATAAGAGACTTTCAGCAAACCAAACTAGGGTTAGAAAATCAAGAGTCAACCATTACCTTTGATTTGTTCTAATAGATAGCTGTTGTTTTTTAAATTCTCTCTGGCAATTATCATTTCATAGCTCTATTTCTATAGCTTACTGACAAATGAATGGAGTGAATCGAAATGAAAAGAAATGGTGACAGAGGTGCCTCAGAATTTGAAAAAGATCTTTTTAAAACTATTTCACAGTTTTTTGTCCTGCCCTCTTCCCTTTGTTTTGCACTAAGTGGGAATGATGGGTTTCCTAGTGTGTGCAGGAACTGAGACCAAGCCCAGATCACTTTCCTGGATCCGGATTTCATTGAACTGAAAATGGGTTCTTTCTGAGAGCTTCCAAATGAATAAGTCACTAGATTTCTAAAAATTAGAGAAATCATAATGGGGTATGGCTGTGAGGTGAAATTGATTTTCCATATATTGAGCATGTACCTGAACGGTCATGGATGAATGAAACATTTCCACTTTACATTGGATTATTTCAGAAACAGCAAGCCCAGAATCTGATTTAATTTGAAAGATGACAAAATTATATTTCTCTGCTGATTCTCCAGGTGTTAGAAGTAGATGAGTGTTTTTGTTTTTTTTTTTTAATTTTTTTTCCCACCCATCTTCCCTAAGTTAATTTGAAGAAATTGCTTTTACCACAAGACAACATGATAGCAATTGCATCAGGAATAATAAAATTGTCGGGCAAATGACAAAACGTAATTGGGGTAGTTTGTTTTGTTTTTCCTGAAATTGTAATACATTTGACCAACCAAGATGTTGTATCCATTATGAAAACATCACAAGGAAAATTTTCTGATAGGACTAGCTAGCTGATACTAATTAATAACAACAGAAAGACTATTCTAAGCAAAGCTTCTTAGTATCCTAGAGGACAAAATTGTATGAACATGGCTAAAAATAAGTGTTTTTAGTTCTTTGGTTAAGAAGGTGTGGTTTCAGTTGAGAATATCTTAAAAATAATTAAGAATGTAAGTTTTAATTTTTCATAGGTGATTTTGACATTTTTCTCTGTTTAGCTCTGTGGTAATTGACTATATGCCCCTAAGCAAAATATTTTTACATCATCTTCGCACATCTTGTTTCAACATTTATATATTTTTTTGTACTGCATGCCAGGCCTTTTTCTAAATCCTATTTACAGAGATCAGTTAGGCATTTCTTATGAAGTAGAAGACGGGCTTGCAGGAACTGAAAGGACTGAGGGATTTAAAGAAGTTGGTACAACGGTGAGTGTGCTCAGTGGCTCAGTTGTGTCCGAGTCTTCTGTTACCCTATGCATTGTAGTCCGTCAGACTCTTCTGCCCATGGGATTTCCCAGGCAAAAATACAGGAGGAGGTTGCCATTTCCTATCCAGGGTATATTCCCCACGCAGGGATCAAACCCATGTTTCTTGCATCTCCTGTATTGGCAGGCAGATTCTTCATCACGGCACCCACACATTAAAACTAGAGAGCCCATAATTGAATAGTTTAAAAGAAAAATTCAGTCAGTTCAGTCCCTCAGTCATGTCCAACTCTTTGTGACGCCATGGATTCAGCATGCCAGGCTTCCCAGTCCATCACCAACTCCCAGAGCTTGCTCAAACTGATGTTCATTGAGTTGGTGATGCCATCCAACCATTTCAGCCTCTGTCATCCCCTTCTCCTCCTGCCCTCAATATTTCCCAGCATCAGGGTCTTTTCCGATGATTCACTTCTCATCAGGTGGCCAAAGTACTGGAGTTTCAGCTTCACCATCAGTCCTTCCAATGAATATTCAGAACTGATTAACTTTAGGATTGACTGGCTGGATCTCCTTGCAGTCCAAGGGACTCTCAAGAGTCTTCTCCAAACCATAGTTCAAAAGCATCAATTCCTTGGTGTTCAGCTTTCTTTATGGTCCAACTCTCACATCCATACATGACTACTGGAAAAACATAGCTTTGACTAGACAGGCTTTGTTGGCAAAGTAATGTCTCTGCTTTCTAATATGCTGTCTAGGTTGGTCATAGCTTTTCTTCCAAGGAGCAGCGTTTTTTAATTTCACGGCTGCAGTCACTATCTGCAGTGATTTGGGAGCCTGAGAAAATAAAGTCTTTCACTGTTTCCATTATTTCCCCATATATTTGCCATGAAGTGATGTTGAGTTTTAAGACAGCTTTTTCACTCTCCTCTTTCAGTTTCATCAGAGGCTCTTTAGTTCTCTTTGCTTTCTGCCTTAAGGGTGGTGTCATCTGCATATCTGAGGTTATTGATATTTCTCCCAGCAATCTTGATTCCAGCTTGGGCTTCATCCAGCCCAGTGCTTCTCATGATGTACTCTGCATATCAAACCAGTCCATCCTAAAGGAAATCAGTCCTGAATATTCATTGGAAGGACTGATGCTCAAACTGAAACTCTAATACTTTGGCCACCTGATGAGAAGAACTATCTCACTAGAAAAGACCTTGATGATGGGGAAGATTGAAGGCAGGAGGAGAAGGGGATGACAGAGGATGAGATGGTTGGATGGCATCACCAACTCGATGGACCTGAGTTTGAGCAAGCTCTGGGAGTTGATGATGGACACAGAAACCTGGCAGTCCATGGGGTTGCAAATAGTTGGACACGACAGAGCAACTAAACTTACTGACTTTTCATATAAGTTAAATAAGCAGGGTGACAATATACAGCATTGACGTACTCCTTTCCCAATTTGGAACCAGTCTGTTGTTCCATGCCCAGTTCTAACTGTTGCTTCTTGACCTACATACAGATTTCTCAGGAGGCAGGTAAGGTGGTCTGGCATACCCATCTCTTGAAGAGTTTTCCACAGTTTGTTGTTATCTACACAGTCAAATGCTTTGAGATAGTCAATAAAGCAGAAGTAGATGTTTTTCTGGAATTCTCTTGCTTTTTCTATGATTGAACACATGTTGGCAATTGATCTCTGGTTCCTCTGCCTTTTTTTAAATCCAGCTTAAACATCTGGAAGTTTTAGATTCATGTACTATTGAAGCCTGGCTTGGAGAATTTTGAGCATTACTTTGCTAGTGTGTGAGATGAGTGCAATTATGCGGTAGTTTGAGCATTCTTTGGCATTGCCCTTCTCTGGGATTGGAATGAAAACTGACCTTGTCCAGTCCTGTGGAACTGCTGAGTTTTCCAAATTTGCTGACATATTGAGTGGATCATCTTTCAGGATTTGAAATAGCTCAACTGGAATTCCATCACCTCCACTAGCTTTGTTCATAGTGATGCTTCCTAAGGCCCACTTGACTTCACACTCCAGGATGTCTGGCTCTAGGTGAGTGATCACACCATCATGGTTTTCTGGGTCATGAAGATCTTTTTTGTATAGTTCTTCTGTATATTCTTGCCACCTCTTCTTAATATCTTCTGCTTCTGTTAGGTCCATACCATTTCTGTCCTTTATTGAGCCCATCTTTGCATGAAATGTTCCCTTGGGATCTCTAATTTTTTTTGAAGAGATCTCTAATCTTTCCCTTTCTATTGTTTTTCCTCTATTTCTTTGCACTGATCACTGAGGAAAGCTTTCTTATCTCTCCTTGCTATTCTTTGGAACCCTGCATTCAAATGGGTATATCTTTCCTTTTCTCCTTTGCCTTTTGCTTCTCTTCTTTTCACAGCTATTTGTAAGGCCTCCCCAGACAGCTATTTTGCCTTTTTGCATTTCTTTTTCCTGGGGATGGTCTTGGTCACTGCCTCCTATACAATGTCACAAACCTCTGTCCGTAGTTCTGGACGCTATGTATATCAGTGGCACTCTATCAGATCTAATCCCTTGAATCTATTTGTCACTTCCAGTGTATAATCATAATGGAATTGATTTAGGTCAGACCTGAATGGTCCTGTGGTTTTCCCTACTTTCCTCAGTTTAAGTCTGAATTTTGCAATAAGGAGTTCATGATCTCAGCCACAGTCAGCTCCCAGTCTTGTTTTTGCTGACTGTAAAGAGCTTCTCCATCTTTGGCTGCAAAGAATACGAACAATCTGATTTCTGAAAAGAAAAATTACATCATTTTATTTCTCACTCATGTGCAAGCCTCACTGAGACCCACCCTGTTCAATGGAGAATTGAGCTCTTTACAGTCTAACATAGGGCTCCTCAGATTGCACTAGTGGTAAAGAACCCACCTATGAATGCAGAGACATGGATTCGATCCCTGGTCAGGAAGATACCCTGGAGGAGGGCACAGCGATCCAATCCAATATTCTTGCCTGGAGAATCCCATGGACAGAGGAGCCTGGAAGGCTATAGTCCATAGGGTCACAAAGAATCTAACACGACTCAGGTAACCTAGCATGCAAGCATGCACAGTCTAAAGGACGTGTGTTCCAAGTCATTGCTTCCCCATGTCCCTATGACAATCTTGCTGTGGAGGCTGGTCCCCTCTCACAGGAAGATGATGTGGGTGGTTGGTGACCAAAAGCAAAGGCTGGAGAGTGTGAGCATCGCTCCTATCCCAATGGCACGATACTGTGACACTGCCAGATCTAAAAGCAGGAGTGTCTGGACCACAGTGAGCTAGCTGAGCAGCCATAATGGGCAAGAAGAATGGGAGACTGAATGTGACAACAGCTATCTCTGCAAAAAATGAAAGAAGATTCAGGAAGCACACTAACTGCTGTATTTCTCATCTGTACAATAAAATGTGATTATGTTAATGTGATTTAAGCCTTTGGAAAGGATGTCTCTTTGGCACAAGGCAATCTCTAATGTTCTCACTTTGCATAAGAACAGAGACCTTCAAAATTAAAAGATTGCAAGTTTGAAAGAACAATACAAACACACTAAAAAATGGGATGCTGTACAAATTTTAAAGCAAACAGTAATTAAACCGTGGACCAAGGGATGCCCTTGTGGCTAATTACTCTTTCTTTCTCATTATGGTTGTCAACCATCCCCATCCAATACTAGAGTTAAGTTTATAGCATTCAAGGCATATAAGCTATCATATTCTTTCTTGGCAAATTTAATATATTTAACCTTTGCTTGGCTAAGCTAAGTGTGGTTGCATCTTGAATAGCCCCAACCCTATAATGTAGCTAAGGTTTGAAGTCATCTTAATGACCTTTTCAGTGATTTCTAGGTCCCTTTCCTTTCAGAAAATCTAGATATATACAAGTAGAGTTCAATGGTTAGATTGACTTTTATTATTATTATTAATCAATACATTTATAATTGATCAGAAAAACACATCGGAATCACCTATGAAAAATTCCAAACATAGACACTTGGTACTAAGCTCAGAGACACTGGTTCAGTGGTTCTCTGCAGGCTCTGAGGGCTTCATTTCTTATCAATTCATAAACTTGGTTGAGAATCACTATCATTGTGATTTACCTCAGAATAGAAAGGAGTAAAGAATTCTTTTTCCCCAAGTCTGAGGTGTTTCAAAGGTCTTCAAAGGCATAAAGTGAATTGGACACAGGCCATTAGAAGGGAGAGTTGGAGAGACAGCAATTGGAAGCTCACAAATCTCTGTTTGAGGCTGAACCCCTAGTCTTCCTATCCTTAACTCAACACTGATAACCATTCCCATTGCTTCCACATTTCTCTTTTGAATTAGATTTGGGAGATGTCTTTTCCCAAGAATTCTTTTTACATGTTGGTCTATCCAAGCTAGAATGAAACCATTTCCCTCAAAGAAATCCCAAAGCTTCCTGGTTGAAGATTCTCAAACTTTGAGCAGGTTTGACAGCTCACTGTGGAGGTCAGTGCTGGAGGACACTGACAAGTTGAAACAGAAAAAGGAAGCCCACTCCCCATGTACTCTCTGAGCTCTTTCAGAAAGTAGCACAGAAAAAGAGTTCTTCCCATTCGCCAGAACATATCAGTGTTCCTCCATAAACAAATAATCCAGCATCAGGACAAGATTCAGGTTCATCAGCATCTACCCCAGAGCTCACTAAGCCATAATATTTCAGTTGGCCATGTGATTTAATTTAAAAGAAAAATGAAAGTGTTAATCACTCAGTCCTGTCCTACTCTTTGCAACCCCATGGACTGTAGCCCCATCAGACTCCTCTGTCCATGGAATTCACCAGGCAAGAACACTGGAGTAGGTTGCCACTCCCTTCTCCAAGGGATCTTCCCAACCCAGGGATCAAATCCAGGTCTCCTGCATTGCAGTTGAATTCTTTATCATCTGAGCCACCAGGGAAGTACTTTAATTTGAAATATTTTATTAATAACTTAAGATATAAGAATATTTAAATTCTTGACTCTGATTATTAGCCTGTCCATCTTAGAGGCGATGATACAGAGAGGAGAAGTTGTATAAAACAAGAGTCCCCAACCTTTTTAGTACAAGGGACCAATTTCATGGAAGACAATTTTTCATGGGCCAGAGGGTGGGGAGATGGTTTTGGAATGATTCAAATGCATTACATTTATTGTGCACGCACTTTATTTCTAATCTAATGCCTCTATTGATCTGACAAGAGGTACCAGTCTTAGACCTAGGGGTTGGGGACCCCTGGTGTGGAGGTTAAAGTAACTAAGTAGACTGGAGTCAGAAAGTCAGAATTCAGCTTCCCACTCTCTGTCCCCCTCCCCCACTTTCCTTTTCTCTTTGCCCTTCTCCTCCCTCTCCTTCCTTCCCCCTTCCCCAAGCTATTCTGGAACATCTGTATCCTAGGCATTTTTCCCCACTGGACTATGTTTGGACTTAATACCAGTGGTACAGTTTCCATCCAAACAGACCATTTAGCAAGCCTTGCCTGTGGTACTGGATTGCTTGCATAGGGGCAGTGTTTAATTTGATTTCAAAAGAATCTACCCTACTGTGAAAGGTGATTACTGTATATACTCATATAATTTCACTCTTTAGTTCACTACTAAAAAGGAAGATTTTAGTGATGAATATACATGAAGATTCTGTTGTCCACATAGAAAGAGGTTACTTATTATTTAAGATTCAGTTAAATATCTCTTTGTGATATCTTCACAGTAAGACTCTCACTTTCTACTCTCACAGGAAGTTATTTTCCCCCCTGCCCTGTAATATTTTGGCATTCTTTTTTACATAACTATACTTATTTGTATGCCCGTCATCTACTCTAAACTGAATCATATCCAATTTTGAAATTCAGCTACAAGGCTAGTTTGAAATGTTTTGGACCAATTTAGTGAATAAACATGAGTATACATTAAGGGTTTTTCTGTGGGGGGTGGGGTGGGGGAGGAGCAGTAAATATGGTGCAAGTGGAAGCTAATTTTACCTTTTTTCCCCTTAAGTTTGATTTTAATTGAATGCAGTTATCATCTAGTCTTCTAAATTTCAGGGCTAAGGAAATAATGGAATACATTCCCTATTTCATCTCCTGGGGCTAGAGAAGCAAATAAAAATATTGTGGATAAAGAAAGTGAAACTATTCAAAGCTGAATAACTTAAGAAAATAACAAGTGGTAACATTCTATGTGCTCTACTTTTTAATCCATTGCTTAATTTGACTTTAAGACCAACTCTTTCCAGGAAGTAAATAAGTAGTATTTCACCATGCTATATAGGGGGAGGGTAGGGATATTAAGGGACTCATCCAGGCTACATGGCAAGTAGCAGAACCAGAACAAGTTGAATTTTCAGTTCGTAGTTCAGTATTTACTTCACTCCATCTCACAATAAAGTCCAAGTGGGGGCTTAGTTGGCGTACTTGGTGAAGAAGGCAAGCATCTTCCCCCCTTCGATTCAGAACCTGTTTGTTTTGCTTTATTGTGGTGTGTGTGTGTGTGTGTGTGTGTGTGTGTAGATAGCCAGTGGTCTGGATTCAACTGCCCATTTGGGGATACCATTCAGGTTTCAACTTTATAAGTAGGATCTCGGGCCAAGTGAAGAAATCTATGTATTTACAGTTCTCTCTGAACATCCAACAGAGAGAAACAGACAGCCTCTTTTTTTTTTTTTGGTTTCTTTTCCTTTCTTTTTTTTTTAAGCCACCAACTCATCATTCACATAGTTCCAGAGCTGGCCTCACCTGGGGACCTGGAACTGCAAAGATACATGCTCCTCTCTGCCGAGACAGGTACTGGCAGACATCCCCAAATCTAATAGTGCAGTTGATGATGCCACAGAGTCTGAAAATGGTGCTCTTTTCCCCAGGTTTAAAAGCTAGCTCTTACCATTTGGAGAGTTGCACTTCATGGTCTCTGTTGAATTGCCTGAGATAAATTTGTACTGTCAGGGCCCTTGCCTTCTGCCGCCTACATCTTTGTGGTGTCTTATTAAGATATGCATCAGGAATAGTTTCAAAGGGGACAAGCAACTGAGAAGGCGACAGTGGAGGACAGCAGGTCCTGAGGGGGCTGCGCAAGAGCTGAGACCCTAGTGCAAAGCACTTAGTTCCAGCTCTATCCGTGTGACTTTGCTGATATTGGTGGCAGCTCGGCCACAGAGAAGTTGAGAGGGCAGCATAGAAATACTAAGTAAGCATCATGTGCGTGTCCTTGTCTACTACCACTATCTCTGCAAGGATTAAATTGGGTGCTGCTGCAGCTGCTGCCCTTCAAACACCCCCTGGAAGGAGTTGAGCGTGGAGAGCAAAAGTGAGGCACTCTATGCTCTGGAAAACTAGCCGGATGGGTCTTCAGATGGTTAGATATTTTCAGGAGCTCATTTTCTGAGCCCAATTCTTGCATCTCCTCATATCTAGAACTGCATTAAATTTTTTCATGGTGATGTCTGCTCCTTGCGACAAGCTGAAGTCTTTTGCAAAAATAATGTGCTTGATTGTGTGAACTCCCCCTTCACCAAAACCACATATATGTTGACCTTTCTCCCCATCTCTTTGGAGGAATTTCCCAGAGCTATCTAAAATGCTGTCTACCGGGCTGCAGTCCTCAATTGGCTCCAAATAAAACTGAACTCGCGACTCTCGTGTTGTGCATCATTTTTAAGTCAGCATCCTCTGCCCTTCGGCCTCCCTGTGTTATGTTACCCAGCAATCCAGGGGCTTGAGGCTCAGAGCAATATAGAACTCACTTGGATTTTACCAGTTCATTGAGTTGGTTCATGCCCAGGAGAACCTGAGTACTCAATTGGCTTTTCAAGCAAAAGTACAGGTTTTCCTGACCTGATTAACAAAGCTCAGAACAACTGTACTGCCAGTTAGCTTTTTGTTCACAACTTGCAGGCTGTTACAGGAAACAGGTTACACAACAGGAAATCTTTTCATGTCCCAGGTGATTTCCCAGCTTTATTTGCCATGAAATGTCACCTTCCCAGGTAAGACCAGGGAATTCATCACAATTAAAGAAAGCATTGATATGTGGCTTTGCGTGGTTAAAGAGCTCCTTTTAACATTCGAACTCTAGGCTATTTGTTACACGTGCTTATGTGCATGGAAAATTTATTCCAATGACGAACGTTATGTGTTCTTCAAGAATGATTACATAATTTTTACTGCTTCCAGAAGTGTCTGCTGCAGAAAACTTTCTTGTCTTTGGGGAACTAATGAACCATGTTTATGAGCTACAAATATGTACTGAGTAGTGAAGTCATACGTGCTGACCTGCTGGGCTCCTGTTTCTACCTCTTGCTACGTTACGACACAAAGTGAGCAAAACAAATTAGGATAATTATTAGAGACAGAAGTGCGGAGATGCTTTCCCAGTGTAATTTTCTCCAACCAATTGACAAGGTGTGAAGACGTTAAAATCTAATTAGACTAGATGAGAAATGCACTGGGCTTCCTTAATCTGGAATTGTTACATCAACTTCTAGCCAACTTGAACAGATACTGTTGCTGTCTAGAGTCATCAGCTGTAGAATTTGATTCTTAATTGCTCTGCGAGCTTCTGTTGATTTGGAGATGCTAATGACATGCGTTTTCTCTTTTGTATGTAGGCACATTGAGAAATAGGGCTTCCCTGGTGGCTCAGATGGTAAAGAATCTGGCTGCAATGCAGGAGACCTGGGTTCAATCCCTGGGTTGGGAAGATACCCTGGAACAGGGAATGGCAACCCACTCCAGTATTCTTGCCTGGAGAATTCATGAACAGAGGAGCCTGATGGGCTACAGTCCGTGGGGTCGCAAAGAGTCAGACACAACTGAGTGACTGTCATGCACACATACACATTGAGAAATAGTTAAGGAACTAACAAGAGCCAACTATGGTATTAGTTTATCAATAGCCTCCCGATAGCTCTCAAAGCAAAGCATTTCCTAGCAATTGGAGAATTAGAGAAAGGTTTGGGGCTTGCTGCCTCACTTCAACTGGACCCCTACAATGAAGTTGGAAAAAAAGGAAGAGAACACCCAAAGGGAGCAAGCTTTCCGTGGGGAGCTTTTTGCAGGGAGACAAGGAACAGAGAAGAACATTTAAGCCATCTACAAAAGATCCAACAACTGGACCCTTTGCTATTTCAATGCAGTGGCTCCAGTTCCTACTTAACACTGGCCACTGGAAGCCAATATTTCACCAGTCTGCTCTATGGGGTAGACTGAGTAATGAGATAAAGAGGAGAATAAGATACGCTCCATCTCATGTTGGAGAAGGCAATGACAACCCACTCCAGTGCTCTTACCTAGAAAATCCCATGGACAGAGGAGCCTGGTAGGCTTCAGTCCATGGGGTCGCTAAGAGTTGGACATGACCAAATCGACTTAGTAGCAGCAGCAGCAGCAGCATCTCATGTGGCTCCTTCTCAGGGAGGAGAAGACAAGCACTTGTTATCAGTTCTTCTTCAAAGGATTAGCTTGTAGCCTTCGTACTGTTTAAGAAATCTATAAAGCTTGGGTTAATCTAATCTAATCTGAAATTAACAGCAGGTCAGCATTGTAAATCAACTGTATTTCAATAAACTTTTTAAAGTGATACTGAAAAAAAATTCATGTCATTGAAATCAAATGCACTACATTGTGAACACAGAAAATAATATAAAATACCTTAAAGCTAAAAAAAAATTACAAATAGACAAAGAGCAACTCTGAGAAATTTTCAATCTAATCATCTAGGTGAGATCTCTTTCAGTTCAGTTCAGTCACTCAGTCATGTCTGACTCTTTGTGACCCCATGAATCACAGCACACCAGGCCTCCCTGTCCATCACCAACTCCCAGAGTTCACTCAGACTCACGTCCATCGAGTCAGTGATGCCATCCAGCCATCTCATCCTCTGTCGTCCCCTTTTCCTCCTGCCCCCAATCCCTCCCAGCATGAGTCTTTTCCAATGAGTCAACTCTTCGCATGAGGTGGCCAAAGTACTGGAGTTTCAGCTTTAGCATCATTCCCTCCAAAGAAATCCCAGGGCTGATCTCCTTCAGAGTGGACTGGTTGGATCTCCTTGCAGTCCAAGGGACTCTCAAGAGTCTTCTCCAACACCACAGTTTAAAAGCATCAATTCTTCAGTGCTCAGCTTTCTTCACAGTCCAACTCTCACATCCATACATGACCACTGGAAAAAACCATATCCTTGACTAGACGGACCTTTGTTGATAAAGTAATGTCTCTGCTTTTCAATATGCTATCTAGGTTGTTCATAACTTTTCTTCCAAGGAGTAAGCGTCTTTTAATTTCATGGCTGCAATCACCATCTGCAGTGATTTTGGAGCCCCCCAAAATAAAGTCTGACACTGTTTCCACTGTTTCCCCATCTATTTCCCATGAGTGATGGGACCAGATGCCATGATCTTCGTTTTCTGAATGTTGAGCTTTAAGCCAACTTTTTCACTCTCCACTTTCACTTTCATCAAGAGGCTCACTTTCTGTCATAAGGGTGTGTTATCTGCATATCTGAGGTTATTGATATTTCTCCCGGCAATCTTGATTCCAGCTTGATCTCTTTACCCTTGGAGAATTAGGAATCATCAGGTCCTACTCCTTCAGCTCAAATGGAATCACTATTTTAGGAAACAGTACCAATCTAAGAGAAAATGGGCTATAGGGGTAGTTGGTGGCTGTGGGTCAGAGTAGAAATCCTCTAATTTTCACAACTAAATGCAAAACTCTGGTTTTCATTATTTGCTTGAAACACATTGTTGTCAGTGAAATATCACCATCAAATATTTATGTGACTTTAAACAGATTTCTTTAGTCCAAGAGTAAAAGAAAATAATCCATTAAGCCAAGGTGTAGTCCCAATAAAAAACAATCATTCCCAGAGAGAGGTACCTCCCTGGTAGTCCAATGGATAATATTCTGTGCTTTCAATGCAGGGGACATGGGTTCAATTCCTGGTCAGGGAGCTAAGATACCACATACCACATGGCCAAAAAATAAAATATTTTCAAAAAATGAAATAAACTAATAATAATAATGGTAAAACTTTTTTTTAAATAAAAATAAAGTGCCTAGGAAGAACACTTTCCAGTACGATTCAGGGGACCTGAGTCTTTCTCTATCTCTGTTTAAATAGATGACCCTGAACGAGTTATTAAAAGCCTTTGCTACCATCTGAAAGTGAAAAGCAAAGTGAAGTCGCTCAGTCATGTCCGACTCTCTGCGACCCTGTGGACTGTAGCCTACCAGGCTCCTCAATCCACGGAATTCTCCAGGCAAGATTACTGGAGTGGGTTGCCATTTCCTTCTCCAGGGGATCTTCCTGACCCAGGGATGGAACCTGGGTCTCACACATTACAGGCAGATGTTTTACTGTCTGAACCACCAGGGAAGCCCATCTTAATTAACTCCAAAGTAGAGATTCATAAAATGTTAGTGCTGGAAGAAACTTACTGAGAGTATATTATATCAAAGAATGGCATTCTCCAAAATCTAAATGAGCATCACTAATGTTTGCCTGAGTATCTTTGAGACATAATCATAAAGACTGAATTTCCTGCACTGGACTGAAAGGGATCTGAGAAGTTAAGTTTATAATAAAGGGAAAATGGGTATCCTGTAAGGATTTATTTAAGGAAAAAACATCCACTGAAATATTTACAACCACAGTCAATTTCTTTCCACTTAACATTATTATACATACCTTCTCACTTGCATTCATTCTGCTTCACTGAATTAATTCCAGCTCCTTTGATCTCTGCCAGTTTAGCTGGAAATACTATGAGCTAGAATCCAAAAATTGTTTTAAGACATACTTTAGTGATAATAATGCAAAAAGAACAAACCCAAAAACTGTGCTTTAAAGGTTCTGGAGAAGGATGGTGTTTCAACACATGTGAATGAGGGCTGGCATTACTTGTATAACTGGTGCCCATGACCCTTGGCCAACTGATATTTTGCCATGAAAAATAAAAATTCAATAGTACTTTTGCTGAGGAATTGCAACAGTCATCTCTCACAAACCTCACTGGCAGCATTCCTGTGAGCTGCAGTGCCCTTTAGATTGCCCTTGTGGGTGTCCTTCATGAGAACCCTGGGCTCCTGCCCATCCTCTGTACCACACTCACACGGATCAGCTGCTCTCGTTCAATTAATGGAATCCAACCTTTGGTGGCCCTGGTCTTCTCTGTCCTCAAAACCAGCCTAAACACAACCCCCACTGATATTTCAAGAGTGACCACGAGAGGAATCCTCAAATGCTGGCAAGTCTTGCTTTACTTGGTCAGTGTCTCTAGAAATTGTATATGGACTACGTTCTGATAAATTAAGTCACATCTTAAATAACCTAGAAAAAGTTACTTTTTCAAAAAATTCCATAAAGGACTACCCACCCTCACCCTATCCCTCAAATCTTTAAAAGACCTGAATTACAGCTCAAGATTCTTTCATATTGGGTCTATTGGAAAGTGAGGTCAACTGTATATCAGCTTAATTGCAAATATAGTCTTCAATTGATTAATTCAAGCTAGTTCAGGACAAAAAAATGGTATGGTATATTGAGAAAATTCAAAGTATTCAACTTAACTTTTGGTTTTATATTTATTAATGTTTGTAGCCTGTGTATGAAGCTGGTTCTTAACTACAGTTTAGTAAATGACTAGTAATAAAAGAATAAATATCATTTTAAAAAATGTGAAATTTATCACATGGAGGAAAATTCTCAAATAACTTTCAAAACAGGAATACCATCTTATGAATTTCATTTAAACTCATTATAGTTTTGCTATATATTGCTAATGAATTCAATTTGCTTTGAAAAGCATTTTGTTTCATTTGACTGTGACAGTTGTAAAAGGTTAGGGACTTTACAGAAATATTTCATTATATTTGGCATTTATCACTTGATTGAGCAAACCTTTTGCCAACAATTTGAGGAGCTGAGAAATTCGAAAATAAACTCTGAATTCATTCAGTCTGAATTATCTGCTTAGCGCTCTTTAAACTTACGGGGATACTCAATTTTGTGTGAGGTTGTAAGTTCTCTGTCAACAGAAATATTAAAAAGAGGTAGTTGAAGAAGTGTCTGAATATCAAGCAGGATGTTTCCCACCCAAGAGCTTGCAACATCTGTTATACTTTGGAATGACAAGTAGAGCTTTTAAAAAAAAGAGAGAGAGCCTAGTATTTGATTGCACTGTCTGTGATTGGGCCTGGGCATTGGCATGTTTAAAAGCTCCCTCTGTGATTCTAACGTGCAGCTGTGTTTGATAACAATTCCTTTACACAATTTTCTCTATTTCCTTCAAACGCTTAAGATTTTGCTAATCCAAGGATGAGCTGTACTTTACAGTAGCTTAAAAAACAACAACAAAAAAAGATGTATATGTTAGATTTGCAGTTGAAAAATATAGATCAGGATATAATGGGCCTTCTACAACCTAAGCAACCTAAAATAAATATAATTTAAAAATCTAATATTTATACAAGTGTCTACTATGCTTTAGGCATGGTCTAAGTGCTTACATATGTTAACTCAGTGAACTCTGGTGGACAGTTCTACCATCATCACCATCATCAGCATCATTACAGGTAACCTGATGGGCGGTGGGACACACGCCTGTCTGCTAATAGGTAGAAAAGCTGAAATACGGCAATTTGGCTCCAGAGGACACATACTTAGCCAAAATACTGTATTATCTCTCTGTACCATACTGGTTTTACAAATTGGACCTGACACAGCTTCCACAACCAAATAATTCATCCAACTGAGTAGTCTCCTTTAGGACACTATAAGGTACTTGGGAAACCCTTGATATGTTTTGAACAAATAAATGCAGCATTCAGCCCTGTCATAAACAATGTGTGTTCCTCTCCGTTACCATCTCGGCATTCCATTAGAAACATACCCAAGACAGACAGGAATTCATCCTCCTTGGGAAACACTCCAGAAAGTGATGTGCATAATTCCCCCGAGGTAATACACTTTAACATCCAACCTCCTTTTTTCCTGGAAATTTCTTTCTCTACCTAATCCAAATCACTCATGTTGTGGTTTAGACTGTTCTACTTAATTGTATTGTCTTCTGTCTGCAGAGAGGCTGGTGGGTGGTGGGGGAGGGGACCTGGGCTTAGAAAAGTGCTGTTTTTCTCAGCCAACAGCTAGAGTATACAGAGGAGCTTCGTGTTCTCTTGGCATCACGCGCCCAGAAGTCCTGCACCTGAGGCTGTCAACCCTGAAGACCAGGTGCATCACCCAGGGAGCTTCCATACACGATGCCCACCACACCCTGAACAGTTTTACCTCGTGGTCATCCTTTCATGTCAATAACCATCTACTTACTCATTGGCAATGTCTCTCAAGTTATTTGCATAGTTGGCACTTTAAAAAAATTTTGATTTTCTTTTCAGTGAGTACTAGTCATTCTTTAACAAATTCCATAGATGGCTGCTCCCTTCACCTCCCTATGGGGCCGGCTCCCCCTGGGGAGGACCGTAAATGCAGGTAACTCACGGGGGGCATCCCGAGGAGTCCAGCCATTGCTGCTTCACAGAATCCCACACCGACGTTTGACTTCCTTAGCTTTGTTATCGGTGGGGGTTGCTGTCTCCTTCGTGGATGAGGATTCCTGAAATGCCAGGAGGAGTGACCGACACTTTGCTACCCCAGGTAATACAGTATCTGTGATGCAGCATTGAGATGAAACCCTCATCCCACGGGCAAAAACTCCCTTAGAGTTTCAGCCACTAAAAACAAGCACTCATGAAACACGGTGTGACCCGAGAAAATAAATCTCCTGATTTTGACTTTTCCCAAGTTCCACGCCACTCACCTAAATGTTTTATGTTTATCCCCAAAATGTCAGCTGAATCCAGTTCTCCCCCTGCGATGCTAAAAGGAGGCGAAAGGAGAAATTCCCCTTGCTCATCTTACAGTATCCCCTTAAGATACTCATGCGTCTTGTCCTTAAATAAAAAGCAGGTTCTCTCCTCTGCCTTCAGAATTACACCAAGGGACTGACTGGAAACATATTTCCAAATCGTAGAAGCAAAAATCATCTGACATGTGCTATGAAGTTAATGGGTTGGTAGGCAGATAAATACTGTATTGTTTGTTTATTTACAAAATAGCAGGATTTGGGGAAATTTAAGAGTGTATGTACAATACAGTTGTGCAGAATAACAATAAACCCACATGGGATGTAGTAGGGCTGTTTTGAAAAGCTTAAAAAAAAAAGAAGCTTTGCTAGAACAACAGCATCGAAGCACATGCTCCATTGTTGCCAACAGTGGATCTGTTTGCTGTCATTACGGACTTAAGTCAAAATGATTCTGAGGCATAAAATAATAAGCAAACTGAAGCACCCACACCTGTTCCTGGGAGAGCAAGACAGCAAGAACACAAAAGCAAACAGATAAATAACCCACCATGAGCAGCAATAACAATGACACCAGAGTGCTGAAGGGTCTCAAAGTCAAGGACACAGAGCAGCCTCCGTGGGGCGGCAAGCCCACACGGCTGTGCCCCGGGCTGGATACCTCCAGCTTCTTCCTTCCTTTCTTTTTTTTTTTTTGTAAGAGCTGCCAATTCTTTCTTCGGTGATTTATTACACTCACTTCAAGGGGGAAATTTAATATTTGGTTAAAGAAAGTGGCAGGAAATTAAAGCAGTGCTCTCAGCTGCTCTCAGGATGAAGGAAGATGTTTGGGAGGTGTCTGTGGGCTGCAGATTCCTTTGCAGGATGGTGGCAGACTTTTGTAAAGCCTCGGATTTGAATTTCAGGTTTCCCTCTTCTATTTTAAAGAAGAGACAAAAATCACTGGCTTCCACGGGAGAGTTTGGAGCCTTTGTAAAAGGGAGACACCTTTGTCTGCTCACCTGGTGCTCAGCTGGAGGTGGTTGAGTTGCTCAGTCGTGTCCGATTCTTGAGACCCCATGGACTGTAGCCCACCAGGCTCCTCTGTCCATGGATTCTCCAGGCAAGGATACTGGAGTGGGTTGCCACTTCCTTCTCCAGGCCTTGTGCTCAGAGATGAAGGTTACTAGGAAGGTTATGCTGGTTCTCTGGGCCAGTGTCTCTGGAGGGCTTACTGGGGCCCTCTACTGGGCGGCCAAAAAGTTCGTTCGGAATTTTCCATCATAAGTGGTGGCTAATCCGAACAAATTTTTGGGCCAAGCCACGTTTCTGTGAGACGAGCTGGAACCATGCTCAGCACCCTCCGGGATGTCTAAGGCTAGGGTTTGGAGGCCCAGAGATGTGCCAACAGGACGTCTGTACAAGCACAGCCTATCAGTGCCTGCGTCCTCTCCATTGTCAGCATCCTGCAATGGTCCCAGTGAGACACATTTACATTCCAGCTGCTTGTCCTAGGAGCTGAGGGATCCGAATTCAGGAAATGTTAATTTTTCTGTAGGCAAATAACAATCTCTCTGGGCCTCTGCTTTCTTACCTTTAAAACGATGGGTAAGGGAATTTGCTGGTGATCCAGTAGTTAAGCATCTGTGCTTCCGCTGCAGGAGACATGGGCTCAGATCCAGGTTGGGGAACAAAGATCCCACAGGCAGCGTGGTGCAACCAAATAAATTAAACTAAAAATAACATAATTGCTGCAGAGCTGATTTATAGCTAGGATATAAAGTGAAATAAAATAAGTGATTGTACAGGAAACAGGGTCTTCCCCAATGGCTCAGCAGTAAATAACCCCCCTGCAATGCATGTTCATTGAACAGAAGATGCATATTTGATCCCTGGGTTGGGAAGATCCCCTAGAGGAGGGCATGGTAACCCACTCCCGTATTCTTGCCTGGAGAATCCCATGGACAGAGAAGCCTGGCGGGCTACAGTCCATTGGGAAGCAAAGAGTCTAACACAGCTGAAGCGACTGAGCCTGTACACACAGGAAACGGTTGAAAAGAGTAAGAATGGATGAAAGTGAAATAATCTCTACTGGGGTCTTTCCAACCCTGACATTGTCAAATCAGTCATTTAGCATGTCTTTTTACACATGTACATCCACACACTTTCACAGTTTGGGAAATTACAGTCCTGGGTGTTAAGAGCTCTAGTCTTTCATCCACAGGGCCGTGGAGCTGAGTCAAGCAGAGAAGGACTTCTAAGTGTTCGTATTTGCTGCTTCTGTGTGGCCGAGCAGCCTCAGGGCTGGCTTCTATGGCACCTGGGCCAGGAGTGAGGGCAGCGGGTCACCACGATCATTCTTAGTCACTAACTCTGGCTGCCTTTGCACATCAGATATATGTTTAGATAAGATGTTTGCCATCACTTAGCCTTCCAGTCACCCTCCATTTCATCCAAAGTCAGTTCAGGGTTTGCCTCCTCTGGTTCTTTCTCGTTCCCAGGCCTCTCCTTTCTTTCTAGGTCTCCACCAAACTTGAGTTTTTATAAGGCAAAAAGTGGGAACCTAGATGAAAGAGAGTTCGAGGCCCTAGGAGAAAAGGAGGAGGACTTTAGAAGTTATCAACTGAAGGAAAAAACACAACAATGAAAGGCAGAGCAGAGCCGAGTTTTAGGGGCTGAGGCAGAGGATCATTTTGTTCAGGGGCTTTTAAGAAAAGGGTGTCTTTGCAGCTGCCAAAGCTGATGGAAGACCTAGGAAGGAATAAGGGAGGTTTATGAGGTTGCCTTGAACAGTGTGTCTGGATCCTCTTTAGACTTCCGAAGAAAAGCAAGCCAAAGACGTGAGCACTTTTCATGTTTTATTGATGGTTTCATTGCTCTGAGACTAGGCCACACAGGACCAGGAGGCATAAGGATTTCTGTTCTTTTTAACGAGGTAATGAAAAAGTATCCCAGAGGGTCGGAACTTTGTTTAGCTCCTGGGTTGTGCCAACTTTGGTTCTGATAAAAATGTAAACCCCCTCATCCCCAAAGGAAAATGCAAGCAACCTGCATTCTTTAAATCTTGGTTTCAGATAATATCCTTGGCGCTTATGGTTTGTACCGTCTTAACAGAGTTGGCCCTTCTGCTTCCTCCCCTGTCCTTTTGCCAATGGCGGTGATATTATGGGGACTATAGGAAGCTGCTCTGATTGCTCCTGTTTGGGGTATAAATGCATGATGGTCATTATGCCATAAACACCCCAAAGCAAATGAAAATGAGACCAATTCTTAACTCCACCCAATCTTACACCTTGTTTCCTGAGCCATGAAGTTCCGACATGCCATTTTTTGCTTCAGCATAACGATCAGGACGTTATCCCCAAATCCCCACGGTGTCCACCGGGGCTGGGGATGTCTCCGATGAAACAAGAGGAAGGCAGTGTGCTGAAGGAACGCTTAGGAGTCCAGGTCTCCACGCTAATGTCAAATCAGCCATCTAGAGAGGCTGCAAGTCTGCTATTTCTGTGAATTCATTATCTGGGATTTATTTCTTAAGGGAAGGAAAAGCTGTTCTACATTAAAATATTCATTTAGAAGCTGATCACTTATAAAATTAGAACCCACTCAGCTCTCCCTGCCTAATGAAATTGTGCAGTTAAACTACCCATTTTTCAAAAAAGGCAGATTACATGTAGTTAATGAGAGTGGCTCTCAGAAACTGCTGGAATCACAAACATAGGAGTCTGAGAGAAATTCCCCCTCTGAAGACTGGAGAAAATGGAAGTGGATTTGGACCTGATGGATTACTCAGAAGGGGGTGACTGGAACATCAAAGGACTTTGGGGAAAATGAAGTACCTGTTCCAAGTTTTGCAAATTGATTTTCTGATTGTTATGTTCCAGTTAAACCTGGGCATAAAGGCCTGACAGTTATGATGCCAGTAAACAACCCAGAGCAAATGACAACGAGACTGAACTGGTGATCGGCGTTGTCTCTTGCTATCCTATTATCTGTTGGAAAAATCAGACTTTGGAAAAAGCCATAGTTTATTTATTCTAAGGATTAGTACAGAATTGGAGAAGGCAATGGCACTCCAGCACTCTTGCTTGGGAAATCCCATGGACGGAGGAGCCTGGTAGGCTGCAGTCCACGGGGTCGCTAAGAGTCGGACACGACTGAGCGACTTCACTTTCACTTTTCACTTTCATGCATTAGAGAAGGAAATGGCAACCCACTCCAGTGTTCTTGCCTGGAGAATCCCAGGGACAGGGGAGCCTGGTGGGCTTCTGTCTATGGGGTCACACAGAGTCGGACACGACTGATGTGACTTAGAAGCAGCAGCAGCAGCAGTACAGAAAGCAATTAGATCCCAAATCTTCCTAAATATAAAATAAACATTTATTTTCCTACTTGCCAGGTTTAATTTTCCCCCCAAGAACATTCAAAAGAAATTCCTCTAAGTACATATATCATTTCTTTTTGCCTTTTCATGAAAAGCCATGAAATTAAAAGACACTAACTCCTTGGAAAAAAAGCTATGACAAACCTAGGCAGCATATTAAAAAGCAAAGACATTACTTTGCCAACAAAGGTCCACATAGTCAAAGTTATGGTTTTTCCAGTAGTCACATATGGGTGTGAGTGTCGGTCCATAAAGAAGGCCGAGTGCTGAAGAATTGATGCTTCTGAACTTTGGTGTTGGAGAAGACTCTTGAGAGTTCCTTGGACTGCAAGGAGATCAAACTAGTCCATTCTAAAGAAAATCCGTACTGAATATTTGCAAGGACTGATGCTGAAGCTGAAGCTCCAAAACTTTGGCCACCTGATGCGAAGAGCTGACTCAGTAGAAAAGACCCTGATGCTGGGAAACATTGAAGGCAAGAGGAAAAGGAGATGACAGAGGATGAGATGGTTGGATGGCATCATCAACTCAATGGACATGAGTTTGAGTAAACTCCAGGAGTTGGTGATGGACAGGGAAGACTGGCGTGCTGCAGTCCATGGTGTCACAAAGAGTCGAACATGACTGAGCGACTGAACAACAACAACGTAGGTATGTATGTATGTGTATATCTGTCTGTTCACCTGGACTGACAAAGATTTAGTGCTACCCAGAATATACACCACCTCCTTGCAGGTCTTGATAAATGGTTTTTGTGGTCATGGTAACCGGGATGGTGGTTCTGAAATGAATATCAGGGAGCTGACACCACTTCTTTCCATCACTATTTAAATTGAACCTAAAGTGCTTCTCAGAGACTGAGTCCTTTTTAAAAAGTGTTGTTTTATTTTGGAATATAATTGATTAATGGGTTTCCATGTGGCTTAGTGATAAAGAATCCACCTCCAATGCGGAGACACAGGAGATGCAGGTTTGATCCCTGGGTCAAGAAGATCCCCTGGAGGAGGAAGTGGCAACCCACTCCAGGATTCTTGCCTGGGGAATCCCAGGGACACAGGAGCCTGGCGGGCTACAGTCCATGAGGTTGCAAAGAGTCAGGCATGACTGAATGACTGAGCACACAGCACTCAACTCACATAGTTGGTTAACAATGTTGTGTTACTTTTAGGTATACAGCAGAGTGATTCAGTTATACATATATATGTATCCCTTTTTCAAATTCTTTCTCCATTTAGGTTATTACAGACTATTGAATAGGGATCCCTGTGCTATACAGTAGGTCCCTGTTGGTTACCTATTTCTAAGGCTGCGTCTTTTAGCATCTTAGCTGCAGCTTCCTATCAGGAAGCTGGAATCCTCCACCAGCAGGCACTGCACCTGGTCGGCCACTAGAGGGCAGCCGTGTTGCAGAGTGTGTTCTGTCTCCTTGCCAGGCAGCTGGAATCCTTGTGGCGCAGCTATGTCTGCAGCAATTTCTCAGGGAGCAAACAGGTTGCTAGTGATGCTAGCTGGGATCAGGAGAAAAATGACTGTGTTGTATTATGCAGAAGAACTTAGCCTGTTGCTTTAAGGTAAACAAATAATCAGTTTGGGTTCATTTCTTTAAAGCGCCCACCTCCCTCTTGCTTATCAATTATGTTAACCCAAGACCACCCCTCAGCTTTTATTTATAAGGACTACTCTCAAAGGCCATTCCCTGGTGGCTCAGATGGTAAAGCATTTACCTGCAATGCGGGAGACCTGGGTTCGATCCCTGGGTTGAGAAGATCCCCTGGAGAAGGAAATGGCACTTCCTTCTCCAGTACTCCAGTACCCACTCCAGTACCCATGCCTGGAAAATCCCATGGGCTGAGGAGCCTGGTAGGCTGCAGTCCATGGGGTCGCAAAGAGTCGGACATGACTGAGCAACTCCTCTCTTCTCTCAAAGGCCCCCTGCTGCTAGGAGGACAAGGTGTGGAGGAGTCATCAAATGGGAGGTGGAGAACAGAAGGATTTGTCAAATGTGAAAAAAGCACATTAAATATTGATAATCAGGAAACTGAAATACAGTCATAGCAGAATGCGGAAGTAAACATGTTGAAGAGTTTGTCCAGGGACACCATCTCAAGGATGCAGTGAGCTCAGATGGAAACTAGAGTTCCATCCCTGTGGAATTCAGGTGGATCTGGGCCAGAGGTTAAGGGGTGACATTTCTTGTCCTGGCACTCATATAGAAATGTTCCCTTTTGTTAACGCGAAATAATGCAATTAGATAAAAGTGACGGTAAGCAAGTGATATCCATTAGTGAGAGTGGATCAATTCCACCACAGATTGTTCATGAAAATCTTTAGTACCAGACAGTCCAAGGTGTCCACAAGGAAGGGCATAGCAGTTTTTATATGGGTCTGAAATAAATGAATCAGGGGAAAGAGTTCTCTTCTTCAAATCCCCATTACATAACGCATTTCAAAGACTAAGAGGAGGGACTATTGGACAGCCTGTTCCACAGTTCTGTTTCCTTACTGCAGAGAACCGATATTTGAGTGTAGTTGAGTGTAGTTTGATAAAAAAAAAAAAAAAAGTAACACCCAAGCAGAGCTAGGGGCAGATAGATCCGTAGATGAGCCGTCAGCCCCTCTATTCAAAGGTCACAACGTGGCATTCCAGTCCATGCATCTGTGAATCACCCGCCTGTCACTGTCGCTTCATTCTTCTGGCTCCCTCAGTGCAAAGATTAGAATACAATGCTGCAAATAAAAGCAAGGTCATGCGTGTGGTTCCTGTGCACTCTGGATGCTCCATGGACGGGGCCTTCTGTTGCATTGTCACAGCCTCCTTGCAAAGACTCTAGGCCACCTCCTGGCCCAACAGGGGCCTCTCTGCACATGTTCTTATTCCAACAAGCCCAGAATCAATTCCATTTTCAGCTCCACTTTTTTTTCTCTTTTTTTTTTTTTGATTCATGCAGAGTGGAATGCAGGATTTTAGTTCCCTGACCAGGGATCAAACATGTGCCCTCCCAGCTTTGGGAACACAGAATCTTAACCACTGGAGGAAGCTCCCCACATAACTTCTGAAAGTCTACTGACAAGCCACACTCTGGATAAACACTTCCCTGCTCTCCAGAGCTAAGCAGGAATTTTCTTCCTCTAAGCTCTTCCAGCTTCTGAGGGTCACTTTATGAAAGTTGTCCTCTTTCATGTTGAATCAGATCTTTCATCTTCCAATGCATGGTAAGTTTCATGAGGACAGCTGCTGTTGCTGTTTAGTTATGATGTCGTGTCTGACTCTTTGCCACCCCATGGACTACAGCACCAGGTATCCCTGTCCTTCACCGTCTCCTAGAGTTTACTCAAACTCATGTTCATTGAGCCAGTGATGCTATCGAACCATCTCATCCTCTGCTGCCCCCTTCTCCTCCTGCCCTCAGGCTTTCCCAGCATCCGGGTCTTTTCCAATGAATCCGCTGTGAGCATCAGGTAGCCTAAGTTTTGGAGTTTCAGCTTCAGTATGAGTCCTTCCAATGAATATTCAGGACTGATTTCTTTTAGGACTGACTGGTTTGATCTGCTTGCAGTCTGCAGCACCACAATTTGAAAGCATCAGTTCTTCAGCGCTCATCCTTCTTCATGGTCCAGATCTCACTTCCGGATTTAACTACTGGAAAAACCATTGCTTTGACTATACGGATCTTTGTCGAGAACAGGTGTAGTGTCTTCTTTTTTATATTCCACGTACTACTCCTATGTTTCTTTGTGAAAATTAGAGGCTTCAAAAGGATTTATTGACTGGATTAATGCATTAACTAAATTAACAAATTGATAGCTAATGATCCCCAAAGGAATAGAGTAGCTTGGGCTGATACCACTCTGGAAAACACAATTAAATAACACATTCAAGCAGCAATTCATTTGTGCCTAAAAGAAACTACTTTTTTGTTTTCTCTTCTCTTCTTAAATGACGGTGGTACTGTGTTCTCACGGCTGAGAGAGAAAGAATTACCATGGGTGAATACAGCCAAGGAAGTCAGGGATACGTATGAAGACTCGCTATCCATATGTATGGTTTGATTTATCCTTGGTACATGTAGCACTCAGATATGAGTGACAAGAAGGGTATTTTATGTTTCAAACTCCAATGTCCTCTCTGGGGAGGAACAGAGGGCATTCTTAAAGGAGGTGGAGGCAGTTTGTAAGGCAGAAGAATCTATGACACTGAAAGAACGCAAGAGGGTGCCCTTTCCAACTCTGTTACAAGAGAAAAATATGTCCTTGGTTCTAGAGACTTGGAGTGAACTCTGGAAGCATCACTAACAGTTGTATTCACGTTTTGCTTTCTCAAAACTAAGGGAAAAAATGCACTATATAGTGAAATATATTTCTCTCTATATATTATTATGTGTGTTTGTGTGTGTGTGTGCCTGTGTTCAGTCACTCGGTCGTGTCCGACTCGTGACATCATGGACTGTAGGCCGCCAGGGTCCTCTGGGCATGGAGATTTCCCAGGCAAGAAGACTGGAGTGGGTTGCCATTTCCTCCTCCACGGGATCTTTCGGACCCAGAGATCAAACCTGCCTCTCCTGCATTGGCACATGGATTCTTTACCACTGAGCCATTTGGGAAGCCCTCTATTAGTCAGAATCCCAGGGACGGAGGAGCCTGGTGGGCTGCCGTCTATGGGGTCACACAGAGTCGGACACGAGTGAAGCGACTTAGCAGCAGCAGCAGCAGCTATTATTCATATGTGTGTATATATATATACATGATGAAATATATTGAGCTATGAAGAAGTATATTGATATTGTATCTAATAATAATATTCTAAAGTTGTAGTCTTTTATTTTTATGCTAGAAGCAACAGCTGAATTTATTATTTAACAGTAAATACTTGTCTTTCCATCTGTATATGTGTAAACTCTACATGTTCTTCAGCATTTTCTGTGTTTTGTTCTGTGCCCTGTAAGTGAAATTATCCTGACCTTGGCTTCAGGAAACCTGAATTTCACCCCACTTCTCCCATCACATGACTTTAAAAAGACAATGAGCCACTCTTTCCTCCCATTTTTCAGTCTGTAGAATCAGAGGGTTGGATCAGATGGTTTCCAAGGTCCTTTCCAGGTTAAATAGTTTTTTGGATCTATGAACTATGATGTTTCTTTATATTAAGTATTTGATACATATTACATACAGATGTGAGAGGAATATCAACCATAAATATCTAACTTGTAGGTTTCTTGTTAAAAGAGTGAAATCAGTAGAAATGGAATCAGTCTAAGTTGAATACGTATAAACTATGTTGAAGATGCAATGTTTTTGAAACCAGAAGCGGTACTTACAGTTTGAGGTCAAAATGTTTTTGTGGGTTTTCTACACAAGAGTGTTACTCATATGATTGAAGTGACTCAGTTTTGGTGACTAGGTTAGTTCTATAAATACTTAATCTTTGTGATTAGTGTGTTGGTTTAACTGACTCAAGGAAAAGGTTTTATTTGCGGGCGCTGGAGGTTATGATGGCTAGTTTTGTTTTGGGACTCTTTTTTTGTTTCTTAGGCAGTATTTATAAACATCTCTGTTTGGAGAAGTAAATACAGCTTCACTAGATTGAAGATGCTGTTTAAAAGACTTGCATAATAACTATTGCAATTAGGGGTTAGACGTATACTCCCCACCTCCGTCCCACCCTCAGCCCGTGGGTGCAGTCATCATGCCAGCTCTTGCTATTCATCTTCACCCCTTTGTGTGTGGGCCGTTCTTTTTTTTCCTCCTACGTCTTGCCCCATGTTGCTCTCTTTCTTTCTTGGGTCCTGGGGATCCTGAATTCCTCCAACAAATCCTAGGAATCTTTGATACGTAAAATGGCCTGACTCACCCTGGGGAGGAAATTAAAGACTGTAAAAGAAAATTGAAGACTCTAAAGGTTATTTTCTGGCGGGGGGGCGGGGGGGAAGTAACAAAAATGCAATGGCTTGGTGCTTTGGGGGGCAAAGGGATGAAGATGCGTATGGAAAGCAAAGCAGACTATGTAAGCATAGCCTAAAAGGCATTTGGAACAGACAGTCTAAAACTGTGGTCCCCGAATTATCTGGAACCAGAGAAAATAATTTTTCCATGGATGGCAGGGGTCGGGGGGGAGGTTTTAGGGTGATTTCAGCACACTGAATTTATTGTGCCCTTTATTTCTATTATTATCACATCAGGTCCACCTTAGATCATCAGGCATGAGGTCTCAGAAGTTGGGGACTACCAGCCTAAAACTTAGCCATGAACTTCCTTCCTCCCTTCATTCGTTCATTCTCTCCACAAGCAGTGAGCATCTTCTGCATGCCAGGCACTGGGCAGGCACTTGGCATCAAGGTTGAAGTGGTTCTATGGTTTCAAGAGTATTGGAGTCTAGACAGGAAAGTAAACAGGTAAACAGATCAGAACGAAAAAAAATAAGCATATACCAAAGAGAGTGGTAGCACAAGGGAACACGATTCAGCTTGTCTAAACCATGGAAGCTTTGCAGAGGAGGAGCCAGTGATGTTACGTGCCCGACAGTTACTAGTTGTCCAGGTGGCTCAAGGGACAAAGGGTGTGGGAAGAAAAGGAAACTTTCACAACAGCACAGGACTGACAACAGCCCAGTGTGTCCAGGGAATGATGAGCTGCTGGGATTGCTGGGGGCTGAAGTTCAAGGGAGCAGGTGGTGGGGGTAAAATCACAGAGTCAGGGACTAAATGGTCAAAGCTTTGCGGGTCATGTTGAAGACTCTCACCAGCGTGTGCTGAGGATGAAGTGGGTTCTGTGGGGAAAGTCAGATGAACATTTTAGAGAGAGTGCTGCTCAAGTCTTAGAAGCATTAGGGGTTATAGGCACAGGAAGGCTCCAGGCAAGCACTGATGAGGATTCTCCCAAGACTCCTCAGGTGAAGAATCCACCTGCCAATGCAGGAGACACAGGAATCGCAGGTTCGAACCCTGGGTAGGGAAGATTCCCCTGGAGAATGAAGTGCTAGAGTATTCTTGCCTGGAGAAGCCCATGGACAGAGGAGCCTGGAGGGCTGCAGTCCATGGGGTCGCAAAAGAGTCGGACACGACTGAATACTCATACATTCCCCAGGGTTCACATGCAAGCTTCATCCCATCCGCCTTTTCTCACTTTGGTTGTATATGTGTTCACCACTCTTCACACAGGCGTATACTTATGCCTTGAGCGTGCAAGTGTTTTGTAGTTTTAAAAGTCCCTTTTCATCTTCTCTGACATGGCAAAAGAGACTTCGTTTTACATGTAGGGAAACCAGGTAAAGAGTCTGCAGTGAAATTGAGATTAGAACTTACACTCCTAGGCATTCATTTTCCCCTCTTTCTTTCTTTTTTTCCCCTTTCTTTGTCTCCTTCCTTGCTTCCTTCTTTCTTTCTTCTTTGATCACAGGAAGACTCTCTAAGTTGCTAAAGAAAGACATCATATGGAGATGGGGGTAGTGCCCCAAATGTGGTCAATATGGTCATTAAAAACACAGACAATAATCAACGGAGTGCATTTTACTGGGTGAAAAATTCAGTTGCCAAGCACACATCGTACACATTTATGTCTCTGTGTATGCATGTATACATATATACCAAGTTGCATATAAGTTGTGTACTTTCTGATAGAGAAGAATTTGGTTGCATGTGGTCAAACTTTCTTCTAGGTTTGCTAGATACGTGAGTTGGCAAAAAACGACACCAAGTTCAGAGGCATCTGGTCACTGGGAAACAGAGATTTTGTCTAGGTGCCTTCAAATGAGAACCATGGAATAAGAGCTATAATACCATCCACGTGTTTCTCTACTCCTGGTTTATAAGAATCCAACCAGCAATCCTATTACCCAGAAAGAGTAAATTTCTTTAAAGGCCACACTTCTCCATGAGGTACCTTTCTAGCATGTGTGGGTTTTTTTGGCACAAAATCTGCTTTTGCTCACATTAGCACCTGGCTCCAATTATGAATTTTTCATATTAATGGCTATAAAGAGGCAAGTTGTGTAAGCAGGCGTAACTTTTACAGCTAAAAATAACCTGATCTCCCGTTACCAGGACTTGAGGCACAAAACAAGGACATTTTCTTCTTGCAGTGCTCGTTTAGTGAGTTCACCTTTTGCTTATCTGAAACCATGCCCCTGGAAGAGGGATTAGTCATAAAGGTTCTGGCTTCGAGTGTCAGCAAAAGCTGTAACCACACAAACCAAGGAATAAAACTCTCTGGGAAAGCAAAATAAGCGCCTTCAGGGTTTTGCAGATGTCTCCAGAGTCCCGCGTAAGAGCTGGCGCAGTCGTCTTTGCCCTGCTGCTTGACTAAGCTGTGGAGCCCTGGGTAAGATATGTTGGTATTATCCCAGGAACCCGGGAGAGGGAAGCGAGGAACCTTCTGGAGCCATGCTGAGTAGACTGATCCTCTCTTCTTTATTATTGTAGTCAGCTCAAAAGAGTGTATCTATCAGACTGAGGTGGCCCCCGACTTGGAAACAAATGCTGTGCTGACTGGAAAATTCTGGAAGGCACAATTCCTCTAGTGATAAAAACTGGTAAGAGAAACCCAGCAGGGAGGCAGCAGGGCTAAAGATTTAAGAGGGATTATTCTTTCGTTTTTATTTATTTTTTTAACACCAAAAACATTTTGTATTGGGGTATAGCTGATCAGCAAAGTTGTGGCTGTTTCAGGTGAACAGTGAAGGGACTCGGCCATACATACCCCTGGATCCATTCTCCCCCACACCCCGCTCCCATCCAGGCTGGCACATAACACTGAGCAGAGTTCCCAGTGCTATACAATAGGCTTTTGTGGGTCATCTGTTTTAAATATAGCACTGCGCACACGACCTTCCCAAAGTCCTTAACTATCCCATCCCCCAGGCAACCACGAGTTCGTTTCTAAGGCTGTGAGTCAAGAGGGATTGTTCTTTCTTTGGCTCTTGTTCTCCTGTGCCACCCAGAGCACCCTGTGTTTTTTGGACCCATTTGACACTGGGATCAGGATTAATGGATCTGTTCATCTGAGCTCAATTATGAACCATTCACCTAAAAATCTCAGGAGTGAAGTGAAAATTGCTCAGTCGGGTCCGACTCTTTGCGACCCCATGGACTGTATAGTCCCTGTAATTCTCCAGACCAGAATACTGGCGTGGGTAGACTTTCCCTTCTCCAGGCGATCTTCCCAAACCAGGGATCGAACCCAGGTCTCCCACATTGCAGGCAGATTCCTTAGCAGCTGAGCCACAAAATAAATAAATAAATAAATAAAACTCAGGAGCAGAACTGCAGATCTTATAATCAAGTATTGAATTATCTCTAATTTATTTACTTAGGGAATTGAGAGCCCTGAGTTTTGCAATCTAATGTGGAAAGATTTACAGTGGAAGGACATCTTTAAGAGCAGGAGGAACAAAGTTTTTTGTTTTTCTGTGGGCTCTGAACAGTTAAAGCTAAACCTGATTTAGAAAGTGGGGTCTAAGTGGCCGGATGGTGCCAGGCGCTTTGCACCTTCAACCCCTCCTGCCATGGGTCCCCCACTGCCTTTCAAAGATGAAAGGCAAGCATGAGTACCTTTCTCCAAAGAAGCAGAGGCCCAGTGAAGCTGGGCAGAGACAGTCCAGCACTTATTTGTCCCTCTGCTCTTCCCACGTGAAAGGGCACAGAAATTGCCCCAAGGACTGCTTTCTTCCCATCCCTTTTTACAATCCCCTGATGCAGTAGACAATTCTGACCGCTCTGCATTTTTTTTCAAAGGTGCAGAACTATAGAGAACATAGAACTGGATTTTACAGGAGATCAACCATTACAGAATCTGAGGCCTTACCCGCTCACCCACCACAGAGTTTATTACTATAACATCTTGAAGGGAAAAGTAAGCCAGGTAAAATATTCGTCAACAGGAAAGTTTCCTCAGATACCCCTTAGACTTTTAGAGATGATGAGATATGTAAAATATCAAACTTGCTGCTAACCACACGCTTAGGACAGCCACCCACAATAAAAAATTGTGTGGCCAAAATGTCCCTTGTCCACAGTTCTGAGGTGGAGAAATCTGATTTAAAGTAACCCTATTTTTAATTTTTTTGTTTTAATGGGAGGATAATTGCTTTACCATATTGTAATGGTCTTTGCCATACATCAATACAAATTGGCCATGGGTATACATGTGTCCCTTTCATCCTGAGCTCCCTTCCCACCTCCCTCCCCATAAAGTCACTGTAGATGGAGGGTGGCACACTGCAGCCTGCGAGCTAAATCTGGCCCCCTGCTTGTTTTTGTAAATAAAGCTTTATTAGAACACAGTCATGCTCACTCATTTATGTGTTGTCTATGGTGCTTTCATGCTGCAAAGATACAGTTGAGTGGTTGTGACACCGATTGTGTGACTTCACAAAACTTAAAATATTTATTATCTGGTCCTCTACAAAAGAGCAAAAATGGTATTTTGTCATGTAAATAAACATTTTAATTTTTAACATTTCAGATAAATTTAGATAATAATTAGGTAAGAACAAAAATAATAACATTCAGAGAAGTTCTGTATGTAGGAGTAGATCTGGGTTCTGTGGGGCGTGACTTCAATTTTACAGATAACATCTTTAAGAAAATTGGTATAAAGTTACATATTTATTTATGGCATGAAAATAAATCTCACTAATGAGAGCCTTGCAAATTCAAGTCCTTTTCTACTAATACCTATGTAGTCAGGTTTCCAGAAATAATTGCACAAAGCATTCTTTATGCTCTCCCATGACACCCTACAGCTCAGCAATTCCCAACACCCACAGGGGCTGTGCAACCCACCTGCTTCTCTGTATCTTCAGCTCTGTGCAAACATGTCCAGTGCAGCATTTTTGTTCTTTGATCAATGAGCATCTGAAGAGCTAGCTTAGATTCTGGCTTTCCCACTCACTACTTGGGTGACTGTGGGCAAGTGAGCTCTTCTCTCTGTGTCTCATTTCCTTAAATAGTTAGAGTGTAACCTGTCCCTTTAAGCACTTCATCTCTATAAGTTATTGCTCAATTCTCTTTGATCTTAAAAAAAATGTAGATGCTCTTGGATTTTTCTTAGAAAGTTTTTATTATCTGTTATATTGCCCCTTTTCCCCTAGTTAAAAGAAAATTGGTGTCTTATGACCAATATTCGTATTCACTTTCAGCTCTATTCTAGACCTAGACATTTAAATCTCTCTGAATTGAATGTCCATGAATCATTACAACTCCTTCAGTGTCCTCTCTTATGATTTGTTCAACAGCCTACACCATCAAAATGTGTGTTTTCTACTTTGTTGCTTATCTTTTTCATGCTTAGAAATAGGCTTGACGTGCTCTATATAAGAGGCACAAATAAGTCAACTGTAAGAATCTAAGAGACATTTCTTATTTTTGTGAAGATTTTTTTGAACATTCAAGTGACTATCAATCCCCAAGTGATTGGAAGATGATTCATTCTATTGTTCATTTTTCAAATCTGAATAATTCTCTCAGCTGGATTTCTTCACCCAAAAGTGTTGTCAAGGGCATAACTTTAAATCAGAGTCTAATTTGAGTTTGCATGTTCAAGTCAAGAACTAAAGAACTGCAGGATTTATGCTGCCCAGAGTGCAGCTTCTGACATGGCATCAAGGAACATCAAGGAACATCAAGGCGGGAGATATGGCATTAAGCGGGGATGGGAAGGTGGAGGGCTTGATGACACCCATCATTAACATCCACTGTCAAGTCCATGACGTTTCTGGACTGTACACAGGATGTGCACAGATGATGTTTCCACATCACACATCACTGCGCAGGAGGAATTTACCCCTATTTCACTGACCATCATGTGTTCCCAACCAGCTCTCATCCTATCATGAATTATTAGCATAATCACAGATAAGGATGGGTTTCCCAGGGGGTTCAGTGGTAAAGAATCCTCCTGCCAATGCAGGACACACAGCTTCTATCCCTGGGTCAGAAAGACCCTCTGGAGAAGGAAATGGCAATCCACTCCAATATTCTAGCCTGGGAAATTCCATGGACAGAGGAGCCTTGCAGGGTAGAGCCCATGGGGTCACAAAAGAGTCAGACACAACATAGCAACTAAACAACAGGGATAAATAAGCATGACTGGAAAGCACTTTGGAGAGTTTTTTATGTGGGTAAACTAAAATACAGATAATTTAGGTAACAGGTGATTATAAGTGGAATTACATCTTGGAAAGAAGATCTGAAGTCCTAGTTGAAAACTTTTCTTCAATTCATTTTCACTTTAATCAAAGTCATAAAAGCTTCTAAGTATGAAAAGGCTTTCAATGCAGGATAGCTTTCCCTGAACAAACCCTCTCAAACCTTCCAGCCCTGATCCTCAGAGGCAGACTCTGTAGTAGATCTATTTCTTGGTATTTGCCTTGATAATTCTAAATGAGATGCTCATGTAATAATTTCCTGATTTCCAGTTATGGGAACAATTTAATGCTTGCTGGTTGTCTTAACTAACTTGAGGGACAATACAGGGTAGAATTTAAGGGCTTCTCAGGTGGCACTAGTGGTAAAGAACCCACCTGCCAATGCAGGAGACATAAGAGACATGGGTTGGATCCCTGGGTCAGGAAGATCCCCTGAAGGGGGACAGGGAGATCCACTCTAGTATTCTTACTGGAAGAATCCTATAGACAGAGGAGCCTGGTGGGCTACAGTCCATACAGTCTCAAAGAGTCAGACATGACTGAAGCGACTTAACACTCACACTCACACAGGGTAGAATTTAGAAGCAAGAACAGTGGAGCCGGGTGTCCTGGGCTTAGATCTTGGGGCAAGAACTTCCTCCATTTATCTCCGTACCTCATGTTCCTTGTGTGTGAAATGGACATAAGACCTGTGCCTTTCTCAATAGGTAGTAGTGAGTTAAATGGATGAGACTATGTAAAGCATCCAGAACCTTCTCCAGCACACAGTCTGTGCTCCATAAGCAGGCCATTGTTCTCCCTCCCCATTCACCTAAAGACGCAGTTGCAGGTAAATCGCCAGAGAGTAAACACATAATTATGATCCGAAACTACTTAGGAAGTGACCCCTCCAGTTTCACTTCCTTTCTTGACCAGATTTTTATGTCTTTTCAGAAACCAAAGTTTTCCAGAAATTAATAATACCTTCATTTATTTTTCATCTTCTCTCAAGACACTTGATCACTTGAAAGATGCCTCTATAGTAAAACTGTTTTTTCCAAGGGATTTTCTCCTAACCAATGACTCTTTACATCAAAATAGAATTAAAAATACAATAAACCTTGGCAAAGTGGTTCATCTTCGTTGATTGCATTCCAGTCTTGCAGGTGACCATACAAGTTTCCCTGTTTGGGAAAACCCGTATCTTCCTCTTTTTTTTTTTTTTTTTAGTTTTCTCATTGCAAGAACATATTTCTGGCACCTTCCACAGAAGGTGTTCACAGAGTATACTTTTTTGGCACCTTGCCTGTATGCAGCTGTCTGTTTCTATCATCCTGCTTGACTGACAGCTTGGGCTCTATGCAGAATTCTAGGTTGAATATTGTTCCTTCAAAATGGTTTGGATGGTATTTTCTAGCTTTTGAGGAGCTCACTTCTCTTCTGGTTAATGATATGTGTTTTCATAAATGATATCATATCTGGTTAATCATAATTGTTTTCAAACAACTATTATTATTCTGAAATCTTGTCAGATCTCTACCCTTAGTGGCTTTTCACAATAATGTGACTTTTTCTTTAATTTGTTTTTTAATTCCTTCCTTGATGCCTCATGAGATTACATTTAGAAACTCATGCGCTTCAGTTCTAGATAATGTTCTTGAATGATTCCTTTCATAGACTTTTCTCCTGTCCATTTTGCCTGTTCTATGGAACCCCTATCGCCTAGAGAGTGGACATCCTGGGTTGATTTTTCATTTTTTTTTCCTATTTTTTACTGCATTTTTCAATATATTTCCTGAGAAATTTCCTCAACTTTATCTTCCAATTCTTCCATAAGTTTCTCTTATTTTTGCCATCAGTTGTTTTGTTTTTGAGAACTCTTGCCTACTCTCTGATAGTCATTTTTATTCAGCATCTTCTTCTATTTCATGGCTTTAGGTATAAAAAAAGGAGGGGCTTACTGACATTGTCATCAAGCCCTTATATCCACTATGCTTTACACCTTGATGATCACAGTCTAAAGACCAGTTCTCAGCTGTATAAATTGAAGATGATAAGGTTTTAAGAGATAAAAGTTTCAGAAAAAAACACATTTAAAAAATCAATTTATATAGACTAGTCAGTCAGAATGACAAGAGAATTAAGATATGTTAGGGCAATCTTGCCCTCTATCAAGTTCTTAGAAATGTTATCTCCAAGTTTGATAGGCATAGGATTTTTGAACAAATAAACTATATGGCATAAATTAATAATAATTCTATTTACTCATGAAAATGTTAAACTATGTCCTTATGTTCTATTTCTGTTCTTGTTCTAACCATATGACCTACTTTTTGGCTCTACCCTCAGGCTTGAAAACAGCCCTGTTGGTGGAAGAGAATCTAACTGAGCTTTAGAATGAGCTGGGAAACTAGCTGTTTAAAATGTGTATGTGGGTGAATGTGTTTATGTATATTTCAGAGACAAACCCCAGACTTACTGGAGCAGATTCGTCAGGCATTGGTCCCAGCATCTCCTTCAGGCATGTTACTGTGATTCTCTCCACAAATACTTGAAAATCCCTGAAATAAATGCTCAGATTGGTCATCATCTGACACTTGTGTCAGATACCACAGAGCTTAGCTCAAAGTCAGATTCTCCTGGGGGTTGCTGTCTTTTCCTCGGAGTCCTGAATCTTCTTGGCTCTGAGCTGACTCTACTGTCAGACAGGGATGAATGTTCACCCCATTTTGCCATGATACGTGACCTTGGCTAAGTTACTTCACCTCTGTGAATGCGAGGACTATATGGGGGAACCATAAGCTGCAATATGACAGAAAATATGCTTCATATGTGAAAGCATCTCATTTTTTTTTTCATTTCCTCCCTCTTCTAATAACATTTGGGATGTGTGCTTCCGGAGAATCAGGTGGGAGCCCCTAAACTCGCTGATAACGTATCTCTGACTGCTCAACCTGATGACTTGCTTTCGGTAGGTCTCTTGCACACGACAAGTCCCGTCCAGGGGTGTGGGTCTTCCTTAGATTCAGCCCCAGACAGTGGCGCTTCCTGGTCTGAATGCCTTATCCTTTTCCTGACTTTGTGATTTCCTGACCTTGTGCATCTTGAGAGGCAGCCGTGTCGATCGGAAATAGCCCTGGGATTTGGATCATGCCTTGACTTTCTCACCTACTAACTGCATAACCCAGGAGTTTTCAGAGGGGCATTTATGAGCCATATAATATAAAATGGGCTTCTTCTGGTTTCTTTTCTCTTAACACATTTTCCTCAAGCCACTTGTCATCTATATAATGTGAGCGTTATATATGTTTATTTCAGAAATATATGTTTATGGGGTAATTGGTTTAATCTACCTGTCTTTCTGAACCTGTCCTGAGCTCCTGAGCTTATTACTATTATTAAATTTATTGTTCATTTTAAAGCAAGTCAGTTACACAGTAACATGACAATTCCAACTTGTTCACAAAAAGTGTTTTGCTGAACCTCATATTTCTAGCACCTCTTGTGTGCAGCTGATCGTCTAGCAGCATCCCAAAACATATGTGTTGAATGAATGAGTGACTAAATGAATAAATAATACAGAGACAAAATCTCTCACCCTTTCTTCCTCATATGGTGAGTATGCAGATCAAATGAGATAACCTATATGCAAATGATACATAAGCAGTATTAATACAAGCACAAAATACCTTAATTTTGTTAACTTATACCTCTCCTCAATTTGTTGCCAAAATTATTTGACCTGAAGCTACACAAAATGTGGTCCAAAAGCCAGCAGCGACAGCAGCGTCTGGGAATCTGCAAACAATGCAGATGAACAGACCTACTCCAGACCTGTGAAATCAGAATCTTTGAATGCGAAGCCCAGGGATCTGTTTCAACAAGCCTTGTAAGAGGCGATCAGACATGTACTAACATTTAAGACTTACTACCATACAGGACACTCTAGAGAGAGTTTTTAGAATTGCATAAAGTAAATCATGAGTTTAAAAGTTATCCTTTTCCTTACCTAAGCAGATCCTCTGAATCTCAGCTGATCATTTAGGTCTGAGAAAGTCCAGATCATCAGGATGACCTTCCCCCTTCTGTCACTTGTAAGCATAGCCTCTCATTTATTAACTTCAGAGATGATGATTTGTATTTGTTTTACTGTTTGTGGTCTGTTTACTTGTTTCCTGTCTCTTTTCCCAAGAAAGAGAAGTATTCCACAAGAAGGGATGGAGTTTGTCTTAACCACAACTGTATCTATCCCCAGTTTCAAATACAAGATTGGTGCACAGCAGAGTTCAGTATCTGCATGTTAATTGGATCAGTGTCCTTAAGAACATATGTGTTAGCAAAAAAAAAAAAAAAATGTGTTTGTGGATTGAAGAAGCATAGGATTTATATTGAGGATGATTGTTTGTCTCATATTGAAATTCATGCCTGTTTCCAATTTCCCAAGAATCAATGAAAATTTGATGGATTTGATTATTAAATTCTCCAAGGGTTAGTTTGCCATTTTCTTTATTTTTTTAAAAAAGGTTGAGATTTCATCCATTGGTAATGATTAAATGATGCCCATGCCCAGTTGCCAATATCATTCAATCATTTTTGAATAATATAGAGGTTTCCCAATATAGTGTTTCCTATACAGTTAACTCTTGGTTACCTGTGGGTGGACTTCCCTGGTGGCTCAGATGGTAAATAATCTGCCTGCAATGTAGGACGTCCAGGTTTGATCCCTGGGTCAGGAAGATCCTTTGGAGAAGAGAATAGCTACCTCTCTAGTATTCTTGCCTCGAGAATTCCATGGACAGAGGAGCCTGACAGGAAACAGTCGGTGGGGTCACAAAGAGTTGGACACGACTGAGCAACTAACACTTTCACTTTTCACTTTTACTATCTTTAGGTAATGCTTTTCGCAAGTTTTGCTCTAAGTCCTTGATCAAATTAATGGATTTGCTTTTTTCTTCCTCAGTCAGTCCTAGAAGAATTTATCCTAGCAGAGTGTCTTTTTAAACAAACGGTCACCTCGCCTAGGAAAGAAACAAGTGCATAATAAATAGAGTAAGTTTCTTCAGATTGGAATGAGAAGAGAGAGTGCCTTTCAATACTGTTACTTCCTTAGCTTGTAATTAGGGAGGATTCTCAGCATTTGAGTCAAACAGGAAACATATTTTCTTTCTTGTTGTGTTGATTTACTTCTTATTCCAGCATGAGATGATTATATTAAAAGAACTAGGCTCTAAATAGTCACTAAATATACCATCAAATTGGACTAGTTTAAAAAAAATTTTCCTCTGAATTGTCGATACCACTACTCTGTTTTATTATTCTGGCAAACCATGGGAAGACATTTTATATAAAGACAAATTTGGAATATTACCAAAAATAAGGAGCTTTATTTTACATTTAAGAATGAATAGCCCAATTAGAAGGACAAAAAGCACTTTCTAAGAAACCTGATAGTGTTGTCTTCCAAGAGGAAAAAATTGACTTTACCGAGACCCCATTAAGAACTGGACATTTTCACATGCGTGTGACTTCCCTCTCTTAGAACTGAGAGGGCTACCAAGGAACCTCCAGGTGCAGACCATTTATTACCTAACCTGCTTCTCTTTCCCTCTTTCTAGACTACCATCACATAATCTCTGGGTCTGTTCTCTTAGGATGTTCTCAGCATCTCCTAGGCATGCACTGAGGCACTTCAGAGTGAAGGTTGAACTGTTACTCTCTGAGAGAAAAAGCAACAGAAAATATCAAAAGTCACAAAAGTGGAGAAATCAAGGCATGGCTGAGAACTCCTGGTGCCTGGTCCGTAGGTCATACTTTCAGATTGGTAGCTGGAGTTCTTAGAATACCACTTTCTGTCTTTATTCCTGATAATGCAATTCTCTCACCAAGCTTAGCTTTTTCTTTTTTTAAACAGAAGAGTTGAGTCTCTTTTTCCAAGAAGTTTCCAATTCCAGCTTAAGGGGAAAGACTTAGAGGATTTATCCTAATAGATGAATCACATTTCTGGCAATGCTTAGATTGGGCATCACTTATCTTAATAGATCTCTGCTCCACATAGAAATGATCTCTTTGGGGGATTTTTTCATATTCTCTGTGGAGTATACATCATCCCAATTTTATAGGAAGTGAAATAGCAAAGGTTTAAAAAGCTTAACTGTATTGACCAAAGTCATAGAGCTAGTTCACTAAAAGTGGATGGATTTGAACAAGAGCTGCCAGGGTGCAAAATTCCAGAGGAGATAAATCACATCACAGCCTATGAGAAATGTGCCCGTGTAGTGGGGCAGGTATAGCCTGCATAGCTATGTGCTGGCCATGGTTTGACACTGAGGCTTGACAGTAACATACTTCTCCACGCCATCTTAAAGCTATGCATTCCACAGATCTGGTTTACATGGTGAGGACAACCACCACCACCAACAAAAAGACTCAGGAACAGCTATTTATATGTATAATTAACAGACACTATTTTTAGAGCAGTTTTATATTCACAGCGAAGCTAAGTGGAAAGCACATAGCCTTTCCACAGACCTTCCATCCTCTGTATATACACAGCCTCCACCGCTATCAGCATCTGGATTGATGAGGTGCCTTTGCCACAGTTCACGAACCTACTTTGACACATCAACGCCCAAAGTACGTAGTTTACACTAGGGTTCACTCTTGGTGTTGCACGTTCTTTGGATTTTGACAAAGCTTCTGGGTATTTGGCTGTTTGGCTAAAGTCTCTGAACTATTTGGCAAAATTATGTAGTGATTCATCGCTGAAAGCAACACAGAAAATTGTTATAACTGAAATGTTTTTTTTTTTAACTGGCAGGACAATGACCAGTCTGGTTAAAGACCTAAAGTCGTGCACTTAAATATTTCTTCTTTTAAAGGATGGTTTAAAAAAAAAAAAGTACTGTCAGTCCCAGTGTAATTATAAAACAAACAGACCGTCACCAGAACACGACTCTGATTTTATAGTTGAGAGAACTGAGGATCTGAGAAGTTAACAATCCATTAAGTTTGCATAACTACAAGAAATAGAACCCAAATTACCTATCCCTCTAGATACAGAGGCTACACAGCATATGTTAAAGCCTTCACAGGGGCATGCACTTTGCACCTGAACAAACTGGATTTCAACCCCATCACAGTGATCTAAAGCAGGTTGCATAAGCCCTGCGGCCAAGGTTGCCCATCCCACATCTAAAGTGAGTCTTCCACTTTCTTCTTTGCTGCAGAATGTCACTTTGCTGAGTTGCTGGGGTGGGGATTTGGGCAAAGTTTTTCTTAAACGGGAGAAACAGCTCTTCTTCTCCTAAGCATTGTCTAATCTGGACGTGATCTCTAAAATGTGGCACCGGTCTTGTGATCATGAAAGCAATGAGACTAGGCTTAAACCCAGGGACGCAGAACAGAATTGTGGAAAGAACCCAGATTCTGGGCATGTCTTTGAACTCTTAAGTTCAAGTTCTGGAGTTGTCCAACATCTGGATTATGTAGGGTTGTACTTGTTTCTGTTGTTTAAGCCAATTCTTTTTTGGGTGGGGGATGAGGTCCTGTCTCTTCCATTGAAAACTTCTAAATATACGACATATTTAGCATACTGTTCCAGATGATACAACTGCAGGAATATCTGGTTTCTGTTGCTATATTCCCAGAGGCTAAGAAAGGAGAAAGTGATGGCCAGAAAAGTATAAATTGGCCATGTCCCAATGATGCAGGAGAAAAGGTCTCTAAAGAACCTCTGAAGGCAATCATGAAAGACAGAGGTGTGAAGACCCTGCCTGCCCCAGGGAACACAGGTGTGGCCCTTACAGCATTGTTGGAATGTTCCAGCTCCCCATGGGCCCTCTTCCCATTCCCTGCACAAATGCTGGACTGATGCCTTAGATGGGAGACAGACTACTTCCAGTGAAGATGGAACATTTCACCCGTGCACAGCTTAGGCATTCTCCATGCTGAATGGAGACTGATTTGTGACATGAAGAAACTCTAGGTCTTTTCATTTCTTGGGACCTATCGACGTTCTCATCTATGAGAATGGGGAAAATTACCACAGTGAACTGGCTTGAAGGAAAAATAAAAATCAAGTACAAAGTTGCTTATCGCTTACTCTCTATGAGATGAGATCTTTCAATGCATCAATTACACAGTTTCCTATTATATACTCCTTATGTGGGCTGCACTCAGAGAAGTGTTTCAGAGATGCATAGAATCAGACACAGGCATTGTTTCACTAAATTGGACATTGCTGAATTTACAGAGGCCGGCTCTTACCTATTGTTGCCTCTGATACAACAGCTAGCTCAGGGCCCTCTTCCTAAAGCTTTGCCTGGTTTTGGTGGAGATAGAAATAACATTCATAGGATATTTAGAAGACCTGAGTTCAAGTTTTGCAACTGAAAAGCAGTGACTTGGCCTATTCACCTACCTTTTCTGCTGCTTCATTAGAATCTCTGTCAACTGAGAGTGAATGGACTAAATAAGCTATATGCTACTTTCTGGGCTTAAAATTCTACAATTCTATAGCAGCATTATTCACAATAATTAAAAACTGGAAACAACCCAAATGTCCATTAAATGATGGATGGATAAATAAAATGTGGTGTATGCATCCAATGGACTATTGCTTGTCAATCCTGGTGCTCAGCAACTCAGTGGTATCTGACTCTTTGTGATCCCATGGACTATAGCCCGCCAGGCTCCTCTGTCCATGGGGTTCTCCACGCAAGAATACTGGAGAGGGTTGCCATTTGCTCCTCTAGGGGATCTTCCTGACCCAGGACTTGAACCAGGTCTCCTTCACCTCCTGCAATAACAGACAGATTCTTTACCACTGAGCCACCAAGGAAGCCCCATTATTTATCAATAAAAGGTGATAAAGTACTGATGCTTGTGACAACATGGATGAACCTCAGAAACATTAAGTTAAATGAAAGAAGCCAGACACAATAGACTCATATATTTTCATTCATAGGAAAGTCCAGAATAGGGAAATCTATGGTGGCAGAAAGTAGATTCATGGTTGCTCAGGGTAGGGGAGGGAAGGGGATGAGGTGGGGAAAGGGAGTGCCTGATAAAAGATATGAGAGGTATTGGGAAGGTGATGAAAATGTTCTATAATTCATTGTGGCGATGGTTGTACAACTCTGACTATATTAAAAACCACTAAATTTGCACCTTAAGTCAGTGAATTGCATGGTACGTGAATTATTTTTCAATAACACTGCTGTATTTTTAAATCTTTGATTTTGGGTATAAATTACAGAACAGAACACACTAAGTTAAAAAAAATATATGGTAACGGGTCAGAGGAAGCAAATGTGATAAATTCATTTTCTAATAATATCACACCCATTAAAAGACAGGATATTGTTATTACTAATTTTATTTGTTGCTTTTCAATAATATAGCTTAATTTAGATTTAGGTATCATTTATCAGAGGATGAAAGAAACAAAGCACTTTACGGTCAGAAGACTAATTTTATCCTCTTTGCCTTTTAACTCAAGTTCTGACCATACAATTGCTCTCGGTTATCTTTGTTGATGGTGTACATCAGGGGTCCCCAACCTCTGGGACCCAGTGCCTGATGATCCAAGGTGGAGCTGATGTAATAATAATAGAAATAAAGTACACAATAAATGTAATGCTCCTGAATCATCCTGAAACCAGCCCCCCAAACCCCGTGCCCTCCAGTCCATGGAAAAATTGTCTGTTATGAAACTGGTCCCTGGTGCCAAAAAGGCTGGGACCACTGGCATTGAGGGACGAATAAAGAAAATATATAGGTAATTCTTAAACTTAGTTTTTAAAAAGCCATTTAAAAGAGGATGTTTTTAAAGTTGCTATTTTTAAGGTAAAAGTTCATCTTCATCATCTTCTAAGAAAAAAGAAAAAGGACACAGCTATTGAAGTCTCAGTATGCACCAGGCTCTGTACCAACTGAGTTCACTTATATCATGGGATTTACTGCTTACAGCAATCCTTAACAATGTTGATAGGTTGGTGCAAAAGTAATCTCATCTCAGTTTAGGATCATGAATTTTAAATCATTATAACTAGGCTCAAACACATCTTTATAATATAATAGGAACCACTGCAATCAACACATTTTTGCCAATGAGAAATAAGTTTGTTCCTGTAGCATAAAAATTGGCAAAACTAATACAATTATGTAAAGTTTAAAAATAAAATACAATTAAAAAATATTAAAAAAAAAATCTGTGCTTCGACACTGCAAAACGATGATTTTTAAAATTTTTGATCTGCTCATGAATGAGGCACCTACTTATTGAGCTTTTTCACCTCTCCAATTTGCTTCACATGCCCAAACAACCATGCACGGGTTGACATGGTGTTATTTGGCAACTTCTTGTGTAGTTATAAGAGGACCAGCTTCGATGATCCTCTCAGCTGGGCGTTGTCACCTGCCGATTGCTGGCCACTCTGCTCCTCATCACTCAAGGCTCTTGTCTCCTTTGCAAAACTTCTTGACCCCACACTGCACTGGAGGTTCATTAGCAGTTTCCAGGCCAAATGCATTGTTGATGTTGCGTGTTGTCTCTGCTACTTTATAACCCATTTTGAACCCAAATAAGAAAATTGTGCATATTTGCTTTTTCTCTAACATCATTTCCCTAGACTAAAATAAATATAAAATAAACAGCTAGTAATAAGTCACTAGCAAAAAAATAAAGTGATAAATGTGCATTAAAATGAGGTATAACATAACCACATTTATTTAAGTGTGTATTCCAATATCAAATGGCAGAGTTCAACAATGCAAAACAGCAATTACTGTTACACCAACCTAATAGAATTACCCCAGCATCACAGAAGAACAAACTGATGCTTTAAAAGTGTACATTGTTTACACAAAGGTAGACAATAGCATGCAGTAGATTCGGATTTAATTCTAAATCATCAAACTTAAAAGGAATACAGAATTGACTTGAGTTTCAACTATTTCTGTTTCATCTACAGTGATTCTATGGCCTGTCAGATTCAGTATAAACTCACCGACTTTGATGTTTTTGCTAATCTGGCCCTATTTCTTATGATTTCTTAAGACTTGAATTATCATATATTCTTCAACTCACAATAATATTTTCTTAATTTTTATTCAACTAAAGTGTCCTTTTCACTTAAATTAGCTCTATTTTTCCTTAGTGTCAGGTCCTAACATGAAATAAAACTCATATTTTGACATGTTTGAATGTGTTTAGTAAATAAAGGGCAAGGTCTTCAGAGATTATTTTCATGGATATTTGGGGCTGGAAACAGGGAGACACATAGCAAGCAGGTGGATCTGAGACAGTATCTGTCTCTTTTCTGGACTGGTCATGTGTTCTATGCAGACGAGGCTATAGAAAGAAGCCCTCTCTTTCATATTCTTTTCCATTGTGATTTATCATGGATATTGAATATAGTTCCCTGTGCTATACAATAAGACCTTGTTGTTTGTCCACTCTATCTCAGACAGTATAGAAACTTCCTGCAATGCAGGAGACCCGGGTTCAATCCCTGGGTCTGGAAGATCCCCTGGAGAAGAGAATGGTTACCCACTCCAGTATTCTTGCCTGGGGAATCTCATGGACAGAGAAGCCTGGCCGGCTATAGTCCATGGGATCGCAAAGAATCGTACATGACTGAAGCAGCTTAGCACGCACGCACGCACGCACGCACGCACGCACACGTTCGCATCTGCTAATTCCAAACTCCCAATCCATCCCTCCCCCACCACCTACCCCCAGTCCAGGTCTTTCTGATTTAAATTCCTTGGTGAATAAGTTACAAGCATCCCATCAATCTCTGAATCACCAGGAGGCACTCTGCACATAAACTTTTCTTGTATCTGAGCTTCAAAGATTTGTATCATCAAAGAAGTTCAAGGGGCAAAAATCTGTCAAGCATTTCTCTAAAATGCATATTTCCCAAAGTAAAGCCAGTGGCTATTAAGACTGGACTGGAGATGTTGCCAAGAGATTGGGACGGACCCAGAAAAGACAACGTGAGGAATCCCTAAATGCCTTTCACATATGTACAGTGTCCATGTTAACAAGGGAGCAGCTTTGATCTAACAACCTGATTACCCAGAAAGTAATCTGGAATTCTTCTAAATATCTATACCAACCTTGGGGCAGAACACAAGAGCATGTCCCTTATTGTGATTCACCTGGAAAAGGCACCCTGTGCTCTCGGCTGTTCTGAGTTCTTCAGCTTCCAATTTGAACCAGGCAGGAAGTAGCTAAAGATTAACAAAGTAAGCAAACTTGTTTGCTGTACAAACTGGGGCTAAGTTGGAGGCTCACTGCAGGAATTCTGAACCCATGGGCTGTGCTGAGTGGTTTCCATAGCAACTAATGACAGACATGAGGCAAACAGGCATGACTCATATGAAATGTTTCTACCCCGTTCTCCGGAGGCCAAATTTGGTCATGGGAGGACTTTGAAAGAATAGCGTCATCTCTGTCTTACTAATCACACACTAATCACACGCAAAGGGCAACGCTTTCTTCAGTCACAAAGCCATTTTCATCAGTGACCTTAGGGGCCATATTCATTCAGCTGTGGGAACACTGGGGGTCCCTACTATTCACTCCTGGCTGCACCCTCCAAAGTCCCCACGGTCAGAGGGTGTCACCTGGATGCTACAGAACATCAGATTGTTACTGCTTGACCATGTTGTATGGCTCATTGGAGTCAGGGACGTGGACAGTGATTTTTTTTTTTTTAGGGTGTATCTGACTTTCAAAGATTTCTATTATCATCAAAGAAGTTCAAGGGGCAAAAAAAAATCTGTCAAGTATCTCTCTAAAGAGCAAAATTCCCAAAGTAAACCCAGGAGCTTTTAAGATTCAACTGGAGATGTTGCCAAGAGATTGGGACAAACCCAGAAAAGACAAAGATCCTTACTTCTACTGGATCAGTGTGGCAGTGGTGTAAGAAAGAGAATGAGGCAGTTTCTTCCAGATTTTTCTTTTTTCATTTGCAACCTCATGTCCTCCATTTATTTATTTTTTTGTTGTTGTTCATCATTCTTTTATTTTTCATTTATTTACTTTTTATTGAGGGATAATTGCTTTACAATATGGCCTTGGTTTCTGTCATACATAAATATGAGTTAGCCACAGGTATATCCAGATTTTCTTGAGAGATGGACAGTCTGAGGCTCAGAAACTGCCATTCTGCTCATCCCCTCCCCTCCACCCTGATCGCACACCTGCTCCAAGTCGCTTCAGTTGAGCCTGCCTCTCTGCCTTCACTGACATTTTTTGCTTTATCCCAAATACTGTGCACAACTCCTTACTCCAACAGATCCTTTCCACCTTCTAAGGCTCCTGTTAATGCTCACAGTCACCATGTTTCCCTTACTTTATCTCTCTCTCTTTTTGGGGGGGGGTTTCTTTTTTTGTTTGTCTCGTGGCCACACGGCATGGCACGTGGGAGCCTAGTTTACTGCCCAGGGATAGAACTCTCGTCCCTGGCATTGGAAGTGCAGAATCTTAACCACTGGACCATCAGAGAAGTCCCTCCCTTACTCTCCTGACATCCTCTCTTGCCCCTTATCTTTCACAGCAACCAGGCTGAGTCCTGAAAAACATGGATCCACTTCCACACCCTTCTCTTTGAAACACTGCACTGATTTTGCTTTGCTCAAGTTCAAAGAGCAGGGGCTCCACCCCAGACCTCAGGCTGCTTCCTCCTCCAAGCCACCAAGCTACCTGCCTCATCTCAGAGCTTTTGCCCATCCAGGTTCTCCTACCCTTGCCTCCCATTCTTCTCCTGGCCCCTTTAGAGCCCACTGTGAGAGTCCCTTTCAGCGTAAGGCCCTACCTAAACCAGGTGTTCCCTGACCATCTTCCTCAGAGCCCCACCCTACAGGGTCTAAAGTACACTTTAGATCCTCTATCGTATTCTGTAACAATACGTTTAGTTACATGTGTGACTCATGTTCGTTCCTGCAAACTGAGCTTCAAGGTGACAGGAATCCATGTTGGGTTGCTTTATACACAGCACCTAACACGGCCACTTTTGCAGTTGGGCTACGGAGGCTGGGTGGCTGGAAAGCATTTAAGAAGCTCTTGGAGTAATATGAGTCAGAGTAATGTCTGCAGGAAGTCCCTCAAGATAGGAAAAAGAAGAATTTATAGACTCTTCATCAAGATCTTCATTTACGCAGCTGTTAAATCCAAGGCTACAGTTGTGGTGAAACCATGAATAAAAATACATCTTCTGTAGTATCATCCAGTCTACTTGAAAAGGATCCTGCCTTTCAGGTGATTACAGTTACCAAGAAAACAGGCCTTGGTTTGAAGATCCTAGGAGGAATTAACTGGAATGAAGGTCCATTGGTATATATTCAGGAAATCATTCCTGGAGGAGACTGTTATAAGGATGGATGTTTGAAACCAGGAGATCAACTTGTCTCAGTAAACAAGGAGTCCATGATTGGTGTATCATTCGAAGAAGCAAAAAGCATAATTACCAGAGCCAAGTTGAGGTCAGAATCTTTTTGGGAGACAACATTCATAAGACAGAAATCCGACAGCAGCCATTTGGAAAATCCATCTTGTTCATCCCTTTTACAAGCTACAGGAGAATATGGACCTCGAGCCTCAAAATTTAGCCTTATTTCTTCTCCTGAAACACTAATTCCAAAGACCTCATCCACTCCCAGAATACAGATGCCATTTTACCTTCTTTTAGGAGGAATCAGATAAAAACTGGATACAAGAAAACAGAACAGATTCCAGTTACTTCTTCAGACAACAGCCCTACAGATATGTCTAATACAGATATTGCCCCTGCTTGGACTGATAACTATGGGCCACAAGGAAAGGTTTCCCTAAATCCGTCTGTTTGCGTTAAGGTAGGGAAACTGGAAATGACTCTAAATTATCTTGGAATTCAGCCCACAAAAGAATACCACCAAGCTCTGAGACAGCAAGTACAAGTAGACCCAAAGGGGATGGTGTCTTTTGGAGATTTTGTCCATGTTGCCAGAAACTTGTTTTACTTGCAATTGGATGAAGCCAACGTTGGTGCACATGAAATTTCCAGTATATTAAATTCACAGATTTCTCAGGAGACAGGTGATTCCTTAGAAACAGATGAAATGGAAAAGTTTAAGCATGAAAGAAATAACACTTTGGAAGAAGTGAAGACACTTAAGGAAAAATTTTTGAATCGGAAAGGCAGAGGAAGCAATTGACAGAAGAACTCCAGAATGTTAAACAAGAAGCCAAAGCTGTGGTCGAAGAAACAAGAGCCCTGCGAAGCCGGCTTCATCTTGCCGAAGCTGCACAGAGACAGGCACAAGGAATGGAAATGGATTACAAGGAAGTGATCCGTCTGTTAGAGGCTGAGATTACAGAGCTGAAGGCTCAGCTTGCTGGTTTTTCTGACCAAAATAAACAGTGTTCAGGAGTTAAGAAAGAGAATCACAGTACTGGACTGCCAATTGCGAAAATCAGAAATGGCTTGGAAAACTTTTGAGGCATCCACTGAAAAGCTTCTCCATTTTGTAGAGGCTATTCAAGATGTATTTTCTGATAATTCTGCACCTTGGTCAAATTTAAGTCATGCCGTTGGGAAAGAATGGACACAACATCCCAGCAACACTGGCACTTGGGTCTAAGGAACTTGTTAAATCTGTCTGTGCCATACTTGATACGGATTGTCTACCTTATGGGTGGGAGGAAGCTTACACAGCAGGTGGAATCGAGTACTTCATCAATCACATAACACAGATTACGTCCTGGGTGCACCCCGTGATGAGCGCACTAAACTTGTCCTGCTCAGAGGAGACTGAAGAGACTGAAGAGGATTGTTCCAGAGAACCTCCGGACCAGAGGAACTGATGATTTTCTGTGGGAAGCTGCGCTCCATGGTCTTCCAGCATCTCCATCTATGCAGATAACTCTGAGACACAACATCTAAACGAGGAGTAAAACACACACTCGTTAGTGAAGCTGTGAAATGGAGACTCTGGATTTAAGCTGTTTTTGTAAAACTTTTGGATATAACTGTATATATTTGCAAAATTGATTGCAACTATAGTAGTTCTTTAAGAATAATCTAGTCCTATTTTTTAATCATATGTAATTAGATTTTATAATATGTATAATTTTTCATACGGAGAAGGCAATAGCACCCCACTCCAGTACTCTTGGCTGGAAAATCCCATGGAAGGAGGAGCCTGGTAGGCTGCAGTCCGTGGGGTCGCTAAGAGTCGGACACGACTGAGAGACTTCACTTTCACTTTTCACTTTCATGCATTGGAGAAGGAAATGGCAACCCACTCCAGTGTTCTTGCCTGGAGAGTCCCAGGGATGGGGGAGCCTGGTGGGCTTCCATCTATGGGGTCACACAGAGTCGGACACGACTAAGCGACTGAACTGAACTGAACATAGTTACATGCATGTTACTGTGTAGGAGCTACACACTCACCAGTTAGAGTGAATTTGCCTCATCACTTTTAAGCGTGGTGGGGGTGGTGTAGAAAGTGGTGTATTTACAGTCCAAGGTACTGCTTGTCCTCAAGTAGAGAAGACAAAAGTATGCCACGTAAAAGATGTGCCTTATCTCATACTACTTGGAACCCTTTAAATCAGTAGGCTATTCAGGAAAGGTCCCTGATGCAAGTTCTTTGTCATCTCATGCACAGAGGAAATGGTCACACTTGTTCTGACCAACCTTGGGCTTGAATCATTTCCTGTCAGCTCTGGAGACGCCTTGAGTGCAGACCATCTTGGGCAGGGTGATTTGGCTCCAGCACGTCAGTCCTGCCCTAAGAAGAGAACCTCCATGATCCAAGTGCATTTCTCAGGGAAGCCCCAGGGTCTGGATTTGGTGAGTCAGCTCCAGGCTGACTAAAACTCCCTGCCACAGAGAGATCCTCTGAAAAAATAATTTGCCTGGTGATAAACTGTCTTTTTTTTCTCCCTCACTAAGCCATGGCAAAATTACGGAGCAAATTCATTCAGAAGGATCTGAAAGATAATAAAATACAACAGTTGAAGTACTTGGAACCTGAAAGGTTGCTTGTTTCTGTTGCAATGTCTTCGCATTTAAGTCAGGAGGAAGGGATTGGGAGCAGGGAAGAATACAAATTATTGGGTAAGTATTCACCAGCTCATTAATTAAAGAATGAACCTCTGAAATAGGGGAAGTTTTCTCCATTATTTGAATCAGGAAAATGAAGCTGAGAAGTTAAATGACTTGCCCAGTGTCACAGAACTGGGACAGAAACTCACTGAGAGGGCTCCTTCAGGTCCTGTCTCCGCTTCGAGTGCAATGTTCTCAGGGAAATCCAGGTTTTCAATTAACCAGAACACACACACACACACACACACGGCTTATTTACTTATCCAGTATACAGCCAACACCGTCAAAATGTTGAGAAATAACATGTAATTGTTTTTGTTTCCAAATATTAAGTCAGAATAATTAGAATAAAGTGTGCTAGTCTCTTTATTGGATAATGAGTTTTAGTATAAGTCATTTGAAATGGACATTTTTATAACTCAAAGCGGCTAAGTGTTGGCAGTTTCAAATTGCATTTGTCTTTGAATGGTCTGTCTCTCCTGACACCACAATATTTTATCTCTATTTTTAGCGCTTAGCCTATTGGCAATTACACGGTAGAAATCCAGTAAATGTTTATTGAAGGAATGAGCCAAATTATATTACCAAAGCTACAGACATCCCAGCTTGCTACACTTTTTATGCAAAGATATACCATTTTAATAAAATAGAAGGTAGCTTTCTAAAGACATCTTGGTGCATCTTGGACTTTGGAGTCGGGAAAAGTCAGATTTTCCCAACTGCAGGGCAGGTGACTTACCCGCTCTGGTCTTGAGTTTTCTCATTTCTGAGACAGAAAGGGAACAGCTTTGAAGATGGAATGGACCACTCTTACCCTGGGCTTCTCAGGTAACATTAGTGATAAAGAATATGTCTACCAATAGCAGGAGACATAAGAGAATTGAGTTTGATCCCTGGGTCAGGAAGACCCATTGGAGAAGGACATGGCAACCCACTCCAGTATTCTTGCCTGGAGAATCCCATGGTCAGAAGAGCCTTGCAGGCTCTGCAGTCTAGGGTCACAAAGAGTAGGACATGACTGAAGCGACTTATCATACACTCTTACACTAGGTACTCAGCAAATGTTATTCCAGACTCATACCCCTACTCTTAAATTACCATTTGAAAAGTGAAAGCATTATTTCATTCCTTTTTTTATAGCCGAGTAGCACTCCATTGCATAAATGTACCACATCTTTATCTATTCCTCTGTTGATGGACATTTAGATTGCTTCCATTTCTTGGCTACTGTAAACAGTGCTGCAATGAATATTAAGGTGCCTGTATCCTTTTGGATTATGGTTTTCTCTGGTTATATGCTTGCTTAGAGTGGGATTGCTGGAGGGATAAATCATGAGCTTGGAATGAACACATGGACATTACTATACATAAGACAGATAACCAACAAGGACCTACTGCATAGATCAGAGAACTCTACCCAATATTCCATGATAAACTATATGAGAAAATAATCTATAAAGGAATGAATACATGTATATATGTAACTGAGTCACTTTGCTGTACACCTGAAGCTACCACCCTATAAATCAACTATACTCCAGTAAAATTAAGCTTTTTTTAATAAAATAAAAAGTGAAAGTAAAATATGACAGTAGAAAGGATTACCATATAAGAATAATTGTTACTATCTAATTTTTAGAGGAAACATGGAGTCCTAAAATGTTTGTTGTTTGTAACGATGGCTTCAGCTAAGCCATGTTGACTAAAATGCTTAATAGGCAACGAAAATTTTTGAATTAAAAAAAATCATCATTAGAATAAAAATATGCACCAAGTATTAATTACATGAATACCTTAATATAAGAATACAGAATAATAATGTGAACAAGTTAAAGAAAATAAAAATTCTAGTTGTAAAGACACCTTACATAGCACAGGAAATTATAACTTTTATCTTGTAAGAAACTTTAATGCAATATAAGCTGTAAAAATACTGAATTACTATGGTGTATACCTGAAACTAATATAATATTGGAAATCAACTCTCTGTCAATTAATAAAAAAAGAAAAAAATTTCTAGTCGCTTTTCCTTTGTGGGAGAGGTATCTTGGTTACAAGAAATTCTATTTTTATCCTGTGAGATGGTAAACTTCCTGTGTCTTAAGTTCATTACCATTGCTCTGCCCTGTGAAGATGATAATGGTCAGCAAAACAGAGCTATTTTGGTACTGAGTAAGGCTGCAAAATCTTCCTCATCAGCAAAATTGAAGGGAGAGGCAAGGAAAAAGTGTTTATGTTTGCAATTAAGTGGGTCTCTTGATATTTAATAGTGAAAAAAAACAAAGCCTTTTGTTGATCTAAAACAATTTGGTATTTTAGGGAAAAGATAATTCAAATGGAAAAATGTCTTAGATTTTGTTTTGCTGCTATGTATGCAGATACACTTAGTGAAAAAAATCTTATTACTTAATGTGTATTCACTATAGGGGAAGATTTTCAAATTATTTTTGGCCTTTCTTCTCTTGAGTGGAAATGTCCTAAATATTGTTTGGTTTTACTTTATTTCAGAAACATGAAGATCTTAATAGGGCTTCACTTATTTCATTTTCTAGGGACTGACATTATGATTATTCATGAAATTGATTTAATATCCTCTTTCTCCATTCACTGAGCATTCAACAGATACTTATTATTTACTAGGTGCAAGGCCCAGGCTTAGCCTTTGAGGACCTAGTGACTTACATGAAAAAAAAAAAGTCTTGCTTTCATTAAGTTTATTTTCTGGGTGACTGCGCCCACTCTGATAACTAGAATTCATGTTTCATTATAATTCACAGTGATACAATATTAAAATGACTTGGTTCTTCTATGTACTTAGATCTGGTCTTCCTATGTTGATGAGGTTAGTCTTCCCTGGTGGCTCAGACAGTAAAGAATCTGCCTGCAATGCAGAAGACCTGGGTTTGAGCCCTGGATTGGGAAGATCTCCTGGAGATGGGAATGGCAACCCACTCCAGTATTCTTGCCTGGAGAATTTCCTGGACAGAGGAGCCTGGCAGGCTACAGTCCATGGGGTCACAAAGAGTCAGACACAACTTAGCCACTAACACTTTCCTACATTGAATAGGGTATACTCAGGAACATGTGCACATTTATTTCAAGCACAGTCATAATTTAAGTTCAATTCAAATTCAACTGAGCAAATATCCATGAAGCCCCAGTTCTGTAACAGATACCATCATGGAGTTTGGGTGCATTAGATCAAGTCTGGATGAATTAGACCAAGTCCTTCCCTTAAGAAGTTAATGCCTTGGGGAGAAACTGGGAGACAAGACTTGGAGAGAAATACCTGCCAGGGAGTACAGGAAAAAAAAAAAAAGCACTGAAGCACAGTCCTAAATTTTAGTAACTACCTTCATAGGGCAGACATTTGACTTAGCCCATAAAACTGTAGAAGACTTAAATGGGGGAAGATGTATTCAGGGAGACTACAGAAATCTTGTTACTCTGAGTCCGGTCCACAGACCAGCAGCCTTGATGTCATCTGGAAGCTTTTTGGTAAATCAGAACCTCAGGCCTCGCCACAGACCTCCTAAGCCTCCTGAATTTTAACAAGATTCCCAGGTAAGCTGTGGGCCTATTTGAAGACAGTAACCTTGACCAAAGTGTCTGGAGTCCAGAGAGTATGGATGGCAGACAGGGTGCACAAGGAGTGAGAAAGGTTGCAGCAGAATCAGGACTACCTTCAATCAAACTGGGATGTGAGCAAATTCTAGTCTATCTGTATTTCCCCAGGAGGTTTACCACTTTCTTTTCTGATATATTGCTATTGTGTGTGTTTTTCTTACTTACTGCCTTATGATGTTTGTTTTGAGGTTTGCCCACTTCCCACCTTCCCCCAAATTCACCACTAATATTTGTCTTTGCATCTCCTGAACAAAGTACTTAAGAAATGATTGGAAAGAACTATCTAAGTTGTAGTTATGCAGTCATTAACAGTGAGGCACTGGGGACTTCCTGGTGGAATCCACCTTGCAATGTAGGGCACGTGGGTTCCATCCCTGGTCAGGGAAGTAAGATTCCACATGCCACAGGGCAGTAAGCTCTTCAGCTGCAACTAGAGACGTCCCCAAGCTGCAACAAAGACCCAGTGCGGTCCAACAAAAGGAAAAAAAAAAAAAAAGGTGCTGGCTTGAGCCAAATTACTTACAGTTCAATATTGCAGCTGGATGGGGCTGCCAATCATCTGCTTATTTATTTATTCAATAATTACTGAATGCCAGGCATTTTCTACCGTCCCTTCTGGCGTGGATGTTTTCCCCTTCTACTGCCTGTCAGCATCTGAAGCCCCTAAGCCTAACTTACTGCTCTGAACAAAGCATGTCATTATTGATCATGTCATCAGCAACAAGCTCTGCACCTTCTCAATCGAAAATAAGGTTTATGCTTCCACTGACACGTTAAAGGTTACTAACAATTAGGCAGGGCATGCAGACGCCCTGGGGTGTGGAGACAATGGCTAGCTGTGCTTAGTCTGAGTTAAAGGCTCACGAGAAGCTTCCTTAGACATGAGTTCTGATCAAGGTTGAGGAAGAGGAGCATTTCCATAAGCAGTGAAAAGGGTGAGGGCATTTTCAGAAGACAGGATGAGTACAAGTGTAAGCGAGAGACATGCTTTATAACAAGTTGCTGGAGGTAGTTAATCCGGCCTGTAATAGGTGCTGAATAAATAATTTTTACTGAGTCCCTGTTAAGGTACATTAAATAGGTACTTTAAGAAAGACAAAGTATTTTGTTTTTCGGGCTAAGGAGGTGGGACTTGCTGCTGGAGGCGGTGGGCAGACACTGAAATTTTTGAGCTGGCAAGTTGTGTGTGAAGTGACATTTTAGAAAGGTAAGTCTGGCTATGATGTCAAGGACACCATCAAGGGTAAGAGCTCAAGGCAATGAACTCCATCAATAACAGCCATGCTCCGGTAGACGGTGACAGACCCCAGGGTGGGGTGACCGTGGTGCTGGGAGAAAATGAGTGGTTAGAGAAATAGCACAAAGGATAAAGCCAATGCGCCTTGAAGTCCTGTTGATGGCTCAGCTGCAATTACCTCTAACATCTAACTACTTCTCTCCATCCCACGTCTTATGTACAATGACAATCGCCACCTAAAAGACATACATATACCCTTTCAAGCTATTGCTACCCCCTGGCCCTTGCCACTAAATGCTGCCAGGCTGACCTTTTGAGAACACAAGCCAGAGCAGCGCCTTCTCTGGTGTGAGCTTGGTCAACGTCTCTGCTTCCACATGACACAATGAAAACTCTGTCACCGTGACACTGGTCCTCGGTGACAGCCCTGCCTCGTCTCCAGCACAGGCTGTTCTCACCCTTACTCTTTGGGCTCCAGCAACACCAACTCCTCCTCATTTTCTTGGACAACCCATGCTTTTCCCAACACAAAATCTAGCTGTGAATTAGTCCCGTTCTTTGAAACTCTATCTTCTCCATCCTTTGTCAAAATGGCTTCTACTCCTGTGCACGGTGGCTTGTATTACAAGGGAGTTTAGATCTGTAAATCAGTAATATTTGGCAAGTCCCTGAAAATAATTAGGAAATTGAATGAAGCTCACATTCAAGAAAAGGAATACCCTTATGTTTTGTAAAAAAAAAAAAAAATCCAGACCATGTTTTTTAACTTCCTTTTTTATTGATCAATGGTCTCTTGCGTTGGTAGGTGGATTCTTTACCACTGAGCCACCAGGGAAGGCTTAAATTTAGAATTTAGAAAGGTAATGATCTCACTTAGTCCCGGTCCCTTATATTATCAGGAGGTGGAAACCCAGCAAGTAAGTGACTCACCCTACGGCATCTATCAGAAGGGGACTAGAACCAGGTCTCCTGATTCCATGTTTCATGGAGCCTCTTGGACACTGAATACAAGAGTGGGAAATAATAACTGTTAAGCATCAGAGTAAGGAACACATTGGGGATCAAATCAAACCAAACATGAGGTCAAGGCAGAATTCTTACATTGTCTTTTCCTGTGTTCTTTAGAGGTTGGAGCCTCCTTGGAAAAGTTGATGAACCTCACAAAGCTTTAGTTCCCTCATTTATAAAACGATGACACTAAAACCTGCCTTACAAAGCTACTGACAAGATTACATGACATTAGCCAGCATCCTACAAGTGCCTGAGTTGTGTAGACATTGAAAACATATTCATTTTCCCTCCATCAGCCAAGATGTGGCCTAACAGTGGACTCATCACTGATGCTATTCAGTGACTCAATCATGTCTGATTCTGTGTGACCCCATGGACTGTAGCTTGCCCGGCTCTTCTGTCCATGGGATTTTCCAGGCAAGAATCCTGGAATGGGTTGCCATTTCCTCCTCCAGGGAATCTTTTCCATCCAGGGATCCAACCGGCCTCTCCTGCATTGGCAGGTGGATTCTTTACCACTGCACCACCAGGGAAGCCCTAATAGTGGGGTCACGTTAGGTGCTAAACCAAGACTTGTTGGTTTGACTTGCTTTCACAAGCAATGGACTGCCTTCGGCTTAGTTTTATCCTGGTTCTTTCTTTCCAATTTCGGGTGCGTTCTAACAAAAGGTCAGAGGAACCACAGAAGCAGATGGCCTTCCGGAAACGTGTGCCAAAGGGCCGGCTGTGTGTCTTAGGGGTGACGTCTCCACCCATCATGCTGCTCCAAGTCTCAAGGGCAGATCCCCAACATTGTGTGTGTCTCTTCCTGCGCCCTCCCGGGTGCCGACTGCAAGTCTGACAAGGAAAATGTGCTGCGATCATCACACGGGGAGTGGACAGCTGCTCCAAGGTGGAGACTATTGTCCAGGCCCTCCTGGTAACAAAAAGAGGAAAGGGCCTATCAAAGCACTTCCTGCCTGCAGGAGCCACGAGCTTCCATTAATTCTTCGCCCTGAGTCAGTCTGTCTCCCTCGGGCTCGTGGTCCACTGTCCCAGAGAACAGGACAGGCATTTTTAGCAGTTAATTTTATACCCTTTCCAAACACTGTGGTTTTCAGGAGGGGAACTGGCTTAGTTCTTCAGGGACAATGCACTTATTTATTTAATAAAGAATGAAAGAGTATGGTTCAAGCAGACAGGGCTTTTCTGTATTCTGCTTACACCTATCAACTGCTCTGGCCCTGCCATGGGGTCCATGGGGATAAGAGTAAAGTCTCTATCCTTCTTGACTCACGAAGGGGTTACAGAAAGCCAGCAATGAATACGCGCTGCGTAGGACATTGGTAAAATTCACACCTAAGGAGTGAATGAGCTAGCCATGTTGTGCTCAGTTGCTCAGTCGTGTCCAACTCTTTGTGACCCCGTGGACTGTAGTCCACCATGGAATTTTCCAGGCAAGAATACTGGAGTGGGTTGTCGTGCCCTCCTCCAGGGGATCTTCCCCACTCAGGAATCGAACCCACGTCTCCTACTTCTCCCTCATCCTTTACCACTGAGCCTCCTGGGAAGCCCATGAGCTAGCCATAGGAGTCCTTAAAAATTTTTTTTTCTAAATGAATGAATGAATATTGTGAACCAAAGTTCTAAATGAATGTCTTAGTTTTATGTGAACGAAATTAACTAGCAACAGAAAGAGCTGAAAAAAGCCTTTTTAAATAAGTGACTGAGTTTTGTGAACTAGTCTGGATTTGATCACTGGAAAGTGAGCCTGCAGAGTGATTGCCAGAAATAAGGTTAAAAAAAAAATTCTTATACTGGGTTTCAAAAGAAGATGGATCCTGGGCACTGTGTGTACAAATAGGAGGGACAGAAAAGCAGAATTTGACAATTTCTTCTCTAGAACTTTCATGGTGAGAGCCGCTGAGAGCTATATTGCAAAAAAAGTAGTGGAGGGTAACCCACTTCTCTGGTGGATGCGTCGGTCAACAGCCTGCCCATCAACAGGCGTGTGAATGAGGCCATCCCACATTGTTCAGCCGCCAGCTGATCTGCCAGCTGACCACAGACAAAGGAGAGGACCCAGTCAAGGATGGCTAGGTCATCTCAGGCCAGGAGAATCCCCAGGCTGCCCCATAGGATTCTGAGCTAAATTGAGCGCTTGTCGTTTTGAGCCATAAGTCTTGGGAAGGTTTGTTACACAGCAAAAGCTTCATGTTGCAGTGATCAGCAGAGAAGAGATTTCTGCTACGAGGTTAGTTCTTCAAATCTTATCAAAGCCAAGCTGACACATGCCCTCCAGACACTGATTCTCCCTTTTGCTTTCATTTACCGTTTGCCCTCCTGCTTGGCAGTTCAGTTTCTCCCATGAGGGAATAAATGAGTGATTTTGTTCACACACAGGTGGTGAGTTTGATTAAGGTGACCGAGTCTGTCTTTCAACCCTGGTGCCCCCACCACTGAGCTTCTGACCTTTCTTAGCTGAGAAGCAGAGTTCTGAGCAGTAATACAACCAGCTTGTCCCTGTCCTGTCCAAGCAACCAGCTCTGTCCCATGTTCTTGAATGGTTACAAGCCTCCCTAACAGTGATGTTGAATTTTTAGACTTGGAAAATGAATCTGTTTCTTACATCAGCTTCAAAATAATAATACAAAGTTATAAAAAAGTAAGTTAGTGTTAGTCACTTCAGTCGTGTCTAACTCTACAATTCCATGAACTGTAGCTCACCAGGCTCCTCTCTCCATGGGATTCTCCAGGTTGCCGTTCCCTTCCCCAGGCTATCTTCCCAACTCAGGAATCGAACCTGGGTCTCCCACGTTGCAGGAGGATCCTTCACCATCTGAGCCACCGTGGCTTCTGTTAAAGAGTAAAGGTTCACTGGAACAGGTGTGAAAGCCAATCAAGCTAATACAGGATCTGGTCTTGACATCTTTTGAGGATGATGGAGAATCCATATGCCCTTTGACCCCATCAGAAGTGTGGAGATGTTGACATCTTCAACATCCAAAGGTATGTAGAATGAAAAGATGGGGCTTCCCTGGTGGTCCACTGGCTGAGACTTCAAGCTCCCAAAGCAGGGGGCCCAGGTTCGATCCCTGTTCAGGGAACTAGATCCCACTTGCCTCAACTAAGACCCTGTGCAGCCAAATAAACAAAAAGGAAAAGATAATAATTGTCCCCGCCTGTATAGTGTGATCCTGATGAACTTAAAAACCAGACACCCGGATTGCTATTTTGTCTCCATATTTTCCCACGCACTGGGGTGACTTATTTTAGCCAAATCATGTCTTGAAAAGCTTGCTTAATGTTGCACTAATATAATGTTAGCTGTCGGTATGATAATACATTTAGGTTTTTTTCTCCCCTCAGCTTCCCAACTGAAACCAGACAATAACCTGTGGCATTCCATTTCTAAAAACATCCCACAGGGCTTTTTTCCACAAAGGTTCCCATGCTTCTCCAGATTAGAAAACCCTCTAAAATCTGTGCCATCTTTCTGAAATTCTTGCCGTACACGGTACAAGGTAGAGAATCACTTTGGAGATCAGCATGGTGTTTCTTCAGTGTGTCTATTTTTTGGGGTGTTCAAACCTCGACCTTCTCATCCCCTCCCTTCTTCAAACTTGCCCAGATGAGATGGCCATGACCTGGCAGTGACTCATGGTACATGAGTCTTCCAGCCTGAGGCTGGAAGGAGTCATGGAAAAACAACACTTTTCAGCCTTATACCCATAACCAGAGGCCCCCAAATTTTGTCCAGAACAACAGAATTAGATGCCATCAGCAAACTCTGTTCACAGATGTTCAGAGAACGTGTTCATTGCCACTGAACATTTTGAAACCATTCACGTGTGAGGAAAAGCAGAGAAAGTGCTTAGTGGCAGAAACCCCTTCCCCTCCCAACTCTTTCAACACAATCATGGCCCAGGCCATGGCTCAGTGACTCAACTCCAGTGGACTCCTTCCAGCTGAACCCCTCTTTGAGGCATAGGGGAGATGAAATGGAGATAAAAAGGATGCAGGGGAGTGCGTGTTGATTTCAGAGATTAATCAGATGATAAATCAAATATCGTGTGCTTACGTGCTGTGTGTATGTTATTAACTCTCTCTCCATGTTAGGCTCTGTGCTGGAAACTTTTTCATTGTTCAACCACAGGCATAGTGCCACACGTGTCCCCAAGGATCTTGACCTTATAGATATTTAACTCCCAATCATTTATTCCATGCTTATAATAGTCAAAAGAATAAGTATGGGGACTCCCCTGGCCAGCCAGTGGTTAAGACTCTGTGCTTCCAAAGCAGGGGCTGTGCGTTTGATCCCTGGTCAGGGGACTAAGATTCCATACGGTGCTGGGACACTTCAGGGACACTTCAGAGACACGAAGGACAAGACAAAAGATGGCAAGGTGATAAGCCTCAGAGGAAATCAGCCCTGCTGACAAGTTGAACGTCTGGCCTCTAGAATCGCGAGGAGATCAATTGTTAAGCCACCCAACCTGTGATACTTTATCATGACCATCCTAGTATACTAATATATGTGGGTGTACATGCTTCATTGCTCAGTCATGTCTGACTCTTTGTGACCCCATGAACTGTGACCCGCCAGGCTCCTCTGTCCATGGGATTCTCCAAGTAAGAATACTGGAATGGATTGCCATTTCCTTCTCCAGGGGATCTTCCCCACCCAGGGATTGAACCCAGGTCTCCTGCATTGCAGGTGGATGCTTTACTGTCTCAGCTACTGGGGAAGGCCTAGGAAACTAATATGGGAGGTATTATAATCCATAGTCTATAGATGATAAAGGAAAAGAGATTAAATAATTCACTCAGAATTTACACTTAGTTCTGAATGGCCAAGGCTGGATTAGAAGACAGTTCTTACGCCTGAAGCACTGTTTATCTTCCCGCCGTTCACCACATAGCACATCTGTCTATCAGCATTCTAACAGGCAAGACCAGTGCTGAGGAAGTCCAGATCAAAGGTCTCCAGGTCACCACTAACTTGTGTGTTCTTCCCCAGTTCAGATGCTCTCTTATCCCTGGTTTCAATCTTCCTCCCTGCCCATTCTCCCCTTAACATGAAAACCGCATCTTCTCAGCAGAGGATACTTGTTTTTAGGACAAAAGCATTTTATCACATGTTAGGATGCTAGATTATATAAGTGATTGTCAGTGATTAGCGCCAGACCTTCTTTTTGAAAAGACTGACTTGTCCAGTTTAAGGAATGAATTCATCAGGATAGCAGGCAAGTGGGAAATATATTTAGGAGAAGAAAGGCCTTCCATCCACTTGAAAAACGTGTATTTGCACTGCTAAGACTGTATGCCTTAAGGGAGTTCAGCTAATGATGATCAAGTAAGATTTCTTGGAGTGTAGAATTTATGAGCAAAGTCAGAAGAATGGTATTATTTGAATAGGAGGTCGGAGGCATCACGTAATTCCAGAATGAGGTAACAGGCACACGTTGGGTCAACAGTGGGATTAGTCAAAACTGTATGGAGGACTGCAATGTACCTGGGGAGACATGAGTGAACTGAAATGAGCCCCAGCCTCACTGTGCACAGTTGGGGACTTTAATCTGGGTTAGTGATTCTGGTTCAGACTTTGCAACAACATCACCTGGGGAGTGATTTAAGAACAGCGATAACAGGTGACCAGCTCTAGAAATTCTGAATCGTTAAATTCAAGGACGTGGATTTTAAAATTCCCCCCAGGAGATGCTGAAAACAGTAGATTTGGAAATGAGTGCCCTCCTGGAGGTATCCCACAAAACTGGTTGGAGAAGATGCTCTGGTAATAGCACTTCAGATGCTGTGGCTCCTATGACTCCAGGATCAGCAGGATTCTCCAAAATCTTTCAGATGGTAAAACCTGAGCTTGAATAATAAATGTGGAAAAACTGCAGGAGAATAAAAAGAAAACGTAGGGAGCAGATGTTTTTCTCCTAATAAAATATGTATGTATCAAAGCAGAGAAATATCAGACTGAAATTCAAGGAAATTCCAAGAAATCTCAGAAAAGTAGCAGAAGCTTTAGTCTACACACACTACAATTATTAAAATCCAAGAGAAATTAAACTCCCCTCAAAATATATCCCTTTTGGGGTCTGTTTTTCAATTAGGGACAGAATTAATGTGCTAAGAAACTCTCTGACCAATGCCATCAAATCATATCCTTTTTAGTCATATACTAAAGGAAGACACACACACACACACACACACACACACACACTCACAGTGGAATACTATGCAGCCACAAAGAAGAATGAAATGCTGACATTTGCAACATTGTGGATCAACCTTGGATGTATTATGCTAAGTGAAATAAGTCAACAGGGAAAAAATGGTATGATTTCACTCATGTGGCTGTGAAAAAAGCAAAACAAATGAACATTCACAATTAAATAAAGACAAACTCACAGAGAACAGACTAATGAGGGATCTAGGAAGGGAAGAGAGTTGAGAGTGGGTGAAACGGGTAACGGGGGTCGCCTGCGTGGTGATAGATGGTAACTAGACTTGCCGGTGATGATCATTTTGTAGTGGATACTGATGTCAGATTATGATGCTGTACACCTGAAACTTACATAATAAAATAAGTCTTAACAAAAAGAAGAATCCACACAAAGTTACTTCCCTCACATTCTGCCTTCAGCGACCACTAGTAAGGACCAAAACTTTTAAATTAGACTTCTGGTTTAGTGAAGAGAAATCCTTTTCATATGTGGAATACAAACAGATCCAGAAAGAAATCCTATCATGTAAGATGGTAGGTACAGCTGTTATTTCCCTTGTATGTAGAAGTTGAGATCTAAGAGTCACAGCCATCATCCAGTCAGATCTATTTTTTTTTCCCCTTACAGATGAAATCCAGAGATTAAAAAAAGGAATTTGCTTCAGGCAGAGTTGGGAAAAACCCCAGAACATCAGACTCACTCTGGTAGTGTTTGTTCAATACTATGCTGCTGCTCACGGAGCAGGAAATAAAGGTACAGGAATCAAACTTCTGTGTTCCTCCTGGGACTCTGTATGTTGTGTGTGTGTGTGTGTGTGTGTGTGTGTGTGTGTAAGACAGATGGAGGAAGAAGGTGCCCACAACAAAAGTCTTCCAACTACTTATCCACTTTTTTTAAAAGCACTGCTGCACCTTATTGGGACAGGATTTTTATTTCCCAAATTCTATAAGGTAGTTTTGTCAGTACATGACTGAACCAAATCCACTATCAATGTGTGGATACATTAAACCAGGACACATTTGTGTGTCTGTAATGATCACTGAGAATATCCAGAAACTTTGTTTGAAGAAGAGTTATTCAAAGGGAGAGAGAGCTTAGTAGCCATTAATCTATAATATTTGTTGAATGATATTCTAATATGTCAGAGAAGGCATTGGCACCCCACTCCAGGACTCTTGCCTGGAAAATCCCATGGACGGAGGAGCCTGGTAGGCTGCAGTCCATGGGGTCGCTAGGAGTCAGACACGACTGAGTGACTTCACTTTCATTTTTCACTTTCATGCACTGGAGAAGGAAATGTCAACCCACTCCAGTGTTCTTGCCTGGAGATTCCCAGGGATGGCGGAACCTGGTGGGCTGCCGTCTATGGGGTCGCACAGAGTCGGACACGACTGAAGTGACTTAGCATAGCATGGCATAGCATTCTAATATGTGTTAGGATTCTTAGACACATTCTAAGATTCAAACATAGACACAATTTCTTACAAATTTAATAGGAATTAGTCTGTGGTCCCCTCAATCTTGTCTCCAACACTTTTTTTCTAAAGTCTGTTTCATCTTCAGCTTCCACATACTTACTTATTTATCGTTGAGTTGTGAAAAGTCATGTAGGGCTTTTCACCTGAGTAGACCCACTGTGAGACAAGTCTGGAAAACAAAAATCACTATAGACTCCATGTGTTCGGCTGTCAGGGTACGCATTACTTTTGGAAATGTTCACTGTATCTTTCATGAGGCCCCATACATAGTTACCCATCCATGGTCAGGCAGTAAGTCTTACTCTTCTATTGAAAGTCCTTCATGATTCCTTCTCCTTTTGGAGTAAAATTAACACTCAGGCTTGCATTTAAGACACAACTGCCTCTCAAATGATGGCTTCAAATGCTTATGCCCCCTAACCAGAAACTGCCCAGAAATTCTCATACAATTCACCGTCTCCCCACTTCCTTGCCTTTGCGAATACTATACCTAAATGCCAGAATGACATTTTTCCCTCCACCCTCCTAACTTCTACTGTGAAACTTCTCTATGGAATCTTCTGGGATCTCCTCAGGTTGGGATAGGTTTTCTTCAATGTTTTTGCTACTCTCCAGACACACACACACACACACACACACACACACGCAGACACGGATGCTCCCATTGCTTCCTGTTGAAACTGCTATCGTGTATCTCACTGTATTCATTGTAAAATGCTTTCTGGCTCTCTGACAAGGAGACTAGAGATGCTTTCTGACCATGGTGATCCCCACACTGGTGCTTACTACATTTTTGTTGCACAAATGGAGAAGGTAGAAACCCTCATTCCACTCTAGAGCTCCCTGAGTGTGGGAAAGGGAGTCAACTGAGTTACAAGCTCTTCTGGGGAGCCCTCATGTGGGGTTCAGAGGGGCAGATTTAGGCATTCTGAAAGCCGACATGATTCCTAGACCACAGCTTAATCATCTGTTTGTTAGGAAGACTCTCCAAGGGAACAGCAGTCACATTCTCCGACTGCCTTCGGACAAAGGGAAAAAAATACCAGGCAGGCACATATCCTGGGCCCTTTCTCAGTGAACTTCATCTGTCGGAGACTCCTGTAGATACAAACCCTCCTTTGCTGTGGGCTGGGACTGGGTGGCTGAGGAGGTCTACACTGAGAGAGTAAAACCATGAAGCCCTAGTTTCTGATTTCCCCCAACAAGCTAATCTAGACCCAGGGCTTTGACTGTCAGCTCAGAAGAGAACACAGATGTGACCTTATGTTCCGAGATGCTAACCAGGTGCTACTGTAACTGTAGATTTGAAAGGCTACATCTGAGAAATCTTTAACAATTAAAATGATTGAGAAGCATTCCTCATGGAGTTCAAGCGCCCAATAAATAGACAAACAGACACAGGTCAGACTTCTCAGAGGCCTTGCTTCTTTCCTGTCTTTCTTACTATTAATAACATATAAGTACTTGCCACTTCAAAGGATGAAAGAGAATTTTAGCTCCTCGTGGAGAAGCAGTCTAACTTAGTGGTTAGGAAGGAAGGCTCCCTGGATTTGCTTCCTACCCTCACTCACTGTGTCACTGATCAATTCACTGGACTTCCTGATGCTTCACTTTCATGACTACACATACATAGACACACATATGCACAAACATACTTTTATACCACAGTACTAAAGAAGCAATTTAACTCACACACAGACACACACACCAAAAAAAAAAAAAACACTTAGAAAATTGTCGGCTGAATAGTAAACATTCAGTGAAATTTAGTTGTTATTATTATGATCTAATGATACAAAAGTATTAAGGAACAATTTCATCTTGCAGCTTTGATTTCTTCAGTTACAATGAGCTATCTTGAGATACAGTTGGTCATTCCTGCTCCATAGAAGGATTTCTGAACTGAACTAATCCCACCTGTTCTAGTGATGGATCCCTTCACCTCATATGAAGTAATAAAAAATACCATGAAGTTAAAAATCATCCTTGTGCATTGATGCCAACTTCTGTTCTCCATGAAGGAAGACAGAGCGTTTGAATTCTAATCCACAGGAAGAGGAATTCTTCTCTACACCATCATAGATCATGATCATATCCAATTGCTTTTTAATTTGCAGCCCCCTCCATGTTATGGTCTTGCAATCAGAAAATAATGGCAGTATCCTGTGAGATAACTGAGTTCGTGTATGCTTATGTGAAAAGTGGTGAGATACGCATGCCCTCTATTGAAAACAACAGAGGCAGAGAATATAGTTATGAGTACAGTATGTGTAATAAATGCAACCTTTGAACAACTGTTCAGCATCTGAGATGTGTTTAAACCCCTTGAGTAGAAAATAAGTTGAATACTTTCATTGGGACCGTGAAATAGGTTACCTTCTCTGGAGGAGTTAAGTTACTAAATTTTTTTTTTTCTCAAGCAGTTCATCAGTGTCTTTGGGGGATCCTGGATGAACAGAGAAAATGTGTCACTGACAGGCCCTATCAGAGATAGGAGACTTACTCATTTCCAGAGCTTTCACTTTGATAATCTCCAAATACCATCACTAACCAAGCCTCCCACTGGTCAAAACTGTTTCTTTTTTATTCTTATTTTGGTTTCATGGATATCTTTGCAAACCAGATAGAAATGATAAATACTCCTCCAGGAAAAATGCGCACACATGCATGCACAGAATTCTGCATATTGATTTGTGGTTTTTATGGATGCTGTCATGTAAAAAATTCCTTTTTCATGGAGTGATTTATCTGTAGTAAACAAATCAATTAATATTTTAAAAGGCTTAACTACTTAATTTCTTTTTATAAAATGTACTATTTAAAAACCTGGCATATAACTGTCCCAAAAGATTTCAGATTTTTCACTTTTGTTTTTACCATGATCAGCAGTTTCAAAAACCTTTTAAGGTGTTTTTTTGAAACACTTAGTTCCTAGAGAATTTTTTAATTTCTTTCTGCTAGGAAAGCACAGCAGGCATTGCTATATGCCTTCTTAGAAATATTTTATTATAATTCTATGAGGGAATAAGCAAAGAGACTGTAGTATTATTCCCATGTTGGTTTGTAATAAATAAACATTGATAAGCCATAAAATCTTGATCATAATTCAGACTCTGATCCTCAAATATATTGCTTTGGGAGAAATAAATGTACACAACTCTATAGCCACAGAGGAAAATTTTCAAAAATATGGAAAGAACAGCCTTTTACAACTTACTTCCTATCGTACATAAACAACAATATTGATGAGCCAATCCATGCATTTCTATGTCCGTATTTTATAGTTTAAAGTTGGGACAGAGAAACTTCCTATATACTTGAGGCAAGAATTCTCTTTGAATAAATGTGGCAAGCAATATAAAAGCACCTCTTACTCTTAGAGTAAAATCCTTAGAAAAGTTCATAAAACTTTATAATAAAAATCACCATCTTAGTTTTCCTTTGAGATCAATCACCAACACCAAGAGCAGCTAAGTTTATATTAATTTATTAAGGTTGCATATCATTTGTCATGAATAATAAATTATAGAAACCATAGCATCTTTATAAACTATTAAGTGTCTCATATTCGCTTCCTAATGCTTACTGCAGTAACTGTAAGAAATTAAGATTATGTTTTAGCATTAGTCAGAAGATTAAAAAAAACTATAAAATTTGTTCACAGTACTTTGGAATTATAAAGGACCCTATTATTTTAACTTTTGGGTAACCAGTTTGAAATGCATTAAAAACTCCTTACAGACCAGAAGGTGGCGTACAGTTTCACCAAGATGCTGAAAATACTGCAGTTTCTTGAATTTGTTCTTAGATCATACGGTGCACTTTTTAAGGCATTGTCACAAATGCAAATAAATAATCAATTACTGATCTTTAAAAAGAAAAAAAATCTACCAATAGACAACATTGAATCTTGGCAACACTTGGAACATTCAAATAAAAAACTCAGTAAACGATTGCAGCATGGAATTCTCTCTCTTAATCCCCCTCTCCATTCTCCCTCCTCCCTGCTCAATTTGTTTAAGGAAAAAAAAGTTCAGGTTGAATTTCAGTCCTAGGGCCTGACCAGGAGACCCTGGCTGCCAGTCTTTCTCAGCCATCTGTCATCTTCTCATTATGTCCGTTCAGACTCTCCTCCTGACATCAGCGCCAGTCTTTCTCCTGCAGGGAGAGTTTTCCAATCCTTGCCGAAAGCACTTCTCCACTGGAACAGCACAGGCATGAAATTGGTTGGAGTCCTTGTCACCAGTTCATTCTGTTCCTCTCCTGCCCCGAGTCCCGGAGTCCTGACAGAAGAGAAACGTACGAGGCAACAGCAAGATGCTGTGCGTGTCAGGGTCTTACAGACTCACTTGGTCTTTAAATGTCCGTTCTTGGATAATGTCCTTATCCATCCTCTGGTCCTCAGTGAACTTTGATGGAATATTTCCGCAGTTTCAGAAACTGGAAAAGCTTGTCTTTCGTTCTCTTCTTCAGAGCCATCAGGGCTCGTGTCTTCTCCTCTAGGTCTTGATCTATGGCAAAGATGATCTTTGCTCGCTCCTCTGCTTTCTTGTCCCCGGAGTTTCTGAAGAGCCTCTGTAATGCTTCTTGGTCTATGTTTTCGAAGATGTTGCCCACAGCTTTCTTACGTGAGGCTGTGTCGAAGTGGTAGCCGTGGATGGACGGGCTGACTCGCAGCGAGGTGGACATGCTGAAGGCCGGGTGGCTTGGCTTAGCTTTCATGGATGGGGGATTCTTCGGGAATTCAGCTCCCAGGCTCTCCAGAGAGTCTGTAGCAAAATCATTCCGGGACTGCTATTTAAAGTGTGAACAAAAGCTCCAGGCTCAGATTACACTGATGACATCAGAGTGATCTCAAGGAAACATAATCACAGACCAGTTTAACAGTTGAGTTGCCAATGTCCTTCCTGTTCTTGTGCTCAGGGTTACTGAAAGCTGTGTTCAATGACGGGGCAGAAATGAGGAGGGGGCTTCTTTTTAACGCATCTGTGGCAATAGAATTACAGGTTTGGGCTCCTCTGTAGGGAAAAAAAAAAGAGCTTAAACCAGAACAGCGCAAAGCGAAGAAACACACATGGTGAAATCTTTTAGCTTCTGAAAATCTTCCCAAACAACCAAAACGAAAGGTTCTGCCAGCCACCGAAAAGTTTTAATTCCCAGAGAAGTTATAAAAGTATAATCCAAACATTTGCCAACCCACATCAGCGCCCTCTGGACTTCCCTAGGCAGGGCAACCCCGGAGCTATTGAGAGAAAGCTTAACAATCAAAGACGTTGATTTGGAGTCTGACGGAGGACTGGGGCTCAGACACTACAGAATGCTGACATGACACAGCCTGAGTCAGTGACCATTCAGAGACTGCGTCTAAGAGCTAATCTGCAATTACTGGATAAAGCTGTAATTTAATAAACATAATGACAATAGGCAATTTCTCCTTAGGCTTGTGTACATATATATCAACAGCAAGGTCAAAAAAGCCAGGAGGAAGAGTTAAAAGGCGCTTTATGTACACAGCACTCAAAAGGGATGAATCGACTTTTTTCATATTTATTTTGGCATCAGTCAGACACAGTCAAAGCAATACATTCTTTGCAAGTTTTTAAAGCTGTGCTTTCCACATTCCACCACATTCAGCCAGCCAGTCCCCAGTGACGTATAGAACACTTACAGTCTGCCCAGAGTTCAGTGTCAGCTTCAAAGTGCCCCAGAGACTCTTCTTCAGGGACCTTCTGCCAGGTCCTAGCATTCTCAAATACAGAGCTGGCCTTCATTTTCATCCCACCTAGTCACCTAGAAAAATGCACATGGACTTCCCTGGTGTTCTTGTGGTTAAGACTCTGCACTCCCAATGCAGTGGGTACATATTTGATCCCTGGGTGGGGAACTAAGATCCTGCAAGCCACATAGTACAAACTTAAAAAAAAAATTCACAAAGGGAAAGAGTGTGGAGAAGATACCTTCCTAGAAAACTGAATTAGGGGCACTTTTCGTGTTTTCACTCATTCACTCATTTATTTAAACAATGTATATTCAAGGTTGACTTTCAGCTGGGCCTCCCCCATGGCTCCGTGGTGAAGAATCCACCTGCAATGCAGGAACGACAGGAACTGCAAGTTCAATCCCGACATCAGGAAGATCCCCCTGGAGGAGGGCATGGCTACCCACTCCAGTATTCTTGCCTGGAGAATTCCATGGACAGAGGAACCTGGCAGGTTACAGTCCATACGGTTGTAAAGAGTCGGACATGACCGAAGCAACTTAGCGCACGTGACTTCTAGCTAGAACCTTTCTAGACTTTGGAAATATAACAGGGAATCACACTAGATCAAGTAAAAAACAAAACTTCCCTAACTTACCTTCATGGAGTTTGCATTCTTCTGGGGAACAGACAATAGGAAAATGTGCATTTGTAGTCTAGGTGACATCAGAAGGTAATGCATGAAGCAGGTTGTACAGGAGACGTAGGGGAGGGTTGGAATTTGGTTAGGAAGTTCAGGGAAAGCTTCTCAGTGTGACCTTGTGCAAAAACCTGAGGGAGTAGGCAGTGCAGACACCTGGAGGAAGGGTGTTATAGGCAGAGGAACAGCAAGTGGCGAGGCCTGAAGATAAGAGCAGGAGTGGAATGAAGAAAGACAGCCAGGAGGTCAGTGTGGCTAGGGCAGAACTAACAGAGAAGAGTGAGAAGGTGACTTGAGGTGAGAAGGCAGGGGGAGGAGGGCGGGGCTGGCAGAGTACACCCCTGCAGGCTTTCTCATGAAATTTCCTTTTTACTTTGTAAAACATCGGTGGTGGTGGTTGAATCGCTAAGTTGTGTCTGACCTTTGCCACCCCATGGACTGTAGCCCGCTAAGCTCCTGTGTCCATAGAATTCTCCAGGCAAGGATACTGGAGTTGGTCACTGTTTCCTTCTCCAGAGGATCTTCCCCACCCAGGGATTGAACCCGAGTCTCCTGTGTTGTAGGTGCATTCTTTCAACTGAGCTTCCTTGAGAGATATTTCTAGGCCAGCTGTATTCAACTCCCCAACCATGGAAGCTGATGCTTGTTTTGGGTTTTTCAAAGAAGAAGCATATGTTCTGCTGCCCATGACTAGGGATTTAGTGGCATATCCAGCACATCTTTGTGGCAGCTTCACTAATATAAAAATGGTGGTTATTCCATTGTCAAAAAGTCTATAAACAATAAGCAATGGAGAGAGTGTGGAGTAAAGGGAACTCTCCTACACTATTGGTGGGAATCTAAATTGGTGAAGCTACTATGGAAAACAGTATGGAGGGTCCTCAAAGAACTAAAAATAGGACTACCATATGATCTAGCAATCCCATTCCTGGGCATATATCCAGAGAAAACCATAGATCAAAAGAACACACGAAACCGTGTTTACTGCAGCACTATTTATGATAGTCAGGACGTGGACACAACCTAAATGTCCATTGACAGATGAATTGATAAAGAAGTTTATATATGTAAATACAATAAATACTACTCAGTGACGAAAAAGAAAGAAATAATGTCATTTACAATAACATGGATGGACCTCAAGATTATAGTAATTGAAGTAGGTCAGATAAAGACACAGCATATAATATTATTCTTATGTAGAATCTAATTTTTTAATGATCTAAATGAACTTATTTACAAAACAGAAACAGAGTCACAGATTTCAAAAACAAACTTATGGTGACCAAAGGGGAAAATTAGGGGGGAGGGGTACATTAGAAGTTAGTCATGGACACACTACTATATATAAAATAGACAACCAATAAGGACCTGCTATATAGTACTGTTCAATATTCTGTAATAATCTATGCAGGAAAATAATCTTAAAAAAGAATGGATATATGTATATGTACAACTGAATCCCTTTGCTATACACTTGAAACTAACAAAACATTGTAAATCAATTACATGTCATTAAAAAATAAAAATAGTTATTACTACAGCAATAGTATTTTTACTGACTTTTTATTTTGTGGCATGCAGAGCACCAAGAAATTGACATTACCCATGTTAATTGTCATCGCTCAAGGCTTCATAAACCTTTTCATGCTCTGCCCTTTGTTGAAGTGACTCATGTAGGCTTGTGATGTTTATCCTTCTTATTAATTAATCACAAATTTTGATTCCCAACATGCCACTGTCCTTTGAAGTATAGACTCATTTACTCAGTTAGTTAACTGCATAATTACTTCATGACAAATAGATGGAGGAAACGTGGGAATAGTGGTAGATTTTATTTTGAGGGGCTCTAAAATCACTGTAGACAATGACTGCAGCCATGCAATTAAAAGACACTTGGCTCCTTGGGAGGAAAGCTATGACAAACATAGACAACATATTCAGAAGCAGAGACATCACTTTGCTGACAAAGGTCTGCATAATCCAAGCTATTGTTTTTCCAGTAGTCATATACGGATGTGAGAGTTAGACCATAGGGAAGGCTGAACACCAAAGAACTGATGCCTTCGAACTATTGTGCTGGAGAAGACTCTTGAGAGTCCCTTGGATTGCAAGGAGATCAATCCAGTTAATCCTAAAAGAAATCAACCTTGAATTCATTGGAAGGACTGATGTTGAAGCTCCAATACTTTGGCCACCTGATGCAAAAAGGTGACTCACTGGAATAGACCTTGATGCTGGGAAAGATTGAGGGCAAGAGGAGAAGGAGACGATGGAGGATGAGATGGTTGGATGGCATCATTAACTCAATAGATATGAGTTTGGGCAAACTCTGGGAGATGGTGAAGGACAGAGAAGCCTGGTGTGCTGCAGTCCATGGGGTCGCAAAGAGTCAGAAATAACTGAGGAACTGAACGACAAAAACAACCAAGAGCAGGGATCAGATCCATCCATCTCTTTGATGTGCTTGAAGCTCCTGGATCACTTAATGTGTTTCCATAGTAGTGTTAAATAACAATATGTGTGACTCTATTTAATTTTCGTACCAGCCCTGTGGGGTAGGAACTATTGGAATCCTCTTGGGGCCAGTAAAACAAGTGAGGCAATGGTACTTTGCTCCCTGTGATAGGCTGAATATCTTACTCTCCCTCCAAAAAAGTCCATGTTCTAAACCCTAGAACCTACAAGTACAGGCTAAAAGCAACTTTTTATTGAAAAAGGGATTTAAACAGCAAAAGGAACTTTGTAGGTGTAGGTAGATTGAAGATCTCCAGATGTGGAGGTTATCTTGATTATTATGTGGTTGGCCCGTGTAATCATAAAAGTCCTTATAAGAGGGAGGATAGAAGTCAGAGGGCAGAGAAGATGTGAGAGACTTTGAGGATGGAGGGATGGGGCCATGAGCCAAGGAAGACAGGCAGCCCCTAGAAACTGGAAAAGCCAAAGAGATAGGTTCTTCTGTAGATTCTAAAAAGAAGCACATTACCGTAGACCCATTTTAGACTTGGGATCTCTTGAACTGTAAGACAGTATTGTTTTAAGCCACTAAATTTGTGGCAGTTCGGTACAGTGGCCATAGGAAATGAATTCACCCTGCAGATCCCTCAGCCATGATGAGATGGCTTGAACCCAGGGCTATCTGACTCCAGAGCCCACGATGTTAAACTCTCTACTGGAATTGCTGTCAGATCAACTGCAAGCTTTCTCTTCAAAACAAAACAAAACAAAACAAAACTGAGTAATGTTCCCACATGACACTGAGCAGGTCTCCTTGAGGACTGCCTAAGAGCATTCATATGAATCTGAGAGATTAAGGCACTTCAGAATTGTTTAGAAACAAGACCATCCACAGGGAAACAAGGTTAGTTTCTGTTTCCCAGACGTGTGACACAAGCCTTTAGATTGTGATTTGCTGATGCTCTTCGTCGAAGGTCTTTCCATATGTGCTTGGAAAGACTTTTTCTGCTGTCACTCTGTTCTTTCCCTTCTTTGTATAAATATTTGCAGTGGATGATGTAGACAACAGACTAAAAAATGATTGGCAGTGATCCACAAGTTGCATGTGGATGGGATGCTACCCTATAGGTAGGTACCTTCCAGAATTTTCACTTCCTGTAGTCAAGACTGGACATAAGGAGGGCTGTTTAAAAGAAGCAGGTTCTAGGCTAGTGTATGTTCTTCCAAGCACCAGTTTTCCAGTATTTTTTTTTTTCCCATCACACAAAGGGATCTGTTTGCCAGTGAACAGTATGCTTGGTTAGTTTTGTATATAATGGAAAGATTTGGGCAAACAAAGGGAAAGAAGAAAATGTATTAAGTGACATGTGATGTGAGTTCGAGTCCTGGTTTGGGAAGATCCTCTGGAGATGGAAATGGCAACCCATTCCAGTATTCTTGCCTGGGAAATCGCATGGATGTAGGAGCCTGGCAGGATACAGTCCACGGGGTCACAAAAGAGTCATATGCGACGTAGCAACTAACCCACCACTGCCTACCTAGTTTTCTTCATATATCTAAATTATTCTTCATAACAACACTGGAAGTACTTGTTACTGACCTCCATTTTCACCACACACAAAGAATTGGGCTAAACAATCTGTCCAAAGTAAATGGTAAAGACGGAATTCATTTCCAGATTTTTTTTTCTTATCCTCAAAATCTCTTCGGGGGAAGGTTTTCCTGACCTTTTTCTGGGCTGCTTGCCACTATTGTTTGCTTCAACAAGACTCTACACTTACCTTTTCAGATAAAAAATGTTATAAATTATTTTATTTATAACTTTTAAAAAGTTTATTTGATGTGGACCATTTTTAAAGTCTTTGTTGAATATGTTACAATATTGCTTCTGTTTTATGCTTTAGTGTTTTGACCACAAGGCATACGGGATCTTAGTTTCCTGACCAGGGATGGAACCCTCATTGTGTGCATTGGAAGGTGAAGTCTTAACCGCTGGACAACCAGAGAATCCCTTTAATTATATTTTTAAAGGGCCAAAGATATTCAGTATACTGATTGGTACAGAGAAAGTATCTAATGGATACTTATTGAATTATTACATGAAGAATTGAATGAAAATAAGCATACAGAATTTACCTCAATTCTGTTTTGTCTTCCAACTTTTCTCCCTGGCAATCTCCTGAAAATGAAGAGTATAGAAGCGAGAAACTAGAATGTGTACCTTACACTTGCATTGAATTACCCCTGGACATTTTAACAACAAATATTTCATACTGCCTTATAATTTACCAGGTACTTTCATATGTATTACTTCATTTGACTTTCACAACATCCCTAGCATTATCATTCCTATTTTGCAGAGGAGAAAAACAGTATAACAGAAGTTAAGTAGATTTCCCCAAATCTTGGAGCTAATTAAACGACAGAGTCAGCCCTGGAACTCTCATTTTTTTTTTTAATCTTTAAATCTTATGTGTTTTTTTTTCCTACCATTGTATGGTTTCCTAATTACTGCTCATTATTTATTTATTTATTATAGTTTGAAATTTTTTTTTTTTAAATGGGGGCTCCCGAGAAAGGAAACCCCGACCCCAGTCAAGCAGCTGACATTTCCGCAGTCAGTCGGAGCACCGCCTGAAATTTTTTCTCAACTTTCTTTCTTTCTTTTTTGATTAGGATATAGTTGCTTTACAATGTTATATTAGTTTCTGCTGTACAACAAAGTGAACCAACTCTATGTATGCATATATTCCCTCCTTCTTGGACCTCCCTTCCACCTCCCCGCATCCCACCCATCTAGGTCATCACAGGGCACCAAGGTGAGCCCCCTGTGCTCTCCAGCAGGTTCCCACTGGCTAGCTACTTGACACATAGTATCTGTCCATCCCAGTCTCCCAGTTCATTCCCCTATCTGTCCCCCATGTCCACACTTCCATTCCCTACATCTGCATCTCTAGTCTTGTCCTGAAAATAAGTTAATCTGTACCATTTTTCTAGAGCCCACACACATGTGTTAATATATGACATTTGGTTTTCCCTTTCTGACTGAAGTCACTTTGTATGCCAGACTCTAGATCCATCTGCATCTTGCAAATGACCCAATTTCATTCCTTCTTATGGCGGAGTAGTATTCCATTGTGTATGTGTACCCTATCTTTATCCATGCATCTGTCAATGGACACTGAGGTTGCTTCCAGGCCCTGGCTATTGTAAACAGTGCTGCATGTCTTTTTATGCCTTTATTCATTGATTTATAGATTCAGTCACACACACATTATTGAACGCTGACTGTGTGCCATGAGCTTGAGGAATAAGTAGGCTGGGGAAAATGGACATGGCCCCTGTATGTGTGGAACATGAGGCCTAGAAAAGAAAAGATACTTTAGATGGATAAGTAAATATACCAGTATGTGGAGAAGATTGTATAAGTGCTAGAAAATGAAAAGCCTCAGGCGATATAAAGGAGGAATCAAGGTGGGGCTTCATTTAAATTGTTTGAGTCATAAGAAGTCTTTTTGAAGAAGAAATGTTTGAGCTGAGACTTGAAGTGAATGTTGAAATGAACAAGGAGAGGGCATAGTGGGGAGCTTTGTATGCAGAGGGAATCCTGTGCAAAGGCCCTGGGGTGGGAATGAGTTTGAAGGACAGGAAAACAGACACTAGAGACAATGCAGGTGGGAGATAGAAACCAGCAAGGCCAGGAGAGGACAGCGATGCAACACTGGTAGGTGGGACAAATGATGCAGAAGGCTGATGACCAGGTTGAAGATTTAAAATTTTATCCGAAGTGCAATGGGCAGTCTTTAAAAGATTATACGCACCGGAAGGGAAACAGCTGGGTTTTTGTAATCTAACTTTTTGAATTACTTTTTGGGCCATCAGAGACAACTAAAGAGAACAATTATGGTTTCAGATAGTTAAACAGATTTTTCTAAATGTATTTTGGAAATAAACTCAAAGGGACTTGGTGAGGAGTTGAACAGGGGATAGACTAAGAATCAAGGGCTACTCCCAGATTAAGTCTTGGGCTCCTTGATGGGGATGGTTGAGGTGGAGAAGGTGAAAGTGCAGTTGTTGGAAGAAAAAAACAAATTCAGTTCTGTATATAGTAAATCTGAAATGCCTGGAGAAAAAGCCAAGAAGATAGTTGAGTATATGAATCTAGAGCTCAGAGGAGAGGTCTGAGATGTAACTTTTTAATTTTTTCTCAGTAATAACTGTTAAGAAATCAGCATTGCTTGCAGCTTTCTTTATCCTATTTATGCATGAATCCAGAATCTAGAACAATGTCTGGCACAAAGTAAAATTCATATAAATAGTTTTAGAATTATTTTGCATAAGGAAAATTACTGAGCCCCAGAGAGGGTGAATAACATGTGAAAACAATGGTTAATGGTCAATGGTCACGTGCGTGACTTCTTTTCATCGGACACTGAAATTCCCTTCATTTTTCTATACTTGACAACTGAAATGGTCATTCTCTTCAGTAATTGCCTTGAGGGCCTTTATTTTATTCTGTGTGTGTGTGTGCACGAGTGCACTCTGTCATGTCCAACTGACTCTTTGTGACCCCATGGACTGTAGCCCATGTAGGTCCTCTTTCCATGGAATTTCCCAAACAGAAATACTGGAGTGGGTTGCCATTTCCTTCTCCAGGGGATCTTCCTGACCCAGGGATTAAACCCGAGTCTCCTGCATTGGCAGGTGGATTCTTAACCATTGAGCCACCTGGGAAGCCCTATTGTATTACATATGGTTGCATAAAACCTATACTAGATTTCCATTTCTTCTGTAATTGTGGTTAATCCCTTTAAAAATTAATCAGGAGACACTTTTTATTTCCGTAAACTCTATTAAATGTATTTTCAATCTTTAATTATTGTTGATGAGAAAGAATGACTTTTTTTTTTTTTAAGAAACTTTGATTCTGACATTTCCTTTCCATTATACAGAGGAACATATTAAGCATTCTGAAGCAATAAAAATTTCAAGAAAGAAAAAAAATCCAAGCAAAATAGACAAATGCTTTCCCAAAACCTTTCAGTTGAAACGTGGGGGGAAAAATCCACAACTTTATTGCAAAGAACGACTGCCAAGACCAGTTTTTAAAAGTGCTGCTTTTTAAAGGGTGCCTTTGCATGTGAAATGAAACAGCTGTCTTTACTTAAGCCACTGTCTATATTTGCACAGTCTCCTAAAAAAAGGAACTGAAGATAAGCTTTTCTTCTTTAACGTTTTAATTAGCTGTTCAGATTCAGATACTGAGCTCCTGGTATTAATAGCTTCTTTCAAAAGGAAACAGTTGTGAACATAAACTAAAATGTTTTTCTCAGGAAGTGAGCATGAGATATTTATATGTATTTATAGTAGCGTGTGTTGCTGTAATCTATGACTAAAGCTAAAATAAGTCTTTACCAACCATCTCCTCCCACTTGCTGCTCCCTCCCCTTCGGTGCGTGCTTCTGGTTAGAGTTGAGACACTGGTGGATTTCGGGTTTTCTCTAAATGGAGCTCCACAGAGAAAGGAGAACTCCTGGCATGTGCTTCTCAGGTTTTTATAAGTAGCGTAGCAAAGGATTATATATGGCCACTCCTAAAGGCCCTTCTCGACTTTCATTTCCTGAGAAGGATACAGTCACACCAGGCTCCCCTCTTCCCGGACTAACCTAATTCTGTCTGACTTTCTGAGAACTATATGCAGTCCAAACCCATGAAGGATATAGAGAAATCTGGCCATAATACTTCTCAAGGCCACTGAAGGACAACTGGGCCCTTGAAATTCTTCATAAGGTGAAGCAAAGATCCCTTAGCAGGGACAACATATCTCGTTTTAGATATTGAAAGGTTATTAAGTGTAAAAAAAAGCAGGCTTATCTGAAAAGTGCCTACCAGTAGAAATACGGTCAATGCAATAGACAAGTTCCAGGAAGACAGATTTTGACTCAGTGTAATTAAAGGTATTTATTTAATGCCTTTACATTAAATAATGTAATTCAAGTACAGTCAGGATGACCACTTGGTAGGTATATTGTAAAGGACTCAAAGTAGTGAGAACAGACCAGTGCTTGTTTTTATATTTATTCTATTTATTCTATATGATCTATAGCTTGTGTTACCAAGTTACCTACACATACAAAAGTGTGAAAAATTTTTTGTTTCAATTATATATAAGAAATGTATATGTTTCATGTATATATAAGTAATGTACATATACCCCTGAAACACATTTTTTAACAATGTATATTTTAATATCAGATTTGCATAGTGATTTAGAAGAATAAATATCACATAGTGAAAAGTTTATCATAAACTAAATACAACCACAAGAGGAAACAAAACCTTGTGTATACATTACCATGGTGTTTACAATAAACTATAGTGTACAGTTTCATAACAATTTTTCATTCTATTGTATCTGTTCTTTAAAAAATAGCTGGTTACAATCCCTTAAGTTGACTTCAAATTCACTAATGTCACCAGTTACAGTTTGAAAACCATTAGACTAGACAATTTTAATGACTCTTGTGATGCTAAGCAGAAGAGATTGTGACCTCTGGTTCAATAAACTTGTACATATCTAGTCGTTTCTTTGTGGCTGTGCTATTGTTTTTGAAATATGCCTATGGGAAAGATTTCAGCATAAGATCCCTGAAATGGTAGACAGTCCAGTACAGTTGCCATCACTAGAATTATTTGGGGAATATTTTTTTTAATGTCTCTAGAACTAGGAGAAGGATATGGCAACCCACTCCAGTGTTCTTGCCTGGAGAACCCCAGGGACGGGGGAGCCTGGTGGGCTGCCGTCTATGGGGTCCCACAGAGTTGGACACGACTTAAGTGACTTAGCAGCAGGACTAGGTAATAGAATCAAATCACATAAAAATGTATCATAGTTTAGACCCCAAGGGCAATCATGCATTCATTTCTTTGTTCATTTAATGCAACATACGTTTGTTTTATTTCAAAAGCCTCCTGTCCATTTTGCCATGTCCTAAACAAACAAATACTATATTTGCTTATTAGTCCTGTTGCCTGCAAACATACCAAAGTGTTCCCCCTTCCATTTTACAGGGATAATAACACAGAAACTGGAGGACCAAGCATTTTAAAAGGGAGCCATGATACAGGATAAGGATGGTGCTGCTGGGTGTAGGGTAGAGGTCAAGAATAGCCTTGAGTGGAAGAGACATAAACTTGGAGATTGGGGTTGACGTATACGCACTACTGTGGGCTTGGTCAAAATGTTCGTTCAAGTTTTTCCGTAAGATGTTACAAAACACTGTGTGTGTGTGTGTATAATATAGCTATAGTAACTAATAAGGACCTACTGCATGGCACAAGGAACTCTATTCAATACTCTGTGAATGACCTATATGAGAAAAGACTAAAAAAGCGTGGATATATGTATATGTATAACTCAGGCTTCCCAGGTGGCTCAGTGGTAAAGAATCCATCTGCAAATTCAGGAGACACAGGTTTGATCCTTGGGTCAGGAAGATCCCCTGGAGAGGAAATGACAATCCACTCCAGTATTCTTGCCTGGCAAGTTCCATGGACAGAGGAGCCTGGCAGACTACAGTCCATGGGGCCGCAAAGAGTTGAACATGACTTAGGGACTAAACAACATAACTGACTCATTTTGCTGTACAACAGAAACTAACAAACATTGTAAATCAAGTATATTCCAGTAAAAATGTAAAAAAAAAAGAGAGAGAGAGAGAGAATAGCCTTGAGTGAAAATTAACAAAGTAGATTTCACCTGAAGTGCATTTTCAAATGCATGAAGTGAAAAACTGACCCTTTATTAATTTCCTGCTTGTTGACACTTGAATATGAGAGTTTCTAAAATACTGGAAAAATTGCCCAGCTGCTATACAATCCAAGCTCCTGTCTCTCTAGATTAATTGACCTTTCTACTCAAGCAGGTCAAATCTAAGTTTTCAGACAGCCCGGAAAGGGAGGGAAAGCAGTATTGAATGTATTCACATGAGTTTTAGGATCGTGTGGACTCAGAATTTACGGTGGATTTTATGACTCCAATACAGAGGAAAACAGATCATGGTCCCTGAACTTTGTCAATTTCTGTTTGGAACTTTGAAGAATTGGTCCACAGTCTTTGGAAAAGACTGACTGCATGTTTACTGAGCCCTTTAGACTGTATTAACTTTCCTATAATCAGCCTTTTAGAAAAACAAACTGGCATCATGGTACCATGCTGTCTTTTTCTTTCCAAGGCACAGGGTTCTACATGAGCTCTCAAATCTTGTCAAGCTTTGTTTCTAGTTAATTATGTTCTAAGTTCTCATGTGCATTAAAGAAATCTTCTCGTGATAAAAATGAGTTGAACTGATGTGCTGTCAGAGCCACGTCCTCTGTTCTATCTTACAGATTTTGTGGCCAGAATGACAGCACCTCGCCTATTTCACAGATGGGGTTCCAGGAAGGGAGGCAACTCTCTGAGGGATATAAGCTCTTTTTGGTGGCCCAGCAAAGGTTAAAACAAACCAATGGGTGATCTGAAATTGGAGTTGTGGACAGATTTGTCTTGACTATTTCAGATGCTCCTTCCTGTTTCTTTCCAGGTTACAAATGCCTCCCCTTCCATCAAAGCTACTCTCCAACAGGGTTGAGAATCAGCACTTTATACACCAAAGCGATAAAGAATAACTTTCTGTGTACTTTTTAGAGAGAGGTATTTGCATTTACACCTTGTTTCCCTCCCGATGTCATGTAGACCTTCCTGGAGTCAACGTGTCAATGAAACACACAGTCAGTTCTCCTTCCTGGTCAGTTTCTACTCAGCTGCTTGGTTAGTATCCATATAGAATTACACATCTGAGCAGTGATGGTTATCAATAAATCACAAAGTATATCATGCTAAGTGTCTAGCCATGATGTCCACTGATTTTTTTTTTTTTTTTTTACTTTTAATAGAAAAGATGCAAAGCCCCAGGATGAGCTACACACATTCAAATTATGGGGCTTCTGTCTCCAATTCCAGCTCTCTCCAGCCTTCTGTTTGTCTAACCTTAAAGCACTTCAGGACACTGTGTTCCCGGATTTTCCTCTGGTCCAATCTGGCTCCACATCCCAGAGGGGACTTCAGCTCTTGGCTGGTGTGTCCACCGGCTTCTAACCCAGAAGGAAGCAGCTGGGAAGCATGGCCAGAGGCTGCAGCCCCAGCAGCTGTGAGGTTGTGGCTCACTGGCCCTTTGTGCTACCCTCTGACTCCCAAACCCCTGGGGTCCATCAGAAAGGTTCATACTGTGCAAAAAGGAATCCTGCTGTTTTGGCTTCCTCACCTTCCTTCCTCTTTGCACTCCTGGCAGGAAGTCACTGACACATGATGCCACTTAAAAAAATTAAAAGAATCATGGAATGCTGCCTAAATCTTGAATTTAGTTTAATGTTCAGCTTGTTTTAGTGTTAGTCACACAGTCGTGACCAACACTTTGAGACCCCTGGACTGTAGCCCACCAGGCTCCTCTGTCCATGGGATTCTCCAGGCAAGGGTATTGGAGTGGGTTGCCATTCCCTTCTCCAGGGGATCTGCCCCACCCAGGGGTCCAACCCAGGTCTCCAGCATTGCTGGCCAATTCTTTACCATCTGGGCTAGAAGCCATGAACACTGTGAAAGGCATCAATGCGAAAGGCATCAGTGCATTGTCTATGTAACAGGATTTTGAGAATGGCTTTGTCATGGAACGCCTAACACTTAAAGCCAAATATGTCATTGCATTTTAGAGCTGAGAGGGGCTGCAGTCTATCAGAAAAGAGATGCAAGGCAGATTCCTGGCCCTCGGGTTCAATTCACTCTATGTCTGCAAAGCTTGCTAAGTTCTTGGAGCCCTGCAAGGCTGTAGTGGACCCAGGACTCAGTTTTTCAGAGACTCCCTGGACCACAAGTGGTCACGAGACACCTGACCAGCTGTGTGCGGCGCCTGGTTCAGGGTCCTCTGTCACCACTGCAAACAGGAAGCTGGACCTCCTCCTGACTTTGTTCCCACGTGCCTGGGCAGTGCTTCTGTGTTGTCTTATCGCTTATTTTGTATTTTGATGAGAGAGGTGGGAGAAGGCACATTCATTTCTCTTTTAGAAAAATTCTGGAGAAAGGTTAAAGTCTGAAAAATTACTATGTGAAATGCAGCACCAGATGATGACCAGAGCTAGTCAGGGTTCTGGTAGGCAGGGCTCTGGGCAGAGTGAGGAGGGAAGGGAAGTCGTGTTCCAGAGGCCCCTCCCATCCCAAGCAACTCCCCTACTCTTTACAAATCAACGGAGTCCTGTAAAATTGGGACTTGGCTATTTGTGGAAAGTGAGGTTAATTTAATAATTGTATGCACAGAGTCTTGTTTCTTATTTGGATCTATCTGAATCCAAAACCACAGAGAGCCTGTGCACGAAACTACTACATCCACCATGTGGCTTTGGTCCTGGCTTTTGTTTCTTCCTCTACTTTTCTCATAAGCCTACATTCATGGTAGGCTTTACCATATTTATGTCTATATTCTGTGTATTGTTGCTACTGTTTGGTCACTAAAATATCCATATGTATTATTGTTGTTGTTTAGTCGCTAAGTCTTTGCGACCCCATGGACTCTAGGCTCCTCTGTCTGTGGGATTTTCCCAGCAAGAATACTGGTATGGGTTGCCATTTCTTTCTTCAAGGGATCTTTCTGACCCACGGACTGAACCTGGGTCTCCCGTTTTGCAGGAGGATTCTTTTCATTGAGCCACCATGCATGCTAAGATGTTTCAGTCATGTCCAACTCTGTGTGACCCAATGGACTGCAGCCTGCCAAGCTCCTCTTCCATGGGATTCTCCAGGCAAGAATACTAGAGTGGGTTGCTGTGCCCTCCTCCAGGATATCTTCTTTACCCAGGGATCAAACCCACATCTCTTACTTTTCCTGTCCTGGCAGGCAGTTTCTTTACCACTAATGCCACCTGGGTAGCCTATCTGTGTGTATACCTATATTTATATCAGGGCTTCCCTGGTGGTGCAGACAGTAGAGAATCTGCCTGCAATGCAGGAGACCCAGTTTTGATCCCTGGGTCAGGAAGATCCCCTGGAGAAGAGAAGGTGAACCCACTCCTGTGTTCCTGCCTGGAGAATCCCATAGACAGAGGAGCTATCATCTCTCTCTCTCTCTATCATCTATCAATCTCTAAGTATGAAATCTGGAATCACCTTCCCAATAACTTGTTGAACCCATGAGGACTAAGTCTTCAGGAAGCAAGTATTACACAGAACACTGGGCAGCTGAGCTGGGATGGCAGTCCCAGCTCTGTGTGACTCTGCTGCTGCTAAGTCACTTCAGTCATGTCCGACTCTGTGCAACCCAATAGACGGCAGCCCACCAGGCTCCCCCATCCCTGGGATTCTCCAGGCAAGAACACTGGAGTGGGGCCATTTCCTTCTCCAACGCATGAAAGTGAAAAGTGAAAGTGAAGTCGCTCAGTCGTGTCTGACCCTCAGCGACCCCATGGACTGCAGCCTACCAGGCTCCTCCGTCCATGGGATTTTCCAGCCAAGAGTACTGGAGTGGGGTGCCATTGCCTTCTCTGCTGTGTGACTCTAGTGCCTGCCTTTTCCTACTGCGTTGGTTCTGACATTTGAAAGAGCAGGTAACACATGTCAATCATTTGGCAGCTGCACTAAACCCAAGAGAGCATAGAGGGCAGGGTGCTGTGTTAAGACATAAGTGGAATAAAGAGGGAAGGAGAATTGTGCCTCAGATGGACCATCTGATAAGGTTTAAGGAGATGGAGAACACCCATTTCAAGTGCTGTTCACATTCTTCCTCCATATTACTGCCCCGCAGTTTCTCCACTCAAGAATATGTACCAGTGGAGAAGACAGCACAGGAAAAAAAGCTAAACTCGACCTCCGCTCCACAAACTTACTTCTGTCCATGTCCATCTTCTCTCAGGCAACTATAGTAGGGTCCACCCCAGGGCTCTTCTTCCCTCCACCTGTCTCATGTATGGATGTGAGAGTTGGACTGTGAAGAAGGCTGAGCGCCGAAGAATTGATGCTTTTGAACTGTGGTGTTGGAGAAGACTCTTGAGAGTCCCTTGGACTGCAAGGAGATCCAACCAGTCCATTCTGAAGGAGATCAGCCCTGGGATTTCTTTGGAAGGAATGATGTTAAAGCTGAAACTCCAGTACTTTGGCCACCTTATGCGAAGAGTTGACTCATTGGAAAAGACTCTGATGCTGGGAGGGATTGGGGGCAAGAGGAGAAGGGGACGACAGAGGATGAGATGGCTGGATGGCATCACCGATTCGATGGACGAGAGTCTGAGTGAACTCCAGGAGTTGGTGATGGACAGGGAGGCCTGGCATGCTGCGGTTCATGGGGTCGCAAAGAGTTGGACATGACTGAGCGACTCATCTGGTCTGATCTGATCCACTGATGGCGTCCTTATAAGCAAAGGGAGCACTTGGACAGAGGCACACAGGGAAGGAGGCTGTGTGAGGACTGAGGCAGAGATCTGAGTGATGCACCAAGAGAGACAAGAATGCCAGGTGTTGCTAGAACCTTTCAAAAGCTACAGGTGGTGGGAAAAGATTCCCACTCTGGAGTCTAGAGACAGCGTGAATCCTCCTACACCTTGATTTCAGACTTCTAGCTTCCAGACCCATGGGAGAATAAATTTCTATTGTTTTATCTGACTCATTTTGTGATAATTGGTATAGCAATCCTGGAAATGAATACAGAATTCAATCAACAGATCACCCCAACTAATTCTCTGGCCCATAACCCAATTGTATTTTTTCCATAGCATTTATCATGCTGTGAAATTACCATTATTTCATTTTATATGCAATTAATACATTAACAATATTTATACCCATATACTACTAATGTTTATGTTGTTTGTATCTGTTTGTATGTTTATTATGTGAATATTTCAAAGCACAAAATGTATCTATCTGGTTCCCTGAACACCTAGGAGATTATCTGTGTTCAATAACATTATATCAATATTTGTTGAAAGATTGGGTAAACTGCGAGTACAGTTATAGAACTGTGCTCAGATAATCTCTCAACAAAAGCCTTTGTTGTAAAGCTCTTTCCTCACTGAAAGCTAGGCTATCTGAATGCAAAATATTGTTCCAATGCTTCTTTTGATAAATCTAATTCTGTGAACATGGAACTGAGTACTGTTCCAATGCGTCATTTAATAATCCTAATTTTGTTCCATTTACTTAAGCTCCCAGAGAGATGCAGAGTGTTATAAATATAAGATTTTGTATCCACTGAGGGATATATAATATGTTTCGATGTGAATCCTACAGCAAAGGTCTGAATTTGACCTTATGAATAAAAATAATTCATAAAAAATTGAAAAACCAAATTGAGTTACATGTATCAAGTGTGAAAATATGATTAATTTACTTTTAACGGTCTCCAGTTTTAAGAACTCAGACAGGACAGGCCCAAACAGATATGAGTTTTCCTATGAAATGGCAAAAATAAGTTCTTTTTGAATCTGAGTTTGAGTTTGGCTAAAATGAGTATGGCAGTTTGTGCTCTGATTCTTCATGTGTGCTTGATTAAATTTCTTCTGACGTCACTTTTGTTTCCTAAGTAAAAAGCCCTGCAGATGTATTGAATATCATATCAATAGATGAGTCTTAACATAGAAAAATCAAGTTTGTTCCCTTTGGCAAAGTTTAGGCTTCAAGACTCAAAACCCTCTGATTTCAATCACAATGTACCACATAATCATGCGTAAATAACCCTACCCTAATTTTCTGAGCATGACATATTGTTTTTCATGGCATTTGTTTTCTTTTAAAAATCATCATCAAAGTAATAGAGGTTTATAACAACAATATAGAAAATTTAAAAAATAGAACACCAAAAATATAAACCAGTTCCAGTCTTACCAGCTTTAAATAACAGCTATTAACATGTTAGTTTATTTTCTTCCAGTTGGTTTTGTGTCTACATATTTTAAAAAATATGAACATGGAAATATGGATGTGTTTCTCATAAAATTAAGAACATATGGCATACAATATATAGCTTTCGTATTTTACCTTCATTGGTGGTTATATAAATATTGATTTATTTTATTCACAGTCTATGTGAATTTTTTAATGTGTGAATATGACATTAAAAGTTTGCCCAATATTTAATGACACGAATACCGTATAAATCAGCAGTCTATTGTTGAAAGTGTATGCTATGCTATGCTAAGTCACTTCAGTCGTGTCAGACTCTGTGTGACCCCATAGACGGCAGCCACCAGGCTCCCCTGTCCCTGGGATTCTCCAGGCAAGAACACTGGAGTGGGTAGCCATTTCCTTCTCCAATGCATGAAAGTGAAAAGTGAAAGCAAAGTCACTCAGTCATGTCTGACTCTTAGCGACCCCATGGACTTCAGCCTACCAGGCTACTCCATTCTTGGGATTTTCCAGGCAAAAGTACTGGAGTGGGGTGCCATTGCCTTCTCCGGGTTGAAAGTGTAGCCTATTGCTAATTTATAAATGATGTTTCAGTAAATATTGTTGTCTATAAATTTTTGTGTCTATCGCTTTGGAACATGGTCTTTCCATGAATTTTTCCCACCATGGCAACTGTTTTCCAAGAGAGAGCTCTAATGCTCTAAGGGATCCAGACTGAAACGACAATGCTGCTTGTGAGTTCAAGTGTCATTTTTCTCACTTTCTCCTGGCTTAGTCATTACAAAAAGCACAGATTCAGGGGAAGGAGAATTGAAGAATGTGAGGAGCTAAAATAAAGTTGAATGTCTGTATTTAAACAGGATTATGGAAAGACATAGAGAAGTCAGGTCTTGCTGGATGTGAAAGTAAAATTGCTTCTTATCCTCACCTTTGTTCCATCTTTTGATGGAGGAATGGCAAGGTCAGGTTCCAGAAGACCGTCTGGGATGAGAGATACGATCATGGCTGCTCTAGGTCACAGTCAGTCATATACAAATTACACTCACACTTCCTTCACGATCCCCAAAATGTGATGCACTTACAGTATCATCATGAAGTCTGGTCTCTCTCCATCCAAACCACATATAGGTGCAGAGGAGGTTACGTGGGTGCAATAACTCAAGAACATTCCCTCTCAATTTGTGAACTTATAAACATGTTAGTTCGCTTCCCCATTGCCAGTGTACACACTTGATGTGCAGTGGTGGTTGCTGTTGTTGTTCAGTCACTCAGTCGTGTCCAGCTTTTTGTGGTCAAAGGCTGAATCGTACCAGGCTTCTCTGTCCTTCACCGTCTCCTGGAGTTCGCTCAAACTCATGTCCATTGAGTCAGCGATGCCATCCAACTATCTCATTTTCTGTTGTCCCCTTCTCCTCCTGCCCTCAATCATTCCCAGCATCAGGGTCTTTTCTAATGAGTCAGTTCTTCGAATCAGGTGGCCAAAGTATTAGAGCTTCAGCTTCAGCATCAGTCCTTCTAATGAATATTCAGGACTGATTTCCTTTAGGATTGACTGGTTGGATCTCCTTGCAGTCTAAGAGACTCTCACAAGAGTCTTCTCCAACACCACAGTTCAAAAGCATCAATTCTTTGGCATTCAGCCTTCTTTATGGTCCAACTCACACATCCATACATGACTATTGGAAAAAACCATAGCTTAGGCTAGGCAGACCTTTGTTGGCAAAGTAATGTCTCTGCTTTTTAATATGCTGTCTAGGTTTGTCATAGTTTTTCTTAAAAGGAGCAAGGACCTTTTAATTTCACAGCTATAGTCACAGTCTGCAGTGACTTTGGAGCCCAAGAAATAAAGTCTGTCACTGTTTCCATTGTCTCCCCATCTATTTGCCATGAAGTGATGGGACCAGATACCATGATTTTCATTTTTTGAATAAAGAAAGTTTTACATTATTTTACAACGGTGATACAGGGATAGAACTGTGATGGGCTGAAGCCTACCTCCTGCAAATTCTCATGGTGAGATAACCCCCAGTATCTCAGGATGGGACCTTGCTTAGAAACAAGACCATTTCATATAAGATTGATTAAGATGAGGTCATACAAGAGGAAGGGTGCCGGGGTCCATCCCGGGTGGATCCAGGGAATTCGAAGCAGGGACGGCGTCGGCGAGGATCAGGAAACAATTGCTTAATTAAACGTTAATTAAGGATATAAAGACTGGTTAAATAAGGATAGCTCAGTGAGGAAATTCAGTGGAGAAAAGAGGCTGAATAATTCAACCAGAAGGTAAGAGAAAGAACGACATGGGAAGACCAAGCTTTGGTGAACAAGGCCCGCACTTTATTTTCCAAAGTAGTTTTTATACCTTAAGTTATGCATAGAGGATAATGGGGGAAGGGGTAGAGTCATGCAGTGAGCCAGGCTTTCTTCCTGCAAACTTATAATATGCAAAAGTTTAGGTGATTTGCATCATCTTCTGGCCCAGAGGCCTGTTAACATTTTAAGACCCTTTCTTCAGAAAACTTATTTTTCTCTAAAGGTGATTAGTCAGGCGCCACCCTCCAAAAGCATTAGATAAAGTTGCATTCCTATAGGGCAAAGGTGTGGTGGGCTATGACAAGAAAAAGAATTAACTCAAGGGTCCAAGGTTACAAACATTAAAGCTACTACTTACATGAATTATGTTAATCAATACACTGCCAGGGACACAGCAGGTAAGGGATATGGAAACTTAGCAGCAAACATTGGCCCAACAAGTGAAAAACCCTTCACCAATACAATTTCTAATCAAACTTTTAACTACTCAAAGGAATCTGTATTTAGACAGTTTAGAACATCTCATGCTTCTCACAGTTGGGAGGCTCTGAACAATCACATGTGGCCGGAAAAACCTATTCAGGCAGGCTAGAGGACTTCCAAAGGAGTTTGTAGGTTAAAACACTATCACACCCAGGAACTTTATTAACTGGAGCTGTAAGTTAACTCTTTTTTCAAAGAGAGAGATGGTGGGGGACAGCCCCCCGTAAAGTCGGAGGTGTAGGTGAGAGCACAAAGCAGAAAGTAGGCAGACTCTGGTTTTGGGGGTAGATGCTCGAGCATTTCCAGGGGGACTCCTGAGGCTCGATCCCGCCTTTGCGTATGCCGAGCCTCCTTCCTCATGACCTTTGCCACGGGCGGAGTTCCTCACGCTGGCTCCCAGCAGGAGGGTAAGTCTTTAATTCAATATAACTTATAAAAAAAGGGCAAGGGGCTTCCCTGGCTGCCCAGTGGTTAAGACATCACACTTCCATTGCAGGAGGCACAGGTTTGATCCCTGGTCAGGGAGTTAAGATCCTACATGTCAGGCAAAGCTGCCAAAAATTTAAAAATAAGTAAGTCAAGAGCTAACTGTTCTTACAAGACTTTATTAAAAAGGAAGTGTGGGATTTGGAACACAGTCATGCAGAGAGCGAGGCATACAGGGAGGAGGGCTTCCCCAGTGGCGCTAGTGGTAAAGAACCCTCCTGCCAGTGCAGGAGATAGAAGAGACCCTGGGTTGGGTAGCAAATAGTGGGACATGACTAATGTAACACACAGCATGCAGAGAGGGAAGGTAATACAAAGGGAAGGGAGCGAAGAACAGCCAGCTACAAGCCCAGAAGATTTCCCTGCAACAAATCCTTGCCCCAGTTTGCAGGGAAGACCTATCCTGCTATTATCTTTATCTTGGACTTCCAGCATCATGAGGCAATAAGTTTCTGTGGCTTAAGCCACCCATTGGGTGATAGTTTGTTATGACATGCTGTTAAAGGAATACAAGAAGGACTGAAATAGACATTCTCATTTAATAAGAACAGGAAGGGGAGGTGCACAGCACACACTGGTCCACAGAAATGCTGAAATCTACCTGGGCACATAGAACAGTTTCTTAATTAGAGTCTCCCTGAGTATGATTTTTTTGCCCATCTCAGCTCTGCTCTCAGAACTGTAAGCTCTTCACTCTGGAACATACTTCCTTTGCCATAAGACATGACTCACTTTTTCCAGTTTAGTAGTGTTCTCATCCTGCTTCCTGAAGCCCTGTCTCTGTTGCTTTAATCCAAGTATACAAAGCTTCTGCTAGTGTAATTATATTAAAACATTTTATAGATTTGCTATGAATCTTACTAGCATTTATTACATTAAACAAAGTCTATACCCACAATTCTCCAGCTTGGACTGAGAGTCTGATTCTGTGAGACAACACCCTTCTGTTGGTTGAAATCCTTTGGGTCTAGTTGAGAGAGTTTACGAGACATACCCTTAAATCATTTTGAAGTTTTAACAAAGGGCCTTACAGCCACAGTCTTGGATTTGTTCTTTGTGCTGAAGCTATTTTTTACTTTGAGAATATTTTGCCATCTAGAGAAGCTGGAAATAAGACCTAGTTTTATTTTCAGATCCAGCAAGACCTGACTCTTTTATTGCTTCAAAATTCTGCTTGCAAACGTATCTACTTTATTTTAGCTTATGTATCCACGGATATCTTATCATATGTGACCAAAAGATATTAATTGGCATTTTCAAAGTTCTTCCTAGAAATTTCCTTAGCCAACCACTCTACTTCATTAGGTATCTTTTCTATTTTCCACATCATTAAAGAGCATTGTTGTTTGGTCGCTAAGCCGTGTCTGCTTCTTTTGTAACACCATGGGTTATAACCTGCCAGGCTCCTTTGTCCATGAGATTCTCCAGGCAAGAGTACTGGAGTGCACTGCCATCTCCTTCTCCAGGGTGTCTTCCCTATCCAAGGATCAAACCTGCATCTTCTGTGTCTCCTGCATGGGTGGGTGGGTTTTTACCAAGGAAGCTCATTAAAGACCATAGGGCTGTCAAAATTTCTGCCACTATGTAACACAAATTACTTTTTCTTTAGTAGCCAATAGAAATTTTCTCAGTCTTTAAGGCTTATTAGTCATCAAGAACATCCTAGATTTTGCTCACCATATAGTATAGAAGAGAATGCCACATGTTTAAGGCTTCCATTTTGGCAGTACCCCAATTCCAGGCATGAGAAATGTATCAGGTAAATTTTGATCAAGCAAAACAGAACTAAGAATGATATGGACTAAGGGATTTATTATGGGAAGTAGACTTTATTTATTTATAAAAGCATGTGAAGAAGTCTATGATTCTAGCAGTGGGAATAAAATGATCCCATAGGGTCATTAAGACCCGTAGACAGGAAATAAAACCAGAAGTGAACCAGGGGAGAGTGAGGACAGATTAGAACCTCTGGGGACAAATACAGACTATAAACTCCAACCCACCTCTTCTGACTTTGATAACACCAGTGATCTGGGATTGAAATTATTGTCCTTTGCCATGGAGCTACACACACACAGACACAGACACACACAGACACACACACTCCAATTAGGACTCAAAGCTGAAAAACAAGGTCCAGTGGAAGCTGAAGGAGCTGGTGGAGCAGCAGACACAGCTGTTTCCCCAGCTCATGAGCTAAGTCCTCAGCCAGAAGTGGGGTGTGTGAGACACCATCTCACGTGGCACCCCATGCCTTTGGAGAGTCAGAGCCACTGTGGTCCTTCCACCTTCTAATAAAATAATGCTTGGAGGGAAGGCGATTGTGCCTTGTTCATATAGCCGAAGGTAGTACGGCGACACACGTGGATTTAAATCTGGCTCCTGTAATGATTCACATGATTCACTTTTTAAAAACTCTTTTTTTTTTTTTTTTTTTTAAATTGAAGTATGGTTGATTTGCTTCCCTGGCTCAGATGGTAAAGAATCCACTTGCAATACAGGAGACGTGGGTTCAATCCCCGGGGCAGGAAGATTCCCTGGAGAAGGAAATGGAAATCCACTCTTGTGTTCTTGCCTGGAGAATGAATCCTACACACAGAAGAGCCTGTGAGCTACAGTCCATGGGGTCACAAAGAGCTGGACACAACTTAATTAAAGAGCAGCAACAGCAGCGCAGTTGATTAATAATGTTGTGCCAGTTTCTGCTGTACAGTAAAGTGACTCGGTTATGTACATATATATGTTTATTTTTAACACATTCTTTTCCATTATTGTTTATCCCAGGAGACTGGATATAGTTCTTTGTGCTATACATTAGAACCTTGTTGTTTTTCCACTCTCTAATAGCTTGCATCTGCTAAACCCAAACTCCCAATCCTTCTCTCTCCTTTCCCTCCTCCCCCTTGGCAACCACAAATCTGTTCTCTATGTCTGGGGGTCTGTTGCTGTCTTGCATGTGTGTTTTCACACAATGCACTTTTTATTAGGACACCAAACTTCAAGAGGAAGTAGGATCTCCTAGTGCAATGGTTTTTTTCTCCATTAAGAGGATGGTGAAGGATTTGTTCTTATGGATTTTCAACTTTTGCTTTAGTTGCACGAAGCTCAGAGTTAAACTGTGATGTTCAGTTTTTATAATTACCTTTGCTCAGTGTTCTTTGGCGTCATAACTACCTCCCCTTAATTATTGTTTCTTCTTTTAAAAAAGTTGCTCATTATTTTAATTATTTAATATTTAATTTTGTAGGCCATCTCAAATAACTCCTAAAAGTAGGTTGCATGTAAATAGAAGGTATTATTGTGATCATTGTACAGCTGCTGCAAAGTTTTTGTTTCTTTTCTCTGTCTCTCTTTGGGAGGCTGTCTTTCTCCATTTCTCTCTTCTCTCTCTCTCTTTCTTTTTTCTTGTGTGCACATCTTACTTCTTAGAATGAAGCAGGAGAATTTGGACTAAATTCAGATGTTATTATATGATTTTTCAAGGGGACAAGGTCTAAGGGCTTATTTTCACTCAACATAGTTTTACATACAGTGAGGAAAATACTAAAAGATCCCAGAAGAAGCATGGCTCTTCCAGAGACATCACAAGGCAGAAGTTTTGGATATGTCAACCAGTCTTTAGTTTATGTTATACAAGCGTAAGTTAATCACATTATGCAAAGCCAGGAAGAAGGAATATGATAAATGTTAGATTCTCATTGAGGCTTAAAATTCTGGTACTTCCCATAAAGTCCGAGTCATCGCTGGATTTCCTGACACTGCAGAAGAGGACAAGATACATTGCTAGTAACTTTAAGTAAATTACAGAGTTTTGCTCATCTTGAAAAACATAGCTGAGAGTTGTGACATTTAAAAAGTGTCCATGATGTCTCATGAAAGAACTCCAAATCAAAGAGGAATAAAGGGGCAGCTGTGGACCTACACATGGGTCTTGCTTCATGTTTTTTTTTTAAAAGATCTCCTTGCCTAAAATAATATTGTTCAGTTCAGTTCAGTCGTTCAGTCATGTCCGACTCTTTGCGACCCTATGGACTGCAGCACGCCAGGCCTTGCTGTCCCTCACCAACTCCTGGAGCTTACTCAAACTCATGTCCATTGAGTCAGTGATGCCATCCAACCATCTCATCTTCTGTCATCCCCTTTTCCTCCTGCCTTCAATCTTTCCCAGCATCAGGGTCTTTTCAAATGAGTCAGTTCTTTGCATCAGGTGACCAAAGTATTGGAGTTTCAGCTTCAGCATCAGTTCTTCCAGTGAATATTCAGGACTGATTTCCTTTAGGATGGTCTGGTTGGATCTCCTTGCAGTCCAAGGGATAATACTGTAGCAGCCACAGAAATGGGAAGCTGAGGAGACACACACACACACACACACACACACAAAAACGCAGATGCAAACATACCCAGCCTCTCTACTATCACTTTGCACACATTTCTGCTTCCAGGCATCCAGCTTCATCTAGCCAAGTCACAGTAATGTCAAGGGGGTTGGAAATAAGCACACACCATTGCCTTTCCTCCTTATTTTTCTTTCAGTATTCCCCAATTTCTCTTAGTTACTGCTTCACTAGATCTGGAGTTCCCTGAGAACCTCATCAGGATCTCAACCATTCATTCATCTCCCAGAATGATTTCCATAGTCCAACACAGATGCTGGATACAAGGTCATTAAAGGAATGAACGATATCGAATTGAAATTGTCTTAAGCATCCAAAACCTTGTGTATTTCTGTGAGTGGTGTGTGTGTGTAGGGCGGGGCGGGGAGAAGGAGAGAGAAGAGAAAATTTATTGAAGCAGACACCATGAAATTTATCATAGTGGGAGACAAATGAATGGTCTTCCCTTGTGGCTCAGATGGTAAAGAATGCTCTTGCAGTGCAGGAGATCCGGGTTTGATCCCTAGGTCAGGAAGATCCCTGGAGAAGGGAATTGCTATCCACTTCAGTATTCTTGCCTGGAGAATTCCATGGACTGTGGAGCCTGGCAGGCTACAGTCCATTGGATTGCAAAGAGTAGGACATGACTGAACGACAAACACTTTCACAACACTTTACTGCTTCAAGAGATATCATCAGCTAGAACCACTGGCTGTCTTTGACCGCTGCGGTGCGTCTATGCCTGCTTTTAGGAAATGAGTTGGTTTGTCTCTGAAAATTAGCTCCACGTAGATAATAGCTGGAAAATTAAAGCAATTAAATACAGATTCCAAGACTGAATTGTAGAGCACAAAATTACGTACTCTCATTTTTTTTTTTTCTGATTCATAAAAGAGATTTGAAAACTTTTTTCCCCTCTCATCTCCCTAAAGCAAAGAGTAACTTTTCAGGTTCAACAATAAAGGCAGTTAAACCACAGAGACAGAAAATCAAGGATAATAAACACCTAAATACTCTGGTTCGATTGTGCAAAGAAAGATCTACTCTAGGGGTTAATTGGAACAGAATAGAATTGATTCTCATTATTCTCTGCCATTATGGTCAATGAAGTCCCCGTGGACACCCAGTGAGAGAATACTGAATCACTGCTTCTAGAGGAAATATCCTGTTATGTTCCTGAGAGCCTCAGGCCACACTTTTATCAATCAGTCAATCAACATATACCTGACTTTATGGTGCATATCTGCTTAACAGCATTTAACATGCATTGTAGATTAATTAACATTGAACTCACAGCCAACAACATTCCAGCTCATGTGCAAAGGAAGGTTATTTAGCGTATGTTTTCTCTCTAATGGAGATCACACTGGACAGCACTTAGCACTACATATGGTAGCTATTTTAAAATAGAAAAATCACCAATAAAAAGCACAAAAATGTGTCACCAAGGAGTGCCCCCCAAAAGATGCTTGTTTATAGTCTGAGCATTGCAACAAAAAGGCACAGAATCTTCTTGTTCAACCTCAGATGGGCACGTGTGTTGAGCTAGCTATGCAAATTTTTTTTTTTTTTTTTGGCCCTTGCAGTCTGCAAATGACTGTGAAAGTGCCTTGCATATTGATTTGGGGTTACAGATCAATTTTAGTGAGTTCATGAATTGACAATACAGAATCCATGAATAAGGAGGTTAACTGTATATACATTAGTGGGCAAATTGAGATGCCTTAAGTTGAATCTAATTCTTGGTCCCACGTTTACAATCGTGACTATTCTGTATGAGGAGGAAGCAGAAAGAGATGGTTCCTAAGGCCTGTTTCACATAGCAATGAGAATGCTTTCTAAAATTGCCTAGAATGTTTTCACCCAGTGGCATAAATGGAGAATATAAAATGCCGACTTGACATGTGAACAGGGCAAGCAAGTTCCTCTAGGGAAGTGTTACTTTCATGATGTTGGAGGTGTCCCTTGCTTGGTGTGAAAACTGGACACTGTTTCTGAAGGTGAGGTGATGATCCTCTAATTGGGCAAAACCACAAGAAATCTGGATTCTGCTTTTGGATAAGGCCAAAAAAAAAAAAAAAAAAAATCCAAACTCCAGAGAAATAGAACTGTCCCTAGGTTGAGTTCTTAAAGAGTCCTAATAAGTCTCAGTGCAGAACTTTATCTGAAAGAATTCCTCGGAGCTAGGCCAAGCAGATTGTAAACAGCAGTGCTAAAATCTAAGCAATGAACGTAATACAGCATAGAAACACTCTGTGATGCTGGTGTTTTTATCTCCATTTGATACTAAAAGGATTTTGTTGTTTTGAGGGTTGTTAGAGGTGTTGTAGAAATGAAGAAGTATCACAAAAGTTAAGATTAGGACACAGAAAGTAATGCATGTCATGTCTAATTCATGGCAGTTACTCATATTTTCACTCTGCTTGTGAGCTAAGCATGAATTGATGGGGAGACAGAGGGTCTCTTGAGGCTGTTTGCTTGGCAGGCTTCTGACCAGGAATAGCCACGGCTTCTCTGCTGTAGTGGAGACTGTTACCTGTACAATATCCCTTCTCCATCTTTTCCTTTCTAACAGAGCTTGGATAAAATACACACTCCAAGCTTTGCCAACAGCAAAACGTGGCCAAAGTGACGGAGCCCTGAACTGAGTGGGACTCCCCAGGAAACTCTTTAAAGGGGACTAGCACAGTTAGCATACTGGTTTCCTTCCCTCTTGCCCTACACGATGGCTCTTGAGGAGGTTTTGAGAATCTGAGGACAAGGTCACACCCTAAGGATGGAGAAGCATAAAGGTCAGAGGAGACTGACTCCTGGCTGGAGTTGAGAAGCCCCCATACCAACTCTGGACTGTCTACTTTCAATAGAAAAAATAAGTAACCCCTGCGTTGTTTAAGCCACTGAGTTTGGAATTTTTCTTGCTAGTAGCCAAATGCAGTTGCTAACTGGCGACCCGTGGAAGGTCCTCTTGGGTACTAGGACTGTCCAGTATGTCCCAGAGTGAAAAGTGCTCAAGACTTTCGACCTTTCCTTAGAAATGAAGGTGACAGGTTACAGCATGGAATGTGGGTTTTATTCTGCTCTGAGGTGTGGGTGTATGTGCTTATGGGGTCCTAATGGGTAATGGCATTGCATCAATAAAAGCACGAGTTTAAGCAACAACATTCTTTTCTTTCACGTGCTAGGTTTAAAATAGAACAATCCTGGCTGAAAATTGGCCACACATATTTCTTATCAGGAGGTGGGTTTCTAGGTTTTAGAGTCATACCTTTACTTTTTGGTAATCTTGTCTAAAATAGCCTATCAGAAATCTCAGTGATCCAGGATGTCACTCAAACTGAGTTAAAATGTTTTGCCTCTTTGCCTTCATTTTGTTTGACAGCAGACCCCTCCCCATTCCTGAAAAGAATGCTTCCTGATTTCCTGTTTAATAAAAGATAGTGAAGAGGGGCAGTGGGCAAGGCGTCAGGCGTCCTACCTATGAAAATAGGGCACAGGCTTTGCTAAAAAAGGATAAGGATGTAAGGTCTCCAAGTAACTGTGTCTCCATCCATTGTTTAGGGCAGGCGACGCTGACTCACCCTCCTGTCGGCCAGGGGAAATCCTGTATTTCCCTCTCTGGGGCTTTCGATTTAATCTTGCTTAAGAGAGGCAGGCGCTTTATTGTTCTGCTGGAGCCTTGGTGTCATTCTTCCAGACAGGCGTGTGCCAAGTTTCAGGTGGCCTCTGTAAATCATGTCATTGGAACTTGGGGACATAAATTTTTATTCTTCTATTGTTTGGATACTGGGTAGAATTGTGTGTTCAGGCACGTGTACATCTCTCTACTGACCTGGGACATTTCAGCCAGGTCTTCCTGGGAACCTCCTGCCCTGTTCACCTGCCATTCTCAAGTAGAGTTGCTTCCAGTCTTTCTATCATATTAGGAAAACTCTGCATCGATTACATGATGTATTTCCTCATATACAGGAAGCACTCATTAAATTGCCAATCTTTTGCAATATGATGCTTCCAGTGCTGTATTCATTAATGTACAGGAAAGAAATCAGAAAAGTTTCCGACATGAGGTCTGCCTTAAATGGATGGAAAACATAAGACAACCAACTAGAGGATAATCTGGCTTGTGGGTGTGTGTGTGTGTGTGTGTCTTAGTCACTCAGTTGTATCCAACTCTTTGTGATCTCATAGACTATAGCCCGCCAAGCTCCTCTGTCCATGGGATTCTCCAGGAAAGAAGACTGGAGTGGGTTGCATTCCCTTCTCCAGGGGATCTGCCTGACCCAGGGGTCAAACTCAGGTCTCCCACACTGCAGACAGATTCTTAACCATCTCAGCCATCAGGGAGCTTACCTAATTTCTCAGTCTGCATGGATTATAGCCAGGGAGGAATTCACCAAGAAGGTGTTGAGGGACTTGAGGGGTTAAAGTTTAGGTAGTTTTAAAGTAGCAGGGAAAACAAAATCAATTCCAGCAAGAAACAGGGTATGAAAAGCTTGGAATCAAAATTGAATGCATGTTGGCAGAGAACAGTAAATAAAAGTCTTGCAATAAAAGAGAACTAATAGCATTTTAAATCCTTTGAGTGAGGCTACATTATGGAAAGTGTTGGGCTCCATCCACTAGGGAACAGGGAAACTCTTAGAGATGCTCAGAGACAAGGTAAAACAATGTTTAATAAGAGAAACTTAGCAAGTGTTCATTCATTATTAATATCATGCTTACAAAGCAAACGAATCATCAAATTAAAATTTAAAGTAGGAATGTTTAAAATTACTTTAGGATAAGTGATTTACTTACATTAAAGAATCTATTTTCAGACAAATAAGATGTTCTGCCTACATTACAGAATGATGAAACTGGTAGAACAAAAAGATAAATTATTTATTGTAATCCTCTAATATTTCTGATGAAGAATTTCCTTTAAGCTATTCACTGAAGTTTGCTTCTTCTCATCTTAAAAAAAAAAGCATGATGGCAAAGACAGCCTGATGCAGGTCAAACAATTTAACTTTTTAAAACATCATTATGTCATTTAAACTTAAACTAGGTACCTTCCACTAGGCTCTCCTCGTTGCTCAGTGGTAAAGAATCTGCCTGCCAATGCAGGAGACAAGGGTTCAATCTCTGGGTTGGAAAGATCACCTGGAAATCCATTCCAGTATTCTTGCCTGGGAAATCCCATGGACAGAGGAGCCCGGCGGGCTATAGTCAGTGGGGTCGCAAAGAGATTGACACAACTCAGCACTTAAACAACAACAACAATAAAGGTACTTTCCACTAGTTCTAAATTAGTGAGTCAGAGTAAACAAACTCTGGTTCATGCCCTAGATTACTGCTGGTTGACAAAGATGTACGTACAGGGACGTCATGAAAAGGTCCATGTAAAATAAACTGAGCTTGTTGCTATGCCCATTGCATTACTTGTTTGCCAATTCAGCTGCTCCAAACAATTTGAACTTGGCAGTGACTTTTGTCCCCAGTTCAGTTATTTGATAACTTTGAATACATTTTAAGCTGTTTCTCTCTCTGCCCAGTTTATTTTTGATATTGTTATTCCTTTCACCTAATTCTTTTATTATTTTGTATTGACATGTAAATGTTGAGTTAGTTTCTACTGTACAGAAAAGTGATTCAATTATACATATGTGTTCTTTCTTGCATTTGTTTTCTGTTATGGGTTATCACAGGGTGTTGAATATAGTTCTCTGTGCTCTAAAGAAGGACTTTGTTGTGTCTCCCCAGTTCGTTTTTGTTAAGTGTACTATTGCTTATTTCTTCAGCTTCAATGATTTATCCTTTAAATCCTATGAAATCTGAGGAGTTAATCTTCCTTCTTTGGTATCTTGGTTATTTCCCATGATGCTCCTCCTATGTGAAATCTGTCTCTCTGTCACTTTGAGAAAAATTTAATATTATAAAATCTTCCAGTATCTGTCTGTTGGGTCCTTTGATTGCCACTCGGGGCTGTCAGAATTCCTGGCATGCAAAGCAAAGGCCAACAGACTCAAGTACAATAATTTTCAATTATATTCTCTATTACTGTACAAAATACTTTTCCTCAAGGACCTAAAATGTAAGACCCGCTCATCTGAGGAATAACCTGGTCAAATCTTCGGATATTAATTTTCTCGAATGGGAAAAGAAATGGTGATTTCATTCTTAATTTAGAGAAAGTTTCGGCTGTGTGTGAACTTTTAGTTTTGAAATTTTTCAACTTGCATGTTCTCTTTGTAATTTGCGTATAATTTATATATCGCAGAGTCAGTTTATATATCACATCAAAGTCAGTTTTAAGATGAAAAAGTTTTGTTGTCATTAAAGCTGTCTGATGGACATGGTTTGAATTGCCAATGTTAAGAATGAGTGGGTTTCAGCTCAGTAAAAAATGGTCTTGGAAACACAGATAAGAATGACTTCTTCACTGCTAGAAAAAAAAATACAGCTTCTTTCCAACTTTTCAATATGTCTTTTTATCCTTTTGAATTAGAACAACAATCTCTCTGTTGTAGTTTACTATGTATTCTGATTTGTTCACCCATCAGGAAAACCTGGGAGTTTCAGTGTTCAAAATTTTATTGGGTTTTATCTGGAAACCAGGCAAGACCCTGAGGGGCCTCCCCGGGTACAAAAGTCCCTCTGTGTTCCCCATTTCTTGTCACCAGAATAAAAGGCTTTAGTCTCCTGGGCTTTCCCCAAGTTCCAAAGAGCAGACTCAAGCAGTTATAGATTAGGACAATGGAACCACAGAACTCCTGAAAGCGAAAGTGTTAGTTGCTCAGTCGTGTCTGACTCTTTTCGACCCCATGGACTGTATTCCACCAGGTTCCTCTGTCCATGGAATTTTTCATGCGAGAATACTCAAGCGAGTTGCAATTCCCTTCTCCAGGGGATCTTCCTGACCCAGGAATCAAACCCAGGTCTCCTGCATTGCAGCCAGATTCTTTATCATCTGAGCCACCAGGAAAGCAGACATGACTCCTAGTTCCTCCTAAGAGATATAAATAGCAATCTATTGCATATCTCTGAGTTGTTTTTCAGTAAAAACTAATTCCCCACCCCCACACACACCCAGGTGGAGGATGGTGGCAACATGAGGACCATAAGAAAAGAGACCCCAGACTCTTTAGGACAAGAAGTTTGAGGTTCCTGAAACATCACCTTGTTACCTCACCACCAACCAATGGGTAGAAGGCCCATAAACTGATCATCCATCCTACAATCCTCCCCCTGAACACTGTCTTTAAAATCCTTTGCTTGAAAATCACTGGGGGGTTCAGGTCTTTTGAGCACAAGTTGGTACCCTGACTTTGCTACAAACCCCTGTTGTCAGAGTTTGACTTTCTGACTTCTGACACAGAGGCCCTTGCTCTGTTGCAATTCTACAGACACAGTTGATTGAATCACTGACCATATGATTCAACTGAATCTCTGCTCCCCTTTACTTCTCTGAGGTTGGGAGGTTGGCCTGACCTCACCTGGCTCATAATCTCAAGGTTGATCTTTCCCTCATGTCCAGCCCCCAGGATGGATAGACCATGAAACTTACTAGAGGGTCCTCACGAGTCACTCATGTTTGATCCCAGGGGTTCTACCACGAATAACAAACACATTCTTATCACTTGAAAATGTCCAAGGATTTAGAGTCTCCCTCCCAGAAACCGGGGACAGCTCAGTTCAGTTGCTCAGTCGTGTCCGACTCTTTGTGACCTCACGAACCACAGCATGACAGGCCTCTGTGTCCATTACCAACTCCTGGAGTCCACCCAAAACCCATGTCCATTGAGTTGGTGATCCCATCCAACCATCTCATCCTCTGTCGTCCCCTTCTCCTGCCCCCAATCTTTCCCAGCATCCGGGTCTTTTCAAATGATTCAGCTCTTCGCATGAGGTGGCCAAAGTATAACCGGGGACAAATACTAGTCAAATTCTTTATTATCCAACAAGGTTCAATAAATTTAGCTAATTTTAATTAAACAACAGCGTTCAATAAATTTAGCTACTTTTGGTTAACTTTATTATTCCACTGAGTATCATAATAACTTTGTAAGCTAAGGAGAGTTTTCCATACTCTGATATTCAAAGATGAGAAAACAATACAGATGGGAGGGTATATTCAATTCAAGATGAAATTTCTAAGCCCCTTTGGGAACCAAGCACTTTTTAAAAAGTAAAGAAAGCCAGGCACTTCACACATTTTCAATTCTCAGATTTGGAAGCAAAAGTGTAAAAATATATCATCTTTCTATAAATTAAGTCAAATTAAAAAAAAAACGGGTAGTTGAATTCTGTGCTACTTATGTTTAAGAACAATTAAAAGGTAACTTCTCTGGGAAAGCTGATAAACTCGTTTTTGGAATCAAAAATAGAGACGAAAGATAGGCCAGACCCTCCAAACATAAGACGCAGCTGTTTGCCATATGCTGTTTACAACTATTATTGTTGGTGGCAACCAAGGAAAATGAACTTCTGTCAAAATGCCTTGGATTTTGCTGTATCACTATAGGTTTGATTTACCTTGTATTACTCCCAAAGAAGCAATAACAGGCTTATAAAGATTACATTAGCATTTTTATACCTTTGTAACTGTGGGCTGGATCATGGCTTTGTATCCTATTAAAGAGAAATAAAGACATTTAAAAAGTGTCTGCTACAGTTATAAGATGTAAAGAGTCTCCTGGTTTACTTACCCCAGCTGGACTCTGAGCAAATGAGCCATACTAGAAACGAGACTTGCTTCATCACAGAAGAAGGCAGACCAGAGGGTCACTTTCACAGGGTTTTGAGAAATGATCTGAAGGGAATCTCTTGTGCAGCCTCCTTCTTCAGACAGTCAGCTCATTCAGTAACGTTTTACATTTGAGACAACTGGGGCCAAAAGCTAGGTATTTGATCACAACTCTATGGTAGGTCTTGTTTAAATTAGAATACTACAAAAACAAGTTAATTAGGTCTTGCTGTATAGCACAGAAAACTACACTCATTATTTTGTAAAAATATAAAATGGAAAACAATCAGATACATATACAATTTGCTGTTGCTGCTGTTTAGTTGCTAAGTTGTGTCTAACCTTTTGAGACCTGTGACCCATGAACTGTAACCCACTAGTCACCTCTGTCCATGGGGTTTCCCAGGCAAGAATACTGGAGTGGGCTGCTAGTTCCTTCTCCAGGGGATCAACCCAGGGATCAAACCTACATCTTCTGGGTCTCCTGCTTGGCAGGCAGACTGTTTACCAGTGAGCCACCTGGGAAGCCCAGAGACATATACATATGTATCTATATCACTTTGCTGTATACTGGAAACCAGCACAACGTCATAAATCAACTATACCTCAATTAAAAAAAAAAAATCCAAGCTCCAAAGTCCATGAGTTTAAAATATTTCTCAACAATCCATCCACTCGATATCAAAGTGTAAGTGATAGAGACGGTTAAGAGACTATTAGGAAGCCATGATTTCTCCAAAAGAAAATGGTTGTTTTACACATTTCAACTTTCCAATTTTGCATCACATTTAAGTAGACACTTGGCTTGTTAAGTTGCTGGTGTCCGATTAGCGTGATTTATTTTGATGACTATCTTCAGGTTTTAAGAGGAACTGGTCCTTCTGTGCTGTTGGAAATTCTTTGTTAATGCAATGTGTCAGAACCATAAACCATCAAAGGGACTGTTTGGTTACTATGGAACTCCAGAAGAAATTATTTTCTTTCTTTTTTTTTTTTTTTCCTTGAAGGAAAGACTGTAGAAAGAAGTTGGGTCCAAGGACAGAGACAGATTCAAAAAGGACAAAAGCACCAGAATGTTCCCATTTCTGGGTAGAGGGGAAGATAAGGTAACGTTCAACCACAAGGAATGCGATTGGTTGTCTTTGTAGTAGAAATAGAGTGTCCCTGATAGCCCCCTGTTTGGAAAGATTTGTTTCTGCAGAATTTTTTTACTAACTCATTATTTTACCATGAACTCTCTGTTATATACTCTTCAGACTAGGATTATGAGATAGAAAGATTCATCCTTTATTTCAGATATTGTCAGGAGTGTGGAAAAGTGGTGTAAATTAGCTAACAATATTCTAGGAAATAATGTAGCCAGAAAAAAAAAATATTGGGGAAGATTGCCCAGATTGTGGTTTTTCATTTTGCAAAACATCCTTATTTGCTATCTCAAATCAATTAGTGAGCCAAGAGTGTTTTTAATAAGTAATTATTATCTTCTTAAAAGAGTCCTTAATCACTAACAGGAAATTTTATAGTTCAATGAATGCAAAACTATTTGCAACTTGTAAACTATTGCCAACTTGTAAAATAACCTTAAGATATCTAGCTTGAGAATACTTAACATATTTTCATCTCCCTTGCATTCAAAAGCAAGGAACATTTGAAATTATTCTTTGTTCTAGAAACAATGTAGACTGCTTATAAAAACCCAAAGTGGATGAAGTTTGGCATTCTATTTATTTTCTAATCAGAAAGTTTCCCTGACTTATGTGAAAAAAGATCCCTTGAGATTGACCTGTAGTGGGGAATAGTTTCAAGGATAAAAACAGAAATGTATTTATTAGACTCGTTTTATACTCATTTCTTACTGAGAATATAAATGAGTAGAGACCTTATTATTAAATCTCTTTGAATTGGGTTCTTTTCTCCAAAAAACTCACATTTATAGCTGTTAGTTCCAGTTTAAAGTCAATGTGAATTCAGATGTGAGGAAGAAAATACTTTATTCATATGAAATCTCAGCAGTGATTTATACTTGGGTGCTTCGGGCAATAAGTAAGATGAAAGTACTTCATTGCCCATTTGGAATTCTTTTCCACAGTTCATAAGTAAAATTCCTTCTCACTGTGGTTTTTGAGTTTAAAGTCACTTAGAGTTTTGAAAACATCATGGAAGGGGTGCTCTCTACTTGGACTCAGTCCCATCTGACCACCAGAGATGCTTAGGCAGAAGGTTTGGAGTCTCTAAGGCAAAAGAGAATATAAGATATTGGCTAGAATGACTAGACCAGAAACCCAGTAGATGGTCTTATTTGATTTTTGTGGTGAGGTGATAGGTTAAAAAGTGGGAACAGTAAGACAGGCTTGGATTTTGGAGAGCCTTGAAAACTAGACTGAAAAGTTACTGCTTTTCATTTATCAATAGTAAATCATCCCTTAGTAAATGAAATCATCAATAGTAAATGAAATAATCCAATACCTGCAGCATTTTGAGATAATTAGCTTGATAATGGGGTACAAGGTTGAGGTGGGTACAAAGAGGACAAAATTTGGATTAAGCAGAAGTGCAGCAGGCTTACATACTCAGTGGCTCAGTGGCAGAGTCTTCTTGCCAATGCAGGGGACTGGGATTCAATCCCTGGGTTGGAGAGATCCTCTGGAGAAGCACATGGCAGCCTACTCCAGTATTATTGCCTGAGAAATCTCATGGACAGAGGAGCCTCATGGGCTAAAGTCCATGGGGTCACAAAGAGTTGGATGTGACTTACAGACTAAACAACAACAGCAGCAACAAGTACAGCAATAACAGACTGTGTAATTAGGAGGAGGAATAGACAGGGAGATAAACTTGAACAGTAATTCAAGCTTTAAAAGAAAGAGGAAGACTTTGGTAGAAATACAGACATATCAGGAGACGGAAGAGAAGCGCATAACTGCAAAGCTTCCTGCCTTCAAAACTCAGATGATGGACAGAGCAAGCTCTTTGGAAATATTTGTAACTTGCATTTAGATTTAGGCCAGGAAGACTGATTTGCTTTGGGAATGTGGAGTTTGTGATGACTGTAGCATATCTAGCTGGTTGTATTTAGTGGACTATGTGAGGAGTATGCTAGTCAACTACATAATAATATCAACAGTGGTTAATTCTCCAGGGAAATTAGAATGAGAGAGAAGACCAGAGGGGATTAGAAAGGCCTTGAATGGAAGAAAAAAAAATGTGTCATGAAAGCAGAAGGAAGGCAAAGGAAGAGAGGCAGGAAAGAAGCAGAATGGTGCGATTCTATGGATACAAGTCGGGTAGGAGGAGATGGATACCAGAGCCAAACGTTTTACCAATGTCAAGGACATGAAATTTGAGAATTGGTCACCTTGGATGGAGCAGTCAGTGGAATGGTTAGAGTGGAAGTCAAAATATAGCAGTTAAACACACACACACACACACACACACACACCAGTTGAAGGTGGACTGGGAGGAGGTAAGGAAAAAGGGAGAAACTGCAGGGTACGAAGGAGACTGCCGCTACGGGGAGCCTGAAAGTGTTTATTTTAGGACTCAGAATTCCTAGGGCTCCGGAAAGCTTTGAAACCTGGAGTTGAGAGGCTACCTATTTTGAAATACAGTAGCCTAAGGTGCCATGATGGACCTTGTAATGGGTCTACTACTGTAACCTGATTTTTGATTTTATGCTTGTGGCTTGAAATGACGAGTTTTAAGGATGTGTTTCACATTAACAAGAGGGAGAAAGAAGAGAGGCTCAGCTACTCTTTGGACTCAGTTTCATTATGAAAAGCAGCCTCACATCCCCCTTTGAACTGGCTGGAATCCAGCATCTTCAGAGCCTACTTACTTCCTGCTCAAACTGTGGGGACAGACTAAAACCAGATGTGTTGTAACCTTCTCAAAACCTACACACAGGCAGGAGGCCATAACATAGTGTTTAAATACAGCCCACGTGTCACTAATGCAGACCCTCTTTTTCCGTGATGTATCCACAGGGTAGGGGCTCAGCCAGCTGCAAAGGCTCCAGGCTAGAATTTTACAAAGAACAAATCATGCTCTGTGAGAACTGCTGAGTAATAACTGGTCCCTCTTCAACGCGGAGATGTTTCACCTGAAAGCTTCAGTCACCTAGGAGAAATCCAACATGAAATTATAGCCCTTTTCAACTTTCTCATAAAAAAAAGAAGAAATGGAGATGGGTCCCTGAAAGGTCAACATATTTAGAAACTGGAAAAGACAAAAGAGTGGGTTTGGGTTGCGTGTGTTTTTCTAACATGAGTCAAGTAATGACTCCTGCCACTTCCCTTGTGGTTCTGGTTCGCCATCCAATGTATCTCTCATTGGGAATTCTACTTCTTTAAATTCAGCTTTGATATTTTTTTTCTTAATTTGTTTTTTATTTTTATTACCTAATTTATTGCTTCTTTTAGACCACCCAGAACATATTTTTCTTTATTTTCTGTCTTCACCTACACATACACACACATGCTTCTCTCTTTTGCTCTTTCTCTCCCTCTGATTTTAAAAGACTTAGGCAATGTTTCATTTATACCTTCAAGTCTCAACTCAAAAAAATGTACTACATATTAAGTTAACTTTAAAATTTCATTCCAATATATATTAGGCACAGACAAATATGGGGCTTCCCAGGTGGCTCAGTGGGTAAAGAATTCTCCTACAGTGCAGCAGACTTAGGAAGCGTGGGTTCAGTTCCTGGGTTTGGAAGTTCCCCTCGAGGAGGGCATGGCAACTCACTCCAGTGTTCTTGCCTGGATCCCATGGACAGAGGAGCCTGGCTGGCTAAGTCCATAGCGTTGCAAGGAGTCAGACAGAATTAAAGTAACTGAGCATGCACGGAAGCAGACAAATATTTATTCTGCTTATAGGAAGTATCCAGAATAGTCAAATTCATAGAGTCAGAAAGTACACTAGTAGATGTCAGGGATGGGGAATGTGGAGGAGGGAAGGGGGCTTAGTGTTTGGTGGGTGCAGAGTTTCAATCTGGAAAGGTAAAAATTCAAGAAATGGATTATAGTAAGAATTGAACAACAATGTGACTGTACTTAGTGGCACTTACTCTACCTTTAAATATGGTTAAAGTAGTTTTATATTATGTGACTTTTACCACAATAAATAAAATAGAATGCATGGCACAAAGCAAAAAAGAAACATACTGAATACCAATTTATTTACCAGCCAGCCATTTATTCTTATTTTATATTGAAATATTGATTTGGGGGAGAAAATGATAAAGGGTCCCTGTTGAAAAATCTGAAGAACAAAAATCTTAAAAATCTTTCAGATACCACCATCTAAATACAACCACTATTAACCATTCATTTGCTATTTCATCATGCATATTTAGAAGTATATATGTTTATAATTTTGTGAAATGGGATCATATATATTTTCTATAAGCATCTTTTTTTCACTCAGTATGCCATGAATAGCTTTCCTAGTCAAAATGTATCATGAGATAATCATTGTCAATAGCTACATCATATCATATGATATACACACACTGTAATTTTCTAATCTCCCAGGGTTAGTAACTGGTGATTTCTTTTCTATTTGAATTTCAAGAAGCAACCTTATACATATATACATATTATACACATATAATTTTTCATGTTTTTCTCTAAGCACTTACTGATGTTGGTGGGTCAACAATTCTTTTCCCTTGGTGTTTTCTCTTCTTTCTCCAGATTGTCTTACAAAGTCTTCAGAATGATCTTTAATATGAAGAGTATTCATGGAAACCATATTTTATGTGCTGTTCTGGGCAGATGAGATCACAGGATGGAAGCTGTATGCAGGTAGATTATAGTTCAACACTCAGAAGTTGTCTTGATATAATGACATTAAATGAATGAGATAATAAAGGTATAAAAGAGTGCTGAAAACTGTATGGCCCAACACTTACTAAGATAAGTGATAATAATTACACATTATTATGTGTAATTATGGAAGGAATTACTTCTTTCAGTGGTGAATTACTAGGTCTTTGCTTTGTCTGTATTGAAGATGGATGAATAATTTCAGCAACTGTAAGACATGTTGTTCCTAAGCGAAAGCCTGTGCAGGCTGACCTCTTATATATCATTCTCCTAGAAGTTTCTAAGATTCTAAACTGGAGCAAATAGCAAACTGGGCCTTAACCTCACCACCACCTCCCTAAATCTTTCCTCCCCAAAAGGTATTCATGTTTCAGCAAGGGATTTTTGAACACCTTAATATTGGCAGAATCTTGACAGGTAGACAGAGGGAGATATTTGGAGTAAGTTACGCATGCTTTATTGACTACCCCAAAGCCTTTGATTGTGAGGATCACAACAAAGTACGGAAAATTCTTCAAGAGATGGGAATACCAGATCACCTTACCTGCCTCCTGAGAAATCTGTATGCAGGTCAAAAAGCAACAGTTAGAACTGAACGATGGACTGGTTCCAGATTGGGAAAGGAGTACATCAAGGCTGTATATTGTCAGTTCAGTTCAGTTCAGTTGCTCAGTCGTGTCCAACTCTTTGGGACCCAACAGACTGCAGTACCCCAGGCTTCTCTGTCTATCACCAACTCCTGGAGCTTGCTCAAACTCATGTCCATCAAGTTGGTGATGCCATCCAACCATCTCTGTTGTCCCCTTCTCCTCCTGCCTTCAATCTTTCCCAGCATTGGGGTCTTTTTCAATGAGTCAGTTCTTCGCATCTGGTGGCCAAAGTATATTGTCACCCTGTTTATTTAACTTATATGCAGACTACTTCATGCAAAATGCTGGGCTGGATGAAACACAAGCTGAAATCAATATTGATGGGAGAAATATCAATAACCTCAGATATGCAAATGACACCACCCTTATGGTAGAAAGTGAAGAGGAACTAAAGACCCTCTTGATGAAAGTGAAAGAGGAGAGTGAAAAAGCTGTCTTAAAACTCAAAAGTCAAAAAACTAAGATCGTGGTATCTTGTCCCATCACTTCATGGCAAATAGATGGGGAAACAATTGAAGCAGTGACAGAATTTATTTCCCTGGGCTCTAAAATCACTGCAGATGGTGACTGTAGCCATGAAATTAAAAGAGACTTGCTCCCTGAAAGAAAAGCTATGACCAACTTAGACAGCATATTAAAAAGCAGAGACATTACTTTGCCGACAAAGGTCCATCCAAAGCTATAGTTTTTCCAGTAGTCATGTATGAATGTGAGAGTTGGACCATAAAGAAAGCTGAGCACGAAAGAATTGATGCTTTTGAACTGTGATGTTGGAGAAGACTCTTGAGAGTCCCTTGGACTGCAAAGATATCCAACCAATCCATCCTAAAGGAGATCAGTCCTGGGTGTTCATTGGAAGGACTGATGTTGAAGCTGAAACTCCAATACTTTGTCCACCTGATGTGAAGAACTGACTCATTTGAAAAGACCCTGATGTTGGGAAAGATTGAAGGCAGGAGGAGAAGGAGATGACAGAGGTTGAGATAGTTGGATGGCATCACCGACTCAATGGACATGAGTTTGAGCACTATCTGGGAGTTGGTGCTGATCAGGGAAGCCTGGTGTGCTGCAGTCCATGGGTCACAAAGAGTTGAGCATAACTGAGAGACTGAACTGATGCAATTCAGACTGCCTATTTATATCACATTTTTTCTATGATTTATTTATACATTTCCAACTCAGAATTCATGCGTTTCAAACAGGATTAACTTCTCCCCTACACATATGCACAGAGTATCAGCCTATAAAATGTTCTGAAGGTCACTGGGTGGATGAAGAAGGCAATAGCAGTAAGAATGTTGACTGAAAAAAAATTGCACAGTATAAAAGTTGAGAATTATGTTGTATTCAGCAGACATTCTGAGGACTTCAAGCCTGGGTCACACATCTCAGATAAAGCTGAGAGACTGTTTTGAAGAGACAAGAGGTGGGAAGAAGCCAGGGTATTTAGGAGTTATTGCAACTATGACCAGGCAGTCGAAATATCAGAAGATTGCTGTTAACTAAAGAAAACCAGACATCTCAAATTAATGAAACTAGCATGACTTTTCTATACACGAGAAGACACAGTCTAGGCTGATTGAATCCATTCCTTTGAAAGGCACCCCAGCTATCTGGGGCCAGTATCCTGTGCTTTCTCATCCTGGGTCTCCTCAGGGTGCACCCTTGGGGGTGGCTGTAGCAATTGACTGCCAGATGGCGGGCATTCTTTGTCTCTATCCTGAGTTCCCTCAGGGTTCACCAGCGAAGGGGCTGCAACATGATGGCTCAATGGCTGTAACATCCTTTGCTTACTGATAGGGCAGGAGATACTTTTCATCCCGTAGTGAAAGGTCCATCTAGTCAAAGTTGTGGTTTGTTCAGTAGTCACGTATGGATATGAGCGTTGGACTATGAAGAAAGCTGAGTGCTGAAGAATTGATGCTTTTGAACTGTGGTGCTGGAGAAGACTCTTGAGAAGCCCTCAGACTGCAAGGAGATCCAACCAGTCCATCCTAAAGGAAATCAATCCTGAATATTCATTGGAAGGACTGATGCTGAAGCTGAAACTCCAATCCTTTGGCCACCTGATGTGAAGAACTGACTCATATGAAAAGACCCTGATGCTGGGAAACATTGAAGGCAGGAGGAGAAGGGGATGACAGAGGATAAGATGGTTGGATGGCATCACTGACTCGATAGACAAGAGTTTGAGCAAGCTCCAGGAGTTGGTGATGGACAGGGAAGCCTGGCGTGCTGCAGTCCATGGGGTCACAAAGAGTCGGACACAACTGACCAACTGAACTGAACTGAATTTTTAATTCATAAGAAGAAACCCACACACTCCAGTATCCTATTAATCCACAATTGTAAATCAAGGAAAGATAGGATAGCCAGACATCAAGACACATGCAAATGAAGTTTGTTAATCACCACAACGGGGGGTGGGAGGGAAGCACCCAGCTTTGACAGTGAACTCCTCACAATAGTCTCAAGAACAGCTGTCCCTCCAAGAAAGAATCTCTGCCCAGCTCCTATGAACCAGGACTCACCAGCATGCACAGAATCTCAGTGACAATATTCTTAACCTTGTACATACAGATAAATTACAGGAAACCGTATCAGAAATTTAGTATTTTCTAAAGTAGAAACTTTCTCAAAGTTTTGGCTTTTTAAAAAAAGAGTGTGCTCAAATGAGGGGTAAAATCCATATATTTTCTTAGAGGCTAGCTTTCTAGCCCTTTGTAGCCTATTATTGGCCTCTGAGTCATTCTTGGAAAACTATGCTGAAATAAAAATTAAATAATGTATGTACAAGTGCTTTGAAGAGATCAAGACAGTCTGAGTTTTAGGAAAGATAGCGATAGTCTTCTTTTCTGCAAAGTCCTCAGGCTGTGAGGAAGAGTTCAGAAAAAGCAGGGGTCTCCTAGAACAGAAGGAGTTTGCATTTGCCTGCAGCATTTGTTTCTTTTTAATATATGCAATGCTCTGAAATAGCGTGTGATTCTCTTTTCAAAATATTTGCAATGGTTTTCTGTAGGATAAAGCTTACGCTTTTTAGTTGGAGTAGTCTTAGCTAAAGTTTACTATTTAAATTCGAGTGTTCAAAGTTCTAGGGCATCCCCTTTGACTCAGATGGTAGAGAATTTGCCTGTAATGCAGGAGACCCCAGTTCAATCCCTGTGTCTGGAAAATGCCTGGAGAAGGGAATGACAACCCACTCCAGTATTCTTTCCTGGTAAATTCCGTGGACAGAGGAGCCTGGCAGCCTACAGTCTATGGGGTTACAAAGACTCGAACATGACTGAGACACTAACAAAGTTCTAAAATAAATTATTTGCCTACAGGTTGGATTTTCTGGAAGTTTTAGTAAGAGAATGTCATAATTATTATCATAAAATGAAACCAGATATTATAGAGGTAGACATTTTGAAAATTATCCATAGAAATTGTTATCATAAAACTTCAAAATGTTTCCCTTTATAATCAAAGGAGAATAGAAGTGTGAATGGAAAATATTGCCTGCCCTATCAGCAAACAAAGGATGGTGAGGCCATCCAGCCCTCAGCCCTTGCGACTGCCAATGGTGAGCCTTGAGGGGACTCAGGATGGAGGCAAAACAGGCTGCCCAATGCCAAGCCCTCAGTTTCTGCAGTCATGCCCAGCTGTGCACCCTGCAGGGACTCAGGATGGGAAAGAACAGGATACAGGTTCCAGATAGCTGGTTTACAGATCAAAGGAATAATTTCAATGAGCCCAGACTCCTGCATCTTCCTCCATATAGAAGAGTTCCAAATTCCTTAACTAGAGAACATGGGGGGAAATGATAACATGTTTTTATGGAAGACTGACCTCCTTGGGACTTTTGATCTTGTAAAGGGAACAAGCATGCATGCATGTGTGCTCGGTCATGTCCAGCCTTTTGTGACCCCTTGGACTGTAGCCATCCAAGCTCCTCTGTCCGTGGAATTTTGCAGGGAAGAATACTGGAGTAGGGAGCCATTTCCTCCTCCAGGAGATCTTCCTGACCCAGGGATCAAACCTGTGTTTCCAGCGTCTCCTACATTGCAGGCGGATTCTTTACTACCTGAGCCAATGGGAATGAGATGTTTGGTTTTCTTTAATGAACAGTCATCTTTTGATGATCCAACTGCCTGGTTTTTGCTGCAAAAGCTCCTATATATCCTGGCTCCTTCCCTACCTCTTTGGAGCAGTCCCTCAGAGCTAGGTAAGTGTCTTGGGCTTAAGCCCTCAGAAAGTCTGCCTAATAAAACATAATTCTCAACTTACTTTTAGGTTGTGATTTTTTTTTCCCAGTTGACAGAAGCGTTCCTCATTTTCTCATCAGCCTTGGGGATCCTTCTGTGGAAAATTTTGAGAGGCATTAACCTAAGAGTAGAGGACAGACTCCCAGCCTGGTACCCAAAACTGTGAATAAGGCGGTCTCAATATTCCTCTTCGAATTTTTTCCACTGCCCTTGTGAGTGAAATCTGATCACCAGCCAGCCATGCACCTGCTCACTGGATTGTCACATCATACTCTACACAGGCCTCAACCAGCTCCTCCCAGGACTCTCTTTCTTCTTCTTCACTTAAGGTTCTCCCAAGTCAGCTCCATTCCCTGGGCTCAGCAGTAAAGAATCCACCTGCCAGTGCAGGAGACATGGGTTCGATCCCTGGATCGGGAAGATAACCATGGAGAATAAAATGGCAACCCAGTCCAGTATTCTTGCCTGGGAAATCCCATGGGAAGAGGAGCCTGGCAGGGCTACAGTCCACAGAGCCACAAAGAGTCAGACACGACTTAGTGACTAAACAGCAGCCTCTAGTCCCTTGGTTATCCTCTCTTCTACTCCGTGTCTATATATATATTTTCCCACATTGTTTGCAATTAGTGGCAAAATACATTACCTAGGTAAAATACACACAGCTTCTCATTGTCATCCTATTTACTGTCTTCCCAGTTTAGCCTGAATATCCCCAGAGGGGAAGACTTTTAATACTCTTCTTGACTCCCGATACACCACCAAACGCTTTGGAACATTGATGACAATACGTGGACAGCAATTTAGAAATCATTAAACTGAGTTTCTCCTTTTATAGATTAGAAAATAGAGACCAAAGATAGAAACAAATGGAAAGATCTGGAGGATAAGATAGAAGAGTGAGTTTCATTGAATGTCTCTCCTTTACTTCTGGTAGGGATTACTTTTACATGAAGTCTTACAGCAACTGAGAGAGAAAGAGAGAGAGGTTTCACTATAGCCTGTGACATATAGGTTAGGTCAGAAATATGGAATTTTGTCTAATAGAACGATTGCTTCATTCTGGCCTCTAGGGACCTTTCCTGTAGATCTGAAAGAAGTTCTGGTATTTCCTGAAAGCAGGAGGCATTGCATTCTTCACTCATCTCTCCCAAGCACATTTGGCCTTTCATTTTTAGCGTGGATTTGTATCTGTCTGGAGTTCTACCCATTCTGATGCAATGCCATTCACGCCCATCCTTTGAAACTTTCTCTACACTCATTTCCCGAGAGCCTTACGTCACCACTACCTGTGTTTGTTCAGGCGTGTCAAGCCTCTTTAGCTGGGGGGATGTCATTTGAGAGGTCGGCGGAGGGTGAGCGTTGAGAGCAGTGAGGATGCTGGAGACTGCAAATGAGACCTGTGGCTATTGCTACACAGCTTGAGAGAGGGGAAGGTGAGACGAGGGGAAAGAATTCCTTCCTCATTCTCTTTAGAAGAATAATAGCATTGGTGTATTATATTGGTATACACAATAATAGCATTGCTATATATGCCTATTGGTATATGCACCCTGTATTCTTCAGCTCATTGAATCCTCATAACAATCCTATAAGAGAGAAACTGGGGCCCAGAAAAGTTAGAACTCACCGAAGTAAGCCAGCAGAATAGCTGTCACCACCTGTATTTGAGCCCAGGAAGTCTGGAGCTATGCTTCCACCCTTGATACTGTTCATAGTAAATCTGAGGTTCTTTCTTTATCATGAAGAAATAAATAACATGAATAAATAAAATCAATTTAGAAGTTTAAGATGTAAGAAAATGTGTAGTCACTGAAGCTTAAAGTGGTAAAGGCAAAATTTATTACTGATTTAAATTATTTCTGTGCCCTGAACTGGTCATATATATATACACAACTTTGGAGAACTTTTGGAGAAGAAATTCATCTGTCAAAGCAAGTCACAGTTGAAGCATTTACCCAAGTCAAAAACTCGAATATTCCTGGCTCACCTAAGTAGACAGTATAAGAACCTTGTGGAAAGATAGACTATTCATCAATAAAAGAAACCTCAGATGATTGCTCATGAGTGAAGTTCCACATGTACCAAACATCAAGTATGAACTGTACTCCTTAAATGACCCAGATTCATATACCTTGCGTTTACATTTCCTGCAAGAAAGAGATTCTCAAGGAAGGAGTAGCAGGCAACCTGATGAAAGTTGATGTTTTCTGACCTGTAAGATGGATAGGATGTGAGTGAGGCCAAGACCTAGAAAAGGAACAGCCCAGCAGAAGACACTGCCAGGAATCCAGGGAAGATTTGGCACTCAGAGTAGATGGGAAAAAACATGGCCATGAAAGATGCATCGGAAATCTAGGACTGACCAGAAGTGAAAGTTGAAAAAAGGAGAAGTGAAAAATGACCCCAAGTTGGCAACCAGGGATGGAGTGTCAGTGACAGGAATAAGCTAGCGTGGGGCTGCGTGGACTGCGGGAGCTCTGAGGCTCGGAACTGTGAGCAAGTCATCTTTGTACCCCAGTTACCATCACTGAGTGATTTCCCAGTAAAAACTGAGTGTGAGAACGAAAGAATGAACTTGAAATCTTCTTTCTTGAGAAAGAGGAATCACTTTTAGGGGAAGGTGATGTGCTCAGTTTTGTGAAAGGACTTTGAGGCAAGAAGCATGTATTTCAGGCTGACGTACCACAGACTAGGTGGCTAAAAGGACAGACATCTGTTTTCTTACAGTTCTCGAAGGCAGAACTCCAAGAGCCAGGCGTTGACAGGTTTGGTTTCTTTGGAAGCCTCAGAAGGAAATGGCAACCCACTCCAGTGTTCTTGCCTGGAGAATCCCAGGGACGGGGGAGCCTGGTGGGCTGCCGCCTATGGGGTCGCACAGAGTTGGACACGACTGATGTGACTTAGCAGCAGCAGCTGCAGCAGCAGTCCTTGGGTTCAGAGGCTCGTCTTCTCCCTGCGTCTTTGCAAGTTCTTCCCTCTGTGTTGGTCTGTGTCCTAATTTCCTCTTTTTATAAGAATATCAGTCATACGGTATTAGAAAAACATCCATATGTATAAGAACACCACCCTCAGGACTTCATTTTACCGTAATTATCACTTTAAATGCCCTGTATCTAAATGCAGTCACATTCTGAAGGTATTGGAGGTTAAGAGAGACGGCTACCCCCACACATATTCCACAAGAATCTGGGAATTTAAGATTATAACCTGGGGAAGAGGACCAAGCTGAAGAGTGATTTGAAGAACATAAGAGTGGATTAATATATACAATAGAACATTACTCAGCTATAAAATAAAATGAAATAATGCCATTTGCAGCAACATGGATGGACCCAGAGATTATTTATACCAAGTGATGTAAGTCAAAGAAAAATATGGAATCTAAAAAAAAAAAGATACAAATGATTTTGTTACATGATAGAAAGGGTTTTATAATATAAATAAAATGTAATAATAAAGGTTATTTTACATTTTACAAAACTGTCTATGATTTATGGACTTTAAAAGCATCTTTTTTCCTGCCATGCTGTGCAGTGTGAAGGATCTTAGTTCCTGACCAGGAAGTGAACATACTTTCACTGCAGTGGAAGCATGGAGCCCTAACCATTGGGTCTCCAAGTGAAAGTCACTCAGTAGTGTCTGACTCTTTGTGAAACCATGGACTATACAGTCCTTGGGATTCTCCAGGCCAGGATACTGGAGTGGGTAGCCTTTCGCTTCTCCAGGGGATCTTCCCAACCCAGGGATCAAACCCAGGTATCCTGCATTGCAAGTGGATTCTTTACCAGCTAAGCCACAAAGGAAGCCCAAGAATACTGGAGTGGGTAGCCTATCCCTTCCCCAGTGGATCTTCTAGACCCAGGAATTGAACTGGGGTCTCCTGCATTGCAGGCAGATTCTTTACCAGCTGAGCTACCAGGGAAGCCCAGTTCAGTTCAGTTGCTCAGTCGTGTCCGACTCTTTGCAACCCCATGAACTGCAGCACACCAGGCCTCCCTGTCCATCACCAACTCCTAGAGTTCACCCAAACCCATGTCCATCGAGTTGGTGATGCCATCCAACTGTCTCATCCTCTGTCATCCCCTTCTCCTCCTGCCCTCAATCTTTCCCAGCACCAGGGTCTTTTCAAATGAGTCAGCTCTTCGCATCAGGTGGCCAAAGTATTGGAGTTTCAGCTTCAGCATCAGTCCTTCCAATGAATACCCAGGACTGATCTCCTTTAAGATGGACTGGTTGGATCTCCTTGCAGTCCAAGGAAGTCCCAAAACCATCTTTAAAGCCATTTCTAGTTGCGTTTTATTATAATCTGAAAAATTTTTTCCATATGATATTCTTTGAAATTTGTTGAGATTTGTCTTAAAGATAATAACATAATCTTCATTTGCAAATGTTCTATATGCTCTATAGCTTTGGCTTATAGTATTATAACTATGACAACTTCATCAGGTTTGCTAGTTATGCTATTCAAATTGTCCATATGCTCACTGAATTTTTTCTTTTGTAGATTAATCATTTACTGATGAACTCATGTTCAACTTTCTAACTATATAAAAAAAGGGTGGATGACACCATGAGACATATAGTCTTTCACATCAACCTGCTTGTAATAGAAAATATATGTGTGGGTGTATATATATGAATAAACATAGGAGTTTCTCAGATAAGATTTGGGATCCACTGAATCTAGGTGGGTCCAGGAAATAACTCAGAGAATGAGCTAAGTAATTACTAAACTCACAGTTTAAACAGTGTCTATCAGAGGAGTTCCCAACCTCTGCCCCGCTGCGTGGATTTCAGGACCATTACTCAGTCAAGCTACACCATGTTCCCAGGAAAAGACTCATAAAGCAAATGGATGCAGTGAGTTCCTGGACTACAAGAGAGATTTAGGTATGTGACTGCCACCTGAAATATTACTGGAACAAGACCGGCACTACTTTCTCCAAAGACCAATTTGTGGGGTTGTTGCCTCTCACAATCAAAGGCTTCCCAGGTTGTCCTAGTGCTAAAGAATCCACCTGCCAATACAGAAGACATAGGAGATGCAGGTTCAATCTCTGGGTCTAGACGATGCCCTGGAGTAGAAAATGGCAACCCACTCCACTATTCTCACCTGGAAAATTCCATGGACAGAGGAGCCTGGCAGATTACAGTCCACACAGTTACAAAGAGTCAGACTGAGTGACTGAGCACAGGCATACGCACAAAATCAGAGGCAGCTTGTAGTCTCTTCCATTCTGATGTCTTTCACTTTCCTCTCTGTTCTAATATGGCATTTGTAGAATGGAATCTGGTAGAATTGTACCAGCAGTGTTCTCCCAGCAACTAGCTCTCAGATTTGTGTCAGTCATGGCTGTTATCATGATGCCAGTGTTACAAAGTTACGATCAGTGATTTCTAGATTGGCTTAGTGATGAGGAAGAAAGGGGAAAAAGAGAAAAACCATAGTGGCATGCTGCTACCAGGAGAAGTTATAATGTTGATTTTCCTGTTTGAAGCAGTGCTGTTCCTTGGTCATGGTCTCAGGAAGGTGTAGGAATTAAATGTAAAATAAATACTCTGTAAAGGCTTCTCCTTACACAAGAGACCTTAAACAAAGACCTACAAACATGGCTTATTTTTTTGCATAATCTGGCCCTTGCTGACCTCTCCTGGACACCCCTGGCTTCTCAGCCCTAAATAGAGATGCTCCTGTCATCACCTGTCCCCCACCCCAGCCCATCCCATCTTACCAACTTCTACCATTCTGGAGATTTCAGCTCCAATATGATGTCACATATACTGTGAACAGACTCCTTGGAAAAGACCCTGATTCTAGGAAAGATTGAAGGCAGGAGGAGAAGGGGACAACAGAGGATGAGATGGTTGGATGGCATCACCGACTCAATGGTCATGAGTGTGAGCAAGCTCCAGAAGTTGATGATGGAGAGGGAAGCCTGGCGTGCTGCAGTCCACGGGGTCGCAAATAGTCGGACACAATTGAGCGACTGAACTGAACTGATGATGCCACAGTTGAAAGTCATACCAAGTAAGGTCCTTCTGCTTATATCCTTTTAGAACCCAAAGTTAATTTTCCTTCTTAGCTCTTGTTAAATATGACTGTTTGTTTAATACCTAGCAACTTCACAAGACCAGAAGCTCCACAAAGGACAGACATATTTACACTCTTGACCAATCTTTTCCCAGTGTCTAGATCAGTGCAGAATCTAACGACCACGGAATAAACACATAATTAGTGCAACTATTTCTTTGCCTGTAGGTATTTGATTTGTCTTTTTAGAATCTCAGGTTTGTATGTTTATTTTTAATAGAAAGTAGCACGAAATGGTGGAAAGACCACAGGTTATGGAACTAGACACATGAGTTGATATTGAACCACTAGATTTTATTTGTCTAGATTCAGATGAGAGAAATACCAGTAGTTGATAATCAGTTCTCATTCTCTTTGACCTTTTTGTTTTTAAAAAATACAGTTTATTTTTAAAGAGCCATATATGTACTTTTTTAAAAAATTTTATTTTATTTTTAAACTTTACATAATTGTATTAGTTTTGCCAAATATCAAAATGAATCCGCCACAGGTATACATGTGTTCCCCATCCTGAACCCTCCTCCCTCCTCCCTCCCAATACCATCCCTCTGGGTCGTCCCAGTGCACTAGCCCCAAGCATCCAGTATCGTGCATCGAACTTGGACTGGCAACTCGTTTCTTACATGATATTTTACATGTTTCCATGTCATTCTCCCAAATCTTCCCACCCTCTCCTTCTCCCACAGAGTCCATAAGACTGTTCTATACATCAGTGTCTCTTTTGCTGTCTCGTACACCGGGTTATTGTTACCATCTTTCTAAATTCCATATATATGCGTTAGTATACTATATTTATGTTTTTCCTTCTGGCTTACTTCACTCTGTATAATAGGCTCCAGTTTCATCCACCTCATTAGAACTGATTCAAATGTATTCTTTTTAATGGCTGAGTAATACTCCATTGTGTATATGTACCACAGCTTTCTTATCCATTCATCTGCTGATGGACATCTAGGTTGCTTCCATGTCCTGGCTATTATAAACAGTGCTGTGATGAACATTGGGGTACACGTGTCTCTTTCCCTTCTGGTTTCCTCAGTGTGTATGCCCAGCAGTGGGATTGCTGGATCATAAGGCAGTTCTATTTCCAGTTTTTTAAGGAATCTCCACACTGTTCTCCATAGTGGCTGTACTAGTTTGCATTCCCACCAACAGTGTAAGAGGGTTCCCTTTTCTCTACACCCTCTCCAGCATTTATTATTTGTAGACTTTTGGATCACAGCCATTCTGACTGGTGTGAAATGGTACCTCATAGTGGTTTTGATTTGCATTTCTCTGATAATGAGTGATGTTGAGCATCTTTTCATGTGTTTGTTTAAAGAGCCATATATGTACTTTTTTAAAGCATTCTGTTTTTTTAAAAGTCTTTATTGAATTTATTACAGTACTGCTTCTGTTTTATTTTTTTGTTTTTGTTGTTTTTGTTGTTGTTTTGCTTTGTTTTGTTTTTGCCCACAAGACTTGTGGCATCTAAATCCCTCAACCAGGGATGGAACCTGCATCGTCTGCATTGGAAGGTGACATCTTAACCACTGGACCACAAGGGAAGTCCCTGACCTTTTGACTGAGCATTCACTTTTACTTGAAATTATCCCCTTGGCTTTGTCGTCTCACTATCTTATATTCTCTTAAATATCTAACATTTCCTCAGTTTTCTTTCCTTTGTCCCCAGAATTCCATTCTGTGTTGTCTTTGCACTGGGCATCCTTTATACAGAGATCTCATTTTCCCTTGTAGTTTTAACATCCCTAATTTTCAACTGCCTCATTGATACCTTCATGAGAACACAATAAAAGGTATTGCAGTTAACCCCAGAACAATGCTCTATAGCTATTTGCCCATCACTTGTAATTCTGTATAGTTTGAAGCTTTAGGTAAACTTTTAGTGAATTACTTGTATTTTATTCCTAATTGCTATAGAAAATGTATTTTGCACAGTACTAATACAGGCTCACTTACTTTGTAACAAGGACAATTCCTGTGTGTTCAATATATAACATCTATTACAAAAATAAACATCTGATGTTTCGCTGAATTATCTCAGAGATCACAGATCTCTTCTAAATCATCCATTGGATTTTCTCAGGGTAAATACTCTTGAATCAGATAGTTAGACAACTTTTCAGGGCACTCAAATCCATAGGGAGGGAAGGATGTATTCTAAAAATAATTCCAATATAAGAAATGTCATCCGGACATATTTCTGTGTTATGGAAGACATCCCCAAACTTACTAAAACTCTCTGAAATGCAATAGCCTTTCTTGATGGGGAGGATAAAGAATTGACTGATAATGATCCAGCAAAAATCAAATATGCCATTCATCAAAGAGAAATGATTTTTATTTTGTTTGAGTAACTTCTGCTAAGTCAAGGCATTTTCTTTGATAAAAAATGTTAGTTACACTTTGAGCTTCACATTGCAAGCTTTGCAGTGAGCCAAAAGTTATAAGTAAATATGTTTTTAAGTTATTCTGTAGCCCTAGAGAGCAAGAAAGACAAAAACTAAACAGGCCACTGCTGTGGAGGGCACAGTTGGACACCTTAGGCACAGAGACTTGACATCCAAGGTACTCTGTGCTGTGCTGTGCTTAGTCACTCAGTTGTGTCCGACTCTTTGAGACTCTATGGACTGTAGTCCGCCAGGCTCCTCTGTCCATGGGGATTCTCCAGACAAGAATACTGGAGTGGGTTGCCATGCCCTCCTGCAGGTGATCTTCCCAATCGAGGTCTCCTGCATTGCAGGCGAATTTTTTTACCATCAGAGCACCACCAAAGCCCAAGAATACTGGAATGGGTAGCCCATCCCTTCTTCAGATGAACTTCCTGACCCAGGAATCGAACAGGGGTCTCCTGCATAGCAGGAGTATTCTTTACCAAGCTGAGCTACCAGGGAAGCCCCCAAGGTACCTGGCCCAACAATTTCCCCCTGTCGTCTCTAAGATCAGCTGCTACATGGAAATACCTGGAGACCAGGTAAATAAGAAGGCAAAATTTTTACTACGGCTCCTCTAAACACCTACACACCTAAAGTCATAAGACTAGATTTAAGCTAGACAAATACTAGAAAAACAGTTGTCTTCAAGGTTGAAACCTAACTTTTTTTCTAAATAGAAAAAAAAGAAAAAGAAGGAAAAGAAAAGAGAGAAAGAAATATTGAAAACAAGTTATACTTAATACTACCCCAAATCAGAAATCAGCTGTCCAACATAGTTACATACTGAGAACTTGGAAGCAAAGCCTCTGTGTAACTGTAAAGGAAGGTGCCTCCACTGAGATTCAACCACTTGACTTGTACACAAACCTTTTGGGCATTTATTCAAACCTATTTATTGTTATTTTATACCATATTAAATACGTTTTCATATTTGAAAGCTGAGCCAATATCAGTTTAAAATACAGACCTTAGGATAAAGTCAGGTCTCAGTTTCAAAAATGACGTAACTCATTTGAACCTATTTGACAGACAAAAGGAAAAACTACACCAAATCAGTCGTATCCCAAATAACACAGAACATGTGATATTAGGGAACAGACAGGGATCTTATCCTGAAACACAGGTGCTGAGGAAGCAATGTATGATAAACAGCATAACATATGATAAACAGGCCTGCCCATGATTAGGGAGGCCTGGTGTGCTGCAGTCCATGGGGTCGCAAAGAGTCGGGCACGACCGACTGACTGACTGAACTGAACTGCCCATCATAAGACACCAAGAAAAATTAAATGTAGAATCTTCTGTGAAAAAAGAGTGCAATTTAAAATTTTTATTTAAGATGAATGCAATTCGAAGTTTGGTGTTTAAAGAAGTCTTCAATAGGTCATAAGTTTGTCTGTGCTTTCCCAAGCACATCCTCTGCCCTCCGGTCTATAATGTTGGAGCCAGGGTTTCCCTTGCCATTTTACTTCTGATGAGCATCTGACAGTGGGAAGCAGTGGGAGACAGAATGGAAGAGGAAGGAAGAAGACAATTCTTCCTGTTTCCAGTGCCCATTAGCTTTGTTCAAGCAGCAACAATCATTGGTTGCAGCCTATTGATGCTCTTAGCACTCCTGGTGCCTGCCTCTGCTGGGTTCTTCCTCAATAACCAATTCACAAACTAGCACAATTAAGTGGCTGCTGTCCTGTTTCATTTGGGGATGACTTCTTGTGCAGCAATAGTAACCAGAACACCAGAGTCTTTTCTTTCTTCCCTTCTTTTTCTTCTTCCTTACCTTTTTCTCTCTTTTTGGCCACACCATGCATGGCATGTGGCGTGTGGTTTCCCAACCAGGGATCAGACACACAGTGCCTGCAGTAGAAGCATGGAGTCTTAACCACTGGACCACAAGGTAAGTCCCTCAGGACACCAGATCTTCAAAACTTGTCCTTCACAGAAGGTGCTCAAGTAATATTTTATTGAATAAAAGAATACATGCTGAGAAACTAGATGGCAGAATCTGGGGGCAGTACACCAATGGTATTCTCCACTTACTCCCAAAGTTTGCTTTACTTTGGCCCTAGAACGAAGAATCAATCCAGGAAACAGTTCAGAAGTCAAATTCCACTATACAAAGTAAGTTTTTTTTCTTTTCTTTTCTTTTTAATAAAGAGGAAGGCATTTGTCTTATCTTATGGCTGAGTATGCATACTTCTTAAATAATTCCCACATTTCTTATACTTTCTTATCCTATCACCTCAAATTTGCTTTTATTCTCCTCCATTCCCAAGACTAGGCTCGATTTTCATGCTATTTGAAGAATTTCTAGAAACTGGTGCTAATGAAGTGCTTATGCGATCTCATCATCCTGGAATTAGTAGTCTTCTGAAGGCTGATTATTAAACAAGCTTTCATTTTTAGTTGATTAGCATCAATATTCCAGATGAAACTCAGATTTTACATATTCACGTGAATAACAGCAGGGGGCACACCTAGCTCCCAGGTCTTGTTTTATAATATCTTTCTCCATCCAAAGAAACAAAAGGTCCCCGGAGAAATGGCTGATTGTTGGATTAAGGCAGGAAATGTATAAGATGAGTCTGGGTCATCTTACAGTTTCAGAAAGTAAACAACTGCTCAGAAGTTAAAAAGTCCAAACTGACGGAGGGATGTTGAAGGAAGATGAATGCAAAAGCAAAGAACTCCCAACAGGCACAGCTAGAGCAGTTTGAGCAGCAGAATAAATGCTGTAGTGCCTGTGTGCTTAGTCACTCAGTCATGTCCTGCTGTTTGCAACCCCATGGGCGATAGCCCGTCAGGCTCCTCTGTCCATGAAATTCTCCAAGCAAATACTGGAGCGGGTTGCCGTTTCCTCCTCTGGGGATCTTCCTGACCCTGGGGACTGAATCCACATCTCCTTTGTCTCTTGCATTACAGACAGATTCTTTACCACTGAGCCATCAGGGAAACCCCAAATAAAGTTGTATTGGATTATAATCAAAAAGTATAAAATAAATGTCCATGAATTCATACTTATTTAAATAAGTGGGTGGATAAATAAATAAATGGAGAGAATAGATGTTTCCTGTGCAGAGAAATTTCAAACACTAAGATAGATACCCCACCAACAAGCAATGTACTATACCTCCCGGTCCTTATGTGTGGTTTTCACAGAGCAATTTATTTCCAAGGAGGATAGTACAGAAAGAGATAGGAAAAAAAAAAAAAAGTAACTCGACAATGGTGAAAGAAATTAAAAAAATTAGTAAATAGAAAGAGATCCTATGTTCATGGATAGGAAGAATTAATACTGTTAAAATGGCAACACTACCAAAAGCTATCTATAATTTCAGTATGAACACTATCAAGCTTCCAGTGTCGTTTTCAACAGAAATGAAATAAATAAATAAATAAAAGCACTTCTAAAATGTATACCCTGAGCAGTAAAGAAATCCTGAGAAAGAAGAACAAAGGAGGAGGCATCACGTTTCCAGATTTCAAGCTATACTACAAAGTTATATTAATTAAAACAGTGTGGTACTGGCATAAAACCTGACAAATAGACCAATAGAACAGAATTGAATGCTTAGAAATAAACCCAAGTATGTAATCAACTAATATTTGATGAGAGAGCCAAGAATATTCAGTGGGAAATGACAGTCCTTCGATAAATGGGACTGGGAAAATTGGATATTCACATGTAAAAGAATGAACCTTAAAACCTGCCTTATACCACTTGTGAAAAGATAATCTACAGAATGGGAAGAAGTATTTGTAAACCATATTTCTGAATTGTAAACCATATTTGTAAACCATATATCTGATAAGTGATTAATATCCAAAATATATAAAGGGTTGACACAACTTAATAGCAAACAGCAACAACAAGAAAATGCCTAATTAAAGAATGAGCAAAGGACCTGAATAGACATTTTTACAAAGAAGATATACAAATGACTAACAGGTACATGAAAGAATGATGCTCAACATCACTAATTATTAGGGAAATGCAAATTAAAACCACAATAAGATATCACCTCCTGATTTTTAGAATGGCCATTATCTAAAAGACAAGAGATAATAAATGTTGAGATGGATATAGAGAAAATAGAGTCCTTGTACAGTTGGTGGGAATGTAAGTTGTGAAGCCACTGTGTAAGACAACATGGGTGTTCCTTAACAAATTAAAAATAGAGCTAGCATATGATCCAGCAATTCTACTTCTGGGAATATATCCAAAGGAAAGAAAAACATTGACTGGAAAAGATATGTGCACCCTCATATTTGCCACAATAGCTAAGACACAGAAATCATCTAAGTGTCCATCAATGAATGACTGGATAAAGAATATGTAATGTAATATTTTTCAGTCATTAAAAAAAATGAGAAAATCCTACTGTTTGTGACAATGCAAATTAACTTTGAGAACATTATGCTAAATGAAATAATTCAAAGGGACAGAGATGAATATTGGTATGTTAGGACTTTTATGTGAATCTTAAACAAAAACATAGAAAAAGATATCAGATTTGTGATTACCAGAGGTGTAGGGGTAGTGAAGAAAGGGAGGGTTGGAGAAGGTGGTCAAAAACTACAAATTTCCAGCTATAAGGTAAGTACTAAGGGTGTAATATACCACATGATAACTACAGTTAACACTCCTGACTGATACGTAGAAAAACTGTTAAGAGAATAGATCCTGAAGTTCCTATAACATAGAGAAAAAAGTCTTCTCTTTCCTCTTTCCTTTTTATTGTACTTACATGAGTTAGTGGATGCTAACTAAGTCTACTGAGAGAACATTTAATAATACATGCAAATCAAGCCATCATTCTGTACACAGGAACTTTAGGCAGGGATATATCTCAATTGTTTCTCAATAAAACTGGAAGAGAAAAAGAATAACTTTAGAACAAAGAAACTGGCATCCACTACTTGTGTGTGTGTGTGTCACTCAGTCGTGTCCAACTCTTTGCGACCACATGGACTGTAGCCCGCCAGTGTCCTCTGTCCATGGAATTTTCCAGACAAGAATACTGGAGTGGGTTGTCACTTCCTTCTCCAGGGGATCTTCCCAATCTAGGGATCGAACCTGGGTCTCCTGCATTGCAGGTGGATGCTTTACCATCTGCGCTATGAGGGAAGTCCAGTTGGTCAAGATTAATTTAACATCAGCATCATATTCACATGATACTTTGTACCCTCAACATGATATGATGAGAAGGACACTTTATCTCCACCATCTTTCCAGGAATTAGTCCAGCCTGTTGGAGACTGGACTATTCAATACAATGAATATCCAGCATGAGATCCTGGAATAGTAAAAGGAGATGAGGGAAAAGCTGAGGATGTCTGAATTAAGCATTTTCCATAATTAATAAAAATGTATCAATATCAGCTCATTAATTGTGACAGAGGCAGCATACCAATAAAATATCATAACCATAATGGAAAACAGGTTGGAGTCAATGGGACTTGTTTGTACTACCATCATAATAATTTTGTAACTCTAAAACTGTTCTGAAATAAAAAAGCTTATTTTAAAAAGGGTTCAAATAAAAAGATGTTGACAAAAGTTTTGATAACATAAAAAATAAATGTTGACAAAACTCAAAAGAGTATCTTCACCATGTGCACAGCTGTCTTGCTGACTGTCTTCTCGATGACTAGGTTTGCGAGTTGAGAATCTATATGTGTCTACTCAGCAAGGGTAACATTAAAATCCTGCCAGGTTTGGTGATGAATAGTCTGGAGGCTGCCATAGCTAGCCTGTTCCAAGAATTTAGAAAAAGGAACTTAGTTATCTGCCCACTCTTCTTCATTAAGTTTAATTTATGGACCGTGGGTTTCAGTAAAGTGAAATTTTGAAAACAACAGCAAATTGTTCTACAGGAAAGGGATGACATGGGGCTTCAGCCCACGATGCTCAGAAACAAAGGGGAAATACAATTACTGAAAGAGAATAAGGGCATTGCATTGTTGAGAAGGCCCAGCACAGAATAAATACACCTAACTATCCCCACCTCTTCCCACTTAGTCCAGTCCAAAGAGTAACCTCAAATGTACTAGACTTTAATGCTTGCATTAAGCTTTGTAAAACAAACAGCAACTAAAAAAAAAAAAAAAGGTTAAAGGAGAAACGTATCATGCAGTTGCAAGAATTCAAATAATTTTTCGATTGTAATATTTAAAATAAACTCCATAAAGAAAGCATAGTAAGTACTAACAGGAAAAGTGTATGCCCCTTTCCAGAAGTGACCTTGAAGACCATCTTTGTATCACTTGAGCCATATGTCTCTATTAGAGGACTGGAAAAATAAATGAAGACCTCATAACTGAGGAGGGGTGAAAGTCATCATTCAGTGTGACATTTTCATCATGGAGCTTTATGGCTTTACACTTACTCAGGTCGATTTGCTTAAAAGTAGGGTCCTGAAAATGAATCCAAGTGAACGATCAACTTATTCAACAAATTATTAAATTTATTAAATTTAACAAGTAATTTAATTAATTATGTAACAGTGGTCATGTATGGATGTGAGAGTTGGACTATGAAGAAAGCTAGCGCCAAAGAATTGATGCTTTTGAACTGTGGTGTTGGAGAAGACTCTTGAGAGTCCCTTGGACTGCAAGGAGATCCAACCAGTCCATTCTGAAGATCAGCCCTGGGATTTCTTTGGAAGGAATGATGCTAATGCTGAAACTCCAGTACTTTGGCCACCTCATACGAAGAGTTGACTCACTGGAAAAGACTCTGATGCTGGGAGGGATTGGGGGCAGGAGGAGAAGGGGACAACAGAGGATGAGATGGCTGGATGGCATCACTGACTCGATGGACGTGAGTCTGAGTGAACTCCGGGAGTTGGTGATGGACAGGGAGGCCTGGTGTGCTGCGATTCATAGGGTCGCAAAGAGTCGGACATGACTGCGCGACTGAACTGAACTAAACTGAACTAAACAGTTAAATATTTAATAGTTAATTTAGCAGTTAACTATTCAATAAACTATTTTTCAAAGTTTTCCTTTAACTTGAACCTTTTCCCCTGACTTCCGCAATCCTTTCCAGCAATGCTCACTTGCATCTGCTTCTACTCCAGCCTATTAATTTTTATGAAGGTGGTGGGATTTTCCTTTAATCACTGGCACAGAAAAAGTTATGGCATAGTGCCAGATCCTATAGAAGTGTAAAGTTTCTAATAACCTCTTGGGCTAAGGTAAGTACAGAATCGAAGGCAGTGGCAGGACTTAAATCCACAAAATAAGGAGACTAATAAGCACAAAAGGAAAGGCTTTCCATTGACAAACAAAACGGCAGGAACAGGAACAAGAGACAATGCTGAGGCAAATGCTGGATAGGGGCTGTATGTGAGTGTGTGTGTGTGTGAGTGTGTGTGTGTGTGTGTGCACGTGTGTGCACACGCGCGTGTATATGCTTAGTCACTCAGTTGCGTCTGATTCTTTGCAACGCCACGGACTGTTCCTTGCCAGGCTCTTCTGTCCACGGAATTTTCCAGGCAAGCACACTGAAGCAGGTTACCATGTCCTACCTCAAGGGATCATCTCAACTCAGGGATTGAACTCACGTCTCTTGGGTCTCCTGCATTGGCAGGGGGATTCTTTCCCACTGCACCACTTGGGAAGCCCCAGATAAGGGCTGAAACAATATCAAAACTTTGAAATACTCTCAATAACTGGCAAATAGGATTAAAAAAACCCTGATCTATTGGCGAAATGACTTTTTGCAAATTGACCACTGAGTTCTCTTTTGACAACATTATGCAGTCTCATCATGACACAAAACAGGACTCTCTGGGCTTTACCGAGAAGACATAAGAATTCATTGGGAAATAAATGTTCAAACTGCCATGCACATAATCCTATTTCTGACTTTTCTTCCAAGCTTACCGTATGCCTTGAGTAAGAGCCCAGAGTTGGTGAGTTTCAACATTTCTACCAATTTAAGGAAAGAAGAGGAGAGAGAGGACATTTTCTCAACTTCTGAGTAATATCACCTGACATATAATTAGTGCCTGCTTTTGTTGCTCAAAATGAACCCACTCTGACCCCAGAAACCTCTTTAAAATAATAATGGGACTAATTAGTTACCTATTTTGTTTATAGTCGGGTGTATATATCAATCTCAACCTCCCAATTTATCCCTCCTCCCCTTTTACCCCCTGGTAAACATAAGTGTGTTTTCTGTATCTGAGACTCTACTTCTGTTTTGTAAATAAGTTCACTTGTATTTTTTCAGATTCCACATATAAGCGATATCATGATATTTGTCTTTTTCTATCTGAGTTACGTCACTCATTATTATAATCTCTAGACCCATCCATGTTGCTACAAATGCCATTCTTTTGTTCCTTTTATGGCTGAGTAATATTCCATGGTATATATGTACATCTTCTTTACCCATTCCTCTGTTGATGGACATTTTCATTGCTTCTGTGTCCTGGCTATTGTGAGTAGCACTGCAGTGAACACTGGGGTGCATGTATCTTTTCAAATTATGAAGAAAACTAATAAGGACCTGCTGTATAGCACAGGGAACTCTACTCCTCAATAACAGCCTAGATGGGAAAAGAATCTAAAATAAGAGTCAACATGTATAACTGATTCACTGTGCTATAGCCCTGAAAATAACACAGCATTGTAAATCAACTATACTCCAGTAAAATATTTTTTAAAAAGAATAATGAGATTCTTTAGTTATAAAATCATCCAGGAACTGATAAAGACAGTGAAGGATATGTTAGGAATTTATGTATCACCATCCATACATGTTATAGGCTAAATTCCCACATTTTTAGAATAGTAACATGAAGTCTTATCTTGTTCTACCAACAGGATTCTGTTGGAAAGGAGAAAAGGCTGGAAGGAGATGAGGCAGAAGCAAAAAGAGGGGATGGAAGGACGTTGTGTTCCACTCTTGATACGGCCAGTGGGAGCCCAGCGTTGTGGCCGTGACAAGACATTTTCCCACTTTTTCCCACACTAGTCTCCCCCAGGAATAACCTCATCACTGTTTCCTAAACACACTGTCCTTCATCGGATCTCTCACCACAATTGCCTTTTCATTCTAACTTTCTGAATTCCATCTATTTTCAGGGTCCAGTTGAATGGTCCCTTTCCAAGCATTTCCCACCCAGTCTGGTATCGTCTTCTCTACCCCTTCCATAAAGTGGGTTTAGGAAAGAAACTCGTCTGAATTTTGACCCCGTTTAGTCTGCACAGGGGCTTCCCCAGTGGTTCAGTAGTCAAGGATTCGCCTGCAATGCAGAAACGCAGGAGGCACAGGTTCCATCTCTGGGTCGGGAAGATCCCCTGAAGAGGAAATGGCAACCCACCCCAGTATTCATGCCTGGAAAATTCCATGGACAGAGGAGCCTCACATGCTATAGTCTATGAGGTCGCAAAGAGTTAGACGCAGCTGAAGCGACTGAGCACGCACAGTCTGCATAACTTACTTGGAAACTGAGGAGCAACAAATGGACGGGACGTGATGCTTTTCTGTGTGTGTTATATAGACGTTCACTAAAGTACAATGTCTTGCAAGCCCGTTATGTTTCAACATAAAGGCTGGTTTATGTTGTGAACCACCCTTACAGCTGTGCTGGACGCATGCACACCTGCTCTGTGAACCCCTGCTGGGTGAACGTATAGGTTAATGAATAAAGGAACGCGTGAAAGGGTGCCCTGAGCCAACAGTTGCACATAAATGCAGGAAGCACGAGGATGCACAGCAAAGAATCTGAGCAGGAGCTTTCCCCTGGCCCAGCATGCTCCTTCCCACAGAGTTCTCAGCTTTCTTTAGAGACCTAAACTCAGGGTGTGGGGGGGTTCCCTGGTGACCAGTAGTTAAGAGTCCACCTGCCAGTGCAGGGGACATGGATGTGATCCCTGATCCGGGGAGGTCCCATGTGCTGCAGAGCAACTAAGCAACTAAGGTCATAACTACTGATCCCCTGGTGCTAAAGCCCGTGCTCTGCAACAGGAGAAACCACCGCAGTGAGAACCCAATGAAGCACCGTAATGAAGGGGAGACCCTGTGCACCACAATTAGAGAAAGCTCACATGCAGCAAAGAAGACCCAGCATCGCCATAAATAAATAGAATTAAAAAAAATTAATGTATTTGAAAAACTCAGTTGTTTCGAACTTGTCATGGCAGAGAAAGTGAGAGGACTTCAAAGGAAATATGAATGATTCCATAAACATGGATCCTCACATTAACAGCCCTTTATGGACAATAAAAAGTCACCGGAGGTAAATCTAAAATAAATTTCCTTTCCCAGAGCCCAAGAGAAAAATAACTCTTGAACATCTTTATTTAATTAAGTCTACATTCCTAGGAATGAGGAGCTCAAACGACTTCATTTCCTGTTTATGTAAAAATTTTTTGTCACTGGAAGCAGGGAAAAATATTCATCTTGTTGACCTTCTCATAAAGGTATCACCCACTCACCAATGGCCTATTCTTTCAAAGTATAATTCGTTAATGTCACCACCGGTCACCCAAAGATCAGATAAGGCAAATCTCAGGTTTTCTCTGTGTCCTGCAGTTTCACAAGGGGGAAGATTTCACTTGCCTGATATTTCATCTTGTTCCGTGTCTAAGGGTTTTGGAAAACACACTGTGAAGTTCCACCTGGCGTCTGTGTGAGTGATCCCTGGACTTGGACAGGTTCAGTCTATTTGTTTTACTTTTTCGTCACACCCTGTGGCATTCAGGATCTTAGTTCCCTGACCTCACCCACCTGCATTGGGAGGGGGAGTCTTAACCCCTGAAATGCCAGGGAAGTCCCTGGACAGGTTCAGTTTTCTGAAGCAAATCTGCCTGCCCTGTTAGTGACCTTCTTTGTTGTAAACTGAACCAAGATTAATAACTATTTACATGGCATTTGTTCATTGCCCGCTTTCAGCTGGTAAATGCCAGAACTGTGCATTTGTTCAAACTATACTCTTGTTCTGCCAACGCACTGCAGAGATAGTATCATCCAGAGCTGGCTGTTGTTCCCCCTGACTCCATCCTTCAGAGGACGGGACAGAATGTAATTCGAGTAATTTGCTCAAGACAGGACATTTATAACATGCATCCTTCTGCTTTCTGTGCCCAGAGAGATTACACACTATTTTACCAACATTGTATTTTTGAAGGAATTTGTCTTATCTGTTTTGTTTGGAAATAACTTTATACTTACTCCATGTTTATCATTCTCTCCCTCTTAATGTGTGTATGTAAATTCTTTTTTCAGCCATTTGAGAGTACGTTGCAAAAACAATGCCCTTTTCCCTCATGCTGTATTTCCTAAAAACAAGAGCATTCTCTTATAAATCTAGAGTATGTACAGTTTTCCAAATCAGAAAATTTACATCAGTACATTTATGTTATGTAAACTTCAGGCCTTCGGCAAGTTTTGTCATTTGTCTTACTACTTTATAGCACAAGGATTTTATACTTTTTCTCTGGTCCAGGAGTCAAGGCACGATTAATGTTGCTTTTGATTTCAGTTCAGTTCAGTCGCTCAGCTGTGTCTGACTCTTTGTGACCCCATGGACTGCAGCACTCCAGGCTTCCCTGTCCAGCACCAACTCTAGGGGCTTGCTCAGACTCATGTCCATCAAGTCTGTGATGCCATCCAACCATTTCATTCTCTGCTATCCCCTTCTCTTCCCACCTTCAACCTTTCCCAGCATCAGGGTCTTTTCAAATGAGTCAGCTCTTCGCATCAGGTGGCCAAAGTATTGGAGTTTCAGCTTCAGCATTAGTCCTTCCAAAGAATATTCAGGACTGATTTTCTTTAGGATTGACTGGGTTGATCTCCTTGCAGTTCAAGGGACTCTTAAGAGTCTTCTCCAGCACCACAGTTCAAAAACATCAGTTTTTCAGAGCTCAGATTTCTTTATGGTCCAACTCTCACATCCATACATGACTACTGAAAAAACCATAACTTTGACTAGACAGACCTTTGTTGGCAAAGTAATGCCTCTGCTTTTTAATATGATGTCTAGGTTGGTCATAGTTTTTCTTCCAAGGAACAAGTGCCTTTTAATTTCATAGCTGCAGTTACCATCTGCAGTGATTTTGGAACCAATAAAAATAAAATCTGTCACTGCTTCCATTGTTTCCCCATCTATTTGCCATGAAGTGATGGGACCAGATGCCATAATCTTAGTTTCCTGAATGTTGAGTTTTAAGCCAGCTTTTTCACTCTCCTCTTTCACTTTCATCAAGAGGCTCTTCAGTTCTTCTTAGCTTTCTTCCATAAGGGTGGTGTCATCTGCATATCTGAGGTTATTGATATTTCTCTTGGCAATCTTGATTCCAGCTTTAATTCATCCAGCCAGGAATTTCTCATGATGTACTCTGCATATAAGTTAAATAATCAGGGTGACAATATACAGCCTTGATATACTACTTTCCCAATTTGGAACCAGTTCATTGTTCCATGTCTGGTTCTAACTATTGTTTTTTAACCTGTATATAGATTTCTCAGGAGGCAGGTAAGGTGGTCTGGTATTCCCATCTCTTTAAGAATTTTCAAACTAGATTTAGGAAATGCTTTGGTTTACTTGTGTCTTTATGCTCTATAATTCAAAATAGTTCCTAGCTTCTCATGGTCTTTCATGACTCTAATAGTTTTGAAGAGTAGTGGCTATTTATTTGAAGAATACTCCTTAATTGGGAATTTTCTGAAGCCTCTCTATGTTTAGATTGACAGAACACCCATCAGGAGGTATCTGCTGCTGCTAAGTCACTTTAGTCGTGTCCGTCTCTGTGCGACCCCATAGACGGCAGCCCACCAGGCTCCCCCATCCCTGGGATTATCCAGGCAAGAACACTGGAGTGGGTTCCCACTTCCTTCTCCAATGCATGAAAGTGAAAAGTGAAAGTGAAGTCGCTCAGCTGTGTCCGACTCTTAGCAACCCCATGGACTGCAGCCTACCAGGCTCCTCCATCCATGGGATTCTCCAGGCAAGAATACTGGAGTGGGGTGCCATTGCCTTCTCCAATCAGGAGGTATCTACTTGTCTCATTAATGGTGATGCGAATTTCATTCACTTTGTTAAGGTTTCTCATCAAATTTTCACCCACTGGTTTAGTATCCACTGATGATTCTTGACTAAAACAATTATTACCATGGTGTCAAATAGGGGTTTTCTGACTTTATCATGCCATCTATATTTGTTATTTGCCTTTCTACTTTTGAAAAGGACTTTCCCATAGACCTGGAACTATCACACCATTGTTAATAAGCTATGCTCCAATAAAAAATAAAGAGTTAAAAAAAAGGTTTTCCCCTCGTTTCTTTTTTTTTTCCTCTTGTTTCTTTATTACCAGTGTATGTATTAATATTCATATTTAATATGGATTTGTGACTTCCCATTTTGCGTGTCAAAACCGAATTATTGTTTGACACCCAAATTATGTCAGTTTTGGTTGGAAACTGTCTAAGCAGGCTCCTGCGTCCTTCTGATAATCCCATTATTCTTTGAGCACTTCCTACTTTTTGATATTGTCGACTTAAAAATTAGTCACAGCCTCAAAGTAGAGAGTGTGTTATTGGGTGGGAAAATCTTAGGACTTAGGTAGCCCTGAGATACTGCTCTGAGGAGGTGGGAGAGGGAGTCATATTATATGTGTATGCTCAGTCGTGTCTGATTCTTTGCGACCCCATGGACTGTAGCCCACCAGGCTCCTCTGTCCATGGGGATTCTCCAGGCAAGAATACTGGAGTGGGTTGCCATGCCCTCCTCCAGGGGATCTTCCCAAGCCAGGGATCTAACCCATTTCTCCCCCATTGCTGGCAGATTCTTTACCATCTGAGCCACCAGGGAAGCCCAGGCTATATACAAGTTTGCAACAAAGTGGGCAGGCAGTCTGAACATCAAGTGTTAGACACCCAGTCGTGTCTGACTCTCTTGCAACCTCATGGATTGTAGCCCGCCAGGCTCCTCTGTCCATGGGATTCTCCAGGCCAGAATACTGGAGTGGGTTGCCGTTTCAGTAGAGGATCCTCACAGCCCAGGTATCGAAAGTGGGTTTTATCACACTGCAGGCAAACTCATTACCATTTGAGCCACCAGGGACATCAGAAATTATTTTATGTAAGGAAAACCAGATATCAAGTTAAGGAATTTAGTGTTCTTCTATGTATGGGAAAATACAAGAGTCTGGGATTATTGAAGTCATTCTTTTCATATGCATCTTAGCTATCTGGGGCCAGCATCCTGTTTTTTGATTTCTCACATACTCCCCCACCCCAAGCTCTTCAGCAATCACCATGGAGTCAGGTGGTGTGGGGGGAGAGTGGCATCTGCCAGATCACAGGTACTGTTTTCCCTTTGAGGAGGCTCCATTCATTTTTGGATACATAAAATCTCTGATGTCTGTTACATCCTCATTCTCTGATATGGCAGGAGATTCCATTTCACAGTTTAAAATACCAAACTTATTAAAGATAAGTTTGAAATATATTTTTATACCAAAAAGTAAGGAGGTGCTCAAAGAAGAATGGGATGTATTAGAAGGACACAGGATCCTGCTTGAACAGGTTCCAAGGGGCCTTAGGGGTTTCTCAGGTGGCCCAGTGGTAAAGAATCCACCTGTCAATGTGGGAGATGCAAGAGATGCAATTTTGATTTCTGGGTCAGGAAGATCCCCTGAAGAAGGGAATGGCAACCCACTCCAATATTCTTGCCTGGAAAATTCCATAGACAGAAGGAAACTGATGGGCTGCAATCCATGAGGCTGCTAAGAGTCGAACATGACTGAGCGACTGCACACACAATGCAACATAAGGGAACTTGATGTTTTTATTAGTAAGCAGTACTTAAAATCCAAGATCTGGAGCTAAATGTGCTAATTGGCAATGTAACTGTTCTAAGAAGCTCTCAGTGGACAGAGTTAAGAAAGATGTATGTGTGTGTATACACAAATTTTCATTATATTTATTTAAAAATCTATGCATTACGCTTCAAAAACTGAGTTCTAACCAATAACCTCATTTTCAATCCAAGATATGAGTTCTCTAAATGAAAGTCCTAAAGAATCCCAAGCAAGATAAATGAAACGTTCATTTTTAAAATGTTCAATTCAATTAATATCAATTAGAATTTTTCAGCACATGAATTAGAAACTCAAAATGGAATTTGATACAATGCCTGGAAAAATAAGAATATAATTAGATTTAAAAAAGAAGTTATTTGGGCTTGAAGTTCCATACCCAGGAAAGATATGTACTTTAAGGTTAATAATATGAATAAATCTTTGGCAACTGTGATCAAAAGAGAGGCAAAAATCATGAATAAAAGGGGAATTTTCATGGAACTTGGGACACTATTTCTAAAATTCAAGTGAAAGAGAAATGTGTAAGGATAATTAAGACAGCTTTGAAAAAAAGAGAGAGAGAGAGAGGATTTCTTGTCCTAACAAATATCATGATGTATTATAAGCTTTTAAATATCAAAGCAGTGTGTCAGTTGAACAAATAAACACAAATAGGACAATAGAAAAAAATATCAGAGTCCAGAAGCAGCAATTATGTATACAAGGGAATTTCTTACATGATAAATGCTGTCTTTATATTGAAGAGAAATGCTAAGACATTAGATGGTATTGTAAAAACTAGTCACACATCTGGGAAAATATTAATCAGTAGTTTTCAACATTCACAGAAATACATTTTATATGGATTTTAGACCTTCATGTAAGAAAGTATGCAAATACAAGAAAAAAATGTGAAATAATATATTTACCAACATAGGGCATGGTTGTCCTTAAATTGGGTACATAAAGCAATTGATGTAATGAAAACTATTGAGTTCAATAAAACTTCAAATTTTGTAAGATAAAACACAAGGCAAAAATAAAAGAATTATAAGTCATAGACTATAGGAAATATTGGTTGTAGTACTGTAATAAAAATTATTTTCTCACAAATACAAAAATCAAATAAACAATGTGTAATTCGTAGGAAAACTAGTAATCTATATTAAGAAGAAATTCAAAAGGAGAAAAAAACATAAATGGTCATTAAACATAAAAACAACAACAAAAAAATGTTTAGCCTCTCTAGTAATCAAGAAAAAATGCAAATGAAAATAGAAATGAACATTTTCTGTCCAACAGTATGGCTACACATGAAGTTTGATAATATTGGGTTGACTAAAAATTTTGTTTGGGTTTCCCCATAAGATGTTATGAAAAACTCAAACTTTTTGACCAAACCAGCAGAACATATTGGCAGATCCATGGAAACTGGTTGCCATAGGTGGGACATTGCCATGGCCTTTCTACTGAAAATTTAACAGTATTAAAAGAAAAAAAATGTACATCTTAAGTGTCAGCAATTTCACTTTCAAGAGAATTATTTGCAATGTTCTGATAACATATACAGCGATATCAGTTGCAGATTTATTGTTGTGAGGAAATATTAGAAAAATCCAGTGTCCATCAATATGGGAATTGCTATCAAACACTATATACAGTTAACATGTATCTGTAAGGTATATTGTTTAGTGAAAAACAAAAGCAGATTTCAGAGTGAAATATATAATAATCTACTTCAAGAAGAATTTAACCAATACAAATTTTATGGATCGAACCGATACATGTCAATATACAGAAACTTTTTTAAAGAATACATCTCACACAGTTATAAAACCTGGGAATGGATTAAGGTGTGCATGTGTGTGCCTAGTCGCTCAGCTGTGTCTGACTTTTTGCGACCCTGTGGACTGAAGCCCGCTAGGCTCCTCTGTCCATGGGAATCTCCAGACAAGAATACTGGAATGGGTTGCCATTCCCTCTCCAGATCATCTTCCCAACCCAGGGATTGAACTCAGGTCTCTTGCATTGCAGGTGGATTCTCTATCATCTGAGCCACCAGGGAATCCCCATATATTAAAATATCATAAAGTTTCATTTACCATGTAGCAGATCTTAGTGAAGGTCTGCATTCAAGAAGAAATGAGGGATGGCATCACCCGTAAGAAACTCATACCTCAGTTTAAATGTATTGGTTTTACAGGCTCTCTTGTATTTTTGAGTCCCACACAAGATTCCCCTCCACCACCATCAACTTTCCAAGAATTATTTTGAAATCCATAAGGTTTTTAAAAAGCAAAACCAACAACAAACAATATATGTTGCATATGATTTATTTTCCTTATCCAGATGTTGACAACTTTCCTTTTCCCATCAGAGCTTAAGCTCCACAATGAAGACAGAGACTTTTTTATTTTCACCAATTTATTCCCAAAGCCTAGAAGACAGACAGGTGCACTCATAAAAGTTTGTCTCCCATTTATGAATTTCAAAAGAGATAACCTTGATAAATCATTATCATTATAGTGATAGTCCATATTATTAGTGACCCTGCATCTCTGAGAGATGACAGAATTTCTTTTGTACCCATTTTTTCAGATCATCTGGCTTTCCAAGAACAGCTGGAAATGCCACTTCTCTCAAGAAATCAGTGATAAATCTGTGTCATGGAAAAGAAGGTCCCTTCACATGCATTTCAGGTGCTGTCACTGCCTCTTGTTGAAGGGTTGTTGAGGGCCAGATAAGGCCCATCAGGGGTTACTGGTAGAACAACAAGGAGTCCATAATACATATTTGAAGCCAATCCCAACACACCTTTTGAAAAGAGAAGAGATAATAAAACCAGATATGCAATTTGAAAGCAAGGGCAGTCAGAGTAAATAAAGTAAAATATATACATAAAGAGAAATTTTGATATCCATTTGAAAAAAAAAGATGGTCCCAGTATAATATTCCTTCAGAAAGACATATAAGAACATGATATTTAATACAGATAAAAGCATCCTGACATTTGTTCAAGGGAAAAAACACTGCAGTTTCTTTAATATTTATCTATTGATGACAGGGACACATAGATGCAGCCAGACACTCCATATTTAATGGAGCTTGGCACTGTTCTGAAAGTTAACAACTTAATTGACAAAGCTCTAAAATGATTTTTGTTTGAATTTTATGGTCAAGAGACTCATCTGCTTGGACTAAAGGAGACTGTGTCTATTCAGTTTTTTTGTTGATTTTAAATTTTATATTGGAGAAGGGAAAGGCTACCCACTCCAGTATCCTTGCCTGGAGAATTCCATGGACAGAGGAACCTGGTGGGCTACAGTTCATGGGGTTGCGGCGTCTGACTGAGTGACTAACATTTTCACAATAGATTCACAAGGTTGTGTTAGCTTCAGGTGTACAGCAGAGTTACTCAGTTATACACATACATATATCTATTCTTTTTAAAATTCTTCTCCCATATAGATTTTTACGGAATACTGAGTGGAGTTCCCTGTGCTATAGAGTAGGTCCTTGTTGATTACCTGTTTTATTTATGTGTTGTTATCATTGTTTTTCAATCACTCAGTCTTGTCTGACTCTTTTGTAACCCCATGGACTGCAGCCTGCCAGGTTCCTCTGTCCATAGGATTTTCCAGGCAAGAATACTGGAGTGGGTTGCCATTTCCTTCTTCAGGGGATCTTCCCCACCCAGAGATCAAACCTGAGTGTCCTGCACTGCCGGTTGTCTCCTGCATTGCAGGTGGATTCTGTATCCTGAGTCACCAGGGAAGACTAAGGTTTAATATATAATAATGTGTATATGTTAATCCTCGACTATCTGTTTGTTTTAAATTAACCCTTGTATGATCCAGCTGTTTCTGGGAAAGAAGTGGAACCAAAACCAAAAAAACTTCTTAGTACCTAAAGAGGGTGGAATTCCCTAAGCTTTTTTCATCATCAGTCAGAGAGAATAATGAAAACAAAACTTTTAGAGGACCGCAGAGGACAAAGGTGAAGGGAGCCCAAGCTCTCCCTGGAACCTAATTAAGGAACATTCCAAACATTCCATACTCCCCAGATAGGGGACCTCTAAATATATTCTCCCCTTGGCATTTAGGAATTTCTGCAGACCTCTGCCAACTATGTGTTTCCCATTTTTCCTCTCTCAGAAAAGCAGAACTTAGTCTGATTTCCTGCTCCTCTTCTTCTCCTGTATATTGGCTGCATGTGTTAAGAAAGGTCGGGTGGGTTTGCTTTCTGCCTCCTAAATCTCTGCATCAAGAAGTCCCCAATTTGGACCAGAGGATTTACTGGCTTGATCTCCTTGCTGTCCAAGGGACTCTCAAGAATCTTCTCAGTTCAGTTCAGTCCCTCAGTCGTGTCTGAGTCTTTGCAACCCCATGGACTGCAGCACACTAAGCTTCCCTGTCCATCACCAACTCCCAGAATTGCTCAAACTCATGTCCATCAAGTAGGTGATGCCATCCAACCATCTCATTCTCTGTTGTCCCCTTCTCCTCCTGCTTAAAATGTTTCCCAGCATCAGGGTCTTTCCCAATAAGTCAGTTCTTCGCATCAGGTGGCCAAAATATTGGAGCTTCAACTTCAACATCAGTCCTTTCAGAGAATATTCAAGAATCTTCTACAGCACCGTAATTTCAGAGCATCAATTCCTTGGTGTTCAGTCCTCTTTATGGTCCAGCTCTCACACCTGTACATGACTACTGGGAAAACCATAGCTTTGACTGTAAGGACCTCTGTTGGCAAAGTGATGTCTCTGCTTTTTAATACACTGTCTAGGTTGTCATAGCTTTCCTCCCAAGGAGAAAACATCTTTGAATTTCATGGCTGCAGTCACCATCTGCAATGATTTTGGAAACCAAGAAAATAAAATTTTGCCACTACTTCCAGTTTTTCCCCATCTATTTGCCATAAAGTGATGGGACAGTATGCCATGATCTTAGTTTTATGAGTGCTGAGTTTCAAGCCAGCCTTTTCTCTCCTCTTTCACTCTCATCAAGAGGCTCTATAGTTCCTTTTCACCTTCTGCCATTAGAGTGGTATCATCTTCATGTCTCAGGTTGTTGATATTTCTCCTGTCAATCTTGATTCCAGCTTGTGATTCATATAACCTGGCATTTCACATGATATACTCTGCACAGAAAGTAAATGAGAAATTAAATTAAATATACAGCCTTGACTTACTCCTTTCCCAATTCTGAACCAGTCAATTGTTCCATGTCCAGTTCTAACTGCTGCTTCTTGACCTGCATACAAGTTTCTCAGGAGACAGGTAAGATGGTCTGGTATTCCCATGTCTTTAAGAATTTTCCACATTTGGTTGTATCCATACAGTCAAAGGCTTTAGCATAGTCAACGAAGCAGAAGTAGATATTTTTCTGGAATTTCCTTGCTTTCTCTATGATCCAGCTAGTGTTGACAATTTGATCTCTGGTTCCTCTGCCTTTTCTAAACCCAGCTTGTACGTCTAGAAGTTCTTGGTTCACATACTGCTAAAGCCTAGCTTGAAGGATTTTGAGTATAATCTTACTAGCATGTGAAATTAGTGCAATTGTACCGTGTTTTGAACATTCTTTGGCATTTCCTTCTTTGGGATTGGAATGAAAACTGGCTTTTTCCAGTTCTGTGGCCACTGCTGAGTTTTCCAAATTTGCTGAAGTATTGAGTGCAGCATTTAACAGTATCATCTTTCAGGATTTGAAATAGCTCAGCTCGAATTCCATCATGTCCACTAGCTTTGTCTGTATAATACCTCCTAAGGACCACTTGACTTCACACTCCAGGATGCCCAGCTCTAGCTGGGTGACCATACCATTGTGGTTAGCTGGGGCATTAAGACTTTTTTCGCATAGCTCTTCTGTGTATTCTTACCACCTTTTCTTAATCTCTTCTGCTTCTGTTAGATCCTTATTGTTCCTGTTCTTTATCATGCCCATCCTTGCATGAAATATTCCCTTGATATCTCCAATTTTCATAAAGTGATCTCTAGTCTTTCCCATTCTGTTGCTTTCCTCTTTTTCCCTTTCATGGATCATAATCTTGCCATTGCAGAGGGCTTGCATAATTGAATGTTACCTTTATGGCTATTTTATTTGATTAATTAATTTATTGAATATTTACTCTTGCCAGTGTCAGGTTGTAGTTGCTGCATGCAGGCTTACCTCTAGTTGTGTTCGTAGACTCTAGCTGTGGCATGCCAGGGTGCACTGTGGCGTGTGGGATCTTAGTTCCCTGACCAGGGATCAAACAGGTGTCCCCTGCATTGGAAACCAGATTCTTAACCGCTGGATTACCAGGGAAGTCCCTATAGTTACTTTTTCTTTTTTTTAAGAGACGATCAGAGAGATGTCTTGGGCTTCCCAGGTGGTACTAGTGGTTAAGAATCCACCTATCAATGCAGGAGGTATAAGAGATGAGAGTTCCATCCCAGAATTGGAAAGATCCCCTGGAGCAGGACATAGCAACCCACTCCAGTATTCTCGCCTGGAGAATCCCATGGACAGAGGAACCTGGCGGGCTATAGTCTAGAGGGTCTCACAGAGTGGGATGTGACTGAAGCGACTTAGCAGGGCACACATAGAGTGACGTCTAGGAGAAGTGAATTAGAAGGAGAAAATGCAGGGCATGGCAATCTGTGGGAGCTTTTCTAGGGAAGGACCTGGCAATATGGGATTTAGCTCAAGCTGCTCTGTGACATTTTCACGGTCATCCAAAAATAACTAATTTAGCCTTCTGTGCAGCAGGTCATGTGCACAGGAACTTCCTATAACCCACTGAGCTGGGAAGATGGGGAAAGCAAAACACTAGTCAAATCTCAAAATAACAAGGGTGAGTTCTTGGACTTTTTCTGACTTAACAAGTCTTTGTGGTTCAACATTAGAAAAATGGATTTTCTCTCTTTTCTCACTATCAGCAAGAAATTCTGGGAGACAGGAGTGAACAAAATCTTACTTATACATTCCTCTGCCAGTAATGTCAATAAATTGTTATTAAGTGGAAAAACAAATGTGAAAGGGCTGATAATTAAATGAAATCTGTATCAATAGTTTGGACTAAAGACATACCATTTAGAGTATGTGTAACTAAACTCGTTTCTTGGTAGCCAAGTGGAGGATATCCTATACACACATATGTGTAGGCATTTAGTTCTTTCAGAAGGCTATTGATTCCATCACTTACACACCTCACACTCCCCTATTGTCCAATTCTTGGGGCTTAATTTGGAAACTCATTATCTCTTGCTTAGACAATGTCCATCACTGGCTAATTGGACTACAACTCTCCTCCTTTACCTTGCAATCTGTCTCTTACAGCCCAATGCATGCAAAGCAGACTAAGCTGCTTTCCTACTAAAAAACATTTTCAGTTTCAGATGAAACAATCAACTTTGACTCCTCAGCAGGCTAAAGGAAACTTTATCTGTGTCTACTTACATTGTTCAGTGAAATTTTAACTCATTCTGGGCCATGCACTAAATTTACTGCCTCACTTACTGCTTTTTCTTCAGCATGTTGCAAATGCGTGTGAACTCTGTCACTGGGAATACTATTCCTTTAGCAAAGACCTATCCTGAAGCTGCCCTGTGTGCTCTGTGTTAAGTTGCTTCAGTCGCGTCTGACTCTGCAACCCTACGGACTGTAGCCCCCCGGGCTCCTCTGTCCATGGGGATTCTCCAGGCAAGAACATTGGAGTGGGTTGCCATGCCCTCCTCCAGAGGATCTTCTGGATCCAGGCATCAAACCCTAGTCTCATGTCTCCTGCATTGGCAGGTGGATTCTTTGCCACTAGTGCCATCTGGGACACCTCAAAGGTACCCTACTTAGGACAAGACAGAATGCCAGCCCACTACAGCTATTTATTAAGTGTTTACTATGTCCCAGGCAACGTGCTATATGATACATATATATTCTACTTTTTAATTCCCACAACCACTTGAGACAAATATCATTAAGGGAATTGGACAGTGAAGAAACTGATGCTTAGAGATAAGGAATAAACTCACCTAGCATCACACAGCTATTAATAATAGATCTGAGACGTCACGTAGTCCCTGGGCTGACTCTAAGTCCATTAACCACTATGTGATACTACCTCAGACCAAGCTCAGATGCTAACTCCTGTCTCTTACTACCTTTCTTGGCACCTAGAGGCAAAGTTAGCCATACATTTTGACCAAAATTCTCTTATAGAATGTAATACATTATAGCTATTTGTTACACATCTCTCTCTCTCTAAGTAGACTATGAGTTCTTGAAAGTAGGTAATACATTGTATTAAACTTTGAAATTTCTTTTTGGACATCACCATTGAGTATCCTGGCTAGGCAAGAGAACATAACAAGTGCTTGGGAAAAGAAAAGTGGAGAAAGTGTGAGAGCAGAAGTCTGTTTGCAACACACAGAGAGAAAAAGAAATATGCACAATTTCAAAAAAATTGTACAAACACTATAACTCTCTTTGGATATGAAGACAGTGTTTTATAGAGACACTCTGTGTTCTCAAAGGAAGAAGATGTAATGCAGAGATGAGAAATGACAATATAGGAAGTTACAGAGTTGACACACTTGGGCATTCTTTGACTTGGACTCTTTTAAAAAATATTTATTTTTATTTATTTGTCTGCACTGGGTCATAGGTAGAGCATGCAGGATCTTGGGTTGTGGCATGCGGGATCATTAGGTGCTGCATGTGGAATCTACTTATAGTCCCCTGACCGGGGTTTGAACCTGGACCCCCTACATTGGGAGCACTGAGTCTTAGCACTGGACTCTTTTTATAAATACATTTTTGCAGATGGTATAGCCTTCAATGGTTGCCACTTTAATGGAGTTCTGCTAGTCAAAATCATAAGGAGATTCAAAACAGGTATAAACAAAAGAGTCATGCAGTCATTCCAGTAGTTATGTATGGATGTGAGAATTGGACCATAAAGAAAACTGAACATCAAAGAATTACTGCTTTTGAACTGTGGTGTTGGAAAAGACTCTTGAGAGTCCCTTGGACTACAAGGAGATCAGTCTATCCTAAAGGAAATCAGTCCTGAATATTCATTGGAAGAACTGATGCTGAAGCTGAAGCTCCAATACTTTGGCCACCTGATGCGAAGAACTGACTCCATGGAAAAGATCCTGATGCTGGAAAGATTGGAGGCAGGAGGAGAAGGGGATGACAGAGGACGAAATGGTTGGATGACATCACCGACTCGATGGACATGAGTTTGAGCAAGCTCTGGGAGTTGGTGATGGACAGGGAGGCCTGGCGTGCTGCAGTCCATGGGGTCGCAAAGAGTCAGACACGACTGAGCAACTGACCTAAACTAAACTGAAACAGAAGAGATTGCCAATGAAGCAAGCCAAACAGGAGAACAGAAATTTAAGATTCAGAACTAAGGGTGCCAATAACTTGCAGAGGGAAATAATAATAACATATCGATTCCTAGCAAAGTTTCTTTGGATAAATCATTAGTCAAGAGAGCAATTCAAGTAATTTAAGGATGACATTAGATACCTCAGGAATGTCTGTGTGTGTGTGTCAGTCACTCAGTCATGTCCAACTCTTTGTAACCCCATGGACTGTAGCCTGCCAGGCTTCTCTGTCCATGGAATTCTCCAGGCAAGTGGATTGCCATTCCCTTCTCCAGAAGAACTTCCCAACCCAGGGATCTTCCCAACCCAGGGATCTTCCCAACCCAGGGATCAAACCCTGGTTGCTCAAGGAGTATTTTCACAACTGGAAGTCTTTCCGTCACTGAATTGTTGTTTATTTGCTAACTCACATCCAGCTCTTTGCAACCCCTTGGGTGGCAGTGCACCAGGCTTCCCTGTCCTTCGCTGTCTCCTGCAGCTTGCTCAGACTCATGTCCATTGAGTCAGTGAGGCCATCCAACCATCTCATCCTCTGCCTCCCCTTCTCCTCCCGCCTTCAATCTTTCCCAGCTTCAGGGTCTTTTCCAATGAGTTGGCTCTTTGCATCAGGTGGCCAAAGATTCAGCATCAGTTCTTCCAATGAATATTCAGGGTTGATTTCCTTTAGGATTGACAGGTTGGATCTCCTTGCTGTCCAAGGGACTCTCAAGAGTCTTCTCCAACATTACAGTTCAAAAGCATCAATTCTTCAGTGCTCAGCCTTATTTATGATCCAACTCTCGAAGCCATATATGATTACTGGAAAAATCATAGCTTTGACTATACAGACCTCTGTCGGCAGGGTGATATCTCTGCTTTTTAATATGCTGTCTAGGTTTGTCAGAGCTTTCCTTCCAAGGAGAGAGTCTTTTAATTTTATGGCTGCAGTAGCCATCCACAGTGATTTCTAACCAAGAAAACAAAATCTGTCACTGTTTCCACTTTTCCCCCTTCTGTTTGCCGTGAAATGATGGTACTGGATGCCGTGATCTTAGTTTTTTGAATGTTGACTTTTAAGCCAGCTTTTTCACTCTCCTCTTTCAGCCTCATCAAGAGGATCTTTAGTTCTCTTGGCTTTCTGCCATAAGGGTGGTATCATCTGCATATCTGAGGTTTTTGGTATTTCTCCCAATAATCTTGATTTCAGCTTATGATTGATCCAGCTTGTCATTTTGTATGATGTACTTTGCATTGAAGTTAAATAAGCAGGGTGACAATATACAACCTTGATGTACCCCTTTCCCAGTTTTGAACCAGTCCATTGTTCCATGTTCAATTCTAACTGTTGCTTTTTGATTCACATACAGGTCAAACATCAAGAAGAGAGACTAAATAGAATATTCATTAATTTAAAGACATCCTAGCAGTGAGAGTATGTACCAAAGCACACCTAACATGGAAAGCTAGGGCAGAGGTATCCTCTATACAATTTGCTGAAAGACTCCAACTAGAAAGTTGGCATTTGCTGCAGGCATTGCCTTCTACCTCTATAAGAATTCAATCAAGTGCCTCTGAAGTTGCTGACCTTCAACGCCCCTGAAAGCAATTCAGGGTGGAGAGCAGAAATGAGGCACTCTGTGCTCTGGGAAAAACTGGCAGAACAGGCCTTTAAATAGTCAGATATTTTCAGGAGCTGATTTTATGAGCCCAATTCTTGTATCTCCTCATATCTAGAAAAGCATTAACATCCTTCACAGTGACGACTGTTCGTTGTGACTAACAGGAGGCCTCACGAGAAGAGCAGAAACTTTCTGGAAAAACATGTGCTTGATTGCATGTACTTTCCCTTCACAAAATCACATATATACTGTCCTTTCCCCCTGTCTCTTTGGAGCCGTTTCTCAGAACTATCTGCGGTGTTGTCTCAGGCTGCAGTCCTCATTTTGCCCCAAGGAAAACTTCACCAGCAACTCTCATGTTGTGCACTTTTTTCACGTTGAGAGACAAACCAACAATAAAGCCAGAATCATCTGGTGCATCCACCCAATCTGGTTCCAGGAAATTAACCAAATGTGATAGAAACAGTTAAAAGCAGGAAGCATCTCCAATCCAAATGTTTTCAACCCAGTTCACTTTCAAATAATCATGACTCTACAAGTGAAAAAGAGAAGCAGGAAGATGTCTTTGTTTTGTGCAGACTGGCTTCAGGGGCCATGGAATACCCCCCAAGAAGGCAAATGGCATCACTGTGAGAACCAGACAGCTACTGTAAGTGGTAGGGACCATTTCAGAAGCCCTGGGTTATGCTTGAAAAGGAAATTTTGCTTTGTGGAATTCTCAGCAGGGGGAAAGGCGTCCAAGGTTACGCAGAGCCGGTTGGAGAGAAATATTAGCTGAACATGTGAGGAGAGAGAGAGATGCCTAGAGTCAGCAAACATCCCAGACTTTTCAAAGGAAGCTTTTTTAAAGCTCAATTTGTGCAAACTTTCTCATCTGTTTTGCTACCAAGTAGAGTGAAAAGACGGAGAAGGCAATGGCACCCCACTCCAGTACTCTTGCCTGGAAAATCCCACGGACGGAGGAGCCTGGTAGCCTGCAGTCCATGGGGTCGCTAAGAGTCGGACATGACTGAGCGACTTCACTTGCACTTTTCACTTTCATGCATTGGAGAAGGAAATGGCAACCCACTCCAGTATTCTTGCCTGGAGAATCCCAGGGATGGGGGAGCCTGGTGGGCTGCCGTCTATGGTGTTGCACAGAGTCGGACACAACTGAAGTGACTTAGCACAGTGAAAAGAGGGCTTCCCAGGTGGTGCTAGTGGTAAAGAATCCCTCTGTCAATGCAAGAGATGTGAGACACTGGTTCGATCCCTGGGTCGGGAAGATCCCTTGAAGGAAGGCATGGAAACCCATCCAGTATTCTTGCCTAGAGAATCCCTTGGATGAGGAGCCTGGTCACAAAGACCAGGGTCTTTGTGGGGGTCACACTTCTAGGTCACAAAAACTCAGACCTAACTGGGGTGACTCAGCACACATGCATGCAGAGTGAAATGAAGGCCACCAGCTTTCTTTTCCTAATGCAACACCCAGGAAATCAATTTTATAACTAAAGGAACACCTGTTAGGCATTTTCTGAATTAATACAGTTTGATTTGGTTGATTATGCTTTAACACCAGATTGTAAATGGCTCAATAAAACGTATTTACCGAAGAGGACCCACAATGCACAATCAGTAGGTGCCTGCAGTAAGAGCCAGAGTTTGATGTGCATGTTTAAGAATATGTTGTGGTGGGTAATTTTATCACATTACCGGGTGCATCAGTCTTTCTTCAGAAGAAGAAAAATGTGAATGTTAGGTTGTAAAGGAACTTTTCTAGTTCTCAACCTCCTGCAGCCTCATTAAAATACACACAAACATTTCTGAAGCGTGTTTTCTTGCTGACTTTACTTCCTCATCTCCAACTTATTCTTTTTTTTCAGCTTTTCTTTTATCTTTATTTTATGATAGAGTATAGTTGATTTAGGGCTTCCCAGGTGGCTCAGTGGTAAAACATCTTCCTGTTAATGCAGAAGACATAGGAGATGCATGTTCAATCCCTGGGTGTGGAAGATCCCCTGGAGGAGGGCATGGCAACCCACTCCAGTATTCTTGCCTAGAAAATTTCATGGACAGAGGAGCTTGGCAGGTTACAGTCCATGGAGTCACAAAGAGTCATACATAACTGAGCACAAATGTTTTTACTGTTTGTCCCTTATTTTTTTCTTCTAGAGTTCTTATTAGATACAATTACTTTTATTCTACCTGCCATGACATTCAATCTTTACTTTTTCCATATCCCACTGAGTGATTATTTCCTATAGTACTTGCTGCAGACTATTTTTTCAGCTCACTGATTCTTTAATCATTTGTGTTCAAGATTCGTTATTTAATTGTGTTCAACATGATGTTTAACCAAAATTTTGGACATTTAATTTTGCTGATTATATTTTTGTTTCTTAAAATTAGTTTTGTTTTTCTTTCAGAAAAACATTATTTTTAAAATGTTGCCCTTTATTATAATTTATTATATCTTTAAATCTTTAACAATTTTAAGCATACTTTATGATTTTTCTATTTCTTGTAACTTTTGAAAATTTATTCCTAGTATTACTTTTTAAGCAGATTTCCCCTCAGGATAGATTATTTTCTTGAGTGGTTTGTAATTTTTGTGTGTTCCTATATATTTAGCTGACATATGTGTATGTATGTGTGTGCGTGCGTTTGCATATTTATGCTGGGAGAAAAATCCTCCCAAGTAACAGTTGGTTTAGTTATCTGCTTTAGCTACCTTTCGGGGCCAAAGGTACCTCAGACGGTAAAGCGTCTGCCTACAATGCGGGAGACCTGGGTTAGATCCCTGGGTTGGGAAGATCCCCTGGAGAAGGAAATGGCAGCCCACTCCAGTATTCTTGCCTGGAGAATCCCATGGACTGAGAAGCCTGGTGTACTATAATCCATGGGGTTGCAAAGGGTCAGACGTGACCGAGGGACTTCACTTTCACTTTAGTTATCTACTTAAATCAGGATCTTAGTACATCTTTATGGGACCAATATTTATGCCAGCTTTTCCTCCCATTTTTTCTAGAGCATAGACTGGGGCTTCCATTTCCCAAAGAGCATTTTTCCCCAGTTATATTTCCAGGAAGTAGTCAGGATCTTTGCTCCTTTAAGGATGGATATGTTTTCATTTTCCTTTCAGTCAGTGAGCAGTCAGTCAGTCTTCCCCTGTTCTGGACTTTGTTCAGGAGTCTGAAAGACATACTGCTTTTTCAAACATGCCTGAAGTCAGGAATCCCTTGGCCAGGCAGGCGCCATTGTCCTACCACCAAGATTGACTCATCTCTGCATTGCGTTCCCTCCCGGCCGCCAGAGCGGCACTCAGGTGCTTTGCCTTTGTTGACCCCAACCCCAGCCTCTCCTCCTCTCCCCAGATTTACAGTAAGGCTGCTATTCTCACGTCACTCCAGTCTTCTTTCAGGTTCTCATGCTTTTTCCTTCCTCGAGGTCCTCAGGATGTGGGTTCTTGGGTCTGGAATGCTTTTCCCTCCTTCCTTTGCCCACTAACTCCCACTTAGTTCTCCAATATCCGCTTCACCACACCTTCTTCAGAGATGCCATCTCTGATCTGATGAAGGAACTACAAAACCTATATTTTCATTGTGTATCACACAATGGGCTTTCTTTTTAAAATGTCAGTCCCATTTATTAGGGGAAATGTCTACCTCATGCATCATTATTTACGCAGAGCCCAACATGTATTAGGTACTTAATAAATACATATGGCCAGATGAATGGCAAAATAATTTAATACATAAGATAGCTGACTTCAAAAGTCGAGTTGAACCATTAAACTGCTGATTATCTAGCTTTTCATTTCTAGAAACCCTGCTTTCTCACTGTTACTTTTGAACCTGTCACTTTGACCTTTAATGATGGTCTGGGATGTGCACACCAGAAATCATTCTTAATCTTGTGTTATTCTGATATATATTGTCCTAGAGAGAGCTCTCAGAGGAGCCTAGGGAATAACTTCCGGATTCTGGGACTCTACTGCTCACCAAGGGTGAATCACATTATAAAAGTGAAGAGATGGTGCGTTCCTGGTGGTCCAGTGGTTAAGACTCTGCCTTGCAAAGCCGGGGATGCAGATTGGATCCTTGGTCAGGGAACTAAGATCCCACATGCTGTGGGGCAACTTAGCTCATGGCAACTAAGCCCCAACTACTGAGCTCGAGGGCCACAACTAGAGACTCGATGTGCTGCAACGGAAGATCCCGCATGCTGCTACAAGGCCTGAAACAGCCAAATCAATTCAATAAAGAACTGTTGAAAACCAAAAAAGCTTAAAAGATCACAACGAATTATACTTCAGATCAGCAAGCCCAGGGAGGCTGGGCTGCTACTACTAATACCAACAAAAACATCTTCATGTATTCAGTAGTGCCCATGTATCTGTCATTTTATGTATAATTTCATGCACTTCTTTTATTTCATCCCCTTACTTCAGCTAACTGGGAGTTAAATAGTATGCTGGATGTTTTTGTTTTCAGTGTTACTATCTGAAAAAATGAGGAAAACAATACCAGATGAGACAGCTGAGCTTCAGAGCAGTTGATTGCATGGTAGGATTTGAACAGAGAGGGATCTGACTCAAGGGTTCATGACCCTTGACTTTAGGACGCTGTCCAGAATTCTAATCCAGGTCCTGCCCTAGCTGCCTACACATTCACACAATACATACACGTATGACAAGCATCTAAAAAAGGCGTGCAAAATAAAATTCATATCTTTTGGCAAAACAAGAAGTCAAACAAAGAAAAAGATCTCTGCCCTTTGGCCTCCTCTCTCACCCTACTGCACATCATGTATCCATATTAGGCATCACCAAACCTCACCCTTTGGCAGAAATATTTGCTCAATCATAAAGAGCAACATTCTCCTGCCATCAACAAGACAACTCCTTAAAGATAACATTCCTTCTTGAGCTTGTAAGGAGGGGGTCACATGACCCACCACCATGCTGCTTAGGTCTATATTATGTGAACTGTCAATAATACATCGTTTGATGTACAGCCCTCTGTCTCAGAACACTTACATAATGGGCAGAACAGTTCTCAGAGCCTTCTGAGATGCTCTCGCTGGGTTATAATCCTCAAATTTGGCTCCAGTAAAATTTCTCATTTCTTTCTTAGATCAGTTGATTAATCTTTCGTCCACAGGCTACAACCTAAGGGATATCATAAACTCTCTAACGTATGACTTGTCACATCTGTTACTAAAAGAAGCGTCATCTGGAATTGTGGGAGGAGAGAATCATTTCTAAGTCTCACCACTCTTTGTTCTTCCTCACCTGGCTCTTTTTCAGAGCCTGGAACTATTGACATGCTTCATTGCATGTTGTATATTGCAGCAATATATTACGATTCTGTGCTCAGAAGAGCGAATTTTGAGGGAACGGGGCATTTTCCTTTTGGAGACTTCAGGAAGATATCTAACATTCATTTTCCCTTTCTAAGTGTCTCTACTAAGGTCTGGGAATGGAAAGCCCCATGCTTCCCTGAACGAATATCACAGTTAGCTGGCCCTTCCTGAAGTGAAAGGCACTCTGGTGGAAGAATCACCAGGCTGAGTCACCTGCTATTTGCACTTTCTAAAAGGAAGTAAGTAGCTGCAGACAGAGGGCTGTGGTTTTGATGTGTGATTTTTGGGTTTTTTTTTAATATTGAAGTTGGAGTGACAAAGTGGCCACATATTTCCGCCTTGCAAAGTTATTTCCCAAGAGTTGAACAAAGCTCCCCTTGATTTGTTTCTTACCTTAGAGACTAAGATTTACTAACCTTTCGAGAAAGTTCATTACCCACACATTTTGGTTGTGTGATGGTGATTTCTGGTTCCATCAAACATTGACAGAAAGTAGACCAATGTTTTCTAGAGGCTGAAAGTATTTTTAAACTATTCAACATCGAGTTTGCAGGATGCCCATCTCCAAATAAAATCATGTGTTTTATATTCTGATAACCAAGTACTATGTTTAAATGCCTCATTCCATGAAAGATTCAAGCCATTTGCCAAATGGCAAGGGAAAGTTTTGATAGGAATATAAGATTGAGCTTGTGGGGAGAGTTAGAAGACAGTCTTGTGGGTTATGGGAGAGGGGAATGTGTCTTGGCTAAAAAGCCTGTACAGAAATGAGGCAGGATCTCTGAAAAAACCCTCCCCAGGCTTTACTGGACTAAGGCAGGACTACGGGAAGGGTCACCTTCTGTGTCTCTTCCTCTCCACCCCAAAAGTGTGTCCCAAATTAATGAGATGACTTTGGGAGCCTGTGTCAAGGGGCCACATGAGTCCTGAGTCACCCAGACCTGGGGCTGTGCCTGCAGCAAGGTGGGTGGAGGCCCCTCCACAGCCGCGTTATCTCTGCCTCAGGTCGGGGGGGGTCAGGATGCCCCCAGTTGGTTCAGTCCTGATGTCCCAGCCACCTCACTCATTCCCTTGCTGACTCCTGGACCTGTGAATTCAAAATAACTCACTAAATGCCTATAAGAGTAATAGCCACTATTTTTTTTTTTAACACCACTGTTTAGGTGTTGAGTTCCTAAACTACATTGGTTATAAACACATTGTGTAATTACTGTTGTGTACCTGTTCTGCGTGCTAAGCCACTCAGTCATGTCCGACTCCGTGTGGCACTATGGTATGGACTGCAGGCCACCAGGCTCCTCTGTCCATGGCATTCTCCAGACAAGAATAATGGAATAGGTTGCCATGCCGTCCTCCAGGGAATCTCCCTGACTCAGGGATGGAACACATGTCTCTTATGTCTCCTGTATTGGCAGGAGGATCCTCTATCACTAGAGCCACCTGGGAAGCCCCAGGATGGAAGCCCCATCACACTTAGTTCCTCATTTCAGTTCAGTTCAGTCTCTCAGTTGTGTCTGACTCTTTGCGACCACATGGACTGCAGCACGCCAGGCCTCCCTGTCCATCACCAACTCCCGGAGTTTACCCAAAGTCATGTCCATTGAGTTGGTGATGCCATCCAATCATCTCATCCTCTGTCGTCCCCTTCTCCACCTGCACTCATTCTTTCCCAGCATCAGGGTCTTTTCAAATGAGTCAGCTCTTCACATCAGGTGGCCAAAGTATTGGAGTTTCAGCTTCAACGTCAGTCTTTCCAAGAATATTCAGGACCGATTGCCTTTAGGATGGACTGGTTGGATCTCCTTGCAGTCCAAGAGACTCTCAAGAGTCTTCTCCAGCACCACAGTTCAAAAGCATCAATTCGTCAGCGCTCAGCTTTCTTTACAGTCCAACTCTCACATCCATACATAACTACTGGAAAAACCATAGCCTTGACTAGATGGACCTTTGTTGGCAAAGTAATGTCTCTTCTTTTTAATATGCTGTCTAGGTTGGTCATAACTTTCCTTCCAATGAGTAAACCTCTTTTAATTTCATGGCTGCAGTCACCATCTGCAGTGATTTTGGAGCCCCAAAAAATAAAGTCAGCCACTGTTTCCTCATCTAGTTGCCATGAAGTGATGGGACTGGATGCCACGGTGTTAGTTTTCTGAATGTTGAGCTTTAAGCCACCTTTTTCACTCTCCTCTTTCACTTTCATCAAGAGGCCCTTTAGTTCTTCCTCACTTTCTGCCATAAGAGTTTTGTCATCTGCATATCTGAGGTTATTGATATTTCTCCCGGCAATCTTGATTCCAGCTTGTGCTTCATCCAGTCCAGTCTTTCTCATGATGTACTCTGCATAGAAGTTAAATAAGCAAGGTAACAATATACAGCCTTGACATACTCCTTTTCCTATTTGGAACCAGTCTGTTGTTCCATGTCCAGTTCTAACTGTTGCTTCGTGACCTGCATATAGGTTTCTGAAGAGGCAGGTCAGGTGGTCTGGTATTCCCATCTCTTTCAGAATTTTCCACAGTTTATTGTGATCCACACAGTCAAAGGCTTTGGCATAGTCAATAAAGCAAAAATAGGTGTTTATCTGGAACTCTCTTGCTTTTTCAGTGATCCAGTGGATGTTGGCAATTTGGTGTCTGGTTCCTCTGCCTTTTCTAAAACCAGCTTGAACATCTGGAAGTTCACGGTGCATGTATTGCTGAAGCCTGACTTGCAGAATTTTGAGCATTGCTCTACTAGCGTGTGCTGCTGCTGCGTCGCTTCCATGTGAGATGCGTGTAATTGTGTGGTAGTCTGAGCATTCTTTGGCATTACCTTTCTTTGGGATTGGAATGAAAACTGACCTTTTCCAGTTCTGTGGTTATAGCCTTCTTATTTTAAAGAACAATAAGCTAAGACTTCCCTGGTGGCTCTGGGCTTCTCTGGTGACTCAGATGGTAAAGAATCTGCCTGCAATGCAGGAGACCTGGGCTCGATCCCTGGGTCTGGAAGATACCTTGGAGAATGGAATGGCTACCCACTCCAGTATTCTTGCCTGGAGAATTCCACAGACAGAGGAGCTGGGCAGGCTTCAGTCCATGTGGTCACACAGAGCCGGAGATGACTGAGTGACTTAGAAGCTGAGACTTAAAGAGCAAGATGAGTTGCTTAGTTCTACACAATTAATACGTGGAAGCGCTAGAAGTGGAACCACGTGTCATCTACACTCTCCTTATTCTACATGCCTGCTGGGAAAACAGGATTGACAGGGATTTTGATGAACACTCCCAACAGGAAGAGAACTCTGTCTACTGCAAGATCCTCCATATTCTCCAGTAAAGAAGAAAAGATATGCATTTCCATGTGGAAACTGGTCAAAAACAACGAATGGCAAGAGATCGAGGTTTCAGAATTGACATCAGGGACTCACCTATGTTCACAGTGGCATCTTTCTCAGCAGCCAAAGCTGAGTGCAAAAGCTGTCCCTGAGCTGACGAATAGATAGAGGGATAATCAAAATGTGGTCTGTGCACACAATTGGATATTACTCATCCTTTCTAAGGAAGGGAAGTTTGACAAACGCTCCAGCGTGAGCAAACCTTGCCATGCTAAGAGCAGTAAGTCAGTCATGAAAGAGCAAATACTGGATGATTTCACCCATGTGAGTAATTAAAGTCATAAAGACAGAAAGGACCTGGGTGGGGGAAGAAAATGGGGAGCTATTGTTTAATAGGTACAGTAAGTCCCCTGCATACAAACCTTCAAGTTGTGAACTTTTGAAGTTGCGAACTTTTGAAGTTGCGAACATGCGTTCCGTCAACATTGGGCACGAGTGAGGTTGCAGCTTGCCCTCCTATTGCTGACAACCCATCAGCTCCACCATCTCCCATCTTCTTTCCCCTCCTCAAGTCCATAACTCTTCTTGCCTATTCATTTGATGCCAGTTCTGTACACCAGCTGTTGTCCTGTACTACCGTACTGGTGAAGGAACTGTACAGTAAGATTAAAATTATTTTATTTTTTGCATTCATGTATTATTTGTGTGAAAACTATTATAAACTTTTCACAGTATAGTACTATATAGCCAATTGTATTTGTTGGGTACCTAGGCTAAATTGTTGGACTTACCAACAAGTTTGACTTCTGTACCAAGGTGCTCTCGGTACAGAACTCAGTTGTACATAGGAGACCTTCTGCAGAGAGGTTCAGTTTTGCAAGATGAAAAGAGATCTATGGATTGATGGTGGTGATCATTATACAACAATATACACTTAAAAATGGTTAAGATGGTAAACGTGATGTGTGTATTGTACCATAATTAAAAAAAAAATGAGCTCATATAGCAAAGGCAAAGATCTGGGTTGGTGAGAGGTCTGTGGAGGGGATGGGGGCCCGATGTTGGAGGAGACCCTTGGCAGGAGATAGTTGTGGTCTGTGCTTCTCCAGTTCCAGTAGGGGCTTGGTGCAAAGCCCTAGGACCAGGACAGTCACATCCATGATCAGCTTTCCCTTTGCCAGCAGCCAGGCTGATCTTTCTGTTCTGCCAAACATGATCATACCTTGTCTCTCTAAAACATGACCTTGAGTCCCTATTCCCTCCAGATGAACTCACAGCCCCTAACACAGCTCCAAGATCTGTCGTCGGAACCCCAGGGACCTCTAGTGCTTGCCTTTGCCACCCCTCACTCCCTAACTTCTCACTCCGGCCCTCCTGGACTGTGTTCACATCCTGTCGTCCCTCATTCATTTAGACCTCTGCTGGGCCTGTGCCTACTTCACACCCTCTTTCTCCCCATAGCTCTCTATCAGCCCTTATTGAAACACTCCTCTCCCCATTCACCAGGTTAACTTAAAAAAAAAAAAAAAAGGTTATTTATTTAGTTGCCTCATGGGGTCCGAGTTGCAGCAGACAGGGTCTCTAATCTTCATTGCAGCATGTGGGCTGTTTCAGTTGTGGAACAGGACGCTTAGTTGCAGCATCAGGATCCAGTTCCTGACCAAGGATGAAACCCAGGTCCCCTGTACTGGGAGCACGGAGTCTTAACCACTAGACCACCTGGGAAGTCCCATCACAAGGCTAACCCTTTATCTTCCTCCAGGACTCTGCCTAGACATCACATCTTCCAGGAAGCTTTTCTTGAGCTCCCTTCAGTCAGTTCACTTCAGTTCAGTCGCTCAGTCGTGTCTGACTCTTTGTGACCCCATGGATCGCAGCACACCAGGCCTACCTGTCCATCGCCAACTCCTGGAGTTTACTCAAACTCATATCCATTGAGTCGGTGATGCCATCCAACCATCTCATCCTCTGTCATCCCCTTCCTTTCCTGCTCGCAATCCCTCCCAGCATCAGGGTCTTTTCAAATGAGTCAGCTCTTCGCATCAGGTGGCCAAAATATTGGAGTTTCAGCTTCAACATCAGTCCTTCCAGTGAGCAATCAGAAGTGATTTCTTAAGCCTCCTTTATGCTCCTATTTGCATTCCTATAGCACCTTGTACTTATTCCTTTATGGTGGCTACACTCCCATTATCACTACTCTTCATTAAACTTCCTCTTTTTTTTTTTTTTTTCTATATCCCTCAATAGGTACTAGCTTTGCGAGAACAGGAACATCATTGGTCTTATTCACTTTGCTATCTTTAATGCTTGAGACTTCCCTGGTGGTTCAGTATAGGTCTTGACCTCCAGTATGCAGGCATCTGATAACGTTGGTGGAATAAAGAAATTCAGGGTATAATACTCTTTTCATGTTAGTTTCTCAGTTGTGTCTGACCCTTTGCGACCCCATGGACTGCAGCCCATCAGGCTTCTCTATCCATGGGGTTTTCCAGGCAAGAATACTGGAGTAGACTGCCATGCCTTCCTCCAGGGAATCTTCCCAACCCAGGGATCCTCCCGCATTGCAGTCAGATTCTTTACCATGAGTCAACATTTGGTTCTATGCAAATATCTGCACAAGCACTTTCTCATTTTGCTCTCTTACAACTTCTGCCAGCAAGATGGAACCGATCTCACAGATGTGGTTTCACAGATATGCAGATTGAGATCTCTAAAAATTCAGGCAACCGTGGAGGGCCACAAAGGAAGTGATGGGGTAACCTCTCATTGGAGCCTTTGTTGATGTCGCAAGGCCTCACGTCTTGGCGTCCTCTTTCATATAAAGGAGATTCCTTCTCTCTAGGCATGTCTTCACTGATTTCTCTCCAAATGCAAACACTGTGTCTGTTGACTGCATCTGACACGGCTGATGCCCTACCCCTTGTCTGCATGGCCCACCCCTGAGTCTGCCTGTGGCGCCAATAGACAGCTTCCAGAATGTGGGGAACTTCCCACCTCAAGCCCCTCCAGGAGGGTGGGATGAATCGGGAGATCGGGATTGACATGTATATACTGCTATGTATAAAACAGATAACTAACGAGAACCTACTCTACGGAACACAAAACTCTACTCAATTCTCTGCAGGGACGTACAAGGGAAGAGAATCCAAAAAGAAGGGGATATAAATACATGTATAGGCTTCCCAAGTGGCTCTAGTGGTAAAGAACCTGCCTGCCAATGCAGGAGACGTGAGAGATGTGGTTTGAGCCCTGGGTTGGGAAGATTCCCAGGAGGAGGGCACGGCAACCCGCTTCAGCATTCTGGCCTGGAGAATCCCCATGAATAGAGGAGCCTGGCGGGCTACAGTCCATGGGGTCACAAAGAGTCAGACATGACTGAGGCGACTTAGCATGGCTCAGCATAAATATATATACTTCCTGCTGATTCACTTTGCTGTACTGCAGAAACTAACACATTGTAGAGCAACTATATTGCAATAAAAATTAATTTAAAAATGAAAAGCCCCTCCATGCCTCTTCCCCTCTGCTCTGGGTTTTCCCAGCACGACCTGTACCTGCTCCCCTGCACGCCAGTGCAACCCAGCAGTGTGGGGAGGGGGTTTTGATGACCTGGGAAGCAGTCCCCGATGAATGGGGATGGGGGTTGTTGGATGAGTCACACCACACTCTCTGGCAGCACAGGTATGAGGTAGGTTCCCTCCTCACGGTTCCTCGCAGGGTCTCCATTACTGGGGTGGAGCCCCAGCTTGCTGCAGAGCTGGGCTGCTCAAGAGCACACCTTGGAATGGATTTCCCCCCTCCCTGATCCGCAGTCATCACTCTCTCATTTGTGCACGGAGAGGCACCATCACAGGTAAATTGCTCCCACCCGAGTCTTTGTCTTGGGAACTTCTTTTGGAGAAGATATTGACAAACCCATAACAAGTATGAAAAGCCAGGGAAAGGAGGCCACCCTCCTGCCGTGTTCCCCACCTGCCTCCTCAGCCAATGATCCTTCAGGGTCCCTTTCATTTCCAAGAAGTCTCCCATGCTACCTTGGGCCCTCCCCACTTTGTCCACCAAATGCCAAGCTTGGATAAAACTGTCCTTCCCAATGCTGGGTTCTTATACCTGCTCAGGGCACTGACCTGTGGCAGCCTGGTAACTGGCACAGAGCAAGAAATTTCCAACCTCTGTGCCAGTTCCCTGTGTCCTTTGTTTATCCAAACTGGCTGGAATTACCACCTAGAAGCCGTGAAGGGAGGATAGACATTGCAAATAACCTCGGCCATCACCAGTTCATGAGCTGGGCAGACCGAGCCAGCAGCACGAGACAGGGTTAACTTCCAGAGGTGCACATTTAATTGCAGACAGTCTGTGAACAAGAGTGGAGACTGTACAGGAGAAAAAACCATCCCACACAGCAAAACGCCCAGGAACGGCACACCAACCGCCCCAGGTCAACTCTTGCACAACGAGTTTCTGAAACCCGTTCTCCCAGAGTTGCTGAAATGTTTGTTTGTTCAAGGGGCATTTCTCTAAATTCCAAAGGTCAGTTCCACTGATGCATGTCGGTGCCACCTCTGCCCTGATATGTGTGCTTCTGATTCCAGTCCTCTCAGCTCTCCCCCAGGAGAAGGGTGGCTCCATGCTTAGTGTCCCTGGGCATGACTTAACTCTTTTCCCCTTTCTCTATGACCTTAGCCCGACCCCCAGAATCCTTTCCCACCACCCCATCAGGAAGAACTCACAGGTGCTAAAAAGCAAATATGTTTCACAGGCAGTATGTTGGATCAAACTCTGGGCATCTGAGTAACTTTCTCTTATTTATCTTCATATCCGTTTCCTAAGTAGAGGGTCTGGCACTTAGGAGATGCTCATTAAATTCGCATTGAGTCTGTGGATGCACACAGGAATGGATTAATGAATGTATGCCTAATTCTTTCAGTTTGAAGGATTGAGGCTAATGCGATGCATATCTTTCCTGAATAATTAGCTTTGTGCATAGTGGATGCTCTATAAATGTGAATTAATGGATCAATAATGTGCCTAGAAAAGAATAAATCTCTACGGAAACCAGAGGATCTGCCTCCCACCTTGCTGTTGGTAGATTTTATGCTGTAATCCCTGAGTGAGTGTAGTCTCGTAGAAGTGATTTTTGTGGCAGTTTGCACTCCTGAGGCTGGTAAGACATCATTTGAATTGTGCTTTTGCTTTTGGCATATGCCCTTTTCCCATATTCTGTTTTATATTAGTCTTTTGAGGCATCTAGGAAGAATTAGGTAGTGGGGGAGAAGATCAGGGTTATAATTAGGTTCCAGACAAATTCCATAATTGAGTAAGAGTTTGTCTGTGATCTTAAGTGTAGGCAAATAGTCCCCATGGGCAAGTACCAGCTCTGTTATCTATAGTACACTGTGGGCATGCAATACATTTTATAAGACCATAATAGAGTAATAGGGGCAATCAGTCATTGTTATCTTTATCCATTTCAAGCTGTTTAAAAGCGCTATATCAAATAAAGCTTATTTTTTCACTTTAGAATCATATTGTAGAACTGAGACAAATTTTCCTACTCTCATATAGCACTATTTCCAGAAAGTTGTATAGCTTGAGTCAACATCTCTTATGTAATAATAATAATAATATAATAATAGTGGGGATAGGCACCATCTTTGAGCATTTTCTATATGTTAGTGTGCATACATGAATGCATGCTCCATCATGTCGGACTCTTTGTCATCCAGCAGTCTATATATAGCCTTCCAGGCTTCTCTGTCCATGGGATTTTCCAGGCAAGAATATTGGAGTGGGTTGCCATTTCCTACTCCAGCGGATCTTCCTGACCCAGGGATCAAACCCATGTCTCCTGCATTGGCAGACAGATTCTTTACCACTGAGCTACCTGGGAAGCCTTCTAAGTCTTAGACTCTACTAAACGCTTTATATGCATAATCTTATTTATTCCTTGAATTAAGTTTTTGAAGCATTTGTTATTTTCAGTTTATGTTCAAAGAATGGGAATTTAGAGAGGTAAGTAATTTGATCAGTGTCTTATAGATGGTAAATAGAAGTCTGTTTGATTCACATTCTTTGCTCTTAATTACTTTACTAGCATGCATGAAGGAATACTCTACAGAAGGCTGAAATTAGTACCCTCATTTAAAAAACTGAGACTTGGACTAATAGCAGCTATCTTAAGATGCTATGTTGTAATATAAGTTGTCTCATGTAAAATTTAGGCTGTGTACCTAATAAGTTAGGTACGCTAGCCCCTTTATATAGATGAGAAAATCGGAGCTCCTAAAGGTCGTGTGATTTGCTATAAACAATCAGCAACTAGGTGGTAGAACTCTGACCAACACCCACTCTCTCTGCGCTTGCAGCCAGCTGCACAACACACTGCTTACACTCTACTGCAGCTAATAAGGTGGAAACTCCCAGGGCTAATACAAGTCTACCATTACCTTGTCTGCAAGGCATCTGTTTCCCCCTTCTTATCAGCATCTTGATTTGGCATTATTTGGGAGCAGGGGTTTGGGAGGGATTACCTCTTGTGTCTGGAGTTGGGATAGTGAACCCCATGGTTCTACCTTTTACTAAAGAAACTACAGGGATCAGATTTTACCTTCAGTTGACTCATGTTGACAAAATGCAGACCGACCATCTAACTTGACAATTAGAGTACATTTATTTTTTCCAGGAACTTGAATCTTTTTTATAATTTTTTTAAATTAGAGGATAATTGCTTTACAATATTGTGTTGGTTTTTTCCATACAACAGCATGAATCCACCATAAGTATTCATGTGTCCCCTCCCTCCTGAGCCTCCTTCCCACCCCCCACCCCATCCCATCTCACTTCTCTAGGTTGTCACTTGAATGCTGACGATCTGAGGCAGGTGGTGGAGATATGATTAGAATTTGTTAATCTCAGTCTCTTCCATCAGGTTCTCTTGCTATGAGATTATACTTGTAATTCCCACATCACTCTAACCTCACTCAGGCATAGTCCTGAAGCATAATGAAGAAAGAAAATTCTTTCGTGAGCCAAATTCTAAAAAGTGCATTTCACCACCTTTGCATAGGAGAGAAGGTCAGAGACAAGACCTTCCCTTCATCCTGGGCAGCGGCAGATAGTCAGCTTAGAGGATGAGGATCTTAGAAGAATCCTGATGAAGGAATTGATGACAAGGATGTTTAGAGAAGTATGTGGATGGATCCTGATGAATGGATCCTCATATATACATATTCAGGATAAGTTTCAGCTTACTACAACAGAAAATCTTACAGAACAGTAACTAAACAGGATGCAAAGTCATTTTTCCGTTTGCTTTGTTTTCTGTTCACATGTAAAGAAGTTGTATCTGCGTATGCAGGACTAATAGAACTACTCCATGGCCGTCCTGGTTACTTCCTGGTCCAAGATGTCTGCTGGAACTCCACCTATCATGTCAGAAAGGAAGAAGACAGGAAGACAGAAGCAAAAAATGGAGTACCTCTCAGCTAAGTCAGAAATCTTCCTGAATATTCCATATGGTACTTCCATTTACAACTCTTTGGCCAGAATTTAGTTACATGGCTACGATTAGATACAATGCCAGCTAGAAAGTAGAGCTTTATTTTTTTTAGGTAGATGATTTGATACTCTAAATAAACTCAACCTTCTATTTCATATGCAATATCACCAGCAGTTCAAAGGGGAATCTTAATAATCAGGTGGACAAACATGCTTACAGAAAAACATCTATTTCTGCTTTATTGACTATGCCAAAGTCTTTGTGTGGATTACAATAAACTGTGGAAAATTCTGAAAGAGATGGGAATACCAGACCACCTGACCTGCCTCTTGAGAAACCTATATGCAGGTCAGGAAGCAACAGTTAGAACTAGACGTGGAACAACAGACTGGTTCCAAATAGGAAAAGGAGTACGTCAAGGCTGTATATTGTCACCCTGCTTATTTAACTTCTATGCAGAATACATCATGAGAAACGCTGGGCTGGAGGAAGCACAAGCTGGAATCAAGATTGCTGGGAGAAATATCAATAACCTCAGATATGCAGATGACACCACCCTTATGGCAGAAAGTGAAGAGGAACTCAAAAGCCTCTTGATGAAAGTGAAAGAGGAGAGTGAAAAAGGTGGCTTAAAACTCAACATTCAGAAAACGAAGATCATGGCATCTGGTCCCATCGCTTCATGGGAAATAGATGGGAAAACAGGGAAACAGTGTCAGACTTTATTTTTCTGGGCTCCAAAATCACTGCAGATGGTGACTGCAGCCATGACATTAAAAGACACTTACTCTTTGGAAGGAAAGTTATGACCAACCTAGATAGCATATTCAAAAGCAGAGACATTACTTTGCCAACAAAGGTCCGTCTAGTCAAGGCTATGGTTTTTCCAGGGGTCATGTGTGGATGTGAGAGTTGGACTGTGAAGAAAGCTGAGCACCGAAGAATTAATGCTTTTGAACTATGGTGTTGGAGAAGACTCTTGAGAGTCCCTTGGACTGCAAGGAGATCCAACCAGTCCATTCTAATGGAGATCAGTCCTGGGTGTTATTTGGAAGGAATGATGCTAAAGCTGAAACTCCAATACTTTGGCCACCTCATGTGAAGAATTGACTCATTGGAAAAGACTCTGATGCTGGAAGGAATTGGGGGCAGGAGGAAAAGGGGATGACAGAGGATGAGATGGCTGGATGGCATCACCAACTCAATGGACATGAGTTTGGGTGAACTCTGGGAGTTGGTGATGGACAGGGAGGCCTGGTGTGCTGTGATTCACGGGGTTGCAAAGAGTCGGACACGACTGAGTGACTGAACTGAACTGAAGCCAGGTTGTGTTAAATTTGACTTGTGTTCTTTTTGCTGAATACAGTGATACATTTTACACACACCCCCTCACTACCAAATCCCATCAAGTGCCGCCCTTCTTCATCTGTTGTGAAAATCAGAGTCATCTTTACATTTGGTAAGGAGACACTACACTTTTTCCCCCCACTAATTTTATAGCACTTGCTGAACATATTAATACATGGTTGCCCGGGGCAGAAAGTCACCAAGCCAGGTAAGCACCAGGAGTTTAGTTGGGAATATTAATTTCTTTCATGTAGAGTAGCTTGGGAAAAGGGCTTTCCATAATTATTCAAAATCAGGATCTACAAACTGAATGTTTTGACTCAAAGTGGTTTTTCATGGACTTTCTTTGAAATAGTCCAGTGTTCCTCCTTCAGCCTGAGTCAACTGTTGAAAATGCAGGTGTTTCTCCCTGGCTTTTCTGCGGTCGCCTGTTTGACTCTGGCTCCCAAGAGGACAGAGTAACACAGTATAAAACATGGCCCATTAGTAGTGGGGATTGTACGTGGAGCAGATTTCCTTAGAAGGGAATGTGAACTGAACAGGAAATGACCAACATTGTGAATGTGGCTTTGCCCAGAGGAGCCTGGGAAAGCTTCCAAATCCGCTGACCTGTCTCACTTCTTGATATCGCATCGGCACTCCTTTCCAGTGTAACACATCTTGGGTTTCAGAATGCAAACGTCTGGCTAAAGTACTAATATGGACATGCTCCTTCCATTAGGGTATTTTCTTTTCAAGGGTTACCTGATACTCTGAATGGGGATTCAATCCCATCTGTCTATACATAGATATGATCTGTGTGCTTTCAAGACAAGTAAGAAAAGCAAAGACAATTAAGATGAGACAGAATGTGGATACACTGGTGGGCTTAAATGGGCTGAGGTCACGGAATGAGTGAGACTGTAAAACTTACTTATGAAGCAAAATCAAAGCCAAGGGCATGGTCAGCAGGAGAATCCTGCTTACCTCAAGTTCAGTTCAGTTCAGTCACTCAGTTGTGTGTGACTCTTTGTGACCCCATGGACTGCAGCACACCGGGCTTTCCTGTCCATCACCAACTCCAGGAGCTTGTTCAAACTCATGTCCATGGAGTCAGTGATGCCACTCAACTCATCCTCTATCGTTCCCTTCTCGGCTTGCCTTCAATCTTTCCCAGCATCAGGGTCTTTTCTAATGAGTCAGTTCTTTGCATCAGGTGGCCAAAGTAATAGAATCAAAGCTACAGCATCAGCCCTTCCAGTGAATATTCAGGACTGATTTCCTTTAGGATGGACTGGTTGGATCTCCTTGCAGTCCAAGGGACTCTCAAGAGCCTTCTCTAACACCACATTTCAAAACCATCAGTTACTCAGTGTTCAGCTTTCTTTATGGTCCAACTCTCACATTCACACCTGACTACTGGAAAAACCATAGCTTTGACCAGATGGACCTTTGTTGGCAAAGCAATGTCTCTGATTTTTAATACACTGTCTAGGTTGCTCATAGCTTTTCTTCCAAGGAGCAAGTGTCTTTTAATTTCATGGCTGCAGTAACCATCTGCAGTAATTTTGGAGCCCCCCAAAAATAGAGTCTCTCACTCGTTTCCACTGTTTCCCCATCTATTTGCCATGAAGTGATGGGACCGGATGCCATGATCTTAGTTTTCTAATGTTGAGTTTTAAGCCAGCTTTTTCACTCTCCTCTTTCACCTTCATCAACAGGCTCTTTAGTTCCTCTTCGCCTTCCGCCAGGGAGGGCATGAAATCTTATCTGGAAATCTGTGAGTGTGAAATTCTGTTGATAGCTTTGAGGTCACATCTAGCCAGGTTCACATTCCAGAACAGGTAACACAATGAGGACAAATGGTCACAGACAACAGTTCATTGTGTCTAGGCTCTTTTTTAAAAACATTTAATGTACTTTATTGGCTTAGGTAACAGGAAAGCCCAATGGCAGAGCTCGCCTCAGTGGCTCTGCCTTGGAAGGTGTTTTCTCAGCTGGTTCTCTTGCCCTGCCCTCTCTTTCACGCCCCATCTCTCCCACTCTCGACTCCGCTCCCTGTTTCTGTTGGTTTTGTCCTCAGATTAGACTCTTTAAACAGTCATCCCTAGACAGACTTTCCCATGGATTTCTCTCGGCACCCAGATATCTGAAATAAGAGTCCATTGACCCGGCGGTCCCTTGTTTATCCCTATGGCGAGGGTAACAAAGCACTCTGTTTAAATGTGATGATGTCACCTACTCACCTTGTGAGCAGAAGAATTGGACCTGGGCCCACTGCAATATCTGAAATGGAAAAAAAGCCATTCTCACCTTGACCCTAAAGGACTCAGACGACTGGAAGGTACTCTTACAGGTAAAATGAGCTAGGCGGGTGAGGAATTAGGACTTGGGCATAAAAGCATTTGCATGCTTGAAGGATGGCATAAAAGTAAACATAGATGCAGGAGGGTGGTGCAGACAAGAAGCATTTACTTCAGAGTTTTGTCAGAAAAGATGTGCCTGGGAGGAGACCACACATAGAACAATTTTAACATACAGATGCCACATTGGCATAGCGACATGGAAGGTCAAAGGAGGAAACATGGGAGCTTCTGAATTTCCATGTATCTACACCAGGCTGTCTATGCACTTAGCAGTTGTCCCTGCTGCTGCTAAGTCACTTCAGTTGTGTCTGACTCTGTGCAACCCCATAGATGGCAGCCCATCAGGCTCCCCCACCCCTGGGATTCTCCAAGCAAGAACACTGGATTGGGTTGCCATTTCCTTTTCCAATGCATGAAAGTGAAAAGTGAAAGTGAAGTCGCTCAGTCATGTCGGACTCTTAACAACCCCATGGACTGCAGCCTACCAGGCTCCTCCATCCATGGGATTTTCCAGGCAAAAGTACTGGAGTGGGGTGCCATCAACTTCTAGGGAGTGCTTAAGTGGAGTAAAAGTCATGTAACTCAGGAAGAAATGGAAAATGGATGTGCTAAGCCAATCTGGAATCCTCCTCAGCACTTGAATGAAAAAAATGGAAAATCTGGGCCCTGGAATAGCTTTTGGTGTTGGTGGTTTAGTTGCTAAGTTGTGTCAGATTCTTGCAAGCCCATGGACTGTAGCCTGCCAGGCTCCTCTGTCCATGGGATTATCCAGGCAAGAATATCGGAGTGGTTGGCCATTTCCTTATCTAGGGGATCTTCCCAACCCAGGAATCAAACCTGAGTCTCCTTCATTGCAGGCAGATGCTTTACCAACTGAGCTATGAGGGAAGCCCCAATTCAGTTCAGTTCAGTTGCTCAGTCATGTCTGACTCTTTGAGACCCCCTGGACTGCAGCACGCCAGACCTCCCTGTCCATCACCAACTCAAACCTGGGTCTCCTGAATTGCAGACAGATGATTTACCAACTGAACTATGAGGGAAGCCCCAATAGCTTTTAGCTATATTTAAAACATGAGGAGAAATAGCATAGCAACAGGCCAGGGATATAGCTCATAGAGCAAGTCCTATTAAAATACTTAAGTATTCATAGACTGATGGATGTTTTGAAGCTTTTCATCTGGTAGCAGCACCATAGGCTAAAATATCATTTTATGCCTGAAACTCATGGTCTTTAGATACTAGGAAAAGGACAGAGTTAGTTCTTATGTTTTGAAAGGTGCCCCATAACACTTGCAGTTGATCCACACTCTTCATCTGGCTTTCTGGTAGGATCACAGTGCTTTGAAGACATGCCTTGAGACCACTGTATATGTATAGAGTATAGAGTGTATATAATCTAGTGCTTGACATATAAAATTTGCTCTAAAAATTATCATAAGATGGTTTAGAAGTGAATACTCTAAAGACAGGAATCTGAAGTATGTCCTTGGCTTGGAAGCATAAAATCCAGTGTCTACTGCTTTTATCCCATTCTGAAATCACTAAATGATTTTACTGGCTCTCGATGAAAGATTATATGCTGACTCTGATTGAGTCCCTTAGCTGTAAGCAGCACCCACATCAGACAGCTCTTTGACTGTGTTGCTGAGAATTCCATCTAGCTATCCTTCTGTGCTCAGGACAGGAAATCAGACGTTCTTTCCTCTTTGGACAAAAAAATCAAGGTATATAGCTTTTCAAAAACACTTTTGAAAAGTATTTCAAAACTAACTAATACATTAGGGTTTCAGAAATGAGCACTAAATGAAACCAAGCAGGACCCTGTGGGGCTTCTGGGCACGGAAGCCTTTCAAGCTGTTGCTAATCAGGGAAGGGAGGGGATGCAGAGACAAAGGAGGGGCGCAAGAAACAGCAGTGCAGCCTTGGGGCAGGGTCCTAGCTCCACCCAAGGGACACACAGAATGCTATCTTTGAGTGTTTTTTACAGAACTATCAAACCAGTCAATCCTAAAGGAAATTGGTCCTGAATATTCATTGAAAGGACTAATACTGAAGCTGAAGCTCCAATACTTTGGCCAGCTGATTTGAACTGACTCATTGAAAAAGCCTCTGATGCTGAGAAAGATTGAAGGCAGGAAGAGAAGGGGATGACAGAGGATGAGATGGTTGGATGGCATCACTGACTCAATGGACATGAGTTTGAGCAAGCTGGGAGTTAGTGATGGACAGGGAGGCCTGGCCTGCTGTGGTCCATGGGGTCACAAAGAGTTGAACACAACTGATCAACTGAATTGAACTTAGAGGGTGTCCCTGGTGGCTCAGATGGTAAAGAATCTGCCTGCCAAGAAGGAGACCTGGGTTCGATCCCTGGGTCCGGAAGATCCCCTGGAGGAGGGCATGGCAACCCACTCAAGTATTCTTGCCTGAGGAATCCTCTGGATGGCGGACCCTGGCAGCCACAGTCCGTGGGATGGCAAAGAGTTGGACATTACTGAAAATGAATGGAAGATGTTTCAGAGAGAAGGTCATAGTTTGTTAACCTCAAGGGATGCTTCAGGAGACCACCTGAGGCTGGATAAAAGGGCTATCAGCCTTGTGCACCCAGATCCCTATCAGCAACCTGTCCTTGAACCATTGCTATTATTATATATATTAGTGAAGTCGCTTAGTCGGGTCCTACTCTTTTGCGACCCCAGGACTGTAGCCCGCCAGACTCCTCTGTCCATGGGATTTTCCAGGCAAGGATACTGGAGTAGGTTGCCATTTCCATCTCCAGGGGATCTTCCTGACTCAGGGATAGAACTCTAGTCTCCTGCATTGCAGGCAGACTCTTTACCCTCTGAGCCACCACTGCTATGAATCTCATCACATCCTCCTGGGGTTGGAGGCACATGGTTTTGAGAGGCACCACCCCACCGTGTCCCCCTTTGCCTGGCAAAACATTAAAGCTGTTCTTTTCTGCTTCACCCAAAACTCTGTCTCCAAGATTCAATTTGGCACCGGTGTGCAGAGGCTGAGTCTTTGGCATTATAAAGAAGCCCCAAACCAGATCATCTTCTGCTTTCTCTACCCAGGGCAGCTCTGCTGAAAGCTGGGGAAGATATTTCAAAGCCACATCTGTGGAATTCCTCTGTCCTTGCTTCAATAAAGGGTGACTGATGAGGATCCCTGCCCCTGGGTACATCCCAGAGCTAGGAGGACAGACTGCAAATGTATTTTGTATTACTCCTTCTCTCACCATCGAGAAGTCCTGGAGGCGATTGTGAGGATGGGCATGATGGAGAAGATGCTATATGAGCGGTGATCTTCAGTGAGAACAAAAAGGAACCTCTGCATCCATTTCCTGTTCTCTTTTCTCTCTGTGAGGGGACTTCTGGCGATTGGTGTCGCCATTGCTCCTAGCTTTCCTCTTGCCCTTGTTGCTGGCTTTTTAATGAAAGACTTCCAAAGTGACTGGTGCTGTTTATGGAACATGAATTATAGATGGAGTTGAGTGGCCTGACTCACTGGTGATTGACAGGTGGCTCACTGCAGGGGACTCACTCCCCAAAGCGCTTGGTGCAGAGTCATCAATTAGGGCCATCATCTTTGTGTTTCTGCAACCAAAGCAGCAGACTCTCGGGGATGGACACTGGGACAGGAGAAAGCTACAGAAAGCTGAGGCTAAAGGACTGAGTCTGGTGACCACTTGGGAGGGAAGGAGTTAGACTGGTTTACAGCTCGCTCTTCCTTCAACCTCCCCCAACCCCCAGGCAACATACATCCAGTTTTTGAAATCACTTATCTTTCGTGAAAGAACTATGAAAGAACTACTTCATGAAAGAACCATACAGAGACCATTGCATTTGGAGCCAAAAAACCTGGGTTGAGCTTCCGGTTCAATCAGAGCTTGAAAAGTGAAAATGTTAGTTGCTTAGTCATGTCCAACTCTTTGTGACCCCATCAATTGTAGTCTGCCAGGCTCCTCTGTCCATGTGATTCTCCAGGTAAGAATACTGGAGTAGACTGACATTTCCTTCTCCAGTGGATCTTCCCAACCCAGGGACTGCCTGGGTCTCCTGCACTGCAGGTGGGTTCTTTACTGTGAGCCACCAAGGTAGCTTGATTAACTCCTTTGAGTAGCCTTTTCTTTACTAGCCCAAACTGGGGAAACAGTAGCATTCACCTTACCAGTCTGTGGTCAGATCTCAGTGAAAGAATGTTTGTGAGGGCATATCAGGAATCACACCCGTGTTATCATCATTGTTGTACACCCTGAACACTTCTGACCTAAGCCCTCACAGTGTTAGTACAAATTCAAGTACGATTTGATGGGTTTGAATGTGTATTGAGAGAAAGACTCACAAAGTAATTTGCCCCAAGATACAGATTCTAGAATGATAAGTAGACTCCTGTTTCTGGGAAGGGCATTTTCCCCCTTAGACCAGATGTTCAGACTGTGTTTGCATCACTGGCTGCCTCGAGTGGGCTCCCTCTACAACCTCTCTGAGCTTCTTCATTCATTCCTTCATTCATTCCAAGGATATGGACATGAGGGACACAGAGGTGAATTCATGGGGCTCATAGTGGAGTGGAGGATATGGTCTCAGGTGGCCTTGGCTTGAAGCAGGGCTTGGGTTCTCAGCCAGAGATTGAGAATCCAGTCAATTTGGTGAGAACACCAAATCCTGGCCACTAGACCAGTGGTCAGTGACGAGCCCCAGCCCTTGGGCTTTGCAGAAAAGAATTTCCACAGAGACGGAAGGTAGTGAAGCAAGTAAAGCATTTATTAAGAGGAGAAAGAGTACAGTACCTGTGGATAGGCACATGGCAGACTCAGAGAGAGTCCCTGAGTCACACCCCTGCGGCAGTTTAAATCACTTACATGGGGTACATCTTCCAGGTTTCCTTTGGCAAATCATTTGGTTTGCCTGGTTCATAATCTGTATTTAGCATCTCTCAGGACCTTCCATGTGTGTGTGTGTGTGTACGCATGCCTCTCTTAGACAAGATGGGTTCTACCACAAAGGCCTGTGGGTAGCCTGGCATTAGTTAACATCACTCGCCTTTGACTGCTGTGGAACCTTTCTGTGCATGTGTGGTCGGGGAGGTCTCCTGACTTCGAGCATGTGAAATACGTGGTGGTTTGGGCAGGGCCCAGCCTCCTCCCCCAATTGTCCTGCTATTCTCTTCTTGGAGTTTCAATCACAGGGAATGAACCTCCAATCACTTCACCGGGGGGGCGGGTGGGGAGGAGGGGGGAATCGACCTCCTGCCTCAGAAGCAGCTGTAGAACAGAAAATTACAAGCAAATCCAGCATGAGGGCAAACCCAAGGTGTTAAGCAACACATAGGCTGGTTGAGCGAGGAGGCGGAGAAACAGGAGCTGGTAGCTGATTAAGTCTCTGGGGTTTGTAGGACCTTACCAGGAAGAGACAGGAGGGGAGGTATCCAGGGAGTGTCAGGCTCTCCCACTATGGGGGTGGAATGACTTGGTTAACTATCCTAAATTATGAGGAGTTCAGATAACGTGATTTAAAATAGCAATAACCATGCTGATGTGCTCTGATATTGTTTGGAAAGAGCAGACAGCCATGGTCCAGGGAGGGCTTATTCCATGGAGATGGTGGTCATGGGGGTGGGCAATTTTGGGTAAGAAAAAAAAAATGGGTTTCTCGGGCACCTTTTGCTGTTGAAATAGGATTAATTGGTCTATTATTTCACACGCTATTTTTGATAAATATCGCCTGTGTTTATTGCAAACAGGCAGGGGCTAGCCCAAATGGCAACAGCTTCGAATACGTGTTGATTGACCGCAGAAAGACAGTTAATTCCACATGTACTCAGCACTGACTCATCAACTGCACACTCATCAGAGGATCACTGAATGTTAGAAAAGAAAGAAACCTCACAGAGCCTCCAGCCCAGCTCACTCTCTTCAAGACTGAGGATTCTGAGTTTCAGTGAGGAGGTGTGAACGATCTACAATGGGCAGGCAGAGGAAAGGAACACAACCATCCCACCGTTTCGTTCTATGTTTGTTTGCAGAAGAATCCAGATTTGTATGAAACATTTTTCCAGTGCTCTCTTTTCTCACGAACTTTTTAAAACATTTTATTTGATGTTGGAGTACAGTTAATATACAATGGTGCATTTGCTTCAAGTGTGCTTCCTGGAGGCTCAGTTGATAAAAAATCCACCTGCAATGCAGGAGACCTGGGTTTGATCCCTGGGTTGGAAAGATCCCCTAGAGAAGGGAACTGGCTACCCACTCCGGTATCCTGGCCTGGAGAATTCCATGGACCGTGTAGTCCATGGGGCCACAAAGAGTCGAACGTGACTTTCACCTTTTTTCAAGTGTACAGCAAAGGGATTCAATTACACATGTGAAAGTAAAAGTCACTCAGTTGTGTCTGACTCTTTTTGATGTGATTTCTATGTGATGTTAGCATCACTTAGAAATATGCAAAACCACACAATGTAGCAAATCAACTATATTTCAATAAAAATTAAAAAGAAAAACAAAAAGAAACACACCAAACTAGTTTCAAGTCCCAGAAACAGTCTCCCCTCAGATAAAATCCTGGTTAGTCAGCAGCCTGTTTGGAATTTTGCCATCTGTCTCCTTTCCTGTGTCTTTTGGCCCAAACCATCCTGAATTTTTTAGTATGTCCTTCGTTTAACAGTAGTAATGTTGCTGTTTTTTCTCCTGAAACCTGAATTTGTGTTCTATTTCAGTTGAAACTTACTGATCCAAGAGAATGATCAAAAAGAGCATTTCCCTTTGTAATAAAGACAAACAATTTTATGCAAGTTTTTGGAGAGGGATGGGTAGGCAGGCCTTCAAAACAGCCTTAGACTTTTTTTCTTCATATTCAGATGATAATAAAGAGCTTAAGTTTTCCCCTCCAGAAAGCAAAGCTCTTTTTCATTGAATGTGAGGTGAATTATAGGTTATGTCTCACAGTATCCTTGCTAACAAGAGAAAGAAGAAAATGCCATGAACCAGTGGATCTCAAACTTTAGCTTGTAATGCCACCACCTGGGAACTTGTTAGAAAAGCAAATGTTCAGGTCCACCCTGAAATCTACAAGTCAGAAATTCTGGGAGTCCTCCAATCTGTGTTTTATCAAATAATTCTGATATAAGCCTGAAGTTTGAGATATAGGTTGCTGGAAACTTAAAGAATGCAACCCATTTAAGAATTTACTACTGACTATGAGAACAGGTCGAATTTCTTCCAGTCTGAGAGCTGGTATTTTGATCGAGGCAGGACTGTTTCCGGATCACTGTGGCTGCAAGTTGAAGATAACATATTGTTTAGAGCAGGCTGCCCTGCACAAGCTGAGGAGTAAGTTGCCCGTGTGATGTGATCTTATACTCTGCTCCCATCAGCCTCTGCTCCCCGCATTTGCCTCTCCCCTGCCTGAAATTTCACTAATAATGCTTAATAACTATACTGAAGGACTTAATCCTATTATACCTCAAATTCCTTAGGCAGGTTAATACTTTCATCCTTTATCAGTCTCTTATACAATGGACTGAGTTTTGGATTCCTTCTGGAGGAAAAGTTTTGAGAACCTTGAAAGGCACAGAGAAAATTAGACTATTTAAGGAAGGTACAATAAAAATTTGTTTTCTTGTCTACCTCAAAATGCATACATGGCCTTCTTCTTCTTCTTCTTCTTTTTTTTTTTTTTAACAGAACTCTATTTTTTGCTAGGGGCTTCCCTGGTGGCTCAGAGGATAAAGCATCTGCCTGCGATGTGGGAGACCCGAGTTTAATTCCTGGGTTGGGAAGATCCTCTGGAGAAGGAAATGGCAACCCACTCCAGTACCCTTGCCAGGAAAATCCCATGGACGGTGAAGCCTGGTAGGCAACAGTCCATGGTGTCGCAAAGGGTCAGACACTGCTGAGAGACTTTACTTTCACTTTCACTTTCATGGCTGTTCTGCCTCCATTGTAGCTAAGAAGCCTATGTGATTAAGATATAGTCAGTAGAAAGTAAAAGATATGCAGAAAAATTTTTGGAAGCCTTTTAAAATAAAAACAAAATTGTCTGTATTTCCCCTTATCTTCCCATCACCTGGAAGGCAGATATAAAGGCTGGCGCTCCAGCAGCCATATTAAGTCATGAGGTAGAAGACTCTTACTGAGATGCCAGGGCAGAGAGAGAACAACTTGAGTCATTAGTGACTGATGGGAACCACCTTTCTATTCCCAGATATTTTAAAACATGAGAGATAAACAAGCATCTTTCCTTGGCATTTTCTTTTTTTATTATACAAAATGCAACATTCTCCTGATAGAAGAGATGGCACCAAGACAGGGATGGACAGCACAGAAAGGGGAGATTAGAAGTGTGGAAGCTGGACTTCCCTACTTTACAGCTTAACTAATCCTGTGAAGCAGCAGGATAATACATTCTTTCTTCCAGTTATCCTGCTTCCCGACACACCTATGAGTCCTTAGTGAGTCTTTAGTTCCAGTTTTTTTTTTTTTTTTTTCCTGAAATCTATAGTATCTCCATTTCCCTCAAAGAGTGTTGTAAGGTTTCACAACAACAATGACATGATTTTAGTTACATATTTTAGAACTGGTCATTTTATAGTGTTTAGAATCTAGAATTAGAGACAGTCTTTTATAGTGAACAAGACAGTAATCAAGCAATGTCAGAAAAATATCTCTCTAAGAAGATGACCATGTAATATTATAGAAATTTCTCAGTTTTCCCCATGGCCTTCCTCTGGGGTTCTTAGAGTATAAATTCCCTTCTAGGTGAAGCCTGAAAGGACAGAAATGAGCCGGACTCATCTTGACTCTATGCCTTAGGTTCAGGAATGCATGATTGAAATTTTATACACTACTATGTGTAAAATAGATAACTAATGAGAATCTACACTATAGCACAGGGGACTCTACTCAGTGCTCTGTGGTGACCGAAATGGGAAGGAAATCCCAAAGAGAGAGCATATATATATATATATATATATATACACACACACACACACATATTCACTTTGCTGTACATCAGAACCTAACACAACATTGTAAAGCAACTATACTCCAATAAAATTTTTTTTAAAAAAGAATTTCCGTCTACACTGTTCAATTGTGTGTCTACCAGTCTCTGGAAATTACTGATAGCAACAATCACAGCAGTAAATAGTTTCATAGTGTTTGATCTTTGTAGTTACTGGTCTAAATGATGTATATATATACATTAATATTAGCTCACATAATCATCATACCCTGTAAGGTAAGCATCATTATCAGTCTGAAAATGACCCACAAAAATGTCACAAGTGTATTGACTAGAAGAGCTGGGATTTGTACCCAGACCAGTGACATAGAAAGGAGGATGCTATGAGTAGATGTCTGGGGGCTTCATGCTCTGTGTTGAGAGTGCTAATCCCTAATTTGTGTAATAGTGGCTACAGGGCAGTTTTGCAATGTAGAGTCTACATTTATTGTTTCATTCGTTTCATATCAGGGTTTTTTAATTTTCTGTTTTAATTTCTGTATCGGAAATTAATGGACTAGGGAGATGATAAATAAGGATGCTTTGCGTTTGTTTTCTTTTTAGGCTTGTTTTGTATTTTAGAAGAAGGTTGAAAGTGGTGATGATGAGCAGATGGGTGAGCTGTCACATTGCCTGTTCTTTCTCATGCCTCCGTTCACCAGAACGCTCCCCTTCCAACTATGAATATGACTTCAGGGGTTGCCCTGGTAGGACATCTTTATGCGGACCATCTGTTTGCAAGTATGGACTCCACCACTAACCTCTTCCCATGGCAGGAGTTCCACAGGAGTCACTTACAGGTGAGGATGCAGCGGCTCTGAATGGAGGTGCCTGGGGGAATGAGGACAGAACTATTTACCAGTGATGACATCTGTCTTTCCTTCTAGGTGAAGCCCCAACTAATGTCTTTCTAAGCCCAAGGCAGTGCCTGGCCTTTCCTGTTTGTAGTATTTATGTGCTCTTTCTTTTCGATCTTAAGTTCTGTTACCAATCTTCCTTTCACAATTTGCCAGCATTTAAGCTTCCCTGACAGTAAAGATTCCCAGATAACACTGGTCACTGAGGCAGGAGGAAGATTTCCTCTCCAACTTTTAAAACAACAGGGATCAGTGTTTTTCTTTTTAATAAGGAAAGCTCTAAAAAAGAGGAATACAAGTTATCCACAGCTCTACCACCAAAAATATCCTTGTTAACATTTACAAATAAAATAGGATTCGCTTTTAGACACAGACAGACCTATCAGGATGGATAACTGTGATTCTGTCTGGAGGAAGAGTGATAACCTCTTCCTGGGTGATAACCTCCCAACATTCCTCAGTCCTACCACAAAGAGAGATAATTCTATTTCTTTTATTCATCAGAATACTTTTATTAGTACTCTGTCATTTATGTAGAAAAGTTCGACATTTCTCCCAAGGAAGCAATCAATAATTCCCCAGCAGTCCAGTGGTTAGGGCTCTGCACTTTAAATTAAAATTTTAGAAAATAAGCAGGAATCACACCACTAGAGAGATAATTCTGGAAAACAGAAAGAACATTTGACCCTGGAGATGATTGGGAAGCTACATCTTGCTTAGGCGGGTGCTATCTTGCAGGTCACTGTTGCCCTCTAGTGGTCACAGCGCAGACTTGCAAGCAAAGGTAAAATGCAAAAGTGTTCTGCAATACTTTTCTTTTTATAATGTGCTATTTAATGTTTTGTGTATCATGAAAACTCACGAATCTGCTCAAATTATGACCCCTACTCTCAAGAAAAAAGATATGCCTTCTTATGCAAATTCTGAAAATAATTTTAGGAGATTCACTGATGCCCAGCCACTCAATCATGAACTCTTAAGTTATAGCCTCATGATATTCTTGATAGGGATAATGAAAAAAAAAAAAAAATTACATGTGAAGAAATAAAGAAAACAGAAAAAAAAGCCAGCAAACACACACACACACACACACAACAACTTCAGGTCTGAAGCAATCCCTACCCCTGATTCTGCCAGGGCCTTTCCTTGTAAATGAACATCCACTTGCCATGTCTGCTGCTGCTGCTGCTGCTAAGTCGCTTCAGTCGTGTCTGACTCTGTGCAACCCATAGACGGCAGCCCACCAGGCTTCCCGTCCCTGGGATTCTCCAGGCAAGAACACTGGAGTGGGTTGCCATTTCCTTCTCCAATGCATGAAAGTGAAAAGTGAAAGTGAAGTCACTTAGTCGTGTCTGACTCTTGCCATGTCTACACATATTTAAAAGCAATAAATCAAGAGAGCAAATTATTAAATATAAAGGTGTTCCATCATCACACTTAGGAAAAAAAAAACTTGTGTAATAACCTGGAAGCCCACCTTCAGGTTAAACTTCCCAGACCCCTGAGAATCCTATATGAAAGCTAGAGGCCTGGAGACAGTGGGATTCAGGCATAGCTCTCAATTCCCAGGTCTGCTCTGTTGCACACCTCCGGGGACCATGCCCTCCTGCCCACAACACCCCAGTCTCCTGGCAGAGCACCAGCCGCGTCCCAGCTCTGCAACAAGGAGCCCCTGCTCCCTACACACTTGCTGTGGGCCCAGGGAATGAACAGCACAGGCTCCAGCAGGAGCAACTCCAGGAGAGAGGGCTGTGCAGGTTTCAGAAGCCAGCTTGGGACCATTTATGCAAGGATTCTGGGCCCCGAGTACCCAGAGCAAGATCTAGAAGGTGGTGGTGGTGGTGGAGGTGGCGTGAGCTCTTGCGGGGTTAGTTAGGGTGGCCCGACTGGGTTGCTGCATTCTGTCCTGCTCTCAGCAAAGGGCAAGTTCCATGTCTTGGGAAACCCTTCATTAGGACATAAAAGATCTCACTTTTCAATCTTGTGTTCATAGATTACTGGAAAAGTGAAAAATCCTCATGACAGACCCCCAAACAGGAGCTGAAGGTAATAGTGTTTTCAGTGTCAAATGGATGTGATACAGGATTTCCTGACTGGTCCGCTTGTTAAGACGCTGCCTTCCAGTGCAAATGGGCATGGGTTGGATCCCTGACTGCGGTACTAAGATTACATATACCTCGGGGTGTGGCCACCCTTTTTTAAAAAAACAGATCTAATGTAGATTACCTCTCTTCCATAGTCACAGCCACTGGTCCCCGATGTTGGCAATCGTGGTTTGTGGTCCCCCACTGATGCTCACCCCAGAGACTGCCTTTCACTCCCAAGTTCACAATCTCTCCAACCTTACCTGTGGGTTGACTATGGTGCTTTCTTTGTATGGAGACAGTGCAAGTTTGATTTTTCGCTTTGTGACGATTGCGATCATGTCCGACCCCTTTTGAAAAGTTCGGAAAATTAAATTGAAGACAAGAACACAGTGTTGGTTTATTTAGTCCTGTTCTTAACCACTACTGATGCCAGGGTTAACTAGTCAATTGTTTTATTTAAATAATAGCATTTGTGTAACAGAAAAGTAAAGCCGAATATAAAAATATAATGTCAAGTACAGATTTATGTTTTAATATTCCAATGATAAATTAACAACACTATGTGGATAATTATTGTTTATTTTCATTATTAGTTTTATCACTGTTGTTATTTGTCTGATGAAACACCATAAATCAAACACCATAAATTACAGCGGGGAATGGAATCTAGCTTTCTGAATGACTGCCAATGGCTGGAAGTTAGTTTGAATTTGGCCCCATGGGAAACAGGAGATAACAGAGAGCCAGGCAGAAAAATGTATCCTCCTCTCTCTAATTCATGGAGAGAGGGCTGTGCAGGTTTAAGAGGCCATCTTGGGGCCTTTTATGCAAGAATTCTGGGCTCCAAGTACCCAGAGCATGATCTAGAAGGTGGCTGTAAGGTAAATGGTTGTGGGTTCTTGGGGTGCAACTAGGGTGACCCAAATGGGTTGCCCATTTGGTTCTCTAGATATTTGGTTACCCTGAAGGCCAACCATGCTTGTTCCAGTTCTCCTTTCCTTGTGAGGTGGGAGGTGGCCTGTGAAAGGTCAAAGTGAAGTCTCACGTTATACTGAAAATGCTTCCCCAAAAGACACAGCCCAATCTCCGACTGATACCTTTAGGAAGGAGAAGAAGAAGAAAAAAAAAAACCTAGTTATAGACAATGAAAGGAAAATACATAATCGAGTTTGGTTTGGAATCTGTATACAGCTATAGAACCATGTGAACCAACAGATTTGTGAGTTTACAAAGGAAATGACTTTGCAAAAAAAATAATTTATTTTTGACAATGCTCGTATTCAAGAGCTCAGTTTTTTAATGTTGCTGGCAAACAGATGCTAAACTGCAAAAATTAACTAGCAATGGCATTTCAGAAAGCGATGATATCCGACTTCTTTATTAAGTTTACTGTTAAGTGAACAAAGAAAGAGAAAAACATTTCTTCCATTAGCAAAGCAAATAGAACATCTGCGCACAAGAAAATGAAACACACGATTTGGTGGGTGCAGTCCAGTGTCATGGAAGGAACAACTGGTTTGTAGGTACAGAAAGTTTTCTGTCCCAAATCTTAAACTGGATAAGATCTCCCAGGTTTTAAGCATGCTTTTGTTGTGGTGGTTTTCATTTTGACTTTAACCCCGGTTTGGAAACTACAGAAAGTGAATTAGAGACTCATAGTGAGAAAGGGGAACCCCGTCTCTGAGCTCCGTTGTGCTTGATGTCCTATAAACTGAGAGGTCTTTGTGTTCAGGTTTGACCTGAAGGCAGCTTGGGAATCCTGATGGTGTGAGGCTTGCAAGCCTACAGAGAGAGCCTGACACGTTAGCTCTGCCATCTGCAGGTTTTTCCTTTGTACTTTTTGGTTGTCTTCTTTTAAAATCATCCAAACTTTCAAGTCCTACCCAACTTTTAGGGCACCGTTGCAGCTCTTTCTTCTGTAGAAGGTGAAGAAAACTAAGTCTTGCCCTGGATAAATGCATCATTTTGAATAAAACAGTGACTAATCCCTCATGCCCCAATTGTGCTTAGTTGCTCAGTCCTGGCCAACTCTTCGCCACCCCATGGACTGTATAGCCTGCCAGGCTTCTCTGTCCATGGGGATTCTCTAGGCAAGAATACCAGCGTGGGTAGCTTTTCCCTTTACCAGGGGATCTTCCCAACCCAGGGATCAAACCCAGGTCTCCCGCATTGCAGGCGGTTTCTTAACTGTCTGGGCCAGCAGGGAAGCCCTAAGGCTTTGTCTAAACAAAGACACTCATTTTTCAAAAATAAAAAATAAAACTGTCATGACAAAAATAAATAACCAACTCCCCCGCCCCACCCCCCGGAGACAAAACTTCCTATAGTCTGAAAGCCTGAATCTTTAAATTCTTGGAAAAATTACTAAACTCATCCTAGCTGGACAAGAGCAGAGGATAGAAGGGACTCCGTGCTTCCTTGTCACCAACAGTGGTGGGTGGTGGGGGCCCCCAGGGAGAAGGTGAATCTACAGGGTTTTGGACTTAACACCTTGTTCCTCCTTCTCAGGTTTGGTAAAGAAACCGATACAGGAAGAAAGACTTGTCCTACATTCTCAGCCTCAGAGCAGTGGGATTTTATCACTATTAAGAGAGACAGTGGTTCCTTTGCACATGGATCCCCAGCATAATGAGCTTTCAGATGTGAACGAGGTCAGCTTTTTCTGGGTGGGCCTCCTTGATTTTCCTGGTGGCATCTGCCCCTTCACTACTTCACCCCTTCCCTGCCTCTCTTAGAGGATGGCTCAACTTTGTGACATTTTTTTTACCTCCTCTCCGTCATTACAGAGGAAGATTCTTCCGCTAGTGAAGAGCATGGGGAGAGTATGTGTTAGACTCCATAATTTCTCAAAGAAGTTTGGGATGACTAATTTAATTGATCCCTTTGGCCAGATGCCCAGATATTTGGTCAAACACTACTTTATGGATGTTTCTGTGAGGGTGTTGGGGATGAAACGAACACTTAGGTCTGTGGACTTGGAGTAAAACGGGTTGCCCAACCCTAGGTGAGGCGGGTGTGTGCTAACTTGCCTCTTTGTGACCCCATGCCCTGTAACACACCAGGCTCCTCTGTCCATGGGATTCTCCAGGCAAGAATACTGGAGTGAGTTGCCACGCCCTCCTCCAGGGGATCTTCCCGACTCAGGAACTGAGCCTGTGTCTCTCACATCTCCTGCATTGGCAGGCAGGTTCTTTGCCACTAGTGCCACCTGGGAAGCCCCACCTTAGGTGGGTGGGTCTCATCTAATCAGGTGAAGGCCTGAATAGAACCAAAAGGCTCATCCTCCCATGAGAAGGAAAGAATTCTCCAGCACACAGCTTTCAGACTTGAACCACAGCATTGGCTCTCCCTGGGTCTTCCTCTTGGGATAGGTATGGATGTAGATGTAGGTACAGACATAAGTATAGACACATACAGATACAGAGAGAGTGTCTGAGCCTACATGTCAAGCCTATACTTTGACTTTTTCTTCAAGCTTGTGCTAACATCCTCATACCATCATCATCACATCATTTCAATCATACAATAAGTCATTTTCGCCCACTAATGTGGACACCCTTTATCTTTAGAATTCTTGGGGGGAAATGTGTTCTTTTTTGTTATGGAAGCTTTGTTTTCTCTACTCTGCCATAAAGCTGAAAATGGAACTCACTTGGCTATAGACATCAAACCTTGAACATGAATTAGGAGTTGGTTCCTTGGCAAAGAAACTCTTTGGTTTGCACTGATTTCATCCTTGTATAATGAAAACAAACAAAACATTCTGAAAGCTTTGAGGGTCACACTTTATTCACTTCCCTTCCCGCTTCCTTCAGTCTACCTGGTTTTCTAGTTATTCAACATTTATTGAAAACCTGCTCAGAATCAAGCCCTGTGGTCTCTTTGTGTGGGCTTGGATCTGTGGAAAGGATTCCAGGGAAGACGAGTCTTTGTGAATCTGGTCACTCTCAGGGGAAAAACATTTTTTCATTGATATAAGCCTAGATTCAAAACCTAGACTGAACTGGTATTCTTTTTTAAGTTCTCAAAGCCCTTCATTACTCCCCACTCAGGCCTACTTATTTCAAGAAAATTCCAGGTTCTGTCTCACTTTCCTTGCCTGTTTTGAGGCCATGTTACCTGTTTCCTTTACCAAGTGCAGGATAGAGACAGGTCCAACTTTCCTTCTAGGAAGCCAGAGCTTCCTGACAACTAGACATGGCTCCCCCTAGTTCAAGGTCACATAATAAAATACCATAACCAACAGTTTTTCACTCACTCTCTAGTTCAGCTCCCCTCAAGTGAGTGAACTATGGCTCTGAAAGATTAAATAATGTATTTGCCTGTCGTGAAATGTAACAAAACTGGAATACGGACCCAGGTTTTTTCCTCTCTTTAAGTCCACGCTTTGGTCACTTTCTACTTCCTAGGATCCCTAAATGATAAATGGTCATTTTTATTGCCAAGCAGACTCTGAATCCAAGAAGCTGGAGGAATACCGTGTTCTCTCTTGCACTGGTGTCTGCACGATGCTCTGAGCCTCATCCCGCAACCATGCAAACTTTCATTCATGACAAGAACTATAACGTTTGTGACTTATAACCACCCTGAGACCAATCTTGATTATGAAAGATCATCTCGACTGTGTAAGAAACAGGAATTGAGACTATTTACAACAGCTAGGATATGGAAGCAACTTAGATGTCCCTCAGCAGATGAATGGATAAGGAAGTTGTGGTGCTTATACACAGCGGACTATTACTCAGCTATAAAAAGAAATGCCTTTGAGTCAGTTCTAATGAGGTGGATGAAACTAAAGCCTATTATACAGAAGGAGGTAAGTGAGAAAGAAAGACAAATATCGTATATTAATGCATATATATGAAATCTAGAAAGATGGTACCAATGATCCTATATGCAGGGCAGCAAAGGAGACACGGACTTAAAGAACAGACTTTTGGACTCAGTGGGAGAAGGAGAGGGTGGGATGATTTGAGAGAAAAGCACTGAAATGTATAATTGCCATATGTAAAATAGATAGCCAGTGGGAGTTTGATGTGTGATGCAGGGAACCCAAGGCCAGTGCTCTGTGACAACCTAGAGGGATGGGGTGGGGAGGGGAGTGGAGGGGGCTTCAGGATGGGGGGACACATGTCTGCCTATGGCTGATTCATGCTGATGTATGGCAAAAGCCATCACAATATTGGAAAGCAGTTATCCTCCAATTAAAATAAACAAATAAATTTTTTAAGGAAAGAAAGTGCATTAAAAAAAAAAAACAGGAAGCTGAGAATGAAGGATATTCTAAATTTGGTCAATGTATCTATATTCACCCATAGATATATGTATAACAGAATCACATTGCTGTACACCTGAGACTAACACAATATTGTAAATCAACTCTACATCAATTAAGCAAACCAAATTTTAAAAATGGAGAAGTCAGAATTCAAAGACAGAATTCAGACATATTTTAAATGTTACTTTCTTTTTGAACAAGAATGACAGCAACAATGGGCGATGGTGTTCCTACTTGATCCGCCTCCTTGGACCCAGTGTACAAGCAGTCTGGGTTTATTGATACCAAGCTAGAGCAGTTAGGAGAGCAGATCGAAGAGAAATAAATATATCCAAGTACAATTCCATAAGTTTTACAATCCACTTGTCAAGCACAAGGACGGTATATGGAGAGAAAAGGCTTTATGAGTGATGAGAGCCTCTGTCTTCTGAGCCGAGACTCTGACCTAAGCTGTAGACAGAGAGGACACCATCAGAGTTTTTCTTGGTCCACTCAGACCACATGCTCTTGGCTTCATCATCCACACTTTCCTTTTTTTTTTTTTTTTTTTGGCAAGACCAAGTCCTTGGATGATGTAGGGACTTCCTGGCACCCCCAAAGATTGTACTGGTTTCTTATTAAGGGTCTTGGGCATTGAGAGTCCATAAGGATCAATTCATTCACTTTACAAATACAAACTTTCAGCATAAGAAGAAAGAATCATTCTTTTAAAAATAAAGAAAGAAACCGAACTAGAAAGTACAAACTTCTGAAGCGTGTGGCTACGCCTCATCTGTTCCTGTAACATTAACTACCCATTTCCATGCTGGTGATTTTAGTCTTGTCTTCCACTTTCTCTTCCCTTCTCATATCCCCTGGAGCATTTCCAATTTTCTGCCCCCAAATTCTGCACATGCAGGGAGAGAGTGATAGCCTGGGGCCTGAAAAAGCCCTGCTGTAATCGCTAAGCCAGACTTCCCTGGTAGCTCAGCTGGTAAAGAATCTGCCTGCAATTCAGGAGACCCCGGTTTGATTCCTGGGTTGGGAAGATCCCCTGGAGAAGGGGATGGCTACCCACTGAAGTATTAATGGGCTTTCCTGATGGCTCAGATGTTAAAGAATCTGCTCATAATGCAAGAGACCTGGGTTCAATCCCTGGTTGGGAAGATCCCCTGGAGTAGGGCATGGCAACCCACTCTAGTATTCTTGCCTGGAAAATGCCTATGGACAGAGGATCCTGGGGGGCTACAGTCCATAGCCTTGCAAAGAGTCAGACATGACTGAACAACTAAGCACAGCACAGCACGACCCCTAAGCCAGGACTCAGTAAGAACTTAGTAAGTTGGTGAGTAAATGAATGGATGCAGGAAAGTTTTGTTTTTGTTTTTTGAGAAATCAGCAAGGTGATCCGTGCATAAGCAATTTTATTTGATTAGTGAAATGTAGATTGGGTTTCTATAGTTTGACAAACAGAGTAGGGGTACACTTGCTCCCGGGGGCGGGGGTGGTTCTAAAGGGGTAATCCAGAGCTGTTTGCTATAAAACAGTAACTAGAGAGGGAATAATGAGTTTCAGGCCATGAAAACTCTCTTCTGTGAATAGCTCTCAGTAAAAGAAAAGGTGGTGTTCTGGGGAGCAAGGACGCGAATGGCACTGAGGTCCCTTTCAGATTATTCCAGACAGAATAGTCCCATTCTGCAGGTCTGCCCACTGTCCAGCGAGAGGAGAACAAGGACAGACCCCTGCGGTTGCTGGGTTTGCGCTGCCGGTGAGAGGGCGGTCCCTCAGCCGCTTGGGTGGAGCAGTGTCTCCAGCGTCTTGTCCCTGACACTCTTCAGGAAGCTCACGACGGCCGTTCCCCCGGTGCCCCTCTCCTCTAGGGCCTGAGGGGGCCTTGGGAGGTGGCTCGTCCTCTGGGCCTTTGCTCTGGATGCAGCTGTGATGAGGTACTTGGTCACCAGGGCCAGGTGGTAGGTGCGCAGGGCTGCCAGGCTCTCCACACACTGGTTATAGGCCGTCAGAAGCTGGCTGTTCCCAGAGGACATGATGTGGGTCCTCAGGGAAGGAGCCACGCAAATTTCTTCTAGGAAGGCCCTGTGTGAAGGAGGCATGTAATCCCTCATCCTGTGCAGAAAATCAGCTGAAAGAAAGATCGCAGGACAAGGCTGTAACTCCCTGTGGAAAGATAAGCAAACCAGTCTACTTGTCAAGACATCATGCCGCCCTGATCCTCATTACTCATCCTAACGTATCCAGGCAACTTGGCTGGCTCTTGTGCTTACAGACATCACATCCTCCAAAGCCTTTTCTCTTTTTTAATTATTTATTTATTTATTTTTAATATTTTTGCTCCCTCACTTAGCATGTGGGAACTTAGTTCCCTGGCCAGAGACTGAAGCTCCACCCACGTATTGGAAGCACAGGGTCTTAATTACCAGGGAATTCCCAAAGCCTCCAAATGTTGATTGGAAATGAGGAAGGGAAAAGAAGCAAGCCCCATTTCAGATAACTAACCTGGAACCAGCTCTACCAGCCAATGTATAAATAGTTATCATCTCTGAAATGTGGGCTGAAATATCTCCCTCGTCACACAAGGTGGATCCACAAAGGTAAGGCATGGACCCTTAAATGGAGGAGCTAAATATTCTGCTGAATTTTGTCTCTCAAGTGCTTCATTTTAGAGGGAGTGCTAAGGAAGAGGAAAGTGATATAAGTTTCTGAGGGCAAGAAGATAAAGAATGAATAATTGTTTTAGTAATAGCCTCAAAGTCAAATTGTTTAAAAATCGGGTCAATAGATAAGTATGGGAAATATAGATAGAAGAGAGATCATCTATAGGAAATTCATTATGGGATTAATATTAATCATGGTACATCATTAACATCATCAAATCAGAAGCCCATGGAATATTATTCAGTTATGAAAAAGAAGAGTATTAGATCATTTGCAGAGATGTGGATGGGCTCTGAGTCTGTCACACAGAGTGAAATAAGTCAGAATGACAAAAAAATATCATATATTAACACATACATATGGAATCTAGAAAAATGGTACAGATGAGCCTGTTTTCAGGGCAAGAGTAGAGACACCGACATGTGGACAAGTTGGGAGAGAAGGACTGACGCATGTAGATTACTGTGTACAGAATAGATAGCTAGTGGGAACCTGCTGTAGAGCACAGGGAGCTCAGCTCGGTGCTCTGTGATGACCTAGAAGTGGGATGGGGCAGCGAATGGGAGGGAAGTCCAAGAGGAAGTGGATATATGTGTGTATGTGGCAGATTCACTTCATTGTACAGCAGAAACTAACACAGTATTGTAAAGCATTATACTTCCCCCACCCGCGCCCCCAGAAAAAAAATAAAAAAGCCCATGAAAATTGATCATAGTTCTAGAGAACTGCCTTTTGTGGGTGAGACTAGATTCTTCCCTGGTGGCTCAGACGGTAAACCGTCTGCCTACAGTGCCTACCATGTGGGAGACCCGGGTTCAATCCCTGGGTGGGAAGATTTCCTGGAGAAGGAAATGGCAACCCACTCCAGTATTCTTGCCTGGAAAATCCCACGGATAGCGGAACCTGGTAGGCTACAGTCCATGGGGTCACAAAGAGTCGGACACGACTGAGCAACTTCACTTTCTTTCTTTCTAGATTCTATGACCAAATTCTAGTCGGTTTTTTTCTTTTTCTTTTTTTTTATTCCAGCTTAGAAACTTTGCACTAGGAAATGTCTTTTTGCAGCTGTTGAGCATTTGGCTTGATGATGGCAGGTAAGGAAAGGCACCCTTTCAAGCTTGCAAGATGGCAGAACCCTGTTCGGGTCTAGAGGGGTGTGGGTTGAGGCTGCACTATTTTTATGGGGACAGGCTTCAGTGGAGGAACCCACATCTATCAGCAGCTACATCCTGACTTGTCAACACAGGGTCTGGGCCTCAGTCTCCAGACCACTCCCCCACTCTAGAAAAAGCAATCTACTGCCTGCTGCTGCTGCTGCTGCTAAGTCGCTTCACTCGTGTCCGACTCTGTGTGACCCCATAGACGGCAGCCCTCCAGGCTCCCCCATCCCTGGGATTCTCCAGGCAAGAACACTGGAGTGGGTTGCCACTTCCTTCTCCAATGCATGAAAGTGAAAAGTGAAAGTGAATTCACTCAATCATGTCCGACTCTTCATGACCCCATGGCCTGCAGCCTACCAGGCTCCTCTGCCCATGGGATTTTCCAGGCAAGAGTACTGCAGTGAGGTGCCATTGCCTTCTCCAAATCTAAGGATCCAAATAAAGTTACAGGGGACTGCTGGAAATTCAGCAGTGTTTTAAAGTTTGGAAGTAAAACCCAACATTCAGTTGAGCTCTGATACGAATTGGCTGGATACAATCACAGATGGCAGGCACACAGTCTCCTGGTTAATCGGGAGGAGTGCAGACTTTCTGACTTATAGTTGGACTTACCAACTGGTGAAAACAGCTCTGCTCTTCCTCTCTGATAAGGAAAAAAACAAGAAAAAAGAAAAATGACTGATTTACCACTCTCCTTGCTGTGACGGACGCCCAAGAACTCATCAAAGGCATGCAGTATTGTGCTCTGAGCAGCGCTTCCTCCAGAGTAACTCAGGGGCTCTTTGGAGACACCTTCGTATACCAAGCCCGCAGGCAGTGCTGGGTTATCCTTCCATCTAGGTAAGAACAAAAGTCAGATGGAAGTGCATACTAGGATTTAAGAGTGTCTTTTCTGATCAGGATACAGATCAAGCAAGAAAGGGAACACCCTTTCCTATCTTCTTTTCTCTCCTCTTCTTTCACCCTGATTCCACGTCTTCATCTTTTTTGTCTGAGTCTCCCTTTTTCTGAGTCCCCCAACCATTTTACTCATTTCATTTACTCATTTACTCATTTTACTCATTTCTGATATTTTAGGGGGTCTTGAACATTCTTGGCGTGTATGTGAGTAACTCCACAATGAGACAGAATCAGCAACCCCAAGAATATGCTGTGTGTGTGTGTGTGTGTGTGTGTGTGTTAGTCACTCAGTCATGTCCAACTCTGTGACCCCATGGCCTGTAGCCTGGCGGGCTCCTTTTTCCACGGAATTCTCCAGGCGAGAATATAGTTTACATATCAAATTCCCCTACATTTTCTCACTTATTCTTCCTGGAGTAGATCCAGGCATTTTAAAACCCATTTAATACAGAAGCAGTCTCAAGGCGCTGTCTCCAGGACCACCATTCTTAGTGCAGCAACTAGAACTTGACCCCTAAATTTGTAATTCTCTAGTTTTACTTCCCAAGACCCCACCCACCCACGTGTTAATTTCTTTTGCTGAGAACAAAATATTCTTCTCTTATTGCTGGGAACCCTGTTGTTAAGGCTTTAAATAGCAGATGGCAGACTTACGTTGATGTCTGCCGTCCTTCCTGTAATTCTAAAAATCATTTTGCTCAAGAGAAGGGAAACACACACATCACGCACATACAGAAGCCTCAGACAGACTGCTCAGCTGGCATCCATGACCTTTTTCAAATACCTCCCTGAATAGGAAACACGCTTATTTTCTTTGGGGGCTGTTTTGCATCAGCTGTTCTGCAGTTTTGCTGGATGAATATCATAGTGGCCTTTGCATTTGGAGAAATATCACCACACAAGGAGATGACACACAGAAGAGCCGGGAGTGAATGGGAGGAGCCCAGGGAGGGTCTGAGTCTAAGATCAAAACCTGCTGTGGCTCTTAGGAGAAAGGACTCTGTCTTAGGCAGATGTGGAATTGAGTCTCAGCTTTGATACTTAGTAACTCTGAGCCTTGGCTGAGTTAATTCACTTCCCAAGCCTCAGTTTCTTAATTGGAATAATATTAGTATCAATCTTATTGGGTTGTTGGGAGAACTAATTAAAATAATAGCTGCCCAGTGTCTGAAAAATATTGTGTTCAATAAATATCAGCCATTTTATCATACTATTCACACTGAATTGTAACCTCAGCTCCCTCCTTTCATTTTTTGGTAACTTTATACAAGCCCTTCTTAGTCTCAGTTCTCCTGACCTGTGCATATGAGCTCAGTCACTCAGTGTCAGACTCTGCAACCCCATGGACTGTAGCCTACTCAACTCCTCAGTCTATGGGATTTTCCAGACAAGAATACTGGAGTGGGTTCCCATTTCCTCCTCCAGGGGATCTTCCTGACCCAGGGATGGAACCCACATCTCCTTCGTCTCCTGCCTTGGCAGGTGGGTTCTTTACCACTAAGCCACCTGTGAAGTCCCTCCTGACTTGTACCTAGTACCTAGAGCGGCTGAAAGCATCAAGTGCATTCCAGAAAGTTCTGATGACTCATCAGAGTTTGGGACATTGGTCCAATAAAACTTCTAAACAACATTTTATGGGGCAGAAATGTTGAAGCCCGGACTGCTATTGTGTGATAAGTGGACCAAACATTGGCAGTATTGGTTTGGATTGTTCTCTGTAATCCTGTTGATGGTCTCATTTGGTCTCTGGGCTCGTTCCCTAGCCCCTTCCCTTCATGACCGCTCCTAAGTGCTGGACACGCTCAGGACTTAGTCCATGCACCTCTCACTACTCTCATTCCCACATCATCTCATCTCACCTCGTGGATTTCAAAGCCAGCTATACTAGACTATTGACAAATGTGCACGTGGACCTCAGCCTCTTCCTTATATTCCAGATACATGTGTTCAGCTGCCTACTAGACATCTCCATAGGAAGGGCTTCACCCCAAAGTGACCTCTCCACTCCCCCTTCCTTTTGCCAGGTCGGCTCCTCCCATGTCTCTACCGTCGGAGAAAAGCCAATGGTGGCTCCATCCTTTCCACAGGTCCAGCCATAAACCTAGAGTCCTCTCTGATGGACCTCTTTCTCTTCCATTCTATGTGTGATCCAAGAGCAGATCCTGTCAACCTTCCCTTCAATCCATATCCATTCAGAACTGACCGTTTCTCAGTGTCTCTACTGCCCCCATCCAAGCCCAAGCCACCACCCTATCTTGCGGTCAGAGCTTCTTAAGTGCTTTCCTGGGCCCCATCTATTCCCCCACTCAGAAGATAAGAGTGACAACCTGAAACTTGAGACAGCTCATGTCACTTTTCTCAGAACTTGCCCGCGCTGTTCATCACACTCAGAAAGGAAACCAAGGAACCTCTACATGGTCTGGACCCCATCAGTTGTTTTCCTCATTCTCCCCGCCTTTCCTCCTTGGGAGCACTTCTGGGCTCAGGGCAGCTCTTCCTTCAACAGTCCTCCCACGCCTGGGTCACTGTGACGTTGCTCCTTTTGCACGGAGCAGGTACCTGAGTAGCTTACTCCTCACTTCTTTCCTGCATCTTCTAAAACATCCTTTAGGAACATGGCATTCACAGACCACAATAAATAAATAAGAACTTTGGCTACCACTCCTAACATTCCATAATGCTCTTATTCTACTTCTATAGCTTTTATTGCTGTAACACATAGAGTATGATACTTGCCTTCCTTATATTTATTCATTCATATTAATAAAATAAATATGTTTATTTTATTCACCAAATATAAATGTATTTATAATTATAATAAATTATAATTATGCTATTTATTCATTAATTATTCACATATTAATAAACATGTGCTATGATTAACATGTAGGCTCCACAGGAATGAACTGGTTGTTTGTTCTACTGCTTCATTCCCAGCACCTATTAATAGAACCATGCCTGGCATTGACATAGCCCTCACTAAGTATTTGATCAATGAAAGGATGAAAAAATAGCATTACATAATTAAGCATTAAATATCTAGAATATGTAAAATGTTAGTCACTCAGTCATGTTTGACTCTTTGTGATCCTATTGACTATACAGCCCAGCCCACCAGGCTCCTCTGTCCATGGAATTCTCTAGGCAAGAATACTGGAGTGGGTTGCCATTTCCTTCTCCAGGGGATCTTCCCGACACAGCGATCAAACCTGGGTCTCCTGCATTGCAGGCAGATTCTTTATCGTATGAACCATCAGAGAAGCCCCAGAATATGTAAATCCAAGTGTACTTCTTGAAAGGACCTGGCCAGCTTAACAGAAGATAATAGATAAAAGAAAAACAGCGTGAAAGTTAAAAATAAATAAAAAGAAGGCGTCTATTTTCAAAACCCATATTCCCCATCTTCGATGAGATTAATCTGAGGAAGAAAAACTGGGTTCCTCTCAATAGCCCAAGAATTGCTCCCATGCATTCTTAGGCCCAAATTGTTCTTGGTGAAGAAAAGGAATAATTTTCAAGTCTCTATAGGCAAGTTTATTTTTAGCCCTTTTTGTAGCATATTTCTAGTAAACCTCAGAGAAGGGGATGTTTAAACAGAAAAAAAGAAAGAAATGCAATGACATTGTTTTCCAAAGGGACTGATAGCTTCCCTGAGAAATTTAACATGAGTGAGAAATAAAGGAAACTGTTTCATTTACAGATGGACTCTCTCCAAACTTTTAAGTAAATTTAAGTCAACAGAAATAATAAATCAAGCATAGGACAAATCAAGAACACAGGGACAGATTTAGATTTTTCAAGACAAGTCTACTAGGAACGTTCAACAATCCAGATGTTCTTGGCCACCAGCATGTTTAGGAATGGCTCCTGGCCACTTGGTTTATTTAACTATGTGGGGAATAATTTTGAGGCTCAGAAACAGAAAGCAGGCATTTATGTAGATCAGAGACAAAGGGCATCACTGACCCAGAAACCTATTTTAATGAAAATGAAGTTACCCTCTGGTGTCCATTTAATCACAACATAGGAAGTCCCCTACATAGGAACCCTGCAGTTACAAACTTTCAAAGACGCTGCAACTTTCCCTCTGTTTCCTATTTGCTGATGACCCTTCAGCTCTACCATCCCCTCCTTCCTCCCTCTCCCCCAGTCAGTAACTCTTCTTATCTGTTCAATGGATGCCAGCCCCTGGATGCCAGCTGCTGTGCTGTACTACTGTACTTTTCAAGGTACTGTACTGAAAGATTGAATTTTTTAAAATTTTGTGTGTGTGTTTTTATGTATTATCTGTGTGAAAAGTATTATAAGCCTATTCAGTATGGTACCATATACTGGATGGTGTTAATTGTGTATCTAGAGAAGGCAATGGCACCCCACTCCAGTACTCTTGCCTGGAACATCCCATGGATGGAGGAGCCTGGTAGGCTGCAGTCCATGGGGTCACACAGAGTTGGACACGACTGAAGTGACTTAGCAGAAGCAGGCAAACTTTATTGGATTTAGGACTGGATTCTCAGAATGGACTCGTTCATATGTAGGGGACTTACTGGAGATGGAATTCTAAAAACGTTGCCCCAAGATTCCCATTCTAACTCCAAGAACTGTTAATGTTGTAAGACAGCATGCCTGTGGATATGATATATGGCAAGCAAAAGGAACCCTGAAGGTGTAATTAAGGCCACTAACTAGTGACTTTAATATAGGCAGTTATCCTGGATTACCTAGAGGAGATTAATCACACAAGACCTTAAAAGCAGGGCGTTTTCTCTGGTTGGTGGCAGAAGGGGACCTCTGAGAGGTCTGAATTATGAGACGAGTCAGGAGTGCCATTGCTAAATAGCAGGGGCCTTTTGCTACTTCCCAGGAGCTGCAGTGGTAAAGAATCTACCTGTCGATACAGGAGATATAGGAGATGAGGGTTCAATCCCTGGGTCAGGAAGATCCCCTGAAGAAGGAAATGGCAATCTACTCCAGTATTCTTGCCTGGAAAATTCAGTGGACAGAAGAGCCCAGCAGGCTACAGTCCATAGGGTTGCAAAGAGTCGGACACAACTGAGTGACTGAGCAAGCACAGAAACACACGTGTGTGACAAGGGACTCCTCTGGAGGCTTCTAGAAGCTGAGAGCAGACTCTGCCAGGAAAGAAAGAGACTTCAGTTCCCAAACCACAATAAGCTGATCCTGCTGAACACTTGAATGAGTTTGGAAGTGAATCTTCCTCAGATTCTCAGGATCAGGGCTCAAGCCCAGCAGACCCTCTGACTTCAGCCTTTTGAGGTCCCAAGCAGTGAAGCAAGCTGAGCCTACCTGGCCTTGTGACCCATAGGAAGGTGCCTTGCTAAACTGTGTTAATTTGTTAGGGAATGGTGGAGACCAACACATAATCAAAGGGAAACGTGAAGCACAAAGAGATTTTCCAGAATTAGGTCTTCCTAAATCCCAGGCTATTTCACACATTGTTTTTTAATGGCCCTTTCTTCTCCCTTCTAATCCTACCAAAGCTTCTCTACATGTTTTGCTTAATATTTATTGCTGGAATCTATTCTACAATCAGATCTTTGTCTTAACCTTTGTGTGTGTGTGCTCAGTAGCTCAGTCATGTCCAACTCTTGGCAACTTCATAGAATTAACCTTTGGAGAAGGCAATGGCACCCCACTCCAGTACTCTTGCCTGGAAAATCCCATGGACGGAGAAGCCTGGTAGGGCGCAGTCCATGGGGTCACTAAGAGTCGGACACGGCTGAGCGACTTCACTTTCACTTTTCACTTTCATGCATTGGAGAAGGAAATGGCAACCCACTCCAGTGTTCTTGCCTGGCGAATCCCAGGGATGGAGGAGCCTGGTGGGCTGCTGTCTATGGGGTCGCACAGAGTCGGAAACTACTGAAGCGACTTAGCAGCAGAATTAACCTACCAGGCTACTCTGCTTATAGGATTTTCCAGGCCAGAATACTGGAGTGGGTTGCCATTTCCTCCTCCAGGGGATCTTCCCGATCCAGAGGTCAAACCTGAGTCTCTTCCTACATTGGCAGGTGACTTCTTAACCACAAGTGCCACCTGGGAAGCCTCCCTGGTGATGCTACATGCTAAAGATGGAGAGCAAGAAAAGTCTTCAGCTCTTAACCAAAAGATTGGTGGTTCGAGTCCACCCAGGGATGACTGTCCCTGTGACCTCTTTAAGGACATAGTTTAAGGGTTTGCAGTGGCTCAGATGGTAAAGAATCTGCCTGCAATATGGGACACCTGGGTTTGATCCCTGGGTTGGGATGATCCCCTGGAGAAGGAAATGGCAACCCACTCCAGTATCCTGGCCTGGAGAATTCCATGGACAGAGGAGCCTGGGTACAGTCCGTGCGGTTGCAAAGAGTGGGACACAACTGAGTGACTGAGCAGACACAAAAACACACTGTGTGACAAGGGACTCTGGAGGCTTCTAGAAGCTGAGAGCAGACTCTGCCAGGAGAGAAAGAGACCTCAGTTCCCAAACCACAATGAGCTGATTCTGCTGAACACCTGAATGAGTTTGGAAGTGAATCTTCCCCAGATTCTCAGGAAACCGAGCCGCTAACACTTTCACTTTCCCAGGATGGATAATCCCTTTGTGGGGGTTTCAGGAGTAAAGGGTACACAGGGAAAGTCTGAATTCTGAGATACACTCTCAATTCCATTCCTTTGCTCTTCCCCTGTCCTTCTCTTTTCCCCATAATCCAGGTACCTGTTACTCTCAAATTATTCTCTAGAAAACTTGCTTCCACTCTCTGTCCCTACAGTAAGGGGTCCACACCCAGGCTGGCCTTCCCCAAAACTGTCTCACAGCACACACTCACGCAATCTAGAGAAAATACTTAACACACATTTTGACTCCATGCACTAAAGCTATTGATGAATCAGTACATCTATTGATGTTGGTATTAGGTATGACTCTTGCTACACCCAGACACAGCTTAACATTCTTCCAACAGTGCCTCAGGCACCTTCTAGTTATCAAGATGGTCTCTAGGTGATGACTATTTTACATTTACCTCTTTCATCCACTGCTCCCACCTTTCACTCTTCATCCTTAAAATCTTCCTTTCTCTCAGTTGATGTGAATAGGAAGCCATCTCATTAAAATATGTCAAATTATGGCTAATATATTATAAATAAGAAATGTATCTAATTGTGAAGAATACCAATAATATGAAAAACTGTCATGGGGTAGCTATTTCAGGAATATTAGAAGGAAGCTTTTCAGCTAAGGCCTTTGCCTTCACCAGCCTGGATAATGGGGAGGCGGGGGGAGGGAAAAGGGATATAAATAGTAGAGCTTTGGGGTGGCACGCTGAGCTTTTTCTCCCTCCTCCCTCCAGGTGGTTTTCTAAGAAAGGTGAATACAAATTGAATCTAAAGGGATGGCCTCAGGACAATTACTCTAAATAGTCACCCTTCAGGGTCATTTGCCACGCAGAGCAGATGGCACCCCATTCCCCATTGCTTTTATCCAAGAGTGAATCTCTGGGTGATTCCTTTGTTATGGAGAGTTATTTGGTATCTTTCTTTCTCTGGGAAGTTTCTGCCTGTTTCTCCCCTCATAAGCCTGGGAAAGGCTACAAACGTCTCAAGCCAGAGAAGAGCTGAACTGTACTTACCCAGAGAGGAAGATCCGGATGACTGCATAAAATATGTCTGGATCTACGTAATCTAGAGGAGCAATCAAAATGTGAACTTTACTACAGGCAACGAAAGCAAAATAGGTTCCATGTGCTCGGGCTCCGAAGCCCTCCCGGGCGCCTCCCCTATCTGATCTGCAGAGAAATCTGGAAGGAGCCCCGCAGCAGGAGCGGGAGGAATGTCCCTTCTGTCGCCCCCTCGCTGGTGCTTCCAGGAGTGTTAAACAGCTGCACAACTGGCCTTTTCCATCTGGGGTTCTTCCCTGTTCTGAACAACAACCAAAAAGGGAGATCAAGCCCATCTTTAAAACATTTAGTGTCATCTTTTTAAAGAGACATGATATTTGAGAGAACGTGGGAAGCGGAAAGGAGAAAAGCAGAGAGGATCTGCTCTCTGACCCCTCGGTGTCCAGGCAGAGCGTGGAGAGCTTCCCCCCAGGCTCTGCCGCACCTGGCTGGACACGGGCTCGCCGGCCTATATTCACTAGTCTGTGCAGTTTGCTCTGAACTGAAGTCAGGGAGTGGTGCTCACTGATTTCATTAGTTCATTAACTGGTATGCAAGGAAGCACGTCCTCACATTTGTACTGAGCTCCTTCGGGTTTCTTTTTTATCCATTTTATTTTTATATGGACCATTTTTAAAGTCTGTGCGGATTGGTTGCAATATTGCTTCTGGTTTATGCTTTGGGTTTTTTTTGGCCGAGAGAGACACGTGAGATCTTAGCTCCCCAACCAGGGCACCCACACCCGTGGCACTGGGAGGTGAAGGCTTAACCACTAGACCGCCAGGGAAGTCCCTTTTGACCATCCTCTTTTGACCTTGATTCTCTCTTCTTCATGCTTGTGACCCTCTGGGATCTGACATGTTTCTTTCTGTGTTTCTGTTATCCAGATTCCTGTCTATGTTTCTTTGTTTCTGAGCAAAAAAAAAAAAAAAAAAAAAAAAAACGGAAACTTTTTTTTTTTGGTGAGACCCAAATAATGACATCAGTTTGGGTCATCTGTATATCAGTGACATCTGTATATCATCAATTTACCTTTTCCACGGTCATTCCTGGGTTCTGGTCCTCTATCTCTGTTTTCTCTGAAGCCCCTGGGGCCCAGGTAACTCATGTCTTGGATCAGCCTCAGGGCTCCCCAGGGCTTCTGAGGGCTGCCACAGCCTCCCTGCTCATCTGCAACAAGGTGCCATGTGCTGGACTTTTCTTTGGGCCCTATTTCTGGGTCTTCTCCATTCGGTGCTCTGTTCCCACAGATACGCTAAGTACTATGCAAAACTTTTTGCTTAAGCAATAATGACTGGAGGTAGTTTAATGTGTTACCCATCTCGTCATATTTAAGGAGGGAAAGTCAAATGAGTATTTCAACAACATGAGATAATTTGTTTTTCTATTTCTCACTATGCCCCACAGCTTGTAAAATCTTAGTTCCCAGACCAGGGATTGAACCTACATCCTCTGCAGTGAAAGCACAGAATCCTAGCCACTGGACCATTAGGCAATTCCCAAATGTGAGATAATTTTAATATAAAAATTTCCAAGATATAAATAATCCATTCATGATTAAAACAAACACAAAAATTAGCTAATTTGGAATAGGCAGGAAAATCCTCCTTAAACTGATAAAAGGAATCCAGAGAAAGCCTTCAGGACATATTATACTTAATAGTGAGATATTAAAAATATCTTTTAAAATGTGAGACAAAACCAAGTATCGGCACTTCCATTCAACACTATGTTAGGCACCACCTCGCCTGAAGAATAAGAACAAAAATTAAAAGAAAGAAATGTTATAAGGATGGTAAATGAAAAAACAAAACAATGTTATTCTCAAATAATATGATGTCTATGTAGAAAATCTAGATAGTCAACAAATCATTATTAGAATTAATGAGTAGTTATCAAAGTGCTAGATTCAAGCTTCATATTAAATATCAATTTCATCCTAAACTAGGAACAAAGAGAGATCCAAAGATACTATCAGTTCAGTTCAGTTCAGTTGCTCAGTCGTGTCCGACTCTTTGCGACCCCATGGACTGCAGCACGCCAGGCCTCCCTGTCCATCACCAACCCCTGGAGTCCACCCAAGCCCATGTCCATTGAGTCAGTGATGCCATCCAACCATCTCATCCTCTGTCGTCCCCTTCTCCTCCTGCCCTCAATCTTTCCCAACATCAGGGTCTTTTCAAATGACTCAACTCTTCGCATCAGGTGGCCAAAGTATTGGAGTTTCAGCTTCAACATCAGTCCTTCCAAAGAACACTCAGGCTGATCTCCTTTATGATGGACTGGCTGGATCTCCTTGCAGTCCAAGGGACTCTCAAGAGTCTTCTCCCACACCACAGTTCAAAAGCATCAATTCTTCAGTGCTCAGCTTTCTTTATAGTCCAACTCTCACATCCATACATGACCACTGGAAAAACCATAGCATTGACTAAATGGACCTTTGTTGACAAAGTAATGTCTCTGCTTTTTAATATGCTGCCTAGGTTGGTCATCACTTTCCTTCCAAGGATTAAGTGTCTTTTAATTTCATGGCTGCAATCCCCATCTGCAGTGATTTTGGAGCCCCCCAAAATAAAGTCAGCCACTGTTTCCCCATCTATTTTCCATGAAGTGATGGGACCAGATGCCATGATCTTAGTTTTCTGAATGTTGAGCTTTAAGCCAGCTTTTTCACTCTCCTCTTTCACTTTCATCAAGAGGCTTTTGAGTTCCTCTTCACTTTCTGCCATAAGGGTGGTATCATCTGCATATCTGAGGTTATTGATATTTCTCCCAGCAATCTTGATTCCAGCTTGTGCTTCTTCCAGCCCAGCGTTTTTCATGATGCACTCTGCATATAAATTAAATAAGCAGGGTGACAATATACAGCCTTGACATACTCCTTTTCCTATTTGGAACCAGTCTGTTGTTCCATGTCCAGTTCTAACTGTTGCCTCCTGACCTGCATATAGGTTTCTCAAGAGGCAGGTCAGGTGGTCTGGTATTCCCATCTCTTTCAGAATTTTCCACAGTTTACTGTGATCCACCCAGTCAAAGGCTTTGGCATAGTCAAGAAGGCAGAAATAGATGTTTTTCTGGAACTATCTTCCTTTTTCAATGATCCAGCAGATGTTGGCAATTTGATCTCTGGTTCCTCTGCCTTTTCTAAAACCAGCTTGAATATCTGGAAGTTCACAGTTCACATATTGCTGAAGCCTGGCTTGGAGAAGTTTGAGCATTTACTTTACTAGCGTGTGAAATGAGTGCAATTGTGTGGTAGTTTGGCATTCTTTGGCATTGCCTTTCTTTGGGATTGGAATGAAAACTGACCTTTTCCAGTCCTGTGGCCACTGCTGAGTTTTCCAAATTTGCTGGCATATTGAGTTCAGCACTTTCACAACATCATCTTTTAGGATTTGAAATAGTTCAACTGGAATGCCATCACCTCCACTAGCTTTGTTCATAGTGATACTTCCTAAGGCCCCCTTGACTTCACATTCCAGGATGTCTGGTTCTAGGTGAGTTGAGTGATCACACCATCGTGATTATCTGGGTCGTGAAAATCTTTTTTGTACAGTTCTTCTGTGTATTCTTGCCACCTCTTCTTAATATCTTCTGCTTCTGTTATGTCCATACTATTTCCATCCTTTATTGAGCCCATCTTTGCATGAAATATTCCCTTGGTATCTCTCATTGTCTTGAAGAGATCTCTAGTCTTTCCCATTCTATTGTTTTCCTTTATTTCTTTGCATTGATCATTGAGGAAGGCTTTCTTATCTCTTCTTGCTATTCTTTGGAACTCTGCATTCAGATGCTTATATCTTTCCTTTTCTCCTTTGCTTTTTGCTTTTCTTCTTTTCACAGCTATTTGTACGGCCTCCTCAGACAGCCATTTTGCTTTTTTGCATTTCTTTTTCTTGAGGATGGTCTTGATCCCTGTCTCCCGTACAAGTCACGAACCTCTGTCCATAGATCATCAGGTACTCTGTCTATCAGATCTAGTCCCTTAAATCTATTTCTCACTTGCACTGTATGGTCATAAGGGATTTGATTTAGGTCACGCCTAAATGGTCTAGTGGTTTTCTCCACTTTCTTCAATTTAAGTCTGAATTTGGCAATAAGGAGTTCATGATCTGAGCCACAGTCAGCTCCTGGTCTTGTTTTTGCTGACTGTATAGAGACTCTCCATCTTTGGCTGCAAAGAATACAATCAATCTGATTTTGGAGTTGGCCATCTGGTGATGTCCATGTTCTTTACTATGCCCAGTGGGTTCTCTTGGCAAAACTCTATTAGCCTTTGTCCTGCTTCATTCTCTACTCCAAAGTCAAAATTTCCTGTTACTCCAGGTGTTTCTTGACTTCCTACTTTTGCATTCTAGTCTCCTTTAATGAAAAGGACATCTTTTTTGGGTGTTAGTTCTAAAAGGTCTTGTAGGTCTTCATAGAACCATTTAACTTCAGCATCTTCAGCATTACTGGTCAGGGCATAGACTTGGATTACTGGATTTGCCTTGAAATGAATGGTTGGCCTTGAAAATGAATAGAGATTATTCTGTCATTTTTGAGATGCATCCAAGTGCTTCATTTCAGATTCTTTTGTTGACTATCATGGCCACTCCATTTCTTCTAAGGGATTCCTGCCCACAGTAGTAGATTTAATGGACTATATTATATCAAATTCAAAGATAATATTCATTAGCAGCAAAAACATAGAGTAATTATGAATAAGGTAGAAGATATCTAAATCTCTTATATCTTGAAAGAATTCAAAGAAGTTTAAGAAATGTCTTTGTTGATGGGAAATAAAATCTGTATCAACATCTAGAAGAAGAAATGTATCTAAAGAAGAGTTCTCTGAGTAAATTTTAGGCCCTGTGACAATAGAGGAATACCCAGCAATATAAAGATATGAATGGGGAGAACATTAATGCAGGGGTCCCCAACCCCTGGGCCACAGGTGCAGGTCAGTGGCCTCTTAGGAACCGGGCTCCATAGTAGGAGGTAAGTGGCAGATGATCCAGTGAAGCTTCACCTGTATTTATGGCCACTCCTCATTGCTAGCATCTCCCCGGCCTGTGTAAAAATTGTCTTCCATGAACCAGTTCCTGATGCCAAAATTGTTGGGACTGTTGACATCATGTGTTCAGTCTCCACCTCTCCACCTGCCCTGGTCAGAAGGACCAGAGAGAATATCAAAATCATGTAATTTTTCTCCAAATTATAGAATATAGGTTTAATGAAATTTGATCAAAGTCCTTAACAGGTTTTTAAAAAATTGGGGTCTGACAAGCTGATGAAAGGCAAAGTGTCAAAGATAAGACAAGCATCCCTGGAGAAGAAAAGCAAAGGTGTGGGGGGTGGGGGTGGGGGAAGGGAGTAGTTCTTTACCTGAAAATGAGAAATATTGTGAAGCTACAATTCTCTTATGACAGGTGGTTTTGGTATGGGGAAAGACAAAGAAACAATGAAACAGAATAGGGAGCCTGGAAAGAGATCCATTCATTTAAGAAAATCTGGTGTACAACGATGCTAATATTGCAGATTAGTGATGAGTCACAGAAGGGAAATTGAAAGTATTTCCTATGTCATACTCTATAGAGATAATCATTAAATGCGTATTAAGGGCTGAAGGGTGAGAGATAAACAATTTCAGAAGAAAACATAGAAAAATAGATTTATGACCTCTGATTATTAAATTATATCTTACATAAGACTTCCTAAAAATAGACTGCTGTAAAAGAAAGGGCAAATACTCTGGCTTATTTAAATTAAGAACTTCTGCTTTCAAAAGGCAGAATAAGACAATCCAAAACATTTGAAACATGTAACTAACAAAAATCACCGTCCAGAGTGTACCCAAAAGCTGACTAAAAGCAATGAGTAAAAGATAAAAAGACATTTCCAAAATTAAGGAAAGCCATGCATTTCACGAAACATGGACATGTGCGGTGAACACACAAAAGCACGGGCCCCTCTACCCCTCCGCCCCAGATACATAGAGAGTTAACTCATTACAAATCAGGGAAATGCAAGAGTGATGCCATTCTCATGGCTGAATAAGAGTTTTCTTCTCTCTTCCCCACAAAGAATGTTGATTTAGACAGTCACCCATGGATAAGATGGGCTTCCTAGGTGGCTCGGTGGGTAAAGGATCCCACTGCAATGCAGGAGACCCAGGTTTGATCCCTGGGTGAGAAAGATTCCCTGGAGAAGGAAATGGCAACCCACTCCAGTATTCTTGCCTGGAGAATCCCATGGACAGAGAAGCCTGGTGGGCTACAGTCCACAGGGTCAGTCAAAAAAGTCAGACACGACAGAAGCAACTGAGCACACACAGTACTGTGGACAAGACAGCCTTTGCACAAGTACAGGAGTCCTTGGAGGTTCTAGAGCACCATAGGAGCAAAAATTCTAGGATTGGATGCATCGAAGAGGATAAGAAGAATATTTCACTTTATCCACATCATCCCTTCCCAAGGGTAGCTCAGCTCAGGACCAAGAGAGATCTTCTTGGCAACACTCCTGAGTGTGAAAAGAGTGGGCCCAGATAGTGAGCAGGTGGAGTGGGACTCTGTGGCGTTGGGAGAAAGTAAACACACTCCACCATCTAGCTAAGGGGCTTCCCAGGTGGTGCTAGGGGTAAAAAATCCACCTGTCAATACAGGAGATGAGGGTTCCATCCCTGGGATGGGAAAATCCCCTGGAGGAGGAAATGGCAACCCACTCCAGCATCCTTGGCTGGAGAATCCCATGGACAGAAGAGCCTGGTGGGCTACAGTCCATGGGACTTCAGAATGTCAGGCACAACTGAGCAACTGAAGGGGCACACACACACACACACACAGAGAGAATATCAGCTAAAGAAGAATATCAGCTCCAGGCCTGGCTTTGGGAGATTAAAAGAAGGCAGGCACAATGCTAAAGGAATTCTGCCACAAGAGGGAGCAACAAGACTGGAGCAGGTGTATCCATAGCCAATGCAGAAAAGCCTTAGAATCCCTACCAAGGCTGATGGACGGTATTTCTCTCTACACCAGATGGAGACCATCTATTAACACGGGACTGGTGAGGGATGAAAGCCATGTAAATAGTCTTACTTCTGGACCATATGTGCGTACGCTTGCACGAAGAAGGGTAGTTCCTGAAAGCCAGTGACATTATCCTACAGGGAGCACAGAAGATCCAAGGACACAGCTGAGTTAAGCCTCCCCCGTGTCCTTCCCTGTGTCTTCCTAGAAGAGCAGAGATATGACCTGTGGACTGCAGCTTCTGCCTGATGGCCAAGCTCAGGTGTGTTTAGTGAATGGGGGTGATGTCTTTCAAAGCTTCCCTTGTTGTTGTTCTGAAAAACACAAACCATTTTGGTTGAGTATCTTGTTCTTTTGCATTTAAGTGAATGTGAAGAGAAATACAATGTCTGTTCTTGATTAGTTCACACTCATTTCATGAAAATTTTATCATATTTTTGTTTTGCTTGGAAAACCAAAGGGAACTTGCTATTTCAATGTTTCAGAGGCAGAGGATTTAGGTTTTATACAGAGAAGGGGCCTTTAAAAAAAAACAAAATTCAGCAAATCCTTGCTTTGGGTCAGTCCCAAAACCACAGGCCCAGAATCACTGCAGCATTTTCACATGACGTTATTAATGCTCATGATGATCCCACACAGGTCGGTAAGGGGCTTCCCAGGTGGCACTAGTGGTAAAGAACTCGCTTGCCAATGCAAGAGACGGAGACCTAAGAGACGTTGGTTCAATCCCTGGGTCAGGAAGATCCCCTGGAGGAGGACATGGTAATTCACTCCAGTATTCTTGCCTGGAGAATCCCATGGACAGAGGAGCCTGGTGGGCTACAGTCCATAGGGTTGCAGAGAGTCAGACACGACTGAAACAACTTAGAAAAGAAAGCACCTGTTACCAACATCTAAAACAAAGCACTGTAGATGCATAACTGAACTATCCATCTGAACTGTATCTTTTTTTGTGTGCAGTTCCCACAGGGATCGAACTCACGTCTCCTGCATCACCAGGTGGAATCTTTATCACTGAACCACCTGCGAAGCCTGATGGTCACATGTAGTTTTAAATTTTCTACTAGAGATACTTTGAAAGGTTAAAAAAAAAAAGAAAAAATTAATACCAATACCATGTTTTAGCTAATATTATCATTTCAAATGTGTCCAACACAAAATTATTAATGAGGTTTCTAAAAATAATTATTTGAGATTCTGTGTACATTCTTATAGACTTAAAATTTATTTTATACTTAGAGTGTATTTTAATTTGGATGCTAAATTTTCAACAATTAGGTGAAAGTCAATCTTTCTAACACTAAAGCTGTGTCTAATAGAAAAGTATTTTATACTGATTCAGTTTTTTTGAATTTCAATTTCAATTAATTAAAATTAAATGCAGCTAAAAATTTAACTCCTCGGTTGCACCAGCCATGTAGCAAGTGTTCAGTGGCTACAGGTTGCCATATTGGACTGTTCTTGGAGAGAAACTGAAGAGTTTTCAGAACTAAAGTGACACAATCTGATTTGCACTCCTAAACATCAATTCAGGCTTCTGTATAGAGTGTGGATTAGACTAGGAAAAAGGCAGTTGAGAGACAAGATGTAGAAGGCTACTGCAGGGGTCCTGGCAAGAGATGATGACAGCCAGGTGCAGAGGAACTGATGGCAGAAACACAAGGGAAGGAAGAGATGCAAACAGTCCTCTTGAAAAAGACTTCCCTTTGTGGTAACAGAATGCTGTTTTACTTGGACCTATCCTTCCACTGAAAACAAACAAACAAACAGGAAAAGCTGGATAAATATGAAAGTAACCAAAAGAAAATTGAACAGCCAAAAAGACAGCAAGGAGCCATTAGGCAAAAATGCAAAGAAAGCAGAAACTCAGGGATGCAGAAAACCGAACTGGAGAGACACTTTTCCCTGAAAGCATTTGTCAATTCAGATTCATCCGGGCTCTGGTTTAGTGGCTATGGTAGGAGCCCTGGTTCCAGCCTTGGTGAGGAATTTTACTCCACACTCTCCTCATCTTATCCAGGGAGCCCCAGATGCTATACCCTCAACTTCTGTATGAGTCAGGCCTTCAATTCACCCCTGCTTGCCATAGGAGAAGGCATCAGAGCTAACTTTGGCACCAAGAAAAACAGGACTTAAAAAAAAGAAAAGAAAAATCTGTTCCTGAGAAGTTGGGATCATTGTTTTTGTACACTTTTAGCCCAGGTTCAACTGTCAGATCAACATATGGGTCTTTACTTGCTCAAGTTGATCTAAGATGATAATCCAGAATTTTAGTGCTCCCAAGAGCCAGAAAGAATCATATACAAATATTTCTCTATTCTAGTCCCAAAAGCCTACCTACAAATGATATTGCAAGAACAGTAAACATTACAAAGTGGAAAAACAAAACAAAACAGGTCAAACATAGAAAAAAAGAGACACAACAACCACTGTGAGAAAAGAGAACAGAAGTGCCAAATATTAAAACTCTCACACAACAACCACTGTGAGAAAAGAGAAACAGAAGTGCCAAATATTAAAACTCTCACACTTATCTCACCTACCGATTATAAAAAACCACATGCACATTTCAGCTTGAAAACATTTATAGGAAACAGAAAGTTAAATAAAACAGAGTTGAAAAGAATAACAGCTTCTGAAAGTGAAAAACCAAGCAATCTACTCAGGGTGTGTCTTTAATAGTAGGTAAGAAGCAGTTTGAAGAGTAAAGGATTTAATTAGATTGGAAGAAGTAATCCAAAATGCAGCCCAAAGAAAGAGATGGAAAACAGCAGCAAGATTTTAGGAAAATGAAAGGCAAAGAGGAATGGCCTAACATCCGGAATTAAAGTTCCGGTAGGAAGTACATGTAGAGAGTAGACTTGTGGACACAGAGAGGGAGTGAGGGAGTGGGATAATTGAGAAAGTAGCATCAACAGAGATACACTGTTAGGTGTAAGATGGCTGACAGGAAGTTACTGCGTAGCACAGGAAGTCCAGTCTGGTGCTCTGTTACGACCTGAAGAGATGCGATGGGTGGTGGGGGAGGTTACTGAGGGAGGGAGGGGATGTATGCATTAATATAATTGTAGCTGATTTGCATTATTGTAGGGCAGAAACACGGAGAAGGCAATGGCGCCCAACTCCAGTACTCTTGCCTGGAAAATCCCATGGACAGAAGAGCCTGGTGGGCTGCAGTCCATGGGGTCGCTAAGAGTCAGACACGACTGAGTGACTTCATTTTCACTTTTCACTTTCATGCTGCTTTGGAAAAGGAAATGGCAACCCACTCCAGTGTTCTTGCCTGGAGAATCCCAAGGATGGGGAGCCTGGTGGGCTGCCGTCTATGGGTCGCACAGGGTCGGACACGACTGAAGCGACTTAGCAGCAGCAGCAGGGCAGAAACAACACAACATTGTAAAAATTCTTTAGATATATTTAAAGAAAGGAAAAGAGTTCCAGTAGGAGGCAGAAAGGGAGTGAGGTAGGCAGTTTGTGAGGGTTTCATGGCTGAGGATTTTCTAGGGTAATGAATCATAACAAGTAAAGAAGCATAATATTGTCAAGGGGTAATAAACTGAACAACACAGAAAACAGGCAGACAAAAGAAGACAAGTAGGGAGAAGGCTTCCCTGGTGGCTCAGTAGAAAAGAATCTGCCTGCCAAGCAGAAGACAGGGGTTCAATCCCTGGGTCAGGAATATCCCGTGAGGAGGAAATGGCAACCCACTCCAGTACTCTTGCCTGGAGAATTCCATGGACAGAGGAGCCTGGCAGGCTGCAGTCTACAGGGTCACAGAAAGAGTTGGACATGACTGAGTGACTAAATGACAGGACAGGGAAGAAGACAGGAGACAGACTTCTCAGAAGCAACAATGGAAACTAGTACTGATCTACTCAACACCTAAGAATATGGTCGCTAGCAAAAATGAAAGATATAAATAAACATAAAAATAATAAAATATAAATAAATAAAAGGAAAAAAAAAGGCATTTTCTAGATGAGTTTCCCAGCAACAGAGACTCTCACTAGAGGAAATCCTACAGGCAAAAAAATAAATGTATACGTAGGAGTGAAGAGCAAGGGTTATAAATAACAGTTCAGTAATTAAGGCTCTGCACTTCCAGTGCAGAGGCCTCGGGTTCAGTCCCTGGTTGGGAAACTGAGATTCCACATACAGTGCAACCAAAAAAAAAACACATGCTTTTAATTAAAAAAAAAAAATATATATATATATATATATATATATAAGCAAGTCTAAGTGAGCCTTCACCATATAAAACAGTAATGATCACTGTAGATTTTTAGGTATCTTCGATGTATGATGTGCATGTTTCTGCTTACAGCCCTAAGAAATCTTCTGTGAAGATTTGTAAAACTGTTCAATATCCTGTGTATATATGTGTATGCTTGCCTTCAGATGTGCTGCACTCACAGGATGAAATTAGATTTAAAGGAAGAGATGATGGCTCAGATAATTTGGGTTTATTCAGATTACTGTGTGTCACTAGTCCATGAGCAAAAACAACTTTAGAAATGTGAACTTGGTCCCTTGGTCATATAATTGTATGCTATTTGAAGAGAAGGTTGACAGTGTTCATTCTCTTCCAACTGGATTTAGACTAAGTTCACAAGTTGACGACCTAGAGGACTAGGATAGGTGGGGAGAGGGAGGCTCAAGAGAGAGAGGATATATATACATTGCTGTTTTGGGGGCTTCCCAGGTGGCACTGCTGCTAAGTCGCTTCAGTCGTGTCCGACTCTTAGCGACCCCATGGACTGCAGCCTACCAGGCTCCTCCATCCATGGGATTTTCCAGGCAAGAGTACTGGAGTGGGGTGCCATTGCCTTCTCCTCCCAGGTGGCACTAGTGGTAAAGAACTCGCTTGCCAATGCAAGAGACGGAGACCTAAGAGACGTTGGTTCAATCCCTGGGTCAGGAAGATCCCCTGGAGGAGGACATGGTAATTCACTCCAGTATTCTTGCCTGGAGAATCCCATGGACAGAGGAGCCTGGTGGGCTACAGTCCATAGGGTTGCAGAGAGTCAGACACGACTGAAACAACTTAGAAAAGAAAGCACCTGTTACCAACATCTAAAACAAAGCACTGTAGATGCATAACTGAACTATCCATCTGAACTGTATCTTTTTTTGTGTGCAGTTCCCACAGGGATCGAACTCACGTCTCCTGCATCACCAGGTGGAATCTTTATCACTGAACCACCTGCGAAGCCTGATGGTCACATGTAGTTTTAAATTTTCTACTAGAGATACTTTGAAAGGTTAAAAAAAAAAAGAAAAAATTAATACCAATACTATGTTTTAGCTAATATTATCATTTCAAATGTGTCCAACACAAAATTATTAATGAGGTTTCTAAAAATAATTATTTGAGATTCTGTGTACATTCTTATAGACTTAAAATTTATTTTATACTTAGAGTGTATTTTAATTTGGATGCTAAATTTTCAACAATTAGGTGAAAGTCAATCTTTCTAACACTAAAGCTGTGTCTAATAGAAAAGTATTTTATACTGATTCAGTTTTTTTGAATTTCAATTTCAATTAATTAAAATTAAATGCAGCTAAAAATTTAACTCCTTGGTTGCACCAGCCATGTAGCAAGTGTTCAGTGGCTACAGGTTGCCATATTGGACTGTTCTTGGAGAGAAACTGAAGAGTTTTCAGAACTAAAGTGACACAATCTGATTTGCACTCCTAAACATCAATTCAGGCTTCTGTATAGAGTGTGGATTAGACTAGGAAAAAGGCAGTTGAGAGACAAGATGTAGAAGGCTACTGCAGGGGTCCTGGCAAGAGATGATGACAGCCAGGTGCAGAGGAACTGATGGCAGAAACACAAGGGAAGGAAGAGATGCAAACAGTCCTCTTGAAAAAGACTTCCCTTTGTGGTAACAGAATGCTGTTTTACTTGGACCTATCCTTCCACTGAAAACAAACAAACAAACAGGAAAAGCTGGATAAATATGAAAGTAACCAAAAGAAAATTGAACAGCCAAAAAGACAGCAAGGAGCCATTAGGCAAAAATGCAAAGAAAGCAGAAACTCAGGGATGCAGAAAACCGAACTGGAGAGACACTTTTCCCTGAAAGCATTTGTCAATTCAGATTCATCCGGGCTCTGGTTTAGCAGCTATGGTAGGAGCCCTGGTTCCAGCCTTGGTGAGGAATTTTACTCCACACTCTCCTCATCTTATCCAGGGAGCCCCAGATGCTATACCCTCAACTTCTGTATGAGTCAGGCCTTCAATTCACCCCTGCTTGCCATAGGAGAAGGCATCAGAGCTAACTTTGGCACCAAGAAAAACAGGACTTAAAAAAAAGAAAAGAAAAATCTGTTCCTGAGAAGTTGGGATCATTGTTTTTGTACATTTTTAGCCCAGGTTCAACTGTCAGATCAACATATGGGTCTTTACTTGCTCAAGTTGATCTAAGATAATAATCCAGAATTTTAGTGCTCCCAAGAGCCAGAAAGAATCATATACAAATATTTCTCTATTCTAGTCCCAAAAGCCTGCCTACAAATGATATTGCAAGAACAGTAAACATTACAAAGTGGAAAAACAAAACAAAACAGGTCAAACATAGAAAAAAAGAGACACAACAACCACTGTGAGAAAAGAGAAACAGAAGTGCCAAATATTAAAACTCTCACACTTATCTCACCTACCGATTATAAAGAACCACATGCACATTTCAGCTTGAAAACATTTATAGGAAACAGAAAGTTAAATAAAACAGAGTTGAAAAGAATAACAGCTTCTGAAAGTGAAAAACCAAGCAATCTACTCAGGGTGTGTCTTTAATAGTAGGTAAGAAGCAGTTGGAAGAGTAAAGGATTTAATTAGATTGGAAGAAGTAATCCAAAATGCAGCCCAAAGAAAGAGATGGAAAACAGCAGCAAGATTTTAGGAAAATGAAAGGCAAAGAGGAATGGCCTAACATCCGGAATTAAAGTTCCGGTAGGAAGTACATGTAGAGAGTAGACTTGTGGACACAGAGAGGGAGTGAGGGAGTGGGATAATTGAGAAAGTAGCATCAACAGAGATACACTGTTAGGTGTAAGATGGCCGACAGGAAGTTATTGCGTAGCACAGGAAGTCCAGTCTGGTGCTCTGTTACGACCTGAAGAGATGCGATGGGTGGTGGGGGAGGTTACTGAGGGAGGGAGGGGATGTATGCATTAATATAATTGTAGTTGATTTGCATTATTGTAGGGCAGAAACACGGAGAAGGCAATGGCGCCCCACTCCAGTACTCTTGCCTGGAAAATCCCATGGACAGAAGAGCCTGGTGGGCTGCAGTCCATGGGGTCGCTAAGAGTCAGACACGACTGAGTGACTTCATTTTCACTTTTCACTTTCATGCTGCTTTGGAAAAGGAAATGGCAACCCACTCCAGTGTTCTTGCCTGGAGAATCCCAAGGATGGGGAGCCTGGTGGGCTGCCGTCTATGGGTCGCACAGGGTCGGACACGACTGAAGCGACTTAGCAGCAGCAGCAGGGCAGAAACAACACAACATTGTAAAAATTCTTTAGATATATTTAAAGAAAGGAAAAGAGTTCCAGTAGGAGGCAGAAAGGGAGTGAGGTAGGCAGTTTGTGAGGGTTTCATGGCTGAGGATTTTCTAGGGTAATGAATCATAACAAGTAAAGAAGCATAATATTGTCAAGGGGTAATAAACTGAACAACACAGAAAACAGGCAGACAAAAGAAGACAAGTAGGGAGAAGGCTTCCCTGGTGGCTCAGTAGAAAAGAATCTGCCTGCCAAGCAGAAGACAGGGGTTCAATCCCTGGGTCAGGAATATCCCGTGAGGAGGAAATGGCAACCCACTCCAGTACTCTTGCCTGGAGAATTCCATGGACAGAGGAGCCTGGCAGGCTGCAGTCTACAGGGTCACAGAAAGAGTTGGACATGACTGAGTGACTAAATGACAGGACAGGGAAGAAGACAGGAGACAGACTTCTCAGAAGCAACAATGGAAACTAGTACTGATCTACTCAACACCTAAGAATATGGTCGCTAGCAAAAATGAAAGATATAAATAAACATAAAAATAATAAAATATAAATAAATAAAAGGAAAAAAAAAAGGCATTTTTTAGATGAGTTTCCCAGCAACAGAGACTCTCACTAGAGGAAATCCTACAGGCAAAAAAATGTATGTATACATAGGAGTGAAGAGCAAGGGTTATAAATAACAGTCCAGTAATTAAGGCTCTGCACTTCCAGTGCAGAGGCCTCGGGTTCAGTCCCTGGTTGGGAAACTGAGATTCCACATACAGTGCAACCAAAAAAAAAAATGTTTTTAATTAAAAAAAAAAAAAATATATATATATATATAAGCAAGTCTAAGTGAGCCTTCACCATATAAAACAGTAATGATCACTGTAGATTTTTAGGTATCTTCAATGTATGATGTGCATGTTTCTGCTTACAGCCCTAAGAAATCTTCTGTGAAGATTTGTAAAACTGTTCAATATCCTGTGTATATATGTGTATGCTTGCCTTCAGACGTGCTGCACTCACAGGATGAAATTAGATTTAAGGGAAGAGATGATGGCTCAGATAATTTGGGTTTATTCAGATTACTGTATGTCACTAGTCCATGAGCAAAAACAACTTTAGAAATGTGAACTTGGTCCCTTGGTCATATAATTGTATGGTATTTGAAGAGAAGGTTGACAGTGTTCATTCTCTTCCAACTGGATTTAGACAAAGTAAGTTCACAAGTTGACGACCTAGAGGACTAGGATAGGTGGGGAGAGGGAGGCTCAAGAGAGACAGGATATATATACATTGCTGTTTTGGGGGCTTCCCAGGTGGCGCTGCTGCTAAGTCACTTCAGTCGTGTCTGACTCTGTGCGACCCCATAGATAGCAGCCCACCAGGCTCTCCCATCCCTGGGATTCTCCAGGCAAGAACACTGGAGTGGGTTGCCATTTCCTTCTCCAGTGCATCAAAGTGAAAAGTGAAAGTGAAGTCGCTCAGTCATGTCCGACTCTTAGCGACCCCCTGGACTGCAGCCTACCAGGCTCCTCCGTCCATGGGATTTTCCAGGCAAGAGTACTGGAGTGGGGTGCCATTGCCTTCTCCTCCCAGGTGGCACTAGTAGTAAATAAAAAGTAAAAGAACATGTGATATCAGTGATGGTGAAAGTTGCTCAGTGTCCGACTCTGCGACCCCATGCACTATACAGTCCACGGAATTCTCCAGGCCAGAATACTGGAGTGGGTAGCCGTTCCCTTCTCCAGGGGATCTTCCCAACCCAAGGATTGAACCCAGGTCTCTTGCATTGCAGATGGATTCTTTACCAACTGAGCTATCAGAGAAGCCCAAGTGGTAAAGGACCCACCTGCTAATGCAGGAGACAGACACTGGTTCAGTCCCTGGGTTGGGAAGATCCCCTGGGGGAGGGCATGGCGACCCACTCCAGTATTTTGCCTGGAGAATCCCATGGACAGTGGAACCTGGTGGGCTACAGTCCATAGGGTTGCAGAGTCAGATACAACTGAAGCAACTTAGCATGCCGGCACACTGTTGTTGTTTAGTCGCTAAGTCGTGCCTGACTCTTTTGCAACCCTATGGACTGTAGCTGTGGGATTTTCCAGGCAAGAATACTGTAGTGGTTTACCATTTTCTCCTCCAGGGAATCTTTCTGACCCAGGGTTTGAACCCGCATCTCCTGCATTGCAGGTGGATTCTCTATGGCTAAGCCACCGGGGAAGCCCATATCTATATATAAATAATTATGAATGATTGGTGGTGTTGTACAGCAGAAACCAACATAACACACTCTAAGGCAATTATCCTCTAATTTAAAAAATAAGTAAAATTTTAAAGTATAAAAATTAAAAAAATAAGTTCAGAAGTTAAGAAGGAAAATATCTTAGACAAAACTAAGTGAAGTAATCAGAAGTAATCAATAATGTGAAGGGCATTCACACTTACCAAACTGTCAGAAGCAAACATTTTGACCCCTCATCACTAATAAAAGAACAATCCCTACAGCTACTAAGGTGTCGACCAAAAAAAATATATATATATATATACAACTAGAGAGTTGTGAGTTAAGTTTTATTTGGGGCAAAATGAGGACTGCAGACAGGGAGGCAGTACCTCAGATACCTGAGAGACTGCTCCAAAGTGGCAGTGGGGGAAAGTCAATATATAAGGTTTCAGTGAAGGGGGAGTTCAATGTCATGAAGCACCCATTTTACAAAAGGTTTTTTGTTAGTCATGAGGATCTGATGTCACCATGAAGGGATTTAGTGCTTCTCTAGATGTGAGAGAGAATATGTTATGACCAACCTAGATAGCATATTGAAAAGCAGAGACATTGCTTTGTCAACAAAGGTCCGTCTAGTCAAGGCTATGGTTTTTCCAGTGGTCATGTATGGATGTGAGAGTTGGACTGTGAAGAAAGCTGAGCGCCGAAGAATTGATGCTTTTGAACTGTGGTGTTGGAGAAGACTCTTGAGAGTCCCTTGGACTGCAAGGAGATCCAACCAGTCCATTCTGAAGGAGATCAGCCCTGGGATTTCTTTGGAAGGAATGATGCTAAGGCTGAAACTCCAGTACTTTGGCCACCTCATGCGAAGAGTTGACTCATTGGAAAAGACTCTGATGCTGGGAGGGATTGGGGGCAGGAGGAGAAGGGGATGACAGAGGATGAGATGGCTGGATGGCATCACCGACTTGATGGACGTGAGTCTGAGTGAACTCCGGGAGTTGCTGATGGACAGGGAGGCCCGGTGTGCTGCGATTCATGGGGTCACAAAGAGTCGGACACGACTGAGCGACTGAACTGAACTGAACTGAACTAGATATGAGGAGATACAACGATTTAGATCATAAAATCTGTTCCTAAAAACATCCAACTATCTAAAGACCTGTCTCACCAGATTCCCTGGAGCACAGAGTGCCTCACTCCACCCTGAACTCCCTTTGGGGTTGTTGAAGGTCGATAGCTGTAGCAGCATGGGGTTCAATCTCCATAGAGGCAGATGGCAAATGCCTTTTTTGTTCACTCTTTGGCAATGCTCTTGGTAAGTGCCAGTTTGTAGTTGACAAAGGGTAAGCCAGAAATGGTGTTGCGTCAGAAGAAAATACAAGGCAACAGTTTTCACGGCTTTTCAGAGAGAATAATTATCCCTCAGCTTTTCTGAGAAAATAAACTCAGAGAACAAGGGCCCTTAATAATCACACAGGCTTGAAATCCAGACTTACTCATATTTTGGATGCCTGGAAATCCTAGCACAGCTTAGCCTTCCAACGGAGCCCAAAGCTCTGACCTGGTTGATTTGCTTGTTTACCACCAAAACAGGAGAGCTGAACCTGGGTCCTGCAGGTGTGCAGTGTGAAGGTCCCCATGTGTGACGTGGTGATGGACTTCTGTTTTGGGGGGAGTCAGGCTATGGGAATAGAATTGTCTGGGTTTGATTTCCAGTCAGCAGTGAGAACTGGGTAAAACTGTCAAGTGGAAATCCTGTGTGAGCTGGACTGAGATTATGTGACAAAGTTCACTGCAGGGTGGTTCTCTTATGTCAACTGCAGCCCTAGAGCAAAGAGGCTCTGCCTTGGCCCTGCCTCCTCCTCTGCCTTGGGCACTCCTTCAGGCATGACTCCAGATCAGAAAATTCCTGGAAAGGAGGACTTTGTGGGGAAAAGGAAGAAACAATTCGTGCTAAAGCTGAGCTCAGAAAGAAGGAATCTTGGAAAGCTCCATTTAGGGGAGGAAAGCAGTGAAGCTGAGCTCTATTTATCAAGCAGACGAAATTCAACTACCAAAGAAATTCAACCAATGACTAAAACATTCATGTGATTCCTTACACCTTGAACTTTCTATTATCTATCATTTTTATAATGTCACTTTTCTGGTTACCATGGTTAAGTAACAAACCACTCAGATTCAGTAGCATAGAATAACCATTGTATTGTGAGCACGGCCCTGCAGGGCAGGAATCAGGGCCAGACTCAGCAGAGATGGCTATCTGCTTCACAGTGCTTGGATCCTCAGCTGAGGAGATGGAACTGAAGGTGCCTGGGCAGTGGGAACTTAAGACTCTCCCAGGGGCTTATTCACCCCTGTGCCAAGTGCCCAATGGGGCCCCTACACTTGGCCTCTCTGTGTGGTCTGACATCCTTTTTGATGCCCTGGTGACCCCAGTTGACTTTTCTCATTGTGACTCAGAGCACAGCATGGCAGCTGCATCAGATTTTCTCAACCTGCCTGGGAAGTCATGCTGTGCCACTTCTGCTGAGTTCTACTGGTCACAGGCATGTCACAAGCCCACATACGTCACACAGGCTTCACCCTTTGATGAGAGAATTCAGGCCACATGGTTAAGGAGCATAGAGGGTGGAAGATGCTGTTGGGGTTGCTTTTGAAAGTTGCAGGCAGAGACGGTCATGTCTCTTACTGCAGTGACTAGTAGTCACTTTTTATAGTAGACACCTGTATAGGATGTCTGTGTGGGCAAATTTGCCTTGGGGTGACACAAGAGAAATCATCCCATCACCTTCCCAGGCCATCAGACCTCCTGCACGGTATAAGGAAGAAAGCTAAAGGTTGGCCCAGGCTGTAGAAGTGACTTGGAGAATGAGAACTAGGGAAATGTGTGAGAGCCAGACAGGGCTAAGGCCACCTTGCCGGGACATACCTGTGACAGGGTGGAGGGCCTCCCATGACCTTCTGAACCACTCACTTCTGCTCATTCATATGATCTGGACACCTGCAACGTCTCTCTAGTGGTCCTGACATCCTGAGTAACACACTCTGGGCACCTTGGCCAAACTAAAATCCATCTCACTAAGCTGGGAGAGCTGGTTTGGCAAGAGACCTACTCGTGATTGGGAGGGCTTTAAAATTAAAATGGCAAAACCAATACAATATTGTAAAGTTAAAAAAAATGAAAATAAAAAAATAAAATTTCTTTTTCCAACTTAAAAAAAATTAAATTAAAATTCAGGGAAATGGGGAGATGTGACTCTGACATGTAAAAAGAGGCCTTTGAATGAAAGAGTATGTAATCAGATGAATTTTGCAGAGTCTGCAATGACAATCTATCCTTTTAATGAAAGGATAAAACTGAGCTCCATCCAGTTTCCAGCTCCCTCCCTCCTGCTCCATTTCCTATAAACACTCTCTTTTACTAGAATCTATTTTGTTTTGCAGAAGTAACAGACGTTCAGCTCCTTTTCCTTTATTAAAAAGATCAGGCCCTTTTCCATTTCAGTTTTGGAGTTTTTCCTGAGAGAGGAAGTTGAGTAGCTGCCCAGAAATTGCCAAGTGATGTGATCACCAGAATAATACTTAGGCAGTTGGCGAAGGGTGTGACCTTTAAGTGGCCACTCCTAGGACAACCTATCCCTTCGCTGGCCACAGAAAAGAACTGAAGAAGCCAAGATCAGTCATGTTCTCTGGGACCAGGGTCATTGCTGGATAAAGCGGGTATAAGCCATATGTGTGCCCCTCCCCTCTTCCCAAGCTTCACGTGAGACCTCAACACACAGAAACGCAATGGCCGAAAATAGGAAATCACCCTAACTGCAAGTAAATGGAAAGGAGGGCAAAAGCATGAAAATATCCCTGCCAACCGAGAGCTCATTTTCCAATAGTCTGAACAGCAGTTACCTTAAAACCAGGCTAACACAGCAGCACCATCCCCTGGATTCTGCCCAGCCTTCAGGCCCTTTTCCCCACCAGGAGAGCCCTCAGGCATCAGAAGCATGTACCGTGCATTTGTCCCAAGGCTCCGGTGATGTCCTGGATGGAGACCCTCAGTCGCTGCAGGGCTTGAAGCAAGGAGTCTGGGCTGGACTGCAAGATGGCATTCACGGCCTGAACCAGGGCCTGGAGACAAGATTCAGTCCCTCAGTGCATTCACTTACGATCCACTGAGGTGGGGAGTCCAGGAAGGGCAGCCCTCTGCCTGCTCCCCTGGGGAGCGCTCCTCACTGGATTGGCCGTGAGATCCTCCTGACAGGACAGTCTCTCTGGTCACCAGCTGGATGGACCTGGTTAGGTCTTTCTGGATCTTTCCACTGGCTGCTCCTTCTTGTCCCTCTCAAGGGCCTCCCTCCCTCATTTCCCTCCTTCCTTCTTCTGGAGTTATCACACATGAGCATCCTTCCTACTTCTATGCCTTGAATTGGGACACCTTCACTCCTCAACTCTGTCTTACAGAAAATCAGAATCTGTGGAGCCCTCAGCTCCAGAGCCCCCTTCATTAGCAGCCTCCGCTTTGTCTGAACCCCTTACCAGTATTTTATTTTGTTTCCATAATAAACACACAGAATAAACACATGGATGAGGAGTAAAGTGACCACACAGTTTTACAGTGAAGGAGGGAGCAGTAATAATGGTAGCCCAATCTGGTCACCCCACTCTTGACACAGAAGGCACCCAAAATATGCTTATCAGGGAAGGTGGTGAAAACAGAAATCTAACTCCAACATCTCTAGGCAAGACGTGGATGCTCTGTGGACATCTGACCTTCTTGGGACCTGCCTGAGCCTTAAAGGGATTCAAGTTTAAAACCCCAAAGGGCTAGGTGACCTCAAGGATGATACATTTTTAGTTTAGCTAGTTTTTTTTAAATTTTTTTAACTTTTCATTTTATATTGACGGTATAGCTAATTAACAATGTTGTGATAGTTTCAGGTGGACAGCGAAGGGATTCAACCATACATACACGTGTGTCTAGTTCCCCGTGCTATACAGTAGGTCTTGGTTGGTTCTCAAGGATGGTTCATTTGAACTCAGAGCCTTTGTATGGCGTCTCCTTCTGCCAGAGATCAGCCTCTGTCTCTCCATCTCTGTCTCTCTGTCTACATTACTCAGGGATTAACTTTCAGATCTGTTATTTCCCGTGGGGAGTTTTGCCCAACCTGTTGAGTCTGAATTAGATTTTAGATGTCTTTACATGAAACTCAGCATTCTTTTTCTCATTACACCCTATATCAGCTCACCTTCCCCCACTGGATCCTGAGCCTCAGTTGGAGGCCAGAGCAATGTCTTTCTTATTCCCCCAGATCTCCCATTGCCTAGAACAATGTTTGTTTGTTGATGGGCAAGTGGTCAATTCTAAGCTTTATGGTAGTTGAGGAAAGGGAGCTAGAACGTATATCTCTTTGCTTAACTAACCAAAACAGGAGTCTATATTGATTCAGTCACTGCAGGGAAAGGGTCTGGGTGGGAAGGAAAGCTCAGACAGATTTCTCATTTAGGAAAAAAAAAGTGCTTTGGGTGGAAAGATACCTTAATCCCAGGCACAGCTGCTTTCTCCACCAGAACAGTCACCAGTATAAAACCACGCAGGCTTTCTCCCCCAGGGAATGAGATGATGGTGTCCAAGTTCCTTGGGAGGGACAGATGACCACGTGGTTAGAGAGGTTTGGGCACAGTGAGTATGCAGGGCCCAGCAGTGGCCTTGAGTCAGGTAACTGCTAGTCCAAGGTGGAACCAGCAGCTAACCTTCTCAGCTCTGCAAGATGACTGAGGACAAACAGCTCTTCAGCAACATTCAGGAAGGAAAGGGAAACATCTGCTGCAGTCCAAGTTCACCTGAGCTGAGCTCCCAAAGTCTGGCACAGCCTTGATGGTCCCAGACCATCACTTCCACCTCAGGAAACCACTAAAGCACAAGTGGATGAGTAGGGCTGATTTTTCACACACCCTTCCTGTTAGGAATACAGAGTCATAGAGCTCCAGGAAGCATAAAATGATAGTTGCTCTGTCATGTCCGAATCTTTGGGACTCCATGAACTGTGGCCTACCAGGCTCCACTGTCCATGGGATTTCCCAGGCAAGAATACTGGATTGGGTTGCCGTGCCCTTCTCCAGGGGATCTTCCCAATCCAGGGACTGAACTGAACCTGTGTCTGCCACACTGCAGGCAGGTTCTTTACCATCTGAGCCACCTGGAAGGCCCAGGCCATGGCTAACTCCACACCCCTTTTCTACAGACAGAAAAATATGGCCCAAAGAAGCAAACTCACTTGCCCAAGTTCATCCAGTTGCTTAGTCACTGGACCTGTTATGAAACTGAGAGCTGTTTCATAACTCAGGCTGGGACTCTCTCTAATCAGTCTCCCCCCCGCCCCATCCCCCACCAAATTCTGTATTATAGTAGTGAAAGCTGAAGACTAATAGATGATCATTTTTTTAAATTTTATTTTATTTTTAAACTTTACATAATTGTATTAGTTAGATTATCATTCTTAAATGACCTATTATCACATGGATTCAAATACCCCAGAGCTGGATCCAGTCTATGAAGCATGCAAACTTCATTCCATAAATCACGTCTGCCTCTAACATTTTAAAAACAAGAAGAAATGAAAAACACAAAAGAAAACTAAGTCAGGGACCCCCATAGTTTCAGCAGAGTCACATTTCTGTGCAAAATGGGGTCTTCACCCTTCATCTCTCCATCTTCCGAGCTAAAGCTTTTATGCTGAACCCCTTATTGAGCTGAGGTTTGTTGATTAGAGAGGCAATGTCAACTTAGAGGTTAACTGTGCTCTCTAGTGAAAGAGGAGTTTAAAAATGTCTCAACCAGACTTGTCCTGCAAGCTCCAGTCTCTGTAATATTTCAAAGGGATTCTGTAGCTGTAGCAGCCACAACCTGCCCTTTGTCCTTTCATAGAAGTTATGGTGAGACCAGAGATCTTTTTCAGATTTCGCGTGCATGTGTGCTAAGTTGGTTCAGTTGTGTCCGACTCTGTGCAACCCCATGGACTGTAGCCTGCCAGTCTCCTCTGTCTGTGGGATTCTCCAGGCAAGAGTAATGGAGTGGGTTGCCATGCGCTCCTACAGGGTATCTTCCTGGCCCAGGGATCAAACCCATGTCTCTTACTTCTGCATTGCTGCATTGCAGGCGGGTTCTTTACCACTAGATCATTAGACTTGAAAAAAATCACAAAGAATTAGAGAACTGGTGAAGCTTTGGTGTTTAAGGGGTGGTGAGTAGTAGTTTGTTTGTTTTCTCTTCTTGCGTTGCCTTTTACTTTTTTTTAAATGTACAAACTGGAAAATGTAGCAAAGAAAATTAATTCCTTAATTTACACATAGCAGAGACAACTATTGTTAACATTTGGGCTGTTGATTTGAGGCATATGTTCTAGTCTTTTTTGTGTGTGTGCATTTCTATAATTTATATATTATACATGCAATATGGGATGCTTTCTTTTTTGTGTGTTTATTTTATTGTAAGTTTTTACAGTTAGGAAAATCCTAAAGTGAGTCTGGGGTCTCAAAGAGTCAGATACAACTGAGTGACTGAACTGAACTAAAGTGAGTGAAGGGTTTCTGATAGCTTACCTGATTTCCAGGGGTCTAGTCCAAGTTCAGTGATTGAGAAAAGAAAAAGAAAAGAAAGGAACAAATCAGTTTGCAAACTTGATATGCCTTCCAGGGTCATGTGTACACAAGTCTTGTGCATTTGTGAGCAAATGAACCGCAGACACACACACACACACACACACACACACACACACACACAGTTTGGATGTCAAGGGCTGTGACTAGACTATGGACCCGAGGGCAGGAGAATGCACCATCCCAAATACACCACTTTGGTGGATTATTTTCAATTAAAGGTACTTGAGAAACAGCAGATGCCAAAAGGACACGCTGACCTCTTTGTGCCCCTGAAAGGAGGAAGTAAATCTTCCAGGTGAAGGGCGTCCTCCCTGTACCAGGAGGTAGAGAGATAGTCTTATCACCAGAGACAAGGAGTCAGGGCAGTGGGGCTTGTAGAAACAAGCCTTGCTACCTCTCCCCTAATTAGCTACCCCAAGCCTAAACCCCAGTGTCTTGTCAAGTTTTTACAAATGTACTGCTTCCTTGTCTAGAAGGTATAAAAGCTGCCCGCTTCAGTCACATCTTCAGCTTCATATTTTTATGGAGTTCCAACATGTGCAAATTAAATTTGTTTTTCCTCTGTTCATCTGTGCGTACATGAGTGCTAAGTCGCTTCAGGCGTGTCTCTCTGTTTGTAACCCTATGGACCATAGCCAACCAGGCTCCTCTGCCCATGGGATTCTCCAGGCTAGAATACTGGAGTGGGTTGCCATGCCCTCCTCCAGGGGATCTTCCCGACCCAGGGGACTGAATTCGCATCTCTTACATCTTCTGCTTGGGCAGGCAGGTTCTTTACCGCCAGCACCATCTGGGAAGCCCCCTCTGTTCATCTGTCTTGTGTCAGTTTGATGATTAGACTAGCCAAGGAGCCTAGATGTGAAGAAGGGCAAAGTTTTCTTCCCTACAGGTCTTGGTGTAACAGAGTGAGCCAAATCTCAATATACATATCAGACTCAAAACACTGAGACTGTGGCCATGCAGAAAATTTATCTTGTTCCTTTTATATCTTTGTAACAACCTGTCCCAGTGTGTTCAGAGTGGGTTGAGAGGAAACTCCTGTGAACTATGAATTTTGAACTTGTGTTTAAGTTCACCCCTTCTTTGGCACCACAAGTGTGTTAGTCACTCAGTCGTGTCTGACTCCTTGTGACCACATGGATTGTAGCATGCCAGGCTCCTCTGTTTATGGAATTTCCTAGGCTAGAATACTGGAGTGGGTGGCCATTTCCTTCTCCAGGGGATCTTCTGGACCCAGGGATCGAACCTGGGTCTCCACATTGCAGGCAGATTCTTTAATATCTGAGCCACGAGGGAAGGCCCCAGGTAATAAATATGAGCATCCCTTATCCAAAAGAGCTGACAAAGTTTGGACTTTTCCTGTAGCAAGAGAAATCACAAACCTCTCCCTTATCCGGTTTTCATTTGTTCAGATCCCAAGCACCCTCTCCTGTCTTACCCTCCTGGGTTCCTAGTAGCCCAGTTGGCCAGCACCAAGTCCGAGTGAACAAGGATAGGAGGGAGCCCCAGGTTCCTGGAGACCTCAACAAAGGGCAAGGCAAGGTTTCTTGGCAGAATCTTGCGGACATAAATGCAGACAGTTAGCACATTATAGAAAGAATGCAATGGAGGACACAATCTGTCTCTTTTCTTTTTATTGGCATATAATTGTTTTACAATGCTGTGTTAGTTTCTGTATAATTAGCTCCTGTGTAGTTAGTACAGGAAAGTGAATCAGCTACATGTGTACATACATCCCCTTTTTTTCGGATTTTTTTTAGGTCACCACAGAGCACTGAGTAGAGTTCCCTGTGCTATATACTAGGTTCTCATTTGTTATCTATTTTATACATGGTATCAATAGTGTATGAGCTTCCCAGGTGGTACTAGCAGTAAAGAGCCTACCTGCCAATGCAGGAGGCATAAGAGATGTGGGTTCCATCCCTGGGTCAGGAAGATCCCCTGGAGGAGGGCATGGCAACTCGCTCCAGTATCCTTGCCCAGAGCATCCCCTGGACAGAGGAGCCTGACAAAGCCCCAGTTCATGGGGTCTCAAAGAGTTGGACATGACTGAGCAACTATGTCAATCTGTTTTTAATTCCTAAAAATTGTGTGGTAAAGAAACAACCTGAGAATAAAAATGGAATTATATGAGTGATCCATATAATTAATCCATGTAATTAATGTATATAATTAATTAACATATATCCATATAATTAATACAAGTATAACACACAATTCACTCTCATATTTATTCTTTAACAACCTAGTGGATGTATTATTTATGAGTATGGTCTGAAATATATGTGAAAAGTACAAAATTGGAACATGCATGTACATATATAGTATAAAATAATCTCTGAAAATTGTACAATGCAGAGCATGAACAAATGTTGAGGTGTAAGTGGGGATTGAGTTCATGAGCAGTGGGAAAATATCCCTCTTTCTCTCTGTATATATATGTATTTATATATATCCAGATACATAATATAGATAAATGCATACAAGTGTTTTGTGTACAGTCTTAGTTTTAGGAACAAATATGTGTATATACTTGTATATATATGTGTGTGTGTGTGTCCTTTCCTCAGAGAGATGGATGGGAAGACTAGAACATTTCATCATACCCAATAGCAACTTCAAGTAAGTCACCTTAGGACAGTCCCCATTCAATCCCTGAGTAATCTGAGGGCCACTCTAAAGAACTCTATTTGTCCAAATATCCAGAAAAATTACCAGGACCCATGGGGATGGGAGTGGGGGGCTCTAACCATCAACAAAGCTAAATAGATCCAAAAGAATTCTTATGCCTCCTCTTTCCCACTTCCAACTTCCTTCCCCCTTAAAGTAAAAATATCTATTCATAGAAAGTGGAGAGGACCCAAAGAGCCTCTTGATGAGGATGAAAGAGAGCTGGCTTAAAACTCAGCATTCGTAAAACTAGGATCATGACATCCAGTCCCATCACTTCATGGCAAATAGATGGGGAAAAAGTGGAAGCAGTGACAGATTTTATTTTCTTGGGCTCCAAAATCACTGCAGTGGCTGCAGCCACAAAATTAAAAAGACATTTGCTCCTTGGAAGGAAAGCTATGACAAGGGTAGACAGCATATTAAAAATCTGAGACAAAGGTCCGTATAGTCAAAGTTATGATTTTTCAGTAGTCATATATGGGTGTGAAAGTTGGACCATAAAGAAAGCTGAGCACTGAAGATGCTTTCAAACTGTGGTGCTGGAGAATACTCTTGAGACTCCCTTGGACTGCAAGGAGATCCAACCAGTCCATCCTAAAGGAAATCAGTCCTGAATATTCATTGGAAGGACTGATGCTAAAGCTGAAGCAGTCCTTTGGCCACCTGATGTGAAGAACTGACTCACTGGAAAAGACCCTGATGCTGGGAAAGATGGAGGGCAGGAGAAGGGAGGGACAGACAGTGCAGAAATGAGGTGTCTCTATAGTAAGAAAAGTTAAAGGAGGAAATACAGGGAAAGTAGAGATGGTTTGAGGTTGCATGTGGGAATGGGCGTAGGGAGCTCAGTGGTGATCTGGAAGGTCGTAGACACACCAGAAGCTGGTGTCTTCCTCCCTTGTCACCTACTTCATCCCTTCCCCAATTGAGGATGCTGGTCTGGAGAACAGAAAGAGGAGGAAAAATCCATTGGGGTGTTCCATCATGTGTGCCTAGACTTCAAACTTTCCAACATCAGACACATGACTCTGAAGTTAGATGTCCTGACATTAAAACAGTCTGCAGCAGCTCTCTGCTTACGTCCTGTCTCTTATCTCACTTTGCTTTGCTTTCATCACTGGGAGTCTCCTCTATTTACTTGAGATACAAATGGTAGAATAAACCTAGGCAAACAAATTAAGAACAGGTAGCTCACTCAAGCTTGGAGGAGCAAAACAAGGGTAACATCCTGATTTCTGTAAAAGGTCCATTTATAAAAAAGTGAAACCAATAGTAATTTATACTGAGGTAAGTGAAACTCAAAGACTTCATGTTCTGAGATTCAGATAAAAACTGTAAAAAGTTATGCAAGGAGTCAGAAGAGATTTGCATGAAATTTTAAGAGACAGACCAGCATGTGGTAGATAACAAGCAACATCAAAAAAATAAGCATAGTGTTATAAACGGTAATGTGTGTCTCTGGGGAATGAAGGCTGCATTAGGGAAATCAGAAGGTCTGGGTTGTGACCCTGGCTTTTCCACAAACTTGCTACCTAGCCTTGGGCCAGAAATTTACCTTCTGTAGTCCTTGGCGGTCTGTAAAATGGGTACGGCATTGCTATACTTAGTGTATGAGGTTGTGAACACTGTGGTTACTGATGTGTGTAAGAGCACAAAATGCTGTAAAACGGAAGTCATTCAGTGTTTCCTAATATCTTATGACTTGCCTTCAAATGCAACAGTTTAAAATTCCTAGAAGAAGGTGAGTGTCAGAAAGAAAAATAAAAAGAAAATGCCAAAACAAATGAAAGGGCTTCCAGTTCCAAAGAAAATTAACTGCCTGGCCAGGTGGGGAGAAATGGTCTTTCATTTAAATGGGCCTTTTGCACTTCATTTTACTGCTGCTCTTGGGTAATAGCTAAGTCATGTCTGACTCTTTGAGACCCCCACGGACTGTAGGCCCCCAGTCTCCTCTGTTCCTGGGCTTTCTCAGGCAAAAATACTGGAGTGGGTTGCCATTTCTTTTTCCAGGAGATCCTCCCAACCCAGGGATTGACCTCATCTCTCCTGTATTGCAGGCAGATTATTTACCACTGACCCACCTGGGAAGCCTTTGTGCTTCCTTCATCTCAGACCCAAAGGGAAGAACATGAAAGGACACATTTACCAGGAAAACAGTGTGGACAGTGTTCTCCAGGTACAGGGAACCTCCATATGACAAGACAGGAGTCCCTTTGTCCCTACCTCTTTGGGCTGCGTCTCTCCATCCTGCCAGACATATCCCATGGTGATAAAGCTCAGGACTAGGCGTGCCAGGCGCCACTCTCGGTAACCTGTAAGGAACTGGCAGTTCAAGAGCGGCATCTGTTCAGGAGAAATGTCCAGAGGTTACCAGTTGCAACTGGTTCCAAATAGGAAAAGGAGTACATCAGGGCTGTATATTGTCACCCTGCTTATTTAACTTCTATGCAGAGTACATCATGAGAAACACTGGACTGGAAGAAACACAAGCTGGAATCAAGATTTCTGGGAGAAATATCAATAACCTCACATATGCAGATGACACCGCCCTTATGGCAGAAAGTGAAGAGGAACTCAAAAGCCTCTTGATGAAAGTGAAAGAGGAGAGTGAAAAAGTTGGCTTAAAGCTCAACATTCAGAAAATGAAGATCATGACATCCAGTCCCATCACTTCATGGGAAATAGATGGGGAAAGAGTGGAAACAGTGTCAGACTTTATTTTGGGGGGCTCCAAAATCACTGCAGATGGTGACTGCAGCCATGAAATTAAAAGACGCTTACTCCTTGGAAGGAAAGTTATGACCAACCTAGATAGCATATTGAAAAGCAGAGACGTTACTTTACCAACAAAGGTCTGTCTAGTTAAGGCTATGTTTTTTCCTGTGGTCATATATAGATGTGAGAGTTGGACTGTGAAGAAGGCTGAGCACCGAAGAATTGATGCTTTTGAACTGTGGTGTTGGAGAAGACTCTTGAGAGTCCCTTGGACTGCAAGGAGATCTAACCAGTCCATTCTGAAGGAGATCAGCCCTGGGATTTCTTTGGAAGGAATGATATGAAGCTGAAACTCCAGTACTTTGGCCACCCCATGCGAAGAGTTGACTCATTGGAAAAGACCCTGACGCTGGGAGGGTTGGGGGCAGGAGGAGAAGGGGACGACAGAAGATGAGATGGCTGGATGGCATCACTGACTTGATGGACATGAGTCTGGGTGAACTCTGGGAGTTGGTGATGGACAGGGAGGCCTGGCGTGCTGTGATTCATGGGGTCGCAAAGAGTTGGACACGACTGAGCGACTGAACTGAACTGAAATGAACTAAATGGCCGTGGGAGTTTTGTGGTTTGAAGGGTCCTTTGGGTATAACTGGTAGGTTATCTTTTAGTTAAGGTGATCCTCACACACTCATTTCTGCCCTGATCTTAGGACACTGCAGTAAGAGAGGTCTTTCACATGATGTTGTTCATGAAATACCAATACTTATATCCCATGCAAGCCCCCAAATTGTCCCCATGGTAATGCCTGGACACTGGTCACCATTACTGAAGTGGCAGCTTGATTGGAGTGTTCTATAAACAGAATAAAGTAGTCCCAAGACTGACATCATGTATCAAATGTGGAGTCTCCCAGGGCAAGTTTTACAATCCTGCCTTATCAAACACCTTCTGCTTAATGGGTACCATTGTACTCTAGTAACAGCCCAGCTGCTGTGGGCGTGACTCTTTTGCTGTAATTCCTAGATGAAAAGGTAAACAGAGCCCAACGGAATTAGGAATCCACCCAACAAACTCCCTCCTAGGAGGTGGTTGGGGGAGCCCAAAGGCCGTTCAGTCCTTGTCCTAACCCTCCAGGTGACCCTGGGTGGGTCTTTACACTTCTCCACTGGCTTCCTCTTCAAGATGAGTCATAGGGAAGTGTGAAGGTCATGTTGCTGCTGAAATCATCACCCTGTACACAAATATGTTATCACTGACAGCCCTTCCTATGCAAACAGTACCAGTTTCTTGGTTTAGTTCTGGCCAGTCCTGCCTTTTTCGGTTGACACCAATAGCCTCTGAGCTCTAATTTCCCTGCACATCCCTGCTGGGTTTCCTCGGTGCCCCCCAATCCTGCCCCTAGTTCTAGACATAGTCAGATCTAGATCCTTCCAGGTGCCCCTCTCTGGGATCCCAAGCGCCAGAAGGGCGGCTGTGGACACGGCATGTGTCTCTTTGAGAGAGGAGTGGGATGGGACCAGGGGTCCTATCGCCCACCGCCTCGCAGAGGCTTCTGTCCCTGGGATGGGACTCCGTCCTCCGTGGTCTGCTGGGGGCAGCCTTTCCCTGTCTTCTGCTTTGTACCAGATTCCACATTTCACCCTAAAAATTGGCTGAGATACAATCTTGAAAGTTCTGTGCGTTAGAGGGGTGTGGGCGGGGGAGGGAGGGAAGAGGGGAAAGGCGGGGTTGGGGGGACCAGTGACATATTGCATTTTAACAAGAACCAGCCTGAAAATTACAACCACAGTTATTTATTCAGTACTTATGCTAAGGCAGATACTAAACTGTCCAAGCCTTGATGCTAAAAGCTTCTCACTCAGGTTGGTATCCTGTTTTCTCCCAAGACCCGTAGGCCAGAACCGAGTATCAGCGAGGGTAAGATATTCACCCAAGGTTACAGAACCAGGAGGGACTGAGCCAGGGTTCCAGTTCAGTTCTGCTGGCCACTGCCCTGTGCTATGAAGTCCGCTCTGCCAGATGGAAATCTGAAAGCCATATGTGTCATTTTACATTTTCTATCAGCCACATTTTGAAAATAGGAAAGAAAAAACAAAACAAAACAAAAAAAACACTAAAGTGGAATTAGTTTTAATAACATTTTATCAAGGTTAATATATGCAAAATGTTAACACGTGATCAATATTTAAAATATTGAGATATTTCACACTCTCCTTTTATAGTAAGTCTTCAAAATCCAATGGATATCTGACATGTTAATTTGTCCCAGTCATATTTCAAAGGCTCAGTGGCCATGAGTGGCTACTGGGTACCTATCCTGCAGCCTCAAGGTAAAGGAATAAAGTTCCAAGATGTTCTGGGGTCGCCTTTTGTTTTTCCTAGCTCAAGATTTATAATCAACTCTTTTTCTCCAAGGAGCCCTACTTCCGTTGATTGGAAAAGAGTTCAAATAAATGGGCACTGGGTTTGCTCTTTGCTACTGGAATGCCACTGTTTCTAGATCCTCACAGTGGGCAAAGTTAGGGAATAGTGCATGTGTATGGGGGTGGGGGTGTGCCCTGGTGGCTCAGGGGTAAAGAATCTGCCTGCAATGCAAAGAACCCAATGGACCTGGGTTCCATCCCTGGGTCGGGAAGATCCCTTGGAGGAGGGCATAGGAATCCACTCCTTGGAGGAGGGCAGAGGAATCCACTCCAGTATTAATGCCTAGAGAATCCAATGGACAGAGGAGCCTCGCAGGCTACAGTCCATGTGGTTGCAAAGAGTCTGACACGACTGGATGAATAAGCAGCAAGTTGTGTGTGTGTATACCTGTTATGCTGCCGCTGCTGTTTAGTCCCTAAACCATGTCCAACTCTTTTGCAATCCCATGGACTATAGCCCGCCAAGCTCCTTTGTCAATGGGATTTCCCAAGCAAGAATACTGAAGTGGGCTGCCATTTCGTTCTCCAGGGTATTTCCTTACCTAGGGATAGAACTCGCATCTCCTGCTTGACAGGAAGATTCTTTACCACTGAGCTACCTGGCAAGCCCGTACACCTATTATATACACTGTCTATCCACACAAATGTATTTGTCCATCTATGTATCAGTGTGCATGTGTGTGTATATAAGGGCGTCCCAGGTGGCACTAGTGGTAAAGAACCCACATGGTGATGGTGGCTTAGTCGCTGAGTCATGTCCGATGCATGCGACCCCATGGACTGTAGCCTGCCAGGTTCCTCTGTCCGTGGGATTCTCCAGGCAACAATACGGGAGTGGGTTGCCATTTCCTTCTCCAAAGAACCCACATAAATGATGCTAAAATGCTAAACATATCAGATGTCTCCAACTCTAACCTGGTGTCACAGGTTGATCTTATTTTCCTCCCTTGCTAATGTATAACTTGCATCTCTGACAGTGAAATATCATCCACAATTCATTTATTTATTTGCTCAGCTAGTGTGTGTGTACACACACACACACACACACACAGACACACGCACAGCGGTTTCAGAACTGTTCAACTGTACTGCTTTGCAAAACAAATTCACCAACTTGAGCGCAGTGATTACAAATGTTCTTTTTTAATCCAGCACCAGTCACAGCATCACTTTCCTGAGTAACCTAGGTCACCTCCTTTTCCCTACCCTCTTCCCTAAAATGATGTCACGCATCTGTAGGACAGCTAGATTCACCTAGGTGTTATTGTCTGCATTCCATTCCAGCATCTCCCAATATTCTGGTTAATATTTTAAAACTTGCAGACACTTCACTATGTGATACACAATTCTATGGGTTTCACAAATGCATAGAATCACATATCCACCACTAGAACACCATAGATAACAGTTATGTTATCCTAAAATCCTCCTTTAGTAATCATTCCTCCTCAGTCCCTCATCACCATTGACCCCTGTGTTCTGTCCTTATAGTGTTCACCTTCTCTGCAATGTCACATGAATGGAATCAGGATGTGTAACCTTTTGGTTGTGACATGTTTCATTTAGCAAAATGTACATAAAGTTTATCCATATTGTTGAATAAACCAATAGCTTATTCATTTTTGCCATTGAATAGCATTCCATCATATGAAGACAACTCAGTGTCTTCCAGACTGCTGTAACAAAGTACCATAGGCTAGATGGCTTATGAACAACGGAAATTTAATTATTTTGATTTTGGAAGCTGGCAGTCCAAGATCAGGGTGCCAGCATGATTGGGTTCTATTGAGAACCATCTTGCTGTCTTCTTGCTGTATCTTCCCATGACAGCAACAGAGTGTCATAGAGCCCTGGGGTCACTTTGATAAGGGCACTCATCCTATTTATAACTATCCCCTTCTTCTCTCATGATCTGATTACCTTGGGTGATGGTTGATTTGATGCATCAGTTTGACTAGGCTAAGAGAAGCCCAGATGGCTGGTAAACATTTTGGGGTGTGTCTCTGAGAGATTCTGGAAGAGGTTCTGGAAGAGATGAGGACTGAGTAAGGAACCTCACCTCACCAGCTCATGTGGAATCACTGCTCTGTTTAGGACCTGAATAGAACAAAACAGTGGAGAAAGGGTGACGTTGCTCTGTTTCAGCTGGGACAGCCACTTCCCCTGATCCCTAGGATTAGCACTCCTAGTTCTTAGATCTTCAGACTCAGACTGGAACTTGCACACTGGCTCCCTGGATTCTCAGCTTTCCTGGGCCTCCTCCAACTAGCAGGTGGCAGACTGTGGGACTTCTCAGCCTAGGTAATCATGTGAGTCAATCCCTCCTAATAAGTCTCTTTCTATATAGATAGGGGAAAACAAACAAAAAAAGAGTCTTTCTCAGGAGATCTCTGACTAATCACCTTCAAAGGCTCTGCCTCCTAACACCATCACATTGGGGATTAGGGTTTCAATGTATGAATTTGGGAACCACAATGTTCAGGCCTTTGTACTCAGTTTAAAATTCCCCTGTTGAGGGACCTCTTGGTGGTTTCTGGTTTAGATAATCACTTACACATCAGCTTTTGCATGAACACAAAATTTTGGTTTACTTGGGTAAATATTTAGTAATGTGATTGCTGGGTCATATGGTAATTCTTGATTTGAATCTGCCACCTGGATGGAAGGGGAGTTTGGGAATGGACACATGTATGTGTACGGTTAAGTCTCTTCCCTGTTTACTGGAAACTATCATAACATTGTTAATTGGCTATGAGTGAAAGTGAAAGTGTTAGTCAGTTGTGTCTGACTCTTTGAGACTCCTTGGACTGTAGCCTGCCAGGCTCCTCTGTCCATATAATTCTCTAGGCAAGAATACTGGGAGTGGGTAGCTATTCCTTTCTCCAGGGGCTCTTCCCAACCCAGGGACAAAACCTCGGTCTCCCCCATTGCAGGCAAAGGTCTTTCTGAGCCATCAGAGCCATACCTTAACACAAAATTATACATTTTTTTTTTTAAAGAACCTGCCAGGGTAGCTGTGATATTTTGAAGGCCTTCTTCCAGGGTAGCTGTAATATTTTGCATTCCCATCAGCAATGTGAATGAGAGTCTCTTTGCATATATTATCACCAGTGTTTGCTATCTCCAGATTTTTAAAAAATGTTAGCTGTTCAAATAGGTGTTAAATTACCTTTTAGTACTTATTATCATAGATAAATAGTCCTATATTCCTCTGTAAGTCCCCTGCTGCTAACTGCTGCTAAGTTGCTTCAGTCGTGTCCGACTCTGTGCGAGCCCATAGATGGCAGCCCACCAGGCCCCACCGTCCCTGGGATTCTCCAGGCAAGAACAGTGGAGTGGGTTGCCATTTCCTCCTCCAATGCATGAAAGTGAAAGTGAAAGTGAAGTTGCCCAGTCATGTCCGACTCTTAGCGACCCCATGGACTGCAGCCTACCAGGCTCCTTCATCCATATGATTTTCCAGGCAAGAGTACTGGAGTGGGGTGCCATTGCCTTCTCCGGTAAGTCCCCTAGTTTCGTTGTTATTCCTTCCTGATTAAGGCTTATCAACGATTTCTGAAGAATCTGCTAACACTGGCTGTATAACTGAGAAAGTCTCTTGGCTCAATTCTTTTATAGGACTCCAACAATAAATCAGTGTGACTTCATGCAGAGGGAGAGGAACCCTAACCATGGGGCTTCTGAGAATTCCATGCCTATTCTGACCCAGCTACATCTTATCCATCAATTTCCTGACAATTCTCAACCAGATTGCCTTCTTTATTTAAAGAACAAATATTTGTTGAGTGCTTAATATAATATAGTCCAGGAATTTTTCTGTGTAGGCTCTGGAAATTTTAGGGAAACACATATCATACCAGAAGCAAGTGTTATTCCACTCATCACCAAGGGTGAGATTATTTTAGTTCTGTGGATAAAGTCACCATAGTCAGTGGTCAGCTGACCCATGTCTACAATGTTGAGAAAGAAAAGTGGTGAGAGGATGAAAATAGGGTAGTGAGAAAGGGTCAAGGAGAAGAACACAAGATGTTGTACCTCGTTTACTTGAGCTCGAAGCTGGCGGCTCTCAATCAACTGGGGAAGTCTGTTGGCAATTTCCATCCAAGGACTATAGTGACCAGGGAGTTCTCTCTGCATTCAGAAAATTCAAATGTCTCAGTATTTTACACCTTTTTGTGAAGCAGCCTCATTGCTACTTTCAGATTTCAGTCTTAAGGCAGAATTCAGATCAATTCTATTCAACAAATACTGAGAATTCACTGAATCCAATGTGAGGCACTACAGATACCCAGGTGACTAAAATGCAGTGCTTGCAGTTAGGAGCACGTGACTCCTAAGGGATAAGTAAAGTGTCATCAGACGTAACCCATGCAGTATAATATGTTTGATTATGGATGTGTGTAAGCTTAAGAAAGGGCTCCCCCAGGGGCTCAGTGGTAAAGAATCTGCCTACAATGCAGGAGCCACAGGAGACGTGGGTTTGATCCCTGGGTTGGGAAGATCCCTTGGAGAAAGGCATGGCAACCCACTCCAGTATTCTTGTCTGGAGAATTCCCATGGACAGAGGAGCCTGGAGGGTTGCAGTCCATGTGGTCACAAAGAGTTGGACACTACTAAAGTGACTTAGCATGGCATAGTAAGCTTAATAACTAGGAGAGGAGGGAGTGGTTAATTGCGTTATTCTAGAGGATTAAAGGGAAATGGTCATAGAAACATGACTGTGGGGGCCGGTAATAGGGTCTGAAAGTGACATTTCTAGTTGGCAATTTGAAGATGAGAAGGCATGTTTTCAAACAGAGCAGATGATGGATAAATCATCTGTTCTTGGGATTATAGTTCATTCCGTATTACTCAAATCTAAAGTTTAAGAGACATGACAAATTAATGACAAATGACTCATAACAAATGTGAGTCACTCATTCATTAGTGAGGTGGATGAACCCAGAGCCTGTTATACAGAATGAAGTAAGTCAGAAAGAGAAAAAGAGCTATCATATATTAACTCATATATAAGAAATCTAAAAAGGTGGTACTGATAAACCCATTTGCAGGACAGGAATAGAAACACAGAGAATGGACCTGTAGACACAGCAGGGGAAGGAGTGGGTGGGACGAATTGAGAGAGTAACATTGATATTTATACATTGCTGCTGCTACTGCTGCTGCTAAGTCGCTTTCAGTCGTGTCCGACTCTGTGTGACCCCATAGACAGCAGCCCACCAGGCTCCCTCTGTCCCTGGGATTCTCCAGGCGAGAACACTGGAGTGGGTTGCCATTTCCTCCTCCAATGCATGAAAGTGAAAAGTCAAAGTGAAGTCGCTCAGTCATGTCCGACTTCTGGCGACCCCATGGACTGCAGCCCACCAGGCTCCTCGGTCCATGGGATTTTCCAGGCAAGAGTATACATTACTCTGCATAACATAGAAAGCTAGTAGGAAGCTTCTATATAACACAAGGAGCCCAGCCCGGCACACTGTGATGACCTAGGGGGTGGGATGGAGCGGGGGAGGTTCAAAGGAGAGGGGATATATGTATGCTTATGGCTGTATCACCATAGGTAGGCTCACATTCCCTACCTATGGTGATATAGGTGTCTTCCTGTCTCCACATGCAAGCAGGGCATCTTTCATAGGAGAGATTTATTTCCTGCTTCTAGGGAGACAGAGAAGAAGGTCAAAGTTCCGTTTGAATTTACTGTTTCTTTCTGTTTTTAAATGGCCTTTTTATTTTATTTTTTTTAATTTATTTATTTTTAATTGGAGGATAATTGCTTTATAATATTGTGTTGGTTTCTACCATATGTCAACATGAATCAGCCATAGGTATATATATATATATATCCCTTCCCTCTTGAACCTCCCTCCCACTCCCACCCTGACTGTTTCTTTAGTAACTTTAGTTCAATATAATCAATATGAAGGATTTCCCTGCTGGCCCAGTGGTTGGGATTTTGCCTTCCAATGCAGGTGGTGTGGGTTCAATCCCTTGTTGGGAAATGAAGATTCTACAAGCTTTGTAGTCAAAGAGTCAAAACGTAAAACAGAAGCAATATGATAACAAAATTAAAGAAAGACTTTAAAAGTAGTCCACATCAAAAAAAAAAAAGAAAGAAAGAAAGAATGTAAAGAACAGAAGACAAAATAATCAATATGATTGAGGCATATTCAGGGGTGACTTTCCTAGGGCCCCAACAATATGGGTATTCACAAAGAAGAAATTGTACCATTTTCTCCTCATGTATTCTTCACTCAGTCCCTAAGTTTCTCAAGGTAGAGTCCACTGCACTCCCCTAGTCTCTCAGAGTAAAAGTCATTTATAAGCATAATGGTCATTTCCCCTAGCAGTGATGCAGAGTTGAAGAAAGCTGATAACTGACCCAAGTTTGGGGATTTACAGAGTGGTGGCGGGGTCAACCATGCTCACACTCACAGGGGCAGAGAGATTTACAGTTAACTGACTCTGAACTGGCAATTCGTTTTTCTGCTGTTTTACAAACAACAATTGAATGCAGCAACAGAGACAAGGGAATATAATATTTTCAAAGGAAATCACAGAAGGAGACTCATAGTATTCAGGAGGTCTTTTTAAAATGGGTTTGAGAAAAAGCTGTAAGTAAGTCATCACCTCTGGCTTTCTTTCTTTGGTACCCAGAAAAGGGATCATATTCTGAGAATTAAAGCACCCTGGGGAATTCCCTGTGGTTAGGACTTGGTACTTTCACATTGGTGGCCTGAGTTCAATGCCTGATATGGGAACTGCTGCTGCTAAGTCGCTTCAGTGGTGTCCGACTCTGTGCGACCCCACAGACAGCAGCCCACCAGGATCCCCCGTCCCTGGGATTCTCCAGGCAAGAACACTGGAGTGGGTTGCCATTTCCTTCTCCAATGCAGGAAAGTGAAAAGTGAAAGTGAAGTCGCTCAGTCGTGTCCGACTCTTAGCGACCCCATGGACAGCAGCCTACCAGGCTCCTCCATCCATGGGATTTTCCAGGCAAGAGTAGTGGAGTGGGGTGCCATTGCCTTCTCCAATATGGGAACTACAATCCCACAAACCATGTGACACAGCCAAAGGATTTATGTTTCTGGGCTTACATGGAAATCTTTAAATACTCCAGTGTTCCTCAATCTAAGCCACCCTCTATTCTTTAATATCTCCTTTCCCCTTAGACTCCTAGATGCTTCTTACCCTTCTTCCTCTTTTTCATCCACTCCATTCTTTAAACAGTTCAAGTGTTTGGACTCTGGTATCACACCACAAGTATAAGAAAACAGTGAGCTTTGAGAACCTCTGGGTTCTCCAAGTGCAGTCCCCATCCGGCAGCATTGGGATGATGTGGAAACTTGTTAGATATGCAAATTTGGAGGGCTTCTCCCCAGACATATTGAACCCAAAACTCAGGGCTGGGGCCCAGCTTCTGTGTTTTAGCAAGCCCTGTAGGTGAAACTAATGTAACCAAAAGATTGAAAACCACTGATATGGCGACCTCAAAAGCGAAGGGAAAAAGGATGTTAAAGCTAGTTCACAATCCATTAAAAATGTACCCACCAGGGTTTCCTTGGTGGTCTAGTGGTTGAGAATCCACCTGTTAATACAGGGGGCATGGGTTTGATTGCTGATCCGGGAATATTCCACATGCTGAGGAGCATCTGAGCTGGTGCCCTGTGACTGCTGAAGCCCGGGTGCCTAGAGTCTGTGTTCCGCAACAATAGAAGCCACCATGATAGGAAGTCAGCACCCTTCGAGGAAGGATAGTTCCCCACTCCCCGAAACTAGAGGAAGCCTACGCACAGCAATGAAGACCCAGAGCAACCAAAAATAAAGCTTAAATAAACAAATAACTCTTTTTTTTAAGTACCCACCCTTCCTGTGGGCTTTTCCTCTATGAGCTGAATAAAATATTGAATTATGTTCATTACTTTCTGACTGCCAGATTATTTTTTAAATTACAGTGTCGGGGCAGGTTGAGCTGATGAGTATTTCTCTACACAGCATCCTTTTCGGTGTTAGACACCTGCAGAGAATCCTAATGTGCTATGAATGAATATTGGTAATTGCTTACAATTTTTGGCTATCATTAACAAATCTGAAATAGTCATTCTTATACGTGCATTTTTAGGTATTGTCTCATTAACAGGATAAATTTATAAATATGGATTTATTGAGTGAAAGATTTTTGCTTGTGGAATGGTTGAGAGCTACTTCTTGGTTTTCTTACAGAAAAGTTACATGAATTGATAGTTGCATTTATATAATACATAACATATAATGGGAGTGCCAGTTTATTTATGATTCTAACAAGGTTGAGCATTACCAAACTTTTTTGTTGTTATTTTTAAAGATACATACATTGGATTCTTTGCACTAAAATTCTATAGTTATTTTAATATTCAATAATAAAATAAACATCCAAAAATATTCCTTTCTCAAAAATGATGATTAAAATAATGTAGTCAATGTTGATGGCAAGACAGTCAAAAAGCATAGAATTTGGAAGGTGGAAAGTAAAATTACTCTTGTTCTCATCCTCTCATCTAGCAGTAATGACCCTCAGAAGTTTGTGTGGTTTTCCAGAAATTTTGTACGTTATCATTGTATTGTTTACATTTCTGTGATTTTTGATGAGTTTGAATATCTTGTCTTATGCTTTGTCATTGCATTTTGGGTGCAGGTGTGAAACTGCCATTCATATCAGGGTAGTCAAATGAGCCAGCATTTTCATTTATGCATTGGGTTTTTGGTTATACTTAGAAAGTTTTCTTGTCCAAATATTACTTCTTTTTAGAATATTTCTAGTTTAACTGTTGATGCTTACTTCTCTAATCTATCTACACTTGTGTTGTGAGTTAGGATAGATTATCTCATCAGTGCTCTTTCAAAATAGAGGAAGTTCAAGCCAGAGAAATTAAGAAACTTTCTCAAGGTTACACATCTCGTTGGTGGTCAGGCCAAATCACTTCTGACTCAAAGTTCAGTGTACTTTCCAGCACCTCCTGAGAGTAAACACACAAGTTCCTTCAAAAGCACTTGATATACTGAAGTGTTTAGAGTTGTTTTTTTTTTTTTAATTTTATTTTTAAACTTTACAATATTATATTAGTTTTGCCAAATATCGAAATGAATCTGCCACAGGTATACCTGTGTTCCCCATCCTGAACCCTCCTCCCTCCTCCCTCCCCATACCCTCCCTCTGGGTCGTCCCAGTGCACTAGCCCCAAGCATCCAGTATCGTGCATCGAACCTGGACTGGCGACTCGTTTCATACATGATATTATACATGTTTCAATTCCATTCTCCCAAATCTTCCCACCCTCTCCCTCTCCCACAGAGTCCATAAGACTGATCTATACATCAGTGTCTCTTTTGCTGTCTCATACACAGGGTTATTGTTAGCATCTTTCTAAATTCCATATATATGCGTTAGTATTCTGTATTGGTGTTTTTCTTTCTGGCTTACTTCACTCTGTATAATAGGTTCCAGTTTCATCCATCTCATTAGAACTGATTCAAATGTATTCTTTTTAATGGCTGAGTAATACTCCATTGTGTATATATACCACAGCTTTCTTATCCATTCATCTGCTGATGGGCATCTAGGTTGCTTCCATGTCCTGGCTATTATAAACAGTGCTGCGATGAACATTGGGGTACACGTGTCTCTTTCCCTTCTGGTTTCCTCAGTGTGTATGCCCAGCAGTGGGATTGCTGGGTCATAAGGCAGTTCTATTTCCAGTTTTTTAAGGAATGAACACTAAAAAATTAATTTCTATGTTAAAAGACATGGTAATGGGTTAATGTCTTATGTGGCACAACCATCACAAACTTTAGGGTTATATTTTCTACTCAAAAGAAATCACTTGCAGCTCTTTTGAACAAAATTTTGCAAGTTAACACATAGTTTCAGAGATTCAGTCCTACTCAATAGTAAGTAGCATGTCAAAAAAGAAGCATAGTTCTTAAGGAAGGTAATTAAGTAATCCTAAAGTGAAACTGCTAGTTAGACAGGGCTCCAGGTGATATTGACTAAAACTCAGCCGTCCTTTTGCTCTGCTTTGGATAGTTCTTCTCAATACATTTATAATCTAAAAAAGAACAGATTTTATAGGAGTCATGTATTTTATAGAAACACTAAACTGTATTATACTGGTTCATGAAATCAGCTTCTGGTTAAGAAAATAGTACAGAAAGCTAAAAAAAAAAAAAAAAAATTAAAAGTTTAAGTGAAATTAAACCAGTCAAATGTCAATACGGAAAAGTTGGATGATAATGTTAGTATCATAAAAATTAGAATGTGATCTATTGGACTGAGTAGAATTTGAAAGAGATGATTTTTAGCGAAATAAAAGACTGGAAAAATGCGAAGAGGCTGGTGTGACATAGCTGCCAAGTAAAGAGGAGACAGAAATATTAGATGACTTTGAAGAGATGGGTAGGCAGCACGAGCAGTCCCTAAGGATACACCTTACCAAAGTATAGGATTTTGTTCTAAAGAGAGGAGTTATGTGGTTTGATTTTTTTTTTTTTTTAATTTAAGGGTCACTCTGACTGCCATGCAGGGAGTGTATTATAGTTGGGCAAGAGGGGAAATAAAGACAGATTACAAAGCAACAGTCCAGGAAGAAATGGTGGTGGATTGCACTAGGGTGGAAAAAGAAAGGTGGGCAGCCAAGAGCTAGATTTCAGAGACAGGGATGAATTCATTCACAGGAGTCATTGGAGAATAATAAAGATTACTGCAAGACTCAATTACAAAATACGTAGTTAAGGTTAACACAGGTCTAGTACAAAGTGAACACTGACTAAATAATATTTAATAACTATATATTATAAAGGGGTTATTATAGGAACTAAAAATTCCATTCTCAATGAAATATAGAAGAATGATATCAATTAATTTTGCTAATACTTTGAAAATCTGAATTGAAACCCCAATTGAAAAACTGTAAAAGGTCGTTCTTTGTTTGTTCTTTTTTCACCTAGAAGTGTGAAATCTTCTAGGTGAAATAAGCTTCTAGGCCAATAAGCATAGAGGAAATGAAAAATATGATTAAAAACGTATCACCTAAAATCTGTCCTTTCTTAAGAATGATGATATATTATCTGTTCCAGAGCACAGATGAAGATGAGAAAGCACTTAATGCAATTTGTGAAGATAACAGACCCTCAGGACTAACCCCTGAAACTCTAACACTACTGTGGTGTATGAATACAAAAATGTAATTCTTAAATAAAATGTTATCAAACTGAATTCACTAGTATAAAAGACCAACCCATGTTTGGCATTACTGTGAGCATATTTTGACATTGGAAAGTTGTTGTTGTCTTTTAGTTGCTAAGATGTATCCAACTCTTTTGCAACCCATGAACTGGAGCCCGTCAAGTTCCTTTGTCTGTGAGATTTCCCAGACAAGAAGACTAGAGTGAGTTATCGTTCCCTCTTCCACTGGATCTTCCCCACCCAGAGACTGAACCCACGTCTCCTGCATTGCAGGTGGATTCTTTATCACTGAGCTGCCAGGGAGGCCCCTGGAAAGTTGTTACGATACGTAAAATCAGAAAAGCCAAGAAAAAGTATAGAAAATGTTTAGAAAGAATATTTTGATAAGTTGTTTGAGGGCATGCCAAAGTTTATGATTCTAACAATGTGCTTAGTCGCTCAGTTGTGTCCGACTCTTTGCCACCCCCTGGATTGTAGCCCACCAGGCTCCTCTGTCCATGGGGATTCTGCAGGCAAGAATACTGGAATGGGTTGCCATTCCCTTCTCCAGGGGATCTTCCCAATCCAGGGATCAAATCTAGGTCTCGCACACTGCAGGTGGATTCTTTACCATCTGAGCTACCAGGGATGCCCCAAAGTAACAGTAAATGGAGGTTAAAATGCCCTCCAAGGTGGAACTTGGCAACGATAAATTTTCTTTCTTTTTTTTTTTTTTTTTTAACTGTTTCTTTTTGTTTGTCTTTTTTTCTGGAGGATGTAAACAGATTTGGGACTAAGGTTCTGTAGCTTTGGACAGCAGCTACTACAGAGAGGGGTTCACCATCTCTGCCTACTTGTCTCCATTTAGAATAAGAGCGCAGGAGTTTCTATGATGAAGATTGGACAAGCATTAAAATTTTTCATTGGTGACAAACTGATTCATCCACCTAGGGGAACTACATCTTTTGTTCTGGTCTCATCCTCTATCAAAATTGTTTTCTAGGCTGGGAGCAGAGAGTTCACATTAATTCACATCTGTAAACTAAGTGTTCTGAAACATTAAAAGTAGTGCAAAAATATGCAGTGGACTGAAACGATAAAAAAAATTCCAGCAAAAAATTGAAGAAATAGCGAATCAGGGGAGGTACATTAATCTGACACTAGAGAGAGTGAATGCCCAGAGGTTAGAATGAAGAATGGGGAAGCATCCTAAGCAAACGTCCTCAAAATTAGCTCACGATTACAAGTTAATTTTAGGAACAAGATAAGCAATTTTTGTGGGAATGACTTGGTTGGTTTGAATTAAACCATCAGAAGTTTCATATATTGGTTGTATTTATAGAGGGAAAATTAACCAAAATGTCTAATGCCATTAAATTGGAATGTTTTATCATGCAAATAGGATTTAATGAAACCATTAAAATTATATTGTTAAGACTGATTAATTTCAGGCAGTTTTATTTTATAGCATTGAGTTAAAAACACACAATGCAGGTTTGGATATGCAATAGAATTACAACTTTGCAGCTTTGCAAACACATAGACACACATATATACACAGACAAATACATAGCCAAACAGACACACCCTTAGATAAATTATCCCCAGATACCTAAGGTATATTGATTTTATGGTAGAGTTATGAATAATCAATTTCCTACTTTTAAGAATCTTCCAATGTGAACTTGATATGAATTTATTAAGTTGGTAACAAAATACTCACATTTAGATTTTTTTCATAAAAAATTTTGTCGCTAATGATGTGCCACTGAATTTTAGTAGTCTCCTAATTTCTAAAGATTAATAATAAAATAAATATTCAATAAAAGGAGTTTGAAGTAAGATTTCAAGCAGAGGATGGTCAATTTATAGTACACATTAACCTGATATTATATATAACTGAAAGAATTTTTTTAATCAATAATGGGGTCTTAAGTTGTGATTACAGAGAAGGCAATGGCACCCCACTCCAGTACTCTTGCCTGGAAAATCCCGTGGATGGAAGAGCCTGGTAGGCTGCAGTCCAAGTGGGCCCCTAAGAGTCGGACACGACTGAGCGACTTCACTTTCACTTTTCACTGTCATGCATTGAAGAAGGAAATGGCAACCCACTCCAGTGTTGTTGCCTGGAGAATCCCAGGGACAGAGGAGCCTGGTGGGCTGCCCTCTATGGGGTCGCACAGAGTCGGATATGACTGAAGTGACTTAGCAGCAGCAGGAAGTTGTGATTAAAAGCAGTTGGGAGACAATTATGGTAATTATATACTATAAAATCAAATTAGGACATAATTTGATAAATATTGACATAATTATGGTATGAAATGTCATAACATATTCCTTCTCAAATTGGTCATGATTTAGAAAATCTATATTATATAGTAGTAACTTATCCTGTTGTTAACAGGACCTGGACCTGGGCCTGGCTTAGTCTTTAGTTTCAGACTGAAATCACAGAGTGTCAGCATAATGAGGGGTTTTCTTAATTTGATCCTCCTCATACATGACATGTTATCCTCACACAAGTAAAGTAGGTAAAAAGAGAGCAAATATGACTTGCTAGTTTTAAAACTAGTAAGAGATTTATCTAGACTTCAAATTCAAATCAATGTGGCTATTATAGTGTTGTCAGTGCTGTGAACCAGAATTTGTAATATTAATCATCTACTGTTTCTCAACTAGAGGAATATATAAAATTGACTTTAAGGAATAATTTTCATGAATCCCAGAGAATAATTTCCCATAGATTCAAAAACCTGAGTTGGAAAAAAGAAGGAAACTAAAATCTTTTTTATGGAAAATGTTTTTTCATTGCACATTATCTCCATGATATAAAACATTTCTTTCTATATCTAGTCAGAGATTAAAACACAATACTAAACATCTCAGCATTTATGCACCCATAGGAGCATATCTTTACTCCTCTTCCATCTCCCCACTCCACAACCCACAGTTTCAGAAACATGATTCTAGATTATCCTTTTAGATTTATACAGGTCAATATTGGAAAAACAAAAAAATCCAATTAAAAAATGACTGGAAGACCTAAACATACATTTTTCCAAAGAAGACATACAGTTGGCCAACAAAAACATGAAAAGATATACATTGTTTATTATGAGAAATGCGAACGACAACTACAATGATGTATCACCTCACACTGTTCAGAATGGCCATCATCAAAAAATCTGCAAAAAATAAATGCTGGAGAGCATGTGGAGAAAAGGGAGCCCTCTTACACTGTTAGTGGGAATGTAAATTGATACTGCCAATATGCAGAACAATATGGAGGTTCCTTAAAAAACTAGGAATAAAACAACTGTATGATCCAGCAATCCCATTACTCAACATATACCCTGAGAAAATCATAATTCAAAAACATATGTACCCCAATGTTCACTGCAGCACTATTTACAATAGCCAGGACATGGAACCAGCCTAGATGTCCATTGACAGATGAATGGATAAAGAAATTGTGGTACATATATACAATGGAATATTACTCAGCCATAAAAAGAAACAAATATGAGTCAGATAAACAGACATGCAAGAATATAGAATCTATTATACAGAGTGAAGTAAGTCAGGAAAACAAATATAGTATATTAAAATGTATGTACGGAATCTAGAAGAATGGTACTGACGAACTTACTTGCAGGGAAGGAATAGAGATACAGATGCAGAGAATGGACTTTGGGACACAGCAGGGGAAGGAGGATGGGAAAAATTGAGAAAGTAAGACTGACATATATATATACTGCTATGTGTAAAATAGATAGCTAGTGGAAGCTGCTGTATAGCACAGGGTGCCCAACCCCGTGTTCTATGATGACCTAGAGGGGTGAGATGGGGGCATGTGAGGGAAGCTCTAAAGGAATGGGACATATATGCATACACACACACACACACACACATATATATACACACATACATACATATATATGTATAATTTGCATTTTTGTACTGCAGAAACTAACACAACATTGCAATGCAATTATATTCCAATACAATATTTATACAGGACAGTTCAGTTCAGTTCAGTTGCTCAGTCATGTCTGACTCTTTGTGACCCCATGAACTGCAGCACGCCAGGCCTCCCTGTCCATTACCAACTCCCAGAGCTTACCCAAACTCATGTTCATTGAGTCGGTGATGCCATCCAACCATTTCATCCTCTGTTGTCCCCTTCTCCTCCTGCCTTCAGTCTTTCCCAACATCAGGGTCTTTTCAAATGAGTCAGCTCTTCTCATCAGGTGGCCAAAGTATTGGAGTTTCAGCTTCAACATCAGTCCTTCCAATGAACACCCAGGACTGATTTCCTTTAGAATGGACTGGTTGGATCTCCTTGCAGTCCAAGGGAATCTCAAGAGTCTTCTCCAACACCACAGTTCAAAAGCATCAATTCTTATGCACTCAGCTTTCTTTATAGTCCAACTCTCATATCCACACATGACTACTGTAAAAACCGTAGCCTTGACTAGACAGACCTTTGTTGACAAAGTAATGTATCTGCTTTTTAATATGCTATCTAGGTTGGTCATAACTTTCCTGCCAAGGAGTAAGCGTCTTTTAATTTCATGGCTGCAATCACCATCTGCAGTGATTTTGGAGCCCCCCCAAAATAAAGTCAACAACTGTTTCCACAGTTTCCCCATCTATTTGCCATGAAGTGATGGGGCTGGATGCCATGACCTTAGTTTTATGAATGTTGAGTTTTAAGCCAACTTTTTCACTCTCCTCTTTCACTTTCATCAAGAGGCTTTTTAGTTCTTCTTCACTTTCTGCCATAAGACTGGTGTCATCTGCGTATCTGAGGTTATTGATATTTCTCCCGGAAATCTTGATTTCCGCTTGTGCTTCATCCAGCTTGACATTTCTCATGATATACTCTGCATATAAGTTAAATGAGCAGGGTGACAATATACAACCTTGACGTACTCTGTTCTCTATTTGGAACCAGTCTGTTGTTCCATGTCCAGTCTGTTGTTCCAACCAGTCTGTTGCTTCCTGACCTGCATACAAGTTTCTCAAGCAGCAGGTCAGGTGGTCTGGTATTCCCATCTCTTTCAGAATTTTCCACAGTTTGTTGTGATCAGCACAGTCAAAGGGTTTGGCATAGTCAATAAAGCAGAAATAGATGATTTTCTGGAACTCTCTTGCTTTTTCGATGATCCAGCAGATGTTGGCAATTTGATCTCTGGTTCCTCTGCCTTTTCTAAAACCAGCTTGAACATCTGGAAGTTCACGGTTCACGTATTGCTGAGGCCTGGCTTGGAGAATTTTGAGCATTACTTTACTAGCGTGTGAGATGAACGCAATTGTGCGGTAGTCTGAGCATTCTTTGGCATTGTCTTTCTTTGGGATTGGAATGAAAACTGACCTTTTCCAGTTCTGCGCCCATTGCTGAGTTTTCCAAATTTGCTGACATTGAGACTGCTTTCCCATATAACTGTGGTTATGTAATTACTGTGCTCACATTTGAAAAACAAGGCTGGACTTTGAGCTCATGTGAGCTAGCTAAGCTGTCTACCCTTTGCTCATGAGGTGTTTTCTCATATTCCAGCTTTTCTCTGATCTTAAAGCTACAATTTTCAGCAGAGCATGTGAATGTTCTTCAGTTTTTTCAGAACATTGAGATCAGAGAGTGGTGAACACAAGTTAATAATATGCTGACAAAACCGGTCAATATTTAACAGTCCCCTTGTACTTCCTTGATCATTTTGTGCTTTGCACCATCACGTTTTATTGCCCTTTACCCTCCTGTCTGGTCAGCTCTGGGGGTCTCAGGGCAAAACAAACCTTTGGGGCTTCCCTGGTGGCTCCTTGGTAAAGAATGCATCTGCCAATGCAGGAGACATGGGTTCAGTTCTTGGTCTGGGAAGATCCCACATGCCGTGACACAGCTAAGCCTGTGCACCACAACTGTTGAGCCTGTGCTCCAGATGCTGTGGACTGCAAGTATGAAGCCTGAGCACCCTAGAGCCTGTGTTCAGGTAGAGAGGCCACCGCAAGGAGAAACCCACTTGCCACAGCTAAAGAAAAGCTCTCACAGCAGTGAAGACCCACTGCAGCCCCCCCCAAAATCAATTGATCAATAATTGTTAAAAAAAAACTAACAAGGCTTTGGTTTCCATCTCCCAGGATCTCCCTTTCTCTAACTGTTCATCTTTCTGCCTCACTTCCTATAGTGAGCCGAATGGCTTGTGTCAACCCTTTTCTCCCCAAAAGACATGTCTGCTTGGAAACTGTGAATGTGACCTTAATTGGAAATGGGTCTCTGCTGATATCATTTAGTTAGTCACCACAAGATAAGAACACCTTGGATTAGCATGGATGTGATGATGTGTGCTAAGTCACTTCAGTCGTGTCTGAGTCTTTTGCGACGATGTGGATGGTAGCCCGCCAGGCTCCTCTGTCCATGAGATTCTCCAGGTGAGAATACTGGAGTGGGCAGACTGCCATGCCCTTCTCCAGGGGATCGTCCCAACCCAGGGGATCAAACCCACGTCTCTTATGTCTCCTGCATTGGCAGGCAGGTTCTTTACCACTAACGCTACCTGGGAAGCCTGGATGTGATGACATGTGTCCTTATAAGAGAAGACAGAGAGAGAGGGAGGAAGATTGCAGAGCAGAGAAGAAGGCCATGTGAAGATGGAGCAGAGAGTGGAGTCCTTCTGCTGGGAGCAAGGACGCCAGGAGCCACAAGAAGATGGAAGAGGCCAAGAAGGATTCTCCCGGAGAGACTTTGCTGGGGCAGGAGTATGCTGCCAACACCCTCATTTCAGACTTCTTCCCTCCAGAAGTCTAAAAAAGTACATTTCTCTTGCTTTAAGCCACCAACATATTTTTGGTAATTTTGACATCAGCCCTAGGAAATTAATTCACTTCCAGAGCCTCATTTTGACTGAGAATAGCAGATATGTAATTTCCATGATGCATGATTTTTTCATCCTTTCTTAGATGACTCAGCTCAGCTCTCCCCGTGTTGTCTTAAGCTTTTCTACAGCTTCGATACCCTGAGGGTGAAAAACTCTGAGCGGATTCATTGTTTCGGATTCCAGTTTCTAGGACCATCTTGGCCTCTTTTTCCCCATTTTTATCCCCATTGTCCAACCACTTCCCCATTGGCTTGCCTCACATTTCTCTTGGTTTCTTAACTTTGGCACGGAAATCCACATCCTGTCCAACCCTCCCCACCCCCAAACTCACCTTTCTTTATTAATCTACACTCAGGGTTCTGAAATCTGATCTCTTTGTGTGTATCTCTGCAATATAGTAGATATAATAATAATAATATATCTATTGGTGATATACCCATTTATATGGCTATGTAGTGTGTAATAAACCATGTATATATATGTAATATAATATTTAATAAATAAAATAAAGCATGGATATGTGTTTGAGCAAGCTTTGGGAGTTGGTGATGGACAGGAAAGCCTGGCGTGCTGCAGTCCATAGTGTCCCAAAGAGTTGGACATGACTGAGCGATTAAACTAAACTAAATATAGCCATCGTTGCCTCAAATCTCATTTGACATGGTCAGGCATATAGCTCAGATACTAGTAAATAATGGTAGTTTTTTCTCAAGGAAATATTAGATTTCTTCCTACCTCTACTTTTCATTAGAAAACTATAGTCTTCTGTGTTAATAATTTTTCTACTCTTCCTTCTAAACAGCTGGAGTCCACTGCTTCTCACAAGTGCTTTGAATTTTTACAGGAGAGTATATGTATATTTATTTTTCTTAAAAGACCTAGGTTTGGTCCCTGGGTCCAGAATATCCCCTGGAGAAGGGCACGACAACCCACTCCAGTACTCTTGCCTGGAGAATCCCATGGACAGAGGAGCCTGGTGGGCTACAGTCCATGGGGTTGCAAAGAGTCAGACACGACTGAAGTGACTTAGTATACACGCAAGCCCTTCTCACTGTTTCTCATAGTTAGGAACACATTTCTTTCCAAAAACAACCTTCAAAAACTCTCATTGCTCATGTGAACCTCCACTGTCTTTTACAGATTCTGTTACTTACAAGTATTGAGCTAGTTAGCCTAGAGGTTCCGATTTAACTACTGGCTAGGGTTCTAGCATCAGTATTTATTTAGGCTCCCCAGCTAATTTTAGCACACAATCCAGCAATCACTGTCAGAACATTGCCTGCACTTAACCTGCTAGGAATACATTTACACGCCATTGCAGAAGACATTTACCAGATGTGTGAAATGCAAATTCCTGAGCCTAACATTTGAGTCCCCTTGGTCTCACCCCAATCTAATCTGCTATCGTCTATCTTGGTCCCTCCTCTCCTGCCCAGCTGATTTGCTCAAATTCTTTAAAGAAAAATTTCTCCCCACCCACCTACCCAAACACATGCACGCACAGATTACATGACTGGCAAGCAATTTTTGTGGCTTTCCTGTGGGACTAAAAGAGACACATTTTCCTCACTGAAATGTTAGACCCTACAGATGTTTGAGAGTTTATACAAACAGAAGGGTAGAGTATGTTAAACCAGGTCAGCCCTTTCCCGCAGAGCCAGAATGATTGCTTATTCATTAGTTTGACTGTGCTTTCTTTTCTTCTTTGTTACTGATAAAAATCAGAACCATTTCTTGTGTTTATTAGCTTTACCTAAAAATGCTATTAAAATCATTGGAACATAATGATCTTTGCTACCGTGGTACATAATTATGCTCACATGCTCTAAGTATTTATGGTAAACAACCAAGCTTGCTGGAAGGGCATCTTTGGTCTGATTGACATAATGGAAGAGCCACCCCATCACTTTCCTAAAAGCAAACAAAGCCCTTAGCAAAACCAGGCTGATATTTCTCGATTTGTGACCTGTTGTGACAACACTGCTATTTATTTGGTGATGAGTGAGGGCTTCTCTTCTGGTCAGCTGAATAACCTGAGACAGATTCTGGTTTCAACACTCTTCCCCTACCTCTTCCCAGAAAGGGAGGTGTTTGGGGGAGAAAACTAAAACTGAAACAAAGACTTGCAATCTTTAAAACTCTGACAAATGACTGTGAGAACAGATCCAGTTTGCCAGGAAATTTCTATCTGAGTTCCAGAATGGAAATTTCTATCTGAGTTCCAGAATGGAAATTTCTTCTAAGGAGTATGCATCAACCAGACCACAGGGCAGATGGGGTCTTGTATTGTCTCAGAAAGTCACAATCACTTGATGTTGTTACTGTTTCCCATCTGGTTTTCTTATTTATAAGAAAGGAAACTGCAAAGAATGGGAACACAATCATGGTGGCCCCACCCAATGTTCACACATAAAATGTTATCAAAAAACCCGAAAACGCTTTTCAGCCAACCCAATAATTTTAATAGTATTTTTCTCAGTTCAGTGTATATATTTAATCCCAATAAGAGAGTGTTGGCCTGTAGATTGGCTCTTTCTTGTGAACTAGAGATGATCTGAATGTGCCTAAATCAAGTTATATACACAAAATGAAATTTTGAATAAGCTCTGGACTGAGGGTCAGGCAAATTGGCTTCTAGCAGTCCACTGGATTTATGAAAGTGCTTCCATGCTCCATAGCAGTCCAGTGGGAGTGGGGCTAGATCTCTTCCAGTGCCTGTGAAAACTGAGGGTCAGGCAATGCTGATGATTCATTGTAGGTCACAAGAGTTAGTAAGCAAAACTTTGGATGACTCAAGTATCTGGTTTGTTCAGGATTTTCCTGGCTTAGCACAGAAAATCCTGCTTCTTGGAATCCCCTTTGGCCTCTAGCAAATGGACATTCTTGGTCACCCTAGTGGCAGGGTCAGAGAACACAGTCCAATGTTTTGGGCCACAACTGTCATCTAACACCCTGGAGTCATTACTGTTAGTGCTCAAGTTTCTTGCAGATCTGTGACTTGATTTCAAAACTAACAGCTCTACAGAGTAGCACTTGGGGATCAGCAAATAGATCCTATCTTCATCTGTATTCCTCTATCACACTCCATAAGAGTTAATTAAATTCTAGGTCAATCATTAATCATGATTAAATCACCAATTAGGTCCGTAGAAGGAAAAATTGGATCTAATAAATGATTGCAGTGATTGTAACATTGGATCTCTAGATTTTTAGCTGAGTAGTCTTGGCCCTAATTTATAACATAGTAGAAAAAAAGAAATAAAGAGTCCTGAGTACTTCTGCTTTTTCCAGTAATATGACTTTGGGCAAACCACTTCTGGTCTTCAGTTTCTAATAACTCTTGCAGTTTTAACATTTTCCATCTCAACCACATTCAAAGATTTAAACAATGTTGAAAAGGAACTGCATTAAGAACAAATAAGAAATAGTTTCAGTTTGTTCTCAAAGGTTTTTTCCTCTTCACGGCAATATCTGTGAATATCTAATCCCTCCTGCTATCCTCAAGGACACCTGAGGTCCACCTGTGTTCTCTTTTCTCTACCACTAGCCAGGCAAGATCAGAGAAGGCAATGGCACCCTACTCCAGTACTCTTGCCTGGAAAATCCCATGGACGGAGGAGCCTGGTGGGCTGCAGTCCATGGGGTCGCTAAGAATAGGACATGACTGAACAACTTCACTTTGACTTTTCACTTTAATGCATTGGAGAAGGAAATGACAACCCACTCCAGTGTTCTTGCCTGGAGAATCCCAGGGACGGGGGAGCCTGCTGGGCTGCATCTATGGGGTCGCTCAGAGTCGGACACGACTGAAGTTACTTAGCAGCAGCAGCAGCAGCCAGGCAAGGTAAACTGAATTTCTTGCCTTAGTGCTTAGTCACTTGGTCATGTCTGATTCTGTGTGACCTTTTAACTGGGGTAGCCCACGAGGCTCCTCTGTCCATGGGACTCTCCAGGCAAGGATACTGGAGGGATAGCCATTCCCTTCTCCAGGGGATCTTCCAGACCCAGGGATCATATAATTGATCTTTATCTAATTCTCTCTCTCTTTTTGATAACTGCACATTTGCTCACAAATCACTGGAATGACTGGAAATCTATTTAAAAAACAAACAAACAAAAACATGACATTCAAACATTTCACTTGCTCTCTTGCTGCTGTAGCTGTCACTTGCCTTTGCTGGTAATCACCCCGTGCCTTATTTGTACTGTTGGTAAAGAATCCGCCTGCAGTGCAGGAGACCCTGGTTCAACCCCTGAGTCAGGAAGACCCACTGGAGAAGGGACAGGCTACCCACTCCACTATTGTTGGGCTTCCCTGGTAGCTCAGCTGGTAAAGAATCCACCTGCAGTGCGGGAGACCTGGGTTTGATCCCTGGGTTGGGAAGATCCCCTAGAGAAGGGAGAGGCTACCCACTCCAGTATTCTGGCTTAGAGAATTCCATGGACTGTACAGTCCATGGGGTCACAGAGTTGGACATGAGTGAGCAACTTGCACTTATTTGTATTATCCATCCCACATCACAGACTTGGCATTTATGCTGCATCTCTCTTAATGACTACATCATTAAACAAACAAACACACAAATCAGCATCTCAAGAAAACTATACTGATTTGCTCTAAGACCCTAGCCTTACCAGAGGATTTGGGAGAAGAAAGCCATAATCTTCAGAAATGTGAAATCTTCCTAAAGTCAAGAACGGTGCTGTCTTCAAATTCTGACTTTGAGGCTCCATAATGTTGTTTGAAGTATCTGTGCCGAGACTGCTGCTGAAGAGACAACTGCTTCAAATATGTCAAAGACACAGGGAGCTTCAGAATAGCATCTCTTCCTCGCAGTTAGTTGTCCGGTTGTCTCAGGAACAGGGGAGAACCTTGTTCTGAGGTTAAATTCCACACTACCACGGGACTTTCTCCGACACAAAGCTGAGTAAACAGTTAAAGACTGCTGGTTAAAACAAACAAGGCAAACAAAACCACGTCACTCACACACACACACAAATTCTTTTCATACATGTGAATATAAGAAGATTGATTTTAAACCCAGAGACAAATCTGTTCTTCTTTAGAAAAAGGGAAATAAACAAGAGTTTTTGTTGATCTCAAACACTCTGACAGAACCTGGTCCATGATGAACTTTGACAACTGGGTCTTGGGCATAAACTATTAAAACCAGAAGTTAGTACTTTCAGACAGACATGTCAGTGATTGACATGAGTAGAGGGGGACAAGGACTCTGTGGGCATATCAGAACCTCTGAAGGGTTCTGTGTGTAGTTTGAACAGCATATTCCAAGATTATAATTACTTTGAGTGACATTAAGAAATACTGTTTAATTTTTTTAAAAACTTCAATGACACTCAGAGAATATATGTTTCATGAAGTTTCATAAACAAGGTAGCAGATATTAACAAATTCAAGAAAAACCTAATGTATCATCTGTTTAACCCTCTATGTTTATTAAACATATTTTGACAATCCACCTCTAAAATGGGTGATTTTACCTATGAACCAGGTACTACCAGATCTACTTTACAGATTAGTAAACTGAAGTACATACATGTAAATAACCCTGTCCACTGCCTCTCCACTAATTATGGACTAAAGCTGAGCTATCTTTATCTCCAAGCTATTTCTCTGTTCACTTGATCAGGCTGCAAGGCTGTCTGTAAAAGGTGCCATGATGGTTTGAATTCACTGAAACAGGGAGCCCAGTAATAAGTTCCAGATGATAGATTTGCACTGTGAAAATTCCAAAGATTCTACGTTTTGGTCCAGTTGGACCCTGAACTTAGGTCACCAGGTTGTCAACAAACTTATTTGGAGGCTGACTTGTACTTAGACATCTTCTCCTTCCTCCCTTTCTCTACGATAAGTCCAAAAGCTGAGAGTAGGAAGTGCTCTGATAATTCATGTAACAATTTCCGGAAGATCCCACGTGCCTCAGAGCTGTTAAGCCCATGAACCACAACTACTGAGCCTGAGTGCTGCAATTACTGAAGCCCGCATACCTTGCTGCTGCTGCTGTTGCTGCTTCGCTTCAGTCGTGTCCGACTCTGTGCGACCCCATAGACCGCAGGCCACCAGGCTCCCCCGTCCCCGGGATTCTCCAGGCAAGAACACTGGAGTGGGTTGCCATTTCCTTCTCCAATGCATGAAAGTGAAAAGTCAAAGTGAAGTCGCTCAGTCGTGTCCGACTCCCAGCGACCCCATGGACTGCAGCCCACCAGGCTCCTCCATCCATGGGATTTTCCAGACAAGAATACTGGAGTGGGGTGCCATTGCTTCTCTGCCGAATACCTTACAGCTTGGCAATAAGAGAAGCATCTGCAATGAGAAGCCTGCGCACCACAGCAAAAAGTAGGTCCTGCTGGCAGCAATTAGAGAAAGCCCGCAAGCAGAAATGAAGACCCAGCACAGCTAAAAAAAAAAAAAAAAAAAAATTAGATGAATAAATAAATTAAGTAATTTTTAGAAACTATTTTACTTCCCTGGTGGCTCAGACGGTAAAAGCATCTGCCCACATGTGGAAGACCCAGGTTCTATCCCTGGGTCAGGAAGAAACCCTGGAGAAGGGAATGGCAACCCACTCCAGTACTCTTGCCTGGAAAATCCCACGGATGGAGGAGCCTGGTAGGCTATGGAGTCACCGAGAGTTGGACACCGCTGAGTGACTTCACTTTCCTTTCCTTTAAAACTATCTACTTTCCTGGTGGCTCAGACCGTAAAGTGTCTGTCTACAATAAGGGAGACCTGGGTTCGATTCCTGGGTTGGGAAGATCCCCTGGAGAAGGAAATAGCAATCCACTCCAGGACTATTGCCTGGAAAATCCCATGGACAGAGGAGCCTGGTAGGCTACAGTCTATGGGGTCACAAAGAGAAGGACACGACTGAGCGACTTCACTCACTCACTCACTCACTCACTTCCTCTTAGACCAATATCCATCCAGTTTTGAAGATCAGTTTCTTATGCCTCCTAAATGCAATTTATCAAATTGTATATGTTGAATCATCTTCTTGCTCTTTCGTTCAATCTCAGATTAAAAAGAAGGAACAGGTTTTTGTTTGTTTGTTTTTTATGCTGGTCTAGCTATTTTTCATCCATTCTCTCTGTATTCTCATAAGAATTTATTGTAACATTATTAAAGCTTGGCATCAAAATGCCCAAAGTGAAAAGAACATTATAGACTACATAATCTAATTCAAACTCTCAGGAAACATAAGATATCCTGAGGTTGGTGAGAGGGAAGTGACTTAGCAAATGTCATTCTGGTGGGGCTGCCATCAGAATTGGTCTAGAATTTGGACTTGCTGCCTCTCAGCCCAGAATTTTCCACTCTTCCCAATCACCAGGACTCCCTGAGTGGGAATTTCTATCTCATCTCTTATTAGCTTATGTGGCTATTCTAACAAGTGGCTTAAAATTCTAAGCTTCTGTTTCTACATCTGCAGGAAATAGTAGTGTTAATCTCAGTGGGTAAATGAGGAACATTAACTGAAGCCCTTATCAGATGGGTAACAGTAAATGCTATTTTCTTCATGTTCTCCCCCCTTTCTAGAAATCCATTTTTAATACGATATTTTTTGTAGCTTTCTTCCCTCTCTTCCTGACTGGATCTTTTCTTTTTTAGTTGCTGACTTCTTTTCCCACTTCAGACCAAGGTGTATAGATATTTGCAGTATTACTGTCAGCACTTCCCCACCTCAGTATTCTTATGAATTTCCACCTGATCTTAACCATGAGTTCTATGTGCATGTACTCCAGTCTGCATGTTCAGTCTTGACCGTTCTTACTTCCAAGGTCTAGGCCCATGCAACCTGTAGGTCACTGAACATCTCAGGTTCTGCCGCAAAATCATTAAGAACTCCTCACTGTAAGTCAAAGTTCAAATGCCCTTGGCCTGGCGTTCAAGGATGTCCTTCACCTGACCTCTAAATACCCTCTAGCTGTGCAAAATTCTACTATCACCTTGAACCTCTTTTACGTCATGTTTCAAGCATCATGGCAAACCTGGTTTGACAGCTACTAACATCCAAACATTGTATTTATCTAATCTTTTCTATCAGATTGTAAGTTCCTTGACCAAGCCATATTTAACCTAACTTTGTATTTTCCTTTAGCAGCAAGCCCAGTGTCTAGAGTTCAATAAATGTTTATGAAATGAATTCTCTCTCCTGGCATCTCATTTTTGGATTTGGTGTCTTGATGCCAAGTAGAAGTTTGTGCTGTTCTGTAACTCCACTGTACTCCCAGACCAGAGGTGTACTCTGAAGCAGGGAACACAGTGACCTCATGAAGATTTGTTTAACATGTTTCTTATTTACCAAGAGGAAACTGTGTTCAAGAACTTCCTTTCCTAATAGTTAGGCTTGTCATTTCAGAGTCCTGGGTTCTATAATCAGCTTTTGGGTGAATTATTATAATTTCAGTATACAACAAAGTTTCCCCTTTTCTTAAACTGGGTGTTAGGGTCTTTTGGAAATGCACCAAGAAATATTCAGAAAAAGAAGAAGAGCATTCACAATGGAAGTATTTAGGATATCATTTACTTGTTTTCCGGTACAATTTCAGTTATACTTAGTTTTAGTTTCAAGTTGATTAAGTCCAAAACCTGAGTTATCAAACTCCATCAGCCCAAACAGCAGTACACTGAGGTTATTCTGTACAGCTCATTAATTACTTCTTTGTTCATAAATTCAATGGAATTTCCTAGTCCTTTCTGATTAACAATTCAAGTGTATCACATTTTGCTTTACTAATTTTTTTAAAACTCTCTTCTCCTTTTGAACTTTCCTATGAAATGCTTGCTCCTTGGGAAAAAAGCTATGACCAACCTAGATAGCATATTAAAAAGCAGAAGCATTACTTTACCAACAAAGGTCCATCTAGTCAAAGTTATGGTTTTTCCAGTAGTCATGTATGGATGTGAGAGTTGGACTATAAAGAAAGCTGAGCACTGAAGAATTGATCTTTTGAACTGTGGTGTTAGAGAAGACTCTTGAGAGTCCCTTGGACTGCAAGGAGGTCAAACCAGTCTATCCTAAAGGAAATCAGTCCTGAATATTCACTGGAAAGACTGATGCTGAAACTCCAATACTTTGGCCACCTGATGCAAAGTACTGATTCATTGGAAAAGACCTTGATGCTGGGAAAGATTGAAAGCAGGAGGAGAAGGGGATGACAGAGAATGAGATGGTTGGATGGCATCACCAATGCAATGGACATGAGTTTGAGTAGGCTCCAGAAGTTGGTGATGGACAGGGTAGACTTGCATGCTGTAGTCCATGGGATCGCAAAGAGTTGGACACGACTGAGAGACTGAACTGAACTGAATGAAAAATATCCCTTCTGGTTGGACTGTATTTAAAACTAAAAAGAAAAAAACTGACAGTTAACTGATTGTTTTTGTCTGTTCCAAGACCTAAGGTAATCATCTTCCATAGAGTATCTGATTTAACCTTCCCAAACAGCCCTGTAAGTGAGTCACTAATATTCCCATCATTCAGTTGAGGAAACCGCAGCATGGGAAAGTTAAGTAAGAGCCTCAGGTCATACTTCTTTGTAAGTGTTTGTGTCAGGGCTGGAGCCATCTGGAGCCAAAATCGTTGCCTTTAACCATGAAGGCATGGCTTCCCTTTTTGGGTTTTTCTCTCTTGTTGTTCTAGTTAGTTTACCACTGGTGATCTCCCTAGCTCAGGTCCTGATTTCCCTCTCCTTGGGCAGTCATCTCTCTTCAGACTTCAACCATCATCTCCAGCTGTGGACTACCAACATTTCATTTCTAGTTGGATCTCTCCTGTCACCTGCTAGACATCTCTACTGGACTGCTGTAGAAGCTTCCTAAGAAATACCTTAACGCATCTAACATGTGCCATATACTTTTCATGAAGACCCGGGAAAACACTTAGAAAACCTGCATCAAGGTTCAAGGTCTTGAGCAGAGAGCCTACTGCCAAGAGATAAATTCAAGGCTTACTTATTACTTATTCTCTGATGATAAGAACTAGGCTCATCTTTCCCTCCTATTCCATGTCTTGGTGAATGGTATCTTTCAGAACTGGTGGTACAATTTGTGGGACCCAGAGAAGAATAAAAACATAAGGACTCTTGTTCAAAATTATTCAGAATTTCGAAAGAGAAACAGTTGAGCATGAAGCCAAGAGTGGACCCTTCTGCAGACAAGACCCTATCTGACAACATGGGCTGAAGGTCCATGAAGATGGCTCTAGCTTACCAGTTGGAGACCTGAAAGTTGTCTCTCCATCTCATCCAACAGAACTCTGGTCTTGCTCCTCCTACTGCCGTAATATTTCTTATGTTTCCCTTATCTCCATTCCCATTGCCATCATTTTCAATAGCCATTTACTACTGAAATATTATATAGTCTAATCCTTAAATTGATCTTTGCCCCAAATCTAAGCCCATAATACTTCACCATCATTGCAGGCTTGGATGACTTTTACAAGCTCCAAACTCATCACCATGCCTTTATGATCACTCCCCATTTTATCCTACCCCTACAATTTTTTCCCCAACTACTACCAGAGTCTTTTAAATACTTATTTCTTTTCAATGGGCTTCCCTTGTGGCTCAGCTGGTAAAGAATCTGTCTGTAATTTAGGAAACCTGGATTTGATCCCTGAGTTGGGAAGATATCCTGGGGAAGGGAAAGACTATCCACTCCGGTATTCTGGCCTGGAGAATTCCATGGCCTATATAGTCCATGGGGTTGCAATAAGTCGGACATGGCTGAGTGACTTTCACTTTCCTTTATAGTGGGCAATGCTTCACTTAAATAGAATCCAAATATAAAAATATAATAAAGTCATTTCTCTGCTTAAAAGTATTCATTTTGTTTTCACAATAAACTGAAATTCTTTTGTTGCATGGCCCTGGAAGCCAATCATAATTTAGCTTAATCAACCCATCGCCATTTTTCTTCTTTTATGCTTCAGTCATATTGAGCTGTGTGGGCTCCCTAAGTAGACCTTGCTATGCTGCTATTCTTAAACACTCTTCTTTCTCGTCCTGCATTTTTCCAGCCTTTTATTTGAATATAGTATACCTATCATCTTTTAAAACTCATCTCATGAATTGTCTTATCTAGGAAAATCTATTCTTACCACAAACTTTTTTTTTTGGTGGAAAGCAAAGTTTGCTTTATTTTGGATGCCAGCAACTGGATGTAGGGAAAGGAGGACAGACTCTTGTCCAAAGACTGACTCCACCCTTCTCCCCCAACACCTGCATCAATAATCAGCGGGTTAGAGCATTTGTAGACAGAGCGGAGAAGGCAATGGCACCCCACTCCAGTACTTTTGCCTAGAAAATCCCACGGACAGAGGAGCCTGCTAGGCTGCAGTCCATAGGGTCGCTAGAGTCGGACACGACTGAGCGACTTCACTTTTACTTTTCACTTTCATGCACTGGAGAAGGAAATGGCAACCCACTCCAGTGTTCTTGCCTGGAGAATCCCAGGGACGGGGGAGCCTGGTGGGCTGCCGTCTATGGGGTCGCACAGAGTCAGACATGATTGAAGCGATTTAGCAGCAGCAGCAGCAGACAGACAGAGAGGGCTACATGCAGAAAGAGCACAGTTAACTCTGATGATCATCTTGAATTAGTCATCAGTGATCTGACTGATGAGAGTCACCTTGACTGTTTTAAGTACAAGCATTCTCATTCATTCTGCCTCCAACACTTTAAAAAACCACCACCACAAAATAGAAAAGTAATTCCTATTCTGACTTAATGACACTGTCAGGAAACAAAGATACTGAGGGAAAACCTGTTGTAAGCTTTTAAAAATTATAAATATATAAAATAATTCTTACATCAAAATCATTGTCTTTATGATCTGGAAGACATAGAGATGTTATTCTACTTTTGAACATGTGTTGTTTAAAATTTCCATAGCTTCCATAGCTTAGCATAACATCTGCATGAACGTTCAGATCACATAGAGGATTTAATCAGAATTGGAAAGCACTTTAATCTATTTATCTCTGATTATTTTAGGTGTGCAAAAACAGACCAGAGAGGTTAAGCGAATCATTGAAGGCCACAGAATTGTTTTCTTTTTAATAGACTTTAATTTTTTAGGGTTGATTTAGGCCCAAAGCAAAATTAAGCAGAAAGTACAGAGTCCCCATATACCTTCTTCCCCAGACATGCTTAGTTTTGCACATCAGGATGGTGCACTTGTTCCAGCTGATAAACCTACACTGATAGACTATGATTATCCAAAGTCCACAGCTTACATTAGGGTTCACTCCTGGTGTTCTATGTCCTACGGGGTTTGGGAAATGCATGGCATGTGTCCACTGTTATTCTATCGTACAGAGCAGTTTCACTGAACTGAACATCCTCTGTGTTCCTCCTGGTCATCACTCCCTCTGTCCTAACCTCTGGCCATCCCTGATCCTTTTCCTGCCTCCATGGTTTTTACCTTTCTCCAGAATGTCTTATAGCGGGAATCTCGCAGTCTGTAGCCTTTTCAGAGTGACCTCTTTTACTTAGTCATATGCATGTTATGTTTCTCCATGTCTTTTCATCGCTTGATCACTCTTTTTTTTTTTCTTTTTAAAAATATTTTAAATTTTGTATTGGGGTATGGTTGGTTTACAATGTTGTGTTAGTTTCAGGAGTATAGCAAAATGATTCACTTATACGTAATACCTATTCTTTTTCATATTTTTTTCCCAAATAGGTTATTACAGAATATTGAGTAGATTTCCCTGTGGTCTACAATAGTTTGATGTTGATTTCCTATTTTATATATAGTAGTGTGTATATGATGGGAGAAGGCAATGGCAACGCACTTCAGTACTCTTGCCTGAGAAAATCCCATGGACGGAGGAGCCTGGTGGGCTGCAGTCCATGGGGTCGCGAAGAGTCGGACACGACTGAGCGACTTCACTTTCACTTTTCACTTTCATGCATTGGAGAAGGAAATGGCAACCCACCCCAGTGTTCTTGCCTGGAGAATCCCAGGGACGGGGGAGCCTGGTAGGCTGCCGTCTATGGGGTCGCACAGAGTCGGACATGACTGAAGCGACTTAGCAGCAGTGGCAGCAGCAGCAGTGTGTATATGTTAATCCCAAACTCTTAATTTACCACCACAACCACCACCACCCCCCCCCACACACATACCACCTTTCCACTTTGGTAACCAGAATTTGCTTTCAAAGTCTATGTCTGTTTGTATTTTGTAAATAAGTTCATTTTCAACATTTGTTACTGAACCGGGAAGAAATACACCACACTCATTTCTTTTTTATAAAATGTTTAAATTTAATTTTTAATTGGAGGATGATTGCTTTACAATATTGTATAGGTTTCTGCAATAAATCATCATGAATCAGCCATAGGTATACATATGTCCCAGCCTCTCGAATCTTCCTCCCACCCCATCCCCCCCTCTAGGTTGTCACACAGCACTCATTTCTTTTCAGCCCTGAGTAATATTCTGTTGTCAGGATGTACTTTGATTTGTTCATCCATTCAGCCATTGAAGGACATCTTGGATGTTTCCAAGTTTGGGTGATTATGATAAAGCTGCAATAAACATCCCTGTGAAGGCTTTTGTATAGACATAAATTTCATTTTCCTCTTGATGAATGTCAATGCTATTTCTGATATAATGGACAGTGATAATTAACATATGTCAAAATAAACAAAATATGGCAAAGATTTACTTTCTTGGATTACAATTATTCTTCCTTCAACAGGGAATTCTTAGTTTTACTTCTTACAGTCTTCAGAAAGTCCATGACATTGGTGCCTCCAGTTCCTCTATTTTCTTCTTCCAAGTTTTCTTCCACCTGGGGTTGCTGCCTTGCAGGAATCACGATGTATTTAGCTACTATTTGCAAATGGTAGTTTCTCAAGGAGACCATAGCTTGCACACACTTATTGTAAATTTCCTGCAGGGTAGCATTGCCTTCTGAAAGAACAAACTCACGGACCGAGGGCTTTGACTTTAATGAGAGGAGAAAGCTGTGGTGAGCTGGTGGCATGTATGTTCTCATCTCCTGGAGAAATTCAGCAGCAGAGTCTGCAGGGACTGAAGACAAAGATGAGTTAGTAAGGAGTCTGAAGCAGTCTTCTGTCCAGGGAGGGAAGGCCAAGTGGGCCAGAGTGGGTGGCCATGAATTTATAATCATCAAGTCAGCATCCTACTAATCTTGCTACTAGTAATGGTAATTACTGCAAAATACACTTAATTCTAAAAACCACATGAGCTAAACTCATTCATTATATTTTTGTTTTGCTTCTTTTCTCATGTTCCTAGTGTATTTGATCCTTCTAAGGACAGGTAGATGTACTATACTTGATAGACTGTGATGCTGAGTCCAAGAGAATTAAAGGGATCATTTTAAAATAAGAGAATGAGCTCAGAAAATAAAAAAAACAACAACAAAACTTACTGTCATGCAACCCAAAGCTTTCCCCTTAGAAATTTAGGAAAATAGAAGTTTAGGAAAGAAAGAAAAGCAGAAAGAAGTTCTACCTGGAGCCTCTTCCTCTGCTCCCTTAATCCCCTAGAAGGAATATAATGAACGTGGCTCATCTTTAAACTTTGGTGCACGTGTTGGCCCTGGGGTCCCTGGGCGGTAGGTTGGGGAACTAGAACAATGCCAAGCCTCTCCACTCTCCAGCTTCCGCTTGTGGTCTTATCTCATTCGCAGACTTTCTCTTTCGCAGATTCTCCGATTCTCAGAATTCGCAGATTCTCCTAAATCTGACCTTGCATGTTCAGGACATGCGATATTGGCTTCACCACTCAATCAGACCTCATAAACATGTTCAAATATCAAGATCAAGATGGTGTTGAACTTGGTCTGAGTTCTGGCTTCCCTGCTTTTTAGTTGGTTACCAGGGAGTCTGTTTATGAGCCTCTTTCAGTTTCTGCTTCTTCATGGTGTAATAAGATGATTGTAGTAAAGTCTCTACTGATTCTTATAAAAGTGTCTGATAAGCTCAGATAAGATGCTGATGGGAAGGTACTTTTTAGAAACTATACTATTAACCTAAGCGATGCTGGTCATTTGCCATTTGTCGCTCACCTCCACCAATACTGTGCTGAATGCCCAGGAGAACATCAAAGCACTGAAAGATGCTGCTTTGGGCTGCGCTGCCTCCGGCAAACTTCTTTGGGGTGTCCCAGACGCCTTCATACAGCAGACCCTCTGACAGCAAGGGGTTGCCTTTCCAACTAAATTAGGAAGGGAAGAATAATCAGTATTTTATCAATTGCCAATTTTTTGTATGTCAAATCTTGCAACAGAGGATGAGTGGAAGGTGAAATGAGCTAGGCTTCATGATACTTCTCCCATACTCCCCCTTCTACTCATGTTCAAGCAAGAGAATAATAATTAATATGGTTCTGAGCAAATTCAGCATAAGGATTCTATAAGCCAAATCTTACCTTTCACTACCAAAGGTTATTTCACTCTCTTTAAAACGACTAGCTTTTTTGTCCATACTCCAGTGTGTGCCTGCCTAAGTAGTAACCAAGAGAATAGCTTACTGTTTCTTGCAACATGTAGTTTAGGATATAAATTGTTTCTTAAACTGGATTGATAGTGGGGACCATCAGTGGAAATTTGTTGTCTTCTTTTTGTTAATTGTCTAAGTGAAAACAGAACCAAGCATAAGGCTACATACCCAGACAAGTATATTCGAAGAACATTGAAAAATAGGTTTGGGTCCACATATTCTAAAAAAACAAAACAAAAAAGATGAGATACAGCTAATTAAGTAGCATCAGATATATTGGGAAAAATCAAGGTGTTATAAACAACTGATCCTGGATTTCAGTATAGGACACAAGAAAGGTGCTATGTCAGTCTGTGCAGAAAAATTCCCTGAGGTCAAGCTTCACTCACCTGCCCTCTATCATCGCCTGTGTACACTGAATGGGGTCTACTACGGGAGCAACACACATCTTGTGACAAAGAGCCCGGGCCCATTGACCGCTCATCCTCAGGAGACCAATTAAACTGCCAACATTTACTTAAGGATGCTTCATATGTTTACTGGGCTTCCCTTGTGGCTCAGCGGCAAAGAATCCGCCTGCCAGTGAAGGAGATGCGGGTTGGATCCCTGGGTCAAGAAGATTCCCTGGAAAAGGGAATGGCAACTCACCCTGGTGTTCTTGCCTGGAGAATCCCATGGACAGAGAAGCCTGGTGGGCTATAGTCCAAGGGATCGTAAAAGAGTCGGACACGATTTAGAGACTAAACAACAGCAACATGTTTCTCCTGGGGCATAACTGATAAATTACTTACATAAAGAAACCCCAAACCTAAACACAAAAAATAAAAATAAAACTTCCAGGAGCCCTAGGGACCACATCTCTGGGTGTCCCTCCCCAAAGCCTGCTAATGTCTTTGGTTTGAAGGCCAATCTTCTTGCCAAAGCCCAGTGATACACAGTCACATATTTTTTAGGCGCATCCAGTAGGGGACATTTCCTTTTGCAAATCCTTGTTTATGTATTCTTTTTGTTATTGTTTTTAGCTGTTAATTTTATGATAACTTTCGAGCCCCATGGCTGTTTTAGATGGCTTTCTAGTTAATTTCCATAAAAGCAGAATTCACAGAGAGTTCTTATCAAGCAGAAGCTAAGTTTTTCAGAACTTAACATATCCTGCACCTTTGGCAAGTTTTCCCATTAATTTTAGTGGAATTCTGTCTTCCCTATTCACTACTTATATCATCTTGGGTCATTTATCTTCTCTCTCAAAATTTAGATTCTCTGAACATAATAAAACCCACCATTATATGGAAAGTACATATAATAATTCCTTGAGATAAAAGAAAGCACAAACACATCCACTATATGAGAGTTGGTTTTGCTTCCATTTCTCTGCAAGTCTACATCTAGATAACCAGAAACATCTGAGCATGGTCTAGCATTTGCAAGGCACACGATACTTGCTATGAATTTGGGAAAACACTTCCAGGGCTTTGTGCAGGCTGGAAGATATTTCAAGCAGCGCTTTCTGCAAAGTATCTGAGTCTTTACGTTGTACTGCATCAAATATACTGGGGATCACCTTTAAAAAAAAAAGAAGACAAACACTTCAGATTTCATAAATAAATATTGGCATAGAATGAAGTTCTTCTAAATCTTAATGCCGAAATTAAATTTGGTATTTCCGTTTCTTTCTTGAATTGGATACCCTTGGATTGTTTGACTAATTTCCATATGTTTAATTAAACTTGGGTTTGTCTTTATTATTTTATCACTTAGAGATAAGTTTATATAGTTTTATGTATTTCTATCTCTAAGGCAAAAAATCATTAGCTTTTTGTCACTGTGAGACAAATTTCCAATGGCAAGTTGTGTTAAAAATATTTCTCTCTTATTAGGGCTTCAAATTTGATTCTAATTATATGGCTCTTACATTTTATATTTTAGAAGAGACAAAAAAAAATAAAGTATTTATTTGTACCAGGCTATCCCTTATCTCCAATTCAATCATTAAAATCCTCTATTCAGTCAGGATCAAGTTAGTTTATGCATAATAGAGTTCTGCTGTTAAGTACTTGTTCTGCTTAAGTGAATCAAAATGCGCATTTTTCTGGTCTGACATACTTTGATTGCAGAGGCAGCTGCTATTTCCACCAACAGAGAAACCAGAAAGAAGCCTTTGCCGCAGTCCCCACCAGGAAATGAGAACAGAATGTCCATGTTCCTAAGAAAATTAATCCAGGAAGTCAAGAATTTAGTAAAAATAAAAGAAAGAAAAGCTAAAAAGAAGAAAAAAAATTTAGTAACAATATTGATCTATTTGTTGGATTCTTATTCATTTTCAAGACTTTTATTTACCCTCCATTTTCAAAATAATCTTGTGAGATAAGTATGGCAGGTTTACTATATCCATTATGTAGTTAGGAATATTAATGTTAGGTCTGTTGTTTAAGGTCATAAAATTAACAGTACTTTAAGCTGGAACTTGAAATTCCATTCTAGAACTTGAAACTAGAAACTTCAAGAGCATTTCTTTTTCTATTATCCCATCAATTTTTCACAAATTTATAAACTCAAGGTTTATAGAGATATCTGTGAGATATGATTTACAAAGTAGATTTTCTTTTTTTTTTTCAAAAGTAGATTTTCGAATAAAAGAAACATAATATCCATAACTTTATCTGTGAGCCTGACTCAGTTTCTCAGTGATATATCCTGCCTTACAAAGGAATTGATTGGGAAATTCAAATAATTTATTACACCTTATTTTCTTTTGCACTGAAGTTTTGTGTTGATGCAAATATGGTCTCAGCATCAGTACACCTCTGAGTTTCATGGCAGTTAAATGTATGGTCTCAAACCATTTTTGCACCTAACTTCCTGGGGCTCATTGAATAAGATATTTCATCGGTTTCAGCCTCAAATGGGGCTGGCGATATCATTCTCCCATTTAAAAACCTTCCATAGCTTCCCTTTTAAAGATACTGTTTTAACCCCTTATCAGAGCCCAAAGTCCTATGTAATATTTCTATAGTTTATTTCTTCATCCCCTTCCTCTACTGTTACCTTCCTTATTTATGATGTATCAGTGACACTAGCCTTCCTTCAATTCTGAAAATGCACCGAGATTTTTGTCATTTCAAAGCCCTCATTCTTGCTGTTTCCTCCACTGTGAACATGCTCAGCTTTTCCTTCTTCTTCCTTTACTTTTTCTGGCCAGATGACACATGGGATCTTAGTTCCCCAACCAGGGACAGGGAACACGCCACGCACTGGAAGTACAGAATCTTAACCACTGGACCACCAGGGAAGTCCCAGGTTTTCCTTCTTCTAACCTATGCCTAGTCACTCTTCCAAGTCCAGCTTAAATTCCTTGCTGTAGGATTCTTTCCTGTGCCTTTTGTTTCACTTGAACTCATAGTCCTTGAATTCCTTAATTCTTCTCGTGATCATATAGCAATTTACATAATTTTCATGTATCTTCTTTCCTCCAAATTAACCCAGGTTCATGAGGGTAAGCTTATTCCTGTATTTACTTTAGCTTCCCTAGCTCTTAGCCTCTGTTAAGTACCTGGCCAAAAATAGTAAGAATTGGGTCAAAAAGAATAGTTTTATTACTTCTGGCCACTGAGGCCATAGGGTCATGGATACACAGATGTATGTGCATTTTGTATATATGTATGTATGTTAATTATATTTATCTACAGATCTTCTTAAACTTACAATGGTGTTATATCTCAATAAATCCATCTTCAGTTGAAGATAAGTTGAAAATTCACTCAATATACCTAACCTACCAAATATCAGATATTAGCCTATCAAATATTAGCCTTGTGGTCCTGCTAAGTTGTGTCTGTCTCACTCACTGTGACCTTGGGGTCACAGTCATTGTGATCCCAAGGACTGTAGCCCACCAGGCTCCTCTGTCCATGGGGCTTTCCAGACAAGAATACTGGAGTGGATTGCCATTTCCTCCTCCAGAGGATCTTCCCAACCCAGGACTTGAACCCACTTCTCCTGTGTCCCCTGCATTGGCAGGCAGATTGGATTCTTTACCACTTGCCCACCTGGGTGCCCCAGAGTTTAGCCTAGCCTACCGTAAATGTGCTTAGAACATTTGCATTAGCCTAGATTTGGGCAAAATCATCTAACACAAAGTCTAGTTTATAGTAAAGTGTGGAATATCTCTTGTGATTTATTGAATACTGAAAGTGAAAACCAGAGTGGTTGTCTGGGTGCATGATGGTTGTAAGTGTATCAGTTGTTCACCCTCTTGACAGTGGGGCTGCCTGGGAGCTGCACTGCCCTGCCCAGGATCACAGGAGAGTATGTACTGCACATCTACTTAGGGAAAGACCAAAATTCAAAATTCAAACTGAGTTTCTAGTGAACGTATATCACTTTTGCACCATCCTAAGGTCAAAAAATCCTAAGTTGAAACCATCCTTAAGTCAGGTATCATCTGCATATACAAGTAAGATTTTTGTATTTTTTGCCTAAAATCAATTGGTCTTTTAAAAGAATGCACGTGGAGGGTAGTGATACATCCTTATTTACTTTGAGTAACAGTAATTCTTCAAATGAAAAAGATGGAGTACTTACTCATAAGTCATGGGCCTTAGGAGAGCAGCCGTGGATCAATTGGAAGATGGAAAGGAAACCAATGTAAAAATTAAATGGTTTTGAGTTATTTCCTCTAATACTACTGATCTAGCAAAGGTAAAAAAAAATACATAAAAATGTAAAGGTGTGTTTTTTCAATATTTGTCAAGTAGGTGTCACAAACATTTAATTTAGGACTTAATAAGTGAAAGAAACAATTAAATATGCAAGGAACACACGTGAATTGTCAAAACCAATTGGAAACCTTGTTACTAATAAGAAATTTTCAAGATCAAATCATTTCATTTGGCGGTACTCCCACATCTAGAACACGCCTCTTCGGATACACACCTAGAGCCTCTGACCCTTCATTGTAGTAGATCCGTTACTCAGTGCTTAGGAAGGGCCGGGATTCTAAGCAGACTCTTTTGAAAGCCCAGATGTTGCCACCTCTACCGCCAAAGATGTTTTGATTCCACTCAGTAGTTAAAATTGAAATGTCGAATCTTGAAAGAAGCCAGTCAAACTGATCAAACTGAACACTTAAGATATGTACATTTCATTGTATGTTGACAACACACCTCTCTCTCTCACATGCACGTATCTTTTACATCTTAACAACAGAGAAGAAAGCCATGCTGCCAAGGATTAAACAAATGACCATTTCCCTTTTGATTAAAATACTGTGAACACCTTTAATTCCTGTTATAATCACTGTTTACATACCCATTGAGATCCTTTTTCTTCCAGTTTGCCAAGACACAATCTGCATAAAGTAGAATAGGAGGCAGTCCCAGCTTCTCAGACAGTTTGCAGTAAGGAACAGCGATATTGCTTGGCAAGACCTAATGAAAACACGACTTTTAGTATTAACCTTTGAAATGTCTCGCCTTCGCTTCTGCTTTCTGGGTGTCAAAAGATTAACTGTTCTACATAAGGGCCCTGTGAAACCAAACCAATGTCATTGCCTCTTCCTCATTTCATAACTTAAGCCCAGTACTTATAAAACCCTTACATTTGAAATTTGTGATGATGTGGACATAATCTCGGCATAGAGAGAACAAAGCCCACCTAAAGGGCCAGAGGAAATCAGGGCTGTATTCTTGACTTTCTAATGGCCTGTGAATCATTTGCAACCATTCACTCAAGCATCCATCCATTCCCCCAAATATTTGTTAGGCAACTCCTCTGCACAAGATCCTCAAGCTTCACAAATGCCTTGACAATACTCTTAGAGTTCATTTACATTAAATGTCAACTGGATGTCAGTCTGTTGTGTTAACATAAAAGAATACATGAAAATCTCCAGACCTTTCGGATGTCTCCATCGCCTTGACCCCACACATACGCCATCGTGATGTATCCCAGAACCAAGTGTGCCAGGCGCTGTGCCCTGTGGCCTCGGAGGCCATTAATGTTGAGCGTTGCTAACTGAGAATAAATGGAGAGATGGACTCAACTCAAAATGTGTGATGTGAGTGCCACAAAACCAAGTTAATGCTTTTACGAAGCTGAAATAGAAAACGTGTAATATTTTTTCCAAACCTTCTCAACTTCCACACGTAGTTGGTTGTTCTTGATCAGTTCAGGCAGATTTCTAGCAATAGAGATCCAGGCATCATAAGGATGAGGTAGGTCCTCCTTAAAAAGAAGAAACAGGGCTTTGATTCACCAGTGGAAGGTCTTATCCAATAGTGGTGTCTCCACTAATGATCCATGTTGCCTCTGTATCGATGCCACGCAATGCCAACACACACTTAGCCTGTCTAGGGCCACCAGGCCATGCATTGTCACCTGCACACGAAGAGCTCAGGACCTTCTCTGTGCTCCTCTTCTTCCTCTCACCTGCCTCCTTTGCAAAGATCCCTTGAAACATTTCATTGAAATCTTCCTGACTATTCCATTCTATAGGTATGTCTCCAATGAAGAATCTTATGAATTACCCCCTTTCACATTAACTGATTTATTATTGTGTGTAGTCACTTAGATGTGTCCAACTCTTTAAGACCCCATGGACTTAGTCTGCCAGGTTTCCCTGTCCATGGGATTTCCCTGGCAGGAATACTGGAGTGGGTTGCCATTTCCTTCTCCAGGGGATCTTCCCAACCCAGGGATCAAACCTAAGTCTTCTGCATTGGCAGGCAGATTCTTTATTGCTGAGCCACCAGGGAAGCCCTAAGTAATTTATTGCTGTCTGCTATATTTTTACCTTCTCAGCTAGATGTTAAGTTGTTTTTTTTTTTAATAGAAGGAAAATGAGATTTATTAAATGTCAGTAATGAGGCAGTTTTGCTTCAATTTTTCATTTAATTATTTCTTGTTTAATTATTATAATGGCCCCCAGAGTTATCTCCATGTCATAAATAAGACAAGCAAGGCTCAGGCAGATTTATGGCTTGTTTTGTGCACATAGTTCATTGTAATTCAAACATAAGGATTTCTAACTTGTAAAAGATGTTTTATCTTTTTACATCTCACTATCTGAAGGCAAGGGTTTTATCATATTTTTAATTCTGTATTTCTTACCACAGTACTAGATATGCAAGAGATGCTGTATATATGTTGTATATATGTGCATGTATATATGTATATATATATGTATACATGTTGATTGTTTCCTTTGGTACAACAGGCAAATTTTTGGTCAAGTACATAAAAATGAAATCCAAATAAAAGAGTGTTATAAATAAGACTGCTCAGTGTTATGTGGCAACCTGGATGGGAGAGGAGTTTGTGGGAGAATGGATAAATATGTATGTATGGCTAAATCCCTTTGCTGTCTGCGTGAAACTAAAGGAAATCAGTCTTGAATATTCATTGGAAGGACTGATGCTGAAGCTGAAACTCCAATAATTTGGCCATCTGATGCTGAAGAATGACCCCGATGCTGAGAAAAATTGAATGCAGGAGAAGCGGATGACAGAGGATGAGATGGTTAGATGGTATTATGGACATGATGGACATGAGTTTGAGCAAGCTCCGGGAGTTGGTGATGGACAGGGAAGCCTGGCGTGCTGCCATCCATGGGATCACAAAGACTGAGCAACGGAGCTGACTGACTGAATCTATTATAACAATGTTAATTGGCTATACTCCAGTACAAAATAAAATGTTTAAAAAGAAAAGACCCAATAACCCAGAATGGAGTAACTTAAGTCCCATGTCACTAAATGGAGACAATACTTAATTACAATTTCTGCCTCTCCCAGAGTGGAATCCTAAACCAGTCAATCTGGAATCCCCTGGCCAGCAGTAATGAACTGATTTGCTCATAGAACCCTGCTTTTCTCTAAAGAAATGTGACCTCAATACAACCAATTCACTCTGCAGGGATGATGACTTCCTTGTTTCTGTTCTCTTCTGCCTATAAAAGTCTTTCATTTTTGTACAGCTCCTCAGAGTACTTTTCTTCCTGCTAGTTGGGATGATGCCCATTTCATGAATCACTGAAGGAAGGCAATGACGTTTTAAATTTTACTCAACTGGGTTTTGTTTTTAATAAGTGCCTCCCTGGGTGTTGTTTCTAATTGTGTCTCAAGGGAAAATATAGAAACAAAAATACTAGGTCACAGCCTGAAATGAGATTCAGAGTCCTGAAAACTCCCCAGGCCTTCTTCATTAAGCTCCTTCCAGATGTGCCTTTGGGGGCATCGAAACTGAATTAAGGGGAGAGAGCATAAATTGAGTTTACCTGAAACCAAGGTTAGTGAGGCTTTAAGCTTCAAAACCAAGTTAATATTATAAGGAAGCTATAAAATATGAAGACAAATGTAATAAAAACTTCAAACCTGTTCAGGGGCTGCAGAGAATTGGCTAGACTTACTTAGTCAGGGAAAATTTTTAGGAATGAAAGATCCAGGCAGTATATTCACTAGATAATCACTTTTCCTGTATTTGCTCTGAATTTTTTCTCCCTAACCACAAAACTACTGTTTTAGAGGTCTACATAATTATTTGTGGCTTCCTTGGTGGCTCAGATGATAAAGAATCTGCCTGCAATGTAGGAGACCCAGGTTCAACGCCTGGGTAAGGAAGATTGCCTGGAGAAGGGAATGGCAACCCACTCCAGTATTCTTGCTTGTAGAATTCCATGGACAGAGGAGCCTGGCGGGCTACAGTCCATGGGGTAGAAAAGAGTCAGACACAACTGAACAATTTTCACTTACTCATTCACATAATTATTGTGATTATTTTCTTTTATAAGAGAACCAACTTTATAGGGAAATAAAGAATAAATTTGATATGACACTTTGTAGTTTCTGAAAAAGTTTTTTTTTTTTTTTGTACCATTGATACATATTTCCTCAAAACATCCAGTCTTGGCAGTTGTGCACTTTTGTGAAGAGAGAGTAAGTCTGAATATTATTGATTTGAAAATATAAAGTAAGCCAGTTGATTTTAGCAATACAATTAAAACATCCGCTTCATTTTCTTCAATTAACTTAATCATGTGAAGAGGAAAATTAGATTGGGACAAAGAATTTGCTTTAGATTTCCCTATATTAACCAAGGTATTTACTAGATGTGATTTCTAAGTATAGTTAGATTCTGACTAAAATATGTATTTGTCACACTTAAAGGTTGTCTCTAGAGTTGCTTGATTCCCCACCTCAACAACATCAAAGCAGGAACACATGCTTTGTGCAATCTAAGGTTTATCAGCTGAGAAAGGGGGTTCCTTTGACTCATGGGTCATTTATTACTTTAAAAAAATTTTTTTTCAAAATACCCCCTGAAATGTGATTTTCTTAAACTAAAATACCTCTATAGTTACCTTATCTCATCACTCTCTGTACCTGTGTAAGATGAGCAAGAAGTGCCTCTAAGGCTAAGTTTCTAGGAAGAAAATTTTAAGAAAGTTAACTGAGATCCCTTTATTCAAACTCTGCCTCCAATTTTGGTACCTCTATATCTATTTGTTCCAGTCACAAGTACAGATACATCCTGGTATACAGCATTGTCACAACATGTTACTGGCTCCTAGAAATCCTCTCCTGGAATCTCATGAATTTCATTAAAAGCAAGAGTAGGAAAACAAACAATAACCAAAAACCAAAATAATGTCTTGTGTTCTCTCCTTCTCTTGAGTTAGGCAGTGTAGCATAATAGATAATGGTTTTCAGACCATGGATTCTGGAACCAGACTGATTAGACTCACTTCCTATCCCTGTTATTACTTAGCTGTGTGAGTTTGGCTAATTATTTAAATTCTGCATGGCTTACTTTCTCATCAGGAAAATAAGATTAATAACATACATACCTTTCAGGATGGTTGTAAAGATGGAGTAAGTTAATATTTGTAAATTGCTAAAAATGAGATAAAAGTGTGTGATGATTAAGATATTAAAGATAAGATGCTTTGCATGGCATTCTTGGGAAGATAACTTAGGAACCTGTAGTCTTAAGACACACTTTTATTCTAATGCCTTGCCCTTTGTAGCAAAACCTGTGAAAAAAAGCATGCAGATCTAGCAGGTCTAACTCTCTCTAAGCCTGAAACTTAGGCTTAGTAAATACGCAACAATACTAATACAACACAAAGTTGCTTGATTCCCCACCTCAACAACATCAAAGCAGGAACACATGCTTTGTGCTATCTAAGGTTTATCAGCTGAGAAAGGGGGTTCCTTTGACTCATGGGTCATTTATTACTTTTAAAAAAATTTTTTTCAAAATACCCCCTGAAATGTGATTGTCTTAAACTAAAATACCTCTGTAGTTACCTTATCTCATCACTCTGTACCTGTATAAGATGAGTAAGAAGTGCCTCTAAGGCTAAGTTTCTAGGAAGAAAATTTTAAGAACGTTAACTGAGATCCCTTTATTCAAACTCTGCCTCCAATTTTGGTACCTCTATATCTATTTGTTCAGTAGAAATTACTGAACCACATTTATTCAGTAGAAGCTAACTTGTCCAGGTAAGTCAAGACAAGAAAATAATTTTGCCCATATTCCAGTGTCCTCTCTTACCAGTGGATATGGAAGAGCAAAGCCTACGTCTTCATCAATGTGGTATTCCTTAAAGATGGTCCATGAATTTTCCACAGGAGATGACATGTCACCTGCCATTCTTGCAGTCAACTCTGTTCCTCCTCCGGCTAGAGTAGCTTCAGAGCGTCTATTTATTACAGAGGTTGCCATAGCCAACAACCACAACTCACCACACAGGCGGTAAGAAATGACTTCCACTTTTGGAATAGTTTCATTTTCCATTTTCTTTATTTGTAGTTTGATAAAAAATAAAACTACAGAAGCATGACTGTTTATTACATGAAGAAACTGAAAGTGTATATTTCATATCAAACGTTTCTGGGAACATCATTTGCTTACTGCCTAAGGGGAATTGGAAAGGGCTTGAGTGAAATAACAAAAAACATGAAAATAGGTGGCCAGAAAGAACATTTTTATTTTATGGGGAAAAACTTTGAATTAAAATAATGAATTTAACCAAGCCTAATGACCTAAGCCATCTTTTAGTTATTGTAGTCATTGGCTTTCTTTTAAACTCCCACGGTTCTTTGAAAATATTAGTGTCTTGTTTCAGCAGCCAGGAAAAAAAATTTTTGGTACCCAGAGTTAGTGCCTCTGAAATAGAAAAAAGAAAAAAGGAAAAATGCAAGCACATGAAGAATTTAGAAGCATAGCATCTCTTCACCCCTCTAGTCCCATGTTTCTTACCTGATTCCATGTGTTCTCACTACTGTTCTTTTAAAAAAATTTTTAATTGGAAGGTAGTTGCTTTACAATATTGTGCTGGTTTCTGCCACACAACAATGTGAATCAGCTATGTGTATACATATATCCCCTCCCTCTTGAGCCTCCTTCCCAACCCACCCCCCATCTCATCCCTCTAGATCATCACAGAACACTGGCTTGAGCTCCCTGTGCTATACATCTGGTTCCCACTAGCTATCTATTTTACCCTGGTAGTGGATATGTTAATATTTCAATGCTACTATCTCAATTTTTTCCACCCTCTCCCTCCCCAACTGTGGAAAAATTTTCTTGCATCTCTACTGTATATGATCTCTAAGGGACTAGTAAGGCAATAGTCCACATTTGGAGACTCTAGAATATGCTTAAAGTTGAAATAAATTATAAAAATCTATCTTGAAAATAGTTCTTTCAAAATGCAAATTAAGGTTGCATTTGGTAAAGGTTTTCAGGGTGTCTGGAGGTCTGTGGTCACTTACGTATAAAATCGGTTGATCTTATACACAAAGCTGAAGCAAGAGAAGAAGCCATCCTGTTCATTATGATGGTCAAAAGGAGAAAAAAGAAGTGAGTGTTCAGTACATTAACAGACAATGCAATGTTGTCATCCAGGTTTCAGTACTTACAACAGATTTTAACAATACATTGCCTTGGAATGACTCCATTCTAGAATGGTTCTCAAAGTATTCTTTCTAATCACGTGATGGCTTTTGATAAACACTATTCTTCCTAATTACATGATGGCTTTTGATAACGATGTAGTTTTGCAAGAATAGGTTTCCTTTATTGTAAAGGTAACGGAAATTGAAACTAAAATTAAACAGCCAAGAGAACACAAATGGCTATCCTTCTTTAAAATTTGTCCTCCTACACTGCTGGTAGGAATGTAAATTGGGACAGTTAATATGCAAAAGAGTAGCAGGTTCCTCAGAAAACTAAAAATAGAGTTGCCATATAATCCAGCAATCCCACTTCTGGGCATATTTCCAGACAAAACTCTAATTCAAAAAGATACGTGTACCCTTGTGTTCATGGCAGTGCTGTTCACAATAGCCAAGACATGGAAAGAGCAACGTAACTGTTCATTGACAGATGAATGGATAAAGAAGACATGGTACGATGGAATACCACTCAGCCAAAATAAAGAGCAAAATAATGCCATTTGCAGCAACATACATGCATCTACAGATGATCACACTAAGTGAATTTAGAAAGATAATGACAAATATGATATCGCTTATATGTGGAATCTAAACTATGACGCAAATGAACCTACCTATGAAACAGAAACAGACTCACAGACAGAGAACAGACTTCTGATCGCCAAAGTAGCGGGGGAGGTGGTTGGAGGAGGGATGGAGTGGAGATTAGCGTTAGCACATGTAAGCTTTAATAGAGATAACGGTTAAGCAACAGCGTTTTACTGTAAAGCACAGGGAACTACAGTCACTTTCCTTTGATAAACCACAACAGAAAAGAATATTTTTTAAACAAGAATGCTGCTGTACAACAGAAATTAACACAACATTGTAAGCCAACTACACTTCAATAGAAAATAAAAATAAAGATGAACGGTTCATGAGACTAAGACTGCTGAAATCAGATCCAAGGGAAAACAATTACAAACAAAAAAATATGATGCTAGCCTATCATATTCATGGCTTCACCACAAGTTGACTCTTTTTCAATTCTTTGGCTCTCAGCCTTCTTCATGGCCCAACTCTTACATCCGTACATGACTACTGGAAAAACCATAGCTTTGATAATATGGACCTTTATTGACAAAATGATGTCTCTGCTTTTGAATATGCTGTCTAGGTTTGTCAGAGCTTTTCTTTGAAAGAGCAACTGTCTTTTAATTTCATGGCTGCAGTGACCATCCACAGTGATTTTGGAGCCCAAGAAAACAAAGTCTGTCACTATTTCCCCATCTGTTTGCCATGGAGTGATGGTACCAGACACCATTATCTTAGTTTTTTGAATGTTGAGTTAGGCCAGCTTTTTCACTCTCTTCTTCCACTCTCATCAGGAGGGTCTTTAGCTCTTCACTTTCTGCCATTAAAGTGGTATTATTTGCATATCTAAGATTGTTGATATTTCTCCCAGTTCAGTTCAGTCGCTCAGTTGTGTACCACTCTTTGTGACCCCCAAAATCATAGCACGCCAGGGCCTCCCTGTCCATCACCAACTTCCGGAGTTTACTCAAACTCATGTCCATTGAGTCAGTGATGCCATCCTTGTATCTCATCCTCTGTCGTCCCCTTCTCCTCCTGCCCCCAATCCCTCCCATCATCAGAGTTTTTTCCAATGAATCAACTCTTCGCATGAGGTGGCCAAAATATTAGAGTTTCAGCTTTAGCATTAGTCCTTCCAATGGACACTCAGGACTGATCTCCTTTAGGATGGACTGGTTGGATCTCCTTGCAGTCTAAGGGATTCTCAAGTGAAGTGAAGTGAAGTGAAGTCGCTCAGTCGTATCTGACTCTGCAACCCCATGGACTGTAGCCTACCAGGCTCCTCCGTCCATGGAATTTTCCAGGCAAGAGTACTGGAGTGGGTTGCCATTTCCTTCTCCAGGGGATCTTACCAACCCAGGGATCGAACCTGGGTCTCTTGCATTGCAGGCAGACGCTTTACCATCTGAGCCACCAGGGAAGCTCTCAAGACTCTTCCCCAAAACCACAGTTCAAAAGTATCAGTTCATTGGCACTTAGCTTTCTTTACAGTCCAACTCTCATATTGATACATGACTACTGGAAAAACCATAGCCTTGACTAGACGGACCTTTGTTAGCATAGTAATGTCTCTGTTTTTTAAAATGCTGTCTAGGTTGGTCATAACTTTCCTTCCAAGGAGTATGCATCTTTTAATTTCATGGCTGCAGTCACCATTTGAAGTGATTTTGGAGCCCCCCAAAAATAAAGTCAGCCACTGTTTCCACTGTTTTCCCATCTATTTGCCATGAAGTGATGTAGCAAGGAGAGATAAGAAAGCCTTCCTCGGTGATCAATGCAAAGAAATAGAGGAAAGCAATAGAATGGGAAAGACTAGAGATATCATCAAGAAAATTAGAGAAACCAAGGGAACATTTCATGCAAGATCAGATCAGTCGCTCAGTCGTGTCTGACTTTTTGCGACCCCATGAATCGCAGCACACCAGGCCTCCCTGTCCATCACCAACTCCCAGAGTTCACCCAGACTCATGTCCATCGAGTCAGTGATGCCATCCAGCCATCTCATCCTCTGTCGTCCCCTTCTTCTCCTGCCCCCAATCCCTTCCAGCATCAGAGTCTTTTCCAATGAGTCAGCTCTTCGCATGAGGTGGCCAAAGTACTGGAGTTTCAGCTTTAGCATCAGTCCTTCCAAAGAAATCCCAGGGCTGATCTCCTTCAGAATGGACTGGTTGGATCTCCTTGTAGTCCAAGGGACTCTCAAGAGTCTTCTCCAGCACCACAGTTAAAAAGCATCAATTCTTCAGTGCTCAGCCTTCTTCACAGTCCAACTCTCACATCCATACATGACCACAGGAAAAACCATAGCCTTGACTAGATGAACCTTTGTTGGCAAAGTAGTGTCTCTGCTTTTGAATATGCTATCTAGGTTAGTCGTAACTTTCTTTCCAAGGAGTAAGCGTCTTTTAATTTCATGGCTGCAGTCACCATCTGTAGTGATTTTGGAGCCCAGAAAAATAAAGTCTGACACTGTTTCCACTGTTTCCCCATCTATATCCCATGAAGTGGTGGGACCAGATGCCATGATCTTCATTTTCTGAATGTTGAGCTTTAAGCCAACTTTTAACTCTCTACTTTCACTTTCATCAAGAGGCTTTTGAGTTCCTCTTCACTTTCTGCCATAAGGGTGGTGTCATCTGCATATCTGAGGTTATTGATATTTCTCCCAGAAATCTTGATTCCAGCTTGTGTTTCTTCCAGTCCAGCGTTTCTCATGATGTACTCTGCATATAAGTTAAATAAACAGGGTGACAGCCCAGCAATCCCACTGCCAGGCATATACACCAAGGAAACCAGAATTGAAAGATACACGTGTACCCCAATGGTCATCGCAGCACTGTTTACAATAGCCAGGACATGGAAGCAACCTAGAAGTCCATCAGAAGACAAACGGATAAGAAAGCTGTAATACATATACACAGTGGAATATTACTTAGCCATTAAAAAAAATGCATCTGAATCAGTTCTAGTGAGGTGGATGAAACTGATGCCGATTATACAGAGTGAAGTAAGTCAGAAAGAAAAACACCAGTACAGTGTATTAATGCATATAAATGGAATTTAGAAAGATGGTAATGATGACCCTATATGTGAGACAGCAAAAGAGACACAGAGATAAAGAACAGACTTTTGGACTCTGTGGAGAAGGTGAGAGTGGGATGATTTGAGAGAACAGCATTGAAACATGTATATTACCATACGTGAAATAGATCGCCAGTCCAGGTTCAATGCATGAGAAGGGTGCTCAGGGCTGGTGCACTGGGATGACCCTGAGGGATGGGATGGGGAGGGAGGTGGGAGGGGGGTTCAGGAGGGGGGTTACATGTACACCCATGGCTGATTCATGTCAATGTATGGCAAAAACCACTACAATATTGTAAAGTAATTATCCTCCAATTAAAATAAATAAATTAACTTTTTTAAAGGCATCCAAATAGAATATAAGAAAGCAAAATTATTTTTGTTCACTGATGACATGATCTGATGCATAGAAAACCCTACAGGTTTCACAAAAATCTGTCACAATAAATGAATTGGCCAAAGTTTCAGAGTACAAAATCAATATACAAAGATCAGTTTAACCTCTATATATTGATAGAGAACAATCTAAATATGAAATTTAAGAATAAAATACATAGAAATGAACTTAACTAGGGAAGTGAAAGTCTTATATATTAAAAACTATAAATATTAGCAAAAAGATTTTTAGAAGACACAAATGGAATGCTGTCCTGTTTTCATGGATTAGAAGACTTAAGTGCTGCTGCTGCTGCTGCTAAGTCGCGTCAGTTGTGTCTGACTCTGTGCGACCCCATAGATGGCAGCCCACCAGGCTCCCCCCTCCCTGGGATTCTCCAGGCAAGAACAGTGGAGTGGGTTGCCATTTCCTTCTCCAATGCATGAAAGTAAAAAGTGAAAGTGAAGTCGCTCAGTCGCGACCGACTCGTAGCGACCCCATGGACTGCAGCTTACCAGGCTCCTCCGTCCATGGGATTTTCCAGGCAGGAGTACTGGAGTGGCTTGCCATTGCCTTCTCCATAAGCGCCGCTAAAATGTCTATAATACACAAATAAATCTACAGATCCATAGCAATTACTATAAGATTTTCAATAGCAGTTTTAAGAGAAAAAAACAATGCTAACAATTTTATGGAACCACAAAGGAATATTCAGAAATGGTCTTGAGAAAGAAAAACAATGCTGGAAGTGCAATATCTCTTTGAGATCCGGATTTCTATTTTTTTGTCTACCTTGACTGGACAGTGGGGTATGGAACACCATCAGAGTGGGATACAAATGAGTATTAAGGCCAATAAAGTGGAGGAGCTCTTCTAGTGTGTCTCTGCTCCAGACTGATGCCCAAAGTGTGGGTTTTGGGGAGCATCAGAGGTGCCTTTTTTGGCAGAAGAGGTGTAAGATGAAAATAATGAGGGACCACTCTGCTTCTCAGTAATGGGAATTGCAGCTGGAGGGACCTGTTTCTCTCTAGCAGCATCCAGATTTGTGATTAGGGACCTCTGTGACTGGTGGGAGAGAGAAAGAAGAGGAGAGAGCAGACAGGAATATCAATGGGCATTGAAGAAATAGCTTTCCTGCCATCTACTATGGGATTTCAGCAGGGAGCACAGCCACAAAGTATCTCCAGCTGAAGTTCTTTCCACTAAGCCATGAGCATCTCCAGAATCTGAGGCTCTAGCCCAAACCTCCCACTCTGATGCCAGGTCCTCATGCACGCTCCAACACATCCTAAAAGCCAGCTCCTGCAGAAGAAGTTACAAACTTGAGCTTTAGTGCCACCTCCTGGAATAAGAAAAGAGTTCTAAATGCCATTCTGTTAAACTGTAAGAAACAATGTGCTCACGTGTATCCAGCTCTTTGCGACCCCATGGACTATAGCCCACCAGGCTCCTCTGTCCATGGGATCATCCTGGAAAGAATACTGGAATGGGGTTGCTATTTTCTTCTCCAGGGGTTCTTCCTTATCTAGGGATAGAACCTGTGTCTCCTGCCATTTCTTTCCCACTGAGCCACCTGATAGCAAAAGTGAACATAAATTTTTAATTAAGGAGGGTGTCAGGCTACATCAAGTGAGAAAACAGAAGCTCAAATCATCAAACAATATGAAAAGTCAAAGAAATATGGTATCACTAAAACAAAATAATAATTCTCCAGAAACTGAATTCAAATACATGGAATATTGTGATATAACACAGGAGGACCAAATCCCTGGCCATGGATGGACCAGTATTGTCCCTGGCCTGTTAGAAACTCAGCCTCACAGCAGGAGGTGAGTGGTTTTCTTCCAGAAAACTGGTCCCTGATGCTCAAAAAATTGAGGATTGCTGAGCTAACTGCTAAAGAATCAAAAATAGCTGTCATGAAGAAATTCAATGAGTTGCAAGAAAATCCAGAAAGACAGTTCATTGAATTTAGGAATAAAATTATTTAACAGAAAGAGTTATTTACCAAAAATTAAAATTATTAAAAAGGAAAAAACAGAAACAATCAAGCTGAAGAATTCAAGAAATAAGATGAAGAATGCAATAGAAAGTACAGACAACAGGGCAGATTAACGCAAAAAGACCTTCTGTAAGACTCATTGTATGAAATCGTCAAAAATAAATAATCTGAAATGCAGAAAAAAATGAAGTAACTTACAATGAAACCCCAACCAGGCTATAAGCAGATGTCTCAGTAGAAACTATAGACCAGGAGAGAGTGGAATGACTTAGTCAAAGGGTTGAAATATGAGATTTGCCAGCCAATGTATTCAGCAGATTTATCCCTCAGATATGAATAAATAAACATTTTTCCAGACAAATAAAACCTGACAAAGTTCATCACCATTAGGCTGATCTTGTAAGAAATGCTAAAAGAAGTTCTTCAAGCTTAAACAAAAAGATGCTACTCAGGAAAAACAGCAACAACAACAATATGCCAAATAGACAACACTCTGGTAAAGGTAAAAAGAATTAGAAATTGTTATTCTTTATTAAAATGATGTGTCAGCCACTTAACTGTAGTATAGGGTGAAAGAAAAAAGTATTTAAAATAGCTATAGCTACTATAGTTTATACACTCACAGCATAAAAAGAAGTAAATAGTGACACTGAAAATATAAAAGGAAAGGAGTACAATGGTGGAGTCTTTATGAGTGAACAAAGATATGTTGCTCTCAGCATAAAATGGACTGCCTTGTCTATGAGGTATTTTATGTAAGCCTCAAGGTAACCACAGAGCAACAATTTAAAGTGTATTTGCTGATGAGTCACTTCAGTCATGTCCAACTGTGTGCAACCCCATAGACGGCAGCCCATCAGGCTCCCCCATCCCTGGGATTCTCCAGGCAAGAACACTGGAGTGGGTTGCCATTTCCTTCTCCAGTGCATGAAAGTGAAAAGTGAAAGTGAAGTCGCTCGGTCGTGTCCGACCCTCAGAGACCCCATGGACTGCAGCCTTCCAAGCTCCTCCATCCATGGGATTTTCCAGGCAAGAGTGCCGGGGTGGGGTGCCATACAGAACTTAAAAAAAGGGGAGCCTGATCATATCACCAGGTGCAATACTTTGTTTCTTTGAAGACCGATGGGTAATTTTGTTCCCTCCTTTCTTTCTTCAGCTCTGTAGATTTGTCTTTCACTTAAGTTTCTTCTTTATCTTCATCTCTTTTTGTCATAGTCAGTGCTTTGCTCAGATATCTTATCATTCCTAATTATCTGCTTGTGATTAAAAATGAATCATTACATTATTTATATTATTTCTTTGATCAATCCCCATTACTGTTCTTGCCTGTTCTTGAGTTTGTAAGAGCTGTTAGTTCCTCCAATTTGTCATTTTTTTGGTAACCTTTAGTTGTGTTTTCCTCAATAGAATGTATACATTTTTATGTTAAAGAGAAATATTATCTAGTTTTCAATGTATATATTTTGTATATTTCAGTATATATATTATTTGGTGTATACATTTTGTTAAACTCATCCTAAAGTATTTTATAATTGGAAATATTTCCTTAATTTCATTTTTAGATGGGAATTGTTTCCTTAACTTCATTTTCAGGTTGTTCTTTGGTACTGTATAGAAATAAAATCATTTCAATCACTTAAAATGAGGCATTACAAACATTCATTTTAAGTGCACATGGTTGAAGCTTCCTAATTTAATGCTTCACTGTGGAGTTATTTTTCTGTATTCTTTCATTGGATGACCTCAGATGTCACCATCTTAACATATTTTCTCTCGGGCTGTAAGGTTTTCAGAACAGCATTCTTGTACCTGGCTTGAAAAGTAGAATTGGATGTAGTACTGGGGAATAAGACATTTTAAAACTTAATTTCTGTATTTCAGATATGATACTGCATGGGTCCCTGAGTCCTGAGAATTTTCATTTTCCCTTTCCAGAGAATGGTTCTCCAAGTGTTCATTTAGAGCAAAGAAGGGGCATTCTCAGTTTGAGAAGTACCAGGGGAAGAAACAGGTTTTTAAACAAACTTCTATTAGATCCACATTTACTTCTATTACCAATGTAATCAATGTGGCAAATCCTTGAACATTTCATGGTTCTCCAAGTTTTTTGACTGCTTCTACAGGCTCCTGATCCAAATTTTTGTATTTACTAAATCATCTATCAATTTTCCAGCTTTCAAATTTTGGTCCTTTGTCTTCATTTTTTTTTCCCCATGAGGTTCTTGCTTTTATATAAACATCTTTGTCATCAAGAATATGAAAAGATATCCATAGAATGGTAGAAAATATATATATACAATATTTATATAGTATACAGGATATTTAAAAAACCTGTAACAATGAAACAACCCTACTAAAAATGCTGAAAGGAATGAGTAGATAATTTTCTAGAGAAGATATAAAAATGCCTAACTATGCACATGAATAGGTGCTCAACATTTACTCATTAGGGAAATGCTAATCAGAACCATATTCTGTGCTTAGTTGCTCAGTTATGTCTGACTCTTTGCAATCCCATGGACTGTAGCTGGCCAGGTACCTCTGTCCATGGAGATTCTCCCAGCAAGAATACTGGAGTGGGTAGCCTTGTCCTCCTCCAAGGCATCAAACTCAAGTCTCCCTCATTGCAGTCAGATTCTTTACCATCTAAATCACCAGGGAAGCCCAAGAATACTGGAATGGGTAGTCTATCCCTTCTCCAGGGGATCTTCCCAACCCAGGAATCGAACTGGGGTCTCTTGCATTGCAGACGGATTCTTGCAGGGAAGCCCAATCAGAACCATATGAGGTACCAATCCATATCCACCAGAATAGCTATAATAAAAGAAAAAAAGAAGCATGTGTAGGCTAGCTTGAGACCCTCACATAGTACCATTGGGGATATAAAATGGTTCAGCCACAGTGGAAAAGTGGAAAAGTGTTTGGGTGTTTCTCAAAAAGTTAAATATGGAATTACCATGCAACCCAACAATTCCAAGCATAACCTCAAAAGAATCAAAAACAGGCACTCAGACATATGGCTTCACACATGGGTTTGATCCCTGGGTCAGGAAGATGTCCTGGAGGAGGAAATGGCAACTCACTCTAGTATTCTTGCCTGGAAAATCACAAGGACAGAGAATCCTGGTAGGCTGGAGTTGCAGAGAGATGGACATGACTCAGAGACTGAGCACGGCAAACTAGGGCGCACTCAAACATATACATATAAACCCATATTCACAGCAGCACTGCTCACAATAGCTAGAAGATGGAAACCATTCGAATGCCTACCAGAGTACAAACCAATAAACTAATTATGGCATATATATGTGGTATAAGGGGAGCATTAATCAGTCATAAAAAGAAATGAAAATTCTGATACATGCTCTGAAGTAGGCAAACCTCTAAAACATTATGTTAAGTGAAAGAAACCAGACACAAAATATATTTTTAATTATTTTTATTATTTATCTATAATAACTTTATTCATAGAAACAGAATGCAGATTAGTGTTTGCCAGGTGCGGTTAATAGTAGGAGGACAGAGTTGGACGAGATTGTTTAATAGGTTTGGCATTTTGTTTTGGAATGATGGAAATGTTTTGGAACTTCATAGAAGTAGCAGTTGTACAACGATGTGAATGTCCTAGGTGCCACAGAATTTGTTACTTAGACATGATTAATCTTATTCTACATGAATTTCACCTTAATAAAAAAACAAATAACCAAACAATTAAGTGTACAAGTTGCCTCATATCTGCATATAGAACACTCCTCTGAACTGGAAATGAAGATAACAGATGGACCTCAGTTTATTGGTGTGATTTAGTGATTGGTACATATTTTCAAGAATCTATTTCTTTTTATTAGTAGCTACATGATAGTTGCAACAGCATGACAACAATAATTAATCCTTTTAATCAGGGAAATTATATTTTTGGAAATAAGGCAGTATAATTGTATCATGAAAGTGTGTCACATTTTGTCAAATGCCTTTTTTGCATCATTGAGATGATCATGTGATTCTTTTCCTTCATTCCATTAATGTTTTACTATACTGATTGCTTTTGTATGTTAAACTCCATGATAGACTTTATAACTATATTTGCTATGAACTCTACAGGAAACAAACCAATAACGCATTTCTTTTAGCATCCATCCTTTCATTTATCCTATTGTTGGCAAACAAAAATGGATAGTTTCTAATGAGGTGGATGGATGAATCTGGAGTCTATTATACAGAATGAAGTAAGAAAGAGAAAGACAAATACTATACATTAATGCAAATATATGGAATTTAGAAAGATGGTACCAATGATCCTACATGCAGGGCAGCAAAAGAGACACAGACATATGGAACAGATTTTTGTACTCAGTGGGAGAAGGCAAGAGTGGGATGACATGAGAGAATAGCACTGAAACATGTACATTATCATATGTAAAATAGATGACCAGGGCAAGTTTGATGCATGAATCAGGGTGCCCAAAGCTGGTGCTCTGCGACATCCCAGAGGGATAGGGTGGGGAGGAAGGTGGAAGGAAGGTGCAGGATGAGGTGGGGGGCACATGCATACCTATGGCTGATTCATGTTGATGAATGGCAAAAACCATCACAATATTGTAATTATCCTCCAATTAAAATAAATAATATTTTTAAAGTGTACTTTGCCTTCCACATCCTGTGCATCATGTGATGGTAGCACCATATGCCATTATTTGAGGCAGAAATCTTTTTCAACTACAAAATATACCCGTACCTTATTGGTACTGCTAAAAATAAAATGTGAAAAACATGTTCTTTGCATTATGGCTAAATGCTCTTTAAATTACCTCAAAGTCTCATAATATACTTATGAACTAGATATAGTTCTATTTTACTCATTTTATAGTTAAGGAAACTAAAGAATTTAGGTTTATTTTGGTACAGAGCCAGTAAGTGATGGAGACTTGGGAGCATCACCTTGCTCAACACATTTCAACTTTTTCACCATTATTACACATACTAATCCATTTTTCAGTGCCCAGTTATCTTTTTAATTTTCTAATTCATTCTAGAATTTGTAAGTAAAATTGTAATAGGGAAGAATACATCTGACTACGGGTTAGACCTGTTGCTTTCACTTTCAACTTCATGTTCTGTTGCCTGTAGCCTGAAATACACAGGACAGTTTATTCTCAAGGCTCTGACCTTTAAGAGTCCATTCACATATGGATAAAAATTTGCAGAACAAGAAACAACATTTGTCTTGGTGGAGATTTACAGGAACATCCTCAACTGACCTAGGTGGGTAGCTGCAAAAATAAAAGATTTCAACGCCAAAAAGTTTTCAACAATCAACCTCTCTCACCTTGCCTTTAAAAGTGCTTTGCTGAAACCTTTTGAGTAATTCAGAGTTTTCAGGGTCAGGAGCCACCCTCCCCCTTGCATTAGCCTGCAATAAACCTTTCACTGATCCAAACTCCTCAGACATTTCGGTTTGCTTGGTCTCATTGTGCATTGGGCATATGAAATTGGGTTTGAAAACAGAATCAATAGACACAAGCCTGCATACTTGCACTCACAGGATTTATTTTTGCTTTGTGAGACTGAAGTTTTAATCCATCACAAAAGGGGATTAAAAACAGATTTTTTCCTTCTTGAATCAGGTCGGTTAATGGTGAGTTTCTTGGTATATCTTTTCTCCACGGTATGGCTTTTGACAATATTGCTTAGCCACAGTTCTAAAAGAAACACAGGAAAATTGAAATGCTACATTTTAATTGTTAATAAAAGCTGTGTAATTTTACTACACTGCTGCTGCTGCTAAGTCGCTTCAGTCGTGTCGGACTCTGTGCGACCCCAAAGACGGCAGCCCACCACCCTCCCCTGTCCCTGGGATTTTCCGGGCAAGAATACTGGAGTGGATTGCCATCTCCTTCTTCAACGCATGAAAGTGAAAGTGAAGTCGCTCAGTCATGTCTACAGGTATTTTAATAAACTAGTATAATAAGACAGCTTATAATGTCACAATCTATGCCTGTACTCCACAGTTTCTAAACCCAAGTTTTTTTTTGTTTTAATTTTTTCCTGAATCATTGGTGATAGCCACATTAAAAGGTAATGCTGTATAAAAAAACCTACCCAGTGTATTAAAAAGCAAAAACATCTCTTTGCCGACAAAGGTCCATATAGTCAATGTTATGGTTTCTTTGGTAGTCATGTACAGATGTGAGAGTTGGACCATAAAAAAGGCGAACACCATTTTGGGAGACAGTGAAGGACAGGGAAACCTCGCATGCTGCAGTCCATGAGGTGGCAAAGTGTCGGAAACGACTTAGTGTCTGAACAGCAGCAACAAAAGACATAAGCATTCTGACACAATGGATAGTGATACATTTTACTACTGACATACTGTACAGCGGGTGACAACCAGTTTGGTTTTGGAGTGCTGAAGTGGAAGGCGGTGAAGAAGGAGTTTGTTTTGAACATGTATATGTAGGACCCTATCAGAAATGCACAGAGGACTGTTGGAAGTTCTCTTCCTCTGTAGATAGAAACAGAAAAAGTAGTAATTATTTCCTTCATCACAAAAAGCATTGCTCTTTTCCTCTCTGTTTCCTTGTACATGACTTTCTTTGACCCATGTAAAACATGTGTAAATGAGACAGACATATATATACACATATATGTATATATATATGTATATACATACACACACATATATATGAGACACATACATATATATACATATATGTATATATCATATACATATACACATATATATACATATATGTTCCATGTCCAGTTCTAACTGTTGCTTGTTTCAATTTATTTTTTTTCATTTTTCATTTTATCTTATTTTTAAACTTTACATAACTGTATTAGTTTTGCCAAATATCAAAATGAATCCGCCACAGGTATACATGTGTTCCCCATCCCGAACCCTCCTCCCTCCTCCCTCCCCACACCATCCCCCTGGGTCGTCCCAGTGCACCAGCCCCAAGCATCCAGCATCGTGCATCGAACCTGGACTAGCAACTCGTTTCATACATGATATTTTACATGTTTCAATGCCATTCTCCTAAATCTTCCCACCCTCTCCCTCTCCCACAGAGTCCATAAGACTGTTCTATACATCAGTGTCTCTTTTGCTGTCTCATACACCGGGTTATTTTTATCATCTTTCTAAATTCCATATATATGCGTTAGTATACTGTATTGGTGTTTTTCTTTCTGGCTTACTTCACTCTGTATAATAGGCTCCAGTTTCATCCACCTCATTAGAACTGATTCAAATGTATTCTTTTTAATGGCTGAGTAATACTCCATTGTGTATATGTACCACAGCTTTCTTATCCATTCATCTGCTGATGGACATCTAGGTTGCTTCCATGTCCTGACTATTATAAACAGTGCTGTGATGAACATTGGGGTACACATGTCTCTTTCCCTTCTGGTTTCCTCAGTGTGTATGCCCAGCAGTGGGATTGCTGGATCATAAGGCAGTTCTATTTCCAGTTTTTTAAGGAATCTCCACACTGTTATCCACAGTGGCTGTACTAGTTTGCATTCCCACCAACAGTGTTAAGAGGGTTCCCTTTTCTCCACACCCTCTCCAGCATTTATTATTTGTAGACTTTTGGATCGCAGCCATTCTGACTGGTGTGAGATGGTACCTCATTGTGGTTTTGATTTGCATTTTTCTGATAATGAATGATGTTGAGCATCTTTTCATGTGTTTGTTAGCCATCTGTATGTCTTCTTTGGAGAAATGTCTATTTAGTTCTTTGGCCCATTTTTTGATTGGGTCGTTTATTTTTCTGGAGTTGAGCTGTAGGAGTTGCTTGTATATTTTTGAGATTAGTTGTTTGTCAGTTGCTTCATTTGCTATTATTTTCTCCCATTCTGAAGGCTGTCTTTTCACCTTGCTTATAGTTTCCTTTGATGTGCAGAAACTTTTAAGGTTAATTAGGTCCCATTTGTTTATTTTTGCTTTTATTTCCAATATTCTGGGAGGTCGGTCATAGAGGATCCTGCTGTGATGTATGTCAGAGAGTGTTTTGCCTATGTTCTCCTCTAGGAGTTTTATAGTTTCTGGTCTAACGTTTAGATCTTTAATCCATTTTGAGTTTATTTTTGTGTATGGTGTTAGAAAGTGTTCTAGTTTCATTCTTTTACAAGTGGTTGACCAGTTTTCCCAGCACCACTTGTTAAAGAGATTGTCTTTAATCCATTGTATATTCTTGCCTCCTTTGTCAAAGATAAGGTGTCCATATGTGCGTGGATTTATCTCTGGGCTTTCTATTTTGTTCCATTGATCTATATTTCTGTCTTTGTGCCAGTACCATACTGTCTTGATAACTGTGGCTTTGTAGTAGAGCCTGAAGTCAGGTAGGTTGATTCCTCCAGTTCCATTCTTCTTTCTCAAGATCGCTTTGGCTATTTGAGGTTTTTTGTATTTCCATACAAATTGTGAAATTATTTGTTCTAGCTCTGTGAAGAATACTGTTGGTAGCTTGATAGGGATTGCATTGAATCTATAAATTGCTTTGGGTAGTATACTCATTTTCACTATATTGATTCTTCCAATCCATGAACATGGTATATTTCTCCATCTATTAGTGTCCTCTTTGATTTCCTTCACTAGTGTTTTATAGTTTTCTATGTATAGGTCTTTAGTTTCTCTAGGTAGATATATTCCTAAGTATTTTATTCTTTCCGTTGCAATGGTGAATGGAATTGTTTCCCTAATTTCTCTTTCTGTTTTCTCATTATTAGTGTATAGGAATGCAAGGGATTTCTGTGTGTTGATTTTATATCCTGCAGCTTTACTATAGTCATTGATTAGTTCTAGTAATTTTCTGGTGGAGTCTTTAGGGTTTTCTATGTAGAGGATCATGTCATCTGCAAACAGTGAGAGTTTTACTTCTTATTTTCCAATTTGGATTCCTTTTATTTCTTTTTCTGCTCTGATTGCTGTGGCCAAAACTTCCAGAACTATGTTGAATAAACTGTTGCTTGTTGACCTGCATACAAGTTTCTTAGGAGGCAGGTAAGGTGGTCTGGTATTCCCATTTCTTTAAGAACACTGTCAAAGCCTTTAGCATTGTCAATGAAGCAGAAGTAGATGCTTTTCGGGAATTCCTTGCTTATTCTCTGATCTAGTGGATGTTGGCAATTTGATATCTGGTTTCTCTGCATTTTCTAAATCCAGCTTGAATATCTGGAAGTTTCTTGGTTCATGTAAGTAAAAATTTAACATTATCTGAAAGTCTATCAATAGAAAACTTTTCAAATACAGTATGGAAGAGACGAGCAGGGAAACACATTGAAGCTGTTCACAGATGCAAATCAGAATGACCAGGAAGCTCTGCTCCCATAAAATACTAGATTAAAAGTAATATGTGTAATATATATATGTTATGTGAGTGTCCAAATATTTATCAGTACACATACACTCCATTATAAGCAATACTTATATATGTGTAATCACTAAATATCCCTTCATGGATCATAGCCTTGTTGTGGTGAAAGGGTTTCCATAACTCAATAAAGCTATGAGCCATGCTGTGCAGGGCCACCCAAGATGGGTGGGTCACAGTGAAGAGTTCTGACAAATTGTGCTCCACTGGAGGAGGAAATGGCAACCCACTCTAGTATTCTTGCCAGAGGACGTCATGAACAGTACAAAAAGGTGAAAAGATATGACACTGGAAAGTGAGCCCCTCAGGTCAGAAGTTGTCAGTATGCTACTGCAGAAGAGTGGAAGGCAATTACTAATAGCTTCAGAAAGAATGAAGTGACTGGGCCAAAGCAGAAATGACAGTCAGTAGTGAATGTGCCTGGTGGTGAAAGTAAAGTCCAATGCGGTAAGGAACAATACTGCATAGAGTCTGGAATGTTAGTTCCATGACATGGACATGATCAAGCATGAGATGGAAAGAGTGAAAAATCAACATCTTACGAATCAGTGAACTAAAATGGACAAGAATGGGCAAATTCAATTCAGATGGCCATGGTATTTATCACTGTAGGCAAGAATCCCTTAGAAGAAATGGAGTGGCCCTCATAGTCAACAAAAGAGACCAAAATTCAGTACTTGGGTGCAATCTCAAAAACAACAGAATGATCTCAGTTCACTTCCAAAGCAAACCATTCAACGTCACAGTAATTCAAGTCTATGCCCCAGCCACTGATGCTGAAGAAGCTGAAGTAGACCAGTTCCATGAAGACCTTCTAGAACTAATACCAAAAAAAAAAAAAAGTCCTTTTCATCACAGGAGGCAACGTGGTTGTCTACGGAGGCTTTACAAATAGCTGAGGAAAGAAGAGAAGTGAAGGGCAAGGGAAATGACAAAGATATACTCAACAGAATGCAGAGAATAGCACATGAGATAAGAAGGCCTTAGAATGAGAAGGACTAGAGATCTCTTCAAGAAAAGTGGAGATATCAAGGGAACATTTCACTGAAGGATGGGCACGATAAAGGACAGAAGTGGTAAGGACCTAATAGAAGCAGAAGAGATTAAGAAGTTACAAGAATATACAAAAAACTATGAAAGAGAGGTCTTAATGACCCAGATAGCCACCATGGTGTGGTCACTCACCCAGAGCTGAACAATCTGGAGTGTTAAGTTAAGTGGGCCTTAGGAAGCATTACTATGAACAAAGCTAGTGGAGGTGATAAAATTCTACCTGGGAACTATTTCAAATCCTAAAAGATGCTGCTGCTAAAGTGCTGCACTCAATATACCAGCCAAATTGGAAAACTCAGCAGTGGCCACAGGACTGGAAAAGGTCACTTTTCTTTCCAATCCCAAAGAATGGCAATGCCAAAGAATGTTCAGACTTCCAAACAACTGTGCTCTTTTCAAATGCTAATAAGGTGCGTGCATGTGTACTCAGCCATGTTCGACTCTTTGTGACCACATGGATTGAAGCCTGCCAGGCTTCCCTGTCTGAGAAAGTTTCCAGGCAAGAATACTAGAGTGGGTTGCCATTTTCTTCTCCAGGAAATCTTCCTGACCCAGGAATTGAACCGTCAACTTTTACATCTCCAGCAATGCAAGCAGATTCTTAACCAACTGTGCCACTTGGGAAGCCCACATGCTATTAAAGTTATGCTCAAAATCCTTAAAACTAGGCTTCAGCAGCACATGAACAGAGAACTTTCAGATGTACAACCTGGGTTTTGAAGAGGCAGAGGAACCAGAGATAAAATTGGAACCATTAACTGGATCATGGAGAAAGCAAGGGAGTTGTAGAAAAACATCTACATCTACTTCTGCTTCATTTACTATGATAAAGTCTTTGTGTGGATCACAACAAACTGTGAAAAATTCTAAAGGAGATCAGAGTACCAGACCACCTTATCTGTTCCCTGAGAAACCTGTATGCAAGCAAGAAGTAACAGTTAGAAGAGGACATGCAACAACTGAGTGGTTCAAAATTGGGAAAGGAGTAAGACAAAGCTGTATATTGTCACCCTGTTTAGCTAACTTATATGCAGAATTATTGTTCTACAGTTGCTCAAACATCTCTGACTTGCAACCCTAAGGACTGCAGCATGCCGAACTTCCCTGTCCATCACCAACTCCGAGAGTTTGCTCAAACTCATATCCATTCAATCGGTGATGCCACCAACCATCTCACCCTCTGTCTCCCCCTTCTCCTCCTACCCTCAGTCTTTGCCAGCATCAGGGTCTTTTCTAATGAGACAGCTCTTCACATCAGGTGGCCAAAGTATTGGAGCTTCAGCTTCAGCTTCAGCCCTTCCAATGTATATTCAGGGTTGATTTCCTTTAAGGTTGACTGGTTTGCCCTCCTTGCTGTCCAAGGGACTCTCAAGAGTCTTCTACAGCACAATACAAAAGCATCAATTCTTCTGCACTCAGCTTTCTTTATGGTCCAACTCTCACATCCATACATGACTACTGGAAAAACCAAAGCTTTGACTATACGGACATTTGTTGGCAAAGTAATGTCTCTGATTTTTAATATGCTGTCTAGGTTTGTCATAGCTTTTCTTCCAAAGGGCAAGCTACTTTAATTTCATGGCTGCCGTCCCTGTCCACTGTGATTTTGGAGCCCAAGAGGGGAAAAAAGTCTGTTCCTATTCTGTCCCTATTTATTTTCCCCATCTATTTTCTATGAAGGGATGGGACCAGATGCCATGATCTTATTTTTTTTTTTTTTTTTAATGTTGAATTTTAAGCCAGCTTATTCACTCTCCTCTTTCACCTTCATCAAGAGGCTCTTTAGTTCCTCTTTGCTTTCTGCCATTAGGGAAGTGTCATCTGCATATCTTAGATTATTGATATTTCTCCTGGCAATCTTGATTCCACCTTGTGCTTCATCCAGTCCAGCATTTTGCATGAGATACTCTGGCCTTCCCTGGTGGCTCAGATGGTAAAGCGTCTGCCTACAATGCGGGAAACCTGGGTTCGATCCCTGGTCAGGAAGATCCCCTGGAGAAGGAAATGGCAACCCACTCCAGTATTCTTGCCTGGAAAATCCCATGGATGGAGGAGCTTGGTTGGTCACTGTCCATGGGGTTGCAAAGAGTCGGACACAACTGAGCAACTTCACTATCACTCTGCATAGAAATTGAATAAGCAGGGTGACAATATACAGCCCTGAAGTATTTCTTTCCTAATTTTGAATCAGTTTATTGTTCCATGTCCAGTACTAACTGTTGCTTCTTGACCTACATATAGGTTTCTCAAGGAGTCAGGTAAGGTGGTCTGTTGTTGCCATTTCTTAAAGAAATTTCCAGTTTGTGATCTACACCATCAAAGGCTTTAGCATAGTCAATAAAGCAGAACTAGATGTTTTTCTGGAATTCCCTTGCTTTTTCTATAATCCAGAGGAAGTTGACAATTTGATCTCTGGTTCCTCTGCCTTTTTTAAATCCAGCTTGAACATCTGGAAGTTCTTGGTTCACATACTATTGAAGCCTAGTTGGAGGATTTTGAGCACCTTGCTAGCATGTGAAATGATCACAATGTAAGGTAGTTTGAACATTCTTTAGCGTTGCCCTTCTTTGGGATTGGAATGAAAACTGACCTTTTCCAGTCCTGTGGCCACTGCTGAGTTTTCCAAATTTGCTGGCATATTGTGTGCAGCAATTTAACAGCATCATCTTTCAGGATTTGAAATAGCTCAGCTGGAATTCCATCACCTCCACTAGCTTTATTCATAGTTATACTTCCCAAGGCCTACTTGACTTCACACTCCAGGATGTCTGGATCTAGTTGAGTGACCACGCCGCTGTAGTTATCCAGGTCATTCAGATCTTTTTTGTACAGTTCTTCTGTGTATTCTTGCCACCTCTTCTTAATCTCTTCGACTTCTGTTAGGTCCTTACTGTTTCTGTCCTTTTTGTGTCCATCTTTGCATGAAATATTCCCTTTGAAGAGATCTCTAGTCTTTTCCATTCTGTTGTTTTCCTCTATTTCTTTGCATTGTTCATTTAAGAAGGCTTTTTTTTTTTTTTTTAATCTCTCCTTGATATTCTTGTAACTCTGTATACAGATCAGTATATGTTTCCCTTTCTCCTTTGCCTTTGGCTTCTCTTCTTTTCTCAGTTATTTGTAAGGCCTCTTCAAACAGTCATTTTGCCTTGTTGCATTTTTTTTTTCTTGGGGATGTGCCAGGTGGGATGAATCACAAGCTGGAATCAAGATCGTGGGCAGAAATATCAAGGACCTCAGATATGCCAATGATACCACTCTAATGGTAGAAAGTAAGAGGAACTAAAAAAGAAAATCTCTTGATGAGGGTGAAAGAGGAAAGTAAAAAAGCTGACTTGAAACCCCAAATTCAAAAAACTAAGATCATAGCATCTGCTCCCATCACTCCATGGCAAAAAGAAGGGGGAAAAGTGGAAGCAGTGACAGATTTTATTTTCTTGAGCTCCAAAATCACTGTGGATGGTGACTTCAGCCATGAAATTCAAAGGCACTTACTCCTTGGAAGGAATGCCATGAAAAACCTGGATAGCATATTGGAAAGCAGAGACATCACTTTGCTGACAAAGGTCTGTGTAGTCAAAGCTGTGGTTTTCCAATATTCATGTAAGGATGTCGGAGTTGGTGCATAAAGAAGGCTAAGTGCTGAAAAATTGACGCTTTTGAACTGTGATGTTGGAGAAGACTCATGAGAGTCCCTTGGACTGCAGAGATCAGACCAGTCCATCCTAAAGGAAATCAGCCCTGAATATTCATTGGAAGGACTGATGCTGAAGCTCCAATACTTTGGCCACCTGATGTGAAGAAATGACTCATTTGAAAAGATGCTGATGCTGAGAAAGATTGAAGGTGGGAGGAGAAGGGGACGACAGAGGATGAGATGGTTGGATGTTACCACTGACTCGATGGACATGTGTTTGAGTAAGCTCCAGGAGTCGGTGATGGATAGGGAAGCCTAGCATGCTGTAGTCCATGGGGTCACAAAGAGTCGGACATGACTCAATTTTTGACTGAGCGACTGAAATGAACTGATATATTTTATAATATATACACATATATACATTTGAAGGAGATATTTTTATCCTCATTTTAAAATTGATGAGAATTAAATGTACAAGTTTAAGGTCATTCCTTCACTGACTGACAGAGCCAATATTCAGTGTAAGAACTACTTGACTCAGAGAGCCCAATGATAAATGCTCAAAACCAGTGTTCTTGTCACTTACATTTTTTCCCAGTTTTAATGAGTATATCTCTTATCTTTTTCATTAGCAAAGGTAACCTTGAGAAAGTTATTTAATCCCCTTATACCTCAGTTTATCCATCTTTGAATTTGCAATTGTGCTGGTGGTAAAGGCTCTTCCTGCCAATATAGGAGATACAAGAGGGTTGGATTTGATACCTGGGTCAGAAAGATCCCTTAGAGTAGGAAATAGGACCCCACTCCAGTATTCTTGCCTCCCATGGGAAAATTCTATGGGCAGAGGAACCTCTTGGGCTACCATTCACGGGGCTGCAAAGAGTTGGACACAACTGAGCAAATGAATACATAGGTTATGAAGATGAAATTGCTCGTTGCTCATAAAGGAACAAAAGTGGTGTCTGGTACATAGTAAGTGCTCACTAAATATAATATATTAGTTTAATTATTTATGGATTTACCCTGATTTTTCTGTAGACTCTATGCTAATATATGTTTATCTAAATTTCAATTTAATGTGAACATCTTCGGGAGAATCAACTAAGACTATCTGATAGATTTTCTGAAGTATCTGATAGAATACTATTTGATCAGTAGTATAGAAATATCAATATTTTCTGTCACCATTGCTAATTAAAGAAAGAACAAATATCAACTTGTTCATAAACTGAAAGTGCTCTGAAGAAGCCAGCAAGGATAACAAAATGTTGGATAAACCAGCATTACCTGTCCACAATACAATTTTCATTCTAGTACTGAGGAAATAATAAATCAGTCCTACTTCCCTGGATTGTTTGTAGGAAAAAAACAAGTCAAGAAATGTTAAGAATCATGTTCCTGATATAATTTCTTTCAAATAAACAGATAAATTTGTAACTGGCTCTTCTGCAAGGACAGGAAAAGCAAAGGACACTATGAAAATACTTAGCTTTGGTCAGTGGTTGGGATGGTGTTTTGAATATTAACCAATACATACGCTCTTTCTCTTTTTTAAAAAAGAGACACTACACACTGAGGAAACCAGAAGGGAAAGAGACACGTGTACCCCAATGTTCATCGCAGCACTGTTTATAATAGCCAAGACATGGAAGCAACCTAGATGCCCATCAGCAGATGAATGGATAAGAAAGCTGTGGTACATATACACAATGGAGTATCACTCAGCCATTAAAAAGAAAACATTTGAGTCAGTTCTAATGAGATGGATGAAACTGGAACCTATTATACAGAGTAAAGTAAGCCAGAAAGAAAAACACCAATACAGTATACTAACGCATATATATGGAATTTAGAAAGATGGTAACAATAACCCTGTGTACGAGACAGCAAAAGAGACACTGATGTATAGATCAGTCTTATGGACTCTGTGGGAGAGGGAGGGGGTGGGGAGATTTGGGAGAATGGCATTGAAACATGTATAATATCATGTATGAAACAAGTCGCCAGTCCAGGTTCGATGCACGATGCTGGATGCTTGGGGCTGGTGCACTGGGACGACCCAGAGGGATGGTATGGGGAGGGAGGAGGGAGGAGGGTTCAGGATGGGGAACACAGGTATACCTGTGGCAGATTCATTACGATATTTGGCAAAACTAATACAATATTGTTAATAATAAAATTAAAAAAAATAAAAATAATAAAAAAATAAAAAAGAGACACTAATAGTGTCCCAGAAGAAACTACATCATGTTTAAAAAAAAAAAATTCTTGGTATAACTAAAAAAATATTCCCTGAGAAGAAAAGCTTGGATTATGTAAGCATATTTACATACAGTTCCATGTTTAAGAATGGATAAGGAAAAGACAGCTAATTTTATTTATTTAGTCATTGCTTAGCTTGTCCATTTTTGGACAATTGCACACCTCAGACATTTTTTTATTTTTCAGTTGAAAATGAATGAGATGTTCTAAACATCTCTCACCTACTTACAGGAACTACAGTCAGTTTGATAAACTCCTGTTCTGCCTTATAAATAAAGAATTCAAGGATGCCTTCTATCACAACCAATATTGCACAACTTGCATTGCTGGAATAATGCCTATATTCATGTAATATAGTGTTCACTTAGTATATAGTGAACAATATAAGATGCATAGTATTAATATATATATATATAGTGTTAAATTTAGAAGTATAGCATTTATAGTTTTTATTACAATTGACAAGGAAGACGTACTCTTCATGTTGATAGATAAGAAATAAAATCTCTTTTTCTTCTTTTCCTTTTTTTTAAATTTAAATTTATTTATTTTAATTGGAGGATTGATTGACTGATTTTTACAAAGGACCCACATTTCATGAGCACGTGGTAAAGAAGCCTTTATTTTTTAACGTTTTTGTAAACAATTGAACACTGTGGAATAACATTAAAAAAAGTATATCCTTGATGAATTTTTAAAATAAACATAGTGTGATTCCAACTCAAACTCACAGACTTGCACCCAAAACAGCCTCCACTTTTCCAATAAATAAGAGTAAAGTCAGAAAGAAAACAAGTAGAAGATAAGAAATTAAAAGACTTCCTGGGATTCTGAAATAAAATGAAGGTCATTGTTGGATGAAATGAAGTGAGAAAGCAACCACAGGAACACAGTGGCAAAGGAGAGAGACTAGTCGGTTAGCTTCCCAAGGGGTACTTGTGGTAAAGAATCCACCTGCAGTGCAGGAGACATAGGCATGTGGGTTTGGTCCCTGGGTTAAGAAGATCCCCCGGAGGAAGAAACGGCAACCCACTCTGCCAGGAGCCAGCGTGAGGAACTCCGCCCATGGCAAATGTCATAAGGAAGGAGGCTCGGCATACACAAAGGCGGGATTGAGCCTCAGGAGTCCCCCTGGAAATTCTCGAGCATCTATCCCCAAAACCAGAGTCTGCCTACTTTACTGCTTTGTGCTCACCTACACCTCTGACTTTACGGGGGCCTGTCCCCCACCACCTCTTTCAGAGAAGGAGTTAACTTAGAGCTCCAGTTAATAATAATTCCTGGGCATGACAGGAGTGTTTCAACCTAGAAATTCCTCTGAAGGTTCTCTAGCCTGCCTGACAGGCTTGTCCAGCCACATGTGATTGTTCACAGCCTCCCAACCGTGAGAGGCACGAGATGCTTTAAACCTTCTAAAAACAGGTTCTTTAGAGAAGTTAGAAAACTATTAGTATAGTATAGTGGGCTGATTAGAAATTGTATTGGTGAAGGGTTTTTCATTTGTTGAGCCAATGTTTGCTGCTAAGTCTCCACATCCCCTGCCCTTATAAACATTAATGAATATATAGAAGAAATAAGTATTAACCTTTGATATTAATCACGTTAGACCTTAGGCTAAGCAAATTCTTTCCTTAATTAAAACCCACTACACCCTCACCCTATAGGAATGTAACTTTATCTGGTACCTTTGGAAGGTGGCATCTGTTTTAAGAATAATCACCCCTGGAGAAATAAGTGTTCTGGTTGACTGACCGCTGTCACAAGGAGAGGGTCATAAATTGTCAGCAGGCCCCCTGGCCAGAAGATGATGTAACGCCCCTAAGACCTCTGTATACATTTGTATGAAGCACCTGACTTTAATAAAAGTCAGGACTGCTGATCCCGCGTGACTTTTATATAACATCTCAGTGTATAAAAACAGACCCTGGAAAAATAAAAAATGGGATCAGTTCTTAGAAAGACTGGTCTCCCCATGCCATTCTTTCTCTCATCTTCTGGCAGAATTCCCATCTGGGGCGTGGAGGCTCGTCAAGCCTACTAACTATGTCTGGGCTTCTAAGATCTGACCAGGGAGGCCTTAGTGTCTCCTCTCCTTCGGGAGAACGGGAGGATGCCTGTGGCCTATGTAGGTGACGTAAATTCCTTGCCTTGGAATTTTATTAGCTTTTCACGTAAACCAAGTCATTCAGCCTCTTTTCTCCACTGAATTTTCCCACTGAGCTATTCTCATTCTATTACTCTTTATATCTCTAATTAATATTTAATTAAAGCCAGTGTATTCGCCAATGCTGTCTCTCCTTCGAATTTCCCTGGATCCACCGGGGCTGGACCCTGGCACCACTCCAGCATTCCTGCCTGGAAAATCCCATGGACAGAGGAACCTGGAGGCCTATGGTCTGTGGAGACACAAAGAGTCGGACACGATTGAAGTGACTTAACATGCACCCATGCACAATGCTCCAGAGGAGATGCAGCCTCAGAGTATGAAGGAAAAACAGGAAGAGCTGAAAGGGTGAGAGTAGAAAGTGCGGATAAATGTGGAATTATCCAAGGAAGTCTGTCCACAAAACTACGAAACTAGTTCAGTTCAGTTCAGTTACTCAGTCGTGTCTGACTCTTTGAGACCTCATGAGCTGCAGCATGCCAGGCCTCCCTGTCCATTATCAACTCCCGGAGTCCACCCAAACCCTTGTCCATTGAGCTGGTGATGCCATCCAACCATCTCATCCTCTGTCGTCCCCTTTTCTTCCTGGCCCCAATCTTTCCCAGCATCAGGGTCTTTTCCAGTAAGTCAGCTCTTCACATCAGGTGGCCAAAATATTGGAGTTTCAGCTTCACATCAGTCCTTCCAATGAACACCCAGGACTGATCTCATTTAGGATGGACTGGTTGGATCTCCTTGCAGTCCAAGGGACTCTCAAGAGTCTTCTCCAACACCACAATTCAAAAGCATCAATTCTTCAGTGCTCAGCTTTCTTCACAGTCCAACTCTCACATCCATACATGACCACTGGAAAAACCATAGCCTTGACTAGACGGACCTTTGTTGGCAAAGTAATGTCTCTGCTTTTAATATGCTGTCTAGGTTGGTCATAACTTTCCTTCCACGGAGTAAGCGTCTTATAATTTCATGGTGGCAATCACCATCTGCAGTGATTTTGAAGCCCAGAAAAATAAAGTCAACCACTGTTTCCACTGTTTCCCTATCTATTTTCCATGAAGTGGTTGACCAGATGCCATGATCTTTGTTTTCTGAATGTTGAGCTTTAAGCCAACTTTTTCACGAAACTAGTTACCTCTCATATTCAGTACTCTCCACTCCCTTTCTGAAGAAGGCAATGGCAACCCACTCCAGTACGCTTGCCTGGAAAATCCCATGGACAAAGGAGCCTGGTAGACTGCAGTCCATGGGGTCGCAAAGAGTCGGACACAACTGAGTGATTTCATTTTCACTTTCATGCGTTGGAGAAGGAAATGGCAACCCACTCCAGTACTCTTGTCTGGAGAATCCCAGGGACAGAGGAGCCTGGTGGGCTGCTGTCTATGGGGTCTCACAGAGTCAGACACGACTGAAGCGACTTAGCAGCAGCAGGAGCAGCAGCCACTCCCTTTCTTTCAGTTACAGAACAGTCAACACAACCCTTTTATCTAAAGGGAGACAATTTAAAAGAGTATTTTCTTTCATAAAGTAATTGAATTAATGATGCCTACAGAATTCGGGCCTCTCCAATGATCTGTTCTCTAAAATAGGCATAATCCAATTCAACTACTGGAAGTACCATGGTCTAAAAGTCAGCTCCAAAATAAAGACTGTCATGTTTGACCACTAAAATCTTTAGATCACACAGGTATCTAGATATGAACAGAGAAGGAGGACACAGGCCAAAACAACAGGGATCCCTGGGCAAACAAAAGTAAAGCAGACACCTCTAGACAGACAGAAAATCACACCTTTAAGGCGATAATATCCTGGAAGCAGACAAAGAAACATGGGGAAAATCAGGAATCTCTGACATCTAAATACAACCTATTGTCATTAAGCCCTCATGACAATAAAATTAGGCTCACAGATAAAACATTATCATCATGCACAGGCTTCAGGACACTTCCAATCAAAGTTAAATAAACCCCCAAATTCTTCCTCTCCTAGGGAAGGTGGAAATGCAATGAAAATCAGGGAATACAACTCTAAACCCTTCTCTCCCCAGTGAATATTCCACTACTTCATTTCTAAGTCCTACATAACTGGCTAGCTAAAAAACTCAGGGCAGCTAGTCATCATAGTTTGCCCACTCTCCCCTTGAGAGTGTTGTTGTTGTTGTTCTTGTTCAGTCACTAAGTTTTGTCCAATTCTCTGCAATCCTATGGACTCTCTGCAATCCTATGGAGGCATGCCAGGGCTCCCTGTCATTCATCATCTCCTGGAGTTTGCTCAAACTCAAGTCCATTTAGTTAGTGATGCTTTCCAACCAACTCATCCTCTGTCTCTCTCTGCTCCTCCTGCCCTCAATCTTTCCCAGCATCAAGGTCTTTTCCAATAAGTTGGCTCTTTGCATCAGGTGGCCAAAGTATTGAAGCTTCAGCTTGAGTGTCAGTCCTTCCAATAAATATTCATGGTTGATTTCCTTTAAGATTGACTGGTTTGATCCCCTTGCAGTCCAAGGGACTCTCATGAGTCTTCTCCAGCACCACAGTTCAAAATCATCAATTCTTGGGCACTTAGCCTTCTTTATGGCCCAATTCTCACATCCTTACATGACTACTGAAAAAACCATAGCTTTGACTATATGGACCTATGTTGGCCAAAGGATGTCTCTGCTTTTTAATACACTGTCTAGGTTTGCCTTGAGAGCATATTATTGCTTAAATAAACCCTCATTTGCTTTCCTTACCTCCCTTTCCCCTCTCTGAATTCTTTCTGCACATGAGACAAGAATCTACTTCTCAATAACGTGTGACAAACTCCGGTAACATAGAGTGAGAACTGCCAATTAGGACTTTTATTAAAAATGATGTGGGATCAAAAGTCACTAGCAGGTTAAAGCACCTTCAAACCAAGCAGGAAAAGTCAAAGTCTTTTTGTCTCCTTCCCTTCTTTTCCCTCTACTACCCCTTTCTTTTTCCTTTTCTCTCCATGGGAACATTGTCCACTTGGACATGAGTTATAGACCAGACTTTCCAAGGCAGAGAATTATACAGGACAAACAGATCAACTGTAAAGCTTTTAGTGGTCAAATAGGGCTGGTGTAAGAAACCAAGGCTCATTTTTCCACCAGACACTTGCTGAATATCAGTGTTATGTGAGGTCAGAGGATGCTAGCATAGCAATTTTCTATTTAAGTCTGAATTTGGAATAAAGAGCTCATGATCTGAGCCACAGTGACCTCCTGGTCTTTTTTTTTTTTTTTTCCTTGCTGACTGTATAGAGTTTATCCATCTTTGGCTGCAAAGAATACAATCAATCTGATTTCCATTGACCATTGACCATTTGGTGATGTCCATGTGTAGAGTTGTCTCTTGTGTTGCTGGAAGAGAATGTTTGCTATGACCAGTGTGCTCTCTTCACAACACTCTTAGCCTTTGCCCTGCTACATTTTGTACTCCAAGGCCAAATTTACCGGTTATTCCAGGTATCTCTTGACTTCCTACTTTTGCATTCCATTGCCGTATGATGAAAAGGACAACTTTTTTTTTTTTTTTTCTTTTTGGTTTTAGTTCTAGAAGGTCTTATAGATCTTCATAGAAGCTATGAAGTTCAACTTCAGTCTCTTTGGCATTAGTGGTTAGGGCATAGACTTGGATTACTGTGATGTTGAATGATTTGCCTTGGAAATGAACCGAGATCATTCTGTTGTTTTTGAGACTGCACCCAAGTACTGCATTTTGGACTGTTTTGTTGACTATAAGAGCTACTCTATTTCTTTTAAGGGATTCTTGCCCACAGTAGTAGGTATAAGGGTCATCTGAATTAAATTCATCCATTCCCATCCATTTTAGTTCACTGATTTCTAAAATGTCAATGTTCACTCACCATCATCTCTTTGACCACTTTCAATTTACCTTGATTCATGGTTCTAACATTCCATATTGCTATGCAATATTGTTCTTTATAGCACTAAACTTTACTTTCACCAGAAGACATATCCACAACTGGGCATCATTTCTGCTTTGACTCAGCTTCTTTATTCTTTCTGGAGCTATTTCTCCACTCTTTTCCAGTATCATATTGGACACCTACTGACCTGCAGTGTTCATCTTTCAATGTTATATCTTTTATCTTTTCATACTGTTCATGGGGGTTCTCAAGGCAAGAATGCTAAAGTGATTTGCCGTTCCCTTCTCAGTGGACCATGTTTTGTCAGAACTCTCCACCATCTCCCATCCATCTTGGGTGGCCCTACAGTGCATAGCTTATAATTTTACTGAGTTGCACCAGCCTATGATCCATTTGTTCATTTGGGTTAGTTTTCTGTGATTGTGATTTTCATTCTAACTGTTGTTTGATGGATGAGGATAAGAGGCTTGTGATGAAAGGGACCGGCTGTGCATAAAACTGGGTCTTACTTTGATGGGCAGGGCTATGCTCAGTAAATTTTTAATCCAATTTTATACTGATGTGTGGGGCTGTACCTCTTCCCTTTAGTTTGGCCTGAGACACACCAGTCCTAGATTCTTCAGTCTCTGGTATACAATAGGCTCTATGGTAGGGCGAATGGCAATCTCCTCTAAGAAGACTCATACTAGTATGCCAAGCCTCCCAAGATTGCTGCTGCCAGTGCCCATGACCTCACAGCAGGCCACTGTAGACCCATGCTTCCACCAGAGCCTCCAAAACACTCACAGGCAAGTCTCACTCAATCTCTTGTGAACCTGATTTTGGGGTGTATTATTTCATTCTTTTCCTTCCTTTTTTTACACAAACTATTGCAGACAAGATCCTGGCCTCAGTTCAGTTCAGTTCAGTCGCTCAGTCGTGTCTGACTCTTTGCGACCCCATGAATCGCAGCATGCCAGACCTCCCTGTCCATTATCAACTCCTGGAGTTCATTCAGACTCACATCCATCGAGTCAGTGATGCCATCCAGCCATCTCATCCTCTGTCTTTCAGTATACTATCATTTTGTCTTTTCATACTTTTCATGGGGTTCTCAAGGCAAGAATACTGAAGTGGTTTGCCATTCCCTTCTCCAGTGGACCACATTCTGTCAGATCTCTCCACCATGACCTGCCCGTCTACCAAACACATTAAGGAAGATATTAAAGTTTGAGGAAACAGCTTTAACTATTCATGGTAAAACTGATAATAGAAATGATGAAAAGTAAAGCAAGTGTTCCTTTGATCAATAGAAATTTTGACCTTTAAGGCTTAAGATCATGATGTAGTAAGCAAAATTGGTAACCATTATAAATTTAAAATCTTAAGTGCATTTTATCACTCTCTCACACACACACAAACACCCACATGGACACTAGGACACTCACATAACATATACAGAATTAAGAAAACTTTTTATTTACCTTATTTTCACCACATATAGTGCCAGTTGCTACATATGTATAATCTCGTTCAAACGATGCTCTTGGCTTGCTTCTTAAATTTGTAGATACACACACAAGGCCTTGAAAGTAAGTATACTGAGTATCAAAATTTTTAAATGGCACTACTTCTGCATGAGTCCAGTGACAAACCAACTTTCCACAATTGATATTCCTGTAACATAGGACAGAAAATATTACCCATATGTCACTTAGTGACACAATATATTACTTAAATATCAATTCAAAATATGAGACTAAGTCACAATGTTAGTCAAAGCATAACACCAAGGATATTCAGAAACATACATCAACTTACAAAGTGTAACATATAAATTTATACTTATATACCATATTCATTTCTCTGTTGTATTACGTGATTCCTTGTAGTATACACACATACATATATATTACATTTGAAAAATATATTATTTTTTTCTAAATACATACCTAAAACTACAAAATCCTCCATTACAGTTTCTGAACCGATCTTTACACTTATTCACTTCTTGAAAACATAGAAAAGAAGTCCCTTTTGCAACTGAAAATATAAGTTTCAGTTATTCATCTTGAAAACAACAACATTAAAAACTAAAAGTGTGAATTTATATGGAGACATCTAGTCAACAAAGCCCAGGCAGTATCATCTACTATAAATTTTTGGTGCCATCTGCTGGCTATATGGGATTCCCAGGTGCACAGTGGTAATGAATCTACCCAGTGCAGGAGACACAGGAGATGTTTGTTTGATCCCTGGGTCAGGAAGATCCCCTGGAGATGAAATGGCAATCCACTCAAGTATTCTTGCCTTGGAAATTTCATGGACAGAGGAACTGGGTGGGTTACAGTCTATATGGTTGCAAAAAGTCATACATGACTGAGTGGCTGAGTACTGCACTGCACTGCACTGGTTATGTATGAAGGAGAAATGGTTACTAAAAACTACCTCCTTGAGAATAGAAAACTATTATTACCCTACAGAAATTACTAACAAGTAAAACACTCATTTGCTCCCTTATCTGTAATTCTAATAGTCTACTCCATTTCCACCAATCACCTGAAATTTTACTATTATCCTATTCTTTTGTTTTATACTTACTAGATCTATTTTACGCCTTGATATAGGTCAAAGTTTATTTTATTTGTAATTTATCTCCAAATTTACATTTAAACAATAATCATTATTATGGTGACAGGGTAGGTTACTAACCTAAAGATATAGTTTAAAAATAAACCATAGAAAAAAAGTACAAATATTACATCTTCCAAACAACTCTGCACACTGTATATTTGTGTCTCGGCATCTCCCACCAAAGCAATAGGTAGTCTTATTACTGCAAAATTCAAAATCAGCAGATTTCACATCGGGTATACAAGACTCAGAAATTCCATTGCCATATCCTTCAAAATCACATGGATCTGCACTTTTCCTACATATAAGTCCTCTTTCAGCTATCTGGGAGACAAAGAAAGCCAAATAACTGTTTCTAAAATAGAAAAACAAAATATGATAATTTAAATAGTAGTTTTGTAACTGTAATTTCCATTATTATTGTATTTATAAGTATTTTAAAAGGCTTCCTTGGTGGCTCAGTTGGTTAAAAAAAAAAAAAAAAATCCTCCTGCAATGCAGGAGACCCAGATTTGATCCCTGGGTTGAGAAGATCCCCTGGGTGAGGAAGATCCCCTGGAAAAGGAAATGGCAACCCACTTTAGTAGTCTTGCCTCGAAAACCTCATGGACAGGGGAGCCTGATGGGCTATAGTCCATGCGGTAGCAAAGAATCAGACACGACTTAGCGACTAAACCACTGCCAAGTATTTAAAGTTATGAATTTACTTAAAAGTTCTGGTGAAGTTGGACATAACTGATAGTTATAGAGCATTCCATCCAAAAATAGAAGAATACACATTCTTCTCAAGTGAACATGAAATATTCTCCAGGATTGACCATATGCTGGGCCACAAGATGAGCCCAGCATATTTAAGAAAATCAAAATCACATCCAGCATTTTTTTTTTTTATCACAAGGCTATGAGAATAGAAATAAACTACAAGAAAAAAACTATAAAAAAAACACAAACACATAATGGCTAAACAATATGCTGCTAAACAACCAATAGATCACTGGAGAACTCAAAGTGGAAATTAGAAAATACCTGGAGACAAATGGAAACAAAAGCACAATGGTCCAAAACTGCAGCAAAAGCAGTTCTAAGAAGGAAGTTCATCACAATAAAATCTTACCTTAAGAAAGAAGAAAAATCTCAAAAAAAGCAACCCAAATTTCACCTAAAACAACAAGAGAGAGGGGAACAACAACAACAAAAAAACTAAACTAAAATTATAAATTTAGAGGGCCTTCCTGTTCAAGATGGTGGAGTAGAAGGACATGCACTCATCTCCTCCTACAAGAGCACCAAAATCGCCAAGTAGCTCTTGAACAACTATCAACAGGAGGTCACCAGATTCCACCAAAAAAAGATAATCTATATCTAAAGACAAAGAAGAAACCACAACAAGATTGTAGGAGGAGCACAAACATGATAAAATCAGATCCCATACCTGGTAGGTGGGCAACCCATGATTTGGAGAATAATAATACCAAAGAAGTTCTCCCACTATTGTGAAGGTTCTGAGCCTCATGTCAAACTTCCCAGCCTGGGGATTTGGCAAAGAGACTGGGAATCCCCAGGGAATCTGACTTTGAAGGCCAGTGGGATTTGATTATAGGGCTTTCACAGGACTGGGGGAGGCAGAGACTTCACTTTTGGAGGGCAAAAAAAAATCTGTGTGCACCAAAACCCAGGGGAAAAGAGTTCAGTGACCCCACAGAAGACTGAACCAGACGTACCTGCTAGAGTTGGAATGTCTGCAACACTAGCATACACAACACACACACACGAGTGGACATGTGGGTCAGAAGTGACTCACTGTGGGGACACAGGCACTGGCAGCAGCAATCCTGGAAGAGGCCCTTCGCATAAGCCCCCTTGGAGGTCACTATTAACCTGATCACAGAGCCCATACACCCAAGGGTTGGGTCACCTCTGGTCAAAAAACTCCACTCATCAGTGGATAATTGGATTACCATTTTAGTGAGCATAGCCCTGCTCACCAGAGCAAGACCCAGTTTTCCCCACCACTAATCCCTTCCACAGTTTATTGTGATCCACACAGTCAAAGGCTTGGTTGGGCACAGTCAATAAAGCAGAAATAGATGTTTTTCTGGAACTCTCTTGCTTTTTTGATGATTCAGTGGATGTTGGCAATTTGATCTCTGGTTCTTCTGCCTTTTCTAAAACCAGCCTGAACATCTGGAAGTTCATGGTTCACATATTGCTGAAGCCTGGCTTGGAGAATTTTGAGCATTACCTTACTAGTGTGTGAGATGAGTGCAATTGTGCAGTAGTTTGAGCATTCTTTGGCATTGCCTTTCTTTGGGATTGGAATGAAAACTGACCTTTTCTAGTCCTGTGGCCACTGCTGAGTTTTCCAAATGTGCTGGCATATTGAGTGCAGCACTTTCACAGCATCATCTTTCAGGATTTGGAATAGCTCAACTGGAATTCCATCACTTCCACTAGCTTTGTTCGTAGTGATGCTTTCTAAGGCCCACTTGACTTCACATTCCAAGATGTCTGGCTCTAGGTCAGTGATCACACCATCGTGATTATCTGGGTTGTGAAGATCTTTTTTGTACAGTTCTTCTGTGTATTCGTGCCATCTCTTCTTAATATCTTTTCTGCTTCTGTTAGGTCCATACCATTTCTGTCCTTTATCGAGCTCATCTTTGCATGAAATGTTCCCCAGGTATCTCTAGTTTTCTTAAAGAGATCTCTAGTCTTTCCCATTCTGTTGTTTTCCTCTATTTCTTTGCATTGATCGCTGAAGAAGGCTTTCTCATCTCTTCTTGCTATTCTTTGGAACTCTGCATGCAGATGCTTATATCTTTCCTTTTCTCCTTTGCTTTTTGCTTTTTTTCTTTTCACAGCTATTTGTAAGGCCTCTCCAGACAGCCATTTTGCTTTTTTGCATTTCTTTTCCATGGGGATGATCTTGATCCCTGTCTCCTGTATAATGTCACTAACCTTTGTCCATAGTTCATCAGGGACTCTATCTATCAGATCTGGCAAACCACTTCAGTATTCTTGCCTCGAGAACCCCATGAACAGTATGAAAAGGCAAAATGATAGGATACTGAAAGAGGAACTCCCCAGGTAGGTAGGTGCCCAATACGCTACTGGAGATGAGTGGAGAAATAACTCCAGAAAGAATGAAGAGATGTAGCCAAAGCAAAAACAACACTCAGTTATGGATGTGACTGGTGATAGAAGCAAGGTCAGATGCTGTAAAGAGCAATATTGCATAGGAACCTGGAATGTTATGTGTATTCTTACTTGGGATTTATATTGCCTGAGACTCTCTGTGCTTCCTGGACTTGGTTGACTATTTCTTTTCCAATGTTAGGGAGGTTTTCAGATATCATTTCTTCAAATATTTTTTCATGTCCTTTCTCTTCTCTTTCTGGGACCCCTGTAATGCAAATGCTGGTGCAGTTAATGTTATCCCAGAGGTCTCTTAGGCTGTCTTCATTTTTTTTTTTTTCATTCTTTTTCTACATGCTGTTCAGCGGCAGTGATTTCCAACATTCTGTCCTCCAGTTCACTTACCCATTCTTCTGCATCAGTTATTCTGCTATTGATTCTTTCATCTGTCTCTCTCTCCCTCTCTATTTTATTTTTTTGTTTTTTTTTTAGTGCTTCTAGCTCTTTGGTTAACATTTCTTTCATCTTTTCAATCTTTGCCTCCATTCTTTCCCCAAGGTCCTGGATCATCTTTTACTGGAAAGTTTCCTAGGTCTCCACTTCATTTGGTTGTTTTTCTGGGGTTTTATCTTGTCCTTTCATCTGGAACAAAGCCCTCTGCTTTTTCATCCTGCTTAACTTTCTGTCATGTGGTTTGGTTCTAGCTGATCTAGGACTGTGGTTCTTCTTGCTTTTTCTGTCTGCCCACTGGTGGATGATGCTAAGGAGCCTGTGTAAGCTTCCTGATGGAAGGGATTCAGTTCAGTTGCTCAGTCGTGTCCAACTTTTTGTGACCCCATGAATTGCAGCACACTGGGCCTCCCTGTCCATCACCGACTCCCAGAGTTCACTCAAACTCACGTCCATTGAGTTGGTGATGCCATCCAGCCATCTCATCCTCTATCATCCCCTTTTCCTCCTGCCCCCAATCCCTCCCAGCATCAGAGTCTTTTCCAATGAGTCAACTCTTCGCATGAGGTGGCCAAAGTATTGGAGTTTCAGCTTTAGCATCATTCCTTCCAATGAACACCCACGACTGATCTCCTTTTGAATGGACTGGTTGGATCTCCTTGCAGTCCATGGGAGTCTCAAGAGTCTTCTCCAACACGACAGTTCAAAAGCATCAATTTTTCGGCACTCAGCTTTCTTCACAGTCCAACTCTCACTCCATACATGACCACAGGAAAAACCATAGCCTTGACTAGATGGACCTTTGTTGACAAAGTAATGTCTCTGCTTTTCAATATGTTATCTAGGTTGGTCATAGCTTTCCTTCCAAGGAGTAAGCGTCTTTTAATTTCATGGCTGCAGTCACCATCTGCAGTGATTTTGGTGCCCACAAAAATAAAGTCTGACACTGTTTCCACTGTTTTCCCATCTATTTCCCAGGAAGTAATGGGACCAGATGCCATGATCTTCGTTTTCTGAATGTTGAGCTTTGAGCCAACTTTTTCACTCTCCTCTTTCACTTTCATCAAGAGGCTTTTTAGTTCCTCTTAACTTTCTTCCATAAGGGTGGTGTCATCTGCATATCTGAGGTTATTGATATTTCTCCCGGAAATCTTGATTCCAGCTTGTGCTTCTTCCAGCCCAGCGTTTCTCATGATGTACCCTGCATAGAAGTTAAATAAGCAGGGTGACAATATACAGCCTTCATGTACTCCTTTTCCTATTTGGAACCAGTCTGTTGTTCCATATCCAGTTCTAACTGTTGCTTCCTGACCTGCATATAGCTTTCTCAAGAGGCAGGTCAGGTCAAATTCCCATCTCTTTCAGAATTTTTCAGTTTATTGTGATCCACACAGAAGTGGTATGGACCTAACAGAAGCATAAAAGATATTAAGAAGAGGTGGCATGAATACACAGAAGAACTGTACAAAAAAGATCTTCATGACCAAGATAATCACGATGGTGTGATCACTGACCTAGAGCCAGACATCTTGGAATGTGAAGTCAAGTGGGCCTTAGAAAGCATCACTACGAACAAAGCTAGTGGAAGTGATGGAATTCCAGTTGAGCTATTCCAAATCCTGAAAGATGATGCTGTGAAAGTGCTGCACTCAATATGCCAGCACATTTGGAAAACTCAGCAGTGGCCACAGGACTAGAAAAGGTCAGTTTTCATTCCAATCCCAAAGAAAGGCAATGCCAAAGAATGCTCAAACTACTGCACAATTGCACTCATCTCACACACTAGTAAGGTAATGCTCAAAATTCTCCAAGCCAGGCTTCAGCAATATGTGAACCATGAACTTCCAGATGTTCAAGTCGGTTTTAGAAAAGAGCCACCAGTATATGCTCCAAGGACTCAAGTTCTAATTAAGTCTGGAAATATGGCTCCCCAAAGGTTCAACTCTAGCCTATATGGAAGGACTTGTATTCTGTAATACTTTCTACCCCCACAGCAGTCAAGGTACCAGGATACGATTACTGGATTCACTACTCATGAGTCAAACAATGGAAGAAAACAGAAGAGGACACTCAAAACACCTGTCAACAAGCTACAACATGCAGTGCCAGTTCAACAAGGATATATAAAACTACACCCGATCACAGAAAATATCACTCACCTTTAGATGGACACTGCTATAAGGACTCTGAGGCTTGATACCAGCAAGACGGGGAGGCCCAATGCCCCTTATCATCCCAACTCAGGAGAGAGTAGCCAGAGAGACCTCGACACCTCTACTCCCAAAGAATTGGGCCTCCCGTCTCCTGAAGGGGAACTGTTAGGTAGTTACAATAGGAAAAAGGAGCCCAAAAAGCCAGTGGCAAAAAGACAAAGAAGGGAGAAGCCTGCAAAAATGGAACAAAGGAAGGTCTGAAGACCGGAGTGAGAACCTCAGGTGAAATAAACAGCCCTCATGGCTAGCCCAATTTACAGAGGGCAGGTTCAGGAGGAGGAGAAAAAACATATAAGAAGAGAAGCCAAATTGAACCCCTTTCTTTTGGGTTGGCCCACCCTCATGCCTTGAGGATGTATTTTCCTTTGCTTGCAAAATATAACTGAGCTGTAACAGAGCTGTAACACCGGTCCACTGTTTCAAATTTTTGCTGTGGTGAGATAGAACCGAGGAAATCACACACTCCCCTGACACTAAGAAAAGTATAACAAGGAAAATACACTAAAACACAATAAATGAATCGTAATGTACTCTTAAAACTGTTCAAGTAATTCAGTAGAAGGGAACTGCACAGAATAAAGATCCCAGGAAAATTTCCACATAAATAAGCTTTCCTCTCCCAATTTTTTTTTTTTTTGAAAGATGCAAGAGCAACTCAGTGCAGAAGAACAGCGCTTCCCAGAAATGCTGTCAGAACACTTCTACATCCCCAAGTCAAATGAGTGAGAGATCAGATCAGATCAGTCGCTCAGTTGTGTCCGACTCTTTGTGACCCCATGAATCGCAGCACGCCAGGCCTCCCTGTCCATCACCAACTCCTGGAGTCCACTCAGACTCACGTCCATCGAGTCAGTGATGCCATCCAGCCATCTCATCCTCTGTCGTCGCTTTTCCTCTTGCCCCCAATCCCTCCCAACATCAGAGTCTTTTTCAATGAGTCAACTCTTCGCATGAGGTGGCCAAAGTACTGGAGTTTCAGCTTTAGCATCATTCCTTCCAAAGAAATCCCAGGGCTGATCTCCTTCAGAATGGACTGGTTGGATCTCCTTGCAGTCCAAGGGACTCTCAAGAGTCTTCTCCAACACCACAGTTCAAAAGCATCAATTCTTCAGTGCTCAGCCTTCTTCACAGTCCAACTCTCACATCCATACATGACCACAGGAAAAACCATAGCCTTGACTAGACGGACCTTTGTTGGCAAAGTAATGTCTCTGCTTTTGAATATGCTGTCTAGGTTGGTCATAACTTTCCTTCCAAGGAGTAAGCATCTTTTAATTTCATGGCTGCAGTCACCATCTGCAGTGATTTTGGAGCCCCCCCAAAATAAAGTCTGACACTGTTTCCACCGTTTCCCCATCTATTTCCCAGGAAGTGATGGGACTGGATGCCATGATCTTCGTTTTCTGAATGTTGAGCTTTAAGCCAACTTTTTCACTCTCCTCTTTCATTTTCATCAAGAAGCTTTTTAGTTCCTCTTAACTTTCTGCCATAAGGGTGGTGTCATCTGCATATCTGAGGTTATTGATATTTCTCCCGGAAATCTTGATTCCAGCTTGTGCTTCTTCCAGCCCAGCGTTTCTCATGATGTACCCTGCATAGAAGTTAAATAAGCAGGGTGACAATATACAGCCTTGATGTACTCCTTTTCCTATTTGGAACCAGTCTGTTGTTCCATGTCCAGTTCTAACTGTTGCTTCCTGACCTGCATACAGATTTCTCAAGAGGCAGATCAGGTGGTCTGGTATTCCCATCTCTTTCAGAATTTTCCACAGTTTGTTGTGATCAGCACAGTCAAAGGGTTTGGCATAGTCAATAAAGCAGAAATAGATGATTTTCTGGAACTCTCTTGCTTTTTCCATGATCCAGCAGATGTTGGCAATTTGGTCTCTGGTTCTTCTGCCTTTTCTAAAACCAGCTAGAACATCTGGAAGTTCATGGTTCACATATTGCTGAAGACTGGCTTGGAGAATTTTGAGCATTACTTTACTAGCATTTGAGATGAGTGCAATTGTGCGATAGTTTGAGCATTCTTTGGCATTGCCTTTCTTTGAGATTGGAATGAAAACTGACGTTTTCTAGTCCTGTGGCCACTGCTGAGTTTTCCAAATGTGCTGGCATATTGAGTGCAGCACTTTCACAGCATCATCTTTCAGGATTTGGAATAGCTCTACTGGAATTCCATCACCTCCACTAGCTTTGTTCGTAGTGATGCTTTCCAAGGCCCACTTGACTTCACATTCCAAGATGTCTGGCTCTAGGTCAGTGATCACACCATCGTGATTATCTGGGTCGTGAAGATCTTTTTTGTACAGTTCTTCTGTGTATTCTTGCCATCTCTTCTTAATATCTTCTCCTTCTGTTAGGTCCATACCATTTCTGTCCTTTATCGAGCTCATCTTTGCATGAAATGTTCCTTTGGTATCTCTGATTTTCTTGAAGAGATCCCTAGTCGTTCCCATTCTGTTGTTTTCCTCTATTTCTTTGCATTGATCGCTGAGGCAGGCTTTCTTATCTCTTCTTGCTATTATTTGGAACTCTGCATTCAGATGCTTATATCTTTCCTTTTCTCCTTTGCTTTTTGCTTTTTTTCTTTTCACAGCTATTTGTAAGGCCTCCCCAGAGAGCCATTTTGCTTTTTTGCATTTCTTTTCCATGGGGATGATCTTGATCCCTGTCTCCTGTACAATGTCACAAACCTCATTCCATAGTTCATCAGGCACTCTATCTATCAGATCTAAGCCCTTAAATCTATTTCTCACTTCCACTGTATAATCATAAGGGATTTGATTTAGGTCACACCTGAATGTTCTAGTGGTTTTCCCTACTTTCTTCAATTTAAGTCTGAATTTGGTAATAAAGAGTTCATGGTCTGAGCCACAGTCAGCTCCTGCTTGGCTGGAGCAGCCGTGAAGAGATACCCCACGCCCAAGGTAAGAGAAACCCAAGTAAGATGGTAGGTGTTGCAAGAGGGCATCAGAAGGCAAACACACTGAAACCATACTCACAGAAAACTAGTCAATCTAATCACACTAGGACCACAGCCTTGTCTAACTCAATGAAACTAAGCCATGCCCATGGGGCAACCTAAGACGGGCAGGTCATGGTGGAGAGATTGGACAGAATGTGGTCCACTGGAGAAGGGAATGGCAAACCACTTCAGTATTCTTGCCTTGAGAACCCCATGAACAGTATGAAAAGGCAAAATGATAGGATACTGAAAGAGAAACTCCCCAGGTCAGTAGGTGCCCAATATGCTACTGGAGATCAGTGGAGAAATAACTCCAGAAAGAATGAAGGGATGGAGCCAAAGCAAAAACAATACCCAGATATGGATGTGACTGGTGATAGAAGCAAGGTCCAATGCTGTAAAGAGAAATATTGCATAGGAACCTGGAATGTCAGGTCCATGAATCAAGGCAAATTGGAAGTGGGCAAACAAGAGATGGCAAGAGTGAATGTTGACATTCTAGGAATCAGCGAACTGAAATGGACTGGAATGGGTGAATTTAACTCAGATGACCATTATATCTACTACTGCGGGCAGGAATCCCTCAGAAGAAATGGAGTAGCCATCATGGTCAACAAAAGAGTCCGAAATGCAGTACTTGGATGCAATCTCAAAAATGACAGAATGATCTCTGTTTGTTTCCAAGGCAAACCATTCAATATCACAGTAATCCAAGTCTATGCCCCAACCAGTAACACTGAAGAAGCAGAAGTTGAATGGTTCTATGAAGACCTACAAGACCTTTTAGAACTAACACCCAAAAAAGATGTCCTTTTCATTATAGGGGACTGGAATGTAAAAGTAGGAGGTCAAGAAACACCTGGAGTAACAGGCAAATTTGGCCTTGGAATACGGAATGAAGCAGGGCAAAGACTGATAGAGTTCTGCCAAGAAAATGCACCAGTCATAACAAACTCCCTCTTCCAACAGCACAAGAGAAGACTCTATACATGGACATCACCAGATGGTCAACACCAAAATCAGATTGATTATATTCTTTGCAGTCAAGTGAGTGAACACTGATGTAAATCTCACACTTCATACAAAATCATCTCAACTGAATACACTTTTAAATGTAAATAAAACTATAAAATTTTTAGGGAAAAAAATAACACATAGAATCTTCAGGAACCCTAGGGCTACACAAATTTCTTAGGTTTGACAGCCAAGCTACCATTCATAAAAGGAAACACTGATAAATTAATTCCTATTAAAATGGAAATATCTCATCAGTCACAGAAATTACTAGGAGGATGAAAGGACAAACTACAGACTGGGAGCAAATATCTGCAAACCACATACCTGGCAAAGGATTTGTAATACATAAACTCCTCAACAGTCAATAGTGAAAAACCAACCCATCCAATTAAAAAATGGGCAAGACATTAACAGATATTTCACAAAAGGTGATAGACAGGTACAGGAAACTATAGTCAACATTATTCATCAGAGAAATATGAGTCAAAATTATACGAGGTAAATTACACATCTGTCACAACAGCTAAACTAAAGTTTAAATAGTAAAAAATGGCAAGAATGCAGATACTTCCTTCTCTCTCATTCATTGCCAGAAGAAAGTTAAAACGGTACAGCCACTCTTCAGAAAAGACTGGTGATTTCTGTAAAAAATAAATACATACTCATCATATAATCTGGCATTGTTATTCCTGGGTATGTATTCCAGAGAAGTAAAAATTCACACTCACTCAACAAACTGTACATCAACATTCACCTAAGAAGAATTCTCAATTGCTTAAAGATGGGAAAGCACCAAAATATCTCTCAACTGCTGAAGTGTGTGAGAATCAAAACCTGGTGTTTCTTTACTGGAAAGTGGCTGTTGAGGAATTCAATTTTTTTAAAATAGATTTCACATGACTAAGAGATTTTTATATCACTTCTATCAATTTGGATAGGTTGTAGTTTTCAAGGAAGCTGTCCATTTCATCTAAATAATCATATTTATTGGTATAAATCTCTGGTAATACTCCAAGCTATCATTTTACTTTCTTCATGACTAGTAATATCTCCTTTCATCCTTAATATTGGTGGAATTTGTTTCTGATCTAGATAAGTCTTACTGGGGGTTAGCAATTTTATTCCTCCTTTTCAATAACTAAATTCAGAGCTGTAATTTTTCTATTCTTTCCCCTTATCTATATCATTGATTTCTGAACTTCTCGCATTATTTCCTTAGTCTATTATGTTTCAATCCTCTATAGCGTATCATAGTTTGTATCTGAAGGCAATGAATGTAATGGAACCTTCCTGCTGGCTATGAGGTGGGGAGTGTGTTAGTGATAGTGTCTCTTAGTCTAGGGCTTGATCCTTCCTCCAAAGACTTAGACTTTCTGCCTTAGCTGAATGCCTGGGGTTTTAGCAATATCACTTTGCACTGCCTGGATGAAAATCCAACATCTCCCAACACTGTTTCATAATTTACTCTCTCCTGTTTACAATAGAGACTTACCTACCACATATACAGTCTAATCTTCAGGGCAAAAAGGACAACTCCCCTCTCCTAAAAAATGCACATCAATACATAGCCCTTCTTTATCTCTGGCCCTGTGTCCTTCAAGTTCCAGCTGCTTCAGCAACCCTAACTCTGAAAAACTCTTAAAACCCAAACTTGTAAGGAGTCCTAGTTGATTCAACTCTTGTCCTATAGTTAAGACATTATTCCCAGAGGACCAAGTTCAATGTGAGGCTCACCTTCTGTGCTTTCTTTCTGTCAGAGGAAGAATCCCTGATTTTTTTTTAATTGTCAAATGTCTGAAACAAAGTTTCTCATGGTTTCTGTCCTGCTTTCTACTTGTAGATGGTGAGAAAGACAAATGATGTACCAGTTACCGCTTTTTAAATTTCATTCTCTCTGAACTGCAGCACAGCAACAGAATCTGACCAATCTCTTGCATTTGTTCCTTCCCCATCATCTATTCTGGCAAAGTACATATCTTAAACTAAAGCTAACTTCCTTATATTCTTTTAAACATTTCTTGACCCTTATGTGCATTTGAGAATAGAATTCAAATTCCCATGGCTTTCATGTAAATATATTCAGATTCTGTACCCAATAAGATTTTGAAAATTTACTTTTCTGTGCTTTTTCTATGAAGTGGTTTTCCACTATGCCCTCCACTTCTCAGGTGCTATGATACCTCCATCAAAACTTCTCCTTGTGTTTAGTAGCTTCTCAATTCCAGTTCCCATTTTTCTCTCCTCTCAAGACTACTGCTACTTCCAGAGAGTGTAAATGACCTTTTCAGGAAAGTGATTCTTGAGTTACAAATTTTAAAATACTCATTCTATTCAATATGCTTTCATACTAATTGCCACATTATATTTAGGTTTGGGATCAATTTATTTGCCCAACAGTTGGGCTGAGTATAAAGCAGGCCACTTCTTCCCATCAATGGCACCATCACCACATAAATATAAAAATCTACAAAACATAAAGCAAAACTCACCTGTATAAATCAAGAATCTGAAAACAACATCCCTGACTTGCTGTATGAATACATCAGGAAATGAGAACCTAAAAATGACCTAATTCAACCAAAATAAAAGCACTTTGTTTTAACAACAGCATTAATAAAAGGAACTTCCAGAGTCATGAAATTAAACAACTTAAGCTTCTACTTTATAAGCTTAAACATACAAAAATTAAATGGCTTCATTTTCTCCATTGTCTACATTTATTTCTGACAGCATATTATGTATATAAGTGAAAACAAGAGCCAGAACGACCAGATACAGGTGTGAGCGCTGTAATGACACAGATTGGTGTATAATAAAATCCAGAACTTCCAGATTCCCACAGCAAATTTTTTAATATAGATTCAACCATCAATACATCTCATGGCATAAATCTTTTTTTTTATAAATTGCCAATAAGTAGACATAGGTCGATAAATAACAAAAAAGTCATGCTTATTTCATTAGCTTGTTTTCATGAAGTTCAGTACAGTTCAGTTCAGATGCTCAGTCATGTTCGACTCTTTTCGACCCCATGAACCACAGCACGCCAGGCTTCCCTGTCCATCACCAAATCCTAGAGTCCACCCAAACCCATATCCATTGAGTTGGTGATGCCATTCAACCATCTCATCCTCTGTCGTCCCCTTCTCCTCCTGCCCTCAATCTTTCCCAGCATCAGGGACTTTTCCAATGAGTCAGCTCTTCGCATCAGGTGGCCAAAGTATTGGTGTTTCAGCTTCAACATCAGTCCTTTCAGTGACCACCCAGGACTGATCTCCTTTCAGAGGGACTCATTGGATCTCCTTGCAATCCAAGGGACTCTCAAGAGTCTTCTCCAACACCACAGTTCAAAAGCAATTCTTCAGAGCTCAGCTTTCTTTACAGTCCAACTCACATCCATACATGACCACTGGAAAAACCAGAGCCTTGACTAGACAGACCTTTGTTGGCAAAGTAATGTCCCTGCTTTTGAATATGCTGTCTAGGTTGGTCATAACTTTCCTTCCAAGGAGCAAGCATCTTTTAATTTAGTGGCCGCAATCACCATCTGCAGTGATTTTGGAGACCCCCCAAAAAAGTCAGCTACTATTTCCACTGTTTCCCCATCTATTTGTCATGAAGTGATGGGACTGGATGCCATGATCTTAGTTCATGAAGTTATCCTGTGCTAAAAACAACCTCCAAATTCCTAGTGCCTTAAAATTCTTTACAAGGACTGTTTACAAGGTTACTGCAAGTTCAGCTCCACATTGCCTTCATTCTGGAACCTTGGAAATGGCATGGTCCCTCCATGGAAACTGTTTCTCATGTAGCTAAAGGAGAAAAATTGCAGAAACACAATAGATCTTAAAGCCTTTGCTTAGAAGCAGTATTCTAGTCTTTGGTTCAAATATCATAAGTTATTTCTATAGACAAGCGTGATATAAATGGGGTATGGAGCTATAATCTTCTCATAAGGTGGATGGTGATTATCTTGGAACAATCTAACATCATATTTATGGTAAACATGAGATAGGTTGGAACCTGAACTCTTTACTGAAATGCTTGACCTGGACAAATGTCTCCTCAAGTAACCAGTGACAGAGGAACTATAAAAGACTAAAAGTAACTGCCTACATGAGCAGTCTGGGCAAGTATGAACAGTAAGACACAAAAAGGCCACAACGTGACTTCTGAGGTGCCAGGAGAAAAAACGGTGCATGATGCTGTACACACCACCACCAAGGGAACCTGAAGACTGTTGCAGACAAGCCAATTCTGACTTCATGTTGGAACTGTTTCTTTGACTTGCTTTTCATTGCTTTTGTTACTGTAATCATACAGAATGGCCTGCCTCAGAGAATCCCACCCCTCTGCCTAACTGTTAACCTTAAGTGCCTTTGTTCAGAACCAGGTGATGCAGATGGCAGGAAGGAAGAAGTTAACACGTCTTCTGCCAGAGGCTTTGGAGAAGGCAATGGCACCCCACTCCAGTACTCTTGCCTGGAAAATCCCATGGGCGGAAGAGCCTGGTAGTCTGCAGTCCATGGGGTTGCGAAGAGTCGGACGTGACTGAGCTACTTCACTTTCACTTTTCACTTTCATGCATTGGAGAAGGATATGGCAACCCACGCCAGTGTTCTTGCCTGGAGAATCCCAGGGACGGGGGAGCCTGGTAGGCTGCCGTCTATGGGGTCACAGACTCGGATGTGACTGAAGCGACTTAGCAGCAGCAGCTGCCAGAGGCTTCGCATTCTAGGAGTTGTTTGCAAGATTAATGGCCTTTTTACTTTACTTCCTCACCTCCCCTCATCTCTGATCTATAAGGAATCTGGCATCCAGACTCCAATAAGACAGTTATTTTGAGGTGCTAGCCTGCCATCTTCTCGATCAGCTGGCTCCCTGAATAAAGTCTCTTCTTTGCCTCAACACCTCATTTCTCAGATTCATTGGCCTGCTGTGTGGTGAGCAGAGTGGCCTTGGACCCACCAGTCACCCCTACTTTCACCCCACTTAAGGAACCAGCCCGCCCTCCTCAGAGAATGAGCAAGGGAACATGTGACTTGTTTTCACTCCCTCCTGCTGCAGCACCAGTCTCAACAAAAGCCTTGCCTGAATTCCTTGTCTGGCCACTTACCAATTTCTACTGACTAAAGTGTCCAAGAACCATAGATTTCGCAAGAATTCCAAACATCAAGAAGCCTCTGAAGGCCAGAACAGACACAAACTAGAATGTTAATAGAGTGCTTTTTTCACCAAAACTTTCCTTTTCATATCTCCTTTACTTTCTCTCATTTGTTTTCTAAAAAATTGTTTAGTGATGTATAGTTGGTTTGTATGTTGCATAAGTTTCATGGAAAACTGATTCATATATATATATACACACACACAGGCACAAACACATACACACACACACACACACACATATATATACAGAAATGATATATACTATGTATATCTTTATATATCAGTGCTGCTGCTTTTGAGTCACTTCAGTCATGTCTGACTCTGTGCGACCCCATGGACTGCAGCCTACCAGGCTCCCTCGTCCCTGGGATTCTCCAGGCAAGACACTGGAATGGGTTGCCATTTCCTTTTCCAATGCATGAAAGTGAAAAGTGAAAGTGAAGTCACTCAGTTGTGTCCGACCCCTAGAGACCCCATGGACTGCAGCCTACCAGGGTCCTCCATCCATGGGACTTTTCAGGCAAGAGTACAGGGGTGGGGTGCCATTGCCGTCTCCTATATATCAGTATCTGTGTATATACACACACACACACACACACACACATATACCAATAAAAGAATCTGAAAAAAATGTATATATATATATATATATGAGAAAATTAAGTGGGACGGAGAAAGTCAAATATTCTATAATATTACTTTTACGTGGAATCTAAAATTGTGATAGAAACGAACTCATTTACAAAACAGAAACAAACTCACAGAAAAGGAGGGAAGGATAAATTAGGAGTTTGGGATAAACAGATATCTCCTATCATAAAACAGATAAACACAAAGGACCTACTGTATAGCACAGGGAACTATATCCAATATCCTACAACAACTTGTTTATTTTCTTTCTTGAAAACTTTTCCTTTTCTTTAATTCAAATACCAAAACTAGAGAGCTTCTCAAGAGAAAAATTGATATTTGTCAGTTTATATTCCACACAAAAATCCTGAATGGCCTGTTTTAGATGCAAGCATCTAGAACATGAATTCTGGAACAAGAGTGGAGCTAAGTTTTAATAACTGTGTTCAAATGGAGGTGGTGGAAGTGGGAATCTGAAGTACTTCCCAGAAGAAAGAAATTAGAGGCAAAATGCTTAACAGATATTTGACAAGAATTATTAAAAGGATAAAAACTTAGTTTGTAAGTTTATTCATCCTGGGCTCTTTTTCAAAAACATATGTTTCATTTCTTTATGAAACAACACACCAGTCTGCCTTAATCAGTGACATAAGGAAAATACAAATGAGCACTGAAAGAAAGACAACATCCAATGAAAGAAAAATAAACAACAAAAAAGAAGGCAAAATTTAAATTTTAGTTTCTAATGAAGTAGCACTAATGGACAAAGATCTTAATTTGAAGAAAAATTAATAAGTTTTCAAGGGAGATCAACCCAAGGGAAAAAAAAAAGATACCCTGAAACTGAAACACATGACAGTTAATACTCAATTACCCAATAAGTGTATCTAAAAGAATCTGCTTACTGGAAAAAGAACTACAGGTCTAGCCGATAAAGGGGAGGGTAAAGAATCCTCCAGCCAATGCACAGACGCAACAAATGCAGGCTTAGTCCCTGGTTCGGGAAGATCTCCAGCACAAGGAAATGGCAACCTACTCCAGTATTCTTGCCTGGGAAATCCCATGGACAGCCTGGAGGGCTATATAGTCCTTGGGGGCGCAAAGAGTCACACAAATGAGCATACACACACACCTCAATAAAGAGGGAAATTACTGGTAAAATGCACATCAAAAATAAATATTTGATCAAATTGATAGAATAAATTATGATATGGAGCACAGAGAAGTGAGACTCAGGATGAAAACATAGATTCCCCACAGAAGAAAAAAATGTGTAGGGGCTGAAATTAAAATGAAAAATTAAGGCACTTGGGCTATATCAAGGGGTATTATTGTAATACACACATACAAACTTGCACTCACCCACACATGGACAAAATTAATATGGACGGCATCAAATTTCAAAAAATTATATAAAAGAAATATGACACGAATTCAACACATTGACAAAACGCTATTCAATTATGAGAACAGAAGATATCTGCAGGTAGGCGATTCAGCCTTTTCCACATCTCATCTGAAGAAAATAATCTGAAACTATTCTAACTAAACAATACCTGAGTCAGCATAAAGCTGCAATAAAAAGAAAAAAGTAAAATTGAAGCTTTGAAAAAAGCTGGAAAATGCAATGTGATAAGGCCCACATGGGGTCTCATTGATAAGATGGCTTGTTATGTCAACCTTGCAAACAAAGAACAAAATCACAGTGATCTGTGAGACTGACCAAATTGCCCAAATGGCATCCTGTTATCTCATTGGTGCCCATCATCTCAAAGATGCAAGACCACCAGATTCCAGACCTCCGGCTGCATGACCATCCCTTCAGAGAATTGTTCATTGGTGGGGTATAAGTAGGACTCCGTCAGAAAGGGAGGACGCTGGTTCTCTTTAAGAACCAGTCACCCTCTCTTTTCCCTCTAATAAATTTCCCTTTTCTTGCCTGACTGTCTGGCTCGCTCTCGTTTTCTCTGCACTCACCTTAGACAATGCTGTTGTTGAAGAAACTGAAAGCAGTGTATTTACATCTTAAATGGAAAAAGAATTATAAAAAATATTATAGGATGTTATGCTATCACTTCAGGATCTGAGAGACACAAAAGAGGAAGGTGAGAATCTATGAGAGAAAATATGAACAAAATGATTACCTGAAAATTTTGTTGTATAGCAATGAATCCCAAAAACAAAGGAAGAAAACAATCAATAGTCTATGTGGCATATTTGCAACATATAGAAGCGATAAAGTGTTAATATTTACAGAAAACAAAATTTCCCACAGATTGATCATGGAAAAAGAAACAGAAAAAGAGAAAGATAAAGACATAGAAAATAAATGAAAACCAATTTCTCCCCCAAACAGCTTAGCATAAGCCAGTTAATGAGAATGGTCAGCAAACACTGGGAAAGATACTGTCACTAATAACCAGAGAAGTGCATATTAAAACAACAATAAAATAGCATTTGTTATCCACTAATTAACAAAAATGAGTGAAGATACCCATTTTGTTCAGAATGTACAAAGCAGAAATGCTTTTAAATTATCATCATGAGTAAAACTTGGTTATAAGTGTTTTGAAGAAAAAACTGTTAGTATATAGCAGTTGAGAATTTTCTTATTTATAATCATAATCCCTCAGTTTCACTGGGACCTGGGAAGTCATTGCCAGGGATGTCTACAAGAGAGCTGTTCTTGCTGTAAATAAGGGAGGATAAATAATTTATGAGATAAAGAAATTTGATGACTACATTTGCATTTTAAAAAACAAACTTCTTTTGCACACATCAATATGAATAAATCTCAACAAGTGAAATTAGGCAAAATGTTGCATGACAGTTCAGTTCAGTTCAATCTTAGTTTTCTGAATGTTGAGCTTTAAGCCAACTTTTTCACTCTCCCCTTTCACTTTCATCAAGAGGCTCTTTAGTTCTTCTTCACTTTCTGCCGTAAAGGATGACAAACAACCACAAAACCACATACAATAAAACAGTTAAGTATCTATTGCTCACACTTTTATGTGCCAGTAGCCATGACAACTCTGCTAACTGTGGCCAGGCTTGCTCAGTGGTATAGGATTCAGCTGAATATTGGATGATGTAGGGATAAATAATGCACTGTGGCTGTGATCCATATGTCTTTAACCTTCCAGCAAGCTAAGCTCAAGCATATTCTCATGGGGATGACAGGTAAGCAAGATGGAAAGTAGAAAAGCAGGAGAGCTTTTTTAAGCCTTTGTTGACATCAAGCCAGTCAACATCACTCTGCCCAAAATAAGTGGCATAGCCCCAAACTTGGCTAGTAATTTGCCAGGCACTAAGGTAAAATGAAGATGTGGAGTCTGTCATTCAAAAGTATTGAGAACCTCAGGACAGCATCAGTAGAGCATGAATCCAAGCACAAGGCCCTTCTAACCTTGGGCTCTTCACACCCATCATGTTGGCCTTGGGTAGATAAACTCAGACCCACAAGACTGAGTGTGAGGCGGACGTTGAGTTATACACACTCCACTTCTTGATGAGAGGAAATCAAAGTTATATGGCAAAGAGTGAAGATACAGGGAAGATAAAAAAAAATTGGTGTCACTTTCATGTCTCATCATATAAAGGAGCACCCTTACCTAGCCTTCTGAACCATGAGTGCATGTGTGTTAAATTGTTTCAGTCATGTACGACTCTGGAACCCTATGGGACTGTAGCCTGCCAGGCTGCTTTGTCTATGGGACTCTCCAGGGAAGAACACTGGCATGGGTTACCAGGCCTTCCTCCAGGGGATCTCCCCAACCCAGGGATCAAACCTACTTCTCTTATGTCTCCTGCATTGGCATGCAGGTTCTTTACTACTAGCACCACCTGGGAAGCTCTTTCTGAACCATAAAGAACTGTTTAAGGGACTATACAATACTGTGCTGTTTATATCTATTTAAACAAATCATCAGAACATGATTTTTATTGATCTTTAGACATGGATGAAAGATGCTTAAAATGTGGCAGAAGAATATGTATCAATATCATAATTGCAATTAGCACTGAGGATTGAGAGTGCTGAAGAGGTCTGTGCATGGGAATAAAAGATTTCACTATTGTGGCCATACACACTTTCTTTTTCTGTCTCTTGTTCCATGATCAATCTGTGGGAAATTTTGTTTTCTGTAGATATTAACACTTTATCACTTCTCTGTGTTGCAAATATACCACATAGACTATTGATTGTTTTCTTCCTTTGTTTTGGGGATTCATTGCTATACAACAAAATTTTCAGGTAATCATTGTGTTCATATTTTCTCTCATAGATTCTCACCTTCCTCTTTGTGACCCTGTGGACTGTAGCCCACAAGATTCTTCTATCCATGGGATTATCTGGGCAACAATATCGAAGTGGGTTTCCATTTCCTCCTCCAGAGGACCTTCCCGACCCAGGGATCAAACCAGTGTCTCCTCTGTCTCCTGAGTTGGCAGGTGATTACCACTGAGCCACCTGGGAAGCCCCTTATTTCCTTGTTGTGGTCAATTTTGTTGAGTGACACTGCATATTCTTCAGAAGTATGAGAAACATTCTTCGGAAGCATTATTTACAGTGGAGACAGAGCATAAGTACATATTGATTACAAAAGCTTTATCTATTTCTGGGGATACTGACAAATCTGGTTGTTTCTGATTCTTAGCTAAGACAAGACCCTAACGCTCCATTTAGGGTTCAAAACTCCCCTGGTCAAGTTTAGTTCTGTTGTTTTTCCCCAACTAGTTCAATAAGGCTGGCTTGGCTTCTTAAAACTTCACTGAAAACTTTGTAAGGAGTTCTCCCAAAGCCAAGATTCCTTCTATAAATCTTGTGATTTTTAGCCAGAGACTCAACATATTCCCAGAGCAGAGAGATTGGGTTCATGTGGAACACTAGCTCATTGGGGATGCTTCACGGATTCTTGATATTTGCTTGAATTCTTTCTCTTGCTGCAATATAGGTTGTATCATTAAATAAAAACCTCCTACGAGACGTCCATAGAATCGAGTGAGTCAAAACAAAGAGCAGAAAGAAAAACAATACATAAGCTTCATTTGGTTCAATTTATTCATTGACAGAATGCTTATTTTTGTTGTTCAAATGTTTCTTCTTAAAAATTTTATGATTGGGTTAGAGGGAGGGGAGGGGAGGGGAGGGAGGAGGGTGGAGGGTTCAGGATGGGGAACGCGGGTATACCTGTGGCGGATTCATTTCGATATTTGGCAAAACTAATACAATATTGTAAAGTTTAAAATAAAATAAAATTAAAAAAAAAGAAAATCAACATTTCTAAACAAGAATAAACTGTTTTCTCTAAATCTGAAAAAAAAATTTATGATTGGCCGATCAACATTTGAGATAACCATTTACATATCTCTCTATGGAAATGGATTTGAAAATCTCTCCTTGTCATGCTATTGGTTTTCATGTTATATATGCTGAGAATGTTTTATTAAATTCATACAAATTTGGAATTTTTATCTGTTTCATGTGAACTGAATATTTTAAAGTAATGACACTTTCTTATGTTGGGTATGTGTGTCTGTGTGCATGTGTGTGTACCAAATGCTCTTTTTCCTGCTATTATCATGGGTCCTCATGTTTTCTTTGGTAGCATTTCCCAGTGTATGTTCATTATACTCTCTTAAACATTTCAGCATCTCAAGATATTCATTGGAGGGGGGCGGTAATAGCTTTTATGAATACACAATTGCTGGTGTTTCTTGGTGCCACAAAGTGAGCCAGTCAGAAGTTGATGTATGGCAAAACCAATACAATATTGTAAAGTAATTAGCCTCCAATTAAAATAAATTAAAAAAAAGAAGTAGACCATTCAGTCTATAAAACTTGCCCCAGTGTCTAACATAATTTTTCAGTTGACAATTGTAGATGTTCCTCTCAGAACTTGCTACTGGGATTTCTAATTGTTGGATTCTTATCCCATCCCTGTGCTTCTTTACAATATTTCTTTCTTCTTGAAAACAAAGTGTCCTATCCAAAGTTGCTAACTCTTATTAAAACAGAAGTAAAAACCAGAAAAAGACTGACAACTAACAAAATGATTCCAATAGTCAACATGCAGAAAGGCATCTCTTGTTAAAGCTTAACCAAAAAATACCTGTTCGAAGTGAAGCATTCATTTAGGATGTTCACAAGAGCAGAAGAGGAGAAGCCTGAAGAGGAGACATGGAGAGGCCTCAGGAAGATAGGCATCACTATTTTTGTGAATGCGAGTCAAATATAATACAACTTTTCTGGTAGACCTTTTCAATATTTATCAATTTTTTTTTTCTACACTGGCTAGCCTGTTGATCCTACCAAGATGACTATTCAAGAAGGTTTATGAAACTATCTGCTATCCTTAGTCGCTCAGTTGTGTCCAAGTCTTTGCAATCCCCTGGACTCTAGCCTGCCAGACACTTCTGTCCATAGGAATTTTCCAGGCATGAATACTAGAGTGGGTTGCCATGCCTTTCTCCAGGGGATCTTCCTAACCTAGGGATCGAACCCAGGTCTCCAGTATTGGAGGCAGATTCTTTACTGTCTAGCCACCAAGGAAGCCCATGAAACTATCTACATGTCTAAAATGTGTTACACTATGTTACATATAAGATATCCAACAGTTAGGGAAAATAATGTCAGAGCTATATTATCATAAAAACAATCCTAACTCTACCCATAAGAGATAAAGCCAATTACAATTCTCATACATGCTCATTAAAAATATACGTGCACTGTGTATGCATGTCTCTAAAACTTCAGTCTCCTTCAAACTTACTGTCTTTAGAAAATGAGGTGGCCATTCACCTTCTTAACAAGTCTCTGTACTGTCTACATTTCATTTTACAATGTACATAATGCACGTTTTACTATGTTAATCGAATAAAAAATAACATTACAAAGATTTATATATGCACGTGTGTGTAAATACAGGCATGAAGATATTATTTATATATTGTCATTTTAAAATCATGCTACAACATAAATATTGGTATGGCCTCTCTTACATAGAAGGCATTTTTAAATGTACATCTTTTATAGAAAACAATCTGGTAGACTGTAGATGCCTTTTTGTGTGACAAGAACTCAAGGCATCTTTTCCCTCTGAGTCTATTACATAACGTTCATCTATTACTTGAGAAATGAAAACAATAACACTGTCATTAGAACACAAAATTTCAACAAGGGATATGCATGCATTGATTTGGGTCTTGCACTCCAGTAAAAAAAAAAACAAAACAAAAAACAAAACATATTTTTAAAGTTATTTCTTAATTACATGAGTTTTTGAAATTCCACTGTCAATATCTGTCCCAGTCTTCTGTGGCACTGTAATTTGTAGAAGTGACATTTGAGTCTGCAGTAAGGAAGAGAGGAGTGAGCAACCCCAGTCCAGCATTCATTCTTATTTGTCCTTTCCTATCACATCACTTGTGGATCTTCCAAGCCCCAGTGGGCGTGCACACACACACACATACATGCACACATACCCCCAAAATCATACTGTGTAGGGTTTTAAGAAGAGGTCCCCAGGACCCCATCCAGGATCCTCTCCCTACCCCCACCCCACCCCATCTCCCTGGAAGACCTGTGTCCCCGTCAACTATCCCAGTCCTGCTCTGAGCCCTCCGACCAGTGGGCCTGGCAGAACCCTGAAACTGGGCAGGACTCCAACCAAACCCGGGCTCCCTCAGCCCGACCTGGGCTTCTGGGACCAGGAGGGCAATGCCCTCCACTCACGCCAAGGGACACTGTGACGATGGGCCCCCCTCCTATCCGGCAGGGTCCTCACTTACCATGGCCCACGGAGGCCAGCCGGCCCAGCCCTGTGAGGAGTAGCAGGAGAGATAACATTGCGTGACCGGCCTCGCCTCAGGGAAGGCGGTTGACTGAAAATGACTCTCGGGGTTCACCAAGCGCGGGGAGGGGAGATTGGGAGCAGGACCTGGGAGGGGCGGGGCTGGCTCTGAGGGGCGGGGCTGAGGCAGAGGGGCGGGATGAAACTAGGGGGCAGGGCGGGAGTGAAAAGAGGAGGGGAGGGGCTGAGGCGGGGTGAGACTGGAGGGCGGGACAGGAGAGGGGAGGAGCATGCCTCAGGGGCTGGCCTCGGGCAAGCTGGGAAGGCAGGTGGAGAAGGCAGGTCTGTTGGCGGGTTGAATGCAGTGAGGGATGGAAGTGCAGCTGTGCATTGGGCCTCTCCCCAGCTTGGGAATCAGGATTTGCAGCCCACTGGAGGGGTCCACCAGCGGCTAGGTGTATTTGGGAGTCACAAGGAGACTTTTTTGAACTGTGGTGTTGGAGAAGACTCTTGAGAGTCCCTTGGACTGCAAGGAGATCCAACCAGTCCATTCTAAAGGAAGTCAGTCCTGAATATTCATTGGAAGGACCGATGCTAAAGCTGAAACTCCAATACTTTGGCCACCTGATGAGAAGAACTGACTCCTTGGAAAAGACCTTGATGCTGAGAAAGATTGAAGGCAGGAGGACAAGGGGACAACAGAGAATGAGATGGCTGGATAGCATCACCGACTCGATGGACATGAGTTTGAGTAAACTCCGGGAGTTGGTGATGGACAGGGAGGCCTGGCATGCTGCAGTCCATGGGGTCGCAAAGAGTTGGACACGACTGAGCAACTGAACTGAACTGAAGGAAGACTTCTTCCTGCCCAAGTGCACTTTATTTTCAAAAATTTGACATTTTAAGTGTATTTAGGGATAGCATAAGGGTTACAAAACACTTTCTCCTCTTCATGTAAGCATTTTGTTGGTGAAGAGCTTAGCTATATTAGTAGTCCATGTCATAGTGTTCTGGTACAATGGCTGAATGACTAGGGAAAGAAAAAGAAAATACAAATTTATAATCTGTTTAGTAGTAGACAGTTTCATACTTTAACTATATCTACTGTCAGATTTCTCTTTTAAGTCTCAGATCAAAACAGGCACTCAAAGGAACAACGAGAGTGAAAAATAAAGAATCAACAGATTCCAGTTGTACAAATTACATTTAGAAAAGGCAGAGGAGCCAGAGATAAAATTGCCAACATCTGTTGTATCATAGAAAAAGCAAGAGAATTCCAGGAAAACATCTACTTCTGCTTCATTGACTACCCTAAATCCTTTGACTGTGTGGATCACAACAAACTGTGGAAATTCTTAAACAGATGGGAATACTAGGCCACTTTACCTGCCTCCTGAGAAACCTGTATGCAGGTCAAGAAGCAACAGTTAGAAATGGACATGGAACAACAGACTGATTCAAAATTGGGAAAGGAGTATGTCAAAGCTGTATATTGTCACCCTGCTTATTTAACTTATATGCAGAGTACATCATGAGAAATACCAGGCTGGATGAATCAAAGCTGGAATCAAGATTGCTGGGAGAAATATCAATAACCTCAGATATGCAGATAACACCACCCTTATGGCAGGAAGCAAAGAAGAACTAAAGAGCCTCTTGATTAGGGTGAAAGAGGAAAGTATAAAAGCTGACTTAGAACTCAACGTTCAAAAAACTAAGATTATGGCAGCCAGCCCCATTACTTCTTGCCAAATAGATGGGAAAAGTCTGGAAAAAGTGGCAGATTTTATTTTCTTGGGCTCCAAAATCACTGCAGACAGAGACTGCAGCCACAAAATTATAAAAAGCTTTCTCCTTGGAAGGAAAGCTATGAGAAACCTAGACAGCATATTAAAAAGCAGAGACATCACTTTGCTGACAAAGTTCATATAATCAAAACTATGTTTTTTCCAGTAGTCATGTACGGATGTGAGAGTTGGACCATAAAGAAGGCTGTTTTGTGCAGTCACTCAGTCGTGTCCACCTCTTTGTGACGCCATGGACTGCAGCACACCAGGCTTCCCTGTCTTTCACCATCTCCTGGAGCTTGCTCAAACTCATGTCCATTGAGCCAGTGATGCCATCCAACCATCTCATCCTCTGTCATCCCCTTCTCCTCCTGCCTTCAATCTTTCCCAGCATCAGGGTCTTTTCTAATGAGTCAGCTCTTCACATCAAGTGGCCAAAGTATTGGAGCTTCAGCTTCAGCATCAGTCTAAAGAGGGCTGAGCACTGAAGAATTGATACTTTTGAAATGTGGTTCTGTAGAAGACTCTTAAGAGTCCCTTGGATTACAAGGAGATCAAACCAATCAATTCTAAAGGAAATTAACCCTGAATATTCAATGGAAGGACTGATGCTGAAGCTGAAGCTCCAATGCTTTGGCCACGTGATAGGAAGAGTGGACCATTGGAGAAGACACTGATGCTGGAAAGATTTAGGGCAGGAGGATAAGAAAGCAACAGAGGATGAGATGGTTGGATGGCATCATCAGCTCAGTGGACATGAGCTTGAGCAAACTCTGGGATATGGTGAAGGACAGGGAAACCCGGCATACTGCAGTCCATGGGGTCACAAACAGTAGGAAACAACTTAGTGACCGAACAACAACAATTGTATGTATTTATATATGAATACATATTTATATGTGTAAATATATAGCTTTACATTTATTACTTTACTGCTGGTTTATCATTTAAGTATGAGGCAAAATAACTACAGCTATGAAATGATTGAAAATAATAAAAATTCGTTTATTTAGTTTTGTATACTTTTGGTTCTTTGAAAAATCCATGGTTTAGAAAGACTAAAGTGAAAGGCTAAATAGAATATTTCCAGTCACTATAGAGTAAAGAATATGCCTGCCAATGCAGGAGATGTGGGTTCGATCCCTGGGTCAGGAAGATCCCCTGGAGAAGGAAATGGCTACCCACTTCATTATTTTTCCCTGAGAAATCCTATGGACAGAAGTGCCTAGTGGGCCACAGTCCATGGGGTTGCAAAAGAGTCAGACATGACATAGCTTATTTAATCTGTGGCATGTGGAAAAGATAACACATCTTTCCTTTAGGCAAACTTATTTGCAAATGTGGATAAAAAGAATCACATTTCAGTATTTGAAACTTGGAAAAAGATACATAGCAGGAAAAAAAAAACTTTACCCTATAAATAAGAAGATTCACTTAATATTAAAAAGAAAATAAGAAATATCTAATTTCCTTCATTCAAAATTAGACCTACATATATATGTTCAAGATTTTCAATGAAGGTGCAAAGGCATTTTAATGAATATAGTTCTTTCAACAAATGATACTGGACTATTTGGCATACATTTGCAAAAATACAAACTTTATCACATATGTCATACTTTCAAATTTTACTTCAAATTTTGCACAAAAACTGCCTCAAAATGAATCATAGGTCTAAATATGCATTGCAAAGCTATAAATCTTCAAGAGAAAACCTGAGTGACCTTGGGTTTGGTGGTAAGTTTTTAAAGCATAATCCAAGACGGAAAACAATGATAAAATTTAAAAATGTTTCCTCAGCAAAATATACTGTGATTTGAATGAAAATATGACACATATCTGAAGAAAAAAACCCTCAATTTTTATCTGATAAAAGGAGAAGAGGGCAGCAGAGGATGAGATGGTTAGATAGCATCACTAACTCAATGGAAATGAATTTCAGCAAACTCCAGGAGTTAGTGGGGAACAGAGGAAACCAGGTTTTGCTACAGTTTGCTACAGTTGGTTTGCTACAGTTCACAGGGTTGCAAAAATTCAGACCATCCGGCTACAACAAATATGTGATAAAGGACTTATCTGCAGGATATCTAAGGACAATTGTGTGTATACATGTGTTGTACACATATATCAGACTCATATATCTGTCTGTTGTGAGGTTCTAGAAGCAATGAAACCCAAATAGCAAGGAGCAAACCTAGCATCTAGGTCTATAATATTGTTTTCCAATAAAAGAAACCAACAATCCTTGTAGAAAAGGCTGCTTCTAGGGCTGTGACAAGGAATATACAAGATAATTCTGAAACACCCTTTATAGAGCCTGAAAGTGAAGAACTACTCAAAACCAAAAACATACGGGGCACATTTAGCTGCCTTTTTTTTTTTTTTTTTATAGATTTAAGTATAAAAAGAGAGAAAAATAATCTAACAGGTGTTTTCATGTTCTCAGGAAATACCTGACAAACACTACTTCCTCCAAGTTATCAAGATTGATATTATCAGTTCATAGCATTTGTCTTTGATGTGATGTGATGAGAATGATGTTCCAGCTCTGTGAACTTATTACCTAAACCCACAGCCCTAGCCTAATGCATGATGGAAATAAATATATGGCTATAAGATAAAACAATTTTTCCCATCTGGTAAAAATTATGTATTCAAAAGCTCCAGTATATACTTATAGAATAAACAAAGATGGAAGGCTTAATGGTACACATCCCAGGTCTGGTGGGAGAGTTTGTAAAGGAACAGTCATTAAGGCTGGGACAGCATGAATTTTTAGATATGGAGCTGTATTCAGCATGTACATTACACAGGTTCCCTCAACAACATTACCTGTCAAGGCTTTCTTTGAATTCTCTTTTTTTCTTTTCCTCTGTAAAGTCTCATGATGGCCGATTGAGTCACTTTCTCTTTTAGTGAATATGATCCAACATTTCCCTAAATGATATACATGTGGTGTGTGTATAATTGAGTATGTCTTCATAAAATGGGCTTCCCTGGTGGCTCAGATGGTAAAGAATCTGCCTGCAATGTGGGGGATCTGGGTACAATCCCTGGGTCAGGAAGGTCCCCTGGAGGAGGGCATGGCAACCGACCCCAGTATTCTTGCCTGGAGAATCCTATGGACAGAGGAGCCTGGCAGACTACAGCCCACAGGGTCACAAAGAGTCAGACAGGACTGAGCGACTAAGCACAACACACAATAATAGTTTTCAAAGAAAATGTCACTTTGAGGCTAAAATCCTCATTCATGCTGTCACATATTGGGATTAATATACAGGTTTCTTGCCTTCAATGAGTTAAAGAGTTAGGTCATCAGAAAGGAAGACGGACAAAATTAAGAATATCATGCACAGGTTTATAAGAAACAGTGCCTGATTTCAGAGGAATTCTGCAGAGATTTTTTTAACGACATTTGAGACTACTAAAGAGATAAAAATATTTTGAGGTTCAAGGATTTATTAATGACATTTTTAATATAAATTCTAAATTGGATAAAAAGGATTTCTCTGAAGGAAACAAACACTGCTACTTAATTTAGATCTACTTAGAAACTTAAAATGATATACCAAATATAGTTTTCTCATATTAAGTCCCTACTACACTGTGGAATATTCATCAGGAAAACAGTTCTAGAGCAGTCAAAATTTTGATTTGTCTTAATATGCTAATAATGAACTATTGGGAAAACAATGGATAAAAGGACATTTGTTTAGATTTTAAAATAGCACACATTTCATAACAAATATTATATAATTATGAATTTATGACACTGGTTAATGACTAGCACAATTTGAGATACTAAATTATTTGCAAAATCTTACTTACCCCTCATATTCCACACTCTCTTTGTTGCATGATTTTCTCATTTCATTTCGCTTCATGATCATAATGGTGAAAATTATGAAAAAGGGCAGAAAAATGTAGAAACTTAAAATAAGCCAGTTCTGATGTGTATTGTAGCCTTTTTTAGTAAACGTTGTATCTGGAAGTGAAACACAGAAATAAGTGGATATTCACTGAATGTTTGAATAAATTTCTATTTATCTCACTTTAATCATATGCATCCTGGAGGAGGGAATGGCAACTCACTGCAGTATTCTTGCGTGGAAAATTCCATGGACAGAGGAACCTGGCGGGCTTAAGTCCATGGGGTTGCAAAGAGTTGGACAGCAATCATATGCATACACGTAAAATCATATACATAATTGAAAGTTTAAGACCTTGCAAACTGTCATATATGAGAAAATAAAAGGGCATTTAAGCTCATACCCAAAACAATTGAATATTTTTCATAGGCTTACTCAGTTCAGTCAGTTCATTCACTCAGTTGTGTCCACTCTTTGCGACCCCATGGACTGCATCATACCAGGCCTCCCTGTCCATCAACATCTCCTGGAGCTTGCTCAAACTCATATCCATCGAGTCAGTGATGCCATCCAACCATCTCATCCTCTGTTGTCCGCTTCTCCTCCCGCCTTCTATCTTTCCCAGCATCAGGGTTTTTTCCCAATTAGTCAGTTCTTCGCATCAGGTGACCAAAGTATTGGAGGCTTACTAGTCATCTTTTATGCATATTTTTAAAATATTATGATACTGTATTTGCAGTTTGAAGTCTGTTTACTACACTCATCTTATTTATTTATTTTAAAGGTGGCATATTAGTAGGGGTTAAGTTAAAAATTTAGCAATATGCTGTGAAAAGCCCCCATCCACTACCTTGCCAAGTCACATAGTTTTGCTCCTGAAAGGAAACCATTTTTAAATGACTATGTTTCTCCATCCAGTATTTATATTTTATACATGTGAATAAAATCCATTTCTATACCCATACTTGTGTCTGTATCTACCTATACGTAATGTGTGTGTGGTGTGTATTTTTTTCCCTCTTGTTGACAGTCAACAATATAGTATGCCCTTTTGCTGTCTTAAAAAATTCAAATATTACACAATTCCCAAAAGTACATATGGAGAAGGCAATGACACCCCACTCCAGTACTCTTGCCTGGAAAATCCAATGGACAGAGGAGCCTGGAAGGCTGCAGTCCATGGGGTCGCTGAGGGTCGGACATGACTGAGCGACTTCACTTTCACTTTTCACTTTCATGCATTGGAGAAGGAAATGGCAACCCACTCCAGTGATCTTGCCTGGAGGATCCCAGGGACGGCGGAGCCTGGTGGGCTGCGGTCTATGGGGTTCACAGAGTCGGACGCGACTGAAGTGACTTAGCAGCAGCAGCAGCAAAAGTACACAATAAATAAATATATTGGCAAATAATTAGAAAAATAATCCAGATCTCAAGACATACTCTGCTAGAATCTCAAAAGCACACACCAGGAAATTTTCTAATCATAATTCTGTTTTCCAATTAAAATAAATAAATTTATATTTTAAAAAAAAAAAACAAACAAAAAAAGATATTGCTTTTCTCCATTACTATTTAGTTAGTAGATTTTTTACAGAAATGTAACAATACTAACAGACATGCATTCACGTCATCATTTTATAGCTCAGAGAATTTTCTAAATTGAACACATCTATGTAACCAGCACCAAATCCAGGAAAAGTAATATTACCAGCATCTCACTACCTCTAATCTACTTTCTTTCAGCCACCATCCATGGAAAATCACTAATCCATGGATCATTTTTGACAGATTATAACGGAGAAGGAAATGGCAACCCACTCCAGTGTTCTTGCTTGGAGAGTCCCAGGGACGGGGGAGCCTGGTGGACTGCCAACTATGGGGTTGCACAGAGTCGGACACGACTGAAGCAACTTAGCAGCAGCAGCAAACTTTATATAGAGTTATGTTGTATGTATTTATATCCTATCTGATTTTTCAGCTCATTATTACCTTATTTGGGGATTTGGCCAAATTATTGTTTATAATTGTAAAATATTCATTCTCATCACTGCATAAAATATCTTTATATAGAAATAACAGCTATAAATACATTGTTTCTTATGAGCATTTGGGTAACTTGAAATTATGAGTGTTATGAATAGTGCTGCTATGAGTATTATACTACACATTTCTTAGTCAATGTATGTATGCATATCTCACAGGTATATGCCCTTGGGAATGTGATGCTTACTTATAGTGTGTGCCTAAACTGAGCATTTGTCGGAGAAGGAAATGGCAACCCACTCCAGTGTTCTTGCCTGGAGAATCCCAGGATGGGGGAGCCTGGTGGGCTGCTGTCTATGGGGTCGCACAGAGTCGGACACGACTGAAGCGACTTAGCAGCAGCAAACCAAACATTTGTAACTTTTCCAGTGGTTTTCCTAAGTGGTTGTAGGAATTACATTCACACTAGCAATGAATGAGAGTCTTGGTATAGCTTGTATTTTCCTTCTTTTATTATATAGTTATTCTTGTGAAGAACTGACTCATTTGAAAAGACCCTGATGTTGGGAAAGATTGAAGGCAGGAGGAGAAGTGGACAAGAGTATGAGATGGTTGGATGGCATCACCGACTCAATGGACATGATTTTGAGTAAACTCTAGGAGTTGGTGATGGACAGGGAGGCCTGGTGTGCTGCAATTCATAGGGTCACAAAGAGTCGGACACTACTCAGCAACTGAACTGAACTGAACTGATTCTTCGTATATGATGAAATGTGAACACTATAACTGTACAATGGATACGATAGAGCAAATGAGGCATGCACTTAAAAGATTATTTTTTGTTTTGGTTGTTATGGATTTTCTTCAATTAATGTAAAATTCTTATCAGTATTGGTAGGGAAAATAAGTTTAATGTCTGAGATTTGACAACAAAATAGTGTGACTCTTGTATTTGATGTCATTTAAATTTTGTGATTTTTTAAACAGATTTACTGTTATTTTAGATGCAAATACATGAATCTATTTGAGATGTATATTATATGTTGTATATATATATATATGTTCATATCTATAAAACCACCACATCAGTCAAAAGACAGTTGACTCCTGAACGTTGCAGGGTTGGGGGATCCACTCCAAGCAGTCTAAACACTCATGTTTAACTTTAGCGTTGGTCCTCCATATCTGAGGTCTCTCTGCAGTGCAGGTTCCACCATATCTGCAGCTGCTCGCCCATGGATTTAGTCTACTTCTGATGCTACACTACTGTGGTATTTATTGAAATAAAATCTGTGTACAAGTGGATGCACTTGTTGTTCAGTCGCCAAGTTGTGTCTGAGTCTTTGCAACCTCATGGACTGCAGCATGCGAGACATCCCTGTTAATGCACAGAGAAGTTCAAATCCATGTAGTCCAAGGCTCAACTGGAGTGAATACATCCATCACCCACAAGTTTCTTCTTGCCCATATAATGCTGCTTTGCTGCCACTCCCAACACAAGCAACCAAATCAGCATTCTCTATTAGTTTAGGTGTTCTACAATTTAATATAAATAAAGTCACACAGTCTGTATTCATTTTAATCTTGCTTTTTTCACACAGCAGAAATGTTGACATCCATCCACATTGGTATTTTTAACAGTGGCTCTTTCCTTTTTATTGTTCAATAGTATGCTGTTTTTTGAATATACCACACGTTGTTGATCCATCACCTGTTGATTTGTCTTTGGGTTGTTTTCAAATCGTATCTATTACATGTAAAGCTGTTATGAACGTTTGTGTACAAAGTTTTGTAGGGGTGAAGGCATTCTATTCTCTTGGTTAAGCAGTAAAGTGACTGCATTACATGATAGGTGAAAGAAGCTAAGGGCTTCCCTGGAGCCTCAGTGATAAATTCACCTGCCAGTGCAGGAGACACGGGTTCCAGCCCTGATCCAGGAAGATCCCATATGCCAAGGAACAACTAAGCCCATGTGCTCTAGAGCTGGGGAGCCGCAACTACTGAGGCCCTCAGGCCCTAGAGCCTGTGCTCTGCAGCGAGAAGTCACTGCAGTGAGAAGCCCTCACGCCACAACTACTGAGCAGCCCCTGCTCACTCCGACTAGAAAAACCCCGTGCAGCAACGAAGACCCAGCACGGTCAAAGATAAATAATAAATAAATACGATTCTTTTAAGAAGAAGCTGAAACTGTACACTTTTACATTTCAACAGTAGTGTATGAGACACTATCCTCCCATTTTGGCAAAACTTCATGTGGTTAGCCTTTAAAATTTAAATAAATTTTAAAAGAATGTAACAGTAATTGTGTAATTATGATTTTAGTGTGCATTTCTTTGATAAACAATGACATTGGACATCTTTACATGTGCTTATCTATCATCTATATATCTTCTTTGATAAAGTATCCATATTTTTCCCATCTTTATTGGGCTGCTTGTTTTCCATTATTAATTGTCAAAGATTATATTGTGAATATAAAATTTGTATATATTCAGAATATAAATACTTTGTTAGTTATATACCTAACTCTAGTTATATACAATTTTGAAGAGCAAAAGCTTTTCATTGTGATGATATCCAAATTTTCACCTTTCCTCCTTAGAATGTGCTTTTGGTATCACATGTTAAAAAAAATAATCATTTAATCCAAAGGCACTTAGGTTTTCTCATATTTTCTCTTCTGGAAGTTTTATACGTTTAGGCTTCACATTTTGGTGTGTGATCCACTTTGAGTGAATTTTTACACGTGATGTACAGAATTATTTTTTTCTGCATGTGAGTATATAATTGTTCCAGCACTTTTTGCTGAAAAAGTTATCCATTATTCACTGATTTGCTTTGCACTTTATGGAAAATTAGTTTTCCATGCATCTGTGGCTCTACTTCCAGTGATTTATTCTGTTCCATTGATCTACATGTCTATGTTAAAATCAATGTTACACTGCATTGATTATTGTAACTTTATAGAAAGTTCTGTAATTGGGTGATGTATTTTCTCTAACATCACTCTGTCTCAAAGTTATTTTGACAACACTAGTCCCTTTGAAATTCTGTATAAAGTTTATAATCAGCTTGTCAATTTCTGCAAATGAACCTGATGGATGACTTGCAACGGAATTTTCCTGAGTGTATAGCTAAATCCGGGGAGAACTGACCTTGTAACAAGTGTTTTCCAAACTCTGAACATAAATGTCTCTTCAGTTACTTAAATTTGAAAATTTATCTCAGCAATGGTTTGAAGTTTTCAGTGTACAAATCATGTACTTTTCCACTGAATTTATTTCTAAGTATTTTGTTTTTTTATGCTGTCATGAATAAAATTGCTTCCTTAATGTCATTGTTGGATTGTCTCTTTTTAGTTTGTAGATATACAATTGTTTTTTGTATATTGATCTCATTTTCTTCCACCTTACTCTTTAGGTTTTGGTGACTCATTAGGATTTTTTCATATAGGATCATATTACTGTACAGAAACACTGATTTTCTTTTTAATCCATATGCTTTGGGGGGAAGGATATACTGACCAAACCCTCTGATATAAGTGGAAGTAATCTGCAGAGGCTTCCCTGGTGCCTCAGTGTAAAGAATCTGCCTGCTAATGAAGGAGACACAGGTTCTATCCCTGGGTGGGGAAGAACCCCTGAAGAAGGAAATGGCAACCCATTCCAGTATTCTTGCCCAGGAAATCTCACAGACAGAGAAGTTTGGTGGGCCACAGTCCATGGGGTCACAAATAGTGGGACACGACTCAGCAACTGACTGGTAAAACAACAACCTATAGCCACAGGTGAATGTATAGCCAGCTAGCCTTCCCTTTCCCCTGCCTTCCTTCCCGGCCACACACTGCTGTTTGTGGACAGAGTCAGGTCCTGCCTTCCATCACTGGTCAATGTTACCGTGTCCACCTGTGAATAGCCCCTGCAGTCATGCACTTGTGTGTTCCCAGCCTGACTCGTCTCTGGCTTCCACTGCATGTTCTGGGGTGAGCGTCCAGCCACAGAAGAGCATATCAACACCCATGGCCCCTGCAGCTGTTTGTCAGATCCAGATCAGGTTCTGCCTCTCTGACTGGCCCGCACCACCATGCCTACTTGTAACCAGCCCCTGCCTTCAGCTCTGAACCTGCACACCCCCAGCAAGACCTGACCTCCAAGACAGTGCACACACCCAGGGGAGGAAGAGAACAGCTATAGGAGAGCATACTCTAGCTGTTTGTTAGATCCAGGTCACAATCGGACTTCTGACAGTGGTGGGCATCACTGTGCCTACCTGGAGCTAGCCTGTCCGATTGTGCACTGGCATGCCCCAGAACTCAATTTCCACACCTCATCACTGATTTCCCTTGTAGTATGCATTCGCAGAAGTAGAGTGTGAAGCAATAGGAAAGCACACTGACATTCAGGGCCATCGGAACAGCCAGTGAGCCAATAGTTGGCTCCAGCCATTGCCACCTACCCCAGCCCTGATCACTACAAACACATCTTCAACTGACATCTGCCACCACCTGGACACCTGCACTTGGGCCCCACAGCCAAGTATATGCATATCACTGTCTCCAGTCACTACCATTGCCTGAACTTGTCCTTAGCTATACTTTTAGACTTTAGGACTATTATCCATTTTGAGTTAATATTTGAAAGTTGTGAGGTCTGTGAGTAGGATAATTCTTTTGCTTATGGGTGTCCAGCTGTTCCACTGAAATGACACAAATACAAGAAAAATTTTACAAATGGATGCATATGAAACAATTTGGGCCATGTAGTCCAATAAGAATAAAATGCTCTCCTCCAATTAAAAATAAATAAATTAATTAAAAAGCAAACTAAAATGTTGATATAGGTAGAAACCAACACAATATCATAAAGCTATTATCCTCCAATAAAAATAAATAAGTTAATTTTTAAAAAAAGAAAACACTCATCAAATACAACTAAAATCTAGGATTTATTTTATTTATTTATTTTTGTTTAATTGCTGTGACTAGGACTTTCAATTTTGTGCTGGATAAAAGTAGTGGGCATAGGCATCCTTGTCTTATTTCTGATCTTAGAGGAAAAGCTTTCAGCTTTTAACTATTGTGTATGATGTGAAGAAACCTGAGTGCTGAAGAGTTGATGCTTTTGAACTATGGTGTTAGAGAAGACTCTTGAGAGTCCCTTGGACTGCAAGGAGATCCAACCAGTCCGTTCTGAAGGCGATCAGCCCTGGGAGTTCTTTGGAAGGAATGATGCTAAAGCTGAAACTCCAGTACTTTGGCCATCTGATGCAAAGAGTTGACTCATTGGAAAAGACTCTGATGCTGGGAGGGATTGGGGGCAGGAAGAGAAGGGGACGACGGAGGATGAGATGGCTGGATGGCATCACTGACTCGATGGACATGAGTCTGAGTGAACTCCGGGAGTTGGTGATGGACAGGGAGGCCTGGCGTGCTGCAATTCATGGGTTCGCAAAGAGTCGGACAAGACTGAGCAACTGAACTGAACTGAACTGAATGATGTTAGTTTTGGGTTTGCCATATGTGGACTCTACCTTGATGAAGTATAGTCACTCTATACCCACACTGTTGACAGTTTTATTTTTTTAAGATTTATTTATCTGTTTTATTTTTGGCTGTGGTGGGTCTTCATTGCTGAGTGCAGGCTTTCCCTAGTTTGTGATGAGCAGTGGCTTCTCTTGGTTGCAGTGTGCGGGTTTCTCACTGAGCTGGCTTCTCTTGTTGTGGAGCTCAGGCTCTAGGGCATATCAATTCAATAGCTGCAGTGGGTGGACTTAGCTGTCCTGTGGCATGTGGAATCCTTCCGGACCAGGGATTGAGCCCATGTCCTCTGCATTGGCAGGTGGATTCTTCCCACAAAGGAAGCCCTATTGAGAGTTTTTATCATAGATGTTGAATCAATGAATAGCAACTTGCCTTCATTCATGGAAACTAGAGAAAGTATAAACTTGTACTTCATCACTCAAAATGTGATTTACTATTATTTCCTAGTAAATACGTATACTTATATTTCGTCATACATTTTTTACATAAATTTCATTCAAAATAAACACCTTATCCTAGACGTGCTTTTTAATAACCTGTAAAGTTTTTAATAACATGGAATGCAAATAATTTGCATGATGTTCACCCATCCATATTTATTTTTTAATTCATGCTATGATGTTTATTAGGGTTTCCCAGGTGGCATTAGTGGTAAAGAACCTGCCTGCCAATGCAGGGTTGGGTTCGATCCCTGGGTTGGGAAGACCCCCTGGAGGAGGAACTGGCAATCCACTCCACTATTCTTGCTTGGAAAATCCCATGAACAGTGGAGCCTGCTGAGCCACAGTCCATAGGCTCACAAAGAGACAGACATGATTGAGGCGACTGAGCACACATGATGTTTATTGAAACTTGAGTACTATATTGTATTTTAGTAACTGAGTTGATTAAAACTGGGTGTCTCTGTGGAAAGCACATTGCAAATGTTATTTAACATTAATTTAATGAAAGCCACTATTCAAAGTAATTCTTTTAGTCACTTGGGAGATCATGAAAGATTTTAGTTAATAGTGTATTTCTTTATTTCATAAAGCATCCTATTTTGATGCTTTATTTTTAAAACATTCTAGAATTTAAAAGTTTAATTTCTACTCACAAGATTTATGATCATATCCATCATCAATACTTCCTCCTGGTGAACCAATGTGTAATTCACAATCTGGAGGTGTATAGTCAGGAATGCAATGACAATTGCCTAAATTATTACATATCTGAAACAGAAAAATGTGTAATTACTATGAATCATGATAGTCTCTGTATGTCATATATACTTACTTTCAAAAGAATAAAATCCCTGATCTTCTAAGTTTGTTGTTGTTCAGTTGCTAAGTTGTTTCCAACTCTTTGCCACCCATGAACTGTAGCACAACAGGCTTCTCTGTCCTTCATTATCTCCCTGAGTTTGCTCAAACTCAGGTCCATTGAATCAGTGATGCCATCCAACCATCTCATCCTGTTGCTCCCTTCTCCTCTTGCCCTCAATATATCCCAGCATCAGGGTCTTCTCCAATGAGTCTGCTCTTCCCATCAGGTGGCCAAAGTATTGGAACATCAGCTTTAGCATCAGTCCTTTCAATGAATGTTCATGGTTTATTTCCTTTAGGATTGACTGGCTTGATCTCCTTGCTGTCCAAGGGACTCTCAAAAGTCTTCTCCAGCACCACAGTTCAAAGGCATCAATTCTTTGGGATTCAGCCTTCTTTATGGTCAACTCTCACATCCATACATGACTACTGGAAAAACCAGAGCTTTGACTATATGGACTTTTGTAGGCAAAGTGATGTCTCTGATTTTTAATATGCTATCTAGATGTGTCATATTTTTTTCCCAAGAAGCATCTTTTAATTTTGTGGTTGCAGTCACTATTCTCAGTGATTGTGCAGTCCAAGAAAATGAAATCTGCCACTGTTTCTACTTTTCCCCCACTGATTTGCCATGAAGTGATGGGACCAGATTGGAGAAGGAAATGGCAACCCACTCCAGTATTCTTGCCTGGAGAATCCCAGGGACGGGGAAGCCTGGTGGGCTGCCGTCTGTGGGGTCGCACAGAGTTGGACACGACTGAAGCGACTTAGCAGCAGATGGGACCAGATGTCATGATCTTCATTTTTTGAATGCTGAGTTTTAAGCCAGCTTTTTCACTCTCCTCTTCCATCCTTATCAAGAGTCTCTTCAGTTCCTCTTTACTTTCTGCCATTAGAGTGCTATCATTTGCATACCTGAGGTTGTTGATAGTTCTCCCAGCAGTCTTGATTCCAGCTTGTGAGTCATCCTGTCCGTCATTTTGCAGGATATGCTCTGCATATAAGTTAAATAAGCAGGATGACAATATACATCTTTGACATACTCCTTTCCCAATTTGGAACCAATCTTTTGCTTCATGTCCAGTTCTGACTGGCCTCTCTTGACCTGCATACAGGTTCTCAGGAGGCAGATAAGGTGGTCTGGTATTCTTATCTCTTTAAGAATATTCCAGTTTGTTGTGATCCACACAGAAAAAGTGTTTAAGATAGTCAGTGAAGCAGAAGTAGATGTTTTTGTTTGTTTGTTTTTTGTTTTTTTCTGGAATTTCCTTGCTTTTTCTATGATCCAATGGATGTTGGCAATTTTACTTCTGGTTCCTCTGCCTTTTCTAAATCCAACTCGTACATCTGGAAGTTCTCGGTTCATGTACTTCTGAAGACGAGCTTGAAGGATTTTGATCATAATCTTGTTAGCATGTGAAGTGAGTGCAATTTTATGGTAATTTGAACATTCTTTGGCATTACCTTTCTTTGGGACTGAAATGAAAACTCACCTTTTCCAGTCCTGTGGCCACTACTGAGTTTCCCAAATTTGCTGGCATATTGAATGCAGCACTTTAACAGTATCATCTTTTAGGATTTGAAATAGCTCAGCTGGAATTCCATCACCTCCATTAGCTTTGTTCATAGGTATGCTTCCTAAGGCTCACTTGACTTCATACTCCAGGATGTCTGGCTCTAGATGAGTGACCACACCATCATGGTTATCCGGAACATTAAGACTTTCTTCTACAGTTCTTCTGTGTATTCTTGCTACCTCTTCTTAATCTCTTCTGCTTCTATCAGGTCCTTGCCATTTCTGTCCTTTACTGTGCTCATCCTTGCATGAAATGTTCCCTTGGTATCACTAATTTTCTTGAAGAGAGCTCTAGTCTTCCTCATTCTATTGTTTTCTTCTATTTCTTTACATTTTCCACCTAAAAAGGCTTTCTCTCCTTGCTGTTCTCTAGAACTCTGCATTCAGTTGGATATATCTTTCCTTTTCTCCTTTTAGGCCATTCAGGAATGACCTAAATCAAATCCCTTATGATTTTACAGGGGAAGGGATGAATAGTTTCAAGGGACTAGATCTGGTAGACAGAATGGCTGCAGAACTATGGACCGAGGTTTGTAACATTGTACAGGAGGTTTTGACCAAAACCATCTCCAAGACAAAGAAATGCAAGAAGGCAAAATGCTTGTCTTCTAAGTTTATTAAAGACTATATATTGATACATAGTGCTTCCCTTGGGCTTGACAGTAAAGAATCTGCCTGTAATGCAGGAGATCCAGGTTTGATCCCTGGTTCAGGAAGATCCTCTGGAGAAGGGAATGGCTACCCACTCCAATATTCCTGCCTGGAGAATTCCATGGACAGAGGAGCCTGGCAACGATACTCCATGGGGCCGCAAAGAGTCGGAAATGACTGAACAACTAACACACAAAAGAGGGCCTTCATCCACTAATTAAGTCCCTCTCCACTGCTAAGCACTTTCTGTTTTACATATATTCACAGATAAACACACATATCCACATCCACAAACATATAAACACTCATTCCCAGGTTTTTGCCAAACAAACATCACTAATGAAAAATTATGAATTTATTCCCATACCTAAAGGTATAAATATAGGGCTAGCACATTTTAAGAAATAGACATTTATGGTTATTTCCTATCATTATATTGGAGACATTGTGTTTTGTCCATGTATGCTGATAATGACAAATTTGGGGGGTTTATAGATAATGCTGGGCTGGAGGAAGCACAAGCTGGAATCAAGATTGCTGGGAGAAATATCAGTAACCTCAGATATGCAGATGACACCACCCATATGGCTGAAAGCCTCTTGATGAAAGTGAAAGAGGAGAGTGAAAAAGTTGGCTTAAAGCTCAACATTCAGAAAACTAAGATCATGGCATCTGGTTCCATCACTTCATGGCAGATAGATGGGGAAACAGTGGAAACAGTGTCAGACTTAATTTTTTTGGGCTCCAAAATCACTATAGATGGTGATTGCAGCCATGAAATTAAAAGACGCTTACTCCCTGGAAGGAAAGTTATGACCAACCTAGATAGCATAATCAAAGGCAGAAATATTACTTTGCCAACAAAGGTCCATCTAGTCAAGGCTATGGTTTTTCCAGTGGTCATGTATCGATGTGAGAGTTGGACTGTGAAGAAAGCTGAGCACTGAAGCATTGATGCTTTCGAACTGTGGTGTTGTAGAAGACTCTTGAGAGTCCCTTGAACTGCAAGGAGATCCAACCAGTCCATTCTAAAGGAGATCAGCCCTGGGTGTTCTTTGGAAGGAATGATGCTAAAGCTGAAACTCCAATACTTTGGCCACCTGATGCGAAGAGTTGACTCATTGGAAAAGACCCTGATGTTGGGAGGGATTGGGGGCAGGAGGAGAAGGGGATGACAGAGGATAAGATGGCTGGATGGCATCACCGACTCGATGGACATGAGTTTGAGTGAACTCTGGGAGTTGGTGATGAACAGGAAGGCCTGGCGTGCTGTGATTCATGGGGTCACAAAGAGTTGGACATGACTGAGCGATTGAACTGAACTGAAAGATTATTGAAATTTTAAATTTATTTTCCCTACATATCAAAATTGATTTCAATAAAATGAGTTTTATTTATAATACTGTAATCCAAAAGTGTTCTTCTAATTTACACATCAATATCTCTCTCTCTCTTTTTCTTTTTTTTTTTGGTATTTAGTGTAGCCCAACTTCCCAGGTGGCCTTAGTGGTAAAGAATCTGCCTGCCAATGCAGCAGACACAAGAGATGTGGGTTCAACCTTGGTTTGGGAAGATCCCTTGGATTAGGAAATGGCAACCCACTCCAGAATTCTGGCTTGGAAAAATTCCATAGACAAAGGAGGCTTGCAGGCTATGGTCCATGGAGTTGCAGAGTTGGACACAGCTGAGCACACACATACACACACAACGCTCTGGTGATAAATATTTTAATGTAAAATTTTGAAATTAAGACTAAAATATCATTTATTTCATATTTCAGATCTAATCCCCAAATTTTCCCCTATCCTGATTTAACATAAACAGCAGAGGTTACCATCATTACATTTTTACTAATGTAGTGAAAGAAAAAAGATGGTTAGCTAGAGCAGAAGCAATAAGCAAATAAATATTATTAAATTTTACTAAGTGAAGAATGACTTGCTATTTCAGACTAGATATGTAATTTGACTTTCTAGTGTTAGGTGTTTAGTTGGTAAATCGTGTTTGACTTTTTGTAACCCCATGACTGTAGCCCACCAGGCTCCCCTGTCCATGCGATTTCCCATGTAAGAATACTGGAGTGGGTTGCCATTTCCTTCTCCAGAGGATCTTTCTAACCCAAGGAGTTCTTAGCAGAAAAAAACGAAATGAAAACGTATACCTTAGTCACTTGTCAGTAATACTTCTAATGTCAGAAAATGAAGAAAAGTAATCTCATAGCATTCAGCACAAATAAAATGGAATTAAACTACCATCACATTTCTCTTTGACAGGACTGAAGGAAATAGAACAGTCCAACTGAGCTTACAAAGTTTTGGGAGAGCAGAACTAAAACTTAATAATTTTGTGCCAATGATTTTTTTTTAATGTGGAAAGACATTTTTGCATTGTTGATATGCTAGAACTTTAAATGCATACTGCACAAGATATATTTCTCTCTACTTTAAAGTGGTATTCCAGCACCCTATCTCTCCGATTAAAACAGATAAACAATGTCATGTCAGAAACAACATTTATCTAGAATATAAAATCTAAATAGATAAATTCCCTATAATATAAATTTTAGAAAAAAAAATTAACATAATAGACCAAATCTCTTAGGAACATCAAAGTAGCTATATTTTGGATTTTTTAAATAAAACTTTTTACTATAAAATAGAATGTACATAAACCTAGTCTTACTGGAATATTAATTTTGTAATGTATAAAGTATCAAATTATGACAAAGGTCCACCTAGTCAAAGCTATGGTTTTTCCAGTAGTCATATATGGATGTAAGAGTTGGACTAAAAAGAAAACTGATTGCAGAAGAATTGATGCTTTTAAACTGTGGTGTTGGAGAAGACTCTTGAGAGTCCCTTGGACTGCAAGGAGATTTAACCAGTCCATCCTAAAGGAAATCAGTCCAGAATATGCATTGGAAGGACTGATGCTGAAGCTGAAACTCTAATACTCTGGACACCTGATGTGAAGAACTGACTCATTTGAAAAGACCCTGATGCTGGGAAAGATTGAAGGCAGGAGGAGAAGGGGACGACAGACGATACAATGGTTGGATGGCATCACCAACTCAATGGACATGAGTTTGAGTAAACTCCGGGACTTGGTGATAGACAGGGAGGTCTGGTGTGCTGCAGTCCATGGGGTCACAAAGAGTTGGACACAACTGAGTGACTGAACTGAACTGACATTTGAAACTAATATGATATTGTATGTTAATTACAGCTAAAAATGTATCAATAAACTGCAGACTATAAGTTTGGTTTGAGATTTTACAAAAAATATTGAGGCTGAAGGCTTAAAGCAGAGAATTGAACAAAGAAGAGCAAAAGATCAGACCAACAATGGTAACAATTAAAATGAACAACAATGAAAGTAAAAGACAAACATGAAAATGTAGCGATCCTTTTTGTTTACAGAAAAGTTTCATAGAAAATTCAAGACAAAGCAGTAGCATTCTATATCTTCTAAAACCAACCAAGTAAATTGTAACACTGAATATTACAAAACTGAATACTGATAAATTTCATTTCATTTCTATAATGTTGACCGAATTATACACTGATTATCTTTTTGGAAAGCAGTGAAACAAGGGTCCCAAATTATACATTTTTAAGAAGTAAATATTAAATGCAAAAGTAACTACAAATCTGTATTGCCAGATTAAAATGGATAAACAGTTGAGAAAAAAATGTTTTTTGCATAAAGATACTTTCTAGTAGAAGCCTCTTCATAAAAACTTCAGAAATTCTCTATCATGTCTTTAAGAATATCTTCTGTAAAATACTATATAGCTTTAAATTTTAATTATGAAGAGTATGAGGAAGAAGAAATATGCCCACAATATAAGCAAAATATGCATTTATTTGCATGAGAAAATTATTTTTTTTAATTTAAATGTGTTACCAATTCATAAGTTTTGAGTGCTTACAATAAATTCAGTACACATATAGTACAGTTCACTAAATAGTGTTTTGATCGATTGGTAATCAGCTGATTTTCTTTATATTAGTTAGCTATTCCTAGGCAAGCCTGGATAAAAGAGCAACTTAGATTTTCATTTCTCCCAAACAGGATAGATTTTTTACGCTGAATTACTCAAAAAATAACATAAAATTTAGAATTACAAAAACAAAAGTAGCTTACCCCATTTCCTCTGCATTTTATAGTGGCATTACAATTATATCCCATTAAAGGAACTTCTTTGCAGGTTTTATTTATACAATACTAAAACAAAACAAGCAAATATTTCATAGTTATTTACAAATCTGACACAAGGAATTAACTATATCATGTGTATACAAAAGAACAAAAGACATACTTACTGAGACTTTATATTATGCATCACTCTGATTTTGGAACAAAGATTCCGTCAATCCAATACAAAAATCCAAACAATAGTAAGAGTTAAAAAAAAAAATCTGAGAGTGTTCACCTTAACACAGTTTATGTAGTGATGCCACATGATTTTGGTTTTGATACTTACAATTGGGAACTGAAATGAGAATCACCATTATGGGAGTTAATGTTCTGCTATGAATAATTGGTTAGATTAATATTAATGATTTGTCTGCTCAAAAACTGGAAAACAATTTATTATTTTAGTTTTAGTGTAAAATATAAATTATTATTTTGGATGGTACATTATCATAAATCCTTGTTATAATACTAATTATAATAATCCATCAAGAGAAATATTTTAACCTAATATGCATTGCAAAACCCTAGTTATGTTGAAGTGGTTAATCAAGGGTTAAATTAGTCATTTTTTTCCCCCCCCTCATTTACTTTTCTCTATTATTTAAGCTAAGCTCTTAACTTATTTCTCTTGACTTTTTTAAATACATCAGCATAACACATGATGAAGTCACTGAAAAGAAGAATGAAATTTAGCATTTTGCAATTATTTCCTGAAAATTAACATATAGCCAATGAATAAATGATGTTGTGTATACCAGTACATTTTTGCTCTTTCTCTTGGATATAATATTGGAAGTGCTAGCCAGAGCAATCAGGCAAGAAAATATGAAAAGCACACACATTATAAATAAACAAGCAAAATTATCTCTTTGCAGGTGATATAATCTTGTATGTCAACTCTAAAGACTCCACATACACAAAAGTTTGTTAGAACTAATCAACAATTCAGTAAATTTGCAGTATAAAATATTAACATATAAAACTAAAGACATTTCTAAACAATGGACATTCTAAAAAGGAAATTAAGAATACCATTCAAGAAGAATAGCATCCACTATTATTAGACAATTAAAATTAACCAAGAAGCATACACTGAAAACTGAAAGAAATATTAAAAAAAAAATTAAAACAGAAAAATAAAATTTATCCTGTGTATATGGGCTGGAAGACATAATATTATTAATATATCAATACTATCCAAAACATCTATAAATTCAATGCAATCTGTCAAAATTTCAAGACAGATGTTTTTTTCATAAATAGAAAAACCCATCATAAAATACACATGGAATCACAAGAGAGTCTATATAGCTGAAATGGTCTTTACAAAGAACAGAATTGGAGGACTCACACTTCTTGATTTCAAAACTTACTGTAGTGTTCACTTCAGCAGCACATATACTAAAACTGGAATGACACAGAGAAGATTAACATGGCCCCATAGTCAAGGCTATGGTTTTTCCTGTGGTCATGTATGGATGTGAGAGTTGGACTGTGAAGAAAGCTGAGTGCTGAAGAACTGATGCTTTTGAACTGTGGTGTTGGAGAAGACTCTTGAGAGTCCCTTGGACTGCAAGGAGATCCAACCAGTCCATTCTAAAGGAGATCAGCCCTGGGATTTCTTTGGAAGGAATGATGCTAAAGCTGAAACTCCAGTACTTTGGCCACCTCATGCGAAGAGTTGACTCATTGGAAAAGACTCTGATGCTGGGAGGGATTGGGGGCAGGAGGAAAAGGGGATGACAGAGGATGAGATGGCTGGATGGCATCACCGACTCGATGGACATGAGTTTGGGTGAACTCCGGGCATTGGTGATGAACAGGGAGGCCTGGTGTGCTGCGATTAATGGGGTCACAAAGAGTTGGACATAACTGAGTGACTGAACTGAATTGAACTGAACTGAAATTGCTAAAGTAATCAAAAGAACATGATATTGGTAGATATATAGACCTGCAGATTAATATAACAATCTAGACAATCCAAAAACAGACTCACGAAAATACCCTCAATTCATTTTTTTGACAAAAGTCCAAAAAAATGAACCTCAACCTAAACCTCAGGTTAAAGTAAATTAACTGAAAATAAACCAAATGTAAAACAAACTTAAATGTTAAACACAATATTACATATTTTTAGAAATAAAAAAATCTGTGAGACTATCTTCATGACCCAGGGTTATAACTAGGCTTATTAGACTTGACACAAAACACATGTTCCATGAAAGGAAAAATTGACAAATTGATATCATGAAAAGCTTTTCTGTATGAGTTTCTCCACCATGTAGATTGCTTTAGCAAAGCAAGCAAGCTGAGAAGGTGAGAGAAAGAAAGTGCATGCCAAACAGAAGTCACTGTCTTTTCTAAAACGAATCTTATAAATGACACGCCATAACTTTCACCATCTTCTCTTTCTTAGAAGCAGTCAGCATATCCAGTGCACACACAGACGAGGAGGATCACATGGGGAGTGAGTATCAGGAAGTGGGAGCAGTGGAGCCATGTTAGAAGGTGCTGACCACAAGAAGCAAGTTCCCAAGGGGATAGGACTGCTCAACGCAGACAGAAAAACCAGCTGTTTGATTAACCATTTTAAGAACTGCCTTATGATCCAGCAATCCCACTGCTGGGCATACACACGGAGGAAACCAGAAGGGAAAGAGACACGGGTACCCCAATGTTCATCACAGCACTGTTTATAATAGCCAGGACATGGAAGCAACCTAGATGTCCATCAGCAGATGAATGGATAAGAAAGCAGTGGTACATATACACAATGGAGTATTACTCAGCCATTAACAAGAATACATTTGAATCAGTTCTAATGAGGTGGATGAAACTGGAGCCTATTATACAGAGTGAAGTAAGCCAGAAAGAAAAACACCAATACAGTATACTAATGCATATATATGGAATTTAGAAATATGGTAACAATAACACTGTGTACAAGACAGCAAAAGAGACACTGATGTATAGATCAGTCTTATGGACTCTGTGGGAGAGGGAGAGGGTGGGAAGATTTGGGAGAATGGCATTGAAACATGTATAATATTATGTATGAAACGAGTCTCCAGTCCAGGTTCGATGCATGATACTGGATGCTTGGGGCTGGTGCACTGGGACGACCCAGAGGGATGGTATGGGGAGGGAGGAGGGAGGAGGGTTCAGGATGGGGAACACATGTATACCTGTGGCGGATTCATTTCGATATTTGGCAAAACTAATACAATATTGTAAAGTTTAAAAATAAAATAAAATTTTAAAAAAAGGTTTTGCTTTATTTTTAATACATAAGTACTAAATGCCATTTACATAAAACACTGATTTACAACTGCTGCCTTATATTTTCTGGAATGTGTGCATTCATATTTCAGACTGACTCCCTTAGCTTCTGAACTATTTTTCTTCTCCCTTTGTTTTTTAGCTACATAAATAGTACTACATGTACATCTCAACATGAGCTCGTACATTGCTATAGCTGTGCTCTGCCAGTACAGACTTCTGGTTTGGGTCCTCCAAATTTCTCACACTTATATTTTGACAATACAGATAAAATATGAATGCTCAATTATGTTTTTTCTGAAGCAGGAAAAATTAAAAACACAAAATTAGAATTTTATGATTTAAAACCATCAGAATTCAAAGATCTAAACAGAATCAACTGTCAGTAGACTCCTGTGCTTAAAAATGCATCTTGTCCCTGAGGACTGATGACAGATTAATCCAATGTTATTTGATTACCGAGGCTTGGTTTAATAATCTTTTCCATATCATATGGGAAATAAATGGCAGTGCCAGGTTCAAATCCTTTCTGTATGATTGGGATAGTCATCGTGGAATATAGTAACTGATAATTCCATTATCTAACACAGGTACATGCAAGTGAACATGGTTTGTTACCATCTGTGCTCCACACACGGTGCCATCAGCCACATAGGTATAGTCTCTTCCACCTGATCTCACTGATGACGCAGTAGTTACGCACAGAAGTCCTTGAGAATATGAATAAACGGCAGATCGAACATCACTTCTATAAGTACTATTTTGTGGCCAAACACAAGCTAATTTTCCACAAAGAACATCCCTGGAGAGGGGAAACAAAACAATGTCTTATCATTCTGTCCTTTAATGAAACTTAAGTTTTAAATAAGTATTGTATCACATCAGTGATAACATAAATGTTGTTTAACGAATAGTAAAAAATCAGAAGAATGCCAAATGTCGCTGTGCACATCTGAATGTGATACAATTAACTGGCACAGCAGTAGCAGGATTGAAAACTACACAATGAACTCAGATGTTCAGACATGACTTCATTGCCTATTTTAGTACTCAGTTTTGTTATCTAGCCCATTACACGGATCACACTCAGAAAATTCCTCACATGCTCCCACTTTGATAAAGCTTGACCAGGCTGCTGGTTTGTTACTCAACGTTTGTTGAGAGTGACTGACTGCATTTATTTATACTTTATGCATATTTTGAGACCCTTCTAATTATGCTTATTGTAATGGCCATGATCTTAAGTCAGTAAATCTATTTAATATACAGACTGTTCCTTTTGATCCCAAGATTCTTTGAATATGTTCATATTTCCAGTCATTCTGTATTCCTTTCCTGAGAATTCAGAAACTTTTAGACCCCATATTTGGCATAAGCCATACCAAAGTTTATCCCATAAATAGTTTATTTACCTATCGATGGGTAGAACACTGGCTTCTCTAAGAGACTTCCAATATTCCTAGTTTATGCCCTGGAAAATAATTGATGTCACTTCTTGCTCTTGGAATCACTCAAATCTACCAACTCTCATCCTCAAATGAAAAAACAATTCTTAGTTATTGATATGTGTTTGTTGAGCATGTCCCTGTTATCTCTCCAAATGTCTTTCATTCAAAAATCTCATCCCCTTGTTCTAAAAGACCATGAAGAGGCTTTTTTTTGTGTGTGTGTGTGTGTGTGTGTGTTTTAACGATTTATTTATTTGGCTTTGTGGCTTGCAGGATATTAGGTCCCTTGACCAGGAATTAAGTCTGTACCCTCAGCAGTGAAAGCATGGAGTTCTAACTATTGAACTCCTGGGGAATTCTCCATGGGAGGTCCTTTTAAAATAACAGAGATTAGTTTAATGGTATCAAGAAGTGAGGGCTTCTCAGGTGGCACAGTGGTAAAGAATCTGCCTGCCAAGATGTGGGTTCAGTTCTTGGGTTAGGAATATCCCCTGGAGTAGGAATGTCAACCCACTCCAGTATTCTTGTATGGAAAATTTCATGGACAGAGGAGCCTGGTGAGCTACAATCCATGGGGTTGCAAGAGTCGGACATGACTGAGCATGCACGCATCGTGAAGATTGAAATGAGAGTGGGATTCCATTTCCAAATCTTTTTCCAAGTTTCTCTCCTTCCAGTCTCATTTTTCTTGTTTCTCAGATCGAAATAACTCTTTTTATTGTTGCTCTATTCTCTTCGTATAGAATGTATCTCAAAATATCTTAAACCGACTTTACATGATAGATCTTTTTCTAGTCTGGCTATTGAAATACAAACTCCTCTTCCAAAGTCCATTCTCTCAAAATTTGCATTTATGGTTGAATTCTTGGAACTGGCAATCTGCTTGAATTCCTGGAATCTGATGAAAGCAGATGAATTGAGCTATTGAATTCCAGTGTCATCTAGTGATTTTATTTTGGGAAAATTCATATACTACCATCATCTCAGATGAAGTCCATGTAAGTCATGCTTGCTAACTTTCACAATTCCTTCCACCTTTTCTTTTCCTTCTTCCATATCTTAGACAAAGGGTGGCATGCATACTTCTGGTCATCAGAGAGAGATTGAGGCTGACTTACCACCAGATCCTGCCTCTGTGGGCATCCACTGTGGTGTAACTCAGTCTGCTCTCAATTGCTTTCTAATAAGGTGTGGCTGATTATATTCCATCTTTTAGAGATTATCAGGCTCTCTTCATGAGATCTCCCTTCATCAGCATTCACTTCATGATTCCAGCCTTCCTCTTTTAATCTGTTAGTTTTCCAGTGTTGGGGCACGTGGGAAATTCTGCATTCTCTACACATCATAATTAATCCATAGCAGACTCATGTGGAGGCAGGTGGTGGAGGATACTGTCTTAGTCCCATTGAACTAAACACCGTCTTCAGCCATTTGTAGTTTTCGTAAAGGAACCAAGTTGCTTTTTAGCCATGCTGAGTGTGGTGTTTACCTAAAGGTTTTACAAAAATTTTTTTTTCTGATTTTGTCCTGGGATTTAAAGGAAGTCCTACTTCTTTCTGGAGCATTTGACTTTATCTGAGTTTTTTTAACATGTTCTTCCCACTCTCTGTTTTTTTTTTTTTTAATCAACATCGTCTTTATGTCCTCTCTTACTTCTTAAATCTGGCTCTGTTACTATTCTTTAAGCCACCTTAAGGTATAGTCACCACCAAAAAACTATACCTATGTGTGAAACTTGATGAATTTGGAGATAAGGACATGCCCGTGAAATTATTAGCATCATCAAGGACATAAACATATCCATCACTTCCCAAAGTTTCCTCTTGCCCTTTGTACTATAATCATTATTTTGTGGATGTGGTGAGAACAGTTAATAAAAGGTTTAACTTTGGGGAAAAGTTTAAGTATACAATCAGTTCAGTTCAGTTGCTCAGTCGTGTCTGACTCTTTGCAACTGCATGAATCCCAGCATGCCAGGCCTCCCTGTCCATCACCAACTCCTGGAGTTCACTCAAACTCACATCCATTGAGTCGGTGATGCCATCCAGCCATCTCATCCTCTGCTGTCCCCTTCTCCTCCTGCCCCCAATCCCTCCCAGCATCAGAGTCTTTTCCAATGAGTCAACTCTTCGCATGAGGTGGCCAAAGTACTGGAGTTTCAGCTTTAGCATCATTCCTTCCAAAGAAATCCCAGGGCTGATCTCCTTCAGAATGGACTGGTTGGATCTCCTTGCAGTCCAAGGGACTCTCAAGAGTCTTCTCCAACACCACAGTTCAAAAGCATCAATTCTTCAGCACTCAGCCTTCTTCAAGTTCAACTCTCACATCCATACATGACTACTGGAAAAACCATAGCCTTGACTAGACGGACCTTAACATATTTTTAAAAGCTATAGGAATTAAGTTGTATAGTAGATTTCCAGATAAAGCTGCTATCATTTTCTAGCTTTATTGAGGTATAGTTGACAAATAAGATTATAAAGTATTTAAAGTGTACAAATTGATGATGTGATACATGTGTACATTGTGAGGGTTTTCCCTGATAGCTCAGTTGTTAAAGAATTTGCCTGCAATGCAGGAGACCCTGGTTCAATTCCTGGTCGGGAAGATCCACTTGAGAAGGGATAGGCTACCCACTCCAGTATTCCTGGGCTTCCCGTGTAGCTCGGCTGGTAAAGAATCCACCTGCAATACGGGAGACCTGGATTTGATCCCTGAGTTGGGAAGATCTCCTGGATAAGGGAAGGGCTACTCACTCTAATATTCTAGTCTGGAGAATTCCATGGACTGTATAGTCCATGGCGTTGAAAGAGTAGGACACAACTGAGTGACTTTCACTTTCACTTTACATTGTGAAATGATTCACCCTGTTAGGTGAATTAATACATTGAACATTTCACTTATTTATCCTATTTTTTGTGTGTGAATACATTTAAGCTCTACTCTCAGCAAATTTTATTTATATAATAATTATATAATTCTATTGCCTAATTATGTAATAATTATATAGTATTTTCACCATGTTATACATTAGATCTTCAGATCTTATTCATCTTACAACTGAAAGTATGTATCATTTTACCAATTTCTGTTTTCCACTGGCAATTAATTTTCTACTCTCTGTTTCTATGAGTTCATTTTGATTATTACAGCAGCATTATAGCAAACAGAAGTGACAAGAGAAGGCATTATTGCCATGATCTTGATCTCAGGGGTAATACTACCAGCTATTACTGTTAAGTGTAGTGTTAATTATGGGTTTTCCATTTATTGCTTTCATTATGTTGAGGTATAGTCCTTCTACACTAATATGAAGAGAGTTATTATAATGAAAGGATGTTGAATCTAGTCAAATGCTTTTTCTATACCTACTGAGATGATCATATGATTCTTACCCCTTTTTTTATTAATATGGTATATCGCATCGATTGATTTGTGGATAAGAAACCATCCTTATATCCCCGGAATATTACCCACTGGATCATGGTTTATGTTCCTTTTAAAGTATTATTAAATTTGCTACTTTGTAAATTTTTTCATCTATGTTCATCGAGGATATTGGCCTCTTATTTCTCTTCTGGTAATGTCCTTGTCTGTTGTTCCATATCCAGTTCTAACTGTTGCTTCCTGACCTGCATATAGGTTTCTCAAGAGGCAGGTCAGGTGGTCTGGTATTCCCATCTCTCTCAGAATTCTCCACAGTTTATTGTGATCCACACAGTCAAAGGCTTTGGCATAGTCAGTAAAGCAGAAATAGATGTTTTTCTGGAACTCTCTTGCTTTTTCCATGATCCAGCAGATGTTGGTAATTTGATCTCTGGTTTCTCTGCCTTTACTAAAACCAGTTTGAACATCTGGAAGTTCACAGTTCCCTTATTGCTGAAGCCTGGCTTAGAGAATTTTGAGCATTACTTTACTAGCATGTGAGATGAGTGCAATTGTGTGGTAGCTTGAGCATTCTTTGGCATTGCCTTTCTTTGGGGTTGGAATGAAAACTGACCTTTTCCAGCCCTGTGGCCACTGATGCGTTTTCCAAATTTTCTGGCATATTGAGTGCAGCACTTCCACAGCATCATCTTTCAGGATTTGAAATAGCTCAATGGGAATTCCATCACCTCTACTAGCTTTGTTCCTGTGATGCTTTCTAAGGCCCACTTGACTTCACATTCCAGGATGTCTGGCTCTAGGTCAGTGATCACACCATCATGATTATCTGGGTCGTGAAGATATTTTTTGTACAGTTCTTCTGTGTATTCTTGCCACCTCTTCTTAATATCTTCTGCTTCTGTTAGGTCCATACCATTTCTGTCCTTTATCGAGCCCATCTTTGCATGAAATGTTCCCTTGGTACCTCAAATTTTCTTGAAGAGATCTCTAGTCTAGTCAAGGCTATGGTTTTTCCAGTAGTCATGTATGGATGTAAGAGTTGGACTGTGAAGAAAGCTGAGCGCTGAAGAATTGATGCTTTTGAACTGTGGTATTGGAGAAGACTCTTGAGAGTCCCTTGGACTGCAAGGAGATCCAACCAGTCCATTCTAAAGGAGATCAGTCCTGGGTGTTCATTGGAGGGAATGATGCTAAAGCTGAAACTCCAGTACTTTGGCCACCTCATGTGAAGAGTTGACTCATTGGAAAAGACTCTGATGCTGGGAAGGATTGGGGGCAGGAGGAGAAGGGGACGGCAGAGGATGAGATGGCTGGATGGCATTACTGACTCGATGGACATGAGTTTGAGTGAACTCCAGGAGTTGGTGATGGACAGGGAGGCCTGGTGTGCTGCAATTCATGGGGTCGCAAAGAGTCGGACACCACTGAGCAAAACTGAAATGAACTGAACTGAATGTCTTGTCTGTCTTTGGTATTAGGGAAATGCTAGCATTGAAAAATGATTTGGGAAGTGTTCTCTTCTAATTTTTGGAAGATTTTAACTAATTCTTCTTTTTTTTAATGTTTGGTAGAATTCACCAGTGGACTTGTTCATTTGGAAGTTTTGATTGCCAGTTCAATCACCTTATTTGTTATTAGTCAGTTCAGATTTTCTATATAGTATATACAGTATACTCTAGTACTTCTCTCTTCAGGGAGAAACAGGGTAATGGACATTTTTGCCTTCTCCTTCTGTACGTGGGCTGGGGGTATAGCATCAGAGTGTGTATGTGTAGGGGTGCTTCTATGTCCATTAAGAAGTGCTTAACTGACAGTCACAATCTGTGGGACTCATTAATGGAAGTGCCATTGACTAACAGTGTCAAGTAGTTTGGAAACCTGTTCTCTGGGCGTTAACTGCAAAAACTGTTGTGCAGACATGTGTATAAGCTTCCAGCAGGCAATACTGGTGATTTGGATTAGGCGACAGGGAGATGCTAGAGGAGGAGTCTGCTGGCATTCCAAGTCTCTGGGCAGGATTAAATCAGAAACTTTTAAAATTAGAAGGCTGACCCTCAGTCAACAGCTTTTAAAGTATGCATATGGACTCTTTTCCAGGTAAGACAAGGAGATGAACATTTTTGTCTGCTCCTTCTAAGAACTCCTTTGTTTGCTACATTCCTGTGGGGTTTGTGAATGGAAGTCTCTTTGGGTATCAGAGTCAGGTGACCTGGGGACCTGACTCTCAGGCAGCAACGAAAAAGCTAGGGTGTAGAAATGTGCACCACTTCCTTCTAGGGATAGACTGGTGACTTGGAGTGGGCTACAAAAAGATGGCAGGGAAGGTGTCTCTCAGTTTAGGAGATGAGTGATTCCATCTGTTCCCTCTGCACTGAGCCCACTTTCTACCTTCAGTAATAAACAGCAAACTTTTCTTAGTCTCCTTATTAACAGGGAAAAAAAATTTAAGAAAAAAAAAGAGAACTAAATTGAATAAAAGGAAAATATACATAATGTTATTTGAAAATATTCTCCAGATAACACAATTTATTGTCCATTACTATTTAGTGTCTCTTGGCAAGAAATAGAGACATTTTATAACTCAATGAAACAGTCATTTTCTATATACATACTTTTGCTCACAAGGTAATGGTTGGGAATTTTTAAAACCACAGTTTCCAAAACTATTAGGCAAAGAATTAACTTCTTCAAAACAGGCAGATGGAGCACCTTGAGCACCTTAAAATGAAAAACATGTCCATTAAATTATTATTCTTAATGCAAATAAAATATTTGTCAGTAAAAAGCTAATGAAACTCATGGCATAAACAAAAAAATTGTGGTCTTCGTCATGCCTTTTTTTTTTCCCTGTGTGTTTCTTGTCAATGGGCTTCTCAGGTAGCTCTAATGGTAAAGAAACTTCCTGCCAACACAAGAGACATAAGAGACAGCAAGTTTGAGGACTGGGTCAGAAGACTGCCTGGAGGAGGGCATGGAAACCCTCACCAGTATTCTTGCCTGGAGAATCCCATGGGCAGAGAAGCCTGGAGGGCTACAGTCCATGGGGTCGAACAGAGTTGGATATCACTGAAGAGATTTAGCACACACCCTGTCAATGCAAATAGAGAGAAATGATTGTCATATCTGATAGAAAATAGAAAATGATTACCTCTATCGTAGAAAATGTATCTTATAGTTAAAAACAATTTGCTTACCCCTCCCTGTGGGAATGCCTCTTTACTAGTCCAATGTACATCAGGCTTGACCTTGTAACTTGCTCTACTTAATGAAATGAGCGATTTGAAGCATCAGTTGGGGTAAAACCTTCAGAACTAGTAGATGGGGTGCCATATTCTTATCTTACTTAGTGCAAGATAAGCAAGATTTTAAGTAGAGGCTCTTTAAAGGCTCTTTAATCAGTTTGGGTGTCATAGTGAAGGCAGAGCAGAATAGAGCAGAGTACTTGTATTAGATACATAAATCTCAGAGATTCGAGGTTCATTTCCATTTCAATAAACAGAAAGACTGGTACCCAGATGTGGAGTTCTACTGTAAAATTCACCTAAAATGTGGCATTGTAATTGAACCCTGCCAGTAGATGGCAATGGAGAAGGCAATGGCACCCCACTCCAGTACTCTTGCCTGGCAAATCCCATGGATGGAGGAGCCTGGTAGGCTGCAGTCCCTGGGGTCGCTGTGAGTTGGACACTACTGAGAGGCTTCGCTTTCACTTTTCACTTTCATCATTGGAGAAGGAAATGGCAACCCACTCCAGTGTTCTTGCCTGGGGTCACACAGAGTCGGACACGACTGAAGCGACTTAGCAGCAGCAGCAGCAGCAGTAGATGGCAAGAAAAAGAGTAATGCTCTCTATGCAATGCTGAAACTTCAAGAGAAACTATCTTCTCAATAATTTAAAGGTAAATGTCTTTAGTGAGCTTACTTCCCTGTGCAAGGTGGTCAGGAAACAGAATGTGTCTTAATTACTCTTGACTGAATTTAACCAAATGGTGCAAGTAGGCAAGAAAGAGATAAGGCAAACTCAGAAAAAGAATCAGTTATTTCAGAAACAGGAATAAAAGAAAATAAAGTTCATCCCACAGGCACGTGGGTGGATGATGACTGGTGCTAACTGATATAAACTGGAAAGTCATTATGTCCAGTTGGCTGTTCTGTGCCTAATCCATGGTGAGTGGTATTTTGTTTGTTTATTTGTTTTTTAGTGACTATTAGCCTGATGGATTAATACAAAGATCTTCACATTCTTGTTCATGTCCATGTGTCTATCCCAGAATTCTTGTCTATAATCTAATCTCTCTGCATCCAGGTTCACCACCAGCCACCTTGGCCCTTTGTCACTGTCCATAAATACATCTATAATCCAATCTCTGAACATTTCTTCTTCATAGGAAATGAATGATCACATGGTCTAAATCTTTTAAGGCATCCTCCCAAATGAGACTGCAGCATGGCTACTATCTTTTTTCAATTTATAACCAGTTACTGAGCCAACACACCTATAAAATTAGCCTAGGCTTATTCCTTCTGCATCCACCAGTCATAATGAAATCCCATGTATCCACTGGTAAGAGTCAAGGAGAAGCAAAGCTATAAGAGAGTAAAAAGACAAACTGTTCTAGATTTTCTGTTCATGAATTTTTCTTCTGCCTCTCTTTTTCTTGAGCTTGAATGTGGATGAATGTATGACTTCTAACTATCGAAACATCTGACTTAAGGGATTTGACATAACTGAGTTTATGATGAGTAGTTATCAGTGTATGATCACTGGATATCTGAAAGCCAGATTATTTATCTCTACAGGGGCCAGTAGTGTGCCCAGAGTTGTTTGTCAAGTTAGTGCAATTTTCCAAAATGTAGCTAAAACGGGCTTCCCCAGTGGCTCAGAGGGTGGTTCAGCACAGCTTTGCTTCAGGAGCCCCAGGGAACTACCTTGCTTGCTATTTTCCTAAGAAGCTTGGTAGAAGCACCACATGGCATTTATTTTTCTCATAACCCACATCTATAGTAATGGGTCTTCTGTGTTTTATGATTCAAAATGCAGGGCTGTTTGGATTGCAGCTTAGATATACTGCAGGGGCTCATTCTGTTTTTTTTTTACCTCCCTCAATATTAGCAACATTTCATGTCACCTGGTAAATGAAATCAAGCAGCACTTCCCCATCTACTGCCTCTAGAACCCAAAGAAGACTACCTTTGGGTACCGTACTTGTTTTTTTTCATATGAAATGCAAGATACGCAGGGTTTGTCTTTTACTTTGCAGAGGGTGTCAGGTCATGCCCCTGATCACTGGACTCCTAAAACTTTACTGATATGACAGGTTCCTAAATATTCCTGCAGTGTATCTCCTGCCCTTTTGTAGCGCATGTATTTTACTTAGTCCTCCTACATTCTAGCTTGTTTAGTCACTAAGTGGTGATTGACTCTTTTGCGACCCCATGAACTATATCCTATATACTAGCCAACCAGGCTTGTCTGTCCATGAGATTTCCCAGGCAAGAATACTGGGGTGGGTTTCCTTCTGCAAAGGATCTTCCCAACCCAGTGACTGAACCTGCATCTTCTGCATTGGCAGCAGATTCTCTACCACTGAGTCATGAGGGAAGCCCATTCTAGCTACATTTTGCTTATCTAGACAGGTTAGTACAAAATCAGTGACAGTGTGGATCAACATGATCTTTTCTGGGAGGTCCAAATCTCTTCAACTACATGTGGCTGAATGCAGCTATATTTTAGCCCTAAATTAATACCATCATCCATTCCATGTGAATGCAAGCTGCTTCTCTTTCTCTTCTCAGGTAGGAATAGAAAAGAATATATATATATATTTGCCAAATCAATGGCTGCACTCCTACCACATATCTAAGGTCATGTTGATCTGCTCTGGTATAGTCACCACACTGGCAGAGTAGGTACAGTTAATCTACTACTTGCTGACATTTGCAATAGATACTATTATCTTCCAAGGACCATCTGGTTTCTGCAAGGGTCCAGTTGGTCATTCAGTGCAGATATTGTATAGCCAACAAGTCTGCATCCTTTAGATCTTTAAACAAAGCACTAATTTCTGGAAGGACGTTCTCTATGGTCTCCCCAAACTGACCAAGGACCTAATGATGGCATTGCACAAACTACCATGATGTGAACTCCAATAATACACTATAGGACTGAGAAAGTACTACCAAATGGACCTTTGAATCTAGTGGATCCATTATAAGCGGAAACTTGGCAAGGGTTCTTAATCATTTCCTGACCCCTCTAAGTGCCCGCTCTCATGGGGAGACCATGGTGAAACTGGGTTCTGAAAACTGCTTAGAATTTGAACAGGGAATTATGATATTCAATAAGGTAATCCTTTTTAGTCTCTCAGTCATCCATTCTTTATTGTCTTTGATGGTACAAAGAAGACTATACCTTTGTAGGCTGCCCATATAACACAATAGAATAGAAACTATATTCTATAATATTAGCCATCTATCTGACAGTAAATCAGGTATCCACATCTGCTACTCTGTCCCTGATGCTTATTATAATAATTTTATCCAGCTGTTCCAGGCACTGCTATCTGATCTTGTTTTTTCAAGAGCTTATCATGCCAATTACCATCAGTGAACCTCCTTCTATATTATCCCTTCCTACCATCATTGCCTTGGCCTACGGAGAAGGCCATTATTGAAATTTATGGTGATTCTGATACCCTTCTCACCAGCACATCCCAAGGCAATGGTCCTTCCTGTTGGGCTTAATTATTTGGCCTTATATATGTAGCATGTACATTACAGAATATCCACTTCCCTGAGCCTTTCCTTCCTTTACTCCACTAAGTGGTACAGCAATTCTTTCATTTAAAATTCACTTAGAATGGGCCACCATATCGTCTCCATGCTTATTTAACTTATATGCAGAGTACATGATGAGAAATGCTGTGCTGGATGAAGCACAAGCTGGAATCAAGATTGCTGGGAAAATATCAATAACTTCAGATATGCAAATTACACTACCTTATGCCAGAAAGTGAAGAAGAACTTAAGAGCCTCTTGATGAAAGTGAAAAAGGAGAGTGAAAAAGTTGGCTTAAAGTTCAACATTCAGAAAACAAAGATCATGGCATCCGATCCCATCACTTCAGGGCAAATAGATGGAGAAACAGTGGAAACAGTGGCAGACTTTATTTTTTGGAATTCAAAATCACTGCAGATGGTGACTGTAGTCATGAAATAAAAGACAGTTACTCCTTGGAAGAAAAGTTATGACCAATCTAGACAGCATATTAAAAAGCAGAGACATCACTTTGCCAACAAAGGTCCATCTAGTCAAAGCTATGGTTTTTCCATTAGTCTTGTTTGGGTGTTAGAGTTGGACTATAAAGAAAGCTGAGCGCAGAAGAATTGATGCTTTTGAACTGTGGTGTTGGAGAAGACTCTTGAGAGTCCCTTGGATTGCAAGGAGATCCATCCACTTCATCCCAAAGGAAATCAGTCCTGAATGTTCATTGGAAGGACTGATGCTGAAGCTGAAACTCCAATACTTTGACCACCTGATGTGAAGAGCTGACTCATTTGGAAAGACCCTGATGCTGGGAAAGATTAAAGGTGAGAGGAGAAGGGAAAAACAGAGGATGAGATGGTTGGATGGTATCACTGAGTCAAGGGACATGAGTTTGCATCAACTCCGGGAGTTGGTGATGAACAGGGAGGCCTGGTGTGCTGCAGTCCACGGGGTCTCAAAGAGTCAGACATGACTAAGCAGCTGAACTAAACTGAACTGAACTCACCTAGAATGGGCCATCATGTTATTTCAATGTTTTTGGAAACAACACAAAATTTTTTCCCAGCAAAAATGTTTACTATTTTCTAGTATCCATTATATCTACTACTGCAGGCAGGAATCCCTCAGAAGAAATGGAGTGGCCATCATGGTCAACAAAAGAGTCTGAAATGCAGTACTTGGATACAATCTCAAAAATCACAAAATGATCTCTGTTCGTTTCCAAGGCAAACCATTCAATATCACAGTAATCCAAGTCTATGCCCCAACCAGTAATGCTGAAGAAGCTGAAGTTGAATGGTTCTATGAAGACCTACAAGACCTTTTAGGACTAACACCCAAAAAAGATGTCCTTTTCATTATAGGGAACTGGAATGCAAAAGTAGGAAGTCAAGAAACACCTGGAGTAACAGGCAAATTTGGCCTTGGAATATGGAATGAAGCAGGGCAAAGACTGATAGAGTTTTGCCAAGAAAATGCACTGGTCATAACAAACACCCTCTTCCAACAACACAAGAGAAGACTCTATACATGGACATCACCAGATGGTCAACACCGAAATCAGATTGATTATATTCTTTGCAGCCAAAGATGGAGAAGCTCTATACCGTCAGCAAAAACAAGACCAGGAGCTGACAGTGGCTCAGACCATGAACTCCTTATTGCCAAATTCAGACTTAAATTGAAGAAAGTAGGGAAAACCACTAGACCATTCAGGTATGACCATAAATCAAATCCCTTATGATTATACAGTGGAAGTGAGAAATAGATTTAAGGGCCTAGATCTGATAGATAGAGTGCCTGATGAACTATGGAATGAGGTTCGTGACATTGTACAGGAGACAGGGATCAAGACCATCCCCATGGAAAAGAAATGCAAAAAAGCAAAATGGCTGTCTGGGGAGGCCTTACAAATAGCTGTGAAAAGAAGAGAAGTGAAAAGCAAAGGAGAAAAGGAAAGACACAAACATCTGAATGCAGAGTTCCAAAGAATAGCAAGAAGAGATAAGAAAGCCTTCTTCAGCGATCAGTGCAAAGAAATAGAGGAAAACAACAGAATGGGAAAGACTAGGGATCTCTTCAAGAAAATCAGAGATACCAAAGGAACATTTCATGCAAAGATGAGCTCGATAAAGGACAGAAATGGTATGGACCTAACAGAAGGAGAAGATATTAAGAAGAGATGGCAAGAATACACAGAAGAACTGTACAAAAAAGATCTTCACGACCAAGATAATCACGATGGTGTGATCACTGACCTAGAGCCAGACATCCTGGAATGTGAAGTCAAGTGGGCCTTAGAAAGCATCACTACTAACAAAGCTAGTGGAGGTGATGGAATTCCAGTTGAGCTATTCCAAATCCTGAAAGATGATGCTGTGAAAGTGCTGCGCTCAATATGCCAGCACATTTGGAAAACTCAGCAGTGGCCACAGGACTGGAAAAGGTCAGTTTTCATTCCAATCCCAAAGAAAGGCAATGCCAAAGAATGCTCAAACTACCGCACAATTGCACTCATCTCACATGCTAGTAAAGTAATGCTCAAAATTCTCCAAGCCAGGCTTCAGCAATATGTGAACCGTGAACTTCCTGATGTTCAAGCTGGTTTTAGAAAAGGCAGAAGAACCAGAGATCAAATTGCCAACATCCGCTGGATCATGGAAAAAGCAAGAGAGTTCCAGAAAATCATCTATTTCTGCTTTATTGACTATGCCAAAGCCTTTGACTGTGTGGATCACAATAAATTATGGGAAATTCTGAAAGAGATGGGAATACCAGACCACCTGATCTGCCTCTTGAGAAACCTGTATGCAGGTCAGGAAGCAACAGTTAGAACTGGACATGGAACAACAGACTGGTTCCAAATAGGAAAAGGAGTTCGTCAAGGCTGTATATTGTCACCCTGTTTATTTAACTTATATGCAGAGTACATCATGAGAAACGCTGGACTGGAAGAAATACAAGCTGGAATCAAGATTGCCGGGAGAAATATTAATAACCTCAGATATGCAGATGACACCACCCTTATGGCAGAAAGTGAAGAGGAACTCAAAAGCCTCTTGATGAAAGTGAAAGAGGAGAGTGAAAAAGTTGGCTTAAAGCTCAACATTCAGAAAACGAAGATCATGGCATCTGGTCCCATTACTTCATGGGAAATAGATGGGGAAACAGTGGAAACAGTGTCAGACTTTACTTTTCTGGGCTCCAAAATCACTACAGAGGGTGACTGCAGCTATGAAATTAAAAGACACTTACTCCTTGGAAGGAAAGTTATGACCAACCTAGATAGCATATTCAAAAGCAGAGACATTACTTTGCCAACAAAGGTTCGTCTAGTCAAGGCTGTGGTTTTTCCTGTGGTAATGTATAGATGTGAGAGTTGGACTGTGAAGAAGGCTGAGCGCCAAAGAACTGATGCTTTTGAACTGTGGTGTTGGAGAAGACTCTTGAGAGTCCCTTGGACTGCAAGGAGATCCAACCAGTCCATTCTAAAGGAGATCAGCCCTGGGATTTCTTTGGAAGAAATGATGCTAAAGCTGAAACTCCCTTACTATGGCCACCTCATGTGAAGAGTTGACATTGGAAAAGCCTCTGATGCCGGGAAGGATTGGGGGCAAGAGGAGAAGGGGACGACAGAGGATGAGATGGCTGGATGGCATCACTGACTCGATGGACATGAGTCTCAGTGAACTCCGGGAGATGGTGATGGACAGGGAGGCCTGGCATGCTGTGATTCATGGGGTTGCAAAGAGTCGGACATGACTGAGTGACTGATCTGATCTGATCTGAGTTCCATGCAGAATGTTGATTCCTCTACCTTGGGAGAATGATTCCATAACAATAAACTCTCTCCTATCAAGTCTTATGGCCTTGATCCAGTCTTATGACAAAGGACTCTCAGATTCCAGTTCCATGTATATCCCTTGGTTTCAGTTGTAACTGCTAACTAGGACCTACAGCTCTGTTGGTGTAGAGCTCTGCTGTTGTTCAGTCACTAAGCAGTGTCTGACTCTTTGTGATCCCATGGACTGCAGCACGCCAGGCTTCCCTGTCCTCTGGAGATCCTGGAGTCTGCTCAGATTTATATGCATCGAGTCTGTGATGGTTTCCAGCCATCTCTTCCTCTGCTGCCCTCTCCTCCTTTTGTCTTCCATCTTTCCATCCAGCTGGAAAAGACCCAGCATCAGGGTCTTTTCCAATGAGAGCTCTGTTACTCCCGTATAAGCTCCAGCACATCTGCCCTCTAGTTTAAGAGAGCTCTGTGTCTTAACTCTATTTTAAGTTAGTGGCCAAAATGTAGGGGAAGAAACTCAGGGGGATACATTTTGTGTGACAGGTGTCAACTATAACTTGGTGCTTGCCAAGAGCATTTGCTATCTGCCTCTGCATAGATGGAATCCTCTGCAGCTGCAGCTGTTGACATTTGACCTGCCCTGAAGGGAGTTCAGGGTGGAGAATGAGGCACTCTGTGCTCCAGGAAAACGGATGGAACAGGTCTTTAGATATTTTCAGGATCTAGTTTCATGATCCCAATCCTTACATCTCCTCATATCTAGAAAAGCATGAAATCCCTTCATGGTGACATCAGCTCCTCATGATTAGCAGAAAACCTTTTGTAAAGTATGCACTTGACTGCATGTACTCCACCTTCACCATAATCATATGCATTGGCCTTCTTCCACTACATCTTTGAAGCAGTTTCTCAGAGCTATCTGAGGGGCTGTCTCCCAGGCTGCAGTCCTAATCTTGCCCCAGATAAAACAATTTGCACGCCCATATTGTGCATCTTTTCTTTAGTCGACACAGACTTCTGTATTATTTTCAAGCAAGGGGAACATCCCTATGCGATTGGGTGCAGGTGTTGGTATGACAGGGGGCAGTTTGCTATTTTATAGATTCAAAAGTTTCAGAGAAGTCTGGATGCTCAAAAGCTTAGGGGACATATCTTTAACTTCTCCCATCCTCAATGCAAGGTTCTCGTTTTCTTCCCAACCAGATCCTTAATCTGGCATAATAGATTTTATTGACAATTTAACCTTTTCTGGAGTTCCTTCAACTTGGGAAGTCTTCAACTTTCTCTATCCTCTGATTTTAACTATATAAGTTAATAGGGAGGCCCTTCCACTCAGTCTGAATTCAAATCATCCTATTGCAGGGAAGAGCCAATTCTGACTGCATGTTGGAACTGTTTCTTTGACTTGCTTTTCATTGCTTTGGCTATTACGAGTATACACAATGGTCTGCCTCGCAGAACCCTCCTACTCTGCCTGATTGTTAAACTAAAGTGCCTTTGTTCAGCTCATAGACAACTAACATGACCCTGCCCCCCTGTGAATGGCTGTGATAAAGAAGATATTAATACATTCCTTCCACAAGCTTGTCATTCCTGGAGATGTTCTGCAAGACTGATGGCCTTTTTTACTTTATTTCCTCACCACCTCTCTCTCCCCATTTTTTATTTCTGGTTTTTTATTTCCTCACCTCCCCCATCTCTGTTCTATAAAAGAACCTGATAAGATGGTTATTCTGAAACATTAGTATGCTACCTTCTTGGTCGGCTGGCTTTCTGAATAGTCATATTCCTTACCTCAACACCTTGTCTCTGGATTATTGGCCTGTTGTGTGGCAAACAGAGCAAGCTTAGACTCGGTACCAATATCTTTTTGGCATCTTTTCCCAGATTCCAATGTTGCTTTGTAATAGACATCCAGTTCCATTGCCCTGGTAATTACTATTTCCCCATACAGTTCACTCATACCAGCTGATACAGGTATACCCTGTCACTAGCATCCTATCCTTATTCATTCTGTGAGCACTTTGTCAGTTCCCACCAGTGATGAGGTGTTCATCGATTGCCTGTTAGTGAGTGATGTCATTCTGAAAATGTATCTTGTATTTTCTCACACTGCTGTCAGTAACAAGAGTTAGTGCATGGAGCCTCCAGAAGTTAGCCCCTGGATGAGATACAATGTGCAAATTATTAATGATCAGATCATCCAGACCATCGGGAAGTGAGAGGGAAGCAACAGGAGGGAGCAGAGAAGAAGTCAAACTCAGATGCAGGCCCCACAAAGATTTGACCCACTACGATTAGCTAGCTGTGGCGATCAAGGGGGTGAGTTGGCAGCTGGAGGCTCTCTGATGACACTCAGCATTATTTTCCTTGTCCACTACAACTCATTTTCCTTTCAACATTCTATTTTCTTTCCTTTAACTGCACTTTGTACAATTAGGAGCTTTGTGTTTCCTTGATGTGTATGTATTTACTGTCTTTGTCTCTTGACTCTAAGCTCTGTGAGTACAGTAACCATGCACGTGTCCAACTTGAATATTATCAGCCCTGTGTACATACATTCTCACTATATATATATTTAATGGACAAATATGACTATGATTGACTCTACAGATGCTTTAAAAGTTTAAGTTTACTTAAAGAAATAATGCAGGAGATAAGCAATTATTTGTTAATTTGTATGTCTCATATAGTAGGCTACTACAAGAACTGCTTTTTGCCCATAGTTTTTGGCAACAACAACAAGAAAAAAATGCCTGCTCGAGATAAGAACTGAGTGAATGAATCAGCTCACTTTAGTTCAGTTGCTCAGTCGTGTCCCACTCTTTGTGATCCCATGGACTGTAGCATGCCAGGCCTCCCTGTCCATCACCAACTACTGGAGTTTACTCAAATGCATGAACATTAAGTTGGTGATGCCATCCAAGCATCTCACCCTCTGTCGTCCCCTTGTCCTCCTGCCTTCAGTCTTTCCCAGCATCAGGGTCTTTTCAAATAAGTCAGTTCTTCACATCAGATGGCCAAAGGATTGGAATTTCAGTTGCAGCATCAGTCCTTCCAATGCATATTCAGGACTGATTTCCTCTAGGATGGACTGGTTGGATCTCCTTGCAGTCCAAGGGACTCTCAAGAGTCTTCTCCAACACCACAGTTCAAAAGCATCAATTCTTCGGTGCTCAGCCTTCTTCACAGTCCAACTCTCACATCCATACATGACTACTGGAAAAACCATAGCTTTGACTAGATGGACCTTTGTTGGCAAAGTAATGTCTCTGCTTTTTATTACGCTGTCTAGGTTGGTCATAACTTTTCTTCCAAGGAGCAAGCATCTTTTAATTCATGACTGCAGTCACCATCTTTAGTGATTTTGGATTCCAAAAAATAAAGTCTGTCACTGTTTCCACTGTTTCCCCATTTATTTGCCATGAACTAATGGGACCAGATGCCATGATCTTCGTTTTCTGAATGTTGAGCTTTAAGCCAATTTTTTCACTCTCCTCTTTCACTTTCATCAAGAAGCTCTTTAGTTCTTCTTCACTTTCTACCATAAGGGTGGTGTCATCTGCATATCTGAGGTTGTTGATATTTCTCCCAGCAATCTTGATTCCAGCTTGTGTTTCCTCCAGCCTAGCGTTTCTCATGATGTACTCTGCATATAAGTTAAATAAGCAAGGTGACAATATACAGCTTTGACATACTCCTTTCCCTATTTGGAACCAGTCTGTTGTTCTGTGGCCAGTTCTAACTGTTGCTTCCTGACCTGCATACAGGTTTCTCAAGAGGCAGATCAGGTGGTCTAGCATTCCCACCTCTTTCAGAATTTTCCACAGTTTCTTATGATCCACACAGTCAAAGGCTTTGGCATAGTCAGTAAAGAAGAAGTAGATGTTTTTCTGGAACTCTCTTGCTTTTTTGATGATCCAGCAGATGTTGGCAATTTGATCTCTGGCTCCTCTGCCTTTTCTAAAACCAGCTTGAACATATGGAATTTCATGGTTCATGTATTGCTGAAGCCTGGCTTGGAGAATTTTTAGCATTACTTTACTAGTGTGTGAGATGAGTGCAATTGTGTGGTAGTTTGAGCATTTTTGGCATTGCCTTTCTTAGGGACTGGAATGAAAACTGACCTTTTCCAATCCTGTGGCCACTGCTGAGTTTTCCAACTTTGCTGGCATATTGAGTGCAACACTATCACAGCATCATCTTTTAGGATTTGAAATAGCTCAACTGGCTGGAATTCCATCACCTCCACTAGCTTTGTTCATAGTAATGCTTCCTAAGCCCACTTAACTTCGTATTCCAGGATGTCTGGTCTAGGTGAGTGATCATCGTGATTATCTGAGTTGTGAAGCTATTTTTGTAGAGCTCTTCTGTGAATTCTTGCCACTTCTTCTTAACATCTTCTGCTTTCTTTATTTCATACTATTTCTGTCCTTTATTATGCCCATCTTTGCATGAAACATTCCCTTGGTATCTCTAATTTTCTTGAGGAGATCTCTAGTCTTTCCCATTCTATTGTTTACCTCTATTTCTTTGCACTGATCACTGAGGAAGGCTTTCTTATCTCTACTTCCTATTTTTTGGAACTCTGCATTCAAATGGGAACATCTTTCCTTTTTCCTTTGCCTTTCACTTCTCTTCTATTCACAGCTATTTGTAAGGCCTCCTCAGACAGCCATTTTGCCTTTTTGCATTTCTTTTCCTCGGGGATGGTCTTGATCCCTGCCTCCTATACAATGTCACAAACCTCTGTCCATAGTTCTTCAGGTACTCTGTCTATCAGATCTAATTCTTTGAATCTGTTTCTCACTTCCACTGTACAATCATAAGGAATTTGATTAAGGTCATACCTGAATGGTTTAATGGTTTTCCCTATTTTTTTTTCAATTTAAATCTGAATTAAATGAGTATTTTTGTATGAAGAAATGAATAAACTACATCAAAAGATCGATTTTGACCTATTTGAACAAGTTTTGTGGAAATATTAGAGCGTATATTCCAAGAGGAAATTCATGAGTGGTTACGTCTTTACTAAGCATCCTTGTTTTCATTAGAACTCAAGAAGATGTCAAATGTTAAGTAACTCGGTTTGGTGTTAAAGGTTCACTTAATTAAAAAGAGTGTGGGAAGGACTCTTTCAGCCCAAAGAGTATGGCAGCCAGTCCCCCATTTCTGCTTTGTGGAGATGGAGCCAAGCTTTTGAGGTAGGGGTTGCAGAGGTCTGATGGATAATCAAAGTTGATGCTGAAATTGCAAAACAATCTATGACTATCATTCGTATTGGAAGTCACGCTGTTCATCAAGTACGTGCTGAAAGAAAACTATATTATGGTCACTAATAAAAGAGTGTGAAAGCTATCCAAGTGTCACTAAAGGCAGATTTGGGAATAGATGATGAAAGAGATGATAATCCTGTCCCTTTGTCAAATGTTAATGCAGCAGTATTTAAAAAAAAAACAAAAAATGGTCATTCAGTAGCACACCCATCACAAGGACAATCCTCATCATCCTGAGGACATTGAGAACAAAGAAAAGTGAACAGATGATATCTCTGAATATATGAACAACTTCCTAAAAGTTGACCAAGGAACATGATTTGATCTTACATTGGAAGCAAACTACTTAGAAATCAAAGATTTGCTTCATGTTACCCGCAAGGCTGTTGTCAATATGATCAAGGAAAAAACTGAGGCGATTTGAAAGACATTCAATATCAAAAGTGATTTTACTGAAAAAGGGGAAACCGAGGTATGCAAAGAGAACCAGCCATGTGAAGAGAAGTGAAATTGTGTGTCTGATGCTGCAACAGTGCAGCAATTATTTCAAATACTAGTTGCACTGTTTTGTTTATAATTGTAATATTAGAGACACAGACAACAAATGCAACAGAAAATCAATTGTATTAGCAGAATTTTGTCCTCATTGCATGTGTAGTTTCAGTAGAGATTCCAAATTTATGGCTCAGTTTCTTCTAGTATGATCAAAAGTTTCCTTTTTCTTTGCTCTGAATAAAATTGAACTGTTAGTTCTCTGTAGAAAAAATTTTAAAAACATAAAAGGAGCATGTCCTAGATTCAACTTATTGGATCTTACAGAAAGTGAATAAGTAATAAATAAATTATTTAATTTAAAAGTGATGCATTAAACGTTGGTCAAAAGTTACTGTGGCAAAGACAAATAATATTTTCCTCTAAAGTCAGGAACAAGACAAGGGTGCCCACGTTCACCATTACTATTCAACATAGTTTTGGAAGTTCTGGCCACAACAATCAGAGCAGAAAAAGAAATAAAAGGAATCCAAATTAGAAAAGAAGAAGTAAATCTCTCACTGTTTGCAGATGACATGATCCTCTACATAGAAAACCCTAAAGACTCCACCAGAAAATTACTAGAACTAATCAATGAATATAGTAAAGTTGCAGGATATACAATCAACACACAGAAATCCCTTGCATTCTTATACACTAATAATGAGAAAATAGAGAAATTAAGAAAACAATTCCATTCACTATTGCAACGAAAATAATAAAATACTTAGGAATATATCTATCTAAAGAAAGTAAAGACCTATATATAGAAAACTATAAAACACTGGTGAAAGAAATCAAAGAGGACACTAATAGATGGAGAAATACACCATGTTCATGGATTGGAAGAATCAATATAGTGAAAATGAGTATACTTCCCAAAGCAACTTATAGATTCAATGCAATCCCTATCAAGCTACCAATGGTATTCTTCACAGAGCTAGAACAAATAATTTCATAATTTGTATGGAAATACAAAAAACCTCGAATAGCCAAAGCTATCTTGAGAAAGAAGAATGGAACTGGAGGAATCAACCTACCTGACTTCAGGCTCTACCACAAAGCCACAGTCATAAGACAGTATGGTAGTGGCACAAAGACAGAAATATAGATCAATGGAACAAAATAGAAAGCCCAGAGATAAATCCACACACATATGGACACCTTATCTTTGACAAAGGAGGCAAGAATATACAATGGATTAAAGACAATCTCTTTAACAAGTGGTGCTGGGAAAACTGGTCAACCACTTGTCAAAGAATGAAACTAGAACACTTTTTAACACCATACACAAAAATAAACTCAAAATGGATTGAAGATCTAAACGTAAGACCAGAAACTATAAAACTCCTAGAGGAGAACATAGGCAAAACACTCTCTGACATATCACAGAAGGATCCTCTATGACTCACCTCCCAGAATATTGGAAATAAAAGCAAAAATAAACAAATGGGACCTAATTAAACTTAAAAGCTTCTGCACATCAAAGGAAACTATAAGCAAGGTGAAAAGACAGCCTTCAGAATGGGAGAAAATAATAGCAAATGAAGCAACTGACAAACATCTAATCTCAAAAATATACAAGCAACTCCTACAGCCCAATTCCAGAAAAATAAATGACTCAATCAAAAAATGGGCCAAAGAACTAAATAGACATTTCTCCAAAGAAGACATACAGATGGCTAACAAACACATGAAAAGATGCTCAACATCACTTATTATCAGAGAAATGCAAATCAAAACCACTATGAGGTACCATTTCACACCAGTCAGAATGGCTGTGATCCAAAAGTCTACAAGCAATAAAGGCTGGAAAAGGTGTGGAGAAAAGGGAACCCTCATACACTGTTGGTGGGAATGCAAACTAGTACAGCCACTATGGAGAACAGCGTGGAGATTCCTTAAAAAACTGGAAATGGAACAGCCTTATGATCCAGCAATCCCACTGCTGGGCATACACACTGAGGAAACCAGAAGGGAAAGAGACACGTGTACCCCAATGTTCATCACAGCACTGTTTATAATAGCCAAGACATGGAAGCAACCTAGATGTCCATCAGCAGATGAATGGATAAGAAAGCGGTGGTACATATACACAATGGAGTATTACTCAGCCATTAACAAGAATACATTTGAATCAGTTCTAATGAGGTGGATGAAACTGGAGCCTATTATACAGAGTGAACAAGCCAGAAGGAAAAACACCAATACAGTATACTAACGCATATATATGGAATTTAGAAAGATGGTAACAATAACCCTGTGTACGAGATAGCAAAAGAGACACTGATGTATAGAACAGTCTTTTGGACTCTGTGGGAGAGGGCGAGGGTGGGATGATTTGGGAGAATGGCACTGAAACATGTATAATATCATACATGAAATGAGTCACCAGTCCAGGTTCAATGCATGATACTGGATGCTTGGGGCTGGTGCACTGGGACGACCCAGAGGGATGGGATGGGGAGGGAGGAGGGAGGAGGGTTCAGGATGGGGAACACATGTATACCTGTGGTGTATTCATTTTGATATATGGCAAAACCAATACAATATTGTAAAGTTAAAAAATAAAAAACAAAAGTTACTGTGGCAAAGACAAATAATATTTTCAAATGCAAATGAGCATTGTAAAAATAACAACAAAGAACCTCATAAAAAGCAACATCTTGAAAACATAGCATAGAGAAAATAGCACTGATCTGTGATTCATGAGAGATTAAAGCTCTGTAGCTCTGGAATTTTGGTTGTCACCTAACCTGAAAGTTGTTACTAAAGATGAGTTTCAAATAATTAGGAAGATAAAAAAAAACTTACAGGAAATTAAAAAAATAATAATTAGGAAGACAACATGAAACAAGTACTGTGTAATTTGGTACAAACTATAAACCTTGTGTTACAGCTGGACAAATAACTGAAATTTGGTGTTCTGCTATCTTTACTCAATTAGCAAATGATTTTATTTGAATGTCACTGAGTAATTTTGATCTATTCTAAATTTAATTTACTTCTCTAAAAATATAAAATTATATTGAAGTATTATGAATAATCACTATCTGAAAAGGAGGGATATATGTATTAGTCATGTGAATTATTCTCAAAAATTGTTTAAAAAGTGAAGTATAAAAACAAATTTTAATCATTTGCCTGAGACAACTGTTATCCTATCAGTTCTTCAGTGAGGAAATATGATTCTATACTTTCAGAATGAAGTTCATTCTGAACTTTTTAAGTTTCAGGCCACTAAAATTAGGTTATGAATGGTAAAGTAAGAGAACGTTCAGTAAAATTATGGAATCTACTAACTTGCCATTCCAATCTCTATATACATAAACTTGGCTCTTAATTTGAGCTGTAAATATGGATCTTTTTGATGAGGAAGTTAAGATCCAAACCAAAAACCAAACCATAAGAAAAGGAATACACAATACTATCCTGAAAGTCTGAAACACTCCTACAAAAACTCATCTTCCTTCATTTAAATTTAATCTTTACTGACCTTGTGATTCAGTTCTTCCACTTCTAGAGCTGTGTGATATCTATTATATCTTAGAGAGGGATCCAAATTTAAGATAAATATATAAGACAGGACCCTCCAGCCCCTGCCCAGGTGCTCTGGGACCTGACACCTTCCATCAGTGGGCCCTGACCAGATCCAGGACCCTGCAGGCCCTGTAGTCCACATCAAGGGTACCCTTTGAGCACACAGCTCTGGAGAATGGAAAGCAGTGTGCTGCTGGGTTCCATAAAAGTGTGCTATAAAATGAAATCAATCCATCTAAAGTGTGCTGCGTGCTAAGTCATGTCCGACTCTTTGCAAACCTATGGACTGTAGCCCACCAGGCTCCTCTGTCTGTGGGATTCGCCAAGCAAGAATACTGGAGTGGGTTGCCACGTCATCCGACCCAGGGATTGAACTTGCGTCTCTTATGTCTCCTGCATTGGCAGGTGGGTTCTTTACCACTAGTGCCACCTGGGAAGCCCCCAACCCACCTAATACATAGAAATGTAAATAGAGAATCAGGCAAAATGAGGCAAAGAAGGAATATGTTCCCCAGAAGAAAAAGGAAACAAAATGGAGATAAGCAATCTACTTATAAAGAGTTCACAGTAACAATCATATTAATACTAATGTGTGTGTTAGTCACTCAGTTGTCCCTGACTCTTTGCCATACCATTTACTGTAGCCCACCAGGCTCCTCTGTCCATGGGATCATCCAGGCAAGAATACTGGAGTGGGTTGCCATGTTCTACTCCAGGGCACCTTCCTCACCCAGGGATCAAACCTGGGTCTCCTGCATTGCAGGTGGATTCTTTACCATCTGAGCCACCAGAAAAGCCCCAATACTATTAATTTTAATTTAAATTTTTACACTTAACTTTAAGTGTGTGGGGAAGCTGTCAAATCACAGAGGCAGATGATGTTTCTAAAACCCAAAGTTTTAGTTGAAAAATTTTGAGTTTTAGCCTTAGCAACAGATTCGGCCAGTTATTTTCCTTGAAATTACATGCTCACTTCATTCATTTTTGATGTCTTCCAAATACACAACTCTTAATCAACATCATTTGTCTCAATCATTATTTAAAGTAAAAATGGTGTTCCATGTCAAAGGTGGCTTGTTCAGATAACAAATCAACCAGTTTCAGTAGTGCTTTACTGTGTCATCTGGTATGAAAGTGCTTTAAATATCCACCCCAAGGATCATGCAGGATATTAAGAAGATATGTACATGAATATTCATAGCAGCTATATTTGTGATGACCAAAAGCTGGAAATCAGTCCAACTATTCTTCATTGGGTGAATAGATAAATAAATCCACTGTAATACATCTGTACAATGACATATTATTTATAGATTTTTTTCAACTTATAATGGAGTTGTATCTCAATAAACCATTTTCAGTTGAAAATAACAAAAATGCATTTAATATACTAACCCAGCCTACATTAAAGGTGCTCAACACTTAAAAAAAAAAAGAAGAAGATATGTACCCTGAAATTGAGGCTTAATAAAATTATTAATTTTCACTGATCATCAAAGACAAGAAAAAAAGAGATATATAAAAAAGACCAATACCTTTTCCAAATACCTTGGCACACTGGTTGTCAGTAGTTTGGCATCGCCCATTGTAACAATATGCATTCCCCAACCTGCACAACTGGCCATTCATGGCATATGTGTCAGGAACGCAATTGCTGGAAGTCCCATTGCAATACTCGGTAAAATCACACTCTGGATCCACACTCTTTCTACAGGGAGTGCCTGCTACTGATATCTAGGAGGAAAATGAAAATCATGTTCCATGAGTGACTCTTCTTAATTTCTTACTGAAGAGAAAATGAGATGTGCCTGATTACAGCGAGTCCCCTACATATCAACGCATTCTACTCCATTTGGAAATCTTATTTGTTCATAAATCTAACAAAGTTAGCCTAGGCACTTAACTAACACAGTTGGCTGTACAGAACCATACTGTAACAGATTTATTGTCCTTTTCACACAAATAATACATAAAAAACCCAAACAATAAACATTTTAAATCTTATAACATCTTGGACAATGCATTAGTACAGCACAACAGCTGGTATCCAGGGGCTGGCATCAAGAGAACAGGCAAGAATTACTGACTGGAGGAGCGAGACCAGGTGAGAGATGGAGAGCTGAAGGATCATCAGGAATAGGAGATGGAGGGCGATGTTTCGATCATGCTTGATGTTAATAGCATGGGTTCTGGTTCCTTGGGGAAGCAAATGCACATTTGCCATATTTGACAGAGGTTCATAGGTAGGGAACTTACCATGTTGATACTAGAGAGGATTACAGAGCCCTACTGCTGAGTTCTCTGAAGGAAAAGGCAGGCAGAGTATTGATGATGAAGCCTGAGGAAAAGTAACTGTCTCAAAGGCTAAAAGGATTCTCCACCAGAGTTTTGTGTTTTACATCAAAAGACCACCAGACTAACCGGCATTTGGATGGAGACAGATGAAACAGATGAAGCGTACTTGCTCCTCAAAATTGGAGAAACATTGCCTCTACCATTTTCTTCTTGGAGATACCCAGGAGACAAACTCCCTGGTTTCATATACGCCACTATATTTAAAATAGATAACCAACAAAGACCTACTGTATAGCACAGGGAACTCTCCTCAATATTCTGTAATAACCTAAATGGGAAAAGAATTATGTGTATATAATTTGTATAACTGAATCCCTTAGCTGTACACCCAAAACCAGTACAACATCGTAAATCAACTATAGTCTGATATAGAAGAAAATTTTTTAAAAAGCTTCCTGGTTTTAATATCTTGCTTGGACTTTTACTAACTTATTTGTGTGAATGAGACACATAATTCCTCATTTGTAAACTTGGGATAATAATCATTCTCTCTTAAGGTTCTTGTTGGTATTAAACTGAATTAATGTAACAAGTGCTTGAACAACATATGGTAGACAATATATGGGGTAGCTATTATCATTGCTGTCATCATCACCATTATGTTTGTCATTTGCGAGCTAAAAGTCCTCTTTTTATAGCTCAGATAAAGAGTACATATATGATCATATCTTTATTCCCTGTTGACTTAAACAGGCATCGTTGCCTTCTATGATGAAGTTCACCATGGCCAGAAGCTGACATGCTATGCATGTTGAAGTAACACACACACTCTACAATCCAGTTCCATTGACTTCATACTTAACAGACTGAGACAAAGATGAGAAATACATGAATGAAATGGCGTCTTATAAAGGATTGTATGAAAAAGAAACTCTTTCAACCCAGAATTCCATTCTTAGGAAATATATATTTCAATAATGACTGTGAAATAAAGACTTGCCCAGGAAAATAATAACTAAGAGAATTGATTTCAACAGATAGAAATTACAAGGAATAGTAAAGGAAGCCTTCAGATATAAGGAGTATGCTACTGAGCAGAAATTTACAGAAGAAATTAAGAGACCCAGAAATGGAATAAATGGTGTTAATTGCAAAATTCTGTTTTCCTCATCTTACTTGTTCTAAAAAATAAGACTATATAAAGCAAAACAAGTAACAAAATATTATGTTTATAATATGTGAGAGATATTCTTGTATATAAAGTCCATCTCCATATATGAAGTGGTGTATTATATGAAACCAAATTCTGATTGATCAAAGATCTGTAAACTCAGAGAAACTATTAATAGTAAAATGATTTTTTAAGGTTAAATAATAAACCGGTAGCAATGACAAAATCAAATCATGTTGTGCAGTTTTAGAGTCTACATTTATTTTGCAGACCAATTGCAAGGCTCATAAATAGCTACTGGGAATTCAAAATAGTATATAGCCAGTTTGGAATATAGTTTTATAGAATATAGAATATAGTTTTATAGTTTCCTATAAAACTCCATATACACTTACTGTACAAACCAACAATTTCATTTATAGTTATCTAAGAAAGTGAAGAGGAACTAAAAAGCCTCTTGATGAAAGTGAAAGTGGAGAGTGAAAAAGTTGGCTTAAAGCTCAACATTCAGAAAACAAAGATCATGGCATCCGGTCCCACCACTTCATGGGAAATAGATGGGGAAACAGTGGAAACAGTGTCAGACTTTATTTTTGGGGGTTCCAAAATCACTGCAGATGGTGACTGCATCCATGAAATTAAAAGACGCTTACTCCTTGGAAGAAAAGTTATGACCAACCTAGATAGCATATTCAAAAGCAGAGATATTACTTTGCCAACAAAGGTCTGTCTAGTCAAGGCTATGGTTTTCCCTGTGGTAATGTATGGATGTGAGAGTTGGACTGTGAAGAAGGCTGAGCGCCGAAGAATTGACGCTTTTGAACTGTGGTGTTGGAGAAGACTGTTGAGAGTCCTTTGGACTGCAAGGAGATCCAACCAGTCCATTCTGAAGGAGATCAGCCCTGGGATTTCTTTGGAAGGAATGATGCTAAAGCTGAAACTCCAGTACTTTGGCCACCTCATGCAAAGAGTTGACTCATTGGCAAAGACTCTGATGCTGGGAGGGATTAGGGGCAGGGGGAGAAGGGGACAACAGAGGATGAGATGGCTGGATGGCATCACTGACTCAATGGACGTGAGTCTGAGTGAACTCCTGGAGTTGGTGATGGACAGGGAGGCCTGGCGTGCTGCGATTCATGGGGTCGCAAAGAGTCGGACATGACTGAGCGACTGAACTGAACTGAACTGAAGTGAAAAAACCCTAATATTCATGCAAAATCTGCTTATGAATATTTTTATAGCAGCTGTATTTTCACCACCCCAAATGGAAAATGAACCAAATGTCCCTCAACTGGGAACTGCATTAACAAACTATGGTACATCCTTAAATTGCTTGCAATACTATTCAGCAATAAAAAAAGGAATGAATTACTGATAAACACAACATAAATGAAGCTCAAATGCATAATGCTAAGAACTGTGGTGTTGGAGAAGACTTTTGAGAGTCCCTTGGACTGCAAGGATATGAAACTAGTCAATCCTAAAGGAAATCAATCCTGAATAGTCATTGGGAGGACTGGTGCTGAAACTGAAGCTCCAATACTTTAGCCATCTGATCTGAAGAACTGATTCCTTAGAAAAGACCCTGATCCTGGGAAAGATTGCAGGCAGGAGGATAACAGGACAACAGAGGATGAGATGGTTGGATGGTGTCACGGACTCAATGGACATGAGTTTGAGCAAGCTCTGGGGGTTGGTGATGGACAGGGAGGCCTGGCATGTTGCAATTCATGGGATTGCAAAGAGCAGGCAATGGCACCCCACTCCAGTACTCTTGCCTGGAAAATCCATGGATGGAGGAGCCTGGTAGGCTTCAGTCCATGGGGTCGCTAAGAGTTGGACAGGACTGAGCGACTTCACCTTCACTTTTCTCTTTCATGCATTGGAGAAGGAAATGGCAACCCACTCCAGTGTTCTTGCCTGGAGAATCCCAGGGACAGCGGAGACTGGTGGGCTGCCGTCGATGGGGTCGCACAGAGTCGGACACGACTGAAGCGACTTAGCAGCAGTAGCAAAGAGTTGGATATCACTGTGTGACTGAACTGAAGATGCCTATTTATAATGTTTACACACATGAGATTCAATAAAATGCAATTTGCTTTTGCAAAACCAGAAGTGCAGAAAACAGATCTGTAGTTACTAGGGCCTGTGGGTGGAGGTGTGAACTGTCTACAGAGGGGCATGGAGGCAGGGGGTTTGAGAGAACCGGAAATGAAATTGCCTATCCTTTGATTGTGGGGCTAGTTATAAGGTTGAATATGTTTGTCATAATACTCAGAAGCATTCACTAAAATAATTTTACTCTAATGAATCATACTCTAATTGAATTGAAAAAAATGAGAAAAAAGAATATATGGAATATTTATGTGTATATAACTTACCAGAGTTGGGATTAAAATATTTTGCATTATGAAACTTGCTTTCTAAGTGCATACATATTTAGCCTGAACTTATTAACTCTTGTACTATATTCAATAATTTATGTAACCATTCCAACAACAGTAAATATTGTTTGCCTTAAGATTTGCTACTGCAAATTATCCTGTAATTAATACTTTTTTTTTTTTTCCTGAGCTTTCCACACATGGTCATGTTTCTAGGGTATATATGTAAGACATAAACTCATAATAATCAATTAACATAATAATTAATACTCTATTCAGAATATGCAAAAATTGCTCAAGAAAGGCATTAAAGTAATTAAAATTTCCAAAAACACTATGCAAAAAAGATTTTTAGTCACATTCTTTAGATAATATCTGGCATTGCTTTTAAAATTGCTATTGGATAATTGCTCTATAATATTGTGTTATCATTTTATTTGTGTTTATCTTAATTACTGCAGATGATCAGTGCACACACTGAACAATTATACTTTTCATTGTTTTAAATTGTACTCCATTTGCCACTGTGTGTGTTTGTGTGTGTGGCGTGTGACTCAACTTTGATTTATTAATGTGTGAGGATTCTTTGCATTTTCACTCCCCTACACATTTGGACTTCCTCGTGGCTAAGCTGGTAAAGAATCTGCCTGCAGTGTGGGAGACCTGGGTTCGATCCCTAGGTTGGGAAGATCTCCTGTAGAAGGGAAAGGCTACCTACCCACTCCTGTATTCTGGCCTGCAGAATTCCATGAAATATACAGGGCCTGGTGCACACAAGGTTCAGTATTCTTGCCTTGAGAACTCCATGAACAGTATGAAAAGGCACAAAGACAGGACACTGAAAGATGGATTCCCCAGGTAGGTAGGTGCTAAATATGCTACTGGAGAACAGTGGAGAAATAACTCCAGAAAGAAAGAAGAGATGGAGCCAAGCAAAAACAGCACCCAGTTGTGGATGTGACTGCTGATGGAAGTAAAGTCTGATGCTGTAAAGAGCAATATTCCATAGGAACCTGGAATGTTAGGTCCATGAGTCAAGGCAAATTGGAAGTGGTCAAACAGGAGATGGCAAGAGTGAACATCAATATTCTAGGAATCAGAGAACTAAAATGGACTGGAATGGGTGAATTTAACTCAGATGACCTATCTATTACTATGGGCAAGAATCCCTTAGAAGAAATGGAGTAGCCATCATAGTCAACCAAAGAGTCTGAAATGCAGTACTTGGATGCAATCTCAAAAATGAAAGAATGATCTCTGTTCATTTCCAAGGCAAACCATTCAATATTACTGTAATCCAAGTCTATGCCCTGACCAGTAATGCTGAAGAAGCTGAATGGTTTTATGAAGACCTACAAGACCTTCTAGAACTAACATCCAAAAAAGATGTCTTTTTCATTATAAGGGACTGGAATGCAAAAGTAGGAAGTAAAAAATACCTGGAGTAACAGGCAAATTCGGCCTTGGAGTACAGAATGAAGCAAGGCAAAGGCTAATAAGAGTTTTGCCAAGAAAACGCACTGGTCATAGCAAACACCCTCTTCCAACAACACAATAGAAGACTTAACACATGGATATCACTAGATGGTCAATACTGAAATCAGATTGATTATATTATTTGCAGCCAAAGATGTAGAAGGTCTATACAGTCAGCAAAAACAAGACCAGGAGCTGACTGTGGCACAGACCATGAACTCCTTATTGCCAAATTCAGACTTAAATTGAAGAAAGTAGGGAAAACCACTAGACCATTAAGGTGTGACCTAAATCAAATTCCTTATGATTATACAGTGGAAGTGACAAATAGATTCAAGATCTATTTGATTAGATATGTTAGACAGAGTTCCTGAAGATCTATGAATGGAGGTTCATGACATTGTACAGCAGGCAGGGATCAAGACCATCCCCAGGGAAAAGAAATGCAAAAAGGCAAAATGGTTGTTTGAGGAGGCCTTACAAATAGCCGTGAATAGAAGAGAAGTAAAAGGCAAAGTAGAAAAGGAAAGATATACCCATTTGAATGCAGAATTCCAAAGAAAGGAAGGAGAGATAAGAAAGCCTGCCTCAGTGATCATTGCAAAGAAATAGAGGTAAACAATAGAATGGGAAAGACTAGAGATCTCTTCAAGAAAATTAGAGATACCAAGGAAACATTTCATGCAAAGATGGGCACAAAAAAGGACAGCAATGGTATGGACCTAACAGAAGCAGAAGATATTAAGAGGAGGTAGCAAGAATATACAGAAGAACTGTACAAAAAAAGATCTTCATGACACAGATAATCACAATGGTGTGATCACTCATCTAGAGCCAGACATCCTGGAATGCGAAGTCAAGTGGGACTTAGGAAACATCACTACAAACAAAGCTAGTGGAGGTGATGGAATTCCAGTTGAGCTATTTCAGATCTTAAGACAATGCTGTGAAAGTGCTGCACTCAATATGCCAACAAATTTGGAAATGCAGCAGTGGCCACAGGGCTGGAAAAGGTCAGTTTTAATTCCAATCCCAAAGAAAGGCAATGCCAAAGAATGTGCTAACTACCACCCTATTGCACTCATCTCACATGCTAGTGAAGTAATGCTCAAAATTCTCCAAGCCAGGCTTCAAGAGTACATGAACTGTGAGCTTCCAGATGTCACGATGGATTTAGAAAAGGCAGAGGAACCAGGGATCAAGTTCTAACATTCGTTGGATCATGAAAAAAGCAAAAGAGTTTCAGAAAAACACCTACTTCTGCTTTATTGACTGTGCCAAAGCCTTTGACTGTATGGACCACAATAAACTGTGGAAAATTCTTAAAGAGATGGAAATATTTGACTACCTGACCTGCCTCTTGAGAAATCTGTATGCAGGTCAGGAAGCAACAGTTAGAACTGGACATAGAACAACAGACTGTTTCCAAATCAGGAAAGGAGTACATCAAGGCTGTATAATGTCACCCTGCTTATTTTACTTATAGGCAGAGTACATCATGAGAAACGCTGGGCTGGAGGAAGCACAAGCTGGAATCAAGGTTGCCAGGAGAAATATCAATAATCTCAGATATGCGGATGATACAACCTTTATGGCAGAAAGCAAAGAAGAACTAAAGAGCCTCTTGATGAAAGTGAAAGAGGAGAGTGAAAAAATTGGCTTAAAGCTCAACATTCAGAAAACTAAGATCGTGGCATCTGGTCCCATCACTTCATGGCAAATAGATAGGGAAACAGTGGAAACAGAGACAGACTTTGTTTTTGGTGGCTCAAAAATCACTGCAGATGGTGGCTGCAGCCATGAATTAAGACACTTGCTCCTTGGAAGAAAAGTTATGACTAACCTACACAGCATATTCAATAGCAGAGACATTAATTTGCTGATAAATGTCCATCTAGTCAAAGCTATGTTTTTTCCAGTAGTTATACATTGATGTGAGGTTGAACTATAAAGAAAGCTGAGCACCGAAAAAACTGATGCTTTTGAACTGTGGTGTTGGAAAAGACTCTTGAGAGTCCCTTGGACTGCAAGGAGATCCAACCAGTCCATCCTAAAGGAAATCAGTCCTAACTATGCATTGGAAGGATTGATGCTGAAGCTGAAACTCCAATGCTCTGGCCATCTGATTCAAAGAACTGACTCATTGGAAAAGAGCCTGATGCTGGGAAAGATTGAAGGCAGGATGGGAAGGGGACAACAGATGATACGATGGTTGGATGGCATTACCGACTCAATGGACATGAGCTTGAGTAAACTCTGGGAGTTGGTGATGGACAGGGAGGCCTGGCATGCTGCAGTCCATGAGGTCGAAAGGACATGCCTGAGCAACCGACCTGAACTGAACTGAACTGATACAGGGGCTATACGTGGTCACAAAAAGTTTGACACGACTCAGTGACTTTCACTTTCACACATTATGTTTTACATTTGTCTGCTATTTCTATTTTTTCCGTTAGTCATTTGACTTTACAATTGCTTTAAGAGCTGATTTTTTTTTTTGTACTGGACTGTATATGTTTATTCTACTCTTTATCAGATAAATTACAAGACGGTAAACTGAGGTTTCAGCATAATGTAGAATCAGCACTAATCTTAGATGTCTTCTTTATCTCATCATATTTGTCCTTAATGCCTGTAGTTGTTAATGCACTCTCTACTTTGTTCCACTGAATTTTTTCTGAAGTCTATCAATTCTGCATTAATTCAGTTCATACAGCATTCTATTATGACAGTTCAATCATCAACATAAATGTCGGAAACTCACCTCACATTTTGACGTACAGCATGATCCAGAAGCACACTGTACTGGGCCTTTCAGTTGACATGTATTATAATCACAGCAGTTCTTAAACTGACATTCCTAAAATTTCATAAGAAGAAATACCATTTTAGTTCCACCACTTACTGGTTCTTGTTTCTCAGCTTGTACTTAGTACTCTATTGTGTTCAACTTTTCAACTATATAATATACTTATGTTTAGTGAAGCTTTATTATTTTACTATTTCTAGAATTCTCAAAGGCACATGCAACTATAAGAACTAAATCAATAATATCTAAAGTAACAGTTGATCATTTGCATTGAATACTTAAAATATGTGGTAATTTATCAATTGGAATTATAATATGGAAATTAAAATTAATTTGGATATAACCTGGACATAAATATAACATGAAAATGGAAATGTAACATTTGAATTTCCGAGAGAAAACTTTTCTCAGCTCTCTTTTTAGTGACTTGTTTACTAAAATTTCCCTTTATGAATAAAGCTAAAAAAAAGTTAGGCTATATTTATATATATAACAAAAATATATTTAATATAGGAGTCATGTACCACATTTTACTATAATGGAAATACATTGAAAAAAGGATTTTTTGACATATATATTTTTACAAGGTAAATAGCAGTCAACTATTATTTAAATTAGATGATAATTTTAAATGATGTTAACCAAATATTTTTCAAGTAAATTCATTGCATTTATATTATATATATATTTATATAATTTATGTTATTTAATATTTTTATATTCTTAAAAATTTGTAAAATTAAATATCTTCCATTTACTAAAAAATCAAGTTTTAAAGATTTTGTCCTTAATAAGATTCTTCTTCATTTAAAAATTTTCAAATGTTTCCAATTTTTCTTATGTTTATGTGAATGGATATGTATTTGTAAATATTCCCATCATAGAAATAATATAGAAAATATGGAGTAAAACTCTGAAGTTGTGATCATATTGTGCAGTTTCCTCAGGTTCTCACTGGGTATCTTATCCTTAAAAAATGAGTTAGAGCATATAACTTTTTTCTGGATTCCATTTCAGTGTTTAATGTTCCAAAGTTCAATACCATTACATGAGTGTATGTGCATGTATGTATTCTTTCATGAAAAGGAAATAAGGATGCATGACCAAACAGTGTTTGTCAAAACTAATTATTAGCAATGTTTAATTTATAACAAGGTAACTTGCAAATGGTGCCTTATTTTTATAATTAGTTCTCTGATTACTAGTGTGTTTGAAAATGATTTTGCATTTTGTAAAATTTTGTTTATGAATAACCATTCCTTCTCACAATTTTCACCATTTTGCAGAAGGATTTTTGTTTATTCATTTTCCTTTTCCCCCCTTTAAATAGGAGTGGCTTTTTAAAAATCTCCGATTACCCTTTTCCTCCTCTCTTTGTTAATAACTTGTCCTTGAAGTCTATTTTTGTCTTATTAATGGTGTCTGTTTGTCATTTCCTGTAATTTGCAACTTTCTTCTTCCTTTATGACTATTGCATTTTATATCTCATCACCAAGCCCTCCAACATGCCAAGACTATAAAATATTATCATTATTTTATTGATATTTTGTTGTTTTTTAAAACTTACAGATTTTTTTCCAGAAATGTACCCCTCCATATTTTGTGGGATATTTACTCTAGTATTTTACTCATCACTGTATTTGTGAATACAGGAATAAATAAATGCACACACCTGCATGTGTGTGTGTCAGCGCAAAAACAGAGCTTACACGTGTATAAAATGGGGGATGTTTATAAAGATATAGGTACCAATGCCATTCTCCCAAAATCCACCTGGGACACATCTGAGTTGAACAAGCTGGGTTTATTAATAGTTTCTGCAAAGGAAAACAAATGCCATGGGGAACTGTATATACCTCCATGAGAGTGTGTAATTAGAGGATTGAGGCTTAGGTAATTTGGGGAGGGTTTAAAGAGTCTGGAGTTTGCAAGACTAGATGCTGTCAGAAACCAGGAGTTCATCTATGATTGGGTATTTTAATAATTCTTATCTAGAAGAAGAAGGGGGCTTCCCAGGGGGCACAGTGGTAAAGAATTTCCCTGTCAAATGCAGGAGACAGGTTTGATCCTTGGGTCAGGAAGATCCCCTGGAATAGGAAATGGCAACCCATTCCAGTATCCTTGCCTGAGAAATTGCATGGACAGAGGAGCCTGGCAGGCTACAGTCCATGGGGTCACAAAAAGTCAGACACAACCTAGCGAATGGGCACACACAAACACAAGAATAAAGACAGTATTAATGCCAGGGTTGAAACTGGTAAAGAAGCAGGAATTACTCATTGGCCAGGAAAAGGGGGTGTTTGGTCACTATTGTAACTTGGACAATTTTCAGGTTTTACCCTTCTCAGAAATAAAGTGGAGGGCCTTGCTTAAAGAGTGCTTTTCTCTTTTTCCTTCATCCATTTTGATTACAGGTGTTGGTCTTGTATAAAATCATTCATTTTCAACAGGGGAACACTGCAGCCTGTCAGTGAGCAGCAGGCCAGCTCCTAGCAACATGGTGGCCCAGCTGATAATAGTTCAGATTCTGCATTTTCAGGGCTTGTTTCTCCCTTCCTAGTAGGGAATGCATTGAATTGATAACTCTTATGACATTAACTATTTGCACCCTGGAAATTAAATGTTATATATCTATATAACTTTTTCTTTTTGTTTTTTTTTTTAGTGATTTTTTTTTAATTTTATTTTTACAATATTGTATTAGTTTTGCCCAACATCGAAATGAAGAGTTAGATCAGTTGATAGACATAAATGCTGGCATATAAATAGATACAGATGTATAGATGTCAACTTTCATTTCTTAAGCCAATGGCCCAATATCACAGTGAGCCGAATTTAACAGCCTTGTAATATGTTTTGATACTTTGTAAGGCAAAATTACCCCAAAATGAACTCATTTTCTAAAATGTTCCTTTGTAGTTGTCATTCATATGCAAAATCTAAGAGAAAACAAATAACAGACATAACAAAACTGAAACATACAGCTAGGGGTGGTTGTTTAGTCACTAAGTCGTATCCAGCTCTTGTCACCCCACGGACTGTCAGCCCTCTGGGTTTCTCTGTCCATGGGATTTCCCAGGCAAGAATACTGAAATGGGTTGCCATTTTCTTCTCCAGGGGATCTTCCCAACCCAGGGATCAAAGTCACCTCTCCTGCATTGGCAGACGGATTCTTTACCACTGAGCCCCCAAGGGAAGCCCACAGCTAGTGGTTACCAGGTAGCAAAGGGAAGAGAGGTAAGGGTAAGACAAGGGCATTAAGAGATACACACTACTATGTATAGAATAAATAAACAACAAGGATATATTATATAGCACAGAGAAATATAGCCATTATTTTTAAATAACTTTAATGGAGTACAGTCTATAAAAATGTTTAAAACATCAAAAGTCCCTTTGTATTCTTCCCTAGTTCTCTTTAAGAAAAACTTTGGAATAAACCTTCCAAGTAACACTGTTCCTAATGGGGTATTTCAAATGCATCAAAGAGTCAGTCCTCACCCACTTGCACACATCCTATGCTATTATAATGAGAATTACATTCTCCGTGCATTCACTCAATCAACAATGTTTGTTGAGCCTGGAATATATATCAGATACTGTTCTGTGTGCTGGTGATGCAGCAATAACCAAGCCATGAACCATCTATTCCCTTTAATGTTATTTTGTTGTTGTTCTTTTGCCATCATCACCTTGTGCGTATGTGTGTATGTATATTTAATTTCCTATGCCACTGTTCCAAAACATTAAAATAGATTCATGCACTTGTTTAACTTATATTTCTAGATAAAATTTAGGATCTGCTTTTGCAGAAGAGTAGTTCAATTCAGGTTAAAATGGGTGTGTTGATTGGGATTTAATAAAGAGTAAATTGAATGCAATTTGACTTTTAAAAAACAGCTATTTATTGCAATTTCTGTGTTATCTTTCAGTTTTGTTAAATCATTTAGACTTTCAATGTACTGGAAAGAACTCATTAACTTTACACCAATTTGTTACATAGTTTGTTTTTTTTTTTAAGAGTGTAGTAAACACGCCTCTGTTATTTCATTTTCTAATTATTTATTGACTTTTAAAAAATAAAGACTATTACTTTTTGTCTCAGGTATTCCACTATTGTACTCTAACAGCAATGACACTTTTTTTATTATCAAATATAATGGATCTGCTTCTAATGAGTCACTATTATATATTAAATTTGTTATAAATCACTGGTAGAAAGTTTCTTAAAACTAATATTAAATTTTATTCTGAAGTACATTTTTGAAGGAGTATTTAGTGTTAAAGATTCTTCCTCAGTTGTGATATGTTTTTCTTTGTTTAGTATAATAATCACATGGATAAGTTTAGTTTGTGTGCTTCCAGATAAACCTCAATTGGGCAGACTTTTCTTTTGATTATGTATGAATTTGTGCTTAGTCATTTAGTTGTGTCCGACTCTGTGACCCCATGGATTCTAGCCTACCAGGCTCCTCTGTCCTTGGGGATTCTCTAGGCAAGAATACTAGTGTGGGTTGCCATGCCCTCCTCCAGGGGATCTTCTCAACCCAGGGATCAAACCTGGGTCTCCCACACTGCAGGCAGATTCTTTACCATGAATTTACTTGTCAATATTTATCATAGAAAACTCGCATCTATGTTTGTTACACTAGACTATAGTGTGTGTTTGTGTGTGTGACTTCGTAATACTGAATTTTTCTTTACTATTAAAATTAGTCAAAAATTTTACATTTACTATCTGCCAACTAGTTCAAACTATAAGCTCTCCAAATGTAGTTGGCAGATCTTGGGAGATCTCTAAAATATTTTTAATGATGTCTATAAAGCCAACAAATTCTTAATAATAATTAGACTTTATTTGTCTTTTATATTGTATTGATATTTGCATTGATCGGGTAAAAGCAATTGTATATGAAACTGCTGGAGGTCTAGTTTAAATCAAAGCTTTTGGTCATTGTATTATTCATCATCATGTACTCAACAGCTTCATTTAAGGAGGTCTTTGGTAAAGAAGTAAAAAACTACTAAATTTGTTGAATTTTAACCTTTGAACATTCCTCTAATATCGTGTGACAAACGGAGACCATTCATAAGCACCTTTTATGCATAATCACAATATATTCTCCATTACTATAGATTCTCAAGGAAAACACTTTTATGATCGTTTGCATTGCAGATTGACTAGTCACATGTACCATAAAAAGCGTTTTTACTTGCGAGAACAACTGACAGATAAACCACGGTTTTTCAGGCTCAGGTATTTGGCAGACATTTTCTTAAAAGTGAATGAAGTATGCCTGTTACTCTAAGGAAAACAACTGAATTTGAATCTTTCAAGTGAAAATTAGAATTTTGGAAAATTTTACCATCCACAGAGCCTTCATTTTTCCATTACTTTTCTGATGATATTAGTGATGATATTAATGAATACAAGGTTATGGTCTTTTATAATGAAAAATGTCAATATTTAGAAACTGCATAATTCAGTGAAACAGCATTAGAAATTAGAAAATTCTATGCATGCCAAAGGTACACTTGAAGTGTGATATAGACCAGTGGGTTTTAGCATAATAGGATATAAATAATCCACTAATTTTGGTTTTACAATTAACAATGCAACTATTAGAAATTTTCATTTTTCAAGTTTGATGTAGTAACAAAGTAGAAGATACACAATTTTCTGAAAAGCTGGTAAAATCCCCTTCTATTTTATAACTCTATATTTGTTTGAGGATGAATTTATACACATTGGGATCGCATCTGGAGATGATAAATTTGAAGAGAAAACACTATCTCATCAATATCAATTCCTTCAATCTTACAATAAGGATTCTTTTTGAATTTGTTAAATATTTCCATGATTTCTCCTAGCAATGCTTTGCAGTTTTTTATTCCATGGTCCTGTACATATTTTACTGGACACATTCTTAAACATTTCATGTTTCTTAGTTCTGTTGTAAATGGTGTCTTAAAATTTCTTTTTCTAATTTATTGCTGATATAAAGAAGTCTCTTTATTTTTGTGAACTATGGAAACACTGACCTTGATAAATGCACTTTTACAGACAAATTATAATTTATTTCTGGATTATTTCAGGTCTTAATTTTACATAATCATATTATTAGGGATGAAGTTACACTTCCGATTGTTAAATCTGCTTTGCTTTGCTGGCTGGTGCATCACAGTCAAAATCAAGTATGAAAGATAATAGGGGGCATCATGCCTCATTACGGAGTTCAGGGAGAAAGACCATCATGTATATGATGTTAACTATAAGATTTTATAGACACCTTCCCCTATAATACAGTAAGTTCCCTTTTAATAGAAGATTATTATCTCTCCACTGAGATAATCACACTTTAAAATTCCTTAAATAAACCAATAAATTCTGTAATATGTGTGCTAGTGCATATGTGCAGATTTCATTACATTCAGTTTATATCTTTTACTGAGAATTCTGTGATCATAATTAGTTTCCAATTAAAATAAATAAATTTATATTAAAAAAAGTGAAAGGTAAAAAAAAGAAATATGGGCATACATAAATCCATCCTTGAAATAGTCTCATTAGATATTTAATCAAAGATTTGTGTGTATGTATGTGTGTGCGTGTGTGTTTGTGTGTTTAGTTCTGTACTACTGTTTTCCACCCCATGGACTGTAACTTAACAGGCTCCCCTGTCCGTGGGATTTCCCAGGCAGTAATACAGGAGTAACTTGCCATTCCCTACTCTAGGGAATCTTCTGGACACAGGAATAGAACTTCCATGTCTTGCAACTCCTGCATTGGCAGGCAGATTCTTTACTACTGTGCCACCTGGGAAGCCCTTTAATTAAGGTTATCTTATCCTTAAAAATGAATTACAGCATATAGCTTTTTTCTATACTCTAGGTAATGTTGCATAAAATCAGTATAATTTCTTAATTTTTTATTTTCACCAGTAAAGACAACTGGTATGAACTTTTCTAAGGTTTAAAATTATGCACATTATTTACTTAAAATATATAAGGCTATTCACATATTTTTTTCTACTCATGTTGTCCTTTGTTCAGTTCAGTTCAGTTACTCAGTCATGTCTGACTCCTTGCGAACCCATGGACAGTAGCACACCAGGCTTCCCTATCCATCACCAATTCCGGGAGCTTGTTCAAACTCATATCTGCCAAGTCAGTGATGCCATCCAACTATCTCATCCTCTGTTGTCCCCTTCTCCTCTTGCCTTCAATCTTTCCCAGCATTAGGGTCTTTTCTAATGAGTCAGTTCTTTGCATTAGGTAGCCAAAGTAATAGAACCAAAGTAACAGCATCAGCCCTTCCAATGAATATTCAGGACTGATTTCCTTTAGGATTGACTGGTTGGATCTCCTTGCAGTCCAAGGGACTCTCAAGAGCCTTCTCCAATACCACAGCTCAAAACCATCAATTCCTCGGTGCTCAGCTTTCTTTATGGTCCAAATCTCACATCCATACCTGACTACTGGAAAAACCGTAGCTTTGACTAGACAGATATTTGTTGGCAAAGTAATGTCTCTGCTTTTTAATATGCTGTCTAGATTGGTCTAAAGAAGGAAACGGCAACCCACTCCAGTATCCTTGCCTGGAAAATCCCTTAGATGGGGGAACTTGGTAGGCTACAGTTCACGGGGTCGCAGAGAGTCAGACACGACTGAGTGACTTCACTTTCTTTCTTTTTCTAGACTACAGTCACAGATGGAGAAGGAAATGGCAACATACTCCAGTATTCTTGCCTAGAGAATCCCATGGACAGAGGAGTCTGGTGGGCTGCTGTCCCTAGGGTCACACAGAGTTGGACACAACTGAAGCGACTTAGCTGCAGCAGCAGCAGCTTGGTTGGTCATAGATTTTCTTCCAAGCAGCAAGCATCTTTGAATTTCATGGCTGCAGTCACCATCTGCAATGATTTTGGAGCCCAAGAAAATAAAGTCTGTCACTGGTTCCATTGTTTCCCCATCTATTTGCCATGAAGTGATGGGACCAGATCCCTTGATCTTCATTTTGTGAATGTTGAGTTTTAAGCCAGGTTTTTCACTCTCCTCTTTCACTTTCATCAAGAGGCTCTTTAGTTTCTTTTTGCTTTCTGCCATAAGCGTGGTGTCATCTGCATATCCAGAGTTATTGATATTTCTCCCAGAAATCTTGATTCCAACCTGTGTTTCATCCAGCCTGGCATTTCACATGATGTACTCTGCATATAAGTTAAATGAGCAGGGTGACAATACACAGCCTTGACATACTCCTTTCCCAATTTGGAACCAGTCCATTGTTACATGTCCAGTTCTATCTGTTGCTTCTTGACCTGAATCCAGATTTCTCAGGAGGCAGGTAAGGTGGTCTGGAATTCCCATCTCTTGAAGATTGTTCCACAGTTTGTTGTGATCCACACAGTCAAAGGCTTTAGCATAGTCAATGAAGACGTTGTTCTGGAATTCTCTTGCTTTTTCTTTGGATGTTGGCAGTTTGGTCTCTGCTTCCTCTGCCTTTTCTAAATCCAGGTTGAACATGTGGAAGTTCTCTGTTCATAGACTGTTGAAGCCTAGGCTGGAGAATTTTGAGCATTACTTTGTTAGGGTTTGAGATTAGTGCAATTGCAAATGCTGTTTGTTTGTTTTTTCCTGGTTGTTAAATTTATTAGTACAATGTTTGTGATGCCATCCTACTATTTTTTCATGTCATATTATAAGACATACCGTGTTGTCTCATCTTTAAGTACTGTTATTCCTGATTTTTTTTCCTTTACTCATGTTAGTAGAGTCTTACCCATTTTATTTATTTATAACAAGAACTTGCACTTGGGTGTAGGATGCTTGGATACAGAAGCTATGTTGACCATGAAGATGTTTTGGGTCTTCTGATCAGCCCTGTTAGATCTGCTAACTAATCATTCTGCAATGGCCTTGGTTTTCATTACATTCCATTTTCATGTAATTCAAATTATTTTCTACTTTGCCTATTGATTTCTTCGTCAAGAATACATTCTGCTTGCTAATTTCTATCCTGGTAATTTCAGGTGTTTATATTTATCCTTTCCCATTCTTGTAGTTCTTACTCCACATATTGGGGAACCCAGGTGAAGATCTGTCACCTTCTCATTGTCACCTCAATATGTCACAGAAGAACTAGCAACATGACCACAGGTTAGGCTAAGGAACCTACTGGATCTACTCTAAGATGGATTTTACCAAAGATGCCAGGTACCACTTGGATTCTCTACATGCCTATGCTATCCATGATGGTGCTTTGGTTCCTCTTTGTAAGCCTCTTGAGTAAAGATGCTCTGTGCATCATTCTATAACGATCTGGGTCTTCCCCAGTGAACAGCTACAGCAAACAGCTGGAGGTCACTATGGAGGGGAATCACTGAGGAAATTGCTGCTTTATATCCTTACTGGGGCTACCGTAGGATCTCAACCTCAACTTCAACAATGAGCTCTGGCTCTGAAACTGGCTTGGTTGCATAAATTTAGCAAGGAATTGTGAATTTCCATTAGTAATATTTGACAACAGCCCTTTGTTCCCTTCTTGTTTTCAGCTACATACATCAAGGAATCTCATCATTGACCACCCAGATCTCTCTTAACCACAGCTGCTTGGCCTCAGCTATTTTGGAATTCAGCAATCCCTAGTGACATTGAATGCCCAACTCCATACTGGTACTACCAACCACCAACCCTAGTCTATAGAAGAAAGCTACCACCGAGATTTTCAGCAATGTTGGAATCTCCTTGGAAATGCATTTCTTCATTGCTTTAGTGAAAGGGGTGCACTCTGGGCCACTCAAATAATTAGGTGCTAGTTTTTGTATTAAAATATGGCCACTACTCAACTTTTGACTCTTCCTGTATTACTCCATTAAGGTAGTTCTGGCATAACAACCTCATTTATTATAGTCCAGATTGTTTCCCATCTTCAAGGCTCCACCCAGCAGCAAATCAAGGCTGGCCCTAGGTTATCTTGGATGAAAGGATGCTCGCGTTCACTCAGTTGTGTCCAACCCTTTGCAGTCTGATGGACTGTAGCCCACCAGGCTCCTCTGTCCATGACGTTTTCCAGGCAAGAACACTGGAGTGGGCTACCATTCCCTTCTCCAGGGGATCCTCCCAACGGAGGGATCGAGCTTGCTTCTCTTGTACCTCCTGCATTGCAGGCAGATTCTTGACCAATGAGCCACCTGGGAAGTCCCCTAGTATGAAAGTGCTCAGTCGTGTCTGACTCTTTGCAACCCCATGGACTGTATAGTCCATGGAATTCTCCAGAACAGAATACTGGAGTGGGTAGCCTTTTCCTTTTCCAGGGGATCTTCCCAACCCAGGGGTCGAACCCAGGTCTCTTTCATTGCAGGCAGATTTTTACCAGCTGAGCAACAAGGGAAGTCCCCTACCAAGGCATTAAATCCTAATTCACTGGACAGCATCCCCCTGTCAATACCTTACCTAGGCTTATATTTCAATATCTTGGGGCCAATATCCTTGATATCTCTCCCTGGCATGTTCTCCATGTTCTTGTCCACACATATTAGCAAATTCTACAATTCAAAGAAATAACCTCTTTATTCCAGTAGCATAGAGTGTGTCTTCACTTGGGCTGCGTTTAGACTTGACACTAACTGGTGGTCTGGTACCAAGGGAATGCAGAGACAGATCTTGAGAAGAATAGGCATCCTCTTGTGAGACATCCATCTCATGTAAGTCTCTGTGGTCCACAAACAATGTGATGCTCTGCTCCACTAGGAGGCGGGCAGTAACTTCACAGCCCAGGGGCTTCTGAGGAATCTGGAGGTTTAAGTTTCTCAAGTGCATCTATTCAAATATGCCAAGTCCAGAAATGAGTACATGAGTACCTATTACTATGTGGCCAGCATGAAATACACTTTCAGGATCATATATTTTTTTCTATTAATTTTTTTTTTTGGCTTCGCTGGGTCTTCATTGCTGCACGTGCACTTTCTCTAGTTGCGGTGCATAGGCTTCTCACTGCGGCGGCATCTCTTGCTGTAGAGCTCAGGCTTTAGAGCCTTCAGGCTATGGTGGTTGCGGCTACCGGGCTCTAGAGCACAGGCTCAGTAGCTGTGGCGCACAGGCTTAGTTGTCCTGTGGCAAGTGGATTTTTCCTGAACCAGTGATGGAAACTGTCTTTTGCATTGGCAAGTGGATTCTTCACCACTGAGCCACCAGGGAAGCTCCAGAATCCTGAGTATCTGCTTCCTAGGACAATTTCTGATTCAGCTAATGTGCTTTGAGTTTCCCCAGAAAGAGACTCTGAAACAAGGATTGTCATTGTGGTGGTTTAGTCGCTAAACTGTGCTCAACTCTTTTACGACTGTAGCCCACCAGGCTCCTCTGTCCATGGGATTTCCCAGGCAAGCATACCGGAGTGAGTTGCCACTTCCTTCTCCAGGTGATCTTCCCGACCCAGAGATCAAATGCACATCTCCTGTATTGGCAGGCAGATTCTTTACCACTAAGCCACCTGGAAGCCTGCAATAAGGATGCATATTAGTAATTTATTTGGAAGGTGTATTATTTCCCTACTGATGCTGTTACAAATGACCACAAACTCAGTGGTCAACTTAAAACTTGCACAAGTTAATTTTATCATACTTTCTATAAGTCAGAATTTCAGATGGGTAATCTAGGTCAGGTTATAGCTTACAGTCTCACAAGTGTAAAACCACAATTTGGAGAATAAGCATCCTGTTGCTTTGGTAGCTATCAGCCAAGGACTAGTCTTTTCTCCAAGAAAATACCAACATTTCCTCTTATTCTTCCATGTGTCTTCCTTCAGTAGCAGTTTGAGTCCCTCTCACTTTCCAAGGCTTTTTGAGCCCCTTTCTGTAACAGCTCTCTGATTTCACCTGGAGAACATTCTGTTTTTGAGGGCTCATGTGCTTAGACTGGACCCACCCAGATAATCCAGAATAATGTCCCTTCTTTAAGGTCCATATGCTTAGTTACTTCTGCAAATTACCTTCTGCCATGTAATATGCACACCCACAAATTCCAGGGATTTGAGAGCAAATGTATTTGAAGGTCCATTCTGCTTACACCAAAGCACTGGCATGGGATATTAGGGAAGGGAAGCAAGCTAACACATGTCAATTTGTGAGCTCCTGTAAGATATGGCTCCTATAAGATAAAGCTAAATCTCACAAGTATCATTCCATTGTATATATATATATCACATCTTTTTTATCCATTTATCTGTCGATGGACATGTACATTGCTTCCACGCCTTGGCTATTGTAAACAGGCTACAATAAACATTAGAGTGCATGTATCTTTTTAAATTATGATTTTCTCTGGATATATACCCAGCAGTGGGATTGTAATACCATGGAGTATTATTTATCCATTAAAAAGAATGAAATAATGCCATTTGCAGCAACATGGATGGACCTAGAGATTGTAATGCTGAGTGAAGTAAGTCAGACATAGACGATGAAATATCATATGACATTCCTGATATGTAGAATCTAAAAGGAAATGATACAAATGAACTTACATACAAAAGAGAAAGAGACTCACAGACTTAGAGAACCAACTTGTGGTTGTCAGTGCACACCACTATATTTAAAATGAATAACCAACAAGGACCTACTGTATAGCCCATGGAACTTTGCTCAATGTTATGTGGCAGCTTGGATGGGAGGGGAGTTTGGGGAGAATGAATATATATGTATGTATATATATATACATATATATATGCTGCTAAGTCACTTCAGTCGTGTCTGACTCTGTGCAACCCCATAGATGGCAGCCCACTAGGCTCCCCTGTCCCTGGGATTCTCCAGGTAAGAACACTGGAGTGGGTTGCCATTTCCTTCTCCAATGCATGAAAGTGAAAAGTGAAAGTGAGTCGCTCAGTGGTATCCGACCCTCAGCGACCCCATGGACTGCAGCCTACCAGGCTCCTCCATCCATGGGATTTTCCAGGCAAGAGTACTGCAGTGGGGTGCCATTGCCTTCTCTGACACACACACACACACACACACACACACACACACACATATATATATATATATATATATAAAACTGAATCCCTTCACTGTTCACCTGACACTATCACAATATTGCTAATTGGTTATAATCCAATACAAAATAAAAAGTTAAAATCAAAAAAAAAATATCCCACAGATACCTCTGGGAAATGATACAGAGTTGGGGACAGAAAACATTTTTTGTAAAGGATGAAAGAGCAAATAGTTTCAGTTTTGTAGAAATGCTATGCCATATGCTCTCTGTTGCAACTATTCAACTCCATTGTTATAGCATAAAAAGAGTCATAGACAACATGACAATGTATAAGCATGGCTGCATTCCAATAAAGTACCATTTACAAAAGTGAATGGCAGCTGAATTTGGTCCACTGGCTATAGTTTGTAGAACTCTGGTGCAGAACATGCTTTAGAGAATTTCCTCATGCAGAGCAAACAATTGGGGACATTATCCACAATCCTAATTATCTGAGGGCTGATTGCTAGTCCTGAGTACATTAAGTTCTCCTTGATAACTGCCCAAGTATTCCATTCTATTGAGGACAGAACAAACACTACATCACAAAGTATCCGGTACATGAAGCAAAAACATGCTGCAGGAATAATCAGTGCCAAGGAAATATGGTAGAGCACTGTCAGCATATGCTATAGTTATCAGTCTACCTGTAGCCTGCAGTTGCGGAAACTCACATTGTGTAGATTTAGCCCTAGATTATGCCACTTCATTTTATCTTTCATTAAGAATATCAGATTTGTCAAGTAACTGGCACATATTCAGGGGTATGTCAATGCAAGATGTTAATAGTGCTATTTGGCAAAAAACTAAGATGACACTGGAAAATCTGAGATAGTCAGAAAACATATATACATATATACGCACACACACATAGATACATACATACATATAAGGAAATGGTAGATGGTTAAGAGAATTTGTAAGGATTTAAGTTACACAAATGAGTAGTGGTTAGCTATTTTTGTTGGTGGATGAGAAAGTCATATAGCTGCTGGGAGAGTAATCATGAAGAAATTTTATTTAAATAGGGGGGATTGTTAAATATTAGAAAATAATGATACCATAACAAACTAAATATCTGGTCCTATCAGTTGAGAATAGTGTTAATTGCGCATTTGGCTGATGGAGATATAGTATAATAGATTCTATATTTATCTTTAGAAAGATTATAAAGAACAAATTTTGATCATCCTGAAACCTGGAAATACATGAATATTTGAGAATAATTAAGAAAAACCCATTATAATGTTTAAACATTCTTGCAATGACAAAAGACAGAAAAACGCTGGATCAAATTCGGAAGTTTATAAAGAAAACAGAGACTGAAATCATAAGATTTAGGCTAAAAGAGATTTCATTTAGTACACATACTCAAAAATTCTCTGCTGGCATAATTGGGAATGGTGTGTACAAACCCAGATTTCATGACTACTCATCTTCTCAGTTGAAGAGGTATGTGGAAGTGATTCATACATCTTAATTTATCCTCATTTTTATATCTTAATTCTACTGAAGACTTAGTTGCATATATTATTCCATATATACCATGGTTGCTTATCAGAAACATACAAAACTGTGCTCAGATTTCAGTCTTAATCACTCACCTGTTCACTGCCACAGTCACATTCTTCATGAGCTTCCAAAATCCCATTACCACATACTGATTGATTTTGATAGAATGGTTTCAATATTGAAAACTTCTGAAGACACTGAGCTTCAAATGTTGAAACAAAATATCTATATTCATGCATGCTACAGTTGCTAAAAATCTTTACACCACTGGAAAGTCTAAAATGAAATAATCCTCAGGTTAAATAAACCTAGCTAATAAAACCACATCTAAACAATGCACCATATATAACATGAATATAATATATATATATACGCACCATATATAATGTGAATATAATATATATATGCACCATATATAATGCACCATATATAATATGAATTGTATGATGCGCCAAATGAAAAACTAATGCTTTTTGGTGGAGACAATGTCAATCTTGGCTAAGTTTTTAGAATTTTGTTTTTAATTGGAGGATAATTACTTTACAATATGGTGATAATTTCTGTCATACATCAACACAAATGAGCCACAAGCAAACACATGTCCCCTCCTCTTAAACCTCTCTCCCAGTTCCCTCCCAAACCCACCCCTCTAGGTTGTCACAGAGCACCAGCTTTGGAGTCCCTGCATTAATACAGCAAATTCCCACCGGCTATCTATTTTACAGATGGTAATGTGTATGTTTCAATCTACTTACTCCTAACATTCTATCACAATAAATGGATTTATCCAGCTCAGACTTAAATTGAAGAAAGTAGGGAAAACCACTAGACCATTCAGGTATGACCTAAATCAAATCCCTGTGATTATACAGTGGAAGTGAGAAATAGATTTAAGGGACTAGATCTGATAGATAGAGTGCCTGATGAACTATGGAATGAGGTTCATGACATTGTACAGGAGACAGGGATCAAGACCATTCCCATAGAAAAGAAATGCAAAAAAGCAAAATGGCTGTCTGGGGAGGCCTTACAAATAGCTGTGAAAAGAAGAGAAGTGAAAAGCAAAGGAGAAAAGGAAAGATATAAGCATCTGAATGCAGAGTTCCAAAGAATAGCAAGAAGAGATAAGAAAGCCTTCTTCAGCGACCAGTGCAAAGAAATAGAGGAAAACAAGAGAATGGGAAACACTAGGGATCTCTTCAAGAAAATCAGAGATACCAAAGGAACATTTCATGCAAAGATGAGCTCGATAAAGGACAGAAATGGTATGGACCTAACAGAAGCAGCAGATATTAAGAAGAGATGGCAAGAATACACAGAAGAACTATACAAAATAGATCTTCATGACCCAGATAATCACGATGGTGTGATCACTGACCTAGAGCCAGACATCCTGGAATGTGAAGTCAAATGGGCCTTAGAAAGCATCACTACGACCAAAGCTAGTGGAGGTGATAGAATTCCAGTTGAGCTATTCCAAATCCTGGAAGATGATGCTGTGAAACTGTTTCACAGCAAATTTGGAAAACTCAGCAGTGGCCTCAGGACTGGAAAAGGTCAGTTTTCATTCCAATCCCAAAGAAAGGCAATGCCAAAGAATCCTCAAACTACCGCACAGTTGCACTCATCTCACATGCTAGTAAAGTAATGCTCAAAATTCTCCAAGCCAGGCTTCAGCAATATGTGAACCGTGAACTTCCTGATGTTCAAGCTGGTTTTAGAAAAGGCAGAGGAACCAGAAATCAAATTGCCAACATCTGCTGGATCATAGCAAAAGCAAGAGAGTTCCAGAAAAACATCTATTTCTGCTTTACTGACTATGCCAAAGCCTTTGACTGTGTGGATCACAAGAAACTGTGGAAAATTCTGAAAGAGATGGGAATACCAGACCACCTGATCTGCCTCTTGAGAAATTTGTATGCAGGTCAGGAAGCAACAGTTAGAACTGGACATGGAACAGACTGGTTCCAAATAGGAAAAGGAGTTCGTCAAGGCTGTATATTGTCACCCTGTTTATTTAACTTATATGCAGAGTACATCATGAGAAACGCTGGACTGGAAGAAACACAAGCTGGAATCCAGATTCCTGGGAGAAATATTAATAACCTCAGATATGCAGATGACACCACCCTTATGGCAGAAAGTGAAGAGGAACTAAAAAGCCTCTTGATGAAAGTGAAAGTGGAGAGTGAAAAAGTTGGCTTAAAGCTCAACATTCAGAAAATGAGTATCATGGCATCCGGTCACACCACTTCATGGGAAATAGATGGGGAAACAGTGGAAACAGACTTTATTTTTCTGGGCTGCAAAATCACTGCAGATGGTGACTGCAGCCATGAAATTAAAAGACGCTTACTCCTTGGAAGGAAAGTTATGACCAACCTAGATAGCATATTCAAAAGCAGAGACATTACTTTGCCAACAAAGGTCCATCTAGTCAAGGCTATGGTTTTTCCTGTGGTCATGTATGGATGTGAGAGTTGGACTGTGAAGAAGGCTGAGCGCCGAAGAATTGATGCTTTTGAACTGTGGTGTTGGAGAAGACTCTTGAGAGTCCCTTGGACTGCAAGGAGATCCAACCAGTCCATTCTGAAGGAGATCAGCCCTGGGATTTCTTTGGAAGGAATGATGTTAAAGCTGAAACTCCAGTACTTTGGCCACCTCATGCAAAGACTTGACTCATTGGAAAAGACTGTAATGCTGGGAGGGATTGGGGGCAGGAGGAGAAGGGGACAACGGAGGATGAGATGGCTGGATGGCATCATTGACTTGATGGACGTGAGTGTCAGTGAACTCAGGGAGTTGGGGATGGACAGGGAGGCCTGGCGTGCTGTGATTCATGGGGTCGCAAAGAGTCGGACATGACTGAGCAACTTATCTGATTTGATCTGATTAAAAGTCAGCCCCTCTACTTAAGCACTAGATCCTACATTCTCTTCTACATTACTTCATGATTTTGCTCCTGTGTTCCTTATATCCAACATCATCATCTTTTCCTCCTCTTCTCTTTATTTTGATCAATCTATAGATATGTCATATCTCCCATCAATAAAATCTCTCCTTTGATTATAAATTCCACTCCATAATCATGAAAATGTCATCTATGTCTATTATCTCCATTTTATGCCTCCCACAGAGTTCATCCAGTTCCTTAAAAATAACCTAAAATATTGACTGGAATTGTACTGAATGGATGAACTTCTGGAAAAATTAGACATTTTATAGTAAGTCATCTATTTCCTTAGTGCTGGTACACAGACTAGTTTTCAAGATTGATCACCCTGATGAATTTTCTGATATTGTTGTTCTGATGGTACACTGACTGATTCTGCTGCCTTTGCGTAGGTAGTCAATCATACTATCTGCAAATACGGACATCTACTTTCTTCTTCAAATCTTTTCTTCTTTTTTGTTCCCCTCAGTATAATAGCCAAAGGGACCAGTGCTATGTTACATTGCCAAGGGTGATTTTGCTTTGAACAACAGATACAACAACAATATAAACATCAAAACTATCTGTGTGAATACAATATTTCATAGCCCTCATAAGTCTTTACATTTTTCCTCGAATTCCCTTTAGTGAATATTTCATTATGGGATCCACTACTTTCTGGAGTCTTGTGTCACATGGACAAATTCACTAGTGTGATTTCTCGTCTTGCACAACATTCCTTCCCAATTTTTGATGTGGGATTGAGTATAAAATATAAATTCTTCACATGTTGTAATCAACTGCACAAACATGTGCGTGACATTAATTTGAGAGGAAAAACAAGGCTTACACTGCTTCATGGTTCATTATGCACTTAGCTGTTGGACAGGAACACTCCTGGATGTCATCATATGCTAACCCTATTTTAAGGCCAAGTAGTTGAGCTATAATAACTGAAAATCCCTCCAATGTTATTGTGCCTGGATACTGAAATAAAGAAAGTTGAAGAGAAAACCAACATATGAGAAGAAAATGAAAGCAAGTAATACATCAAAAGAGCTTTGTTCCTATAAAATTTTATATTTTAATACTTTTCCATGTTGACCAGATTTATACTTCATTTTGATAAATCATCAATCTGAATATCCATACTAGTTAATTTATTAAAGAGCATGAGATAAGGTAAAATGTAATCAAACACATTTAACTTTCTTATTAAATCAATTCTTTCAATTAACAAATATAGTTCAATATAGACATAGGTCAGGCACTATGATAAAAAAGATGAGAATATAGTGACATGTATGAAAAGAAGGAACTTTGTCCACACTTGGAGCATATTTTACAGAAGAGGGGAAAGAAAATTAGTTGGAAAGTAACAACAAACCTACCAGATATAAAGAAAACATGGAAAGTGCTCTAAAGAAATGGAATTCTTCAACAGAGAATTCTGAGGAGGGGCATAACTGTATAGTTCAGATAGTTAGGAAAGTCTATTTGTGGCATTGATGCTTAGGATGAGATACAAAGTTTGGGAAATGACCCACCATTATGAATAGTGGTAGCAAGCTTGTTTGGGAACCTGTTCAAAGGTTGTAGTATAATGAGTGAAGTAAAGAAATGATAGGGTGGAAGTTCAAGACACGAGCAAGGCCATGGTAAAGAAATCTCGAGTGAGATGTCAGCCCAAAGAGACTGACAGAAGTGTAGAGTAGCATTTCACATGAATGAAATGAAAATTTCACTCATTTCATAAATAAGTGTAATTTATTTATGTAAATAAATGTATTTATTACATTTATTTAATAATTACAAAATTTTTAGAAATTACAAACAAAATTTTTTTAGAACTTCCCAGTTTTTCTATATCAAAAAAATTATGAGTAAAATTTAATTCATACCCTAAATAAAGATATTGTGTGTGTATGTGCATGGTATAAAGCATGGTGACTACAGTTGATGAGACTGGATTATATACTTGAAAACTGTCAAGAGAGTGGGTCTTAAGCATTTTCATAAATAAAGTGGATTGATGGATATATTGATTAATTTTTGGAATCATTCCATAACTAGTATCAAATTATCACATTGTTCAGTTCAGTTGCTCAGTCATGTCCGACTCTTTGTGACCCCATGAGCCACAGCACGCCAGGCCTCCCTGTCCATTACCAACTCCCGTAGCCTACCCTAACTCATGTCCATTGAGTCGGTGATGCCATCCAACCATCTCATCCTCTGTCATCCCCTTTTCCTCCTGCCCCTAATCCCTCCCAGCATCAGGGTCTTTTCAAATGAGTCAGCTCTTCGCATCAGGTGGCCAAAATATTGGAGTTTCAGCTTCAACATCAGTCCTTCCAATGAACACTCAGGACTGATCTCCTGTAGGATGGACTGGTTGGATCTCCTTGCAGTCCAAGGGACTCTCAAGAGGCTTCTGCAACACCACAGTTCAAAAGCATCAATTCTTCGGTGCTCAGCTTTCTTTATAGTCCAACTCTCACATCCATACATGACCACTGGAAAAACCATAGCCTTGATTAGACAGACCTTTGTTGGCAAAGTAATGTCTCTGCTGTTTAATATGCTGTCTAGGTCGGTCACAACTTTCCTTCCAAGGAGTAAGCATCTTTTAATTTCATGGCTGCAGTCACCAACTGCAGTGATTTTGGAGCCCCCCAAAATTAAGTCTGACACTGTTTTCACTGTTTCCCCATCTATCTGCCATGAAGTGATGGGACCAGATGCTGTGATCTTTGTTTTCTGAATGTTGAGCTTTAAGCCAACTTTTCCACTCTCCTCCTTCAGTTTCATCAAGAAGCTCTTTAGTTCTTCTTTACTTTTTGCCATAAGGGTGGTGTCATCTGCACATCTGAGGTTATTGATATTCCTCCTGGCAATCTTGATTCCAGCTTGTGCTTCCTCCAGCCCAGCGTTTCTCATGATGTACTCTGCATATAAGTTAAATAAGCAGGGTAACAATATACAGCCTTGACTACTTCTTTTCCTATTTGGAACGGGTCTGTTGTTCCATGTCCAATTCTAAGTGTTGCTTCCTGACATGCCTACAGGTTTCTAAAGAGGCAGGGTCAGGTGGTCTGGTATTCCCATCTCTTTCAGAATTTTCCACAGTACACTTTAATTATATAAGTATTTTATTTGTCAATTATGTCTCAGTAAAGCTAGAAAGTGAAAGTGAAAGTCATTCAGTCATGTCTGACTCTTTATACAGTCCATGGATTATACAGTCCATGGAATTCTCCAGGCCAGAGTACTGGAGTGGCTACCTTTCCCTTCTCCAGGGGATCTTCCCAAACCAGGGATCAAAGCCAGGTCTCCCTCATTGCAGGTGGATTCTTTACCAGCTGAGCCACAAGGGAAGCCCAAGAACACTGGAAGGGTAGCCTGTCCCTTCTCCAGGGAATCTTCCCTATCCAGGAATTAAACAGGGGTCTCCTGCATTGCAGGTGGATTCTTTATCAGCTGACCTATCAGGGAAGCCAATAAAGCTGGGGGTGGGTAGGAAGAGTTGTGTGGTGTGTGTGTTTGCATGTACACAAATACAGGGAGAAAACAGAGAAGAAAATGAATATGGTACAGGTTCAGTAGAGACTTAGAATCTATAATATAGAATATAATAGATACTTCAGGTGGTGAAGAAGTTGGAGTCCACCTGGGATTAACAGAAGCTTTTAGCATTGGTCAGGAGTCTATGCTCAGAGAAAACTAAAAAGAGTTTATGTGACTTTTAGACTGAGGCCAAGTATAATGGACATGGCATCTGGGATCACAGGGCAACTCAGGGCAAAATCTTTACCATCTCTAGCCTGGAAAATATAAAATGTGAATATCAGGAAATTATGACTGCCAAATACACAAGCAGAAAACTTCAGAAAGAAGATAATCCGAATTCTGTCTCCCACATTTCTCGCTGATTCCTGAGACACTCATACAATTAGCAGCCTCAAACTGAAGAGCTCAGCTGAGGCCAGAGCTGCCTTCTGTGAGGCTGAGTTGCTGTTTTGACTTTAACCAAGAGCACTGAACGACAAAACAAGCAAACAAAAATCAACCCTCGTCAGAGAAAAGCAGCAGAATCCAGACTTCCAATGAATGGTATAATGTCCAAGGTCTCAAAGAATATCATTAAAAAAGCCATGGAAACTAAATCAGGATGTGAGCAATGGCCCATAAAACTAGCCTAGAATGTGTATTTTAGAAAAGGAACTGTCTTCAGAAATGGAAAATATAAAGAGAAATCAGTGCCTCATGACAATTCTCAGAAATATTCTGAATACAGCCCCAAATTACTCACATACCAAGAACCAGGAATATCTTGACTGCAGTCAGAAATGGCAATCAACAGAAAGCAAAACCAAGATGCATTTCCTGACAAGGATTTTAAAGCAACCACCATAAAAATGCTCCAATGAGCTATTGCAAAAACTCTTAAAGGAAATTAAGAAATAGAAAATCTCATCAAATAAAGATAATATAAAAAGAACCAAATTAAAACTTCAAAAGATAAAAAATACAATAATAAGAAAATAAACTTCAATAGATGAATTTAGTAAAAAAACAGAGATGACAGAGGGAGTATCAGTGAACTTAAAGACTGATTAGTATAAATTATCCAATCTCAAAACAGAGAAATAGCTTTTGAAAAAATTAACAGAAATACAGGAGCAGTGGGACAATGACAACACAACAACAAAACCTAACATTAATATCATTAGTGGCCCAGAAAAAAAATGCATAGCTGAAATATAGTTGAAGAAAAAAATGGCTTAAAATCTCCTCAATTTGGCAAAAGACACAAATCTACATATTTAATAGATTCACAAAACTTCTAACAATAAACTCAAAATAATGCATGATCAGACACATCATAATTAGATGGCCAGAGAAAACTTTTAAATGTCTTGAAGTCAACCAAAGGAAAACAACAGATTGCTTACAGAGGAACAATGATTAATAGGAGTTCTCATCCTATTAATTCTGAATTAATGTCAGAATTATTTCTAATTCTGACATTAGAAATAATGTCAGACAGAGAATGTAACACAATAGTTTTGAAGTGCTGAAAATGACTTTCATCCAGCAAAAATATTCTTAAATAATGAAGATGAAATAAAGACATTCTAAAATGAAGGAAAATTAAGAGACACATGGCCAGTAACCAAGCTTTAAAAAAAATGACTAAAGGAAGCTCTTCAGACAAGAAAGAAAATGATAATAAAAGAAAACCTGTAACATCAGTAATGAAGAAAGAGGAACAGAAAATGTACTTACATGGGTAGATAAAATAGACTATTTTTCATTTGATTTTTTTCAATAAAAATTATGTTTCAGTGTTGAAAACAAAAATTATAATTTAGTGTGTATACTTACTAATTGCTTAGAAGTAATATTTAAGCAAACTATACTATAAAATTTCCCACTTTATGATTATGCACATAATTTCAGATCTAAAATAAATATGGTATTAACATTTCTGTATTCTACTTGAAATAGTAAAATGCTGGTAAACAAACGTGTGTACGTGATCGTGTCACTGTGCGTGTGTAATCTCACTACAGAACATATGAAAAATGTTTTACAAAGAGAAATATTGAAAAACACTAAAAAGAGATTGATAGTTTATATAAAGAGACAGGATATATTTGTGTACTATACAGTATTTGTCACAACTGTAATTACCTACACACAGTGGGTTAATGTGTGGATAAAGCTGTAAATAGAACTTTATTTACAATATAGGTGGTTGGCCAGATTTGGCCAATGGGTCATGCTTGCTTATTATGTCTATGATGAATAAATCAAAATAGAATATGAAAAATTGTTCTAGAAAAAATGAGAACTGTAAATGGCAACAGAGGACCAAAAAAAGAGAGATAAAACAGAAAACATATACTAAGTTGACAAACTGAAATATAGATGCATCAGAAATTAGATTCAGTGCAAATTGTCTAAACACACTAATTAAAAGAAACAGATTGGTGAAACAGAGGAAAAAAACACATGGTCCAGCTGCTGACTGGAAATTCACATAATATATAAAGACAAAAGCAGTTAAGAAAACAGATTTAACATATGAACATTCATCATAAGAAAGCTGGAGAGGCTATATTGATAACAGATGAAGCTAGCTTCAGAAAAAAGATTATCATGGACAAAGGATATTGCAGTAATAAAAAATTCAATAATAATCTTAAATGTTTGCATATCAAATGTAAGAGCTGCAAAAATATGAGGCTACGATGAATACAATTGAAAGAATAAACACACACATACATAATTTAGTTGGAGACTTCAACAACTCTCATAATTGATAAAAGCACTAGACAACAGGAAATTGTTCAAAAGACATGAAAAATATTATCAGACAATGTCTATAAAACTGGCATTTATAGAACACTCAACTACAGCATGATATATGTCTTATGCAGTTTGTAACATATATGGCTTTAAACCAAGGTGTTCAGGGACTTCAATAATTGCAAGGTTTCTACCCGTGATTGGGCTTCCCTGGTGGCTCAGTGGTAAAGAATCCATCTGCAATGCAGGAGACAGGAGACATGGGTTCGATTCCTGGGTGGAAAAGATCCTCTGGAGAATAAAATGCCAACCCACTCAAGTATTCTTGCCTGGGAAATCCCATGGACAGAGGAGCCTGATGGGCTACATACAGTAAATGGGGTCACAAGAGTCAGACATTACTTAGCAACTAAACCACCACCACCCATGATATGAAGTTGCACAATTTTATGCCCTGGAAAAAGTTAAGCCAATTGCTCAAGGTAGGGAAAAAGGATTAAAAAGAAAAAGAAAAAGTTAAAAAGAGCAAAAAAAAAAAAAAAAAAGATGATGAGTCAAAATGCTCTCATACATACTTAACAAATTTCTACAAAGAAAAGGGAAACAAAATATGATCAAGTAAACAATACAATAAAACTTCTCAGGACAGATGTAAATTAGTACCCAGATTGAAAGTGCTCTAATGTAACAAGCATGTTGGATGATAAAAGATACCATGGAAGGATAAAAAGATCTTAAATGTTTCCATGAAGAAATAAGCTATTAGGATGTTGAATCCTGATGTCAATATAGGAAGTCAATAGATAATGCCTAATTTTGAAGCATCAGTATTAACAAAGCTAGTGGAGGTGATGGAATTCCAATTGAACTACTTCAAATCCTAAAATATGATGCTGTGAAAGTACTGCAGTCAATATGCCAACAAATTTGGAAAACTCAGCAGTGGCCACAGGACTGGAAATGGTCAGTTTTCATTACAATCCCAAAGAAAAGCAATGCCAAAGAATGCTCAAATTACCACACAATTGCACTCATCTTACATGCTAGCAAAGTAAATTCTCAAACTTCTCCAAGCCAGGCTTCAACAGTACATGAACAGTGAACTTCCAGATGTTCAAGCTGGATTTAGGAAAGGCAGAGGAACCAGAGATCAAATTGCCAACATCCGTTGAATCATCAAAAAAGCAACAGAGTTTCAGAAAAACACCTACTTCTACTTTATTAACTATGCCAAAGTCTTTGACTGTGTGGATCACAACAAACTGTAAAAAACCATTCAAGTGATGGGAATACCAGACCACCTGACCTGCGTCCTGAGAAATCTGTATGCAAATTAAGAAGCAACAGAACTGGACATGGAACAATGGACTGGTTCCAAATTGGGGAAGGAGTATGTCAAGGCTGTATATTATCACCCTGCTTATTTAACTTCTATGCAGAGTACATCATGAGAAATGCTGGGCTGGATGAATCACAAGATGAAATCAAATTTGCTGGGAGAAATATCAATAACCTCAGATAGGCAGATGACACCACCCTTATGGCAGAAAGTGAAGAAGAACTAAAGAACCTCTTGATGAAAGTGAAAGTGGAGAGTGAAAAAGTTGGCTTAAAATTCAACATTCAGAAAACTAAGATCATGGCATCTGGTCCCATTACTTCATAGCAAATATAAGGGGAAACAATGGAAATAGTGACAGACTTTATTTTGGGGGGCTCCAAAATCATTGCAGATGGTGACTACAGCCATGAAACTAAAAGACACTTGTTCCTTGGAAGAAAAGTTATGACCAACCTAGACAGCTTATTAAAAAGCAGAGACATTACTTTGCCAACAACGGTCCATCTAGTCAAGGCTATGGTTTTTTCAGTAGTGATATATGGATGTGAGAGTTGGACTATAAAGATGAGTGCAGAAGTATTGATGCTTTCGAACTGTGGTGTTGGAGAAGACTCTTGAGAGTCCCTTGGACAGCTAGGAGATTGAACCAGTCCATCTTAAAGCAGATCAGTCCTGAATATTCGTTGGAAGAACTAATGCTGAAGCTGAAACTCCAATACTTTGGCCACCTGATGCAAAGAGCTGTCTCATTTGAAAAGACCCTGATGCTGGGAAATATCGAAGGCAGGAGGAGAAGGGGATGACAGAGGATGAGGTGGTTGGATGGCATCACCAACTCAATGGACACGAGTTTGAGTAGACTCCAGGAGTTGGTGTTGGATAGGGAGGTCTGGCGTGCTGCAGTCTGTGGGGTTGCAAAGAATAGGACACGACTGCGTGACTGAAGTGAACTGAACTGAAATGAAATTTGAATACTCAAGGAATTTATTGGGCATATTACTCAGAAATATAGAGCAAAAGAATGAACAACTATTTCTACACGTATAAGCATGAATAACTATCAAAGACGTAGCTTTGAGCAAATATGTTGTAAACACACACATTGAGAACACATACTCTATTATTTACAGAAAGCTCAAAGAAAGATCAAATTAACCAGTGAGTAAGTGTCAAGATAGGGGGAGGGAGGATTTAGGAGTCTTCTGATATGTTGATAAGATTTTATTTTCTTACCTCTGTGATACTTATACCTATGTATGACTTGGCCAAAATCAAGCATGCTATACATTTATGACTTGTGCAATGTTCTCGATACATGATGCACCTCAATAAAAATTTTATTTAAAAGAAAATACCTACTAAGTTATATGCCAGGAAGGAAAGTTTAAAAACAAAAGGATAAGGATTCAAGAAATGTAGATTATGCAAAGAATTGATTTAGTTGTTTACAATAGTCTTGTAAAACCATTTTTATTTATAATAAGAATAGTTGCTCTATTTGGTAAGATATAATTTTGAAAGAAAAAGTAAGTAGTAGAGTTGTATGCTTCAACTTGTATACATCTTTTAACAAGCTATTCAAAATAGTTCTGAAATGATATATAAAGTAAGAACAAAGCAAAACAATAATACATAGTTAATGGTTACATGTATTTGCAACAATATTATAAAATATGCAAAAACTAGCAAATATGAAGTCATGCCTTCTGTTATTTCCTGAATTTGAAGGAGACATAACAGAAGGCTTTAACTTTTCCCTAAGGTTTTCTGTCCTTAGGAAATCTGATACATGCTATTATCTTTTATGCCAGGCTGGTGAAGAGGTATAGTCATATCTCTTTGTATCATTTTCCTATGTTTGAAATTTATAATTAAATAAACTGAGATTAAAATCATGTTGTCCCAACAAAATAATAATCCATACATATACAGAGAAAAAATCAAGTTTACTTCACTATGTAAAATAATATTTATAAAACACAATATAAAGTTTAGAAGAAAATAGTCACAGAGAGGACACGTATTACATACCACAGCAACATCTGCATCATAGCTTCTATTGCATATTGTGCCAGGAAATGTTGCTCCCACATATTTAGGCTGTTTCCTGTAACTACATCATTATAATGTTTCCTTTTTTTATTAGCATGGTCATTCAGAACGATTCACAAGCTTATTTATTAAGTTAAATCTCCCATAAAATTTAAAATAAGTTTTCAAACATACTATTTTTAATCTGAATAATACCTAATATATTATACAAAATGCTCAAATTTTTGAAAACTATAATTCACCTTAATACCAATTTTTTTTCTTAACCTAACTCCTTGACTTGATATAATTTTATTATATCAAATTCTCCTCAGTTTCCCTTATTCAGCAATTGTTTTGGTCACTAAAAATTAAAAGGAATTTTTAATTTATGGAAAATAATTCTTGCCATCTAAATATAAGCAGTTTTTAAAATTATAGACAGGCATTTCTTCAGTCATGTCCTACTCTTTGCGATCCCACAGGCTGTAGCCCACCAGGCTCCTCCGTCCGTGGAATTCTCCACAAGAATACTGGAGTGGGCAGCCATTCCCTTCTCCAAAGATCTTCCCAACTCAGGGATCAAACCTGAGCTTCCCACACTGCAGGCAGATTCTTATCATCTGAGCCACCAGGGAAGCCCTAATCATATTACCAAAAACCTAAATGTTTCTTCACTGAACAGTAGACATGAAATGCATTCACAAATCGTAGGTAATATTTATTAACTGAATAGTATCAGTTTTGCATCCTTAATAAGTTGGGGTTTGTATGTATTCTGTCATATAGCTGATATTATAAAAGCTCATGAAATATTTTTTCATATGAATTATATTCCAAAATATTTTGTCATATAAGTGATTCAGATTGTTTTTATTTTTATCATGTTTCCTACTACACTATCACCTCGATGGCAACAGCTATATTTTACTTAACGTTTTCAAAGGGGCCTACAGAAAACTGAAAAACACTATAAATGTGTTATATTATAAAATTAATGAAATTATTTATGTATATCTCTTTATTAATGCAGAATATTGTGCTTACATAAGTAAGAATGTTACATCGTGGGGCCGAAGGATAAGATAGTCCTGTTTCCATGCCAAAAATCTTTGTAATAAATCATCAGCATCTCCAGTGGTGGAAATTTGGTTTTTATCTGACCACAGTTCCAAGGAGGATAATATCACAGTCAGTTTGAACTGACTGAACATCTAAAAATAAGATTTATATTGTATATATTCAAATAAAATAAATCATTACATCAAAACAGTACACAAAAAATAAAGTTTACTTGATTACCTTGGATATTAACCCAAGGACTTGAAGTCATTAATTTGCCATGATATAATGAAAAGGTTTTCAATGACTTTTCATAAATTTATACACGCAAAAATGTTAAAACTTACTGCATTGACAAGGCCAATAATCTGGATAATTTTCTGTGTTACAGCCATCATTTCTGATCCCATATAATCATACTGAAAAAGAAATTTTTTATGACCCTTTTAAAAATGTAAGTGACAGCAATTTTTCTTGTATGATGAATATCTCTTGATGATAGCAAGCAGGAAAACCATAAGATTTGTGAGATTAATTAAAATATACTAACATAAAGATAATAATATTTACCATAATGAAAACAAACAACAATAAAAAAATCATACTTAGGGATTCAAAATAGATTCTCACTTGTTATGTATTTTAAAGACACTGTCCAGCAGAAACAATTGAAATCATCAAGAGGTACTAAAATAACTTCACAGATCTGTCTGTATTATAAAGGGATTTCTTGAAGTAGATATTTTCTAAAACAGAAGAAATCAGTCACAGCATTTCCCATTGCATGCTTAGCAATTAAAGAAGAGTAAATAAACATTAAAAATAATCAACATGCTCAAATAAATCTTTAGGAAGACAGAAATCTTAATGATGTAAAGTGAAAATTATGTGGCATGAATGATTCAAAAAGGTTTGATAAAGAACAAAATGAAATAGGATAAAGGTGAAAAGAAAGAAAATATTTTTTTTGAAACTGATAAATATATTTTTAAAAACTATAGTCAATTTACAATATTATATTAGTTTCAGGTGTACACCATGGTGATTCAATATTTTCTTAGATTATACGCCATTTAAAGTTGAAAAGACTATCAATACCAATCACTTGTGAGAAGATGGAAGCACAAACTGCTACAGTCACTTTTGAAAATTATCAATATCCTCTAAGAGTAATTTACACTAACCTAATGACATAATAATTTCACTCTTATCTAGATACGCAAAAGACACTATGTTTACCAAATGGATATTTTTCCAAAAAAGAAATGCAAGTGACCAACAGGTACACAAAAGGTATTCAACATTACTAACCATCAGGGAAGTGAAAACAAAATCCACAGTGAGATTTCACCTCACACTGGTCAGATGGCTATCATCAAAAAAACAAAACAAAAGAAAAAAAAAAAAACAACAGCTTACATATGCCTAAGAAATCTGTATGCAGGTCAAGAAGCAAAAATTGGAACCAGACATGGAACAACAAACTTTTTCCAAATTGGGAAAGGAGTACATCAAGGCTGTATATTGTCACCCTGCTTATTTAACTTAAATGCAGAGTACATCATGTGAAATGCTGGACTGGATGAAGCACAAGATGGAATCAAGATTTCCAGGAGAAATATCAATAGCCTCAGACATACAGATGACACCACTTTTATGGCAGTAAGCGAAGAGGAACTAAAGAGCCTCTTGATGAAAGTAAAAGAGGAGAGTGGAAAAGTTGGCTTAAAACTCAACATTCAAAAAACTAACCAGTCCCATCACTTCATGGCATATAGACGAGGAAACAATGGAAACAGTGACAGACTTTATTTTCTTTCCAAAATCATTGCAGATGGTGACTGCGGCCATGAAATTAAAAGATGCTTGCTCCTTTGAAGAAAACTTATGACCAACCTAGTCTGCATATTAAAAGGCTGACATTACTTTGCCAACAAAGGTCCATCTAGTCAAAGCTATGGTTTTTCCAGTAGTCATATATGGATGTGAGAGTTGGACTATAAAGAATGCTGAACATTGAAGAATTGATGCTTTTGAACTGTGGTGTTAGAGAAGACTCTTGAGAGTCCCTTGGACTGCAAAGAGATCCAACCAGTCAATCCTAAAGGAAATCAGTCCTGAATATGCATTGGAAGGACTGATACTGAAGCTGAAGCTCCAGCATTTTGGCCGCCTGATGTGATGAACTGACTCATTGGAGAAGACCCTGATGCTGGGAAAGATTGAAGGCAGGAGGAGAAGGGAATGACAGAGGATGAGATGATTGGATGGCATCACCAACTCAATGGACATGAGTTTGAGCAGGCTTTGGGAGTTGGTGATGGACAGGTAAGCCTGGTGCGCTGGAGTCCATGGGGTTGCAAAGAGTCAGACACAACTGAGTGACTGAACTGAACTGACAAATGCTGGTGAGCATGTTGAGAAAAGGAAACCCTTGTACTTTGTGGGATTGTAAATTGGTACAGCATTATGGAAAACAATATGCTCCTAAGTCACTTCAGTCGTGTCTGACTCTGTGCAACCCCTTAGACGGCAGCCCACCAGGCTTCCCCGTCCCTGGGATTCTCCAGGCAAGAACACTGGAGTGGGTTGCCATTTCCTTATCCAATGCATGAAAGGGAAAAGTGAAAGTGAAGTAGCTCAGTCGTGTCCGACTCTTAGCGACCCCATGGACTGTGGCCCACCAGGCTCCTCCGTTCATGGGATTTTCCAGGCAAGAGTGCTGGAGTGGGGTGTCATTGCCTTCTCCGGAAAAACAATTTAACAGTTCCTTAAAAATCAAAAAAAGAACTGCCATATGAATGACAACCCCACTTCTCAGTATAGAACCTAAGAAAGTGAAATCAATATCTCATAGAAATATCTGTATTCCCATGTTTGAAATGTTATTCACAATAGCCTAGATATAAAAACAACTTTAAGTGTCGTCAAAAGATGAAAGAACAGAAAAAAGTGGTATTTATGCACAATGGGAGGAGGGCCTGGCAATCCACTCCAGTGTTCTTACCTGGAGAATCCTATGGACAGAGGAACCTGGTGGGCTAAAATCCATAGTGTTGCAAAGAGTTGGACACAAGTAAAGTGACTTAGTACAGTACATGTACAATGGCATAGTATTCAGTCACAAAAAGGAGGAAATTCTCTCATTTGCAACAACATGATAAATCTGGAGGGCATTGTGCTAAGTGAAATAAGCCAACCCAAGAAAGACAGAAACTGTGTTGTGTCATGGCATCACTAACATGTAGAATCTAAAACAAACAAACAAAAACAAACAAACAAACAAAAGTCAAATTTCATAGAAACAAAGAATAGAATTTTGGTTGCCAGAGGAAGTAATGGAGAAATATAGGTCAAAGGGTACAAACTTTTCAGTTATAGGTTCTGAGTATCTAATGTGCAGCACAGTGACTATAGTTAATGATATGGTATTGTACACTTGGAAGTTGATGAGTTCTCTTAAGTGTTCTTACCACACACACACACATACACGGAACATAATGTTAATGCTGTGAGGCAGTGAATGTGTTAATTATCTTGGTCTTGGTAAACAATCCGCAATGTACATGGTCATCAAATCTTCACATTGTACAATTTAGCCATATACAATCATATTTATCAATAATTCCTCAAAAAATTGGGAAAAAAATATTAAGTCAATTGGTCAGCTGGCAAATATCTATCACACTTCAAAGAAAACAGTGTGACTGGAGAGGGTACAGCAGGTTAAGGAGAGGGCAAGGCAGTTAGGAAGTGTGGTCAGAGACCCCAGCCTCATCTGGGGATGAGAGGGTAGGTAGATAGTATTGTGCATCCTAGGCTAGTCCAGATGTTCAAGCTGGTTTTAGGAAAGGCAGATGAACCAGAGACCAAATTGCCAACATCCACTGGATCATTGAAAAAGCAAGAGAGTTCCAGAAAAATATCTATTTCTGCTTTATTGACATGTCAAATCCTTTGACTATGTGGATCACAATAAACTGTGGAAAATTCTGAAAGAGATGGAAATACCAGACCATCTGACCTGCCTCTTGAGAAATTTGTGTGCAGGTCAGGAAGTAACAGTTAGAACTGGACATGGAACAACAGACTGGTTCCAAATAGGAAAAGGAGTACGTCAAGGCTGTATATTGTCACCCTGCTTATTTAACTTATATGCAGAGTGCATCATGAGAAATGCTGGGCTGGAAGAAAACACAAGCTGGAATTAAGATTGCCGGGAGAAATATCAATAGCCTCAGATATGCAGGTGACACCACTCTTATAGCAGAAAGTGAAGAGGAACTAAAAAGCCTCTTGATGACACTGAAAGAGGAGAGTGAAAAAGTTGGCTTAAAGCTCAACATTCAGAAAATGAAGATCATGGCATCTGGTCCCATCACTTCATGGGAAATAGATGGGGAAATGGTGGAAACAGTGTCAGACTTTAATTTTGGGGGCTCCAAAATCACTGCTGATGGTGACTGCAGCCAAGAAATTAAAAGACCCTTACTCCTTGGAAGAAAAGTTATGACTAACCTAGATAGCATATTGAAAAGCAGAGACATTACTTTGCCAACAAAGGTCCGTCTAGTCAAGGCTATGGTTTTTCCAGTGGTCATGTATGGATGGGAGAGTTGGACTGTGAAGAAACCTGAGCACCGAAGAATTGATGCTTTTAAACTGTGGTGTTGGAGAAGACTCTTGAGAGTCCTTTGGACTGCAAGGAGATCCAACCAGTCCATTCTGGAGGAGATCAGCCCTGGGATTTCTTTGGAAGGAATGATGCGAAAGCTGAAACTCCAGTACTTTGGCCACCTCATGCGAAGAGTTGACTCATTGGAAAAGACTCTGATGCTGGGAGGGATTGGGGGCAGGAGGAGAAGGGGACGACAGAGGATGAGATGGCTGGATGGCATCACTGACTCGATGGACGTGAGTTTGAGTGAACTCCGGGAGTTGGTGATGGACAGGGAGGCCTGGTGTGCTGTGATTCATGGGGTTGCAAAGAGTCGGACACGACTGAGCGACTGAACTGAACTGAACTGAGGCTAGTTTGGGGCTAGTTTGGGATCCTAATTACATACATTTGTTGTTGTTTGTTGTTTAGTCACTCAGTCCTGTCTGATTCTTCTGTGGCCCTATGGACTGTTGCCCTCCAGGCTCCTCTGTCCATGGGATTTTCCAGCCAAGAATGCTGGAGTGGGCTGCCATTTCCTTCTCCAGGGGATCTTCCTGACTCAAGGATCCAATCCACGTCTCCTGCATTGCAGGCGGATTCTTTACCAGTGAGCCATGCCTCTTAACTATATCCAAGTCACACCTAAAATTAAATCTTTTTAATTGGAAATCATCAGAAAATTACATACATTATGTCTTTAAGAAGTTTTTCATAATGTTTAAAGAGAGAAGGCAAATAAGCACAAGGTCCCACTTTATAGCACAGGGAGCTGTATTCAATGTCCTGTGATAAACCATGATGGAAAAGAATACCAAAAAGGAATGTTTATATGTATATAACTGATTCACTTTACTGTATAGCAGATACTGGCACAAAATTGTAAATCAATTATATTTCAATAAAAAATGAATTAATTAAAAATAAAATAAAAAATGTCTGGACTCTGAAAGATAAATTGCTCCAAATTGGCAGTTCTATGTTTTAATTTTTCTATAAACATTTAGCAAAAAAAAGTATAGCTACCTTTCCATGATCATTAGAAATATTAATTTTGAAACCTGCAAGAGAGCTAACAATATAATAAATTTCCATAAATTGATTTCATAAATTTAATATTCAGAAATGATTAAACATTTTGGCTGATGTTCTCTAGGTGATAGCAATAAAACATTAAACTTTAAGAAAGGAAAATTAAAATGGGAAAGAAGAGAGAGAGCAATGGAAGGAGGGGAAAGTTTGACTTACCAAAGCTTTTTCGACTATAATGTGCATTTCTAGATATTGGGGCAATAGTTCTGAAAAAGTTTTTTCCTGAAAAGAGAATTTATCAAATGTTAATACGTTTTGAATTTATTAAACAGACAGTGACATGTAAAGGAGGCAAGTGACCTCATAAAACCCTCATGAGGTCTTAAGTATAAAAATTAACTGCAAATCAGAAAATTAACTTGAAAACAAATTTCAAGTTTAAAGGAATCCCAGTGAGCCTGCTAGAGTAAGGCAGAAGTCTAGGTATTCACTATTAATTCTGAAGAAGAGAAAGTGAATAACTCCATAGCTCCAGAGCATAGGCTCTGTGTCCCATTTGATACAATGTAATACTCCTTGATTGTGTCAAGTTAGTCAGCTATAAATCATCAATTTATTATACCATTTCGTACTCTAACGGTGATTTTACAAGAGCTGTATATCTAACATGCTGAAATACCATTTCAAACATGGATATTTTAAAGGCCCTACAATTTCTTCCTTGACCCTGGTAATTAAATCTAAGTGTAAGGAGGGAACAAAGATGGTGTCTGTCATAAAACAGCTTTTTTTGTTGCTGTTATTTAGTCACTAAGTCATGTCTGACTCTGTGACTCCGTGGACTACAGCTCACCAGTCTTCTCTGTCCATGGAATTCTCCAGGCAAGAATACTGGAGTGGGTTGCCGTTTCCTTCTCCAGGGGATCTCCCTGACACAGGGATCGAACTCGTGTCTCCTGCATTGGCAGGTGAAGTCTTTACCACTGAGCCAGCAGGGAAGCCCCACAAAATAGCATAGCTTACTATATAAACAAGCAAACAAAGAAACTGGATTCAACTGGTAGAGCCTAGGTTTACATTTTCACAGGGAAGTAAACTATGCTTGCCTCTTAAATGTGTATATACTGAGATGCTGATTTCTTTTCTTGGTGTTCAAAATTCACTTAAAAAATATTTTGTATTTTGGTGGCTCTTACTGTGCTTGTATAAAAATATAAGCCACTGTTGACAACCATGGATTCCAAATTGCAGCCTGGTTGAATATAATTACAAATTATGTACACACCATAACCAATTTTCTGTATGTTTCTACACAGCAGATTTCATATTTTAATAACATTTTTCCCCATTTGCCATTTCAAATTTATATTCTTATTTTCAAAATAATAAAACTGTATCTTTAATACCTGTGTTTTAAAATGAACTTATAGTACCATTCATCATAATGTCACATGTCATTTTCAGTAATTGAACTTCAAAATCCATTCATTTTAATGGGTTACTTTTATTCTCTTCTTTAAAATGTTTTGTTCAGTTTTTTAAAAATAAGTATTGAATCATAGAATATTGCCAAAATAGATCACAGGTCTCTTGTAATTCTCCCCGGTGGTTACATCCTACAAAATTACAGTACATTTTCAAAACTGGGGTATTCACCTGGTACAATGTGTATGTGTATAGCTGTATATCATTTTGTCATGTGTATGTTTATATAACCACAACTCCAATCAAGATACAAAACTATTTTGTCACCATGAAGATTTCCCTTCTTGTACCTCTTTAAAGTCAGTTGAGATTATACAGTCTGAGGAAGAGAAAGAAATCAGAATGGAAAAAAATGAACAGAACCTGCTCTTTTCCTATGGAGCATTTTCAAGCACACCAACATGTATACAGTGGAGGTAATAGGGAGGAGATAGATAAAAGGGCAAAAAGGAGCTTCAAAGAACTAATGGCCAAAATGTTCCTAAATCTCATGAAAAAATTAAACATCCAAGAAGCTTAATGAACTCCAAGTAGGATAAACTCAAAGGGACCCAATCAAAGACACACATAAGAAAACTGTCATAAGGCAAAGACAGAGACTCTTGAAAGAATCAACAAAGAAAGGCCACATCGTGCACAAGGAATCCTCAGTAAGATGACTAACATCTGATTCTTCATCAGAGAAAATGGAGTCCAAAAGATAGTGAACTGAAATATCCAAAGTGATGAAAGAAAAACACCTGTCAACTAAGAATTCTATATTCAGCCTACAAATTAAATGTTTAATAATATACAAATGATGCAATATTTTAGAAAGACATGTCCCAGTAGTATGTAAACCTATATATCAAAATATTAAAAGCAGTGTTACCAGGGCAGTGGTAACTAGTGTTTCTATATTCCTAATTTTATTCAATAATAAGCACTTTTGCTTGAATAAAAATTAAAAACAAGAAATATTACATAAGACAACATACAACAGTAAGCTTGAAATGCATTATTGCATATTTCCATGTATTTTAGATGGAATATGGATGTTTTATATACCCATGTAGAAAACAGATACCAAATGTTATATTGCTACTCAGCAGCTAAGTACTTCCTTTTCCTGACTAACACAATTCTACAAAAGTAATTTTATAGTGTGTCATGATATCAGAATTGTCTCAGTTACCTGTGAGCTTAAATGGATTGTATAGGACTGATCTTTCTGCCAAATATTGCTGTAATTTTCTGCAAACATTGGTTTATCTGGATGGTCATTTTTCACTTGATAAATTATGTGCTCAAATCTTGCTGAAAATTCCAAAGGCTCAATGCCATAGCTGATATTTTCAAACTGAAGGAATCCCCTGAATATTTAGAAAACAATGACATAAAAATCCTGCCAATAATCCCATCATCCTGCAAATGATTCCATCAGATTTATAATTCAAAATGCCATAAGAAATGAGCAACCATAGTGAGGAACATGTTTTAAAGTCACTCTCTTTTCCTACTTTTTTTTCAGCTACCACTAGTAACTGAGTAACCACATCTGCCTCAGTTTTTCTCATGTATTAAAGAACTAAATATACTGAGAAGTATTTTGTTTTTTCCATATAGCAGTCACATTCATTCAAGGTGTATTAAGGCCATGCCTGGGGTTGCAAAGAGTCGGACACGATTGAGCGACTGAATTGAACTGATTTGCTGGAAACCAAGGCATTTGTTGAGAATTCCAAGAATAAAAAGTTCCTGTTCTTACAGAGGGACAGTGGATATATACAGTGGAGGTCTAAAAAGGCTGATATGTAGGAAAACCACATGTAGAAAATGTCAAGTTTCTGAGTCAACAAATTCTGGACATCAGGCGATGAAAAGCAAAGGGAAGGTGGGAATAATCTTTTTGCTCTGCTCTGGGCCTGTATCTTCATCTGATAAACTCACCACCTTCTTCCTGCCACTTCAATGATGAAAATCATCACCCCTGCCCTTTTACCTCTGAGGTATGTTCTCAGCTAGTCGTCTTACACCTGATACAAAGCACACCTACACTGAGAATATACAACTTGCGCTTAGTTAAGTAACTACTTAATGTAAATTTCCATAACTATTCCAGATAGCTGATACAAAATACAACAATAACATCCAGGGAGATCCAGGGAGATATTCTAAAGGATTTAGGGGGTGGGTGTGTTTGAATTTTTTTTTTTTTAACGCATCTGTCTCTTTCTCCTCAATATCTTGAACATATCTTCAGTTAGGATTCCCTTGAGTGATTTCACTTCAATGGTTACTGCAAAGGCCCATTTATTAATATTAAAAACTAAGGCCATCATGAAGAAAACGTTCCGATTGGAATCCTCCTTAAATATCCCAGATTTGTGTTTTGCAGCCACTAAATTTTATTTTAAAGTATATCCTAATTTTTCATGTATAAATAACCTCAAAGATTCTGTTGTGTGTTACTCGCTCAGTCATGTCTGACTCTTTGGGACCCCATGGATTGTAGCTCACCAGACTCCTTTGTCCACGGAATTCTCCAGGCAAGAATACTAGAGTGGGTTACCATTCCTTTCTCCAGGGAATCTTCCCAACCCAGGGACTGAACGTGGGTCTCCTGCCCTGCAGGCAGATTCTTTACTTTTTTAGCCACCAGGGATGGGCAGTAGCCCGCCAGACTCCTCTGTCCATGGGATTTTTTCCAGCAAGAATACTGGAGTGGGTTGCCATGCCCTCTTCCAGGGGATCTTTCCGACCTAAGGATCGAACCCACCTCTTCTGTGTCTCTTGCATCACAGGCAGATTCTTTACCCACTGGGTTATGGGGAAGCCCCAAGATTCTGTTACCTGAGTCCAGAACAGATGCTGAGTGTCACGACTGAATTTGGGAAACCTGCGATGTATCCTTGATAATGACAATTCATCTGAAAAACAGTACAGTGAGGCCAATAAATAAATTAGTCATGCATAAAATGTATTGGCAAATGTTATAAATATTCAAAACATTAAAACAGTTGAATGTAATAAGTTTCTGTATCATAAAGATTTATTAAAAGTGGTTTTCAACTCAAACTCTTCCAGAAAATTGCAGAGGAAGGTAAACTTCCAAACTCATTCTATAAGCCCACCATCATCCTAATACCAAAACCTGACAAAGATGCCACAAAAAAAAACCACAGGCCAATATCACTGATGAACATAGATGCAAAAATCCTTAACAAAATTCTAGCAATCAGAATCCAACAACACATTAAAAAGATCATACATCATGACCAACTGGCCTTTATCCCAGGGATGCAAGGATTCTTCAATATCCACAAATCAATCAATGTAATACACCACATTAACAAATTGAAAAATAAAAGCCATATGATTATCTCAATAGATGCAGAGAAAGCCTTTGACAAAATTCAACATCCATTTATGATAAAATCTCTCTAGAAAGCAGGAATAGAAAGAACATACCTCAATATAATAAAAGCTATATATGACAAACCCACAGCAAACAATATTCTCAATGGCGAAAAACTGAAAGCATTTCCCCTAAAGTCAGGAACAAGACAAGGGTGTCCACTTTCACTACTACTATTCAACATAGTTTTGGAAGTTTTGGCCACAGCAATCAGAGCAGAAAAAGAAATAAAAGGAATACAAATTGGAAAAGAAGTAACACTCTCACTATTTGCAGATGACATGATCCTCTACACAGAAAATCCTAAAGACTTCACCAGAAAATTACTAGAGCTCATCAATGAATATAGTAAAGTTGCAGGATATAAAATCAACACACAGAAATCCCTTGCATTCCTATACACTAATAATGAGAAAATAGAAAGAGAAATTAAGGAAACAATTCCATTCACCATTGCAACGAAAAGAATAAAATACTTAGGAATAATACCTATATATATAAAACTATAAAACACTGGTTAAAGAAATCAAAGAGGACACTAATAAATGGAGAAATACCCCATGTTCATGGATCGGAAGAATCAATACAGTGAAAATGAGTATACTACCCAAAGCAATCTATAGATTCAATGCAATCCCTATTAAGCTACCAACAATAAGAGCTAGAACAATAATTTTGCAATTTCTATGGAAATACAAAAAAACCTCAAATAGCCAAAGCAATCTTGAGAAAGAAGAGCGGAACTGGAGGAATCAACCTGCCTGACTTCAGGCTCTACTACAAAGCCACAATCATCAAGACAGCATGGTACTGGCACAAAGACAGAAATATAGATCAATGGAACAAAATAGAAAGCCCAGAGATAAATCCATGCACCTATGGACACCTTATCTTTGACAAAAGAGGCAAGACTATACAATGGAGAAAAGACAATCTCTTTAACAAGTGGTGCTGGGAAAACTGGTCACCACTTGTCAAAGAATGAAACTAGAACACTTTATAATACCATACACAAAAATAAACTCAAAATGGATTAAAGATCTAAATGTAAGACCAGAAAACTATAGAACTGCTAGAGGAGAACATAGGAAAAACACTCTCTGACATAAATCACAGCAGGATCCTCTTTGACTCACCTCCCAAAATATTAGAAATAAGCAAAAATAAACAAATGGGACCTAATTAAAATTAAAAGCTTCTGCACAACAAAGGAAACCATAAGCAAGGTGAAAAGACAGCCTTCAGAATGGGAGAAAATAATAGCAAACGAAGAAACTGACAAACAACTAATCTCAAAAATACATAAGCAACTCCTGAAGCTCAATTCCAGAAAAATAAACAACCCAATCAAAAACTGGGCCAAAGAACTAAACAGACATTTCTCCAAAGAAGACATACAGATGGCTAACAAACACATGAAAAGATGCTCAACATCACTCATTATCAGAAAAATGCAAATCAAAACCACAATGAGGTACCACTTCATGCCAGTCAGAATGGCTGCGATCCAAAAGTCTACAAGCAATAAATGCTGGAGAGGATGTGGAGAAAAGGGAACCCTCTTACACTGTTGGTGGGAATGCAAAGTAGTACAGCCACTATGGAGAACAGTGTGGAGATTCCTTAAAAACCTGGAAATAGAACTGCCTTATGACCCAGCAATCCCACTGCTGGGCATACCCACCAAGGAAACCAGAATTGAAAGAGACACATGTACCCCAGTGTTCATCACAGCACTGTTTATAATAGCCAGGACATGGAAGCAGCTTAGATGTCCATCAGCAGATGAATGGATAAGAAAGCCGTGGTACATATACACAATGGAGTATTCAGTTCAGTTCAGTTCAGTCGCTCATCATGTCCGACTCTTTGCAACCCCATGAATCGCAGCATGCCAGGCCTTCCTGTCCATCACCAATTCCCGGAGTTCACTCAAACTCATGTTATTGAGTTGGTGATGCCATCCAGCCATCTCATCCTCTGTCGTCCCCTCTTCCTCCTGCCCCCGATCCCTCCAAGCATCAGAGTCTTTTCCAATAAGTCAACTCTTCACATGAAGTGAACAAATACTGGAGTTTCAGCTTCAGCATCATTCCTTCCAAAGAACACCCAGGGCTGATCTCCTTTAGAATGGACTGGTTGGATCTCCTTGCAGTCCAAGGGACTCTCAAGAGTCTTCTCCAACACCACAGTTCAAAAGCATCAATTCTTCGGCACTCAGCTTTCTTCACAGTCCAACTCTCACATCCATACATGACCATTGGAAAAACCATAGCCTTAACTAGACGGACCTTTGTTGGCAAAGTAATGTCTCTGCTTTTGAATATGCTATCTAGGTTGGTCATAACTTTGCCATTAAAAAGAATACATTTGAATCAGTCCTAATGAGGTGGATGAAACTGGAACCTATTATACAGAATGAAGTAAGCCAGAAAGAAAAACACCAATACAGTATACTAACGCATATATATGGAATTTAGAAAGATGGTAATGATAACACTGTATGCGAGACAGCAAAAGAGACACAAATGTGTAGAACAGTCTTTTGGATTCTGTGGGAGAGGGAGAGGGTGGGATGATTTGGGAGAATGGCACTGAAACATGTATAATATCATATATGAAACGAATCGCCAGACCAGGTTAGATGCATGATACAGGATGCTCAGTGCTGGTGCACTGGGATGACCCAGAGGGATGGTATGGGGAGGGAGGTGGGAGGCCGGTTCAGGATGGGGAACATGTGTACACCTGTGGTGGGTTCATGTTGATGTATGGCAAAACCAATACAATATTGTAAAGTAATTAGCCTGCAATTAAAATAAATAAAATTATATTTAAAAAAATAAAAAATAAATGTAGTTTTCAAGGAAAATAAGTATTTGACACATTTCTTTACTTTATACCAATGAGTGCCCAGACATGTTCTCTGGATCTGGATTTCATCCCTATCATACATGGAATATGGAATAAAATATTTGTATGAAACTGCCAACATGGAACAAGCATATCCCAATGGTAACGGTAAGCCCATCTGAATAAAGAAATGTGTGGTAATGAATGTCTACGACATCTGGGTCTTACCTTAAAATATGAAGACTCAGAATGCAAAGATCCAGTCTCATTATATGTATAAACCAAAAAGTTCTGGGATACAAATGAGCTAAGGAAAATAAAAACTAAAAGTGGTTGAGTCATGAATTTACTATGAACATAAACATTAAAATAATAAAAATAAGAGTAAAATATATAGGATTCATATAAGCATATTCTTTATTTAGAGTAATTTTAGCATGCCATCACAGTGTAAATTCTCTGACCTGGCATCTCAGAGAGTTAGGGCTTTCTTAACACCAGAATAGATTTTGAGTCCTCCATTTCAGACATTTGTGTGTGTGCCTACAAATGTCTTCATTCAACAATATTTGCTGAGTGCCAACAATCTGATAGATTCAATTCAAGGCACTGGGGTACAGCAATATAGAAAAGACAAAACCACAGTCTTCCTCACAATGAGAAACACATACTGCTAGTATGTTGAAAGTGAAAGTAAAAGTGAAGTCGCTCAGTCGTGTCTGTCTCTTTGAGACACCACGGACAGTAGCCTGCACCAGGCTCCTCCGTCCATGGGATTTTCTAGGCAAGAGTACTGGAGTGGGTTGCCATTTCCTTATCCAGGGAATCTTCCCGACCCAGGGATCAAACCTAGGTCTCCCGCATTGTAGACAGAAGCTTTACTGTTTGAGCCATGTTAGGTGATAATAAATAAGGCCTGAAGGTTGGTTGCAAATGTAGACAGGATGGCAAGGAAAGGCTAAGTGATTTGATTACTGAAGACCTGAAAAACAAGCCCTTGGATCTGCACAGATCTAGGAAGGAAATGCAAATATCCTGAGGCAGAGATAGGTTGTGTATCTACGAAGACCATCTAGAGGGCAAAGTACCTGAGGTGAAGTACGGAGACAAGACAAGAGACAGTAGTAAGAGATGGTGTCCCAGAGATGAGAAGCCACCACTGGGAGATTCTGAGCAGGAAGGTGCAGGATCAGACCAACATTTTAATAGAATCAGACTGAAAGTCCTGTTGAGAACCTACTGTAGGACAGATAAGCACAAAGAGATCAGCTAGGCTACAATAGCTGGATGATAGGCTATTATCCAGTAAAGACATGATGGTAGCTTGAACTAGGATTGTAGCAGTGGTGGAGGTCCAATTGCTGAATGCATTTTTAAAAAATAATTATTTATTTTTCATTGATTGATGATTACTTTAAAATATTGGTTTGATTTCTGTTGAATGCATTTTGAAGGTAGATCACATGGGATTTAGTAATCCGCTAGATGTGGAGGAAAACAAAAGAAAAACATAAGACGTCAAGAGTGACTCTAACATTTTTGTTCTGAGAAACTGAAAGAGTAGACATGCCATTTACTAAATCCCCGAGGAAAAGACAAATTATGAAAAATGACTAGAAGTATATTTTAGGCACATTAAATATTAAAATTACAGCAAACTCTTGGTTATCAAATAAGAAGTCAAATACACAAATGTGGCGTTCACTAAAGAGAAATAAAGATACAAGTTTGGGAGTAATCAATACACCCATAGGAGCAGATGAAAGAACCAGGTGATTGAGAACAGCTAGGGAAAAAAGAGGCGTTTAAGAATAGCACCAGGGAGTACTCCTAAGATGAGAGAGAGGAGGTCGAATCAGAAAACAAACAAAACAAAATCTGAGAAAGACTGAGTACATTGATAAGAGACAAACCAAGAGACTTGCTGTGTCCTGGAAGCCAAATGAAGAAACTGTTATAAGGAGGAGACGCTGCTCAGCTACACAAAATGCCACTGACTGATAAAAATGAATAAAAAGTAACTGGCATTTAGAAACATGAGGATCATTGATGATCTTACCAAAGAATATTTTTTTAATGAAATGGTAGTGATCCTAAAGACCAACATGAGTTTAATGGCCATGAGTTGGATGAGAATCATCATGAATTAAGTAAGCAAAATTTTCTCAAGCCTTACTCAACCACAAAAATGCAGGCAGACAAAATACAGTTGTTAAAAATACATATTTTCAAAGATGTAGGCAAAGAAGAGGCTATTTGAGTATATAAAATGTTGAAAAACACAGATTGAGACAGAAAATAGGTTGCTTGTTTTCCAAAGTAGTGGCTGATAACAGGGATTAAATGTGAAATAGTATGACAGGTCTAATGTGGAGAATGAAATGTTTTAAAACTGATTTATGGTTGAAAATTGTGATACTATATTAAACTTATATAATTATACACTTGAGAGTTTTATGATTATATGTATATACACATAATTTACCAAATAAAGTTGTTAAAAATAAATACATATATAATTAAAACCTCCACACAAAATATGCCACTAGTTCAATTTTCTGCCAATAACCACATGATATATACATGTTTGATTGCATATTGGATATACTTGACACATAACTTGCAGTTCTTGAGTTCGTGAATTTAAATGCTTACTTATTTATGCATAGATTTATTTAAAAATAACAAGCTGGAAAATAAAAATTCAAAGTTCTTGTAGACTTAATATTCAGGAACTAATGAATCCAAAACTGAAAAACTAATTAAACAGCCTACATTTTGCTGCATGCTTAAATTTAAATAGTGTACAAAAACATTTTTTTAAAAAGTAAATTCTAAGCTTTAAGGGAAAATCATTTCTTACTGTTTTCTGAGATGCAGAGTGTATGGTTTGTTATCAATGGTAATGATATAAGTCACCTAAAATAAAGCAAATAAAGGTAATTAAGTAAATTAGAAATAATAAAATCAAAAAGTATTTTTCACTAAAGTCAAAAAAGACTCACCCAATCCATTTTTAAAAAGCATATATCCTTCAGAATTTATTGTTCTAACTAGCAAGAATTTAAAATTTTTTAATAAATTCAGGATGAAGGCAATAAATGTAAGGAATGGCTTTTGAAAAGAAGAGATGAAAGCTATATTTTGAAGAAATATAAATTTACTATGTATTAATACTAGATCTTACTGTTTATTTTATAAAAAAACATACTCATCTTTAGCCAAAATGAATGAGGCATGACTGTAGGCTTACATGCTACACCAAATACAATGAAACAATAATGTGTTTATAAATACATAAATACACACTCTCAAACACTAGAGCTGCTTTGCAATGCTTCACATATAAGCTAAAGACAGACCTGAGAGAAGGAAGCTAGGGAAGAATGCTGGGGCTCCAGCAATACGAGCTGTGAGACCACAGGGAGTAAACTGTAATGGTCTTCATCACCTTGCTGGGAAGGGGTCCAGGAGCAGGAGATGTACACAGTACACAGTACGGCAGGTTGCTTTTAAAATATCATCCAGAGGGTGAGAGAGAGTCTAGCAAAACATGTTTTATATAAAAGAACGATACAGGCACGAAATCCAATCCTTGTCCTTTAACAAAATATGATCCTCAGAGGTACCTCCATCTACTGGGCCATATCCTATTGGTTGGAAGGAAGCCACAGGTTTTTCCCATACTCAGAGGTGGAGCTTCTTCAACGGTCTGAACACTAGATGGTAGGAGTCACTTTGTGAATTTAGGGTCTGTCCAACACCATGGGCAAAGAACTGGGGAGCTGAGGATTAAAACCCACAGCTCATATAGTGCTGGGAGACATTCAAGGTCTGACCAACCAGAGGAGAAAAATGTCACTGAACACACTCATGCCATTCAGTAAAGATCACAGAAAGGTCACATTTTAGTGTTAAGGAGAAACTAACCTAGAAACCCAGAAACTAGAGTCAGGATTACGCGAGACATTCATCCTAAAGACATTGTGGTTTAGTTGCTCAGTCGCGTCTCATTCTTTGCGACCCCATAGACTGTAGCCCACTAGGCTTCTCTGTCCATGAGACTTCCCAGGCAAGAATACTAGAATAGTTTGTTATTTCCTTCTTGAGAGTATCTTCCCAACTCAGGTATCAAACCCAAGTCTCCTGCACTGCAAGCAGATTCTTTACCACTGAGCCACCAAGGAAGCCCCACCAAAGACAGTACAAACATGACATTTTCAGTCTGGTTCATAAGTAACCTAACTGCCTGCCAAAACAAAGCATAATACATTTTAAAGGAAAATCACAAAGTTAAGCAGTCAACCAAACAAAATTAGCAGTGTTAATCCAATCAAAAATAAACATACCCAGGAACATGAAATAAGTCTGATGACAGGATAAGAGGCTCTGGTCTTATCTTCCTCCCACAGTTACATCAAATAAAAGCTTTGCATGGGTCAATTGCCTCTGAGAGAAATCCAGAAAGTAGCAGAGGGGCTCCTCAATACTGAGTGACTGAGAAAATATCCACCACGCAAAAGGGCAGGAAAGGTGAAAACACACACACACCATAAAACCCAGCCCTGGCAAAATACCTTCCAATCAGGAGAGAAGCCCCAATTTTCAGTATCTCCCTCAGCACCAAAAGGTTTGGACCAGGCATCCAGCAGCACAACTTTTTTTGTTGTTGTTTTATATTGGAGTATAGCCAATTAGGGCTTCCCTGGTGGTTCAGATGGCAAAGAATCCACCTGCAGTGCAGGAGACCCAGGTTTGATCCATGGCTCAAGAAGATCCCCTAGAAAAGGTAATGGCAATAAACTCCAGGATTCTCTATGTCTACGAGTTGAAGGGAAAAATACTTTTCCATACCACTCAAAGTGATCTATAGAGTCAATGCATCCTTATCAAAATTCCAATGTCATTTTTCACAAAAATAGAGAAAACAATCTTAAAACAGAACATTAATAGCTATAACAATCTTGAAAAAGAAAAGCAAGGCCAGAGACGTCACACTCTGTGATTTCAAACAATATTACAAGGCTGTAGTAAGACTAAAAATAGAAAGAGGGCCTAAATTAATAAAATCAGAAATGAAAAAGAAATTATAACTGACACCACAGAAATACAGATGACCATAAGTTAGAACTGGACATGGAACAACAGACTGGTTCCAAATAGGAAAAGGAGTACATCAGGCTGTATATTGTCACCCTGCTCATTTAACTTATATGCAGAGTACATCATGAGAAACGCTGGACTGGAGGAAGCACTAGCTGGAATCAAGATTGCCAGGAGAAATATCAATAACCTCAGATATGCAGATGACACCACCCTTATGGCAGAAAGTGAAGAGGAACTAAAAGCCTCTTGATGAAAGTGAAAGTGGAGAGTGAAAAAGTTGGCTTAAAGCTCAACATTCCAAAAACTAAGATCATGGCATCTGGTCCCATCACTTCATGGCAGATAGATGGGGAAATAGTGAAAACAGTGTCAGACTTAATTCTGGGGGGCTCCAAAATCACTGCAGTTGGTGACTGCAGCCATGAAATTAAAAGATGCTTACTCCTTGGAAGGAAAGTTATGACCAACCTAGATAGCATCTTAAAAAACAGAGACATTACTTTGCCAACAAAGGTCCATCTAGTCGAGGCTATGGTTTTTCCAGTGGTCATGTGTGGATGTGAGAGTTGGACTGTGAAGAAAGCTGAGTGCCAAAAAATTGATGCTTTTGAACTGTGGTGTTGGAGAAGACTCTTGAGAGTCCCTTGGACTGCAAGGAGATCCAACCAGTCCATTCTAAAGGAGATCAGTCCTGGGTGTTCTTTGTAAGGACTGATGCTAAAGCTGTAACTCCAATACTTTGGCCACCTCATGCAAAGAGTTGACTCATTGAAAAAGACCCTGATGCTGGGAGGGATTTGGGGGCAGGAGGAGAAGGGGATGACAGAGGATGAGATGGCTGGATGGCATCACCGACTCAGTGGACATGAGTTTGAGTGAACTCCGGGTGTCAGTGATGGACAGGGAAGCCTAGCATGCTGTGATTCATGGGGTTGCAAAGGGTCGGACACGACTGAGCGACTGTACTGAACTGAACTGAAGAGACTATTGTTGTTGCTTAGTCGCTAAGTCCTGTCAATCTCTTTTGCTCCACAATCCATGGGATTTCCCAGGTGAGAATACTGGAGTGGGTTATCTCCTTCTCCAGGGGATCGTCCTGACCCAGGGATCAAACACGCGTCTCTTGTATTGGCAGGCGGGTTCTTTACCACTGAGCCACCAGGGAAGACCATAAGAGACTATTAACAGCTATAGGTCAAGAAAATGGACAATCTCGATGAAATGGATAAATTCCTAGAAAGGTACAAATCCCAAGGCTGAACCAGGAAAAAATAGAAAATATGAACAGACCGATTACCAGTAATGAAACATACATAGCTTTCAAAACGTGTAGACAGACACTGTATTTCACATCCTGCATTGTTGCTATATACTTTGAGATAACTGTGGGACAAGTGAACAACTTGAAGTTTAAAGTGATCATGCAATGACAATATACATGCAAATGGAAGCAAATCAGGAAGAAAAAGCTTATATGCAAATATTTTTTCAACAGTAGGTAGTTTACTCTTAATGGAAAAAGATTCATAAATTAAAGTTGTGACTCCATGTCCTCAAACTGATAACTCTGACTACCTTACCATCTGTAATCCTCTTTCTCACATATATATATGAAAATAATATAAAATATTTCAAAAGGTTAATGTGAGAATTAAATGAGAGTAGTATATGAAAAAAAAACTCTAAAGGAAATTATTTTATTATGATTTTCAAGTACAGTTTTGTACGTTTAGTTTTTATTATAATTTTTCAGTAGTGAACATAATCATAATACATTCTAATACTGTATGTCAAAATAGAGTTATTGGAGTCTTAAATTTTTTTTACATACTCATTTCAAAAATTGTTCCATCAAACTGAAAGCATTTTCTCAGGGTTTCTATATATTGACCCCATTTCTTAACCATATGGAAATCTAAACCCCTGTATTATGACTTCTAGTTTCTGGTCTGCAATCTACAACAGTATAACTATGCCAACTTGAAGTATTTTAATCAGGAAAATATTCAAGATGGAATGTCTTCAATTTAATAAGTTTTTAGTAGCAGTGCACATTTTTCAAATTCTTTTTCCAATTAATATTTACTGACATGCTCTCATTGTCAGTAAATGTGACATCTATCACTTTAAACTTCAGGTTGTTTACTTCAGTTATTTAAATATTATCACATTTCAGGCAAATGTGATATTTTTAGTCTTCTTTTTCTTTGGCCATTATTTCTAATAAGTCTGATGCTTCTGGGTCAGATTCTCAGGTCTAAATTTTACTCAAAACCATTTTTTCTGTCACTTTAACTGTGGCCATTAATAATGTTTTCTTTCCATAAATTGCAGTCTGAACCATTGTCACACTTAATTAATGTTGTTTATTTCTACCAGTATGATTCATCAATAGTATTTAATATTTCTTGAAAATTGTGAACAAGTGCTTCAGAAGAGCCTGAGAGATGAAGGGAAGGTCCCAGGAATTAGCAATAAAAACATGTGGCTTTGCAAGCAAAAACAAATTAGTATGATCTGATTCAATGCAAAGGTAAATTAAAAGTCTTAAACTTTTAAATTATAAAACTGATACTCTTTAACTTTTTATTTTATATTGCAGCATAGACAATTAACAATGTTGTGCGAGTTTCATGATGGACAGCAAAGGGATTCAGTCATATATATATATACCTGTATCCATTCTCCCCCTAACTCCCCTCCCATCCAGGCTGCCACAAAATATTGAGCAGAGTTTCCTGTGCCATACAGACTGTAGGTCCTTGTTGGTTATCCATTTTAAATAGAGCAGTGTGTACATGTCCATCCCACACTCCTGAATTATTTTCACTCCATCTTTAAAAGTAATATGCTTGATCATTTACCTGCTTCTCCCAATCTTCACTCTCATTTGAGCTTATCTTCTGTGGAACTGTGACATATAGGAACATTCCCTCAGAATCTGTAGTAAGAAAATGGGATTTTTTTGCAACAGTCCTCTAAGACAAGCATGGATTCTTAAGCTCCGAGTCCATGGTGAGGTCTACAATTGTAAATCAATTTATCTACATGTGTCCACCTTGGTCCACAGATTTCAACAGATTTTCAATGGCACACTGAAAAATGGCTAGGAAACAAACAAATGAACAGAGAACAGATACAATGCTGCAGGACCATCCTGTTGGTTTCCAGAACTACGTTGAAGCCTTTCCCTCAGGTCTCTGAGGAATAAAGCCAGGCCAGTTCCGAACCTGGCTAAGTCCTCTGGCTACAGAGTAGGTGACCCAGAAAGACCTTCAGCGGCTGAGACACTGCATCCTTGGCTAACATCTTCCATCCCCTATCCTGGTCCGGGGGTGGCTGGGGGTGGGAGGAAGCCACCATCAGAGAATCTCAGGGAGAGGCGGCAGGTATCCTAGAACTACAGAAATTGTTTTGGAAGATCCCAGCTCTGCTCAGTACCCAGAGAGGGAGAAGGAAGTCGAGGCTCCGAAGTCTTACCCTGGCTGGCGAGCAGCCCTCCAAGTGCAGCAAGCAGTGCGAGGAGTAGGAACATGGCTGGGTTGGGGCGCAGGAAGCAGAGCCAGGTGAGAGACCGTTGGGTATCCCTGAGGCTCGTGGGCAGAAGCCCTCCGGAGTACAGCATTCTGCCCCGAGCCCTGGGGGTGATGACCAGGGCCTCAAATTAGCTTTCAGCTGCACTGGCTCATCGTTAGGCATCCTGAGTGGCTGGGCGCTCAGGGCCGAAAGAAGGAACTCCAGACAAATGCTTGCGCCTGCGCACAGCGGGTCTGTGATGACAATGTGGACATCCTTCAAACCCTTCAGTAGGGATAAAGGAGCAAATAAGCATACGGTCCATGGGGTCGCAGAGTCAGACACAACTGAAGCGAATTAGCACGCACGCTCTTCTGGGGGAAGTTCCTGGTAATTTCCCTTCTCCATGTGATGGTTTTCTAACAACTTTTATTTGCTATGGTGGGAGAGAAAGAGGAAACTAGGAATATTAACTATTTTTTTTTTACAAGAAATTTTCTTCTTAAATTGTGCTACTGCCGACTTCATATCTTTTTTAAAAAAGTCTTTTCAAACAAGGAGAAATCAAGAATATGGAACTTGACCCTGGATACGACAATAGAAAGCAATTTTCTTCAACTGTGTCCCTATTCTTAAATACAGTATTGGTTATACTCTGCTGAGGAAAGGGAAAGGAAACTTTGAAATGGAATCTAAGTGTGGTTTGTTAAAATTCCTTTTAGAACCATACAAAGGAAGCTGTAGAAATGACACAGCCAGCAAGACAAACTAAGAGAGGAAAAGGGGCACCAGGGCAGAAGACAGAACACACAGTTGTCTTTGAATCTTCTGACAAATATCTTAAACTGCTCAGGCTCAAAAGCTAACTCACCTGCACGCCACTCATCCCTATCTTTCTTTATCCAAGGACAGTCCACAGCAAGGATGTATTGTACCAACAGTTACAAAAATAAACTCTGATCAGGTCCAAAACTTGGACCTACGAGGCAATAGTACTCCTGGGAAGCTGATCCTGAGAAATTAGTTTTAAATAAGGCAGGATGTGAATCAAAATGGATCCAAATAAGGTAGTGGCAAAGCGGATGAGGGAAAGGTACAATAGAATCATCCTGATGTGTATGATTTTTACCACAGGGTTCACCCACTTAAAGCACACAGGTGTAGAATTTTCAATATATTTACCGATATGTGCATCCGTTACCACAGTCAGTTTCCATTCTCTCATCTCAAAAGCAAGTCCTCTACCCTTCAGCTGTTACCATCTCCCACCCCAGTTTTTCATTCCCCTCTCTCCCACAGGCCCCACCACCCCACAAGCAGTTAATAATCACTATCCTTGGTCTCTCCAGATGTTCCTGTTCTGTATGTTCCATACAAATGCATAATACATGGTTTCTGTGACTGGCTTTATTCACAGAGATCATGAATACCATAACGGTTTCAAGATTCATCCACTTGTCACATATCAGTGCTTTCTTCTTCTTTGTGGCTGAATACTATCCCATTGTATGGATGGACCACCTCTTGTGTATCCATCATCAGCTAGCTGCTCATTTGGAAAAGGAAACTCTTGGCCTTTGTGATGAGCTCCTCCCACAGCCCAGGATCACTTTCATTTATATTGATGGAAACTCTGCAGGTCCTAATTAGATTCCAGGTAAGATGACGGATCCCTAAACCACAAATAACACTTTGAAATGTGCAGAAGCACATCTGTCAAGAGAGACAGCAAGTTTGGGTCCTTCAAAGGACAAGATATATTCTAGAACTCAATTTTCCATGAGGCCAGGGAAGTATCACCTGGAGATAGAATAGTTACCTATGACCAGGAACTCAGTTTAATTTCTTGAAGGTAGAATGGAGGCCAGGGACTCTCTGAGGGCGCTGAGGCTGTTTTGACCTACAACACTCAATATCCTTTTAATCTCCCAAAGCTTGGAATGGGTAGCTCATGAGAATCACAAGCTACTGGAGACAGCGGACCCAGGTGTCCTCGCTTGAGATGGGAATGATTAGCAGGGCTGTGGGCATCTGAACTCAGGCAGTCAGTGGCAGAGTGCATGATGGAATGTGTCTTTGGGATGCAACAACCTCCCAGGACCAACTAGAGGATCATGGAAGTATAAGGACTGAAACTGAGCAGAGCCCTATGGGGTCCTCCTGGACACAAAAGTCTTTCCATTTGTCCAACTTCTTATTTGAAGGAAAAAGGCTTTCAGCTTCCTCGACCTTCCATGAGTTCCAAAGGGCATATTCAAACAGTTGCTAACCCGGGAAGTTGAGGGGAGGCAGGAAGAAACAATGCTGCAGCAAGGGGCCTGGTGCTGGTTCCTCCTCGGGTGATGTGCTAGCAGTTTGTACATGTCTTTGAGTTCTTCAACAGGAACTAGGACCCCCTCAACCCAGATGGAGGAGGTCACTGCAGGCTAAGCACAAACAAGTGGACCCAAACTGATGGGAAAGGCTGATGACTTAGATGGATGGAACACAGCCCTGTTATCTCACCACCAACCAGTCAGAGGGATGTTCCACATGCTGCAGCCCTTGCCCCTGAATTTTACCTATAACTCTTCCTCAAAAGCCATTAGGGAGTTTGGGTTCTTTGAACATTAGCTTCCTGTTCTCCTTGGTTGGTCCCTACAATAAAACTTTCTTTGCTCCAAATACTGTGATTTCCATTTGTTTGGCCTCAGTGTGCATCAGGCACGTGAACTTGGGTTTGAGAACAGAATCAAATGAGACAAGCCTACATGCTTTCACTCACAGGATTTATTTTGGCTTGTGAAATTGAAAACTTTAAGCCATCACAAAAGGAGAGAAAAGTAGATTTTTTTTTCATTCTTGAATCAGGCCAGATAATGGTTTGTTTATTGATAATATCTTTTCTCCAAGCTGTGTTTTTTTGAAATACTGTTTAGTAACTGTTGTAAAAGAAATATAGAAAAATTAAAATGTTACATTTTATAAACTAACATAAGCTAATTTTACTACAAAGTTATAGGTATATCAATTAATTAGTATAATAAGAAAGTTTATACTGTCACAATCATGCCTGTGCTCCACAGAATTTGTAAACCCAAGTTTTTTTGTTTATTTTGTTTAATCTTTTTTCTAGAAACATCTGTGATAGTCACATTGAAAGGAAATGCTATAAACTGTATTTATGTATGTCTCTAAAACATGAGTCAAAGAAAATCAAAACAAGGAAGCAGAGAGGCAAAGAGCAATAAGTATGTGAAGAAGGAAATAATGACTATTTTCTCTATTTTTATCTACAGAGGAAGAGAATTTCTAGTCTTCTGTGCATTTCTGACAGGTATCCCACATACACATGTTCAAAACAAACTCCTTCTTCACTCCCCTCTGCTTCATCACTCCAACACCAAATGGGTTCTCACCAACTGTACAGTATGTCAATAGTAAAAGGTATCATTATCCATTGAGTCAGAATGTTTAAGTCTTCATAGTCCTCTTTTATTCTAACCCAAATACATCCACTCAGTCACCACTTCAACCAAGTCTACCCCTTAGGTCTCAAAACTTGCTATTCTTTCCATATCATCCAATCCCACCCTCATGACACTTCCACTGTGCATTCCATTTTACTTGTCTCCGGTTCTGCCTGAATCTGACCACATTTTCTCCTAATATATCCCCATGAAATCTTTTAAAAGTGGACATTATCATGATAGATCTCTCCCTTTACCACTTCAAAATTAGTTAATACTTCAACGACATTCCTATTTGGGTTTCCCCAGTAGCTCAGCAGGTAAAGAATCTGCCTGAAATACAGGAGACACGGGGGATGTGGGTTCAATCCCTGGGTTGGGAAAAATCCCCTAGAGGAGGAAATGGCAACCCACTCCGGTATTCTTGCTTGGAGAATCCCATGGAATAGAGGAGCGTGGTGAGCTACAGTCCAAACAGTTGCAAACTGAGCAAGCATGTTCCTACTCATAAATGAGAAACTTTAACCTTTATATCATGGCATGTCAGATACCTGTCTTGGCTCATGATTACCTATGCAGATTCTTCTCTTTCAACATTCATAAATTTTCAAATAAATTTTTAAATATATTAAGAGCACACATTTAGGAACAGAGAGCTCTGGGTTAACTTTGTACCCTCACTGTCTCTCTGCTCTATTAGAAATGAATATCACTTAAGCACTGTTTCTTACACTCTACAGCCAAACTCTCAACTCACTCTGTTGGTTCACATTCAAAAGGTATTCCTAAGACCATCTTTAGTACCCGTGGTATGAGGTAACATCCTTTCTCTCCTAAATCAGGCCTGAGGTTTTTTTCATTGGATCTTTCATGTGCTTGAAAAGCTCCTGCCCAGGTGCATGTAGCGATAGCTCTGCCAGCTTGATGCCTGTGAGACAGGGGTGGTTTACAGTTGCTGTGGCGCTGTGAGTCTTAACCTGTGGGAAAGCCTGGATACCTGGCTTCTATTTTTGCTGAGATAAGGGCAGTGGAATTAATGATGGGTTGTTTAAAATTTTAAATAAGAAACCTTTGACCTTGTGCTGGAGATGTCTCTCTGGCCCCCAGTGTATGCCTGCATTCCTCTCTTGCTGCCCCGCATACTTTGTACTTAAATAAAAGCCTTCTGTGAGTTGGCTCTGTGATGTCAGGTGACTCCTTTCAAATATCTAAACTGCATAATTATTTGTACCTTCTCCAAGTCTTGGCTGACACATCACTTGCTCAACAAGGCCTACTCAGTCAGCCATATTTAAAATTGCTCCCCAGTTACTCCTTCTATCATCTTTTCCATATAATGAGTTACCTTTCAGCACACTTTACAATCAATTTATAAAATATGTTTATGGAATGAATGTGGAAAATTCTGGAGGCAAGTTCTTAATATAACCCTAAAGTAATGCTGGTGGGAAATGACTGTGAAAAATAGAAAAAAAAATGTAAATGAAAGCATGATATTGAAGTTATGACTTAGAGCTGGAAACAAAACAAAACAGGGAGATAGAGAGCTCAGTGTATCACTCTAGGAGAAAATGACTGAAGTTGTTTGGAGGTGAGGAGTGCAGGCAGGTGAAGGCACCCAGCATGATGACGAAACTATGATTGTAGGACATGAGAAAAAGACAGCCTAGGGCCAAAATCTTCACCTAAGGTGTGGGCTTTTAATAACATGATCAGAGAAGAGGTAGGATTGCTCTAGGCATAAATAAGACTATTTTACATTCAGGAAGCGAGTTATAAATATTTTCTTCACTGGAGAAAAGGAAATAGAGATCCATTGATTTCACTCTCCATCACAGTTATATATGGCAGATAAGAAAAGAGATCAACTCACAATCTCATTCTTAGATGAGTTTCTTGTTGTTTTTTTTTTTTCCTATACTCCCTCTGATAAGTCTTATATGTGAAATATCATGATTTCTTTACACATTTGAGTTAGAAATTTGAACAACAGATATAGAAGCCTTTGGTATCCCATCTTATAATAAAGAATTGTTCTTCTGCCCTGCAGAGTGAGTGCAGTTGGTGTTTTCCTGGCATTTACTAGATCATCAATAAATGTAAATTCCATTCCCCATCCCCAGTCTTATACCAGAAAATATGTAGGAAAATTGTGGAATTTTTAAGAGTTGCACCCCTGGAGTCTGAATATCTTAAACTTGAACTCAAAAACTACCTAACATTCTATACGTGTAGGGAATAATTTACACTCTTTGTCTGTTTCCTTATATCTAAAATAAGGAGAACAATTAGTTCTCCTAACTGTCCAGGGAGTTAGTGAGTAATAATACAAGTGTTGGGAGAAAATTTGTGTAAACCTCTGTTAGAATCTTAAATCTACCGATCAAATACATGATTGCGCACAAATATTTTAAGAACACATTTAAAATCTCTTTTTTAATATAAATTTATTTATTTTAATTGGAGGTTAATTACTTTAATATGGACATGAGTTTGAGTGAACTCCAGGAGTCAGTGATGGACAGGAAAGCCTGGCATGCTGTGATTCATGGGGTCGCAAAGAGTTGGACACGACTGAGTGACTGAACTGAACTGATATATAGTGTTAGATTCAGGTGTACAGCAGAGTGATTCAGTTAAACATACATACATATTCAAATGTATGTATATATATATATATATATATATATATATATATATATTTCAGATTGTTTTCCCTTATATGTTGTTACAAAATAGTGAGTGTAGTTCCATGTACTATATGGTAGGTCCTTGTTGGTTATATGTTTTATATACACTAGTGTGTGTATGTTAGTCCCAAACTCCTACTCACTTTTTCCCTTTGGTAACCATAACTTAGCTGTTTATATTTGTGGGTCTATTTCTGTTTTGTATGTTAATTCATTTGTATCATTTCCTTTAGGATCCAAACATAAGTGGTATTATATATTTGTCTTTGACTTACTTCAGTTATTAATATAATCTCTAATTACACCCCTGTTGCTGTAAAAAGCATTATTTTATTCTAGTCTATGGCTGAGTAATATTCCATTGTATAAATATATCACTTCTTTATCCATTCATCAAGCAACATTTAGGTGGCTTCCATATCTTGAAAAGGCTGTTTGTTCTCCATTGTATATTCTCATCTCCTTTGTCAAAGATTTGTTGATCTTAGGTGTGTACGGTTTATCTCTTGGCTTTCAATCTTGTTCCATTGACCTATATTTCTGTTTTTGTGCCAGTACCATACTATTTTCATTACTGTAGCTTTGTATAGTCTGAACTCAGGGAGTCTGATTCTTCTAAATCTATTTTTCTTTCTCAAGATTGCTTTGGCTATTTGGGGTCTTTCGTGTGCCCATACAAATTAAAATAAATTTTGTACAGATATGTGAAAAATGCCATTGGTAATTTGATAGGGATTGCATTGAATTTGTACATCATCTTGGGTAGTATAGTCATTTTAACAATCCTGATTCTTCCAATACAAGAACATGATATATCTTTTCAACCATTTGTGTCATCTTCAGTTTCTTTCATCAGTGTCATATAGTTTTCAGAGTACAGGTCTGTTTGTCTCCTTAGGTAGTTTATCCCAAGGTATTTTATTCTTTTTGATGCAATGGTATATAGAATTGTTTCCTTAATTTCTGTTTCATTGTTAGTGTTTAGAAAAGCAAAGATTTCTGTGCATTAATTTTGTATCCTGGGACTCTACCAAATTCATCGACGAGCTCTAGTAATGTTTTAGTAGCATCTTTAGCATTTTCCATGTATAGTATTGGTATTTATTGTCTTCTGAAAACGTGTGTGTTCAGCTCAAATTCTAGGAATCCAGACTTTCATTTCATAAATAATTTCTAGTCTGAATACTTTCTAGCCCATAAATACCTGAAACCAACGAAGCATCAACCCAACATATTATCTGCCAAATCTTGTACAAATCTGCCTCTCATCAATGTTTGTCACCATCATTTCAGTTGCTTAGTCATTAACAGTTTCAGAAATCTTCATGTTTCCCAGGTGGCTCAGTGGTAAAGAATCTGCCTGCCAATGCAGAAGACGCAGGAGACGCAGATTCAAACTCCGGGTCAGGAAAATCCCAAAGAGAAGGGGATTCTTCTTGTATTCTTGCCTGGAGAATTCCGTGGGCAGAGGAGCCTGGCTGGTTACAGTCCATAGGGGTGGCAAAGAGTGAAGCAAAACTCAGTACACATGCACGCAATCTTGGTATAAACTAGTTGACAAACCTGTTGTTTTTCTATACATAGTGTAAGGGTAAAAGCCTATCAGATAAAAACACTGATTTTCTCTAGTACCAGAAGTGAAGGAGGACTTCTATCTCCTACACTCATGCAAACAGACACTCCCTTTTCTCAGGCAACTTCCTTTGCTTGAGTGTTTACTAAGTGGTTTCAGTCGTCTGACTCTTTGTGACTCTATGGATTGTATGTAACTTGCCAGTCTCCCCTGTCCATACAAGAATACTGGAGTTGATTGCCATTTCCTCCTCCAGAGGATTTTCCCAACCCAGGAGCTCACCAATAACTCCAGACACTCCTGCATTGGTAGGTAGGTTCTTTACCCCTAGTGCTACCCGAGAAGCCCAAACTTCCTTTCAGTTCAGTTCACTTCAGTCTCTCAGTCGCGTCTGACTCTTTGTGACCCCATGAATCGCAGCACGCTAGGCCTCCTTCTCCATCACCAACTCCCGGAGTTCACTTAAACACATGTCCATCAAGTCAGTGATGCCATCCAGCCATCTCATCCTCTGTCGTCTCCTTCTCCTCCTGCCCCCAATCCCTCCCAGCATCAGAGTCTTTTCCAATGAGTCAACACTTCACATGAGGTGGCCAAAGTATCAGAGTTTCAGCCTCAGCATCAGTCCTTCCAATGAACACCCAGGACTGGTCCCCTTTAGGATGGACTGGTTGGATCTCCTTGCAGTCCAAGGGACTCTCAAGAGTCTTCTCCAACACCACAGTTCAAAAGCATCAATTCTTCGGCGCTCAGCCTTCTTCACAGTCCAACTCTCACATCCATACATGACCACAGGAAAAACCATAGCCTTGACTAGACAGACCTTTGTTGGCAAAGTAATGTCTCTGCTTTTGAATATGCTATCTAGGTTGGTCATAATGTTCCTTTCAAGGAGTAAGCGTCTTTTAATTTCATGGCTGCAGTCACCATCTGCAGTGATTTTGGAGCCCAGAAAAATCAAGTCTGACACTGTTTCCACTGTTTCCCCATCTATTTCCCATGAAGTGATGGGACCGGATGCCATGATCTTCGTTTTCTGAATGTTGAGCTTTAAGCCAACTTTTTCACTCTCCACATCCTTTTTTTTTTTCTTAAATTTTATTTTATTTTTAAACTTTACAAATTGTATTATTTTTGCCAAATATAAAAATGAATCCACCACAGGTATACATGTGTTCCCCATCCTGAACCCTCCTCCCTCCCAATACCATCCCTCTGGGTCGTCCCAGTGCACTAGCCCCAAGCATCCAGTATCGTGCACTGAACCTGGACTGGCAACTCGTTTCATATAATATTATACATGTTTCAATGTCATTCTCCCAAATCTTCCCACCCTCTCCCTCTGCAACAGAGTCCATAAGACTGTTCTATACATCAGTGTCTCTTTTGCTGTCTCGTACACAGAGTTATTGTTAGCATCTTTCTAAATTCCATATATATGCGTTAGTATACTGTATTGGTGTTTTTCTTTCTGGCTTACTTCACTCTGTATAATAGGCTCCAGTTTCATCCACCTCATTAGAACTGATTCAAATGTATTCTTTTTAATGGCTGAGTAATACTCCATTGTGTATATGTACCACCGCTTTCTTATCCATTCATCTGCTGATGGACATCTAGGTTGCTTCCATGTCATGGCTATTATAAACAGTGCTGTGATGAACATTGGGGTACACGTGTCTCTTTCCCTTCTGGTTTCCTCAGTGTGTATGCCCAGCAGTGGGATTGCTGGATCATAAGGCAGTTCTATTTCCAGTTTTTTAAGGAATCTCCACACTGTTCTCCATAGTGGCTGTACTAGTTTGCATTCCCACCAACAGTGTAAGAGGGTTCCCTTTTCTCCACATCCTCTCCAGCATTTATTGCTTGTAGACTTTTGGATCACAGCCATTCTGACTGGTGTGAAATGGTACCTCATAGTGGTTTTGATTTGCATTTCTCTGATAATGAGTGATGTTGAGCATCTTTTCATGTGTTTGTTAGCCATCTGTATGTCTTCTTTGGAGAAATGTCTATTTAGTTCTTTGGCCCATTTTTTGATTGGGTCATTTATTTTTCTGGAGTTGAGCTGTAGGAGTTGCTTGTATATTTTTGAGATTAGTTGTTTGTCAGTTGCTTCATTTGCTATTATTTTCTCCCATTCTGAAGGCTGTCTTTTCACCTTGCTTATAGTTTCCTTTGATGTGCAGAAGCTTTTAAGTTTAATTAGGTCCCATTTGTTTATTTTTGCTTTTATTTGCAATACTCTGGGAGGTGGGTCATAGAGGATCCTGCTGTGATGTATGTCAGTGTTTTGCCTACGTTCTCCTCTAGGAGTTTTATAGTTTCTGGTCTTACGTTGAGATCTTTAATCCATTTTGAGTTTATTTTTGTGTATGGTGTTAGAAAGTGTTCTAGTTTCATTCTTTTACAAGTGGTTGACCAGATTTCCCAGCACCACTTGTTAAAGAGATTGTCTTTTCTCCATTGTATATTCTTGCCTCCTTTGTCAAAGATAAGGTGTCCATATGTGCGTGGATTTATCTCTGGGCTTTCTATTTTGTTCCATTGATCTATATTTCTGTCTTTGTGCCAGTACCATACTGTCTTGATAACTGTGGCTTTGTAATAGAGCCTGAAGTCAGGTAGGTTGATTCCTCCAGTTCCATTCTTCTTTCTCAAGATAGCTTTGGCTATTTGAGGTTTTTTGTATTTCCATACAAATTGTGAAATTATTTGTTCTAGCTCTGTGAAGAATACCATTGGTAGCTTGATAGGGATTGCATTGAATCTATAAATTGCTTTGGGTAGTATACTCATTTTCACTATATTGATTCTTCCAATCCATGAACATGGTATATTTCTCCATCTATTAGTGTCCTCTTTGATTTCTTTCACCAGTGTTTTATAGTTTTCTATATATAAGTCTTTAGTTTCTTTAGGTAGATATATCCCTAAGTATTTTATTCTTTCCGTTGCAGTGGTGAATGGAATTGTTTCCTTAATTTCTCTTTCAGTTTTCTCATTATTAGTGTATAGGAATGCAAGGGATTTCTGTGTGTTGATTTTATATCCTGCAACTTTACTATAGTCATTGATTAGTTCTAGTAATTTTCTGGTGAAGTCTTTAGGGTTTTCTATGTAAAGGATCATGTCATCTGCAAACAGTGAGAGTTTTACTTCTTTTCCAATTTGGATTCCTTTTATTTCTTTTTCTGCTCTGATTGCTGTGGCCAAAACTTCCAAAACTATGTTGAATAGTAATGGTGAAAGTGGGCACCCTTGTCTTGTTCCTGACTTTAGAGGAAATGCTTTCAATTTTTCACCATTGAGGATAATGTTTGCTGTGGGTTTGTCATATATAGCTTTTATTATGTTGAGGTATGTTCCTTCTATTCCTGCTTTCTGGAGAGTTCTTATCATAAATGGATGTTGAATTTTGTCAAAGGCTTTCTCTGCATCTATTGAGATAATCATATGGTTTTTGTTTTTCAATTTGTTAATGTGGTGTATTACATTGATTGATTTGTGGATATTGAAGAATCCTTGCATCCCTGGGATAAAGCCCACTTGGTCATGGTGTATGATCTTTTTAATGTGTTATTGGATTCTGATTGCTAGAATTTTGTTAAGGATTTTTGCATCTATGTTCATCAGTGATATTGGCCTGTAGTTTTCTTTTTTTGTGGCATCTTTGTCAGGTTTTGGTATTAGGGTGATGGTGGCCTCATAGAATGAGTTTGGAAGTTTACCTTCCTCTGCAATTTTCTGGAAGAGTTTGAGTAGGATAGGTGTTAGCTCTTCTCTAAATTTTTGGTAGAATTCAGCTGTGAAGCCATCTGGACCTGGGCTTTTGTTTGCTGGAAGATTTTTGATTACAGTTTCAATTTCCGTGCTTGTGATGGGTCTGTTAAGATTTTCTATTTCTTCCTGGTCGAGTTTTGGAAAGTTGTACTTTTCCAAGAATTTGTCCATTTCTTCCACGTTGTCCATTTTCTTGGCATATAATTGTTGATAGTAGTCTCTTATGATCCTTTGTATTTCTGTGTTGTCTGTTGTGATCTCTCCAGTTTCATTTTTAATTTTATTGATTTGATTTTTCTCCCTTTGTTTCTTGATGAGTCTTGCTAATGGTTTGTCAATTTTATTTATCCTTTCAAAGAACCAGCTTTTGGCTTTGTTGATTTTTGCTATGGTCTCTTTTGTTTCTTTTGCATTTATTTCTGCCCTAATTTTTAAGATTTCTTTCCTTCTACTAACCCTGGGGTTCTTCATTTCTTCCTTTTCTAGTTGCTTTAGGTGTAGGGTTAGGTTATTTATTTGACTTTTTTCCTGTTTCTTTAGGTATGCCTGTATTGCTATGAACTTTCCACTTAGGACTGCTTTTAAAGTGTCCCACAGGTTTTGAGTTGTTGTGTTTTCATTTTCATTAGTTTCTATGCAAATTTTTATTTCTTTTTTGATTTCTTCTGTGATTTGTTGGTTATTCAGCAGGGTGTTGTTCATCCTCCATATGTTCGAATTTTTAATAGTTTTTCTCCTGTAATTGAGATCTAATCTTACTGCATTGTGGTCAGAAAAGATGCTTGGAATGATTTCTATTTTTTTGAATTTACCAAGGCTAGATTTATGGCCCAGGATGTGATCTATCCTGGAGAAGGTTCCATGTGCGCTTGAGAAAAAGGTGAAATTCATTGTTTTGGGATGAAATGTCCTATAGATATCAATTAGGTCTAACTGGTCTATTGTATCATTTAACATTTGTGTTTCCTTATTAATTTTCTGTTTAGTTGATCTATCTATAGGTGTGAGTGGGGTATTAAAGTCTCCCACTATTATTGTGTTATTAATTTCTCCTTTCATACTTGTTAGCATTTGTCTTACATATTGCGGCGCTCCCGTGTTGGGTGCATATATATTTATAATTGTTATATCTTCTTCTTGGATTGATTCTTTGATCATCAGGTAGTGACCATCTTTGTCTCTTTTCACAGCCTTTGTTTTAAAGTCTATTTTATCTGATATGAGTATTGCTACTCCTGCTTTCTTTTGGTCCCTATTTGCATGGAAAATCTTTTTCCAGCCCTTCACTTTCAGTCTGTATGTGTCCCCTGTTTTGAGGTGGGTCTCTTGTAGACAACATATATAGGGGTCTTGTTTTTTTATCCATTCAGCCAGTCTTTGTCTTTTGGTTGGGGCATTCAACCCATTTACATTTAAGGTAATCACTGATAAGTATGATCCCATTGCCATTTACTTTATTGTTTTGGGTTCGAGTTTATACACTGTTTTTGTGTTTCCTGTCTAGAGAATATCCTTTAGTATTTGTTGGAGAGCTGGTTTGGTGGTGCTGAATTCTCTCAGCTTTTGCTTGTCTGAGAAGCTTTTGATTTCTCCTTCATATTTGAATGAGATCCTTGCTGGGTACACTAATCTGGGCTGTAGGTTATTTTCTTTCATCACTTTAAGTATGTCTTGCCATTCCCTCCTGGCTTGAAGAGTTTCTATTGAAAGACCAGCTGTTATCCTAATGGGAATTCCCTTGTGTGTTATTTGTTGTTTTTCTCTTGCTGCTTTTAATATTTGTTCTTTGTGTTTGATCTTTCTTAATTTGATTTATATGTGTCTTGGGGTGTTTCGCCTTGGGTTTATCCTGTTTGGGACTCTCTGGGTTTCTTGGACTTGGGTGATTATTTCCTTCCCCATTTTAGGGAAGTTTTCAACTATTATCTCCTCAAGTATTTTCTCATGGTCTTTCTTTTTGTCTTCTTCTTCTGGGACCCCTATGATTCGAATGTTGTAGCGTTTAATATTGTCCTGGAGGTCTCTGAGATTGTCCTCATTTCTTTTAATTCGTTTTTCTTTTATCCTCTCTGATTCATTTATTTCTACCATTCTATCTTCTAATTCACTAATCCTATCTTCTGCCTCTGTTATTCTACTATTTGTTGCCTCCAGAGTGTTTTTAATTTCATTTATTGCATTATTCATTTTATATTGACTCTCTTTTATTTCCTCTAGGTCCCTGTTAAACCTTTCTTGCATCTTCTCAATCTTTGTCTCCAAGCTATTTATCTGTGATTCCATTTTGATTTCAAGATTTTGGATCAATTTCACTATCATTATTCGGAATTCTTTATCAGGTAGATTCCCTATCTCTTCCTCTTTTGTTTGGTTTGGTGGGCTTTTATCCTGTTCCTTTATCTGCTGGGTATTCCTCTGTCTCTTCATCTTGTTTAAATTGCTGAGTTTGGGGTGTCCTTTCTGTATTCTGGCAGTTTGTGGAGTTCACTTTATTGTGGTGTTTCCTCGCTCTGTGTGGGTTTGTACAGGTGGCTTGTCAAGGTTTCTTGGTTAGGGAAGCTTGTGTCGGTGTTCTGGTGGGTGAAGCTGTATTTCTTCTCTCTGGAGTGCAATGAAATGTCCAGTAATGAGTTATGGGATGTCTATGGTTTTGCGGTGACTTTGGGCTGCCTGTATCTTGGAGCTCAGGGCTGTGTTCCTTGCTGCTGGAGAATTTGCTTGGTATGTCTTGCCCTGAAACTTGTTTCACCCAGAGAGGTTTACAGCGTTATATGGAGAAGAGAAGAGTGAGGAGGGAGTTAGAGGTGACCGGAATGAGATGAGGTGGAATCAATAGAGGAGAGAGTGGGCTATTCAGTAATCTCTTCCTTATGTGCACTCCACAACTGGACCGCTCAGAGTTGTTTACAGAGTTATACAGAGAAGAGAAGAAGGAGGAAGGTGGCAGAGGTGGCCAGGAGGATAAATGGGGGGAATGAAAAGGAGGGAGACAGATCCAGCCAGTAATCAGTTCCCTAAGTGTTCTCCACCGTCTGGAACACACAGAAATTCACAGAGTTGGGTAGAGTAGAGAGGGGTTAGGGAGGAGACACAGGCGACCTGGTGGAGAAAAAGGAGAGTCCAAAGAGAGAGAGAGCAGTTAAGCCAGTAATCTCGCTCCCTAGTGAAAAATGGGTACTGAAGATTGGGTTCTTAAAGGTACAAAATTGGTAACAAATACATAAAAGCAAAAATTTTAAATCTAGAGTAGAGTTTGGAATTTCAAAAATACAATGTTAAAGAAAAGAAGAAGGAAAAGAAAGAGAGAAAAAACGAACAAACAAAAACAAACAAGGTCGCAAAAATTATAAAGAAAATATAGGTACAAAATTGATAACTAATACCAAAAAGCAAAAGTTAAAAATCTAGAGTAGAGTTTGGAATTTCAAAAATACAATGTTAAAAAAAGAAGAAGAAAAAGAAAGAGAGAGAGAAAAAAAAAAAAAAAAAACAAGAACAAACAAGGTCGCATAAATTATATATATATAAAAATACAGGCACAAAATTGATAACAAATACCAAAAAGCATAAATTAAAAATCTAGAATAGAGTTTGGAATTTCAGATATACAATGTTATTTAAAAGAAGAGAAAGAAATAGAGAAAAAGAAAAAGAAAAAAGTGTCACAGAAATTATATAAAAACAAAAACAAAACCTATAGGTACAAAATTGATAACAAATACTAAAAAGCTAAAATTAAAAATCTAGAGTAGAGTTTGGAATTTCAAAAATACAATGTTAAAGAAAAGAAGGAAAAAGAAAAAAAGGTCAAAAAAATTATTAAAAAATATATATGAAATTTGCTTTAAAAAAAATAGGATCTTCCTTTTTTTTTTTTTGCAAAGTAATCAGTTATAAAAGTGGATATTAAAGGAATAATAGAGGACTTAAAAATTTTTTTTTTTTTTTTTTTTGTAGGCTCACTTGTTCAGTCGCACTGAGGGGAGGTAGGGAGGGATGCTGCAAACAAATAACACTGGCGTGTGCTCGCAGTGCCTCAGCCACACTGGGTCTGCCCCCAGTTCACGGCGCGTGTAGCCTCTCTGCCCATGCTGCTCAGGCTCTAGGTTGCTCCGCCGCGAACCATCCGCGGCCTGCCCTGGGCTGCCTGTACTTCCCGGGTCCAAGCCACTCAGGTTCAGGCACTTGGGTAGTCCTCAGAGGCGCAGACTCTCAGTTGGGCCTGCGTTTTGTGCCCTTCCCAGATCCGAGCAGCTCAGGTGATGAGGTGTTTTGCACGCGCGATTGCTGCGACTTATCGCCTCCCCGCCGCTCGGTTATCTAGTTGTGCACCGGCACACCTTCTCAGGCAGATGTTGACCGCCCAGACCCCCAAGAAGTTTTAGTTAGCAAAGAAGCCTGCTTACAGTTTTATAGATAATGTCTCTCTGGGGCTGCGATTGTCCCCTTCCGGCTCTGGCTGCCTATCACCGGAAGGGGATGGTCTGCCGCCGGCTATCTCTGTTCAGTCCTTTATTCCGTGTGCAGGCCTGGCGGTGTCATAGGTTAGGGCTGGCTTTTCGCGTGGTAGATATCCCACAGTCTGGTTTGCTAGCCCAAATTATTTCGCTCAGATAGTGCTCGGGGTATTCAGGCCAGATTCTTGCGATGCAGCCTGCGCCGCGCCTCCCTGCCCAGCCCCCGCTTGCTAATGGCGTATGCAGGCGTCTGCGCTGCTTCTCCGCTGGGGGAGTTACCGTAGGGCTCGCAATGTGCGGGTTTTAATTATTTATTTTTCCTCCCTGTTATGTTGCCCTCTGTGCTTCCAAGGCTTGGCACAGATTTGGCAGTGAGAAGGTTTCCTGGTGTTTGGAAACTTCTCTCTTTTTAAGACTCCCTTCCCGGGACGGAACTCGTCCCTCCCTCTTTTGTCCCTTTTTTTGTCTTTTATATTTTTCCCTACCTTCTTTCGAAGACTTGGGTTGCTTTTCTGGGTGCCTGATGTCCTCTGCCGGCTTTCAGAAGTTGTTTTGTGGAATTTACTCAGCGTTTAAATGTTCTTTTGATGAAATTTGTGGGGGAGAAAGTGTTCTCCCCGTCCTACTCCTCCTCCATCTTCTCAGATTCCTCCAGTATTCTTGTCTGGGAAATCCCATGGACAGAGAAGCCTGGCGGGCTACAATCCATGGGATGGCAAAGAGTCAGATATGATTAATGACTGAACAAGAAAACAACAATATGACTAAATAAAAATATATTTAAAGTAAATAACTTATAAGATAATGTTTTATTATAATCCATGTCAGTTTAAATTAGTTTTCCAAATTAAACAAATTTTGTGAGAATATGATTACCACCAGTTGCATAAATGAATATCCCATAAAAGGAGTTACTACTTACTTCTGATTTCACAAAAATTTTGTAGGACTTATCTGTCAATTGGGTTGTAGAGTAACTTTCTGCTATGGGGGGAAAATCAATTTTATTATCCTTTATTTGATAAACAATGTGCTCATATGTAGCTGAAGATTCCAATGGTTCAATTCCATAACTGACATTCTCCAACTGTAATAATCCCCTGAATATTTAAATACATAAAAATTAAAATATAGATTTCTGCAATAATAAATATAAATCAAAATTAATGAAAACATTATGTACAAAATTGATAATGACCTTTGTTGTCTAAAATTTAAGAATCATCCTATTTCACTTGAATTAACCTTTAAATCCAATTTTCTACCTTCTATCTATAATAGCATTTAGGGAATCCTTGCAGTTCTAGTGTGGCTCAGTAATTGGGATATTTCTTATACTAGTGACAGCTTTTTTGTCACTAGAATAAACTATATAACTGCAAGCCTCGGAGAGACACAAAGAGAAAAGAGAAAATGGTAAGAGAAACAGGTGCAGAAAATAGATGAGAAGAAAGACAATATGTGTCCATTTTCTTTGTCTTCTATCTACCCCTCAAGAAGTTTCTAAAAGTAAAAGAGTACATAGGATTTCAGTTATTTATATCTCTGGAATATGCCATTACCTTAGTCCAGAGCAGGTACTAAGTGTCACAACTGAATTTGGAATCTCTGCAGCATGTCCTTGATAAAAACAATGGTCCTACACAAGAGTAACATAAAGATACATTGGTAATGATTAGCAAAGTGTTTGGTTTTATCCTTACTTCACAGACATCATCAAACATTCAAATTTAAGTATTCCATTATATGATTTAACAGATATTCCACTTCCTTGTCATCTACCTGCAATATTTTCCACGTGAATTCTTCTGTCTATAAATAATCACAATTTTTATCCTTCCTCAAAGGATTTTTTGCTATAATTCCAAGTTGCTGATAAGTAACATTCTGATCTACATTTTGTCTTCCTCAGTCCCATTACTTGAATATATAGTTTATAAATGCTACCCCAAGGTAATTACCAGCATTGATTTGACTTCCATTGTGAACATTTCATTTTTTTTCCCTAAGTAAGTCCAAAATATCTTAACTCACATTTCTTCACTATTTTCTCTCTAATACTTCACCATGTTGATCATGCTTAGTGGAATTCTCCTCTCAGTGGGCTTTCAAAGCATTAGTCTTCCCACGTTCTTTGCTAATACTTTCTTTCACTATTATCTTCTCTTCCCTAAGAAGTCCAGTGTTATCTAGAATCAGTCCTGTTCCTCTGTTAATCCTGGTCTATGAATACATTAGTATCGTCACATTCTCTCAAATGGATGTGATTATATGTCATCAGTGCTGAGACATACTGATCCATCAGTAAGCATTCATTCATCTCAATATTATGTTTACCTTCTGTCTGCAACCCACTGACAGTGGCAGAGCACACCTTGCTCTATGCTGGGCAAAAGAAGCACCCCCGTCTTTCTCCCCCTGCTTGCCAACTCTCATCACAGAGTGAGTGGATGAAAAATCCCACCTCTCTGCTTTCACTGGAGAAGGCAAACATTGATCAATCAAATGCAATGCTCCCACTTCACCTATATTGCCCCAAGAACCAGCAATTGTCTCTTCAATCTTAGAGCACTGACGCATCGGGTACAGTCTGAGGGAGAACAGAGAACTTGGGATGACAGACAACAAAGAGCATTCCTCCTGGCCAACAAAAACAGGCTTTGTCTAATGAGCAGACACCAAAATAGAGTGTCAAGTAAAATAAACAATAAGGAAAATATATTTCAAACAAAAGAACAAGATATAAACCAAAATTGACACAAATGAAATGAAATTAAATAATGTACCTAGTAAAAAATTTAAAATAACTCCCATAAAGATGCTCATTGAGGTTAGGAGAACAGTGGATGAAGCAAGTGAGAATTTAAAAAACAAAATATTAAAAGTCCAAACAGAAATCATGGAGTTGCAGAATAATAAGCAAACTGGAAGAATTCACTGTAAGTATTCAACAGCAGATTGTATCAAGCAGAAGAAACACTCATCTTCAATAGAGGTCAAAAGTGCAAAGGGAGGACAATGAAAAATATAAAATCTTATGGGATTGATGGAATACTAACAAAAGGAACAATATACACAGTATGGGAGTTTCAGAAAAGAGAGAGAAAAAAAGAATAATTATGAGAAGTGGTAGAGATGTTAGCTAACACCATATAGTGTTATATAATCATATATAGTAATCATATATTGTAATATATCAATTCAGTCAGTCGTGTCCTACTCTTTGTGACCCCCTCAACTGCAGCATGCCAGGCTTTGCTGTCCATCACCAACTCCCAGAGCTTACTCAAATTCATGTCCATTGAGTCGGTGATGCCATCCAACCATCTCATCCTCTGTCATCCCCATCTCCTTCCGCCTTCAGTCTTTCCTAGCATCAGGGTCTTTTCCAGTGAGTCAGTTCTTTGCTTCAGGGGGCAAAAGTATTGTAATTTCAGCTTCAGCATGAGTCCTTCCAATAAATATTCAGGACCTTTTTCCTTTAGGAATTGACTGGTTTGATTTTGCAGTCCATGGGACTCTCAAGAGTCTTTTCCAACATCACAGTTAAAAATCATCAATTCTTCAGTGCTCAGCTTTATTTATATTCCAACTCTCACATCCATATATGATTACTGGAAAAACCATATAGCTTTGACTAGACGGACCTTTTATTGGCAAAGTAATGTCTCTGCTTTCTAATATGCTGTCTAGGTTAGTCATAGTGTTTCTTTCAAGGAGCAAGCGTCTTTTCATTACAGGGCTTCAGTCACCATCTGCAGTGATTTTGGAACCCCCAAAATTAAGTCTATCACTGTTTTAACTTTTTTTCCCCTTCTATTTGCCATGAAGTGATAGGACCAGATACCCTGATATTAGTTTTTTGAGTGCTGAGTTTTAAACCAACTTTTTCATTCTCCTCTTTCAGTTTCATCAAGAGGCTCTTTAGTTCTTCTTCACTTTCTACCATAAGGGTGGTGTCATCTGCGTAGCTGAGGTTATTGATATTTCTCCTGGCAATCTTGATTCCAACTTGTGCTTCATCCAGTGCTGCATTTTGCATGATGTATTTTGCATATAAGTTAAATAAGCAGGGTGACAATATACAGTTCTAATTGGACATTTAGAACTGGACATTGTAATATACAAATGGATCAAATCAACACCTTCTACAACTTCAACTTATACACTCATATGTCAGTTGTACCTCAGTTTAAAAAACAGAAAGCATTTTCAATACATAATGGCTTAAAACTTTCGAAACTTATAGAAGGAAACTGATATCCATGTGAGAATTGAAAAGCATCAAGTAAAATGCCCCTAAAGAAACTACACTGATATATATTGCAATAATTAATAAAATGTCAAAATTCAAAACCAGAGAATTTTGAGAACAACAGAAGAAAAGTGATTTATGTGTAATGAAACACACTTTTAGACACTCAGTAAATTTTTTACCAGAAAGCTTTAAAGCCAGAAGAGAGGATGATATATTCTATGTGCTCTGAGAGAAAAAGTCAACTAAATGTACTATGTACTGCAAAACTGCAGAAATGAAAAGCAGATTTATGGTTTCTGGTTCTCCATGTAAGAAGGCTGGAAGCTGCCATTCCATCCTGACAGCAAGGCAAAGCTAACAGGTTGAAAAATCAACAACTCTTCTTCAATTTCTGAGAGAAGTAAGGACACAGTACAAAGTGAAGACCCCGAGACTGGAGAGGCAGAGAAGGAACACAGGGAGGCACAGCTCACTGGAGCAGAGAATTAGTACTACAAAATGCTGCTGGAACCAGTGTCAGGGTTGGAAAGTCTGATTGTGACTGATGAAATGATGGGAGACCAGTAGGGATAATGCTGAGAAATAAAAACTCCAGGGAACCCATAAATGGGCCCCACAAATACTGTCAGATTGACCAGAGTTTAACCACAATGTTACAACTAACATCAGAGGAAAAGTCCTCAGGCCTCCAGCAAGGGAAGGAGGAAAGGACCCTTTCTGAAAGGCACTGATGTGCTCTGTTCCCTTCAGGATCTGCCTTCGGGGGAAACTGCCAAGATAGAGACTAACTTGCTGGGGTATTATCAGGGTCTAACTGACCTCAAGAAGGGAAACACCCAATTCCAGGCCACTCTAGCCATTCTGTCACACTTGAGGAAGGAAGAAAAAAGCTAAGAAACATTAATGTTTTTCATAGCTCTGAGATTTAGGCTCACTAAAAATCTGAGACTTAATCATAGGACTATAAAATACTTGCTCTCTCCTCACACCTCACTCACCATCACATTTATAAAGGCACATTTACTGCAATTCCTTTTACACAATACATTGTCTCCCAAGTATCAAGAAAAAGTTACAATACCAAGAGGTTAAAAAAAAAAAAAAAGGATTCCAAGAAAGAGGATACCCATCACAACGAGATACAGCAGCAGTGTTGGCGTTATCAGCCCAGGAATTTAAAATAACTATGATTGCTAAGGGATCAGAGGATAAAGTAGACATCATAGAGTAGAGACAAGTAGAGATAAGTAATGTAGTCAGAGAGCTAAAGAAATATGGTCAGAAATCCTATAGAAAAAAAAAAGCTAGAGTTTTTTAAAAACTGTTATGGAAAAGAATAATGGCTTTGATGGCTTCATCAGTAGATAAAATGGCTGAGAAAATAATCTCTGAATTTGGGGATATAGCAGTAGAAATTTCAATATCTAGAGGCAGAGAAACCAAGAGAGAACAACACCACCACCACAATAAAAGTAAATATACAAGGAATAAGAAAGACTAGAAAGACATATCATAAAAGTAATGAGAAGTTCAAAACGAGAAGAAAGAAAGGAAAATAATAAATGTTCGAAACAACAATAATTGAGAATTTCCCCCAAATGAGTATCCACACCAAACCACAGATGAAGAAAGTGCAGAGAACACCAAAACAGCACACATGCAAAATAAACAAACAAACAACAAAAATCCAAGTTAAATATATATATATATTTGCATATAATTTTTATATTACAGAAACCCAAAGATAAAGCACAATAGTCCTGAAGGAATCCAGATTGTATAGGCAAGGGGGAAATTGCCTATACAAGAAGAAAGATAAGACATACCAGATTTCTCTTCGGAAACCATGTAAACAAGGGAATGGAATGAACTAGTTAAAATATAGAGAAAAAAATCACCAACCTAGAATTCTTTACTCTGCAATGTTATCATTCAGTTCAGTTCAGTTGGCTCAGTCACATCCGACTCTTTGCGACCCCATTATCATTAGAAAGTGAAAAAGATACAAAGACTGTGTGAGACAAACAACAACTGAGGAAATTTACTGCCAGTAGATTTGCTTGCAAGAAATGATTTGAAAAATTGCCATATAGGGAAGGAAAATGAAATAGGTCAAACAGTTGGATCTATATACAGAAGGCAACCGATGAAGAAAGAATAGTGATAATAAAATACCAAGGTTTATTTTTCACAATCTTTACTGACATAACAGTTTCTTCAAATCATACCAATGTATTTCCACATACTTATGTACATATGGTGTGTATTAAGTATATAATAGGCACTCTGAATAAGTGTTATATATATATATGCTTATACATAAGTGAAATGAATGCCCTCAATGATACAAGGCACGGGAGAAGAGAACTAGGATCACTGTTCATTATAAGGTACTCACACTACCTGCAGTATGGGGAGGTGTTTGTCAGTGGACACAGTTAAGCTCAGCAATATCAATTAATTGGATGTAATTCATGTCTATAGACTACTTCATCCAACAGCAGTAGAACACACATTTTCTTAAGACATATTGCAACTTTCACGAGGACAGATATTATGAGCCATAAAACATACCTTAACTAACTTAAAAGAATAAAAATCATTATACAATGTCTGTTCTCAGAACTTCATGGGGTTGCAAAGAGTCAGACATGACTGAGCAACTGAACTGAACTGAACAACGTCTAAACTAAAATTTAAAAATTTAAATATCGAAAAATAGCAAGAATGCAGATACTCTTTTCTCTCTCATTCACTGCCAGAAGAAACTTAAAATAGTACAGCCATGCTACAAATGGTGATTTCTGTCAAAAATAAATATACACTCACCATATGATCTGGCAATGATATTCTTGGGTATGTATTCCAGAGAAATAAAAGTTCACACTCCTGCAACAAACTGTACACCAATATTCACAGAAGAATTCTTTTCAATTGCTTAAAGATAGGAAAATGCCAAAATACCTCTCAACTGCTGAAGTGTGTGAGAGTCACAAAGTCTAGTGTTTCTTTATAGGAAAGTGGTTATTGAGAAATTCCATGTTTTTAAAAATAGATTTCATGCGGCTGAGATTTTCTATTACTTCTCTCAATCTTAATAAGTTATAGTTTTCAAGGAAGCTGTCCATTTAATCTAAATAATCAAATTTACTGGCATAGGGCTTTAGTAATGCTGCAACCTATTGTTTTATTTTCTACATGATTAGTAATATGTTCTTTCACCCCTAATATTGGTGGAATTTGTTTCTGTCTAGATAAGACTTCGGAGAAGGCAATGGCACCCCACTCCAGTACTCCTGCCTGGAAAATCCCGTGGACGGAGGAGCCTGGTAGGCTGCAATCCATGGAGTCGCTGAGGGTCGGACACGACTGAGCGACTTCACTTTCACTTTTTACTTTCATGCATTGGAGAAGGAAATGGCAACCCACTCCAGTGTTCTTGCCTGGAGAATCTCAGGGACGGCGGAGCCTGGTGGGCTGCCGTCTATGGGGTCATACAGAGTCAGACACAACTGAAGTGACTTAGCAGCAGCAGCAGCAGATAAGACTTACCAGGGGTCACTGATTGTATCAGTCCTCATAAATAACTAAATTCACAGCTTTACATATTCCATTCATTGTCCCTTTTTTATCTCATTGATTTCTGAACTTTTTGCATTATTTTCTTCCTCTATTATGTTTTAACCCTTTATGCTGGTTAAAACATAATATGCTGGTTAAATCCAGCTCTCCCTGCTGGATTTTAGGCTTTAGGTGGGGAGTGTGGCTAATAAAGAGTGTCTCCTAACCTAGAGCTTGATCCTTCCTCCAAAGACAGCCTTTCTGTCTCAGCTGAATGCCTGGGGTGTTAGCAACATCACTCTACACTGCCTGGATGAAAATCTAACATCTCTCAACACTGTTTCATAGGCAGCATTATCTCCATTTCAACTCTTCAACAGAATTTTACCCACCACATATGCAGTTTAATACTCAGTCAGGGAAAACAGGACAACTCACATTCCTTGAAAAAATATACACTGATACATAGCCCTTCTTTATCTCCAGTCCTGTGCCCTGCAAGTTCCAGCTGCTTCAGAACTTCTAACTCAAAAACTATTAAATCCAAACTCATAAGGAGTTCTGTTGTTCCACTCTTGGGCTATAGTTATGACATTATTCTCAATCTGAGGACCAACTTCAATGTGAGACTCACCTTTTGTGATTTCTTTATATAAGAAGGAGAATCCCTGACTATTTTTTAAATTGTCAAAAGTCTGAAACCAAATGTCTTGTGGATTTTATCCTGCTTTCCATTTGTAGATGGTAAAAAAGATGAATGTTGTACCAGTTACCATATTTTAAATTTCATTCCCTCTCAACTGCAGCACAGCAACAAAATCTGACCAAACATTCACGTTTGTATCTTCCCCATCATCTATTCTGACCAAATACATAACTTAGACTAAAGCCAACTTCACATACTTTTAAACATTTCTTGACTCCCATCACACTTGGAGATAGAATTCAAAATCCTGTGTTTTTCATTTGCTTAAATACTTTTTCCACTTCACCTTCCTGTTCTCTTTCTGTGAGGTGATTTCCACTGTCCTTTCCACTGCTCAGGTCCTATAGTACCTTCATCAAAACTTCTAACTGTGTTTAGTGACGTCTCAGTTCCTTTTCTCATTCTTTTTTTTTTTTCTCTCAAACTCCCACCCCTACTTCCAGATAATGTAAATGATCTTTTCAGGTAAGCAATTCCTGAATTTCAAATGTAAAACACTCATTCTATTCAATATGCTTTCATAGCAAATGCAACTTTAAGTTTGGGTTTGTGTCAGTCTACTTGCCTGATAATTTGGACAAGTATGAAGCAGGCTTCTGAAATGACAAATGACAATAAAAACATGACAACTCAAAACCTATGGGATTCAGTAAAAGTGCTAAGAGGAAAGTTTATTTATTGCTATAAGCAATACAAGACAACCTCAAGAAACAAGAGAATCATTAAATAAACAACCTTACACCTAAAACCACTAGAAAAAAAGAACAAAAAAATCCCCCAAAGTTAGTATAAGGAAAGAAATCACAAAGATCAGAGTGGAAATAAATGGAAAAGAAAAGAAGGAGACAATAGCAAAGATCAATAAAACTAAAAGATGATTCTCTGAGAAGATAAACAAAATGGACAAACCATGAGCCAGACTCATCAAGAAAACAAGGCAAAAACCTCAAATTAATAAAATTAGAAATGAAAAAAGAAGAGTTACAACAGACAACACAGAAATACAAAGGATCAAAAGAGCCTACTATGAGAAACGATATGCAAATCAAATAACCCAGAAGAAATGGACAAATTCTTAGAGAATTAGAACCTTCCAAAAATGAACCAGGAAGAAACAGAAAGTGTTTACAGACCCATAACAAGCACAGAAATTGAAACTGTAATCAAAAATCTTCCAACAAACAAAAGCCCAGAGCTAGATGGCTTAAACAGGTAAATTCTACCAAGAGTTTAGTGAACAGGTAACACATGTCCTGTTCCAACTCTTTCACAAAATTGCAAAAGAAGGAAAACTCCAATACTTTGGCCACCTGATGCGAAGAACTATCTCATTTGAAAAGACCCTGATGCCAGGAAAGATTTAAGGCAGGAGGAGAAGGGGACGACAGAGGATGAGATGGTTGGATGGCATCACTGACTCAATGGACATGAGTTTGACTAAACTCCGGGGCCTGGCGATGGACAGGGAGGCCTGGCGTGCTGCAGTCCATCGGGTAGCAAAGAGTCGGACATGACTGAGCGACTGAACTGAACTGAAAGGGACGAAAGACCTGTATGTGGAAAACTATAAGATACTAATGAAAGAAATCAAGATGACACAAACAGATGAAGAGATATACCATGTTCTTAGATTGGAAGAATCAATAATGTGAAAATGACTATTCTACCCAAAGTAATCTATAGATTCCACACAATCCCTATCAAACTAATAATGATATTTTTCACAGAACTAGAACAAAAAATCACAATTTGCATGGAAACACAAAAGAACCCGAATAGTAAAAGCAATCTTGAGAAAGAATGGGGCTGGTGGGATTAATCTTCCTGACTTCAGGTTATACTACAAAACCATAATCATCAAGACAATTTAGTACTGGCACAGAAACAGAAATATAGACCAATGGAACAAGATAGAATGCATACAGATAAACCCACACACCTATGGGCACCTTATCTTTGACAAAGACAAGAATATACAATGGAGAAAATAGCTTCTTCAATAAGCGGTGCTGGGAAAACTGGACAACTACATGTAAAACTTCCTAACACCGTATACACAGATAAACTGCAAATGGATTAAAGACCTAAATGTAAGACAAGAAATTATAGAATTCTTAGAGGAACACTCCTTGACATAAATCACAGCAAGGTCCTCTATGACCCACCACCTAGAGTAATGTAAATAAAAACAAAAAGAAATGAAACCTAACTAAACTTAAAAGCTTTCCACAGAAAAGGAAACAATAAACAAGATGAAAAAATACCTCTCAGAATGGGTGAAAATAATAGCAAATTAAAGAACTGACAAAGGATTAATCTCCAATATATACAAGCAGCTCATGTAACTCAAAATCAGAAAAATTAACAACTCAATCAAAAAATAGGCAGAAGATCTAAACAGACATTTCTAAAGAAGATATACAGATGGCTAATAAACACACAATAAAGATATTCATCATCACTCATTGCTGCCGCTGCTAAGTCACTTCAGTCGTGTCCGACTCTGTGTGACCCCATAGACGGCAGCCCACCAGGCTCCCTGATTCCTGGGATTCCCCAGGCAAGAATACTGGAGTGGGTTGCCATTTCCTTCTCCAATGCATGAAAATGAAAAGTAAAAGTGAAGTCACTCAGTCATGTCCGATTCCCAGCGACCCCCTGGACTGCAGCCCACCAGGTTCATTCAGTTCAGTCGCTCAGTCATGTCCGACTCTTTGCGACCCCATGAATCGCAGCACGCCAGGCCTCCCTGTCCATCACCAACTCCCTGAGTTCACTCAAACTCACTTCCATCGAGTCAGTGATACCATCCAGCCATCTCATTCTCTGTCGTCCCCTTCTCTTCCTGCCCCCAATCCCTCCCAGCATCAGGGTCTTTTCCAATGAGACAACTCTTAGCATGAGGTGGCCAAAGTACTGGAGTTTCAGCTTTTGCATCATTCCTTCCATAGAACACCCAGGGCTGATCTCCCTTAGAATGGACTGATTGGATTGAGAAATGCAAATCAAATCTATCATGCTGTATCACCTCACACCTGTCAGAAAGGCCACCATCAAAATACCAACAAACAATAGATGTTGGAAAGGGTGTGGAGAAAAGGGAATCCTTTTGCACTGTTGATGGGAATGTAAATTGATACATTCACTATGGAGAACAGTATGGAGATTCTTTTAACAACTAGGACTAAAAGAAATATATGACCCAACAATGCCACTACAGGGCATGTACCCTGAGGAAACCATAACTGAAAAAGACAAATGTACCCCAATGTTTATTGCAACACTATTTACTATAGCTAGGACATAGATGCAAACTAAATGTCTATTGTCTATTGATAGATGATTGGATAAAGAAGTTATGGTACATATATATAATGAACTATCACTCAGCCATAAAAAGGAATGCATCTGAGTCAGTTCTAATGAGGTGGATGAATCTAGAGCTTATTATACACAGTGATGTAAGTCAGAAAGAGAAAAATATCATATATATTTATGGAATCTATAAGGATGGTACTGAGAAGCCTATTTGCAGGGCAGTGATGGAGACAGAGTCATAGATAACAGACTTGTGGACACAGTAAGGGAAGGAGAGAATGGGAAGAATTGGGAGTGGAGCATTGACACATATACCTTACCATATGTAAACTGAATATCCAGTGGGAATTTACTGTATGACACAGGGAGGTCAAACCCAGTACTCTGTGACAACCTAGAGGGGTGGATGTGGTGGAAGGTGTGAGGGAGGTTCAAGAGGAAGGGGAAGTATGTACCTATGGCTAATTCATATTGATGTATGACAATATTGTAAAGCAATAATCTTACAATTAAAAAATAAACAAAATAAAGCACGCTTCTTCTTCTCACCAATGTCACCATCACCACATAAAAATAAAAATCTTCATAACATGGAGATAAACCTACCTTTATAGCAACATCCATCCAGATTTGTATGAATATACCAGGAAATGAGAGTCTAAAAATGACCTAATTCAACCACAATAATAACACTTTGTTGTAATAATAGCATTAATAAATGTAACTTCCAGAGTCTTGAAATTTAAAAACTATACTTTCCACTTTATAAGCTTAAGTATGCAAAAATTAAATGGGTTCATCTCCCCATTGTCTAGCTTTCTTTCTGATAGCATATTATGTATATAAGAGGAAACAGGAACCAGAACAACCAGATACAAGTGTGAGCACTGTAATGACACAAACTGATGTCTAATAAAACCCAGGACTTCCAGATTCCCACAGCAAAGTTTTCTTTTATAGTTCAACCATCAACACATCTCATGGCATAAATCTCTTTGTTATGATTTGCTAATAACCAGCCAAAGATTAATAAATAACAGACAGAATCCATGCTTCTTTCATTAGCTTTTTCCATGAACTTGCACACGGGTGTGCTAAATTGCTTTAGTCCTGTCCAGCTCTTTGCAAGCCCATAGACTTACTCTGGCAGGCTCCTCGGTCCATGGGGTTCTCCAGGCAAGAATCCTGCAGTGGGTTGCCAAGCCCTCCTCCAGAGTATCTTCCTGAACCAGGGATCAAACTCACAACTCTTATGCCTCCTGCATTGGCAGATGGTTAATATTTAAGATTCCAATAAACATATCCAACAGAATTTGATTACTATGAACAGAATTATAGGTCTAGCCAATAAAGAGGGAAAATGCTGGCAAAATGCACATCAAAAAATAAAGATTTGATCATAGTTATGAATAAACTATGATATAGAGCACAGAGAAATAAGGTGCAGGATGAAAGCATAAATTCCCCACAGGAGAAAATAATGTATATGGGCTGAAAATTAAAATGAAAACATTAAGGGACTTGGGATATACCAGAAAGTCTTAATGTAATATACACACACATACACTGAAACTCACATGTCACCCACACGCAGAAAACATACTGAAAAACTTAAAATAGACTGTATCAAATTGAAAAAATTTATAGAAAAGAAATATGACTCACAAATTCTGCACATTGCCAAAATGTTATTCGATTACGAGAACAAAAACACATTTGCAGATCTGCGACTGGGGAAGCAGGCCATCTGCATATTCCCTCTGAAGAAAATAATCTGAAAATATTCTAACTAAACAATACCTGAGTCAGCAGAAACTTTCAATAAAAAGAAAAAAAAGAAAAATGCTTCAAAAAAGTTGGAAAATAAACAGAAAGCAGTGGATTTACATCTTAAAAGGAAAAAGAATTTTAAAATATAGAGTTGCTATCTCTTCAGGATCTGAGAGAAACAAGAAAAGAATGTGAGAAACTAGGAGAGAAAATATAAATATAATAATTATGTGAAAATGTACCTTTTTAGCAATAAATCTCCAAAAAAAGGAAGAAAACAAGGGTCTATGTGGGATTTTTGCAACATACAGAAGACATAAAGTGTTAATATCTACAGAAAACTAACCTTCCTACAAAATGATCATGGAACAAAAAATAGAAACACAGAAAGATAAAGCCACAGATAGAAAATAAATTCAAAATAAATGAATAAAAACTAATCATCCTAAAAGTTTAGGAGAAGCAAGTCAAAGAGAACAGTAGGTAAACACTGGGAAAGATACTGTGTATTAATAACCAGAGGAATGCATATTAAAACAACAATAAAACAGCATTTGTTATTTACTAACAAAAATGAGTAAAGATACTCATTTGGTTGAGAACGTAGAAAACAAACATGGTTTTAAACTGTTGGCATGAATAAAAAATGGTTATAAGGGTTTTGAAGCAGTATATAGCACTTGAGAATTTTCTTATTTATAATCTATCAATTTCACTGGGAAACAGTGACAGATTTTATTTTCTTCAGCTTCAACATCACTGCAGATGGTGACTGCAGCCACAAAATTAAAAGACACTCCTTGGAAGAAAAGCTATGACCAACCTAGACAGCATATTAAAAAGTAGAGACATTGCCCACAAAAGTCCACCTAGTCAAAGGTATGGTTTTTCCAGTAGTCATGTATGGATGTGAGAGTTGAACCATAAAGAAGGCTGAACGCTGAAGAGTTGATGTTTTTGAGCTGTGGTGTTGGAAAAGACGAGAGTCCTTTGAACTGCAAGGAGATCAAACCAATCAATCCTAAAGGAAATCAATCCTGAATATTCATTGGAAGGACTGATGCTGAAGCTGAAGCTCCAATACTTTGGCCACCTGATGAAAGAGCTGACTCATTAGAAAAGACCCTGATGCTGGGAAAGATTGAAGGCAGGAGGAGAAAGGGACAACAGAGGATGAGATGGTTGGATGGCATCACTGACTCAATGAACACAAGGTTGAGCAAGCTCTGGGAGATGGTGAAGGACAGAGAAACCTGGCGTGCTGCAGTCCATGGGGCTGCAAAGAGTTGGACATGACTGAGCGACTGGACATCAACAATTTCACTAGGACCTAGGAAGTCCACAAGAGTACTGCTCTTGCTGTAAATAAGGGAGAACAAATAACTTGTGAGATATATTCATTTGATGACTAAATAAGCATTTTAAAAATCAAACCCATTTAGCCCACATCAATATGAATGGATTGCAAAAAATGACATTATGCAAAATGTTGCATAAGCAATAGACACAAACCATACCACATACAATAAAACAGCATCTACTGCTCACACTTTAGGGTCATAGGCAGTAGCCATGACAACTCTGCTAAGTGCTGCCAGGTTTGCTCAGGGGTACAGGATTTAGCTGAATGTTGGCTGATGTAGTGATAAAGAGAGCACCTTGGCTATGGTTCAATTGTGTTTAACCTTCCAGCAAGTTTAGCCCAAGCATATTCTCATGGGGATGACAGGCAAACAAGATGGAGAGCAGGAAAGTCTGAGACCTTTTTTAAGCCTCCACAGGAATTAAGTCAGCCAACATCACTCTGGAAAGAGTGTATCACTCAGTTATGTCCAACTCTTTGCGACCCCATGAGCTGTACCCCACCTCGTGCCACTGTCTGTCATATTTTCTAGGCAAGAATACTGGAGTGGGTTGCCATTTACTTCTCCAGGTATCTTCCCACTCCAGGGATCAAACCCGTGTCTCCTGCATCTCCTGCATTGACAGAAGTTTCCTTTACCACCAAGCCACCTGGGAAGCCCTTATCAAAAATAAGTCACATGGTTCCAAACTGGGCTAGTAATTTACCAGGCCCTCAAGGTAAAATCCACTTCATGAGTCATACCCTTGTCCAAGCACAGTGGCTTGTGTTACTCAATGAAGCTATGAGTCATGCTGCACCGGACCACCCAAGATGGATGTGTCATAGTGAAGAGATCTGACAAAACATGGTACACTGGAGAAGGAAATGGCAACCTACTCCAGTATTCTTGCCTGGAAAACCCCGTGGGCTGTATAAAAAGGCAAACAGATACACAACCAGAATATGAGCCCCTCTGTGGGTCAAAAGGTGTCCAATATGCTACCGAGGAAGAGAGAAGGGCAATTATTAATAGCTCCAGTAAGAATGAAGCAGCTGGGCTAAAATGGGAATGATGCTCAGCTATGGATGTGCCTGGTAGTGAAAATAAAGTCAAGTGCTGTAAATAACAATAATATATAAGGAACCTGGAAAGTTAGGTCCACGAATCAAGGTAAACTGACATAGTCAAGCAGGAGATGGCAACACTGAACATCCACAGGTTAAGAATCAGTGAGCTAAAACAGGCAGGAATGGGTGAGCTTAATTCAGATGACCATTATATCTAATACTATAGGTAAGAATCTCTAGAAGAAATGGATAGCCCTCAGAGTCAACAAAGAACACCAAAATGCAGTAATTGGGTGCAGTCTCAAAAACAAAAGGATGATCTTGGTTCATTTCCAAAGCAAACCATTCGACATTAAAGCAATACAAATGTGTGCCGCAAATAGCTGATGCTGAAGGAGCTGAAGTTGACTGGTTCTCTGAAGACCTAAAACACCTTCTAGAACTAATATCAAAAAAGATGCCTTTTCATCACAGGGGATGGGAATGCAAAAGTAGGAAGTCAAGAGATACCCAAAATAACAGGCAAGCTTGGCCTTGGAGTACAAAAGGAAACAGGGCAAAGACTAACAGAGTCTTGTCAAGAGAAAACACTGGTCATAGCAAACATTCTTTCCAAACAATCCAACAGATGACTCTATACATGGACATCACCAGTTGGTCAACACTGAAATCAGACTGATTATCTTCTTTGCAGCCAAAGATGGAGAAGCTGTTGAGTTCAGTTCAGTTCAGTCGCACAGTAGTGTCAGACTCTTTGTGACTCCATGGACTGCAGCATGCCAGGCCTCCCTGTCCATCAGCAACTCCCAGAGTTTATCCAAACTCATGTCCATTGAGTCGGTGATGCCATTGAACCATCTTATCCTCTATCTTCATCTTCTCCTCCCATCTTCAATCTTTCCCAGCATCAGGGTCTTTCCAAATGAGTCAGTTCTCCACATGAGGTGGCCAAAGTATCAGAGTTTCAGCCTCAGCATCAGTCCTTCCAATGAACATTCTGGACTGATCTCCTTTAGGATGCACTGGTTGGATCTTCTTGCAGTCCAAGGGACTCTCAAGAGTCTTCTCCAATACCACAGTTCAAAAGCATCAATTCTTCGGCACTCAGATTTCTTCACAGTCCAGCTCTCACATCCATACATGACTACTGGAAAAACCATAGCCTTGACTAGATGGACCTTTGTTGGCAAAGTAATGTCTCTGCTTTTCAATATGCTATCTAGGTTGGTCATAACTTTCCTTCCAAGAAGCAAGCATCTTTTAATTTCATGGCTGCAGTCACCATCTGCAGTGATTTTGGAGCCCCCAAAAATAAAGTCTGACACTGTTTCCACTGTTTCCCCATCTATTTCCCATGAAGTGATAGGACCAGATGCCATGATCTTCGTTTTCTGAATGTTGAGCTTTAAGCCAACTTTTTCACTCTCCTCTTTCACTTTCATCAAGAGGCTTTTTAGTTCCTTTTCACTTTCTGCCATAAGGGTGGTGTCATCTGCATATCTGAGGTTATTGATGTCTCTCCTGGCAATCTTGATTCCAGCTTGTGCTTCTTCCATGCAACTCTTTTTGAGAATATATTGAAACCCTTGCCAGTTTCACATTCCAGGAATGTTTTTCTTAAGGGCTTTGTAGCCATTTATTTGGAGAAGGCAATGGCATCCCACTCCAGTACTCTTGCCTGGAAAATCCCATGGACGGAGGAGCCTGGTAGGCTGCAATCCATGGGGTCACTGAGGGTCGGACACGACTGAGCGACTTCACTTTCACTTTTCACTTTCATGCATTGGAGAAGGAAATGGCAACCCACTCCAATGTTCTTGCCTGGAGAATCCCAGGGACAGGGGAGCCTGGTGGGCTGCCGTCTATGGGGTCGCACAGAGTCGGACACAACTGAAGTGACTTAGCAGCAGCAGCAGCAGCAGCAGCCATCTATTTCAATCATAGTTTTCAAAGTTGGTTCAGTGGTAAAGAATCCGACTGCCAATGCAGGAGACCTGGGCTCCATCCCTGGGTCCCATAAGATGCTCTGAACAAGGAAATCGCAATCCACTCCAGTATTCTTGCCAGGGAAATCGATGGACACTGGAGCTTAGCAGGCTATACGCCATGAAGTCCGAAAAGAGTTCGAGGGAACTCAGAGACAAAATAAAATCCTGCCTCAGACCACACTTCGCCTTTTAGCCTCAACCGGCCAAAACCTGTTCCATTCCCCCCACCCCGCCCCCCGCCCCAAACCTCCCCTCGCAGCTCTAGCCCCGCTTCTCCTCTCTACCCTCCAGCCCTGCCCTTCTCCAACCCCACCCTCCAGCCCCGCCCCTTCTCTCTGCCCTCTAGCTTCTCCCCTCAGCCCCAGTCACGCCCCTCAGCCCCAGCCCAGCCCCGCCCCTCCGAGACCCCAGTGCCCAATCCCCTCCACGCTTGGCGAACCTCGCGAGCCAGGTCCAGTCAACCGCCTTCCCTGAGGCAGGCCGGCCACGCAATGTTATCTCTCCTGCTACTCCTCACAGGGCTGGGCCAGCTGGCCTCCGCGGGCCATCGTAAGTGAGGACCCTACCGGATAGGAGGGGGCCCCATAATCACAGTGTCCCTTGGCGCAGGGGTGGAGGCCGTTGCCCTCCTGGCCGCAGAAGCCCAGGTCAGGCTGGGGGAGCCCGGGTTTGATTGGAATCCTGCCCATTTTCAGGGTTCTGCCAGGCCCGCTGGTCGGAGGACTCAGAGCAGGAATGGGATAGTTGTCTCTCACGCCCAGACGGGGATACAGGTCTTCTAGGTAGACGGGGTAGGGGTGGAGGTAGGGAGAGGATCCTGGATGGGGTCCAGGGGACCCCTCCTTAAAACCCTACACAGCATGATATTTTGGGGGGTGTGTGTGTGTGTGTGTGTGTGCGTGCTTGGGTGCGTGCGCACTGGGGCTTGGAAGATCCACAAGTGATGTGATAGGAGAGGACAAGTAAGAAAGGATGCGGTCATGCCCTGGGGAATGCTCACTCTTGTTTTCCTTACTGCAGACTCTGAAACAGCACGTCTACAAATTACAGTGCCACGGAAGATTGAGACAAACACCAAAGATGGCAGTATTTCAGAAACGCATGTAATTAACAAATCACTTTAAAATAAAAGAGTGTTTTATTTTTACTGGAATGCAAGACCCCAGTCGATGCATGCCTTCATGACATTTTGTGTTCTACCAAGATTGTGTTCAAGAGACCTTTTGTCTGAGGAGAACAAGTGCTTTCTTTTCATTTCTCAAGTAAATATAAACCTTATGAAACAATTTTAAAATACAGATACAAAGAAAAGAGATGCCTTGAATTCGTATCACACAAAAAGGAGTCTATGGTCTACTAAATTTTCTTTTTAAATATATCTTGTATGTAAATGAAGCCATACAAATATTTAACTTGTAGCATGATTTTAAGATAACAGTATATACATAATATCTTCATGCCTGTATTTAACATATATGTGCATATGGATATGTTTGCAAAAATGAATGTTATTTTTGGTCTGACTAACATGGTAAAGTGTGTCCCTTATGTACGTTGTAAAATGAAATCTAGGCAGTGCAGAGACTTGTTAAGAAAGGGAATGGCTATCTCACTTTCTAAAGGCAGTAAATTTGAAGGAAGTTTTAGAGACATGCATACACACGCTCACATAAATTTTTAATGAGCGTGTATGAGAGTTGTAGTTGGATTTTTCTTTTATGGGTAGACTTAGGAGTTAATTTTATGATTATTAGTAACAGCCCAGTTATTATTTTTCTTAACTGTAGGGTATCTTATATGTAACATCATAAAATGTTTCAAATTATAGATGGCTAAATAGTTTCATTTCTTTTTTTCCCATGGGGATGGTCTTGATCCCTGTCTCCTGTACAATGTCACAAACCTCTGTCCATAGTTCATTAGGCACTCTGTCTATCAAACCTAGTCCCTTAAATCTATTTTTCACTTCCACTGTGTAATCATAAGGCATTTGATTTAGGTCATACCTGAATGGTCTAGTGGTTTCCCCCACTTTCTTCAATTTAGGTCTGAATATGTAAATAAGGAGTTCATGATCTGAGCCATAGTCAGCTCACGGTCTTGTTTTTGCTGACTGTATAGAGCTTCTGCATCTTTGACTGCAAAGAATATAATCAGTCTGATGTCGGTGTTGGCCATCTGGTGATGTCCATGTGTAAAGTCTTCTCGTGTTGTTGGAAGAGGGTGTTTGCTATGACCAGTGTGTTCCCTTGGCAAAACTCTATTAGCCTTTGCCCTGCTTCATACTCTACTCCAAGGCCAAATTTGCCTGTTACTCCAGGTGTTTCTTGACTTCCTACTTTTGCATTCCAGTCCCCTATAATGAAAAGGACATCTTTTTGGGGTGTTAGTTTTAAAAGGTCTTGTATGTCTTCATAGAACCATTCAACTTCAGCTTCTTCAGAGTTACTGGTCGGGGCATAGACTTAGATTTTGCTGATATTGTTTGTCATGGAAACGAACAGAGATCATTGTGTCGTTTTTGAGAGTGTATGCAAGTACTGCATTTCAGACTCTTTTGTTGACTATGATGGCTCCTCCATTTCTTCTAAGGGATTCCTGCCCACATTAGTAGATATAATGGTCTTCTGAGTTAAATACACCCATTCCAGTCCATTTTAGTTTGCTGATTCCTAGAATTTCAACATTCACTCTTGGATCTCCTGTTTGACCACTTCCAATTTGCCTTGATTCATGGACCTAACATTCCAGGTTCTAATGCAATGTTGCTCTTTACAGCATCGGACCTTCCTTCCATCACCAGTCACATCCACAACTGAGTGTTGTTTTTGGTATGGCTCCATCACTTCATTCTTTCTGAAAAAGAAATGCAGAAGGGCAAAATGGTTGTCTGAGGAGGCCTTACAAATAGCTGTGAAAGAAGAAAAGTGAAAAGCGGAGGAGAAAAGGAAAGATATAAGCACCTTAATACAGAGTTCCAAAGAATAGCAAGGAGGGATAAGAAAGTCATCCTCAGTGATCAATGCAAAGAAATAGAGGAAAAGAACAGAATGGGTAAGACTAGAGATCTCTTCAAGAAAATTAGAGATACCAAGGGAACATTTCAGGCAAAGATGGGCTCAATAGAGGACAGAAATAGTATGGACCTAGCAGAAGTAGAAGATATTAAGAGCTGGCAAGAATAGACAGAACTATGCAAAAAAGATCTTCACGACCCAGATAATCACGATGGTGTGATCACTCACCTAGAACCAGACATCCTGGAATGTGAAGTCAAGTGGGCCTTAGGAGGCATCACTATGATCAAAGCTAGTGGAGGTGATGGAATTCCAGTTGAGCTATTTCAAATCTTGAAAGATGATGCTGTCAAAGTGCTGAACTCAATATGCTAGCAAACTTGGAAAACTCGGCAATGGCCACAGCACTGGAAAAGGTCAGTTTTCATTCCAATCCCAAAGAAAGGCAATGTCAAAGAATGCTCAAACTACCTCACAATTGCACTCATCTCACATGCTAGTAGATTAATGCTCAAAATTCTCCAAGCCAGGCTTCAGCAATACATGAACCGTGAACTTCCAGATTTTTAAGCCGGTTTTAGAAAAGGCAGAGGAACCAAAGATCAAATTGCCAACATCCATTGGATCATCAAAAAAGGAAGAGCATTCAAGAAAAACATCTATTTCTGCTTTATTGACTATGCCAAAGCCTTTGACTATGTGGATCACAATAAACTGGAAAATTCTGAAAGAGATGGGAATACCAGACCACCTGACCTGCCTCTTGAGAAACCTGTATGCAGATCAAGAAGCAACAGTTAGAACTGGACATGTAACAATGCACTGGTTCCAAATAGGAAAAGGAGTACGTTAAGGCTGTATATTGTCACCCTGCTTATTTAACTTACATGCAGAGTACATCATGAGAAACACTGCACTGGATGAAGCACAAGCTGGAATCAAGATTGCCAGGAGAAATATCAATCACCTCAGATACGCAGATGACACCACCTTTATGGCAGAAAGTGAAGAAGAACTAAAAAGCCTCTTGATGACAGTGACTTCTAGTGAAAAAGTTGGCTTAAAGCTCAACATTCAGAAAACTAAGACCATGGCATCTGGTCCCATCACTTCATGGGAAATGGATGGGGAAACAGTGGAAACAGTGGCTGGCTTTGTTTTTTAGGGCTCCAAAATCACTGCAGATGGTTATTGCAGCCATGAAATTAAAAGACACTCCTTGGAAGGAAAGTTATGACCAACATAGACAGCATATTAAAAAGCAGAGACATTACTTTGTCAATAAAGGTCCATCTAGTCAAGGCTATGGTTTTTCCTGTGGTCATGTATGGATGTGAGAGTTGGACTGAGAAGAAAGCTGAATGCTGAAGAATTAATGCTTTTGAACTGTGGTGTTGGAAAAGACTCTTGAGAGTCCCTTGGACTGCAAAGAGATCCAACCAGTCCATCCTAAAGGACAGCAGTCCTGGCTGTTCATTGGAAGGACTAATGTGAAGCTGAAACTCCAGTACTTTGGCCACCTAATGCGAAGAGCTGACTCATTTGAAAAGACCCTGATGCTGGGGAAGATGAGGGCAGGAGGAGATGGCAACGACAGAGGTTGAGATGGTTGGATGGCCTCACCGACTCAATGGATGGGTTTCAGTGAACTCCAGGAGTTGGTGATGGACAGGGAGGCCTGGTGTGCTGTTCATGGGGTCTCAAAGAGTCGGACACAGCTGAGTGACTGAAGGTTTATTTGAAGGTTTATGAATAGTTTCATAAACCTTCCTGAATAGTCATCTCAATAGAATCAAGGGTCAAACCACTGTAAAAAGTTGTTGATAAATAATGCAAAATGTCTACCAGAATAGTTGCATTATGTTTTACTCTTTTTCACAAAAATAGTGATGCCTATTGACCTGAGGCCTCTCCAGGTCTCCTCTTCAATCTTCTTATCTTTGCTCTAGTGAACACCCTCAATGAATGCTTCACGTCTAACGGGTGTTTTTCATCTAAGCCTTAACAAGAGATTGCGCATCTGTATATCAACTGTTTGAATCATTTTGATTAGTTGTCAGTCTGTTTCTGGTTTTGACTTCTCTTTTAATAAGAACTAACAGCTTTGGATAGGACACTTTGTTTTCCAGAAGGCAAAAGTGTTGATGTAAAAACATAAGAATGGGGTAGGAATCCAATTACAACCCCAGTAGCAAGATCTGAGAAGAATGTACTCAAATTTTTGTTAAATGAAAAACTGTGTTAGACATTGGAGTAGGTTTTATCGACGGAGTGGTTTACTTCTGACTGGCTCACTTTGTGGCATCAAGAAACACCAGAGATTATATATTTATAAAAGCTATAACATCCCCCAAAATGATCATCGGGAGACACTGAAATGTTCAGGAGAGTATAATGTACACTGGGAAAATGCTTCCAAAAGAAAGCATGAGGTTCCATGATCAGATCAGATCAGTCACTCAGTCGTGTCCGACTCTTTGCGACCCCATGAATCACAGCATGCCAGGCCTCCCTGTCCATCACCAACTCCCGGAGTTCACTCAGACTCATGTCCATCGAGTCAGTGATGCCATCCAGCCATCTCATCCTCTGTCGTCCCCTTCTCCTCTTGCCCCCAATCCCTCCCAGCATCAGAGTCTTTTCCAATGAGTCAACTCTTTGCATGAGGTGGCCAAAGTACTGGAGTTTCAGCTTTAGCATCATTTCTTCCAAAGAAATCCCAGGGCTGATCTCCTTTAGAATGGACTGGTTGAATCTCTTTGCAGTCCAAGGTTCCATGATAATAGCAGGAAAAAAAGAGCATTTGGTACACACACACATGCAAACACACACACATATACACACCCAATATTATGAGATAAGCATCCCTTGCTTTAAAATATTCATTTCTCAAGGAACATATAATGCTTCTAAATTTCTATGAATTTAATACAATGTCATCAGCATATATAACATGAAAACTGATGGCACAGCAGAGAGAAATTTTCAAATGCATTTCCATAGACAGATCTTTAAATTTTTTCTCACATGTTGATTGGCCAGTGTTAAAATTCTTCATGTGGGGAAGGAACATTTGAACAAGAAAAAATAAGCATTTTATTGAAGAATAAAGTGACCCCAATGAAGTTTTCCCCTTTCTGCTCTTTGTTTAGACACACTGGACTCTATGGATATCACATATGAGGGTTTTATATAAAGATAAAAGCTATGTTGCAGCAAGAAAAAGAGAATTCAGTATGTATCAGGAATCCAGGAAGCTTCCCCAGTGAGCTAGCTCCATGTCAGCCTGTGCTCTGGGAATACGTTGAGACTCTGGCTTTAAAAATCACAAGATTTATGGGAGGAATCTTGGCTTTGGGAGAACTCCTTACAAAGCTTTCAGTGACCTCTTAAGTAACCAAGCCAGCCTTTTTGAACTAGTTAGGGAAACACAACAGAAGCTAACCTTGGCCGGGGGGCGGGGGGGGGGGGGGGGGTTGTACTATAAACTGCAGCAATTTTAAGTCTCAATGCCCTTGTTTTAGCCAAGAGTCAGAAACATCCAAATTTGTCACTATTTCCAGAAACAGAACTTAAAAAAATTTTTTTAATATGTTTATTTATTTTAATTGGAGGCTAATCTCTTTACAATATTGTGTCAGTTTTGCCATACATCAACATGAATCTGCCACGGGTGTACACGTGTTCCCCATCCTGAGCACACCCCCACCTCTCTCCCCAAGAACTTTTCTAACCAAGCTGCATGTATGCTCTGTCTCCATTGTAAATAATGGTTCTGAAGAACAATACTTATACTTTTCAAGAATATATGATGTCATTTAATGAAATATCACAGCAAGGAAAATACATAAATAAATGAAAAACCTATAGGGATAGTACAGCACTCATTATCTGGGAACAGTACAGTTAGGTTAAAACTTAACAAAAAAACTCAGAAGTGTATTTGAAAATTTAAAAATATATTTGTACATGGTTCATGGGTTGATGGAGAGATCATAAACTGTAATCAATATTAAATAATAAACAATGAATGAGAATGAAAAATTGCAAAGAAAAACTTAAGTCATGCTCTGAAGTTCATATAATACCATAATATATACTCCTATCCACAAATAAATAGGTGACAATAAATGGTTGGAAATTTAAAAATAGAAAAATAACTATAACCTTAAAATTCTTAAAACTTTCTCCTTAAATAAAGAGGTAGAATTAATGAAAAAAATACATAAACTGAAGTAGCTCAGATTCCCAATGTCAAAAGTTGATTTCTGATAAGGTAAAACAGAACATTTGGTGAGATAGACTAAGGAAAATGAGAAGGAAGAGATGCACTGTTAGAAGTGAGACTCACACAAATATGAACTGGCCAATAGAATATGAATTCCAGATATCATCCTTTAGTAGAAGAACTGCCTTTTAGCTTTCTGAATGGTGCCTTTAGGTGAACATCAGATTTTAGTTGAATTTTATTTTATCTTAGAAAAGAACTTGCTTTGTATTCTTTAATTTTCCTTTTATTTTCTCTGGAAACTGCAAAGTAAGGAAAGATCAGAAAACTCAAATTTCTTCAAATTTTACTCAACATTTCTAAATGCAACCATTTTAAGTAAAAATTTGTTTGAGACTTTAATGCTCTTACTTTTGCAGTAGATTTATAATCCTAGATTTTATGTAACTTGGATTATGATTAATTCTGTCATATGTTCCAAGATTGAAGAAAACTGTCATGGTATATCTCTGTAGAAGTGAAGATATATAGTTTGTTTTTGTTGTTTTTAGTCTCTTAGACATTTCTGACTGTTTTGAGACTCCATGGACTGTAGCCTGCCAGGTTCCTCTGTCCATGTGATTTCACAGACAAGAATACTGGAGTTGGTTGTCATTTCCTTCTCCAGTATATATAATTTTGATACATAATATCATCCCTGTTTATATTAAAGAGTACATATTTTTTAAAATTAGGACTTTTGACTTTCAGAGATTTGAAATATCTAATAATTACTTTTTCTCTGAATCCTTTGCTATAGGTCGCCTATTCCATCCAAATTGACAAGAAAACATATACTCTCCCACTTGAAAAACAGTAAGTGGACATTCTTTCTTTCATAGAGTTGTTTTTAGTTTCTTAAGTTTGGAATGGCTTCCTGTAACTGAGTCTACATTAAAGCCTAAACATTCAAAGGCATGAGTATTTTATTTAACATGTTAAGTCTTCTTGTTAATTCATGTCAGATTAGACTTTTGAGTCATTATCATTAGATCTTAAGTCTAATATTCAGATTCAACTATAATGATATAAATATTAGAGCATATGAAATACATGAACATCATTTTATGTAACTCCTTACATTTAATTACATTACAATTGTAAATGAACTAATGTTATCTGCCCATAATTCAGTTTCTTTGTTTCATGTCATTTAACATAATTATGTGACTTTATGCATTTTGTTTGATGTTACACTCTCAGTTTGTCTCATTTTGCTATACTGTATACTTTTAATGTCTTCAGATTTCTGCTTTCATTCTGTGAGGAAGCCAACATCAATTACCTATGTGTATCACTCCATGATTTTCTAATCTAAATTTCATCTTTATCTGAAATAAAACATACAGAAACCTACCCGAAAAAGGATTTCTTTGCTCAAATGCAAATTGTCTTCTGCAAGTGTCTTATTCAATAACAGCATATATTTTCTTTCTCTGTATGTATGTTTTCTCTCATTTTTAGTAGTGAGAATGCATGGCATATAGTATTGATGGGTAATGAGGTTATTTCCAGGGATTGTCACTATAGACTCTGACAAGAAGCATCCTCATCCATGTATTTTTATATCATACAGATTTTGTTACATAACAGACTTGATATAAATTAATGGACTTCTGGATCAAGAAGGATGAATGCTAAAAATAGTCATAATAATAATAATAATAATGACAAGAACAACAGTAACTGACATTTACTGAGCAAGTACCATTTTCCAAGTGCATTTCTAGCAATTTTCATGTTGCTGAGTCATGTTTGACTCTTTGGTACCTCGTGGACTGCAGCATGCCAGGCTCTCCTGTCCTCCATTTATCTAACCATCTCATATTCCATCACGCTCATCTCCTTTTGCCTTCAATCTTTCCCTGCATCAGTGTCTTTCCAATGAGCAGATTCTTCACATCAGCTGGCCAAAGTATTGGAGCTTCAGCTTCAGCATCAGTCCTTCCACTGACTATTCATGTTTGATTGCCTTTAGGATAAACTGGCTTGATCTCTTTGCAGGCCACAGGACTCTCAAGTGTCTTCTCCAGAACCACAATTCAAAGGCATCAGTTCCTCAGCCTTCTTATGGGCCTATTTTCAAATCTGTACGTGACTACTGGAAAAACCATGACTTTGACTATACGGACCTTTGTTGGTGAAATGGTATCTCTGCTTTCTAGTACACTGTCTATGTTTGTTGTAGCTTTACTTTGAAGAAGCAAGTGTCTTTTAATGTCACGTCTGCAGTCACTGTCTTCAGTGATTATGGAGACCAAGAAAATAAAATCTGTCACTGCTTTTGCTTTTTCCACATCTATTTGCTATGAAGTGAGGGGACCAGAAGCTATGATCTTAGTTTTTTGACTGTTGAATTTTAAGCCAGCTTTTTCACTCTCCTCTTTCACCCTCATCAGGAGGTTCTTTAGTTCCTCTTCACTTTCTGCCATTACAATGGCATCATCTGCACATCTCAGGTTGTGGATATTTCTCCAGCAGTCTTCATTCCAGCTTGGGCTTCATCCAGCCCATCATTCCACATGATGTACTCTGCTTGTAAGTTTAATATGCAGGGTGACAATATACAGTCTCTTACTCCTTTCCCTATTTGCACCAGGCAGTTGTTCCATGTCTGATTCCTACTGTTGCTTCTTGACCCACATATATGTTTCCCAGAAGAGAGGTAAGGTGTTCTAGTACAAGCATTTCTTTGAGAATTTTCCACAATTTATTGTGATCCATAGTCAAAGGCTCTAGCATAGTCAATGAAGGAGAAGTCGATGTTTTTCTGTTTCTCCCTTGCTTTCTTCATGATCCAACGAATGTTGGAAATTTGATCTGTCTTCTCTACTTCTTTTAAACCCAGCTTGTACATCTGGAATTACATGGTTCATGTACTTCTGAAGTCTAACTTGAAGGATTTTGAGCATAACCTTGCTGGCATGTAAAATTAGCACAATAGTAAGGTCGTTTGAGCATTCTTTGGCACTGCCCTTTTTTGAGGTTGGAATAAAAACTGACATTTTCCACTCCTGTGGCCACTGCTGGGTTTTCCAAATTTGCTGATTTACTGAGTGCAGCACTCTAACAGCATCATCTTTTAGAATTTTGAATAATTCAGCTGGAATTCTTTTACCTCCATTAACTTTGTTCATAACAGTGCTTCCTAAGGCCTACTTGATTTCACATTCCAGCATGTCTGGCCCTAGGTGAGTGACCACACCATGGTGGTTTTTTAGGTCATTAAAACCTTTCTGGTATAGTTCCTTTGCATACTCTTGCCATCTCTTCTTAATATTTTTTGCTTCAGTTAGATCTTCAGTGTTTCCGTCCTTTATCAGGCCCATCTTTACTTGAAATATTCCCTTATCTCCAGTTTTCTTGAAGAGATCTTTAGTCTTTCCCTTTCTATTATTTTTCTCTGTTTTTTTTTTTTTGTTTGTTTGTTTTGTTTTGTTTTGTTCATTGCTCAAGAAGTCTTTCTCATCTCTCTTTGCTATTCTCTGGAACTCTGCATTCAGTTGAGTATTTCTTTCCCTTTCTCCCTAGCCTTTCACTTCTCTTCTTTCCCCAGCTATTTTTAGCACATCCTCAGACAACCACTTTGCCTTCTTGCATTTCTTCTTCTTTGGGATGGTTTTGGCATTGCCTCCTGTACAGTGTTACAAACTTCCGTCCATAGTTCTTCAGGCATTCTTCCACCAGGTCTAATCCCTTGAATTATTTGTCACCTCTACTGTATAATCATAAGGGATTTGATTTAGATCTTACCTGAATGGCCTAGTGGCTTTCCTTGCTGTCTTCAACTTTAGCCTGAATTTTGCAATAAGGAGCCACAGTCATCTCCAGGCTTTGTTTTTACTGATTGTATACAGCTTCTCCATCTTTGGCAACAAAGAACATAATCAATCTGATTTCAGTATTGACCATCTGTTGATGACCATGTGTAGACTGGTCCACTGGATTGTTTGGAAAGAGTGTTTGCTATGACCAGTGTCTTCTCTTGACAAGACTCTGTTAGCCTTTGCCTGCTTTCATTTTGTACTTCGAAGCCAAACTTGTCTCTTATTCCAGGTTTCTCTTGACTTCCTTCTTTTGCCTTCTAATCCCCTATGATGAAAAGGGCATCTTTTTTTGATCTTAGTTCTAGAAGGTATCCTAGGTCTTCATAGAACTAGTCAACTTCACTGTCTTTAACATCAGCCATTGGGGCATAGACTTGGGTTACTGTGATGTTGAATGGTTTGCCTTAGAAACGAACTGAGATCATTCTGTCATTTTTGAGATTGACCCAATTACTGCATTTTGAACTCCTTTGTTGACTATGAGGGCTACTCCGTTTCTTCTAAGGGATTCTTGCCCAAAAGAGTGGATATAATTCTCATCTGAGTTAAATACACCCTTTCCCATCCATTTTAGTTCACTGATTCCTAAGATGTTGATGTTCAATCTTACCATCTCTTGCTTGACCATTTCCAGTTTACCTTGATTCATGGACCTAACATCCCAGGTTCCTATCCAATATTGTTCTTTACAGTATTGGACTTTCATCACCAGACACATCCACAGATTAGCTTTATTCCTGCTTTGGCCAAACTGCTTCTTTCTTACTGTGCAAAAGTGCAGTCGCTCAGTTGTGACCGACTCTTTGCAACCCCAATGACTGTAGCCTACCAGCCTCCTCCGTCCATGGGATTTTCCAGGCAAGAGTACTGGAGCGGGTTGCCATTTCCTTCTCCAGGGGATCTTCCCAACCCAGGGATTGAACTTGAGTCTCCCGCATTTCAGGCAGATGCTTTAACGTCTGAGCCACATTATTAATTGCCCTTCACTCTTCCTGAGTAGCATATTGTATACCTTCAACCTGAGGGGCTCATCTTCCAGTGTCATATCTTTTTGCTTTTTTCATACGGTCTGTGGGGTTTTCCAGGTAAGAATACTGGAGTAGATTGCCGTTTCCTTCTCCAGTGTACTACATTTTGCCAGAACTCTTCACTGTGACCCATCCATCTCGGATGCATGGCTTATAGCTTCATGTAGTGACACAAGCCATCTCTGCCAAAGCAAGGCTATAATCCATGAAGGGGATTTTACCTTGGGGGTCTGGCAAATTACCAGCCCAGTTTGAGACTATGTCACTTATTTTGATGGGGCCTTCCCAGGTGGCTCAGTGGTAAAGAATCCTCCTGCCAAAGCAGGAAATGCAAGAGACTCACGTTCAGTTCCTGAGTGGGGAAGATACCCTGGAGGAAGCAATGGCAACCCACTCCAGTATTCTTGCCTGGAAAATAGCATGGACAGAGGAGCCTGGTGGGTTACAGTTCATGGGGTTTCAGTGTCAGACATAAGTGAGTGACTGAGCACTACTGCACACTTACTTTTGCCAAAGTCATGTTGGATGAATTGATTTCAACAGAGGCTTAAAAAGGTTCTCATGGTTTTCTGCTCTCCATCTTTATCTGTCATCCCCATGAGAATATGTTTTGGCTAAGCTTGCTGAAAGATTAAAGACATGCGGATCATAGCCAAAGTGTTCTATTTATGCCTGCTGCTGTTAAGTCACTTCAGCCGTGTCCAACTCTGCACGACCCCATAGACGGCAGCCCACCAGGCTCCCCTGTCCCTGGAATCTCCAGGCAAGAACACTGGAGTGGGTTGCCATTTCCTTCTCCAATGCATGAAAGTGAAAAGTGAAAGTGAAGTCACTCAGTTGTGTCCAACTCTTAGCGACTCCATGGACTGCAGCCTACCAGGCTCCTCCATCCATGGGATTTTCCAGGCAAGAGTACTGTGGGTTGCCATTCCCTACATCAGCCAATATTCAGCTGAATCCTGTACCACTGAGCAAGCCTGGCCAGTTAGCAGAGTTGTCATGGCTACTGGCACATGACCCAAAAGTGTGAGCAGTAGGTACATTTTGTTTTACCGTATGTGGTTGTGGTTGTTCATAATGGAACATTATGCATAATATCATTTGTTGAGATTCATTCATATTGATGTGTGCAAAGTGGGTTTTAATGCATATGTTGCCATCAAATTAATATATCTCATAAATTATTTATCCTCCCTTATTTACAACAAGAAAGCTTTCTAGTTGACATCCCTGGACATGACTTCCCAGGCCTCAGTGTAGCTATTGCATTATAAATAAGAAAATTCTTAAGTGTTATATACTGCCAGTTTTTTTTTTTCTTCAAAACCTTTATAACTAATTTTTATGACAATAAATTAAAGGATATTTGTTTTCTACATTCTCAACCAAATGCATATATTCACTCATTTTTGTTAATTAGTGGATAACAAATACTATTTTATTGTTGCTTTAATATGCCATTCCCTGGTTGTTAATAACATGTAGTGTCTTTCCCAGTCAAAATGTACAGTTCTCATTGACTTGCTTCCCGTAAGATTTTAAGGTAATTAGTTTCTATTCATTCAGTCAGTCCAATTCAGGTCAGTCGCTCAGTCGTGTCCGACTCTTTGCGATCCCATAGACCGCAGCACGCCAGGCCTCCCTGTCCATCACCAACTCCCGGAGTTTCTCTAAACTCATGTCCATTGAGTCGGTGATGCCATCCAACCATCTCATCTTCTGTCATCTTCTTCTTCCACCTTCAGTCTTTCCCAGCATCAGGGTCTTTTCAACCAAATGCATATATTCAACCAAATGCATATAACCAAACTCTGGTCTTTTCAGAGTCAGCTCTTCGCATCAGGTGGCCAAAGTATTGTCTTTTATTCATTAGTTTTGAGTTATTTATATTCTATGTATGGCTTTATCTTTCTGTTTTTCTACTTTTTGCTCCGTCATCAACTTGTGAGAAGTTTTGTTTTCTCTGGCTATTACCACTTAATCTTTTCTATAGTTGTGAAAATAGCATGTTGAATACTGATGTTTCCTCCTATGTTTTGGGGATTTATTGCTATAAAAAAGAATTTTCAAATAATCCTCATATTCATATTTTTTCTTATAGGTTCTCATGTTCTTCTCTTGTGTCTCTCAGATCCTAAAGTGATACCAAAACATCCTATAATTTTTAAAATTGTCTTTCCATTCGAAATGTAAATCCACTACTTTCAGTTTCTTTATCAGCTCTATTTGCATTTTCCTTCTTTTTTGAAACATTTTTTAATTGCAGTTTTCTGCTGACTCAGGTATTATTTAGTTAGAATATTTTCTAGTTAGATTATTTTCTTCAGAAGGAATATGCAAATAGCATGCGTCCCTAATACAGATCTGTGGATGTCTTTTTGTTCTCATAATTGAATAACATTTTGGCAATGTGTTGAATTTGTGAGTCATATTTCTTTTCTATAAATTTTTGTAATTTGATACAGTCTATTTTAAGTTTTCCAGTATGTTTTCTTTGTATAGGTGGGTGTGAGTTTCTGTGTATATGTATGTATATTACATTAATACTCCCTGAAATATCCAAAGTCCCTTAATGTTTTCTTTTTAATTTTCAGCCCATATACCTTATTTTCTTCCATGGGGGATTTATGCTTTCATCCTGCATCTTATTTCTCTGTGCTGTATATCATATTCTATAACTATGATCAAATCTTTATTTTTGACGTGCATTCTGCCAGCATCTTTCTTTATTGGCTAAACCTTTAATTATGTTTACAGTAAGCAAATTTTCTTGGATACATTTATTCGATTCCTTAATATTAACTGTCTGCCAATGCAGGAGACAGAAGAGATGTGGATTTGATTCCTGAGTTGGGACTGTCCCCTGGAGGAAGGCATGGCAGCCCACTCAAGTAACGTTGCTTTCAAAATTTCAAAATCTCATGGAAAAAGGAGACCAGTGGACTATAGTCTGTAGAGTCAAAGAGCTGAACACAGCTGAAGGGACATAGCATTCACACGTCGTGTATTTTAGTTTCATATTATCTTTTTTTTTCCTTCTCCAAATGGTCTGCTTGGAAAGCTTATTAATTTTTCTTGAATTTAAGACTGTTCTTGTCCATCAATGCTAGTTCATTAGAAGCTAGCTTTTAAATTTTGCCTTTGATTTGTTTTTCAATTTCCTTTTGTTGGACGTTGTTTTTCTTTCAGTGCTCACTTGTATTTCCCTTATGTGCTTAGTTGCTCAGTCATGTCTGACTCTTTGCAACCCCATAGGCTATAACCCAGCAAGCTCCTCTGTCCATGGGATTCTCCAGGCAAGAACACTGGAGTGTGTTGCCATTCCCTCCTCCAGGGAGGCTTTCCAACCCAAGGATCGAACCCAAGCCTCCTGCATTGCAGGTAGATTCTTTACCATCTGAGTTACCAAGGAAGCTTGATTTTCCTTATATCACTGATGAAGGCAGATTGGTGTGTTGTTTCATATAAAAAAGCAAAAGGTGTGGTTTTGGTAAAGAGCCTAGGATGAATAAACTTACAAACTAATTTTTTCTCATTTTAATAATTCTTGTCAAATATCTGTGAAGGTTTTTACTTCTGATTTCTTTTTTTCCAGGAATTACTGTTGGATTCCCACTCTGCCACCTCCATTTAAATGCTTACAGTTATAAAATGTAGCTCTGCCCTTGTTCCAGAATTCATGTTCTAGATGCTTTCACCTAAACCCATATGGGCCATTCAGATTCTTTAATCATTATATACACTGATATATAAAGATATACATAGTATATCATTTCAGTATATATATATGTATATATGTGTATATATATAATATATTTGAATCTTTTTGTCTTATACATCATTACAAATTAACTATACTTCACTAACAATCTTTTTTAAAAAAAGAATGAGAGCAAATAAAGTAGATATGAATTGAAAAGTAGTGATTGTAAAGTAATTAACCTCCAATTAAAATAAATAAATTAATATTTTAAATAAATAAAAACAACAAAAAAAGAAGTGATGAAGAAAGCACTCTGTTAATGCTTTAGTTTCTCTCTATCCTGGTGTTCAGAGGCTTCCTGATGTTTGGAATCCTTGAGAAATCTAGGGTCCTTGGACTCTTTAGTCAGTAGAAATTGTTAAGTGGCCAGACAAGGAATTCAGGCAAGGCTTTGTTGAGACTGGCGCTGCAGCAGGAGGGAGTGAAAACAAGCAACAGGTTCCCTTGCTCACTCTCTGAGGAGGGCAAGCTGGTTCCTCATGTGAGGTGAAAGTCAGGGGGGACTGGTGGTCCAAGGCCACTCTGCTCACCACAGGAGAGGCCAATGAATCCACGAGATGAGGGACTGAGGCAAGGAAGAGACTTTATTTGGGGAGCCAGCTGACCGAGAAGATGGCAGGCTAGCACTTCAAAATAACCGTGTTATTGGGGTCTGGATGCCAGATTCTTTTATAGATCAGAGATGGGGGGAGGTGAGGTAGCAAAGTAAAAAGACCTTGAATCTTAGAAACACCTCCTAGAATGCCAAGTCTCAGGCAGAGGATGTGTTAATTTCTTCCTTCCTGCCATCTACAGCACGTGGTTCTGAACAAAGGCACTCCAGTTTACAGTCAGTCAGAGGGGCAGGATTCTCTGAGGCAGGCCATTCAAATATAGTAACAAAAGCAATGAAAAGCAAGTCACAGAAACAGTTCCAACATGGAGTCAGAATTGGCTTCTCTGCAACAGTTTGCAGATTCCCTTGGTGGTGCTGTATACAAGCATCATGCACAGATCAGATCAGATCAGTCGCTCAGTCGTGTCTGACTCTTTGTGACCCCATGAATCGCAGCACGCCAGGCCTCCCTGTCCATCACCAACTCCCGGAGTTCACTCAGACTCACGTCCATCGAGTCAGTGATGCCATCCAGCCATCTCATCCTCTGTCATCCCCTTCTCCTCTTGCCCCCAATCCCTCCCAGCATCAGAGTCTTTTCCAATGAGTCAACTCTTCACATGAGGTGGCTAAAGTACTGGAGTTTCAGCTTTAGCATCATTCCTTCCAAAGAAATCCCAGGGCTGATCTCCTTCAGAATGGACTGGTTGGATCTCCTTGCAGTCCAAGGGCCTCTCAAGAGCCTTCTCCAATGCCACAGTTCAAAAGCATCAATTCTTTGGCGCTCAACCTTCTTCACAGTCCAACTCTCACATCCATACATGACCACAGGAAAAACCATAGCCTTAACTAGACGGACCTTTGTTGGCAAAGTAATGTCTCTGCTTTTGAATATGCTATCTAGGTTGGTCATAACTTTCCTTTCAAGGAGTAAGCATCTTTTAACTTCATGGCTGCAGTCACCATCTGCAGTGATTTTGGAGCCCCCCCAAAATAAAATCTGACACTGTTTCCAATGTTTCCCCATCTATTTCCCATGAAGTGATGGGACCGGATGCCATGATCTTCGTTTTCTGAATGTTGAGCTTTAAGCCAACTTTTTCACTCTCCACTTTCACTTTCATCAAGAGGCTTTTGAGTTCCTCTTCACTTTCTGCCATAAGGGTGGTGTCATCTGCATATCTAAGGTGATTGATATTTCTCCCGGCAATCTTGATTCCAGCTTGTGTTTCTTCCAGTCCAGCGTTTCTCATGATGTACTCTGCATATAATTTAAATAAACAGGGTGACAATATATAGCCTTGACATACTCCTTTTCCTATTTGGAACCAGTCTGTTGTCCCATGTCCAGTTCTAACTGTTGCTTCCTGACCTGCATACAAGTTTCTCAAGAGGCAGATCAGGTGGTCTGGTATTCCCATCTCTTTCAGAATTTTCCACAGTTTATTGTGATCCACACAGTCAAAGGCTTTGGCATAGTCAATAAAGCAGAAATAGATGTTGTTCATCGCAGCACTGTTTATAATAGCCAGGACATGGAAGCAACCTAGCTGTCCATCAGCAGATGAATGGATAAGAAAGCTATGGTACATATACACAATGGAATATTACTCAGCCATTAAAAAGAATACATTTGAATCAGTTCTAATGAGGTGGATGAAACTGGAGCCTATTATACAGAGTGAAGTAAGCCAGAAAGAAAAACACCAATACAGTGTACTAACGCATATATACGGAGTTTAGAAAGATGGTAACAATAACGCTGTGTACGAGACAGCAAAAGAGACACTGATGTATAGAACAGTCTTATGGACTCTGTTGGAGAGGGAGAGGGTGGGAAGATTTGGGAGAATGGCATTGAAACATGTATAATATCATGTATGAAATGAGTTGCCAGTCCAGGTTCGATGCACGATACTGGATGCTTGGGGCTGGTGCACTGGGACGACCCAGAGGGATGGTATGGGGAGGGAGGAGGGAGGAGGGCTCAGGATGGGGAACACATGTATACCTGTGGCGGATCCATTTCGATATTTGGCAAAACTAATACAATATTGTAAAGTTAAAAAAAAAAAGAAATAGATGTTTTTCTGGAACTCTCTTGCTTTTTCCATGATCCAGCAGATGCTGGCAATTTGATCTCTGCTTCCTCTTCCTTTTCTAAAACCAGCTTGAACATCAGGAAGTTCACACTTCACATATTGCTGAAGCCTGGCTTGGAGAATTTTGAGCATTACTTTACTAGCGTGTGAGATGAGTGCAATTGTGTGGTAGTTTGAACATTCTTGGCATTGCCCTTCTTTGGGATTGGAATGAAAACTGACCTTTTCCAGTCCTGTGGCCACTGCTGAGTTTTCCAAATTTGCTGGCATATTGAGTGAAGCACTTTCACAGCATCATCTTTCAGGATTTGGAATAGCTCAACTGGCATTCTATCACATCCACTAGCTTTGTTTGTAGTGATGCTTTCTAAGGCTATGCCTTGCTTTTTCTCCTGGCACCTCAGAAGTGGTGGTCACTTTGTGGCCTTTTTGTGTCTAATTTGATCATACTTACCCAGACTGCTCATGCAGGCAGTTATTTTTAGTCCCTTATAGTTCCTTTATCATTTGTTACTCATGGAGACATTTGCCCAGGTCAAGTACTCCAGTAAAGAGTTCAGGTCCCACCCTATCTCATTCCTACCATAAACATGTTAGATTGTTCCAAGGTAATCAACATCCACCTAGTAAGAAGCTTATAGCTCCAAACTCCATTTATATCACATTTATGTAAAAATAACATATGATATTTGAGCCAAAGACTAGAATCCTTCTTCCAAACAAAGACTTTGAGACGTAGTGTGTGGTTCTACAATTTTTCTCCTACTGCTTCAAGAGAAGCAGTTTCCATAGAGGGACCATGTCTTTTCCTAGGTTCCAGAAGGAAGGCATTGTGGAGTTGAATCTGCAGTAACCTTGTAAACAACATTTGTTTTAATTTTAAAGCACTGGGAATTTGGAGGTTGTTTTTTAGCCTAGGATAAGTTATGAAAAAAAAATTAATGAAATAAGCGTAAATTTTTTGTTATTTATCAACCCATGGCTGCTTATTAGCAAATTATAACAAAAGCATTTATGCCATGAGATGTATAGATGGTTGAATCTATAAAAACTTTGCTTTGGGTATTGGAAGTCCTGGATTTTATTAGACATCAATCTGTGTCATTACAGTGCCCACACTTGTATCTGGTCATTCTGGTTCTTGTTTTTTCTTATATACATAATATGCTATCAGAAAGAAAGGTAGACAATGGAGAGATGAACCCACTTCAGTTCAGTTCAGTCCTTCAGTCTTGCCTGACTCTTTGCGACCCCATGGACTTCAGAACGCCAGGCCTCCCTGTCCATCATCAACTCCCAGAACTTACTCAAACTCAGGCCATCCAACTGTCTTATTGTCTGTCACCCCCTTCTCCTCTGCCTTCGATCTTTCCCAGCATTAGGGTCTTCTCCAGTGAATCCATTCTTTGCATCAGGTGGCCAAAGTATTGGAGCTTCAGCTTCAGCATCAGTCCTTCCAGTCAATATTTAGGACTGATTTCCTTTAGGATTGGCTGGTTTGATCTTCTTGCAGTCCAAGGAAGCCATTTAATTTTTGCATATTTAAGCTCATAAATTGGAAAGTAATATTTTTTTTAAAATGTCATAACTCTGGAAATTACTTTTATTAATGCTGTTATTAAGACAAAGTTTATTGTTTTGGTTGAATTAGGTCATTTTTAGACTCTAACCTCCTGGTGTATTCATACAACAAATCGAGGGTGTTATATCCAGATTCTTCATTTATAAAGGTAAGTTTTACTTTATGTTTTGTAGATTTTTATCCTTTTGTGGTAAAGACATCATTGGTGGGAAGAATGAGCCTCCCTTATGCTCAGCCAGATTGTTGGGCAAGCAGATTGATCACAAACCCAAACATAATGTGGCTGTTGCTATGAAAACATGTTGAATAGAATGAGCATTTCAGAATGTGAAACTCAGGAATCACTTAATTGAAAAGGTCATTTACATTCTCTGGAAGTAGTTGTAGGAATTTGAGAGCAGAAAGAAGTGGGAAAAGGAACTCAAAAGCCTCTAAATACAGGGTAAAGTTTTGATGAAAGTGTCATAGAAGCTGAGCAGTGGAGGGAACAGTGGAAACCACTTCACAGAAAAAGCACAGAAAAATAAAGCTGCAATAGCATATTGAGTACTAAATCGTAATATGTTTACATGAAAACCACAGGAATTTGAATTATATCCCCCAATGCAGATAAGAGTCAAAAAAATGTTTAAAAGAATATGAAGAAGTTAGCTTTAGTCTAAGATATGTATTTTGCCAGACTAGATGATGGAGAAGATAGGAATGCGAGTGTTTGTTCAAATTCTGTTGCTGTGCTACAATTCAGAGAGAATGATTTTTAAAATATGGTAACCAGTACAGCATTTCTCTTTCTCACCACCTGCAAGTAGAAAGTAGGACAGAATTCATGAGGCACCTGGTTTCAGACATTAGACAGTTAAAAGAAAAATCAGAGATTCTTCCTCTGACAGAAAGGAAGCACAGAGGGTGAGTCTCACACTGAACTTGGTCCTCTGACTAGGAATAATGTCTTAACTATAGTACAAGAGTTGAATCAAATAGGACTTCTTACGAGTTTGGATTTTCTGAATTGTAGGGATAACGTATTCCCTACAATTGGATAATGTTAGATATAGGTTTTTGGGTTTTTTTGTTTAATATGGTCTTTACAAAGTTAAGGAAATTCACTGTTCCTAGATTGGTAAGAATCTGTTTGTTTTTCTGCCCCATGATGGGGATTGTAATTAATTGTATAAGATGGCTTTTCTGTATTAGTTGATATGATCATATGATGTTGAGATAGTGTATTGCTTTGACTGATTCTCAAATATTGATACAATACCTAGAAAATATCTTTCATACCTAGAAAAATCCAAACTTGGTCTTGTTGTATGAAATTTTTATTCATGCCTGGATTTGATTTGCTAACAATTTTTTGAGAATTTTGGGGGTCAAATTTCATGAAAAACATTGGTCTATGATTTTCTTTTTTTGTAGTGACTTTGTCTAATTTTTAGATTAGAGTAATACTGGCCTCATTAAATACATCAAAAAGTAATGCATTCTCTTTTGCTTTTCAGGAGGACATTGTATAAAATACTTGTTAATTCTTAAGGTACTTGGTAAAATTCTACAGTGAAATCCCTGGGCTTTGGGATTTTGCATGTGTGTGTGTTGGGAGCTATTACATTAGCAATTCAATTTTTTAATAGTTATAGGCTATTTTATTTATCTGTTTTTTTTTAATTGCTTTGGTAGGTTGTAGTTTTTTAAGTAATTGGTCTGTATCATCTTGGGGGCATTTCTGCATGGAATTTTGTAATAGTATTTATTATTCTTTTAATGACTTACAGGAGCTTTAGTGATGTGTTGGTTGATTTCAATCATTGATGATATGTGACTCCTCTTTCCTTAACTGTCAGTCTTACTAGAGATTTTTCAATCTATTGCACATATCAAAGAACAGACTGTTTTCTTGCTTTGATTTTCTTTACTGTTATTTTCAATGTCACAGCTTTTTGCTGTGTTTCTTTTCTCCCTGATACCTTGCTTCAGGTTTATTTGGCTCTTCTTATTCTAATATGTTAAGGACAAAACTTAATAGGTGACCATTCATCTGGAAAAGATTGAGGGAAAGAGAAGGCTTAATGTCATTTGAATCAGGAAATGCGATACCTCAGCCTTACCTTTTCGGATTTGTGTGTGGATACATAAGAATTTCAGGATCATTTTTTCTGGTTCTGTGAAAAATGCCATTAGATATTGTATAGGAATCACATTGAATTTGTAGATTGCTTTAGGTGGTATGGGTATTATCACCATAAGAATTCCTCCAGTCCATGATCACTGGATCTCTTTCCATTGTGTCATAATTTCTTTCATCACTGTACTATAGGTTTAGAGTACAGGTCTTTCTCTTCTTGGTTTAATTTAATCAAAAAATTTATTCTTTTGGATGCTATTGTAAGTGGAATTGTTTTGTTAATTTCTCTTTCTGACAGTTTGTTAGTTTGTAGAAACACAAATGATTTTCATATGTTAACTTTATACTCTGTAGCATTGCTCAATTTACCAATATTTTTCTTCTTTAACCTATGTAGTAATTGCTTTTATTACTTGAATTTTGAATGTGGAACCTCCTTTGCATATCTGGGATAAACCCCACTTGGTTTTGGTTTACAATTTTTAAATTTATTGTTGATTTTTATTTCCTAATATGTTGTTGAGAATTTTTGCATATATGCTCATAAGAGATTTTAATGTGTAGCTCTTTTTTTTTTAAGTGTTATTGGTTGTTTTGGTTTTAGTATAACATTGGCCCACATAGCATGAGTTAGAAGTATTTGTTCTGTTTCTATATTCTGAAGGAATGTGTAGAGATTTGATATGGTTTACTCAAGTGTTTGGCAGAATTCAACAGTGACAACATCTGGGCCTGCCTGCTGCTTTGTGATTTGGCAGGTGATCAATTTTATTCAACTTCTTTAAGAGAATCAGACGTAGTCAGATTGTCTATTTCCTCTTACATGAGGTTTGACAAATGGTGTGTTTCAAGTAGTTGGACCATTTTATCCAGGATTTCAAATTGGTGGACATAGAGTTGTTTATCTCATTCCTTTATTATTCTTTTAATGTACATGAGGCTATAGTTAAGATACTTCTTTTATACTACTGATGTCAGTAATTAGTATCATCTCTCTTAGCATGCCTGGCAAGAGGTTTATCAATTCTAAATCTTTCTTTGCTGTTGCTTACTTCGGATTTAATTTGCTTTTCTTTTTTTCTAGTTTCCAGAGTGGAAACTTTAATTACTATCCCATAACTCCTGTAAGATTTGATCACTTTCTACTGTCTTCCTTTGCTCCTTTGATCTGCTGGAGTTGAACTGTCTTTCTTCTGTCTGATGCAATCTGCTGTTGAAGACTTCTAGTGAATTTTTTCAGTTCAGTTATTATTCTATGGCTTCCCTGGTGGCTTAGTGGTAAAGAACCTGCCTGCCAATGCAGGAGACGGGTTCAATTTATGAGGTAAGAAAACCACTTGCAGAAGGAAATGGCAATCCACTCCAGCATTCTCATCTGGAAAGTCCCATGGGCAGAAGAGTCAGGTGGGCTACAGTCCTTGGGGTAGCAAGAGTTGGACACGACTTGGCAAGTAAACAACAGCAGCAATTATTCTACAGCTCCATGATTTCTGTTTGATACTTTTAATATTTTATCTGTTTTGTTTTTTTTTCAAACTCTCACTTGGTTCATGCATTGTTCTCCTAACCTCAATGAGCATCTTTATGGGAAAATCTTCATTTTTAATTTTTTATTAGGTACATTAATTTTATTTCACTAGTGTCAGTTTCAGCCTGTATCTTGTTCCTTTGTTTGAAATATCATTTCCTTATTCCTCATTTTACTTACCACTCTACTTTGGTGTCTGCTCATTAGGAAAGCAGTCCCCTCACAGGGTCTTCATGAGACCTTCCGTGTCCTTCCATGTACAGAAGGACACCCCCACAAACCAGCCCGGCCAGTGATTTGGGGGTCCTCTACCAGCTGTTTCTCTCTTCAGGTAGAAGCAGACCTCTGTGGGGTTTTCCTGCTCTGGCTCTGTCTTAGAAGGGATGCTCTGTCATCCCAGGTCAGTGCCTCTGTTCTCCCGCAGACTGTACCACGGCTACAGTGCTGCAAAATCGGAGGGACAGATGCTGGTTCTTGGGGTAGTACTGGTGAAGAGGGAGCACTGCATTCAATCCGTAGACGATTGTCTCCTGCAGTGGAGGCAGAGAGGTGGGCTTTTGCTTCTTCTCACTCTGTGATGAGTGTGGACAAGCAGGGAAGGGAGTCAGTGGTGTCAAGTAACCCAAGCCACGATCTCCATTGCGCTTTGGGTGACTAGACTGCCCAGGTTTGGTGACCCTGTTGCTTGCGTATTCTCCTCAAAAACACTGGGGCACTGCTTGCTTGAACAACACCCTCTTCTGGTCAATCTGGAAGCTAGATTATCTCTTTCTAATCTAATCTAATCTCTGGGGCAGATTCTCTGGTGAACAGGCATCCCAAATCTCCCTACTGGCTTTGGTGCATCTGATGTTGCATTCACCAAAAGATGTGCACAAGCCAGTCTGTTATTTCATTGTCTCTCACAGATGGAATTGGTGCATTAATTGCCACTCACTTGGTGTATTTATTGGAGGATAGCAGATCTAGGGATTTCTAAACCACCATATTTTGACCAGTATTAAGCCTTTATTTCTTTGAATAATTTTTCTACTCTGCTAATTCTTTCTGGTTCTCCTTCGTGGATTCTGACATATATTTTAAAATGTTTGGTAATGTTCCATGTGTTCTTGAAACTTTATTCACTTTCTTAATTAATTTTCCTGTGATTTATATATTGGGTAAATTTTATGCATCTGTTTCAAGTTCATTGATTCCATCCCTTGTCATCTGCACTCTGCATTTGTTCCTACCCAGTTTGGGTTGTTTTCTTTGTTTGTTTGGGTTTTTTTAATTATATTATTTGGTTCTAATTTCTTAGTTGTTATTTTTAATAGCTTCTATTTCATTTCTGAAATTTCCTTATTCTTTCAGCTTTTTCAGGATGCTTTTAAAATGTTCGTTGAATGAGTATTTTCACAGCTGCTTTAAAATCCATTGAATCATTCCAGCATGTGGCTAATCTCAATATGCAGCATCTGGTGTCTTCTCCCATTTTGTTGTGATATTCTTGGTTCTTGATATAGTATATAGTTTTATATTGTATGCTTGTCATTGAAATCTTCTATTGTTGAAGACAATCACCCAGTTTAAGTTCAAATTTAGTGTGCTTGTTGCTCCAGTGACCATTTAGCCTTCTTGGAACTTTTGATATTATTTTGTTGTCCGTCATTCTTCCTGGCTTATGTGGAGCTCACTGGATCTCTGCCAGGGCAGCCCATGGCAGGAAAAGTTTCTTTCCTGGGCCACCCTCTGTTGCTTCGTAATGTTGGTTGATGAGGGAACCATATAATGGAGAACATTTCTTCTAGCTGTATGTCAGTCACTGGCTATCAATATGCTTCTCAGTCTGTCTCTGCTAGTGCCCTTGAGAGAGGAAAGTTTTTAATCTAGGCCACTCTTTGCTGCTTTGAGTTTGGAGTGTTGAGAGTTATCTCACGAGGATCATTTTCTCTTATTGGGCATGCAAGGCCAGGAGATGCATAAACTGTGATGCTGTCTTCTGCTGGATAAAATGTTGGGACCTGGTTTGCATTCTACATCTTTGTGAAGATTTGTGGCATAGTTTACTGACACCACTGTGGGCAGAACTGGCTGCTATGTTGTCTGACAGTGGAGTGTGTATGCTCTGCCACTATCGGTTGGAGATAGGAGTTAAGTCGAGTATTGAGATGAGTGAATGCTTACTGATGGATTTGTATGTATGGACACTAATGCCATAGAATCACATCCATACATGAGAATGTGATGATAATAGCATGTTCATAGTCCAGGATTAACTGAGGAACAAGGCTGATTCTAGATATCACTACACTTCTTAAGGAAGAGAAGGAAATATTCAGTACAAGACTGTATCAGTGGAGAACGTAGGAAGAGTAATGTTTTAAAAGTCCATTGAGAAGAGACTTTCAAGTAAGGATGATCAACATGGTGAGATATTAAAAAATAGTGAAGAAATGTCAGTTAAGATAGTTTGGTCTTACTTAGAATGAAACAAATGAAATGCCCACAGTGGAAGTCAAATTAATGCTGGTGATTACCTTGAGGTAGCATTTTTAGACTATATATTCAAAATGTGGACTGAGAGCGACAAGATATAGATCAGAATGTTATTTATGGAAAGTTCAGATTTACAGCAAAAATCACTTTGGAAAGAATAGGAGTTGTGATTATTTATAGTTAGAAGAGTGTCAAGGGGAAAAGACTGTAGAAAGATAAAAAGAAAATGAAGTGTCTGTTGAATTGTATCATGGAATGCTTAAATTTGATATTTGATGATGTCTAGAATGAGGGTTATCAAAAAAACCAAACTCTTTGTTTACTAATCATTACCAATGTATCTTTATATTACTCCTGTGCAGGGCCATTGCTTTTATCAAGGATATGCCACAGAGATTCCAAATTCAGTTGTGACACTTAGTACCTGCTCTGGACTCAGGTAATGACCTATTCCAGAGATGTACCATAGTCGATATCTAGTGTATCCTTTAACTTTTAGAAACTTATTGAAGGGTAGATGGAAGACAAAGAAAATAGACACTGACACTGTGACACTGTTTCTTCTCATCTACTTTCTGTGCCTGCTTGTCTTATCTTTTCCACTATACTCTTTGTGTCTCTCCCAGGCTTGCAATTATAAAATTCATTCAGAAATAGCTGTCATTGGAATGAGAAATATCCCTATTACTGAGCCACTCTAGAACTGCAATGACTCTTAAATGCTATAATAGATAGAAGGAGGTAGAAAATTGGGTTTACACGTTGATGGAAGTAGGATGGGGCTATTATTAGATATTAGATGACAAAAGCATTATCAAATTTCTACTTAATGTTTTCTTTTAATATTTATTTATGTTTATTATTAAGAAATCCATACTTTTAATTTCTTTGTTATGTGTTTCAATATTAAGGGGATTATTGCAGTTTGAGAATGTCAGTTATGGAATTGAACCACTGGAATCTTCAACTACATATGAGCATGTTATTTATCCGTTCAGAGATAAAAAAAGTGATTTTTCTCCCATATCTGCAGATCAATCCTACAAAATTCTTGTGAAATCAAATGTAAGTAACTCGTGTATGCAAATTGTGATAAACATATTCACATTGATTTCTGTTACATTTGGAAAACAAATTTAAAGTAATACTGGTTATAATAAAGCCTCTCTTATAAGGTATTTATTTTAAATATATTTTGTGTAGTCATAATATTAAAAGTGTAACAGCTGTAAATATATAATTCAAAATTCTCACATATACCTAATTTTAAGTATTTTCTTCAGATATTCCTTTTAAGTATTTTTATGCAAATATACACAAATATTAAATGAAAATATTATGTAGAAATTTGATAATGACCTTTGTCATTTAATATCTAATAGTCCCATCTTGCTTGATTAACATGTAAATCCAGTTTTCTACCTTCTTCTATTTATTATTGCATTTAGGAGTCATTGCAATTCTAGGGTAGCACAGTTCCACTCTTAAACTGAATTTCCATCCTAAAAATATAATGGTACTCCAATTTGCTGATTGTAAGTGTCGCCTGTTTTGCCATTTAGTAACTTTATTAACTTTGTAAAAATAAAAGTTAATTTTGATAGAAAATGCAAAAGTACAAACGAGGCAAGAATTGTTCCATATCTCATTGCCTAGACATAGTGTTCTTAGAACTTTGAGGCATTGGTTCTAATTCTTTTACTGTGTCTAGTTATAAAGATGATTTATAAAGGAAGATTTAAGAAAAAAATTATCTAATCATGTATTTTTCTTTGAAATTTCATTTGTGCTATTAAGAGGATAATATAAGTTTTCACTTATCATTAAGTTACATTGCATTTCTTATTATCTTAAATGAATGTTAGTTAATATTATTAAAAATTTAAATATAAGCAGAAGGATAATAAGAACTGACCATAATACTATTCTCTAGACAAAAAGCTATTGTGAAATCCAGGACAATCATTTTGATATATTGTTTTTCATATACATATATGTTATATATATATAAATTTAAAACATATGTTTTATAACATTATGGTATATTTTGCATATTTATATTCTTAACTTCAATCAAGAAATACTGCATGAATGTACCAGATTTTCGAACATTCACACTTTTCTTAAAAATGCTTTTATCTAGAAATAGGCATATTTCCAAGATTTTTAGATATATATTCTAACTTCCTACTTAGAATGTTTGCACAACTTTACATTTTGCCATCAAAAGTTACGAAAATGAAACTCTGTCCACATATTCATATCAAAATTGGATATCCTGTTTAGAGAGGCAAAACAAAATTATAATATGAAATGTGAATTTAATTTTTTATGATCTTCATCTCATTATTGCTTTAATATTTTTTATTTTGCCAAAAATACTAGTACAAATGCAGATTTTAAAAATTACCCTTTCAGAATGTCATAAAAATGATAAAATATAGTTATATATAGAAATGAAAATGTCCTTTTTAATAGAACTGAGATGTGACTCCCAACCCTATGCCATCTGCCTGTTGCAGTACAACACTGACACAGTTGAAGACCATTTTCAAAACTGAAGCAGAGCATTGTCACATAAAATAACTTTAAAGGTTTCCATGAACCCTCCTCTATGGCAGTGGGAAAACCCAAATGGATTGACATGTTATGGCAAAGACAAATAGCCCTGCACTAGAACCCCCCAACTTGACTTGAAGAGTCAGCAATAAAAGAGGGGTTGACAGAGGCAAAGGTAACATACAATTCCAGCTGCCATAGCTTGAAGTTCTAGTCAATTAGGCTGTAGCCACAAGTATTTGGCAGAGTAATAAGGCAATGGCACCCCACTCCAGTACTCTTGCCTGGAAAATCCCATGGACGGAGGAGCCTGGTAGGCTGCAGTCCATGGGGTCGCTACGAGTCAGGCACAACTGAGCGACTTCACTTTCTCTTTTCACTTTCATTCATTGGAGAAGGAAATGGCACCCCACTCCAGTACTCTTGCCTGGAGAATCCCAGGGACGGGGGAGCCTGGTGGGCTGCCATCTATGGGGTCTCACAGAGTCGGACGCGACTGAAGTGCCTTAGCAGCAGCAGCATATTATCTTTTTATATTTAAATCTTCTCATCTGTAAAAATTCAGTAATAAAAATAATACCCAAGTCACACGGGTACTTTAAAGTTTCAATAAATTTGTAATTAAAAATTACTTAGCATAGTATGTCAGAAATGTAAGTGATTGATGAATATCAATAAATATTGCTCCTACTACTACTATTAGTATTTGCTACCAGTAGTTTCTCATGTACTGAAACAAGGTAATTGGAGCTAAATATGGAAAATTTGGATACAAAATAGAATGCAATATGAAATAAAAGACACTAAAATTTCAGAACTAAGAAGAAACCAGGGATGTCACTGCTGTTACTGATTGGTGGCCCAAGACTGGGGACCCTTGCACAAGGCAACTACTGAAATGTCTTTTTAACTATGAGTCCAAATACCTAAGGAAATGATATTAAGGGTGGGTCTAGGAAGACAGGTGGTTGAAAATAAGTTTAAAAATACATATAAAACCTAATTTCCTCTCCTAAACAATTGTTTCTGCTGTAAACTCACAGCTGGTCTAAGACTCTTTTCTTGTGTGGAATGTGTGAAGTGGGGTCACCAGGCATAGATGTCTTTGTAAATCATAATAGAAGGTGGTTATACCAAAATTTGTGTGAATATATTAAACTTGACACACTAGATGTTGGGAAATGGTTTTAAACATTCTAAGATGTTCATTAGAATCCAGGAGGGAATTGAACCACCCCAAAGAATCAAAACTAAGTATGTTGACAGCAAGGTTTCCCATTAAACATTCCAGATAATTTACCCTCTCTGAAGACAGCAGCCCATAACCTCCATATGTGGTCATGGATGTTGCAATATGCTGTCAATACCTAATATGGAGAAGAACTAGACACAGGATGAAACAATTTAATATGGTAGATATTGTCATGGAAAAATTCAAAATGTTTAATCTTGAGGCACTAAGGAATGGAGAGAGAGAGTGAAGAAAGCAACATGACAATATACTCAGAGAGGTGTGCTATGCTTAGTCTCTCAGTCATGTCCGACTCTTTGTGAACCCATGGACTGCAGCCCATCAGGCTCCTCTGTCCATGGATTCTCCAGGCAATAACACTGAAATGGGTTGCCATGTCCTCCTCCAGGGGATTTTTCCAACCCAGGGATCAAACCCAGGTCTCCCACATTGCAGGCAGATTGTTTACTGATTAAGCCCCTAGGGAAGCCCATACTCAGAAAGGGTGAAGAAAATATTTCATCCACAAAATAAGAACAGAGCACTGTTTAAAAAATAAAATTCAGCAGATAACAGTTCTTGGGAATTAAAAGCATGCTACACAGGTGTAAAAACAGGAAAGTTCATCACAGAAAATTCCAGAAATCACACACAACTAAAGTATAAACAAAAATGACAAGGAAATTTGAGAGATAAGATATGCAATTAAAATAGCAATGCAGGTGATATAGTATGAGTTCCAATACAAATGAAATTGAGAATCAAAATGATTTAAGCAGGGGTTCTGAATCAGCATTTTTAAATATCTGATTTCTTCTGTATAAACACAATGTAGAATGGCATGAAACTACTTAGCACCAATATTGAAGATTGAAAGGCAACACAAAAATTACTTAAAATAAGGCAAGGTAGTTTTCAGCCTGTAATTATTTACCCAGTCAGAACTATATAACTGATATTTTTCATTAAAACCATTTCTTTCCTCCCTATTGTTAATACCCTTCCTAATGTGTAAAACAAACCACACTTAGAATAACAGAGAGAGACTCTAATCTCACCAGGAATGAGAAGATTAGCAGGCCACAACACAACCACATTTCTAAGGAGTAGTTGTCAAATACACTGAATTATCTGTCAAATCAGGAGATGGGACAACTTTGTAAGCTATTATCCTCAAACTGTATTCTTCATGAGTAAACACTATTAGGTCAAATACAATGAAGTGATGAATTTCTGTCAGTGGTTTAACATGATGTGTGGGCTTTGCTCATGCAAAGACCAAGGTAGATGAAAATGCTAGCTGTTTCCTTTTCCAGCTTCAACTCGGGGCCTCAAAGTGTCCCCAATAGTATTTGAATTCAGATAGGAGTAAAGGGAGAAGACTGTCTGAATCCCCATCTTGATTAACCTGAGCTGAATAGGTATCTCTCACCAACTTCTCTCTCAGAGAAGGAGCAATATCATTCTTGAAAAATTGGTCATTTCTTATGAACCAAATATAGTGTAGGTCAATTATCCCCACCATTTGTTCAACAAAAGTTTGACATGAAAGAAATGAATGTATTCTGAAAGAATAATACAAAAGTAATAAACATGGGACATAAAAACAAATATAAATATAAAATATAACACAAATTACATGATCTAAAATGAGTTAAAAACAATATTGATATTGTTATATATTTATGTACAGGGTGCCACCTGTTGTTGTAAGACCTTGACAGTATGCCCTGTCTTTCCATTTCTTTCTACAATTCTGAGAGCAAGGACAATTATCCCTCTCTTCAGAAGGAAGCAGAGACCTAGAGAGTTCAAATTATTATTGTAAGTTACAGCATTAAAATTCTAGTCTAAATAATACAACCCCAGAGATCCATTCTTTAGTACTCACAAGTCTACGCTTTCACAGTCTGTTTAAAGATCCTGGAAGTGCTCAAGAAATAGACATAAAAGAAAAACAAAGCCATTTTGAAAATGAAAGCCATTGACAATAGAACTGGTGAATAACAGAATAGACATTATCATAAAACCCTAAGGTAACTAAAATGGATGGGAATGGGTGAATTTAACTCAGATGACTATTATATCTACTACTGTGGGCAGGAATCCCTTAGAAGAAATGGAGTAGCCATCATGGTCAACAAAACAGTCCGAAATGCAGTACTTGGATGCAATCTCAAAAATGACAGAATGATCTCTGTTCGTTTCCTAGGCAAACCATTCAATATCACAGTAATCCAAGTCTATGCCCCAACCAGTAACACTGAAGAAGCTGAAGTTGAATGGTTCTATGAAGACCTACAAGACCTTTTAGAACTAACACCCAAAAAAGATGTCCTTTTCATTATAGGGGACTGGAATGCGAAAGTAGGAAGTCAAGAAACACCTGGAGTAACAGGCAAATTTGACCTTGGAATACGGAATGAAGCAGGGCAAAGGCTAATAGAGTTTTGCCAAGAGAATGCACTGGTCATAGCAAACACCCTCCTCCAACAACACAAGAGAAGACTCTACACATGGACGTCACCAGATGGTCAACACCGAAATCAGATTGATTATATTCTTTGCAGTCAAAGATGGAGAAGCTCTATACAGTCAGCAAAAACAAGACTAGGAGCTGACTGTGGTTCAGATCATGAACTCCCTATTGCCAAATTCAGACTTAAATTGAAGAAAGTAGGGGAAACTACTCAACCATTCAGGTATGACCTAAATCAAATTCCTTATGATCATACAGTGGAGGTGAGAAATAGATTTAAGGGACTAGATCTGATAAACAGAGTGCCTGATGAACTATGGACAGAGGTTCGTGACATTGTACAGGAGATAGGGATTAAGACCATACCCATGGAAAAGAAATGCAAAAAAGCAAAATGGCTGTCTGGGGAGGCCTTAAAATAGCTGTGAAAACAAGAGAAGCAAAATGCAAAGGAGAAAAGGAAAGATATAAGCATCTGAATGCATTGTTCCAAAGAATAGCAAGGAGAGATAAGAAAGCCTTCTTCAGCAATCAATGCAAAGAAATAGAGGAAAACAACAGAATGGGAAAAACTAGAGATCTCTTCAAGAAAATTAGAGATACCAAGGGAACATTTCATGCAAAGATGGACTTGATAAAGGACATAAATGCTATGGACCTAACAGAAGCAGAAGAGGTGGCAAGAAACAATACACAGAAGAACTGTACAAAAAAGATCTTCATGACCAAGATAATCACAATGGTGTGATCACTCACCTAGAGCCAGACATCGTGTCATGTGAAGTCAAGTGGACCTTAGAAAGCATCACTGCAAACAAAGGTAGTGGAGGTGATGGAATTCCAGTTGAGCTATTTCAAATCCTGAAAGATGATGCTGTGAAAGTGCTGCACTCAATATGCCAGCAAATTTCAAAAACTCAGCAGTGGCCACAGGACTGGAGAAAGTCAGTTTTCATTCCAATCCCAAAGAAAGGCAAGGTCAAAGAATGCTCAAACTACCGCACAAATGCACTCATCTCACACACTAGTTAAGTAATGCTCAAAATTCTCCAAACCAGGCTTCAGCAATACATTAACTGTGAATTTCCAGATGTTAAAGCTGGTTTTGGAAAAGGCAGAGGAACCAGAGATCAAATTGCCAACATCTGCTGGATCATGGAAAAAGCAAGACAGTTCCCAAAAACATCTATTTCTGCTTTATTGACTATGCCAAAGCCTTTGACTGTGTGGATCACAATAAACTGTGGCAAATTCTTAAAGAGATGGGAATACCAGACGACATGGCCTGCCTCTTGAGAAACCTGTATGCAGGTCAGGAAGCAACAGTTAGAACTGGACATGGAACAACAGACTGATTCCAAATAGGAAAAGGAGTACGTCAAGGCTGTACATTGTCACCCTGCTTCTTTAAATTATATGCAGAGTACATCATGAGAAACGCTGGACTGGAAGAAACACAAGCTGGAATCAAGATTGCTGGGAGAAATATAAATAACCTCAGATATGCAGATGACACCACCCTTGTGGCAGAAAGTGAAGAGGGACTAAAAATAAAAATCCTCTTGATGAAAGTGAAAGTGGAGAGTGAAAAAGTTGGCTTAAAGCTCAACATTCAGAAAATGAAGATCATGGCATCCGGTCACATCACTTCATGGGAAATAGATGGGGAAACAGTGGAAACAGTGTCAGACTTTATTTTGATGGGGCTCCAAAATCACTGCAAATGGTGACTGCAACCATGAAATTAAAAGATGCTTACTCCTTGGAAGGAAAGTTATGTCCAACCTAGATAGCATATTGAAAAGCGGAGACATTACTTTGCCAACAAAGGTCCATCTAGTCAAGGCTATGGTTTTTCCTGTGGTCATGTATGGATGTGAGAGTTGGACTAAGAAGGCTGAGCGCCGAATAATTGATCCTTTTGAACTGTGGTGTTGGAGAAGATTCTTGAGAGTCCCTTGGACTGCCAGGAGATCCAACCAGTCCATCTTAAAGGAGATCAGTCCTTGGAAGGACTGATGTTGAAGCTGAAACTCCAATACTTTGGCAACCTGATGTGAAGAGCTGACTCATTTGAAAAGACCCTGATGCGGGGAGGGATTGAGGGCAGGAGGAGAAGGGGATGACAGAGGATGAGATGGTTGGATGGCATCACCGACTCAATGGACATGAGTTTGGGTAAACTCCAGGAGTTAGTTGTGGACAGGGAAGCCTGGCATGCTGTAGTTCGTGGGGTCCAAAGAGTTGGACACAACTGAGCGACTGAACTGAACTGAGGAGGGTATACCATAGGCTATAGTTTTCTGACTTCTGCTCTGGAGATACATACTGTGGTATTGGTTTATGTGTGGAACAGTGGAATACCATAGAGGGGAGGTATAGCCATGTGCTCTTGCCCAAATGATTATATGCAAAGGTGCTAAGGTCTTTGGAAAGTAAAAAATGACGTCTTCATCAAATTATGCACAAAGATTGGATTTCCACATGGAAATCCTTATTCTAAAAAATTGAATTAGAGGGTAAACTTAAGTGTCAAACCAAACAAAATTTCTAGTAGGGGACTTAGGAAAAACCAAATTAATGAGCCAAAGGCTGTGAAAAGATGGTCAACATCATTAATTACACAGGAACTGCAAATTAAAATCTCAATGAGTTCCCAGCACATAGTTACAGGAAAGGATGCAATGCAAAAGAATGACAATACCAAATGAAGGCAAGAGTGAGGAGCAGTTGACATTAGTTCTTGGCAAAAAAAATGCAGAATGATCTAATTATTGAGTTGGCCAAAAGATCGGTTCAGACTTTTCCATTTGATGTAATGAAAAGACCTGAACAAACATTTTAGCCAACCTAATAACTTTAGAAAACAATCAAATTTTTATATTTCTATATGCATATACAGGTATCATGTCAATCAGATTTTCCAGTTCTAAACATTGAACCGAGAAAAATGAAAAACAATAAGTATCCAAAGACCTGTACATGGATATTCACATCTACATTATTTACAATAGCTAAGATGTTTAAATAATCCAAATGGTCATTAACAGTTAAATGTATTAACAAATTGTTTTATGTTTCTAAAATCTCACCCTTGGTAACAATAAAAACAAATAAATTACCAATAATCACAGCAACACGGACAAGTGCTGAGTTAAAGAAACCAGATATAGAAGAAGACATATCATATGATTTCACTTATATAAAATTCTAGGATAAGTTATTGTAACCTATGGTGAAAGAAAGCAGATCACTGGTTGCCTTGAGCCTTATAAGCTATTAACTTTATAGGGTAATGGAAACATTCTTTATTTTACTGATAGTAATGGATGCATGGTTGTATACATTGTTACCAGTTCTTGTAACTGTGTTCTTATCAAAGTATGTTTTAAAAATTGTATTTTAATGATGAAATTCAGAAGAGATATTAAGTTCCTTAGTGGCTGTTAGTCCCTTTGTAACCAAATGAAGTACAATGTAATTAATTTGAACTGTACTTAAGTAATCAAATAAAGTATAATATAATTTTAAAAAATACATGTATTTTATTGAAAGTAGGCCATGGTAAATAATTGCAAGTACAAAAATGATGACAAAATAGATGAACATTTGGGGGAAAGTTGATGGGAATTTGCTTAGCTTGAAGGTTAAATCAGGGACCTAGAAGAAGTTTTTGAGGAGAAAGAAACAAGAATCCTCCCTCGTTTTAGTGACTTTTTTTGAGGATTCTAATTATCAAGAATATAAGGCAAAAGCTTCTGATTTGTTCTCAAAATGTTTATGCAAATTCTCCCAGATTATTTACTCAGTGGGCATTGAGCCTTATATTTCTTGTAATTATATCTTTACATGTTTGCATCTGTAACTATAATCTATCTATCTATCTATCTATACCTGTGTGTGTGTGTGTATATAAATACATATATATATATACATATATATAATTGTATAATGTACATGATAATTACAAACAAGATAAGATTTTTAAAATCTTATCAATTCATGTCCTCTGTTTTGCAGAAAGATTCAGGTGTGCTGTTGAAAAGAGTTCTGAAAATACATGTCATTATTGATAAAGCTTTGGTAAGCATTATTGATACATTTTCCTTATACCTTTTTGTTTAAATTGAAAAGGAATATAAAGATAATCTTTGCAATGCAGAAATACATTACTCTGTTCAAAATATATGTATCAGTGTGACAGGACATAAAGACATGTTATCAGTTGGCTTTCCAATGACATAAGGGGATCAATAACAATATTTATTAGAACTAATGTAAATTTTTGTATGTAAGGGGAGATCTAGTAATCTGTTGGATTATAACTAGTTGCATATATTTCTGGGTTCACCCCCAAATTGTGGCAAAACACTTCCTTAAGTCAATTTTCATTTTAAAGTGTTTTATTTATTACTAAATTGAAGAAGATCCTTTTATTAAACATAATCTTTTATAAGAATATTTTGTGCTGTGTAATTGCTTGGGTATTCTGGTGGAAATAATCATTTTTTAGATGGCTATAGTAGTTTTATTCATATTAATAAAACTTGGAAAGAACATAGATTTTCTTTAGTAAGTGAGTGGATAAGTTGTGGTACATTCAGACAGTGTGATATTATTTAATGCTAAAAAATTAAAAAAATTAACTGCTAATTAACTATGAAAAACATAATGTTGGTGAGAGGGAGGCTATGATTTGATGGTAAACATTCTGTAGAACACACTGGGTAAATATCTAGTAAATTGTAAAGGGAGAAGAATAATACATAGGAACACATTTGATTTTGGAACTTTTCATTTATACAATTAGTTTTAGCAAACACTTAAAGAAAATAAGTTTAAAAAAAAAACCTGTTTTGTCCATTATTACTAGTAATTTTGTATAAGTCAGTAAGTGTCATGATATTCTAGAATTTTTGCATAAAATGAAATTTTCAAATCTTTAAATAACTTTTATAAAAGCAATAATAGAACATGATGACATCAGCTCTGGGATCCCTGGCCCCTCCAACCAGGCTCCAGGCCCCAGCTCTGCCTATCAACAGCTAGGCACTAGCCCCAGGACCAGGCTTCACCCAGCAGTGGAAGTGCCATGGCCTTGGAATGTTCTGCACCTTGACTCCATACAGCACTGAGCCAGCACTATCCCAGAGCTCCCTGGAGTTTCACAGTCAGCTGCCTTATGACCTGGTCCTGCCAACCAGCACCTGGCAGCCAATGCATGAGGCAGAACTGCCAACCAACTGGACCAGGGGGCAAACAAGACTAACAGACCTCTCACCTAGTCAGCCTTCAGCAACAGAAAAACCCACACAGCCACACAGGGGTAGCCACTAGAGTATACACCAAAGGTGATGAAAGTTGGATCGGTTGCTGAAACACACAATGCCTGCAAAAGGCCACTTCCCAGCGTTAAGAAGTACAACCAACCTACCAGGTACATACAAATGCAAATACTTAGATAGACATGTTCCTCCCCAGCGTTAAGAAGTACAACCAACCTACCAGGTACATACAAATGCAAATACTTAGATAGACATATTCCAGATGAAGCAACAAGAAAAAAGCCCCAAAGAATGTTTAAGTGAAATGGAGATAGGCAACCTACTTGAGAAAGAGGTTAGGGTAGTGCTTGTAAAGATGATCAAAAAACTCAGAAGAAGAATGCATACACAGAGCAAGAAAATATTAGTATGAAGAACAACCAAACATAGATGAAGAATACAACACTGAAATGAAAAATACCCGTGAAGGTGCCAATAGGAGACTAAATGATACAGAAGCATGGATCAGTGAGCTGGAAGACAGTGTAATGGAAATTACTGATGTCGAACAGAAAAAAGAAAGAATGACAAGAAATGAGAACCTTGAAAGAGAACTCTGGGACAACATTAAGCACATTAATATGTGCATTATAGGCCCCCCAAAAGGAGAAGAGAGAGATAGTAATTAAAATGACAAAAGTTAACAATGAAAAGAGGACACTGAAAGCAGGAAAAGAAAAACAACAAAAAGAACATCCATAGAGCTATCAGCTGACTTTTCAGTAGAAACTCTGCAGTCCAGAAGGGAGTGGCAGGCACAAAGTATTTAACATGCTGAAAGTGAAAAATCTACAGCCAAGAATACTCTATCCAGCAAGGCTCTTCAAATTTGATTTAGAGATCAAAATTTTTATAGACAAGTAAAACTTAAAGAGTTCAGGAACTAGCATTACAAGAAATGTTAGAGCAGTTTTACTAAGATGAACGAAAAGTCCAAAACTGGAAATACAAAAATTATGAAAGGAAAAGCTCACTAGTGGGAGCAAACATACAGTAAATGTAGGAAATCATCTCACGTGCAAAGCTGGAAGGAAGGTAGGAAGAATCTTGTCTTTTAACAAAAGCATCTATATCTATAATAAGGGGTTAGGAGATACTTAAATTAGATGTAAAATAAGATATTAAAAGCAGTAATTGCGAGGGGAGGAGAATATACATACATGGTTGTTAAAAATGTATTTGAAATGTATTTATTGTTAAAAATGTATTTGAAATGTATTTAAGAGATCAATAACTTAATCATATATAAACACATATGTGTATGTATAGATTGTTACATAAAAACATCAAGGTAACTGCAAAAATGTATACTATATACACACAAGAAAAGTAAAAGATTCCCAAATATAATATTAAGGTAGTCATCAAATCATACGAGAAGGGAACAAAAGAAGAAGAAAGGAACAAAAAAGACCTACAGAAAGAAATCCAAAGCAATGCACAAAATGGAAATGTGAACACACATATCAATAATTACTTTAAATGGAAATGAACTAAATGCTCCAAGAAAAAAGAAATAGAGTAGTTAGATGGATACATGACAAGACTCATATATGCACTGCTGAGAAGCAACTCACTTCAGATCTAAAGACTCACAGACAGAAAGTGAGGGAATGGAAAAAGGTATTCCATGCAAAAGGAAATCGAAAAAAAGTCAGGGTACCAATACTTATATCTAACAAAATAGATTTGAAAAAGAGGTTGTTACAAGAGACAAGGGCACTGCATAATGATAGGGATCAATCCAAGAAGAAGGTATAACAAATGTATATATCTGTGCACCCAGCATAGAAGCATCCAAAACCATACAGTAAATATTAATGGACATAAAAGGGGAAATTAACAGTAACTCAATAACAGTAGGCAATTTAGCACCTCACTTACATCAATGGACAGATCATCCAGACAGAAAATCAATAAGAAATCAAAAGCCTTAAATGACACATTCTATATATATGGAACATTCCATCCAAAAGATGCAGATTGCAAATTTTTCCAACTGCACATGGCACATTGTACAGAATAGATCACATGATAGCCTATGAAATCAGCCTTGGTAAATTTCAGAAATCATGCCAAGCATCATTTCTGAACACATGCAGTGAGACTAGAAATGAACTACAAGAAAAATACTCCAAAACAAAAACTAAACACATAGAGGCTAAGCAATGTACTGCTTAATATCAATGGGTCACCACAAAATCAAATCTCTGCCTGGAGACAAATGAAAACACAACCATCCATAAATCTTAGATACAACAAAAGCATTTCTAAGAGAGAAGTTTTTCACACAGGTTTTGATACAGGCTTATCTCAGGAAACAAGAAAAATCTCAGATAAACAACCTAACTTTACACCTAAGGGAATTAGTAAAAGAACAAATAAAACTCAAAATTAGTAGAAGGATAGAAATCATAAATAACAGAACTGAAACTAATGAAATAGGTACTAAAAGAAGAATAGAAGAGAGGCAGACTAATCAAGGAAAACATCTATTTCCGCTTTATTGACTATGCCAAAGCCTTTGACTGTGTGGATCACAATAAACAGTGGAAAATTCTGAAAGAGATGGGAATACCAGACCACCATACCTGCCTCTTGAGAAACCTATATGCAGGTCAGGAAGCAACAGTTAGAACTGGACATGGAACAACAGACTGGTTCCAAATAGGAAAAGGAGTACGTGAAGGCTGTATATTGTCACCCTGCTTATTTAACTTATATGCAGAGTACATCATGAGAAACGCTGGGCTGGAAGAAACACAAGCTGGAATCAAGATTTCCAGGAGAAATATCAATAACCTCAGATATGCAGATGACACCACCCTTATGGCAGAAAGTGAAGAGGAACTCAAAAGCCTCTTGATGAAAGTGAAAGTGGAGAGTGAAAAAGTTGGCTTAAAGCTCAACATTCAGAAAACGAAGATCATGGCATCTAGTCCCATCACTTCATGGGAAATAGATGGGGAAACAGTGGAAACAGTGTCAGACTTTATTTGGGGGGGGGGTTCCAAAATCACTGCAGATGGTGACTGCAGCCATGAAATTAAAAGACGCTTACTCCTTGGAAGGAAAGTTATGACCAACCTAGATAGCATATTCAAAAGCAGAGACATTACTTTGCCAACAAAGGTCCATCTAGTCAAGGCTAAGGTTTGTCCTGTGGTCATGTACGGATGTGACAGTTGAACTGTGAAGAAGGCTGAGCACCAAAGAATTGATGCTTTTGAACTGTGGTGTTGGAGAAGACTCTTGAGAGTCCCTTGGCCTGCAAGGAGATCAAACCAGTCCATTCTGAAGGAGATCAGCCCTGGGATTACTTTGGAAGGAATGATGCTAAAGTTGAAACTCCAGTACTTTGGACACCTCATGCGAAGAGTTGACTCCTTGGAAAAGACTCTAATGCTGGGAGGGATTGGGGGCAGGAGGAGAAGGGGACGACAGAGGATGAGATGGCTGGATGGCATCACTGACTCGATGGACATGAGTCTGAGTGAACTCCGGGAGTTGGTGATGGACAGGGAGGCCTGGCGTGCTGCGATTCATGGGGTCGCAAAGAGTCAGACACGACTGAGCAACTGAACTGAACTGAACTGAATCAAGGAAAAAGAAGAGAGGTCCCAAGTCAATACAATAAGAAATGAAAGAGCAGATTTACAACAAACACCAAGAAACATAAAAGATCATAAGAGACTACTCTGAACAACTATATACCAATAAAATGCACAACTTGGAAGACGTGGGAAAATTCTTAAAAATGGACAATCTCCCAAGACTGAATCAGGAAGAAATACAAAATGTGAACAGAATAATTACAAGTAATGAAATTGAATCTGCAATTATAAAACTCCCAAAAAACAAACATTTATGGCTTTACAGGTGAATTTCCCCAAAAACTTAAGAGAAGAGTTAGCATCTATCCTACTCAAACTATTCCAAAAAATTGCAGAGGATGGAACCATTCTGAACTTATTCCATGGGGACATCATCAACCTGACAGGAAAGTCAGAAAAAGATATCATGAAAAAAAGAAGAAAAGAAAATTGCGGGGATTCCCTGGTAATTCAGTTCAGTTCAGTCACTCAGTCATGTCCAACTCTTTGTGACACCATGGACTACAGAACACCAGGCTTCCCTGTCCATCACCAATGACCGAAGCTTACTCAAACTCATGTCCATCTAGTCAGTGATGCTGTCCAACCATCTCATCACCTGTCGTGCCCTTCTCCTCCCGTCTTCAATCTTTCCCAGCATCAGGGTCTTTCCTAGTGAGTCAATTCTTCACATCAGATGACCAAAGTATTGGAGTTTCAGCTTCAACATCAGCCCTTCCAATGAATAGTCAGGACTAATTTCTTTCAGGATAGACTGGTTGGATGTCTTTGCAGTCCAAGGGACTCTCAACAGTCTTCTCCAACACCACAGTTCAAAAGCATCAATTCTTCGGCACTCAGCTTTCTTTATAGTCCAACATTCACCTCCATTGTTGACTATTGCAAAAACCATAGCTTTGACTAGATGGACTTTGCTAATAATGCCTCTGGTGTTTAATATGCTGTCTAGGCTGATCATAGCTTTCCTTCCAATGAGCAAGCATCTTAATTTCATAGCTGCAGTCACCATCTGCAGTGATTTTGGAGCCCAAGCCAGTAAAGCTTTTCACTGTTTCCATTGTTTCCCCATCTATTTGCCATGAAGTGATGGGACCGGATGCCATGATCTTAGTTTTTTGAATGTTGAGTTTCAAGCCATCTTTTTTACTCTCCCCTTTCACTTTCATCAAGAGGCTCTTTAGTTCTTCTTCGCCTTCTGCCATAAGGGTAGTGTCATCTGCTTATCTGAGGTTATTGATATTTCTCCTGGAAATCTTGTTTGCAGCTTGTGCTTCATCCAGGCTAGCATTTCGCATGATGTACTCTGAATATAAGTTAAATAAGCAGGGTGACAATATGCAGCCTTGACGTACTCCTTTCCCAATTTGGAACCAGTCTATTGTTCAATGTCCAGTTCTAACTGTTGCTCCTTGAGCTGCATACAGATTTCTCAGGAGCCAGGTCAGGTGGTCTGGTAATCCATTTGTTTCAGAATTTTCCACAGTTTATTGTGATCCACACAGTCCAAGGCTTTGGCATAGACAATAAAGCAGAAATAGATGTTTTTCTGGAACTCTCTTGCTTTTTCAATGATCAGTGGATGTTGTCAGTTTGATCTCTGGTTCCTCTGCCTTCTCTAAAACCAGCCTGAACCTCTGGAAGTTCACGGTTCATGTACTGTTGAAGCCTGGCTTGGAGAATTTTGAGCGTTATCTTACTAGCGTGTGAGATAAGTGCAATTGTGCAGTAGTTTAAACATTCTTTGGCATTGCCTTTCTTTGGGATTGGAATGAAAACTGACCTTTTCCAGTCCTGTGGCACTGCTGAGTTTTCCAAATTTGCTGGCATATTGAGTGTAGCACTTTCACAGCATCATCTTTTAGGACTTGAAATAGCTCATGTGGAATTATATCACCTCCACTAGCTCTGTTCGTAGTGATGCTTCCTAAGGCCCACTTGATTTTGTATTCCAGGATATCTGGCTCTAGGTGAGTGACAATACCGTTGTGATTATCTGGGTCATGACAATCTATTTTGTATAGTTCCTCTGTGTATTCTTGCCACCTCTTCTTAATATATCTGCTTCTCTTAGGTCCATACCATTGCTGTCCTTTATTGTGCCCATCTTTGCATGAAATGTTCCCTTGGTATCTCTAATTTTTAAGACTAGATCTCTAGTCTTTTCCATTCTATTGTTTTCCTCTTTTTTCTTTGCTTTGATCACTGAGGAAGGTTTTCTTATCTCTCCTTGCTATTCTTTGGAACTCTGCATTCAAATGGGTATATCTTTCCTTTTCTCCTTTGTCTTTAGCTTCTTTTCTTTTCATAGCTATTTGTAAGGCCTCCTCAGACAACCATTTTGCCTTTTTGCATTTCTTTTTCTTGGGATGGTCTTAATCACTGCCTCCTGTACAATTTCACAAGCCTCCATCCCTAGTTTTCCAGGCACTCTCTCTATCAGATCTAACCCCTTGAATATATTTGTCACTTCCACTGTATAATCATAAGGGACTTGATTTAGGTCATACCTGAATGGTCTGGTGGTTTTCCCTACTTTCTAAAATTTAAGTCTGAATTTGGCAACAAGGAGTTCATGATCTGAGCTACAGTCAGCTCCCAGTCTTGTTTTTTTCTGACTGTATAGAGCTTCTCCATGTTTGGCTGCAAATAATATAATCAATCTGATTTTGGTGTTGACCATCTGGTCATGTCCATGTGTTGAGTCTTCTTTTATGTTGGAAGAGGGTGTTTGCTATGACCTGTGCGTTCTTTGGCAAAACTCTGTTAGCCTTTGCCCTACTTTGTTTTGTACTCCAAGGCCAAATTTGCCTGTTACTCCAGGTATCTCTTGACTTCCTACTTTTGCATTCCAATCTCCTATAATGAAAAGGATATCGTTTTGGGGTGTTAGCTGTAGAAGGTCTTGTAGGTCTTCAACTTCAGCTTCTTCAGCATTACTGGTTGGGCCATAGACTTGGATTACTGTGATATCGAATGGTTACTGGTACTTCAGTGGATAAGAATTCACCTGCCAATGCAGGGAACATGTTCAGTCCCTGCTCTGGGAACATCCCATGTCTTCGAGCAACTAAGCCAGCAAGCCTCAACTACTGAGCCCACATCTTGGAACTACTGAAGCCTGCTGGCCGAGAGCCTGTGCTCTGCAACAAGAGAAGCCACCACAATCAGAAGCCTACACACTGCAGAGAAACTCCATGCATAGCAATGAAGATCCAACATAGCCACAAATAAATCTTTTTTAAAAAAGAAAATAGCAAGCCAATACCACTGATAAACATATACACAAAAATTCTCAACAAAATGTTAGCAAACCAGTTTCAACACTATATTAAAAGGATCATACACCACATTTCACCACAGTGAAATTTATCCCAGAGATGCAACAGTTTTTCAGTATCCACAAAAAAAATTAGTGTGGTACACCTACAGATGGCCAACAGATACATAATAACCATATGATCATCTCAGTAGATACAGAAAAAGATTTTTACAAAATTCAACTTCCATGTATGATAAAAAAAACTCTATAGAAAAGAGGCATAAATAAAATGGTCCTCAACATAATATAGCTCATGTATGACAAACCCACACCTAATATCATACTTAATGGTGAAAAGCTGAAAGCACTTCCTTGAAGATAAGGAACCATACAAGCATGTCTTTGCTTGCAAATTTTATTCAACATAGTGCTGAAAGTCCTTGCCTTAGTAATCAGTAAAGAAAAGGAAATAGAATCCAACTTGGGAAGGAAGAAAGAGAATAGTCAATGTTTTCAGATGACGTGATACTATACATAGAAAATCCTAAAGTGGAAAGAAATGAAGTCACTCAGTCATGCCCAACTCTTTGCTCCCCTATGTAGCCTACCAGGCTCCTCTGTCCATGGGATTTTCCAGGCAAGAGTACTGGAGTGGGTTACCATTTCCTTCTCCAGAAAATCCTAAAGACAACACCAAAAACTACTAAAGCTAATCAATGTCTTGGTAAAGATGCTGGATGCAAAATTAATATACAGAAATTTGTTGCATTTCTGTCTACTAACAATGAACTATCAGAAGGAGAAATTAAGAAGACTATCTCCTTTACTATTGCATCAGAAAGAATAATACCTAGGAAAAAAATCTAAAGTAAAAGACTTGTACCTAAACAGATGGAAAGACACAGTGTTTTCATAGATCTCAGGAATTACTGTTGTTGAAGTGCCCATACTCCCAAGGCTATTTAAGGATTAAGTGTAACCCCTGTCAAAATACCAATGGCATTTTTCATGAAACTAGAACAAGTAATTCTAAAATTTGTATGGAAACAAAAAGATCTCAAATAGCCAAATCAATATTGAGAAATAACAGAAGAAAGTATCACACTGTGTGACTTTAGACTATACCACTAAGCTGCAGTAATCAAAATAGTATGATACAAGAATAAACACAGACACATAGGTCTATGGAGTTGAATAAAGAGCCCAGATATAAACGCATGCACTTATGGTCAATCTACAACAAAGGAGGTAAGACTATACATTGAAGAAAAAAGCAGTCCTAAAAATAAGTGATGCTGGGAAGACAAGACACCTATGTATGTAGGACTGAAAGTAGAACATTTTCTCACACCATTTACAAAAATAAATTCAAAATGAAATAAGGACTTAATGTAAGACAGGAAACCATATTACTCCTGGAATAAAATATAGGCAGAACACTCTCAGTCATTAATCATAACAGTGTTATTTTATCTGTCTCCTCAGGCAAAGAAAGTGAAAGGAAAAATAAGCAAATAGTAACTACTTAAAAGCTTTTGCACAGCAAAGGAAACAATAAACAAATGAAAAGACAGCCTGTAGAATGGGAAAAGAGTAGTTGTCAATTATGACTGATAAAGGGTTAATATCCAAACTATATAAACAGTTCATACAACTCAATATCAAAAACAACCCAATTTAAAAGTGTGCAATATTGTAAAGTAATTAGCCTCCAATTAAAATAAATAAATTTAAAAAAACATAAAAGGAAGTATATACAAAGAAAATAAACAAAAGTGTGCAAGAGAACCGAATAGACAGTTTTTAAGGAAGACCTACAGATGGTTAATAAGCACAGAAAAGATGTTCAACATCTCTGAAATGCAAATCAGAACTACTAAAAGATATCACTTCACACTTATCCGAATGGCTATAATCAAATAAGCCACAAATAACAATTGTTGCCAAGGATGTGAATAAAAAGGAACCCTTATTAATTATGCAATCTTGGAATCTTAACTTTTGATCCTAAATAACTACATGTGTAAAGAGGAATATAATCATCACCATCTCATTTTAATATTGTCATTGTTTAGTCAGTCACTAAGTCATATCCAACTGTTTTGCAACCCCGTGGACTGTAGCCCCTCCAGGCTCCTCTGTCCATGGATTTCCAGGCAAGAATGCTGGAGTGAGTTGCCATTTCCCTCTGCAGGGGATCTTCCTGACCCAGGGATCAAACCCACATCTCCTGCATTGGCAGGTAGATTCTTTAGTACTGAGCAAGTTGGGAAGCCCTATTTTGTATTATTGGTTACTATATAATGTCCCTAGGTTTAAGTCTAGAACTTATTAAGTACTTGTTAAGTCTTAATTATAATTTTGTCTTTTTGTTTGCATGCTGCATTATTTTACCATTTTTATATCCATTGAAATGTGGTAGTTTAGTCATTTTCACTGATGACTAAAAAATAAAATTTGCCTTTCAGTATCATTATATGGGTTCTGAAGTGGCACTTGCATCTGAGAAAATTATCTATGTTTTTAGTCTAATCAACACTGTGAGTATTTACGTTTCATATTTAAATAAGAAGCATTCATGTAAATACAGTAGCATTGTTTGAATAACTAGCATGTGCACTTTTTAAAATACTCATGTACTTATTTGGCTGCATTGGTTCTCAGTTGCGGCACGTGGGTTTGTTCCTCGTGCCTCACTGGCTCAATAGTTGCCATGCATGGTCTTTGTTCCTCTGCGGCATGTGGGATCTTCCTGGACCAGAAATGGAATCCACGACCCTGCAGGGAAAAGCAGATTCTTAACTACAGCCCACCAGTGAAGTCTGACATGTGCAATTTTATAAAATGTATACTCCTTCAAACTAGCTTATTCCACCAGTGAATTTCATCTGAAAAAACTATAGCTAATCAGATATATTGGCATTGCATGTAAATGTATAGTATTATATTTATGATTACTTATAGCCATATATCATGAATCTCCTATTTTTAGATGTATTCTCAGCTTCAAGTGTCTGTTATATTAACTTCTCTGGAAATCTGGTCAGATCTAAATAAGATTTCAACTGATGGGGATGCACATGATGTACTACAAAGATTTGTGTCCTGGAGAGAAAAATCTTTATTACAAAGCTCCCATGATTTGGCATACTTATTAATGTAAGTAATTTATTTTCATTGGTATAAAGTTTATCAAACTATTTGTAAGTGAACTATCAAAATTGTACACAAAATTTATTATTTAGAATAAAAAAGATAGCTCAAAAAATGACTATGTGAGTACTGTGTTGGCAGAATGCAAACTATAAATCTGATGATTCAATGTAAGATACTAAAGCATGGTAGGCCTGAGTGGTCTGCTTACTTGAGTGGTCTGCTTACTTCTGAGTTTCAAGAACTGAAAATATGGAAAGCCTTGGGAAAATATAGGGCCTGTATGGTTTTAAAGAATTTCGCAGAGGTAAATAACCAAGACCAGCATTTTAACATTAAATAAAGCATACATTAGTTAACAGAATGCAATAAATCCATATAAATCTGCTTACATTAGAAAACGTAAGTATGGTAATGTGGCGATCTTATGGAATTTCTATCCTGACCTAAGGTGTAGCTATTTAGCTGCTTGCACTGTAACTTTCAAGAGTCTTTCTATGTACTGATTTGATTATTTTGGATGGAAAAAAAACAAAAACATGATTCCAAAAGGCCTTAAGTAATATGGATACATCTATAAATCTCTGGTGTCTCTGTGGAATTTAAGGTCAGGTGTGGAGGTTCAGGAGCAGCTTTAACTAAGGATTAACGTGTGTGTGGACACTTAATGCATCCCATCTCTGTTTTTCCTGATGACTGTGCTGCACACTTTTTCTCTTTCGTCCTCCAATCCAACACTTTTTATGCCATCTGAGGTTTTACTACATGCAAATTCATGGCAGTAATCTATCCTGACTTTTATGTCTTAGGACTTTGTCCATCCAGTGTTGACAGCAATAGAGATTAATTTCTGGAAGGATGAGGCACTGCTGGATTTTAAGCTGTGCACCATACAATGTCAAAGTTGACTTTTGAACTTAATTTGGAGGCACCAGGGGAGACTACCGAAATACAAAATGATTGAGAGCATTAGACATGATACACAATATTCATGTTTTAAAGAACGCAGCTTTATTGAGGAATCTAATTCTTAAAGATCATTAAGTTATTAATAATTTAAAGTGCATTTATCCACAAGGAAAATGTTATTATTTAGTTACAGGGACCATCCTAATTATGTAGGAGCAACATATCATGGAATGGCATGTGATCCAAAGTTTGCTGCAGGACTTGCTCTGGTATGTCCCTTCTCTTCAGTAATTATATCATGTTTTGAAAGTTAGTATCTTCTTTAAGAACAAAAATGTGTATAGTATATCTAACATTTTATTAAATTAATATTTTAATACAGTGCTGTATTTTTTACTTTAAACCTCACATTGTCATTTTTAATTTTTTTTTATTTTCTTAAAATACACATTATGTAAAACTGACTATCTTAAGTATTATATGTTCACTATGCAGTAGTGTTAAGTCTGTCTGCATTGTTGTGAAGTAGATGTGTAGAATCTTTATCTTGCTTTAATGAAACTTCATACACGTTGGCCAGACAGCCTCATTTTCCATACCTCCACCCCCTGGCAACCACGATTCTCCTCTCTGCTTCTGTGAGTATGATATATTTTAGATCCCACATATAAGGTAGACCATACAATATTTGTCTTTCTGTGTCTGGCTTATTTCTCTTTGAATAATACATCCAGCTTCATCCATGTTTTTGAAAAGGGCAGGATTTCATTCTTTTTATGGCTGAATAATATTTCATGTTACTCATATACATATATAAATCATATCATATTATCCATTTGTATATATAGACATTTTCTTTATGCATTCATATATTAGCCACCACTTAGTTTGGTTCCGTATCTTGGTGGTTGTGAATAATGCTACAATTAACATGAGAGATGGGAATGCAGATATCTCTTTGAGATAGTAGCTTCAGTTATTTTGGAGATATACCTAGAAGTGGGTTTACTGGATCATATGGTATTTCTATGTTTAATATTATGAAGACTCATAATGCTGAGGTCCAGAGTGGTTGCACCATTTTATAATCCCACCAGCATTTCACATTTCATATTTCATTCATCCCACCCTCATTAACAGTTGTTATTCTTTGTTGTTGTTAATTATTCCAAGGGGTATGCAGTGATATCACATTTTGTTTTTGACTGTAGCTTTATAATCACTAGTGATATTGAGCCACCTTTTCATATCCTTTTTGGTGTTTTGTACATCATCTCTGGAGAAATAAACATTTATTCAAGACCTTAGCCCATATTTTACCTGCATTACATGATTTTCTTGTTTAGTTAAAGCAGTTCTTCTTTTTAGTATCAACACCTTTGGATATCCTGCATCCAGTTTCCCTCCTCTCAAGCTCTGCGCCCTGTATCCATAAATCTAGTCCCTTTTTTTAGTTTGCTTGTTTGTTTTGAATTATAATTGACCTATATCCCTATGTTGACTTCCCTGATGGCCCAGTTGGTAAACAGTCTGCCTGCAATGTGGGAGACCTGGGTTGGGAAGATCCCCTGGAGAAGGAAATGGCAACCCACTCCAGTATTCTTGCCTGGAGAATTCCACAGACAGAGGATCCTGGTGAGCTACAGTTCACAGGTTCACAAAGAGTCAGACATGACTAAGTGACTAACTTTCACTTCACCCCTGTGTTAGTTTCTGTTATACAAAATATTAATTCAATATTTCTATACTATTCAAAATGCTTATCACAGTAAGTCTAGAAATGATACATCATTATACAAAGGTTATTGTTCACTCACTCAGTCGTATCTGACTCTTGGCGAGCCCATGAAACTGCAGCATGCCAGGCTTCCCTGTCCTTCACCATCTCCCAGATTTTGCTCAAACTCACTTCCATGGAATCAGTGATGCCATCCAACCATCTCATCTTCTCTTGTCCCCTTCTCCTCCTGCCTTCTATCTTTCCCAGCATCAGAGTCTTTTCTAATGAATTGGCTCTTCGCATCAGGTGGCCAAAGTATCGGAGCTTCAACTTCACCATCAGACCTTCCAATGACCATTCAGAATTGATTTACTTTAGGATTAACTGGTGTGACCTCCTTGCTGTCCAAGGGACTTTCAACCGTCTTCTCCAACACCACAGCTCAAGCATCAATTCTTTGGCATTCAGGCTCCTTTATGGTCCAACTCTCACATCCATACATGACTACTGGAAAAACCACAGTTTTGACTATACAGACCTTTGTCAGCAAATTAATGTCTCTTCTTTTTAATATGCTATCTTGGTTTGTCATAGCTTTTCTTCCAAGGAGCAAGCATCTTTTAATTTCATGGCTGCAGTCACCATCTACAGTGATTTTAGAGCCCAAGAAAATAAAGTTTCTCACTGTTTCCATTGTTTCACCATCTATTTGCCATGAAGTGATGGAACTGGATGCCATGATCTTAATTTTTTGAATGTTCAGTTTTAAGCCAGGTTTTTTTCTACTCTCCTCTTTGACTTTTATCAAAAGTTTCTTTAGTTCCTCTTCGATTTCTGCCGTAAGTGTGATGTCATCTGCATCTCTGAGGTTATTGTTTTTTCTCCCGGCAATCTTGATTTCAGTGTGGGCTTCATCCAGCCCGGCATTTCATGTGATGTACACTGCATGTAAGTTAATAAGCAGAGTGACAATATGCAGCCTTGACATATTCCTGTCTCAGTTGTGAACCAGTCTGTTGTTCTGTGTTCAGTCCTAACTGGAGGCAGGTAAGGTGGACTGGTGTTCACATCTATTGAAGAATTTTCCACAGTTTGTTGTGATCCACTCAGTCAAAGCTTTTAGCGTAGACAATGAAGCATAAGTAGAGGTTTTTCTAGAATATTGCTTTTTCTATGATCTAATTGATGTTTGTAATTTGATCTCTGGTTCCTCTGCCTTTCTAAATCAAGGTTGAACTTTTGGAAGCTCACAGTTCATGTACTGTTGAAGCCTGACTTGGAGAATTTTGAGCATTACCTTGCTAAGCTGTGAGATGAGTTCAATTGTATGGTAGTTTGAACATTCTTTGGCATTGCCCTTCTTTGGTATTGGAATGAAAACTGACCTTTTTCAGTTCTGTGGCCACTGCTGAGCTTTCCAAGTTTGCTGGCATATTGAGTGCGGCACTTTCACAGCATCATCTTTTAGGATTTGGAATAACTCAACTGGAATCCATCACCTCCACTAGCATTGTTCACAGTGATGCTTCCTAAGGCCCTCTTGACTTCAAATTCCAGGATGTCTGGCTCTAGGTGAGTGATCATACCATCGTGGTTATCTGGGTCATGATGATCTTTTTTGTATAGTTCTTCATGTATTCTTACCACCTTTTCTTAATATTTTCTGCTTCTGTTCGGTCCATACCATTTCTGTCCTTCATTGTGCCCATCTTTGCATGAAATGTTCCCTTGATATCTCCAATTTTCTTGATTGCAAATATACTACATAGGTATTAATTAGATTCCCCACACCTTGCATTTCATACCCATGACTCATTTATTTTGCAATTGGAAGTTGTATCTTTTAATCTTTTTTACCTATTTCTTTACTTCCCCCAGATGCCTCCATTCTGGAAGCCACCTGTTTCTTCTCTATATTTATAACTCTGTTTCTGTTTTATGCTTTTTCATTTGTTTTTAGATTCCACATATAAGAAAAATTATATGGTATTTATGTTTCTCTGTCTGACATATTGTGTGTGCTGAATTGTGTCCAGCTCTTTGCAACCCTATGGACAGTAGCCTGCCAGGCTCCTCTGTCTGTGGAATTTGCCAGGCAAGAATACTGGAGTGGGTTGCCATTTCCTTCTCCAGGGGATCTTTCCAACTGAGGGGTCGAACCTACATCACTTGTGTTCCCTGCATCAGCAGACATTTTCTTTACATGAGAAGCCCATTTGACATATTATTCTTAGCCAAGGGACTCTCTAGAGTCTTCTCCAGAAACAAATTTGAAGGCATCAGTTCTTCAGCATTCAGCCTTCTTTATAGTCCAACTCTTACATCCATACATGACTACTGGAAAAACCATAGCTTTGACTATACAGACCTTTGTAGGCAAAGTGATGTCTCTGATTTTTAACATGCTTTCTGGGTTTGTCATAGCTTTTCTTCCAAGGAGCAAGCATCTTATAATTTTGTGACTGCAGTCACCATCCGGAGTGATTTTGGATCCCCCCAAAAATAAAATATGTCACTGTTTATACTTTTTCCCCATCTATTTGCCATGAAGTGATGGGACAAGATGCCAAGATCTTAGTTTTTTGAATGTTGAGTTTTAAGACAGTTTTTTTCACTCTCCTCTTTCATCTTCATCAAGAAGTTCTTTAGTTCCTCTTCGTTTTCTGCCATTAGAGTGGTATCATCTGCATATCTGAAGTTGTTGATTTTTCTCCTGACAATCTTGATTCCAGCTTGTGATTCATTCAGCCTGACATTTTGCATGATGAATTCTCCACAGAAATTAAAGAAACAGGGTGACTATATACAGCCTTGGTATATTCATTTTGAATCAGTCTGTTGTTCCATGTTCAATTCTGACCCTTGCTTCTTGCCCTGCTGTGGAATGAATTTCACAGCAAGAATACTGCAGTGGGTAGCCATTCCCTTCTCCAGGGGATCTTCCTCACCCAGGGATCAATCCCAGGTCTCCTCCACTGCAGGCAGATTCTCTACCATCTGAGCTACCAGCGAAGCCCTTGGTGGTCTTATTCCTATGTATTTAATTCTTTTTGATGTGATAATCCATGAAATCGTTTCTTAAATTTCTCTTTCTCATTTTCATTGCTAGTGTGTAGAAATGCAACAAATTTGTCCATATTGATTTTGTAGCCTGCAACTTTACCAAATTCATTGATGAATTCTAGTACTTTTCTGAAACCATCCTTAGGATCCTACATGTACAATAAATATCATGTCATCTGCAAGCAGTGACAGTTTAACTTCTTCTTTTCCAGTTTGGATTCCCTTTACTTTATTTTCTTTTCTTATAGCTGTAGCTAGGACTATCATGGCATCTGGTCCCATCACTTCATGGGAAATAGATGGGGAAATGATGGAAATAGTGTCAGACTTTATTTTGGGGGGCTCCAAAATCACTGCAGATGGTGATTGCAGCCATAAAATTAAAAGACGATTACTCTTTGGAAGAAAAGTTATGACCAACCTAGATAGCATATTGAAAAGCAGAGACATTACTTTGCCAACAAAGGTCTGTCTAGTCAAGGTTATGGTTTTCCAGTGGTCATGTATGGATGCGAGAGTTGGACTCAGTGAAGAAAGCTGAGCACCGAAGAATTGATGCTTTTGAACTGTGGTGTTGGAGAAGACTCTTGAGAGTCCCTTGGCCTGCAAGGATATCCAACCAGTCCATCCAAAAGGAGATCAGCCCTGGGTGTTCTTTGGAAGGAATGATGCTAAAGCTGAAACTCCAGTACATTGCCACCTCATGCAAAGAGTTGACTCATTGGAAAAGACTCTGATGCTGGGAGGGATTGGGGGCAGGAGGAGAAGGGGACGACAGAGGTTAAGATGGCTGGATGGCATCACCGACTCGATGGACTTGAGTTTCAGTGAACTCCGGGAGTTGGTGATGGACAGGGAGGCCTGGCATGCTGCGATTCATGGGGTCGCAAAGAGTTGGACACGACTGAGCGACTGAACTGAACTGAACTGAGGACTTCCAAAGCTATGTTGAATATATGTGGTGAGAGTGGACATCCTTGTCTTTTTCCTGATCATAGAGGAAATGCTTTCAGCTTTTCACAATTAAGTATGATGTTAGCTGTAGGTTTGCCATATATGGTCATTATTATGTTGAGGTATGTTTCCACTCTGCCCAGGTTCTGGAGAGCTGTTATCATAAATATTGCTAAATTTTGTCAAAAGGTTTTCTGCATTTATTGAGATTATCATCTGGTCTTTATTCTTCAATTTGTTGATGTGATGTATCACATTGATTAATTTTCATATACTGAAAAATCCTTCCGTCCCTTGAATGAATGATCTTTCTAATGTATTGTTGGATTTGAATTGATAGTATTTTGTTGAGGATTTTTGCATCTGTATTCATCAGTGATATTGGCCTGTAATTTTGTTTTTTTGTGATATCTTTGTCTGGTATCAGAGTGATAGTGGCCTCATAGAATGAATTTGGAAGTTTTCCTTCCTCTACAATTTTTGGAACTGTTTCAGAGGATAAGTGTTAACTTCTCTAAATGTTTGATAGAATTTACCTGTGAAGCCATTGGGTCATTGACTTTTGTTTGTTGGAAGTTTTTTTTTTTTTTTAACTGGGAAATTTTATTTTATTTTATTTTATTACTTTACAATATTGTATTGGTTTTGCCATACATCAACATGCATCCGCCACAGGTGTACATGTGTTCCCCATCCTAAACCCCCCTCCCACCTGTTGGAAGTTTTTAATCATAGTTTCAATTTCAGTGCTTGTGATTCATCTGTTCATATTTTCTGTTTCTTCCTGGTTCAGTCTTGGGAAACTGTATCTAAGAATTTGTCATTTCACCCAGGTTTTCCATTTATGATCCTTTGTATTCCTGTGAAGTCAGTTGTATCTTCCCTTTTTTCATTTCTAACTTTATTGTTTTGAGTCCTCTCACTTTTTTTTCCTGATGTGTCTGGTTTAAGATTTCTCAACTTAGTTTTATCTTTTCAAATCAGCAGCTTTTAGTTTCATTGATATTCACAGTGGTTTTCTTTGTCTATATCTCATTTATTTCTGCTGTTATCTTCATGATTCTCTTCCTTCTACTAAATTTAGGTTTCATTTCTTCTTTTTCTATTTGTTTTAGGTGTAAGCTTACATTGTTTATTTGAGATTTTTCTTATTTTTTGAGGTAGAATTTCTATAAACTTCCCTCTCAGAACTGCTTTTAACTGCATCCCATAGGTTTTGGACCATTGTGCTTTCATTTTCATTTGTCTCTAGGTAAATTTTTATTTTGTCTTTGATTTTTTTAGTGATCCATTGGTTGTTTAGTAGCATATTGTTTAGCTGTCACGTGTTTCTGGTTTTTTTAAAATAGATTTTTACTGTAGCTTATTTCAAATCTCATAGCATTGTGATCAGAAAAGATGCTTGATGTGATTTCAGGTTTTTTATATTTACCAAGGCTCACCTTGTGGCCCAGCATGTGGTCATTCCTGGAGGATGTTCCCTGTGCACTTGAGAGGAATGTGTAGTCTGTCTCTTTTGGATGGAATGTTCTAGAAATATCAGTTAAGTCCTAGTGATCTAAAGTGCATTGGAATTCAAGGCCTTTGTTTCCTTATTAGTTTTCTATAGGCATTATCAGTCCATTGAGGAAAGACGGGTGTTAAAGCCCCCACTATTATTGTGTTACTGTCAATTTCTTCCTTTATGGTTGTGTGTATTTGCCTTACATATTCAGGTGCTCCTAAGTTGGTTCTGTATACATTTATAATTGTTATATCTTTTTCTGGAATTGAACCCTTGATTATTGTGTAGGGTCCTTCTTTGTCTCTTATAACAGTTTTTGTTTTAAAGTCTACTTTTTCTGAACATATCATTCCTTCCCCAGCTTCTTTTAATTTCTATTTGTGTGGAATACCATCCCCTTACTTTCAGTCTGTAAGTTTCCCTAGCTCTGACAAGGGTCTCTTGTAGATAGCATATATACCAGTCTTGTTTTTGTATCCACTCAGGCAGTCTTTGTCTTTTGGTTGGTGCATTTAATCCATTTACATTTAAGGTAATTATCAACATGTATTATCCTATTACCATTTGGGTTTATCTTTTATAGATCTTTTCCTTCCCTTGTGTTTCCTGCCTAGAGAAGTTCCTTTAGCATTTACTGTAAAGCTGGTTTTGTGGTGCTGAATTCTCTTATGTTTTCCTTGGCTGTAAACCTTTTGATTTCTCCATCAAATCTGAACCTAGAGTCTTGCTAGGTAGAGGATTCTTGGTTGTAGTTTCTTCCTCTTCATCACTGTAAATATACTTTGCCATTGACTTCTGGCTTGTAGAGTTTCTGTTGAGAAATCAGCTGATAACCTTAAGGAAGTTTGCTTGTATGTTATTTGTCATTTTCCATGGTTACTTTTAATATATTATCTTTGTTAGTTTGATTATTATGCGTCTCCATGTATTCCTCTTTGGGTTTATCCTGCCTGGGACTCTCTTTACCTCTTTGACTTAGTTGACTGTTTCCTTTCCTATGTTAGGAAAATTTTCAGCTACCATCTCTTCAAATGTTTTCTTAGGTAACTTTTTCTTTTCTCCTTCTGTGATCCTTGTAATATGATGTTTGTACATTTAATGTTGCCCCAAAGGGCTCTTTAGGCTGTCTGCATTTCTTTTCATTATTTTTTTCTATTTTCTGTTTTGCGTCAGTGATTTCCACCATTTTGTCTTCCAGGGCCCTGATCCGTCCTTCTGTCTCAGTTAATTCTGCTGTGGATTGCTTCTACTGTATTGTTCCTCTCTGTTTATTCTTTAGTTCTTCTAGGTAGGGCTTTGGTAAACATTTGCATATTCTTCATTCTTTTTTCTGAGATCTTGAGTCATCTTCAATATAGTTGTCCTGGATTCTTTTTCTGGATGGTTACCTATCTCTACTTCATTTAGTTGTTTTTCTGGGATTTCATCTTTTCCTTCATCTGGAGATGTAATCCTCAACACTTCCATTTTGATTAACTTTCTGTGATTGTGATTTTTCTTTTGGAAGCTGTGGGATTACAATTCTACTTTCTTCTCTGTCTGCCCTCTGGTTGTTGAGGAAGGAACTGATGGGAGGAACTGGTAGTGTGAAAAACTGAGTCTTGCTCTGATGGGTAGGGCTGTGCTCAATTACACTTTGATCCTGTTGTCTTCTGATGGATGAGCCTGTGCTCCCTCTTTGCTAGTTGTTTGGCCTGAGGTGATGAGGCCAGGAACCTACAGGCTCTGTGGTAGGGCAAATGGTGACCTCCAAGAAGGCTCTTGCCAAGGGGAACCTCCCAGAACTGCTGCTTCAAATGTCCCTATCCTGGAAATGAGCCACTGCCAACCCATATCTCAGCAGAAAACCTTCCAAACCTAGCTGGTAGGTCTGATTCAGTCTCCTGTGTGGTCATTGCTCCTCTCCCCTGAGTCCTGTTGCACACAAGATTTTGTTTGTGTCCTGCAAGAATAGAGTCTCTGTTTGCCCCAGTCCTGTGCAAGACCTGCAGTCAAATCCTGCTCTCCTTCAAAGTCAGATTTCTTGGGGATTCCTAGTCACTTGGATAGATCCCTGGGTTGTGAAGCTTGACATGGGGCTCAGAACCTTCACAGCAATGGGAGAACTTCTTTGGTATTGTTGCTGTCCAGTTTGTGGGTCACCCAGCATCAGCTGGATATGGGATTTCATTTTGTCATGATTGCGCTCTTCCTACCATCTTGTTTGAAAAGTCAAAACAAACAAACAAAAAAGAAAACTCCTTTGTCTCTGGACATGGAGTATCCATTTTTCTGGGTTCCATCATCCTCCTATTGATGTTTGTTCAACAGCTAGTTGTGATTTTCTTTGTAGGGTCCACTTGGATTTTCCTAGTTTGAATTCCTCAAGCTTCTTAAATCTGCGTGTGCTCAGATTCCTAACATTTGTGACACTGAGTTTCTTGAATACGTTTTCTTTCCCTTTCTCTTTCTGAGACACCCATAGTGCATATGTTGGTTATTTTGTCACAGTCTTCCTCTCTACATTATGTTTTTGTTTTCTGCTTCTGTGAAAAAAAATTGTTTCAAATGACTTGTCTTCATTTCTGATTGTTTCTTTTGCCTAATAAAGTCTCTTTTTAATCAGATCAGATCAGTTGCTCAGTCGTGTCCGACTCTTTGCGACCCCATGAATCACAGCACGCCAGGCCTCCCTGTCCATCACCAACTTCCAGAGTTCACTGAGACTCACATCCGTCGAGTCAGTGATGCCATCCAGCCATCTCATCCTCTGTCGTCCCCTTCTCCTCCTGCCCCCAATCCCTCCCAGCATCAGAGTTTTTTCCAATGAGTCAACTCTTTTTAATAACCCTCAGTAAAATTTTAAGTTTATTGTTTGTATTGATACATAACCATGATTAATTTTTTAATATTTTATTACTCTACAGATATTTATTTCTGAAATTTTCAGATATTTCAGTTCAAATCAGTTCGGTCACTCAGTTGTGTCTGACTCTTTGCAACCCCATGAATTGCAGCATGCCAGGCCTCCCTGTCCATCACCATTTCCTGGAGTTCACTCAAACTCATGTCTATCAAGTCAGTGATGCCATTCAGCCATCTCATCCTCTGCCATCCCCTTCTCCTCCTGCCCCCAATCCCTCCCAGCATCAGGGTCTTTTCCAATGAGTCAGCTCTTTGCATGAGGTGGCCAAAGCAATGGAGTTTCAGCTTTAGCATGATTCCTTCCAAAGAAATCCCAGGGCTGATCTCCTTCAGAATGGACTGGTTGGATCTCCTTGCAGACTCTCAAGAGTCTTCTCCAACACCACAATTCAAAAGCATCAATTCTTTGGCACTCAGCATCCTTCACAGTCCAACTCTCACATCCATACATGACCACAGAAAAACCATAGCCTTGACTAGATGGACCTTTGTTAGCAAAGTAATGTCTCTGCTTTTCAATATGCTATCTAGGTTGGACATAACTTTCCTTCCAAGGAGTAAGTGTCTTTTAATTTCATGGCTGCAGTCACCATCTGCAGTGATTTTGGAGCCCCAAAAAATGAAGTCTGACACTGTTTCCACTGTTTCCCCATCCATTTCCAATGAAGTGCTGGGACCAGATGCCATGATTTTCGTTTTCTGAATATTGAGCTTTGAGCCAACGTTTTCACTCTCCTCTTTCAATTTCATCAAGAGGCTATTGAGTTCCTCTTCACTTTCTGCCATAAGGGTGGTGTCATCTGTATATCTGAGATTATTGATATTTCTCCTGGCAATCTTGATTCCAACTTGTGCTTCTTCCAGCCCAGTGTTTCTCATGATGTACTCTGCATATAAGTTAAATAAGCAGGGTGACAGTATACAGCCTTGAGGTATTCCTTTTCCTATTTGGAACCAGTCTGTTGTTCCATGTCCAGTTCTAACTGTTCCTTCCTGACCTGCAAATAGGTTTCTCAAGAGGCAGATCAGGTGGTCTGGTATTCCCATCTCTTTCAGAATTTTCCACAGTTTATTGTGATCCACACAGTCAAAGGCTTTGGCATAGTCAATAAAGCAGAAATAGATATTTTTTTGGAACTCTCTTGCTTTTTCCATGATCCAGTGGATGTTGGCAATTTGATCTCTCGTTCCTCTGCCTTTTCAAAAACCAACTTGAACATCTGGAAGTTCACAGTTCACATATTGCTGAAGCCTGGCTTGGAGAATTTTGAGCATTACTTTACTAACGTATGAAATGAGTACAATTGTGCGGTAGTTTGAGCATTCTTTGGCATTGCCTTTCTTTGGGATTGGAATGAAAACTGACCTTTTCCAGTCCTGTGGCCACTGCTGAGTTTTCCAAATTTGCTGGCATATTGAGTGCAGCACTTTGACAGCATCATCTTTCAGGGTTTGAAATAGCTCAACTAGAATTCCATCACCTCCACTGGCTTTGTTCTTAGTGATGCTTGCTAAGGCCCACTTGACTTCACATTCCAGGATGTCTGGCTCTAGGTCAGTGATCACACCATCATGATTATCTGGGTTGTGAAGATCTTTTTTGTACAGTTCTCCTGTGTATTCTTGCCACCTTCTCTTAATATCTTCTGCTTCTGTTAGGTCCATACCATTTCTGTCCTTTATCAAGCCCATCTTTGCATGAAATGTTCCTTTTGTATCTCTAATTTTCTTGAAGAGATCTCTAGTTTTTCCCATTCTGTTGTTTTCCTCTATTTCTTTGCATTGATCACTGAGGAAGGCTTTCTTAACTCTTCTTGCTATTCTTTGGAACTCTGCATTCAGATGCTTATATCTTTCCTTTTCTCCTTTGCTTTTCGCTTCTCTTCTTCTCACAGTTATTTGTAAGGCCTCCTCAGACAGCCATTTTGCTTTTTTGCATTTCTTTTCCATGGGAATGGTCTTGATCCCTGTCTCCTGTACAATGTCACAAACCTCTGTCCATAGTTCATCAGACACTCTATCAGATCTAGTCCCTTAAATCTATTTCTCACTTCCACTGTATAATCACAGGGATTTGATTTAGGTCATACCTGAATGGTCTAGTGGTTTTCCCTACTTTCTTCAATTTAAGTCTGAATTTAGTAATAAGGAGTTCATGATCTGAGCCACAGTCAGCTCCTGGTCTTGTTTTTGTTGACTGTATAGAGCTTCTCCATCTTTGGCTGCAAAGAATATAATCAATCTGATTTCAGTGTTGAGCATCTGGTGATGTCCATGTCTAGAGTCTTCTCTTGTGCTGTTGGAAGAGGGTGTTTGTTATATCCAGTGCATTTTCTTGGCAAAACTCTATTAGTCTTTGCCCTGCTTCATTCCATATTCCAAGGCCAAATTTGCCTGTTACTCCAGGTGTTTCTTGACTTCCTACTTTTGCATTCAAGTCCCCTATAATGAAAAGGACATCTTTTTTGGGTGTTAGTTCTAAAAGGTCTTGTAGGTCCTCATAGAACCATTCAACTTCAGCTTCTTCAGAGTTACTGGTTGGGGCATAGACTTGGATTACTGTGATATTGACTTGTTTGCCTTGGAAATGAACAGAGATCATTCTGTCGTTTTTGAGATTGCATCCAAGTGCTGCATTTCAGACTCTTTTGTTGACTATGATGGCTACTCCATTTCTTCTAAGGGATTCCTGCCCACAGTAGTAGATATAATGGTCTTAAGATACTTCAGATACTTAAGGATAAGTAATTATGTAAAGCCAATTAAGTTAGTTGATCCTATCATTACACTAAAATGGAAAATTATTTGATTATATCAATAGATGCAGAAAATGCATTTGACAATTTTAAGACAATTTATGATTAAGCTCACCAAAATAGTGAGAGAAGCAAACTAGAACCTCACAAAGAATCATTTAGAAAAAAATAGAGCTTACATCAAATTTAATGTTTAGAGATGAAGTGCTTCCCACTAAGATTTGGAAGAAGGCGAGAATTTAACTTGCCACTCTTATTCAGTTTTGTGCCTGTGTGCAAAACTGATGATACCAAGTATTGTGAGGACTTGGAGCAGAGGAACCGTCATTCATGTTGATGAATTAGACTTTAGACAGTTTGGTAATCTCATAAAATTCAACATTGCCTGACTTCATGATCTAGTAATTATCCCCTATACCATTTAGAAAATTTCACTGAAAACTTGTATCCACAGAAAGTTGGACCTGATTGCATATAGCAACTCTATTCATAATTGCCAGAAATTAAAAGCACACAACATGTCCTTTGATACATGAGTGGATAAAGAAACAAGACATAAAGAGAAATTTTATTCAGTATTCAGAAAATTAGTCATCAAGCAATATAAAGACATGGAGGAATTTTAAATGCATAGTGGTTAGTAAAAGAAGCCAGTTTGAAAAGTCTACACACTGTATCATTCCAAATCTACTACAATCTGGAAAAGGCAAAACTATGGAGATAGTTAAAAACATCATTGATTACCAACCAGGGCTTTGTGTGTTGCTTTCATCACTACTCAAGTTTTATTGTTTTAATGCTAGTATTTTGCCTTTAGGAAAAAACTGATTTTATCCTAAAACTATTTCTGACATTAAAACTGACTGTCAGTTAAACTCTTAAGAATCTGTGCATTTTTTCAAAGTATTCAAATTAAAAGTATTATAGTTACTGAAACAATGATTAATCTTCTCAGAATACTTTTTCAGTTTATTAGAATTAAATCAGTAGCATGTAATGAAAGCATATATTATTAATAGTATTGTTTATATATGAGTGCCATTTGTATTGAGAGTACTATTATCCTAAAAGAATAACAAAATCTAACTTTGCCAATGTTCTTAAGAAAATAATGAGCTTTATATAAAAGTTTATTAAATTTGTATTTGCATTTAGCTAATATAGCCACAATTACATGAAAAAACCAGGGATTGAAAAAAATAACTTGAGCAACCATTTTGTTTTTTATTCCCTTTAGTATTCGAAGATGATAACTTTAGAGGCATTTTCAGTTATTTTCACGCAGTTACTTGGAATTATGCTGGGATTAAAGTATAATAATAACATCTATGAATGTTCCTGTCCAGGAATTGCATGCATAATGAATCCTGAAGCAATGTAAGATGTGATTTTTATGAAAACTTTGTCTTCTTTGGGGAGATATTTATAGCATTTCTTGATGTACTATATCTTTGATATAACATAGATAAAAGCATTTTTACTAAATACCTATGAATTATTTTAATGTTTATTAAAGGAATGAGTATTTGATATTGTAGGAAATGTGCTTCATATTTCTATGCTCAGTGCTGTAGTATCAAGTCATTGATGATGAGTTCTTGTGAAGCACTGGAATCTTGATGTGAGATTTATTCATCCTATCAAAAAAATTTAAGCATGTACAGTTACAAGAATTGTGTTAGTCTGTCATATGAATGATTAATAAGATAGAAAAGTGTTATATATTTTGTATTAGTCTATCAGGGACAGAATTTTAAAGTCAACATGAGAATAAGCAAAATTTAAATGACTTATATTAAATGCCTAGAGAAAAATAAATAGGGAATACATGGAGAAGAGAAACTTTATGATAAAAAAGGGGGGTCTAGGAAGCTTTCTATGAGACAAAACTCATGTTGGGACCTGAAACAGAAAAAATAAGTCTGGTCACATGAAGAACTCGTTGAAAACTTTTCAGGGAAAGACAGTGAAGTGATACGTGGATATGAAGAAATGTTAAAAGCTCAAAAGACTGGAAAGGATAAAACAAACCAAAAGAAATGACTGAAATTATATGGAAGAATATTAAAAGCATAGAATTTTTTTAAAGATGGTAAAATACAATCAGGTTAAAGAATCATGATTCAGAGAAAGAGGTCCAGGAAGGACTAGAAAATGTAGGAAAGAAGCTAAGCAAGCAATCATGATGCAGAAATTGGGATTTTATGATAAATGTAACAAAACACATTTTAATTGATTTATGCAGCATGGATAATAAAATATGTTTTGTAACATGAATGTTAAAAATTTCTCACAGAATAACAATAGGGTAATACTGTTACTGAATTAAGTCCTATGGACCCTAGCTTCTCTGCCTGGACAGGGGATGGTTCTTGGTTTGTTTTATTCAAGAAGCAGAGTAATGAAACGGAAGCTGAGATACCTCAACAGATAAAATTTCTTCAATGGACAAAGAATGAAGAAGTTCACAGATGAACTTCTCACCCACGTGGTGATAGGGATTTACTTTTAAAAGGTAAAGACGAAGGAAGGAAGAGTAAGGCTAGTGATGCAGAAGCATATACATTAGTCCTCCAGGGAAGGGGCAGGGCTTTTTCAAAGGAGTGGGGTGCCTACATTTATCAATCCTTTTTGAACAATAATGTCCATTTATGGGCACTGGTAAGTGTGTCATTTAATACTCTAATGTAGTAAAATAAACATATAATGAGACTCACGATCTCTTGGAGTTCTGATTGCTCACCATCTTGGACCCAGCTATTTCTTTCTTTATTTTATTATTTTGTGTGTGTGGTGGGGGGGGGGGTGTTTCATTTGTTTGTTGCTTCCTTTCTTATTTCTGGACCCTTTACTTTAGAGATTTATGGTAACTCTTGCTAAATGTGCAGGGTGATAGGTTTTGAGCAAAGACTGGAGCAGATTTTGAGCAAAGATTGGAGCAGCTCTGCCAATGGTATTTGGTAAATGATGATTCTCATAGTATACAGCAGTTTTGTAAGTTTGAGAGAAAGGGAGATGAGAAAGCTCTGGTCAGAGGGACTTGCTTGCTGGGTCCCATGGGACTCTAATAATCACAATTGAAGAAGTAAGTTCTTAGCCAGCTGTCTCCCCAGGGCACTACCCAGAGAGGAGATTGAAACACACCGCAGACTTTCTGTGAAAGTGGCCTATTGTTTAACATGTCCAGGAGATTTTGTCTGAAAGGGAAGCTTCCTCTTTGGCACACATCTTATAGCCTTTGGTGATTCTCTCAACAAGCAGAGCCCAGTGGGACTAATGTCACCCTCCCATTTGCTTTCTCCAGTTCCTGAAGAAAGCACCCCAAATTTTGAGAATGCCACCCATCATTCCTCTCTATATTGCCTTCCTCTGTTGACCTGTGGAACTTATGCTTACACTCAGAAGCGTGTATAATTTGCATACTTTAAAGGCTGCTAACTGAAGGTCAGGTTTCCAATCACCCCAATCTTAGGTGCTAAGTCAGGTCCTTCATTTTAGGACATTGACAGGTCTGACCATACCCTTAACAACTCAAAGACACTGAGAATGAAATTGGCTGATGCTTGGACAATATGAAAATTTTCAAAGAAAAGCAAAATCTAGGATCGGCTTGAATGACTAGATTCATCTTGTTTATCGCCACTCCTTCAAGACTGGGAGAGATGACTGTTTTGTCTAGAGTTAGACAAACAAGAGACAATTAAGTTATATGCAGAAACAACAGAATAGATTACAAGCAAAAGAATAAGATAATATATCATAAAATGACCATAATCAAATGGATATAAATGAATTGCCCAGTAAAGAATTCAGAATAATATACTGAAAGATGCTCACCAAGAAAAGGAGAAGACTGGATGAACAATGTGAGAACATAAAACCACAGGAAATATAAAGAAATACTGCATGGAAGTCAGAGGACTGAAGAATACAAAACTGAACTGAAATATACAATAGAATATTGTAGTGATAAACTAAAAAGAGCATAGAAAGGATTAACAAACTCAGCAAAAGGAAAAATTACTACACAAACATTAAGGTAAGGGAATTATAAGACAACATCATGTGGACCAATAATCACATTCTATAGGTTCCAGAAGAGTGAGAAAGGGACAGAAAACTTTTTTGAAGAAATAATGGCTGAAGTGTTCCCTAACTTGGGAAAGGAGACAGATATCCAGATTTAAAGAGCCCAGAATTGTAAATAAGGTGAATTCAATGAGACCCACACCAAGAAACATAATTAAAACATCAAACATTAAAGACAGGAACCGTCTTAGAAGCAACAGCTTGTTACATACAGGGGAACCTCTTATAAGAACATGAGGAGCTTTGACAGCAGTCACATTGCAGGCCAGTAGGTAGTAGTAAGGTAAATGCACAATGCTGAAAGAAAAAGACTACTTTTACCAAGCAAAGGTGTCATTCAGAATTGAAGGGAAGAGATAAGAGTTTTACAGACATGCAAAATCTAAAGGAGTTTAACACCATTAGTCCGACCTTAGTAGAAATAGTAAATGGAGTTCTTTAATGTTTAGAAAAGGTACTAATTAGTAAAAGGAAAACATAAGAAGTATAAGTCTCAATGGTAAAAGTAAATACATACTGAAATTCAGAATAATTGAAAAAGTAAAGTAGGCAATTGGGCTTCCCTTGTGTCTAAACTGGTAAAGAATCTGCCTACAATGTGAGAGACCTGGTTTGATCCCTGGGTTGGGAAGATCCCCTGGAGAATAGAATGGGTACCCACTCCAGTATTCTGACCTGGAGAATTGCATGGACTATATATAGTCCATGGGGTTGCAAAGAGACAGACATGACTGAGTGGCTTTCACTTTCACTTTCACTTTCAAAGCAGGTAATTAAAGGTAACATGGTTTGCATAAAAGTCAAGTGTCATGAAAATTACAACTATAATATTGTGATAAGCTATATGAAACATAACAAGTTATAAAATGTTATACAAAGCATAAAACCTGTTGAGGAAAATAAATATATTCTAAGTCAAAATATAGAGTGCATTTGAAACTTTGTTATCTACTTAGACTGTGAGAGATATATATTGTATGTGCAAGCCTCATGGTAACCATAAAACAAAAACAAAACAAAAATCAAACCAAACCCATAACCAAACAAACAAACAAACAAAAAAAGTGGAAGCACAAAAGAGAAAAAAAAAAAGAAGGAATGCAAGAAGAGAGCAAGAGCAGAGGAAAGCATCAGAGGAACAACAAAATAGCCAGAAAAGAAGGAGCAAAATGACAATAAGTTCACGCCATCAATAATTACTTTTAAAGCAAATGTATCAAATTTTCCAGTCAAAAGACAGGATGGATGATGAATGAAAAGCAAGACCCACCACTCTCATACCTACAAGTGATTCCAGGCAGGCGTAAGGATACACAAACTAAAAGTGAAAGGATAGAAAAAGATATTCCACATAAAGAGAAACCCAAAGAAAGCTGGAGTGACTATACTAATATCAGATAAAAATGGACTTTAAAACAAATAATGATAATAAGAGATAAAGAAGGGTACTGCTTATTTATATCAGGAAAGAAGTAACTATATACTTACTTATATACAGTAAGAAGAAATAACATTTATTAATATACATACACTCAACATTTGTTGTTTTTATTGTTTCATTGTTTACTTGCAAAGTCATGTCCAACTCTTTTGCAGCCTCATAGACTATAGCCCACCAGGCTCATCTGTCCATGGGATTTCCTAGACTAGAATACTGGAATAGGTTGCCATTTCCTTCTCCAGGGTATCTTCCTGACCCAGGGATCATACCCACATCTCCTGCTTGGCAGACAGATTCTTTACCAATGAGTCACAGGGAAGCCTGCACTCAACACAGAATAAACTAAATACTTAAAGCAAATATGGACAGGAATAAAAGGACAAACAGACAGTAAAACAGTAATAGTAGGAAACTTTTAAGTACCTATGTATTTCATCAGATAGATCATCCAGGCAGAATGTCAAAAAAGACACATTGGCTGTAATGAAACCTTAGGCCTGATAGATTGACCCGTATTACAGAACATTCCACCCAACAGAAGTAGAACTCACATTCTTCTCAAGTGTATTTGAAGCATTCTCCTGAATAGATCATATGTTAGACCACAAAACAAGTTTCAACCAGTTAAAGAATTTCAAAACCATATTCAACATCTTTTCTAACCCCAATAGTATAAACCTGGACATAAATTAAAAGAAGAAAACTGGAAAACTCAAAAATATGTGAAGACTAAACAAGGTACCACTAAATAATCACGTGCCAACAAAGAAAGAAAAGAAAGCTCAAAAAGGACCTTGAGAGCAACAAAAATGGAAATACGACATACCGAAATTTATGCCATGCAGACAAAGCAGTTGTAAGTAGAAGTTTATGGCGATAAATCACTATTTCAGGGAAAAGCTTAAAATAAAAAAAAAAAAAAACCATCCTAATCTATACCAGAAAAAAGAAGAACAAATGAAGTCCAAGTTAGTAGATGAAAGGAAGTATCAAAAGTCACAGTGAAAATAAATGAAATAGATAATAAAAAGATACTAGAAAAAGATCAGTGAAGCCAAGAAATCGTTCTCTGAGATTTTAAACAAGATTGACAAACTTTTAGCTCAAAACTCTTCAAAAAAAAGAGCAAAAAGATTCAAATTTTAAAAATTAAAAATGAAAGACAATATGTTGCAAATAATACTACATAAAACAAAAGATTATAAGAGACTATTATAAACAATTATTATACATGAACAATTTGGAAAATCTAAGAGAAATGAATAATAATCTAGGAACATAGGACCTTCCAATACTGAATCATAAAGAAATACAAAACTTGAACAGATTGATTACCTATACGGAGACTGAATCAGGAATCAAAAACCTTCCAGCAACCAAAAGTCCAGGACCACTAGTTTCCCTGGTGAGCTATACAAAACATTCTAGAAGAATTCCTACAAATCTTCAAACTCTTCTGAAAAATAGAAGAGGAGGGAAATTTTTCAATCAATATTTTATGAGGCCAGCACTGTTTTCATACTGAAACAAACAAGGATAGCATGAAAAAAAATAAATGTTATGGTTTTGATGAATTTTGATGCAAAAGTCTTCAGCAAAATATTAGCAAGCCTAATTCAATAGTACACAGACATAGTTAAGGTGTTTGAGGAGTAGGTGGGTGTAGAGTACATCTCTCTCCATGGATGATGCGTCAGGAATACACCTTCAGTTGCAGAAGTTCTCTCAGAACACCAGTTGAAAGTGGACAGGAGTCCCTTACCACTGAAAAGGAATGTATAGATTGATGCAAAACTTGGCAGGACAAAGGAAGGAGGAGAGTGATCAGGACTGAACTTGCATCCAGAGTATAGGGGAACTGAAGCATCAGTCAGATCCTTACAGCAGGGCAATATTTTGGGACAGTGGAAGCTATAGGAGAATGCAGCAGCTGATCTATGACAGTCTGAATGGAAAGAGAACCACAGAGACAATCCTTGGGGGCAGCCCCTCCCTTCCCTGGACAGGGACACAAGGCTCTTGGAACGTGTGGCAGCTGGGAGCTGGAGCATACAGACTGGAGAGCAGTCTCAGGGTAAGGTCTGTTGTTGACTATGGGGAGACAACTTGAGGGGACGTCAGGGAGGAGATTGTGGTGGAAAAGGCCAGACAGCTGTGGAGGAAAGGCGATACTGCTGAGTCATGGACAAGGGGTGGAGCCATCACTATAGCCTCTCTCCCCACATGCCACCACCAGCAGCTGACCCAGGGAGGGTGGCCTTTTAAGTACCCAATGCAGTGAGCAATAGAGAAGGACCCTAGCCAGGGGAGCCCTTTAAGTACCTGGTACACCTTATATGCAGAGTACATCATGAGAAATGCTGGGCTGGAAGAAGCACAAGCTGGAATCAAGATTGCCAGGAGAAATATCAATAACCTCAGATATGTAGATGGCACCACCCTTATGGCAGAAAGTGAAGACGAACTCAAAAGCCTCTTGATGAAAATGAAAGAGGAGAGTGAAAACGTTGGCTTAAAGCTCAACATTCAGAAAACGAAGATCATGGCATCTGGTCCCATCACTTCATGGGAAATAGATGGGGAAACAGTGGAAACAGTGTCAGACTTTATTTTTTTGGGCTCCAAAATCACTGCAGACAGTGACTGCAGCCATGAAATTAAAAGACGCTTACTCCTTGGAAGGAAAGTTATGTCCAACCTAGATAGCATATTGAAAAGCAGAGACATTACTTTGCCAACAAAGGTCCATCTAGTCAAGGCTATGGTTTTTCCAGTGGTCATATATGGATGTGAGAGCTGGACTGTGAAGAAAGCTGAGCACCGAAGAATTGATGCTTTTGAACTGTGGTGTTGGAGAAGACTCTTGAGAGTCCCTTGGACTCAAGGAGATCCAACCTGTCCATTCTGAAGGAGATCAGCCCTGGGATTTCTTTGGAGGGAATGATGCTGAAGCTGAAACTCCAGTACTTTGGCCGCCTCATGGGAAGTGTTGACTCATTTGAAAAGACCCTGATGCTGGGAGGGATTGGGGGCAGGAGGAGAAGGGGACGACAGAGGATGAGATGGCTGGAGGGCATCACTGACTTGATGGACATGAGTCTGGGTAAACTCCGGGAGTTGGTGATGGACAGGGAGGCCTGGCGTGCTGCGATTCATGGGGTCTCAGAGAGTTGGACATGACTGAGCGACTGAACTGAACTGAACTGAACACCAATAGAGAAAGGACCCCAGTCAGGGGAGGCACTTAAGTGCCTGACATGCTGAACAACAGAGAAGGACCAGCCAGAAAGTCTCTTTGAGCGCCAGCTGCCTGAGGCTAGAAAAGTCTATAAGTGCCATAACTCCTGCTCCTGAGGTTGCCAGGGTCCCTGCACATTGGCCCTGCCAGGGTCCCTGCAATCCAAGCGGCTCCACCACCTCCATTCTTAATCCTCAGTGAAGCAGAGGTGCCAGAGGCTTGAAAAAATCCTAGTAGCACCATATCTCCTGTCCCAATCGCTTCCGGCTCCTCTGGGTACCTGGCACTGTTAGAGGCCCTGTGTTCCAAGCTGCCACACCACCGCTACAGTAGATCCCCACTGCTGCAGAGCTGCCAGAGGCTAGAGAAAACCCCAGAAGAGCCATGTCTCCTACTCCCCTGACCTCCAGCTCCCCTGCATACCTGGAGCTGCCAGAGCACCTGTGATCCAAGCAGCTGCACCACCCCCACACCGGGTCCTCCCTGGAGCAGAACCCAGTCCTCCAGGGCAGCCTCGGGAGCAAACTCCTGTGGACAACCCACATGTAGAGGTGGAGATGAAACCACAATTGAACCCCAGGGTCAGTGTGGCTAGGGAAGAGGATTGAAAACCTTCCTATCAACTGTACAAGCTGCAGATTAAAGCCAAACAATCAACTAGGCAAACTCTGTGTCTATGAAATGTATAAAGGCACAATGAGAATTCCCACAGAACAGAAGACACTAACTCTGGCAGCTGTGGACACTGGAGGCCAGAATACGCAGGTGTAGGGCCAGAATCTGAGCTGTCCCGATAGCAGGTCCAGAGACCAGCTCAGTATTGGAGGGCATCCTAGGGATGTACAGGTGGACTGTAACTCACAGTGAGGAAAAGGACGCTTGACAACAGAGATCAGAGAAAAGCTATTATTATTATTATTATATTTTGATTTGTTCTCCAAAGAAGACATACAGATTGCTAATAAACACATGAAAAGATGCTCAACATCACTCATTATGAGAAAACTGCAAATCACAACTATAGTGAGATATCACCTCACACCAGTCAGAAGGACCGTCATCAAAAATCTACAAATAATAACCGCTAGAGAGGGCATGGAGAAAAGGGAAGCCTCTTACATTGTTGATGGGAATGGAAATAGATACAGCTGCTATAGAAGACAGTATGGAGATTCCTTAAAAAGCTAGGAATTAAACTACCATATCACACACACACACACACACACACACACACACACAGAGAAATCGCTCAGTCGTGTCTGACTCTTTCCGACCCCATGGGTTGTAGCCCACCAGGCTCCTCGGTCCGTGGGATTTTCCAGGCATGAATACTGGAGTGGGTTGCTGTTTCCTTCTCCAGCGGATCTTCCTGACCCAGAGATCGAACCTGGGTGTCCCGCATTGTAGGCAGATGCTTTACCGTCTGAGCTACCAGGGAAGTCCATCAAAAACACAGAAGAGTAGTAGCAAGTTTCAAAAGGATGTCAGTTGAGATCTTTTACAGATGAAATCTACTTCCTAGAAGTCAACTCGCCAATTATATGCACAGCTGGAGACAAGAGGCTGCAAAAAGGTCCAGCTGGAAAATATCTTGGGTACCCAATTAGATCCAGTTATTCTGCGTCTGTGGATTTAAAATGATCATCATCCACGGTGGAATAGATGTGTCCCTCATTGCTCAGAAAATCCACAGCTAGCTTGATTGAGGCTACGGACATGTGTTGCAGTTGGTTCTTGAGCTCCTGAAAGTTCAATCCTTCAGGTCTTGGGCAAGCCTTGATCAAATTCAGCACCTGGTTCTGGGCCACAGTGAGGCCATTTGCTGGTATGAAGTTATTCCCACCGAAATTCCCAGCTTCACCCATTCCTGGATTGCTGATAGGTGCTCTCCCTGCTGAAGGCTGGCTGTTCAACTTGCTCAGCATCATGTGTGCATTGACTACTTCCAGAATATGTGTGGTGAACTCATTCATATCCTCCAGGGGCATGATCTTAAAGGCTACCAGGCTTTTCTTGTTCCATATGACCCAACAATCCCACTACTGGGCATATACCTTGAGAGAGCCATAATTGAAATCAACCCATGTACCTCAATGTTCACTGAAGCACTATTTCTGATAGCTGGGACATGGAAGCAACCTAGATGCCCATTGACAGATGAATGGATAAAGAAGCTGTGGTACATATATGCAAATGAATATTACTCAGCCATAAAATGGAATGCATATGAGTCAGGGCTACTGAGGTGGATGAACGTAGAGCCATTAAAACAAGGTGAATTAAGTCAGAGAAAACGAAGTATTGTACATTAACATATAGATATGGAATCTAGAAAGATGGTGCTGATGAACCTATTTGCAGAGCAGCAGTGGAGACACAGACATAGAGAACAGAATTGTGGTCTCGGGGAGTGGGGCAAGGAGAGGGTGGGAGAAATGGAGACAGTAGCAAGGAAACATATTCACTCCCGTATGTCAAAGAGAGAGCCCGTGGGGATTTGATGTATGACTCAGGGAGCCCAAACCAGGGCTTGGTGACAACCTAGAAGTGTGAGATGGGGTGGGGGTGGGAAGGAGGTTCAAGAGGGAGGGGACACATATATATGTGGCTGATTCATGTTAATATATGGCAGAAACCAACATAATATTGTAAAGCAATATCTTTCAACTAAAAATAAGTAAATTTAAAAAAATTCAACAGCACATTAAAATGATCATGTGTCATGTAAGGGCTTCCCTGGCGGTGCTAGTGGTAAAGAATCCATCTATCAATGCAGGAGACTTATGAGATGAGAGTTTGATTCAGGGTCAGGAAGATCCCCTGGAGAAAGGCATGGCAACCCACTCCAGTATTCTTGCCTGGAGAATCCCATGGATGGAAAAGCCTGGTGGGCTTCAGTCCTTGAGGTCACAAAGAGTCAGCTAAGATCGAAATGTCTTGGCATGCACACACACATAACATGAAGAGAGGGGTTTATTTAAAGGGTGCAGGAGTGAGTCAACACCTGTAACTCAATATGTTATACCCCATTTACAAAAAATGATAAAAATATATTCATCTCAATAAATTTAAAAATATTTGAAAAAATTCAAATCCATTTATGATAAATACTCTTAACAAAGTAGACATGGTGGAATGTGCTTCAACTTAATATGGTTATATATGACAAACCACAGCTAACATCCTACTCAACATTGCAGGGACTTCCCTGGCAGTCCAGTGGTTAAGACTCTGAGCTTCTCCTGTAGAAATCATGGGTTCAGTCCTGGTCAGGAAACTAGGATCCTGCATGCTGCATGGTGTGCCCAAAAACAAAATATGCAAAACAAAAAACAATGTAAAGATGGGTGATTTCCTTCTAACATCTGGCAACAAGACAAGGTTGCACAGTCTTGCCACTTTTATTCAAAATGGTATTGAAAGTCCTAGGCAGAGCAGTTAGGTGGTAGAGATAAAAGTTATCTAAATCAGAAAGGAAAAGTAATACTGTCACTATATGCAGATGACATGATTTTGTACATAGTAGAAAACCCTAAAGGACTCTACCAAAAACTGTCAGAAGTAATAAGCATATTCAGGGAAGTTACAGTATGCAAAGTTAATATATAAAATACTTTGTATTGCTATATACTAAAAACACATTTTCAGAAATAGAGATTAAGAAAGAAATCCCATTTACAATAGCATCAAAAAGAATAAATTACTTAGAATAAATTTAGAGGCCAAGAAAGTGAAAGATGTGTACTGAGAAATATAAGACATTGATGAAAGGAATGAAATAATATGCTAGGAAACAAAAAATACTTCATGCTTATTTACTGGAAGAATTAATATTGTTAAACTATCCACATAAGGACTGGAAAAGGTCAGTCCTTACCCCAATTTCCAAGAAAGGTAGTACTAAAGAATGTTCCAACCATAGGATAATTGCTCTCTTCTCCCATACTAGTAAGGTCATGCTTAAAATCTAGCATGCTAGGCTTCAGTGTTATGCAAACTAAGAACTTTCAGATATCTAAGCTGGGTTTAGAAAAGGCAGAGGAACCAGAGATCAAATTGCTAACATTCGCTGGATCAGAGAGAAAACAAGGGAATTCCAGAAAAATATTAACCTCTGTTTCATCAGTTGGTCCAAAGCCTTTACTATGTGGTTCATGATAAACTGTGGAAAGCTCTTAAAGAGACAGGCATACTACACTATCTTACCTGTCTCCTGAGAAACCTTATGCAGGTCCAGAGGCAACAGTTAGAACCCTGTATGGAACAACCGATTGGTTCAAGATGGAGAAAGGAGTATGACAAAACTGTCTGCTGTCACCCTGTTGGTTTAACCTATACGCTTAGCACATCATGAGAAATGCCAGGCTGAATGAGTCACAAGCTGGAATCAAGATAGGTGGGAGAAATATCAACAACCTCAGATATATGGATGATACCACTCTAACGGCAGAAAGTTAAGAGGAACTAAGGAACTAAAGAGCCTCTTGATGAGGGTGAAGGAGGACAGTGAAAGAGCTGGCTTAAAGTTAAATATTAAACTAAGAGCATGGCATCTGGCCCCATGACTTCATGGCAAATACAAGGGGGAAAGTGGAAGTAGTGACAGATACCTTCTTCTTGGACCCTAAGATCTTTGCAGATTGTGACTGGAGCAATGAAATCAGAAGACAGTTGCTTCTAAGCAGGGAAAAAAAAGTGAAGTCACTCAGTCATGTCCAACTCTTTGCTACTCCATGGACTATAGCTTACCAAGCTCCTCTATCCATGAGATTTTCCAGGAAAGGGTACCAGAGTGGGTTGCCATTTCCTTCTCCAGAGGATCTTCCCTGGAGATCGAACCCAGGGATCGAACCCAGGTCTTCTACATTGCAGTCAGATGCTTTACCGTCTGAGCCACCAGGGAAGCTATGTCAAACCTAGACAGTGTGTTGAAAGCACAGACATTACTCTGCCGGCAAAGGTCTGTATAGACAGGGCTGTAGATGACAAGTACAGGTCATCTATACTTGTGAGAGCTGGGCCGTAAGGAAGGCAGAGCACCAAAGAATTGATGCCTTCAAACTGTGGAAGAAATGATGCTAAAGAGTCCATTGGACAGCAAGAAGATCAAACCAGTCAATCTTAGGGGATATCAACCCTGAATACTCATTGTAAGGACTGAAACTGAAGCAGAAGCTTCAGTATCTTGGGCATGTGATGCTAATATCCAGCTCATTGAAAAAGTCCCTGATGCTGGGAAAGATTGAGGGCAGAAGGAGAAGAGGGCATCGGAATATGAGATGGCTGGATGGCATCACCAATACAGTGGACATGAACTTGGGCAAATTTCGGGAGATGGCAAGGTACAGGGAGGCCTGGCCTTTTGCCATTCGCAAAGAGTTGGACACAACTGGGTGACTGAACAGCAAAAATCTATATTATCCAAATCAGTCTGCACATTCAATATAATCCCTATTCAAATTGCAATGATACTTTTCCCAGATATAAAATTAGTTCAGTTCAGTCGCTCAGTCGTGTCCAACTCTCTGAGACCCCATGAATCACAGCACGCCAGGCCTCCCTGTCCATTACCAACTCCAGGAGTTCACTCAAACTCATGTCCATCGAGTTGGTGATGCCATCCAGCCATCTCATCCTCTGTCATCCCCTTTTCCTCCTGACCTCAATCCCTCCCAGCATCAGAGTCTTTTCCAATGAGTCAACTCTTCGCATGAGGTGGTCAAAGTACTGGAGTTTCAGCTTTAGGATCATTCCCCCCAAAGAACACCCAGGGTTGATCTCCTTTAGAATGGACTGGTTGGATCTCCTTGCAGTCCAAGGGACTCTCAAGAGTCTTCTCCAACACCACGTTCAAAAGCATCAATTCTTCGGCTCTCAGCTTTCTTCACAGTCCAACTCTCACATCCATACATGACCACTGGAAAAACCATAGCCTTGACTAGACAGACCTTTGCTGGCAAAGTAATGTCTCTGCTTTTCAATATGCTATCTAGGTTGGTCATAACTTTCCTTCCAAGGAGTAAGCGTCTTTTAATTTCATGGCTGCAATCACCATCTGCAGTGATTCAATCCTAAAATTTGAATGGACCCTGAATAGCCATGATAACCTTGAGAAAGAACAAAGTTGGAGACATCATGTGCCTGATTCCAGGACTAAGATAGACAAGATACAAATAAGCCATGAGCATTTGTGTCAGAATATAAGAAGATGTTCAAAGAATTTGGATATGTGCCTCATGGACACAAAACAGTTTGAAGGAGTCTTCCAACAGGAAATCTAGGACAATCTGAAAGTCATATGTAATGTTAATTAATGATTAAAACACCTTTTAGTGTACTAGGAAAATTTGAGTCCATATTCATATAAATACATGAAAATATTATTTTGAAGTGAATAAATATATTGATGGGTATATTAAAATAAGGTTATAAAAGATATATATACATAGTGAATATATTGAAAATATAACTAGGAAGGATATATATACATAAAACTTCTCCACAAATAATTATTAAGAGATAAGGAGAGAAAGAGATGTTAGAGTATAGACTTTAATCACCTAATCAAAATGACTTTTTGCAAAAAACGTAACAAGTTGGAATCGTGTGCTGTTAGGATGCAATGGAGCAGACAGACTCAGCAACACTTCTGTGATGCATTTAACAACATACATAACCTCAGTCTAAGTACTGGGAAACATTTCACAAACCTAAACTGAGGCACATTTTCCCAAATAATCAGCCTGAGACTATAAAACTTTTGAATGTCAGAAATGCCACAAAAAAGTGTAGTCAACTAAACTAAGGCAATAGGAGTACTAAAGGCAGTGGTTGGTTCTGAAGTGGATCTTTTTAATGTAGAGTGCCAGTACCGTGATGAAGGGGAAATTTGAACCTGATAAAAGAATTAGATGTTAACAACATATCTTTGTTTCCTGTTATTGAAGGTCTGTTTTAAGAGAATTCAGTTCTCTATATGAGTTATACATTAAAATTATTATTATTCAACTTGTTTAGGAAACAAAATTTGTTTCTCATGTCATTTCTCTAAGTATGAGTTTGTTACTAATTTAAACAAAAACCCATTAAACAGTGTACTAGAAATATAGAAATATCAAACTAGAGAGAATCTAGGGTTTATGTATTCTATATACTTCATGCTGAGCTGTTTTAATTTTGTTACCAAAATAAAAATAATTCTGACTTTTAATTAATTCAATCAAACATTGTGTTTATTCTTTCAGTTTTCTATATTATCCCTAGTATGTATCATTTTCTTAATAATTATTAGTTCTTACTATAATGATTATAATCTTGACAGTGTTGTAAATAATAAGCAAAGTAATAAACAGTAAGTTGTACTTAAATAGAGCCTTTTTGTCAACAAGCACTGTTTTGTTTAACATGTCCTCAATTATGCAATCTCATTAACATCCTCTACTTATTAGATATCTGTTATACTGAATTAGAATAGAAATGAGCTTATTCTTTTATTACTAATTGAATTAAAAATAAAGCACTCTCCATTTCTTGGCTATCTCTAATGAAGAAGTAAATAATTCACAGCATGTTATTGAAGAGTGTTACTTTGATAGTGATTTCATTCCTTTTAACTAAGAAATACAATTTAATTTTAGACGTTCCCATGGCATAAAGTTTTTTAGCAGTTGCAGCATAGATGAATTTAAACATACAACTTCACAGCCTAAATTTGAATGTCTTCAGAATCGAACAGTTCCAAAAGTGGTTCCCCAAGGAAGACAATCCATTTGCGGCAATGGAGTTCTGGAGCCACCTGAACAATGTGACTGTGGTTCCATGGAGGTTAGTGGAAAAGACTGATATTTGTTTTTGTGTTTGTCACGTAATCTCACAAATGTAGATGTGACATAAAGGGGGAAAACTTGAAAAAACAATTGTTCCATATAGTCAAACATCTAAGATGGGGGGCATGTGATAACTTGACTCATCCAGAATTTGAAGTTGAACAATTTAAGAATAGGGTAAATGCAGCCCAGGGTTGAATGAAGATTTTCCTTACTGTGTAAATATTACCCATCTTTCTGTATCATAAACATCAATTCCAACAGTAGTATAATTATCACCTAAATTATCCATGAATTCCTTTAAAGTGACTGATTTAAATCACTGAGTTATTAAATGTATGCTGTTGTTCACATCTTCATCTTCTAATTTCAGTCCTTGCATTGGGGGAACTTCATTTATTTTAGCTTGGTTTCACAAAATTGAATTAAAGAACAGAGACATCACTTTGCCCACAAAGAACCATGTAGTCAAAGCTGTGGGTTTTCCAGTAGTCATGTATGGATGTGAGAGTTGGACCATAAAGGCTGAATACCAAAGAATTTATACTCTTGAATTATAAAGTTGGAGAAGACTCTTGAGAGTCCTTTGAACTGCAAGGAGATCAAACCAGTCAATTCGAAAGAAAATCAACTCTGAATAGTCATTGGAAAGACTGATGCTAAAGCTGAAGTTCCAATACTTTGGCCAACTGATGCAAACAAATTGACTCACAATACCCTGATGCTGGGAAAGATTGAAGGCAGGAGGAGAGGGGGACAACAGAGGATAAGATGGTTGGATGGCAACACCAACTCACGGGATATGAGTTTGAGCAAGCTCTGGGAGATGGTGAAGGACAGGGAAGCCTGGCACACTGCAGTCCATGGGGTTGCAAAGAGTCGGACACGACTGAGCAACTGAACTGAACTGATAGGTTCATGGATTATAATAAATGCACCACCACATCTGTTACATTCCAGTGTCATGTTATTATTTTTGGTCAACTCTCATCTCTTATTTTGGAGTTGCTTTTTATGAATATTCTTGAGCATATAAACCACCTCAGTCAGTTCAGTCACTCAGTTGTGTCCGACCCTTTGAGACCCCATGGACTGCAGCATGCCAGGCTTCCCTGTCCATCATCAACTCCCGGAGTTTGCTGAGACTCATGCCTATCGAGTCAGTGATGCCATCCAACCATTTCATCCTCTGTTGTCCCCTTCTCTTCCGGACTTCAATCTTTCCCAGCATCAGGGTCTTTTCCAATGAGTCATTTCTTCGCATCAAGTAGCCAAAGTATTGCAGTTTCAGCTTCAGCATCAGTCCTTCCAATGAGTATTCAAGACTGATTTTCTTTAGGATGGACAGGTTGTATCTCTTTGCAGTCCAAGGGACTCTCAAGAGTCTTCTCCAACACCACAGTTCAAAAGCATCAATTCTTCTGCACTCAGCTTTCTTTATAATCCAACTCTTACATCCATATATGACTACCAGAAAAACCATAGTTTTAACTACACAGGCCTTTATCAGCAAAGTAATGTCTCTGCTTTTTAATATGCTGCCTAGGTTGATCAGAGCTTTTCTTCCAAGGAGCAAGAGTCTTTTAATTTCATGGCTGCTGTCACCATCTGCAATGATTTTGGAGCCCAAAACAGTAGTCTTTCACTGTTTCCATTGTTTCCCCATCTATTTGTCATCAAGTAATGGGACAAGATACCATGATCTTAATTTTCTGAATGTTGAGCTTTAAGCCAACTTTCTCACTCTCCTCTTTCACTTTCATCAAGAGGCTCTTTAGTTCTTCTTTGCTTTCTGCCATAAGGGTGGTGTTATCTGCATATTTGAGGTTATTGATATTTCTCCCGGCAATCTTGATTCCAGCTTGTGCTTCATCCAGCCCAGCGTTTCTCATGATGTACTCTGCATATAAGTTAAATAAGCAGGGTGACAGTATACAGCCTTAACGTACTCCTTTCCCAATTTTGAACCAGTCTGTTGTTCCATGGCTGGTTCTAAGTGTTGCCTCTTGAGCTGCATACAGATTTCTCAGGAGGCAGGTCATGTAGTCTAGTATTACCATCTCTTTCAGAATTTTCCACAGTTTGTTGTGATCCACACAGTCAAAGGCTTTAGCGTAGTCAATGAAGCAGAAGTAGATGTTTTTCTGGAGTTCTTGCTTTTCCTATGATCCAGTGGATGTTGGCAAATCTAGGTCTTTAGTCTAGATTTCCATTATACATTGAGTGCTGTCAAAATACACTGTCTACTGTAGCCTCTCTCTTTGATTCTAGATTTTCGATATTAGGCTATCACGTCACTAATTTTTGTTTTATTTTCCACACTATTAATATTTAGTGAGGGTTTAATATTCCATCTTCGCTAAATTCACTTGCTGTTTTTCATTGCCATGTTTATATTGTGAAGCATAACACAATTTTATTAATAATGAAACATGAAAAAGAAAAAATGATTATTATCTGATTCTTATAGATATTACAAGTGTTAAATAAGAATAGAATTTGGGATATACTTTAGTAATATGCCATTAGTGTAACTGCATTATGTTTCATTTTATAAAGGACAAGTATCCAGGTATAATAAAATATCTAATAAATTACTATTCTATAAGAATTTTAGCAGAACAGATATATTCCACTTATAGTTACATTTACAACATACTACTCAAAATACTTAATGTAAAATAAAAATACATATATGTAGATATATATTTATATATATAACAGAAACATTTTACACCTTCACATATTTACTGGGCTTAATGTGGAAGAAAATTTTATACAGAAGCTCTTGGAACAAATCACAAAAGAAAAGTGGCAATTTTCAGATTTCACAATATCACAGTAATAAAAATATTTTTAAAACCTGCCAAAATAGAAATAAGTTGTCATGACAAATTGCAAAACAATATAAAATATATAAGTGGCTAGGGGCTAATATTATTAATACAAAAGTGCTTAGAAATAAAGGAAATAAATAGAATATCTCAACAAAAAGGATGCATAAACATATGAAATAAACTAAATTGTGAAGATATGTGAAATTGAAACAGATATAAACACTTAGTTATTTGTGCCTATTCACTTTATTCATTTTAAAATATTACTTATCAATATTGTATTGGTTTAACCTCCAATTAAAATAAGTTTATATTAAAAATAAAATTAAAAATATATTACTTATCAGTCTTATATCACTCTTACACTAACTAAACTCTATAAAAAGAAGGAAATAAATGTGTATTATGAAAGAGCTCTTCAGATCAGATCAGATCAGATCAGTCGCTCAGTCGTGTCCGACTCTTTGCGACCCCATGAATCGCAGCACACCAGGCCTCCCGGTCCATCACCAACTCCCAGAGTTCACTCAGACTCATGTCCATCGAGTCAGTGATGCCATCCAGCCATCTCATCCTCTGTCGTCCCCTTCTCCTCTTGCCCCCAATCCCTCCCAGAATCAGGGTCTTTTCCAATGAGTCCACTCTTCACATGAGGTGGCCAAAGTACTGGACTTTCAGCTTTAGCATCATTCCTTCCAAAGAAATCCCAGGGCTGATCTCCTTCAGAATGGACTGGTTGGATCTCCTTGCAGTCCAAGGGACTCGCAAGAGTCTTCTCCAACACTACAGTTCAAAAGCATCAATTCTTCGGCGCTCAGCCTTCTTCACAGTCCAACTCTCACATCCATACATGACCACAGGAAAAACCATAGCCTTGACTAGACGAACCTTTGTTGGCAAAGTAATGTCTCTGCTTTTGAATATGCTATCTAGGTTGGTCATAACTTTCCTTCCAAGAGCTCTTAACACTTTTTAATTCTTTGAACTAATAACTTTTAGAATCAATCTTTAATATACAAGAGCTAAAAAGTGAAAAAAATTTCTTTGAAATGACACAACCACAATATGCTGTTGTTATTTGGAAACCTCTATTTTGTCACATCCAAAAACACTTATATAGTCACAGAACATCTTGAGGAGAATTGATAAGACAGATAAGTAGTTTCCTAGTGGCTCAGACGGTAAAGAATCTACCTGCAATGTGGGAGACCCAGTTTTGATCCTGGATTAAGAAGATCCCTTGGAGAAGGGACGGCTACCCATTCCAGTATTCTGGCCTGGAGAATTCCATGAACAGAGGAACCTCGCAAGGCTACAGCCCATGGAGTCACAAAGAGCTAGACACGACTGAGCAAGTAACGCACACATACACACACACACACAAATGAAAAAAAAAATCTCAAAATTTATTGTCCATATGTTTATGAACACAAAAAGATTGAAATAAATTGCATTACACTTTTTAAATATAAATTTATTTATTTTAATTGGAGGTTAATTACTTTACAATATTGTATTGGTTTTGCATTACATTTTTAACAGTCAAATCTTCAGCATAGAATCATGAATGATTTCATTACCACTTTTTTCTATATCAAAATACATTGTCTAGGTGAAGAGGTGCTAAAAATAGATACAGATATAAAAATTATACTGTGATGTAGAGACATGTCTTAAGATATTATGACAATAAGTAAAATGATTTAGTTCAAAATTATTTAACTTGATTGCCTTTGCTTTCAGAATTGTGAGCATACTAAATGCTGTAATCCTTTAAACTGTGTACTGATTGGAAATGCAGACTGTGGTTCTGGACCATGTTGTGGAAAAAAAACTTGTATGGTAAGTTTTCAGAATATTGCCTTATTTTCCTCCATGAAATTCTTGCTTTTGTGGGCTTTTTAGCTTTTTTTCACATAATTTTTACTCATCTTTCAAATATATTACTGTATGTTCTTGATTCATACACAGTTGATTTCAGAATTGAGAGGTCTTTAGATCTTTTCCAATCAACTATTTAGCCCTACCTCTAACCTTATTGCTTCAATCCCTACTCAGAAAACAACTTCAGGTAATTTGGGTGTTGTGAGTTCCTCTTGGTCATAATTGAATGTAGCTCCTCACAATCTACTTATGACAAAATTATGAGTAAGCCACCCCACACACACTTGAGATACAATATTTGAATAAACAGACAATTATACTAGTAACCCCTCACTTTGGAAGTAGCAGAAAAAAAGGAATTCATAGGGAATAGTCAGCAATATGTAGCATATCTAATACTGAAGATTAACTTTGTCAATCACTCACTGAATCCTTGACTTCCCTTGGGCAGTTTTCCCGTCAATTTTCCTTCATAGCCACCTCTGATAGGAGACTGGGTAAGATCTCTATTCTAGGGAGGGCTTCATTTTAGCAGCTCACCTTTTTGTGTGTCAAATTAGGAGGCTATGACACACGTGAATGCTGATTGATTAGAGGTTTTGTCGTCAGGTCTGTTTTTCCACTGCCAATGACAATCTCTCCCCACACCGTTTGACCCTGTTCTCTGCATGCTCTTTTTCACTCAGTGGGCTAGTTCTTAAAGCCAGTGTTCATTTGTTTCAAGGCACATTAATGTAGAGGCCAGGCTAGGGTTTCCACTTCTTAGCAGTAAACTGTTGTTCTTTCCTTCCCCAGAACTCTCATCTTTGTCTTTGTGTCCAAATCAGTGAGACTGAACAGTTGAATTTTCTAAACAGTCCATTTCCATCTGGACTCCCCAGGTGGTGCTAAAGAGCCTGCCTGCCAGGAGAATCCCATGGACAGAGGAGCCTGGCCCCTGCAATCCACAGGGTTACAAAGGGTTGGAGATGATTGAAGTGACTTAGTACACACCCACCATTGCCCTCAACCTACATCTAAAGGATAATTCTTTGCAACAGAGATAATTCCTGCATTTGGTCCAGTGAAAATTCATTGTATAAGTTTCTAGGGAGAGATTCAGGGTAACAGCAGTGAAATCTGTAAAGAAGTTCCAACTAAAACCTGTAACTCCAGCTATCACCTTTTGTTTTTAACATCCAGGACTGCATTTATTGGTCTGTAGAAGGTAGCCCTGGACAGCCTTTTCATTTTTCACACTTGAAGGCACCTGTGACTCAATTCTAGTTCTGGGAATATACCCACCACCACCATCTGCCCAGGACTTTCCTCCTCAATCTTGAGGCATGCTTCAATGTCCTATGTTAGTTCCCATTAAATTTCTTACATATTATAGCATAAAATCTAGCTTTTGCTGTCTTTTCAAGGGTTGCAGGTGCCTCTCATTACTGACCATAACCTTAAAAGGCTTTTTATTTTTTTATCTGTCTACTTTCCATCCTACTTTCCACTGACATGGTCTGAAATGTAATGCTTTGATCCAGCGTTTTGTTTTTTTTTTTTTCCTTATAAATTTTCAGTTTAGATGGACACAAGTCCAAGTGCAAAGATATGGAATACCAATACTTTAACGTGCTATTATCCGACACATAACAGGGACTAACATGTTTTAGCCAGTACCCAGACTTTCCTCTCTGAAGTTTTAAGAAGCTGTGTCTGGTACTGCACACCAGCAATTATCATGGGTCAGTTGTATCTTGATGATGAACAGACGAGCAAAGAATAAGAAACAAGCACTCAGGAAGCTTACATACGACATGAGTTCAGCATCATGCTCAAGTGAATCTGTTTCAAACAGGAGCAACAAGATTCTTGTGCTATACGTCAGTTGGATATCCTTGCTTTTCCTTGGCAGTTCTCAGACAAGCTTTTCCTGTGTGCAGTACTGATAGCTCAGTGCAGATCCTGGCTTTTCTAGTCTATACTATGTGGTATTTCAGAAGAGCAGAGGGATCCCCTCTTTCCCAAGAACACCTATGTCCAGCCCTGGCAGCAGCAGAAGCCCTGACCTACCATTACATTCTAAGTTAAATTTCCCACCACTGTGTCTAGGGAGAAGTGTTCTGATTGTCATCCTGAATCAGAAGCAGTTTCATAGTAGAAGTGGAGTTAGTCCTGAAAGGAAATTACTTGAAGGGCAAAAAGGACAAGGGTGTCCACTAAGAAACATTTTAGAAACCTGGAAAGACCAGCATCTGAGTTAGCTAAAATATTTCGGGAGTGCAATGGATTAGTCCCCAGGAATCAAAAGTTGAAAAACAGATATGCATAGTGTTATCTCAGATATTTTCTGTTTATCTTGAAGTGAATACTCAGGATAACCAAAGCATTGTAACTAAGAGAACATTCACTAGGGCCATTTTTAGATTGAAGTTCAAGTCACACAGTGAAAAGTTAGCCATTTTAAAGTGCATTTAGTGTGCTGAGTAGCATTCAGCGCATTCACAGTGTTGTGCAGCCACCGCCTTGACCTGGTTCCACAGTCGCTTCCTCACCCAAACAGGAGACCCCAACCCATGATGCACCTGCTCTCCTCTCTCCCTTCCCCTCAGTTCCTGGCAACCAGCACTGCATTCGGTCTCTAAGGATTTCCCTACTCTGGACATTTCATAGTACTAGAACCATACAGTGGGAAACCTTGTGTCTGGTTTCTTCACTAAATACAGTGTTTCCGAGTTTCAGTCACCTTGTACCATACATCAGTACTCCATTCCTTTATGTGGCTGAACACATTCCATTGTCCATACCACAGTTTGTTTACATATTAGGGGGCATTTGGGTTCTTTCCAAACTATTTCACCAGAACTTTTAAGCAGATTTATAGTTTAAATACTTACAAACATAACGGTAATGAAAATGATAGCTACAAATTCAATGCTGTTATTTAATTTTTTTACATTTGTTATACTACTTCAGGGAGAAGGCAATGGCACCCCACTCCAGTACTCTTGCCTGGAAAATCCCATGGACAGAGGAGCCTGGTGGGCTGCAGTCCATGGGGTTGCTAAGAGTCGGACATGACTGAGCGACTTCACTCTCACTTTTCACTTTCATGCATTGGAGAAGGAAATGGCAACCCACTCCAGTGTTCTTGCCTGGAGAATCCCAGGGACGGGAGCCTGGTGGGCTACCATCTCTGGGGTCGCACAGAGTCGGACACGACTGAAGCGACTTAGCAGCAGCAGCAGCATACTACTTCAAAGCAAATATGTGTTTTTCCTTTTCTCACAGATACTTGATAGAGGAACAGAGTGTAGGAGAAGCACTGATCCATGTGATTTTCCAGAATTTTGCAATGGGATATCTGAATTTTGTGTACCTGATATGAGAGCTGCCGACTTACAAACGTGCAATAATAAATCTTCCTATTGCTTTAGAGGAATATGCCAAGATAGAACAAAGCAGTGCATCACTTTGTTTGGAAAATGTAATAATTTATCTTTTCCTCTGAGCTTTATTTTTAAGCTATCTTTTTTCTAAAGTCAGTAAAACACCAAAATAAAAAGGACTGTTTGTTAAATCCAAATTCGAACATAAAATTGAAATCATTGTAACTTTGAACTACGTCAAGAGGTAAAACAGACCCAATAAGAACAGGAGAAAATGAATAGGATATTAGTCAAATTTGAGGTGGTTGGGAGAAAGTGAGTGGAATTTAGAATTGAAGATGAGAGAGTGCAGAAGACTGTAGGATTTCTCAATTATTTCTGCTCTAACATACCAGCTCTCCTGTTCTTAAGTGGGTAGTTTTCAGTAAGTGTTTCTTTTTCTTGTGTAGCCAATAGACAATACTGAAATTTGTAAGAGATGACATTGACGAGGCATTATTGTTTAGATATTTCAGTATTAATTTACCACAGTTTTAGTTTTTAATTTTTTAAAGATGAGTAATTGGAAATGTGTTTATGTTTTTAGATGCTAAAGAATCTAGTTATCAGTGTACAGAAGAAGTGAATTATCAAGACGATGATTTTGGAAACTGTCTAGGAAGAACTTGTTTTTTTCAGTATGTACTTAGAAATTTATACATTTTTCAAATGCCTGTGTGAGTGTCTGTGTGTTTGTATACTGCCAAGACTCACTTAATGCAAATGAAAGATTAACCTGGTTTATATAGATTAATTTATATGTTGCACTTTATTAGTTGGTGTACGTTCTGAATAGCTTTGGTGTTATGATCTCAGTAACACTTTGAATTATCCTCATATTTGGTACTGTTTTTTTATCTAATCTCTTGTGTCTCTAAGAGACCTGTGGGCATTAAGAGTTTTGTGTTTTGTTTTTTTTTTTTCCCTTTATTGATAGCCAACATCTTTGTGGAAAGTTAGTTTGCCACTGGACACATTCAGCTATAGTATCAAGGAATGACATTGATGTTCAATATACCTACCTTGGAGGCCACATATGTATGTCAGCAAATCTAAGAACCCGTAGATATCCAGACCCTACTGTTGCAGCTAATGGAAGCATGTGTGATGAAAATAAGGTAAATAAAATTTTTACTTGATTCTATACATGGTGTATGGATGTCTGTGTGTGTGTGTGTGTGTGTGTGTGTGTGTGTGAAAGAGGGAGAGAGAGAGAGAAAGAGCTTAAAATTTTTTAATTTGTAATTAATGGTATAAATTTTGGTTACTATATCATTGTAAAATTAAAAGGTCACTTTCTATTGGCTAAAGGAACCTTTACTTCACTATCTTTTTATTGTGAATTTTGCTATAGTTAGTTGAATTTGTTTTGTCACATTTGAGAATATAAACTTGTCGAGTAGGCAAGGATCTGGTCTGTGACAGTTTGTGTAATCAAAGAACAAAAAGTATCAAATAATACATGAAAAAAATGGGTCAGAACAAACTGAATAATGAGAAAAACAAGGAAAACAAAAAAAAAAAAGCCAACATTTAGCATTGCAGTATTTGACTAGAATTAGTCAAATTGCAGTATTTGACTAGAATTAAATGGAAATGAAACTAAAATATTTTCTCATTAGCCTACTCTCATAGTTCTTTCTTCAAAAACATACTTGTTTAAAATTGGACCTTCTACAAGATACAATAATAAAACAGAGTTTAAATTTTATGTATTTTTCTTAAGTACTTTGATAAACATAAATAATTTTTTAAAACAGTGCCAGTAAAAGCTAGTATATGAAAGTAAAAACGGAAACAATTATTTCACATTTTAATTAAAATAATTACATTAAAATACAGTATTTTAAAAAAGTGAATAGAGGAAATTGGAAGTGAATAGTAACCTTATCTCAGAATGGCAAAAGATAGTCTCACATAAATATAATGGCTTCCCTGGTAGCTCAGCTTGTAAAGAATCCGCCTACAATGCAGAAGACCCCAGTTCGATTCCTGGGTTGGGAAGATCCCCTAGAAAAGGGATAGGCTACCCATTCCAGTATTCTTGCCTGAAGAATTCCATGGACAGACGAGTCTAGAAGGCTACAGTTGACCCCTGGGCTGGAAAGATCCCCTGTAGAAGGGAACAGCTCTCCACTGCAGTATTCTTGCCTGAATAATTCCAGGGACAGAGGACTCTGGCAGGCTACAGTCCATGAAGCTGGCAAAGAGTTGGACAAGAGTGAGCAACTTTCACTTTCAATCACAAAGAAACATACTGATGCTGACTGCATTATGAAGTAATATGTCATCCCTCTAAGCATCATTTAAAACACAATGCAATCACGTTTACCATAAATATGGCAGAGTAAATATGTAAAATTATTAACTAATTTAATTATTCATTAAATACAAAAAAAGTAATGTAATGGTATAATAGTATAATGTGGTTTAACACACACAAGAAAATTAATTTGGGCTTTTCCCTTGATTTCTGGCCCTGAGCTCCTAAACCTTAGAATTTCCTGACAGGAATATTTGGTGGTATTCATAATGAGATTCATCCAAAGAAATCTGAATTTATGCTAATGAGGTAACAGGGTGGTGCCTCTTGATGCTTCAGAGTATGCTGGTCACCAGAAAGATGAATTGACTAATGGGGTGGAGCTTTAAGCTCCACTCACAGCATCAATAAAGGGAATGATATGGCTGGAAACTGGACTCTGTAAAAATTTTTGAATGATTAGACTCAAGATAGTTTGTAAGTTGGTGAACGCAATGTGTTGTAATGAGGATGTGCCTGGAGAGGACATGGAGACAATGACACTTCCTCTTGCCCAACAACATAACTTGACCTGTGCATCTCTTCCATTTGGATGTTCCTGAATTATATTCTTTCCCATAAATTAGTAAACATAAGTGAAGTCTTTCCCTGAGTTTTGTGAGCCAAATTAGCAAATTATCAAACCATAGAGGGAGCCATCAGTTCAGTACAGTTCAGTTCAGTTGCTCGGTCGTGTCCAACTCTTTGCGACCCCATGAATCACAGCACGCCAGGCCTCCATGTCCATCACCAACTCCCGGAGTTCACTCAGACTCACGTCCATCGAGTCAGTGATGCCATCCAGCCATCTCATCCTCTGTCGTCCCCTTCTCCTCCTGCCCCCAATCCCTCCCGGCATCAGAGTCATTTCCAATGAGTCAACTCTTCGCATGAGGGAGCCAAAGTACTGGAGTTTCAGCTTTAGCATTATTCCTTCCAAAGAAATCCCAGGGCTGATCTCCTTTAGAATGGACTGGTTGGATCTCCTTGAGTCCAAGGGACTCTCAAGAGTCTTCTCCAACACCACAGTTCAAAAGCATCAATTCTTCAGTGCTCAGCCTTCTTCACAGTCCAACTCTTACATCCATACATGACCACAGGAAAAACCATAGCCTTGACTAGATGGACCTTTGTTGGCAAAGTAATGTCTCTGCTTTTGAATATGGTATCTAGGTTGGACATAACTTTCCTTCCAAGGAGTAAGCATCTTTTAATTTCATGGCTATAGTCACCATCTGCAGTGATTTTGGAGCCCAAAAAAATAAAGTCTGACACTGTTTCCACTGTTTCCCCATCTATTTCCCATGAAGTGATGGGACCAGATGCCATGATCTTCATTTTCTGAACGTTGAGCTTTAAGCCAACTTTTTCACTCTCCACTTTCACTTTCATCAAGAGACCTTTTAGTTCCTCTTCACTTTCTGCCACAAGGATGGTGTCATCTGCATATCTGAGGTTATTGATATTTCTCCCGGCAATCTTGATTCCAGCTTGTGTTTCTTCCAGTCCAGCGTTTCTCATGATGTACTCTGCACATAAGTTAAATAAGCAGAGTGACAATATACAGCCTTGACGTACTCCCTTTCCTATTTGGAACCAGTCTGTTGTTCCATGTACAGTTCTAACTGTTGCTTCCTGACCTGCATACAGATTTCTCAAGAGGCAGGTCAGGTGGTCTGGTATTCCCATCTCTTTCAGAATTTCCCACAGTTTATTGTGATACACACAGTCAAAGGCTTTGGCATAGTCAATAAAGCAGAAATAGATGTTTTGCTGGAACTCTCTTGCTTTTTCGATGATCCAGAGCATGTTGGCAATTTGATCTCTGGTTCCTCTGCCTTTTCTAAAACCAGCTTGAACATCAGGAAGTTCACAGTTCACGTATTGCTGAACCCTGGCTTGGAGAATTCTGACCATTACTCTACTAGCATGTGAGATGAGTGCAACTGTGCGGTAGTTTGAGGATTCTTTGGCATTGCCTTTCTTTGGGATTGGAATGAAAACTGACCTTTTCCAGTCCTGTGGCCACTGCTGAGTTTTCCAAATTTGCTGGCATACTGAGTGCAGCACTTTCACAGCATCATCCTTCAGGATTTGAAATAGCTCAACTGGCATTCCATCACCTCCACTAGCTTTGTTCGTAGTGATGCTTTCTAAGGCCCACTTGACTTCACATTCCAGGATGTCTGGCTCTAGGTCAGTGATCACACCATCGTGATTATCTGGGTCGTGAAAATCTTTTTTGTACAGTTTTTCTGTGTATTCTTGCCACCTCTTCTTATATCTTCTGCTTCTGTTAGGTCCATACCATTTCTGTGCTTTATCGAGCCCATCTTTGCGTGAAATGTTCCCTTGGTATCTCTAATTTTCTTGAAGAGATCTCTAGTCTTTCCCATTCTGTTGTTTTCCTCTATCTCTTTGTGTTGATCGCTGAGGAAGGCTTTCTTCTCTCTCCTTGCTATTCTTTGGAACTCTGCATTCAGATGCTTATATCTTTCCTTTTCTCCTTTGCTTTTTGCTTCTCTTCTTTTCACAGCTATTTTTAAGGCCTCCCCAGACAGCCATTTTGCTTTTTTGCATTTCTTTTCCATGGGGATGGTCTCTGTCTCCTATACAATGTCACAAACTTCTGTCCATAGTTCATCAGGCACTCTATCTGATCTAGGCCCTTAAATCTCTTTCTCACTTCCACTGTATAATCATAAGGGATTTGATTTAGGTCATACCTGAATGGTCTAGTGGTTTTCCTTACTTTCTTCAATTTAAGTCTGAATTTAGTAATAAGGAGTACATGATCTGAGGCACAGTCAGCTCCTGGTCTTGTTTTTGTTGACTGTATAGAGCTTCTCCATCTTTGGCTGCAAAGAATATAATCAATCTGATTTCGGTGTTGAGCATCTGGTAATGTCCATGTCTAGAGTCTTCTCTTGTGTTGTTGGAAGAGGGTGTTTGTTATGACCAGTGCATTTTCTTGGCAAAACTCTATCAGTCTTTGCCATGCTTCATTCCATATTCCAAGGCCAAATTTGCCTGTTACTCCAGGTGTTTCTTGACTTCCTACTTTTGCATTCCAGTCCCCTATAATGAAAAGGACATCTTTTTTGGGTGTTAGTTCTAAAAGGTCTTGTAGGTCTTCATAGAACCGTTCAACTTCTGCTTCTTCAGCGTTACTGGTTGGGGCATAGACTTGGATTACTGTGATATTGAATGGTTCGCCTTGGAAATGAACAGAGATCATTCTGTCATTTTTGAGATTGCATCTAAGTACTGCATTTCGGACTCTTTTGTTGACCATGATGGCTACTCCATTTCTTCTGAGGGATTCCTGCCCACAGTAGTAGATATAATGGTCATCTGAGTTAAATTTACCTATTCCAGTCCATTTTAGTTCACTGATTCCTAGAATTTCGACATTCACTCTTGCCATCTCTTGTTTGACCACTTCCAATTTGCCTTGATTCATGGACCTGACATTCCAGGTTCCTATGCAATATTGCTCTATACAGCATCGGACCTTGCTTCTATCACCAGTCACATCCACAGCTGGGTATTGTTTTTGCTTTGGCTCCATCCCTTCATTCTTTCTGGAGTTATTTCTCCACTGACCTCCAGTAGCATATTGGGCACCTACTGACCTGGGGAATTCCTCTTTCAGTATCCTATCATTTTGCCTTTCCATACTGTTCATGGGGTTCTCAAGGCAAGAATACTGAAGTGGTTTGCCATTCCCTTCTCCAGTGGACCACATTCTGTCAGACCTCTCCACCATGACCCGCCCGTCTTGGGTGCCCCACGGGCATGGCTTGGTTTCATTGAATTAGATAAGGCTGTGGTCCTCGTGTGATTAGATTGACTAGGTTTATGTGAGTATGGTTTCAGTGTGTCTGCCCTCTGATGCCCCCTTGCAACACCTACTGTCTTACCTGGGTTTCTCTTACCTTGGGCATGGGGTATCTCTTCATGGCTGCTCCAGCAAAGTGCAGTCATTGCTCCTTACCTTGAAGGAGGGGTATCTCCTCACCACCGCCCTCCCTGACCTTCAACGTGGGATAGCTCCTCTAGGCCCTCCTGCGCCCGCGCAGCCACCACTCCATGGACGTGAGGTTTGTCCTCCCAGCCGCGGCCCCTGGCCTCAGGTGTGGGGTAGCTCCTCCTGGCCACCGCCCCTGACCTCGGACGCGGGGTAGCTCCTCCTGGCCGCGGCTCCTGACCTCAGACGTGGGGTAGCTCCTCCCGGTCGTTCCTGAGCCATCGCAGCCTGGCACTTTCACCCACTGCCCCTGACCTCGGACGTGGGGTAACTCCTCCTGGCCACTGCCCTTCCGGCATGGGGTCCTCCAGGCTTCTGCCCCTGACCTCGGATGTGGGGTAGCTCTTCTCGGCTGCGATTCAGTGCGCCGGTCGCAGCCACCTGCGCTTTTCTTCTAATATATAGCCAGTTGGTCAGAAGGATAAAGACATGAATCTGGTGTCTGAAAGGGGAAGAGTCTTGTCGGACTGAGCCTTTTAACTTGTGGAATTTGATTCTAACTGCAGATAGATAATGTCAGAATGAGTTGAATTGAATTCTTGGACACTTGGTTGGTATCAGAGTCATAGGTATCAGGTATCATAGTGGGTATACCCCCACTATGTGTGTGTGTATATGTACTTATATATCAGAGGAGGTGATGGCACCCCATTCCAGTACTCTTTCCTGGAAAATCCATGGACAGAGGAGCCTGGTAAGCTGCAGTCCATGGGGTCGCTAAGAGTCAGGCACGACTGAGCGACTTCACTTTCACGCATTGGAGAAGGAAATGGCAACCCACTCCAGTGTTCTTGCCTGGAGAATCCCAGGGATGGAAGAGCCTAGTGGGCTGCCATCTATGGGGTCACACAGAGTCGGACACAACTGAAGCGACTTAGCAGCATATATATGTATATATATATATATGCACATCTATGTGTACCACAATATATATGTACATGTGCACACACATGTACCCCAGTGTGTATATACATGTGTACACACACATATCCCAGTATGCATGTTCATGTGCACACACACACATATCTGAGTATATATGTACCTGTACACACACACACACACGTACCCCAGTATATATGTACATGTGCACACACACATCCCCCAGTGTATATATACACATGTGTAGACACACATATCCCAGTATGCATGTACATGTGCACACACACACATCCCAGTATATATGTACCTGTGCACACACACACACACACACCCCAGTATATATATACATGTGTACACACACATGTCCCAGTATATATGTACCTGTGCACACACACACACACACACACACCCCAGTATATATGTACATGGGCACACACACATACCCCAGTGTATATATACACATGTGTAGACACACATATCCCAGTATGCATGTACATGTGCACACACACACACCCCAGTATATATATACATGTGTACACACACATATCCCAGTATATATGTACCTGGACACACACACGCACAGGACTGAGTGACTGAACTGAACACATCCTACATGACTACTGGAAAAGCCATAGCTTTGACTAGACGGACCTTTGTCCATATATTTACTTGTCAATAGTGATAGAAAATAACGAATGTTTCTAGACTTCATCATCTGTTGGATATTCTCAGATAACTTGAGAAAAGTGGGCAGACAATCTTAGAACATGTCCCCCAGAGTATTCAAATTAAATTAAAATTTTGATAGAGGAATATTAACATGCAGTCTACATCAAAATCAGGTTAAATAAATAACTAAAACACAAATTTGTATTTAGTGAGCATTTGCTATGTCCCAAACTATTTTTGTTCCTTTATGTGTAATAAATTATTTCATCCTTATAACCTATGACTTAGGTATAATTTCTATTTCAAATTCAAAGATAGATAAACTGAGGTATGAAGGAGAACATTGCTTTTGTAAAAGACAAGAGATACTGTTATTAAAGTTAGAAGAATGTAAAAATGACTGGTTGAAGCACTGGTATTGAGCATTGATCAGTGGGCTCTATGATTAAAGTAGTTCTTGCACTGAATACTGGTTCTGTCAGTCAGTGGTGACATGCCCTAAAAAGTGTACATTTAATTCTCATCAAATATAAAATGTGGATAAAAATATCTCTCTCTCAAGGTCTATGTGAGCATATATATAAAAATGCATAGAAAGTGCAAAGGCCCATTTCAAATGCTCATTAAAATTTGGCTTGTTTTGTTTTTATACCAGCTATAATTTTTAGCTTCATAATATCTATGCCTTGTAGAAAAGACATAGAAAAGTTCTATGTTTTCAGGTGTATCAAGAATGTTGTCTACTTTTATTGAGGAGACAAACTAGAGAAAATCTCTATGGCACTTGAGAAGCACTGAATGGACATTTCTTGTATTTTATTTTTAAAATCCTTTTCCACATTAAAATAAAAAACCTCCTGTAACATACCAAATTACAATACTTTAATAATTTTCATTGGCTATTAGTAAACTCACAAGCCTCCTCCTTCAATGGAAGCAATCTCTTATTGTGAAAACTTGATGTTTGACTTCAAGTTTTTTATTAGAATGAGTAGATGTTATGAAATTCAAGTTCATCCTAAGTATATATCATATTGTGTATCTAATTTCTTATAATAAGTACAGTCAATGAATTCCTGACTTTAAAGTTGTTGGTTGTTTCATCATTTTAGTTTTGTGACAATGGAGCTTGCAGGGCAATCCATCAATATACACAGTATCAGGATTGTGACCCACTTACCAAATGCAAAGGACATGGGGTATGTAATTGTTACTCTATTTTATGTATAGTTTTAAAATACATATCATAACATCCCACAAGATAATAATAAGCTTCAGATTAATGGATGTGGAAATTTCTTTGGAGAATTTCAGTTAAATGTAGAAACCAAATTTCATTATTTATACATGTGTGCATGTTCTAGGTATTCTATCAGATAACTGCACACTTCATGAGCTAAAAACTTTTAAACTTTGTACAAAATTGCAATATGAAACATAAGCTATTACAATGTTGGATAGAGACTGCATACTTTTGGAAATAGATATATTTAGTGTTACATGTATATCAGTTCAGTTCAGATCAGTCACTCAGTCATGTCCGACTCTTTGTGACCCCATGCATCGCAGCACGCCAGGCCTCCCTGTCCATCACCAACTCCTGGAGTTCACTCAAACTCATGCCCATCGAGTCAGTGATGCCATCCAACCATCTCATCCTCTGTCATCCCCTTCTCCTCCTGCCCCCAATCCCTCCCGGCATCAGAGTCTTTTCCAATGAGTCAACTCTTTGCATGAGGTGGCCAAAGTACTGGAGTTTCAGCTTTAGCATCAGTCCTTCCAAAGAAATCCCAGGGCGATCGCCTTCAGAATGGACTGGTTGGATCTCCTTGCAGTCCAAGGGACTCTCAAGAGTCTTCTCCAACACCACAGTTCAAAAGCATCAATCCTTCGGCACTCAGCTTTCTTGACAGTCCAACTCTCACATCCATACATGACCACTGGAAAAACCATAGCCTTGACTAGACGAACCTTTGTTGGCAAAGTAATGTCTCTGCTTTTCAATATGCTATCTAGGTTGGTCATAACTTTTCTTCCAAGGAGTAAGCGTCTTTTAATTTCATGGCTGCAGTCACCAACTGCAGTGATTTTGGAGCCCCAAAAAATAAAGTCTGACACTGTTTCCCCATCTATTTCCCATGAAATGATGGGACCAGATGCCATGATCTTCGTTTTCTGAATGTTGAGTTTTAAGCCAACTTTTTACTCTCCTCTTTCACTTTCATCAAGAGGCTTTTTAGTTCCTCTTCACTTTCTGCCATAAAGGTGTGTCATCTGCATATCTGAGGTTATTGATAGTTAGTATCTCCCATTATCTTGATGCTTCATATTTTCTATAGTAACCCTGGAAAAATTGACCTGTGTGTCTTGTATCAAAATTTACTTCCTATTTACACATCCTGTTTAATTTCAATTTAATTTTGCCTGAATTTATCCCTAGATTCCTTATCTGCTTCTGACCCATCTTTTGATTTATCCATAAAATCATATTTATAAATATATTCTAGCCTTCCTGTGCTGTGCTGCGCTTAGTCGCCATCATGTCCGACTCTTTGCGACCCCATGGATCATAGCCTGCCAGGCTCCTCTGTCCTTGGGGCTTATCCAGGCAAAAATACTGGAGTGAGTTGCCATGCCCTCCTCCAGGGCATCTTCCCAACCCAGGGATTGAACCCAGGTCTGCCGTGTTGCAGGCTGAATTCTTTACTGTCTCAGCTACCAGGGAAGCCCAAGAATATTGGAGTGGGTAGCCTATCCCTTCTCCAGGGGATCCTCCCAACCCAAAAATTGAACCAGGATCTCCTGCATTGCAGGTGGATTCTTTACCAGCTGAGCTACCAGGGAAGCCGCCTAGCCTTCCTATTTTCTAGCAAAATCAATTTTTCTTACTGTACCTGAATAAGTAAGCTCCACCCTTTAGTTTTCTCCCCGTGTTTCATAAAAGTTGACTCTTACAACAGTTTTATAAATATCTGGCACAATTCATAATAAATTTCAACTCCTGCTATAATTTTTAGCTTTATAATTTCTATGCCTTTTTAAAAGAGACAGTTCTATATTTTCAGGTGTATCAAGAATGTTGTCTACTTTTATTGAAGAGATAAATTAGAGAAACCCTCTGCAACATTTAAAAAGCATTGAATGGACATTTCTTGCATTGCATTTTATCTTTATACTTATTTTCCACATTAAAGTAAAAACAGCCTGTAACATACCAAATTGCATTACTTTAATCATTTGCTTTGGCTCACAATCAATACTAATCCACTTAAATTTTATATGACATATAAAATGGTCTTCTTTTTTTGGTTTCATTCCAGATTTGCAATACTCGCTTACATTGTCACTGTGATGTTGGATATGTGCCCCCAGATTGTGAGGAAATAGCCTTATCACCAGGAGGAAGTATCGATGATGGATTTTGGAATTTAGAAATTGATGAATGTTAGTAATTAAATCACTGCTCCAACAGAGCCTTCTGTATCCTTAAAGCCCCACTGTCTATGTGGCTATTAAGCACTGGACATATGGAGAATGCAATTAAGGAACTAACATTTTCACTTTATTTTACCTAATTAAATGTAAACTGTCACTTTGTAGTGCTATTATAAATAGCACAGCTATAGATTATGTTGTCAATCAAAATTTTGTATGTGCTTTTTTAATTCAAATCTAGCCATGAACATTTTAATGTGTCATCTTAATTTTAACCATGGTTTCCCAAATTTTTTGATTTATACAGCAGTTTTCTAGATTTGTTGCTGTTCAGTCACTAAGTCACATTTGACTCTTAGGCGATCCCATGAACTGCATCACTGCCAGGCTTCCCTGTCCTTCACTATCTCCTAGAGTTTGCTCACATTCATGTCCACTGAGTCAGTAATCCAACCATCTCATCTTTTGTCTCCCCCTTCTCCTTTTGCCTTCAATCTTTCCCAGCTTGAGTCAGACATCCAACCATCTCATCTTTTGTCTCCCCCTTCTCCTTTTGCCTTCAATGTTTCCCAGCTTGAGTAGGCTCTTCACATCAGGTGGCCAAAGTATTGAAACTTCAGCATCAGTCCTTCCAGTGAATATTCAGGGTTGATTTCCTTTAGGATTGACTGGTTTGATCTCCTTGCTGTACAAGGGACTCTCAAGAGTCTCCTCCAGCACCACAACTCGAAAGCATCAATTCTTCAGCACTCAGCCATCTTTATGGTCCAACTCTCATATCCGTACATGACAACTGGAAAAACAATTGTCTTGACTAGATGTACCTTTGTCAGCAAATTGATGTCTCTGCTTTTTATTTTTTTTTTTAGCTTTTTTAAAAAATTTTTTAACTTTACAATATTGTATTGGTTTTGCCACATATCAACATGAATCTGCCACAGGTATACACGTGTTCCCCATCCTGAACCCTCCTCCTTCTTCCCTCCCCATACCATCCCTCTGGGTCGTCCCAGTGCACCAGCCCCAAGCATTCAGTATCATGCATCGAACCTGGACTGGCAACTCGCTTCATATATGATATTATACATGTTTCAATGCCATTCTCCCAAATCATCCCACCCTCTCCCTGCTGTCTCTGCTTTTTAATACCCTGTCTAGGTGTGTCATAACTTTCCTTTCAAGGATCAAGTACCTTTTAATTTCATGGCTGCCTTTACCATCCCCAGTGATTTTGGAGCCCAAAGAAAGAAAATCTGACACTGCTACCACTTTTTCCCCTTCTGTTTGGCATGAAGTGATAGGACCAGATGCCATGATCTTTGTTTTCTGAGTGTTATGCTTTAAGCCAGTTTTTTCACTCTCCTCTTTCACTCTCATCAAGAGGCTCTTTAGTTCCTCTTCACTTTCTGCTGTTGGAGTGGTATCATCTGCATAGGTGAGCTTGTTGATATTTCTCCCAGCGAAAGAGATTCTTGATTCCAACTTGTGATTCATCCAGCCCAGCATTTTGCATGATGTACTCTGCATATACGTTAAAAGTTGTTTTTTGTTTGTTTGTTTGTTTTAATGTTGCAAGGTATTTAAAATGTCTTGCTACATATGGGAAAATAAAATTTGGATTCATATACAAAAGTTTTTGAAAACCAGATGCTTTTTAATTTATTTTTTAATTGGAGTATAATTGCTTTCCAATGTTGTGTTAGTTTCTGCTGTACAACAATATGAGTCAGCTATAAGTATACATATATCCCTTCCCTCTTGAGCTTCCCTCTCATCTCCACCCCTGTAGGTCATCACAGAGGCCCGAGCTGAGCTCTCTGTGATATACAGCAGCTTGGTAAATTACTTTGAATCAACATATAATTGGACTGTACCTGTGTTTCAGTGGCACAGATTCTCTTGTCATCTTGAGAGGGCATTAAATTTGTTTACACTTAATATCATGAGGTAGTGCATAGGCAAAGAATCTACCTGCCAATGCAGGAGATGCAAGAGATCTGGGTTCAATCCATGAGAGGGGAAGATCCACTGAGAAGGGAATGGCAACCCACTCCAGTATTCTTGCCTGAAAAATTCAATGGACAAAAGAACCTGGCAGGCTACAGTCCATGGGGTCACAAAGATTTAGACAATTGAGTATGTCCACGAATATACACAATATCATCATAATTGGTTTGGTGGTAATTCTGATTGCTTGATTTATATTTTTTTAATTTTAATTTTCTGGTTTATTCCTTTTGATTATTTGGACCAATAGATTTACTTTTCTAGTTTTATCCAATATCTTTGTAACACCAAGAGGAATATCAACTTTTTAAATTAATGCAATCAAAATTAAAACAATATCACTTTATATCATTTGTTATGTAAATTTAACCTCACCTACTATTACTGTTTCTTTTTAATTAGCCTCAGTTCTATCTGTAATTTTCACTAAATAATTTTTAAAACAATTCTTTTTTTTTTGGTCTTAAATACTAGTCTTTATTTTTACACAAAGCAGTGTAAAATGAGGCCATTCCCCAAAGGGTGACTTGGAACTAAAAAATCCACACTGAGAGCGAGAGTGTTAGTGTTAGTTGCTAAGTCGTGTCTGACTTTTTGCAACCCCATAGAGCCTGCCAGGCTCCTGTGTCCATGAGATTTCCCAGGCAAGAATATTGGAGTGGGTAGCCATTCCTTTCTCCCAGGGAGCTTTTTTTTTTTTTTTGCTCCTTTTTTTAAATAGAGGAATCTGTTAGATCTGTTAGGTAATATCAACCTAATATATTCTAAGTAGCAGTGCAGTATGATAGGAATATGATAGTATGATAGAATGAAATACATTAGAATGTAACACATAAACATTAAATATACATATAAAGATTAAATTATATATATTTAAAAGAAATATTTTGGGGTATAGTCACAGAAGTTTGGAAAGCTCTTTTAAGTTTGAATTTATTTATTCTATGATTATATTATTTGAATTCCAAATTTTTATAATTCAAATTACTGAAATGTATCATTTTTTAAAAGTTAAAAGATATTGTTATGTCTTCAGCTAAAACTGCATACTTGATAAAACGACGTCGTGCCTCTCAAAAAAATAACCTGATGATCAGTTTCTACGTACTCTTACCTTTCTTCATTTTAACTGCTATCATTGCTCTTAAATGGAATAAAATGAAGATATTTTGGAACAAAGAGGGAACAATAAGTGGGGGGTAAGTAAACACATTGCTTTTTATATTTAATATTTGAAAGGCTTTATGAGAAAATTCAAATGTTATTCAGAATATTATAAATAGGGACTCGTATGGATTGGCTTAATGCTTGTGTTTGTGTGTGTGTGTGTGTGTGTGTGTGTGTGTTCTTAGTCTCTCAGTCGTGTCAGATTCTTTGTGAATCCATTGACTGTAGCCCGCCAGGCTCCTCTTTCCATGGGGATTCTCCTGGCAGGAATACTGGAGTGATTTGCCATGCCGTCCTCCAGGGGATCTTCCCAACCCAGCGAATTGAACAGGCATCTCCAGCACCAAGGGCTTCCCTTGTGACTCAGCTTGTAAAGAATCTGCCTGCAATGCTGGAGACCTGGATTTGATCCCTGGGTTGGGAAGACTCCCTGGAGAAGGGAAAGGCTACCCACGCTAGTACTCTGGCCTGGAAAATTCCATGAACTCTCTCAAAGAGTCGGACATGACTGAGCGACTTTCACTTTCACTCCTGCACTGCAGGCAGATTCTTTACCATTTGAGCCACCAAATGGTGGCTTATAAGTCACTGATAATGCTTATAATTCTACCAAATGTTTACAAATATACCAGATTTTTTTTTTATAACTTTAGGCACGTGGGTATCCTTCATGCCCATATAGGCCCAGGAACAACTGAATTTACTCAGTTAATTCTCAGTATCTTTCTAGTAGAAAGTCATGTTGGCTATAATTGCTTTAGACGGTTCTGTATACTTCCTAAACAACCCCATTTTCCTTGTCTTGACATTTGGTGGTGCCAAGAAGCCAGAATATACTGGAAGGTAAAAGAGTTCCAGAAAAACATCTATTTCTGCTTTACTGACTATGCCAAAGCCTTTGACTGTATGGATCACAATAAACTGTGGAAAATTCTGAAAGAGATGGGAATACCAAGACCACCTGACCTACCTCTTGAGAAACCTGTATGCAAGTCAGGAAGCAACAGTTAGAACTGGACATGGAACAACAGACTGATTCCTAATAGGAATAGGAGTACATCAAGGTTGTATATTGTCACCCTCCTTATTTAACTTATATGCAGAGTACATCATGAGAAATGCTGGGCTGGAGGAAGCACAAGCTGGAATCAAGATTGCCGGGAGAAATATCCAAAACCTCAGTTATGCAGAGGACACCATCCTTATGGCAGAAAGTGAGAAAGAACTAAAGAGCCTCTTGATAAGAGTGAAAGAGGAGAGTGAAAAAGTTGGCTTAAAGCTCAACATTCAGAAAATGAAGATCATGGCATCTGGTCCCATCACTTCATGGGAAATAGATGGGGAAACAGTGGCTGACTTTATTTTGGGGGGGCAGGGGCAGAGGCACTCCAAAATCACTGCAGATGGTGATTGCAGCCATGAAATTAAAAGACGCTTACTTCTTGGAAGGAACGTTATGTATGACCAAGCTAGACAGCATATTGAAAAGCAGAGACATTACTTTGTCAACAAAGGTCCATCTAGTCAAGGCCATGATTTTTCCAGTAGTCATGTATGGATATGAGAGTTGGACTATAACAAAAGCTGAGCACCAAAGAATTGATGCTTTTGAACTGTGGTGTCGGAGAAGACTCTTGAGAGTTCCTTGGACTGCAAGGAGATCCAATCAGTCCATCCTAAAGGAGATCAGTCCTGGGTGTTCATTGGAAGGACTGATGTTGAAGCTGAAACTCCAATACCCTGGCCACTTAATGTGAAGAGCTAACTCATTTGAAAAGACCTTGATGCTGGGAAAGACTGGGGGCAGGAGGAGAAGGGGACAACAGGGGATGGGATGGTTGGATGGCATCACCAACTCAATGGACATGAGTTTGAGTAAACCCTGGGAATTGATGATGGACAGGGAGGACTGGCGTGCTGCAGTTCATGGGGTCACAAAGATTCTGACACAACTGAGTGGCTGGACTGAACTGAATGATGAATAGAGACGGGGCAGCACAGAATATGGGGCCAGAGACAATAAACAGAGATGGGTCAGCATAGAATATATGGGGCCAGTGATGTGAATTGGAATTGGTGATGGACAGGGAAGCCTGGCGTGCTATAGTCCATGGGGTTGCAAAGATTCGGACATGACTGAGCAGCTGAACTAAACTGAATGATGATGAGTAGAGATGGGGCAGTATAGAATATGGGGAAGGTGAGAAAATGTAAGATCACAAAGAGCGAGGGAAAGCACATATGAAGGACATGGCCTATGTTACACGAAATTAATATTGCTCCTGTGTTTCTGAAATTAGAGTTAAGGTACTTGCTCAGTTTTTCATTTTTTTAGAATGGAATTTAATTACTTCTTTTTTTAAAATGAGGTATAATCACCTTATATATTAGTTTCATGTGTATCATACTTTGTATATAATGTAAAATGATCATAGTCTAGTTAACATTTGTTACATAGTTGCAAATTTTTTGTTTTCCTCCTGATGAGGTCTTTTAAGATCTACTCTTTTAGAAAGTTTCATATATGCCGTTAGTTATTGTTGACTATAGTCAGCATGCTGTCCATTACATCCCCATGACATTTATTTTTTTGTATAGAAGTTGTACCTTTTGAACTTACTTACCCGTTTTTCTCATCACCAGTCCAACGCATTACCTATGGCAACCACCAATTTGTTCTCTGTATCTATGAGGTTTTTGTTTGTTTGTTTTGGTTTTTTCGATCTACATATAAATGGGATCATACATTGTCTTTCTCTGTCTGACCTTATTTCACATTCATACAGCTTTTTCTTTACTGTAGCACAAATATTGTTCACAATTTGCTTAGTAAATATTTAGGAAGATGAGAATGCAGAAGTAAGTGTAAAGATTGGGTCTCGTTTCTTCATTGTAAAGTAAATCATTTTTGTTTCTCATATGTTTATCAGAGATAAAATGATATAAAATTTCTATCAGCACCTCTGCTTACCAAGTAAGTTAATCTTAGTTATGAACAAGTTAGCAGCAACCAGTAAATTCAAGGCAGTATTCTGCATGATTCATATGGACATTTATATAATCATTCAATTGTTATAAATTGATTTAATTGAATGATATTTGGCATAAGTCTTCCTGGGCTCTTATTTAAGACACGTTCAAAAAATCTGAATAGTTGCAAAGCTGAAACTGACTTCTGGAAGAAATGGTATACTTAGATATCACTGACCATAAATAACAAAATCTGCCTAAGTTTTAAGAGCATCAGTCAATTGTTTCAGGGCTACAAGGGCAAGAAATGATGTAGAGCTGAAACACAAAAGGGTAGTAAGGAACTGGATGGTTGTGAACTTGGTCATTCTCTCCATCACCCAAAGGCTTTTATGATTGACATAATCTCTTTTTGTCTATGTTCATTCTTTCCAAAAGAACTGTTCTGCTTACAGATGGCCCAGAGTACCTCTCTCAACCATTCTAGTTTCATTTTCAAGTAAAAATCCTAAAAATCTCTCAAAACCAGCATCTGTTAGTTAAGAGACATCAACAGACAGAAAGAAATAGCTGTGCAAGTGTATATAGTTTCAACAAGTGTCCTTTCAGAATTTATAATCCCAAATTGGATGTTCAAACCTGATTTTTACCATCTGTAGCCAAAGAACTGTAGCCATTACAAGGAAACTTTACACCATAATATTACTCTTCAACAAGAACTGAGTGTGTATAGGAGCCAAAGGCAAAATGGAGGCTGTCTGAATACCACAAAGTGTAAACAGACATAAGTGAAAGAGAGGCCTCATTAAGGAGCTCATTAACAGAAGTGAGATAACTATTCACATAGTTATTTGATAGAAATAATCGAAGCCATGATAATTTAAGAATTCATGTGTAAATTGTCTTTAACTTTGGAGGAGCATTATCATAGATATTTTAATATTTCATCCTGTCTTCCATGTAGATAACATAGAGAAAAGTAATAGATGGATTTAAGTTTGAAATTTTTAAAATGCTTAACATATTTAGTTTTTAACTTTTTATTTTATGTTGAAGTATAGCAGATTAACAATGTTGTAATAGTTTCAGCTAGACAGCAAAGGGACTCGGCGGTACATATGCATGTATACTCCCCCAAACTTCCCTCCCATCCAGGCTGCCACATAACATTGAGCAGAGCTCAATATGCTATACAGTAGGACCTAATTGGTTATCCATATAAAATATAGCCGTGTGTACATATCCATCCCAAACTCACTGTCTAGGCTTTCCCCTCATCCTTACCCCCTGGAAACCATAAGTTCACTCTCTAAGTCTGTAAGTCTGTTTCTGTTTGTAAACAAGTTCATTTAGATACTGAACTTAAAGGATGTCATACAATATTTTTCCTTCTCTGTCTGACTTACTTCACATAATATGACAATCTCTAGGTCCATCCAAAATGCAGCAAATTGCTTTATTTCTTTCTTTTTGATGGCTGAGTAAAATATTCCATTGTATATATCTGTTGATGGATATTTAGGTTGTATCCATATCTTTGTTGTTATAAATAGTGCTACAAAAAAAAAATCTGCAAATCAATCAGTGTGATGTACCACATTAACAAAGTGAAGAATAAAAGCCATATGCTCATCTCAATATATGCCACAAAAGCTTTTGACAAATTCAACACCATTTATGATAAAAATTCTCCAGAAAGTGGGGATAGAGGGAACATATCTCAAAATAATAAAGGCCATATATGACAAACCTACAGCTAACATCATACTCAATGGTTAAAAGCTGAAAGCCTTTTCTCTTAAGATCAGGAAGAAGACAAGGATGTCCACTGTCACCACTTTTATTCAACAGCTTTGGAAGTTCTAGCTGTGGCAATCAGAGAAGAAACAGAAATAAAGGGAATCCTAATTGGAAAGCAAGAAGTTAAACTGTCACTGTTTGCAGATGACCTGATACTCTACATAGATCTTAAAGATGCCACCAGAAAACTAGTAGAGTTCATCAATGAATTTGTTAAAGTTGCAAGTTATAAAATTAATACACAGAAATCTCTTGCATTTATAAGATCAGAAAGAAAAATTCAAGAAGCAATTTCATTTACTATCACATCACAAAAATAAAATACCTAAGAATAAACCTATGTAAGGAGACAAATGACCTGTACTTAAACTATAAAATTGAACAAAAGAGAAACAGATGTAAAGACATACGATGTTTATGAATTGGAAAAGTCAATATTGTCAAAATGAATATACTACCTAAGGCTGGAATCAAGATTGCTGGGAGAAATATCAATAACCTCAGATATGCAGATGACACCACCCTTATGGCACAAAGTGAAGAGGAACTCAAAAGCCTCTTGATGAAAGTGAAAGTGGAGAGTGAAAAAGTTGGCTTAAAGCTCAACATTCAGAAAACTAAGATCATGGCATCCGGTCCCATCACTTCATGGGAAATAGATGGGGAAACAGTGTCAGACTTTATCTGAGACTCCAAAATCACTGCAGATGGTGACTGCAGCCATGAAATTAAAAGACGCTTACTCCTTGGAAGGAAAGTTATGACCAACCTAGACAGCATATTCAAAAGCAGAGACATTACTTTGCCAACAAAGGTCCGTCTAGTCAAGGCTATGGTTTTTCTTGTGGTCATGTACGGATGTGGGAGTTGGACTGTGAAGAAGGCTGAGCACTGAAGAATTGATGCTTTTGAACTGTGGTGTTGGAGAAGACTCTTGAGAGTCCCTTGGACTGCAAAGAGATCCAACCAGTCCATTCTTAAGGAGATCAGCCCTGGGATTTCTTTGGAGGGAATGATGCTGAAGCTGAAACTCCAGTACTTTGGCCACCTCATGCAAAGAGCTGACTCATTGGAAATGACTCTGATGCTGGGAGGGATTGGGGGCAGGAGGAGAAGGGGATGACAGAGGATGAGACGGCTGGATGGTATCACTGACTCGATGGACTTGAGTCTGAGTGAACTCTGGGAGTTTGTGATGGACAGGGAGGCCTGGCGTGCTGCGATTCATGGGGTGGCAAAGAGTCGGACACGACTGAGCGACTGAACTAAACTGAAGGCAATCTATAGATTCTGTACAATCTCTATCAAATTTTCTGTGGCATTTTTCACAGAGCTAGAACAAGAAAACCTTAAAATTTGTATGGAGACACAAAGACCCCAAATAGCCAAAGCAATCTTGAGAAAGAAAAATGGAGCTGGAGAAATCAGCCTTCCTGACTTCAGATTATACTACAAAGCTATAGTCAGCAAAACAGTATGGTACTGGCACAAAAACAGAAATACAGATCAGTGGAACAGGATACAAAGCCTTGAAATAAACCCATGCACCTATGGTCAAGTAATCTACAACAAAAGAAGCAAGAATATACAATGGAGAAAAGACAGTCTCTTCAACTAATGGTGCTAGGAGAACTGGGAAGCTGCAAGTAAAAAAGAAAAAAAAAAAAGAATTTAGATAATTATTTAAATCATCCACAAAAATGAATTTAACATATTTAAAAGTTAGGCTACCATTGGTAAATATACCCCAGTAGGATATATGATCCCTGAATGGGATATAGGATGAAAAGTGGATATTGGTACATATTAACTGAGTAATTAGTAAAAGTCTAGCTGTTTTTGTCTTCTTGAGTTCATTTAAGATTACAGTGTTTCCAAACCTTAAAACAATTCTATTTCTTTCATACAGATCTCCATCAGAAATCAGCAATAGTAACAGCAGTCAGTCTAACAGGTAAAGGTGAAGTAAAATAATCAAATTATTGACAAAATGATATAATTCATTAAATATTTTTTAAATATATTTAACAGTACTTCAGTATAGGAAATGTATTATTTCCATTTATTGTTTTCAATTATTTTATCATTTTGATATATAGTCATTACTATCATATACTAAAAGAAAGACTAAAACAAAGCATTTGGTGTTGATATTACTTTATACTTCCATAGAAACATTTCATGTTAACTCACATTATCCAGATTCATTAGCCACAATTTTTGTAAAAAGAAATTACTTTAAAGGGATTTTAAATGCATTCTTAAAATATTTATGAGCAATCATGCATTTGTTTGGTGTATTTAAGATACCAATCTGCATTAACAGCTTGTCTAAATGAGAGTTTTATACACATTGCTCCCAACACTTGTATTTCTTCCTCATTGACTCCCTGGTTATTGGTCTCCTTAATTTAGAAATAAGAAAACAGATATAAAGAATGTAAGTAATTCCCCACATGTATAGAATGGTAGTAAGTTTTTGAGCTTGAGAAAATGAAAGTGAAAATGTTAGTCTCTCAGTCGTGTCAGACTGTGAATCCATGGACTGTAGCCCGCCAGGCTCCTCTTTCCATGGGGATTCTCCTGGCAGGAATACTGGAGTGATTTGCCATGCCCTCCTCCAGGGGATCTTCCCAACCCAGGGAATTGAACAGGCATCTCCAGCACCGAGGGCTTCCTTTGTGGCTCAGCTTGTAAAGAATCTGCCTGCAATGCTGGAGACCTGGATTTGATCCCTGGGTTGGGAAGACCCCTGGAGAAGGGAAAGGCTACCCACACCAGTATTCTGGCCTGGAAAATTCCATGAACTCTCTCAAAGAGTCGGACATGACTGAGCGACTTTCACTTTCACTCCTGCACTGTAGGCAGATTCTTTACCATTTGAGCCACCAAATGGTGGCTTATAAGTCACTGATAATGCTTATAATTCTACCAAATGTTTACAAATATACCAGATTTTTTTTCAAACTTTAGGCACGTGGGTATCCTTCATGCCCAAATAGGCCCAGGAACAACTGAATTTACTCAGTAAATCCTCAGTATCTTTCTAGTAGAAAGTCATGTTGGCTATAATTGCTTTAGACAGTTCTGTCTACTTCCTAAGCAACCCCATTTTCCTTGTCTTGACATTTGGTGGTGCCAAGAAGCTAGAATATGCTGGAAGGTAAAAGAGTTCCAGAAAAACATCTATTTCTACTTTATTGACTATGCCAAAGCCTTTGACTGTATGGATCACAATAAACTGTGGAAAATTCTGAAAGAGATGGGAATACCAAGACCACCTGACCTACCTCTTGAGAAACCTGTATGCAAGTCAGGAAGCAACAGTTAGAACTGGACATGGAACAACAGACTGATTCCAAATAGGATTAGGAGTACATCAAGGTTGTATATTGTCACCCTCCTTATTTAACTTATATGCAGAGTACATCATGAGAAATGCTGGGCTGGAGGAAGCACAAGCTGGAATCAAGATTGCCGGGAGAAATATCCAAAACCTCAGATATGCAGAGGACACCATCCTTATGGCAGAAAGTGAGGAAGAACTAAAGAGCCTCTTGATGAGAGTGAAAGAGGAGAGTGAAAAAGTTGGCTTAAAGCTCAACATTCAGAAAACGAAGATCATGGCATCTGGTCCCATCACTTCATGGGAAATAGATGGGGAAGCAGTGGCTGACTTTATTTTTGGGGGGGCGGGGGCAGAGGCACTCCAAAATCACTGCAGATGGTGATTGCAGCCATGAAATTAGAAGACGCTTACTTCTTGGAAGGAACGTTATGACCAAGCTAGACAGCATATTAAAAAGCAGAGACATTACTTTGTCAACAAAGGTCCATCTAGTCAAGGCTATGATTTTTCCAGTAGTTGTGTATGGATGTGAGAGTTGGACTGTGAAGAAATTGAGCACCGAAGAATTGATGCTTTTGAACTGTGGTGTTCGAGAAGACTCTTGAGAGACCCTTGGACTGCAAGGAGATCCAACCAGTCCATCCTAAAGGAGATCAGTCCTGGGTGTTCATTGGAAGGACTGATGTTGAAGCTGAAACTCCTATACTTTGGCCATTTAATGTGAAGAGCTGACTCATTTGAAAAGACCCTGATGCTGGGAAAGATTGGGGAAGGGAGGAAAAGGGGATGACAGAGGATAAGATGGTTGGATGGCATCACCAACTCAATGGACATGAGTTTGGGTAAATCCCAGGAGTTTGTGATGGTAGGGAGGCCTGGCCTGCTGCAGTTCATGGGGTCGCAAAGAGTTGGACATGACTGACTAAACTGAACTGAACTGAATGATGAATAGAGACGGGGCAGCACAGAATATGGGGCCAGAGACAATAAATAGAGATGGGTCAGCGTAGAATGTATTGGGCCAGTTATGATGAATTGTAATTGGTGATGGACAGAGAAGCTTGGCGTGCTGCAGTCCATGGGGTCATAAAGATTTGGACACGACTGAGCGGCTGAACTAAACTGAATGATGATGAATAGAGATGGGGCAGCATAGAATATGGGGAAGGTGAGAAAATATAAGATCACAAAGAGTGAGGGAAAGCACATATTAAAGATATGGCCTATGTTACACGAAATTAATATTGCTCATTTGTTTCTGAAATTAGATTTAAGGTACCAGCTCAGTTTTTCCTTTTTTTAGAACAGAATTTAATTACTTCTTTTTCAAAAATGAGGTATAATTACCTATATGATATTAGTTTCATGAGTATAATACTTTGTATATATAATGTATATAAAATGATCATAGTAAGTCTAGTTAACATTTGTAGGATATATGACCCCTGAATAGGATATAGGAAGAAAAGTGGATATTGGTACACATTAACTGAGTAGTAAAAGTCTCTCTGTTTTTGTTTTCTTGAATTTATTTAAGATTACAGTGTTTCCTAACCTTAAAACAATTCTATTTCTTTCATACAAGTCTCCATCAGAAATCAGCAATAGTAACAGCAGTCAGTAGTACAGGTGAAGTGAAATAATCAAATTATTGACAAAATTATATAATTCATTATTTTTTTTAATATTTTAACAGTACTTCAGTATAGGAAATATATTATTTCCATTTATTCTTTTCAATTATTTCATCATTTGATATCTAGTCATTACTATCATATACTAAAAGAAAGACTAAAACAAAGCATTTGGTGTTGATATTACTTTATACTTCTATAGAAATATTTCATGTTAACTCACATTATCCAGATTCATTAGCCACAATTTTTGTAAAAAGAAATTACTTTAAAGGGATTTTAAATGCATTCTTAAAATATTTATGAGCAATCATATATTTGTTTGGTGTATTTAAGACACCAATCTGCGTTAACAGCTTGTCTAAATGAGAGTTTTATACACATTGCTCCCAACACTTGTATTTCTTCCTCATTGACTCCCTGGTTATTGTTCTCCTTATTTTAGAAATAAGAAAACAGATATAAAGAATGTAAGTAATTCCCTACGTGTATAGAATGGTAGTCAGTTTTTGAGCTTGAAATTCAGATAATCAGACTCCAGCGTTCAAACTCTTAAAAGTGAAAGTGTTAGTCAATCAATTGTGTCTGACTCTTTGCGACCCTATGGACTGTAGCCTGCCAGGCTCCTCTGTCCTTGAAAATCTCCAGGCAAGAATAGTGGAGGGGCTAGCCATTCCCCTCTCCAGGGTATTCCCTACCCAGGGATCGAGCCCAGGTCTCCTGCATTACAAGTGGATTCTTTACCATTTGAGCCACCAGGAAAGTCCTGAAACTCTTAAGAACTCCACAATTTTGCCACATATTTTCTGATATAAGACTGGGGATGGGAATGGTATGTACATTTATTGAGGACCTAGTAGATGCCAAGCAAATGCTAAAAGGCACTCACCCTCCAAGGCAGAAGAATAATTCTTTACAATAAGATGAGATAAAGAAGGCTTCTGTATATACTGTTCATATTCCTAAATCAAATGTGTAAAGAAATCATGATATATGATATTTCACGTATTAGACATCACTAGGAGTAAAGGAAAAAATCAGAAACTCATCAAAGAATGAGATCACAAGTTCATCTCTTTACTTACCTGCCATATGTGACCAATGGAATAAAGTCATTGGATCTCTATTTCATTTTCTGCCACCAAAAAAATATTTATAACTCATAGCCTCACTGTAAAGTAGTCTTATTTCTGCCTAGAGTAGCCTCTACCTCTTCTCTCAGCAAGTTATTAAAAGCCCACATCTTAGGTGAAGATTCTGGCCCTTGGCTGTCTTCTCATGTCCTACAATCGTAGTTCTGTCATCATGCTGAGTGCCTTCACCTGCACTCCTCACCTCCACACAACTTTACTCATTTTCTCCTAGAGCAATACACTGAGCTCTCCAGCTCCTGGATTTTTTTTTTTCCAACTCTTAAGTCATAGCTTCAATCTCATGCTTTCGTTTGCATTTTTTTTTCCTGTTTCTCACTTCTCCTGCCAGCAGTACTTTATGGTCATATTAAGGACACCTCCAGAATTTGACACATTCATTCCATAAACATATTTTATACGTTGATTGTAAAGTGTGCTGAAAGGTAATTCATTATATGGAAAAGATGAGAGAAGGAGGAACTGGGAGCAATTTTAAATATGGCCAACTGAGTAGGCCCTGTTGAGCAAGTGATGAATCAGTGATGAATTGAAGGGAGATACAAATAGTTATGCAGCTTAGGTGTTTGAAAGGAGTCACCTGAGTCAACTCACAGAAGGCTTTTATTTGGATGCAGCACAACGAGAGAGGAATACAGGCATATACTGGGGGCCAGAGAGACACCTCCGGCACAAAGTTCCTTATTTTAAATTGTAAACAATCCATCATAAATCCAACTGCCCTTATCTCAGCAAAAAGAGAAGCCAGGTATTCCCGCTTTCCCACAGGTAAAGAGAGAGCTTCCCACAGGTAGATTCCCAGCTCCACTGCAGCCGTAAACCACCTCTCTCTCACCCAGGCATCGAGCTGGTAGGGCTATCAATGCATGAACCCGGGTAGGAGTTTTCAAGCACATGAATGATCTAACGAGAAAAAAAAAAAAACAAAACACCTCAGGACTGATCCAGGAGAGAGAAAGGATGTTACCTCATACCAGGGATAGTAAAGATGGTCTTAGGAATACATTTTGAATGTGAACCAATAGAGTGAGTTGACAGTTTGGATGTAGAGTGTAAGAAACAGTGCATAAGTGATGTTCATTGCTTTTAGAGCAGGAAGACAGCAGGGCTACATAGTTAACCCAGAGCTCTCTGTTCCAAAATGTGTGCTCTTAAAATATTAAAAAATTTACTTTACAGCTTATGGATGATGAAAGAGAAGGTCTGCATAGCTAATCATGAGCTAAGTCTGATATGCCATGATACAAAGGTTGCATTTTCTCATTTATCTGAATAGGAATGTAGTTTAAGTATTTTTGAAGACGTAAAGGAGGATTTAGCATGATATGGTCTGCTTTTTACAAGTTTCACTGGGATAAATTAGAAAATGCAGTCAGATTTAGTCAGAATGGAGACTAATGAAACAGAATGAACAGTAAAATTGTGAAGAGGGCAGGACTGGATAAGACGGAAAAAATAACAAAGTGTTGAGAGACCTAACAGGAGTAGACTTGGTTGAAGTGCTGACTGGCTGGATGTATTTGGTCTAGAATAAAAGAGATCTGCAAAGAGTTAAACAGTCCAACACAATGGATAATGATACCTTTTACTATTGACATACTGTATAGCCAGTGAGAACCAGTTTGGTGTTGGAGTGATGAAGTAGAAGGGAGTAAAAAAGGAGTTTGTTTTGAAGATATGTATGTGGGACACCTGTGGGAGAGACACAGAGGACTGTTGGAAGTTCTCTTCCTCTGTATATAAAAATAGAGAAAATAATCATTATTAATAATGACGATTATTATTCCCTCTTCACATGTTGGATTGCTCATGATTTTCTTTGACCCATATAAAATTTGTGTAAATGAGACATATATTAACACTAGTTTATACCATTGCCTTTTAATGTGGCTATCACAGATGATTTAGGGGAAAAAAGAAACAAAAAAACTTGGGTTTGAAAATTGTATGGAGCAGAGATATAAATTGTGACAGTATAAATTATCTTTGTATACTATTAATTGATATGCATGTAGCTGTGAAGTGAAATTAGAAAGCTTTTATTAACAACTTATAAAATGTAGCATTTCTATTTTTCTATATTTCTTTTACAGCAATGACTAAAAAAACAAACAAACAAACACAGCTTGGAGAAAAGATATTAGCAAGAAACTGGCATGATTCAAGAAAGAAAGAAAAATCTTCTCTTCTCCCTTTTGTGATGACCCAAAGCTTTCAGTTTCACAAAGCAAAGTAAATCCTGTGAGTGAAAGCATGCAGGCTGGTGTCTATTGATTCTGTTCTCGAACCCAACTTCATGTGTCCAACTCAGAATAGAAGCTTAAGAGTTTGGAGCAGAGAAAGTTTTATTGTAAGGGCCAAGGAAAACCTTCAGCTGATGTTCAAAAACCCCAAGCTCACTGATATTTTTAGGGGAAGAGTTTTTATAGGTAAAATTTGGGGCAAGGGCTGCAAGGTGTGGAACTTCCCTCTCACTAGTTGGTGGTGAGATAACAGGGCCGTGTTCCACCCATCTCAGCCATCAGCCTTTCCAATCAGTGTGGGTCCACTTGTTTGTGCTCAGCCTCCAGTGACCTCCTCCGTCTGGGTTGAGGGGGCCCTAGTTCCTGCTGAAGAACTCAAAGACATGCACAAACTGCTAGCATATCACCCGAGGAGGGACCAGCACCAGGCCCCTTGCTGCAGCAATGTTTCCTCCTGCCTCCCCTCACTTCCCTGGTTAGCAACTGTTTGAATATGCCCCTTGGAACTCATGGAAGGTCGAGGAAGCTGAAAGCCTTATTCCTTCAAATAAGAAATTGGACACATGGAAAGACTTTTGTGTCCAGGAGGGCCCCACGGGGTCATGCTCATCTTCAGTCCTTCTACCTCCATAATCCTCTAGTAGGAAACAAGAAAGTTGGTCTCTTTCAAACCTGGAAGGTTGTTCCATCCCAAACAAACATTCCATCATGCACTCCTGCCACTGACTGCCCTCAGATTCCCAAAGTCCTGGGACTCACTCCCATCTCAAGAGAAGACCCCTGGGTCCGCTCTCTCCAATAGCTCATGATTCTCACACGCTCCCCTTCCAAGTTCCGGGATGTTGAGGGGAAGGCTCTACAACTTCTACAGAACTTAAAAGGATGATATGGGAGAAGGGTCTTTGAACAACTCTGGCCAATAAAACCAACATCTTAGAAGAAGTGGACCATTTCCATTAGAAACAGAATTTTTCTTAATAAATATAAAGAGAATATCCAAATATTTGTAAAGAAAGGAGATGTATAAGTAAAACTCAAAACATAGCAAGAAAGCAAAAACAATAAAAATCTGTCTCACAAAGAAAATCCTAAATCCAAATCGCTCTACTTTTAGAAAGCAGCCTATATGTGTAAGAAGGTTGTTTTAAGTTGCTTGTCTCTTTCCTGCCTAGAGAAGTTTCTTCAGTGTTTGTTGCAAAGCTAATCTGGTGGTGCTGAATTCTCTTATTTAGGTTTTGCTTGTCTGTACAGCTTTTGATTCCTCCATCAAATCTGAATGACAGCTTTGCTGGGAAGAATATTCTTGGTCATAGGTTCTCCAGTAACCCACTCCAATATTCTTGCCTAGAGAATCCCTCAGACAGAGGAGCCTGGTGGGCTACAGTCCATGGGGTCATAAAGAATTAGACATGATGGAAGCAACTTGGTTCTTCCCTTCATCACTTTATGCATTACTTCCCTTCATCACTTTATGCATCACTTTATGCACAGCACAGGTTCTTCCCTTCATCACTTTAAATATATCATGCCACTCCATCAGGCCTGCAGAGTTTCTGCTGAGAAATCAGCTGATGACGTTATGGGAATTCCCTTGTATATTATCATTTTTTACCTTGTTGCTTTTAATATTTTTTCTTTGTCATTAGTTTTCATCTGTTTGATTACTATGTGTCTTGGCGTGTTCCTCCTTGGGTTTGTCCTGCCTGAAACTCTCTACACATCCTGTACTTGGGTGCCTATTTCCTTTCTCATGTGAGGGAAGTTTTCAGCTGTTATCTCTTCAAATATCAGAGATGCGTGTAATATGAATACTGGTGCCTTTAATGCTGTCCCAGAAATCTCTTTAAAAATCTTCATTTATTTTCTTTATTTTGTTCTGTAGCAGTAATTTCCACCATTCCGTCTTCCAGGTTACTTATCTGTTCTGCCTCATTCGTTCTGCTATTTATTCCTCTATTTTTTTAAAATTATTTTAGCCATTGTATTGTTCATATCTGTTTGCTTATTCTTTAGTTCCTCTATGTCTTTGTTAAATACTTTTTGCATCTTCTCAATCCTTGTCTTCATTCTTTTTCTGAGATCTTGATCATCTTCACTATCATCATTCTGAATTCTTTTTCTGGGAGTTGGCTATCTCCACTTCGCTTTGTTGTTGTTCTGCAGTTTCATCTTGTTCTTTCATCTGGGACCCATTCCTCTGCCAATTTTGACTTAACTTTCTGTGATTGCAATTTCCATTCTGCAGGCTCAGGGTTGTAGTTGTTGCTTTGGCTGTCTGCCCTCTCATGGATGAAGCTAAGATGCTAGAACAGGGTTCTTGATGAGAGGAACTGATTCCTGCTCAGTGGTGGGTGTAGCTTGGTCTTGTCCCTCTTGCTAGGTGTAGGGCTATGCTAGGGAGAGTTTAAGCCACTTGTCTGTTGATAGGTGGGGCTGTGTTCCCACCCTGTTGTTTGTTTGACCCAAAGCAACCCAGCACTGGAGACCACAGGCTGCTTGATGGGCTCATGGCAGCCTCTTGGAGGGCTCACAGCAATAGATTCTTTCCCAAACTGCTGCTGCCAGTGTCTTTGTCCCTGCAGTGAGCCACAGCTGCCCCCACCTCTGCAGGAGACCCTCCAATACCAGCAGCTAGGTCTGGCTCAATGTTTTATGGGGTCACTGCTTTTTCCCCTGGGTCCTGGTGCAAATGAGACTTTGTGTGCCCCCTCCAGTAGTGGAGTTTGTTTCCCTCAGTCCTGTGGAAGTCCTGGGATCAAACCCCACTGGCCTTCAAAGCCATATTGTCTGGGGACTTTTCCTCCCATTTCCAGACCCCCCCAGGCTGGGAAGCCTGATGTGGGACTCAGGAATTTCGCTTCTGTGGTATATTGTTTTCCAGTTTGTGCGTCACCCACCTAGCTGGTATAGGATTTAATATTACCATGATTGCACCACTCCTGCAATCTTGTTGTGGTTTCTTTTTTTCTTTGGATTCAGGGGATACTTTTTTGGTAGGTTCCAGAGTTTGGGGAGGAGTTTCCAGGTGCTCAATCTGCCCGCCAATGCAGGAACTACAGGAGATGGGGATTTGATCCCTAGGTTGGGAAGATCCCCTGGGGGAGGAAATGTCCACCCACTCCAATATTCTTGCTGGGAAAATCCCATGGATAGAGGAGCCTGCCACGCTACATTCTGTAAGGTCACAAAGAGTCTGACATGACTGAGTGACTGAACACAAACAGAATTTTTTGACAATGATTGTTCAGTAGTTTGCTGTGATCTGGGTGTTTTTTTAAGAAGGGGCTGAGATCACATCCTTCTATTCTACCATCTTGAGTGAATTATCCAAATCACTCCACTTCTAAGTTTTAAGAAATAGTAAAAGAAAAAAACATCATAACATTGCTGCTGCTAAGTTGCTTCAGTTGTGTCCGACTCTGTGTGACCCCATAGACGGCAGCCCAACAGGCTCCCCCATCCCTGGGGTTCTCCAGGCAAGAACACTGGAGTGGGTTGCCATGTCCTTCTCCAATGCATGAAAGTGAAAGTGAAAGTGAAGTCGCTCAGTCGTGTCTGACTCTTATCGACCCCATGGACTGCAGCCTACCAGGCTCCTCCATCCATGGGATTTTCCAGGCAAGAGTACTGGAGTGGGGTACCATTGCCTTACACGAACTCAAAGAATAAAGGGATAATATAGCCTAATTTATTTTATAACTCCAACACATCTCTGATACCAAAAACAGTAGCTTCATTAAAGTGAAAATGACAGGCAAATATTTATGAAATTGAATGGGAAAATTCTAAAGAAAGTGATGACAGATCAATCTAGAAAAATATAAAAAGGATAATGCATCATGACAAGATAGGATGTATTCCAGGAATACAAGTCTGTTCAACACTGGAAAATCAGTAAGTTTAATTCACAACATCAACAAAAAATGGAAAAAACTATATGATCAATTTATACAAAATGAAGCTTTAGATAAAACCCAACTTCCCTGATAAGATATTTATTATGAAAATCCCAGCAAATTGGGGAAAAAGTAAATTCCTGATCTCAAATGGATATCTACAAAAGTCCAATGATACAAACTCCAGTGAAGAAGATATTTGTGACTATTATAGACAATGAAGGCATCATATCTAGAATCTATTAATAAGATCTACATGTAATAAAAGAGACACATGACCACTTAATTGGAAAATGGACCAAGTTTTCAAACAAGCATTTACCAAAACTATATAAATAGCAAATAAACATATAAACTTGTGCTAAAACTCACTAACAACCATGAAAATAAAAATTAAAACAAAAAAGTACAACATCTACACGTCCACCAAAATGACTAAAGTGAAATAAGCATTAAAACAAAAACAGGAGGCCGTCCTAAGATGGCGGAGGAATAGGACAGGGAGACCACTTTCTCCCCCACAAATTCATCAAAAGAACATTTAAACACTGAGTAAAATCCACAGAACAACTTCTGAATGCCAGCAGAGGACATGAGGCACTCAGAAAAGCAGTCCATTGTCTTCAAAAGGAGGTAGGGAAATATGAAAGACAAAAAAAAGAGACAAAAGAGGTAGGGACGGAGCTCCATCCGGGGAAGGGAGTCTTAAAAAGAGAGAAGTTTCCAAACAACAGGAAACACTCTCACTACCGAGTCTGTGTCGAGCCTTGGAAGCACAGAGGGCAACATAATAGGGAGGAAAAATAAGTAAATAATTAAAACCCACAGATTATGAGCCCAACAGTAACTCCCCCAGCGGAGAAGCAGCGCAATGCCTGCGCACCACTAGCAAGCGGGGGCTGGGCAGGGAGGCGCGGGCTGCATTGCTTAGACTAAGGATTGGGCCTGAATGCCCCCAAGGGTAAGCAGAGCGAACTAATTTGGGCTAGCAAGCCAGACTGTGGGATAGCTACCACGCGAAAAGCCCCAAGACACCACCAGGCCCGCGCACAGAACAAAGGGCGGAACAGAACTAGCCGGCTGCAGACCACCCCCCTCCTGTGACAGGCAGCCAGAGCCAGAAGGGGGCAATCTCAGCCCCAGAGAGACGTTATCTACCAAACTGCAAGCAGGCTTCTTTGCTTACTAAGATTTCTTGGGGTTCTGGACAGTCATCCGCCTAAGAAGGTGTGCCAGTTGTACACCCAGAAAACCGAGCGGCAGGGACAGGAGAGGAGATAAGTCACAGTGACCGCGCTTGCCAAACACCTCATCACCCGAGCTGCTCGGAGCTGGGAAGGGCACAAAACGCAGGCCTGACGGAGTCTGCGCCTCTGAGGACTAGCCGAGTGCCTGGACCTGAGTGGCTTAGACCTGGGAGGTGCATGCAGCCCAGGGCCGGCCTCAGACAGTTTCCAGCGGAGCAACCTAGAGCCTGAGCTATGTGGGCAGGGAGGGTGCCGGCGCAGTGAGCGGGGACAGGCCCAGTGTGGCTGAGACACTAGAGCACACGCCAGTGTTATTTGTTTGTAGCATCCCTCCCTCCCCACAGCGCGACGGAACAAGTGAGCCTAAAAAAGTGTCCACCACCGCCCCCTTGTGTCAGGGCGGAAATCAGACACTGAAGAGACCAGCAAACAGAAGCTAAAACCGAGGGAACCGCCTTGGAAGTGACAGGTGCAATACATTAAAACCCTGTAGTTAGTACTGACTACATAGGAAGGGGCCTATAGATCTTGAGAAATATAAGCCGGACCAAGAAACTATCCGAAAATGAACTGACCCCACACTGCCCACAACACCAGAGAAAGTCCTAGGTATATTCTTACTATTTTTACGATCATTCTTTTCTTTCTTCTTCTTCTTCTTCTTCTTTTTTTTTTTTTTTTTTGCTTTTTCTTTTTTTGCTTTTCTTTGTTTTTCTTTTTTAACTTTTTTTAAGTCCTCTATTACTCCTTTAATTTTCATTTTTATAACCTACTATTACTTTTCAAAAAAAGACTATTTTTTAAAGCAAACTTCATATATATATATATATTAATAACTTTTGTGACTTTGTTTTTTTCTTCATCTTCTTCTTTTCTTTAATAGTGTACTTTTGAAAATCCAACCCGTATTCTAGAATTTTAATCTTTGCTTTTTGGTTCAGTTCAGTTCAATCGCTCAGTCGTGTCCGACTCTTTGCGACCCCATGAATCGCAGCACGCCAGGCCTCCCTGTCCATCACCAACTCCCGGAGTTCACTCAGACTCACGTCCATAGAGTCAGTGATGCCATCCAGCCATCTCATCCTCTGTCGTCCCCTTCTCCTCCTGCCCCCAATCCCTCCCAGCATCAGAGTCTTTGCCAATGAGTCAACTCTTCACATGAGGTGGCCAAAGTACTGGAGTTTCAGCTTCAGCATCATTCCCTCCAAAGAAATCCCAGGGCTGATCTCCTTCAGAATGGACTGGTTGGATCTCCTTGCAGTCCAAGGGACTCTCAACAGTCTTCTCTTTTGTACCTTTAAGAACCCAGTCTTCAGTACCTATTTTTACTTGGGAGCAAGATTACTGGCTTGACTGCTCTCTCCCCCTTTGGACTCTCCTTTCTCTCCACTAGGCCACCTCTGTCTCCTCCCTCCCCCTTCTCTTCTCTACCCAAATCTCTGAATCTCTGTGTATTCCAGATGGTGGAGGACACTTAGGGAACTGATTACTGGCTGGATCTGTCTCTCTCCTTTTCATTCCCCCCTTTTATCCTCCTGGCCACCTCTGTCTCCTTCCTCCCTCTTCTCTTCTCTGTACAACTCCATGAACATCTCTGAGCGGTCCAGACTGTGGAGTGCACATAAGGAAGTGATTACTGGCTAGCTTGCTCTCTCCTCTTTTGATTCCACCTCATCTCATTCGGGTCACCTGTAACTCCCTCCTCACTCTTCTCTTCTCCATGTAACTCTGTGAACCTCTCTGGGTGTCCCTTACTGTGGAGAAACTTTTCATCTTTAACCTAGATGTTTTATCAATGGTGCTGTATAGAAGGAGAAGTCTTGAGACTACTGTAAAAATAAGACTGAAAACCAGAAGCAGGAGGCTTAAGTCCAAATCCTGAGAACATCATAGAACACCTGACTCCAGGGAATATTAAGCGATAGGAGCTCATCAAACGCCTCCATACCTACACTGAAACCAAGCACCACCCAAGGGCCAACAAGTTCCAGAGCAAGACATACCATGCAAATTCTCCAGCAACACAGGAACACAGCCCTGAGCTTCAATATACAGGCTGCACAAAGTTACTCCAAATCCATTCATCTCATAACTCGTCACTAGACACTTCATTGCTCTCCAGAGAGAAGAAATCCAGCTCCACCCACCAGAACACCGACACAAGCTTCCGTAACCAAGAAACCTTGACAAGCCACCGATACAACCCCACCCACAGCGAGGAAACTCCATAATAAAGAGAACTCCACAAACTGCCAGAATACAGAAAGGACACCCCAAACTCAGCAATGTAAACAAGATGAAGAGACAGAGGAATGCCCAGCAGGTAAAGGAACAGAATAAATGCCCACCAAACCAAACAAAAGAGGAAGACATAGGGAATCTACCTGATAAAGTATTCCGAATAATGATCATGAAAATAATCCAAAATCTTGAAATAAAAATGGAATCACAGATAAATAGCCTGGAGGCAAGGATTGAGAAAATTCAAGAAAGGTTTAACAAGGACCTAGAAGAAATAAAAAAGAGTCAATATAAAATGAATAATGCAATAAATGAGATCAAAAACACTTCTGGAGGCAGAAGATAGGATTAGTGAAATAGAAGATAGAATGGTAGAAATAAATGAATCAGAGAGGATAAAAGAAAAATGAATTAAAAGAAATGAGGACAATCTCAGAGACCTCCAGGACAATATTAAACGCCACAACATTCGAATCATAGGGGTCCCAGAAGATGAAGACAAAAAGAAAGACCATGAGAAAATACTTGAGAAGATAATAATTGAAAACTTCCCTAAAATGGGGAAGGAAATAATCACCCAAGTCCAAGAAATCCAGAGAGTCCCAAACAGGATAAACCCAAGGTGAAACACCCCAAGACACATATTAATCAAATTAACAAAGATCAAATACAAAGAACAAATATTAAAAACAGCAAAGGAAAACCAACAAATAACACACAAGGGGATTTCCATAAGGATAACAGCTGATCTTTCAATAGAAACTCTTCAGGCCAGGAGGGAATGGCAAGACATACTTAAAGTGATGAAAGAAAATAACCTACAACCCAGATTACTGTACCCAGCAAGGATCTCATTCAAATATGAAGGAGAAATCAAAAGCTTTACAGACAAGCAAAAGCTGAGAGAATTCAGCACCACCAAACCATCTCTCCAACAAATGCTAAAGGATATTCTCTAGACAGGAGACACAAAAACGGTGTATAAACTCGAACCCAAAACAATAAAGTAAATGGCAATGGGATCATACTTAACAATAATTACCTTAAACGTAAATGGATTGAATGCCCCAACCAAAAGACAAAAACTGGCTGAATGGATACAAAAACAAGACCCCTATATATGTTGTCTACAAGAGACTCACCTCAAAACAGGGGACACATACAGACTGAAAGTGAACGGCTGGAAAAAGATATTCCACGCAAATAGAGATCAAAAGAAAGCAGGAGTAGCAATACTCATATCAGATAAAATAGACTTTAAAACAAAGGCTGTAAAAAGAGACAAAGAAGGACACTACATAATGATCAAAGGATCAATCCAAGAAGAAGATATGACAATGATAAATATATATGCACCCAACAAAGGAGCACCACAATATGTAAGATAAATGCTAACAAGTATGAAAGGGGAAATTAACAATAACACAATAATAGTGGGAGATTTTAATAACCCACTCACACCTATGGATAGATCAACTAAACAGAAAATTAACAAAGAAACACAAATTTTAAATGATACAATAGACCAGTTAGACCTAATTGATATGTATAGGACATTTCACCCCAAAACAATAAATTTTACCTTTTTCTCAAGAGCACATGGAACCTTCTCCAAGATAGATCACATCCTGGGCCATAAATCTAGCCTTGGTAAATTCAAAAAAATTGAAATCATTCCAAGCATCTTTTCTGACCACAATTAAGTAAGATTAGATCTCAATTACAGGAGAAAAAATATTAAAAATTCCAACATATGGAGGCTGAACAATGCACTGCTGAATAACCAACAAATCACAGAAGAAATCAAAAAAGAAATCAAAATATGCATTTAAACAAATGAAAATGAAAACACAACAACCCAAAACCTATGGGACACTGTAAAAGCAGTGCTAAGGGGGAAGTTCATAGCAACACAGGCATACCTCAAGAAACAAGAAAAAAGTCAAATAAATAACCTAATTCTATACCTAAAGCAACTAGAAAAGGAAGAAATGAAGAACCCCAGGGTTAGTAGAAGGAAAGAAATCTTAAAAATTAGGGCAGAAATAAATGCAAAAGAAACAAAGGAAACCATAGCAAAAATCAACAAAGCCAAAAGCTGGTTCTTTGAAAGGATAAATAAAATTGACAAACCATTAGCCATACTCATCAAGAAACAAAGGGAGAAAAATCAAATCAATAAAATTAGAAATGAAAATAGAGAGATCACAACAGACAACACAGAAACACAAAGGATCATAAGAGACTACTATTAGCAATTATATGCCAATAAAATGGACAACGTGGAAGAAATGGACAAATTCTTAGAAAAGTACAACTTTCCAAAACTGAACCAGGAAGCAATAGAAAATCTTAACAGACCCATCACAAGCACAGAAATTGAAACTGTAATCAGAAATCTTCCAGCAAATAAAAGCCCAGGTCCAGATGGCTTCACAGCTGAATTCTACCAAAAATCTAGAGGAGAGCTAACACCTATCCTACTCAAACTCTTCCAGAAAATTGCAGAGGAAGGTAAACTTCCAAACTCATTCTACGAGGCTACCATCACCCCAATACCAAAACCTGACAAAGATGCCACAAAAAAAGAAAACTATAGGCCAATATCACTGATGAACATAGATGCAAAAATCCTTAATAAAATTCTAGCAATCAGAATCCAACAACACATTAAAAAGATCATACACCATGACCAAGTGGGCTTTATCCCATGGATGCAAGGATTCTTCAATATGTGCAAATCAATCAATGTAATACACCACATTAACAAATTGAAAAATAAAAGCCATATGATTATCTCAATGACGCAGAGAAAGCCTTTGATAAAATTCAACATCCATTTATGATAAAAACTCTCCAGAAAGCAGGACTAGAAGGAACATACCTCAACATAATAAAAGCTATATATAACAAACCCACAGCAAACATTATCCTCAATGGTGAAAAATTGAAAGCATTTCCCCTAAAGTCAGGAACAAGACAAGAGTGCCCACTCTCACCACTACTATTCAACATAGTTTTTGAAGTTTTGGCCACAGCAATCAGAGCAGAAAAAGAAATAAAAGGAATCCAGATTGGAAAAGAAGAAGTAAAACTCTCCCTGTTTGCAGATGACATGATCCTCTACATAGAAAACCCTAAAGACTCCACCAGAAAATTACTTGAGCTAATCAGTGAATAAAGTAAAGTTGCAGGATATAAAATCAACACACGGAAATCCTTTGCATTCCTATACACTAATAATGAGAAAATAGAAAGAGAAATTAAGGAAACAATTCCGTTCACCATTGCAATGAAAAGAATAAAATACTTAGGAGTATACACTAAAGACCTATATATAGAAAACTATAAAACACTGATGAACAAAATCAAAGAGGACACTAATAGATGGAGAAATATACCATGTTCATGGATCGGAAGAATCAATATATGAAAATGAGTATACTACCCAAAGCAATCTATAGATTCAATGCAATCCCTATCAAGCTACCAACAGTATTTTTCACAGAGCTAGAACAAATAATTTAACAATTTGTATGGAAATACAAAAGATCTAGAATAGCCAAAGCAATCTTGAGAAAGAAGAATGGAACTGGAGGGATCAACCTGCCTGACTTCAGGCTCTACTACAAAGCCACAGTCATCAAGACAGTATGGTACTGGCACAAAGACAGAAATTTAAATCAATGGAACAAAATAGAAAGCCCAGAGATAAACCCACTCACCTATGGACACCTTATCTTTGACAAAGGAGGCAAGAATATACAGTAGAGAAAAGACAATCTCTTTAACAAGCGGTGCTGGGAAAACTGGTCAACCACTTGTAAAAGAATGAAACTAGAACACTTTCTAACACCTTACACAAAAATAAACTCAAAATGGATTAAAGATCTAAATATAAGACCAGAAACTATAAAACTCCTAGAGGAGAATGTAGGCAAAACACTCTCTGACATATATCACAGTAGGATCCTCTATGACCCACCTCCCAGAATATTGGAAATAAAAGCAAAAATATACAAATGGGATGTAATTAAAATTAAAAGCTTCTGCTCAACAAAAGAAACTATAGGCAAGGTGAAAAGACAGCCTTCAGAATGGGAGAAAATAATAGCAAATGAAGCAACTGACAAACAACTAATCTCAAAAATATACAAGCAACTCCTGCACCTTAATTCCAGAAAAATAAATAACCCAATCAAAAAATAGCCCAAAGAACTAGACATGTCTCCAAAGAAGACATACAGATGGCTAACAAACACATGAAAAGATGCTCAACATCACTCATTATCAGAGAAATGCAAATCAAAACCACAACGAGGTACCATTTCATGCCAGTCAGAATGGCTGTGATCCAAAAGTCTACAAGCAATAAATGCTGGAGAGGATATGGAGAAAAGGGAACCCTCTTACACTGTTGGTGGGAATGCAAAGTAGTACAGCCACTATGGAGAACAGTGTGGAGATTCCTTGAAAAACTGGAAATAGAACTGCCATATGACCCAGCAATCCCACTGCTGGGCATACACACCGAGGAAACCAGAATTGAAAGAGACACATGTACCCCAATGTTCATCGCAGCACTGTTTATAATAGCCAGGACATGGAAGCAACCTAGATGTCCATCAGCAGATGAATGGATAAGAAAGCTGTAGTACATATACACAATGGAGTATTACTCAGCCATTAAAAAGAATACATTTGAATCAGTTCTAATGAGGTGGATAAAACTGGAGCCTATTATACAGAGTGAAGTAAGCCAGAAAGAAAAACACCAATACAGTATACTAACGCATATATATGGAATTTAGAAAGATGGTAACAACAACCCTGTATGAGAGAAAGCAAAAGAGACACAAATGTATAGAACAGTCTTTTGGACTCTGTGGGAGAGGGCGAGGGTGGGGTGATTTGGGAGAATGGCATCAAAACATGTATAATATCATATAAGAAATGAATCACCAGTCCAGGTTTGATGCAGGATATAGGAACCTTGGGCCTGGTGCCCTGGGATGACCCAGAGGGATGGTATGTGGAGGGAGATGGGAAGGGGGTTCAGGATGAAGAACATGTTACACCTGTGGCAGATGCATGTTGATGTATGGCAAAACCAATACAATATTGTAAAGTAAAAAAAAAAAAAATTTTTTAATGTAATATTTAGGCACCACAAAAAAAAAAATCTAAAAGGCAAAAAAAAAATGTAAGCATTGATATGAAATGTAATTCTTGTACATTTCTGGTGGGAATACAAATTAGTACAGTAATCTTAGAAAACTTTTTGAATGTACCTACTAACATACACACTGTGATCCAGCAACTTCACTCTAGAATACACCCAGTGTAAATCACCAAATGGCATATACCTAAGTAAAAAGTGGTATTTATAATGACAAAGGTCAATTTATCAAGAAAACAAAATATCCCTAAGTGGGCACATTAAAAAATGATACATCTTCAATATACAAGAATCAAAAATTGACAGACCTTAATGAAATAGAGGGGCCAAACATAGTTTGTTTTGATTTTGGTTTTGGTTTTTGGTTATTTTCACTGATCCAAAATATTTTTTTAATTGAAATTTAGTTGATTTACGAAATTATATTAGTTTGAGGTGTACAACACAGTGATTCAAGAATTTTTATAGATTATACTCAACTTAAAGTTATTATAAAATATTGGCTATAGTCTCTGTGCTGTGCATTATATCCCTGTAGCTCATTTATTTTATACAAAGGAGTCTGTACCTCTTAATCCTCACACCCCATTCACTCTCTTCCCCCCTTTCTTCTCCCCACTTTATAGTTTGCTTGCTATATCTGTGAGTTTGTTTCTTTATACTCGTTTGTTTTATTTCTTAGACTTCAAATATAAGTGATAACATACAGTATTTGTCTTTTTTCTATCTGACTTATTTCAGCAAGCATAATATCATTTGCAACAACGGATATGGATCTGGAAGGTATTATGCCAACTATGTTTTCTAATAGCTGCAACTATAATGAGTAAAATTATAATCAATAGTAAAATAGAAAAAAAACAGATAAACATATTCATTCAATGCATGATATACAGCAACAAGAGAAAAAAATAACTGTTACTATTCACAATATGTATGGATCTCCTAATGTTAAAAGAACTTAAACATAAAAAGAATACATGATGATTAGCTCCATTTATGTAAGTTCAAAAACAGACAAAACTATTGTGTTAGAAGTAGTGATTGTCAGGGGCTACTGACAGTTGTCACAGTCTGGCAGCTTTAGTATTTCTATATTTTACTTTTTGATCTGGATCTAGGTATTAATTATACTGGTCTGTTCACTTGAATATTGAGTTGTACATAAATATATTATTTATTATGTATATAATATGTTTATTTATAAATATATATATTTGTACACATTATATTATATATAAAAGTTCAGTTAAGGTACAGATGAACCTTCCTGTTCATTAGCTCTTCAACCTTCTGTTTCAAAAGTGATGCTGCACTTCCTTAGCCAGAAGGCAGAGTCACACTGGGTTGCAGCCTCCTGCACAGGCTTAGGGGCCCAGGTCGCCCACGTTGAAGAGCACACAGCATCCGGAGTCTGGACCCAGGGCTCTCCCAGCCGCCTGCCTCCTGCAGTGTGCGTGGCCGTGGCCGTGAGGCGCCTCCTCGCGCTCCCCAACCGTCCTGTAGTCAAGCCAACGGCCGTCATTCGGCCAGCATCCAGGACATCAAGCCATGTTGTGCCTTCTGTTTCTGCTCCTGGGGCTCACCGGGCTTCAGACAGACGACAGTAAGTACAAAATCCCTCTTCTGACCTGTTGGGAATGTCAGGGCTCCTTTCTGTTTCTAAGACGCCGGCTATCTCTGTGAAAACGCTTTCTTGACGGGAGCTCCAACTATGTAAGTCCGAAAACAGTCTCGCATTGCCTCCTTCCCCAGTCAAAATCCACTTTGGTTGTGAGGGTCTTGACCACTCTTCTTGAGACCGTAGTAAATATGTGCGATGCCGATGCCGGTGCTGGAGTACATGCCTTAAGATGATTGTTTCATAGACTGCCCTGAGTTTTTGATCTCTCAGCTCTGTATTTGAAAAGTCCGAAGGATCTGACTTTCTTTGTTCTAATAATACTTGGACCTATTGCCTCAGGGTTACCGGGAACCTGCCCACAGGACAATATTCCTAAAGCAGCATACTTATTTCTCTTGAAAAGATTTGTAATTCTAGAAAAAAGTGGATATTGAGGGTATTTGAAAAGAGAGCAGAAATGAGGGGTAGCGTGTAGAATATTATGGGTTTAGGTGATGGATGTCGCCCCAGTAAAACATTTTGCACCTTACAGATTCTGAAAGACTACGTGTGCAGTTTACAGTTCCGGAGAAAATACGGTCAACATCAAGTGGAGGAGTAGAAACACATGTAATTAAAGCACTAACGTTTCCCACGAACTAAAAAATGCATGTGAATATTTTGTTCCTAATGAGTAAACCTGGTGTTTTTCATCCTTGCTCACTTCCTGAATTTTATATTTATCCCTAATTTTTCTTAAGTGAAAAAGCCCTTTTGAAAATGAACCAAGATTAACAGTGTTTCATAAAAATATGATGAAGTGATGCTTATATTAAAGTCCCAAGGCCCATCTTCTAAATGTTTCCCTCTTGAGTGTCTGAATAATCTCTGACTTGATCCATTTAGAGTCTCTTGACCCTCACTCACCATGCAAGATTTGGAGGATTTTTAGTTGTCGTTTAGTAAACCTATGGCATCCTTATATGGAATCATAAGCATTTGATTTAATGAAATGTTACATGAATAATTTTTACATCTTGATTGCAAACATGTTGATCATAAAGAATTTTTGTTCATGCCATCTTAGTTTGTCTTGGTTCAAGTATTAGTTTTCTCTTTTTTATTCTTTGAATCAGTTGAAAGATTCTTAATCTTTTTTATTAATTTCCAGAATAATTTCTTAAGAAATGAAGTATGATTTTTGAAACAGTACACCTGAATCTTCTTTTTGATTGAGTAGTAAATGTTTAGATAATTTGAATGCAAATACTTACTTAGTAACTACTTACTGCTCACCCTAACAGATATTACAAGCTTAAAATTGTCAATATATAATTTATAAGGGAATATGTATTTAATGAAAACTTTAAATTATTTAAATAAAAAACAAGACATTTAACAGCATTTAAAGAGTGTTTTATCTTTTATGAAAAAAATCTATGGGATTACTTGGTCATATTAGAAAATATACACAGAATCTACTTAAGAGGGAAATGTCTTCAACCAGGTTTCACCGGATTCTATGACAGTAATTCCCATAAGAGAAGTATAAAAAAAATCTTTCCTCAACTGTCAAATTCATGAGGAAAAATTTTTGACTATTTTGTTAATATCTCTAATTCCAATGCCTAGAACAGTAATGAATATATAATAAGGGATTAATAGTATTTTTGAACTGATGAGGTTATCATACCTACCGATTTTACAAATGCTACAAACACAATATGCAACGTGTTATAATTATTATAATTAAGAAATTATCATAAAAGAATATTCAACTTAAAAAGACTAAAAGATTTTAAAAATAACTGAGTGGAATATCTATGTGAAAGATAAGTGTGTAAAATCAAGAATTAACAGTAGACCAGAGACAGCTGAAGAAATAAACAGATACAATATATAAATGGCTAAACAAAAAAGGGAGAATTAGAGGCTTATAGATACAGAATAATTAGAATTCCTAGAAAAGAGAGAAAAAAGTCTGGAGAATAGGATACATTAAACATAGATGAACTGAGATCAGGTATCACAACACAGAATAAATGAAGTTTATTAGAAATTAGATTACATTAACACTTTCAAAGTACAAGAGAAGAAAATATTTTAAATAATGTACTTCAGCAGGTAGACACTGAAACTGAGACGAAGAACAACATAAAAGCAGGGACTGGTGAAAAGTATGAATATGTATAACTCAAAATAAATTGAATATGCAATTGTAACAAATGAAAGAATACAAAGCATACATATGTCTTGATACAATGGAGAATTAAATTTTAAATAAAACTTTAAACCTAAGTTTATCAGAAATCACATATATTTCAAATTGGATTTTAAAATATATACCTACAAGAGGAACACCTAAATCACAAGGGAGCAGAAAGGTCTAGCACAAAAATAAGAAAAATTATACAAAGCAAAAGGTAAAGTTATCATTTACTATACAACCATTACTTATCAGGCAAAATTTATCAATATTAACAAAATCAGTGAATATTGCATCCAAACTTGAAACAAATTTTATAAAATCTATAAATACTAAATATGTGCAGTTAATTCTTTGCTATACTACATAAATTTTCAATTGAGTAGTTATATTCTTTTAAGTGCAAATTTTGCAATGACTTCATTATTAAACACACTTGTGGATTAAAATAATCAATGTTTTAGGTTCTATCTTATTGGCTAAACATTAAAAAAACTGTACAAATGAAGCAAATATTTTAATATTGGATTCCATTGGAATAAGTCAGTATTAAATTATATATTTTCCTCTTTTTATTTTATTAGTGTGCTTTAGGATGTGATTATTGGTAACATAAAAGGTAGTTTTCCTTTGTAACATTTTTCTCACTTTTCTTTTGCCTTTTTAATCCACTCTTCTGCCAGGTATCCTACATCATTTTAATTGAAGGGAAAACGTACACTGTGAACCTAATGCAAAAGTAGGTGACCTACATTATTTTATCACCTGTTCTCTGTTCTATTTATAATTACTGTTTATATTTATTCAGAAAGTAATTATTTTGCATTCTTTAATATTTTCAGTTGTTGGCTATTTGTCTCTTATTTTATGCTTCAGGAAAATCTTTTAAGCATATATACTAATTATCTTGAAATTTTCATTAATACATAAATATGACTTGTTTTCAAGTTCTCATATTCAACTATATTTGAAAGAACATAGTGGATTTTTGAGTGGAAAGAACAGTGATTTTTAAATTAGTTTCTACATCAGAATGTATTAAGGACTTGGAATATAACTGTAATTACCCAAACTCAATCCCATACAAGCTGAGGAAATTAGTTTTAAAAAAAGCATACCACATTTGGGAATAAAGAAAAATCAAAACTGTAGCTGTATTTTTTTCTATGGGTCCTTAAAAGTTTTAGTCAGTCTCTTTATATTATCTTCATCAAGAATATTCTAGCTTTTCTTACCACTTTAATTTGCATATATTTTACAAAAAACTCTTCCACAAAGAAATGTCCATAGATATTGATTGTGACTTCATTGAATCTACATAATACTTTTGGAGGAATTTTTCCTGTCATTCCCTTTCAATTTTTTATTCATCAGGAATTTTTTAATTGATTCTGAAACTCTTTTAATGCAATCCAAATTATTATTTTATTTGTAGGTATTATTATTTTCATATTTTAAAAGAAATCTTTGTCTCCATACAGTCATGAATTCAAGCTGCACCTTTGTCTAATAGTTTTTATTGTTTTCACTTTCATACTCAACTCTAGGATTCATCCAGAATTGATGTTTGTGTGTTTCATGAGCATGGGAATCCAGATTTGAATATTTTTTTGTATTAGCCTCCAATGAATCCAGCACATGCTACTGAAAAAATAATTTTCCCATTTCACTGTAATGAAATGTTTGTCATAATTCAAAAGAGTGTTTATGATGGGGATCTCTTTCTGGACTATTTTCTCTAATTTTAGGTTTACTCCCGAGCCCTATTTATCTGTACAGACATCACACAGTATTAAGTACTGTACTAAGTCTAGCTGTGTTCAACAGTTTTAAGATGCTCTTGTTTTTCTTGATCCTTTAATTTTCCATATTATGTCTGAAGTCATTTTTGTCTTTTGTACATTTTATTTTTATATTCCTTTTTCCTTCATTGTCTCCACTTTAATGAATCTATGTTTTATATGATACCATTTTCTCTAAATTAAATAATTCTTTGTTATATATCTTTTTACTATTCTTTAGTAGTTTCTCTAGACTATCATATTAGTTCCTGAATTATTGAATCTAATATAAATTATTACTTTTACAAGTTACTCTACATTGTTGAAGGCTTCCTTGGTGTCTCAGATGGTAAAGAATCTGCCTGCAATGCAGGAGATACTGGTTCAATCTCTGGATTGCAAAGACTCCCTGGAAAAAAAGTGGCTACCCACTCCAGTGTTCTTGCCTGGAGAATTCCATGGACAGAGGAGCCTAAGTGGGCTGCAGTTCATGGAGTCAAAGAGTCAGACACAACACACATACGTTGTTAGATCATTAAGCCTTTTTCATTTCATTTGTCTTCTGCTTTTTCATTATTTTTCTCATATGCTTTTAAGCTCCAATGTACTATTAGGATTATTTTTGTACAGTATATGTCCCTTTATAATTAAGCATGAATTTACTCATTCTGGTGCTCTTCATTTTTCCTTCATTTGTTTCTATCTGCAGTTAGTTTCTGTATGTCTTGGGAATTCTCTTCACTTCTATTGTAGGTCTGCTTGTTTTTGCTTAGCGTGCATTCAGGGTTAAACATTAGCCTTATTCTTTTTCTTACTTTAAATATTTCAATTTATTGTATATCAAATTTACTTAAGTTGAAAATATACAAAAATGATTATATATATATATTTTTTTAAGTAAAGGATTTAGAAAGAAGTTCACAAAAAAAGTTCACAGTAAAATTCCTGAGCAGTGGGATTGCAAGTGATTTTTTTTCTATGTACATTTATGCATTTTTCTAAATTTTCTAGAACATACAGTTTCCTGTGTCACTTGTAACAAATCACCACAAATGCAGTGGATTACAACAGAAATTTATTGCCTTACATTTTTGGAGGCCAAAATTCTGCAATTAGTATCAGTGAGACAAAATTAAGATGTCAGCAGGACTAGGCTCCCTGGGAGTAGGCATAGCGTGTCTTCCACCGCTCCCTGCTTCTGATGGTTGCCAGCTTTCCTTGGCCTGTAACCTTATCATTTGAATCTTCAGGACCAGCATCTTTCAAATCTCTCTCTGCTCCATCTTCACCTCACCTTTCCCTTTGTGGGCAGTTAAACCTCTTAAAAAAAAATTAGATGAATTGAGAGAGTAGCAGTGAAACATATGCACTGCCATGGGTGAAACAGACAGCTAGTGGGACGCTACTGTGTAGCACAGAGGGCTCAGCCTGGTGCTCTGTGATGACCTAGAAGATGGGGTGGGAGGGGCTGAAGAGGGACTTGCAGGAGGGAGAGGGATATATGTGTCCTTATGGCTGATTTGCACTGTACATCAGAAGCCAACACAACATTGTAAAGTAATTATCCTCCAATTAAAAATAAATCTTAAAAAATCAAAAACACGAAAGAAGATGATTTTATGTGAGTATGGTTGGTTTACAATATTGTGTTAGTTTCTACTTTACAACAAAGTGAATCAGCCATACATATACATATATCCCCTCTGTTTCAGATTTCCTTCCCATTTAGGCCACCACAGACCATTGAGTAGTTAGTTCCCTGTGCTATACAGAAGGTTCTTGTTAGTTATCTATTTTATACATAGCGTCAACAGTGTATATACATCAATCCCAGTCTCCTAATTCATTCCACCCCTCTCTTTTCCCTCTTGGTGTTCATATGCACATTTTTCTTTTTTTTTTCAACTGTGTCTAACCTTATTCTTAAAAACATTTTTGCTGGAATAACTTCTGGGATGACCTTTTTAAAGTGACTTTTGTCCTTTAAAAGTATTTATTTCATTGTCTTCTGGTTTTCTTTCCTCATTTGTATTGACAACTTAAGCTCTCAGTCTTAGTGCTCTTCCTTGAAGGGTACATCTTTTTCTTCTAAATACTTAGAAGGTTTTAGTTTGGTTTTCATCAGCCTTTAAAACTAGTAATGTAGGTGTAATTTTTCTTTGCTTTTATCATGTTTGAATAAAATAGGATTTATTGAGTCTATACCACCAATTTTGAAAAAAAAAATGGTCTTATTTTGAGAGATTTAAGTTTAGCTCCTTGGCTACTCTGTGCAACTTCAAAATTTGGCAAATGATTTTACAGGGAAAGAAGCTATGTATTTGATACAACTTAAATATTCATATGATTATTCAAGAACTGCACAGCCACCAAAAGTTCTGCTGGTTTCTAGACTCCTCAGTAATAGCTTCCTCCCTTGGCCAAGCATAGATATATGACTTCTTTCTTTGCCAAAAAAAAAAAAAAACAGTACCTGCATATCACTAGTTAAGTCTCTTCATAGGGCTTTCAACACAGAATCTGTGCATCCCCTGGAGCTCCACTCCATTGTGTGTTACTTTTTCTTTTTGCTACAGGAATGAGAAAAATTTTGTTCTGCTTGTCAGTGGTTTGGCTCTTTGAACTTTTGCTTTAACAGATCCAGACTGCCATGAGTCCCCAGTCTTTATACTATACATATTGGGAAAATGAAAATGAAATGCCGACACCTACCTTTTCTTTTTATAGAGACTTTTAAACATCCTCTTCCCACGTTTACAAATAATGTATTTTTTAATTACTTTACCATATTGTATTGGTTTTGTCATACATCAGCATGAATCCGCCACAGGTGTACACGTGTTCCGAATCCTGAACTCCCCTCCCACCTCCTTCCCCATACCATCCCTCTGGGTCATCCCAGTGCACCAGCCCCTTTAAAGTGAGATCCCTACCTTGTCTGTTGACTTTATGTCACGTCAGTTCAATGTTTGTTGACTGTTATTTTCCAGATATTTTTAAAGAGCTTGAATTACAGGAGTAAACAAAATGCATATGAATTTTATATTATCAGATGAGACTAAAAATAATGTGATTTAAAAAGGGGATTAGAAAGAATACTAGAAGGTGACACATGCTTAAGCAAAATTATAGAGCAAAGTAGAAGTGTCATTTGAAAACCATATGCTTCGATAATTGGGAAAGTTGCCAAGTTTTATAAACTTGTTGAGAGAAACCTCAGGGAGATGAGGGTATATAAGCAAAGACTTGAAGTAGGTGAGACAACCAGCTATGTTGAAAAACATCCCAGGAAGAGGCAACAGCTAGTGCAAATACCCTGAGATGGAAGTTTGCCCGTTGTGTTTAAAAACAGCAGGGAGGACAGTGTGACAGTCAGGTGAATGAGGAAAGGTCTGAAGACTAGAAATTTTGAGCCAGATTAGAACTGTATGTGTGTGTGTGTGTGTGTGTGTGTGTGTGTGTGTGTGTGTGTTAGTCACTCAATCATGTCCGACTCCCTGTGACCCCATGGACTGCAACCCGCCAGGCTCCTCTGTCCATGGAATTCTCCAGGCAAGAATACTGGAGTGGGTTGCCATTTCCTTCTCCAATGTGAATTTTATTTTATTTTTTTTTGTTGTTGTTATTCAGAATTCTGACTTTATTTTTATTTATTTTTTTTACTTTACAATATTGGTTTTGCCATACATTAAACTTTTAGTAGTAGTAGTATAGTCGCTAAGTTGTGTCTGACTCCCGTGACCCCACAGACTGTAGCCTGCCAGGCTCCTCTGTCCATGGGATCCTCCAGGCAAGAACACTGGAGTGGCTTGCCATTTCCTTCTCCAAAAGTAGAACTAAATTCTTGTATTCAGAGAATCTCTCTGTCTCCTTTCTCTCCCTTTCTCTCTCTCTTCCTATCTATAATAAATATAATAAAAGACATATCTTTTCAAAATAAAATCTAGGAAACACATTTTCCCTTAGATATTTATTTAATTTTCCATGAAAATCTTATTTTACAGAGCTTTCTTACCTCATAATTTTAGAGTTTATGGTTACAGTGGCACAGGAAGTATGAAACCTCTTGAACATGAGTTCCAGGTACGTTTTATTGTCTGTTTTACCTTTATTATATGAGCTTCTGTGATCATCTTACTTAGGGTCCACATGGTGCTAGAATGGAAAGGGCTGGAGTTTTGTTTTGGCATAAATATAACCATTTCCTTTTGATGATGTGTTTTCAGTTAGCTGTGTGACACAGATGGTTAAACAAACCGCTTATGACCGTGATGCATTTAAGCTACTGTTTCATGATGGCTTCCCTGGTGGCTCAGACGGTAAAGCATCTGCCTACAATGCAGGAGACCAGGGTTCGATTCCTGGGTCGGGAAGATCCCCTGGAGAAGGAAATGGCAATCCACTCCAGCACTCTTGCCTGGAAAATCCCATCAATGGAGGAGCCTTATAGGCCACAGTCCATGGGGTCACAAAGAGTTGGACATGACTGAGCAACTTCACTTTCTTTTCTTTCTTTCTTTTCATGATGCTGATGGATATGGTAAAAGGGTTGAATATGGAGTGAGATACTTACAATGAGAGAACATGACTGGAATCAGGAAAGCTAAATCTGGAAGAAAAGGAGAATCCAAAGACTTATCTGAAGTATGTTCAGGGACCAAAGAAGTACACATGTTACATTTCATGCACATTAAGGAATATACTACATGTTCATCTATTTGGAATATCCAGAGCTTCATTTAATAAAGCTTGTGATTTGTTGTAAAAAATAATATAGAAGGATGCATAGAACTTCAGGGATTACCCATTCCTGAAATGCTGTTTTTGCTTTTTCCATTTACCTTGCCTCACCAATACCTGAAACATACGGTGATACCTACTCTCGGAGAAATCCACACAGAAATGGTTTTAAGCCAAGCCTTCAATGGAATAAGGTGGCCCAGGAAATTGGTTTTAAGATGGCAGGAGGCATATCTCCATTCCTCATGGGGAATGGGTCTAGGACCAGTGACTCTGAGATAGCTAAGTATGTGCATAGCATGAAACACCTGGGCAGGAACACAGCAAGCAGGAGAAGGATATGAGCGGGCCAGGCCATGAAAGATATGCTGTGCCATGGAAATCCATGTGGACTTCATCCCTACTGACACAGGGAGCTGCTGGGGAAATATCAGCAAGAACTAGCCTAGCCATGTTCACACTCGCCAGTGGCTGTTCAGTTAGCATATAGAGGGTGAGCCAGGGAAAGAGGTGGAAGGCCTTGCTAGCCTGGGAGAGCAGAAAAGAGATGACCGCAAGTGCTGTGCACGTGTGGCAACTGGGGAACGAAGAGGCTCATCCAGTGCAGCCTCTAATACCCGCACCGGAAGGTCTGGTTAACTAAGGTGGTAGGACTGGGTGAGCACCAGCATCCTTTTATCACTGCTTTCTCTTTGCCTGGTTTCAGTTACTTGCTGTCAGCCAGGTGGCACTAGTGGTAAAGAACCCGCCTATCAATGTCGGAGATGCTGAAGATGTGGGTTCGATCCCTTGGTCGGGAAGACCCCCTGGAGGTGGTCATGGCAACCCACTCCAGTATTCTTGCCTGAGAATCCCATGGACAGAGGAGTCTGGCAGGCTACATAGACCATGGGGTCACAAAGAGTCGAACGCGACTGAGCGACTTAGCACGCACAAATACCTGTTTGATTTTTTGTTTGCAATCCTGATTTCTACATAGCAAATTATACCACTGTGCTGGAGTGAAAGCATTTTTATAGACTAAGCTCTTAACAGGGAAAATAATAAACATGCTGTGTTTTTTAACCTTTGCCCAACAGAGTAGGCAAAGACATGTGAATCGTCTATGGATTTCTCTATACAAATGTATAAATAATGCATACTGTCTAGAAGTCTTATGATATATACACTTATGCATATATACATATATAATAGACATACTGTGTGGCATTGTGTGTGTGTGCGTGTGTGTGTGTGAGCGTGGTAAAGGAGAGTGTGTGCATGCTCAATCATATCCAACTCTTTGTGACCCTATGGACTATAGCCCACCAGGCTCCTCTGTCCATGGGATTCTCCAGGCAAGAATGCTGGAGTGGGTTGCCATTTTATTCTCCAGGGATCAAACCCACATCTTCTATGTATCCTGCACTGGAAGACATATTTTTTACCACTGAGCTACCTTGGAAACCTCAAGAGGGAGAGAGACAGAGCTAAAAAAAAGAAAAATAGAGACGATAATATGCACGTGGCCGCAATGTCCCACACCTAATTTTTATGTGATTCTGTATACCTAACACATAACTCTATTTCCTCCCTCCCCAGGAGATAGTCATGGAAGACAAATGTATAATTAAAAAGACAAATCAAAGACTGTTTTAATAATAACCTGAATGTAGTAAGTTATTGAATGCTGGCCTCAAATGCCATGTTGGCAAAGTATGTTTGCCAAAGCTTCAACCCTATCTTCAGTGTAGGAAAACTCAGGAGGGTTTATTAAATTAGGCTAGAAGTATATAAATTTGTTTTTCATGAATTCCACAAATGATTTGCATCCCTAAAATCTTACTAACTAAAGGCTTATCTATAAGAAACCAAATCAACCTATCAGACACAGAATTTGTTCCCTGATCATTTCAGTTCAGTTACTCAGTTATGTCCAACACTTTGTGACCCCATGGACTGTAGCATTCCAGGCTTCCCTATCCATCAGCAACTCCCAGAACCTACTCAAACTCATGTCCATCAAGTCGGTGATGCCATCCAACCATCTTATCTTCTGATGTCCTCTTCTCCTCCTGCCTTCAATCCTTCCCAGCATCAGGGTCTTTTCCAATGAGTCAGTTCTTTGCATCAGGAAGCCAAAGTATTGGTGTTTCAGCTTCAGCATCAGTCCTTCCAATGAATATTCATGACTGATTTCTTTTAGGAGGGACTGGTTTGATCTCTTTGCAGTCCAAGGAACTCTCAAGAGTCTTCTCCAACACCACAATTCAAAAGCATCAATTCTTCATTGCTCAGCTTTCTTTATAGTCCAACTCTCACATCCATACATGACTACTGGAAAAACCATGGCTTTGGCTAGACAGACCTTTGTCAGCAAAATAATGTCACTGCTTTTTAATATGCTGTCTAGGCTGGTCATCACAGGGTTGTTCCCCATGTCTGCAGCTTACTTTCTGATCTCTTCAGAACAGAGAGATACTCATAGTGGTCAAAAAGTAAAATTACAAGATGGCGTAACAATCTGAAATATGTATGCATATAAAAATAGATGTCAAACTATAGGAGGCAGAAATTGACAGAAATGAAAAAAAATTATTATTATTAAAGATTTAGACTTTTCTCTCTGTGGTGCTAGTGATAAAGAATCCACTTGTCAATGCAGGAGACCCAAGAGATGAGGGTTTGATCCCTGAGTTGGGAAGATCCCTGAAGTAGGAAATGCCAGTCTGCTTCAGTAGTCTTACCTGGAGAATCCCCTGGACAGAGGAGCCTGGCAGGCTATAGTCCATAGAGTCACAAAGAGTCAGACACAACTGAATATGCATGCCCCCCCCCCCCCACACACACACTCTCTCTGTCTCTTTCTCTCTCAATAATCAATAGGTGAAGTAGGAAGAAACTCAGCAAATATGTTGATGACTTGAGCAGAACTATCAATCAACTTGATCAGATCAAAATTTGTAGGAGACACACACAACATTCTTACTGTTGTTGTTAATACACATTCATTTTGAGTGCTAATAGAAGACTAAACAAGGTATGGTAAAGGAAAACAGGGCAAAAAAATGACAATGAAAAAAATATGAAAAAACTGGGAAAGGAAATTGTATAAAAATAATAAACTTTTGATTATTCTATCAAAATTTTATTCTCTGCTGACCTAAAATGATTTATTGATTTCCAACTTTTCCAATCAACTTTTGTATAAGATTGATATAATTTACTGATAATTTTGAAGATAGATATGTTATCAGTCTGGACAATATAAACCACATTTGCAGGAAAGTAGTCGAAACCTGGAGGAAAGGAAGATATTTTCTCTTGATTGTATAAAGTATGATTTATGCAGATGAAGCTGTATATGAACCCACAGTCAAGAAATACAAATATGATGATACACCAATGAAGTATCTAAAAAATGTAAGAAACTGTTAGTCTATGTCTAAAGAAATCACTCAAAAATTTGCACATAGAAAGTTTAATATAGAGAATTAAACAGGGATTAGACTAAAAAACAAGAAGTAAAGAGAACTTTAAAGGACATAGGAATATCAGATAGAAGAAGCAGTTGGCAGCCTTCAGTTCAGTTCAATTCAGTCGCTCAGTCGTGTCCAACTCTTTGTGACCCCATGAATCGCAGCATGCCAGGCCTCCCTGTCCATCACCAACAGTGAACGTGAGTTCACTCAGACTCACATCCATCAAGTCAGTGATGCCATCCAGCCATCTCATCCTCTGTCGTCCCCTTCTCCTCCTGCCCCCAATCCCTCCCAGCATCAGAGTCTTTTCCAATGAGTCAACTCTTCACATGAGGTGGCCAAAGTACTGGAGTTTCAGCTTTAGCATCATTCCTTCCAAAGAAATCCCAGGGCTGATCTCCTTCAGAATGGACTGGTTGGATCTCCTTGCGGGCCAAGGGACTCTCAAGAGTCTTCTCCAACACCACAGTTCAAAAGCATCAATTCTTCAGAGCTCAGCTTTCTTCACAGTCCAACTCTCACATCCATACATGACCACTGGAAAAACCATAGCCTTGACTAGATGGATCTTTGTTGGCAAAGTAATGTCTCTGCTTTTGAATATGCTATCTAGGTTGGTCATAACTTTCCTTCCAAGGAGTAAACGTCTTTTAATTTCATGGCTGCAATCACCATCTTCAGTGATTTTGGAGCCCAAAAAATAAAGTCTGACACTGTTTCCACTGTTTCCCCATCTATTTCCCTTGAAGTGATGGGACCAGATGCCATGATCTTCGTTTTCTGAATGTTGAGCTTTAAGCCAACTTTTTCACTCTCCACTTTCACTTTCATCAAGAGGCTTTTTAGTTCCTCTTCACTTTCTGCCATAAGGGTGGTGTCATCTGCATATCTGAGGTTATTAATATTTCTCCTGGCAATCTTGATTCCAGCTTGTGTTTCTTCCAGTCCAGCGTTTCTCATGATATACTCTGCATAGAAGTTAAATAAACAGGGTGACAATACACAGCCTTGACGTACTCCTTTTCCTATTTGGAACCAGTCTGTTGTCCCATGTCCAGTTCTAACTGTTGCTTCCTGACCTGCATACAGATTTCTCAAGAGGCAGTTCAGGTGGTTGGCAACCTTAGGATGGGTTAAAAAAGCCTGTTTCTTTACCCCAGAGATGGGATTGCTGAAAATGGCATGACCATGGATCTTCGAATAGCAGCAGTCACTGTGGTGCTGTTCCAAATGATGTTGCTGTGAAATTTCTCTTCAGAACCATCCAAGGGAAATCTTCCCTTTGGGTAGCCAGGAGAGCTGCTCATGAGATGTCTCACCAAAGTCACTTTACTGCGGAAGGAGAGGGGCCTCGATGGATGGAAACTACTGGCTGAAGGGTGTTAGTGACCACCAGTCACTGAAGCATCCTGGCTTTGCCACAGCTGTACTCTCTGTAGGAGCCTTCCAAGCTAGCACCCTGGAACCAGACAGCAAAGCTGTCTTCCCGTGCTCACCAGCACCCCTTACTAGCAAAGCTTGCTCCATAGCAAAGGAAAAAATAAAATTAAGGGGCCCATATTCATTTGTACAAAGCAGGCAAAAGGTTAATTTGAAACTGAGTTGCAATGCATTAATAATCAACAGAGCCTTACCACTTAGACTATTCAGTTTCCATATGCATTCATTAAAAAAAATTTTTTTTTTTGGCTGTGCCGGGTCTTCATTGTTGTGCAGGCTTTTCCCTAGCTGTGGCGAGAGAGGGCTTCTCTTTGTGGTGGTGGTGCGGGCTTCCCACTACTGCAGTTTCTCTTGTTGTGCAGCACAGGCTCTAGGGCACAGGCTCAATAGTTGTGGCACACAAGCTTAGTTGTTCCATGGCCTGTGGGATCTTCCCATACCAGGGATGGAACCTGCATCTCCTGCATTGGCAGGAGATTCTTTACCACTGAGCCAGCAGGGAAGCCCCCCATATGTATGTATTTGAACTCTGAAAAAGCAACAGAATCACCTATTTCTAGTTAACAACATTCAACCAAACTTTTCACAATTAAAGCAATTTTCATTATTCCACAAATTGATGAGACACACAATCACGTGTCATTGTGTCCATTGGTAGCAATATTAAGCTGTCCACAAATTGTTACAGTCCCTCTGAATACTGTGTTAACGTGAGGTTAAATTAACTTGTAAAGTTAACTTCCAACCACTTGTATGTAAGCTGATAATAGGAAGAGGGGGGGGAAGAAGAAAACTGTTGGTACGTACAGATAAAGATACATATGCATGTGACAAGCCAAAAGAACATATGCAAAGCTGCTAGTCTTCGCTTCTGTGATCAGTTATGATTGCTGTGTATGACTTCTTTTTCCCACCACCTGCTCCCCATTTCCATTGCTCTCAACAGGACATACCTAAGCTTCTTATGGATGTTTACCTAGCAGAAAAGCACAAATCTTCATTCCCAAAGGGTCTGCATCCTTAATCATATCTTATTTTGGTTACTGTTATATTCAAGTAAATTGAAGACATAGCACTTCTTTAAGCAACAGTTTTCCCTACTGTGTTCAGAGTCAGTCACTCCAGCCACTGGGTTAGCCTGCTCATTTGTACAGTGCCATTTGTACAGTAGCTCAAAATATCCAGGTGGAAGTTTCATCTTCCAAAGTAGTAGAATCATTATTGTGTCCCCGGGTGAATAAATTCCCCACTGTGGCTGGGAGCTAAAAGTTACTATGGTAGAAAGCAAAAAAGCTACAAAATAGTTATTAGGTATAATGTTGGGAAGGTGAGACTCCCATTTCAACACCTTATATCTGGACAAATGTATTGAAGCTCTCAGTGAAACTTGCCATATACTGGTCTCTGATGCAAACAGAACCCCAGCCTTTCAGAGTAATGTCTCCCAACTACCATGGTAAAAGTGTTCAGTAAGCTAGTCTACCTTTAAATTAGATCAGCCACTTCCAGATGATAGAATATACGGTTAGATATGTACATAAACCAATGGTGGTGGTGGTGATTTAGTTACTAAGTCGTGTCCGACTCATGGACTGTACTGGCCAGGCTTCTCTGTCCATGAGATTCCCCAGGTAAAAGTACTGGAGTGGGTGGCCATTTCCTTCTCCAGGGGATCTTCCTGACCCAGGGATCAAACCCGGGTCTCCAGCATTGCAGGCAGATTCTTTACTGACTGGGCTATGAGGGAAGCCCACATAAACCAATGGCTACACTTAATTCACTGAAAAATAAGTTTCTATATCAGACACAACAGTGTGCAGAAGCCATGGCAGTGGATAGGCTCTCTGTGAGTTCACAAGTGCTGATGCTAGAAGAGGCACCATGGACAGAGAAGGTAGTTTGTGCTTTTCTATAGATTTATCGATTTACCAGCATCATGTAATGTTGGCATATGATGATTCTTAGCACTCCCCAAATAATCCTGCTATAAGGGTGGTAGTAATACCCCACTTTTATTTCTGATTTTAGTAATTTTGTTCTTTTAGTAGTCAATGTATCTTAAGAATTGTCAATTTTAACTTTTCAAAGAGCCACCTTTTGCTTTCATTGATCTATTTATTCCTATTTAATTTTACTCTGCATTATTTCCTTTCTTCTGCTTAATTTAGATTTAGCTTGTTCTTTCTTTTCCTGAGTTATAGGTGGTTGGATTGGTATTACTTTATCTTTTTTAATTGTTAATATATGTGTCAATCTATATATATTTATCAAAAGCACTAACTTTCGCCACATCCTATACTTTTTAAGTATGGAGTTTCTTCATTTTTATTTTCCTCAAATATCTTCTGGTTTCATATTTGATTTCTCCTTTAATCCATGGGTTATTTAGAGATACGATGTTTGATTTCCACATGTCTGTGAGTTCATCCAAATGTTTTCTGTCAGTTATTTCTAAAAAAATGTCATTATTATCAGAAAGCATACTTTTACTAGTTCTGTACTTTTAAATTGAGGCTTTTTTAATGCATGAGCATATGATCTCTCCTGGAAAATATGTTCAGGTTAAGAAGAATGCGTATCTTGTTTTTCTTTGGCAGAGCATTTTACAGATGTCTTCTAGGTTTACTTTTGTTGTTGTTAAGTTACTCAGTCATGTCTGACTCTTTGCAGCCCCATGGACTGCAGCACGCCAGGCTTCCCTGTCCTTCACCATCTCCCTGCGTTTTCTCACATTCATGTCCATTGCATGGATGATTCCATCCAGACATCTCACCCTCTGTCATCCCCTCCTCCTCCTGCCTTCAATCTTTCCTAGAATCAGGTGTTTTCCAATGAGTCAGTTCCTTCATCAGGTGGCCAAAGTACTGGAGCTTTAGCTTCAGCATCAGTCCTTCCAGTGAACACCCAGGACTGATTGCCTTTAGGATGGACTGGTTGGATCTCCTTGCTGTCCTAGGGACTCTCAAGAGTCTTATCCAACATCACAGTTGAAAAGCATCAATTCTTTGGCACTCAGCTTTCTTTATGGTCCAACACTCACATCCATTCATGACTACTGGAAAAACCATAGCTTTGACTATACAGACCTTTGTTGACAAAGTGATATTTCTGCTTTTTAATTCACTGTCTAGGTTTGTCCTAGGTTTTCTTCCAAGGAGCAAGTGTCTTTGAATTTCATGGCTGCAGTCACCATCTGCAGTGATTCTGGAGCCCAAGAAAATAAAGTTTTTCACTGTTTCCTTTGTTTCCCCATATATTTGCCATGAAGTGGTGAGACCCAATGGCGTGATCTTCCTTTTGTGAATGTTGAGTTTTAAGCCAGCTTTTTCACTCTCCCCTTTCATCTTTATCAAGAGGCTCCTTAGTTCTTATTCACTTTATGCCATAAAGATTATGTCATCTGCGTATCTGAGGTTATTGATATTTCTCCCAGCAAGCTTGATTCCAGCTTGAGCTTCATCCATTTCACATGAAGTACTCTGCATAAAAGTACTCCACATAAAAGCAGAGAGATAATATACAGCCTTGATGTACTCCTTCCCCAATTTGGAACCTTCATTGTTCCATGTCCAGTTCAAACTGCCGCTTCTTCACCTGCATACAGGTTTCTCAGGAGGCGTGTAAGGTGGTCTGGCATTCCCATTTCTTTAAGAATTTTCCATAGTTTGTTGGATCCAAAGTCAAAGCCTTTATTGTAGTCAATGAAGAAGAAGTAGATGTTTTTCTGGAATGTTCTTGCTTTTTATATGATCCAACGGATGTTGGCATAAATTAACTGGGTTTCCTTAATGTATTTTTTAAAATCTTGTATTTCCTTGCTAATCTTCTACCTAGCTGTTCCATGGATCACTAAAAGTGGAATAGAAAGAAAAAGGAAGTCTTCAACTATAAGTTGAAGACTTATATCTACCAATTTTTAATGTACTATGGTGTTGTTACCTGTGTTGACAAGTGTTATATCTTCCTGATGTGTTGAACTTTGTATTATAAAATATTGCTCATTATCTACTAACATGTTTTTTGTTTTTAAAGTCTGTTTGTCTGATATACACTATAATGTTCGGTCGCTAGTTGCGTCCAACTCTTTGTGATCCCATGGACCAGTTTCCTCTGTCCATGGATTTCCCAGGCAAGAATACTGGAGTGGGTTGCCATTTCCTCCTCCAGGGGATCTTCAACCCCAGGAGACCCAGGAATTGAACCCATGTCTCCTGTATTGGCAGGCAGATTCTTTACCATCTGAGTCACCACCAGAGTAACTTGGTATAAATGTGGTCAATCCCATTTGCTCAAGATTGCTATTTGCATGATATTCTTTTTTATTCCTTTAATCAGTCTACGTCTTTGAAATTAAAGCCAGTTATCTAGTAACACTTTACAGTTGTGTCTTTTTTTTAACTTAATCTGACAACCTTTGCATTTATTTATTGGATTTATTTATTGGGGTTTATCATCTGAGCCACCAGGGAAGTCTCATGAACTCCTTATTGCCAAATTCAGACTTAAATTGAAGAAAGTAGGGAAAACCACTAGATGATTCAGATATGACCTAAATCAAATCCCTTTTGATTATACAATAGAAGTGAGAAATAGATTTCAGGGACTACATCTGATAGACAGGGTGCCTGATGAACTATGGACTGAGGTTCGTGACATTGTACAGGAGACAGGGATCAAGATCATCCCCATGGAAAAGAAATGCAAAAAAGCAAAATGGCTGTCTGAGGAGGCCTTACAAATAGCTGTGAAAAGAAGAGAAGCAAAAAGAAATGGAGAAAAGGAAAAATATAAGCATCTGAATGTAGAGTTCCAAAGAATAGCAAGGAGAGATAAGAAAGCCTTCCTCAGCGATCAATGCAAAGAGATAGAGGAAAACAACAGAATAGGAAAGACTAGAGATCTCTTCAAGAAAATTAGAGATACCAAGGGAATATTTCATGTAAAGATGGGCTCGATAAAGGACAGAAATGGTATGGACCTAACAGAAGCAGAAGATATTAAGAAGAGATGGCAAGAATACACAGAAGAACTGTACAAAAAAGATCTTCACGACCAAGATAATCACAATGGTATGATCATTCACCTAGAGCCAGACATCCTGGAATGAGAAGTCATGTGGGCCTTAGAAAGCATCACTACAAACAAAGCTATGGAGGTGATGGAATTCCAGTTGAGCTATTTCAAATCCTCAAAGAAGATGCTGTGAAAATGTTGTACTCAATGCCAGCAAATTTGGAAAACTCAGCAGTGGCCACAGGACTGGAAAAGGTCAGTTTTCATTCCAATCCCAAAGAAAGGCAATGCCAAAGAATGCTCAAACTACCGCACAATTGCACTCATCTCACACGCTAGTAAAGTAATGCTCAAAATTCTCCAAGCCGGGCTTCAGCAATACGTGAACTATGAACTTCCAAATGTTCAAGCTGGTTTTAGGAAAGGCAGAGGAACCAGAGATCAAATTGCCAACATCTGCTGGATCATGGAAAAAGGAAGAGACTTCCAGGAAAACATGTATTTCTGCTTTATTGACTATGCCAAAGCCTTTGACTGTGTGGATCACAAGAAACTGTGGAAAATTCTGAAAGAGATGGGAATACCAGACCACCTGATCTGCCTCTTGAGAAACCTGTATGCAGATCAGGAAGCAACAGTTAAAACTGGACATGGAACAGCAGACTGGTTCCAAATAGGAAAAGGAGAACATCAAGGCTGTATATTGTCATCCTGCTTAATTAACTTCTATGCAAACTACATCATGAGAAATGCTGGACTGGAAGAAACACAATCTGGAATCAAGATTGCCAGGAGAAATATCAATAACCTCAGATACGCAGATGACACCACCCTTATGGCAGAAAGTGAAGAAGAAATAAAGGGCCTCGTGAAGAAAGTGAAAGAGGAGAGTGAAAAAGTTGGCTTAAAGATCAACATTCAGAAAACGAAGATCATGGCATCTGGTCCCATCACGTCATGGGAAATAGATGGGGAAACAGTGGAAACAGTGTCAGACTTTATTTTTTTGGGCTCCGAAATCACTGCAGATGGTGACTGCAGCCATGAAATTAAAAGATGCTTACTCCTTGGAAGGAAAGTTATGACCAACCTAGATAGCATATTGAAAAGCAGAGACATTACTTTGCCAACAAAGGTCCGTCTAGTCAAGGCTATGGTTTTTCCAGTGGTCATGTATGGATGTGAGAGTTGGACTGTGAAGAAAGCTGAGCTCCGAAGAATTGATGCTTTTGAACTGTGGTGTTGGAGAAGACTCTTGAGAGTCCCTTGGACTGCAAGGAGATCCAACCAGTCCATCCTAAAGGAGATCAGTTCTGGGTGTTCATTGGAAGGACTGATGTTGAAGCTGAAACTCCAATACTTTGGCCGCCTCATGGGAAATGTTGACTCATTGGAAAAGACCCTGATGCTGGGAAGGATTGACAGCAGGAGGAGAAGGGGATGACAGAGGATGAAATGGTTGGATGGCATCACTGATTCAATGGCCATAGGTTTGGGTGGACTCTGGGGGTTGGTGATGGACAGGGAGACCTGGCGTGCTGAGGTTCATGGGGTCTCAAAGAGTCAGACACGACTGAGCGACTGAACTGAACTGATGCAATTTTAGATTTATATTACCTTAATTCCAGTGAGACACAGAGACATTTTTCCTATAAAACTGTTTATTTGCCCCTTCTATGGTATTATTGTTGTACATATTGCATCTATTAATGTACAATCCCAACAGTTCACTGTTACAGTTACTTTACTATCTGCAGTCCTTTCCTTAACCTAGTACTTCTTTGTTTCCACTCACCTTCTATATGCTGTTATCAGCAAATATATTCTATTTCTTGGACCAAATAATACGCTATATACATTTTGTGGGTTAGTCACTAAGTGGTGTCCAACTCTTGTGACCCCATGGACTATAGCTGCCAGGCTCCTCTGTCCATGGATTTCCCAGGCAAGAATACTGGGGTGGATTGCCCTTTCCTTCTCCAGGGGATCTTCCTGACTCAGGGATCAAACCTGGGTCTCCTGCATTGTAGGCAATGTCCTGCATTCAGGCAAATTCTTTACGAACTGAACCATCAGGGAAGCATATATACATATTACTTTACTTAATTGATTTTTAAATCAGTTAAGAGAATGAAAGGGAAAATATGCCTTTTTAAATTACATAGTATGCTTTTTAAATTACATAGTAACCTTCTTGAGTTCTCTTTGAAATTTTATGTGGATTTGAATTACTATCTGAGATCACTTACTTTCAACCTGAAGAATTTCCTTAAGTACTCCATGTAAGGCCGGGCAAGTAATAACAAAATCTCAATGTTTTTGTTCATATGGAAATCAATTTATTTTATTTTTAAACATTGCCTTGCTTGATATAGAACTCTTGAGTAATTTTTTTTTTCTTTAAGTACATTATGTTAGCCCTCTGCTTCCTAAACTTTGTAGTTTCTACAGAGAAGTCTGATACAAATATCACTGGAGTTCTCTTTTAAGGTAATTAGTTTTCTCATGCTGCTTTCAAGATTTGATTCTTTGATTTTTAATGTTTTTGCTTATGCGTCTGTTTATGGGTCTCTTTGTGTTTGTACTCTGAATTCATTGAGCTTTCAAAATGTGTGAATTAATTTTTCAGTAAATTTGGGAATTTATAATCCAATATAATCTACTCTGCCATTATAATAAAGTAATTTTTAATTCAATAAATTTGGAAGGTTTTGGATTTATTTATATTTTTATATTTACCTTGAAAAAATAAGTCAGAAGAATTTGAAAAAATAAGTTTTTGATGATTTTTTCCTTGATCCTAATGATAGGGGTTGTCATGTTTAATTTATAATAGAAAAGATCATGGAAATGTACTTATTCTTAGAAACTTTTAGGCACAATTTTGGAAAACTGAGGTTAAATGTCCATCAAATAATCTTATACATCTGTCTCGGAAATAGTAAGTGTTTGATGCATACAGTATATGTATATATGTTTTAAATATTTGAGAATAACATATTTAACATGAAGTATTCTAATAAAAATGTATATGTTTTTCTTTATTTTTCAGAACTTTTGCTACTACCAAGGATATATTGAAGGTTATCCGAATTCTATGGCGATCATCAGCACGTGTACTGGACTCAGGTTGTGATACATAATTTTATGGTTGCAAAATGGAGTTTTTAAGAAATAATTGTCAAATTTAGAAATTATATTCAGAAGTTTCATTTTTATTTTTAAATTTTTTATTGAAATACAGTTGATTTACAAAGTTATGTTAAATTCTACTGTACAGCAAAGTGAGTCGGGTACATGTGTGTGTGTATATCTATATATATACACTTATATATATATATATCCAATCTTCTTTAGATTATTCTCCTATATAGAATATTACAGAGTATTGAGTAAAGTTTCTTGTGCTATTCAGGAGGTTCTTATTGGTTATTTATTTTATATATAGTAGTGTATATATGTCAATTCGCATTTATCAATTTAATCCCTCCCTCCACCCATCCCCATCGGTAACCCTAAGTTTGCTTTCTACATCTGTGACTATTTCTGTTTTGTAAATATGCTCATTTGTAACATTTTTTTAAATTCCACGTATAAGTGGTATCAGATAATATTTGTCTTTCTCCAACCAGCTTCAATCAGTTATGACAATCTCTAGGTCCGTCCATGTTGCTACAAATGGCATTATTTCATCTTTTTCTGGCTTTTATGGCCTTTATATCCTTTTTATATACATCTTTCAATGTAGATATGTAACACATATTCTTTATTCATTCCTCTGTTAGTAGACATTTTGGTTGCTTCCATGTCCTGGCTGTTATAAATAGTGCTGCAATGAATATTGGGGCACATATATCTTTTCAAATTATGCTTTTCTTCAGATATCTACCCAAGGGTCAGATTGCTATGTCACATGGTAGCTCTATTTTTAGTTTTTTAAGGAGCTACCATACTGTTCTCCGTAGTGGCTGTACCAATTTATAATTTGACCAACAGTGTAGGAAGGTTCCCTTTCCTCCACCAGCATAATTTATCTGTACACTTTTTAATTATGGCTATTCTGAATAGTGTTAGGTGGTTCCTCATTGTAGTTTTGATTTTCATTTCTCTAATAATTAGTGATATTAAACATTTTTTAGTTTGAGTGAACTCTGGAAGCTGGTGATGGACAGGGAGGCCTGGCATGCTGCAATTCATGGTGTCACAAAGAGTCGGACACAACTGAGCCACTGAACTGATCTGAATAATTAGTGATATTAAACATTTTTTTCATGTGCCATATGTATATCGTCTTTGGAAAAATGTCTGTTTACATCTTCCACCCCTGTTTTTGATTAGTTTGTTGTGCTTTTTGTTATTGAGCTGCATGCACTGTTTATATATTTAAAAGATTAATACCTTGCAGATGTTTTCTCCTATTTTGTGAGCTTATGTTTTTGTTTTGTTGATGGTTTCTTTTGCTGTGCAAAATTTTTAAGTTATATTATGTTCCATTAATTTTTGATTTTATTTTCATTACTCTGAGAGGTGGATCAAAAAAGATCTTGCTTCAATTTATGCCAGAAAGTGTTTTTCCTGTGTTTTCCTCTAAGAGTATTATAGAATCCAGTTTTATATTCAGGTCTTTGATTCATTTTGAGTTTATTTTTGTGCATGGTATTAAAGAGTGCTCTAGTTTTATTCTTTTACATATAGCTGTCCAGTTTTCTTTTCCCCATCACCAGTTATTGAAGAGATTGTCTTTTCTCCATTGTATATCTTGCCTCCTTTTCATAGATTAGACGACCATAGGTCATAGGTTTAGCTCTGAAATTTCTATCCAGTTTCAATATTTCTATTATTGTGCCAATGCCATACTGTTTTGATGAGTGTAGCTTTGTAGTATATTCTGAAGTCAGGTAGCCTGATTCCTCCAGCCCAAGTTTTCTTTCTCATGATTGCTTTGGCCATTCAAGGTCTTTTGTGTTTTCATACAAATTTAAAATTTTTTTGTTCTAATTCTGTGAAAAATGCCACTGGGAATTTGATAGTGATTGCATTTAATCTGTAAATTACTTTGGATAGTATAGTCATTTTGACAATATTGATTCTTCAAATCTGAGAACATGGTATATCTCTACATCTGTTTGTGTCATCTTTGCTTTCTCTTATCAATATCTTAGAGCTTTCTGAGTACAGGTCTTTTGCCTCCTTAGATAGGTTTATTGCTAGTTACTTGGTACTTTTTTATATGATGGTAAGTAGATTGTTTCATTCATTTCTCTTTTGGATCTTGCATTGCTAATGTATAGAAGTGCAAGAGATTTTAGTGTATTAATTTTGTATCCTACAACTTTACCAAGTTCTTTAATGAGCTCTAGTAGTTTTCTGGTGGTATCTTTAGGATTTTCTGTGTATAGTACCATTAATCTGCAAACAGGACAATTTTACTTTTTTTCCAATTTGTACTCCTTTTATTTCTTTTTCTTCTCTGATTGTCCTGGCTAGGACTTCCAAAACTGTGTTGAATATAAGTGGTGAGAGTGGATATCCTTGTCTTGTTCCCGATCTTAGAGGAAATGCTTTCAGTTTTTCACTGTTGAGAATGACGTTTGCTGTGTGTTTGTCATATATGGCCTTTATTATGTTGAAGTATATTCCCTCTATGTTCACTTTTTGGAGTGTTTTTATCATAAATAAGTGCTGAGTTTTGTCAAAGCTTTTTCTGTGTGTGTTGAAATGATCATATGACTTTCCCTCTTCAGTTTGTTAATGTGGCATATCACAGTGATCAATTTACATATGTTGAGGAATCCTTCCATCCCTGTGATAAATCCCACTTGTTCATGGTGTATGATTATTTTAATGTGTTGTTGGATTCTGTTTGCTAGTATTTTGTTGAGGATTTCTGCATCCATTTTCATCAGTGATATTGGCCTTTAATATTCTTTATTTGTGACGTCATTGTCTGGCTTTGGTGTCATGGTGGTGATGGCCTCATAGAATGAGCTTCGGAGTGTTCCTTCTTCTGCAATTTTTTGGAATGATTTGGGAAGAATAGGTGTTAACTCTTCTCTAAATGCTTGAAATAATTCACCTGCTATGTTTTCCATCCCTGGCCTTTTGTTTGGAAGTTTTAATCACAGTTTCAATTTCAGTACTTGTCATTATTCTGTTCATATTTTCCATTTTTTTCTGGTTCACTCTTAGAAACCTGTATCCTTCTAAGAATTTGTCAACTTCTTCTGAGTTGTCCATTTTATTGGCATATAGTTGTTTGTAGCAACTTGTAGTGTCAGTTATAACTTCTTTTTCATTTCTAATTGTATTGATTTGAGTCCTCTTTTTTTTTCTTGATGAGTCTGGCTAAAGGTTTATTAATTTTGTTTATCCTCTCAATGAATCAGCTTTTAGTTTCATTGATCTTTGCAAAGTTTTAAAGTGAGGCATGGCTTATTATGAGAAACTGTCATTAGAAAAGCATGGTATAAAAGCTCTTGCAATGTCTCCTACTCCCCTCCTGAATTAAGGGTTTATTTTTAGTATACATGGAAACCATTAGTATTAATTATAGCTAGATAAATACCAACAGCATTACTACCACTCATTCCACTCAGTAAATCTGTGGATTCTTGGTAATGTTTTCCTACTTCACCACCCAAGGCTAAGACTGAAAGTAATCTACATACTATTAAAAAACTGATTGTTTCATTTTATTGACTTTAAGAAAAATGAATTATTTTATTTATTTGCTTACTTTTTGGAATTTGTAGGGGCTTACTACAGTTTGAAAATGTAAGTTATGGAATTGAGCCCTTGGAGCCTTCAATTGGTTTTGAACATATGGTTTATCAAATAAAACCTAGGGATTCAAGTTCTTCTGTATATACTGAGAGAGAAATTGAGCTAAGAGAAAAGCCCTATAAGATACAAAATGTAGAGGTGAGTGATCAATTGAGTAAACTATGTAGTTATTACTATGCAGCCATATAAACAATGTATTTTTTATGATAAACCAGTTGCTTACAAATTATTGAGAGAGAGTAAGACATATCAGACACTTCAGAGCTTGTGTTGTAAGCCTCAAAACTAGTCACTCAGTTTTGCAGAACTCCAAGCTGGCATTTTCCACCATTAATGGCATTTTCCCCCGTGATACGGACCTTTGTTGTCTGCAGATGCACTCCTGTCTCCATATCCATTATGTCTGAATTCTGATAAAATAAGCATGAGTGACATTCACATAAATACTGAAGACACCTATCTAGGACCCTGAGAAGAATCACAAGTGTCTTTTATGGCAACTGCCTTAGGGTAGGCCATTATACTGTCCTTATATCCTTATCCAGAGATGGAGAGACTTCTTCATTCAACAAAGACTCACCAGAGTTTAGAAGGTTAATGACTCCAGCTTCATCAGAGTTTCTCATACACCCACGTTCCAATTTTTAGGATCTTACTTCTTTCAGTAGACACCCTGTGAGGGTAGACGTTCAACCTGTGTTGCAGTCCATTCACTCACAAAGTGAGATTCTGTGTTTGGTTTTCAACAATCTCAGCTCCACAGCTACAATAGTTAAAACGGTGTCTTTCATGACAAACATTTCTTTTGAAAAGCAGAACCAACAAAATGTATGTATGTGTGTGTCTGCATGTATGGATACACACATATACATATATTTGATATAAATACAGAGAGAATGAGAAAATTTAAAGTAGACTGCATACTGGCAGGCTGGAGACCATGGAAAAGTTGTGTTCAAGTCTAAAGGCAGTCAGTTGGAAGGAATTTTTTTTAACTTTTTATTTTGTATTGGAGTATAGCTGATTAATATATTGTGATAGTTTCAGGTGGATAAGCAACGGGACTCAGCCATACTTACGTATGTTACCATTCTCCTCAAAACTTCCTCCACTGCCTGTCCAGGCTGCCACATAACATTGAGCAGAGTTTCCTGTGCTATACAGTAGGTCCTTGTTGGTTATCCATTTTAAATACAGCAATGTGTACATTCTTGCTTACAAGGTAGTCCTTGTTCTGTTAATACTTTCAACTGACCAGATGAGGTGCACACATATTATGAAGGATAATCTACTCCACTGAAAGTTCACCAATTTAAATGTTTATCTTATCCAAAATTATTTTCACATAAATATCCAGAATAATTTTTGGACGAATATCTGGGCATTTGTGGCCCAGTCAAGTTCACAGATAAAATTAACTATCATACCAGATTTACAAAATTTATTTCATATTTCCTCTAAAAGTTTTATTCTTTAATCTCTTACATTTCAATATATGATCCAACTTAATTTAATTTTTTGTAAAAAGGGAGGAAGGGCTCTAAATTCATCATTTTTCATATGCATATCTAGTTTTCCCAACACCATTTGTTGAAGAAACTCATCTTTTATTCACTGAATTTTCATGGCCCAGCCCTTTTATTTCAAAATCAGTTGACTATAGATTTAGGGGTTATTTCTGCACATGCAATAATATTCCATTGATCTTTATGTCTATTCCTATGCCAGAGTCACTTTTTATTTACTGCGATATTTTTGAAATAAGTTCTGAAATTAGTAAGCGTACATCCTTCAGTAGTGTTGTTTTTCAAGATTGTTTGGCTATTCTTGATGCTGTCAATTTCCAAATAAATGTTAGCATTCACTTATTTTCATTTCCCAAAAATGAAAGCTGAGATTGTGTTGATTCCGTGTTGTTTCAGTCCACTACCATGGAGTATAATGTTAATGGTGAAATAACATAAAAACTCCCCAGAATTTTCAACTCACTTTACTCTCTGATAAAATTCTCCTGCCTCTCTCTATGTATCACCTTCTCTCTCTTTTCTTTATACATTCATATTCTAGATAATGATATTTCCTGTGTTGTGCTCAGTTGCTCAGTCGTGTCCAACTTTTTGCGACCCCAGTAACCATAGCCTGCCAGGCTCCTCCATCCATGGGATTTTCCAGGCAAGAACAGTGGAGTGGGTTGCCATTTCCTTCTCCAGTATTTCCTGTGTTAAGTCTCAGGTTTTTGTTTGTCTTATATATTATCTTGTATATTTTTTCATGGCTTTATCTACAGTAATTTATAGATCTCCCACTCTCATTCCATTTTTTCTTAGTTATTGAGCTTATGTAGCACATGATAATTGCCCAAGCTAAACAAAATACACAAACACACACATTATCTATCTACCTACTTACATGTTTTTCTATCTGTATTGTCTGTCATCTATCAACATCTTCATGCCCTTCTCACTCCCTGAATATTCTTACCAGTGATCTTTGGCATCCTCTAATTTTAACTCTTTAGTCCAAATATATTGCAATTGGATTACTTAGCAGTGTTCTCTAGTCTTCTTCCCTAGATCCAATTCTTTAGTGTTTACTTTACCAAAGCAAATTTTCAGGTAATTGGTATCAACCTCATGTAACACATATCCAAGAAATTGGTTTTCTTTATTGACTACTTTCTTTTACTAAATAAAATAGCTTTTGAGGTCTTCTGAAATCTTAGCACCTGCCCACCTTTCCAATGCACACATTTCTTGGCATTATTTTATGCACTTTTGTCTTAAATTTCTAATTGTGTTTCTAAAATAGACAATGTATCTTTTCTCTTGAAAGTTTATTGTCCAGAAAATAAATGAATAAATTATTATCAACTAAATATCATCAGTCCTTATCCCAAAGATGAAAATAAATAAGGATTGCTTCAGGAAATGTGAGTCAGCTAACCCTCATGCTGGGCTTCCCAGGTGATGCAACAGTAAAGAACCCGCCTGCCAATCCAAGTGATGCAGGAGACACAGTTCGAACCCTCAGTCAGGAAAGTCCCCTGGAGAAGGAGATGGCAACCCATTCCTGTATTCTTGCCTGGGAAGTCCCATGGACAGAGGACAGAGGAGCCTGGCAGGCTGCAGCATGGGGTCACAAAAGAGTCAGACACGACTTAGCAACCAAGCAGCAGCATCAGTAGCAACTTACATTGATTAAAACAAAGAAATGACTTTGAATCCTTCAAATCATTAATATAACCCTAACACATTAATATAAATGCTTGTGTTTATCCTCCAGTAAAGTAGTGTCTTTTCCTTGTTTCATCCTAAATGACAGGATGGAGTCCTATAAGCAAAACTATCATGAAACATTTGGTGCTTACCTTTGGATGGAAATTATAATAAATCGGTTAGACTGTAAGGGGATTTCATTTGCATTGTTTTGGAAAAAAAAAAAAAACAAGTCTTCAAGGCTTTAAAAGAATTTTTAAAGGTGGAAAAAATGAATAATCATGCAGCCCTGAATTTGTTTTAATGACCTTATTAACTTTTTCCCTTTAAATTACTATAGTCTTCACTTTTCTCATCTTTGCTAAGTCCCAGATTAGTTATTCCCTCTTTATCGCTCCTCTTTATGTTAAGGAAAATGGTTTAAGTAGAATGTGATAGTTTTGAACTTTCAAGGAATTAAATATCAGTGTAAGAAGAAAAAAAAATGCAGACTTTAAGCATAATAAATGTTTTCTCAATTTTTGAAATTTGATTCTCTTTTCTGCTTCTATGTATTTGTCCATTGCTTGTTGATGGTATTAGTAACTATTTTGAGTTAAATACACTACAATCTTGGAGTGTCCACAAAGACTGTCTCATAAGTTTTCCTTAGTATATTCCTCCTAGGTTAAATTCATATAAAAATAATGATGGAAACAAGTAATATTTTACTAATGGTAGTTAAAACAAGCATTACTTTGTCCCTAGAAATTGGCAGGGTGTAAATCAGACAGATCATAAGCCCATTGGGCCTCACATTTGTGCTGAAGTTAACCACCATGGTCTGTGATGACACTGTAACCAGATTCCACATCCTGAGACATCTATGACACAGTTTAAGAAACTCAGTCATTTTGTTTCTCTGTTGCTCACATTTTTCTGAGGTCATTTATACAAGGATTAGCTTTATCTTCAGATGAAAGTCCACCCCTCCAAACAGAGAGGTGCCCTTACTCTTTCAAGGTCACAAATAAAATCATAACACATAATAATGTATGATGAAATCATTAAACTAATGCAAATTCACATATAATGGTGATCAAGGGAAGATGTCCTTCAGAGCAGAGAATCAAGTGAGTAGCCCTATACCAATGGAAGGTAAAGTTATTTTCTGAGTAAATTAGCTGATTATTTTCTGAGTAAATTAATTGATTGAACAGATGCAAAAGAGGCAACAAAGACAATAGTCTGAAAGTGACTATTTTCATATATAAAATTGAATTTCTAACATTGAATTTGTGAAGTAGTGATATTACTTAAAATATTTAAATAATTCTTCAATTTTTACCTGTTTGTGATTTTTTTAGCCTCTTCCAGACTTCTCTCAGTATATAGAAATGCATATTGTAGTTGAAAAAGATTTGGTAAGTATACCTTCATTTATTTGTCTCATGTTAATTTATATTAGCAATGGGAGGTTATAAAAAATGTTGGAATAAATTTTTAACACAAGATAATAATAATTTCTGCTTTAATGAATTTAAATTTCTGGTATCAGTAGTAAATAGAAAATCATATCTCTATTAGTTTATTTTTCATTTTATATAATTAACATAAATGAAAACATCTGTTACATACAGAATAGTTTCTGAGTAATTTTTATTCATCATTCTCATACTCATAACCAGAGAAGGAAATGGCAACCCACTCCAGTACTCTTGCCTGGAGAATCCCATGGACAGAGGTGCCTGGGATTCATCCCATGAATGGAGGAGTCCATGGAGTCGCTCAGAGTCGGACACAACTGAGCTACTTCACGGTCACTTTTCACTTTCATGCACTGGAGAAGGAAATGGCAACCCACTCCAGTGTTCTTGCCTGGAGAATTCCAGGGATGGGGGAGCCTGGTGGGCTCCCGTCTATGGGGTCGCACAGAGTCAGACACGACTGAAGTGATTTAGTAGCAGCAGTAGCAGCATACTCGTAACATCTAGTAACCTTTGATCTTTTTACTATCTCGATAATTTTGCCTTTTTGAGAATGTCACATAGTTGAAATGTGAGGTCTGTAGCCATGACAGATTGTCTTCTTTACCTTGGTAACATGCATTTAACTTTACCACGTGCCTTATCATGGATTTAGAGCTAATTTCTTTTTAGAACTTAATAACATTGTATTGTCTGTATATACCACAGTTTGTTTATCCATTCACCTTCTAAAGGGCATCTCAGTTGCTTCCACATTCTGGCAGTTATGAATCAAGCTGCTGCAAATATCCCTGCACACGTTTTTTCATGGACATATTTTATCTCCTTTGGGTAAATATCCTGCAGCATGATTGCTACATCATATGATAACAGTCTTTTTGTTTGTTTGTTTGGTGTTTTGTGTGTGTGAGAAGTTGCCAAGCTGTCTTCCAAGGTGCCTTTTCCATTTTGCATTCAGTACTTTAAATATAGCATCTCATTGTCTTCTGGCCCCTGCAGTTTTTGCTAAGAAATTGGCTAGTAATCTTATTATCATCCCTTTTACATGGTTAGTTGCTTTTTTCTTATTGTCTTCAATATTAGTATTCTCTTTGTTTTTAGCTTTAGATAATTTGATTATAATGTGTCTTGGTGTGAGTCCCTTTGGCTCTATCCTTCTTAGAATTTGTTAAGCTTCCAGGATTTGTGGGTTCATGTGTTTCATCAAATTTAACAAGCTTTTGGCCATTATTTAGATAATTTCTCTTCTTTTTCTGGGATTCTCTTTATTTGTATATTGTACTACATATGGTATCCCACATGTTCCCCCCTTTCTATTTTCTTTTTGGTTCTCAGACTCAACAATTTAAATTATCCTATTCTCAAGTTTACTGATTCTTTCTTGTGCTCCTTTAAATCTGCTGTTGAATCCATCTACTCAACTTTTAATTCAGTTATTGCATTTTCAATGCCAGAATTCTTTTTGATTTCTTTTATAGTTCTATATCTTTGTTGCCATTCTCATTTTATTCATACATCATTTTCCTGACTTCACTTCATTCTTTTTATCCTTTAGCTTTTTAAAAAACTTTTTATTTTATTTTGGAGTATAAGCAATTAACAATATTGTGATAGTTTCAGGTGCAGCAGATTGACTCAGTCATACATGCACATGTATCCATTCTACCCCAAGCTCCCCTCCCATCCAGGCTGCCACATGACATTGAGCAGAGTTCTCTGTGCTGTACAGTAATCCTCTGTTGTTTATCCATTCAAAATAAAGCTGTGTGTACATGTCCATCTCCTTTAGCTCTTTGAGCATATTTTAGACAGTCGTTTTAGGGACTTTGTCTAGTAAGTCTCCAAGTTCTCAGGACTGGTTTCTGCCAATTTATTTCATTCCCTTGAGCTATGCTTTTGTTGTTGTTTGCTAGTTTGCCTTATAATATAGACTGAATGTTTCTTTTCTGTTCACATGTATACTGATGAATAATGATGGTGGGGCTTCCCCAGGGGCTCAGCAGTAAAGAATTTGCCTGCAGTGCAGAAGCTGCAGGAGACATGGGTTCTATCCCTGGGTGGGGAAGATATCCTGGAGAAGGGCATGGCAGCCCACTCCAGTATTCTTGCCTGGAGAATCCCATGGACAGAGGAGCCTGGTGGGCTACAGTCCATAGAGTTACAAAGAGTCTGACATGACTGAAGCAACTGAGCAAGAAGCAAGAACATGCACATAGTGATGTTATTTGGCAGTGGAGCCTTTGGGAATGGCTTAGGTCATGAAGGTGGAGCCCTCATGAACGGGATTAGTGCCCTTATAAAAGAAAGGACACCTCTTCTACCATGTGAGGACACAGCACGTTCTCATCAACACAGAATTGATGTCTGTGGCTGGAGACTTAACCTTTAAACTTTCCAGCCTTCAGAACTGTGAGAAACAAATGGCTGTTGTTTGAAACCAAGTTTTATGGTGTTTTTGTTATAGTAGGCCAAATTGACTAAGGTATCTTGTGATTTTTATTGAAAATTCAGCATTTTAAAAAAATAACCACCTTTTAAACCATTTTTGGGGACTGGCTGTATGTCAGGGTAGCCTTCACTGATTAGCTGGGTTACCTCTTAGTCCATGTGGTGAAAGTTTAAGATGTTCTCAGGTCTCTCTGACCATATGTCTTGCCTTGGCCTGTGGGATTCACTATATACATGGCTGCTTTTCAATATCTCAGGTTCCAAAAGATCTCACCCCAGCATCTTTTCAGGGCTTTCTATCTGTATATTTCCACCTGTAATCTCTTGTTCCAAGTATCTGTGGGTCTGTCATAACCTTGAAGTTTTAACAAGCATTGACGACCCCTTTTTGCTACCTAAAAACTGGATTAGGTGACACAGAAAACAATCATTTGGACACCTTCCAGATAGGTAGAAAATTGCAAATAAGGTCTTCTCTGCTCCACCTGGTATAAGAGAGGAAATTGGGGAACAGATGGGCCTTTCCTCCAGACTAAATAATGCCAAGCTGGGGAGGAAGTAGGGCATAGGAGAGTAAATGCCACACGATTTCCTGTCATTTTCAAGGTGGGTTTTTCTTGGTTGGACATTGGCTTGGCTGCTGTAGATCTTTGGATATTTTCCATAGGTTTTCCAGAGGCTCCAATGGGGTTATCATATCAACCATTTTCTGATTGTCTTTTGATATTTCCAGAGAAAAACAAAGGCTTGGTGTTTTCTGGTTCTCCCTTTTGCTGATTTCACTTCCATGAAGAATATTTTTAATTATTTGTTTTCATCATTTTACAAAGGCTGCTTCAAAATCTTTGTCATATATATTTCTAACAAATGATGTACTTCGGTGTTGACATGTATTGACTGACTTTTCTTCCTCACCAAAATTCAAAAGTATCCATTCTTCAGTACTCAGCCTTCTTTATGGTCCAATCTCACATCTGTACATGACTATTGGAAAAACCACAGTTTTGACTATATGGACCTGTGTCAGCAAAATGATATCTCTGCCTTTGAATATGCTGTTTAGGCTTGTCATAGGTTTGTCATAGCTTCCCTTCCAAGGAGCAAACATCTTTTAATTTCATGGCTGATTATTGGTTGTGTGCCTGTGTGTGTGTGCTAAGCCACTTTAGTTGTGTCTGACTCTGTTTCAGCCTTTTTCCCACACTTTGATTAGGTTCTTTGTTTTTCTGGTATTGAGTTGTATGAGCTGCTTGTGTATTTTGGAAATTAATCCTTTGTCAGTTGTTTCATTCCCCATTATTCTCTCCCTTTCTGAGGGTTGTCTTTTCACCTTGCTTACAGTTTCCTTTACTGTGCAAAAGTTTTTAAGTTTAATCAGGCCTCACTTGTTTACTTTTATTTTTATTTCCATTACTCTAGCGGGTGGGTCATAGAGGATCTTGCTTTGATTTGTATCATCGAGTATTCTGCCTATATTTTCCTCTAAGAGTTTTATAGTTTCTGGTCTTACATTTAGGTCTTTAATCAATTTTGAGTTTATCTTTCTGTATGGTGTTTCATTCTTTTACATGTTGCTGTCCAGTTTTCCCAGCACCATTTATCGAAGAGGCTGTCTTAGCCCCATTGCATATTCTTGCCTCCTTTGTCAAAAATAAGGTACCCATAGGTACATGGGTATATATCTGGGCTTTCTATCTTGTTTCATTGGTCTATATTTCTTTTTATGTGCTAGTGCCATACTGTCTTGATGACTGTAACTTTGTAGTATAATCTGAAGTCAGGAAGGTTGATTCCTCCAGCTCCATTCTTCTTTCTCAAGACGCTTTGGCTATTCAGGGTCTTTTGTGTTTCCATGAAATTTTTTGTTCTAGTTCTGTGAAAAGTGCCATTGGTAATTTGATAGGAATCACACTGAATCTGTAGATTGTGTTTGGTAGTATAGTCATTTTCACAATATTGATTCTTCAAACTCTGGAACATGGAATATCTCTCCATCTGTTTATTTCATCTTTGACTTCTTTCATTAGTGTCTTATAATTTTATGTGTACAGTTCTTTTGTCTCCTTAGGTAAGTTTATTCCTAGATGTTTAATTATTTTGTTCCAATGGTGAATGGAATTGATTGCTTAATTTCTCTTTCTGATTTTTTGTTGTTAGTATATAGAAATGCAAGTGATTTCTGTGCATTGATTTTGTATCCTAAAACTTTGCTAAATTCACTGATTAGCTCTAGTAGTTTTCTGATACTATCTTTAGGGTTTTCTATGTATAGTATCATGTCATCTGCAAACAGTGAGAGCTTTATTTCTTCTTTCCTGATCTGGATTCCTTTTATTTCTTTTTCTTCTCTGATTGCTATAGCTAGGACTTCCAGAACTATGTTGAATAATAGTGGTGAAAGTGGACACCCTTGTATTGTTCTTGATCTTAGAGGGAATGCTTTCCATTTTTCACCATTGAGAATAATGTTTGCTGTAGGCTTATCACATATTGTCTTCACTATGTTGAGGTAGGTTCTTTCTATGCCCATTTTTTGAAGAGTTTTAGTCATAAATGGGTACTGAATTTTGTCAAAGGCTTTTTCTGCATCTATTGAGATGATCATATGGTTTTTATCTTTCACTTTGTTAATATGGTGTATCACATTGATTGATCTCTGTATATTGAAGAACCGTTGCATCCCTGGAATAAACCCAGTTTGATCATGGTATATGAGCTTTTTGATGTGTTGCTGAATTCTGTTTGCTAAAATTTTGTTGAGGAGTTTTTCATCTATGTTCATCAGTGATATTGGCCTGTAGTTTTCTTTCTCTGTGTTGTCTTTGGTTTTGGTATCAGGCTGATGGTGGCCTTGTAGAATGAGTTTGGAAGTGTTCCTTCCTCTGCAATTTTTTGAAAGAGTTTTAGAAGGATAGGCACTAGCTCTTCTCTAAATGTTTGGTAGAATTCTCCTGTGAAGCCATCTGGTCCTGGGCTTTTGTTTTGGGGGAGATTTTTGATCACAGCTTCAATTTCAGTGCTTGTAATGGGTTGTTCATAATTTATGTATCTTTCTGGTTCAGTATTGGAAGATTGATCTTTTCTAAGAATTTCTTCCAGGTTATCCATTTTATTGCCATATAATTGTTCATAATAGTCTCTTATAATCCTTTGTATTTCTGCATTGTCTGTTGTAACCTCTCCTTTTTCATTTCTAATTTTGTTGATTTGCTTCCTCTTTCTTCTTTTTGTGATGAGTCTGGCTAAAGGTTTGTCAATTTTGTATATCTTCTCAAAGAACCAGCTTTTAGCTTTGTTAATCTTTACTATTCTTGCATTTCTTTTATGTTTATTTCTGCTCTGATCTTTATGATTTATTTCCTTCTACTAATTTGGGGATTTGTTTGTTCTTTTTCCAGTTGTTTTAGGCATAAAGTTAGGTTGTCTATTCGATGCTTTTTCTTGTTTCTTGAGGTAGGATTGTATTGCTGTAAACTTCCCTCTTAGAACTACTTTTGCTGCATCCCATAGGTTTTGAGTTGTCATGCTTTCATTGTCATTTTTTTCTAGAAATTTTATTTCCCTTTTGATTTTTTCAGTAACAAGTTGTTTTGTAGATACATATTATTTAATCTCCAAGTGTTTGTGTTTTTACAGTTTTTTTCCTGTAATTGATATCTAGTCTCATAATGTTGTGGTTGGAGAAAATTCTTGACATAATTTCAATTTTCTTAAATTTACTGAGGTTTGATTTGTGACCCAAGATGTGGTCTATCCTGAAGAATGTTCCACATGCACTTGAGAAGAATGTGTATTCTTCTGCATTGGATGGAATGCCCAGAAGATATCAATGAGATCCATCTCATCTAATGTATCATTTAAGACTTGTGTTTCCTTATTAATTTTTTGTTTTGATGCTCTGTCCATTGGTATGAGTGGGCTGTTAAAGTCTCCTACTGTTATTGTGTTACTGTCAATTTCTCCTTTTATGTCTGTTAGTGTTTGTCTGAGGTACTGAGGTGCTCCTGTGTTGGGTGCATCAGTTCAGTTCAGTTCAGTTCAGTCACTCAGTCGTGTCTGACTCTTTGCGACCCCATGAATCGCAGCACACCAGGCCTTCCTGTCTATCACCAACTCCTGGAATTCACTCAAACTCATGTCCATTGAGTCGGTGATGCCATCCAGCCATCTCATCCTCTGTCATCCCCTTCTCCTCCTGCCCCCAATCCCTCCAAGCATCACAGTCTTTTCCAAGGAGTCAACTCTTCACATGAGGTGGCCAAAGTACTGGAGTTTCAGCTTTAGCATCATTCCTTCCAAAGAACACCCAGGACTGATCTCCTTCAGAATGGACTGGTTGGTTCCCCTTGAGTCCAAGGGACTCTCAAGAGTCTTTTCCAACACCACAGTTTAAAAGCATCTATTCTTCAGCGCTCAGCTTTCTTCATAGTCAAACTCTCACATCCATACATGACCACTGGAAAAACCATAGCCTTGACTAGATGGACCTTTGTTGGCAAAGTAATGTCCCTGCTTTTCAATATGCTACCTAGGTTGGTCATAACTTTCCTTCCAAGGAGTAAGCATCTTTTAATTTCATGGCTGCAATCACCATCTGTTGGGTGTATAGATATTTACAATTGTTATGTCTTCCTCTTGGATTGATCCCTTGATCATTATGTAGTGTCTTTCCTTATCTCTTGTAAACTTATTTTAAGGTCTATTTTGTCTGATATGGGGATTGCTACTCCAGCTTTCTTTTGCTTCCCATTTGCATGCAATATATTCTTCCATCCTCTCACTTTCAGTCTATATGTGTCTTTAGATCTAAAGTGAGTTTCTTGTAGACAGCATATATTTGGGTCTTGTTCTTGTGTCCATTCAGCCAGTCTGTGTCTTTTGGTTGGAGCATTTCATCTGTTTACATTTAAAGTAATTTTCATATATATGTTCCTATTGCCATTTTCCTAACTGTTTTCATTTGTATATCTTTTTCTTCTCTTGTATTTCTTGACTATATAAGTCCCTTTAACATTTGTTCTAAAGCCTTGGTCATACTGAATTCTCTTAACTTTTGCTTGTCTGAAAAACTTTTTATCTGTCCAACAATTTTGAATGAGATCCTTGCCAGTTACAGTAATCTTGATTGTAGATTTTTCCCTTTCAGTGCTTTAAAAATATCCTGCCATTCCCTCCTGGCCTGCAGAATTTCTGCTGAAAGATCAGATGTTAAACCTATGAGGTTTCCCTTGTATGCTACTGTTGCTTTTCCCTTGCTGCTTTTAATATATTTCCTTTGTCTTTAGTCTTTATAAGTTTGATTAGTATGTGCTTGATGTGTTTCTCCTTGGGTTTATCCTGTATGGGACTCTTTGCACCTCTTTGAACTTGGTTGACTATTTCCTTTTCCTTGTTTGGGGAAATTTTCAACTATAATCTCTTCAAATCTTTTCTCATACTCTTTCTTTTTCTCTTCTTTTTCTGGGACCTCTATAATTCAAATGTTGGTAAATTTGATATCATCCCAGGGGTCTCTGAGACTATCCTCAGTTCTTTTCATTCTTTTTACTTTATTCTGCTCTTCAGAAGTTATTTCCACCATTTTATCTTCCAGCCCACTGATTTATTCTTCAGCTTCAAATATTCTGCTCTTGGTTCCTTCTAGAGTATTTTTAATTTCAGTCATTGTGTTGTTTGTGTGTTTATTTTTTAATTCTTCTAGGTCTTTGTTAATGGATTCTTGCATTTTCCCCATTCTGTTTTCAAGGGTTTTGATCATCTTTACTATCAGTATTCTGAATTCTTTTTCAGGTAGCTTGCCTATTTCCTCTTCATTTATTTGGACTTCTGTGTTTCTAGTTTGTTCCTTCATTTGTGTAGTATTTCTTTACTTTCCATTATTTTTATTTTTTATCTTCTTGTGTTTGAGGTCTCATCTTCCCAGGCTTCAAGGTTGAGTTCTTTTTTCCTTTTGGTTTCTGCCCTCCTAAGTTTGGATCAAGTTTTGTGCTGTTTTTTTTTTTTTCCCTCTGATTGGTAAGGTTGAGTGAGTTGGCAATCCTATCTGCTGATGATTAGGTTTGTATTTTTGTTTTGTTTTGTTTGTTGTTTAAAAACAAATGCTAATGCTCGTTGAGTAATGCTGGGTCTTGTGTTCCAGTGGTTTCCTTTGTGTGAGTTCCCACTATTTGATACTCCCTAGGGTGAGTTCTATGGTAGTCTAGGGTCTTGAAGTCAGTGCTCCCACTTCAAAGGTTCAGGGCTTGATCTCTGGTCAGGAATGAAGATTCCACAAGTGGTTTGTTATGGCATTAAGTGAGTTTAAAACAAATACCCAAAAACAAGAAACCAAAGATGAACCTCAGACAAATGGTAGTTACAAAATCAGGCAAAGAATAATTAAAATAACAAAATATATACCTATGCACCCATAAGCAAATTCAAAACAGTTCAACAAAAATAAAGTACAGTAGATTGACCCAGTGAACAAAACCAAAAATTATATCTACCAGTTAAGAATAAAACTAGCTAAAGCATAAACTGGAAGACAAAACTAAAGCAATGTGCCAGGTGGGGAATAAAGCAATGAAAACAAAGCTAATAAATATGTTTAGTAGAAAGGAAGGAAAGAAAGAAAGAATAGATATGCAAAGGTAAATAGAGGTAGATAAAGAAGATTTATATACATTAAAGATTAACTGCAAGGGGAAGAGAACAGTAGGAAAGCAAACAAAGGTATAAATGTAGAAAAAGAATAATAGGTTTTAAAGAAATTAAAAGTTAAAAAGGAGAAAAATAAAAGGAAGAAGAAAGAAAAGAAAAATAAAAGGAAAACTCCATAGAACTGCAAAAGCACAACATAGAGGCAAGGGTTTATAACAACAATAAAAAAAAAAAGTGTGACTGAGAAAAGAGAAAAAAAGCTCAAAAGCTTAATTAGATTTCATAGTGCCAAAAAAATTGAAAACTGCACATCAGGGTTTTTTTGGGGGGAACGGAGGGGAAAAAAATAAAAATAAAGAAAAAAATATTTAAAAATCCAAATGAATCTACAGAACAAGTCAAAACACAAGAATAATAAATGTTTTTCTTGAGTCACTGCTGTCAGCGTCCTTTCCCTCGCTGGGAGTCACAGTCTGCATCACCTCCCTAGGATGCCCTCCAACACTGTGCTGGTCTCTGGACCTGCTGTGGGGGCAGCTCAGATTCTAATCTGCTCCTACTCCTGTGTGTTCTTGCCTCCAATATCCACAGCTGTCAGAACTAGTGTGTTTTCCTTTGTGGGAGCTCTCAATGCCCTTTTATATATGTTCCATAGACACAGAGTCTGCCTAGTTGATCATGCGGATTTAATGTGCAGCTTGTACAGCTGGTGGGAGGGGTTTGGGTCTTCTTCCTTAGCCACACTGTCCCTGGGTTTCAATTGTGGTTTTCTTTCCATCTCTGCATGTGGCTAGTCCACTGGGCTTTGCTTCTGAGGCTGCCCTGGAGGACTTGGGTGTCCCCCAGTGAGGGCCAGGTGTGGACGTGGTACAGCTGCTTGGGTTGCAGGGGCTCTGGCAGCACCAGGGACTCAGGGGAGTTGGCAGCCAGGACAGCATGAAATATAGTGCTCTAGAAGGGTATGGCAACCAGTATTGGCCAATACACTCCAGTATTCTTGCCTGGAGAACTGCCCTGGCAGAGAAGCCTGTCAGGCCACAGTCCACAAGGTCACAAAGAGTTGAACACGCCCAAAGCGACCCTGCGTGCATAGACACAAGACTTTTTATGCCTGTGGCGGCTTTGTCCCAGGGAGGGTTGATCATGAAGGTGGTGCAGCTGCTTGGCTTGCAGGGACCCTAGGTGCCAAGTGTGCAGGGGCACAGACTGCCTCCGCCACAGGAGTTATGGCCCTATCAGAGTCTTTCTTCAAGTTTCTTGTAGCTGGCGATCAGAAGGCCTCTATAGCCAGTTTTTCTCTGCATCTCTGCCTGTTCAGGCACTTGCCCGGGGTCCTTCTCTGTTGCTTGACCCATTAGGCACATAGAGGGCCCACGCCCCTGGCTGGGGTCCTACTGTGTGGTCTTGCACATCAGTCACTTAAAGGGGCACCCTGGGTGGGGTCCTACTCTGTAGTGCAGTGTGTCAGGTGTTTGAGGGCCAGCCTTTCTATTGTTCAGCTGCTAATGCAGGCGTGTGTGGAGAGAGAGGGTATGGCGATGGCTCCACCCCTCCACGTGACTCCCGTATTGCCTTGCTTCCACGTGGCTTTCCTCCACAGGATTTTCCCACCACAGTCTCCTCTCTCATATCCCCTTGATCCGTCTCTCCACAGTCAACAGCAGCCCTCACCCTGGGATTGCTCCACAATCCTTAAACTCAAGTTCCCAGCCACTGCGCCTTCTAGGGAACCTACATCCCTGTCCCAAGTATGTATGGCTGCAGCAAGGACTGTCTGATTCTCATTCCATTTAGGTGCCACAGTTCAGATGTTTCACTCTCAGCCTTAAATGTTTCTCTTCTGACTCAGACAATTGCCCCGATGTTGGGATTGGACCCCTGCTTCACTTTCCCCACCCACTGAGGGCAGGTCCAGCCCTACTAACACTCCTATCTTTCTCCCTAGTTCCTTCGTCCTACCGAGTTTTGCGTGGTTCTATAAATTCTTTTCCACTGGTCAGGTACTCCTGTCCACTCTCAGCTGGTGTCCTGCATGTACTTCTGTGTCTGAAGGTGTATTCCTAATGTATCTGTGGGGAGAGATGTACTCCAGGTCCTCCTACTCCTCCACCACCTTGCTCTCTCCCTTCTTCAGTTTCTTTAATCAATGTCTTTATATAGTTTTCAGTGAAAAGATCTTTCATTTCCTTGGTTAAATTTATTCCTAGGTATTTTATTCTTCTGATGCTGTTGTAAATGGCATTGTTTTCTTAGTTTTGCTTTCTGATAGCTTATTATTGTCGAGAGATAATATAACCGATTTTTGTATATTGGTTTTGTATCTTGCAGCTTTAGTGAATTTCTTTCTAGTTCCAACAGTTTTCTGATGGGCTTCCCTGGTGCCTCAGATGGTAAAGAATCTGCCTGCAATGCAGGAAACCCAGCTTTAATCCCTGGGTTGGAAAGAACCCCTGGAGAAGGGAATGGCTACCCAATCCAGCATTCTTGCATGGAGAATTTTATAGACAGGAGCCTGGTGGGCTACAGTCCAAAAGAGTTGGACACAACTGAGCAACTAACACTTTCATTTTAGGGTTTTCTATTTATGTCACCTGCAAATAGTGACAGTGTCACTTCTTTCTTTCCCAATTTGAATACCTTGTAGTTGTTTTCCTTGCCTAATTGCTCTGACTGAGACTTCCAGTACTATGTTAGATAAAAGTGGCAACTACAGGTATCCTTCTCTTGTTCCTGGTCTTATTGGGAAAGTTTCCAACTTTACACTGCTGAGTGTGATGTTGATCATGGCCTTTATTATGTTGTGGTGTATTCTCTCTATATTCACTTTGGTGAGTTTTTATCCTGAAAGCAGATTGAAATTTATTAAATGTTTTTTTCTGCATCTATTGAGATGATCATATGATTTTTTTATTCTTCATTTTGTTAATGGGGTGTATCACACTGATTGATTCAGAGAGATTAAACCATTCTTGGATCCCTGGAATAAATCTCACTGGATCATGGTATATGATCCTTTCAGTGTGTTGTTGAATTCATGTTGCCAATATTCTCTTGAGAATTTTTCCACCTATATTCATTAAGAATTTGGCCTATAATTTTCTTTTATTCATGCTATTTTTAAGTGGTTTTGATATTAGGATAATGCTGGCCTCATAAGTGAGTTTAGAAAGTTTTCTTCTTTTTGTGAAAGCTTGTAGTGTCTTTTTTGTTTTTCGTTTTCACACTTAATATATATCATGCTATCTATAATAATAGATAATGTTTCAGTTCAGTTCAGTTGCTCAGTCGTGTCCGACTCTTTGAGACCCCATGAATCCAGCCCACCAGGCCTCCCTGTCCATCACCAGCTCTCGGAGTTCACTCAAACTCATGTCCATCGAGTTGGTGATGCCATCCAGCCATCTCATCCTCTGTCATCCCCTTCTCCTCCTGCTGTCAATCCCTCCCAGCATCAGGGTCTTTTCCAATGAGTCAACTCTACACATGAGGTGGCCAAAGTATTAGAGTTTTAGCTTTAGCATCAGTCCTTCCAATGAACACCCAGGACTGATCTCCCTTAGGATGGACTGGTTGGATCTCCTTGCAGTCCAAGGGACTCTCAAGAGTCTTCTCCAACACCACAGTTCAAAAGCATCAATTCTTTGGCACTCAACTTTCTTCACAGTCCAACTCTCACATCCATACATGACCACAGGAAAAACCATAGCCTTGACTAGATGTACTTTTGTTGGCAAAGTAATGTCTCTGCTTTTCAATATGCTATCTAGGTTGGTCATAACTTTCCTTCCAAGGAGTAAGCATCTTTTAATTTCATGGCTGCAATCACCATCTGCAGTGATTTTGGAGCCCAAAAAAATAAAGTCTGACTGTTTCCCCATTTATTTCCCATGAAATGGCCTCATAAGTGAATTTAGAAAGTTTTCTTCTTTTTGTGAAAGTTTGTAGTGTCTTTTTTTTGTTTTTCATTTTCACACTTAATGTATATCATGCTGTCTATAATAATAGATAATGTTTAAAAACTAATAAATTGGTAATTTTAAAAAATTTCTTAACTTTGACAATTTAAGTATAATAAGCATTATTAGATAGGAAGCAATAAAATATATATATATATTTAGATCTAAAATGCAAATTATCTTTTTCAGTATAATCATATGGGTGCTGATACGACTGTTGTCATTCAAAAGATTTTCCAGTTGACTGGATTGACCAATGCTGTAAGTGTTTACTTATGCATTTGCCTGTGTTACCTAAACAGTTTTCAGAGTGTTTTTTTTTTTAATCACCCTGCCTGACTACACATGTTGTGTGAAAGAGGGCAAATATATAACCACTTTAAGTTTTATAACCCTTTAATTGCAGTAATTAATAATTATAAATACCTACTTAGAGTTTTGTAAGGATCAAATTAGGTAAAGCACGTGCGTGACATTGGCCTGGCTTAATTAAGTACAAGCATATCAAAATGTTCCTTATTACTTGTTTTATTTGTGATATTTATTACTCACTAATATAATTTATAAGATGCAATCCAGATTTGCAGTTTATATTTTTAATGTGTATGTCTTGTATAGTGTTTATTTTTGCAGATAAATTCCCAAATCTATTTAAGCCATATAGTTTAAACATATTTTCTTTATGTCTCCTATTTTAGATTTTTACTTCACTTAATATTACAGTAATTCTATCTTCATTAGAGCTTTGGATAGATGAAAATAAAATTCCAGTAACTGGAGATGCTAATGAATTATTACACAGATTTGTAAAATGGAAACGATCTTATCTTGTCCTACGTCCACATGATATGGCGTTTTTACTTGTGTAAGTATATCTTGTCATTACTAAATATTACACATTAGAAAGCATCTGTAATTTGACCTAATTTCTGACAAGCCATTAAGGAAAAAATATCTTGTCATTTCTTTACATACAATATCCTGTGAATAGTATTTTTCACAACATAAGTTTTATAGCAGAATTACGAATATCGATTACTCTATATATTGGCTGATAGTTAAAACCTGCTTCAATCTTATTAAAGTATGTCTTCTTACACTGAGTATATAACATCATTAAATGTGCCTAACTGGTGACACTAGGGGTAAAGAACCTGCCTGCCAATGCAGGAGACTCAAGAGATGTGAGTTCAGTCCTGGTGTTGGGAAGATCCTCTGGAGTAGGAAATGGCAACTCACTTCAGTATTTTTGCCTGGAAAATACCATTGGCAGAGGAACCTGGTGGGCTACAGTCCATGGGGTCACAAAGAGTCGGACACAACTGAGTAACTAACACTTAACTAAATGTAAAATATTAGCAATATCTCTTTGAAGAAATGTATTCTATGAATTTAGAGATGTAGCCTTCTTTTTATGCTTTGTTTCTATAGAACAAAAGCAAATAATGACGTGGAAACATTATTGTACATTTCAATATCTCTAATGTACTATATTCACAATCAACCACATTTTAAAAAATACAAGCCTCCATTTCTATTTAATAATCTCTTTGTTTTTCTCTTATCAATATTCAGGACCCATATGTATTATATATTATCATATTATGTAAAAATCATATATAAAATTATAAAATTTTAACCTTTTATATTATTTTTCTTCCACAAATACACATACCTCTGCATGGTTAGACCAGGCTAATTATATCAGATTAAGGAGGGATTTCAACCCAGAAGCTTACTCTGCCCAATTGTCAACTGAAATGTCTTAGCTTTCTAGTTTTAAGGAATTTTATTTATTTTTATTATATTTACTTTTTAAGAATCAGTAAATTTTGAAAAAATTATATAAAAAAGAATCTTCATTGCTGTCTAAAAATTCATATAATAATTCACTTTTTATTATTTTTAATCTATATTACTATTTTAAAAATAAGCAGACACATATCATCCATTTCTATGCTTTCTTATCCTAGTGTTGTTAAGTGGAAATATCTGAAATTGTTATTTGAGTATGCAAAACAAGAAAGTACTAGTTAAATTTAATTATAATTGTGCTTAATTTAGCAAAGTTATATGATTATGCTTTTTTAAACTTAAGTTACAGAGAAAAATCAAATTATATTGGTGCAACCTTTCAAGGGAGGATGTGTGATAAACACTATGGAGGAGGTGTTGCTCTGGTATGGTATGATTTAGTTTACTTGGCTAAGATGTATAAATGAGATGCTATTTAGATTAATATGCAATTAACTTTCTGTAGTTTATTATGGCTAAGTAAACATGAACCATGAACTTCCAGATGTTCAAGCTGGTTTTAGAAAAGGCAGAGGAACCAGAGATCAAATTGCCAACATCCATTGGATCATTGAAAAAGCAAGAGAATTCCAGAAAAACTTCTATTTCTGCTTTATTGACTATGCCAAGGCCTTTGACTGTGTGGATCACAACAAACTGTGGAAAATTCTGAAAGAGATGGGAATACCAGACCACCTGACCTGCCTCTTGAGAAACCTGTATGCAGGTCAGGAAGCAACAGTTAGAACTGGACATGGAACAACAGACTGGTTCCAAATAGGAAAAGGAGTACGTCAAGGCTGTATATTGTCACCCTACTTATTTAACTTATATGCAGAGTACATCATGAGAAAGACTGGACTGGATGAAGCACAAGCTGGAATCAAGATTGCCGGGAGAAATATCAATAACCTCAGATATGCAGATGACACCACCCTTATGGCAGAAAGTGAAGAGGAACTAAAAAGCCTGTTGATGAAAGTGAAAGAGGAGAGTGGAAAAAGTTGGCTTAAAGCTCAACATTCAGAAAATGAAGATCATGGCATCTGGCCCTATCACTTCATGGGAAATAGATGGGGAAACAGTGGAAACAGTGTCAGACTTTATTTTTGGGGGCTCAAAAATCACTGCAGATGGTGATTGCAGCCATGAAATTAAAAGACACTTACTCCTTGGAAGAAAAGTTATGACCAACCTAGATAGCATATTCAAAAGCAGAGACATTACTTTGCCAACAAAGGTTCGTCTAGTCAAGGCTATGGTTTTTCCAGTGGTCATGTATGGATGTGAGAGTTGGACTGTGAAGAAAGCTGAGCTCTGAAGAATTGATGCTTTTGAACTGTGGTGTTGGAGAAGACTCTTGAGAGTCCCTTGGACTGCAAGGAGATCCAACCAGTCCATTCTGAAGGAGATCAGCCCTGGGATTTCTTTGGAGGGAAAGATGCTAAAGCTGAAACTCCAGTACTTTGGGCACCTCATGCGAAGAGTTGACTCATTGGAAAATACTCTGATGCTGGGAGGGATTGGGGGCAGGAGGAGAAGGGGACGACAGAGGATGAGATAGCTGGATGGCATCACTGACTCAATGGACGTGAGTATGAGTGAACTCTGGGAGTTGGTGATGGACAGGGAGGCCTAGCGTGCTGTGTTTTACGGGGTCGCAAAGAGTCACACATGACTGAGCGGCTGAACTGAACTGAATGGTCTAGTGGTTTTCTCCACTTTCTTCAATTTCAGTCTGAATTTGGCAATAACGAGTTCATGATCTGAGCCACAGTCAGCTCCTGGTCTTGTTTTTGCCGACTGTATAGAGCTTCTCCATCTTTGGCTGCCAAGAATATAATCAGTCTGATTTCAGTGTTGACCATCTGGTGATGTCCATGTGTAGAGTCTTCTCTTGTGTTGTTGGAAGAGGGTGTTTGCTATGACCAATGTGTTCTCTTGGCAGAACTCTATTAGCCTTTGCCCTGCTTCATTCTGTACTCCAAGGCCAAATTTGCCTGTTACCAGGTGTTTCTTGACTTCCTACTTTTGCATTCCGGTCCCTAGTTCTAGAAGGTCTTGTAGGTCTTCATAGAACTGTTCAACTTCAGCTTCTTCAGCGTTACTGGTCTGGGCATAGACTTGGATTACTGTGATATTGAATGGTTTGCCTTGGAAACGAACAGAGATCATTCTGTCGTTTTTGAGATTGCATCCAAGTACTGCATTTCTGACTCTTTTGTTGACTCTGATGGCTACTCCATTTCTTATAAGGGATTCCTGCCCACAGTAGTAGATATAATGGTCATCTGAGATATTAGCTAGTGTCTTATTCTTGGATACGCGAGAAGTAATTTTTATCTGGTATATATCACGAAAGCAGAACATATAGGGCTTGCTAACTTACTAGATACATACCATGAATGATGGAAACATCTATGATTATGCTTAAGACTTTTCTTTAAAAACTAGGTAGAGGGAAGTGGTGCACCTGGCCTTGGAGGCAGAGGGGAAGTGGAAAGGTGAAAGGAAAGTTACATTTGGAACCTCAACCTCTAGTTTGAGAAATTTTTGTGGTGTTTAATTTTATGTCACTTTGGAGAGGTTTGATTAGATTAATATTTAAATCAGTGAAATCTGAGTAAAGCACCTTGCCCTCCACAATGTGGGTTGGCCTCATCCAATCAGTTGAAGGCCTGAATAGAACAAAAAGACCATCCCCTTCAAGCAAGAAGAAATTCATCAGCAGAGTGCCTTCAGGCTCCACCTGTGCCATCAGATCTCCTGTGTCTCCAGGCTTCCAGCTCACTCTGAAGTTTTGGATTGCCAGTCTTTATATTTGTCTGAACCAATTCCTTATTATAAACCTCTTCATATATGATATTCATTATTATATATATGCTATTGGTTTCATTTCTCAAAAGAAGTCTGATTAATACAATGGTTAGTACTTAAGTATAAATGTATACTTAAACATTAAAAGATATGTGCATGATAGAGATGATGAATAGATGATAGATAGATAGACCGCTTTATGTCTTTCCTTTCTCCAACACCTCCTTGTCTCAATATAAATAAAACTTGCTGTAGTTTTATGGCAAATTATAAAAAATGATAGTGTGAACCCTACTACTGCCTCTTCAGACTGATTTAGCGTTTCTAGGTTTGCTGACTTTCTCTTTTAAAATCAGCTTGTCAATTTCAAGAAAAACTGCTTGGACACTGGTTTTGAATTGAATCTTTAGGTCGATTTGAGGGAGACTGACATCTTAATATTGGTTATCCATGAAATTGATAAACATGTTTTTTATTGCTTCATATAATGCTTCATATACTATAAGCAATAAAAAGAAGTATTGTTATATTTACCATTGTTGAGTCTCAAAACATGTATATTGGGCAAAAGAAGCCACAAACAAGGCTATAACAGATGTCAGATGCTGTTCTTTTTTTAATATTTTAGCTGAAGGATAGTTACTTTACAATATTGTGTTAGTTCTGCCATACATCAATAAGCATTCAGTTGAGTTCAGTTCATTTCAGTCGCTCAGTCATGTCCGACTCTTTGTGACCCCATGAATTGCAGCACACCAGGCCTCCCTGTCCATCACCAACTCCCGGAGTTCACTCAGACTCACGTCCATCGAGTCAGTGATGCCATCCAGCCATCTCATCCTCTGTCTTCCCCTTCTCCTCCTGCCCCCAATCCCTCCCAGCATCAGAGTCTTTTCCAATGAGTCAACTCTTCACATGAGGTGGCCAAAGTATTGGAGTTTCAGCTTTAGTATCATTCCTTCCAAAGAACACCCAGGGCTGATCTCCTTTAGAATGGACTGGTAGCCATAGGTATACTTGTGTTCCCTCCCTCCTGAACCCCCATCCACCTCCCTCCCCACCCTATCCGTCCAGGTTGTCACAGAGCACCAGCTTTGGGTGTCCTGCTTCATACATCAAACTCACAGTTCAGTTCAGTTTATTCGCTCACTCATGTCCGACTCTTTGCAATCCCATGGACTGTAGCACGCCAGGCTTCCCTGTCCAACACCAACTCCCAGAGCTTGCTCAAACTCATGTCCATCAAGTCGGTAATGCCATCCAACCATCTCATCCTCTCTCATCCCCTTCTCCTCCAGTCAAACTCACACTGGTTATCTATCTTACATATGGTAATGTATATATTTCAAAGCTATTCTCTCAAGTCATCCCACCCTCTCCTTCTCCCACTGAGTCCAAAAATCTGTTCTTTATGTCTGTGTCTCCTTTGCTGCTCTGCACGTAGGATCGTCAGTACCATCTTTCTAGATTCCATATATATGTGTTAATATATGGTATTTGTCTTTCTCTTTCTGACTTATTTCATTCTGTATAATAGAACCCAAGTCCATCCACCCCAGTCCCACTACTGGGCATATACCCTAAGGAAACCAGAACTGAAAAAGACACATGTACCCCAATATTCATTGCAGCACTATTAATAATAGCTAGGATCGGAAGCAACCTAGATGTCCATTGGCAGATAAATTGATAGGAAAGTTGTGGTACATACACACAATGGAATATTACCCAGATGCTATTCTTATCTGAAAACTATTGCCCTAAGCAGATATTACTCACTAAAAGAAACAAGTCTGCTTAGTTGTAAATCTTTTCTAATAAGTATTTTTTTAATTTAATTTATTTTCTTTTCTTTTTTTTTTTTACTTTACAATATTGTATTGGTTTTGCCATACATCAACATGAATCTGCCACAGGTGTACACATGTTTCCAATCCTGAACCCCCCTCGCACCTCCCTCCCCATACCATCCCTCTGGGTCATCCCAGTGCACCAGCCCCAAGCATCCTGTATCCTGCCTTGAACCTAGACTGGTGATTTGTTTCTTATATGATATTATACATGTTTCAATGCCATTCTCCCAAATCATCCCACCCTCACCCTCTCCCACAGAGTCCAAAAGACTGTTCTATATATCTGTGTAATGCTAAATATAATTTTTATTTTTCCATGACTTTATTTCTGTTTATTTTACAATAGAATTAATCATAACAGTATCCTTTAGAAAAGTCTCATACTCCAGTCTGTACAGGTTTCAGGGTTTCCATACTACTCTGTTATAGCCTGTGTCCCCCTAAAATTCATATACTGAAACCCTAACCCCCAATGCAGCTGTATTTGGAGAAGGGGCCTTTAAGGGGTAACTAAGGTTAAAGGAGGTCATAAGCCTGGGCACCTAATCCAATAGGATTGGTGTCTTTGTGGGAATAGAAGGGGACAGCCCTCCAGAAACCAGGAGAGAGACCTTACAAGAAACTAAACCCACTGGCATCTTGAGCAACTTTAGGAAGATACTCAGTCTATAATGTTTCTGAGGGCAACACAAGCTGACTAATAGAAGTAAAATTGTCAGAAAGGAAATATAACGAAATGTCATCTCAAATGTGAAACCATGTCTTTGACTCTATCGTACAAGGAAAGGAGAGACCAGAACATATGCACAAATCAGAAGATAAAGAATAAAAGAGTATTGCATACTGGGATTTTTTATTTTATTACTTCTCCAAGTTTTACAAATAACTTGGAGAAGGGAACAGCAACCCACCCCAGTGTTCTTGCCTGGAGAATCCCATGGACAGAGGAGCCTCGTGGGCCACAGTCCATGGGATCCTAAAGAGTCAGACATCACTGAATGACTAACACACACACACACAAATAACTAAAGTGAGATGGTTTGGATGTTGTTATTTCCCTCTTACTGAGCTATAAATGCTAATGGGGAACAAGAGAAAAAGAAACAATTGTAAAGATATACTGAGTGAGAGATTACAGGCATTTTCTACATTATCCTGAAACCTAGAAAGTCTGAAAACTATGCTAATAAAAGTGTCTTATTATTGTATTTTTATAATATCCTATTATTTATATCTTTGAAATTTAGCAGAATCCTTCATTTTCTTCCCCACAGCATCAATCATTCCTCGTCCCCTTCTCTCCTCCTATCCCCTGTCCCTCTCTCCCTCTCTCCCTTATTTTATTTTTTTTTTTTTGTTTTTTCTCTAATTTTATTTTATTTTTAAACTTTACATAATTGTATTAGTTTTGCCAAATATCAAAATGAATCCGCCACAGGTATACATGTGTTCCCCATCCCGAACCCTCCTCCCTCCTCCCTCCCCATACCATCCCTCTGGGCCGTCCCAGTGCACCAGCCCCAAGCATCCAGCATCATGCATCGAACCTGGACTGGCAACTCGTTTCCTACATGATATTTTACATGTTTCATTGCCATTCTCCCAAATCTTCCCACCCTCTCCCTCTCCCACAGAGTCCATAAGACTGTTCTATACATCAGTGTCTCTTTTGCTGTCTCGTACACCGGGTTATTGTTACCATCTTTCTAAATTCCATATATATGTGTTAGTATACTGTATTTATGTTTTTCATTCTGGCTTACTTCACTCTGTATAATAGGCTCCAGTTTCATCCACCTCATTAGAACTGATTCAAATGTATTCTTTTTAATGGCTGAGTAATACTCCATTGTGTATATGTACCACAGCTTTCTTATCCATTCATCTGCTGATGGACATCTAGGTTGCTTCCATGTCTTGGCTATTATAAACAGTGCTGCGATGAACATTGGGGTACACGTGTCTCTTTCCCTTCTGGTTTTCTCAGTGTGTATGCCCAGCAGTGGGATTGCTGGATCATAAGGCAGTTCTATTTCCAGTTTTTTAAGGAATCTCCACACTGTTCTCCATAGTGGCTGTACTAGTTTGCATTCCCACCAACAGTGTAAGAGGGTTCCCTTTTCTCCACACCCTCTCCAGCATTTATTATTTGTAGACTTTTGGATCACAGCCATTCTGACTGGTGTGAAATGGTACCTCATAGTGGTTTTGATTTGCATTTCTCTGATAATGAGTGATGTTGAGCATCTTTTCATGTGTTTGTTAGCCATCTGTATGTCTTTTTTGGAGAAATGTCTATTTAGTTCTTTGGCCCATTTTTTGATTGGGTCGTTTACTTTTCTGGAGTTGAGCTGTAGGAGTTGCTTGTATATTTTTGAGATTAGTTGTTTGTCGGTTGCTTCATTTGCTATTATTTTCTCCCATTCTGAAGGCTGTCTTTTCACCTTGCTAGTAGTTTCCTTTGATGTGCAGAAGCTTTTAAGGTTAATTAGGTCCCATTTGTTTATTTTGGCTTTTATTTCCAATATTCTGGGAGGTGGGTCATAGAGGATCCTGCTGTGATGTATGTCGGAGAGTGTTTTGCCTATGTTCTCCTCTAGGAGTTTTATAGTTTCTGGTCTTACGTTTAGATCTTTAATCCATTTTGAGTTTATTTTTGTGTATGGTGTTAGAAAGTGGTCCAGTTTCATTCTTTTACAAGTGGTTGACCAGATTTCCCAGCACCACTTGTTAAAGAGATTGTCTTTAATCCATTGTATATTCTTGCCTCCTTTGTCGAAGATAAGGTGTCCATATGTGCGTGGATTTATCTCTGGGCTTTCTATTTTATTCCATTGATCAATATTTCTGTCTTTGTGCAAAAATATGGAACGCTTCACGAATTTGCGTGTCATCCTTGCGCAGGGGCCATGCTAATCTTCTCTGTATCGTTCCAATTTTAGTATATGTGCTGCCGAAGCGAGCACTTATTTTATTTTTAAAATAAAGTTTAAAAAACTGTGGAAGGTCAGTATTCTTATTTTCATTCATTATTCAGTTCAGTTGCTCAGTCATGTCCAACTCTTTGTGACCCCATGGACTGCAGCATGCCAGGCATCCCTGTCCATCACCAGCTCCCAGAACTTGCTCAAACTCATGTCCATCAAGTCAATGATGCCATCCAACTATCTCATCCTCTGTTGCCCCCTTCTCCTCCTGTCTTTAACCTTTCCCAGCATCAGGATATTTTCCATTGAGTCAGTTCTTCACATCAGATGGCCGAAGTATTGGAGTTTCAGCTTCAATATCAGCCCTCCTGATGAATATTCAGGACTGATTTACTGTAGGATTAACTGGTTAGATCCCCTTACTGTCCAATGGCCTCTCAACAGTTACTCCAACAACACAGTTCAAAAGCATCATACACACCAAGGAAACCAGAATTGAAAGAGACACGTGTACCCCAATGTTCATCACAGCGCTGTTTATAATAGCCAGGACATGGAAGCAACCCAGATGTCCATCAGCAGATGAATGGATAAGAAAGCTGTGGTACATATACACAATGGAGTATTACTCAGCCATTAACAAGAATACATCTGAATCAGTTCTAATGAGGTGGATGAAACTGGAGCTTATTATACAGAGCGAAGTAAGCCAGAAAGAAAAACACCAATACAGTATACTAACGCATATATATGGAATTTAGAAAGATGGTAACGATAACCCTGTATGCGAGACAGCAAAAGAGACACAGATATATAGAACAGTCTTTTGGACTCTGTGGGAGAGGGAGAGGGTGGGATGATTTGGGAGAATGGCATTGAAACATGTATAATATCATATATGAAATGAATCGCCAGTCCAGGTTCAATGCATGATACTGGATGCTTGAGGCTGGTGCACTGGGATGACCCAGAAGGATGGTACAGGGAGGGAGGAGAGAGGGGGAGCTCAGAATGGGGAACACATGTATACCTGTGGTGGATTCATGTTGATGTATGGCAAAACCAATACAATATTGTAAATCAATTAGCTTCTAATTAAAATAAATAAATTTATATTTAAAAAAAGCATCAATTCTTCAGCTCTCAAATTTCTTTATGGTCCAACTCTCACAACCATACATGACTACTGGGAAAACTAGCTTTGACTAAATGGACTTTTGTTGGCAAACTATTCTTCTTAATATGCTGTCTAGGTTGGTCATAACTTTCCTTCCAAGCAGTAAGTGTCTTTTAATTTCATGGCTGCAGTCACATCTGCAGTGATTTTGGAGCCCAAGAAAATAAAGTTTCTCACTGTTTTCACTGTTTCCCCATCTATCTGCCATGAAGTGATGGGACCAGATGCCATGATCTTCATTTTCTGAATGTTGAGCTTTAAGCCAACTTTTTCACTCTCCTCTTTCACTTTCATCAAGAGGCTCTTCTTTGCTTTCTGCCATAAGGGTGGTGTCATCTGTGTATCTAAGGTTATTGATATTTCTCCCGGCAATCTTGATTCCAGCTTGTGCTTCATCCAGCCCAGCATTTCACATGATGTACTCTGTATATGAGTTAAATAAACAGGGTGACAATATACAGCCTTGACGTACTCCTTTCCCAATTTGAAACCAGTCTGTTGTTCCATGTCCATTTCTAACTGTTGCTTCTTGACCTGCATACAGATTTCTCAGAAGGCAGGTCAGGTAGTCTGGTATTCCCACCTCTTTAAGAATTTTCCACAGTTTGTTGTGATCCACACAGTCAAATGCTTTGGTGTAGTCAGTAAAGCAAAAGCAGATGTTTTTCTGAAATTCTCTTGCTAATTTAGACTATGGTAAAAATGACTCTTTCTTTTTTTTCTGCTTTTACTTGCTATTCTTTTATAAAAAAAAAAGGAAAAAAAGCAAGAAAAAGCAGGACTCATTATTACCATAATCTAAATTAATATAAGGGTTAATTTATGATATTTGAAAATGTGTGAAACATCATATAAAATATTATCTCTTAATAATTAAATTATAAATGAACACTATTCATTTATTACTGGCACTGTGTGTATATAAGTAGGTGTCTTTTTTGACTTTCTTTTAAAAGTAAAACATTGCACTATTGTTATATATGAATAACAAGTTATTGCTACAAATATTTTCTTGGCCTGATGCCAACAAATGAACTATACATCTGCATTTTGGTAAAATTTCACATTTTGCTTTTTATATTTTCCCTTATATTGATAATGATACCTTCTGTGATTGACATATTTGATGTCTCAATTGCATTTCATCATGTGACTATTTCTAATAATTATACTTCATATATGTGAATGTATAAGTGTGTGTTTTTTTTTTCCCAGCACTCCAGCACCATAAGCCTGGAATCACTTGCTGTTATAATAGCTCAATTATTGAGCCTTAGTATGGGAATACCTTATGATGACATTAACAAATGCCATTGCCCAGGAGACGTCTGCATAATGAACCCAGCAGCTGTGTAAGATGCTTCATTTTTATATGCTTTACATGCATAGTTTATGTGAAACAAGCTTTGTATATTTTGTTTATGAAATCTCTGCTATCAAAATAATTATTAATAGTCAAATATAAATTGTGGTCACTGATCCCAAATCAAAATATATAATCCAATGCCCCTGCTGCATGCATCTCTCAGTATTTCTTGTAATCTAATGTCACACTTTCTCACATGTGACCTATGTGCTTAGTCAGTCATGTCCGTCTCTTTGTGACCCCATGGACCCCACCAGGCTGCTCTGTCCATGGGGATTCTCCAGGCAGGAATACTGGAGTGGGTTTCTATGCCCTCCTCCAGGGCATCTTCCCAACCCTCAGACTGAACCCAGCTCTCCCGCATTGCGGGCGGATTCTTTACCGTCTGAGCTACCAGGGAAGCCCCCTCTGTGACCTACTTACCATTTCTGGCTTATCAAATTATGAATTAATCTATAAAATCAAGCAAGTAACAAAATGATAAATGTAGAGGTAGGTCACACTTTACATTCATCACTTTGTTACTTGCATGATTTTATAGCTTAATGCATGATTTGATAAGCCAAATACAGACGTGATTATACAAGAATGACTTAGTAAGGCCTTTTAACACGAATCTTCTTCATTCTACCTAGCTCAGCCTGAAATTTTGACATCTACTGATGTCAAAGATGCTTTTCAGCACCTCACCACCACGTGCACAGGGCTTTGGTAGAAAAGCCATACATTACACCATGAGAGCTGCCAGCACAGACTCCATTTTAGATAGAGTTACTGGGAAAACCCATAGACAATAGGGAGACAACAGAAGACACCTGAAGAATCTGAAGCCTCTGACATCTACCACAAGTCCAGCTTTCAACACGAAGCTACAAGTCAAACTAAGGTCAAGGAAAAGCAGAGCATGAGAAAGCATGAGAAAAAGCAGGCATGAGAACTTGGTTCAGATATGGCAAAGATTTTGCAATTATAGACTGAGAGTTTAACTATGATTAATATGCTAGCCTGGGTGTTCATTGGAAGGACTGATGCTAAAACTGAAACTCCAATACTTTGACCACCTCATGTGAAGAGTTGACTCATTGGAAAAGACTCTGGTGCTGGGAGGGATTGGGGGCAGGAGGAGAAGGGGATGACAGAGGATGAGATGGCTGGATGGCATCACTGACTCAATGGACGTGAGTCTGCGTGAACTCCGGGAGTTGGTGATGGACAGGGAGGCCTGGCGTGCTGCAATTCATGGGGTCGCAAAGAGTCGGACACGACTGAGCGACTGAACTGAACTGAACTGAATATGCTAGGGGCTTAAATGGAAAAAAGTGGACAACCTACAAAAAACTGATGGATAATATAAGCAGGGGCTTCTCTGGAAGCTCAGTGGTAGAGAATCCACCTGCAATGCAGAAGACACAGGTTTGGCTTTTTCTTTGTCACTAGAGAAGGCCCTTTGCAGTACTTAATGTGCCTCAAAGGCCTAGTGAATTCTTTGTTATTATCCTCAATATTCTTAGAATATGCTATGAGATTTTATAGAGTTAGGACCAAATAGTCAGGAGACTTAGGGAAACCATCATCCAATCAGTGACTGAAGCCAGACTTTTATCCTTTTTTTCTTGGACTGTAAACCCAACAGTACATCATTTTATTTAACAATACATTTAATTTCTTCTATATTATCTCAAATATTTTGCCTTTTTTCACCTTCCAGTTTCTCTCCCAAAACAACTTAATCAACAAACAAACTTTAATTTGCAGTAGTAATGAGTATTGAAATTTTTTCATTAATTTTTTGACATAATAGAACTTTGATTCTTGTGTAGATAGGAAAAAATAGATATTTTACTTAAAATATAAAATGATGGCCTGTATAAAATTGGTGAAGTTATTAATACACATATAGAAACCATGCATCTGTGGAAAGCTTTTTTTAAAAGCTTAACTTGAAAAATTACAATCTTGCAAAAAAACGTTTGTTAATCTTATCTTTCAATGTATTGCATCATTTTAATAGCATGATTGTGAAATTTTGGAGGACACAGACATTTTGATCAATTCAGTTGCTCAGTCATGTCTGACTCTGCCACCCCAGGAACTGCAGCACGCCAGGCTTCCTTGTCTATCACCAACTCCCGGAGCTTACTCAAACTCATGTCCATAGCATTGGTGATCCCATCCAACCATCTCATCCTATGTCATCCCCTTCTCCTTCTGCCTTCAATCTTTCCCAGAATTAGGGTCTTTTCAAATGAGTCAGTTCTTTGCATCAGGTGGCCAAAGTATTGGAGCTTCAGCTTTAGCATCAGTCAATCCAATGAATATTCAGGACTGGTTTCCTTTAGGATTGATTGGTTTGCTCTCCTTGCAGTCCAAGGGACTTTCAAAAGTCTTCTCCAACACCTCACACAGTTCAAAAGCTTTCTTTATAGTCCAACTCTCACATCTGTACATGACCATTTTGATCATTATTGACTGGCAAAAAATTGATGTGAAAAATCTATCACTATTTAAAGGAAAATCTGAGTAAATAGCATATTTGAAAAAGATTTGTTGGTAGTCTTTAAATTGATGGGAAACATGTCCTAGAATTACTGGTGTTTAATGACTTTTGGCAAAATCACATTCAGTGATTTACATAGAACTGAGTCCTATCCTGGTTGAACACATGCCTTTCTGAGGCAGTTGTACTCAGTCTTAACCTTAAAATGTGGCTTATTAAATAGCAAAACCTAAGGAGTTTAACGTGTTATTTTGTTTCTATAATCCATAGAAAATACATGTCACACACTGATGTTTTTTAAAAGACTGTAATTTTTCTGGGGACTTCCAATCAATAGTCCATGGCTTATACAGTCTATGTCTCCAGCAGCTCAGATGTGCTACATGATATGCCTGAGAATTTTGACTTTCTTTGAAATTTTAGGAACTAGGAATTTCGTTTCTTTATTTTTTTATAATCACAATCAAGATAATTAGCATGTCAATTACTTCATGTCTTATAATTTTCTTTTTTCTTCATGTTGAAAATAATTAAATTCTACTGTCTTACCACATTTCAAGTGTAAAATGTTGTTCTGTTAATTGCAATTACATTGTTGTACATTTTCAAAATGTATTCATCTTTTTTTTTCAGAGACACTTTAACATGAACGTTTTATTTTTTTAATAAATTTATTTATTTTAATTGGAGGTTGATTACTTTACAATATTGCATTGGTTTTGCCATACATCAACATGAATCTGCCACAGGTATACACGTATAGACTTTGATTTCCCTCTATTGAACGTGGGTTGGATTTGGTGACTTGATTTCGTCAAATAGAAATTGGTAGAAATGATGGTGTGTGACTTTCAAGATTATATAATTAGAAAGTTTGCAAATTTCTCTGTATTCTCTCTTTGATCAGGCACTCGGGTTGGAGGTAGGTGCAGTACCATGAGGACCCTCGAGTAACTTTCTATAGAGAGCCATATGGCCAGGGACTGAGGCCTCTTGCCAGTACAGTAAAGGTGCAGATAAAAAGCATGGCTGTAAACATTACTTCATGTAACTTAAATTCATGGTTTCATTTTAAGGCCAGTGATCTGCTCCTATGGTTTACAAAAGGGAAATGTAGGTATCATACAGGGAAGTCATGTATTCAGCTGAAAATCAGAAGTTCTATTATCAAGGAAAAATGGGAGACAGGAGAATGAGAACATCCAGCTAATCTGTGAAAGGTTCCAGCTGCAAATAAATTATCCAGTTGGGTATAATTATGATTGGCCATCTCTTTCTAATGACAACATTGCTTTCATTGTCAGAAAGTGTACTTATAGGCCAGTTCACACAAAATAAACATCTTGCACTGCCTGCTTCTCAGTAATATTCAAGTTCTATCAACTTTTCTCCTTTTGTTTTCTAGCATTTAGATAGAAGTTATCTGAATTGTTGTCAATATAATAATGTATCTCTTATTTGTGGTTATTATGACTAAAAGAGTATGTTCCACCTGGGAGCAACCACAAAAAAATAAAAACATTGGCAGTTTGTCCAAAATTCTCTAATTTTTTTCATGATACTCATGTGAATAACATTTTTGAGTAATAATCCACATAACTAAGGTTTGAGCCCATTACCTTAAAATTCAGTAATTTTATATTAGCTATATTTATTGTTAAATTATAGACTTGTATTCTGAGGCTAAGCAATTTTCAGGAAGCAATGGTTACATAAAAATGTAATGTCGATGTGTTTTTAGTCATTCCAGTGGTGTGAAGTTGTTTAGTAACTGCAGCGTGGAAGATTTTTTACGTTTTATTTCAAAGCCAAAGTCCCAGTGTCTTCAAAACCAGCCACGTTTAGATCCAACATACAAAAGTGCAGTTTGTGGTAATGGAAAAGTTGAAGAGGGAGAACAATGTGACTGTGGCAATAAGAAGGTTGGTACAAATTTGGAAAACTATATACCAGAATTACACCAAAAAGTATTAATTTTATAGTATAATACTGCTATTTCACCTAATTTATCAAACTTGCTTTTTAGCAAAGGCCTTAAGAATGCATATTAGGATTATATTAAATTAATGACTACACATATATTTTTATATGTGAATTCAGCAGTTTGTAGATTATTCATACTGATGATTTTCAGGGTCTTAATCCTTCAGCTGAATTGACCAAGGTTTATGCTTCCCCTCTTGTGTATACACTTCCTTAGTATTTTTTTTTTGTAAAAAGTTTTATTTTTATTGCAGTATAGCTGATTTACAATGTTGTGTTAACTTCTGTTGTACAGCAAAGTTATATTTATATATATATATATGTATATGTATATGTATATATATATTATTTGGGCTTCCCTGGTGGTTCAGTTGTAGAGAATCCATCTGCAATGCAGGAGAGACATGGCAGGAGTCCCGGGTGAGATCAGTGGATTGGGAAGATCCCGTGGAGAAGGAAATGGCAACCCATGCCAGTATTCTTGCCTGGGAAATCCTGTGGGCAGAGGAGCCTGGAGGCCAGGGGTCGCAGAGTCAGACATGACTTAGCAACTAAAACAATAACATGATTGGCTTGTGGAGCTGCAAATTACAGTTTCTAAACATAAAACTCTTTATGAAAACAACTGTTGAAGTATATCTGATTTACAGTGTTGTGTTAACTACTGTTGTACAGCACAGTTATTCATTTTATATATGTGTGTATGTAAATGCATTCTTTATTATATTCTTTTCCATTATAGTTTATTATAGGGTACTGAATCTAGTTACCTATGCTATACAATGGGGCTTCCCTGGTGGCTCAGATAGTAAAGTCTGCCTGTAATGCAGGAGACCCATGGACCTCATTATTTATCCATTCTATAAGGTAATAGTTTGTATCTGCTAACGCAAACTCCAAACTCATTCCTCCTCCACCCAGAACCCTTGGCAACCACACCCCTTGTCCTCTGTTCTGTGTGTCTCTTTCAGTTTCATAGATCAGTTCATTTGTGTAATATTTTAGATTCCACATATAAGTGATATCACATGGCATTTTCCTTTCCCTTTCTGACTTACTTCATTTGGTATGATAATCTCTAGGTCGAAACATGTTGCTGTAAATGGCATTATTTCATTACTTTTTATGACTGAGTAGTATTTCATGTGTATATGTACCACATGGTCTTTATCCGTGCATCTGTTGATGGACATTTAGGTGGTTTCCATGTCTTGGCTACTGTGAATAGCACTGCTGTGAATATAGGAATTCATGATATATTTAAATGATAGTTTAGTGATAGTTTTAATTTTAAATGATAGTTTTTCCAGATATGTGTTCAGAAGTGGGAATGCTGGATCATAGAGCAACTATATTTTCAGTTTTTCAGGAATCTTTATGATGTTTTCTGTAGTGGCTGCACTAACTTACAATCCCACCAACAATGTGGAAGGGTTCCTTTTTCTCCAAACCCTCTTCAGCATGTTCTTTATAGAGTTTTGGTTTTTTTAATGATGGCCTTTCTGAACGTGTCAGGTAATATCACACTATAGTGTTGATTTGCATTTCTCTAATAACTAATGATGTTGAGTATCTTTTCATGTGTCTATTGGCCATCTGTATGTCTTCTTTGGGGAAATGTCTATTTATGTCTCCTGCCCATTTTTCAACTGGGTTTATTGGTTTTCTGTTGTTGAGTTGTACAAGCAGTTTGAAATTAAGCTCTTGTCAGTTGCATCATTTGTAAATGTTTCCTCGCAGTCTGCTAGTTGTCTTTTGACTTAGTTTGTTTCCTTTGTGGTGCAAAAACTTGGAAGTTTGATTAGGTCCCATTTATTTATTTTTGCTTTTATCTCTATTGCCTTGGGAGACTGACCTAACATGGCTATGATTTATGCCAGAGAATTTTTTGCCTATGTTCTCTTCTAGGAGATTTATGATATGTCTTTTATGTAAGCCATTTTAAGTTTCTTTTTGTGTATGGTGTGGAGGAGTGGTCTGACTTCATTGGTTTACATGCATCTGTCCAGTTTTCCTGGGGCTTCCCAGGTGGCACAGTGGTAAAGAACCCACCTGCCAATGCAACAGATGCAGGTTGGATCCCTGGATCAGGAAGATCCCCTGAAGAAGGAAATGGCAACCCACTCCAGTATTCTTGCCTGAGAAAATTTTACCCTCTGGAATCTCATAGAGATAGGAATGACATTAATTAGGCAAAATAGTTCTGGAAAATACTGCAAACTTTGTGTGCCCTAGGAAGTAGCATGCCATAACCCATATAAGACTACTAAAATCCATGATTTATTTTTTGTAACTTATTGAAAATGTTTGCCCAATTAACTCTATTTCAAATCCCCAGGTATTTAAAAATGTGCGTGTGTGTGTGTGTGTGTGTGTGTGTGTGTGTGCGCGCGCCTGTGTGTCTGTCTTCTCTCTCTCCATCCTTATTTCCTATCAGTTGCTTTTTATTAACTCTAAAAATGGAATTTTAAAACACAGAACCACCAGTTACAGGTTACAGATGAATTATAACATAAAACAAGACTGTAATACATATGGATGAACGATTAAAGGTGATGATTTCAACTAAGTTCAGAAATATCATTTTGTATCTCTTCATCTTTAGATAATTATAAGCAAACTTTGAATATCCTTTAAAAGGTAAAGACATCAAAATACAGTAGATTCATAAAAATTGACTAAGAACTAATCAACTTTTAAAATCATAACTTATGTTTATTTCACATCTTGTGAAATAACTTTGTTATAAGAGCCAAAAATCTCAATTTCTTAGCTTTTTAATTTTATTTTACTTTTTTAATTAAAAAAAGTTGATAGTGTATAGCTGATTTATAGTGTTGTGTTCATTTCTGCTGTACAGTAAATCAGCACAGTTGTTCAGTTCAGTCGCTCAGTCGTGTCCAACTCTTTGAGACCCCATGAGCTACAGCACACCAGGCCTCCCTGTCCAACACCAACTCCCAGAGCCCACCCAAACCCATGTCCATTGAGTCAGTGATGCCATCCAGCCATCTCATCCTCTATCGTCCCATTCTCCTCCTGCCCTCAATCTTTCCCAGCATCAGGGTCTTTTCCAATGAGTCAGCTCTTCGTATCAGGTGGCCAAAGTATTAGAGTTTAAGCTTCAACATCAGACCTTCCAATGAACACCCAGGACTGATCTCATTTAGGATAGACTGGTTGGATCTCCTTACAGTCCAAGGGACTCTCAAGAGTCTTATCCAACACCACAGTTCAAAGGCATCACTTCTTCGGCTCTCTGCTAAGTCACTTCAGTCGTGTCCGACTCTGTGCGACCCCATAGACGGCAGCCCGCCAGGCTCCCCCGTCCCTGGGATTCATTCTCCAGGCAAGAACACTGGAGTGGGTTGCCATTTCCTTCTCCAATGCATGAAAGTGAAAAGTGAAAGTGAAGTCGCTCAGTCGTGTCCGACTCTTAGCGACCCCATGGACTGCAGCCTACCAGGCTCCTCCGTCCATGGGATTTTCCAGGCAAGAGTACTGGAGTAGGGTGCCATTGCCTTCTCCGTCTTCGGCTCTCAGCTTTCTTTACAGTCCAACTCTCACATCCATACATGACTACTGGAAAAACCATAGCCTTGACTATATATCCACTCTTCTTTAGATTTTGTTCCCACATAGGCCATTAGAGAGTATTGAATAGAGTTCCCTGTGCTATTCAGTAGGTCCTTATTAGTTATCTATTTTATAAATAGTAGTGTATGTGTCAATCCCATCTTCCAATTTTCTCTCCCTCCTCCCGAAATAAACTTGTGGGTATTGATGTCTTGGCTTTGGTGGACTCCAGGACCTCAGAAAATCCTACTACCAAAATAGTCAAGCTTAGTGATATACAGAACACTTGGTTTAGCACATTAGGTAATGAATAAATGTTAAATAAATTAATGAATAAGTGGCTTTATATTTTTCCATTTGCCAACATTTAAGTTAAGCATCTGTCTATATATTATGTAATATGCTGTCCTTGTTAAATATCTGTTTAATGTAAAGTTGGAAGATATTTCAGAGCATTTGATTTGCCTTTCAGGCTTGTGACGCCCTGCCAGATACGTGCTGTGTCGCTGACACGTGTAGATTCCAGCCTGGGTCAGCTTGTGATACTGGACTGTGTTGTGAATCTTGTGCTGTAAGAGTCTTTAAACATTTTATTACCTATATTAGTAAAGCTATCATTTTTTATAATATTTAAATGCTCACATTCTGCTTTACTCAATATTGTTTAACTCATCCCACCAGTTTATACCAAAAGGACACATATGTAGGGGTTCCACTGATGAATGTGATCTCCATGAATATTGCAATGGTTCATCAGCAGCATGTCAAGAAGATGTGTATGTTCAGGATGGGCATCCGTGTGGACAGAATCAATGGCTCTGTATCAGTGGAATATGTGTGGATGGGATAAAACAATGTTTTGACATATTTGGTGAAGGTATTTATTTTAATTTGACTGCCTGTATATGTATTTTTCTGGAAACTGACTAATATACCTATCTTTACATGTATATATTAGAAAGGACAAAGGATATTATGAAATGAAGCAATTAAAATGTCAAAAATACTTAAATTAATTTTTAAAATAAAATAAATAAAATGTCAAAAATAATGTTAAACTCTAGGAGAATAAAAATAGAAAAAGATAACATCCCCAGGAAAAATAAATGAAATAAAACTCAGTCACTTCAATAAAATGCAGCATCCAGAATAAATAAGTATTGATATAACTCAAATATTTGTTTTGTAATCTAAGATAAATACAAGAAAAATAATATAGTAATTAAAAACTAAAAACTAATAAAGAGGAGAACAACAAAAGCATTTAACATATTTGATTAACCCAAAAGAAGGCAAGAACAGAGTAAACTAAATAACATAGGATGTGAAAACAAATAGTAAGGCTGGTTATTTATATTTACATACTTATAAGTTACATTAAATATAAATCCTGGGTTCAGTATTAAATTGAGAGAAAGAGTATATCAAGTAGTGACAGAAGCAATTACAAGAAAATGACTAGAAAAATCAAGGCATGTTGCATTAATGATATATTTTTAAAGGCTGTAGAATATAGTGAAACCAATGACAACAAATTTAAAAATCTCTATAGCAGAGAAACTTTGCCTATCTTAGGGAACAACTGACAGCTATTTATGTTCCTACGGCCATATGCAGCTTCTGAATGTTGAAGATCAGTCTTGGCTTAGCAGAGATCTTCAAGGAAAACAAAAAAAGAGATCAAATAGAAAAGTTTTAGCAGTTGGAATTTAAGGAGAGGGAGCTGTCAAAATCATAGACTATTTTTCTTTGAGGTATCCTCATCCTTGGAACTCGGCAGCTGCTCAGAAACTTGGTGAATTCAATTTAAAAAATTAGAAAGGCATTATGAATTTTTGTACAGCCACAAGATGATCAAAGACCAAATGGTAGAGGAATTTTCCCTTAAAAGTTCTTAGTCTTCCTCTAGAAGATTTTGCTACATTTAGAAGTGCCTTTGTTGGTAGGCTAGGAAGCTATTCTGAGGACTAAAGAGTATGTATTTATCCCTAGCAAGCTTTCAGTGAAGAGAAGATAAATACTGCAAGGTTCTGAATCAGTACAAGGGTCACACCCAAGATAACAAGGTGAATCCAGAATAAAACAGCCTTGGCTCATAGAATTGCCTGGTTGTACTTAGGCGATCTCTGTCTTGCCCAATCTGCCTGACTGTTCCAACCTTCATATAGTTGCATCATGTTTTGTGATTTATTCTGCCAATCGCTTCTTTTTGATTGCAGTGCTTACTCATATAAGGTAGCAGTTCCAATTGCTATTTTACTATGTGTTTTCAATATTTTATTTTACCTTCTGTTCCTCAATAACATCTGTGTTGAATAGAGATTTTCTAGTGTAATAGTTCAATCTCTCTGTGATTTATTTTACTGTATGTATTTAGTTATTTCTGAATGGTTTGCTTGGGTGTTACAATTACTATCTTAAGACATTCAATTAATATTGATTTCATTTCAACAGTAAACCAAAACTTAGCTTATGTTCTGTTTCTGGCAAGTATCTTCACCTAAGTCTAAATGACAAAGTTTTATAATAATTGTTTTTATGCAATGGTCTTTTAAAATCTACAGAAGAAAGTCCAAACAATAAATATATTTGCACTACCTATTATATTTTCTTTTACTTTATTTGATAGTTGACTATATTAGCATGAAGTGTTACTTCATGTGGATCCTAGTTACCTCCTCCTGTCCTTTGATTTCAGCCTTAAGGATGCACTTTAGTAGATCTTACTGGAAAGGTTTGCTAAAGGTGTTTCTCATTGTGTTTGTCTTGGAATGCTACAATTTCTCCTAATTTTTTTAGGAGAGTTTAGCTGAATATAGAATCTTTAGCCTTTTCCTTTCAAAATTCTGTCACCTGGCTTCCCTCGTCCCTAATAAAGAGTGTAATCAGTTTGACCTTGATCTGTGGATTTCTTTACGATTATTCTATGTGTATTTTTTTAAACCTTTTTGTAAATATGTAGATAGATATAGATACATCATTAAATATGAAAAGTTTTCAGTCATTTCTTAAAATATTTCACCACCCTTTTCTATTTTTTCCTCATTTTTGGAATCCCTATGTGCCAATATTTCATATGCTTGATGTTGCCCCACTGATCCATTAAGCTCTCTTTACTTTTCATTATTTGATTTTCTTTCTTTCCTCATACTGGATAAACTCCACTGGTCTATCTTTAGGTCAATAAAGCCTGCGAGATTAAATCTATTGATTTTAAAATTTCTGTAGTGAAGTCTTTCATTTTAGTTAAAATAGTTTTCAGTTCAGAATTTCTATTTGGTTCCCTTTTTTTTATTTAAAAGTCTATATTAGCATTTCCCATTTAGTTTTTAAGAAATGGTTTCCTCTGGTAATTTTAACATATCTGTAATAGCTATTTTAAGTCTTTGTGTACTGGATTCAAAATTTGAGATCTGTGAGGATATTTCCCATTGGCTTTTTTTTTTTCTAGGTATGTAGCATACTTTCATTTTTTTGCATGTCATGTAAAATTATTTTTTAAAGCTTTTTAATTTTTAGAAATTTTAGACAATATATTTTAACAATTTTGATTCAGATTTCTCCAAGGGTTTTTGTTGTTCTTATTGTCTTACTGACTATTTGTTTAGTGACTTTCCTGGACTAAATTTTCAGGTTCTGTATTCTGTACTACATGCAGCCACTGAGCTCTTTGCTAGTTTTTTCTTTTTCTTTTAATTTTTTTAAATTTTCTTTTAACTTTTAATCTCCCCAAATTCTTTTTATTTTTAAGTCAGGCTTCCCAGGGATAACTCCTAATTAGCACAATTTAGTGCCAAGCTGAAACCTGTCAGATACTCTTCAATGCTTTGACTGTTTATTTTCTATCCACAATGCCAAGGGACAGTTTCAAGCTTCAAGGTGGTTTGCAAGACAGGCATAGCTTTCACTTCTTGCTAGTTCAGAACTTAAATATAATCCAGAGGAGTGACTGGGGACTTCTCTTTCCTAGAATTGTTCTTGGAATGTGTACATCTTTTCAGATCCAGTTGCGTATTTGAGCTTTTCAACATTCCTTATGATCATCTAGTTCTCCAAAGTTTCCTTTTAAATTCCCAGAAGGCTCTTGTTTGCCTCAACTGCTGCAGTGTTGCTGTCATATTGCTATTATTTCAGTATTTCCCTAGGTGTGAGGCTCTTTTTCCCACTGAGCTGAGCTCTTTTTCTTGTTGTTTTTCAGTCGCTATATTGCTTTCATATCTTTGCAGCCCCATGGACTGCAGCGTCCCTGTCCTTCACTATCTCCAGAGGTTTGCTCAGATTCATGTCCACTGAGTCGGTGATGCTGTCTAACCATCTCATCCTCTACTGCCCTCTTTTCCTTTTGCCTTCAATCTTTCCCAGCATCAGTGTGTTTTCCAATGAATCAGCTCTTCACATCAGGTGGCCAGCACCAGTCTCTGTAAGAATATTCAGAGTTGATTTCCTTTAGGATTGACTGATTTGATCTCTTTGCAGTTCAAAGGACACTCGAGAGTCTTCTCTGGCACTACAATTTGAAAACATCAATTCTTCAGCACTCAGCCTTCTTTATGGTCCAGCTCTCACATGTGTACTTGACTACTGGAAAAATCATAGCTTTTACTATACAGACCTTTGCTGGCAAAGTGATGTCTCTGCTTTTTGATACTCTATCTAGGTTTGTCATAGCTTTCCTTCCAAGGAGCAAGTGTCTTTTAACTTCACAGCTGCAGTCACTGACTGCAGTGATTTTGGAGCCCAAGAAAATTAAATCTGTCACTGCTTCCACTTTTTCTCCTTCTATTTGCCATGAAGTGATGGGACCCGATGCCATGGTTTTTGTGTTTTGAATGTTGAGTTTCATGCCAGCTTTTTCACACTCCTCTTAGAAAAACACCCCCAGAATAGAGATTTTCTAAGTAAGTAAAAGTTTGAATAATTGTCTGACTACGCTTTGTTGCTTTTAACAAAGCTCAAAATAGGCCAGACCTCTTCATTAGCTGTAAGGCTTTTGGCTACCATGCTGCTGAAGAAAGATGAGAATATCTCCAAGGTAAAACATCACAAAGCCCTCTGTCTTAAGAACTGTATCCACCAGGATTCCATCAGAGAAACAGAATCTCACCCAAATCTGATGCCATCCCTTCAAGCCAGAGCTTCCAGATAAACAAAGGTCTCTTTCACAGCAAGACTGAGTGTGCATTTCAGCCAGTTATCTGTGCTGTGTTCTAGGGCCATTAACTGGCTAGAAACTCTCTCCCATTATTACTGTTGACTTTAAAAACATCCACAACCTAAAAATTGAGAGTTTTGTTTTATTCGGTTGGAATTTTTAGGGCTTCAAGCTCAAGAGAGAGAGTCTCAAGTAACCCTGAGAAAACTACCCCAAAGAGGCGAGGGAAGGAGCCAGGTTACATGGAACTTTTGCAGTGACAGGAAAACCAAATATCAAAAGATTATTGTTAATTAAAGAAAACCAGATAACCCAAGTTAATGAATTTAGCACTTTTCTGTGTATGGGAAGATGCAAGAGTCTGGGCTCACTGAAATCATTCCTTTGATATGCACCTCAGCTATCTGGAGCCAGTGTTCTGTGTCTTTGACATCGTGAGCTTCCCTGGGGCTTACTATAGGGTACAGCTGTAGTCTGATGACCGCTAGATCTCAGGTATTCTCCTTCCTGAGTTCCCTCAAGGTTCACCTGCTCACATTGGAGGGCTGCAATCCCCGAAGACTGTGATATCTCTAGTTACTTATACAGCAGGAAATATTCCATTTCTCATTACCATTCCATGGGACCCAGGAATGCAAGTGCCTCTGGTCACTAGAATCAGATGACCAAGGAATGTCCCTGGGAAGAAGCCACACAAATGAGAGCACCACATGTAAAAAGCCAGAGCCTAAGATGTATGTGAAAGCTCGCTTCCAGAAAATTCTGGCACTCTGAGGTGTGGCAGGTTGAGAACCGAAAGATAGCGCTCACCCTCCAAAGTTTCAGTGAAGGATCCCAGCAGGTCCCTGTTTAATCAGAAGCCTGACCCTCAGGACACAGCTCCTGAGGTAAGCTCACAGGCCTCTCTTACAGAAGGACTGGGCTCCTCTAACTGTTCCCTTTTGTCCTGCCCTGGATATTGTAGCCAGTTAAGAACTCTTTCTCCCTTAGTTACAGTCTTGTGGGAACCTTGAGCATAAACCACACTGGCCATCAGAAGCATTTCACAATTCTCTACAGCCTTGTAGGTCTCATAGACATGAGCCTGTTTGTTATCAATGTTGGAGCTTTCAGGGGCTCATCTTTCAGCTACAGGATTTAAAAGCTGTGGCACCTGATGTGAGTCAAATACTTCACTGCCTCAGGGAGGAACTCTTGGTTTTGAGTTCCCTCCCAATTGTGGGATTGGTGTGCTAGGGTGAGTTTATGGCAAGAGTGTGTCTCAGCCTTTCCTACCTGCTTCAGTGTGGCCTTTCTCTTGTTTGCTCAGTGTAAAGTGGTCATTCCACCAGTTTTTAGCTTTTCTTCACTAGAAATTGTTCCATATGTAGCTGTAGATTTGATGTGTTTGTGAAAAGTTGCGAGTTCAAGATTTTTCTGTGTGTACTTCACCATCTTGAAATGGAACCTCTATTTCCATCAGCATTTTAAAAAGATTACTCCATAGTTATATGACTTGCATATTTCTGAAGAAAAATCTATCATATTGTATCTCTTTTCTCTTTAAGCCATGAAGATTTTTTTGGTCTTTGGTTTTTATCAGTCTCCATATTATATATTTGAATGTGTGTTTGTGAACCTGTAGTTCTGCTTAGTGTTCCTAAGTGTCTTGTGACTGTGGTGTAAACACTGTACTATTATACAGATTTCTAAATTTCAAATTATATTTGTTTGTCTCTCCATAATTATCTCAATGTATTTATTTTTGATGCTCTGCCTTCTTAAAGATTTATATCTCTATAATTAATTTTAGTGTACACATACCTTGGTTCTTGTAATTATTTTAACATATGTAGATGTCTTTGTTTTATATTTTTTCTTGAATGCTTTATATAAAGACATATTGTTAGTCAAAAGTTTTTTTCTCTGTCTTCATCTACATTTTTTACTTACAGAAACTGTGTTTTCAGTTTAAATGCTTCTCATATAAACACTACATCTTGTATGAATACATCCATCTTTTTCTTCTGCTAAGTATATGAAGAAAGAGACCAATCACTTTAATTGAATTAGAAACCAAAATTGTTAAGGTTCTGTTAGAGTTTTTGTTAAGTTCACTCTATATCTAGTTCACTCTTATTTCTAGGGCATAACTCTCCAGGACTTTCAATTGAGAGATTGTATGTATGTAACCACAGTGCAGAAACTGCAGACAAATAATGCTCTGCTTTCTGGAAGTCATTTATTTATATTTTAATTTCCTTCTCTTTACATGTTTCACTTCAATTCAGTCGCTCAATCGTGTCCGACTCTTTGCGACCCCATGAACTGCAGCACGCCAGGCCTCCCTGTCCATCACCAACTCCCGGAGTTTACCCAAGCTCAGGTCCATCAAGTCAGTGATGCCATCCAGCCATCTCATCCTCTGTCGTCCCCTTCTCCTCCTGCCCTCAATCCCTCCCAGCATTAGGGTCTTTTCCAATGAGTCAATTCTTCGCATGAGGTAGCCAAAGTATTGGATTTTCAGCTTCAGCATCAGTCCTTCCAATGAACACCTAGGACTGATCTCCTTTAGGATGGACTGGTTGGACCTCCTTGTAGTCCAAGGGACTCTCAAGAGTCTTCTTCAACAGCACAGTTCAAAAGCATCAATTCTTCGGAGCTCAGCTTTCTTCACAGTCCAACTGTCACATCTATACATGACTCTGGAAAAACCATAGCCTTAACTAGACGGACTTTTATTGGCAAAGTAATGTCTCTGCTTTTTAATACGCTATCTAGGTTGGTCATAACTTTCCTTCCAAGGAGTAAGCATCTTTTAATTTCATGACTGCAGTCACCATCTGCAGTGATTTTGGAGTCCAAAAAAATAGTCTGACACTGTTTCCACTGTTTCCCCATCTATTTCCCATGAAGTGATGGGACCAGATTCACATGTTTAGAAGCAGGAAAATGTCTTAAGAGGGGACTGTACTATATGTTGAGGCCCCCCAAGTCTCTAATTTTATCACTATAGTAAATGATCCTCCAAATTTGGCCTTCTTTATGTTCTGTTTCCCCTGGGTAAGCTTATAATTTTGATCCTCTCACACAGAACTAGGTTTGCAAATGACCTCTGGGATGAAAATCATTGCTTTTTCGCAGTTTACTACTGCCTCTAGGACTTACAACTGAGATCCTGATGCTGAGGCTCCTTTTATGTTCTCATATTTCTTTGTGGTTAAATCAAAGGTTTTTGGCTTAATCTTCCCATTAGAGTAATGATAAACTGCTTTTTAAGTAGATAGAATCCTATGAGAATTAAGCACATAATGTGTGTGGATTGGATAGTAAATATGAAAATAAATCAGTTGTGATTCCAAGATTTTTTGGTCTGGGGAAAGAAGGATGAAAACAAAAGATGTCATTTTAATGATTTGTCTTGAAAACACATTTACACAGAAACACTATTGACCAATAAGTCAGTTATTTGTTTAAAATGTTTCTTATATACATATATGTTTCAGACTTACTACAAGTTAGAAGATAAACTGCATACTGTGGTTAATCCTAAGGTATCTGTTTGGGTAGTAGACAAGATGCTTTCAATATTTAAATATTTCACTGAAGTGTTTTTTGTGTGTGTAACTTTAATTAAAACTATTTTATTTTCAATTTTGTATTATGCTCTTATGTTGTACAATATTTTAGGCAATCTCAGAATAAATGTACTCATTAATTATTTTAAATGCAGCAGCAGTATGACTAACCACACACTGTTTTTTTCAGGCACATCTTATGCTCCTGCAGAGTGTTTCCAGAGGCTTAATTCTATGAACGATCTGTCTGGGAACTGTGGCGTAACTCCTACTGGGTTCACACCATGTACCTCTGAGTATGTTCCAGGAAATCTATCTGAGAAATGTTATTTATTGTCTTAAATTTGAAAATACCATGAGATAATTTACTTTATACGTAAGCAAAATGTCACTTTATCATGAACTAAGACTATATTTAACCAAACTATAAATAAGTACAGAATGTCTGTACTTACCTTTCTCACACATCCGAGCTCTCACTTGTACTGTCCCACAGAGCATTTCATTTACCTATAGGTACATTAATTCCCCGTTAGTTAGAAAGGTAATTTTCATTTTTGCATGCTATCACTTTAATTTTACAAACGATAGCCATGGTTTAGTGATCTAATAAAAGTGCATGAATTTCTGCTATCCAGGAAGTAAAGCACTGTGTTTAAGAACATGTGCTCTATAGGCAGCCATCTTGGTTTCAAGAACTAATCCCGATGGTTACCTACTGCTGTGGCTTTGGACATGTGCCTCACGTTCCTGAGGTGTAAAACATGAATACCGGTTTCACTAACATCACTGGGCTTGTGCCAGTATGGAATTTAGATACTCTAATAAACACACCTAGAATGGGGCTGACACGCAGTATGCACAATATGAGTGTTAATTGTTAATTACTATGTGCCTGCTATGTCACTGTAGTCATGTCCGACTCTTCGTCACCCTGGACTGTAGCCCACCAGGCTCCCCTGTCCATGGAATTCTCCAGGCAAGAATACTGGAGTAGGTAGCCATGCCCTCCTCCAGGGGATCTTCCCCACCCAGGGATCAAATCCAAGTCTCTTATGTCTCCTGCATTGGCAAGCAGGTTCTTTACCATTAGCACCATCTGGGAAGTTCTAATTACTATGATTATTATATGTATATATTAGAACTAGAATGTTACTGTGATATTTTTATGCTATTTCAAACATGGTTTGATATCTAAAATTAAAATTCTATAAAAAAAATTTGTTTGCATGAATAGCAAGAAGATTTCTCATATAACCTTTACTCATATTTGCCAGTGGCTTGCATTTTGCCCAGTTGCTTTGTCCTTCTGTTTTTCAAATTCTCCTCTCCTTTCCTCCTTTCAAAATTATTTTCCTAAACCATTTGAATGTAAATTGGATAGTATGCTTCATTATCCTTAAATAAACCATTGTGTCTTTCTTGGGGACAAAATTTTTTAATGGCTATATTGTAGTCATCAAAATTCACAATAAAACTTCATTCATTATCTCAATAAAGTATTTACAGTTCTTTGCTTTGTTCAGGAGCAAATCTAGAGTCCCATGTTTGCATTAGTCATAATGTATTTTTAAACTTTAATCTAGAACATTTTCTTTGTTTTATTTGTTATTTTTACTTTTTTAAAAAATACTACAGGCCAATTATTTTGTAAAATTTTTCTCAAACTGGGTTTGATAGTTAGTTAGATTCGTGTTATAAATTTTGTCATCCTTGCCACTAAAGTGGTGTTGTACCATCAAGTGTGATTTTCAAAGGGTACATCCCAATTTCTCTCTGTGTGGGATATGTTAGGTTAAACTATTTGGTAAAGTTAATTTTCTTTAGGTCTCTCAATTGTAAAGTTACTCTTTCCCTTTGTGTCTAATGCATAATTTGGGGGGGAGTTAATACTGAGACTATAGGCATATTCTGTTCTTCAAACTTTTGCCCTCTAGTTTTAAAGTTCACTGATAATTTTCTAATTCCATTATTGCCTGTCTTTAAGCTAAAAATGTATTGTAGAAAGAAGTATTCCCTCCTGCTTGTTTATTTCTGTATTTGTCTATATCAGTTCAGACTCAGCAATTGTTACTTGACTCAATAGTGTAGAATTATTAATAAATTATTTATTTATTAATAAATTAATTGTTATTTATTTAATTATTTAATAATTAATTAATTACTATCATTTATTTTAATGCTTACTTTCTCAAATTGTCTCAGTTTTGGCTAGTGAGAGTTTACTTTAACTGGCCACAATGTTTTTTTCAAAAGTCTGTATGATACTTTAAAAACTTACAAATTTCTCTAGCACAAAAAAAACAGACATCCTAGGACACTTATTATATTTTCTTTTTTACCCTTGCTGTGGATTCAGCTATTTCTCTAAATAAACAAAGGAATTTCCAGCTGCCCTTTATCAGAGAAGAGTACTTAGAAAACAAACATCTCAGCACCAGTTGTGCCCATTTCTACTGTTTTTCATGATCTCTAAGTCTTCTCAGTGAACAAAGGTAGAACATACAAGTATCACATATTTATTTCTATATCCACTTGTTGTATCTCTGCTTTTAAAACATGAACTTATAGTGATCATTTTATGGCAAAATACAGCTTGCATTTATGAACTGCTTTCTTATATGCTCGAGCCCTGAAGCACAAAAATTTGTTTCACAATTGCTAAAACATATTCTGACTAAAGGAAACTTTCTAGCTATTGTGATTATATTCTCTTTTAAATCATTGATCTTTTTATATTAGCTGCTCTGAGGTGCTTATCTCCTAACTACATTATCTGGGTCATTTTGGCATTGATATCTAGTGCTGTATTTGCTCCTATATCGTGTTTTAAGTGTTGCATAACATTTATGATTTTCTGTATACCTACTTACAAACATTGCATTAGTTTCACATGTAAAACATAATAATTCAATATTTTTATAAATTACACACCATACAAAGTTATTAGACAATACTGACTATACTCCCTGTGCTGCACTATTACATCTCTGTGGCTTATCTATTTTATTATACCCCTGGTGGTTTGTACCTCTTAATCCCCTTCACCCATTTGGTGATTTCCATATCCTTCTCCGATCTAGTAACCACTAGTCTGAATCTGTGAGTATATCTCTGTTTTTCTCACCTTTGTTTGTTTTATTTTTAGATTCCACATACAAGTAGAAGCATATGCTATTTGTTTTTCTCTGATTCATTTCAAAATGCATGAACCAATATGCTCTCCAGGTCTACCCATGTTCTTGCAAACAGCAAGATTCCATTTTTTTGTGGCTAATATTGTCATATATATATATATATATATATATATATATATATATATATATATATAAAATACACAACTAACATACATGTATCTCACGTCTATATACATCCATCTAATGGTGGGTACTTAGGTTGCCTCCATATCTCAGTCTTAGTCTCTCAGTCATGTCTGACTCTTGGCAATCCCATGGACTCTAGCTTCCCAGGCTCCTCTGTTCATGCAATTCTCCAGGCAAGAATACTGGAGTGGGTTGTCATTTCTTCTCCAGGGGATCTTCCCAACCCAGTGATCAAACCCAGGTCTTCCGCACTGCAGGCAGTTTCTTTACCATCTGAGCCACCAGAGAAGCCCATATCTTAGCTATTTTAAATAATGCTGCAATAAACATTGGGGTACCTATATCTCTTTGAAGCAGTGTTTTCCTTTTCTTCAGATAAATATCTAGGAGTGGAACTGTTGGATTGTATGGTATTTTAATTTTTTTGTTTTACGAAACTCCATACTGTTTTTCATGTACAAAACCAATTTCCACTAAGAGTTTACTACAGTTTCTTTTCTCTGCATCCGGACCAGCCCGTGTTTTTACTGTCATTGTTTTACCCTCTTTGGTCTCTTTGAAAATAGCCATTCTGACGGATGTGAGATAATACCTCACTGCGGTTTTGATTTGCATTTCCCTGATGATTAGTAATGTTTCGTGCCTTTTCATGTATTTCTTGTCTCTCTGTATGCCTTTGGGAAAATGTCTATTCAGGTCCTTGTTGTTGTTGCTGTTGTTTAGTTGCCAAGTCATGTCCCACTCTTACAGCGTTACTCTATAAGTTACTCTTATAGACTGTAGCCTGCCAGGCCCTTCTGTCCATTGGATTTCCCAGGCAAGAATACTGAAGTGGGTGCCATTTCCTTCTCCAAGGGATCTTCCTGACGCAGAGATAGAACCCATGTCTCTTGCATTGCAGGTGCATTCCTTACAACTGAGCCACCAGGGGAGCACTATTCAGGTCCTATGCCCATATTTTAACTGAATTGGTGGGTTTTTCTATTGAGTTGTATAAGTTCTTTATATATTTTGGATATTAACCCCTTTACAGATATCTTCTTCCACATTGCTTTTGTGTTTTGACCATGGTTTCCTTTGCTATGTAAATTCTTTTTAGTTCAGTTGGGTCCCATTTGTTTCTCTGCTTCTGTTGCCTTTGCCTAAGGAGATCAAAAAAATATACAAATTATTAAGGTGAATGTCAAAGAACATACTATGTTTTTTTAATCTTTTTATTTTATTATATTGGCATATAATTGATGATTAACAATCTTGTGATAATTTCAGGTGGACAGAAAAGGGACTCACCCATTCATAAACATATATTAATTCTTCCCCTAACTCTCCTCCCATTCAGGCTTTCAATAGCATTAAGCAGATTTCTCTGTGCTATACAGTAGAATCTTGCTGGTCATCCAATTTAAAATATAACAGTGTGTACATGTCCATCCCAAACATCTTAACTATCCCTTTCCCCCATTCTCCCAAGCCTGGCAACTGTAAGTTCATTCTCTGAGTCAATAAGGCTCTTGTTTCTGTATTAGTTTTCTGTCTGAATGATATGTTCATTGATGAAAGTGGGTTATTAAAGTCCCTCACTCTTATTGTGTTACTGTCTATTTCTCTGTTTAAGGTTGTTAGTATTTGCTTTACATGTTGAGGTGCTCCTATATTGGGTGCATATATATATTTGCGATTATTATATCTTCTTTTTGGATTTATCCCTTGATCATTATGTAGTGTCCTTCTTTGTCTCTTATGTCTTTGTCTTAAAGTCTATCATGTGATGTGCATATTGTTACACCAGATTTCTTTTATTTTCCATTTGCGTGGAATACCTTTTTTCCATCCTGTCACTTTCTGTGTGTGTGTGTCCTTAGTTCTGATGTGGGTCTCTTGTAGACAGCTTACATATATGTCTTATCTTTGTATCCACTCAGCCAGTCTATGCCTTTTGGTTGGTGCATGTAATCCATTTACATTTAAGGTAATTATCAATATATATGTTCCTACGGTTGTTGTTCAGTCACCATGTCATGTCTAACTCCCTGGGACCCCATGAATTGCAGCATTCCAGGTTTCCCTGTACTTTATTATCTGCCTGAGTTTGCTCAAATCCCATTGCCTGGAAAATCCCATGGACAGAGGAGACTGGTGGGCTACAGTCCATGGGGTTGCAAAGAGTCAGGCAACTGACCACACACACAGCCACAGAAGTAGCAGTAACCTGTCTACAAGGGAAGGATTCAATCCAATGAGAAAAAATACAATCCATTACCAAGACATGTTTATGTCCATAAGACAGAGAAAGCTGAATAAAATCTACTTGCTGATCTACAGGTGGTACATTAGACAGTTTAAAGTAACCAGGAGAAATGCAGACAGATTTTCCTGAATTGTGTTTCAGACACATGGGACAAAGTAGGCACTCTTTGCATTAATGTTTCCATTAGTTCATAAAGTGGACCAATGATTCAACGCATGCCTGGTAGTCAGTAATGGCAGTTTATTTGGAAGGGTTTAGGGTCAGGAAGCAACAGTTAGAACTGGACGTGGAACAACAGACTGGTTCCAAATAGGAAAGGAGTACGTCAAGGCTGTATATTGTCACCCTGCTTATTTAACTTATATACAGAGTACATCATGAGAAACACTGGGCTGGAAGAAGCACAAGCTGGAATCAAGATTGTCGGGAGAAATGTCAATAACCTCAGATATGCAGATGACACCACCCTCATGGCAGAAAGTGAAGAAGAACTAAAAAGCCTCTTGATGAAAGTGAAAGTGGAGAGTGAAAAAGTTGGCTTAAAGCTCAACATTCAGAAAACAAAGATCATGGCATCTGGTCGCATCACTTCATGGGAAATAGATGGGGAAACAGTGGAAACAGTGTCAGAATTTATTTTTCTGGGCTCCAAAATCACTGCAGATGGTGACTGCAGCCATGAAATTAAAAGACACTTACTCCTTGGAAGAAAAGTTATGACCAACCTAGATAGCATATTCAAAAGCAGAGACATTACTTTGCCAACAAAGGTTCGTCTAGTCAAGGCTATGGTTTTTCCTGTGGTCATGTATGGATGTGAGAGTTGGACTGTGAAGAAGGCTGAGTGCCAAAGAATTGATGCTTTTGAACTGTGGTGCTAGAGAAGACTCTTGAGAGTCCCTTGAACTGCAAGGAGATCCAACCAGTCCATTCTGAAGGAGATCAGTCCTGGGTGTTCTTTGGAAGGAATGATGCTAAAGCTGAAACTCCAGTACTTTGACCACCTCATGCAAAGAGTTGACTCATTGGAAAAGACTCTGATGCTGGGAGGGATTGAGGGGAAGAGGAGAAGGGGATGACAGAGCATGAGATAGCTGGATGGCATCACTGACTCAGTGGACATGAGTCTCAGTGAACTCCGAGGGTTGGTGATGGACAGGGAGGCCTGGGGTCGCAAAGAGTCAGACATGACTGAGCGACTGAACTGAACTGAACTGAGCCTTCTTATCACTAAATTTTACCTATGTATCTTTTTATTCTGAACTAACTGCAGATTCTTGGGAAATTTCAAAAATAACCTAGAAAGAATACAGAGGACCCCTATATACTTCAGCTGTTTTCCCCAAATAGTAACACCTCAAATGACTTATATATCTTACCTGTAGTAAAATATCCAAGCCAGGAAGTTGACACTGGTAAATTCACAGACATTACTCCTCATATATCATCAGTTTCCCATGGATTCATTTGTGGTGTGTGTGAACGTGTATGTTTGTTTGAATTGCCATCTTGGCAATATTGCACTGCAAAGTGATAAACATAGAATGTCTAGGTTTATTTCAGTGTTCTTTCCTTTGTCTCAATCAGGTTTTAGTTTTCAGTGTTCAAGTGTTGCATGTATTTTAAGTATATTGCTGAATGTTTTGCTTTTGAAAATATTGTGAACAGAATGGTTCTCTAAATTTTATTTTCTCATTGTTCACTGCCAGTATCTAATAATAATAAAAATAACAATGCAAATCATATATTGATCTTTTATATTGTGTGAACCTCATAAATTCTCTCTTTCTCTCTTTTTGTGTGTGAGCTTCTTAGTATTTCCACGTGCAGGATCATGGAATCTGCAAATGAAGTCTGAATTATCCTTTTCTAATTAGGATACCTTTAATTTGTTTTTCTTGCTTGACTGTATATATATCTACCAAAATGTTGAACTGTAAGTAGAGAAAGAAAAGATTTACTTATTACCAATTTTATGAGACAAATTTAGCCATTACCAGGAAGTTTATTGTTAGCTGTAGTTTTTTTTGTTAATACCCTTTATCTGATTTGGAAATCCCCCCTATATTTCTACTTTTCTGAGAATTTTTAATCTTACATGGTGGTTGTATTTTTTCAGTGCTTTTCATATATCTATTTTCATGAATCTGTTTTTGGTGCATTTTCCTATTGATATAATTTATTACATTAATTTGTTTTCAGATGTTAAAACTCATGAGCCATGTTCTTATTATTCACTCTGACAGTGTCTGGCTTTTAATTGATTGTTTATAGACCATTTCCATTAAAAGTGATTACTGATGTACTATCTTCAAATAACAGAATAATAGTTCACATTCAAATGCTATAATTATTCACTCCTTCATGGGTAGTGAAGGTGTACTATAATAGTTTCCCAATTCCTCCATCCAGTCCCTTGTGAGGCTTCTTGTTACTTATTTTGCTTATACATATACAATAAATATCCAATACATTCTTCATATTATTGCTTTGAGAAGATAGTTATCTTTTAGCTCAGTTAAGAGTAAGAAAAATACACACATTTTTCTTTCAATTTTTTCATTTTCTGATGCTGTCCCTCTTTTATGTAGATCTAAACTTCTGACACAAACTTCTCTTCTGCGTAAAGGACTTTTTAAAAAAATATTTCTTGCAAGTACAATATGCTCACAAAGAATTCTATCATTTTTTGTCTGAAAAATCTCTATTATTTGAAAGATAATTTTACTGGACAGAGAATTCTTAGTTAGATTTTTCTTTTCTTACAGCAGTCAAAAATTCCTTCCAAATCTTAACTGCATGATTTTTAAGTGAAAAGTCTGCTGTAATTCTTATCTTTGCTCCTCTAAGTAAGGTGTGCCCCAACCTAGCTGCCTTTGAGAGTGTCTCATTGATTTTGATTTACTTTAGTTTAAATGTGATATATTTATAGATGGTTTTTATTTTGATATTTATCCTGCTTGGCATTTTCTAAGTTTCTTGTATTTGTGTTTTCATGTCTGTCAATAGTTTTGTGAAGATCTTGTTCATTATTTTTTTCAAGATTTTTCCTATTCTGTTTCTTCTCCTTCTGCTGCTCTTATTACAAGTATGTTACACTTTCTGTAATTGTCTTATAGTTCTTGGGTTTTTCTATTTTTTCCTCCATTATTTTGTTTTATTGTGATTCAGTTTGGGAAGTTTCTATCAATCTATCACTGAGTTCTCTGAAGTTTTTCTTCTGTGGCTTAGATTGCATTTTATTGATGAAAGCTTGGAAGCCATTTTTAAATTTTTGTTAGGTTTTTTATGCTTTTATTTTCTCTTTATTCTTATAGTTTGTTCTTACAGTTTTCATATCTCTGTTGATGTTGTTTCTCTGGTCTTTCATGTTGTTGACTTTTGCTTTTTAAACCTTTAAAATATTAACCAAAGCTATCTTAAATTTCATATCTAATAATTCCAAGATCTATTTTATATTTGATTTGTTTCTGATGCTTATTTTATCTCTTTAGACTGTTTTTTTTTCTTGCCTTTTAGTATAAATAGTACTTTTTTGTGTTGAAAGTTGGTCATGTTATATAGGGTAGTAGGCACTGAAGCAAATAAGCTTTTAATGTAAGAATATATGTTAATATTTTTAGGAGATAGATTGTGTCTAGTGTTTGTTGTAGCTATAGGCACCAGAATCTTCAGATTCCATTAGTGAAGAAATTTCTTTCTCTCTTCTTAAATTTGGAGCTTCCTTTTATCCCAGCCTTCAAAGGGAATATGTGTCTTGGAGCTCTCTCAGTTGTAATTTACTTCTATTTCTGCTGGGGACTTGTTACTATGGTTTTACAGTTGGTGGGGGGGTGGACCTTCTCTAGTTTTTACATAGGCCTTTCTTTTAATGAGTTTGTGTCTCAGGGGTATGGATAACAGAAGTGCTTTTATTCCTCCTCCAGGTGTAGAGTGCCCCATCCCATGCCCCCATTCTCTAGTCCCTGTTCTACAGCTACCATCCCCAACTTATATTCTTAAGCCTTTTCTGTTATTGATCATGACTATATAGAACTCAAAAGCCTCTTGATGAAAGTGAAAGTGGAGAGTGAAAAAGTTGGTTTAAAGCTCAACATTCAGAAAATGAAGATCATGGCATCCAGTCCCACCACTTCATGGGAAATAGATGGGGAAACAGTGTCAGAATTAATTTTTCTCACCTCCAAAATCACTGCAGATGGTGACTGCAGCCATGAAATTAAAAGACGCTTACTCCTTGGAAGGAAAGTTATGACCAACCTAGATAGCATGTTCAAAAGCAGAGACATTACTTTGCCAACAAAGGTCCGTCTAGTCAAGGCTATGGTTTTTCCTGTGGCCATGTATGGAAGTGAGAGTTGGACTGTGAAGAAGGCTGAGCGCCAAAGAATTGATGCTTTTGAACTGTGGTGTTGGAGAAGACTCTTGAGAGTCCCTTGGACTACAAGGAGATCCAACCAGTCCATTCTGAAGGAGATCAGCCCTGGGATTCCTTTGGAAGGAATGATGCTAAAGCTGAAACTCCAGTACTTTGGCCACCTCATGCGAAGAGTTGACTCATTGGAAAAGACTCTGATGCTGGGAGGGATTAGGGGCAGGAGGAGAAGGGGATGACAGAGGATGAGATGGCTGGATGGCATCACTGACTCGATGGACGTGAGTCTCAGTGAACTCCAGGAGTTGGTGATGGACAGGGAGGCCTGGCATGCTGCGAATCATGGGGTCCCAAAGAGTCGGACACGACTGAGCGACTGATCTGATCTGATATTTATTATTCTTTTAGGTGATCCAAGACAAGTGGAGTTGGCAAGAGTGGGATGAAAGTCTTTATACCTAGAGATTAAGCCTTTGTTAGACAGCTGGGTCTGGGAATTTCATAATGATTACTCTTCACCTCCCCCTGTAAGTGTATATGGAGAGCTTTCACATATACTCCCCAAAAGAAACATATAGAGTTTCTGGAGAAAAGGCAAATGAAAATATAACTGTATCACTCAAGAGCTTCACATCTTCATGGTAGTTCATGCTCAGTCTCCAGTGATTTGTCAAAATTTGTATTTAAATATTGTTAGTGGTTTAGGTAGTTCAGTGGCTTATGTTCCAGATAAGCAAATTACAAGTGCTATACTTGTTGTTTTTGCAGGCACTTAGCTTTCCAGATACATGTAAGTGGTTTTTTCTGCAACCGCAGTTCTCTGATGGGTCCAAAAAAAGTCATTGATTTCTGTTTACTCAGCATTTTCTTGTAATGACTGGAAAAACAAAGCCTTCTTAAGTAAACAGTGCAAAGAAATAGAGGAAAACAATAGAATGGGGATGACTAGAGATCTCTTCAAGAAAATTAGAGATACCAAGGGAACATTTCATGCAAAGATGGACATAATAAAGGACAGAAATTGTGTGGACCTAACAGAAGCAGAGATATTAAGAAGAGGTGGCAAGAATACACAGAAGAACTGTACAAAAAGGTTTTAATGACCCAATTACCACAGTGGTGTAGTTACTCACCTAGAGCCAGACATCCATGAGTGTGAAGTCAAGTGGGCCTTAGGGAGCATTACTATGAACAAAGCTAGTGGAGGTAATGGAATTCCAGCTGAGCTATTTCAAATCCTAAAAGATGATGCTGTGAAAGTGCTGTACTCAGTATGCCAGCAAATTTGGAAAACTCAGTGGCCACAGGACTGGAAAAGTTCAGTTTTCATTCCAATTCCAAAGAAAGGCAATGCCAAAGAATGTTCAAACTGCCACACAATTTCTTTCATTTCACATGCTAACAAGGTAATGTTCAAAATCCTTCAAGCTGGGCTTCAACAGTACAGGGCTCTGTACTTTGAATCCCGTACCTCTTGCAGGTAGCCTTAGAAACTGATGTCAAAATAGTTGTTAACCTTCTGAACTCAAACTAGTTTAACACCGCCCATATTCAAAAGCAGAGACATTACTTTGCCAACAAAGGTTCGTCTAGTCAAGGCTATGGTTTTTCCTGTTGTCATGTATGGATGTGAGTGTTGGACTGAAGAATACTGAGCACTGAAGAATTGATGCTTTTGAACTGTGGTGCTGGAGAAGACTCTTGAGAGTCCCTTGGACTGCAAGGAGATCCAACCAGTCCATTCTGAAGGAGATCAGCCCTAGGATTTCTTTGGAAGGAATGATGCTAAAGCTGAAACGCCAGTACTTTGGCCACCTCATGCGAAGAGTTGACTCATTGGAAAAGACTCTGATGCTGGGAGGGATTGGGGGCAAGAGGAGAAGGGGACGACAGAGGATGAGATTGCTGGATGGCATCATTGGCTTGATGGACGTGAGTCTGAGTGAACTCCAGGAGTCGGTGATGGACAGGGAGGCCTGGTGTGCTGCGATTCATGGTGTCCCAAAGAGTCGGACATGACTGAGCGACTGATCTGATCTGATCTGATATCACTTTGCCAACGAGGGTCCACAGACTGAAAGCTATGGTTTTTCCAGTGGTCATGTATGGATGTCAGAGTTGGACCATAAAGAATGCTGAGTGCTAAAAAATTGATGCTTTTGAACTGTGGTGTTGGAAAAGATTCTTGAAAATCCCTTGAACAGCAAGGAAATCAAACCAATTATTCCTGAAGGAAATCAACCCTGAATATTCATTGGAAGGACTGATGCTAAAGCGCCAATACTTTGGTCACCTGATGTGAAGAGACGACTCACTTGAAAAGACCCTGCAAGATAGTCATGATGGTGTGATCACTCACCTAGAGCCAGACATCCTGGAATGTGAAGTCAAGTGGGCCTTAGGAAGCATCATTACGAACAAAGCTAGTGGAGGTGATGGAATTCCAGTTGAGCTATTTCAAATCCTGAAGGATGATGCTGTGAAAGTGCTACACTCAGTATGCCAGCAAATTTGGAAAAGTCAGAAGTGGCCACAGGACTGGAAAAGGTCAGTTTTCATTCCAATCCCAAAGAAAGGCAATGCCAAAGAATGCTCAAACTACTGCACAGTTGCACTCATCTCACACACTAGTAAAGTAATGCTCAAAATTCTCCAAGCCAGGCTTCATCAATACGTGAACCATGAACTTCCAGATGTTCAAGCTGGTTTTAGAAAAGGCAGAGGAACCAGAGATCAAATTGCCAGCATTTGCTGGATCATTGAAAAAGCAAGAGAATTCCAGAAAAACATTTACTTCTGCTTTATTGACTATGCCAAAACCTTTGACTGTGTGGATCACAATAAACTGTAGAAAATTCTGAAAGAGATGGGAATACCAGACCACCTGACCTGCCTCTTGAGAAACCTGTATGCAGGTCAGGAAGCAACAGTTAGAACTGGACATGGAACAACAGACTGGTTCCAAATAGGAAAAGGAGTACAGCAAGGCTGTATATTGTCACCCTGCTTATTTAACTTCTATGCAGAGTACATCATGAGAAACGCTGGGCTGGAAAAAGCACAAGCCAGACTCAAGATTGCTGGGAGAAATATCAATAACCTCACATATGCAGATGACACCACCCTTATGGCAAAAAGTGAAGAACTAAAGGGCCTCTTGATGAAAATGAAAGAGGAGAGTGATAAAGTTGGCTTAAAGCTCAACATTCAGAAAACTAAGATCATGGCATCTGGTCCCATCACTTCATGGGAAATAGATGGAGAAACAGTGGAAACAGTGTCAGACTTTATTTAGGGGGGCTCCAAAGTCACTGAAGATGGTGATTGCAGCCATGAAATTAAAAGATGCTTACTCCTTGGAAGGGAAGTTATGACCAACCTAGATAGCATATTCAAAGCAGAGACATTATTTTGCCAACAGAGGTCTGTCTAGTCAAGGCTATGGTTTTTCCAGTGGTCATGTATGAATGTGAGAGTTGGACTGTGAAGAAAGCTGAGCACTGAAGAATTGATGCTTTTGAACTGTGGTGTTGGAGAAGACTCTTGAGAGTCCCTTGGACTGTAAGGAGATCCAACCAGTCCATTCTAAAGGAGATCAGTCCTGGGTGTTCATTGGAAGGACTGATGTTGAAGCTGAAACTCCAATATTTTGGCCACCTGATGTGAAGAGCTGACTCATTTGAAAAGACCCTGATGTTGGGAAAGATTGAAGGCAGGAGGAGAAGGGGACAATAGAGGATGAGATGGTTCGATGGCATCACCAACTAAATGGACATGAGTTTGGGTAAACTCCAGGAATTGGTGATGGACAGGGAGGCCTGGCGTGCTGCAGTCCATGGGGTTGCAAAGAGTCCGGTATGACGGAGTGACTGAACTGAACTAAACTGATGCCGGGAAAGATTGAAGGCAAGAGGAGAAAGGCACAACAGAGGATGAGATGGTCGGATGGCATCACCACTTCAATGGTCACGAGTTTAAGCAAACTCCAGGAAATAGTGAAGAACAAGGAAGTCTGGTGTGCTGCAATCCATGGGGATGCAAAGAATCACACAGGACTGAGAGACTGAAAAACAACAGCAGCAACAACTTGACGTAGAAGCTCATAAATAATTTATAACAAACATAATAATACTTAAAATACTTAACTAAAATGTAATCAATCTACTTTAATGGAATAACTTATGCACTTTGTGATAAATTTATAAAAGTGCAAAAGTCAGTAGAATCCAAAGTCACTTTCAAGTGATCCCAGTTCCTAGCAACCAGTTCCTAGCAATACTTTCTCTTTCCTTGGATTTACCTTTTCTAGAGTTCTTATATTAGGAAAATTGCATACTATGTGGTCTTTTTACTTGGTTTATTTTACTTATTTTTTTAGTTTCATCCATTTTGTAGCCTATTACACTAGTTTGTAGCTTCTTATTACTGGATAATATTATATCCTAAAGTTATGTGCCAGCTAATGGGCATTTAGAATGTTTCTAATAGTTTTGGGTCATTAAAAACAATGCTGCTATGGATGTGTCTATTATACAGAGAATGGATGAACAACAAGGTCCTACTGTATAGCATAAAGAACTATATTCAATATTTCAATATCTATAGTAAGCCATAATGGAAAAGAATATTAAAAACTATATATATATATATATATATATATATATATATATATATATATAACTGAATCACTTTGCTATAAGTAGTAATTAACAGAACATTACAAATCAAATATACTTCAAGTAAAAAAATTAAGAGGACAATGGTGCTTTGAACATTCTTATGAAGTATTTTGTTTGTTTTCTTTGTAAAGCCATGTATTTTTTCTCTTGAGATATAACAAGTGATGATTTGAATCAGTTCTAATGAGGTGGATGAAACTGGAGCCTATTATACAGAGTGAAGTAAGCCAGAAAGAAAAACACCAATACAGTATACTAACGCATATATATGGAATTTAGAAAGATGGTAACGATAACCCTGTATTCAAGACAGCATAAGAGACACAGATGTATAGAACAGTCTTTTGGACTCTGTGGGAGAGGGTGAGGGTGGGATGATTTGGGAGAATGGCATTGAAACATGTATAATATCATATATGAAATGAATCGCCAGTCCAGGTTCGATGCAGGATACTGGATGCTTGGGGCTGGTGCACTGGGATGACCTAGAGGGATGGTACAGGGAGGGAGGTGGGAGGGGGGTTCAGGATGGGGAACACGTGTACACCCATGGTGGATTCATGTTGATGTATAGCAAAACCAATACAATATTGTAAAGTAATTAACCTCCAATTAAATAAATTTATATTTAAAAAAAACAAGTGATGAAGGTGCAAGTCTTTATGTAAACACATATTTTTAAATTTCCCATGGATGCACACTTAGAAGTGGAGTTGCTGAGTCATGTGGAAAGTTCAGGGCTTACCTGGTGGCTCAGATGATAAAGAATCTGCTGCAATGCAGAACACCCAGGTTCATCCCTGGGTTGGAAAGATCCCCTGGAGAAGGGAATGGCAACTCATGCGAGTATTCTTGCCTAAAGAATTCCATAAGCAGAGGAGCCTGGCGGTCTACAGTCCATGGGGTTGCAAAAGAGTCAGACATGACTGAGTAACTTTCACTTACATGGCAATTTAAACATTTTATGCCCACATAATTTCCAAAGTTACTGTACCATCTTACATCTCCAACAAGAGCATATCAGAGTTATAACTTCTCCGCATCCGCAGCGTTTTGTACTGTCACAGCTTTTTGTTGCCTTGTTAACGTGTCATTCTAAAGAGGTATCTTACTCTCTAATTTGTATTTCCCTACTCATTTATGAAATTACCACTCTTCCATGTGATTATTAATGCTTTTTTTTCCATTTTTGGGTTGCCTTCCCTCTGGCTCAGCCGTAAAGAATCTGCGTGCCAATGCAGAAGATGCAGGAGATGCTGGGTCAGGAAAATTCCCTGGAGAAGGAAATGGCAACCCACTCCAGTATCCTTACCTGGAAAAATTCCATTGACAGAGGAGCCTGACAGGCATAGAGTCAGACACAACTGCACACACACACACACACACACACGATTTTCTGGTTATTTTTGTCTGTGGTTTAGACACTATCATCATGATGTATCTTAGTGATTCAGCATTAATATTTATTCCATATACTGCTTCTTAAGTGTATGCCTTAATGTCTTGTCAGTTTGGGACCCATGATGTGGAGAATATGTATTATGTTTGAAAAATAGAAAAGGAAATGTAAGTATATTGGTAATTTTAAAAATTTTACTAATTTTTAGATAGAATAAGCTCAGAATCATGTTTAAGAACAATAGCCAAAAAATAATAATAATAATAAAGAATTGTTTAAAAGTGATGACTAAATAGGAAGTGGGGCTTCCCTGGTAGCTCAGCTGATAAAGAATCCACCTGCGATGCAGGAGACCCGGGTTGGATTCCTGGGTCAGTGAGATCCCCGGGAAAAGGGATAGGCTACCTACTCCAGGATTCATGGGCTTCCCTGGTGGCTCAGACAGTAAATAATCCACCTGCAATGCGGGAGACCTGAGCTCAATTCCTGGATTGGGAAGATTCCCTGGAGGAGGGCATGGGTAATCCACTCCAGTATTCTTGCCTGGAGAATTCCCATGGACAAGGGAGCCTGGTGGGTCACAGTCCAAGGGGTTGCACGGAGCCAGACACGACCAAATGACTAAGCACAGCACAGCACAAAGAAGTAGCTCATAATTACTAAGATGTTGTTATTGTTAATAACACAGGAAAGACCCTCATAATTTTCAGTTTCACAATTAATTGCAAACCTCTTAGCAAGACTTAACGCTTTATTTCGGAGAAGGCAATGGCACCCCACTCCAGTACTCTTGCCTGGAAAATCCCGTGGATGGAGGAGCCTGGTGGGCTGCAGTCCATGGGGTCGCTAGGAGTCAGACACGACTGAGAGACTTCACTTTCACTTTTCACTTTCATGCATTGGAGAAGGAAATGGCAATCCACTCGAGTATTCTTGCCTGGAGAATCCCAGGGATGGGGGAGCCTGGTGGGCTGCCGTCTACGGGGTCGCACAGAGTCGGACACGACTGAAGCGACTTAGCAGCAGCAGCAGTAGTAACGCTTTTATTTGGGTTTTCCATGTAGTTCAGTTGGTAAAGAATCTACCTGCAATGCTGGAGACCTGGGTTCGATTCCTGGGTCGGGAAGATCCCCTGGAAAAATAAACTGGCAACCCACTCCAGTATTCTTGTCTGGAGAATCCCATGGACAGAGGAGCCGGGCAGGCTACAGTCCATAGGGTCGCAAGAGTCGGACCCAGCTTAGCACAATCTTTCTTTCTCTTCATGCTTTATTTAAATCTTTTTCCTTTAGAATTGATATTCTAATATTTCTCTGTATTGAAAACTAATGATTTTTATTTGTTGCTAAATTATAGGAATGTGAGATGTGGAAAATTACTATGTACATATGATAAAAGAGAGGTCATTTCTGTTGAAAATGCCTCTGTTATGTATTCCAACATAAATGGAAAGATCTGCATTGGACTGCATTATGAATATGGTAATGAAGACGAAGGAATGATGTGGGTAAAAGATGGAACTGTTTGTGGTGAAAGTAAGGTGTGTGGTCTTTTATTACCAGGTAATATACTAATTTCAAATTTTAAATGCATATGTGGTATTTTTCTCAAGTTAAATGTGTATTTAATTTCAAAAAATATGAAATGAAAAGTTTTGAAAATGAGAGAAATTTTAAAAGAAAAAACATAACCTGCCATTTACTATTTTTTCACATATGTTAACTGAGTTGAGAATCATACTGTTCATTGACAGTTTTATCATTTCATATATTTTTAATGTAGTGAATTATATTTTTATATAATTACTTAAAAATAATGATTAAAGTAAAAAAAACTTTAAAGAAACATATGTTCATTTTAGTGATGAAAATAATAAAGGATTCACAGAGTAAAGGAAAGATCAATCAAAGGGATGAAAATCTGAAATACGATTACTCTCTATTTTCTATAATGAAACTTCCATTAATTCTTTTAAATTGAAATAATTGCTTTACAATATTGCACTAGTTCCTGGTGTACATCATAGTGATTCAGTGTTTTGCAGACTATATTCCGTTATAGGTTATTACAAAATAATAAGTCCCTGTGCTATGCAGTATATCTTTGCACCTATCTGCATTATAAATAGCCCCTTATATACTATACCATTTGTCAGTATTTGTACACTATACAATTTGTACGGTACTATACAATTTATACTCCTAATTTATCCCTCCCCACTTGGATCTCCCCTTTGGAGAGTTGTGTTTCAATTTTGCATATACATTCATCTGTATCCTTTTTACGTTTCCACATATAAGTGATATCATATAGTATTTGTCTTCCTCCATCTGACTCATTTCACTAAGCTCGTCCACATTACTGAGAACGACAGTATTTCCTTCTTTTTATGCCTGAGTAATATTCCACATTCATATTTCTAAATATTACATATATTTATAAATATTCCATTATTTATAAATATATTTATATAGATTTATATTTTTAAAATCACATTTATAATCCAGTAGTCTGTTGATAGGCACTTAAGTTGCTTCTGAATCTTGGATGCTATAAATAGTGCTGCTGTGAACATTGAGGAATATATATATTTTTGAATTAATGTCTTTCTTTTTTCCAGATGTATACCCAGGAATAGGATTGCTGGGTTGTATGGTAGTTCTAGTTTCACCTTTTTAAGGAAATTCCATAGTGTTTCCCATAGTAGCTGTACCAATTTATATTGCCAGCAAAAGTATACAAGGGTTTCTTTTTCTCCACATCTTCCCCAACATTTGTTATTTGTAGAGATTTTGATGAAACTCATTCAAACAGGTGTGAGGTGATGCCTCATTGTGGTTTTGATTTGTATCTCTCTTACAATGAGAAATGTTGAACATCTTTTCATAGGCTTGTGGGCCAACTTTGTATTTTATGTGGAAATATGTGTATTTGGCCTTCTGTTTTTGTTTTTATTTTTGTTTTGATATTGAGTTGAATAAGCTATTTATTTTGAATAAGCTATACATTTTGGATGGGCTTCCCTGGTGGTTCAGTGGTAAAGACTCTGTCTGCCAATGCAGGAGATGTGGGTTTGATTCCTGGGCTACGAAAATCCCTTGGAGAAGGAAATGGCAACCCACTCCAGTATACTTGCCTGAAAAATCCATGGGCAGAGGAGCATGGCAAGCTACAGTCCACGGGATCACAAAAGAACCAGACATGACTTAGCTACTAAAGAACAACAACAGTGTTTTGGATATTAACATCCTGTTGGTCACATCATTAGCAAATATCTTCTCTCATTCCATAGGTGTCTTTTGCTTTGTTGATAATTTCCTTTGCTGTGCAAAAGCTTTTAAGTTTAATTAGGTCTCATCTATTTTTTTATTTTTTTCCTTTTGTCTTAGGATATTTATCCAAGAAAATATTGCTACAATTTATGTCAGAGTATCCTGCCTATGTTCTCTTCTAATAGTTTTATGGTTACAGGCCTTACATGTCGACCTTGAAGCCATTTTGAGTTTATTTTTATAAATACTATGAGGGAATGTTTTAATCTTATTGTTTTCTGTGTTCCTATCCAGTTTTCCCAGTACCACTTGTGGGTAAGACTGTCTTATCTCCACTCTATAGTCTTTCATCCTTTTTCTCCTCTTTTGATAGGATGTGATTTTTTTTGTTGTCATTGTTGTTAAAAATTGTACTGCAGAAAACACAACCACTCCTCCACAAGTTTACAGTCTGGCTCTGTGCTCAGGCAGTCCTTTTGTAATTTCTTGGGTGCTCTGAGCCTTGAGAGTAGCCTGAGGAGAAAATTTGTTTTCTCTGAGGGTTTTGTGAATATGCATCTTTCCTGTGAATATGCATGTCTTTGTGGCTTTTCTCATTCCTCGCATACATGGACATTTTAGATGCTTTATTTTTCCAAATAGTCTCACCACGGTAGCCTTGGAGCCTTATATTGTCTACAGTACGTCTCCATTCATTCTCTGCCCCCCATGTCTGCAAGTCTTAGTTTTCCTGAGCAGTGCCCAGCTGAGATTTGAGTCAAGTGGAACAGAAACCAGTCTTTAAGCAGTTCCCAGACAGATGAGAATATGAAAAATAGTCTCCTCTGGAAACTCTGCTGCTGCCTTCTCCAAACCTAGACTGTGCCATGCACCAGAGGTAGTGGGACAGGGTGAACAAAATGCTACAAAGTTTTCTAATGTTTTGGTGTGGCTATTTGTTTGTTTGGTCATTTGCTTAGCTGTTGTAGTCCTCTGACTACTTCCAGAGCTCCTATGGGTTGCTTTAGCCAGTTCTTCTTCCCCTCCCCCTCTTCCTCTTCCTCCCCTTCCTCCTCCTCCTCCTGCTTCATCTTCTTCCTCTAACATCTCTAAGGGAAAACAACACTTGGGGTGCCCAGTGCACCATTTTGCTGATGTCACACTCCAGATTAATTTTTCAGGATTTGGTAAAAATCTGCTTTTCATTCTGTCACTGGCGTATGGTGCATATGATCACTTAAATCCTACATCCTTTGCCACTGATGACCACAGTGGGAATCGCTGGCTTCAGGTTTGGGTTACTTTGGTGAAATCACATTATCTCACATTTTCTGTGCAAAAATGATTTTCATTTTATCTCAAGTACACGGTATTACTTGATATTACAAGTAAAATGAAGTCTCAAAAAATAATATTTCTATAATTTGGGGCTTTATGTTAGCTTTCTTATCTCATCAGTTGTACCATAACCAAGAAAGTTAGACATACCAGAAACCCTGGTGTCATTGCCCATCTCTCTTTTCATTCTTTATATACAATTTATCACTAAACTTGGTGAATTAACTCTATCTCAAATACAACCACTGTTTTTGATCAACACCACTAAGCACTCAGTTTCACTCTGGGTTGTCATTTTTCTAGACTACTGCAATGTTGCTCTAGTTTGTCTCTCTATATTTTCTCTCACTTTTGCATTCTCTTTTTCAAAACTTCCTTTTTATCAGCCTTCCATCTTCCAATTAAATCTCTAAATATGACTGATTGTTTACAAGTTATAGACCAACTTTCTGATCAAGATTACAAGACACAAACATATCCTCCATAATAACTTCTGTCACATCACATGTAGATTGTGTGTGTGTGTGTGTGTTTCTTTACCTTTTACAGCAATATGAGCAATATAAGGTTTTTTTGTTATTGCTATTCCCTGCTGCGTTCTCAGGGTAAAGTGCATTGTAAGACTCAAATATTTAGTTAATGTTTGAATGGATATTCTTTGTGTAACAGTTGCACTGCCCTTAATATTTTTTTTGAGTTTTTTTTTTAAACTTTACATAATTGTATTAGTTTTGCCAAATATCAAAATGAATCCGCCACAGAAATGAAAGGCAAAGTACTTGTACAAAAAGAATAAATCTTCAAAATGACTACATCATATCTACTATGTAACTTTTAAAAAATATTTTTTAAAAAATGCCCTTAATATTTTTTAAAAGTTACATAGTAGATATGATGTAGTCATTTTGAAGATTTATTCTTTTTGTACAAGTACTTTGCCTTTCATTTCTATGCTTGATTGAGTCCTGTTCAACATCAGGGCTCAACAAAAATGTTTTGCTGCCCTCATATATTCTTTGTTTTTTATTATTTCATAAAACTATTTTATTATAGTATTTATGACATATTGCCTTTGCTTTTATTTCATGTCTGTACTTCCTATCCTAGTATAAGCATAGAAGATGCTTTTTTTTTTTAACTTTCAGATAATCAGTCTCATCTAGTGCTAGAAACTCAGTAGCAGTATGAATTAACCACTTATTGGTAGTATGTTAATATTTATTATGAAATGAATACCTCTTATGTCTGTACAATACGGAATCCTTTTAGTTAGATGCCAAGTACAGATGGTGGTTCAATTAACTTACTTTGGGACATTCCTTTTTTAGATTTGCCAGAATAAGCAATGTGTAGATTCTTCATTCTTGAACTATGACTGTAATCCAGAAAAATGCAACAATCAAGGTGTAAGTATCAGTACTATGAGACATAGAGTATATATCATTGAGAGTGATCTTTGGAAAGCAAACACATAGCTAAACACACACACACACACATTCATAAATCAGGTAAGAAAATCAACCTTATCTAACCTATGTATTTTTTCAAAATTTTAATGAACACAAATAATTGTAGCTACTTACTTGATAAGGTGGTATTTCTCCTGTTTCAGGTGTGTAATAATAAAAAGCACTGTCACTGTAACCCTTCATATTTACCTCCAAATTGCGAACATTCAGCTCCAGGATGGGAAGGTGGGAGCATTGACAGTGGTAACTTTCCACCCTCAGAGCCTCCAACTGGCGGACCTGCTTTCACTGACGTAGGTACCACTCCTCTTGCCGGTAAGTACTGGTAACAACTTGAAATTACAATTCAGACAATGTTTTAATGTGTTAAATTTGACAAGGTAAATATTTTGTCTACTAATTTATATTTAGATTATGCTTGGACATCAAATAATAAACCATAGATGGCTATTTTACTTCCAGAGGCTAACGTGTTATACAAAATATATGTTATAAATAAGACATGCCAGTAGGGACCCAGGCAAGAAAACAGAAATCACTTTAGTCTTTCATACAGAAGGAATTAAGTACAAAACATGAGGTACGGTAACACATAAGAGCAGATATGAAAGCTAATCAGAGAACAGTGAGGCAGTGCAGAGATTAGCAATGCAGGAATCCATTACCACTTCGTAGGGCTGAAAGGACAATAAATGGAGATGGTATTACTAGAACCAGAATCTAAGCCATCTTGCATGACATATGACTGCAGTTAGGGATACCAGGATCCAGAAGACAGGTAGAGGTACCCTTCAGCAAGAGCTGAAGGTATGGAGGATGCAGAGACATAACTGCAGATGCTGGAGATGGAGACGGATCAATACCATGAGGATTTCAGTCTGCCTGCTCTCCAAATTTTATCCAGTGAATCCATGAATCCCATCAGCTAAATCTAACCAGAGGACAGAAGGTTCAGGAGCATAGGAAATGTAATTTCCTACAATCTTTTGTTCAAAGTAGAGGTGGATTTTAGAGCACGCCAGTATATCCGGTGTTGCTTAGGACCTTTATACAAAAATTTATGTTTACAGAAAAGCAAAGCAGGTTTCTCCAGATTTTGAGCCAGACTTAGTTCTTAACATTTCCACATTTATTCCAACTTCTGAAATATAGTATTTAATACCATTTATTAGAGACTAAGTAAAAAAGAAAATTATAACATGTATTATCAAGCTATTTCTATTTTACAGCTAACTTTTTTTTATTGTCTATATTCTTTATGGAATTAACATTCTTTTCTTTTTTTTTTTACTTTACAATATTGTATTGTTTTTCTTTATTTTATTTTTATTTTTAAACTTTACATAATTGTATTAGTTTTGCAAAATATCAAAATGAATCTGCCACAGGTATACATGTGTTCCCCATCCTGAACCCTCCTCCCTCCTCCCTCCCCATACCGTCCCTCTGGGTCGTCCCAGTGCACTAGCCCCAAGCATCCAGTATTGTGCATCAAACCTGGACTGGCATCTCGTTTCATACATGGTATTTTACATGTTTCAATGCCATTCTTCCAAATCTTCCCACCCTCTCCCTCTCCCACAGAGTCCATAAGACTGTTCTATACATCAGTGTCTCTTTTGCTGTCTCGTACACAGGGTTATTGTTACCATCTTTCTAAATTCTATATATATGTGTTAGTATACTGTATTGGTGTTTTTCCTTCTGGCTTACTTCACTCTGTATAATAGGCTCCAGTTTCATCCACCTCATTAGAACTGATTCAAATGTATTCTTTTTAATGGCTGAGTAATACTCCATTGTGTATATGTACCATAGCTTTCTTATCCATTCATCTGCTGATGGACATCTAGGTTGCTTCCATGTCCTGGCTATTATAAACAGTGCTGCGATGAACATTGGGGTACACGTGTCTCTTTCCCTTCTGGTTTCCTCAGTGTGTATGCCCAGCAGTGGGATTGCTGGAAATCTGGTCAACCACTTGTAAAAGAATGGAACTAGAACACTTTCTAACACCATACACAAAAATAAACTCAAAATGGATTAAAGATCTCAACGTAAGACCAGAAACTATAAAACTCCTAGAGGAGAACATAGGCAAAACACTCTCTGTCATACATCACAGCAGGATCCTCTATGACCCACCTCCCAGAATATTGGAAATAAAAGCAAAAATAAATAAATGGGACCTAATTAACCTTAAAAGCTTCTGTATTGGTTTTGTATTGTATTTGTATCGGATTGGATTCATCAACATGAATCCGCCACGGGTGTACACGTGTTCCCCATCCTGATCGCCCCTCCCACCTCCCTCCCCATACCATCCCTCTAGGTCATCCCAGTGCACCAGCCCCAAGCTTCCTGTATCCTGAAACATGTATAATATCATATAAGAAACGAATCACCAGTCCAGGTTCGATGCAAGCTATTTCTATTTTAGTGGGAACAATTAGCTTATCTTCAGATTCACTGTAATTAACTGCTTCTATCCATACACACACATGCCTTTTCCCCCATGAGAAGAGGAGACTATTTTTTCTTAGCATCCAAGTTGGCCTTCTGATTGGGATTTTCAGAATACTAATTCTTGGAACTCTCATTATTGGAATACTCGTTCTGTTGAAGATGATTGGCTGTATTTGAAATTTGACTTTGAGACACAAAAATACAAGCATGCCACTAAGCCCTGCACAAACTCATGCCACACAAAATTCAAATGAAATGATTGTTTAAGTTCCTAACTTTGGGGGTACTTTCTTGCACAAGTGCTGTCTAGATGGTGTATTTATATTTGTATAACAAGAGTCTAAAACATGTGCCATTAGCTTTGCAATTGGATGGTTTGTGGAAGGCAGAACAGGAAACCTTTGAAGACTATAAGTTTATGTTGACATTGTCTCAAGAGGACTCTTGGTGAGCAATTCAAAGACAGCTTAAAACACATTATTAGAATTTGGAGAAATGAGAGCATTTATTATGAACTGGTGAATTGCGAGGCACCCTTGCTGCCTGTGGTAATGTGAAAAATAGAATTCGTGGTTCTCGTCAACAAGATTTCTAGGAAGACTAGTGATTTCCAGGTTGGGCACCTGAAGTTACCTATGATAAAATGCAAGGAGACAGTAATTAATAATGAAGGAAAAGTTAAATTTTCAAGTAAAATGTATATTTATATTCATAAAAGAGTTAGACTTTTTGGCATGAAAATAAAACATTTTTATCCCTGAAATCTTCCAGAAAAACATTTTTAAAAGTAAGAAGTGGCTAACAACTAAACTTACGATATTGGTAATAAAATTTGATCTCAGATAAAGATTTTCAAGCATATGTTAAACCCCTCTGTTAAGACCTCAGAGAAACCTTAAAGTGATGCTTCTTAGACACCTTCATCTATACAAAAAGCCCTTTTAAGTATTGTATTGGACTGCCTTATGAAACTCACAAACAATAAGGCTACAATAGGTTATTTTATGGCAGCCTTCCACTCCAGTACTCTTGCCTGGAAAGTCCCATGGACGGAGGAGCCTGGTGGGCTGCAGTCCCTGGGGTCGCAAAGAGTCGGACACGACTGAAGCGACTTAGCAGCAGCAGCAGCAGCACAAGGGTCTAATATAGACAGACACATGTCAGAAAGACTTGTGGATGTGGTCTCATTTAATGGAATGTATTTTTCATTTGATACATAAGAAATCCACACATTTTTAAGGAATTACATCAGCTCAGACTGAAAATGATCAAAATACACATGTTCTTCAAATCTTAATTGAGTATGGGTAACAAGTATACTGATAAAGCTACTCAGCTGTGAAAAGTGTTATAAGGGCTATTCCATGTGGACAAAGAATTCTAAATCATAGTATAATATGAAGAGTATAACCAAGAAATCAGAAGCCAAAATTTCATGTTCTGTGTGTTTGTGATTTTAAAAACCAACAAAATTAACAGCAGCAAGATATACAGTTTTCACAGGTTAATTCAGGCATGGTTTTGCCAGGAAGAAATATCATTTTAAAAAACAGTGGTGAAAGTGACACCTGTCACCTCATTGGATGAGGAAAACATATCCCTAATGACAAATCCAGAAAAGAAAGTTAACAAAGAAAAAATTACAGAACAATATATTTAATTAACATAAATGCAAACATTGATTTGAAAGTCAATCAGTACAATTCATAAAATTAATAAATATTTTAAAGTATATTCATTTTCTCATTTGTTACATGAAAGTCATTTGACAAAATTCAACAACTATTTATGAATTTTTAAAAGGCAACAAACTATCAACAGAAATTAACTTAATATGAAATCAATATAAAAAGCATCAACAAAAAGATTTTAGCTGATATATTTTGTAATTATGTTGTTTTCCAAAAAACTGAGAGCAAGGCAATGAAGTCTGCTCTCACCATGTCATATTGTACTCTAAGTCCTAGCCAGTGCAATAGATAAAGAACAAAAAATCAGGAGCATAAAGATTAGAAAGAATGAGATTAAACTGCAGACAATATGATTAATTAAATCAAAAATCCTCAGGATTCTACAAGAACACTTTTAGAAGTAATAAAAAACCCTTTGAAAGGTCAAAGAAAATGTTTAAAAGTCAGTAGTTTTGCTATATACTAGCTGCAGTAAAATGAAAATCAACTTAAAATCAGTCCCATCTATAATACTATCAAAATATAAAATACTAGGAATAAGCTCAACAAAATATGTGCAATACTTTTACACTGAAACAAACAAAAATGCAGATAGATACTAAACACACAAATAAATGGATAAATATTCCATGTTCATCTGTGGAAAAGTTTATTATTGCCAACATGTCAATTCTCACCAAATTAAATCTATAGATCAAAATACCCAATAATAAAAGCATGCAATATTTCAGATATCAACAATTTGATTCTAAAATACACACAAAAGTGCTAGAATAACCAAAGAGCTCTGAAAAAGAACAAAGAAGGATGATGTAGTCTATTTGCCTTATATCAAACTTAGGATAATATAGTTTTATATATTATCCTATATCCAGTGAGAGACTATTTTGGGGGTAGAAGCAAGGATCTGGGGAGTTTAAGAGCCTTTACTAGAGTTTCTGAAGTAAGCCAGAAAGAAAAACACCAATACAGTATACTAATGCATATATATGGAATTTAGAATGATGGTAATGATAACCCTGTATGCGAGACAGCAAAAGAGACACAGATGTATAGAACAGTCTTTTGAACTCTGTGGGAGAGGGCGATGGTAGGACGATTTGGGAGAATGGCATTGAAACATGTATATTATCATATGTGAAATGGATCGCCAGTCCAGGTTCGATGCATGAGACAGGGTGCTCGGGGCTGGTGCACTGGGATGACCCAGAGGGATGGTATGGGGAGGGAGGTGGGAGGGGGTTTCAGGATGGGGGACATGAGTACACCCGTGGCGGATTCATGTCTATGTATGGCAAAACCAATACAGTATTGTAAAGTAATTAGCCTCCAATTAAAATAAATAAATTTATATTTTTTAAAAAAAGAGCCTTTACTAGAGTTTCTAGTAGTCATGTATGGATGTGAGAGAGATGGATGCGATCTAAGCTGATCGCCTTAGAATTGATGCCTTTGAACTGTGGTGTTAGAGGAGACTCTTGAGAGTCCCTTGGCCAGCAAGGAGATCAAACCAGTCAATCCTAAAGGAAATCAGTCCTGAATATTCATTGGAAGGACTGATGCTGAAACTGAAGCTCCAATACTTTGTCCACCTGATGCAAAGAACTGACTCATTGGAAAAGACCCTGATACTGGGAAAGATTGAAGGCAGGAGGAGAAGGAGATGACAGGGGATGAGATGGTTGGATGGCATCACCAACTCAATGGACATGAGTTTGAATGAGCTCTGGGAGTTGGTGATGGACAGGGAAGCCTGGCATGCTGCAGTCCATGGGGTTGCAAAGAGTCAGACATGAATGAGCAACGGAACTGAACTTAATATAGATTTAGTATATAGTTACAGTAGTCAAGAAAAGGACAAAAATAGTTCAAAAGGGAAGGAAAGTCAGTTCAAAACATTGTATGTTAACAACTGAATATCTATATAAGACCAAATGAATCTCAGAATTATAACTTACTTCACAATTCATAGGGGATAGATGATAAATCCAAATGTAGAAGCTAACTTGAAAGAAACATGGGAAATGTCTACATGACCTTGAGACAAGCAGTTTCTTAAATAAAGCATGAAAATACATATCAATGCAATAAAAGAATTTGCAATATTCCTTCCAAAAATAGAGCACTGAGGGAAAATGCAATTCTTAATTGAATCACTATAATTCTTTTCATCTATATTATGAGACAGATCTGAAAAGAGAACCACATGGAATAGGAGGTTCTTAATAAATAAGCAAGGAGTAGAGGACTGTTATGTAAGAGTTATTACAGACGAGTCTAACTTTGTGCAGTTCTGATGTCAACTTATCCATTTCATATAAAAATGTTAATTGTAAAATTATTAAATGCTTTAAATGCTTATTACAATATTATAATAAAATGAAGAAATGGTTTTGCTATATTCCTGGTAGTTACTTTCAAATCACTGGTGTTTTCTCTCCTAGAAAGTCGCTATATTGAGAATGTTTACCGTTCTAAACCTACGAGATGGCCATTTTTCTTATTCATTCCTTTTTTCATTATTCTCTGTGTACTAATTGCCACACTGGTAAAAGTGTATTTCCAAAGGAAAAAATGGAGAACTGAGGATTATACAAGCGATGAGTATATTAATTTCATATTTAAGATCCATTACTTTTACAGTTAGTTGGCCTACATAGTAACTTATCAATATATAACATTATGGTGATTCAACTAGTAGTAATTCAGGTTGTATATTTATCTTTCCATGTAAATTTAATATGCAATATATTAATGATCAATATAATGAATAATAAAAATGTTTTTTAATCTTAAAACAACTTGGACTCTGTTCAGAGTAAATTTAAGTAGCAGTGATTTCTGGTTAATGATTATCTTCTTTTACTATTTGGTCTTAATTATTAAGTATATATTAAATATCATTTACTTTTTAATATTTATATATTTCAAAGAGTTTTGCAAACACATTTTATTAAAGCATAGCATGGAAATTTAGGAGAGTAGTTAGGCTTTAGGGAACTTCAATAGAGGCAGCCAGAGGTGGAAAAGATTAAAATATAAATAAAAATATATTAAAGTAAAATATATAATAGTAAAACTGAAAAATCTAGGTTAAAGCCATAGCTACAGAAAAAAAAATTTTATTTAATAACCTAATAAATATCTGAAAATATTCTTCAAGAGTAAAACAAATATTAAAATTGGTTTACTTCCTTTCATGGAAATTGCTATGAAATAATTTCTGCCTTTGAGTTTTATATCTATGCCCTTCATTTTACTCAAGATGAAATGAATTTTATTAGAATATTTAAAGAACTTTTTTAACATATTTAAAATTGATAATATAAATTAAAAGAGAATACATTTCATAGAAATATTTTGAAAAGTTTATGTAAAACTGCTGAAATAATATGTGGCACATAAAATAGTCTCATAATTCAGATAATACTTAAACATATTAAAGGAATTTTCTTATATTGGAAGAGTGTATTGTGGGAAAATGAGCAGACTGTGAATGGTAAAAAAAAATGTAAAGCTATTTAGCTAATAATGTTTTATATATATAAATATGATCTGAGTTAATTTCCAGGTAAACTTTTATTACTGTTCTTTTTCTCATATTAGCCTTGCTTATCACTGAGAAATACTCTCAGTGGTGAGATATTCTTAAGTAGTGGCTGCTCTCAAATCTCAGATAGGGATTCAAAACTGTTTCAATACTGCTAGATACTATAGAGTGTTGTAGAACTATCTTTGAAGAAAATGCAGTTTTAAATGATCATTTTTATTTTTAAATATATAGGCAACTGGAAAGTGAGAGTGAGCCCAAAGACTAGCCTGGAAAACAAAGAGTCCATGACATCACAGTAAGTATCAACAAATTTTAGAATGAGAGGGAGAAACAGAAACAGAAAATTTAAAGTATTACATAGATAGAAATAGTATACGTGTATATTAAATGAAGATAATAATATAGCTGCATATAATAAAAATCAAATTGAAGGATATTTTTCAATATTGTAAGCTATATCATAGACATGGTAAATTTGTCATTTAAAACATTTCTTGCAGTGCTATTTTTTTTTCTAATAATGCTTAATTCTTTAGCATTTGTGTATTCAAATGCTGGTTACAAATGAATTACATGATAGAACTCTACTTCAAAATAAGTACCTCATACCATTTGCTGAATTAATCATCATTTTTAACTTAATTGATCATACAAGTGATGTTTTCTCCTTCATTTATTCTTCCAGAGTAATTATCTTTGATGAACAGAAAAAAATGGAAAAGAAAACAAATATGCACTGATTATCTGGGATTCAAAACTTGCACATTATGGCTTTCATCTGTCAAGAAAAGAAAGTTTTCATATATAAATTATATAATACTATAAATAACTTATTTGTAAGGAATGTATGTTTATGAGTTTGCATGTTACATATTTCTTATTTTTTATTTTTTTTTACTTTTTTTTTAGTTACCTCATATTAATTTTGTTAGTAAGCATTAACTCTGTTAATGAGTAGGCATGAGACAAGTAAAATTTACAATATAAGACATGCAATACCATGATTAAAGACCACTGTTTTATTTTAAGTTGCAATGGTATGTAGTGATGTTATAGTCTCAGGTCCACAACCAATCAAAAGACAATAAGCTTAGGATCTCGAAAAAAGTTTTCAACTATGTGCTGCTTATAAAAGACAATTTCAGATATATAAAGGTTCAAAGTACAAGATGCATATACTGTGAAACTCTATACAAAAGAAAGTTTGATAGACTAACACTAATGCTTTAAAAAAGCATTAGTAAATATAAAGAAGAACATATGGGGTGCTAGTGCTGGAGAACCTGCTTGCCAATGCAGGAGACATAGGAGATGCAGGTTTGATCCCTAGGTTGGGAAAAGCCCCTGGAGGAGGGCATGGCAACCCACTCCAGTGTTCTTGTCTGGAGAATCCCATGGACAGAGGAGACTGGCAGGGTACAGTCCTTAGGATCACAGAACCGGACATGACTTAAGTGACTTAGCATGCACACACAAAAAGAAGCTTTGTTGTTCATTGTTCAGTTGCTCAGTCATGTCTGACTCTCTGCAATGCTGTGGACTGCAGCACACCAGGCTTCCCTGTCCTTCATCATCTCCCAGAGCTTGCTCAAACTCATGTCCATTGAGTTGGTGATGCCATCCAACATCTTGTCCTTTGTCATCCCCTTCTCCTCCTGCCTTCAGGAGGAGAGCTTCAAGAAGAAGCTATAGTAATACAAATATGTGAGTCAGGGTTTTCCAGAGAAACAGAAGCAATAGGAGTTATACAGATAGGTGGGAGAGGAAGGAGGGTGAGGAAATTTATTACAGGAATAGGCTCTCGTGGTTAAGGAACCCAGGAAGTCCCAAGATCTGCCATCTGCAGCGGAAGATTCCCAGGCGAAGAACTGGGAAAGAACTGATAGTGTAATTCAATACAAGTCAATACTTGAGAAATGAGGGTCCAATTATGTAAGTCTCAATCTGAGTCCAAAAACTGAGGACCAAGAATGCCAACAGGTGTCTGAAGATAGGAGAAAGTAAATGTCTCAGCTCAAGCAGAGAGCAAATGGACCTTTTTCCATCTTTTTTTTTCTACTCAGTTCAGTTCAGTTCAGTTGCTCAGTTGTGTCCAACTCTTTGCGACCCCATGAATCGCAGCACGCCAGGCCTCCCTGTCCATCACCAACTCCCGGAGTTCACTGAGACTCACGTCCATCGAGTCAGTGATGCCATCCAGCCATCTCATCCTCCGTCGTCCCCTTCTCCTCCTGCCCCCAATCCCTCCCAGCATCAGAGTCTTTTCCAATGAGTCAACTCTTCACATGAGGTGGCCAAAGTACTGGAGTTTCAGCTTCAGCATCATTCCTTCCAAAGAAATCCCAGGGCTGATCTCCTTCAGAATGGACTGGTTGGATCTCCTTGCAGTCCAAGGGACTCTCAAGAGTCTTCTCCAACACCACAGTTCAAAAGCATCAATTCTTCGACGCTCAGCCTTCTTCACAGTCCAACTCTCACATCCATACATGACCACAGGAAAAACCATAGCCTTGACTAGACGAAGCTTGTTGGCAAAGTAATGTCTCTGCTTTTGAATATGCTATCTAGGTTGGTCATAACTTCCCTTCCAAGGAGTAACCGTCTTTTAATTTCATGGCTTCAGTCACCATCTGCAGTGATTTTGGAGCCCAAAAAAATAGTCTGACACTGTTTCCACTGTTTCCCCATCTATACCCCATGAAGTGATGGGACCAGATGCCATGATCTTCGTTTTCTGAATGTTGAGCTTTAAGCCAACATTTTTCACTCTTCACTTTCACTTTCATCAAGAGGCTTTTGAGTTCCTCTTCACTTTCTGCCATAAGGGTGGTGTCATCTGCATATCTGAAGTTATTGATATTTCTCCCGACAATCTTGATTCCAGCTTGTGCTTCTTCCAGCCCAGCATTTCTCATGATGTACTCTGCATATAAGTTAAATAAGCAGGGTGACAATATACAGCCTTGACATACTCCTTTTCCTATTTGGAGCCAGTCGGTTGCTCCATGTCCAGTTCTAACTGTTGCTTCCTGACCTGCATACCTGCAACAACCTGACCTGTTGAGGTCAGGTCAAGCCCTCAACAAATTGAATGGTGCCTACTAGAATTGCTGAGGGTAGACTGCTTCACTCAGTCTAATGATTCAAATACTAACCTCTTCCCAAGACACACATACACATTCAGAAATAATGTTTTATCAGACATTTGGAAATCCCCAAGTTGACACATAAAATTAACCATGACAAGTCATCCCCCTTGCCAACCTGGCACTCATATGCATCTCCTACAGCCATACTCAATTTCCAAATAAAGGTCATAACTGCCTAAAGTGATATAACTACCCTGCACACAACCCAAAATGTCCTAATTTCTTTCCAGAAGAGAGAAAATCCTTGAATGATATTTACTCTTCTGATATTTCATAACTTAAATACTATGAAGTAAAATTAAAAATATTTAGGGGGACTGGAGTCTTAATGACATGTGCACATGAAAGAAGGAAGGAGCCTAAGTGATAGATTCCTGTAACCTTTTAAATGATTTAGTAATGATGTCAACAAAGGTCCGTTTAGTCAAGGCTATGGTTTTTCCAGTAGTCATGTATGGATCTGAGAGTTGGACTATAAAGAAATCTGAGCACAGAAGAACTGATGCTTTTGAACTGTGGTGTTGGAGAAGACTCTTGAGAATCCCTTGGACTGCAAAGAGATCCAACCAGTCCATCCTAAAGGAGATCAGTCCTGAGTGTTCATTGGAAGGACTGATGTTGAAGCTGAAACTCCGATACTTTGGCCACCTGATACAAAGAGCTGGCTCATTGGAAAAGAGCCTGATGCTGGGAAAGATTGAGGGCAGGAGGAGAAGGGGACGACAGCAGATGAGATGGTTGGATAGCACCACCGACTCAATGGACATGGGTTTGGGTGGACTCTGGGAGTTGATGTTGGACAGGGAGGCCTGGCATGCTTCGGTTCATGGGGTCGCAAAGAGTTGGACACGACTGAGTGACTGAACTGAACTGAATGATGAAAATGGATCCAAAATAACTTCTCTACTGAAGCATAAAATTCCTATTTAGTCTGCAGGAATGGGCAGAACAAGTGAAATATAGACAACTGACAAGAAGAAAACCTCACTTTGGAACTTTCTGCATGACTGTTCTTAAGCCCTGCCCTTCTACTTGTTTTAATTTTGCTGTGAATTTATAAATAGTGAAGACCAAAGAAATAGAGGAAACATTTGGGAGCTTTATACCAAGAAATTTGCCTTGAAACCTGCTATTCTGGGAGGGGAAAGCATATCAAGTTCCTGTCTGTTTTTGTTTTGTTTTTTTTTAAGCAAGGTTTCTTATGTCCTTAGATTTTGAAGGATAAGACAAATATAAACTCATACCTGGAGACTATTTTTAGCAGCTGTGTAAGAATAATGAGATTTGTAAATTAAGGGCTTTGTAATGTGGATGTTTTGCTACTAGAGTTGACTACTCAGAAGATCTTTTATAGCTCTTCAATGTTTTATTTTTGATCTCTCACTTCAATGAAATTATTTGACCGAACAGAAGTCCATCTGTCTTTCTAAGCTATGACCTTGTTATGAACAGTATTTGCATTCACTGAGCAAATGTCTATGCATTATCGGGTTTAAGCAACATCATAGTGCCATCACTCAAGGAAGTTGAATGAGGTGAACATTGATATAGCTCTTCCCCCCATTTTTGAAATGTAACAAATACTTTTATGTTCCCCTCCCCCTTCCCCTTTCCCCTTCCACTTTGGGGAAAATGTCAGGAACTAGATAGTTTAAGATGAGCAATTGAGGGGACTGAGAGATTGATCCACACAGAGCCTGGCTTCTTTGTGCTTCATCATAAGGCGTTCTGTTGGCCAGCCTAATTAAGTACCCTTTTAACAAGAGAACCTCATGGAAATCCAGTTGGCAACTCAAGAGGTTCAGGAAGCAGGACCACAGAGGTTATACACTCTGGGACCCTAAGCCATGAGGTTGGATGCCTCACCTTGTTGAAAAGATACACTGGGCCTAAATGGCACAGCATGACTTTGTTCCTGCTTGGCTAAATTTCTCAACACCACAGTCAGCTAAGTCACCTACAGCGACTTTTGAAAAACACAGAGAGCACCTACCCAGAGGAAATGGTAGATTTGGAGTAAGCCATAGTAGACCTAATTCCTCTGATGGCTTTTTCAACAATAGACCTCATCAAACGACAGGAGATTCTTGGCACCAGCCCTCCCTGTTCTGCCATGATTCTGTGGACTCTGGTGTCTCTAAGGGAGCATATGCTGGAATCACAGGGAACTGATTTGGTTGGCATGGCTCTTCTTGAGGTCATGATGGCATAAGCCAGCATAGTGGGGGTGGCACAGAAAGCCATCGCCACTGGAATGGCAGCTTCCACTCCCAGAAAGGCTGTACCTTTCAGGAAAAGCCACCTACAGATATTAGGGAAGAGAAGAAAGAAGATAAAGTGGGAAAATTGCAGTTTAAAGAGGAAGACTTTCCTTCTTTGAATCCAGATGCTGGCAAACAGAATCAGCCATGCAGACCCATTGGGACACTTTCTGGAGTATGGGAAAACCCACCTCGTGCCAAGCAGCCCTCCAAAATGCTAGTCATCAAAAAAGTTTCCAAAAAAGATCTTGCTGCTGCCTTCTCAGCTGTACTCACCTAACCAGGATCTCGCAAATGGAAGATGCAAATGGAAGCAAATCGTCAACCATAGTTCCAAGTGTCTATAAAAACCTGGTTCCCAAGCCTGTACCACCTCCATCCAAGGCCAGTATGTGGAAAGCTAACAGAATGAAACACAAATCAGGGTCCCTTTCCTCTAGCCGAGAGTCTGCTTTTAGCAGTCCAATCTCTGTTAGCAAACCAGTAGTACTGGCTGGTGGTATAGTTTTAAGTTCTCCCAAAGAGAGCCCCGCCCGCACCACTCCTCCGATTGAGATCAGCTCCTCTCCTCTGACCAAACTGACCCGCCGAACTACTGACAGGAAGAGCGAGTTCTGGAAGACTCAGAGGATGACGGGAATGGAGACTTCTCAGAGAGCAGAGCCTGTGACAAGTCAGAAGGTTTGGAGGACAACAGCACACCTGAACCAAAGGAAAATGGAGAGGAGGGCTGTCATCAGAATGGCCTTGCTCTCCCCATAGAAGAGGAAGGGGAGGTCCTCTCTCACTCTTTGGAAGCAGAGCACAGGTTACTGAAGGCAATGGGATGGCAGGAATATTCTGAAAATAATGAGAACTGCCTTTCCCTCACAGACGATGAGCTCAGAGAGTTCCACAGGAAGACAGAGCAGCTGAGAAGAAACAACTTTGGGAAGAATGGCTTCTTGCAGAGTCGAAGTTCCAGCCTATTCTCCCCTTGGAGAAGCACTTGCAGGGCAGAGTCTGAGGACTCAGATACGCAGACAAGTAGCTGTGAAACATCTGATGACGATGCCTGGAAGTAGGCGTATAAAATGCTCACAGTCAAATCTGACCCAGTAAACCCAGCTTGTGTGCTTAGGGGTTATACAGAAGAAATTGTTCTTTTCCTTTTCCTTTTCCTTTTCTTATTCTTGTTGAATACTTCATGCACAAGGGAAATAAGTAAATCCTAAAGAGAGAGCAAGTGATTGGCTTGTTAAGCTTTTGTTGTTGTTCTTCCCTGTTATCTGCTTAATAGAGAGAACTTTGTGTAGTGGGAAAGATTTTTAAAACACACACATACACAGTATATATTGGGCAATGCACAGGCGGGAGCTGGCAGTGCAGAGAAGAGACACTCATCTGCAGCAACAGCTTCTACTACCAGCCCTTGGGGCACTCACCCCTGTGCTCAAGCAATCATTGTCAATGACAAAGTGACTATTGAAGTTATAATTGTATTAATGCTAATAATTTGGATATTTTATTTTATTTCTGGCCACTCAGGTAATGTTAGCCCTTAACCAAGCTTATGTGGCTTCCCCCCCCCTTTTTTTTTTCTTTCTGGGTACAGCTGTAAAATATTTGGATATAGGAAATGTGTTATTCTTGCAACCTTGATATTCAGGGTGTATTTTAAAATATAAAATTTTGTGAGATTTCAAAGATTAAAATGTCAAAGATTAAGATTATTTTGATAATGTTATTTACAGATTTAAAAGATGTGGTTTCACAAGTATGTTGAGGGAGAAAACTGCTGCACAAAATAACTAACTTGGAATAAATCTTTTGCATTAATAAAAAAATTAAAAATATTTAAATACTTATAAAAGTCAATACATTTTATGTTACATGATAAAGGAATAAGAGATGAAAGAAAACGTATTTTTGCTTAATATATGCTGGCTGCTGCGGCTGCTAAGTCGCTTCAGTCGTGTCCGACTCTGTAGGACCCCACAGACGGCAGCCCACCAGGCTCCCCCATCCCTGGGATTCTCCAGGCAAGAACACTGGAGTGGGTTGCCATTTCCTTCTCCAATGTATGAAAGTGAAAAGTGAAAGTGAAGTTGTGTCTGACTCTTAGCGACCCTATGGACTGCAGCCCACCAGTGTTCTCCATCCATGGGATTTTCCAGGCAAGAATACTGGAGTGGGGTGCCATTGCCTTCTCTGTAATATATATGCTTACATATAGACAAATGTATTCATAACAAAATAAGGGGAATATACTCACGAAATTTCAGTCTGCATTTCTATAACTGGTCACATGTTGTAACTGGTACTACTCTGATGCTTTGGTGATCCAAACTTTCATTTCTGAAAGGTCCGTTCCATTAGTAGTCCTTTCTGGGTCATCGTTCTTCATTGACCATAATTACAGAGCATGCCAATGCTGGGAGATGTTCCACAGGGTTTCCTTAATTCATACAGACTCTTCTTTACCTCCATTGTTGAGTGGTAGTCCAGTTGCTCTTTGTATTCAAGATCATTAACTACAGCCAATACCTTACCTCCCTTGTTTTCCTGTTGATTCAGAGGTACAAAGAACAAAAGTGGCATGTAGCAGTTTTAATTCGAATTAAGGTATCACTGTTGTGTTTCCAGGTGAAAGCATTCTTCCCTCTGGGACTAAGACTTCTAGGCCAACAGAGATTAAAGTCCGGAAACAGGAAGCAAAAATTCTGCTAATGGATCATTTGGGGTGATAGTGAAGATGCCACTTCTATTTCTACCCTCAATTCTAGGACCCATGAATTCTGACTTGGAGAAACAACATCATATGTTGGACACTGATTCAGAGCCTGGCCCCAGACCTGAAAAATACTACCACTATAATTGAGTGTTCAAAAGGCCATGCCACCATTCTATCGGGCCAGCAGCTTCAGTATGCTGGGGAACGAGTGAATTCCATGAGCCCAGGGGGCATTGCTGCAATACTTTTGCTGTGAAGTTAGTTCCTTGATCAGAAGCAGCGATGAGTAGAAATACTATGATCATGGGTGAGTCATTCTGTCAGTCAATGGATGGAAGTTCTGACAGAAGCATTACATATAGGGAAGGTAAATCTGAATCCTCAGTATCTATTCCAATAAGGAAACAACCCTGCCAACCCTTGATGGAAGCGGCCCAATGTAATCAACCTGTCCCCAGGTAGCTGGCTGATCATTCTGGAGAACAGTGCCATACCCTGGGCTCCTCTGGGCTGGAAGGCTAGGCACTCAGCAGTGGTGCAGCCAGGTTGAGGTTGGTGAGTGGAGGTCCACATCGCTAAACCCATCCTGCCCCCATTATCACCTCGCTCATGAGCCCCATGGGTGAAAAGGGGCATGGCTAGGAAAAAGGCTGACTAGTATCCACAGAATGGGTCATTCTCTCCACTTGGGCTATTAAAAACTGTTCTCTGCTGAGATCACCCTTTAGTGAATATCCACGTGAGACACAAACCTCTTTCTTACACATTCAGAGAGGTCTGACTCTTTCTTCTTCCAAGCAAACACACTCGCAAGTCTATTCTCCTTTGTGACCTGCAGGGCTTACGGAAGTAAGAGCTTTAGTCTGGGCGAATGTATTCAAGAAGATATCCACCCCAGTTTGACAGCAGTTGGGGGTGGCTACCATTTTGGTAATAGTTGGTCTTCCAGGGACCTCTATTTCCAGGTTTTAAGAAGAACTTAAACCCTGGGGTTTATTTTTGAAGAAAGTGACCCTCTGCTGTATATGTAGTGGGAGCTGGCAGTTGCCTTGTGGGCATAGTCCTGGATTGCCTTCTGAACTTGTCCATGATTAATAGTGTACTGCCATTATACAGGCTCAGTTTCTTATCTAGCAGCATGTCAGTGGTTAAAAAATAAAAATAAAAAAAGGCCTCCCATGAGTCATTTCAAGTGGGCTAAGCCTCAGACCCCTCCTAGGGCTACACAGACGCTGAGGTGTGCAATAGGAAGCAAGGTCGTCCCGGGCTCATGAGTCTCTTGACAGAGCTCTGCTAAGATTTTCTTTGAAGGAGGGTTCACTGTCTCTACCTTCCCTGAAGACAGGGGTTGCCAAGAGGTATATCACTTGTAGTCTATCTCTAGGGCCCCTGTGAGCCCCTCTGTGATTTTTGGGTATGAAAGAAGGCCCATTATTACCCTGGAGGGATTGGGGACTATATTCTGGTATTGGGATCATTTGGGTGAAATGTAACTGCCAGTCGCTCCCCCACTCCGACCCCAGGTATGTCCATCAGCAATGAACTGGCCCGAGTAACAAAGGGAGATTTGATGGCTCTGTGAGTTATTGGATTGGATGGGTCAGTGGGTTACTATACACACAGAAATCACAGGCAAAGGTTTCTTGTTTTACTGTTCTTTTAAGCCCTTTCTCTGAAAAAGCCTTTGGCCTCACGTTCCATAGTGCATCCTTCCCAGGGTGGGTGGCGTCAGATAAGCTCTTGGTCTCCATTTTGGGGCCTCAGGGATTAGAACCTTACCCTCCTTTTTATACCAGCCTGTGTTTCCTTTCTCATAGCCACATTTCTTAGCATTTTCTTGTTCCTGTGGAGAATTGTGGGGGAAGCTAGGGAGTTCAAGGAAGGGTGGCCAATCACTAGGGCCGTAACTTGCTCAGGTTCTTTCAGTGGAGCTCATTGGAGCTCCTGTTTTTCCGTGGACCTGCTGTTTGTCAGTTCCATCAGCCTTGCTGTTTCCTTGGCTCACAAAAGATCCCTCCCTCTGGTAGCCCCACAGTAAATTACTGCTACCCAGGTCAGGAGCTGTACTGCTTCTAAAAGAGCCAGAATCAAATCTGTATGTTTTGTGGGGGTTTATATCTATTGGTTAACATGTCCCTTTTTTCCAAATGGCAGCATGAGCATGTATCACGTATCACGTGAAACCCATATTTAGAATCAGTAAAACTATTTAATTTCTTATCCGTTTTCATTGCAAAGCCTCAGTAATGCAGTTAGTTCAACCTTCTGGGCCAATGCCCAGCAGGGCCTTGGTTTCCATGACTTCATCTAGACTAACTGTGGTATACCCTGCCTTTCAGGTTCCCATTACTACAAAACTGGTCCTCTCAGTAAATCACTAAACCTCAAGGTTTCATCTAGAAGATCAGACTCACTAGAGTAAGTTTATTCTATGGTCTCTATACACTGGTGTACAAAAATTCCACTTTCAACCACTTAACACAGAGTTGCCACGTTCAGAGTTTGGCACACCTTAAGACCAAAAACCGTCCATCTAGTCAAGGCTATGGTTTTTCCAGTGGTCGTGTATGGATGTGAGAGTTGGACTGTGAAGAAAGCTGAGCACCAAAGAATTGATGCTGTTGAACTGTGGTGTTGGAAAAGACTCTTGAGAGTCCCTTGGACTGCAAGGAGATCCAACCAGTCCATCCTAAAGGAGACCAGTCCTGGGTGTTCATTGGAAGGACTGATGCTAAAGCTGAAATTCCAATACTTTGGCCACCTCATGCGAAGAGTTGACTCATTGGAAAAGACTCTGATGCTGGGAGGGATTGAGGGCAGGAGGAGAAGGGGACGACAGAGGATGAGATGACTGGATGGCATCACCGACTCAATGCACATGAGTTTGGGTGAACTGCGGGAGTTGGTGATGGACAGGGAGGCCTGGCGTGCTGCGATTCATGGGGTTGCAAAGAGTTGGACATGACTGAATGACTGAACTGAAGGTCATGTCAGACAAAGGAGCCTGGCATGCTGCAGTTCATGAGGTCTCAGAGTCAGATACGACGTAGCAACTGAACAACAAGGTAATGCCAGGGTGTCCTTTAGGAGGGACCGACATCTTGTTAGCCTTTCCCCAGTCAACTAATAATGTCCCTTAACTTCCAGCACAGAATGTACATGGTGAGGGTTTACACTCAGTGTTGTCACAGGGTGAGATTGGAAGCGTCATAACCAACAGGGCTGAGGCTATTCCTGCCCACAGGCAGCCTGGCCATCCCAGGCCACAGAGTCGAGTTGTGTCGAGAAGTTAAGTCCCTGGTGTCCAATTCAGCCCCAGATTTTGGGTCAGGACTCCTAGTTCTACCCCTTACCTCTCATAAACATACTGGGGGCTTGTCCAAATTCGGAAATCCCAGCACTGGTGCTCTGCTCAATTGTATTAAAGCTGCAAAAGCCCACAGGTGGTCCCTATTCATTGAAGGGGCTCTCTTTTGTCTCTTTAGAGCCTCATTATTGGGGTTTTGCTGGAAGGCCATAATTTGGAACCCAGATAGGACAGAATCCTGGGAAAGCCTTGGAGCTGCCAATGTGTGGTCAGAGAAGGTAATGCACTAATTGCTGTTTTTGATCAACAATCAGGACTCCTGCCCCTGGGGTCAAAACAAACCCTAAACACTGAGCCCCATGACTGTGAGATCTGAGCCATGGTTGGGGAGACATTATTTCTTCTTTCTGCCACAAAATTTAGAATGCTAATGGTATTTGGATTTAAATCCTGTTTTGTCTCACCTTTTGTTGTTCAACTGCCAAGTTGGGTCTGACTCTTTGAGACCCCATGGACTGCAGCACCTCAGGCTTCCCTGTTCCTCACCGTCTCCTGGAGTTTGCCCAAATTCACGTCCATTGAGTCAGTGATGCAATCCAACCATGTCATCCTCTGCCACCCTGTTCTCCTTTTGCCTTCAATTTTTTCCTGCTCTCAGGGTCCTTTCCAATAAGTCCCCTGTCACAGCAGGTGGCCAAAGTATTGGAACTTCAGCTTCAGCATCAGTCCTTCCAATGAGTACTCAGGATTGATTTCCTTTAAAATTGACTGGTTTGATCTCCTTGCAGTCCAAGGGACTCTCCAACAACACAGTTCGAAAGCATTACTACTTCGGCACTCTGTGTTCTTTATGGTCTAGCTCTCACATCCATACATGACTACTGGAAAGACCATACCTCTGAGTATATGGACCTTTGTTGGCAAAGTGATCTTTGCTTTTTAGCACAGTTTAGTCTCACTAAATATCAATAAATCATCAATCTATGTATGAATTCCCTCACTTCCCTTGCTAACATGTTTCCAAAAAGGTGGACGCTATCCCAAAAACCATGCGGAAATACTGCCCAGGTATATTGGGTAGCCTCCAGGGCGTCAACGTCCTATTCAAAGACAAAAAGGTATGAGGAGTATGGATGCAAGGGAATAGAGAAAAATGCAGCTTTGAGGTCCAAAACAGAAATACTGAGTGTCCTCTGGCAGGCAGTTGGACAAGAGGGTGTATGGGTTTAACACCACTGGGTGAATAGGAATGACAGCCACATTTAGTGTTTGCAAGTCTTGCACAAACTGATATTCCTCATTAGGTTTATGAATGGGGAGGTCTGGGGTGTTGCAAGAGGATTGGCAGGGCTTAATGAGTCCATGTTTGAAAAATGTGATGAGCAGTGATTGTGTCCTCATCAGAGTCTCAGATTTAAAGATATGTCCTTCCAGGGGTATTTTTCCCCAGGCCTTAATCATTCTTATTGTGGGAGGGGGGATGGGGTAGGGGGAGCCAGGGGAGATCAGGGAAATGACACGTTTTGCCATCCTGGAACCAAAGTATCACAAAATCCAAGATTTAATTGTTTTTAAATTTGAGGGGATGCCTGGGGAGTATCTTGATGAGCAGAAGGTGGTTCCCCAGGGGCTGCTAACAGATGCAGTCTCTGTTTGAATTCTCTACCTCCTTGGACTTCACCTTGTCCTAAGCACATCAGTTCAGTTCAGTTCAGTCACTCCGTTGTGTCCGACTCTTAGTGACCCCATGAACTGCAGCATGCCAGGCCTCCCTGTCCATCACCAGCTCCTGGAGTCCAGCCAAACCCATGTCCATTGTGTTGGTGATGCCATCCAACCATCTCATCCTCTGTCATCCCCTTCTCCTCCAGTCCTCAATCTTTCCCAGCATCAGAATCTTTTCAAATGAGTCAGCTCTTCACATCAGTGGCCAAAGTATTGGAGTTTCAGCTTCAACATCAGTGCCTCCAATGAACACCCAAGACTGATCTCCTTTAGGATGGACTGGTTGGATCTCCTTGCAGTCCAAGGGTCTCTCAAGAGTCTTCTCCAACACCACAGTTCAAAAGCATCAATTCTTCTGCACTCAGCTTTCTTTATAGTCCAACTCTCACATCCATACATGACTACTGGAAAAACCATAGCCTTGACTGCTGCTGTTGCTAAGTCGCTTCAGTCGTGTCTGACTCTGTGTGACCCCATAGATGGCAGCTCACCAGGATCCCCTGTCCCTGGGATTCTCCAGGCAAGAACACTAGAGTGGGTTGCCATTTCCCTCTCCAGTGCATGAAAGTGAAAAGTGAAAGTGAAGTCGCTCAGTCGTGTCCAACTCTTCGAGACGCCATGGACTGCAGCCTACCAGGCTCCTCTAACCATGGGATTTTCCAGGCAAGAATACTGGCCTGGGGTGCCATCGCCTTCTCTGATAGCCTTGACTAGACAGACCTTTCTTGGCAAAGAAATGTCTCTGCTTTTTAATATGCTGTCTAACTTTCCTTCCAAGGAGCAAACGTCTTTCAATTTCATGGCTGCAATCACCATCTGAAGTGATTTTGGAGCCCAGAAAAATAAAGTCTGACACTGTTTCCACTGTTTCCCCATCTGTTTGCCATGAAGTGATGGGACCAAACACCATGATCTTAGTTTTCTGAATTTTGAGCTTTAAACCAACTTTTTCATTCTCCTCTTTCACTTTCCCCAAGAGGCTCTTCAGTTCTTCTTCACTTTCTGCTGTTAGAGTGGTGTCAACTGCATTTCTGAGGTTATTGATATTTCTCCTCACAATCTTGATTCCAGCTTGTGCTTCTTCCAGCCCAGAATTTCTCATGATTTACTCTGCATAGAAGTTGATGCATAGAAGTTAAATAAGCAGGGTGACAATACAGCTTTGACACACTCCTTGTCTGATTTGGAACCAGTCTGTTGTTCCATGTCCAGTTCTAACTGTTGCTTCCTGACCTTCGTACAGGTTTCCCAAGAGGCAGGTCAGGTGGTCTGGTATTCCCATCTCTTTCAGAATTTCCCACAGTTTGTTGTGATCCACATAGTCAAAGGCTTTGGCATAGTCAATAAAGCAGAAATAGATGTTTTTTTCTGGAACTCTCTTGCTTTTTCGATGATCCAGCGGATGTTGGCAATTTGATCTCTGGTTCCTCTGCCTTTTCTAAAACCAGTTTGAACATCTGGAAGTTCACAGTTCACATATTGCTGAAGCCTGGCTTGGAGAATTTTGAGCATTACTTTACTAGCGTGTGAGATGGGTGGAGTTGTGCAGTTGTTTGAGCATTCTTTGGCATTGCGTTTCTTTGGGATTGGAATGAAAACTGACCTTTTCCAGTCCTGTGGCCACTGCAGAGTTTTCCAAATTTGCTGATATATTGAGTGCAGCACTCTCACAGCATCGTCCTCATACTAGTTCTTGATTGATTTAGCAAATCTCTCCAGAGAAGAGTGTCAGAGCATTCTGCCATATACAAAAAGGAGTGAGTAATATGAATAGACCCGATTCTGCAGGCAAGGGGAGATGTATATTGCCTTACCATTGTCCATCTATCAGCTACCATCACAGTGCAGTTAGGGTTGGAGAGAGGGCCAGCCAGCCAAGCCAGAACAGAGCAGGAGGCTCCAGTGTTAACAAGAATTAATTTCTGCTTCCCGCCACATCGCGAGTGACCCACAGCTCCTCTGGAGTCATGAGGATGGATCAAGTGGGATGTGGACCTGGAGAGGCACTCTGGCCCCATCAGATGGTGTGCAGGAATCTCTCATAGGAGAGATTTGCAAGAAGCTAGAAGGACATCCTTCCTTCCAGTGCCCTCCCTTTCAACAAAAGACATGCTGCTTTGGGCCCAGACAGCTTAAATTGAGTCAGCTTTCTTGATCCTCCAGGGTCCCCTTGAGGTCATGGGAATTCTCCAATACAGTCAAAAGCTTTTTTAAAAAAATTAGTCTCATATCTTTTCTGGCCTCTTCTGTGAAGTATTGCTTATTACTGACCTTGAAGTCCTTCTCTACCAAGGTTGACAACAGGGTTCGTGGCCCAGCCTCAAGCTTTTCTAATGTTTTCCAGATGTCAGGAGTGGCCTGGGAGATAAAATGCATGGCCAATAGCAACCTCCCTTCGCCGACTCAGGGTCTGGGTGAGTGTCCTTCCTGAAGTCCCTGTCACCTGGCTCAGGAAGACGGCCGGGTTTTCATCTTTTTCCTGTGTAATCTCTCAGACCTTACCATAATTTAAAGGCTTCGCTATACGCCTTTTCATGGTTTCCGACAGACAAGTAGCATAATGTCTCCTCCCAGCATGCCTACATTGTCTTCATAGTCCCAGCATGAGTCATGTTCAGGGTTCATCCCCACCTGCCTGATAAGTTTGGTGGCACTGACTGGCGGCAAGCAGGCTATCTGAGGGTCTCCTGGCATTTCTCAGTCTCTGCTCCTTTTCATCATGGGTACAACAGGGGACCAGAGTAACCATGATGTCCTGCCAGGTGAGAGAGAATGTCAACCCCAGCCTGGTTAGTTCATCCTTAAACTTGTCAGAGTTCTTTGAGAAGGGGACACGCCCTTGAGTTGTCACTCGACTCCCAGCAGCTGGCAGTCTTCTACTTCCCAGAAGAATTAAAAGGCCTTGTGGGGTGGAGATGGGGGCTATCTTTGAGCTCAATTAGAGCCTCCCTGGGGAAAGCTCTGGAGGCTCCAATTTGGGAGGGTTCTGATTTGACAAGGTAAGACGGAAGGCGGGGGGTGGGGGGGGCTGAAGGCGGTGATGAAAGGAAAAAAATGGGGACTGAGAAGGGGGTTTGAGGGGCCAATGGCTCATTGCCGGTTGAAAGACTGGGGTCCCTGAGAAGGTCTGGCTCCGATTCTCTTGCAGGCAGCACAGGAACAGAAGGTCCTCACTCAACGACAGGAACCTTTCAGTCAGGGCTCTCGATAAAGTCTCATAAAGAGGGCACATACTCGACCTCCCTCCATTTTTGAGACTTCTTTCTAAATTGGTCCAACTGCAAACTGGTGTCCAAGTTTAAAGGATCCCCCATGCTAGGGCCACGTCTCCTGGTCACCTGAGGCACGTTGGTGTCAGGCTGCATTGCAAAAGAAAATCAGGGTTGTTTTTTTTGTTGTTGTTTTTTGTTTTTTAACTGTCTCCACAATCTTCTATTGTTGAGAATGCAGCCCTGAGGAGAATCTGTGGGGATTCCCTGGGCGTTTTCTATGTTTCCATATAAGCCTGGAGGCTAACAATGAGAGACCCTGGGAATTCGAGGCCTGGTATAACCACCAAGGGGATCACAGAATTCCCTCCTCAGAATCAGACACACAGACAAGGGGTTTCCATGATGAAGGGGACGGGAGTGTAGGCATGAGGTCCAAGGGAGAGGAAAAGAGGGATAAAAAAACGACTGAAAAGGGAAAAGAGACAGAAAGATTGCCTTTTCCACTAACCCCCTACAGATGTCTATTCAGGCACCCACCCTGGGGTTTCCAGAAAGGGCCAGCGAAGGAGAAGCACCCCGTCCACTGCCTGCCAGGTCCTCGAGCCCAGAATCCAGCCAGTTGTACCGTTGTGAAAGTGAAAGTGTTAGTCGTTCAGTAGTGTCCCATTCTTTGCGACCCAGTGGACTGCAGCCCGCCAGGCTCCTCTATCCACGGAATTCTCCAGGCAAGAATACTGGAGTGGGTTTGCCATTTCCTTCTCCAGGGGATCTTCCCCACCCAGGGATCAAACTCTGGTCTCCCGCATTGCAGGCAGATTCTTTACCAACTGAGCCTCCAGGGAAGCTTGTACACTGTGTGTGGAACTCGCGCCTATGCATACAACACAGAAATCTGCCGCTTCAGCCCTTTCCCTCAGGGCTTCTCTCTCCAGCAGGAAAATAAAGATGAGGATATTGGGACCATCGGACTTCTGGCCACGACATGATATGAGGTGATTCCCCTATCATCCTCATGAATCTCTGGTCAGGAAGAGCCCCCAACACAGGGGGCTGTGTGCTGTGAGGCAAACCTCTCCCACCTCTGCTGGTCACGGTCTAGATGAGCCGCTGCCGGGCCCGAGGGAGCTGGTCCCACAAGCTAAGAGGAGTGATGCGGTAGCCGACCACGGTCCGCCCTCTCGGAAGGACAGGACAAAAGGAGAGGATGGAGAGGGAACAGCAGCAGCTGTCAGGAGAAGGAAGGGGCAAAGGGGAGAAGGAAGTGTTGTCTGAATGAGGGTCCTGAGGCCCCCAGGGGCCAGGAAGGCAGACTTACCAAACGTGGGGGCAGTTAGGATTTTGGTCCTCTTGTTCATAATTTGCTCCAACTGGGCATGCACTCAATTACTTTTAGTCCATGCTCCATTACTCTGGGAGAAAATTTAACTGCCACTGTTTACATTGATGATACTTTTAGAGTAGCTCATGATTTTGGAATGTTGTGGAAGCAACCTGGTTTCCTTACTTCTAACAGAAATACAATTTTAAACAGCCCTAAATTCACCAATTATTAGATGCAATACTTTAAGCCTGCCACTTCAGCTATTATGATGACTCTGGCGAATCCTAAACTTGACTCTCTGGGACTGAAGGGAATAACTTTGCTGGCATTTCTGCAAGGAATTAAAGGGCAACAGCTGCCAAACTTGTCATGATCCAAAGGGATAGTTCTCCAAACAAAAACAGAAAAACTGACTAGAGAAGCTCAACAATTGGCCTCTAAAGAAAAAATTAAAAAGGAAAACGTAGGTTAAAAGTTAAACAATTGTTCTTGTGATAAAAAGAGAAATCTCTGGTTTAGACCAATTTATTCCTTCTCAGATCCAGATTTCCAGTTTCACTACCTGCTCTGCAATAATGGATTGAACACTATTTTCTCCGTTCGTGAAGGCAATGGTAGGACTGGCCAGCAGAGGGCACCAGAGGCACATTGAAGGAAGAACAGACTCCATCCACGTGTAGTGTTTTTGGCTTTTTTTCCTGCTACACAGGGCGTGAGCAGCGGCGGCCTAAGAAGACATCCAATGATGCTTTGTCCCAGGTGCTCACGCTATCAGAGTATGTCTCCCTTAGGTGATCTCGCTGGCCTCCCTGGGTCCAGTAACCACATTCTTGGATCCTACTGATGCCACGTCATGGACTTCAGGTCTTGCTCCTGCCGGCACCACCTCCACAGACTTTGTACAACCCCTGCAACGGTTGTGGTTTACCCACACCCACCCTGATTCAGGCACTGTACACTCCAGCTCGCACATGAAGTGGCATTGGTTCTCTCAGCAGCACCAGCTGGAGTTATGTTTTCTGCTTTTCTCCATGTCTGGCCCAAGCCATCAAGTAGGCAGAAATTACACCTTCTCCAATGAGGTCTGAACCTCAGCCTTGGGAGAGTGGCCACTCTTGCAAGCGTATCCTTCCTTGGGTAGTTTCCCTCAGACCTAAGATACCTGTTGAGTTCTCATGATATCTTTATAATGGCTCTTCAATGGAGTATATTATTAAACTACCTATTTAAATTACTGTGTAATCCCTGATTTCCTGATTGGACCCAGACGAATATAAGGCCACAGGCACAAGCTAGAGGAGGAACACCACTGCTCCTGTGCTGAACGACACAGGAGTCTGACTCTACGACTTGGCAGACCGTAATGAGCAGTTCAAATGGATGGCCACCTGGTGTCCCATGGTCAAATATTCCATCTCTACTAGACCCCAGTAACACACCATTTCTCAAAAGATACATAAAAATTAGGTTCATGACTTTGAAAAGAACCTTTGCAAGTAAGTGGCCCTGATGTTTTTGCTTCCTTGAAAGTATTACTCGCTCAGTCATGTCTGACTTTTTGCAATCCCATGGATTGTAGCCCGCCAGGCTCCTCTGTCCACGGGATTCTCCAGGCAAGAATACTGGAGTGGGTTGCCGCGCCCTCCTCCAGAGGATCTTCCCGACCAGGGATTGAACCCTAGTCTCCTATATTGCAGGCAGATTTTTTACTGTCTAGGCCACGAGGGAAGCCCTTAGCTTCATGGTAAACCTCCTCTTGGTAAACAGGAATCTGAACACACTAAAGCAGGTACACAGCTTTGAAAGAGGAGAGGTGGTAACAAGAGAAAGACTGGATTCAACAACTCCTGAGTAAATGCCACTAGGACAAGTCATAGGCTAGCTGAAGTCCATGAGGGAGGAAGGAGGAAAGTGGGTGAGAGCTTCAGGTCAACTGAAAGAGCAGAAAGGAAAAGGGATACTCTGCTGGGGTCTTGAGACACAACTGGCAGGCTCTCAGGGCTTTGTGGGGTGAGGGTCTTTGACTGCTTTTAGCTGACTCAGAGTCTTTTTCAAGTTAGATACAGCGGAAGTTGAAACTGAAAATACAGAGAAAACACCAGACATAATTAGGGTGACTCAGGTGCAGATGATTTATTATTTCATAATTTAAACCCTCAGCACTGACAACAGAGGGGACATAGAAACATGCTTGTTTTTTTTTTTTTTTCCTTCTTGGTTTAGGCCAGTTTCTGGTGATTTATTTGGTACTATCCTCTCTATAGGGCAAGACCGTCAGTGACTGTTGCTATAAGGGAAAACAAGATAAAGCACAAAATGAAATAACAGTGTTACTATTTTTTTGAGCCCACATATTTCTAATACAAGCAATTTATTTAAAAGGCATGGAAATTGAAGAGAGAGGATCAAGTAAATAATAATCAATTCCAGAAAAAAAAAATCATCTGTTAACTCAGCTGCAAATAGTCTTAGTCTTGTGTCTTCCTAAAATATCCTAAGTGCTTATTTATCAATTTTTGGTAACTATTTAGGTCAATAAAGCAAAGTGCCTCTAAAATTCCATTCTAAGTATATAAACTGATTTTAGTTTAGAACAAAAAAGAAAGAGATACAATATTTCTAAGTACAATCACATTCTATAAAGGATAAAAACACAAACACACATGAACACACCTGTCTATACATCTATATATTGAAATAATTTAACAATGATCATCCTGGGTGCTAATATTAATGGTTAGTTTTTATTGTTTTGAATAGTTTTAAAGGAATATTTAGATTCTCATGAAAGAACACACTAAAAAATACCCCACCAATAGTCTTCAACAATGACAAGGACATCAAAAACAAAAAACCTAAAAACTAATCAGAGCCAAGAGGAGCCAAAGGAAACATTAAACAAAAAATAATGATGTCTCATGAATGGACTCTGGACCAGAAGAAGGACATCTATTAAAAGCTAAGAAAATATGAAAACAGTATGGACCTTAGTTAATAATAATATATTAAATTGCTTTATCAATTGTAACTTATCAACTAATATTAGATGGTAATAATAGAGAAGACTGATTGTAAAATATATGTAAAGTTGTACTCTTTTCTCAATTTTTCTGTAAACTGAAAATGTTTCAATGCAATAAAGCCTCTTTGGAATAAAAAAATGCATGAGTGTTTATTACTTGTTACTACTATAATAAGCAGAATGATTTGCATACTTATAAGCATATACAATTTATTGAATAAATCAAGAGAGGGGAGTAATGGCAAGATACAGGCATTGCAAGCTCTCTGGACAGGAAAGGATCTTACTCTCATTAAAATCTAAGGTAATCCTTCAGAATTATGATTAATGGAAATGCTTAAGCAAAAATAAAGTCAAAATGTTTGTTGTAAACCTCAGCACAAAACTAAAAATGATAAAATATTTTTGGAGCCAAGAAAATAATGTTTAAAAAACAAGAATTAATTAACAGTAGGCTAGATCTAACATTCAAACTTAACAGAAAAATCAGTGGAGAGAGTTAAGAGAGGGTAAAAATACACTCAGCATTTCTTAAAATAAATAGAGCCTCAAAAGTGCCTCTAATCTGTTACTATTAATAGTATATTACATATTTGTCTTTCTATGCATACTCATTAAAGAAAGAGCTCATTACGGAGAACAAGATGGCAGAGAAGTAAGTGGACCGTGGAGTACATCTCTCTCCACGGATACATCAGGAATACACCTTCAGACACAGAAGTGCATGCAGGACACCAGCTGAGAGTGGACAGGAGTCCCTGACCAGAGGAAAAGAATAGACACACGCAAAACTCAGTAGGACAAGGAACTGGGGGGAAACAGGAGTGTGAGTGGGACTGGACCTGCCCTCTGCAGGTGGGGGAACTGAAGCAGGGGTCCACTCCCCACATCATAGGGGCAACTGTCTGAGTCAGAGGAAAAACACTTAAGGCTGAGAGTAAAAGAGTCAATTCGTGGCAGCCTAAATGGAATGAGTCTCAGACAGTCCTTGCCGCAGCCATACATACCCTGGACAGGGACGCAGGTCCCCTGGAAGAGGCAGCGGCTGCAAGCTGGAGTTTAGGGATTGTGGAGAAATCCCAGGGCGAGGGCTGCTGTTGACTGCAGAGAGACGGATTGAGAGGATGTGAGGGAGGAGATTGTGGTGGGAAAAGCCTGTGGAGGAAAGCCAGGCAGCCATGGAAGCAAGGCAATACGGCTGAGTCACGTGTAGGGGGTGGAGCCATCACCATGGCCTCTCTCTCCGAACACGCCTGCATCAGCAGCTGAACAACAGAAAGGCTGGCCTTCAAACACCTGACACACTGAAAGACAGAGTAGGACCCCACACAGGGTGCCCCTATAAGTGACTGATGTGCAAGACCACACAGTAGGACCCCAGCCAGGGGGGCCCCTCTGTGTGCCTGACACACCAAACAACAGAGAAGGACCCCGAGTAAGGGAGCCCTCTAAGTGCCTGAATGCGAGGAGATATGAAGAAAAGCTGGCCAAAGAGGCCTTCTGATCCCCAGCTACAAGAGGCTCGGAAAAGACTCTGATAGAGCCGTAACTCCTGTGGTGGAGGCAGTCCATGTCCCTGCACACTTGGCACCACCAGGGTCCCTGCAAGCCAAGCAGCTGTGCCAACTTCATGCTCAACCCTCACTGGGGCAGAGCTGACACAGGCAAAAATGTCCTGCCTTTATGCACCCAGGGTCGTTTAGGTCTGTCCAACTCTTTGCAACCCTGTGGACTGTGGCCTGTCAGGCTTCCAGGCAAGGATACTGGAGCATATTGGCCAATACTGGTTGCCATACCCTTCTAGAGCACTATATTTCATGCTGCCCTGGCTGCCAACTCCCCTGAGTCCCTGGTGCTGCCAGAGCCCCTGCAACCCAAGCAGCTGTACCACCTCCACACCTGGCCCTCACTGGGGAACACCCAAGTCTTCCAGGGCAGCCTCAGGAGGAAACCCCAGTGGACTAGCCACATGCAGAGATGGAAAGAAAATCACAACTGAAACCCAGGGACAGTGTGGCTAAGGAAGAAGACCCAAACCCCTCCCACCAGCTGTACAAGCTGCACATTAAATCCGCATGATCAACTAGGCAGACTCTGTGTCTATGGAACATATATAAAAGGGCATTGAGAGCTCCCACAAAAGAAAACACACTAGTTCTGACAGCTGTGGACATTGGAGGCAAGAACACACAGGAGTAGGAGCAGATTAGAATCTGAGCTGCCCCCACAGCAGGTCCTGAGACCAGCACAGTGTTGGAGGGCATCCTAAGGAGGTGAGGCAGACTGTGACTCCCAGCGAGGGAAAGGACGCTGACAGCAGTGACTCAAGAAAAACATTTATTATTCTTGTGTTTTGACTTGTTCTGTAGACTCTTTGGGTTTTTTTTTTTCTTTTTTTACTTTTTTGTTTTTCTATTTTTTTCCCTTCCCACCACCTCCCCCCATTGTAGTTGTCGATTTTATTGGCACTATGAAATCTAATTAAGCTTTTGAGTTTTATTTTTTTCTTTCTCAGTCACTTTTTTTGTTCCTATAAACTTCTGCCTCTACACTGGACTTTTGGAAATCTATGGAGATTTTCTTTCTTTTTTATTTTTTTTTCCTTTTTTTTCCCTTTTTTTTTTTCCTCTATTTTAATTTTTAACTTTTTAAAAACCTATTATTATTTTTACACATTTATTCCTTCGTTTGCTTTTCTTTTTGTAGCTCTATTTAACTTTGCATATCTATTCTTTCTTTATTTATTTCTTTCCGTTTCTCTCACAATATTTGTTACTTTTGTTTTCATTGCTTTATTCCCCACTTGACACCTTGCTTTAGTTTTGTTTTCCAGTTTATGCTTTAGTTAGTTTCATTTTTGGAGAAGGCAATGGCACCCCACTCCAGCACTCTTGCCTGGAAAATCCCATGGATGGAGGAGCCTGGTAGGCTGCAGTCCATGGGGTCGCTAAGAGTCAGACACGACTGGGTGACTTCACTTTGACTTTTCACTTTCATGTATTGGAGGAGGAAATGGCAACTCACTTCTCTTCCCCTTGCAGTTAATCTTTAATGTATATAAATCTTCTTTATCTACCTCTATTTAACTTTGCATATCTATTCTTTCTTCCTCTCAACATGTTTATTAGTTTTGTTTTCATTGCTTTATTCCCCACTTGGCACCTTGCTTTAGTTTGTTTCACAGTTTGTGCTTTAGTTAGTTTTGTTCTTAACTGGTAGATATAATTTTTGGTTTCTTTTGTTTGGCGGGTCAATCTACTGTATTTTATTTTTGTTGGATTGTTTTGATTTTACTAATGAGTATATATGTATAGGTATATATTTCATTATTTTCATTATTATTTGCCTGATTTTATAACTGACATTTGTCTAAGGTTCCTCTTTGGCTTCTCATTTTGGGTATTTGTTTTAGTCTCACTGAATGCCATAACAAACCACTTGTGGAATCTTAGTTCCTGACCAGAGATCAAGCCCTGAGCCACTGGAGTGGGAACACTGACTCCAAGACCCTAGACTACCAGAGAACTAACCATCAGTTCAGTTCAGTTGCTCAGTCATGTCCGACTCTTTGCGACCCCATGAATTGCAGCACGCCAGGCCTCCCTGTCCAACACCAACTCCTGCAGTTCACTCAAACTCATATCCATCGAGTGGGTGATGCCATCCAGCCATCTCATCCTCTGTTGTCCCCTTCTCCTCCTGCCCCCAATCTCTCCCAGCATCAGAGTCTTTTCCAATGAGTCAACTCTTTGCATGAGGTGGTCAAAGTATTGGAGTTTCAGCTTTTGCATCGCTCCTTCTAAAGAACACCCAGGACCCATCTCCTTTAGAATGGACTGGTTAGATCAGCTTGCAGTCCAAGGGACTCTCAAGAGTCTTCTCCAACACCACAGTTCAAGGGCATCAATTCTTCGGCGCTCAGCTTTCTTCACAATCCAACTCTCACATCCATACATGACTACTGGAAAAACCATAGCCTTGACTAGACGGACATTTGTTGGCAAAGTAATGTCTCTGCTTTTGAACATGTTATCTAGGTTGGTCATAACTTTCCTTCCAAAGAGTAAGCGTCTTTTAATTTCATGGCTGCAGTCACCATCTGCAGTGATTTTGGAGCCCCCCAAAATAAAATCTGACACTGTTTCCACTGTTTCCCCATCTATTTCCCATGAAGTGATGAGACCAGATGCCATGATCTTAGTTTTCTGAATGTTGAGCTTCAAGCCAACTTTTTCACTCTCCACTTTCAATTTCATCAAGGGGCATACAAAGTTAATCAAATAGTGGGAACTCACACAAAGGAAACCACTGGGGTACAAGACCTGGCATTACCCAACCACCAGAAGCACCCTGCACAGGTGGTGCTAAACAAACAAAACAAAAATACAAATCCAGTCATCAGCAAATAGGATTACCACCTCACTCAGCCTTGACCATTAGAGGGGGACAAAAAAAAAAAAAAAAAAAATAGCAGAACTCTCACCCTAATCAGGGCTTATACAAACTATTGGACCAAACTTAGGAGGGCAGAAACCAAATGTAAGAAAGAATTCAAACTTGAAGGCTAGAAAAGAAGACCTCAAATACAATACCTTTTTTAAAAAGTAATGAAAAGGCCAAGAAATACTACACAATTGTAGGAACAAACTAGAAACACAGAAGTCCAAATAAATGAAGAGGAAATAGGCAAGCTATCTGAAAAATAATTCAGAATAATGATAGTAAAGATGATCAAAAACCTTGAAAACAGAATGGAGAAAATGCAAGAATCAATTAACAACAGCCTAGAAGAATTAAAGAATAAACATGCAGAGACAAACAACACAATGACTGAAATTAAAAATACTCTAGAAAAAATCAGTAGCAGAATATCTATGGCAGAACCAATCAGTGAGCTAGAAGATAAAATGATGGAAACAACTTCTGAAGAGCAAAATAAAGTAAAAAGAGTGAAAAGAACTGAGGATAGTCCCAAAGAGCTCTAGGACAATACCAAACATACCAAGGTTCGAATTATATGGGTCCCAGAAAAAGAAGAGAACAAGAAAGGTTACGAGAAAATTTTTGAAGAGATTATAGTTGAAATTTTCCCCAACATGGGAAAGGAAATAGTCAATCAAGTCCAAGAGGCACAAAGAGTCCCATACAGGATAAACTCAAAGAGAAACATGCCAAGAAACCTACTCATCAAACTTACAAAGATTAAGACAAAGAATATTAAAAGCAGCAAGGAAAAATCAACAAGTAACATACAAGGGAATCTCCATACACTTAACAGCTGATCTTTCAGCAGAAACTCTGCAGGCCAGAAAGGAATGGCAGGATATATTTAAAGTACTGAATGAGAAAAATCTACAACCAAGATTACTGTACCTGCAAGGATCTCATTCAAAATTGATGGAGAAATAAAAATTTTTTCAGACAAGCAAAAGTTAAGAGAATTCAGTGCAACTAAACCAACTTTAAAAACAAATGTTAAATGGACTTATATAGTCAAGAAATACAACAGAAGAAAAAAGACCTACAAAATCAACCCCAAACAATTAAGAAAATAGCAACAGGAACATATATATCAATAATTACTTTAAAGTAACTGGATTAAATGCTCAAACCAAAAGACACAGACTGGCTGAATGGATACAAAAACAAGACCCATATATATGCTATCTACAAAAAACTCACTTCAGACCTAAAGACACATATGGACTGAAAGTGAGAGGATGGAAAAATATATTCCATGCAAATGGGAAGCAAAATAAAGCAGGAGTAGCAATCCTCACATTAGACAAAATAGACCTTAAAATAAAGATTACAGAAGATAAGGAAGGACACTACATAATGACCAAGGGATCAATCCAAGAGGGAGACATAACAATTATAAATATCAATGCACCCAACACAGGAGCACCTCAATACATAAGACAAACACTAACAGATATAAAAGGAGAAATTGACAGTAACACAATAACAGTAGGAAACTTTAACAGCCCACTCACACCAATGGACAGGTCATCAAAACAGAAAATTAATAAGGGAACACAAGTCTTAAAGGATACATTAGATGAGATGGATCTCACTGATATCTTCAGGACATTCCATCCAAATGCAGAAGAATAAGCCTTCTTCTCAAGGCCACATAAAACATTCTCCAGGATAGATCACATCTTGGGTCACAAATCAAACCTCAGTAAATTTAAGAAAATTGAAATTATATCAAGCATCTTCTCTGACCACAACGCTATAAGACTAGATATCAATTACAAGAAAAAAAACTGTAAGAAGCACAAACACATGGAGATTAAACAGCACATTTCTAAATAACCAACAGGTTACTGAAGAAATCAAAAGGGAAATCAAAATATTTCTAGAAACAAATGACAATGAAAACATGACAACTCAAAACCTATGGGATGCAGCAAAAACAGTTCTAAGAGGGAAGTTTATAACAATACAATCCTACTCAAGAAACAAGAAAAACATCAAACAGACAACCTAACTTTACATCCAAAACAACTGGGAAAAGAAGAACTAAAAGACCCAAAAATTAATTGAAGGAAAGATATCATAAAGATCTGAGCAGAACTAAATGAAAAAGAAATTAAAAAAAAAAAACATACTAAAGATTAATAAAAATAAAAGCTGGTTCTTTGAGAAGATAAACAAAATTGACAAAACTTTAGCCAGACTCATAAAGAAAAAAGAAGAATCAGGATGGGGAACACGTGTACACCCGTGGCGGATGCATGTTGATGTATGGCAAAACCAATACAATATTGTAAAGTAAAAAAAAAAAAGAATCAAATCAACAAAATTAGAAATGAAAAAGGAGACATTACAACAGACAATGCAGAAATACAAAGGATTATAAGAGACTATTACGAACAATTATATGGCAATAAAATGGATAACCTGGAAGAAATGGACAGATTCTTAGAAAAGTTCAATCTTCCAAGATTGAACCAGGAAGAAGTAGATACTATGAACAACCCAATTACAAGCACTGAAATTGAAGCTGGGATCAAAAATCTCCCAAAAAACAAAAGCCCAGGACCAAATGGCTTCACAAGAGAATTCTATCATTCAGAGAAGAGCTAGTACCTATCCTTCTAAAACTCTTTCAAACAATTGCAGAGGAAGGAATACTTCCAAACTCATTCTACAAGGCCACCCACCATCACCCTAATACCAAAACCAGAGACAACACACAAAAAAACTACAGGCCAATATCACTGATGAACATAGATGCAAAAGTCCTCAACAAAATTTTAGCAAACAGAATTCAGCAACACATCAAAAAGCTCCTACACCATGATCAAGTTGGGTTTATTCCAGGAATGCAAGGATTCTTCAGTATATGCAATTCAATGTGATACACTAGATTAACAAACTGAAAGATAAAAACCATACGATCATCTCAATAGATGCAGAAAAGGCCTTTGACAAAATTCAGCACCGATTTATGATGAAAACTCTTCAAAGAACAGGCATAGACAGAACCTATCTCAACACAGTGAAGACCATATAGATAAGCCTACAGCAAACATTATTCTCAATGGTGAAGAACTGAAAGCATTCCCCCTAAGATCAAGAACAACACAAGGGTGTCCACTTTCACCACTATTACTCAACATAGTTCTGGAAGTCCTAACTACAGCAATTAGAGAAGGAAAAAATAAATAAAATAAAAGGAATCCAGATCAGGAAAGAAGTAAAGCTCTCACTGTTTGCAGATGACATGATACTGTACATGGAAAACCCTGAAGATAGTATCAGAAAATTACTAGAGCTAATCAGTGAATTTAGCAAAGTTGGAGGATACAAAATCAATACACAGAAATCACTTGCAGTTCTATATACTAACAATCTATCAGATTGATAGAAAAATCAATTTTCTGAAAAATCAGAAAGAGAAATTAAGGAATCGATCCCATTCACCACTGCAACAAAAAGAATTAAATATATAGGAATAAACTTACCCACAGAAAATTATAACACACTAATGAAAGAAATCAAAGATTACATAAACAGATGTGTTCCTGGGTAGGAAGAATCAATATTGTGAAAATGACTATACTACCAAATGCAATCAACAGATTCAATGCAATCCCTATCAAATTACCAATGGCATTTTTCACAGAACTAGAACTAAAAAATTCACAATTCACATGGAAACACAAAAGACCCTGAATAGCCAAAGCAGTCTTGAGAAAGAATGGAGCTGGAGGAAACAACCTTCCTAACTTCAGATTATACTATAAAGCTACAGTCATCAAGACTGTATGGTACTGGCACATAAACAGAAATATAGACAAATGGAACAAGATAGAAAGCCCAGAAATATACCCATGCACCCATGGGTACTTTATATTTGACAAAGGAGGCAAGAATATACAATGGGGCAAAGACAGCCTCTTCGATAAATGATGCTGGGAAAACTGGACAGCTACATGTAAAAGAATGAAACACCCCGTACACAAAGATAAACTCAAAATTGATTAAAGACCCAAATGTAAGACCAGAAACTATAAAACTCTTAGAGGAAAACAAAGGCAGACCACTCGATGACATAAATCAAGGCAAGATCCTCTATGACCCCCTACAAAAATCTGTAAAGCAATTGTCCTTGAATTAAAAAATAAATTAATTAACAAAAAAAGAAAGAGCTCATTACTAAAGGACAAGTGGAAAATTAAGAAAATTTAACATGATAGTGAAAGAAAGTAAAATTTAAGATATACTAAGACTTAGAAAGCATATCACTCAAATGTCCAAATGATTAAAAACAACTAACTTAAAAATGTTACAGCTTGATACAAATAGATAGATAGTGATCATTACAACCAGATAATTTGGCAGTCAAAAAACAAGAGTGTACACATTATATTTATGCTTTGATCAATCTCCCTTCTAGGAATTTACACTGAGGCTATAATTGGATAATTATTCCAAAATGTATATCTATATAAGGATGTTTATTACAGTGTAAAGATTCATAATAATGGATTTCTAAAATGTTATTTTTCATTTTTAGGCTAAATACTATTTGTCACAAAATGATGATATAGGCCTAGATTTTAAGATATAAAAGTTTCCCATAATTAGTCCCCAAGTAAGAAAAAGGGGTATAAATAAGTGGCTTTATATTATTTCTTTAGAAAAATTATTAAGGATATATATACCTATTATATGGAAGTTAATGGAAGTTTTCTGTGGGTATTGTGATGAGAAATTTATTTTTAATTCATATACCTACCAATGTATTTTGGATATTTTAATAAATATTTGATCATCACTAAAAATCAGAAGGGGAAGCTCAGGTGGTGCTAGTGGTAGAGAACCAGCTCACAAATGTAAGAGAAATAAGAGTCACCAGTTCAATCCCTGGGTCAGGAAGATCCCCTGGAGGAGGGAATGGCAACGCACTCCAGTATTCTTGCCTGGAGAATCCCCTGGACAGAGAAACCTGGTGGGCTACAGTCCATAGGATCAGACATGACTGAAGTGACTAAGCACCCATGCACGTATATTCTGTAGGTTTTGGCTTTTTGAAAATAAAAATCACTATATTTTACTTCATTGCTTCTGCTGCTGCTAAGTCGCTTCAGTAGTGTCCAACTCTGTGTGACCTCATAGACAGCAATCCACCAGGCTCCCCCGTCCCTGGGATTCTCCAGGCAAGAACACTTGAGTGGGTTGCCATTTCCTTCTCCAATGCATGGAAGTGAAAAGTCAAAGTGAAGTCGCTCAGTCATGTCTGACTCTGAGCGACCCCTTGGACTGCAGCCTACCAGGCTCCTCCACCCATGGGATTCTCCAGGCAAGAGTACTGGAGTGGGTTGCCATTGCCTTCTCCAATTCATTCCTAGTTAGTTCTAAAGTTTATTTGGTTATCCCTATTTTCCCTTCACATGAATTTCAGAATGTTTTTCTACATTTTCTCTACCCCCATACATAAAAAGTATTTTGAATGAGTTTATGTTAAATATACTGAAGCCTACCCAGGAGGCCCTAGAGGTAAAGAATTCACCTGCCAATACAAGAGACTTGAGATATGGGTTTGCTCTCTGGATTGGCAAGATCTCTGGAGGAGGGCATTGCAATCCACTCTAGTATTCCTGCCTAGAGAATTCCATGGACAGAGGTAGCCCAGAAGGCTACAGCCTATGAAGTTGAAAAGAGGCAGACATGACTGAAGCAACTTAGCACAGCACCTATACATAGATTACTGATGTTTGAAAAGAATAAGCCTTAAATTTAAAAGTATAAAACAAAAAGTAAAGACAAGCAGATTCAAGTTAAATGGAAAAGGAAAGAAAAATATTTTAGATAACTAGGCTCAAAATTTATGGAAATTCTTTGTCAAAATTCTAGGAAACACTTTTAATTACTTATAAAATAAATGTAAAATCTAATAAGCATGATAATTTTAAAAATAAAAATTATACATTTAATTGAACCCTGATAGCTTTCAGTTCAGCTCAGTTCAGTCGCTCAGTCATGTCCGACTCTTTGCGACCCCATGAACTACTCCCTGTCCATCACTAACTCCCAGAGTTCACCCAAACTCATGTCTATTGAGTCAGTAATGCCATCCAACCATCTCATCCTCTTATGTCTCCTTTTCCTCCTGCCCTTGATCTTTCCCAGCATCAGGGTCTTTTCAAATGAGTCAGCTTTTCGCATCAGGTGGCCAAAGTATCAGAGTTTCAGCTTCAACATCAGTCCTTCCAGTGACTCAGGATTGATCTCCTTTAGGATGGACTAGTTGGATCTCCCTGCAGTCCAAGGGACTCTCAAGAGTCTTCTCCAACACCACAGTTCAAAAGCGTCAGTTCTTCTGCACTCAGCTTTCTTTATAGTCGAATTCTTACATCCACACATTACTATTGGAAAAACTCTTACGGTCTTTTACAGATTGGGACGTGGGGACTGGAATCGAAAAGAAAGAGAGAAAAAGAGAGAGAAAGAGCAATATCCCCTGGGTCACATGGAAAGCCAATAAAGCCCATACACAGGACCTGTACCACTCATGAAGGCAAAGGGCATCCTCTCAAGGAGGTCTTGAAAGCCAGGGCAAGAAAGTGAGCTCAGTAGGCCTCCACACTCCAAAGAACTTGCCGGAAACAAAAGAAGGACATGGGGGACCCAAGTCTCTAGTGGAACAAGAGTATTTTATTAGCAGAAATGCATGCTTATATATCTTCAGTAAAATGATTACTCAGCCATTAAAAAGAATGAAATTCCACCAGTTGCAATAAAATGGATAGTCTATTAAGTACAAGATTGCTGAAGAGAGTCACTGAAGGGAATCCAAGCACGTGCTCTTTCCCATGATCTCAGTCCTGAGAACTGTGAAGCTCTACTCCTTTCTGTACTCCAGAAACTGATAAGGAACAGAGAGTCCTTGAGAAATGGCACACAAAGGAAGAAAACGCAACATATTGGATCCCTTAAAGTTGAATGTACCCTGACAAAAAACCATAGCCTTGATTAGATGGGCTTTTGTTGGCAAAGTAATGTCTCTGCTTTTTCATATGATGTCTAGGTTGGTAATAATTTTCCTTCCAAGGAGTAAGCGTCTTTTAATTTCATGGCTGCAATCACCATCAGCAGTGATTTTGGAGCCCAGAAAAATAAAGTCTGACACTGTTTCCACTGTTTCCCCATCTATTTGCCATGAAGTGATGGGACCAGATGCCATAATCTTAGTTTTCTGAATGTTGAGCTTTAAGCCAACTTTTTCACTCTTCTCTTTCACTTTCATCAAGAGGCTCTTCAGTTCTTCACTTTCTGCCATAAGGGTGGTGTCATCTGAGGTTACTGATATTTCTCCCAGCAATCTTGATTCCAGCTTGTGCTTCCTCCAGCCCAGCATTTCTCATGATGTACTCTGCATAGAAGTTAAGTAAGCAGGGTGCCAATATACAACCTTGACATACTCCTTGTCCGATTTGGAACCAGTCTGTTGTTCCATGCCCAGTTCTAACTGTTGCTTCCTGACCTGCACTCTGATAGCTTTAGGAGATGCTAAACTGCTAAACAGGAATAAGAGTATTAAAGTAATGAAATATATGCTCCTGCCTGCAGCATGTTAGAGTCCTTGTTGCTTGACATTCTAACGTACCCTTGACATTGCCAGTTCTTTTAATTTTAGCCACTCTTATACGGGTATAGGGAACACTTGTTTTTATTTTAATTTGCCTTTTTCTGATGACTAATGATGTTAAGCAATTTTTCACGTTTTGAGCTTCTCCTATATTATCTTCTGTGAAGCGTCCTTTCAAATGTTTTGCCTATTAGGCTCCTGCCTTTTGTTATTGCTTGACAGGAAGTGTCAAGTGTGTGAGTCCTTTACTGGAAATATGTATTACAAACATCGTCTCCCGTGTTGTGAATTCCCTTTTCCCTTTCACAAGGGTGTCTTTTGTGAAGCAAAGCTTCCTAAATTTTTAAAAAAAACTTTATTATGAGGTTAAAAACACGTAAATGAGATCTATTCTCTTAAATTTTTAAGCATACAGTGTTGTTCTGCTGCATGCGTGCTCAGTTGTGTCCGACTTCTTGTGACCCCATGAACTATAACCCGCGAGGCTCCTCTCTCCATGGGATTTTCCAGGCAAGACTACTGGAATGGGTTGCCATTTCCTCCTCTAGGGGATCTTCCCAACCTAGGTATCAAACTCACATCTCCTGGCAGGTGAATTCTTCATCACTTGTGCCACCTAAGAACAACACTGTTAACAATATGGATGATGGTATACAGCAGATGTCTAGATTTTGTACAACTAAGACTTCATTCTCATTGATTGGCAACATCCCACTATCCCCTCACCCCAACTTGAGGTAACTAAAATTCTGCTCTCGGTTAGGAGCTTCACAACTTGAGATATCCTAAGTGGAATCATGCAGTGATGTGTCCTTTTGTGGCTGGCTTATTTTAATCAGCATAATGTCCTCAAGGTTCAACTATGTGGTAATATATGCAGGATTTCCCTCGTTTTTATGGCTGAACGTTCCATCATATGTATATACCACATTGTCTTTATCCACTCATCCAGTGATGAACACTGAGTTTGTGTCGTGCTGCAATGAACAGGAAAATGCTAATACTTCTTTGGGATCTTGATTTCAATTCTTCTCGGAAATATATATAGAAGTAAGATTGCTGGGTCATACAGTAGTCCTATTTTTACTTTTTTGAGGAATCTCCAACAGTTTTGAACAATGGCTACAATATTTTGCATTCCCACCAACAATGTAATGGAGAAGGAAGTGGCAAACCACTCCAGTATTCTTTCTTGGGAAATCCCATGGACAGAGGAGCCTGGCAGGCTATAGTCCATGGGGTCACAAGAGTCGGACACGATTTAGCGACTAAACCACCACCACAACAATGTAAAATGATTCCAATTTCTATGCATCCTTGCCACCATTTGTTGGCTTATGGGTTTTTAAAATAATAGCCATTCTAATGGGTGATGCCTCACGTGATTTTGATTTGCATTTCCCTGATGACCTGAACTATCTTTTCCTACTATACCTATTCGTCATAATATGGCATTTTGGGAGAAGCATCTATTCAACTCTTTAGCCCATTTTAAAATCAGGGTTTTGTTTTTTGTTTTTTGGTTTGTTTTTTTTTTGATAGTAGGAGTAACTTGTGTGTTTGGTTACTAATCCTTTATCTGATACTTGGTTTACAAATATGTTCCCCCTTTCCATAGATTGCTTATTGATGCTATTAAATGTTTCCCTTGCTATGCAGACGGTTTTAGTTTGATGGAGCCCTATTTGTCTATTTTTTGCTTTTGTTGCCTGTACTTTGGGTATTAATCCAAAAATTCATTGCTAAGACCAATGATATGAAACTTTCTCCCTATGTTTTCTTCTAGGATTTTTATAGTTTGGGGTTACATTTAAGACTTTAATCCATTTTGAGCTTATTTTTGTGTCTTATATAAGTTTCAATTTCATTCTTATTTGTGTGGATATCCAGTTTTGCCAATACCATTTCCAACTGTGTATTCTTGGCACCTCTTTCAAAGATCATTTGACTATGTATGTGGGGATTGAATCCTGCACTATTTCATTTCATTGGTATTTGTCTTTGTAACAGTTTGATGCTCTTTTAATTACAGTATTTAATTACTATTTGCAATGTATTTTAAAATCAAGAAGTTTGATACCTCCAGCTTTGTTCTCAAAATGTTTTGGCTACTGAGGGTCCTTTGTGGTTCCACATAAATTAATTTTTTATATTTCTGTGAAAATGCCATTATAATTTTGATAGACATTTCATTGAATTTGTAGATTTTTTTAACTTTTTATTTTGTATTGGGTTATAGCTGATTAATTACAGATGAATATCAAAGGGGCTCAACCATACATATACATGTATCTATTTTCCCCCAGACTCTCCTCCCATCCAGGCTGCCACATAACATTGAGCAGAGTTCCCTGTGCTATACAGTAGGTCCTTGTTGGAAGTCTGTGAATCTGTTTCTCTTTTATGAGTTCATTTGTATCACTTCTTTTTAGATTCCACATATAAGGGATGTTATATGATGTTTCTCCATCTCTGTCTGATTTACTTCACTCAGTATGACATTCTCTAGATCCATCCATGTTGCTGCAAATGGCATTCTTTCATTCTTTTTAAGGGATAATATAGGAACTGCTTCAATGTTTTTCATTTTGAGTATAAATTTAGTTCAGTTCATTCGCTCAGTCATGTCCAACTCTTTGTGACCCCATGGACTGTAGCACACCAGGCCTCCCTATCCATCACCAACTTTCAGAATTTACTCAAACTCATGTCCCTTGACTTGGCGATGCCATTCAACCATCTCATCTTCTGTTGTCCCCTTCTCCTCCCACCTTCAATCTTTCCCAGCACCAGGGTCTTTTCTAATGAGTCAGTTCTTCACATAAAGTGGCCAAAGTATTGGAGTTTCATTTTCAGCATCAGTCCTTCCAATGAATATTCAGGATTGATTTCCTTTAGGATGGACTGGTTGGATCTCCTTGCAGTCCAAGAGACTCTCAAGCATCTTCTTCAACACCACAGTTCACAAGCATCAATTCTTTGGTGCTCAGCTTTCTTTATAGTCCAACCCTCACATCCATACATGACTACTGGAAAAACCATAGCTTTGACTAGATGGACATTTGTTAGCAAAGCAATGCCTCTTCTTTTTAATATGCTGTCTAGGTGGGTCACAACTTTCCTTCCAAGGAATAAGCATCTTCTAATTTCATGGCTGCCATCACCATCCACAGTGATTTTGGAGTTCCCCACCCCCCCCAAAAAAAAAAAGTCTGTCACTGTTTCACCGCTGGAGCAGTGGCTGTGTGGCATTGGAGCTATGCTAAGGAGATAACCCCCATCCAAGGGCAAAAGAGAAGAGCCAGCAAGATGATAGGAGGGGGGAAATTGTGTTTAGAATCAAACCCCATACCCACCAGAGACGCTCAAGGGCTCAAACAAACCTTGGGTGCATTAGGACCCACAGACCCCACAGAAACTGAGACAGAACTGTGTTAGAGTATCTCCTGTGGAGGTATGGGTCAGCAGTAGACTGTCACCAGCACAGGGGCTCTGGGTCCAGCAGACCTGGGTATGGCATAAGCCCTCTTGGAGGAGGTTGCCATTAACCCTACCATAGAGCCACCAGAACTTACACAAGACTGGGAAAACAGACCTTGGAGGGCACAAACAAAATCTTGTGTGCACCAGGACACAGGAGAAAGGAGCAGAGACCCCACAAGAGACTGACCCAGACTTGCCCATGAGTGTCCCAGGAGTCTCCAGCAGAGGTGTGGGTTGGTGGTGGCCTGCTGCAGGGTTGGGGGCACTGAGTGTAGCAGTGTGTGCATGGGACCTTTTGAAGGAGGTCACCATTATCTTCATTACCTCCACCATAGTTTGGGCCAGGTAAATAACAGGAAGGAAACACAGCCCTACCCATCAACAGAAAATTGGATTAAAGATTTACTAAGCATGGCCCCACCCATCAGATCAAGACCCAGTCTCCCCTTCAGTCAGTCTCTCCCATCAGGAAGCTTCCATAAGCCTCTTATCCTTCTCCATCACAGGGCAGACAGAAAACCACAATCACAGAAAACTAACCAATCTGGTCATATGGACCACAATCTTATCTAACTCAATGAAACTATGAGCAATGCCGTGTAGGGCCATCCAAGACAGACGGGTCATGGTAGACAGTTCTGACAAAACGTGGTCCGCTGGAGAAGGGAATGGCAAACTACTTCAGTATTCTTACTTTTAGACCCCATGAACAGTATGAAAAGGCAAAAAGATGCACTGAAAGATGAACTCCCCAGGTCGGTGGGTGCCTAATATGCTACTGGAGATCAGTGGAGAAATAACTCCAGAAAGAATGAAGAGACGGAGCCAAAGCAAAAACAACACCCAGTTGTGGATGTGACTGCTGATGGAAGTGAAGTCCGATGCTGTAAAAAGCAACATTGCATAGGAACCTGGAGTGTTAGGTTCATGAATCAAGCCAAATTGGAAGTGGTCAAACAGAAGATGGCAAAAGTCAACATCAACACTTTAGGAATCAGTGAACTAAAATGGACTGGAATGGGTGAATTTAATTCAGATGACCATTATATCTATGGCTGTGGGCAAGAATCCCTTAGAAGAAATGAAGTAGCCCTCATAGTCAACAAAAGAGTCCCAAATGTAGTACTTGGGTGCAATCTCAAAAAAGGCAGAATAATATCTGTTCGTTTCCAAGGCAAACCATTCAATATCACAGTAATCCAAGTCTATGCCCTGACCAGTAATGCTGAAGAAGCTGAAGTTGAACAGTTCTATGAAGACTACAAGACCTTCTAGAACTAACACCCAAAAAAGATGTCCTTTTCCTTATAGAGGACTGGAATGCAAAAGTAGGAAGTCAAGAGTTACATGGAGTAACAGGCAAATTTGGCCTTGGAGTACAGAATGAAGCAGGGTAAAGGCTAATAGAGTTTTGCCAAGAGAACATACTGGTCATAGCAAACACCCTCTTCCAACAACACAAGAGAAGACTCTACACATGGACATCACCAGATGGTCAATACTGAAAACAGATTTATTATATTCTTTGCAGCCAAAGATGGAGAAACTCTATACAGTCAGCAAAAATAAGACCTGGAGTTGACTGTGGCTCAGATCATGACCTCCTTATTGCCAAATTCAGACCTAAATTGAAGAAAATAGGGAAAACCACTAGACCATTCAGGTATGATTTAAATCAAATCCCTTACAATTATACAGTGGAAGTGAGAAATAGATTCAAGGGATTAGATCTGATAGACAGATTGCCTGAAGAACTATGGACAGAGGTTCCTGACATTGTAGAGGAGGCAGGGATCAAGGCCAATCCCAAGAAAAAGAAATGCAAAAAGGCAAAATGGCTGTCTGAGGAGGCCTCACAAATAGCTGTTAAAAGAAGAGGAGTAAAAGGCAAAGGAGAAAAGTAAAGATATATCCATTTGAATGTAGAGTTCCAAAGAATAGCAGGAGAGAGAAGAAAGTCTTCCTCAGTGATCAATGCAAAGAAACAGAGGAAAACAATAGAATGGGAAAGACTAGAGATCTTGTCAAGAAAATTAGAGATACAAGGGGAACATTTCATGCAAAGATGGGCATAATAAAGGACAGAAATGGTATGGACCTAACAGAAGCATAAGATATTAAGAAGAGAAGGCAACAATACACAGAAGAACTGTACAAAAAAGATCTTCATGACCTGGATAATCACAATGGTGTGATCACTCACATAGAGCCAGACATCCTGGAATGTGAAGTCAAGCGGGCCTTAGAAAGCATCACTACAAACAAAGCTAGTGGAGGTGATGGAATTCCAGTTGAGCTATTTCAAATCCTGAAAGATGATGCTGTGAAAGTGCTGCACTCAATATGCCAGCAAATTTGGAAAACTCAGCAGTGGCCACAGGACTGGAAAAAGTCAGTTTTCATTCCAATCCCAAAGAAAGGCAATGCCAAAGAATGCTCAAACGACTGCATAATTGCACTATCTCACACACTAGCCAAGTAATGCTCAAACTTCTCCAAGCCAGGCTCAACAGTACATGAACCATGGACTTCCAGATGTTCAAGCTAGATTTGGAAAGGCAGAGGAACTAGAGATCAAATTGCCAATATTCACTAGATCACAGAAAAAGCAAGAGAGTTCCAGACAAACATCTATTTCTGCTTTATTGACTATGCCAAAGCCTTTGACTGTGTGGATCACAACAAACTGTGGAAAATTCTGAAAGAGATGGGAATTCCAGCCACCTGACCTGCCTCTTGAGAAACCTGTATGCAGGTCAGAAAGCAACAGTTAGAAATGGACACGGAACAACAGACTGGTTCCAAATAGGAAAGGGAGTACGTCAAGGCTGTATATTGTCACCCTGTTTATTTAACTTATGTGCAGAGTACATCATGAGAAATGCTGGGCTGGATGAAGCACAAGCTGGAATCAAGATTGCCAGAAGAACTATCAATAACCTCAAATATGCAGATGACACCACCCTTATGGTAAAAAGCAAAGAATTAAAAAGCCTCTTGATGAAAGTGAAAGAGGAGATTGAAAAAAATGGCCTAAAACTCAACATTCAGAAAACTAAGATCATGACTTCTGGTCCCATCACTTCATGGCAAATAGAAGGGGAAACAATGGAAACAGTGAGTATAAATTACATGAGTTTCTTATATATATGGCCTTTACTCTGTTGTAAATTCCTTCTGTTCTTAATTGGTTGAAAGGATATATCATAAAAACATTTTGAATTTGTCAAATCTTTTTCCTATATCTACTGAGACAATCTTGTCATTTTCATTCTTCATCTGGTTAATGTGGTGTGTGTTATCACATTGATTAATTTTCATATGTTGAACCATCCTTGCACTCCCATGATATCACTGCCATGGTGCATAATCCTTTCCATGCGCTGTTGAATTTGGTTTTGCTAGTTATCTGTGGAGAACTTTTGCATTTATATTCATCACAGATATTAACTTGTAGTTTCCTTTTTCTGTGGAGTCCTTACCAATTTTGGTATCAGAGTAATGCTGGCCTCATAAAATGAGTTTGTGTTTTCACCTTTATACTTTTTGGAACAGTTTTAGAATACTGACTTTAATTCCTATTTAAATGTTTGACAAAATTCACTAGTAAAACCAATCTGTCCTGGGCTTTTCTTTGCTGTGAAGGTTTAAATTACTGGTTCACTCTCCTTGCCAGGTTGTTTTTTTTGTTTGTTTGTTTTTTTGATTTGTGTTTTTTCTATGTTTTTTTTTAATTTATTTTTTTTAATTTTATTTTATTTTTAAACTTTACATAATTGTATTAGTTTTGCCAAATATCGAAATGAATCTGCCACAGGTATACATGTGTTCCCCATCCTGAACCCTCCTCCCTCCTCCCTCACCATACCATCCCTCTGGGTCATCCCAGTGCACCAGCCCCAAGCATCCAGTATCGTGCATCAAACCTGGACTGGCGACTCGTTTCATACATGATAGTATACATGTTTCAATGCCATTCTCCCAAATCTCCCCACCCTCTCCCTCTCCCACAGAGTCCATAAGACTGATCTATACATCAGTGTCTCTTTTGCTGTCTCGTACACAGGGTTATTGTTACCATCTTTCTAAATTCCATATATATGCGTTAGTATACTGTATTGGTGTTTTTCTTTCTGGCTTACTTCACTCTGTATAATAGGTTCCAGTTTCATCCACCTCATTAGAACTGATTCAAATGTATTCTTTTTGATGGCTGAGTAATACTCCATTGTGTATATGTACCACAGCTTTCTTATCCATTCATCTGCTGATGGACATCTAGGTTGCTTCCATGTCCTGGCTATTATAAACAGTGCTGCGATGAACATTGGGGTACACATGTCTCTTTCCCTTCTGGTTTCCTCAGTGTGTATGCCCAGCAGTGGGATTGCTGGATCATAAGGCAGTTCTATTTCCAGTTTTTTAAGGAATCTCCACACTGTTCTCCATAGTGGCTGTACTAGTTTGCATTCCCACCAACAGTGTAAGAGAGTTCCCTTTTCTCCACACCCTCTCCAGCATTAATTGCTTGTAGACTTTTGGATCACAGCCATTCTGACTGGTGTGAGATGGTACCTCATTATGGTTTTGATTTGCATTTCTCTGATAATGAGTGATGTTGAGCATCTTTTCCTGTGTTTGTTAGCCATCTGTATGTCTTCTTTGGAGAAATGTCTATTTAGCTCTTTGGCCCATTTTTTGATTGGGTCATTTATTTTTCTGGAGTTGAGCTGTAGGAGTTGCTAGGTTTTAATCTGCTCACTTTCTATTTCTTCATGATTTAATCTTGACATGTTACATGTTTCCAGGAATGTGTTTATTTCTTTTTGGTTTTTCACTTTCTTAGCATACAAATGTTCATAGTAATCTTTAAGGAACTATAAGCTATAAAAAGATTAATTCTGTAGTATTTATAATGATACTATTTTTGGTTTTATTATATTAGTCTTCTCCCTTTTTGTGCTAGTTAACTAGCCTAGCTAAAGGTTTGTTAATTTTTTATTTAAAAAAAAAATGCTTACATCTGTTGATTTTTAAAATTGCTTTTCTAGTCTTCCTTTTTCTCATATCTGCTCTAACCTTTATTATTTCCTTCCTCCCACTTAATTTGGGTTTAGTTTATTTTCTTCATTCCTTGATGGTTGTCAAATTCAGTGGTTACTTGAGATCTTAAGGCAGTAAAATGAATGAAAACTCCAAGACTCTATCTTATTAACAATAATTTTTTCTGACATAAAAATATAACTATAAGCATATCTGACATCTTTACAATATCAGTCTTCTTTTCATGTGGCAGTAAAACATCATCAAGATATAAGTTCTCCTTACCAAATCTCAAAATAAAACAAAAATCATGTGGTTATAAATGCTAGTGTGAAATCACTCCTTTGGTGTGGGTCAGGGAGGGTTGAGACATGATGAAACCAAGTTTTATTATTCAGTACTATAAAAGCATCTACAATGGGGACCATATAAGAATATTATGAACAAAGGCTTGGTTTGAAATTAACGATTTTAAGTGCTCCTTGTACAATGATCGAAAGGTACAATGCAGAATGGTTAATCCTGCTATACTCACCTGACACTGGGGGATGACTTGCTGTTAGTGCTGCTTTCTTCTGACACAGATCTGTAACATCGATAATGTTTATTTTTAAAAAGTGAGAAATTTTAAAAATCTTAATCAAGTGACTATTTGAATGAAGAATGTTCTTCAGAGAAATAGAGTGATTCACTAAATAAAATGTCTCCCTTCCAGGGAAATAAGACCAATAAAACAACTACCATCTCAATATTAGGAGAAATGCCACCAGCCATCTCGCTATATCGACCTAATCTTCTCATTCTCATTTCACATTTACTCAAATATTTATGGTATAAGCCCACATATTTGCGGGCAGGCCCCTTGATTCTGTGGTAATCCTAACTCTCACCCAAATTAAGCCAAAACCATAAAGTAGCAGTCCAAAATTTCAGCTTATTTTCTATACATTTCTATAGATTTCTTTCATCCTCTCATAACACATATTCATGTTCTCTTTACATCAATTCCAAGAAGGTAAAACTAGAGATAAATACCTCTGTGGGAAAATATAGTAAATTATGAATAGGGGTTCAATAATGATGCTTAAATTGTTGTGCAATGGATTACAGATAATATGATAATGTCATTTATTAATTTGGTGTACCCAGTTTATGATAAATTGAAAAGCTATTATCTCACATTTTATACAGTTACAGAGAATAATTTTAAGAACATAAAGATTAAACCCTTTGCTCAAGGTATCATAGTTATCAAGATATGCAATATTTAGGAGTTGAAGCCAGGTTTTCTGAGACTAAACATAATTTTCTCCCCATTTCATGATGCTTCCTCCTCTCTAACCTGATTAACATGAACTACACATGTAATTTCTAGTTGAGAAATGACTTGCCCAATCAGCAGTATAAAGAATTAGGAAAATAAATATTATGCAGGCATATTCATAGATCTTATCTCTAGTGGAGTGGGGTATTTTAATTAAGTTATTTACCTCTGGTCTGAGGCTCTATATGTTTAAAATTTATTTTTAAATGCAGTGTTATTATTTATTCTCATGAAGAGAATTCTCTCGTGTACAATATGACCACATAGACAGAGTCTGGATTAAAAGCTTGCCTGGTGGCTCAGATGGTAAAGAATCCACCTGCAATGCAGAAGACATGGGTGAGGAAGACACCCTGGAGAAGGAATGATAACCCCATCCAGTATTCTTGCCTGGAGAATTCCATGGACAGAGGAGCCTGTGGTCTACAGTCCATGGGGTCGCAAAGAGTCAGAAACAACTGAGCGGAAACTATCATATTGGATTAAGAGGCTGAATAAATCTCCACCATACCCTCAGCACCCATCCTCCTCAAGTAATACTGCTGGTAAAATGTAGTAAAACCAGAAAAAATATGAAGCACACCAAGCCAGTTTGAAATGTATCCGTGTGCCTCTCCTCATATCGCTTTACCTATAGTCTTAGCATATTCTAGATGAACCATGAATACTTTTTTCTTGACTTATTTATTTGATAAGAATAAAACATATATACCTTTCACTTTCAAGTTCTCCTTTGTAGCACAGCTCTCTTATTTTATCTTGCTTTATTATAAGAGCAGCAGCAATGATGAACACAGGTATAGAAATGTAGAAAACGAGTTGAAGTCTGTGTTTTGGATGACCAAGAGATCTTTCCTTCAAAAAACTTTTACCTTGAATGGAAAATATCATTTCAAACTGATCAGAGATTTTATTAACCAAATGAAATGGTGCAAAGCTATCATTACCAACCATATTCCCAAACACTAAACAATTCATTCATTTAGACTGTGAATATAATAAAATCTGAAAACCTAAACTAATATATTAAATGAGCTTTACGGATGTTTCTGTGTTTTCAAACTTCTACCATATGGTGATTTCCTTGACTGAAGGCATTGTTCTTTAATGGACCGCGTATTTAACACCTGCAAGTATTTCTTCAATTCTGTTCTGATACAGGGTTTCTGAGGCTCAAACATATATATCAAAAAGAGTATTGGGATTTTACCTGTATGTGAGAATTAAATCTGGGGTGTGTGGCATTTGGGCTTCTCTGGTGGCTCAGATGGTAGAGAATTTGCCTGCAATGCAGGAGACCCAGGTTCAACGCTGGGTCGGGAAGATCCTCTGGAGAAGGAAATGACTACCAATTCCAGTATTCTTGCCTAGAGAATTTCATGGACGGAGAAGCCTGGGGAGCTACACTAAATGGGGTCACAAAAAGTTGGACACAACTGAGCACCTAAAATTTTCACACTTTATGTGGCATTTTTCTTATATTACTAGATTTTTTTCTAAAAATTAGAAGTACTCTAAATAACTTATTTAACTAAGTTCTTTAATCAAATATGTGGCAATAGGAAATTGTTAAAATGACTCTAGATTTTATAGAATGCATGGCTAAATCTGCTTCTGACGCATTTCTGATTGACAAGTGCTAATATTTACATTTTCCTCATCTGTTCTTATAGATTCTCAGCTGACATCTGTATTCACCTTCCTGGAGTCCTAATGTATTGAGTCCTACTTTCTTCATAATTTGTTGGCTTGCTTCCTTTTATTTGATATGAACTCTTCAGCAATGTGGGAGTCCTGGGTTCAATCCCTGGCTCAGGAAGATCCCCTAGAGAAGGGAATGGCTACCCACTCCAGTATTCTGGCCTGGAGAATTCCATGGACTATAGTCCATGGGGTCGGAAAGAGTGAGACACGACTAAGTGACTTTCACTTCACTTCACTTCTTGCTCTATCACTTCTTAGCCACATGGAGGAGCTGACAGTCAGAAGAGCAACTCGCCAGCTACAGTGTGGATGATCACTGAGGCTCAAAATTCTCCTCTTAGGCTAGCCCCAATTCTTCTCCTTTTTTCCCATGGTTTTTAAAGAGAGTTCACAGTAGGAGCAACATTTTATTTTTCAGTCAGCTTTGTGCATGTGCCTGGGGTTCCCTGTATCTTCAAGATAAAAATCACATGATATTTGTAATTAGACAAAGAATCAGATGAAGAGATCTCTAGTTGTAACCGGCAGACTGATTCTCAACCTCATGTGTAGTCTTCTGGGTAATCATGGAGATAACGTGATTATTTTGAAAATGAATAAGGTATGAAAGTGGCCTTGAAAGTGTAAGTAGGGTTTCCCCAGATCAAAAAAAAAAAAAGGTCTTTCTTTCCCTTTTACTATCTAGTTTTAATGAGCACTATGTACTGATACCTGCCAACAAAGACTTTTCTATAAATTCTTCTTTCAGCTTGAGATCTTCATTTAATTAATTACTCTGAGTCTCCAGTTCCCATGGGTTAAACTAGTCCCCAACAATCTGCCTCAAGGATTCTACCTCCTTTCAAAGATACCTCAGGGCATCCAGTCATTTAACTATTCAGTTCAGTTCAGTTCAGTTCAGTCACTCAGTCGTGTCCAACCCTTTGCGACACCCTGCAGCATACCAGGATTCCTTGTCCATCACCAACTCCCGGAGTTTACTCAAACTCATGTCCATTGAGTCAGTGATGCCATCCAACCATCTCATCCTCTGTCATCCCCTTCTCCTGCCTTCAATCTTTCCCAGAATCAGGGTCTTTTCAAATGAGTCAGTTCTTCACATCAGGTGGCCAAAGTATTGGAGTTTCAGCTTCAACATCAGTCCTTCCAATGAACACTCAGGACTGATCTACTTTAGGATGGACTTGTTGGATCTCCTTGCAGTCCAAGAGTCTCTCAAGAGTCTTCTCCAACACCACAGTTCAAAAGCATCAATTCTTCGGCACTCAGCTTTCTTTATAGTCCAACTCTCACATTCACACATGACTACTGGAAAAACCATAGCCTTGATTAGACGGACCTTTGTTGGCAAAGTAATGTCTCTGCTTTTTAATATGTTGTCTAGGTTGATCATACCTTTCCTTCCAAGGAGTAAGCATCTTTTTATTTCATGGCTGCAGTCACCATCAGCAGTGATTTTCGAGCCCCAAAAAATAAAGTCTGCCACTGTTTCCACTGTTTCTTCATCTATTTGCCATGAAGTGATGGGACTGGATGCCATGATCTTTGTTTTCTGAACGTTGAGCTTTAAGCCAACTTTTTCAATCTCCTCTTTCACTTTCATCAAGAGGCTCTTTAGTTTTTCTTCAATTTCTGCCATAAGGGTGGTATCATCTGCATATCTGAAGTTATTTATATTTCTCCCAGCAATCTTGATTCCAGCTTGTGCTTCATCCAGCCTAGCATTTCTCATGATGTACTCTTCATATAAGTTAAATAAGCACGGTGACAATATACAGCCTTGACGTACTCCTTTCCCGATTTGGAACCAGTCTGTTGTTCCATGTCCAGTTCTAGCTGTTGCTTCCTGACCTGCATACAGGTTTCTCAAGAGGCAGGTCAGGTGGTCTGGTATTCCCATCTCTTTCAGAATTTTCCACAGTTTATTGTGATCCATACAGTCAAAGGCTTTGGCATAGTCAATAAAGCAGAAATAGATGTTTTTTGGAAACTCTCTTGCTTTTTTGATGATCCAGTGGATGTTGGCAATTTGATCTCTGGTTCCTCTGCCTTTTCTAAAACCAGCTTGAACATCTGGAAGTTCACGGTTCACATATTGCTGAAGCCTGGCTTGGAGAATTTTGAGCATACTAATTCACCGCTTTTCACTTCCTCCCTTTTATTTCCCCCAAATGTCTCAGCCTTTATGACTCAAGGGTTTAATTGTCATATCAAACTTCCAAAAACACAGATGTGACCCTAGCAAACTTCATGGGTAAATATCAGGTATAAAGGAGCCAGCATCCAGCAGCAGCAACTCCCAAAACTTTCCCCCCTTCTCCTCCAACTCCACACTACATTCAGATGGGTGACAGAAAAACAAGATGAGAAGTTCTGTGTAGACACAAGATTGCTCATAAATAGTCATTTCACTTTTGCATTGTTAACTACACAGTTACATGATTATCTAGTTTCTCCAGGCAGCTATTCTACCATCAATAAATTCCAGGTTTACTTAGAATAACCGATGTACACTAAAGAGTGTATGTGCTCTGTCACTCTCGTGTCCAGCTCTTTTGCAAGCCTGCCAGGCTCTCCTGTCCATGGAATTCTCCAAACAAGAATATTGGAGTGGGTTGCTGTGCCCTCCTCCAGAAGATCTTCCCATCCCAGGGACTGAATCCACTTCACTGGGCCACAATGAGCTCAGATCTTGCTCAAGTAATATTCTAGGTGTTTCTGTGAGGTGTTTTCAAATGAAATTAATATTTAAATCAGTGTGTGTTAGTGGCTCAGTTTTCTGATTCTTTGTGACCCCATGGACTGCAGCCCACCAGGCTCCTCTATCCATGGGATTTCCCAAGCAAGAATATTGGAGTAAGCTCCCATTCCCTTCTCTAGGGGATCTTCCCTACCCAGGGATTGAACCCAGGTCTTCTGCATTGAAGATAGAGTCTTTACCATCTGAGCTACCCAGGAAGCCCAACATTTATATCAGTAGACTGAGTAATGCAGTAGCTTTCTTTAATGCAGGTGGGCCTCAATCCTGGAGGTCTTAGTTAAACAAAAACACTGATCCTCCAGTGAAGATTCTTCCTGCTTGAGCTGCCCAAACTGAGACATCAGCTTTGCTTGACCTTCAAGTCTGCGGCCCTTCACACAAAAACTGCACCATCAGCTCTCCTCGAGCTGAGTTTACTGACTCTGTAGATCTTGGAATCTATCAGCCTCCAGAATCACATGGGCCAATCAATTCCTTCTAAAGCTTCTCCTCCTGTACCGTCAATGGCCCCATTTCTCTGGAGAATTCTGACTAATACAGATTTTGGTTCCAAGAAACAAGATGTTGTTATAACACATACCTAAATATGTGGAAATGGCTTAGGAACTCATAATAGATACTAGCTAGACGAATTTTGAGGCACACTGTGGAAAACACCTAGATTAATCTAAAGAGAAGGCAGGAAGAGAAGGGGATGACAGAGGATGAGATGGTTGGATGGCATCACAGACTCAATGGACATGAGTTTGAGCAAGCTCCAGGAGTTGATGATGGACAGGGAAGCCTGGCATGCTGCAGTCCATGGGGTTGCAAAGAGTCAGACATGACTGAGCGACTGAACTGAACTGACTGAATATGAAGAGATTGTTGGTGGAAATATGGAAGGTAAAGGCAACTCTGGTGAGGGTTCAGAGGCTAAAGAGGAGAGCAGGAGAGAAAGCCTACATCTTTTTTAGACAATACAAAGATAATCATGAATGGAATGCTGGTAGAAATATTTACATGAAAGTTGTTTCTGGTGATATTTTAGACAGAAAAAAAACAATGGATAAGAAAAAGCATTTATTTCCAATATTCTGGAAGGTGCGTCATAGAGGATCCTGCTGTGATGTATGTCAGATAGTGTTTTGCCTATGTTCTCCTCTAGGAGTTTTATAGTTTCTGGTCTTACATTTAGATCTTTAATCCATTTTGAATTTATTTTTGTGTATGGTGTTACAAAGTGTTCTAGTTCATTCTTTTACAAGTGGTTGACCAGTTTTCCCAGCACCACTTGTTAAAGAGATTGTCTTTAATCCATTGTATGTTCTTGCCTCCTTTGTCAAAGATAAGGTGTCCATAGGTGCGTGGATTTATCTCTGGGCTTTCTATTTTGTTCCATTGATCTATATTTCTGTCTTTGTGCCAGTACCATACTGTCTTGATGATTGTGGCTTTGTAGTAGAGCTTAAAGTCAGGCAGGTTGATCCCTCCAGTTCCATTCTTCTTTCTCAAGATCGCTTTGCCTTTTTGAGGTTTTTTGTATTTCCATATAAATTGTGAAATTATTTGTTCTAGCTCTGTGAAGAATACTCTTGGTAGCTTGATAGGGATTGCATTGAATCTATAAATTGCTTTGGGTAGTATACTCATTTTCACTATATTGATTCTTCCAACCCATGAACATGGTATATTTCTCCATCTATTAGTGTCTTCTTTGATTTCTTTCACCAGTGTTTTATAGTTTTCTATATATAGGTCTTTAGTTTCTTTAAGTAAACAAATGGGACCTAATTAAACTTAAAAGTTTCTGCACAACAAAGGAAACTATAAGCAAGGTGAAAAGACAGCCTTCAGAATGGGAGAAAATAATAGCAAATGAAGCAACTGACAAACAACTAATCTCAAAAATATACAAGCAACTCCTACAGCTCAATTCTAGAAAAATAAATGACCCAATCAAAAAATGGGCCAAAGAACTAAATAGACATTTCTCCAAAGAAGACATACAGATGGTGAACAAACACATGAAAAGATGCTCAACATCACTCATTATCAGAGAAATGCAAATCAAAACCACAAGGAGGTACCATTTCATGCAAGTCAGAATGGCTGCGATCCAAAAGTCTACAAGCAATAAATGCTGGAGAGGGTGTGGAGAAAAGGGAACCCTCTTACACTGTTGGCGGGAATGCAAACTAGTACAGCCACTATGGAGAACAGTGTGGAGTTTCCTTAAAAAACTGGAAATAGAACTGCCTTATGATCCAGCAATCCCACTGCTGGGCATACACACTGAGGAAACCAGAATTGAAAGAGACATGAGTACCCCAATGTTCATCGCAGCACTGTTTATAATAGCCAGGACATGGAAGCAACCTAGATGTCCATCAGCAGATGAATGGATAAAGAAAGCTGTGGCACATATACACAATGGAGTATTACTCAGCCATTAAAAAGAATACATTTGAATCAGTTCTAATGAGGTGGATGAAACTGGAGCCTATTATACAGAGTGAAGTAAGCCAGAAAGAAAAACACCAATACAGTATACTAATGCATATATATGGAATTTAGAAAGATGGTAACGATAACCCTGTATACGAGACAGCAAAAGAGACACTGATGTATAGAATAGTCTTTTGGACTCTGTGGGAGAGGGAGAGGGTGGGGAGATTTGGGAGAATGGCATTGAAACACGTATAATATCATATATGAAACGAGTCGCCAGTCCAGGTTCGATGCACGATACTGGATGCTTGGGGCTGGTGCACTGGGACGACGACCCAGAGGGATGGTACGGGGAGGGAGGAGGGAGGAGGGATCAGGATGAGGAACACGTGTATACCTGTGGTGGATTCATGTTGATATATGGCAAAACGAATACAATATTGTTAAGTTAAAAAAAAAAAAGGCAACTCCTGTTATAAAGTGACCAAAAACTTGGCTAAATTGTAATCTTGTGCTTTATGGAAGATAGAATTTGTGAGTCTTGAAACTGGATAATTAGTTGAGGATATTTCTAAGAAAAATGTCAAATATGTAGCCTGGATACCCTGACTCATTAGAGTTAAATGTGAGCAGAGGAGACAAAGTGAAGAAGTTAGTGCTAGGGAGAGAGGTGCCAGAATTTAAAGATTTGGAGAATTCTCAGTCTATGAATTTTGCAAAAAAAAAAAGGGGGGGGTGGATATGTTCCAAAATATGGACAGAAAAATCATCTGATAAATAGATTGTGCATGTGAACCATCTCAGGAGAAGAGAGGAATAAGGATGAGATGATATCAGCAGAAACACTGCCAGGTCAGACCAAAGGGAACAGCACAGGGCCATAGAACCAACTGGCCGCGAATACACTTTATCCTTCAAGAAAAGAGAAGAATGACTCAGAGATCATCAAGGCTTCCTCTCCCATCATGGAGCCAGGAGCTGTCTCTTCCTCAGTTTTGACCAGCCAAGCTCCGTTGCCCAGTGGCTCAGGGGCAGTTTACTCCAAAGAGCTGTATGGATGGGCCTCTGTCCAGAGCTGAAGAGGTAGGGCAGAAGCTACTGCAGCTGGGTTATGCTCCCACCCCAAAGGCTCTGGAGGACAGAACATCAAAACTAAGAGGGTTATTCTCCAACCTTAACATCGAATGTAATTTGCCTTGCTAAGTTTTATTTGTATTTCCTGAGACCTGTCACCCTTTTCTCCTTTCCAATTTCTCCCTTTAGGAACAAGAATGTCTATTGTATGCCTCTCTATCCACCGTTGTTTTTTTCCTGATGGTCCAACTCTCACACCTGTACATGACTACTGGAAAAACCATAGCTTTGACTAGATGGACCTCTGTCAGCAAAGCAATGTCTCTGCTTTGTAATACACTGTCTAGGTTTGTCATAGCTTTCCTCCCAAGGAACAAATGTCTTTTAATCTCATGACTGCAGTTACCATCTGCAGTGATTTTGGAGCCAAGAAAATAAAATCTGTCACTGGTAACACTTTTTTCCCTTTTATTTGCCATAAATTGATTGGACCGAATGCCATGATCTTAGTTTTTTGAATGTTGAATTTCAAGCCAGCATTCTCACTCTCCTCCTTCATCATCAAGAAGCTCTTTAGTTTCTCACTTTCTGTGATCAGACTGGTATCATCTGCATATCTGAGGTGGTTGATATTGGCAATATTGATTCCAGCTTGTGATTCCTTCTATTCTTCTAGGATTTCACATGATATACTCTACATAGAAGTTAAATAAGCAGGGTGATAATATACAGCCTTGTTGTATGCCTTTCACAGTTTTGAACCAATGGATTGTTCCATGTCTGGTTCTAACTGTTGTTTCTTGACACACATACAGGTTTCTCAGGAGGCAGGTAAGTTGGTTTGGTACTTCCATCTCTTTAGGAATTTTCCACAGTTTGTTGTGATCCACACAGTCAAAGGCTTTAGTGTAGTCAGTGAAGTAGAAGTAGATATATTCCTGGAACTCTGCTTTCTCCATGATCCAACGAATGTTGACAATTTGATCTCTGGTTCTTCTGCCTCTTAGAAACCCGGCTTGCACATCTGGAATTTTCTCAATTTACATATGGCTGAAGCCTAGCTTGAAGGATTTTGAGCATAACCTTACTACTTACTACCACTTGAAATGAGCATAATGCTATGATAGTTTAGGCTCTTATGAGGTCATTGCTTTTTCACTGGGACCTGTTGTACATAAGAACCTGTGTGTGCCCTCTAGAGTGGAGGTTCTGTTTCCCCCAGTCCTATGGAATCACTGCAATCAAACCCCACTGGCCTTTAAAGCCAGATGCTCAGGGAGTTCCTCCTCCTGATGACAGACCCCTAAGCTGGGGACCCCCGTGTAGGCGCTCATAACTTTCACTTCTGTGTAATAAGTTCTGTGATATAATTATTTTCCAGGTTGTGGGTCACCCACCCAGTAGGTATGGGATTTGATTTTATCACTATTGCACCCCTCCTACTGTCTCATTGTGGCTTTTGCTTTGCACTTGGATGTAGGGTATCTATTTGTATGTTCCAAAATTTGTTTTCAATGGCTGTTCAGCAGTTAGTTGTGATTTTGGTGCTTTTGCAAGAGCTTATGTCTTTCTACCAAGTCATCTTGTCTCTGCCTCCTTTTTCTTTTTCCTTTGTCCTTAATCTTATTTCACTTGCTCATAGAGTGCTGAGGGCAGAGGTCTTGCACCCTACACTTCAGACCTAGTGTGAAAATGTTTTGCTGACATCTCTGCTGAGTGTGTAGAAGTATTGAATAATACAGCATTGCTTATTTAAAACTTGTTAACAGAGCATACCTTAAAAGTTCTCCATACAAGAAAAAAAAAAAAAAACTATAAGTATGCTGACAGGTGTTAGCTAGACCTACTGTAGTGACGACCTACATCATTTTACAATGTATAAAATATCAAATCATTATGTTGTACCCCCTGAAACTAATATAATGCTACACATCACTTATATCTTAATAAAAAATATTTTGAATTGGGTATGGTGGAGAAGGAGCTGGAAAAACACATATGGAGATGAAATCTCAAATGTCTGGGTTGAGATAAGCAAGTATCTAAATCAATTACACATTTTTGTTTCCTAAATTAAAAAAAAAAAAATTGTCTGCCCAGAAATGATATGGACCTAACAGAAGCAGAAGATATTAAGAAGAGATGGCAAGAATACACAGTAGAACTGTACAAAAAAGATCTTCACAACCCAGATAATCATGATGGTGTGATCACTGACCTAGAGCCAGACATCCTGGAATGTGAAGTCAAGAGGGCCTTAGAAAGCATCACTACAAACAAAGCTGGTGGAGGTGATGGAATTCCTTTGAACTATTCCAAATCCTGAAAGATGATGCTGTCAAAGTGCTGCACTCAATATGCCAGCAATTTGGAAAACTCAGTAGTGGCCACAGGACTGGAAAAGGTCAGTTTTCATTCCAATCCCAAAGAAAGGCAATGCCAAAGAATGCTCAAACTACCGCACAATTGCACTCATCTCACACGCGAGTAAAGTAATGCTCAAAATTCTCCAAGCCAGGCTTCAGCAATATGTGAACCATGAACTTCCCGATGTTCAAGCTGGTTTTAAAAAAGGCAGAGGAACCAGAGATCAAATTGCCAACATCCACTGGATCATAGAAAAAGCAAGAGAGTTCCAGAAAAACATGTATTTCTGCTTTATTGACTATGCCAAAGCCTTTGACTGTGTGGATCACAATAAACTGTGGAAAATTTTGAAAGACATGGGAATACCAGACCACCTGACCTGCCTCTTGAGAAATTTGTATGCAGGTCAGGAAGCGACAGTTAGAACTGGACATGAAACAACAGACTTTTTCCAAATAGGAAAAGGAGTTCGTCAAGGCTGTATATTGTCACCCTGTTTATTTAACTTATATGCAGAGTACATCATGAGAAACACTGGACTGGAAGAAACACAAAATGGAATCAAGATTGCTGGGAGAAATATCAATCACCTCAGATATGCAGATGACACCACCCTTATGGCAGAAAGTGAAGAGGAACTAAAAAGCCTCTTGATGAAAGTGAAAGTGGAGAGTGAAAAAGTTGGCTTAAAACTCAACATTCAGAAAACGAAGATCATGGCATCCGGTCCCATCACTTCATGGGAAATAGATGGGGAAACAATGGAAACAGTGTCAGACTTTATTTTTCTGGGCTCCAAAATCACTGAAGATGGTGATTGCAGCCATGAAATTAAAAGACGCTTACTCCTTGGAAGGAAAGTTATGACCAACCTAGATAGCATATTCAAAAGCAGAGACATTACTTTGCCAACAAAGGTTCCTCTAGTCAAGGCTATGGTTTTTCCTGTGGTCACGTATGGTTGTGAGAATTGGACTGTGAAGAAAGCTGAGCGCCGAAGAATTGATGCTTTTGAACTGTGGTGTTGGAGAAGACTTTTGAGAGTCCCTTGGACTGCAAGGAGTTCCAACCAGTCCATTCTGAAGGAGATCAGCCCTGGGATTTCTTTGGAAGGAATGATGCTAAAGCTGAAACTCCAGTACTTTGGCCACCTGATGCAAAGAGTTGACTCATTGGAAAAGACTCTGATGCTGGGAGGGATTGGGGACAAGAGGAGAAGGGGACGACAGAGGATGAGATGGCTGGATGGCATTGCTGACTCGATGGACGTGAGTCTCAGTGAACTCCAGGAGTTGGTGATGGACAGGGAGGCCTGGCGTGCTGCAATTCATGGGGTCGCAAAGAGTCGGACACAACTGAGCGACTGATCTGATCTGAAAGATGGCAGTGTTCAGATAAAAATAACTACTGCTGGATTAGTTCTGGGCACACTACAGGAACAAACATGTTTTATCTATTCATTCAATTTCTTGATTGCTCTACAACACAATGAAGTTACATTTCCAGATTCATAGATTGTAACTAAAATGACTAGTGGGAGGAAAATTGAAAGTTTTAATAACACCTGTTGATCCCTTACAGTGAAGCAATGACTCTGTCACATTTTAGCAAGTAAATGTAGTAGCACACATTGCCCCAGCTCTTAAGTAATTTAGTTTCCAGAAGAGAATTTCAAATAAGCTTCTGAGTTTCTATGAAAATTTTAATAAAACCATATAAAATAAAGAGATTTTTGTTATCCTGATCAAACACAAACTAGTCTTTGCTCATCTATATGCATATTTAGCAAACAGAGCAAATGTAAATCTTTGCAAGTTCCATTCAGTCTATAAATTTCTTACTGAAGAAAAGAAGATCTAACTTGCCAAATGTACTGTCCACCTGGTACACAACACTGAAAGGGGTATGATTTGTTTTTCTGTGATATAAAGGTTTTCATAATGAAAATTCCAATCACTTTTAGTTTCCTCAAAATGTGCAGAAGCATTTAACAAGATTTTTTTTTTTTTTTTACTTCACATCGTGGAAAGATATTGCTTCCTTAAACAAGTCTACAGGATGGTTGTAGTCTTTGCTGGAGATATATTTATCTCAGAGATACATAGTATTTCAACATAGAAGATATGTTGAAATATTCACAGTGCAGTGTGTGTGTGTTCAGTCATGGCTGACTCTTTGCGACCCCGTGGATGGTAGCCCACCAGGCTCCTCTGGCCATGGAATTCCTCAAGCAAGAATATTGAAGTGGGTCGCCATTTCCTCCTCCAGGGTATCTTCTTGACCCAGGGATCAGATCAGGGTCTCCTGCATTGGCAAGCAGATTCTTTTACCACCGAACCACCTGGGAAGCCCACGCTAAAATATTTACCTAATGTAAAATCTTATTTTTTAAAAGGCTGGACAAGAAGAAAATACTTCTCCAATGTTGAAATTCATGGAGGATAAGAATAGAGAAAAGAAAGCTCGCAATGAAATGGAAATTTATATGCTGCTTTTCCAAAGCAATCTGATGATCTGTGAAGAGGCCTTCAGAATTCCAGAAGAGGATGTACTGACTACGCCTTGGGAGTTCTATGATTTGCATAGGTTGTGACAACAATTCATACACTGAAAAAATGACTCATACTTTTGGAAATAAAGACTGCTTTGGAACTCAAAAAATGTAACCAGCAATGGGTAAGCAAGTTAGGAAGGACTTCCTCAGTTCCTTTTTTAAAACGGCAACTTATATGAAATTCAAATTAGATTTCACCAACTAAGATTACTTCTATGCTTTAAGCCATGTTCCCTGAAAAATAAATATTTAACATCCAGTGTGCTTCGGAGTGCATAAAAATGATGGGCATTTGAGACATGGATAGCCTATGTGATGAATTTAAATATTCAAAAGAGCTGACTGACAGAGAGGTGGCCTATCAGACCAAGCCTGTAGCATCAAAGTGATTGAACATGTTTGGAGAGCTGCAAAATATTAATAGTTTTTCCAAGCCTGAAAACCTGCTTTATCTAGTAAAGAAAACCCTTAGTATCCTATGCTCGACTGCTTTTGTCAAGATACTTAGCATAATGCCATTACAATGAACTGATACAATTCAGTAAATCTGGGCTTGTTAAAACAAAGCTTCAAGTCAAAATGAATTTTACATTTGATTCTATTCCACTTTGCTACCACTTAAAAGAAGGATACCTTAAAGGCTGCAAGCAGTTCAGAAAAGTATAACTGGAGAATAAAACAAAAAATATGTGTGACTGTATTGTGGCACTGAAAGAAGCATGTCAGTGTTATTTTCATTAAATATGAGGGTATCTTTAGTTATTCCCGTTACATTTTTATTCTTTCTCCTTTCTAAAAATCTTACATTTATGTATTTTAAGAAAAAAGAAGATAGCCATGCAAAACTTAAATATCTAGTACAGGGCTTTTAAAAAGAGGTAAAGTAAATTGCTTGGAGAAGGCAATGGCACCCCACTCCAGTACTCTTGCCTGGAAAATCCCATGGACGGAGGAGCCTGGTAGGCTGCAGTCCATGGGGTCGCGAAGAATCGGACACGACTGAGCGACTTCACTTTCACTTTTCACTTTTCTTGCATTGGAGAAGGAAATGGCAACCCACTCCAGTATTCTTGCCTGGAGAATCCCAGGGATGGCGGAGCCTGGTGGGCTGCCCTCTATGGGGTCTCACAGAGTCGGACACGACTGAAGTGATTTAGCAGCAGCAGCAGCAGCAAAGTAAATTGCTGTATTATAGAATACATTATATTCTCATTATAAAGTATTGTTTTTGTTCATATATTGTTACTTTTAATTGGTTTTTCTATAAACTACTACTGATCAGCAATTAGTTCTATTGCTGTTTCACTTAAATAATAGCAATTTATATAACAACCTGGAGAAGGAAATGGCAATCCACCCCGGTACTCTTGCCTGGAAAATCCCATGGACAGAGAAGCCTGATAAGCTACAGTCCATGGGGTTGCAAAGAGTCAGACACAACTGAGCGACTTCACTTCACTTATATAACAAAAGTACACAATATAGAATAATATCAAATTTGAAATAAATACTGATTTTTTCTAAATATTTATGTGAAAATAATAATATATATAGTTGCTTGTTACATGTTAAATGATTATATTTCCTTTTTTGTGTGTGTCTACACACAGTCTGATATATCTGTATTTTAATTGTCTGAGAAGTTACTCCCCTATGTATGCCTCCCCTTGGTATTCAAGCTGCATATAAGCCTGCCCAGGAGTTCATCATTTATTTGACCCAAAAGGAAAAGGGGTGAAGGTGGACAGACATCCTCTTCTGAAATCAGGAATATCCTCCAGTTGTTCCCAGTCTCATCCAGACCTACTTGATCTCAAAACAATACTCAGGAACCCTAGGGGTGGGGATATTCTCAAGGTAAAATTTTAAACTTTATGTTGGAGCCCCTACAATGCAAGAGAAAGGAGTGGCCTGAAAGATGACAATGATGACTAAACACCATTTTAAACCAAGCATATGTGAGACAATCCAAAGTGAATAATCTAGATTAACTGATCAAATTAGGTACACTGTAATTTCTTCTTTTCAAATTTCCTACTACTAGGTATAATTTTTGTTAGTAAATAATATCAACAGTGATACAGAAGGAGTACAAACTTAAAACTGTCTTAGTTTTTTAAAATCTTATGAGTAAATTAAAACCATATTTGTTGACATCAGTTGCTTTGCAATGTGGCTTGGAACCTAAACTTCATTTTCTTACGTATTGCCTTAGATTAACAAAGTTTTAAAGACACTAACCAGTTTTGTGCTGGTGTCCATCATCAACACTTCCAAACGCTTCTGGAAGTGGCTTGCAGTTAGGAGGCGCAAACCCCATCGAACAATGGCAATGGTTTAAATTATTGCATACCTGGAATAATTAGAAAATAGAACAATTTTTATGTACAAAGTTGGTTTTCCGTAGAGACCAATAAATATTCTATACTTACTGAGCAGAGAATTTATCTTAAATATATAAATTCAACAAATTGTCACAAATTTTACCTTGAAATTTCCTATATTGTAGAAAGTATATTGGCTTCTGTTGCCAAATCATTTTTAAAAATTCTTTCAACTCTCCACACAACCAGACCAAGATATTATCAGTCATCAATAACATGCCACTAATTATCATTTACTTCCTAACTTCACAGAAAAGTCTGGACACTAAATTAATGAACAAGACACTTCTAATGACCTTATTTACCAGTTCCTGCCTTTTCTCTGTAAAAATAAGATCATTTTGGTTAAATGGTAAACACAGTACCTATAGCATATCCAGCCCACATATTTACCAATCATTTTATATGTCCAGAATCATCTTAAATGTTTCTACATCTTCTCTAATAAACAGTTTGGCAATATTTCTCAAGAAAGTAAGATTGAAGCTGTAAGTTATAGACTGTTAAATCATACCAAGCAGCATGAAGATGATAAAAAATTACTCAGAAGGTTTCTTTAAATCTCCAAACTCTTGACTAAATTGTTCAAAGCATGTTACTTAAAATCACTGAAATTACTTAAATTACTTTAAAAACTGAAATTACTTACTCCTTTTGAATTACAATGAACAGCATTACTGCATATTGTAGTATTGATTTGGTATTTAACCTCTACACAGGAAAAGTTCAAACAATACTAAAACAAAGCAAAGAAATTGAAAAACAAATTCAGTCAAACTATCAAACTAGACTGTGCATATAGATAATACATGAGAAAAAAATCAAGGACTCATATTACCAACAATTGTCATAAAAATTCAAAACATAAAGTTATAATTGTCACAGCATTGAAATAAATATGAAATAAACTATGTGCCTTCATACTGTAAAAGTATAGTCATGTAAGAAGTTGAAAGTTTCATTTTCTTGCCATCTAGCACCAGAAGTCCTCTTAGAAAGAAAAACATCCAGAAAAATAATCTGGTTAGTCCTTTGAGTTTAATCATTATGTGAGGAGCATTTAAAAAAATACCCTTGGCTGTACCTGACACCATTATATCAAGATCTCGGTGGGCAGAGTTTAGACGATTACCATGAGCAGTTAGGGCTGAGAAATTTCACATGGGAGGTTGAGATAATAAAATCACGGGTATGAGGAGCAAATGAAGCATGTTACTATTCCATGTGGAGGAAAAAATGAGGAGAAAAGCAAAGCACAGATAACAGGAAACTATATGAGGTAATAGAATGATGAGAGACTCTCATGAGAGAGATGGCTAAATGGCCTTCTAAGAAAAGGAATGTTTAATGTGTACGTTTATATTGCCCTAATTCATGACATTAAATTATGTGACCTTTTCCAATACTCAGAATTTTTCAATAAAATCAATAGTTTACAAAAGAGTTTTGTTCTTCGCTGAGTTTTGCTTTTGGATCATAATAACAGGGTAGACAGAAAGAGGGGGATCAGAACTCAGAAACAGAGATTGGAGCTAATGTCATTTAGATTTCAAGAGGAGAGAGACCTCAGATCTTGTATGTGTCTGTATGTTTTCTTTCTTTTTTTTTTTTTTAAATTTTACACTATTGTATTGGTTTTGCCATATATCAACATGAATCCGCCACAGGTATACACGTGTTCCCCATCCTGAACCCTCCTCCCTCCTCCCTCCCCGTACCATCCCTCTGGGTCATCCCAGTGCACCAGCCCCAAGCATCCAGTATCGTGCATTGAACCTGGACTGGCGACTCGTTTCATACATGATATTATACATGTTTCAATGCCATTCTCCCAAATCATCCCACCTTCGCCCTCTCCCACAGAGTCCAAAAGACTGTTCTATACATCAGTGTCTCTTAAATGTTTTATTATTTTTTTAATTTTATTTTATTTTTAAACTTTACAGTATTGTATTGGTTTTGCCAAATATCGAAACGAATCCGCCACAGGTATACATGTGTTCCCCATCCTGAACCCTCCTCCCTCCTCCCTCCCCATACCAACCCTCTGGGTCATCCCAGTGCACCAGCCCCAAGCATCCAGTATCATGCATCGAACCTGGACTGGCGACTCGTTTCATACATGATAGTATACATGTTTCAATGCCATTCTCCCAAATCTTCCCACCCTCTCCCTCTCCCACAGAGTCCATAAGACTATTCTACACATCAGTGTCTCTTTTGCTGTCTCGTATACAGGGTTATTGTTACCATATTTCTAAATTCCATATATGTGCATTAGTATACTGTATTGGTGTTTTTCTTTCTGGCTTACTTCACTCTATATAATAGGCTCCAGTTTCATCCACCTCATTAGAACTGATTCAAATGTATTCTTGTTAATGGCTGAGTAATACTCCATTGTGTATATGTGCCACAGCTTTCTTTATCCATTCATCTGCTGATGGACATCTAGGTTGCTTCCATGTCCTGGCTATTATAAACAGTGCTGCGATGAACATTGGGGTACTCATGTCTCTTTCAATTCTGGTTTCCTCAGTGTGTATGCCCAGCAGTGGGATTGCTGGATCATAAGGCAGTTCTATTTCCAGTTTTTAAGGAATCTCCACACTGTTCTGCATAGTGGCTGCACTAGTTTGCATTCCCACCAACAGTGTAAGAGGGTTCCCTTTTCTCCACACCCTCTCCAGCATTTATTATTTGTAGACTTTCGGATAACAGCCATTCTGACTGGTGTGAAATGGTACCTCATAGTGGTTTTGATTTGCATTTCTCTGATAATGAGTGATGTTGAGCATCTTTTCAGGTGTTTGTTTGCTATCTGTATGTCTTCTTTGGAGAAATGTCTATTTAGTTCTTTGGCCCATTTTTTGACTGGGTCATTTATTTTTCTGGAATTGAGCTGTAGGAGTTGCTTGTATATTTTTGAGATTAGTTGTTTGTCAGTTGCTTCATTTGCTATTATTTTCTCCCATTCTGAAGGCTGTCTTTTCACCTTGCTTATAGTTTCCTTTGTTGTGCAGAAGCTTTTAAGTTTAATTAGGTCCCATTTGTTTATTTTTGCTTTTATTTCCAATATTCTGGGAGGTGGGTCATAGAGGATCCTGCTGTGATGTATGTCGGAGAGTGTTTTGCCTATGTTCTCCTCTAGGAGTTTTATAGTTTCTGGTCTTACATTTAGATCTTTAATCCATTTTGAGTTTATTTTTGTGTCTGGTGTTAGACAATGGCACCCCACTCCAGAACTCTTGCCTGGAAAATCCCATGGATAGAGGAGCCTGGTGGGCTGCAGTCCGTGGGGTTGCTAAGAGTCAGACACGACTCAGCGACTTCACTTTCACTTTTCACTTTCATGCATTGGAGAAGGAAATGGCAACCCATCCAGTGTTCTTGCCTGGAGAATCCCAGGGACAGAGGAGCCTGGTGGGCTGCCGTCTCTGGGGGCGCACAGAGTCGGACACGACTGAAGTGACTTAGCAGTAGCAGCATGGTGTTAGAAAGTGTTCTAGTTTAATTCTTTTACAAGTAGTTGACCAGTTTTCCCAGCACCACTTGTTAAAGAGATTGTCTTTAATCCATTGTATATTCTGGCCTCCTTTGTCAAAGATAAGGTATCCATAGGTGTGTGGATTTATCTCTGGGCTTTCTATTTTGTTCCATTGATCTATATTTCTGTCTTTGTGCCAGTACCATACTGTCTTGATGACTGTGGCTTTGTAGTAGAGCCTGAAGTCAGGCAGGTTGATTCCTCCAGTTCCATTCTTCTTTCTCAAGATTGCTTTGGCTATTCAAGGTTTTTTGTATTTCCATACAAATTGTGAAATTATTTGTTCTAGCTCTGTGAAGAATACTGTTGGTAGCTTGATAGGGATTGCATTGAATCTATAAATTGCTTTGGGTAGTATACTCATTTTCACTATATTGATTCTTCCAATCCATGAACATGGTATATTTCTCCATCTATTAGTGTCCTCTTTGATTTCTTCAAATAAGCAAGATGTGACAGATACTATGATATTATCAAAAAGTATTATATAAAAGTAAATTTGAATTTACTAGAGACTAGAGGCTAGAGACTCTCTTTCAAAAATATGTACATTAATTTTCCAGTGTAGCTCTTAGAATTAATAATTTCTAGGATAAATTAGAATCTTAAACTGTTGTTGGATATATTGTTTATAGAACTTTCTGAAAACATTCTATAATTATAGAATTATATTATTGTTATAGATATAAAACAATTATATTATTGTTAATACTGTTTGCTTATTCTTATGTATAACATACATGATAACTGTATTGTACTATAGCAGAATATAATATTGTACTAATATTATTCAATTAAAACATTCATCTACCAATCAGAAAAAAAATCAAGAGTTGATCATAATAAGTTAAAAATTAATATAAATTTAGATATTCTACAGAAACAATCAATACAATTAAAGAAAGTTTTTCCAAAAACAATCCATCAGTTCAGTTCAGTTCAGTTGCTCAGTCATGTCCAATTCTTTGCAACCCCATGAATTGCAGCACGCCAGGCCTCCCTGTCCATCACCAATTCCTGGAGTTCACTCAGACTCATGTCCATCAAGTCGGTGATGCAATCCAGCCATCTCATCCTTTGTGGTCCCCTTCTCCTCCTGCACCCGATCCCTCCCAGCATCAGAGTCTTTTCCAATGAGTCAACTCTTCGCATGAGGTGGCCAAAGTACTAGAGTTTCACCTTTAGCATCATTCCTTCCAATGAACACCCAGGACTGATCTCCTTTAGAATGGACTGGTTGGATCTCCTTGCAGTCCAAGGGACTCTTAAGAGTTCTGCAACATCACAGTTCAAAAGCATCAATTCTTCGGCACTCAGCTTTCTTCACAGTTCAACTCTCACATCCACACATGACGACTGGAAAAACCAGAGCCTTGACTAGACAGACCTTTGTTGGCAAAGTAATGTTTCTGCTTTTCAATATGCCATCTAGGTTGGTCATAACTTTCCTTCCAAGGAGTAAGCGTCTTTTAATTTCATGGCTGCAGTTACCATCAGCAGTGATTTTGGAACCCCCAAAAATAAAGTCTGACACTGTTTCCACTGTTTCCCCATCTATTTCCTAAGAAGTGATGGGACAGGATGCCATGATCTTAGTTATCTGAATGTTGAGCTTTAAGCCAACTTTTTCACTCTCCTCTTTCACCTTCACCAAGAGGCTCTTTAGTTCCTCTTCACTTTCTGCCATAAGGGTGGTGTCATCTGCATATCTGAGGTTATTGATATTTCTCCCAACAATCTTGATTCCAGCTTGTGCTTCTTCCAGCCCAGCACTTCTCATGATGTACTCTGAATATAAGTTAAATAAGCAGGATGACAGTATGCAGCCTTGATGTACTCCTATTCCTATTTGGAACCAGTCTGTTGTTCCATGTCCAGTTCTAACTGTTGCTTCCTGACCTGCATACAGGTTTCTCTAGAAGCAGGTCAGGTGGTCTGGTATTTCCATCTCCTTCAGAATTTTCCACAGTTTATTGTGATCCACACAGTCAAAGGCTTTGGCATAGTCAATAAAGCAGAAATAAATGTTTTTCTGGAACTCTCTTGCTTTTTCGATGATCTAGCAGATGTTGGCAATTTTATCTCTGGTTCCTCTGCCTTGGACTCCCTTAGAAGAAATGGAGTAGCCATCATGGTCAACAAAAGAGTCCAAAATGCAGTACTTGGGTGCAATCTCTAAAACAACAGAATGATCTCTGTTCGTTTCCAAGGCAAACCATTCAATATCACAGTAATCCAAGTCTATGCCCCAACCAGTAACGCTGAAGAAGCTGAAGTTGAACAGTTCTATGAAGACCTACAAGACCTTTTACAGCTAACACCCAAAAAATATGTCCTTTTTATATTGGAATGCAAAAGTAGGAAGTCAAGAAACACCTGGGGTAACAGGCAAATTTGGCCTTGGAATACTGAATGAAGCAGACTAATAGAGTTTTGCCAAGAGAATGCACTGGTCATAGCAAACACCCTCTTCCTACAACACAAGAGAAGACTCTACACATGGACATCACCAGATGGTCAACACCAAAATCAGATTGATTATATTCTTTGCAGTCAAAGATGGAGAAGCTAGCTCTATACAATCAGCAAAAACAAGACCGGGAGCTGACTGTGGCTCAGATCATGAACTCCTTATTGTCGAATTCAGACTTAAATTGAAGAAAGTAGGGAAAACCACTAGACCATTCAGGCATGACCTAAATCAAATCCCTTATGATTATACAGTGGAAGTAGAAATAGATTTAAGGGACTATATCTGATAGAATGCCTGGTGAACTATGGACAGAGGTTTGTGACATTGTACAGGAGACAGGGATCAAGACCATCCCCATGGAAAAGAAATGCAAAAAAGCAAAATGGCTGTCTGGGGAGACCTTACAAATAGCTGTGAAAAGAAGAGAAGTGAAAAGCAAAGAAGAAAAGGAAAGATATAAGCATCTGAATACAGAGATCCAAAGAATAGCAAGGAGAGATAAGAAAGCCTTCCTCGGGGATCAATGCAAAGAAATAGAGGAAAACAACAGAATGGGAAAGACTAGAGATCTCTTCAAGAAAATCAGAGATACCAAGGGAACATTTCATGCAAAGATGGGCTCGATAAAGGACAGAAATGGTATGGACCTAACAGAAGCAGAAGATATTAAGAAGAGATGGCAAGAATACACAGAAGAACTGTACAAAAAAGATCTTCATGACCAAGATAATCACAATGGTATGTTCACTCACTTAGAGCCAGACATCCTGGAATGTGAAGTCCAGTGGGCCTTAGGAAGCATCACTACGAACAAAGCTAGTGGAGGTGATGGAATTCCAGTTGAGCTGTTTCAAATCCTGAAAGATGATGCTGTGAAAGTGCTGCACTCAATATGCCAGCAAATTTGGAAAACTCAGCAGTGGCCACAGGACTGGAAAAGGTCAGTTTTCATTCCAATCCCAAAGAAAGACAATGCCAATGAATGCTCGAACTACCGCACAGTTGCACTCATCTCACACGCTAATTAAGTAATGCTCAAAATTCTCCAAGCCAGGCTTCAGCAATACATGAACAGTGAACTTCTAGATGTTCAAGCTAGTTTTAGAAAAGGCAGAGGAACCAGAGATCAAACAATCCATACGACAAAAATTTTGTTCAAATAATATGTTACTCGATCCAAACTAGTATTCACAAGAGATCTTCAAATGCTAGTTAAAAATTTACTCCCTACAGTGCATGCAAAAACACTTGATTATACATTGCACAACATAAAAAATGATCTGTATAAAATTTACTTAAAAGTAATGTTGCTGTTTAAAAGAGATATCAGTTCAGTTCAGTTCAGTTGCTCAGTCATGTCCAACTCTTTGCGACCCCATGAATCTCAGCACGCCAGGCCTCCCTGTCCATCACCAACTCCCGCAGTTCACTCAGACTCACGTCTATCGAGTCAGTGATGCCATCCAGCCATCTCATCCTCTGTCATCCCCTTCTCCTCCTGCCCCCAATCCCTCCCAGCATCAGAGTCTTTTCCAATGAGTCAACTCTTTGCATGAGGTGGCCAAAGTACTGGAGTTTCAGCTTTAGCATCTTTCCTTCCAAAGAAATCCCAGGGCTGATCTCCTTCAGAATGGACTGGTTGGATCTCCTTGCAGTCCAAGGGACTCTCAAGAGTCTTCTCCAACACCAGATCATTAAAAACAAATATTGGTTCAATTTTGCTTAATAAACCTGTTAAAATTGTCCACAACTTGTAGAGACAATGGGAGAACTACACTCACCCCAAAGTCATTTTTGAACACTCATTAAAGGAAACACAAAGATTAATTATTTAAATGAATGCATTTTCCATAACTTGCTAGTGACTACTGATAAGAGCCTAGATTTTGGAAGTTACATGATAACACAGATTTTGTCTGGCAAATATATAAATGAGTTTTGTCTGACTGAAAAGATAATCCCCAAATTATGGTTTTACTGCTCTATAGCACATTAGCAGATTTTACTTTAAACCTAGCAGTTGTATTTCAACAGTCTTTTGCCCAATGGCTCTAAATATGTAGTCCTTCAAACACTCTTTGAACTTGTTCCTTCATTAGTGTGTTTGATAGGTGCTCAAATTTGTATTTGTATAAAAGCTATGTTTTTAATATTTCTGAAAGTCCTCAAGCCCCCAGTGAACTACCTAAGTAGTTTGCCATAGTCAAATTTCTTTGCCCAACAAAAGTTCCCTTTAAGCTATTTAAGTATGGACATGTATTTTCTTATATGCACATGCCTTGTAGGGTAATTTACAAGTGGCATCAAAGATTTACTTTGGCTCACTCTCCATTTCTCTTGAGTTTTGTTTTCCTTCTCAGTTTGGTTTTGAGTTGTTTTGATACCATTTCTGATTCTTAACCAGTCAGTAAGTCTGCCCATGATATATGCTGTGCTGTGCTTAGTTGCTCAGTCCTGTCTGACGCTTTGTGATCCCATGGACTGTAGCCCTCCAAGCTCCTCTGTCCATGGGGATTCTCCAGGCAAGAATACTGGAGTGCATTGCCATGCCCTCCTCCAGGGGATCTTCCCATCCCAGGGATCGAACCCAGGTCTCCTGCATTGCAGATGAATTCTTTACCAGCTGAGCTACCAAGGAAGCCCACCCATGATATATACATGTATATATATATATATTTGTGAATATATAAATACTTGAATATTTGTGAATATATAAATATATATGTGAATGTTTGCATATATGCATATGCATGTGTATACACATACAATTTTACTTATTTTACATATTACAGAATGGCTATACCTTTGGGTTATATAAATTGTTTATTTTTACCACTTAAAAAGAAAATGAGTGTGACTTTAAGGAACCGTATAATGTGTGTATAAGTTTTTAGGCTGCTAACTAGCTTCTGTATGAGAGGTAGTAATTAATTATCTACCTCTCACTTCTTTCTGAAATATGCCTTAACTGGGTTAAAATTATAATTATACAGTTGGGACATATTAGTAGCAATAATGGCAGAAGACAACCATCTCAGGGTAATGGGTTGTGTAATTGCTTTTCAAAAGACAAACTAGCTTTATCTTAATGTTATATCTGATTATTTCAGAATATAAAAGAAGATAGTCAAAGTCAAGATTTAAATGAATACAGAATATTATATTTTGTGCAAAGTAACCTTTATTTTGTTTATAATATGTGTAATCAAAAAAATAATGAGTCTGAAAAATTTTAGTAACAACTGTTCAGTTTTGGTGGGATCAATCATAAGATAATTTTAGAATGTGCCTGTGAATACTGTAGAGCCTGACAGAGGATGAGATGGTTGGATGGCATCACCAACTCAATGGACATGGGTTTGGGTAGACTCCAGCAGCTGGTGTCTACCAGGGAAGCCTGGCATGCTGCGGTTCATGGGGTCACAAAGAGTTGGACACGATTGAACGACTGAACTGAACTGAATACTGTATTGAAGTAAAATTAGAATTTGGATTTTTAAGAATTGTATACTTAGAAATTGGTTGTGAAGTATTTTATTTGCTCTTAATAGAGGTCGTCGTCGTCGTGAAGTCACTCAGTCATGTCCGACTCTTTGTGACCCTATGGAGTGTAGCCCACCAGGCTCCTCCATCCATGGAATTTTCTAGGAATAGAAGTAGTACAATTTTTCTTTATTTCTGTAATTCACCTAAATGGGAGAGATTCAGTAGTTCATCAAAATGATTTTCTGGCTTTGTATCATGTAAATGGTTATTTTTAAAACTTCCACATATTTTTAAAAGAGCTAAAGTTCTGTATAATTTTACTACATTCACCTATTGATATGGGAGCTCTTTCATTGTCACTTTGGTTAACAGGGAGCTAAGCAAATTTTGCTATATACCAAAAATCCTTTTTAATTAAGTGACCATACCACCTTGGGCAACTGTGGTGGTTTTTATCTTACCAGTTCTGAGTCTAAAGTCAAAAAAATTTGGGGGTAATTTTTTAATACCTAAAACTATTTTTGAAATTTCTGAGATTGCAAACAGAAAGTAACAGATTTGACCTCCTATCTCATAAATAGAAGAATGCTAGAAATACTTAAATTTGTTTGGTATTCTCCATTATTTATTTATTTTTGTAAGATACTAAATTTTTAATGCAAATGCATCACACTGTAAGGGCTTTTTACAAAATAACAGAAATTATTGTTCCTAACTGCAACTGAGAAGAATTTTATATCTTTATTTTTTAATTCATTTTAAAATTTAAGTATAGCTAATTTACAATGTTGTGTTAGCTTCAGGTGTACAACAAAGTAATTCAGATGTGTATATATATATTCTTTTTCCTCTGGTGTAGGAAATGGCAACCCACTTCAGTATTCTTGTCTGGAAAATCCCATGGACAGAGGAGCCTGGTGGGATGCAGTCCATGGGGACACAAAGAGTCGAACAAGATTGAGCACACACGCAATATGATTCTTTTACAGATTCTTTTCTATTATATGTTACTGCAACACACTGACTATAGACCCCCGTGGTATACAGTAGACTGTTGTTGTATACCTATTTTATACATAGTAATGTATATCTTAACTCCAAACTCCTAATTTATGATAGTCTCCATTACTTCTCAGTTAAATAGCAATGTAGGAGCTGCATAGGATGACAGTATGGAGATTCCTTAAAAAACTAGGAATAAAACCGCCATATGACCCAACAATCCCACTCCTAGGTATATACCCTGAGGAAACCAAAATTGAAAGAGACACATGTATACCATTGTTCATTGCAGCACTATTTACAACAGCCAGAATATGGAAGCAACCTAGATGTTCATCGACAGACGAATGGATAAAGAAGTTGTGGTACATATACACAATGGAATATTACGCAGCCATAAAAAGGAACACATTTGAGTCAGTTCTAATGAGGTGGATGAACCCAGAACCTATTATACAGAGTAAAGTGAGTCAGAAAGAGAAAAATAAATACCATATTCTAACACATATATATGGAATCTAGAAAAATGGTACTGAAGAATTTATTTACAGGGCAACAATGAAGAAACAGTCATAGAGAATAGACGTATGGACATGGGGAGAGGGAAGGAGAGGATGAGATGTATGGAAAGAGTAACATGGAAACTTACATTACCATATGTAAAACAGATAGCCAATGGGAATTTGCTGTATGGCTCATGAAACTCAAACAGGGGCTCTGTATCAACGTAGAGGGGTGGGATGGGGAGGGAGGTTCAAAAGGGAAGAGATATATATATACCTATGGCTGATTCATATTGAGGTTTGACAGAAAACAGCACAATTCTGTAAGCAATCATCCTTCAATAAAAAATAAATAAATTTTTTTAAAAGAGGTGCATAGGATGAACTGTCGAAGAAATTCAGCCAGCTTTCCCTAGGTTAATTTTAAATGTTATTAATATAAGCAAAACTATTGGTCTCAGCATATATTGTATATGTTACAAGAATGAATTGAAAGCTCATAGAAAATCAAGTTCATTTCTCTCCATAATATTCTCTTATCCTTAAGAGAAACTTTGATCAAACACTTAATCAACAGTTATCACACTCCTGTGCTCCAATAAGAGATTTTGTTTTTCTCCATTTTCATACTATTGGTGACTCTAATAAATTAACCATTCAAACTTCATAAGCTTTTGATCAACTGGTAGTTTGTGCTTTCAGATACAGGATAGAAACTAAGTCTTCACTGACATGTAGAAAGGATCCTATAAGGTATTCTAAACTATTTGAATTTAAGAATTAGACTCATAGGTACAGGATATGGAACTTAAGCTGACACTGATTAGACAATTTCACTATGGTGTGAATTAGATATATCATATGGCTGAATCAGAATTTACTGGAATCCTTTATATCCAAAAATAAAATGCCATACAAAAGCAAACTGCTAACTCAAGATCCAGGGAAGTAAAAATTAATTATTCAGGGATAAATTAAATAATGAGAAAAATTAATTGTGGTTATGCTTTTCTGATGATAAATGAGAAAGCTTTTCTTTATCCTTCAGTTCAGTTCAATTCAGTTCAGTCACTCAGTCGTGTCCAACTCTTTGCGACCCCATGAATTGCAGCACACCAGGGCTCCCTGTCCATCACCAACTCCTGGAGTTCACTCAAACTCACGTCCATTGAGTCAGTGATGCCACCCAACCATCTCATCCTCTGTCATCCCCTTCTCCTGCCCCCAATCCCTCCCAGCATCAGAGTCTTTTCTAATGAGTCAACTCTTTGCATGAGGTGGCCAAAGTACTGGAGTTTCAGCTTTAGCATCATTCCTTCCAAAGAACACCCAGGACTGATCTCCTTTAGGATGGACTGGTTGAATCTCCTTGCAGTCCAAGGGACTCTCAAGAATCTTCTCCAACACCACAGTTCAAAAGCATCAATTCTTAGGTGTTCAGCTTTCTTCACAGTCCAACTCTCACATCCACACATGACTAATGGAAAAACCACAGCCTTGATGCATTTCTAATCTTCACTTCATTAGCTATATGCTTTTATAAACTGAAATGAAACATTTTAAACTAGTAACTGGCTCCACATGTCTCTTCAAATTCAGAAACAAAACTTTTACTGTTTCTTCACTTTTAATGGCAATGTAATTATTTATACTCTTGATAATGGTCCACACTTATTGTCCTGCAAGCTTCCCAGGTGGCTCAATGGTTAAAAAAAAAAAAAAAAAATCCACCTGCCAAGGCAGGAGACACAGGATACATAGATTCTATCCCTGAGTCCCTGAGTAGGGAAGCTCTCCTGGAGGAGGAAATGGAGACCCACTCCAGTATTCTTATCTGGAATACTAACCCATGGACAGAGGAGTCTGTGGGGTCACAGAAGTGTCTGATACAATTGACTGAGTACACACACAATAAGTAACTAGAAAACTAGACTTAAGTGTGCTACTGCAGAAGAGCAGAGAAGTACCTGCAGAAAGAATGAAGAGACTGGGCCAAAGTGGAAAGGATGCTCAGTTGTGAATGTGTCTGGTAGTGAAAGTAAACTCTGATGCTGTAAACAACAATATCACATGGGAACATGGAATATTAGGTCCATGAATCAAGATAAATTGGACATGGTAAGCAGGAAATGACAAGAGTACACATCAACACTTTAGAAATCAGTGAACTGAAACAGATGGGAAAGTGCAAATTTCATTGAGATGATCATTATATCTACTATTGTGGGCAAGAATCCCTTAGAAGAAATGGAGGAGCCCTCATAGTCAACAAAAGAATCTGAAATGCAGTACTTGAATGAAATCTCAAAAATGACAGAATGATCTGTTTGTTTCCAAGGAAAAACACTGAACTTCACAGTAATACAAGTCTATGTCCAGCTAATAATGCCGAAGGAAGTTGAACAGTTCTATGAAGATGTACAAGACGTCTACAACTAACATCAAAAAAAGATATCCTTTTCATTATAGCAGACTGGAATGCAAAAGGAGGAATCAAGAGATACCTTCAGTAACAGGCAAGTTTTGGCCTTGGAGTACAAAATGAAGCACAGAAAAGGCCAATACACTGGTCACAGCAAACATCCTCTTCCTACAAGAGACAAGTCTACACATGAACATCACTAAATGGTCGATACCAAAACCAGATTAATTATATTCTTTGCAGCCAAAGAAGTGAAGCTCTATACAATCAGGAAAAAACAAGACCTGGAGCTGATTGTGGCTTGGATCATGAGCTCCTTAGTGCAAAATTTAGGCTGAAATTGAAGAAAGAAGGGAAAACCACTAGGCCACTCAGGCATGACCTAAATCAAATCCATTATGATTATACAGTGGAGGTGATAAAACAGATTCAAGGTATTAGGTCTGTTAGATAGAATGCCTGAAGAACTATGGATGGAGGTTCATAACACTGTACAGGAGGCAGTGACAAAAAACATCCCCAAGAGAAAGAAATGCAAGAAGTCAAATGGTGTCTGAGGAGGCCCTACAAATAGCTGAGAAAAGAAAAGAAGCAAAAGGCAAAGAAGAAAAGGAGAGATATACTCAACTGAATGCAGACTTCCCGAGAATAACAAGGAGAGAAAAGAAAGGCTTCTTAAGTGAACAATGCAAAGAAATAGAGGAAAACAGTAGAATGGGAAAGACTAAAGATCTCTTCAAGAACATTAAGAGATATGAAAGAAACATCTCATGTAAAGATGCACACAACAAAAGACAGAAACAGCAAGGAAGTAACAGAAGCAGAAGAAATTATGAAGAGGTAGCAAGAATACATAGAAGAACTATACAAAAAAGGTCATAGTAAACTGGACAACCATGATGGTGGGTTCACTCACCTAGAGCCAGACATCCAGAAGTGTGAAGTCAAGTAGGCATTAAGAAGCATTACTACAAACAAAGCTAGTGGAGGTGATGGAATTCCACCTGAGCTATTTCAAATCCTAAAAGATGATGCTTTTAAAGCGCTGCACTCAATATGCCAGCAAATGTGGACAACTCAGCAGTGGCCACAGGTTTGGAAAAGGTCAATTTTCATTCCAATCCCAAAGAAGGGCAATACTAAAGAATGTTCAAACTACCGTACAATTCTTCTCATTTCACATGCTAGCAAGGTAATGCTCAAAATCTTTCAAGCTAGGCTTCAACAGTACGTGAATTGACAACTTCAAGATGTACAAGCTGAATTTAGGAAAGGCAGAGGAACCAGAGATCAAATTACTAACATCCACTGGATCATAGAAAAAGCAAGAGAGTTCCCGAAAAATATCTAGCTCTTCTTTAATGACTATGCCAAAACCTTTGGCTTGTGGATCACAACAAACTGTGGAAAACTCTTAAAGAAATAGGAATAACAGACAACCTTACTTGTCTCCTGAGAAATCTGTATGCAGGTCAGGAAGCAACAGTTAGAACTGGACATGGAACAACAGACTGGTTCCAAATTGGGAAAGGAGTACATCAAGGCTGTATATTGTCACCCTGCTTATTTAACTTATATGCAGAGTACATCAAGTGAAATGCCTGGCTGGATGAAGCAGAAGCTGGAACCAGGATTGCTGAGAGAAATATCATAAGCTCAGATATACAGATGACACCACCCTTATGGCAGAAAGTGAAGAAAAACTAAAGAGCCTCTTGATGAAAGTGAAAGAGGAGACGGAAAAAGTTGGCTTAAAACTCAACATTCAGCAAACTAAGATCATGTCATCCGGTCCGATCATTTCATGGCAAATAGATGGGGAAACAGTGAAAACAGTGACAGACTTTATTTTTGGCAGCTCCAAAATCACTGCAGATCATGACTGCAGCCATGAAATTAAAAGACTCTTGTTCCTTGTAAGAAAAGTTATGACCAACCTAGACAGCATATAAAAAAGCAGAGACATTACTTTGCTGACAAAGGTCCGTCTAGTCAAAGCTATGGTTTTTCCAGTAGTCATGTATGGATGTAGAGTTGGACTATAAAGAAAGCTGAGCACAAAAGAATTGACACTTTTGAACTGTGGTGTTGAAGGAGACTCTTGAGAGTCCCTTGTACTGTACGGAGACCCAACCAGTCCATCCTAAAGGAAATCAGTCATGAATACTCATTGGAAGGACTGATCCTGAAGCTGAAGCTACAGTCCTTTGGCCACCTGATGCAAAAAACTGACTCATTGGAAAAGACCCTGATGCTGAGGAAAATTGAAGGTGGGAGGAAAAGGGGATGACAGAGGATGAGATGGTTGAATAGCATCACTGACTCGATGGACATAAGTAAGCTCTGGGAGTTGGTGACTGACAGGGGAGCTTGGCATGCTGCAGTCTATAGGATCACCAAGAGTGGGACACGATTAAGTGACTGAACTGAATGAACTGTGCACTTACCATGAACGACTTTTATGATAAATGATACCTCTATAAGGCTATTTTAAAAAGCATTGGTTGGTATATTGTCAAAATCAGCATAAGTATAAAATATAATTGTTAAAACACTTAAAATTTTTACTTCTAATTACCATTTCAGGACCACATATAGTGCCATCTTCTACAAATGTTTCATCTCTGTCTTCAGGTTTTTGAACTGTGGTAAATGTGTCTCTAGGTAACTTCTCAGCATTCAGAAATGCTGATGCACATATTTCATCTTGTACATGCGTATAGATCACAGATAAATTTGGTTGTGATACTAAAGTTTTATATGGCCAGGCACAAACTAATTTTCCGCACAATGTGTGACTAAAAGCATAAAGAAGGAAAAAAAAACTCTTATTATTTACAGAAATAAAGTAGATTGCTGATACAGCTAACTTTAAAAAGTATTTTGATAATTTAAATCCAAATTTCAAATGTTTTCTCTAAGTAAATTTTAGGAGCATATCAATTCATGTATGATGTGGCTCTCTGTGTTTTGTGAGGAAATGTAGCAAGGGAAAAATGAACCATTTTTGCAATCTGACAGTCCTGATCTGTTCTATATTAGCTTCTGAAATTTGAGCAAGTGATTACAGGTGTTCCATATTTTTCATTAGTAAAATGGGACAAATGATTCTAACTACAAACATTTGATATAGATAAATATACATTTAAATACATAGTATAAATATAAGTATATATAAAGGACTTCACACAATGACTACCTAATCCCATCAATAGACATGATTTTTATGATCACTGATATAACATTATAGCTATTGGACACATGTTATCTGTAGGAAGTAGGTAGTATTGTTCAGCTCAGATCATAAAACAGAGAAAACCTGTTATAAAATGGCATCTTAGTTTGTACATGTATTCCAGAATCTTAGCAATATACAAGCTATATTCCAAACAAAATTATAATTTTCTAAATACATACCTAAACAAACAAAAACCCCTGCCACAGTTTCCATATCTATCTCCTCTTGCATTTATTTCATCAAAACAAGCAAATGGAGCACCTCTAGCCCCTAAAAGAAAAAAGAAATTGTACAGAAAAGGTTGACTGAATTATTATGACCCGAATAACCACGTTGGTATGATCACTCACTTAGAGCCAGATATCCTGTTGTGTGAATTCAAGTGGGCCTTAGGAAGCATTACCACAAACAAAGTTAATGGAGGTGATGGAATTCCAGCTGAACTATTTTAAATCCTAAAAAGATGATGCTGAGAAAGTGCTACATTCAATATGCCAGCAAATTTGGAAAACTCAGCAGTGGCCACAGGTCTGGAAAAGGTCAGTTTTCATTCCAATCCCAAAGAAAGGCAATGCCAAAGAATGCTCAAACTACCGCACAATTGTTCTCATTTCACACACTAGCAAGGTAATGCTCAAAATCCTTCAAACTAGGATTCAAAATCCTTCAAACTAGTATGTGAACCAAGAACTTTCAGATGTACAAGTTGAATTTAGAAAAGGCAGAGGAACCAGAGATCAAATTGCCAACATCCACTGTATCACAGAAAAAGCAAGAGAATTCCAGAAAAACATCTAGTTCTGCTTCATTGACTATGTTAAAGCCTTTCACTGTGTGGATCACAGCAAAATGCGGAAATTCTGAAAGAGGTGGGAATATCAGACCACCTTACCTGCCTCCTGCAAAACCTGTATACAGGTCAAGAAACAATAGTTAGAACTGGACACGGAACAACAGACTGGTTCCAAATTGGGAAAGGAGTACATCCAGGCTATATACTGTCACCCTGCTTATTTTAACTTATATGCAGAGTACATCATGCGAAATGCCAGACTGGATGAAGCAGAAGCTGGAATCAAGATTGAAGGGAGAAATATCAATAACCTCAGATATGCAGATGACACCACTCTAACAGCAGAAAGCAAATAAGAACTAAAGAGCCTCTTGATGAAGATGAAAGAGGACAGTGAAAAAGCTGGCTTAAAATTCAACATTCAAAAATCTAAGATTTTAGCATCCAGTCCCATCACTTCATGGTAAACAGATGGGGGAAAATTGGCAACAGTGCCAGACTTTATTTTCTTGGGCTCCAAAATCACTGCAGAGAGTGACTGAACTCATGAAATTAAAAGACAGTTGATCCTTGGAAGAAAAGCTATGACAACCCTACACAACATATTAAAAAAAAAAATACAGAGACATCACGTTGCCAACAAAGGTCCATATGGCCAAAGCTATGGTTCTTCTAGTAGTCATGTGTGGATGTGAGAGCTGAACCATAAAGGTTGAGCGCTGAAGAACTGATGCTTTTGAACTATTGTGCTGGAGAAGAGTCTTGAGAGTCCCTTGGACAGCTAGGAGATCAAGCCAGTCAATCCTAAAGGAAATCAACCCTGAATATTCATTGGAAGGCCTGATGCTGAAGTTGAAGCTCCAATAGTTTGACCACCTGATGCAACGAGCCAACTCACTGGAAAAGACTCTGGTGCTGGGAAAGACTAAGGGCAAGAGGAGAAGGGCGCACAGAGGATGAAATGCATCCCTGACTCAATGTACATGAGTTTAAGCTAACTCAAAAATGAAGGACAGGGAAACCTGGCGTGCTGCAGTCCATGGGGTTGCAAAGTGTTGGACATGACTGAGCAACTGAAGAGCAACAACAACACATACAAGGCAAATCTGAAGCAATTTTCAAGGTAGACGATGGGTGCCCATGGGAGTTTTTAGCACAGTTTACACGCCAACCTGAAGAGGGTGAGCTAGGATGAAGAATACATTAAAGAGAGTTGTCATAGGACCATACTATGAATTATCCCATGTGAGGAAGCATTGCTAGCCTATTAGTTTCCTGGGGCTGCTGCAACAAAGCATCAAAAACTAGGTGGCATAAAATAACAGAAATTTGTTTTCTCACAGTTCTTGAGACTAAAGTCGGAAGCTAGGATGTGGGCAGGGCTGTCCTCTCTCTGAAGTCTCTAGAGGAGAACGTTCCTTGTCTTTTCTAGCTTCTGACGTTTACTGGCAATCCCTGGAATTCCTTGGCTTATTGATGTGTCATTCCAGTCACCTGGCCATCTTCTCACTTTGTTTATAGATTGCTTCCCCTCCGTGGAATGCCTAAATTTCCCCTTTTATAAGGGCGCCAGTCTAATGACCTCACTTTCACTGGATTGTCTCTGTACAGACTCCATTTACAAATAAACCCATATTTGAGCTACTGGGGATATTAGGACTTATTGAAATAAATTTCTAGGCCCAAGATGGAGCCATTCCTGGTGGGATGCCAGGTCAGCAAACCAAAACATAGATAACTTTCACGGCCCTATAAATACTCCCCTTGACCAGAAACACAGTATATCCAGCCAGCCAAACCCAACCGCCAAGAATCTGTAATGATTTATTTGTTCTAAATAAGGTCTGATATGCAATTCCAGTCAATTGGTGGAAGCTAAATACTTTTCCTTTATTCCCTGATTGCTTTCTTTTATGCAAGCTCACAGTCCTGTTTCCTTGTTTCATAGTTCTCTGGACTCCTGAGAGGGGAGATCGTCTGCTTCATGAAGCAAAAAAATAAAATTTGCTTCAGTTCAGTTCAGTCGCTCAGTCGTGTCCGACTCTTTGTGACCCCATGAATCGCAGCACGCCAGGCCTCCCTGTCCATCACCAACTCCCGGAGTTCACTCAGACTCATGTCCATCGAGTCAGTGATGCCATCCAGCCATCTCATCCTCTGTCGCCCCCTTCTCCTCCTGCCCCCAATCCCTCCAAGCATCAGAGTCTTTTCCAATGAGTCAACTCTTTGCATGAGGTGGCCAAAGTACTGGAGTTTCAGCTTTAGCATCATTCCTTCCAAAGAAACCCCAGGGCTGGTCTCCTTTAGAATGGACTGGTTGGATCTCCTTGCAGTCCAAGGGACTCTCAAGAGTCTTCTCCAACACCACAGTTCAAAAGCATCAATTCTTTGGTGCTCAGCCTTCTTCACAGTCCAACTCTCACATCCATACATGACCACAGGAAAAACCATAGCCTTGACTAGATGGACCTTAGTTGGCAAAGTAATGTCTCTGCTTTTGAATATGCTATCTAGGTTGGTCATAACTTTTCTTCCAAGGAGTAAGTAAAGTGTCTTTTAATTTCATGGCTACAATCACCATCTTCAGTGATTCTGGAGCCCAGAAAAATAAAGTCTGACACTGTTTCCACCGTTTCCCCATCTACTTGCCATGAAGTGATGGGACAAGATGCCATGATCTTCGTTTTCTGAATGTCGAGTTTTAAGCCAACATTTTCACTCTCCTCTTTCACTTTCAACAAAAGGCTTTTTAGTTCCTCTTCACTTTCTTAGATCAGTTAAATTGTACTCTTTGAATATTTTAACAGACTTAACATATCATTTTGTTAATCTTCCATAACAGGAAGATTCTCATCAATCTTATTCCATGTACTTCAAGGTTTAATAGAGTTCATTCCGATATTGTCATCATTTTGTTTACCTCTTTTCATTTTTCATTTTATGCATTTTGTCTTTTACAGAATTTTCATGACTGTTTTAATGAAAGCTTGGAAGAGTCATCCTGCAGCTGGTGTCCAGAGATCATTTTGAACCATGTTGTTGCTCTGCTCTCTTGAATGTATTAATATAGTGCATGGTGATTTGGCAGTTTCTCTTCACATTTTTAGGAAAATATTTAGAGGAAAAATAAAAATCAGCTGAAGTAGAAGTCAAACAATGAACTGATGAGGTGGATCATAAGCTCAAACTTCTACATAAGTCCCACATTCCATGTATCTCCTAGGGGTTCTGCTTCTCTGATCAAACTGTGACTGATGCAGTTGACAGAGGAAACAGCAGTTCAAGCTCTGAAAATCAGCATGAATTTTTTGTTTTTAGAACCGACCCATCAAAAAACTGAACCATGTATGATTCTGAAGGATAATTTGATATATCACAGAAAATAGATAAAGCATCAGAAATGATACGATCCAAAGCTGTGTTTCAGCCAGCTTTTGCTGGGTAGCTGTTTCTCTTCTGTATCTGACCTAACAGTCGATGATCTGCTTCAACTGAACCATTTGTCATTGACTATAAACTTGTTCTGCTTTTGTTGCAGACACCACATAACAAAGTAATGATTAATAAATATTCAAGTGGACAGAAGTACTGAAGAGACATTTTCCCAAAAGGGAAATGTGAATGGCCATCAAGTGCATGAATAGATGTCAAAGAGAGAAATGCAAATAAAACAACAATATCACCTGGTCAGAATGGCTATCATCAAAAAGAACATGAATAACACATACTGGAGAGAATGTGAATAAAGGAATCCTCATACACTGTCGGCAGGAATGTAAATTGGCAGAGCCACTGTGGAAAACATTGTGAGTGTGTAAGTTGCTTCAGTTATATCCGACTCTGTGACCCCATGGACTGTAGCCCGCCAGGCTCCTCTGTCCATGGGATTCTCTGGCCAGAATACTGGAGTGGGTTGCCATTTCCTCCTGCTGAAGCTTTTTCTCAGAATCAAGAAAATTTTACTTCCTTTAACATTAATATACACTGGGCCTATACATAGCACGGGCTTCCCAGGTGGCGCTGGTGGTAGAGAACCTGCCTGCACAATGCATCTAGATCTAACAGACATGGGCTCGATCCCTGGGTTGGGAAGATCCCCTGGAAGAGGGCACGACAACCCACTGCAGTATTCTTGCCTGGAGAATCCCATGCAAAGAGGAGCCTGGTGGGTTATGGTCCATCAGTTCAGTTCAGTTCAGTCACTCAGTCGTGCCCGACTCTTTGCGACCCCATGAACCAGTGCGGCATGCCAGGCCTCCCTGTCCATCATCAACTCCCAGAGTTTACCCAAACTCATGTCCATTGAGTTGGTAATGCCATCTAACCATCTCATCCTCTGTCGTCCCCTTCTCCTCCTGCCTTCAATCCATATGGTCCACAGGGTCGCAAAAAGAGTCAGACTCAACCGAAGCAACTCAGCACATACATACATACTATACACTTATTTTAAAATTACACTTACATTTTTTATAGCATTAAATAACACCATTTGGGATAATCAGAATTTAGAAACTACAAGGAAAACTGTGGTCGTTACCTTCTCCAATTAATCTGCTACAGTGTTTGTTAGTAGACCTACACCGTCCGTCATAACAGAAGGCGTCACCCGACGCGCAAGGCTCTCCATTACGTGCGTAAGTGTCAGGCACACACATTGATTCATTCCCAGTACAAAATTCTACAAAGTCACATTCATCAGCTGCTTCTCTGCAAGGTGTATTAACTGGTTTTATCTGGAGAAAAAAAGAAACATAAGAAAAAAGCATACATCAATGATACCCAAGTAGTTTTCTTTCTCTTCAGGCTTGAAATTTCCACCCATTTTAACCCCAGTAGCTAAGAGCAATGAGCCAACCGTCTTCATGTTAACCGTGTAAGTGCTGCACAGACATTTAGGTGATTGAATTTACTATGCATAAAGGAGTGGGTGTTGATGGTGTGAGATATGAGAAACTGAACGGTAAGGAGACTACAATAATTATTAAAAAGTAAGAAAGTAGAGGTAAGGAACGATTATAAAAATTACTTTCAACTCACTAAGAATATACGCAACACGTGCAACCTCCGGCTTCTCCATATGCCATCCATAAGCAGAAAATAAGCAACCATTCACAAAACAATAAATATGCTTCATAAACATTTAGAAAAAAGTTTGAAGGACACACAAGAGAAGGTTTGTTTTAGATACCACATTGAAAACAACTATAAAAAATGACTTGCCCAATTATATATCTCTAATCTCTTCAGTGCTTACTATTAGCTCATAGCTTCAGGGTACCCTTTATGCATATCTACTTTTGCAAACAAATATCTAAATACCACCACGGCAAAGCCTTTTATTCAGCCCAAGCCCCAATACCCTCATGGCTATCATCAGTATCTTACACAACTAAGTCAAAATCTTTCCAGCTTCAAGGTCCTAGTTGTTGTTCAGTCACTCAGTCGTGTCCGATTCTCTGGGACTCCATCCGTGGACTGAAGCCCCAGCTTATATAACATTTACTGCCACACCTCACAAAGAGAGTTTCTGGATACTTCTCTTATTGTCAACAAGTATCCACTACCTGCAGGAAATCTGACACAAGTTCTCCAGGCGATGGGTGGGAAGACAAAACACAATACTTGTGTTGCCTAAGCTTACAGAGTTAACATTCAAATCAAAACCAATAATTAAAATTGTTTCTAAAAGAAACACATATAAATATAATGAGAAGGTATTTTATTTGCTTTTTCAGAATGCAGATTTTTTTTTACATATGTGTATAATTGGCAATCTTCCTTTTCTTCTAATTTCTTTTATCATTAAAACTTTATTGCATAGAAAGTACAGAGATTTTCCTTATAACCCCTGCTGCACACAACCAAGTACATGATGCGTTTTTTGCAGTTGACGACCTTGCACTGACACATCATAATCACTCAAATTCCATGTATATTAGAGCTCTTTCCTGCTGTTTCACATGCTAGGTGGAGATAAGTGAGCACTTGCAGTGCCCTAACGTCCTTCATGCTCTTCCTATTCATCTCTTCCTCCGTGCCTGACAACTACTGATCTTCTCACTGTCTCTAGAATTTTCCTTTTCCAGAATGTCATATAGTTGGAATCATACAGTACATAGGTTTATTAGAAGGGCTTATTTCACCTAACTTCTTTTTCAGTATTTAAATACCCAGTTCCTCAAAAGTTATTTGAACCAAGATTTATCATTGTACTTGCTTCCTTCATTAAAGTGGGTTTATTTTTCTTTCCATGGCTCTCTTAATTCCCAAATAACCTTAATTTTTTAAACCTTCTGACTCCTTGTTTCACATCATTTTCTCCTAAAATATTTTTATTTTATTTTTCTTGTCGTTCTACATATATTTTTATTCTTGCCAAGACTGTCAGTCTGTACATAAAATGTATAATCTGGGTACAGGGGTGTGTCCCTTTATATAACTGAACCAGGGATAAGTGGGTTAAATTTATTGTTTCCGACCATTACACCAGTCTTAATTGCATAGTAAAAAAATTACTGTATCAGAAAAATCATAGCCTGGGCTATATCCCTTTCCATAATTGGGCTCAGAGACTAATTAGAATCATAAACACTGCCCCAGTCTCACCAGCAGTTATTCAGGTATCCCTGTGGGCATGTAAATCTGATTTCTGAGGCAGAAAATGTATTCCCTTTGGGCACAGTAATGACTCTACATCACTATACTAGCTGTCTTCAACAACTTGATTAATTTTTCAAGTTACCATTAATATGAATTATTAATACTATACTATGATCAATAATGAAAAAGAGGAGGAGAGAGGTATCAGTAGAGTGGGGAAATAGGTGATTTTTCAGACTGTATATACCATGGATAAGAACACCTTTGTGGGAGCCACAGAATCCCCCCCAAAAAAATTTCCAGCCCCCTGGAGGGTAAAAATATCTGCAAGTTGATGCACTGAAGTGGGTAAGAAGAACAGTTGCACTTCATCCACATCACCTCTCACCCAAGGTGGCCTGTGATTTCTCCAACAGAGGAAAGTGAAAGTGATGTGAGAGCTGGGTTTCCCCAACCTTGTGAGACACTGGCCATGAGGCCCACTTTTATCCTGCCCCACCCAGAACGCTGAGGGAACTGGCACCGTTGAATAGTCCGGAGACACCTTGTTTCCCAGGTTTCTTGATTTCCCAGGCAAGAATACTGGACTGAGCTGCCATTTCCTTCTCCAGGGGATCCTCCAAACCCAGGGATCGAAGCCGGGTCTCCTGCATTGGCACGCAGATTCTTTACCACTGAGCCTCCAGGGAAGGCCCTGGAGACACCGAGGAATAGGGAAAAGGGATGGGAGCTCACAGCAACAGCGTGTGGCGCACAACAACCAGCATCCTAACAACTGGCTCACGGGCTCGTGCCAACAGGATGCCTCGCCTGAGGACACACAGCTCAGGCATGCCACACACCCCATCTACAGCCAGCACCCACACTCTCCAGCAGATGGCGCACGTGAATTCCCCAACAACTTGGTGCACAGGGACGTCAGCAGCTGGCCGGAACCTCCTAACTCAGAGAAGGTGCGCAACTTTGAACACTTCAAGGCACTACCTTGGGGAAAATAAATGGGAGGCTTTCCACATTCATACTGGCTTTGCAAGACTGAGAGAAAGCATACAATCCTAATCTTTCCCACTGTGAGGGAGTGAGAGGAATGGAGTAAACACACCCACAGGAAAGGTCTGAGAGACGCTCTGAACTCTAGCTGGGCTGACTGGTGCCTGACTTGTCTCCCAAGGCCAGCTGGTTAACACAGGAGGAGATGGCGACTTCTTCAGATGCAAAGACAGCAATGCCAAGACTTCAAGGAACATAAAGAATCAAGGAAACAAGATACCACCAAAGAAACAAAATAAATCTCTGTGGAAGACACCCCAAAATGGAGATGTACAAACTGCCTGACAGAAAAATTAATCATCGTTAGTCCAATGAATTATAAGAGAGAACAGATAGACAAATAAATAAAATCTGGAAAATAATACAAGGACAAAATGAGACATCAAACAAAGAGAGATTTTTTTTTTTTTTTTTAAGGAACAAGATAAATTCTGGATCTTAAGAATAAAGTGAACTGATAATTTTCACACAAAAGCTGCAAGAGCACAGTTGAACAAGCAGAAGAAACAATGAACTCATAGACAATTATTTTAAATTATTCAGCTGGAAGAACAAAGAAGAAAAAATAAAGAAACTCTATGGTATTTATGGAACATCATCAAAATAAACACTGTATGCATATGTTAGTCCCAAAAGGAGCAAAGAGAAAGGGCAGAAAACTGACAGAAAAGGAAACAGATGTACCAAAAGGGAAGCCACATAAGACTGTAAGACTACTGAACAGAAGCCTCGTAGCACGAAGAGCGGGGCGGTAATTTCAAAGAAAAACATTTGCCAGCTAAGAAAACTGTATCTAGTAAAGCTGTCCTTTACAAATGAAGAAGAGAGAAAAACTTTACCAGAAGAACAAATGCTGAGGAAGTTCATTGCCACTAGACTCTCTCTCTCTCTCTCTCTCTCTCTCACATACACAATGCTCTCTGAAGAGAGTTCTTTAAGTCAAAATGAAAAGATGCCAGTTAGCTTCATGAAAACATGTAAGAGTATAAAAACCGTTGGCAAAAGTAAGTATTCAGTAAAGTTCAAATACTCCAATACTATACATAATATGCCCACATGCTCAGTTGCTTCAGTGTGTCCAACTCTTTGTGACCCCCATGGACTGTGGCCTGCAAGGCTCCTCTGTCCGTGGGATTTTCCAAGCAAGAATATTGGAATCAGTTGCTATGGTCTCCTCCAGGGGGATCTTCCTGACCCAGGGATCAGACCTATGTTTCCTGCATCTCCTGTGTTGCAAGCGGATTCTTTATCCACTGAGATACCTAGGAAGCCCTATATACATAATGTGGTGCTATGTTAATCACTTATAACTCTGATATAAAAGTTAAAAAATAAAAGCATTAAAAATAACTAGAACTGCAACAATTTGTTCAAGGATGCACTCTATCAAAAAATGTTATAACAGCATTAATAGCATGAGATGTGGGAGGAAAGAAGTAAAAGCGTAGAATTTTATATGAAATTGAAGCTGTTATCTTAAATAGCCTGTTATCACTATAAAATGTTTTTATAAGTCTTGTGATAATCACAAAGAAAATACTGTTAGTCAAAACACAAAATACAAAGAGAAATGAAACAAAGCATACCATCACACACACAAAAAAAAAAAATCATCACAAAGTAAGACAGTAAAAGAGGAAAAATGGGACAAAAGAACTACAAAATGTATAGAAAGCAACACTATGGCAACAGCAAATCCTTCCTTTAAAACAATACTTTTTTTATGTGCGTTTCTTTTATTTATTCATTTTTAATATAAATTTATTTCTTTTCATTGGAGGCTAATTACTTTACAATATTCTAGTGGTTTTGCCATACATTGACATGAATCCACCACGGATGTACATGTGTTCCCCATCCTGAACCCCCCTCCCTCCTCCCTCCCCATCCCATCCCTCTGGGTCATCACAGTGCACCAGCCCCGAGCACCCTGTCTCATGCATCAAACCTGGACTGGTGATTCGTTTCACATATGATAATATACATGTTTCAATGCCACTCTCCCAAATCATCCCACCCTCGCCCTCTCCCACAGAGTCCAAAAGACTGTTCTATACATCTGTGTCTCTTTTGCTGTTTGAAAGTAAATAAATTATATTCAACAATCAAAAGACACAGAGTAAACAGATGAACTAAAAACAAGACAACTATACGCTGCCTACAAGAAACTCATTTAAGCCTTCAGGATATAAATACACAAAAAGCGAAAGGATGGAAATAAGTAGTCCATGAAAATGGCAAAGAGAGCAGGGAGGGCACACTTCAGTTCAGTTCAGTCACTCAGTCGTGTCCAACTCTCTGCAACCCCATGAACCGGAGAACGCCAGGCCTCCCTGTCCATCACCAGCTCCTGGAGTTCACGCAAACTCATGTCCATTGAGTCAGTGATGCACACTAATATCAGATGAAATATCAGATAAAATCAGATAAAATATCAGAGGGCACACTAATATCATATAAAATAGACTTTAAGTCAAAAACTGTCACAAGAGACACAGAATGTTATTATATAATGATAAAGAGATAAATTCATCAAGAGGATATAACAATTACAAATACATATGCACCCAACCTTAGAATACCTAAATATGCAAAGCAAACATTAACAGAACTAAAGAAAGAAAGTCACAAACACAGTAATAATAATAGGTGACTTCATTACCACACTTTCAATATTGGCTAGATCATCCATAACAGAAAAATCCATAGCAAAACACTACATTTGAACAACATTACAGACCTAATGGGCCTAACAAACATACAGAGAACATTCCATCCAGTAGCACCAGAATACACATTCTCTTCAAGTACATGTAGAACATTCTCCAGGATAGAGCATAAGACAAAGCCAAGTCTTAAAACATTTAAAAAGACTGAAATCAGATCAAGCCTCCTTTCCAACTTGAAGAAACAACCAAGCTCAGAGTTAGCAGAAAGAAGGTAATAATACATATTAGAGCAGAAATAAGTAAAATAGAGATTTGAAAAACAATTTAAAAAATACATCAAAGAAAACTAAGAGCTGGTCTTTTTGAGAAGACAGAATTGGCAGATTTTTAGCTAGGCTAACAGGGGAAAAAAGAGACAACTCATAAAATTATAAATGAAAGAGGAGGCATTACAACAGATATCACAGACATACAAGAGATGATAAGACACTATAATTATATACCAACAAATTTTATAATCTAAGAGAAACCTAGAAATAACCTTCCAAGGTTGAATCATGAAAAAGTTGGAAATCTGAACAAACCTATAATGGGCAAAGACACTGAATTAGTTATCAAAGACCTCTCAAGAAAGAAAAGCCTGGGATGATCTGACAGTTTCTCCGTTGAATTCTATCAAACAGTTAAAGAAAAATTAAGGCCAATCCTCCCTAATCTCTTTAAAAAAAAATTGAATGCAAGAAAACATTTTCAAACTCATTTTGCAAGACCAGAATTACTCTCAGAACAAAGTCAGGCAAAGACATCTCAAGGGGAAAAAAACTTCATGCCAATGAAAACAGATGCAAAAATTCTCAACAAAATACTAGCAAACCAAATTCAATGGCACATTAAAATGTTCATATGCCATCATCAAATGAAATTTAGCCCTGGGATCCAAGTTCACTTGAACATACATGAATCAATAAATGCAATATACTACATGAACAGAATGAAGGATTTAAATAACATGATCATCTCAATAGATGCAGAAAAAGTTAATATAACTTTGTTAATAACTCTGACAAAAGTTAATATATTTTCATGATAATAAAACTATCAACTTAGCTATAGGAAGGAATGCACCTCAACATAATAAGGGCCACGTAAGATAACCCCACAGCTAACAAGCCAAGGACTCCCTCTCTCACTACTCCTGTTCCACTTAGTACTGGAAGTCCTAGTCAGAGCAATGAGTCAAGAAAGAGAAATAAATGACATTCAAACAATTTCTGTTTGCAGATGACAACATCCTATATATAGAAAAACATAAAACGGTTAAATAAAAATGAATTGTGTAAAGTTGCAAGATACAAAACCAACATAACAAAAATCAATTGTTTCTTTACAGTAAAAATGATCTACAAAAGAAATTAAGAAAAAAATCCTATTTATAATAGCATCAAAAATAATAAAATGCTTAGGAATAATGCTAATTAAGGATATATAAGATCTGCACACTGAAAATTAGAAAACATTGAAGAAGGAAATCCATGATGAAAAACTGATTTTTCTCTGTGTCCTTTGTAATAAATAAATAATAAAACAATAGTCATGAGTATGCTATATGCTGAGTCCTTTGAGTTTTCTACTGATTCGTTAAACCTAGAGACAGTACTGGGGACCTCTAAGAAAGGACAGAATTGTCATCATAACAATTCTGAGTCTTACAATCCATTCACATGGAGTATTCCATCACTCACTTAGATTTTTTTTCTTTTTCTCACAAATGTTTTAAGTGTATTTCTTCTGCATTTCTATTGTTAAGAGTATTTCTGGGACTTCCCTGGCAGTCCAGTGGTTAAGGATGTGCCTTGAAATGCAGGGGATGAGGCTTCAATCCCTGGTAAGGAAACTAAGATCCCACATGCCAAAGAGTAACTAGAAAGTCTGGGTGCCTTAACAGAAGAGTGAAGATCCTGTGTGCTGCAACTAGAACCCATCACAGCCAAATAAATAACTAAAATGTTTAAAAAGACTCTGCTTTAAAAAAAAAGGAATATTCCTAAGTATTTTTATGCTACTGTGAATGGGATTTTAATTTCATTTTCAGATTGTTCATTGCAATTACATAGAAATTCAATTAATTTTTATACTGTGACTGTGTATCTCATGATTTTTTATAAACTCATTTAATTGTTTTAAAGGGTATTTTTGATGGATTCCTTAGGATTATTATATATATGCAAGATCATGTTATCTGCAAAGAGAGAAAGAGAGTTGTGCTTCTTCCCTTCCAAATTGAATGTCTTTTATTTCTTTTTTCTTACCTGACTACACTGTCTGGAGTCTCTAGTACAGCATTTAATAGAGGTAATGGAAGTCTGTATTCTTGCTTTTTGTTTGATTTTAGGGGGAAAGGACTCAGAATTTTTATATTAGTATGATGTTAGCTGTAGGTATTTCACAGATGCTCTGTGTCAGGTTAAGTTCCTTCCTATTTATAACTTGAAGACAATTTTATAAATGAGTGGTTATTACATTTTCTATTTTTAATTAATTTTTACTGGAGCATAGTTGTTTTACAATGTTGCATTTTGTTTCTACTGCACAGCATAATGAATCAGCCATATGTATTTGTTGATGTTCAGTCGCTTGATCATGTCCGTCTCTTTGCAACCCCAGGGATTGCAGCACGCCCGGCTTCCTTGTCCTTCAGCATCTCCCAGGGCTTGCTCAAACTCATGTCCATCAAGTCAGTGATGACAGCCAACCATCTCATCCTCTGTCATCGCCTTCTCCTGCCTTCAGTCTTTCCCAGCATCAGGGTCTTCTCTAATGAGTCAGCTCTTTGTATTAGGTGGCCAAATATTGGAGCTTCAGCAACAGTCCTTCCAATGAATATTCAGGATTGATTTCCTTTGGACTGACTGGTTTGATCCCCTTGCAGTCCAAGGGATTCTCAAGAGCCAAACATATATCCTCTCCCTTTCAGAATTCCTTCCCATTCAGGTCGCTACAGTGCATTTAGTACAGTTCTCTGTCCTATACATAGCATGCTCCATTAGTTATATTGCTACGTCGTTTTTCTGCATATTTTGAAATGATCATTATTTTATTTTCCTTTATTTAAATAATGTGGTGTACTACATTAATTAAATCAATGTGCACTACTGAAATAAATCCCTCTTGGCCATGGTGGCATTCTTTTCACAAGATCCTGGATTCTGTTTGTAATTTGAAAAGGATTTTTGCATCAGTATTCATGAGAAATATTAATCTGTAGTTTTCTTGTGAGGCCTTCATCTGGCATTGGTGTCAGGGTAACACCATCATCTAGAATGAGTTTTAAAGTATTCCTCTCTCTTACATATTCCAGGAGAGATTGTGGTGTATTGTATACCACACAATACACCATACAATACACAATACATCATACACCAATACACAATGTTATCAAACATTATTATTTCTTCTTTAAATGTTTGATAATATTCACCAGTGAAGATATCTGGATCTGGGCTTTACTTTGTGGAAAGATTTTAAGTTCCTAATTCAGTTTTACACTTGCTTATTCAGAATTTCTATCTCTTCTTAACTCAGTTTTGGTAATTTGCATCTTAGGAATTTTTCCATTTCACATAAATTGTCTAATTTGCTTGGATATACTAGTTTAGTATATTTTCTTATAATTATCTTAAATCATGTAAGAGCAGTATGGATTCTCCTCTTTCATTTCTAATTTTGGTGATATGTTACCTCTCTTTTTTTTTAATGGTCTAAATAAAGGTTTGTCCATTTTTGCTGATTCCTTTTGAAAGAAGCAACTTTGGTTTCAGTGATTTCCTCTCAACCATGATTATTTCTTTCATGATGCTGACTCTGGATTTAATTCTCTCTTTTTTGTACATTTATAAAATACAACCTTATAGAATAGTTTCTTTAAATATTTACATATTTCAATATATTTAAGTATTTAAAGCTAAAATTTTCCCTCTAAGTACTGCTTTAGCTGTACACCTCTTGATATGTTGCTTTTTATTCAGTTCAAAATGCCTAATGTTTTAATACTATTTTTTCTTTGACACAGTGATTATTGATGTGTGTTTTTTAGTTTCCAGTATTTGTGGATTTATTAAATTCCCTTCATTTGTTGATTTCTAATTTAATTTTGCTGTCATCAGAGGGCAATCTTTGTATGATTCCAGACAGAGAAGGCAATGGCATCCCACTCCAGTACTCTTGCCTGGAAAATCCTATGGATGGAGGAGCCAGTAGGCTGCAGTCCATGGGGTCGCTAAGAGTCGGACATGACTGAGCGACTTCACTTTCACTTTTCACTTTCATGCGTTGGAGAAGGAAATGGCAACCCACTCCAGTGTTCTTGCCTGGAGAATCCCAGGGACGGGGGAGCCAGGTGGGCTGCCATCTATGGGGTCACACAGAGTCAGACATGACTGACGTGACTTAGCAGCAGCAGCAGCAGCCTTTTGAAGTATACTGAGACTGGTTTTATAGCCTAGCATGTCCATCCTCAAAGACATGTAGTATTATAAATAATGCATATTCTGCTGTTGCTGGGTGGAGTGTTCAGTAGGTGTCAATTTAGTCCAGTTGCTTGATTGTGTGGTAAATGTTTTCTATATCCTTGCTATTCTCAGCATAGTTGTGGGAGACCCTGAGCCAGCCCTAAGAAAGCTTCATCCAGATTCCTGACCCATAGAAACTGTGAGGATAACTTAAGTTTGGGGCTAACTTGTTAAGCAATGATAGATAAGTAACATACCATGACCCTATAAAACCTGGCCCTCGCCTACATCTCTGACCCCTTCTGTCTTAGTAGGGGCCCTCCACAAAACAGGACTTGAGGCAAAACTTATAAGCTAATGCTTCATTAAGGTTTGGGAGGCTAGATAGACAAAAGCAAAACAAATAAAGATAGTTGGTACATTACTAAGGTGACCAAAGCTTTATCAAAAAGTGTATGTACTTTTTCTGTCAGGAAGGTTTTCCCTGGAAATAATACATGAAACATGGCAGCTGAAGTCAATCTGTCACTAGAACTGAGCAGAAAACCATGGCCACGCAGATTGAGATTGTCCCATGGACTCAGTCCAATGTGCCATCTCCTACCACACTGCTATAGCAAATCGAGTGATAAATAGTCATATTTCAATGAATTCTTAATTTGTACAAAGTGATTTACCAGAGATTTGTTTCATTGCCTTTACAACACGAGATAGTTTACAAAATATCTGACTTGTCAACCACATTTTAGAAACACATATAACAGTCTTGTTAAATAATTATTATTTGAATCGGTGTTTCTAACAAAGAATCCATATTTTGGAAATAAATATTAATTAGACCTTTGTTTTTTAATCAAAGGCACTGAGCAGAAAAACATGCCTTAAAAATTCTGGAGAAACACATTAACAAGGACCAATACACTCTTTTCTTATCCATCATTAAACTTGAAGAGTATAACAGATGACTTTTATTCCTTTATTGAATTCCCGGTTCTAGATCTTTCTATTGTTTCTTTTTCTTGAATCTTTTACACAAATTCTTCTCTTTGTCATTTATCAGTTCAGTTCAGTCTCTCAGTCGTGTCCAACTCTTCCCGACCCCATGAATCGCAGCACGCCAGGCATCCCTGTCCATCACCAACTCCCGGAGTTCACTCAGACTCACATCCATCGAGTCAGTGATTCCATCCAGCCATCTCATCCTCTGTCGTCCCCTTCTCCTCCTGTCCCCAATCCCTCCCAGCATCAGAGTCTTTTCCAATGAGTCAACTCTTTGCATGAGGTGGCTAAAGTATTGGAGTTTCAGCTTCAGCATTATTCCCTCCAAAGAAATTCCAGGGCTGATCTCCTTCAGAATGGACTGGTAGGATCTCCTTGCAGTCCAAGGGATTCTCAAGACCACAGTTCAAAAGCATCAATTCTTCAGCGCTCAGCCTTCTTCACAGTCCAATTCTCACATCCATACATGACCACAGGAAAAACCATAGCCTTGACTAGAAGAACCTTTGTTGGCAAAGTCATGTCTCTGTTTTTGAATATGCTAACTAGGTTGGTCATAACTTTCCTTCCAAGGAGTAAGCGTCTTTTAATTTCATGGCTGCAGTCACCATCTGCAGTGATTTTGGAGCCCCAAAAAATAAAGTCTGACACTGTTTCCACTGTTTCCCCATCTATTTCCCATGAAGTAATGGGACCAGATGCCATGATCTTCGTTTTCTGAATGTTGAGTTTTAAGCCAACTTTTTCACTCTCCTCTTTCACTTTCATCAGGAGGCTTTTTAGTTCCTCTTCACTTTCTGCCATAAGGGTGGTGTCATCTGCATATCTGAGGTTATTGATATTTCTCCCGGCAATCTTGATTTCAGCTTGTGTTTCTTCCAGTCCAGTGTTTCTCATGATGTACTCTGCATATAAGTTAAATAAGCAGGGTGATAATATATAGCCTTGACGGACTCCTTTTCCTATTTGGAACCAGTCTGTTGTTCTGTGTCCAGTTCTAACTGTTGCTTCCTGACCTGCATACAGATTTCTCAAGAGGCAGATCAGGTGGTCTGGTATTCCCATCTCTTTCAGAATTTTCCACAGTTTATTGTGATCCACACAGTCAAAGGCTTTGGCATAGTCAATAAAACAGAAATAGATGTTTTTCTGGAACTCTCTTGCTTTTTCCATGATCCAGATGATGTTGGCAATTTGATCTCTGGTTCCTCTGCCTTTTCTAAAACCAGCTTGAACATCAGGAAGTTCACGGTTCACGTATTGCTGAAGCCTGGCTTGGAGAATTTCGAGCATTACTTTACTAGCGTGTGAGATGAGTGCAATTGTGCAGTAGTTTGAGCATTCTTTGGCATTGCCTTTCTTTGGGATTGGAATGAAAACTGACCTTTTCCAGTCCTGTGGCCACTGCTGAGTTTTCCAAATTTGCTGTCATATTGAGTGCAGCACTTCCACAGCATCATCCTTCAGGATTTGAAATAGCTCAACTGGAATTCCATCACCTCCACTAGCTTTGTTCGTAGTGATGCTTTCTAAGGCCCACTTGACTTCACATTCCAGGATGTCTGGCTCTAGGTCAGTGATCACACCATCGTGATTCTCTGGGTCATAAAGATCTTTTTTGTACAGTTCTTCTGTGTATTCTTGCCATCTCTTCTTAATATCTTCTGCTTCTGTTAGGTCCATACCATTTCTGTCCTTTATCGAGACCATCTTTGCATGAAATGTCCCCTTGGTATCTCTAATTTTCTTGAAGAGATCTCTAGTCTTTCCCATTCTGTTGTTTTCCTCTATTTCTTTGCATTGATCAATGAGGAAGGCTTTCTTATCTCTCCTTGCTATTCTTTGGAACTCTGCATTCAGATGCTTATATCTTTCCTTTTCTCCTTTGCTTTTTGCTTCTCTTTTTTTCACAGCTATTTGTAAGGCCTCCCCAGACAGCCATTTTGCTTTTTTGCATTTCTTTTCCATGGGGATGGTCTTGATCCCTGTCTCCTGTACAATGTCATGAACCTCAGACCATAGTTCATCAGGCACTCTATCTATCAGATCTAGGCCCTTAAATCTATTTCTCACTTCCACTGTATAATCATAAGGGGTTTGATTTAGGTCATGCCTGAATGGTCTAGTGGTTTTCCCTACTTTCTTCAATTTAAGTCTGAATTTGGTAATAAGGAGTTCATGACCTGAGCCACAGTCAGCTCCTGGTCTTGTTTTTGTTGACTGTATAGAGCTCTCCATCTTTGGCTGCAAAGAATATAATCAGTCTGATTTCAGTGTTGACCATCTGGTGATGTCCATGTGTACAGTCTTCTCTTGTGTTGTTGGAAGAGGGTGTTTGCTATGACCAGTGCATTTTCTTGGAAAAAGTCTATTAGTCTTTGCCCTGCTTCATTGTGTATTCCAAGGCCAAATTTTCCTGTTACTCCAGGTGTTTCTTGACTTCCTACTTTTGCATTCCAGTCCCCTATAATAAAAAGGACATCTTTTGGGGGTATTAGTTCTAAAAGGGCTTGTAGTTCTTCATAGAACCGTTCAACTTCTGCTTCTTCAGTGTTACTGGTTGGGGCATAGACTTGGATTACTGTGATATTGAATGGTTTGCCTTGGAAACGAACAGAGATCATTCTGTCGTTTTTGAGATTGCATCCAAAAACTGCATTATGGACTCTTTTGTTGACCATGATGGCTACTCCATTTCTTCTGAGGGATTCCTGCCAGCAGTAGTAGATATAATGGTCATCTGAGTTAAATTCACCCATTCCAGTCCATTTTAGTTCACTGATTCCTAGAATGTCGACATTCACTCTTGCCATCTGTTTGACCACTTCCAATTTGCCTTGATTCATGGACCTGACATTCCAGGTTCCTATGCAATGTTGCTCTTTACAGCATCAGACCTTGCTTCTATCACCAGTCACATCCACACCTGGGTATTGTTTTTGCTTTGGCTCCATCCCTTCATTCTTTCTGGAGTTATTTCTACACTAATCTCCAGTAGCATATTGGGCCCCTACTGACCTGGGGAGTTCCTCTTTCAGTATCCTATCATTTTGCCTTTTCATACTGTTCATGGGGTTCTCAAGGCAAGAATACTTAAGTGGTTTGCCATTTCCTTCTCCAGTGGACCACATTCTGTCAGATCTCTCCACCATGACCCGCCCGTCTTGGGTTGCCCCACGGGCATGGCTTAGTTTCCTTGACTTAGACAAGGCTGTGGTCCTAGTGTGATTAGATTGACTAGTTTTCTGTGAGTACGGTTTCAGTGTGTCTGCCCTCTGATGCCCTTTTGCAACACCTACCATCTTACGTGGGCTTCTCTTACCTTGGGCGTGGGGTATCTCTTCACGGCTGCTCTAGCAAAGCGCAGCCACTGCTCCTTACCTTGGATGAGGGGTATCTCTTCACCACCGCCCTTCCTGGCCTTCAATGTGGGATAGCTCCTCTAGGCCCTCCTGCACCTGCGCAGCCACAGATCCTTGGATGTGGGGTTGGTCCTCCCGGCCGCCGCCCCTGGCCTTGGGCGTGGAGTAGCTTCTGTCATTTATGTATTAACTCAAATGTCACTCCCTAGAGTGACATTTTCTGTTTAGCTTGGCTAAAATACACTCTCAGTCAGTCTATTCTATTAGCTTACTTTATTTTTAAATCATTTATCATTATACAAAGCTGTATCTTTAATGTTTGTTTGTATGAAGATTTCTTCCCTACAATACCCACCAAAAGACAGTGTGGAGTAAACTATTTTCTAAATTAACGAGTGAATGAACAATTTCAAGCTGCAAACACACCGTAAATGCATATCAGCTCATAGTACCACTCTTCCATTTCATCCAAAGTTCACTGACCTTTCATCTGTATATTTTTGTTGTTATTTTTTCTGTTCTTCATTGCTATACATTACTTTTAGGGATATGAGTAAAGTAAAGTGATGTTCAGCTGTAACATTTAACTGGAACCAATTTTTCTTTGATACTGGTTAAGAAATTACTGTGTTTTCAGTCCTATTTATTTTTCTCCACCTTTCCTTCTCTCTAATCCTTGCATTTGACTCTGCCTTCTCTTTTATAAGGCATTTTAAAATTAATTAATGTATGTATTTTCAGCTGCCCTGGGTCTTTGTTGTTGTACATGGGCTTTCTCTAGTTATGCCAAGCAGGGGCTGCACTCAAGTTGGGGTGCAATGGCTTCTCATTGTGGTGGCTTCTCTTATTGTAGCACATGGGCTCTAGAGCATGGGGGCTCCCATAGTTACAGCGTGAGAGCTCTCGAGTTGTGGCACATGGGCTTAGCTGCCCTGCAGCATGTGGGATCTTAGTTACCAGACCAGGGATCAAACCCGTGTCCCCTGCATTGGCAGGTGGATTCTTAATCACCAGAGCACCAGGAAAATCCTATCAACTGGTGGGCTACAGTCTGCAGAGCTACAAAGAGTCAGACACAAATGAAGTAACTTAACACACACACACACACACACATCTGTTAAGGGGTTAATATCCAAAATATATAATAGACTCATATGACTCAATATTAAAAAAAAAAAACAAGCAAGCAAAAAACTTGATTTTAAAATGGACAGAGAGCCTGAATAGGCATATTTTCAAAGAAGACATATAGATGGCCAACAGGCAGAGGTAAAAATGCTCAGCATCACTAATCGGGGAAATGCAAATAAAATTTCACAATAAGATATCACCTCACATCTGTCAAAATGGCTATCATCAAAAAGACAACAAATAGCAAGTGTTTACGAGGATGATGGAGAAGGAAATGGCAACCCACTCCAGTATTCTTGCCTGGAGAATCCCAGGGACGGTGGAGCCTGGTGGGCTGCCATCCATGGGGTTACACAGAGTCGGACATGACTGAAGCTACGAGGATGTGGAGAAAAGGGAACCCTGGCACCCTGTTGGTGGGAATATAAATTGTTACACTCACTATGAGAAACTGTATGGAGGTTTCTCAAAAAGTAAACATAGAACTACTTTGACCCAGGGTATGTATCTGAAGGATACAATACCAGTGTCTTGAAGAGATAGGTATACCCCCGTATTCATTGCAGCATTACTCACCACAGCCAAGATATGGCGAGGACCTGAGTGCTGAGCAATAGATGAATGTATTCAAAGAAGTGGAGTGGAATAGTATTCAGCCATAAAAAGAAAAATACGGAAATCTTGCCATTTGCAGCAACAAGTAGGGACCTTGAGGGCATTGTGCTAAGTGAAATAAGTCAGACAGGAGAAAGACAAAGACCGTGTGACCTCACATGCGAAATGTTAAACATTGTGCTAAGTGAAATAAGTCAGACAAGAGAAAGACAAAGACCATATGACCTCACATGCGAAATGTTTAACATTGTGCTAAGTGAAATAAGTCAGACAAGAGAAAGACAAAGACCGTATGACCTCACATGCGAAATGTTAAAAAGCCAAAATCCTCAGATTGGCGGTCGCCAGAGGATGTGGGATAAGGAAAGTGGGAAGATGTAAGTTAAGGATACAAATTATCAGCTATAAAATGAAAAAAAAAAAAAAAAAAGTCTAAGGATCTAATGTACTGCATGGCGACTATAGTTAACAATAATGTTATTATCTACTTGAAAGTTGTTAAAACTGTGAATCCTAAGTGTTCTCAGTATGTGAAGTGGAGGATGTGTTAACTAACCTTATTGTGCTCATCATTTCACAATTCAAACTTACAGCAATTTGTTACATTGTATACCTTAAATAATGTTACATGTTGATTATATCAATAAACCTGGGGGAAATTTTTTTTAAAGATAAGATCATGTTCCTCCTCCAATCTTAAGAATGCATGCCATTTACCCTGTTCATGAGTTTATTTCTTACTCCTAGGGATGCCAGTGGATTGTTCTGGGTGCTGGGCAATTTTCAGGGATTCACTAAATGCTTTTTTTTTTTTTAAGGAATGGAATCAAATGGTTGTAACAGTATCTGAATAAATTCTGAAGGAACAGGGGTTTTTACCAGAATACAGTAAAGAGAAGTCAGCCAATAAAAAAACTAACCTCCTGCACTCATGTGAAGTAGAATGATAGAAAATAAGAACTTAATAAGATTGTCCAAGATGTATGTTGATCACAGAGAAACCCCAATGGGTACAAGAAGGATTTGTAATGAGGTAAACAAATGGAAAGTCAAATCAGAAAAGAAAAAAGTCAGGCATTATGTACAGGAGAGTCCTAGATATAATAGATTACAGAGTAGACTGAAGGCTGACAGGGCTCCAATACTGCTTGGACAAAATACGATAGGAAGGACTAAATATAATATTGACATGTTTTCCATCTCCTTAAAACAAGTATCTCAAGAAATGTAATACTTAGATATTATAAAACACAGTTTGCCTCCTACCTGGCAACTTGTTGTACAGCATGCTCCCGAACCACATACTTTATTTTTTTTCTTCCTACATAATCTAGCATCACAGCAGTCTGGATGAGTACATGTCTGTAAACAAATGCTTTGTTACTCAATCATGTATGACCAGGTACAATCTTACAAAAGTGCAATACAGAATTTATTTACAAAGTCTAAGCATGTCCTAAAACCCACAGCTTCAGTAATTCCTTTCTTTATCTGAGACTTACTGAAATCAACATCTCATTCAGTAGTTTGTAAAAGAAATGTGTCATTTCACTACATTCAATACAATTTGAACAACATTAATACCTTACAGGAAATAGTTATTCTGTATCTTGTTAACTATCATTTTCTTATATTATCGCTTTCATAATAAATGTTTACATATGGAATGTCTCTGATGTGAAGTCGTCAAACAAAACCTCAAACCTCTGTCCCCTCAAAAGTGGTCCAGAAGCCAGGCTGGTCTATCCAGACCTCTGATTTCACTGGGAGCTGGCCCCATACACATTTGCATTTTATAAGATTCAGTGTCTTAGATCAATTTTTCCAGTTATTTCAGTAACAAGTTTGTTCTAAACTCTGCAATTTACCAACATTAGAAGTTTGAGTTTCCTGCTGAGTTTCCCGTCTTTTTCCTTACTGGCATTTTAGTTGGTATTTTCAACAAACAGCTTCACCACAGGCAACAATACTATATTTTTAAAAGGTTATTTATTTCATATATTGACTCATGTAATCCTGTACTGACAGTTTAAATATACCTTTCTTAGCTTTTTTTTTTCCTCCCCTTACTGTCTCTTTGAATCAAAGGTTTGGTTATTCTTAGTTTGGGGGGTTTGTCTTCTTCAACACAACTGTATTTTCAAGGGCAGACTTTTTTTTTTAATTAATTTATTTATTTTAATTGGAGGCTAATTACAATATTCTAGTGTGTTTTGCCATACATTGACATGAATCAGCCATAGCTGTACATGTGTCCCCCATCCTGAACCCACCTCCCTCCCATCCCATCCCTCAGAGTTGTTCCAGTGCACCAGCCCTGAGCACCCTGTCTCATGCATCAGACCTGGACTGGCAATCTATTTTACATATGGTAATATACATGTTTCAATGCTATTCTCTCAAATCATCCCACCCTCGACTTCTCCCACAGAGTCTCTGTTCTTTATCTCTGTGTCTCTTTTGCTATCTTGCATATAGGGACATCATTACCATCTTTCTAAATTCCATATATATACATTAATATACTGTATTGGTGTTTTTCTTTCTGACTTACTTCACTCTGTACAATAGGCTCCAGTTTCATCCACCTCATTAGAACTGATTAAATGCATTCTTTTTAACAGCTGAGTAGTATTCCATTGTGTATATGTACCACAGCTTTCTCATCCATTCATCTGCTGATGGACATATAGGTTGCTTCCATGTCCTAGCTATTGTAAACAGTGCTGCAATGAACATCGGGGTACATGTGTCTCTTTCAATTCTGGTTTTGTTGGTTTGTATGCCCAGCAGTGGGATTGCTGGGTCATATGGCAGTTCTATTTCCAATTTTTCAAGGAATCTCCACTCTGTTCTCCATAGTGGTTGTACTAGTTTGCATTCCCACCAACAGTGTAAGAGGGTTTCCTTTTCTCTGCACCCTCCTTCAGCATTTATTGCTTGTAGACTTTTTGATAGCAGTCATTCTGACCAGCGTGAGATGGTACCTCATTGTGGTTTTGATTTGCATTTTTCTGATAATAAATGATGTTGAGCATCTTTTCATGTGTCTGTTAGCCATCTGCACATCTTCTTTGGAGAAATGTCTGTTTAGTTCTTTGGCCCATTTTTTTATTGGATCATTTATTTTTCTGATGTGGAGCTGCATGAGCTGCTTATATATTTTTTAGATTACTTCTTTGTCAGTTGCTTCATTTGCTATTATTTTCTCCCATTCTGAAGGCTGTCTTTTCACCTTGCTTATTGTTTCCTTCGTTGTTCAAAAGCTTTTAAGTTTAATTAGGTCCCATTTGTTTATTTTTGCTTTTATTTTCAATATTCTGGGAAGTGGGTCATAGAGGATCCTGCTGTGATTTATGTCATAGAGTGTTCTGCCTATTTTTTCCTCTAGGAGTTTTATAGTTTCTGGTCTTACATTGAGATCTTTAATCCATTTTGAGTTTATTTTTGTGTATGGTGTTAGAAAATGTTCTAGTTTCATTCTTTTACAAGTGGTTAACCAGTTTTCCCAGCACCACTTGTTAAAAGATTATCTTTTCTCCATTGTATATTCTTACCTCCTTTGTCAAACATAAGGTGTCCATAGCTGCGTGGATTTATCTCTGGGCTTTCTATTTTGTTCCATTGATCTATATTTCTGTCTTTGTGCCAGCACCATACTGTCTTGATGACTGTTGCTTTGTAGTATAGTCTGAAGTCAGGCAGGTTGATTCCTCCAATTTCATTCTTCTTTCTCAAGATTGCTTTGGCTATTTGAGGTGTTTGTTTTTTTTTTTTTAATTTTTTTTACTTTACAATATTGTATTGGTTTTGCCATACATCAGCATGAATCCACCACGGGTGTACACATGTTCCCAATCCTGAACCACCCCCCCCCCAACTCCCTCCCCATACCATCCCTCTGGGTCATCCCAGTGCACCAGCCCCAAGCTTCCTGTATCCTGCATCGAACCTGGACTGGCGATTTGTTTCTTATATGATATTATACATGTTTCAATGCCATTCTCCCAAATCATCCGCCCCCCCTCCCCGCCACCACAGAGTCCAAAAGACTGTTCTGTACATCTGTGTCTCTTTTGCTGTCTCCCATACAGGGTTATCATTACCATCTTTCTAAATTCCATATATATGTGTTAGTATACTGTATTGGTGTTTTTCTTTCTGGCTTACTTCACTCTGTATAACCGGTTCCAGTTTCATCCACCTCATTAGAGCTGATTCAAATGTATTCTTTTTAATGGCTGAGGCTTTTTTGTATTTCCATACAAATTGTGAAATTATTTGTTCTAGTTTTCTGAAAAATATTGTTGGAAGCTTGATAGGGATTGCACTGAATCTGTAGATTGCTTTGGATAGTATACTCATTTTCACTATATTGATTCTTCCAATCCATGAGCATGGTATATTTCTCCATCTATTTGTGTCATCTTTGATTTCTTTCACCAGTGTTTTACTGTTTTCTATATATGGGTCTTTTGTTTCTTTTGGTAGATTTATTCCTAAGTATTGTATCCCTTTCGTTGCAATGGTGAATTGAATTGCTTCCTTAACTTCTCTTTCCCTTTCTTAAGCAGAGAATGCTCTATTTCAAAATGTTTCCTTTTCCTCTCCTTATGCCAGAAACATAAGACTTTTCTCCAGTATTCACTGTGACAACCAGTTCAAGTTTCTGGAGGTAAAGTGTGAGGGCCTTCCTATGACTGTGTTCCCAAGGAGTTTTAAACTATGAGTTCACATTAAGCCTCCAGAAATTTGTCAATTACAATTCAGGTTTTCCTACCCAGATGTTGGTTCCCAAAAGGTTTTAGCTTGTGGGTTACTACTCCAGTAGTTGTGATTCTCTGCATTCTCCTGTTGGTTTTTCCAGGTTTTTTTGGCCGGGGGGGGGGGGGGGGCAGTTATTTGCTCTGTGACCTCACTTCTCTGATGGATATAAGAGCTTTTTACTTGTTGCAAATACTAAGTAGTGACTTCTAAGCTTCTCACATGTCAGACTAGAAATAATTCTTATCTTTTGATGTAATCGAATAAGAGTCCTTTGAATCGGCTTTTGATATACACAGATATATATAGTGCATATATATGTTTGAACATATATGAATTATAAATGTTTTCTCCTATTTCAGACTCTAGCATTTTATTTTTCTTAAAAGAGCCTGAAAGAAAAAGTTTCTTTTAATAAATTTGATGAAGTACAACTTACAGTGTTTTTCTTTAAAATCTCATTCTTATGTGCCTTCTCTAAGAATTTTTTGCCTATCACAAAGTCAGAAAGACTGTCTCCTGTGTTTTATTCTAAAAGCTTTAGGGTTTTTGCTTTTTTATATTTAAGTATTTGATCCATTTTGGTTAATTTTTCTGTATGATGATATATCAATGTTTATTTTATGTACATTGGTTTCTAGTTCATGCATTACTTTTGTTGGAAAGATTTTCACCCATTGAACTGCCTCAATATACTGCAGAAAGCCAATTAACCATATAAACGTTTTATATATGGATTCTCTGTATGGTTTCATTAAGGGGTATATTTATGCTTTGGCCAATACCATATTGTCTTGTTACAACTTTATAAACAATTTTGAAATTTTCAGAAAATTAGTGTATATGCTCCATTTTTGTTCTTTTGCTTTGACTGTTTTAGGCTCTGCATTTCCAGGTACATGTAGTATTAGCTTGTAAATTTCCACAGAAAGATGGTGGAGTTTGGATTGGGATTATGATACAGAGCTGACATTTTAACAATACTGTATCTCCCACTCCATGAAAGTGGGATATGTCTCCATTTCAATCTTTCATTTATCTGAGCAATGAAAGATTTTACTGCACAGCTCTTCCATGTATTCTGTTAAATTTATCTCTATTTAATGTTTTTAAGACAACGTATATGGAATTTCATGTTTTAGTTCATTTTCCATTTGTTTATTGTTTTTACATAGAAATCTATGGAATTTGGGTTCATTTGCATTCATTAATTAGCTTTAGAAGCCTTTGAGAGCAGATTATTTAGGAATCTCTACTCATGTGGCCCAGTAAAATTTGACTAAACATAGTTTTAATCTTTCTTTTCATTCATGTGAGTTTCTTTGTCTTGCCTTACTGCAATGGCAGAAGCACTCACTGCAGTGTTGAAAGGAAACAGGAAGAATGCATCTTTTTGTCTTGCTCCATATATTAGGGAGAAATAATGAATCTTTCACCAGAAAGTGTGATAATAGTTGCAAGTTTTTGAGAGATGTACTTCATTAGAGTGAGGAGGTTCTCTTCTATTGGTGGAGTGCTGAAAGAGTTTATAATGAATTGCTGCTAAATTTTCTCAAGTTTTTTTCTTCATCTATTCTGCGATTGTGGTAAATTGCATTGAATGCCTTTCAATTATCTTGATGAATATTGCAAGTGCACTTAAAAAGAATGTCTAAATCTAGCTGTCTAATATATTGGCCTATGTTAAGTCACTTTAGTCATGTCTGACTCTTTGCAACCCTATGGACTATAGCTTGCCAGGCTCTTCTGTCCAAGGGATTCTCCAGGCAAGAATACTGGAGTAGAGTTGCCATTTCCTCCTCCTTTATTTATTGGCCTATAAATATCAATTATATTAAGGTGGTGGATAGTACTGTTCAGGTCTTATACATCCTTACTGATTTTTTATCTAGTTCTATAAATTACTGACAGATATGAAATAAGCCTCAAAATATGATCATTTATTTGTCACTGTATCCCTTTAGTTCTATCAATAACTGCTTTCAGATATCCAAATATCTAATATATGTGTAAATTATGATATGTTTTTCACATATTTTAAACATATATATATATATGACCATATACATTTATTATTGTTATGTCTTCCTTATATACTTTTTATCTTTTTGAAGCATTTGTCAATGTTGATGTAACTGTCATTGTTCAGTCACTAAAAGTCGTATCCAACTCTTTGCAACCCCATGGACTGTAGCATGCCAGGCTCCTCTGTCGCACACTATCTCCTGGAGTTTGCTCACGTTCATGTCCATTGAGTCAATGATACTATCTAACCATCTCATCCTCCACTGCAACTTTCTCCTTTTGCCTTCAATCTTTCCCAGCATCAGGGTCTTTTCCAATGAGTCAGCTCTTCACATCAGTTGGCCAAAGGATTGGAGCTTCAGCTTCAGCATAAATCCTTCCAGGACTGAATATTCAGGGTTGATTTTTTTTTAGAATTTGCTGGTTTGATCTCCTTTCAGTTCAAGGGCCTTTCAAGAGTCTTCTCCAGCACCACAGTTCGAAAGCATCAATTCTTCTGCACTCAGCCTATTTTATGGATCAATTTTCAGATCCACACATGACTACTGGAAAAACCATAGCTTTGACTATACAGACATTTGTCAGCAAAGTGATGCCTCTACTTTTTTAGTACGTTGTCTAGGCATTATTATATATATTTTTTATTTTTGTATTTTGTATTTAAAAACTAAATATATTTGGCTGTTTTATATTTACTGTTTTCCTGTTATAATCTTTTCTGCTATTTTACTTTCTACTTTAGAAGGCATTTGGGCTTAAAATACAATCCTTACAGATAGCATGTAATTTGTTCTTGATTTTTATTTCGTCTGACAGTTTCTGCTTTTATTCAGATTTTGGCCTATTTATATTAATTATTAATATGTCTATATGTTAGTTTGTCATTTTGCTGCTTATTTCTTATTTGTCTCATCTTGGTTTTGCTCCAATGATTTGCTTTATTTTGTGTTCATGAACTATGATTAGTATTTTATTTTAATTCTTCTATTGGCTTTTTTATATGCCTTTGCATAATGTTAAAATATTTGCTTTAGGATTTACAGTAAGTATCTTTAAAATACTATAATCAGAGTTATTAACTCTATACTCTATAGAGTTAATACTGATTTCCTTCAGATAAATTATAGAAACCTTGAACCAGTTTATTTCAACTCTTCCATCTTTAGTGTCATCATGGTTATTATATAGATGCACATACATAGAGATCCATCTAGACACATATATATTCACATACATGCAGATACATAAATGTGCATCGGTCAGTTCAGTTCAGTTCGGCCTCTCAGTTGTGTCCAATTCTCTGCGACCCCGTGAACCACAGGACGCCAGTCCTCCCTGTCCATCACCAACTCGCAGAGCTTACTCATACTCATGTCCATCAACTTGGTGATGCCATCCGGCCATCTCATCCTCTCTCGTCTCCTTCTCCTCCTGCCCCCAATCCCTCCCAGCATCAGAGTCTTTTCCAATGAGTCAACTCTTTGCATGAGGTGGCTAAAGTATTGGAGTTTCAGCTTTAGCATCAGTCCTTCCAATGAACACCCAGGGCTGATCTCCCTTAGAACGGACTGGTTGGATCTCCTTGTAGTCCAAGAGACACTCAAGAGTCTTCTCCAACACCACACTCAAAAGCATCAACTCTTCGGCGCTCAGCTTTCTTCACAGTCCAACTCACATCCATACATGACCACTGGAAAAACCATAGCCTTGACTAGATGGACCCTTGTTGGCGAAGTAATGTCTCTGCTTTTGAATATGCTATCTAGGTTGGTCATAACCCTCCTTCCAAGGAGTCAGTTCAGTTCAGTCACTCAGTCGTGTCCGACTCTTTGCAACCCCATGAACTGCAGCCAGGCCTCCCTGTCCATCACCAACTCCCGGAGTTCACTCAAACTCAAGCCAACTTTTTCACTCTCCTTTTTTCACTTTCATCAAGAGGCTTTTTAGTTCCTCTTCACTTTCTGCCATGAGGGTGGCATCAGATCAGATCAGTCACTCAGTCGTGTCCGACTCTTTGTGACCCCATAAATCGCAGCACGCCAGGCCTCCCTGTTCATCACCAACTCCTGGAGTTCACTCAGACTCACATCCATCGAGTCAGTGATGCCATCCAGCCATCTCATCCTCTGTCGTCCCCTTCTCCTCCTGCCCCCAATCCCTCCCAGCATCAGAGTCTTTTCCAGTGAGTCAACTCTTTGCATCAGGTGGCCAAAGTACTGGAGTTTCAGCTTTAGCATCATTCCTTCCAAAGAAATCCCAGGGCTGATCTCCTTCAGAATGGACTGGTTGGATCTCCTTGCAGTCCAAGGGACTCTCAAGAGTCTTACCCATATATAGTGTGTATATATGTACATAATAGAGTGCAAAAAAGAACTCTTTTGTTATCTATGTATTGCTCTTCTATCATCTTTCATCTTCGCTTTGGTTTGATCTTAATTCTATATTTATGTCTTCTGCAAGTAATAGATTTCATTTTAAAATATTTTTAATTGGTATAACCTGTCAATACAAATATTTTTCTCCCTATAAGAAGTCAAGTTAAGTCGCTCAGTCATGTCTGACTCTTTGCAACCCCGTTGACTGTAGCCTGCCAGGCTCCTCTGTCCATGGGATTCTCCAGGCAAGAATACTGGAGTGGGTTGCCATTTTCTCCCTATAATAGCAAATAATATATTTTGCTATTCCAGTGGTAACAGTCTCATCTTTAGATGTTCTTGACTGTTTTTGCTACTGCTTTTTGTTAAAGGCATATTTATTCACCTTCTTATATACTCTTTGTGGTCACTAATTATAGGATTAGAGCTGATGCGCATACTAAAGAATTAAGAGGGCAACATTTGAAGACAAATATTAACTAAAAGATGTTTGGTCTCCACTTCAAAAATAGAAAAATGAGAAAACTTAAAGGCTACCATTTTCCTCAAAGAAGACTTTTTTCAAATATTCTTCTAAAAACTAAGGTATTCTTTACCTTCTTTTCCACATCTCATTCACATGTATGGGAAATAAAATTTGAAAAAATTTCCACTAACCTGTGGAGTGCCACAATCACATTGTTCACCCGTTTCCAGTATTCCATTGCCACACACCCTCCTCTGTTTGTAAACTGGCTCATCAGGAAGGATTTTATGAAGACATTCAATGCCAGTATATGCAGCAAAATATTTAAAGTCATCCAAGCTACAGGTGCTAAAATCCTTTACACCCCCAGATTGTCTAAAATATAAAAATATCAGTATGACAAAAATTATTGCTATATATACACATTTCTCCCAACATATGATGCTTTGAATAGAGATTTAGAAAGCAATATTCTCATGGAAAATAATAATCACATATAAAATAATATAAAAGCATTTTTAAATTGCTAAGATATTTACCACACTTTTAAAATTTCACCAAGAAAATTCTTGTAATAAAAAAAAATCTGTGGCCATTCATTCTGTTTTAAAGAACAATTATTTACCTCTCCAATGATCCTTATTAAATATTTAAACATAATATTTAATATTATTTATAACATTAAACATATATTTAAACATAGAAACTGATATTCTTTATTTAACTTCTAGTGTCAAACAACTGCAGTTAAAATTTTTGGCCTCAGTATTGAACATACTTTTATTTATTTAATATCATTTTTGTATTTTTTATGTAAATGCAAATATGGACATGTCTGTATTACCTTCAAGAGCATATTCTTTGAGGGCTCTCACTCTCTGTAATTAAGCATTTTTCAAATAAGAATCTGTTGTTTAATTTATGGCATGGGACAGTAGGGATATGTCCTGACACAGTGAGAAAGTTGTTACAAATAGTTTGCTAATATCTTCACATCCAACTAAAACACTAGAAAGAATATGGTTTAAAAGTAAAGACTATGCCCTAGACAAGCATTTGACAAATGTTTCTGTGAAAGGCCACGTAGTAAATATTATAGGCTTATGTGACATATGCTCTGTTGCAGCTACTCAACCTGCCACTGCAATGCAAAAGCAGCCATAAACAACATGTGAAACAAGAAGCCTAAAAAATTTATTTACGAAACAGTCAGGCAGCAAAATTTGGCCTATGATTCGTTGTTGGTTAACCTCAGCCCTATGCTAAAATCTGTTTTCCATCAATTCTAACAGTTAGAGCCTAAACTCAAGCCTTGACAAGATCTCCAGACAAAACAAGTTTGGAAGTTCAGCTCTGACATTTTAGAGGGATTTGGAAATACCTTGAGTTATCTATAGATTCATGTAAGTGAATCATAAAATCAAGTACATAAAAGTTAAAATGGTTACCCAATAATTGAATTGCCTGGTAGATAAAGAATCAATGGTTTTCCAGAGGAAGGTATAACAACCTAGGCTTTCTATTGTACTATCAACAATATCCAATATGCTACTACTAATAATAATCATACAAAGAAATAAGAAAATGTAATACATAGTCAATTTTTAAGAAGCAGTCAATAATAAGCAACACTGAGATGGCCCAGGTGTTAGATCTGACACAAAAATACTTGAAAGGAGCCATTACAAATATATTCAAATAATTAAAGAAAAAAATGTTTAAATAATTGAGGGTAATTGTAACTTTATAGCATGAACACTCAAAAGAGAGTGCATATCATCCAATTTACATAATATTCTAGAGCCAGTAAAGCTAACTGCATTGATAGAAATCAGATCAGCAGTTGCTTGGAGGAGGGTAGAAGGTAAAAGGACAGAAAAACACCAATACAGTATACTAACGCATATATATGGAATTTAGAAAGATGGTAACAATAACCCTGTGTACGAGACAGCAAAAGAGACACTGATGTATAGAACAGTCTTATGGACTCTGTGGGAGAGGGAGAGGGTGGGGAGATTTGGGAGAATGGCATTGAAACATGTATAATATCATGTATGAAATGAGTCGCCAGTCCAGGTTCGATGCATGATACTGGATGCTTGGGGCTGGTGTACTGGGACGACCCAGAGGGAGGGTATGGGGAGGGAGGAGGGAGGAGGGTTCAGGATGGGGAACACAGGTATACCTGTGGCGGATTCATTTCGATATTTGGCAAAACTAATACAATATTGTAAAGTTTAAAAATAAAATAAAAAGAAAAAAATAATAAATAAATAAAAGGACAGCCAAAGTGGCTCAGATGGTAAATTAAGTTGCCTGCAATGCGAGAGACCTGAGTTTGATCCCTCGGTTGGGAAGATCCCCTGGAGGAGGACATGGCACCCACTCCAATACTCTTTCCTGGAGAATCCCTATGGACAGAGGAGCCTGGCAGGCTACAGTCCATGGGATCTCAAAGGTCAGACACAACCGAGCGACTAAACACAGCAAAGTTCACAAAAGAAATTTCCATGCAGATGGAAATGTGGCATAGCCTGATTAACACCATGATACAGAGATTTATATATTTATATTCACCAAAAGTCATAATTATTATGCTATGTACCCAAACTAACATAATGTGATAAATAATCTATATTTCAAATTTTTAAAATCTCTAAAGTTTTCATAAGAATTGGAAATCTGACCAAAAAAAAATGTTTAAGAAAATGCAAAGGACCTATTGCTAAGTCACTTCAGTCATGTCCGACTCTGTGCAACCCCATAGACGACAGCCCACCAGGCTCTCCCGTCCCTGGGATTCTCCAGGCAAGAACACTGGAGTGGGTTGCCATTTCCTTCTCCAATGCATGAAAGTGAAAAGTCAAAGTGAAGTCGCTCAGTCGTATCCGACTCTTAGCAATCCCATGGACTGCAGCCTACCAGGCTCCTCTATCCATGGGATTTTCCAGGCAAGAGTACTGGAGTGGGGTGCCATTGCCTTCTCCAGCAAAGGACCTAGAATACCCAAAACAATTCTGGAAAAGGTAAAAAACTTGGGGACTTAAACTATCTGATTTCAAAAATTGAATATAAAGCTACAGTAATAGAGATAACAAGCTTTTCTATAAGGATAACCATACAGATTAATGACATAAAATAGAGAGTCCAATAAAAATTCACACATTTATGATAAATTGGTTTTTTACAAAGTCACCAAGGCACTTAAGTGGAGGAAAGGAAGGTCTTTTCAACAAGTGCTATTGGAATGACTGGAAATCCATAGGGCAAAAATTAAAATAAAGTTAAACACATACACAATAATCAACTTGAAACGTATTACAAAACTGAATAAAAGAATTATAAAACCACAATGCATAAAGAAAAATTTGACTCACTGTATTTCACCAAAATTAAAAATGTTATCTTTTTTTTTTTTAAACTTTACATAATTGTATTAGTTTTGCCAAACATCAAAATGAATCTGCCACAGGTATACATGTGTTCCCCATCCCGAACCCTCCTCCCTCCTCCCTCCCCATACCATCCCTCTGGGCCGTCCTAGTGCACCAGCTATCTTAAAAATGGTACCCTAGAGGATAAAATACTCAAAAATCACATATCTGGCAAAGAACTAATAGCCAGAACATAGAAAATCTAATTTATTTTTTTAATGGGCAGATGTTTAAATAGGCTCTTCTAATAAGATATAAAGCACAAAGCTATAAAGCATGAAAATATGTTCAACATCATTAGCTTCCTCGAAAATTCAGATTAAAATCAATATGAGGTATTTTACAACCCCAAAATGATTCAGGTTAAACAAACTGAGCATAACAAGTCTTGGTAGTGATGTGGCTCAACCAGGAGTGGCTACATGATTTGCAGGAATCAATGCAAAATGGAAATGCAGGACCCCTTAAATGATACTAATTTAAAAAAAAAAAAAAAAAGCTTTTTTTTTTTTTCGGTAATCTCTCTCAGTGGGGCATAGTTACTTATTTGCAACTTAATGTCTTTCTAAATTAAAAAAAAAAAAAATGCTCACATGAATTGCACTATCCGTCCCTACACTGTATAATGCAAATATTAAAGCATTTTATTTCACGCAGAATCACTGAAATTACACAATTCACATGTTGTGCCCCAGAAGGTACCTTCAATCTAGCCTTCAGATAAAAACTGAAGTCAGACTCTGGAAGGTAGGAAGGAGGAAGAGAAATGTCCCGAGGCATAGAGAGGTGTGGGGATTTGGGACTATTTTGGTGTATGTACTTGAAAAGGATGTGTATCCTAAAGCTGGGTATAGTTCTCTATAACTATCAATTAACTCAGTTTGACTATTAGAAACATAAAGTTCCTAACCACCAAAAGACAATTTAAGTATAGTGTGTATTTAATAAAGAAAATTGTCTTACAAAGCTTCTGGTGACATTGTGCAAACATCCCCTGAACAATGGCAGATCTCAGTATTATCATAACTCATTCCCACATTAAGGCCAAGCAACTGCACGATACTGACAGCATATGCCTCCAACGATAAACCCTCTATATACTAAATATAAGGGAAATAAAAGAAAATTAGTTAGCTAAGGAACATATTCAGTTGTAAAAAATTATGTATTTAATCAAAAATTAGTATATAAAATTCATTCATAAAATGCAGCCAAGATACTTATGCAGATACATCTGTAGTTGAGTTATACAAGTATTATTAAACATGAATGGAGGAGTAACACAACACTTTAATTTCAAGATACTATTAACTGACAATACCACCTATCTTAGCAAATAAAATAGGGCTTAACCATCACAAGGCATTACTCCTTTGAATTATTTTAAACAAAATGCTTTTATAATCTTTTAATAATCAATCCTACATTCTCTTTATAGTAAACAGTCTCTAAAACAGGTCCCAATGATATTGATGCGCCTGTGTATTCCCATTCCAGTGACTGTAGGCTGGACTTTCTGACTTGATTCTAATTAATTTAATATAGCAGAAGTGACAGGTCATCATTTCCAGTCATTCAGTCAGTCAGTTCAGGCGCTCAGTCGTGTCCAACTCTTTGCGACCCCACGGACTGCAGCACGCCAGACCTCCCTATCTATCACCAACTCCCAGAGCTTGCTCAAACTCATGTCCATCGAGTCGGTGATGCCATCCAACCATCTCATCCTCTGTCGTCCCCTTCGCCTCCTGCCTTCAATCCTTCCCAGCATCAGGGTCTTTTCCAATGAGTCAGTTCTTCACATCAGGTGGCCAAAGTATTGGAGTTTCAGCTTCAACATCAGTCCTTCCAGTGAATATTCAGGACTGATTTCCTTTAGGATGGACTGGTTTGATCTCCTTGCAACCCAAGGGACTCTTAAGAGTCTTCTCCAACACCACAGTTCAAAAGCATCAATTCTTTGGTGCTCAGCTTTCTTTATAGTCCAACTCTCACATCCATACATGACTACTAGAAAAAACCATAGCTTTGACTAGACATACCTTTGTTGGCAAAGTAATGTCTCTGCTTTTTAATATCTTGTCTAGGTTGGTCATAGCTTTTCTTCCAAGGAGCAAGCATCTTTTAATTTCATGGCTGCAGTCACCATCTGCAGTGATTTGGAGCCCAAGGAAACAAAGTCTGTCACTATTTCCATTGTTTCCCCATATCTTTCCCCATGAAGTGATGGGACCAGATGCCATGATCTTAGTTTTCTGAATGTTGAGTTTTAAGCCAGCTTTTTCACTCTCCTCTTTCACTTTCATCAAGAGACTCTTAAGTTCTTCTTTGCTTTCTGCCATAAGGGTGGTGTCATCTGCGTATCTGAGGTTATTGATATTTCTCCCAGCAATCTTGATTCCAGCTTGTGCTTCATCCAGCCTGGCATTTTGCATGATGTACTCTGCATATAAGTTAAATAAGCAGGGTGACAATATACAGCCTTGATGTACTCCTTTCCTGATTTCGAACTAGTCTGTCATTCCATGTCCAGTTCTAACTGTTGCTTCTTGACCTGCATACATATTTCTCGGGAGGTAGGTAAGGTGGTCTGGTGTTCCCGTTGCTTTCAGAATTTTCCACAGTTTGTTGTGATCCAAACAATCAAAGGCTTTGGCATAGTCAATAAAGCAGAAGTCATAAGTAGTCAACAAATCATTTCCAAGAAAAGCAATATAAAAAAAGTGATTTCTTGGATCCTATGTCTTTCTCTCTCATTCACCCTGGGGGAAGACAGCTACTATATCATGAAGCAGGACTGTGGAGAGGCCCTCAGAAGTGAGCTGGGAAATAGTTTTTGAGGTCTTCCAACAGCCACATGATAGCACTTGAAAGCAAATACCCTGTGTTGAACCTTAAGAGTATCACAACTAGCATCTTAATTTCACCCACTAAACTGTTTCTAGATTACTGATCCACAGAACTGTGTTGTTTCCATGTGATACAGTTTGGTACAACCAGTTACATAGCAATAAGAATAGACAACTAATTAGTTATCTATAGTGACAGATAACTAGAACATCCTCAGTAGGCATGCTTGTTTTCTTTTGGGCCATTCCCAATATCTGTATAGATGTTTACAGCAGCTTTATTCATAACTTCCAAGACTTGTAAGCATTCCTGATGTCCTTTAGTAAGTGAATAGATAAACTGGGGCATGTTTCAGACAATGGAATATTATTCAGCCCTAAAAAGAAATGAGCTGCAAGGTCATGAAAAGACAAGGAAGAAATTTAAGTGCATACTACTAAATTAAAGAAGCCAACCTGCAGAGACTATATACTGTATGATTCCAACTATATGACATTCTGGGGGAAAAAAATAGAAGATCCATGGTTGCAGGTGGGGAGGGGAGAAATTAACTGACAGAGCACAGAGGATTTTTAAGGCAGTGAAAATACTGTGCATGATACCATAATGATGGATACATGTCATTATTTGACCAAATCCATAGAATGTAGAACACCAGGATTGAACCCCAAGGCAAATACGAACTCTGGCTATTTTAATGGGTCAGTGTATGTTCACCAGTTGTGAGAAGTATACCACCCTGTGAGTGATGCTGACACCAAAGAAGGCTGTGCAAGTACAGGTGAAAGGAACACATGGACTTCCATCTCAATGGTGCTGTGAACCGAAAACTGCTCTGAAAATAGTATTTGGGTTCTTGATGCATCAAGAGAAAGGTGGCATTGTGAGGGAATGGCAAGAACAGTTCAGAGGAGAAGATGTACATGTCCATCCCAAACTCCCTAACTATCCCTTCCCCTCACCCTTCCCCCCAACTCTGTTACCATAAATTCATTCTCACAGTAATCCAAGTCTATGTCCCAACCAGTACACTGAAGAAGCTGAAGTTGAACGGTTCTATGAAAACCTACAAGCCCTTTTAGAACTAACACCCAAAAAAGATGTCCTTTTCATTATAGGGGACTAAATGCAAAAGTAGGAAGTCAAGAAACACCTGGAGTAACAGGCAAATTTGGCCTTGGAATATGGAATGAAGCAGGGCAAAGACTGATAGAGTTTTGCCAAGAAAATGCACTGGTCATAACAAACACCCTCTTCCAACAACACAAGAGAAGACTCTATACATGGACATCACCAGATGGTCAACACCGAAATCAGATTGATTATATGCTTTGCAGCCAAAGATGGAGAAGCTCTATACAGTCAGCAAAAACAAGACCAGGACAAATTCAGACTGAAATTGAAGAAAGTAGGGAAAACCACTAGACCATTCAGGTATGACCTAAATCAAATCCCTTATGATTATACAGTGGACGTGAGAAGTAGATTTAAGGGCCTAGATCTGATAGATAGACTGCCTGATGAACTATGGACTGAGGTTCGTGACATTGTACAGGAGACAGGGATCAAGACCATCCCCATGGAAAAGAAATGCAAAAAAGCAAAATGGCTGTCTGGGGAGGCCTTACAAATAGCTGTAAAAAGAAGAGAAGCAAAAAGCAAAGGAGAAAAGGAAAGATATAAGCATCTGAATGCAGAGTTCCAAAGAATAGCAAGGAGAGATAAGAAAGCCTTCTTCAGTGATCAATGCAAAGAAATAGAGGAAAACAACAGGATGGGAAAGACTAGAGATCTCTTCAAGAAAATTAGACATACCAAGGGAACATTTCATGCAAAGATAGGCTCGATAAAGGACAGAAATGGTATGAACCTAACAGAAGCAGAAGAGGTGGCAAGAATACACAGAACTATACAAAAAAGATCTTCACGACCAAGATAATCACGATGGTGTGATCACTCACCTAGAACCAGACATCCTGAAATGTGAAGTCAAGTGGGCCTTAGAAAGCATCACTACGAACAAAGCTAGTGGAGGTGACGGAATTCCAGTGGAGCTATTTCAAATCCTGAAAGATGATGCTGTGAAAGTGCTGCACTCAATATGACAGCAAATTTGGAAAACTCAGCAGTGGCCATAGGATTGGAAAAGGTCAGTTTTCATTCCAATCCCAAAGAAAGGCGATGCCAAAGAATGCTCAAACTACTGCACAGTTGCACTCATCTCACACGCTAGTAAAAGAATGCTCAAAATTCTCCAAGCCAGGCTTCAGCAGTATGTGAACCGTGAACTTCCTGATGTTCAAGCTGGTTTTAGAAAAGGCAGAGGAACCAGAGATCAAATTGTCAACATCCGCTGGATCATCGAAAAAGCAAGAGAGTTCCATTAAAACATCTATTTCTGCTTTATTGATTATGCCAAAGTCTTTGACTGTGTGGATCACAATAAACTGTGGAAAATTCTGAAAGAGATGGGAATACCAGACCACCTGACCTGCCTCTTGAGAAATCTGTATGCAGGTCAGGAAGCAACAGTTAGAACTGGACATGGAACAACAGACTGGTTCCAAATAGGAAAAGGAGTTCGTCAAGGCTGTATATTGTCACCCTGCTTATTTAACTTATATGCAGAGTACATCATGAGAAACACTGGACTGGAAGAAACACAAACTGGAATCAAGATTGCCGGGAGAAATATCAATAACCTCAGATATGCAGATGACACCACCCTTATGGCAGAAAGTGAAGAGGAACTAAACAGCCTCTTGATGAAAGTGAAAGAGGAGAGTGAAAAAGTTGGCTTAAAGCTCAACATTCAGAAAACGAAGATCATGGCATCCGGTCCCATCACTTCATAGGAAATAGATGGGGAAACAGTGGAAACAGTGTCAGACTTTATTTTTGTGGGCTCCAAAATCACTGCAGATGGTGACTGCAGCCATGAAATTAAAAGACGCTTACTCCTTGGAAGGAAAGTTATGACCAACCTAGATAGCATATTCAAAAGCTGAGACTTTACCTTGCCAACAAAGGTCTGTCTAGTCAAGGCTTTGGTTTTTCCTGTGGTTACGTATGGATGTGAGAGTTGGACTGTGAAGAAGGCTGAGCTCCAAAGAATTGATGCTTTTGAACTGTGGTGTTGGAGAAGACTCTTGAGAGTCCCTTGGACTGCAAGGAGTTCCAACCAGTCCATTTTGAAGGAGATCAGCCCTGGAATTTCTTTGGAGGGAATGATGCTAAAGCTGAAACTCCAGTACTCTGGCCACCTGATGCGAAGAGTTGACTCATTGGAAAAGACTCTGATGCTGGGAGGGATTGGGGGCAGGAGGGGAAGGGGACAACAGAAGTTGAGATGGCTCATGGCATCACTGACTCGATGGACGTGAGTCTGAGTGAACTCTGGGAGTTGGTAATGGACAGGGATGCCTGCCGTGCTGCAATTCATGGGGTCACAAAGAATCGGACACGACTGAGCGACTGAACTGAACTGAACTAAAGCATGTGAGTCTTTTTCTGTTTCATAAATAGTTCATTTGCATCATTTCTTTTTAGATTCTCCATATAAGGGATGCCATATGATATTTCTCTTTCTCTTATTTCACTCAGTATGACACTGTCTAGGTCCCTTTTTTGTTTTGTTTTTTTTTTGGCTCCCAGGTTTTGATCAAAAGCAGTTCTTAGGACAAAACAGAAGCCCTTGACAGGACACATTTTATTCTCTTCCTAGTTATAGACATCATTAATGGTAACCAAGGAAAAGGAAAATACTAACCAAGGAACACATTTTATTTCTCAGAAGACATAACGCTGATCTCTTGGAAAAGACATTCAATAAAACTTTCATGTCCGCATAGGGTCCAGATCAGTGGTTTAATTCAGAGACATAAGGTTTCTTCAAACAATTCTTTTTCAAATTCTGGTCCAACAAATTAACTCCTAAATGGGTATCTATATTGCCCAAGCTCTTAATCTCTCTTAATTCAAGGATCCTTGTCTGACTCACACCACACAAACTTTAAAACATTTTTCCATTTCCCTTCCCTATGTTTAAAGGGAGTTATGTCTCGTCTTCATGTATGTAAGGACTCACTGGTAAGTCTCTTTAATTATGTCTCCCCTACTGCTGGAAATTTTTATCTTGCCCCAACCCATAAGTGTTGGAGACCAGATCCAGATCCATATTCTTCTGAGTTCTGTTAACCACAGATTTCCTCATGGTCTAAGCAGTTGCTAATCTGATATGAGATCCATTTGAGCCTAAACTTTCATTACCACAAAAACAAACAAATAAAAAACAAAAGCCTCTCAGGTGCAGCTATACAACATTCTGTTGACTGTTCATCTCATTACTGTTAGTCTCAGTATTTTCATTGGTTTGCAATCTGGAGGCCCAAATCCTTCAAGTAAGCCATTTTTCCAACCAGACATGGCAAATGCTGAGGCCCACACGCCTTCAAGTTTGGCTAATACAAATCTTACAAACTAAAGACTTCACCAGCTCGCCTCTCATCAACCAAACCAACAACTGAGGCAGAAGGCCCATACTGACCGGCCAAATTAGGGTGCCTGCCTTCAGCATGATTATGGAGCCCTAAACACAGGTATAAATATTTCAAATGGCAAAGAACCTGACTTTTTCTTAACAACATAAACCAAACTCAGGTCATATAATTTAAAACCTATTTTTAACAGAATTCTTGCCATCATCTAATAGGGCAAAACCTTAGACTGTTGAACACTTTTAGATCAAGCCACACGTAACTGGTGCTGTGCCAGTCAGGCTCTGCAGAGGTACCAATGTCACTTTTGGTTGCTGTGTATCCACAAGCCCCTGGAGTTAGCAGATATTTATAAGCCAAAGTCACAGGCCCAACATTGCCTTCAAATGACACAAGGCCTTTAGCATCATTTTAATACCACGGAGCCATGAAAATAAAACGTGCATTAACTCAAGTCAGTATCACCTTTAAAAGGATATCCTAGTTCTACACCCCCAAACAACATTGCACTGGTCCAGGATCTCACTGCTAGAGATGGTATCACCTCAAATAACATTACTCCAGCCTAAGACCTGCCTGTTGGAGATGACTCTGCATCCTGCACAGAGACCACTTCCCCTCAGACACCAAAACTACCACCCCAGGCATGCCCAGGGACTGCTGCTCCCAAGGCACAAATGGCACACAGGTCATGTAATGGTTTTCTTACTTTGAATTAGGGACTCTATGGCACTTCCTGAGCTTGCTCTCTGTATAGTCCATGACAAGGGTATACTTATCTGTTTTCTATCAAAGTATATATCCCTACACTCCATGTCTAAATGAAAATCTGTGCTATTCTAAAAACTGGTGGAGGTTATTGCTTTCCCTAGTGAAGCCCCTTGACCCTAGGAAGAGGGCCACTCACTCCCCAGTGCCTTCTCCTACTACTTTCTCTAGTTTTCTACCACTGTACAACCTCCCACCCTACATCCCTGACCATGACCACCACAACCGCCATTCCCTTTGCATACATACAAAACCCATGAATCTTTATATGTGCTTTACCAAACTAATCTACTGACACTCTCTGACAAGATAAATTGCCTGACTGATTTGCCACCTTTATTCCCCACATACACGGGGATATTACTGTCCAAAAAAACACATATAATTTTTAATACAATTTATAACTACACAAACACTGTTAGAGACTCTAGAAATTTGAGATATATTTCTTTTGCTGACATCATACAAATGGGAAATTTAGTTACAGGTTGGCTTACAAGAAATCCTTATACTTTTACTTGTGTTTCTCCTTTTAACTCTCATAATAAAATGTTTTCTATGCTGTTTAGCAAAACTTATGCCCTAGGCCCTAAAAGTCTCTTCTTCTGCTATGTCAAAAGTTTGATAATATTTGAAAGCACAACAGGACTAACTTTATTAATATCACATTTTCTGTATTCTGATGCTTTCATATCTAGGGCCCTATCAACTTGGAGGTCTGCCCCTCTTAAGAGTTCTCCAATTGCTTCACAAAGTAGACAACTCACCTACAAATACACCTTTCATACACAAACCAGTCAATCCAGAGCCCATATACCTTACCATCCACTTCATCAGACTCACATACACCAGGCTGCTATCCACCTGCCAAGGTCACACCAGGGCTGGGTACCATACAACTAAGGACAGCTTCTATGCCTCATGGCCTGTTGAAACTAGCCAACTGGAAACCTGTTTAATCTCTCCCGTTTCTTCCCAATGAAACTGTAAGAGGCTCTTGACCACATTTCCCTCTGCCTCCTATGCTTCTTGATCAAACCGGGTGCTTTTTTATGTGGCCCCTGAATGCTGTAGCATATTTATTGTTTCTAGGGAACTGTAAGTACGGTAAACTTCTGGATGACAGCCATTCTCCTATCTGCATGTATTTCCATACCTAATAAAAACATATCCCAGGTAACCCTGAAATTTTTTCAAAGTAGATTACCTTGTTCTTTAATTAAGTTAGCTTAGTGTAGTTAATTCAAACTACATTACAATAAAAGTACTGGTAAATGTATATGCTATAAATTCTAGGGTGTCTGCTTAAGTTTTTTAATGTAATTACTATTCTAGAAAGAAGAGAAAATGAAATAATATAATATGTGCAGTTAAAACCACGGAAGGCAAAAAAAGGAAAATGGAAGATTTTGAAAAGAAACAGGGAACAAGGGTAATGAATAGAAAATAGACAAAAGTCAATATCCATTTATGATTTTTAAGAACTCCCAACTAAATGGGAATGAAGGTAACATATAACAATAAAGGCCACATCCAACAAGCCCACACCTAACATCAAATTCACAGTTAAAAAGATGAAAAGTTTTTCCTCTAAGAACAAGAATAAGACAAAAATGCCCACTGTCGCCACTTTTATACAGCATAGTATGGAAGTCCAAGCCAGGGCAATGAGACAAGGGAAAAAAAGACATCCAAAATGGGAAAACAAGAAGTAAAACTGTCACTTTTGCCAAATTACAAGATATTATACATATAAAATCCTAACACTACACACACACACACACACACACAAATCCAGTTAGAACTAATACATTAATTCAGTAGAGTCTCTAGACACACAGTCAATATAAGAAAGTCTGTTGTGTTTCTAGACATTAATAGTACATTATCAGTAAAATAAATTAAGTAAACACTCCCATTTACAACCGTATTAAAAAGAACAAAATATAATCAAGGATATGAATTATACACTGAAAACTGTAAGACAATGAGGAAAGAAACTGCTGCTGCTGCTGCTGCTAAGTCGCTTCAGTCGTGTCCAACTCTGTGCAATCTCATAGACAGCAACCTACTAGGCTCCGCCCTTCCGGGGATTCTCCAGGCAAAAACACTGGAGTGGGTTGCCATTTCCTTCTCCAATGCATGAAAGTGAAAAGTCAAAGTGAAGTCGCTCAGTCATGTCCGACTCTTAGCAACCCCATGGACTGCAGCCTACTAGGCTCCTCCATTCATGGGATTTTCCAGGCAAGAGTACTAGAGTGGGTTGCCATTGCTTTCTCTGAAAAGAAACTGAGAAAGACACAAATAAATGAAAAGATATTCCATGTTCATGGAATTAATATTGTTAATAATTAATATTGTTAAAATGTCCATTTTACCCAAGACCATCTACAGTTTCAGTGCAACCTCTATCAAAATTCTAATAGCAATTTTCACCAAAATAAAACAATCCTAAAATTTGAATGGTAGGGATCACAATAAAATGTGGAAAATTCTGAAAGAGATGGGAATACCAGACCACCTGACCTGCCTCTTGAGAAATCTGTATGCAGGTCAGGAAGCAACAGTTAGAACTGGACATGGAACAACAGACTGGTTCCAAATAGGAAAAGGAGTTCGTCAAGGCTGTATATTGTCACCCTGCTTATTTAACTTATATGCAGAGTACATCATGAGAAACACTGGACTGGAAGAAACACAAACTGGAATCAAGATTGCCGGGAGAAATATCAATAACCTCAGATATGCAGATGACACCACCCTTATGGCAGAAAGTGAAGAGGAACTAAACAGCCTCTTGATGAAAGTGAAAGAGGAGAGTGAAAAAGTTGGCTTAAAGCTCAACATTCAGAAAACAAAGATCATGGCATCCGGTCCCATCACTTCATAGGAAATAGATGGGGAAACAGTGGAAACAGTGTCAGACTTTATTTTTGTGGGCTCCAAAATCACTGCAGATGGTGACTGCAGCCATGAAATTAAAAGACATTTACTCCTTGGAAGGAAGGTTATGACCAACCTAGATAGCATATTCAAAAGCAGAGACATTACTTTGCCAACAAGGTTCGTCTAGTCAAGGCTATGGTTTTTCCAGTGGTCATGTATGGATGTGAGAGTTGGACTGTGAAGAAGGCTGAGCACCGAAGAATTGATGCTTTTGAACTGTGGTGTTGGAGAAGACTCTTGAGAGTCCCTTGGACTGCAAGGAGTTCCAACCAGTCCATTCTGAAGGAGATCAGCCCTGGGATTTCTTTGGAAGGACTGATGCTAAAGCTGAAACTCTAGTACTTTGGCCACCTCATGCGAAGAGTTGACTCATTGGAAAAGACTCTGATGCTGGGAGGGATTGGGGGCAGGAGGAGAAGGGGACGAGAGAGGATGAGATGGCTGGATGGCATCACTGACTCGATGGACGTGAGTCTGAGTAAACTGCGGGAGTTGGTGATGGACAGGGAGGCCTGGCATGCTGCGATTCAAGAAGTCACAAAGAGTCGGACACGACTGAGCGACTGATCTGATCTGATCTAAATGACCCCAAATAGTTGAAGAAATCTTGAGAACAAAGAATAAACCTGGAGGTATCATGTTTCCTGATTTCAAACTATATTACAAAGCTGTAGTAATCAAAACAGTATTAAATTCTGTAACTATTTGTGATGACAGATGTGAACTAGATGTTTGTGGTGATCATTTTGCAATATATACAAATAACAAATCACTATGTTTTACACCTGAAACTAATTTTAATGTATGTCAATTAAGCCTGAATAAGAAATTTATACAATATGGTATGCCCAGTTCAGTTCAGTCGCTCAGTCGTGTCCGACTCTTTGCAACCCCATGAATTGCAGCACACCAGGCCTCCCTGTCCAACACCAACTTCCGGAGTTCACCCAAACTCACATCCATCGAGTTGGTGATGCCATCCAGTCATCTCATCCTCTGTTGTCCCCTTCTCCTCCTGCCCCCAATCCCTCCCAGCACCAGAGTCTTTTCCAGTGAGTCAACTCTTCGCATCAGGTGGCCAAAGTATTGGAGTTTCAGCTTTAGCATCATTCCTTCCAAAGAATACCCAGGACTGATCTCCTTTACAATGGACTGGTTGGATCTCCTTGTAGTCCAAGGGACTCTCAAGAGTCTTCTCCAACACCACTGTTTAAAAGCATCAATTCTTTGGCACTCAGCTTTCTTCACAGTCCAACTCTCACATCCTTACATGACCACTGGAAAAACCATAGCCTTGACTAGATGGACCTTTGTTGGCAAAGTAATGTCTCTGCTTTTGAATATGCTATCTAGGTTGGACATAACTTTCCTTCCAAGGAGTAAGCGTCTTTTAATTTCATGGCTGCAATCACCATCTTTGGTGATTTTGGAGCCCCCAAAAATAAAGTCTGACACTGTTTCCATTTCCCCATCTATTTCCCATGAAGTGATGGGACCAGATGCCATGATCTTAGTTTTCTGAATGTTGAGCTTTGAGCCAACTTTTTCACTCTCCACTTTCACTTTCATCAAGAGGCTTTTTAGTTCCTCTTCACTTTCTGCCATGAGGGTGGTCCAAAGATCAATGGAACAAAGTATAGAGTCCCTTAGACTGCAAGGAGATCAAACAAGTCAATCTTAAAAGAAATCAATCCTGAATATTCATTGGAAGGACTTACGCTGAAGCTGAAACTCCAATACTCTGGGCACCTGATGCAAAGAGCTGACTCATTAGAAAAGGCCTGATGTTGGGAAAGACTGAAGGCAGCAGAAGAAGGGGATGACAGAGAATGAGATGGTTGGATGGCATCACCAAGTCAATGGACATGAGTTTGAGCAAGCTCCAGGAGATGGTGAAGCACAGGGATGCCTGACATGCAGTTGGACACAACTGAGCAACTGACAACAACTCCTGCATCAAAAATAATAAAATACTTAGCAATAAACCCACCTAAAGAGACAAAAGACCTATACTCAGAAAACTAAAAATGCTGAGAAAAGAAATCAAAGATGACATAAATAGATGAAAAGATATAACATGTTCTTGGATTGGAATACTCAATATTGTCAAATGATTATAATACCCAAGGCAGTCTACAGATTTGATACAATTGTTATCAAATTACCAACAGCATTTTCCACAGAACTATAATAAAAAATTATACAATTTCTATGGAAATACAAAAGACCCTGAATAGCAATCTTGAGAAAGAAAAAATGGAGTTGCAGGAATCAGGCTCCCTGACTTCATACTATAAAAAAAAAAAAAAGCTATAGAAGTCAGAATAGCATGGTGCTGGCACAAAAACAGAAATATTGGCCTTTCCTCAGGCTTTGGGTGAAAGGGGACCAAGAGCAAAGACTGAGAAGAAAAACAAATTCCTAGGAAATACCTGATTCTTCTTTAGCTATGCTAATAAATAAGCTCCAGAACTGGCTTTAGATTTATCTAATCAATCAATATGTCTTTTTAATTGTGGTAGCAAGTACATACCTGTACAGATTTTAAATCTGTTCTGTGGATGGCAGTTTGAATCACTGTGCTGCTAAGTCACGTCAGTCGTGTCTGACTCTGTACAACCCCATAGATGGCCGCCCACCAGGCCACCCCGTCCCTGGGATTCTCCAGGCAAGAACGCTGGAGTGGGTTGCCATTTCCTTCTCCAATGCATGAAAGTGAAAAGTCAAAGTGAAGTTGCTCAGTCGTGTCTGACTCAGCGACCCCATGGACTGAAGCCTACCAGGCTCCTCTGTCCATGGGATTTTCCAGGCAAGAGTACTGTACATGCTACTAAAAGTCAACTAAATATATAAGTGGGTCAGTATAAAAATCACAGTATAGCCTTATTTTTCTGGAGCACTGTAATTAGCTCCCTTTGCTACTTTTTATATAGCTTGCTGTAAAGGGATAAAACTTTACAGATTATGAACACAACAGAACACAACAGATTATGAATATCTGATGACTGTTCCTTCCAGCAACAGCCTGCTTCCTCTAAACACATAACAAAGAATTGAATACAGTAATAAAAGCTACACTGAATTAGAAAAATAATCAATGTCACTTAATTTTAAAAAGCACATGAATGTATAAAAATTATTAATTTTGAATAAAATTATTTTATTTGATATTTATTTGATATTTATTTTTATTGATATTTCTGGTCATTAATATTGAGGAAAATGTTTAATAATTAAAATAGCATTGATTCTATAATAAATATTGATGCAAGCATCAGATCAGATCAGATCACTCGCTCAATCATGTCCAACTCTTTGCAACCCCATAAATCGCAGCATGCCAGGCCTCCCTGTCCATCACCAACTCCCGCAGTTTACTCAGACTCACGTCCATCGAGTCAGTGATACCATCCAGCCATCTCATCCTCTCTCGTCCCCTTCTCCTCCTGCCCCCAATCCCTCCCAGCATCAGAGTCTTTTCCAATGAGTCAACTCTTCTCATGAGGTGGCCAAAGTACTGGAGTTTCAGCTTTAGCATCATTCCTTCCAAAGAAATCCCAGGGCTGATCTCCTTCAGAATGAACTGGTTGGATCTCCTTGCAGTCCAAGGGACTCTCAAGAGTCTTCTCCAACACCATAGTTCAAAAGCATCAATTCTTCAGCGCTCAGCCTTCTTCACAGTCCAACTCTCACATCCATACATGACCACAGGAAAAACCATAGCCCTGACTAGACGAATCTTTGTTGGCAAAGTAATGTCTCTGCTTTTGAATATGCTATCTAGGTTGGTCATAACCTTCCTTCCAAGGAGTAAGCGTCTTTTAATTTCATGGCTGCAGTCACCATCTGTAGTGATTTTGGAGCCCAGAAAAATAAAGTCTGACACTGTTTCCACTGCTTCCCCATCTATTTCCCATGAAGTGGTGGGATTGGATGCCATGATCTTCGTTTTCTGAATGTTGAGCTTTAAGCCAACTTTTTCACTCTCCACTTTCACTTTCATCAAGAGGCTTTTTAGTTTCTCTTCACTTTCTGCCATAAAGGTGGTGTCATCTGCATATCTGAGGTTATTGATATTTCTCCCGGCAATCTTGATTCCAGCTTGTGTTTCTTCCAGTCCAGTGTTTCTCATGATGTACTCTGCATATAAGTTAAATAAACAGGGTGACAATATACAGCCTTGACGAACTCCTTTTCCTATTTGGAACCAGTGTGTTGTTCCATGTCCAGTTCTAACTGTTGCTTCCTGACCTGCATACAAATTTCTCAAGAGGCAGATCAGGTGGTCTGGTATTCCCATCTCTTTCAGAATTTTCCACAGTTTATTGTGATCCACACAGTCAAAGGCTTTGGCATAGTCAATAAAGCAGAAATAGATGTTTTGCTGGAACTCTCTTGCTTTTTCCATGATCCAGTGGATGTTGGCAATTTGATCTCTGGTTCCTCTGCCTTTTCTAAAATCAGCTTGAACATCAAGAAGTTCACGGTTCACATATTGTTGAAGCCTGGCTTGGAGAATTTTAAGCATTACCTTACTAGCGTGTGAGATGAGTGCAATTGTGCGGGAGTTTGAGCATTCTTTGGCATTGCCTTTCTTTGGGATTGGAATGAAAACTGACCTTTTCCAGTCCTGTGGCCACTGCTGAGTTTTCCAAATTTGCTGGCATATTGAGTGCAGCACTTTCACAGCATCATCCATCAGGATTTGGAATAGTTCAACTGGAATTCCATCACCTCCACTAGCTTTGTTCGTAGTGATGCTTTCTAAGGCCCACTTGACTTCACATTCCAGGATGTCTGGCTCTAGGTCAGTGATCACACCATTGTGATTATCTGGGTCGTGAAGATTTTTTGTACAGTTCTTCTGTGTATTCTTTCCATCTTTTCTTAATATCTTCTGCTTCTGTTAGGTCCATACCATTTCTGTCCTTTATCGAGCTGATCTCTGCATGAAATGTTCCTTTGGTATCTCTGATTTTCTTGAAGAGATCCCTAGTCTTTCCCATTCTGTTGTTTTCTTCTATTTCTTTGCACTGATTGCTGAAGAAGGCTTTCTTATCTCTTCTTGCTATTCTTTGGAACTCTGCATTCAGATGTTTATATCTTTCCTTTTCTCCTTTGCTTTTCACTTCTCTTCTTTTCACAGCTATTTGTAAGGCCTCCCCAGACAGCCATTTTGCTTTTTTGCATTTCTTTTCTATGGGAATGGTCTTGATCCCTGTCTCCTGTACAATGTCACGAACCTCATTCCATAGCAAGCATACCACTGCTCAATACAAACAGACTTACAAAGGCCAAATGCTTTTTAAAACAATAAATTTTAATCTGTTCAGTTTGTAAATATTCTTATTTTAAAGAAATTATATACAGTTTAATTTTAATTATGATCCTAATTAGTAATAATAACACTATTAACTGCTAACTGCTAAGTTACTTCAGTCGTGTCCGACTCTGTGCGTCCCCATAGATGGCAGCCCACCAGGCTACCCCGTCCCTGGAATTCTCCAGGCAAGAATACCAGAGTGGGTTGCCATTTCCTTCTCCAATGCGTGAAAGTGAAAAGTAAAAGGGAAGTCATTCAGTCGTGTCTGACTCTTCGCGACCCCATGGTCTGCAGCCTACCAGGCTCCTCCATCCATGGGATTCTCCAGGCAAGAGTACTGGAAAGGAGGAACAAATTTAGCAATATATATATACTCATACCTTGAAATATTTAGGAAATTTGGAACATGAGAATAATCAGAGCCAACTTGTTAGTAATTACATACCAGAGCAACTCCTCCAACAGCAATCTTACCACATATTTCTCCAGGAACTGTGACTCCTATAAAAGTAGGATTTTCTTTGAAGCTAAAAAATAACAATTTTGTTTATAATTACATTTCAATAGTATTATTAATAATTTTTACAGCAGCAAACATTATTTAACAAATATGATATCCTAAGTACCATGCTACACTGAATCTTACTATTTGAATATATTTTTCTCAAACTTTCAATGATAAGAATGTTTCAATACATATCTGTAAACTCTCAATCTGATAAGTATACAGAATAATAAGAAGTATGAGGCATGATAATTTATGCAAAATACTATTGACTAATGCTTATAATTTTATGCAGGTTCCCTCTACATTTATGACCCTATAAATTCAATTTTCTGTGACCTCCTCATTTATCGTTTCACTAAATGTATTACTAAGCATATTACTTTACTAAGCATAAATAAGTTTTCTCTGCATTAGAATCTAGATATTCATGTGATTTAGAAAATAAAATCACAAAAATTAATCAGATGAGAGAAAAGAATGTAGAGATAACAGTAAAAGTTTATAAGCCAAGAGAAGTAAAAAAACAAAATTATGTCACTCATAACTAACCTCCTTTAGTTATTTCAATACTTTTATGTAACTTTACTTTTTTCAGGTAATTTTATGTTGGTTAGCTACTTGAAGACAAAGATTTTAACCTACATTTTTTGCTCATCCGATGGTGTCTACCAAATTTACAGAACTCAGTGTACATTAAGTAAATGTTTATTTTTCATAATTAATATATAAAATCATTTGAGGTTATTTCTTTATTTATAGAAATATGAGATACTATACTCACGCAAATAAGTATGCAATATGATGAGGTTGGGAGGTAAATTCATACTTCCAGGTTAAAAATTTATATAAAACACTATGAGGAGGTCCTTCAATAGAAATTTTATTTTTATCTGACCAAACCTCTATGGATGATATTCTAACAGTAAGTTTTAACTGGATAAACATCTAAATGGAGAAAATAAATGAAAATTTTTATATAAATTTGAACACTGTATTAAATTTTTGTAAAGGCATATTTAAGACATTTAATTCAGTATTTTGAATGTGGAAACTTTTCAAAAGTATGACAAAATATTACATACATCAATTCATATTATCTATATTTTTACAAAATAAATTTTAAAAATAGTTTAAATAACTTACGGTGTTAACAAGGCCAATGATCTGAATAATCTTCTGTGTTACAATGTTTATATCAGAGCCCATGTAATCAAACTGAAAAAGATACATTATCATTTAAAAATAATGGATACTATTAATATACCACACACGTACAATATGCTATATACTAAAGTAGCCAGAAGGTCACATTCCAACTGAAATCCATGAAATGCTTATTTACATTTATATATGTAAATGAATGGTACTTTGCATATGCATGAACAATACTTTGAATAAATTACCTAAATCTATGGTATTTACATAATAGATAACTAAAAATATATAATAACATGATATTTTTAATTTCAATGGGAGGCTAATTATTTTACAATATTGTAATGGTTTTTGCCATACATTGACATGAATCAGCCATGAGTTTACATGTATTCCCATGTAAATAATGTTTTAAATAATGTTTAACGCACTTAACTTTTGACATTATTTATTGTTCATGAAAATTGAATGATAAAAGTTTTTGTGTTATTTCATAATGTACTTATTTCTAAGATAATACATATAATCATGAACTAAAAAATGTATGCATAAAGAGGGAAAATCTTTAATAAAAGGTTTACTATTAAAGTGATCATGGACATTATGTTAGGATACATCCTCTGACATCACCATGTAACTTGTATTTTTAATGCTTCTTTATTCCAATCAGCTCTTTCTATGTCTAACTGCTTAAAAATGCCAGGAAAATGTTAAAAAACAATGGTGAATATCAGAAATGTGAGCTTTGCTCATGATTTTTCACTGGAAATTCTCAACTATTTCATCATTAAATGTGTCCAGTTTAAGATGGATATTTTAGATTATGTTGAGAAACACTTATAAATATTCCCATTTATAAAACTTATTAAAAATAAAGTTGAATTTTGATATAAAGCATTTCTGAAGCATACCAAAATAATAATCATTTTTGTCTTCTGACATATTCATGCATTACACTTCATTATTACTTAATATTAAGCCATTATTATATTCTTTGAATAAAACATTACATTTTATTAATATACTAGCAAAATTAATATAATATTTTGTTTAGAAGTTTGTAGATTTCAGAAATATGGCCTTATAGGTCATGTGTGTATGCATGCATACTTTATCAAAATTGAGCAAATAAATGTTGCTTACTATATATTAAAGCACTACCTAAAATTAAGTTGCTTGTTGTTTCTACACTCTAGAATTATATTTGCCTATGAATTATATTTTCCTAAAACATTTTTTTAAAACTCACCTTTAAAATTATCTATATTTAACATTGGAAATTGATCCATTCAAATTTTCATTTTCTTGAAATATAATTGACATATGCATGCATGTTGTGCTAAGTTGCTTCAGTCATGCCCGACTCTTTGCAGCCCTATGGACTGCAGCCCTCCAGCCTCCTCAGTCCATGAGATTCTTCAAGCAAGGAAACTGTAGTGGGTTGCCAGTGCCCTCCTCTAGATCTTCCCAACCGAGGGATCAAACCTGCATCTCTGATGTCTCCTATATTGGCAGATGGGTTCTTTACCCCTAGCACCACCTGGGTTTGATTGTGTTAAGATGTTCAGTGAAAGTGACGTGAAAGTGAAAATCGAGTCCAACTCTGCGACTGAGAGTCAATTCCTAGGCTGCTTGATAAGAAGTCTGGGGTCCCTGAAGAGGAGATGGGGTCTGGAATTCTCAAGGAGGAGGAAAGGACAAACGGCTTTTTTCTCTACATTCCTTAGTCTTAGTCACATAAAACATTTTTTTCTTTAAGCTTGATGATTACACAACAGACAACTCAGTTTAAACTCTGTACTAAGGATTATATAACAACAATGTATCCAGCTTGAGGACAGTTTCTCCTTCCTGAAAACCTGTCTAATCCTGTTATCTTAAAATGTAAATTGTGGGAGTGGGTCTAGTAAAATTTTTACAACTTTGCAACATTCTTCTGATTTATTGCAATGAGTCTGAGTGAACTCCGGGAGTTGGTGAGGGACAGGGAGGCCTGGCGTGCTGCGACTCATGGGGTTGCAAAGAGTTGGACACGACTGAGCGACTGAACTGAACTGACTGAATTTAAAAAGTATATAACTCCCTTGCTTAGACTAAGGGAGGGGGGAACTCTCCATCATCCTTCTGATGTCTGTGTCAGAAGCTTTCTTTGTCCCCTTTTCACTTTAATAAAACTCTGCTATGCAAAAGCTCTTGAGTGATAAAGCTTGGTCCCTGGTCCCAAAGCTGAATCTTCCTTGGACATCACGAATCCGACATCATTCACCGTAAGCTATCACAACCCCATGGACTATACAGTCCATGGAATTCTCCAGGCCAGAATACTGTGGGTAGTCTTTCCCTTCTCCAGGGGATCTTCCCAATCCAGGGACTGAACCCCATGTCTCCCACATTGCAGGTCGGCTCTTTACCAGCTGAGCCACAAGGGAAGCCCAAGAATACTGGAGCAGGTAGCCTATCCCTTCTTCAGCGGATCAACCCAACCCAGGAATTGAAAAGGGGTCTCCTGCATTGCATTGAAAAGGGGTCTTTACCATCTGAACTATCAGGATGTACAATATGAAGATTTAAATTCTTATCTCCATTGGAGAATTTGTGAAATTTTCATTTGTTTGTTTTAATCTCCCCCAAAGACCACATCTTAGTCCTTTTTAATACCATAGCATGTTTTCTGTCTTTTCGCTTAATCACACTTTCTGCCTATTTATCTTTTCAACAACTTCAAACAACTTTAAAAGTTCAAATTGAAAGCTTCATTCAAATTTTTTCATTCTTATTTTTCTAATAGAAACTATTTAAGAGTGTGAATTTCCTCACTGTTTAGCTTTGATGCTATCCTCTGCGACAGGCATTATCCCTGTTTACCAATATTCAGTTCTCTTTTAACTCAAGCTGTTGTTCAGTCTCCCAGTCATGTCCACCTCTTTGCAACCTTATGGATTGCAGCACACCAGGCTTACCTGTCCCTCACCATCTTCCGAAGTTTGTCCAATTTCATGTTCATTTTGGCTAAGAGCAAGTGTAGTATCTAATTCAAGAACCCTTCTTTTAAAGACAAGCACAGCCAGCCGATTCACTTTGGCCAAGACAATGAAGGCAAAAGTGATGCAGGTCACTTCCGAGAAGCATTTCCTTAATGTAGCTCACATCTCTCTAATCAGCACTTCCATGGGTTTGTTAGGTAGATAGAATAGGGAAAAGGAGTCCAAAATGGCAGTAGCTAAAAGACAAGGAAGGGAAAAGCCCGCGAAAATAGAACAAAAGAAGGTCAAAAAAGGTCCGAGGGCCGAGTGAGGACTTCAAGTAGAACAGCACTCCTCGCTGAGCCCCATTTGCATAGGGCAGGCCCAGGGGGAAGAAAACATATAAAAGGAGGAGCCAAGCGCTCTCTCTCGCTCTCTCTCTCCCCCTCTGCCTCACCTCCCCGCCGCCCCCGCCACCCACCCCACGCCGCGTGAGTATGCTCTTTCCCTTTCTCTCTCTCCCGCGTGCCCATGCTCTTTCTGTCTCTCTCTCCCCGCCCCCCCCCCACCCCACCACCACCACGCACACTGACGTGCTCCTCCACTCTCTTCTCTTCTTCGAGGATGGATTCTCCTGCTATCTTCTAAATAAAATAGAGCTGTAACACTGATTTATCTAAGAGCCATGACATGGTTTGTTCTAAGATCTGAGAGCTGTGACGCACCTAGGGCTTTAATGTCCGTCGCTCCGAATCATTGTTGTGACGAGATAAAGAACCAAGGAGCATACACTCGCCTGACAGGTTTGGCAATTGGAAAAGAAACAATCAATCTAGACATGCCAAAATATCTAAGTATTTTCTAGTACTGAGCCAACACATGGAAAACTGCTGCCCTGGAGAGTCAGCCAGAAGCATGGTTGACACGGATTGAATGAATGAAAATTAAACTATGGCTAGCCATTAAGATTTGGAGGATATTTTTTACCATAGCACAACTTAGCCTCTTTTGATTAATACATATCCTCCAAATTTTTTAAATATTATATGTGCTAAGTCGCTTCAGTCCTGTCCAACTCTGAGACCCCATGGACTGTCGTCTACCAGGTTCGTCTGTGCATAGGATTCTGCAGGCAAGAATACTAAAGTGGGTTGCCATTTCCTTCTCCAGGAGATATTCCCAACCTAGGGATCGAACTTGGGTCTCCTGCATTGCAGGCAGATTATTTACTGTCTGAACCACCAGGGAAGCGCACAACATTAAATAGCTAATAACTATAGTTTTTTTTTTTTTTCTTGAAAAATTACTCAAAATTGTACTTAATTTTTAAGTTGTATTAATTTTCCCTTACCTCTTTTATTCCCTATTGTTTTAATATATTATGATAGTTTTTGCAAATTGGTTTTTACAGTATTTAGTAAAGCAAGCTGATAAATAATTTGATCTTTATATGTTAAAATTTATTTCCTGTCTATCTGTTAAAGCCTAACACACACATGCACACACTCTAGTTTTTCTTAGATTCTTCTGATTACTATCAGAGTTTTATTTTTATACTTTAATCATAATTTACTCATTACTAAATGCTCATTATTAGAAACTCATCTTTAATTTGAATTGTAACGTTCAATATAAAATATTTCTTTCATTCTCCTACTTGCATTCTTCTATCCCAAACTTTACCTGTTAGTAATATCATCCAGATTTTCTTTTTTTAACAGCTAATCTTGACACATTTGCTAGTCTTTTAAAAAATATTTTATACCTAACAGTGCTACTTTTAAGCTGTCTCACAAATGTCATCTAAATTGAGATTCTTTGCACATTAATGGAAATATTTACTCCATTCCATTATTGTAATAAATGAAGCTAATTAATAGCTTTCTATTTTTCCTGTTAATGCCCACAGGGTATTTCCTTTTGATTTTTGCTATAAGGTAATATTTTAAGCAGATAGGTTCTATATGAGTTCAAGGTTATACCTTCAGTATTTTATAGTATTTTCAGATAGTTTAAATATTGAACAACTGGATTCACCTAGATAAAAAAGGGCTCAATTGCTTATGAGGTGACAATCAAAAATTTTGAGGATTCACCAGACTTCTTTTTTCCAAAATGCATATAACTCTTACTAGGAAGATACTAAATATGGTTATATAAATAAGTCAGTACCACTTTCTGCTAACTGATAATGCATATATTGCATTCCTCTTTCTTTATGACATAGTGATAAAGTTGGTACACAGTTTTTTGACGTATGTGTTTTTTAGTGTTACCCAACTCAAAATTTTACATCAAATTTATTGAGATATGATTTATATACAATTAAATTCTCCCACTTTTGTTGTTGTTGTTCAGTCACTAAGCTGTGGTGACTGTTTGCTGCCTTATGGACTGCAGCACTCCAGGCTTCCTTGTCCTTCACTGTCTCCTGGAGTTTGCTCAAACTTATGTCCACTGAGTCGGTCATGCTATTTAACCATCTCATACTTTGTTGCCCTCTTTTCCTTTTGCCTTCAATCTTTCCCAGCATCAGGGTCTTTTCCAGTGAGTCGACTCTTTGAATCAGATGACCAAGCTATTAGAGCTTCAGCTTCAGCATCAGTCTTTCCAATGAATATTCAGAGTTGATTTCCTTTAGGATGGACTGGCTTGATCCCCTTGAAGTACTCTCAAGAGTCTTCTCCAACACCACAATTCAAAAGTATAAATTCTGCACTCATCCTTCTTTATGGTCCAACTCTCACATCTGTACATGACTACTAGAAACACCATAGCTTTGACTATATGGACCTTTGTTGCCAAAGTGATGCTTGTGCTTTTTAATATGCTCTCTAGATTTGTTATAGATTTCCTTCCAGTGAGCAAGTATCTTTTAATTTTATGGCCGCAGTCACCATCCACAGTGATTTTGGAGCCCAAGAAAATAAAACCTGTCTCTCTTTCCACTTTTTCCCCTTCTATTTGCCATGAGATGATGGGAACAGATGCCATGATCTTAGTGTTTTGAACGTTGAGTTTTAAGGCAGCTTTTTCACTCTCCTCTTCCACCTTAATCAAGAGTCTCTTTGGATCCTCTTCACTTTCTGCCATTAGAGTAGTATCATCTGCATTTGAGGTTGCTGATATTTCTCCCAGAAATCTTGATTCCAGCTTGTGATGCATCCAGTCTGGCATGTGTACTTTGCATAGAAGTTAAATAAGCAGGGTGACAGTATTTGGGCTTGTACTCCTTTCCCAAGTTTGAACCAGTCCATTGTTCCATATATCCTATTTTAAGGATTCATTAATTCTGACAAATAGTGCTTACTTTTTATTCTGAAAAAAATCAATCTAGAAAAAATTTAAAATTCAAGGACTATCCATATATCCTTCACCTAGATTAATTTATTATTAATATTTGCTACCATTTGTTCTTTCTATATACCTTCCTCTATCTGTCTGTGGATGCGGAACTGGGCATACATTTTTCATTTTGTTGAATTACATATGACAGTAAGCTAAAAACACTTCAGCATATAGTTCTTAAGAATAAGGACTCTCTGCTATTTGTGTACTATACCATTATCATGCTCAAGAAACTTAACATTTATTCAATAAAATTAAATATATAACAGGAATAATAAATAATATTTGTGCCGTAAGTATTAACTATACATAAATTATATAATATCTATATGTCATATCTAACGATATATAATATGTAATGTCAAATATAAAATATCTCTGGGCAAAATGCTAATCCACAGATCAGTTTAACGCTGAAAACAACCTCCAACCCTGCCAACAGAAAAACCTAACCAGAGCTTCTGGGAATCTCACTAGCCCACCCTGCAGCTCCAATTACAGTAGTACTTGAGCAGAGAGCCCAGCCAGTGGCTCTCTTGTCTGCAGAGCCAAGGCAATGGCCCTGAGTGTCCAGGGAAGTTAGAGTACAGTCTTTCTTATTTGATCCAAAAATATAATTTCCAGTCCAGGGCTTGTTTGGCAGCCCTAACTGGGCAAGGAACTCATTTATACCACCACCCGAAGTTAAATACAGCCTCACCTAGTCTGATGAGGAAACCTAACTGGAGATCTGGGAATCTGTGTAGCCCATCCTGCAACTTCCCAGGTAGCTCAGCTGGTAAAGAATCCACCTGCAATGCAGGAGACCCCAGTTCGAATCCTGGGCCAGGAAGTTCCTCTGGAGAAGGGATAGGCTACCTACTCCAGTATTCCTGGGCTTCCCTGGTGGCTCAGATGGTAAAGAAACTGCCTGCAATGGAGGAAACCTGGATTTGATCCCTGGGTTTGGAAGATCCCCGGAGGAGGGCATGGGAACCCACTCCAGTTTCTGTCCTGTAGAATCCCCATGGACAGAGGAGCATGTTGGGCTATAGTCCATGGACAGAGGAGTCTGGTGGGCTATAGTCCATGAGGTGTCAAAGAGTCAGACATGACTGAGACACTAAGCACAGCACAGCACATCCTACAACTCCAGTTTAGAACAGTCATTGAGGAGAGAGCCCATCCAGTCTCCTATCAATCTGCACAATTACAGTGCCCACCAGGTCAGTGAACATTTTGCATAGTTCTGCTTAATTTGATCCCCTGACAAAAGGCTGATTGGAACTGGAACCTGTACAGGGACTTCACCCAGGCAGGGAAACTAATTCAGAGCCCAGTCCACTTCTGAATACAGCCTTCAGTCCAGGCCCATACCTGAGGGTACAGGGTGCTGTGTAGCATGTATCATGACACTGAGTATAGGAGCACTGAACAGAGAACACAGCTCATAACTGTCTGCTTTTGCAGAGCAAAACTGGCAGCCTTATTTGACCAGGGAATTCAGTGCAAAGTGTTGTCTGATTCAGGTCCTCTAGCATGAGCCATGGAGGCCATGGTGCTCATTCTGCCGGCACACCAGGTAAGGGAAGCTAATTCATAGACCTGCCTACTGCTGAGTATGGACCCAGTCCTGATCATCTAGGATGCCTGACTAGAGAATCCAGGCAACTGTGGAGCCCATCCTATAGCCGCACTTGGACAGAGAACTAAGCCACGAATCCTATACTACTGTTCTTAGCCAGCACCCCACCCAGGTGACCTCAGCCCTCAGGCAGTAGCCTCATACAACAAAAATAGAGTCTTACTGCAAACCCTATTTACCCAAAGACACTACCTGCTGACACTCCCAAAGTCTCAAACTAATTTTAATGGTGAAGGACTATCTCTGCCAAAGGGAGTCTGTAACGTCTAGAAACATTTCAGTTCAGTTCAGATCAGTCGCTAAATCGTGTCCAACTCTTTGCGACCCGATGAATCGCAGCACGCCAGGCCTCCCTGTCCATCACCAACCCTGGAGTTCACTCAAACTCATGTCCATCAATTCAATGGTGCCATCCAGCCATCTCATCCTCTGTCATCCCCTTCTTCTCCTGCCCCCAATCCCTCCCAGAATCAGAGTCTTTTCCAATCAGTCAACTCTTCCCATGAGGTGGCCAAAGTATTGGAGTTTCAGCTTTAGCATCATTCCTTCCAAAGAAATCCCAGGGCTGATCTCATTCAGAATGGACTGGTTTGATCTCCTTGCAGTCCAAGGGACTCTCAAGAGTCTTCTCCAACACCACAGTTCAAAAGCATCAATTCTTCGGTGCTCAGCTTTCTTCACAGTCCAACTCTCATATCCATACATGACCACTGGAAAAAGCATAGCCTTGACTAAACGGACCTTTGTTGGCAAAGTAATGTATCTGCTTTTGAATATGCTCTCTAGGTTGGTCATAACTTTTCTTCCAAGGAGTAAGCGTCTTTTAATTTCATGGCTGCAGTCACCATCTGCAGTGATTTTGGAGCCCCCCCAAAATAAAGTCTGACACTGTTTCCACTGTTTCCCCATCTATTTCCCATGAAGTGATGGGACCAGATGCCATGATCTTCGTTTTCTGAATGTTGAGCTTTAAGCCAACTTTTTCACTCTCCTCTTTCACTTTCATCAAGAGGCTGTTTAGTTCCTCTTCACTTTCTGCCATAAAGGTGGTGTCATCTGCATATCTGAGGTTATTGATATTTCTCCCAGCAATCTTGATTCCAGCTTGTGCTTCTTCCAGCCCAGCACTTCTCATGATGTACTCTGCCTATAAGTTAAATAAGTAGGGTGACAATATACAACCTTGACGTACTCCTTTTCCTATTTGGAAAAAGTCTGTTGTTCCATGTCCAGTTCTAATTGTTGCTTCCTGACCTGCATATGGGTTTCTCAGGAGGAAGGTCAGGTGTTCTGGTATTCCCATCTCTTTCAGAATTTTCCACAGTTTATTGTGATCCACACAGAAAAGGCTTTGGCACAGTCAATAAAGCAGAAATAGATGTTTTGCTGGAACTCTCTTGCTTTTTTGATGATCCAGAGCATGTTGGCAATTTGATCTCTGGTTCCTCTGCCTTTTCTAAAACCAGCTTGAGGTTGCTGGCCAGACTGGGAGCGGGCGCGCATGCGCCTCAGGGAGCCTGGTCCCTACTTAGTATACAGGGACGATGAGCAGTGCTTCCCGCCGTCATCTGAGCTGACTTTTAAATCAGGGAATTAAAATAAATAAATAAATAAATAAAACCAGCTTGAACATCTGGAAGTTCACGGTTCACATATTGCTGAAGCCTGGCTTGGAGAATTTTGAGCATTCCTTTACTAGCGTGTGAGATGAGTGCAATTGTGCGGTAGTTTGAGCATTCTTTGGCATAGCCTTTCTTTGGGATTGGAATGAAAACTGACCTTTTCCAGTCCTGTGACCACTGCTGAGTTTTCCAAATGTGCTGGCATATTGAGTGCAGCACTTTCACAGCATCATCCATCAGGATTTGGAATAGTTCAACTGGAATTCCGTCACCTCCACTAGCTTTGTTCGTAGTGATGCTTTCTAAGGCCCACTTGACTTCACATTCCAGGATGTCTGGCTCTAGGTCAGTGATCACACCATCGTGATTATCTTGGTCGTAAAGATCTTTTTTGTATAGTTCTTCTGTGTATTCTTGCCGCCTCTTCTTAATATCTTCTGCTTCTGTTAGGTCCATACCATTTCTGTCCTTTATCAAGCCCATCTTTGCATGAAATGTTCCCTTGGTATGTCTAATTTTCTTGAAGAGATCTATAGTCTTTCCATTCTGTTGTTTTCCTCTATTTCTTTGCATTGATCGCTGTAGAGGGCTTTCTTATCTTTTCTTGCTAGTCTTTGGAACTCTGCATTCAGGTGTTTCACTCTTGCCATCTCCTGTTTGACCACTTCCAATTTGCCTTGATTCATGGACCTGACATTCCAAGTTCCTATGCAATACTTCTTTTTACAGCATCGGACCTTGCTTAGAGATAGCTAATTCAAATGCTCAGATATCATGTGAGGCATCAGCAATTAAAAAAAAAAAAAAAAAAACTAAAATGGACTGGAATGGGTGAATTTAACTCAGATGACCATTATATCTACCACTCTGGGCAAGAATCCCTCAGAAGAAATGGAGTAGCCATCATGGTCAACAGAAGAGTCCAAAATACAGTACTTGGATGCAATCTCAAAAACAAAAGAATGATCTATGTTTGTTTCCAAGGCAAACCATTCAGTATCACAGTAATCCAAGTCTATGCCCCAACCAGTACGCTGAAGAAGCTGAAGTTGAACGGTTCTACGAAGACCTACAAGACCTTTTAGAACTAACTCCCAAAAAAGATGTCCTTTTCATTATAGGGGACTAAATGCAAAAGTAGGAAGTCAAGAAACACCTGGAGTAACAGGCAAATTTGGCCTTGGAATACGGAATGAAGACGGGCAAAGGCTAATAGAGTTTTGCCAAGAGAACACACTGGTCATAGCAAACATCCTCTTCCAACAACACAAGAGAAGACTCTATACAAGGACATCACCAGATGGTCAAGACCAAAATCAGATTGATTACATTATTTGCAGCCAAAGATGGAGAAGCTCTATAGAGTCAGCAAAAACAAGACCAGGAGCTGACTGTGGCTCAGATCATGAACTCCTTATTGCCAAATCCAGATGTAAATTGAAGCAAGTAGGGAAAACCACTAGACCATTCAGGTATGACCTAAATTAAATCCCTTATGATTATACAGTGGAAGTGAGAAATAGATTTAAGGGCCTATATCTGATAGACAGAGTGCCTGATGAACTATGGACTGATTCGTGACATTGTACAGGAGACAGGGATCAAGATCATCCCCATGGAAAAGAAATGCAAAAAAGCAAAATGGCTGTCTGGGGAGGCCTTACAAGTAGCTGTGAAAAGAAGAGAAGTGAAAAGCAAAGGAGAAAAGGAAAGATATAAGCATCTGAATGCAGAGTTCCAAAGAATAGCAAGAAGAGATAAGAAAGCCTTCTTCAGCGATCAGTGTAAAGAAATAGAGGAAAACAACAGAATGGGAAAGACTAGAGATCTCTGCAAGAAAATTAGACATACCAAGGGAACATTTCATGCAAAGATGGGCTTGACAAAGGACAGAAATGGTATGGACCTAACAGAAGCAGAAGATATTAAGAAGAGGCAGCAAGAATACACAGAAGAACTGTACAAAAAAAGATCTTCACGACCAAGATAATCACGATGGTGTGATCACTGACCTAGAGCCAGACATCTTGGAATGTGAAGTCAAGTGGGCCTTAGAAAGCATCACTACGAACAAAGCTAGTGGAGGTGACGGAATTCCAGTTGAACTATTCCAAATCCTGATGGATGATGCTGTGAAAGTGCTGTACTCAATATGCCAGCACATTTGGAAAACTCAGCAGTGGTCACAGGACTGGAAAAGGTCAGTTTTCATTCCAATCCCAAAGAAAGGCTATGCCAAAGAATGCTCAAACTACCACACAATTGCACTCATCTCACACGCTAGTAAAGGAATGCTCAAAATTCTCCAAGCCAGGCTTCAGCAATATGTGAACCGTGAACTTCCAGATGTTCAAGCTGGTTTTAGAAAAGGCAGAGGAACCAGAGATCAAATTGCCAACATGCTCTGGATCATCAAAAAAGCAAGAGAGTTCCAGCAAAACATCTATTTCTGCTTTATTGACTGTGCCAAAGCCTTTTCTGTGTGGATCACAATAAACTGTGGAAAATTCTGAAAGAGATGGGAATACCAGACCACCTGACCTGCCTCCTGAGAAACCCATATGCAGGTCAGGAAGCAACAATTAGAACTGGACATGGAACAACAGACTTTTTCCAAATAGGAAAAGGAGTACGTCAAGGCTATATATTGTCACCCTACTTATTTAACTTATAGGCAGAGTACATCATGAGAAGTGCTGGGCTGGAAGAAGCACAAGCTGGAAACAAGATTGCCAGGAGAAATAGCAATAACCTCAGATATGCAGATGACACCACCCTTATGGCAGAAAGTGAAGAGGAACTAAACAGCCTCTTGATGAAAGTGAAAGAGGAGAGTGAAAAAGTTGGCTTAAAGCTCAACATTCAGAAAACGAAGATCATGGCATCTGGTCCCATCACTTCATGGGAAATAGATGGGGAAACAGTGGAAACAGTGTCAGACTTTATTTTGGGGGGGCTCCAAAATCACTGCAGATGGTGACTGCAGCCATGAAATTAAAAGACGCTTACTCCTTGGAAGAAAAGTTATGACCAACCTAGAGAGCATATTCAAAAGCAGAGACATTACTTTGCCAACAAAGGTCCGTCTAGTAAGGCTATGCTTTTTTCAGTGGTCGTGTATGGATGTGAGAGTTGGACTGTGAAGAAAGCTGAGCACCGAAGAATTGACGCTTTTGAACTGTGGTGTTGGAGAAGACTCTTGAGAGTCCCTTGGACTGCAAGGAGATCCAACCAGTCTATCCTAAAGGAGATTAGTTTTGGGTATTCTTTGGAAGGAATGATGCTAAAGCTGAACCTCCAGTACTTTGGCCACCTCATGGGAAGAGTTGACTGATTGGAAAAGACTCTGATGCTGGGAGGGATTGGGGGCAGGAGGAGAAGGGGACGACAGAGGATGAGATGGCTGGATGGCATCGCTGACTCGATGGACTTGAGTCTGAGTGAACTCTAGGAGTTGGTGATGGACAGGGAGGCCTAGCATGCTGCAATTCATGGGGTTGCAAAAGTCAGACATGACTGAGGGACTGAACTGAACTGACTATATTTAAAATAGATGATCAACAAGGGCCTACCATGTAGCACAGGGAAGTATATTCAGTATTTTATAATAACCTATATGGGACAAGAATCTGAAAACAAATAAATATACACATATACATGTATGTGTGTATATGTGTATATATAGATATATATAGATATAACTGAATCATTTTGTTGTACACCCAAAACTAGTACAACACTGAAAATCAACCATACTTCAATATAAAATTTAAAAATTTTAAGTGAATATACAGAAAACTAAAATTAAAAATGAAAAGAAGACATTACAATGGATATCACAAAAATAAACAGGATTTTAAGAGACTACTATGAATAGGTACAAGCTAATTGGAAAAGCCAAGAAAAATTCTTAGAAACCTAACCAATCAAGACTGAAATACACAAAAATATTAAATATGTGACTAGATCAATAATGAATAATTAGATTGAACCAGTAATCAAAAGCCACAGAATAAAGTAAAATCCAAGATGCAGTAGATTCACTAACATATTTTACCAAACATTTAAAGAAGAAAGATCTCAAAGAGATATTTACACATGCATGTTCCTTGCATTGTTACTCACAATAGCAAAGAAGTGGGAGAAAGTCAAAAGTCCATTAACAGGTGACTGGATAAAGAAAATTTTGTATAGGGGGACATAATGGGACATTTTGCAGCCTTAAAAAAGGACATAATGCTACATGTTACAACATAGATGAAAGTTTAGGACATTATGCTAAACAAATAAAATAAACTCTGTACTCTTTCATTAGGAAACAGTTTGAGAAGTGAAAAATTTCACACTGGTGGGCTATTTCAAGAAAAGGCACTAAGAGATCTTTTGCAAGCTCCCCACTGGGCTTCATGAAGATCACAGTCAATTCTCAAACCCGCCACAGGTAACCACATAGCAACATATATTTTGCTTAAATACAGTTGTTGAAACCTTTTTAGCTGTATCGTAATAAAGAACATTTTCTGTGTGAGGAAAAAAAGGTGGCTAAAAAGTAATCCCGTTTTAAAAAAAAAAAAAAAAAAAGGATGACTACAAAGGTTTTAAGATCGCTGTATTGATGAAAGGCCACCACATTAGATAAAAGGGTCTGATAAAAGTCCAAAAGGGTCTCTGGGCTTCCAATCAAATAAATAAACAATTACTGGTTTAAACCAGTAAATGTTGGAGAGGTATGCCACACAGTAAGAGACAACTTACACTTACCTTTAAGTCTACTTTGTCTTTTATTTTAGAATTTTTGTTTTTACAGTATAGTTTTATAGCCTTCTACTGTCATGACATATCATATTATTTTTGATATGTCAGTTGTAAGCAGAGGGTATATGTATGTATGTATGTGTGTGTGTTATGTGTATGTATGTCTTGCATCATACTCTGTTCTTTTGTTTTAATTAAACCTTATCATTGGATTTTATTTATTTATTTATTGGCTGCATTGGGACTTGGTTGCTATGTGTGGGCTTTCTCTAATTATGGTGAGTGGAGGCTACTCTCTCACTGCAGTGTGCAGGCTTCACATTGCGGTAGCTTCTCTTGTTGTGGAGCACAGGCTCTAGGCACAGGGCTTCAGTAGTTGCAGCTCATGGGCTCTAGAGTGTGGGCTCAGTAGCTGCAGGACACAAGGGCTTGTTTGCTCCGCAGCATGTGGAAACTTCCCAGACCAGGGATCAAACCCATGTCCCCTGCACTGGCAGGTAGATTCCTACCCACTGGACCTTCAGGGAAGTCCTTAACATTGGATTTTAACTGCAGTACTTAGTCTCTCTACATCTACTATAGTTATTTACATATTTTACTTGAAATATTTTATCTTAATCTTAGCTTTTAATTTGTTCCATATTTATGCAATACTTAATGTACATTTTTCTTCCCCTTTTTTGCCTTCCTTATGATAATTGTGCTTAAAATTCTGCTCTCCTACTTTGAACTGCTTTGTAATTTTATAGAAATACAATTTTAGTGTATGTGTTGGTCACCTTAGCCATGCTAAAAAATCCTCCAGTTCTTTAATGAGTCACGCACTTCAATCTCTGTGACCTCTGCCAAGAGTTAGCTCAGCTTTCCTGACTCATATTTACCTCTCCAGAATCAGTGACTTCCTTCTGGGAAAAAACATATTTTATAACTTATATCTTAAAATTTTAATATCTACAAGTTTTCTGGGTCTAATGTATGATTTTTTGTTTTGCTAACCCTTGACATGGTGGTTAAATCTCTTATGAATTTTGAGCTCATATATGGCTGATATTCATCTGTAGGAATCCTGCTTGAACTTGCATTCCTCCAGAGAAAAGTATGACTTGCTTCCATCAGCTGCCCTCAAATCTACCAACATGGGTCAAATGTAACTTTCTAGTTTAGAATCTACTAACCACTTATGTTGTATAAACTCAAAACCTAAATCTATGAGACCTAAAGTACAGTCATGCATCCTCACTACGAGAATTGCCATTTCATTGACCTTGAAGTTAGTTGAATGAAACATAACTTGTTTACCTAGAACTTAGCTAGAACAAAACAGATAACTCATTTTCTCTTTTTGCTTAAAAGGAGTGGCGTATTTGTTTTGTAGTAGACTACTCTTCCAATTAAACTGAGGAAATTAAATATTATTGTATGTGGGGTTTGAGAGTTCGGAGGAATTCTAATCTACATTTCCATTGAGGATGTAGCCCTTCTGGAAAAAAAAAAAAGACAGAAAACTAGCAGGCAAGCTTTAAAAAATGAAAAGATAGTTCACTTTAAAAAAGCGATTAAGAGCACCTATAATACAAAATAAATGAATTAACAAAAACTTGGTATAGTCACAATTTTTAAGAATTCATTTATGGTAAAAGCAAAATAATAACCATTTAACAGGAAATGGTTTTTAAATTTTCATTATATAATTGAAATCAAGTTAAAGACAATTATTAAATCATTTAAAACTGTAAGTGCAAAAAAAAAGAAAAAACTGGAGGGCGGTCCTAAGATGGTGGAGGAATAGGACAGGGAGACCACTTTCTCCCCCACAAATTCATCAAAAGAACATTTGAACGCTGAGTAAATTTCATAAAAAAACTTCTGAATGCTGGCAGAAGACATCAGGCACCCAGAAAAGCAGCCCATTGTCTTCGAAAGGAGGTAGGAAAAAATACAAAAGATAAAAAGAGAGACAAAAGAGGTAGGGATGGAGCTCCATCCCAGGAAGGGAGTCTTGAAAAAGAGAGAAGTTTCCAAATACCAGGAAACACTCTCACTGCCAAGTCTGTGGCGAGCCTTGGAACCACAGAGGGCAACATAACCGGGAGGAAAAATAAATAAATAATTAAAACCCACAGATTACGTGCCCAACGGTAACTCCCAGCGGGGAAGCAGCACAGACGCCTGCATCCGCCATTAGCAAGCGGGGGCTGGGCGGGGAGGTGCGGGCTGCTCTGCTTAGAGTAAGGACTGGGCCTGAATGCTCCAAGGGCAATCTGAGGGAACTAACTTGGGCTAGCAAACTAGGCTGTGGGATAGCTACCACGTGAAAAGCCGTTACCTAAGACACCTTCAGGCCCGCTCACAGAACAAAGGACTGAGCACAGCTAGCCAGCTGCAGGCTGACCCATCCCCCTCCACTGACAGGCAGGCCAGGGCAGCCAGAGCCAGAAAGGGGCAATCCCGACCCCAGAAAGGCATTATCTACCAAACTGCAAGCAGGCTTCTTATACTGGATGCTTGGGGTTGGTGCACTGGGACGACCCAGAGGGATGGCACAGGGAGGGAGGAGGGAGTGGGGTTCAGGATGGGGAACACGTGTATGCCTGTGGCGGATTCGTGTTGATGTATGGCAAAACCAATACAATATTGTAAAGTGATTAACCTCCAATTAAAATAAATAAATTTATATTTTAAAAAATTAAAAAAAAAAAAAGACTTCTCAAGATTCTGGACGGTCAACATCCGCCTGAGAAGGTGCACCAGTTGTACACCCAGAAAACCGAGCGGCAGGGACAGGGGAGGTGATAAGTTGCAGAGACCACGCTCACCAAACACCTGGTCACCTGAGCTGCTCGGACCTGGGAAGGGCACAAAATGCAGGCCCAAGCAAGTCTGCACCTTTGAGGACTACCCGAATGCCTGAACCTGAGCGGCTTAGACCTGGGAACTGCATACAACCCAGGGCCAGCCTCAGACAGTTCCCAGTAGAGCAACCTAGAGCCTAAGCAGTGTAGACAGGGAAAGCACACACGCTGTGAGCGGGGGCAAACCCAATGTGGCTGAGATATTGCGAGCACACACCAGTGTTATTTGTTTGCAGCATCCCTCCCTCCCCACAGCGCGACTGAACAGGTGAGCCTAAAAAGGTGTTCACCACTGCCCCCTTGTGTCAAGGTGGAAATTAGACACTGAAGAGACCTGCAAACAGAAGGAGCGAAAACAGAGGGAACCTCCTTGGAAGCGACGGGTGCAATAGATTAAAACCCTGTAATTAGTACTGACCACATAGGAAGAGGCCTATAGATCTTGAGAAATATAAGCTGGATCAAGGAACTATCTGAAAATGAACTGACCCCCACACTGCCCACAACAACAACACCAGAGAAAGTCCTAGATATATTTTTACTACTTTTACTATCATTCTTTAATTTTTTTTATTTTTAGGTCTTCTATTACTCCTCTAATTTTCATTTTTATAACCTATTATTACTTTGAAAAAAAAGAGACTCTATTTTTTAAAGCAAACTTCAGATATATATATTATAATTTTTGTGACTTTTTTTTCCTTTAATATTGAATTTTTGAAAACCCAACCTCTACTCTAGACTTTTAATCCTTGATTTTTGGTATTTGTTATCAATTTGTACCTTTAAGAACCCAATCTTCAGTACCCATTTTTACTTGGGAGCGAGATTACTGGCTTGACTGCTCTATCCTCCTTTGGACTCTCCTTTTTCTCCACCAGGTTGCCTCTATCTCCTCCCTCACCCTTCTCTACCCAACTCTGTGAATCTCTTTCTGTGTTCCGGACGGTGGAGAACACTTAGGGAACTGATTACTGGCTGGATCTGTCTCTCTCCTTTTGATTCCCCGCTTTATCCTCCTAGCCACCTCTGTCTCCTTCCTCCCTCTTCTCTTCTCTGTGTAACTCCGTGAACATCTCTGAGCAGTCCAGACTGTGGAGCACACATAAGGAAGTGATTACTGGCTAGCTTGCTCTCTCCTCTATTGATTCCACCTCATCTCATCCTGGTCACCTCTATCTCCCTCCTCCCTCTTCTCGTCTTCATGTAACTCTATGAACCTCTCTGGGTATCCCTCACTGTGGAGAAACTTTTCATCTTTAACCTAGATGTTTTATCAGTGGTGCGGTATAGATGGAGAAGTCTTGAGGCTACTGTAAAAATAAGGCTGAAAACCAGAAGCAGGAGGCTTAAGTCCAAATCCTGAGAACACCAGAGAACTCCTGACTCCAGGGAACATTAATCAATAGGAGCTCATCAAACGCCTCCATACCTACACTGAAACCAAGTACCACCCAAGGGCCAACAAGTTCCAGAGTAAGACATACCCTGAAAATTCTCCAGCAACACAGGAACATAGCCCTGAGCTTCAATATACAGGCTGCCCAAAGTCACTCCAAACCCATTGACATCTCATAACTCATTACTGGAAACTTCACTGCACTCGAGAGAGAAGAAATCCAGCTCCACCCACCAGAACACCGACACAGGCTTCCCTAACCAGGAAACCTTGACAAGCCACCCGTACAACCCCCCCGCCCCCACAGCAGTGAGGAAACTCTACAATAAAGAGAACTCCACAAACTGCCAGAATACAGAAAGGCCACCCCAAACACAGCAATATAAACAAGATGAAGACACAGAGGAATACCCAGAAGGTAAAAGAACAGGATAAATGCCCACCAAACCAAACAAAAGAGGAAGAGATAGGGCATCTACCTGATAAAGAATTTCAAATGATGATAGTGAAAATAATCTAAAATCTTTAAAACAAAATGGAATCACAGATAAATAGCATGGAGACAAGGATTGAGAAGATGCAAGAAAGGTCTAACAAAGACCTAGAAGAAATAAAAAAGAGTCAATATATAATGAATAATGCAATAAATGAGATCAAAAACACTCTGGAGGCAACAAATAGTAGAATAACGGAGGCAGAAGATAGGATTAGTGAGGTAGAAGATAGAATGGTAGAAATAAATGAATCAGAGAGGAAAAAAGAAAAACTAATTAAAAGAAATGAGGACAATCTCAGAGACCTCTGGGACAATGTCAAACACCCCAATATTCAAATCACAGGAGTCCCAGAAGAAGAAGACAAAAAGAAAGACCATGAGAAAATACTTGAGGAGATAATAGTTGAAAACTTCCCTAAAATGGGGAAGGAAATAATCACCCAAGTCCAAGAAACCCAGAGAGTCTCAAACAGGATAAACCCAAGGCAAAACACCCCAAGACACATATTAATCAAATTAACAAAGATCAAACACAAAGAACAAATATTAAAAGCAGCAAGGGAAAAACAACAAATACACAAGGGGATTCCCATAAGGATAACAGCTGCTCTTTCAATAGAAACTCTTCAAGCCAGGAGGGAATGGCAGGACATACTTAAAGTGGTGAAAGAAAATAACCTACAGCCCAAATTACTGTACCCAGCAAGGATCTCATTCAGATATGAAGGAGAAATCAAAAGCTTCTCAGACAAGCAAAAGCTGAGACAATTCAGCACCACCAAACCAGCTCTTCAACAAATGCTAAAGATCTTCTCTAGACAGGAAACACAAAAAGGGAGTATAAACTCGAACCCCAAACAATAAAGTAAATGGCAACGGGATCATACTTATCAATAATAACCTTAAACGTAAATGGGTTGAATGCCCTAACCAAAAGACAAAGACTGGCTGAATGGATACAAAAACAAGACCCCTATATATGTTGTCTACAAGAGACCCAGCCCAAAACAAGGGACACAAACAGACTGAAAGTGAAGAGCTGGAAAAAGATATTCCACACAAATAGAGACCAAAAGAAAGCAGGAATAGCAATACTCATATCAGACAAAATAGACTTTAAAACAAAGGCTGTGAAAAGAGACAAAGAAGGACACTACATAATGATCAAAGGATCAATCCAAGAAGATGATATAACAATGATAAATATATATGCACCCAACACGGGAGCACCACAGTATGTAAGACAAATGCTAACAAGTATGAAAGGAGAAATTAACAACACAATAATAGTGGGAGACTTTAATATCCCACTCACACCTATGGATAGATCAACTAAACAGAAATTTAACAAGGAATTTAAATGATACAAACTTTAAATGATACAATAGACCAGTTAGACCTAATTGATATATAGGACATTTCACCCCAAAACAATGAATTTCACCTTTTTCTCAAGCACACACAGAACCTTCTCCAGGATAGATCACATCCTGGGCCATAAATCTAGCCTTGGTAAATTCAAAAAAACTGAAATGATTCCAAGCATCTTTTCTGACCACAATGCAGTAAGATTAGATCTCAATTACAGGAGAAAAACTATTAAAAATTCCAACATATAGAGGCTGAACAACACGCTGCTGAATAACCAACAAATCACAGAAGAAATCAAAATATGCATAGAAACGAATGAAAATGAAAATACAACAACCCAAAACCTGTGGGACACTGTAAAAGCAGTGCTAAGGGGAAGGTTCATAGCAATAGAGGCATACATCAAGAAACAAGAAAAAAAGTCAAATAAATAACCTAACTCTATACCTAAAGCAACTAGAAAAGGAAGAAATGAAGAACCCCAGGGTTAGTAGAAGGAAAGAAATCTTTAAAATTAAGGCAGAAATAAATGCAAAAGAAACAAAAGAGACCATAGCAAAAATCAACAAAGCCAAAAGCTGGTTTTTTGAAAGGATAAATAAAATTGACAAACCATTAGCCAGACTCATCAAGAAACAAAGGAAGAGAAATCAATAATAAAATTAGAAATGAAAATGGAGAGATCACAACAGACAACACAGAAATACAAAGGATCATAAGAGACTACTATCAGCAACTATATGCCAATAAAATGGACAACGTGGAAGATACGGAAAAATTCTTAGAAAAATACAACTTTCCAAAACTGAACCAGGAAGCAATAGAAAATCTTAACAGACCCATCACAAGCACGGAAATTGAAACTGTAATCAGAAATCTTCCAGCAAAAAAAAAGCCCAGGTCCAGATGGCTTCACAGCGGAATTCTACCAAAAATTTAGAGAAGAGCTGACACCTATCCTCCTCAAACTCTTCCAGAAAATTGCAGAGGAAGGTAAACTTCCAAACTCATTCTATGAGGCCACCATCACCCTAATACCAAAACCTGACAAAAATGCCACAAAAAAAGAAAACTACAGGCCAATATCACTGATGAACATAGATGCAAAAATCCTTAACAAAATTCTAGCAATCTGAATCCAACAACACATTAAAAAGATCATACACCATGACCAAGTGGGCTTTATCCCAGGGATGCAAAGATTCTTCAATATTCGCAAATCAATCAATGTAATACACCATATTAACAAATTGAAAAATAAAAGCCACATGATTATCTCAATAGATGCAGAGAAGGCCTTTGACAAAATTCAACATCCATTTATGATAAAAACTCTCCAGAAAGCAGGAATAGAAGGAACATACCTCAACATAATAAAAGCTATATATGACAAACCCACAGCAAACATTATCCTAGATGGTGAAAAATTGAAAGCATTTCCCCTAAAGTCAGGAACAAGACAAGGGTGCCCACTTTCACCACTACTATTCAACATAGTTTTGGAAGTTTTGGACACAACAATCAGTGCATAAAAAGAAATAAAAGGAATCCAAATTGGAAAAGAAGAAGTAAAACTCTGTTTGCAGATGACATGATCCTCTACATAGAAAACCCTAAAGACTCCACCAGGAAATTACTAGAGCTAATCAATGAATATAGTAAAGTTGCAGGATATAAAATCAACACAAGGAAATCCCTTGCACTCCTATACACTAATAATGAGAAAATACAGAAATTAGGAAACAATTCCATTCACCATTGCAACCTAAAGAAACTAAACCTATACATAGAAAACTATAAAACACTGGTGAAAGAAATCAAAGAGGACACTAATAGATGGAGAAATATACCATGTTCATGGATTGGAAGAATCAATATAGTGAAAATGAGTATACTACCCAAAGCAATCTATAGATTCAATGCAATTCCTATCAAGCTACCAACGGTATTATTCACAGGACTAGAACAAATAATTTCACAATTTGTATGGAAATACAAAAAACATCGAATAGCCAAAGCTATCTTGAGAAAGAAGAATGGAACTGGAGGAATCAACCTGCCTGACTTCAGGCTCTACTACAAAGCCACAGTCATCAAGACAGTATGGTACTGCCACAAAGACAGAAAGATAGATCAAGGAACAAAATAGAAAGCCCAGAGATTAACCCACACACCTATGGACACCTTATCTTTGACAAAGGAGGCAAGAATATACAACAGATTAAAGACAATCTCTTTAACAAGTGGTGCTGGGAAAACTGGTCAACCACTTGTAAAAGAATGAAACTAGAACACTTTCTAACACCATACACAAAAATAAACTCAAAATGGATTAAAGATCTAAACGTAAGACCAGAAGCTATAAAACTCCTAGAGAGGAACATAGGCAAAACACTCTCCAACATAAATCACAGCAGGATCCTCTATGACCCACCTCCCAGAATATTGGAAATAAAAGCAAAAATAAACAAATGGAACCTAATTAAAAGCTTCTGCACAACAAAGGAAACTGTAAGCAAGGTGAAAAGACAGCCTTCAGAATGGGAGAAAATAATAGCAAATGAAGCAACTGACAAACAACTAATCTCAAAAATATACAAGCAACTCCTACAGCTCAACTCCAGAAAAATAAATGACCCAATCAAAAAATGGGCCAAAGAACTAAACAGACATTTCTCCAAAGACATACAGATGGCTAACAAACACATGAAAAGATGCTCAACATCACTCATTATCAGAGAAATGCAAATCAAAACCACTATGAGGTATCATTTCACACCAGTCAGAATGGCTGCGATCCAAAGTCTACAAGCAATAAATACTGGAGAGGGTGTGGAGAAAAGAGAACCCTCTTACACTGTTGGTGGGAATGCAAACTAGTACAGCCACTACAGAGAATAGTTTGTAGATTCCTTAAAAAACTGGAAATAGAACTGCCCTATGATCCAGCAATCCCACTGCTGGGCATACAAACTAAGGAAACCAGAATTGAAAGAGACATGTGTACCCCAATGTTCATTGCAGCACTGTTTATAATAGCCAGGACATGGAAGTAACCTAGATGTCCATCAGCAGATGAATGGATAAGAAAGCTGTGGTAAAATACACAATGGAGTATTACTCAGCCATTAAAAAGAATACATTTGAATCAGTTCTAATGAGGTGGATGAAACTGGAGCCTATTATACAGAGTGAAGTAAGCCAGAAAGAAAAACACCAATACAGTATACTAATGCATATATATGGAATTTAGAAAGATGGTAGTGATAACCCTGTATCCAAGACAGCAAAAGAGACACAGATGTATAGAACAGTCTTTTGGACTCTGTGGGAGAGGGAGACAGTGGGATGATTTGGGAGAATGGCATCAAAACATGTATAATGTCATATGTGAAACGAATTGGCAGTCCAGGTTCGATACATGATACAGGATGCTCGGGGCTGGTGCACTGGGATGACCCAGAGGGATGGTATGTGGAGGGAGGTGGGAGGGGGGTTCAGGATGGGGAACACGTGTACACCCATGGTGGATTCATGTTGATGTATGGCAAAACCAATACATTGTAAAGTAATTAGCCTCCAATTAAAATTAATAAATTTATATTAAAAAAAAAACTTACCAGATTTTTATCCACAACAATATACATATCAATGTATCGAGGGAATAATTTGGTATGGCCAGATCTCTGAAAAACATATAACATGAGTCCTGAGAAATTTCCAAAAGTGTATGTTCTATTGAAATTATGTTCAGATAAACTGAGAGGCATGTTGCTACTGATTATATATTAAGGTGATTTTCAAATACAAATTTTAGGTACTATTCAGAAAATTCCAGTCCAAAATATGCCTATTGTTAATAAGAATTTTCAGTGAGAGTCAGTGCTGTATATAATACCCAGGCATAATTTGATTTTTACAATAGCTGATATTAGAAATATTAAGTTTATAACATAAAGTTTTCCTTTCCTTGTGTGCTCATTCAGTGTTGTCCAACTCTTTGTGACCTCATGGACTGTAGCTTGTCAGGCTTCTCTGTCCATAGGATTATCCAGAGAGGAATACTGTAGTGGTTTGCCATTTCCTTCTCCAGGGGATCTTCCCAACCCATGGATCAAACCCATGTTTGTCTCCTGCATTGGCAGGCAGATTCTTTACCACTGGGCCACCAGGGAAGCCTTCCTTTCCTTAGCCTTGTGATCATTTTTCATAGTAATCTTTCATGTGGGCAGATTTTTTTGCTATCAATTATTAGAAACTACTTTTGACAAACCATGGTTTAGAAAAATATTACTAAAGTTTACAATCACTGACTGTTCACTGGAGCCAGGAATGTTATTTATGGCAGCTTACAGGTCTTTGTGGAGGAAGAATTCATCAGTTTGCTTTACACGTACCTTATGCAAGCCACTAACTATTATTATCCATTTCTGAATTCTCATATAACAAAGACTCATTTAGAAATTCAGATCACATATTCACTCAAATTACCAGAATAATTCAGGAAAAGGAAGAATTTACATTAATTATCCAAATGTCCACATATGAAAATTAGCTTTTTGGTTTATATAATCTTATATTCACATATCTGTTTCCAAAATCAATTACCTAAGTTTTTGCTAAACTTTCATCAAACAAGAAGCATAACAAAAAATTTCATTCTGAATCCATCTGAAAAGTCATGAAATGCCATCATGAAAAAGTAAGATAAACTTAAAATTTACAAGTCACCAAATTTTGCTCTGAAAGTATTTTTCATTTTATAAAATTACACAGAATACATTATAATAAGGAGTCCACACTTACTTCTGAACTTTTTCTGACTTTATACTGTGATCTCTCATAGCTGTAAGTGTCATTTTCCAGTAACAGAGGGATAGCACTTATATCATTTTTTTCTTCATAAATCATGTGCATGAATCCTGATACTGACTCAACTGGTTCAAGTGCATATGAGATGTTTTTAAACTGCAGTGTTCCCCTGAATGGTAAAATAATCAAAACAAATCTGAAATTATCCTACTGAACTGTAATTCTAATAAGAAATGTTGGCCAGAAAACAATTTTTTTTACATTTAAAGTCATCTTGGTTTTTCTATTTCTCTCTTTATTCTTTGAGGTATTGTTCTAGAACTGGACAGTAATAACACAGTATATGTCTGGCTTTTTATTACAAATATTCTAATAGAAATATTTTGATTATCTTAAAGAAACCAGTTTTAGTGGCATGCATCTGTCAACATAAAAAAATGCACAACGATAGAGCTGCAAGGTAAGTTTTATTTGGGAGCAAAATGAGGACTGCAGCCCGGGTGATATTACCTCAGATAGCTCTAACTGTTCTAAAGAGGTAGTGGGGAAGAAGAGTTTATATGTGATTTTTGTGAAGGTGGTGTACATGCGATCAAGCACGTATTTTTTGTAGAAAGTTTCTGCTAGTCTCGTGAAGCTTTTGCTAGTCACAGGAAATAGTCATTACCATGAAGGATTTTATTGCTTTTCTAGCTATGAGGAAATACAAAAATTGGGCTCATAAAATCAGCTCCTGAGAATATCTAACTACCTGAAGACCTGTTCTGCCAGTCTTCACAGAGCACAGAGTGCCGCATTTCTGTTCTCAACCCTGAATTCCACTCCTTCAGGGGGTGCAAATTCAGCAGGAGCATACAATCTAATCCTTGTTGAGGTAGATGGCAAGTGCCAATATGTAGGCACATCTACACACATCTATGACACATCTATGTGCTTAAACAGGTTAAGACTTCTACCTAGGTGTTGATGTTCTAACCAAGATTTTAGCCATAGGCACTCTTCTCCTTAGTTTAGGTCCCTTGCTTCTCTTTGAAATCCCTGTATCTCCCCTGATACTTCATGTTCTAAATCATTTGTGTGGCTGAGTTAAAGGTACTATCTGCCTGAGAATGACTGAGCAGAGCCAAAGTATCGGTCAGACTCAGGCATTCCGCATTGTCAATCACTCTAGAAAATTAAGATACCTGCAAAAACATAAAGCAGAGAAGGCAATGGCACCCCACTCCAGTACTCTTGCCTGGAAAATCCCATGGATGGAGGAGCCTGGTAGGCTGCAGTCCATGGGGTCGCTCAGAGTTGGACACGACTGAGCGACTTCACTTTCACTTTTCACTTTCATGCATTGGGGAAAGAAATGGCAACCCACTCCAGTGTTCTTGCCTGGAGAATCCCAGGGATGGGGAGCCTGGTGGGCTGCCATCTATGGGGTCGCACAGAGTCGGACACGACTGAAGCGACTTAGCAGCAGCAGCAGCAAAAACATAAAGAATTTGAGAAAACTAGTATGGAGAGACCCAATCAACACTACCTGTACTCAAGATTGCTCAAAGCCTCAAGCAGCATAGCCTGTTAGAATCAACGTGTAGACTCCCATCTGGAATGGATACTGCCAGGGTGACTAACTTTATTTTGTCAGTAATCCTGGCTCACTCCATAGGAAATTGAAATAATAAAGGTGAGTGGAGAACTAGAAAAAATACTGGAGGATAAATATTACAGTTTAGCAAGATCTAATACTGGCAAAAGGAGTATCTCTAAATAGGTTACAACCTGAGTCCCGAACAAATGTTGAGTGATACAAGAGAATTTGGAAAACCTGCAACATATCCATGATAATTGCAATCCATCTGAGGAAAAAAAAAAAAAAAACACAGAAAAAAAAAAAATGGTTAACTTCTTTTTTAAATGGACATTCCAGATACCTCACTTGTATTTTTTACTTTCACTGCTTAGGACTTTAATATGAATGGCCATGACCCAATGAGTTGTGCCAGGCAGAAATAAGAACTAGTCCAGGTTATTTAATTTCACTGAATGTGTGAAATAACATTCTAAAAATTTCATAATATCTATATTTTAAGGAAAATTCAGAATAAGAAATCTATAACAAAGAAACCTAAGTCTTACCTGAGCTGACAAAGGCTGATGTAAGTCTTACCTGAGCTGACAAGGGCTGATGATGTTGGATGTCATTTTTGTCATAAAAATAAACAACAGAAGCTGAAGATAAAAATGACCTAGGCAGAAATCACAAAAACATGGTCAAATTGTAAACAGAAAACAGATGAAGAAAAAACATCTTAATAATACAAATTTTCTTTTTAAAGGAGGAATTTAAAGTAGTGCCAATTATCTTGGCATATCCAATACTGGTCATTTAAATAAGTTTGGGGCAGAGGGAGGTATTTTAACTACAGTGACATAATACAAAAATGCATGATAATGAACAACCCAAACTGCTAGAAATATCAAACAGTGAAATAAGACAGGTCTCAATTTTCAGCGTAGAACCTTCAAATCCTTGTCATTATTGCTCACTAATTCTAGATTTTAAACTTGAATCTCAAAATTAAAATGTAGGGTTAGGCCAAAATTTTGAAAGATTTTCTTAACATCATTAAAAAATTCACATTCACTAACCTTAACTGTGGTGTTGGAGAAGACTCTTGAGAGTCCCCTGGACTGCAAGGAGGTCAAACCAGTCAATCCTAAAGGAAATCAGTCCTGAATATTCATTGGAAGGACTGATGCTGAAGCTGAAACTCCAATACTTTGGTCACCTGATGTGAAGAACTGACTCATTGGAAAAGACCCTGATGCTGGGAAAGACTGAAGGCAGGAGGAGAAGGGGACGACAGAGGATGATATGGTTGGATGGCATCACCAACTCAATGGACATGAGTTTGAGCAAGCTCCAGGAGTTGGTGATGGACAGGGAAGGCTGGCATGCTGCAGTCCATGGGGTCACAGAGTCGGACACGAGTGAGCAACTGAACTAAACCTTAACTGAATACCAAGTTCTTCTCAATAACCCTGGTCAGAATTTTCTTCCATTCTCCTAATTATACAAAAACTTGACATCATCATCTTCCTGTCAATCATCTGAGTAACTTCCATGTCACCTCACTGTCAGATCCCCTGTACCCATCCTCACTCCTTATCTTTGAGAATGATTGCTTCTTTTGTTCAAAGCAAATCCTCACATCTGTACTATGCATCTTATTCTGTGCCATGTATTGAAGATACATCACTTTATTAGTACTATAATTTCAAGCTCTTCCTCTCTACTGTTTTTATCTTAATACTATTGAGAAGTTTACTGTCATTATTATCATTATTATCCTGAATAACTGTCCCTCAGCCCTGTGTCTTCCTCTCACTATTCCCTACATATTTTCAATTCTCAATAGATTTTATCAAAAGAGTAGTCTACACACAGTTTCTTCACTTTGTCAATTGTTACTCACCCTTAACTGCTCTAGAAAAGATCCATAACCACCAGAATGTCAAATCCAAAAGACAATTTTAAAGTAATCATTGCACTGGACTTCTGGTATCATTTTTAAAACTGTGGCCACTTGGTCTATTCACTTAATTTACATCACACATCACTCATGCTTCTCTTCCTACCTCCTTGACTATTCTAGCTTGATCTCTTTTGGCAGAACCAAAAAGAGAAACACTGGTCTTTCCCAAGATTCCATCCTTAGCCACCTGTATATTTGTAAGCACTCTGTAAGTTCGCATTTTTTTTAATTACTGTTAAATCTATATTGCCAATCTCTCCTTAGAGATTCAAATTCCTATATTTGTATACCTAATGGAAAAAAAAGCCACTTGAATATCTTACAAGCAATGCAAACCAAACTCACCCCTCAGATAAATATCTCCTTCATTAATACCCCTTGTTTTATTACACTAATCCACCAATTTTCTTAAGCAACAACTAAATTATCCAAAATTCCTCACTGTTTCCCAATCATCCTACCAAATCTGTCCTCAAGATCTACTGAATTTTTCTTTCTAGTGCAATGATCATTCTTCAAGCTACTATCATCATGCACTTACACTATTATATAATTAGACATTCCAATTCCATTTTTACCCCCTCAAAAACAGACTATGAGACTGAATGGGCCTATATAAGTACATGCTTAAAAATATTTATGGCTTCTAATATCCTTACCATGGCATTATAGATCTTCTACAATCTGGCTCCTGCCCACTTTTCCAAAATTTTTTACTTTTATCCTAAAAAAATGTCATTCAGTCATTCTCACACCAAATTTCTGCACACCACAAAGTCTATTCTGTATCAACCTGCAGATGATTTCCTCAAAACAGAATACCCCCCAATACTACCCCACTTCTTTTAGAACTAAAGTATCTTTCCTCAAGTCATCTCTTTGCAAAAAAGCCTTCCCTGATTTCCAAAGAATACTATCTACACATTTATCACAATGTTGCATTATAAAACAATTCTTCATTTATCTATTGATGTGTCTGAATACATCTTTATTACAAATTATTTAACTAAGACTACTTGTTTCATTGCTTTTTGTGTGCTTAGGACTTTACCCAAAAACTGACATACAATAGGTATCAAATTTATACACATATCTAATAAACAACTGAATTAAAATGATTCTAGGATAATTATTCTTTTAATCAATACACCAAAAAATTAAAAATTTAAAAGATAAAATAATTACTTACTGCTTTGTGAGATGGACAAAATATGGATTTCCTCCTATTGTAATGACATAAGCCACCTGTACATAAGCATCCAAAAAAAATCAATAATAACACCTACAAAAATTATGCTGAATAATGTTTTTTCTAAGTTATCCTTTTGAGATTGACAAAATTAATAATAATACATAACTATTATATGTGCTTCCATTGCCATGTGGATATTCAAATCTTCAGAATTCTGAATTGAGAACTAGGTGGTAGCATTCCCACATGCCTGCTACTCACCATTACTCACACATCTGAGGAATAAGCTTGCGGATAATCATCTCTAGTCTAAGACACACACCACCAACTCACCATGCCCAAGGTAAATGCCAAGATGTCCACCTCACTTGAGAGAAACCATTTCTTGCTCACTCCCAGCCCTCCTAGAAAGTAAATTTTCCTGTTCATTGGAAGAGACACTTCTAAAAGATAAAACTACAAGAAATGTACTACACCTGTGGCAAGATAACACAATAATTACCACTGCACTTTGCTTCGGAGAAGGCAATGGCACCCCACTCCAGTACTCTTGCCTGGAAAATCCCATGGATGGAGGAGCCTGGTAGGCTGCAGTCCATGGGGTCACTGAGAGTCAGATACAACTGAGCGACTTCACTTTCACTTTTCACTTTCATGCATTGGAGAAGGAAATGGCAACCCACTCCAGTGTTCTTGCCTGGAGAATCCCAGGGACGGGGGAGCCTGGTGGGCTGCCGTCAGTGGGGTCGCACAGAGTCGGACACCACTGAAGTGACTTAGCAGTAGCTGCAGAACTTTGCTTATCGAATGCAAGCAATGAAATTCCTCTGGAAGAGAATGTAGGAGAGAACAGAGGAAGATCACACACATGTCTATGTATTAAATAAATATGATGAAAATAAAGGGGAAAAACAACAACAAAATTAGGATGCAATTAACAAGAAATATACAAAACTGACAGGAAGAAAAATTCCAAAAAGACATCATCCAGAACTTCTACAAACTTTCATACACAAATCCAACTGTTTGGGTTCAATTGTTTTCTCCCTCCATCCAAATTTACATGTGAAACCTAACTTTAGAATGTGACCTTATTCAGAGACAAGGTCTTTACAGAGGTAATCAAGTTAAGGAGAGGCCATTAGTGTGGCCCTAATCCAATGTAAGTGGTATCCTTATAAAAAAAAAGGAAATTTGGACACATTTCACGACCCAGATAATCACGATGGTGTGATCACTCACCTAGAGCCAGAGATCCTGGAATGTGAAGTCAAGAGGGCCTTAGAAAGCATCACTACGAACAAAGCTAGTGGAGGTAATAGAATTCCAGTTGAGCTATTCCAAATCCTGAAAGATGATGCTGTGAAAGTGCTCCACTCAATAGGCCAGCAAATTTGGAAAACTCAGCAGTGCCCACAGGACTGGAAAGGGTCAGTTTTCATTCCAATCCCAGAGAAAGGCAATGCCAAAGAATGCTCAAACTACCACACAATTGCACTCATCTCACACGCTAGTAAAGGAATGCTCAAAATTCTCTAAGCCAGGCTTCAGCAATATGTGAACTGTGAACTTCCTGATGTTCAAGCTGGTTTTAGAAAAGGCAGAGGAACCAGAGATCAAATTGCCAACATTCGCTGGATCATGGAAAAAGCAAGAGAGTTCCAGCAAAACATCTATTTCTGCTTTATTGACTATGCCAAAGCCTTTGACTGTGTGGATCACAATAAACTGTGGAAAATTCTGAAAGAGATGGGAATACCAGACCACCTGATCTGCCTCTTGAGAAATTAGTATGCAGGTCAGGAAGCGACAGTTAGAACTGGACATGGAACAACAGACTGGTTCCAAATAGGAAAAGGAGTTCGTCAAGGCTGTATATTATCACCCTGTTTATTAACTTATATGCAGAGTACATCATGAGAAACGCTGGACTGGAAGAAGCACAAGCTGGAATCAAGATTGCCAGGAGAACTATCAATAATCTCAGATATGCAGATGACACCACCCTTATGGCAGAAAGTGAAGAGGAACTAAACAGCCTCTTGATGAAAGTGAAAGTGAAGAGTGAAAAAGTTGGCTTAAAGCTCAACATTCAGAAAACGAAAATCATGGCATCCCGTCCCATCACTTCATGGGAAATAGATGGGGAAACAGTGGAAACAGTGTCAGACTTTATTTTTCTGGGCTCCAAAATCACTACAGATGGTGACTGCAGCCATGAAATTAAAAGACATTTACTCCTTGGAAGGAAAGTTATGACCAACCTAGAGAGCATATTCAAAAGCAGAGACGTTACTTTGCCAACAAAGGTCCGTCTAGTTAAGGCTATGGTTTTTCCTGTGGTCATGTATAGATGTGAGAGTTGGACTGTGAAGAAGGCTGAGTGCCAAAGAATTGATGCTTTTGAACTGTGGTGTTGGAGAAGACTCTTGAGAGTCCCTTGGACTGCAAAGAGATCCAACCAGTTCATTCTGAAGGAGATCAGCCCTGGGATTTCTTTGGAAGGAATGATGCTAAAACTGAAACTCCAGTACTTTGGCCACCTCATGCAAAGAGTTGACTCATTGGAAAAGACTCTGATGCTGGGAGGGATTGGGGGCAAGAGGAGAAGGGTACGACAGAGGATGAGATGGCTGGATGGCATCACTGACTCGATGAATGTGAGTCTGGGTGAACTCCGGGAGTTGGTGATGGACAAGGAGGCCTGGCGTGCTGGGATTCATGGGGTTGCAAAGAGTCGGACACGACTGAGCGACTGATCTGATCTGATCTGACACAATGGGAGAATCTGCAGTCTCTATAAGCTAATGGCAGAGGCTGGGAACAGATCTGTCCCTCATAGTACTCAAAAAGAACCAATGCTGCCAACATCTTGATCTTGGACTTTTAGCCTCCAAAACTATGAGACAATAAGTTTCTGTCACTTAAGACACATTGTTTGTGTTTCTTTGTTATAGGGGCCTTAGCAAACAAATACACCAACTTTCCCTTTAAAAAAAAAATGATAAAAAATGCTAAAGAACAGGATCAAATTTAAAATAAATAAACAAATAATAGGGAATAACAACAAGCCCACAAGTAATACCTATTAAATAACTTTGATTAAAATTAGAAAATGGAGAATTTCAATAAAAGTGTATAATCTGTAATAAAGAAACAAATTAAAATTGTACAGCAGAAAAAAACCAGTATCTGTTATTAAAAGTTCAGTGAAAGGGTATAAAAGAAGATTAGACTTAGCAGGGGTTAAAATTGGTGACAGGAATACAAGTCAGTAGAAAATACCCATGTTGAAACACAGAGAAAAATGCAAAGAAGAAAACAAGAGAAATGTGACCGATTAAAAATGTCTAGCACTCATGTATTCCCCTCATGGCTCAGACTGTAAAGTGTCTGCCTACAATGAGGGAGACCTGGGTTCGATCCTTGGGTCAGGAAGACCCCCTGGAGAAGAAAATGGCAACCTACTCCAGTATTCTTGCCTGGAAAATCCCATGGATGGAGGAGCCTGGTAGGCTACAGTCCATAGGGTCGCAAAGAGTCGGACATGACTGAGCGACTTCAATTCACTTCACTTCACTCCAACACTCATGCAATTATAATCCAAAAAATAAGGAGAAAGGTAAGACTAAGAAATAACACTTGGAGAATTCACGGTTGACACTTTCAAAGCTTATGAAAGATAACAACTCACAGGGGCAAATTATTATATAATTCCAAAGCAGGATGAACATAAAGAAAGCAAACCTGGGCATGTCATACTCAAAAATTTAAAACAAAATAAAAAGAGAAAACACTCAAAATCAATAAGAGAAAAATGACACATTATGTTCAGAACAATTCTTAATAAATTATGTGACTAACAAAAGGCAATGGAATGACCTCTTCAAAGTATTGAAAGAAAAGTATGAGTACCAGTACTCACCTATATTAAAACTTGTAATAAAGCTACATTAATTAAGGCAGTGGAATATAGGACAATAGGGATAACAGTCCAACAGCCCAGATGATAAAGGGATCAAGGCAACAAGTTGATATAATAATTGTAAATATATATTCACCCAACATAGGAGTACCTAAATACATAAAGCAAATATTAACAAACAAAAAAGGAGGAATTGAGAGTAACACAACATAGGGTTTTTAACCCTTCACTGACATCAATGGACAGATAATAGAGACAGAAAATTAAAATTAATAAGGAAACACTGGCCTTAAATGACACACTATCAAATGAACTTGAGAGATTCTTACAGAAAATTCCATCCAAAAGAAGAATACACTCTTTTCAAGGGCACTAGAAGCATTTCCAGAATAGACCACATACTATGCCAAAAACAAGTCTCAGTAAATTTGAGAAAACTGAAATCAAATCACTCATTTTTTCAGACCACAGAGGTCTGAGACTAGAAATCAGAACAAGAAAAAAAAAAACTGCAAAAAAACACTAGCATGTGGAGTCTGAACAATATGCTACTAAACAACTCATGTATTACAGCAGAAATTAAATAGCAAATCAAAAAATACCTGGATCAAATGAAAATGGAAACAAACTCATCCAAAATACATGAGATGTGGCAAAAGCAGTTCTAAGAGGGACATTTTTAGTAATACGTCTTATCTCAGGAAACAAGAAAAATCTCAAATAAATAATCTAACCTTACACCAAAAGAACTATATAAAAAGAAGAACAAACAACACCCAAAGTTAGTAGAAGGCAAGATATCAAAAAGATCAGAAGAGAAATAAATGACATAGAAATTTTAAAATAAATCAATAAAACTAAGAGCTAGTTATTTGAAAAGATAAATAAAAATCAAAAAACTTTCAGTAAGACTCATCAAGAAAAACAAGAGCCAAAATAAAATCAGAAATAAAAAAGAAGTTCTAACAAACACCCCAGAACTACAAAAAATCATGAGAGTACTGAGAACAATTATACACCAGTAAATTGGACAATCCAGAAGAAATGGATAAATTACTAGAAATGTACAATCTCTCAAGACTAAATCTAACAAACACCTCAGAGCTAGAAAAAATCATAAGAGTACTGAGAACAATTATACACCAGTAAAATAGACAATTAAGAAGAAATGGATAAATTACTAGAAATGTACAATCTCTAAAGACTAAATCAATAAGAAATACAAAATATGAATAGACTGTAATGAACTGAATCGGTAAGTTAAATAAACTCCAAACAAACAAAAGTCCAGGACCAGATGGCTTTATAGGTGAAGCCTACAAAACATTAAAAGAAGACTTAACACCTATCCTTCTCAAAGCACTCACAAATATTAAAGAGAAAGGAACACTCTCTATTTTATTCAATGAGGTATCAGCCTGATACCAAAACCAGACAAAGACACCACAAAAAAGAAAACTATAGAACAATATCACTGATGAACATAGGTGCAAAAATCCTCAACAAAATATTAGCAAAACAAATTAAACAATATATTTTAAAAATCCATACACCAAGATCAAGTGGGATTTATTCCAAAGGTACAAGGATATTTCAATATTTGTAAGTCAAATATCATGATATATCATAATAACAAATTCAAGAGTTTAAAAATTGTGAAATGCAGAAAAAGCTTTTGATAAAACCCAACATCACTATGACACCTCAACATAATAAAGTCCATGTCTGACAAGCCCATAGCTAATATACTCAATCATGAAAATCTGAAAGTTTTTCCTCTAAGATCGGGAACAAAACAAGGATCCTCACTTTCATCACTTTTATTTGACATAGTATTGGAAGTCCTAGTGAAATTAATCAGACAAAAAATAAGTAAAAGGAAATAAAAATGGCAAAAGGACAACTGTTGCTGTTGCATGTAACATGGTATTATATATAGAATATGCTAAAGAGGCTACCAAAAAACTATTAGAAGTAATAAGTGAATTCAGCAAAGTTGCAAGAAAAAAAAACTAATATACAGAAATCTGTTGCATTTCTATACACTGACAAACTATCAGAAATAAAAATTAAGAAAACCATCCAATTTACAACTGCATCAAAAAGAATAAAATACCGAGAAATAAATCTAACCAAGCTGGTAAAAAACCTCTACTCAGAAAACTATAAGACACTGATGAGAGAAACTGAAGATGATATAAACAGATGGAAAGAAACTGTGTACATAGATTATAGGAATTAATATTGTTAAAATGACCATATTACCCAAAGCAATCTACAGATTTAATGCAATCCCTTATCAAAATACCAATGGCATTTTCCACAGAACTAAAATAAATAATTCTAAAATGTTTATGGAACCACAAAAGACCTGAATAGCCAACAATCTTGAGAAAGAATAACAAGACAGGTGATATCACACTCCCTGATTTCAAACTCTATGACACAACTATAGTAACCAAAACGGTATGTTAGTAGCACAAATACAGACACAGAGATCAGAAAACGGAACAGCAAGTCTAGTACTAAACCCACATGTACATGGTCAAGTAATGTATGACAAAGAAGGAGGAACATACAATAGGAAAAAGACAGCCTCTTCAGTAAATTGTGGTAGGAAATGGACAACCACATGGAAAAGAATCGAACTGGACCTCTTTGTCACACCATATACAAAAATAAATTGAAAAATCAATTAAAGACTTAAATGTAAGACCTAAAGCTATAACACTCCCAGAAGAAAACAGAGGCAGTATGCTCACTGACAGTGGTCTTAGCAATATTTTTTAAAATATCTCCTCAGGAAACCAGGGGGGAACAAAATGAACGAATAGGACTATATCAAACTAAAAAGCTTTTCACAGTGCAGGAAACTACTACTAACAAAATGCAAAAGCCTACTGAACAGGAGAAAATATTCACAAAAAATATATATGATAAAGAACCAATATTCAAAGTAGACAAAGAAGTTATACAACTCAACATCTGAAAAGCAAACAACACATTTAAAAAATGGGCAGAATATATGAATAGATAGTTTTTCAAAGAAGACATACAGATGGCCAACAGGCACATGAAAAAATCCTCAACATTACTAATCATCAGGAAATGCTAATCAAAACCATGAGATATCACCTCACACTTATGATAAAAAAGACAAGAGATAACCGTGTGAGAGGATGTGGAGAAAAGAGAACCCTCATACAATGCTGGTTGGAATGTAAACTGGTGCAGCCACTATGTAAAGTACTATAGAGGGTCCTCAAAAACATAAAGACAGAACTAGCATAGGGTCTAGAAATTTCACTTCTGAGTTTTTTCCTGAAGAAAACAAAAACTCTAAGTCAAAAAGATACATGCACCCCATGTTCACTGCAATTATTTACAATAGCCAAGACATGGAAGCAATCTAAGTGCACATCAGTAGACGAATAGATGAAGATATGGTTTTATACACAAAATAGTATTACCCAAAAAGTGAAAATTTGCCATTTACAACATGAATGGACCTACAACACAGTACTAAGTGAAATGAGTCAGACAAAGTCAAGTACCACCTGACTTCTCTTATATGTGGAATATAAAAAACAAAACAAATGAACCAACTGACGCTAAAGCTGAAACTCCAGTACTTCGGCCACCTCATGCGAAGAGTTGATTCATTGGAAAAGACTCTGATGCTGGGAGGGATTGGGGGCAGGAGGAGAAGGGGACGGCAGAGGATGAGATGGCTGGATGGCGTCACTGACTGGATGGACGTGAGTCTGAGTGAACTCTGGGAGTTGGTGATGGACAGGGAGGCCTGGCGTGCTGCGATTCATGGGGTCACAAAGAGTTGGACATGACTGAGTGACTGAACTGAACTGAACTGAAGCTGAGAGACCCACAGATACAGAGAACAAACAGGTAGCTGCCATAGGGAAGAGGGTGATGGGGATGAATGAAATAGGTGAGGGAGATAAACAGATACAAACTTTCAGTTACAAAATAAGTGAGTTATAAGGATGAAATGTACAGTCCGGGGAATACTGTCAATAATATTGTAATGACTTTGTACAGTGATAGATGATAACTAGGTTTATCAAGGTGATCATTTTGTAATGTACAGAAATACTGAATTACTATGTTTTGCACCTGGAACTAACATAATGGTGCAGATAATTATTCTTCAATTTTTAAAATTAACTATAAAATTAAATCTTTATAGACAGAAACTGGGGGGTTGGGGAGGCGAGGGGGAAAAAATTATCATTTGGCCAAAATCTCAAGTTGTGTAACTACCATTAGAGATAATTTTTACCACCATGTACAATCAGAAAATCAGCCAGTTAACAACAGCCACACTCAAATAACTAGCTTCTGAAAGTTTGCAAATCAATAACAACCCCAAGTTTCTAAAAGTCAGCCAATTAGTGACAGCGACAGCTTCTAGACAGGAGTCAGTAAGTGCTTCAATCCACTGAGGAGGATTCTGAAAGTGAGACCAACAAGTAGACTACCTCAACTAATGGCACCAACACAACTGAAAGCCTGTCTATACCTAAACACCCTCCCTTCTGAAAGCCCATGGGTCCCTGAACACTGCTGTTGCTGCTGCTAAGTCGCTTCAGTCGTGTCCGACTCTGTGCGACCCCATAGACGGCAGCCCACCAGGCTCCCCCGTCGCTGGGATTCTCCAGGCAAGAACACTGGAGTGGGTTGCTATTTCCTTCTCCAATGCATGAAAGTGAAAAGTGCAAGTGAAGTCACTCAGTCGCGTCCAACCCTCAGCGACCCCATGGACTGCAGCCCTCCAGGCCCCTCTATCCATGGGACCCTCCAGGCAAGAGTACTGGAGTGGGGTGCCATTGCCTTGGCTTCCCAAAACCTTATATAAGATTAGCTGGCTTTCTTCAGAAAGACTGGGTTTACAATTGGCCCTTACAAGCAAATTGTAAGGTCATCATTTGTTTTGAGTAACATACCAAGCTCAATTTATAGTTTGTTCACAAGTTCACAATCTTTTCAACAGTTCAGCTCTTTTATGATTAGTTATGAGTTTAGACTTCTGACAGTTTCACTGACACAGCTGCAAGATTTTCAATTCAATATTTTCAATTCTTTAAATGTTTTTAAACTATTATCTACATTTTTATTTGCATATATTTAAATCCCAAAATGCCAAAACACAAGTGTAAATCTTGTAATGAATATTTTGGACAGTAGAAATTTCTCAACTGAAGAGAAGTTCCTTTTTGAAGTTCTTTGTGTGGTTTGCAATTGTTCTAAACATCAAACTTGATGGAAAGTCAAATATAAACCTGCATATACTAACGGCTAAGCAAAAGAAATAAATGATTTCCTCATATAATACCAAAGAAGGTGATATAACAAATTTGGGGGATTAAGAAAAATTCAGAGGAAGAAGATAAAAGAAATTGTAGCAGGCACCAGAATAGTTTTTCCCACTGTATATCATCAGTCTTTCTGCCCAAATGACTAAATGCACAACTATCGTAAGTATTTATTTCAAAATTGTAAGCAAATTTTCAAGTGCCAGGTTAAAATCCACTGCGACAGTTAAAGAATGAAACAGCTCCCTTTGCAATTGCAGAAACATGAAAGATGGGCATGTGTCACCTTGTTGGAGCACAGCCATAGCTGCAAGTAATCACTATGCAGAAAAGAAAATTTTCTTTTTGTTTTTGCATAGTATTTTTCTAGTGAAACAAAAAAGAGCCTTCCTCACAAGGTTTCGCAAGTAAAATCCCTTCCAGATGAGACTTAGACAACAGGAAACTTTCGCAGAGATTCTCTTATAGAGTTGAATTATTAAGTAAAATACATGGTTTTGGGTGGAGAGAATAGTGATGACATGTTTAAGATCATCTAACAATCAAAGTGGAATAACTATGGTTCAGGCATCCCAAATGGAGTCAGGTGTCCACCAGCGGATGGGGTTTCAGACAAATTCTTGCATCACTGAGAATATGAATTTTCTGAACTGTATCAAACTCAAGGACACCACCAACCATTTTCAAAACCGTATCTGCTAGCAGCTGCTGGATGCAACCCTGTAGTTTCATGGGCCCCCTCTCCCAGCTATGTAATCATTTCAAACTCCAACCCCGATTCTTGCTTAATGGACACCCTTACTTCTTGCCAGCTCTAATCCTAATTCTTAACAATTTATGGAACCTAGTAGCTTTCTTCTACCATTTTGTAGTCTGGTGGAACATATTTCAAGTGCTTCTTGGATCTGTGTCTCCCAGGCTGCAGTCCTAACAAACACCAAATAAATGCATTTTTTTTTTTTGCCTCAACACCTCTCATCAAAATGTTCCTCCTTGTGAACCTGTTCTGAGCACTCAGCTCTGCCTCCAAGAACTGAATTACTGCCCAACATCAGCAGCTATGGTCTTGATACTAAAAGCAATTTCACACAATTTAAGAAATACAAATATTATTTCCCAATTACATTATTTTCTGGATCTTTGATTGCCTCAGACGTTGAAATCTTTTCAGGAATTGTGGTCTGCACAAACTTTTTATGAAGATCTAAAAGAAAAACAACCAAAGTTATTCTGATACTTGTAATCTTACATTTTCATTTCTAAATCCAATTCTTCATGTGTTTTTCTACATTACCAACTTTTTTGTGTGTAATATATGCATTTGCTTTCCCTTTCTCCTGTCTTTTGGTCCTTCTTACCCATACATTTCTTAACCCTTTATAATCTTAAGGTTTGATTCTCTCTCTTTTCCTATCTTTAGGCAGGCAGTTTGACTAAGTAACAGTAACAAATTACACTGACCTAAGAGATATGGAAATTTTAAAAGTGGAATGCATCAAGAAACTGGGACCATTTGCAAGGGAAAAAAAGATACAGAATACTGAAGACAAAGGTGATCTGCAATTTTCCACGGAGAAGGTGGAGGACTGCAGTTACCAAGGAGGAACTCATTGATAAATGTCTTCTTCATGGCGGTGCAATTATTTCTAGAAGAGCAGAATTCTGAATGTTAAAAAGACCACATCTTTCCTTTTTTCCCATTTTACAGACAAGGAAATCACCCAGAGAAATGAAAAGATTTTTGCGCTGACGCTGCCTCTGCCTCCTTGGCTGCAGACCTCGAGGCCAAGGGTCAGACGGCGTGGAAGGAAGGTCTGGGGCCCGATTCTGGACCGAAAAGGGCAGCCCTCCAACCCGAGAAGGCAAGGTTCTGGACTTACTGGGGCCTCCGTGCAGCCCCCTGAGGACGGTGAGAAGGACCAGAAGAAGGAACATGGCTCCGCTGACCTGGAGCCACACTGGCCCAACAGTGACGGTTGAGGCGTTGCGGCGAATGGGGGCGCAGTGCGGGTGGGAGATGGCCGCGGCGCGCGAAGAAAAGGCGGGGAGCGGCTCCCGGTTGCCTCCGGGAGGGCCAGCGGGCGCACCTAGTGTTCAGCTGGTGGGCAGCTGCGGCTGAGGAGAGAGCATTCAGTTTCTTGTGAAGGAAGGACAAGCTGCGCAAGTTACAGTTCTCAGATGAGGCTGGTTGGTGGTGCCTGGTTTTGGTTGTATCTTCGCCTTGGATTGACGGTTTTTGAAGTAGTTTCCAATTACAGTGAGGAGAGGGTGCAAAGGTAATGTATCATAATGCCATTTGCTGAAAATGTCTTTTCCTTACTTTACCTGCTGCTGCTGCTGCTGCTGCGGCTGCTGCTAAGTCCCTTCAGTCGTGTCCGACTCTGTGCGACCCCATAGACGGCAGCCCACCAGGCTCCACCATCCCTGGGATTCTCCAGGCAAGAACACTGGAGTGGGTTGCCATTTCCTTCTCTGTTACATTACCTGGTGACTAATAAATATCAGATAACCTCAGATACGCAGATGACACCATCCTTATGGAAGAAAGAGAAGAACTAAAGAGCCTCTTGATGCAAGTGAAAGCCTCTTGATGAGAGTGAAAAAGTTGGCTTAAAGCTCAACATTAAGAAAACTAAGATCATGGCATCTGGTCCCATCACTTCATGGCAAATAGATGGGGAAATAGTGGAAACAGTGGCTGACTTTATTTGGGGGGGCTCCAAAATCACTGCAGATGGTGATTGCAGGCATGAAATTAAAAGACGCTTACTTCTTGGAAGCAAAGTTATGGCCAACCTAGAGAGCATATTAAAAAGCAGAGACATTACTTTGCCAACAAAGGTCCATCTAGTCAAGGCTACAGTTTTTCCAGTAGTCATGTATGGATGTGAGAATTGGACTATAAAGAAAGCTGAGTGCTGAAGAATTGATGCTTTTGAACTGTGGTGTTGGAGAAGACTCTTGAGAGTCCCTTGGACTGCAAGGAGATCCAACCAGTCCATCCTAAAGGAAATCAGTCCTGGGTGTTCATTGGAGAGACTGATGTTGAAGCTGAAACTCCAATACTTTGGCCACCTGATGGGAAGAGTCAAGTCATTTGAAAAGACCCTGATGTTGGGAAAGGTTGAAGGCAGAAGGAGAAGGGGACGACAGAGGATGAGATGGTTAGATGGCATCACTGACTCAATGGACATGAGTTTGGGTAAACTCTGGGAGTTGGTGATGGACAGGGAGGCCTGGCGTGCTGCGGTTCATGGGGTCGCAAAGAGTCAGACACAACTGAGCGACTGAACTAAACTGAATAAATATCAGCATGCTTTTTAAATTCCCAAATATTCAGGAATTAATAAGGAACAGAGAATTCCCAATAGATCCAAAACAGCACACAGGAAGCCTCCTGTTAAACGCTTCCTGACATAACACTAACAAGTAATTCTTTAAAATAATCAAGTGGCAAGAAATAAAATCACAAGTCTTAGTATAAATAGTAGCATAGACATTTATTACCCACTCCAGTGTTCTTGCCTGGAGAATCCCAGGGACCAGGGAGCCTGGTGGGCTGCCGTCTATGGGGTGACACAGAGTCGGACACGACTGAAGTGACTTAGCAGCAGCAGCAGCAGACACTTATTGCTCCAATTGACAAACTCTCCCAGGAAAGAACAAGAAAGGATTAAAAAAAATAGAAAAGACAAAACTATAATTAAGAGATAAGGAATAGAGAGTGTTAATAATAGTATTTTCCAGAAGGAGAAAAATTAAAATAATTAGAAGAAAATTAATTAAAGGGATAATGGGAAAACTCTTTCTCTTAATTTGAAAAATAAGAGAATGGCTTTAGAAAGAACCCAAGTATTAAAAAGTTAAGAGAAAAGGGAACGACAAGGAGAGGACATTTGCAAAGTTTAATACCAACCAGGAATTACTATCTAGGATATCCAACATACCTGAGCACCCCGCCTACACACACACACACACATAGACAAAGGTATGGGAGGAGACAGAAGGGGACAAAAAAATCCAGTAGCAATATAGGAAAACATTATGAATACATTTTTTTCATAAAGCATGATAATGCCTAAAAGGATATAAAGAGATCTTTAGGCTAAATAGTAATCACAAATGAGCAAATTAAAACAACGATATATCACTTTCTATCCAATAAATTAGCAAAAATTATGGTAGTGAATTGGAGAAGGCAATGGCACCCACTCCAGTACTCTTGCCTGGAAAATCCCATGGATGGAGGAGCCTGGTAGGCTGCAGTCCATGGGATTGCGAAGAGTCGGACACAACTGAGCGACTTCACTTTCATGCATTGGTGAAGGAAATGGCAACCCACTCCAGTGTTCTTGCCTGGAGAATCCCAGGGATGGGGAGCCTGGTGGGCTGCTGTCTATGGGGTCGTACAGAGTTGGACACTACTGTAGTGACTTAGCAGCTTAGCAGCAGGGTGGCGAATAGCATCAAGTGCAGGTAAGAATGAAGAGAAACATAAGACTTGGTTTGTAGGCATGTAAGCAGTAATAACCATTCCAGAGAACAATCTGGCAGTTTTCCAAGAATTTTTTTTTTTTAATATATTCTGTGATTTACCAAGTCCAGCCCTGGGGATGACTTCTGGTAAAGATTACACTAATGTGTAGTCTGATTCTTCACACAGAAAACAATTATAAATGCCTGGCAAAATACCTTTAAAAACCCAAAGGACCTGGAAAATGACCAAAGGCAGACACGAACTTGAATAGAGTTTACTCTTGGAAGATTACCTTTACATCTAGTAAGAGCTAAGAGTTTGTGTGGCTTTCTTGCCTGGTCATGTTCCACAACTACAACAGCTCAGGCAGGGAAAAACTGCATGCAGCCTCAATGGGAGCAGATCACACAGCATATGAAAAAATATTAATATAAAGCAGAAGATGCTTGTTATGGATTCCATCTTCTTAAATTTAAGACTTGTTTTCTGACCTGTTTGGGGAATGTTTGGGGAATATATAATCAAGAATGTGCATTCTTCTGCTTTGGGTGAAAAGTTCTGTATATGCCTGTTGGGTCCACATTGTCTGTACTGCTGTTCAAGTCTGCTGTTTATTGATTCTCTGTTGTGTTTTACCTATTGTTTAAAATAGGGCACTGAAATCTCCTACTATTATTACATTTCTTCTTTCAGATTTGTCTATACTTGTTTTATACACAAGGTGCTCTGATTTGGGGTGCATGTATATTTACAATTGTTATCTCTTTCTGTTGAATTTACCCTTTTATCATTGTGTCATGATCTTTTTTTTGGCTCTAGAGGCAGTTTTTGATGTGAAGTCTGCTTCATCTGATTTAAATATAACCACTCCTTTCTTTTGGTTATCATTTGTGGGAAATATCTTTTTCTTCCTCTCGCTTTAAAGTTATCATTTGTGGGAAATATCTTTTTCTTCCTCTCGCTTTAAGCCTATGTATACCTTCAATCTAAAGTGAGTTTCCTGTAGATAGCATACAGTGGGAGTTTGCTCTCATTTTTAATCATTCAGCCACTCTGTATCTTTTTATTGAGACGTTTAACCCACTTTCATTTAAAGTAATTATTGATGGGGAAGGATTTATTATTGTCATTTTATTAACAGTTTTGTATTTGTCTTGTAGTTGGTCACTCTCTTCTCTCATTATAGCAAACTAAAAAGCTCTTCACAGCAAAGGATACAGTTAACAAATGAAAAAGCAACATACAGAATGGGAAAAATACTTGCAAATCATATATTTGAGAAGGGGTTAATAACCAAAGTATGTTTGGAATTCATGTAACTCAATAGCAAAAAAAAATCACAAATATTCCACTTACAAAATGGGCAAAATGAGCTGAATAGACATTTTTCTGAAGAAGACATATAATTACCAACAGATACATGAAAAAGTGTTGAACATCAGTAATTATCAGGGAAATACAAATAAAAACCACAACAAGATAAAGTCTTACAACTTTTAGAATGGATATTACCAAAAAGATAAACAGGACAAGTATTATCAAGTGTGTCTGTGGAAAAATTGGAGCTGCAGTATGCTGTGGAAGAGATAATATAAGCTGGTACAGCCATTAGGGAAAGCAGTATGGCAGTTCCTCAAAAATTAAAAATAGAATACCATATGATCCAGCAGTCTTACCTCTGGGCATATATCAGGAGTAAATTAAGTCAGTATCTCAAAGAAATATGTGCATACCTATGTTCTTTGCAGCATAATTCATAATAGCCAAGATATGGAAATAACCTGTGTCCATAACAGACAAATGGATAAAGAAAACATGATATATTTATTCAGCTATGAAAAAGAAGGAAATCTCACCCTACTCACTCCTGCCCTTTCTCAGTCCTGCCATTTGTGACAACATGGATAAACACAGAGGACATTTGTGAAGTTAGTTAAGACACAGAAAGATAAATACTGTATAATCTCATTTACATATGAGATTTCAAAAAGAATATTCATAAGCTTTACTTGACATTTACATATTTGACAACTACAAAACGTACATTTTTAGTGCACATGGAACATTCACCAGAATACACCATAGAGTGGATCACAGCAAAACAACAGTTTCAGAGTATGAGAAGTATGCAAGTATGTTCTCTGACCATGACTAAATTAAGAAAAGATGAGACTGAAAATATCCAAATATTCAGAAATGAAACAACATACTTCTAAGAAATCCATAATTCTGAGATCAAACTAACACATCAGAACTTGTGAGATGTAGCTAAAGAGATTCATAGAGCAAATATATATCTTTAAATAAATTAGAAAAGATTTAAAAACAATGAGCTAAACTTTCCCCTCAAGTATCTAGGAAATGAGCAAATATTAAGACATAAATCAATGAAACAGAAAACAAAGATGCATATAGTATCACCATAGTTAGGAATGAAAAAAGGGACATAACTTTAGCTCCTATAGACACTGTAAAGGATATTATGAACAACTTTATGTCAAAAGATTGACCATTAAATGAAAAGGATAAGCTGCTTTAAAATAACCACTTCTGAAAAAAAATCACAATAAATGGAAAGTCTAAACAGTTCTCTGTTAAAGATATTGAATCCATAATTTAAAATCTTCCCACAAAAAAAGATCCAGTGTCATTGATGAATTTTGCCAAATATTTATTGAAAAACTGAACAATTTAATACATAGTTTCAGAAAAAGGAAAATGAGAGATATTTTTCCTAACTCAATTTATCAATCTTCATATCAAACTCTGATAAGGTATTAATCTTTGCTCCTGAGACCAAAGCCCAAGCTCTCTGGGTCCTTCTGTCTTCCGGGATTCATCCTATGGGTCACTCAACCGAGGGGCACGAGAAAAGTGGCAAGCAGAATGTGAGGCCTGAGCAAGCACGGTTTACCTTAGCCCTAGCTCTGCAGTTGTGGGGAGGGAGGGGGGCAAATAGCTGTATTAACTGAGATCTGCATGCCGTCAGCCAAGTCCAGTGAGAAGGACCAGGAGGAGGAACACAGTCCACACACAGATCCTTCCCTGAGTAACAGCAGTTGATGCATATCCCCAGCCACTAGGGGCCTAGGCAATAAACCCAAGTGGGTGGTGGGGAAAGCTGTGGAGAAGAGCTCAGGGAGTCATGGGAGTTCAGATTGACTGTCTTCAGTCAAAGGCCCTGACATGGCAAAATTATGCCTCAGAGTGGGAGAGGAAATAAAAACAGACACTCCTGCAAATTGGTCCATCTTGGTTTATTGTTTTCCATCAGCTGTGACCAGAGAAGAAAAGGTCGAATTTTCATTTTTCAGTGAGACCCCGAGTGATATCCATTGCCTTCTGAAGGAATTGTTAGTTACTGTGGAAGAGAACAAAGACACATGTGCTTCAGTTCAGCCAGTCATTTCAGTTGCTCAGTCGTGTCCGACTCTTTGCGACCCCATGAATCCCAGCATGCCAGGCCTCCCTGTTCATCACCAACTCCAAGAGTTCACCCAAACTCATGTGCATCAAGTCAGTGATGCCATCCAGCCATCTCATCGTCTGTCATCCCCTTCTCCTCCTGCCCACAATCCCTCCCAGCATCAGGGTCTTTTCCAATGAATCAACTCTTTGCATGAGGTGGCCAAAGTATTGGAGTTTCAGCCTCAGCATCAGTCCTTCCAATGAACACCCAGGACTAGTCTCCTTTAGGATGGACCGGTTGGATCTCCTTGCAGTCCAAAGGACTCACAAGAGTCTTCTCTGCTTAGCTATTGATAAACAAGTAAATTACCTTCCACTGAAAAACATACAGTTGGCATACTGCCAAATGAAAAATTCATATGGCAAAAAAAAAAGAATTCTAGGAATAAATTTTATAATTTTGCTTATGAAATTACTAAATTGTGAGTAGCTTATTAACTAGCAATTGTGATTTCTGGAGAAGCATCGTATTTAATGAGAAGTTCTTGCAAATGAGAAAATCTAACATTTTTTTCACATACAACAAAATGTTCTTGAATATAACAAGTTAAATCTTTGCATTGTTTTTAGAAATTTAAATACATATCAATTTTACTTTTTCCATATCTTTGAGCCAATCATTTTTTATTTTTTCATATTGTAAACAGTGTTTTGGTTTTGGTACTTGTAAACTCACAGGCCTTAGCATTTTGCCTATAGTACCTAATGGATAAAGTGAGTGGCTTTAATCATGAATTCATTTTATAAACTAATTTGCATATCATGTATCTTATTAGAGTCAACGACCCAGATAATCATGATGGTGTGATCACTGACCTACAGCCAGACATCCTGGAATGTGAAGTCAAGTGGGCCTTAGAAAACATCACTACAAACAAAGCTTGTGGAGGTGATAGAATTCCAGTTGAGCTATTCCAAATCCTGAAAGATGATGCTGTGAAAGTGCTCCACTCAATAGGCCAGCAAATTTGGAAAACTCAGCAGTGCCCACAGGACTGGAAAGGGTCAGTTTTCATTCCAATCCCAGAGAAAGGCAATGCCAAAGAATGCTCAAACTACCGCACAATTGCACTCATCTCACACGCTAGTAAAGGAATGCTCAAAATTCTCCAAGCCAGGCTTCAGCAATATGTGAACTGTGAACTTCCTGATGTTCAAGCTGGTTTTAGAAAAGGCAGAGGAACCAGAGATCAAATTGTCAACATCCGCTGGATCATGGAAAAAGCAAGAGAGTTACAGAAAACCATCTATTTCTGCTTTATTGACTATGCCAAAGCCTTTGACTGTGTGGATCACAAGAAACTGTGGAAGATTCTGAAAGAGATGGGAATACCACACCACCTGATCTGCCTCTTGAGAAATCTGTATGCAGGTCAGGAAGCAACAGTTAGAACTGGACATGGAACAACACACTGGTTCCAAATAGGAAAAGGAGTTCATCAAGGCTATATATTGTCACCCTGCTTATTTAACTTATATGCAGAGTACATCATGAGAAACGCTGGGCTGGAAGAAACACAAGCTGGAATCAAGATTGCCGGGAGAAATATCAATAACCTCAGATATGCAGATGACACCACCCTTATGGCAGAAAGTGAAGAGGAACTCAAAAGCCTCTTAATGAAAGTGAAAGTGGAGAGTGAAAAAGTTGGCTTAAAGCTCAACATTCAGAAAACGAAGATCATGGCATCCCGTCCCATCACTTCATGGGAAATAGATGGGGAAACAATGGAAACAGTGTCAGACTTTATTTTTCTGGGCTCCAAAATCACTACAGATGGTGACTGCAGCCATGAAATTAAAAGACACTTACTCCTTGGAAGGAAAGTTATGACCAACCTAGATAGCATATTCAAAAGCACAGACATTACTTTGCCAACAAACGTTTGTCTAGTCAAGGCTATGGTTTTTCCTGTGGTCACTTGTGGATGTGAGAGTTGGACTGTGAAGAAGGCTGAGCGCTGAAGAATTGATGCTTTTGAACTGTGGTGTTGGAGAAGACTCTTGAGAATCCCTTGGACTGCAAAGAGATCCAACCAGTCCATCCTGAAGGAGATCAGCCCTGGGATTTCTTTGGAAGGAATGATGTTAAAGCTGAAACTCCAGTACTTTGGCCACCTCATGCGAAGAGTTGACTCATTAGGAAAGACTCTGATGCTGGGAGGGATTGGGGGCAAGAGGAGAAGGGGACGACAGAGGATGAGATGGCTGGATGGCATCACTGAGTTGATGGACATGAGTTTGAGTGAACTCCAGGAGTTGGTGATGGACAGGGAGGCCTGGCATGCTGCGATTCATGGGGTCGCAAAGAGTCGGACATGACTGAGCAACTGATCTGATCTGATCTGATCTAATTCCATTTTATTCACAAAAGCAAGTTCCCAACAAACTTATAAGAACTTTATTGAACTGAAGAAAAAAGACTAAAGGTCTTTTATAAACGATTTAAATACTCAGTAATCAAGGTTAGTAAAGATTAATGCATTATTTTTGGTGAAGTACTTTAGCAATTCACCAATAAATATTTTGGAATTAGTTGTGGATTATAAGCTTCATTTTAATTTAAAGCATATTTATTTTAAGAGATAGTTCCTAATATATTTGCCTACTATTAAGGGTTTCACTGCTTTTCTGTGATTTGGTCTAAATAAATTTAAGCTTGAGACAATACACTCTGAAAAAAATAGATTTTTACAGCAGTTTCTTGTTTCCCTTCAAAATTGTAGTAAAAAGAAATATCTGCTACATTTTAAATACTCATTATTATCAAAAGTCAAAACCAAACTCTTGAGCCTCTTTTCTACTTTTATATCCACAGATTTCTTATTTCTGATCCCCCAACCAAAAGAATGAAAGAGTAAAAATATAAGTTGAAAATAAATTAACTGAGTTTAATCAACAGAGAACATAAAATAGGTAGTAAGATTAGGGAGAAAATTCAGTGATAAGAGTGGCATAAGTTTACCCTTCCTATCCTTTGCTACATCTGCTATTCTATATCTTCAAAACTTAAAGGAGATTTTGCTTACTACTCTGACCATGAAACTCCCCTATTTAACTTAGTAGAAAGTGAAGTGTTAGTCATTCATTCGTGTCTGACTCTGCGACCCCATGGACTGTAGCCCTCCAGGCTCCTCTGTCCATGGGATTCTCCAGGCAACAATACTGGAGTGGGTTAATACAGTTAGTTCTCCCTCAAACCAATAAAGGGATTTGTATATCTGGATTTGTCAGACTACTGTATATATAACCCATCTGATTTCTGGCTTAAAAATTTATTTTTTTCTCCTGGTAGTGTTTACCTGAGGAGTTGGTTCCATCAACATCTCCCACTGGTTTTCAAACTTTTTAAAATAGTGAAAAAAGGACAACATAATGGGTGCTATAACAGTGAGGCAGAGCAAATATGTCTGCTAGCTTATTAAATTTAACAGAAAGAATTATCCAAGAATGCTTTCTGGTTTATGCTAAACACAAGGACTGGATGAAGCACAAGCTGGAATCAAGATTGCTGGGAGAAATATCAATAACCTCAGATATACAGATGACACCACACTTGCAGCAGAAAGAGAAGAAGAACTAAAGAGCCTCTTGATGAAAGTGAAAGAGGAAAGTGAAAAAGTTGGCTTAAAACTCAACATTCAGAAAACTAAGATCATGGCATCTAGTCCTATCACTTCATGTCTAATAGATGGGCAAAAAATGGAAACAGTGACACTTTATTTTGGGGGGCTCCAGAATCACTGCAGATGGTAACTGCAGCTAAGAAATTAAAAGATGCTTGCTCCTTGGAAGAAAAGTCATGACCAACCTAGACAGCATATTAAAAAGCAGAGACATTACTTTGCCAACAAAGGTCCATCTAGTCAAAGCTATGGTTTTTCCAGTAGTCATGTTTGGATGTGAGAGCTGGACTATACAGAAAGCTGAGCATGGAAGAATTGATGCTTTTGAACTGTGGCGTTGGAGAAGACTCTTGAGAGTCCCTTGGACTGCAAGGAGATCCAACCAGTCCATCCTAAAGGAAATCAGTCCTGAATATTCATTGGAAGGACTGATGTTGAAGCTGAAACTCCAATACTTTGGCCACCTGATGCGAAGAACTGACTCTTTTGAAAAGACCCTGATGCTGGGAAAGATTGAAAGTGGGAGAAGGGGACGACAGAGGATGAGATGGTTGGATGACCGACTCAACGAACATGAGTTTGAGTAAGCTCCAGGAGTTAGTGATGGACAAGGAGGCCTGGCATGCTGCAGTCCGTGGGACCACAAAGAGCTGGACACGACTGAGCAACTGAACTGAAACACAAGCTAGACTAATGGGTTAACACTCCAGACCACACACTTCAAATGTGATATATATCGTCCTAGGATGGTGATTATCCCTGTCGTGAATACCACTTCCAGTAGAAGATGACTATGCAAATGACATATTTTACCATGAGAGATAATGTGAGGGGACAGTTGGAGTAGTTATAACGTCAATCATGTGTGTATGTGAAGTTCAAGATGTATGTGATATTCATCCACTACACAAGTATTTAGTGAGCATTTACTCTGCTAGGTGCTAACCACAAGTTGGTTAGCAAAGTACACATGGTCATTATATTAAGCAATTTCAGAGCTTATTGGCAAAGTAATGCACTAGGGGAGCATCAGTTTGGAAGTATTAGTGTTTGAGCTGCTGCTGCTGCTACTTCTGCTAAGTCGCTTCAGTCGTGTCCGACTCTGTGCGACCCCACAGACGGCAGCCCACCAGGCTCCGCCCTTCCTGGGATTCTCCAGGCAAGAACACTGGAGTGGGTTGCTATTTCCTTCTCCAATGCATGAAACTGAAAAGTGAAAGTGAAGTCGCTCAGTGGTGTCTCACTCTTTGCAACCCCATGGACTGCAGCCTACCAGGCTCCTCCATCCGTGGTATTTTCCAGGCAAGAGTACTGGAGTGGGTTGCCATTGCCTTCTCCAAGAAAGTGAAAGTGAAGTCGCTCAGTAGTGTCCGACTCTTTGCGACCCTGTGGGCTGTAGCCCACCAGGCTCCTCCGTCCATGGGATTCTCTAGGCAAGAGTACTGGAGTGAGTTGCCAGTTCCTTCTCCAGGGAGTGTTTGAGCGCTATATTACAAATCCGTCGGTAATGGTGAGAGTGGAGGCAATAAAGAACATCTGCCTTTTTCTTCACACTTAGTTTGGAGGAAGCAATGTCTGTAAAAGAGTAACTATGTTAGGAGACATTATAAAAAAAAAAAAAAAAGAACAAAATAAAGGAAATAGAAATGTCAACAGCTTCCTGAATGGAGGGAGTGACGTCATCAGGGAGGATGGAAACTATCTAATGCAGGGGTGCAGCCTGAAAACCATCTGTGGGTATAAAGTAGATTTTGGAATATCAGTGGATTGAACGTAACTAAAAGAAGACACTTTAAGGGAAATGCCAAGCAGTACAAGTAAATGAAAACTCTATAAGGGAGAAAAGAAGATTAGCAGATCAGTAAATATTTGATGACTTTGGAAGGATCACAAGGCCACACAGGAAACTGAAAACTCACGAGAACTCTGAATTAACACAATTGTGGGCTGTTGGATTGGGGAGGGGAGTGTGAAACATGTAGAATTTCAGTTTGTTTATAATAACTGTCTCTTAGATAAACTCCTCTTAAGAGTGGTAATAATTTACTCAGTTGCTCATATTGAGTTTTTGAGTATAAATGTGATCTAAAAATAAATAAATATTTCTCTTTGTGTATTTCATCACAAAACATGCACAAAAAATGCTCTGATTCTGTTAATTTCACAAAATAATTATAAATATCTTGTCTCTCATTAGACTTAACTAGTTTTTCCCTATTATCAAAAAAGTAGGCAACCAATAAAAATTTAGTAAACTGAAGAAAAGACTAAGTTCATTAATACTCATTCCCAGAATGGAAAATATTAATAAGTTGTTTTTACTGCAGTACTTCATCGATTGTAGCTGCTCAAAAATATTAAGCAATTATTTATTGATTTTCAACTTTGACTTACTTATAAAAAACATTTCCTAAGTCACTTACCTGCTGCGATTTGTTTGGGGACTACTTTCTGACTTCGATCTAAATAAAAACAAAAATGTCTAAAGTTAATATGAAGAAACATGCCTACCTTAAGAATGACAATCAAGCCATTTTATACCTGAACTACTCTAGTAGAAATGTACATATTCCAGTGGGTTATGCTATCATCCCTCACTCCGTGTAGGTGAATTAATATCCTAGAAGAGATGAATTATGTTGACAAGGTTCCAGATGAGAGATAGTATGAGAGGGAGAAATGGAGGCTGTTAAAGCGTTACACATACATACGTGTGTGTGTCGCGTATTTGTCTTTATACTTTTGTGTTTGTGGACTTTTTTTTGTCTGGCCGCCTGTGTGCATGTCTGTGGAAAAGCTTAATTAATTAATTCCTTTATTCAACAAACGTTTAGTGAGCACTTACCATAAACCAAGAACAGTGCTACATGCTGGCCATGCAGTGTGAAGCAAGATAAATATGGCCTTTATCCTTTATGATAACAGTGTAATAAGACATACATCCAATGTGAGGAAAAGGTAACTATGTTTAAGGATCATATGATAACTCCCTGACACCGAGAGGACATACTAATGAAAATCAATTTTTATTTTTAGCTTAGTGAGAGTAACTCATGACTCCATAAGTGTCACTGAAAGGAAAAGATCATAATAATGAAAGAGAGATAAAGGATAAGAAAAGAAGGCATTATAATGGAAGAGGAAAACCTATTCAGAATAAATGAAATTAAATGGCCCTGTTGTACAATCTAGACATCTTACTCTGTACACTTGGGTGTGTCTGGGACAGCAGTATACTTTGGAATCACGAGGGCACAGGAGCACACTCCAGTATTCTTGCATGCAGAGTCCCACGGACAGAGGAGCCTGGCAGGCTACAATCCATAGGGTTGTAAAGAGTTGGACACCACTGAAGCAACTGAGCATGCACACACGCATGGACGCAGGTGGAGTAACACCATCCCAAACTGCTGGATGTGGAAAACTAAACAATTATTCTATTATTACACAGACATATCCACCTTTCAGGAAATGGAGGGAGACTTAATTAAAACTACTTGTAACTGTATATATGACTGAGTCCCTTTGCTCTTCACTTGAAACTGTCACAATTAATTTTTGGTTAATTAGTTATACCCCAATACAAAATTAAAAAGTTTTTAAAAAACTACTTTGTAATTCTGAAAGGCTATGTAACACACAGAATTATTATTCCCTTTACAACCTTTTTCTTCAGCAAATTTTTCTCAAGTGACCAGGGTAAGCACTCATTCAGTTGTTCAAGAGCATACATATTGGGTTTCTAGAGTCTCCAAATAAAGAAGTGAACTTCTCCATTTATGAGTTAGCACCATAAACATTTTATCAATCATTTACTCCTTTGTTTCCCCAGAATAAACTCCCAAAATACATTAACAAACTGAAGAAAGCATTTATTTATTTAGACAAACACTCACTGGTTATTGGTTAGAAAATACTAAAAGGAATTTGTGTGTGTGTGTGTGTGTGCTGTGCTAAGTTGCTTCAGTTGTGTCCGACTCTGCAACCCTATGGACTGTAGCCTCCCAGGCTCCTCTGGCCAAGGAATTCTCCAGGCAAGAATACTGTAGTGGATTGCCATGCTCTCCTCCAGGGGGTCTTCCTGACCCAGGGATCAAACCTGTGTCTTTTATGTCTCTTGCACTGGCAGGCAGGTTCTTTGTTCACTACTAAAAATATTAAGGGGAAAGAGAACCAACCATCTCTTTTAGAAGCTATATGTGTAGTATGCCTTATCAATTGTTGCTGTGCAATTAATACTTAGCAAGTACTTGTTGAATATCAATTTGTTCATCTTAAGAAATCCTTTCTAATTCACTTACCTGACAGTATCTGATTGGCTGCTACTTTCTGATGTGGACCTAAATGAAAGTGAAAAATAATACTTCAAAGTTAATACTTTAAAAAAAGTGTGCCTCTGTAACCAATGAATGTCAGGACATTTTGTAACCTACATTAATTCTTTTATACCACTCATCACCACTAATGAATCATTTCAAAAGATTACTAAGTTAGTCTGCAAATAATAGCATTGCTTTTTATCCATATACCATGTCCATAGAGAGCACAAATTTCAAATTCCCAAATAGAAAGGGGAGCAAGAAAACTGATTCGTCACTTCTCAGAACATGTGCTTGATTCCGAATACCTGATTCTGGCCTCTAGGTTCTACCCTGATGTGTTACCCACTGGTAAACAAATTACTGCAGGTGGTGATTAAAAACCCTCACTGACTTCTAAACAATTAGGCAGACTGTAGTTGACAGGGTAATCTCCACCTCCTATTTGACACATAGAGAAATGGTGTAAAAATAACACAAAATCCTAATGAAAATTTAAGGGAAAGAAGTGATATTTCTAATGATAGTTTGAAAAAGAGGAAATAGAAAGCATAAAAGGTAAACGGGAAAATAGTGGGTCAAGTTCCTGATTTTTTACAAAAAGTCTCTACCAGAATACATTATAACAAAATAACAACTCTAAGGCCAATGTATAAATGTAGAGGTTGTGATAGGCAGAATTCTAAAATGGCCCCCTAAGATTCCCATTCCTTGGTTATTTAAATACTCTTCAAAGTACTGCTCTGAAAAGATTTTGCAAATGTAATTAAAGCTCCAAATCTGTTGGCCTTAAAACAGAGAGATCATTTTGGTGGGCCTGACCCAGTCAGGTCAGCCCTTTACAAGTAGAGTTTTCTCTTGCTGGTAGAAAGGAGAAGTTAAGAGACAGTCAAAGCCTTAGGAAGACTTCTATGCCCTTATTTTTTTAAAGGTGAAGGGAGGTACCTGAGTAGCAACGCAGGTGGCCTCTGAAAGAGAGAGAAGGGCCCCAAGCAGACAGGCAACACAGAAAGATATACCTCAGACCTAAAGCTGCAGGAAATTGGGTTTTTCTTACAACCTTTTCCCAGCCTGGCCTTCAGGTCAGCCTTGTGACAACCCAGTCAAATCCACCTGGATTTCCTACTTACAGAACTTCCACACAGGAAACGAATGTGATTTAAGTTACTAAGTGTGTGGTAATTTGTTACACAGCAGCAGAAATATAAAAACTAGGTGAAAGTCATATTAATCTTAAAGGAATAAATGAATCAACACACTAGCAAAAGATTTATCATCATCAGTAATAAATGCCACACTACACTTACATACCTTTAAATAGTGGAAACAAAATAACTCTCAACATAGAAGTTCATACTAAGAAGCCAACAAAACAAGCAATTATCCTCTAATTAAAAATTTAAAAAAATAAAACCCAGATGTCAGCACACACACAAGAAGTCCATACTACCTAAACCCACATTTGAGAATGAAATAGGCATAATTTTAGGTGGATAAGATAAACAGTTTGCTACACAAAGACTCACTGATGGAAATGTTAAGAGATGTACTTCACCAAAAGGGAGATTGAACATCAAAATATGGAATTAAATTCAAAAAAGAATAATGAGTAAATAAAGTGACAAAAATGTAGTTAAATCTTGGTATGTTTTAAATATCATAATGATTAAATATAATAATAATGATAACTCTGACATATTTGTATCAGGTTAAAATTCAGAAGTAACTAAAAACCAGATGATAATACTATGAAAGAGTGAATAAAAGAGTATAAGGTTTAATGGGCTAATATCCATAAATTGTTAGAAGAAGATTATAAGTACTTTTATACCTAAAATTATAACTTTATATTTAAATAATTTAATAAAACACAATATAATAACATAATAATTAAAGAATATCACTAAAAGAATACAACTAGAACACATAATGACCAAATTGATAGAAGGAACGAAAAAACATTGAAAGCACATCAATATAATGGAATACAACAAATAAAAGAAAATACTGAAAAAGCATGAGAAATAGAACAAAACAAAATGGCAGAATTTACTCTAAACATATCAGCAAATATAAGTATATAGACATACTAAATTCAATTACTGAGACACTTGAGGTTACAGATTTTAAAATATCATTGGCAGGCTATTTTCAAGAGACCAAATTAAATAAAAGGTTGAAAGTAAGGGGACTGAAAAGTTATATCAGATAAACTGAAATGTTGGTATGCTGCTGCTGCTCAGTCATCTCAGTCATGTCTGACTCTGTACAACCCTATGGACTGCAGCCTGCCAGGCTCCTCTATCTGTGGGATTCTCTAGGCAAGAGTACTAGAGTGGGTTGCCATGCCCTCTGCCAGGGGTCTTCCTGACCCAAGGATCAAACCTGGGTCTCCTGCATTGCAGGCAGATTCTTTACCGCTGAGCCACCAGGGAAACCCTGAATGTAGGTAGGCCAGTTATAAATCAGTAAGTACTGAATTTATTATTTAAGAAATATTAATGGGGACAATATGCTATCCATTACTGATTTAAAAAAAAAAACACAGGAAGTAGATATAATTAGTTCTCACCAATCCATAACTACTATAGAAATTTATACATGAGTTTAGTCATGTACAATCTATCAAATATCAGGCATTTGCTTGCTTGTTTACCCAAGCTGTACATGAATACAACCCAAGCTGTGGTTTCTTTGGTAGCTCAGTCAGTAAAGAATCTGCCTGCAATGCAGGAGACCTGGGTTCAATCCCTGGGACAGGAAGATCCCCTGGAGAAGGAAATGGCAACCCATTCCAGTGTTCTTGCCTGGAAAATCTCATGGACAGAGGAGCCTGGAGGGTTACAGTCAATGATGTTGCAAGGGTCAGACACAACTGACTAAACCTCACATACATCCTTTTTTCTTTACTAATTATACATATTCTAAATTTTATTAGAGTCAGCCATTTTATTCCTTATTTCCTCAGAAAAAATTTTATTTATTTAAATGAATAGAAGACTAATTTACTATAAACTAAATTACTATATATTAGTAGCCGGGTTTTCAGAGGATTACTTTACCAACTGTAGCTAGACATTGTGAATTACTAATTCATTCTTAATTTTCAGCATGTGTCTTAAGATGCCTTACAGTTTACCTCCCTGGTGACATTTCTGTGAGTGTCACCTTCTGACCTGGACATTAAACGAATGGAAAATAGTGTCCAAAATTAGTCGTAAGAGAGCCTGTCAACTGCATAAATAAAAGGCCATTTTATAAGCTGTATTATCTCTTTTACAAGATTAGTTACCAAAAAAGAAAACAATGTGCAAGGTCACTAAACAGAGATGCAAATAAGTAAACTTTCTTATATACCTGCGTACCTCATCCATAAAAAGTATATTTCAAACCTGCAATGAGGACATTATCAATAAGGCACAGATTTGATTTTTCTTTATCACTTCTGAACACAGAATATAGGTTTGATCCTGAATGCCTGATTCTGACCTTTATACCCCAACTTTTAACTTTTTATTCATTGATAAAGAAATGCTACATTTTATAAGGTAAAATCCATACGGACTTCTAGACAATCTGACAGACTGAACTGGTGGGAAAATTTCCCTTTCCATTCCTCATAGAGGAGGTCTGAAAAAAAACAGCATGAACAGTTAACACATAACTGAGGTTAATAAGAAAAGAATTCTGTTGGTGCTAGTAAAAATGAAGAAACAGAGAGTTCAAAGGGTAAACAGGAGCTAAAAGTGAATGACTGCAGGGGTGTCTAAACCAGTGATACAACTTTGGGACTAGAGATTCAATAGTCATTCCTTAGAAGGAGTTATGAGGACTTTGCATGTAGGGAAACTAAGTGAGGTCCTTAACTGGAGCCACTTAACCTGGGAACCATGAAGGGTCATACCACCCATTCAACAGGGATAGTAAAAATCCTGATCAGTGGCCTTTGGAATGCAGCAGGGAAAATGGAGATATGCAACATGCAAGGACAGATGGGAGTAAGTGCATCACTGAGGAGTCCCAAGCCTCCAAAAAACGCACTTTCAGGATGCCAGTTCACACTCCTACAAATGCTTGAACACCATGCAGAGCATTTGCTTTAAATATTTTTGCTTTAAAAGAAGCAAAAATGAAACCACCCACATGTGTGAGTCTTCAAAACAGGGCATGCTGAATTCTCATGGGAAAATCATAAATATTGAAGAGAAAAGAGTCTATGATTACAAAGCCCTAGTAATTAACATCAGCAGCCATAGCCAAACAATGAGCTCACACACCAAGAAATACAAATGATTAAAAAAAACTCTGAGAATATTTAGAATCTCCATAGAGATTTTTGCAAGAATAGAATCCATAAGTCTAGAACAGGACTGAGAAGGAAGAAATGGTGATATGAGAGAATGATCTGAGAAAATCAAACAGAATATGAGATGGAGAGATACCTACAAAAGTGCAGTTACAAACCACAAAGATACAGTTCCAATCCTGATCAAAATGGAGTAACAGGATTTACACTTCTGCCTGAAACAACTGAAAATCTGGACAAAACATGTTACATACTGGTTTTCAGATACTGAATATTAGGCAAGATAGTGATCTATGAGAGAAGGAAATGAAGACCCATGATTGCCCCTTCTTACTGCAAGGAAGACTTTCCATGCGGTAACACAGCAATGGGAAGCCAAGCAGAGAAAGAAGTCTCCCCAAAGTGAGGTGATACCATCTGGGGAGACCAAGACAGCTACTATTCTGTTAGCCTTTGCCCTGTTTCATTTTGTACTGCAAGACAAAATTTGCCTACTACTCCTGGTATCTCTTGACTTCCTATTTTTGTATTCCAATCCTGTGATGAAAAGGACACCTTTTTTGGTGTTAGTTCTAGAAGATCTTGTAGGTCTTCATAGAATCGGTCAATTTCAGCTTCTTCAGCATTAGTGGTTGGGGCATAGACTTGTGTGAAGGTGAATGGTTTGCCTTGGAAACGAACCAAGATCATACTGTCGTTTTTGAGATTGCACCCAAGTACAGCACTTTAGACGCATTCATTGACTACATGAGGTCTACTCCAATTCTTCTAAGGGATTCTGGCCCACAATAGTAGATATAATGGTCATCTGAATTAAATTCGCCCATTAACACCCATTTTGGTTCACTGATTCCTAAGATGTCAATGTTCAACCTTGCCATCTTCTGCTCGACCATGTCCAATTTACCTTGATTCAGGGACCTAACATTCCAGGTTTCTAGGCAATATTGTTCTTTACAGCATTGGACTTTACTTTCACCACCAGACACATTCACACTGAGCATCATTTCCATTTTGACCCAGCCACTCCATTTTTTCTGGAGCTATTAATAATTGCCCTCCGCTCTTCCCAAGTAGCATATTGGACACCTTCTGACCAGGGGGGCTTATCTTCCAGTGTCATACATTTTTGCTTTTTCATACTGTTCATGGGGTTCTCACACTGAGAACACTGGAGTGGGTTTGCCATTTCCTCCCCCAGTGTACCAGAATTTAACAGAACTCTACACTATGACCTATCTGTCTTGTGTGGGCTTGAACAGCATTTCATTGAGTTATGCAAGCCCCTTCACCACAAGGCTGTGATCCATGGGGAAAAAAATGTATACACACACACACACACACACACACACACACACACTCAAAAAATAAGTGCAAGTCTCTCAGTAATGTTTGACTCTTTGTAACCACCCCATGGACTATATATATGTGTGTAAACACTGGTGAATATGAATAAGGTCTATCAGTTCAGTTCAGTCGCTCAGTCAGGTCCGACTCTTTGTGACCCCACGAACCAAAGCACGCCAGGCCTCCCTGTCCATCACCAACTCCTGGAGCTTACTCAAACTCATGCCCATCGAGTCAGTGATGCCATCCAACCATCTCATCCTCAGTCATCCCCTTCTTCTCCCGCCTTCAATCTTTCCCAGAATCAGGGTCTTTTCCAATGAGTCAGTTCTTCGCATCAGGTGGCCAAAGTATGGAGTTTCAACTTCAGCATCAGTCCTTCCAATGAATATTCAGGACTGGTTTCCTTTAGGATGGACTGGTTGGATCTCCTTGTGGTCCAAGAGACTCTCAAGAGTCTTCTCCAACACCACAATTCAAAAGCATCAATTCTTCGGTGCTCAGCTTTTTTATAGTTCAACTCTCACATCCATTCATGATTACTGGAAAAACCATAGCCTTGACTAGACGGACCTTTGTTGGCAAAGTAATGTCTCTGCTTTTGAATATGCTATCTAGGTTGGTCATAACTTTTCTTCCAAGGAGTAAGCATCTTTTAATTTTATAGCTGCAATCACCATCTGCAGTGATTTTGGAGCCCCAAAAAATAAAGTCAGCCACTGTTTCCACTGTTTCCCCATCTACGTGATGGGACCAGATGCCATGATCTTAGTTTTCTAAAGGCTGAGCTTTAAGGCCTATAGTTTAACTGATAAAACTATACTAATACCAGTCCCCTGGCTGTGAAAATTCAGTTAATGTAAGATGCTATCATTGATAAAACCTAAGTGACTCGATGGACATGAGTCTGAGTGAACTCCGGGAGTTGGTGATGGACAGGGAGGCCTGGCGTGCTGCGATTCATGGGGTCACAAAGAGTCGGCCATGACTGAGCGACTGAACTGAACTGAACTGAAGTGATAGAGCCAAGAAACTCTATGCCACTTTTGCAACTTTTTATATTTCTTGGTGGTGGTTTAGTCACTAAGTTGTGTCCAACTCTTGCGACCCCATGAACTGTAGCCTGCCAGGCTCCTCTGACAATGGGATTCTCCAGGCAAGAATACTGGAGTGAGTTGCCATTTCCTTCTCCAGGGCATCTTCCCAACCCAGGGATAGAACCAGAGTCTCCTGCATTGCAGGCAGATTCTTTACCAACTGAGCTAAGAGGGAAGCCTTTTATATTTCTTAAATTATCTCAGAACTAAATTTAAAAGAAAGGAATGGTAAAGCAAAGAATCTGGAAAATGTAACAGGAAATTCTAATAAATGGTAACTAAATATAACAATGATAATTATAAAAAAACACAAAATTTATTTGGAGGAAACTGAAAAACCAAATGATAAATAGATCAAAAAAGATAGATTAGTGTTACAAGGCCAAGATCCTTGTCTTATTCAGAAGACTACATATAATGATTAAATTAAGACATTGTATATATATAACATTTGCTACAAATACAAGTTACCAAAAACCATTAAAACAATAAAAACAGAATTAAAAATGTACAAAATAGTAAAAGAAGCCAGAAAAATCATAATAAAAAAATGGAATTGGGGAAAAGGAAATAATGCCAAAAAAGAGGATAGTAAGTAGGAAGAAAATAAGATGGTAAATTTCAACATGAATATCTGTGATCATACATTAAGCATATAAATATGAAAACTCTACTACTATATTTTTCATATAAAGGCTGTTTATAGGATATCAACTAAAATCTAAGAAAGATTGAAAATAAGGGATGAAAAATATGTAATAGGTAAATCTAACTTGCATAAAGCAAGTTGGGATACAACAATATAAAAGAGTAAAAATAGAATTTAAGATACTATTGTTAATGATGAAAAGAAAATACACCAAGAATATATAACTACACTGAATGTTATATATTTATTCACTGCCTGGTGGCTCAAATGGTAAAGACTCTGCCTGCAATGCGCAGCAAGACCCAGGTTCGATCCCTGGGTCAAGAAGACTCCCTGGAGAAGGGAATGGCAGCCCACTCCAGTATTCCTGCATGGAGAATCCTATGGACAGAGGAACCTGGTGGGCTACAGTCCACAGGATTGTGAACAGTAGGACATGACTAAAGTAGGACATGACTAAATGGCCAACACTTTCAGAGTATATAAAGCAGAAATTTCAACAAAGAGAAAGCCATGATATATTGGAAAAGTTTAGCTTGTATATAATAGAAACGAGAACCACTGGGCATGTGAAAGCAACATATGTGGATGCATTTCCACTCTTCCTGTCTCAATTACCGAGGCAATAACATTGGCAAGTTATTAAACCAGATTCTGAACTTTTTGAAACTTTAAAATAAGGATATCCAAAACTATCTCAAACAATTAAATGAGATATTGATGTAGCATTCAAAATTCCTATAAAATGTGAAGTACTGTTGCTGTTCATAATATTGCCTTACATCTGACTAGATTTAAATGGTTTAACTTCAGAACACAAATTTAATTTACCCACTACTTTGGGATTCCTCTTTCTTGCTAAACCACTTTTTCGAAAGCTTCCATGAAGCAACTATTATGGTTGCTACAACGAGAACAGGTAAAGCAATGTAGATAGCCAAAAGCCACTGCTTCTCCCCGCCCTTCTCAGAAGTTCTTTTCGTGAGTAAATCTAAAAATAAACATACATAAAAAATCAGAGAAAAAAATTAAGCTGTGTACTTTTAAGTTACAGCAAACTTATCACAATGTTCTTAATTTTAATCATAATTCAAGTAACAATGAAAAATAATAATAATTAGCCTCTAATTAAAATAAATGAATAAAAATAATGATAGAATCATAATATTTAAGACTATCTCTATAAACTCTCATTCTAAAAGAACAGACACTAAATTCCAGGAAGTTCTAATGTATTCTACCTTATACAGCAGCTACAGCAAAATCCCAGTATAAGTAGAACCCCACAACTTCAGAGACATATAACCAACAAACGTGCATTATTACAAGGTGCATTATCACAGAATTCTACTATATCTGTGCATATCTTATTTATCTTTATTAGAGTGCTGGCTCTCCAACACTGGGGATCTGTTTTTACCTATGGAGTCATTGCTGTGTTACTAGAATGGCACAGGCATAAAAAATAGGAGACATGATCCCTAACTCTAATTCTGCAACTAATTAGCACTGGGTATTCTTTCAGTTCCATGAGGAGTGAGGCTTTGTTTTACTATCTGTACATGCCTAGCGTCATATGATAAGCATCTGGCATATACATTAGGAATTCAAGAAATATTGCTAAATCAGTGGATGAATGACAAAAACTAAAGTCATGACAAACAGAATACTGTTTTAGCCTCCTTCTGTCATCTCTTTAACAGCAATTAATAGATTTTTATCATTTAAACTGAAAACTCCTTCAGACTAAAGGTTTATCTTCTACTTCCTTTATTTCTTCTATAACAGACACATATTAGTGCTAGACACAGGCTGTGTTGCTGGTATAGAGCTCAGATCACAGGATCAACCATAAACGTGGGAAAGAGTTGAAGGATAATTTAAAGGAGAAAGTCAGACACAAGTAAATAAAAATTTTAAAAGATACTCAGCTTCAGTCATATTGAAAAGTTAATATTAGGGGGAAAAAAGCAAGATTAAGAAAGCATATTGGTTTCTATTTCTTTTGGAAGCCTATTTGTTTACCTTTTAATTACAAATATTGGTTTCTTTCTAAGTGGCAAAAACCTAACTATGTTTTTGTGAAGGCAAGTAATTTGACGATTCTATTAACTGGATATATAAAAGAAATAGATACTTGCCCTGTGCCCCAGGCGATATTCTGGCTCTCGTGGTACAATTTGGAGGTGCGTAGCCTTCAGTACAATTGCATATCATCCTGGAAGTGCACACCTAGAATCATTTTTTTAAATTCAGATAGTCATTTAAAAATGTTTTCTCATAGAAAGCAAAATTATCTGATGGATCATCAGGCTTACTCTGGTATTTTCATCTAGTGTAATTTTGTTTCTTTGATTTATTTACAGAGATAATTCTACAAATCAAATGCTTGGTTTCTTAGCCTAAAGTAGGCACAGATGCACACACATGCTAAAAAGGAGCTATAAAGTGAGGCTCACAATATTTGAAATATCTGGAAAACTTAACACCTTCAAATGTCCACCTGAAAATTTAGCGTGCAATTCCAGAACCATCTACTTAAATTCTATTGAAAATGACACCATTCCAGCGGTGTGTTAGAGCCAGCCAGTATCAGCTTGCAAGGAGGACTGTGTACACTTCTTCCCATCTTCATTTTCAGTAACATCATGTGGTGGTCTGAAGTATCTGTATACATAGATGAGGACTTTATGCTTCCTCAAGCTACTTGGTAAACATTTAACAGCATAGCACTGCCCTTGACCAGGATCGTTTGTTTACTTCATTAGTTTTTGTTTGTTTGATTTTTAAGCAAAAGTTTTTTGTATTCCAAGAGAGTATCAGATAATCTTTGTAATTAACTAATTAACGATAGGAACAGCTTTATGGTGCTTGCCAATGTGTGAGCCTCCATTCTCAGCACTTTACATTGATTTACTCAAACCCTCACAACAGTCCTGTAAGGTTGGGACAATTATTATTCCCACTCTAAAGATGAATAACCTGGAGGCATAGATATTTAACTTGCCAAAAGTCACATGGCTAGTAAGTGGTGGAGACAATTTAAACCAAAGAAATCTGGTTTCAGTCTCTGCCCTTGACCACTAGGCTATGCTACTCCTGAAAATGATATAAAACACCTCTCAATTTCTAACATCTCAATTTAAGAATGTGATTCTAATTCCTGTATTCCATGGCTAAGATATACATGGAAAAAAGTGTTCTGTTTGCGGTTTCCACTGCCCTAGCTTCTGTCATATCACTTTCATGTTGTAGTGTGTGTGTGTGTGTGTGTGTGTGTTTACTCTGAAATACTGGCTTGGCCAAAAAGTCCATTCATGCTTTTCTAGAACATCTTACAGAAAAACCAGAATGAATTTTGGGCCAACCCAATATCTCACTGAAATAATATTGCCTTTCTCAAGAGACACATGTTGTCAGTTCAGTTCAGTCACTCAGTCATGTCCAACTCTGTGTGATCCCGTTGACTGCCGCACACCAAGCTTCCCTGTCCATCACCAACTCCCGGAGCTTACTCAAACTCATGCCCATCAAGTCAGTCATGCCATCCAATCACCTCATCCTCTGTTGTCCCCTTCTCCTCCTGCCTTCAATCTTTCCCAGCATCAGGGTCTTTTCCAGTGAGTCAGTTCTTCGCATCAGGTGGCCAGAGTATTGGGAGTTTCAGCTTCAGCATCAGTCCTTCCAATGAATATTCAGGACTGGTTTCCTTTAGGATGGACTGGTTGGATCTCCTTGCAGTCCAAGAGACTCTGAAGTCTTCCCAACACCACAATTCAAAAGCATCAATTCTTCGGTGCTCAGTTTTTTCTATAGTCCAACTCTCACATACATACATGACTACTGGAAAAACCATAGCTTTGACTAGACAGACCTTTGTTGGCAAAGTAATGTGTCTGCTTTTGAATATGCTGTCTAGTTTGGTCATAACTTTTCTTCCAAGGAGCAAGCATCTTTTAATTTCATGGCTGCAGTCACCATCTGCAGTGATTTTGGAACCCCCCCCCCCAACTAAAAATGAAGTCTCTCACTGTTTCCATGGCTTCACCATCTACTTACCAAAAGTGATGGGACCGGATGCCATAATCCTAGTTTCCTGAATGTTGAATTTTAAGCCAGCTTTTTCCCTCTCCTCTTTCACTTTCATCGAGGGTCTTTAGTTCTTCTTCCTTTTCTGCCATAAGGGTGGTGTCATCTGCATATCCGATGTTATTGATATTTCTCCCGGCAATCTTGATTCCAACTTGTGCTTCATCCAGCCTGGTAGTTCACATGATGTACTCTGCATATAAGTTAAATAAGCAGGGTGACAATATACAGCCTGGACATACTCCTTTCCTGATTTGGAACCAGTCTGTTGTTCCATGTCGAGTTCTAACTGTTACTTCCTGACCTGCATACAGATTTCTCAGGAGGTAGGTCAGGTGGTCTGGTATTCCCATCTCTTTAAGAATTTTCAACAGTTTGTTGTGATCCACACAGTCATGGGCTTGGGCATAGTCAATAAAGCAGAAGTAGATGTTTTTCTGGAACTCTCTTGCTTTTTCTAGGGTCCAACAAATGTTGGCAATTTGATCTCTGGTTCCTCTGCCTTTTCTAAATCCACCTTGAACATCTGGAAGTTCACTGTTCACGTACTGTTGAAGCGTGGCTTGGAGGATCTTGAGCATTACTTTGCTAGCTACACATGATGTCATTGTGTTGTCACATTTGGATCACTTCGTTTAGGTGATGTCTTCCAAGTTTTTTCCACTGTAAGTTGTAACGGTTCCATTGGAGGAGACAACTTGTGTATGTAATATGGACATATGTAAGTATCTGGGTCCTCATAAGAGTTTCACCCACTAGTTTTAGCATCTGTTGATAATGATTTAACTCCATTATTTCTTCTATATTGTTTATACTATTAAAAAGAATTTTCCCATATCCACCCTTCTAGAGGACTATATTTCCTGCTACCCTAGCCGCCAACTCTGCTGAGTACCTGGTGCTGCCAGAACCCCTGCAAGCCAAGCAGCTGCACCACCTCCACACCTGGCCCTCACTGGGGCAGGCCCAAGTCTTCCAGGGCAGCCTCAGGAGCAAACCCCAGTAGACGACCAATATGCAGAGGTGGAAATAAAACCACAGTTGAAACCCAGGGACAGTGTGGCTAAGGAAGAAGACCCAAAACCCTCCCACCAGCTGTACAAGCTGCAGATTAAATTCTCATGATCAACTAGGCAGACTCTGTGTCTATGGAACATATGTAAAAGGACATTGAGAGCTCCCACAAAAGAAAACACACTAGTTCTGACAGCTGTGGACATTGGAGGCAAGAACACACAGGAGTAGGAGCAGATTAGAATCTGAGCTGCCCCCACAGCAGGTCCTGAGACCAGCACAGTGTTGGAGGGCATCCTAGGGAGGTGAGGCAGACTGTGACTCCCAGCGAGGGAAAGGACGCTGACAGCAGTGACTCAAGAAAAACATTTATTATTCTTGTGTTTTGACTTGTTCTGTAGATTATTTTGGATTTTTCCTCTTTTTTTCCCTCCCCTGCCCCCACATTGTAGTTGTTAGATTTTATTGGCACTTGAAATCTAACTAAGCTTTTGAGCTTTTTTTTTTTTCCCCTCATTCAAATTTTTTCATTGTTGTTATAAACTTCTGCCTCGTTGTTGGGCTTTTGCAGTTCTGGACAGTTTGGGTTTTTTTTTTTTTTTTTCCTTTTCTCTTTTTTAATTTAATTTTTTAAACCTATTATTATTTTTTCTAAATTTATTCCTTTGTTTGCTTTTCCTACTGTTCTTTTCCCCTTGCAGTTAATTTTAATATATATAAATCTTATTTATCTACCTCTATTTAACTCTACATATCTATTCTTTCTTTCTTTTATTTCTTTCCTTTAGTTTCAACATATTTGTTTGTTTTATTTTCATTGCTTTATACCCCAATTGGCACCTTGGTTTAGTTTTGTTTTCCAGTTTATGCTTCAGTTACTTTTGTTCTGGTAGACATAATTTTTGGTTTCCTTTGTTTGCCAGGTCTAACTATTGCCCTTTATTTTTGTTGGACTGTTTTTATTTTGCTTATGGGTGTATATGTATATATGTATATTCAGTCACACTTTTTACTGTTGTTATTAACCTCTGCCTCTACATTGGGCCTTTGTAGTTCTGTGGAGTTTTCCTTTTATTCCATTTCTTTTTCTTCTCTCTTTTTTTTTTCCTCTTTTTTATAATTTTAACTTTTAATTTTTTAAAATCTATTATATTCTTTCTACATTTATTCCTTTGTTTGCCTTTCGTACTGCTCTTTTGCCCTTGCAGTGAATCTTTTATATAAATCTTCTTGATCTGCCTCTATTTAACTTTGCATATCTATTCTTTCTCTCTTTTCTTTCTTTCCTTTCCTCTCAACACATTTGTTAGTTTGTTTGTTTTTTTAATTCCTTTATTTCCCACTTGGCACTTTGCTTTAGTTTTGTTTTCCAGTTTGTGCTTTAGTTAGTTTTGTTCTTAATTAGTAAATATAATTTTTTATTTCTGTTGTTCACCGAGTCAATCTATTGTACTTTATTGTTGTTGGAATGTTTTGACTTTGCTCATGGGTATATATGTATATGTGAATATTCCATTATTTCGATTATTATTTGCCTGATTTTGTAACTGCCATTTGTCTGGGGTCCAACTTTGGTTTCTCATTTTTTGATATTTGTTTTTATCTCACTTAATGCCATAACAAACCACTTGTGGAAACTTTGTTCCTGAGATCAAGCCCTGAGCCTTTGGAGTGGGAGCACTGACTCCAAGATGCTAGACTACCAGAGAACTAACCCTAAGGGGTATCAAATAGTGAGAATTCACACAAATGAAACCACTGGAATACAATACCCAACATCACCCAACCACCAAAGCACCCTGTGCAGGACTCCTCATCCAAACAACAAACAAAACAAAAATACTAACAAAATCATCAGAAGACAGGATTACCGCCTCTCTCAGCCTTGCCCATCAGAGGAAAAACAATAAACAAAAATTCAGCACAAATCTCACCCTATAAGAAATTTACACAAACCACTGGATCAATCTTACAGGGCAGACACCAAAAGGAAGAAAGAATTCAACCTTGAAACCTAGAAAAGGAGACCTCAAACACAATAAGTTAGAAAATGAAAAGGCAGAGAACTACTACACAAATGAAGAAACAAACTAAAAACACAGAAGTCCAAATAAATGAAGAGGAAAGAGGCAAGCTATCTGAAAAAGAATTCAGATAACTGATAGTAAACCTTGAAAGCAAAATGGAGAAAAATTCAAGAATCAATTAACAAAGACCTAGAAGAATTAAAGAATGAACATGCAGAGACACACAATGATTGAAGTTAAAAATGATCTAGAATGAATCAAGAGCAGAATATCTGAAGCAGAAGAATGAATCAGTGAGCTGGAAGATAAAATGCTGAAAATAACTTCTGAAGAGCAGAATAAAGTAAAAAGAATGAAAAGAACTGAGGATAGTCTCAGAGACCTCTGCTGCTGCTGCTGCTGCTGCTGCTAAGTCACTTCAGTCGTGTCCGACTCTGTGCGACCCCATAATCAGCAGCCCCCATCCCTGGGATTCTCCAGGTAAGAACACTGGAGTGGGTTGCCATTTCCTTCTCCAATGCATGAAAGCGAAAAGTGAAAGTGAAGTCGCTCAGTCGTGTCCGACTCTTCGCGACCCCATGGACTGGGGCAATATCAAATGCACCAACATTTGAATTACAGGGGTCCTAGAAGAAGAAGAGAGAAAGCAAGTGTATGAGAAAATTTTTGAAGAGATGGTTGAAAATTTCCCGAACATGGAAAGGGAAACAGTCAAGTCCAAGAGGCACAAAGAGTCCCATACAGGATAAACACAAGGAGAAACACATCAAGACACATACTTATCAAACTTAAAAAGACTAAACACAAAGAAAGAATATTAAAAGCAGCAAGGGAAAAGCAACAAGTAACATACAAGGGAAAACCCACACGCTTCACAGCTGATCTTTCAGCAGAAACTCTGTAGGCCAGAAGGGAATGGCAGGATATATTTAAAGTACTGAATGGGAAAAATCCACAACCAAGATTACTGTACCCGGCAAGGATCTCTCATTCAAAACTGATGGAGAAATAAAAAGCTTTTCAGACAAGTAAAAGTTAAGAGAATTCAGTGCAACCAAACCAGCTTCACAACAAACACTAAGTGAACTTATATAGTCAAGAAATACAAGAGAAGAAAAAAGATCTATAAAATCAACCCCAAGCAATTAAGAAAAGGGCAATAGGAATATCTATATCAATAACTACTTTAAATGTAAATGGATTAAATGCTCCAACCAAAAGACACAGACTGGTTGAATGGATACAAAAACAAAACCCATATATATGCTGTGTACAAGAAAACCACTTCAGACCTCAAGACACATACAGACTGAAAGTGAGAGGATGGAAAAATATATTCCATGCAAATGTGAAGCAAAAGAAAGCAGGAGTAGCAATCCTCACATCAGACAAAATAGACCTTAAAATTAAGATTACAAGAGATAAGGAAGAACACTACATAATGATCAAGGGATCAATCCAAGAGGAAGACATAACAATTATAACTCCTATGCACACAACATAGGTGCACCTCAATACATAAAACACTAACAAACACAAAGGAGAAATTCACAGTAACACAATAAGAGTAGGAGACTTTACTCCCCCATTCACACCAATGGACAGACCACCAAAACAGAAAATTAATAAGGAAACACAAGTCTTAAATGATATATTAGATGAGATGAATCTCGTTGACATCTTCAGGACATAGCATCCAAATGCAGAAGAATACACATTCCTCTAAAGTGCACATGGAACATTCTCCAGGATAGACATCTTGGGTCACAAATCAAACCTCAGTAAATTTAAGAAAATTGAAATCATATCAAGCATCTTCGCCAACCACAACACTCTGAGACTAGATATCAATTACAAGGAAAAAACTGTAAGAAACACAAACACGTGGAGATTAAACAGCACGTTTCTAAATAACCAACAGGTTACTGAAGAAATCAAAAGGGAAATTTTAAAAATTCTAGAAACAAATGACAATGAAAAAATGAAAACTCAAAACCTATGGGAAGCAACAAAATCAGTCCTAAGAGAGAAGTTTATAGCAATACAATCCTACCTCAAGAAACAAGAAAAACATTGAATAGACAGCCTAACTTTACATCTAAAACAACTGGAAAAAGAAGAACAAAAAGACCCAAAAATTAGTAAAAGAAAAGAAATCATAAAGATCCAAGCACAGGGATGGTATGGGGAGGGAGGAGGGAGGAGGGTTCAGGATGGGGAACACATGTATACCTGTGGCAGATTCATTTTGATATATGGCAAAACCAATGCAATATTGTAAAGTTAAATAAAATAAAATTTAAATAAATAAATAAATTTTTAAAAAATCCAAGCACAAATAAATGAAAAAGAAATGAAAGAAACACTATTAAAGACTAATAAAACTAAAAGCTGGTTCTTTGAGAAGATAAAATTGACCAACCTTTAGCCAGATTCATCAAGAAAAAAAAGAGAAGAATCAAATCAACAAAATTAAAAATGAAAAAGGATAGGTTACAACAGACAATGCAGAAATACAAAGGTTTATAAGAGACTATTATGAACAACTATATGGCAATAAAGTGGATAACCTGGAAGAAACTGACAGGTTCTTAGAAAAGTTCAATCTTCCAAGACTGAGCCAGGAAGAAATAAAAATTATGAGCAACCCAATGACAAGTGCTGAAATTGAAGCTGTGATCAAAAGTCTCCCAAAAAACAAAATCCCAGGACCAGATGGCTTCACAGGAGCATTCTATCAAACATTTAGAGAAGAGCTAATGGCTATGCTTCTAAAACTCTTTCAAAAAATTGCAGAGGAAGGAACACTTCCAAACTCATTCTATGAGGCCACCATCACCCTGATACCAAAACCAGACAAAGACAACACAGAAAAAGAAAACTACAGGCTAATATCACTGACGAACATAGATGCAAAAGTCCTCAACACAATTTTAACAAACAAAATTCAGCAACACATCAGAAAGCTCATACAGCATGATCAAGTTGGGTTTATTCCAGGAATGCAGGGATTCTTCAATATATGCAAATCAATCAATCTGATACACCATGTTAACAAATTAAAAGATAAAACTATATGATTATTTCAATAGATGCAGAAAAAGCCTTTGACAAAATTCAGGACCTTAAAAAAAAATTCAGGACCTGTTTATGATTAAAACTCTTCAAAAAATGGGCATAGAAGGAACCTACCTCAACATAGTAAAGGCCATATATGATAAGCCTACAGCAAACATTATTCTCAATGGTAAAAAATGGAAAGCATTCTCCCTAAGATCAGAAACAAGACAAGGATGTCCACTTTCACCACTATCATTCAACATAGTTTTAGAAGTCCTAGCTACAGCAATCAGAGAAGAAAAAGAAAGCAATCCAGATCAGAAAAGAAGTAAAGCTCTCACTGTCTGCAGATGACATGATTCTGTACATAGAAAACCCTAAAGGTAGTATCAGAAATTTACTAGAGCCAATCAGTGAATTTAGCAAAGTTGCAGTATACAAAATCAACACACAGAAATCATTTGCATTTCTATGTATCAATAATGAAAAATCAGAATGAGAAATTAAGGAATCAACCCCATTCACCATTCCAACAAAAAGAATTAAATATCTAGGAATAAACTCACCTAAGGAGACAAAAGAACTGTACACAGAAAAGCACTAAGTTTCAAAGCACTAAGTAAAAATATCCTTAATCTTAAATTAACTGAGGTATAGGACTATTTTTTCACCCAAAATAAACCTTTCAAGGACCTTCAGTTTTCTAAAATTCCCTTAATATTTTTGCTCTAGATCATGGTCATTTGTTCAACTATTAGGTCACTCTAGAACTAATGATAGGAATAAAATGCTTTTCACGGTAACAGATGAGAAGCTCCGTGTGGTAAAAACTCAATCATTCAGTGCATTTACATGCATTTCCTGAGATTCTACAAATATTTCAAAATAAAAGATTTTTTAAGTAAATCATTACAGGCAGGGATATAAATGTTAGTAGGCTCAGGCAACTGTTACGCTAGGAGCTAAACCATATGCAACTCAACTGAAATTTCTTTGTTACAACTCAGAAACAAACATCATAGAGAAAAAGAAATACCTCAGAAAAGATAACTACAAATGAGCAGGCACATATCTAAAGAGCTCTCACACTGAAACCTGTTAAGGTCAGGACTAATTTCCAGCCAGGACTGAAGCTATGGATTTTTTTTACACCAAGATTGTTAGCAAAGAATGAAAATCCAGTAAAGGAATATAAGACACATTCTTTCCTTCCACACATTTTCAACTACAATTCTTGTTCTGGAAAAAAAAAAAAGCAAAATTATTCATTTATCTTTTAAAGGCTTTCACAACTACACCACACCAAAATAACTTCTACACATAAGAGTTATTATTCTGTTACTGATTTCTTGGTTTTAAAATCCAAAGATCCACTTTCTGAGTGTCTTAGGAGTTCAAAACATCATAAGAAATGCACATATTGTGGTTATGTCATTCAAAAATAAATATACACTAGTTGTATGAAAACCCTCCTTCCCATATTTTTTCAACACTCCTTTATCACTAGTCTTGGCTTATTTGTATTCTTTTTTCCATTCATACCTTGCATAGATTTTCCCCAAATTCCCTTTATTTTTTAGTCCTTAATTAGTAGCCCTTTCTCATGGAAATCAAAAGACCAAGTTTCCCATATCACTGTCAAGGACGTGCATCCACATTATTTGTACCACAAAGCTTCAGCCTCAGCACTATTGACATTTGGGGCCAGAAAATTCTTTGCTGTAGGTGTTTTTCTGGCCAAGCAGGGTGGTGAGGACCTCTACCCACCCTATCCAGAAGCTCCACTGGTGTGACAACTAGAAAATATCCTCCAGATGCCTTCTAGGGAGCAAAATCACCCCCCAAAAAAAACCACTGATAGAATGGCAACCCACTCCAGCATTCTTGCCTGGAGAATCTCAGGGACAGAGGAGCCTGGTGGGTTGCCGTCTATGGGGTCGCACAGAGTCAGACACGACTGAAGCAACTCAGCAGCAGCAGCAGCAGCAAAGCATGATTTTTCTGGGATCTCTAGTGAATATCCCAGGTTTTCAAAGAAATAGCTTCACTCTGATTGACTGTAACTCAGATAACTCCAGCCTTCTGTAAACACTGATAATTGTTCAGCTTATAGTTTTGTCATTCTTTGCCTGATCTTGTACGGTTTGATATTCATCAACAGGCCCATGGGGACAGCTATGCAAACTTCTGAAGCTGTTTCTGCATACCAGTGCTTCTTCCCTGGAACTCTGCCTCCAAAATTCTACCTACTTTAATCTCTTAACTCCAATCTCTGTCTCTTCAACCTACTATGCCCGTGTCTACCCAAGGCACAGCAGTCCAAAATCTGACAACAGGAAGAGAACCAGGGAAATCACATCTCATTTGTTTCCCTTCTCTCATGGAACAAAGCCCTATCCTACTATCTAGTACCTGAAAACTGCTGTTTCATACATTTCTTCCCAGCTTTCTAGTTGTTTATGGCAAAAGTGTGATTAAAGATCCATGTATTCTTTCATACCATCCAAAATCCATGAGCCTCTCTGAGAAAAGGATAATTCTGCTTTTTAAAAACAGGAGATTGTAACCTCAGTGTATCTCTAGTATGTCTTAAGTCCTTATGTGAAAAAATAAAGTGTGTACTCTTAGGGATCTAATTGTGGTCTTGAATATCACTCCCTTTTCAAAAGTGCCAAAGCTTCTCAAAAGTGACTGATTACATAAGTGGTACTGAATAACCCAAGGTGTATCTGAGACACACTGTGTCAGAGGGCAAGGATGACTTCCAAGGTACATAGAAAATAACCCCTATGATTTTAATTTTTCCTTTAAGATCCCATCAATATAATACAGCAATATAGATAACTAAAAGTACAGCTACTATAAATAAAAGGGTAATTTTATCACTATTTTCAAGAGATAATTGTCTACCAGAAACTTCAATAATGTTCTGTAGTTTAGTAAGTTGACTGAATAAAAATGAATAGGCAAATATTCTTAACTTTCCTACATAGTAACTGTAATGAAAAAGACCTCTGATCACACCAGTAACAAAACTATGTGATACAAGTAAATAATTAAAACAAGGAGTGTGTAACATCATGTAAAGAAGACATAAAACTATCCTGAAAATAACAAAGGATTTTGAATAAATAATCCAAAATGGAATAATTAGAAAATTTGACACATATCAACATAAATCTTTGATTTTTACCAACAGTTATAAAATGCAAAACAATATTATAATGGGATGAGAATAGTTGGATCAATAAAATAAAATAGCCACTATATATTTTTAAAATGAATAATATACATGACACCACAGCTTATATACCACATGGAAGTAGAAACCCAATGGGTAAAAGGCAGAAACAGATAATTCTATGATCAACATACAATATTAAACACATGAATATATGTTCAATCTCAGCAACAGACAAAGAAGACTTAATTAGAACCATAACAAAGGGGGATGGAAAAAGATAGTCCATGCAAAAGGAAGTCAAAAGAAAGCTGGAGTGTCAATTCTCATATCAGACACAATATATTTTAAAATAAAGGCTACTACAAGAAACAAAGAACACTACATAATGATCAAGGGATCAAAACAAGAAGACATAACAATTATAAATATTTATGTACCCAACACAGGAGTAACTCAATACAGAAGGCAAATGCTAACAGATATAAAAGAGGAAGTTGACATTAACAAAATAATAGTGGGGAGTTTAACATCCCACTTATACCAGATCATCCAGACAGAACATTAATAAGGAAACACAAGCCTTAAATGACACATTAGACCAGATGAACCTAATTGATATTTAGAGAACATGCATCATCAGTCATGTTCTACTCTTTGTGACCCTATGGACTATAGCCCACCAGGCTCCTCTGACCATGGGATTCTCCATGTAAGAATACTGGAGTGGCTTGCCCTGCCTTCCTCCAGGGGATCTTCCCAACCCAGGGATCGAACCTGTGTCTTACATCCTCTGCATTGGCAGGAGGGTTCTTAACCACTAGTGCCACCTGGGAAGGGCATTCTACCCAAGAGCATCAGAATGCACTATTTTCTCAAGTGCACATGGAACATCTCCAGGATAGATCACATGCATCACATCAAGCATCAGTAAATTTAAGAAACTGAAATTGTATCAAGTACCTTTTCTGACTAAAATGCTAGGAGATTAGATATAAATTACAAAAAAAAAAAGATATCAATTACAGGAAAAAAACTGTAAAAAAAACACAAACACTGAGATTAAATAATACAATTCTAAACAACCAAGTGATCACTGAAATCAATGAGGAAATCAAAAAATACCTAGAAATGACAACAAAAACACAATTATCCAAAACCTATGGGATACAACAAAAGCAGTTCTAAGAGAGTTTTATAGCAATACAATCCTACCTCAAGAAATGAGATAAACATCAAATAAACAACCTAACCACATACCTAAAAAAAACTAGAAGAAGAAGAACAAAGAACTCCCAAAATTAGTAGAAGGAAATAAATCATAAAGATTAGAGCAGAAATGAAGAAAAAAAAATAGCAAAGATCAGTACAACTGAAAGTTGGTTCTTTGAGAAGATAAACAAAATTGAAAAACTATTAGCCAGACTCATCAAGAAAAAAGGGAAGACTCAAAACAATAAAATTAGAAATGAAAAAGAAATTACAATAGACAATGCAGAAATACAAAAACAAAAACATCATATGAGGCTACAATGAGCAACTATATGCCAATAAAACAGATAACCCCAAAGAAATGGACAAATTTTTAGAACAGTACAACCTCCCAAGACTGAACAAGGGGAAAATAGAATATATGAGCAGACCAATCACAAACTGTGAAATTGTGATCAAAATCTTCCAACAAACAAAAGCCCAGGGCCAGATGGTCTCACAGGTGAATTCTACCAAACATTTAGAAATGCTCAAACTACCCAAAAAATTGCAGAGGGAAGAACATTTCCAACCTCATTCTATGAGGCCACAATCACCCTTACACCAAAACCAGAAAAAGATACTGCAAAAAAAGAAAACTGTGGGCAGACCAATATCACAGATAAACATTCTCAACAAAATACTATAAAACTGAATCCAACAATACACTATGATATACACTATGGATCATACACTATGATCAAGGGAGGTTTATCCCAAGGATTCAAGAAATCTTCAATATATGTGAATTGATCAATGATACACCATACTAACAGATTGAAAGATAAAAAACATATGACAATCTTAATACATGCAGTGAAAGCTTTTGACAAAATTCAACACCCATTTATGATTAAAAAAAAAACAAACTCCAGAAAGTGGGCAAAGAAGGAACCTAACCTCAACATAATAGAAGCAATGTAAAACAAACCCACAGCAAACATTATTCTCAATGGTAAAACCCTGAAAGCACTTCTTCTAAGATCAAGAATGAGAGAAGGGTGCCCATTCTCACCACTATTATTTAATATAGTTCTGGGAGTCCTAGCAACTGCAATCAGAAAATAAAAATATATAAAAGGAATCAAGACTGCAAAACAAGAAGGAAAATTCTCACTTTTTGCAGATAACATGATACTATACATAGAAAACCCTAAAGATACCATCAGAAAATTACTAGAGTTAATCAATGAATTTAGTAAAATCTCAGAATGTAAAATTAATATTGAAATTTCTTGCATTCCTATACACTAACAACGAAAAATCAGAAAGAGAAATTAAAAAAACAATCCCACTCACCATTTCAACGAAAAGAATAAAATACCTAGGAATAAACCTACCTAAGGAGACAAAAGACCTATATGCAGAAACATATAAGATACTTATGAAAGAAATCAAAGAACACAAAGAGATGGAGAGATACACTATGTTTTTTAATTAGAAAAATCAATATTGTGAAAATGACTATACTACCAAAGCAATCAACAAATTCAATGATTCCTATCAAATTACCAAAGTAATTTTTCAGAGAACTAGAACAAAAAAAATTTACAACTTGTATAGAAACACAAAAGACCATGAATCAATAGTCAAAGAAATCCTGAGAAAAATGGAGTTGGGGGAATCAGTCTTCCTAACTTCAAAGACTATACTACAAAGCTACAGTAATCAAGACAGTATGGCACTGGCACACAAAAAAATACATAAATCAATGGAATAAGATAGAAAGAAAGCCCAGAAATAAACCCACATACCTATGGGCACCTTATCTTTGAAAAAGGGGGCAAGAATATACAATGGAGAAAGGATGATGGCCTCTTCAAAAGGTGGTGCTGGAAAAACTGGACAGCATGTAAAAGAATGAAATTCGAACGCTTCCTAACACCATACACAAAAATAAACTCAAAATGGATTAAAGACCTAATTGCAAGACCAGACACTATAAAACTCGTAGAGGAAAACATAGAGAACTCTTTGATAAAAATCTCAGCAAGATCCTCTTTGACTAACCTCCTAGAGTAATGGAAATAAAAACAAAATAAACAAATGAGATCTAATTAAACTTAGAAGCTTTTGTACAGCAAAAGAAACATTAAACAAGATGAAAAGACAATACTCAGAATGGATATCACTGCAAATGAAGCAACTGACAAGGGATTCATCTCCAAAATATACAAGCAGCTCATGCAGCTAAATACCAGAAGAACAAACAACCCAATAAAAAAATGGGCAGAAGACCTAAACAGACATTTCTCCAAAGACATACAGATGGTCAACAAACACATGAAAAGATGCTCAACATGCTCATTATCGTTGTTGTTGTTCAGTTGCTTGTCACTTCCGACTCTTTGTGATCCCATGAACTACAGCATACCAGGCTTCCCTGTCCTTCACCACCTCCCTGTGTTTTCTCAAACCCATATCCATTGAGTTGGTGATGCCATCCAACCATCTCATCCTCTGCCATCCCCTTTTCCTCCTGCCTTCAATCTTTCCCAGAATCAGGGTCTTTTCCAATGAGTTGGCTCTTTGTATCAGGTGGCCAAAGTACTGGAGCTTCAGCGTCAGCATCAGTCCTTCCAATGAATATTCAGGACTGATTTCCTTTAGCATTGACTAGTTTGATCTCCTTGCTGTCCAAGAGATTCTCAAAAGTCTTCTCCAATACTACAGTTCAAAACCATCAGTTCTTCAGCATTCACCCTTCCTTCTTCATTATCCAACTCTCACATCCATACATGACTATGGTAAAAACCACAGCTTTGACTCAATGGACCTTTATCAGCAAAGTAATCTCTCTGCTTTTCAACTGCTATCTAGGTTTGTCATAGCTTTTCTTCCAAGAAGTAAGCTCATTATTAGAGAAATGCAAATCAAAACTGCAGTGAGGTATCACTGTACACAAGTCTGAATGGCCATCACCAAATAATCACAAACATAATCACCATCATAAACATAAATGCTGGAGAGGATGTGGGTAAGAGAGAACCCTCTTGCACTGTCATTGGGAATGTAAATTTATACAGCTACTATGGAAAACAGTATGGAGACTCCTTAAAAATCTAGGGAAAAAACCACCATATGACCTAGCAACTCCACTACTGGGCATATACCCTGAAAAAACCATAACTCAAAAAGACACATGTACCCCAAAGTTCACTGCACACTATTTACAGTAGCTAAGATGTGGAAGCAACCTAGATAGCCATCAATAGATGAATGGATAAATAATTTGTAGTACATATATACAAAGGAATATTACTCAGCCATAATGAGAAACAAATTTGAATCCGTTGTAGTAAGGTGGATGAACTAGAGCCTGTTATACAGAGTGAAGTAAGTCAAAAAGAAAAAAATGAATATTGTATACTAATCCATATATATGGAATCTTGAAAATTGGTACTAATGAACCTGTTTGCAAGGCAGGACAGACACACAGACTGAGAATGAACTTGTGGACACAGTGGGGGAAGAGGAAGGAAGAACTGAGAGAGTAGAGTTGACATACATATACTACCATGTGTAAAATAGATTGGTAGAAGGAAGCAGCTGTATAGCACACGGAACTCAACTCAATGCTTTGTGATGACCTAGAGGAGTGGAATGGAGGAGTGGAGTGAGGCTCAAGAAGGAAGGGACATATGTATACTTATAGTTTATTCACATTGTTGTATAGCAGAAATCAACACATTATAAAGCAAGTATCTTTCAATTTAAAAAATAATTCTTACAAGTGGCCAAAAAAAATGTATAGTGAAGAACCTTCTCTTACGTATCAAGTTAGCAAATATTAAAAATAGTGCTTATACTTGAGAAGAAGAAATGAAAGAAGAATTTTTTATATGCCTGTTCCTATAGAGGAGATTTATGAAACTCATTGGAAAGCACTTAAATTTTTTAGGTTAATATCATAAAAGGAATTACTCCCTTACAGTCTAAAATTCTACTTTTGGGGATCTATCCTATAGAAACAGCAAGAATGTTTACAAATATTTAGATACAAGTTTGTACATCAAAGCAAATTTTGATAATAATGAAGAATCAAATATCACATGACATTTAACATAAGAGAATGATTTAAAAAGTTACAGACCTCCTTCAAAATCCAAGGGGAATTGGTTCTATGACCCCTGCAGATATCAAATTCCTTTGCATAAAGTGCATAGGACCACTGACCCGCCATATCTGTAGGTTCCACAGTCAACTGTACATATATTATACATAATTGTACAAATATTGTTTTTTATAATGATTTTCAGTTCAGTTCAGTTCAGTTGCTCAGTAATATCTGACTCTTTGTGACCCCATGAATTGCAGCATGCCAGGCCTCCCTGTCCATCACCAACTCCCAGAGTTCACTCAAACTCATGTCCATCGAGTCAGTGATGCCATCCAGCCATCTCATCCTCTGTCGTCCCCTTCTCCTCCTGCCCCCAATCCCTCCCAGCATCAGAGTCTTTTCCAATGACTCAACTCTTCGCATGAGGTAGCCAAACTACTGGAGTTTCAGCTTTAGCATCATTCCTTCCAAAGAAATTCCAGGGCTGATCTCCTTCAGAATGGACTGGTTGGATCTCCTTGCAGTCCAAGGGACTCTCAAGAGTCTTCTCCAGCACCACAGTTCAAAAGCATCAATTCTTCGGCACTCAGCTTTCTTCACAGTCCAACTCTCACATCCATACATGACCACTGGAAAAACCACAGCCTTTGGTTTTGTTGGACCTTTGTTGGCAAAGTAATGTCTCTGCTTTTGAATATGCTCTCTAGGTAGGTCATAACGTTCCTTCCAAGGAGTAAGCGTCTTTTAATTTCATGGCTGCAATCACCATCTGCAGTGATTTTGGAGCCCAAAAAATAAAGTCTGACACCATTTCCACTGTTTCCCCATCTATTTCCCATGAAGTGATGGGACCAGATGCCACGATCTTAGTTTTCTGAATGTTGAGCTTTAAGCCAACTTTTTCACTCTCCTCTTTCACTTTCATCAAGAGGCAATATTTAAAGCATAGGAAAGTTTTTAAGGGTGAAAGTGTGTGGGATTTAAAAAGCTTGCTAGTTCCCTTTATAGATAGCACCATGTCTTCTTTGTTGAATAAGTGACTCAATGAATAAATCTGCACATTTACATACATAAACATATTTGAAGAATGAATGAATAAATGAATTTATAAAAAGTTGGCTTGAAGCTGAACATTAAAATAACTAAGATCGTGACATCCAGTCCAATTATTTCATGGAAACTAGAAGGGGAAAAACAGTGAAAGATTTTATTTTCTTGGGCTCCAAAATCACTGTGGACAGTGACTGCAACCGTGAAATAAAAGACACTTGCTCCTTGAAAGAAAAGCTATGAGAAACCTGTAAAGTGAATGTATTAGTCGCTTAGTCATGTTTGACTCTTTGCGACCACATAAACTGTAGCCCTCCAGGCTCCTCTGTCCACGGGATTCTCCAGACAAGAATACTAGAGTGGGTTGCCATTTCCCTTCTCCAGAGGATGTTCCCAACCCAGGGATTGAACCTGGGTCGCCTGCATTGCAGGCAGACTCTTTATCATCTGAGCCAACAGGGAAGACAGAGCATTAAAAAGCAGATACATCACCTTGCTGACAGAGGTCCAGTTAGTCAAAGCTATGGTTTTTCCAGTAGTCATGTACAGATATGAGAGCTGGGCCGTAAAACAAGTCTGAGCACTGAAGAACTGATGCTTTTGAACTGTGGTTCTGGAAAAGACTCTTGTGACTCCCCTGGACTGAAAGAAGATCAAATCAGTCAATACTAAAGGAAATTAACCCTGAATATTCATTGGAAGGACTGATGCTGAAGCTCCGATTCTTTGGTCACTTAATGCAAAGAGCCTATTCATTGAAAAGGAAAAGACCCTGATGCTGGAAAAGATTGAAGGCAAGACGAGATGGGGGTGGCAGAAAATGAGAGGGTTAGAAAGCAACACCAACTCAATGGACAAATTTGCACAAACTCCAGGAGATAGTGAAGGACGGAGGAGCCTAGTGTGCTACAGTCCACAGGGCTACAAAGAGTCAGATACGACTTAGCTTAGCTACTGAACGACAACAACACATGTACATACATGGACAAAGAAACAAAGCTTGCAGGAGAAGAGTTAAGTCTGTATTGTAAAAAATACGGTTAATTTTTTGCTTTCTACTTTAGATTTCTAAATTTTCAAAGTCTTCAGTGATGAGTAAGTACTGCTTATTTAAGCAATGTCCATGAATTTGAAGGAGTAAGATTAGATTGTTAGCAGATCAATAATTGTCCTGTTGGGCAAATGTAGGCTCCAGATAAGCTTTATCTGAAATGCCCAGAGTGTTCAAAGAAATATTTATAGCATTCATTGCTCAAGAAGATTTGGGGTGAAGGAGAAAAATGAAGCAGAGTAGGTTTATATATATATATAGCAAGTAAAAATAAAAATTAGAGTTTGAAGAAAGAAACATGATTAAATGAGTCCAGAATAAACAAATCAAACACTATAAATTGGTAACAACAGAACAGTCAAAACTAATGTGGTAACACTAGTATAATTATAAAGTTAAACCTATCAGTGAATTTATGTATATATATATATGCTAAGTCACTTCAGTCGTGTCCAACTCTGTGCAACCCCGTAGACGGCAGCCCACCAGGCTCCCCCGTCCCTGGGATTCTCCAGGCAAGAACACTGGAGTGGGTTACTATTTCCTTCTCCAATGCATGAAAGTGAAAAGTGAAAGTGAAGTCGCTCAGTCATATCCAACTCTTAGCGACCCATGGACTGCAGCCTACCAGGCTCCTCTGTCCATGGGATTTTCCAGGCAAGAGTACTGGAGTGAGGTGCCATTGCCTTCTCCGGTGTGTGTGTGTGCGTGTGTGTGTGTGTGTGTATATATATATGTATAAACACACATATGCATGTATGCAAACATACATGTGCGTGTAAGTCAATTCCTAAGCAGGTTTATAAGAAGTCTGGGATCCCTGAGGAGGAGAAAGAGGGGGTGTGGAGCTCTTGAGGAGAAGATAGGGGTCTGGAATTCTCAAAGAGGAGGAAAGGACAAACATTTTTTTCTACATTCCTTAGTAAGAATTATATAATAATAATGTATCCTGCTTAAGGACAGTTTCTTCTTCCTGAAAACCTTCTGACTAATCCTGTTATCTTAAAATGTAAATTGTGGGAGTGGGACTAGTAAAATTTTTACAACTTTGAGACATTCTTCTGATCTATTGCAATAACTAATTTAAAAAAGTATATAACTCCCTTGCTTAGACTAAGCGATGGGGGCACTCTCCATCATCTTTCTGATGTCTGTGTTAGAAGCTTTCTCTGTCCCTTTTTCACTTTAATAAAACTCTGCTAGGCAAAAGTTCTTGAGTGATCAAGCCTGGTCCCTCGTCCTGAAGCTAAATCTTCTTTGGAGATCAAGAATCTGACCCTGTTCACCATAAGCTATCACATGCACAGGGATGTTTCAAAAAATAAAGAAAATGGCAACCTACTCCAGAATTCTTGCCTGGGAAATCCCTTGGACAGAGAGAGGAGCCTGTCTGTAACTTAAGACCCCAAGCTACAGTCCATGGGGTTCTAAGAGAATCAGATAAAAGACCTTGCAACTAAATAACAAAGCAATACAACTAGGTAGGTGTATCAATGGTAACACAACTAGTTTAATGTCTTTCTTTGAATATCAAATTAACCTCATTCATTGATCTTGTCTGTTGGCATATTTAAATTTGTGACCCCTTAAAGTTATTAACAGAAAGAATATATTTTAATTTGGATAGCGTTTTACATTTGTATTCAAATGTGAGTTTTTTTAACTTACTGACTTCACACTGCAACCTGCTTTTTATTATCCTAATATTTATTATTTTAATGTTGTGTGATTTTTGGCTTTAAGCTAATTTTCTGAAAGTCAACCCATAGAAAGCTAATTTGCCTTGCCAATTTACTTAAGTCAGACTACCTAACAGTCAATTCATGAAATAGTTATCTGGTACTTGTGAAACGAAATTATCAATCTTATTATTTACAGTTTTTTTAAGCTCTTAAATTATACAAGATTGATTGAGTGGAGTAGCTACCACTAAATTGAAAGATTTCTGTGAAGTTTTAGTAAAGCACTCTCTATTTCATCTTCAGAAATGTATCTTACTATAATTTCCATTTATATATGCCCAATTTATATCTCTCTCGTTATACTAGCCAGAGAAGGCAATGGCACCCCACTCCAGTACTCTCGCCTGGAAAATCCCATGGACAGAGGAGCCTAGTAGGCTGCAGTCCATGGGGTCACGAAGAGTCAGACACGACTGAGCAACTTCACTTTCACTTTTCACTTTCATGCGTTGGAGAAGGAAATGGCAACCTACTCCAGTGTTCTTGCCTGGAGAATCCCAGGGATGGGGGAGCCTGGTGGGCTGCTGTTTATGGGGTCACACAGAGTTGGATACGACTGAAGCGACTTAGCAGCAGCAGCAGCAGCAGCAGCAGTTATACTAGCAGAGACAGTTTTTTAAATTTTTGTGAGAACAAAAGCAGAACACTGTTTTCTGATCTGGCATGTAAGAAGCTTGGAAGTCATCACTCCATCTTAACAAGTAAAAAAAGAGAACAAACTGAAAATCAACAATTTTTATGTCAGAGAACTAAAGGTCACAGGACAAACTGCTGCCTCCAAAATGGTCGAGGCAGACAGGCAAACACAGGGAACCACAAATTATCAGAATGGAACCCAGGAGCAGAAATCCCCATGAGATTCAGTACCAGAATAGGAAACAGATATACTACCAGAGGCTCAGTTTGGTCAAGTCTGAGAGTTAAAAACTCTAAGAGTGTCCAACGGGCCCTACGCTTTTGTGAATTTTACCTCTAGGAGCTAGACCAGATTCTCACAGTAAATAACAGAGAAAAATTCCCTTGCATTTTCAGCAGGGGGAGGGGAATGGAAGAAGTTTTGAAACATACCAGAATACTCTGTTCTTCTTGACAAGGTTTAACCTTAAGAGAAATTACTATATCAGAGCCTAAATTTATTGAGTTTTCTTTTTTTTCCATGCCTATCTAACATAGGTGAAGGGAAAATTCTAACTCTAGCCTACTTACCAATCATATTCCATCTAAGAAGCAGGGAAAAACTGAGAAACACTCATGAAATTCACAGACCAAAAGTATATTAAGTCTAAAAGATAGACCTAATGACAGGACTATAGAATGCTTCCACCCCTCTTCCATAGAGCTTACCACATATTATTAAAGGCTTTCACTATGGCAGTTCCTTTTACCCAGTCATCATGTACAGCTATCAGGAAAAAAATTACAGGGTTTAAAAAATAGCAAAACAGGGGGAGGAGCTAAGATGGCGGAGGAGTAGGACGGGGAGAACACTTTCTCCCCCACAAATTCATCAAAAGAACATTTAAACGCGGAGTAAATTCCACAAAACAACTTCTGAATTCCGGCAGAGGACAACAGGCACCCAGAAAAGCAACCCAAGTCTTCGAAAGGAGGTAGGGAAAAATAAAGGGACAAAAGAGGGAGGGATGGAGTCCCATCCCGGGAAGGGAGTCTTAAAAAGAGAGAAGTTTCCAAACACCAGGAAACCTTCTCACTGCCAAATCTGTGCTGAGCCTTGGAAGCAAAGAGGGCAACATAACAGGGAGGAAAAGTAAATAAGCAATTAAAACCTGCACGTTGCGAGCCCTACGGTAACTCCCCCAGCACAGAAGCAGCGCCGACGCCTGCATCCGCCATTAGCAAGCGGGGGCTGGGCAGGGAGGTGCGGCACGGGCTGCATCGCTTAGAGTAAGAATCTGGCCTGAACACCCCCAGCGCTATCTGAGCGAAATAATTTGGGCTAGCAAACCAGACTGTGGGATATCTACCACGCAAAAAGCCAGCCCTAACCTATGACACCGCCAGGCCCGTGCACCGAACAAAGGACTGAACAGAGATAGCGGGCGGCAGACCATCCCCCTCCGGTGATAGGCAGCCAGAGCCGGAAGGGGACAATCGCAGCCCCAGAGAGACATTATCTATAAAACTGTAATCAGGCTTCTTTGCTAACTAAAACTTCTTGGGGGTCTGGACGGTCAACATCTGCCTGAGAAGGTGTGCCGGTGCACAACTAGATAACCGAGCGGCGGGGAGGTGATAAGTCGCAGCAATCGCGCGCGCCAAACACCTCATCACCTGTGCTGCTCGGATCTGGGAAGGGCACAAAACGCAGGCCCAACCGAGAGTCTGCGCCTCTGAGGACTACCCGAGTGCCTGAACCTGAGCGGCTTGGACCTGGGAAGTACAGGCAGCCCAGGGCTGGCCACGGATGGTTCCTGGCAGAGCAACCTAGAGCTTGAGCAGCGTGGGCATAGAGGCTACACGTGCCGTGAACGGGGGGCAGACCCAGTGTAGCTGAGGCACTGCAAGCACACGCCAATGTTATTTGTTTGCAGCATCCCTCCCTACCTCCCCTCAGCGCGACTGAACAAGTAAGCCTAAAAAAAAAAAAAAAAAAGTGTCCTCCACCGTCCCCTTTGTGTCAGGGCGGAAACCAGACACTGAAGAGACCAGCAAACAGAAGAAGCTATAACAGAGGGAACCGCCTTGGAAGCTACAGGCAATAGATTAAAACCCTGTGGTTACTACCAACTACATAGGAAGGGGCCTATAGATCTTGAGAAATATAAGTCGGACCAAGGAACTAGCCAAAATGAACTGAACCCACAATACTCACAACAAAACCGGAGAAAGTCCTACATATATTTTTACTATTTGTATTATTCCTTTAATTTCCACTTTTATAACTGATTACTTTGCAAAAAAAAAAAGAAGACCCTATTTTTTTTTAAAGCAAACTTCATATATATATTTTTTTTAATAATTTTTTGACCTTTTTTTCCCCTTCTTTTCTTTAACATTGTATTTTTGAAATTCCAAACTCTACTCTAGATTTTTAATTTTAGCTTTTTGGTATTTGTTATCAATTTTGTACCTATAGTTTTTTTTTTTTTAATAATTTTTGTGACCCTTTCTTATTTTTTCTTTTTCTTTTTCTCTGTTTCTTTCTCGTCTTCTTTTAAATAACATTGTATATCTGAAATTCCAAACTCTACTCTAGATTTTTAATTTATGCTTTTTGGTATTTGTTATCAATTTTGTACCTGTATTTTTTTTTTATATAATTTATGCGACTTTGTTTGTTCTTGTTTGTTTTTTTCTCTCTCTCTTTTTCTTCTTCTTTTTTTAACATTGTATTTTTGAAATTCCAAACTCTACTCTAGATTTTTAACTTTTGCTTTTTGGTATTAGTTATCAATTTTGTACCTATATTTTCTTTATAATTTTCGCGACCTTGTTTGTTTTTCTTTGTTCGTTTTTTCTCTCTTTCTTTTCCTTCTTCTTTTCTTTAACATCATATTTTTGAAATTCCAAACTCTACTCTAGATTTTAAATTTTTGCTTTTATGTATTTATTACCAATTTTGTACCTTTAAGAACCCAGTCTTCAGTACCCATTTTTCACTAGGGAGCGAGATTACTGGCTTAACTGCTCTCTCTCCCTTTGGACTCTCCTTTTTCTCCACCAGGTCGCCTGTGTCTCCTCCCTAACCCCTCTCTACTCTACCCAACTCTGTGAATTTCTGTGTGTTCCAGACGGTGGACAACACTTAGGGAACTGATTATTGGCTGGATCTGTCTGCCTCCTTTTCATTCCCCCCATTTATCCTCCTGTCCACCTCTGCCACCTTCCTCCTTCTTCTCTTCTCTGTATAACTCTGTGAACAACTCTGAGCAGTCCAGTTGTGGAGTGCACATAAGGAGGAGATTACTGAATAGCCCACTCTCTCCTCTATTGATTCCACCTCATCACATTCGGGTCACCTCTAACTCCCTCCTCACTCTTCTCTTCTCCATATAACACTGTAAACCTCTCTGGGTGAAACAAGTTTCAGGGCAAGACATACCAAGCAAATTCTCCAGCAGCAAGGAACACAGCCCTGAGCTCCAAGATACAGGCAGCCCAAAGTCACCCCAAAACCATAGACATCCCATAACTCATTACTGGACATTTCATTGCACTCCAGAGAGAAGAAATCCAGCTCCACTCACCAGAACACCGACACAAGCTTCCCTAACCAGGAAACCTTGACAAGCCACCTGTACAAATCCACACACAGCGAGGAAACAATAAAGAGAACTCCACAAACTGCCAGAATACAGAAAGGACACCCCAAACTCAGCAATTTAAACAAGATGAAGAGACAGAGGAATACCCAGCAGATAAAGGAACAGGATAAATGCCCACCAAACCAAACAAAAGAGGAAGAGATAGGGAATCTACCTGATAAAGAATTCTGAATAATGATAGTGAAATTGATCCAAAATCTTGAAATCAAAATGGAATCACAGATAAATAGCCTGGAGACAGATTGAGAAGATGCAAGAAAGGTTTAACAAGGACCTAGAAGAAATAAAAGAGAGTCAATATATAATGAATAATGCAATAAATGAAATTAAAAACACTCTGGAGGCAACAAATAGTAGAATAACAGAGGCAGAAGATAGGATTAGTGAATTAGAAGATAGAATGGTAGAAATAAATAAATCAGAGAGGATAAAAGAAAAACGAATTAAAAGAAATGAGGACAATCTCGGAGACCTCCAGGACAATATTAAACGCTACAACATTCGAATCATAGGGGTCCCAGAAGAAGAAGACAAAAAGAAAGACCATGAGAAAATACTTGAAGAGATAATAGTTGAAAACTTCCCTAAAATGGGGAAGGAAATAATCACCCAAGTCCAAGAAACCCAGAGAATCCCAAACAGGATAAACCCAAGGCGAAACACCCCAAGACACATATTAATCAAATTAACAAAGATCAAACACAAAGAACAAATATTAAAAACAGCAAGGGAAAAACAACAAATAACACACAAAGGAATTCCCATAAGGATAACAGCTGATCTTTCAATAGAAACTCTTCAAGCCAGGAGGGAATGGCAAGACATACTTAAAGTGATGAAAGAAAATAACCTACAGCCCAGATTATTGTACCCAGCAAGGATCTCATTCAAATATGAAGGAGAAATCAAAAGCTTCTCAGACAAGCAAAAGCTGAGAGAATTCAGCACCACCAAACCAGCTCTCTAACAAATACTAAAGGAGATTCTCTAGACAGGAAACACAAAAACGGTGTATAAACTCGAACCCAAAACAATAAAGTAAATGGCAATGGGATCATACTTATCAGTAATTACCTTAAACGTAAATGGGTTGAATGCCCCAACCAAAAGACAAAGACTGGCTGAATGGATACAAAAACAAGACCCTACATATGTTGTCTACAAGAGATCCACCTCAAAACAGGGGACACATACAGACTGAAAATGAAGGGCTGGAAAAAGATTCTCCATGCAAATAGGGACCAAAAGACAGCAGAAGTAGCAATACTTATATCAGATAAAATAGACTTTAAAACAAAGGCTGTGAAAAGAGACAAAGATGGTCACTACATAATGATCAAAGGATCAATCCAAGAAGAAGATATAACAATTATCACCGCAATATGTAAGACAAATGCTAACAAGTACGAAAGGAGAAATTAACAATAACACAATAATAGTGGGAGACTTTAATACCCCACTCACAACTATGGATAGATCAACTAAACAGAAAATTAACAAGGAAACACAAACGTTAAACATACAATAGACCAGTTAGACCTAATTGATATCTATAGGACATTTCATCCCAAAACAATGAATTTCACCTTTTTCTCAAGCGCACATGGAACCTTCTCCAGGATAGATCACATCCTGGGCCATAAAGCTAGCCTTGGTAAATTCAAAAAAATAGAAATCATTCCAAGCATCTTTTCTGACCACAATGCAGTAAGATTAGATCTCAATTACAGGAGAAAAATGATTAAAAATTCAAACATATGGAGGATGAACAAGACGCTGCTGAATAACCAACAAATCACAGAAGAAATCAAAAAAGAAATCAAAATTTGCATAGAAACTAATGAAAATGAAAACACAACAACCCAAAACCTGTGGGACACTGTAAAAGCAGTCCTCAGGGGAAAGTTCATAGCAATACAGGCATACCTAAAGAAACAAGAAAAAAGTCAAATAAATAACCTAACCCTACACCTAAAGCAACTAGAAAAGGAAGAAATGAAGAACCCCAGGGTTAGTAGAAGGAAAGAAATCTTAAAAATTAGAGCAGAAATAAATGCAAAAGAAACAAAAGAGACTATAGCAAAAATCAACAAAGCCAAAAGCTGGTTCTTTGCAAGGATACACAAAATTGACAAACCATTAGCCAGACTCATCAAGAAACAAAGGGAGAAAAATCAAATCAATAAAATTAGAAATGAAAATGGAGAGATTACAACACACAACACAGAAATACAAAGGATCGTAAGAGACTACTATCAACAATTATATGCCAAAAAATGGACAACGTGGAAGAAATGGACAAATTCTTAGAAAAATACAACTTTCCACAACTCGACCAGGAAGAAATAGAAAATCTTAACAGATCCATCACAAGCACGGAAATTGAAACTGTAATCAAAAATCTTCCAGCAAACAAAAGCCCAGGTCCAGACGGCTTCACAGTGGAATTCTACCAAAAATTTAGAGAAGAGCTAACACCTATCCTGCTCAAACTCTTCCAGAAAATTGCAGAGGAAGGTAAACTTCCAAACTCATTCTATGAGGCCACCATCACCCTAATACCAAAACCTGACAAAGATCCCACAAAAAAAGAAAACTACAGGCCAATATCACTGATGAACATAGATGCAAAAATCCTTAACAAAATTCTAGCAACCAGAATCCAACAACACATTAAAAAGATCATACACCATGACCAAGCGGGCTTTATCCCAGGGATGCAAGGATTCTTCAATATCCGCAAATCAATCAATGTAATACACCACATTAACAAATTGAAAAATAAAAACCATAGGATTATCTCAATAGATGCAGAGAAAGCCTTTGACAAAATTCAACATCCATTTATGATAAGAACTCTCCAGAAAGCAGGAATAGAAGGAACATACCTCAACATAATAAAAGCTATATATGACAAACCCACAGCAAACACTATCCTTAATGGTGAAAAATTGAAAGCATTTCCTCTAAAGTCAGGAACAAGACAAGGGTGCCCACTTTCATCCTCTAAAGTCAGGAACAAGACAAGGGTGCCCACTTTCACCATTACTATTCAACATAGTTTTGGAAGTTTTGGCCACAGCAATCAGAGCAGAAAAAGAAATAAAAGGAATCCAAATTGGAAAAGAAGAAGTAAAACTCTCACTATTTGCAGATGACATGATCCTCTACATAGAAAACCCTAAAGACTCCACCAGAAAATTACTAGAACTAATCAATGATTATAGAAAAGTTGCAGGATATAAAATCAACACACAGAAATCCCTTGCGTTCCTATACACTAATAATGAGAAAACAGAAAGAGAAATTAAGGAAACAATTCCATTCAACATGGCAACGGAAAGAATAAAACACTTAGGAATATATCTACCTAAAGAAACTAAAGATCTATATATGGAAAACTATAAAACACTGGTGAAAGAAATCAAAGAGGACACAAATAGATGGAGAAATATACCATGTTCATGGATTGGAAGAATCAATATAGTGAAAATGAGTATACTACCCAAAGCAATTTATACATTCAGTGCAATCCCTATCAAGCCACCAACAGTATTCTTCACAGAGCTAGAACAAGTAATTTCACAATTTGTATGGAAATACAAAAAACCTCGAATAGCCAAAGCTATCTTGAGAAAGAAGAATGGAACTGGAGGAATCAACCTGCCTGACTTCAGGCTCTATTACAAAGCCACAGTTATCAAGACACTATGGTACTGGCACAAAGACAGAAATATTGATCAATGGAACAAAATAGAAAGCCCAGAGATAAATCCACGCACATATGGACACCTTATCTTTGACAAAGGAGGCAAGAATATACAATGGATTAAAGACAATCTCTTTAACAAGTGGTGCTGGGAAATCTGGTCAACCACTTGTAAAAGAATGAAACTAGAACACTTTCTAACACCATACACAAAAATAAACTCAAAATGGATTAAAGATCTCAACGTAAGACCAGAAACTATAAAACTCCTAGAGGAGAACATAGGCAAAACACTCTCGGACATACATCACAGCAGGATCCTCTATGACCCACCTCCCAGAATATTGGAAATAAAAGCAAAAATAAACAAATGGGACCTAATTAAACTTAAAAGCTTCTGCACAACAAAGGAAACTATTAGCAAGGTGAAAAGTCAGCCTTCAGAATGGGAGAAAATAATAGCAAATGAAGCAACTGACAAACAACTAATCTCAAAAATATACAAGCAACTCCTACAGCTCAACTCCAGAAAAATAAATGACCCAATCAAAAAATGGGCCAAAGAACTAAATAGACATTTCTCCAAAGAAGACGTACAGATGGCTAACAAACACATGAAAAGATGCTCAACATCTCATTATCAGAGAAATGCAAATCAAAACCACTATGAGGTACCATTTCACGCCAGGAAGAATGGCTGCGATCCAAAAGTCTACAAGCAATAAATGCTGGAGAGGGTGTGGAGAAAAGGGAAGTCTCTTACACTCTTGGTGGGAATGCAAACTAGTATAGCCACTATGGAGAACAGTGTGGAGATTCCTTAAAAAACTGGAAATAGAACTGCCTTATGATCCAGCAATCCCACTGCTGGGCATACACACTGAGGAAACCAGAAGGGAAAGAGACACGTGTACCCCAATGTTCATCACAGCACTGTTTATAATAGCCAGGACATGGAAGCAACCTAGATGCCCATCAGCAGATGAATGGATAAGAAAGCGGTGGTACATATACACAATGGAGTATTACTCAGCCATTAAAAAGAATACGTTTGAATCAGTTCTAATAAGATGGATGAAACTGGAACCTATTATACAGAGTGAAGTAAGCCAGAAAGAAAAACACCAATATAGTATACTAATGCATATATATGGAATTTAGAAAGATGGTAACAATAACCCTGTGAACGAGACAGCAAAAGAGACACTAATATATAGATCAGTCTTAGGGACTCTGTGGGAGAGGGAGAGGGTGGGGAGATTTGGGAGAATGGCATTGAAACATGTATAATATCATGTATGAAACGAGTTGCCAGTCCAGGTTCGACGCACGATACTGGATGCTTGGGGCTGGTACACTGGGATGACCCAGAGGGAGGGTATGGGGAGGGAGGAGGGAGGAGAGTTCAGGATGGGGAACACAGGTATACCTGTGCCGGATTCACTTCGATATTTGGCAAAACTAATACAATATTGTAAAGTTTAAAAATAAAATAAAATTTAAAAAAAATAGCAAAACACACAGTTTGAACAGAGCAAGCATCAGAGCATCCTACAGTAAGGATGTTGGAATTATCAGACTAGGAATTTACATTAACTATAATTAATATTTTAAGGACTTTAACAAATAAAATAGACTGCAAACAAGTATAGATAGGTAATGGAAGCAGACAGATGGAAATTCTAAGACAGATTCAAAAAGAAATGCTAGAATTCAAAACTATAACAGAAATGAAGATGGGATAAGGAGTAGACTTGTCAGAGCTGAGGAGAATCTCTGAGTTTAAGGATTTCTCAATAGAACTTCCAAAATTAAAAGACAACGAGGAAAAAATACTGGAAAAAAAAATCCCAGAAGTTCCAAAGACTATGAGACAACAACAAAGGGGATCAGATCAGATCAGATCAGATCAGTCGCTCAGTCATGTCCGACTCTTTGCGACCCCATGAATCGCAGCACAACAGGCCTCCCTGTCCATCACCAACTCCCGGAGTTCACTGAGACTCACGTCCATCGAGTCAGTGATGCCATCCAGCCATCTCATCCTCTGTCGTCCCCTTCTCCTCTTTCCCCCAATCCCTCCCAGCATCAGAGTCTTTGCCAATGAGTCAATTCTTCGCATGAGGTGGCCAAAGTACTGGAGTTTCAGCTTTAGCATCAGTCCTTCCAAAGAAATCCCAGGGCTGATCTCCTTCAGAATGGACTGGTTGGATCTCCTTGCAGTCCAAGGGACTCTCAAGAGTCTTCTCCAACACCACAGTTCAAAAGCATTAATTCTTCGGTGCTCAGCCTTCTTCACAGTCCAACTCTCACATCCATACATGACCACAGGAAAAACCATAGCCTTGACTAGACGAACCTTTGTTGGCAAGGTAATGTCTCTGCTTTTGAATATGCTCTCTAGGTTGGTCATAACTTTCCTTCCAAGGAGTAAGCATCTTTTAATTTCATGGCTGCAGTCACCATCTGTAGTGATTTTGGAGCCCAGAAAAATAAAGTCTGACACTGTTTCCACTGTTTCCCCATCTATTTCCCTTGAAGTGATGGGACCAGATGCCATGATCTTCGTTTTCTGAATGTTGAGCTTTAAGCCAACTTTTTCACTCTCCCCACGCCCGAGGCCAGGGGCAGTAGCCATGAGGTCCAACCCCACGTCCAAGGAGCCGTGGCCATGCAGGCGCAGGAGGGCCTAGAGGAGCTATCCCATGTTGAAGGTCAGGAAGGGCGGTGGTGAGGAGATACCCCTCGTCCAAGGTAAGGAGCAATGGCTGCGCTTAGCTGGAGCAGCCGTGAAGAGATACCCCACACCCAAGGTAAGAGAAACCCAAGTACGACGTTAGGTGTTGCAAGAGGGCATCAGAGGGCAGACACACTGAAACCATACTCACAGAAAACTAGTCAATCTAATCACACTAGGACCACAGCATTGTCTAACTCAATGAAACTAAGCCATGCCCGTGGGGCAACCCAAGACGGGTGGGTCATGGTGGAGAGATCTGACAGAATGTGGTCCACTGGAGAAGGGAATGGCAAACCACTTCAGTATTCTTGCCTTGAGAACCCCATGAACAGTATGAAAAGGCAAAATGATAGGATACTGAAACAAAGGGGATAACTCATGTGAAATGGCAGTGAAAGTGAAAGCCACTCAGTCACGTCTGACTCTTTGTGATCCCATGGACTATACAATCCATGGAATTCTCCAGGCCAGAAGACTGGAGTGGGTAGCCTTTCCCTTCTCTAGGGGATACTAGAAGGCAAAAAAAAAAAAGATATGAAAGACACTGGAAGCGATAATGATTGAAAATTTTACAAAATTAAGGTTAGATACCAAACTAAAGACCCAAGAAACTCAGAATCCAACAAGCAGGATGAATGCCACAAGTTTACATGTAGGTATCATATTCAAACTGTAGAAAGTCAAAGATAAAGGAAAACCTTGAAAGATGCCAAAGGACACCAAAAAAACCCTTATCTACAGAGAGACAATGACAAAAATTACACTGGACTACTATTCAGAAATAATGCAAGCAAGAAAAGCATGGAGTGAGATATTTATAGTGTTTATAAGAAAAGAATCATCAAGCTAGAATTTCGTATCCTGCAAAATTAATCTTTCAAAAATGAAAAATAGACTTTCTCAGACAAACTAAAACTGAGAAATTTGTCACTAGTAAATCTATTGTGGTAGAAATGATAAAAGAAGATCAAAGATAAGAAAAATTGTATAGGTCAGAGAAATCAGATTTACATAAAGAAAAGAGTATTAGAGATGGAATAAGTAAACAAAAAAAAATTTCTGTTGTTCTTCTTAACTGATCTAATAGAAAACAGATTGTTCAAAAAAATAATAGCAGCTTTGTAATCACTTATGTATGTTTCTGTGTAAGTAAAATGAACGCCAGCATGCTACAAAAGACAGGAGGGAGGACATGGGTTATTTTCTTATTGTAAGATTACTTATACTACAAGCGGTATAGTGTTACTTGAAAGTGGACTTAGGTTAGTTGTAAAATGTATACTGCAAACACTAGGGCAACCCACTAAAAAAGTAAACCAAAAAATATAACTGATGTGTTAAGAAAGAAAATGGCATCATATATTACAAAAGTCTCAACTAGAATGGCAAAAAGAAGAAAGAGTGGAAGACAAAAATAAGAACAAGGCAATAAATAAAAAACAGTAACAAATATGATAGCTATTATTCCAACTATATCAATCATCACTTTGGATGTTAACGTTCTAATATACCAATTAAAAGAAGCTGGAAAAGTACGGCTGAAGATGGTGATGTAGGAGGGGCTTGAACTCACCTCGTCCCATGGACTCGCTGAATCTACAACTACTAGTTTCTTCTAAAGGAAAAAAAAAGTCCAACACAAGCTAATTGATTCTAACATACCAAGTAAATGAGGAAAAACCCACATGGAAGCAACTAGGAGACGCTGAGATACCATCTTGCCATAAACCCCACACCCAGCGACCCACAACCAGGAGGGAATTCAAAACCCCTAGCTTCCAGCAGAGCAGCAAAGGATTTCAACCTCACCTCTGGCACCCCAACTTTTCAGGCATGCACCTAAGAAATGAGCCCCACAGAATTCAGCTTTGAAAGCCAATAGGACTTGCATCTATGAGACCCCCAAGGTTAAACCAAGGGATAATGCCAGCAATAAGGCAAAGTGAAAAGCTACCTCTGTTGTTCCCCTTCAATCTACAACCTGTAAAGCATCCACATTGCAACAAAGTTGTCTCTGCCCGACACACCAGCACACTAGAAAATTCTACATATCTTTAAAGCTAAGGGTGGGTAAACTGGAATAGACAGAGAAGGCAGAAACGAGAGAAAGCAGAGGCTGTACCTGCAAACCTGGACCTCCAGCCATGACAGCTAAGTCTGCAACCACAGAGAACCCAGGGGTAGCAGAGCAGGTGGCACGGATAACACTGGCCTCCTGGCTACAGCCACACCTGCAGCCGCAGGTAACTGAGGAGTAGCAGCACTGGGATGTGGGACACTGCTCCTCCCGCTGCTGAGCCTAACCCATAGCAATGGAGCCCACAAACTTTAAAACATCAGACCTGTTACAATTGGCAGCATGATCCTGGCCTCCTGTATCACTTTTCCCCTCCCACAGTGGTGGTGGAGCCTGAGAATCAGGTGATCCTGGACAGGAGGGAAGAGCCCACCTTCCCAGTGCTCTAGGCAGCAAGGACAGTGATGCTGACAGAATCCCTAAGGCACAAGAAAAGTGATGATGAGGGCACAGGCAACAACTCTGACAGAAGTGCTGGAGGGCGGAATGTGCAGGCTTTAAGGTACAAAATAACCAGAAACAGCTCCTGTAAGAAAACCCCAATACTTTTACTATTCCACCACCTACTGGAAAATAAAAGAAAGCTCTCTAATTTCTAATTTATCGAATCATTAGAATCAAGCAGAAAGGTATTCCCTACTGAAAATGCACCAGAAAAGGAAAGACTCATCAGGAGCCATGAAGAACCAGTTAACACAATTTCACAAAAAGAAAATGAATTATCCAGAAATTGAACTTTAAGTAAAAAAATACTGCAGCCTAACTGATAGAGAATTCAAAATAGATGTCATGAACAAACTCAAGAAGTTACAAGAAAACTCAGAAAGGCAGTTCAATGAGCTCAGGAATAAAATTAACGAACAAAAGGAATACTTTACCAATAAGACTCAGACTCTAAAAAAACTCTAAAAAAGAACCAAATAAAAATTCTGGAGCTGAAGAATTCAATAAATGAGATGAAGAATGCATTAGAAATCTCTAAAAATAGAGTAGACCATATGGAAGAGAGAGCTAACATGGGCATGAAGATAGAAGTCTAGAAATGATACAAGTAGAATAGGAAAGAGAAATAAGATATAAAAATGACAAAATTCTGTGAGAGCTATCCAACTCTTTTAGGCAAGCCAATCTGGGTAAAGGGTATACCAGAGAAGAAAGGGAGAAAAGAACAGAGAGCATTTTTAAATAAATAATAGTTGAGAACTTCACAAACATGGGGAAGGAACTGGATATACTAGGACATGAAAATAAAAATCTCCTAATAATCTTAATGCAAAAAGACCTTCAAGACACAATAAAATTATCACAGGCCACTTATAAAAGAATTTTAAAGGTAGGCTAGAAAAAAGGGATGGTAACCTACAAAGGAATCCCCATTAGTCTATCAGCAGAAAAACTCTACAGAGATGGCAGGGGGCAGAGGGGTGACATTCCCAAAATACTCAGAGACAAAAACTGTCACCCAAGAATATTCTATGTGGCAAAGTTATCATTCAGATATGAAAGAGAAATAAAGACTTTCCAAAGACAAAAGCTGAGAGTTCATCACCCCTAGACCTGCCTTACAGAAATCTTGAAAGGAGCTCTTCTACCTTAAATGCACATTAAACTTTCAGTAAGGTGATATACCTGGAGTAGGAAATGGTAACCCACTTCAGTATTCTTGCCTGAAAAATCCCATGGATGGAAGAGCCTGACGGGCCACAATGTAAAAGGTTGCAAAGAGTCGGACATTACTGAGCAACTAAGCAAGGAGATATATAGACAGATAAAACTAAAACAAACAAATGAACAAACAAAAACTGCAACTCTGCATCAGAATAGATTTTGTAAAATTCTGTTGTAGCATAAAGACTAAAGGTAAAGAAGTAGAAAAAAATAACTAGAGCTATTTCAATTTGGTAACAAATTCACAACATAAAATAATTTGAGAAAACAAAAACACAAAAATGGAAGAGGAAATTGATGGAACTCATATAGGCAAATGATAAGAAGCTATCAGCAGAAAAACAACTATATTATCTATAAGAAATTTTATTTCATTTTTTATTAATTTTTATTAGAGTATAGTTGCTTTACAAGCTTGTGTTAGTTTCTACTGTACAGCAAAGTGAATTAGCTATACTCATACATACCCCTCTGTTTTGGATTTCCTTCCCATTTAGGTCATCACAGAGCATTGAGTAGAGTTACAGTATTCTCATTGGTTATCTATTTTATACATATTATCAATGGTGTATATACATCAATCCCAATCTCCCAATTCACCCCAACCCCCCTTCCTCCCTGGGTATCCATATGTTTGATCTCTATCTGTGTCTTTATGCTTTGCAAATAAGTTCATCTGTATCATTTTTCTGGATTCCACATATAAAAGATATTTTTCTCTGACTTACTTCAGTCTGTATGACAGTTTCTAAGTTCTTCCACATCTCTGCAAATGACACAATTTTGCCTCTTTTCATGGCTGGGTAAAATCCTATTGTATATATGTACTGCATCTTCTTTATCCATTCCTCTCTTGATGGACATTTAGTTTGTTTCCATGTTCTGCTGTCAATAGTGCTGTAATGAACACTGAACTGAAGGATATTGTTGAATTTTGGTTTTCTCCAGATATATGCCTAGGAGTGGGATTTCTGGGTCATATGGTAGTTCTGTTTTTAGTTTTTCAAGGAACCTTGATACTATTCTCCCTGTGGCTGTACCAGTGTGCATTCCCACCAACAGTGTAGGAGGCTTCCCTTTCCTCCACATCCTTTGCTGTATTTATTGCTTATAAATTTTTTTGATGATAGCAGTTCTGACCAGTGTGAGGTGATCTCATTTTAGTTTTGATTTGCATTTCTCTAACAATTAGTAACACTGAGCATTCTTTTCATGTGCTTGTTGGTCATCTGTATGTCTTCTTTGGAGAAATGTCTAACTAGGTCTGCCCACTTTTTCATTTTGTCTTTTTCTTTTTTATATTGAGCTGTATGAGCTATTTGTATATTTTGGAGATTAATCCTTTATCAGTTACATCATTTGCAAATATGCATTAAGTAGGTTGTCTTTTCCAGTTGTTTATGGTTTCCTTTGCTATGCAAAAGTGTTTAAGTATAATTAAGTCCCATTTGTTTATTTTGTTTTTATTTCCATTACTCTAGGAAGTAGGTCCAAAAAGATATCATTGCTCTTTTCATATCATAGAGTGTTCTGCCTATGTTTTCCTCTAAGAGTTTTATTGTATCTGGTGTTGTATTTAGGTCTTTAATCCATTTTTGAGTTTATTTTTCTGTGTGATACTAGAGACTATTCTAATTTTATTCTTTTACATATAGCTGTCCAATTTTTCAGTAAGCATCATTTATTAAAGAGATTGTCTTTTTTCCATGTATTCTTGCCTCTTTTGTTATAGATTAATTGATCATGGGTTGTGGGTTTATTTCTGGGTTTTATATCCAATTCCATTGATCTATATTTTTATTTTTCTGCTAGTACCATACTGCTTTGATTACTACAGCTCTGTAGTATAGTCTGAAGTCAAGGAGTCTGATTCTTTCAGTTTTATTTTTCTTTCAAGATTTCAATTTTTCAAGATTGCTTTGGCTATCTGGGGTCTTTTGTGTTTCCTGTGTTCCATACAAATTTTAAGATCTTTTTTTTGTTCTAGATCTGCAAAAAAAGCCATTGGTCCAAAAGTACACATGCACCCCCATGTTCATAGCAAAACTGTTTACAATAGCCAAGACACGGAAGCAACCTAAATGTCCATTGGCAAAGGAATGGATAAAGAAGGTGTGCTACATGTGTACAATGGAAAAAAAAAATAATGCCATTTGAAGCAACATGGATGGACCTAGAGATTGTCATACTGAATTAAGTAAGTCAGACAGAGAATGACAAATGTTATATGATATCACTTACATGTGGAGTCTAAAAAAAAGGCTACAAATGAACTTAGCTACAAAACTGAAATAGAGTTACAGATGTGAAAACAAACTTATAGTTACCAAAGGTGAACATTGGTGAGGGAAGGATAAATTAGGATCTTGGGATTAACAGGTAAACAATACTGTATATAAAACAGAAAACTGATAAGGATTTACGGTATGCACAGGGAACACTCCTCAATATTCGTTAATAACCTAGATGGGGAAACTCTAAAAAGGAATGGCTATGTATACATACAACTGATTCATTTTGTTGTGCACCTGAAGCTAACACAACACTGTGAATCAACTATATTCCAATAACAATTTTTAAAGAAGAAACAAAATAAAATAGGTGTGTTCCACTATCACTTGAGATTAACAGTCTAACCTTCTATCCATTGCACTCTTACTTTTTTGGTATGGGAAATAAATTGGTCTCAATGGGGAGGAACGTCTATTATAAAAAGAGGGATAAAACAAATAGATTTCCCTCACACTATGTATTCACAGACACACAAATTTTACCATAATTACCTTCCTGAAATGAGCAGGTCAATGCATTTATGGGAATATTTAACACCTCTGAAAAGTACCCAACTATAATAATAAATTTGCTAAAGGCATCAGCAATTTAATGCTGTAAAATATTCCCTAACGCAAATGGCAACAAATTAGTAATCTGATTCAGCCCCATATAGCTAGATACAACAGGTCCTAGCACATGGTAGAAACCTAATAAATGTTAAATAAATTAATGACTGATGCTGAAAAGCACCAAGAGAGATATAATTTGGGGAAATATGAATCATGTGCTTACTTACTCCATTTCCACCGCACTGTGCTGAACACTGGTTTACTCGGTTTATATATGGCCCTACTTCTGAACATCGACGATTTACACAAATCTAAAGAAAAACAAACAAATTTTTTTCCAAGTTAGAGGAGTCCAGTTATCTTAACATTACCATCAGTAATTTTATAACATAGGACAACAGTTATTCAGGGCAGTAAATTTCCATTAAGTACCGTTTCTGCTGCATCCCACAGATTTTTATGTTATATTCTCATTTTCATTTCATTCAAAGTGTTTTTCAATTTCTTTTGAGATTTCTCCTTTGGCATAAGTGTTATTTAGAAACGTATAGTTTAAGCTACAAATATTTGGGGATTTTTCAGATAAATTTAATGTAAACTATGGACTTTTGGTGTAGCATTGTGGATAGTGGAGTCTGCATTTATGTAGGGGTAAATGGTACATGGAAATTCCCTGCATTTTCCACAACTTTTGATGTAAACTTAAAACTTTTCTAAAAACTAAAGTATTTTTAAAAATAAATTTTTAAGAAATGATTCAGGTTTATGTTATTACTTCCCCATGTAATAAGAAGCTTGGAAGTTGCCACTCCATCCTAAAAACAATGAAAAAGTTTAACAGACTGAAAAAGAAAAAACTCCTTTAGGATTCATAAAAGTGGTTTGGTGGCAAACCACTGCTCTCAAACTGGAGACATAGACAAGCAAATACAGGGAGTCACAGCTTATCAGAGCAAAGATTAACAAGCAGAAAGCTCAGATACCAGTGCCAGGGAAGGAAAGTAATTGTTGAATTGTGAGTGCCTCAATAAGGACAAGGAAATGGCAACCCACTCCACTGTTCTTGCCTAGAGAATCCCAGGGATGGCAGAGCCTGGTGGGCTGCCATCTATGGGGTCGCACAGAGTCAGACACGACTAAAGTGACTTAGCAGCAGCAGCAATAAGGACAACCCCGAGACTTAAAAACTCCAGAGGCACCCAGTCATGAGGAACCCCCATTGTTTCATGTGATGTATATCCAGGAGCTCAACCATATTCTCACAGTAAATATTAGAGAAATTTTTTTCTTGTTATCTTGCAGAAGGAGGGGAAAAGAAACCATTTTGAAGTAGCCAGAGCAGCCTGTTCTTAACAAAGCTGGCCCTCAGGAGAAATGAGTTATTAATAATTATAGCCTTGTGGCTATATATAAATCTGCTTGTGTTCTATCAGAGCCTATTTGATCTGGGAGAAGGGAAATACCCAATATCAGTCTGCTCTTAACCTTTCATATGTGAAAAGAGAAATACCCAACTCCAGTCTGCTCCAGCCATACTGTCCCATATAAAGGAAGAAAAAAAAAAAAAAAACCTGAAAAACACTTGTGAAGTTCACAATCTAAAGGCACAGGTTCACTGAAAGACAGATCTAATCATAGGACTGAAGAATATTTCCCTGCCACAACACCTCACCACATTACTAAAGGTCCATTTTAGCAGTTCTTTTGCCTGGCACATCATGCTCAGCTCTCAAGAAAACAGATAAGGTTATATTAAAAGCCAAAACACACAATTTGAAAAATGGAGCAAGTATCAGAACCAGATATTATCAGGAATACTGAAATTATCAGCCTTGGAGTTTAAAACAATTATGAGAAGGAAATGGCAACCCACTCCAGTATTCTTGCCTGAAGAATCCCATAGACAGAGGAGCCTGGTGGGGTGCAAAGAGTCGGACACAACTTAGTGAAGACTCACTCACTCATGATTAACATCTTAAGGGCTCTAACAGACAAAGTAGATAGCATGTAGGAACAGATAGGCAATGGAAGCAGAGAGACAGCAATCCCAAGGGAAAAGAAATAAATGCTGGAGTGAAAAAATGCACTAACAAAAATGAATAATGCCTTTAATGGGCTTATTAATATACTTCACATATCTGAGGAAGGAATCGCTGAGCTAGAGGATATATCAAAAGAATCCTTGAAAACAAAAAAGCAAAAAGAACAAAGACAAAAAAAAGAATATTCAAGGGACAACTACAAAAAAGCATAATGTATATGTAATGGAAATGCCAGAAGAAAAAGAACAAGGAACAGAAGAAATATTTGAAACAATGTGCATGCTCAGTCGCTTCGGTCGTATCCTACGCTTTGCGACCCCATAGACTGTAGCCTGCCAACTCCTCTGTCCTTGGGGATTCTCCATGCAAGAATACTGGAGTGGGTTGCCATGCCCTCCCACAGGGGATCTTCCCAACCCAGGGATCAAACCCGAGTCTCTTATATCTCCTGCATTGGCAAGTGGGTTCCTTACCACTAGTGCCCCCTGGAGACCCCATTTGAAACAATAATGACTGAGAATTTTCCCCAAATTAATATCAGACACGAAACCACAGTTTTAGGAAATTCAGAAAACAATAAGCAGGATAAATACAAAAAAAAAAAAAAAATGATACACCTAGGCATATCATGTCCAAACAGAAAATCAAAGAATAAATCTTTTAAAAAGCAAGATTAAAAAAAAAAAAAAAAAAACTTACCTATAGAGAAACAATGATAAGAATTATATCTCACTTCTCAGAAGCCAGACAGTCAGAAGAGAGTGGAGTAAAATACTGACAGAAAAAAAAAATCCCCAATCTAGAATTCTATATACTGTGAAATTTTCCTTCAAAAGTTATGGAGAAATAAAGGCTTTCTCAGACATACAGAAATTGAGAGAATTTTTTAAAATAAAGTTCTTTAGAGAGAGGAAAAATAATATAGGCCATAAACTACTGGTATGTACAACACCAAGAGTGAAGGCTTATATAAACTATTTCCTTTGTGTAATAAACATGTGTCCATGTAGGCTGATCAGTAGTAACAAATATAACACACTGAATGGAAGAAGTTAATAACATGGTAACATATGCTTATGTGGGGCCAGAGTGTATAAGGGAAATCTTTATGTAATTTCCTCTCAATTTTGTTGTGAATGTAAAATTGTTCTTAAGAAGACAGTCCAAAAAATGATTCAGGGCAGGGATATGGAAGTAACAAATCAAACAAGACTGAAATAAAAATCAGAACCAAAAGAAAAACCACTTTTTACTACATTAGCCTGAAATCTAACAAAACCATCCTTAAGAGCACAGTTTAAATAATATCCTGTATTCCTTGCCTATATAAAAAGTTTACATAGAAAGAAATCAATAAATGGGAGTTCTTATTAAATATGAGCTATTATTCAGTGCAGTTCAGTGCAGTCGCTCAGTTGTGTCCGACACTTTGCAACCCCATTAATCGCAGCACTCCAGGCCTCCCTGTCCATCACCAACTCCCGGAGTTCACCCAAACTCATGTGCATCGAGTTGGTGATGCCATCCAGCCATCTCATCCTTTGTCGTCCCCTTCTCCTCCTGCCCCCAATCCCTCCCAGCATCAGGGTCTTTTCCAATGAGTCAACTCTTCACATCACGTGGTCAAAGTACTGGAGTTTCAGCCTCAGCATCAGTCCCTCCAATGAACACCCAGGACTGGTCTCCTTTAGGAAGGACTGGTTGGATCTCCTTGCAGTCCAAGGGACTCTCAAGAGTCTTCTCCAACACCACAGTTCAAAAGCATCAATTCTTTGGCGCGCAGCTTTCTTCACAGTCCAACTCTCACATCCATACATGATGACTGGAAAAACCATGGCCTTGACTAGATGGACCTTTGTTGGCAAAGTAATATCTCTGCTTTTTAATATGCTATCTAGGTTGGTCATAACGTTCCTTCCAAGGAGTAAGTGTCTTTTAATTTCATGGCTGCAGTCACTATCTGCAGTGATTTTGGAGCCCCAAAAAAATAAAGTCTGACACTGTTTCCACTGTTTCCCTATCTATTTCCCATGAAGTGATGGGACCAGATGCCATGATCTTTGTTTTCTAAATGTTGAGCTTTAAGCCAACTTTTTCACTCTCCTCTTTCAATTTCATCAAGAGGCTGTTTAGTTCCTCTTCACTTTCTGCCATAAGGGTGGTGTCATCTGCATATCTGAGGTTATTGATATTTCTCCCGGCAATCTTGATTCCAGCTTGTGCTTCTTCCAGCCCAGGGTTTCTCATGATGTACTCTGCATGTAAGTTAAATAAGCAGGGTGACAATATACAGCCTTGACGTACTCCTTTTCCTATTTGGAACCAGTCTGTTGTCCCATGTCCAGTTCTAACTGTTGCTTCCTGACCTGCATATAGGTTTCTCAAGAGGCAGGTCAGGTGCTCCAGTATTCCCATCTCTTTCAGAATTTTCCACAATTTTATTGTGATCCACACAGTCAAAGCCTTTGGCATAGTCAATAAGGCAGAAATAGATTTTTTTTTAACTCTCTTGTTTTTTCTATGATCCAGCAGAATTTGACAATTTGAGCTCTGGTTCCTCTGCCTTTTCTAAAACCAGCTTGAATATCTGGAAGTTCACGGTTCACGTATTGCTGCAGCCTGGCTTGGAGAATTTTGAGCATTACTTTACTAGCGTATGAGATGAGTCCAATTGTGTGGTAGTTTGAGTATTTTTTGGCATTATTAGAGTCCCCTAAAAAAGATATGTGAAGTTTTCATCTAACTTTACTACAGATATCTAACATTCTATTGCAGAATATTTTAATATCCAGATATTAATTCTTTTAACTATAAAGTATAATAATCAGAGGATTAAGGATATATTCCTAACTTCTTTATTTCTAGCAATATCAACTTCCTAAGTTGCAGTTTTCTTAAATGAGTACAATAATACTTTTTCTAAAGCATTCAAGATTTGTTTCAAGGTTAAAATGAAATAATGAGAAAATGATTTCCTTTAAACATGAAAGTACAATACTCTTCAAAGAAATGACCTCACAAACACTTTCTAAATCCTGACAACCTAACCCTGTAAGCTTTTAATGTGCTCAGTCTTCTCATTAGTTCTTGGCCCCCACGGTGCATCTAACAACTCTTTTTAGAATGTACTATATTTGTTTGTCTGCCTCAGTTGAAATTGAGACGAAGTCCTGCTACTTAATGACATTACTGACAGAAACAAAGTTCCCGAGAGTGTTTTATCATATATGATTTATAGTATCATTAAAAGCTACGTGGTAAAATTTGTTTTCATATGGCCTCACTGAGAAGAACTGCCATGTTATAGAAAAGATTATGTTCTTACTAAATTACAAATAATTTCAAAGCATCCATTGACTGTGTCTCATTTTTTAACTGCTTTGACTCCATGGCATAAATACATCTACTGAGCTCCCTGGCATATCTGTCCTTCAAGGAGATATTCATGACTTCTAGGCATGAAGAGGAAGTCAATATGAAGACTATATACTTTATCTGTGGTAAACTTCATTTAAACTATCAGATCACCAAAAATCACCAAAATATATACATTCATTTTACATATTTAATATTTTATTCAAAATCATCTGTCAGGTAAAGAGGAAGAGTCAAAATTCAGATCTCTGTGCTTCTGTCTTCAAAGGCTACACTTTATACTATATGATAGTTCTTCATGAGCAAATTTCTGGCTAGGAACTAAATGAGATTCTGAAGTAAATTTATTCCATGCTCTCTCCATATTTGGTTGTTTGCTCTCACAGATAACCAATTATAACAACAACCAAGAATAATAGCCAACCTATATTTAGTTCTTACTATGTGTTGAGCATTGTACTACATACTTTGTAGTATCATTTCATTGAATCTTTGCAATAACTCCATAGAGTAAATATTATTATTATCCCCATTTTACACACAGCTGTGATATCTTAAACTGGATGGGTAACCTTCAAAATGTCAAACCCAAGAGGTAAAGATTTATTCCTTGAGGCACCATCTAAGTTGTACTCTTATCTACTGGGTCACAAAGATATATATATAATTAAATGGGATTTCTTCTTTCTTCTCCAAGAATAAAAGTGAATTCCCAAGTTATGGAATATTTAACTGCAAGTATTCCCAAGACCTCTCTCCTCCACACTCCTGTCCCAAAACTCTTGGAGATTCCTTGCTTACAACACTGAAATTCTAAAAAGGAACAAACACTCCCATTTCCCTCAGAGACCAACTGAAGCTTACTCATTTTCTCCTTATCCAAATATTTGAGGTTATTTGGTCAAGTGTGTGCTTAGTCGCTCAGTCATGTCCAACTCTTTGTGACCCCATGGACTGTAGCCCTCCAGGCTCCTCTGTCCATGGGATTCTCCAGGCAAGAATACTGGAGTGGGTTGCCATGTCCTCCTCCAGGGGATCTTCCCAATCCAGGGATCTAACCCAGGTCTCCTGCACTGCAGGCAGATTCTTTACCAACTGAGCCACAAGGGAAATTAATAGAACAGATTTTTTAATTGATTTTAAGCTATTTACCCTCCCTTTATCACAAATAGAGCCACTTTTGACCACGAGTGCATCTTGTGCATCTGTTGTTTCATAGAGCATTGTTATACATATAGTACTTCGCACAAAAGCATAAATCACAGAAGCACTGTCTCGAAGGAAAGGAGTTTGAAGTGGGTAGGTACAGATTAATCTTCCACATATAAGACTCCTGCAAACATAATAAAAATATATGATTATTAGACAGTAGGCATTTATTATGAATGCTTCATATTTTCTTTCTTTGACCAAAAAAATAAAGAATGGTTCTCCATTTATGGCAATATATCTTAGGAAATGTAAAACTTTCCTACTAACAGTTAAAGTAAAACATAAAGCCACTGATACATGCTTATCTTTCAATGACACTAATGATCTTTTTATTCACTGTACAGATTGATGTACTGATTGTCAAATAAACAAGTCACTCAAGCATTTTACATCTCTCTGTAGAGGGGCAGAAACTACGTTGTGACCTCTACCCTCAAAGACCTTACAGTCTAATACTAAATACGACATAAATCTTATTAAATGTGCTGTGAATGAAATAAGCAGATTCTTACAGATATTTAAGATGAAGATATATTCTAACTTAGTAGTCAGAGAAACCTCATAGAGAAGATGCCATCTAAGTCCAAGCTTACAAGTTAGTAGAATTTCAACAGGCAAAGTAAGGTATTTCAAAACAATCACAGCATAAGCATTACTTAAGAAGTAACGTTACAAGAAGCATAAAGTTAGATGATATGTTTGCTGCTGCTGCTGCTGCTGCTGCTGCTGAGTCGCTTCAGTCATGTCCGACTCTGTGCGACCCCATAGATGGCAGCCCACCAGGCTCCTCTGCCCCTGGGATTCTCCAAGCAAGAATACTAGAGTGGATTGCCATTTCCTTCTCCAGATGATATGTTTACCAGCCTGTAAATTCCATGAGTACAAGGATCATCATTATGTTTTGCTAACTTGTATCTAACTAGCTAGTGGCCAGCATATGGTAGTTTCTTTAAAAATATTTGTTAAAAGAAATTCATGACCAAAATATCAAAGAACGGGCTCTTCAGACACAGGAGAAATTGAACTTCATTTTAGAGACACTGGGCAGTCTTCAGCTTGGGCAAGCATTCAAATGAATGGGGATAGTATTTTCATTTTTAAAATAATGAGTATGTTCAGACAGGAAAGGTGCAATGGCTATCATTAATTTCAACCTTGGATAAGATCTTGGAGCCTAGTAATCATCTACATATAAATATTTAAAAATCAGGTTGAAATTTAATAAGTCTGTAGTACAAGAATGATGTCAAGACTAGAGATTTTGATTTCAGATTAACTCCTGAACACACATGACACCTGAAACCATTGGAATTAATGACATACATAGTGAAAAACTAAAAACAGAATTTTATAGTGTATAAGATAGGAATTTTCACTATTTGCATAGCATACCTCCATGGGCAAAATGTATATTTGCCTCCTGATTTGCCACAGTTCCCAAATCTATCAGTTTGAGACTGTATTTCTTCATAGCAGGCAAATGGAGCATTTCTTGAACCTGTCAAAGTTAGAAATATATTTGGATTAAAACTTCCTTTAAATTAAAACTTAAATATATTTAAATTAAAACCTCCTCAATTTCCTCATATGTTTCTTTGCTTTTTTTCTCTATCATTGTCATCTATTCAAAAGTTCCCTAGTGAAGTTTTAAGAAGAGAGAAATGAAGTGAAAAGTATTGCTCATGATTATTTCTCCTTTTAATTCATTTTGGTCATTTGTAACTCAAAAGATACTATGAGGGTAGAGGAGAATTGAAAGTGAAAGTGTTAGTTGCTCAACCACGTCCAACTCTTTGCAGCTCCATGAACTGTAGCTCACTGGGCTTCTCTTTCAAAGAATTCTCCAGGCAAGAAAACTGGAGTGGGTTACCATTCCCTTCTCCATGGGATCTTTCTGATCCAGGGATCAAACCCGGGTCTCCTGGATAGTAGGTGGATTCTTTACCATCCAAGGAACCATACTTTTTTTTTTTTACAACCAGAGTTGTAAAAGTATAAATCTTAAGAGAGCTCTGTGAAAGAAGGCAATAGAGAGAGAATACAAGAAAACTATTCTTGTTCTCCTAGATTCTGAGTAGGAATGTATAAAAAGCCAGGTCTATAAAAAAAAAAAAAAAAAAAAAACTCATTAAAGAAACTTCATACCTTCAGAAAGTCTGAAGTGAAGGGACCGAAATTGCCAATCCATACATATTTACCTCTTTTTCCTTTGTTATTGTATTAGCTTTCTATCACTGTGTAAAAAATTACCAAAATCTTAAAACAACACCCATGTCACAGTTTCTGAAAGTGTGGCAAAGCCCATTCAGGTTATCTGTTCAGGGTCTCAAGGCTGAAATAAAGTTCCTGGCCGGAGTTACAGCCTCATTTGAGTCTAGAGTCCTCTTCCAACATCATTGGCTGTGAAGAATTCATTTTTTTGTAGCCGTTGCTTCATTTTATTACTATCTGCCAGGGGTTGCTCTTGGCCCTAGGAACTCCTGCTCAGGTCCTAATGACATGGCCCTCTCACAAAAATGGCTGCTTATTTCTCCCAATAAAGTAGAAGTAAAAGTTTTTCTGGAACTCTCTTGCTTTTTTGATTATCCAACAGATGTTGGAAATCTGATCTCTGGTTCCTCTGCTTTTTCTAAATCCAGCTTGAACACCTGGAAGTTCACAGTTCACATACTGTTGAAGCCTGGTGTGGAGAATTTTGAGCATAACTTTTGTGTGTGAGATGAGTGCAACTGTGTGGTCGTTTGAACATTCTTTGGAATTATCTTTCTTTGGGTTTGGAATGAAAACTGACCTTTTCCAGTCCTGTGGCCACTGCTGAATTTTCCAAATTTCCTGGCATAATGAGTGCAGCACTTTCCAAGCATCATCTTTTAGGATTTGAAATAGCTCAACTGGAATTCCATCACCTCCACTACCTTTGTTCGTAGTGAAGCTTCCTAAGGTCCACTTGACTTTGCATTCCAGGATGTCTGGCTCTAGGTGAGTGATCACACCATCGTGGTTATCTGGGTCATGAAGATCTTTTTTGTATAGTTCTTCTATGCATTCTTGCCACCTCTTCTTAATATCTTCTGCTTCTGTTAGGTCTTCTGCGTGAAATATTCCCTAGGTATCTCTAATCTTCTTGAAGAGATCTCTAGTCTTTCCCATTCTATTGTTTTTCTCTATTTCTTTGCCAAAGCCTTTGACTGTGTGGATCACAACAAACTGCGGAAAATTCTTAAAGAAATGCCTCATGAGAAATCTGTATCCAGGTCAAGAAGCAACAGTTAGAACTGGACATGGAACAACAGACTGGTTCCAAATCAGGAAAGGAGTACATCAAGGCTGTATACTGTCACCCTGCTTACTTAACTTATATGCAGAGTACATCATGAGAAATGCTGGGTTGGAAGAAGCACAAGCTGGAATCAAGATTGCCGGGAGAAATATCAATAACCTCAGAAATGCAGATGACATCACCCTTAAAGCAGAAAGTGAAGAAGAACTAAAGAGCCTCTTGATGAAAGTGAAAGAGGAGAGGGAAAAAGTTGGCTTAAAACTTAACACTCAGAAAACTAAGGTCATGGCATCTGGTCCCATCACTTCATGGCAAATAGGTGGGGAAACAATGGAAACAGTGTCAGACTTTATTTTTTGGGGCTCCCAAATCACTGCAGATGGTGACTGCAGCCATGAAATTAAAAGATGCTTGCTCCTTGGAAGAAAAGTTATGACCAACCTAGACAGCATATTAAAAAGCAGATACATTACTTTGCCAACAAAGGTCCACTGAGTCAAAACTATGGTTTTTCCAGTAGTCATGTATGGATGTGAGAGCTGGACTACAAAGAAAGCTGAGTGCCAAAGAATTGATTCTTTTGAACTGTGGTGTTGGAGAAGACTCTTGAGTACCCTGGACTGCAAGAAGATCCAACCAGTCCATCCTAAAGGAAATCAGTCCTGAATATTCATTGGAAGGACTGGTACTGAAGCTGAAATTCCAATACTTTGGCCACCTGATACAAAGAACTGACTCTTTGGAAAAGACCCTGATGCTGAGAAAGATTGAAGGAAGGAGGAGAAGGGGACGACAGAGGATGAGATGGTTGGATGGCATCACTGACTTGATGGACATGAATGAGTTTGAGTAAGCTCTGGGAGTTGATGACGGACAGGGAAGCCTGGCGTGCTGCAGTCCATGGGGTCACAGAGAGTCAGACATGACTTAGCAACTGAACTGAATTGATTTCTCCCAAGCCAACCAAAGAATCTTCTGACATTTCTCATCTTTTAAGGGCTCATATTATTAGTTGAGGCTCCACTTAGAATGATCTCCTTTGGATTGATTCAAAGTTGACTAATTATGGACCTTAATTAAGTCTTTAAAATCCCTTCATATTTTCTGTATAAACTAATCATAGGGACAATAGTCCACCATATAGTCACTGGTTCTCATCCAACTCAGAGGGAGGAATCTCCAAGAAAATACCACAGTAATGATGGGGAAAATCTTAAGAGTTCCACCTAGCAAAGTTACTTTCTCCAGAATGAACCATGCTAAGTCCAACAGACCATCTATAAAATATAAAAGTAGGTAATAATATCTACCTTAGTGGATTATTATTAAAATTAAGATGATATTATTTAATCACTCAATTTTTTGCCTTGTCCTAATTCTATCTCTTTCTACAATTTTTAAACATTAGCCCATCAAAGGTGATCGTGCACATACTGTGAGGCAAATAACATTATTCTGAGTATTGACAGTGTTTAATCAGTTCAGTCGTGAATCTGAGACTACCAGGTTAGGAATATTCTTCATCCAACCCTATCTTTACTAATCCAAATATTAGTAAAATATTCCTTCTAAAGATACCAATGTGCCCTATTATTAATTTCTCCCTTGAATATCCTGTCTCATGTTAGGGACTTTCTCTCAGCTCAGTCTGGGTTTTGCATGGTAATATGGAAACACCAAAAGGGCAATATGTTGAAAATGTTAAATTGCATGTTAAATATTTCCATAAGTCCAGTATACTGACCAAGTCTACAAAGTAAGAGAATTTGCCTTTCCACAGTCCAAATGGTATATTTAGATTCCCTCTACCTTATTATCAAATGCTATGAGGCACAATCCCCTTCATAGATCACAGCCTTGTTGTGGCAAAGGGGCTTGCTTCACCTTCAATGAAGCTATGAACCATGCTGTGTAGAGCCACCCAAGATGGACAGGTTACAGTGAAGAGTTCTGACAAAACATGGTCCACTGGTGGAGGTGATGGAAACCCATTCCAGTATTCTTCCCTGGAAAAAGCCATGAGCAGTGTGAAAAGGCAAAAAGATATGACACCAGAAGATGAGCCCCCAGGTCAGAAGAGGGGTAGAGCTATTGGGGTAGAGCAGAGGACAGTTATTGATAGCTCCAGATAGAATGAAGTGGCTGGGCCAAAGCAGAAACAATGCTTAGTTGTGGATATATCTGGTGGTGAAAATAAAGTCTGATCCTGTAAAGAACAATATTGCATAGGAACCTGGAATATTAAGCCCATGAATCAAAGTAAATTGAACGTGCTCAAGCAAGAGACAGCAAGACTGAACATCAACATCTTAGGAATCAGTGAACCAAAATAGATAGGAATAGGCAAATTTAATTAGGATGACCATTATATCTACTACTATTGTCAAGAATCCTTTAGAAGAAATGGAGCAGCCCTCACAGTCAACGAAAGTCTGAAATGCAGTACTTGGGTGAAACCTCAAAAAATGACAGAATGACCTCAATTTGTTTCCAAGGCAAACCACTCAACATCACAGTAAACCAAGTCTATGCCCCTGCAACTGTGTGTAAGAAGTTAAAGTTGACCAGTTCTTTGAAGACATACAACACTTTCTAGAACTAAAACCAAAAAGATGTCCTTTTCATCATAGGAGATTTGAATGCAAAAGCAGGAATTCAAGAGATACTTGGAATAACAGGCAAGTTTGGTCTTGGAATACAAAATGAATCAGGACAAAGGCTAACAGAGTTTTGTCAAAAAAAACATGCTGGTCATAAAAAATACCCTTTTCCAACAACCCAAGAGAGGACTCTATGTATGAACATCACCAGAAGGTCAATACCATAATCAGATTGATTTTATTCTTTTCAGATGAAGATGGAGAAGCTCTATACAATCAGCAAAAACAAGACCTGGGTTAATTGTGGCTCAGATCAATAGCTCTTTATTGCAAAATTCAGGCTTAAATTGAAGAAAGTAGGGAAAACCACTAGGCCATTCAGGTATGACCCTAATCACATTCCTAATACAGTGTAAGTGATGAATAGATTCAAGGGATTATATCTGGTAGAGTTCCTGAAGAACTGTGGACAGATTTGTAACAAAGCATCCCAAAGAAAAAGAAATGCAAGAAGGCAAAGAGGTTGTCTGATGGGGCTTTACAAATAGATGAGAAAAGAAGAGAAGTGAAAAGCAAGGGAGAAAAGGGAAAATATACCCAATTGAATTCAGAGTTCCAGAGAACAGCAAGGAGAGATAAGAAGACCTTCTTAAGCAAACAACACAGAGAAGTGGAGGGAAACAATAGATGGCATAGACTAGAAATCTCTTCAAGAAAACTGGAGATATCAAAGGAATATTTCATGCAAGGAAGGGCACAATAAAGGACAGAAACAGTAAGGACCTAACAGAAGCAAAAGAGATGAAGAAGATGTGGCAAGGATACACAGAATAATTATACAAAAAAGTCTTAATGACCCACATAACTACAATGGTGTGGTCACTCAAGAGAGGACATCCTCGAGTGTGAAGTCAAGTGAGTTTTAGGAAGCATTACTACTAACAAAGCTAATGGTGAAAGAAACCCTGCTGAGCTTCTATTTAAAATCATGTATGTGGGGTTCTCATATGTATGAACTAAAATCTTATTTCTCCAGTTAATCTGTCTTCTGTCATTTTAATTATTTGACCAGGCAAAAGAACCAGAGAAGTTAATGGGGATGGGAAAAAATATTTAAAATAAAGTAGAAGCACCTTGGACTTCAACCAAAGCTATGATCAAGCATTTAAAAATAAAAAGAAAGTCAACATACAGAAATTAGTTGAATTTCTGTACACTAACAACAGCTGAAAAAAAATTTTTTCAATTCCATTCCCAATAGCATCAAAATCAATTTGATACTTTGGAATAAATTTAACCAAGTAAGAGATGTATAGCCTGAAAATTACAGGATCCTCATGAAAGAACTCTAAGAAGACACAAAAAGGAAGACATTCCACTACCACAGGTCAAAAGCATTTACATCATTAAAATATCCATGTAGGGACTTCCCTGATGGACCAGTGGTTAAGAATCTGTCTTGCAATGTAGGGGACATGGGTTTGATCCCTTGTCAGGAAGCTAAGACCTCACATGCCACAGAGCAACTAAGTCTGCACACCGCAAGGACTTAGTCTGTGTGCCGCAACTAGAGTCTCTGTGTTGTAACAAAGATCCTGTGTGCCACAACTAAGACCTGAGAGAGTCAAATAAATAAAGAAAAAAAGAAGTCCATATCACCCAATACCACCTACAGATTCAATGTAATCCCTAACAAAACCCCAAAGGTATTTTTCATAGAAATATAAAAAACAAATTGAAAAGATCAAGAGATCCTGAATAGACAAAGCAATCTTGAGAAAGAACAAAGCTAGAGGTACACTTTCCTTATTACAATTATATAACAAAGCTATAGAAATTAAAACACTATAGTGCTGGCATAAGAATAAACAAAAAGACTAATAGAATAAGATTGAGAGCCCAGAAACAAGCCCCCACAATATGCTAAACTAAGATTTGACAAGGGAGTCAAGAATACTCAATGAGGAAAGGAGAATCTCTTCGACAAATAGTTTTGAGAAAGCTGGACAGCCACATGCAAAAGAATGCAATTGATCCCCAACCTCACACAGCTCAAAAAAAAATGAATTCATAAAGACTTAAAGGCAAAAACAGAAACGTTAAAACACCTAGAAGAAAACACAAGGGGAAACCTACTTAACATGGGTCTTGGTAATGACTTTTTCAATATGACACCAAAAGCATTAGCAACAAAGGCAAAAATAAAAAGTGGGACTTCATCAAGCTGAAAAGTTTTTGCACAGAAAAAGAAACAATTAAAAAATGTACCACTCTGGCGTATGGATTATTTTGAGCTAAAGGCTATCAAAAAGTATATATATATATACTACCCTTCCCTTAACTACCTAGAAGAATTTAAGTTAGGGACTTTTTTCCCCCAGAAAAAGATTTATTATCAAAGATAAATTCTATCTCACTGGCCCGATCTGGATGGCAGGGCAAATATATAATTACCAAACATCTGCTCTTCTTATCATCCTGTGAATGATGCTCCTGTCCTTAAAAGCCCCAGGACCCTATCTCATTCCTTAGTGCAGGACAACATATACAATTAATTTTATCTTTCTGTCTCTGAACCTCTTATATGATCTCTGAGTCTCTCATGTTATGTGGGATTCTCATATGTATGAACTAAAATTTTATTTCTCCAGTTAATCTGTCTTATGTCATTTTAATTATTTGACCAGGCAAAAGAACCAGAGAAGTCAATGAGGATGGGAAATTTCCCCCTTCCTGACAGTGTGAATCAGCAAAGAAAACATGAGATATAAATATTCAGCAACATGGACTCCAAGCAACATGGCATTATGCTAAGTGAAATAAGTCAGACAGAGAAAGACAATACTCTATGATGACCCTTATATGTGGAATCTAATTGAATTCAGAGAAACAAAGAGTAGAGTAATAGTTATCACAGGCTGCAAGGTGGGGAAAATGCGGAGGTGTTCAAAGGTTACAAATTTCCAGTTATAACATGAAAAAATTGCTTGGAATCTAACACACAGCATGATGTTTATACTTAGTAATATCAAATTATATACCTGAAAGTTGCTAAGAAAGGAGATCTTAAATGTCCTCACCATGAAAAAGAAATGGTAATTATGTGACATAATGGAAGTTTAGCTAACACTATGGTGGTAATCATTCTGAAATATATAAAAGTACCAAATCAATAGTTGTACAACTTAAACTTATTAATGTTATATGTCAATTGTGTATCAATAAAGTTGGTGGTTGAAGAGACTTAAACTTACCTGAAACTATAAATATACTAGAAAAAAAGAGAGAGAGAAAGCTCTTGGGTACTAATCTGGGCAATATTTTTTGGATGACACAAAAGCACAGGCAACAATAGACAAGAAGGACTGCATCAAAATAAAAAACTTCTCAGCAAAGAAAGTAAGCAACAAATCACAAATGAAACCTACAGAATGGGAGAAAAAATCAGCACACCATATAGCTGATAAGGGATTAATTTCTAAAATATGCTACTCATAATTAAATAAGAAAGATAAAGAGATTTAAAAATAGCAAAGGACCTAAATGGATATTTCTCCAAATAAAAGCCAAATGACCATCAGATACGTGAAAAGGGACTCAACATCACTAATCATCAGGGAAATGTAAATCAAAACCACAACTCACACCTTTTAGGACAGTGTGTTATCAAAGAGAAAAAGACAATAAGTATTAGCAAGAAGGTGGAGAAAATTAAACTTTTATATACTGTTGATGGGAGTGAAAATTGGCACAGTCATTACAGAAAACAGTAGACAGGCTTCTCAAAAATTTAAGTGCACCACCTTAGGATCTAGCAAGCATATTACTGGGTATATACATGCAATATGTTAAACAGATGACTATGGCAATTATTTCATATTGTATATGCATATCAAAATATTAAGTCATACACCTTAAACATATTCTTAAGAAGTTCAAAAACTAAAAAGAGATTTTGTGTGTGTGTTAGTTGCTTAGTCATGTCCAACTCTTTGCAACCCCATAGACCACAGCCCCACCAGGCCCCTCTGTCCATGGGATTCTCCAGGCAAGAACACTGGAGTGGGTTGCCATTTCCTTCTCTAAAAGGAACTATAGAAAGAAAGAAAGTGAAGTCACTCAGTCATGTCCGAATCTTTGCAACTCCATGGACTGTAGCCTACCAGGCTCTGCCATCCATGGAATTTTCCAGGCAAGAGTACTGGAGTGGGTTGCCATTTCCTTCTCCAAAAGAGAGACTTTAAACAGAATAAATAATTTAAATATATCTAATTGACCACTGTCTTGGTAATGTTAATGACAATATTGAGGACCAACTATATAGATGTTACAAAACAATACCTTTTCCAAATATACTCTCACAACGTGCATCAATATCTTGGCAGCCTCCATCAAAACAATAAGCTTTTCCTCCTTCACATTCCTGTCCATTGAGTATAGTTATATCAGCCGGGCACATTCCTGAGCTTCCATTACAAAACTCAGGAATATCACATTCAGGATGTGCAGTGGGCCTACATACAGCACCTGCTTCCATAAACTAGTAGAAATTAAAATATAAAAAGTAAAGCATTATATATGATTATTGTGTTTACCAATATTTAATCTTGCTCTAATTCCATGTATAGCTTGATGAAGTACTTATTCATTAGTGTCTCTCAGTATCTTCCTCTTATAAAAATTATAATAGTCATATTGAAAAAACTGAATGTTATCAACCAAAACAAGAGGTAAGGAATATGCACAAGGAAAAGTATATTACAAACATGATACAATGAGAGCCCAAGTTTTGGCTAGAAGGCAGGAAAATTAGCTTTTAGCTTGGGATAATTATTGCTTTAGGGAAAATTGTGAAATTTAGGTACTTTCTAAATAAAATATACTTATTCAAACCATAGTTTTAAAGTATGGAATATCGGTAATTCTATGAAAATGTGAAACCAAAATAACTGAGAATAGAATGCAAAGAATGGTTAAAAAGGGGGTTCAACTACTAAACTCTTTGGGAAATAAGGAACCCAATAGTAAACTTTCTCCTGACTTATCCTATGGGTCATTAACATTTTCATGTATAGCATTCTTAAAATTTATATAAAGAACATTAATTGGGCATTTATCTCCTACTTCTTAATTGATGGCTTCTAGTTTATACTATAAAGATCACAGAGGAAAGAATTAACCATGGTAAGATTCCAGGGGTGGGTAGGGGGAACCGTATCAGTTAACTAAAGTGAAGAACACAGAACCAGTGGCAGGTCATTCAATAGAGGGGTTCTCATGTGATGAATCTGTCACATATATGTTGGAAGAGCTGAAAAGTAAAACAGGGGACAGGAATGAACATCTTCATCATATAAGCTAAAATATAACCTTTAAGTCAAATGGTCTTTGTATAACAAATCCATAGTTTAAATTTGTGCTGACATGCAGCATTTGGAAAGTGTTATATCTAGTGAGTTTCATTATTTATGCATTTATTGGAAATTGCTTTATCTTTCAATTACATACTCACAAATACCCATCACAACCTAAAAGATCATTTTTATAAAGATATAAATATTGGATAAAAGAAATGAAAATAGTCCCTTTCAATGAAGATGTTCTACATCAAAGAATTCTGTCATAGCTGGCAATCAAGGCTTAAAACCAATAGCATCATTAGGGAGAATAATGGCATTATAAGGAGGACTCAACATCCAACTATAATTCGTAAAATTAGACACATCACTCTGAACTTATTTTTGTCTTTACATGAAAAGTTATGTATTTTGAGTTACAGCTAAGAGTCTGTATTCAAAAGTAACCAAGACACATTTCATTTTATACTTAGAAGATGGTAACAAACTAAAATCGTACTTGACAGTCGTCACAGCATGATCCTTCACTGCATTCTGTTTCTGGTTTCATCAGACAAGTAAGAGGATCACAACAGCTATCAGGTCCACAATCCTATAAATGAGTGGAATACACAATAAAACTATGTCATGGAAATAATATAAACTTTGGCAAGAGCTATGTTACACAGTTTTTTAATTGGGGGGGGAATATGCATGCTATCAACATTTATAGACTTTTGCATCTTTAAACAATTAAAATTCTATGGTGGAACTTACTCTTAATCAACTAGAAAACTGGGAAGAATATATAAAACAACTTTTTTTTAGAAACTAAATATTATAACAGAGAAGAGTGGCACCTCCAGTGACTAAATGGTGAGAGGAAAGGGGAGATACAGATCAAAGGGTACAGACTCTCATTGATAAAATGAGTCTGTTGTCAGGATCTATAGTTAACAATACTGCATTATACAGGGGACATTTGCTAAGAAGATAAAAATGTTTTTAATGATAACTGTGTGAGATGATGGACATTTCAACTGGTTTGATCATGGGAACCATTTCACAATGTATACATACATGAAAACCTCACATTGTACATCTGTAAACCTTAAACCATATACAATTTTTATTTGCTAATGATACCTCAATAAATCAGGGCGGGGGGGAGAGGTAGGTATGGGACTTCCCTGGAGGAAGTGGTTAAGACTCCATGCTTCCAATACAAGGCATGCGGGTTAGATCCCCCATGGAAATAAGATCCCACATTCTTTGGGATACAGTCAAAAAATAAAGTTTAAAAAAATTTAAAAGGGGTGAGTAGAGTTTAGACCCACTGCAAAGTTAGAAAGAACAGTCCCCAAGAGTGTCCTCATTTTCACCAATCACAAGCTCAGTGGATTCGCAAAACCACACTCAGGTTTTATAATTTACTGGAAGAACTCATAGAACACACTGAAAGCTGTTAATACTCACAGTTATGGTCTATTATATGGAAAGGATACAAATTAAAATCAGTCAAGAGAAAAAGCACTGAGGACAGAATTCAGGAAAAGCACTGAACATGGAGCTTCTACTGCCTTTCCCCCATGGAATCACAGACACATCACTCTCCTAGCACTGATAACATGATGCTTCCTAACGAGTTCTATGAGGCCAGTGTTAGCCTAATATCAAGACCAAAGACATTTCAAGAAAGGAAAATTATATATCAATAAACATATATCTCATAAATAAATCTAGATCAATCAATAAATAGATCTAATAAACACAGATGCAAAAATCCTCAACAAAAAAAAAATTAGGAAATTGAATCCAACAATGTACAAAAATAATTACATCATACAACCAAGTAGGATTCATCACAAGCATGAAAGGATGGCTTATTATGCAAATATCCATTAATACAATCAATAATACTGATAGACTAAAGAAGAAAAATCAATGGCCCTCACAATTGCTGTAGAGAAAGCATTTGACAAAATCTAAAATCACTTATAAAAATGTTAGCAAACTAGAAATAGAGGAAACGTCTTCAATTTGGTAACAACATCTAGAAAAAAAATCTTATAGGATCTGTATGATGAAAACTATAAAACTTGAAGAAAATCAAAGAAAGTATAAATAAATGAAGAGAATGTTCATGTTCATGAATTGTTAAAATGTCAGTTCTTCACAACTTGATGTTCAATGAAATTACAATAAAAAGTCCAGCAATTGTTTTTTGAATTGTCAAACTGATTCTAAGGTTTATATGGAAAAGCAAAAGACAGAGTAGCCAACATAATGTTGAGGAAGAGAAAGAAGAAGGAGGAGGAGCAATAGAAGGAAGAAAACGGCAGGACTTAAAATACCAGTTTCAAAACTCAATAAAAACTATAATTATGGCACTGTAGTATGTACAAAGGAAATCAGTCCTGAATATTCATTGGAAGGACTGATGCTGAAGCTGAAACTCCAATACTTTGGCCACCTGATGCGAAGAGCTGACTCATTTGAAAAGACCCTGATGCTGGGAAAGATTGAGGGCAGCAGAAAAAGGGGACAACAGAGGATGAGATGCTTGGATGGCATCACCGACTCAATGGACATGGGTTTGGGTGGACTCCAGGACTTTGTGATGGACAGGGAGGCCTGGCGTGCTGCGGGGTCGCAGAAGAGTCGGACAAGACTGAGCGACTGAACTGAACTGAAGTACGTACAAAAAAATAGATAAAATAGTTTATTAGAACAAAATGGAGACCTCAGAAATTAACCTACATAGAGATAATAAAATCTTTGATAGTGGAACAAATATAAATCAGTGGAGAAAAGGTTTTCAATAAATGGTGTTGGAACAACTGGGCATTCACATGAAAAACTCTAGATATTGACTCAACACATTTCACACACACACACACAAATAATAATTCAAAGGGATCATAAATCTAAAATTAAATTCCAAAACTATAAAATTTCTAGGGGGTTAGATTTAAGGGGGTAAATCTACTGTCGAGTGTTCTTTCACAATAAATAAACGGGAATAATACCAATCTTAAACAAATTATTTCAAAAGGTAGGAGTAGGGAGCATATTCCAACCCTTTTTATGAGCCCATAATTCATTGAAACATGTGAAACGTCATGTATGAAACGAGATGCCAGTCCAGGTTCAATGCACGATGCGGATGCTTGGGGCTGGTGCACTGGGACGACCCATAGGGATGGTGTGGGGAGGGAGGAGGGAGGAGGGTTCAGGATGGGGAACACATGTATACTAATTAAATAATTTTCTATTAAAGAAAAAAAAAAAGAAAAAAAAAAACAGAAGAAAAGATTGTAAAAAAAGAAAAAAACTACAGACCACAATCCCCTTCTAAAAATAAGTTCCATAATCCTGAACAAAATGGTAAATTAAAATGTTTATATATATATATAAAATAACCCAAGTGGGGCTAATCTCAAGGTTGCATGATAGCTGGGTTAGTACTCAAAAAGCAATGAATGAAATGCATCATATTAATAGAAGAAAAAAAAAACAGAAAATTCATATGATCAGCTCAATAGAAACAGAAATATTTGACAATATTCAACACTAATTTTTAATTGAAAATTCTTAGCTAACTAAGATTACACTTAATGTAGAGAAATTGAAAGCATTTCCCCTAAGATCAAGAACATGGCAATAACACCCACTCTCAATATGCCTATTCAGTTTTTGGAACTTTATTTCTGAGGTCTCCATTGTGTTCTAATAAACTCTTTGTCTATTTTTTGTGTGTACTATATTGCCATTATTATAGTTTTTATTAAGTTTTGAAACTGGGTATTTTCAGTCCTTCAGTTTTCCTGAAGACCTAGCTAGAGTAATTGGGAAAGACAAAAAAAAAAAAAAGGAAAGTTAACCAAATAAAAAGAGAAGTAAAACTGTGGTTATTTGCTGATAATATGATCCTATATACAGAAAATCTCGAAGAACCATCAAAAAACTAGAGTTACTCAATGATTTCAGTTAAGTGGCAAGATACAAAGTCAACATACAGAAATCAATCACATTCCTTTAATAATGAAGATTCTAAAATAGAAATATTAAAAATCCATCCCATTCACAACAGTATTAAAAACAACAAAATACTTAGGAATAATTTTAACCAAGAAAGTGAAAGATCTGCCTAATAAAAATCACAAAACTTTGCTGAAGAAAATTTTTAAAAAGATATGAAGACAAGAAGAAATGGAAAGATATCCTATGTTCATGGATTGGAAAAATTAATATTATTCAAACGGCTATATGACACAAAACCATCTACAGAGTCAACATAATCCCCATAAAAATATCAAAGGCATTCTTCACGATAATAGAGAAAACAATCCTAAACTTTGCATGGAAGCTCAAAAGACTACAAATAGGCAAAATAATTCCTAGGAAAAAAAAAAAAAAAACCTGGCGGTATCATGCTTCTGAAATTCTAACTAAACTACAAAGCCACAGTAATAAAAGCCACAGGTATGTGGAAACACAAAAGATCCCCAACAGCCAAAACAATCTTGAGAAAGAAAAACAAAGCTGGAAGTATCACAGTCTTTGATTTCAAATTATAGCTGGTCCTCCATATGTGTGAGTTATGCACCATGGATTCAACCAATCTTAGATTGAAATTATTCAGAAAAAAATCCAGAAAGTTCCAAAAAGCAAAACTTAAATTTGCTGCATTCTGGCAATTATTTACATAGCATTTACATTTTATATACAAATATTTACAAAGCATTTACATTGTATTAGGTATTAGAAGTAATCTAGAAATTATTTAAAATAGTAGGCGTATATTGGTAGGTTATGTGCCATTTATAAAAGAATTTTAACATGCATGGATTTTAGCATCCTTTAAGGGTCCTAGAACCAATCTCCTGTAGATATCAAGGGACAACCATTTCCTATAAAGCTACAGTAAGTAAAACAGTATGTTTTGCTTCCTACAAAGTTACCATAGTCAAAACAGAACGGTACTGGCACAGAGTCACAGATCGATGGAACACAATTGAGAGCACAAAAATAAACCCACACATGCACAGACAATAAATTTACAACAAAGAATACACTACAGAGAAAGGAGAGTCTCTTCAAAAAATGGTGTCGAGAAAACTGCATGGCCACATGCAAAAGAAAGAAACTAGACTACTACCTCACATCATAAAGAAAAATGAACTCAAAATGGATTGATTTGAATATAAGATATGAATCCATAAAATTCCTAGAAGAAAATGTAGGCAATAATCTCACTGATATCAATCTCATAAGGGTAAGGTTTTTGTCACTCTGAATTGAAAGGCAAGATAAACAAAAGCAGAATAAACAAACAGGACTACATCAAACTAAAATGTTTCCTCACAGCAAAGAAAACCATCTCAAATGAAAAAGCAACTTACTGAATGAAAATATATTTGCAAATCATATATCTGATATGGAGTTAATATCCAAAATACATAAAACACATATACAACTCAATAACAAACAACCTGACTAAAATAATGGACACACAACCTGAACAGACATTTCCAAAGAAGACACAGAGATGGCCAACAGGCACATGAAAAGATGATCAACATCATTATTAGAAAATGCAAATTAAACTACAATAAGATATCACACACCTTTTAGAATAACTATCATCAAAAATAAAACATAACAAATGTTGGAGAGAACACAGAGAAAAGGGAACCCTAGTCCGCTATTGGTAGGACTAAAAATCGGTGCAGCCACTATGGAAAACATTACGGTGATTACTCAAAAACTAAGAATCAAATTATCATACAATCCGCTACTCCACTTCTGGGTATTTATCCAAATAATACAAACACACTAACTAGAAAAAAATATATGCACTCTGTTTATTGCAGCATTATTTATAACCAAGATGTGGGAACAACCTAAGGGGCTTCCCTGGTGGCTCAGATGGTAAAGAATTCACCTGTAATACAGGAGATGCAGATTCAATTCCTGGTCAGGAAGATTGCCTGGAGAAGGAAATGGCTACCTACTCCAATATTCTTGCAATATTCTTACATGGGAGACTCCCATGTAAGAAGCCTGGTAGCAGGCTTGGGGTCCTTGGGGTCACAAAGAGTCAGACAAGACTGAGCGACTAAACATGCACAAGTATGGAAACAACCTAAGTGTCCACTGGTGGAAGAATGGATAAAGAAGCCCAGTATACATAAACAATGGAATACTTCATGCTCCATCCCTCGGAAATGTCCGACTCTTTGCAACTCTGCAGACTGTAGCCTGTCAGACACCTCCTCCTCCTTGCTGGGATTTTCCCAGCAAGAATACTGGAGTGAGTTGCCATTTCCTTCTCCAGGGGATCTTCCCAACCCAGGCATCAACCAGGGTCTCCTGCATTGCAGGCAGATTCTTTACCACTGAGCCACAGGGGAAGTCAATGGAATACTTACTCATCCATAAAAAGACTGAAACCTTGCTGTTTGCAACAACATGGATGAACCTTGAAAGTATTACACTAAGAGAAATAACTCAAATGGAGAAAGACACCATATAATTTCATTCATATGTAAAATCTAAAAAAGAACAAAGCACTCAAAAAAGCCAACTAAACAAAACCAAAAAACCTCAGAGATACAGAAATCAGATTAGTGGTTACCAGAAGGAAGTGGTTTAGGAAGTAAGAGAAATGGGTGAAGGGAGTCAACCCTTTGGCATTGGATGGTAAGCAGACTTGTGGTGCTGATCACTTTGTAATGTATACAGATGTTTAATTAGAATGCTGTACATCTGAAACTTATATAATAAAACAAACACCAATATGATACTGGGACACAAATAAACGTGTCAATCAGCCAAAGGGAACAGAGAATTCAAAACTAAACTCTGGCATATATGGTATACTAATATTCAACAAGGAAGTCAAGAGTATCCAATGAGGAAAGTATACTCTTTTCAACAACCAGGAAAACTAGAGAAACACATGCAAAACAATGACATTGACTCCTATCCCACGATACCCAGAGAAATTAGCTCAAAATGGATCAAAGACTTAAACATAAGATCTGATACCATGAAACCCCTAGAAGGAAATGTAGGGAAGAACCTTAGATACTGATCTTGGGTATAAATTCTGGAGCATGAGGCCAAACTACAGCATGGACAAACTACAAAGGAAAAAATCAACAAACGGGACATCAAACTCAAAACCTTTTGCGCCTCAAAAGAAACACTTATCAAAATGAAAAAATTTAAAAAAAACCTACATGATGGGAGAAAAATTCTGCAAAGCATGTATCAGATAAGGGGTTAATATTAAACATATATAAAGAACTTATTCAATCTGATAACAAAAAAAAAACACTCCAATTTTAAAATGAACAGAAGAACTAGATGTTTTTCTGAAAAGACATACAGATGGCCAATAGGCACATGGAAAGACACTCAACATCACCAATCATCAAGAAATACGAATCAAAACCACAATGAGACATCACTTCCCACCTATTAGAACGGTTATCAGTAAGAATACAAGAGACAACACATACTGGAAAGGATGTGGTGAAAAGGGAAGCTTTATATATTGTTGGTGGGAATGTAAATTGGTCCAACCAATTGGTCCACTGTGCAAAATAATATGGAGGTTGCTCAAAAAATTAAAAATAGACCTAACATATGGTCCAGCAATTCCACTTCTGAGTATATACCCAAAGAAAATGAAAACTTAATTTCAAAGAGATATATGCACTCTGTATTTATCACAGTATTATTTACAATACCAAAGATATAGAAACACCCAAAACATCCATCAATGGATTAATAGATAAAAAAGATGTGCTACACACACACAATGGAATGTTTTTCAGCCAAGAAAACGGAAGTGATCCTCCCATTTTCAACATGTACAAACCTTGAGCACATTATGCTAATGAGATAAGTCAAACAGAGAAAAGAAGAATTGTGTGATATCACACATATGTGGAATCTAAAAAATTTAAATCTGTGAAAAAAAGAGTAAAATACTCATTACCAGAGGTTGTGGAAACAAAGGAATAAGAGTGATGGTATTTAAGGTACAAACTTGTAACAGATAATAAATAAGCCATAGAAATCTACTGCACAATATAATGAATATAGGCAATACTACTTTACTATACTGCTAAGCCACTTTAGTCGTGTCCGACTCTGTGCGACCCCATAGACAGCAGCCCACCAGGCTCCGCCGTCCCTGGGATTCTCCAGGCAAGAACACTGGAGTGGGTTGCCATTTCCTTCTCCAATGCAGGAAAGTGAAAAGTGAAACTGAAGTCGCTCAGTCGCGTCCAACTCTTAGTGACCCCATGGACTGCAGCCCACCAGGCTCCTCCATCCATGGAATTTTCCAGGCAAGAGTACTGGAGTGGGGTGCCATTGCCTTCTCTGACTTTACTATAGTGAAACGCAAAGGAGAAAAGGAAAGATATATCCATCTGGATGCAGAGTTCCAGAGATTAGCAAGGAGAAATAAGAAAGTCTTCCTAAGTGATCAATGCAAAGAAACAGAGAAAAAATATAATGGGAAAGACTAGCCATCTCTTCAAGAAAATTAGAGATACCAAGGGGACATTTCAAGCAAAGATGGGTGCAATAAGAGACAGAAATGGTATCAACCTAACAGAAGCAGAAGATATTAAGAAGAGGTGGCAACAATACACAGAAGAACTACACAAAAAAATATCTTAGTGAGCCAGGTAACCACGATGATGTAATCACTCACGTACAGCCAGACATCCTAGAGTGTGAAAACAAGTGGGCCTTAGGAAGCATCATTACGAACAAAGCTAGTGCAGGTGATGGAATTCCAGCTGAGTTTTTTCAAATCCTAAAAGATGATGGTGTGAAAGTGCTGTACTCAATATGCCAGCAAATTTGGAAAACAGCTGTGGCCACAGGACTAGAAAGGTCAGTTTTATATCCAATCCCAAAGAAAGGCATGGAGAAGGGAATGGAAACCCACTCCAGTATTCTCACCTGGAAAATCCCATGCACAGAGGAGCCTGGCAGGCTACAGCCTATGGGGTCGCAGAGCTGGACACCATTGAGTGACTAAGCACACAAGAAAGGCAATGCCAAAGAATGTTCAAACTACCACACAATTGCACTCATCTCACACGCTTGCAAAGTAATACTCAAAATTCTCCAGGATACACTTCAACAGTACATGCACCGAGAACTTTCAGATGTTCAAGCTGGATTTAGAAAAGGCAGCGGAACCAGAGATCAAATTGCCAACATCTGTTGGATCATAGAAAAAGCAAGAGAGTTCCAGAAAAACATCTACTTCTGCTTCACTGACAGCACTAAAGATGCTTCAGCTTCACTGACTACACTTTAACTGTGTGGATCACAACAAATTGGAAAATTCTTCAAGAGATGGGAATACCAGACCACCTTACCTGCCTCCTGAGAAACCTGTATGCAGATCAAGAAGCAACAGTTAGAACTGGACATGGAACAACAGACTGGTTCCAAATTGGGAAAGGAGTACATCAAGGTTGTATATTGTCACCTTGCTTATTTAACTTACATGCAGAGTACATCATGCGAAATGCCAGGCTGGATGAAGCACAAGCTGGAATCAAGATTGCCGGGACAAATATCAAAAACCTCAGACATGCAGATGACACCACCCTTATGGCAGAGAGCAAAGAGAAACTAAAAGTGCCCCCTGATGAAGGTGAAAGAGGAAAGTGAAAAAGCTGGCTTAAAACTCAACATTCAAAAAACTAAGATCATGGCATCTGATCCCATTACTTCATGGCAAATAGATGGGGAAACAATGGAAACAGTGACAGACTTTATTATCTTGGGCTCCAAAATCACCGCAGATGGTGACTGCAACCATGAAATTAAAAAACGCTTGCTCTTTGGAAGAAAAGCTATGACCAACCTAGATACATGTTGAAAAGCAAAGACATTACTTTGCTGATAAAGGTCCATATAGTCAAAGCTATGGTTTTTCCAGTAGTCAAGTATGGGTGTGAGAACTGGACCATAAAGAAAGCTGAACACCAAAGAACTTATGCTTTTGAACCGTGGTGTTGGAGAAGACTCTTGAGAGTGCCCTGGACTGCAAAGAGATCAAACCAGTCAATCCTAACGGAAACTGTCCTGAATATTCGTTGGAAGGACTGATGCTGAAGCTGAAGCTCTTATACTTTGGCCACCTGATTTGAAGAGCTGAATCATTAGAAAAGACCCTGATGCTGGGAAAGACTGAAGGCAGGAGGAGAAGGGGACGACAGAGGATGAGATGGTTGGCTGGCATCACCAACTCGATGGATATGAGTTCAAGCAATCTCCGGGAGATGGTGATGGACAGGGAAGCCTGGCGTGCTTCAGTCTATGGGGTCACAAATAGTCGGACATGACTGAGCAATTGAACAACAACAAATGTACTATACTTATGCGAGTGTGTGTGTGTGTGTGTGTGTGTGTGTGTGTGTGTGTGTGTACATGCTCAGTCACATCCAACTCTTTGAGACCCCATGAACTGTAGCCTGCAAGGCTCCTCTGTCCATAGGATTCTCCAGGCAAGGATACTGGAGTGGATGGCCGTTTCTTCTCCAAGGGATCTTCCTGACCCAGGGATTGAACTTGTATCTCTTTTGTCTCTTGCATTGGCAGGCAAACCCCAACTGGGAATCCCTATAATTATGTAATGTAGTAAACATCACCACATCAGCAATCAGATAACAATACATAAACATATATAAATATATCACAGTAACACACTATACAACCTAAACTTATAATATTTTACTTCAAATTTATTCAATAAAAAAAACGCTCAGAAATAAATTTCCTCAATATGGTAAAGCACATCTATTTTAAAAAAAGCTTATATCTAATATCATATTTAATGTTAAAAGTTAGAAAACTTTCTCCCTAAAAGTAAGAACAAAGGAAAGAAAGCCACTCTCAGAACTTCTAATAAAAACTATAATTCAGAAAAGTCCACTGCAATTTTTATACTAGTGATATAATTGCTAAGTAAAATTTTTAAACTATCAAAATAAGCAATCTATAGAAAAAATAAATAAAGAAGATCTGAATAAGTTAAGAGATACACAAGGTGCACAGACTGGCATAACTAATATTGGTAAGAAGGTAATTCCCCTCAAATTGATATATGAATACAACACAGTTCAAATCAAAGTCTCTACAATTATATGCCAGTTCTTTAACTTACATGGAAACAAACTGGTCCTAGAAGAGTAAAAGTATCTTGAAAAAGAAGACCAAAGTTTATTGATTTACACAAAATGTTTTTAAGACTTACTGTAAAAGTACGTTAGTTAAGACTGTGGAATTGGCGTAAGGACAGACAAATACACAGAAAAGTATTAAGGGAAAGACACATACATACAGTTGTTTATTATCATAGGAACAGGTGTTAACTGTTCTCTAAATGTTTGGTGAATTCACCTGTGAAGGAAGCCATTGATTCTGGATTTTTTGTTGTTAATTTTATTACTATTATTACTGATTCAAGTCATTACTGGCAATTTGTTCATCTTTTCTATTTCTCCCTGATTCAGTATTAGGAGAGTACACATTTCCAAGAATTGTACATTTCTTCCATTTTGACCATTTTACTGGCACATAGTTATCTGAAATAATCTCTTATGATCCTTTGAATTTATGTGGTGTTGGCTGTAGCTTCTCCTTTTACATTTCTGATTTTACTGATTTGGGCTCTCTCTTTTTCTTGATGAGTCTAGATAAGGGTTTATCAGTTTCCTTCATCCTCTTCAAAGAATCACCTCTTAGTTTCATTAATCTTTTTAATTTTTTAGCCTCTATTTCAATTACTTATACTCTGATCTTTATTATTTCTCTTCTTCTACTAACTTTGGGTTTTATTTCTTCTGTTTTTAGTTCCTTTAGGTGTAAAATCAGGTTGCTTGATATTTTTCTTATTTCATAAGGCAAGTTTGTATCATTAAAAAATTCCCTCAGAAATGCTTTTTCTTTGCCCCATGGATTTGGGATTATTGTGTTTTGTTTTCATTTGTCTACAGGTATTTTTAAATTTTCTATTTAATTTCTTCCATGATCCATTAGTTGTTTAGCAGTATATTGTTTAGCCTCAACATGTTTCTATTTTTTGTACTTTTTTCTTGTAGTTTATTTCTAGTCTCATAGCATTCTAGTCAGAAAAGATGCTGGATATGATTTCAATTTTCTTAAATTTACTGAGACTTGTTTTGTGGCCTACCCTGGAGAATGTTACAAGGCAGCTGAAACAGTGTATTCTGTTGCTTTGATGTGGAATATTCTGCATTTATATCTATAAATTCCATCTGGTCTGATGTGTCGCTTAAGACCAGTCCTTCCTTAATGATTTTATGTCTGAATGATCTAAAGATGTAAGTGAGGTGTTAAAGTCCCTTACTAATATTGTGTTTACTGTCAGTGTCTCCTCTTACACCTGATATTTGCTTTATGTAACTAGGTATACCTATGTTAGTCGTTCTTGTTTAGTAGCCAAGCCATGGCCGATTCTTTTGTGACCTGCATCTCTTGCACTGGCAGGCAGATTCTTTACCACTGAACCACTTGTCCTATGTTGGATGCATATACATTTACAAACATTTCATCTTCTTGGATTGATCCCTTAATCATTATATAACATCCTTTGTCTAACAGTCTTTGTTTTGAAGTCTGTTTTATCTTATATAATTAAGTATTGCCACCTCAGCTTTCTTTTGATTTCCATTTGCATGGAATACCTTTTCTGATTCCCTCACTTTCAGTCTGTGTGTGTCTTTGCAACTGACCATGGGCAGATCTGAAGTGAGTCTCTTGGAAGCAGTATACGTACATATATAGGTCCTATTTTTTATCCATTCAGTCATTCTGTTTCTTTTGATTGCAGCATTTAGTACAATTACATTTACAGTAATTATTGATAGATATGTACTTATTGCCATTTTGTTAAATGCAGGATACTAAAGCAATAGGAGTCTGTTGCATTTCTATACACTAATAATAAGTTAACAAAAAAATATAAAAACAATCCCATTTAGAATCACATCAAAAAGAATAAAATATCTAAGAATAAATCTAAGGAGGTAAAACACCCATACTTGGAAAACTATAAGACACAGATGAAAGAAACTGAAGATGATAAAAGCAAATGTAAAGTTATACAGTGCTCATGGACTGGCAGAATTAATATTGCTAAAAAGGCCATAGTACTCAAAGCAAAATACAGATTCAATGCAATTCTATCAAACTATTAATGGCATTTTTCACAGAACTAAAACAAATAATTCTAAAATTTGTATGGAAACATAAGACTCCAAACAGCCAAAGCAATCTGAAGAAATAAGAAAATAGCTGGAAATACCATACTCCTCAGTTTCAAACTATAGTACAAAGAGACAACAACAAAAAATATGATACTGGCACAAAACAGATATACAAATCAATGGAACAGAACAGAGAGCCTAAAAATAAACCCATGCACTTATGATCAATTAATTTTCAACAAAGCAGGCAAGAATATACGATAGAGAAAAGACAATCTCTTTAATAAGCAGTGCTGGGAAATCTGGACAGCTACATTTAAGGAATAAAACTGAAACATTTTTTCACACCATACATTAAAATAAACTCAAAATAGATTAAAAACATAAATGTAAGACCAGAAACCATAAAACTCCAAGAAGAAAACTTAGGCAGAATAATCTGACATTAACTGCAACAACCTTTTGGATCTGTCTCTTAAGGCAAAGAAAACAAAAATAAACAAATGAGCTCTAATTAAACTTAAAAGCACAGGAAACTATTGGTTAAAGAAAAAAAACAACCTACTGAATGTGAGAAAATGTTTGCAAATAATATGGTTGATAAGGGGTTAATATTGAAACTACATAAACAGCTCATACAACTCAGTATCAAAAAACCAACCTCAGTATCAAAAAAGTGAAAATGAAAGTCATGTCCGACGTTTTGCAACCCATGGACTCTACAGTCCATGGAATTCTCCAGGCCAGAATACTGGAGAGGGCAGCCTTTCCCTTCTCCAGGGGATCTTCCCAACCCAAGGATCAAACCAAGGTCTCCCACATTGCAGGCAGATTCTTTTACCAGCTGAACCATCCGGGAAACCCAAGAATACTGGAGTGGGTAGCCTATCCCTTCTCCAGCGGATCTTCCCAACTCATGAATTGAACCGGGGTCTCCTGCATTGCAGGCAGATTCTTTACCAACTGAGCTATCAGGGAAGCCCTAGTATCAAAAAAAACCAACCTGATTTAAAAATAAGCAGGAGACTTGAATACACATTTTTCTAAAGACATGCCAATAGGTACATGAAAAGATGGCAACATCACTAAACATTAGGGAAATGCAAATCAAAACCATGATTGAGAGATCATCTCACATGTGTCAGAATTACTATCATCAAAAAGACCACAATTAACAAATTGTGCTGGTGAGCATTTGGAGAAAAGAACCACTGTACACTATGTTTTCCACTACAGAAAACAGTATGGAGATTCCTCAGAAAAACAAAATTAAACTACCATCAGTCTGTCAGTCACTTCAGTCGCTCAGTCATGTCCGACTCTTTGCGACCCCATGAATCACAGCACGCCAGGCCTCCCTGTCTATCACCAACTCCCAGAGTTCACTCAAACTCATGTCCATCGAGTCGGTGATGCCATCCAACCATCTCATCCTCTGTCGTCCCCTTCTCCTCCTGCCCCCAGTCTCTCCCAGCATCAGGGTCTTTTCCAATGAGTCAACTCTTCACATGAGGTGGCCAAAGTATTGGAGTTTCAGCTTCAACATCAATCCTTCCAATGAACACCCAGGACTGATCTCCTTTAGGATGGACTGGTTGGATCTCCTTGCAGTCCAAGGGACTCTCAAGACTCTTTTCCAACACCACAGTTCAAAAGCATCAATTCTTTGGCTCTCAGCTTTCTTCACAGTCCAACTCTCACATCCATACATGCCCACTGGAAAAACCATAGCCTATGATCCAGCAATTCCATTCCTGAATATATATCCAAAGAAAACAACACTAATTTAAAATTATACATACACCCCAATGTTCATAGAAGCATTATTTATAATTGCCAAGACACAGAAGCAACATAAGTGTCTGTCAACAGGCGAATGCATAAAGAAGATGTGGTGTATGTGCATATATATATGTATGTATGTGTGTATATATATACACACATACACATACATATACATATATGTATATATGTATATACACTGTATCTATATACACACATGTGTGTGTGTGTGTATATATATATATATATATATTATTCAGGCATTAAAAAAGAATGAAATTTTGCCATTTAAACTACATGAATGGAACCAGAGAGTATTATGAAACTACATGAATGGAACCAGAGAGTATTATGTTTAATGAAGTAAGTCAAACAAAGACAAAGAAAAACACTCTATGTTATCATTTATATGTGGAATATAAATTTAAAAATGCATGAATATGACAAAACAGAAATAGACCCTCAGAGATAAAGGCCAAACTAGTGGTTATCAGTGGGAAGAGGGAAGAGGGTGATATGGGGGAATCAGAATCACCCACTGTTCAGATTGTAACATTAATAGTTGTCCCTCCATTGTGAGGCAATACCCTAAAGGATACTTTATGGTCTACTCCCATACTAATCTTCAGTAAGACACTTATCAAATGTCCAGAGGTTAAGCACAGATTTGAAAATACTGTACATATTTAGTCTGGAACCAAAAGCTCATTCTAGACTTCCTTTTCCTACCAGCAATAATTTTAGGGGAATAGTCTTAACATTTGTCCAAAACTCTTCAACCTATTAAATCTAGATAGCATATTCTTGTATGCATTTTAACTTTATTTCATTATTGCTGATATTTTGCATGGCACCCAGTCATATTTGAGGTATACAGCATTTATTACAAAGGATGAACAGAAACAATAAGTTTATCAATTTTCAAATTATTAGACTTACTTCCTCAGAACCACAGTCACAGGCTTCATTTCCCTCCACTCTGCCATTGCCACAGATTTCTGTTGGATTATTCTGCATTTGTGGCTTATTCTGAAGACACTGGGCCCCCACGTTTGAAATGAAATGTTCAAAGTCTCTCAAACTGCAATCGCTAAAAGTCTTCATACCACTGGATTGCCTAAAAATGGATCCATATAATGTTAATGGCATTATTCTTCTGAAAACACAATTCTATATTATACAAGTCAATTTCAAAATGCTAAATTCAAGAGGTAATGCTAAGTGTTCATAACAAATGCTTAGAGGCCAGTCATTCCTCAGGAGGACATGTGATTTCATTCACTGAACACATATTCTCTTAAAACAAAATCAAGTTCAACAGGAAAAACTAAACAACCCAATTAGAAAATGGGCATAGGATTTGGATACACATTTCTGAAAGAAGACACATATAAACGAACAACGGGTACATGAAAAGGTCATCAACATCACTAATCATCAAGGAAGTCCAAATCAAAAGAAAAAACAATGAGCTATCACCTCATACCTGTTAAGATAGCTATGATTCTCTTTTTAACTTATTTCTTTAACTGGAGGAAAATTTCTTTACAACGTTGTGTTGGTTTCTGCCATACAACAACACGAATCATCTATAATTATATGTATGTACCCTCCCTCTTGATTCCTTTAAAAATAGATGAACATTGTTGGCAAGGACACGGAGAAACTGGAAACACAGTACATTGTTCATGGAAATGTAAATCCAGTCTCTGCTGAAGACAGTAAAGAGGTTTCTCAAAAAATTAAAAATAGAATACCATATGATCCAGCAATCCTGCTTCTAGGTATACATCCAAAACTATTGAAATTAGAATATGTAAGTGATATCTGTACTCCTATGTTTATTGCAGCAATATTTACAATAGTAAAGATATGGCAGCAACCTAAATGTCATTGAAAGATGAATGGATGAGCAAAATGTGGTACGTACTTGCAATGGAATATAACTTGCAACGGAATATTATTCAATCTTTAAAAAAAGAAGCAAGTTCTGCCATATGCAACAACAGTACAAAATCTCAAGGTCATTATGCTAAGTGAAATAAGCTAGTCACAGAGTATGAAATACTTCATGATTTCATTTATATGAGATATTTAGAAGATTCACACCCACAGATGTAGAGTTGCCAAGAGGCTAGGAGGAGGGGGAAATGGGTATAAAGTTTCAGTTATACAAGATGGATAAATTTTAGTGATCTGCTGTTCAACATAGTAACCACATCTAAGTAATAACTTTAAAATTGGTTAAGAGAACTCCTGTTGAATATTTCCACTATATATATATTAAGAATACACTAGGGTTTCCCTGTTGGTCCACTGGTTAAGAATCTGCCTGCCAGTGCAGGAGACATGGGTCCAATCACTGGTCCAGAAAGATCCCACATGCCTTGGGGCAACTAAGCCCTGCCACCACAGCTTCTGAGTCTGCACTTGGGAGCCCTTGAGACACAACTGCTGAGGCTACATGCAGCAACTGCTGCTGCTGCTGCTGCTAAGTCGCTTCAGTTGTGTCCAACTCTGTGCGACCTCTAGATGGCAGCCCACCAGGCTCCACCGTCCATGGGATTCTCTAGGTAAGAACACTGGAGTGGGTTGCCATTTCCTTCTCCAATGCATGAAAGTGAAAAGTCAAAGTGAAGTTGCTCAGTTGTGCCCGACTCTTAGTGACCCCATGAACTGCAGCCCACCAGGCTCCTCCGTCCATGGGATTTTCCAGGCAAGAGTACTGGAGTGGGGTGCCATTGCCTTCTCCCATGCAGCAACTGCTGAAGACCAAATACCCAAGAGCCCATGCCCCACAACCAGAGAAGCCACCACAGCGTGAAGCCCGGGCACCACAACTAGAGAGTAGCCTCCACTGCCCACAACTAGAGAAAGCCCACACCCGGCAACAAAGACCCAGGGCAGCCAAAAATACACACATACAAAAAAAAGAAACAAAGAAAAGAACCGAGTAATTTTGGAGAATGACAAGATGGCTTCCAAATGACTTCCAACGAATAGGAAGACTCTAAGCTAACTTCCTCCCATGCGCACATCAAATCTACAATTTACAGAGCAACTACTGATGAGAAAGATTAGAAGAACAGCAGAAAAGATCTTTTACAACTAAAGATATGAAGAAGGAACCATAAGTAGATGAGTGGGAGGGGTGGAGACATGGTAAAGTCAAGACTCATACTCCTGGATAGGTGACCCACCAGTAAGTTCAGCTCTAGCTTCCTCAAGAGCAGCCTCCCCCACTAGTCAGCTCTGCCCTCACCACCAGCCTCCCCAACAAGGACATATCACTAACCTTGGTATCTCCTGAACTCTGACCCCACCAACCAGTGGGTAAACATCAACCTCAGTACCACCAGAGCCCCAGAGCCTGCCATTTCAGGACCCAGCTGATCCACCAGCAGGCAAGCAACAGCCCCAGGAGTCTCTGAGCTCCAGACCTACACATGAGCAGATTAACAGTATTTTTGAGACACCCTGGGCCCCTTATTTGGCCAACCTGGGATTCAGCCCTGCTCACTAGCAGGCTGTCAACAGCTTTGGGACACACTGGACTGTGCAGTAAGCCATTTCAGGAACTGGTACCACCCACCAGCAGACAGATACTAGGTCCATGCAGGACCCCTGGCCCCACAGCCACCCATCTCAATCCCAGTTCCAGCAACCACTGAGCAATGAGGTTCCACAGCCAGCCTCCTTGTGACACAGCTCCACCCACCAGTGGCTGGTGGCATCTGAACAAGGCAGAGATTAGCAATCAATTGAAGAGGGGCCAACCCAGCCAAGTCTACCAGACAACCCACAGTAGTTAGTCCACAGCAATAGAAGGATACTCATAGCCCTCTCAGGGAGAACCACTAGAGCATATAGCGCTGGTGACCAGAGAGGAATGTGCTGCTGGGAGTCCTTACTCCCTTCACTTCTGAATTCATCTGTTGTACAGACTATGTTAAAAGTTACCTACTTTTAAAAAGCAAATATAAATTAAGTCATCAAAATAATGTATTAGGAAGATCACTGAAATAATGAAGTTTGTACAAATATATTTTAATGTTCTTTTGCTACTTGGTTTAAATTAATTCCAATATAATAACTGTCTTCTATATGAGATCAACATGAAGTAGAGAAAATAACAAAGATTTGAGTTAGATAAACTTGTTGACTAGTACCAATCTTGAGACTTAATGAGATTTTAAGCAAAGTGATTAAACTCTCTGTTTTCTTATCTCCAAATAGGGGTAATATCCATCCACCTCACAGGCTTGTTATGAGGATTAAATATTAATAAGTGTCTAATTAAACTTTCTGGCTTATAGTAAGTGACCAATAAATCATTGATGAGATTACTGACATCAGCCACAGTTGTCCACTTATAACCTGTGTATCTGATGTAGAGTCATTTAGGCTCTGTGTACTCAAAGGCATTTTAAAAAAACACATGGAGGACAGCGGACGGCGGCCAGGACACTAGCGTGAGGCAGCCAGAGCCAAGTAACCCGGCAGTTCCTTTTGCTATGGACCTGTTGCCGTGCACAGTGGTGGCTGGAGGCTTTGCAGGTGAGAAAATGGCATTTGTGAAGAGTGGATGGTTGCTGTGACAGAGTACCATTTTGAAGCACTGGAAGAACTGGTTTGACCTGTGGTCAGATGGTCACCTGATCTATTATGGTGACCAAACTCGGCAGAGTGTAGAAGACGAGGTCCACGTGGCAGTGGACTGCATCAACATCTGCGTGGGATATGAATGTCGGGATATTCAGCCACCAGATGGGAAGCCGAAAGACTGTATGCTGCAGATTGTTTGCCGAGATGGGAAAACCATCAGTCTTGGTGCAGAAAGCACAGATGATTGTTTGGACTGGAAGTTTACACTCCAGGATTATATTGGCTTATGTTGGCTCAGAAGTCATGTATGATGAAGACAGCTGTGGCTCCCTCCCCACCTTCTTACACAGACTATGCTGCACCAACCCTTGAGCAGGCACATGGCTATGGTCCAAACAGTGGCGCATACCCACAAGGAACTCAAGTTCTCTATGCTGCAAATGGACAGGCTTATGCTGTACCCTATCAGTACCCATATGCAGGACTTTATGGACAGCAGCCTGCCAACCAAGTCATCATTCGTGAGTGGTATCAAAACAATGACAGTGACTTGGCGCTGGGCATGCTGGCTGGAGCAGCCACAGTCATGGCCTTAGGGTCTCTGTTCTGGGTCTTGTAGAGTCCTTGGAACCTAGACGTGCATAGCTTCTGATATCCCTGTGTACAATAATATAATTTGCAGGGCATTTCTGTTTGTTATAAATGCTTTTAATAATAGGTTTAATAGTTCATTTGAAAGTAGTGACAAAATACTTATAAGGATATAGAAGTACTGCAGAGAAAGATTTGGACTGCTGTTTAGCTTAACTGCGGACTATATGAGGCCATTGGCTCATTCGAGGAGTTTCCTTATAAAACTCTCTCAATACTTTATTTGAACACACTTGTTTTGAAAAGCCATTTTCTTTTTAGAGTTAGGCCTTAGTTCTTAAGGGATAATTTATTTTAGTGTTTTGCTGGTAACATGGTGATGATGTAGGACTGAGTGAATGACTGTGGCAAGAAAAACTGCAGTTTTTTGGTTTAATGTCAGACTTTGAAACCTCAGACCAGAACTGGCTGCATGTTACTTCAGGAGTTATAGGCTGGAACCTTTCTTAGGCAGCAGTGTGATATCCCACAGCCTCTGGGGCTCCAGCAAAGCAAACTGCTCAGGATGATGTGTGGGATGGCAGTTCCCCCCTTGAAAACGGTGCTTTTTCATTTTATTCTTATTTGTTTTTGGTTGCAATACTTAGAAAGCATCCCAAAAAAGGAGTAGACTTGAGTGTCAACATTTTAGGGCTTTATCATTTAAAACTTGAAGAAGGCACAACTCCAAAAAAGTGTGTGGAGGTAGATTTATTTTATTCAGAGGCATCATGCTTTTAGTGTTTGCTTTGAGCATTCTTTATTGCCACTTCAGCCTACTTATAGCTTATTTTTCTACTTGTTGATAAAGTAATATTAAGAGAATGGTGAGGAAAGTGAAATTAGAGCCATAGTTGCAGTGTTCCTGTTTCAGGGGGTTGGGCTGCACTGAGGACGTGTTTTATTATGTCCTTCTGAAGGCTGTTGATGAGCTCATCTCCTGTCCTGTGTAGGACTGGGCACTGTTGCTGTCCCTGAGCTGTGTTGCATGGTGGGGGAAACTCAGGTTATAGATGGGAATTTCGGCCTAGAGACATGAATGACCTGCTCAAGATACCTCTCTACCTACTTGACTAGGACACCAGCCTTGCTTTTATTTCTGACTTTAGTGAACCACTTAATTTTGAGCCCCAACTTATATGTGAAGCTCTGAAAAACTGAGGGTCCTGCATTTCTGTTATTTCTTATTTCTTTATCTATATAAATTTTAAAACTTCACTTATTCCAGCTTTCTGTCCTGCATGTTTTAAAAAATGTACATTTACAAAGGCACAATGAAGGTCTCTGTCCCTATACTCCATGTGGCCATGTTTCCATAAAATACACTCCTAGAAGGCAATGGCACCCCACTCCAGTACTTTTGCCTGGAAAATCCCATGGACGAAGGAGCCTGGTAGGCTGTAGTCCATGGGGTCACTAGAGTCGGACACGACTGAGCGACTTCACTTTCACTTTTCGCTTTCACGCATTGGAGAAGGAAATGGAAACCCACTCCAGTGTTCTTACTTGGAGAATCCCAGTGACAGGGAAGCCTGGTGGGCTGCCGTCTATGGGGTCGCACAGAGTCGGACATGACTGACGCGACTTAGCAGCAGCAGCAGCAGTAGCACAAACTGTGTTTATATTTTATGTGGCCAGTTACCGACACAGTTTTTTGTTTCACTTATCAGTCCACTCCACCTCTGAGGCAGACTTAAATAGATCTATCTCTGTATGGAAACTAGATGCCAAATGAGCATTGTGGTGACCACAGGTCTGTTTCCCAGCCAGTTCCACTGTACCTGTTGACGCTGGAGAGTCTGCTTCCAGCTGAAAAGAAGTATACTTGGCTGTCATCTCTTTTGATGTGTCATGTGGTGGAAAGTTGCCAGATGTTATGTGTGACAACACTGGTTTTGATAGTTAAAAATGTTACTAATTTTACATCATATGTAATAAGAATAGCTTTGTTCAGATGGTAATCATTATTCAAGCTGTATCCTTTACAAATAAAATACTAAACTCAGTTTTTAATGTTGCACTAGAGTGTTAATTTTGAACTAGGAATTACTGGAACCACAGATACTGAGTTATGTCACTGAAATGTCCTTGAAGCAGATGGTCTCCCTGTGCTCCCCTGGCTTTCCCCTGACAGACTAGGGGGAGCTGTGGACTGAAGTCCTGACATACACGTGATCCCCCATCTCCAGTCCCTGTCCCTAGCTGGGCAAGCCACGGTGGGCAACTGTAGTTGAGTCTGGAAGTTCACGGTCCCTAGTGACTTGATCCTGAGAGGAAATGCATGCTCAGCATAAAAATGGGCTGAGATGCTTCATTTCCTTGGCCCCAATTCTCATATATGCCAATCTTTTGGTCGCCTTGCTTAGGTAGTCCTAAATCAAGAAGTTAGGTGAGTTGGAAGGAAATTGTTCACTTTAATTAAAGCAAAGTGCTTAGTCAGCATTTTACTTCCACGTGCACTTTTAAATAACTGGCCATTGATATTGAACACAGGCCAGTCTGCTTGTTTCTTAGCTCTGTTCGTTTAATTTCTTGAGTTAACTTCAGGGTTAGATTTAAAGAAAAGGGAGAGGTGAGCCACTGTGTTTCAGATCAACATTCATGAAATGGGCCTGACTGGGATGCAAGATCTAGATCATGGGAGAAGTTCCTGCCATTGATACAGAATTACCCACGTTTGTTTTTCTACATTAATTGTGATTTGGTGCGATCTTTTTCTCCTTCCCAAGTTTACAGACACCAGCATAGAATGCAGTTCCATTTTTTCCCCTAGGGTTGATCTTTTCTTTTTTCTTCCAATTGCTTGCCTGTCTCTAGTATTCTGTGGTGTCTTCAGAACCAGTTTTTCCCTGTATATGCAAATTGTATGTTTATAAGTGAAAATGTTAATACATTAAATGATTGTTAACCTTAAAGCATAGAAAAATTTAAAAATACATGGAAAAAGACAACTGGAAATAATAATATTTGCTTTACTTACACGGTTTCTTTGAAAATTACATAAAATAATATATGAGAAGTACTGTGGAAATGCAAAAGATACATCTATATACATTTATAGATAGATCTTATATATTCATTTATATACCTTACATATAGATGCAAATAAAATTGTTAAATTTCGTAAAAATTAAGATAACACTTGCCCTACACACATCAAAAAAGTTTCCTTAAGAAAATGGAGAATACGTATGAAAGCATTTGAGATATCATAAAGCAGTATATAAATACAAAGGTTTATTATTAACACAGATTCTAAAGCCAGAATGACTGGGTTCAAAACTGTGGACTGCCACAACCAACTATCTGACCACAGATAGTTATCCTTTTTATAATTCAGTTTCTCATCCGTAAAGGTGAGAATATTAGGACCTGCCCTAAGGAGATGCTGTGAAAACCAAACGACACAACATATGTAAAGTGTTTGAAGTAGCCTCTAGCACACAGCAAGTACAATGTAAATATTTGTTATTTTTATTATCATTAATACCAGACTCTGGTGAGCTACACAAAGCATCTTGTCATAAGCATACTTGAAAATAGTTGGCCAAATGGACAACAGGCCCAAGATGGCAATGCTCATATTGTTTATACAGTTATATAAATCTTATATTTGATTCAATAAATAGTATTATAATTTATACATTGAAATTTAATAAAATTAAATACTTTATACATATAAATATTATTTTTACATATAACACACGTAGAACTAGTTTATAATGTAATATGTCTGTATATAAAAATATGTATGTATTTGAGCCATTTTTAGAATGTAAGAACTAGCCTTATGTGGTGCTTAGAACGATAAAAAGAGTATGTTTTCGAAAAGTAATGGCTTGTTTTCACCTTTGACTGTTGGTTGTTCTTCAGTTATGAATAGGTCATACTTAGCACAGACCCTTTTTACAAATGAAAAACTTTAGAATACTAATGACAGCTGCTATAGTCCTTGTATGATATACCATGTAAGGAACACTGGCAAATTTATAAATCCCTGTAACTAATCCATCACATACTTGTGAAAATTTACAATTTAAAAAACACTTTCCTATTTTATTTTCTCATTTCATTCTTATATCACGCTGGAAAACAAAACAATAGGCATAATCGTTTCCATTTTAAAGATGAGAAAAATAAATCTAAGCAAGGTCTAGTCATTTATCCAAAGTCACACAAATGTTATGTAATTTAGATTGAAGTTTCCCCAGAATATTAATATACTCTAAAAGCAAAGGTCACTTGTTTTGAGCTACAGCATATTTTTAAAGATCCTAATTGATTTCATAAAATACACAGTCTATGGGAAATTCCTTTGGTAATGTATCTTGCAGACTGGATTTGTTATTTTGTTCTTAATACTAACCTTCCCCCAAACTACTCTTAGGCTTAAAATTTCATATTTTGATTTTGTGATACTTGGTCCATTTATATAGTTAATTTGCACTATAAGCAAATACTAAAAATTTTCACTTGAATTATTTAAACAAATTATTGATAAATTCAACAAGTAAAATTTATTTTTGGAAAAACTTACACGGCTTTTGTACTCATTATGCAGATGGCTCCTGAACATCGACATTTCTTTGGGTCATCGTATGATATTCCCAGACTGAGTCCCAGCATCTGGGTGACAATAACTGAAACTGCCTCCAAAGTCATCTCCTTGGGATACTACATCAACAACAAAGAAAATTCAAATAAAAGACACTTCACTGAAGGGTGGTAAAAAATAGTATTTTTCTAATTAAAATCATTTTATTGTTTTATCAAATACTTAAGAATATGGAAATACAGTTCCTTAGACAACTAAGAACCTGAAGTTCTTCTTATAAAATTTTATTGAGATATACGCGTATGAACCTATGTCTAGTTTTGCCATTATTTAACAATTGAATGCCTAAGATAACCCTTAAATAATTGTCATAACTACATAAATGTGCTATTTTTACATCAGATTTTTGGCTATATGGACCATGATTTTCCATTTGCCTAATTTAATTTCTTAGACCAGCTATCATGTTCATTCAGGATAGTCCATATGATACTCCACTTCCCAGCTCACAAAGTGGCCACACAATCAAATTACTCAGTTGTAAGTACACTATGTGCTTCCAGCCAATATTCTCAAAGATACAGTAACTAGTATCATGAAAAACCATGGAAAATAGATCCTCAAGAAAGCTTTCTTATGATTAGGCTGTCACAAATATAACAAATGCACAAATATCTTATCTTCCCTAACAAGGAGAAATAGGACAATGGTAATTCACGATATGTAATGATATCATAATTTCTCAAATTATTGCCAAATGTGGCATAAGATAAGGTGCAAGTAGAGGCCAAGATGTGAGGCTCATCAAGGCACTTCACTCTTACAAAAACAAGCTATAATAAATATTGTGGGGTCAACTGGCTTCTTATGGAAGTGCTAGAGGAAGCACATTATGAAACAGAAAGGAAAAACTATAAATGAGCAACTGAGAATGTAAATAGGCAATCATAAAGCCTCTACAGCAGCACAGTAGTGACTCATCATCTCCTCTAGTTATTGATTTGAGGACCAAGCTCAGGGCCTAGTTATAAGTACTATAGGGTTATAGCACCAATTTAATTATCAAACTTCCCAGATTTGATGCAGGAGTCAGAATCTGAAACTTGAAATGGGAACTAGAGTGTCATGGACAAATATCACTGGACTTCTCTTGCCAGTAGAGTAAGCTTCCCTATACACGATGAAAAAGTCCCTACATTTTAAAAATGACACTTTTTAATGACAATACCTCGAACTTTTGTCTCATTACCCTTGCTTATTTCCAGGTCCCTAATCAGAATTAAATTACAACAGGAGTGATATTAACAAGATGACAACATAGGTCTTTCCCAACTTTACTCCCTGTCACAAGAACAACTGCAACTATTTATGGACAAGACACCACTGAGAAAATCCCAGAACATGGAAGTGAGGCTGAAGTAACACCGGCACCAGAGATCAAGACAGATCTCATAAGAAGATTAGCAGGAGCAGTTATACATGAATGCACTACCCCTCCCCAACATTGATGCAGCACAACACTGAGAGGTCTTCCCAGGCTATGGTGCCCAAAGTGGGAAAAGAGTACAGAGTGGACATCTAGATCCCCCAGTACTGGGGGTCACTTCTGGGAGCCCTACTCTGGTCTTGCCCCATGAGGATCACAAAGGATGAGTGGGATTTGACCACTGTAAATCTGATCATGACAGAGAAGATGGGGTAGGGGTGAGGGTTGCAACAATCAATGCTTAGACCTTGGCAAGCCAAATTCCCATCCACAGCAACTGTAGGTCCCAACTGGTAGATCCGCAGAGCCAGGACAGTGGAAGTGTATGACCAGGGAAGTCAATGAGGTGCAGATCTGCCTGATTTGAGTCCTCAAATGAAAAGCCTTGCTATCCCTGGACCCTCTACCCAGTCAGCATAGCTGTTTATAGCCTTGCCTAATGACTGGTATGGAGAAGGCAATGGCACCCCACTCCAGTACTCTTGCCTGGAAAATCCCATGGACGGAGGAGCCTGGTAGGCTGCAGACCATGGGGTCTTGAAGGGTCGGACACGACTGAGCGACTTCACTTTCACTTTTTGCTTTCATGCATTGGAGAAGGAAATGGCAACCCACTCCGGTATTCTTGCCTGGAGAATCCCAGGGACGGGGGAACCTGGTAGGCTGCCGTCTATGGGGTCGCACAGAGTCGAACACGACTGAAGCAACTTAGCAGCAGCAGCAGCAGCAATGACTAGTATAGCCCCTGGCTACCCCTAACCAGAGGAGAAGGCAATGGCAACCCACTCCAGTACTGTTGCCCGGAAAATCCCATGGACTGAGGAGCCTGGTGGGCTACAGTCCATGGGGTCGCTAGGAGTCGGACACGACTGAGCAACTTCACTTTCACTTTTCCTTTTCATGAATTGGAGAAGGAAATGGCAACCCACTCCAGTACTCTTGCCTGGAGAATCCCAGGGACAGAGGAGCCTGGTAGGCTGCCGTCTATGGGGTCGCACAGAGTTGGACACGACTGAAGTGACTTAGCAGCAGCAGCAGCACCCCTAACCAGAAGCCTCATTAAAATACCTGGTAGCTGCATAGTGCAGCAACACTTGAACAGAGAGTATAGCAGGCAGAGTTGATTGTTCACAGGGAAAAGCCAGTGGCACTGTTTGGCCAGGAAACCTGGAGTAACAGATAGCTTGGGTTGACCCCACAAAGAGCTAAGCTGATTCTCCAATTCCACCTGGGCAAGGAAACAAACTCATAGCCCTGCCATTGCTAAATATAGCCTTCAGAAAGCCCAACCAATGAATCTAGCCAGAGCACACAGGAAGCTGTGCCATCTATCCAACAATCCTGCTTACAGTGGCACTTGAACAGAGAGCACAGCTCATGGTTTTCCCCATCTTTAGAACAAAACCCAGTGGTCCCATGTGGCCAAGGAATTAAGGGTACAGTCTGCCTAACGTGTGTCCACAAATAATGAGGCATGCAAGTCATAGGGCCTACTCTGCTGCCTTGTCAGGGCAGGGAAGCTAATTCATTCCGCAGCTAATGCTGAGTAAAGTTCTTTTTCCTTACCTTTTAGGAAGGCTGATCAGTGAATCTGGACAACCACAGAGTATATCCTACTGCCTCATTTGGGCAGGGAACCATGCCAGCAGTCCTATCTGACAGTTAATACCCCTCATCCTTGACTTCAGAGCTTGGACAGTGGCTCTTGCCCCAAAATAGGACCTGTCTGCCCAAGTACATGTCCAAAAACCTCAACTGAACTGGCTAGTGAAGAACTGTCTGCCAAAATAAGCCTGTAAAGTCTGGAAGAGGAGACCAATTACTCAAATGCACAGATACCAAAGTAAGGAATGAAGAAAGTAAGAAAAATCAGGTGAATGTAACACAATAAAATTAAACTAAAAATGCTGCAAATAAATGACCCAAAAGGAAAGGAGATATGTCAGAGAAACAATTCAGGATAAACTTCTTAAAGAATTTTAGTGAACTACAAAAGCAAACAGATAACTAAATGAAATTAGAAAATGGTGAATGAAGAAAATAAGGTCAACGAAGAAATAAAAATTTAAAAAAAGATGTCCTAGGGCTTCAACAGTAGGCTTGAACAAGAAGAATAAAGAATCAGTGATCTAGAATTCAAGAATATTTAAAATTATTCAGTCAGAAGAGCAAAACCTTAAAAAGAATGAAAAAGAGAGAAGAAAGCCTACACGACTATGGGACGAACACACACACACACACACACACTAATATCCATATCTTAGGAACTTGAAAAGGAGAAAAGGAAGGGACAGAAAGTACATTTAAAGCAAAATGGCTGAAAACTTTCCAAGACTGGGAAAGAAATGGATTTCCAAGTGCATAACACACAAAGGATCCTGAATAGGTTGAACCCAAATAGGGCTACATGAGGACACATTACAATTAAATAATTAAAATAAAGAAAAAGAAAGAATTTTGAAAGAAAAAGAAGATATCAGGTTATACACAAGGGAACTCCCGTAAGACTATGAGCATATTTCTCAACAGAAATATTTCAGGTGAGGAGAGAATAGGATTATATATTCAAAATATCAAAAGAAAAAACTGTCAACTAAGAATTCTATGCCCAGCAAAGCTGTGCTTCATAAATGAAGAAGAGATCATGATTCTAAAACAAATAAAAGCTAAAGGAGTTAATCATCACTAGAGATGCCTTACAAGAAATACTAAAGGGAGTGAAGTTGAAGTAAAATAATGCTAATTAACATCATTAAAACATGAGAAAATTAGCATAAATGTCACTGTTAATGGCAGGTGTATAGTCAGAATTAGATACTGTGATAGCATCATGATGGTGCATAATTCACTCTAGTTTAAAAGTGGAAAAACAAATATACTAAAACAATTATAATAAAATACATTATAGGATATATAATATAAAAAGAGATGTAAAAGCACATAAACTATAATTAATAACTAAAAAAGAATAAGACCCTGGAGAAGAAGAGAAGTATAAAGTTTGAAAATGCTACTGAGTGGGAGGAGATGAAGATGACAGAATAGAGGCACCTGGAACTTACCTCCTCCCACAAATACATCAAAAATACATCTACATGCAGAACACATCTCACAGAAAATCTACTGAAAGCAGGCGTAAGATCACATTCAACTAAATCTGCAAGAAGGATTCTTAGATAGTGGAGTACGAGGAAGGGACAAGGGAAAAGAGGAACTGGAACGGGACCTCTGCCCCTAGGCAGGGAGCTGTGAAAGAAGAAAGGTTCCCTTATTCTAGAAATCTCCTTTACCACCTGGGAGGTCTGCTGGGACAGAGAGGGAGCATCAGAGACACAAGGGAGAATGTGGGAGGTGGATTACGCCCCAGCAGGGCACAGAGAGACAGCACAGACTGCCTTTGCATGTCAGCAAGCTTCCCACATGCCTAAATATTCATGAGTGTGAAGTGGCCAAGTTCTGAATCTCAAAGCTTCAATGGACAGTCTGGAGAAAGGACTCAGTTTGGCTATACAGAGATAGCTTGAAGGGCCTGGAGTATAGTCTGGGTCATGACTGGGAATGTGTACAGAATGATGTGGGAGTCCACCATAAGAGTCCCATTGTCAACACACAAAACAAGGGTCACAGGTGCACCATAGCAGTTTTCTTGTCAGCATGCTCACAACAAAGCATGGTTTCCACCACCGAGGGTTTTGCAAAGTTCCAGAGTACCCAAACATGGAGGTGGGGGACCTGAAATTTAAGCTGATTATCCACGCTCCCAAATCAGGCACAGGAGTATAACTTTGGAAGGACTCAGACCAGTGAGTTTTGGGGCCAGAACAATGCATTCAAGCCTGAGGGACATCTGAGCTAATTATTGGTACTCCTATGACAGAGATGAGTCCAGGTGCCACAATCAGAAAACTTAGTGGGTGCACACATCAAGTGGTGGGCAACATCACACAATCACACATCTTGGTGGACAGCACCTGGGGAGGAGTTCACAGCAGCTCCTGTCCCAGTAGGAGTGCTCCAGTCCTACCTCACACAACAGTTTAGAAAAGGATCTGGAAACTTCCATTCCAACAACTGAAGAGCAGATTCTGTCCCCAACAAGGCTGTGACAACCACAGAGCAAAGAAGAGGCTCCACCCAACCTCCAGTGCAGGCTCCAGTCAGCACACCACAAGCACACCCCCTATCAAGGGGACAAGGGCCAGCACACCCTGAGAAAGACATGTCAAGCATTCATATCAAAACAGCCCTTGAACCAAAACTATTGGACTTACACAATCTTACATAAAGGGTCAGTTCAGTTAAGTTCAGTAGCTCAGTTGTGTCCGACTCTTTGCAACCCCATGAACCACAGCATGCCAGGCCTCCCTGTCCATCACCAACTCCCGGAGTTTACCCAAACTCATGTCCATTGAGTCCGTGATGCCATCTAACCATCTCATCCTCTCGTCCCCTTCTCATCATGCCTTCAATCTTTCCCAACATCAGGGTCTTTTTAAATGAGTCAGCTCTTCACATCAGGTGGCCAAAATATTGGAGTTTCAGCCTCAACATTAGTCCTTCCATAGAACACCCGGAACTGATTTCCTTTAGGATGGACTGGTTGGATCTCCTTGCAGTCCAGTGTGCTCTCAAGAGTCTTCTCCAACACCACAGTTCAAAAGCATCAATTCTTCTGTGCTCAGCTTTCAGTTCTACATAAAAACAGACCTTCAGACCAGAGTAGATAACTGTTTCTCTTAAATTAATAGTCAGAGAACTATAAGGAAAAGGCAGAAGAACTACTCCCAGTTAAAAAAAGATAAATCTTCTGAAAAAAACAATGTAACAGACATCCCAAATCTACCAGAACCCAAGTTCAAAGAGCAATTAACAAAAATGCTGAAGGAATTAAGAAAGATTGTCAATGGAAACACACATTACTGAACCAAGGAACTAGAAACTATAAAACGGAACCAAACAAAATCGCCAAGATAAAAACCAAGCTATAGGAATAGCTCAGGAAAGAATGAAGAGATGGAGCCAAAGCAAACACAACTCCCAATTGTGGATGTGACTGGTGATGGAGTCAAGTCCAATGCTATAAAAAACAATATTGCATAGGAACCTGGACTGTTAGGTACATGAATCAAGGTAAATCAAGGAAGTGGTCAAACAGGAGATGCCAAGAGTGGGCAACAACATTTTAGGAATCAGTGAACTAAAATGGACTAGAAAGGGCTAATTTAATTCAGATGACCATTACATCTACTACTGTGAGAAAGAATCCTTCAGAAGAAATGGAGTAGCCATCAGAGTAAACAAAAAAGTCCTAAATGCAGTACTTGTGTGCAATCTCAAAAACAACAGAATGGTCTCTGTTCATTTCCAAAGCAAACCATTCAATATCATAGTAATCCAAGTCTATGTCCCAACCACTAATGTCAAAGAAGCTAAAGCTCAACAGTTCTATGAAGCCCGAAAAGACCTTCTAGAACTAACACCAAAAAGAAGATGTCCTTTTTGTCACAGGGGACTGGAATGTAAAAGTAGGAAGTCAAGAGATACCTGGATAAGAGGCAAGTTTGGCTTTGGAGTACAAAATGAAGCAGGGCAAAGCCTAACAGAGTTTTGCCAAGAGAATATACTGGTCATACCAAACACCCTCTTCCAACAATACAAGAGATGACTCTACACAAGGACATCGCCAGATGGTCAAAATTAAAATCAGACTGATTATACTCTTTCCAACAGAAGATGGAAAAGTTCTATACAGTCAGAAAAAACAAGACCAGGAGTGACTGTGGCTTAGATCATGAACTCCTTATTGCAAAATTCAGACTTAAACTGAAGAAACTAGGGAAAACCACTAGACCATTCAGGTATGACCTGAATCAAATCCCTTACAATTATACAGTGGAAGTGAGAAATAGATTCAGGGGATTAGATCTGATAAACAGAGGGCCTGAAGAACTATGGACGGAGGTTTGTGACATTGTACAGGAGGCAGTGATCAAGACCATCCCCAAGAAAAAGAAGGGCAAAAAGGCAAAATGTTTGACTGAGGAGGCCTTACATATAGCTAAGAAAAGAAGAGAAGGTAAAGGCAAAGAAGAAAAGAAAAGATATACCCATTTGAATGCAGAGTTCCAAAGAGAAGCAAGGGGAGATAAGAAAGCCTTCCTCAGTGATCAATGCAAAGATACAGAGGAAAACAAAAGAATGGGAAAGACTAGAGATCTCTTCAAGAAAATTAGAGATACCAAGGGGACATTTCATGAAAAGCTGGGAGATGGGCACAATAAAGGACAGAAATGGTATGGACCTAACAGAAGCAGAAGATATTAGGAAGAGGTGGCAAGAATACACAGAAGAACTATACAAAAATAGATCTTCATAACCCAGATAATCACGATGGTGTGATCACTCACCTAGACATCCTGGAATGCAAAGTCAAGTGAGCCTTAGAAGAATCACTACGAACAAAGCTAGTGAAGGTGATAGAATGCCAGCTGAGCTTTTTCAAATCCTAAAAGATGATGCTGTGAAAGTGCTGCACTCAATATGCCAGCAAATTTGGAAAACTCAGCAGTGGCCACAGGACTGGAAAAGGTCAGTTTTCATTCCAATCCCAAAGAAACACAATGCCAAAGAATGCCCAAACTACTGCACAATTGCACTCATCTCATAGGCTAGTAAAGTAATGCTCAAAATTCTCCAAGATAGGCTTCAACAGTATGTGAGCCATGAGCTTCCAGATGTTCAAGCTGGTTTTAGAAAAGGCAGAGGAACCAGAGATCAAATTGCCAACATCTGCTGGATCATAGAAAAGGCAAAGAGAGTTCCAGAAAGACATCTACGTCTGCTTCACTGACAACACTTAAAGCCTTTGACTGTGTGGATCACAACAAACTGGAAAATTCTTAAAGAGAAAGGAATACCAGGCCACCTGACCTGCCTCCTGAGAAACGTGTATGCAGATCAAGAAGCAACAATTAGAACCGGACATGGAACAATGGACTGGCTTCAAATTGGGAACAGAGTACATAAAGGCTGCATATTGTCATCCTGCTTATTTAACTTATATGCAGAGTACATCATGAGAAATGCCAAGCTGGGAAAAAGCACAAGCTGGAATCAAGACTGCCAGGAGAAATATCAATAACCTCAGGTATGCAAATGATACCACCCTTATGGCAGAAAGTGAAGAGGAACTAAACAGCCTCTTGATGAAGGTAAAAAAAGAGAGTGAAAAAGCTGGCTTAAAACTCAACATTCAAAAATTGAAGATCATGGCATCTGGTTCCATCACTTCATGGCAAATTGATAGGAAACAATGGAAACAATGACAGACTATTTTTCTGGGCACCAAAATCACTGCTGATGGTGACTGCAGCCATGAAATTAAAAGATGCTTGCTCCTTGGAAGGAAAGATATAACAAACCTAGACAGCATGTTAAAAAAGAGACATTACTTTGCCAACAAAGATTCATATAGTCAAAGGTATGGTTTTTCCAGTAGTCATGTATGGATATGAGAACTGGACCATAAAAAAGGCTGAGCGCCAAAGAACTGATGCTTTCAAATTGTGGTGCTGCAGAAGATTCTTGAAAGTCCCATGGACTGCAAGGAGATCCAACCAGTCAATTCTAAAGGAAATCAACACAGAATATTCATTGGAAGGACTGATGCTGAAGCTCCAATACTTTGGCCACTGGATGCAAAGTGCCAACTCATTGTAAAAGACCCTGATGCTGGGAAAGATAGATGGCAAAAGGAGAAAGCGACAGCAGAGGATGAGATGGTTGGATGGAGTCACTGACTCAAAGGACATAAGTCTGAGCAAACTCCAGGAGATGGTGAAGGACAGGAAAGCCTGGCATGCTGCAGTCCATGGCATCACAAAGAGTTGGACATGACTGAGCAACTGAACAATAACATGAAAGTTTGAAACATTTTAAAGAATTTTTATCATATTTTTGGTTGATCACTTGATTTGATTTTGAAGTTATTTTATCTGTAAGACTACATCTCCAATTTTATACCTACAAGAAAAAAAAATCTATTTAGGTTATAGGAATATCTTTGCAGATCTTTTCATGATGCATTCTTCAATATAGTAAGGAATACAAGTGTATCTGTGATATTTTATTCCACTTTAACTTCCAAATATCTGTAATAAGATACTTTGCACTTCAGAATTCTATGAATTCTACTAATTCTACATATTTCAAAGTTTTAACAGTGATGAAAATATAAATGCAATATCTAAATGTAAATATAAATGTAAAATGTGTAAAATACATGCCGTAATGCTGGGAAAATTTTTAATGCACTTGTTTTCAAATAAGATTAAGTCATTACATACCAAAGCAACTCCTGCAGAATAACCGGTAACACACATCTTTCCAGGAAATGCAGCTCCCACATAATTTGGATATTCTCTAAAGCTAAATAAATAAGTATTAAGTGATAGTTAATTTTGACAATTCATATATGATATTTCTTGCTGAGAATTTTCCTATAGTTCATAAAATTCTAGTCTGAAGCAAACTGAAGTGAAATCTTTATGTCTTTGTTTCACATTTGTAAAACAGTGTTCATTAAATGAGATTAAGCACTTTGGGTTTCTAAAACATATCCAGTGAATCCAAATTTTTGATGACTTTACTGTTCTTGTGACATTTGGTTAAGGTTACCAAAGCCTTTACAGGCTTCCCTGTAAAGGGACAGTAAAGAATCTGCCTGCAATGCAGGAGACCAGGGTTTGACCCCTTGGTCAGAAAGATTCCCTGGAAGGAAACGGCAACCCACTCCAGTATTCTTGTCTGGGAAACCCCCTGGACAGAGGAGCCTGGTGGGCTACAGTCCATGGGGTCACAAAGAGTTGGACATGACTTAACAACTGAGTACACACATATGCACCAAAGACTTTGATCAAACATTTCAATCAAAAGCATTTTGCTCAATAACAATGAAAAGTAGCTTTAATGTATGGATTAAAAGTTTTCACTCAAATACAGGTAAGCTCACCATTTTCTTACTGTAATGACTATATTGTTCTACAACTTAAATTAATTTTTTTCTGCTTTGAAAAAGACTCCATATAGCCTGCCATATAATAATACCACTATTCTTAGAGATTTATATAAATTATTCTATTTAATTCTCAAATCCACCCAGTGAAATAGATACTATTTGTCCCCACTGAACAAATCAAATATCAGATAGAAAGTACAAATAACTTGCTCAGGGCAGCAGAGTTAATAAGTACTGCTGAAGGATATGAACTTAAGACAGTTTGAATCCAGGGTTGTACTTTCAATTACTAAGATATAGATGCTCCAAACATATTCTTCCATCATTAGAGCCCCAGCCAAAACAAACATTCCAGGATGTATGTAGAAAAGCTTGATACTCAATTCTCAATTTGAAATGTCCCCTCAGTCTCAACTGCACTTTACTTCACAATTGCACTGTCCCTCCACTGCTCCCTTATTCTGATACTATACATCTCTACCCTTTAGCACTTGTATCCAAGTATTTGCCCTTAACACCCAAGTTTAGATTTACAGTCCAATATCAAATTATTGCTTAAATTCTTTCTTCATTCAAGACAGTTCTCCCAATAGATAAGACTTTCCCCTAAACTCTATCCATACTCCTGATGAGCTGGATACAATAATAACTTTTTACTTAATACTGCCCACCCAATCTTCACATCAAATCAGTTATCAAGATTTAATGTTTTACTTCTTCAATGTTGCTTGTTTCCCTCTCCTCCTACAGAGGTTTCACTATAGTTATAACTATGAATTCCATACTCTGAAAAGAATTATTCAATTCAGTTCAGTCACTCAGTCGTGTCTGACTCTTTGAGACCCCATGAATCGCAGCATGCCAGGCCTCCCTGTCCATCACCAACTCCCGGAGTTCACTCAGACTCATGTCCGTCAAGTTGGTGATACCATCCAACCATCTTATCCTCTGTCGTCCCCTTCTTCTCCTGCCCCCAATCCCTCCCAGCATCAGAGTCTTTTTCAGTGAGTCAGCTCTTCACATGAGGTGGCCAAAGTACTGGAGTCTCAGCTTTAGCATCATTCCTTCCAAATTTATCTATATCTATAAGTATATCTATATAAGTGTACTATATATCTAAGTACACTGCTTCAATAACCTGTAATGCTCTCCACCTTCCTTTGAGTTTAAAGACGTCTAAATCTGCCTTCACACTTCTAATTTGATTCATTACTTTGGATCTCTCTCTCACTCTTATTCTTGTTCTCACTCTCACTCTCATTGTTTCTTCCTCCTTTAAACTATAAACAGACATAATGTACTAACATTAATCTTCTGCAATGACATCAGCAAGATGGCAGACTTGGAACTTTTAACCCTCATCTCTCTCTCCAGAGACAATTTTGAGAAATACTCACAGATGACAGTATTTTTGTGGCCTAGGAGTCCAAGGAAGGGTCCCATACCACATTTGAGCAAAAAAATCCAGAAACATTCACATTCTTAGGTAAAAACAGTTTCACTCTGCCCACGTCACCATTCCCCCAACGCAGCACAGCTCAGTGCCAAGAGACATGCCTTCAGCCACGATTTCTCCCACAAGGAAAGGTGAGAACATAGTGAGTGCCCCCAGTCATGCAAGATGATGCCCAAGAGGCCCATTTTTTAAATTAAATTCCATTGAGAGATGGATGGATAAAGAAAATATGATGTACATACACAGTGGAATATAATTCAGCCTCAAGAAAGAAGGAGATCCTGCCATTTGCAACATGGATAAACCTGGAGGACATTATGCTAAGTGAAGTAAGCCAAACATGAAAAGTGAAGTACTGTATGATCTTGCTTATATGTGGAATCTAAAAGGGTCAACTTATAAAAGCAAAGAGTTGAATGGTGGTTGCCAGGGGTTGGGAAATGGGGGAAATGGGAAGATGGTTAAAGGTATAAAGTTTCAGTTGCACAGGATGAATATGTCCTAGAGATCTAATGTACAGTCAGATGACTAGAGTTAATAATACTGTATTGTATATGTGAAATTTGCTAGAGTAGACTTAAATTTTCTCACCACACACCAAAAAATGGTAACTGTATAAGATGATGGATATGTTAATCAACTTGATTATAATTTTATAATGTATACATATATCAGAACATCACATTGTGGACATCCCTGGTGGTCAGTGGTTAAGAATCCTCCTGCCAGGGCAAGGGACATGGTTCTGGGAAGAGTCCACATGCCTCGGGGCAATTAAACCCATATGCAGCAAATACTGAGCCCGCATTCCAGAGCCCACAGGCCACAACTAATGAAGCCCACATACTCTGAGGCCCATGCTCTGCAAGAGGAGAAGTCACTACAAAGAGAAGCCTGCACACTGCAACTAGGGAGTAACCTCCGCTTGTCACAACTAGAGAAATCCCTCACACAGCAACAAAGACCCAGTACAGCCAAAATAAATAAATAATAAACAATCTTCAAATGCTATTAAAAAACCACACTGTACCCCTTAAATATATAAAATTTTTACTTATCAATTATAACTCAGTAAAGATGGGAAAGAATAACAATAACAAAAGCAAATATAGGGAAATTGAGGCAGAAAACATCAATTGCCCTAGGTGACAGACAGGGCTGAACTTAAATGCAGGCAGTTGGCCTCCAGAGCTTAAATTTGAATCACTATGCTATGTTATCTCAATAAACATTTGTTGAATAAAGGAAAGATTGTAAAAGGCTTAAAAAAATTAAACTTGCTATGTTCACTATTCCTCCTTTAGGACTAAGATCATAAATCTGGAGTATGGAGACCACAGGAAATTACTGTTAATTATCATAAATTTCAAGGTATTTATTCTACTATATTACATTACTAAGGGGCTTCCTAAGTGGCATTAATTATAAAGAACCCACCTGCCAATGCAGGAGATGTAAGAGACATGGTTTCAATCCCTGGATCAGGAAGATCCCCTGCAGGAGGAAATGGCAACCCACTCCAGTATTCTTGCCTGAAGAATCCCATGGACAGAGGAGCCTGGCAGGCTACAGTCCATGGGGTTGCAAAGAGTCAGACACAACTGAAGTGAGTTAACATGCAGCACATTACTCATATGAAAAATATATTGGTGCTTTAAAATAACATCAAGATATCAAGAAGGATCATTACTTAAGTTTAAGGATGCTGATTGTACCATAATTTCTATATTTCTAATGGGATAAATTCCCTGTCACCAGTCTTACTATTAATGCATCAAAGTTCAACATCTTAAAATTGGGAAAGGGTATGTCAAAGCTGTATATTGTCACCCTGCTATTTAACTTATATGCAGAGTACATCATGGGAAAGTTTGGGCCGGGTGAAACACAAGCTGAAATCAAGACTGCTGGGAAAAACATCAATAACCTCAGATATGCAAATGACACCCCCATTATGGCAGAAAGCAAAGAGGAACTAAATAGCCTCTTCATGAAGGTAAAAGAGGAGAGTGAAAAAGCTGGCTTAAAACTCAACATTCAAAAAACTAAGATCATGGCATATGGTCCCATCACTTCATGGCAAATAGATGGTGAAACAATGGAAACAGTGACAGACTTTATTTTCCTGGGCTCCAAAATCACTGTGAATGGTGATTGCAGCCATGAAATTAAAAGATGCTTGCTTCTTGGAAGAAAAGCTATGACAAACCTACACAACATATTAAAAAGAAGAGACATTACTTTGCCTACAAATGTCTGTATAGTCAAAGTTATGGTTTTTCCAGTGGTCATGTATGGATGTGAGAGTTGGACTATAAAGAAAGCTGAGCACCGAAGAATTGATGCTTTTGAATTGTGGTGTTGAAGACTCTTGTGAGTCCTTTGGACTGCAAGGAGATACAACCAGTCCATCCGAAAGGAGACCAGTCTGCTTCTCCTCCCACCTTTAATCTTTCCCAGTATCAAGGTCTTTTCAAATGAGTCAGTTCTTCGCATCAGGTGGTCAAAGTATTGGAGTTTCAGCTTCAGCATCAGTCCTTCCAATGAACATTTAGGACTGATCTCCTTTAGGATGGACTGGTTGGATCTCCTTGCAGTCCAAGGGACTCTCAAGAGTCTTCTCCAACACCACAGTTTAAAAACATCAATTCTTCGGCACGCAGGTTTCTTTACAGCCCAACTCTCACATCCATATATGACCACTGGAAAAACCATAGCCTTGACTAGACAGACCTTTGTTGGCAAAACAAAGGTTGGTCATAACTTTTCTAGGTTGGTCATAACTTTCCTTCCAAGGGGTAAGTGTCTTTTTATTTCATGACTGCAGTCACCATCTGCAGTGATTTTGGAGACCCAAAAAATAAAGTCTGTCACTATTTCCACTGTTTCCCCATCTATTTGCCATGAAGTGATGGGACCAGATGCCATGATCTTAGTTTTCTGAATGTTGAGCCTTAAGCCAACTTTTTCACTCTCCTCTTTCACTGTCATCAAGAGGCTCTTTAGTTCTTCTTCGCTTTCTGCCATAAGGGTGGTGTCATCTGACTATCTGACGTTATTGATATTTGTCCCAGCAATCTTGATTCCAGCTTGTGCATCATCCAGCCCAGTGTTTCTCACAATGTACTCTGGATATAAGTTAAGTAAGCAGGGTGACAATATACAGCCTTGACGTACTCCTTTCCCAATTTGGAACCAGTCCATTGTTCCATGTCCAGTTCTAACTGTTGATTCCTGACCTGCATACAGATTTCTTAAGAGGCAGGTCAGGCGGTCTGGATTCCTATCTCTTTCAGAGTTTTCCACAGTTTATTGTGATCCCCATGGTCAAAGGCTTTGGCATAGTCAATAAAGCAGAAGTAGATGTTTTTCTGGAATTCTCTTGCTTTTTCAATGACCCAACGGATGTTGGCAATTTGATCTCTAGTTCTTCTGCCTTTTCTAAATCCAGCTTGAACATCTGGATGTTCACCATTCATGTACTGTTGAAGCCTGGCTTGGACAATTTTGAGCATTACTTCACTAGTGTGTGAGATGAGTGCAATTGTGTGGTAGTTTGTGCATTCTTTGACATTGCCTTTCTTTGGGCTTGGAATGAAAACTGACCTTTTCCAGTCCTGTGACCACTGCTGAGTTTTCCAAATCAATGTCATATATATTAACAAATTGAAGAGTAAAAAAAATAGTCATTTGAACCAACACAGAAAAAGCTTTTGACAACATTTACCATGCATTTATGGCAAAAAATTCTCAACAAAATGGGTATAAATGAACATTTTGTTCAGTGGCTAAGGTACATTTTAGTTAATTTAGTACATTTATTTTGTGGCCCCATGGCCTGTAGCCCACGAGGGTCCTCTGTCAATGGGATATCCCAGACAAGAATACTGGAGTGGGTTGCCATTTCCTTTTCCAGGGGATCTTCCCAGGGATGGATGGAACCCATGTCCAGGGATAAAACCCATAATCCTGCATTGGCAGGCAGATTCTTTACCACTGAGCCACCAGGGAAGCCCTATAAAAGAACATACGGAACATAATAAAGGTCGTATAAGACAAACCTGCAGCACCTAACATCATACCTCGGAATGAAAAACTGGCAGCATTTCCTCTAAGACTAGGAACACGTCAAGGATGCTCACTATATTCTCACCACTATATTCAACATAGTGTTGGCAGTCCTAGCCATAGCATTCGAACTGGAAAAAGAAGTAAAAGGAATCCAAAGGATGGAAAAGGATGAAGCAAAACTCACTGTTTGCAGATGACATGATACTATGTATAGGAAATCCTAAAGATGCCACAAAAAACTGTTAGAACTCATCAATGAATTCTGTAAAGTTTCAGGATACAAAATTAATATAATTAGTTGTGCTTCTATACACTAATAAATTTTACCAGAAAGAGAAGTGAAGACAATTTCGGGCTTCCTGGTGACTCAGTGGTAAAGAATCTGACTGCCAGTGTAGTAGGTACAGGCTCAATCCCTAGTCCGGGAATCCCACATTCCATGGAGCAACCAAGCCCATATGCCACAACTATTAAGCCTGTGCTCTAGAGCCGAGGAGCTGCAACTACTGAAGCTAGTGTGCCCTAGAGGTCATGACACCACAACGCGGAGCCTGTGCACCACAGCTAGAGAGGAGCCCCTGCTCGCCACAATTAGAGAAAAGTGTACACAGCAATGAAGACCCAGCACAGCCAAAAATAAATAAATAAAATCATTTTTAAAAAGAACAATCATTTTTTTAAAAACTACTTAAACTTCTTTATAAAAACACAATCTTATTTACAATCACATCAAAAAAAATTAAAAGACTCAGGAATAAATCTAACCAACATATAAAAGACCTATATTCAGAAAACTAGTAAAACACTGATGAAAGATACTAAAGAGAACACAAACAGAGGGAAAGACATATGTGTTCACATATTAGGAGAATTATTATGTTAAAATCTCATACAATCTATAGATTCAATGTAATCCTTTATCAAAATATCAACAGCATTTTTCACCAAATTTGAACAAAGAATACTATAATTTTAATGGATCCTCAAATAGGCTAGGCAATTCTGAGGAAAAGAACAAAGCTGGAAATATTTCATTCTTTGATATCAAACTATACTACAAAGCTATATTAATTAAAACAGTGCTGTACTGGTACAAAAAACATACACATAGATCCATGGAACAGAATAGACAGCCCAGAAATAAATCCAAGTTTATTTGGTTGATAATCTATGATAAAAGAAGTATGAACACACAAGGGGTAAAAGATAGCCTCTTCAATAAATTGTGGTGGGAAAACTAGACAGCCACATTCTTGAAACTGGACAATTCTCCATAACATATTCAAAAAAACCTCAAAGGGGATTAAGGAATTAAATTTAAGTCCTAAAACCTTAAAATCCTAGAAGAAAAGATAGGCAGTATAATCTTTGATATCAGTCTTGGCAGTATTTTTTATCATCTGTCTTCCCAGGCAATGGAAATAAAAGTAAAAATTAAACAAATGGGACTACATGAAACCAAACTGTTCTGCACAGTGAAGGAAGATATCAACTAAATGAAAAAGCAACCTAATGAGTGGAAGAATATATTTGCAAATGATATATCTGATAATAGATTAATATCTAAAATATATAAAGAACTCATACAACTCAACACTAAAAAATCATATAAGGCATGCATGCTCAGTCATGTCTGACTCTTTGAGACCCCATGGACTGTAGCTCGCCAGGGTCCTCTGTCCATGGAATTTCCCAAGCAAGAATACTGGAGTGGGTTGCCATTTCCTACTCCAGGGGATCATCACACCCCGGGATCAAACCCATGTCTCCTGTGTCTGATTTTAAAATGAACGGAAGACCTGAAAAGACATTTTTCCAAAGACATATAGATAGCCAAGAAATACATGAAAAGATGCTCAGTATCACTAATTATCAAGGAAGTGCAAATCAAAAGCACAATGAGATATCACTTCACACTTGTGAGAATGACTAGTATCAAAAAGTCTACAAATAACACATTGATATATAGATTTACTTTTATCTCTAAACATTTCAAGAGGTTGTTTGTGGGACTTGACAAATGTTTGCCAAAGGTAATCATTTAATTCATGGCAAAATTGGCTATTTAACTGGAAGAAAATAAAATTTTACTTATTTTTTGTTATATAAATATTAGACTAAAATGCATTGAAAACTCATTTATAAAACACAATAATATTTATTATTTAACAAAAATTTGCAGACTAAACTTTAGGGCTGGAGGAGATCTTCATCAAATAGGAAATCCAGAAGTAAAAATAAGATTAGCAAACTTGGCCCTAAAAACATTAAAGATTTTATGGAGCAAAAAAAAAATTTAAATATCTTAGAAAAATTACAGACATGGAAAAAGTATTTTTGATATACATAAACAATGGATTAGTATCTAAACATTCAATAAACCCTTACAAATTACAATGAACTAGTTAAATAACATGAAAAGGCAATCTCAGAAGGACAGATCCAAATGATTAACAAACATGAAAAGATGCTCAAATCTACTAGTCTTTGGAGAAAGGAAATTAAAAAACATTTCAATTTTATATCCATCAGACTGTCAAAATAATGAAAAGAAAAATAACCCACCAGTAACAGATGTAGGGAAAAGATTAATCTTACATATGCAAAAAGAAATATCACCATGCCAAATTCAAAATATGTACATGCAGATTTATTGAAAGACATGATGATCATAATTGCTAGTAAATTTTATATGGATACAATGATTAAGTATACACTTACAATTGATTGTTAGAAAACTAACATTTAAAATAATGTAGAAAATTCATTAGGATAAAATACTCTACCAAGTACTCTACCAAGCCTTTGATCAAAACTTATTATAATAATATAAACTTCCCAAGGCAAATCCCTTCTTTTTATGTAGTGATTAAGATTACTGACTCTGGAGTTACTAAGTGTAGGTCCAAAACCTAGACATCAAAATCCTGAGTTGGTTTAACCTCTTGAAATGTCAATCTCATCAGTAAATGTTGATAAGCATAGAAATAAATTTTAGTAATCTTCTTTTATTGTCTGATAACCAGAAAGAGAGTATGAGGGCTGAATGAGTGCATAAAAAATAACCAAAGTGTGAACAGTCAAAAATGAACAATTCCCTAAATTAAGCTACAACAATATCACAAATCTTTGATTTCTAAGAAAACTGAAACATTATTCTTACATGAATAGATATGCAATATCATGAGGCCTCAGGGTAAGATAGGAATTTTTCCATTCTAAAAATCTATGCAATAATTCTTCTGCCTCACCAGCTGTAGAGATCTTATTTTTATCAGACCACAGTTCCAAAGATGACAGCACGATAGAAATTTTTAATTGGGCAAACATCTAAAAAGAGAGAGATAAATGCATGAAAAATTAATTTTTATGTATTAAATTACATTTATAATTAAATTAATTCCATCTTTGATAAATTCACACTCAATTTATATGGACAACTTAATTCTTCAAAAGCACCACATCAAGTTAATGTGAATTACAATTTCAAACTTAGTATGAATTTTCCTGACTAGTATGAAAAGGAAAATACTTACCGAATTTACAAGGCCAATAATTTCGATGATTTTATTTGTTACTATCATGCTATCAGAGCCCAGGTAATCAAACTGAAAAACATAATTAATTTAAAATTTTAATATGATTTATTATATAATATGTTTGAGATTTACTCTCCATCTACTCTCTCAGGTTGAAGCTCCTTTGGGGTTAGAACACTTCAAAATAAGACAGCAACAAAAAATGAATATAAACTGAACCACTCACATACTGTAGTATATAAAATCATATAGCCACTCTGGGTGATAGTTTGGCAACTTGTTTCAAAGCGGGTAATAGACCTAGCAATTGCACTCATGGGCATTTATCCTAAAGAAATAAAAACTGATGCTCACAAAAACCCATGCATGTGTGGAAACAACTCATATGTCCTTCAATGGTCAAAGGGTTAAACAAACCAGTACATTCATAACATGCTACTCAGTAAAAATGCTACTTAGTTATAAAAAGAAAAAAAGAGACATTACTGAACTGTTGATATATGGAACATCTTGGGTAAACCTAAAAAAAATTATGCTAAGTATAAACAAATCTCAAAGGATATATACTCCATGGTAACATTTATGCAGTGTTCCTGAAATCACAGAGGGAGAAGTTGATTAGTGATTACCAAAGGTCAAGAAGTAGGGAAGTGGGGAAAGATGGGAATGACTCCAGAGGGATAACATAAGAAAGCTTTCTGATGATAGTGCTCTTGAGTGTCTCCATTCCAAGCGGTGGTAGTTAGGAAAGGCTACATATGTGAAACTACCACACAAAACCACACATATACACACAAATTAGTATAACTACTGAAGTCTGAATTAAGCTCTGAAAAATGCACACTATCCCTTGGATATTCCACAGGACCCTCAAGATAAGCATATTCAAAACTACACTGACCATCCTCCCTCAAAAATATGCTCCCCCTCAGATTCCCACTTCTTCATTATCTATTCTTCTATTATCATTTATGACCTCCCACATTTATTATACTACATGTTCTATGACAGCAAAACTTTTTCTGTTTTGTTCACTACTCTATTCCCAATAAATAAAACAGTAACTGGAGATGTAGGTGACGCTTAATAAAGTTATCCAAAAAATGAATAAATCAAATCAATTTACAAGTTCTTCTAACTGAAGCTCAGTAACTTAAAATTGGCCTTTCCCATCTATTGATTTATAAAAGTTTATCTTGATTACTGCAACAGTCTCTTAAATGCTTTATCTTTCTTCAATCTTTTCACCAGCATTCCTGCCCCTACACTGTTTACAAACATGATTCTAAAATGAAAATATCAACATGTCATTTCTCTGATTAAAATCATTCATTGACTGTACCTTTAGGATAAAATCCAAGTATCATATCAGTTCTTCGTTTCTTTCCCTTTCCCCTGTTCAGCCTTGTGTATTAATCATCCTAAACTTCTTTCAGTTATCTGAACAGAACAGTCTTATGTGCCCTTGCAAAGAAAGGTTTCACAATAGGTCTTCCTTGGCCCTACCCTCCTCCCACTGCCAAACTAACCAAATCAGAACACAACCTCCAATAATCTCCTTTGTCAGGGTTTTTTATTTTTTTCTCAGTTTTTCACTTTTACAGGTTAGTGAAAAGTGAAACTGTTAGTCGCTCAGTCATGTGCGAGTCTTTGTGACCCCAGGGACTGTAGCCCACCAGGCTTCTCTGTCCATGGGATTCTCCAGGAAAGAATACTGGAGCGGGTAGCCATTCTCCTCCAGAGTATCTTTCGAGCCCAGGGATCTAGCCCAGGTCTCCTGTATCTCTTGCACTGCAGGCAGATTCTTTACGATCTGAGCCACGAGGTTCTCACGCTCCAATTCCCCTGCCCTAATCATCCAAAGGCAAGGTACGAAATACCTTTAAACAACCTTGATTCTCCAGAACCCACTGCAACTTTCCAAACTAGCCGATCCTAAACCTGTTTACCTTGCCTTGCTATTTCTTCCTATAGGAACCATAATAAAGGTTCCTGCCATGTTTTCCTATGGCTCCTTCTGTCTCTTGACCTACTCTTGGTGATTCCCCACGTGGCATGATGTGGTACACCCTTTCCTCTTGGGAACTGCGAAACAAAGTGTCTTTCCAATAGTAATCATCTCCCCATCTGTTGGCATCAGCATGCCTAAATAATAATAAAACCTACATTTTCAAACACCTCCTTACATGCTCTTATAGTATCCCGGGTTACAGTTGTGTCTTTATGTCTTTATCCAGTAATGCACTGTTGTTGTTGTTTTTTTTAATTATGACAGTATGATAACACATTTACAGGAGATTTGGGAAATACAGAACAAGGTTACATATAGTTCCACTATGTATTACAATTATTTTTTAAGTAGGTAAATTAAGATTCTTAGTTGGACTTTCAATATCAGATTCTCAAAAATTAATGGAATGAATACACAGAGAAGTAGAAGGATATAGTAAACCTGAAGAGCACTATGAGCCAATTCAATATAATTAAGATTTATACAATTTTCACACAACAGTAGGATAAAAATTCTATTCAAGTTCCCATAGATGATAAACTAGGAGACACTGGAATATATCCAGGGACATAAGTGAAGTGGAAGTCATTCAGTCGTGTCCCACTCTTTGCGATCCCATGGCCTATACAGTCCATGGAATTCTCCAGGCCAGAATACTAGAATGGGTAGCCTTTCCCTTCTCCAGGGTCCAGGGACATAAAACAAGGTATAAAAGTTTCACGGTATAAAGGTGCTGAAATCATACAGAGTCTGTTCTCTTATCACTGTGGAATTATATTAGAAATAAATATCAAAATATATTTGAAAATAACCCACATATTTTCAAGTGCAATGTGGCATTTACCAACAGAGTTCTTTGACTTAGCCACTGAAAACTTCAATAAAGTTAGAAGACTGAAAAAAACAGAGGGTGACTGCAAAGAAGAAAGGATTTCGGTGAGAAATTAATACCAAAATGAGAAATTAATACCCAAGATGCTTTTAAAAATCCCATGTATGTGGTAATTAAAAGCCCACTTTTCAATGATGGATATATCTAAAAAGCCCTAAAGAAGGAAAATCAGAAAATATCTGCAACAGAATAAAAATGAAGAGAATTTACCAGAACTTGTTGCATGCAGCTGAAGCTTCTCAGTGCAATTAAATACAATGTGGAGTCTTGAATAATGTGTGAAAACAAATAATGAACACTAGCATAAAATTTTGTGAAATGTGAACAAAATCTGCACTTCAGTTAGTAATACAGTATCACATGTTAATTTCCTGGATTTTTTTTAACAACATAATATATCTTTAAATTCTCAGAATTGGATTAAAAGTTTCAAGCCTGATTCGAATTTTTTTTAAAAAATCACTAAGATAATAAATTTTCTAGAATTTTAGCAGTAATACTAGATGCCAAAATACATGGAACTATATCAAAGTTTTGACTGAACATAAATTAGAAATCTAGCATTTTATTCATACTGAGTCAAACAAGTGGAATCAAAATGTCATAAATATTTTAGATAGGCAAAATTCATAAATTTTCCAAAATATATATTATACACACTAAGAAAGAAAGGAAAGAAAGGGAAGTCACTCAGTCGTGTCCAACTCTATGCGACCCCATGGACTGTAGCCCACCAGGCACCTCCGTCCATGGGATTTTCCAGGCACGAGTACTGGAGTGGGTTGCCATTGCCTTCTCCAGGGGATCTTCCCCATCCAGGAATCGAACCCGGGTCTCCTGCATCGTAGGCAGACACTTTACCATCTGAGCTACCAGGGAAGTTTATACACACTATTTATACATACACACACACACACACACACACACAAGGCTTGAGAAAGAACAACAACATCAAAAAAGAGACAGAGAAATCAAAACACACAAACTAAATGAAATGAGAAGACCGAATACGAAATAGAAAAAGTAAAACATCATCATATAATCTAGTTGTTTTCAGACATGGCTGCTCATTAGAAACACATCTGGAGCTCTGGAAAACAAAAGCGGTACTTGGCAATTGCATTTGTTTTTTAATTCTAAGAAAATTCTGATATACATTTAATTTTTAAAAAGTGATTACAGGATTTTCTATTAAATGGTAGTTTTAGTGCTACTTAGAGCTTCCCTGGTGGCTCAGAGGTTAAAGCATCTTCCTGTAATGCGGAAGACCAGGGTTTGATCCCTGGGTAGGAAACATTCCCCTGGAGAAGGAAATGGCAACCCACTCCAGTATTCTTGCCTGGAGAATCACATGGACGGAGGAGCCTGGTGGCTATAGTCCACGGGGTCGCAAAGAGTCAGACACGACTGAGCGACTTCACTTTCACTTTAATGATACAGGATTCTATTATTTTCTGTTGACAAACCATGATACAATCTCATTAAAACAAATAATCATTATATAATCAAAAGAGTAAAATATGTTTATCAGTTTCACAATCAATAGGCAAACAAAACATAAAAGATAATTGTAATTTCGAGTCATAATTGAAACATGATGAACCTAAGAGTATAAAATAATTACGTACTAATTGGGGGATTAAGTAGAGTGATATGCTAAGTGGAAGACCACACATGCACATGTTTTCATCCACCCAGTGACTCTATGTCATTTGGTTCAGTTGAATTCAGTTCAGTCGCTCAGTCATGTCTGACTATTTGCTACCCCATGAACCACAGCACGCCAGGCCTCCCTGTCCATCACCAACACCTGGAGTTCACCCAAACCCATATCCATTGAGTCGGTGATGCCACCCAACCATCTCATCCTCTGTCGTCCCCTTCTCCTCCTGCCCTCAACCTTTCCCAGCATCAGGGTCTTTTCAAACAAGTCAGGTCTTCGCATCAGGTGGCCAAAGTATTGGAGTTTCAGCCTCAACATCAGTCCTACCAATGAACACCCAGGACTGATCTTTAGGATGGACTGGTAGGATCTCCTTGCAGTCCAAGGGACTCTCAAGAGTCTTCTCTGACAACACAGTTCAAAAGCATCAGTTCTTCGGTGCTCAGCATTCTTTATAGTCCAACTCTCACATCCATACACAACTACTGAAAAAAACGACAGCCTTGACTAGATGGACTTTTGTTGACAAAGTAATGTCTCTGCTTTTTAATATGCTGTCTAGGTTGGTCATAACTTTGCTTCCAAGAAGTAAGTGTCTTTTAATTTCATGGCTGCAATCACCATCTGCAGTGATTTTGGAGCCCAGAAAAATAAAGTCAGCCACTGTTTCCACTGTTTCCCATCAATTTGCCATGAAGTGATAGGACTGGAGGCCATGATCTTAGTTTTCTGAATCTTCAGCTTTAAACCAACTTTTTCACTCCCCTCTTTCATTTTCATCAAGAGGCTCTTTAGTTCTTCTTCACTTTCTGCCATAAAGGTGGTGTCATCTGCATATCTGAGGTTATTGATATTTCTCCCGGCAATCTTGATTCCAGCTAGTGCTTCCTCCAGCCCAGTGTTTCTCATGATGTACTCTGCATATAAGTTAAATAAGCAGGGTGACAGTCTTGACGTAAGTATTCCTTTTCCTATTTGGAACCAGTCTGTTGTTCCATGTCCAGTTCTAACTTGCTTCCTGACTTGGATACAGGTTTCTCAAGAGGCAGGTCAGGTAGTCTGGTATTCCCATCTCTTTCAGAATTTTCCACGGTTTACTGTGATCCATACAGTCAAAGGCTTTGGCATAGTCAATAAAGCAGAAATGTTTTTCTGGAACTCTCTTATTGTTTCCATTATCCAGCAGATGTTGGCAATTTTATTTCTGGTTGCCAGTATTCTGAACGCCGAAGAATTAATGCTTTTGAACTGTGGTGTTGGAGAAGACTCTTGAGACTCCCTTGGACTGCAAGAAGATTGAACCAGTCCATTCTGAAGGAGATCAGCCCTGGGATTTCTTTGGAAGGAATGATGCTAAAACTGAAACTCCAGTACTTTGGCCACCTCATGCAAAGAGTTGACTCATTGGAAAAGACTCTGATGCTGGGAGGGATTGGGGGCAGAAGGAGAAGGGGACGACAGAGGATGAGATGGCTGGATGGCATCACTGACTCAATGGACGTGAGTCTGAGTGAACTCTGGGAGTTGGTGATGGACAGGGAGGCCTGGCATGCCGACATTCATGGGGTCGCAGAGTCAGACACGACTGAGAGCCTTCACTTTCACTTTCACTTTCCTCTGCCTTTTCTAAAACCAGTTTGAACATCTGGAAGTTCATGGTTCATGTAATGCTGAAGCCTGGCTTGGAGAATTTTGAGTATTACTTTACTATCGTGTGAGATGAGTGCAACTGTGTGGTAGTTTGAGCATTCTTTGGCATTGCCTTTCTTTGGGATTGGAATGAAAACTGACCTTTTCCAGTCCTGTGGCCACTGCTGAGTTTTCCAAATTTGCTGGCCTATTGAGTGCAGCACTTTCACAGCATCATGTTTCAGGATTTGAAATAGCTCAACTGGAATTGCATCACCTCCACTAGCTTTTTTGTAGTGATGCTTTCTAAGGCCCACTTGACTTCACATTCCAGGATGTCTGGCTCTAGGTCAGTGATCACACCATCGTGATTCTCTGGGTCATTAAGATCTTTTTTGTACAGTTCTTCTGTGTATTCTTGACACTTCTTCTTAATATCTTCTGCTTCTGTTAGGTACATACCATTTCTGTCCTTTATCAAGCCCATCTTTACATGAATTGTTCCCTTGCTATCTCTAATTCTCTTGAAGAGATCTCTAGTCTTTCCCATTCTATTGTTTTCCTCTATTTCTTTGCATTGATCGCTGAGGAAGGCTTTCTTATCTCTCCTTGCTGTTCTTTGGAACTCTGCATTCAAATGGGTATATCTTTCCTTTTCTCCTTTGCTTTTCACTTCCCTTTTTCACAGCTATTTGTAAGGCCTCCTCAGACAGCCATTTTGCTTTTTTGCATTTATTTTTCTTGGGGATGGTCTTGATTCCTGTCTCCTGTACAATGTCACGAACCTCTGCCCATAGTTCATCAGGCACTCTGTCAGATCTAGTCCCTTAAATCTATTTCTCACTTCCACTGTACAATCATAAGAGATTTGACTTAGGTCATACCTGAATGGTCTAGTGGTTTTCTCCACTTTCTTCAATTTCAGTCTGAATTTGACAATAAGGAGTTCATGATCTGAGCCACAGTCAGCTCCTGGTCTTGTTTTTGCTGACTGTATAGAGCTTCTCCATCTTTGGCTGCAAAGAATATAATCAGTCTGATTTCAGTGTTGACCATCTGTTGATGTCCATGTGTAGAGTCTTCTCTTGTGTTGTTGGAAGAGGGTGTTTGCTATGACCCACACATGCTCTTGGCAGAACTCTATTAGCCTTTGCTCTGCTTCATTCTGTACTCCAAGGTCAAATTTGCCTGCTGCTCCATGTGACTCTTGACTTCCTACTTTTGAATTCCAGTCCCCTATAATGAAAAGGACATCTTTTCTGGGTGTTAGTTCTAGAAGATCTTGTAGGTCTTTATAAAACCATTCAACTTCAGCTAATTCAGCATTATTGGTTGGGACATAGACTTGGATTCCTGTAATATTGAATGGTTTGCCTTGCAAACGAACAGAGATCATCCTGTCGTTTTTGAGACTGCATCCAAGTACTGCATTTCGGACTCTTTTGTTGACCATGATGGCTACTCCATTTCTTCGAAGGGATTCCTGCCCTCAGTAGTAGATATAATGGTCACCTGAGTTAAATTCACCCATTCCAGTCCGTCTTAGTTCACTGATTCCTAGCATGTCAATGTTCACTCTTGCCATCTCCTGTTTGACCACTTCCAATTTGCCTTGATTCATGGACCTAACGTTCCAGGTTCCTATGCAATATTGCTCTTTACGGCATCATTTGGTTCACTTTTACATTTAACGTAAATTATCAGTATGTATAATCCTATACTGTTTTCTTAATTATTTGAGGTTTATTTTCTGTAGGTCTCTCCTTCTCTTGTGTTTCCTGCCTAGAGAAGTTCCTTTAACATTTGTTGTAACGTTGGTTTCATGGTGAGGAATTCTATTAAACTTTGCTTGTCTGGAAAGCTTTTGATTTCTCCATCAAATCTGAACAAGAGTCTTGCTGGGTAGAGTATTCTTGGTTGTAGGTTTTTTCCTTTTATCACTTCAAATATATTGTGCCACTCCTTGCTTGTAGAAAAAGCCAGATTTCTGTTGAGAAATCAGCTGATAACTTTATGGGAGTTCCCTTGTATGTTATTTGTCCTTTTTCCCTTGTTTCATATTTTATCTTTGTCTTTAATTTTTGTCATTTTGATTACTATGAGTCTCAGTGTGTTCTTCCTTGGGTTTATCTTTTCTGGGACTCTTTGTGCTTCTTGGACTTGGTTGACTATATCCTTTCCCATGTTACGGAAATTTTCAGCTATTATTCTTCAAATATTTAATCAGGTCCTTTCTCTCTTCTCCTTCCAGAACCCCTGTAATGTGACTGCTCATGGGTTTCATGTTGTCCCAAGCATCTCATAGGCTGTCTTCACTTTTTTCATTATTTTTTCTGTATTCTTTTCTGCAGCAGTGATTTCCACCATTCTGTTCTCCAGGTCACTTATCCATTCCTCTGCCTCAGTTATTCTGCTATTGATTCTTCATCTCTAGTATACTGTTATCTCTGTTCATTTGTTCTTTAGTTCTTCTAGGCCTTTGGTAAACATTTTTTGCATCATCATTCTTTTTCCAAGACCCTGGATCATCTTCACTATCACCATTCTGAATCCTTTTTCTGGAAGGTTGCCTATCTCCACTTCATTTACTTGTTTTTCTGGAGTTTTTTCTTGTCCCTTCATCTGAAACATAACGTTCTGCTTTTTCATTCTGAGTAACTTCTGTAATGTGGCTTTTGTTCTAGCCATTGTAGGAGTGTGGTTCTTCTTGCTTTTTCTGTCTTCCTTCTGGTAGATGAGGCCAAGAGCCTTGTGTAAGCTTCCTGATGGGAGGGACTGGCAGTGAGAGAAACTGGGTCTTGTTCTGGTGGGCAGGGCCATGCTCATTAAATCTTTAATCCAATTATTTGCTGATGGGTGGAATTGTGCTCCCTCTCTGTTAGTTGCCTGGCTTGTGGCAACCCAGCCCTGGGGTCTATGAACTCTGTGTGGGGTTAATGGCAACCTCCAAAAGGACTTACGCCAAGAGGAGTTTTCCAGGACTGCTGCCAGTGCCATCATCCGTGCGGAAGCCACTGTTGACCCACACCTCCACAGGAAGACCCTCCAACACTAGCAGGTAGGTCTGATTCAGTCTCCTGTGGGGTCACTGCTCCTTTCCCTTGGGTCTTGGTAAATGGAAGATTTTGTTTGTGCCTTCCAAGAGTTGAGTCTCTGTTTCCCTCAGTCCTGTAGAAATCCTATAATCAAGTCCTGCCGCCTTCAAAGTCAGGTTCTGTGGGGATTCCCAGTCCCTTTGCCAGATCTCCTAGCTGGGAAACCTGACGTGAGGCTCAGAATCATCACAACAGTGAAGAAGGAGAACTTCTTTGGTATTACTGTTCTCCAGATTGTGGGTGGCCTAGCTGGCAGATAATAGGATTTTATTTTATCATGTTTGCACCTCTCCTAGTGCCTCATTGTGGCTTCTTGTCTTTGGACATGGGGTGTCTTTTTTTTGGACATGGGGTTCCAGCATCATCCTGTCAATGGCTGTTCAACACCTCGTTATGATTTAGGTGCTCTTGCAGGAAGAGATGGGTGCATGTTCTTTTATTCCACCATCTTGAACTGGAAAATTTGCACTGTGCTTTTATTGTACCATAGACTGCCTCAATCTGGCACTGAATTCACTAGGCTACAATTATGGATTTAAAATTTGTGAAGAGACTGAAGATATCACTATTCTTCTCTACATGCCCAATATCTGGTAACACAGATGTCATATTTAGCTCAATATTTGTCTTATTAAAGAATATATAAATATTTGTAAAAACATAGAAAAGTGATGCTTAATCAGCATTTTATAACCGGCAAATCTGGCAATTTGGACAAGAAGCTTTTAAAACAACATAATCCTGAAACAAGAATTGATGCTTTTGAATTGTGGTGTCGGAGAAGACTCTTGAGAGTCCCTTGGACTGTGAGGAGATCCAACCAGTCCATCCTAAAGGAGATCAGTCCTGGGTGTTCAGGGAAAGGACTGATGCTGAAGCTGAAACTCCAATACTTTGGCCACCTGATGCAAAGAGCTGACTCACTGTTAAAGACCCTGATGCTAGGAAAGATTGAGGGCAGGAGGAGAAGGGGACAACAGAGGCTGAGATGGCTGGATGGCATCACCAACTCGATGGACATGGGTTTGAGTGGACTCCAGGATTTGGTAATGGACAGGGGGGCCTGGTGTGCTGCGGTTCATGGGGTCGCAAAGAGTTGGACACGACTGAGTGACTGAACTTAACTGAATCCTGAAACAAAATAATTTTCATAAACCAAAATATTCCCTGGAAATTTAGTCATCTTTACCAGAAATATCTCAACTTTCTCCTAATGTTCCTTTTGCTCTTTTCCCTAATACTCATTTAATAAGTATTTTAATATCCTTCCCTAAATCTCTCCTGTCTCAAACTCTCAACTCACTTCCTGACAAGCCCTACAATCCTACAAATAGAATTGGAAATCAATAAAACTCACATTCTCTGTGATTTTCCACAGATATGATGATCAAATATTTCAGAAAAAAATCTAGAGAATATGTTTTATCCCTGTTTTCTGAAATCTTTGAAGTATGGGAGAAACAAAGCAAGATTTTACTGAAAACAAACTGAGTTATCACCTCAAGAGTCTGAAGTTCAGACATCCTCAAATTGTTTTTGGGAATAAGTAATCCAGAGGAGCATTTAGACTACACTTAATCAGCTGCATGAATAAAACCATTAAAAAATCTTGATACTTTAATGTAAGCTGCTGCTGCTCCTAAGTCGCTTCAGTCGCGTCCGACTCTGTGTGACCCCATAGACAGCAGCCCACCAGGCTTACCATAAATGGTTATACCATCATTATTTCTGTGCCAATAAATATCTTATTAGCCAAACATTTTCTAGACTACATGCTGCTCTTCAAGTACCCTAAAACAAGAATTAAAGCTTAAAGAATTTCACTTAAAAATATCACCATTAAAAATTTTGTGGATTGAGAGAGACTCTAAAGTTGTGAACTATCAGAAAAATAATAATAAAACCATTTTGTTATGCAGGTTTGTTACATAAAGATTTCAAATAAAATATTTCTGATAGAACTAGTGCGATTTTGAATATTTGGTTCTTCACTGTTCTCTGGGAGTGACATGGAAGTAAGAAGACTGGAATATTTAAGTTCCTTTCTAGCTAGGGATAATCATACATTCATATCAAATATTCAAGTGCAAAGAAAAAGTAAAACACATACCAAAGCTTTGTCTACCACGATATGCATTTCTAGATAAAGAGGAATTAAATCAGTTGAAACAGTTGATTCTGGCTAGAAAAAAGAACAACAATATTTAAAGACTTGAAAACTTTCACAACTTGTTTATTCTAAACTTTTAGAATATTTACACCTTTATTTAATCATAGTTGAAATATATCCATACATATACGCTTAAATTATAAGACGATGTTTTGATATACTTATGCAATGTGAAATAACTGCCACAATCATGCTAATTAACATATCAACTCTCATATAGTTACCATTTTCTTTTTTCTTGTATGTGTGTGTGTGTGTGGTAAGAGCACATAAGATCAACCCTCTCAGAAAATTTAAATTTTACAATACAATATTGCTTACTACAGTTATGTTACTGTTTATTAAATTTCCAGAACTTACTCATTTGCATACATCAAACTTTATACCATTTAACCAACATTTCCCTGTTTCTGTTGGTCTGCAGCCTCTGACAAATACCACTGCACTGTGTCTATGAGTTTGACTATTGTAGATTCCACATAAAAGTGAGATGTAGTATTTGTCTTTCTGTGTCTGGCTTATTTTACTAACGTAATGTCCTCAGTTCAGTTCAGTCGTTCAGTCTTGTCTGACCCTTTGCTACCCCACGCGTTGCAGCATGCCAGGCTTCCCTGTCCCATGACCAACTCCCGGAGCTTGCTCAAATTCATGTCCATTGCATCAGTGATGCCATCCAACTATCTCACCTTCTGTTGTCCCCTTCTCCTGCCTTCAATCTTTTCCAGCATCAGGGTCTTTTCCAATGAGTCCGCTCTTTGCATCAGGTGGCCAAAGTATTGGAGTTTCAGCTTCAAAACCAGTCCTACCAATGAATGTTCAGGATTGATTGCCTTTTAGGATTGACTGGTTTGATCTCCTTGCTGTCCAAGGGCTCTCAAGAGTCTTCTCCAACACCACGGTTCAAAGCATCTATTCTTCAGCACTCAGCTTTCTTTATGATCCAACTCTCACAACCAAACAAGACTACTGGAAAAACCATAGCTTTGACTAGATGGATTTTGTCGGCAAAGTAATGTCTCTACTTTTTAATATGCTGCCTAGGTTGGTCATAACTTTTCTCCCAAGGAGCGTCTTTTAATTTCACAGATGCAGTGATTTTGGAGCCCAAGAAAATAAAGTCTTTCACTGTTTCCATTGTTTCCCCATCCATTTGCCATGAAGTGATGGGACTGGATGCAATGATCTTCGTTTTTTCAGTGTTGAGTTTTAACGTCTTCAAGATTCATCCATATTGCCAAAAATGGCAGCACTTTCTTCTTAAGGCTGAATAACATTCCACTATATTGATAAATGTACATAACAATTTATTTAATCATTACTTATCCAGATACTCAGATTGGTTCATATTTTTGCTACTGCAAATAATGCTTCAGTGAACACAGGCGTGCATATATGTTTTCAAGTTAGTGCATTTATCTTCTACTAAGAAGAATTATGATTTCAGGTCTTATATTCAAGTCTTTAATCCATTTTGAGTTTATTTTGTGTATTGTATAAAAGTTATCCATTCATTCTTTTGTATGTCACTGTCCAGTTTTCCTAATACCATTTATTGAAAAGCCTGTCCTTTCTCCATCATATATTTTTGGTTCTTCTGTCATAAATTTATTAACCATATATATTTGGGTTTATGTCTGTCTGTTGGGTTTATTTATAGTCTGTTACACTGATCTGGATATATCTTTTCATGTCATTATAATATTATTTTAATAAATATAGCTTTGTAATATACTCTGAAATCAGAGAGTTTGAAGACTCCAGCTTTGTTTCCTTTCTCAAGATTGCTTTGTTATTTGGTGATTGTAGTTCCATACAAACTTAAGGATTATTTTCCTGTTTCTTTGAAAAATACCATGGGAATTTTATAGGGATTGCACTGAATATGTAGATTGCTTTGGGTAGTATGGAAATTTTAACAACCTTGATTCTCCCAATCCATGAGCATGGAATATCTTTCCATTTGTTTGTGTCTTCTTCAATTTCTTTCATCTATATCTTGTAATTTTCAATATAGAGTTCTTTCACTTCCTTGGTTAAATTTATTCCTAGGTATTATATTCTTTTTGATGCATTGTAAATGGGTGTTTATTTCTACTTTTGACAGTTTATTAGTGGTGTATAGAAACACAACAGATTTCTGTACATTTGTTTTGTATCCTGCAAGTTTACTGAATTTGTTTATTAGTTTCAACAGTCTTTCTGTTATGGAGGCCTCTTAGATAATCATCAAGGCTGCAGCCTGAGAGGCAGACTTCTAATTACATGCACATCTATTGGCTAAGTGTAATGTTTCCCAGACACTTCAGAGGGTGAGTGCTATCTTTGAGTGCTCCATCTGCCCTAGTTTTTAAAAGTATTACCCCAGTTTTTGAAGCTGCCCTCCAGGGAATGCTCCTTGATTGCCTGGCTCTGGTGGCTAGGGGGCTTGCATTTCTGAGACACAAAGGACTGCAACTATTGAAGAGATGGCTCTTGGCAAGCTGCAAATCCCAGAGCACTGTGTAGATAACATACTGAGGAAGGCTTCAGGTTTAGCACACATCCAGTGCAAATGACAGAGCTTCTCTCAAGGAATGCAGTCTGTGGACACCATCTTGGCACACTCCCTTTGCCTTGCTCCAGCTCTCCAATATCTCCCAGAAAAGAGCATATACACTTATTTGAAGCCCCAGGTTTTATGACTGCTGCTAAGGAAACACTGCTAGATATCCTGGAGAACAGTGCGTACACTTGCAATCCCACAGGACTATATACATGTGCATACTTTTGAAAGCAGCTGCCTGAGGATCTAGTTTCCAAACAACCAGAATCTAAGTACTAAGAATCTCCCCTTCAAGACACTAATATGCTACTTGGATAAGCACAAAGTTTTGAGAGATGACAAAGAGCTGGAGCAGGGTTGAACAACAAGTTTCACTCTTACACAAGGACACGCCAAGATTAGGAGAGGTGGTTTTTCATCTACTGTATAAAAACCAACACAGAAAGTCAAGCAAGATGAAAAAACAAAGGACTGTGTTCCAATTGGAAGAACAAGATAGAAAACTCATAAAAAAAAAACTCAGTGAAATGGAGACATGTAATTTACCTGATAAAGAGTTTAAAGTACTTGTCTTAAAGATGCTCACTGAACTGGAGAGATGAGTCAATGAATATAGTGAGAACTTTAACACAGAGAGAGAAAATATAAGAAACTATCAAAGAATAGTCACAGAACTGTTGAATACAATAACAAGTGAAAAATACAGTAGAAAGGGTCAACAGTGGAGTAGGTGAAGCGGAAGAAAAAAATTTAGTCAACCCAAAGAAAATGCAGTGGAACTCAAAAGAGAAACCAAAAGAAGAGAGAATTTAAAATAGGAAAGATAGCATAAGGGGCTACAAAATAATAAACTAACAAACATTTGCATTTACAGAAGTCCTAGAAGGAGAAGAAAAAGGGGTAGAAATTTTGTCTGTAGAGACAATGATTGAAAACTTCCCTAATATGGGTAAGAAAAAAGACATTTGGACTAGGGAAGCCCACTATCTTTTTGAAAAATGCAAAGATCCCCACTCCAAAGCCCATTATAATTTTAATGTCAAAAGTAAGAGCCGCAAGAGAAAATGTTTTACATACAAGGGAATCGCTATAAGACTATTAGCAATTTTTCAGCAAAAAACTCTGCAGGCCAGAAAAGAATAGCACAATATATTCAGGATGCTAGAAAAAAATTCTAACTATCTCTTCTTCAACTCTGAATGACAAAGCTTCGAAGTTTTACAGACAAATAAAAATAATAGAGTTCATCAATATTAAACCAGTGTGACAAGAAATTTTAAAGGGACTTATTTTAGTTGAAAAGAAAGTGTACTAATTAGTGATAAGAAAATAACTTTGGAACGATGAAGATAAAAAGGTAACATATCAAAACATTTGAGATACAATTAAAACAAAAGAAAAATTGTAATATAAATGCCTAACTTAACTTTATACCTGAAGAAACTAGAAAAACAGGAGCAAACGAAAACCAAATCTACCAAAAGGATAAAATATGAAATAGAAATTAGAGAACAGAGCTTTTATCAAGATGGAAGAGTAAATAGATCCTGAGCTCACCTCCTCCCACAACCACATCAAAATCACAACTATCTTCAGAATAACCATGCATGAAAAAGATTAGAACTTACCAGAAAGGATCTTCTACAACTAAAAATATCAAGAAGGAACCAAAGAGACAGGTAGGAGGAGCAAACTCGCAAAATAATGAAACTTACAGCAACCTACAAACTGGAAAATAATTATACTACACAGATTATCCCATGGGAATAAGAGTTCTTGAGCCCCATGTCAAGCTCCCTTGTCTGGGAAGCAGCACTAGAAATCCAGCACTGGGAAGATGAGCCCCTTCTAAGCATTTTGCTTTGAAGGCCAGTGGAGCTTAATTTCAGGATCTTCACAGGACTAGGGGATAAAGAGATGTCAGTCCCAACATCACACACAAAATCTTATGTGCACCAGGACCCAGGGCAAAAGAATATGACAGGTGCCTAAGCTAGACCCACCTACTGATCCTGGAGAGTCTCAATAAGCAGGGGACGGCTGCAGCTCGCACTGGTGATATAACCACTGATAGTAGGCATATTTGGAAACATTCAACCATGTGAACACTGCTACTAGTGGCTGCAATCTTGACACATTAGCATCAAGACCTACTTAAGACCTGGAATGCATATGACATCTCCTACAGAAGGCCAGTTCTCCAAAGTTGAGAAATGTAACTAACCTACCACATACATAAAAACACAAAGAGCAATTTAGGTTTAAAAAAAAAAAAAAGAAGCAAAAAAAATACATTCCAGTAGAAGGAACAAGATAAAATTTCAAAAGAACTAAGTGAAGTAGAAATAGACGACCCACCCAAAAAAGAGGGCAGAAGAATGACTATAATGTGACCAAAGAACTGAGGAGGACAATAGATGCACAGAGCAAGAAGTTAGAAGTTCTTAACAAAGAGGTAAAAAAAAAAAAAGAAAGAAAGAATGACCAGAGGTGAAGAATAACTGAATGTCCAAGGAGCAGTGGCTGCACGGGCTCAGGAGGGCCGAGGGGAGCCACTCCACGCTCAAGGTCAGGAGGGACGGCTGTGAGGAGATACCCTCGTCCAAGGTAAGGAGCAGCGGCTGTGCTTTGCTGGAGCACCGTGAAGAGATATCCCACGTCCAAGGTAAGAGAAAACCAAGTGAGACAATAAGTGTTGCAAGAGGGCATCAGAGGGCAGACACACTGAAACCATATCACACAGACCATTGCCTGGTCTAACTCAATGAAACTAAGCCATGCCCTGTGGGGCCATCCAAGACAGGAGGGTCATGGTGGAGAGGTCTGACAGAATGTGCTCCACTGGAGAAGGGAATGGCAAACCACTTCAGTATTCTTGCCTTGAGAAGCCCATGAACAGTATGAAAAGGCAAAATGATAGGATACTGAAAGAGGAACTCCCCAGGTTGGTAGGTGCCCAATATACTACTGGAGATGAGTGGAGAAATAACTCCAGAAAGAATGAAGGGATGGAGCCAAAGCAAAAACAATACCCAGGTATGGATGTGACTGGTGATAGAGGCAAGGTCCGATGCTGTAAAGAGCAATATTGCACAGGAACCTGGAATGTTAGGTCCATGAATCAAGGCAAATTGGAAGTGGTCAAACAGGAGATGGCAAGAGGGAACATCGACATTCTAGGAATCAGCGAACTAAAGTGGACTGGAATGGGTGAATTTAACTCAGATGACCATTATATCTACTACTGAGGGCAGGAATCCCTTAAGAGAAATGGAGTAGCCATCATGGTCAACAAAAGAGTCCAAAATGCAGTACTTGGATGCAATCTCAAAAACGACAGGATGATCTCTGTTCGTTTGCAAGGCAAACCATTCAATATCACAGGAATCCAAGTCTATGCCCCAACCAATAATGCTGAAGAAGCTGAAGTTGAACAATTCTATGAAGACCTACAAGACCTTCTAGAACTAACACCCAAAAAAGATGTCCTTTTCATTATAGGGGGCTGGAATGCAAAAGTAGGAAGTCAAGAGTTACATGGAGCAGCAGGCAAATTTGGCCTTGGAGTACAGAATGAAGCAGGGCAAAGGCTAATAGAGTTTTGCCAAGAGAACGCACTGGTCATAGCAAACACCCTCTTCCAACAACACAAGAGAAGACTCTACACATGGACATCCCAGATGGTAAACACTGAAATCAGACTGATTATATTCTTTGCAGCCAAAGATGGAGAAGCTCTATACAGTCAGCAAAAACAAGACCAGGAGCTGACTGTGGCTCAGACCATGAACTCCTTATTGCTAAATTCAGACTTAAATTGAAGAAATTAGGGTAAACCACTAGACCATTCAGGTATGACCTAAATCAAATCCCTTATAATTATACAGTGGAAGAGAGAAACAGATTTAAGGGACTAGATCTGATAGATAGAGTGCCTGATGAACTATGGACTGAGGTTCATTACATTGAACAGGGACAGGGATTAAGACCATCCCCATGGAAAAGAAATGCAAAAAAGCAAAATGGCTGTCTGAGGAGGCCTTACAAATAGCTGTGAAAAGGAGAGAAGCAAAAAGCAAAGGAGAAAAGGAAAGATATAAGCATCTGAATGAAAAGTTCCAAAGAACAGCAAGGAGAGATAAGAAAGCCTTCCTCAGTGATCAATGCAAAGAAACAGAGGAAAACAACAGAATAGGAAAGACTAGAGATCTCTTCAAGAGAATTAGAGATACCAAGGGAACATTTCATGCAAAGATGGGCTCGATAAAGGACAGAAATGGTATGGACCTAACAAAAGCAGAAGATATTAAGAAGAGGTGGCAAGAATACACAGAAGAACTATACAAAAAAGATCTTCATGACCCAGAGAAACAGGATGGTGTGATCACTCACCTAGAGCCAGACATCCTGGAATGTGAAGTCAAGTGGGCCTTAGGAAGCATCACTACGAACAAACCTAGTGGAGGTGATGGAATTCCAGTTAAGCTATTCCAAATCCTGAAAGAGAATGTTGTGAAAGTGCTGCACTTAATATGCCAGCAAATTTGGAAAACTCAGCAGTGGCCACAGGACTTGGAAAAGGTCAGTTTTCATTCCAATCCCAAAGAAAGGCAATGCCAAAGAATGCTCAAACTGCTGCACAATTGCACTCATCTCACACGCTAGTAAAGTAATGCTCAAAATTCTCCAAGCCAGGCTTCAGCAATACTGAACCGTGAACTTCCTGATGTTCAAGCTGGTTTTAGAAAAGGCAGAGGAACCAGAGATCAAATTGCCAACATCCACTGGATCATAGAAAAAGCAAGAGAGTTCCAGAAAAACATCTACTTCTGCTTTATTGACTATGCCAAAGCCTTTGACTGTGTGGATCACAATAAACTGTGGACAATTCTGAAAGAGATGGGAATACCAGACCACGTGACCTGCCTCTTGAGAAACCAATATGCAGGTCAGGAAGCAACAGTTAGTACCGACCATGGAACAACAGACTGGTTCCAAATAGGAAAAGGAGTATGTCAAGGCTGTATATTGTCACCCTGCTTATTTAATTTATATGTAGAGTATATCATCAGAAACGCTGGGCTGGAAGAAGCACAAGCTGGAATCAGGATTGCCAGGAGAAATATCAATAACCTCGGATATGCAGATGACACCACCCTTACTTATAGCAGAAAGTGAAGAGGAACTAAAAAGCCTCTTGATGAAATTGAAAGAGCAGAGTGAAAAAGTTGGCTTAAAGCTCAACATTCAGAAAATGAACATCATGGCATCTGGTCCCATCACTTCATGGGAAATAGATGGGGAAACAGTGGAAACAGTGTCAGACTTTATTTTGGGGGGCACCAAAATCACTGCAGATGGTGACTGCAGCCATAAAATTAAAATACACTCACTCCTTAGAAGGAAAGTTATGACCAACCTAGATAGCATATTCAAAAGCAGAGACATTACATTGCCAACAAAGGTCCATCTAGTCAAGGCTACGGTTTTTCCTGTGGTCATGTATGGATGTGAGAGTTGGACTGTGAAGAAAGCTGAGCTCTGAAGAATTGATGCTTTTGAACTGTGGTGCTGGAAAAGACTCTTGAGAGTCCCTTGGACTGCAAGGAGATCCAACCAGTCCGTTCTGAAGGACATCAGTCCTGGGTGTTCTTTGGAAGGACTGATGCTGAAGCTGAAACTCCAGTACTTTGGCCACCTTATGCGAAGAGTTGACTCATTGGAAAAGACCCTGATGCTGGGAGGGATTGGGGGCAGGAGGAGAAGGGGATGACAGAGGATGAGATGGCTGGATGGCATCACTGACTTGATGGACATGAGTTTGAGTCAACTCCAGGAGTTGGTGATGGACAGGGAGGCCTGGCGTGCTACAATTCATGGGGCTGCAAAGAGTCGGACACAACTGAGCATCTGAACTGAACTGAACTGATAGTAGATTAAATGATACAGAGGAATTGATCAGTGAGCTGGAAGAGAGTAGAGGAACTCACTGGTGATGACCAGAAAGAATAAGAGAATGAAAAGAAATGAAGACAGTTTAAAAGATCTCTGGGGCAATACCAAGAACACTAATATTCACATTATAGGGGTCCCAGAAGATCCCAGAGAGAAAAAGCCTGACAAATATTTGAAAAAATAATAGTTGAAAACTTCTGAAAGCTGAAGAGAAGTGAAGCACAGAGACTATCATACAGGATTAACCCAAAAAGGAACAAACCAAGACATATTATAATCAAAATGGAAAAAAATGAACATAAAGAGAAAACAGTAAAAGCAGCAAGAGGAAAAGAAAATCAACTAATATAAGAGCACTCCCTTAAGGCTATTAGCTGATTTTTCTGCAGAAACTCTCCAGGCCACGAAAAAATTGGCACCATATATTTAATGTGATAAAAAGGAAAAAGCTAAAACTAAGAGTATGCCACCAAGCAAGACTTTCATTCAGATTTGATGGTGAAATCAAAGGGTTTACAGACAAGTAAAAACGAAAAGAAATCAGCACAATCAAACCAGTTTTACAACAAATGGTAAAGGAACTTCTCTAGACAAAAAAAATAAATAAATAAAAGGCTACAACTAGAAATAAGAAAATTTCAAAATAACTTTATCGGCAAAGGCAAACATACAGCAAAGGTAGGAACTCATACATACACAGAGTAACTGGGAAGGTTAGAAGACAAAAGTAAAATCATCTGCATCAACAAAGAGCAGTTAAGAGATACACAAAACATTCAAATGTAAAAATGTGATGTTGAAAACAGTAATTGTGAGAAGAGAGTACAAATGCAAGTTTATTTAAATGCATTTAAAATTAAGGTATCAGCAACATGAAATAATCACATATATACACAGACCTCATGTTACCTCCAACACTTTGGCCACCTGATGCAAAGAACTGACTCATTAGAGAAGACCCTGATGCTGGGAAAGATTGAAGGCAGGCGGAGAAGGGGACAACAGAGGATGAGATGCTTGGATGGCATCACCAGTACGATGGACATGAGTTTGAGCAAGCTCTGGGAGTTGGTGATGGACAGGGAAGCCTGGCATGCTGCAGCCCATGGGGTCGCAAAGAGTCAGACACAACTGAGGAACTGAACTAACTGACCCACAGAAAAAAATCCATAATAGATATACATACAAAAAAGAAAACAAATTCTAAACATACAACTAAAAATACTCAACAGTCATCAAAAACAAGAGGAGAGTACAAAAGAGGAAAAAGGAAAAAAAGATTTACAAAACAAATCCAAAAACAATTAACAAAACGGCAACAGGAACATTAATATTGATAATTATCTTAAATGCAAAGAAATTAAGTGTTCTAACCAAAGCATACAGCAATTGAATAGATACAAACACAAGACCTATATAAGTGCTGTTTACAAGAGTCTTGCTTCAGATCTAGAGAGACACACAAACTGAAAGTGAGGGGATTGAAAAATGTATTCCACAAATGGAAATCAAAAGAAAGCTTAAATAGCAATAATTATATCAGATGAAATAGACCTATTTAGAAACAAACTTAGAATAAAAATTGTTACAGGAAACCAAAAAAGGACACTACATAATAATCAAGGGATCAATACAGTATGAAGATATAAAATTATAAATATATATGTGCCTAACTTATATGCAGAGTATATCATGAGAAACGCTGGGCTGGAAGAAGCACAAGCTGGAATCAAGATTGCCGGGAGAAATATCAATAACCTCAGATATGCAGATGACACCACCCTTACTTATGGCAGAAAGTGAAGAGGAACTAAAAAGCCTCTTGATGAAGGTGAAAGACGAGAGTGAAAAAGTTGGCTTAAAACTCAACATTCAGGAAACGAAGATCATGGCATCTGGTCCCATCACTTCATGGGAAATAGATGGGGAAACAGTGGAAACAGTGTCAGACTTTATTTTGGGGGGCTCCAAGATCACTGCAGATAGTGACTGCAGCCATGAAATTAAAAGATGCTTACTCCTTAGAAGGAAAGTTATGACCAACCTAGAAAGCATATTGAAAAGCAAAGACATTACTTTGCCAACAAAGGTCCGTCTAGTCAAGGCCATGGTTCTCTTCCTGTGGTCATGTATGGATGTGAGAGTTGGACTGTGAAGAAAGCTGAGCACCTAATAATTGATGCTTTTGAACTGTTGTGTTGGAGAAGACTCTTGAGAGTCCCTTGGACTGCAAGGAGATCGAACCGGTCCATTCTAAAGGAGATCAGCCCTGGGATTTCTTTGGAAGGAATGATTCTAAAGATGAAACTCCAGTACTTTGGCCACCTCATGCGAAGAGTTGACTCATTGGAAAAGACCCTGATGCTGGGAGGGATTGGGGGCAGGAGGAGAAGGGGACGACGGAGGATGAGATGGCTGGATGGCATCACTGACTCGATGGACATGAGTCTGAGTGAACTCCGGGAGTTGGTGATGGACAGGGAGGCCTGGCGTGCTGCGATTCATGGGGTCGCAAAGAGTCGGACACGACTGAGCCACTGAACTGAACTGAACATAGGAGCACCTGAATACATGACAAATATTAACAGATATAAAAGGAGAAATCAACTGTAATACAAGTGTAGTAGGGAATTTCAACACCCCACTTATACCAATAGACAGATCATCCAGACAGAAAATCAATAAGGAAAACATAAGCCTTAAATAACACAACAGACCAAATGAACCTAATTGATATAGAGAGAGCATTCCATCTGAAAGAACAGAATACATGTTCTTTTCAAGTGCATATGGAACACTCTACAGGATAGATCACATGGTATGCCACAAAACAAGCCTTAGTAAATCAAAGTAACAGGCATCTTTTCTGACCACAATTCAATGAGACTAGAAATCAACTACAAGAAAAACACTACAAAAACAAAAACACATAGAAGGTAAACAGTATGCTACTAAACAACCAATGGATCACTGAAGAGATCAAAGAGAAAATCAAAATGTATGTAGAAACAAATGAAAACACAAGGATACAAAAAGAGAAATGAAAATGAAAACATAAGGATCCAAAACCTGTAAATGCAGCAAAAGTAGTTCTAAGAAGCCAGTTTATAGCAATGCAAGTGTACCTCAGGAAACAAGAGAAATCTCAAATAAACAACAGAATATTACACCTAAAGCAATTAGAGAAAGGCCACCATATAAAATCCAAAGTTAGTGTAAGGGAAGAATTCATAAAGATCAGAGCAAAATAAATGAAATAGAAAGTGAAACTAAAAGCTGACTCTTTGAAAAGATAAACAAAATTGATAAACCTTTAGCCAAACTCATCAAGAAAAAAGGGAGAGTGTCCAAACGAATAAAATCAGAAATTAAAAAAGAGAAGTTACAATTGACACCAGAGAAATACAAAGGATCATAAGAGACTACTAAGAGCAATTAAACATCAATAAAATAGAAAGCCTAAAAAAAATAGATAAATTATTAGAAAGGCACAATCTTTCAAGACTAAACCAGGAAGAAACAGAAAATATAAACCAAACAACCATAAGTATTAAAGTTAAATCAAAAAAATAAATAAATAATAAAGTTAAATCAGCAATTTTAAAACTCCAAACAAAAGCATCAATGTTCATCAGCAATATTGGCCTGTAAATTTCTTTTACTGTATCTCTGCTTGGTTTTAGTATCAGGGTGATCGTGGCCTCATAGAATGAGTTTGGAAGTGTTCTTTCCTTTGCAATTTTTTGGAATAGTTTCAGAAGGATACATATTAACTCTTCACTAAATGTTTGGTAGCATTGTCCTGTGAAGTCAGCTGATCCTAGACTTATGTTTTGGCTACACAGTGCAGCATATGGTATCTTAGTTCCCTGACCAGGGGTTGAACCTGCACCACCTGCACAGAAAGCAAGGAGTCTTAATCACTAGACCACCACGGAACACTGATGCAAAAATCCTCAACAGAACACCAGCAAACCAAATCCAGTGACATATTAAAGGAATCATACATCACGATCAAGTGAGATTTACTGCAGGGAGACTGACGAGTTTTCAATATTTGCAAATCAAGCAGTGTGATATACGACATTAACAAACTGAAGATAAAAACTTATGATCATCTCAATAGATGTAGAAAAGGGTTTTGATAAAATTCAACAATGATTTATGATTTAAAGCAAACTCTCCAGAAATTGAGCATAGAGAATCTTTTCTACCTCAACATAATAAAGACCATATATGACAAATTTGGCTCAGACAGTAAAGCATCTGCCTACAGTGTGGGAGACCTGGGTTCAATCCCTGAGTCGGGAATATCTCCTGGAGAAGGAAATGGCAACGCACTCCAGTATTCTTTCCTGAAAAAGCCCATGGACGGAGGAGCCTGGTAGGCTACAGCCCATGGGGTCGCAAAGAGTTGGACACAACTGAGCAATTTCACTATGACAAATCCACAGCTAACATATATTCAGTGGTGAAAAGCTGGACACACTCCCTGTAGGATCAGGAACAAGAGAAAGATGTCCACTCATACCACTTATATTCAACATGATTTTGGAAATCTTGATCACAGCAATCAGAGAATAAAAAGAAATAAAAGTAACCTAACTTTGAAGAGAAGAAGTAAAACTGTCACTGTCTCCAGATGACATGTTACTATTCATAGAAAATCTTAAAGACACTACCAGAAAACTATTTGAGCTCATGAACGAATTTTGTAAAATTATAAGATACAAAATTAATACACAGAAATCTGTTACATTTTATATACTAACAACAAAAGATTAGGAAAGAAATTAAAGCAACAGTCCTATTTACCACCACATGAAAAAGAATAAAATACCTAAGAAGAAACCTACCTGAGAAGTCAAAAGACCTGCATTCCAAAATCTTTAAGATGCTAATGAAAGAACTTGCAGACAGAACAAACAGATGGAAAGATATACCATGGTCTTACATTGGGAGAATCAATACTGTCAAAATGAACATATTGCCTGAGGCAATTCAGTGTAATCCCTATGAAATCACCAAGAATTTTATACAGAATTACAACAAAAAATTTTTAATTCATATGGAAATACTAAAGACCCTGAGTAGACAAAACAATCTTGAGAAAGAAAAAAGGAGCTGGAGGAAATCACAGTCTGTCCTCAGATTATACTACAAAGTTACATAATCAAAACTGTATGATACTGGCACAAAAATAGACATATAGATTAATGGAACGGAATAGAAAACCCAGAAATAAACCCGTGCACTTATGGTCAATTAATCTAGGACAATGGAAGCAAGAATATAAGACAGAGAAAAGACAGTCTCTTCAATAAGCGGTGCCAGGAAAACTGGACAGCTGCATGTAAAACAATGAAATTAGAACATTCTCTAACAACACACACAAAAATAAATTTACAGCAGATTAAAGACCTAAATGTAAGACTGGGTACTGTAACACTTCTAGAGAAAAACACAGGCATGACACTTTTTGACACAAATCAAAGCAGTATCTTTTTGGAGCCATTTATTAGAGTAATGGAAATAAAAACAAAAATAAACAATTGGGACCTAATCAAACTTCTAAGTTTATAAACTTTTGCACAGCAAAGGAAACAATAAACAAAACAAAAAGACAACCTATGAAATGGGAAAAATATTTGTAAACAATGAAACCAACAAGGGATTAATCTCTAAAATGTACAAATAGCTCATAGAGAGCAATATTAACAAAAACAACTCAATCAAAAAAATGGGAAGAAGACCTAAATAAACCTTTCTCCAAAGAAGACATAAAGATCACCAATAGGCACATGAAAAGATGATCAACATCCTAATTGACATGCAAATCAAAACTGAAAAGGGATACTACCTCACACTGGTCAGAATGGCCATCATTAAAAAGTCTACAAATAAATTCTGGAGAGGGTATGGAGAAAAAAGAACCCTCTTACACTGTTGCTGGGAATATAAACTGATACAGCCGCTATGGAGAATAAACAGTATGGAGATTCCTTTAAAAAGTAAAAACAGAGTTACCATATGATCCAGCAAATTCCACTCCTCAGCATATATCCACAAAAGATAAAAACTCTAATTCAAAAAGATACATGCACCCCAGTGTTCACAGCAGCACTATTTACAACAGCCAAGACATGGAAGCAACCTAAATATCCATAAACAGATGAATGGATAAAGAAGATGTGTTATATGTATATAAAGGAATATTAGTGAGCCAAAAAAAAAGAATGAAATAATGTCATCTGCAACAACATGGATGGATGTAGGGATTATCACGTTAAGTGAAGTAAGTCAGAGAAAGACAAATATAACATGATATCATTTATATGTGGATCTAAAAAAGTGATATAAATGAACAGGGAAGTATATTGAATTCTTCTAATAACTTATAATGGAAAAGAATCTGAAAAAGAATATATGCATACATATGTATAACTGAATCACTTTGTTGTACCCTTGAATCTATTTCAACATTGTAAACGAACTATACTCCAATAAAAATTTTAAAAATTGAAAAAACTACCATTATCCAGCAATTCCACTTCTGGGTCTTTATCCCAAGGAAACAAAAATCACCATCTTGAAGAGATTATCTGCACCCCCATGTTCAATGCAATATTATTTAGAACAGTTAATACATGAAAATAACCTAAATGTCCATCAATTGATGAATGGATAAAGAAACTTGGTGCATGCATACATACACACACACACACACACACACACACACACACAAAGGAATGTTACTGGCCATTAAAACGAAGGAAAGCTTGCCCTTGCATCAACATGATTGAACCTTGAGAGCATTTTGCTAAAGGAAATGTCAGACAAAGCAAGACAAATACCGTATGATCTCACTTATATGTGGAATCTTAGGGAAGAAAACAAATACAAAATACCAGACTCATAGGTACAGAAAAAAGGTTGGTGGTTGCCAGAGGTATGTACTGTGAAGTGGGATAAATGGGTGAAGGTGATCAAAAAGTACAAATTTCCATTATAAGATAAATAAGTTCTGGAAATAGAATACACATCATGGTGATTATAATTAACAATACTTCAATGTATATTTGAAAGTTTCTAAGAGAATTAATCTTAAAAGTTCTCAGCACAAAAAAAGAAAATTGTACACTATATGTTGTGATAGATGTTAACTACTTATTGCAGTGATCATTTCACAATATATTTATCAAATTATTATGCTGTATACCTTATACCAACACACTGCCAATTATATCTCAATAAAACTGGAAGAAAACTTTTAAGTAAAAATAGCTTTTAAAATATAGTAACATATTCTAGATATTTAAAAAGCACAACCAAAGACAAAATGTCCCACTATACAAAAATACAGTAAAAAAGGATCTGACAGAATTTGGCCAGAACACCAACAATGTCCACCATACTGATTAATCTAAGCCATTATAGATTACTCTCCTAAATTCTTAGAATGAAAATAAAATTGCTCATATTTAGTAAATAAAATTTCATTTTAAAATATATATGTGTTTGTGTGATAGCATTGAGTACTTTGGCACTCCATGTACATTTCATTGTACATTTCAGACCTGTATTATTTTGGATATAGGATTAGAAGCTGTAACAGAGACACAAGAATAATGGATTAAACAAGTTGGAGTTTATTTCTCTCTTATATTAAAAGACTGAAGAGGCATGGTGATTTAGTCTTATAAATTCCTCAGGAGCAAGGTTCATTCTACCTTACTGCTCCACGACGTAGAGTATCATTGCCATCATTGTGGACTAGGATGTACCAATATGTTCACACTGCAGCCAGCAGGAAAGGGCAAAAGACAAGAGGATAAGCTTTCTTCCTTTAGAACTCTATCTAGATGTGACATGTTACATCTGTCACATGTCAGTATCTATAACTTTGTCACAAAATTCTACCTAGGTGCAAGAGAGGTTGAGAAATGTCTTAATTTTTACATGTCTGGCTAAATTCTGATGAGTTTGGTCTATTTTTTAAAAAACTGACAGAAGCCAAGTAGAACATATATTGTGAACACTTCCATATACTTCTTATATAAACTATGCATATTAATGCCACTTTTACTTGGCAAAAATATTTTCTCTTTCATAACTACTTTTGTGAGGACCAAAACATGCAGTTATACAGGTGAACAATTTACATTGGCCATACATGGCAATTCAACTTATGACATTTTAATTATATCTATAATTTAATTAATGCTGATTTCTTGGTTATAAATGCAGATTTCATAAATATTTGATTAATCGATAATTTCCAGGAATATAGAGATAAAAGCAGGAAGTGAGTTTTTAACATTTATATTGAATATGCACTAATATGCACAGTTAATAAAAAGTAAATGATTGTTGCAAAGAGAAGAAGGTAACGTATGGTTCAAAGGAAGTTGTTAAGGCTAAGAAAAAGTGAGAATGTTAAAGAAAAGTAGCTACAGCTATCTAACGGGTTAATAAATTTCCTTTAAAAATAAATAGAAACAAAAAAAAATAAATAGAAACAATAACTGCCTTGAAAGAGTAATAAAACATGCACAACTCACTTTTTCACTTATAAAAATGTTATAGTCCATTGGGTTTTGTTCTGTGTCTTCTTTATTTTCAGTAAGAACTGTAAATTCATTCTTTCCATTCCCTAGTTTGTAAAGAAGATGCTGAAATTCAAATGCAGATTCCAGAGGCTCAATTCCATACGAAACATTTTCAAACTGCAATATTCCTCTGTAAAATTAAGGACAAAATTTTACTGATTTTCATTCTATTTTATAATTCTAATTTTAACTAATTCTATAATTAATTCTATATTATAAAACTCTGACAGAATTCCAAAAAGAGGATGAGGAGGAGGAAGGAAAGAGGGGAAGGAGAAGAAAGAAAAGATACAGAATGTTTTTGGGCTCTGTATTTTGTCCCACAGTCTTTGTATTTTGTAGATGACTCTGAACAGACCAAAAATAAAAATTTTCCCAATTCCAAAAACTATCTATCTAATTTTCTTTATAGTTATAAACACAGCTGAAATTAGCAGTTGCTTAGGTATGCAGCAGTACTGTGTATACAGCATTACATGATCAAGTCATTCCCCTGTCCTCCAAGTCAGTGATTTAATGAAAGCAACAGCATATAGAAATCTGTAAAAATTTTGATCTGTTTTGCACTATAATGCTTACATTGCTTGTATAACAAAAGGATACATAATGAGCAATTTTATCCATAAAAATAAAATTTAGCAGTAATTATAAGGCATTTATGAATTTTATGTACATAATCTGAATAAGAAATTTAAAGTAATATAAACAACTTTTATAAGTATTCTTCCTTGAATATAGGTAACAGTTCTAGCGACTATTCTCTAAAAACCAAATTTTAGAATTCCATGTAAAAAGCAGCAAGTAAAATTCGTTTGTGAAAACAAGGATCCTATACTACAAAAATGAAGATGAAGAATGTCCTGACAGAATGGAAAGCCCTCCAAGCACAAAGGAGGAAACTTTACAATTCTTAGAGAGTTTAAGACAGTGATATTACTAGAAAAAATGAGTAAGTACTATAATAATTATTATTTGTTTATACAAAAGTGCTTCCTCTCTCTGCAGATGATTTCCCGCGTGAAAGGGCATGCTTCGTTTATGCATTTTTATATCTCCAGACACTAGTCTAGTAACTGGTACAAAAATATTCGCTGAAAAAAAAGCTACCCAGAACTTAGCTCTTCCAATTTGTTGTAGTCAAACATGTTCATCTGTCATTTCCACAATAAAGAATAAAAGCAAGGACACCAGGAAATCTAAACTTTCAAGGAAGTTGTGACAAGTCTCTGGTCTGTCTGGGAATTGAGGAGAAATAAGAGAAGAAACATATTCAGAGGAATATATCATTCAGTGGTATGATGGGAATATCCACATGGGAATATTCTCCACATGGAAATCCTCCACCAGCTCCACACTTGGAATAAACTAACCAGTTCACTGCAGCCAAATATCACAACTATGGTGTTTGCATATCAAGGACAAAATATACATAACCTCAGTCCAGAGCACGTGCTAAGTGTGACAAAAGAATTCGGATATCCTTCAATATATCCTTGGTAGTAGCATTGACCCTAGAAGGGAGAAAGTAAAGTAGTTACCTAGGAGTTGACAAAACTTTCTAATGACTTCTTAACTTTTTATACTTAGAACTTTCTGAATACTTTTCATAGGCTCTATACTGTTTATCGGAGAAGGCAATGGCACCCCACTCCAGTACTTTGCCTGGAAAATCCCATGGATGGAGGAGCCTGGTAGGTTGCAGTCCATGGGGTCTCTAAGAGTCGGACACGACTGAGCGACTTCACTTTCACTTTTCACTTTCATGCATTAGAGAAGGAAATGGCAACCCTCTCCAGTATTCTTGTCTGGAGAATCCCAGGGACAGGAGCCTGGTGGCTGCCGTCTGTGGGGTCACACAGAGTCGGACACGACTGAAGTGACTTAGCAGTAGCAGTATACTGTTTATATCATTGTGAATAAAAAGACATTCAGAGAAAAACATCTCCCCAGGTTTGCCACTTTCACTATATTAATGCCACTTTTCAGTTCAATGCTTGGTGTATTAATTTACACCGTTTCCAAAGTTTTATATCATATTTTAGGTAAAATTATTTTCCAAAATAGAAATTTAGGTCATTAATTAAAAGACAAAGATTGTGACTCTGGATATTCTTTAAATTCTGATAGTCTGCTAAAATGAGATGTCTAAAATTTAAGGTCACAAAAAAAAATTGAAGATCTAGAAAAAGATATACCACACCAACACAAACCAAAAGGATAACTCTGAAGCAATACTAATATTGGAAATGTAGACTTTAAGGCAAAAAGCATTACTAGAGATAAAGAGGGACGTTTCTTAATGATAAGAGTTTCAATTCACCAGGAAGATATAAATATTCCAAATTTGCATTCACTTAATAACATAGCTTCAAAATATAAAAAGTCAAAAATGAAATAATAATAAAAATAAATGCATAATCATACTAAAGATTTTTAAGCAGACATTTCTGTCAGTAACAGGTAAGTCTAGCATTCAGAATCTATAGAGGACTTGAATAGAATGTTAACCTCATAGAGATAGAATACTACACTTTAACTATATGAAATACACTTTTCTTGCACAGAGTTCTTTTTAACTACTTTTTACTGAAGCATGTAGTTAATTTACAATGTAGTAGTAGCTTCAGGTTCTTGCCTGGAGAATCCCAGGGACGGGGGAGCCTCGTGGGCTGCCATCTATGGGGTCGCACAGAGTCAGACATGACTGAAGCAACTTAGCAGCAGCAGCAGCAGCTTCAGGTGTACAATAAAGTGATTCAGTTATACATACATACATATAAATGTACTCTTTTTCAGATCCTTTTCCATTACAAGTTATTACAAGACATTGAATATACTGTGCTATACAGTAGATCCTTGTCATTTATCTATTTTATAAATAATCACATGTATATATCAATCCCTAAGTCCTAATTTATCTCTCCCTCCATCATCCTTTCTGATAATCACAAGTTATATTTTCTATGTCTGTGAGTCTATTTCCATTTTGTAAATAATTCCACTTACATCATTTTTTAGATTTCACATATAAGTAATATCACATGATATTTGCCTTTCTCCATCTTTTTTCACTTAACATATAAATCCCCAGGTCCATCTTTGTTGCTACAAATGGCATTACATCATTCTTTTTTATGGCTGAGTAACATTACACTTTCTTTTTAAAGAACACAGAACATTTACAAAAATGAAACCATATTTTGAGCCATGAAACACAACAATAAACTTTAAAGGACTGAAATCACACCAAATCAGTCTCTGACCACAGTGCAATTAACATGGAGACACAGCAAACATCATTACAAACAAAAAAGGAAGATTATATAATTTCTACAATCTCATGGTGCTATATATTTTGGTATAAATCAATGTAATTTTTCTTATTAATGCACTCTTCTATGTTAGAAGTAAGGGGAGCAAGAAGGAGCAAGAAAAGGAAATTAATGGTCCTTTCCAATTAGAAGTAAAGTAATATATATCAATAATATTCAACAAATTTTTATCATATGCTATGTGATAGGCATTTTTCTAGGCACTAGGGAGGCATCATTGAATAAAACAAACCAAAAGCTCTGGTCAAATGAAGATTATATTGCACTGAGGGAACAATAAATAAAGTATATGATACATCATATATTGATAACCACTATGGAGAAAAACAAAACAGGAGAGGTAAAAGAGTACAAAGATTAAGAGTGCAATTTAAAATAGGGATTGGACTCCCCTGGTGGTCCAACAGTAAAGAAATCTGCCTGCCAATGCAGGGCATACAGGTTTGATCCCTGGTCTACATGATTCCAGCAAGATTCCACATGCTGCAGGGCAGCTAGGTCCATATACCACAACTACTGAAGCACCTGCACCGTGGAGCCCAAGCTCAGCAACAAGAAAAACCACAATGAGAAGCCTACCCACTGTGACTGGAGAGCAGCCCCCGCCAGCTGCGACTGGAGAAAGCTCGCTTGCAGCAATGAAGACCCACCATGGCTAAAAGTATAAGATTAAAAAAAAAAAAATTTTTTTTTTAATTTGAAATCTGGACTACTCAAGGACTAATTGGATGGTTTTGAGCAAAGAACTGAAGAAAATGAGAGAGAAAAACATTGTATCTTGGGAAAGAGCAAACATCTGTATGAGAGGAAATAGAGAAAAGTTCTTGAAAGGAGAACATGTCTGGTATGTTTAAAGAATAGCAAGGAAGCCAATGTGACTTGAACAGAATTACCAATGTAAAGAGTAACAGGAAATGAGGTCACAGAGGTAAAGAGGATCAGACTGTGTAAAGCCTGCAGGATACTAAAATGATTTTCACCATTTCACCCTATTTAAAGGTTTTTATTTATTTTTATTTTTGGCTGTGCTGGGTCTTTGATGCTGCATGTGGGCTTTCTCTTATTGGTTTTCACTTTGTGAACAATAACTCATCCCATGAAGGCTTCTGAGTAGAGAAGCAACAAGATCTGACCAGGTTGGTTTTTTGTTTTTTTGGTTTTTTGGTTTTTTGTTTTTTTGGTTTTTTTGGGTTTTTTTGATCTGACCAGCTTCCCTGGTGGCTCAGAGGTTAAAGCGTCTGCCTCCAATGTGGGAGACCCAGGTTTGATCCCTGGGTCAGGAAGATCCCCTGCAGAAGGAAATGGCAACCCACTCCAGTATTCTTGCCTGGAGAATCCTATGGACGGAGGAGCCTGGTAGGCTACAGTCCATGGGGTCACAAAGAGTCAGACACGACTGAGCGACTTCACTCACTCACTCACTCAGGTTTTATTAATAGGATTCATCTGGTTGTCACGTTGAGACCTGACCCAGGGAATGAGCAAAGTGTGGAAGCAGGGAGATTATTCAGGAAGTTTTCACAATAACCCAAACTAGATGATCTTTACTTGAAAAACAGTGGTATCAGCAGACAGAGAGAAAGGAAGAAGGTAGGTTCTAAGTACATAATTTGAAAAGTAGAATCAATAGGATTCATTGATGGATGCTGCTACTGCTAAGTCACATCAGTCATGTCCGACTCTGTGCGACCCCACAGATGGCAGCCCGCTAGGCTCCTCTGTCCCTGGGATTCTCCAGGCAAGAACACTGGAGTGGGATGTCATTTCCTTCTCCAATACATGAAAGTGAAAAGTGAAAGTGAAGTCTCTCAGTCATATCTGACTCTCAGCAACCCCATGGACTGCAGCCTACCAGGCTCCTCCGTCCATGGGATTTCCCAGGCAAGAGTACTGGAGTGGGGTGCCATTGCCTTCTCCAATGGGGGTAAAACAAAAGAAAAGATTTCGGTCTATGATTTTGGGTTCAATAATATTTGTGCTTGTTTTACTATTATTTAATTTCTATTCATTTATTCAACAAAATATAAACAAATTAAATTGTGCTGCAGAGTAGAATATACTAAGTCAGTCTCAGTTCAGTTCAGTTACTCAGTCATGTCCGACTCTTTGTGACCCCATGAATCGCAGCACGCCAGGCCTCCCTGTCCATCACCAACTCCTGGAGTTCACTCAGACTCACATCCATCGAGTCAGTAATGCCATCCAACCATCTCATCCTCTGTCGTCCCCTTCTCCTCCTGCCCCCAATCCCTCCAAGCATCAGTCTTTTCCAATGAGTCAACTCTTCACATCAGGTGGCCAAAGTACTGGAGTTTCATCTTTAGCATCATTCCCTCCAAAGAAATCCCAGGGCTGATCTCCTTCAGAATGGACTGGTCGGATCTCCTTGCAGTCCAAGGGACTCTCAAGAGTCTTCTCCAACACCAAAGTTCAAAAGCATCAATTCTTCAGCGCTCAGCCTTCTTCACAGTCCAACTCTCACATCCATACATGACCACAGGAAAAACCATAGCCTTGACTAGATGGACCTTTGTTGGCAAAGTAATGTCTCTGCTTTTGAATATGCTATCTAGGCTGGTCATACTTCCTTCCAAGGAGTAAGCATCTTTTAATTTCATGGCTGCAGTCACCATCTACAGTGATTTTGGAGCCCCAAAAAATAAAGTCACCCACTGTTTCCACTGTTTCCCCATCTATTTCCCATGAAGTGATGGGACCAGATGCCATGATCTTCGTTTTCTGAATGTTGAGCTTTAAGCCAACTTTTTCACTCTCCACTTTCACTTTCATCAACAGGCTTTTTAGTTCCTCTTCACTTTCTGCCATAAGGGTGGTGTCATCTGCATATCTGAGGTTATTGATCTTTCTCCCTGCAATCTTGATTCCAGCTTGTGTTTCTTCCAGTCCAGCGTTTCTCATGATGTACTCTGCATAAAAGTTAAATAAGCAGAGTGACAATATACAACCTTGATGTACTCCTTTTCCTATTTGGAACCAGTCTGTTGTTCCATGTCCAGTTCTAACTGTTGCTTCCTGACCTGCATACAGGTTTCTCAAGAGGCAGGTCAGGTGGTCTGGTATTCCCATCTCTTTCAGAATTTTCCACAGTTTATTGTGATCCACACAGTCAAAGGCTTTGGCATAGTCAATAAAGCAGAAATACATGTTTTAATGGAACTCTCTTGCTTTTTCGATGATCCAGCGGATGTTAGCAATTTTGTCTCTGGTTCCTCTGTCTTTTCTAAAACCAGCTTGAACATCAGGAAGTTCACGGTTCACATATTGCTGAAACCTGGCTTGGAGAATTCTAAGCATTACTTTACTAGCATGTGAGATGAGTGCAATTGTGCAGTAGTTTGAGCATTGCCTTTCTTTGGGATTGGAATGAAAACTGACCTTTTCCAGTCCTGTGGCCACTGCTGAGTTTTCCAAATTTACTGGCATATTGAGTGCAGCACTTTCACAGCATCTTTCAGGATTTGAAATAGCTCAACTGGAATCCCATCACCTCCACTAGCTTTGTTCGTAGTGATGCTTTCTAAGGCCCACTTGACATCACATTCCAGGATGTCTGGCTCTAGATGAGTGATCGATCACACCATCGTGATTATCTAAGTCAGTCTAGTTCGTCTTTAATTTATCAAGACTTCAAGAAACCCTAACAATGGGTGAAATGAGGCATACATAGGTCACTTTACATATATCCTCTGTGAATAAGGTCTTCTATATTAGCAAAGTATCCAGTATAAAAAAGGTTTTTAAAAATCTTTAAAACATAAAATTTAAATCTTACCTGAATATTTGAAGATTGAGAATTCACAGATCCTTGATTATACATATAAACCATGAAATTATTTGCTAAAAAAAATCTGTATATAAAAAAGAGTGAGAGAATTTTAAGTTATTCTTTTTGAAAAAATATAAAGCAGCAGTCAGCAAACTTAGCACCCTCAAAGCCAAATATGACCTATCTCTGTGTTTGTAAATAAAATTTATTTGCATATAGCTATACTCGTTCACTTACATACGGTTCATGGCAGCTTTCATGATACAACAGCAAAGATGAGTCATTTTGACAGAGCTATTATGCTCTTCAAACCCTAAAATATTTACTATCTGGGTCTTTAGAGAAAAAGACTGCCAATCCCTGACAAAGATAGTATTTTCTTTTGACCTGTGTGTAATTTTTGTTTAAAGTAATATGCATTTACTCAAAATAATATTTCCCATCTTATTATACTCCTTTAAAAAATAAGGAAAACAAACTATAAAACAAAAGAAAAGCATTTTAAATTTTACAAAGATATGAAACGGGTGTAGGATTATAAGAGTTTTTTATTCTTTCATTCTTTCTCAATTTTACTATCATGAATATATCTTACTATAATGAAGTAGAAGAGCATTCTGTAACAGTCATAGTTCAGCTTTCTCTGGTATCATTCCTTGTCCCCATCATGCTATTTTACTTATGCTTCCTCACCTGGCACTCACTTCTCAATCCAATGTAATGTAACTAGACCACCCAGAGTAGCTTCTGCTGAGAATCTGCCATTAAAACTGATGCCATATAATGACCCCCTCATTGTCAAATCCAAAAAGAAAAAGCAGTTTGAGTCAAATAAAACTATCTGATGCACCTCACACACTGACCATACTCCCCTTCTTTAAACCATCTGCTCTTCAACTTCAGTCATACCATTTACCCCTGATTTTTCCCTCATATCACCTTGTCTCCTTGTGTAAATCCCTTCATCTGGATCCTTCTTCACTTAAATGTTTCCCTGGCATTCATTTTCTGGTTGTTTTTCCCTTTCATTAATATTTACTCCCACCTCTTCATCTTGTTCATTTCTGGTGCCTCATTTATACTTAATATATATTTAAAAAAAGATGGCTCCCATTACCTAAAATAAATATAACTGGCTATTCAAGATCTTCTGTATTTCATACAAATTTTAGGATTATCTATTCTACTTCTTGAAAAATGCATGAGTATTTTGATAGAATTGGACTGAAGCAGTAGACTGCCTTGGTTAGTACAATAAACTTTTATCAATATTAAGTCTTCCGATGTGTAAGCATGGTATACATTTCCATTTACTTGCATTCTCTTATATTTCTTTATCAATGTCTTAGAGTTTTCAGAGTACAGGTCTTTCTCCCTTCCTTAAATTTATTCCCAGGTATTTTTTTCTTTCTGATGCAATTGTACCTGGGATTTTTTAAATTTATTTTTCTGATATTTCATTATTAGTGCATCAGTTCAGTTCAGTTCAGTCGCTCAGTCATGTCCGACTCTTTCTGACTCCGTGAATTGTAGCACGCCAGGCCTCCCTGTCCATCACCAACTCCTGGAGTTCACTCAAACTCATGTCCATCGACTAAGTGATGCCATCCAGCCATCTCATCCTCTGTCGTCCCCTTCTCCTCCTGCCCCCAATCCCTCCCAGCATCTGAGTCTTTTCCAATGAGTCAACTCTTCACATCAGGTGGCCAAAGTACTGGAGTTTCAGCTTCAGCATCAGTCCTCCCAGTGAACACCCAGGACTGATCTCCTTTAGAATGGACTGGTTGGATCTCCTTGCAGTCCAAGGGACTCTCAAGAGTCTTCTCCAACACCAAAGTTCAAAAGCATCAATTCTTTGGCGCTCAGCTTTCTTCACAGTCCAACTCTAACATCCATACATGACCACAGGAAAAACCATAGCCTTGACTAGATGGACCTTTGTTGGCAAAGTAATGTCTCTGCTTTTGAATATGCTATCTAGGCTGGTCATAACTTTCCTTCCAAGGAGTAAGCATCTTTTAATTTCATGGCTGCAGTCACCATCTACAGTGATTTTGGAGCCCAAAAAAATAATGTCACCCACTGTTTCCACTGTTTCCCCATCTATTTCCCATGAAGTGATGGGACCAGATGCCATGATCTTCGTTTTCTGAATGTTGAGCTTTAAGCCAACTTTTTCACTCTCCACTTTCACTTTCATCAACAGGCTTTTTAGTTCCTCTTCACTTTCTGCCATAAGGGTGGTGTCATCTGCATATTTGAGGTTATTGATCTTTCTCCCAGCAATCTTGATTCCAGCTTGGGCTTCTTCCAGTCCAGCGTTTCTCATGATGTACTCTGCATAGAAGTTAAATAAGCAGGGTGACAATATACAGCCTTGACATACTCCTTTTCAAAACTATTTGGAACCAGTCTGTTGTTCCATGTCCAGTTCTAACTGTTGCTTCCTGACCTGCAAATAGGTTTCTCAAGAGGCAGGTCAGGTGGTCTGGTATTCCCATCTCTTTCAGAATTTTCCACAGTTTATTGTGATCCACACAGTCAAAGGCTTTGGCATAGTCAATAAAGCAGAAATACATGTTTTAATGGAACTCTCTTGCTTTTTCAATGATCCAGTGGATGTTGGCCATTTTGTCTTTGGTTCCTCTGCCTTTTCTAAAACCAGCTTGAACATCAGGAAGTTCACGGTTCACATATTGCTGAAACCTGGCTTGGAGAATTTTGAGCATTACTTTACTAGCGTGTGAGATGAGTGAAATTGTGCGGTAGTTTGAGCATTGCCTTTCTTTGGGATTGGAATGAAAACTGACCTTTTCCAGTCCTGTGGCCACTGCTGAGTTTTCCAAATTTGCTGGCATATTGAGTGGAGCACTTTCACAGCATCATCTTTCAGGATTTGAAATAGCTCAACTGGAATTCCATCACCTCCACTAGCTTTGTTCATAGTGATGCTTTCTAAGGCCCACTTGACTTCACATTCCAGGATGTCTGGCTCTAGGTCAGTGATCACACATTTTGATTCTCTGGGTCATGAAGATCTTTTTTGTACAGTTCTTCTGTGTATTCTTGCCACCTCTTCTTAATATCTTCTGCTTCTGTTAGGTCCATACCATTTCTGTCCTTTATCGAGCCCATCTTTGCATGAAATGTTGCCTTGGTATCTCTAATTTTCTTGAAGAGATCTCTGCTGCTGCTGCTGCTGCTAAGTCACTTCAGTCATGTCCAACTCTGTGCGACCCCACAGACAGCAGCCCATCAGGCTCCCCCATCCCTGGGATTCTCCAGGCAAGAACACTGGAGTGGGTTGCCATTTCCTTCTCCATTGCATGAAAGTGAAAAGTGAAGTCGCTCAGTCGTGTCCGACTCTTAGCGACCCCATGGACTGCAGCCTACCAGGCTCCTCCGTCCACGGGATTTTCCAGGCACTGGAAAACTTGAGTACTGGAGTGGGGTGCCATTGCCTCCTCCGGAAGAGATCTCTAGTCTTTCCTATTCTGTTGTGTTCCTCTATTTCTTTGCATTGATCACTAAGGAAGGCTTTCTTATCTCTCCTTGCTATTCTTTGGAACTTTTCATTCAGATGTTTATATCTTTCCTTTTCTCCTTTGCTTTTCGTGACTCTTCTTTTCACAGCTATTTGTAGGGCCTCCCCAGACAGCTATTTTGCTTTTTTGCGTTTCTTTTCCATGAGGATGGTCTTGATCCCTGTCTCTTGTACAATGTCATGAACTTCCGTCCATAGTTCATCAGGCACTCTATCTATCAGATCTAGTCCCTTAAATCTATTTCTCACTTCCACTGTTAGGTCATACCTGAATGATCTAGTGGTTTTCCCTACTTTCTTCAATTTAAGTCTGAATTTGGCAATAAGGAGTTCATGATGTGAGCCACAGTCAGCTCCCAGTCTTGTTTTTGCTGACTGTATAGAGTTTCTCCATCTTTGGCTGCAAAGAATGTAATCAATCTGATTTCAGTATTGACCATCTGTTGATGTCCATGGGTAGAGTCTTCTCTTGTGTTGTTGGAAGAGGGTGTTTGCTATGACCAGTGCGTTCTCTTGACAAAACTCTATTTGCCTTTGCCCTGCTTCTTTCCGTATTCCAAGGCCAAATTTGCCTGTTACTCCAGGTGTTTCTTGACTTCCTACTTTTGCATTCCAGTGCATAGCAATGCAATAGATCTATACGTTAATTCTGTACCCTGTAGTTTTACTGAATTCATTTATTAGTTCTAATAGTTTTTTGATGGCATCTCTGGGGTTTTCTGTGGTATCATGCCATTTGAAAATAGTGACTGTTATAGTTCTTCCCTTCCAATCTGGATGTATATTGTTGTTGTTCAGTTACTAAGTCATGTCCAACTCTTTCCATCCCCATGGACTGCAGCATGCCAGACTTCTCTGTCATTCACTATCTCCCGGAGTTTGCTCAAACTCATGTTCATTGAGTTGGTGATACCACCCAACCATTTCATCTTCTGTCAGCACCTTCTCCTCCTGCCCTCAATCTTTCCCAGCATCAGGGTCTTTTCCAATGAGTTGGCTTTTTGCATTAGGTGGCTAAAGTACTGGAGCTTCAACTTCAGTATCAGTCTTTCCAATGAATACTCAGGGTTGATTTCCTTCAGAAAATTATTTCTTTTTAATTGCTATGGCTAGGACTTCCAGTACTATGATGAATAAAAGTGGTGAGAGCAGGCATTTTTGTCTTACTTGTAGTCTTAGAGAAAAAAGCTTTTAGCTTTTCATCATTGAGTATGATGTTAGCTATGGGTTTATAAAAATGGCCTTTAACATATAAGTGAAGGGGATTAAGGGATATGAACTACCAGTTATAATACTATAGTTTGTAATCTATAAAAATATATAGTCACTACATTGTACACCTTAAACTAATAAAATATTGTAAGATAACTGTACTTCAACCAATCAATCAATCAGCCTTACTGCCACTGGACACTTATGGATATCCTCTGACACACACTTGTCCTATTCCTTCACCGCGCCAATCAAATCTCTACCATTGTGTCCAATATCTAATTTTTTTCCACCACCTCAGTTATATCTCAAAAAAAAAACCTCTTACACATTCAAAATTATGCTTCTTATTATATCTCATATAACTTTTGCAATAGCTTCATAATTGTCATACCATCTTAATCATTATACAGGTAATTTCCAAAAATAGAGTATACACATGCTCAATCCATCTCCCAGGCTCCAATTCCTTTATTTCTTACTACTGCTTACAGTTCTGATAATATATTCAAATGCAATGTGCATTCTCTCTTATGCACTTGAAAAGCTCTTTGAGTTGTCATTTACTATTCTTCCCTTCTCTAAAGGAGTAGGTTAACTCTTTTACTCAATGCCATTTTTTGGCATCTAATAACACAATGAATCATTGTTTATATTTCTCTCTTTAAGAAACTTCCTGCCAGCCAAAACATTTTTCTTTTCTTTTTTCTCTGCCAAACATTTCTGGAAAAGCCATTTTCACTTAAAACGTTTGGTTTCTCACAATTCAGCTCTCCTTAATACCACTTAATCTAGTTCTACACCCAAAATTTAACTGAAATCAACCTCTTGAAAGTTACAAATTGCTTCCAAGCCAGCATTTCTCAACTGGTTTTCCATCAAATAATTAAACCCTATATAAAGTTATTTAAATTATTTTCACAATACTCTTAGGGATGGTATGTAGCTATTACTTTTTTCCATAAACTGTTCACCAGCTCCCACAGTACTGTATGATCTAATTTCTATACTAAATCCCTTATTTCATATTCTTGGTGGTGAACCTGCCTCCCTGATCAAACTTTAACTGATACAGTTACAGATTTACTTCTTTCTTATTACATCCTACCCTGATTATATAGATCCTGCTGGCTCTCCTAACTTAAGATCATACAGATTAATCTTCAGATGAATCCTTATTCTTCCCGTTCTTAGCTTCCCTATTCACTAAAGACTACTTGAGGCATTAGGACCAAAAAATTAATTCACAGGAAGCATTTGTTCATCTGAGACAACTAAACAGTTTAATAACTACATGACTTTTAATATTCTATTTTTATCATAAGCAAATGAATTCATATAAGTAAAATTAAGTCTAAAAATAAAAAGTTACCTTTGCTTAAGGTGCACAGTATACGGTTTCTCATCTATTGAAATACTATAGGATACCTGTTTCTAGAGAATCCAGAAAAACTGAGAGTAAAGACAAATGTAACAGAAGAGGTAAAATAACAATTTTATTTTGACTAATCCTTCCAAATAATGCTTTAAAAGTCTCAGACTATGTGTGATTTAAAATCTGCAATAATATATCAAAATTTTTAACATTTATTATACAATCTATTCTTACTATTTCCACAAAATTAGTCCAATATAAGGAGTCATAAAGCACTAGAAACCTATTTGTAACTGAATTTTAAACTTTTTTAAAAGAAGAGACTAAAAATAAATAAATAAATAAAAGAAGAAACTACATGCCATGTCATAACATTTATTCTATTGCATCACTGGGATATTAAGGTACTCTATTTCAGTGAAGTTTAACTTACTCAACTAAGCACAAAAGTCATTTATTTTAACCATTTTCCTGAAATGTATGCCCTATTTCCTATATTTTAAGCAGAAGATTCTTAAAATTTGGCATAGATTTTTACTCGAACTCTACTATTCTCAAGTTAAAACATGGTAGTGAGTTGCAATATCAGTTAGTCAGTGAATCTAAGAGATGAGACTTTATCTTTCAAAAAAAGAACACGTGAAAAGCAAGAATTAGAATATCATTAGAAAGAAAATTCAGTAAAAACTAAAAAGACATAAATACCAGAACATAGGATCAGTGAAAATAAGAAACAACCAGGAAACAATACAAATCTTTAAAAAAAAAATAATAAAAAGGCAAGTTGTTAAAAAGGTCTAGTAAATGGTCAAAATGGTTATATAAGATATTAATTTTAGGAGAAACTGAATGAACTTATATGGGAATTCAAGGTAGCATCTTTGCAATTTTTGTAACTCCAAAATCATGCCAAAATTTTTCAAGTTTTTTTTTTTTTAAGTAAGACCAGAAAGAAGCAAAACATGTATATGTCAGATAAAAGGCAGAAATACCAAACATAAGATCCTGATACTGAAGTAGCAGCATGTCCTAGCTTTAAAATTTTAGTCCCGGAGGAATCAACCTGCCTGACTTCAGGCTATACTACAAAGCTGCAGTCATCAAGACAGTATGGTACTAGCACAAAGACAGAAATATAGATCAATGGAACAAAATAGAAAGCCCAGAGATAAATCCACACACCTATGGACACCTTGTCTTTGACAAAGGGGGCAAGAATATACAATGGAGAAAAAACAATCTCTTTAACAAGTGGTGCTGGGAAAACTGATCAACCACTTGTAAAAGAATGAAACTAGAACACTTTCTAACAGCATACACAAAAATAAACTCAAAATGGATTAAAGATCTAAACATAAAACCAGAAACTATAAAACTCCTAGAGGAGAATATAGGCAAAACACTTCCTGACATAAATCCCAGGAGGATCCTCTATGACCCACCTCTCAGAGTAATGGAAATAAAAGCAAAAATAAACAAATGGGACCTAATTAAACTTAAAAGCTTTTGGACAACAAAGGAAACTATAAGCAAGGTGAAAAGACAGCCTTCAGAATGGGAGAAAATAATAGCAAATGAAGCAACTGACAAACAACTAATCTCAAAAATATATAAGCAACTCCTACAGCTCAATTCCAGAAAAATAAACGATCCAATCAAAAAATGGGCCAAAGAACTAAATAGACATTTCTCCAAAGAAGACATACAGATGGCTAACAAACACATGAAAAGATGCCCAACATCACTCATTATCAGAGAAATGCAAATCAAAACCACAATGAGGTACCATCTCACGCCAGTCAGAATGGCTGCTATCCAAAAGTCTATAAACAATAAATGATGCAGAGGGTATGGGGAAAAGGGAACCCTCTTACACTACTGGTGGGAATGCAAACTAGTACAGCCACTATGGAGAACAGTGTGGAGATTCCTTTAAAAACTGGAAATAGAACTGCCTTATGACCCAGCAATCCCACTGCTGGGCATACACACCAAGGAAACCAGAATTGAAAGAGATACGTGTACCCCAATGTTCATCACAGCACTGTTTATAATAGCCAGGACATGGAAGCAACCTAGATGTTGATCAGCAGATGAATGGATACAAAAGCTGTGGTACATATACACAATGGAGTATTACTCAGCCATTAAAAAGAGTACATTTGAAACAGTTCTAATGAGGTGGATGAAACTGAAGCCTATTATACAGTGTGAAGTAAGCCAGAAAGAAAAACACCAATACAGTATACTAACACATATATATGGAATTTAGAAAGATGGTAACGATAACCCTGTATGCGAGACAGCAAAAGAGACACAGATGTATAGAATAGTCTTTTGGACTCTATGGGAGATGGAGGGGGTAGGACGATTTAGGGGAACGGCACTGAAACATGAATAATATCATATAAGAAATGAATCTCCAGTCCAGGTTCAATACAGGATGCTTGGGGCCGGTGCACTGGGATGACTCGGAGGCATGGTACAGGGAGGGAGGTGGGAGGGGGGTTCAGGATGGGGAACACATGGCGGATTCATGTTGATGTGTGACAGAACCAATACAATATTGTAAAGTAAAAAAAATTTTTAATTAAAAAAATTTTTTTTTTAACTGGATTATGGTAATGTTTACATAATTCACATACTAATAATCACTGAGTTATACACTTACAATGGGTGAATTCTGTGGTGTCTAAATTATACCTCATTAAAACTGTTAAAAATAAAGTGTTATCAAAAGATTGGCCACTGGACTTCTCTGGGGCTCCAGTGGTCAGGAATCTGCCTGCCAATGCAGGGGACTCAAGTTCGACCCCTGGTCGGGAGGATCCTACATGCCACAGAACAGCATGTTCCACAACTACTGAGCCACACTCTAGAGTCCATAAGCCACAACTACTGAGCCTAAGTACCTCAACTACTGAAGCTTCTAGAGCCTGGGCTCCACAACAAGAAAAGCCACTGCAATGAGAAGCCCATGTATCACAACAAAGAGTAGCCCTTGCTTGCCACAACTAGAGAAAGTCCATACACAGCAACAAAGACCCAGCACACTCAAAAATAGTTAACTGATCAAATTTTTTTAAAAAAAGATCAGTCACTTGTAAGCAAGGCATGCTGTTTTGTATTTTTTTTTTAATCTCCTAAGGCTCTTAGCATATAGGTATGCACACAAGTCCAGAGAAATATCTGTTAAATAAATCAATAAGTAGGATAAACTATCATCTTTCCAATAAAAATAACAGAATAATCAGTTTATACTCTGAAAACTGGTAAATGCAAAGGTAGAGATTAAGAAAGAAGATTATACTTAAGACAGATTCTCCTTAGCAATTTTGGAGAAAATTATTCTCTTCATCTGAATCATCTAGATACCACTCAGATAAGACTAATTCTTTTATATTGTATTCTCTCTTTGAACTTTTAAAAATTATTTTACCATGAGTTAATGACAAATTCTAGAAAAATTAGAACATTCTGATTTATATATTTGCTTTTACCATCAAAACTTTAAATTCCTTATCAGTAGTGATATTGGCTATTTATACTCTAATGAAATTTATGTACTTCACTGCTATGCAATAAAAATAAGAAATTTCATATAACAGCATTAACTATGGAAAATCTCTTACATTTTCTACTTCTGAATTCTCACTTTCACTTGTATTTGCTTGGACTTTCTCTGGAAGTATGATTTGTAGAAATGAATTTTGAAAATCTGGAGAAAGAAATAAACAGTTAATAACTGCATCCTAAACTTGACTAAATATTTGTGCATGTTCTTTTATATAAGACTTGCTTCTGCAAATATGAGTTATCACCTGTGTACTCCAATAAAAATATTGAAAACAATTTAAAAACAGGTAAGAGGAACTTTCCTGGTAGTCCAGTGGCTAAGACTCCATGCTCCCAATACAGCAGGCCTGAGTCTGATCCCTGGTCAGGGAACTAGATCCCACATGCCTCAACTAAAGACCCTGCTGCTACTGCTAAGTCGCTTCAGTCATGTTCGACTCTGTGTGACCCCACAGACGGCAGCCCACCGGGCTCCTCTGTCCCCAGGATTCTCCAAGCAAGAGTACTGGAGTGGTTGCCACTGCCTTCTCCAAAAGACCCTGCATGCCACAACAAAGATCGAAGAACTCATGTGCTGCAACTAAGACTCAGTGCAGACAAATAAATAAATACTACAAACAGATAATATTACTACCTAAATAAAATTAAATCTATTATATAAAACAGGTTATAAATATTCTAAAAAAAGAGGAAAAAAGAACATTCAAATACAAGGCATCCAGAAAATAAGTGAAAAATCACAGATTTTTATGGTGAAAAACATTTACCAAAAAAAAAGGTGGGAAATTGGTAAAGTGCTATCACCAGCTAAGAGGTCTCAACAATTTTCTTGATAAGCTAAAGATGAAAGTGTGATAGTTGTTGAGAAATTCTAGAAAAACTCTAAAAAATTTCAGAAATCAGATGTGACAGATACAACAGAAAGTACTGTCTCCCATGGATATACTTAGGAACTAACTCTAGACTTAGCCAAGTAACTTACTTTGGCCAATTAGACAATAAGAAATGTAAAACAAACAAACCTGAAAAGAGCTTATGCACTGTGGCTTGCCCTCCTACTGCCTTCGAATCCTGAAATTGCATGTAAACAAGCCTGAGCAAGCTAACAGGAGGGTGGGGGACTATGTGAAAGGGGCCAAGGCACCCTAGCTGAACACATTCCAACAGAGAGACCAGTGTGTGAGACCATCCTACACTATTCAGCTGCCAACCAACTCAGGAGCTGACAACAGCTGCAGGAAAGAGTACAAATGACCTGCAGATTAGCTAAACTAGTCCAAACCAGAACAACAGTACCACTAACCCACAGAATCATGGGTTATGACAGAATATGTCATAGGTTCATGACAGAATAGCGATTGCTGAAGGTGAGGTTAAATAGGACTCACTGAGAAGACGGCATTTGGACAAAGACCTGAAGAAGGTGAGGAGGGGAACAAATGAATATCTTGGCAGAACACTCCAGGAAGAAAAAATATCAAGTATTTAAGACTCTTGGAAGGAAATGCTTGGTGTGTTTGAAAAGCCATAAGGAAACAACTGTGGCTAAAATAGCATGAGCAATGAGGAAAAGATTGAGATGAGGTCAGAGAGGAGGGAAACAAGCTGTTGAGATCCTACAGGGCAAAATAGGTCAGAGTTAGGGCTTTAATTTTTATTCTTGGAGACATAAGAAACCACTGGAAGATTTTGAGCAGAGAGACATGATCTTTGATTTTAACTGAAGGATGATATATTAATTATCTATTGCTGCATAACAAATTATCCCCAAATATAGCAGCTTAAAACAATAAACACTTATTAATCCCTACGGCCCTTTGGTCAGGCATCTGGGCAAAGCTTAACTGAATGCCTCTGGTTCAGTGTCTCTAGCAAAACTGCAATCAAAGTGTCAGCCAGGGCTGCAACAATTTCAAGGCTTGACTAGGACAGGATCCACTTCAAAGCTCATGCACTTAGCTGATGACAGGCATTGGGTCTTTCCAGGCTGTTCATGAGAAATCTCAAAAGACCTCTCTATAAGGATACTCACAATATGACAACTTACTTCCCCCAGAATAAGGGATCAGAAAAAGAGATTGAAAGTGAGCACCCAGGAAAAAGACACGGTCATCCTATATTCTAATCTCAGAAAAGACATCCATTGACCACATTTTATTCACTGGAAACAAATCATAAAACATAGTTTACATTTAAGAGGAGGGGATTACACAAGGGCATGAGTCCCAGGATGTGAGAAACATTGGAAATCATCTCATAGGCTGCCTAAAGAGTGCAAGAGAAGAAATATAAATTCGGAATTATCAGTTATCAACATGGTACTAAAAACCAGACACTAAATAAAATGGAGTAGGGAGGAGCCAACTCAATGAGTGTATATTTTGGATGCTGATTCAAGCAATGTGTGGACATTGTTTCTTGGTGATTACAAACTGTAAGGAAAATTATTACACTCATGAAACAATTGAAAATTTGGACACAGACTGAAAACTGGATGATATAAGAAACTGTCATTAATTTCTAAGCCATGATCATGATACTGTGGTTATATTTCAAAATTATATTTTGTCATTTAGATATATATACTTAAATATTTAGATAATAAAATGATAGAATATTTATAATTTGCCTAATAGAGGAAGTGGTAGGGAACATAAAACTGAAGCAGAATTAGCCAAGAGTCAATAATTGTTGAACCTGTTCTTAGATATGACACTAAAACCATAAGCAACAAAAGAAAAAAATATATATACACATATATTAGGTCCTATCATCATAACTTAAAACTTTTGTGAGTCATGCAACATTCACAAGACAGTGAAGACAAACTATAGCATGAGAAAAAAATATCTGCAAATCACTTGACTGAAGGTCTAGTATCCAGAATATAAGAGGAACTCCTAAATCAACAGCAAAATGAAAAACCTAATTTTTTTAAATGGGCAAAGAACTTGTGAATACTCATTTCTCCAAAAAAGATATACAAATGCCCAATACATATTAAAAGATGTTCAATGGCACTAATCATTCAGTTAAGTTCAGTCGCTCAGTCGTGTCTGACTCTTTCCAATCCCATGAATTGCAGCACACCATGCCTCTCTGTCCATAATCAACTCCGGAAGTTCCCCAAACTCATGTCCGTCAAGTCAGTGATGCCATCCAGCCATCTCATCCTCTGTCGTCCCCTTCTCCTCCTGCCCCCAATCCCTCCAAGCATCAGAGTCTTTTCCAATCAGTCAACTCTTCACATCAGGTGGCCAAAGTATTGGAGTTTCAGCTTTGGCATCAGTCCTTCCAAAGAACACCCAGGACTGATGTCCTTTAGAAAGGACTGGTTGGACCTCCTTGCAGTCCAAGGGACTCTCAAGAGTCTTCTCCAACACCACAGTTCAAAATCATCAATTCTTCGGCACTCAGCTTTCTTCACAGTCCAACTCACATCCATACATGACCACTGGGAAAAGCATACCCTTGACTAGAAGAAACTTTGTTGGCAAAGTAATGTCTCTGCTTTTTAATATGCTATCTAGGCTGGTCATAACTTTCCTTCCAAGGAGTAAGTGTCTTTTAATTTTATGGCTTCAGTCACCATCTGCAGTGATTTTGGAGCCCCAAAAAATAATGTCACCCACTGTTTCCCCATCTATTTCCCATGAAATGATGGGACCAGATGCCATGACCTTCGTTTTCTGAATGTTGAGCTTTAAAGCCAACTTTTTCACTCTCCACTTTCACTTCCATCAACAGGCTTTTTAGTTCCTCTTCACTTTCTGCCATAAGGGTGGTGTCATCTGCATATCTGAGGTTATTGATATTTCTCCCGGCAATCTTGATTCCAGCTTGTGTTTCTTCCAGTCCAGCGTTTCTCATAATGTACTCTGCATATAAGTTAAATAAACAGGGTGACAATATACAGCCTTGATGTACTCCTTTTCCTATTTGGAACCAGTCTGTTGTTCCATGTCCAGTTCTAACTGTTGCTTCCTGACCTGCATACAAATTTCTCAAGAGGCAGATCAGGTGGTCTGGTATTCTCATCTCTTTCAGAATTTTCCACAGTTTATTGTGATCCACACAGTCAAAGGCTTTAGCATAGTCAATAAAGCAGAAATACATGTTTTAATGGAACTCTCTTTTGCTTTTTTGATGATCCAGTGGATGTTGGCAATTTGATCTCTGGTCCCTCTGCCTTTCCTAAAATCAGCTTGAACATCTGGAAGTTTACGGTTCATGTATTGCTGAAGCCTGGCTTGGAGAATTTTGAGCATTACTTTACTAGTGTGTGAGACGAGTACAATTGTGTGGTAGTTTGAGCATTCTTTGGCATTGCCTTTCTTTGGGATTGGAATGAAAACTGACCTTTTCCAGTCCTGTGGCCACTGCTGAGTTTTCCAAATTTGCTGGCATATTGAGTGCAGCACTTCTACAGCATCATCTTCCAGGATTTGAAATAGCTCAACTGGAATTCCATCACCTCTACTAGCTTTGTTCATAGTGATGCTTTCTAAGGCCCACTTGACTTCACATTCCAGGATATCTGCCTCTAGGTGAGTGATCACACCATCGTGACTCTCTGAGTCGTGAAGATTTTTTTTGTACAGTTCTTCTGTGTCTTCTTGCCACCTCTTTTAATATCTTCTGCTTCCTACTTTCTTCTGTCCTTTATCGAGCCCATCTTTGCATTAAATGTTCCTTTGGTATGTCTAATTTTCTTGAAGAGATCTCTAGTCTTTCCCATTCTGTTGTTTTCCTCTATTTCTTTGCATTGATCACTGAGGAAGGCTTGATTATCTCTCCTTGCTATTCTTTGGAACTCTGCATTCAGATGCTTATATCTTTCCTTTTCTCCTTTGCTTTTCTCTTCTCTTCTTTTCACAGCTATGTAAGGCCTCCCCGGACAGCCATTTTGCTTTTCTGCATTTCTTTTCCATGGGGATGGTCTTGATCCCTGTCTCCTGTACAGTGTCATGAACCTCCATCCATAGTTCATCAGGCACTCTATCTATCAGATCTAGTCCGTTAAATCTATTTCTCACTTCCACTGTATAATCATAAGGGATTTGATTTAGGTCATACCTGAATGGTCTAGTGGTTTACCCTAATTTCTTCAATTTAAGTCTGAATTTGGCAATAAGGAGTTCATCAGTCAGTTCAGTTCAGTTCAGTCAGTCGTGTCCGACTCTTCATGACCCCATGAATCGCAGCACGCCAGGCCTCCCTGTCCATCACCAACTCCCGCAGTTCACTCAGACTCACATCCATCAAGTCAGTGATGCCATCCAGCCATCTCATCCTCTGTCGTCCCCTTCTCCTCCTGCCCCCAATCCCTCCCAGCATCAGAGTCTTTTCCAATGAGTCAACTCTTCACATCAGGTGGCCAAAGTACTGGAGTTTCAGCTTCAACATCATTCCTTCCAAAGAAATCCTAGGGCTGATCTCCTTCACAATGTACTGGCTGGATCTCCTTGCAGTGCAAGGGACCCGAAAGAGTCTTCTCCAACACCACAGTTCAAAAGCATCAATTCTTCGGCACTCAGCTTTCTTCACGGTCCAACTCTCACATCCATACATGACCACAGGAAAAACCATAGCCTTGACTAGACGGACCTTTGTTGGCAAAGTAATGTCTCTGTTTTTGAATATGCTATCTAGGTTGGTCATAACTTTTCTTCCAAGGAGTAAGGGTCTTTTAATTTCATGGCTGCAATTACCATCTGCAGTGATTTTGGAGCCCAAAAAAATAAAGTCTGACACCCTTTAGAATCAGTAAAAAATAGAAATCAGAGAGCTGAAGAATACAATAACGGAATTGAAATTTTCAATAGAGGGATTCAAGAGCAGACTAGATCAAGTGAAAGAAAGGATCAGAAAACCTGTAGACAGATCAAGAGAATTCATCTAATCAGAGGAGCAAAATATTTTTTACGAATGAAAGAAAGAATGAAATGAATGAAAAAGAGTGAAGACAGATTCATGGATATATGGGACACAATCAAGTAGAGCAGTATACACATCATAGAAGTCATAGAAGGAAAATAAATCAGGGTGGAGGGCAGAACTTATTCAAAGAGGTAATGACTGAAAATTTCTCTCACCTGGGGTAAAAAAATTAACATCTAAATCTAGAAAGCCAAAAAAGGAATTCAAAGAGAATTACACTGACATACATTGTAAACTGCCCAAAAGTAGAGACAAAGAGAGACTCTCAAGAAAGCAGCAAGAGAAACACAAAATATTATGTACAAGCAGACTCCCATAAGACTATCAGTGGATTTTTCAGTGAAACCTTGCAGACCAGAATGGAGTGGGATAATACATTCAATATATAGTACTGAAAGAAAAAAATTCCACCTAAAAATACCATGCCCAGCAAAGCTGTCCTTCAGAATTGAAGGAGAGATAAACAATTTCACAAAAGTTAAAGGAGAATGGCCTCACAAGAAATGTTACAGTTCTCTGTACTGAAACAAAAGCACATTAATTAGTAACAGAAAACTATATAAAAGTATAAAACCTAAGGTAAAGCCGGGAAAAAAGAGAATCTATAAAAATAAAGTGAAAACTGAATACAGATGTTTTAATCAGCTTCTACTTAAAACAGCAAATACGCAATATCAGTGAAAAAGGGTTACAATGGTAAATTTTATGTTACATATATTTTATCACAATTTTTAATTACTTGTTTAATGGGTATAGGGCTTCAGTTTTGCAAAATGAAAAGGCTCCCAGAAAGATGTTATAGAACAATGTGAATATACTCACCACTGCTGAACTATACACTTAAAAATGGTTAAGACAGCAAATTTGCAGCATAAAAGGTTAATATACAAATGTCATTCACTTTCTATATACCAGAAATGAGCACTAGAATTTGACATTTAAAACACAATGTCATGTACATTAGCATCCCCAAAAGTTAAATAAATACTTAGCTATAAATCTAATGAAATATGAGTAAGATCTCTATGAGGAAAACTACAAAACTTTGATGACAAATAGCAAACAAAAAGTTCAAAATGTCAATCTTTCCCCAACTTGTTCTATAGATTCAGTGCAATCCCAATCAAAACCCCACCACGATATTTTGTGGTTATCAATAAACTGACTCTAAAATTTATGAGGCAAAAGATCCCAAAAAACAAACTCAATACTGAAGAAGAAGAAAATCAAACAACTGTCACTATGTGACTTAAAGACTTATAGTAAAGCTCCAGTAATCAAGGTAGTGTAATTTTGGCAAGAGAACACACAAAAAGGTCAAACAGAACAGAGATCCCAGAAAAGTACCTATATAAATACAATCAATTGATCTCTGACATAGGAAAAGACAACATAATGGAGCAAAGATAGTCTTAAAAAAATACTATAACAAATGGATTTCAAAATGCAAAACAAATAATCTAGACACAGGCTTTAACACCTGAAATGAATCATAGATCTAAATGTAAAATGCAAAATTATAAAACTCCTTAATGTAAGAGTGAACCTAGATGATCATTGGTAAGGCAACGACTTCTTAGATATAACACCAAAGACATGATGCATGAGAAAATAATTGATAAACTGGACTTCATTAAAATTAAAAACTTTTGCTCTGTGAAAGACACCATCAAGAGAATGAGAAGTTACAAACTAGGAGAAAAACATCTTCAAAAGTCACACCTGATAAAAAACTGTTATCCAAAATATACAGATCAGATCAGTCACTCAGTCGTGTCCAACTCTTTGCGACCCCATGAATTGCAGCACACCAGGCCTCCCTGTCCATCACCAACTCCCGGCGTTCACTCAGACTCACGTCCATTGAGTCAGTGATGCCATCCAGCCATCTCATCCTCTGTCATCCCCTTCTCCTCTTGCCCCCAATCCCTCCCAGCATCAGAGTCTTTTCCAATGAGTCAACTCTTCACATCAGGTGGCCAAAGTACTGGAGTTTCAGCTTCAGCATCATTCCTTCCAAAGAAATCCCAGGGCTGATCTCCTTCAAATGGACCAGTTGGATCTCCTTGCAGTCCAAGGGACTCTCAAGAGTCTTCTCCAACACCACAGTTCAAAAGCATCAATTTTTCAGCGCTCAGCCTTCTTCACAGTCCAACTCTCACATCCATACATGACCACAGGAAAAACCATAGCCTTGACTAGACGAACCTTTGTTGGCAGAGTAATGTCTCTGTTTTTGAATATGCTATCTAGGTTGGTCATAACTTTCCTTCCAAGGAGTAAGCGTCTTTTAATTTCATGGCTGCAGTCACCATCTGCAGTGATTTTGGAGCCCAGAAAAATACAAGGATCTCTTAAAGCTCAACAGTAATTAAAAAAAAAAAAAAAAAAAACTTTAAAATGGGCAAAATACTTGGACACCTCATCAAAGAAGATATATAGATGGTAAATAAGAAGAAGAGTAATGTTCTACATCATATGTCACTAGAGACTATGACATTATATAGTCATAGAGATTATGACCATTCTATACCTATTAGAATGGCAAACTGAAGAACAATGACAACACAAAATGCTGGCAAAGATGTGAGAAGGAACTTTCATTCACTGCTGATGAGACTATAAAATAGCATAGCCACTTTGGAGGATAGTTTACAAAACTAAATATATTCTTATTATATGATCCAGCAAAAGCACTCCTTGGTATTTACCCAAAAGGAGTTGAAATCTTATGTCCAAACAAAAACTTGTACACAGATATTTATAGTAGCTTCATTATTTACTATCAAATCTTAAAAGCAACCAAGATGTCTTTTAGTAGGTAAATGGATAAATATACTGGTATATACAGACAATGGAATATCACTCAGTGTTACAAAGAAATAAGCTATAGAGCCCTAGGAAGACATGAAAGAACAATAAATGCATATTACTAAGTGAAAGAAGTCAATCTGAAAGGGCAACAAACTGTAAGATTTCAACCATATGACATTATGGAAAAGGTAAAACTCTTGGAAATAGTAAAAAGATCAGTGGTTGTCAGGACTTAAGAGGGAAGGGAGAGCTGAATCAGAGAAACACGGGATTTTTAGGGGAGAGAAACTACTCTGGTGGATACATGTCATTATATATATGTCAAATTCCATAGAATATACATCAAAAGTGAACCCTAAGGTAAACTGTAGATATGGGGTGATAATGATGTGTCAGTGTGGGATCATAAATTGTAACAAATATACGACTGCGGTTGCAGGATGTCTACAGCGGAGACTACACGTGGGGACAGGGAGTATATAGGAAATTTCTGTACCTTTCAGTTTTGCTATGGACCTAAAACACTCTAAAAATAAAGTTCATTCATTTTTTTAAATGGTTGAAGATGGCAAATTTTATGTTTTTTATATTTTATTACAATTTAAAATAATTTAAAAACAAAGATAATACATTTTTTAATGGGTAAAATATCCACTAAAGTTCAAAATAGACCAGTGGATCTTAACATATTAAGAAAAGTTCATTCCACGTTGTAACTAACCTTTACCATTTATCAAGTGTGTATTTGGTATAGCAGCCAAAGGGGAATACTGGTAACTACCTGAAAAGGCTCATAAAATACTTCTCCCTTTCCCAACCACATATACTTCAAATATGCAGAAGTAGATCTGAGAATCTAGCTGTCATCTATTAAACCAAAACTTTTAAGCAGATTCACAACACCACTCTAAATTCTTTGTTTTGGAAAACAGAGTTTTCATTTTTAAATGTGTTACTTACATTAACACATAATAGGTCTATTACTGTCACTGAGCAGGACCCTATGAGTCTTCCCAGGACAGTCTTCCTTTCCATGTCTTCTGCCTACCTCTTGTCTACAGAAAAACTGTAGCCAAAGAAGAAATTTAATCGGGGGGGGGGGGGGGGGGGGGTGGAAATACAAAAGCAAAGTAGTCAAGCAAGAAAAAATAATAATAGTTCGGCCATTAAAAACGGTCAAGGACCTTCAGTTCCTCTTCAAGAGCTAGAGATAATATTCTGAGCTGTAGATAATATCCTTTGAGTGGTTTTGTAGCTCCTGAAACTCCCACCACGGGAGAAGTCAACATGATGACCAGAGTGTAGACATGACATAAGCGGCTCCATCTTGCACAATTCCAAAAACTGACATTTTTTTGTATATGTATACATTTTCTGTATACATTTTTTGCAGGACAAACTATTATTGTACAGACGGCAAGTTATTTTACTGGAGCAGATGATATCTGAGGAAGACCAGTTTTTTGGAGTCTGAGTTCATGAAGTTTTTGGAGTGCTTTTGAGTGCAAGAAATTTTGAGGTAGTGTGTAACAGAACTACAAAAAGGGGAGGCCCCCAGTTCAGATTTAGAGTCAGGGCATCAGAGATTTGTCCTTGAGCTTATTAAAATCACCTTCCTCTCTCAGGAGTCCCTTCTCTATTACTACGCAGCGCCTAAAAACAGCCCGGTTCCCTGGTGGGCAAAAGAAACCAAAAACGAGGAAAGGGACTTAAGTGTCCAGGTGCCGCGCAGTGTGACCCAAGCAGGTTACGCCTGTAAAGAAGGAAAAGAAAAACCTTCTCACTCCCCACACCGGAGTCACAGGGCATCCATGGGCTTACCGGGTCTTGACGTTAGCAAGCCACGAAGACCCGCTAGCAATATCATTAAGCGGATCATAGCGTGACTTCTGGGCTTTTTTTTTTTGAGAGGACACTAAACCCTTCGACCGTTGGCCTTCGGTGAGCCGCGTTCTCGCGAGACTACCTACGCAACAGCTGGGTACTCAGCGCCCCGCCCACCAGTCGCCCGAGGGGCGCGCCGGCTCTCCAGTCCTTGCGTTCTGGCCTCTGTTGCGCTCTTTGGCGGACAGCCCGCCCTTCTCGACGGCCCGATGCCCCCACCCCCAACCCCAGTTATCTGAAGGTTCCAGATCACCCCAGCCCTCTCCGTCGCGGTCATCGTCCTCCCACAAACCTTTTGCTTCTTGTGGATGGACCTAAAAGGACTAACATATTTATTGTCCGCTGTTTTGTTATCAGACACGACTTGCTGGATAAAAAGGATATAAAACTGTGCGCGCACACACACGAGTTACGCATTCATATTTACTAAAATCGGGGTTTTTTAATTTTAAGAAGGGCAGATTAAAAAAAAGAATTCCAAAAAAAGGGGGAAGTGACTAGGTTTTGGTATCGTCACAAAGCATCTGCCATGACACTTTCTATATCCACTGCCCAAATACACCTTGTAACCAGGCTGCGTCTACTTTCCATGTGGTTCACAGACCATTGGCTAAAATTCATATAATGGCCTGCCCTTGTTGAGTTAACTTCTGGATACAATGAATACTCAGGTAATGAAAGAGATGGACAAGATTCCTGCCCATAATTTCAGTACATATGTTCCAGTAGAAAATTCTACCCACATTCCACAACAGAGTATTCAAAATTTTCTAAATTTGTAGCTCGGGCTGCTGCCTCTTTTCCTCTCATCCCCTATGCTAGGACCACTTACGACTTCAGATCTTTCCTGAATGAAAATTGCCTTCTTACTTTGGACTGCAAGACCTCCTCCCTCCCAGACTCACTACCCAATCTCTACCTCTATGCACTATCTTTTAATTCTTTTCAAATCCCAAAGAACAAGTTGTCTCTCACATCAATTAACAGAATGGCAGGTACACAAACGAAAAGCTCCGGTGGTAACAGAAAATTCACTTGGAAAAACCCCACATGTAAACTCACAGTGGAAATGCGATTTTATGGACGCAAAGGCTTTCAACAAGGTTATTTCAGCCTGAAAAAGAACAGAATGAGCAGAAACATGGCAATAAAATCAGTTGGCCTCTCTATATGCATGGGGAGATTGGTTCCAGCACCCCCGGTGGATACCAAAATGCCCAGATGCTCAAGTCCCAAAATTGGCCCTCTGGTTTCCATCTCTGAAGATTCAACCAACCATGGATACTGAACTGGTTTGCCACTTGCGGTTAGTTGAATCCACGGATGCGAGCCTGCAGATACAGAGTGTCACAGTATTTTTATTGGGAATAAAAAAAATCACTGGTAAGTGAATCTGTGCAGTTCAAACCCACGTGGTTCAAGGGTCAACAGTAAACACTAACTTGCACCTCAACAGAAACAACCAATGCTATACAAACACTTCTTTTTGGGTGTCAGTTCAGTTCAGTCGCTCAGTCGTGTCCGACTCGTTGCGACCCCATGAATTGCAGCACGCCAGGCCTCCCTGTCCATCACCAACTCCCGCAGTTCACCCAAACTCATGTCCATCGAGTCGGTGATGCCATCCAGCCATCTCATCCTCTGTCGTCCCCTTCTCCTCCTGCCCCCAATCCCTCCCAGCATCAGAGTCTTTTCCAATGAGTCAACTCTTCACATCAGGTGGCCAAAGTACTGGAGTTTCAGCTTCAACATCATTCCTTCCAAAGAAATCCCAGGGCTGATCTCCTTCAGAATGGACTGGTTGGATCTCCTTGCAGTCCAAGGGACTCTCAAGAGTCTTCTCCAACACCACACTTCAAAAGCATCAATTCTTTGGCGCTCAGCTTTCTTCACAGTCCAACTCTCACATCCATACATGACCACAGGAAAAACCATAGCCTGGACTAGACGGACCTTTGTTGGCAAAGTAATGTCTCTGTTTTTGAATATGCTGTCGAGGTTGGTCGTAACTTTCCTTCCAAGGAGTAAGCGTCTTTTAATTTCATGGCTGCAATCACCATCTACAGTGATTTTGGAGCCTAGAAAAATAAAGTCTGACACTGTTTCCCCATCTATTTCCCATGAAGCAATGGGACCAGATGCCATGATCTTAGTTTTTGGGTGTAGTTGAGCCAAAAGCTGGTTTCACCTCGCTTCACAGTATTAGAACTGTTATACTAAATGCTTTGACTTGTTAATTGGTGCTAAATATTTTGAATGAATTTTCAGTATCCCATTTGTTTTCCCCTCCTTACTCTTTCCTGTTTAAATCTTTTAAAAAGCAGACTTTATTCTTATTTATGTATATGGCTCTCTCTATAATGGAAGGCATGTCCTATCCAGAATTTATATGTCACATGATCTAATATGGTACCTGCAAGATAGTAGTTTCAGTAAACATTTATAGACTTTTATAAAATCTGTTCTGTGCTTAAGAAAACCTGGATTGTGCTTAACTATATAGTTAGTCGGAGAATGCAAATGGCAGCCCACTCCAGTATTCTTGCCTGGCAAATCCCATGGACTGAGGAGCCTGGTAGGCTGCAGTCCATTGGGTCACTAAGAGTCGGACACGACTGAGCGACTTCACTTTTACTTTTCACTTTCATGCATTGGAGAAGGAAATGGCAACCCACTCCAGTGTTCTTGCCTGAAGAATCTCAGGGACAGCGGACCCTGGTGGGCTGCCGTCTATGGGGTTGCACAGAGTCGGACACGACTGAAGCGACTTAGCAGCATATAGTTAGTAGACCCAGGCATTTGCCTGACAGAAAGGGAAAATGTAGTATCTTGAACAACATAATAAGTCTGTGAACATAGCCATACAGTGACACCAAACTTACATATAATTTATCCTTGATTATTAAAACATCTTTAGCAGATGGCAAAGAATACCTTTAATATTTTCAAATTTTGAAGTGGCATCTATGACCAAGAAATTTTACAACTTTTAAAATAACAATCCAAGATAAATCAAGGACAAACCTACATGGAAAAAAAAAGCATATAAAATATGTAAAAATGCATATAAAAGCAAAAGAAGTTCAGGCTGATCAAATAATCTTTTAGAATAGCTTATTCCCTCATGGTCCAGCAATTAAGATTGCATGCTTCCCCTGCAGGGGGCATGGGTTCGATCCCTGGTCAGAGGGCTAAGATTCTACCTGACCTGTGGTGCAGCCAGAAAAAAAAAAACAATCCTAAACATTCAAAGATCCAAGGAATTACTTAATCCTGAGAAAGTTTTAAGTTGCAGTGTTAATATTTACTAACTGTAAAATTTCAGTGATATGAACTACAATGGCAAAATTTGTGGAACTATATCAGTGACAAACACAAAACATTTTAGTTGTATATTAATTCATTCAGAGATTAAATTGAAGACTATTTGGGATTGTTTACAATTTTATTATATATCTGATTGTTAACATAAAGTACCATCTTCAGAGGACTAAGATATGTGTCTTCTTCAAAACCAATCTGTTTTTCAAGGCTTTTTCAAACCAAAAGCCTTTGTTCACAATTTGCCAGAAGTCTTGAAAATTAGTGAGATAGTATCTATAAACATTTGACTAGTAGTTTTATCTAAAACTAGTATGTTTTAATGAATAAGGTTATAAATAGCTGAGTATTTAAGAAGTTAATGGACAACACAAATCAGAATTTCAAGTATTTTATTTATTGTAAATCTTATGTTTGTATGTATATATATATATACACAAACCAAAAATTTTTTAAAAAACTAAAGAAATTCAGTTAATAAACTTATTAATAAACTTTATTATGAAAGGTTGTGAAAAAATTTTAGGTGCTTAAATTTTCATCATTCATACCATTTCTTCCATAGTAAAAATTCACTTTTTATCACAGCTGAGACAACAATTCGCAGATACCACTAGTTTTCTTGCACTTATCTAAAAACACTTCTCTTTATTTCTCCAGCCTAATTTCTTGAAAAATATTAGAATCAACAGAGACATTATCAAGCACACCTTAGTAAATGTAAACATTCAAAAGTATATTAATAGCAATCTTTGAAGTTTCAGATTTTGGACTTAAAGTGCTCATGAGATTCTCAAGTGGTTTTATGATAGCTCAATTGATTGAAGATATTATAATTGCTCCTGCTTTTTATTACAGCTATGAATCAACAGCATATCTGATTAGTTCTATTAAATACTTCGTACCTTAAAGTTTATAATTTATTTAAAATGATGCTACTGTAAAAGGATGCTGTGTTTTAACATGATTCACAATAGAAATTCTATTTTTAAATTAACTTGGCTAATATTCATTATCCATAGATAGATCCATGGAATCCATTGTCCATAGAATCCATAGAAGCATTTATCCATAGAATGTTCATAAAAATGGAAGATAACAACTGTGTGTATGTATACACATACACACTTTTAGTGTGTTTTTGTACTTTTTAAATAGTATTATGATATCTTAATTGTGTATTTTGTGCATTCTTCTGAATAGAGTATTCCTTTATTCATGTAATGAATGAGATACACAAAATTCTAATGTATGATGATTATTAGTCTGTGCAAGATTAAAAATATTAAATATTAATTGGCAGCTAATTAGTTTTCACAGGTATTAGATTATTACATGTTCAACAAGAAACTACACTAATGATAACTAAGGTCAAAATTCAGAGTTACATTTAAGCACATAATGACAAAACTTGAAACAATACAGTTAATTTGAAAATCATTATAATAACATGTTCAAAATAACATAATTCATGTCAGGTACATTAACCTCACAGATGACTGAATAAAATGTATTCAGTAATGGAAATGAAAATGTTATTCTGAATTCCCTGGCTTTACTGCATTTCTTCTATTTCTCATTTCCCACTACTCAAGTTCTGTTTTTCTGTATTAATAAAGTCTGTTTTGTGGTATTTTGTTTTTCATTCATAATTGCAGCAGGAAGAAAGGCTTTTCAAGAAAATATCAGGAAAAAAAAAAGTATTAGCTCAGTTCCCTGAAGATGTCTGCAAAATGAAAGGCTAAAAAAAAAAAATCAAGTGAGGGAACTATATAAAGGAGGTGGAGGCGGAGGAGCAGGACGAGCTGGAACTAAATTTCCCTGAAATGATTCTTTGGGCTGTGGTGGAGGTGGCCTGTGAAGAGGTAAAAAAGACAGTTAATCATATGTCTCAACTGAATGAAATAAAGCTACATTCATAACGCCATTCTTAAAACCATCACTGAATTTTGCCTGGTGAGCATCTGTTTCACAATTTATATATTCTTCTCCTGATGTTCACTTGGATTTCAGTGCATTCTTATTGCATAATAAAGATTATACTGGAGGACACTACTCAGTGTGCAATTCAATCATAATTTGAAGGACTTTTGGGGGGGTAGGGAGGGGTAAGAAGTATTTTATGCAATGTTTATAATAAAATCTTCTCCTTTCTTGTTGATGCTAAGCCCATACATTGAGTCCTTCATTTTTCTTGTGCTTTTCAGTTCTAGAATTTCCATTTGATTTATTTTTTTAGGTTTTTAAGTTCAGTACATCTAGTTCTGTGTGAAATTCTCAAACTTGACTATTAGTTCTGTGATATGATCATCATAGCTACTTTAAAGTCTGTACCTAATAAACTCTATTAACTGGATACCCTCTGAGTACATTTTCTTGGTTTTAGTCACATTTTCTTTTCTTGTATGTCTAGCTTTGTAAATTGAGATAGTGAAAGTGAAAGTTGCTCAGTCATATCCAACTCTTTGCAACCCATGGACTATAGAGTCCATGGAATTCTCCAGGCCAGAATCCTGGAGTGGGTAGCCTTTCTCTTCTCCAGGGGATCTTCCCAACCCAGGGATCGAACCCAGGTCTCCTGCATTGCAGGCTGATTCTTTACCAGCTGAGCCACCAGGGAAGGCCAAGAATACTGGAATGGGTAGCCCATCCCTTCTCCAGTGGATCTTCATGACCCAGGAATCAAACCAGCGTCTCCTGCACTGCAGGATTCTTTACCAATTATGCTATTTTAAATTGGAGGCAAACAGTGAAAGAAAACAACCAAACCTGTAGGAAATAAGTCGAGGGTCTGATTCACCCTTGCCCCTGGGTCCCAACACAAAGCCTGGGATATTTGCTAGGGTACCATCTCCCTGGCAGGGCTCCAGTTTTTGTCCTCTCAGCCCTAGTTTGTTGAAAGCTCTCCTCAGCTTTCTATCCTCGCCCATGCAGAATAGGTAGATACAATCTAGGACAGAAAAATGGTCCCCACAGCTGAGGTCATCCTCAGCTGTGGAATACCTTCCTCTCCTGGACCTTAAAAAATAATCCTTCATTTCTTTAGTAGTTTTCTGATGCCTTCATATTTTCTTATATTGTCTAGCTTTTCTAGCTGTTCCTAATGGGAGGTCTAGTCAAACCTATGTGATTCGCCATTGCTGGTTATTATAAAGGTCCTTGCTTCTGAATCTTATGGATACCAGAGGCTACAGCAGCTGTTCAGTGTCTTGTTGGGGCCTCTTTAAAATTTCATTCTGACACTTCATTAATATGACAAAAATAAAACCTCTTAAAAACTTTTCTGCAAACTGTGCTTTATCTATACTGTTGGCAATAAATACCATGTCTTAAATTACATTAAAATACAAGGGAACTATTGAAACATTAACCCTGGGTTCTATCCTGGTCAAGTAATCTAAGTGAATTCACTTCAGACCTTGATGGGTACTGCTGAGGCTGCCTGGCTCCGTAAGTTGGTACTGGAAATCTGTTTGTTTGTACAGGCTAAAAAGAAAAAAAAAAGTTATTACCACAATGCACTCATCAATATATTTTCTATATAGGTTATTTTCCACATAAAAATAATCTATTTAAAAATCAATGAATAGATGACTTATAATCTTAACATTTAAAATATTTTGCGTATTCAACATATCTTTGCTACTGAGTGTGGAATATTTAATCCTTTTAAGCTATAGTTTTTAAATTCAATAATAACAAAGTATTATCTTGGCCCTGATCAACTCCATTAGTTAAAAGGTAACATATTAATATTTCCTAGGTCAATATATTTTAAATAAAACCTTCCAAAAATGTATTGCCAAATGTACACAGTACCTAACTAGTACTGTAAATACCATTAATTTTCAAATACCCTTGATTTCGATGTGGAAAACAGGGAACTTTTGTGCACTGTTGATGTGAATATAAATTGGTACAGCTACCATAGAAAACAGTATGGAGGTTCCTCAAAATATTAAAAACATGACTACCATATGATCCAGTAATTCTACTTCTGAGTATTTACCCAAAGAAAATGGAACACTGACTTGTATAATTATCTGCACCCCATGTTCATTGCAGCATTAATTATGATAGCCAATATATGGAAGAGTCTAAGGGTCCATCTGTGGCAAACACATGTACATATGCACGAATATTATTCAACCACCAAACAAAACGCCATCTTGCCATTTGTGACAACATGGATGGACTACAGGCATTCAAGCTAAGTGAAATGAGTCAGACAGAGAAGGACAAATATTGTATGATCTCACTTATATGTGGACTCTAAAAATAAACAAAAAAACCCAAATGCTTAGATACAGAGAATAGATTGGGACGACAGAGGGCAGAGAGGGAAATGGGTAAAAACAGATGAAGGTGGTTAAAGATAATAATTTCCAGTTATAAAATAAGTCATAGGGATGTAAGGTACACCATGGTGACTACAGGTAATAATACTTCATTGCATATTTGAAAACTGCTAAGCGTGTAAACCTTAAAAGTTCTCATCACAAGGGGAAAAAATGTGTAACTTACTGTGGTGCTCATTTCATACTGTGTACAAATATTGAACCACGTTGTACACCTGAAACTTATATAACGTGATATGTCTGAAAGTGAAAGTGAAAGGCACTCAGTTGTGTTCAACCCTTTGCAACCCCCTGGACTATACAGTCCATGGAATTCTCCAGGCCAGAATACTAGAGTGGGTAGGGATTGCACAGAGTCGGACACGACTGAAGCAACTTAGCAGCAGCAACAGCAGCAGCCTTTCCCTTCTCCAGGGGATGTTCCCAACCCAAGGATCAAACCCAGGTCTCCTGCATTGCAGGCAGATTCTTTATCAGCTGAGCCACAAAGGAAGCCTGTGATATGTCTATTTAATCTCAATTTTTAAAAAGTAGAACAGCAGGGTCATCGGGCATGGGGAATTACTGCTTCACGGGTTCAGAGTTTCTGTCTGGGGTAAAGAAAAAGTTTCAGAAATAGCAGTGATGATTACACAACACTGTGTATGTAATTAATGCCACTGAATTGTATATTTAAAAATGGTCAAAATGGCAACTTTTATCACATGTATATTTTACCACAATAGAAAAGGGAAAAAAAATGTCAAAGACAAAAAATTATATACTACATAATTTCTAACTTGTATATGTAGGGACTGTGTGATCATCCTATATATGTAGAAATATGGAAAAATCCCCAAGACTTATGGTTAAGGGAAAAGGGCATAACAATTTGTTTCTTTTTTATATAAGGAAAGGGAGAAGAACAGGGAGATTCCATACATATCCTTCCATTTTAGAAGGATATCTAATCATTTAACCTCCTTGTAATTGGAAAGACTTTAAAAGTTTGACAGTTCCAAATGCTGCCAAAATTTACTTTGACAGGAATGCTCATACACCACTGACAATGCAATCACCCAATGGTATAATCCTTTTGGAAAACAATTTGACATTTTCAAGTAAATATTCAAATATCTTTCAACCCAGCAATTTAACTTTGGTATATCCCTATATCAGATGTACCAAATTCTCTAACAGAATATAGAGATTCTCTAATAGAATTTTCTGTAATGATGGAAACATTCTATGCCTATGGTGCCCCTACAACAGTGGCCACAGGTGATCTATTGAGCATCTAAAATGTCAGTGAGGAATAGAATTCTTAATTTTATTTAATATAACATAAAATTTAAATAGCCACATGTGGATAGCAACCACTATACAAGTACCACCCTAGAACTCACACATATGCATGAGTAACATACAGAATGCTCATCTCAGCTTTATTTGTAACAATGAACAATTGGAAACTGGTAAAAGAAAAATGGATTTTTAAACTGTGTGGAGTTTATGTAATATAATATCAACAGTGAAAATGAATGCATTAGAGCTACATCTACTGATAGAGATAAACCACAAAGCAATGTTAAGGGGGAAAAGCATGATGCAGATACATATGTAAGACAGCAAACACAACATTATATAACGTTTAAAAGCAGATAAAGCAATATTTTGTTATTTCTTAGGGATATATGCATGTTAGAAAAAGTATATTATTATCCCAGTACTCCCTAATACACTCCAAAGGACAGTGATTGCTGGTCCCATTGCTGAGACAACTAGACAAGATTCCAGGAGCTCAGCCCCAGATCTTTAGTTAGATGCCCTGGGGAAGCCAGGTATTGAAAACAGAAAGATAGCAGACATAGGAAAAAAGAGTGACAGCATAAAACCCAGGTCATTTTCTAGGCTTGGTTTCAAGGCAAGACATTCTCAATGTCTAGTTTTCCTCCCATCTCCTCTAAGCCAGGGACCCTAGTGCTATTCCATTAACTAACCCAGCGGCCATCTGCAGACCACACTCCTAAATTCTTTGGAAAATATCTATGTTTATTCCTATGTGTGCATGCTCAGTCATTCAGTTGTGTCCAACTCCTTGCAATCCCACGGACTGTAACCCTCCAGGCTCTCCAGGCAAGAATACTGAGTGGGCTGCCATCTCCTACTCCAGGAGATCTTCCTGACCCAGGGATCAAACCCAACTCTGCTGTGTCTCCTGCACTGGCAGGCAGATTCTTTACCACTGCACCACCTGGGATATTATGTAACAATTTTTTAAGCTTTAAAAATGTGATGTGCTGCACTCAGTTGCTCAGTCATGTCCGACTCTGCAACCCCATGGAATGTAGCCGGCCAGGCTCCTCTATCCATGGAGATTCTCCAGGCAAGAATACTGGAGTGGGCTGCCATGCCCTCCTCAAGGGATCTTCCCAACCCAGGGATTAAACCCATGTCTCCCGCATTGCAAGCAGATTTTTTACCAGCTGAGCTACCAGGGAAGCCCTAAAAGTGTGGTACCATAATATAATAGAGGAAAAGAATTTTTCATTTAAACTTACAACGTTTCTGGGAGGAATCACTGAAGAAACAGGTCTAGGAACACTCGCTGGCTGTCTAGAATCTTTTGCTTGATTTTTGCCACCTGATCTGAAAGATACAAATACTTTTGAGCTAAATTAAGATTAAGACATTTCTACATGACATAGCATTAATATACAGACTTGTATTTTCCCAAATACAGAAGAATGATACTGGTAGTGGTGGTGGATAAGATCATGATGACAGCTAAAATTCGTATGGCATTTTTAACAGTTCTCACCCAGTTTTAATCCTTAGAGTACTAGAAAGTTTTATTAATCTCATTTTACAATTAAATAAACTGAAATACTAAGAAATAATTTAGACAATCAGGCCAGTGTTCTCAAACTCCTCAAGTCTTCCTGAAATCAGAGACTAGTAAAATAATATTCTTAGGTCTAAAGTAGTCACTCTGAATATTAGGAAGTCCAAGAGAAGCAAAACAAGCTGGCTGGAAAGATGTCACATAAGAGTTAGACATTGCCAAAAGGATAGTAAGTAAGCTATGTACAGGAGACAGCTATTGCTATGAAACTAAAATTTCAGAGATGCAGACTGGGGAATTATCTACATGGATTGGTCAGTGTGAAGTGTGAAAGAAAGTTAAGAGAAAGAAAGGATAGAAAGATAAATCTGGGGAAGTCCCTGGCAATCCAGTGGTTAGGACTTGGTGCGTTCATTGCCAGGGGCCCAGGTTCAATCCCTGCTTAGAGAATCAAGATCCTGCCAAACCACTCAGTGTGCTAAAAAAAAAAGGGGGTAGAGGCTTATGTCTCAATAAACTATATTTTAAAAACAAAAAGAAATCTATATCTGTTTTAGAACACATTAAAAAAATAAAGTTAACATGAGGATTCTCTAGGAAAATATTATGCAGTTTTTAAGTGAGGTAAGTGAGAAATAGGGCAATGAAGTAAAAGTGAGCATTCCAGGCAAGATATGAACATTTTGGAAACATTACAATAATAAAAACTAGCTATTAAATAACTGCATTGTGCTATGGGTTTTATTTGTTAATATTTCCTTATTTAATCTTCACATGAAGCCCTCCAGAGATAGGTAATATTATTATTCTCATTGTAGAGGATGTAACCAAGGCTTAGATACTTATTATTTCTGTTCATAATTCTAGCAAATGATAGCTTTGCTAGAACTTGCACTTAGGTCTGACTACAAGGTCCATGCTAACACATGCTACATTCCAATGCCAACGTATTAGAAATGATTGGTGAGAGACAGCAGTACAAGAGTCCAACATGTAGACTAGAAATGTCAGGTGTCTGAATTATGACAACCCTTTCTTCCATCAAAGATTATTTCTTAAAAGCTGATGATACATAAAATCTGTTTTCAAAACAGACTTGAAGAATACTTCTAGGAGAACTGATACTGGAAATAGACAGGAAGGAAAAATTTTAATGGCATGCAAATCAGAAGTTGCAGTCCCAAATTCTACTTACCCCACTACCAGAAATCAAAGTAAAGTAAAATGAAGCCTAGGGGCCATTTTCAGTAGTATACAGGTTGGTGTCATCATAAGCCTTTTCCCTCACCATTATAAGAGGTGGCTGAGTCACCACTTACCCTTTAATTCCTGCTCATCATGCCAAGGAATACAGAGATAAACTAGAATGCTAGTTTTAAACTATCTTCTATGATATGATTATCATCATACATAATTAAATTACTTAGAATTTAAAAGAAAAATAATCTAAGTACTCATTTGTCTGTGATCTCTTCCTTCTGCAGCAGCTTTTCCGTAGCTGGTCTCTCTTAATGAAGACAAAAACAGCCAATACAGTAAGAGGAAGAATTAGGAAGAAGAATACCAGGAGTCCGTCCCTCAAGGCAGCATTGTTTTCTAGAGAGAAGGAGTTTATATTAATGATAATTAAATTAGAAGTTAACTTGTATTAACTAAAATATACTAGATGATGATATATTTTACATTCATTTTCACATTGTTCAAAAGTCACACTGATTTTCAACTGAAAAATACTGAAAAGTTTTATTGACTCCTCCTGCTTACCCACTTCATTTCTGCCTTCCTAAAGGTAACCACTTTTATTAATTTCTTCTATAATATTACAGTGTTTCTTCATGCAAAGATAAGCAAGAACAAAATATGTTTTATTGCAAACCTTTCTTACACAAAAGGTAGCATGACATAAATGCCATTACACATGTTATTTTTTCACTTAGCCATACTATGTATCTTCCCAAACCATACACAGAGCACCACCTCTTTTTCTGTATAGCTATACAAAACTCCATTGCAAGGATGCCCTATAGTTTATTCAGTCAGTGAGTACCCACTAATACTTTCATTTTTCCAATCTTTGCTATTACAAAAACATATTACAATGAATAGCCTTGTATACATGTCATATCACATAGATGTACCTATAGAATAAATTCCCAAAAGTAGAACTGACGTATCAGAGGGTAAATGCACTTGTTTTTTAAAGGCGTTATCAACTTGTCTACCACAGTGGTAGTTACAAGTTAGCACACCATATATCCAAACAAAACTATAATTCAAAAAGGTACCTGCACCCCTATATTCTTAACAGCTTTATTCACAACAGCCAAGACATGGAAACAACCTAAACGTTCACTGACAGATGAATGGATAAGTAAGATGTGTACTTAAAAACCATGGAATACAACTTAGCTATAAAACAGAATGAAATAATGCCATTTGCAGCAACCTGGATGGACCTAGAGATTATCACACTAAGTGAAGTAAGTCAGAAAGAGAAAGTCAAATACCATATGGTATCACTTATATGTGGAAACTAAAATATAACAGAAATGAACTTATCTACAAAACAGAAAGAGACTCACTCACAGACACAAAGAACAGACTTCTGGTTGCCAAGAGGGATAGGAGGAGGGGGAGGAATGGATTGGGAGTTTGGGATTAGCAGATGCAAGCTATTATATATACACTGAATAAACAAGGTCCTTCTATATAACACCAATACTTTGGCCACCTGATGCAAAGAGCTGACTAATTAGAAAAGACCCTGACACTGGGAAAGACTGAGGCAGGAGGAGAAGGGGACAACAGAGGAAGATGGTTTGGTGGCATCACCAACTCAATAGACATGAGTTTGAGCAAGCTCCAGGAGCTGGTGATGGACAGGGAAGCCTGGCATGCTGCAGACCATGGGGTTACAACAAGTCGGACACAACTGAGCGACTGAACTGAACTATAACACAGGAAACTATATTCAATATCCTGTGATAAATTACAATGGAAAAGAACATAAAAAGAATGCATGTATTTATATATGTATAAGTGAATCACTTTGTTGTATAGCAGAAATTAACACAACATTGTAAATCAACTATATTTCAATAAAATAAATTTTCTTAAAAAGTTAGCATGCTAGCCAGCAATGCACAAGAATTCCTCACAACCTCACCCATAGAGTCAAACTACTGCATTTTTGCCAAACTCGCAGGTGAAAACTTATATGATTTTAATTTGGATTTCTCTTTTTGTACCATGATTTATACTGTATTTCTTTTTCTTCTCAGTTTCTAAAAGTCATTTATCTATTAGGGAGAAAAGTTTTGTCTATGATAAATTGGCAATATTTTTCCCATTTTGTCATTTGTCTTATGGTACAATGCTTTTCTTCATGCATAATTTTATTATTCCAAGGTAGCTAAATTTATCAATCTTATTTTTTGTGGCTTATGGATTTTAAGTCTTATAATTTTAAAAATTCATTAGTTAACATTAATTTTGTCTGCTTCACATTCTTTAGTGAAAGAGTATAGTAAGTATGAACGTTAAGTGGTAAACTATAAAATAATCCTAATTTTAAATTTGTAGAAGTACCAAAACTTTGTTTTAAAAGTTATATGAAACTACATAAAATACTCAACACAATTAAAAATAAAAATATGAAAACTTAAAGCCAGTTTGATATATCATTTTATACCTAATAAGAAAAAGACAAAATTTAAAGCAACATTGGCCAGGTTATATTAAAATTGGCACCTTCATACTGTCAGTGGCATTACACAAGCTCATTTGGAATTTTTATCAAGAACCATAAAAAGGATTATACCCTTCAATCTAATAATCTCATTATGGCAATTTATGCTTCAGTTGGGAAAAATGTGTATTAAGACGTACACTACAATGTCATCAGTGCATATCAAGAACTTAGAGACAACCTAAATGTCAAATAATTAGATAACAGCTAAGTCAAGTTATGACACAATCCATCAATGAATTAAAATGTATAGTTCTGACTTCCACTTCTAGCCAAAATGGGGTAACACGGGCCAGATTTATCCTGCTAGCTATAGCAACCAGAAAACCAGGCAAAATACTTAAAGCAATGGTTTTCACAACACTGGACATATGGCAATGAAGAGCAGTGATCCCTTAGAGCTTTACAAGGTGAGCTCTACAATTGCCCCAGTTTGCTGCCTAGGGAAAGTTAACAGATTGTGATGAGGGGTGTGGGAACCTAAGCAAACTCCAGTGGTTTCCTTGAGGTGAAGAAAGGATTCTGGTTGAGGAAGAAGTCAAGATAACTAGAGTTCACAGGCAAAGTACCAGAAGGGAGAAAGCTGCACAGACAAAACTTGAAAGATCTGCAGAGGGTTCCCCTCAGATACTCAGTTGAGAACTGATCAATGTATGCATGTAAGGAAATCACCTGAAGCCAGAGAAAGAATCACCTGAAAGGATTAATGGGAACAAAGCCCACACACAACTCACACAGGACTAGAAAGAATGCCTGTTCCTACCACTTTTAGTGGAAAACTTCATAGTTAACAGCATTGAATAGAATAAACAGAAAGGGTTTGCCTCAGTAATGTGGTAAAATCAATCCGAGGCTAAATGCTGCTCAGGTCCCCCCCAAAAGAGCTTTAAAAAAGGTTCTAAAGGACCATATTACATCCGGGTAACTTAAGCTTACATCCAAAGCTCATCAGCAGAAATCCAAAAATACCTAATATCCAACAGGCAAAATTCACAGTTTCTGGAATTCAGTAAAAAAGTTACAAGGCATGCAAAGAAGCAGAAAAAATATGACCCAAATGAGGAGATTAATTCATAAAAACTAATAAATGATACAGGTGACAGAATTAGTAGACAAAGACATTAGATATTACTATAACTGTATTCTACATGTTCAAGAAGCTAGCGTAAAGATTGAACATGCTACATAGAGACAAAAAGGAAGAAAAGAAGAAAGAAAGGGAGGAAGGGAGGGCGAGGGAGAAAAGAAAAAAGGAAGGAAAAGAAAGGGAAAGAAAGAAAGAGTAAGGCAAAGAAGGGGAGGGAGAAATAGAACTTACAGAGATAAAAACTTCAATATCAAAGATAAAGAATACACTGGATGGACTTAATAGCAGATCAGACATCACAGAAGAGTAAACTTGAAGAATAATAATAGAAACTATCCAAATTAAACATAAAGAATAAATTTTTTTTTTTTTAAATCAAGTGCCAACAAAGGTCCGTCTAGTCAAGGCTATGGTTTTTCCTGTGGTCATGTATGGATGTGAGAGTTGGACCGTGAAGAAAGCTGAGCGCCGAAGAATTGATGCTTTTGAAGTGTGGTGTTGGAGAAGACTCTTTCGGGTCCCTTGCACTGCAAGGAGATCCAACCAGTCCATTCTGAAGGAGATCAGCCCTGGGATTTCTTTGGAAGGAATGATGCTAAAGCTGAAACTCCAGTACTTTGGCCACCTCATGCGAAGAGTTGACTCATTGGAAAAGACTCTGATGCTGGGAGGGATTGGGGGCAGGAGGAGAAGGGGACGACAGAGGATGAGATGGCTGGATGGCATCACCGACTCGATGGATGTGAGTCTGAGTGAACTCAGGGAGTTGGTGATGGACAGGGAGGCCTGGCGTGCTACCATTCATGGGGTCACAAAGAGCTGGACACGACTGAGCGACTGAACTGACTGAAAACACTGAGAAGTGAAAGAACTCCAAGTAGCCAAATATACATATAATTGGAGTTCCTGAGGGATGGAGAAAAAAAAGAAAAAATATTTGAAGAAATAATGACCACACTTTTCTCAAATTTAAAGAAAAAAGCACAAATCCAGAGAGTTTAAGAAACCCCAAGCACACCATAATCAAACACTAAAAATTAGAGATAAAATCTTATTAATAGCAACCAGAGGGTAAAAAAACACACACTACAAACAGAAGACAAAAAAAAAGATGACAGATTTCTCAGGAAAAACAATGCAAGTCAGAAGACAATGTAGGAACATCTTTTAAGAAGTAAAAAGGGTATAAACTGTCACCTTAGAATTCTATACCTAGTTATTATTCAAGAAGGAAGGCAAAATGAAGACCTTTTCAGATATAAGAAAGCTAAAAGTAAATTTTTCACTGGAAGAAATGTGAAAAGAAGTCCTTCAAGCAGAAACTGAATGATATCACATGGGAATCTGACTTTACACAAAAAAGAAGAGCATCAAAAATGGTAACTATGTGGGTAAATATAAAGACCTTTTCTAGTATCTAAATTTCTTTTAAAAATAATCAACTGTTTAAAGCAAAAGTGATAACAATGTATTATAGGTTTAAAACATATATAGTATGATAATTCAATACAAAAGCCAGGAGGAGAGAAATGGAAGCATCCTGAAATGGCACAATATCATATGAAGGGAGACTGTAATAGAAAAATATCATTATGTTAGATTTAAACCCAAGCATATCAATAATCAAACAAAATATAATTGGCCAAAACAACTCAATTAAAAGGCAGAAACTGGCCGAGTTAAAAAAAAAAAAAAGCCAAGACCCAGCTAAATGCTGCCTATGAGAAACCCACTTTAAATATAAAGACACAAACAGATTAACTGATGTGGGAAGTGAGGGGAAGGTACAAGGATGCCCAATTTCTGACATAGACCACAGAGAGATCACACTCATTTTCCTCTATACTACTTGCCGTTGTATGTAGGTCCACTGTCCACGCTTCCTCCGTATCCTTTAGTCTCACAGTTGGGGGGAGCCCAGCCATTGTCACAGTGACAATTTTTATTGCTATTACATACCTTCAAAGAAATCAAAATACCACTTTTGTTAATTGTGAATGACGTTCTAAATCATGAACTCAAGGACAGGAACTAAGAGAAAAGACTAAATTCATGCAAATCCATAGACATTCTTCTTAAGAATGAAGAATTTATCAGGTGTCTAAATTCCCCAATATCTAAAAACCTTAAGAAATCTCACTGAGCAACCTCACGGAGAACTCTCATTATTCAAGCACTACTTTCGTGAACAAACCAAAAGAGACTATTACCTACCCCATGTCCATGACACTTTTGCTGAATGTCACAGTCATAATTCAGAACAGAAACATTTACACAGGCGAAATTTCTACAGATCTGAAAGAAAAAGAAGTAATGAGTAAAGAAAACTTGAACGCATTAGTAAACTAGCCAGGGGGAAAAAAAGACCTGCGTGTAGATGATTTCATTGATGAACTCTTTCATACTTTTAAGGAATAGTTAATTCCCATACTGCGTATTTGATGAAATTAACTAACTGACATAGAACTAACAATCAAAAAGGACAGAGATGACACAAAGGCCTAAAACAAAACTATAATCTATCCTTCTCTACAAATATACACGTAAAAATCTAAAGTAAAATATTCACAAATGGATTTTTTCAAATCAGACAGAGATAATTCCACTACTACAGAAAAGGCTCTGAAACTCCACAACTATTCATTTATGTTTTCTTTCTTTAGAGATTTAAATTAGTTGGATTTTAAAATCTTTACTTTACCCTTGCAGCCTTTTATCTTTTCTCTCATTTTTCTGTTTCAGTCTTTCTGTTCAGCTTCCTCACAAAATCCTCCAACTTTATGTAACAATAAATCTATAGTTCAGTTATATATGCATGAAGATGAACAGTGTACTAGGGTTAGGACAGGGAGACAGACATCTCTTAGGAGGATGACCAACTAATATAAAAAATCTTATCTTCTCATCTCCAACCTGCTCCTAGGGTAACAGGCAATTCGCTGCTTTGTTGACAGGACAGGAGAAGCAGACAGACAGAAGGACTAGCTTCTCCATCAGTCAACTAAATGTAAGTCCATTTTCAATATCATGTTTTCCCCCACCCCTCTCAGCTATAATCACTGTTTCCAAATCACCAATCTGTTTAGGGTTCTGCCAGGCTAAGATCCAGGCTCTTTGTTCACACTCTATCAGTCTGCACTGTAAGCTGTATGTCCTACTACTCTGGCAAACTACTTTCTTTCCTCTTTCAACTTTTCAAAACTTGTTGAAATTTTATCTACTGATGCAATCTCATATACTTCACACTTTGGAATCTATTCCCTAATTAGTTCCTTTATATTTTGAGAGAAATTGGCAGACAAACAGGATAAATGAATATTGCAATCTAGCATCTTTTATAGGTTTTTTTCCAATTCATATTTTCATTCTGAACTTGCAATAACTTGTTCTAACTGACTGTAATGATTACTTTTATGTGTCTGCCTGTATAAGACAGAGGTCCAGCAATCAAGGTGTGGAAATGGAGTGGCACCACTCACTATTTCTCTTAGTGGCCCACTAGCAAAATGTTTGCTCCCTGCTCCCACGACTTTATGCTCTATAGTTAATCTAGAAGTCTTAATTCTAGAGGGAAGAATGCTTCCATCAGGAAACACATCAGTGATTCCACTGAACTGGAAGTTAAGACTGCCACCCACTCACTTCAGATTTCTCATGCCTCTGAACGAACAGACAAAGAAGGGAGTTACTGTGGGCTGATGTGACTGATCCATTCCCAAGGGAAAACTGGACTGTTACTCCACAATGGAATAAGGAAGAGTATGTGTGGAATATAGGAGATCCCTTAGGGTGTTTCTTAGTATGACCATTATAAAGACCAGTAGAAAACTACAACCACCCAATCCTGACAGGACTACTAACAGTCCAGAGCCTTCAGGAATGAAGGTTTTACAGCATCCTGCCAAGCAAAAATCCTAATCAGCTGAGTCCTTGCTGAAAACAAAGACAATAAAGAATTAGGGAAGAAGACAGTTAACAAATACCAGCTATAGGGACTTTCCTAGTGGCCCAGTGGTAAAGTCTCTGTGCTTCCACTACAGGAAGCATGGCTTCGACCCCTTGGGGAACTAAGGTACCATAAGCCACACGGTGCAGCCAAAAATAAAAACAAATGAAACATCAGCTATAACTATATTACAGAAATGAAAACTGTAATTATCATGACCATTCCCTCAATTTGTTATAAACATGCTTGTGTGTACGTGTATCAAATACTTTTTTCTTCTCTCTCTTAGTCCCTCAGGTAACATACAATGTATTACCTTTATATCATAGTATTTAAGTATTGCTAACTTTACATGACAGGATTTAAGTTACAGGATATCAAGAAAAGTACACAGTGGCCAAAGAATTAATCTCCTCAAGGTAGGATTTAGTGCATTTTCTGTTACACACGAGATACAATGGTTGTACACAGTTCTACCATGTTATGCAAAATTATGACCATGCTACTGTCTTCAAGATTATCTCAAAGACTGTTATCATGTTGAAGATTATGTATAATTTAAGGAGATGCATAAGGACCCCAAGCTAACAAGATGTGGACCTGTGATGTTAATTTCATGCATCAACTTGACTGGCTCACAGGGTGCCTAGATATTTGATCAAACATTCTAGATGTTTCTGTGGGACGTTTTTGGAAGCGATTAACACATAAGTTGATCAAATGTAAAGCAAGTTACCCTCCTTATCTTGGTCTTGTCCAATTAGTTAACGGCATGAATAAAAATTAAAAGGCTGACCCTCCTCCAAATAAGAGAGAATTTCTCCTGCTGCCTGCCTTCTAACTGGGACACTGGTTCTTTTTTTTTTCCTTGCCTCTGGACTCAGACTGAATCATAACTCTTTCTGGGACTCAAACTCGCTAGCCTTTGAACAGGAAGTACACCATCAGGTCTTCTCAGTCTCCAACTTGCCCTCTGCAGATCTTGGGATTGTTATTTTTCATAACTATATAAGCTAATGCCTTATTTTTTTTAAAAAAAAACCTTATACATACACAAACATACACACACACATACACAACCTAATGGTTCTGTTTCTCTGGAGAACCTTGACCAATCATTTCTTTATTATATTCAAATCAAAAACAACTAAACTGTACACATGTTGAGGTAAACCACACTTTAGCATACTGAACACAATGCACAACTCAACAGCAAAAGCTACATAGGCATGAGACAAGAATGAATATTTTTCTACTTCTATTAACTAAAGTCTATTCTAGTGACTGTCTGCTACACTCAATGTTTGGGTTCCCCTCAAAACACCTATGCTGAAGCCCTAATCCATGTGTGGTGATATCTAAAGGTATGTAATTAGGGTGTGTTGAGGTCATGATGGTGAAACCCTGGTCCAATAGGATTAGTTCCCTTGTATGAACCGACATCAGAGAGGAGACAGTCATGTCTGTACTTGATGAGATCCTGAACTGGTCAGGCCATGGTCAGGAAGGAGCCCAGCACATCCAAGTACCTCACCGGGGAAATGCATATCCATGCCTCATGAACCAGGTCTACAGACTTCAGTTTTGGTTGCAAAATGTGAAATGGCTCCTGGGATTTCATTCCAGTCCATTTCAATCACATTCCACAAACCAGTCCTGCCCATCCAGGGACTCAATTAGTGAACAGACAGTAGCCTTCTTAGGTACCTGATAGGAGCTCCACCCATCCATGCAATTGGTAATAGGCCTGCTGTATCAGGACCCAACTGTGGACCATGTCTTGGGGCTACCTCCTGAAAAGGGCAGTTCAATATACCCAGGGACCAGTTAGCACCAATACCCTACCAAGTTCCTAATAAAAAGTTCACCAACCATAGGTCCCAGGGCATATCTAGAGACAGATTTGAAACCAGTTCCAAACCAGGCAGACTAAGATTCCAGAGATAATCCCATCTACACACAAAACAGGCAGGAGGTATTTACCAGCTGAAACCTTTCTGTAAAGACTGGAAGAGGTGTTTACCCCCTTCAAATACACAAATACCAATGCAAGGCTACATGGAAAAATCAAGCAAATATGACATCATCAAAGGAAACTAATAAAGTTCCAATAAAAGGAAAAAAAAACTTATAGTAGATGCACAAAAGATAAAGAGAAAAGAATTAAAGCATGCACTATAATAAAATATATCACAAGACAGAAAGGGAGAAACAAAAAAAATACAAAACAGGCAACAAACATTTAACAAAATGACAGTTAAATAAGTCTTTACCTATCAATAGTTACTTTAAACATAAATGAACTAAATTTCTAAAACAAAAGACACAAAGTGATTGAATGTATTAAAAAAGAAAAATGATCTAACAATATGTTGCCCACAGAGATTCACTTTAACTTTAATGATATGCACCAGTTGAAAGTAAAGAGATGGAAAAAGATATTCCATGCAAATAGTAACCAAAAGAGAACAGGAGTAGCAACAGTTGTATCACATATAATACACTTTCAGACAAAATCAATCACAAGAGACAAAGAAGGTTACTATATACTGATAAAGGGGTCAATTATCACAAGTATATATGCACCCTATATTGGAGCATCTAATATTTAATGCAAATAATAACAGAATTGAAGGGAGAAATAGCAATACAATAACAGTATAGGGGACTTCAGTTTCAATATTGGATAGATGATGCATACAGAAATGTAATAAGGAAAAAGAAGACCTGAAGAACACTATAGACCAAAATAGACCAAAAGATATATACAGAACATTTCATGCAACAGCAGCAGAATATATATTTTTCTTAAGCACACACAGAACATTCCATGTAATAAACCATATGCTGAGCCACAAAACAAGGCTTGCTATGCTATGCTAAGTCACTTTAGTCATGTCCGACTCTGTGTGACCCCATAGATGGTAGCCTACCAGGCTCCCCCATCCCTGGGATTCTCCAGGCAAGAACACTGGAGTGGGTTGCCATTTCCTTCTCAAATGCATGAAAGTGAAAAGTGAAAGTGAAGTCGCTCAGTCGTGTCCGACTCTTGGCGACCCCATGGACTGCAGCCTACCAGGCTCCTCTGTCCATGGGATTTGCCAGGCAAGAGTACTGGAGTGGGGTGCCATTGCCTTCTCCAAACAAGGCTTAAGAAGATCAAAATCCTATCTGGTTTCTTTTTCAACCACAGTAGTATAACTAGTAGAAAACTGGAAAATTCACAAAACTGAAAATTAAACAACACACTCCTGAACAACCAGTCCTGCCATTTGCAACAATATGGATGGATCTTCAGAGCATTCAGACTAAGAGAAATAAGTCTGACTGAGAAAAATTAATTCCATATGATCTCACTTATATATGGAATATTTTTAAAAACTGAATTCAGAGACTGGAAGGGTGGTTGCCAGGGAATGGGAGAAATGGAGAGATGTTGGTCAAAAGGTATAAACTTTCAATTATAAGATGAATAAGTTCTGGGGATCTAATATTCAGCATGGTGATTACAGTTAGCAATACTGTATTATATTCTTGAAAGTTGGTAAGAGTAAATCTTAAAATGTTCTCACCCAAAAAAAAATGTATGCGAGGTGACAGATGTGTTAACTAACCTTACTGTGCTAATTATTTCACAATATATATCAAATCATCACATTGTACAGCTCAAACTTACATAATGTTGCATATCAATTGTATTTTAATAAAGCTGGGCTTGGCTACAGGGGAGGTGGCGGGGACAGCAATGGAAAACAAAGATGAAAGATACAGTAAAAGAACCATAGGAACATTATCTGAGATTCTGGGTTCCAAAGCTTTGTATTTGATTCTGTGGTTTGAATCAGTAAATTTCCTGCTATGATTTAATTCAGTCTTAGCTGAGTTTCTGTGAAATTTAAGAGTACTGACTAAAATTCACAGAGTAAATTTTCATCAGTTAAAAAAGCATAAGAGGACAGCTTCAGAAATATAAAAGTATATTCACCAGCACAAAGACTGAGAAATAAATCTACATTACCAGTGTTTGCTCCAGGGTTGTAAAGACAATTTAATGTCAAGGAATTTACCAACGTAACTCAACACATGAACAAGTCAAAGGAAAATACGTAGTGATTATTTAAACAGCTATTGGAAAATACTTATAAAATTTTAAAACTATTTGTTCTTTTCTTCTTACTAATTACAATTAAAAGGATTGAAACATGTAATATATCATGTATGAAACGAGTTGCCAGTCCAGGTTCGATGCACGATACTGGATGCTTGGGGCTAGTGCACTGGGACGACCCAGAGGGATGGTATGGGGAGGGAGGAGGGAGGAGGGTTCAGGATGGGGAACACATGTATACCTGTGGCGGATTCATTTTGATATTTGGCAAAACTAATACAATTATGTAAAGTTTAAAAATAAAATTAAATTTAAAAAAATATAATAAAAAATAAATAAATAAATAAAAGGATTCTCCATTAAATGAAAAACACTATCTATCCCAAGTCAACAGTCAAAATCACATATAACCCTGAAAGACTGTACATATTCCCAGTCAAGTTAGGGAGAAGACAAAGTACACTATCATGATTATTATTTAAAATTATCCTGCAAGTTTTACCATTGCAATTACACAGGAAAAAAATTCAAATTGTAAGTATCAGAAAAGAAATCAACTTTCTATCATTTACAGATAACAGCTTACCTAAAAAATTCTAATACAATAATAAAAATATGTAACACTAAGCATATGGCTGGTGACAAAGTAAATATACACAAATGAATATATTTTTCTGAATATCAATAATAGCCAATAAAACTATAAACAAAATAGCTTCTCTTACCAATAAAAACAAATTAAAAATGTAACAACAAATTAGAAAACATAATAATTCTGTGTTATTCATAATAGCAATCAAAATATAAAATACCTAGGAATAACAAAAAAATGAAAAGGAGCTTTATAACTAAAGCTTTAAAATACAACCCCCAAGAAATTGAGAGACATACCATGTTCTTCTATGAGAAGACTGAATAATGTAAAGATGTCACTTTTCCCCATTACAAATTTATAAATCTGATTTGATCCCAACCAAAATTCCAAAGCGCTTTTACTTTTAATTTTTTTTTTGGCACCTTGACAAAATGATCTCAAGTTCATCTGTAATAATAAATGAATATTAATAGCGAAGAAAACTATGAAAAAAGAATGAAGGGGCATTTATATAACCAAATATTAAAAATACATTATAAAACTAATAAAAACTAAAAGAAGTCAATTACTGACATATGAGTAGTCAGACCAGTCAGTGGACATGACGTGAAAAAGCAGAAACCAAGCCCAAGTATATATAAAAATTTAATAAGCAATTTAAATAAGATTTCAAATTAAAAGAGAGATTATACTTGAGGTGTAGGCAAATAACAAATCATTCTAAAAAAAAAAAAAGTAACATTAGAAGTCAGCATACAGTCATCATCTCTAAATGAATAAAATGATGAAAAAAAGAATGCCAACCTCATACTATACACTCAAACTGGACTAAAGAGATAAGCATTTAAAAATTTTTTAATGTCCTAGAAAATAATTCTCTGATACTATACTAAGAAAAGTCTTTAAAATTTGAAAGTAAAGTCAGACTTTCTTTACTTTTCCTTTCTTAAAGGAAAAGAAAAATAGATTTGTTTATATAAAAAAGTAAACATGGAAAAAAATACTAAAATCAAAAGAGGCAAGTAATAAATAGGGCAAATAAATTTTTAAAATGTATTATATTAAGTTTTATATGACATAAGTTATAGCTCTTTAAAAATTGATAAGAAAAACACACAATTTTTTAAATAAGCAAAGAATATTAACAAGCAAATCACAAAAGAAGGAATAAATATATGGAGACTAAAAAATTTAATGTCACTAGCAGTCAAGAAAGAACAAAATAAAAAGAAAATGACCAATGACAGTTTAAAAACAATTGTACCTAATCCTGATTACAATATAGAGAACTGAAACACTAACTATTGAAAACTGCTCAGAAAATAAACAGGGAAAAACTTTTATAAAAAGAAATCTGGCAAAACTATATATAAAACCTTAAACATATGTACCCCAGTAGGTTAGCCTTTAACCTCAGAAAACAACCAGGATGTTGTGAAATTTCTTATTAAGTCCTTTACCTCAACATTGTTTATACTAACCTCAGTAGCTGAATTAATGGCATGGCAAAGTGAAAGTCACTCAGTCATGTCCGACTCTTTGCCACCCCATGGCTATAGTCCACAGAATTCTCCAGGCCAGAATACTGGAGTGGGTAGCCTTTCCCTTCTCCAGGGGATCTTCCCAACCCAGGGACAGAAGCCAGGTCTCCCACATTGCAGGGGGATTTTTTACCAGCTGAGCCACAAGGGAAGCCCATGGCAAAGGCAGACACAAAAACACAAGGGTCTTTTTGTAAGAATGAGGAACAACAGAATGGGAATTGAAAACTTGGTAGAAACTGAGGTAACCTGAGGGCCTCTCTGTCTTTTTCATGTGTCCCATGGTCCCATAATCAGTCAATTGTGTTCGCTCTTTCCTCCTCTGTTCTCCTGAGTTGGTTTCTTCAACTTGTTCAACAATCCTGCACCCTTAGATCTCTCCTATATAGCTTAAGCTTGCTATCACCCTTCTAGCCCTACTCCTACATTATGGCATCCCTCAGAGACTTCTCAGTTTCAGCTCTACTCTTAAGTGCCTTTCTTTACTTATGTATTCCCCCCACAAATGGAGTTAGGCCTAGCTCATCTCATCCAGAACCACTGGTAGTAACTCAGCAGCTAACTCTTGGCTCACATCTGATCCAAACAGCTGTGGTCAGAGTAGCAGGAAGCGTGGGGAGGACAAGCATTACAACACTTATAGTATAGTCACGTACGCATGTACACATACACACACACACTCCTGAAAATCCCCTAAATGTCCCAGCAAGTAGTACCCTGACTAATAAACAACAGCACATTGAAAGGGGGTGGGGGGGGCGGTGGGGGGGGGGAGGTGCCCAGTATATTACAACACAGAAACAACAGGTTATAATACATGACTCTAAGAAAGAAATCAGAGTAACAGAATTATAGCTTCTTTTTATGGATATAGAAGTTTCTTTAATGAAATTGTAGAAACTACCAAATTAGATGCAGATAATGAATATTCCAACTCAGTGACCATTATAAAAACTGATCATTTCCGTAGTTAAAGAAACCATTACATGAAACTAACACAACTGTAAACCAACTATATTCCAATAAAAATTTTAAATGAAAAGAAAGCTTTATATGGCTATAAATCATCAGGAGGTATAGCCATTCTTAATTTTATTCTTGGTGGCTTTCTGTTTTTCCAAATCTCCACAATGAGTAGAGATTTCTTTTATAACCAGAAAAGAACCACTCACTTTGTATAATGATTTTATTTTTAATTCTTAAATTTTTTATTTGTTTTAAAAAACATTTTTATTACCTTTCCAACATCACAGCTGGTGCCTTCATTCACCATGCCAGGATCTGGAACATCAGATCCAAGCTGGAAGTCCACACCCCAGCACTTGGTGCCTTTTCCAGGAGTCTGAATGATAGCAGGCACAACCCCAAATACAGGCAATTGTTGTACATTCTCACACTGAAGCTTTCCACACAAAGCATTCCTGGAAAGAAAGAGAAACAGTGCAAACTACAATGCATCTGGTGTACTTACAAAAGAAAAATTATATATTTTTGTACAGAGAGTTTATTTCTATTTAGCTGAAGGGAATCTCAACAGAGAAAGTGTGTGACAGCAACAGAGATCAAAGTAGCTCTCTTTCAATATGGCAAAGAGAAGATGTAAGTGCATGTAAAGACGCAAATTCCTAGGGTACCGGGGGTGATGATGCGGACACCTAAGAATCCCTCTTCACTATCTGCTTAGGGCTCAAAAAAGTCTAACTAATGTAGTTGCTTTTAAATGTGATATAATTTTATAAATGCTTTTACATAGAAAATAACAGAACTATACTGAAATTCAATGGTGTCTTTTTATTGAGTTATAATAAAGAAGAGTCAGATTTTGTAATGTTAAACAAGCTTGAAGGAACTCAATCTCTCTTCGCTTAGCTAACTCTTACTTACTAAAAGACTCAATTCATTAGTTCATTAATTCACTAATTCAGTATTAGAACTCTACAAAGACCTCCTTGACTACAATTCCTATTACCAAGGGTGTGTGAGTTAATGTTCTTCCTATATCCCTTCATGATATATTAAGTATCCCTAACATCAACTCTTAAGATGCTGCACTGAAATTTCCTTTTTAATGGCTTGTCTTTTGATCTAAGCACCTACCCTATTAAATCTCCCCTGTGATATCACGACCAAGTCATTGTAGGATATGATTTTTCAATTCCTCTAATTCATCACCTCCTAAATATTCTCACACTAACTATCATAACATTCTTTTACTTCCTGAGTTAACATCTTTCTCTCTATAACTTTTCCTCATTGGTCCCAGATGGTCAACATGAGACCACACAGATAATATCTTTTCTTTCCTCTACATGGCAACCTTTTAGGACAACTGTCATGCAGGTCCAAATGACTTACTTCACCAGGGAAATATTCTACAATTATTTCTCATGCAACAAGGAAGCTCCCCTCTTAAATATGTTCCACTTTGTCTCACTACCTATTGAACCTCAGTGCTCGGAGTGAAACAGGAAACTTTAGTTACAGTCTGATTAGCAAAGAACAAGATGAACTGTCATTTACTTCACTGAGATATTATACTTCTATGAAACCCAGGATGACAGTAGCTCTTATGGAAACTACATTATATTACTGATGTCCTTGAATTTATCCTTAGCTAAAACCTCTATTTGCTTTTTGCACATGCTGCTATTAAGCCTGCTTTTCCTTCCATCCTGCACTTAAGAGTTAAGTTCTTTTGTCCCAACTTGACATTTATTCTTTTTTTAAAATTAATTATTTATTTGGCTGCACCAGGTCTCAGTTGCAGCACTTGGGATCTTTAATTCTGATATGCAGTATCTAGTTCCCTGACCAAGGATTGAACCCAGGCCCCCTGCATTGAGAGCAGAGAGTCTTAGCCACTGGACCACCAGGAAAGTCCCTATGTTCATTCCTACGTCACCATTTACTTACGAGGCAATCTGAGTGAAATGCTTAAACTTTCTGAAGTTCAGTTTCTTCATCTGAAAAACAAGAGCTATATAATGATGCCTATGTCACATGCAAGCATGCATACTAAGTTGCTTCAGTCGTGCCCAACTCTTTGCAACCCTATGAACTATGTAGCCTGCCAGGTTTCTCAGACCATGGAAGTCTCCAGGCAAGAATACTGGAGTGGGTTGCCATGCCCTTCTTCAGGGGATCCTCCCAACCCAGGGATCAAACCCAGGTCTCCTGCATAGGAGGCATATTCTTCACCATCTGAGCCACCAGGGAAGCCCCAGTGTCACAGAGTTAGTTGAAATTAGTTATGAAAACCTCTAAAACAAAGCATAGAATAAAACAGATCTTGGTTAGCATCTACTGGAACCTACCAAAATTCATTTTTCTATAATGTATTCAATGTTTCATGTATAGTCTTGGTGACATATTAAAAACAAAATGGCTGATTGAGGTTTGGTAGAAAACAACAAAATTCTGTAATTGCTGTAAAGCAATTATCCTTCAATAAAAAATAATTTTTTTAAAAAAGAAAAATAAATACTCTTAATATATTTTTAAAAATCGATCACAAATCATTAAATGGATAGTAACTTCAACAGAAAAATAATAGCAAAGATATAAATATGCAATTCACAAAATAAGAAATGCAAACAGCCAATAAAGCTAAGAGATGCTTACTGTTATATTCATTTAAATTTATATCACAAGCACCAATAGAAAAACTGTTTCAGGCAAATAGTCATATAAGCAAATAAAATGTTTATGTGACAAATACTGCCAAAAATAAAAATTCCAAAGTAGAGACTTTGGTAATAATAAAAGATTCAGTTCCTTCAGAAGACATATAACAATCCTAAATGTGTATGCACCTAATAATATAAGCACCAAAGAACACACTTTAAAACACATACAAGAAGAATATACAGAACTAAAAGAAGTAGACAACTTCATAATCATAGCTGGAGATCTGCACATATCCCTTTCAGAAACTGAAGGAGAGACAGATAAATACGCACATACACCCAGAATATAGAAGATTTGAATATGACAATTAATTAACTTGACATTTATGGAACAATATATCCAATAGCAGCAGAATACTCTGCTTTTTAAATGACATGGAACATTGACCAAAACAGACCATATGCTGGACAGTAATTCACATCCTAACAAATTGAAAAGAACTGAAATTATACAAAGTATGTTCTCAATGGAAGTAAACTAAAAACCAAAAACAAACAGAAAACCAGAATACTCCCAAATACTTGGAAATGGGCAATACATTTTTAATAACTCATGAGTCAAAGGAGAAATCACAATGTAACTAAGAAAATATTAAGAACTGAACAATAAGGAAAACACAATATATCAAATTCAAAGAAAAAGAAGCATGCAACTTTTTAACCTAGTCACCCTTCCTTCAACTTTCAAATTGCTACTTTCCTCATTTTGATTTAGCCTAATTATGTTAGTCAAGATAGATCAAACTCCCCAAAGTACACAAAAGAGTCTTCCTTGGTTTTTCCTAAACATCATAAAAGAATCTTGAAAGTGCTGTGCTTATGACTGGTTTGTATCTGACTTTCCCTTTATCTAGAAAATTACCTATTACAGCATCTATCTTATTCTAAAGCAGTATCATTTTTAAATGATTGTTCTTGTTAAGGCAATAGTAAGGCAATAAAGCCTTCCCACGCCATTTAAATATACAAAAAAATTCCCCAGAAAAAGAGTGCTACAGCTAGTTTTGAGACTACTCAAGATAGTCATATACCCTCTTTTGAAATACTTTGTTTTGCTAACTTCTTTCAACCTACTCTGTTTTTTATATCAAGAAAGATATATTGTAAATACTCTATGAAATAGTTTCTATGAATAATTAATTTGTAATGAATTAGAACAACATAAATTGACTAATACTTTCTTTAAAGCACATGGCATTAAGCACATCTATAAGAGGGACATCTGACCCTGGAAAGGAAGTTGAGGAAGTCTTGGTTCAGTTCATTCAGTCGCTCAGTCATGTCCGACTCTTTGCGACCCCATGAACCATAGCATGCCAGACCTCCCTGTCCATCACCAACTCCCAGAGTCCACCCAAAACCATGTCCACTGAGTCAGTGATGCATCCAACCATCTCATCCTCTGTCATCCCCTTCTCCTGCCCTCAATCTTTCCCACATCAGGGTGTTTTCCAAAAAGTCAACTCTTCGCATCAGGTGGCCAAAGTATTGAAGTTTCAGCTTCAACATCAGTCCTTCCAATGAACACCCAGGACTGATCTCCTTTAGGATGGACTGGTTGGATCTCCTTGCAGTCCAAGGGACTCTCAAGAGTCTTCTCCAACACCACAGTTCAAAAGCATCAATTCTTCAGCACTCAGCTTTCTTCACAGTCCAACTCTCACATCCATACATGACCACTGGAAAAACCATAGCCTTGAATAGACGGGCCTTTGTTGGCAAAGTAATGTCTCTGCTTTTGAATATGTTGTCTAGGTTGGTCATAAGTTTCCTTCCAAGGAGTAAGCGTCTTTTAATTTCATGGCTGCAATCACCATCTGCAGTATTTTGGAGCCCAAAAAAATAAAGTCTGACACTGTTTCCACTGTTTCCCCATCTATTTGCCATGAAGTGATGGGACCAGATGCCATGGTCCTAGTTTTCCAAATGTTAAGCTTTAAGCCAACTTTTCACTCTCCTCTTTCATGTTCATCAACAGACTCTAGTTCTTCTTCACTTTCTGCCATAAGGGTGGTGTCATCTGCATATCTGACGTTATTGATATTTCTCCCGGCAATCTTGATTCCAGCTTGTGCTTCCTCCAGCCCAGTGCTTCCCATGATGTACTCTGCATATAAGTTAAATAAGCAGGGCGACAATATATAGCCTTGACGTACTCCTTTTCCTATTTGGAACCAGCCTGTTGTTTCATGTCCAGTTCTAACTGTTGCTTCCTGACCTGCATACAGATTTCTCAAGAGGCAGGGCAGGTGGTCTGGTATTCCCATCTCTTTCAGAATTGTCCACAGTTATTGTGATCCACACAGTCAAAGGCTTTGGCATAGTCAATAAAGCAGAAATAGATGTTTTTCTGGAACTCTCTTGCTTTTTCGATGATCCAGTGGATGTTGGCAATTTGATTTCTGATTCCTCTGCCTTTCTAAATCCAGCTTGAACATCTGAAAGCTCACAGTTCACGTATTGCTGAAGCCTGGCTTGGAGAATTTTGAGCATTACTTTACTAGCGTGTGAGATGAGTGCAATTGTGCAGTAGTTTGAGCATTCTTTGGCATTGCCTTTCTTTGGGATTGGAATGAAAACTGACCTTTTCCAGTCCTGTGGCCACTGCTGAGTTTTCCAAATTTGCTGGCATATTGAGTGCAGCACTTTCACAGCATCATCTTTCAGGATTTGAAATAGCTCCACTGGAATGCCATCACCTCCACCAGCTTTGTTTGTAGTGATGCTTTCTAAGGCCCACTTGACTTCACATTCCAGGATCTCTGGCTCTAGATGAGTGATCACACAATCGTGATTATCTGGGTTGTGAAGATCTTTTTTGTATAGTTCTTGGGTGTATTCTTGCTACCTCTTCTTAATATCTTCTGCTTCTGTTAGGTCCATACCATTTCTGTCCTTTATTGAGCCCATCTTTGCATGAAACATTCCCTTGGTATCTCTAATTTTCTTGAAGAGATCTCTAGTCTTTCCCATTCTATTGTTTGCCCCTATTTCTTTGCATTGATCGCTGAAGAAGGCTTTCTTATCTCTCCTTGCTATTCTTATCTTAAAAGAGTTAGTTAAAATGAGATCTGGCAGAGACAAAAGGGCAAACTAAGCAGAAGGAACACCACATGTCATGGCCCTGTGGCAGAGGGCCAGATCAGCAGAGTGGAAGTATTTCTCAACATTTAATGGCTCAGTAGAGAAAGATAAGCCTACAAATAAATACATTAAAGAAGCATCCAGAAACAGAGAAAAATACTAGAAGAGCATTCCACACAAAAGCCAACAAAAGGGGCTTCTTCAAGGAGAAAATGCTCAACATAGATGAATGCTACTGAAAGGTCCAGAAGCTTGAAGACCTAAAGATACTCTGTTAGATTTAGGAACATGGAAGTCACAGTTGTTATTTCTTCTTCATGAGCATTGTTTTACCTCAGTGGCTTTGCTATTACCCAACAGAGTAGGAGGTGAAGTGGGTAGAAGAGAAGCACAGCATTATTTAATTTTTTTGGCTTTTTATAACCATTTTTAGAATAAAAATATGACTATTACAAAAAACAAAATAATTGATACAGAATGTTAGCACTGCAACAGATATAATACAGTCTAGTGAGTTTCCTGGAGAAGGCAATGGCACCCCACTCCAGTACTCTTGCCTGGAAAATCCCATGGACAGAGGAGCCTGGTAGGCTGCAGTCCATGGGGTCGCTAAGAGTCAGGCACGACTGAGCGACTTCACTATCACTTTTCACTTGCCTGCATTGGAGAAGGAAATGGCAACCCACTCCAGTGTTCTTACCTGGAGAATCCCAGGGACGGGGGAGCCTGGTGGGCTCCCGTCTATGGGGCTGCACAGAGTCGGACACGACTGAAGCGACTAAGCAGCAGCAGCAGTGAGTATCCAGCTCATTCTCTAGAGCCCCATGGCTTCATGGTCAAAGCCTCTGGGTGAACCTCAGCTGGTAGGAATTTCCTGCCCTCACATCCACCAGAAGAGCTCCATTCAGAATGATTTATATGTTTACATACCTACATTTATCTATCTGTGTATCTGGAAAGCACCGTATTATAGACTAATTCCAATTTTTTTAAAATTAACGTTACTGTGTATGTGTACGGTGCACAGAATCAAAATAAAAGAAGACATACGTACACTGAAATTAGTGAACATATACAGAAAGAGAGATCATGATAACTCTTCTCTTGTTTATAACTTTGCAATATTATTTTTCACAATGTGCAAATGTTATAGAAACAAAAAAGTTTTCTAATTAATGACTTTAAAATTATATAGAGCCAGAAGAAAATTATGAAGTTCTGAATTAATTCTGCAGGTACCTTTATATATGGGTTTAGCACGCAAATCTTTTAACAAAAGGAAAAAGAAGAATGTTTATTTGAGGCTTTTACTATAGAACAAGGATAAACAAAAGTGATATTATAAAAAACATTATATTTTAGACAGTTAATGTCAAAAGCTATGCATTATTTTACCATTCATATTCAGTCTCTCTGAAGCCATGCTTTATAAAATTGTTAAGTCTGAAAAGTTATACATTTAAGGAGGAGAAAACAGTCACAAGGAGCTATAAAACTTCCTATAGATGACTGATATCACATTCTTTCATGTGTTTTTCTTATTGTTTTTTTTTTTGCCTCCACTTACCCAATGGCACACTTCTTGTATTCATGGCCAGAGAAACCACAATTGCCAAATCTGTCACCTTTGGAATTCACATCAAGGAAACATTCCTTCGGGGCAGCCTTGGCTTCTGTAACATAAAAAAAAAAAAAAAAAAATTTGTACACCTGAAACTAACACAACATTGTAAATCAACTATACACCAATAAAATTTTTAAATTTTTTAATGTTTTTAAGACTTGGCAATTTAATTCACAAATAAAAGCATTTGCCACAACAGTCCATACGTCTGGATGAACTGCCTCAACAACTATGAAAAAATTTCAGAACCTACAGGTGAAACATTTTGCTCCACATTTATAATTAACAACAAGATGTAAAGATAAAGCCTGGTTGGTACTTAAACATTAGCATGGTACTTAAACATTAAACATTCGAACACTCAAGTACTCAAAGAAGTGTCATTAAAGAAGATGAAATTATAAATAAGTCAAAAACCATGCACAGTATGGCAGCACTTTCAGTCTCCTTATTTTCACTGTTCTCACAGCTCCACTGCACCCCTGGTTAGATCAGGCTAGGGAGAGTTGGTGAAAACACTGCCAGCTATTATTTTTTCACACAGGGATCAAACCTGTATCTCTTGCATTGGCAGGTGGATTCTTTACCACTGAGCTACCAGGGCAGCCCAATTTACTATATATGGAAGCTTAATTTAGGTATTAATTACACTGACAAACAGCCATGACACTGTCAAAGTATCAATCCATTCTTGTTTTCTTGTATTTTATATATGTATCCTTTAATGCTCAACTTTGCCACTTATACATATTCCTAAAAATATTTTATTTGGAAATATTTTGCAGCCAAAATGGCAGTACTTTCCATATAATGGAATCCATATAATGATGGAAATTCATGTGCCTATCTTACGCACCTGGTACAATATTGTTCAGTTTAAAAGAAAATGGACATGCAGTGAAAGGAGATGGCATAAAAAAGGCAGAGGATGAAGTAATCTGAAAATGGATGCAGAATACTTGCACAGGATAAACGTCACATGGCAATAACCCTAGCAAAACACACATGCTCACATTTATATAAGAAAATGCAGCTAAATTAACAACAATCTCCCCCCGCCCCATCTCTAATTACTTTTTTTGGTCTGCAATAGCCTGCTCATCAGGGCTTCCCCTGTGGCTCAGCAGTAAAGAATTCACCTGCAATTCAGAAGATGCAGAGACACAGGCTCAATCCATGGGTTGAGAAGATTCCCTGGCGGAGGAAATGGCAACCCATCCCAATATTCTTGCCTAGAGAATCCCATGGACAGAGGGGCCCATTGGACTACCGTCCATGGGGTTGCAAAAGAGTTGGACACAACTGAGTGACTAAACAGCAATAAACCTGCCCATTAGTGCAGAATATTGGTTTGGCCAAAAAGTTTGTTTAGGTTTTCCATAACAGAGAAAAACCAATTAACTTTTGGACAAACCAATATATCAGAGGGCTTCCCTGGTGTTCAGATGGTACAGAATCTGCCTGCAATGCAGAGACCTGGGTTTGATTCCTGGGTTGGGAAGGTCCCCTGGAGGAGGGCATGGTAACCCACTCCAGTATTCTTGCCTGGAAAATTCCATGGACACAGGAGCCTGGCAGGCTACAGTCTATGGGAGCGTAAAGAGTTGGACACGACTGAGCAGGTCTCTCCTTAGAGGGTCTCTCCTCAAAGCCTATTTGGTCAAAGTTCCCATGACCCCCTCCTTGGATTTAATTTGCTAGAGCAGCTCACAGAACTCAGAGAAATTTCTACTCACTAGATTACTGGTTTATTATCAAAGAATATATCAATAATTCAGGAACAGACAGATGGAAGAGATGCACAGGGCAAGGTATGTAGAAAGGGGCTTGGAGGTTTCAGGCTCTCTTCCTGCCTCTCCACAAGTTCACTGAAGTCCCAAGCTCTCCAAACTATCCTTTCCAGTTTTTACAGAGGCTTCATTATATGGGCAGATTGATTAAACCACTGGCTACTGGAGAGTAACTCCATCTCCAGTTCTTCTCCCCTCCCCAGAGGTAGGGGGACTTAAAGTTCCAACCACTAACCACAGGGTTTGTTCTCTGGCAACCAGCCCATCCTTAAGTAACCAAGGGATTTGCCAAAAAGTCACCTGGTTGACATAACAAAAGACACTTTCAAGGCTCTTATCATTTGGGAAATTCCAAAGCTTTTAGGAGTTCGTGCCAGGAACTGAACAAAGACCAATTTTTTTATTTGTTTGTTACAAATCACAAGATTACAAGAGTCAACACAGCTCTACCTAAAATTATAATTAATCCATATTAAGAAGATGGAGAATGAAAAATGAACATGAGTAGATAAGAGTTGACAAGTGTTGGGAGAAGAGAAGGGAAGAAATTTAATCCTTATCCTCCACAGTGAAAAATTAACATTTAATACCTAGAATGGAAAAATAAAAAAAGTAGCATGACGAAGAAATTATCTAAAGACCTAGAGCCAGTAACAAAGTAATTAACTAGAAGGGAGGAAGAAAAGGTTAATAGTGGTAGCCTGCAGGGATGAGCTATTAAGTGGGAGTACTTTGATGAGTGCGTGCTCAGTCAAGCAGCCCCATCGTGTGCAGCCTGCCAGGCTCTTCTGTACATGGAATTTTCCAGGAGAGACTGGAGTGGGTTGCCATTTCCTACTCCAGGGGATCCTCCAGACCCAGAGATTGAACCCCCATCTCTTGCATCTTCTGCACTTGCAGGTGGGTTCTTTTACCACAGCACCACCTGGGAAGCCCGGAAGTACATTTTACTTTTTCATAGAATCTTGATGAATAATTTGACTCTATAATCTAGTGTATGTCTAACTTTGATAAAAAAAAAAATTTTAAGACACACAAAATAAAAAAATATATATATACTACTAGGAAAAGAATGGATTCCAATTATATAACACAATGCTCTGTGATCCAAATACAGCAATACAGACAGAATGCAAAAACATTTTGAGTGAACAATGAAAACAGAAGATCCATGTGTATATCCCCATACTATTTACATGAGTTTATTAAAGCTAAAATACAATACTGTGCATGTATATATACACATAATGTTAATATACACAGGACAGGGCAGTGAGAAAGTAAAAGCAAAAATCACCAAATGAACTTGGATGCATCAAATTCATGACCTTGACTACCTATGGAGAAGGAAAGATGGAGACGTGATAGGAGACGTGATAGGAGACAGAAAACAGAACTTCAATTTTAGCAATAATGTTCAATTTTCATTTTTAACAAAAACTAAAATAAAAAATATATAAATAAAAGCAAAGCAATCAATATAAATAAAATATCTTACTTGAGCCAAAGATGACTTGACACTGAGCATCATAATATTGGCACATGCCATTGTAACAATAGGCTTTGTTATTCTGGCAAGGATACCCATTCTGAATAAAAACATCTGGCTGACAGAACTGAGAAGAACCATTGCAATACTCCGGAACATCACATTCGTTGGTTTTTCCTCGGCACAAAGTGCCTCCTGGACGGAACTAGGATAATAGGATTGAAATTGAACAGGAATATCAGGAAAATTCCCACAAATTAACCAAATTTGAAACCACAGTATTTATATCTATAAGAAGGTCTAACAAAAACAGAAGATTAAATAACCCAATAGAACAGTGAACAAAGGCCAATAACAGGCAATTTATAAAAGTCATGAAATATGGAAAATGAAAAAAGCAGAGCATCATAGATGACCAAAAGAAATGCAAATTAAACGAAGATATAAAACCACGTTACACCTATCAAACTAACCTGGATTATAACACTGGCTGACAACAAATGTTAGTAAGTGAAGTCAAAATGTTAGTTGCTCAGACATGTCTACCTCTTTGTAACCCCATGGACTGCAGCCCACCAGGCTCCTCTGTCCATGGGATTCTCCAGGCAAGAATACTGGAGAGGGTTGCCATTTCCTTCTCCAGGGGATCTTCCCAACTTAGAGATCAAACCTGGGTCTCCTACATTGCAGGCAGACTCTTTACCGTCTGAGCCACCAAGGAAGACATGTTAGTAAGAGAAAACAAAATGATTATATAATATAATCAATACTGTACACTGCACAGTTATCAGTGCATTGATTACACTGGCAAATACAGACTGGCACATCTGCAGACAGTATAAAAACGTGTGTCAAAATTTTCACATGCACACTCCAGCAATTCTACTTATAAGCAAAAACTGGAAGCAATCTAAATGTCCATCATTAGTTGATCAGATAAAGAAATTATGGTACAGCCATATAAAGGAACACTAACTATATAAACCTATAGAACTAAATGAATGGAAGAAAATCAATAGTATATTACTGAAAAAAGGACATAGTAAAAATATGTATACCCATGTTTATCCACTTACACACACACACACACACACATATTCATATTTACATAGGAAAAAGTGACTAAATTAATAAATTATCAACAATGGCTAAATGAAGGGGGTAAAATGATAGAGGGTCTTTCAGTGTCAACTTCCTATTATTGAATTTCTAATGAAAAACATAGGTCACTCATAAATCAGAAAAAAATTTCTTTAGACCATTTGCCATAAAAGAAGATGATACAAAACTGCAAACAAGTATCATAAAACTTTCCATCTAATCATAAAATCAAATTTTCCATCAAAAATAGTGCTCTCTTACAAATCAGAGAAAACCAATTTTGATACAGGCACATTTTTCCTTTTCCTATTTTTTTTTTTTTCCAAATAGGGAGGAATTCCCTACCCGACAGTCTTGACAACAGGCACCATATGCACACTCAGCAAATGATTTAAGTTTACAGGTCTTTCCTTCACAGCAAGGGTCCAATTCACATTCCTGAGAAGAGAAAATGACTGTCAATAAAGAAAGAAATTATTGCCATCAAGACTCGTTAACAAAATTCTTCCCTTCAACCTATGCTTCTTTCTAACCTGGCTGTAAGAGGTACTCTCTGGAGACAGTCACTTACTATCCTTCTGGATTTACCAGCGACTCTTCAGCTATTATGTAGGTCTCAATGTATTTCAAAGGACTGAGAGTATGTGTCTTAGTCTGCTGGGACTACCAGAACAAGATACCATAGACTAATGACTTAAACAAAAGAAATTTATTATGTCACAGCTCTGGAGGCTAGAGACCCAAGATCAAAGTCCTAGCCAATTCAGTTTCTGGCACAGACTCTCATCCTGGCTTGCAGACAGCTGCCTCCTCGCTGTGTGCTCACATGGCCTTTCTTCAGAGCATGTGTCAAGAGACAGGAGCAAGCAAGCTCTTTTTTATAAGAACATTAATCTTACCAGATCAAGACCCACCCTTATGACCTCATTTAATCTTAACTACTTTCCTGGAGGTCCTTTCTCCAAATACAGATAGACTTGGGGGTTAGGGTTTCAACACATGGATTTGGGGAACACAAACATTCAGTCTGTAACAGTAAGTTTAATGATCACAGGAAACTGTGAAAGTCGCTCAGTCATGTCTGACTCTTTGCGACCCCATGGACTATATGGTCCGTGGAATTCTCCAGATCAGAATACTGGAGTGGGTAGCCCATTCCTTCTCCAATTTCCACAGGAAATTAAGCATCCATAAATGCACTTCTCTTCATGTTCAGGGTCTGACTTCTCTGCAGGGTAGGTTTTTACCCATGTGGACATTATACTGCTTGACTTCTCTCACCCCACTTTGGGCCACCATGGCTCATCACTCCCATCCTCCAACCCCTCACCCAGACACAGCTATTCTCCTATGTTGAAACTAATGTCTTGAAGTCTGAATTGTTTGTGAAAGGAAGGAGAAAGGAGGAGGAGGACAAGGAGGCAAGAAGGAGATAGGGGAAATGAGCTTTAATCATTGAAGAATATTTATTTTCCTATGTTACAGAATTCTAGGATGATGGGTTTTTTTCCTTTCAGAACCATAAATATGCTGTTCTATTGTATTCTGGCCCCAAAATCAGCCACTATTGATCTATTTGTTTCAGATTTTCTTCTGACTTCTTGCTTTATTTTCTGTTTATCTCAGCACTTTGATTACAATGTACCCACGATCATTCTTTATAATGATTCTGATTTGGCTTTACTTAGTGTTTTGGAATTGTAACTCAATGTTTTCTGTTAAATATGGGAAATTTTCAGCCATTACTTCTTTGAATACTTTTCTTCTCTCCTTCCTCTCCTCTTGAGATTTCACTTATAATTCCATTAGGCTAGCTGATATTGCTTACATGTCCCTGATATTCTGTTCATTTTTTTTTTATCTTTTCTCTTTTTCCTTTAGATGTGGATTATTTCTTTTGTTCTACTTTATGTTCATTGACTCTTTTTCTGTCATCTTACTCTGCTATTAATTATATCCATGAATCTCACTTATTAAACTTTTTGGTAAGTTCTATAATTTCCATTTGGTTCTTTATTATACATTTCTCTGATGAGATTCATCTCTTACTCATGAAGACCACATTTTTCTTTAATTCTCTGATGATAAAGAGTAGAATATAATTCATGGAAACTTTATTCATAATAGCAAAATACTAGAAACAACCTAGGAGAAAGCAATGGCACCCCACTCCAGTACTCTTGCCTGGAGAATCCCATGGATGGGGGAGCCTGGAAGGCTGCAGTCCATGGGGTCGCTAAGAGTCAGGCACGACTGAGCGACTTCACTATCACTTTTCACTTTCATGCATTGGAGAAGGAAATGGCAACCCACTCCAGTGTTCTTACCTGGAGAATCCGGGTAAGAATCCAGGGACGGGGGAGCCTGATGGGCTGCCATCTATGGGGTCGCACAGAGTCGGACATGACTGAAGCGACTTAGCAGCAGCAGCAGCAGAAGAAACAACCTAGATATCTTTTAATGGATGAATAGTTTAACAAACTTCAGATAGGCCCTTTGTGCTAGGGGAAATACCAGCCTAAACATTACTCCAAATCTGTGAAGTAACATCCACACAATGGACTGTTACTCCCCAGTAAAAAGTAATGAAACAACAACATAGACTGACCTCAAAAGCATTACACTTAGTGAGAAAAGTCAGCCTCAAAAGGTTATATGTTGTATGATTCCATTATTATTGCAGTGACAAACATTATTGAAATGGCAAAATCACAGATGGAAGCCAGGGGCAGGGATAAGGGCCAGAGTGAGGGTGGATGTGATTACAGTGAGGTAGCAGGAGGGAGATCTTTTGAGTTGATGGAATACTTCTGTATTTTAATTGAGGTGGTGGTTACATAAATCTCTATATGGCATAAAACTACATAAAAGTACATACACAACTGCAGGTTAAAAATGGTAAAAGCTGAATAAAGTCTGTAAACTATTAATAGTTATGATACCAATGTCAGTATCACTGATATGATATGGCTCTGCTGCTAAGTCACTATAGTCGTGTCCGACTCTGTGCGACCCCATAGATGGCAGCCCACCAGACTCCCCATCCTTGGGATTCTCCAGGCAAGAACACTGGAGTGGGTTGCCATTTCCTTCTCCAATGCATGAAAGTGAAAAGTGAAAGGGAAGTCACTCAGTCGTATCTGACTCTTAGCGACCCCATGGACCGCAGCCTACCAGGCTCCTCTGTCCATGGGATTTTCCAGGCAAGAGTACTGGCTCTATCACTAAACAATTTGTCACCCTTTGTGGGAAAGTGGGTGAAAAATACATAGGACTCTTCAGACTGTTTTTGCAACATTCTGTCAGTTTGTAATTATTTCATAATAAAAACCTGAAAATTTGTAAAATTATCTAAAACCATGCACCATACAAAAAAACTAAGTCAAAATGGATCATAAACCTAAATAAATACATTACCTAAAATGACAAAGCTTCCAGGATAAAACATTTGCAATCTTGGATTAGGCAAAGATTTCTTAGATACAACATGAAAAGCACAACCCATTAGGCACAAACTGGCTTCATCAAAATATAAAACTTCTACTCATCAAAAGATACTGTTAAAGTACTTAAAAGAAAAGAATGGGAGAATATACTTGCAAATCATATATCTGATTAAGTATTTGTTATCTAGAACATAAGAAGTACTGTCAAAATTCAATAATGAGAAAACAACCCAATTTTTAAAGGCAGGAAGGAGTTCAAGAGACATGTCACCAAAAAAGAAAATAGAGATGGCAAATAAGCGCATGAAAACATGTTCAACATCACTAGTCATCAGGGAAAAGGAAATTAAAACCTCAGTAAGGCACCACTTCACATCTAACAAAAAAGCCAAAATTGAAAAGACTGACCATATGAGGTGGAAGAAATGACTTAAAAAGAACTAGAACTCAGGTACACTGATTGCAAGAATGTGAAATGGTAAAACCACTTTGGAAAACAGTTTGAAAGTTCCTTGGAAAGTCAAATATACACCCACCATATGTCCCAGTCATTTCACACCAAGGTATTTACCCAAGAGAAGTGAAAACATAAATCCATATAAAGACTTGACCGTGAATGTTCACAGCAGCTCTTGGTGTACAAACAACCCAAATAACCATCAACAGATGGATAAACAGCAGGTAGTATCTCCATACTACTCAATGATGAGCAACAATAAAAAGGAATGAACCACTGACACAGTAGCATTCAACATGGATGAATCTCAAAATAACTATGCTGAGTGAATGAACCTAGATAAAAAGAGTCATTCCATTTACACGAAATTCTAGGAAATGCACACTAATGACAGCAATATCTGTAGTACAATGATAGCAGATCAGTGATGGCATAAGGAGGATTGGGAAATAATAAGGGGTATGAGACAGGGGACAGGGATCAAGATCATCCCCATGGAAAAGAAAAGCAAAAAAGCAAAATGTCTGTCTGAGGAGGCCTTACAAATAGCTATGAAAAGAAGAGAAGAGAAAAGCAAAGGAGAAAAGGAAAGATATAAGCATCTGAATGCAGAGTTCCAAAGAATAGCAAGAAGAGATAAGAAAGCCTTCTTCAGCGATCAATGCAAAGAAATAGAGGAAAACAACAGAATGGGAAAGACTAGAGATCTCTTCAAGAAAATTAGAGATACCAAGGGGACATTTCATGCAAAGATGGGCTCAATCAAGGACAGAAATGGTATGGACCTAACAGAAGCAGAAGATATTAAGAAGAGGTGGCAAGAAGACACAGAAGAACTATACAAAAAAGATCTTCACGACCCAGAGAGTCACGATGGTGTGATCACTCACCTAGAGCCAGACATCCTGGAATGTGAAGTCAAGTGGGCCTTAGAAAGCATCACTGCGAACAAAGCTAGTGGAGGTGATGGAATTCCAGTTGAGCTATTTCAAATCCTGAAAGATGATGCTGTGAAAGTGCTGCACTCAATAGGCCAGCAAATTTGGAAAACTCAGCAGTGGCCACAGGACTGGAAAAGGTCAGTTTTCATTCCAATCCCAAAGAAAGGCAATGCCAAAGAATGCTCAAACTACTGCACAATTGCACTCATCTCACACGCTAGTAAAGTAATGCTCAAAATTCTCCAAGCCAGGCTTCAGCAATATGTGAACCGTGAACTTCTTGATGTTCAGGCTGGTTTTAGAAAAGGCAGAGGAACCAGAGATCAAATTGCCAACATCCGCTGGATCATGGAAAAAGCAAGAGAGTTCCAGAAAAACATCTACTTCTGCTTTATTGACTATGCCAAAGCCTTTGACTGTGTGGATCACAAGAAACTGTGGAAAATTCTGAAAGAGATGGGAATACCAGACCACTTGACCTGCCTCTTGAGAAATCTGTATGCAGGTCAGGAAGCAACAGTTAGAACTGGACATGGAACAACAGACTGGTTCCAAATAGGAAAAGGAGTACGTCAAGGCTGCTATTGTCACCCTGCTTATTTAACTTCTATGCAGAGTACATCATGAGAAACGCTGGGCTGGAAGAAACACAAGCTGGAATCAAGATTGCCGGGAGAAATATCAGTAACCTCAGATATGCAGATGACACCACCCTTATGGCAGAAAGTGAAGAGGAACTCAAAAGCCTCTTGATGAAAGTGAAAGTAGAGAGTGAAAAAGTTGGCTTAAAGCTCAACATTCAGAAAACAAAGATCATGGCATCCGGTCCCATCACTTCATGGGAAATAGATGGGGAAACAGTGGAAACAGTGTCAGACTTTATTTTTGGGGGCTCCAAAATCACTGCAGATGGTGACTGCAGCCATGAAATTAAAAGACGCTTACTCCTTGGAAGGAAAGTTATGACCAACCTAGATAGCATATTCAAAAGCAGAGACATTACTTTGCCAACAAAGGTCCATCTATTCAAGGCTATGGTTTTTCCTGTGGTCATGTATGGATGTGAGAATTGGACTGTGAAGAAGGCTGAGCGACGAAGAATTGATGCTTTTGAACTGTGGTGTTGGAGAAGACTCTTGAGAGTCCCTTGGACTGCAAGGAGATTCAACCAGTCCATTCTGAAGGAGATCAGCCCTGGGATTTCTTTGGAGGGAATGATGCTAAAGCTGAAACTCCAGTACTTTGGCCACCTCATGCGAAGAGTTGACTCATTGGAAAAGACTCTGATGCTGGGAGGGATTGGGGGCAGGAGGAGAAGGGGACGACGGAGGATGAGATGGCTGGATGGCATCACTGACTCGATGGAGGTGAGTCTGAGTGAACGCTGGGAGTTGGTGATGGACAGGGAGGCCTGGCGTGTTGCACTTCATGTGGTCGCGAAGAGTTGGACACGACTGAGCGACTGAACTGAACTGAACTGAACTAAGAAACAAAGAGTCCACATGCCATGCTGTGTGGCAAAAAGAGAAAGAAAAACTTTTACAAATTTAAAAATTAGAACAAATAAAATAATAAAAATAAATAAATTAAAAATAACAGCAATAATAAATGTTTTAAGGGAGACTTTCCTGGAGGTCCAGTGGTTGAGACTTCCAACACAGGAGGCATGGGTTCCATCCCTGGTCAGGAAACTGAGATCCCACATGCCATGCAGTATGATAAGAAAATCAAAATAAAGATAAAAAATGATAATAATAATTTTTAAAAAGAACTTCCATGTTTTAAACAGGTGCAGTTCATTGTTGACAAGTGTTCATAATTGCCTGTTTCTTCTTGCTTTGTCTTGACCAAACTTTAGTGAGGCTTCTTTCTTTCCTGTAGACCCTTGAACTCTACTTGTCTGCACAAAAAAATATATTTGGTGATACTTGCCCCTCCCCCAAGTACTTGAGGACAAGTATCCCCACCCCTTATCAGCTTCTCCTGGAAATCACCAGACCACAGGACAACTTCCTCTGAGACCTCACTGGGCATTTGCCCTTGCTTATCCAGCTTCCCAGTAAAAGATTCTGCTTATCTACGTTTGCCCCACCTTTACCCTACAAAAGAAAAATCTTCTTGTTTGATTTTTAGATGCTTCCAGATTTCTGAGATCAGCATATTCTCCCTGTTACAACAGTCTTTCTTCTGAATAAAGCCTTTTCTTATCTAAGTCCGAATTTGGGTTTTTTTTTACCTTGTATTCAATTATACTTCAGTAAAGTTGTTAGTTTTTTTTTTTCAAAAATACTATGTAAGACAGACAGATAGCTTCATAAAAGAAAAGAGAATCAGGAAACAGACTATGTATACAGGAATTTTGTTTATGGTGAAAGTACCATTTTAAATGGTTTTGTACTCTCCACATGACAACCCCCCACCAATTATAGAGTTTATATAAAAAATTTAAATTACAAAAATGCTAGAAAAAAACAATAGAACATAGAGGGGCTATATGATGAAAATCTTGAAACAGGAGTAAAATGTGTACCTTGCTCAGTTACAAAATTATCGGGGGGAGGCGGGCGGGGCGCACTAAATGCCACGACATTCTTTTGGCAAAAGTACAAACCAACACACCCTTCTTCCAGGAAACTTGATAGTCTCTAATAAAATTAAAAAAACATGCTTTTCAATTCAATAATTCTACCTTTATGTAATTATCTTAGACTTCTGTATATATATATACATATATATATATACACATACACACATACACAGGGCATATACAAGGATATACTGTTCACTACAAAAAAATACTAAGTACAGTGAGTGACTGTCTTTAATGAGAGTATGGTAAAATACATCATAATATATTCCTTATACTGTAATATTAGTCAACAGATCAAAGGATTATGTGCAAATAACAATGACATGGAAAAAAATCTCCAGGATATATTAATAGAAAAAAATTCTACATAACATACTAAGTCAGATTTTACTTATGTAAAAAAGATAAAATCCTAAAACAAACCCAATTATGATACAAATATACATACTGTACATAAGTCTATAAACACAGAATAAAATCTGTAGAGAAACACACTAAACTTATAAGAATAATTACCACAGAAGGAAGTTAAAAAAATATATGGAAGAAATAAAAGTATGAAGGGAATTTTGCTTGTGCTTACTATTTGAAATTTCAATACCAAGAAAAAGAACTGTGATATTTGAAGGGGAAGAGGTACTTTTTTCTAGAGTAATTTGTAGTACAAAAGTTCAAAAAGCAAATACAGACTATTTCAGTTAGTTTGATAGTGAAGTAAACAGGAGAAATCAAAACATATAAAATAATTAAGGAGAATGCCTAGAAAGAAGAGCTTAGTCATCCTAACAGTGTAACATTAATTTAGAGATTAAACATAACCTAGTCAGCCTTTATTTTCCTCACTTGAAAATGAGGGTATAAAGAAATAATGAATCTCCAAGGGTTACTGAGAGGATGGTACCATGTAAAACATTAAGGAGAGGTTGCTAACGTGCAGGAATAGTGCAATGACAGCCCATTACAATTTCATCATAAAATACATACTGCCTGGGAATTCCTTGGCAGTTTAGTGGTTAGAACCCTGTGCTTTTACTACCAAGGGCCCAGGTCTGATCCCTGGTCAGGGAACTAAGATCCTGCATGCCATGCAGCATGGCCCCAAAATAAAACCGAACACACAAAGAAAAACATACTGCCTTTCTAGAATGCGAAGTCTTCTGGCAAAAGCCAGGCACTGTGTGATCAGGCAAGGAAAAAGAAATTCCACTTGTGGAAAAAATTGAGAATATAGTAAAGCTTACACACAACTGAACCAATTCCTTTAAAATTTAAATTTAACTTTTTTTTAATTTTTTAAATGTAATTAAAAATTGTTTTCCTCCTAAGCCTTGTCTAGGCGGTGTTGAATAGGCCATTTTGACAGGAAAATGGTTGAGATGCAGAACACTAATAATAAAGACGGGTCCAGACTTATGGCTCTAGGTGTGGTTAACAGGTATGAGAAAGCCAGACAGCAGCAGGTGAACTGAAGGTTAACAGAGGGAGAATGCTAACTTGAGTAGCAAGAACTCTGTTAACCAAGAATTCTACAGAATGGGCCAGCTTCAATTTACTATTGAAATGAGGTCAACTAAACAAATGTTTCTGCAATAAATGTTTCTGACAGTGACAGAATAGTGAACATTACAAGTAAAGAGCCAAGTGAAAAACTGAGTCGTTCTTTAAAATAAATAAATGACTCAATAACCATAACAGAAATGGTAGAAGGTAGCAAAAATAGAAAAATAAACACGGCACTTTCCTGGACACCAGAACAGATGACACCATTGGTTATGTTCTAGGAAAGAAGGGATAATCAACCCCCCAGGAACATAGTCCCACAAGCAAAATACCAATCTTCATTTTGCCACTAAATTTTACTTTACCTCCTATGCTCAGTTCAGTTCAGTGCAGTCGCTCAGTCGTGTCCGACTCTTTGCGACTCTATGAATCGCAGCATGCCAGGCCTCCCTGTTCCATCACCAACTCCTGGAGTTTATCCAAACTATGCTAGAGTCATGCAAAGTGAGCTATTTTATTTTTTGCAAATCCCAAGGTAACTTTGCAAAGCAAACATCACATGTTACACTGACCTTTGGCGACCCACAGTCACATTCTTCCCCGGGATCCACCAACTTATTACCACAGGAAGGAGCACTGTAGGCTTCATCACCCTTTGGAATATTGAGAAGGCAGTTTCCACCTTTATTTAAAGTTAACTTCTCAAAGTCATCTGCACTGCAAGAGCTGAAGTTTTTGGAACCTCTGTAATAAACACAAAGAAAAAGATCTTAAGTCATAGCAATTAAACATTTTGAAAATCTTAAGTCATGTCTTCAACCAACAGGAAGTGAATATTTAAAATGGCAGAGGGGGGCTTCCCTGGTGGCTCTGTGGTAAAGAATCTGCCTGCCGATGCACGGGACACAGGTTCGATCCCTGATCTGAGAAGATCCCACATACTGTGGAGCAACTAAGCCCGTGCACCACAACCACTGAGCTTGTGCTCTAGTACCAGGAGGCCGAAACTGCCGAGCCCATGTGCCACAACTAATGAAGCCCACAGGCCTTAAAGCTCGTGCTCCACAACAGGAGAAGCGTGTGCACTGGAACTAGAGAGTAGGCCCTGCTCACTACAACCAGAGAAAAGCCCCCACAACAACAAAGACCCAGCACAGCCAAAAATAAACAAATAAATAAAAATTATAAAAAAGAAAGAAACTGACTACTTGCAAAAAAAGAAGTAAATAAAATGGCAGATGGAATTCCCTGAAAGTCCAGTGTTTAGGACTTAACCCTTTCACTTAACACTTTCACTGTTGAGTGCTCAGTTTCAATCCCTGGTGCAGGAACTAAGATCCTGCCAGCTACGTAGTGTGACCAAAAATAAATAAATAAAATGGCAGAAGATACAGAAAATACAAAATCATAAATCTCATCATCTAGAAGAGAAGCAGCAAGCACTGGTGCAGAATTTCAGCCACAGTTTGAGGTTTAATTGCCTCCAATGGTAATTTCTAAGAATTTAGAAATGGGGGCTTCTAGAAATGGTCCAATTTGAACTATAGATTTATTTTGTTGTTGTTTAGTTACTAAGTTGTGTCTTACTCTTTTGCAAGCCCATGGACTCTAGCCCACCAGAATCCTCTGTCCATGGACTTTCCAGGTAAGAACACTGGAGTGGCTTGTCATTTCCTCCTCCAGGATATCTTCCCGACCCAGGGACTGAACCTGCATCTCCTGCATTGTTTGCAGGCGGATTCTTTCCACTGAGCCACCAGGGAAGCCCCATGTGATATTCATATAAATACAATTTTGATGTGTTTCTATGTGTTGCTGGAGTTCTTTTAGTTATTGTTTTACTCAATAACAGTATTTTTAGATAGTCCCATTGGCTATTTTCACTTTGAAGACTAGTGGGAAACACTCCTCTATAACAAGAACCTTTGAGAAATTCAAGTCATATTAAAGGTTTATCAGAGGCATCTGGTGCCCTGAAAGAATCTCCTTTTCACTGGTTTGAGCAACGGTGCCAGCCGTGGGGAAGAGAACTGTGTTACACGGTAACAACTGAGAAGACATTCCTATCAATTCCATGTCTTCTGTACATCCAGGGAATCAAAGAAACAGATCCTTTCTTGGGAGACCTTGTCCTCTTGGCAAACTCTTCCCTTGCTAACCAGACCAGAGCCTCCCAGGAAGTATTCAGTCCTGCCTCTTGGCTCTTAGGACTGGAAAGCAGTCTAAAGACCTAGCACAAGATTTCCCACAATAATGAAAACACTTGTTTTCCATATACTTCTTTTTCTTGCTACTCTCTGCTTAAGAACATTGTGAGGAGAAAGAGCCCTTTTGAACAATGTCTATTCCTTCAACAAATATTTGTGGAACATCTATTATGTACAAGACACTCTTCTTTGTGCAAGGGAGAAAACAGTAAACAAAGCAGACCAAAAATAAAATCCCCACCCCTGTGAAGGTGACATTCTACTGAGTGAGACAGACTATAAACACAATGGATAAATAAATTCAATAATACATTAGAAGATATGTGCCGCTGGGGGAAAAGGTGAGGAGGTAAAGGGGGTGACCTTTGTTGGGGGCAGAGTGACCAGAGTAGAGTTTTTCAAAGAGCTGTCAGAACAAGTGCTTCAAACACTGGGACAACTGAATGAAAACTGGCTTTTGGGGTGAAGAACATTAGAGGGAGAAGAAATAGCAAGTGCAAAAGCCCTAAGGGAGAAGTCTGCCTGCTATGCTAAAGGATCAAATAAGGAAGCCAGTAGGGTTGGAGTGGAGTAAGGCAGTGAGGGTACAATCAGAAAGGTGGGAAGAGGCCATTGCATGAATCTGACTTTTTACGATAAGTGAAATAAGGCAGGGGAGTGACACAATGAAAAGCATGAAGCAGGAACCACGTGATCTGATTTATGTCTTAATAAGATCACCAGATTGGCTATGCTAGGCAGGAAAATCACACAGGAGGCAGCAACTAGAAAGAAGGCATTATTACTAATTGACACAGAGAAGATGGGGGCGGAGCAGGTTTTAGAAGCAACAAGAGTCTGAGTCCAACGGATGTCAAGTGGAAATGTCAAACTAGAGCATAAGATAATTATCTGATAAACAAGCAAGCCGTTTTTTAATTTCTTATTTCCTATTATTGTTCTTTATATGGTTAATACAAGTGCCTGCAACATAGTGCATGCAACAATGTATATTCTTACATGCTTCAATAATCTAAGAATATATTAATTAGCTAATAGTCACAGGAATTGTGCATACATGTGTGTATTTCCTATACTTGAGTCCCTAATTTTAATCTACAGAGTGCACCACTCCTAAACAGATTATTCTTGAAATAAACTTGTTATTCAGTCCTTGGGACACATTTTCTCATAGAAACAATGTTTTATTTGTGTGATTCTAAAGCAATCTACAAAAAAAATCTGTTTCACACACAAGGAAGTTGACTACAGTACTGAGAAGGATCACAAAATTTTCACCACTTCTTATGAAGCTTAGTAAACCAAGATAACAACAAACATCTCCATGTTGGCCTTCACAAACACTTTGGATAATAAAACAAACATATTCTTTTCCCTAGTCATCCTTGGCCGTCACCAATGTAACAAGAAGGATGAGCTTCCTCTTTTCTTGGCTTGAATACCAATTAAAGCATTCCTACTCTCTATCTATCACCTCTGGGTACTAAGATATTAATCTACAGCATCTCTACATTTCTTCCGTCACATTGAAGTGAGTTTTATAAAACTGATGCAAAAGAAGGTAAAAGGAATGGAAGTGGTCTATCAGGATATGACCCACAAAAATCAACTGTCATTTAGACTAATGACTAATGACTAATCTGGAAATAACCAGAACACAATTCCACCACTACCATCCTAATCCCCATAGCCTAGGAATAGGAAGTCCTAAGAAAGAATTCTAAGTGATGGCACTCATATTTTTTTTTTTTTTTTTCAGAGCAATCTGGAGACTTCCCTGTCAGTCCAGTGGTTAAGACTTTACATTTCCAATGCAGGGGACATGGGTTTGATCCCTGGTCAGGGAACTAAGATCTCACATGTCACACAATGTGGACAGCAAAAAACAAAATTTTTTTAATTAAAAAAAAAAAGAGCACTCTGATTATGGAGGCTTTCTGATAATACTGAAGGGCAGAGTTAAGAAAGACTTGTCTCTAGAAAACACACCTCCCAGGAAGACCACCACTCATACGGCCAGGCATCTAAGAGCAGTGTGTAAGGAGAATACTACCAAGTCCCTCAAATATCTTAAATAATAAAAATTACATTACAAAGTTAGATTATCTACCTTTTAAACAGAGGTGGCTTCAACTGATTATCTGGGAAAACTCTAGCATCAAAAATAAAGGCCTATGTTAAGACAACTGTACTCCAACATAAAATAAAAATAAATTTAAAAAAATTTTATAAGGCCCAACTTCTAACAGTCAACTGCTGCTGCTGCTGCTGCTGCCTCGCTTCAGTCGTGTCCGACTCTGTGCAACCCCATAGATGGCAGCCCACTAGGCTCCTCTCTCCCTGGGATTCTCCAGGCAAGAACATTGGAGTGGGTTGCCATTTCCTTCTCCAATGCATGAAAGTGAAAAGTGCAAGTGAAGTCGCTCAGTCGTGTCCGACTCTTAGCGACCCCATGGACTGCAGCCCACCAGGCTCCTCCGTCCATGGGATTTTCCAAGCAAGAGTACTGGAGTGGGGTGCCATTGCCTTCTCCAACAGTCAACTAATGTTCATTAAATATCATAGGAAGTAGAAGGTGGGAAATTTGTCCTCAAAAAGGAGATTTAATACACTAAGGATAACATAATCTTACTTCTCAAATTATTCTTACAAAAACCTGTTCAAATACAATGTCCAATGCATTATCAAAACATAACATGAAGACACAAGATATTATGAGAACAACTATAAAAAAAATGAAAAGACACCATGAGAAAAAAAACAGATAAACTCAATAAAGTCTCCAGATACTAGAATTATCAAACAATAACTACCCAAAAAGAAAATCTCTGCATGCTTTGGTCAGAGACAAAAATGAGAAGCTTGAAAATTTGGGCAGGGAACTAAAATCCACAGTCATAACACAGCAAATTTGATGTGTTTTTCTAAAATATATTCTTTAAACATTTAAAATACTCTGAGTTCATCTTACAATTTGTATTAATTTAATTGGCATTTTTCATTCTAAGTGGTATGCTGTAAGGGTATCATAATCAATGGCATCTATATTTACATAATATAGTACATTAGTAATCATATTAAATATAAGCAGATTAAATGATTCAATTAAGAGACAGATATTTCCAGGCTGGTTTATAAAACAAAACCTAAATGTAGGTTGTTTAGAAGCATATATCTAAAACATAAGAATAAAGAAAAGTTCCAAGTAAAGGAATAGAAAATATATACTACCTCAACCAAAAAAGAAAATCTGTGGAAGGTATATTAGTATCAGGCAAAATTGACAGTCCTATCTAATGCAATAAAAAAGGAAATGAAAGACATACATATTAGGAAAGAAACAAAACTGCCTTTGTTTGTGGATCTCTTTCTGTGGTTGGATTGCCACAGCTCATGCCCAGACCCATGCCAAGTGTCATACCAGCCCCTCTTGCCCAAATACTACTCCCCTCTGGGCAGAGGGTACTGGTACTGAGAGCAGGGGGTAGCACACATGTAAAGGGAACAGAGCGGGCTAAGACCCAACCCTCAGGGCTTGTACTCTGGCAACTTGGGACCAAACCTCACCTCCAACAAGGCAATATTGGCCACTGAGCAGAGAGGAAGTGCCATCAAATAAATACCCAGCTCTAGCTCCAGAACCCCCATCTTCTGTCCCAATCCCCTACTGAGGTGATAGCTGTCAGCATACCCTGAGGAAAGACAAGATTTATAATCATGACAAATCCAGCTCTTCCACAAAAATACATATGACCTAATTTTTTTAACTGGGTCACACATCACATTAACAAATTGAAGAATAAAAACCATATGATCATTTCCATAGATGCAGGAAAAGCTTTTGATAAAATTCAATATCCATTTATGGCAAAAACTCTTCAGAAAGTGGGCAAAGAGGGAATATACTTCAACATAATAAAGGCCATATTATGATAAATTCACAGCTAGCATCCCAATAGTGAAAACTTGAAAGCATTTTCTGTAAGCTCAGGAACAAAACAAGGATGCCCACTCTCACCACTTTCATTCAACATAGTTTTGGAAATCCTAGCCATAGCAATCAGAGAAGAAAAAGAAGTAAAAGGAATTCAAATTGAAAGAGAAGTAAAACTGTCACTCTTTGCAGATGACATGATTCTATAAACAGAAAATCCTAAAGACACTACCAGAAAATTACAAAAGCTCATCAATGAATTTGGTAAAGTTGCTAGATACAAAATTAATGCACATAAATCTGTTGCATTTCTATACACTAACAACAAAATATCAGAAAGTGAATTAACTGAACAATCTCACTTACCATCTCATCAAAAAGAATAAAATATCTAGGAATAAGTCTACCTAAAAAGGCAAAAGACCTGTACCCTGAAAATAAGACACTGATGAAAGAAATTGAAGATGACAAAAACAAATGGAAAGATATACCACATTCTTGGATTGGAAGAATCAGTATTGTTAAAAATGACCATATTCCCCAAAGCAATCTACAGATTCAATGCAATTCCTATCAAATGATCAATGGCATTTTTCATAGAACTGGAACAAAAAAAAATTTTAACTTGTATGAAAACACAAAGACCCCAAATAGCCAAAACAATCTTGAGAAAGAAGGATAGAGCTGGAGGAATCACACAGCCTGGCTTCAGACTATGCTACAAGGCTACAGTCATCAAAACAGTATGGTACTGACAAAAAAACAGACGTATAGATCAGTGGAAGAGGACAGAAAGTCACAAAAATAAGCCCACACAGTTATGGTCAATTAATATATGGTAAAGGAGCCAAGAATATACAATGGATAAAAGACAGTCTAATCAATAAATGGTGCTGGGAAAACTGGACAGCTATATGTAATAAAAGAATGAAATTAGAACATTCTCTAACACCAAAAATAAAGTCAAAATGGATTAAAAACCTAAATGTAAAACCAGATACTATTAAACCAGATACTCTTAGTGGCAAACAGAACAGAACACTTGTTGACATAAATTGCAGCAATGTTTTTTGGATTCCTCTTCTAGGGTTATAGAATAAAAACAAAAAATAAACAAAAGTAGGACTTAATAATCTTTAAAGTTTCTGCACAGCAAAGGAAACCATAAACAAAACAAAAAGACAACCTACAGACTGGAAGAAAATATTTGCAAATGATGCAACCAACAAGGGATTACTTTCCAGAACATACAAAGAGCCCATACAGCTTAACATTAAAAAAAAAAAACAAAAAAAAAACTGCCTGATCAAAAAATGAGCAGAGGACTTAAAATAGATATTTCTCCAAAGAAGACACACAGATCACCAACAGGCACATGGAAAGATGCTATATTGCTAAATATTAGAGAGATACAAATCAAAACTACAATGAGTCATACCAGTCAGAATGGCAATCATTAAAAAGTCTACAAATAATAAACACCGGAGAGGGTGTGAACAAAAAGAAACTCTCTTATACTGTTGGTGGGAATGTAAACTGGTGCGACCATTATGAAAAACAATGTGAGGATTCCTTAAAAACCTAAAAATAAAGCTCTCATATGATCCTGCAATCAATCCCACTCCTGGATGTATATCTGAAGAAAACTCTTAATTCAAAAAGATACATGCATTCCAATTTTCATAGCAACACTATTTACAACAGCCAAGACATGGAAGCAATCTAAATACTCACCAACAGATAAATGGATAAAGATGTGCCGTGTGTGTGTAGGTATTTATGTGGTATGTATATAATGGAATACCATGAGCCCATAAGAAAAAATGAAATAATGCCATTTGCTGCAACATAGATGGACCTAGAGATGATCATATTCAGTGATGTAAGTTAGACAAAGAAAGACAAATATCATATATCACATTTATGTGAAATCTAAAAAAATGATACAAATGAACTTATTTATAAAACAGAAACAGATTCACAAACAGAAAGCAAATTTATAGTTACCAAAGGGGAAAGGCAGGGGGGAGGAATAAATTAGGAATTTGGAATTAACATACACACACTATTATATATAACACAGGTAAACAACAAAGACGTAGTGTATAGCACAGGGAGCTATATTCAGTACCTTGCAATAATTCATAACGGAAAAGAATCAGAAAAAGAATGTGTGTGTGTGTGTGCATAGAGCTTCCTAGGTGGTTCAGTGGTAAAGAATTCACCTACCAATGCAGGTAAACACAGGAAATGTGGGTTAGATCCCTAACTCAGCATGATCCCTGAGAAGGAAATGGTAACTCACTCCAGTATTCTTGCCTGGAAAATCTCATGGACAGAGGAGCCTAGTGGGCTAAGTCCAGGGGGTCACAGAGTTGGCCACTACTGAGGGACTGAGCACACACACACATATACGCATGTATCTACAAGTGAATCACTCTGCTGTTCTCTTGAAGTTAACACATTATATTAACTATACTTCAAATTAAATTAATTTAAATGAGATGAATTAATCAATAATTAGAGTAGGGTTCTTATATCATTCAGATGAAAGAAAATTTATACTGATGTTTTACAGAACATGGCAAATGATTTCCTCCCAGAAATTTGAGTACTGATGAGCAATACATTCATTGTTTATTTTTAGCATTAAACAAATGTTCAATAAATGGTTTTAAAAAAGAAAAAGGAAGAAGAATAAAAAGAATTCAGTTACTCACGATGCTCCTGAATTCATGATGCAGCTCTTTACAGGACAGTGACAACCTCTCCCATCATCATGACTCATTCCAAGGTTATGACCCAACTCATGAGCAACAATGGATGCAAATTTCTCCACTGGGATCTGCCCAAACTGTCCAAACACAGGAAGGTATTAATTAAGTTTCTGAACAAAAAGGATTATTTTTTTGTTTCTAAAATTTCTTTTTCACAAAAGGAGATTCACCACTACAATGTTGACAGCTGACATGATAAAGCAAGCAACCAACATCAGACTGTAAACACTGCAGTCTAGTAAGAAACTGGTGTGACTTAACATACTGATGATGGAGGTCGACCATTTAAGCAACAGATCAGGAGCGCCAATAGATTATTCATGGTGGTTGATGGGAAAACAAGCTCATGGTTCTAACTTAATTTCCTCAGATGGAGTCTCTGTTCCTTAATTCATGAAAAGTGAGGCATTAATGATCATATAATAAGTATTAGAAAACTTAATCCAGTCTCTAGGGCAAGAACAGATCCCTTGTAACACTCAAAATATTGTTGTAAGGACTAGGAGAGGAAATAAACGATTACTGGACATTTCATAATGCAAACATGCAAAGGTGTCAAGAAGAAAACATACCACGTTAATCCCACCCGCATGGCTTCTTGAACAGACTGTCCCCACAAACGCCATTCCCGCAGTCCCACCAAACCCTCTTTTCCTAAATGAAGAGAACAGGGAAAAGTTATAAAATGTACTTGAGAGAAAAAAGGTACACATTGCTCCTATTTCTTTGGGTAATCTTAAACTAATTGGTAAACCTATAAAAACTGGGAGAAAAATGACAAAGATAAATAGCACTTTAAAAATCAGAGTTCAATTAAAGCCTTATCTTTTTTTTTATCTTCAGAGAGTGAAAGTTGACATTACAAGTTCATTTTTCAGACAAATGAAGATATACATTAGATATATCAAACCAACTTGTTTTCTACCTTTTAGATGAAAAACCTTCCTAAAATGCATTATATTTATTTATTCAAAAATTCTAGTGGAAAGAGACAGATAACAAACTCAATGGCATATTCATACAGGAGGCTGCGAGCAGGGAGCACAGAGAACAGAAGAGTCAGAATGGTCTCCAGGTTGCTCCTTGAACATCGGGAACACACCTGTATCTCAGGACCTGGTCCCTGTGCCTTCCCCAATATACACCCATAACACTCCCTCACCTCCTTCAGGTCTTTACACAAAGGTCATCTCTTCACTGAGGCCTTCCTCACCATGCTATTTAAAATTTCAACCTCACTCCTCCAATATTTCTACCTCTACCCTCTCAGCTTTATTTTTCCTCTTTACCATTTATTGTTATTTAGCACACTATAAGCTGTTAGGGTAAAACCCAAACAAAATTTCTGGCTGACCCAATATATATACTTATTTATCTTACAAGATAAATCTCCTTCAACACAGTATGAATTCCATGAGAGCAAGAACTGTCTCTTTTGTTCACTGCCATAACCAAGGGCCTAGGCTATACACATAACAAACATCTTTTAAATGAATGAATAAACCATTCTCTGGGACACCTGACCAGCCAGGACAAGAGGCTGATACTGACATAAGGGGATTGCTATGGAAACATTTTAGCCAGATCACCCCGTAGTGAGCCACATTTATGTCCTCAATGCTTCAAAAAAGGCTTTTTAGTATCCCATTCTCAACCAATCAGGGATTATCAGATATCTGAGAAACACCTCTAACATGGCAGTCAAAGACCAAACAGAGAGAGACAGCTTGGTAGGTGTGGCTGGGCAAAGCACAGGGAGTGCTTGTTGTCCGTTCCTTTTGGTCTTTTGTGAACAAGAAGGCATACTCACTGTCGGGCTTTGAGGGCACTTCTGGGTACAATTTTACTAAAAATTTATCGAAATGTCAGGATCAAGCTTTTGTGGTTATGGGGTCATAAAAATCCATGTAGGCATTCTCAGTGCCTTACTCTAAATTAACTCATATGACAAAAAAAATAAAATAAAATCAAGGGAAATTTCACCTCAGAAAAAATTATTTTAGGTACCATTCAACATTGAAGGAGGGAAAAATTATTACATAAAATATTTTTTGGCAAAAAGTCAGCCTATCAACCAGAAAATTTCTAAGAAGAATAAAATTTTTTTTATATTTTAAGTGAGGGTTTTGCTATAAGCTTTTGGAATATATCTGTATTAACTAATCATATAAGCTTAAGTTTTATTATAGTACCATGAAAATGCTATGTAGAAAAAAGAAAAATGTTTAAAATATATCAGAAGGATGGCAAAGAGACTTTAAAAACACTATTATATCCATGAAATAAGAATTTGACTAAATAAAAATTTTAAGGGAAACAAAAACAGCTATTAAGCATTAAAAATAAGATAGCTGAAATGAGAAACACAACAAAAACCTTAGAAGGTAAATTTAAGGAAATATCCCAGAAAACAGAACAAAAAGACAATGAGAAGAAAGGAAACAAAAGATAAAAAATTAGAGGACAACCACAAGAAATTCAACAGCTGAGTAAAAGGAATCCTTGAAGGAATGAAGAATAAAAATAAAGAGGATGAAATCACCTACAAAATAATTTGAGAAAAATTCCTAGAACTACATTTTCAAGACTGAAATTACCCACTAAGAACACAGCACAATGAGTGATAGAAGACCTACACCAAAGCATATCATCAAGAAAATTTAGAGGTCTGGGAACCTCTAGAGCAGATCCTACAAGTTCCCAGAAAGGAAGAAAAAAAAAAGGCATATACTAAAAAACAGGAAACAGAATGCATTAAAGTTTCTCAGTGAAGTTGTACTGAGATAGAATTTACGTACAAAAAAATTCACCCATTCTAAAGTGATTTTTTAAAAAAAAGAATGAATTAAGGCTTCTCAACAGTAATTTGGAAGTCAAAAGACCAATGGCCATGCCTTCAAAATTCTGAAGGAAAAAGATTTCATGCCAAAAATGTTAGACCTGACAAAATAACCTAAAATGTACAAAACAAATGAAAAAGCACAGCCCTGAAACAATTAATTACTTAAGCACTAGGATAATCAGAGGTCAAATTGAGATAATTTTTTTAAATTAAAGTATATTTTGTTTCTGGTATACCAGAGATAATTTTTAAATTCTGTTTTGACATTGTAAAGCACGTTTTCTGACATGAACGAGGTCAGAACTTTTTTCTTTCAATATATCCTTTCACAAGAAGAAACTAGAAAACATGCCATACTAAAATAAGGAAGTATACCTGGGAAAGAGGAAGAGGACGTGGGATAAAGGTCACAAGAGATCCAACAGACAGGTCTTATTAGAACACTGCACTCATTCTACAAATCAAACTTTTTCCTCATTTAAATGAATGCTCAAAAACTTTAATTAAGAGAATATGATTGCAAAAAAAAGAAAAAAGCAAAAATTATTATTCTGACCATATCATAAAGAGTACCTTTTAAAAAAATCACTTACAGAATTAGCTGTGCACTGTCATGTCTCCGACGTGTTATAAGAAACTTTTCCCGCCACTGTACAAAGTTCGACAACACGTCGCCAGCACCTCCAGCCATACTGATCAGATTTTCATTTGTCCAAATCTCAAGCCCAACTAGCACAATTCGAATATTTAACATAATGTACATCTGGGAAGAAAAACATAAACATATACAAAATTTATTAAAGAATATGAGAACGATTCCTGGGTATATATCTGAGAAAAACAAAACACTAATTTGAAAAGATAAATTTAACCCAATGTTCACAGCAACATTATTTACAATAGCCAGGATTTGGAAGCAACTTAAGTGTCTGTCAACAGATGACTGGGTTCACACAAACACACACAAATGGACTATTACTCAAGCATAAAAATGAAATTTTGCCATTTACAACAGCATGGATGGACTTGGAGGGTATTATGCTTAGTGCAATAAGTCAGACAGAGAAAGACAAATACAGTATGGTGTCACTTATAGGAGGGCTTCCCTGGTGGCTCAGTGATAAAGAATCTCCCTGCCACTGTAGGAGACATGGGCCAGGAAGATCCCCTGAAGAAGGATATGGCAACCCACTCCAGTATTCTTGCCTGGGAAATCCCATGGACAGGGAAGCCTAGCAGGCTACAGTCCATGGGGTTGCAAAGAGGTGGATACGACTTAGTGACTAAATAACATCAACACTTCTTGGTGGAATCTAAAAAAAATACAACAAACTAGTGAATGTAACAAAAGAGAAACAGATTCATAGATATAGAGAAGAAACTAGTGCTTACCAGTGGGGAGAAGGAAGGGAGGGTATACAGGATTAAGAAATACAAACTATCAGCTACAAGGATATACAAGCATATACTGTACAACACAGGGAATAATAGCCAATATTTTATTGGGTTGGCCAAAAAGCTCTGTCAGGTGTTTCATAAACAGGTATGAAAAAAACTAGTTGAACCTTTTGGCCAACTCAATATAATAACTATAAATGGAGTTTAACCTTTAAAAATTGTGAATCACTACATTGTACCCCTGTAATATATATAATACTGTACATCAACTACACTTCAATAAAAGTAATATAATAAAGAATATGAGAATATCTTTGAACTTATAATTAAGTAACATCCCACTTAAAAATAGGATTCCTCTTTATCAAAAATGTTTCCTTCAATATAATGGAACTCTAACTTTTCAAGGGTCTGAGTTTCCTCATTCACAAAACAAAAGTAACAAAGGTTTGAAATCCTTTTTATCTTCCATTCCAAAAGCTGACAAACTCTGGATATTTAAAGTTTTTGGTATTTTGGATCCAAACCTTTCCCTAAACTAATGAAAGCTTATTTACTGTTCACCTTTAGTTCACTTAATATAAATATTCATACATTTCACTACAGAAATATCAATGAGTTAGATTACAAGGTGCTCCCCCAGGACCCTTTTGAAGGTGTAAAGTAATACCAACACATAGTGAACTACATGTTATACATATACTGTATAGTGAACAGGTTTACCTTTCTAAACTCTTATCCAAAAGTATAATGGCATGCACCCCAAAGGTTTCAGATAAAGGTTTATAGAACTCATCTCTATTTCACAGAGATACTGTGAGGAATAAATGAGTTAATAAATATAAGTCACTTGACTCAGTTTTTAGTACATTATAAACATTCAGTAGGACATTATCACTATCATCATCATCATCATCATTATTATGTTTGGTATTCATATTCATATTAGAGATTAAATTTTTCCAAAGACAAATGTGATACTGTATGACATTTGTCTTTCTGTGTCTGACTTCACTCAGTATGATACACGCTCTTACATGTGGACTCTTAAAAAAAGAGGGTACAAATCAACTTATGTACAAAACAGAAGTTGAGTAAGGTGGAGGAAATCAAACTTATGGTTACCAAGGGATAAGGGGGGAAGGGATAAATTAGGAAATTGGGACTGACATATACACGGTATATAAAACTAAGAAGGACCTATTGTATAGTATAGGAAACTCTATTCTCTGTAAAGGCCTATATGTGAAAACAATCTGAAAAAAAAAGAGTGGATATATGTATATGTATAACTGATTTACTTTGCTGTATACCTGAAACTAACACATTATAAATCAACTATATTCCAATAAAAACTTAAAAAAGGAACATTAATTCTTCAATATCTCCCACTAGATGAATAAACTCTAAAATCTCAAATCAAATCCCTCCCTCTTCTCTATCTCTCTCTCACACACACACAGAGTCATATATAGTTTCAGAGCAGGAGACAGCCTTATTTAAAATAAGTCTCTCAGCAAAAATTCAAAGATCTCTGCATAAGTGCCAGAGAACCTCAGTCTACCTATTGTGAAATAAAAGTCATATTTTATGGCAAGACAAGAAAAATTTACACAGAAAAATTTTTCTCTGCCCTTTGGCCTCCTCTCTCACCCCACTGTGCATTTGTATATTGCATAAGGCATCAACCAAACCTCTCCATTGGCAGAAATACCTGCTCAATCATAAACAGCAGCATTCTCCTAACATCAAAAAGGCAACTCCTTAAAGATAACATTCCTTCTTGACCTTGCTAGGGCCATGATGATGCTTAGGTCTGGATTGTGTAAACTGTCAATAATACCTCATTGAATGCACATTCCTCTGTCTCAAAAAAACTTATATAACTGTGCTTTGACTTCTAATGGGAAAAACAGTTCTCAGAGCTTTCTGAGATGCTCTTCCTGGGTTATAATCCTCAAATTTGGCTCAAATAAACTTCTCATTTCTTTCTCAGATCAACTGATGAATTTCTCCTCAACACTAAAGATAAAGTAGATGCTAATTTGAAATCTCTTATTTGTCTCACTCTCTCTAAAATTATACTTTCCTTTTAAACATAGAAAAGTTACAAAACAAATTCGAGAGCAAACCCCAGAAAGACTGAGTTACTTATCCTCTAGAATAATCAGAGCCCCAAATTAGACAATTTTAAAATTCTATTCAGAGGCTGTGAGAGGAAAGGACAGAATAATCCCAGCTGATAGAAAGTAAACTTACACTATCCAAGTAATTTGCTAAACTTATCATCTCTTCTCGCACTGCAGTCTGGTTTTTTCCCATGTTATCATACTGAAAGGCAAAGAAGAAAACTCATGATCACCAAAGCAATATAAGAAAAAAATTTCTATAATCTCAAGATAAGAATCCAAATATTTTATTTAAACCATTTTCTACCTATGTGGAGAAAGTAATGAGAAAAAATATTTCAAGTCTCCTTTTTTTATCACTTGTCCATCATATTCTACTGGAACCTTTAATACATTATCAGGGACAGAGTTCACGCTTATTCACATTCCCTTATGCTTCTTTCTACACTTGAGGATAATGAACCTATAATGAACAAATAAGAATACATTTCTATCTCCTAAAAGTATGGCTTGTTATTTTCCAGTCTATATACAATAAGGGTTTTTTTTTAAAAACCATAAAGATTCTCAAAACTGCCTCTGCGGATTACAAAAAAGGACTTGTCAGTTGTGTTAAGTTTCTGCAAACAATTTGGTTCACAGCAACAGCAAAGCTGGCGGAAGTCAGATAAAACATTTCAAATAATCTATAGGTTAAAATATATAGCAGTTATATCTAAAATTAATAATCTTGTAAATGCTGAAATAAATTACGTAACTTTTCTTAGCTGAGTAAAGCACAGTCTTAAGTATAAATAAGGAAAATGTCATGTGTTATCCTGTACAATGAAATAAATAATAAATGCTAAGCTGACTCATTCTCCTCTGTTCCCTTCTAAACTTATCATCTAAACTCTGCTCCCTCCTAAGAAGGGAGAAGTTTAACATTTGCAAATCACCCAAAAGAAACAGTGGAAAAACATCACCAGTAAAAATAAAGGTAGAGATAATGTCAGTGCTACATTCAGTTCTGGACATATTATGAATATCATGTATAAATATTACAGGGAAAAGTCATTTAATAAAAATCAATACAAATATATTTCATATTTCCTTCATGGGATCCTCACTTCTCACCTTCTTTTTATGAAAAAAGAGAAAAACTGTCATCAATCCTACCTTTTCCTTCTCTACAACAATGAACAACTCTACATAGCGGGTCTGTGGCAAGATGTCTCTTTTCCTCTGTCAAAAAACACAAACACCATAAAGGAAAGCAAAAAGTTAAAAGACTATATCTTCAGATTACATATAAGACGACTACATATAAGACTCCTATTTTTAACACACAATGATCTTATCACTTGTTTCATGTCTGCTAAGAATTTCATAAAATGATTTTTAACACATCCTACATCAATAAGGCAAAAAAACATGTGTTTTTAAAAGTGATATATGCCATCTGTAGTGCTCTGAGAAAAATCCTAAAGATAACATGAATTATTCAAGTTTCCAAAGATGAATTATTGATTCTCTAATATCAAAACTATACACACATACAAGTATATTTTAATTGGATGACCTACTACTCTGTCAAGAGTGGAAAAAAGAGTATCTGCTAATAACCCAAGAAGGAAGGACAAGGTCTGCACTTTATTTTCTTGTTCTTTTCCTTTATTTTTTTCCTTCCAGTCTTATTGAGTTACAATTTGCACTGACATACAAGGTTGCTACTTTTAAAAAATGAGTAGCTTTGTGATTTTCAAAAACTTACATAAACTGTGCATATATGCTCAGCCACTCAATTGTGTTCAACTCTTTGCAACCCCATGGATTGTAGCCCGTCAGGCTCCTCTGCCCATGTGATTCCCCAGGCAATAATACTGGAGTGGGCTGACATGCCCTCCCCCATAGGATGTTCCTGACACAGGGATCAAATCCACGTTCTCCTGCATCTCTTGCATTGGCAGGAAAATTCTTTACCGCTGCGCCACCTGGGAAGCACCCATGTAAAGTATAGAATGAGTTAAAATTTAAGTGTTTTCCAATGACTAAACTTAAAAAGAACCATCCAAGAATCAAAAGAATGAATGTCAGAACAGATGATGAAAACAATGCCATAAATTAGTATGAATTAATTAAAATACTCTAGAAGAAGCACAAGCCTCTTGTAGAGGCACAGCGACATCATCTCATTACAGAGAAAGCTGCCTTTGTCTGCAACTTAGGTTCCTCTGGTCCCAGAAACAGCTCAGGTTAAGAGACCCCTGTCAAGAGGAAGCCAAGGAATCCTAAAGAAGTCTCAAAACAGGGATACCACGAGTGCCCCAGGAAAACATCTGAGATCATTAAAGTCCTAAAATTCAATCTCTCTCTTTCCCTCTCTGTCTCTCCCTCTCTCTCACTTTAGAGCTCCAGTCTGTGTAAAGGGTATTCACATTAAAAAGTCCACTGCTCTCTCAAAGTCACGGTAATGGATTATTAGAGAGCAATGACAAAAAGAAATATAGTTACTGTTTAAGACTTAAGCTCTTGTTTCCAAAACACAGAAGTCTGACTGTACTCAACTTGGTGGCAGGAACTACATATTACTCATCTTTTTATCCCCTGGTACCCATCACAATGTCTGGCACAAAGCTGGCAAAAACACAGTAATAACAGGTATTGGTTTAATGCACAAATACATGATTGTTTTTAAACCTGAGTCAGAGCCATGAAGAAATACATTAGTTCCTTACTCGAAGGAGCTGAGTGATACTAGGATGCTCCTCTTCTTCATCCTTTGTGGTTTCTTCTTCCATTACTTTGTTGGAAACACCACATTTCAAAGGCTCTTGGTGGACATCATCCATTCGATAAAAGATGTGCTCAAAATGAGAGCTGTTCTGCAGGGGTTCAATCCCATAACTCACATTTTCTATATGCAGCAAGCCTCTAAGTGTTGTATTACACAAACACAGTTTTTTAGGATGGAAAAAAAAAATACACAGGAAAAGGAATTAAGAAACATGAATTCAAGTCCTAATTCTTAACATATGTAAGAAGGGATAACATGGTGTTGAGAAAAATAGAGGTTTTAGAGTCGGGCAGCCCTAAATTAAAAGCTCAAGACAGCTACTAACTGGCCTGAAAATTACTTAATCCCTCTGTGAGATCACTGTATAAAGAAAGGCAATTCAGAATAGTGGCTTAAAGTGTGAAGTCTGGAGGCCAGAGGACCAAAGTTTGAATCCTAAATGTTTCCTACTAGCCTTATAGACATTCTTCCTAGAGTTGTCCTGAAAACTATTTAATGAACACAAAAAATACTTAGGACACTGCCTGGTACACAGTAATTGTTCTACAAGTGTCACAGCTTAGATGGAGATAGTACTCATCGCCATCTCATACAGTTTGCTTGAGAATTTAAAGTAATATTTATTAGTTCAATCAATCATGTAACCAATCAACCAGTCCAGTGTGATATTGCCAGGCCCTTCATAAATTTAATATTATTATCACTTCACTTGACACATGGTATGATTTCTCTGAACCTCAGCTTGCTCACCTAAATATGGAAGCAATCAGCCCCTTTTCACAGTCATTATGAGGCTTAGATAAAAGAACAGAAGTAAAAGTTATATAAACCTAAAAGGTGACAGAAATTTAAAGTATGCTTTATTTTTAAATAGCAAAATTTATTTAGTGGTCTCAAAAAATGAATTTTTTTTTATTTAGGTAATAAAATTCATCACCTGTAATACTGTCCTAAATAAACATGCCAAGAAGGACATCTGAAACACTGTTAGAAAGACCTTCAGCAACATCAAAGTAAAATCTAAATTTAAGTACCCTAAAATGACTTGATCTGGAGACAGAGATAGGTAAAGGGAAAAGAATTAAGGGAATGAAAAAATGCTGATAAAGAAAGTTCCTTACCTGAGTCCGAAACAGTCGCTGAGTGCAATGGATGAATCGTAAGTGCCCTCCACATATCCCCGATAATGACAATGATTCTAAATGATTAAAAAAAAAGTGTCAATTTCAAAATAGTATTACCTTGCTGAAAATCATCATAGAGAGTGCAGAACCAAAAGTTATTTAAGGCCAATCAACTAAACTTTTTATTCTATTATTGGTTTAATCGTTAAGTCGTGTCTGACTATGGACACCCCATGCACTGTAGCCCGCCAGGCTCCTCTGTCCATGGGATTCTCCAGGCAAGAATACTGGAGTGAGTTGCCATTTCCTTCTCCAATTCTATTATTGGCATCCCATAATTATCACATGGCATTCTTTGGACTATCTTCAGACTGTCTACTATCACCCTATGGGTACAAAGAATTTGAATTTCTGCCAAATTTTTAAGGCAGCAGTCCAGAGGATACTAAGTACAAACAACTCTACCCCAATAACCTTTAAACCTAGAAGCGGAACAAGGCAGCATAACGTCATGTTTAACATTTTCAATCACAGGTTAAGAAGACACCATAGCAGCCAACTGAAATCCAATACAGAAGAGGACCTTGTGACAGACTAATGACACCAAGGGGGAAAACAATTCAGCACACGGCAAAAACAGTGACTTTGACTTTCTTTTTCTGCTTAAGCATATTGATTATATTATTATTGTTAGTTATACATTTAACCATCTTGATAAATTAAAGACTCTTTATTCTTCATTTTGAGCAAGAAATTGACCAGTGGAAATACAAGCATGCTGCTGCTGCTAAGTTGCTTCAGTCGTGTCCGACTCTGTGCGACCCCACAGACGGCAGCCCATCAGGCTCCCCATCCCTGGGATTCTCCAGGCAAGAACACTGGAGTGGGTTGCCATTTCCTTCTCCATTGCATGAAAGTGAAAAGTGAAAGTGAAGTCGCTCAGTCATGTCCAACTCTTAGCGACCCCATGGACTGCAGCCTACCAGGCTCCTCCATCCATGGGATTTTCCAAGCAAGAGTACTGGAGTCGGGTGCCATTGCCCTCTCCAAATATAAGCATATCACTTATTAATATCAGATTTTTTTAGTACACAAGGAGATTTTTTTTTTCCTCTTTAAAACAATTGTAAAGCATTAAAAAAAAAAAAAAACAGCCAAGGGGAGGAGGAGGAGGACTGAACTTGCCAGATATTATGACATATCATCAGCCCTTAATAATTAAAACAGTAGGGTCCTGGTGGTGCATTAACTGAGAGACCAACCAGTGGAGCAGAACACATTCTCAAAACAGACCAAAATACATGTGGAACCTTATATGATAAAAGTGGTTATCTCAAATCACCGAGGAAAAGATGCACTTTTAAAAATGGTGCTCAGCCCACGGATTAGACATTTGAGAAAGGATAAAAGTAGATCCATACTTCACATTATACATAAGAATAAGCTGCAGGATGGGGTGGGGAGGGAGGTTCAGGATGGGGAGATACATGTGCACTCATACGGAAGAAAAAAATTAAAAGAAGAAAAAGCTCCAAATGGATTAAGAATCGAACCACTAAAAAATATGAACCTATGCAAGAACTAAAAGAAAACATAGCTTAATTCCTCTTTAACCTGGTGTAGAGAAAGACTTTCTATCACTCAAAATCTTGATGTAACAGGAGGAAAGACTGATCATTTTTACTGCATTAAGAAAATAAAAAAGATTTTAAAACTTCTACATTAAAAGAAACACCAAGAAAAAGTAAAAAGACAACTCACAGACTAGAGGGAATTATTTGTAACTTTTATCATAGCTAAAACTGTACTATAGTATAATACAAAGAACTTTGAAACTTTAAAGGGGAAAGATTAAATCCAACAGAAGATGGTGCAAAACAGTTGAACAGACAATTCACAAAAGGTATAAAAATGCCCTTATATAAATGAAAAGACTTCAATTTCACTCATGATAAAGTAAGAACCTGTGCATCAATGCTGATGTAAACACATAAGAAGGAAAAACTCTTCTTGTAGGAGAAACCATCAATGCATACAGAGGCACTGATGAAGTTAGGGAAATCACCATTTTAACAACCACCATAACAACTGAGGCAAATATTAAATACTGAAGCCAGTGAGTAAATGGGATAGTTACAAAGCCTCAAAATATCTACCTAAAAGATTAACTAAAAAAGCAAAAACAGTAACTTCGCAGAGAAGAAATTGAGCAGATAACTCCTTAATAATTAACGTTAACACTGTCAGTGATAAACTAAGCTAATTACAGGACATGCTCATGATATGATACAGGGAACCCTTCAGGGTGGATCCCTGCCAAAGGTGCATAACCTGAATCTGATTGTGAGTAAATATCACAGAAACTCAAATTGCAGGACATTCTACAAGACGTCAGCCTATACTTCTCAAAAATGCCAATTTCATGAAATACAAGGGAAGACCAAGGATTTCCAGACTAAAAGGGATGGAAGACTGCTTGGTTCAACACATGAACTTGAATTTTCTTTCACTATAAAGTACATCATTAGGGTAATGGACTAAAACAAATATCAATAAGGTCTGTAATTGAGTAACAGTATTGCTTCAGTGTTAACTTCCTAATGCTGAGAACTATACTATGGTGACTTCTTTTGAAGTTCTTGCTTTTAGGATATTTACACTGAAGTATTTAAAGGGTAAAGGGACACCAGGTGTATAACATACTTTTCAGGGGGAAAAAATAGAGAGGAAAGGATAAAGTATGTATGATAAATGTTAACACTTGGAGAATGTAGGTGAAGGGTTTACATGACTGTTTTTCCTATTATTCCTGCAACTAATGTGAGAATTTCTGAAAAAATTTAAAAATTATGCACTAAACAACACAGGCTAAATTTCAACATTTTACAGCTTTTTCCAGTGTGGGGTTATTTACAACCACTGTTTTTCTTTCTAGCACTTTGAAGTTAAAGTCTAGCTTTGAGTTTGTCTTCTCACCAGAGGGGGAAAAAATATCTCTTCTATTACAGATGGGGTAGCACTTACAAAATAGTAACACAGTAACTCACAAAATTAAGTTTGTAAGTTAAATTTGTCAGTAAAGCTTCTCACTTCAATTACTATAGAAGGGCTCATCATTTGACATGACTGAAATTTAGCACTTGATCACTTACTCTACCAGCTTGATGGTATTTCTTTAATAACTTGGTTTTACCAAATATTTCTAAAACCTTCCATTTAGTTTTTAAAAAAACAACAAATCCTATTTTGCAAGTTTGCAAAACACCTAACTGCATCTGATGATTATACTAAAGGTAAAATGGCATAAACAGTTTGGAAACACACAAACTACACGCGAAAATACTCAACTACTGGAAGCAGAAGTACTCACAACTATTTGAGAATAACCTCCTACCACAAGAGCCAGAGAGCTTGGGGCAGTCTTTACAGAGCAAAGAGGGAGTTAGTTAAGGCACTTTCTAATGAACTGCAAGGTACCCAAAGGTCTAAGACTAATTTGGAGTTTTGACTTCACACAGCAACTCATATCAAGTGGTTATTAAAACTGTGTTTCTTTGTAAAAAATATGGCCTTGCAAAAGATGCTGAAAGCCACATGAGAGATTTACAAATTAATTTAAATAGAAGAATCACAAGGGAAAGCATTTACATTTTTCAGTGTGACTTAATTGCATTTTTTAAATTAATTAATTTATTTATTTTACTTTACAATATTGTATTGTTTTTGCCATACATTGACTTGAATCCGCCATGAGTGTACATGTGTTCCCCATCCTGAACCTCCCACCCACCTCCCTCCCCATCCCATCCCTCTGGGTCATCCCAGTGCACCGGCCTCGAGCACCCTGTATCATGCATCAAACCTGGACTGGCAATTCAGTTCACATATGATATTTTACATGTTTCAATGCCATTCTTCCATATCATCTCACCCTCACTCTCTCCCACAGAGTCCAACTTAATTGCATTTTATTAACGTTAAATGTCTATGTCACCATGATATCTCACAATGTTATCACACACAGAAAAATCCTAGTACCAAAGTTTTAATTGCTAGCTCAGATCCACAGTCACAATTTTGTCTATCTGAATTCAGAATTATTCCATTTTTATCTATCTGAAACTATCTATATTCAATAGCCAATACGTGAAAGGCTTCATCTTAGTTTATATTTTTCAAACACTCAAGAAAACATAATTAAATCACAATACTTTATAAAAGTTGCATAAATTTCCATGTAACTGAATCTATTTTTAGCAGTTTTAAGCATATAAACTTTCAATAATAGCAACAAAAAGTATTTACTGAATTCATAGTTGTTAGACTGACTAGTAAATATCTTACCAGAATTAACTCATTTAAACTTCTAATAACCACATGAAGTTACAATTATTATTACCATTTTAAGGTGAGGACACTAAGGCACAAACAGGTTAAAGAAACTTGACCAGCAAATAAATAATAGACACAGGAATCAAGTCCAAGCAGTGTGTCACCAAAATCCAGGCCAAGAAACCTCTCCAAGAGAAAAAGCACGCCTTTTTAAAAAACCACTGCTTTCATTGAGTTGCATAAATTATGTGGTCTTTGGTCTTATGCTATAGTAATCTTCAGAAGGATGACTGGGTGGATGGATGGATGAATGGATGATCTGCGGTCCGGATAATGCTATCAATACATTTAAACTGCTCTACTATTTTGCTGTTCAACACCAGACAAACAATAAAACAAATAAAACACGCACTTTTCAAAAAAATAAAATAAAATAAAACAACGAACAAACAGAACACTAAGATAAAAAAAATCAGAAAATTGGCCAGAAAAGGATAGGTCTAAGTCAGCATTGCCTTTTTTTAAAAAAGTCTCATAAATCATCTAAAATAAAGCTTTGCCTTCTATTTATTTGCAGAGTACTGCAAAAGTACAAAACTAACACAACTCCATCTAGCAAAATTTAACAAAACTCAGAGGAAAAACAATACATGCTTAACAGGGGTAAATATTTCTCCTGAAAACTATAGCAAAATAAATAATAATAATAACAGATAATACCTAACTGCTAAAAGGGACTTTAAGACATTATTTCCAACTAAAATTAGAAATGCTTCTGCTCTAAATAAATAATACATAAAGCCAAAGTCAACATCTGTCAATTATTTCACATATTCCTCCAGTTGCATCTTCAGGAATACTCTGTTCTCTAATGCAGAGAGGACCACACTTCTTTTCTCAACAAAAAAGTAGAATATCTAATAGCAAACAAGTGCTTGTTCTTTGGGGCTTCCCTGGTGGCTCAGATGGTAAAGCGTCTGCCTGCAATGCATGAGACCCGGGTTCGATTCCTGGGTCGGGAAGATCCCCTGGAGAAGGAAATGGCAATCCACTCCAGCACTCTTGCCTGGAAAATCCCATGGATGGAGAAGCCTAATAGGCTACAGTCCATGGGGTCGCAAAGAGTCGGACACGACTGAGGGACTTCACTTCACTCACTAATGGTAAGTCTAATTAAACTAATGGTTTAATAAGGAAGTTGAGATGTGCTTTATTCATCAAGTTTCAGCAAAATCAAAATATAAATCAAACTTTTCCCCTTCATGATCAGTAAGGTAGAAGATTATTTTCCTGGTCTTTTAAAAAAACACTTGACCATGAAGAACCAGAAGAGCTATAAGGTACAGTTTAATCTATGTCAATGTACCCACCACTCCCACCCCAGGACAACACCATATATTATCATATCAAAGGACGCCCTCAAGTAACAGTCCAGAGCAGCTGAAGAGAATGCACTTTAAAATTATAATTGTTTTAAATTCTGTATATGGTCAAGAGGAAAATAAATTACCTGTATACTAGGGTGGTCAGAGATCAGAGCCCCTTCCTTGTTGTAGGTATAAACTACAAAATCTTTGGGTAAAAGGTCTCTGCAGGAAGAATAAAACATACCATATAAGATTATTTTATCTCTTTACAGCTAAGAAAACAACTTTTATAAGACATTATTCCTAGTAGAGATGAGCAGGAATAAAAACATTCACCTGATAAATTGTTGTTTAAAGAAGGAGCTGCCATAAAACATAAAGCCCATGAATGCACTTGCATCTGAAATCGTGTACATTCCAATCAGAAAGAAATGTTTGAGTTGTGCATCTGTTCTCATGGTCATAAAACACTGGTTGCAAAAAACATTTGTAATGTCCTTAAAGTTTTCTGATTCGTCTCATAGGAAAAGTATAAATTTGGTTACATGGTACATCATATTTCCAGAAGAAAATAAATTATTTTACCCTCTTTTAAATGTCCTGGATAAAGAAGCAGCACTCATTGCCTTTAATCTCTAAGTACAGGGGCAAAATTTCTGTCCATTATTTAAAGAAGCAATTATTGCTGATCCTTGAATCTTCCTCCCATGTTAAGGGAGATCCACAGTGTAAACCACACGTGCAAAAACAGGGTTAGCTTTATTACAAAAAAAAAAATCCAATGACACTTGTTGAAGACAGTAAGGTCGACTTTATTATTGGTATTAAGTATAGGGACCACCTCAAAGACATTTTACAGCGGGGTGGGGAGAAAGAGCAGGCTCAACTGCAAATACAGCATGGGCAAGTGGGATTTTTTAGCCAAGGAGCACAGTGGGGGTCAGTGGATGGAAAACTCCTAAGAGGAAACATCAGGGGTGAGGAGCATTCTGGCTAAACCAACCTAACGGATTCTTGCTGAAGACAAGCCAGGGTAACCAGACATCACTGGGCGGGGAAGTGGGGTGGAAGATAAAGAACTTGATCAGACACCAGAGTGATCAGATATGGAGGGAGAGGGGAAATTCTTTCTAAAACTAGATTTTACAATAAACCACACTGATAGGCCTTAGAGAAGGTTCTGAAACCTGACTGAAGTTTGATCAAGCAAAAAATCTTTGTCAGTCTCCTCTCTTGTTTAAGGAAAGAAATGATATTCTTCTTTCCTCTGAATAACACAAGCCAATTTCCTCATTCAGTTGTCTTTTGTTGATTACAGACCAGCTGAATCATCTGTTGGAACTTGGTAGAAGGGGATATTTACTGGGTGGAGCTAGCAGTCAGGCAGTTAATGAGGGGAGTTGTTATGAAAATAAAAGAAAAACAAGGCTGAATGGTTAGAAACCAAGTTTCTGAGCTCAGTTGGCAGCCATCAAGATTTTTTTTAAACTTGAGCTTAGGGCATCTTCGAGCTTCCCTGGTGACTCAGATGGTAAAGCATCTGCCTGCACTGCGGGAGACCCAGGTTCAATCCCTGGGTTGGGAAGATCTCCTGGAGAAGGAAATGGCAATCCACTCCAGCACTCTTGCCTGGAGAATCCCATGGACAAAGGAGCCTGATGGGCCACAGTCCATGAGGTCACAAAGAGTCGGACATGACTGAGCGACTTCACTTTCACTTTCTTTAGGGCATCTTCAGTTGGTACAGTGAAAGCAGCACTGGCCACCTGACAAATTGTCCTGGTTTGAATGTCACTGGTGACAGCATCAGGTATTCTGATGAACTTCCTGAGAGGCCCACACCACAGAAGGCATAAAGATTGCCTACACGTGATCTGTTGAAACAGCCTTTTTTTGAAGGCTCCATCAATCTTCCAGCTGCAGCTTAGAGTTACAAGAAAAGGGCGATTTTAGTTCTCAATGACTCCAAGTCAGAAAGGATAAAAATTGGAAATGATAACTTAGAGGGTTATAGCCAGATACTGAAGGAAACTAGAAGAATTCGGGATTTGGTAAAGCTGGCAAAATATGCAAGATGAAAGTAGCAATGGTTCACTACAGGTTTCCATTGAAACAAACAAAAAAAACCCACATTCTTTCTATAGTCACCCCCATTTCTGTGAAAGATAAAGTAAGACTAATTTGTTTGCACATAAGTCTGGTCTCATTAAATCTGGCCTAGTTATTCATGTAAGTACAGTAAAAACAGTGATTGACCATATAGTATTTCATTTGAATTTGCTTTGCTAGAGCATTTCAGAAGGAACCAACAACTCTTACGGCTAGGAGGCTAAGTCAAGAACTTGCCACCAGATATGCCTACAATATCTATATATTTGGGTAAACTTTCTTATTGAGGTCCCCCAAATATCCTGAGGTTCCTGGCCCTGCCACAAGTGATCTTCCTTACTCACCTGTAAGGCAGGAAATCCTGTAAGCCAGAACAAGCCAGTTTTTCCAAGGGGAGCTGCATAAACAATTACCTTCTTAAAGTCAACCTTAGTTCCTTAAAGCTATCTAGTCACATCTGATTCAACACACATCATTCCCAAATACGACATTGTAATCAAAGCCTTGGTAATAAAACCAACAAGGGCAGATTTTTAACTGACTTATGCAAATAACTTATACTGCTATGAAAAATAAGATGCATTAACATATCAAATAAGCCTTATTAGTTCAGTATCCCTTTTTGTAAGGAGAGAGACAAATCCTTTGAGATTTTCCAAGATGCATTTGAGAAATCTCAAAGTTAGTTTGAGGTCAAAAAGACTCCAACTAGAACTTGATTTGTGGAAACTGTCAAACATGCCAAAAGGTTTCAACATTTGACTAATGGACCACAAGTGTCACTGTGAAACAACACTTAACTGTCCATTTAGCCAAAGTCACAATTAAAAAATTTCAAAGACAAACACAGGAAGCTATATAGTTATTTAGAAAAAAAAAAAAAAAAAAACTCTTAGTTCTCTTAATACTGAGAAGATTTGGTTTTCTCACATAATCAAAGACCTGATAAACACATGTCACATAGGAAATTATCTTAAAACACATCTTATCTTCTCAAGCTATGTATTTAAACGTAAAGAGAAACAACTAAACCAATAATCTAAGAAAACCCTGTTTTAACAGAAAAAGAAAACCAAATTCTGGTTTTGCATCAATGTACTATTAATATTAGGCAAATTAAACAAACAAACAAACCAAAAAACCTTACAAATAAATCCATCCAACAATAGCCAATTTTGACCACACAAGGAAAGATTCTTTTTCCAAGGTCCCTTTTCCACAAATTTTTTTATATCACTCAGTTTTTGTTCCACATTTTTCTTCTTTGTCATTCTGGAACAACCATTTATTCTACTTTGGGACAAAATTATTCTTTTTCCCTTAGTAAAACATATTTTTTATATCCTTCCTTATCAAAAATACACCTTATTTTCCTTGCATATAGTTTGTTTTCTTTACTTTTATTATTTCTAATAGCTTCATTTACGTATGTTGATTAGATTTTAGTCATTAGTAATCCTAATTTTCAGTAAAAGCTAAAAAGCAGGCAACTGCAAACTGTCTGCTACATGCTATCATTCTGTAGAAAATTTATGAATACATTATTTCATAATTTCTTGAGATGTATCTTTTTCATAGTATAATTTCTCATGCTTATCAACAGACACAAATACATTAGCTTCTCTATACCACATAAAAACAAGATGCCAAAGTAAATAAAATTAAATTTCTCTTCAGCAATTAATATTTCAATATTTTATCGTATTTAGAAATTATCTAGTCAGTGATTATCCATCTTTAACTTAGTATAGCTTTTAGGTTTCAAGTTATGAAAAAAAATTTTTAAATCATTTTTAAGGAGACATAAAACTTAATTACCATTGAAAAGTTCACTTATTAACTTCTATGTCACTTACATCTCTTTATTTTATTTGTTCTGAACAATTATTCTTGAATGAGTCATGAAAATTTCATGAGCCAGTAATTAAACAAAACTAGCTAGCTTAAGTTTTTTTTCTTATTGACAAATCAGGCAAGTATCCAAAAATAAAAAAAATCACAAAAGCAAAAAAAAAAAAAAAATTATATATTTATGGTTCTTCCCCCTTTGTTTTTAGCTGCCATGCTTGACATCAAGCAATTCCTTTTTTTATTATACATCTTGTTCTTTGGGTCAATTTATAATTTATAATCTTAAACATCTGGTAGAGATAACATAAGCTTATCTGAATAGTAAACAAAGGTAGAAAAAAATTGCATATCTGCATTACGTATTTAATACTGACAACTCTGAAGCTGTCAGAGTTTATCAACAATTGTATCTACACTATAAAAACCAGCTAAAAGATTATTCGAGATCATGTGAACTTAAAAAATAACTTGGGTTAGTGTCTGTATTCCCAAGAGTTTTATGAAAATAATTTATGTAAGTGCTCATTCCACCTCTAAACCTATTTGAATTGGATATTTAAGGGATTTTATAAGTTAATGTGATTCATTTCCAGCAGGAATAAACTATTTCACATGTATACATACACATAGACATATATAAACATACAGACAGACACAAATAGAAAACATGGCTTTCATTTTAAAATTTTAGCCATGAGTTAGTAAAGCAGCAATATAATCTCAGTGGTTTATCACCATTTTGTATTTTCAACTGAATTGACTCTGGCAAATAAAACAAGTTAAGGTTACCTGCCTACCAGTATTTCTGGAGGAGATTTTTAAGATTTTCTTTCACCATGGTAAGTAATCTTCCTTTGCCGTGGTCTAATTTTTAGGCAGGTGACTGAGGAAACACCTAACTGCTTTCTGGATGTTTCCAAAACCCATGTAAGTCATACAACCTATTTCCATTTGCTCTTTTCAGACTCAAGTAGAGTTATTTTCAGAGCTACTTGAGTTTTGTGAGAGCCCCTGATGGAGGGCAAGGAACTAAAAATGAAAATGACTGTGGGAAGCTGAGGCGCTGCCGTGGAAGTTGAAAGTCTGAAGTCTGTCAGGGGTAGACAGAGGGATGTAGGAGGTGGGGGTTCGAAATGGGACATATCAAAGGATCTAGGGAATGGGGTGGTGGGGGAGACTGATGGTAGCAGAAAGAGGAAGGAGGAGCAGAAGCAACAAGGAGGAGCAGTCAATCCAGGAAGCTCTCAAGTTTCCCAAAGACACCAGCAAAGTTTCAAATTATGCTCAGCAAAACATGTTAAGAAGAAAGGAAGCAGACAGAGCTGGCATAGCAGAGTCAGCAGGATGGGAGAAGAGGTGGTTTAGTTGGCTGAGAAGTTCCAATGGGAGAAGCCAGATACAAGAAAGAGAAAAAAGAGACCTCACATAGAGCCAAGAGGAAGGGACTTTCAGCCCAGGGAGCCAGGGAGTAATCCCCAATCAGAACAAGGAGCCAAGGAAAGCTGCCAGCCCAGGAAGTACCTGTCGAAAGAAGCCTGGCACTCTGACCCAACTTCAGAGCATACACTCAAAACCTTAAGAATCAAGTCTGTCTTTACCAGTTTCGGTGGACATTTGTCTGGAGCAAAGGTTCAGGAATCAGACTCACCAAAGGATCCCCGATCAGTCAGGACTGAAGATGAGGGCTTTGAAGGTGTCCAGAGTGAGAGGTCAGGGGTCCAGTGATGAATCTGATCCTACCTGAGTCATGCCACCATGACTGTCAAAGAAAAAAATATTCCACGACACTTGTTAAAGATGGTGAAGCCAATCTTATTTGGAGCTTGGCAGAAGTTATGGGGACCACTCTAATGGGATTTTATAGTGGGGGAGAGAGGTCACGCTCAACTCCAAGCATAGCATGGGCAGGTGGGAATTTGTACCCCATGAGCAAGGTGGGAGGTCAGTGGGTACAAAATTACTAAGATGAAACACCGGGGTGAAGGAGACTCTGGCTAAACCAATCAAAAGGATTCTTACTGAAGACAGACCATGGTGATCAGACATCACCTGGGAAGGATGGTAGAAGCTAAGGGTGGGGGGGTTCTTGCTAACCTCACTTGGCAGGGTTCTTGCTAAAACCAGATTACCTCCAACAAAGTGTACAGATGGGGCCCAGGAGAAGGTTCAGTAGCATGACCAAAGTTAGGTCAAGCAAAGGCTCTGCATCCTTCGCAGCAGAATTGGAGCAGCAATATACTTATCTTCAGGGCTTATGGACAAGTCAGGGATGCAAGGTGCCAGCTAGTGGTTTATAATGCAACTCTTAAGGCTCTAAGTCTCCAGGCGTCTATAGACTGTTTTAAGAGATGGAAAGATGGATGGTTGGCATGCCGTTTAATCAGTTACACAGCCTGACTTTAGCCACGTGACCAGTATGGTATAAAACAACCCCCTTGGTAAACACATGCCTGGGCTACCCTGAAAAGGTGACGATTCACTCATATCTCAGTGATGTGTAATCTGAAGCCACGTGCACATCTGTACAACTGAGAAAGGACCCCGAGGGACTCCGTTTGGAAGTTCTTAAACCTTCGATGATTTCCTCTGCTGTCTTCGTCCTGAGTCCTTTCCCCTTTACCTTTATGAAAGTCTCCTTGAGTGAGCTCGGGAGAGCCTGTGGAGTCCTGAGTCGTTTCAGTTATTCAACCACGTTCAATCGCTGCCCCGTCTCTCCTCTCTCCCCAACATATACACACACACTCTTTGCTCCCTCTGGTGGTGAATTTAAAAAGAATAAACTGAAGAGGGTACTTGGGCCTTGCTCTGCCCTTCTTCCTCCTTAGAAGTCACTGCCTGCCAGTGGGAACAAACTCCACCGTGCTCCTCTAGGACAAGGACTGCCATGGTGCACAGCGCTGACGTGAGTGGCTGAATCTGCCTAATCCAGGGTTCAGGACTCACAGGTCCATTGGGCTCTCATTCTCTGGTAAATCCCCTAACCCAGCCTTCATCAACCATGAGAGGGATATTTTAACCTTCTATCTAACTCACTCCTTTATTTTATCTTTAAATTTTTTCAGCACAGGGAGAGAAGAGGTGTGCTATCTTCTGCCACACAACCCCCCAGTCCCAGCCAAATACCCCAACGTAAGTAATTATGTACATCCCCCTGTAAGGAGGCTTCATTGTTTTCACCAAGAGATTCATGATCCAAAACAAGGTAGGCCCTGGGAGGAAAAAAGTAAGCACTCAAACATACTCACTTCTTCACTCAGAGCCATAATAGGCTATCTACCCTAACTCTTTCTCACTAGTGATCATTAGCTTTGATGACTGCTTCTCAAAGACATTCAAAGACCTGGCAACTCTCAACAAATGCCTGAAAAAGTACCATTTGCCCCCCAATTCAAGAGGCATAGGAATGTAGACACAACACCACACACACACATATATATCACTAGATACCAGGTCAAATGACTAGGATGTGTGCCCCTTTTACAAACTATGTGATGCTGAGTAAATCAAGTGAACTTCCTGAACCTTAGCATTCTGAGTCTGAAGCAAGGACCACAAGACTCCTCTATTATCAAATTGATATGATAGTCTAATAAATGACATACAGCTGAGGAAAATACTTTATAAGCTGAAACTAGGAGAATATAAGAAACTGTTATTATGTTGAAATCGTTTTAATTTCCATTTCTTATAGAAAGAGTAGAAAATATTTATATCTATTAAAAATTCTTGTACACAGTGACATCATTACATTGGAGACAAGCTGGACTTCAGAAGTTCTGAGAAAATTAATAAGTAATACAATAAAAAGTACCGGGTACAGTGCCCAGGACACAAAGCGCCTCTCTGTCCGAAAGAATCTGTCGCAGTGCCTAAAGCCCTGCCAGAGAGATCTCACTCTCTTCAGCTCAGCATTCTCTTCTAAGATAAAAAGTGTTATTCAAACTTGAGGGTCAGTAAAAAATCGCCCAGGATGGAAGCTTGTTAAAACACAGATAGCTGTGACACCTCCCCAAATTCTGCTTCATTCCAGGGGTGGACCTGAGAATTTGCATTTCTAGAAAACTCCCAGGAGCTGCTGCTACTGGTTCTGGGAGACATCTCTGAGCAGCACTTTACATCCCGTCAATCACACCTCCATGTAAATGGGTCTATTAGGCTGCTTTTTTCTGAAATCTCTCAAGAAAAGATACTGGAAGTTTAGCTTCATAAGAAAAGGAAGACAGGGAAGGATGGGCCACAAGACAGTGGTTGGCTCAGCACAGTCAGAAGCATAGAATTTCAAAAAAGCAACAGAGGTACACAGATTACCAAGGCAGGATCAGGTGAAAATATGCCAAAACTAAAAAGGAGGGCGAGAGACCACTCTTATGGACTGAGTGCTTGTGGCCCCTCCAAAATTCCTATGCTGAAGCTTTAACCTTCAGTGTGGCTATACTTGGAGATGGGGCCCACTAAGGAAATTATGGTTAAATGAGGTGATAAGGGTGGGGCCCTAAGCCAATGGGATTAGTGTCCTCATAAGAAGAAACACCAGAGAGCTCGCTCCTCCATCTACCCCGCTTCTGTACACAAGCCAAGGAGAGATCACGTGAGTGCCAGCCAGAAGGGTCTGCACCCCAAGAAGAGAGTCCTCACCAGACATTAATGCTGGCACCTTGATCTCAGATTTCCAATCCTGGGAGAAAATAAGTGTCTGTTATTGAAGTCTGTAGTATTTCACTGTGGCACCTCTAGCAGACAGATAAAGCTACTAAAGACTTCTTTACCACCTGCTCAGTGGTTTGTTGGGCCAGTCATGATTTTAAAGTTTTCTTAAGTACAAGCTTCTCTTCCTTTATTTTAGATTTATTTTCCTTTGCTTAAGTGTCAGTGGAAATGCAAAATTGTAGGGATTTTTCCATACTTCTACTCTTATTAGTCTCACCTTCTTAACAACCTACTAAGCAATATCTAACTAGAAAAGAAACCCATATAGTATTGAAAAAAGAAAAAAAATTACCAAAAAGGCAAAGTAAATAAAATTTCTTACTTATTCCTTTCCAAGTGAATTATATGCTCTTTTCCTTCAGCTTGAATGACATAAGATACCTATATGCACAAAGGAGAAAAGAACAATAAAACACTATCTTCTAAATAACTTTGCAACAACAGGTATTTAGGTATTTAAAGGACACTAGAAATTCCATCCTGAATGAAAATAATTTGGTACTGACTGGAACTCCTTTATGAAACAACCTGAAATATGCCCATAAATAATAAAAATGGACTCTGATCACCCCTATCTTCTTTGAATAACCTATAGTGGAAAACGACCCACATGTTTATCTAAAGTCTTCTTCAATTCATTTACAATTGCAATTGTGCTATAACTTCAGGGATTATTTTTAATAAATCCATTCCTGTATTACCTATAGTAAAAAGTAATTCTTCCTTTTGTTTAAATCTAATGAACCTCTTAGTTTCAGAAGATTATCCCTTGTTCTGGGTATCTGAAAGCTAGATGAAATTAATACACTTTTATGACTTTACATCTTCACAGGACTTAACACATTTCATCGGTTCTAAACCTACTTTCCCCCCCCTCACATCTCTGTGAACATCTCTGAAATTGGGACACATCGTACACAGGCAAAGTAGTCTAACTGGCAGCAGTCTGTTTCTTTCTTAATTACCGGCACGTTAAATAACAGTGTACCTCATGAAGACTGTGTCTCAGAATCAAAGAACTGAGATAAGTCAACTTGCATATCCTCTGTTTGTGGGAGCCTCTTCTCTACCTTAAACATTAAAATAACTTCCCCAGTGACTTACCGTTTCATTAGCCAGAAGCACTTAATGTGATCTCTAGAAACTTAATTCTAATAAAAAAGACAATCATGGAGGGACTCAATGAACAATAATATTATCAGAAGTGTCCTTATTATTAGAATTAATAATTAAATAATAAGTGCTTATTATTCTCCCTACTGCTTCTGGACTCCAAGTGAACACTTTGCCAAGAAACAGCAGGATCCACTTTCCTCAGGCACTTCAGCATCTGATTCCTAAGGCTGAGACCGGATCCACGTCCTAGGGTTCTACTTCCAAATTCTGCGTGGGGACCTCCATCTCCAGAGGCAACAAAAACACCAATCTCCTTGCACAGTTTTGGCATGTGTCTTTCTATTCCTTTCTGCTCTTGGGCAAATACAGGATATAAAAACACCACTGTCATCTCCCCTGAGAAGAATTCTGAGAATTTATGATAGTACATTCTTCCCCCAAATAGCTGCCTGCGTTGCTCATTCCCTTCCTTCTGGTCTTTGTTCTCCTACAGAGTCACCTTCTTAGGAAGGTCTTCCCGGGCTGTCCTATTAAAAAACACAAACCCTCCTACCCCTCACCCCCAGTTCCAATACTCCCCAGTTCCTTGCTGCTTTAATGCTCCCCACAATGATTATTACCATCTTGCGTGTGTGCTAAGTTGCTTCAGTCGTGTCCGACTCCATGCAACCCTATAGACTGCAGCCTGCCAAGCTCCTCTGTCCATGGGATTCTCCAGGCAAGAATACTGGAGTGGGTTGCCATTTCCTCCTCCAGGGGATCTTCCTGACCCAGGGCTCAAACTCACATCTCTCATGTCTAACCTGCACTGGCAGATGGGCTCTTTACCATCTTAAGTAATCTCTATTATTAATCTTACAATTATATTACCTATTTGTCTCTGTCTCTCCTCCCATGAGAATGGAAGCTCCACAGGGACATAATTCTGTCTGTTTCGTTCACATCATATCCCTAGGGCTTAAATGGTGCTTCCACCTCTTTCCCGATTATTTATCAGGGTACATATGGGACATTCACTACAATCCCAAGTATCTATGAGTGCAAAGCTGTTGAAGATCATCAGAGACAGGATGAAGCAGAAAAACACTGTCCCTATGCTACTAAGTGGAGGGGGGAAATAACAATGAAAACACAAATTGATAAAGGCAAAACAAAATTAAAGAGGAGAATGTCCAGTTCAAAACAAAGCAAGGAAAAATTATAAACCGTTCCACTGGAAGGAGATCTTAGAGTTATATACTCCTTACTTATAAAGAAGTAAATGAAGACGAATGATCTACCCAATCCATGGTAATGCCCAGAGGGAGGGTAACTCTGAAAGTTCCTGATGTTAACTACAGTGTACTCTTCACTCTGCCTAGTCCCTAAACAATGTACGACCTATCTCATAGCTAGAAATACTTTGTCAATTTAGAGGTAATATGCTAAACTCTTTATCCTCATCACTTGTTACTGGTAAATCATAATAAAGTTAAATTATATTTCGATGAAGTTGAAAGGTTTGCAAAATCAGTTGATATCCAAATACATTATTTCTGAACTTTACAATAAGAGAAAAATAGTATTGAAAAATAATTTTTGTGCACTGTTAGTATAGTATGTTTCTTCCGATATGGCAATAAAACTCACTTTTGCAAACATCCCCAGATATAAAAATACATACATATAACACACATTCTCCAGTGTCAGTGAAGATTCAGCATACAGTACTCTACCTGTCATACACTAAGAGAGAGGTGAACTCTTGTTGTAAGAAGAACACTGTAACCATCACCAGTCAGGTAACGGTCAGAGGTCTATGTAACCAGCATCCTATACTGGTCACAGACTTTTATTTAACTGACTATTTCACCCACTTATGTTTCAAGCTGATTATTTTGTCTTTAAAAAAAAAAAAAACAAGCTACTAAGAATCAGTATGTCACTTTTACTAGAATAATGTCCAATGGACACAAGTGCCATAAGCATGGGTCAACATTACTCACTGAACCAATCAGTGATGAAAATAACATTATTGTCTTAAAATGAGTGAAACTGAAATACATACATATTTCTCAAGAGATAACTTACCTGCTCTGAGAAGGGCCTAGGGGCTTCTCTTCGTTCTCGAGTTAATTTCCAAGGTGTTATAATTTCATAAGAAGAGAGATGGGAGGTCTGTTGAAAGCCTACAGAATAAGGAACAACAAACATAACAATTGAACCTGAAAAACTACATTCCCCCTAAAATACAATGGAAATCAAAAGCCAAATATTCAAAAAAAAAGAGCTGAGTGTTCAATTCATAGAAAAACCATCTGACATTCTCACATTAAAATAGGTATAGTTTTAGAACTTCTCTGGTGGTCCAGTGGTTAAGACTCTATCTGACAATGCAGGGGGTGTCGGTTTGATCCCTGGTCAGGGAATTAAGATTCCACATGCCATGCAGCACAACCAAAAGATAAGAAAATAACAAATTAGTAATAAAAAATAAAATATTCAGTTTTATATAAAGTTTTATAGGAAAATAGCAAAATAGCAATATACCAGATAGTATAAAGGGGAAGAAATGTATTTCTTAAAAACAAGGATGTTAGCCTTTATCCAAACAGTATATTCACAGCAATCATTTTCAAATAATTTTTTAGCTATAAATCCTAACCCTCTGTCTTAAAAGAAATCTTAAGATATAAACAAAAGGAAAAAAAAAATGCTAACATGGGGAAATGGAGTGAAGGCTCTGTTCACTTCTCTCTCATTTCCTACCTTCACCCAACATGAATGTCATCCCGAGATGGTATGGGGATGCCTACAAAATGGTCAAGGATGGTAAAAGGAAAAAGTTACTTTTAATGCCTGATGTATTAACTCTAATAAGTAAATTGCTAACAATGTAGCAATTATCTCCAATGAAATTACTGCTATTAATCTGTTCTAAAAACTTGAATAGTTAAAATATATAAAAAATGAAGAACTCAGAACCATCATACAAGACTTTCTCCCAATTCCAACCCGTACAGCTCATCACAGAGTGGAATCACAGCTGAACCGGCTGAACCGGGTCTGGCTTCTAAAATCATCATTTGAAAGGGGAGAGAGGTAAACTAGGAGTGCGGAGCTCACAGATACACACCACTGTATGTAAAACAGATAGCAACAAGGAACAACTGAAAAGAATCTGAAAAAGAATGAATATACATGCATATATATATATATATATATATATATATAACTGAATCACTTTGCTGTACACCTGAAACACATACAACATTGTGAATCAACCATACTCCAATAAAAGCTAAAAAAATAAAAATAAAATAAAGGACCTTATGTTACTGTATAGCACATGGAACTAAATTCAATATCTTATAATAATCTATAATAGAAAATAATCTGAATATATATAACTGAATCACTTTGCTGGAAATAACACAGTATTGTAAGTCACCTATACTTCAATTTTAAAAAGTAAGATCTACCTAGAAGAATAAAAATGAAAATAAATAAGTAAATAAAACAATGAGCACAAAGTCATCTTGTTTCATTGTCACTGAAGTAATCAAGCAGGATTCATGTATAAATGCAAAATTTTATTGTTAGGATCCTATTTGGTACTTTTAAAATTACCAAAGGTATTAAATAATCATGTATTATTTGAAAAATAACATAACTATAAAAAAATAAAGTCATCACTTAAGCAAAATTTGGACATAATTAAAACAGGCCATATAAATCCCTTAGGGAGACACACCCCCATGCTGGCATCTGATACAGTCTCATTTTAACACTGCATAGATATGTGAAAATCTTGAGGAATTAGTGTTAATTTTTTAAAGTGTAATAAGCCTACTGTGGGTAAGGTTTTCTTTAAAAGTCCTGATGTCATAGAGATTCATTCTAAATATTCAAGGGCAAGATGACATGACATCCAGGATTTTCACCCAAATAATTCAGTGTGCGTTTGAGGGATCAGACACATATGAAATTATATTAAAATCTGGATTATATTTAATTATATTAAAATCTAGGTACACAGGGGTTCGTTACTTTTTTTTTTCCTTTTGGCTGCGGCATGCGGGAATCTTTGTTCCCTGACCAGGAATCAAACCTGCGCCCCCTGCAGTGGAAGTGCAGAGCCTGAACCACTGGACCACCAGGAAAGTCCCTTTTTTTCTTTCTTTTTCCTTTTTATTACTCTTCTCTCTACTGTTGTGTATGTTTAAATTTCTTATAGTAAAATAATATTTTTAAAAGTAATAATCTATAGGGAGTAGAAGGAGGGGAGAGACTTTTATTTTTACCTTCACTTCATAAACTCTGTATTATTTATAATCTCTATGAAATGTTAAAAATACAACACGTATCCTATATATGAAACCACAGTGCATGCTAAGTTGCTTCAGTCATGTCCAATTCTGTGTGACCCTATGAACTGTAGCCCACAAGGCTCCTCTGTCCATGGGATTTCCCAGGCAAGAATACTGGAGTGAGTTGCCATGCCCTCTTCCAGGGGATCTTCCCCATCCAGAGACGGAACCCATGTCTCTTTTGCCTCCTATACTGGCAGCTGGGTTCTTTACCACTAGCACCACCTGGGAAGCCCTGAGACCATGATGCTGATGGTTTAATTGCTCAGTCGTGTCCAACTCTTGTGACCACATGGACTGCAGCCCTCCAGGCTCCTCTGTCCATGGGATTTTCCAGGCAAGAATATCAGAATGGACTGCCATTTCCTTTCCCATATATGAGACCATAAGGTGTGTCATAAACAAACATGTATCATAAGTAAACATACCAAGCTTGTTTAAAGCAGTTACCACGATGGAATAGAACTACACAGTAATGAGATAAGGACTCAGACTTTTATTTCCTGCACTCAAGCCTGACTGTATTGTTTGAATTTGTTTTTATAATGAGTATTCTGAAACCCCAAATTACTGCTGAAATTAAAAGGGGAGGAAAAAAGGTGTTTGTTCAACTTAAAAAAAAAAAGCATAAACTACTTAAAGTACTGATTATCTAGAATCTCAGCACCTAATTTCTACCCATCAGTCTCATTAACTTCACATCTAGATTATGACACCTTCTACTCCCACTCACCTTCTTTCCATCCAAACTCTTAACGGTCATTCATTCCTTAACTGCCTTACGTCCCTCAGAGGTCTCAGATGCAGATTAAAATGAAGTCTAACCTTCCACAAAACACCACTGTGCAATAAAATGTCTATAATCTTGTCTAGTTTAAAATTTTTAAAGATACAATGTAAACAGGAAAATATAACTTATTTCATGTTCAATACAACATGTCACACTAACAGTTTTCAAACTCTTTACTCTGTTTGGCATAATAGCAACAAAATGGGGCTTCACATCATCACATAAAAATACTAGAAATGGACTCCAATACTCACAAAAGCAATCAGGGGCTGATTGACATAAGGCATCCTTATGATACGCTATGACAAAATATCCCTCAGATATTTGGAGTTGTCAGTTGGGAGCCATCTCAAAAGAAATTCATGGCCTTAACAGATGCAGGTTTCAAAGCACTAAGTAAAAATATCCTTAATCCTAAATTAACTGAGGTATAGAACTATTTCCTCGCCCAAAATAAACCTTTCAAGGGCCTTCAGTTTTCTCAAACTCCCTTAATACTTTTGTTCTAGATCATGGTCATTTGTTCAACTACTAGGTCACTCTAGAAGTAATGATAGGAATAAAATGCTTTCCATGGGTAACAGATGAGAAGCTGTGTGTGATGAAAAGTCAATCATTCTGTGCATTTATATGCATTTCCTGAGATTCTATAAACATTTAAAAATAAAAGATTTTTTAAGTAAACCATTACAGGCAAGGATATAAATGTTAGTAGGCTCAGGCAACTGTTACGCTAGGAGCTAAACCATATGCAACTCAACTGAAATTTGTTACAACTCAGAAACAAACACCACAGAGAAAAAGAAATACCTCAGAAAAGATAACTACAAATGAGCAGGCACATATCTAAAGAGCTCTCACACTGAAACCTGTAAAGGTCAGGACTAATTTCCAACCAGGACTGAAGCTATGAATTTTTTTTTACCAAGATTGTTAGCAAAGAATGAAAATCCAATAAAGGAATATGACACATCCTTTCCTTCCATACATTTTCAACCACAATTCTTATTTTGGATAAGAAAGCAAAATTAATCATTTATCTTTTAAAGGCTTTCACAACTACATCAGACCAAAATAACTTCTACACATAAGAGCTATTATTCTGTTACTGACTTCTAGGTTTTAAAATCCAAAGATCCACTTTCTGAGTGTCTTAGGAGTTCAAAACATCATAAGAAATGCACATATTACGGTTATGTCATTCAAAAATAAATATACACTAGTTGTATGAAAACCCTCCTTCCCATATTTTTTCAACACTCCTTTATCACTAGTCTTGGCTTATTTGTATTCTTTTTCCCGTTCATACCTTGCATACATTTCCCCCAAATTCCTTTTATTTTTCAGTCTTTAATTAGTAGCCCTTTCTCATGGGAATCAAAAGACCAAGTTTCCCATATCACTGTCAAGGACGTGCATCCACATTATTTGTACTACAAAGCTTCAGCCTCAGCACTATTGACATTTGGGGCCAGAAAACTCTTTGCTGTGGGTGTCTTGCTGGCCAAAGCAGGGTGGTGAGGACCTCTACCCACCCTATCCAGAAGCTCCACTGGTGTGACAACTAGAAAATATCCTCCAGATGCCTTCTAGGGAGCAAAATCACGCCCCCCCCAAAAAAAACCACTGGTAGAATGGCAACCCACTCCAGCATTCTTGCCCGGAGAATCCCAAGGACAGAGGAGCCTGGTGGGTTGCCGGCTATGGGGTCGCACAGAGTCGGACACGACTGAAGCGACTTAGCAGCTGCAGACAGTTCACAATGCAAAGTAAAATCTTAATACAATCAGCTCAAATGTGACAGAATTTGATGCTTATGTGACCTTGTGTATAACGTGACAAAAATCACATTACTAGGAAACATGGGCTGGAGATAAGAGTTGAAACAGGAAACTTAAAACGTCCTATACTTAGTAAAAGAAAAAGGTGTGAGTTAGTAGCACTTTTTTCTTCCGCTAACTCCTTAGATTTTTTATGTATTGTGTTTTGGAGGAAGTCTGACATGTTGTATAACAGTACCTGTGAAACTGAGTCCCCTTACTGAGTTTATGATTAATCTCTCTATTCCAAACTCTATCCCCTTTCTTGTCCCCTCTGACCTTAGTCCTACACTAACTGAACACATCAACCAGAGTCAGGTGATTAAGACTGCAGTTGCCGATAACATCGTTGAGATGATGAAACTGCTGTTGTAGATACTATCTATCATTCCTGTATAAACTCAGATCATTTCTCCAGGGCAGGATGAGCTCACCAGGCCTCCTGCCATGGACCACATGGCCAGCGAATCATAAACCAGACACATTCTGACTCCCAGAACTGCAATTACAAAATGTCAGAAAATGACACAGGATAGCAGATGGAACAGTGTTATGTGGCAGCCTGGATGGGAGGGGAGTTTGGGGGAGAGTTGTTGTTGCTGTTGTTCCTGGATGGGAGGGGAGTTTGGGGGAGAGTTGTTGTTGTTGTTCCTGGATGGGAGGGGAGTTTGGGGGAGAGTTGTTGTTGTTCCTGGATGGGAGTGGAGTTTGGGGGAGAACTGTTGTTGTTGTTGCTGTTTAGTCGCTAAGTCATGTCTGACTCTTTTGCAACCCCATGGACTGTAGCCCACCAGGCTCCTCAATCCATGGCATTCTCCAGGCAAGAATACTGGAGTGGATTGCCATTTCCTTCTCCAGGGCATCTTTGCAACCCCGGGGACTGAACCCATGTCTCCTGCATTGGCAGGCAGATTCTTTACCACTGAGCCACCCAGGAAGCCCAGGAAGAGAATGGATACATGAATCCATATGGCTGAACCCTTTCACTGCCCACCTGAAACAGTCAAAACATTGTTAATAGGTTATACCCCCAATAAAAAATTTAAAGGTTTTAAGAAAAGAAATGCTAGAAGATGATGATAAATTCCAGCATTTTTGCTCTTCTCCTTGAAAAAAAACTGAAAAGCCAAGCTGAAGTGGATCTGAGACTTGTCTCCCACTCGGTACAACAAATCCTGACTTGACTGCAAACACCTGCTGTCACAGTTTGGCTTTCTGTGCCCCGGGCACTGAAGTCCTTCCTCCGTTAAGACTGTAGACAGAAATAAGTTAAAAGAATTCTACCGAAATGCAAAGCAAACAAATGTGAATGAACCCTCAGCCAAGGACTTTCTCTTTTCCTTCCCAACTACTATGTCAACAAAGAGTGACCCTTAAGTATTTTCACTACAGAAAATAAACCTGGGTTCAACATACAGGCTGAAGATAATTCTGTTGTCTGAAGTATTTCTTGAAGAGAACCTAATTAGATTCATAAATCACTGTGATTCTGAGCCATGTATTTTCATTCCATTTACAAGGTCAATGCCAAATGAACATATACATTAATAGCTATCTTCAAACATAATCATAATTTCCACTGCTGTGTCCTATATTCTGACATTTTTTGCATTATCACCTTTTGTTTTACATTTACCTATTTTTACATTTAAAAACAAACAGGGCTTTTGTCATTGTTTGTGTGTAAGCAGTCCTTCGGGAAAAACACCATTTATAAGATTTAATACCACAGAGGATTTAAATTCCTCTCCCAAGAAATTTAGGTTTCTTGAAACAAAGGGCAGTACATTATTCATCCTGTTTCCTGCACTAGTGCAATAGACATTCAATAAATATACTGAGTAAATGACCTCTTTTGATCTTTACAGCTTATACATAGAGCTTATAATTGCAAATTTTCATGCACTACCTAAAATAAGCTTTATTTTTTATGAGTAGCATCTTTCATAGCAATTTCCCACAAAGCCTCATGCCCACATATTTGTCCATGTTAATGCAATGCTATATTTCACTGTACAATAAGTCCCCTACATACAAACCTAGAAGTTGCAAACTTTCAAAGATGCAAACGTGTCCATGTATGCCAGCTGTTGTACTGCACTACTGTACTTTTTAAGGTACTGTACTGTAAGATTTCAAATGTTTTTATTTTTGCTTGTTTTTTATGTATATTTGTGTGAAAAGTTTTCTAAGCCTATTATAGTACAGTATCATACAGTTGATTGTGTTAGTTGGGTACCTAGTTTAACTTTGTTGGACTTAGGAAGGCACTCTCAGGACAGAACTCATTTGCATGAAGAGAACTTATTGTATTGATACATTATACACTTCATACACTGCTTACCCTCCCCACTTAAGCAGCTGAGGTGGGAGCTTCTATTCATAACAAGATTCCAACCTATCAAAGGAAGTGGAATGGGCTCTCTAGGGCTCTACTTGTATGAGAGTTCTTAGGAACTACTAAAGGAAAGGGTGCGGAGGATCCTTTCTAAAATAAGTTAAACCATTAAAAAAAAAAAAAAATCTCATGAAAAAAAAAAACGTCAAAGAGAAAGAAGCATTTCCCATGTATGGGAATGGGTTTTGTCCTACAGGATGACAAATGTGCAGACTACATCATGAGAAACGCTGGGCTGGAAGAAGCACAAGCTGGAATCAAGAATGCCAGGAGAAATATCAATAACCTCAGATATGCAGATGACACCACCCTTATGGCAGAAAGTGAAGAGGAACTCAAAAGCCTCTTGATGAAAGTGAAAGAGAGTGAAAAAGTTGTCTTAAAGCTCAACATTCAGAAAACGAAGATCATAGCATCTGGTCCCATCACTTCATGGGAAATAGATGGGGAAACGGTGGAAACAGTGTCAGACTTTATTTTTCTGGGCTCCAAAATCACTGCAGATGGTGACTGCAGCCATGAAATTAAAAGACACTTACTCCTTGGAAGAAAAGTTATGACCAACCTAGATAGCATACTGAAAAGCAGAGACATTACTTTGCCAACAAAGGTTCGTCTAGTCAAGGCTATGGTTTTTCCAGTGGTCATGTATGGATGTGAGAGTTGGACTGTGAAGAAGGCTGAGCGCCGAAGAATTGATGCTTTTTGAACTGTGGAGTTGGAGAAGACTCTTTCAGGTCCCTTGGACTGCAAGGAGATCCAACCAGTCCATTCTAAAGGAGATCAGCCCTGGGATTTTTTTGGAGGGAATGATGCTAAAGCTGAAACTCCAGTACTTTGGCCACCTCATGCGAAGAGTTGACTCATTGGAAAAGACTCTGATGCTGGGAAGGATTGGGGGCAGGAGGAGAAGGGGACGACAGAGGATGAGATGGCTGGATGGCATCACTGACTCGATGGACGTGAGTCTGAGTGAACTCTGGGAGTTGGTGATGGACAGGGATGCCTGGTGTGCTGCAATGCATGGGGTCGCAAAGAGTCGGACATGACTGAGCAACTGAACTGAACTGATGACAAATGTTTGACAGTAACATCATTTTTACTTACTATAAGCTTAAATACTCTAATTCTTTATGTTAAAATCAACATAAATACAAAACAACTGTATATTTTTAAAAAACTGAATAAAATAGGTGAACTTCTCACGTTCCCTAAACTCACTCTGGGGAAAACCATTTGACTGAAATGACACATCACAAAATGAAAAATAAAGTATTGATACAATAACATCTTAACATATGAACAAGGCTATACAATTCAAAGTGCAATTCAACTTTAATTGGGTCTATGTTGGCCCCATTGAAAGGCAGGGTAGTAGGAGGGGTTAGTTACTGTGATACCAAGAGGACCAGGATTTACTTATGAGGCAGTCCCATAGTTCTGACACAAAAGACAGCATAACTCTAAGTCTCTGCTGTATAGGAAAGGGAAGTCACTCAGTCGTGTCCGACTCTTTGCGACCCCATGGACTGTAGCCTACCAGGCTCCTCTGTCCATGGGATTTTCCAGGCAATAGTACTAGAGTGGATTGCCCTTTCCTTCTCCAGCGGATCTTCCCAACCCAGGGATCGAACCCAGGTCTCCCGCATTGTAGACAGACGTTTTACCATCTGAGCCACCAGGGAAGTCTGTATACTAGGCATCAAAGAAAAAAAAAAAGAAATATCATGAGCCTATCTATGTCATATATTTGAGCTTGTGGCTATTCCAAAGAAAAAGCTTCCAGTTACTTAGAGTTTGCATCTTTGGAGGGATTCTACAATAAAGCAGGATTTAAAAATGTATACATACATAGTCAACTTTGGTAAGGTAAATTTTATTTATTTATTTTTATTTGGCTACACCACGTGGCTTGTGGGATCCTAGTTCCCCAACTAAGGATCAAACCTACAGTTCGATGAAATAACCAGTTCCTAATCACTGGCCCACCAGGGAACTCCTGGTAAGGTAAAATTCAAAGTATGTTTGGAAAACAGTATTAGAACCCAGCAACTTGTTTTGTACACATTTTCATTGTAAATGCTTTTATTTTCTTACATAATAGTGTGAAACAAATTATCTTTATATTTAAAAGACTAAATTCTCCTATTTAGCACAAACATACCAAATTCAAACAATTCACAAGCACCTAAAAACAAAATTAGTATGGACCAGGTTCTTAACACCTAGTTCATTTTACAGTGATTCACCATGAGTAAGCTTTAAAACTCATTTCCTCTAGAATTGTAGTCTTGGAAAAAAAAAATTTAGGTCTGTACATCATAATCACTACCTTAAAAGAAAAAAATCCAGTGAGGTTTCATACCTGCCTAATTTCCTCAATGATACAAAGTTACCTTTGTCAGCCCTAGTTTTTTTTTTTTTTTTTTTTTTAAGTGTACTACCTCAGCTTTTTGGAATGTATACTGCACTTCCTCATTGACACAATTGTTATAAATAGTAAATTTTTTTTAAAAACCCTACAAAATCTATTTAACTCCTAGAGTAACTGATGTGTGGGTGGTTCTTACTGAGTATTCAAATTCCTCTTTCATTAGTTGAAATGGTTTCAGCGCATGTTTTAAACATCCCGTATTGCAAAAATCTGGTCAGCTGATTCTAGAAGAACATTCCCGTAGGGAAACATGATTTCACTGCACACTAGTACAAAGCCTCTTAACCGGTCTCTCCCAGCCTCCAGTCCCTCCCTCCTATAGTCCGTCCTCCACTGTGTAGCCAGTTACAGCGACCGCAAATCTAAGTTATACCACGTGCTAAGTGCATGCTAAGTTGCTTCAGTGGTGTCCAACTCTTTGCAACCCTCTGTCCATGGGATTCTCCGGGCAAGAATCCTGGAGTGGGCTGCCATTCCCTCCTCTAAGGGATCTTGGATTGAACCCACGTCTCTTACATTTGACCTGCACTGGCAGGTGGGTTCTTCACCACTGTAAACTTTTACCCCTTCTCCTGAGAAGCCCACAGCCCTATTTAAAAACCATCCTGCCCAAAGAACTTACTCCAGGGTAAAGTCCAAATCCCATAGCACATCACAGAAGCCTCTCCCCAACTGGTATCAACTTACCTTAGTTTTATCCACGCCTCCCTTTCAGGTGGACCCCCTGGTGATTTCTCACCATTCCTTAACTAGTCCTGTTCTTATCTCTCTAGACTCTTGCAAAAACCGTTCTGCTTTGAATTCCTGTCCTTGAATATTCACCCATACAGATCAGTTCAAATATCACTTTCTCAATAAAACCTTCCCCTACAACCTTCAGATAAACTCAGCACATTTGGTCACTCTGTGCCCCTCCACAAGCACTGAGCTCGGTGTTCATAGGTGTTCGATGAAGGCTGATTAAATTTTGAAAGCATATAGGTGTTTAAGTGAGGGACTGTTAAACTATAAACTGTTAAAGCTGTTGTTATAAAACATAAGGATATTCCATCCATCTATATGCAGCAATGTAAAAATCAATACATAAACTTTAAAAATCAGTCTTATTTAAAGTATTCCAAACAGAATCATGGATTACTAAAACTCCAGATGTTTAACCTACTGCCCCTTAAACGCTGGTAAATGTTAACCATGTATTAATAGAACACCATAGCAAAAACAGTTTCAAACAGAAAAGATTAGGTACCTTCCCAGTCAAGAAAGTTTCAGTACTGAGAGCTTTAAAATTCCTGCAATGGTGCAAATTTTCTTAATTTAAAAATAATAAAATAAGGAGAAAAAAAATCTAAATTCAGTCCTGCATTAAAATCCTCACCTTTGAAAAACTCTCAAGATAACGATTTAGTAGAAACCCCATTCTCCATCATACTCTATGGCTGATAAAGAAAACACAGCCATGCAAACAATAATTTAACACGAGCCAAAACAAAAGAGTGTTTTCAGACAGAAGCTAGTGTTGGCAATTTAAATGTTTCCACTATGAGCATCTCCAATACAAATACCTTATGTATTTAAGGGAAGCTTCACAAGTCAAAAGCAATTTCACACGAATGATTCAATTCTTACCGTAAGCCTGTGACTTAAGCAGAGTAAGGATTATCTGCCTGGATTTGAGACATTACCAACCCAGCAAAAACGGAAATAAAAGACTGGCTATAAAAATGTAGCACTTCGTTTCCAAAAAAAAGAAGAAGTATTCTTACTAAAACAACAAAATAGCCCCCAAAATAAGCAATTCCCCCCTCCTCTTATTTCATCGCTAAATTCAGCCCTGTGGTACCTACTGGTGACTCCACTAATAAAATGATGGTCAAAATTTCAAATCATGAAAACCTGGAGCAAAAAGTTCCATCTCCCGGTCTCTTTCCCAGTGACATTTACCCTGCAAGCAAACCCCAGCTCCATTTCTAAAAAGCACTTCTCAAACCCTCCGCGCGCATTCAGCCAGCTTCCCAGGCTCTCAGCCGAGTCCCTGAGGTTCGGGGTCGGACCGAGAGTCACCCCAGGAGGGTCTTGCGGGGGGGCACCCAGCTTGGCGCGAGACTGGGGGTCGGGCTCACCCCCAAAAGGCTCTGCTCGGCAAGAGACCGAGGACTGGGAACCAGACCCGAGTACAGTGCCCAGGAGAACTGGGGGCGCCCAGACCCGGAGCCTCGGGTCCGAGCCCTGGTCCACAGGCAGCCCAGCGGCTCCGCCTCCCGACTCGGGTCGGGTTCCAGTGCCCAGGCCAGGCCCCGCCACTCTCAGGCACCGCGGGGTAAAAATTACGAGCATCCCGGCCCTAGGAAACTGGAATCCCGAAAGGTCCCTGGGGGTGGACACCCACCTGACCGAGCCCCGCCGAGGGCTGGGCTCAGCAAGCCCACCAACAGCAGCCACCGGACGCGGAGAGTCTCAGAGGGCGAGCCCACGCCCGACCCCATCTCAGCCCGAGCCCGCAGGTTCTCTTCAGCACTCGGTCGCCCCTGCCTCCGCCCGCTCCACGATTCCCCAGCCCCGCCAGGGCCCCAGGGCTGGCAGCGATGCGCGCGCGCTCGGCACTGACGCAACTCGGCTCCGGTCCGAGCTCGCTTCCGACGCGGCGCCCGCTCGCCTGACTGACGTACGGAGCGCTCCGTCCCGGGCGAGTGAGAACGGGCTTTCTCTCCGGTCCCCTCAGACCCTCAGGAGTCGACCCCGCCCATCGCCATTTGCCCCGCCCTCCTGCTTCAAGGCCCGCCTACTCCGGGGCGGGCCGAGGGAGCCTATTGGAAGAAGCACTCGTCACGGAAAAGAAGGCGGAGCGTGAGCCCCAGAAGCGGAATTGACCCACAGAAACGAAACGCAGGCCCGCCTCCTGCGCAGCCTTTCCTTATTGGCTGTCTGAGTTGGGCGGGACGTAAAAATCTGAGCTCCCATTGGCTGTTTGGCATCGAGGCGTGGGGCTCCGCGGAGAGGCCTTGACCAGGCAGGGCTTGGGTCCGCGGTTGCTGGCTTGGGGCCGGGGGTCTGAGGCCGGATCTCCGCCTCTGGGCCCGGGAAGATGGTGCTGGGGGGTTACCCGGTGAGTTACTTACTTCTGTGCGGCCAGGCGGCTCTGCTGCTGGGAAATCTACTGCTGCTGCATTGTGTGTCTCGGAGCCACTCGCACAACGCCACCGCCGAGCCCGAGCTCACATCCGCTGGCGCCGCCCACCCAGAGGGCTCCCCCGGCGCTGCGAGCTGGGAGTATGGCGACCCCCACTCTCCAGTCATCCTTTGCTCTTACCTGTAAGCTACCCTGTCGTCGAGGCGGGTGGAGATGAAGATGGGGTCCCTGGGATACACGGGGGTTGTGCGGGGGGACGGGAGGAGGTAGGCTGCTTTCCCCGCGCCCCCCAGTCCCTCTCCACCTGGAGGAACTACCTGATCGTCGACACGCGAGAGAAAAATAACCATGACAGGTTTCTCACTCAACGCACTCCTGCAGGGGAAAACTCCTCTGTGTCGGTGGCTGATCCTTTGGGCTCCCCAAAGAGGAGAACTAGGAAACAGTGACATTATATAGCCTGAGGAAGGTTGTACCTGCTCCCTTTAACAGAAGGAGACACCCTCGTTCGTGCTGGTACTGAGTGGTGCACAAGTGGAGTAAATCACTCTCCTCTACGTGGCACCTCCTTAAAAAAATAAAAGCAGTAACCTTAGCGTTGCAGAACCAAGTCAAAACTTTTAATGTCTCTTTTAAATCAAATAAGAAAAGGCTTTTGAAAAATGCAAGAGAGCTGGGAATCCTTTGGCCTGGATTTTGCCCCCATAGCCTTGTGGCTGTTTGCCTAGGGAAGAGATGAAGCCTTGGCAGAGGTAGAATCGGTGTAGAAAACGGACCAGAAACACCCCTCATCCCCACCCCGCCTTAACCAAAGGGTCATTGGATGGCTGTTTGACCTGCTGTCCTTCAGCCTAATTGACAGAATCTCTTGTCTTGGGGAAGATTCAGAGGGACATTAACCCCCAGAAAATTTGCAGAAATGTCTCTTGCCTGTTATGACTATATACCTGTAAACAGCCATTTAGAAAGACCTTAATGATGATCTTACTGGTGATTTACAGACCCGATGAATTTATAGAATGTGAAGACCCAGTGGATCATGTTGGAAACACAACAGCATTCCAGGAACTTGGTTATGGTTGTCTCAAGGTGGGTTTTTGTTTGGTTTTATAAGCAAACTCTTCCATAGAGAAACAATATTGCCTAAATGCTATTACAGAAAACTATGAGGAGTATGAAATTATATTTTTGTAAAATTCATTGAAATGACTGTTACTGAAAATTTCCAGCATGATCAGGGTCAGTGGCTGAACAAGACATTTAGTCTTCTCAGAAAGAAGCAGGCTCTGTGCCAAAACTACCCAGGTGCAAAGACCAATCTGTCTTTAGTTCCTTTGGCCATTGTGATTGACAGATTTGAAGCTCAGATATCAGCCCTGACTACCCTTCAAGGCACGTATTTTCCTGAAAGAGCAAAAGGAAGGTTTATGCAATTTCTAAAACTGATGCTGGATTCAACAGTATCTTTGTTACATATGCATTTGGGGCAAAGCTCCTCTTGCCAATGACCTTTCTTTTCACTAGGCAAGCAGTTTCCAGCACGTCCTTAGGAAATAGATCAGGCCTATCAGTATACTTCCCTGGTGGCTCAGTGGTAAAGACTCCGCCTGCTAACACAGGAGACCCAGGTTCCATCCCTGGGTTAGGAAGATCCCCTGGAGAAGGAAACGGCAACGCACTCCAGTATTCTTGCCTAGAGATCCCCATGGACAGAGGAGCCTGGTGGGCTACAGCCCACAGGGTCACAAAGAGTCAGACACACTGAGCGACTAACACTTTAACTTTTCATCATTATATGTCTTTGTAAGGGGTTGTAGCATTCAGAAGGAGCCTTGGATAACAATGGCCTCTTAGAATGAAAAGAAGCCCTTCAGTTCCATTAATAATATCCCTGAAGCTGGACTCATGCTTCCTAGTCAGTCTCCCCAGAACCAGCGAAGTTCATATACTTCCTCCTCTCTGTGGACTCACCATTATATTATGCTGCATAATGCAAGTCAAGACATTGTCAGCTATAAGAGAATTGTGGGAAAATATTCTTTGTTACTAAATCAGACACACGGAAATAAACCTGAAAGTAAGAAGGCCAAAAAGGCAACTCTTGCTGCAATCACAAGTAAAGAAATATTTTCAATACAATGAGATTTTGTTCTATGGGTAATTATTGATAAAAGTTTGAGTGAGCATTGTATGTTCATGTTCAGTCACTAAGTCGTTACCAACTCTTTTGCAACCCCATTGACTAGCCCACCAGGCTCCTCTGTCCATGGGAATTCCCAGGCAAGCATACTGGAGTGGGTTGCCATTTCCTTCTTCAGGGGGTCTTCCTGACACAGGGATTGAACCCTCATCTCTCACATTGGCAAAGAGGTTCTTTACCACCGAGTCACCAGGGAAGCCCAGAGTATCATATAGAGATCGGTCTGAGCACCTTGACAGGATCAACCCAGTGTTTAATGAAAATAGGCAAAAATAAGTGATCTCTATACAATACTTACTTTTGCCCATTTTCATTAAAACACTGGGTTGATCCTGTCAAGATGCTCAGACTGTCACTTCTCCCAGAAGTCCTGGGGGACTGTCAGCATTTGGGCCCCCAAATCCCAAGGGAGGGGCAAGAGTAAACATCCTCACGTTCCACCCACTTCCCTTTGAGGAATGTTCCAGCAAGAACAGTAGTGAAGTACTTAATAAGGTGCCGATGTGGAGAATGCCCAGCTGTGCTTCCTCTGCTAGAATTCAGTTACACAAAGGGTCGGAGGTCTTCTGAAATGTTTTGCTGGAATTTAAACTTACGTATAGATGTATTACATTACTATGGATGTGAGCTGAAAATCACAGTTTCGAGACCTGCATAAAGTCCTGAGTCAGTTGACATGCTGAGTTCTTTCCTAACGATGTTCATTTATAATATATGTAAAATAGACCTCAAATACACATTGACTTTTTTTTTTAATTGGAGTGTAATTGCTGTGCAGTGTTGTTTTAATTTCTGCTGTACAACAGCGTGAGTCAGCTGTATGTATGCGTATACGCCTTCTCTCCTGAGCCTCCCTCCCGCCCACCGCCCATCCCCCGCCCCCAAGTCATCACTAGGCACCAAGGTGAGCTCCCTGTGCCATTCAGCAGCTTCCCACTAGCTGTTTTACACTTGGTAGCGTATGTGCGTCAGTTCTGCTCTCTCAATTCGTTCTTCCCTCTCCTTTCCCCTCCCGCCGTTACATCCACATCCATAGTCCATCCTCTGCATCTGTGTGTCTCTTCCTGCCCTAAAAATAGCTTCATCGGTACCACATTTCTAGACTGCACATGTATGTGTTAATACACGACATTTTTCTCTTTGTGACTTCACTCTGTATGATAGTCTCTACACATTGACTTTTTGAATACCCATTCCCAAATATGCACTCGTGTGCTCTTCTCTTCTGTAAATGTAGGATTAATTAAAGCACTGTGTCCTGCTAATCCAAAATGGCATTTAGTGAAACTGATTTTAAACTTCTGTACTATATTATCAAAGAAGGTGGTCACAAGGAAAGAAAATGAAAGGGAATTTATTTAAAACCATGTCCATTTAGGATCGACTCATTGAAAATCTCTTGAAGTATGATCACTAAACTCCTCGCTCTTCAGCTCAGCTTTACCCCCACCTTCGTTAGAATAGTTATTGTCCTGGGCCAGCTTTTGTTAGTTCATATGAAGAGATGTTTTGTGTTGCTCGCTCTGGCTAGTTTGTTTGTTCTGTTGTGGTTGTTACCCCACAGTTTGGGGGTCAGGCCTACAGAGATGTGGAGCACACTCGCGTGCAGTGCCGGGCCCTGGATGGAATTGAGTGTGCCAGCCCGAGGACCTTCCTCCGAGAGAACAAACCTTGTATAAAGTAAGTGCTGTCTGCATGGAGTAGCTGGTACTTAGATGGAGGTAGGGCTGTTCTGTCCTCTCTTGATGTTGACTTTTTTCTTTTACCTTAAGTGTTAAAGGGGCAGCATGATTACTGCTGTGCATACTCCACACACAAGCAATGGGGTGATAAGGTAGGGGACACTGGACAGGAGGCCAGAGGCTGTGAATTCTAAATGTCCCTTTCACCAACCAGCTAAAGGACCTCTGGGCACCCAGAGTCTCTGTCCCCTCCACAAAATGAAGGAGGTAGAACAGATAATCCAACTTCAGAACTCCTACGATAGGCATACATCCTTTGAAAACAGCTGTAGAATTTCAGGAGGAAAGATTTTATTATGAAAAGTGCAGGCCTTCCTCCCTGAAAAGCAGTATTATCTTGAAGAATTAGGGTTATTGAGACTTACCTGGTGGTCCGGGGGTTAAGAATCCACCTTCCAATGCAGGGGATGTGGACTCGATCCCTAGTCCAGCAACTAAGCTCCTACTTGCCGCGAAGCAGCTCAGCCCACGCACCACAACGACTGAACCCGCGTGCTAAGAATGAGAAGCCTGCACACCACAGCAAAGATCCCGCGTGCCGCAACTGAGACTTGACACAGCCAAAAATTAATTAACTTTTAAAAAAACGAATTAGGGTTCTTTCTGTAAACTCCACTTGAAGGCACAGAACTTATGTATACCATTTGCTGATGGAGATTTGTGACTGTGTTAGGTGATACCATTAGAGTATCTGCAATTGAATGTCATCACAGTATGTAAGACAGAAGTCCTTCCAAGAAGTCCCATTTTTCGGGTGCCATGAAACAGCAGGAGAGGAGCGTGGAGATCAGTGTTCATTTAAGGGAAGGTAACACCTCATGAGAGAAATACATTCAGAACTGCATCCTCCCTCAGGATAAGAGCCTATGCAGGAAAGGGATGGGCGCCCAGACACCACTCCAAGCAGGATACCTGTCCTGTAAATGTCCTTAGTAGTTTCTTATCCAGCCCAACTCTGTATTGGTTCATCTGGGTCCTCTATACCTTGTGTGCGTGTGTGCTGAGTCGCTCAGTCATGTCCGACTCTGCGACCCTATGGACTGTAGCCCACCAGGCTTCTCTGTCAATGGGATTCTCCAGGCAAGAATACTGGAGTGGGTTGCCATGCCCTCCTCCAGGGGATCTTCCCAACTCAGGGATTGAACCCATGTCTCTTGTGTCTCCTACATTGCAGGAAGGTTCTTTACCACTAGCGCCACCTGGGAAGCCCCCTCCGTACTTTAGCAAGTACCTTTTTGAGAATCTAGACAAACTAGAGATCTTCCTTTGGGGGAGAGGGGCTTGGTAAGAAGTCACAGAGGGACTGTCTTCCCATCTTGTCACTTATGTGAAATTCACTAATAAAGCATTAAGTGTTTTCATTTTCACGTGGTAAGCATCTTCCTCTTGATTCCTTGTGTCTAGGTATACCGGACACTACTTCATAACCACTTTGCTCTACTCTTTCTTCCTGGGATGTTTTGGAGTAGATCGTTTCTGCCTGGGACACACTGGCACAGCAGTGGGGAAGCTCTTGACCCTTGGAGGACTTGGGATTTGGTGGTTTGTTGACCTTATTTTGCTGATCACTGGAGGACTGATGCCCAGTGACGGCAGCAATTGGTGCACCATTTACTAAGAAGAGCTGCTGTTGTGGCCCAGAGAGGCAAGGCTCTTGGATTCATCTCTGCAGGCTCAGAACTCCTCAACATCAGGCCTGACCAGTATTTTCCCTCGTTGGAGAGAATGGCTTTGGTTAGGAAGGTGGCTTCAGACTGTGACGTTCGACCCAAATTTGACCTTGCAGACTAGAAATGACAAGCAGACAGTATTGTGGGTATCAAGTTTGTACCTTCCCTCATGTACCAAAAATATAAAGGATAGTGATTAACTTATATGCTGCAGAAGTGTCTCCTTATTCTTTATTTTTGTGTGCTGCTATGTCATCAACCCTTTGGAGCAGTTGGACCTAACAGGATGTTTTTGGCCTGTGCCTTTGTGACCCTGAGCCTTCGTGCAGTGGAGATCAGAAGCTGAACCAACGAAAATGTCCAGCAGAAGTAGAAACAGCAGTCGATTTGAATACACTCTGAAATTCTGACCTTCTGAATTTAAATTGCAGAATGAATGTTGCCAACCTGGAACGCTTGTTTGGGTATTTTCAATAGGTAGAATGAAACTCAATATCTGTTGTGCTTAAAGCTGAGCATCTGAAATAAGCCTATTAATAAACCCTATTGTTTCATCATTATTACTCCTGAGAGGCAATATATCCAGTATAGTAATTCCCTCTAATGTCCAATTATGTTTTGAAAGCCAACAGTTCCAGACATGTCTGGGTTCAGCTATACTCTTGGCAGAATTTTCCTATTGAAAAGGTATCATTTACCAATTTAGAAAGCCCGTGTTATAGACAGATTAAAAAAAATCATACAAATAACTCTAAATCTCCTCTTCATGATTACATAATATAAAATGAAGAGCCTCACATCCTTGGAAAGAAAAACAGACTCTTCCTTAAAGAATATTACTGCTGAGTGCTAGATAGAATTAGGATGTGACTTGTGGGAAACAGAAACCAAACACATTTGTCAAAATAAGCATGGTACCAAAGTTTCTCACTGTGGGCTACAACAGTCAGTCATAGGGAAAGAGACAGCCAAGCTTTCAAGTTCCCACATCACAGGGGATTAAAAAAAATGTTCTAAACTTGTGGGTTTTAAAACTTAGTTCCCATCCCTTACAATCTGAGTTGAAAAGAACTGTTAAGTGTAAAGTAAAAAGGGGGTTTACGAAGAGCCTGCTATTTGGGCAATGTATAAATTCTAGGAACAATCAAGGTAGAACCGCTCAAAGTTCAGTCTCGTAATAATTGACATAAAAGCCAAGAATCCCAGTTAAAATAACTGGATACTCTCTATCATTATGAAGCAGTTTTCCTGAAAGTTTCAGCTTTATTATCCCTGATTAATATGACCGCTGTTCTTATGGTATTAAATGGTGTCAATTATGTAAAAATGAAAACATTATTCTCTTTTGTCTTGAAAGTTCTGTACCACATTGACCTCAACTTCTTCGTAACTGTAAATCGATAGATTCTTATTTATAATCTCTGTAGTCTAAAGCAGTATATTTTAAATTGCTACGGGTCCTGAAGAAATTGAACCTTCTCCCCAGAAAAATGCACATAAACTTAAAATTTCTGCATAGAACTTAAGAGAGTTCAAGGATGCCCCTTTTTAAAAAGAAAAACTCACTTTTAAGAAAAATCTGGAAAACTAAAATTGAAATCCTGCCCCAAATAAGATACTACTTTAAACCACAAATCCTGCTTCATCTCACACTTAAAAAAAAAAAAAAAATTACTTAAAGATATTCACAAACCCCATCAAAAGTTATTTTTAAAAAATAAATAAACTGTGGCAGCTTTCAGACTCAAAATCACTGATCATGAATGTTTCCAGGAAGAACTTGGGTAAAGAGGTAAAAGTCTGTAAATTATTAGAGTTTCTATTTTATAGAATATTTTATAGAAGCCCTCCTCACAGAAAAGCTGATGGGAACCAGAGTTGTTTCCACTGCTAGCTGACAACCTGAGAATCTATATTCCTCTGTGACCATCCAAATTTGTTAGTTTCAGTGTGACTTCCAAGTGATGAGCATCCTCTGTATTTACAAACCCTGGCCAAATGTGAGAAACCTGAAAAACTGTTTGAGTAAAGGAATAATATTAAAAATGTGATTTCCTTTGCACTCTGGATTCAGTTTCTTAATATTGGTAGATAGATGTATGTATGTGTGTGTGTGTGGTGTTATATCCAGTTTATGGCTATAGAGAAGTTTTATAGTACTAAAATGTCCTTCCATCGGGATAAATTAGAAACTGCCCGTTTTCAGTTGTTTCCTGTTGTTAAATAAAATTTTATCAGCTCCCCAGACTTCCTGGCACCGTGTCCTTCTACTTCCCTTAGGCTTCTCAGCAGCAGTTGTAACACCCCCAACCTGATGGTTCTGGAATGTGTTTATGTGTGTTTTAAAAGCACACATTTTTCTTCAAAAGAAAGAGATCTTAAAACCCTTTGCCATCACTGGCACATCCTCAATACAAACCAGGTAATGTAGCTTTGGTTTTGTTAGATGATAATTTATCTTTAAAGCAAGGCTTTTAATTGATTATCTCAGGTGTGACTGTCAGGATCAAAGTTTGACTTTTCCGACGAACCAGGAGGGAAAGTGAATCATTGGCCTTAACAGCTTCAATCACATCGGTTGTCGTGGTGACAGGCAGTCCGTTTATGCTGACAATTACATCGTGGTCTTTCAACCCAGAGCTGGGAGGGGAGAAAAAAGGACCATGAAACTGTAAGAGTTTGACTTAACCCCCATCTAGAATTTAATGTCTGTCTCTTAAGGCACTACTATCGTGCTGACATTAAGCATGCAAACCAGGGAACCAGAAATAGCCTCCATCCTTCCAAATATGCCACTTCCCTGGTGGCTCAGATGGTAAGGAGTCTGCCTGCAATGCAGGAGACCTGGGTTCTATCCCTGGGTTGGAAGATCCTAAGGAAATGGCAACCCACTTCAGTAATTCTTACCTGGAAAATCCATTTTTGGAAGAGCCTGGCAGGTTCGTCCATGGGGTTGCAAGAGTTGGACACAACTGAGTGACTTCACTTTCACTTTTCACTTCCAAATATGGGGGCTGTTCTAGTATATGCTACAGAATCACTGGAGAACAACAACCCTACTCACCTTTCTAAAATTCATATTCCACCAGAATCATATGTATGAAATTTGCCCCTCCCATATGTTAGATTTGGTTTGAAATAGCAAGTTGAGCTTTTCTTTTCTGTTAATCCCTGACCTCACTTAACCTGAAACATACCCTCAACCTTACCAATAAACGTGAAAAGCCCAAGCAATACATATTTTTCCAGACAATTACACTCTGATCAGTGGGGTGTTGACAGCCCACTTACCTGCCCCACCTTCACCTACAATTTATGGACCTGGAGGGTATGCTGAGCTGTACTACAGAAGCAATTTCCAGAAAGTCAAAAACCAATCACGAAGCTCCAAGCTCTAAATATTTAAGGCTTCTTTCCCTCAAAGTTGTGATTATTTTCAGCCTCCAACATATTTGTTTCACATAGAATATATGTTCTAGAAACAAAACTGGTTCCAGATATAAAACAGTACAGTAAATATATAGCCATGTGGACGATCTGTCTTAAAGTCAAAAACAGGCTTGAAGTCAAATGACCACAGGAGACACCATTTGAGGGAATTGGGGAGGGGGGTGCATTGGTGGGATTCCCTGGCAGTCCAGTGGTTAGGACTCTGTGCTTTCACTGCCAGGGGGGCAGGTTATTAGACCCCTGGTCAGGGAACTGAGATCTCATAAGCCGCCAGGTACAGAAGTAAAAAGAGTGAGGAATAGGAAGCTAAGAAGCCCAGGGAAGAAATGATAATGTGGGAGGATTATCAGGGTATGTGGAGTTTATTTTAAAAAAAGAAAAGAGAAATTTAAAGGAAGTGCATATGAAGAGAAGTTCAAGGGTAGAGCTAAAAGCAGAGAAAACCTTGAGAACAAGGGCAGTTGCAGGGTGGGGGGGGGGGGGGGCGGGGAGGGGGGAGCGAGGTGGGGGCAGTGTGTAGGTGGAGGGGTTGGTGCCTGGTATGGTGCACAAAGAAAGAAGTTAATTCACAATAGTTCTGTAAGTAGAAAAAGAAATCTGTAAAGTATTACTGGATGCAAACTATGCATCAAATATGGGGAACTGGGGCTCAGACAAATAAGAGAGCTTCCCCCATGACTATCAGCTTGTAAGAAGCTAAAGCAGGATTTCATCCTGGATGTTTCAGACTTGAAAACCCATCTTCTTGCCAGCCACTCTGTCTCTCAGAAACAATAACAGCAGCCGCAAGAGTAAGATAATCCAGGGGCCAAGCCAGGTCCCACATCCCTGCCTTCTGACTGACACAGTATGTAACTTCCAAGGTCATTAACCTCTGCACCCCATTTGCTGCCTCTGTAAAATAACACCTATATCCCCAAATTACTGGGGGCTTGAACAAGTACATCAGATCAGATCAGATCAGTCGCTCAGTCGTGTCCGACTCTTTGAGACCCCATGATTCGCAGCACACCAGGCCTCCCTGTCCATCACCAACTCCCGGAGTTCACTCAGACTCACGTCCATCGAGTCAGTGATGCCATCCAGCCATCTCATCCTCTGTCGTCCCCTTCTCTTCCTGCCCCCAATCCCTCCCAGCATCAGAGTCTTTACCAATGAGTCAACTCCTCACATGAGGTGGCCAAAGTACTGGAGTTTCAGCTTTAGCATCATTCCTTCCAAAGAAATCCCAGGGCTGATCTCCTTTAGAATGGACTGGTTGGATCTCCTTGCAGTCCAAGGGACTCTCAAGAGTCTTCTCCAACACCACAGTTCAAAAACATCAATTCTTCAGCACTCAGCCTTCTTCACAGTCCAACTCTCACATCCATACATGACCACAGGAAAAACCATAGCCTTGACTAGACGAACCTTTGTTGGCAAAGTAATGTCTCTGCTTTTGAATATGCTATCTAGGTTGGTCATAACTTTCCTTCCAAGGAGTAAGCGTCTTTTAATTTCATGGCTCCAGTCACCATCTGCAGTGATTTTGGAGCCCCCCCAGATAAAGTCTGACACTGTTTCCCCATCTATTTCCCATGAAGTGATGGGACCGGATGCCATGATCTTTGTTTTCTGAATGTTGAGCTTTAAGCCAACTTTTTCACTCTCCACTTTCACTTTCATCAAGAAGCTTTTGAGTTCCTCTTCACTTTCTGCCATAAGGGTGATGTCATCTGCATATCTGAGGTTATTGATATTTCTCCCGGCAATCTTGATCTTGATTCCACTTTGTGTTTCTTCCAGTCCAGAGTTTCTCATGATGTACTCTGCATATAAGTTAAATAAACAGGATGACAATATACAGCCTTGACGAACTCCTTTTCCTATTTGGAACCAGTCTGTTGTTCCATATCCAGTTCTAACTGTTGCTTCCTGACCTGCATAAAAATTTCTCAAGAGGCAGATCAGGTGGTCTGGTATTCCCATCTCTTTCAGAATTTTCCACAGTTTCTTGTGATCCACACAGTCAAAGGCTTTGGCATAGTCAATAAAGCAGAAATAGATGTTTTTCTGGAACTCTCTTGCTTTTTCGATGATCCAGCAGATGTTGGCAATTTGATCTCTGGTTCCTCTGCCTTTTCTAAAACCAGCCTGAACATCAAGAAGTTCACGGTTCACATATTGCTGAAGCCTGGCTTGGAGAATTTTGAGCATTACTTTACTAGCGTGTGAGATGAATGCAATTGTGCGGTAGTTTGAGCATTCTTTGGCATTGCCTTTCTTTGGGATTGGAATGAAAACTGACCTTTTCCAGTCCTGTGGCCACTGCTGAGTTTTCCAAATTTGCTGGCATATTGAGTGCAGCACTTTCACAGCATCGTGTTTCAGGATTTGAAATAGCTCAACTGGAATTCTATCACCTCCACTAGCTTTGTTCGTAGTGATGCTTTCTAAGGCCCACTTGACTTCACATTCCAGGATGTCTGGCTCTAGGTCAGTGATCACACCATCGTGATTATCTGGGTCGTGAAGATCTTTTTTGTATAGTTCTTTGTGTATTCTTGCCATCTCTTCTTAATATCTTCTTCTATTAGGTCCATACCATTTCTGTCCTTTATCGAGCTCATCTTTGCATGAAATGTTCCTTTGGTATCTCTGATTTTCTTGAAGAGATCCCTAGTCTTTCCCATTCTGTTGTTTTCCTCTATTTCTTTGCATTGATCACTGAAGAAGGCTTTCTTATCTCTTCTTGCTATTCTTTGGAACTCTGCATTCAGATGCTTATATCTTTCTTTTCTCCTTTGCTTTTCACTTCTCTTCTTTTCACAGCTATTTGTAAGGCCTCCCCAGACAGCCATTTTGCTTTTTTGCATTTCTTTTCCATGGGGATGGTCTTGATCCCTGTCTCCTGTACAATGTCACGAACCTCATTCCATAGTTCATCAGGCACTCTATCTATCAGATCTAGGCCCTTAAATCTATTTCTCACTTCCACTGTATAATCATAAGGGATTCGATTTAGGTCATACCTGAATGGTCTAGTGGTTTTCCCTACTTTCTTCAATTTAAGTCTGAATTTGGTCATAAGGAGTTCATGGTCTGAGCCACAGTCAGCTCCTGGTCTTGTTTTTGCTGACTGTATAGAGCTTCTCCATCTTTGGCTGCAAAGAATATAATCAATCTGATTTCAGTGTTGACCATCTGGTGATGTCCATGTATAGAGTCTTCTCTTGTGTTGTTGGAAGAGGGTGTTTGTTATCACCAGTGCATTTTCTTGGCAAAACTCTATCAGTCTTTGCCCTGCTTCATTCCGTATTCCAAGGCCAAATTTGCCTGTTACTCCAGGTGTTTCTTGACTTCCTACTTTTGCATTCCAGTCCCCTATAATGAAAAGGACATCTTTTTTGGGTGTTAGTTCTAAAAGGTCTTGTAGGTCTTCATAGAACCGTTCAACTTCAGCTTCTTCAGCGTTACTGGTTGGGGCATAGTTTTACATATTTACATAGTTTTACATAGATTACTGTAATATTGAATGGTTTGCCTTACAAATGAACAGAGATCATTCTGTTGTTTTTGAGACTGCATCCAAGTACTGCATTTCGGACTTTTTTGTTGACCATGATGGCCACTCCATTTCTTCTGAGGGATTCCTGCCCACAGTAGTAGACATAATGGTCATCTGAGTTAAATTCACCCATTCCAGTCCATTTCAGTTTGCTGATTCCTAGAATGTCGACGTTCACTCTTGCCATCTCTTGTTTGACCACTTCCAATTTGCCTTGATTCATGGACCTGACATTCCAGGTTCCTATGCAATATTGCTCTTTACAGCATCGGACCTTGCTTCTATCACCAGTCACATCCACAGCTGGGTATTGTTTTTGCTTTGGCTCCATCCCTTCATCTTTCTGGAGTTATTTCTCCACTGATCTCCAGTAGCATATTGGGCACCTACTGACCTGGGGAGTTCCTCTTTCAGTGTCCTATCATTTTGCCTTTTCATACTGTTCATGGGGTTCTCAAGGCAAGAATACTGAAGTGGTTTGCCATTGCCTTCTCCAGTGGACCACATTCTGTCAGACCTCTCCACCATGACCCGCCCGTCTTGGGTTGCCCCATGGGCATGGCTTGGTTTCATTGAGTTAGACAAGGCTGTGGTCCTAGTGTGATTAAACTGACTAGTTTTCTGTGAGTATGGTTTCAGTGTGTTTGCCCTCTGATGCCCTCTTGCAATGCCTACCGTCTTACTTGGGTTTCTCTTACCTTGGGCGTGGGGTATCTCTTCACGGCTGCTCCAGCAAAGCGCAGCCATTGCTCCTTACCCTGGACGAGGGGTATCTCCTCACCACCGCCCTTCCTGACCTTCAATGTGGGATAGCTCCTCTAGGCCCTCAGACCCTTTAAATGATGCCTGACACAGTAAGTGGTTGATAAATGCCAGCTGTTATTACCGGAAGTGTAATCACTATTATAAGTGGGTGACACCAGGAAGATTTCCAGTTTATCAGAGACTTCAAGGCAGCAGCATTTCCCACCGTGTAACGTGCACCTGAATCCCCTGAAGATCTTATTTAAAAAGCAGATTCTGATTCTTTCTAAACTTTTTATTTTATATTGGAGTATGTTGTGTTAGTTTTGGTGTACAGCAAAGTGATTCAGTTACGCCTAGACACGTATCTATTCTTTTTCAAATTCTTTTCCAGCGGTACTCCTGTCATTCTAAAAAGCTCTGGCTAATGCCATTGTTGCTGGTCTACAGACCAAATTTTGAGGAGCAAGGACTGAAGAGCTGAAAGAAATAGCTTTGGCCTTGAACCAGAAGTTAAAAATAAGTGGGGGCAGGGACCCAGAAAGCCTAGAAAAGCCAATGGCAAGTCAAATATAGTAACTGGAAGCCTAACACTTAGCTGTTCTGAACAGTTAGTACCCTATAGATTCTTGCCCTATGAAAAGGGTTAACATAATCTAAGCAGACTGTTGAGCCCTTAAAAAAACAAAAATGGTGAGGGAAGGATATGCAAGAAGCATAAGAGAGAGACCAGGAGAATAACTGTAGACCGAGTCATCTTTTCTCTCAGTAGTTACTGGAAATCTCTCAAAATGTCTCTAGCCTTTGCTTTATTCACTTTATGTACTTGTTTAGTGCTGGCCTCTGATAGTGTCAGAGAACTGATTAGTGTCATCCAGGATTTCAAAGTACCTAGAATATGTTCCTAAACTCCTAACCCTCCAGATTCTTCTGATTCTTATTAAGTAAGGTAGCAAAAGAGTAGATTTGGCAATTCTAGCAAAATTAGTTTAAATTTATGTGAACTGGTAGCCACATTAAAAAAAAGTTTTTCTCTAATTTTTAAACAGATGGAACTAACATATAAAAATGTACTTTAATGTCTTAGCTGTATATATAAAATATCATTTTAACATGTCATATTTTAATAATTATTATACATATTTTACACTCTTTGAAATCTTCTAGAAACAGCATATGCTGCTAAGTTGCTTCAGTCGTGTCCGACTCTGTGCGACCCCATAGACGGCAACCTACCAGGCTCCCCCGTCCCTGGGATTCTCCAGGCAAGAACACTGGAGTGGGTTGCCATTTCTTTCTCCAATGCATGAAAGTGAAAAGTGAAAGTGAAGTCGCTTAGTCGTGTCTGACCCTCAGCAACCCCATGGACTGCAGCCTTCCAGGCTCTTCTGTCCATGGGATTTTCCAGGCAAGAGTACTGGAGTGGGGTGCCATTTCCTTCTCTGAGAAACAGCGTATACCTGATGATAATTTCTTCCACAGTGCAGTTATTAAAGTAAAATGCAATCTTCCCAGAACAACAACAAAAAAAGGTATGCTTCATGGGAAAACATTTTACATTGCTTCTGTTCTGTTTTGTTTTAATTCAGTTATCAATTAAAATTAAGTAAAATGCAAAATGGGGTTACCCAGGTGGCTAGAGGTAAAGAACCTACCTGCCAATGCAGGAGACCTTAAGAGAAGCAAGTTTGATCCCTGGCTTGGGAAGATCTCCTGGAGAAGGAAATGGCAACCTACTCCAGTATTCTTGCCTGGAGAATCCCATGGACAGAGGGGCCTGGTGGACTGCAGTCCGCAGGGTCATAAAGAGCCGGAGAGGACTGTAGCGACTTAGCATGCAAGCATGCAGAAAACGTAAAATGCAGTCGGTCACACCCCTCAGGTGTTCAGTAGCCTCTGCAGGTGGAGCCCACAGTACGGGACAGGACCCTGGATCCTACACACGTTTACCACGGGACACATCTAGTGAGAAGGGAGGAGCCTGGGCTGGGGCCTGCACTGCTCTTACCTTTCAGCAGCTGTTCCTTGAATCACCTCATGTACAAAAACCCCAGAAGCCACGTCAGGGAATTCTGGATCTTGCCTTTTCATTTCTTGAAGCAGACTAGGAAGAGAGACAAGAGTTTCCCCAGGAGGTTAGGAAGCACAGTGAACTAGCTCTGGCCCACCCCTAGCTCTCAGCGGGGACTCTCTGCTCTGCCCAAGGCTCACACCCAGGGGACAAGGACACCATCTAGCTGGTCACAGGGCCACAGTCATTCTTCCCCTGATTCTCGGTGCCAAAGCCTAGAACCACTGGACGTTATAAAGTGTGGCCCTAGTGTGACTTCCCTGACTGTCCAGTGGTTAAGACTCTGAATTTCCACTGCAAGGGGGACAGGTTCAATCCCTGGTCGGGGAACAAAGATCCCATGTGCCACGTGGTGCAGCCAAAAGGAAAGTAAATTAAAAAAATACAGCCACAAGTGAAAGAGTCCCGTGGAAAGTACAGTGCGTTGGTGCCGGCAGACGCGGTCACCGACTCCATGACAAGTGGTAGGTGATTCATCCACTGCTGACCACATCCTCTACCTTCCCCGTTCAGACTCTCTATCTGTAACTTTTGCTTCTGAAATACAACCCAGACATAGTCAAGCCTGTGCTTACTTCATTGTGAGGGGTAGCATGCGCAGACCCAGATATTTCTTCTGTGAGAGAGCCTTTCCTGGAAAGGAAAATTATAATGTGTTACTGACAACAAGACCTCTCTCCTTTTGGCAGAGCTTAAAAGACCCGGAGTCACAGAATATTCCTTCCAATTATAACTGCCCTCTCAGGCTGTCAGCCAAGACAAACGTGCTTCAGAGAACCTTCGTCATTAGCGCAGGCTCACCGCCCCACCTCCAGCCCCAGGCTTTCCTTTCCACAGCAATTCAATCCGAATATTTCTGGGTACACCTCACGCCAGGCCTTGTGCCTGGCCCCCAGTATTGCTGCCTGGCCCCACTGTGATCGGAGTCGGGTCTAACATGAAACATGACTCTCTCTTCTGCAGTACTCAAAGGAGTGTCTCCACCACAGGTAAGGCCTTTGAGGGCTCCTGAAAAGCACTGGAGGGGAAGAAAAAGGTGAAAAGTGAAAGTGTTAGTTGCTCAGTTCAGTCGCTCAGTCGTGTCCGACTCTTTGTAACCCCATGAATCACAGCACGCCAGGCCTCCCTGTCCATCACCAACACCCAGAGTTCACCCAAACTCATGTCCATAGAATTGGTGATGCCATCCAGCCATCTCATCCTCTGTCGTCCCCTTCTCCTCCTGCCCCCAATCCCTCCCAGCATCAGAGTCTTTTCCAATGAGTCAAGTCTTCGCATGAGGTGGCCAAAGTATTGGAGTTTCAGCTTCAGCATCAGTCCTTCCAATGAACACCCAGGACTGATATCCATTAGGATGGACTGGTTGGATCTCCTTGTAGTCCAAGGGACTCTCAAGAGTCTTCTCCAACACCACAGTTCAAAAGCATCGATTCTTTGGTGCTCAGCTTTCTTCACAGTCCAACTCTCACATCCATACATGACCACTGGAAAAACCATAGTCTTGACTAGGCAGACCTTTGTTGGCAAGGTAACATCTCTGCTTTTGAATATGCTGTCTAGGTTGGTCATAACTTTCCTTCTAAGGAGTAAGCGTCTTTTAATTTTATGGCTGCAATCACCATCTGCAATGATTTTGGAGCCCAAAAAAATAAAGTCAGCCACTGTTTCCACTGTTTCCCCATCTATTTCCCAAGAAGCGATGGGACCAGATGCCATGATCTTTGTTTTCTGAATGTTGCGCTTTGGACGGAGATCTAACCAGTCCATTCTAAAGGAGATCAGTCCTGGGTGTTCTTTGGAAAGAATGATGCTAAAGCTGAAACTCCAGTACTTTGGCCACCTCATGCGAAGAGTTGACTCATTGGAAAAGACTGATGCTAGGAGGGATTGGGGGCAAGAGGAGAAGGGGACCACAGAGGATGAGATGGTGGGATGGCATCACCGACTCGATGGACATGAGTTTGAGTGAACTCCAGGAGTTGGTGATGGACAGGGAGGCCTGGTGTGCTGCGATTCATGGGGTCACAAAGAGCCGGACACGACTGAGTGACTGAACTGAACTGAAGCCAACTTTTTCACTCTCCTCTTTCACTTTCATCAAGAGGCTGTTTAGTTCCACTTTACTTTCTACCATAAGGGTGGTGTCATCTGCATATCTGAGGTTATTGATATTTCTCCCAGCAATCTTGATTCCAGCTTGTGCTTCTTCCAGCCCAGCATTTCTCATGATGAACTCTGCATATAAGTTAAATAAGCAGGGTGACAATACTTGACGCACTCCTTTTCCTATTTGGAACCAGTCTGTTGTTCCATGTCCAGTTCTAACTGTTGCTTCCTGACCTACATATAGGTTTCTCAAGAGCCTTAGTTGCTCAGTCACATCCAGTTCTTGGCAACCCTATGGACTGTAGCCCGCCAGACTCCTCTGTCCATGGAATTCTCCAGGCAAGAATCTTCCCTGACCCAGGGATCAAAGCTGGGTTTCTTGCATTGCAGGCATATTCTTTACTATCTGAGTCACCAGGAAGCCTGGAGGGGAAGAAAAGTCCGAACCAACTCCCCTTACCTTTCAGCTGGCGCTCATGGAATTCGGCCAAGAACTGCCGAATGCGATCCGAGGGAATTGCAAAGGAGATTCCTGCAGTCACCTTCAGTGTGTTTATGCCAATCACATCACCATCCTGCCAAAGGAGGGGACATCGCTCAGCTGCCCAGCTGTGCAGACTGAACAGGCAAAGGAAGGAGAGAGCTTAGGGATGCTTAGGGTGGAGCAGCAGGTGGCATCTTAGAGGACCAGCAGTGTGGCGGGTTACAGAGGGGGCCTACTCCAGTACAGATTCCTGCTGAGGAGTTTGGGGTTTTAATCCTGAGCTCACTTTTTTTTTTCTTGCTCAAATTACATTGATTTTTCAAAGTGAGCCACAGTTTATATTTCAACACAGATATGAGGATAAGGAATATATGCCTTTCCATTCCTTAAATGAGACTAAAAATAAACATGGAAAAGGCAAAAAGCTGTTGACTTTCAGTCACACTTCAATGAAACTATTCAGAAGATTCAGCAAATTGACCTTAGGAACAAAGCTCCCCTAAACATAAATTATGAAGTGGGAAATACTTTTTCTGAATTTCATCATCCCTTAGCTTTTGTTACGTAATGGGCAGGAGAAAAAAAAAAAAAGACTTCCTATCACACTGAAATACAGATTATAATTCAATAGGTCTGGAGTGTGACTTGAAATTCAGCATTTCATCTCCGCTCTAGTAAATTCATTGTCTACTGGAAAAAGCAGGCCCCAAACCACGTGCAATGTTATAAGTAAAAAGTGCTCAGTGATTTCACACCCAAGGCATCCTCCTACAAGCAAATGTAGCATGTAAAGAGGAACCAAAAACGACCCACTCAAAGGGACTCAGAGGCCACGGTCACAGGCTGTGTTTCAGACAGCACTGGCCTCTCACGTTGCCACATGTATTTGAGCAACTGGAAACCCTGGCATTGCCACCAGGGATGTTGATTAAAATTTAAGAATTAAATACATGAGAGAGCAATGTTGTTGATGCCTTTATCGTCTCTACGCAGGTCAATACTAAATTAGCATTTTGGGGTGAGAGTTAGTTCTTCACATGTGGAAGCAGGAGGTCATCAGGGATATACATTCCACAGTACAGTGGTCGTTTGACATAATTTGGGTTTAGTACCCAGGACTTTTGTTAAGTACCCAAGGAAAGCAGAGAACACGTGGAAGAGATGTAAGTAGGTGTGAAGGAAACTCTGGCACCCTCAACTGGATGAGCTCACACACCAGGATGACAAACCCATCGTAGATCTGAAATTTTCCTAACTCTTCACTTACAGTGCAGTAATAGAAAAGCACCAGACCACACGTCTCCACACAGGAGCAACATGGCCATCTGCACCATGAAATGTCAAGTCTCTGAAAGCCAGGAAGAGGTGTGAGGCAACAAATAAAGTGGCTACTTACCAAGTTCACTAGAGGCCCCCCAGAATTCCCGTGCTGAAGACAGAATTGGAAAAAGCCATCAGTACTTTTTTCCTGGTCACATCTACATAGTCCCTAAAGAGGTTTATCAAAAGCAGCCTGCTCTAGTGAGCCCCTGTTCCCGCAGGGCAGGCAAAGGCAAGCTGCATCATCATCAATTCCGAAATCAGTGCAGGTAAAGAACGATAGGGAGAGGGAACTTCCCTGGTGGTCCAGAGGCTAAGACTCTGCACTACCAAGGCAGGAGGGCCCAGTTCCATCCCTCGTCAGGGAACTAGACTCCACATGCCCCAACTAGATCCGAAGGGCCACAACTAAGACTCAGACAGATAGATAAATAAATAAACAAATAAACGAATATCTTAAAATTAAAAAAAAGAACAACAGCAAGGGGACCACCACTTCCTATGGCAGTGGTGACCTCTGTGACAGACCCTAAGAGACCATCCAGTATCGTGGATGCCAGTTATCACATCTCACAGGCTGACCTCTAACAGCATGGCACTCCAGCCCTCCCACGAGGGTAGACCTGATCTCTGGACATCCCTGAAAGGCCGAAGGGAAACAAAGGTACCCTGAAGTGTTCTTCTCACTGCATTGCCAGTGAGATCTTACTGGCCACTGCATCTTACAGGCTGAGGACAGCCACCCCCGTGACTTACATTAATTATGGCATCCGTCTGGATATAATCCATGTCTGAATCCTTCAGCCCAAGCTCTTTGCCCCCTCGCTGGGTGGTGCTGACAATTCCTGCCGTCACTGTGTTCTGCAGTGAAAACGGGCTCCCCAAGGCCACCACGAACTCGCCAGCTCGCAGGTCAGATGACTTTCCCAGCAGCAATACAGGGAGGTCAGTCTGTATGTGGGTGAGGAGGGATGAGATGGATAAATCAAGAATGGACTCAATCAGCGTTTGTGTATAACATATAAATGACACGGGCACTACCATTTTAGCACCCAGAATCTAAGAATCGACCACACACCTCGGTTCTACAACTGCCTGAGGCTTCTTCCTTACACTCCGACTACACCAGACTCTCACTTGTTAAGATGATCAGACGATCTCTAAAATATACAATCACTGCTTGTAGAAATGATAAGTAAACAAAGTGAAGTTAATTGATGAAATATAAACCGATGTTAGCAGTTTACTCAGCCTGAATCCAGCTCACAAGTTTGCAAAGTTAACAAGCCATGAACAGAAAGGAGGTCACCCAAAGCAGTCTTTCTCTTTAACTGTGCACATGAACCTCTTGGGAATCATACGAAGAGGTAGGTTCTCACAGACGTAGCGAATGGACATGTGGACACAGGGTGGGAAGGAGAGGGTGGAACGAATCAGGAGAGCAGCTCTGACACATACACACCGCCATGTGTGAAAGAGAGAGCTAGTGGGAAGCTGTGGCATAGCACTGGGAGCTCAGCTCGGTGCTCTGTGATGACCTAGAGGGGTGAGACGGTGGAGGGAGTGGGAGGGAGGCTCCTGATGGAGGGGATGTACGTACACAAATAGCTGATTGACTTTGCCGCAGGCAAAACTAATACAACTTGTAAAGTTTAAAAATAAAATAAAATTAAAAAAAAAAACTAAAGAGAAAGAAAATAAAAGAGAGCATAGTACCATAGGATTATAGAGGTGAATAAAATAAAAAAAAGAAAAGGCAGGTTCTGATTCAGTCGATCTGAGTTGTCTAAACACTTCTCAGATGATGTCAGTACTGCCGGGATGTGGACCACTTTGCATAGAAGGAACTCAAAGCACATCTTAGCAGCTTGGAATCCACTACAGTCATGTCTGGTGTTCTAAGACAGCAGAGAAATAAGTTTCCCAGAAGCAGGCTCTGTTGGAGAAGGAACTGAAGGAGAAAAAAAGACAGCTGTGTAGTTAATAGAAATTGCTAGGGATGGACAGATGGGCATGGGAAAAAATTAAAAAAAAGGAGTGACGAACAGAAAGAAAGAGAACAGGGGTGGGAGACGAAGGAAACATATAGCAAGAAGAAAAGATGTGTGATCGGGTGGGGAAGAAAAGACCAGCAAGTTGATGAAAATCCCCAAATACGCAGACTCACATTTGGCTCAATCTTGATCAGGGCAAGATCCAGTTTATGGTCAACGTCCTTGACGGTGGCTTCATACTGGACCCCACTCTGCAGCTCCACCTGGATCCGCTGCTGGTTAGTGAGGACGTGGGCGTTGGTAACAATGAGCCCATCCTCAGACACTATGAACCCAGAGGCACTGGACACAGGAACATCCTCACTGCCGAGAGGTGACCTGTCTCAGCAAGACAATAGCATAAGCCAAGGGCAGGCAAATCAGGGCATCCGCTGTAATCTGGAAGCATGAGAAACCTGGCGTTTATCAAACATTCTCTCACTCTAGCTTCCTCAGACATTGTACTTCTCCCTGTTTCCATTCTCTCCACGTTAACCGGACTCTGTGTGTTCAGTGCCCTGGCCATCCCTTAGGAACAGGACTGAGAGCTGATTCCAATTCTCCTTTTCCAGGAATGCCCCCGTCTTGCTGCTCAAAGTAGCTGTCCTCTGCTTCAAAGAGGACTAACCTAATCGTGGAGAAGGAAATGACAACCCACTCCAATATTCTTGCCTGAGAAATCCCACAGGCAGAGGAGCCCGGCATGGGGTCGCAAAAGAGTCAGACACGACTCAGCGACTAAACCCAATCCTGGGGGCAAAAGTGGATCTAGTGCCACTTTATCCAGCACCCAAGAAAGGAGGGAGCCAGAGAAGTCTGGTCCCTGCCTATTTTCCACTCCGAACTGGCCTAGAACTGACATATGACAAGTTTCTCTTGCCCTCTGGGTCTGGGATTCCTTTCATGCAGAAGATGCCAGGCAAGATCACCATCGAGAAGCCTCCTGGCTCTTGCATTTGACCTCGAATTTGTCTGAGGGAGAGAAATAGCTCAGGTTTGCAAGTAGGAATCCTTATGACTAGGGCTTTTTGGCGAAACGACCAACAGATTATACAAGGTCTTTGAGCCCCTTGATTTTCTCAGGGCGGTTTTTAAGACTGAGTGATGCTGGGAGAACTAACTGATGCTGGAAGGGCGGATGCGGTGGGAGTGGGGGCGGGGAGGGGGGGGCGGATGGAGCAGAGAGGCTCTCAGGAAACTTAGCCCAGGATTCTAGCTTCCTCCTCAGACCCCTTTTACCTGCGGAACAGCTGTAAATGGACCACGGACGGGGCCACCTTCTCCACCACTGAGGCGATGAAGTTGAACTTGTTCCTGAGCCAGCCTGCACTTCCGGTCCCTGCGAAGAGATGCTTTATTCTTGGGGCAGGGGTTGGAGGAGTAGGACCCTGGCTGCCTGGCCGCATGGAGTATCACCTCTTAAATCTCCCGTCCTCTCTCCCGTTTCCCTCCCTTTCCTCTCTACCGTCTCCCCCATGAGGATACACCTTGAGGAGACCAGACCTGTCATCCTGATTGGGAAATTACTTAAAAGGGAAGACGGTGGTCAACAGCTATGGGGAGGAAATTGGGGAGCAACCACATGGGAGCCGGTAAGCAGACACCAAACTTCAGGAGCATGCGTGCTCAGTCGTGTCCGACTCTTTGCTACCCCATTGGCTGTAGCCCACCAGGCCTCCTCTGTCCATGGGATTCTCCAGACAAGAACACTGGAGTGGGTTGCCATGCCCTCCTCCAGGGGATCTTCCCCACCCAGGGATCGAACCCTCATCTCTTGCGTCTCCTGCATTGGCAGGAGAATTCTTTACCCCTGAGCCGCCACACTTAAGGAGGGAATAAAATCGGGAGCTCGGAGGCACTGACTCCCTTTGGCAAAGCAGCCGGGAGGAGCCGGCTGCAAACCCCGCGACGGGAACTCACTGGTTAAAGAAGCGAGAAGGGGGCGCCGAGAGCGCGCCCGCGGCTCACCTGGGTCCCCACAGTCCCCCTTCTGCACCGGCACTGCCGGGAGCGCACCACGGAGGCGCGCGGCGCGGTTCTCGGCGCGGAGCGCGCACAGGCTGCGGTAGGTCCGCCCGTCGCTGCCGCACACTGTCGCCCCCGCCGCCGGGCAGCCGCAGGTGCCCAGCGGGCGGCCGCCGAGGAGCCGGGGCGCGCGCGGCGCGAGGCACTGCAGTCCCGGGGCGCACGGCCGGCCCAGCGGCCCGCCGCAAGCCTCGCCCTCGGCCGCGGCGCAGACCCGGCAGCACCCGCAGCGGTCGAGCACCGGCGCGGTCCCCACCGAGCACCGGGGCAGCGGGGGGCAGCGCGTGGGTTCGCAGGCCGCTGGGCAGCGCGGCACGGGCCAGGCCCGTCCGGCCTGGACCCCGCGCCCACTTGGCGCGGGCAGCAGCAGCCACAGCAGAACGAAGGGTCCGAGCCCGGCAGGCCGCTGCAGGGGTCTGGTCATCCTACTCGCCTCCCACCTTCCCTCTGGACCCTCTCAGATGAGCAGCAGTCTCCGGACTGGAGTGCTGCCTTCGCCAGCCCCTGACTTTAAGGGGCAGAGCCTGGCAGCCCTTTCCACACACGCCCTGTAACCCCCCTTTCAACCCATCCCGTCCAGTCCCAGGAGATGGAGACATGTCCTCGGCCCTTCCCCGACGCCCCCCCCTCCCCCGCCCTCCCAGGGACCCACCTCATGAAACCAGTAACACCCAGAACGGGGTTAGACTGACAAGACACATCACCCACCCACTGACAGACGGTCAGCGTTAGGAAAACATGCACCATATTTCAGTATTTCACGTGGTTTTATTACAAAACAAGCAACAAAACAGTTTTAGAAAATTATTTTTGCTACATACCAATTAGGAGATCACATAAAATGAGAAGCTTAAGAGTTTCCATGCACTCAGCTCAGCCTGCAAGTCAGTGCATTTCAGCTGAAACAGACTGGTTCAAAACACAGGATCATACCACACCTTCTGGAACAGCAGGTAAGGGGTCAAACAGTATGGTTTTTGGCCAAATATTCGCTTTATTCAAACTCTACCAGGCATGAGTGACTGTAATTCACTACTGCAGGCAATAACACAGAGAGAAAAAGGAAGTAAGGGAAAAGAAAGCGATGGCTGGTAGAAACTATTTCTGACATGTTGGAAGCTCATAAACAAAGCTAATTTGGGAAACTCAATTTCCAAAACGCTAGTTACTACCTCCTTATGTCTATCTGGTTAACAGTGAAAACAAACATATCAAATCTCACAGTTCAGCTACTGAATCTGCCACTTATGTATTGGATCCTTTTAGTCCATACAGACCACAATTACATTGTGGGGGAGGGGAGGTAAGAAAAACCAAAACACTACCTTCTGCTTCAAGTGAACTACGAAGTTGGACTCTCTGGGAGCCCAGCATTCTATTCAGAAACCAATGTGTGCCTCTTCTGTTTTCACGACATCTTAGTAAGACTGTCATCTCACAGAATGCAAAAGGCCATTCTAAGTTCACCAGCCATCAGCTGACTCTGAGCTAGCAAATCCTTAACTTTCAAAAACCTGAAACTGTTAGACACAGTGGGTGAAGACCACATCTAAAATCTTATGAAAAACAGCAACTCAGAAAATGCTTTTATCCCATACACACACAAAAATGCAGTACCTTTTTTGGTTCCTTTTTTTAAAGAAACAAGACTTATTCCAGAGCCTTTATGCACTTAACTACTAACCGATCCTGCCCTGTTTTTCCCGTTTGGTTCCACTTTTCACATTTCAAACCAAACACTTTGGTCGTATATGCACCATCTTTGGCTCACACGTGTAGTGACGTTAAAAGGTATGATGTGAAATTAACCAGAGGCTAAGAAACAATGGACACAAAAGGAATTCTGAAATGAGATTTGGCAAGGAGCATGCCTCTAGGCTTCACTGAAGATAATTATATTTATCTGGTATTGGAGCTACATTAACAACATTCTAACTTGGAATTCCCAAGTATCTGCCAACTAGAATCCTTGTTTTCCCTCTATCATGGTAATACAATCTGGATTTATAAGTATGTTTAATTTAATACATTCTCAAAACAGCTCTTACTAAGAAACAGATCAGCTTACTGTAACGGCCAATTAATTTAGCTGTAGTAATCTAGCAGAGAGCTTACTGAAAAGAGAGGAGGAAATCGGTAGATTTTCACATCTGACACATCAAGAGATGACATCTTTCCATGAGTCAGGGAATGTATAAGAGATCTCAAAAGTTCCTAATTTATTTTTATAGTTCCATATCTCTGTGCACTTTCTTTGACCTAGCCAAAGAATTTTCTTGTGGGAACTTTGAAGATGAAACCTGAGACAAAGAACTTGAAGAATTGGGAATGGCTTCTTGAAATCAGGTGACTTGAAATATGTTGTCACCTGATTACTCATAAATAAATAAGCCCCAAACAAGGGGTTTTTAAGACAAAAGTATACAAGAGGCTGCAGAATAAAGAGAAAGAGAGTGAAATTCAGGGTAGATTTCCTTTTTCAAACCAGGACCAGTGAGCCAAACAATTTAAGTGAAGCTTATCTCTAAAGTAGGTTCAGTCAAGAAAAGTTCACAACCTGACAAGGAAACTACCCTGCCTGAAAGAAACAGATTTCCCTCAAGCCACTAAGGATTTTCTGACTACATGTTTTTTGCTGCAGTTGGATGTGAACATCGAGGGGAAGGGACTGACTTAGGTAAAAATGCTTCTCTTAGTCTCCTGCTATACTTGTTAACTTTTAATTTAAAGACAAAAATTAACTGATCTAGCTGATACAAAGTTATAGACAGAAATGAGTCAAATTCCCTCCCTTTAGGGAACCCTGGTAGCAGTTCACCACATAAGCTGGACAGACAGATTCCTCCAGGAACCTGGAAATAGCATCTCTTGACAAATGGAAGAAGGTACATCCTAAAATACAGGATGGGAAATACAATCTATGCTCTTCTACCTGGGAAATCTCTAGCCAGCAATGCAGAGCCTCTAAATCAATGTTTCTATGCACAGTTTCTATTTTTGTTAAAAATATAAATATCTCTCAAGGCTATCTTTGTTATCTCCTCGGTGTTAAGCACACAGAACCTCATCAGATGATGAGGTGTCATCATGCAAGTACAGACACAAGGCATCATCCAAAAGGCAACACAAAGAACAGAAAGAAATCTAATCTGCCAGGTATACATGTACAGCACTGAAAACTAGACTAGTATCAGCCCATGAAAGAAGAGTTGAGAGGCCAGGACCCGAGATAATCTGTCTTTGCTAAAAGAGACTTTTTCCTCTGTAGGGAAAACATGAATCAAAGCATTTTAGCTGGGTGAACTAAATTCCATCTCTTCCTGGCATCTGCTTTACAGCAACTCTCAAACTCTAAGATAGAGATCTGATGGATCACACAAGTGAATTACCATACACTCATCAACCATCCACGCATTTCAGTTAACACCATGTCAAGGGCAATATCTGTTTTGTTCTCAACACTGAACACTGATAAGCCCATCCTAAGGGTCTGACACAGAAATGGGGCGGGCAGGTCTGTCTCTCATGGCGACAGTATTCGGGGTCAAAGAACATCTCAAAGAGAAAAGAGTAATTCTCAAAATTGGCTGATGCACTAGGGTTGAATTATTCCCCCATATCTTCAAAAGGCCCCTATTTCTTCCCTTATGGCAGTCCCCTGGAGTGGGGGAATCTCCCTGGTTGACATTTGGGGCCTCCCACAAGCCCCCAGATTTTAAGACTGTCCCTTAGAAAGTATCCTGACCAAGCTGGAGCCTGGGTCCCCCACCCCCCTAACCACCACCACCCCCTCTACCCTTTCAGTTGGGTTAGTTACCACTCTCCCACTTCACAGTCAAACTTCCGCCAATGTATAAGAACAAGATAAGACCAGATGACTGGCCTCAAGGTTCTGTGCCTGGCCTGAAAACAAAGGGAAGAAGCTAAGACAAAGACAAGGAACTAAAAATTGGTTAGGAATGAAACTGGACTTCCAACCTCCTCTCACCAGGTGGACTGTGGAAGAGTCGAGCAAGAGGCACACTGAGCAAGCCTAGAGGTCTAACCTAGTGACCTTCCTAAATGAAAAACACTGCATTCATTTTCTTTAAAAAGTCAGCTGGATTCCCACTCCACAGAGATGCAAGTGCCAGGAAGGTCTCGGATTGTCCTGCATCAGATGGAGACACTGAGTCACGGCCCCTTAACTGAGCCCACCCCCTCCCTGCCAGGCACCGCGCCTCATCACACATCAGAGGTCCGTATATTTTCGTCATCGAGGTTGAACACAAATGGCTTCTCCTTGGGGTGCTGGGGTTCTGATCGGTGTCTTATCCGGGAGCTGGGCAGCACCGCAGACGTACTGCTCTCCCCAAGTCGAGGCGTGAACAAAGAGTCCTCAGCAGTCTCTTCAGTGGGAAGCAGCTTTTCCCCGGCCTGGGGGACGGGTGTCCAGGGCTGCCAGGAGGAGGCCAGGGAGGGGGCTTTGCAGAGGGTCTTTCTCTCCTCCCCAGGTGCCCGCCCTCTGCACAAGATAGAGTTGGGCCCCCCTGAGAGGCTGGAGCTTCCGGGGCGGGTCAAAGAAATGGACCGAGAAAAGGACATCTCCTGTGGAAAATAAAAGAGGGAGGGGGAAAAAAAGAAAAGTAAAAGGTTTCCTGACAATATTCGTCCCAAAGGCCCAGGAAGAGGCCCTCCGCCCAGGATCACCTCCTCACAGGCCCAGAGATACACGTCCACAGAGATCAACTATGTCCAGCGGCAGCATTCACTCCGCAGGTGTCAAGGACTGCCTGGCAGGGAGATGTGTAGGACACATCAGAAGCCCTGGTTCTCTATCCAACTCTACCTCACCTCCTCCAACGACTGAACAGAAATAAAAATTTGTACCCAGATCAGTGGAAAGAGAAAAACAAACAAGACAGCTTGGAGCTTCTGCTGCATCTGGGCTCCGGGCTGCTTGCCTACATCACCAGAACCTGCCCACTCGGGACAACTCATCGCAAGGCTGACAGTGACTGTGAGCAGGAAGGAAGTGACTTACCCTGGGGTGGCACTTGAGGGCCTGGACAGCTGCCCCGATCTCCTTAATCCAGCTGTGCATGTCTTCCGGACTGTCCGCCTGCAAAACACCCAAGGCACTTACAGAGCCACGAACGCACTGTGACTTCAGCTTTCACATCTGAAACTCAATTCAAAGTTCAGAAAACCACACCATTGGAACGGGAGGGGATCTCAGAGATCATCCAAGTGGCTTTCAGACCTCTGAGGATATTTGTTTTCCCCCAGCAAAGTTGTCTCTGTCACCTTATCAATAAAGTGGACAGTGGTCATGAGAGAGGGAGAGCTTAGAGGTGAAGTCCCTCACCCCCTGTTGAACAAGATCGGCCTGGCCCTACCTCCTGTTATACAGAAAAGTCAAATGAGGTTCAGAAAACCAGAGCCCAGAGTTTAGGGCTGGTTTTGATTCCACTCCCCAGATACCCAAAGCAGTCATCTTTCTGTTTTACTATAGCTATCCGAACAAATAATCCCACTTCCAGCTCCAGTCCCACTGAAACCAAATCCTCTGCAAAATCTCCCAGAGAGGCAGCTTCTCTAGGAACAGGGCCTCTCTCAAAATACAAACGATCTGGGTCTGTCCGGAGTCCCACCTAGGCCTCCACAGTTGCTAGACTTGCAGCACTCGGCTCACCAATGCGTACCGCACTGCTGAGCCCTTGGAAAGTTCTTGCCCTGGGAATCCCCTGGTGGTCCAGTGGTTAGGACTCCGTACTTCCACTGCTGAGGGTGAGGGTTCAATCCCTGGTTGGGGAATTGAGATCCTGCAAAATGCTCAGTGTAGCCCAAAGACTCCCCCAGAGAAATACAGAGCAACGCCAGAAGGGGGCAGCAGCGGCTCTGTGAAGAAAGGAGAATCCACAGCAGGTTGGAGCCCCAGGAATTCTGAGTGCCTTCCAGCGTTACCAGGTCGGGCTCAAGTGATCCTGGCAAACGTTTACTGAGGCCTTACCCAGTGTGGCACGTGGCATCAGGTATCGGGCACAGGGTTGGGACCAAGACTGAAGGCCTGACATCCAGAAACTCACATTTGTTCCCCTCTCTTTGTCTCCCTGCTCTTTCCTCGGGTAGAGTCACCCCAAATTACCAGCATGCACTTGCGTGCCTGGGCACACGTGAGTGCAATCACAGGCTGGCCCTGCAAAAGTTTCCACATACACCCCTCATTCTCCCCACCCCTAAAATGTTTCTTTCTCTTTGCATTACACACCAAGGTAATACACAACTGATTTTTTTAAAACCCTCAAACTTGTCCGCCTACCCCTTCCTGTCACGCCAAACCAACCCTCCCTGGTTAGATGTGTGCAGGACACTTACAAGGGGAGCAGTTTCACACCCCAGCGCGCTGGGCCAAAGAGAGGCAGCAAGGGCGCCCCAGTGGAAGGACGTTCTCACGCAGATCTACCTGCTCCCTCTTTCCCTGGGACTTTTCCCAGTTACTGGACAACCAGAAAAAGAAACCCATCCTGAGTCCAAAAAGAGAACCAGGACACAGTCTCCAAGATTCTTCCAGAAGGCATTTTATGTACAGCAGGGCTAGCTGACTTGTTCCACAGGTAGAACTACTAGGAAAAATTAGATGAACTCATTGAGCCAAAGCAGTTTGAAAGTGCCTGGTACACAGAAAGGGCTTCATATTAGTTACCACTGTTGTTATTATTATTATATGAGGGACTCAAATGAAGCCTTAAATTCCAATATTATAAATATATTTCGTGGCTTTCTCCCCTACAACTTTTTTTTTCATTTTCTTCATATTCAAACTGCATATAATTCTAAAGGGATCAAACTGTTGGGATCAAATAAGATAACACACTTTTTCTTAATATACTTATTTATCAACTCCATAAAATGGTTTACAGATGGGAAGCTGACCAGGTCTTCACTGCCTACCTGTTTTCTGTGGTATTCTTTTCAGCCTTCCTAAGGATTTCTGTACATATTTCTATATGTCTTGAAGTCTCTCTCAGATTCCTTGGGTTGTTTGAAAAGATATTGATCATTATTTCTATTATAAATAATGTTATTCATAAATGTTCCTCTCTATGTCTATAGTTTGTTTGGACATTTAAAGTAAAATTGTCTTATATTTCAACTTGCCTTTGAGATATTGCTTTTCTCTGGATAAACATTATTCTAGTGCTTAAAATATTTTTCAAATAGAAAGGCAGATATTGATCCCACCTGAGAAGAAATAGAATATTATGTTATTGAGCTCACAGTTAAAATCTCTATTAGTAGTTTTAAGAACTGGACTCCACGGGCGACAGAAATTCAGTGAAACCTCCAAAACTGTATGTGAAGATTACAGTATATGCGTATAATCTATCTTTTATGAAAAGCCTGTGCTTAGCTTTCATCAGAAACTCAAAAATATCTTAAAACCACATCACAAAGGCAGTTTCATGAACCAGAGGTAAAAACCAGAGCTGAAATCCACCCACCCCATGGTGAATTACTGAGACTGAAAAAAAAGGCTGAAAACTCAGTAGAACAGGAAGGGAAGTGCCAAGCTTATACCTTCATCTCTTACGGGTCTGCTTAAGTGTGTGCTACACTTCTGGTGCTTGGTTCAAAAGAAAAAGTAGGGTTTCTGTCCTTGAGGGCAGTTTTTGAGGCGAGAGGAACAAAGGGTATTAAATGAATCACTGCAGACTGTGGTTTTTATTGCAGTCTGATGAGCTTTGATTGAGGATCTGCTGTCAGCATCACAACAGATGCAATGGTTTTAAGCACTGAATTCTAACAGGTCATCAATAAAAGGCTTCTAGAACCTCCTTTGGTGGGCCAGTGGTTTCCACTGCAGGGGGCACAGGTTTAATCCCCTGGTCAGGGACCTAAGATCCTCATGCCACAGTCAAAAATAAAAAATAAGAGACTTCCAATATATATTACTGGTTACTTCTGTTGCAACTGCCCAGAATTTTTAGGCAGCCCCTTCTTAATTCTATTCCCAACCTCTGCAGCCCTCCTTTCCAACAACTAATAACCCCTACCCTCTCTCCAGGAGCAAATCCCACCTTCAGATACAGCCCTGCCACGTATGATCCATTCAAAGGGCAAAACTGGCCACAGTCATCTGAAAGAGAGATTAAAATATCCCCTTTTTCCAAATACATGTCTCTGCGGGGCCAGATTTTCTTCATACTCTTCCATCAAAACAACATATGGCCACAGACTGAATGCAGAAGCAGATCTGAGAACCCTGCTGTCTTCCAATAAGCCAGCCATTAAAGAGATTTGCAAAAATACAAAAAAAAAAAAAAAAAGATGCTACTCCTGTTGCTTCTCTGTTTTAGAAACAGAGTTATTTTTCATGAAATGTTACTTGTGATAACACAAATGAGTTTACGGTGGTTGTCTTTAAATGAATAAATACATATTCTTAAAGAGTTTTAATCTCTACTCTTCTCCAACTTTCTGAGTCTGCTGCTATACCCAGATTTGCCCAGTCCCTCATTTATTTATTCAGGGCCATGTGAGGGTTCTTTTACCCTAGAAATGTGACAGCAGATGGAAAAGGAGGACAGAAGTCATGATAAGGTTCTGGTTAATGTGCAGACACTCTTGCCAACGATGCAGTGTCTTCTAAACACTTTTTGGTTGAGTTCATGTTTCCCAAGCACTATCTCCACCCAAAGCTCTGTCCTAGATCTCATCTGGCATCATCGTTCACCTGGCATATGTTTACTTAGCACCACCACCATGTCAGGCACCATCCATCTGGGGCTGTCCTAACAGGTCACCTTGGACATCTTGCAGGAACCACAACCACCTGAGCAAGCTTCCCTTTGCCCTCGACAGCCCCTCCTTCCGTGTGTCCGTCCTCCGCGGTGACGGCTGCCATCAGTCGCCCTGAGGCTCCAGCCTCAGGGTCTTCACCTCCCGTCTCTCCCTTCATCCCACATCCAATCAACTTTAAAGTCCTGGAAAGGACTCTTCAAATTTTTCCACTCTTCTTCACCCATCCGATATCAGGCTTCCTTATCCCGCACTGAAACCATGACAATAGCCTCCCAACTGCTCTGCTGGCTCCTGTCTCACCCTTTTCTTATCTGTCTCCTACACTGCCAAGCCACTATACCACACCAACCAGGACATTCATTGCCAGGGTCCAGGGTCCTGTTGAAGTGGCCAGGATCAAGGACTATCATCTCCCCTTTACAGATGAGGAGAACAAGGCTCTGAAACTTACACCATTGTGCAAATGGGATTTTTAAGAGGCAGATCTGACTGGGTCACTGCCCCAGCTTAACCTCCAAGGGCCTAACCTCCAGGATAAAATACAGCTTTTTAACAAGGACCCTCTATATCAGCTTTCCAGCACCTGAGCCTCTTTCACCTCTAGGCTTTTTTTTTTCACATGCTGCTTGCTGTTCCCTCTCCCTGGGCCAATACTTTGGCCACCTGATGCGAACAGCCAACTCATTAGAAAAGACTCTGATGCTGGGAAAGATTGAGGGCAGGAGGAGAAGGGGATGACAGAGGATAAGATGATTAGATACCTTCACCGACTCAATGGACATGGAACTCGAGCAGACTCCAGGAGATAGTGGAGGACAGGGAAGCCTGGCATGCTGCAGTCCATGGGGTCACAGAGAGTCAGACATGACAGCAACTGAACAACTCTCTGGGCCACTTTTCCTCCATCTTCCTTCAGGAACTTCCCTTAATTCCCTGAGACTAGGGGAGGTACCCTTCTTAGGAGTTCCCATAGCAACCACTACTTACTCTAAAGGCAGCCCTTCTCACACTTTCTTCCCACCCCCACTGCCCACCCCCCCGCCACCACCTCCATGAGTGAGGTTGCTTAATTAACACACATAGGTTCTTTGGTCATATTCTGCATGCCATACTGGGATCATCCAACCATCTAAATTATTTTTTTAATTTGCATATATTAAAAGTTAATACTCTGCTGTAAAATTCGATTTCACACATCTGCCACTACAGTATCACACAGAACTATTGCCTGCGTGCTAAGTCGCTTCAGTCACAGCCAACTCTTTGTGACCCCTATGGACTGTAGCCTGCCAAGCTCCTCTGTCCATGGGGATTCTCCAGGCAAGAATACTGGAGTGGGTTTCCATGCCCTCCTCCAGGGATCTTCCTGACCCAGGGATCGAACCCCTGTCTCTCATGTCTCTTTCATTGGCAGACGGGTGTTCTTTACCACTAGCACCACCCGGGAATAGTTACACTGCCCTAAGAGGTCACCTGTGTTCACCTCCCCAGCACGCCGACCCCCACCTCATCACACTGTTCTAATTGCTGGTTTTCTTGACTGTCTCCCTCTCTGGTTCAGGATCTGCTCTGTTGAATGTTGGGTCCCCAGGTCGAGGCAACGCTCTGCACTCTGAGAAGAACCTACAGATATCTGTCAAATCCAGGAACTGGAAGTTCTTGTTGTACCTACAGCTCAGACTTTGGCCCCGAACAGCACGGAGGCTGCTTGAAGGCCCCAGCACTTTCCAGGGCTCTTCCCGGGTGTTCATCTGAATGAATGGAACCCACAGATGCCTCCGGCTGTCAGCAGGTCTGCTGGGCTCAGCCAGGGGGACCCGTTCGGAGGGCGCAGCTGCTCACGAAATGGCTGAGAGGCGACCTCGTAAAAGGGAGGGCATTTAGTGGGGAGCATGCAGGAAGCCCTAAGAAACGCTGTGCGGGGAGGCCCCAAATTTCAACCAACACACCCCACAGCAGCCTTGGCACTAGAAAGGCAGCATCATCGCAAGGCGGGGGAGTCAGGGGACATGCCGTCTGTGGACTGACCGCTAGGCGGGCCGGGGTGGGGACTAGGGCTTGAAAGTCTAGGCCGTGCTAGAGGCTGGAAATCTGCCTTTCCAGCTCCCATGATCTGAGGAGGAGCTGGGAGAACTCCAAAGCCGTGGGTGGAGGGGAGACGCTTCTGAGAGCTGAACGGCGGCGCCCACACAGTGGCTTTCTCTGTGCAGCTGGCTATGCACCTGGTCCCCGCACAGGGCCCTCTGTGCTTTGGTCCTTCCGCACGCAGCGCCGTCCACACAGCCGGGGCTTATAAATACCCTCCAAGGGAGAAGTGAAACCACTGACCAGTTCTCCTTTTCTCTGCTTAGCTGGCGCCTGGGAGCCGAGAGCAGCTGGTACAAGCTCACAGTCCCCAGTGAGATGGCTCGGGCCACTCTTATTATTTTATGGTTGGGAAGCTTGGGGCAAACATCCTGTTTAGAATGAAATGGGACCCGGACTGACTGACTACCAGGGGCCTAAATTTACCGCCGAGAAACTTCGAACAAAATAAAAGAGAAAGCAAAGGGAAAGGTAGGCCTGCAAGTACACGCTCCACAGAGAAGGAAAGTCCCCGACTTCTTGGGATGGGGGAGGAGCTTTTTACCTGCACGTAGAAGGTCCTGGAGCTGGTTATTATTTCAAACAGGTTGTCCCTCATCAGCAGATCGCTAGACAGAGAGAGGGAAAGACGTTATCAGGTATGCTGGTCACCCACCAGGGACCTGATTCAAGCTAAGACGGGTACCTGTGCCGCCTACCGTAAAAAGGGGGTTCACAGGCCCTTCCTCCTGCAGCCCCTGCCTCAGAAAGCATTGCCCTGTTTCCTTCAGCTTCACTCCCTGGAGGATCTCCAGTGGTTTAACCATCCCCATGGACACCCCCTCCCCAATACACACCACCATCAGTTCGCACAAGACACAGCTCCTTTGCTTCTAAGACCTCCTGCTTCATATGCACCACACCCCGACACGGCCTACAGTTGTGTTTCTTTAGTGGCCAAGATGTATCAAGTGTTTTGTGAGAGGTACCGTTTTGAGAGGTTTTATTTTAGGGTCAAGTAATGAAAGTCTTACTAGATATAAACACACCCATGTAAATACACAAGCTGTTAATATCCATTATATCTACATTAAATATATATATTATATACATATGTTTATTTGTATGTATTATAGAGAGATAACAGACATACAACAGTATATTCATGAAAAAAAAACAGTAAATTTGTTTCCGGTGTACAACATGATTCAATATTTGGATATAATGCAAATGATCACGGAGAAGGCAATGGCACCCCACTCCAGTACTCTTGCCTGGAAAATCCCATGGACAGAGGGGCCTGGTGGGCTGCTGTCTTTGGGGTCGCACAGAGTTGGATGCGACTGAAGCGACTTAGCAGCAGCAGCAAATGATCACTGTCTAGGCAACACTCACCACGCTACATAGTTACAATTTGTTTTCTTGTGATAAGATGATAACTTTTAATATCAACTCTTTTAGCAACTTTCAAATACAGTGCCCTTAACCACAGTCACCATGCTATACACTCCATCCCCAGGACTTATTTATTTTATAACTGGAGGTTTGTACCACTCAACTCCCTCCACCCATTTTGGTTACCCCCAACCATCCACCTCTGTTAACCCCCAATCTGTTATTTGTGCTTTTTAAAAAACCTTTTGGCTGAGCCATATGGCATGTGGGACCTTAGTTCCCCAACCAGGATCAAACTCATGCCCCCTGCATTGGTGGTGCAGAGTCTTAACCACTGAACCACATGGAAATCCCTGTCTTTGTGTTTTGAGATGCGCTATTTCATCCAATCTTCACCACCATTCAATGAGGCAGTAAGACTTTCCCCACTGGGGAAACCCGGGCTCAAAGAGGTTCTGTGACTGGTCCACGGCACCGAAGTAAGTAAACGGTAGAGTCAGGATATGAATCTGGGTCTGATTCCAGAGTCTACACTCTTAATTACTCCACCACCAGGCCTCTCCTAAGGGACCCAAATCTCTCATTTCCAAAGCCTTTCTCCATCCGCACAGCAACCATATTCACGTCACCAAATCCCTGCTCTCAGAAGGGGGCTAGATGCGAAAGAGGAGAAAGGGAAGGAGAGTGTGGACCATTTAAAGATGCTTCAAACTGGGGGTGAGGTTTGTAAGAGGGCTCTGACTTCTGCAAGGAAGAAGGCTAGAAGTAGTTGATGCTTAGCCACAAGCCTCCAAATGGCCGAAATGATTTCCAGGGTGAAACGCCTGCCTGGTGTGTCCAGTCTCTGGGGGAACATACAGGAGCAGGAGATCTACCTCCTTCCCTATAAAAGAACATTAAAAAGCAAAACTATAGAGTCAAACACTGAAGTGTGTGTTACATGCCAAGAGTTAGAATGATTCCAAGAAAGGACTAACTGCAGGTGGACATCCCTGGCGGTCCAGCGGTTAAGACTGCACTTCCTGTACAGGGAATATGGATTCCATCCCTGGTCCGGGAGCTAAGATCCCACATGCCGAGCGGCACGGCCAAAATTTTTTTTTTAATGTAAGAAAGAAAAGACAGGACTGATCACAGACAGGGCTGGCTTTAGGAATCAGGGCCTCGAAGGAAATGGCAGATGTGTGGCCAGTGACAGGGGCATGTGGGCAAAAGAGAAGCATGAGATTAAAGACCCCCAGGAGAGGGGACAGCTATGGGGTGGGGGTGGGGGGGTCAGATAGACTTAGGGCCTGATCCTGACTCCACTGGGAAATGGTATTTCAGGCATATGTCTAAAACTTTGTGAGCCTTTGCACTCCAGCTGTACAATGGAAATCAGAAGCCCGTCTCTAGCAAGCTTATCACTACAAAGATCAGTTGTAAGTTATACGCGGCATCTGGTGCAACGAGAAAGTCACACGGTGCTCATCTGAAATGCATGTCATTAGCTATTGTAGTCCCTTTCTGAGTATCTGAGAGGAGATGGCACTTCCTTCTGGCTAAAGTGGTTTAACCTTTCAAACTATTCATGCACGTACATACAGTCATGTAATCAACTGCTGGGGAGGAAAAAGCAAAACTGGGAGGAAATCCCCACCCTTTTTGCATCCATTTCTCATTTCTCAGGCTGTATGAAGCCTTTTGTGCTCAGTTGCTTCAGTCGTGTCCGACTCTTTGCAACCCCATGGACTGTAGCCCACCAGGCTCCTCTGTCCATGGGATTCTCCAGGCAAGTATACTGGAGTGGGTTGCCATTTCCTTCTCCTATGAAGCCTTTTAATTCAATTCAATTCAACAAACATTAACTGACTATCCAGGTGCCCAGAACCCCCTTGACTGGGCTGGGGAGAAGCCTAGTCTCACAGGCCTGGAACCTGCAGAGTCTGGGAGCTTCCTTCCCCGGGGATCTGCCTGTCTCTCAGTTCTCTTTCCCACAGTTCAGTCTGACTCTGCCGGTCAGCGTCTCAGGTGAAGTGTGAAGCGCTCTCAGGACCCAACATTATCTGGGTTCTCTAAGCCACCCGAGCCCGCCTGTTGACCTGCATAGGCCTCCGGGGTCAGGAACAAGTCCCATCTCTCCTCCACCCACGGTCAGCTCCGGAGCCACACTTCTGGAACTTCCATCTGTAGCTGCTCTCACAAATGATAATCTGTCGGTGGGAACTTTCCTTATCTTCTAAACTCTGCAACTGCTGTTTGCAAGGCTCACGACAGTCCCCACTTCCGTGGGCCACAGCTCACCTCGCTTTCATGCAAGACCCTCCCACGCCTTCATGTGAGAACAGTCAGCCTGCCGTCAACAGCTCCCCTGGTGACCCTGGCTCTGCACGCACAGTCCGTGGGAGGGAGATACAGCGAACTGCCCCTGCAGACTGCTGACGGAGGGCCGAGCGAGGACCGCCAGGAGCCCAGGTGCCCCTGGGTCTCTAAAGCTTGGCTCCAAGAGCACCGGTATGGGTGCCGGATATGGGAGAGCCACTGAATGGGCCCCAGGTCCGAAATTCGTCCTGCCCTCCGTGGCCCTGGAAAGGTAACCATTTCCTGGAGGAAAGAGGAACAGCTTAAAAAATACTTCTTCTTCCTGCCCGACAGCATTGCCGTGAATCAGCCCTATGTTACGAAGACAACAGGGGACCTCCCTGATGGCTCCGTGGTAAAGAATCCACCTGCCAATGTAGGAGACAACCCCTGATCTGGAAAGATCCCACATGCCATGGAGCAACTAAGCCGTAACGATTGAGCCTGTGCTCTGGAGCCCAGGAACCAGAACTACTGAGCCCACGAGCCTAATTACTGAAGCCTGCATGTGCTACAGCCTGTGCGCCACAACAACAGAAGCCACCAGAATGAAAAGCCTGTGTGTGCACCACAACTACAGAGTAGCCCGTGCTGGCCATGACTAGACAAAAGCCCACACAGCAATAAAGACCCAGCACGGCCAAAAATAAATAATTTTTTTTTTTTTAAAGAAGGTATCAAGGATTTTGTCAAAAGGAAGAGAAGAGAAAAGGCATAACAATTCAGGTCAGAGGCACTGGTACAAACAGGGCTCTGAGCAAATGTGCTAAAAAGTGAGTTACTAAGGGTACAGTGCCCCCCTCCCCCCGAGGGTCAGTCCTCCTGGGCAATGAGCATCCGACGCCTGAGAAGGACCTCTCTCTCCTCTGTTCCATATTCTTTCTTTTCCTCCATAAGAACAGTGTTACATAGGCTCATCTGAGCAGTGAGAGTAAAGGGCTGGGAAGTGGGCAGGTTGGCCCAGTGCACCATCTTGCAGCTGTGACCACTTGGATGGAGACAGGCAGCCACAGATGTCAGGGAGACAAAGTCCTCCTGCTCTTAAAGGAAGGCTCTGGAACAGAGCCTCAGACAGGGAGTAACGGGAGAGCTAAGATGGCATATGGGGTTCTGACCAGAGAAGAAGAAGCAGAGACAATTACCCAGACTTGACCAGACACTCGTGGGTCTTGAGAACATCCTTGAGGAATATGGTACGAAGTGGTTCTCGGTCCTGGGGGAGGAAACGGGGAGACAGAGTGAATGAGGCTGTCTGCCCAAGGCCACGCTGGGACCAGCCGGCCATTATCATCAGACATGACTGGCTGAAACCAGGCTGCAAACAAGACAAGGTCCCGAAACAATCAAAAGAGGAGGGAAAAAAAAAAAAATCTAAGGTGCTCTGCGGGTCTCAGCACACACAGGGAGGGAGTTCATTAAGGCCACTTTAATTTCATGGCAAAGCTGCCCACACCAGGTGGACGGAGCTAAGATGCCGCACACTCCCAGCACACAGATGAGTCTGTGTGCCCACATCTCTGTTCACACACATGCGCGCGTACACACACACACACACACACACACACACACCTGTGTGTGAGCCCCCTCGGTCTCCTGAGGGCCCCAGAGCCACGACAAACCTGCTCACACTTGAAGTAGCAGATGGTAAAGTCATCCAGCGCAAAGAAGCGCCGCTTCCAGCTCTTGCGCTGCAATAGAGGGTAGAGAGCAGAATGTTAGAAGAGGCCCCGGGGGTGCATTCTGGTCCTAAGCTCCTGGGAACCGCAAAGGCCAGGCTCCCAGCTTGGGGGACCGGGGTGAGGAGCCAAGGATTTCTTCCTCTGCGGAAACGCCTGGGAGCACCTCTGACAGCAGGGCGCTCATTTCCTTTGAGCCCCTCCAGGAATCGGCCGGTGTGGGCGTGGCCGGCTCCACCCTCCTCCCAGCAATCTGCCCTCCCCTAGGGCTCGCCCACACCCACTGGCTCCGGGGATCCCCAGAACCCCCTTCAGTTCCCCTCGCGGACACTCACCACGTTCCCTTGCTTCACACAGTAGCCGCTTTTGATGAGGGGCGGCCCGGTGGGACCTCGGCAGCCGGTCGTGGGGATGTAACTCTGAGACCTCCGAAGGATGGCGTGGGAGCCGGGCTCACCCACTTCCTGCCCATCCCCGCCGTTCTACATGGAAACGGGGACGGCAGAGTTAGCGCCTCCCTGCTCTTGACACGGCCCCACCTGCCTTCCCCAGCAGCCCTGGCCAGTCACCTCTTCCTCTTGGCCCACGAGGGCAGTCAAATAAGAAATAAACCAGAAAGTAAACTTTTGCCTTGGGCAGGCACTGTACAGGGTGCTTTCACAGAGCAAGGCTGGGGAGGGCAGGCAGACCCAGGAGAAAGGGAAGGGCTGCCAAAGCAAACCAGACGAGGCAGAGGCACAGTGAGCTTGTTGCCAGCCACCCTCGGCCCCGCTTCCCACGGGCTTCACAGGTGCCAGTCCTCGTGGGTGATGCAGAGCCATCCTGGCCACAGAGCTTCAGATGCAGCGGCCTCGTCTCTGCACTGTCTGTATTCTCCATCACCCCACATATACGAGCTCCCCCACCCCTGCCCTCTCCTTGGTCCTGCCCTCCTGTCATGTCACTGACACACCATGGACACCCCCGGACCCCCCGTGCCCCAGCCTGGCAGCCCCAGGCCCCAGCACCTGGTTGATGGGTGTGTGTACCACCACCCCTCCGATGATCTCTGTCTTGTAGGCCACCTGTGGCTTCTTCTCTAAGGCCAGAGGAGTTGCTAAGCTCTTGAGAACTTCGGTCGTCAGGGGCAGGTTCCCAGCTTTGGGTACCTGGGAAGAACGACAGTGTGGTTAACTGGGGAGGAAAGCCCAGAGAAAGCAGGGAGGTGACCAAGGAGGCGGGGAGGAAGAAGAAAGTTAATGTGCCAAGTTATAGTAAGATACCCCTTCCCCCCATGTCCTTCCATCCATCCAAACCTGGATATGAGGAATTCAGCAAACCACTCCCACCACACACACACACACAGCCACACACTTACTCAACAAATGCGCTGAGCACCTACTCTGAGTGAGTCAGCCCCTGCCTGGCTAGAGACCAAAGATAAACCAGCAAACACAGACACACTCCATGTCCATGCTGATGAGGGAGACTGATCGCAAACATACAGCAAGACTAACAGTCAGAATAATTACAAATTGTGGTGAGTGCCTTGAAGACAATAAAGAGGAGCTGAGACTGACAGCAGGGCAACTACTGGAGGGGACTGGTTGGCATTGTGGGCACGGTTGGTGTAAGTCTCCAGGGGAAAGAGATGCTCAAACAGTGCCCTGGAGGATGAAAAGGAGCCAGGAACATAAAGACGGGAGAAAGGATGCTTGGCAGTAGGTGAGACACCTGTGGCATCTGGTACAGGACTTGGGGAGCATGTCCCAGGGCTTGGGGTGTAACCTCTGACTTGTCACTAAATGAGTGACACAGTCATAGAGTTATCATGGTCATCAAACGATGAGAGGATATAAATTCAAACACTTAAAATACGAATAAAGATACAAAAGTTTTAAATTAAGATATTCTAAGTAAACTTTTTTAAAATTAATTAATTTATATTTTTTCGGCCGTTCTGAGTCTTCACTGTTGCATAGGCTTTCTCTAGTTGCAGTGAGCCAGGCCTATGCTTCCTTATGGTGCTTGGGCTTCTAATTGTGGTGGCTTCTCGTGTTGCAAAGCTTGGGATCTAGGTGTGTGGGCTTCAGTATTTGCAACATGCGGGTTCAAAAGCTACAGCGCTTGGGCTCAGTAATTGTGACGCACTGGCTTAGCTGTCCTGTGGCACGTGGGATCTTCCAGGACCAGGGATCAAACCTGTATCTCCTGCATTGGCAGGTGGACTCTTAACCACTGGACACAGGGGTTTAATAACTTTTTATTAACGGTACTAGCACTTACAAATATCGCCCTCCTGCAAAATGATTTATCTTTGATCCTCTCCAGCTGATCAGAGAGTCACAGAATTTTTAGGGCACGTTTGAGACCACAGGTTGCTGGTGGTCCAAAGGCAGGCTTGCCCCGACCGTGTCTCGTCTGTCCTATCCAGTATGTTTTTCAACCTGCAATTAAAATCTGAAATATTTCATACAAAACAATCTTGTTTTCCAGCAAAGCAGCAGTTCAATCTTTGGATGGGGAACAGATTCCTCAGTTCGTCCCAGTCCTGACCATCTTCCCAACCCGAGGTCACTTATCCTCATTCATGTTGCCACTTTTCTTCCTCTTTGTCCATTTCTCATTTATAGGAAAATCTTTCATCACCAGAGAGGCCCAGAGCAGTCCAATCATTTGCCCAAAGCCATGATGAATATTAACATCTAAGCAGAGACCAAGTCCCTGAACTCTGCTGGTTCAGTCCCCACCACACCACAAAGCCTGTCCTTCACAAGGCCCCAAGACCCCATGTGAATCTGCCAGGAAAGTAACTGCAGACCCCAAAAGAAAACCTAACATCCTGTTTCACTTCTTCTACAGCCTTGGAAGCTAGAAAGACCTAAGAATCCAGATCTTTCAAGAGCTCACAGCTCAAGGATATATTATACAACATGGGAAATATAGCCAATACTTTGTAATCATTTAAATGGAAAGTAACCTTTAAAAACTGTAAAAAAAAAAAAAAAAGTTTAAAAAAGAAAAACAAAAACACTATTGCAAGACTTCCCTGGTGCTCCAGTGACTAAGATTCCACACTCCCAATACAGGGGGCCTGGATTCGATTCCTGGTCAGGAAACTAGATCCCACATGCTGCAACTAAGATCCCAGTCAGTTCAGTCGCTCAGTCATGTCCAACTCTTTGCGATCCCATGGACTGAAGCATGTCAGGCCTCCCTGTCCATCACCAACTCCCAGAGTTTACTAAAATTCATGTCCATTGTGTCGGTGATGCCATCCAACCATCTCATCCTGTCGTCCCCTTCTCCTCCTGCCTTCAATCTTTCCCAGCACTGGAGTCTTTTCCAATGAGTCAGTTCTTCGCATCAGGTGGCCAAAGTATTGGAGTTTCAGCTTCATCATCAGTCCTTCCAGTGAATACTCAGGACTGATCTCCTTTAGGATGGACTGGTTGGATCTCCTTGCAGTCCAAGGGACTCTCAAGCATCCTCTCCAACACCATAGTTCAAAAGCATCAATTTTTCAGCGCTCAGCTTTCTTTATAGTCCAACTCTCACATCAATACATGACCTGGAGCAGCCTAATTAATTTTCAAAAACTACTGTAAGCTAGGAAGTGGGGTGGGGGGGGGGTGGGGGGAGTTCACAGCTCAGGGCCATAGGAGAACTAACTCTGCCTGCTAAGGATGGGAATGAAGGACCACACCCCTATGTATCTAATTCAAAGGAGTAAGACCATCGTGATCAAAACTGGGGCCCCAGAAAGAGGACAGGAAGAAGGGTGACCTCTGCCCACCACCTCTCCAGATGAGGCCAGAAACACCCCCTCTCTTTTCCTTCTGAGACAACAGTTGCTTTGGGCCTCTACTCAGTGCCAGGCGGAGGAAGTACTCCTCTCTTTCTGCATTACTACTCATCTCAGGCCACTTTACCAGCCAGGCATCTGTTTCTCTATTTCACATATGAGGTAAACAAAAGCTCGTTAAAAGTCATCGCCACTGCTAAAAACCACTACCAATGAATTCCTGAAACCCAGCTAAGGAGGGGGGGAGTAGCCTTTCAGAGTTCACGACGGCCAGGAAAGGACCCCTGGCAGCTTGGTTGTCGTGTTGCCTCTCGACCCGTCAGCCCACCCAGAGAACTGCTGGTTATCACTGCTCACACCCCTGCATCATCGGCTCCCTCTGACCAATTGCCTGGCTCTCCAAAACAGCTTACACTTCCTGACAGTGAATCAGCCTGCAGAGAACAAACTCACCAATAACCATGTACCAGGTCTTGAAAACAAGGACATCCTCTTGGCTTGTCTGTCTCCCAAGATCCCAGTGAAACAGGCCCCTCTTCCACCATCCCGTCCCCTCTCTGGTGAAGGGTGCCCTGATGGAGGAGATCCACAGGGTTCCATTTGCAACAGGAAATGAAATTTGCAAGGACTCTCTTCCCACAGGCAGGGCAAGACTATGAGGAATAGTCTAACTGTGATAGGGGAAAGTATGCTATAATTTCACTGTCCAGTTTTTAACCCTTTCGAAAAAATGTAGTGAGTTGAATAATGTCTCCCTATGAGCTGACTCATTTGAAAAGCCCCTGATGCTGGGAAAGATTGAGGGTGGGAGGAGAAGGCGACAAAAGAGGATGAGATGGTTGGATGGCATCACCACCTCAATGGACGTGAGTTTGAGTGAACTCTGGGAGTTGGTGATGGACAGGGAGGCCTGGCGTGCTGCAGTCCATGGGGTCGCAGAGGCGGACACGACTGAGCAACTGAACTGAACTGATGCTGGCTTAGGGTGGGTCCTAAGTACAAAGGGTCGGGAAGATCCCCTGGAGAAGGAAATGGCAACCCACTCCAGTACTCTTGCCTAGAAAATTCCATGGATGGAGGAGCCTGGTGGGCTACAGTCCATGGGGTCACAAAGAGTCGGACACGACTGAGCGACTTCACTTCACTTCACTTAAGTGCAATGACTCACGTCTTCCTAAGAGGAGGGGCCATACAGACACGCAGGCCCCACAGTGACGGAGGCAGAAGTGGAGGGATGCAGGACAAACCAGGGAAGCCTCTGAGGGCTAGAAAGGGCAGGGAAGTATTCTCCCCTTGAGCCTTCAACGGGTACATGGAGGGCCTTGCCGACACCCTGATGTCAGACTTCTCAGGACTGTGGGAGAATACATTTCTGTTACTCTAAGCAATCCACCTTTTGCAACAGCCCTTAGGAAACTAATACAGGAATACTACTACTCTGAGCAAACCCAATTCTTTATTTTCTAAAAAATGTTTATTGGAGTATATGGTTGCTTTACAATGTTGTGTTAGTTTCTGCTGTACGGCAAAGTGAGTCAGCTATCTGTACACAGATATCTCCTCTTTATTGCATTTCCTCCCTATTTAGGTCACCGCAGGGCACTGAATAGAGCCCCCTGTGCTATACAGTAGGTTCTCATTAGTTATCTATTTTATACATGGTAGTGTACATGTCAATCCCAGTCTCCCAATTCACTCCACCCCTTTCCCCCTTGGCGTCTGCACTTTTGGCTGAATACCATATGCTGACCGTTATCTTCAATCATAAGGACTCAGTGACCTAGCACTCAGTGACCAGTGATCTGTGGTTACTGGCTCCTGAACCTGGGCGGGTCACTCTGATCTCCAGACATTTCCACTGCCTCGTTTATAAACCAGATGATCACTCCTGCCCTCCCTACTTGAGGTTTTCATGAGGCTAACAAGAAGCCATGAATGTGAAAGTGGTATGTCATCTAACTTCTTTTACATCTGCTGCTTGTTTTTCATATTTTTATAAACCCTTCCAGGTCTCAGAAGTCAGAAGGTCCTAGGCTTGAATCTCAGCTCTGTCATTTAGCAAACTCCAGACTTAGGGCAATGGCAACCCACTCCAGAACTCTTGCCTGGAAAATCCCATGGATGGAGGAGCCTGGTAGGCTGCAGTCCATGGGGTCGTGAAGAGTCGGACACGACTGAACGACTTCACTTTCACTTTTCACTTTCATGCATTGGAGAAGAAAATGGAAACCCACTCCAGTGTTCTTGCCTGGAGAATCCCAGGGACGGGGGAGCCTGGTGGGCTGCCTACTGTCTATGGGGTTGCACAGAGTCGGACACTACTGAAGAGACTTAGCAGACTTAGGGCAAGACTCTGATTTCCGTTTTCCTCATCATAAAAATGGCAGTGAAAGCAGCCGCCTCACAGGAGTGATGTGAAGGGTGAACAGTGTGGCCAGTGAGGAAGCCCCGCTGGACACAGGGTCTGTGTCTTTCATCTCTGCATCCCCTGTCCCCAAGATGCTTCACTTTGCACACGAGGTGCACTAAGAGAAATTTGCCCGTAATGAGGAAGTCAGGTACCCCTCGTCTTCCTTCTGTCCCACAGGATCTTTGGCAGGAGGAGTGAAGAGAGGTATAAATAGAGCAGAGGCAAGTCAGGGGGACCCTAGAGGTTATGGAGCCCTGCAGAGGCTGGGCCATCCCAGCAGGCAGAAAGAGGGCGTGGAACTAGCCGCTTGGAGCAACTCCACGCTCAAGGCACAAAAGCAGGAAAAAGAGGCCCCCCGCTGCCTCCCAGTCTGTGTAGTCCAGTTCAGCAGGCAGGTCCAAGAGAGGACACCCTGGGGTCTTCCCTGGTGGTTCAGTGCTTAAGACCTCACCTTCCAATGCAGGGGGTACGACTGGATCTTAGCTTCCCAAGCTAAGATCCCACATGCCTTGCAGCCAAAGAACCAAAACATAAAACAGGAGCAATACTATAACAAATTCAATAAAGACTTTTAAAAATCATCCACATCAAAAAAAAAAAACAAAAAAAACTTAAAAAAAAAAAAGAGAGAGAGAGAACACTGAATGAGAAGAAAATATTAGACACTGAAAGAAACTCCCCACAGTGTGGAAGACCCAGAAGGGTGAAGACTCCAACATGAACAAAGAAAACCTTTAATAAAGTCAGCATTCTGCAGACACACACAGCGTGTGGGTAGCAGACGTGCCTGAGTTAGCAGTTACCCCCCTTCACAGACCCCCACCATTCCCCTCTCTTTTCACTGCCTTACCAAGGTTTATCAGAAAAATGAGCCAACAAGCAAAACCACATCGATGACTGAATTGTACTCTGCTCAGAGGCAGCATCACAAGTGCTGGATAAGTGTACAGGTTTCTTCTATGAAATTATTCACGGGAACCCTGAGGTACTGGGGAGAATAATCTTCCCCAGCACATACTGATTTTTACTGGAAGTCACTAGAATGCTAGCACTTCTGAAGATATCAGAAAATCAAGCTTTTCAGCAAAGTGTGGCTTACATGCCAGAAGTTGGCCTATATTATTGGTTAAAGGTCTAGTTTTTTTCCCTGAAACAGTTTTCCCTTCTCCTTATTCCAACCCACCTCCCTTTCTTTTTCTGTATTTCTAAGGAAGAAGAAAGGAGTTCTTCCTTAGCCAAGTCAAGGAAAACAAGAGTCCTCATAGAACAGCCAGCAAACTGGTGCTTATAAATGTTAGGATTTCCCAGGACAGGTCAGTGGACGGCCTGGACTGGTCCCCAGGTGGCCTCTTAAAGTCAGAAGAGTCTCCCCCAAGCCAGGAAAAAGTTCCGACTTCCCCCCTCATGTGAGTTTCCTCTAATCTGTTTCTCAGAGTCAGCACTCCATTTTCCAATCCCACCACATTCTGAATCAGCATCCCAGAATGACCCAAACCACGACCGCCTGGGAGCCCTCCCAGGAAGCACAGCGGGGACACCCCATAAACTTCCCCTCGAACCTGATTCAGACTCAGGCTCTCAGCTCAACTTGCGGCTAGTTGGCCAAGGTGTACGAAGAAGTAGGGGAACCGGTCCGGAACGGGTCCTGAGAAAGTCCCCGTCGCCATCCGGGCCACTCCCCACCCGAAACGTGCCAACTGCAGAAAGACTCTCACCGGAAAGGAGAAGGATCATACGTACGGTGATTTTGCTGGCTTGGTTCAAGGCTTCCACCCAGTCCTTCAGATCTTTCTGGTCGTTGGCTTGAAGAAAATACCTCTGCGAGAGGGCGTTGATGACTGCAAAAGGTATGGGACGAAGAGAGAAGAATCCAGGTCAGAACACACACACCAGAACTAAGATGTTTGGTGTAGCAGGGCAGAGGATTCCCGCCAAAGAGACCAAGATGTTCCGCATGGTGCAAAGTCACCTGGGAGTATCTGGGAAGCAGAGCACTCTCAATCTCAAAAAAAAATGTGGATTATTACTCCATTGGCCACAAGACAACACTAATGGCCTTGGTGTGCTGCTGTGCAGAAAGGCGGCTCATTCACCATCCACCAGACACACGCCTGGACAGCTTTTCCAAGGTGCTGAACGCTGGACAGTCATGATAATACACATGCAAGCTTGGCCCCCATGCTCCTGGTTTCCACTAGCTGAACTGACCCGGGTTAGGGGTCTTGTCTGTGGTTGAGACATGGAACTAAGGTTGCCTGGGTTCAAGTCGGTGACTTTGAGACCCCATTTTCAACCTGGTCCTTCCCCAGCACTCTATGAGGTCAACAATTTACTTCTGGGTTCTTCTTCTTCTTCTTTTTTTTTTTTTCTTTTTAGATCTGCTGACCACAAAATCTGAGAGTCCGATTTTTGAGCTTGGCAATGATAGTTGAAGGAAGTGGGAGAAAGTGTGCAAAGAAGTTTGAACCAACCTGAGTGGGAAAAGAGGACAGCTTAAATGACCATGTTACTCTCCTGGCAAAAATAAGCTAGAACTGGAGGAGGTGAGCATCGGGTGAGTTCATCCCCTCATTCCTTCAGAGAATATTTACTGAGCAACTGCTTTGTGCCAGGAAGCACACGCTAAGTGCTGGGGATATACCAGTGACAAAGCCGGGGAGCATCCCTGCCTTAGCGGCGCTTACACCCCAGACATAAAACAGAAGCTATTTGTTAGCTTCTGCTCATAGCACTTAGTACAGCACCGACAAGGCAGTAGAAGCCAGTTAAATACTGATGCTTCAGTGACCTGCATCCACTGAGCGGCTCTGCTTCCTGGGGCACCCCCAGCCATCATTCATTGGCAGTAAGACTTTCAGTAGAACATTCCCTAGTTCCCTCAAGTCTCTGTACCATTCCTCTGCTCTGAGTTAAAGGTTCCTTAAGACTTCCGGTAGATACCTGGCACCCTGCCCTGCAGAGAGCCAGGAGAACTGAGACATCATGGGCGCCTGTGCCTCCATCTTATGTTATTAACAATCTTCGCAGGGAGACCAGGGAAAGGAAGATCATGTGACACCCAGGGATATGGCTGGGACAGCGGTCCCTCACACACACACGGTACAAGTCACATGTGATCGATCACAGGACCGTCTCCACGCAAAAGAGGAAGCTGCTGGAGGAGTGTTCAGAAAACCCATCCTCTGCTCAGGACTTACCGAAGCAAAACGGAGTTTTGGGTTTCTGCTTTGGGGTGGCTATGCTCACCTAAATCAGATGAAAAAAGAAAAGAAACGTGAGTGTGTTTCCAACAGTGTTGTAAAGCTGTGTTGTTTTTTCCTTCAAAACTTTATACATTAGGGGACTCGATACAAAAAGAAGAGTATACAAAAACATATGAGAGCATTTTAAAAACTAATGGCTGAGTGGAAACCTTGCACTCATCATCCAGATTAAGAAATCACCCACTATCGATCCTATTTCTTAGAAGCCCTCTGTGCCCCTCTCTGGTAGATAGAATCCCAGCCCCACCCCTCAGAGATAACCGCTATCTTGATGTCTGTGTTGAATCTTCAAAAATGCTCACAAGCCACTAAGTGCTGAGAAAATTCTCTTTGGACCACAAATATATGTACCTTTCACATTAGCGAGACCCTACTCCTCTCCCAACCACCAAACCTCCTCCCCTAAACAGTTCTGTGAATCAGAGGTGGAATTGTCACAAATACCCAGATTTCAAACAGAGCCCACAGAAAGGTGGGTCACTCACTGCACTGAGACACACAGATCAATTTCCCTTATCTTTACCCTGACTGCTTCACCATGAAAATAAGCACTTCCCACCTGCCCAGAGAGCAGCTGACGGGATCAGGGCACATCCCATATTGAAGGCAAGGGCATAAGAAAGCGGGACTTTTTCTACCTCCTGCTGTGTCATCCTGCCTTTTCAAGCCTGCCCCACATGTATGTTCTGATTCTGTGACTGTTGTGAGCCCGTCTCATTTGAGTTCAAATACACTGAACAAGGAAAGGAAAGCATATTCCATCATATGGAATTAGATGACTGCCCTTGATGAAGGCTGAACCTCCCTGGAGCAGGCCTCCACCACTGGTCCTGGGATTTCTAAGGGGACAGCCCCTTCCCCCAGGACCGAGGCTGGGAACCAATATTCACATGTGGCTATCATCCACTCATGCACACCATTCCCACATTTCTGGGGCATTGTCCAACTTGCTCTCGCCCAGGGGCTCCTGGAGTGGTTCTAGCTTTAACAGGAAGCTCATTAGAAGCCAAGAGCTAAAGAAAACTTTGGAGTCAAAATTAAGGTTTTAGGACTTTCCTGGTGATCCAGTAGCTAAGACCCTGCACTCCTAATGCATGGGACCCAGGTTCCACCCCTAGTCGGGGAACTAGATCCCAAATGAACTCACAACTGAGAGTTCCTATAGTGTGCGTGTGCCCAGTCGTGTCCGACTCTTTTCGACCCCTTGGACTGTAGCCCACCAGGCTCCTCTGTCCATGAGATTTCCCAGACAAGAATACTGGAATGGGTTGCCATTTCCTCTTCCAGGGGATCTTCCCAACCCAGGGATCGATCCCATGTCTCCTGTGTCTCCTGCATTGGCAGGTGGATTCTTGACTACTGAGCCACCTGGAAAAAATCCTGCCCTGCCACAACTAAAGGACCCGAGTGCAGGCAAATAAAATAAAATAAAAACAAGAGGGAAAGACCCAACATTAAAAAAAAAAAAAAATTAAGGTCTCATCATGGCTCACAGTGGCTCAGGATCTGATTGTGACTGACACACCAAGCTGACACACCAGGGTGACTGAATTCTCCCTCTTGGCTCTAAGTTCTTTCTACAGACCTGGCCCAGATTTCTCAACAACCCAAATTAATACTGCCCAGAACACTCAAGATGGGAACCGAGGTGGCAGCCTATAAAAGATCAAAGGAAGGACAGGCGGCACAGCCTGGGCTTTGGTGCCAGAGCACCAGGGCCCCCATCCCAGGTGTCCCAGCTGTCTCACCATTTCCTAGTCCATCAAACAGTAATAATAAATCATGCTCTCACAGGGCCTTGGAGAGGATTAAATGTGACAGCCCAGGTGAAGCACTTAACCCACCTTATCATGCAGAAGCTGCTCAACCAAGGAGAGGCTGTTTACACCCACTCCACGTACCAATGCAAGCCATGCTATGCTGGGCATGAGGGGCTTCCCTAGTAGCTCAGATGGTAAAGAATCTGCCTGCAATGCAGGAGACCCAGGATTGATCCCTGGGTTGGGAAGATTCCCTGGAGAAGGAAATGGCAACCCACTCCAGTACTCTTGCCTGGAGAATTCCATGGACAGAGGAGCCTGGTGGGCTACAGTCCATGGGATCGTAAAGAGTTGGACATGACTGTGTGACTAACTTTCACTTTTCATGCTTGGCATGACGGACAAAATGCTAAGGACCTTGTGAGCTTCTCCGGGCCCCAAAACATGTATGAGACCTGGCCTCCAACACATAAAATGAATATGGCACACTCAATAGTAATAACTATTCAACTGAATGTCTATATGACGTTACACCAACCTCATCAACATGCCTACAAGATGTCGCATTAAGCCAACTTCATTCACATTCTAATTAAACATTCACAAAAACCGCACAACATTCAAAAATAATCAGCAGCTTTGATTTTCTTGGTTCACGAGAATCCCTGGATGTGCAAGACGATAGCTGAGAAATTAAAGCCAATCATAAATTGAGTTACTCACAGTCAAATCATTTCAAAAAGGAAAATGATGAAAATCCTTTCAAATATCTCACAGCCAAACAATTAAAGTCAATGAGGGAAGTGGAGTCATTCTGATGTTTACCATGATGTGAGGTGTACGCTAGAGAGCCTAAGAAAGTCTTTAAATCATCTCCCAGATGATGAAGATTTAGACAAAGGTGAGCCCGCATATCTGCCTTCAAAGAGGATGAAAATCCCCTTGCCTATTTAGCATCTGTGCGCCAGAGCCCTGCGAACAAGCCCTGGCCCCCCGTGCCATCTTGTTCTCCTGGGATGCAGACCCCAGAGTTCAACCTGAGCCACACTGTGTGTTTCCCTCCTGTTTGCATCTGATGTTCTGATCTGTCGGTGACGCACGGGCTTCCTCCCTCAGCACCCGTGTTCTTGCAGGTCCTCAAGCTCAGAGCTCCTGTGTGCCCCGCCCTTGGTTCCTGTATGACCCTGACCCTCGCAGAACTACCTTGGCCCTCCATGCCTTCCTCACACTTTCACCCCGGCTGGGAGACAAACAGTCCACTCTGACCACAGCTTATTACCAGCCCATCCGAGGGAAACGCACTCATTACCGGAAGTCAAAGCTTTCAAAGAGATCACTTGGCTTTCCATTTGCTTTTACATGTTTATCCAGTGTTCAGTTGGGAGTACGTGTGATTACACGCCTGCACACCTGTAATCTGCTTCGTGGTGACCACAGAAGGATTACCTGGCCAAGCAGCTCTTGCTGAATTAACAGGACGCTACTTCTAGGTCAACCCTGATGGGTTGTTTAGCAAGGGTAAGACCCTCAACATCTCTGATCAGCCCCAAGAGTGGCAAAGCCAGAGGGGAAGCAACTACACTCCTTCTTACAGTCCTGGAATGACGAAGAAAATACAGGGACTTCCCTGGTGGTCCAGTGGTTAAGACTCCAGGCTTCCAATACAGGGGGCATGGGTTTGATCCCTGGTTGGAGAACTAAGATTCCACATGCCTTGGTGTGGCCAAAAACAACAACAACAACAACAAAGCAAGTCCCATCTATTGGCTGCTATGCCCTCAGAAAGAAAGGCCAAGGTGGGGGCTGAGAGGGGGGTCTCACTCACTCTGGAGGAGTATAGCTCTGGCCTCCCCCCAGATCCCAGTGATGGGGGGCAGGACCCCCACCTCCTGGGAGGGATAGCACCACTGCCCCCACCACACCACCTGCTGCTGACTAGGCCAGCCCATGCAGCTCCTTCACACGTGGTGAAGGAGCAGAAAGGCTCTTGAAGAAGTGGCGCGGTGGATGGGCTGACTCTGGCCACAAGTAAGTCGCTGCACAGCAGTGGTTGATCGGTGGGTCCTAGGTGAGGAGGCAGGGAGAGGTCGGGGGGCAGGGGAGGTGAGGCAGGGACGGAGCACAGGTCACCCGCAGAGTGACACAGGCGAGGCCGCCCCCTGCCCCCCCAGCCCAACAGACGCTCAGGAACTCGCTCTTATCAGATCCTGCACAGACCACAGGAGCAGCAAAGCCATGGGGCACCGGGGCACTGCGAGCCCGCCCCACCCTGGCTCCCCTGAGCCGGAAGTAGAGCTGGGGCCCCTCCAGCAACAGCAGCAGCAGCAGCAGCAGCCAAAGGCCTTGGAGCCTCGGTGCTGCCCAGGGAGACCCTGCCCCACGAGGCAGCATCAAGGACCCGGGGAAGAGGCACTCACCCACCCAGAATCATAGCAGGCTCGAAGCTGGAGCCTCTGAACCAGCTTCCAGGGGTCAGTGAGCCCTGGAGGCACAGGAGAAATGAGGGTGTGTGCACACACACGTGATTTACCCAGGACATGAATCCACGCTTCTCATCAGACTTTCCTAAGGATCCATGACCCTGCCCACCCCTGCCCGTCAAAAGCCAGGAGTGAGCCCTGTTCCAGGAAGGTCTTTGTTGCAATTAACAGAGAGCCAGGCCCCAAGCTGAAAGTGTAAGTGAACAGGACCCTATGGGGCCTTCCGCAGACAAAGCCTCCCCGCCCCCACCCCCCTCCCTGTATCCTCTGCTTGAGCTCCCCTCTGAGGTACCCAGATAATAGTATCTGATGAAAATTTCCTGAGTTGTTTTGCAGATGTGAACCCCATCCCCCCAACAAGCAGCAGCAAACGGAGGAAGGACTAGATGACCTTGAGTACGTGGTCCCATGTCTCCTGAAGCCCGAGGTCGACCACTAACATGAATTCCCACAACACCATCAGCCCGTCAGAGAAACGTGCACCCTGAGGCCCTCAACCCTCTCATCTGCCCTTAATAACGCTTTGCTGAAACCCTTCAGGGAGCTTGAGACTCCTGAAGGCCGTGAGCCACCTCATCTCCTTGCATGGCCTTGCAGTAAAGCTTTCTCTGCTCCTGACTCCCACGTTTCAGTTTGGTTGGCCTCAAGGGTCAGGCCAGGACTCCCATTAACAGAGGTGGAGCTGGCTGTGTGGAAGAGGAGGACCCGCAAACAAAGCAGGGAGGTGGGTGGAGTCAAAGGCCAGCATCCATCTTTTTCTAGTTGGCCTGAGAACTGGCCCTGCTGCTGCGACATCAACTGCAGAAGCTTCCTCTGTGTTAGCCTCTCTGAAGATGGATGTTCCCAACACCAGCCCACAAGGACGAGCACCCTTAGCGGAGGCCACACGCACTACGGCCAGGCTGCCGCTGCTGGTGCAACAGGTTCCTCGGGGACGGGACACCTAGGGGTTAACAAGAAATAACCTGGAATGCCGAATTTGATACCAGCACAGGCTAAATGTTTTTTTTTTTTTTTTTCTGGGAAAACCCCTGCTTTCTGGCACTGGGTCAGGCAGCAAGCAGTTCAAGGCTCTCCTCTCCGAGAAACCTGACCCATTGGCAGCTGTGCGTTTTGCAAAACCCATCCCCGCCTGCCTCTCCCCTCCACAGAGGGTACAAGGCAGGTCCCTCCTGCTAAAGGAAGCAGCCTCCCAAGCCGAGAATTCGAGAAACCCTCATCCGAGCTGCATTTATAAATCACGATTCTGCAAGAGACTGTAGTCCCTCTTCTCCCATCAGGACGGAGAAAAAAAAAAAAAAACCCTCTCAAATGGGAGATGGTTTAGAGTTTCATTAATCTTGGGGTTCTCTGCTCCCTGCTCTCTGAATTCTCTCTCTTCCAACCTCCTAGTGAAATGACCTAATGAGCTCACAGCAAGACAGGACAGGACAGGACAGGAGAGGGGAGGGCCCAGGGCCCTGGCCGGAGGGGCCTCCGGGAGCCAGCCACATTCTGACCACAAAGCATGCAAATTGCCTGCTTTCCTAAGCCCTTCCCCTCTCCCGGTCCTTCCCTCCTCGCTCTAAGGCTCCCAAACACTGCCCTGCACCCAGTCTCCTCTGCTGGACTCCCACCTGCAACCCCTGCAGTTGCCTTCCCCTTTGGCCCAGCTGAGATGGGAGGGCTGCCCAAGGACCCCCAAAGCTTATTATGAGATGGACAGGAGCCACTCAGATCAGAGCCCCATCCCCTGAGGAGGGGAGAATGTGGACAAGGAAGCCGAGGTCCCCAAGAGGGCTGAGTGAGGGCCTTCCAGAACCTCGGTGCTGGCTGGGGGCCACTTGGCTCTCCTTGCTGGACAAACAGTTCCTCTTTCTAGCAAGGCTCTAAATCCCCCGGCCTTTTTTTTTATCACTGCTGCATCACAGGTCAGCGCCGGTGCCTGCTCCAAGGAGGAGCCACTACACAAAGCTGAATTCAGCAGCTACGAGTGGGCACCATCCACTTGGAGCCCCCCAGGCCCCACCCAGGTCTCAGCCCAGAAGAGGGGTTGCTCTCGCCTCTTCTGTGCAGACTGGACCAGGGGATGGGCTGTCGGCTGGCCTGCCAGCCCGTTCAGCTGTTCTCTGGCTGCTGAGTGGTTGGGGCCCTCCCAGGCTCCCCTCCACAGTGATCCGGTCCCGCCCATGGATAAGCTTTCAGTGCCGCCCCAACGCTTTCTGAGCCATGCCAGTCAAACCATACACTTTGAGAGAATCCTTTACAGTCACTGGGTTTTTTGCTGTTGTGGTTGTGTTCCTTTTGGTCCCAGTTAAAAAAAAAGATCACGTCCCAGTCTTTGCCCACCCACCTCCCATCCCACCTTTGCAGGAGATGGCAGTATCACTGACTGAGGGGTCCCAGAAGTGAGAGGCTGCAAGACCACCCTCCAAGAACCTGCTGCCACAGGCCACCCGGCCCCGGTCAGTTAAAGGCTTCCACGGGCACATGGGGAGCACATCATAGCCCAGCAACACCCCCAGGAGCTGCTGCCCAAGGTGTGTGCTTCCTCTAGTTTAGATACTATACCTACTTACAAACCATGAAGTCCCAGAGCTCCAGGCCGACATTACCTTCGAGATGTAGGTCAGCTGCAAAGATCCGACAGCTCCTGCCCCAATTGCCAGGTTCTGAAAGACATGGGTTTTGCATTTGAAGAAGGATGCTATGCGAGGCAGTGGATACAGGACTACGGAAGGCTGAGAGTCTCATTCTGTTGATGCCACTTTCTGGCTTTGCAATCTTGACTAGTCACTTACTTTTTTTTTTAGCTTTTGATTTTATTTTGGAGTACAGCTGATGAACAATGTTGTATTCGTTTCAGGTGTACAACAAAGTGATTCAATTATACAGACGTGCGTGCTGTCCCTTCAGTCGTGTCCAACTCTTTGCAACCTCAAGGGCTGTAGCCTGCCAAGCTCCTCTGTCCATGGGATTCTCCAGGAATACTGGAGCGGGTTGCCATTTCCTACTCCAGGGGATCTTCTCAACCCAGGGATCAAACCCATATCTCTTACCATCTCCTGCATTGGTAGGCAGGTTCTTTACCACTAGGATCACCTGGGAAGCCCTAAGCCCTTCAATTGTACATGTATCTATTCTTTTTCAAATTCTTTTCCCAATGAAGTTGTTACAGAATATTGAGCAGAATTTCCTGTGCTATACAGTAGGTCCTTGTTGGTTATGCATTTTAAATACAGCAGTGTGTACATGTCCATCCCAAACTCCCTAACTATTCCCTCCCCCACCATCTCCCCATAAGTTTGTTCTCTAGTCACTTACCTTTCTTCACCTCACCACAGTGATAATTCTTGCCACGGTATGTGGACTTAACATTTCCCTTAGCCTCATTTATTTCAGAGATGTATTCTAGTACAGTGGTTAAAAGTGGGGGCTCCACCACTTTGTGAATAAGTTCCTTCATCTCTAAGCCTCAGTTTTCCCTTCTGTAAAAACAGGGATCATAATAGTACCTACCTCACCAGACAGTTCTAAGGATGAGTTAATAGACAAGACCACTTGCAGGAACTTCCCTGGTGGCTAAGACTCCATGCTCCCAATCCAGGGGTCTTTCGAGCCATCCCACGTGCCACAACTAAAGAAGAAAAAGACCCTGCGTGCCACAACTAAAGCTCTCTAGTGCCGCAGCTAAGAGCCGGCACAGCCAGATAAATAAAGTAAATAAATATTAAAAAACACTGGGGATTGTCCCTGTTTAGAGTTATATAGTCATCTTTATGACTCTGAACAAGTGTTAGCTAGTTTTTATATATATATATATATATATAAAATAAAATACATATTGTCCTGACTGCTCTGATATCCCTGTTGGCTTTATCTTGTTTGATGACACTTCAAATTCTCTTCTTAATAAATATGGTACAGAGTAACACAATATAGGGGGAAAAAAGGAAATAAAAACATGTATCTTCAGTCTATTTCAAAGGGCAGGTATGAGTACTAAAATAGAATGGTATCTGTACAGTATAAAAAAAATAAATGCAACATCAAGAAACTCACAGGCACCTTGTCTGGCAACATTCTACCCTGACACAGTCTCTTGGCTCTCTAACTGCTCCACTGTCAGAAATGAAGGGATGAAAACACAGGGAGGGGTGGGAGCGTACCAAAGAAACGGCCGTGGTTAGAAATCACAGCTGGACAGTTTCTCACATATAACTTGGTGAATCCACTCCCACGGGACCTGAGCTCCTGGTGACCTCTTAAACTATTGCCGTAAGCCTCAAAGAATAACCTGGGAGCCCCTATTTTGAAGACCTGGGGTCATCTCTAAGCAATAAACAAAGGCAACTCTAGAATAATGGCTGCAGATCATTGTTCAGTCACTCAGTCATGTCCGACTCTTTGCAACCCCATGGACAGCAGCACGCCAGGCTTCCCGGTCCTTCACTATCTAGTAAATTTCCTAAAGGGTCAACAGTGGGATGACTTGTCATTCCAGGAGCCTGCCCTTAAGAAATATCTTAGATAGCAGGGAAGAGTCCTTCCAAGTGCAACAACCTAAATTCACAGGCATCACTTGAAGTAAGGCAGTGTGTGAAGCTTCCTACTCATAAGAAAATGGATGGAGATAAAACCACGATAAAAGGATTCTCAGAGCCCTAGAAATTTAGAGAAAGAGATCCAGAAAGGACATCTCCTCTCTTTTGCAAACGAGGCCATAAGTCTAAAAGCTGCCCTTGAGTATCTGAATCAGCATTTTGAATATGGACGACTGGATTTACACATTTTTTAAACTACATAATGACTGCATTGTTTGGTTGGTTTTTTTAAAAGAAAACTCTCTGTTGGGTAACCACAGATAGGCCTAGTACCTCTAAGTGTTAGTCGCTCAGTCATGCCTGACTCTGCAACACCATGGACTGTAGCCTCTCCAGGTTCCTTTGTCCATGGGATTCTCCGGGCAAGAATACTGGAGTGGATAGCCGTGCCCTCCTCCAGGGGATCTTCCCCACCCAGGGATCGAGCTCAGATCTCCCACATTGCAGGCAGATTCTTTACCGTCTGAGCCACCAGGGAAATCTATACCCCCTAAATCCGATTCCAAAAAGGAAACACAGCACCCCAAAAGGCCAGTGAGCAGCTGACAGTGCCTCTGAGAAGGCTGTGAACCACCCAAGACAGACAGCTCTGCAGGGAGAGGCTGCCCACAGCTGGCTGCATCTGCACAGCCCCGGGGACACACCGCCACCAGCCACCGTGGACACTGGCCCCCTGGCCCACCCCCAGCCCCTGTTGTGTACTTGAGGGAAGTGAGTCGTGTGTTGAGGGGACCTGCCTGAGGTCACACACCTGGCTCGGCTTCTCCTGACTTCCACCCCGAAGCCCTAGAAGCAGCATATTGCCATGTCTAACTTAAGTGGCTGGAATTCTAGCTTAGACATCACTGTCCTAGGCCCGCAGGCAAGTTCCTCTACCTAGAAGATGGGGCTCATCAGCCCTGTTTCCTGGGCTGGTTGTGAGAGTTACATAAGGGTAAACAGCAGCGCCCAGCCCAGGGCAGCTTCCATCCCCGACCAGCGGCGCTAATTACCAGACGCAGACGCCAAGTCTTGGAGCCGTTCTTGCCCAACTCAGTCTCCTCACCCCAGACCACAGCTGGAGGCCTCCAGAGCCCTAGCTGGAATTACGAGCGATCAAGTGGGATTTGAGGAGCCACTCAAGACACAAACCCACACGTCCTGCCAGATATGAACCCATCCCACTGCAACGACTTCATCTCCCCTCCACCCTCCGGAGGGAGGGCGGTCCACCCTCAGCCCCGGCTGCTCTCAGCTCTCTGGCTTTGAAGAGGACACAGTCATTCTCCCAGCCCAGCAAGCCCAGGGTAGAGGTGTCCCCAGCCCCTCACCATGGTCCTCCCTCTGCCTGCCTGCTCCTAGGATCACAGGCACCTCCCTGCACCACCAGAGGCCAGGAAAATCTGACGCATGTCTGAAAATGCAGTTCCCCCGCTCCACCCCCAACTGTGCTCCTCACCCAGGGGGAAGTGAGTGACGGGGGGAAAAGAGGATCACCCAGGATCACTGAGGCTTGATCCAAACTAACGGTGTGGTGTCCACTCCGATCGCCGGACCTGAATGGTGACAGCTCGATGCCAGAGTGGCAGCTCCAGGCCGGACACTTCCAGGTCCGGGAGGACTGTGCCAGCTGCTTGAGCTAAACAGCCAGATGTCCGGGCAGGAACGCTGGGAGCCTGCAACTGGGGAGGGCCGGGTGTCAGAGCCCACCTAGGGACGTACCATCTCCTCCAGGGGACGGACGGGAGGCCCCGCCTTCACGAAGCCGAATTGCAGCACATCCCAGCATCATCTGACAGTAGCCTGCCCGCCCCCTCCCTGAATGCATGCACATCACCCTCTCCTGGGGAGCTTGTTTTAAAAGACCCACCCGAAAAACACTGAATCAAAATCAACTGGAAGGCAGTCAGAACGTGCTGGAGTTGTTTGCCACATGGCTTGTTGGATTTTGGTTCCTCAGCCAGTAACTGAACCCTGGGCCCTCAGCAGTGACAGCCCACTAGACTATCAAGGGAATTCCCAGAACATGCACATTTTTTAAATGTCCCCAAGTGATCCCTCAATGGGCCCAAGTTTGAGAACAACTGGTTTACAGGACAAAATCTAGCCCTGGATTTTTTTTTTTTTTTTTTGGCCATACCTGGTGGCTTGAGGGATCTTAGATCCTCAATCAGAGATAGAACCCGTGCCCCTGGCAGTGAATGCACCGAATTAACCGCTGGACCACCAGGGAATCCCCCAGCCCTGAGTTTTATACTGGAGGGTATTTTACTATGCCTTTACGTCTCTTTTTGCTAGATTTTAAGCACACTGAGGACAAGAGTAGAGTCTTCTTGTCAGTCTTCAGCTGGCAAAGAATCCGCCTGTCATGTGAGAGACCTGGGTTTGATCCCTGGGTTGGGAAGATCCCCTGGAGAAGGGTGAGGCTACCCACTCTGGTGTTCAGGCCTGGAGAATCCTATGGACTGTATAGTCCAGGGGGTCACAAAGAGTCAGACATGACTGAGCAACTTTCACTTCAATGCCTGTTCTTCCTCCCAGGGTTTTAACATAAAGGGTAGGGGCCCTGGCAGTGACAGGTTTCTAAGCTCGCACAGCCAGGTCTGAGTGCCCCCCCCCCACTCCTCCCCACCCCCACCCCTGCTGCAGACGCCACCCAGCCTGCTGACTCTGCGCTGGAGCCCAGGCAGCTGGGGAGAGAGGCCACACCCAGCTTCGGCCCAGAGAGTCACCCTGTGGCTGCAGCAGCTCCAAGAGGGAAGAGGAAGAAACCGAGGCCAAGGACAGAGTGGAGTTGGGGGGAGATCCCAGGGCTCCGCTCGGTGTCTGGGAGTCAGGAGCAGCCTGTACATTTCTGGGGCTTCTGAATTTTCTGGAACAATGTAGGGCACAGGGCACATTCCTATCGAAGCCAGATGGTTTCATGAAGACACTGCCAACCCTTGCTCTCTGCTCAAGGGTTCTCCTGCCACCAAGGTCCCAAAGGGAGCGCCCACTACGGAAAGTGGGAAGCAGGAAGCTGAACACCAAGGAAGGAATGGAAGTGCCCACAGAGATGGGGCGTACCTCCTGGGGGAGCCTTTTTTTCTAGAAGCAATGCTGATTCTTCTCAAAAGAGAAAAATGTCCCCATCCTCTAGTGAGAGTAATGGGAACACAGAAACAACCAGAAGACCCATCTCCAGATTCCTAAATTCAGGGAACGTCAGCGCTAGAAGGTTCTGCAGCTGCCTGGTCATTCACCAGGAGCCCTCCAAGCCTCACCTTGGGAAAAAGACTTCCCCAAGGAGTCAAGTGAAGACAGACAGACAGAGCCCCTTACTCCTGGGGTCAAGCACAGCCAAAGAAAGGAAAGCGAAACTGACAAATATTTTGAGTCTGTTATGCACCAGGCTTGCTGCGCAAGGTCACTCCACTTCACCCTGACAACCCCATTTCACAGATGAGGAAACTCAGGACGGAGCAGGTGACGCAAGTTGCTAACCAAGTCACACAAGTACTGAGTAGTCTCGTGAGGACTCTAACCCAACCCTGCCTGGTTCTCAAATCCCATGAACCATCCTTTATACCGGTCACCTCCCATGAGGCAGTTCTTCACATCAACCAGGACCTGCTCAGCATCTACAAGTTGATTATCACCGAAAGGTAAACACAAGAGCAGGACCAGCAGGGTTACACCAAGAGGCCCTACACAGTTGCCCAAACTGGGCAGGGCAGGAACTAGTCAAACTGGCTCTTGGATGCCAAACTCCAAAAGACCAGCATTCAGAGAGTGAGCAGGGGGAAGGAGAGGCTGGCCCGTCTCGCCTTCTATTCTGTGCTTCCCGGGTGCCTGGCAGACAGGACCAGCTGGCCCAAGATTACCTAGGGAGGAGGAAGGGGTGGACATGGAATTCCACAGCCGGGGCACGAGCCACCAAGGCCGCCCATGGACTAAAACCACAACTCGAACCACCAGCAGTCAAGGCCAGACACAGACACTCAGAACAGCAAGACTTGCTAAGTAAGCAGGGTGGTGTGATGGGAACGGAGGGAGGGGGAGACCCTAACGCCCTCTGTCCACATCCCAGCCTTGGCCTGGCATGAGAATGACCCAAAGGCAAGTAAGCAAGATACTCCCAAGCTCTGGGTGGGTAGGTGGATGGGCGATGCTTTACCAGATGCTCTGAGAGCAACACATGTCTTCCCCTCACTCGGGAGTTCCAGCTGCTGGTACCAATTTGACTTAGATACTCAGTCGTGTCCGACTCTTTGTAACCGCATGGACTGTAGCCCACCAGGCTCCTCTGTCCATGGGATTCTCCAGGCAAGAACACTGGAGTGGGTTGCCATGCCCTCCTCCAGGGGATCTTCCCGACCCGGGGATCAAACTGCATCTCCTGCATTGCAGGCGGATTCTTTACCATCTGAGCCACCAGGGAAGCCCAAATGAGAACGCTGTGAGGAAAGGTGAAAAGCTCCTCTCTCCATTCTCCAGGTTAAATATGCATTCAATCTTTCCCTTCAAGAAAAGTCAATCCTGGGATTTCCCTGGCAGTCCAGTGGCTAAGATTGTGAGCTCCCAATGCAGGGGGCCCAGGTTTGATCCCTGGTCAGGGAACTAGATCCCACATGTCATAGCTGAGACCCAGTGCAACCAAATAAGCATTTTTAAAAAGTCAGTCCTAAAGGGAGGGGACATATGCACACCTATGGCTGATTCATGTTAATATATGGCAGAAACCAACACAATATTGGTTTAAAAATAAGTAAATTTAAATTTACTCCATTTAAAAATAAGTAATTTGAATTTTAAAAAATAGTAAAAATAAAAATAAAATAAAAAAATCAATCGTGTCGTAAATGGCTGCACTGGGGTAAGGCTTTCATGCTCTTATCTGGCTGTCTCTTTCTAGTGGACACACGCCAGCCCCGGTTCAGCCAGGATGGACGTCATGAAGTGTCAGTCTCTTGGCCACCACAACCCCCAGCTCCTCACTTCCCTCTTCCAAGGCTGGTGATAGTGACCTCAGACTTGGTCGAAGGCCTGGGCTCTATTTAATCCCCTGGACACGTTTAAGCTCCAAGACACCAACTGATGGCCATAGACATGGTGCCAAAATCTTCAGTTCAACAAGCCGTCTCCTTGTCCCTTTGCTCAACTCAGCCTCCAGCCCATTTGCCTCAAACTCCATCATCACATCCCCTCCCCCTTCTAAATGGTTCTCTTCCCAACTTCCTCACATCCATCAGCCACTCCACATTCTCTCCCAGTCAACCAGGTAACACACCGCTGACTATTCTACTTCACCCTTGGGTCAGTCACCAAGCCTGCCACCGACTTGCTTCAGACAGGCTTCAGATCTGACCCCTCCTCTCTGTTCCCCCCACACCAACCCCTGCAGATACCGTGGGAAGGGCTAGAACAAATTCCTCACTGTTATCCTCAATCCCAGGCCCTCCCACTTCCCTGTACCTCCTGACGTTACTGGCAGAACAAACCTGAACAAGTAGCATCTCTAAAGTAGTACTTTAGAGTTTGTCAGAGCACTCTCCTATTCATTTATCTGCACAGCAACAATGTCAGAGCTAGAGGTAACAGAGGCTCAGAAAAGGGGATGTTTTTTCCTCACACACAGCTTAATGAGTTCATCAAGTTGTCCTGGCTTGGCTGATATAACTAACACAATGGATTCTGAAGCAGAATCTGATACTCAGAACTTCTCACAAATGCGAAATCACCTGCTTTGTGTTAGAGGCATTTTTAAAAATAATAAAAAATATATTTGTTTGTATATAAATAAACATACTATACAAAACAACTATATAAAAATAGATGTATACAACAGATACACGAAACGAACGCTGAAGGTTCCAACCTAAAGCAAAGCCTGACAACAATATAACCAAAAACAAATTTTAAGAAAACTAAGAATAATCATCACCACGGTTCTACATTAGTAAAACCTCTATTAAGCTTCTTGGCTTGTCTCTTCAGTTGCTTGGATTTTAATAAGCAGTAATACAAACTACTTTGCTAGCATGTGAGATGAGCGCAACTGTGCAGTAGTTTGAACATTCTTTGGAACCAGAGATCAAATTGCCAACATCTGCTGGATCATGGAAAAAGCAAGAGAATTCCAGGAAAACATCTACTTCTGCTTTATTGGCCACGCCAAAGCCTTTGACTGTGTGGATCACAACAAACTGTGGAAAATTCTTAAAGAGATGGGAATACCAGACCACCTGACCTGCCTCCTGAGAAATCTGTATGCAGGTCAAGAAGCAACAGTTAGAACTGGACATGGAACAACAGACTGGTTCTAAATAGGGAAAGGAGTGTATCGGCTGTATATTGTCACCCTGCTTATTTAACTTATAGGCAGAGTATATCATGCAAAATGCTGGGCTGGACGAAGCACAAGTTGGAATCAAGATTGCAGGGAGAAACATTAATAACCTCAGATACATAGATAACACCACCCTTATGGCAGAAAGCGAAGAGGAACTAAAGAGCCTCTTGATGAAGGTGAAAGAAGAGAGTGAAAAAGTTGGCTTAAAACTCAACATTCAGAAAACTAAGATCATGGCATCCGGTCCCATTACTTCATGGCAAATAGATGGGGAAACCATGGAAACGGTGACAGACTTTATTTTGGGGGGCTCCAAAATCACTGCAGATGGTGGCTGCAGCCATGAAATTAAAAGACGCTTGCTCCTTGGAAGAAAAGCTATGACCAACCTAGACAGTATATTAAAAAACAGAGATATTACTTTGCCAACAAAGGTCCATCTAGTCAAGGCTATGGTTTTTCCAGTAGTCATGTATGGACATGAGAGTTGAACTATAAAGAAAGCTGAGCACCGAAGAATTGATGATTTTCAACTGTGGTGTTGGAGGAGACTCTTGAGAGTCCCTTGGACAGCAAGGAGATCCAATCAGTCCACCCTAAAGGAAATCAGTCCTGAATATTCATTGGAAGGACTGATGCTGAAGCTGAAACTCCAATACTTTGGCCACCTGATGCAAAGAGCTGACTCGTTTGAAAAGACCCTGATGCTGGGAAAGATTGAGGGCGGGAGGAAAAGGGGACGACAGAGGATGAGATGGTTGGATGGCATCACTGACTGGATGGGCATGAGTTTTAGCAAGCTTCGGGAGTTGGTGATGGACAGGGAAGCCTGGCGTGCTGCAGTCCATGGGGTTGCAAAGAGTCGGACACACCTGAGCGACTGAACTGAATTCAATGCAAACGACTAACACAATTGTCCCAAAGTGCTTCTTAGTTTTTACTTCTTTTTAATTTAAACAAAGCACATCTTGTTATAAAAACAAGAAGCTTTCTAAATGACTAACATTACCAAAGAAAGCACATAGAGCACTTACAGTATTCTATGCTAAGTCTCAAAAAGTCCCTACACTATTTTAATTCTTAAAACATCAATTTCTTAATAATTTACCCTAAGCAGAATTTGCATTTTGGTGGGGAAAAAAAAAAGTGAGATCTGTTGCTTGAAATCTTCTTTGGGGAATTTTTTTTCCCAAAGGAATTCTGCATTCTTACTCTAACCCAGAATGGACAAAAGCATGCCAGAAATTCCACTTAACCCTTGAAATCATGTGTTTACATGGATAGTTAATATACCAATTACATAAAATCCATGCATTACAAACACTCTGTCCCCTAAAAAACACTCTGTTCCCTGTACATGGGCTCCTAAGTGCATAGTTACAGCACTCCCCTAGATTGCGTCCTTGGTGAGTATGCTATGCAGTGTGAAAGTTACACCAAGAAAGTTATATGCTGAGAATATTTCTGGACAGACACACAAGAACGTGGAAACACTGGCCGCCTCTGGTTAGGGGGCCACGTGACTGGGATCCAGGAGTGGGAGGGAAAGACTGGTCACTAAATCAGTTCCCCCAGATTTTGAATTATATACCATGTGTGTATACTGGCCATTTTTAAAAGCAAGTTATTTTCCTGGTTCTTGGCATTTTCATAGGTTCAGCATATCATGCAAAAGTCTTTGGCCAAGCCACATAAAATCCCTGGAGGGACCCTAGTTCCCCTACCAGGGATCAAACCCGGGCCCACAGCAGTGAAAGCACTGAGTCCTAACCACCGGACAGCCAGCGAATTTCCCCAAAATCTTTTAAACGTTGTTCGGAACTTGTTTGAAATCAGCAATGCTCAGAAGAACGGCTGTTCCCATATACCGTTCCTGGACTTGAACTGCAACGTTTCCCAGCCTCCGGCCACCCCTGCCTGCTTCAGACTGGCCCCCTCAATCTGAACTGGCATGAACCAATCTGTCCTGTTACTGCTCGTCCTGGATCCAGTGGGGTTTGTACCCTGACAGACTCCCTCGGTTTGTGTCAAGTCTGAAGTCAAGGGGAGATTCTGTTAGCAACGAAGGGCCTCTGTTCAGTCTTGAATGGTGCATTTTTCCTCAGATTCCAGGGCTGTTCCCTGTACTTGGGCTCCTAAATGCATAGTCACAGCACTCCCCTAGATCGCGTCCTTGGTGAGTATGCTATGCGGCGTTCAACACACGGCAACCTTAAAGCTGTTGCTCCATTTCACCTTCATTTCAAAAATCTGAACATAAGGTGAGTACATACTTGAACTCTCGGTAAAGAAATTAAATGTTAATAAAGTAGTATACTCCCCCCAAATCTTTTGAATATTGTTGGATTTCAGCGAAATTTTGCTCAAGGAGGACTCTGATACAGAAAGCACAAGTTTTTAAATATGGCAATTTCTGCCTAGCCTTTAAGACAAAATTATTGTCCATGCCATAGGATATGTTAATATCATTTTCTACCACTCTTCGGTATTCCTTCTACTAAAATGCTGCCAAATATCCATCTTTATGTCAATACAGCTAAAGCTCTCCGTCCCTTTCAAAGGAAAGAATTGCTTTCAGCTTCAAAAAAAAAAAGCAAAGGGCTTTTATCAGGGTCCAAGAGTTACCAGGAGAGAGGTCATCTTTTTGGATACTATGGTGATCCACAATTCACATCATGGCCTTTGGAAAATAAGAGCTGCTGCTGCTGCTAAGTCGCTTCAGTCGTGTCCGACTCTGTGCGACCCCATGGACTGCAGCCTACCAGGCTTCAGAGCATCTGCCTATTTTTTGGCAAAAGAGAGAAAACACAATCTATGGAGTAAATCTGACAAGAACAACTGTCTACGTGCAATAATACTCTTTTCATGCTTCGATTTATCCTTTGTTTAGGGCCATATAATTTAGTCTCGCAATTACTTATCCAAATGGGCATCACAAGAGCGGAATGTAAGTGTTGCCATGCAACTGAAACATCAGTCGGTAACAGAGTAGAGCAGCCTAACGAAGGAATTTCTCCTTTTCTGTCATGATAGGGATCAACATTAAAGTAAAATAACCTGCCATGACTTCACTGTAATGTTTGACAGGAAATCCAGCCAATGTCTGTCCCTATTCAGGCATTATCTGTGTCCTGGATGTTGTCAGCAGATTGATTTTTAAATGCATGAACCAAGTCAGGGGCCATAATCAATAATATTGAAACTTTCCATTTATAGGGTCCTTTAGAGCTAATGGGTTTCATCCTCTACCTGTTTGGTGCCACCTCTGTCTGGAGTTAAAAGCAACTTGATTGCATACTTCAGCACACAGATTCCAGACTCTTTATCAGGCACTCAAGGCTGTACCTGGTCTGGCACACATAACCGCCGAACACACACCCACGACCAATCCTCCCCAGCAGATGCGGCAATGGCCTCCTATCTCTGTTTTGCATCTGAGGGCTATCCTCAGCTACTGAACTCATTCCGTCCACCTGCAGAGGGCCGGAACCCTGACAGTCCACTCTGGAGGGTGCTGAAGCCAGCCTCCTTGGGACAACTTCGAGTCCCCCAGAGCATAAGGCTAAGCCCATCGTTTGCCAACTTCTGCGGGAGCACGGGCCCTCATCTGCTCCCTCCCCTTCCCTGTCCTGTTGCCAGCTCTCTTCTTAATAAAGAGCTTGCCACGAATCCTAGCTTCGGTGAGTCCTGGTCTTCTGGGGAACTCAGAACCCTGAACGCCCTTGAAGCAGGCAAGCTCGCCTTTCCTCCTGGGTGCCACCCCTGCTCTATAATGAGATTGTTGCTGTTCAGTTGCTAAGTAAGTCGTGTCTGACTCTTTGCGACCCCATGGACTGCAGCACTCCAGGCTACTGTTAAGTGCAAACCCTTCAACCAGCAAAATGCACAACAAATGTGAATCACCTGTAGCGATTACAACTCTAACCTCACTCATCCTTGCAGACCTGGATCTAAGTCACCCCTCCATGAAGGGGGGCCCAGAAGTTTTCTCCCTGCCTCAATTTTATCTAATCCTCTGTCTCCTCACCTACAGTGCAAGCTGCACAAAAGGCCCAGACTCTGTCTTAGGTGCTGTTGCAGCGTCAGCATCTAGGCTGGTGCCTGGCATATGGGACATATTTAGCAAATATGTGATAAATAATGATGCTGAATTTCAAAGATCCCACTCTAGTCTCAGTCCCTTAGGAAATGGAAGGGCGAAAGGCCGGGTTAAGGATCACCCAAAGGGCCCATGATGACTCACCTAACATACAAAACACCTCAGGGCCAGAGTCAGAACCTGATCCTTGATCTCTCGTCTCCCAGGCCTGGGAACGTTCCATCCGAGACTCCACCTCCAGGCCCTCCATCTTCCCTGGACCAGCAGCACAGAGGAAAACTGCAACTCCTCCTCCTGCACCCAAACTAGTGGCATCTGGGCTGTTCACTTTAATGACATGGTGTGTGTGTGTGTGTGTGTGTGCGTGTTAGTAACTCAGTTGTGTCAGACTCTCTGCGACTCCATGGACTATATAGCTCGCCAGGCTCCTCTGTCCATGGAATTCTCCAGGCAAGAATACTGGAGTGGGTTGCCATTCTCTTCTCCAGGGGATCTTCCTAACCAGCAATGGAATCCAGGTCTCCTTCATTGCAGGCAGATTCTTTACTGTCTGAGTCACCAGGGAAGTCCGATGACATGCTACCTTGTTGTAAAGACGGACTGGCATTTTTACCACTGTAGTTTTATGTATGCTGTTTTCATCTTGCCAACTAAATCTAAAGTTTTCTGGTGGCAAAGACCTCTCTGAATTCCCCTCCACGTCATCTCCTCCACATCAGCATAGGGTTGAGCACATGTATCAGGAGGAAAGAGGCAGACAAAGGTGAAGAATACAGGGACCAGTGATGGTCCTTGGTGGTCCAGTGGTTAAAACTCTGAGCTCCCAACGCAGAGGGCCTGGGTTCTATCCCTGGGCAGGGAACTAGATCCTGCACGCCACAACTCAGAGCCTGCATGCCGCGACTGAAAGATCTCATGCAGCCAAATTAATATTGTTTAAAAAGGTGAAGAGGGTAAACACTGGCGTGAGACAGACCTGGCTCTGTGTTTACCACCTGCACGACCTTGAACAAAGCTGCTGACCATCTCTGCACCTTGAAGAGGAAATGCTGGATTTCCCACGTCCCAGGATTACTGAGAGGACCTTAACGAGATAACATGCAAAGCATTTTGCACAATGGCTGGTATACCACACCCACTCAGTGAATGTAACTGCAGCTGGTGATACTGGTAGCAGTGGTAGTCAAAACAGAGACTTCCAAGGGGTTTAAGCAGGCTTGAGTTTAAGATCAGAGACTTGGCTTCAGAAAAAAACCAGCTTGTTAAATACCGAAACTCTTATAGCAGGTGTCTCCTTTTCCCTATAAACTTAAGACGTTCAGTGACGACACACGGTCCCCAGTGTCCCTCTCCATAGGGAAAGACCAACCTTACCCAGCTTTGCTCTTGGGGATCACCTTCCACCCCTCTCTTTCTGACCCCCTGCTCTCTGCTTCATCTCACTCTGCAGAACTTTCACGTGGTACAGGCTCTTGTCACAGTCCCAGGAGAGCAATGTTGGACACTCTCCATTTCACAAAGGCATCTCTTTAACAGCCTCTTTCATTCATTCATTCATTCAATGAGCTCACATTTATCAAATACTGGACACTGGGGATCAAAAGCCAGACAAGCACATGCCCTCTAGGACCTCCCAGCCCTGAGAGTGCCCTGGCTTCTTTTTCTCAATAAGAGACTCACGTTTGCAAGCTCTCCTTCCTCCCAAGCAACACTAAGGTGACTGCCTCAGCCATAATAGCAGGGGAGCTGGTGTCAGATAGCCAGGATTAGGATCCCGGCTCAGCCACTTTATGACATAACCACAGGCAAACTTCCTCCCCTCTCTGCCTCACCCATCCCACCTTTAGAATGAGGACAGTGATGCCTGCCAACTAGACCTGTCAGAATGAAAAGAAAACCCAACGACCCTGTATGAAAGAAGAATCTTAAAAAAGAGTGGATACATGTGTATATACATAAAACTGACTCACTTTGCTATACACCTGAAACTAACACAACATTATAAATTAATTATATGCCAATAAAATTTAAACAAAAAATAAAAGCATAAGTCTGAGAGTGAGGCAAAGACAATAAAAACATTTTTCTGTTACTGTTGGAAAAGATCCTAGAGTACTTGTATCCAAAGTGTCTACAAACTATTATGCAATAAAATCATGTATTTACATGTCAGTTGCTCAGTTGTGTCTGACCCTTTGTGACCCCATGGTCTACATGTAGCCCGCCAGGCTCCTCTGTCGATGGAATTCTCCAGGCAAGAATACTGCAGTGGATAGCCATTCCCTTCTCCAGAGCATCTTCTCGACCCAGGGATCAAACCTAGGTCCCCTGTATTACAGATGGATTCTTTACATCTGAGCCACCAGGGAAGCCCAAAATCATGCATATACTCAAAAAAAAAAAAAAACCCAAAGAAGTCTTTAGAATAAATAGTGCCTGGCACATAGTAATAAATGCTCACTCTACCATTTTACAGCTTACAAAAAGATTTAGCTTTTAGAGAAGATGGCTGTCTGGCCATTAACACAAATTAAGGGCTAAAGCTAACAACTGAAGTACGGTGTTCTGAACTATTGCTATGTCACAGCAAGTCTCTCCTTTTTTAGGCATCTGCCAGCCAGCTGAAACCTCTGCTTCCAGGGAAAATGTAAAGAATCCCGAGCAGGGACCACAAGTTCTATTTGTAATCCAGACTCGAAGAAGGCTGTAGCACAGAGAGCATCCTGACAGTGCAGGGGGTCAGAGAGGCTCAGGAGGCTGCCCTGGGCAGGGTGGGAAGAGCCTCAGAGGTGGACCCCAGAGACCCTGGCAAGGAGGCCCGAGGCATAGCATCCCAGAGAACTGCAGGTTCTAGAACCACAGACAGCCGATCAGAGGGCAGCACAGAGCCAGGGAACTCTTGAGCACTGGCAACAGTCCAGATCTGAGACGGTGACCCGGTGGTCCTGGGTGATCCATCCACTCTCAGGGGAAGAGAGCTGGGCAGGATTCCCCCAGCACCTGAATTTTTTTTTTTTTTCCCATTTGTTTTTAATTGGAGGATAATTGCTTTACAATGGTGTGTTGGTTTCCGCCATACAACAACATGAATCAGCTATAAGTATACATATAGCCCCTCCCTCTTGAGCCTCCCTCCCATCACACCCAAGCACACGAATTTGGGTTAAGAACAGTCCTAGTAGGAAGCAAGAGCTAATCCCCTGAGCTAATAAGACAGGTGAGCAGGAGAAGGCACACAAAGAGAGAAAAGGGGAAGGATAAGACCCAGAGACCCCAGCCCAGGGCTCAGCCCTGGCCCATCAGAAGCCAAGTCTACTGGCATCCAAGACTTGACTGCAATCCCTCTCATGGTGGGGAGGCAGCAACTTAAATGCTACTTCCTTTCCCAGCAGACATGTTGCCCCAGCCATGGGCACCCGTGCAGAGCAATGCCGGGAAAATGATGCAGCAGAGCCCGAAGGCAAACCCAAGACCAACACGTCCTAGGAGGCCAGCATTCCCGGTCCGCCCAGAATGGGAGAGACTATGTGTGGGTTTCGCTCTGCACGCTCAGCATGTTAAATCAAAGACGCCCACAGAAGGGCTACCAGGGATGTGGGTGAACCACGGGGCTTCTATTTAAAGTTAAGTCTTTCCCTGAAAGGGGCTTCCCAGGTGGCTCAGCGGTTAAGAATCCGCCTGCCAAGGCCAGAAGACATGGGTTTGACGTCTGGGTCAAGAAGATCCTCTGGAGGAGGAAATGGCAACCCACTCCAGCATTCTTGCCTGGGAAGTCCCATGGACAGAGGAGCCTAGCAGGTTACAGTCCATGGGGCTGCAAAAGAGTCAGACACGACTGAGTGATTGAGCAACAATAACTTTCCGGGAGAAGGCAGCTGGTGGCAGTGACCTGAGTAGGTTGTCCGTATCTATAGCGTTTTCTCTCAGCCATAGGATCCACAGGACACATGCCAAAGGTCTCTAGTGGGCGAGCCCCCGGATATTTTGTACTTTCACATCTTACGGCACAAAGCCCTCTCCTAACAATCAGCCTCTCCTCTTCCCAAATCTCTGAACGAGAGCCAGATCTCAGCCACACTCCAGCCCCCAACCCCAACACGGCCGTGACCCATGACCTTGCCAGGTCCAGGGGCCATGCCAGGCTCTGGGGCCCCATCCCATCCAGGGCAGCAGGAAGGAAAGAGCCAAGAGCACTCACGGGGCCAGAAAAAAAAGACCTGAAATCCCCAGTCAGGAGCAGGGCAACTTTTTCCCAGACTAGTGATGACTCGAGGGATTCCAGGCACAGCACTAAAGAGCCTCAGGCGCCGTCTCGGTGCCTGACCCCTCCAGAAACCCTAAGCCAGGCACCCAGTCCTGCTGCGTGCTTGCCAAAGGCAGTTGCAATGTGAGCCTCCGTTTCTCATCTGTGGCAAACTGGGTGGCCCCCAAAGTCATCTCCCACCCTGGGTCCAAACAGGTCCAACCTTTGTCCAGTTCGGGGAACCAGGTCACATTCTCTGCTGGGGCGGGGCCCCAGACTGGAAGAGCAGGAGTGGCCACGAGACGCAGCCCTGCCTAGAGGAAAGAGGAAGCGCTGCCCAGAGCCAGAATCCAGCCCTGCCAGCCTCTGCTGGACTTCTGCAAGGGTGAAATTCCTGCATCCTTTCTCTTTTTTAAATTTTAATGTAACTTAATAAAAAAAATTTTTTTTAATCTTTTGGCTGTTCTGCACGGCATGCTAGATCTCAGTTCCCCAACTGGGGTTGAACCTGCACCCCCTGCATTGGTAGCTCGGAATTTTAACCACTGGGCCACAACTCAATGCTTTGTGGTGACCTAAATGGGAAGGAAATCCAAGAAAGAGGGGACACATGTATATGTACGGCTGATTCACTTTGCTGTACAACAGAAACTGAGACAACGTTGTAAAGCAGCTATACTCTAATAGAAATTAATTTTTAAAAAAGAGCAAATAATCTCTCTGAAGCTCTATCTTCTCATCTGTAAAACATAATAACAATACCTACTTCATAGTTGTGACAGAGTCAGTTCATTCTGGCTCACGGGAGTCAATTTTTACATTTCTGGAAATCTGCAAGCCAGTTGTAATGATAGCCATAATTAAAAACTAAACTATAGAGAGTTATAATAAAATACATTGAAATTTTTTAAAATTACTGATGGTGAGAAAAGACACCAGATCCCCAAGGGGTAGGAGAGACGAGCTTCCTTTTCTACAATCTGGGGTGGCTTCTTGTCCATGTATGTGTGTGTTGTATGTGTGTGTGTTGTGTGTGTTGCGTGTGTATGTTGTATGTGTTGTGTGTGTTGTGTGTGTTGTGTGTTGTGTGTGTACATTGTGTGTGTTGTGTGCGTTACATGTGTGTTGTGTGTATTGTGTGGTGTGTGGTGTGTTGTATTTGTATGTTGTGTGTGTTGTGCGTTATATGTGTATGTTGTGTGTTGTGCTGTATGTGTGGGTGTTGTTTTTGTGTGTTGTGTGTTACATGTGTTGTGTGTTGTATTTGTATGTTGTTGTGTGTGTTGTGTGTTACGTGTGTTGTGTTACATGTGTATATTGTGTGTTATGTGTGCTATGTGTGTGTTGTATTTGTGTGTTGTATGTATTGTGTTATATGTGTATGTTGTGTGTGTTGTGTTGTATGTGTGTGTTGTGTGTGTTGTGTGTTGTGTGTTACATGTGTGTGGTATGTGTTATGTGTGTGTTGTGTGTTATATTTGTATGTTGTGTTGTTGCGTGTGTTGTGTGTTACATGTGTATATTGTGTGTGTTGTGTTGTGTGTGCACTGTGTGTGTTATGTGTGTTGTGTTATGTGTGTATGTTGTGTGTACATTTTGTGTGTTATGTGTGTAAGTTGTGTATGTGTTGTGTGTGTGTGTTGTACGTGTGTATGTGTGCTGTGGGATTTTTCCCCTGCCTTCCGACCGGTAGGCTGTGCTGCCGGAGAGAGAGGACCCCCAGTGATGACCGGGCAGCCCCTGTGCCCTCCCACGCCACCTCTCACCTGGGGGTTGTCCATGTACCAGAGCAGGCAGTTGGCCTGCGTGTCCAGAATAAAGTACCTCCGCAGAAACTTGCCGCTGTTCTCATTCTCCTCGATGTCCAGAAACCCACAGATTCGGTTCTGCCGATCCACATAAGGCATTCCTGGGCTCTGCTCACATCACCCTGCGTGGAAGGAGGGCGGAAAGGAGAGGCTGTGAGAAAGAGGACGAAGCGGGTGCCTGGCTCTGGCTGACTCACCTCTGCCGGCAGGGAGGCCTGCACCCTCTCCCACGGGTATCCTTCCTTCCCCAGGGCCCCCAACATCCCACCCAACCAGACTCTGGAAACGTTCACCAACTCCGTTCCACAAATGATCATCAAAATCCATTAACGTGTATTCAACTAACTGCGCTGAGGCTCCACTATGTGCCAGGCAGAGTGCGAAGCATCTTCACACTCATGAAGAGTGTAGGCCCAGACCCGGGGGCAGGGGCTTGAGTTCTATTCCCAGTTCTGGCCCCTAACTGACTGTGTGGCCACAAACTGTCTAACCTTTCCAGGCCTCAGTTTCTGCCTCTGTAAAATGGGGATAATAATGCCCTTATGGCAGAAAGTGAAGAGGAACTAAAAAGCCTCTTGATGAAAGTGAAAGAGGAGAGTGTAAAAGTTGGCTTAAAGCTCAACATTCAGAAAACGAAGATCATGGCATCTGGTCCCATTGCTTCATGGGAAATAGATGGGGAAACAGTGGAAACAGTGTCAGACTTTATTTGGGGGGGGCTCCAAAATCACTGCAGATGGTGATTGCAGCCATAAAATTAAAAGACACTCACTCCTTGGAAGAAAAGTTATGACCAACCTAGGTAGCATATTGAAAAGCAGAGACATTACTTTGCCAACAAAGGTCCATCTAGTCAAGGCTATGGTTTTTCCAGTGATCGTGTATGGATGTGAGAGTTGGACTGTGAAGAAAGCTGAGCGCTGAAGAACTGATGCTTTTGAACTGTGATGTTGGAGAAGACTCTTGAGAGTCCCTTGGACTGCAAGGAGATCCAACCAGTCCATCCTAAAGGAGATCAGTACTGGGTGTTCATTGAAAGGACTGATGTTGAAGCTCCAATAGTTCGGCCACCTGGTGCAAAGAACTGACTCATTTGAAAAGACCCTGATGCTGGGAAGGATTGAAGGCAGGAGGAGAAGGGCATGACAGAGGACAAGATGGTTGGATGGCATCACCAACTTGATGAGCATAAGTTTGAGCAAGCTCCAGGAGTTGGTGATGGACAGGGAAGCCTGGCATGCTGCGTCCATGGGGCTGCAAAGAGTCGGACACAACTGAGCGACTGAACTGAATTGAAATGCTCAGCAGACATGAAGCACTGATAAACACTAGGCATTATTATCACTTTTCAGAAAAGCCTTGTAAAGTAGGTCACAACCCAATTTTATATGTAAAGAAAATATCACAGAAAGGACTTAGTGCTCAGTCGTTTCAGTTGTGTCCAACTCTTTCCAACCCTGTGGACTGTAGCCCGCCAGGCTCCTCTGTCCACGGGATTCTCCAAGCAAGAAAACTGGAGTGGGTTGCCATGCCCTTCTCCAGGGGATCTTCCCAACCCAGGTATCAAACCCATGTCTCCAGCATCTCCTGCAATACAGATGGATTCTTTACCGCAGAGCCACCAGGGAAGTCCAGAAAGGACTTAAGCTCCAGTACAAATACTTGGATAAACTCTGCTGGGAATTCAGGTGCAGAGAGCAGCCCCCAGAGGCCTCAGCCCCAGCCTCACTTCCTTCACTTCACTATTCCCCAGAAGCCATTTGCCATTGGAAGAGGGAGGGAGCAGAAGAACATCCATCTGCAAACACCTCCCCTGATTGCAGAACAGGGTCCAGCCATTTGAGACGAGCCGCGCCCTGGGCCTCCCCAATCCTGGCTTCCTCCTGTCTGATTAGCCGAAGTAAAAGCCCTGTTCTCTTCCCCACGAGGATAAGCACCCTCCAACAGGCAGGCACGTCCCAGCTGAGAGCTCAGCCTACTGCACAAGTGGGATGCAACGCCCGGGGGTTAGAAAACCCCACGCGACTGTCAGACCCTCGGGGACAGACGCCACTCACCCCTGGTCCCTCTTGAATAGACACAGGGAACAGACCTGTGGACACAGTGGGGGAAGGGGAGGGTGGGATGAATTGAGAGAATGGCATTGGCTCCAACAAAGCAAAATTCACCCTGACCCAAGCCCCGCCATGGCCCCGAGCCTATGACTAAGCTCAGAGGAGAGATGGCTGGCTTCAGGCCATGCCCTGCAGACCCTGGGTCAGCCTGTGAGCCGAGATGCCACACCCGCAGGCCTCCGGACCAGGAGGGAAGTCCCACAGGCAGAGACACGCATTCCCAAAAGGTGAGGCGGATTCTAAGGATGTTGATGATGCCGTGATGGACTCTCTAAGGGGCCTTGCGGAGCTGAGAGGCTGTCCCAAGGGAAAAAAATACTCTGCTCACACACCAAGATGCCAGGGAAGAGCGAATCCCAGATCCTAGGTAAAGTCAGGCAGAAACTGGGATGTGGGGCAGACAATTCAGGCAGGAGGCAGACACGTCAGAGATCTGGTGGTAACTCGGTAAGTAATGATGGGGTACAAAAAATATAGTGGGCAGGGAAACAGGACAAAGATGAAACAGCACAGCTAGAAAGAGAGAGTAAAAGAAGAGATGAGAAAAGGAGAAAAAGTGGAAAGAAGAAGTTTTAGAAGATGACAGAGAAGGAAATAGCAGCACAGTGGCAGAGGGACCCCAAGAGTGGGGGTGGGGGAGATACCCCCTTCCCCGCACACACTGCATCACGTGGTCTGAGGTCCCTGTGGGCAGCTTCCCAAACTAAGCCTCCATCCCAGCCCTAGTCTCACACTGGCCCGGCAGTGGGTTCAGGAAAGGGAGATGAGATGGGCTTTTTAAGCCAAGGGTTAGGAACGAACGCCACAAGAGGGACTTCAAGTCTCGCAGACGCCAGGTCAAATGGGGAGAGAGAGGTCAGAGGCTGGTTGGAGAGGAAGTGGATGGATCCCTGAGAAAGGATGCAGCTTCCCCCAGGGAATCAGGGGAACTCAGGAGTCCCGGGCAGAAAGGCTGGGTCAGCCCTGCAGTGAGTGTACACCCATCCCCCAGGAAAGCTCAGCAAATTCCATGATGCCAGCCCGGCCACAGCGACAGACATTCCGGGGGCTTCGGGGCTGTCACCATTCCTGGGACATCTCTAAGAGGAAGGGTATAAACTGCAGCAGATAACACAGTCGACCATTTCTGGGTGCAGCCAATAAGCTGGTAATACTGGCATCTGTCTTCACGCTTCCTTTCCAATATCCCCTCTTTAGCCAACAGGATTAATCAATGTCTTTTACCCAAGTCAGAGGCCAAAGAAGAAACTCTTTCCACCATCAACATTTGTGAACAGGGGGCTGCCCATTTGCATGGATCCAAGGGTGGGCTTTCCCAGTGGCTCAGTTGGTAAAGAATCTGCATGCAATGCAGAAGACCCAGGTTTGATCCTTAGGTTGGGAAGATCCCCTGGAGAAGGGCATGGCAACCCATTCCAGTATTCTTGCCTGGAGAATCCCCATGGATAGAGGAGCCTGGCAGGCTACAGTCCAAGGGGTCACAGAGTCCAGCATCACCGATTGACTAACTATCATTTTTTTCAAGGGAGGGAGAAGACTTACAGGGATCAAAAGGCAAGATAAGAAAAAGAAGAATTTTGGTTACGTATCTCCTGAGTGTGGTTCTAGCCTGGGGAGGCGGCCGAGGGGAGCGAAAAAAAGCTGCTCAGATGTCCTGAGAAGCAGCTGAGTCACAGAGCTCATCATCCTGTGGGAGGTGGGGGTGGTGGGGACGCAGAATGAGCGGCAGGAGAACAAAGCATCACAGAAATGTGGTTGGATCAACCCACGCAGAAGTGACATGCAGACCTGAGGTCCTGAGCCCGGTCCTCTGGCAGCACATCCTCATCCCAGCCGCTGCTAAGATTTGGTACAGGGCGCCGGCTGCCCCTGGCTCCAAAGCCCCTCTCCCTACCTCTTCAGCCTGCCTCCATCATCAACCAAGTCTCCAGGGGCTGCTCCCCTTTTTCCCACAGAGGCCCCTCAAAGACAATTCACTCTGCCCCCAGCCCCCCACGCCCCTGGCCCAGCCCCAACCATCTGGCCTGGAGGGAAGAAAGAGCCCGAGGTCCATAAGGGGGCAGGACGCCTTGATGAAAATGCACATACTCTCTCCCCTTCAAAACATCCTCTCCAGCTCTCATGATACTCCACAGGTGTAACAGTCTAGTCTGTCCTGTAAACTTTTCATTTTAACCAAGTTCCCCAAAGTAAAAATCATGAGTAAACGGCGACACTGGGAGATACGTCCCAGAGGTTGCACCCCCACATACACACCGTATCCTGGGACCCTCACCCAGACAATGACTGGTCCCATCTCTTGGGACAACATGGCAAGTGTTCTCGGTGTTGGGTCAGACCACCAGGCAGCATTCACTCAGGCCAGCCCCTCCACCTTCAATACCAAGACCACCTAGCAGGGAGCTCAACACACGGAGGACAAACTGTGTGCAGGAAGGGACCTCGGAACACCCCATTCAGTGCCCTCTCTTTCCAAAGCACGCCAACCTCCCTAGCGTTCTCCGTTTGTAGTGCAAAACTCACAATATAACAATGCTGGCATTAAAAAAAAATCACTCCAGCCAATCGTTTACACTTATGCATGCTTTTTTATGCCCCTATCCACATAATCAACCTTCTTAAAACTTTCAATTATATCATAAACATGTTCCATGTTCCTACCCAGTCTTTATAATCAGTGTTTTTAATGGTTGCATAACATCACTGGACTGGACTTACTATAATTTACTTAAACCATGTCTCCATGATTAGACAGTTAGATGATATCCAATTTTTCTAATGCTAAAATTCATGTTTTTATACATTGTGCTTCTTTTGCACTCAGATACCACATAAATTCCAAGTCATAATAAGACTAGATCATAGGTTATGATCTTTTATAACTCTTGACACCCATTACAAAATTGATTTCTAAAATTATTTCATCTGTTTACACTGCAGCCAGCAACATATTGTTACACTGCTGTAATCCTACATACACTCAATGTTCTTATTTTCAACTGTGGCTAGTTTAAATATATCATGACACCCAGGGAGGCAGAACATTTTCTCATGTTTGCTTCCTGCTTCATCTTCTTTCCTAGACTTTGTTTAATGCAAATCAAAATTATGTGTGCACACAATCAATTTCTCTTCCTCTCTCTCCCTTTCACACAGACACACACACACACACACACACACGTCAAACAAAACCAAAACATGGCTTCACATAATCCAAGTAAGAAAATAGTGGTTCATAATGAAAAGTAAAAGAGGCAAGTTTTACATGATCTAGATGTCTTGTAAGTTCCCAAGTATGTGCTGCAGGTGAAAATATGTTAAATATTTAATTCATGATAAAAGTGAAACTTTAGAAAGAAAGGGACTTTGCATGGAGTTTGCCTACTGATCAGCAGCAGAAAATGAGTTAAATGCCAACCTGGCCTAACCCGAGATTCCTGGCCAACACTTGCCCACTGATGAGATAAAGGTCAGGAGAAGCAGTTAACGGCTGCCCACCTTCCAGTGAGATGAGCGAATCGGGCAACACCCCTGTCCCAAACATCGCTCCACTGCTCCTTCCAGGGCACTGGGCTCCTTCACAGGAGGAGAGTCAAGCCAATAAAATCGTCCCCTAGGAACTGAGGCAACTGACATCTTTATCAGGCTCATTAATATATAACAGATAACTGGGACTTCCCTGGTGGTCCAGACTCCTCACTCCCAATGCAGGAGTGCTGGGTTCGATCCCTAATCAGGAAACCAGAGGACGGGTGCTGTAACTAAGGCCTGGCATGGCCAAATACATAAATATTTTTTAATTAAAAAAAATATATAATAGATCACTGGGACCAAGACCCCAAGAGAGTAAAACATGTCCCAGCAGAAGACTGATGCACCAGAGTGGGGAAGAAAAGTAAGAAGGCTGAAGCCGGAAACATATGACATCTACTTGAAGACACTGCCTAGAATTTTTACATACCCAGGACAGGAGTGGCAACCTTTCTGGAAAGAAACTTGGCAATATGAAACAAGAGAGCTAAAAACGTTCAGTTTATACCCTCTGACCCAATAATTCTACTTCCAGCATTCCATCCAAGTAAATAAACAAAGATGCAAATACAGATTAAAATAAAAAGATAGCAACTGCAACTGAATTTATAATGACAAAAAGTTGGAAATACCCTGAATGTTCCAATGATTAAGGAATAAGAAGTGACAGGATATTCACATAAGGAAATGCTGCACAATCTTTAAAAAACTATGTTTTCACATAATTTTAAATAAATAAGGGAAAAACCCACCATAAGTTTTAAGATACAATATCACAATTTAGAATATGAACCCAAGGCCTCTAAATATTGTTTTTATATTTCTGTGTTTGGATAGAAAAAGACTGACATCCAGACACTAAAATATTAGCAGCTATTATCCACAGGTCATGGGCAAATTTTATCTACATTTGTATGTTTTTCATATTTTCCAAATTTTTCTACAGGAAATGCATGTTACTTTATTTAGCAGGGAGGAAAGCTATTTAACTCCACACATACCCCCATCCCCAGCATAGAAGTTTTGAAGCTGAGAAAAAATTTCCCAATTCTCCAGAGTCCATAAAGAAGCAAAACCGTGCTTAAATTATAGCTCTCTTGGGACTTCTTGGTGTTTCAGAGTCTTAAATCTAATGAAGCCCTATTCTACCCATCACAACTGCTTAAAAGGTTGGTACCTACCCAGAGGGCTTTGGCGCCCTCCAGCCTAGTTGGGTTTCTTACTTCCTATTGCAACCTCCTCTAAGAGAGGCTCTTTCTTTCCCTTGTGGGTTTGGTTCTTTGCTCTCTGGTCTTCATAAAAGGAGCCCCTGTGCTGGGGGGTCAGCTGAAGATTCACAGCCAAGTCAGTGCCTTGCTCCTGCTGGCTGCTACACCCTCTTCGATACAGCCCGCCAAGTGCTCTGGGGAAGGGAAGCAGGGACCCCCAACAAAGACCCCCTCCAGTGGAATTTTCCTTCTTGAAATCTGGGAGATGGGAATGACGTGTTTAAATTAAATGTCTAGACAAATGAATGAAAAGATGGATAAACAGAGTTTTTTAAAGAAAAGCTAAAGAGCTATTAAGTCATGAAAGCTCTGGCTTACTGTACTGGATGTCTTATTTTTAAGATCACAAATTTGGGTTTGAAGATACAGGAAAAAAAAAAAAAAGAGGGAAATAAGGGAAACTCATCTGCCTGATTGGTCTGATACTTCTGAGATAAATACAAAAGACAGAAGTGATAACAGAGATAAAGCCTTAAACGGTACTGGTCCCAGGATGAAATAATCCACTATAAAACCTGCAGTTCAGAACTGAAAGAAAAAAAATACATTCATCCATCTGTACATTTGGAGATTTTTTCTTTCACGTGACTTGGTGTTAGCAGGACAGAGAATTCCAAGGATTCTCCTTCAGAAAAAAAGTCATGAAGGTGTTTCTTGACATGGAGGGGTAGGGCATGCAGTGAATATGTGCTGTCTTGTCACCCTCCAGGGTGGAAGCTGGGGACAGCAGCATCAGTGGTGAGCGAGAGGGACACCGCAGGAAATTGCTAAACTTCTACAGGAGAAAGTGAATCAGGAAATGACATCAGAGGTCTCAGCAAGGGCTGTAATGAGCAGACAGGAACTGGGGTGTGGAGTTCGAAAACGCTGGGCCAGGCAATCAGAGAGGTCGCCTGTGTTTCAATTCTCCAGCCTGCATCAGGGTGCATTGTGGAGGGCCCAGCAACACTCAGGGCCCCAGTAAAAACACAATAACAGCAATAATAACAACATAAGCAACATCTATTTGGCAACCCAGCCCTGAGACTGGGCCAAAGATTCCAACTTTGAAAGTGTGGGAACATCTATTTCCTATGGCTATAATATCACTGCATTCTGAAACTGTCATAAGAGCACATTCCAAATAGTCTGAGGCTGGAGAATAATGTGCAAGAGAAGGGAATGTCCTGAGAACACGTTCCCAGCGGAAGAACAGGCTGAGGAATGCAGACATCCACAGGAATGGGGAGGGGAGGAAAAGGTGCCCAGTCCCCAGTGGACCCGAGAACCCTGAATGGAGGCAAGAAACACTTGAGGAAAGTTTTCAGTGGGGGAAAAGTTCTGGGGGAAACGCAGAAATGACTGAATACTGATACTGAAAATGACAAAATATTTTACATACTCATGATCTCTCTGAACAACAGCCTCATCTCTGTTCAGAGAAAAAGTGGTTGCTGGATGGAGCTGGCAGGAAGCAAAGGTCTGCCTTTGACTCAAGGTTCCTAACCCCAGGGAATTCACGGCACTGGAAGCAGCCACGGGGTGGGGGGGGGGGGGGGGCTATAAATAGCCTATAGAAACTGAGATCTTCCACTTTCAGAATGTGACAGTCCCCCAGTTAGAAGATTCAACAGTTCAGTTTCGCTGTAGGGCTTCCTAATGGTAGCAGCAAAGAAAGCATCCTTATTTCTCCTAGGTACTAGCCTTTTGCAAGGTGCTGGGAGAGTATTAACAGCCTAAGCCTGCTAGTCTAAATGCCCTGGGCTCCATCCCTGGAAGCAGGGAAGAAGGAGGGGCTGGGTGTGGCCCAGAGGATATGCAGACGACAGCGATCAGTCAGTTAAGAGTGCATCTGATGAAACTCTTGCAAGAAGAGGGCGTGCTGACTTCACCGACATGCTAGGGTAAAGGGAAAGACCATGGGTCTCAGAGCCAGACAGCCGCGACTTAACTTTCCGGGGTCTGTTTCCTCGTGTGCAAAATGGAGAGAACTGCTGTACCGACTTCAAAGGCTGCCGTGTGGATTAAACGAAATAATGTGTGAAAAGTGCTTAACAGGAGGTCTGGTAAAGACGAACCACTGGGTAAATGTGTGTGTGGTGTGTGTGTGTGGTTGCATAGGTGTGGAGTGCCTAACAAATAGTATATGACTCCCATCACTAGTTTAAACAGGGCAGACAGCTGCCAGACCGACTCCGCCCCTCCAATATCAGTAAGCAAATCCAACTGGGAAAGCAGTGATGCTGGAATCTCTCACAAGGATTCAAACAAGCTGTCTCGTTTGAATGTTCTGCTCAGAGAACCATCATATTTCTCACCTATAAATTTCTCCAAGAAGTTATTGAAAAAAGTGCAAGAGATCCATGGGATCCATGTGGGCCAGGTCACCCAGCAGGTTCACAGACCCAGGCCTGCAATCGGGTGCCAGGAAAGGGACTCTGGAGCTGCCTCTTGCTCAGCCCGGGGAAGGGGGTGGGGTTGGGGAGGGGGGTATCATAGATGCTCTCTGCAAGTGGACAGCCAAACGGAGTCCGCACTGATGGGAGAGCGAGCCCTCACCTTTGCCCTTTAACTATCGTGTGTCTCAAGGAGAAGGGGACCTCACTTCCCACGCTCTTTATCTCAGCTGGCCAGCAGCACAAAGGTCGAGACCTGAAAGCCTGCTGCCGCCCTGGGCAGTGTGGAAGCTCCTGTCCCACCAGGCATGGATCTCCCCCACCTCCCCGGGAGAGAGAGCCCAATTCAGTCTTTAATCTTCTGCACGTCAATTTATCAGTGGGGGTCAAGGGTAAAGAAAAGGCTTCCAGGAGAGAGAGAAGTTATAAAGCCCAAAAGGGTGGATGGTTTTACCAGCAGGGACCAGGGGAGGGGAGAGCAGAGCAACTCAAGATTCGGAGTAAAGGTCAATGGAGTCTTCCAGTTACTGCCCCACCGCACCAATCACCAGCCCCTGTAGACCCATCCCTCCTACCCCATCGCCCCGCCCTGGCCAATTCCCTGGCTCAGTGATGAGCTTGTATCAGACAGAGCTAGCAGTCTTCTCTTGCTGTCACACTACAATATTTGCTCTGCTCTCTTCCTTTCCAAAGTCTAACAGATGGGACCACCAGAGTCCTCTCCAGCTCACCAAGATGCATGGAAAACTGAAAGTAAGGCGGCCCCAAGTGCTCACTCATGCTGACGCTGAAGCTCTAACACTTTGGCCACCTGATGCGAAGAGCCGACTCATTGGAAAAGACCCTGATGCCGGAAAAGATTGAGGGCAGGAGGGGAAAGGGATGACAGAGGATGAGATGGTTGGATGACATCACTGACTCGATGAACATGAGTTTGAGCAAACTCTGGGAGACAGTGAAGGACAGGGAAGCCTGGTGTGCTGCAGTCCATGGGGTTGCAAAGAGTCAGACACGACTGAGCAACTGAACAACAACTGCTGCTCACAGTGGAGGAGTAAAGAGGCAGGGAAAAGCAGCGCCCCAGCACCCAGACCATCTTTACCAAACTCCAGGACTATGCCAGCCGGAATAAGCAACACCACCATTTCAGGGAAACCAAAGAGATATTTACTGCACTGGGGCCACAGTGCCATCTAATGTGAGGGGCATCACCCACCTGTCTACCTGCCGCACAAAGAAGACCGGAGATCCACAAAGTGCCCGCTGAATGCACATCTGAAAACCATGCCCCTGCTGATCTGGGCTCCTTAGTGACCCAGCACTTACAGCAAATATCAGGCAAGCCAGCAGGCAGGCTGTTCAGAGGGGCTTGGGTGATGGCGCTGAGGCTTCGCCCTTCTCATTTTTTGCAGAATCTCTCCATAAGCACGCATCAACCAAAAGCAGCATATCTCCAGTATTTATTTTAACCTCGGGGGGAAATACTGGGCTGAGAACAGGTCAGCACACTATGATGACATGACGGGATTTGCAGGCCCCACTTCCTCATACAGAAGAGAGAAGCAAGCGCCAATGGCAAAAGAAAAGAAGGGTTGCAGACTCTCCACCAAAGGGCAGGTGGCCTCTTGATCCACACCCAGGTGATCACCCATCCACCTGTGAAGTGAGCAAGTCTCCCAGCAGTAGGAGTGCCACACACACTTGTCAAAAGCGGGGCTTAGGACTTCCCTGGGGGTCCAGAGGTTAAGAATCCACCTGCCAATGCCGGGGACACAGGTTCGATCCCTGGTCCTGGAAGATCCCACAGGCTGCGGGCCAACCGCACGCTACAACTACTGAGCCTGGGCTCTAGATGCTCCACAAGAAGGGAAGTCACCGCAGTGAGAAGCCCCGTACCACAACAAAGGGTAACCCCCACTCCCAGCAACCCAGTGCAGCCAAAAATAAATAAATAAAATATTTTAAAAATAAAGTATCAGCTATATATTGTCCATATGAGACTTAATTAAAAAAAAAAAAAAAAAAGCAGGGCTTACAAAGAGGGCAAAGGGCACTTAGGTCCAAAGGCAACATCCGAGATAAATCCTCACAAACCCGCTTGAACCAGTCCGAGGCACTTTCACACTGCGCTCTCCTCTTCCATTTGGACGGGGCACACAATTCCTGTGCTTGCAGTCAGTCACTCATTCATTCAACAAACATTTACTTAGCACCTAGCAGATGTCATACACCACCAGGCTGGCACAGAGTCTAGACTACAAGCTACGGCCAGTCACCTGCATTCAAGTGGCACACAACAGAGAAGGCTAATATATCTGAAAAAGGATGAAGGTTTTTTTTTTTTAAGCCTCTGGCTTCTTGGGCTTCCCTGGTTGCTCAGTAGTAAAGAATCTGCCTGCCAATACAGGAGACATGGGTTAGATCCCTGGTTGAAGAAGATCCCACATGGCACAGAGCAAGTAAGACCCTGCACCACAACCACTGAGCCTCTGCTCTAGAGCCGGGGAACCGCAACTACTGAAGCCCCTGCACCCTAGAGCCAGGACTCCCCAAGGAGAGGGGCCACCGAAATGGGAAGCCAACTAGAAGAGTAGCCACCCCCCACAATCTCCCCCATTGCCTAAACCAGAGGAAAGCCCTGGAAGCAAGGAAGACCCAGCACAAGCAAACATTAATTCCAAAAATTAATTAATCAATTAAAAAAATGTTTTAAAGCCTCTGGCTTCTCAAAGCACTCTGGATCTCTCTATTTTCACAATCTGCACTCTGTTTTAAATACTGGTGGATCTCCTCTGGCCTCCTCAGGTGGTAAGCCCCCTGAAGACAGAGGCTATCTTCTGTTCAGCACCGTCTTTGGTGTCTTAATTACCCAAAAAATACCATTGAATGTAACTGAAATAGAAAACAAACACTACTCTTCCCAGATCTTTGGCCTTACTGTTTCGGAAGGCTCTGCTCCCCAAGAAAGAAAGATGATGAAGCTTCAGAAAGGAGGAAAGCGGGGGGTGGGGCGGGGGTGGGGAGGGGTGGCTGACTTAGATATATTGAACACAACAGGAGTACAGTGTTGGAACTCCAGCCCAAGCGCACCCACCCCGCGGCAGCCCGAGGCGCCCCCTCCCCCTCCCCCTTCCTCCAGGAGCCACAGCTGGCGTCCCGGTGGAAGGCCTGTCCCCTCCCCCTGCTCCGCTGTTTGCTCTCCTCCGAAAATCCCCATTTGGAGTCCGAAAGAAAGACAGGGGGGTGGGAGGGGCGCGAGAGGAGTTAGAAGGGGAAGATGCACCAAGTAGGAAGGAAACCTCCCCGCGAGGGGCTGGGGGCAGGGCTGGCCTGGGGAGGAGATGTGACCGCCTCGAGAGAGATGGCCCGGCCGCGCCTCCTCTCTGGACGTGTCTGCACACTTTTCGTTCCTACACTGCCTCTCTTTTCTCTTTCCTCTTTTTTTTTTTTTTTTTAATTCGATGCATTAACAGTCTTTAGAACTGGAGCAGAAGAGGGAAGCGTGTAAGGTGGAGGGGAAGAAGTTGTTGAGACAGCCAGCCAGACCCCCTCGCCTGCTTTCCCCAATCTAGCACCCCACCTGCATTTTAGGGCCGTTTCCTCCAAATCACCCCAGAGCCCTCAGGTCCAGAAGCCCGAGAGCGCTCGGGCTGAGCCCACTGGGCAGGGGCGGGATCTCCCTGGAGAGGGTTCTAGGCCTGTCACGGAATCCGGCTAATAGGGGAAGAGAAAGATGCGTCTCCGAGGCCCCATCCGTGCCCCGGGGGACTTGCCTGGACGTCGTCCGCTTGCCTCCCCTACCTGCAGCCCGGGCAGTCGTTGCAGGGCGGGTACCCCAGCGCCAGAACCCGCCGAGAAGTTTCGCCGCTGCAAACGTGAGAAATCGCAGCTCGGCAGAACACCCGCCCCCACCCAGTCGGCGGCCCCACCCCCGCAGCCCGACCCCTGGCGGCGGCGACCTTGGCCACCCCGGACGCTCCCGAGGGCCGAAGGGGGTGGGGGGGGGGGCTACCCTGCGGGCTCCCCGGGGGCCATTGGAGGCGGCCGGGGGCGGTGGCGACCCGCCCCGGGGTCCTGGGTCCGCAGGTGGGCACCCCCCATCCGCCGCCCGGCCTCCCTGCCGGCCCTGGCGGTGCGCGCCCCGGCCGGCGCGGGTGCCCCACTTACCCCGCCGCGCAGGGCCGGGGCTCGGGCAGGGTGCGCGCGTTACATCCGGCTGGAAGCGCCTCTAGGGCCCGCCGGGCCGTCGCTCTCGGGGGGACGGAGGGGACGGGGGGTGGTCTCTGTCGCCGCCAAACTCTCGGGGGCCTCTGGCTCCTCCTGCTCTTCTCCCCCCGAGCCCTCACTCCCTCCTTCTCTCTCGTCTCTCGGCTCTTTTTTCCGGGTTAATTACGTTTCGCATTAAAGCAAAACCCAGCCCCGGATGTGAGTACAAAGCTCCGCCGAGCCCGCCGGGGGAGGAGAGGGGTGCCGGGGCTGCCAGGGGGGCGCGGCCGGGGGCGCGGACCTCGCGGGGGCGGGGAGCCCGGCGGCGGCCCCCAAGGCTGGGTGCGGGGATCACCCCCCCCCCCCACCCTCGCCCTCGCCCGCGGGGGCGGCCGCGCAGGTGGGACGCGGGCCGGGAAGCCAGCCTGGCGGAGGGAGGCCCTGCCTCGGACGCTGGGCAGCAGGTGTCCGAGTGGGAAGGGGGCCCGGGGATGAGAGCATCCTTGGGGGAGGGAGGTGAGCCAGAGCGCGGGCTCACTCTTGACTCCATTTCTTCTTCCCCAACCCCCTCCTCCAGAGACTTCAGGCGGTCCTCCGTCGGACCCCGAGTCTTTAGCCATCTGGGACCGCGGGGCTGAGGTTTAGGGTTAGGGTCGAAGCAAGTTATCTCAGCTCTCCCGGGTTGTCATGAATGAGCCCCAGGAGCCCGGTGGGGTCGCACGTTCTAAGGGTGCATAGGGGCTTTCTTCCGAGCGTGGCGCCAAGACGCCCTCCCAGCCCTCGGAGCTGGAGGGTGCTCTGGGGAAAAAAATGGGAAATCGACAAGCAGGTATGACGTCCTATTGCAGAGAGGGACCGAAGAGAACCCAAGGTGCCGGCGCAGCCTCTGCCTTATCTCGTTCGATCCACGCGGCCACCCTATGGGTATCAATCCCCTCCACGATGAGGAAACCGAGAGTCAGAGACGTTAAGTAACTTGCCCTGGGTCCCACGGCTACCAATGGCAGGTCTGTCAGGTTCTGACGCCAGCCTCGCACGGAGAAGACAGATAATTGAAATGTACGCGTTGTCAGGCGCCTAACATTCGAAGCCCAGAAACGCGGTGGATTCACCCCGGGATGGAGGACCTGGAGCTGCGATTTCTGGGGATTCGGATGCAGTTGCAGTTGATGAGGTCGGAGTCCTAATTGCAAAGCTTTGACTGAGGGGAGGGCCTAAGAAGACGTCGAGGCTCAAAGTCTGGCTGGGCGGGATTGCCGCAAAGGCTGGTCCGTGACCCAGAGATGCAGGGGAAAGACGGACTGTTAAAAGTCTCTGGGACCTGAGGCAGCAAAGCTTGGAGAAAGGGGTGGGGGCCAGCCAGATGAGCCGGGAGGCAGGCAGGATCAGGCAGAGCACACGCCCCGAAAACACCGGTGATGAAACCACACAAGTTTCCTCTTCCATTTTGATTGCCAAAGCAAAAATGAGCCTCCTCGCTCTCTCAGGTGTGAAAAAAGACTGTTTGCTTTAGAACATTTTGCTTTGAATGAGGAAGGAAAGGGGGACACAAGAGAAAGAGCATTTCCTTTGAAATAAATACATCAACATCTTTTTTGTTGTTGTTTTTTCTGCTCATGAAGATTTTTGCTAGTCACATACATTTCAGGCAAAGCGTATACTCCACAACCAGATGGCCTGGGTCTGAACACCAGCTCTGGAGCTTATTAGCTTTGATCTCAGAGCAAAGTGACAACCTTTCTTGGTCTTATTTTCTACATCTGGATGCTTGCAAAGAATAAATGAATTAACATTTGTAGAATGTTTGGATTACTGCGGAACGTGAGGTAGGTGCTATGAAAATGTTTTTTTAATTTAAAAATTAGATTACGGTTTTCAGCGTGAAAAGGAACAAAATTCCATCCAACTGCCAGCAAATCCAACTGGAACGGACAGTTTCCAGTGGGAGCAATGAGGGAAAAGTCTCCAGTTCCATGGTATGGTTTATATTAAAGCCCATAAAACTCTAGTCCCCCAGGGAGCTTGCCTGAGTCACTCATTCACAGAGCCGCAAATATTTCCTGAGCACTACTGTATTGGATGCCTGGGAGGCAAAGCTCTCTGAAAGGATGCAAGTGTCACTCAGAGGCTGAGGCAGCCTTGTATTGCTCCTGGAAGGGCCATGAAAATGGCACACAGTGAGAAAGTACCACCGCATGCACTGGTTCACTTGGGAGGAGGTCCTGGAAGGAGTTGGAAGCAGTTCTCAGGAAATAGGCCTGAGAACTGCTATCCAAAAATCTACAAGCAATAAATGCTGGAGACGGTGTGGAGAAAAGGGAACCCTCTTACACTATTGGTGGGAATGCAAACTAGTACAGCCACTATGGAGAACAGTGTGGAGATTCCTTAAAAAACTGGAAATAGAACTGCCATATGACCCAGCAATCCCACTGCTGGGCATACACACCAAGGAAACCAGAATTGAAAGAGACACGTGTACCCCAATGTTCATCCCAGCACTGTTTACAATAGCCAGGACATGGAAGCAACCTAGATGTCCATCAGCAGATGAATGGATAAGAAAGCTGTAGTACATATACACAATGGAGTATTACTCAGCCATTAAAAAGAATACATTTGAATCAGTTCTAATGAGGTGGATGAAACTGGAGCCTATTATACAGAGTGAAGTAAGTCAGAAAGAAAAACACCAATACAGTATACTAACACATATATATGGAATTTAGAAAGATGGTAATGATAACCCTGTATGCGAGATAGCAAAAGAGACACAGATGTATAGAACAGTCTTTTGGACTCTGTGGGAGAGGGCGAGGGTGGGATGGTTTGGGAGAATGGCATTGAAACATGTATATTACCATATGTGAAATGAATCACTAGTCCAGGTTGGATGCATAAGACAGGGTGCTCAGGGCTGGTGCACTGGGATGACCCTGAGGGATGGGATGGGGAGGGAGGTGGGAGGGGGGTTCAGGATGGGGGACACATGTACACACATGGAGGATTCATGTCAATGTATGGCAAAACCACTACAATATTGTAAAGTAATTAGCCTCCAACTAAGATAAATAAATTTATATTAAAAAAAAAAAAAAGAAATAGGCCTGAGAAGACCGGGGCAGTTTGACTCCGGTGATAGGCTAGGAGAAGGGTCACTGGTACACTTCCAGTGATGCTTCTCCTTCACTGGGAAGCCCCGTTTACTGCCAGACTTGTCCCTGGCCAGGACCTGGCCCCAGTCTGACTTCTGTATTTCTGGTGCTTCCTCAGAAGACCCCCATCACCTTCTACCATAGAGGCAAAGATGGTCAATTGAGTCTGAGCCCTGCTGTGGTCCATTGACCATCTCTGACACATTTTGAAAATATTTCCATTGACTGATTTTATGAGGTTTTTTTTTCAGTGCAATAAACAGCCCAGACATCTGAAAATGAGACTCTGCCTGTGGGGAAAGGAATGTCAGAAAGGGCCTTTCACAGCAGCGATTTCACTCCCCTGATGTGTCAGTGCAAATGAGGTTCAACAACTTGCTCAAGGTTTTGCAGCTGGTTAGTGGCAGAGATGTTTCTGGAACCCAGGGTGGAGAATCTTAGTATTGATACAGGAACCTTCCCATGACAATGGAGACTACTGGTCCAGAACCTACGAGTTTAAACAGAGAGTCTTATACTCTAGCCATTTATGCACTTTCTATTCATTTTCAGTGTTCACGGCTGGGTTACCAAGAGCCCTAACAACCTTCAGTGCTGAGCCAGGGCACCCTCCAGGGAACCGCATTGTTCTCTGTCCTTAAAGACACGCATTATATAAGGTACCAGGTTGCAGCTGGGGCCAGTGACTTCTGTTGGGGAAAGTGTGGGACTGAAGAGGCCAAGGTCAGTGGTTGATCTTGGTTCAGGCCGGTTCATTTTGCACAAAGATAAATTGCTCCAAGGCCATTGCACTTCTAATGCTAGCTGGTCATTTTGTAGAGTTGCTATTGGTTTCAGTAGCCAAGTACCATACATTTCTCGAAAGATAACTCAAACTACTATTGTTCTATTCAGTTCTATTCACTCAGCGAACAATTATCTGAACCTATTAACCATTTTTTCCTCCCATATAACTTGTGCTCAGTCACATCCAACACCTTGAGACCCTTTAGGCTGTAGCCCACCAGCTTGCTCTGTCCATGGGATTTCCCAGGCAAGAATACTGGAGTGGGTTGTCATTTCCTCCTCCAGGGGATCTTCCCAATCCTGGGACTGAACTCAAGCCTCCTGTGTCTCCTGCATTGCAGGTGGATTCTTTGCCAATGTGCCACCTGGGAAGCCAAGGAGAGATGTAGATTGCCCTCCCTTGGGCTGTCCACCAACTCCTGTCATGGTGTGGTCCACAGATGGAGAGGGGGCCAGCTGGCGAGTCAGAGCAGAGCAGGCAGCTCCAGTGTCTACAGGAAATTCAGTTTTACCTGCCACATCAAGGGTGACCCAAGGCTCCGCTGGGATAATGAGAGTGGATCAAGTGGGATCCATAGCCAAGGCAGGCCCTTGGGCCACATTGTTCAGTATGTGGGCTCTCTCATCCAGCTTATTCACAAAGAACTGGGGCTGGTCAGGGTTGCCTCTCCAGCGTCCCCCAGTAGGGCGCTGAGGATATTCCCGCTTCCAGTGCCCTCCTTTATGATAAAAAGCACATTGGTTCAGGCCTAGGCAGCTTCTTGGTGGTCTGTCCAGCTTTCTCAGTCTTTCAAGTTCCCCTCGAAGTGGTGGGTGAATCAGAACAGCCAAGAGTATATATGTCAAATAATACATTCGCTGCAGCATTGCTCATAATAGTGAAATTTGGAAATCACTGTCATATTCCTCAGTGAGGGACTGACCAGGTAAATACTGTTCAGTTCAGTCGCTCAGTCATGTCTGACTCTTTGCGACCCCATGAATCGCAGTACGACAGGCCTCCCTGTCCATCACCAACTCCCATAGTTCACCCAAACTCATGTGCATAGTCGGTGATGCCATCCAGCCATCTCATAGAACTAACACCCAAAAAACATGTCCTTCTCATTATAGGGGCCTGGAATGCAAAAGTGGGAAGTCAAGAAACACCCGGAGTAACAGGCCAGTTTGGCCTTGGAGTACAGAATGAAGCAGGGCAAAGGCTAATAGAGTTTTGCCAAGAGAACGCACTGGTCACAGCAAACACCCTCTTCCAACAACACAAGAGAAGACTCTATACATGGACATCACCAGATGGTCAACACTGAAATCAGACTGATTATATTCTTTGCAGCCAAAGATGGAGAAGCTCTATACAGTCATCAAAAACAAGACCGGGAACTGACTGTGGCTCAGATCATGAACTCCTTATTGCCAAATTCAGACTTAAATTGAAGAAAGTAGGGAAAACCACTAGACCACTCAGGTATGACCTAAATCAAATCCTTTATGATTACACAATGGATATGAGAAATAGATTTAAGGGACAAGATCTGACAGAGTGCCTGATGAACTATGGATGGAGGGTCATGACATTGTACAGGAGACAGGGATCAAGACTATCCCCATGGAAAAAAATTACTGTTACAACCACATAATTTTATACTGTGTTGTTGTTCAGTAGCTAAGTCATGCCTGACTCTTTGTGACCCCATAAACTGCAGCATGCCAGGCTTCTCTGTCCTTCACTATCTCCCGGAGTTAGCTCAAACTCATGCTCACTGACTCAGTGAAACCATCCAACCATCTCATCCTCTGTTGCCCCCTTCTCCTACTGCCCTCAATCTTTCCCAGCATTAGGGTCTTTTCCTATGAGTTGGCTCCTTGCATCAGGTGGCCAAAGTATTGGAGCTAAGATCTGACATGCCTCTTGGTCAAGAAAACATAAAACAGAAGCAACATTGTAACAAATTCAATACAGACTTTAAAAAATTGTCCACATCAAAAAAAAAAAAAAAAAAGAGCTAGTGGAGGTTTTTGAACAAGGTAGTCACACAATTAGAAGTGAATAAGCAGCAATTTCATAGTTTGTGGCTTCATGGTAACTGGTCTCTAACACCAAGCTACCACCAGGGATGTGACTCCTGACTCTCTCCCAAATGAGCTGTGTAGTCATGCACCAGATACCCTACTTTTCTGTATTTCTATAAAACAGAGAAGGTGGTGATAACACATAACCTATCTTATACCACTGTTGTTGAGATTCGGTGAGTTAATGTTCTTAGGGCACATGGTAATTGCTGAGAATGTCAGTTAAATTTTAACAGTTTCATACCTTTGGATTAAAATCTTTGCATTTCATTTTGAAACTTTTACTAAAAAGAGCTCACATTACATGACAAATTATTAGCTGTTCCTTCTTCACACTTTCACAGGATTATAGATAATCAATCCTGTTTTACACAGATGAAAGAATTTAGGTTTTTAAGGAGAGACACTCTTGGAATCACAGAGCCAGACATGAATTCTGAGTCTTGGTTCAGTGGTCCCCTAAGCTTTTTTGCTTAGCTCCAATCCTCAGCTTTGAGAACAGAAAAAGATAGAAGAACACTGGCAATTTCTGTTTATAGGATAAGGGAAAGAGTGGTAAGGGACATTAATAAAGTAAAATCAAAAGAGAGAAAACTTCTATGAAATGCCTGGAAGTGTGTATGTAAAATCAAATTTTATATACACAAGTGTATACATATTGATATGTGTGTATTACAGTGAATTATGCTGCCTCTCAAAATAAAACGTGTATGTTGAAGACCTAACTCACAATCTGACTGCATTTAGAGACAGAGCCTTTTAAGAAGTAGTTAAGGTTAACTGAGCTCATGAGGGTGAGGTCCTAATCCAACAGAACTGATAGCCATATAAGAAGAGGAAGCGATCTCGCCCTGTCTCCAGGGCACACAGAAAGGCCGTGTGAACACACAAGAGGGCAGCCATCTGCAATCCTAGAAGAGAGCTCTCGCCAGAGCCCAACCTAGCTGGCAACCCCCTCCCGGACTCCAGCCTCCAGAACGCTGAGAAAAGAAATTTCTGTTGTTTGAGCCACCCACTCTATAGTACTTCTTATGCTCATACATATAGAGAGAGACAGTACTTACGGACACATGCCAGAATTACTTCCCAGTGACAGAGTTTGGAAAACATTGCCATACTGTTAAATCTGACTCTAATATAAACTTCAAAACGAAGCGCCCATCCAGCCCCCAGAAATAACAGTCTCCTGGCCAAATGCACCATTCCTATTGATTCATGTGATGGCATTGTTTTTCCGTCAGTTTGAATAAAGGCAGTGCATGGCTGGGATTCCTGCATTCCCCGAGATTACAGGGAAAGAACTGGGTCTGTGGAATCAGAGAGAGAGAGAGAGAATGAATAGACAGACATTAGTACCTTAGGTTTGGATCCATGACCGTGCTTTGGTTCTATAGTTAACATATTTTTGCTTAGACTAGTTTCATAATTCATTTCCTCAGCACCAAGCCTACATGAGGGCTACAATTAGAAAATACTGGGGTGAAGGTGGTCAGAGTTGGTAGCTGGAATAAACTCTGTCCGGTTTATTCCAAGAGATGCCTGTGGTGGTCAGTGAACCGGATTGGCTATTACCTCAGTGATTCTCAACACAAGCTGGTGATTACAAAACAAAGAAAATCAAACAGGATATTTGGACAGATGGATTTATGTCCTTCCATTATTTTGTTATTAGGAAATACATGCACGCCGTACAAAGTTCAAAAGGGACAAAAGAGGAAGGATGAACAAATATTTTATTCTAAAAAGTCTTTTTTTTCCTGAACTTTCCAAGTATTCTTCCCTAAGCATGTATTATTTTATGATTATGGGGAAAAATGTTACTTTTATAGGCAAATAACTAGCTTTTAATTTAAAAATACCGCAGACATCTTATAGTTGCTTTGTGACTAAAAAAACTAACTTTATCTTCAACTTAAAAATACTTGTGAGTCCATGGATGTATTTTTCAAGAAATTTTAGCCAATTTTGTATCCGTTCACATTAAAACTCCTGCCACTGGAAAAGATATATGAAACCTGACTGGCAGTTTGAACCTCCAGACCTGTGAAGTTCAGTGTGAGTCACCGGAGACAGGTAATTTACTAAGGAATCTTCTTTCAAATTTCACCATAATTTGTACAATGACTCCACATGTCTGTCAAACTTTGTTAAAATTAAGTGTAATACTAGGCTGGAGAGTTAAACCCAGTTCAGCTTCATTCCGTCATTTAGTAATTAAACAATAACAAGCTAAATTTATCCTTACACATAATACCTAATGACAGTTTGGATGTTCTAATTGGATAAGTGGCCAAATGCTCCCTCCAGCATCTGATGTCAGAAGATGTCACAGTGCTGGCTGGCTGCCAGACATATCAGGAACATGGTCTTGACCTGGAGGTCACTTTCTGGCAACTTCAGTCTCTGGAAGAGCACTCTGAACCGGAAGATAAGAGAGAAAGAGCCTCTGAATAGCCAAGTCCCTGTGTCTTCACGGAGATGCTTTTTTTAGGCTTGCTTATTGATTCTGGCTGAAGATCTAATTTCAAAAGGTCCAGTTATGTGGTTTCCCAGTCCTCAGTGGACTAGAAACCAAGAAAATAGAAAAGCTTTTGGAGATGGAGAGGGCCGGGGGAGGGAAAAATGACTTTATTCAGTTCATTCCTCTCTCTGTAAATGGATTACTTGACAACAACAAAGGAGAGAGAGAAAAGTTAATAAGCATTCCCCGAAGTTATATGTGCCCAAGACAATCTTCATCACTTTTGGTGATGACTTTGGGGTAGGAAAAAGTGGTTGAACTGTGATGGGCGCCTTGATTTTAGGTGAGAAGTTTCATAGTTTTGCTAGTAAGAGTGGTGAACTCGAGATCATTTCTGAGGTGGTTAAGAGAGGACAGGATTCATTCATGCTCTTGTATATTTTTAAAACATTATATCATGTGCATTATGTTTCTTTTGCTTAGTAATATACTTTTTCAAATTATTTAATGCCCCTACAAAAGACTTTAAAGTAAAAGTACATGAAAAGAAAATTGTACAAATTAAAATATGGAAGACCAGGAACCATAAAACTCTAGAAGAAAACATGGGTAAGTTCCTTGACATTGGTCTTGGAAATTATTCTTGTTGGATTTGATACCAAAAGCAACAAAAGGCAACAGAAGCAAAAACAAACAAACGGCGCTGCACCAAACTAAAATTCTTCTGTCCCGGAAGAAAGCAAAGGAAAGAAAACCATCAACAAGATGAAAAGGGACCCTACAGAATGGGAGGAAATGTTACAAATCATATATCTGATAAGGGGTTAATATCCAAAATATATAAAGAAGTCATGTAACTCAACAACAAGGAAAAAACCAACAATCTGATTTTTTAAATAGGCAGAAGAGCTGAATAGACATTTTTCCAAAGAAGATATACAGACAGCTGACGGGTACCTGAAGGGATGCTCGGCATCATTCACCAGTGGGGAAATGCAAGTCACAACCACAATGAATATCACTTCACATGAATAAAGATGGCTTTTATCAAAAAGACAGCAAAGGAGAAGTCAGCAAGATGTGGAGAAAAGGGAACCCTTGGGCCCTGTTGGAATGCAAATTGGTGTAGCCACTATGGAAAACAGTATGGAGGTTCCTCAAAAAATTAAAAATAGAACAACCGTATGATCCAGCAGTTCCACTTCTGTGTATATATCAGAAAGAAACAAAATCACTATCTCAAAAAAGATATCTGCACTCCCAGGTTCATTGCAGCATTATTCACCATAGCTAAGACAGAGAAACAAACTCAGTGCCCACTGACAGATGACTAGATAAGGAAAACGTGACATATATTCAATGAAATACCCTTCAGCCATAAAGAAGGAAATCCTGCCATTTGCAACAACATGGGTGGACCTTGAAGGCATTATACTAAGTGAAGTAAGACAGAGGAAAAACAGATTCTGTACGCACTCGCTTATATGTGGAATCTAAAAACCCCTGAACTTACAGAAACAGAGAACAGATTGGTGGTCGCCAGAGGCGAGTGGTGGGAGCTGGGGGTGGGGGTCGATGTAGGGGGAGAGAAGGTGGTCAAAAGGTGCAAATTTCCAGTTATAAGATAAATCAGTTCTGGGGCTGGATTGTACAGCATGGTAACTATAGCTAACTGTACCACATTGTGTATTTGAAAGTGAATACAAGAGTAGGTCTCAATGTGTACATCACAGAAAGAACTATCATTTACTCTTCTGTTCTGATGTGAATAACAGTGCTTCTCAAATTTGAAACTATCACAACATTGTTAAATGACTATGTTGTTGTTCAGTCGCTAAGTCACGTCTGACTCTTTGCAATCCCATGGACTGTGACTCCTCTGTCTTCGACTATCCCCCAGAGTTTGCTCAAATTCATGTCTATTGAGTCAGTGATGCTACCGAACCATCTCATCCTCTGCAGCCCCTTCTCCTCCCGCCCTCAGGCTTTCCCAGCATCAGGGTCTTTTCCAATGAGTCAGCTCTTTGCATCAGGTGGCCAAAGTATTGGCGCTTCAGCTTCAGCAACAGCTCTTCCAATGAATGTTCAGGGTAGATTTGCTTTAGGATTGACTGGTTGGATCTCCTTGCAGTCCAAGGGACTCTCAGGAGTCTTCTCTAGCACCACAATTCAAAAGCATCAATTCATTGTTGCCCAGCCTTCTTTATGGTCCAACTCTCACATCTCTACATGACTACTGAAGAAACCATAGCTTTGACTAGATGGACTTTTGTCAGCAAAGTGGTGTCTCTGCTTTTTAATACACTGTCTACGTTTGTCATAGCTTTTCTTCCAAGGAGCAGCATCTTTTATTTTTATGGCTGCAGTCACCATCCACGGTGATTTTGGAGCCCAAGAAAAGAAAAGTAACTGCTTCTACTTTTTCCCTTTTATTTGCCATGAAATGATGGAACCAGATGCCATGATCTTAGTTTTTCAGCACTGAGTTTCAAGTCAACTTTTTCACTCTCCTCTTTCACCCTTATCAAGAGGCTCTTTAGTTCCTCATTTCTCCCCAACTTCAACTGCTCCAGTCCCTATGACTGAGCTTCTCCATGTGGATTTCCTCTGCCATATGGACATATGGTTGCTTCCATTCTTTTTTTTTTTTTTTTTGCCTCCCTTAAAAAGAAAATCCACCAGAACCTTGGCTGCTATTTGAGGTAGTCAGTCTTCTATGAGGGGTTCACATCAGGGTCTGTTAGATGACTTCAATTAGTTACTATCCAGGACTGCGGCGGCTCCCCTATACTCAGAAGGTGACAAGCAAGCATTAGAGTAGAAGTCAAGTCTGTTAGAATGTAGCTTTGTAATTACATGTTACTGAGTACACCATGAGTCAAACCATGGCCAATGAAAAGTAACTGCATATTCTTGAAATAGTTCCGTGGTGAGCTCCAGGGGCTGGTTTATTTTTGGTTTCTCCAATTTAAGCCCTTGTATCATGACCCTGCAACTACCACCCAGTTCAGAGTAGAAGGGCAGCGTGATGGGGAACCAAGAACTTGGGACCAGGAATCCTCTGAAATTTTAGTAAAATGATGCTGACATGTTTTATTGTTTAAAGTTATAAAGTGTCTAGAAATGTAAGTATTATGAGCAGAAATGGCAGGGAGACAATGATATAAAACAGTGATCAAACTTCTTCACCAACACCCGCTAAAAATTGCTGGAGGACTTCCCTGGTGGGCCAGTGTTTACGAATCCACATGCCATTGCAGGAGACGCAGGTTCAATCTCTGGTCCAAGAGGATGCCACATGTCAAGGGGCAGCTGGGCCAGGACTGGGCAACTACTGAGCCCTTGTGCCTACAGCCTGTGCTCCACAACAACAGAAGCCACGACAGGAGAAGCCCTCTCACAGCAACTGGAGAGTAGCCCCTGTTCACTGCAACTAGAGAAAACCCACTTACCGAAAAAAGACCCAGCACAGCCAAAAAGAAAATAAATAAGTTAACATTAATTTTTTAAATGCTGGAAAACTATGTATCCCTACACACATTTTTAAGTTGACATTTGTAACTTTTAATCACAAGTTTGAGTGATTGTAAAAAATGTGTTCTGCCAATTGTTAATTAACATAGGATATTTTTAAATGAAACTGTCATATCACTCTTTTTAAAGGTATCCAATAGAAATCAAGTATCATAGTAACTTGACACTGCCATTCCTTTTTAGAAAAGAAAAAGTAGCTCTTTAACAGTCGGAGATGTTAAATTTTTCCCTTTCCTCCTTAAACTCTATTTTCATTCCACTTCTAGAGAAGTTTATCCAAATGTCATATATTTTTGATATCTTTTATTACTTTAACATCTATTATTTGGACATCTCTTTCTGATTATCCCATCCCATTTTCTGAAACAAAAATGCCTCTATAAATTGATTTTACAATTTAGAAATTAAAACTATCCTGCGACCTTCAGGCTCCAAGTGTGAAGACATTTTTTTGGAGACTAACTCACCATTGCCATAATTTGTAACAAGATAAATATACATGTCACTGATCACTAAACATGAAGCAGTAGAATGTTACTGGAAATTATTCTCTTAATGAGATGGATGAGGATGAATTTTAAAATATGTTATTTTTATATATTTACATATGTATGTAATTAGTTCAAATATTCATCAATTAATATTACTTGGTGCAAGAATGAGCAGGTATAGCACCAATACGATCCCTATTTCTTATTTTCATGCACTGAGGAAACTTGTTGACCTGAACAAATAGATGGGGCTGTATGGAGTTTTGTTACAGCAGTGTTTAGGGTTAATCAGAAGAAAGGCTTCAGAGCAGGGTCTGTTATGACTGAGTGAACACAAACCCTGTGCAAAGATTTCCAGCCAGTTCAGCTTTGCTAGGGGACTTAAAATCTGTTTTCATGTCATCAGAGCACTGTTCACAATAGCTAAGAGACGGAAGCAACCTAAATGTCCTCCAACAGAGGAATGGATAAAGAAGATGTAGTACATACATACAGTGGAGTTTTACTGTGTGTGTGTACTCGGCCATTAAAAATAATGAAATAAGGCCACGTGCAACAACATGGATGGACTTAGAGACTGTCATGCAGAGTGAGATAAGTCAGACAGGGAAGGAGAAGTATTGTATGACGTCCTTTATACGTGGAATCTTAAAAAGACATGATACAGAACAGAAGCAGACTCACAGACTTAGAGAACAAACTTATGGGAAGGGTGGGGGAAAGGAGAGTTAGGGAGTTTAGAATCAACATGGGCACATTGCTGGATTTAAAACGGATAACCAACAAGGACCTACTGTGTAGCACAGAGAACTCTGCTCAATGTTATGTGGCAGCCTAGATGGGCGGGGAGTTTTGGGGGAGAATACATGTATGTGTATGGCTGAGTCCCTATCCCGTCCGCCTGAAACAATCACAACATTGTTAATAGGCTATAACTCTAATATAAAATTAAAAGTTTATAAAAAAACAAAAGGAAATCTGCTTTTCAGCAGAGCTGAATTTGGCAGTGTTGCTCAATTTTTTGACTCCTTCGAACTGTAGGTCAGCCATCACTTCCAAAATTACTCTGTGGGGGAGGTTGGGGGGAGCATATGGCAACTCTCTGTACTGTCTGCTCAGTTCTCCTGCAAACCTGAAACTGCTCTTAAAAATAAAGTCTTCTTTTTTTTTAATTACTATAATGATCTATCAGTGGTCAACTCAGTTAGGATTTTTTCTTCCAAGTTTTACAGAAGATCATACATTGGAAGCCACCTACCTTGCAAAGTGACTTGCACCTCAGTTACAAAGGCTTTTGCTTTCTCAACGCAAACACCGATGTTTATTTTGACCGTGGAGAGTGGCATGTGGGATCTTAGTTTCTGAACCAGGAATGGAACCCATGTCCCCCGCAGTGGAAGCAAGAAGTCTTACCCACTAGATCACCAGTGAAGTCCCTCATCCTATTTTTATTTTAACGTTTTTTCAAAAGTAATTATTTTGCTTATTGGTTATCTATTTTAAATACAGCAGTGCAAACAGAGATATTTTTACTCACCCCCTGTCTCCACCCTGGAGGTTTTTACAACAAAGGGCAATGCCTTTGTTTCCTTTTTTAGAAGAGAGAGAAGGCTGGTGTGAAAGGGCAGGTGGGAGCAGAGACAGATGGGCAGGCGCACATGAGACCTGGCTGTCTATCCATCTCCAGGAGATGGAGAAACTGATTCTCCTAAGACTGAGTCCTGTGGGGGCCGGTCCTTTAAACACCACCCAGGGGAGGTGACTTAAGTGTGTTGTTGCTCAGTCATGTCCGACTCTTTGTGACCCTATGGACTGTAGCCCACCAGGCTCCGCCATCCATGGGATTTTCTAGCCAAGAATACTGGAATGGGTTGCCATGCCCTCCTCCAGGGGATCTTCCCAACCCAAGGATCGAACTGCATGTCCTGCATTGCAGGCGGATTCTTTACCATCTGAGCTACCAAGGTGACTTAAGAACTACCTCAAATACACAGAATTGTAACATCAGACTTTTAGTAACGTATCCGCTGTTTGTCTGAAATTCAAATCGAACTGCAGGTCTAGTATCTATGGTCTACCTGGCAACCCTTCCTCATCGTAATCATCCATTTTCAGAGATGAGAGAAACTGAGACCTGAAAAGAACAAAGTACCAAGGATCTTTTATTGCTCCCTCCTCCGAATTCTCAAATACAGCTGATGTTTTCTCGCCTCTCATCACAGGGCCCATGCTTATCTGTCGCTCCTACGGTGATCCTATCCTCCTTACCCAGAGCAAAAACAACAACAATAACAAAACAAGCTATGATATGCATGAAAGGACAGAAGCTGTCGGGGGAAACTGAGACCAGGAACTGTCTTGAGAGAAGCAGAGAGAGCGTGTGGGTACAGTGTGGGCGAAACATCTCTGCCCCATCACCTCAAAAACAGTGGCCAAAAAAAGGAGAGGGCATATAAAAAGACTGCTTTCAGGGCAGACACCAAAGTCATATGAAATTTGTAAATATTCCCCATCACAGGCTAACCCGTGGATACATAACAGAAAACATCATTCAAGTCCAGCTGCGAGTCTGATCACCTTTGCCATACATCATCCTGAGCTGCTTCTTAGGAAAGATACTGATCAAGCCTTTCATTTTTTTTCTTTCCCCTTCTGTTCTGTTTACTATCACTGCCTTCTCTCACTCCCCTCCCATCTCCCAAGCACCAAAAATAATTTGAATTTCGAACCTCTTTTTGGCCTTCCTGTGGGTGTGGGAGGACCTCCCTTGAGAATTGGTCTGGATCTAGGTGGTGGCATCCAGAATTTAGCAGCACCTCTGTCCGTACCCCACTCCCGCCTCCCTTTCTCAACACTCGGGGTGTTCGGGTGCCTTCACCCACCCCCCAAACCTTCTCTATCTCATCGTTAGTGAGAGGAGCCCCTCAGGAATCTCCGGCCTTCACTTACCTGCCCTGGTTTGGGAAGAACAAGGCTCCTTGCACAAGAAAGCCAGCTTCTCATCAACTGTAGGAAGCCACCTCCACATGGCCAAGGAGCAAGGTGATAGTGATAAGGAGGGAGGCCAGACCTGAGCCCCTCGGTTCAAGAGACCCAAGCAATTTCCTGTTTCAGAGACAGTTTTAAAAACGGAAAAACTGATTAAATTCATAGAGGAGAGTGTGTGTGTGCTTCCCTCTCCCCCAGTCACCCCCGTGACCCCTTGACCTTTCTCTGGGGAACAGCTGATCTGCTTTTCTAAAAAATCTCTCTAGGGACTTCCCTGGTGGCTGAGTAGTTCAGACTTCAGCTTCCACTGCAGGGAACACGGGTTCGATCCCTGATTGGGGAACTAAGATCCCACACGCTGTGTGGTGTGGTCAAAAAAAATAAAAAAAAAAAAATCTCTCTAGGTCTAACCCCAGCCCCTCCCTGGCCCTCTGTGCTCACAGTCGTTCCTTAGCTGGTGTCTCAATACCCTGGTACATTTTTGTTACAAGAATAAGGAAAGGGGGGTGGGGGAATGAGAAGGAGAAAAGGGCATGAGTTTTTTTGTAGTTTGGGACAGTTTTCGGTCAATGTTTTCATGACTTGTTTCTTCTCCCCTGTCTCTTTCCAAGCTGAAGACAGCACTCAGAAACACTGCTAGTTACCTGCGGGATGTTCTTTTCTTTCTCTGGTCCAACCTGAGATGCTCTTCCTGGATTTGGAGTTGGGAGGGAGGAGATGAGAGGGGTGATGTGCAGGGATGAAGAGCCAGTTTCAGGCACCAACCAGAGCCCCTGCTTTCGGTTCTGCAGAAAGCAGGGGCTCAGTGGACTCTGAGACTGTGGACGCTGAGCCCAGGATGGTGGGCACTCAGGTGCCTGGCCAAGGAGGAGAGAGGGCTCACCTCTCCCCTAGAGAGAGATGAGAGAGAAGGAGGAAGGGGGGAGATTGAGAAAGGAGGAAAGAAAGAAAAGGGGAAAAAATAAGGAAGAAAGAAAGGAGGAAGAGACAGAGGGAGGGCAAATTGTATATTCCTCTATTTTGACAGCTTCCTTATATTAAAATGGGTAATGATAATGCCCCACACACAGTGTTACTGTAAGGAATAAATAAAATGAAAGTATGGTAGTACAGGGCCTGATGTACAGTAGATGCTAAATTAATTTCATTGAGCATAAAGGACATATACACTTACCTTGTGTTTTCTTAGCTGTTTGCCTTCCCTCACTGGACTCTGAATGTCTTACTCATTTCCTCTGTCTGTGACAGGCTTCCCAGGTGGCTCAGTGGTAAAGAATCTGCCTGCCAATGCAGGAGATGAAGGTTCATTCCCTGGGTCGGGAAGATCCCCTGGAGTAGGAAATGGCAACCCATTCCGGTATTCTTGCCTGGAGAATTCCATGGGCGGAGAAGCCTTGTGGGTTACAGTCCAAGGGGTCGAAAAGAGTCAGACACGACTGAGTGACTGAGCATGCACATACTCCGTCTACCTATGACAGTGCCTGGAATATAGTAGACAATATATATTTTTAAATTAATTCATCAACTAATTAATACCCAGTCCCATCCTCACCTGGCCCTGTTTGCCCTGCTGGTCAAGAATATACTCTTCGCCCTCTTTCCCTATGCTCCCTGGACCACCATTCTGAAACTTAAACTCTGAACAAAGGTTGTCGGACCTGTAGTGGATGAAATGCCAGTACCCCACTTCCTAAAAATACCAAAGAGTTTTCTCAGCAAGCACAGGAAGGCAAGAGATTCAGAAGCGCAGACTGTGGGTTGTTGATATTTCTAAATCCACTGCAGAACCATGATGTGTTCAAATTAAAGCCAGAGTCCAAGGTGCTGTTTATATTCAAAGTATTATATTTTAAAGAGCAGAGGACATCAGCCTTCCCAACACATTCAAAGAGGGAGGAACAGCATTCTAAGAGAGAGAGAAAGAGGAAAAGGAATGAGGAAGAAAGAAAAAGGACGGAAGGGAGGGAGGGAAAGAAATAAAGCTGGAACAGTGGATTTTCAAACAGGCACATGGAAATCCCAGTTAAGCATGGTCTACTGGACACGTAATTTTATCTCTGCTGTCTCTTAAGCCTCCACTAAAATGATAGCAAAGGAGGAAAGGAACATACATCCTCAAGGACAAAGAATGTGAAAACAGCAACAACCAACAAAAAATGTTAAACCTTTTAAAAAACACAAAAGCTATGATCAGTGGAAACTAACCTATTATATCAGAAAAACCTAGACCTGTGAAGATTGGAAGCACCAAGAAACCAGCAGTTCAGCATCTCCAAGCCCCAGACAGGCTCAAGAATTCAAGGACCAGGAGCCTCTGAACTGGGTGGTGGAGGAGGTGTGGTTAGGGTGGGGCTGGAAACAGGAAGATGGGTTGAAAGCTTGCGTGAGAAGGAAGAAGAGTGAACACGGAAGCCTTGGGGCTGAGGATCTAGGCTCCACCGAGGACAGAAATGAGAGTGGAACAGCAGTCAGGGGTGGAGTCATCGAAAGCCCGTGTACTGAACAGAGTGCCACCACTTGCCCCGGCCTCCGTCTATATTTGGCTGGAAAAAATGCTGAAGAAAGCTTAAATTTCCACAATGTCCACCCCTAACCCCTAGCAGGAATGTGGAGGAGTAATCTCACTGGGAAACGGTCCAGCCCAAGAGAAAAAATCAAGCATTTGTCTCCCGGTTCAACGGCTTTGACACAGCCCACCTGTCTTCAAACCCACAGTTATGCTCAACAGTTTCAAGTAGATTTTAGTGCCTCACTGGTAACTATGAACCACCATCAAGGACCGTAGAGAAGGGAACTCCCCGGCAGTCCAGGGGTTAGGACTCCAGGCTCTCACTGATCAGGAAACTAAGATCCCAGAAGTTACACAGTGCCACCAAAAAAAAAATTGAATATTTGGGGGAATCCTCCAACGTAAAAGGTAGACTAAAACAAACGGAGGGAAAAAGGGAGCACTTTGAAGAAACAAAGGCAATGCAGGGATGGAAAAAATACTATTAATATAACATTGAGGTAAAAAAAAGATACTGTGTTCATTTTCAAAATGATAGTAATTTTCTAAAAATATCAGGATGCCTTTTAATGAGAGAGAGAGCATACAGAAAACAAAAAAGACGTCACAGAGGTTACAAATATGATAGAGAAAGAAATTCTTTCAGAGGGTTGAAAGGTCAAATTGAGGGAATCTACCAAAAGCTGAAATAGAAAGACAAAAAGTTGGAAAGTAAGAAAGATGAAAAAAAATTGATATAAATTCAGGAGACTCAATATCTGCTAAACGAGAGTTATGAAAAGAGAAAACAGAGAAACTAAATGAAGATGAGTCCCGGAACTGAAGTATGTCAATTGGAGGGATGGGGTGGAGAGGGAGGTGGGAGGGGTCCCAGAGGAAAGTGGACACGTATGTGCCTATGGCTGATTCATGTGGATGTATGGCAAAAACCACCACAGTACTGTAATTATCCTCCAACTAAAATAAATAATTTTTAAAAAATGGCCAGTGAGTGCCCAGGACAAAGAGTGAAAGCAGACCCACACAAAGACACACACCAAGACACATCTCACATCGCTGTGAGACTTCAGAACCTCGGGGATCAAGAGAAGGCCCCAAAACTTCCAGAAAGAAGTATATCACACGGAGAAGTCAAGGAGTCAAAATGGCTTCAGACTTCTGAACAGCAGGACAAAGGGCTCAAGGCCTTCCAAAGGCACTGAAAGGATAAAACGATTTATAACCTAGACTTCTATACCCAACCAAAGTGTAAACCAATCATGAAAACAGAATAAAGATATTTTTCAGGCATCCGTTGTCTCAAAAAATTCACTTGCCATTCCCTTATTCTCAAAAAGCTACCGGAAGATGTACTCCTCCCTACCAAAGGAAGAGACAAACCAAGATCCCTGAAAAATAGGCCAAAGACAGGAGAGAGGTGGAAAGAATTCCCGGAATTAAAGTGAAGGAAAGTTTCCAAATCATAGCTGTGCAGCAAACCCAGGGGGAAAGCAGTCCGTATCTGCTTTCTGGAGGACAGAGAAATCCAAGATTGTTGAATCTTGGACACATTCAAAGGAAAAAATAAGATCTGGATATGTTTGACTGTATTAGGAAGAATTTTATAGTTCTTGTTAGTTATAGGATTATGTTCTTATTTATAATACTAAGAAATTTATAATGCTTAAGTTATAATTTTATAATTTATAGTTAGAAGATGAATTCAAGACACATAGAAAACCAATTAAATAATAGTAACAACAACAAAGAGGCAATCATTAATTCCAGGAAAAACAAAAAGTTATATGGGAAAGGAAAAAGTAATCAACATGTGCTGCAGGGCACTTCTCTGAACAATGTTTGCATTGTCAATGTAAACATCACATTATTACCTTACTGACGTAAACACAGAATATTGATTTGATAAAAGTTGTTACGTAACTGGAAGGGAGAGTAATTAGGAAGCTAGAATCTCACATTCTGGAGTAAGATAGCCATAGAAGGAAAAATCAAGAACTAGCAGCATAAGCATGACATATAATACTAGGAAAGTAAACAGCATCGGATATAGCTGAGTTGATAGTGACTGCCTCCCAGGCAAGGATGACAGTTGAAGCAAGGGGCTATTTTTGTTGATGAGCCTTGTAGCGCTATTTCATGTTTTAAAAACTGAGCACTTCTGTGGCTTCCATATGATTGCTTGAAACTTGACCAACAAGACAATCTGAGTTCGGCTCCTCTTCTTCCCATCCCGCTATAGAATTTCAGTTTCTCGTACGTCAGATGAGCTGATGGTGTCAGAAGAGGGGTGTTGATCAGAGCCCTGGAGAGGAGTCTCCCCAAACACTCTTCTCATCCTCTGAGCTCCCAGGACATGAAATTTATCCCTTTCCCATAATACTTAGGTTTACTCAACCTCTAGAGTTAACTGGAGAGATTTGGGGGCATTTTTATGGAGGTTGGAGAAAGTTTTTATTCCATTTTCTTTTACATGAGATAAAGACAAGAGGCAGAGCTAGGGCAGTATTGGGAACCTGGTCTCCACGTGTGTTTGATGACATCACATTCCGATCTCCTAAACCCGATCAAATATTTTTGCCCTTTCTCCCCAAACCGGTTGAAAACTTTCTCATGGTTAGTCAAGTCGCTCAGTCGTGTCTGACTCTTTGCGACCCCATGGACCCCATGGAGCCTACCAGGCTCCTCAGTCCGTGGGATTTTCGAGGCAAGAGTGCTGGTGTGGGTTGCCATTTCCTTCTCCAGAGGATCTTCCCCACCCAGGGATTGAACCCAGGTCTCCCGCAGTGTAGGCAGACGCTTTACCGTCTGAGCCACCAGGGAAGTCCATGGTTAGGGACCATCACTAATGTGTGTTTTGTTTGCTTGGTTGAGGATTTTGGTTTGGGGTTTTTTTTTTTCCCATTCCCCACAGATCATGACAGTGGCTTGATTACTATTTGCCCGCCCTGCCTTGGTGAGAGTCCTGCAGTGCACGTGTCCATAAAGGGGGACAGGTTTATTTTAAAAGAGAATAAGAAAAGCATGATGGGGGTGGGGGATTTTAGTCACAGGACCCGAGGAACTGCTTGAGTGGTTCCCTGTACCACCTTCTGTTTCTATTTTTGGCTGGTCATTTTATCCAGTTCCTGGCGACATCACTGTGCTAGGTACCAGAAAACACCAAGACCTCAGCTATCCTGTGCCCCTGCTGTCCTGAGCGACCTTGAGAAATTCAGGTATATTAGCTTCATTTTTCTCCCCAGGGAAGATAAATCATTAGATCGGCTGATTGTTACAGGCCCTTCTCACGCTAAGACTGCACAAGTCTTGACTGTTTATGAGGAAGCAGACACATTGCCAGGGCTGCTGGGGGCTGTGCCCCCACAGGGGGGAAGGATAGGGTTGTTCAATATGGAAGGAAGAGGGGAAAAATAGTCATACCAGGTGGCAGAGGGCCGAGCCGGGCAACAGATGTGAAAAGGGAAGTAAAATAAAGCGTGAGTTAACTGCAGGTGGAATAATCCATGAGGAAAAGAGTACCTCCACCCACATTGCTTCAGGTGACTTTGGCAAGAGCGGTCTGTGCCGAGCTCGGTCATCCCAGAAAACAGTAACAATACGGTTTCCATCGGCGTCATTGATTCAGAAGAGGACCGCTGCTAACCATGTGGGGCCAAAAGCCAGTGAGCGTTTGGGGTGAGGGCTGGGAGGGCTTGCGGTGGGAAGGGAGGGAGAGCTGGAAAGCTTCTTATAATTACCAGTCAGGCGGAACTGGCCCCAGTGTCTACTCACCCAGGGTACTTGGCCACACGTCTCAGCTTTGAGGAAGCCCCCCTCCCCTCCCCATACCTTGGACCGCCTGAAAAATGCCCTTTCTCCAGCCCCAACTTCTCTGATTCCTGGGAAGGAGTCTCCGTGTTCTTCCTCAGGTACCAATGGGTCCCTGCTTTAATTTGAATCCGTCCCCCTATCCCACCTTGGTTGTTGTTCAGTCGCTCAGTCGTGTGCGACTCTTTGTGACCCCATGGACTGGACTGCAGCATGCCGGGCTCCTCTGTCCCTCACCATCTCCTGGACTTTGCTCAAACTCAAGTCCCACCTACGTGGCTCAATCGATTGGTCCATAGATGAGTCTGTGACCCATGTCTGGCCCATTCGTCAACTTATTTGGGATGTTTCAAATCAGAGCTGAATTCATTTTTTTTCTTCAGCTACGACAGCAACAGAGATGATTTTTCATACACATGTTACACTCAGCCATAGCTGAGACCAGAATTAGTCCAGATGATCACAGGTCCAGGGCAAAGGCCCGAAGGGGACCATTTTGATACGAGCAAGGTGGGTCTCTCAAAGGTGGTCCAGGCCATCAGAATAGCCTCAGATGTTCCAGATCCATTGAGACAAGTTCTAGACAGTAGGCATGCAGTCCAGAAATTGGTACCATCGTCCCTAGAAACAAGGCTTCCCTTGTTTCTGCTCCCGTGGCTGCCATGGGGATACAAGTTCACTTGGACTTCTGCCTTGTCTCCTCTTTTGTACTTCAGCCTGTGTATTTGCTTCTTTTTCCACTTAGCTCTCATGGCATGGAGGTTTCTCAGAAGATGGTGCTAAGGCCAAAAGAGTCTAGTGTTAGTCGCTGGGTCGTGTCTGACTCTTTGTGACCCCATGGACTGTAGCCTGCCAGGCTCCTCTTTCCATGGAATTCTCCAGGGAAGAATACTGGAGTGGGTAGCCATTCCCTTCTCCAGGGGATCTTCCAGACTCAGGGATCGAACATGGGTCTCCCACATTTCAGGCAGATTCTTTACCATCTGAGCCAAAGTCTAGAGCTGAATTTAAAAATCCAGGTCCTCTTGTGTGTGTCAAAGTTGGGTGTGAGACTGATTACCAAAGGCTGGTAAAGAAAGTTGCTCTGAGAAAAATGAAGCCCCCAGGTTAGAAAAAAAAAAAATATTAAGAGTTGTAGGGACTACCGAACAGCTGGGCCCCTCAATCCTGGGGAAGTAAAAACCCCATGAGAAATTCTAGAGCTGCTGCTAAGTCGCTTCAGTCGTGTCCGACTCTGTGCGACCCCATGGACTGCAGCCTACCAGGCTTCTCTGTCCATGGGATTCTCCAGGCAAGAACACTGAAGTGGGTTGCCATTTAAGGCACTCGTCAAATCCTTCCTTTTCCTTAAGCTATATTGGGTTGTTTTTGCTACTTGTAACCAAAAGTCTCATGTAATGCTCAAAATCTAATTGGCTTTTTAAAAAAATCCAGATTTTCCCATTTATTGGATAACTGAAAATTTTAATCTCTAGTTGAGTTCCTAGAACTGGCAGAAATCCATGAATTGAAAAGCAATTGCTACCAATTTTGGAGCCAATCAAATAAATTTTGCTTAAAAATAAATTAATGTTTAAGATTTTTGGAACATTCGATTTAGACTGTTGAACAGGGAACCTCTCAGCAGGGAAGCAGCCAGGCAGGCAAACGTGTGGAACATGAAACAAGAGAATTCTCTTGCTGTTAGACACACAGAGTCACGTTTTTCAAGGTCATTATTCAAAATGAATTTCACTCTCAATGCTCTTGATCTGGCCACATCTTTGGCCAAGCTGACCAGATTGCTGTTATGGGACACGCAAGCTCTTTTTTCCCTCTTGGGTCCATGATCGACACTCATTAGTTAACTGACCACAGCATTCTCATGGCCTAAGTCAAACTCTCTGAGTCTCAATACAGCTTTCTAAGCAGCTGAAACCAGAGCCGGTCCATGAATGAAACCTACTTTCCCCTCCTGAACTACGCAGCTTTTAATACTACCTTGCATTAAGCTCCTCGACGAGATTCATTCGTGAACTTATTAATGCATTCAGAAAATATGTATGCTGTCTAGAGTGCTGCCTTTGGGGCAGGCCCTGTTCTAGGTGCTCAGGAAAACAGTCCCTGGCTCGTGGAGCTCATGGAGCAAGGAAACCTACGAGTAAGTGACAGAAGTGTGGGGAGGACGGAGTAAGGGGAATGGGAGGAGTGGGCGGCAACGGGGATCTGAGGTGGCAAGGGAAGGTGGAGGGGAGACCTGCCAGAGGTGAAGGAGGGAGCCACGAAAGGACGGGGCAGGAGGGCTGCAGGTGAAGGGAACGCAGGTCAGAGGCCCTTGTGGCCCCGAGATCCGCTTGTTCAAGGAACAGCGGCGGGTCCTTATTGCTGGAGCGAGTGTACAAGGAGGAGTGTAGGAGACGTGTGTTGGGCTGCCACATAGCCTGGGGACCCAGTAACTCCGCGTCTAACACAGTGAGCCAGCCAAGCCTGGGACAACCCAGTGACTGAACAGTTTGGGTCTTTTGTCTGTTTTATCTTTTTGTGACCAAATTTAAAGGTATCCTTCGGTCTCATGGTGACATCACCATTCACACAGGTCACCTCTCCCACCTGTGCCCCCAGCCACCCATTGCCTCCTCCCCACAATTATCATTGATGGATACTCATGTGTCTTTCCAGGGATATTTTGTGCATCGGTAAGAACATCCTAATACATTTTTAGCCTCCTGTTTTACACACATGTTAACATATTATATGCAACGTTCTCTACTTGATAAGGATTTTTGGAAAGGGGCACTCAGTGTTCATCAGGAATTTATGGCAGAACAAACCCAAACTTTAGCATCTCAATCCAACCTGCTCAGAAATGTCAGTAATTGGAAATACTGTACTACTGAGTTTAAAATACGGCCTTAGTCCATGCTTTGTTTCAAAACTTTGTGAAATCTAAATTCAACAGGCAGTTGATATCTATTAATATAAACCTGTTAGGCTACTTCTTCATGGTTGATGACATTCTTATTTAAGAACAGTGGTAAGGGCAAAAAATTGAGGAAACTGGGGTTCATACTCTTCTGGTCAGTCACTAACTTTTTGTGTGAACTTCGGCAAGCTGAAAGAAGAGAGGAAGGAAGGGAGGAAGGAAGGAAAGAAAGAAAGATCAGTGTGGGCTTAGTCTTTCCTGAAAGTGGAAGAGTTTGTGTGTATGTGTGTGTGCGTGCACACGCGAACCATAATGAACAAATGTGTCTTTGTGACATTTACTTCCTAGAGGAAGAAAAAGAAAACAAACAATAAAAATAATTAAAATATACATAATAAATAATGGGGGATTCCTTCATAGCTCAGTCAGTAAAGAATCTGCCTGCAATACAGGAGACCTGGGTTCAGTTCCTGGGTAGGGAAGATCCCCTGGAGGAGGGCATGGCAACCCATTGCAGTATTCTTGCCTGGAGAATCCCATGGACAGAGGAGCCTGGCTGGCTACAGTTCATGGGGTCGCAAGAGTTGAACTCGACTTAGTGATTAAACCACCACCACACTAAAGAATGATAAATGCTAAGAAGGAAAAATGAAACATGGAAGAAAGACTTGGAAATAAAGAGGAAGTGAAGTTTGTATGTACACCCAAATGTGTCGTTGAGAAGAAGACACTGGAATAAAAGTCTGAAGCCAGTGAGGCAGCAGCCAGGGGAGATCCGGGGAGGGGAGGCAGAGGGCTCAGGGCAAAGGCCTGAAAGCCACGTGGTGAAGATGGAGAAGGTAGCAGGCAGAAACTCAGACGGGCCAGCCCCCTCGGTGCTGCCTTGAAGCCACTGCACAAATTCTAAACGGCTTCCACGCTCCCCTGTAAGTTCCAGAACAAACATCTGTCAAGTCACTGGAGTGAGTTTCTATTAGGCACAACTGAACAGAATTCTTCATTGATTCATCCACTTTTTATAAAAATATTTTTTTTAAAGTAGACTGTGACAGTACTGATTGTTAAATTCTTTTGGGAAAGCAATTTTCAAAAATTTTATTTTTTTTTACTTTTTTTTTTTGCCTAGGGATCTCTGCTCTAGGAATCAGTCCAGAGGAAATAATCTGAAATTCGGGTGAGAAAAAATTATACCCAATGTGCTCTAAGATGCATTGTGTCCCCCGATCCCCATCCCACAAACCCCCACACTGAAGTCCTAATACCCTCAGAAGGTGGCTGTGTTTGGAAGTGGGCTCTTTAAAAATCTAGGTTAAAATGAAGCCCTTAGCGTGGGCCTTAATTCAATATGACCAATGTCCTTGTATGAAAAGGAGATTAGGACACACACGCAGACAGGGAAAGGCGCGAGAAGACACAGCAAGGAGGGGATCGTTTGCAAGGCGAGGAGTGAGCCCTCAGGAGAGCCCAGTCCTGCCCACACCGGAACCTCAGAGCTCCAGCCTCCAGCACCATGAGAACATAAACTTCCGAGACTTCCCTGGTCGTCTAGTGGCTAAGACTCTGCACTCCCATTGCATGGGGCTCAGGTTTGATCCTTGGTCAGGGAACTAGATCCCACATGTCACAGTTGAAGGTTCTCACACCACAACTAAAAAAGATCCCTCCTGCCACAGCTAAAGACCCAGCATGGCCAAATAAATAAGTCAATATTTTAAAACATTCTTGTTGGTTAAGCCAGTCTATGGTACTTGGCTGTGGCCGCTTGAGCAAACTAACATACAGCAAGTTTTAAAACCATTATGTATTTGAAATAAATTAGAAATCTACCAGCTTGTATCTGCTTATCATGGGCTGGACCCCGAATGAGGACGAACCAAAGGACAGTCAGAAAGCGGCTCTGCCGAGGGCTCCCCATGGTTTGTCTGCCATTTATTCGAAGTGCTTGCCAGAGTACTGAGAAATGCATCCCGAAGGTCCCCTGCCTTTTTGGCAGCTGCATCTCAGAAGGAGGGGAGGAAAATCCGACCTGGAGGAGCCTGGAGGCAGCCAGGTGGCTGAGTCCTGGGAAGTAGACATGGGACACGGGACCCGTGCCCTTCGTGGGCTCTGCTGACCGGGGTCAGGAGAACCGTGGTCCGTGGATAACTTTTCTATGAGTTCTCACTGAAAAAAAAAGTCTTGATGGGAAAATATGCTAAAGGCATAATATGCTGTAAAGGCAAATATGCTCCTCATGGGGAAGACCAATGGTCGTAAATCCTCCCGCTCCCCAAACAGCTGCAGCTGCAGCGATTCACCCAGAGGCTTTGCCAAGAACACATCATTGTCTGCATAGACGCACACGGAGCCGGGCTGAGCAGAGGGCGGCTGGCCGGAGCTCAGATGAGATGTAACCATTACCGACTCCTAAAGAAAGACTGAAAACTTTAAATCAAACTACAAATTATGACGGCTCATTCCTTCCATAAATCCTAAGTGTGGTGACTTCACTTGGAATCAAGCAGCAAGCCATGTGTTGCTCCTCGGGAAGTTCAAGTCCATGTGTCTCCTTATTTAATGGTACAAAAGTTCAGTTCACTCTTTCTTAGCTTTCTGTACATTTATTTCTTGACTCATCCGTCTACGTGATACATGACACGGTGTTTTCAGAGCAGGGGCCCGTGCAGTTCATCGCACATGACAAACACACTCTAAATATCTGCCGCTTGCCTAATATATTTAGACCCCAGCAAGACATCTCATGTTGATTAAATATCACCATAGAGTCCACATTCACCTAGCTCCAAGCACACACAGAATCCTTTATGACAGCGGTCCCCAACCTTTTGGGCACCACTGACTGGTTTCATGGAAGACAATTTTTCCATGCACCGGGAGGAAAGGGCTTCAGGATGATTCAAGGGCATTACGTGTATGACGCACTGTATTTCTATTAATACATCAGCTCCACCTCAGATCATCAGCCAGTAGATCCCAGAGGTTGAGACCCCCTGTTTTATGGCTATTGTTGGCTAGCTTTTAACCTCTGAACCTCTTAAGACAGTTTCTTGTATTCCCAGTTGCTTGGTCACAGTCTCTCTGTGACCTTTACTTTTCTGCAGAAGTAGAACCTTAAAGGCAAAGGAGAAATTGAATTCCCTGGCTCTTCTCTGTGGGCCAGAACTGGCATAGTGCATCAGATCTGTTGTGCGCCCAACTCAATGTCCCGTCTCCAATACAGATTCCAAGGGAGGTGTGGGAAGGGCAGGCCGTGTTCCAGACCTTTCCTCTGAACATCAGCTGTAAACACAAATTCACTCTGGAGCTTGGTTTCCAAAGGAAAACAAAGCTATGAATAGCAATTGATATTCATAATGTGTTTCCATGTCCCGGTTAGCTAATTTGTTTTTTGATTAGCTGCTGGAATTAACCACATCACCCGAAGTAACTTGGGCCTTTGCCTTCTGACCACGGAAGCTTCGTGGTGGTCTGTCTTTAGGTAAGTCACCCCAAGTCACCTTCAGTTCAAAGTGGCCAAACAACTCAGTCATTGAAGACAGACATGCCAGGCCCCAAAATTATGTGCCCCAAATCTAGCGGACACCTCCCCACCCGCCTTCCATATTTAACATTTTTTGAGCATGCGTGTGCCAGATGAGTCATCCAAGCTGCTCGGGAAGCTGTCTCCACCGGTGACAGTGCAGCTGATCCACCCTCTGCCCTCCCCTCGCCCAGTGAAATGCAGACTCTCAGTTCCACAGCACTGTCTCCAGCACCCCATGGCTTCCTTTATTTAGATACCGTGCTCTTAGGCAACGTGCTCCCACATGGAGCTTTTCATCTCTCAATTACATTTCTCCACCATTTCTATCTGCCTGTACCTCCCAGAGCATGAACCCTAAAAAGGGGCAAGAACCCCAGGATCCCAAGCTTCCCCAGAACCCACAGAGCAGCCCCTCCGGCAGTGACCATCTTGTTCCGTGGTCCTTGCTTATCCAAGGAGACTGAATGGTAATCTCTTCCCCAGCTGTATCAGCCCAGGAGCCCAGCTGTTTCTTCCTGCTTCTCGGAGATTCTCTCCTGGCAAAGGTGCCAAAAAAATTCACTTTCTTTGAACTTTTCAGCAATTTTGATGCTATTACCAGAGATCCTGAAATTTCCAACAGCACCAGCTCTCGAGTTTCTTTTTCCAACTTCACGGGACAGAACCATGTTCTGAGGTTCAGGCTAACCCCCCTAAAAAAATGAGTACGTGGATTTTCACATTCTGGAGGAAAGCCAGTCTTCTTTCTCTCTCTCTCTCTCTCTTTTTTTTTTCTGTTTTTATAGTTGATTTCCAAGCTGGCTCCAGCGGGCATCCAGCTCTCCCTCCCGCCTTGGTCTTCCCCCTCCTGGCTCCTGTTCAATGACTGACGCTCTGCAGAAGTATTTATGGACCCAGCTATCTACCGTGACCTTGTGATCACACTAATCCCTGGCGTGAGGCTGCTACAATGGGTCAGTCACAGGGTGAGGGGATGGGAGAGGGGTGGACAGCACCTCATCCTGGAGCAGCCCGTTTATTTAGAAAACTGGGGTTTTCCTCTCCTTCCTAAAGTTGGCTGTTAGGGCAGCGGGTTGCCTTATCCTCAACACTCATGCCGGGAGATAGACGACAGTGCTGGGGAGAACCAGAGATCCAAGGGCGAAGGCCAGAGTTCTCGGGGTCGGGGCACCAAAGGACTGCTCCTGCCACCTCTGTGGGACAGACTTAAGGAGGCCTGAGCTCCCAGGGCTGGCTGAACACTGAGCATTATTACAACTTGTACACTCATAGCCCCAAAGGAGCAGCCAGTGCTCCTGCTTGGGGACTCGGGGCTCAAGGGCTTCGGAGAGTGTGAGTCAAGTTCCTGAGAAACTCTGGTAGCATCAGGGGTCTGCTTGACCTGACAATTCCTTTGGGGTCTTGGAAAAGTCGATGAGAAAACTGCTGTTAGAAGAGAGAAGATGGAAGGAGGCCTGACTTTGCAGGTGGTGGAGAATGGAATTGTCATTATCTAGATTAAGAAAAAAGGAGAGGGGAAAAAAAAAAAAAAAAAACAACCACCCAGGACTTTGGGGAAGGAGTGAGAATGGAGGCCACGTGACCAAGGCTGGAGGAGGACTCAAGTCGACAAGGCTTGTTGGAGTTTCATCACAGTTTAGCAAGTGATTATCCAATGCCTCTGGTGACCAAGACAGCTTCCTGTGTTCAAGTTCCGTGACAGGTCCACAGTAAATCACCTGAGGGCAGCAACCTTAGGGTACGCAGTGTCAATCCCGTGAGGTCTCATATGAGGATTACAAGTGACCATCATTAGCTTTAAAAGGTTTTTCGTAGATGATGATGATGCCGATGATGATGGCTGGATAGTCTGGAAGGCAGGAACACTGTGCATTTTTACTTTTTTTTTAAATTTTTATTTTTTACTTATTTATTTAATTTTGGCCTCACCGCACAGCATGCAGGATCCTAGTTCCCTGACCAGGGATTGAACCCATGCTCCCCTCCCCCCACCACCACATTGGCAGCTCAGAGTCTTAACCACTGGACCACCAGCAAAGTTTTCCTTCTGTCTTTTTAAATCTTTATCCTCCCTCTGCCCCGTGAGTACTGTGCACATAGTCGGCTTTCAAAATCATTTACTAGGTTTGTAGTAAATAAATGATGATTATTATAGTTCCATGTCCGCCACGTGGGCTTTTGTCCTGCTTAGCAGATGCTCTCTCTCTCTCTCTCTCTTAAACAGCAACAACCAAAAGAGAATCTTCTGAGGCTGGCGTTCAGTTTTCCCTTGGAGCCCATCTCCTGTGTGAGACCACAGGGCAATGGTCCTCAAGCTTTAGCCTTGTGTTGGAGCCCCTGGGGGGGTGCTTGTGTTTCTGATGAGTAGGTACGGGGTGAGGCTCAAAAATGTGCCTTTCTAGGGTTCTCATAGTGACTGCTGCTGGTCTAGGGACCACACTTTGAGAACCACTGTCATAAGGGTGTGTTAGGAATGTCTCAGATTCCCTTCCCTGAAACTTGAGGACTGAAGAAAAAATCCTAGGAAACTGTCCACAGCTGCATATGGGGAGAGACCTCTGTAGAATGCTTCTCTGGGAATCACTGCCCATCTCTACACAAGGGTCAGTTTCTTGAGAACTTAGAACTTGCCAAAGTGGGACAAAGCTGGCCGAGAAACCATGCAGGGATGCCAATCTGCTTGGCCTGCAGGCTCACCTCTCCACGAGGAACTTCCCTGGTGGCTCAGACGGTAAAGCATCTGCCTACAATGCGGGAGACCAGGGTTCAATCCCTGAGTTGGGAAGATCTCCTGGAGAAGGAATGGCAACCCACTCCAGTCTTCTTGCCTGGAAAATCCCATGGATGGAGGAGGCTGGTAGACTACAGTCCATGGGGTCACAAAGAGTAGGACACAACTGAGCAACTTCACTTTCACCTCTCCACGAGCCAATTCTCCTCACTCCAGCCAATGTGATTCTCCAAATCAGAAATCCGACTGTCTCTGTCTCCTGCTTAAAAACCTTCAACGGTTTGCAAATAAGATCATCTGCAACATTTGTTTAGGTTCCACATATATGTGTTAACGTATGATACTTGGTTTTCTCTTTCTGACTTACTTCACTCTGTGTGTAACAGTCTCTAGGTCCATCTAGCAGAAATAGTGACACAGACATAGAGAACGAACATGAGTACCAAGGAGGAAAGGGTGTGTGTGTGTGTGAATGAATTGGGAGACTGGAACGGACATATATACATTACTATGTATAAAATAGATAACTAATGAGAACCTCCTGTGTAGCACAGGGAACTCGACTCAATGCTCTGTGATGACCCAGTGAAAGTTGTTCAGTCGTGTCCGACTCTTTGTGACCCCATGGACTATACAGTCCGTGGAATTCTCCAAGCAAGAATACTGGAGTGGGTAGCCTTTCCTTTTTCCAGGGGATCTTCCCAACCCAGAGATCGAACCCAGGTCACCCGCATTGCAGGCGGATTCTTTACCAACTCAGCCACAAGGAAAGCCCTAACTGGGAAGGAAATCCAAAAAAGAGATATGTGTATACGTATGGCTGATTTCCTTTGCTGTACGGTAGGAACTAACACAGTACTATAAAGCAAATACACTCCAGTAAAAATTATTGAAAAAAAAAGTTAAAGAAAAACCTTCGATGGCTCCCCATTTCCTCCAGCATAAAGCCCAGACTGCAGGTTGGTGGGCCAGCTCTTCACAATTTGACCCTTGCCTGGGCTTTCAACTTGGACATGCCTGATTGCCATGGTCCCCAGAAATGATCTCTTTCACCCCATTCCTCTGCACAAGCTGGGTTCAGAGTGAACTTTCTTTTATTATTATTTTTTTAATTGAAGTACAGTTGATTTACAATGTGGTGTTAATTACTGCTGTACAGCAAACTGATTCAGTGATACAGCCATCATATTTTTTCCATTATGGCATAATATAGAATATTGCATATAGTTCCCTGTGCTTCACTGTAGGAGCTTGTTGCTTATCCATTCTCTATATAAAAACTTACATCTGCTAGCCCCATCCTTCTCCAGAGTGAACTTTCTGGTCCCTTCTCCCCAACATCCTACCTGCTGGGCTGTCCCCTGCTAGATTTCCCAGCAAAGCTAGCCTCCTGTATAGTCCCCTCCCCTGGGCACGGGTCTTTGTTACAAGATGTCCTTAATACTTTACTCTCTGACTCACCCCGCCTGGCTATGGAGGGACCAAGACTGGATTGTTTGTTTGTTTGTTTGATGTGGGTCATTTTTAAAGTCTTTATTGAAAGTGTTATGATATTGCTTCTGTTTTAGGTGTCAGTTTTTTGGCCATGAGGCATGTGGGATCTTATCTCGCTGACCAGGGATCGAACAGACGCCCCCTGCACTGGAAGGTCAAGTCTTAACCACTGGGCCACCAAGTCAGTCCCCAGGACTGGCCTTTGAGTCCCTAACACTTAGCACACCACCTGAATCACAGAAGCCCCTTGGTGAAGGTTGTTGAGTGAATGGAAGTTGCTGTGGCCTCAGGGCAGAAGATCACACACAGACTTCAGTAATTACCTTGGAGACTTTTTGATACAAAACAGTGGAGGGGAAAAACTCCAACAAAACAAGGGGGAAGTCGTGGCGGGAAGTGCATTTGCAGGTAAAGATGAAGGGAAACCCAGAGAGAGGGAGATGGGAGGACTTACCAGTGTTCCCTTTAAGTCCCCTGCAGTAAAATTAATTCCTCCAGCCCTTGTGGCTCAGACAACAAAGCATCTGCCTGCCATGCAGGAGGTTCGATCCCTGGGTCGGGAATATCCCCTGGAGAAGAGAATGGCTACGGCCTCCAGGATTCTTGCCTGAAGAATTCCATGGACAAAGGAGCCTGGTGGGCTACAGTCCATGGGGTCACACACATTCAGACATGACTGAGCGACTTTCACTTGCTTACCTAAAGCACAGAGACAAGCGGGGTGGGGGTTCAGAAGCAAACAAATGAAGCTTTAGGCCCTGGCCTTAGAGGGGGAGGAAGTCAGAGGTTTTGCAGAAGGGGAAGTCGGAGCCTCCTGAAATTACTGCACCGGTAAGAAGGCCTCCCCAAGCCTTTAGCTCACGCCTCCCAGCTGTCAGGCTCCCCTTCTCTCAGGCTGGGCGACAGCATCTTCCTGATCCCCTTTTGATGTGATGACCTCAGATGGTGACAAGTTGCTTCCAGGTCTGGATTCTGTGTGGTGTCTGCGGACATCAGGTGTTTCTTTCCGCACTTAGTACATGAAGCAACTTCATTCTGAGAGCTACTTTTATGCTTGCAACCCATGGGGTCACAAAGAGTCAGACACGACTGTGTGATTGAACTGAACTTTATACTTCGAAGGCTGACTTCTAGGCTGTAGGACGAAGCTTATACAATAGAACTAGACTAGAGACTTCCTTGGTGGCCCCTGGTTAAGGATCTGCCTTCCCAAGCACGGGTTCTCTGTGTTGTGCTCTGTTGCTCAGCCGTGTCCAACTCTTCGTGACCCTGTGGACTGTAGCCCACCAGGCTCCTCTGTCCATGGGATTCTCCAGGCAAGAATACTGGAGTGGGTCACCATGCCCTCCTCCAGGGCATCTTCCCGACCCAGGGATCGAACCCACATCTCTTACATCTCCTGCATTGGCAGGTGGGTTCTTTACCACTAGCACCACCTGGAAAGCCCCCAAAGCAGGGAACACAGGTTCAATTCCTGGTCTGGGAACTCAGGTCTCACACACAACTAAGCCTGCAGGCCACAACTAGAGAAACCCCTGAGCCGCAGTGAAGACCCAGTGCAGCCAAATAAAATAATAAAACAATAATAAAAGCAAAATGAACAAGAACAGGAGGCCTGGTTCCCCTCTTTCCTCTGGTGCCCAGCTAGCTGCCTGCATCGGGGCAGCTGTATTTTCAACTTCTGTCCCTGCTCAGGCCACACCTATGAAGAATGCCCACTCTGCTTTCTGTGAGACTCTTTCACACTGACCCCATGGCTCTTCCCCATTCCTAAGACTGGGCCTTTGCAAATTTGGATCTACTTGGCGAGTTCTCTCTCTGATCACTCTCTGTGAACTCCAATGGCCAGGAAAGTATGATAAACAAAAGGAGCCCTGGGGGAAGTTTCTCAAGCTCCAAACGTTTGATCTCAAAAATCTGGCTGAATTTTTCTTCTGAAACCACCATCGACAGGATGTCTCTGGCTGACCTCTCTGCCTTCAGCACCAGCCACTCTGTTCTGAACACAGAGCTTTTCAGGCCTCCTCTCTGCATCTGCAGAGATACCTCCCAGGAGATAGGAGCCTCTGTTCTTCCTGGAACCAATGTAAACCCAAAGGAGCCTTAAAATAAAAAAAAATACATGTAATAGTTGGAGAGGCTGCCCCCCGCCTTCCTTTTAACTTCTGAGCTCATTCCCTCTGGGAACAAGTGACATTTCAATTCTGGTGTGTAAGTTGTTTCTTCTTTAGATTAGTTTTTGTGTAAACATTCCGCGGCAAATTATTTTCACATTTGGAGTTTCTTTCAAGCAGCCAGTCAGACTGATTCCTCTCTGTTCCCTTTGCTACCCGCAGCTCAACTCTCTCTCACGCGCCCACTTCCCCATTTCTCAAACTCAAACTAATTCTACTGTTGGTGAAAATATTTCCCCCACTTTCTGGAATTTCCATGTCTCAGGGTTATCTCCTCTGGGCCGCAGCCAAAGCTGCACCCACTAGGAGCAGGGACGCCAGCCCAGGTCAGGAAGGAGGGGGAGCATCATTATTCACGCAGATTCGGTCTGCAGAGGCCAGAGCTGCCCTCAGAAGGGGCCTTGGGACCCACAGGACAGGCTTAGTGTGAGAGGGAGGACCAGCCCCAGGACCACGCAAATGGGGAGAACCTTTCTAATTATGAGACTGCCTAGAGGCTGGCAGTCACAACCAGAAAAGCAGGCAAATCGCATCCTCTTCTTCAGCCACCAATACCACCGCTCTTTGTAACAGGCCCACAAGGGCAACGTCTCCTCCAGTCTTGTTTTCCAACATCGCTGTTGAAAGTTTGGCCTAATTTGGTGAAATTTTCCCCATACAGATTCTACCTCTCAGTTTCATTTCAGGTCAGTCGTGTCTGACTCTTTGCAACCCTGTGGACTGCAGCATGCCAGGCCTCCCTGTCCATCACCAACTCCAGCAGTTTACTCAAATTTGTGTCCATGGAGTCGGTGATGCCTCTCAGTTTTCATATATATATATATATTCATATTCATATATGAATATGAAAGCTTCCCTAGTGGCTCAGACAGTAAAAAACCTGCCTGCAATGCAGAAGACCTGAGTTTGATCCCTGGGTTGGGAAGATCCCCTGGAGGAGAGCATGGTAACCCACTCCAGTATTCTTGTTTGGAGAATTCCATGACAGAAAAGCCAGGTGGGCTACAGTCCATGGGATCTCAAAGAGTCAGACATGACTGAGTCACACACACACACACACATACACACACACACACATATGTGTGTGTATATATATATGTACATATGTATATATATGTACATATGTACACATGTGTGTGTGTGTATATAAAGCTATACGGAATCCCATTCAAGGCATATGGAATCTTCGATTTCTCTGTGCCATTCAGGGTCTTTATAGTTGCGGCATTTGGAATCTAGTTCCCTGCCTAGGGCTCAAACCCAAGCAGCCTGCACTGGGGGCAGAGTTTCAGTCACTGGACCAGCAGGGAAGCCCCGTCTGCCTCTCAGGGACTGGTCAAAACTCCAGAGGTGCCATTCGCACAGACTACAATATATAATTATAAAATAGCAAGCCACTTCTCCTCAAATAACACAGTATTGTAAATCAACTGTGTTTCAATTAAACGAACAACCAACAAAACCCAAGCAACTTCTCTTTAAAACTTAGAGACATCATCTCTCCTTTCTCGTCTATACATTCGGTAAGCTAGTGAGTGGAAAGAATACCAATCATTGCCAACAGCCTGTCACAGTCACAGACTCACCATGTGCCTTGGACAGATCCCCTGGTTGCCCACATCACACATCTGCAAAACAGGGAAAAGCGACTGGGTCATCGCCAAGCGCTCTGCCCTCTGGCAATGAGGTCTTCTGATCAGCAGAAAGTGAGATGTCTTTGATCAATAAGTTCCATGATGGGGAATTTTTGCTTAGTCACTTTCTTCCAACGTTACATTGGCATCTTAAGTTGTTCAGTCTGGTTCCAAATTCAGCACTCTCTGTGTGGATTTTTGAAGTCTAGTGAATCCAGACTCACCAGGTCAGTTTTCTTCCTTGATTTTCTGAGCTTGGATCTTTTCTGAGCCATTAAAACCAGAGGTACTAATTTGAGGAGTAAACTGAGGTGTTCCTTTGACATTCAGTAGCAGCAGTGGCCCCTTCGGGTCTCACTTTTGCAAAAAATGAGGGGCGAGAAGGTTAACCAGATAACTCTGAAGGTTTAGGAAACAAAGCATTCCATTCTAAGTTTGGGGCAGTGAAGGCTGAATCACGATTCCTCCTGGGGTTTGTTCTCTATCAAATCACAATTTGGCCAACATTTTCCCACCAGGGGTCAGAAGCCAGTACCGGGGACAGAGGAGAGACACTGCCAATTCCAGAACTGCTCTGTGATACCAAGTTCCGGGAAGGGGGCTCAGGAGGCAAGTCTCTTTTTTTGACTGCATCCAAGCAGCACTTGTCAGGAGGTCGGGTTGTGAGGAGACAACTTGTAAACAATACTCCTGAACCTCGAGAATGATTATAATCTAACACATGTGCTGAATTAGAAAATTAAAACAGTGCTTCTGGAGCAGGGATGGGAGGTGGGGGCATGATAGTCTAAGTCAGTTCAGTTCAGTTCAGTCGCTCAGTCGTGTCTGACTCTTTGCGACCCCCTGGACTGCAGCACACCAGGCTTCCCTGTCCATCACCAACTCCCAAACTTACGTCCATCGAGTCGGTATGCCATCCAACCATCTCATCCTCTGTCGTTCCCTTCTCCTCCTGCCTTCAATCTTTCCCAGCATCAAGGTCTTTTCCAATGAGTCAGTTCTTTGCATCAGGTGACCAAAGTATTGGACTTTCAGCTTCAACATCAGTCCCTCCAATGAACACCCAGGACTGATCTCCTTTAGGATGGACTGGTTGGATCTCCTTGCTGTCCAAGGGACTCTCAATAGTCTTCTCCAACACCACAGTTTAAAAGCATCAGTTCTTCAGTGCTCAGCTTTCTTTTTGGTCCAACTCTCACATCCGTACATGACTACTAGAAAAACCATAGCCTTGACTAGATGGACCTTTGTTGGCAAAGTAATGTCTCTGCTTTTTAATATGCTATCTAGGTTGGTCATAACTTTCCTTCCAAGGAGCAAGTGTCTTTTAACTTCATGGCTGCAAACACCATCTGCAGGGGGTTTGGAGCCCCAAAAAATAAAGTCTGTCACTGTTTCCACTGTTTCCCCATCTATTTGCCATGAAGTGATGGGACCAGATGCCATGATCTTAGTTTTCTGAATGTGGAGTTTTAAGCCAACTTTTTCACTCTTCTCTTTCACTTTTATCAAGAGGCTCTTTAGTTCTTCACTTTCTGCCATAAGGGTGGTATCATCTGCATATCTGAGGTTATTGATATTTGTTCTGGCTATCTTGATTCCAGCTGGTGCTTCATCCAGCCCAGCATTTCTCATGATGTACTCTGCATGTAAGTTAAATAAGCAGGATGACAATATACAGCCTTGAGGTACTCCTTTTTCTATTTGGAACCAGTCTGTCGTAGTGATGCTTTCTAAGGCCCACTTGACTTCACATTTCAGGATGTCTGGCTCTAGGTGAGTGATCACACCATTGTGATTATCTGGGTCGAGAAGATCTTTTTCGTACAGTTCTTCTGTGTATTCTTGCCACCTCTTCTTAATGTCTTCTGCTTCTGTTATGTCCATACCATTTCTAGCTTTTATTGTGCCCATCTTTGCATGAAATGGTGCGGTAGTTTGAGTATTCTTTGGCATTGCCTTTCTTTGGGATTGGAATGAAAACTGACCTTTTCCAAGTAATTTCTTCCTAATGAATACTAAGGACACTAAACGTTGAAAGTGTTTTGAAAATATAGATTAGAGTGTATTTGTGGTCATCTTTCAATATAGAGATTTTTTTTTTTTTTTGAAAGTCCTTTGCAGGAATCCCTCTGAAGGAGGGAATTGTTTTTGTTTGGGAAAATACCTTGAAGAGACATTTAGGTTTTAAACGATGGGACAGAGCCTGAAAAGACAAATCAGTGGAGGAATTATCGAATCATTGTGTATAATAAAGAGGCAGGAATGGGGTGCTTTTGTTTGTTATTGTTGTTGGAAATAGTAGAGCCAGAGTTGGAATGGTGGTGTGTGGTCTGTGCAAATGGCTGTAAGCAGGGACTCCAGAGTTCGGTCACTGAGCCCTCTGTTTATGAAACTCACAGTGATGTGTTTAGTAATAAAGCAACTTTAGATGTAAGAGAATTGGTACTTGGCTTCCATCCTCTACCCAACTCCCATGCTCAACCAGGACTGGGCCAAGATTCTTTCTTTTTAATTGTGGTAAAATATATATAACATAGCATTTACTATTTTAACCATTTTTTAAAAAGACTTTTTTGATGGGACTATTTTAAAAATCTTTATTGATTTTCTTACAGTTTTGCTTCTGTTTTGTGTTTTGGTTTTTAGGCCACAAGGCATGTGGGATTTTAGCTCCCCAACCAGGCATTCACACCCCTTCCTTGGAAGACAAAGTCTTAACTACTGGACCACCTGGGAAGTCCTTATTGTAACTATTTTAAAGTGGGAAGTTCACTAGCCTTGAGTACTTCCACGTTGGGCTGGGCTCAGGTTCTTACTTTCTCTGGGGGAAGGTTTGACACAATCTCCGAAGACAGAAGCATACTTTCATCTCCTGTGTTCTCCCTGCCCGTGGCCCTGGTACCATCTAACTAGAAGGTTCCTGAAGTTGCTGCTTCCATCCTGGAGAATGAGGTAACCCCAGGATGGGTGATTGACCCCATCCACAGGTAAGCCAGGGTGATCAGTCGCCACTGAGTGGATGGTACCCGGTCATAGGATGAAATCAGAGGACACAACTTGACCTTGGGAACCATGGCCAATGGGTGGGACAAGCTCACCCCAGTCATTTCATGGATTAATGTATTTAGATGTAAGAGAATGGTACTTGGCTTCATCCTCTGACCAACTCCCATTCTCAACCAGACTTGGGGTAAGGTTCTTTTTTATAATTGTGGTACAAGATATGTAACATAACATTTACTATTTTAAACCATTTTTTAAAAGATTTTTTTGATGGGACCATTTTAAAACTCTTTATTGAATTTGTTACAGCATTGCTTCTGTATTCCTGCATCCTGTATCCAAATCCTGCATTTGAGGGACTGAAAATTTTGGATTCAGTGTATCTCTTATGGAGGAGTTTACTGTGTATATAATAAATGCATGGGTATATCTAGCACATAAGCTCTCAGTAGGTACCAGGCATGTCTAACATTCGTATTTAACGTGGTGACCCAAGAACTAAAGAACAGATAAAACCCAGGAGAGGGTCTTGGAGTGTGGGAACGGGAAAACCAGACCCTTACCATCCTTCCCTCCCCCATGTTGTAACTACGAATGGATTTCAGGTCCTCCTGAGCAGTATAACCTGGCTCCCCTCCTACCTCATAGGGAGAAGGTATTTGCCTTACTCTTCCCCCCAGCCAGCATATATGCCTCATCCAATCAGCAAATGACCTGCAAGACCCCTATCCCACTCCTTGTACCCTGGGTATAAAAGTGGACTGAGGACCCCTGTTCAACGTCGGTTCTCCCTTGAGCTGGCCTGCTGTTCTAACAGCGTCTCCCACTCTAATAAACTGTATTTCCCTCTCATTCTGTCTCATGTCTGGAAATTCTTTTTCAGCCCACGCACAGACCACGACATTTCATTCCTGTGATGTGAACTTGTTCTACGTCCACAGGATTTCTATGTCATTATCTTTGTATCACGATTACTACTTTGGTGATTTCTTTAAAAATATTTTAAAGAGGACTTCACTGTCCAGGGGTTAAGACTCTGTGCTCCCACCGCAGGGTTTGTGGGTTCAGCCCTGGTTGGGGAATTAAGATCCCACATGCAGTGACGTTGGGACCCCCTCCAAAAAAAGATGCTAAGGTACATATTTGAGTCAATGCAAATATAGAGACATAGAAACAGTCATTAGATGTAAAGATTAAGAATTCACTGGAGGAGGGACTGGTGGTTGCCAAGGAGCAGGGGGAAGGCGGAGGGATGGAGTGGGAAGTTGGGGTTAGCAGATATAAGCTGTTATATATAGAACAGATAGACAATGAGGCCTTACTGTACAGCACAGGAAGCTATATCCAATATTCTATGATAAGCCACAACCAAAAAGAATATAAAAAAGAATGCATATGTATGAATAACTGAATCACTTTGCTATACAGCAGTAATTAACACAGCGTTGTAAATCAACTGGACTTCAATTAAGACAAAGTAAAGAATTCCCTGGAGGAAGGAAGATGGATCGAAGCTCACCATAAGAAGGGAAACTGCTGTAGAGTTCTTGGTGGTCTGGCGAGGACACTGGATTTTCTATTAGCCAGGGATTGGAGATTGAAGTCCATCCTGCCCATAGCATCGTCCAGCATCAGGAAGAATCCCTAGGTGACAACTAACTCAGGCATCAAGTCATCCCTCCAGTGGGAGAGAAGGAAGTGCTCTGTGGGGGCTGTGCAAATCCCAGGTGATCTGCCCGAGGGAGCAGGCGGTGTAGCCCAGCATTGCTCTCCACAGGCGTGGAGTTCACACGCTGCACCAGCCCATCTGGGTTCCACCCCTGACTCTGCCACAGGCCGGTGTGGATCCTGGGGCAGGATGCCTTTCTCTAGATTCCTCATCTATGAAACAGGGATGATAATAATCCATCAAGTCTGGAAATGCATGGATGTCCTCAAGGGCATCTCCAATCTATAAAAAATATATTGTTATGGACACAGGGTCGTACTAACTTTTAAAAAAAATCTTTGTTAATTTGCCCGTGCCGGGTCTTCCATCTTCGTTGAGGCACGTGGGGTCTTTAATTGAAGCACGTAGGGGTCTACTGTGCTGACGGGGGATCGAATCTGGGCCCTCTGCATTGGGAGAATGCAGTCTCAGCCACTGGACCACCAGGGAAGCCCCTTGTCATACTGACTTCTGTCAGAACAAGACTGTGAAAGAGTAAGCAGGTAAAAACAGATTCGTAAGTGCTCCGATCCACTCCCCAGCTCTGTCATCTCCACCTTTCACCATCCGGTTCCTTCCAACTCTGTAAAGCCTGTTGAAAGCTGATACTAATGAAAGTGATCCCCGTCCATAGAAACGTGTCTGTGTCGTGCAATAGACTATTGCCTTGTGGCTACACCTGCTTTGCATCTACTCCTAAGTTTAGTGCGGAATTCCTTATTCTCTCTATATGTCTAGGCTCTTTTGAGTTCTCCTTTGAGCCTTTTGTGACATTTGACTGTTTCCCTCATTAATTAATGAGTTGAATAAAGTCTTTGAAATGTGTTCATTTTATATATCCACATGACCGTCATGGTTAGCCAAGAAAAGTATAGGTCATAAAACTAGTTTACATCCATGTTTACTAAATGATTAGCTTCAGTTTTGGAAACTATAGAAATCACAATTCTCGGATCCGTATATCAGAACAAGAAGATTTTTGAATCCTTGTTATCTGTATTTTGATTGAGGATCACACAGTGGATTTCAAAAAGCTTTGTTTAGACTGTATATGTAGTTGTACGTGTGTGTGCAGTCACTCAGTCATGTCCAACTTTTTTCGACCCCATGGACTGTAGCCTACCAGGCTCCTCTGTCTTGGTAGGCTACCAGGCAAGAATTTTTCAGGCAAGAATACTGAAGCAGGTTGCCATTTCCTATTCCAGGGGATAATCCCGACACAGGAATCGAACCCAAATCTCTCTGTCTCCTGCACTGACATGCAAATTCTTTACCACTGTGCCACCTGGGAAGTCATGTATGTACTTAATAAATGTTAGTAACCTGCACTGGTTTTTCATCTGTTAAAAAATAACAGGGGGACGTCTCTGGTGGTCCAATGGCTAGGACTCTGCACTCCCAATGCAGGGGGCCTGGGTTCGATCCCTGGTCAGGGAACTAGACCCCACATGTCACAACTAAGACCGGGCACATCCAAACCACTATTTTTTTTAATTAAAAAACAAAACAAAAACAAAGCCACCTCTTGGAGGACTTTTATAAAAATCCTTTTCATACTTCACAGGGTTATTGTGAAGGTGAAGCGGGTTAGTGCATACATGATCCTTGGTAGCACTTGGCACATGGGAAGCACCATGAAGTACTGATTGCTGCAATTATCTAGACCACAGCGCTCAGTACCCTATGATACAACTGTTAATGTCCATCTCCCTCTGCAATGTAAGGTCCTTTGGGATAGGAACTGCAGCACAAAGAACAATAAAACAAAAGCCAAGAAAGAACCTGGTAGACAGCCAACAGATTAACTGAATGGTGTAACAGAGGTTGGCAAATTTTTTTCATAAAGGACCAGAGAGTAACCTAGACTTTGCTGGTCACAAGGTCTCTGTCCAGCGACTTACCTCTGCTGTGCAGGCGGGGAAGCCACACGGATGTTACATAAATGAATGGGGGCGGCTGTTACAGTAAAACTTTACGGATGCTGAAATTTGAATTTAATATAATTTTACACAACATGAAATATTATTCATCTTCTGATTTTTTTCTGACCATTTAAACATGTAAAAGCCACTCTTAGCTTGAGGGCTGTATAAAAACAGGCAGTAGGCCGGACTTGGCCATCGGCCATGGTTTGCTGAGCCCCGAATTAGATGCTGGGTCCATCAAAGCCAAGAATTTTGTCTTCTTCATATAGCCTTTCATCCAGTCCTTCTAGTGGAATAGATGTTCAGATATTTGTGGGATTAGGCAACACGTGGACAAAGGCAAAAGGGAGACGTTTTAGGAGAGTAACTTACTGAATCGTTTCAGAAAGATTCAACCTGTAGTTTGACAGGAGGATGCAAGCGTGGCCAGGGCCTGGCCCGCGGGTGGGTGGGAAGGAGTGGTCCCACGCGCATCAGCCGAGTTTCTGTCATCATCACGCTTAACTGAAACCTTCAGTGACACTGATGCTTCTACAGCCTGCCCGTTGGCTGCCTCGAAACCTTTTCAGAACAAAATGGAATTATAAATAATTCTGAAGAGTCTAGGCTGGTCAGAAAACGAGACCTGAATCACATTGCAGGATCCCTTCTCCAGACAAGCTAGAAAACCTGTTGGACTTATTCTGTCGACACCGGTCAGTTTCATAGACCTGAACTGGGAATTTTCTAGAACTAGGAAACTGGCATCTTAGTGACCAAACACACAGAGGCCCATGAGTGTGATCCACCTACGAGACTGAAGAGGCTCTGGTGGGAGCTCCAGAGGCCGCAGGCTTCACCTCCGGGTGACCATGCCTCTCGCCTCCTCGCTCTCCAACCCCCTCCCAGGTGTCGTCTCCTGGACCAACAGAAGCATTTGCCTCCAGCCTCCCTGAAGACCACAGCCCCTAAACACTGTCACTGAAGTCATCGCCACAAAGGCATGGCCGTAGTTTTGCTTTGTGTTGTGTTAGTTGCTCAGTCGTGTCCGACTGTGCAATCCCATGGGCTGTAGCCTGCCAGACTCCTCTCTCCATGGGATTCTCTAGGCAAGAATACTGGAGTGGGTTGCTATGTCCTTCTCCAGGGGTCTTCCCAACCCAGGCATCAAACTCCGTCTTCCACATCTCAGGCAGATTCTTTACTGTCTGAGCCATCGTAATTCCATTTCATTTTTTGTGCCTCCAATTTCATTTAGGGCTCAGGCAAAGGTTATTGTGGAGGGCGAGCTTCCAAACAGGAATCCCATAAAAAGCAATATTTCTTAAGGCAGACCTATGACCAGATCAATTAGAAGAACATCTATGTCCAGAGAAACTCTCTGGAATATGAAAGAAACCAGGACAGAAACTGGAAAAGAGCTCAAGCTTTAAAGACACATTTATTTTTAAGATAATTAAATTTAAAAATGTTTAATTATTAAAAAATAAATTTAAAAAATTAAAAATTGAAGTGTTAATTTGCAATGTTTCAGGTGTACAGCAAAGCGATTCAGTTATATATATGTGCGTGTGTGTGTTTCCATTTAAAGCCATGGTTTTTCCAGTAGTCATGTACGGATGTGAGAGTTGGACTATAAAGAAGGCTGAGTGCCGAAGAATTAATGCTTTCAATTTGTGATGCTGGATAAGACTCTTGAGAGTCCCTCGGACTGCAAGGGGATCAAACCAGTCAATCCTAGAGGAAATCAACCCTGAATGTTCGTTGGAAAGACTGATGCTGAAGTTGAAGCTCCAATACTTTGGCCAACTGATGCGAAGACCCAACTCATTGGAAAAGACCCTGATGCTGGGAAAGATTGAAGGCAAAAGGAGAAAGGGGCGGTGGAGGTGGAGATGGTTAGATCAAATCACTGACTCGACAATGGACAAGTTTGAGCAAACTCCAGGAGATAGTGATGGACAGGGAAGCCTGGCATGCCACAGTCCTTGGGGTCTCACAACTTAGCAATTGAGCAACAACAACAACATATTCTTTTTCAGATTCTTTCCTATTATAGGTGATTACAAGATATTGAGTATAGTTCCCTGGGCTATTCAGGGAACTAAATAAGTAGGTCCTTGTTTATCTATTCGCTATACAGCAGTATATATGTGTTAATCCCAAACTCCTAACTTATCCCTCCTCCTTTTCCCCTTGGTAACCATAAGTTTGTCTGTGAGTCTCTTTCTGCTTTGTAAATAAGTTAATCCATATCATTTTTTGTAGGTTCCGCAGATAAATGATAACATATGGTATTTGCCTTCCTTTGTAAAGACACATTTAAAATGATAGAATGCCTAAACACTTACACGGTTTTAAAAAGAACATAGAGTCACAGACCAAGTCTCAACTCCTGGTATTTTATAGGTGAGGAAGGAGGGCCAGACAGTGACTGTCCAGAGCCCCACGGTCAGGCCAGGCCTTCAGCCAAGCTCTCTTTTTCCACTTGACTCTGGCTCTTAGCATAGAAGATGCAGACAGGGAACAAAGGGGGCCTTTCTTTCATCTAAGATGAATTATCATCACATAATGGTTTAAAAATTTTAAGGTAGGAGTTCCCTGCTGGTCTAGTGGTCGAGTGTCTGCTTGCTAATGAGGGGGACACGGGTTTGATCCCTGCTCTTGGAAGATCCCACGTGCCTCGGGGCGACTAAGCGCATGGGCCTCAACTTCTGGGCCCATGCCCCAGACCCTACGCTCCCAAGAGAAGCCACCGCAATGAGAAGCCCGAGCACCACAACTAGAGAGGAGCCCCCGACTGCCACAACTAGAGAAAGCCCTTGAGCGGCAAGGAAGACCCAGCACAGCCATACATAATAAATAAAAACAAAAAAATTTTTTTTTAATTTAAGGTACTACATCTTACTGGGAAAGAGATTACCCAAGATACCACCACCCAGCGACAACTGCAGTGATGTTTGTGTCTAAGACGGGGCGATGAGCTCCCGGTCCATCCTTATCCCTTTGTGCAGCTCGCCACACGAGCACAATCATGTTTGTAAAAAGGCGGGCAGCCTCGGCTTGCCACTTCCCTGTCCATCTGCAATTATTGCAAAATAAATTTAAATATTTAGGGAAGCCTGCAGTTATTGCCTGGAAAATCCCATGGGTGGAGGAGCCTGGTAGGCTGCAGTCCATGGAGTCGCAAAGAGTCAGACACGACTGAGCGACTTCACTTTCCCTTTTCACTTTCATTCATTGGAGAAGGAAATGGCAACCCACTCCAGTGTTCTTGCCTGGAGAATCCCAGGGATGGGGGAGCCTGGTGGGCTGCCATCTATGGGGTCCCACAGGGTCAGACACGACTGAAGCGACTTAGCAGCAGCAGCAGCAGTTATTTCAACAAATATTCCAACCGACCAATTATTTTCCCAAACCTCTGGAATTCTCTGATTTCTACCCGCTTGACATTGGGGTGAACCTTCCTGCTTTTTTCTTACATTTATGTCTTCAGTTCAAACGCTCAGATTCAACTTCAAATTTTATCACCCTTTTGCAAATATATGGGCCCCTCGGGACGTAGTCACTGACCTCAGACACGTGGATTAACGGTTTGTGGTTACCAGGGTGAGGGATGGCTTATGTGGTCATAGAAAATCACCCCCATCTTGTGAAGACTTACATCAGATCTCAGTGGCTGCAGCTACAACTGCTCATCATTTGGAACTGAACTGTAAAAAGAGAGTTAAGTACAATCGAGGAGAATTCTTGCTTATAACAGAGGAAGTATGTGCTTATTTGCTAAGTTGTGTTCGAGTCTTAGCGACCCCGTGAACTACAGACCACCAGGCCCCTCTGTCCATGGGACTCTCCAAGCAAGAATACTGGAGTGGGTAGCCATTCCCTTCTCCAAGAGATCTTCCCCACCCAGGGACTGAATCCAGGTCTCCTGCATGGCAGGCGGATTCCTTACTGTCTGAGCCACCAAGGAAGCCCCTATAACAAGAGGAGGTTTCAGATGTGGGTTGGGTTCAATTTTTTAAAGCAATGATCGCAAAACAGAAGTGGGGCTTCTGAACCCAAGTAACTCTCCCTCCGCTGCCAGAGAGGGGGAGGAGGGGTTTGGGGAAGGAAAAAAGACTTATGCTTTTATTTATTTTTTAACACACTTCATTTTTTAGAGCAGTTTTAGGTTCAGAGGATTTTCTTCTTCATATACTTGCCTGTTAGCTTCCTGTTTCCTTCTTTAGAACCCTCTCAGCTATCTTATTTTTCTTGCCTCATTGCTTTATAGTGATAAATAGAAATGATAAAAATGAACATCTGTACCCTATTCTTATTCCATATTTTACCACTAAGCATAATAATAGCTATAAGTTTTTCATAGATAACTTTTTAAAAAATTTAAATATATTAAAAAAAATTTTTTTACAATGCTGTGTTGGTTTCTGCCATGTAATACGCAAATCAGCATTAGAAAGAAATGGTTGTAATGTCCTCTTTCCTAAATGCAGCTTCATGTGCTAAAGTTTTGATTTCTTTAAGTTACTATAAACTGTGGTTGCTGGTTACTAACTCTATAGTTTACTTTTAAAAGATGGATAATGTGAACGGAAGTTATTTTTTCTTCCCATGAAACCCTGAGTCCACAACCCCTTTTGCCCCAATACCCTAAAGTCAGTGGCTTTCAAACTTTTTCTTTGGCCTTTTAAGGCCCCCAAGCTAAGACATTAAAAAAAATTGCAAGCCAGTACACACGTGTGCATGTTTAAGTGAAATAAAAGCCTCACGAAACAATGTTTGCCTTCACTCTTTACTCTTACAAAAGCAGTTTTCTGCAGTTTTCTAACCCATATCGTCTTAAGTGGGTTTTGACCTGCCAGTTTAAAAACCACGGTCCGAAAGGCTGACTGTAAGCTGTGAGACTGGGGCCCCCCAGTGACCAGGCTCACACATCTGCATTAGAAACTGATGCAGCAAATAAAATCACGTTTTGTATTATTTTCTTTTTTTCTTCCTTCCTTCCTTCCTCCCTGCATCCCTCCTTCTTTCGTTTCTTTCTGGCCTCACGGTGAAGCTTATGGAATCTTAGTTCCCCAACTATGGGTTGAACCCGGGCCCTTGATGGTGATAGCATGGAGTCCTAACCCGTGGGCCACCAAGGAATTCCCCAACGTATTTTTGCCTAAAACTGATGTTACCAAGATCAATTGAAAGGGAGAAAGAAAAATAATGTCAGAGAAAAAAAAAATCAGGATTTCATAAAAGACACATTTTCAGTGCCAGTTTTCCAGTGAAGTAGAAGGCACATCATGGTATGTCACCACAAGGTCTGGACTGGTCTGTCTGGGGATGCAGAGACTTTAGTAAAATACTGCGAGTATGCCTGAATGCACCAAATTCGCTCATTGTGCTGTAAGTTTTGGTATCTAGCACCAAAATGCCTTTTTGAACCTACAGAGTGTCTTGTGGTTGAATATTTGTGATTATGAGCTTGCATATTTTAAGACCTGGACACATTTAGTCAGCTTATTCTCAGAAATGCAGACAAGACAGGCTGGCCTCCTTCACGGGGCGTGCAACTGAGCTGCTGGGTCTGCGGGCACGTTAGTGGGGGAACGTTGGGCAGTGGGTCCAGCAGCTGTAGTTCAGGCGGGAGGACAAGAGCACAGCCGTTCTGGAAAAGGACCAGGGAACGGCGTGGGGCAAAACAGGTCTTGGAAACTTAAAACAAAGATTCTGAGGCCTGAGTCCAGAGAAAAAGAAAACCAGCTAGAAGGAATAAAAGATGCACTTTATCTCTGTTACACTCACGAGTATACCTAGTTGCCACAAGACAAGAAGCTCCACTATAAATTTTAACCTTCTCTCTGTTCTGGTGCTTTATTGCAGAAAATGGTCATGTATTTCTCTCCCCTCAGAGAAGCCTTTCCTGTTCCTGACAGCCACCAAAAGAGCCACTTGAAGTTGAAGAAGTATGAAGATTTCTAGAAATTATCAGTAATCATAAGGCAAACCCAGTCAAGAACCTGCCTGCAATGCCGGAGACTCAGGTTTGACCCCTGGGTGGGGAAGATCCCCTGGAGGAGGGCATGGCAACCCACTCCAGTGTTCTTGCCTGGAGAATCCCAGGGACAGAGGAGCCTGGCAGGCTACAGTCCATGGGGCGCAAAGAGTCGGACACGACTGAGCGACTAACACTTTCACTTCTGCTCCTTCTACTCCAGGAGCTGGCACTTTTTTCCACCTTCAGTCTTGGGCACAAACTATCTATTTTATTAAAAAGCACAGCTGTCTAATTAAAAGCTTTTCTTGCCTGAGTCTTGGGGAAGCGATACCCATTTCTATGGTATTGCTGTCTGAGGATCTGGAAAGGGCCCAGTAACATGACACTTTCACTCTTGGGGGAGGCCTCAGAGGATAGAACCCAGCTTGTCCATCCTGCGGACAAAGCTGAGCCAGGGAGCTGCAATGGCCAGAGAACACAAGGGCATGGGCTTGGTCGTTCACCTGGGACTTGGGTCCAGGCCTCTTCCCTTCCCAGGTGATGTGGGCTGGCGTTCACGTCTCTAAACTGTAGCCACAGTGAACACGGCAAAAAGTCTGGTGGATCCACCATCTTATGGCAAGTCCACTACTCTCAGGGCATCTCACAACAGGCGTTTTCAGAATGATTTTCAAAGAAAACCTGCGGGACTGTGACCTTCTAGTTAGCACTCGAGGCAGACTTGTAAAATCACAGATCACAGGAAAGGGCCTGCTAGCATCCTTAGTGCAAAGGAGGGGTTAAGGGCCTGGTCAAGGTAGCTGACCAAAACCAGGACTAGAAAGCACATCTCAGCCTTCATGCTAAAGCTCTTTCTGCAAACAAGGAGGGCAGAAAGGAGAACCGGAGCTCTGATTTCCCTCCCGGTGCCTTCCCAAGACAACAATGAATTATGCATCTTTAGGTTTTGTGTTCTTATTAAACTTTGGTGAGATGATTATGCAGTGGCTTCTCTGACATTCACTGAAATACTCTCACTTGAGATGAGAAAACAGCAAGAAAATTCACTTGGTGAAGACAGAGTTGCTCCTGAGTCCTGGTGAGGAACGTTTTCCAAAGTGTGCCCGACACGACACGTAGTGGCCTGAAGAAAAGTGGGATTTGAGATCAAAGAGACCTGGGTTCACACGCCAGCTGTGCTCCTGGCTGATTGATGTGAAGGGCTTTTTAGTTTCTGGGGAAAGAATAGCTTCCATTAGCATACTGTTTATAGTGGAGTTTCATGGAAACTTCAAAACATTTCTGTTTAGGTGACTAGCCTCAGAGATTTTATTTTTCTCTATTTAATTTTTATGAAAGTGAAAGTCGCTCAGTTGTGTCCGACTCTGTGACCCCATGGAGTATACAATCCATGGAATTCTCCAGGCTAGAATACTGGAGTGGGCAGCCTTTCCCTTCCCCGGGGGATCTTCCCAACCCAGGGATTGAACCCAGGTCTCTCTCATTGCAGGAGGATTCTTTACCAACTGAGCCACAAGCGAAGCCCAAGAATACTAGAGTGGGTAGCCTTTCCCTTCCCTGGGGGGGTCTTCCTGACCCAGGAATCAAACTGGGGTCTCCTGCACTGAAGGTGGATTCTTTACCAACTTAACCATCAGGGAAGCCAACCTTAATTTTTTTTTTTTTTTTTTAAATAGGACTTACAGTGTGTTGCTTCTTTTATGTGGGCAGAGATTCATTGACATCTACACACACCAGGGCTTCCCTTGTGGCTCAGATGGTAAAGAATCCGCCTGCAATGAGGGAGACCTGGGTTCGATCGCTGAGTTGGGAAGATCCCCTGGAGAAGGGAAAGGCTACCCACTCCACTATGCTTGCCTGGAGAATCCCCATGGACAGAGGAGCCTGGCAGCTACGGTTCATGGGGTCGCAAAGAAGTTTTTGCGAACTTTGCGAAGTTCTAGTACAGGTTATTGAAGCATGTTGACTAGCATTCCTTTTACTCTTAAATACATTTGCTCGTGAACTATTTATATATGTTTTAGTGCATATAGGTTTCTCCCACCTCCTAATTTCTATTCCCCCCCCCCACTTTTCCCCATTGGTAAGCATACGTTTGTTTTCTATTTCTTTTTTGAAATGTAGCTCATTTTGTTGCGTTTTCGATTCCACCGCTGTGACATTACACGATGTCTATGTCTTTTTTATTTAGTATGATCATATATGGGTCCATTCGTGTTACCGGGGTGGACTTCACTCTTCTTCATGGCTCAGAGTCCATTTTCTCTCTGCATCACTTTTTCCTTATGCTCTCATCATTCCACGGACATTTGCATCGCATCTGTGACTTGGTTATTTTAAGTACTGAGTGCTGTGGCGCCCACATCTTTTCAAATTATAGCTTTCTCTGGCAACCCACTCTAGTATTCTTCCTTGGGAAATCCCATGGACAAAGGAGCCTGGTGGGCTACAGTCCATAGGGTCGCAAGAGTTGGACACAACTTAACAACTAAACCAGCACCACTGCATATATATCCAGGCACAGAGTCGCCTGATCATCTGATAGCTTGACTTTTGGTGTCTTAAAGGAGCTCCATAGTGTTCTGCATGCAGCTGTATACCTTCTCATTTTCTTGGACAGTACAGGAGGTCATCCTTTCCCAAGACCTTCTCCAGCACTTATTCGTAGATGTTTAAATGATAACCACTTTGACTGGTGGGAAATGATACCCTGTTACAAGATTCAATTGCTTCTCTTTAATCTTTTTAATTGATTTTATTTTTAACTGAAAGATAACTGCTTTGCAATATTGCATTGGTTTCTGCCATACAGCAACATAGATCACCCATAGGTATACATATGTCCCCTCCCTCTTGAACCTCCCTCCCACCTCCCACCGCTCCCCACCCCTCCAGGTTGTTAAAGCCCCGGTTTGAGAACCCCTGACTCACACAGCAAATTCCCAGTTAGCCTCAGAGATTTTTACCTGTTTCACTTTAACTCTGCAAATGCAGTATACGGTAAATGAATGAAGGTAGAAAAAAAAAAGTCTTTGGTTTTTGATTAGTCCTTAAATGCCTCGACTTAGAAACTGATATACATATACCACCATCCCAACCTGGGAGCACCTGGAGGCAGAACAAAGGACCAAGAGGCAGTGAATTCTGTTGCCCGTTTTGAGTAACAGCACTGATGCTCTGCAGTCCTGGTCACTGCACTGCTCTCTTTGGGACTCGGGGTCTCCCACAGTAAAGTGATTCCGTTGACTACATCAAGTTTTTCATACTTGACCACCAGCCACAGCAAGAAATTCTGTTTTCTCTTTTTTTTTTTGGCTGTACCACGTGAGTGGCAAGTGGAATTTCCTTGGCCAGGGATTGAACCTGTGCCCCTACAGTGGAAGGATGGAGTCTTAAATCCTGCACCACCAAGGAAGTCCTAAGAAAATAATTTTTCATCATGACCTGGCACACATTTGCTTATATCTGAAACTCCATGAACACTCACCCTTCTTTTGTGTAATGCACTCTACTTCCTACTGTATTCTATTTATTATGTATGTATTAATTTATTAAGTGCCATGCCACCTCGTTTGGTCATTTCTTTTAAAAAAAATGTATTTATTTGCTTGCACCAGGTCTTAGTGGAGGCGTGTGGGACCTTGTTCCCTGACCAGGGGTCGAACCCAGGCCCCCACACCCAAAGTGCAGAGTCCCAGACACTGGGAAGTCCTTCCTTTGGTCATTTTACAGGATTCCCTCTGGGCAGCTGAGGGGGCTCGTGAGTGAGAAATCTTCTTTTTAAGAGCTTCAGAGGCTGCCACATCTAAGAGAGTGACAGTGCTCTGGTTTTCCTTAGGATCCCCACCTAAGTTGTAGACGGAGCCTTAACTGACCTCTTAATTTATCTTTTCCTGTAAAAAACTCATGACATTTCCTAACAGTCCTCCCGCTCCTTGAAGCAGAGAGTTGGTCTGGTTAATACTGAAAATATTTTTTCCTGATATTAACCTAGGAAAAAACAGAAAACATCATCTCTCTTCTGCGGGCTGTGCTGCAGTGTTTACACGGTCGGGCTGACCCTGTGTCCTTCAAGAGCTGGAAAGCTTGGGGCGACTTAGGATTTTACAACTTGACATATGCTGGGGCAGACAGGCGGTCTGTAAGCAAAAGCAAGAAGTACCCAGTCAAATACTTCGTTTGCACAGATGCAAAGGCATGGAGATTTATATGGCAAGGTCCGAATTCCAAAAATCGTTTTTTAATTAACACACCCAACCAAATGCATAAAACCTCACAAAATGAGTGTAGTGGAAATGTCTTCTTTTCTATTTTTAGACTGAAATATGGAGGCCGTAAAAGCGAGGCTGTCATGAATCTTCATGTTTGGGGATAAAGTGACTTATAACCGTGAGGGCAGGGGCGGGTGGCGGCGGTAAGAAGTCTCTACACAAGCCACATCTAACAGTGGTAAACAGTTTTTATTCAGGCAATGAAACATGGAAAAAATATATTAGTAATCATTATAATAATTTCATTTGTGTGAGTATAACTTTTACAAATATTTACCTGACATATAAAAGGGAAATCACTTGTGCATATAAAATTTATGTTGATGATTATTTCACACAACACAATCCTGACAGCAGTAGTCAATGCAGCGTTAGATTCCTCCGGACGAGGCTCCTCACACACTTCATGGCACCCATGGGAACACAGTGGAAGCAGATGTGCAATTAATTAACATTTACTTGTTGGCACATTAGTAAGTACACAGGGGTGTCTACTGGCAAAGACACACTTGCTACAAGCGACACTGAGAAGTCTACAACCTCTGAGAAGAGAGAAACGCTGGGACCCTGTCTCACTGGGCAGGAGGGCCAAGCGTGAGGCTGAGAGTGTGAAACCTGCAGACCACCCCACACTGGCGGGGGTGGGGGTGGGAAAGGTGTGTGTGGGGTGGTTTCAGAGCTCACATTTTTATATGTCCCCTTGAAAATTATCCAGAGAGCATCACTTAACGGCGGGACAGGGAGATACTTGGTGGAGCATGTTTCAGATGCCGCTAAAAGGCAGAGGGGGAGTAAAGCGGCATTTTCCTGATTCTAAAGTGACAAATGGGTACTGGGAAGGTTCAGGCCACACCTCAGCGCCGAGCCTGGCCTTTGCCGCCTCATTCAGAGTGCTGGATGGACGACTGCCATGGCCAGCATCGCTCACCCCATCTCCACGGTACAACTATAACCAGAGGGTATGTACAGATGTGTGTGTGTGTGTGTATATATATAGTAGCTGTAACCATATTATAGTTAAAAAGTCATTCCTTAGGAATCTTGTTAGTCCAAATCTAACTGCATGCTAAGAGGCACAGAAATGGGATTGCATTTGGATGAAAAAAAACTATGAAAAGTGCAATCTTTAGTCTCCAGAATGCTAGCTCTGGGCACTAGGGAGGGAGTCTTCCCCGGAAAGTGTCATTCATACGACCTTCCAGAGGAGATCCTTAGAGAGAGGGCTCTATTACGTCTATTCCTTTGCCTTTTCTACATGGGAGACTCCAGGTTTGAGGGACAGACTGCTTTCTTTACGTCACTAGGGTCTGGAGGCCAGTCAAACCTTTTTGTACAGAAGTCTCCTTGAAATACTTCTTCATGAAAAGCTTTGAAGAAGATGACCCTATAGACCTTTGGCTTAACATTCTGGGATTCCCAGACTGTTATTTGTTCTTTAATAAGGAAATAATAATCTGCCATCTTTTCAATTCTTCAGAATATATACATCTTTACTTTAAAATGCTTTGCCTGAATCACTGAATCCTTCCAACGTCTAGTTTCTCTCTCCCCAACAAGAGAATAAAATAAGAAACCACCCGAGTCCAAGAGCAAACTTGCACAGTCAACAAACTACAAAGAACACCAGGCGTGGATGATTCACGAGACAGCAATGAACCGCAGCAGAAGACCAAAAAGGGGAGGAAAAGAAGGGGCGCTTTAGGGATCTTACTCCACTAAAAAAGGACACGCTGGATCATTTCCAGTTAGTGCACTCAGACTCGCCACACTCCTGTTCCTCACAACTCGGTTTTGAGCTTCAGAGTCATCGAGTTCTCTGTTACCTGTCGGTACAATGACTGCTTCCCTCTGGCTGCACCGAGTCAGCCCAGGGATATCTGGGGCACTTCACTCTCCCAGCTTATAACCAGTCAGGATGAATCCAGGACCCAGCTAAAAAGCGTCTAGGTACTTGTGTGAGAGTTGCAGAAAGTGTGGGATGGGAAGAAGGGTAACTGGCCGGTAAGCAGATCTGACTTGAGCCATCCTCCAACACACAGAGTGAACCTCTGCTTGGACTCCATGCCACCTGGGAAGGCCGCTAGGCCCTCGGCGTTCTCACCGTCAGGCACCTCCGCACTTCCTAATCTGGGCTGGGCCTGAGGACGCTAGAAGCCATGAGCAAAGCGGGCTTCTCATTGTTTCCAGGAGCATCTCCAAATAAAGTAAATGTCATGAGGTCTGTCAATGACTTAGCCAACCAAGTGACAGACTGAGGAGTCTGGTTACATTAGATCCTCCAGTTAAAACACTTTTAGGTGAAGACTAGCTACACTTTGGCAAACTCAAAAATTAAAAAACAAAACCAAAACACGGCTCTGGATCAAGAGCCTCAAGCAGACCACTCACGCTCCCAAACCACTGTCCAGGCCTGCGGCCTTTTCTCACTTCCCTGTCATGTTTGTCACGGGATGAATTACTGCCCAATTCACAAGTAATCTGGCCCACTAGTGTTTTGAAGCAAAACTCTAGGCTACATTCTTATTCCCCAGAGTAGGTCTCTTTCCCTTATTTTTTTAAATAAACATACTTCATTCTGCTCAGTATATTCTCTTGATGTGACAGTTGTACACGCTACATTTTCCTTCCTGCAGGAAGACTGTCCATCCACTAAATCAGAAGGAAGACGATTTCCTTGTAATGGCCATGGGAGAGTGGCCAATGGCAAATGTTACTTAATGTGGGCCTTTTCACTTTCCTTGCGCAGTGACTTTACTCGGTAGGGTCTAGTTTCTCAGGGGTCTCTTCCCACCAGCATGCTCAGGAAGGATTGTCATCACCTCTGTTTCAACACACAGCTACTTTTTTCTCTTTCTACGCAAGCGAGAAGCCTAAAACAAGAGGACTGTGGGGTTCTAAGGGACTATGATAATAAGCCTTTCATGTGTCCAACAGAGCGATACGAAACAAGTAAACGTGGGTACGTCACCAAAACACAGCAGCAAACAGGTTTAGCAACGTTTCTTTCTGCAAAACTGTGAAGTGAGTTTCTCTAGTCATGAACGGTTGGAAGAGGGTATGGTCACGTTGCCTGAGATGCCTGCTCCTCCAGGGCCAAAGCTATAGCAGGGCAATCGCTTCAAACCACGGGGACTGCTTCCAGGGCCCGAACGATTGTCACACCACTTCTCCAAACACAGAGCATTTCTGCTGTTCTGGTTTGTTGTTGCTGTTTTTTTTTTTTTGTACAAAATGTTAAGACAGTAGGCTTTAAAATACAGCCTAAGCACCAATTATGGGAAATGCATATCAGTAAAATGGGACTTCTGGCTTTAAAAGACATTACTGACCTCCCTGGGGCTAAAGATTGCACCATGTGAACAGTACATGGCTAAAGAAAAGGTCACCTTAAGAGAGCGAGGGGGTCTCCATGAGGCACACTTCACTGCTGAAGGTGGGCCATGCAGTAGTTTTACAGGAAAAGTACCACAACTTACGTGCACTGGAGATAACACACGTCACCATGAAGACGCTCCGGGTGTTCAGGTTAAGACAAAAGAGCGCTTTAAGATGCCTGCGTGGATTTGGTTTTGCCTATTGAACGGGAGGGGTTCACACAGGAAATTTCCATTCGGGAGTAAGGTTCTCCGCCACTCTGAATGGAGTCCAGGAACAGCTTGAGGAATCTGGTTTTGTGAGTAGGGGTCTACTCCCTCCACCAGTATTCAAATGGCTGTGGTTTAAAAATACTCAAAATGCACTGATTTGGGGGTGGCTCATGTGATTTTCCTGCCCGTTTGGTTGAAAATTCTAAATTCTACTATCTTTCAGCTTGAAAGGATTTTTTTTTTTTTTTGGGAGGGGGTGGCCTTTGGGGAAAAAAATCTGAAGAATAATTCATCACACTTGGAAAAGTCCAACTGCTGCTTTACCTTACAGTTGCTAATGGGGTTCATTAAAGAAGGTCGTCTAAACCTTTTATAAGCAGATTTCCTTTGCATATTTCAAACAAAAAGACAACAGAGAGCAAATGTAGACTCTGTAGCAACAAACTGAAGTAGAGGGGACTGACGGCTCTAGGACTTGGCAAACCCCAGTTGTGAGGGAACGAAGTAGATCCCCTGGGTCTGAGCACTAACCCCAGAGGGGCAGCGGCACCCAAGCTGAGGGCCATCCAGACACGGGTGGGGGGAACAGGACGCTGTGGCCAAGAGTGCCCCCCACGTGACACCTGAGTCTGAGGTTAGGAGCCATGCCACACACGGAGTCTACAGGCTTCACCTCTTCAACCCCCCCAAATTCTGCAATTGGGATTCTGAGCCAGGACTCTGTTTTCAAATAGGGTTTTACGATTCATGGAAATATGCCTTTCTGTAGAGAAGTTCTTATTTGACTATGCTTCTGGGGGGCGGGGGAGACAAACCAGCATCATGTATAAATATGCACGTATGTGTGTGAGAGAGTGAATGTGTCTATAAATAGGTACTCAACTGGAAGTAACAACAGGCCAAATCATCTCCTCAAACAAAACCACTAATATTGAAAATCAAATGTAAAAGATGTAATAAATAAACTTAAAAAAATCAGGTGGACAGGATATGGTCCCAAGTAATAGCCACCAAATCATAAACTGAACGCACGTGGGCCAAGTAAAGACGACTTTAAAACGAACCAAAGACAGAGAATCCTGCCCAGAGCCCATCGGAAGGATGGTCGGGCCACTCTTTCCACGTCTTCGTGATGAATCCTCCAGCGTTTTCTTGGGGCGGGCGTGTCGGCAGCAAAGCGGGACAGGCAGCAGTAGGCATGTGCTTTCATCAAGTGTTTTTTTCTCTGCAAAGGGGCAATTATTCCTGGATAAGGCAAGATAATCGTGGTCACGAGAGAAGCAGCCGAATGCAGATCTGCTGAGCTTACAGGGGAAACTCAGTCCGTCTTTCCCAGCTTGGCGATCAGCTCGTCGCAGATTTTCGTCAGTTCTTCGATTTCTTGGTTCTGAAAAACAAACAATGGGATGATGCACTGTATGTCCCAAGATGGAAGGATTATGGTGAAGTCGTCCTTAGACTGCCCATACCTCTCTAGGCACCTGACTTGATGGTTCTTCACTGTTCTGCATCAGAAACCCTTTTAAAGAAAGTTTTTTGTTAGTCGCCTCAGTTGTGTCCAACTTTTTGTGATGCCGTGGACTGTAGCCCGTCAGGCACCGCTGTCCACGGGGACTCTCCAGGCAAGAATACTGGACTGGGTTGCCATTCCCTTCTTCAGGGGATCTTCCTGACCCAGGGATCAAATCCCAGTCTCCTGCATTGCAGGCAATTTCTTTACTGTCTGAGCCATCTGGGAAGCCCTTTAAAGAAAGGAAGGCTCTATACCTTCTCCCCTAGGAAATGGTCATGTGTTCTCCAAGTTCTGCTTAGACTGAATAAGGGGCAAGTGTAATGACTGGCCCTCTAAAGTTTGTTTCTCAGATTTCCTTGTTATCACGAGAATTACTTGGGGGTATTTTTTAGAAATGCCAGATACCTGGGCCTCACTTGCTCCATCAGCATCTCCAGGGACCTGGAGAATGCCAAGGGCCATCGTCTCTGGGTTTATCAGACCCCTCAATAAAATCCCTGCCCTGGTGGAACAGATGCCACAGGCCTGAAAATATGTTTGGAAACACAGTAACAAAAACAGAAGAGGCACAAAGAACAAAGTCTAAGAATCACTGGGCAGCGTGGTTTTTGCTTATGTAGCCATTTCTAGACCGTGGCACCACTGACATCGGGGCAGGAGGGTCTTGATTGTGGGGTGTCCTGTGCACCTTGGGGTGTTTGGCACCATCTCTGGCCTCTACCCACGAGATGCCCACAGCATCTCCCAGTCCAGACAACCACATACACCTCCAGATTTTGTCTAATGGCTCCTGGAGGGCAAAACTGCAATGAAGCGGGACAATAGCTTCATGTGTTACAGAAAAAAAAGTAGAGAGAAAAAAGGCAGCCTCGGAGCCTAAACCTTTGGTCCGCTGAACTTCCATGAATGCAACTTTCCCTCTGCCCCGCCTGTGGCCAGGTCCCACTCATGCTCCCCTCCTTTGTCGCTACTCGAGTCAGTGGACTGAAGCGTCTGAGCAGAGAGACAAGGTTCCTTCATCCAGACCCAAGATGAGGGCGCCACGGCGGAGGAGGAAAACCAAAGGTCTCCTGGGCATGACATCCAACCCCTCGTACCTTCTGCTGAAGGGCCCTCTCCAGGGACTCCACCTTCATCTGTTCCTTGCGGAGCCCCGCGTGGAGAGCTGCGCTCTCAGCCTTGGCTTTTGTTCGAACCTGAGCAATCTCCTCATTGGCTCTGTTATGGAAAGAAGGGATAAAAAACACATGGTTTGTCATCGGTCACGGCGCAAGAGCCAGGATGCTAACAGCTGCCATCTGTGACACAGGACTAAGTCAACTGACTTCACCATAGAGGGAAGATAGGAATCAGTGAGCTACAGGATTCAATTTTAATTTATAAAAATTTAATTACACGTAACCGCTGAGATTTCCCTGGTGCAAACTACTGGCAGAATTCATCTCAAGGCACACGGTGCCCTTCAAAATTCACATGCCACCCAGGAGTGGAATCACAGGCCTACAACAACCTTAGTTTTTTTTTTAAAACCCAGTACAACAGTAAGCAGGATCTTTGTGGATTAACACAGCTAACAAGTCAGGATACTAACTGTTGGCATCTATGAAACACAGGCCTACAGGCAACTTTATTGAAGAGATGCAAAAGGAAAATTTAAAAACCACAGACGTCATCTGATAAAGTTAATTGATGAAAAGACGCTAAAAACTCACTGTAATCAGAGGTGTGCAAATTAAAACGATAAACTTTTAAAATGTATCAGCTTGGCAGAAATTAGCCAGGATGATCTTGGCCTGTGTTGGCCAAGATGCAAGGTGCTGACGGGGAAAGAAAACCCGCATAGCCCTCTCTGTGGATGCGGTGCGGCAGGAACTACCGCGTGCCTCCTGCCCAGGGAGTCCATCCTAGCAATCTCCCCGAGGACCACACTCCCCAGCACCACGCTGAGGGCACAGGGTGTTCACTGCCACACTGTTTGCAACAGGAAAGGGGTGAAATGCCCGTCCACGAAAGGCATGAAATAGTCTACAAACTAATAATTAGATTGAGCAATATGTTCTAAAGCAAAAAAAAAGGGCCATAATATACGATTACATGAAAATAGAAACCTGTATGATACTGTATTATTTTTTTTAAAAAGCCCAAAGCCATTGGGTAGTATTTGTAAAGGCTCATAGAAAAGATTAGAAAGATGCAAAATAAACCTTTAATACCAATGCCTCTAGGGGTGGGGAGGGAAAAGGGGAACTTACAAGGCTTTACAAACAGGAAGGTGGCAGAATGTACAAGGATGTATTACTCTTTAGTTAAAAAATACAGTTGGGTACATCCTTCATAGATCCTTTATTCCCCAGGATAAATTGCAAATGCATCAGATTTAAGCATAAAAAAAATTAAGCCTTATTTAATAACCTATAACAGAAAAGAATCTGAAAAAGAATATACATATATATAACTGAATCACTTTGCCTGAAACTAACACAACACTGTAAATCAACTACACTTCAACTTTAGTCAAAACGAATTTTAAGCAATAAAAAGAAAACTAAGCCATTAAAAGTACTGGAAGGTAAACATGGGAAAATGTTTTACACTGAGCATGATGAAGATCTTTGTCACTATGACAGAAGATCCTATAGCTATAAAAGAAATGATTGAGAAATTACACTATTATATAAAAGTAAATTTTTGCATATCAAAAAACACTATGGGCAGAGCCAAAAGGTAACAAACTAGAAAAATTATTCACCACTCATATTACAACGGGCTGTCATCTGCAATATACTTATATTTAAAATACATAAGCTGACACTAGAAAACCAGGCAAAGAAGAGTCATTCACAGAAAAGCAAATATACGTATGCTGCTGCTGCTGCGTCGCTTCAGTCGTGGCCGACTCTGTGTGACCCCATAGACGGCAGCCCACCAGGCTCCCCCGTCCCTGGGATTCTCCAGGCAAGAGCATTGGAGTGGGTTGCCATTTCCTTCTCCAATGCACGAAAGTGAAGTCGCTCAGTTGTGTCCAACTCTTCCCAACCCCACGGACTGCAGCCTACCAGGCTCCTCCGCCCATGGGATTTTCCAGGCAAGAGTACTGGAGTGGGTTGCCACTGCCTAAATATATGTATGTGCTGCTGCTGCTAAAATATGTTCAATTTCACTCATAAAATACATATGAATCAAAACTACGTTGAATAAAAACGCTGTGTTGCTTGCCAAAATAAAAGAAAAAACTCAACTAAATTGAAATAACCATCTTCCGCTGGTTAGATGTATCGAAAACCTGAATCCTGATCTGTTGGTGAAGCTGCATGAGAAAAGAGCTGCTTGCACACACTGCAGGGTTGTAAAGTAGTAAAAGTCTAACGAGGGCAACTGGACAATATGATCATAGTTATAAATCCATAAATCCCTTTGCCCAGCAGTTCACATACAGGGATCTCACCTGCCTCCCAGACGATAATCGTCTGAGGTTACTTACTTTACTGCAGCACTGCTGTAGCAGAAGGTGCTGAATAACCTAAGTGTCCAACAGGCACGACTGGTTAAGTAAAGGATACGTTCCGTCAACGGAACACCAGATTAAAACATAAATAAATAAAGAGGCTCTTCATGGGTTGACACAGAAAGATTTCCAAAACAAACTGCTGAGTGAATAAAGTGAGTACGCTACCGTCTGTATATTAAAAAAAAAAAAAAGGAGAGTATCAGCACATTAAAAAAAAAAGGACTGTGACAGAGCCTCAGCCAGCTCGACGGTGGTGCAAACACAGTGCATCAAATCCACACTGTACACCTCAGGCTTGCACGACGCCACTCACAGCCCAACACAGCTGGGCTGGGGGAAGAGGAGGGGGAGTATGTCTGGAAGGGTAAAAGGATGGTGATTTCCTGGGGTGAGGGAAGAGGTGGGAACTTCTCGGGGGGAGGACGGGGTGGGAGGGAGAGACTCTATCTTTTTATTCTTTTAAAAAATGTTTTCATTTTCTCTGCAGGGACAGCTGATTAACAATGTTGTGACAGTTTCAGATGGACAGCAAAAGGGACTCAGCCATACTCCCCAAACGCCCCCCCATCCAGGCTGCCCCGTAACTTTGAGCAGAGTTCCCTGTGCGGTACAATAGGTCCCTGTTGGGTATCCGTTTTAAATAGTCATGTGTACACATCCATCCCAAACTCCCTAACTATCCCTTCCCCTCACCCTTACCCCCAGCGACCGTAAGTTTGTTCTCTAACTCTGTCTCTTTCTGTTCTGCAGGTAAGTTCATCTGTATCATTTCTTTTTAGATTCCACATATAAAGGATGTCATATGATATTCCTCCTTCTCTGTCTGATTTACTTTACTTAGTATTCTCTTTGTTCTTTTTAATGTTTGAACCAGAGGAAGATTTCACCTATTCAAAAAAAAAAAAAAGAAATGAGCTGATTTACAAAACAGAACCAGACTCATAGACTTAGAGAATGAACTTCTGGTCACCAGGGAGGAAGGGCGGAGGGGGAGGGACAGACTGGGAGTGTGGGACTGACAGGCACACAGTGCTTTATTTAAAATAAAATGTCTTTCCAGAAAAACAAAACGACCAAAAAGCACACACACACAAAAGCAAAACAGTAATTCTTTTTTTTCTTTCCTCTGTCAGTCTTCCTACAACAATATGAAAAATGAAATTCTTCCGCACAGGCTCTTACTTGTCTAGTTTTTCCTCGGCATGGATCTTCAGGGCCTGATACCGTTGCTCTTCTTGTTTAACTCTGGCTAAGTAATCCTGAGCACATTTTTTCAAGGCTTCTTCATTCTGTTACCAAGTGACAATTTAAAAGGAAGGAAACAGGTCATTTTGTTTCTCTTCTACTAGTAACCTGCCATGTGTCAAGAGCTTTCCTTTTTTAAAACATGAGAAAACCTAATTACATTCAGATGCCTTCAAATAAGATTCCATGGTACTTTGAAAAAGGCACAAATAATTCCCACTGAGGAAACTGTAGATAACATCATGCATTAACTTTCAAATCAGATAGTGAGTTACACTGACACACCTGCTTCTGAAGTGTGCATGCCTGTGTCAAGTCACTTCAGTCGTGTCTGACTGTGTGTGGTCCTGTGGACTGTGGCCTGCCAGGCTCCTCTGTCCACGGCATTCTCCAGGCAAGAATACTGGAGTGGGTGGCCATGCCCTTTCTCCAGAGGATCTTCCCCACCCAGGGATCGAACCTGCGTCTCTTATGTCTCCTGCACAGGCGGGCAGGTTCTTTTCCAGTAGCACCACCTGGCTTTAGGAAGGCCAAAGTTATTCAAAACTGAAGGGTGCAACTTCCCTGGTGGCGCAGGGGATAAGAATCCACCTGCCAGTGCAGGGGACATGGGTTCGATTCCAGGTCGGGGAAGATTCCACATGCCGGGGACCAACTGAGCCCGTGGGCCACAGCCTCTGAGCCCGAGCGCAGCAACTGCTGGAGCCCACACGCCTACAGCCCCATCTCCACAGGAAGAGGCCAGAGCACTGCAGCCAAGAGTGGCTTGCCGCAATTAGAGAAGGCTCGAGCAAAGCCACAAAGACCCAGCACAGCCAAAAACAAACAGAAAAACTGAAGGGGAATCTGATTCCTGTTTTGGACACACTGGACAGTCATTTTATTTTAATATGAAAAAAAGAACGCTCACTGCTATAAATGTGTCTTTAGTGATGATGAGTGACCAAATTAAGTCAATATGCCCACTTACACCTAAATTTGAAACTTCACACTTCCTTCTTTGATACCTTCGGCTTGAATTTTTCAGTGCTATGGCTTGACTCCCTTTTACTTTTGACAAATTGGTGAATGATCAAAAAGAACATTTCTAGAACTCTCCTAAGGTCTGAGGGCCCCAGGTTCTTACATGCTGTGCCACACTCTGGTCGTGTCCAGGGCTTGTTGCCCTGACTGAGAGGAAGGATTCAAACATGCCACCCAGGGTCCCTGATTCCCTGTTTCTGGGCCACCCACACTTTGGGCACTTGGGTTTGACGACCCATCAGCAAGAAGACGCACCACCAAGGCGGCAGAAGGCAAAGGACAGGTACCTTCTTGAACCCTTCCAGGACGCCCTTCAGGTTCTCATATCTCCTGAACAGGTCAGAGAGGGACCTTTCCACCGAGTTGAGGTCGGCCAGGGCCTGCTCCTTCTCCATGGTCAGCTGCTGGAAGCTCTTCTGAGAGCTCATGCTTGTCCTCTGTTCATCTTCTGTGAGTCACAATCAGAGAACACACATTCACCCAACAGTTCACAGCTGCCCTCTTGAGCTGCGAGGCAATACTCTAGGGGGTTGGAGGGGGGCAACCCAGCAAGGAAGGTGACAAGTTTCCACCCTGACACTCTGGTGCGGGAGACAGGCAACAGGTGACGGGGAAAAGAACAAAGCAGGGCAAGAGGGTGGGGTGCCTTTTATATCAAATGGCCTCTGTCTGAGGAGAGATGCAAGCAGAGACCCAGAGGAGCTGAGGGCAGGAGCCATGCAGCTCCCAGGTGTCAGGTGGCATAAATTATCATCTCAGCACTTCAGTTAATGCAGAGAGACCTGAAGTGACTTGGGGAGTCAGTCCTTACGACAGCGGCTACAAGAGGTTCTAAATTCAATGCAGGAGGATGAAGCGCTGTCCTTTCTAATGGCCCTGATGGGTCTGAGGCAGGGAAAGCAGGACCTGCAGTGGAGTGAGGCCCAGAGACGTCCCACTGGAGGGGGCGGGGAAAGGGGTGGGAGGAAGGATGTGGAGAGGCCGCCCACCCTGGTGCTGGAAGTGTTCATCCTCTACAAGGAACCTAATCTTAATGGATCCTCAGTATTTGCAGATTCTGTATTTGTGAATTTGCCTGCTCACTGTAATTCCCATGTCGCCTCCAAGTCAAGACGTGCGGTGGATTCCCGGCCGTTCGGGGGCATGTGTGGGGCGGCAGAGAACTGGGCTGACCCGCCGAGCATGTTCTCGCCTAAGGCTGGACCAGGAGATGCTCTGCCATGTTGCATACTGCCAACAAGGACCCTATTTAGTCTACTTCGGGCCTTAATTTTGCATTTTTGTGCTTCCTGTTGGGGAATTTTAAATGGGCCCCAAGCCTGGTGCTGTGGAGCCGTCTTGTGTCCTAAAAGCTACAAGGCTGGAGGTGTCTTGGGGGAAAACACACGTGAGATGAGCTTCGTCCGGGTACGAGCTCAGTATTAATGAAACGACAATACATCTTAAATAAGGTTATGTATTGACAAAATTGTTGTGACCACAGGCTCACAGGCACCTGCTTTGCCTTCCTGAGGATCAATGGGTTAGAACTGCCTAATTCAGTGTTTGTGGCAATTTTATAAAAACAAGAACTGCATATAATGAGAATCAACTGTATCTCAGGGATGGACAAACTGAGAGATTTATATTTTAATTTGAAAATCATCTTTGGATCCTGAGGTTCATATTCTAGAGAAAAATTTCCTTACCAATCATTTGGGCAATGGTCTTCTCATACTCAGCCACAATTTTCCTTAAACAAACAGACAAAAAGTCTCATCAGAAGAGAATATCCAGACAAGGGAAGTTGGACAAATGCTGCCCTAAACAACAAAACACAGTAACATGTACTGACAAACTCACATAACCCAGCTACCTGCTTTGGGGTGCCCCCCTGCTTTTTTAGTATTTAATATAAGATTTGTTAATGCTCAGAAAGGCTTTTCTCAAGGTTCTGTTTAACAAGGCTTGCATTTTATTTGGGCTTCCCTGATAGCTCAGTTGGTAAAGAATCCACCAAAACAACTGCCTTCATTTTTCTTTGCACCTTTGTGAATGACGCCAAGGCAGTCCGTGAATTCTGCTTAGAGAAGTGACTCTTTTACAAAATGAGTTAACGATATCCTGGGGGCTCCTCCTAAGAGGCCCGATCTGAGTTCAGGCTTTCCTGGCCCCAAACCACTCTTACAGGCAGTGGGTCCCCTGTGATTCAGTTCCAGGTTTTATTTTATTTTCCTAATTCCAGAAGCATTTTAGTTATTCAAAGTTATTTAAAGATCATCCTGTCCTGTTCATGCGGGAAAAGTGCAATCTTTTCCTGACCCTCCAGTGACGGGTGCCCCTCCCTGACACCCTTGGTGAGAAGAACTCTGGTCCTCACTCTGACTAGGCATCCAAGTTCTCACGAAGGCAGCTGAAAGCTCCCCGAGATCAGGGGCTGTGCCTTCCTCCCCAACAAGCCGGCACAGGGACTGAGCAAGCACTCTAAACACCAAATAATACAAGAGCTACAAACTAAAGTGGACCCATTTAAAATGTTTCATCCAAGTGCCCACTGAACAGTCTGTAAATTATTTATGCCCCCCACTCTTTGATGCCATTTTTAGTTATTTCGCAGCTCCTAAGTGTAGGAGTGAATAGTAAAAGCAAAGAGAGTCCAAGTTAGTCAGTCAGCTTTGTTTCCTGTTAAAATGCTTTTTATGCTCGACCTTGTGGCTATGAAATCTGAAGCTACCATGTATAGTTCGTTTTAGGAAAGGATTATGGATTGTAATGCCTCCATAACTAAAGATGTCAATAAATCTTGTTACTCTGTATTTCGAATGGGTATTTTTGCACAAATTTGTCTTTTCAAAAGACAAGGATTCTGTGGGTTCTGCTTACTTGTCATGTTCTGAACAACACAAAATAAGATACCACATTTGAATACAGTAATTGGTCAGCAATCCTCAGGAAATGACCTTACCCATCACAAATTAAGGTGCAAACAGCAAAACCCTCAAGTTCTCAAGAGCTGGTTCTATGTAAGCAAGTACTGTCATCCCTTCCTTTGCACTAAATCTAATAATACATAAAGGGACCCACCCCTCCCTCAAACCTCCAGTCTAACCTCATCTCCAAGACTTCTTGTCGGGTTTCTTCGTATTTTTTCTTCCATTCATTTGCTTCGATCTCTTTAGTGATTATCTAGATTATAATGCAGACAGAGCTTAGTTTTACCGGCTCAGTCTCTTTACAGTTTGAATTCAAGACTAGAGCCTGAAAACAACACACAGCCAATGTTCATCCCAAGATATTCAATCTACATTAGGAATAAAAAAACTTCAACCTCTGTGTGTATTGCACACAGACACTGGGGAAATGTTGTCGGCCACATAAGGATGCTGGAATGCAGTCACCAGGGTGAAGGGGAGGAGAACCTCTCCCAGGAAAGCCCCAGGTGGGAATTACCATCTCTGTAAACTCCATGTTGGTCCAGGGTCTGGCTCTTGGCCTAGAACCCTGCTGGGTCAGGACGACAACAGCTGAGCCACTCGTCTGGCAGACTCCTCTTAAAGGTAAGACGCCAGAGCCCCACTTTATTAGTAATTAGGCTGAGACATGAAACCATCACAGGATCAGAGTCGGGGGAGCTGGCCTGGCCAGGTAGTCTCTTTCTGCAGAGATTTCGGATTGAGTCAGAATAGAGCTCAGAAGGTCAGTGCCTCCAGGCAGAGGCACCCAACTCACGGTGGGCAAGATCCTGCTTGTTAGACCAAGATCCATATCCTACATTTGGCAGGCCCATGCTAGCTGGAAAGAAACACTCTAGATTCATGGTCTCAAACACCTCTTCCCCTGCACAGGGCTCAGATGGGAACCTATTGTTCTCCTGTGATTATACTTTCCTGTGCGTCTTTCTAATTGTGTACAATCTTTATTTTGGTGCCATGAAGCAGGATTTCAAGAACCAGAAGCCAGCCTCTCTGCTTCAGGGAGGAAGCAGGCACATCTTTGTTTTTTGGGCCCCTCTGTAGGGCACACAGGATCTTTTCTTAGTTCCCCCTGCAGGGGGAAAGTGTTAACCACTGGACCACCAGGGAAGTCCTAGCACATTTTTGCTTTGATGCATCTGGTCAGTGGTTATCTCATAATTTTAACTCTCAGAAGAAAGAAGACACTTTTCTCATTTACAACACTTTGTGAAGCCTCCTGACCACAGCGTTTTGACAACAGGACTAGCTGACACCACTAATTACCAAAATTATTGCTCTGTTTTAAAGGTTTGAAAGACCTAGGTCAGAGGTACTTAACCATGTTCATCACATTATAAAAATAAAATCACTACACCAAGGGAATTACCTTCTTTTAAAAAAGTGGAAGAAATCCAAGAAACATATAAACCAAACACATCAAACACAGCACAGAGGTGTAAGGGGAGGGTGGAAACGAATTAATGGTACCTAACAAGTGTCTTTCTATTTTCCAGATCACCCAGGAAAGGCCCAGCAGTGATCTATTTCAAACAGAAGACGTTCAATAAACACGACAGAGGAAGTTGAGAGTTAATTAGCAAGTTTATATTCCTACAAGTCTAGAATTTGAGGAACTTTTAGGCATGAGCCTATATCCTCTGTAAAATGAAGGGGTGCTGACTTAGTTACGTATGTGGGTGAAGTTGGGAAAATTGTGTACTTAAAACTTCAAGGATAAGCAATAAAGAAGTGTCCTGAAGTTCTCAAGGACACTTCGAAGTGTCAGCTTTGCCCCTTGGACACCAGAAGACCAGGACTCCAGCTCCAGGGAGCCCTTTATATGAGCTCTCCAGCTGGTGAGCAAGAACTCAAGCCAGCAGAGATGGAACCTCCCCACTGGCACACAGGCTTGACAAAGAAATAAGCAACAGCGGACGTGGTGGGCAAGTCTTCACCTCTTCCCTTATCAGGGTGAGCACGGCCGTCTTATCTGATTCGCTGAGGCAGATGCCATCCAGGGGGCTCTCCACCCCGCAGGCCACGGACACGGGGGTCTTCTCCACCGGGGACTCCAGCAGTGCCTATGGGGGGAGCGAGCGCAAGTAAGACATATGGGCCTCAGCTGCTTAACCCCAAATACCCTTCAGCGACTTCCTCCTGATGAGAACGATCACATCCTTTAAAAACAGGTTGGAAGGGGGGGAAAAAAGCCAGCCCGGGGGTGAGGTGGGGAGGAACCAGAGACACTGATGTATAGAACAGTCTTTTGGACTCTGTGGGAGAGAAGAGGGTGCGATGATTTGGGAGAATGGCATTGAAACATGTATAATATCATATATGAAACGAGTCGCCAGTCCAGGTTCGAAGCACGATACTAGATGCTTGGGGCTGGTGCACTGGGATGACCCAGAGGGATGGTATGGGGAGGGAGGATGGAGGGTTCAGGATGGGGAATACGTGTATACCTGTGGCGGATTCATGGTTGATATATGGCAAAACCAATACAATATTGTAAAGTTAAAAAATAAAATAAAATTAAAAAAAAAAAAAGAAGAGACAAAAAAAAACAAACCAACAAATCTAGCTACAGTACAATCTAAAGAAAAAACCATTCTTAAACAATGACCTTATGGTTGTGAGTGGGGGGACGGGGAAGGACAGGGGAAAGGGATGGTTAGGGAGTTGGGGATGGACAGGTACACACTGCTATATTTACAAATGGATGCCCAACAAGAAGGACATGCTGTACACAGCACAGGGAACTCTGCTCAATGTTATGTTGCAGCCTGGATGGGAGCAAGGTTTGGGGAGAATGTGTGTGTGAGTTGTTCAGTCATATTTGACTCTTTGCAACCCCGTGGAATGTAGCCTGCCAGGCTCCTCTGTCCGTGGGATTCTCCAGGCAAGAATACTGACTGGAGTGGGTTGCCATGCCCTCCTCGAGGGCATCTTCCTGACCCAGGGATCGAACCCGAGTGTCCTTCGTCTCCTGCACTGGCAGGCGGATTTTTTTACTTCTGAGCCACCAGAGGAGCCCCTGGGGGAGAATGGAGGCGTGTGCAGGTGTGGCTGAGTCCCTTCAGTGTGCACCTGAAACTATCACAAGATTTTAACTGGCTACGCGCCAAGTGCAGGCGGCTGCGACGGGCGCGCCAAGCGCGGCCGAGAGGAACCACCCCACGTCTGAGGTCAGGGGCAGAAGCTGGGAGGACCCCGTGCCCGAAGGGCAGCAGCCAAGAGGAGTTACCCCATGTCCGAGGTCAGGGGCAGCGGCCAAGAGTACCAGAATGCGACGGCGCAGGAACGGCTGAGAGGAGCTACCCCGCGTCCGAGGTCGGGGGCGACAAGAGGAGTAACCCCACGTCCGAAGTCAGTGGCGCCTACGAGAGGAGTTACCCCACGTTGGAGGTGAGGGGCGGTGACGAGAGGAGTTACCCAGCGTCCGAGGTTAGGGGCGGCGGCCGGGAGGAGATACCCCACGCCCCATGCCTGAGGCCAGGGGCGACGGGCGGGAGGAGCTACCCCACGCCCCTAAGCCCGAGGCCAAGGGCGGCGGTGGGGAGGAGCAACCCCACGACTGAGGCCAGGGGCGGTGGCCGGGAGGACCAACCCCATGTCCAAGGAGCCCTGGCTGCGCGGGTGGAGGAGGGCCTAGAGGAACTATCCCATGTTGAAGGTCAGGAAGGGCGGCAGTGAGGAGATACCCCTCGTCCAAGGTAAGGAGCAATGGCTGCGCTTTGCTGGAGCAGCCGTGAAGAGATACCCCACGCCCAAGGTAAGAGAAACCCAAGTAAGACAGTAGGTGTTGCAAGAGGGCATCAGAGGGCAAACACACTGAAACCGTACTCACAGAAAACTAGTCAATCTAATCACACGAGGACCACAGCCTTGTCTAACTCAGTGAAACTAAGCCATGCCCGTGGGGCAACCCAAGACGGGCGGGTCATGGTGGAGAGGTCTGACAGAATGTGGTCCACTGGAGAAGGGAATGGCAAACCACTTCAGTATCCTTGCCTTGAGAACCCCATGAACAGTATGAAAAGGCAAAATGATAGGATACTGAAAGAGGAACTCCCCAGGTCAGTAGGTGCCCAATATGCTACTGGAAATCAGTGGAGAAATAACTCCATAAAGAATGAAGGGATGGAACCAAAGCAAAAAGAATACCCAGCTGTGGATGTGACTGGTGATAGAAGCAAGGTCCGATGCTGTAAAGAGCAATATTGCATAGTGTTAGGTAGGTAGAATAGGGAAAAGGAGTCCAAAATGGCGGTGGCTAAAAGACAAGGAAGGTCTGAGGACCAGAGTGAAGACTTCAGGCAGGACAAACAGAACAAACAGCACTCCTGGCTAAGCCCAATTTGCATAGGGCAGGCCCAGGTGGAGGAAAAAACATAAAAGGAGGAGCCAAAGTGCTTTCTCACAGACACTCTCTCTCCCGCGTGCATGCGCACGCTCTCTCTCTCTCTTTCTCCCTCCCCATGCACTCCTCCACTCCCTTCTCTTCGAGTCTTGGATTCTCCTGCTATCTTCTAAATAAAATGGAGCTGTAACACTGATTTGCCTAAGAGCTGTAGCACGGTTTGTCCAAGACCTGAGAGCTGTGACGTGCCGAGGGCTTTAATGTCTGTTGCTCCAAATCTTTGTTGTGACGAGACAAAGAACCAAGGAACATACACCTACGTGACAATAGGAACCTGGAATGTCAGGTCCATGAATCAAGGCAAATTGGAAGTGGTCAAACAAGAGATGGCAAGAGTGAATGTCGACATTTTAGGAATTAGCAAACTGAAATGGACTGGAATGGGTGAATTTAACTCAGATGACCATTGTATCTACTACTGCGGGCAGGAATCCCTCAGAAGAAATGGAGTGGCCATCATGGTCAACAAAAGAGTCCAAAAGGCAATACTTGGATGCAATCTCAAAAACGACAGAATGATCTCTGTTCATTTCCAAGGCAAACCATTCAATATCACAGTAATCCAAGTCTATGCCCCAACCAGTAACGCTGAAGAAGCTGAAGTTGAACGGTTCTATGAAAACCTACAAGACCTTTTAGAACTAACACCCAAAAAAGATGTCCTTTTCATTATAGGGGACTGGAATGCAAAAGTAGGAAGTCAAGAAACACCTGGAATAACAGGCAAATTTGGCCTTGGAATACGGAATGAAGCAGGGCAAAGACTAATAGAGTTTTGCCAAGAAAATGCACTGGTCATAACAAACACCCTCTTCCAACAACACAAGAGAAGACTCTATACATGGACATCACCAGATGGTCAACACCAAAATCAGACTGATTATATTCTTTGCAGCCAAAGATGGAGAACCTCTATACAGTCAGCAAAAACAAGACCAGGAGCTTACTGTGGCTCAGACCATGAACTCCTTATTGCCAAATTCAGACTTAAATTGAAGAAAGTAGGAAAAACCACTAGACCATTCAGGTATGACCTAAATCAAATCCCTTATGATTATACAGTGGAAGTGAGAAATAGATTTAAGGGCCTAGATCTGATAGATAGAGTGCCTGATGAACTATGGAATGAGGTTCATGACATTGTACAGGAGACAGGGATCAAGACCATTCCCATAGAAAAGAAATGCAAAAAAGCAAAATGGCTGTCTGGGGAGGCCTTACAAATAGCTGTGAAAAGAAGAGAAGCGAAAAGCAAAGGAGAAAAGGAAAGATATAAACATCTGAATGCAGAGTTCCAAAGAATAGCAAGAAGAGATAAGAAAGCCTTCTTCAGCGATCAATGCAAAGAAATAGAGGAAAACAACAGAATGGGAAAGACTAGGGATCTCTTCAAGAAAATCAGAGATACCAAAGGAAAATTTCATGCAAAGATGAGCTCGATAAAGGACAGAAATGGTATGGACCTAACAGAAGCAGACGATATTAAGAAGAGATGGCAAGAATACACAGAAGAACTGTACAAAAAAGATCTTCACGACCCAGATAATCACAATGGTGTGATCACTGACCTAGAGCCAGACATCCTGGAATGTGAAGTCAAGTGGGCCTTAGAAAGCATCACTACGAACAAAGCTAGTGGAGGTGATGGAATTCCAGTTGAGCTATTCCAAATCCTGAAAGATGATGCTGTGAAAGTGCTGCACTCAATATGCCAGCAAATTTGGAAAACTCAGCAGTGACCACAGGACTGGAAAAGGTCAGTTTTCATTCCAATCCCAAAGAAAGGCAATGCCAAAGAATGCTCAAACTACCGCACAATTGCACTCATCTCACACGCTAGTAAAGTAATGCTCAAAATTCTCCAAGCCAGGGTTCAGCAATATGTGAACCATGAACTTCCTGATGTTCAAGCTGGTTTTAGAAAAGGCAGAGGAACCAGAGATCAAGTTGCCAACATCCGCTGGATCACGGAAAAAGCAAGAGAGTTCCAGCAAAACATCTATTTCTGCTTTACTGACTATGCCAAAGCCTTTGACTGTGTGGATCACAAGAAACTGTGGAAAATTCTGAAAGAGATGGGAATACCAGAACACCTGACCTGCCTCTTGAGAAATTTGTATGCAGGTCAGGAAGCAACAGTTAGAACTGGACATGGAACAACAGACTGGTTCCAAATAGGAAAAGGAGTTCGTCAAGGCTGTATATTGTCACCCTGTTTATTTAACTTATATGCAGAGTACATCATGAGAAATGCTGGGCTGGAAGAAACACAAGCTGGAACCAAGATTGCCGGGAGAAATATCAATAACCTCAGATACACAGATGACACCACCCTTAAGGCAGAAAGTGAAGAGGAACTAAAAAGCCTCTTGATGAAAGTGAAAGTGGAGAGTGAAAAAGTTGGCTTAAAGCTCAATATTCAGTAAATGAAGATCATGGCATCCGGTCCCACCACTTCATGGGAAATAGATGGGGAAACAGTGTCAGACTTTATTTTTCTGGGCTCCAAAATCACTACAGATGGTGACTGCAGCCATGAAATTAAAAGACGCTTACTCCTTGGAAGGAAAGTTATGACCAACCTAGATAGCATATTCAAAAGCAGAGACATTACTTTGCCAACAAAGGTTCGTCTAGTTAAGGCTATAGTTTTTCCTATGGTCATGTATGGATGTGAGAGTTGGACTGTGAAGAAGGCTGAGTGCCGAAGAATTGATGCTTTTGAACTGTGGTGTTGGAGAAGACTCTTTCGGGTCCCTTGCACTGCAAGGAGATCCAACCAGTCCATTCTGAAGGAGATCAGCCCTGGGATTTCTTTGGAAGGAATGATACTAAAGCTGAAACTCCAGTACTTTGGCCACCTCATTCGAAGAGTTGACTCACTGAAAAAGACTCTGATGCTGGGAGGGACTGGGGGCAGGAGGAGAAGGGGACGACAGAGGATGAGATGGCTGGATGGCATCACTGACTCGATGGACGTGAGTCTCAGTGAACTCCGGGAGGTGGTGATGGACACGGAGGCCTGGCGTGCTGTGATTCATGGGGTCGCAAAGAGTCAGACACGACTGAGCGACTGATTTCTGATCTGATCTGATGCCCCAATACAAAAATAAAAAGTAAAAATTTTTTTTAAAAAAGGAAAAAACATTCTAATGAGTATCAGGCAGGTCTTAGATTCTCTTTTAACAGGTGACTTAGAGAAGTTTTCTTCTCATTCAAAAAGGAGAAAGTGTAATTATCTCAGAGGTCAGTCACCAGACAGTCACGTGCAGAAGAAAGAAAAACACCCGCTGTTACTATCCTGCGAACCTGGGGATCTCTGGGGATGACATGGTCCATGGAAATAAATTTCAAAATGAGCGTCGACCTTTTTACATACTGCCTCCTGTGTACTATGCTTTAGCCACTTTGGATGGAAATGTTTCTAAAATGACTTTCAGGCCTAAGCAGGCAGAAATGGCGAAGATAAGTGAACGCTGACCCTCCCGGGTCGTCGGGAAGGGCAGAGGCCCCGAGCACTGGCATGCAGATCCAGCGGTGCTGTCAGGGGCACAGCGTGAGGGTCTGGGCTGCAGTTCCTCATTTCAGGCCTTCCTGCCGGAGGTTTTAGCTCCTTTTGCGAACATGTCACCTTCTGAGGTGCCAGCCTGACTTTTTACCATAAACATGCGTTCCTGGGAGCCACGTGCTGTTAGGATTTTGTTTTTCACAGGAATGTGGAATCTGTACCACTTTTCTTCCTAAAAAGCATTTTTGAGGGTTATTTCCTCCCACCTATGTTAACTTTTTGTATAAACGGAGAAAAATCTGATCCAGTAACACCCAAAATGCCAGCCAAAGTGACCTGGGAATCTTTTTTTCTTTTTAAAAAAATTATTACATTTAGGGTTAGGATTCTGGAATAATCTTAATAATCTAAAATGTCAGGAAAAAAAAAAATGTCAGCATGACTGACCAATTAGTTACTGATTATAATCGATCCAGTTCTCTGGTGTCTTGTTTGAATCAAATTTGAATAGGAAATCCAAGGTCAACTTAGACAAGGGGTTTGTAAACTTTTCAAGGTCATTATGGACTCATTCTCGCTTTAGAAAACACTCAGACACACTCACACTGTTTCTGCATACAGCTTCACAGCCATCAGCCGAGGGCCTAACACAGAAACCCTGGGCTGAGGCCACAGATATGGGAAGCACAAAAGCCACAGGCTGGCAGTGCCCATTCCAGCAGCATTTGGGGGAGGGTGGCCCACCATCTGACAGAAGCCCGAGGTCCCCCAGAAAAACTCTTATCTTGGGAGAGACCCGTCACCAGAGCCAGAAGGCATTTGCGGTCTGCAATCTCTAACAAAACGGTCCCCGGTCACCCCAGCTCCTGTATGAGTTCTCCGCAGCCTCCCACCACCCTGAGTTAGGCTGGACCCAGTGACGGTCATATAAGAACAGAAGATGGTAAACGTCACAGGGTGTCACTGGTTTACAAACAGGCTTCAGGCTGTGAGAAGGTCTATGGAGAAGCCACGTGGGGAGGTTCTGCCATGTGAGAGGGCCTGGAAGTGGATCCACCCCAATCGAGCCCAGACGTGACGGCAGCCGGTGACAGACCCTAAGTCAGAGGCACCCAGCCAAGCCGCCCCAGGATTCCTGACCCCAAAATGAGGAAATCGAGAGCGTGTCACTTGATCACTAGCACACTGCACATCTGAGTCAGCCCCTTACCTCTTGTGTCACGCACTCCTTATCAAGAAACCTTCCCTCGGGGCCTTCCCTGGTAGGTCCAGTGGTTAAGAATCTACCTGGCAATGCTGGGGACTCAGGTTTGATCCCTGGTCAGGGAACTAAGATCCCACATGCCACAGATCAACTAAGCCTTCAAGCTGCAACTACTGAGCCCTCGAGTCACAGCTAGAGTCCAAGCACCAAAATGAAAGATCCCACGTGACACAACTAAGACCCAACGCAGCAAAAAACAAAACAAAACAGAAACTAAACGAAGAAACCTCCCCGCAGCAGTCTTGCTTCCCCTGTGTAACTCGCCTACTGGGTACTGCCTACACTTTTGGTTTCTTGTTACACTGCTGACTTTAAATTAGTACATTTTACATCAGTCTTTTGTCTTTCATTATTCAACTCAGAATCCCTGAGTCAAGTCAACTCTGGGAAACTGGCCCCCTGTGCCTTCCATGACCCTCATGTTAGCAAGAATTTGGGAAATAAGCCAAGTTTTCTTGGTAGGGAAAATATTTGTCTCTTCTGGAGTTCTGCATCCCAGTCATCTGCGAGGGGATAAATGAATTCGGCCTGCCTGCTTGTTTAACGACTTTGCTCTAACAGGTGAGCTATCTGGAAGGGGCAGCGTTCTGTGCTGGAAGATCAGACAGACCTTAGACAGGAGTGAACACACCCAGAGGCGTGGGCTCTCCCTGGCCACACGCCACAAGCCTAGTGGCTCAAAATGCAATGGCTCTTACGAGGAATTTATAGCTGTGGCCTATTTTAGCTGCCTTTCCCGGTCCTCTAGGATTTATTTAGCTTTTTTACATTCCTCAGGCCTTCATAATGTTTCTCAAACAATACAGAAAGCCTACAGAATCTACCATCATCAGAAATTGGCCCAGCCATCTCCTCCAGGGCTGGGCAACCTAGTATGTGTTTAATAAAGATGTTAAACCAATCAGATCATTTATCACTTACATCCTTCCGAAAGGGTCCTGCTTCACATCTCCTAGTCCTTATCCCCATCCCACAAAGCATCTACCCTTGAGGATCCATGAAGACCTGTCTACAGACAGTGGGGCCCAGGGATGTCTTGGCTGCAAGTTGACAGTGAGCACAGATGCTACAAAGCAACTCTCTGTACTTGTCCTAGCGACTGGAGAATCTGGGTTCCTCATCTGTAAGGCTCATCCCATTTGTCCTTGAACCTGTCAGAGCAGGGCCCGCCCTCCCCCCGCCCCTTCTAACAGAGACACACTGTGAACTCAACGTTTGAGAAGTTCAAGGTTTCTCTGAAAAAAATAATAAACTCAATCCTAAGTGAGAGATGCTGCAGACCAGCTGCTGAGAAGTGAGACGACTGTCCTCTGGCCTTAGTAATTTCACCCTGACCGTTCCCCAGAGCTGGACAGAGGATGCAACAGGAATGCCCTTGGGAGCAACACCCAGAGGCTCACAAAGGCAAAGGCCAGACTGAACAGATTTCCCTCTCTTCTTTTTAATTAACTGATCTCTTTTTGCTGCCCTGGGTCTTTGTTGCTGTGAGCAGGCTTTCTCAAGCTGCAGAGAGTGGGGACCACTCTTCGTTGCAGAGGATGGGCTTCTCACTGCGGTGACTTCTCTTGTTGCGGAGCATGGGCTCTAGGCGTGGGGGCTCAGTAGCATGGCACACGGGCTTAGTTGCTCCCGGGGGGATTCTTTTTTTTTTTTTTGTATTTGTGCTGCGGAAGCGAGCACCTGGGTGGACCACTGGACCGCCAGGGAAGCCAGGGAAGCCCTGAACAGGTTTCTTATGTGGCGTTTTGAACATCGCAAGTTCTTTATGCAGTGTTTATTAAACATCCTAAGGAAGCAGATTAATTTCAGCCAGTTCAGCTGGGATTACTATTCAAAAATCATGACCCAGGATGTGCTCTTTGCAGGGGGCGCTGCAGAGAAACCCCCTCAAATCCCAGAGGAGTGCTTCTGTCGAGAAACAACTGTCCTTTGTGACGACCCTGACCCCAGCGTGCGTGTCCTCCTCCTGCCTGGTGTCCACAGGCCCCTCCCCCGCCCCACGTCACACACTCTGCACCCTCCAGGGAAACACGTGGGTCACAGCCCAACAGTGAGCCATGAAAACAGTTCCTGGAGCAAACAATGTGCATTAAAAAATTGTAATGGAATAAAAAAAAAATCAGAATGAACCACTGGTAGAAACATGGAAACTGTCTTGTGCAATTTGTTTTGTAAAAATACAAATGGATGTGGAGACAGTTTCCTATGTATCTATTAGTTAAGATACAAAACATGGGAATTCCCGGCCGTCCAGCGGTGAGGACTCGATGCTGTCGTTGCCGGGGACCCAGGTTCAATCACTGGTCAGGGAACTAAAATCCTGCAAGCCTACTGGAGTGGCCAAAAAAAGATGTAAACATGCAGTTTTACTGTGGATCAAGGTAAAGAATGTTTCCATGACAACGTCACCTACTCCTTCAGCTTCAACCATCTTAAGGCCCCTCAGATCTATTAAAGCCAAGCCACACTTTTCCTGAGCTCGTGCTGAGTGCTTCTTACGGCCTACAGGAAATGTGAACCAAGAACTGGTCACACAGACGTCTCAAGGCCACACGTCTAACACTGAACTTGTACGATTCAGCTCTCCCTGTACTCCTGGTATACTGGCTCCTATGTTCAGCAGTGTTCACTGTGGTCCAGGCTGGGATACAACAGTGAGCACAGTCATGGCCCCACCTCATGGAGGAAGCCAAGGAGGAAGCCAAAGAGAGTCAAGGGGCAGGTCCACAGAACTGAACGAAACCCCGTCTGCTTAGGCACGTATGTGATGTGGGAAGGAGGCAGGGTTCGTGCAGAAAACCAAGTCAGCAGCAGTTGAGTCTGAGCTGAGCCTAGAGACAAGGAAAGCCAATGAAACAGTTTAAGCAAAAGGGAACAACTCCAGCTTACGGAAAAGGAGGACAGAAAAACCCTTGGAAGAGGGAAGTTTGTTAGGAAACTGCCACCATATTTTAAAAGGCTGGTGGTGGCCACGGGTTTGACAAAAGTGGGTGGATTTACACTTAATCAAAGTTAATTGTACCAATAACGGATACATGGACACACTGATAGCCACAAGGCCACTTCTGACGCACTTGAGATAAAAATGCATGAACTGAATTTCCTCAGGAGGAAAACACTGCTGCTGCTGCTAAGTCACTTCAGTCGTGTCCGACTCTGTGCGACCCCACAGACGGCAGCCCACCAGGCCCCACCGTCCCTGGGATTCTCCAGGCAAGAACACTGGAGTGGGTTGCCATTTCCTCCTCCAATCAGGAGGAAACACTAGACAAGCCCAAATCGCAAGAAAGTTGACAAAACAACTGACCAGCACTCTTCAAAAGAGTCAAGGTCGGGGAGGACAGAGACAGAGTGGGAGCTATGAAAGGAGATTAAAGGAGACTGAGAACACGGGAACAAATGCCTTGTGGGGTCCTGCCCTGGATTCTGCACCAGAAAAAGGACATTATCGGGGCAGCTAATAAGACCTGAATACGGTTTACAGAAGGGATAGCAATACTGCACCAGTGTTAATGAATTCTGATAACTGTCCTGTGGTCACAGAAAAGGTTGATGTTTGAGGAGCATGGATGGGTATAGGAGGTATAGGAGTTCTCTGAACTATTTTCGTAAGCCTAAAAGTTAAAAAAAACTGTTTTTAGCTCAGTTAGCTCAAATCCAGCCTTCCTGACACCTGCCATACAGTGGGTCAGCCCTGGGGACGCACCCTGTGCAATATTCACCACAGGGGAACCATTTCCACCTTGTACCTGTGGCCAGGAAAATAACAGAAGCCATGTGTAAGTTAAAAATTCTCAGAAGCCGCATTTAGAGAGTAAAAGGAAATAGGTGAAATTAATTTTAATAATATAGTTTCATTAACACAACAGATCCAAAATGTCAACATGTCATCAATATAAAAAGCTATCGGCATTTCATTTTCCTTTCTTTTTGGTACTTCGGCTTCAAATGCTGGCTGTACTTTACACCTGGGGGACATCTGGGGACATTCAGCTACCGTCTGAGTGCTGGTGGTCTCGCTCAAGACACCTCAGACAGGCGCTAAGCTCCCCAGCTGAAGGAACTGAGCTTTATTTCTATTTCGTGCCCATCACCAAACACCGACGAGAATTTAACTACTGAGTTTACATGGGCTTCAAAACAAAGACTGAAAGCTCCCATGCCCACCCTGCACCCCCATGAGCCTGGGAACTCACGGGCACAGTGGATCCATCCTTCTCCATCTTCTGACATGGATCCTTCTCGGAGCCTAAAACACAGAGGGTCATTTTTATAGTCATCCCGAGAGGTGGGTGCCCTTCCTTCCCACTGAGAGACTCCAGGAAACCCCAGTGTAGGCCTGGAAGGACATCTGTGGACCCCTGAACCCCAGTATCTCAAGACCCTTAAAGGCACACTGCATTCTGTTGACCCCTGTGCTGTGTTCAAAGTCCAGAACGCCCAGAGGGAAAGAGGCACTCGGGGCCAGTCGGCCACGGGCAGAATCGTGTCCTCAAGTGGAGAGGACGGCAAGACTGCCCCCTTGTGTCCATTAAGAGTTTTGCAAATGAGCTATACTAACCACAGGATCATTTGGCAAAAAGGAAACCGTAACACTGAAAAGTATTTATTACCAAATTGAGGAGAGAATCTAAATTCCAGCCCTGAAGGGTACCCTCAATGGAATTAATGTAGCAGATCAAATTTTAAAAAAAGCTCTAAATTTTGATGCCTGGAAACGCAATATCCTCTCCACACCCTTCAAGCTGGTTTCCTCATTCTCACTCTACCACGGGAGTCAACATTTACAAAAAACCAACACTATGCTTTTTCTAATTAAAGGTATACGCATCTGCCGAAGAATTTTAAATATGGAAAAACACACAGAACGCTAAAGCTACAATCCTCCACCTACAATCACAAATTATTATTTTAGGGCACTGTCAAGAGTGAATTATTCAGAACACAAATGGGACCATTGGTATTCCACTTAAAAACTCGATACTCAAAAGCCCTAATTCCTCAAGACAACCCTGCCTCGAGTTCCCACTTGCCCAGGACTCATGGAAAACTGCTGGGCATTTTAGCCGTGCAGCAGGTTCCTTCCCATCCCTGTGAGAGATTCCCTGGGGCACCTCTGCCTATGTATCCATCAGGACCCAGCCCAAAGGTGACCCCTGGGAACAGCTCAAGCACTGTACACTCACACCCTCCCACCCCATGCCACCGGGCCTCTGCTCACTACTCAGTCATCAACAGGGTTAACAGGAGTAGCTGTTCTATTAGCAGAACCCCAGCTCTGTAAGCTTCTGCCAAAGCAATCTCCTCCTAGTGAGGAAGGGCGTAATTCAACAGATACGGACAAGGCCCCTACACCAGGGAAAACTTGAAGATGAATCATTCACAGTTCTTAACCTCAAAGAGTTATCGAAGATGACCTTCTGTAACTACTACAGGGAACGGGAACAGAAGAAGAAATGCAGTGGGAACCAACTGACTTTTCTGAGACAGACCTGCAAGGAAGGGCAGAATTTCTACAGGGTGAGGGTGCAGAAGAGTATTTCATACCTAAGAAATAAGCGTAGGCATGAGTCCTCGGGGTGAGCCTGAGTAACAGGTAAAGGGGCACAAGGGGAAAAGGCAAAAAGGGTCTTTGTGGAAAATGTCAAAGCAGAAAGAGGCCTGGGAAGAAATCTGGAACAGTCCTTGGAGTGCTTATTTTACAGACGGGAAACTGAGACCTGGATAGGGGTGGGGGTGGAGGTGGCTGGGGAGATAACTCTTGCAAAGTACAGATTTCCACCTGCTTCTCTGATTTGATAGATGATGATCTTTTAAAATCTGAGTATAAAAGCCCCACATTAAATTACGTTGCTGAAGACACTAAGTTTCCAATAATGGTTAATGAAGTCAGGAACATGGTGCCAAGCACTTTACAAATCAAGGTTAAGGCCACAGATACAATCTGGGACCTGGCAAAGGGCCTCGAATCTAGAATATTCTAAAGTGGAAAACAGCAAGAAGCTTCAGCACAGGGAACTACCTGTGCTGCCTGATATAAAACAGATAAACAATAAGGACCTACTATATGGCACAGGGAACTATATTCAATGTCTTGTAATAACCTATATTGGAAAAGAATCTGAAAAATAAATATACACACACATATATATTACATATATATATAATTGAGTCACTTTGTTGTATATCTGGAGGCAACACAGCATTGTAAATCAACTGCAATTTTTTAAAAGAACACTATCTAGTGAGGAGACATGAGTTACTATGCATAAAGCCCTCTAACCTGTGCCTACATGTGGAAGTAACTATATCTGTTAGTTACTACTATGTCTATACATGAAACAAGGAACTCAAAAATCACAACATGGTTGCAAATCACTACACTGGAAGCTGTGGCCAGACTGAAATAATTTAAAGAAATCAAGCAGTCTCACACACGGGCGTCTCCGCACACTCTGTCACACTTATCCACATGTTGCCTGGCATTCCACGGATGCCCCTTGGTGTCTCCTCTCCAGGCAAAGAAGCAAAGCACAGACCAGCAGTCTAACCTATCCTTCAGGGGGCCCGGTTCTCCAATCGCTCTAAGCTGCCTCCTTGCTCTAGGCTTCCAGGCATTTTTATGCTTATGTATGTAAGAAAGATGAAGATTTGCTTCCGTACCTGCTTCTGAGGATGAAAACGCATGATTTATGGCAGACACGGGAACATTGGAACATTCAAAGTACTCCAGGTCGTCCTCTGGCTCACCTTTCCCCTCGGCCCCAGTGGGTTTCTGAACCGATGATGTGGACGCCAGCTTCTCCTCATCAGTAGCATGACCGTCCCTGTTAGAAATGTCTGAGATCTGGGAGATCACTGATCCTTCATCCTGGGAAAGGCAACAGAGGTGATGCTACATTTAGGAGGGAAACTAACGTGTCAGGAACGGCGAAGCAGCCACCATTCTACAAGATGCTCTCCACGGACCTGGTACCAACCAAGGAAGAAGCTGCAGCCTCTGAACCATGGAAGGTGTATTTTCTAGGGCTTACCCTCTGTGATTCAACTTCAGGGTTTGAAAAATTAGGTTTTTCTAGCCTAAATTATAAGAAGTTTAAGTGGCCCAAGGCAGTGGTTTTCATATTTTTTGCTCCAATAGTTACTAAATTTCTTGGGAAATTTTATGTAATCCATTGTATTTCCAGGTGTTATCTAAAACCTTTAAGTATGAGTTTAAACAGTCCCAAAGGATATAATATCTGCTATATATTATTTGCTTATTTATCTTTCCTTCCAGTTTTAGTCAGATATAACTGACATACAGTACTATATAACTTGAAGATGTACAGCATAATGACCTTACACACATCATGAAATTATTACAGTAAGTTCAGAGAACATCTATCCTCTCATACAAATACAAAATAAAGGAAAAAATTTTTGTTCTATTTTAAATATTGATTTGCTTATTAATTCAATTTAGTTACTCTAGTGATCCGATACTTTATCATCTATTTAAAATTGAACATAAATATGCTCTTAATGGTCAGAAATTTACATCATTCCTTTTCCTCTCTAAATTTGTATTTCCTCTCTACTTCCATTAAGAAATTATCCCAAAGAAATGTATTTGCATGCCTGAAAGTCTTTTAAAGTTCTGCTATTATATTTATTTAAAAAAATTTTTTTCTACAAGCCTAAGTCTTTAAGTGTCAACATTTTTTTTCTTCTGGAGAGTTATTTCATTTACAAATGCACAATTTATTCTAAAAATATTAGTGTTTGGTAAATACAGTCAAACACAAAAGTAAATTTTTAAAAAATGGAAATTATAACATTTTGTTGCACCAATTTTAAAAGTAATTTTACAAAGTAATATGTGTTATTTTTCTGAAGTAAGTCCACGGTAAATTTTTCATGTGGATAATTTTCAAATTATCCTACTATATAGCACAGGGAACTCTGCTCATTGTTATGTGGCAGCACGGATGGGAGGGGAGTTTGGGGAAGAATGGATGCATGTAATACGGATGGCTGAGTTCCTCTGCTGTCCACCTGAAACTATCACAACACTGTCAACTGGCTTAATCTAATCTAAAATAAGAAGTTTAAAAACAAAGGCAAACAAACAAAAGGTCAATTTTTCATGGTTCTTTTTGCCTGCTCTTTAGCAGCATTTGAAAGTGGATAGTTCATACATTTGTAATAGATGAAAAATCAAATTGCAAATCTCTTTTTCTTTAATCTTAAACTATGTACCAAGTTTTTGGTCCTGTGTAAGTTGAACTTAAAATGCATTCTATTAATCAATGAATATATTTCTGTAATGGTTATACTGAAATAAAATTTTAAAAAGGAAAAAAAAGCACCTCACTGCAATCAAATGGGTCTGGGTTTGGGGGGGTTTTATTTGTGTTTCCCAATTAATTCATATAGTCAAGGATAAATATTTACTGCTAGAATGAAACAAAGGTCAGCATCAATTTTATTCCTGTTTTCCATTTTTATAATCAATTAGAAGCCGGAAGCCTTACTAAAATAAATAAGTGAAACAGAAGAAAGTTTGATAACAGAACCATCTCAATTCTTTGAACCCCTTTCCAAGTTATGTACCAAAAAATTCTATCATCAATAATTTTCTTTTTGATGGAGATATAAGTGACATATATCACTGTGTCAAAAGTTATTTTTAATCATCTATCAGCTGACAATTCAGGTTCTCCCATTTGGTGGAAAGCAATGAACTGGAAAACCATCTGACTTTTAAAAATATATTATCCAGTCATTGCAGTCAATCACCTTAAAACTTACACCAACATTTCAAGTCCCTCTTTGGTGCTCAGAGGTTCCATATCCAACTGTACAGCAATAAGACAGAGAATGGGTGAGAAGGAACTTTTCCCCCAAAAAAGTGGGAACAAAGTAACTGTGAAGGAACAGGGTTCCTTTGTCTTATAGGGCCCTTTCTCAGATCCACTTAGGAAGTCAAGGGACTGGGAACTGGCTTCCTTAAAGCGGAGTACTCAGATCCCACTGGAAAAATCTTCGTTAGCCACCACCCTCATGGGGAACACTGGTCTAAGAGATAAGCTGATGAAAGGGACAGACTTACCTGAGAACACCCATCCAAAGCAAGAGACTGGGCTTCATATTTCTTCACCTTACAGCCACTCCTGGGGAAAAACAAACAGAACGCCAGGCTGGTTTGGCATCACACAGACAAGCTCCCAAGCCGTGAGATGGAGCAGATAGCGGTGTGTGCAGAAACCAGCCAAAGCGCACAGCCCCACACGAGTCACACCGCCACACATCAGAGACGGGAACACCTTCCCGCCTCTGAATCCTCTCCCGAGAGACAGGGCAAGCGAAAACTGTAATTCAGTGATCCCCTCGCTTGTTTCTGCGGGATGCTAAACACCGACTCTCGGGCCCCTATGGTTTTTAACTGCAACAGCATTCCCAAGAGCAGCCCCAGCACCTGGAGACGGCGGGTCACGTGATCCGCGCTCACCTGGCTTTGACAGTCACCAGAAAAATTACCACGCCGGACCACATTCTTTAAAAATTCTTTATTGTGCTAAAAGCCACAGAAGTCCGGACCTGTGTGCTCACAGAGGGCCGTGGGTAACAGAAAATATGAAGATAAAAATATCTGAGCAATCTGTTACCACTCCTATTCAGTAGTAAGATAGAAAATGAACATCATGGCCAGAACTGGGGACACTCACACCGCCTGCTATGTTTAAACTTGCATGTGATTTGTGATCTGAAGACTAGTCCAGATTTTGTTCTGTCTTAATGAACCTAAAACTTCCAATACCACCACTCTGACCCCGCCCCCCATCACCAAATTGCAAGTTCTTCTCGTCTCGTGGGACAAAAACAAAGACCAGCATACATGGTACCAGAATATGGACCCTCTACCTCGTCAGTGCCTGATTTTCTTTCCTAATGCCTGAGTGTCACCCTGCTACCAAACTCAAGCTGAGCTGACTCAGGAAAATGTATCCCTTGTGCTCCAAGGCGGCAGCCTTATCCTATCAAAAAAGTCAACTGTTCCTGACACTAAACAGCACAGCAGCTCCTCAAACCACCGCGGGGATGACCAGGCGGCCAAGCCAGCACACAGCATCACAGCGCCACACGGGGCGTGCCAAGCCAGGGACGCAAGCTCTCGCACCTAAGGTGGGAGGGCCTGTCTCCAAGCCTTTGAGTACAGATGGCAAGGCTAAGCTGACTCATGAAGTGGCAAATGAAATGGAAAAGTCATCAGAAGATTCAACTCAGAAAGGGAAGCCAACATGCTGTGGAGGAGATGGTCCAGGAAGGGTGGGGGAGGAACTGCCAAGGATCCCAGGGGAGCCAGAAACAGCAGGAGTACTTACAACAGAAAACAGAGAAATTTCACTTGTTCAGTAGTCCTGATGCACCAACAAAATTAGAGACGGGAAAGAGACAGACAGATGAAGAAAAAAATCATGTAAAGCCTGGAATATTTATCTCTAGTCTGGCAGACGTAAAGGCTGCAAAGTTCTATGAGATGAGACAGAAATTATAAATGTCAGATTCGTCAATATGACCACTAGTGAGTGAATGACTCTCAGGAGGAAGAGAGTGGTGGAAACACTCAGAAATGCCACGCAGTCAAATTTAAGGATGAAAAGTAAACTATCAAATAATTGTAAATGTTAAAAAAATAACATTACTGCTGAGCATGTTTACTCTTAAATGTCTAGTCATCCAGATTAAAGACAATCAATGCATGAATAAAAATATAATTGAAAATATATCTCCTTAAACCTGTCAGTGTCTATCACTAAGAAACTCAAAGTGACTTTACCTAATTTATCTTATTTGCCTGACAAAATCCCAATCATAGGATGATCTGTTTTATTTTTTATTTCATTTTTATTATACAACAGTGACTTTATTTCCCTGTGCTATACATTAGGTCTTTGCTGTTTGTTTTATATATAGGAGTATGTATCTGTTAATCCCAAACTTCTAATTTATCCCTGTCCCCCTACCTTTCCTCTGTGGAAGATTGTTTTCTATGTCTGTCGGTCTACACCTGTTTTGTAAATAAATTCATTTGTATCATTTTTTCAGATTTCACATACTAAGTGATATCATATGATGTTTGTCTTCTTCTATCTGCAAAGTCAGTAAGATTTTGATAGACTTGGCCAAGATTTAAATATTATTTGAAATAAAAAAAAATTTTTAAGTTAGAAAAAAAAAAGATTAGTAAAGAAACTTTAGCACGCATTAAACTGTCTTTATACTGGATGTCTCTATATTACAGGAGAAGAACCTGAGATGTCAGCCGTATCATCTTTTAAGAAGTCACACAAGGACCCTGTTATCAGAACTTCAAACTCTGCTAGGTGCTACCTACTTCTACCTCTTTACTTCCACTCTTTTCTACAATAATGGAATTTGCTAAATAAAACCCCAGAGTTACACAACAGGTCGAGCATCTTTCTCCTGTGGAAAGAAGGAGACAAGAGTCTTGGTTGCGTAAGAGTTTTTTTTTTTTTTTAATACATAAGGTATTTTAGACCAAGAAGTTCATTCATCAAAAACAGATTGGGAGGAAAACGCTAGCAAGTGAGGGAAGTATGGCTGGGAGAGGGTAGGTACTTCTTGCTACCGAAAATAAGATGTAGGATAAACCTTCCTCCCTTTGGATTTAGTTTTATGCCACATGAATGCACGGGCTACACACCTTCAATAAGCAACTGAAAGAGAGGCTCCCAATGAGCCCTTATCAACCCTGAGAGGTAGGGTCACTGATATTTAGAGGACCCCATATTAGAAAGCACCTAGGCAAAGACCTGGCCATCGCATCCCCCAGGCCACAGGTAACCAGATACAGGTAACTAACCTGAGCCACAGAACAGCACCCTGAGGACACCTGATTAGTAATATTTTTTGGCAACTGTGTAACTGCCCGTCTGGCTCAGCAACCACTTAACAATGAAAGAACAGAGCAAGAATGACAGATGACCTTTCATTCCCTTCAGACCTGGTGGGGATATTCTGAGGCTGCTGAAGATGTGAGTCAGATTCAGGCAACTGGTTAAAAGATTCTTGATTCTTTTTGGAAACTCACTTCCTTACTGATAAGAGCCAGAAGTCTGACCAGGAGACATAAGAATTCACAGTAACTCTGAGTGGTAGGTTTGTTTTCAATAGGAATCACAGCTTTCTGTTCAAGTGAAAAGACTTCTATACGCCCCTTCCCCCACGTTACTGACACTACACGGGCAACCTGCAGGCCTGGGAGCTTTGTTTCATCCAGAGAATCTGCAGAGGGTGGCTGGCACTGATCCTTGAGTTCTGTCTATGACACCCCGCAGCTCAGACAGGATTTCTGAAAACCATCAGATCTCTACCTGCCTAGCTCATGATATTCTTTTTTTTTTTTTCTTTTTAAAAGCAGGAAAAAACATATCCAAGGTTAGGGGGGAAAGAACTCAGCAGAATAAGCTGAGGATTCGGAAGCAAGGCAGACATCTAAAAAGGAGACCTCTGGCATCTCTGATTCCACAGCAGAGTCAGGCACAACAGTGAAGGCTGCGTCAGAGGCTACAAGCTGTGTGTCTGCCCCGGGGGGCCTCCCCGCAAACCAAAAGCAGTGGCCAGACTCTCAGAGAGGACACAGAACACAACGCCCACGCCCGGCCCCACTCACGTTATTAAACGTGACTTGGCCTTCTTGGGTGATTCTAAGATTTCATTAACTTGATTACCGGCGGGAGAATCAAAGTCACCGCTGGCGAAAGTCATACTGGGTTTAAAGGGATCCGAGGACTCGTCAAAGAGGTCCGGGTCAAAGCGGTAGGAGCCCTGGGCGGAGAGCGGGGGCGAGTGCTGCCGCGCCAGCGGGCCGCCGCGGGGCCGCAGGGTGGGGCTCGCCCCAGGGCCCGGCTCCGGTGGCGCCTTGGCGCCATGAACCTGCGGCATGACTCTGCTGCCCGGTTTCCGGCCAGGCTTCCTCGGGAGGGCTCTCCTGGACTCCACGGTCTCCGTGTCTTCGGCGAAATCGAATTCGCATTGCAGTGGGGGGCTCCTCGCATCCTCCGGCTGCTCGGCCCCGGAGTCGTGGGCATCTCCGCCTGGTGTTTCCATCATCTCAGGGGCACATTTCTGGCTCCCGGCCTTCCCATCCTCCCCGACAGGACACATATCCTCCGGGGCAGGGGTCGCTTCCGAGAGCTCGCTGCCCAGCGCCTTCTTCCGCAGGGGCACGGGCCGTGGCTTCCGCAAGCGGCTCCGGCCGGCCCCGGGCTCTGGACGAGGGCTGCCCGCCCCGGGGTCGGCTTCCAAGGCAGCGCCCGCGGTCATGGCCTCGTTGTCTTGCACGCCCACGGCCGGGCCGAGGAGCGCGGCTGTGCCGGGCGCCACGGGGACGTCCCCGCAGTTCCTGGATTCTATGGAAAACGGCCTCACGACGGAGATCTTGCTCGCGTCATGTTCGGGCTCTTCTCTGAAATCCTTGACTGGGCGAGACCCGCCAGCGGGCGGCGCTGCCTCCTGCCCTGAGGGTCGAGAAGCAGCCGCAGATGAACAGCTTCCAACCACTTCAGCCACCAGCTCTTCCTCCTCTTCTTGTGAGTCTGAAACAAAACACAAAAGCTGTGGGTCAACAAATGACCTTTCCGGCATTAGTGAATCTTCTCTACTAGCTGAAGCCACACAGACAGATGGCAGGCTCTCCCCATTTTGCTTTTACAAGCATCCCTAAGGTTCTGTATGGATGGTGGTGAGGCCTGAAAGGGGACACTGGTGCTACGCTCTAAAGGGTGCCTGTGTATTACCCAAGTCATGATGATAATAATTTACTAGGACTTCCTTGGCGTTTGGTGGCTAAGACTATACACTTCCACAGCAGGGCACATGGTTCAGTCCCTGGAACTAAAGATACCCCATGCTATGCACTTCGGCCAAAAAAAAAAAAAAAGTTATACAAATAACAATTATACCCATCAGAGCTATTTAAGAAAAGGTGAAGTAGATCATGGGCCCTCTGCAAAGCATATTAAAATGATGCTGAAATTCCACAGGTTTAAACAACTGGCTTGGAAGAAGCTTTGGACCCTGACAGCTCACAAACAGGGATCTCATCTGGCACGGACATGGTTCCCAGGCACTGCCTGAGAGGTTCAGGGTCTGGATTTTATGCAGCAAATGGATTTTAATCTCTGGAAGTTAAAAATAAGAATTCCTTCTTCCCCAGGATAGAATTTAAATAACTGGACTGTTTTAAAATTAAATGAAACACTCATCATGGTCTGCTCAGAATAACTTCTCTGTACATGTAAAAACCAAAAGAAGCAAATAAAAAAGCTAATTAGAAAAAGCAGAGATAGCAAAGTGGTTTCAGGAACAAACACTCCTTATTTTACTAAGACACAAATCATAAAACCAATAAGTTTTACTTCTTTAGAAGCTTTGTCTCTCAGCTGGCCAGGAATTCTCTCAAATCATTTGTGAAAATGAAAGATCCTTTTTAATTGGGGTCAGTCCATCCTAAAGGAGATCAGCCCTGGGATTTCTTTGGAAGGAATGATGCTGAAGCTGAAACTCCAATACTTTGGCCACATCATGTGAAGAGTTGACTCACTGGAAAAGACCCTGATGCTGGGAGGGATTGGGGGCAGGAGGAGAAGGGGACAACAGAGGTTGAGATGGCTGGATGGCATCACCAACTAGATGGATATGAGTTTGGGTAAACTCCGGGAGTTGGTGATGGACAGGGAGACCTGGCGTGCTGCGATTCATGGGGTCACAAAGAATAGGACACGGCTGAGCAACTGAACTGAACTGAACTGAAGGAGAAACACTGCTACCAACAAGTTGTGTAAATGAGGGTATTTCTTAAAAGCACAAATTAAGATAGTGCTTTCCTGACTTAGGTATCTGAAGTGACAATAGAATAGCAGCAAAAACTGAGTAAACTGGTTATTATCATAGTATCTCATGATTTAACAAAAACTCAGAAATGACCATCTAGTCATACTTCCTAATCATAATCCAGGATCAAAGAGCTGAGTATCACTGGGAGAGGTTTTGAAAGCACTCACACATCTTTTTACATGATTCCTTTATGGTTGCAACTGGGCAGTACATTTACAAACTTTTCTGCACAGATACTTCAGATATTCTACTAATGTTCAATATGTCTTGTTCTTAAAGATATATTTAACTGTTATTAATGCTGGTCAAGGCTATGGTTTTTCCTGTGGTCATGTATGGGTGTGAGAGTTGGACTGTGAAGAAGGCTGAGCACCAAAGAATTGATGCTTTTGAACTGTGGTGTTGGAGAAGACTCTTGAGAGTCCCCTGGACTGCAAGGAGATTCAACCAGTCCATCCTAAAGGAGATCAGTCCTGGGTGTTCATTGGAAGGACTGATGCTAAAGCTGAAACTCCAGTACTTTGGCCACCTCATGTGAAGAGTTGACTCATTGGAAAAGACTCTGATGCTGGGAGGGATTGGGGGCAGGAGGAGAAGGGGACGACAGAGGATGAGATGGCTGGATGGCATCACTGACTCGATGGATGTGAGTCTGAGTGAACTCCAGGAGTTGGTGATGGACAGGGAGGCCTGGCATGCTGCAGTTCATGGGGTCGCAAAGAGTCAGACATGACTGAGCAACTGAACTGAACTGAACTGAACGCTGGAATTTTTAAAAAAAAAATTTACTTTTATTGGCTAAATCGGGTCTTAGTTGTGACATGCAAACTCTTAGTTGCAGCAAGTGGGATCTAGTTCCTTGACCAGGGATTGAACCTGGGACCCCTGCACTGGGAGTGCAGAGTCTTCGCCACTGGACCACCAGGGAAGTCCCCAGTGCTGGAATTTTTAATAAAGCTCTCAATGCGTGGTATCTAGGATTGAACATACTTCAAAAGGATTTTCTTTTAAAAGACAAAGCCAATGTGGCAAAATCTTGGTAACTGTTGAATCCAGGGCTGGGTAAATTGGAGTTTTCATTGTACTGTTTCCTCTATCGTATATGCTTGAAATCTTGCAAAATAAAAAATTTTAAAACTCAACTGCCTTACACACAGAATTTTAACAAAAATATTTTAAAGTGTACTGACAATTTAACTTGCGAGCATATAGATTCTCTATTCTTTTTCTACATATTTGAGCTGTGATGAGGGTGTTATTGTTTCTCTGTGCTGATGGGAGGTAGGTAGACAAGTAACAGTGAAAACATGCCATCAAAAACCCGGGGCTGCAAAAATCTACATGTGACAGTCTTGGTTAGAAGCCAGGCTGGGTTTGGGCATGCCTGTTCATACTCTAGCATCAGTCTGTTGAAAAAAATAAAATCTTTATTATCTCAAAGTACAGAAAGTGACTACTTATTTTACATGAGCCACAGAGAGTGTTTAAGCAGATTTACTTATAAATCAGATTTATGTTCTCAACAGCTCTAGCTGAAATGCAGGGAAGGGCTGGAAGGAGGTCAGAAAAGGAACAAACAGAACCACTAGTGTGTTATTCTGGGGCTTTGATTAGGGCGGTGCTAATGGAAGGGAAGAGACGTGCAGAGCAACTGAGAAAATGAGGTGAGACGGAGAAGGTTGTAAGGCGCTGGATGTAGAGCTGAAGGAGGAGGAGGCATCAAAGACAGCATGTACGTTTTCAGCTCGTGAAACGGGATGCTGCCACTACTCAGTGAGACTCGGGGGTACCAGCCAAGGAGCTTGGGGCTGTTGGACAGGGGCTCGAGGTCGGCCCCTGGACACTGAGAGCTGTCTGGGACCCTGAAGCAGAGAAGCTGAGTAGGAAGTGAGTAAGTGAGCATAGAGAGATCTAAGCTGCAACAAATACAGGACATAACTCAAGTGATGACGTTCATGTCATTACCTTCAAAGTCACACTGGATGCTACACAACTGAAAGGTATCTCCCTTCTACACACTTTCATCTTTGAGCCTTAGCATATTTTATTCTAAATTTTTAGATAGAAGCTGATTATCTTTTTCTCTCAAAAGAAGATAAACCCAAAAAAGATTAAATAAAAACTTGAAGTGTATCTTTTGTAAATTAAAAGCAATGCTATTAATAATGATATCTGTATCTTTATTAATAACAATACGATGTCAGCTACATAGGAACACGTCCACACATCTTTAAGATGCTTACTGAAACATCTGTGACATGCTATCTGGAATTTGTTTTAAAAATAACTGAAGTAATAGAACAGAAGAAAAAGAGGATGAGGGGACGATGCGACCAAGTCTGAGAAAATCTGGACAATGATTTAACCCGGCAGGTAGGAACACAGAAGCTCCACTTTTCCATACAACATTGGGACCTGAGGACAATCAAAGAAAAACTCTTTTGTTACGTAACTTCTCTCCCAATCTCTCCTTGCCATTGAGACATTCTAAACATTTACGGTTGGTCTCTCTCACGGGAGCCCTGTCCTCTGTGTTCTTCCCCCACAGGCTGGAGATCAGTTGAGGGGAAGGGTGAGGCTGAGACAGGAGAGGACAGTGTCTCTAGCCCAGCGGCCCTGTCCCTTCTGGCAACATTTGGTCTTCATTTCCTGATTTCTTCACCATCAATCCCACACCTCCCAAAGATGGAGGGAAGACCTCTGGAGTCACCTTCTGAGTCTCTCCTAGCTTTGTACTTCTGCCCTAGTCTCCCCTATTAGCAAAGGCAGGGGCCTTCCCACTTCCCACCCCCCTACACTTGCCTCCACTCCTCCAGACCCCACCCTTCCCCATGTCTACCGGCCATGACGGATGAGGGATGAGGATGGATAAGCCTCTGCAACCTGGGGACACCTGGAGGGCTGCTGCATCCTAGAGCATGCCACCTGGCAAGGGGGAGGGGAAGGCAGACAACACCCCTCACCTGAATTCAGCCCCCCAGTCTGAGCAGAAGACCGCCACCCCAGCATTTCTTGTCCAACTCTAGGCAGGTGCCAAGTGGGCAAACCTGCCCATCCAAAGTGCACTCCCTGCAGGCCCCAGCCTGGTCCAGCATCGTCAGTCACCAGGACAGAGCACCGCGGGGCAGGAGGGGGGGGGGGGGCGGGGCGGGGAGGGCAGCTCACTGATTTAAGCCAGTGTGGGGAGTCTGTGAAAATGTAAAAGCAAAATCCAAGCTTCTCACCTAACTTGAAGTGATACATCTGAGTAAGGTTTTATTTGCCTTTACGTTCTCCGTCAGCAAGCGTCCCAGTGCCAGCTGACCCTGCCTACCTGAGGCTGCCCTAAAACAGGACCTAAAGGGCAAGCACCGCACCACTAGTAACTGGAAGAAGTAAAACAGCCAAGGTGTCCTCAGGCTCCGGGTAGGTCTCCCACTGGTTAGCATGAGTTCTAACCTCGGTCTTCGGTCCTGGCTTTCATCTCAGAGCCCGTTATGTAACTAACTTCTATTCATCCTTCCATTTTTACACAAATCCTTCTCTCCTTCAGAACCTTCCTCCCAGGGGCGCTGAAAAGCTCTCTCCCTGGAATGAGTCTCATGCGTTTGGATGACTCTGACAAGCACGGCACTGCCTGGCGGCATGGTGAACAGACAGAGATGAGATCAGTGGATGATTTCAAAGCAAACACTGAGGAAATCCAAAAATAGACCGACATTTCCACTTCTGCCACGTCTGTTCTGTTAATCAAACTCTTCCTTTCAACAAGCACCCTCCCCAAGATCTAAAATGTGTGATGCATCCATGGGTGCTCTAACACAGATGCCTTTTATGCTTATTCAGGATGTAGGCTAGTCTCTTGTAAAAAGGGATCTTCCCTCCCACCCCCCCCCCACCCCGCCCCCCCGCCTTTATAATACTTTTAAAAGAAAAGGCACAGAATGCCAAGATTCAAAAGGCTGAGGTAACAGCTTGACTTTCTGCTTTGCACTCTGGTACGATGAAAATATGGGCTTCCCTTGTGGCTCAGTGGTAAAGATCTGCCTGCAATGCAGCAGACACAGGTTCAATCCCTGGGTTGGGAAGATCCCCTAGAAGAGGGGCATGGCAACCCATCCAGTATTTTTGCCTGGAAAATCCCGGCTTTGCAGGCTGCAATCCATAGGACTGCAAAGAGTTGGACACGACTGAAGCGACTAAGCAGCAGTTGCAGCACGTTGAAAATATACTGGGTTCAAATACAAGTGTATGAAAAACCTTGAAAACCTCAAAAGAGGGGGAAATGCCATGCACAGAAAATATTTTTGAAACTCAGAAATGTATTCAGCTAGCATATACTGAGAACCTGCTCAGCTGGCTGCTTCCACATGGATAACCTCATTTAATAGGAAGTGAACCGCAACCACTCAGAAAACATTGTATGTTAACACTGCAGATTTGGCATTTTTCTCAAATATGCTTGACTCTTCCACCTCAGATTTTAACTTTCAGGTGAAACGCTGTCAGCAAGCTCCTTTTAGATTTGCCCATCACTACTACTGCTTCACGACTGAGCGACTGAACTGAACTGAACTTCTGCTTCAGCTACAAGAGGTCTCGTTTATGGCTTTTTCTTTTGTGTGTGTGGACCATTTTTAAAGTATTGAATTTATTATAGGACTGCTTCTGTTTTAGTATTTTTGGTCCTGAGGCATGTCAGATCTTAGTTCCCTGACCAGGAATGGAACCTGCACCCCCAGCATTGGAAGGTGACATCTTAATCACTGGACTACCAGGGAAGTCCTCTCTTTTATGGGTTTTTAAGTATTGGACATGTGGGACTCCCCTGGTGGTCTACTGGTTAAGACTCTGCACTTCCACTGCAGGGGGCCCGGGTTCCATCCCTGGTTAGGGAACTTAAGATTCGGCATGCTTTGCAGCAGGGCCAAAAATCAAAACAAATACTGGACATGTAAAGTGATAAGTCCACCAAAATTTGAACAGGCCTCCTGTGTCAAGACACACTCCGGCCTCCTTCTAACCTCAAAATTTAACCAGCATCTCACATCCAAGTCTAGGATGCAAGGTCTGACTCTGAGGCTAAAACAAAATCTCTGAACCAATACATGAAAATGAATGTCTGTGCAATAATTTAGGAAGAAAGAGTCTCAGATAAATGTTGAGGGTCCATGAAGCCCCAGAAACTCAGTGAAAAATTACATCAGAGCCTTCTCCAGGGAAGAAAATCCACAGCCTTCTCCAAAGCCTAGCCTCAGAAGCATGGAGCAGAAGCTTGTATTTCAGCAGCATGTTTAGAGCACCTCGAAGGGCTCCTCTCTTTACTTGAGAGTTACAACTTCAACTGCCTCCCCACCCCCCATCCACCCTGCCATCACCACACCAAGGTTTAAAGGACCTTTAGCTACTGGGGAAAATATCCTAACATCAAAGAACAAAGCTCACCACCTCCCAGAACATTCCAAGGGAATGCTGCGAGTGCCGTTTTAAGCAGTTTTAAGTGTGGAATGTCTGAGAGGGAACACTCACCAAAACACAGATTTCAATAGTCTGTTTAAATAGGACTGAGTCACTGGCTCTGCATATGTTGACATTAAGATGGGAATGACGGGTGGGTGGCCAGGCCCGAAGGGGCACCGAACGTGTGGTGAGAGCTGGTGGGGGTAGTCCCGGCAGGGCACTGGTGTGCAAGGAAGGGGCGCTGGGACAGACCACCCCATGGGAAGTCAGGCCTCCGAGGAACAGACCTGGGTGAATACTTTTCTTCTCTGGAGAGTGGTTTGGAATTGGAGGGCAGAGTAAGGGCGGGAGGCAGCCAAAACCTGGCCTAAGTCCGCAGAGCCCTTCCCCACGCTCTGCTTAAAGGAGCCCCTCATCTCCACTATCTGCCAGTACCCAAGGAGCCTGCCCTCGGAGAAGGCAATGGCAGCCCACTCCAGTGTTCTTGCCTGGAAAATCCCATGGACGGAGGAGCCTGGTAGGCTGCAGTCCATGGGGTCACTGGGAATTGGACACGACGGAGCGACTTCACTTTCACTATTCACTTTCATGCATTGGAGAAGGAAATGGCAACCCACTCCAGTGTTCTTGCCTGGAGAATCCCAGGGATGGGGGAGCCTGGTGGCCTGCCGTCTCTGGGGTCACACAGAGTCAGACACGACTGAATAGACTTAGCAGCAGCAGCAGCAGCAGCAAGGAGCCTGCCCTCAGGGGCCGCCACGCTGCCAGCCTGCAGGGACCCAGGGCCTGCACTGGCCCCGCAGCAGCCCCGTGTCTGAGGCCCCAGGAAGACAGGCGTGCACACCAGACGAGCAGGGGATGCTGGGGTCATAGCTGGACATCAGGAGATAGACTGCCTCCAGCAGGACTGGTCAGAGCAAGGCAACACGGTGGAGAAGAGGAGGGGCGAGTCAGGCACGGACTAGTGGGTTTGCTCCGGGACAGGGGAGTTTACAAATAAGACTCATGTAATCACAAGGGAAGTTAAGGGGAACACACAGAGATGGTGTGGGAATGGAGGAAACAAGTCAATATACTAACACAGCCCAAAAAGACATTAATTCTACCAAATGCAATATGTGACTTAGTTTGGATCCAATGTTAAAGACATTCTAAGGAGAACTGGGGAAGCCTGATTGAACATGGCCTGGGTTAGATGATATTAATTACGTTAACTTTACTGATATGATAACAGTCTTATGGTTAACAGGAAAAACATCTTTATGTTTAGAGATACACACTTAAATATTTAGAGAAAATGTCTCATCTTATAAATCCTTCAAAAAAAAGAAGCAAGCATGGTAAAATGTTGACTGTTGTAATGGGGTGATAAGTACATGGAGATGCATTATACTCTTCTATTATTACATGCCTACACTTTTCATAAGATTAAAAAAATAATATCTAGAAAAAACTTTCGAAGGATGTGTTTTTAAATAGTTCATCCCTTAAATTGGGACAATGGCTTATTTTTTTTTCTCTCTTATTTATCTGTTATTTTCTACTTTGTGTCTACAATTAATAGGACTTAAGATAATTTTCCACAGCTACATACAATAATACATATTTCCGGAGAGTTCAAGACAAGTTCCCTCCCTTTCCAAGCACCGTCTGCCTCCCACCCCCAGCACAACGCTGAGGAACAGAAGCCCGGATCCCTATGATCTCACCCCCGCCGGTGCCTGGATGCGGTGCCTGGATGCGCTTGACGGCTTTCTAAACCTGGTTTCAGAAAACGACCTCCAGACACAGCCTGTCACAGAAGGACGAGAAGCAATTTAAACACAGTGCTGGTGCACGATGCAATCAGACAAAACATTTCTCCAAGAACTGAAGCGGGAAGGATAATCACAGTCTGGCTATATCAGCAAGTGTAAAATTGGCAAGCAAACGGCAGGCGGTTTCAGGCAGAAACGGAACAGCACAGGCTGCGGGACGGAGCCGGAGGTGAGCCAGCTGTGCGACGGCGGAGGACGCAGGGCGGGAGTGCCCGACGGCCGGACAGATGGAAGGCAGGCCCGAGGCACAAACAGATGCACCCAGCGCAGCTGTCTGCAAAGGCTCTCAGCGCGAGAGAGGGCGCCTGCCCTGCTTCCTCTCTCCTGTTCCTCCCTCCACACTCAGCAGCACCCGGCGCTTCTCCCCGCCCCTCGCCCACCCTCCATCCTAAAATACACACTCATTTGTTCAACTAATGACAGCAACACTGAAGTCACACTACATGGCAGGTAATTTTGCTTTTTTTTTAACATTCATTCATTTACTTATTATTTATTTGGCTCTGCTGGGTCTCAGTTGAGGCATGTGACCTCTTAGATGTGGGATCTAGTTCCCTGACCCGGGATTGAACCTAGGCCCCCTGAATTGGGAGCAGAGTCTTAACCACTGGACAACCAGGGAAGTCCCACGTCAGGCAATTTTTGAGGGTCTCCAAATTCCTTTGTCGTTCTAATCACTGCTGTGATGAACATTTTTCTATACGTATCTTCATACTAGAAGATGTAGTATAATAAGAATGGCCTTTGTCCAACGTTCCTGGCACAGAGCTCCTAAAACCCTCGGAACTTTCCTGGATGACTGGAGTGTCATGCGACTGATAACAAGCCCCTTTTGATCACACCTGAGTTTAATGAGGTGTCTCAGGATGGAGGCCCCAGAGGGTGTCCAGATGGGGCCCGTCACCGGAAAGACCAAACTTGTGATGAGAAGGTGGGAACTTTAGAGAGGTGACGACTGATAAGAAGCCTTAGACAGTGAGAGTCACAGGGCCCCCAGGCTGGTGAACCCACAGAGGTGCTGGCGAGGTGCCTGCCCCCCACCTGGCCCCTGCATCTCTGCCACTCGCCTGTTTACAATCGCACCCTTTACAGTAAACCAGTAAGGGTATCTTCCTGAATTTTTTTTTTTTGAGTCCCTGTAGAGAATTCTAGGAGCTGAGAGGGGGTTGTGGGAGCCCCCTCCGAGCTGCAGCCAAGCAGAAGGAAGTGTGGGCAGCCTGGGGACCTGGGATGCACCTGACAACTCAGGTGAGGGCAGCCTTGGGGGACTGAGCGCTGAAATCTCCGGCGTCGATGCCAACTCGGCATTAGTGCCAGACCAGGACTGGACTGAAGGACACCCAGTCAGTGGGTCCACCCCTCAGGGAATTGGTGTTTGAAAAGACACCACATATTTGCTGTCAAAAAGAAAACCCCTCTCAACTACAAGTGCTACTTACATTTATTCACATATTTACATATACTAATAACCGACAGGTTGACCACGGGCAGTAGAGAAATATAGTCTTATCTAGTAGCAAGATGAAGGTTCTGTCTCCATGTGATGGAAAAAGCAGCTTGATTCACAATTACCCAAGGCTGAGGAACTTCACAAGGGAAACCAGGCAGACGCTGTAAAACGTCCAGCAGTGATAACCACCCCTGCATCCCACAGGAAAAAGAACAGAGGAAAAGTCTCCCCACGGCCCCGTTTACCTTTATCGCTACTAGCTGTCTGATTCCAGGTCAATGATTAAAACAAAACAACATATTGTGGTGCAACATTAAAAATTGTGTTTGAAGTAGTTAATGACATGGAAAGATGCTGGCTATATCTTATTAAAGAAACCGGTTTCTAGACAACACTGGGACCGGAACCTTGGCTTCACTTTCAGAATGACTTATCCACAGACTGTTTATTGTGTAACTATTTTCAGGCAACAAACCTTAGATAAGCACTAAATTATCCCCCAGTGTTTCAGATATATAAACAAATGACTAATATTAAGCCAATCCTCCCATTTCGAGGCCCAGAATCCTTCTTAAGCACAAAAATCTCTTCTTTCTCAAACCTAATCCCCTTCTACCCTTTCTCCTGTCTTCATCTCAACACAGAACTCTTGTTCCAAGTCCCACCCCGCCTTCTCTTCCCAAGACAGAAGGGTGGGATGTATTATTGTCAAGGGCTGTTTTTGAAGGATCTCCCTCCTGACAAAAGTCTTCATAGTTAACACTACTATTTTAACTGTGCTGCGAGTTCCAGCACTTAATTTCACATTCACAACAACCCTAAAGAGGTGCTCCTTAACCCCATCTTACAGGTGAGGGGACCACAGCTCAGAAAGGTTAGAACCAAGAGCGAGGGAGCAGGAGAGAGAAGAGGCGTGCAGCTGGGTCGAGGGTACAGGCGGGTCACGGCTCAACCATGCTACGCAGCCTGCGAATTAATTCTACAGCTGTCTTCAATCACTCAATTTCTCTTCACTCCTGGGATGACTCTTAGAAAACCCTAATAGGGCCACAAGCCCAAGAAGAGAGGTTTTGAGGTGGAGGCTCAACACTACAATAGGACACCGTCAAGTATATCGCTCTACAGGGCTACATCTATGAAGTGGGTGGGCACCTGAGTCAGGATGGAAGCAGGGGGCTGTCCGTGTCTAGAACAAACCATCCATGTCATGCTTCTAAGTGTTCACAAGTCAGGGACGGAACCACGTGACCAAGCGGGGCTAGACATTCAAACAGGTAGGACTGGGGGCTTCCTTGGTAATCCAGTGGTTAGGACTCTGGTGCTTTCACTGCCCTGGGCCTGGGTTCAATCCCTGGTCGGGGAACTAAGATGCCACGTGGAACAGCCACAACGAAAACAAAAAGGTGGGACTATTCCTCCCTCACTGCAGGGGAGGTGATCCCACAGCTTCACACAACCCTCCGGGTTGCAACGTGTCTCATAACTGGCAAAGCTCAATCTGACAGCTGCGAGAACAGGACCCCTGGTTACCAAGGCCCTGGGGCCTGGATTTCTGAACTCTAACCTGCAGGGTGGGTCTCTGTGATTCGGGACCAAAGGGGATATACACAGAAATAATACAAACGTGGAGGGTCTGGCGATGACAGAGAAGTTTGACAATTGTATTACTGACTGTGAGCCAAGCTGCTTTGAGTCACAGCACTAAGAAATCCTACATAAAGATCCAAACCAGATGTTCAGTGTCAGCACTCCCTAATTAACTCAAACCCTTAGCTGCATCAGGACCTGAAGCCTTAAAATCAAATCATAAAATAATGTCTAAGATAATCATCTACCCAACCAACCACAGGCCCTGTGAACCTATGATGCTGCGCCTGGCATGAAGTAACCACAGAATAAGTACGTGGGGCTTATAATCCTGTCAAGGAGACAAGAGCCACGCTCCAAGCCCCTTCAGAGGACAGTCAGGGATTGAGCTTAAGGAAGTTCCTACGACCTTCTCACGTGCTGGCCACCTCCCCTGTTCCTGCAGAGAAGATATCACCACTGCTCCACCTCTGGACTTGCCTTCCCTTTCTAAGTGGGTTATTTCCCCTATGAATCTGCCTCCATATTTAGCAAGAGAACTTTCCAGACTACAGTAATTCTTCATTTTTGAAAACCAACTAAGTTGTATTTTATTTTTTTTATTTTTATATTATTGGCTGTGCAATTTATAGAATTTTTAGTTCAATCCCGAGTATATAGGATTCTTAGTTCAATCCCGACTGGGGATTGAACCCGAACCCTCCACAGTGAAAGCACAGTCTTTACTGGACCTCCAGGAAGTCGCTAGGTTGTATTATAAAAGAACTTTTATTGCTGACAGAGCAGTAAGCTGGGAGAAGGTGAGGTGAATGAATGCAGTGCCTCTAAGATACAGGTTACAGGAAAAAGGAGGACATCTGGGGCTGAACCAAGCTGAACACTTGTCCTCAGGGAGGACAAGAAACAGCAGTTCTCGGGGCTGGGCAGGAGCTGAGTTCCTAATGCGGCACTGATGCCCTCCAACCCTGAAAGTGTACAAGCTATGTTCTGCTACCCCTCAAGAAGCAGGTAGACTGGCCCCCAACCACTGTAATTCCCCTCCACCCCAACCTTAGCTTATATTCCTTTGGTAACAAGGTCGACAATCTTACCCATGAAATGCAACTCACAAAGGGGGAATGTAGTACAAATGTTAAGTTGCATAAACTGTGGACAGTGGTGCCCTGGAACTAAAAATTTACACAAATACACTACCTCACAGTCATATGGTCTTCAAGGCACTTCCATACATACTGCTTAACCTGATCCTCAAACCAACCCAGTGAAACAGGCATGGCAGGGCTGATTAATTCTGTTTGAAAATAAGAAAATGACTCTATGAATAACTGTATGTTAACAACTTTAGTAAGTTAGATATAAAAGACAAAAACTTAAAAAGACACAAATGACTGAAACTGACTCAAGAGGAAATAGAAAAATCTGAATAGATCTAAGACAAATAAAGAAGAGTGAATTAGTAAATTAAAAACTCCCCATCATACACACAAAAAGATGTGAACCAGATTGGTGAATTTTACCAATCATTTAAAGAATAATTAACATCAATTGTTCACAAACATCCAAAGACTATAGGAAGAGTAAACACTTTCCAATTCATTCCATCATACCAATATCACCCTGATGCCAAAACCATGCCAGTATCACTGAAAACACAAAACCAAAAAAACTACAGACTAATATTTCTTATTGAAAAGCAACACAAAAATCCTCAAAATACCAGCAAACCAAGTCCACCAACACATGAAAAGGCAAGATTTACTCCAGGAATGCAAGGGTGGTTTAACATCTGAAAATCATTTAGTGTAACATATCATAGCAATAGAATGGAAGACAAAACCCATATAATCATCTCAATATACATGGGAAAAGAATCTAACAAAATCCAATGTCCTTTCATAATTAAAAAAAAAAATTCAACAAATAAGGAATAAAAGGGAACTTCCTCTGACTTCCCTGGTGACCCAGTGATTGAGACTATGTGCTTCTGCTGCAAGGGGCATGGCTCGAGCCCTGGCTGGGGAAATTTCACATACTGCACAGTGTGGCAAAAAAAAAAAAAGGACTTCTTCAACTTGATAAAGGACATCTATGAAAATTCCACAGCTAATATCATATTTAACAGTAAAAGCTGAATGCTTTTACCCTAAGATCAAGAACAAGATAAGAGTAAGAATGTCAGCTCTCACCACTTCTAAAACTGTACTTGAAGTTCTAGCCAGGTCGATCAGGAAAGAGAAAGAAAAAAAAATGCATCCAGATTGGAAAGGAAAAGTAAAACCATCTGTATTTGCAGATGACACAACTTTTTATACAGAAAGTTCTGAGGAATCCACCAAAAATTATTATAACTAATAAATGAATTCATCAAGGTTTCAGGAAGGATCAATATGCAAATATCAACTGTATCTCTATACACCTGCAATGAAAAATCCAAAAACATAATTATGAAAACAATTCCATTTACAGCAACATCAAAAAAAAATAAAATACTTTGAAATAAATTTAACAAAGGAAGTGTAAGATGTGTTCTATAAAAATTACAAAATACTAATTGAAGAAATCAGAGAAGATCTAAATAAATGGAAAGGCATTCCATGTACATTTAATATTCTTAGGGTGACAATCTGCCCCAAATTTGACTATAGTTTGAACACAATCTCTATCAAAATTCCAGCAAATTTCTTTGCAAAATTAACAAGCTGATCTTAAGATTCATGTGGAAATGTAATAGACCTGGAATAGTTATAACAACCTTGAAAAAATATAACAAAGTTGGAAGACTGACACTTACTGATTTCAAAACTTACTATAAATCTACCATAATCGAAACAGTGTGTTTAAGGAGACATACAGATCAATAAAACGGAATCAAAAGTTCAACTCTTACATCTCTTGTCAACTGATTTTTGTCAAGGGTGCAAAATTAAATAAAAAAGGGGGGAAAAAAGTCTTTCCAACATAGTGCTAGAGCACTGGATGTCCATATGCAAAATAATGAAGCTATATACCACTTCTTCACGATGTGAATAAAAACTAGCTCAAGACTGATCAAAGACCTAAATGTAAGTGTTCAAACTATTAAGTTTTAGGACGAAACACTCTAGTAAATCTACCGTGGTAAGGCAAAGCCTTTTTAAATATGACACCAAAAGCAGGGGGAAAGATGACAAAAACGAAGTACATAAACTGAACTCCATCAACAGTAAAAACTTTTACACTTCAAATGCTATCACTGAAAAGAGTGAAAAGACAACCCACAGAATGGGGCAAAATATTTACAATCAGATACCTTATAGGGGACTTGTATTGAGACTACATAAAGTACTCTTTCCAACTCTCTAAGTAACCTAATTAAAAAATGGGCAAGGAATCTGGATAAACATTTTGCTAAAGAACATACACAAATAGCCAAAAAGTATGTGGAAAGCTGCCCAACATTATTAGTCATTAGGGAAACAAAAATCAAAAGCACCATGAGACAACATTTCACGTTTATGAAGGTGGATACAGTCAAATAGATAACAAGTGCTGACTAGGACGTGGAGAAGGCAATGGCACCCCACTCCAGTACTCTTGCCTGGAAAATCCATGGATGGAGGAGCCTGGTAGGCTGCAGTCCACGGGGTCGCTAAGAGTCGGACATGACTGAGCGACTTCACTTTCACTTTTCACTTTCATGCATTGGAGAAGGAAATGGCAATCCACTCCGGTGTTATTGCCTGGGGAATCCCAGGGACGGGGGAGCCTGGTGGGCTACCGTCTATGGGGTCGCACAGAGTCCGACACGACTGACGCGACTTAGCAGCAGCAGCAGCAGCAGCAGGACGTGGAGAAACTGAAAACCCCCATATACTCTTGGTAGGGATGTAAAAGGGTGCAGATAGTTTGGAAAACAGTTTGACAGCTCCTCAAAATTAGAAATATTTACCTTATGACCTAGCAATTGCACTACTAGGTATACAGCAAGAGAAATGAAAACCTTACACCCACATAAAAACTTGAACATGAATGTTCACAGCAAGATTATTCACAATAGCCAATAAGTGAAAACAACTCAAATGTCCATCAACTGATGAATGGGTAAATAAAATATGGTTTATCCAGAGAATCAAGTATTAATCAAGAATTAAAAAAAAGAATGAACTACCAATATATATGCTATAACATGGATGAACTTTGAAAAACATTACGGTAAGTGAACAGAACCAATCAGAAAAGAGTACTACATACTGTATAATTTCAATTACATGAAATGTCCAGAATAAATAAATATATTGAGACATAAAACAGTAGATTATCAGGTGCCTAGGACTGGGGGTGGCAGAAAAATGGGGACATGACTGCTAATGGGTACAGTAATTCTTTGCGGTAGGTGATAAAACATTCTTAAAATTAGGTTGATGTGCTAGTTGCACAATTCTGTTCATACACTATAAACCCTTTCCATGGTGAACTGCATGCAGGTGAATTATATCTCAATAAAACTGCTTACAAAAGAGACAGAACAAAGAGACTCAGAGGGTAACAGGGTAGAAAGCATGTCCTGCAATTCCTACAACATGTTCTATTACACCACAGACTTACACTTCAGAAAATGCTTTAAATAGTCTGTTATGCGTGTCCCATACTTGAGAGAGCTGGTAGGGCTCAGCATCACATCAATTTGGGATTTCAAATTTTTCTTAAGGAAGCCTACCATGTGCTAGATAAATTCTATTTACAGAAAGAGGTGAAAAAAATGACATCACTCTTTTTTCCTGTAACAGATGTAGCCAAGTATAGGAAGCATCTTAGAGACACAACAATTGACACGCTCAAAAGGCTTTTGGTTTTGTTTTGGGGGTGGGGGTGGGGCTGTTTTTTTAAAAAAATTCTTTCATTTATTTCTTGCTAACATTTGCCTTCTCAGACCTCCCTCACACATTCCCTTGCTAAAACTACCTACTGGCTGCTAAACCGTCTAGGGACGCCAAGGAGCCGGGGGAACAGAAGGCAGCCAGCTCCCTCCAGACTGAGGTCGGCAGGGATCTTACCACCGATTCCCTGTGTCCCCAAGCAGAAACTGAGCACCCAAGACAGAGCTGAGCACAGGATCACTGCTGAGCAGACGTCTGATATATACAGGACCCCCTGCCACCTGATAACCTTTCATATAGAAAAATGTATACAGAGTAAGCGGGCTACAGCCGCTCAGCGCTCCTACCCACAGGAGGAACACCTGTTCTACACTTGACCCTTTCCCTGTGAAGACCCCCTCCTTTCAGGGTCTTCACCCCACCCCTGCTCTCCCAAGTCTGAACCAAGGCGGGGCTTCAGAAGGGAGACAAGGGGGTCTGATCTGAGAAGGCTGTTAATAAGGTACACATTTGCATTTAGGCAAGTGTCCAAAATGTGACCTTTTTCTCCGTTTAATGTCTCTGAGATCCCAGGCCCTCGAATTCCCCCAAAGTTGAAATATACTTCATATATGCATGCTCTTAGCCACTCAGTCCAGGACATCAGCCTTAAAATGGAGTAGAAATGGACACACTATATTGTCCACAGACAGGATAACAGGACAAGAAGGCCTCTGCCAGGACTGCCGGGTAGACCCCAATGGTGTGGGCTCCAGGACTCACGTTCCCGACAACCACGGGGCCCCAGGTCACCCAGAGCCTGGGCGCGGCAAGAGGGGTCCAAGTGGATGAGTCAGGGCAGGAAAAAGCAGAACAGCCTCTGAGGTACACTGCAATGTTAAGACGTCACTACTTAACAACAGAAAAACACCACCAACACACACAGACACCCATGCCCGAACCCAGACAACAAACTGTCTAAATCTCCTCCTCCCCGCAAAACCAAACAAAAATATCACCCAGGAGCTGGGGGGAGTGGGGGTGGAGATAATTAATTTATTTGCTTTTTGTAATAGTCAGGGCCAGGTGCTGGAAGCTTCTAACTCCTGAGAGAGGCTCACTCTAACATGCAAGACTCCACAGATAAAGAATAATCTGGAAAGCCATTTGATAAACTGGAAAAGCTTTGTGCTAAGGATGAAGCTTTTACTGTTGCAGCTAAGTCTTTTTAGTTGTGTCCGATTCTGTGTGACCCCATAGACGGCAGCCCACCAGGCTCTTCTGTCCCTGGGATTCTCCAGGCAAGAATACTGGAGTGGGCTGCCATTTCCTTCTCTAAGTACCTCAAATTTCCAAATGAGTGCTCAGTGCTGTTTTATTTAGAAAGAGACCCAAACCCTCCCCCTGAAGGCCAAGGTTACTGTAAGATAAGAGGGTGGGGCCCATAACCAGAAGGAGTCCTCCTTCCCAGCCCTGAACCCAAGCCTCCCTGGAAGCTGAGCCAATGAGGGGTGTGCCTTCTCTTTGCACTCAGGAGGTGCCCTGGGTTTTTGGAACCACCTGGATTTGTTTAAGGCTGCATTTCCAGTAGAGCCGAGACCCCTCCAAATGGACAGAAACCCCAGAAGGCCCCCCAGAGTCATCTGCTCCCCGTCCCCAGCAGGCAGCAGCAGGAGCAGAGGAGAAAGGGCGCATGTTAACAGACGGCTCCTCCTCGCAGAGACCTGAACCTCACTGCAGCTAAACCACCACAACGCGCACCTCCAGAACTCATTACGAGAGCGTTCACAACACCAACTGCCTCTCTCGCAAAGTAGCAACCGCCCACACTGAGCTGGGAAGCTGACGCAGGATAGACAGAGAGGGAGAATGTTCAACCGGAGAGGAGCCTCCAGATGCCTCTGCGGCAGGACGGGAACCCTGGCCGAAGCCACGTCGCTGCTCCTGTCCCTCTGCTCCTGTGCCTAAGAAGGGCAGCAGGGGGCTTCCCTGGCGGTCCAGTGTGTGAGACTTTGCCTTCCGTCGTGGGGGGGTGCTGGTTTAATCCCTGGTCAGAGAGCTAAGATCCCACATGCCCAACGGCCAGAAAACCAAAACATGAAACAGAAGCGATATTGTAAAAATTCCATAAAGACTCTTAAAATAGCCCACATCAAAAAAATTAAAAAAAAAAAAGAGGGACAGGAGGACCAGAGAGGCAGAGCAAAGCAAGAACTTGATGGCAGGCAGCCTCCAAGGCAACCCCCGGGAATCCCACCTCCTGGGATTCACACCCTTGGGCTTGGGTAACCAAAAGGATATTGTAGAAATAACAGAGTATGGCTTCTGAGGCTGTCATGAGAGACACCGCAGCTGCCTTACTGGAAGAATGCTCAGGCAACCCCACAGACAGAGCCCCACAGCACAGTAAGGAACTGAGATCTTCCACCCGCTGCCAGCACCAACGTGCCAGGTGTGGCTGAGGAGGGATCCTCCGGCCCTGGTCAACCTTCAGATGACTAGGGTTCCAGCCAACGCCGGGACTGCATTCTCACCAGGAATCCCAAGCCAGACCACCCAGCTGGGCTGCTCCCAAGTTGCAGACCTCTGAAAACAATGTGAGATAATAAACATCCAGTGGCTTGAGCTACTACCCAGTTTCGGAGTTATCTGCTATGCAGCTATCAGTTCAGTTCAGTCGCTCAGTCATGTCCGACTCTTTGTGACCCCATGAACTGCAGCACGCCAGGCCTCCCTGTCCATCACCGACTCCCGGAGTCCACCCAAACTCATGTCCATTGAGTCGGTGATGCCATCCATCCATGTCCTCCTCTGTGATCCCCTTTTCCACCTGCCCTCAATCTTTCCCAGCATCAGGGTCTTTTCAAATGAGTCAGCTCTTCGCATCAGGTAGCTAGAATATTGGAGTTTCAGCTTCAACGTCAGTCCTTTCAATGAACACCCAGGACTGATCTCCTTTAGGATGGACTGGTTGGATCTCCTTGCAGTCCAAGGGACTCTCAAGAGTCTTCTCCAACACCACAGTTTAAAAGCATCAATGCTTCGGTGCTCAGCTTTCTTTATAGTCCAACTCTCACATCCATATATGACCACTGGAAAAACCATAGCCTTGACTAGACAGCCCTTTGTTGGCAAAGTAATGTCTCTGCTTCTTAATATGCTGTCTAGGTTGGTCATAACTTTCCTTCCAAGGAGTAAGCTATGCAGCAATACCAGCCTCTTAAGAAGCTCCTCCTTCTACCCCAAAATGGGTGCAAAGTCCCAGGAGGCTGCACACGCCCCCGCGCACCTGCCTGTCCTCACCCACACACGACTCACGGGTGGAGAGGGAAGCAAAGTGAAAGCAAATGCTCCCGGTGCCTTTTTATTTCTCATGGATGAGCAGACGCTGAGCACAAAGGAAGCAAATGTTTTTAATCCAACAGCACTGCTTACCCAGTGATGCTTTTACTTTTTCCCTTCTGACTCGATGTTTAAATTGTACTGTAAGCTTCTGATGTTCAAAATTCCTAAAATACATTTTATCCTTCATACATCATATATGCTAAGTTAACGTGTGAAAAATGAAATCTCTTGCTAATTTTTTTTCAAATTACATCATTTTACAAGATACTAAAGAACATGCTTTCCCCCATCACATACTCTCTCCTGGCAACATTTTAAGAACTTTTCATTTCCTCTGATAAGTCATTTCCTAAGGCAGTGAAGAGAGAGAGATACATACATTCCCTGCAGAGAGAACCTGGGTGTGTGATCTTCAAAGCTGAATTTACAGGACTTCCCTGGTGGTCGAGTGGCTGAGACTCCACCCTCCCAACGCAGAGCTGGATCTTGGTCAGGGAACTGGATCCCATAGGCCGCAACTAAAGATCCCGCAGTCAAATAAACAAATCTTCCTTTTAAAAGTTGAATTTATGACCGCACTGTACTACTAGCAGTATAGGCTTCATTTCCCCATTTTTAGACTGGAAATCACGTGTGGTCTATTTCGGAGCATCATTGTTATGAAACCAAGTAAGATGCTGAAAAAAACTGTATTCAATACATACAATAAATGCAGCTGGAACAGAAAGTTGGTGATCTGTTAGGTCGGAATTCTGCAGTAGGAAAGCTGGAGATCAATAATTTGCTGTCGTATTTCCAGCAATGACATAGGGAACAGGGACTGGCCAGGACAGTATCCAAATCAGCCAAACAGAACTGCCAGATCACATTTTTCCACTTGTGAATTAATGAGATAATCCATTTGGTTACTGTCCTCTTGCCAAGTCTGGCCATCATTAGTCTAGGCCCTGGGGATCTATCTGATTATGTTCGTGCAAGCCCATGAAATTAGGTTCATGTACGTGTGAAGGTGAGGGTGAGACCTTGAACTTACAAGCTGCAATCCCTTCCCAGGCCCAAAGTTAAACCATTACTAGACACTTCAGCGACCCCTAGTTATCAAATCCCTACAGAGACAGCTGTTTTGGGTGGATAAACCATGGTCTTCCTGTCACTCACCGGAGTTCAGAAGACTGTGACAAAATGGTATATTCTGCTAGGGCTTCCTATGAACAGTAAGTAGTATTACTGCTGCTGCTGCTGCTAAGTTGCTTCAGTCGTGTCCGACTCTGTGCAACCCCATAGACAGCAGCCCACCAGGACCCCCAGTCCCTGGGATTCTCCAGGCAAGAACACTGGAGTGGGTTGCCATTTCCTTCTCCAATGCATGAAAGTGAAAAGTGAAGGTGAAGTCGTTCAGTCATGTCCGACTCTGTGCGACCCCATGGACTGCAGCCCACCAGGCTCCTGAGTCCATGGGATTTTCCAGTCAAGAGTACTGGAGTGGGGTGTCATTGCCTTCTCCACTTGAAAAAGAAACTATGACTGCTCTTTAAATGTGGTGAAGGCTTCAGACCACATCCATTCTGTAGGTGGAGCACTGCTGTGTGAAGTCGCTCAGTCATGTCCAACTCTGTGCGACCCCATGGACTGTATGTAGCCCACCAGACTCCTCTGTCCTTGGGATTTCCCAGGCAAGAATACTGGAGTGGGTTGCCAGGGGATCTTCCTGACCCAGGGACAGAACCCAAGTCTCTTGTGTTTCCTGCATTAGCAAGCAGGTTCTTTACCACTGTGCCACCTGGGAATTAAGTGGTAGCAATGCAATTTAGCAGGGCTGCCCTCTCAGTACACCAGAGAAAACACCTCCACCGTCGGAAGCTCTCAAAGGAAGCTATACTGCTTTATTTGGGGCTCAAGTGAGCTCTAAATTGGGAAATGCAGGTCTGAGGTGAGTATAATCATCACGATATTTAAGAAGGTCTTGAATTTGCTATTCACCTTAAAAGAATAATAACTACTTTGACAGTTACTAAAATATTCATTTCCAGCATGCAGACTTTGCCCCTGCCCCCAAGTTTTTTATTTAGTACTCTCTGAATCTCTGCTGGAAAAATGATATTCTTCCCCAAAGTATCTCCTTGGGTGGAGCACCACACAGAGGAAGAGGTGCTCCTTACACGGCTCCTTTATTGTTGCTGTTGTTTAGTCACTCAGTCGTGTCCAACTCTTTGTGACCCCATGGACTGAAGCCCACCAGGTCCCTCTGTCCATGGGATTCTCCAGGCAAGAATACAGGAGTGGGTTGCCATTTCCTTCTCCAGGGGATCTTCTCAACCCAGGGACTGAACCTGTGTCTCTGTGTTTCCTAAACTGACAAGCAGATTCTTTACTGCTGAGCCACCAGGGATGCCCACATGGCTCCTTTACATTATTATAAAATAAAGCAACAAAGTCACATGGCCTCATCCCATTTACTACTAGTGGGAATTTCCAAGCTGAGAACTACATTCAACAGGGTGAGGGGGTGGGGGATGGAACTGTATCATGCTGCAGAGCTTTTTAAGCGCATTTCATAGTAATATGAAGTGTAATATACAAACTTAAACTGTGAAAGAGCCAATAAAATAAGAGCATTAACCTGGAATGTTGTTGAAGAAGCCACTGGGGTGAACTGTCAGGTAACACGAAGGGTCCTTACCGGTCGCATTGTGTGTGTGTATTAGTCACTCAGTCGGGTCTAACTCTTTGCGACCCCATGGACTGTAGCTCGACACGCTCCTCTGTTCACAAATTTGTCCAGGCAAGAATACTGGAGTGGGTAGCCATTCCCTTCTCCAGGGGATCTTCCTGACCCAGCAACTGAACCCAGGTCTCTTGTATTGTAGGCAGATTCTTTACCATCTGAACCACCAGGGAGGCTCATTAGTCCCATTACCTCTAGGATATTCTAATAAAGCAATCCCTGCAGTAGGAGCCTGGAAAGGTGTCAAACTAAGTCCCTAGGAGAACCACACTCACAGATTCGACTAGAACACTTCAATGTTTGCATATTTGCTTATACAAGTAGCCCAAAGCCTTAGGATCAAACATCTAAGGCTCAGATTTTAATAAGATTTCCCTTCTAAGTCTTACATAGGTACAATCTAAACCAACCAACCATACAACCTATACCAAAAATACACCATAGCAACAGTCAAATTACAAATTCTCAAACACCCAAAGTTACATTAGAAACAAAAGTGAAAAGTCTCTGTGTTTGTACTTATATTAAATGATTGCCAAATTCTCCCCATTCTTCCCTGATTTCCTTTTTGCTCATATCTTTTAGAGAATCGAAAATTAAGTATGAGCCAGACAGAAACGTCATTTTGCGAGGGAGACCAACAGCCAGCCCAACCAGTCTCTCCTTGATGCCGCCCCTGGCCATTCAGGCCCACAGGAGCGGCACCAGTGCCCACGGCTCACTTGCTAATTAATCCGCTACAGCCTTGTAGCTTTTTTTAAAACTAAAGTTCAATTATAAAGGTCAAATTATAAAGTACTTAAACTTTATCATTTTACCAAAATCATTGCAAGTGTGGATCAAGGTCGGCAAACTTCCTGTAAAGAGCCAGATAGTAAATATTTCAGGCATTTGCCTCTGTTCTGAGTTTTCAATCTGCTATCTTACTGCAAAAGCAGCCAGACTACACCTAAATGCACGGCTGCATTCCAAAATGAAACTTTACTTATGGGCCCTGCAATTTGAACTTCATGTACTTTTCACACAAAGTATTGTTTTCCGCCATTTAAAAATGTAGCAACAGTTCTCAGCTCTCCAGCAGAACAGTAACAGGTAACGGCAGGCCTATGAGCTATTGTTGGCTGATGCCTGATTTACAATGACCCCAACTATGTCAACAAACAAGTTAGCGGTCCCCACAGGCCTCCGGCAGTAATACCTATGGGCTGACCCTATTTATCTCTCTCCTGTTCTGGAGAACTACCTTATGTGTTTGGTGTATCTAGTCCTCTAATCAACACATCAAACAGGGTAAATGTTCCAAGGGCATAGAGAGCTCCAGTGTGAATTAAAATTCCCTCTCTCAAAGAAAGGTAACAATTTGTAAACAAAGGCGTGTGTGTTTGTGTGTGCCGGCTGGGGGAGGCTTCAATTAACAGAGGACAGCAGAGGCCAGCCACTGCAGCTTTCACTTTTATAATCTAAACACGGGACAAAACCGCAGTCCATGAGCACTGGAAACAAACAAACAAAAAAAACGATGAACTTGACTGTACCTCTCGAACGTCCTTTCCTAGGTGATGTCTCCTTACTGATACATCTCCCAGCAAAGAGAAAGAACAGTAACATCAGCAACTTAAACACCCTTTGCAGAGCTTATAGATCATCCTGCCAGAAGACAGAGTCTTACATGATCTACACGGGCTGCTCCCCTGCGTCAAAGACTAACCATATTCTTAGGGGCTTCCCACGTGGTGCAGTGGTAAAGAATCTGCCGGTCAAGGCAGGAGATGCCGGTTTGATCCCCGGATGGGGAAGATCCCCTGAAGGAAGAAATGGTAACCTGCTCCTGTATTATTCTTGCCTGGAGAATCCCAAGGACAGAGGAGCCTGGTGGGCTGCAGTCCACAGGATCGAAAGAATCAGACACAACTGAGCAAAAGTGAGAATGCACACCACCTTACCAGGAGTCAAATAATCAACAGTTTTTAGAAAGAGAACCTTCCAGGCTGAGAAGTTAGACTTCAACATTTAGACTCCAGGAATTTTTGCCCACTGATATCTTCCCTGGTCAGACCTGTGCTCTGGCTGTATTTTTACACTCACTGTGTATGCATAACAAGGCCATCCACAGAACTCTGGACAAGGACTAGTGGGGAGAAGAAGCCCCAGAGGGCAGGATACTGCCAGGTTGATGAGGAATCATCCTGTTATTTAAAGACACTAAATGGCAAGACTTCTTCATATGCAGTGCTTTTTTTTCCCAGTTTGTACCGCCTGCCACTTTCATGGTCCACAATCTTGAGCTACTCCACTGAGCTTTCTTGATCCACGTTCAGCTGCATCTGACTCTTTGTGACCCCATGGACTGTAGCCCACCAGGCTCCTCTGTCCATGGGATTTTCCAGGCAACAATACTCAAGTGGGTTGCCATTTCCTCCTCCAAGGGATCTTCCCAACCCAGAGACGGAACCCATGTCTCCTGCATTACAGGTGGATTCTTTACCGCTGAGCCATCGGGAAAGCCCTTTCTTGGTCCTTGACTCTAAAAAGAAATTCTAGAGAGACCGAGAAAAGAGACTATGAGCCGTAAGTGACCAAAACTTGTAAAAATGAGTCAGTGGCACAGGAAGGACCAAACAATTGGGTCTGTGTGGTTCTGGGGGCCTGGGCCACACTGGCCTCCAATTAATTAGCAAAGAATCTGTCAGGATGAATCAGACCACCAGCTGACAGGATGGTGAGGAAGCAGGCGGCCCAGGCTGAGCAATTCAAAGAGGCTTTCAAACTGTCTTGTGAGCTTTTTTTAAATTTGAGGGGAAGGCCACAGAATAGCTCTCTCAGGCTTTCAAATCTCCCTTCAGATCTGCCAATCTTGAGAGAAGAAAGGGGAAGCTATGAAGCGGCATCTTCTGTCATGGAGACCGCTACCCAACCAAGTGGCACACAGAAGTCCTCTAACACGCAAACCTGCCTGTTCCCATGCGGTCTCTGCCTGAACTCATGGTAAAAAAGTGGCCCAGGGCCAGCTGAGGGAATTTTCAGCAGGGCAGCCCAGAATGGAGCTCACCATTTATTGATTTAATAAAAAAATTTTTTTTTGCCACACCACGTGGCATGCGGGATCTTAGTTCCCTGACCAGGGGTCAAACCCGCGTCCCCTGCATTGGAAGCGTGGAGTCTTAACCACTGGACTGCCAGGGAAATCCCTGGAGCTCACCATTGAAAGCAAAACCAAATCACAAAAAGCTGGTAACATTTCCCCAGTAAGTCCAGCTCCATCACGAAATCCAGCACAGACTTCCTGTGACCTCCCCAGGTGACCTTTGAGGAAATTGCTAAGCAAGGAAATATAATAACCGTTGGGAGAATAAATTCATGACCCGATCAAAAATTAGGTAACAGGGTAACTGAAAGCTGGCTCTACTTTGTCACTGCAGGTGACAGTGACACTCACTGGAATAGAGAAAACACAGGAAAAGGACACCCATCCTGGAGTCCCTTCTCCAGACAGCAGCCAGCTATCCTTTGAAAAAGGAAGCGAGAGCACTGTCCCTCTGTTCAAAGCCCTGCTGTGGGTTGGACTATATTCCCCCCAAAAGATAAGCTCAAGTCCTAACTGCCCACACCTGGGAATGTGGTCTTATCTGGACATAACAGTTGAGCCCTGAACAATGTGGGGGTTAGGGGTGTCTACCCCCAACCACTCAGCACAATTGAAAACACTCCATACCCACGTTTCTCTATCCTTGGATTCAATCCACCGTGGACCATGTAGTACTCTAGGACAGTGGTCCCCAACTTTTTTGGCATCAGGGACCCATTTCATGGAAGACAATTCTTCCACGGACCGGGGTAGGGGATGGAGAATGGTTTCAGGGTGACCCAATTGCATTACATTTACCGTACACTTTTTTTCTATTATTATTACATTAGATCTACCTCAGATAATCAGGTAGTAGATCCTGGAGGCTGGGGACCCCTGCTCTAGAACATACTTAGTGAAAAAAAATCTGTGTCAACTGGACCCACACAGTTCAAATCCATGTTGCTCAAGGCTCAATTGTAGTTATCTCTGCTGCTGCTAAGTCGCTTCAGTCGTGTTCGACTCTGTGCAACCCCATAGACGGCAGCCCACCAGGCTTCCCTGTCCCTGGGATTCTCCAGGCAAGAACACTGGAGTGGGTTGCCATTTCCTTCTCCAATGCATGAAAGTGAAAAGTGAAAGTGAAGTCGCTCAGTCGTGTCCGACTCTAGCGACCCCATGGACTGCAGCCTACCAGGCTCCTCCATCCATGGGATTTTCCAGGCAAGAGTACTGGAGTGGAGTGCCGTTGCCTTCTCCGAGTTATCTCTGCAGATGTAATCAAGGTAAGAAGAGGTCGACTTAGATTGGAGTGGTCCCTAAACCCACTGACTGGCGTCCTCCTCAGAAAGCCACATGAAGAGACAGAGATACGCAGGGAGAAGCTGACCAGGTAAGATGGGAGCTTTGCTGCCACGGACCAAGGAACACCAAGAATTGCTGGCAACCACCAGAAACTGGAAGAAACAGGGAAGAATTTGTCCCTAGAACCTTTGGAAGGGGTCTGGCCCTGCCAACAGCTTGATTTCAGACTTCTAGCCTTCAGAACAGAGAGGGAACCAATTTCCATTGTTTTAAGCTGCCCAGTTTGTGGCATTTTTAAAAGGCAGCCCTTCGGATCTCACTCAGAAGGAAAAATGAACGCCTTGTGACAACAGGACCCAGACAGCCCCTACCTGGCTGACCCCAGCTCCCTGCCTGGCCGCTGCTGCAGCCACCCAGGCCTCTTCCCTGACTTCCAACATGCTGCCCCCTGGGCACTTCCCTCCCCAGCCCTCTGCCTCAGGCTGGTGCTGTCTCAGACCTTCCCAGGAGCCATGCTCTCTGTTAGAAGAGTTCTCCTCAGGAAACTGCACAGATGTCCCCTCAATCCTCTTTCAGGACTCTGCTGAAGTCCCCTAATCAGTCAGGTTCCCCACCCCCATCAGCCTTCAGCACCTCCTACCAACCCTCCCCCTACTCTGTTCCCCCTTCCCCTGCTTCATTTTTCTCCGTTGTTGTACTTAGGCCAAAGCTGACAGGTGTGCGTGTGCATGCTAAGTCACTTCAATCGTGTCTGACTCTTTGTGACCCCAGGACTATAGCGCGCCAGGCTCTTCTGTCCATGGGATTCTCCAGGCAAGAATACTGGAGTGGGCTGCCAGGCTCTCCTCCAGGGGATCTTTCCAACCCAGGGATAGAACTTGTGTCTCCTGCATTGCAGAAAGGTTCTTTACCGCTGAGCCACCAGGGAAGCCAAGCTGACAGGTAGGTACATTCTGCTTAACCTCTGAAAGGCCCGTCTCCCTCCATGACACTGGCCTGCAGAGATGGGGACTGTTTTCACTGCTGAATCACAGCCACTCTGAATAGCTAACTGCCTGTGATCAGGCCAGGTGAGATTTTACTCAGAATTGGCTGTTGGACAAAAACGGTTTCCGCTAATCGAGAGGAACAGCAGCAGCCTCTGCAGATGAAATGCGGGCTCAAGGTTGGGCTCTGAGGGCAGCAGGGTGTCTCCATGCCAGGCTTTCTTGGGTGGACTGGAGCTCACCACCATCCCTGGTGGAAGCGGGGGCGGTGAAGAACTTTGACACTGCCTCTTAAGATTCCTCCTTGTCTAAAAAAATTCAACTCCTACCTATAATCCTTGTCTCCAGCCACACCCTGGAGAAAATGCGCAGGCCTGAGAAACGCGTGAAGCCAAATCTAAACACACCTCCATCCCAACATCACCATACATTTTGTTTTTCAGGGCCCAGCAGGAATGTTCTGATAATGATAATTTCATACTGCAAAATGTACAACCTACTTAGGGAAGAAAGATTCTGGCTTCCACACTTGGAAAAATACAAACAAACCATTTCAAATATGCCAGGAGCTTTCAAACAGCTCCTGCTGAGTAAGGAGACAACCCCCCACCTTTTAAAATGGCCCTGCATTAACACTTTTCCTTCTCTTATTTACATTTTCAAAACTTTAAACAACAGCAGCAAAAAAAGGCAGAACAAGGGAAGTCTTTCCTTACCTTGGGTCTTGGCCCCGGAGCCTGCCAGTCCGAGGTGCGACTCACAGGATTCCTTGAGAGGGGATCGGATGGGCGTTTCAGTTTCAGGGGTCTCAAAATTACCTTCAGAATCCGAGCTGCCAAGGGGGAAAAATGAGGAATTACCACTTTCAACGGTATTTCCGACACCCCTTTACAGGCTACATCTCCACAAGGTCCAGTATTTTTTGCTAACTTTGCACCCCGCGCAGGGGTCGTCAGTGTGGACTGGCCCGGGATTGGGGGGAGGCGGGGTGCAGTGCTGTAGCAGCGACCTCCTCCGGCTTCCGTCTCCCTGAAACCTCCTCCATCCTCCGGGGCCTTTCTCCAGCAACGTTTATTTCTGAGGTCATCCATCCCTCTGACAGCCCCCCAAAAGCCCCTTCAACAGACTCCTTTTCTCACAAAAGCCCTTTGCCAAAGGCTTAAAAATTCAGATCGCCCCTCTCAGCCTAAAATCAAGAAGCCAGCTTTCGCCACGATGCCCTTTTTCTGGAGTTAGGCCTCTCTCTACCTGTTTGCAAGGCACCCGGCCAGAGGCCGAGGACGCTGTCACCTGCCTCCCGCAATCACACGGGTTGACAGCTCAGGAGAGACAACCATTTCTCCCCCAGCGGCCAGGGGGGCCGGCATCACGCGACCTTCTTCACCAAGGCTGCATTTTCGGGGAAACAGGGGAGTCCCAGGAGGGCCTGGGAGCGACTTCTTCCCCGTACGGAGGGCCCCAAGTGCCAGCGGTTGTAATCCACGACAGTGCGTGCGTGTGTGTGTGTGTGTGTGCGTGTGTTTGTGCAGGGGCGGGCGCTGGGGTCTCGAAGCTTAGAGAAAGGGACCGAGGCACACGGGGATGCGCAGAGACTGCAGATTTTGGGTTAGGTTCAGAAAGCTCACACTGTAACGAGGGAAGGAAAACACCCGGCGGGAGGGCACAACGTCCTGAACTTCCGACTGCACAGCGGGGGCCTGGTTACGGGCAGGGACGGCAGCACTGCCATGAACACGGTTAACGCGGGTGGCGACCACACACACACACACACACACACACATACACACGCGCGCGCGCACACACAAAATGAGCCGCGGATGGATGGATGGCAGCACGTCCGAATCTCGGCAGCAACGCGTGTACTTGCCTGAAACTCAAGGATTTGGTCTCGGCTTGCGAGTCCTCGTCCTCGGGGTCGCCCTCGGGCCCTCCGGCCTCGTCCTCTCCGGCGCCCCCGCCGCGCACCGCGGACCACGTCCATCTCGCCCACTGCACGGGCGACAGGATCTGCCAGGGGCTGAACGCCATGCGCGCGGCTCCTGCGGCCCCGGCTCCTGGGAGGAGGGGAGCGGGGACGGGAGAGCGCTTTTTTCTCCCTTTCAAGATGGAGGGACCCGGTGACAGGCGCCCGGACGCGCTTCCAGCGGAGGCGCGGATGTGGTTTCACGGGCGCCGTCGGGGGCGCGGGCGCAGCGCTTCCTCTCAGCCGGCCGGCCGCGCGCCGCTCCCTCCTCGTCCTCCTTCCCGAACGTGCGGCCGCGGCGCCGAAGCCCCTCCTGGGGCCTCCTCGGGGCGGGGTGAGGGGAGCCCGGGTCTGCAGCTCGGCCTCGGCTGCCCGGCGGCTAGGCGTCTGCGTTCCGAGGGGCCCGGTTGCCGGCTCCCGCCTCCCGGCCAGCCGGCCGCGCCTCAGCTGCCGCGGAGCCGCGCCCCGGGAGCCGCCCCCCTCGGGCCGTACCACCCGCGCGCGCGGCGAGGGGCGCCGGCGGAGGCGGGGCCTCGGAAGCGCGCGGCACAGCGGCCGGGCCCCCCCCGCCTTCGCGCCGCGGTGGTCGCGCCCGCGCTGCGGGGGAAGGGGCTTGGCGGCTGCGACTCCGGAGGCGGCGACGGGCCGAGAACCCGGGCGCCGTCAACGGTTCTGCCGGCTTCCCGTTTTTCCGAGTCGGCGCACGCTGGGTGTCCCTCCTTCCCTGTTTTTCATCTTGCTACTGCGACTTAATGGCGTTGGTGATACAGGCTCACAGAGAAGTTCAGCCTCTTATTGTTAAAAAAAAAAACCCCAAAAACAACTTTTGAGGCCGCTGTTAACGGTGTTTTCCCTTCTCTGATAGAACGGCGTGGAAAATGTCAGCCTTTTCGCCCTCACCCGTCAGATCCCTCAGCGGTGGTACAAGAGTAGCCAAGGGCTGGAATTTTTCGATGCTTTTTTCGCTCCCCAGTCCGCACTGGTGGACGCGCCGTGGCCAGGTCTTGGGTATAGGGTGCTAAATGACACTGAAATTATAGCCTTATCCGTCTCCCATTCTCTCTCTCTCTTTTTTTTTTTTTTTTTTTTTTGAGGCTTTCTTTTCATAACTTCTGATTCGGTTTCTGACTCTGCTGCTTCGAAAGTCGGTCAACAGGCCTGGTGATTTCAGCCTTCAAAGTAAAAAAAAAAAAAACTATGTTTGAAGGGAGAGGGAAGTAAGTAGTAGAGTTGTCCTCGGATTTTCTTCATTTTCATTCCAGGAATTCAGTTTAGGGACGGCGCCTCTCAGAGTCACCAATGCACCAAGCAAGACTGCCTCAACTTCATGATCTCCGTGCCTGGATAAAGGCATTTCTTATCCTACTCTTAATTTTCAGAGTTGCAGGTTCCCAAAGAAAGAGCAGCTCCAGAATTAAGAGCAAAGGCTGACACTGCCAGACAGCAGTCTTCCCCTGAAAGGGGTTGGCATAACATACTGTTGATGAATCATGACTGCCTTACACATTTTGATAACAAGAACAAAAGCAAAAACGATGCAAGATAAGGCCTGGCGGGTGGGTCTTAACCATAACAGAAGGGCAGGGGTTTGCCTGAAGTCTAGACAAGAGGGCTGGGGTGTCTGGATACTTTACAATTCATCCAGCTCCCAGAGATAAACACAACAGTTTCGATCATTCTGGAGACTACAAAGAAATAAGCAGGAGTTGTTTTTTTAGGTCTACGTGAAATATGCCACAACAGTCTCCCACTGTTTGTATTTTTAGGTTTATGGCTCACCACACAACCCTTCAGATTATAAGGTTCCCCAGGTTCCTGGATCTGACACAAGCGTTTTGTTGCTTGGAAATGATATTGTCCACATATATCAGTGGGCTTCCCTGATGGCTCAGTGGGTAAAGAATCTGCCTGCAATGCAGGAGACATAGGAGACATGGGTTCGATCCCTGGGTCAGGAAGATCCCCTGGCAGGGGAAATGGCAACCCACTCCAGTATTCTTGCCTGTAAAATCCCATGGACAGAGGAGCCTAGGGGGCTACAGTCCAGAGAGTCACAGAGAGTCGGACAGGACTGAGCAACTAAGCGTGCGCACACATATACATCAGTAATTGTCATATACTAGGTCCTGTTCATTCTTACTCCTGAATGTTCTCGAATCCTTTCAGTTCAGTTCAGTCGCTGAGTCGTGTCTGACTCTGCGACCCCATGAACCGCAGCACGCCAGGCCTCCTTGTCCATCACCAACTCCCAGAGTCCACCCAAACCCATGTCCATTGAGTTGGCGATGCCATCCAGCTATCTCATCCTCTGTCATCCCCTTCTCCTCCTGCCCTCAATCTTTCCCATCATCAGGGTCTTTTCAAATGAGTCAGCTTTTCTCATCAGGGGGCCAAAGTATTGGAGTCTCAGCTTCAATATCAGTCCGTCCAATGAACACCCAGGACTGATCTCCTTTAGGATGGACATTCCTCTGCAATTCCATTATGATTCCTGCAGTCCCCATTTTTCGTAGATCCTCTGTAAATGTCTCCCAACCGCTTCTACCTCTGAGGGTTTTTCCAGCCCAGGTCACCCTTGCCTGGCTGATCTGTGACTCCTATTCTAGCCTTGCTATTCCTGCTCTCCTCTGCTCCAGCCCTTTATAGTCGTAGCCATAGTCCCTACAGAATTTGTTCTGAACCTTTACTATGTCCAAGAATCATTTGTGGCTCTTCTTTAAAAATCCAAATCCAGGGGAGATCCTCGGTGGTCCCCCAGCTAAGACTCCAAGCTCTAGGTGCAGGGGAGCTGAGGTTCGATCCCTGGTCGTGGAACTAGATCGCACGTGCCGCAACTGAGACCCAGTGCAGACAAATAAACATTAAAAAAAAAAGCACTTGGACTGAAAAAAAATTTTTTTAATCCAAATCCAAACTGCCCCAGCAGGTTCTAGAAATCTGTATTTTGACCGAGTGTCCTGGGGAATTTATTCCACAGGATAAATTTGGGAACGATGACTAGCTTGAGTTGACTAAATGTTGCTTCTGGAACAATTTCCCTTTAGCCTACAGTGTTTTACACACTCTTCCCCCTACCCCCACCCTGACCTCAAGCCCTCAGACCTTGAAGGTCCAAAGATAGCAGCGCAGGTGTCTCCTCCGGGAACTCTCCCTGCTTTCTACCATCTCTATACCCTAAACATGCATAGAGACTCTCAGTGTGGCTCCGTGGTAAAGCATCTGCCTGCTATTGTAGGAGACATGGGTTCAATCCCTGGGTTGGGAAGATCCCCCAGAGGAGGGCATGGTAATCCACTCCAGTATTCTTGCCTAGAGAATCCCATTGACAGAGAAGCCTGGTGGGCTACAGTCCATGGGGTCGCAAAAGAGTCGGGCACTACTGAGCGACTAAACAACTATTAATAGTTATCACCAGGGCAAGAGGCATACATCAGGATGTCCCAGGACATAAGGTCATCCTACACACTACACATAACATGTTTGTTTACATGTCTTTCCCACGTCTGAACCATAAGCTTCTAAACAGTAGGGGCCACATCGTAGTTATGATTTATTTTCGTTTGCCCAGAGATCAGTACCGGACCACACTGTCAGTAGGGTGTTGAATTAATGTGCAGAAAAGGAATATTCCAGTTTACAAAGAGACCTTCTAAGTTTGGCTACGGTGCCAGAAATTCCTAAAGCCTGACTCTTCCTGGCAAAATCAAGATTTTGAACCAGCCTACAACAGAAACCAGACAAGTGATGGCCCCAGCAAGACAAAAGCTTATACAGAAATTTCTTGAAATTGGAGAAACAAAAGCTCAGGTTTCTGAAAGTCTTTGCAAACTCCTGGACTTAATGGGAACAGCAATAAAGTAAGTATTCAATAGCTTGAATTAATTTTTTTGTCTAAAAGAACAAATAATGAGGCTGATACATCAGTTTTCCTATAACTCTGGAAAGAACGGGCAGTGTTTGACCAAGAAGGTAAATCAAATCACTTTGCTGCTACACCCTTAGCTTCAAGGACTAGATGTCTGCAAATGGAATGTCTTTGTCTTGGAAATGACCGGAAGCACAGGAAGGGCCCATCTGTTCTCTTCCTTCCTCTGCTTCTTGCCCTTCACAGAAACTTTGGGTCAATACTCCATGAAAATCTAAAATGAAACTCCTTGAAACATCCATAGTGGTGGCCGGGGCAGACACACACACCTTGCCACTAATGAATGCCCCAAGGTGGTGGTGGTTTAGTCCTTCAGTCAGGTCGCCCACCAGGCTCCTCAGTCCATGGGATTTTCCAGGCAAGAATACTGGAGTGGGTTGCCATGCCCTCCTCCGGGGGATCGTCCCGATCCAGGTCTCCCGCATTGCAGGTGATTCTTTACTGACTAAATCACCAGGGAAGCCCATTAAGGACTAGATCTCAACTCATACTGAACTTGATCGTGCAGTAGGGCAAGCAAACACAACTCCCTTCCTAGATAATGTGTCGGACATGACTTAGCAAAGTAAACAATAACAACAAGTCTTTCACTCGAGAAGTATCGGAGCTGCGAGCAATCCACGCACAATGGGAACCCTTTTACAACAGAAGGAAGGAAAAACAGCTACTGTGGACAAAACCTTTTCCGACAGCCAGTGAAACGAGAAGGCCGTGTGTATGAGATGATGTCCTAGGAGAGGACGAGGGTGGCCCAGGGTGGCAACAGGGAAATCACAGAGTTGAGGTCACCACCAAGAGAAGAGAAAACGCAGGCCGGTGGGCAGGCAAACCCATCAACTTATCTGTATTTCCTAACAATTTACAAATTCGGTGAGCAAAAGAAACACCTAACTTCAAGATGAAATGCCAAACTGAGGGATTCCCAGGTGGCGCTAGAGGTAAAGAACCTGCCTGCCAATGCAGGAGATGCGGGAGACACGGCTCGATCCCTGGGTCGGGAAGATCCCCTGGAGGAGGACGCGGCAACCCACTCCAGTATTCTTGCCTGGAGAATCCCATGGACAGAGGAGCCTGGCGGGCTGCAGTCCATGGGGTCACACAGGGTTGGATGCGACTGAGCACACGCATGCCAGATTGGTGAATGTCATCAAACCGGAGGAGTGGCTCTAAAGGGCTGAGAAAAGGCACTGGCCCATATGACTTGAAACAGCTGATGGCAACCAAGTATAGATGACTCAGTAGATCCTTGACAGACCATCTCCCCTCCCCATCCTGCTTTTGAGAGCCACCTTGTTCACGGAACACACGACACAGTGGGGTGTTCCCTGTGCGTGCTCACTCCACCAGCCCCACCACTGGATGGTCTCGTCTCACCCCGCGCACTGAGCTAAACCCCCTCAACCCTTCTCTTTTGTCTTCTCGAATACAGAAGAGCAGAAGGTCTCTAAGATGCAATGACAACCGTACCTTACATAATCAAGTTTCCTCTGATCCCTACAACATTCTCCGGGAGTGGGGCAGGTTTTCTCATCCTCAATTTGCTGATGAGGTGACTGAAGCGGAAAAGGCAGTCACCGGCCTAAAACTGTGACACGGGGCTGACTCGGGAGCCTGGTCTCCTACCTTTCAGTACTCCTCTTGAAGAACGCAGAAAGCACTCGCAGCCACGTGGCGGCTTGAGATTCCATCAGTGGGACGCTCTACACAGCTTCTTGCCGCTGCTGCAGTCTTGGCTTCCTGCTTACCTGGCCAGGGCTACAAAGTCCCAACTAGGAGTACCTCACTCCACCCACGAAGAAATGCCATTGCCAACAATGGCATCTGAGGTATTCAGGTTAAGTTCAACATTACAGTCTTAAACCTTGCAAGATCCAATGTTCTCCTTTACCTGCAGGCTACAGAATCTCAAACTTCCCTCCAACATGTCCAAACCAGGCGACTTCTATTAACACTATGCGTTTATACCAAAAATTACATCCTAAAGAGAACCCTCTTTCTCATTTTTTTTAAAACAGAAAACCTGGATTTATGTCCACAGCTAAGATGCTTGAAGAGCTCCAGAAAGATGAAAAGGGATCCAGATTGCATCCATTAAAGACTTGGCCAAGCATCCCACCTAGGGGACTTGCTCAAAGACCCTTGTCCAGGCTCTGCTCCGGTGAACGACTCTCGTCAGATCCACTTTGTCGTTTATTTTGTTCTCTATCACTAGAGCAAAGTTTGACTTCCCCAGAAAGTATGTCATTCCGCCTAGATCACAATCAGACCTACTGGAGAACACGACAGAGTTACACCATGCCAGCTTTCAGAGAAGTGGGAAAAGGAACAGACATATGTTATGATGTTTATACACAACTGGTGTCGTGAAGGGGCTTCCCAGATGGCGCTAGTGGTAAAGAACCTGCCTGCCAATGCAGGAGACACAAGAGTCATGGGATCAGTCCTTAGGTCAGGAAGATCCCCTGGAGGAGGCCATGGCAACCCACTCCAGTACTCTTGCCTGGAGAATTCCATGGACAGAGGAGCCTGGTGGGCTACAGCCCATGGGGTCCCAAAGAGTCAGACACGACTGAAGCGACTTAGCATGCAGTGTCATGGGAGAACCCATTCTTGAGGTTTTCTGCTCATCCCCAGCAGATGTCATGACTATGTTTACTGACTTTATAAGAAAGTTCACTTTCCCTGGAATATAAAAGTACTAGAAAAACAGCAGTTGAGTACAAAAGATATAAACAGACTTGGGTCAATCAGTGCGTTCTGTGAGGAAATAACCCGAGCATTGTCACTGATCCTTCACCAACTACCACAAATCTACAGTTGGAAACAAGCACAGAAGACCCACTGAGAGCAGTGAACTATCTTTAAATTCAGAAATACCTATCCTAATAGATAAAAGGTGTTTCCTGCTAAACAACATCACTGCAATTGCAGAGCCTGTTCAACAGGTATATCAGAATTACTGATTTAACACATTTTGTTTTCTTCTGTGGAACTTCCATTTTTTTTAGAAGATGAAACATTAGAAAAGGTCAGAGAGCTCCAAGACAGAGAGCTTCACGCACAGAACCTTAGACAAGAAACCCATCTGAAATCCTAAGTTGTTTATGAGTTTAAGTTTCTAATAAACCACATTGCTCCAAATCTGAGAGATCTACTTTACTTCATGAACCTGTGAGGGGAGACTGGAATTGAGACTGGCTGGAGTGAAGGAGGCTGAAGGAATTCGGGAAACCTGGTTGCTGCTGCTAAGTCGCTTCAGTCGTGTCCGACTCTGTGCGACCCCATAGACAGCAGCCCACCAGGCTCCCCCGTCCCTGGGATTCTCCAGGCAAGAGTACTGGAGTGGGTTGCCATGTCCTTCTCCAATGCATGAAAGTGAAAAGTGAAAGTGAAATCGCTCAGTTGTGTCTGACTCTTAGCGACCCCATGGATTGCAGCCTACCAGGCTCCTCTGCCCATGGGATTTTCCAGGCAAGAGTACTGGAGTGGGGTGCCATTGCCTTCTCTGAGGAAACCTACGGAACCTAGGAAATCAAAATAGAATACCATTCCTTCTTCTGTTTTGATTCCCTCTCTTCTACCTTACCTCCAAAACAGAATAAACCTCCCCCAATAAACCTCTCCATCTATTAGACTAGAAGCTCATTGATCAGATGGCCTAGATTTTCCAAGATCATCCTGATGTCAAATATTCCATCCACCATCCTCATAAATACATGTCCCCATTTTCATTTATGAAACATTGTCACTAAGAAGTTAGAAGGTACAGGGACTTCCCTGGCGGTCCAGTGGCTAAGACTCTGGTCTCCCGATGCAGGAGGGCCTGGGTTCGATTCCCGGTCAGGAAACTAGACCCTGCACGCTGCAACTAAGATCGAAGTTCCCACGCGCCACTACAAGACTAAGACTTGGTGCAGCCAAATAAATAAATGCTGAAAAAAGAAGAAGAAAAGAATTAGAGAGTACAGGCTGGGAGGCACTTAGAAAGGGCAGCAGAGAGTCATTGTATAAAGGATGGGAGAAGGGTATGTACTCAGAAGAAAGAATAAAACCACATCAAGGTTTCCAGAGTAATTGGGAAACCCACTCCACCGAAAGGCTCACTCTGGACATGTGTGGGGATTTCATCACAGGACTTCATGTGCTTGTGGCTGAAAATCTCATGTTTCTCAAAGACAAAGATAGGAAGCTAGGAAGCAAATTCTGTGACATGGTATGCAGCCTCCTGTTACTTCTGGCTTTTATCCTTTTACAGTAAAAGTTTCACTGCCATAAGTTGGCTCTGAAAATACATGTGTGTGGAAATTCGAGGAAACTGTGTCCTTTTATATCTCTGTTACAGTACAAAGCAGGGAGAAGGAAGTCTGTCCTTTCTGTGGGTGTTAAAATTTGTGACAGTGCCAAATATTAACACATTGCTCATCTTTCTCACTAATAAACACAAGCTAAGTGACTAGCTGAAAGTCAAGAAGGGGATTAGTTCTGCAAGACATCTAGAAACATTTACGCAGAAACAGGCATATCCTGGTTCTGTGAAACAGAACAAAAAGCCCAGAAAGGTAAGATATATTACCTTGTCTTACAGGTAAGATACAAGAATTTGTTATATGATAGAGGGGAAGTTACAATACAGTGGGGAAGGGAAGATGACTTAATACGTGGTTGAAGGACTAATTGGTTGGCAATGGGAAAAGGATCACATTCAACCCTTACCTCACAGCATATACCAGGATAAATTCCAGATGGATTAGATGGCTAAATAGTACAAATCAAACCACGGGGAGAAAACTATCAAGAAGCAACAGAATCTGCCAGAGCTCTGTCAGAAGGCTGACTGTCCAAACTTCGGAGTAATTAACAAAACATACAAAATAATGATTGGAGATTTGGCTCCATAAGAAAAGGAAAACTCCTAATGTCTGCCTTCAAATTAAAAGGCAAATCAAGAGACATCCCTGGTGGTTGAGTGGTTAAGAATCGGCCTTACAATGCTGAGGACCCAGGTTCAGTCCCTAACTGGGGAACTGAGATCTCACAGCCATGGGGCAACTAAGCCCACACACCACTAGAGAATCCACACAGGAAAAGACCCAACGCAGCCGAATAAATAAATACACATTGAAAGGCAAATCGACAGGCTGAGGAAAATAGTGGCAAACCAGGGCTGGCACTGTCATTATCTAAGGAACTCAGTAAGAGCTCCCCTGTCTCCTCCTCTGAGCACTCACTTCTTTCTAGCAATCCTGTCTGAATGTTTTTCTACTCTGAAGAGATCACAGCACAATAAACAAATATCCACCAAGTTTGCAGGCTCACGGACACCCCCATATTTACTCTCAAAGGAAGGCGCCCCCTTAGAGGCCTTTCCCAGCATTGGTCCTTAACCTCTCGACCACCAGGGATGTCTCTTGATGAGTTGGTGAGTTCTTTACCAAAATTTTCTGGTAAACCACAATAGTATTCCCTTAAACTGCCAAGGGAAACTAACATTCATGAGAAACTGGGCTAAATTCTGGTACATTACTGGTGCTGCCCTCTCTACTCTGAATCCCACTCGTGGCCTCTAGATGGGATCCTGGAAAAACTGGCAGAAGCCACCCAAGGGTGGCAGTTCTCACCAGAGTCAGCTCTTCCAGATGTGCCTAGAATATCTTTTAAAAAATCTGTTTCTTTATTTGTGGCTGTGCTGGGTCTTCGTTGCTGCACGTGGGCTTTCTCTAGTCGAAGCCAGAGGGGGCTCCTCTCTAGGTGCGGTGCACGAGCTTCTCATGGCACTGGCTCTTGCTGAAGAGCCCCGGCTCTAGGGCGCATGGGCTCAGTAGTCGGGCACAGGCTTGGGTGCCCCATGGAATCTCCCCAGATCACGGAGAGAACTCGTGTCCCCTGCACTGCAGGTGGATTCTTAACCACTGGGCCACCAGGGAAGTCCAAAAATAAAATGCCTTCTGTGCCCTCTTTGGAGGTCCCTCTTGAATCCAAGCGGTTGTTCAGTACTGTCAGAAATATTTACTGTTTGTCCCGGTGAAAACTACGAAGTATCTCTGTGGTCAGAAACTGGCCACATTGCAGAGCCTGATAGAAAAACTTTTAGGCCTGCTTCCCTAAAATAAAACTATGTGCTCAGAGGGAAAGAAAAACCTTCTAAAGCCCCTGTAAAAGGATTTATAGGTGGATCGACCTATCATTTAAGTCGCAGCCCAAATCCTCAGGAATTAAAAGCAACTGTCCTTCTCTCACATATCTTTGAAAAACCAGAAATTCTGTTCCAGCAACTCTTATTTAGGTCATCTCTTTAAAATACCAACTTCAAGGAGCCGATTCTTATCAGAAGGAAAACAGAAGGGATAAAAGGTATTTTGAAACTTAGGCAACTGAAAACTCCTAAAGGTCTTCTCCATAAATATTAATAAAAAGCTTTAGCCATCTGAACAGGTCACCTTAGGTTACTGCAGCTGTTAGAAACATAATTTGGATCCAATCTCTTTTATACTACCTGATTCGTGGCTAAATCTTTCAACAACAGCTATAAGGTCTCTGTTGGCCTCTGTCTGTGTGTGTGTATGTCTGTGTCTATGTACATGTGTTGTATGGTACTATCCACCTTCAGATGGTATTGCTGAAATTAACTTGTAGAGGAGCTCTATTTAATTGGCTTGAAGAGAATAAAGCACTTGTATATATGAAGGATACCTACAACTTTCAGACATATGATAGAAACTAACTTAAATATTTTTCAGGTTTACTTGATCTGAGAAAATCTTTGGTAAATAAAGTCTAGTTTAAATTTGTTGGAAAGGTATGTCTTCAGAATTATCAGCATTAAAATAATGCCAAAGCACATTATCCTAGTTGGGTTCATTGGTTAAAAAAAGTTCATGTTATCTCTGTTATGAAATTTGTCAGCAAGAAAAATAGCTTGGGATGATGGCTGATTTTGTCAAAACATCTTATGAAAGTTTTGTGTTTAGTCTAAACATACTTATTGAGAACAAGAGAAATAAATAAGACACTGCAGAATAAAATTTTTATGTGAACTTTTGAAATAATTTCCCCAAATCTTTTTGGTAACCTGAAACCTTAAAGTTTTGCCAAGTTAAATTAAATGGTGGATAGTTATCAAATATCTAAATCATTTCCAAATAAGACAAAATAATCCCCATTTGGGGATTTCCTCTACAAAGGAACTAAAGATATTTGGGTTTATTAGTAAACATGTTTTGTGCCACACTGAAAAATTTACTATGAGAACACATTTCTACAAATTATAGAAAGCATTTATACACAGAAACATACACAGAGTATTTACAAATTCACCAGGCCACAAAATGCTAATATGAAAGGTTCCCAATTGTTTATCACTTTATTTTCACTAAAAATTAAGGTTTTTAGCAGCCATGAAGTTAAAAGATGCTTGCTCCTTGGAAAGAAAGCTATGACAAACCTAGACAGCATATTAAAAAGTTGGGACATTACTTTGCCGACAAAGGTCCATATAGCCAAAGTTATGGTTTTTCCAGTAGTTATATACAGGTGAGAACTGGACCACAAAGAAGGCTAAGAGATGAAAAATTTTTGAACTGTGGTGCTGGAGAAGACTCTGCGAGTCCCTTGGACTGCAAGGAGATCAAACCAGTCAATCCTAATGGAAATCAACCCTGAATATTCACTGGAAGGACTTATGCTGAAGCTGAAGTTCCAATACTTTGGCCACCTAATGTGAAGAGTTGACTCATTAGAAAAGACCCTGATACTGGGAAAGACTGAGGGCAGAAGGAAAGGCGGGTGACAGAGGATGAGACGGTTGGATGGCATCACTGACTCAATGGACATGAGTTTGAACAAACTCTGGGAGATGGTGAAGGACAGGGAAGCCTGGCATGAGGCAGTTCATGGGGTCGCAAAGAGCTGGACACAACTTATCGACTGAACAACAAAGAAAATCATTGCCTGACAGGCTCAGGAACCCCAGGATATTGAAAAGAGAGGAATTCACTCAAACTACAGGTATTATAGATAAATGCTCACTCCTTCAGTGGAGTCCTTCTTTGACTTACTTGATTTTGATTGGTTTGTATAATGGGGACCTTGGCTCCAAAATGCACTCCAAACAGGAAATTTTCCTGTTTGTAATCATCATAGTAGTCTCCCTGTCATGCTGTATTGTCTCAAAAGGATTAAATGTATGTTCATAGCCACTAACCACCAAGCAAATGATCTCCCTAAGACTGGAAGGCCAGAAAAGGAATGAAGAAAATGACCAACCGAAAAACTGTGAGCCTGAAGTTACAACCTGTAAATACCACATGGAGAATCAACAGAAACTGAGAACTTGAGAACAGTAGCTGAGAGTGGCACTAACACCTTAAATTTTTACACATTTCCCAGTGACAAATGGGCTTCCCTGGTGGCTCAGACAGTAAAGAATCTGCCTGCAATGCAGGACACCTAGGCTTGATCTCCCTGGTCCGGAAAGACCTCCTGGAGAAGGGAATGGCCACCAACTCCAGCATCTTGCCTGGAGAATTCCATGCACAGAGGAGTCTGGTGGGCTACAGTCTATGGGGTCACAAACAGTCAGACAGGACTGAGTGACTTTCAAGGTCTGATCAAAAGGGGGAACTGTTCAAAAAAAGACAACAGGCCCAAATGGAGTCACTTGTGCTAAGCCTACCATGCCAAATGGAGACTTAATACCTAACCTGATTGCAGTTTCAGCCTCTCGCAGGAATATGATCTTAACCAGACAGTCTGGAATTCCCGGGTCAGCACTAGGGATGTAAATGCCTCATAGCCCCCTACAGTTAGCCCCCCACAGGGAAGTGATGTTGCCTGAAAATGACCCACTCTTTGCTAGTTCCTCTCTCCTTCCCTTCTGTCCATAAAAGCCTTTCATTTTATGCAGCTCCAGGGAACTCTTTCCTATTTGCTCCATAGGATGCTGCTTGATTCTTGGCTCATAGAATAAAGCCAATTTGATCTTTCAATTGACTTGCTTGAATTGTTTTCTAACACTCCCGTTAGGATGGTTTCTTCCAGGAAACCATGTTGCTGAGGCAGATGGCACTATTGGGAGCCTTTCTTCCCATCTGGGAAAAAAAGTGGGAAACGTGGTGGGGCTCTGCGGAGGAAGGTGGAAACAGAGCAGGCTGCCAAAGCCCCATTTTGTGAAGCAGGAAGCTTAGGAATTTGGGAGGCGGGGGTGGGGGGTGCTCTTTTGAAGAAAATTACCAAAGGACTTTACAAACAGAATGCCAGAGCCCCTCTGGAGACCAAGGAGGGGCCGCATAACTGAGGAGTCTTGAAGTTCAAGCTTCATTAGCCTCATGGTAAATTCAAACTGGTAGGTGGAAATATTGATACATTGAGGGAAAGGAAGGTTGGATACTGGACAAGGATATTATCTTGTTCGGGGGGATTTCCTTGAAAATAATGTTTTTTATAAATCCGGAAATACTATATAATAAATATGAGAATCTTATCCCAATTCAAAGACTAAACTAATAACTGGCTTCCTGGTGGCTCAGTGGTAAAGAATCCGCCTGCAGTGTAGGAGCCACAGGAGATGCGGATTCAATCCCTGGGTCAGGAAGATTCCCCTCGAGAAGGAAATGGCGACCCACTCCTGTATTCTTGCCTGGAGAGTTCCATGGACAGAGGAGCCTGGCAGGTTAAGTCCATGGGGTCTCAAAGAGTCGGATATGACTGAGTGACTCAACAACAACAACAAAATAACTGGCCGATACTCTATAAATGAATTAATCACTGTTAGCCTTTGTTTGTAACACTAACTGGTGTTAGCGATGATTTTCAGCATGTGCGTGCTCAGTCGCTCAGTCACGTTGGACTCTTTGCGACCCCATGGACTGTAACCTGCCAGGCTCCTCTATCCATAGAATTCTCCAGGCAAGAGATTATCCTCCATCTGTGGGATCCTCCAGGCAGGAATACTGGAGTGGGTTGCCATTTACTCCTCCAGGGGATCTTCCTGACCTAGGGATAGTACCGGTGTCTCCAGCATCTCCTGCATTGATTGGCAGGCGTAGTCTTTTACCACTGAGCCGCCTGGGAAGCCTGACGATTTTCAGCACTCACCCAACAAAGGATTTCCTTAGTATTTTCTTCTTCTTTTTTTTAATTTTAACTTTTTGACTAAGCCATGTGGCATATGGGATCTTAACTCCCTGATTAGGGATCAAACTCTCACCCCCTGCATTGGAAGCACAGAGACTCAACCATTGTACCGCCAGGGCAGTCCCTAGAAACTATTTTCATATGGACTCATAATTAGTAAAAAAAATATATATATATATATATATTTTACATATATATATCATGCTCCATGGCTTACAGGATCTTAGTTCCCTGACCAGGGACTGAACCGGGGCCCTCAGCAGTGAAAGTGCAGAGTCATAACCACTGGACTTCCAGGGAACTCCCATGATATCTTGTTAAAATTATCTTACAAAACTAGTGTAAGCAAGGTTACCCTTACTGCTCCTTTTGGCACCTCACCACATATGATACAGTAAGATCATATGTATTTTCTATTTCCTTTGGTCAAGGCACAGCTGGCTGCTGAGTAGAATGTATTTGTTCTCAGTTGTTTCCTGAACTAACAAGTCACTGACTCCCAGACTAGGCATGCACACCAGATCTCGAAGAACCACAGGAAGTCTTAGCTGGAAAGGCCCTTTGCCAAAGATCACTGGGCCCAGTATCCTGGTTTTCAGACAGGCAGGTGAGTCCTTGGTGTTAAGGAGTACGTCTGAGGAGTACCGGGCACCAAAGTCTGCATGGCTGGGACTCAGACCTCTTGGGGGGGGACATCTGAATTCTAAGCTTTCTCCCCAACCCTGAAGGATATTATAGGGAAGCAAAATTCACTACCCTAAAATGTCTCTTTGGCGTGTGGATTACTTTAAGGTGAAAACAATCCAGGCCCCAAAACTCAGGAAGAAATTCTGACCTTCCCCCAGCTGATTAAAACCATTCAGATAGGGAGTTCCCTGGAGGCCCAGTAGTAAAGAATCTGCCGGCCAATGAAGAGGACACAGGTTTGATCCCTGGTCGAGAAAGATGCCACAGGCCGGGAGCAACTAAGCCCGTTCACCACAACTACTGAGCCAGCACTCTGAAGATCCAGAGCCATAACTACTGAGCCTGCGCTCCCCAGAGCCCATGCTTCACAACAAGAGAAGCCTGTGCATCGCAACTAGAGAGCGGCCCCCGCTTGCTTCGACTAGAGAAAGCTGCAAGCAGCAGGGAAGACCCAGTGCAGCCAAAAATAAACAAATAAAATTATTTTAAAAAAAAATCAAATAGAGGTCCTCTTCCCAGGATAGAGCTGTCACCAGGGTCATCTGCAGAGTGGGCTCAGTGTGGAACGGACAGGCCATAAGACCAGGGTCCTCTCTGGGTCCCAGTGTCTCCACAGGCCCAGCACACAGTTGCTTACCAAACATTTGCTTTTCCACCTTGATGTGAATTTCCTTCCTGATGTGAATTTCCTTCCATCCTTCTAAAGTCCCAAAACATTACTTCCAACATCCTCTCTCATCTTCAGCTGAAGGTGGTATATAAGGTGAGGGTTTCTGCCACTTTGGTGAGTGACTCAGTTTTCCTGGGTCTCTTCCATGGACATATATTATTGAACTTTTGTTTGATTTTCTCCCGTTCATCAGTCTTGCTGGTGGTTTAGTCACCCGGTCGTGTCTGACTCTTTGAGACCCCATGGACTGTAGCCCGCCAGACTCCTCTGTCCATGGGATTTTCCAGGCAGGAATACTGAAGTGGATTGCCATTTCCTTCTCCAGGGGATCTTCCCCACCCAGGGATTGAACCTGGGCCTCCTGTATTGCAGGCAGATTCTTTACCAACAGAGCTACCAGGGAAGCCCTTATGTCCATTTAATTCCTAGACTAGCTAGAAGAACCCTGAAGGGCAGAGGAAAATATCCTCCTCCCCAACAATGTACACAGATGACCTGAGCAACAGAGATACAACATCTCCCTAAATTCACCTTGTTTGAGAAGGCAACATGAACTGTTTAATAAAGAAAAGGAAGGGACTTCCCTAGTGGGCCAGTGGCTAAGAACCTTCCTTCCAATGCAGGGGATGTGGGTTGGATCCCTGGCTGCGGAACTAAGATCCTGTATGTTGTGGAGCAACTACTGAGCCCGTGCCACAGCGAGAGAGCCCACTCACCGCAACTAAGACCTGATGCAGCCGGAGAAATAATTTTTTTTTTTTTTAAGTACACTTAAAAAAAAAAAGGAAGAAGGAACTTCTCCGGTTGTCCAGTGGCTGGGACTCCACACTCTCAGTGCATGGGGCCTGGGTTTGATCCCTGATCAGGAAACTAGATCACACACGACACATCTAAGATGGAAGATCTTGTGTGCCACAACTAAGATGAGGCATGGCCAAATAAATATTGAAAAAAAAAAACCCAAAAACCCAAACACTGTCAAGGCTGGGCAGAATCTCTGGAGGTGGTCTCAGGACATGAGTCCACCTCCTCCCTGCAACTGCCAGCTTTTCTGATCAAAGCACCTTTCCTTTCTATTGACACTTGCCTCCTGAATTATTGGCTTGTGAGTGGCGTGTAGCCGAACCTGAGTTCTGTAAGAATTCCTTCATTCAGTTATGCCACACACTTTACAAATGCCCAGGCAGACCCAATTCTTGCCCTCACGGAATCTGCACAGTGGTGCGTTCGGTAAGCAAAGAAAGTAACTTATTAGTTGTCATGGGTGATGTATAAGGAAAGTGCAGGACCTCCCAGAGAGGCCCAGGAGGCTGAGGAGGGGGGACGAGTGGGGATGAATCAGGGAGCCGGGGAGGCTGCTCTGAGGACCAGCTGAGGGAGGAGCCTGAGGGCTGTGTGGCCAGCAGCCCCGGCTCGGCAGCAAGCGGGACTTAAGCCAAGTGACTGGGGGGAAGATCCTCGAACATCAAGGAGCACAGTCTTTGAAACGGTGGATTCCAGATGGCACAGAAAAATACAAGGAAGAAAGGAAAACTCACCCAGAGTTCTGTTTCTGGCTGAACAGCCAACTGTTAAAATGATGGTGAGCAACACCCCCGTTTTTATCTTTTTCTTAAAGCAACTTTTATACTTGGAATGAAATTATTCCTATTTTCCCACTTACTGTCTTTCCCAACCAGAAGTGTGTTCTGTGAACACAAAGCATCTTGTCTACTTTGTTTTATTTGCTCTGTAATATGTGGCGACTGGATGAACAGACAGAAACCTCCCAAATCACACTTGTTTCCTACAGGCAAGCATGTACTATGAGCATGGATGGACAGATAAGCAGACAAGACAGATGAGCAGTAAACAGACAACAGACAGACAGATGGGTACTTTTAAACAAACGAAATTTAAATATACATATTGAGGGGATATATTTATATGTATGGGCTTCCCCTGTGGCTCAGCAGTAAAGAAACCTCCTGCAATGCAGGAGACACAGGAGACTCAGGTTCGATCCCTGGGTCGGGAAGATCCCCTGGAACAGGGCATAGCAACCCACTTCAGTATTCTTGTCTAGGAAATCCCATAGACAGAGGAGGAGCCTGGCAGGCTACAGTCCATGGGGTCACAAAGAGTTGGACACGATTGAAGTGACTGAGCACACACTTGTATACTTACAGCTGATTCACATTGTTGTACAATAGAAACTAACACGACACTGCAAAGCAATTATCCTCCAATTAAGAAATGTGTTTGTGTTTAGTCGCTCAGTCGTGTCCGACTCTGTGACCCCATGGACTGTAGCCCACCAGACTCCCCTGTCCATGGGATTCTCCAGGCAAGAATACTGGAGTGGGCTGCCATGCCCTCTTCCGGGGGATGTTTCTGATGCAGAGACTGAACCTGCACCTCTTACATCTCCTAAGATAAACCATAATGGAAAAAAATATTTTTTAAATGTATTAAAAAATAAATGTACTGTTCTGTTAGAGGTAAGGGCTTATTCCCAGCATCTTCTGTTTTCATCACAAGCTCTGCTCCCAAAGGGAGGAAGTGGAATTCAGGCAGTGGGGCCAAGACCCTTCCTGACCCAGCAGAGCCCACGCTCTCATCTCCTCTCATCCGCATAACAAGCCTTGGTGTGTCTATGTGATTTACAAAACTTGCTCCCTGTGGAGGGATGTTTAGGCGGTTCACTGTTCCTCCTTACAAAGGAAACTGGGATGAATAACACATCTTCTCCCGTGTACAGGATTACTTCCTAGAGTTAAAACTCCAGATCGCATTTTGTACCTGGAGACACAGAGCCCGACTGCCCACCAGCAAGGCTGTACTGATTCACAGTTTTAAACAGCAGAGTAGGGAACAGCCCTTTCCCTAAATCCTCACCCAGGCCACGTCAGTCCATCTTCTAAAACCCTGGCAACTGGGGAGGAAGGCGATGCTTTATCTGAACACATTTGATTACCCGTGACGTCTGAACATCTTGTCCTGTATTTACTGAAATGCTGGCAGACTTTCTTCCTTTTCTTCATTTGTTTTTTTTTGGTAAGTGGAGTGTTTCAATCCTTTGCCTGAAGTTAGTAAAATGAAGGGGGGAGGGGTCCCTGACCAGGCAGCATCATCACCTGGGAATTAGAAATGCAAATTCCCATGCCCCACGCTGGACTTGTCGAATCAGAAACTCTGGTCCTGGGTCATCCAGTGGACGACCATTCTGGATGGACACTGAAATGCCTTCAATCGTTGGGATTTCAGTCACACTAGACTCTCATTCTTTGTACAGGAAACATGTCCCTAACTTCTAAACTGGAGACACAAACCTTTTTGATCAACAGCATACTCAACATTTCCTCCTTAAATCAGTATTTAAGGACCTTTAGTCCAGAAGATTCTGTAGATAATTAATTAAGACCCTGGTGGCTCAGCGGTAGCGACCCATCCCTGGGTCGGGAAGATCCCCTAGAGAAGGAAATGGCAACCCACTCCAGTATTCTTGCCTGGAGAATTCCATGGACAGGGAGTCTGATGGGCTACAGCCCATGGGGTCGCAAAAAGCTCGACTCGACTTAGCAACTAAATCACCACCACCATATAGCACAGGGAACTCTCTTCAATACTCTATACAGGGTTGAAATCTAAAACAGAGTGGATATATGTATATCCAAGTCTGATTCACTTGGCTGTACATTTGAAACTAACACAACACTGTAAATCAACCACACTCCAATAAAAACTTTTTAAAAAAGAGAGAGACTGTGAATTAACACCACAAAACTCACCTAACTCACAACAGCCAAGTCAATGCTGAGAAGGGACTCCCTGTTCTCATCTGCCCAGCATGGGTCCCCTTTTTTGAGCCACAATCTATATTGTCTCTGACCCTCCACTCTCAGGACCTGTGGTCTGGCTCTAGTACAGGGCTGGGAAAGTGACTCAGGCCTGACTCAATACCACCTCCTCCCACTCTCCCCAGTCCTCCCACCCCGACAGCTCAGCTCCCCCAAGGGCCCGGGACCCGAGCCCGTCGAAGGTTTATGTGTCCTGGGCAACCTCTCTCAACTCTTCCATCACTACCCCTCCTACTTCCTACAGCAAATCCAGGCCCTTCTGCAGGATTCCCAAGGGAGAGAGGGTGTGCTGACCACTGCCCAGAGGGGCCGCTTGCATCCCCGGGGGACAGGGGATGTTGTTGAGCTCATTTCAGCCGTATTTCGGGACCGGACATGCAGAAACGTGACTCTGTGCTGGGATCAGCCACCAGGATGGGCATTTCCATTAGTCACCAGCCTCCTGGGTCCATAATCCCTCTATTTGAGACACTCCATAAGCCTTCAGCAGCGACAGCTGGCAGACACATTTCCCAGCCTGGCGGGTGCCGAGGTGGATACGTGGAGACCCCGTGGCAACATTCCTCAGCCTCACTCTAGGGCTCCCGGTACGTCTGTCGGGGAAAGCTCAGTCTCGGACGTTCCCAGAACTGCCCCCCTCGCCAACACCATCAAGGGCCAAATGCACAGAACTTCCCCAGCTCAAAGACATCACCTGCCCTGTGCTGGGACCTTTACTTTTTCCCTTTGGATGCTGATTGCTGTTGTTGTTGTTGTTCTCAAATAAGATATTCAGGATGGTTTTATCTCTGCGTCCACACTTTGATGAAACTGACTTGCTCAAGAACGTCTGTGGAGCAGACCCAGGGCCCCGCTGGTACTCTCGGAACTCCAGACACATAAAGCAGACACGTAACAGACCACACAGCGCGAGGAACTGATGTGTTGCACACACTCGAGTGATGCAAGTGCAGGAGAGCTCCAGGCTGACCAAAAAAGGAAGTGACATGATTCACCTTCCATAGACGGCTTTCGGCCGCATGAGGGACGATGTGTGCGGATAGGCAGTGAGGAGGGGCCCCGGGCCGGGGACACGCGGGCCCCGGGAGAGAGTTTCAGGCTGGTGAACAAGGACGTGTCAGAAACCCCCCTCCGCGCTTTGTAAAGAAAGGAGATCTCAGGATTTGATGGGTCAGTGGGGTGTTCACGCTCCGCACCAGACTCACCACGGACCGTCAGCCCAGCGGGGAAGCCGCGCCTCCTGACATCTGTGTGTGAAAGGGTCACTGCTTCGTGACAAAGAACTCGCCAGCAAGTCTGGGCCGGCACCACTGGGACTCCACACACACACACACACACACACACACACACAATCACAAACACACCCCACACACACATATCTGTACACACCCACACACAAGCACACACCTACACACAATCACACACACCCCACACACACAGACACACACCTTCACAACACACACCGCACATATACATACACGCCCACTCACCCTCACAACATCCCACATAAACTCACACACACCACACATAAATACACAGTCAAACGCACACCCCACACACATATACATACATACCTCTCACATATAATCATACACACACACACCACACATACACATACATTCACCTCCTACACAGTCACACACACATCCCCATATACATATCCCCCATTTACAATCTCACACGCACACACACACAGACGCACACACACACCTTCACAACACACACATACACCTCACATATATATATTCACCCACACGGTCACACACACACACCACACATATATGTACACACCCACACACCCTCACAACATCCCACATAAACTCACACATACCACACATACACACTCACACAGTCACACACACCCCACACATTTATATACACACACTTCCCACACATAGTCACACACACACACACACTACACATACACTCACCTCCTACACACTACAGTCACACACACATCCCACATATACGCACACACCTACACACAAACACACACCGCCACACAGACACGCACACACACCTTCACAACACACACACACACCTCACGTATATATATTCACCCACACATAGTCACACACGCACACCCCACTCAAGCATTTCAGTCCCAAACACAAAACCATCCCCAGTCGCACTGACCATCCAAACAGGGGTATGGAATCAACCAAACAAAACAGACAATTGTCATGGATTAAAAACAACTTTTCCTTAAAAGAAAAAGACCTTGAACTGGGCAAAGATTGCTGAATGGGAAACACAAGACGAATTTGAAAGTGTAAGGCAAAAAAAAGTGAGAAAAAGGCACGTTGGAAGAGCCAGTCAAGTCCTAGAACTGTCTGGGCTTTGGTCTCTGAAGAGTAGTCCTTGAAGCTGGAATGACCCGGGCTGTCATTGTTGAATGCTGAAGGGGACACCGTGACCTGTGAGGTGGGCGGGTCTCCCCCTTTCTGAGGATGAAACCGTACTCCACAGTAGCCACCAGGGGGCGTCAGAAAACTCTGTTACACATTCAATCAGCAAATTTTTTTGAAGGGCATTTCTTTCAGCTTTGTTTTTCTATCCATCAAAAGGTCACAGTGAGCCCCGTCTGAGTCCAACCCTGGGTGTTTATACTGCAGTTCAACCAGTGGACAATGGGAAAGAGGGGGAAGACTTCCACAAAAAATATGCTCTGAACCACGCAGTTTGGAGGAGTGATGAGAAATAACACACTCCGGAGAGGTGGATCCCAGCCAGCAGGAGGAAATGGAAATATCAAAACCCTCAGGTTCATCCTCCCCTGCTCCCTAGTCTGTTTCCTTTTCCCCTACATATACATGTAAGCTAGCATCCTTAAGACTCTCTGGTTTTTATCCCACCAGGCCAAGGAGCCGGCTAAAGACGGCCTGGTCACCTCTGGCCAACCAAGGCCAGACGCTAAGCACATGGTGGCTGGTGCCCCCTGGTGGGAGAACTAGAGAACAGCACCCTTTACCGGGCTAGAGGCCGGTGGACAACAGGTGAAGTCCATTGAGGACCTCTGTCTCCTCCTCCCCGCCAGCCACTCCTGAAATGCGGACGCATCTCTCAGTTCTAATCCTGTCCTCAATAGAACCTGCCAAGCCCCAGGTATCACCTGTAAAGGTGGCCCATGTTATTCACAACTTGTTTCCCCAAATATCCATCAGCAGACATTTCACAGGAATCCCGTGGTGGAACCAGAGAATCACGGATCAAAAGAGGCAAAGGAGGCAACTGGGGAAGAGACTGAGACAAGACACCACTGGACTCAGAAATGCCAGGAAGGTGATATCCAGCGGGAAAAACATCAGTCCTCTTCCCACCATTATGTCCGGCCCAAGCCTTCCGAGTTTTGTTTCCTCAACCCCCTACTTAAGAACAGTTTTGAGGTTGCCATGGAAACATAACATTTTGCAGTTGTTAGGCAAGAAGACTCACAGATGAAAATAATTCAGCAAAGAAACCCCAGAGAGGCGTTCTAGCCGCCCTGTGTAAATGCAACACAGTGTTTGGGTATTTGTCTACAGAATGGGCTGTATTTTTCAAACATTTACTTTTCTCAAATATTTACTTTCCTGAAATTGTGTTATCAGTAGGGAGAGACCCATAAAGACTTATTTTCTAGCATATAAACAGAAGCCTGAGCTGGTTAATAATTTGCTCCACGGTAGACCCACTCCGGAAACGACCAGTAATCGTTTCCTTTCAGCCAGGTTCACTTGAATTCTGCCAGCTCTGCAGCCTTAGTTTCTGAACTTTTCCAAGCCTCAGTTTACTCATCCGTAAAATGGAGGTAACAGGTCTACTTCACAGGGTCCCTGAAAGGATGAAACGAGCTAATGCCTAGGCCTCAGGATCTCTGACTCTCGTAACTTTTCTGTACTGTTTGTTGTTGTTGTTTGGTCGCTCAGTTGTGTCTGACTCTTTTGCAACCCCATGGACTGTAGCCTGCCAGGCTCCTCTGCCCATGGGATTTCTCGGGCAAGAATACTGGGGTGTGTTGCCAGCCAGCCACTCCTCCTCCAGGGGATCTTCCTGACCCAGGAATCAAACTCACATCCCCTGCACTGGCAGGCAGATTCTTCACTACTGAGTCACCAGGGGAGCCTCTTCTGTACCGTGTGGATGTGTATTTTTGTTTGAAAAAAGTCTATAAAAGTTTTATGTTATCACGGGATCTCTGACTCAATGAGTTTTCAGAGGTATTGCTCTAAAGTGAAGCGTCTTTGTCAGGTTCCTGAGAGGTCTCATCCTCACCAGTGACTTCTCAAGCTATCAGACTTTCACGGGGACATGCAGTACAAGACAGATGTACGGGTTATATTAGAAAGAGAACTATCTTGCCTTCAGAAAATAGATACGATTCTAACCCCTAAATATAAGTAAGCCAAATATTTCTTTTTTAAAGCCAAATATTTATTTTGCCTAAAATTGCTATTAATAACATTCGCAGCAGACAGACCATCAGATTGGCTAAAGGTGAAACTGTACCAGGCACAGCAAAAAAAAAGTAAAATAAAGATACCCAAAGTATCCTTAACAGTAAGAATCCAGAGAAGGAAGAAATGTCAAAGTGAAGGATTCTCGCATTTTCCAAGGTTCCCAAGTCTCCAGAGGTAGAAGACGTGGATGATCAGGAGGAGGGGAGGAGAGTGGGTTATCATTTGTCATTCTTGATATAAATCTGCTAGGATTTATATCATGTTACTGCAGAAACTAAAGTCTAGACCGTACATGAAAAATGTGAGCCTGCCAAGCATGCGGGTGACCTGAGAGTATTTGAGGGTACCACTGCTTCTGCACAGGATGCTAAGCTGTTTGAAATGAAACCTTCAGACGTACTGCAGAGTGACCCAGGGCGGTGTAAGACCTACAAGAAAAGTTATTAATGTCCTTTCGCCCCAAACTCCTTTCACAAGTTACCTCCCTTTGTCCTAATTTCTGGCAAATGTCCTGCCCCTAACACTATTGATGAATATTCAGATTTTATACATTTAGAAATGCTTTCCTCGGCCCTTGTAAATTTCCACGTAAATAGTAAATAACACTCACAGTGCCTGAACATAAGAAAGTGGTCAACTCAAATTTGTTGAATGAGTGAGAATAGAGAAAAAGCCATCAAGGGTTAAACAGAAGGAAAGATTTTTTAAATGGTGTTACGGCACAAGGAATTCCCTGGTGGTCCAGTGGCTAGGACTGGGTGCTCTCACTGCTATGGGCCTGGGTTCAAGTCCTGGTTGGGGAACTAAGATCCCACAAGCAGCACCACATAGCCGAAAAAAAAAAGGTATTACAAATCGGTAGGGAGAAAAAGGATTATTTAAAAATACTAGTACTGGAGTAACTGGTTATCTATTCTGAAAAAATACATATTAGAGCCTTATCTTACACTAGTAATTCTAGAAATTTCAGATGGAGTAATTGGTTTCTTATAAAGAGAGGGACTTCATGAAACAACTAGAAGAAAAGAGGTATCTCATTTGACAGGGAAGAGCTTACTATAAGCACAAAACAGAGGGGGGAAAACCCAAAAGCAAAGCGTGATAGGTTGTTTTATATTAAAAAGTAATGTGACTACTAAATGTAATATGCTCTGGAACAGAAAAAAAATCAGGTTAAAAACTAAGGAAATCTAAATAAAATATGGACTTAAGTTAATAACAGTATATCAGTGATGGTTTCAATAACTATAACAAAAGCACCATAGTAATATCAGACGTTAATAATAAGGAAAACTGCTTCTGGAATCTATGGGGACTCTTGGCACTTCTGCTGAAATTTTCTGAAAATCCAAAATTGTTCTGAAATAAAAAGCTAATGAACAAAATACCTCCCCTTCAAAACAAAACAAAAACGGAGGACAATGGTTAACAGGTTTGTTTAAGACAATGGCCAGGGATGTAGGTCTCTGGATTCAGGCTGAGATTCAGCCTTGAATCTCAATTCTGTCACTCCAGCTGTGACACCCCAGACAAGTTAATTAACCTCTCTGTATCTGTTTCCTTGGGCTTCCCAGGTGGCACTAATGGTAAAGAACCCTCCTACCAATGCAAGAGACATAAGAGACGAGAGTTTGGTCCCTGGCACTGGGTTATTTGGGGCTTCCTTGATATCTCAGTAAAGAATCCGCCTGCAACGCGGGAGACCTGAGTTTGATCCCTGGGTTGGGAAGATCCTCTGAAGAAAGGAAAGGCTCCCCACTCCAGTATTCTGGCCTGGAGAATTCCATGGACTGTATAGGCCATGGGGTCGTAAAGAGTCGGACACGACTGAGTGACACTTTCACCAGGTTATTTTAAGAGGTTTGACAGAAAACAACACAATTCTGTAAATCAATTATCCTTCAATTAAACAGTAATTTTAAAAAATCATATTAGTGAATGCACATGCGAGACTAACATTTTCCAAGAACATAATAAGTGCTCAGCAAATGTTAGCTGGCTTCATAGTATAAAGAATTCTCACCAAAAAATGTAGAAAAATTAGTGTGTGCATGCATACTAAGTCACTCCAGTCATGTCCGACTCTGTATGACGCTATGGACTATAGCCCTCCAGGCTCCACTGTCTGTGGGATTCTCCAGGCGAGCATACTGGAGTGGGTTTGCCGTGCCCTCCTCCAGGGGATCTTCCCAACCCAGGGATTAAACCCAGGTCTCCTCCTGCATTGCATGCAGATTCTTTACCATCTGAGCCACCAGGGAAGCCCTGAAAAATCAGTACCTTGGTACAAAACTGGCAAAGAGAAATTAAGATATTAAGAAACTACAAATGGCTGATAAGGAACTACTGGTGGTCCAGTGGTTAAGAGTTTTCCTTCCAATGCAAGGGATGAGGGTTCAACTCCTGGCCAGGGAACTCAGATGCCACGTGTCTCTGGGCAACTGAGCCCGCGCTCCACAACTACTGAGTCCATGAGTTCTGGAGCTTGTGCTCCAGAACAAAAGAAGCCCACACGCCTCAACTGCACAGAAGGCCCTAAGCCTTTAAACTAGAGAAAGCCTGTGTGCTGCAGTGAAGACTCAGGGCAGCCAAAAAAAAGGCTAATAAACATACAGGGGGGAGTTCACCCTCACTGATAAGGAATTTAAAAAGTCAAACCAAGATTATAATTTTTTCCTCTTACCAAACTGGCAAAGATTGAAAATGAGAGTGCCTAGCACAGGAAAGGATACTATTACACTGCTAAAGTGGCAGTGGAAGAAAAGCTATGAGCAACCTGGACAGCATATTAAAAAGCAGAGACATTACTTTGCCAACAAAGGTCCATCTAGTCAAAGCTATGGTTTTTCCGGTAGTCATGTATGGATGCGAGAGTTGGGCTATATAAGAAAGCTGAGCGCCGAAGAATTGATGCATTTGAACTGTGGTGTTGGAGAAGACGCTTGAGAGTCCCTTGGACTGCAAGGAGATCTAACTAGTCCATCCTAAAGGAAATCAGTCCTGAATATTCAGTGGAAGGACTGATGCTGAAGCTGAAACTCCACTCTTTGGCCACCTGATGCAAAGAACTGACTCATTGAAAAAGACCCTGATGCTGGGAAAGATGGAAGGCGGGAGAAGAAGGGGACAACAGAGGATGAGATGGTTGTATGGCATCACCAACTCAGTTGACATGAGTTTGAGTAAACTCCAGGAGTTGTTGATAGACAGGGAGGTGTGGTGTGCTGCAGCCCATGGGGTCACAAAGAGTCAGACACGACTGAGCGACTGAATTGAGCTAAAAGAGGCAGTGTGGGCGTGGGGGGTATAATTTGGGATGACTTTGGGGGGAATAATTTGACAATATACATTAATACATAACAAAATATAGCCTTTAGAATATTTGCATTTTTCACTCTATAATTAAACTTCTAGGAATGTGTTCTAAATTATTGATCAGAGATGCACGAATAATTATAAGAATATTTATTAACTGTGTTAACTTAGATGAGCAAAAATGGCAAGCCTCACGCATAACTGGCAGGAATGTAAAATGGTAAAGTCCTTTGGAAAACAGTTTGCTGGTTCCTCCAAAAGTTAAACATAGAGTTACTACGTGTGTGCGTGCTCAACCGTGTCCGACTCTTTGCAACCCATGGACTGTAGCCCACCAGACCCCTCTGTCCACGGGACTCTCCAGGCAAGGGTACTGGAGTGGGTTGCCATTTCCTACTCCAGGGGATCTTTCTGACCCAGGTATCAAACCCGTGTCTCTTGTGTCTCCTGCGTTCACCAGCAGATTCTTCACCACTGCACCAGCTGGGAAGCCCCAGAGTTATCAGGTGACCCAGCAATGCTGCTGCTGCTGCTGCTGCTGCTAAGTCGCTTCAGTCGTGTCCGACTCCGTGTGACCCCATAGACGGCCGCCCACCAGGCTCCCCCGTCCCTGGGATTCTCCAGGCAAGAACACTGGAGTGGGCTGCCATTTCCTTCTCCAATGCATGAAACTGAAAAGTGAAAGTGAAGTCGCCCAGTCGAGTCCGACTCTTAGCGACCCCATGGACTGCAGCCTACCAGGCTCCTCGGTCCATGGGATTTTCCAGGCAAGAGCACTAGAGTGGGGTGCCATTGCCTACTCTTCAGCAAATACCCACAAAGAACTGAAATCAGGTACTCAGTCAGATACTTGCAGATCAGTGTGCGTATCAGCACCATTTACAACTGGCTAAAGGTGGAGGCAACCCAAGTGTCCATCAAGAGATGAATAGATAAACAGAATGTGGTCTCTACATACACAGGAATATTATTAAGCCAGTCAAAGGAATGAAACTCCTTAACATGCTACAACATGAGTGAACCTTCAGGACATGATTCTAAGTTAACTAAGCAAGCCATAAAAGGACAAATATTCTATGATTCCACTTATATGAAGAATGTAAATAGAGACATTAAGTAGAATAGAGGTCACCGGCGGCTGGGGGACGGAAGTAAGGGGAGCGATTACTTACTGGATGCAGAGCTTCTCTTTGGGATGATGAAAAAGTGTAAACAGATACTTGTGACGGTGACACAACATGGTCAGTGGACTTAATTGAACACAAAAATGATTAAAATTGTGAATTTTACCTTACATATACTTTACAATAAAAAACTGCAAAAAAAAAAAAAAGCATACTATAGGACTCAGAGCGAGTTTCAGAACATGGACCTCCATGGCACGTTCCAAGGCCATTCGGCATGCTACCGATTCATCTCCTGACCTGGAGTTAACAAATTCACACAGCCTGCAGCCCACTCTGGCTACCAGCCAACAAAGATATTAAATAACCCGCTTCGATAGCCCAGGACACCAGCAGCTGTGCCCACCCGCCCCCCCACCTCTTGATTTTTGACACGAAATATGCACCAGCCGGGAGAAGTTGTGGGGTGGAGGTAAGGGTGGGGAAGCGCTGACGCTAAAAGAAGCAATTGAGCAAAACGCTAACCTCCTTGGAGTCTCAATCCTTGAGACAGTATCTCTCTTACCTTTTAATGATTTGCAAAAAGGGATTTTTCTTCCCTTAGTAACTCTTGTTTAGTATATCAGCTGCCCTCACCATCTAGAAGTTGTGCTATCTGAACTCAACATACACACACAAATAATTCCCATGTCCTGCAATGCAAACCATTTCCTGGGGGGGTTGACTTCACCAGAGAGAGAGAGGCAGCAAACATCCTCTAAAAATTATATATTTCCACCACGTCACCAGTCCCTCCTTCAAGCTAAGTACTTCTTTTAACATTTCTTCATAGAGCAGGTTTTTCTGGGTCTTTTCCACAAACTGACTCTAAGTCTGTCTCTTAACTGTGCGCTAAAACAGTTTCGATGGATGTTTGAAAAATTTCTACAGCAACTGCAGACCTAAATGTTTTCAATGACAGTAAAAATTGTTCGGTGAACAACACTATGGATTTGAAAGCCGTGGGTTTCAAGTACGTTGCCTCCTAAGATTACTTGTTGTGAATCCTGTGTGCTTGTGTCTAAAACTTCAAAGCCAGCACCTCTTCATGTCAGGACTTGTGTTCATCAAAAGGCTCTATCTTTTGTTGTTGCTATTTCTGTAGCTCATGAGACCTTTATAGAACCTGCATGTAATTCACATGATCAGAAAACCCCAAGGCAAAAACACTCCAGTTCTCAGAAACTCCTGGCTTTGCCAATAATCTAATCCATTAGAATATATTCCAAATGCAAACCAAGATTGCCCTAGAAATTTAACTGAAAGCGTTGACAAGAGCATTATGGTTCATTCCTCATGGACAAACTCAACAAGCCCTAGATGAGTTAGTTACACACCACAGTCCTTATGGAAAAATAGGTTCTGCTTTATGTCATTGTCCAAACCGCTCCACAAATTATTTACTGCTCTTAGAAAACCCATCTTGGCCCCATTGCCAAAAATAGTTCAACTCAGGAGTCATGTTTTCAAACATTTCACCAAACTACCATATCCCCAAACACAGGGCCATTCTCAGGACAGTGCTTCTTTCTGGAAAACGGAAATTAATTGAGGAAAAAGTTAATTCGAAAGAGCCAGTCTTGGTTCTCCAAGAGGCCTCGCTGAATTAGTACGCAAGTCAATCTTCCCTTTAGAAGAGAGTTGTGTGTGGGTGCTAAGTCATTTCAGTTGTGCCCAACTCTTTGTAACCCTATAGACTGTAGCCCTCCAGGTTCCTCTGTCCATGGGATTCTGTAGGCAAGAATACTGGAGTGGGTTGCCATGCCCTCCTCCAGGGGACTTTTTGACCCAAGAGTCAAACCCACATCTCCTGCATTGGCAGGCAGTTTTTTTTGGGTTTTTTTTGTTGTTTTTTTTTTTTTACCACTAGAGCCACCTGGAAGGGCCCCAGAACAGACTCAGTTCAGTTCAGTTCAGTTCAGTCGCTCAGTCGTGTCCGACTCTTTGCGACCCCATGAACTGCAGCACGCCAAGCCTCCCTGTCCATCACCAATTCCTGGAGTTCACTCAAACTCATGTCCATCAATTCGGTGATGCCATCCAGCCATCTCATCCTCTGTCGTCCCCCTCTCCTCCTGCCCCCAATCCCTCCCAGCCTCCGAGTCTTTTCCAATGAGTCAACTCTTCGCATGAGGTGCCCAAAGTATTGGAGTTTCAGCTTTAGCATCAGTCCTTCCAAAGAACACCCAGGACTGATTTCAGCCTTACTCAAAATATACATCCCACAGAAGCGAGCATAGCACCTGGTTTATAGGTACATATACATGGGAATGTATTAATAACTCAGGTAAGCAAGCATGCTTTAGGTACCAACCCTGCACTAATAACATACACTAGTTCATAAGGTAGGTATGATTATTATTGCCATTTTAAAGATGCGGACATCTGCCCAACTGAAGAGTTAAGTGATTACTTTCCAAAGCTTCCTGAACTAAGCTACTCCTGGAATTCCAGCCCAGGTCTGCCTGATCCACAGCTTCTGCTCTTAATCACTTTCTGTGCAGCCTCCCTGAATAACTGAAATGACATTTCCCTGTACCTTTTACCAAAGCCAACTCACTTGCTTCCTCCGGTTTGGGGAAGGTAGACCTTCCTGCAAGACTAGAAGCTATAATTTTCCATAATAATCAGTTTTATCTTAAAATCAGAACTTTCTCTTCATACATGTCCATACTTGTTTACATTTCTTTTTAAAAGTAATTTTATTTTATTTATTGGCTGCACCTCATGGTGTGCGGGACCTTAGTTCATCAACCAGGGATTGAACCCTTGCCCTCTACACTGGCAATGGGGAGTTTTAACCACTGGACCACCAGGGAAGTCCCCCACATGTGTTGATATTTCATAGTAGAACTCTGTTAAGACAGATTTATCTGGTTAAATTTCATACTTGATTAAATTTTTCTAAAATATAAACTGTGAGCATTCTGAAACATACTTTTCTCCCTCAAAAGACAAATGCATTCACGCATCACTTGTGAGATTTTCGTGTATTTTTATGTTTTTTAAAAAGGAACAATAGATTTTGAAAATGCAACGGCCCGAGTAGGGGAACTTCCTTGAGGTCAGTGTTATCCATGGCCACCATGTGTCCGGCAGGAAATCTGTAGCCGGTGACATTAACAATGACCGTGGAGACACTTGTGGCTGTACATCCGAATGAGGCAGGATAAAAAGCATGCTTTTTGCTCTTCATGTATATCACAGGCATCGAAGCTCATGTTTCTCATCTTTCACCTGGTCTGTGCCAAGTGGTTTGTAGGGCTGACTCATTAAGCCTGCACACTCTGATGAGGCCAAAACTCTCAACACAGCCCACATGTGTTTATGTCCTTCTCAATGCCCTCACTCCAGCAGGGTCCGGCATTCCTGGGTGGTATTCCTAGGCTTAGACCAAGGATGGCTTTAATGATTATTTTTAGGCAAGCTTTGGTAAATATATAAGGCATGTGCAGAATCTCCTTGGAGAAAGAGACCCTCTATTGCAAAAGCACAGGATAATCTGACAATCGAGAATCAATTCCTCACCCGGACAGCTGAATCCAGCACAAAAAGCCCTGAGTTCATCTCTTCAGCATCCTATCAGAGAACGATTCAAATATTTACTTTTGAGTTACACCAGCCACATGCTCACCAAGATTAAATAGTCAACCGTCATCCTTGGCTAAAACAACTTACTGCTCAGAGATAAAACCTATTAGCATGCTTTTCATATAAATATATGATCTTTATGTCATCCTCAGAGCAGCCTGTGAAGTGGACGTTGTCACCATTCCCAGTTTACATACAAGGAAGCAGACTCAGAGAGGTTAAGGATCAGATAAAAGAGCTCCAGATACTAAGGAGCAAAGCCTAGAATTCAACCCCGGGCAATCTGCCTCTAAAACTCTGAATATCATCACAGTTATTACACTGCCCCTTGTTTGCTTGTTTATTTAATATTTATTTATTTGGCTGTACTGGGTCTTAGTTGCGGCACAGGGATCTCCAGAGTGGGGGTTCAGTAGATGCAGTGCAGGGGCTTAGCTGCCCCATACCCGCCATACCCCCAGCAACCTGCTCCTGCCTCGTGAAAGCTTAGTTCCCAAACCAGGGATCGAACCCTCATCCCCTGCACTGGAAGGCAAAGTCTTAACCACTGGACCACCAGAGGCATCCCTTACGTTTGCTTTTTATTAAGTTAAATCAACTTTGCAATTCTTTTTCTCATTAGGTATAAGCATTGCTGATTCAGATTTCTCCCTCATTTGGGAGGAATTAAAGGAAAAAGTGGGGTGTGTTCTGCCTGCTGAGATAATAGTTTGTTTCCTAAAATCAATCCCAACACTCCCGTGGGAAACGGCTGCAGCAGGACCTCTGGAGTCAGAATCTGGGTCCCCCACCTTGTAGCTCTGTGACCTTGAACAAGTCATTTCTCTTTGTATTGATATTTCAGCTTCCTCACCAATAAAATGAGGGCCATAACAAAAATGAATTCAGTGTTCTTGGGGACTAACTAACACGCAGAGTATTTAGAACAGGGTTTGGCACATTTTTAATCTACTCAATAATTCTCAGCTATTCTTACGATTAATAAGATGCCTGGACTAAGTTTAGATTCGAGAACATATGTAAACCATCAGGAGGAACAACTAACATGTCTATCATCTGGATATTCTGGAAATTACTTTGTCTTGAAAAGAGAATCCAAAGAGGCCCCTCCCACGGCCCAGACTGTCTGTATGTGATGGCTAAGTGTATCTTTCTCAAACTAAACAGCTTTGGCACTGGCTGAATTAAAATAGAGTATGGATTCTTTGACATTACCTCCAGGACACACACACACACACACTTTAAACATTTTTAATTAAACGCTTAAAGATGGCTTGGGTTCTCAGATAAATAGTTATCATCAACACATCCTCTCTGCGATAAGACAGCAAGGCCACCTTTCAAACCGCAGCAACTTGCTCTAAATCACGTTCCTAAAAATGGCCCTTCGAAACTTGCATTTCAGTACTTGGTGTTCCCAGTTGTTGCTGTCCCAGAACAAAAGCCTAATTGCTGCCGCTACAATACAGTCCTTTCTCTGAGATCATCACGAAGCCCTCGGAGCAAACAAGAGGGAGTTCTTGCGAACAACGAGCACGGCATCAAGTTCCTGGACCCTGAAGGCCAACACGAGCCGAGTTATCTTTGCGACTCGAGTCCCTTTCTAATCTCTACTCCTGTAGCAACTGGCTCCGTCTCGGGGGTGTTTCTGAGCCCTTGAGGACACGTGTGTGTTCCTGCTTGGACGAGTCTGGAAAACTTCGGGGTCCTCTAATCCCCGCCTCCCCCCGCCCCGGGCACAGCAAGGGCGGGCGCGGGTCCGCAGCCCGCCTGGGGGCGATACTGCCCCCGTGGGGTCGTGGTCGTGCGTCCCCCGGGCCCCGCAAGGTGAGGCTTGGGGCGGGATGTCCCACCAGGCCCACCCCTGCGCCCCGCAGGCGCGCGCGGGAGTCCCCACTTTCCCAGCCCGGGTGGGACGGGCGCCGTGCGTTCCCATCCCGGGCCGGCACTCAAAGCCCCGAACAGCGGCCCCGGGGATCTGGGGGACGGGAGTTGGGGGTGCTGGGACTCACGCGGTCTCTCGGGGTCTCGGGGACCTCTCCGCGGTCGGCTCCCGGCCCCTCGGGCTCTGAGAGTGGGCGCCTCCCATGGCTCAGAGCGCGGGGCCCCGGCTGCGCCCGCCGGTGGTTGCTCCGCGGCGCGCCGGCCCGGCCCGGACCCCGCCGGGAGGAGGAGGCGGGCGCCGGAGGAAGGGTGGGGCCGCGGGGTGGGCGGGGGTGCCGGGGACAGGGTCCTGGCCGCCGGGAGCGCCGGCAAAAGGGCGTTGCTGGAGACGATGCGACTTCTCCGCCAATCGCAGGGCTCGGCCCGCCCGGCGGCCCGGGGACCCCCGCCCGGAGATCCTTCCCGGGCGAGGCTGAACGCGTGGGTCACGCAGCCAGGGAACCCCCCCGGGCGGCGGAGGGCGACAGGTGGACTGGGGCGGGGGGTGCCCGGTGGCAATCGCCCTCCCAGTTCGCCCGGGCCGCGGGCCGGCCCCCGGGGAGCCCCCGCGCGCGGCTGCCAGCGGCGCAGCTGGGAGGGGGCCCCGCGGGGCGGCCGTGCGGAGAAGCCCCGGGAGGGGGCGGTGTGCGCTGGCACCCCAGACCCGGGCCGCCTTCCCCGCCAGGCGGCCTCCCCCAGCCGCTTGTCCGGCACAGAGGGCTGCGCAGAGTCGTGTAGAAAACGGAGGGGACCTGTTCGTGCCCCCCCAAACTCGAGACAAGTTCCTGCGCCCTCCCCGAGTCTTGCTTTCTTTTAATTTGTAAAATAAGAGGGCTATGATCATTCTTGACCTCTTAATGTCCCTTCCGGTTCTGACAACCAATGAATGAATTCTCTTCCGAACTCTTGTGTTGGAAATAAGATCCTGTCCCTCCCATCAGCCCTGTGATGTACCTACTCACAGTCCTTACAGGGCTTCCCTGGTGGTTCAGATGGTTAAAGAATCTGCGTGCAATGCAGGAGATCCAGGATTGAACTGGGTTGGGAAGACTCCCTGGAGGAGGGAATGGCAACCCACTCCAGTATTCTTGCCTGGAGAACTCCATGGACAGAGGAGCCTGGTCGGTTACAGTCCTTGGGGTCACAAAAAGTTGGATTCGACTGAGAGACTAACACACCATACTCCTTATAACTTCCTTTCAAAATATTTCAGGCTCTTCATCCGTTCCCACCTCCCAGTTCGCTCTCCTCCATCCCAGGGTTTCTTTTAGTTTAAAATATGGAATGCCCTCTTTTCCTAACACCTGTTTATCCTTCCAGACCCAACTCAGATTGCCTTCTACACCACTATCCTGCATTCTGATCTTACAGCTTTTTATTATTGCCTGTTTCCTTCACTAGAAGGTAAACTCCACGACGGGGAGTTTATTTCGTTTTCATTGTCCTCCCAATTCTGCCGGGCACATACCTAGTAGATACCCATCATTGCTGATAAATGCATCCATCCTACATATGTTATCACCCTGCTCCCATACCTTGTTAATTCCTCCAGCATAGCACCTACCGATCTTATTTTGCAACTATCTCTTCATTTATTTCTTTCAGTTCTTTAAGGGCAAGAATACTTTCTTATCTCTGTACCCAAGCTTACTGCCTGGCACAACGCCTGTATCCTGGCTTATGTACAATAAATATTTGCCAAATGAATGAATGAACCTGTGGTTAAGCACACAGACTGGTGTTAACTTCTGAATGTTAACTAACTGAATGTTAACTTCCTCCTTGAGTGAAAACTACAGGCAGGAAAGATGTATGCAGCTACATTTTCATGTTTCCACAAAGGATGGGAAACTCCTACTATATTTACAATGACTCTTTTTTTTTATGTCAAATGTTGACTTCCTGTTTATGCATTATCTTTACCCTCCTATAGCCAGAGAGTCCCCAGCGTTCAGGATGCTGCTGGGTTATAGATAGACATAAACAAGCAGAATATTTGGGGCTGGGAAAAGAAACATTAATTAGTACACCAGCAGAGTGAGACGGGGAATGAGGTTTTGTGGGGAGGATTTCATAGAGCTGAAAAAAGTTGACTCTTGGCAGATGATTTTTTTTAAAAGTTCGAATTCTCCCTGCATTCTGTCTGGAATACTAAGGCAATGTGATTGAAGTGTCATTGAGAAGGCAAACAACCCTGTCAGAGCTGTGGCCCTTTCCTGAGGAACTGTTCAGCCCCCCCAGGGAGAAAGGTGGGTCATTCCAAGGGGGAAATGGGAGGGGAAGCCACGGCAGAAGGAAAAGGGGGATGGGAAAGTTTTATCCCCCTCCCCGCACCCCCAGTAGACAAGAGGGGCTGTTAGGAGGAGCTTTCTTACTGTTTCTGCAGAAAAGCAGAGGATAGTACTCTTGCCTGGAAAATCCCGGGGATGGAGGAGCCTGGTAGGCTACAGTCTATGGGGTCGCTAAGAGTCGAACACGACTGAGCGACTTCACTTTCACTTTTCACTTTCATGCATTGGAGAAGGAAATGGCAATCCACTCCGGTGTTCTTGCCTGGAGAATCCCAGGGACGGGGAAGCCTGGTGAGCTGCCGTCTACGGGGTCGCACAGAGTCGGACACGACTGAAGCGACGCAGCAGCAGCAGCACTAAAATGGTTGAAAGGAAAAGAAATGAAGCCTATATCCTACTGTGGTGCAGAGAAACAGAGAGAATGAAGGGGAAAAGGAGTCTGCACAGAATGTGAAAGGTAGTCCCGCAGGGGCACAAAGGGCATCTCTACTGAGACGCTTGTGTTTACTGCTCTTGCTGCCCTGGCTGATACAGAGACAGGGGTAATCAGTGAAGTCAGTGCAGGGAATTCTTTTTTTTTTTTTAACTTTTTATTTTTTATTGGAATATAGCCAATTAACAATGTTGTGAGAGTTTCAGGTGCACAGCAAAGGAGCTCAGCCATATGTATCCATGTATCCATTCCCCGCCACCCCAACCTCCCCTCCCATCCAGGCTGCCTCATCACACTGAGCAGAGTTCCCTGTGCTGTACAGTAGGTCCTTGTTGGGTATCCATTTTAAATATAGTCATGTGTACATGTCAATTCCAAACTCTATAACTACCCCTCCCTGCCCCCTCCTTCTCCCGGGCAACCATAAGTCTATTCTCTAAGTCTGTGAGTCTGTTAGGGAAAGCAATTACTGTCTGGGGGGAAATAAATGGAATGAGGGCTTTTCAGAGAAAAGGCCTGATGTCCCCAGGAGGGGTAGTATCTGATACCCAGTGTTAGGGTTTCCCCTTGTGCTTTGTAATTCTGTTAGTAAGGTATTTTTTAAACATTGAAAAAAGAGTGAAAAAAGAAAATTTAACAAACCGAAATTCAAGATTTCCCCTGAGATGGCAAAAGACACCCTTCAGTGTCAAATCCTACCCCCAGAAGGTTACTTTTGCTCAGAAGAGGGATGGGCGCTAATGCTCAATGGGTACCAGAGTACTCTGTGCTCGGTGGTTGACAAAAGTAACCACAGTTAGTTCTCAGAGTGCTGGGGAAGGATCACAGTACGTAATATCTGTTGAACACTGTATGTGCCAGATACTGTTCTCAGTGCGTTAATTTATTAACTCATTTAGTACATCACGGCATTTTGGGAAGGTACTTTCAGTATCCTCAATTTACAAAGAGTAAAGTGAAGCACAGAAAGATTAAACACACCTAAGTTCACTCAGTAAGAAATAGCAGGACTATCTACCTTCCAATGCAGGGGACATAAGTATGATCCCTGGTCTGGGACGATCTCACATCCCACGAAGCAACTAAGCCTGTGAGCCACGACTGCTGAGCCCGCGTGCTGCAAAGACTGAAGCCCACACACCCCAGAGCCTTTGCTCTGCGACAAGAGAAGCCATCACAAATGAGAAGGCCTCGAACCACAACTAGAGAAAGCCGCCTCACAGCAATGAAAATCCAGCACAGCAATAAGTAAATGAATAAATAGCAGAGCCCAGGTTCTAACCCAGGTAGGCTAGGTCCAGAGCTATCACACAGAGCTTAGCTTCTATGCTGTATTTCCTTAATTTTTACACTGTGTGCCCCACTTTAAGCTGAAGAAACTGACAAGTAGAGAGGTAAGTGGTATTTAAACCCAGTTCTGTCTTGATTACAAAGCTTATGTTTCACATGTATTTCCCCCCCGCCCCTTCAAAGTAGACAAGTTGGGAAGCTACATGCTTATCTTAGAGCTGTACCATCCTTCCTGTTTTGGAAATTATTTAAATGCCAATTTATAGCCACAGGATAAAACTGGATTTACTGCTTAAGAGTCACACACTGTTCTTGAAACCAGGTAGCGCTCCAACACTGTTCTCAATTTTCAAAATAGTTTTGACTACTCTAGATCCTTTGTCTTACTGTATACATTTTAAACTAAATTTTATTTAAATAATTTTATTTATTAATAAAATTATTTAAATAAAATAAATTTTAAAATAAAATTATAAATTTCTTTTTTAAAAACCTGTTTGGATTTCTACAGGGATTACATTGATTCTAATGACTAATTCAAATGGAGATTCCCAGTTTAACAGTTTTGAGACTTCCGATCCGTAGACATGATACAGCTCTCTATTCATGTAGATTTTCTTGAATTTCCCATAGCTTTATAGTTTTCAGCCAACAGATCTTACATATCTCGTGCTAACTTTATTCCTAAGTGTATTTATACTACTGTAAATGGAATTGTTTTATAATTTTACTTTCTAAATGTTGCTGCTGCTGCTGCTAAGTCGCTTCAGTCATGTCCAACTCTGTGCGACCCCATAGATGGCAACCCACTAGGCTCCCCCGTCCCTGGGATTCTCAGGCAAGAACACTGGAGTGGGTTGCCATTTCCTTCTCCAATGCATGAAAGTGAAAAGTGAAAGTGAAGTCGCTCAGTCATGTCCGACTCTTAGCGACCCCATGGACTGCAGCCTATCAGGCTCCTCCGTCCATGGGATTTTCCAGGCAAGAGTACTGGAGTGGGGTGCCATTGCCTTCTCCATTCTAAATGTTCAGATCAGATCAGATCAGTCGCTCAGTCATGTCCGACTCTTTGCGGGCCTCCCTGTCCATCACCAACTCCCGGAGTTCACTCAGACTCACGTCCATCGAGTCAGTGATGCCATCCAGCCATCTCATCCTCTGTCGTCCCCTTCTCCTCCTGCCCCCAATCCCTCCCAGCATCAGAGTCCTTTCCAATGAGTCAACTCTTCGCATGAGGTGGCCAAAGTACTGGAGTTTCAGCTTTAACATCATTCCTTCCAAAGAAATCCCAGGGCTGATCTCCTTCAGAATGGACTGGTTGGATCTCCTTGCAGTGCAAGGGACTCTCAAGAGTCTTCTCCAACACCACAATTCAAAAGCATCAATTCTTCGGCACTCAGCCTTCTTCACAGTCCAACTCTCACATCCATACATGACCACAGGAAAAACCATAGCCTTGACTAGACGAACCTTTGTTGGCAAAGCAATGTCTCTGCTTTTGAATATGCTATCTAGGTTGGTCATAACTTTCCTTCCAAGGAGTAAGCGTCTTTTAATCTCATGGCTGCAGTCACCATCTGCAGTGATTTTGGAGCCCCAAAAAATAAAGTCTGACACTGTTTCCACTGTTTCCCCATCTAGAAGTGATGGGACCGGATGCCATGATCTTCGTTTTCTGAATGTTGAGCTTTAAGCCAACTTTTTCACTCTCCTCTTTCACCTTCATCAAGAGGCCTTTTAGTTCCTCTTCACTTTCTGCCATAAGGGTGGTGTCATCTGCATATCTGAGGTTATTGATATTTCTCCCAGCAATCTTGATTCCAGCTTGTGTTTCTTCCAGTCCAGCATTTCTCATGATGTGCTCTGCATATAAGTTAAATAAACAGGGTGACAATATACAGCCTTGACGAACTCCTTTTCCTATTTGGAACCAGTCTGTTGTTCCATGTCCAGTCCTAACTGTTGCTTCCTGACCTGCATACAAATTTCTCAAGAGGCAGATCAGGTGTTCTGGTATTCCCATCTCTTTCAGAATTGTCCACAGTTTATCGTGATCCACACAGTCAAAGGCTTTGGCATAGTCAGTAAAGCAGAAATAGATGTTTTGCTGGAACTCTCTTGCTTTTTCGATGATCCAGCAGATGCTGGCAATTTGATCTCTGGATTCCTCTGCCTTTTCTAAAACCAGCTTGAACATCAGGAAGTTCACTGTTCACATATTGCTGAAGCCTGGCTTGGAGAATTTTGAGCATTACTTTACTAGTGTGTGAGATGAGTGCAATTGTGCGGTAGTTTGAGCATTCTTTGGCATTGCCTTTCTTTGGGATTGGAATGAAAACTGACCTTTTCCAGTCCTGTGGCCACTGCTGAGTTTTCCAAATTTGCTGGCATATTGACTGCAGCACTTTCACAGCATCATCTTTTAGGATTTGGAATAGCTCAACTGGAATTCCATCACCTCCACTAGCTTTGTTCGTAGTGATGCTTTCTAAGGCCCACTTGACTTCACATTGTTGCTAGTAAATAGAAATATAGTCGACATTTGTGTATTGTATCCTGCAGCCTTGCTAAACTCACTTATTACTTCTAATAGCTTTTTTGTGGGTTCCTTGGGTTTTTCTATACAATATCATTTGCAAATAAAGATAGTTTTACTTCTTTCTTTATAATCTGTATGCTTTTTTCCCCTTGCTTGGCTGCATTGACTAGGCACTTCTATACATTGTTAAATAAAACTAGTAATCCTTGCCTTGTTCCTTTTCTTAGGTAGAAAGCATAAAATCCTTCACATTGTAGTATATTAGCTGTCAGATTTTGCAGATGCAGTTGAGAAGATTTTTTTTTAATTTATAATTTACTAAAACATTTCTATAATAAAAGGATGTTGTATTTTGACAAATGCTATTTCTACATTTATTAAAATGATCATATTGTTTTCCCCCATATTCTATTAATTTGTTGAATTACATAGATTTTTTTGGATGTTAGATCAGTCTTGTATAGCCACTTGATCATGGTGTATAGTTTTCTTATATGCTGCTAATATTTGGATGGCTCATATTTTGTTGAGGAATTTTGTATCTATATTCATGAGGGATATTGGTCTGTAGATTCTTTCTTAAGATGTCTTCATCTGGCTTTGGAATCAAGATAATACTGGGATCATAAAATGAGTTGGAAAGTGTTTCCTCCCCCTTTATTTTTTAAGAGTTTTAAGGAATGGTATTAACATTATTTCTTCTTTAAATGTTTGATAGGATTCACCAGTGAAACCATCTAAGCCTGGAGTTTTCTTTGTCAGAAGGCTTTTCAACTCCAAATTTTGTAATTGATAGAGGGTGTTCAAACATCCTGTGTCTTCTTGGGTCAGCTTCATAATTTACATCTTCCCCAGAAAGTGTCCATTTCACCTAAGTGGTCATTTGTTTGTTAAGCAATAACCTTTCTTATCTTCCTTTTCTTAATACTGGTTGATTGGTTGCATCAGGCCCTAGTTGCTACATGAGGGATTTTCCTCGCAGCATGAGGGCTCTTCAGGTGCGGGCTCTCTAGTTGTGGCACACAGGCTCCAGAGCGCATGGACTCTGTAATCGTGATGTGTAGGCTTAGTTGCCATGTGGGATTTTAGTTCCACAACCTGGGATTGAATCCACATCCCCTTAGGTTTTTCTATAGGCTGTCTGTATTGATAAGCAGATTCTTAACCACTGGACTGCTGGGGAAGTCCTTAGGGTCACATTTAAAGGCATAGAGTTGTTCATACTGCTGACAATGGATTGTTGTTTGGACCTGTTTTAATGTCTGAGGGATCTGTAGCAACATCTTCTTTCATTACTGATATTGGCACTTTCTTTTCTTCTTGTTTGTCAGCCAGGCTTGAAATTTACCAATCCTATTAACTTTTTCAAATGACTGGCCTTTGGTTTTACTGGTTTTCTTTTTTCTGTTCTCTATTTCATTGATTTCTGTCTTATCTTTATAATTTCCTTCCTTCTGATTGCTTTGGGTTTAATTTGCTTTGCTCTTTTTCTAGTTTTAAAGGTGGAAACTTCAATCAGTGATTTGAGACCCTTCTTTTTTTCCTCTTAAAGGCATTCAAAGCTATAAATTATTTCTCTTTAAGTGCTGTTAGCTACATCCCACAAATTTTGAAATGTGTTTTTGTAATCCTTCAGTACAAAATATTTTCTGTCTCTTGTGATTTCGTCTTCACACCAGTCAATATTAAAAGGGTGTTGTTTCATTTCCAAATACTTGGGATTTTCCTCATTCTCTTATTGTTCTTAGTTTATAATTTAATTTTGCTGTGGTCAGAGGACAAATCTTCAAAATTTACGGAGACTTGTTTATGGTCCAGAATATAATCTATCCTGATAAACCCATTGTGTCCACTTGTATCTATACTTTGCAGTTGTTGGGTGAAGTGTTTCTCTAAATACCAGTTAGGTCCTGGTGGCTGATACGGTTGTTAAGATTTTCTTTCTTTGCTCACTTTTGTTTGTTTATTCAATTTCTAAGAGACATTAAAATCTCCAGTTATGATGGCCTATTTCTACCTTTAATTATGTCCATTTTTGCTGCATGTATGGTGAAGCTGTTATTGAGCATAGACAAATCTGTGATCTTTATGGCGTCTTGAGTAACTAACACTCATCATTCTGTTATCTTTAGTAGTAAATTATTTTTGGAAATCTCTTTTGTTTGATACTAATATAGCCTCTCTAGCCTTCTGTGCTTAATACTGATATATCTTTTACTATCCATCTGAAAGAGGAGAGTGAAAAAGTTGGCTTAAAGCTCAACATTCAGAAAACTAAGATAATGGCATCCGGTCCCATCACTTCATGGCAAGTAGATGGAGAAACAGTAGAAACAGTGGCAGACTTTATTTTCTTGGGCTCCAAAATCACTGCAGATGGTGACTGCAGCCAGGAAATAAAAAGATGCTTACTCCTTGGAAGAAAAGTTATGACCAACCGAGACAGCATATTAAAAATCAGAGACATGACTTTGCCAACAAAGATCTGTCTAGTCAAGGCTATGCTTTTTCCAGTAGTCATGTATGGATATGAGAGTTGGACTATAAAGAAAGCTGAGCACCAAAGAATTGATGCTTTTGAATTGTGGTGTTGGAGAAGACTCTTGAGAGTCCCTTGGACTGCAAGGAGATCCAACCACTTCATCCTAAAGGAGATCAGTCCTGAATATTCATTGGAAGGACTGTTGTTGAAGCTGAAACTCCAATACTTTGGCCACCTGAAGTGAAGAGCTGACTCACTGGAAAAGACCCTGATGCTGGGAAAGATTGAAGGCAGAAGGAAAAGAGGACGGCAGAGGATGAGATGGTTGGATGGCATCACCAACTTAATGGACATGAGTTTGAGTAAACTCCAGGAGTTGGTGATGGACAGGGAGGCTTGGCGTGCTGCAGTCCATGGGGTTGCAAAGAGTTGGACACGACTGAGTGACTGAACTAACTAACTAGTTTTCATCTATTTCTATCTTTGCATTTAAACTATTTTTTTAAACTGGACTTTATTTTTCAGAGTAGTTTTAGGTGCAGAGTTAAAAGGAGCAGAAAGCACAGAGAGTTTATATATAGCCCCTGCCCTCAAACTCACACAGCCTCCCCACTACCAACCCCGTCCCTCCAGAGTGATACATATGTCACAACCAAGGAACCTGCACTGACATGTCACTGTCACCCAAAGTTGATAGTTGACATCAGGGTTCACTCTTGGTATGTATCCTACAAGTTTTGGCAAATATATAATGACATGTCTCCACCATTGCTGTGTCATACGGAAGAGGTTCACTGCCCTAAACATCCTCTGTTCTCTGCCTGTTCATCCTTCCCCTTCCCTCTCCCCTGGCAACCAGTGATACTATGTTTTATTGTCTCCATAGTTTTGCCTGTTGCAGAACGTCATATAGTTAGAATCACACAATATGTAGCCTTTGAAGACTGACTTCTTTCACTTAAGACGTGCATTAAAGATTTCTCCGTGTCTTTCTTGTGGCTTGATAGCTCTTCATGAAAAGTGAAACTGAAAGTGTTAGTCACTCAGTCGTGTCCGACTCTGCGATCACACGGACTGTAGCCCACCAGGCTCCTCTGTCCATGGAATTCTCCAGGCAAGAATACTGGAGTGGGTAACCATTCTTTTCTCCAAGGGATCTTCCTAACCCAGGGATCGAACCCAGGTCTCCTGCATCACAGGCGGATCCTTTACCATCTGAGCCACCAGGGAAGCCCAATAGTTCTTCATATGTTAGATATCTAATTTTGGACTGTATCATGGACATCATCAATACTAAGTTGTGGCGATTTTGGGCTCCATTACTTTTCACTGGTGAGAGTTGTTTTTCTTTCATTTCAGCAGATCATTTTCTCACTAGGCTTGAACTTCATCCCCTGCTTCTTGGGTGGCAGCTCCAGTCTGAGTGCAGACCTTCTGTGTAGTGGAGCTGCTCTGAGTGTTTTCTGCACACATGTATTTCAAGGGTCAGTCTGTGATTTGGTTTGGGGATCTCCTCTTTGACTCTTTCCTTTCTGGGTTCCCCCACTTTTTCAGCATTCATCATTTCCTGACTTCACTTCTTTCACCCCTTATAAGAGCAGGCAGGACTTGAGAGTTTCTCATGTATGCCTCTTTATCACACAAGCCACTGTGCGGACTACACTTAGCCCTGTGCTAAAAGCGTTGGCGGCAGGGACTTCCCTGGTGGTCCAGCGGGTAAGTCTCCAGGCTTCCAGTGCAGGGGGTGTGGGTTCAATCCCTGGTCAGGAAACTAAGATCCTACATGCCTTGAGGTGCAGGTGCGGCCAAAGAAAAAAAAAGCCGTGGCACAGAGACCACTTGTCTGACTCCTCATCTCCTCTTCTCCAAGCAACATGTAGCGCCACAGTCTAACTATTTCTGTTTCTTCAATGCCTTTAGGTAATTGCATTATGTATCTTATCCAAGTTCTAGAGCTTCTTTTCTTTTTTATGTATTAATTAATTTATTTTTGGCTGCTTCAGGTCTTAGTTGCAGCACTCAGGATCTTTCCTTGTGGCATGTGGCATCTTCATCGTGGTGGTGGGCTTTCTCTCTAGCTGCAGCTCACTGACTCAGTTGCCCCAAGGCACCGAGGATCTTAGTCCCCGACCAGGTGTTGAACCCACGTCTCCTATATAGAAGGCAGATTCTTAACCACTGGACCACCAGGAAAGTCCTTAGAGTTACTTCCGTCAGAATGGTCCTAATGCCCAGTAGAGCCTATAATATCCAGGAGTAAAAGCCCATATCTCATTCTTATGAAATGATAATTCTCAGCTTTATCACACATCTTACTCATCATAGTTTTCCCGAGTGATTCTGGCCTGCTTTCGAAAATCAAAGTCACTTCCACAAGATATAGATTTGTTTATTTGTTTGGAATACTAAAAATAATTTGCTATGGGCCCTGCAGATTTTTTTTTTCCTGCAGATGTTTTAAGAGATAAGAACCAAAGTAGTTCATTGCATAACTGTAATAAGTTTATAATCTCTCAAGGTGACAGAGACTAATATTCTCTAATACCTGTTTCCCCCTCTCTCTTAAAACAAGTGAAAACAATGCTGGTTTTTAGATATTCTGAACAAAAGCTATGTTTCCCAGTCTCTATTGCACTTAGATGTGACCAAGTATCTAAATTTTGGTCAATGGAATGGCAACAGAAGTGTCAAGTTCAACCTCTGAGAAGTATCATTCATGGTCAGTGGGGAGGGTACTATGGCCTGAATGTTCGTATCCCCCTAAAATTCATATTAAAATCCAAACATGCAAAGGTGATGGTATTAGAAGACAGAGCAGTTGGGAGACACTAAAATCATCGTGGTGGAGCCCTCATGGATGGGGTCGGTGCCCTTATTATAGAGCTCCAGAGAGATTCTTTACCCCATCCACCTCGTGAGGACACAGCTAGAAAGCATTGCTATGAACTGGGAAGAGGCCCTCATTGGAAAGGAGCCATGCTGGTACCACGATCTCAGACATGCAGCCTCCAAAATTATGAGAAATATAGTTTTGTTGTTTATAAATGACCCAGTCTGTGGTATTTTGTAATAGCAGTCCAGATGGACTAAGACAGTAGGTGATCCCCCCCCTTACCTTTTTTTTTTTTTTGGCTCTTTCTTTTCCCTGCTGGCTGGAATGCTGTTGAAATAGCCGAGTTCACGCAGCCATACATAATCTTGAGGTGAAGGACTCTCATCCATAACACCATGGAACCTCTAAGCCTGCCCTGAATTGCCTACCGACAGATTTCTTTTATGTAAGTGAAAAATAAACTTACATGCAGTTTAGACACTGTTAGTTTGGATTTCTCTAAGACTCAGCCAAGGCAAATACTAATCAATATTCTGGTCCTTAAAGTGGGGAGAAGGAGAGTCCCATTGTCTTGAAGTTAAAGCTCCTGTAGCTGTAAGAATTATCATACTAGGCAGCCTACCAGTAATCACCCCATTTTGTTCTATATATAAAGAGTGCTATGTAAGCTAGTCTTAACCTTCATATTTCCAGGCCTGAAGTTCACCTCTGGCTGAACCTCTCCATAAAACTTCTTCCCAGGCATCACTGCTAAGCAAATCTACTTGTTATTTGTCCTTTAGTCCCTAAGTCATGTCCAGCACTTTTGCGACCCCATGGACTATAGTCCGCCAGGCTCCTCTGTCTGTGGGATTTCCCAGGCAAGACTACTGGAATGGGTTGCTACTTCCTTCTCCAGGGGATCTTCCCGACCCAGGGGTTGAACCTGCGTCTCCTGCATTGCAGGCAGATTCTTTACCACGTGAGCCACCTGGGAAGCCCAAGCAAATCTATGCCCTATTCCAGATAAACTTCTTCCAATGGAATGCTAAAGCATATTAAAAAGCAGAGAAACTACTTTGCCAGCAAAGGTCCATCTAGTCAAAGCTATGGTTTTTTCAGTAGTCATGTATGGATGTGAGAGTTAGACTATAAGGAAAGCTGAGCGCCGAAGAATTGATGTTTTTGAACTGTGGTGTTGGAGAAGACGCTTGAGAGTCCCTTTGGACTGCAAGGAGATCAAACCAGTCCATCCCAAAGGAAATCAGTCCTGAATATTCATTGGAAGGACTGATGCTGAAACTGAAATTCCAATACTTTGGCCACCTGATGCGAAGAGCTGACTCATTTGAAAAAGCCCCTGATGCTGGGAAAGATTGAGGGCAGGAGGAGAAGAGGACAACAGAGGATGGATGGCACCACTGACTCAATGGACATGAGTTTGAGCAAGCTCCAGGAGTTGGTGATGGACAGGGAAGCCTGGCGTGCTGCAGTCCATGGAGTCACAGAGTCAGACACGACTGAGCTACTGAATTGAACTGAACTGAATGGAATGCTTCCATTCCCTTCTCCCTCAGTGCTATCCTGACTGATTGATTCACTCATCTGACAAGTATATATAAACGCCTACCTTGATGCCTGTCTTAATCTCAGTTCATCTTTGCAAACATACTGGATGAGGTGAGAATCACCTGAAGCCTGCTACCAGCCTCAAGATGACCGACCCTCTTGCAAGAAAGACAAATATCATAAGATATTGCTAGTATGTGGAATCTAAAAAAGTGGTACAAGTGAACTTATTAGAGTCACAGATGCAGAAAACAAACTCATGGTTACCAAGGGGGAAGGAGGTAGGGTGAGGGATAAATTGGGAGATTGGGATTGACACATACACACAAATACACACTGCTTCTGCTGCGGCTGCTAAGTCGCTTCAGTCGTGTCCGACTCTGTGCGACCCCAGAGACGGCAGCCCACCAGGTTTCCCCATCCCTGGGATTCTCCAGCCAAGAACACTGGAGTGGATTGCCATTTCCTTCTCCAAGGCATGAAAGTGAAAAGTGAAAAGTGAAAGTGAAGTCGCTCAGTCGTGTCCGACTCCTAGCGACCCCATGGACTGCAGCCTACCAGGCTCCTCCATCCATGGGATTCTCCAGGCAAGAGTACTGGAGTTACCATTGCCTTCTCCCATATACACACTACTATATGTGAAATAGATAACTAATAAGGACCCACTGAACAGCACAGGGAACTCAATGCTGTAAAGACCTATGTGGGAAAAGAATCTCAAAATAAGTGGATATATGTATATATACCATTCATTTGTATATATATGATATATATATATGTGATATATGTATATATACCACTCACATATATATTTATATATATATACACAACAGTGTAACTGATTCACTTTGTTGTATAGCAGAAATTAATACAACGTAAATCAACTATATTCATTAAAAAATAAATTTTTTTAAATAAAAAAAATTTTTAAAGATTACCTTCTTGCAAATCTACATCCTAATTCCATCTTGCATCATTGTTTTGGCCTAAACAGAACAAAAATGAAAAACTAAGAGGCTGATTCCTGGAACAGAGCTGGAAAGGCTTTTAGAGGCCATCTAGTTCCACCTTCTTTTTTTTAATATAAGTCAGCCAAGGCCCTGGTGCGCCAGTAACTTGCCCAAGGTCAAGAGACAGAGCCAAGGTTGGAACCCGGAGGCAGATTTGCCGATCCCTGCACAGTCCTCTGTTCCTCCCTCAATCCTTATCTCCTTCATTCACACCTAATCCAAATACAAAGATTACACGGCTGTTATTTTGATTAGAAAATAAAACATTTTACTTTAAGAGCCTTCCCATATATCCTCAGTGTCAAAGGGAGAAGTTACCTTTGTTGATTTGTCTTTGAACTGATTCCCAATGGACTCTGAAGAATGAACATGCCTGCAGCCCAGACCAGGGCCTTTTTTCCTCTGGCTTGGAACCCTTGGGACTGAAGAAAATTAAGTCAGGTGGAAGTCACATGCTGACTTACAAGGTAACTTTTCAGTGCAAGCTTCCAGCCAAATGCCCTTCGCCCAAGGCGACTTCTCAGCAATTCCTCCGTAATTCCAACAGCCACTTGGTGTGACTGTTCTCCAACACGCTGTGCTAGCAAAAAAAAAGGTGGGGGGGAGGGGAAGAAAGTGTTCCCCTATTTCAAGGTGAGGCAAGTGTCATCCATCATAAGCGGGAAGTTTCCAGAAGAGAGCTCATTCTTCAGACCTGTGACCTTGGTCTCCTACACAAGCAGCTGTTCACGATTTCAATCTGGATTCTCAGGGAGAGGAATGAACGCTCTTAAAAACCTTCTTCTTCTTTTTTTAAAATTTCATTTACTTGCCATTTCTAGTCCTACATAATGCTTCAGGGACACTGCAAGCTTTGTGGGCTTTTTTGATTTACTTTTTAAGCAGAGTATTTTTTTGTGCTCTGGTATCGTGTTCAGAGACAGAAACTGCCTCTAATTCAAACATCCTGGATACAGTAACCACGAGTATCTTCTTGGAATATTAACTCTTAGTACTTTTCTGGGTCTCTTGCAATTTTGGGGTAGTGACCTGGAACAGCCACTGGGTATTTAAACATGGATTCCCACTCCATTGGGCTTCCCTGGTGGCTCAGTGGTAAAGAATCCGCCTGCCAAGTAGGAGACACAGGTTTGATCCTTGGGTCGGGAAGATCCCCTGGAGAAAGGAATGGCAACCCACTCCAGTATTCTTGCCTGGGAAATCCCATGGACAGAGGAGCCTGGTGGGCTACAGTCCATGGGGTCGAAAAAGAGTCAGACACGACTGAATGACTACGCCACCACCTCCTGCCTCCCACCCCACTGTCTGGTCCTGGGAGTAGAAGGTCAGAAGAGTTCATCCACCAACACTTTATTTCCACCCCCTGACCCAGCAGGTTTTTACGTTAGTTATTCCACCAAAAAACGACAAAGCAGACACAAAAATGAGAAGGCCGGCAAAAGTCCTGAGGGTCTGGGTTCAAGGAAGCACTTTCACATGTGAGCCTTTGGAGTAAAATCAGTATGTATGGTTCACTGTATAAAAATAGCAGAATGAATATAAGAAAAAAAAATCTACTATTCTCTGGCTGGGCAAAACAAACAGGATCTATGGAATCTGAAAATACTTCAAAGCAGAAACAAACATTAAAAGGAAATCTTTAAAGAGAAACAAAGTAAATATTAAAAGTCCTTTTGGCTCAGAAGCTAAGACTGTCCTAAGAGGTTATGTACAGACCTCGCTTGTTTATCTTAGGACATTTGTGAGCCAGGCAGAGCTGCCAAGTTGCAAGAATAAAACAAAGGCTTTTAGCCTTTCAAATAAGTTAAATAAAAGAAAAAGTAACACAGGTAGAACAAAGCATCAGAGCCACACTTTCTTCGGGAAGTTTTCCACTTTCCTGCAGGTTGAAAGACCAGAGTTGCACTGCAGTGATTCCACATCTGCAGGTAAAAATCCAGGGGCACCCATAGGAGTTAGGATGGAAGAAAATAAAAGTATCCTGCCTTGCCAGGTGTGGCATATGCACAGATCGGAAGGGAGTGCTGTTGTTCTGCAATTTTTGATGTTCAAGGCACGGAACATTTCCAAACAGGATTTGGCCTGTGTAGTCTTAGCTTTGAATTTTTCAACTTTTTCTTGCTGGTACTCACAGCCTTTTATCTACCCTCCACATTGCTATTGATACTGTAATCTACCCCCCCACCCCCACCCCCACCCCCACCTTTTTTTGAGCATCTGGAGTCTAGGAAGGTGTGGGCAACAGAGTGGGAGTCATAGTTTCCATTCTCCATGAATATGCTTGGTCCCTGATCTTATCTCTAGGACAGAGCAGGGCATAAGCTAGCGAGTGTAAGAAGAGATACAGGGGCTTGAGCAAGGTGGAATGAATATGAAAAATGTAATCCTTGAGTCTTCAGGATCAAAGCAGCTCATCATGGGGCAAGAGCTGAAAGAGGCCAATGGGACCACCTCTGCTCAAGATTCCTGACCAATGGTCAGCCAACTTCTCCTTGGAAACTTCAAAGGTCTTTCTGGCAGACACAGAGTTGCAGCACTCAGACTCTTGTCAAAAATGGATTTAGCAACCCAGCATCAAGGAATGTGGGCTTCCCTGGTGGCACAGTTGTAAAGAATCTGCCTGCTAATGCAGAAGATGCAAGAGATGTGGGTTCCATTCCTGGACTGGAAAGATCCCCTGGAGGAGGAAATGGCAACCCGTTCCAGTATACTTGCTTGGAAAATTCCACGGACAGAGGAGCCTGATGGGCGACAGTTCACAACTGAGCAACTGAGCACACAGCATATCAAAAAATAGAGTTAGCTGCTAACATCCAGCTGTTATTGCTTTCAGAGTCTGCCTAGGATTTTTTTTTTCTTTATATACAATCTGGCTAAACAAAACATTTATTATTTTAACTTAAACAAAAGCCTTTTATATTGGAATATAGCTGATTAACAATGTTGTAATAGTTTCAGGTGCACAGCAGTGACTCAGCCATACACATGCATGTCTCCATTCTCCCCCAGACTCCCCTCCCATCCAGGCTGCCACACTGCACAGAGCAGAGTTCCCTGTGCTCTACAGTAGGTCCTTGTTGGTTATCCATTTTACATACAGCAGCGTGTACATTCTGCTGCTGCTGCTGCTAAGTCGCTTCAGTCGTGTCCGACTCTGTGCGACCCCATAGACGGCAGCCCACCAGGCTCCCCCGTCCCTAGGATTCTCCAGGCAAGAACACTGGGGTGGGTTGCCATTTCCTTCTCCAATGCGTGAAAGTGAAAAGTGAAAGTGAAGTCGCTCAGTCGTGTCCGACTCTTAGCAACCCTGGCCAGGCTCCTCCGTCCATGGGATATTCCAGGCAAGAGTACTGGAGTGGGTTGCACATCCCCAACTCCCTAACCATCCCATCCCCCATCACGCACCCCTGGTAACCACACATTTGTTCTCTAAGTCTGTAAGTCCGTTTCTGCTTTGTAGATAAGTTCATTTATATCATTTATTTTTAGATCCCACATTTAAGGGATACCACACGATATTTCTCTTTCTCCGTCTGACTTACTTCACTCAGTCTGACACTCTTAGATCCATCCATGCTGCTGCAAATGCCTGGGCTTCTGAGCTATCTGCCTTCTCTGGCAGCCCCCAGTCAATGGCTGAGCGAGGGCGGTACAAACTCCTGGCCATCCCAGCCCAATGTGGGAAGTCTCTCTCTGCCAATCTTTGCTTTAGAGCTTCACGTTAGCTCAGCAGAGACTTAGTCCAACCTGTACCATCACTGTCTGAAGGCTGTCCTATTCAATCTTGGGAACAGAAAGTGGACATTAGGCAAAAACTAACGAAATCTAAATGACGTATGGACTTTAGTTAATAATAATGATATATCCATATTGGTTCACGGCAGTCCACTGGTTAAGACTTCATCTTCCAATGGAGGGGGTACAGGTTCGATCCCTGGTTGGGGAACTAAGATCCCAAGTGTCTCATGGCCAAAAACCAAAACATAAAAACAGAAGAACTATTACCACAAATTCAATAAAGACGTTTAAAAAATGGCTGACATAAAAAAATATTTTTAAAAATTGTTACATATGCACCACGTGCGTGCATGCTAGGTCACTTTGCTGCTGCTGCTGCTGCTGCTGCTGCTAAGTCGCTTCAATCATGTCCGACTCTGTTCGACCCCAAAGACGGCAGCCCACCAGGTTCCCCCGTCCTTGGGAGTCTCCAGGCAAGAACACTGGAGTGGGTTGCCATTTCCTTCTCCAAGGCATGAAAGTGAAAAGTGAAAGTGAAGTCGCTCAGTCGTGTCCGACTCCTAGCGACCCCATGGACTGCAGCCTACCAGGCTCCTCCATCCATGGGATTTTCCAGGCAAGAGTACTGGAGTGGGGTGCCATTGCCTTCTCCGTAAGTCACTTTAGTTGTGTCCAACTCTGTAACCGTATGGACAGTAGCCCTCCAGGCTCCTCTGTCCATGGGATTTTCCAGGCAAGATTACTGGAATGCGTTGCCACGCCCTCCTCCAGAGGATTTTCCTGACCCAGGGATCAAACCTGCATCTCATCCATCTCCTGCATTGGCAGGAGTGTTCTTTACCACTAGGGCCACCTGAGAAGCCCATGTACGCCTCACATAATTGTTAGATGATAACAACAGGGGATTTTGGAGGTGGGTTATACTGGAACAGTCTGCACTCCCTTCAACAATTTTTCTGTAAACCTGAAACTGTTGTAAAAGACAAAAGTTATTTTTTTTTAAATCACTCCTTTATATTGTTTAAATTAACTTTCCTATATTTAGTTAACATCTGCCTGTCACTCATTTTACTCAATGCCATTCAGCCTTAAAGAGCAGCTCCAGATCTAAACTCTACCAATAGATGCACTCTGGACATCGGGATTATTGTCTTCTGTAATGTATCCTTCTGTCAATATGACCTATTTGAGGGGATGGTTTGCTTAATCAGCAGTGAAGTGATGCCCTTCCAGTTGTCCTCTATCCAGAGATCATCACACTAGTGTGTGATGAGATAAAGAACTTGTAGCAGAATGCGTATCGACTACATCGTCAATGCATTGTTTAGCCGGGCTGACTTGTTTCCATAGCAAGGCTTTCTCAATGAAGGAAGCTGTGTGTTGCCTCCCCTCTGCCTCAGCCTGCTCACCTCGTGTTGACCAGGTCACTGATCCGCCACAACCTTCAGCACTGCTTCCTCCTTCCACGTAGTAACATACACTTGACATCCAGTGCATTCCTGCTGCCCACCAGCTTCTAGTAAGTGGGACTAACTGGGGTAGGAATCCTACAAAGAGTACGCACAGACTGCTCAGAGGAGTGCACCGCTGAGGTGTGATGGTGCGGAAGTGGCAAAGCCCTCACACCGAGTCCTGAGACTTCCAGTCTTCTCCTGGATCCATCACTGACCAGCTGTGAGTAAGGACATTCCCCTGTCCAGACCTCACTTCCCTCATGTGTAAAACAAGGTGGTGGATTCAGGTGATTTCTGAGGGTATTCAGATTTTCGTTTTGTTTTTGTCTACTGGCCATGCCACGTGCCATGTGGGATCTTAGTTCCCCCGCCAGAGACTGAATCCATGCCCCTTGCATTGAAAGCACGGAGTCTTAACCACTGGACTGCCAAAGAAGTCCATGGTTTTTTTTTTTTGGTTTTGTTTTTGGGGGAGGATTCTGGTTTTTGTACTCCAGGATTCAACTCTTTTCTTCAATCTTATAGAAGTGTAGCTGATCTACAGTGTTGTGTTAATTTCTACTGTAGAGCAAAGGGATTCAGTGATACATATATATATATATATACACATTCTTTTTTATATTCTTTTCCATTATGGTTTATCACAGGGTATTGAATATAGTTCCCCGTGCTGTACAGGAGGACCTTGTTGCTCATCCATTCTATATACAATAGTTTGCTTCTGTTAATCCCCAACCCCCAGTTCTAGGATTCGACTCTGGAGTCAAACGACCTCCGCATCCACAGTGTCCCTTGGCTGGGCTCTTCCGAGATCTTGGTGTCCCCATCACACCTGCCAGCGTTTTGCCTCCTGTGGTGTTTCATCTGGTGACATCTGCTGGCTTCAGCGCGGGAACGTTGCTGTGATGGCCAGCTGCCAGGCCCAAAGATAAGGAACCAGAGGGTCTGGGGCTGCAAGGCCTTCTCAGCAACATGTACCCCCGATGACTGAATGATGCTTCTGCGAAGCACGTCAACACATGCGTGGAGTTTTCCAGTTCCGCATATAGAGAGCTTGGAGGTCACCACTCTGTCCTAACAACAAGTAAAAAGATAAACAGACTGAAAAGCCAGTCACTCGTCTGGGATTCATAAGAGGAGGGGAGGACAGAGTGCAAACCGCTGCAGCCAGGACTGAAGAGACGTACAAGGGAAGGCAGGAAGTCGCCACTTAGCAGAGCAGAAAGACACAATCAGAACCACCACGGAAATCATGCTGGGATGAACGGTCACTGACGAATTGCGGGGGGCTCTGGGCTCTGGAGATCGGCCCACGCGGACCTGCAGACAATGGACGGCCATCCCTCTCAGCTGCCTGCGTGCTCATGGGTCCAGGAGTCTGTCATCATTCCATTCATCTGGGGATCGACTGGCACCGAGGCAACCCTGGTCCATGAAAACTGTGGTTCTGTGTTTATTGAATGACCTGCCGACTGCAGGGGGCTTGTGGACATGTACGAGCCACGGAAAGCTGGCACTGGGGAATCATCCTGCGGACACACCCTCTGGTTCCACAGTGCTCAGGGGGGTGTTTGGGTTCTTGTTGTCGATGTATTCCCTAAGACGTATGCAGTCGCTTTGATTCAAATGGCGTCTGTTTGAAAAGAATGGATCATTCACTGGATCACCGGAGAAGGCAATGGCAACCCACTCTAGTCCTCTTGCCTGGAAAATCCCATGGGCGGAGGAGCCTGGTAGGCTGCAATCCATGGGGTCGGGAAGAGTTGAACATGACTGAGCGACTTCCCTTTCCCTTTTCACTTTCATGCATTGGAGAAGGCCATGGCAACCCACTCCAGTGTTCTTGTCTGGAGAATCCCAGGGACGGGGGAGCCTGGTGGGCTGCCGTCTATGGGGTCGCACAGAGTCGGACACGACTGAAGCGACTTAGCAGCAGCAGCAGCAGTATGGACAACTCAGAAGGGTTAAAACTCCAAGGGGACCCAGCATTGTGAGATTTACCTCCAGGAGCTCAACCAGATTGCCACGGAGAAAAATCCCCTTGGGCTTCCAGCAAAGGTAAGGGGCAGGAAACCATTTGAAACACACCAGAGAATTCCGTTCTTCTTTTTCAAGTTTTAATTTACATTGGAGTATCGTTGATTAACAATGTTGTGTTAGTTTCACATGTATAGCAAAGTGATTCAGTTATACATACACATATCTATGCTTTTTCAAATTTTTTTCCATTTAGGTTATTACAAAATGTGGAGCAGAGTTTCCTGTGCTATCCAGTAGGTCCTTGTTGGTTATCTATTTTAAATATAGTAGTGTGCATATGTCAATGTTTCAGTGATAGCGAAGTCATGTATGGATGTGAGAGTTGGATTATAAAGAAAGCTGAGCACCAAAGAATTGATGCTTTCGAACTGTGGGGTTGGAGAAGACTCTTGAGAGTCCCTTGGACTGCAAGGAGATCCAACCAGTCCATCCTAAAGGAAATCAGTTCTGAATATTCAGTGGATGCTGAAGCTGAAAGTCCAATACTTTGGCCACCACCTGATGAGAAGAACTGACTCTTTGAAAAGACCCTGATGCTGGGAAAGATTGAAGGCAGGAGGAGAAGGGGACGACAGAGGATGAGATGGTTGGATGGTATCACCGACTCGATGGACATGAGTTTGAGTAAACTCCGGGAATGGGTGATGGACAGGGAGGCCTGGCGTGCTGCGGTCCATGGGGTCGCAAAGAGTCAGACACGACTGAGCGACTGAATTGAATTGATATGTCAATCCCATACTTCTCCCCTGCCCCCATTTCCCCCTTGCCTTTGAATTCTGTGAGTCTTCAGCAAAAACTAGTTAACCAGAGTCTACCCTGCTATGATCAGAGCCTAACTGACCTGGGAAGGGAAATACTCAACTCCAGTCCACCTGAACCATCCTCTCCTAGACAGGATGGAGTGAACACGGCCCTGACGTTGCCTTGATTTCTGCCCAATGATGCTGAGGTTGGACTTCTGGCCTCCAGAACCTTGAGATATTAAATGCCTGTTTTTGTTTTGTATTGTAATTTTATTTATTTATTTTACTTTTGGCTGTGCTGGGTCTTCATCGCTGCACAGGCTTTTTCTCTCGTTGTAGTGAGTCGGGGGGCTGCTCTCTGGTTGCAGTGCATGGGCCTCTACTGCAGTGGATTCTCTTGTTGTGTGCGGACCACGGGCTCTAGAGCACAGGCTCAGTAGTTGCGGGGTGCAAGTTTAGTTGCTCTGCAGCATATGGGATCTTCCTGGGCCAGGGATCGAACCTGTGTCTTCCGCTTTGGCAGGCGGATTCTTATCCGCTGAACCACAAGGGAAGCCCACGCCTGTTGTTTTAAGCCTCCAACTTCATGGTCATTTCTCACGGCAGCCTCAGGAAACAAACCCACCCCTTTGCTAAATTTCATCTTCCTTTCGTATAGACTTTTCTTTCTCTAGTACACAAAGCCTCTTTTATCTGCCAGGACGTGGCAGGGTAACACTCTCCAACTGGAGCGCTTAATAAAGGGACTGTTTACAAAGGCCTTGAGCAGTCAGGAGACAGGACACAGTGCTGTTCTTCAGATGGGTACAGTCAAGGAGACACCACCGCCCTGGGCCTGTGGGGGTCGGAGGGACAGAGCTGTGGGGAGAGGGCCACTGACAGGGGTGTCAGGGGACATGGCCAGCCCAGGCGACACAGGAAAGGGAGCGAGGGGAAGAAACACCTTCGCGTCCCTCTCTCTTCCCTCTGCCCTCCCACCTGAGGCCTCGGTCGGCTGAACCTAAACTAGGAGCCAGACGCAAAGGAGCCATTCAGGTCAGCCTCCTGCATGCAGAGGAGAGTGGAGAAGCGGGTGGAGGGGACTTGGGGGCCCATGGAAACATCCAGCACCTGAGAAACTGTAGCCCTCTTCCAGACCCCCCGTCCAGCAGGCTGGTTTTGTGGGTCCAAGCTCTTCTCCATAGGAAATGGTCTCCTCATCTGTAAAATGAGTTTTTTGTGTGTGGTTTTTTTTTAGCCATGCTGCAGGGCTTGTGGGATCTTCGTTCCCCAACCAGAGATGAATCCACGCCCCCTGCCTCGGAAGCTCGGAGTCCTAACCGCTGGACCACCACGGAAGTCCCCACAATGAAGGGTTTGGACCCGGAAGCCTCTGAGAGCCCTTTCGGGGATCTGAGGCTCACGGTTCCAGAAGCAGACTGATCGCCCTCCCAGGCTGAGGCAGATCTGAATGTGCCTGAAGTCCCACAGCTGTTTCTTTCCTCACTTCTCTTTTCCGGGACGCCCCTCAGATCTGGGCGGGCATCGCAGTGCACGCAGCCCAGAGCATCTCCCGGGAAAGGAGCTGGCTCTGCTCCCCCGGGGAGCCTGGAAAAGGAAGCCCGAGGTTGGAAGAACAAGAAGGGGCTCTGGACAACCAACGGGGAGAGGCCAGCCCCTCAGCCGTCGGGGAGTCAGCGCTCGGGGGCAAGCCTGCCTGTCCTGAAGAAAACTCGAGGGGCCCCAGCCTTCGGGCTGGCTGGCCCAGCACAGAGGAGGCTGCCAGCCCCACGCAGCTGGTAATCATTAGCCAGAAAGCCAAACTGCGGAAAGTTCCAAAGGTCCTGACCAAGGAGCAGACACCAAACCTTCCCCTGCTGCCTTGGGGAATTCTGTTCTGTACTCTGGCTTCTTTTTCAACCACTCCTGTCTGCTTCTGTTTCATGGAACCTCCTTTTGAAGACAGAGGGTGAAGCCAGGAGACCCTCCAGGGCTGAAAGTGCAGAAAGTGTTACCTCCCCCAACCCCCATTCCCGTATCTTGAGTGGGAGATACAACAGATTCCACTTTTGCCCCTAGCCCTGCGTGCGTGTTAAGTCGCTTCAGTCATGTCCGACTCTCTGCAACCCTATGGACTGTAGCCCACCAGGCTCCTCTGCCCATGGGATTCTCCAGGCAAGAATACTGGAGTGGGCTGCCATTTCCTACTCCAGGGGATCTTCCCAAACCAGGGATCAAACCCGAGCCTCTTGCACTGCAGGCGAATTCTTTACTGTCTGAGCCACCAGGGAAGCCCTAAGTAAAGGAGATGAGGGAGTGAAAGTCGTTCAGTCGTGTCCGGCTCTTTGTGACCCCATGGACTGTACGGTCCATGAATTTCCCCAGGCCAGAAAACTGGAGTGGGTAGCCCTTTCCTCCTCCAGGAGATCTTCCCAACCCAGGGATCGAACCCAGGTCTCCCGCATTGCAGGTGGATTCTTTACCAGCTGAGCCACAAGGGAAGCCCAAGAATACTGGAGTGGGTAGCCTATCCCTTCTCCAGCAGATCTTCCTAACCGAGGAACTGAACCAGGGTCTCCTGCATTGCAGGTGGATTTTTTACCAACTGAGTTATCAGGAAAGCCCAAGTAAAGGAGATTACCCTAAAAAAAAAAAAAAAAAAACAACCTGCATCCAGAAGTTGCCCCACCCCTGGTAGTCTGACACCGTCTGCTGGCTGGGATTGCAGCTGCACTGGGCCTCTCCTGTCAGCCACCTTTGCATCCTCTGACCTCTGCTCTCCATCTGCCTAAGAGGGCTGTGAGTAACTGCTTCCTCCATCCTTTTCCAAATACAGCCCTCCTCAGGCAGACAGAAAGGGCTAAAATCCAGGAGGATTCCATTTGCCATAAATGAATGTGAATCACAGTCGCTCAGTCATGTTCGACTCTTGCGACCCCATGGAATGTGGCCCGCCAGGCTCCTCTGTCCATGGGGATTCTCCAGGCAAGAATACTGGAGTGGGTTGCCATTCCCTTCTCCAGGGGATCTTTCCAACCCAGGGATCAAACCCAGGTCACCCGCATTGCAGGCAGATTCTGAGCCACCAGGGAAGCAGAGTTAACCCCTCACAACCCACACCCAGACATCCCAAGTTAGAACTCCCACCCAGCGCTTAGCAGCTGTGTACTGTGCACATTATTTCCTTCTCCAAGCCTCATTATCCTCATTTGTAAACCGGGATAACTGTAGTACTGTTGACCCCTGAACACCACTGGGGGAGTTCAGGACCACCACCCTCCACAGAGTCAGCCCTCCATATCCAAGATTCCGAATCTGTGGATTCAACCAGCCCCAGGTAGGGTAGTAACTGTGTGTATTTACTGAAAAAAACCCTCATATGTTTCCCTGATAGCTCAGTTGGTAAAGAATCCACCTGCAATGCAGGAGACCCCGGTTTGATTCCGGGGTTGGGAAGATCCCCTGGAGAACGGAAAGGCTACCCATTCCAGTATTCTGGCCTGGAGAATTTCATAGACTACAGTCCATGGAAATGCAAAGAGTCAGACACAATTGAGCGACTTTCATTTTCTTATAGGGACTTACGCAGCTCAAACCTGTGTTGCTTAAGGATCAACTGTACTCCCCTGATAGGGAGAGGTAGGGATTAAACAAGAGATGCTGTGTATGAAGCACTTAGTACAAAGCATGACTCATAGTAAGTGTTCAATAAATGGCAGTCCCCCAGTTTATTTCCTGCCTACTTTTACTTCCAGTAAAGGTAGGCAAACGTGTGCACGCTACTCTCAAAATCATTGCAAACTTAGTCTAGACTTAGGCGGCGCTCACAGATTTGTCCTCTGAGAAAGCCACAAAATTCTTTTGTAAGTCACGATCCCTTCCTGGGTTTGTTTGTTTTTTAATTTTATCAGCTATATTTAGCTCTTAAATTTTATATCTCAGCTTGAAATCTTAAAGTCATCCTTGCAAAAGTACAAGTGGTTCAGCCAATGGCATTTACAAGCAAGCTGTTTTTTTGGTTCTTTTTTTGTTTTTTTTTCCTCCAGAAATAACAATAGGTCAGAGGTGAGACTGATTTCCATAACTCTAAAGATAAATAAGGTAAACTTCATTTAATCAAAGAATCCAATTTGGCAAGTCCAATTCTGAAGACTAGTTATTCCAGTTTTATTAAACTTCCAAGAGAACATTTAAGCTTTTTTTCACAGGTTGTAAGCTGTCTCTCAGGGACCCTGGGTCTGGGTAAACACTCCATCCCCACTCCCAGCTCACAGTTGAAATTGTTGGTGTTGACTTTTTCAATCTCAAATACTAGCTACTTCTTTCCAGCCTGCCACCCAACCACTTTACCTAAGCCTAATCCAAACTCTTTTACACATAATAACATATATATTTTTTAAAGATTTTCTTGATGTGGACCATTTTTAAAGTCTTTATTGAATCTGTTACAATATTGCTTCTGTTGATGTTTTGGTTTTTTGGCCAAGAGGTGTGAGAGATCTTAGCTGCCTGACCAGGGATCAAACCCACATTGGAAGGCGAAGTCTTAACCACTGATCCACCAGGGAAGTCTCCATAGTAACATATTGATTGAGTCCTTACTATGTGCCAGACACAGTTTTAAATGCTTTATGTGGACTAAGTCATTCTCTCATAACGTTGTTACAATATAAGTACTATTATTATCATCTCTCTACACGAAATATTATTTTGGAAATTTGCATAAGAGGATCTAGCTGATCTGGGGCAGAGCAAGGATTTGAGGCCAGGGAGTCTGGTTACAGAGCTGGCTCTTGCCCACCGAACCGTATCCCCTCTCCTAAGAGAGGTGACGTTTCCCAGGGACACAGTTTGCACAAGAATCCCGACTCTCCATGTTCACAGCAACACCCTTCCTCCGTAGAATGTTCTGTCCTCGCCCCATTTCTCCCAGCCTATTCTCAGGGGCATCCCTTACCAAAAACATGAAAGAAACACCCTACTAACAACAATGTCCTTCTCACCTCTGTCAAAGGGGGCTGCAAAAATATGCAAGGCAGGGTGGCTCAGACTTGGGAGAGGGGCTCCAAGTCCAACCTCAGTGTTAACTGGCTGGGCACCCTTAGTCAAGTCACACCACATCTTCACCCACACATGCTCACCAGCAGAGCGGGGGAACAGGCAGAAACCACCTTCCAGGGCTTTTGTGGGGACTGCATGAGCATATCTGTGCTCAGCACAGCGCTGGGCTCAATAAGGAAGCTGTCATCATTAAGGGAGATCAATAACAGCTATTATGAGTATTGATCGTACAGTCCATCACTGTGAGTAGAACCGAGAAGGGCACATTCCAAGCAGACTCAGAGAGAGCCCAGGTTGTCATATACACTCTCTGGGGCCCTGTCGCTTGTCCGTCCCTGAACCTGAGGACCAGCTACCTGAGACGGAAGGGGTCAGCCCCGAGCCTGCCTGGCACATGGCACCTGTGGGTTCCCCAGGGCAGAAGATGGTCATTAAGTAGAAGGTGATGCAGAGGCAAGTGAGAGCCCAGACAGGGCCAAGCTGGAAACACCTCCGTAAATCAACCCCATCCTGTAAGCAGTCATTTTCTCCCGAGACACAACATTACCTGTCCCAGGTTAGCAGTTCTGAACATTGATTTCAAAATTTGCTTTCCACTCAGCCCCTTAACACACAGTCAAGTGAAGATGGAGCTGCTTTGTCGGGAGAGGGAAGAGGAGGCTCCTGGAGCATCCACTTGTTGAACTCCACCCCAGAGGGACCCCGTGTTCCTTCTAAAGGGCACCAAGGTCTTTAGACCACAGCTTGAGAAACATACTCCAAGAGAAACAAATGTATAGTTATCCCTTGGCTCCCCCTGCCCCCAGGACTGGTTCCAAGATGTTTGAGGGTACCAAAACCCACCCATGCTCAAGTCCTTTTCATAAAAGGGCATGCGTGCTCAGTCGCTTCAGTTGTGTCTGACTCTTTGCAACCCTATGGATTGTAGCCTACCAGGCTCCTCTGTCCATGGGATTCTCCAGATAAGAATACTGGAGTGGGCTGTCATGCTCTCCCCCAGGGGATCTTCCCTACCTAGGGATCGAACCCATGTCTCTTATATCTCCTGCACTGGCAGGGAGGTTCTTTACCACTACTGTCACCTAGGAAGCCCATAAAATGGCACAGTACTTGCATATAACCTACATACATCCTCCCTTATCCTTTAAATCATCTCTAAAACCTAATACAAGAATGTAAATACAATCTAAATGTAAGCACAATCTAAATGCAAATAGGATCTAAATGTTATGCAAATAATCACTTGCAAATTCAAGTTTTACTTTGGGGAACTTTCTGGAATTTTTTTGGAGATGGCCTTCCGAGGTTGGTTGAACGCAGAACCTGTACACGATATGAACTTTGCTCTTAGTGAACTTAGAGTCTAGTGAGCTGGTGGCTACAGGTTTGCACTGGCTGGTAAGTGAACTCCAGTGTTCCTCGTTTAAGGTACAAATCCTAGCAAGGCACCGTTGCTACCTTCTACAGAGCCCTGAGGCTTTGCAGTTGCAAAAGTTTCCTCCGTGTTTATATTGCACAGGGTAGATAGGGGCTGGGAGGAGCATACCTGTATCGTTGATCTGCTTCAGTAAAATAATTTCTAAGATTAACTTCTCTCTCACAACACCTCTGTCAGGTAGGGTTATTATTGTCTCATTTTGCAGATGAGGAAGCTGAGGCTGAAGACATTTAACTTGTCTGAAGTCACCCAGCTAGACAATGCAGGACCCCAGAGTCAAACTTCATCCTGGTTTCAGAGGATGGCAGCCTGGACTCAGTACAGATTCCTCCTCTGCACTTACTAGTTGTGTCTCCAGCCTCAGGGGATGATAATGATACCTGCTACCTTCAGAATGGTGCCTGGCACACAGCCAGCGCTCAACAAGAGTTAGTACCTGTCTCGGGATCACCAAATAATAGGTTATGGTTCATTTGTCCAATACACTCTCATTTATTTGGCTGGTTAGAAAACTGGAGTGGGTAGCCTATCCCTTCTCCAGCAGATCTTCCTGATCCAGGAATCGAAACAGGGTTTCCTGCATTGCAGGCAGATTCTTTACCAACTGACCTATCAGGCAAGCCCAGAAAACAGTGCAAGGCAGTGTGTGGATAAGGAGCCAAATGCGTCCTGCAGAGAAGTAAAGGCCATAGGAGTTCAGAGAAAAGGCATTTGAAATGCTTCACTTATTATTGCTTCATAAAATTTTGAGCACTCCTTGTGCAGAAGCCCTGCTGAGCTCACTGTGTCAGTCCAATGTCAGCATGTGCTGCCAAGGCCAGCCTCTTAGCCACCAGCTGGGGCATGTCCTTAACAAGCCACATGCCGCCTTCCGGGTAGACCAGTTAGCTCTACCACAGACAGCCATTTATGTTCTAGGGATACCTGGGTTCTGCCCATTAACACATGGCAGGGCTGTGTGCCACACCCCCATGCTGAGAAACAGCTCAAGGTGTGTGTCCCCAAGACAGCAGGTGGCGGGTGGTGGGGATGGGTGGGTGGGACGGGGGCATCAGGGGCCAGGAGGACACACAACCCAGGTCCTGGGAAACAGCTGGACCCCAGTTCATCAAGTCAAAAATGCCTTTTCCTTGTGCATCCACGTGGTCCTTTCTCTCTGAATCTATTCAGACCCGAAGGTCTTTATGAATCTTCCCTGATATTCCAGGACTCCCCTCCCCATGCCCCCTCTCTCCAAGAAAAGAAAGCAAAAGAGAAAAGAAATCAGGGAATCCCCAGAATTCTGCCCTAGCACTTACCACACCAGGCAAACAACGGCGTGCTTCCAGAGACTCCAGAATTAAAGTTAAATTTGGAAAGAAAGAGGGAAAAGAAAAGCTGACCTCCCCCGGAGTCCACTCACGCACCGTTTACCCCTATCATCCAGAAAACGCCCCCAGCTCGAGGCTTAAAGGTCAAGCCCTCGCTTTGCTCAATAAATGCCAAGTGAGCCCAGGGCGCCCAGCCCCCCGTTTCTACCTCGTGGCCAGTGGTCCCCGATCGCCTCGCTCCCTCGGGCATCACCTGCTACGGCCGATCCAGCATCTCTGCTCTGGAAGCCGAGCGCCTCTGATGTGGGAGAGGTTCCGCGGAAGGAAGGGGAGGGCAGGCTGAGATCACTGACGTGGGGAGGGGTGGGTCTCCCGAAGCAAGCACTTGGTTCCAGGGGAAAGGATGTTTTGTTAAGTTTTGGCTTGAATGTCCAGGGGCAGAACAGGAAGTGTGCACTAGGGCTGGGAGCCCAGGGTGCATCTCCGCAGCCTCCCTTTAGAGGGAGCTTCCTGGGGTCTCTCACTGCGGCCCGGTCTGGAATGCAAAGCTCCGTCTGAATCCTGGAGCTTTCTCCGCTTTACGCTTTCCTCCAGCACTTTTTTTGTGTGCGTGCTTTTTTTTTTCCTCCTTAATGGACCGTCAGCTTCGTTCCTGACATGCTGGAAAATTTTCCCTAGGCCTAAACTTGGCTCAGGAACACTCTCCCCTTGTGAGAGAATTTCTCCTGTTACACAGTTCAGATTGAAAAAAAAAAAAGAGAGAGAGAGAGCTATTTGTTTTGCCAACTTTTGTACTGGGGACATTTTTGATGAATTTCCTCCCCTCTCTGAACCTCTGGATTCCAAGAAATATACACACCCACATCCCTCCTGACTTTTTTTTCCCTACCCCTCTAATGGAAAAATAACAAAAATAATAAAATTGGTGAAAGATGGCAGAGAAAATGTTCTTAGTTTGTGGGCTCCTGGGGTCCTTCCTGGGTCCACCTTCTCTCACCCCCAAACACACTTTTGCCCACTGGCCACGTGTGTTGTGTGTCAAAGGGGAGGGGTAGGATTGGCTTCCAAGCCCTCTCCTAGTTCTAGCTCTTTCTATGATGGAAGCCTAGGAATTGGCTATCTTTCCTAAATGGAGACCAGTCTACTTCCTCAGCCCCTGCAAGGGATGAGGCTGGAAGATTCCTAGTTGTGATTCTTGGAGGTGCTGGGTGGGGGTGCGTGGGGTGAAAAGGCATCCTAAGATTTAGCTGTCAACAGTTACCTGGAGGGTGTCACGTCTGTGAACTGTCAAATGCCACTATAAATTGGGATACTTCCTGCCAGTGCTGGAGATGGAAGAGACTCGAGTTTCGATCCCTGGATGGGAAAGATCCCCTGGAGGAGGCATGGCAACCCACTCCAGTGTTCTTGCCTGGAGAATCCCCATGGGCAGAGGAGCCTGACGGGGTATAGTTCATGGTATCACAAAGAGTCAGACATGACTGGAGTGACTTAGCATGCACACACGCACGAACCTTTATAAGCAACGTGGATGAACCTTGAATACATCATGCTAAAGTGAAAGAAGCCAAACATAAAAGACAACATACTATGTGATTCCATTTATCCTGCAAGGTCAAGAATGGGCAAATCCCTAGAGACAGGAAGTAGATTAATGGTTGCCAAGGACTGGGGTGGTGATGGAACTGGGGGCTGGGAGGAGATAGTACAGGGTACAGAAGTACAGGGTTTTGGGGAGGGGGATGATAAAAATGTTCTCAAGCTGATTGTGGCAACTATCACACAACTGTGTAAATATACTAAAAATCACTGAATTGTACACTCTAGATAGGTGACTTTGCAGCATGTAAAGTATATCTAAATAAAGCTATTGCAAAGATAATACACATACCTGAAAAGATAACTATTTCTGTGTATTTTGTAACCTAACCCCAACTTCTTAAGTGCCATAGTTTGTGTATAGTTTATTATTTCCTTGACTAACTCATCTGAAGGTTTATTTTGAGAAATTCAAGACACTGTCTAAGAAAAGAAAAGAGGACATGGGAAACTCAAGGAAAGAGCCATTCCTTTTATTATTATTATTAGTTATTTTGGGCTGCATCAGGTCTCAGTTGTGGCACACGGTATCTTCACTGTGGCGCGGGGGCATCTCTCTAGTTGTATGTGGTGCGTGGGCTCAGTAGCCCACGGCATGTTGGATCTTAGCTCCCTGACCTGGGATTGAACTGTGTCCTCTGCATTGGAAGATGGATTCTTAACCACTGGACCACCATGGAGGTCCCAAGAATCATTTTCTTAGAAGAACACATTATTCTGCGTATTGCGATTCTTTAATAATCTTCCTTCTTTGGGGACACAAATATTCCCAAACTCTCTCTATCCTGCCCTCTACCAAACTGCATGTTAAGAAGGACTTTGAAAGTAAAACTACCTAAGATTTAGGAGCCTGACAGCTCTGACTGTATGTGCATGTAATTAATGAACAAAATTTTGGGTGTTTTAAGCTAATGAAATACATTCATTCTCATTTTTCATCTCTCAAAAGTGACCGAACTCCTACTATAGTCCAGGTAGCCCGAAATGTACGGGAGTTACGAGTCTGACAAAGGTAACAAGCAAAGAAGGCAGTGTCGTGGGCAGTTCCAGGTGCCCTAATAGAAGATACAGGTAAGATAAGGGCCCGGCGAAAGCAGAGAGTGTATGTCGTGGGGAATGGCTGGCGCGGCAAGTGTGGTTTTAACCAGGCCTATAGAGTTGGTTCTGTAATCCGTGGAAAGTCTGAAGCATGGGAGAGTGCTGAGTGAGAATGGTGAAAGTGGTCCAGAAATTTCTGGCAATTGGGTAAAAGAAGTTGCATTCTTATTATCATTCTTTTGTTTTGAAGGATAGATTACATAGAGGTAATTTATTAGCAGCTTCCTGGTCCCTGAAATATGGCTTGCAAGGTTACAGAGGGAAAGAAAATTCCGCTGCCCTTTAGAGAGGCCACCTCCACACCAATCAACCTCGCTCTCCGTGTCCATCGGATGTCGTTCTCAGGTTTGTCCACTAGATGGCGGCATTGTTATTCCAGAAAGAAAACTCTTTCCAAACTTGGTTTCGGTATTGCTGCTACTGCTAAGTCGCTTCAGTCGTGTCCGACTCTGTGCGACCCCACAGACGGCAGCCTACCGGGCTCCGCCGTCCCTGGGATTCTCCAGGCAAGAACACTGGAGTGGGTTGCCATTTCCTTCTCCAATGCATGAAAGTGAAAGTGAAGTCGCTCAGTACTTGTCCGACTCTTCGTGACCCGGTGGACTACAGCCTACCAGGCTCCTCCGTCCATGGTAAGGAAATGAGTCCTGAATATTCAGTAGGACTGATGCTGAAGCTGAAACTCCAATACTTTGGCCACACGATGTGAAGAACTGACTCATTGGGAAAGACCCTAATGCTGGGAAAGATTGAAGGTGGGAGGAGAAGGGGATGACAGAGGATGAGATGGTTGGATGGCATCACTGACTCGATGGACATAAGTTTGAGTAAACTGGGAATTGGTGATGGACAGGGAAGCCTGACGTGCTGCAGTCCATGGGGTCGCAAAGAGTCAGACACGAAGAAGCGACTGAACTGACTGATTGCTGGGGCAGCTGAGAATCAGCAACGTCTGCCCTTTATCCCTTTTTGTATCAGGCAGCAGACCAGCAGAGGAGCCCAGAATGTGCCGTGAAAAGAGCATGCGCTTTGGAGCTGGACAAAGTTGTGTCCTCACCCAGATCCGCCCTCTCTGAGTAGAGTTTGACTCTGGGAACCTCAGTTGCCTCCTCCAAAAAGCAAGGATTTCAGAGGTCCACACTCCCGTGTCCACATTCCAGACTCCGCACTCGGCAAACCAGAAGCGTTTCATAATTCACTTGGCAGCAAGACCTGACCTAAAGCGACCTGAGGTTACGTGTTTTTCTATGTAGTGCGAATATTCTTACACTTCCCGGCAGAAAGGGTTTATGTTGTTTGATGGCAAGGTGCTCCCCGGGTCCACTGGGGGCTTACTATTATAAAATGTATATTGTGCAGCGCTACCTTTCCATAATGTGAAATGAATCAGAATTCTGAAGCACACCTGGCTTTTGGGTAAGAGACTGTGGATTTGCAGTATGGACCGCAAGGGTGTCGTGAGGATAAAAGTTGACGGCTTGTCTGAAGCATCTAACACAAAACCCATGGGGCTTCGCTCTCTCCAACCCCAGCTAAACAGATCTGGGGCCTGGCCCATGAGAGAAAGGGGCGGTAGGGGAACAAAGCAAAGAATCTCAACGGATGCATTCACATCGTTCGTTCATATGACGAAGATACAGTAAGCACGTACTGACATGCTAGGTACCTTGTGATGACTAGGCTCCTGGTCTTCTGCTGAGCCTGTGCTTATTCTTGATACTCGCTCCGAAGATTTCCACTGATTAAGCATCCCCGCCCCACACCCCTCCCCGCCCCCGCCTCCCCCCGGAGGAGGAGGCATTTCTTGACCCTGGAGCAAATAGCCTGAAGGCCTGGGAATCTCACCAGCTTCGGATTGAAGCACCAGTCTACAAGTGACAGTCCCTGGCCCCGCCCACTCCGCGTCCCATGTCCCGCCCCCCCCCCCCCCTCGCCCCGCCTCCCGGCTCTGCCCCCGGTGCTCCGTGGTATCAAGTACAGGAAATTTTTCAAATGTGTCAGGTTCTGCCTTCCTTCTTTGGCTTTGCGCGCTCTGTTCCCTTTTCCTAAAACCGCCTTCAACACTTTTCCCTTCTCTCCTGTTTAACTCGGAGAAGGAACTGGCAACCCACTCCAGTATTCTTGCCTAGAGAATTACATGGACAGAGGAACCTGATGAACTACAGTCCATGGGGTTGCAAATAGCTGGACATGACTGAGCAACTGATTGCGTGTAACTCTCAGTAGCCCCTGACTGCAGCCCAGGGCTCAGTGTCTGCTGCCAGTCTTGCGCCATCCCCGGGGACCCTGGGCACGCTGCCACCACGGTTCCCAACCGAACGCACTGCATTGGAATCTTCGATGCCAGTGTGTCCCCCATCCCCACCCTCCCCATCACACACAGACGCGGGCAGCGCCTTGAGGACACGCTGTGTTCTTTTTTGTGTCCTGAGTACCACTGAGCTTGCCACTCATATAAATGTTCCATTGAATGGTCGATTGAATGAATGGCAGTGGGAATGATGCTGCTATATTTATGAAAGAACTCTGAGCTCTCGGGATTTATGATAAGGTTCTACAGAGCTGAAAATGGCCTGAATGTGCTGTCACTGCAAGAAATCTGAGACCTATTTTGAAGTCAGGTCCTGGCCCTGCACAGCCCCTTGCTTCACCCCAGGAAGAGAGACTACTTGTGGGAAGCAGGCTGGGCTGGAAGTCCCAGCTTCTGGGCTCAGGGCTGACATCCACCACCAGCCACCTGTGTGATCCTATCAAAACACAGCAGCCTCCCATGTCCTCTGCCTGCTTTTTGTCTATGGAAAAACTTTAGCTGAAGAATAAGTTTAATCAAAATGCTTAAATACAGAAACAAAGGAAATAGTCAGAGGAAACCAAATAATGCAGTCATTACGCATAGTCAAGGACCTTTAGTTCCTTCCCAAGGGCTATAGATCTTATTCGAGCCATATCCTGTGAGCTGTCTCATAGATACTGAAACCCCACCAGGTGGAAAAGTTAACTACGTGGTGACCAGACTATAGGCATGACATAAGCTGCTCCATCTTGCACAATTCCAAGAACTGGCCTCAAAGAAATGGAAACAAACCAACCCTGGAACTGAAGATTAACTGTACTTAAAACAATCAAAAGATGATGCTGGTCAGACCACTGATGACCAATTTCAAGATTACTGTCAGAGCTGACTGCTGTTGCTGCGTGGAGCCCCCTCCCTTTCTCTGTAAAACCTCTTGCCCCGCCCAGGGGGTGGAGTCAGCCTTTGGACAGTCATCCGCCCTCCCCCGGCCCCCACCTCAGTTGCTGGCATCCAAAATAAGGCCAACGGTCCACCAACATGGCCTCTTTATTGGATTTTGAGCCAGATCTCACTTTCAGTAACAGTACCATCCACCATCAAGTGGCAGCTTAGCCCCACTTTCTTTATCAGGACAACTAACAGAGCAGCTGTGCCCTAAGGTTCCTCCTCCCTCGTCCTGGGGGTCTGTGGCTTTGTTTTGAGTGCATAGCGCTGTGGGCTCATAGAAGAGCACACGGTGACACCTAATCTAGTCTTCTAGTTCTAACTGTAGTACGTCTGCGTGAATGTGCACGCCCTTTGGTGTAAAGTCTGGCACACACACATCTCCACGTTTACAGACTGACTCCTCTTCTGTCTTCAAAAAGTCTCCTCTTCAAATTTAAATACTTTGAGGTCCTACCTTGTCACCTTAAAATCATAGAATTTCAAAGTTGGGAAGGAGTTCAGTGGCTAATAGTTCAGATGTGCTGTGCTTAGCCACTCAGTCGTGTCTGACTCTTTGCGGGACAATGGATTGTAGCCCACCAGGCTCCTCTGTCCATGGGGATTTTCCAGGCAAGAATACTGGAGTGGGTTGCCATGCCCTCCTCCAGGGGATCTTCCCAACCCAGGGATCAAACCCAGGTCTCCCACATTTGCAGGTGAACTCTTTACTGTCTGAGTCACCAGGGAAGCCCATGAATACTGGAGTGGATAGCCTATCCCTTCTCCAGGGGATCTTCCTGCCCCAGGAATCAAACTGGGGTCTCCTGCATTACAGGCGGATTCTTTACCAGCTGAGCTACCAGAGAAGCCCAATTGTTCAGTTATCCTGTCAAAATCTGGCAGGGATGGTCAGGCTCCAATTGGTACCTGGGTCACAAACCCCAGTGAGACTTGCAAGGCTGTTGATAGGAACAGAAATTACAATACTAAAATGTCCTCTAGCCTCTTGATTTCTCCTGTAGCATAAGCACTTCTACCTAAGCAGGACTTTTCTTCCAAACACAGTAAGTCTTCTACACGTGAACCAGTTCCATCCTACAGGTATATTGGTAAGTGACATTTGTTCATGAGTTCAATGAAGTTAGCCTAGGCACCCAACTAACACAATTGGCTGTATAGCACTGTTTAACAATAGGTTTATAATACTTTTAGCACAAATAATATGTAAAGACAAACACGAAAAACAAGCATTTTAAATCTAACATTCAGTTCAGTTCAGTTTAGTTGCTCAGTCGTGTCCGACTCTTTGCAACCCCATGAATCGCAGCACGCCAGGCCTCCCTGTCCATCACCAACTCCCGGAGTTCACTCAGACTCACATCCATCAAGTCGGTGATGCCATCCAGCCATCTCATCCTCTGTTGTCTCCTTCTCCTCCTGCCCTCAATCCCTCCCAGCATCAGAGTCTTTTCCAATGAGTCAACTCTTCGCATGAGGTGGCCAAAGTACTGGAGTTTCAGCTTTAGCATCAGTCCTTCCAATGAACACCCAGGGCTGATCTGAATGGACTGGTTGGATCTCCTTGCAGTCCAGCGGACTCTCAAGAGTCTTCTCCAACACCACAGTTCAAAAGCATCAATTCTTCAGCACTCAGCTTTCTTCACAGTCCAGCTCTCACGTTACAGTACCTTAAAAAGTACAGCATACTTTTAAAACTTAGTACAATACAGCAAAAAAAAGTTAATAAAAGTACAGTACAACAGCTGGCATCTGGGGGCTGGCATTGAGTGAACAGGCAAGAAGAGTTACTGACTGACTGGAGAAGGGAGGGGAGGTAGGAGATGGTGGAGCTGAAGGACTGTCAACAACAGGAGCCAAAGGACGAGCTGCAGTGTCACTCAGGCCTGACATTGATGGAACACGCATTCAGATCTTTGAAAGTTTGAAACTTGAGAGTTCGTGTGTAGGGGACTCACTGTACAAGGTCTTTTCCACGTTCTCATTCTGCTTTGTAGGTTCCCTCCACTATACACCGGTTGCTCAAACCAAAGCCCTAGAAATAGTCCCTCTTTCCCTACCCCAACACTCAATCCATCAGTTATTCTGTATTTGAATTCCTTCAAATGACCAGCTCATCACCTCCATTCCTGACACCCAAGTCAAAGGCACTCTCGTTTGCTGGGACTAATGCAGCAGCTTGACAGTCAGGTCTCCACCTCTCCTCTGGTTCCCCAGATGTCATTGTCTGCACAGCAGCCAGAACCATCTTCTCCAGCCTAACACCCTCCCCTGGTTTCTCAGGATAGGGAGATCTAAACCCCTCACCACGTCACAAGGCCCGGCCCACGCTTCCAACCTCAACTACCGAGGCTGGGCCGCACCAATACACCAAACGCTTTGCTGAAACAGGACCTTTGACTGTGTTACTGCCTCCTTGCCCACAGGCTCACGTCTAACATTCCAGAGGCCCAGGAAGAGACTACAAATGGAGGCCCCCACACACCACGGAAACTCTAACATAAGGTATGCTCTGTCCTCTTACCGTGACAAATGCCTTTCTAATGGCAAAATGGAAAAATATACAGAAACTTATGGTTTTTATGACTGTGTGTTAGTAAAATACAAAACAAAATTGAATCTAATTATTACTGTGCATATTTGAGGAGTCTGTGGGTTGGCGGGTGGCATTAGAATGAGCGACAGAGACATACATTATTCATAACTTATATGTTTACTTCACAGAAATTCATTGTTTTGCTTTAAAGTGAAATCACTAATAAAATCATCTTTGAATAATTTGTATTCTATTGAGATGAATGATCTAAAAGACTTTAAATGCTATTGTCCTCAGAGGTACAAAATCTGAATATATTGTCATTAAAAATGTAACTGAAAGTTAAGTGTACACAATGAAAAGTTAAAATGTTCTCATGCTTTCAAGAAGTTATTTTCCTCAAACATTCAAAATTATTTAAGATGACATAAATACATATTATAGTTGGCAGGTATAACCATTTTAACTTAGAATTATTTAAATAAAGCTGAAGAACTTTGGAGGAGTATTTACCAAAGTTGTATTAATTTTTTAAAAACGTTCGTCACTTATTTTGCTGAGTCTTTTTGCTGTGAGGGCTTTTCTCCAGTTGTGATGAGTCGGGGCTACTCTTTGTTAAAGTGCACGAGCTTCTCATGTTGTGGAACATGGGCTCAAGAGCACAGGCTCAGTAGCTGTGGTGCATGGGCTTACTTGCTCCGAGGTATATAGGATCTTCCTGGACCAGGGATCGAAACTGTGCCTCCTGCGTTGGCCGGTGGATTCTTTAGCACTGAGCCACCAAGGAGGCCTTAAATATTCTTAATTTTTTAAATTCTTCTTTGATAAGTCTTGCATGTCCATGTCGTTGTCCAGGAAAATAATTGGTATGCATCAGGCATCTAACCTTTAGACCAACCTACATACAACTTTAAGAGAAAATGAATTATTAACATTGCACCATGGGCATCTCCAGAACACAAAGAAAAACCAAAAAAAAAAAAATGGATGTTAGGAATTCTGGGAAACAATTCTTTAGGCAGTATTCTTTGCACTGATGCCATCTGAGAAGAGTGTAACCAATTAGCTCATTAGTTCATTGTTCTTTCCTCTCCTAAGTGGCCCCCGCCTCTCATGACAGCAGAGTGGAAAAGCATTTCCCTGGCGTCCAAACAGTAAAGTCGTGAGGATGCTCAGAGTCCTCTTCACGCAGGGCCCAGAGACTGCCACGTGCCTTGGTCCAAGGGTAGTTCTGTTCATTAGGGCACTTTCTTCTCTGTCCCTTTCTTGACCACCTGGATTAACTGAAGCAGGGCCCACCTCCCAACCCCAGTCTTCCTCTATGCCATCATCCTAAATGCATTTCCCCGAGGCCATGGACACCAGCTGGTAGAACAATTTTACCTTATTTATTGATAGTTTATTATTCGTCTCCCCCAACCGTGGACTTAGTCATGTCTACTTTGCATTTTCAGCTTTTACAAGAGAGCGTGGTACGTGACAGGCCTTCAGTAACTACTGTTAATAACTGAGCATCTCTGACCTTAGATGGTAAAGAATCTGCCTGCAATGCGGGAGACCCAAGTTCGATCTCTGGGTGGGAAAGACCCCCTGGAGAAGGGAATGCTGCCCACTCCTTTATTCTTGCCTGGAGATTTTCATGGATGGGGGACCTGGCTGCTTACAAACCTATGGGGTCACAGAGAGCACCTAACACTTTCACTTTTGCTTTTTGTGGGCTTCCCAGGTGGTGCCAGTGGTAAAGAACCCGCCTGCCAATGCAGGAGACATGAGACTCAGATTCAGTCCTGGGCCGGGAAGATCCCCTGGAGGAGGACATGGCAACCCACTCCAGTGTTCCTGCCTGGAGAATCCCATGGATGGAGGAACCTGGCAGGCTACAGTCCATGGGGTCACGAAGAGTTGGACACAACTGAAGCGACTTAGCAGGCACGCACGACCTTATAATCCTAGAGTTACCATACAGTGTATGCTTATTTATGTGCTATGTTCTTGCCTCCACAGTACCGGCTCATCCAAGCTTCTGTGAGATGCCTGGAACCGACTAGGTACAAAGGGCATGACTGGGGCTAAGAGAGGTTAGGAGGTTTGTCAGTCTGAGCAAGTGATAGAGCCTGAAACCAGTCTCCTAACCATAAAATTAGGGTTTGGGGGGCTTCCCTGGTGACTCAGTGATAAAGAATACGCCTGTCAATGCAGGAGACATGAGTTCGATCCCTGGTCCAGGAAGATCGCACAAGCACCAGTCCATCACAACTATTGAGCCTGTGCTCTGCTACTGAAGCCTCTATATTCTGGAGTCCATGCTCTACAATAAGAGAAGCCACCGCAATGAGAAGCCCGCAGACCTTCCTTCAACCAAAAGTAGTCCCCACTCGCTGCAGCTGGGGAAAAGCCCATGCAGCAACAGAGTACGGTCAAAAGTGAATAAATAATAAATTTTAAAAATTGGGGTTCTTTACCGGATGCCATTGGGCTTCCCCGGAGGCTCAGCGGGAAAGAATCGGCCTGCAATGCAGGAGCCACGGGAGACACGGGCTCTGTCCCTGGGTCGGGAAGATCCCCTGGAGGAGGAATGGCTACCCAGTCCCGTCTTCTTGCCTGGAGAGTCCCCATGGACACAGGAGCCCGGGGGGCTATAGTCTGTGGGGTTGCAGAGTCAGACATGGCTGAAGCGACTTAGCATGCATGCACACACCCGATGCCATTAAAGTGAGTAAGGGGCTTCCTGAGGTTTTACCCCATTGCCTGGAAACCGTCCTCACAGTGGGCAGCTCCATGCATTTCTTCCCCTAGAGGGCAGTGGCGGTCCACACATGGACCTCTGACCCATTTGGTCCGTGGACGGTGGCGATGGGTGCCCATATCTTCACCTAGACTTCATTATTATTATTTTAAAATATTTCTTCATTTGACTGTGCTTAAATGAAACTAAGACTGGTCTTAGTTGCAGCACACGGGGCTATTCGAGCTTCATTGTGGCATACGGGATCTTTACTTGCAGCAAGCAGGATCTAGTTCCCTGACCAGGGATGGAACCTGCCCAGTGGTCACAACCCAATCCCTGCTACACACACACACACACACACACACACACACACACACACACACACACACACTCACAGAGTTGTGACAATTTAAAATACACACACACAGGAGTTGTGACGATTGAAAACGTCTACAGGACATCAATAAATGACTCCAGGAAGGGTGGGGGCCGAATCACCCTCTCACCCGAGTCCGCCACACTGTTTGTAAAAACCAAGAACCCAAACTGCCCTGGAGTCCAGCTGCAAACAGAGACCGCTGAGAAATTCACACACGTTCTCAGCACAGGATCTGGTGATTTCCATGTAAGTGTTTCTTCCAGCCACATTTAGTTTTTTTTATCATCTCCAAATGGCAATCTTTTGCAAATTAAGTGGTGTTTATCCTTCTGGCTATGAACTCTAAAAGGAGTGCAGGGGATTTTTTTTTTTTTTCCTCTGCCTGCACAGTTCTCAGTCCCCGGGACTCATTTCTCTCTCTTTTATTGTTGTTTTTCTTCACTCAGCCTCCCACCACCAGACAGGCTTAATGACTGCAATCATCACATCGCAGGGCAGAGTGGTAGGCAGCCACCCCCGCAACGGGGAGTCAGACGGTTCCTCTGAGCCCGGGTTTCTTTTGTTTTCTCAGGCAGACTGCAGTTTTGTCTCTTGGCTTTCCCTGAATGAAGAGAATCTTAAAACATCGTGGGGCTGCAAACAGCTTGGGGAAGGAGCGGTAAACAGGAAGTCAACAGCAGAGGAGAAATAAAAGTGATCGTTCAATTAGGCTGTTAGAACGACTTGCCTCCTGCCCCCCCAGCTCCGCTCCCCCAGCCCCAGGCACCTTTGGGGAAAGCTGAACTGTATTAATCAGGCCAGGCATCCAGGCCTCGGAGCAGAGCTGCAGGGAGGCCTGCTGGGAGCCAGCCAGGGCCGAGAGCGCCAAAGATCTTCCCGGAGAGGCAGAACAATGTGCCCCACATGCCTGCCACGCAGATCATCACAGCCAGGCTGCAGGACTTGCAGGGCGGTTTTTCATCCTTCCCTGGAGGGGGATAAAAGGCCACACTGTGAGCAGGGGGTACAGTCCTTCTGGTGTTCCTGCCCCACCTCTGGCTGCTAGAATTTCCCATCCAGCAGGAGACAGCCCACGATGCTCTCCAGGCCGGCGGGCCCTGGGATCCCCACGGTGCCCCGGAGTCCACAACTTGGGACCCTGGCTGCCCCTCCCAGTCACCACCCAGCACCAGTGCCCTGACCCCATGGTGCTGCTCCAGAATCATGGCCACGCTGGTTTAGACCCTGATTCATCCAGCCTGGGAGCCTTTCCTGAAAACAGCATCACAGAACTAGGGGGATGGTATAATGACTTCTTTGCTGTCAGTTGGATGCCTCCCGAAAGTGATAGAGAAAAAGAGAGACGAAGAGATACATGGTTCCTCGTGAAATGAGACCCCAGGTTATGCAGACAGAGATTTTTCTAAAAAGGGATATCAGTTCAGTACCGTCACTAAGTTGTGTCCAACCCCTTGGGCTGCAGCATGCTAGGCTTCCCTGTCCTTCACTGTCTCCAGGAGTTTGCTTATGTCCATTGAGTCGGTGATGCCATCCAACCATCTCATCCTCTGTCGTCCCCTTCCCCTCCTGCCTTCAATCTTTCCCAGCATCAGGGTCTTTTCCAATGAATTGGTTCTTCACATCAGGTGACCAAAGTATTGGAGCTTCAGCTTCATCATCAGGCCTTCCAGAGAATATTCAGGACTGATTTCCTTTAGGATGGACTGGTTTGATCTCCTTGCAGTCCAAGGGACTCTAAAGAGTCTTCTCTAGCACCACAATTCAAAAGCATCAGTTCTTTGGTGCTCAGCCTTCTCTATGGTCCAACTGTCACATCCGTACATGCCTATGGCAAAACCCACAGCTTTGACTCTGCGGACCTTTGTTGGCAAAGTGATGGGGCAGTATTAAACTACTTTGAGATCAGAAGGCCAAGAACCATATTCTAAGGCCAGTTTCTAAGGCTACCTGGAAGACGCATGGTACCCAACGTTTAGAGAGCGCTGTGATGAAAAAGTAACTCCCTCTCCAGTCAAAATTCCTTTGATTCATTCATTTTCCCACAGATCATTATACAAATCCAAACATGGAAGTAGCTCAGGCTGTGCCACCATACAAAGGTGCGACTGTGGATGGGGGGGACAATTTTCAAGGAGGCCCCGAGAAGACTCATATCAGGCAGGATGTCGAACAACGGGAGGATGGCAGAGTCTGACCCCAGGGTTCCTGAACTGGCGTCTTAAGCAAGTTGTTGTCCAAGAGTTGACACCCTACTGACTATATGGAACTGTTAGGGATCCTGGCCTGGGAAGGTGATTGGTCTCCAGCTTCTGGTTAAGCAAAGCTTCTCATCTTTCTGGAAATACTGCTGCTGCCTGGGCCCCGGGCTACAGGACCACTTACAGGAAGCAGTCACGACCGCTGCCCTCCCTGCCACTGCCAAGGGAGGACCCCAAGGCAGAGGTCTCAGAACCTTCTGCCCACACTCAGACATATCAATTACATTAGCCCTTGTGTGATTCCCCACCTTTCCTATAAGAGTCCCAGTGGGAGCTGGGCAATCATGAATACCTAACTTTTCAATAACTTGGAGGTTGATAGGGTAAACATGGATGCAGATGCTGCAGGGGTGGGGAGGGCCTCTTTAGCATAACTCCCATTTCTCAGATGAGTAAAGTGCAAAGACTGGACCTCACCAGTCATCACGGGGAATTAGTGAATCCATAAGAGCCTCTGCCGTGTGCTGGGGCCACGTTCAGTCCTGTGGGTATGAGAGAAGCCAAACCATGGTCGGGGCTTCTGTGAGGTTGCATCCTAGTTCGACCCACAGAACTAACAAACTGAAAACCTGAGATGGCATAAGGCCACCTGATCGTTCTGGCCCTCAGTCAGCTCCAGCCGGAACATTTGTGTAGTAGAGCTTTGGCACTTTGTTAAATAATACCTCACATTGTCATTTAATCTGTACTAAAGTACCCATTAAGTTATAAACTCCCCCAGGGTGGAAAGCACAGCTTACTCTTCATAGGGGTTCATCACACACACACACACACACACACACACACACACACACACACACACACACACACGGTGCTCATTATGCTGTTCCTGAATGCTCCAGTAAGTGTAATTGTGTGAAACAGAAAATAATTGCAACAAGAGTAATCTGGGTAAGTAAGAGAGCAATCTGGGTGGCCCGGGCAGTTGGAGGAGGGAGGTTTCACTGGACATGCAAGAGGCAATTGACATACTGTGGTTCCCTTTTTTTCCTTTTGAAAGTAGTGATTAAAGATAACATTAGGAAATACATACATATTAGGACACATGTACATATTCATTATAGAAAATTTGTCAAATAAAATGAAGAAAATGCAAATCACAGATAATTTGACTCATAAATTTGATTCATAAACATGCAGAATACATAATTACAAACTGTAATAAGTGCTATGAAGGAAGAAATAAATAAGAAAGTGAGTAATGGAGGACTTCATCTAGAACACAGGAGGCCCCTCCAGGGATGTGATATTTAAGCTGAGACCTGGGCGTGAGCAAGGTTTAGACAGGTGAAGAAAGGGAGGAACAAGATTACAGGATACATTTTTTTTAAAAGGTAAATTATGACTCTGTACAACTATTCAATCAATGTGTATCAAAGATTTTATTTAACTCATAAAGTAATGAGAGAACCAGTAAGATATTACAACTGGCCCAAAGGAGACTTCAAAGAACCACACTTATCAATCGGGAATGTTGAAATGAAATACAAATATTCAGATGCCAAATTGGGTACAAGAAAATTAGCTGTCTCTCCCTTGGATAGCATCAGCAACTCAATGGACATGAACTTGAGCAAACTCTGGGAGATGGTGGAGGACAGGAAAACCTGTCATGCTGTGGTCTATGGGGTCAGAAAGAGTTGGACATGACTTAGCCACTGAACAACAACAACCCCTGGACAGAATTCACTGGTATATGGAAAATAATCATTTGCATTATTCTCAGTTATCTACTGGTCTCATCACTTCATGGGAAATAAATGGGGAAACAGTGGAAACAGTGTCAGACTTTATTTTGGGGGGCTCCAAAATCACTGCAGATGGTGACTGCAGCCATGAAATTAAAAGACGCTTACTCCTTGGAAGGAAAGTTATGACCAACCCAGATAGCATATTCAAAAGCAGAGACATTACTTTGGCAACAAAGGTCCGTCTAGTCAAGGCTATGGTTTTTCCTGTGGTCACATATGGATGCGAGAGTTTGACTGTGAAGAAAGCTGAGTGACGAAGAATTGATGCTTTTGAACTGTGATGTTGGAAAAGACTCTTGAGTGTCCCTTGGACTGCAAGGAGATCAACCAGTCCATTCTAAAGGAGATCAGTCCTGGGTGTTCTTTGGAAGGAATGATGCTAAAGCTGAAACTCCAGTACTTTGGCCACCTCATGTGAAGAGTTGACTCATTGGAAAAGACCCGGATGCTGGGAGGGATTGGGGGCAGGAGGAGAAGGGGACGCCAGAGGATGAGATGGCTGGATGGCATCACCGACTCGACGGACATGAGTTTGAGTGAACTCCAGGAGTTGGTGATGGACAGGGAGTCCTGGCGTGCTGCGATTCATGGGGCCACAAAGAGTCCGACACGACTGAGTGACTGAACTGAACTGAACTGAACAGTTATCTACAATTTATAGGTTTGTAAACTAGCTCCGAAAAAAGGAAAGATATAGATAACCAGGATGAGCAAACTAGTTAAGACATCCGTAATTGCCCCCACCCCATGCACACCATTTCAAAGTGTTTCCCAGTTTTCCTGACATGTGCAAATGCCCTGGGGAAGGAAAGAATTTAACGGAACTGAAAGAAGGATGTTACTGGAATGTAATGAGCAGCAGAGTGGGTTGAGACAGAGGTCATGGTGTACGATCCAGATTGTAGCCTGTGTTTTTCACTTAACAACGTAGGATAAACATTTCTCCGTTATCGCTGAACATTCTTTTGAAGCATGGTTTTTAATGGCTACACTGTGTTCCCCAGCAATGGACTCACTGCAACATATTCACTAACCCCCACACCTCCTTTGTCCATTTAACTGGTTATCATTTAATATTCTTGTTCATGAATCTTTGTTTTCACACATCTTCAATAATTTCCTTAGGATACATTTCTGGATATAGAATCTCCAGATCAAAGATGATTTTAAAGGTGTTAATTCATGCTTTCCAATGAGATGTTTTAGGAAAATACTGAGCCCTGGAGAGGTGGAGGCTCTGAAATTAGCTAGAAGACCAGTGTAAGGAGGAGGGGTGAGGTGGAAAGGGTCTGACCTAGACAGAGAGTGGAGGTGGAGGGGAGGTCTGACGTGGGAGGCACTGAGAGCCTGGGTGTGTAGAGACCAAGGAGGGCAGGAGCAGATGACTCCAAGGCTTTGGGGTTGTTTTTGCCGTAGACACAGGTTGGAGATGGGCATTTAAAGGAGAAGCAAATTTGAAGGAAGAAGACACATTTATTTTTGGACACACAGGGTGTGGCACAGACTTCCCAGGGGTCTCAGTGGTAAAGAATCCACCTGCAATGCAAGAGCTGCAGGAGACGCTTGTTCAATCCGTGGGTCAGGAAGAGCCCCTGGAGGAGGGCATGACAACCTACTCTAGTACTCTTGGCTGGAGAATCCTGAAGACAGAGGAGCCTGGTGGGCTACAGTCCATGGGGTTGCAAAGAGTCAGACACAACTGAGCATGACTGTAGCCCACCAGGCTCCTCAGTCCGTGAGGTTCTCCAGGCAAGAATATTGGAGTGGGTTGCCATTTCCAGGGGGTCTCCAGGTCATCTTCCTGACCCAGGGACTGAACCAGCGTTTCCTGTGGCTCCTGTGTTGCAAGTGGATACTTGACCACTGCGCCACCTGGGCTACAGTCTGTCCATGGGGTTGCAAAAAGAGTCAGACATGACTTAGCGACTAAACAGAACAACAAGAGGGTGAGGTAACCGTGGAGCGTGGAGGATGGTGGGGCAAAGTCTGGGCTGGAGAGGTAAGTTTGGGAGCCCTACAGAGACCATCTGGTTACAACCAGCAAACAGGGGATGGGGAGGAGACCCTGCAAAATCCACACACGGGGGTGTGGGGGTGGAGGGGGTGGTGGTGGAGACACAGGACGCAGCAAATGAGCAGGTGGGCCGGAGAGAGAGGGAGGAAGGTGAGGAGGCCTGCCTGGGAGGCAGACCATTCACTACGTCCAGTATCGCCGGTGAGGTCAGAAAGGACAAGGACCACGGGGGAGGAAACACACTGTGTTTGGCCAGCAGACAGTCACAGTGACCTTGAAGACACGTTTCCATAGAATCGCGGGGGCGGGAGTCAGCGGTTAAGGGAAGAGGAGACGGAGCCGCGAGTGTGGCCACAGAAGTGGAGGGTTTTGGCAGCAAAAGGAACAGGAAAGTCTGGAAATTAGCTCGAAAGGAGTTGCGTCCAGCATGATTTGGGGAGCCTGTGTCTTGTCTGTATTCCAACCCAGCGTCTTCCGGCCACCGCTCCACACCCCTGGCCGCAATTTCCTCCGCTTATTTTTCCATCCCCAGTATTTCTTCAACCACAGAGAACAGATGTGGCTTCATATGATAAGCACATAACACAGAGCTGGGGCACATAGTAAGTGGTCAGTAAGTGTTGGCAATTCTTCATTTTTGTTATTAATCATGGGCCCTTAGGAGAAAGATAGGCAAATGAAAGGGAAGAAAAGAGCGCCAGGGAGGGGTGCGAGCGCGGCTGCGGTTAAGGAGGGGGCAACATCTGTACCAGGGCATCTTTAGAAACATAATAGACCTTTTTTCTTTTTTCGAAGATTTCCTGTTGACTTAATCCTAGATACACTGTATCTATATAAGATGTCCTAAGGAGCCTGCATTTCGTCCCTTTGCATGTAGCTTTGAGATCCTTCTCAAGGATCTCTTTCTGCATCGCATTCATGGCCTTGGGGCCAGGATGCATCTTAGGTCTGGTCCTTCCCCTGGGAACCTTGGAAGAGAACAAAGGACAATTCCTCCTCAAGGGATGAGATTTGGGAAGAGAACCTGCAGAGCGAAAATAACCGAATGCCCGATGTGTGCGAAACTTGCAAACACAAGCCAGGGAGAGAGGAGCCCAGAAGCCCAAACCTTCGGGCTGGACAGAGGGAAATTGCAGCTTGTCATCGACAGGGAGGACCTGAGGAGGACCAAAGGCCCGGAGGGTCCTGTTTGCCTGGAGGTGAAGGAACCATGTGGGCTGAGGAGCAGGGGGCCAGGCCCTGCTTTTCCCATAGCAAGAGGGCAGGGTCGGTCCACATTGCAGCAGGGCTGTGCAGAGAAGATGCACTTCGTTTATTTTGTCTAGAACTCTGCCGGTCTTCCCTGAGCCCTCTTCACCCGCTGATTAGAAGGGGAAAGGAACTAAAGGTCCAACTTCATTTAAAGCTTCAGTAGCTTAAACGGTCCCTTTGGGTAGAGTCTGGTGTCTCATGGATAAAAATGGGCCTCCTCGTCCTTCTCACCCTAAGGTAGCCTCTGGGATGCAGAGGAAGAGATGTGTGTGGTTCACCCAAGGGAGAGCCTGAGATAACACCCTAAGCATCCCCCGGAGGTCCAGTGAGCTTTCCTGTCTTTTCCTTGTTGCTTCTTGGCCTTCTCAGGTGAAGCAAGGGCTGCTTCATATGCAACCTGGCCACTCTCAGCTTGACCGGAGCTCTGAGCACTTCCAAATTTGACCCATATTGATTCCCAAGTTGACCCGGCTCTCCTGTGTCTGCATGCCTCTCCGAGGACTATCTGTGGCTGCTGTGAAGTCCCAGTGCCTGGATTTCACCCTGCAGCCTGGCTACAGAGTCCCCCTTCCCAGTGATAATTCGAGACTCTCTCCCAGCAATCTCTTTTCAGTAGCCTGGCCATTACAAAAGCTGACTGTCTCGTTGCTTGGTTTTATAACTGGGCTAAATGTCAGCCCAGGGAAAAAAAATCGGCTCTGAAGGCTACCCTTAATCATGAGAAATGAGGCCCTGAATTCCTCTGCATTGGCTGGGGCTTCAGACCAAAGTGTTTGAACTGACCAGTCATCCTGGCATCCAGTGGAGATGGCTTCCCCACCCCCCGTACTCAATCCTGTAAACCTGCAAGGTCTTTTATTTCAAGCCCTCTCAACTCTGCTCTCAATGAGGACGGAAAGTGTTGCATGTGGAAATTGCCTAGGCGACTGGGGGAAACATGCCAAAAGAGAAACTTTCCAGTTCTTAGCTTTCAAAGTGTGCACTGTGCCATAAGTCATGAGGTAATACGGATGCTCTGAATGGGGGCGCCACCGCCAATGAAAGCAGTGGCTTGACAGTCAGCAAATACAGTTCTAGTCACTAAGCAGAAGCAAAAGAATTGCCAAGAAAGAGCAAAAGAACAGGCACCTTAGGCATCGAAGCAGCATAAGATGGAGGGAAGTCTGCCCTTAACTTCACTTTGTTAGGAGGAGAAAATGGTCTTGAAAGTGCTCCCGGAGCAGCAGTCTTCATGTGAACAGATGCCTCCCACCCCCCACCGCCATGGAAATCGATAAAACTCAGATTTTTTTTTTTACAGATTTGTACTGAAAACTATTGCCAGCCAAGGAACCTCAAATCTCAGAAGTCTCCGACCGGGCAGTAAGCTTATAAACAATCATTTAGCAAGATCTGAGGTCAAAATGACAGATGAAGATGGCTGTCTTTTCTGTATGTACGTCAAGAGATGAGGTCAGACAGGACCCAGTGCGTGGAGATGTGATTGTCTGGTGAAGTTTTTAGCAGTTTTTAACCTGTAGAGGCCAGCCTCAGGAACAAGCAAACTGGATCTTCTAGACTGGTTGTTCCTCCTAAGTACCTAATGTCCTTGCCTTGACCCCCTCTTCCCCTCTCTGCCCCCAAGATCACAGTTCCTGGAGGGTAATGATTTAATGGATTTGTTAGTCTTTTCCTTCAATCACTCTACCTTTTCTCCATATTTTCATTTCATTTATTTATTTTAATTTGTTGGTTGTGCTGGGTCTTCCTTGCTGCTCATGGGCTTTCTCCACCTGTGGAGAGCAGGGGTTCTTTGTAGCTGCGGTGCGCGGGCTTCTCATTGCGGTGCCTTCTCTCATTGTAGAGCACCGGCTCTGGATTGTGGGCTCAGTAGTTGAGGCTCTCAGGGATTAGTCATCCCACAGCACGTGGAATCTTCCCGGACCAGAGATGGGACCCACGTCCTGCCCTGGCAGGCGAACTCCCAACCTCTGGACCGCCAGGGAATTTCCCCATGTTTGCATTTTATGAAGGTCTTTTGGAGATAACAGTACTTCTAGGAGAACTCCCTGGTGGTCTACCGGTTAGGACTTCGAGCTTCCAGAGCTTCCAGTGCAGGGGGCACAGATTCGATCCCTGGTCCAGGAACTAAGATTCTATCTGCCGTGCAATGCAGCCGCCTCCCGCCAAAACGAAAGCAAAACAAATAATACAACTAAAAGAGCTGTCTGAATTGTGGGAATTTTAGGCAGTAACCTGGTGGGCTTAGGGTGAGTGGGGTGAAGAGAGAGGGGAAGCATTTTAAGAGTTGGTGAAAGTGAAAGTCACTCAGTTGTGTCCAGCTCTTTGCGACCCCATGGACTAACCAGTGCATGGAATTCTCCAGGCCAGAATACTGAAGTGGGTAGCCTATCCATTCTCCAGGGGATCTTCGCAACCCAGGGGTCAAACCCAGGTCTCCCACGTTGCGGGTAGATTCTTTACCAGAGGAGCCACCAGGGAAGCCCAAGAGCACTGGAGTGGGTAGCCGATCCCTTCTCCAGCAGATCTTTCCGACCTAGGGATCGAACCGGAGTCTCCTGCATTGCAGGCAGATTCTTTACCAATTGAGCTATCAGGGAAGCCCGTAAGAGTTGGTACATTTCTCAAATCACCACTTCTCAGACAGTCATCGCCTGCCCAGGACCATTCTGGGTGGAGGCTGGCTATCGCTTCCTTTGACCGAGCCTCTCTCATCTCTGAGTCCACATCCCGGCAGGTGTGGTCAGGAGTAGCTGTGAAAGTCTTGCTCTCTTGCATAGCACAGAGCTTGAAACTAGCCTATGTTGATGGCCAAGAGCAATTAGTACAGAAAAACAGGCCCCATGTATAATTCCTTGCCTGCGTGTGGCTCTTTCGCAGGCCAAACCCCTCAGCTTCTCCGAGCACCCCTGTGTTTGGCTTCTCTTTCTGGCCCTGCCCTGCTAGGATTCAGCAAAATCACAGCCCCATGACTGCCCAGCCACCCTTGCGTGCTTCCTCCTACTCCTTGCTGGACTGTGGGGTCATTCCTGCACTAGGGCAGGTCACAGGCTTGTTATTAATAATCAGATGGAAAGCAAAGACAGGATACACATTTTCCTAGAAAAACACCAGCATGGTATGATGTCAGTACCGTTTTCAACTTTCTGCGGTGATTATGGCTGCTACCCTTTCCTGCTTCTTGAGGATGACGGATCGACCTGCTTTTCAGGACAATTAAAATGAACTGTTTTAGGCAGAGCCAGTGTTGAGGGGGATGTGGACCTTCCGGCCACCAGGCACTGATTTTTTCATTGACTTCTCAAGGGGGTATTCATGCAAAACTGTAATTGGGAACACATAGAATTTCCCGGCTTTAGTTTTATTTGTGAAAGTTGCTCAGTTGTGTCCGACTCTTTGTGACCCGACGGACTATACAGTCCATGGAATTCTCCAGGCCAGAATACTAGAGTGGGTAGCCTTTCTTTTCTGCAGGGGATCTTCCCAACCCAGGGATCGAACCCAGGTCTCCCGGATTACAGGCAGATTCTTTACCAGCTGAGCCACAAGAGAAGCCCAGGTAGTTTTATTTGTAGGCAGGTTATATTTGCATGATACTTCTTTAAAAAAGTTGGGTTTTTTTTTTTGGCTGCTCCAGGTCTTTGTCTAAGCACAAGGTAGTATATAGTATGTGAGTTCTTTTCATTGTGGCACGCAGGATCTTTAGTTGTGGCACGCAAATGCTTAGTTGAGTCATGTGGGATCTAACTTCCTGACCAGGGATCAAACCTAGGCCCCCTGCACTGGGGGCGTGGAGTCTTAGCCACTGGACCACTGAGGAAATTCCTGCATGATGCTTCATTGTTGGCAAGCAGTTTCACCTTGGTGATCTCATTTGGGCCAAACCAGAATCATCATTTGAGCTACATAAGGTGAGGATCACTCTTTCCCTTGGATGAGTGAGATAGCTGAAGCTCAGAGAGCTCCCAAAGACAGTAGTGAAGAAGTAGGACAAATCCTAGGTTTCCAGATTCCTAGATCCTATTTCTATTGTACCAGCATCCTTTCCTCTGGAAATTATTCTGCCCCCAATTGGTTTGGTTTGACTGTAGTAGAACCCACCATGTCCCTATCTAAAGAGATTCCCCTAAAGCCTGACCCTATGATTGGCTCAGGGATGAGCACATGACCTAGGCTGGCCAGTCACAGTCTTCTCTGGGTCTTGTGTTAAAGCAATTGGAAAAGAAGTTCTCTCTTGCTCTGGATCCCTGCTGAGACAGCAAGAGAATGAATAGGCATAAAGGAAGGCAAGCAGAGGGAACCAGAGCTGAGAGGTGGAGAGAGCCCTGGAATTATTTAAACCATTCATCCAGCTGTGCCTGAAACTCTTCAGTGAGCCAATAAATTCCTTTTTTGCTTAAGCCAATTGGAGTTGCGTTTATGACACTTGCAAATGAAAGGAGTTATTGACTAATAAAACTGCCATTTCTGTCTTTCCCAGAATTAGGAAATTACCTCTTTAAAATTGTTTATTTGTAGTATGCTTTATTCCTTCCCACACACAAAAAGAATTCCGAAGCAGCTTATAAAAATAAATAGGAAAAAATAGGCAATAAGCCAGAAAAAAAAATCAAAGGGAAAGTTTAAGACATAAAATATATGTCATATGTCATATACATATGTACAGCACAATCTTTATATTAAGTTGACAAAATTATTTTTTAAATTATAATACCAAGTATTGTTGAGGGTGCTGGGAAATGGACACTGGTGATGGAAAAATTAGAAATTAATGTGAACTTTCTGGAGAGAAATTTGACAGCACTTATTCACATTCAAATAACAATAACCAGTGCTTGTTCATAACCAATAATTGGAATGCACAGAAAGGAAATAATTAAGTAAGAAAGAATGCATGCAAATATTTAGCTATAAGAATGATTGTTACAATCACCCCAAATTGGAAAACAGCTTGAATATCCAATGACAAATTATGGATCAAAAATAATATGTCCACTTATCGGAATATCATGTATTTATTAAAATAACAATGTAGACTTTTATTTACTGACCTGGAATAATATTCATATATTGTAGTAGATCCCTGGTTTGGGAAGATCCTCTGAAGAAAGGATAGCTTTGGACTAGCACATCTAAATTCCCCCTAAGCCATAGCAGGGTTCAAATAAATTGTTCACTCTTAACCCTATGTTTTAAAAATCAGAAACAAAAGACTATTTATTGGCTGTGGTCATTAAAAAGGGAGAAATATAGAAGTGGCAAAAATTGCCCTTCTAGTCTCACAGTTCGAGTATTCTTGCTTAAGTCAAATTCAGCTTTCCAGAGATGCCTGGTTAATTATCCCCTCTTTGACCATGTGTTATCTAAACACTCTACATTTTTCAGACATTTGACTAGTATTGAGAGATTATTTATTGCCAATGAGTTGGGTCTTGGGCATCATCTATTCCAAACCAAAGGTTACCAAAATGTGTATAGGCTCAAAACAAAAACAACAACAACAAAAAAAAACCCCACCGAATGGCAAGAAGAACATTTTAGAATTTGTATTTATAGCTAAGCCCCTTTAATTTTCTATTTCTGATATGTTTTATAATATATCAGTAACTGGATAGGGCATAACAAGTAAGTATACCAAGATCATGAAAATGTTTTTGATGATGGAAGTATGCTCTGGTTAACTGTTACTGCAGCAAATACAATGGCAACTTAGTGGTTTTAATTTTGTTCACAAACTTCTGGATCAGAAATCTGTGAATAAATTGCTCATCTGAGCAGTTCATCCACCCCCCATCCTGCCTCAGCCCAGACAGCACCTCAACTTGATCTAGAAGATCCACTTCCAAGATGGCTTGCCCACTTGGTTGGCAAGTTGGGAGCTCAACAGAGCTCTTGTCTGTAGGGGGAGGGGCAGGTCCCCATTCTCTGCCATGTGGCTTCCCCACTGGGGTTCTTGGGCTTCCTCAGGAAATGGAGGCTGGATTCTAAGAGGGAATATTCCAAGAGACAGGAAGTAAAAGTCAGTCTTCTAAGTCCTGGAGCAAGAATATACTGTCCTGTCACTGCTGTCATATTTTATTAGTCAAAGGAGTCCAAGAGTCTACCCAAGATTCAAGGGGAGGAGACACAGACTTTATCTCTCAGTGAGCGGTCTGGCAAAACATTTGTGGCCATCTTTAATCCATTACATGGCATGGAATCACTAAAGTCTGAAAATCACTAATTTACATAAATAGAATATGTAGCAGAGGCTCCACCCCCAGACTGGGGCTCAGCTCTCTTACGTAAGAAATTCTTGGCCATCAGAAGCTGATCTGTTCCTTATTGTACACCTCCCGAAAACTGTTTCATCAGATTTTTCTCTTAATGGCTTATTTATTCCAGAGGCATAGACTGAAGAATATATGCATGATAATGTAGGGGAAAACAGAACTAACTCATATGGGTACTACTGCTTTATCTTGCTTAGGGAAAAAAAAAAAAAGATTGACTTAACAATAGAAATAAAACATTCATCTGCTCAGGTGTTGGTGACCTGTAAAAAAATTTTCTTTTACAACAGTATACTTTAAACCAGGGAACTTTGGTGGTGGCCCATGGTTAACATTCAGTGCTTCTAGAGTAGGGAGGCAGGTTAGAGCCTTGGTTGGGGAACTAAGACCTCACATGCCACACAGTGTGGCCAAAAAAGTTTTTTTTAAATACTGAGTATGAACCTAATATAGTCAGGATGACGTTATGACTTGAAAGGCTATAATTATGACAGTGTTCTACCAGAAATTCCCCAGTGCACAGGTTAACACCTGCTTTTCCTTTCTCGCTAATCAAGTAAAACAATCGCCAACAGAACTTTAAGATTTCTCCCATATAACAAAATATACTCTTGAGGAAGATAAAGTGGCTTACTAAACAGAATAAACCCATTTTGTAAGAAAATGTGTATGAGAGAGTCAAGAGTAAAATTTTTCATTATTTATGGTCCTAAATTCTGGCACTAAGAAGAGCGGATCCTGAGAAGAAGCTGTTGTTTTCCTGAGCAGGCTGATGGGTGAGTGTGCACATTAGAAAAAGTAAGGTAATAAAAAGGTGGTTTTTTTTTTTTTTATGAGAAAAGGAAGAGATGTTGGAAGGCAGCAGAAGCAGAGAGGGTGACTTGTTTAAAGGTGTGGGTGGAGGATAGTTTTCCTAAGTGGGTTGCAGGGAATGTCTTCCAGGTTGCCCTAAAACCTTCAGTAAAATCTGTTTTATTTGGCAGTTCTTTTTCGAAATTTATTTTTATTGAGGTAGCATTGATTTACAGTATTATATAAGCTTCATGTGTACAGCATGATATTTTGATTCCGGTATACTGGATGTGAGAGTTGGACTGTGAAGAAGGCTGAGCACCGAAGAATTGATGCTTTTGAACTGTGGTGTTGGAGAAGACTCTTGAGAGTCCCTTGGACTGCAAGGAGATACAACCAGTCCATTCTGAAGGAGATCAGCCCTGCGATTTCTTTGGAAGGAATGATGCTAAAGCTGAAACTCCAGTACTTTGGCCACCTCATGTGAAGAGTTGACTCGTTGGAAAAGACTCTGATGCTGGGAGGGATTGGGGGCAGGAGGAGAAGGGGAAGACAGAGGATGAGATGGCTGGATGGCATCACTGACTCGATGGATGTGAGTCTAAGTGAACTCCGGGAGTTGATGATGGACAGGGAGGCCTGGCGTGCTGAGATTCATGGGGTCGCAAACAGTCAGACACGACTGAGCGACTGATCTGATCTGATCGATTTGATACACTATAGTGTGCTCACCACCATAATTAAGTTTCTATCACCATACATTTGATCTCCTTCATCCATTTCACCTTCTCTCTCACCCCTTCCCCTCTATTCTGTCCCCTGTATTTATGTGTTGTTTTCCTCTGGTTTGGTTTGTTAATTAGATTTTTTCCTACTACATATATGAATGTGTTGATATAGTATTTGTCTTTGTCTGACTCACTTCACTTTGCATAATACCCTCAATATTGTCACAAATGGAACATTTCATCTTTTTAATGACTGAGTAATATTCCTGTGGGGGGGGTGTGGGGGGGTGTATGGGGATGTGTGTGTGTGTGTGTGTGTGTGTGTGTGGTGTGTGGGTGAATGGGGGTGATGGGGGTGTGTGTGGTGTGTGGGTGTAGGTGTGTGTGTGGTGTGTGGGTGTATGGGGGTGACAGGGGGTGTGTGATGTGTGGCTGTAGGTGTGTGTGGGGTATGTTGGGGGGTGTGTGTGTGTGGTGTGGGGGTATATGGAGGTAACGCAGGGTGTGTGTGGGGGGGTGTGGGGTGTATGTGAGTGTGTGGTGTGGGGGTGTATGTGGGGGGTGTGGTGTGTGTGTGTGTGTAGGGGTGTGTGTGTGGGGGGTGTGGGGGTGTATGGGGATGTGGGGGGTGTGTGGTGTGTGTGAGTGTGTGTGTGTGTGAGTGTGAGTGTAGGAGTGTGTGTGAGGGTGTGTGTGTGGTGTGGGGGTGTATGGGGATGTGTGGTGTGTGTGGTGTGTGTGTGTGTGTGGGAATGTGTGTGTGGGGTGTGTGTGTGTGTGTATGTGTGTGTGTGAGTGTGTGTGTGTGGGGGTGTGAGTGGTGTGTGTGAGTGTGTGTGTGAGTGTGTGTGAGTGTGTATGTGGGGGGGTGTATGTGTGGGTGTGTGTGGGTGTGTTTAGGGGTGTGTGTGGTGTATGTGGGTGTGTGTGAGTGTGTGTGTGTTTGGCGGGGGTTTGTGTGGTGTGTGTGTGTGAGTGTGTGTGGATGTGTGTGTGTGGGGTGTGTGTGTGTGTGCCTCACGTCTTCTTTATCCATTCATTCACTGTTGGGCTCTTAGGTTGTTTCCATGTCTGAGCTATTGTAAATAATCCTGCAATAAACATAAAGTACACCAATCTTTTCAAATTAGTGTTTTAATATTATTTGGATAAATACCCAGAAGTGGGATAGTTGGCTCGTATGGTTGTTCTATTCTTAATTTTTGAGAATCACCATACTGTATTCCATAGTGAGTGTACCAATTTACATTCCCACCAACAGTGTATGAGGGCTCCTTTTTTCCACAGCCTTGTCAACTCCTGTTTTTTCTATTTTTGCCTTTTTGATAATAACCAGTCTAACAGGTATAAAGTGATAGCTCATGTGATTTTGCTTTGCATTTGCCCCATAGTTAATTATGTTGAGCATTTTTTCATGTATCAGTTGGCCATCTGCATATCTTCTTTGGAAGACTGTCTATTCACCTTCTTTGCCCATTTTAGTACAGAGACTAAAACAGTGATTGAAAGGCTCCTGGAAAAAAAAGTCCAGGATCAGATGGCTCTACAGGTGGATTTTACCAAAATTCTTTTACTTTCTTCTTTTACTCCAAGAATATCTAATATCTATCCATCTAAACTTTTCTTAAAAAAAAAAGAGGAGGGAATGCTTCTTAACTCACATTAGGAGGCCAACCTCACCCTAATGCCAAAACCAGATGAAGACAACACAAAAAAGAAAATTACAGGCCAATATCTCTGATGAACATAGCTATAGAAATTAGCAAACTGAATACAACAATACATTAAAAGGATCATACATCATGGTTAAGTAGGATTTATTCCGGGGATATAAGGATGGTTCAACATCTACAAATCAATAAACATGATATATACCACATGAACAAAAGTAAGGATAAAAAGCATAAAATCATCTCAATATATGCACAAAAAGCATTTCACAAGATTCAACACTCATTTATCATAAAAACTCTCAATAAAATAGATATAGAATAAATGTACTTCAAGATAATAAAGGTCATATGTGACAAACCCATAGCTAATATCATACTCAATGGTGAAAAGTCAAGAGCTATCCCTCTAAGATCAGGAACAAGGATGCCCACTCCTGCCACTCTTATTCAACACAGTATCAGAAGTCCTTAACTGAACAATTAGGCAAGAAGAAAGGAACAAGAGCCATCCAAATGGAGAGGAAGAAGTAAAAATGTCACTATTTGCAGATGATATGATTTTATATGTCGAGAATCCCAAAGACTCCATCAAAAATCCTATTAGAAATAATAAATGTAGAAAAGTTTCTGGTTAAGGAATCTATATACCAAAAAATCTGTTGTGTTTCTATATGCTAACAATGAGCTAGCAGGAAGAGGAATTAAGGAAACAGTTCCATTTACAGTTGCAACAAAAAGATCGAAGCACCTAGGAATAAACTTAACCAAGAAGGTGAAAGACTTGTGCAGTGAAAACAACATAATACTGTTGAAAGAAATTGAGGAAGACACAAAAATGGAAAGACATTCTGTGTTCATGGATTGGAAGAATGAACATTGTTAAAATGTCTATATTACCTATAGAAATTCTTATGGGTGTTGGATTGTTTTCTTTGAGGGAAAATTTGGGGCAACATTGACATGAACTGAAGGCAGATCCAACACAAGAACAAGGCTAACCTAAGGAATTTCAAGTCACTTGTGAGTAACATCAGAGTAGGAAAAATCCAAGATACACATGCACCAAATTATGACATTTAATATCTCTGCATGGTGGATTACAAATGATACGTATTTCATTCCCTCTTCATTTTTGTATTTAAAGTTTTTTCTATGAGCTGTACTGTGTAAAGGAAGTTATTTTGAAACACACATGTGCTTTGCAATCATACAGGCTTAAGTTAGAACCCACCTCCACTACTTGAATTTGTGATTCTAGACAAGTTACTTGAACTTTTAAAGCCCTCATTTAAAGTCTCCTCATTTGTACAAAAAGGACAGTAATCATACTTCAGAGGTAATTGTGAGGATTGAATAAAATAATCTGTGTAAAGTTCTTCAAACAGTACCTTTGGACTGAGAAGCATACCATAAATCTTTACAAGTTATTATTGTTGGTAAGTAAAGTTTGCGGATGGGTCTCAGAGCCTGAAAATGATCAGTCTTTTCTACTCTCTGCCAAGAAGTTAAGTGGCCTTGTGTCTTCATCCTCTAAAAAAACTGGCGGAGGAAATTCAACAGAGTTTTATCCCTACCATCATAAGTCATGCAACATAACATCATTACGAAGAAAAGCCTCTTTTAGCACCTACTGTGTTCAAGTAATATAAGTTCTCAGACATTAGACGGGGTCCCTGTGGCCTCCAACTTGTAGCCAGGTCAGTTCTGGCCACTAACGCTTAAGTGTCTCAATGCCTAATTAAAAACACGTCCAGGGTTGGCTATACTTAGGATGAACCCACATGGTCTTAATTCCCAATGAAGAATACACATTGCATTTCAGGACTTCCACACTAGCCAAGGCGTTCTGATGTGGGGTTTGAGCTCCCTGGTGCTGTCATGTGACAGGCTTTTTGATGTGGTGGCTGTTCCAGTAAGTTAACCTCTGGCATCTCAGAACTGGCACAGCCCGCCTGGCTACAGACGAATTCTGAGCGCAGATGCGGGCTGAATCTGCATGCCTGCGGGTGGACGGACCGCAAACGACCACGGGGCTAATTAGCGGGGGGCTGTTTCAGGGCAGGTCCCACTCCTCAGGGTTTCCGAGTCACTGCTGTGCAGCTTGGCTCTCTGAGACGGTGCGCCTCAAAATATTTTTGGTTTCTGACCTCCTCGGTGGGAGGAAAAAAGAAACCCCTCTGGACCCTGCATGTCTCTGCTTGAGGTGACAGAGACAAGCTTACTGGGCTTCAAGAAACTTGTCATTGTTCTGGATGAGATCTGCCCTGCGATGCCTGCTGTTTATTTAATACAATAAGCAAATAAATAAGTTGTGCTTGAAACAAAAGCACAGGCCTTGCTAGACATTCTGTGCACACACCATCTGGGTCTCCTTACCTTCCAGGCATGTAGGAGATGGGACCGCCCAGACTTCTGGGGCTGGTGGGGTCACACTACCAGTTTAGACCAATGGGGGGTGAGCTGGAGTGACCCCCGTCACTCCTCAGCATTGAAGAGCAGGTGAGACATTCAGCCTCTCTCTTCCCTGGAGACCAAAGGAGTAATGTGTTCTAGATGTTACAGTTACAGAGGGTTCAGCCTCCATCAGCCTGGATGCTTGAGTGACTGTGGAATGGAATTTTCCCCGCACACGTACCCAACATCCTTGACTTGGCAATGGACATGAGGCACACACAAGAAATAAATCTTTTTTGTGTTCAGCAATGGGATCTTGAGGTTCATTTGTTATCACAGAGCAACCTAATTTATTCTAACTAATACAATTCTCCCATAAACATTAGTGGCCTTTTTCTGGTAGCTCAGATGGGAAAGAATCTGCCTGCAATGCAGGAGACCCGGGTTTGATCCCTGGTTTGGGAAAAAATTCCCTGGAGAAGGGGATGGCAACCCAGTCCAGTATTCTCGCCTGGAGAATCGCATGGACAGGGGAGAGGACAGGGGAGACTGGCAGGTTACAGTAAATGGGGCTGCAAAAGAGTCGAACATGACTGAGGGACTAACACATCCACTTTCATAAGCATGTGTGACACAGAAAGTGGTCTGCCAGTCACCTGTAGACCTGTCACTGGGAGTTGGCCCAGGCAGTCTGTAGTGAAAGACTAGAGGAACATTTGCAGGGAGGAGCAGCAATTCAGATGGTCAAGTTCAAGGTGACTGCAGTCTACTCTGGGAGGCTAGGAGGAAGGCAGAGCTTCAGAGGACACTCTGGCTCTGGAGCTGCTCATCCAGACCCCAGACTCCAGACCAAGGTCAACCAGACTCCAAAGACCAAAGACATTCCAGTAGACTGCTTCTCTGACCTCCCTGGTTCAGAAGCTGTGTCAGTCAGCAGTATGTCTTTAGAAAGTGAAAGAAGATTCGTAGGTCGCTTTATTTTTAAAAAAATATTTTTATTTACTTGGCTGCATCGGGTCTTAGTTGCACACGCAGGATCTTCAATAACAGCGCACAGACTCTCTAGTTGCCATGCCAGGCTTAGTTGCTATTCGGCCTGCGGTATCTTAGTTCCCCAGCCAGGGATCAAACCTGTCTCCTGCCCTGCAAGGCGTATTCTTAACCCCCAGACCACCAGGGAAGTCCCCCTTGGTCACTTTAAATGCACAAGATGTTCAACCATAATAAGAGTTTATTTACTGGACCGTATTGATTTTCTTTGCATAGACCTCCAAGGGCTGACCATCCACAAGGGAGTTAAGACATACTCACACAGCCTGCATCTGAGTCTCTAAGAAATACTCCCTGTGAATGATTAGCAACCCAGTGAAAGGGTTGCTGCTCTGTTCATTTTTAAACCTGAAAATATCCAGCGACCCTCTCAAAATCCAGGAACATTTCAGTCTCCTGATGGAGAGGCACCTGGAAGAGAATGAGGAGAAGCTGTCCTCTTGTCGTTGCCGACAACATGGTTTGTAGCATCTGAGAGTCAATGTTACCATCCGTCTTCTGTCTGGACTGCCTGGAATGAGGTGGTCCTCAGCCCACAGCAGCAGAAGGCTGCATGTAACCATATTCATCATGGTGCCAAACTGCCTCCTTATTCAAGAAGAAAAGATAATGGCTCATCCTCTCATGATTCCCTGGACTGGAATTGCTGTATAAAATTGTCTTTGCAGAAATAGACTTCTCCGAATTCATCGGGAATGCAGAGCTAGATGTCTGGCCGCTTTGAGACGAAAGGATTCACTGGGAGCAAATCGGTTTTTGCTCCTTTGCTACTTAGCAGAGCTTTAATGCTAGAGCCTCTCAGAGTTTTTAATTTTTACAAGGTAGCTATTTTCAGAATCAAAAAGGTGCAGTTTCCTTTACCGAAAACCTCGTGATGCAAGAGAAATGGGATTTTCTTATAAATCCCTCAGCTCACTCTGCTCCCTCTGTCTAAATCCACGCTGCTGGAAGAGCAAATACTACAGCTTCGTTGCCAGGAATACGGGAAAGACAGTAATCACACCGGATGTTAATGTGATGAGTCCACTTAAACAGAGATAAATTTCAAATGCATATATATTTTCATTTTGAATGTAGTATACTTACAAAGAAATGCTTATGCTTTTAGAGTAGAAGGCAGATTTCTTTTTTAGAAAGTATTCATTTACCTGGCTCCGTCGGGTCCTAGTTGTGGCTCGTGGGATCTTCGCTGTGATGCTCCCAGTAGTTTCAGGGCATGGGCTCAGTTGCCCCGAGGCATGTGGGATCTTCCTGGACCAGGGATCGAACTCGCATCCCCTGCATTGAGAGGCAGTTTCTTAACCACTGGACCACCAAGGAAATCCCTAGAAGGCAGATTTCTGACCCACTCCTGAAACATTAATTAAAGGATTTGGAGAAAGCAAAGAGTATCAGTTGAAAACCAGTGGCAAGAACCTACTTAGCGGTTCCTTATCTTTTGATCCACGTTAACAGCATGAAACATGTACTTTAATTATAATATCCAAATCTCACCTTGATATTCCATGAAATGAAAGAGTCCCACACAAATGTACCATGTGTATGTGCGTGCTAAGTCACTTCAGTCATGTCTGACTCTTTATGACCCTATGGACTGTAGCCTGCCTGGTTCCTCCATCCTTGGGATTCTCCAGGCATGAATACTGGAGTGAGTTGCCATGCCCTTCTCCAGGGTATCTTCCCAATTCAGGGATCAAAACTGTTTCTCTCACCATCCCCTGCGTTGGCAGGTGGGTTCTTTACCACTAGTGCCATCTACTTTTTATTTTTCAGGTGTTCTAAAAGCACTTTATTCCCAAAGGTTGCTGATATGAGGATTCTTGGGAACCAGAAATGGCAGGAAGATCCACGTGCTCGGATCCCCAAGGCCTGGGCCAAACTGAAGCCAGATCTATCCACTAATGATGCCACAGGCCACAAGGAAGAAGGTCAAGGATGTGTGTTGGCTTGTGGAGCTGTAAGTTGCACCTCGAGGGTGGAAAGCATTCCTCTGACTTCAGGTTGGTCCTATGGCTGAGGTGTAGCACAATGGCCACACCAAGTGGATATTGAGAGCAAAAGCTAGGAGGCATGTGCCCTCTTCACCAGCAACAGTTAGAATTTTCATCACCTAAATTGAGCCTCTCAGTAAATGAATATCGCCTCCAGAAGATTGAAGCTGCAGAGATAAACAATGGAAGGAAGGGAAGTGGGCATGCAAGGGGTATCTTTCTGAAATGCCAGGTGAAGATGATGTTGACTCAGAATTGTTGCTTCATGCTGGCCCAAGGCCATTGTCAAACTAAGTTCTGTAAAGGAACACAGAAAGACTAAAGAAACAGACTCCTAACTCGCTCACATAATGAGCAGCTCGTCCTTGCTGCCTCCAGTACCAGCCCTGATTGAAGGGCGCTGTGAACTCTGTTCCCACCTCGCCAGCCTGGGGAGCTGAGATTGACGTGCAGCCTGGGAAACATGAACCCTGGGCTTCGGGAGCAGCTTGAGGTCAAGTCAGAATTTGTTTCTGTCCTGCCTTTCAAAGCTTTGTTTTCCTATGAACCATCCATACTAACCACTCTGCATTGCTGGGCCCCGGAGAACCGGGGGTGGGCAACTTCCAGGAGATTCATTCAGGATGGACATTCATTAGCTCTGAAGACAGCTGGGGCTTTTCCTAAAAGGGCTGAGGACAGCTGGAAATTCCCAGATTAATCATTGACCAGACCAGGCTACTGCCACCCCACCAAATCCCACCCCACCCTGAGGGTTGCTCTAACCAAAATAAATCATAAATGTGTACAGCTCAACAGTGATTCTATTCAGAGTCACTGCCACCCACTTCTAAAGCCCAGGCCAACGTAAAGTAACCCAAGACTTCACTTCTCTTCAAGGGGCTGCTCCACGTCCTCAGAGGCAATTAAATCACGGAACCTGTGTAAATAAGACTTTTCTGGAATGCTATTTTGAGACACGCTGAAAGCCTTTCCAGTGAACTGAGTCTTCATTCTGACCATCACAGATAAATGAAGGACGGGTTCTTTAACATACTAATGATAACAACAACTAATTGATACTTTTCCTTTGCAAAGCATTTAGTTCCTGCCAGATAACTTCACATGAACCATCTCTTTTACTTTCAGAATCATATAGCAAGGCAGGACGTGCGTTATTATTGACATTAAGCAAATAAACTGAGACTTCTTGGCAGTTAACAGCCTTACTTGGGTAACAGAACTGATGGCCGTTGGACATAAGGTTAAGACAGACTCCAAGTCCAGGACTTTTTCCAATCCATCCCACTGTGTCTACAAAAAATCTTACCCTCTCTTAAAAGCTTTGAATTTTATAAATTGTTTAAGTGCTTATTGTTTTATTTGATGGGAATGAAGTACAGCTAGCACTGTTGAGTCATGACTAAGCTGAGTCATTGTACATCAAGTGCTTGATATGAACGTCCTCGTATATGAGGTGGTCGTTATTATCCCCATTGTGATACACGAAGGAACACAGAGAGGTTTCTGCAACTTTCCCAAACCACATAGCTAGTAAGTAGCAGGGATTTGAAAACTGCGCGTCTAGAGCCTCCCACCTGCATCCTTCTGCTGAGATAGGCAGGTGTATAACTTCTCGTGCTGTTTTTTGAAGAACCATAGGTCCAGTTGCTGGAGACAGAGCCATCCACATCGCCAACATGTTTGGCATCGTTTGGGTCCATGGGGATTATTTCGTCTGTGAGGCCAATCTAGAACCAATAGAAATAACCGATCAACAATAGAAATAAACCAAACACTCTGCTATGAGATGGGGTTCCTTCTTTCTTTCTTTTCAGGCTGTACTACGTGGCACGTGGGATGGTGGTTTCCCGGTCAGGGATTGAACCTGTGACCCCTGCAGTGGAAGTGCAGAGTCTTAACCACCGGACCACCAGGGAAGTCCCTCAGGGCTTTCTTCACAATGGCACCACTATTGCTCCTATTTCCAATACTAAAAACCACGAAGTTCCTTCTCCCTTGTGTCTCTTATCCAGTCAATTATCAGCAATTCCTGTTTCATGGTTGTGTGTGTATCTAGAACTTGCTTCTCCCTCTTCCCTCCTTCTCTTCACATACACTGTCCAGTCAAGTAACTAGACAGCGGCCCCTCCAGCTTCAGACACTTCCCACAATATAGTCTATCTTGTCCCCATGCATCCTAAAAGCGTAGGATCTTCATCCCATCTCATCCCATGCTGTGTTCCTACACATGGCGCCCCACTGTCTATCACAAGCCCTCTGGTTTGCATCTTCATGGTCTAGAGCCTCCATTTTCCAGCCATTTTTTAAATTATCTATTTATTTTTGCCTTTTGACTTCCCCGCATGGCATGTGGGATTCTAGTTTTCTGATCAGGGATTGAACTCACAGCCGCTGCATTGGAAGCTTGGAGTTTTAACCACTGGACCCCCAGGGTTAAGTCCCCCTCTAGGGGACTGGACCCCCTAGACAGCCATTTTCCTATCAATTCTCTGTTTCTTCCTTCTCCTCTTGCCAAGTGGGGCTCCTCACAGTCCCCAGCCCGCATGCACACACCCATCTTCCCATCTTGTGACTTCACTGTTATTCTCCTCATCTTGTTATCGCTCTTCTCTCCTGTTTATAGCCCAGTCTAGACATCCCACCTGTCTCTGGCGTCTCCTCGGGCTATTCCTCCTTCTTGGATTCCTATTGTCCCCACAGAAGGTGCCACGAAGTTCAGTGTTTAATTTTGTTTTCTCGTTGTCTCACTGTTTACCTCCTCCACTAGACTGGGAGTTTCTCAGGTCAAGGACTCTGCCTTACTTTTTTTCATGATCCTTACTGGGCATAATATAGTCCTGGACTCAGAGACAGTGCTCGTTTGGTGGACGGATCTCGCTTGGTGGAGGGACCTGGTGGCAAATGAGCATGAGTTGATTTAGTGGCTCTGATGAGCAATCCAGTGGCCTTGCTTGACATGGGTTAATTCTCCAACACTAGATGCCAGCATCAAATTCATGAGAAGGTCAGGAAATTACAAGCTGGTCAATTCGTTTTCTGCAGGAGAGTTGTTGTTTGCCCAATTCGAGCAGTTGAGGAACCCATTTTTTCTGATTCCTTTCCCAGTGGGCTCTTCCCTAAAGAGATACAATGACTGGGTGGGGGGTGGGGGGCGGGTCAAGTGAGTTGTCCAAGTGAAAGACCACAGCAAGTAGACTCTGATTTATAATCTCCAAAGTAATACATTAGAGAATGGAAAGTAGCTCAAGGCCAATGTTTTAGAATAAATCATGAGACAGTTTTTACCAGCAGAGAAGTCACTGGACTCTGTGCAGCCTTGTTCAGCATCAGCATGTTTAATGGCCATTCATCCAAGTTCAAGTTGCCTCAGGCAGATTTCAGAGGGACCAGTACTTTGGAAATCTAATAGCAGAAAGAATCGAGTTAGTATATATGGCCACATTTGGAAACTATGTCATACTTTCCAAACTGTGCTCTTAAGCTCCATCTTAAGAGTTGAGTTCTTCTGAGTTGGAAAGAGTACCAAAGGTTATCTGGTTGGAAGAGGGATGACATGTCTGGAATACTACTAACACACTTTTCATTTCTGTGTTTCATGGGTTGATCTATCCCTTCACTTTCCCATTTTCTCAGAGACATAAGCCTACCTTCAGACTTCAACAGCATGAATGCAAAAAAAAAAAAAAAGCTAATATGCTGGTTATCCCGACCCCAAATGGGTATTTTGTAGGCATAACAGAGGTAAAAACTAGGTTTTATTGAGAGAGAAATACGATTTTCTAAATTTATTTAGCTCCCATTTCGCATAACTTGCTAAAGAGCCAAGCTTGTAGGTAGGACTCAGATCCTGGAACTGCTTCCATGCAGATGAGAACTGGTTTTGCAGTGACAACTAGGGCTTCCCATGTGGCACTAGTGTTAAAGAACCTGCTTGCCAAAGCAGGAGACCCAAAGACCCAGGTTCCATTCCTGGGTTGGGAAGATCCCCTCGAGGAGGAAATGGCAGACCACTCCAGTATTCTTCCCTGGAAAGTTCCATGGACAGAAGAACCTGGCAGGCTACACTCCATGGGACTGCAAAGACAACTAGACTAGGAGGTTTGAATTGTAGAGGCAGGAAGCATGCTCATTTCTGGTCCCAAGGGATCAAGAGAAGAAAGAAGACAGAGGCTGGAGAGACATTCATCTTGATTTTCTGTCTCTGGGCTAGTCTGAACTTAGATGTTCAGTCGCTAAGTTGTGCCCAACTCTTTGTGACCCCATGGACTGCAGCATGCTTCCTTGGCCTTCACTATCTCTTGGAGTCTGCCCAAACACATGTCCATGGAGTTGGTGAGGCCATCCAACCATCTCATCAACACAAAGCCTCTTCCTCATTTCAGACTGCATGAAACACAGGCTCCCCACACCCATGTGGGAGTGGCCACATCAGAGTAAACTCAGCAGTACTCTGTGGTCAGACAGTGGAAGGGCTAGCATTTAGCTTTCCCGAGCTACCCTCACTTCCCTCACTTCCTGTGTGGTGTGGAAAGAACTTGGAATCTCCTGGGTGACCCTGGAGTGGGGAGGCACAGAGGCTGGGTGGAACCTGGCTAGAGCACATACCAGAGAGGAATGACCATGGTGGGGGCAAGATGGCGCTGTGGGCTAGGGGTTGCAGAATGAACGGCCTGGGCCCTGACCTCACGATTAGAGCCAGGGGCTCAGCACCAAGGGAGACCCAGGGGCCCACACTCCAGGGGCGGCCCAGGGGCTCAAGGCGCCAACGGAGACCCCCAGGCCAAACCAGGGATAAAGAAGGCAGGGCTCCAGTTCAGTCAAGACAGAAAACGAACCACCCAACCCAGCAACAAACACTGGCCTGAAGCCAAGGAATGGGGCAAGCGGAACTTCAGTGGTCAACCGTCCAGGGAGCGTCCCAGACCAGCCACCCTGTAGCAGACACAATGAGGATCCAGCAAACCCTGTGTGGACTCCAGCCTGCTCCCCTCCACCCCCGGGGAACACAGCAAGTCCCGCTCACACACTCAGGCAGAGACTGAATTATCTGCAGAAAACTGCTCCCAACTGTGGAATTGGGCTAAGATTACAGGGCTGGCGTAAACCCGGTATCCCACCTCACAGTGGGACAGGGGCTCATTGAAAAGCTCCCAGCATTTCGTCAAATCTTCCATACTCGACTCAGAGGACAGTGGGCACTTTGGTGACTTTGCTCCCCGACATGAGCTTCTCCATCACGTGTAGGAAAAGGCTCACGGGAACCTTGGGACCAGGTGAAGTGTTTATTACGGTCTCCATTATACATGGTGCAGAATCCAAGGTCTGGGGATAAAATGTCTCATCCACAGTCAAGAGGCATAGGGTACAAACCTACAAGAGGGAAACTTCCCTGGTGGTCCAGTGGCTAAGACCCTGCGCTTCCAATGCGGGGGGCCTGGGTTCGATTCCTAGTCAGGGAACTTATTCCCACATGCTGCAACTAAAGATCCCACAGGCTGCAATGAAGACTGAGATCCTGCGTGCTACAACCAAGATGCGGTGCAGCCAAATAAATAAATAAATATTGAAACACACACACACACAGGAGTTAGGCCTTTTGACCCCAGTTCCCTGCTCCTCTCGAAGGGCTGTGAGCCCCTCCTAGGAACAAGATGGGGGCACCCATGCACTTGGGCCGGGGGAGCCCTGCTGAAAGATACATATGCTCAGAAACAGGCTTCGGTTTCCCGTTCTGGTCCTGGTCATACCTTCAGCCTTCATTCAGGGGAATCTTCTGGCTGGAGAAGTCCCTTTGGCATATTTGCACCTGGCGGGCGCTTGGGGCTGGTCAAAGTCTACCCATCGCCCATGATGCCAAGTGTTCCGGTCGGCACCCAGCTAACAGGATAGTGACAGAACAAAGCGTTTCCGTATCTCTCATTTCTCCCAAGTATCTCCTAAAATTGAAACCTCTGCATTGGCTGCAGTTTTCCTCCATCTGCAAAAACACATTAGGAAGAGAAAGAGGTTGGCAGCTGACTTCAGGCTTTTCCCCCCGGAGAGTTACTTACCTGACTTTAACCAGATGCTGTGTATCAGCCCGTCTCTCCCCTCCGCGCTTAGTGGGCAAAAGACAGAAGAAATACAAGGAATGCTTGCTACGCTCTGCACTCTCTCCCCCTCTCTTTCTCTTTCTCTCTTTCCCTTTTCTTTTTTTTTTTCCCCAGGACCGGATATACAAGTTCCAGAAGAGGAATATACATCCCCAGAGTCTGAAATCAAATCTGGAATTCATATCCTCTGTAAATGTACTTTATTAAAAGCAGGAATCAAGAAAGGTTTTGGAATTATTATATTGGAGAGCTTGATTGTGTAGAGAGGACTTGGAATTAGGGATAATTTTAGACATGTTTTGCAGGCAGCCTGCTCTTTGGATGAATGGAAACACTGGGTACTTTGGCATCAATCTTATCCCAGAGGTCTTAAAACCAGCCTTTAGACTCTGTTACCAACACGAGAAGGAAAACAGGAGGCTGCAGTAAGGCACGTTCGTCTATGATTACGCAATCGCGTGAACTGACAGTGTTGTAGGGACACAGAGTAGGTAATATTTTCAGACATCAGGCTGTCAGTTGGGAGGTAACGTTTGTAAAATCCGCTTGCTGACACTTCATGGTGTTAGTCCAGCCCCAGACCACGGACATGGGTGGAAGGCATGAGTGTTTGTGTGTGTGTGTCTCTGTGTGTGGGCATGTATATGAAGAAGCTGAAAGGATTAGTTGAGGCCCAGAATCGGAGCTGGTGGAGACTGTGAGGTGCGAAAGTGGGGCAACTCCCGGGAAATCCATCTCCGCCCCCACCCTCTGCCTCCCACGCCCGCCCCTAGACATGCTGGTGGCCTGTATTCCTGGCTCTTCCCTGGATGGGGAACCAGGAACTTGTCCATTGTTCTCAGAAGGCCCAGACCATTTTCTATGTTAACTGTCTCTGAATTATTTTTCTCCCTCGATTTGGAATCACAACCTTCTGAATATCATTGCAAGCTCACGGTATTTCTCTGATGAAAACCGCTATTTCACAGGGGTCAGCCAACTCCACGGCGGGAGCACAGTGACTATGGGATTTGCATTCCGGTAATAAAAGATGAGCCAAGCCCTCCAACCCGTCAGAGAAAGGTGGGAGCCCCTGGAGACCCAGGAGGAGATTTTAGATTCTCAGAGGCCCCAGAAGTACAGAGAGGGAGTCAGTGTTTCTGAGCTCTTTTGAAGGAGAGCTATTGCTCTGTTAGGTGGAAGGCTTCTCACATGGCTCAGATGGTAAAGAATCTGCCTGCAATGCAGGAGACCTGGGTTCGACCCCTGGGTCGGGAAGATCTCCTGGAGAAGGGAATGGATACCCAGTCCAGTATTCTTGCCTGGAGAATTCCATGGACAGAGGAACCTGGCAGGCTACAGTCCATAGGGGTCCCAAAGAGTTGGACACGACTCAGCGACTAACACTTTCACTTTCAGAGGAAAAAATTGGAATGCTGAATGGATGCTTGGGGCGACGGGGGGCGGGTGCAGGGGGTGCTGCTAGCTGGCTGTCTGCTACTATCTCACTCCTTGACCCACACTGCCTGCTCTTTATTCACATCCGGGATGTCCCCTGTTCCTTTATGTAGAAAGTCCCCTCTCTTGGGACAGGCAGGAAAGTACAGCGAACATTTGGATGGCTAAGGTCCTTAACTTTTCACTTTGGCTGCCCTTTCCAAGACTGTTGAATTATTGTCTTAATTACAGAAGCCCTAAAGAGGAATTTGAAATCACCCCTGCAGCTCTCAGGAGAAATAGCAGTAGACTCCTCTTCCTTGGCTCTTGGACTGATTGGGGTTTCACCCGCCTCTTTCTCTCTCCTTCCGCGGGGTCCTGGCCTCCGGAGTCAGACAGCGTGGGCCTGGAGCCTCTGCTCTCAGCATCTCTGCAGGAAGGGTGGCCGCTTAGATTCCACGCTTCCTGCCGGCCTCTGACACCCGCTCCAGGGAGGTGGTTTGTAATGTTTGTCCCGTAAACTCTTAGGTAACTGTTCTGTTCCACCCGGGGAGGTCATGTGGCTCAGAGAGAAAAGCTGTGTTTTTCTTGTGGATATCTAAGGACACTGAGCTGCGGCCAGGCAGCCACGCCGCCAGAACCCCCAGTCTGAACAGAGAGCCCTGTTCGGGGAGCCAAGGGGAAATGACGCTCCCGGACAAGGGTCAAGTGCAAATCACCACGCCGCAGAAGCCCTGGCCCTGGGACATGCATCTGTCTTCCAAGACTTCCCCGCAGTAACGCCCCCTTTTCAAAGGGCGCAACGGATGAAGTGATATCTGGTTCTGAAATTCTCAAGCCCCTCGGCCAGAGGGTCCTGGGGCTTTTGCTTTCCTGGTGTTCACTTATGGCTGCGTTTCCCATCACTACTTCAGCCCTGGTTCTGAGTCTCCGCTCCCTTGAGTTCAGGGCCCCCGGTTGGTCTCTAAAAGCCAAAGGTGTGTGTGTGCTCAGTCGCTTCAGGCGTGTCTGACTCTTTGCGACCCCATAGGCTGTAGCCCGCCAGGCTCCCCTGCCCATGGGCTTCTCCAGGCAAGAATGCTGGAGTGGGTTGCCATTTCCTTTTCCAAGGGATCTTCCCTATTGACCTGGCATCTCTTATGTCTCCTGCATTGGCAGGCAGGTTCTTTACCGGTGGCATTACATGGGAAGCCCTTGCTTTACCCCACATGCACTGAGACAGCGGGTTCTGAGCATCTGGGAAGAAGGGACTGCAGCCCAGGACTCCCTGGGCCCAGGCTGGGCTCTACCCAGAGGCTGCTGGAAGCCTCACCACAGGCAAAAACAGGGCCAACCACTCTTCACTAGGATGTTTTATCTTCTTCCTTTTTTAAAAAATTTGAGGTATAATTGATACACCGTAAAATGCACATATATATTTATCGAAATATGCCCTCATTTACCCTCCACTCAGGTCAAACTCATAGACCTCCCCTAAGACCCCAGGAACTCCTTTGATGTTCATCCTGCTATTAAACGCTTGGAGTCATCACAGCAAAGCTTCTTGCCCCACAGCTAAATAAAGCAGCTGCGGCAGATTCCAATGTCTCCTTCTGAAAACTCGAAGTTCAGAGAGGTCAAGTGATCAGTTCCTGGCCACACTGCCAGTGAGAGATATGTGGTGGCCGGAACCCAGCTCTGGGCCCTTTCTCCTATTTCTGGACTTCCAGAAGAGCGCAGAGCTGTCTTCTGAGACAGCTGAGAAGACTGACCACAGGGCTTCCATGGTGGTCCAGTGGTTAAGAGTCCGCCTTGCAATGTAGGGGACACCGGTTCGATCCCTGGTTCAGGAAGATCCCACGTGCCACCGGGCAACTAAGCACTGCAACGAAGACCCAGCTGAGCCCCCAAAATAAATAAATAAATCTTTAAAAAAAAAAAAAAGACTGAGCACAGACTAGGATGCAGATCACACAGAGACCAGAGGAGCAGAGGCCTGACGTCCTCGTGTCCAAGTGACACAGTGTCCAGGCTTCAGGATCCAGGCTGTCTCTCAGCTGGGGGGCCACCCCTGACCAGCAAACGTGTGATATGTGTTCTCTCTTGACGCCCATTCCTTCTCTACCTTGAATGTAGATAACCTGTCCTCAGACTTTAGGATGCCCAAGAATCCTGGGTAGAGTGAGCTGTACATGCTGATTCTCAGGCCTGGGGCAGGACCCAAGAGTCTGCATTTTCAAGAGGCTTGTTCTCCTCCTCCCGCCACGCCACCTGTCCTCCCCGACACCCATCCAGGGGGTCTTTGACCAACGCTGTGTAAGGGGACCACTCTCAGTCTCCTCCACCCTGGAAGTGGCGTTAGTCACAGTTTCCAAGATTCCACCCCATCATACCCGCCCTCGCCCTTCCTGGAGGACTTCCCCTTTCCTTAACTTCTTCCTTCTTTTATCTTTGCTTTCTGCCTCTTCCCTGGATTGCGGGGTTGCTCTTGATCATGATTCTAATATTCAACTTGTTCATCTAACCTCTAGTCCTCTCTTGAATTGTCCCTTAATCTCTAGAAAGCCTTATGGCTATGGTGATTTGAGACAGTCCACACACACCAGATACACAAACAGTCCTACTGAAAATCCTTCCACGGTGTAAAGTCCAGACTCCTTCAAGAAGCACTGAAGACTCTTCAGTTTCTACTGCTTGCCTTCCAGTTTCATCATACCTCCTTCTTCTCTGAAACCTATCCTTCCTTCTCACGACGATTTCCAGCTGCTGTCATAACCTCGTGCTCAGGCAGTCTGCTCCGTTTGCCTGGAAAAGCCCTCCTCTGGGACCCCTCCAGTTTTCAGGACCAAGGCTGAAGGAAGATTCCATCCTTTGGCAAAATTCCCAGCCTCTCCCAACACCCCCAGGAATGGATTGCTCCTTCTTTGGAGGCTATGTCTTCTCCCCCTGACGAATCCAGGCGCCCTGGATCCTCAGCACCTTGATGGGTCTGGGCCCTCACCATGGGGACTGAGGGTGGAGTCTCAATCCAACACTTCCATGGTGGTCCAGCGTTAAAATAACATACAAGTCAAAGTGTTTATAGTAAGTCCCCTACATATGACCTTTCAAGCTATGAACTTTCAAGATGCAAACGTTCATGGCATCGACACCAAGCGTGAGTGACACAGAAGCTTTAGCTTGCCCTTCATCTTTTACTGCTGGTGGCGATCCTTCAGCTCTACCATCCCCCACCTCCTCTCCTTCCTCTGGTCAGTGACTCTTCTTCCCTGTTTGCTTGATGCCAGTCCCTGGATGCCAGCTGTTGTACTGTACAGCCCTCAAGGTGCTGTACAGTAAGATTTAAAATGTTTGTATTTTGTGTGTTTGCTTTTTATGTATTATGTGTGTGAAACATTACAAACCTATTACAGTACAGTACTATATAGCCGATTGTGTTAGGTACGTAGGTTAACTTCATTGGACTTACAAACAGATTGGACTTCAGGAACAGGCTTTCAGAACAGAATTCATTTGTACGACAGAGACTTACTGGATTGTGTTTCCTATGTGCTGGGCTCTGTTTTAAGTGTTTTTTTCGTATTCGGCTTATTTGTATAAAATGTGTTTTTCTCTGATGTTGGTAATTAGAGTGATCTGATGTCTGTGTAGTGTAATGTTTTAGGTTTCAGAAGATGCAACATAACTTTTAACTGTAGCATCTGTAAGAATCAATAAAGGCCATTGTCTCCCATTGATCTGAGGGTTCCACTTCTATACTGAGCTTCTCTGACGCATTCATCCTAGTGGGATTTTTTTTTAACTTGTTTTCTTGTAGGCTTAAAAAAAATGCTAGTTGAATAATTTGAAGGGCAATTTTATTTATCACATCAACTCCATCTGCAGTATTTCTAAAAATTTGAATAAAAGTCAATGGGGGAAAAATGATTCAAAATATATAAATGATTCGACATATGGAGGTTTATTTTAAAAGCAACCTCTCCTGACTATGTCGGTTCCTGTAAGACATTTGGGATGCCACGAGGAAGAGGACAATGTCTCTAGACAAGCTTCATCCTCCCCTCGATTTATGATGCAGGAGGTGGATTTAGAGCTGAGGTGGCTCTGTGCAGAAAGGAGAAACCAGCAGCGGAACCCTCTAGATGCCTAGTGATCACTGGAATGTGTTGCCATTTCCCAGGGGGCAGTCAGTTTCAAGCCACCAAAATGCGCTTCTCGATTCATTAATCTCTTAGTTAGGGTGGGAGTGGAGACAGGGAAATCTACTCCAGATAAGCATGAAGTACAATATGACTTTGCCTTCTTATAAAGAGCCATCATTCACGTAAATTGCATCCTTCAGCCTTTCAAGGGATTAAATGCTACACGACAGACAGCATCTGGTTCAAACAACAGCAAATCAAAGAGGGTAACAATACACCTCGTGGTGAATAACAGGCAGGCTCCTATATCCATAAGAGGCCAACAGCAGAGGGGGAAAAAGAGACCTGTGAGAGGCACCGTAAGAAGGGTACACCTGTAGATGTGTTGGGGAAGATAGTGATGTTGGCTGGCATAATAACGCCATTCTTCTAACGTGACCCAAAGTGGCAGGCAGCCGCCCTCCTTCAGGAGCTGGAACACAGCTCTCGGTGACCCAGGGACCAGAAGAGAGAATAGGGTACAGAGACTCTCCTTTCTGAAAGCCACCAGCCCGGGACTTTAATTAACGCACAGACTCACGTTGGCTCCTTAGAGGGTCTCACTGGAAAGCAGAGGGAGAGGCCATTTGTCTGGAATTCGATAAAAAGGACTTGGAGTTTGACTTCTTTGTTTTGTCTCCCTTTTCTCACCCTCCCCCACCTCAATTCTCCTCCTCCCCTTCGTCTCCAATGCGGGCTCTCATTACTCTCATGACCTCTGCCCTCTGACCCTTCCAAGGAAGGATCAGATGCATGCCATTCACACCTCGGTGTAAAGTTAATCCTCTGGCATTTCCCAGGTATTCTGTTTTAGCCATAACCCCCTATGAAAAGCTCTCCTCTGTTAAAGGAATTTCAGGTGGAGATGAGTGTGTTTGGGGTGGGGTGGGGTCGGGTGCACTGATAAGAATCAAATTCTGGAAAGTTTGAGTGGCAGCGGCCTTGAGCATCACAGGCCATCCTTCTTTGGGACTCCCCCGCTAAGCCCCTCCATTGGGAGTATTAATATATTGAACGGTAGAATGCTCAGAACTATTCTGTGTGCTTTATTTATGTATTCATCTCTTTTAAAGTTAGTTTTAATTTCTATCAAAGCTGTATGCCCACCTTTTCTTTTCTTTGGTGGTGCTCAAAGGTGGCTGACACTTAGACTTCTCTGGGAAAATGTTTTAAAATCCTGAAGTCTAGATTTCCCTCCAGACCAGCTAAGTAAAGCCTACTGGAGATATGGCCCAGATCTTGAGGGTTCTGAAGAGCCCCAGGTGATGCAGCCAGTGGCTGAGCCATCCACATGGATTTGAGGGAGATAAACTTACAAGGTATATTTAAAACCAGACCAACACACCTGCACGCTCTGTCGCTTCAGTCGTGTCCGACTCTTTGCGACCCTGTGGACCGCAGCCAGCCAGGTTCCTCTGTCCATATCATTCTCCCGGCAAGAATACTGGAGCGGGTTGCTATGCCCAAACAGCAATATCCCCAAGACTTCCCACTCCCCATTCTCCATCCCCCAGAAACAACAATTTCAATGATCTGAGCTGATACATATAGTAGTTACCCTCATGCTTCTAAATTACATGATTATATCGCTGGTCCTTGACTTTTCGGCTTTAATCATCTGTCGACTTCCCACCATGGAAACTATGAGTTAGTCCTCCTCCAACACCACCACCTACCCCTCAAAAACTCAACTTCCCGAACACCACATCATCCCAGTACTGTTATCATTTGGTTGCATTGATATTTGTATTGTGACTCTCTTCTCTGTTCCCTGAGTTTTCTCCGTATTCATCATTAATACAACCCCCAATTCTTCCCAAAGTGTTCTCAGTTGAAATCTCTTGAGGAAGTCTCTCCCACTGCCCGGGGACCTCCCATCTGGACCAGCCCCTCGTCGGGTGCTGCTGGGTGACCTCCACCATCAGCCCAATGATACCATCTTTTCTTGTGCTGAATCTTTTGTCTTTTTTTTTTTTCTACCTTCTTTTTTGGGGGTTTGATCCTCTAGGAGCTTCTGGGGAAAGAGTACATGAGAGTAAAGATTTTGAGACCTTGACTGTCTAAAAATTCACTCTTCTCTCCTGGAGTTTGGCTGAAGATAGAATTTTAGCTGGAAGGGGTTTCCCTGGTGGCTCAGGGGTAAAGAATCCACCTGTCAATGCTGGAGACATGGGTTCCATTCCTGGTCCAGGAGGATCCCGCATGCCATGGAGTAGCTAAGCCGTGCAGCCCAACTGCTGAAGCCCAAGAGCCTGTGCTCCGCACCAAGAGGAGTCACTGCAATGAGACACCTTCTCACCGCAACGAAGAGTAGCCCCCACAGTTAGAGAAAGCCCACTGACGCAATGCAGCCAAATAGATAAATACACTATTTAAAAAAATTTACTCCTTCTCCTCACTCTGTTCTCCCTTTTCGAACTTTCTCTTGTTCAAATATTAAACTTCAAGGATTTGCCCTCTAAATTTCTTCTGTTTCTCTCTACTCTTTTTCTAAAAAATTTTACTCAAGCACAGTTGGTTTACAAAGCTGTGTTTAATTTCTACTATACATCAAAGTGATCCAGATGTACGTATATATTCTTTTTCATATTCTTTTCCATTATGGTTTATCACAGGATATTGACTACACAGTAGGACTCTGTTGTTTATCTATCCTATAAACACTAGTTTGCATCTGCTAATCCCAAACTCCCCCATCTTTCCCTCTCCTATCCTGTTCTCTGACTTTTTGTCTTCTTGTTCTACTTTCTAGGTGACCTCTTCATTGCCCTCTTCCAACTCTTCTATTAAATTTTGTATCTTCTATTAAGTTTCTAAGGTCTCCTGTTTTCAGAATATCTCTTGTGTAGAGCATCCTGGTATTTCAAGTGAAGTGAAGTCGCTCAGTTGTGTCTGACTCTTTGCGACCCCGTGGACTGTAGCCCACCAGGCTCCTCCATCCATGGGATTCTCCAGGCAAGAATACTGGAGTGTGTTGCCATTTCCTTCTCCAGGGGATCTTCCCGACCCAGGGATCAAACCCAGGTCTCCCACATTGCAGGCAGATGCTTTAACCTCTGAGCCACCATGCAATAGCTTATCCCATCAAGGACTTCGGAAATTACACAGTGAGGAAGCACCATGCAGCTCTGCAGCCCAGATGTAAACTCATCTCTGGGACTCACCCCGTTACACACCTGCGTAAAGTGACTAGGGGACCGTCTCCAAGAGACAGAAGAGAAACTTTTCGAGCACAATATGTGAACAACATAGTACACAAACCCAGACAGACACTGCCTCCTTCTAACTATACTTCCATTACATTTGGCCTTGAGGGTCAGAGAAGAAAGAGTAAATCCTTTTTTGATGGCTTTAGAATAATAAAGAAACGCCTGTTCTAATTTATAATCCACTTGCTAAAGATGAAAACCACTAGTGAACTGTATGTGAATAATAATCCCCTTCCTCTCTCTGCAACTTTTAATTTATCAAGAATGTTCGCAACCATTGTCCTGTTTGGTCCTCATAAAGACTGAGAAGACAAACAGGATAATTTTCCCATTTAGCAAAGGAGGAAAGCTTGTTTCCTTTTCTTCCACACATGCTACCTCACTAAGACACCTTGTAATCAAATTTGCCATGTACATCAATATAGTGAAAAGGGGAAAACATTGGAGTGGGAATCAAGAGACCTGGATTTTAGTCTGGACTCTGCCACTAATTAGTTAAGTTGAACTTGGGCAATTTAGTTCCATTCCATGAGCAGGTTTTCAGTGCCTCCTATATACCAGGGATTGTGCTTAAAGTACCAAGCTGGATAAGACATTGTTACTGTCTTTAAATTTTTTACAGTTTGGCTGAGAAGACAGATACAAACCAGTTCTCTATCATCATTTGTGAAAGTCATACATGAACAGATGCCTTGAAAGACCATCAGAGGGCATAATTAATTCCATCTGGAGAGGAAAGGCAGGGACGTTTTCAAAGGAAAGGAGAAAAAAATCATCTTTTTTTAAAATTTAATGATGACAGTAATATAGCGTTTCAAGAAAGTTCAAACAAAATATGATTCATAGAAAGTGAAAAATCACCATAACTCCCTTCCCATCAAGAGACGAGTGCTACTAATTTGATGTTTATTAGCAGGTGACATTTGATCCAGGTTTTAAAAAACCAGTGGAGGTTTGCCTGACGTGAAAGGTGGGAGCACCTGGAAAGAGAGTTCACGGTTAATGAGACCTGAAGAAAAGGGGCAATCCAGTTGGTTAAGACTCTGCGCCCTCACTGCTGAGGGCCTGGGTTCAATCACTGGTCAGGGAACTAAGAGATGAAGGAGGACACAGCAGGTTTGGGGCACAAATGAGGGTAAATTGTGGGGAAATGGCAGGGAATAAGGTGGGAGAGCAAAGCATCTATCTCAGTAAGTGGGGTCTTCTCTACCATACTGAGGATCTTGGATTGTTCTGCTGCAGCTGGGGGACCACGGAGGTAGTTTAAGTTGGGAGACAGATGGAGTGAAGTCTGTGTTCAATATTCCAGTCAGCGGCACTGTGGCCAGTGCAGGAAGGATGCAGTGAGGCCAGACCAGTCAGAGAGACCAGTTAGGAAATCCAGGTGCAAATGGCGAGCTTGAACCAAGGTGGCAGAGTGACGATAGAAAGGGAAGGGTGGGTTTGATAGACTTTAGGGGGTGGTGTTAAGCAGAAACAAATGAACTGGAAATAAAGGAAAAGAGGAGGCTAGAATGGCTTTTTGATTTCTGGTTGAATAATTAACTGAGCAACTATTGATACTAGTAATGAAGAGAAAAAACTACAGGGGGAAGAGGCATGGCTGAGGTAGGGGATTAAGAGGTCCAAACTATCATATATAAAATAAGCTACAAGGAGGAATTCCCTGGTGATCAAGTTGGTTAAGACTCTATGCCCTCACTGCTGAGGACCTGGGTTCAGTTACCGGTCAGGGAACTAAGATCCCACAAGCTACTTAGTGCAGTCAAAATAAAAAAGGTACAAGGATTTGTTGGACAGCACAGGGAATATAGCCCATATTTTGTAATAACTATAATTGGAGTGTAACCTTTAAAAATTATGAATCACTATATTGTATACCTGTAACTTATGCTGTGTTGTATTCTTGTAACATTATACAGCAACTATCCCTCAGTTAAAAAAAAATACAGGACAAGAAAGAGGAAAAAATATATATATTAATGCATATATCTGGAATCTGAAAAAATTTGTACAGACGATCTTATTTACAAAGCAGAAATAGAGATGCAGACGTAGAGAACAGATGTATTGATACCAAGGAGGAAAGAAGGGTGGGTGGGATGAATTGGGCAGTGGGGGTTGACACATATATACTACTGATGCTACATATAAAACAGATAACGCAATAGAACCTACTGCACAGCACAGGGAACTCTGCTCCACGCTCTGTGCTGACCTAAATGGAAAGTAGACCCAGAAAAGAGGGGATATATGGATATGTACGGCTGATTCACTTTGCTGTACACTAGAAACTAACACAGCTTTGTAAAACAACAATGCTCCAATTAAAAAAAGAAATACAGAATCAAGGAGCAGGTTTGGGGAGAGTGTGATGTCTGGAAGATGCCTTGGGGAAGCTATCCGGAAAGAACTGAATGAGGCTGGCAATATTCAGATTCCATTTGTCAGCCTGGGGTGACTCCCAGGACAAGCACTAGACAAGGGAGGCTGAACTGGACCAGAAGATACGATAAACTGGTAGAGCAGAAAGGAGTGAGTGGGCACTGTCAGTACCAGAGGAATAATCTCAACTGTCTGATCCAAGCTGGGAGTGTGAAACCACAGTAGGAAATAAGTCCAGGAATCAGGAAGTTAGAGGATGAAACAGAGCATTGGAGGCTGAGTGGACATCGTACAGGCTGTGGGCCGCCAGGGAGATGAATAGGACAGGTCTTTTTATTTAAAATTTTTTTTAAGTATTTATTTATTCAGCTGTGTCGGGTCTTAGTTGCGGCAGGGGGAATCTTAGTTGTGGTATGCGGGATCTAGTCTTCTGACCAGGGATCGAAGTTGAGACCCCCGCATTGGCAGCATGGGGGTCTTAGCCACTGGACCACTGGGGAAGTCCCAGGACAGGTTCTTTTAAAATTATTGCTTCTGGAGCTTCTCTGGTGACTCAGTAGTAAAGACTCTGTCAATGCAGGAGACATGGGTTCGATCCCTGATCCAAGAAGACCCCACGTGCCGTGGAACAACTAAACCCCTGTGCCACAACTACTGAGCCTGAGCTCTAGAGCCTGGTAGCAGCAATTAATGCGCCCACATGCCCTAGAGACTGTGCTCCATAATAAGAGAAGTCACTGCAATGACGTGATGAGAAGCCTAGCACCACACCAGGGAGCAGCCCCATACAGCAACATGGACACAGCATGGCCAAAAATAAATATAAAAAGAATCAACAGAAATAAAAATAGCGTATTAAAAAATAGATAAAATTACTGGTTCTGACTTGGGAGCTGAGAGCCCATCTCCTGGCCAACAGTGTCCTTCCGGGATCAGAAACGCACTGTTCATCCCCGACAGCCCACTCAGCTTTGCCCGGTGAAAACTCTAAGCCAATTGGAGACAGGAGGGTCCTTTGAGACATCCTCTCTGGTTCTCTCCCTTCCCCTGCACCAAGGGCTCAAGCTGGCTTCAATTCCAGTTTGCAAGATGAAACGAGTCGGGAAGCCAGAGAAAAGGTGAAAGGATATGATTTTCGGTTCATTGGAAAAAACCTAAGAAATGGAACTGGGGTTCATATTAGGGTCTTACCCCACATATCCCATTATCACAGGGTGGGTCCCCTGGAGGTGGTGTCTTCAAGCTTCAAGGACAACCATTTCTCACTTCCAAAGCCGAGTGGATTGCTTCTAAATTGCTTTAAATCTTCACTGAAGGCTGCTTCTTCTTTTTTTTTTTTCCCCAGAGAAATGGTCATATTTTCTATACGCTTGGTTGGGATGGGCCAGGATTGGGGCAGGTATAAAAAAGTCCTTAAAATAATCTTGCTGCAGGTGTCCAGCGACGTCTCATCCTTCTCAACCGGACTGTATTAATACTGCAAGTGCCACAAGAGGGTCCAGCAGATAGGCTTTCATGGGACCAGGTCCAGGAAGAATGAAATGTCAACACTCTGATCTCTAGGTCCCAGGGTATAAAGAAGTTTTACTCATTAGACCAAAGGACTTTGACCAGAGTAACAGTGGCACTATGGGTAAAGAATCCGCCTGCCAGCGCAGGAGATTCAAGACATGCGGGCTCAGTCCCTGGGTTGGGAAGATCCTCTGGAGAAGGAAATGGCAACCTGCTCCAGTATTCTTGCCTGGGAAATCCCATGGACAGAGGAGCCAGGGGAGGCTACAGTCCCTGGAGTCACAAAAGAGTCAGACATGACTAGTGACTAAAAAACAACAATGTATAGACTAGAGAGGATTATTGAGGCTTTGACTCTTTAAAATGCCCCCGTGGACCCAAAATGCAGAATTCCTTCCCATCTACCCCCCTCCTCTGAAATATTTAATCAGTTTGGAAGATATCCAGAGAAATCTAAGCACCTGTAGGAAAACAAACCTGTCTGCAGCGCCATCTGCTTTTTGTGGTCTGACACCCTGGTTTTAGTGGGACGTCAGCACCGCCACCCTCACCCCCAGCATCCAGAGCCCTACCAGCACCTCCTGCTGAGCTGGCTTGGACTCAGGCTGTATTGACAGCTATGTTGGCTAAACCAAGGAGAGACACCACCTTCCCAGGTGTCTGGGAGCCCACCTCCATGTAGGTCTGTGGTTGGGACCCCCAACATTCTTCTTCCTGTCATCCCACCCCCCTCAACACAATTCATACCCCAAGTGGAGACAGATAAGAAAAAAGAGAGAGAGGGAGGCGGGAAAAGAGGGAAGAAATGTGTTCATTACTTTAGAGGAAAGGGAAAGGAGTAAAGAGAGTTCCCTCCTGAAGGCTCCTGTTTCTTTGGGTGGATTAAAAGGAGTGACAGGGCTTCCCTGGTGGTCCAGTGGCTAAGACTGTGCTCCCATTGCAGGGGTCCAGGTTCAATTCCTGGTCAGGGAATTAGATCCCGCATGCCACAACTAAAACCTCGTGTAATCAAATTAATTAATTAATTTATTTTTTTAAAAGAAAGACTGACATGATGAAATGCATTAAAGTCTCCAGGAAAGCAAAAGTGGAAATGACAATGAGAATATCTAGTTGTGGGAGAGGAGTGCAAGGAGCAAGGCAGTGAATCTAGGGGACCAAGGATAACCCAAAAGAACAGGATGTGAATAAAGATGAGATAATATGATGCGGCTGAAAAGCACATTCGGTGGGAGTGGAAAACGAGGTGGGAGGCAGGTGTGGTGGGCTGAACAAAGTCCTGCTCCGAAAAAATATATCCACGACCCAACCCCTAGAACCTGTGATTACTACCTTATATGGCTAAAAAAAAAAAAAAAAAAAAAAAACTATGCCAGTATAATTCAAAGGATCTTGAGATGGAGAGATTAGTCAGTTTATCCAGGTGAACCCACACACAATTAGAAGGGTCCTTACAAAGGAATGTCTGACTCACAGAAGAGAAGAAGGCAGAGACAAGTGATGTGGCCATAAGCCGAGGACCGCCTGCAGACACCAGAAGCTGAAAGAGGCAAGGATTCTCCCCTAGAACTCCCTGAGGGAGGGAGGTGAGGCCCTGCCAATACCCCAATTTCAGCTCAGTAATAGTGATTTTTTATTTCTGGCCTCTGGAACTGTGAGAAAATAACATTCTTCCCCCTAGCCACCAAGTTTGTGTTGATTTGCTACAGTAACTTCAGGAAGTTTATACAGGTGAGATACAGCAGGTTATTCAGATGAGATCACCGAGTCGTACATTACGAGAGGTGAGTGGTTTGGGGTGAGAATAAAATCTGACTTGTAGACACATGATTGCTAAAGAAGAGTGATGTGAAATTGAAATATCTACATAAGCATTCACCCCATGCTAGGCATCTGAAGTGCATTATCTCATTTAATTCTTACAACTACCTCGTAAGGTAGGTTTCTTTCTCTTTTTAAAAAATATATATTTATTTTATTTGCCTGTGCTGGGTCTTAGTTGCGGCATTCAGGATCTTTCTTCTTTCAGTTGAGGCAATGCGGGCTTTTGGTCATGGCATGTGGGATCTAGTCCCCTGACCAGAGATCAAACTCCCCTGCCTTGGGAGTGTGAAGTCTTAGCCACTGGGCCACCAGGCAAGAAATCCCTTAAGATAGGTTTCTTATCCCATGTTTTTTTGAAGGTGAGGAGACTGAAGTACAAAGTGATTAGGAAGTATATTGATTATGGAAATGGAACTTTAAGGTCCTATATATCCATCTTCAAAGTTGGGGTTCTATTCACAGTACCCAATGAAGCTGAGGCTCCAATGAACACTGTGTTCCCAGGACAGACATCGAGGGGATGACAGAAGTTAGAGATGAGACCAAGACTAAAGTGTCTTTAATAAATATTCTACCCCTACCCTGATTCTGAGATGTAAGTGTAGTTTGTAAGGGTGGGAAGGGAGTGTTGGGCCCTTTACTTGAGAGGGTTTCACAGACAGTGGTATCATACAGGGCAAAGCCAGACTTATTAGGACAAGAAAGCAGAGGGTACCTTCTAGAAAAGGTTGAGGAGAAAGGGAACTTCCTTGACTGTGAAACTGTTAATTGCAGAGGGCTTCAGAAAGGGAATCTTAGAGATTCCCTCATCCAGTCAGTGGCCATAGGATAGCATAGAAATCCTTGCATACAAACACTGAGAAAATTCTTCTAAAATAAAACTCTTAAGATGCATGGCAACAGCAACAATAAAACAACCAAATTTAAAAACGGGCAAAGGACTTCAATAGACATTTCTCCAAAGAAAATACACAGATGGCCAATAAGCACATGAAAAGATGCTCAACTAGTCATTAGAGAAATGGAAACCAAAACCACAATGAGATACCACCTCACACCCATTAGGATAGTAGCTGCTATAAACACAAAACAGAAAAATAGAAAATAGCAAGTGTTAGTGGGGATGTGGAGAAATTGGAACCCCTGTGCACTGTTGGTGGGAACGTAAAATGGTGCAGCTGCTATGGAAAATGATATGGCAGTTCCTCAAAAAATTAAAAATAGAACTACCATATGATCAGCAATTCCACTTCTGGGTACACGTCCAAAAGAAGTGAGAGATATTTGCACACCCACATCCCTAGCAGCATTCGCAAGAGCCCAAAGGTGGAGGCAACCCAAGTCCATCCAAGGATGAACGGATGAACAAAATGCGCTCTACACATAAGACAGAATATTACTCAGTCTTAAAAAGGAAGGCAATTCTAAAACGTGCTACAATATAGATGAACTTTGAAGACATTGTGCTTAGTCGCTCAGTTGTGTCTGACTCTTTGCAATCCCGTGGACTATAGCCTGCCAGGCTCCTCTGTCCTTGGAGATTCTCCAGACAAGAATACTGGAGTGGATTGCCATGCTCTCCTCCAGGGGATCGTCCCCACCCAGGGATGGAACCAAGGTCTCCCACATTGCACGCTGATTCTTTACCATCTGAGTCACCAGGGAAGCCCTTGAAGACATTACGCTAAGTGAAATAAACCAGTCACAAAAGGACAAATTGTATGATTCCACTTATGGGAGGCAAATTCATAGAGACAGGAGGTAGAATGGTGGGTACCAGAGGTTGGGGAAGGGGGAGATGAGGAGCTGTACTGTCTCATGGATACAAAATGTCAGTTTTGTAAGATGAAAGGAGTTCTGTGGACGGATGGAGGTGATAGTTGCACAACAATGGGAACTAGAGTGGTAAATTTTATGCTGTGTGTATTTTATCCTGATTTGTAGAAATAAAAATAAATAAATAAAACGTGGACAAGCTTAATAGACAGAACAGGAAATTTTCAGATTTCCTGAAAGCTGGGAGAGCAGACTCTGGAACTTCTACTGCAGTGGTCCTAGGGTGATGATCCCCCATGGAAATGGCTGTGGACTTGGACTCTAACACCCATGCAGGGTCAGGAGATGAGGCCTCCAGTCTGGTTGAAAGGAGGGGTTGGAATTGAGTCCCCTACATGAACCCCAGATACTCCCAGAAAAGCCAAAAATCAACCCAGAAAGACATCAAGGAAACTCATCTCTGCTCTGACTCCAAATGCGAAAGGACAGTCCCCTAAGAAAAATCACAACCTCAGTCATGCGCCTGGCACAAGTCCAAATGACCACTACCTGCATCGGAGGAAAACCCAAGCCAAGAAATTAACATAAAATTGGTATTTTGCAAGTGATACCCCTAGGATACCTGGCAGAAGCAAATATAAAACCACTCTGAAATTAAACTCCAACACTCCAGGCCACAGAGAATTCCCACAGGAGAAATAAAGCTCTGCTTACAATAAAAAATTATAAAAACAGAAGGAAATAATCTACCATGTGTAAGAGTCAGCAGTCTAAAATAAACAGCAGGATTAAACTCTTCAAAATTTTAGATGTTAGATAAACTACCAGATAGAGACAACAAAATTAGTGTTTTTAAATGATTTTACAAATCAAAGAAGGCTACTCCTAAGAATATTATAAGACATTATTTCTAAAAAATAGAAAGATCTGAAATGATCAAGAGGGAACTGAAATGAAAAATACGGTTACTGAAACTAAACTGCAAGGGATGCTTACATAGCAGAATAGACACACAGAACAGAGAATTAGAGAAATGGAGAGAGATCTGAGGAAATATTTCAGAATGCTCCATAGACAGACACAGAAGTTAAACACATTAAAGAAAAAAAACAGGTAAAAAACAGGATGGATGAAAAGAGCCAACATACGTCTCCTAGCAATACCAGAAAAAGGTAATAGAAAGAAGAAAAGTATTCAAGATTTAATATCTAGATTCAAAAGCTGGCGCTGCCAATTACTGTCTTAGCTTGGGCAAATAATTTAACCTCTCTGTGACCCAATTTCCCTGATTGTAAAATGATTATAAGATTCTATTATGAGAAATAAAATAGTTCATGTAAAGCAGAGCGCATGAGAAACATACATGTGGCTATCATTATTTTTTAATTTTTTGTTAATATTGTTGTTAATGAGAATGATTCCAGATTGGTAAAAGATTCAAACTACTGTTTAAAGAGTCATATGCTACTGTGAAAGAACTAGGCTACTCACAGAGAACCTGGAGAAACTATAATGGAAAAGAATATAAAAGAAAATGTATACCCATGTATAACTGAGTCACTCGGAGATACAGCAGAAATTAACATTGTAAATCAACCATACTTCAATAAAAAAAATCAATCTTAGACTTCAATTAAAAAATATTATTAACATTGTAAATCAACCATACTTCAATAAAAAAATCAATCTTAGACTTCAATTAAAAAATATTTAAAAGAATCACATGGAAGATAAAAATAAATCCATACCTAGACACATTATATTAAGCTGCAGAACAGGGGTTTCTCTGGTGGTCCAGTGGTTAAGAATCCAACTTCCACTGCAGGAGACGAAGTTTCCATCCTTGGTGGGGGAGCTAACATCCCCCATGCCTCAGGGCAACTCAGCCTGAGGGCCAAAACAAAGACTCAGCTCAGACAAAAATAGAGATAAGTAAACAAACTGTAGAACATCAAAGACAAAGAGAAAAATCTTAAAGCAACCGAAAAGGAAAGATGTATTCCCTACAAAGGACTACGGACTTACAAGATTTTAAGTCTTATTCCTACAAGACTTACAGATAGGATCCTCCTCAATAGCCACAAAAGAGAAAGGAAAATGTCTTCATCTCACTCAAAGGAAACAGAAGTCAACCTAATATTCAACATCAAACTAAACTGCCATTTCCCACTGAGGATGAAATAAAGGTATTTTTCAAAGTAAAACTGGGATTTTTTTTTTAAACCACTCTCAAACTCTAAGGACCACTAAAGGACGTCCTTCAAAAAGGAAACTGAGGGAGTTCCCTGGTAGTCCAGTGGTTAGGACTCTGCATTTTTCACTGCCATGGCCCTGGTTCAGTCTCTGGTCAGGGAACTGCGCTCACACAAGCCACACGGGGCAGCCAAAGAAAAAGGAAAGAGAGAGAAGGAAATCGATGATGTGGAAGAAGCACTTGTGAGCAAAGAGGAGGATCTGTTGGGGTGGGGGTTGGGAGAATATGAGGGCAAAGGGTCTGCAGGAGAGGAAAGAGGGTCGAAGGATCTGATGCTGTGACGATCATCACACATCACAGAGGAGGCTGCGAGGAGGCACAAGGAATCGTGAGCAGAGAGGAGGATGAAGCAGACAAATTGCATGGCACTGATTAGAATCTTGGTGAGGGGAGAGGCTTCCCTGGTGATCTGGTGGTTAAGACTTTGACTTCCAGTGCAGGGGGTATGGGTTCAATCCCTGGTAAGGAAGCTAAGATCCCACATGCCTCGAAGCCAACAAACCGAAACATAAAACAGAAGCAATATTGCACAAAATTCAATAAAGACTTTAAAATGGTCTACGTTAAAAAAAAAAAAAAAATCCTTAAAAAAAAAAAGAATCTTAGCAAGGGGACATAGGTCCACTCCCAGGAGACCTGAAGGAAGCAAGTGGCTTTCTGGGCCTCGGTTTTCTCATCTGCAGTGCGGGGTTGAGACTAATGATCTGCAATGTCCCTCCCGGCTCTGACATTTCACACTGTTGGGTAGACTGAGGGATGTGGGAGGCTCTTGAGAATAGTTGGACTAAGTGTGCGGAGGTTTTGAAGCTGAGCTCAACTCACTTCTGAAAGCAAGGCGACAACTGATATTGGATTAAAGTCCCAATGAAGAGGAAAAGGAGGTGCATTGAGACGACCAGAGCAGAGAATGGGCCCGTGCATGGCCCAGACGACAACAGGGCAAGACCTAAAAAGCCACATCCTGGCTTCCAGATTGCCTTCCAAAAGCTCCGTTTGACAGAAATCCAAACACGCCTTGTCTCAGGCACTTTCCCCTTTAATTTTCAAATTGATGTATATTTTGAGGGAAACTTAATCCATGTGGCTCTGAATCATGTACAACAAACTCCTCTAACAGACTCTGGATGCTGAGAGCTCTTCCTGAGCTTGGAACAGCTCAGTACAAGATGCTCTTTTCAAACTGATTCTGTTTCCAGTTTTTCTGTACCCATCTACTCGAGGTCCAAGATTTTGGTCAGATGCTAGGAACCTGCTGGATCGGGACTCTGCACTTTCCTTCCTTGTCTTCCTTGGAGGTCAAAGGGAACGCATCCAGGCCGTGGGTGGCAGGCGGGAGCGGGGGAGAAGGGGGCGTAGGCCTTGGCTCTGCCCAAGAAACAGTGATGCTCATATGAATGGGGCCTGAACTGGCTTCTCCAGCACAGTGGCTGCATTTGAGGCAGGCCTGGCAAAGAGGACTCCAGTTTCCAAGCCGCGTTTCCTTAGGTTTCAGTAAGGGCTCCACCCAACCTTGTTACACAGGGCAAACCCCACAAGCTGGTGGTTGGCACTCCTGCTAACCGGAGCCTGGTCCCACAAGCCCCAGGAGAGCAGGGTATCCAACCAGGATGGGAGGCCCTGTATTTTCTTTTAATGGTTCTCAAAATCCGCTGGCTCAGAGCGCGTGGTCCCAGCTGACCCTGACGCTCAGCGGTCCCGTGGTGTACCTCACTTCCAGGAATCCTACCCAACCCCAGGGTGGAGAGCCTCGTCACGTCTTTACCCACAGTCTGGTTGGTTCCAAGATGTAGAATCAAACCACTGGAAAGAATCTTGTCTGTGATTTTGGGCCCCATAATTTCCACATTTCCTTTACAACTGGTAATGATATGGGTGTCCCTTTAAAGCACTTCTCTTATACTTTTTGTTCTTACTCATTTAATTTTTTTGACTTTTTGTTTTATATTAAAGTATAGCTGATTAACAATGCTGTGATGGTTGCAGGTGGACATCAAAGGGACCCAGCCATGCATATACATATAGCCATTCTTCCCCAAACTCCCCTCCCATCTAGGCTGCTATAGAACACTGAGTAGAGTTCCCTCGGAGAAGGCAATGGCACCCCACTCCAGTACTCTTGCCTGGAAAATCCCATGGACGGAGGAGCCTGGTGGGCTGCAGTCCACGGGGTCGCTAAAAGTCAGACACGACTGAGCAACTTCACTTTCACTTTACACTTTCATGCTTTGGAGAAGGAAATGGCAACCCACTCCAGTGCTCTTGCCTGGAGAATCCCAGGGATGGCAGAGCCTGGTGGGCTGCCGTCTATGCGGTCGGACAGAGTCGGACACGACTGAAGCGACTTAGCAGCAGCAGCAGCAGCAGAGTTCCCTGTGCTGTACAGTACATCCTTGCTGGTTACCCTTTAAAAAAAAAAATTTTTTTTTAAATTTTCTACTGGGGTATAGCCGATTGGCAAACAATATTGTGATAGTTGCAGATGAACAGCGAAGGGACTCAGGCATGCCACACATACACATGTGTCCATTCTCCCCCCACAAACTCTCCTCCCAACCAGCCTGCCACATAATATTGAGCAGAGTTCCATGTACTGCACAGTAGGTTCATGTTGGTTATCCAATTTAAATATAGCCGAATACATGTATAAATCCCAAACCATGCTCATTTCATTTTTTAACGGATTTTGAGCTGGGCTGAAAAGAACAATCCAAAGGAAGAGTCAAATTTTGCTACTTAAAAAGCATCATGGGAGCCGAAAACTATCTCAGGGATGGTTTTCTACAGTTTTTTTTTTTCCTATTTGGGGTTGGAGTTACTGCTTGAGTGGCATGGTCTTAAGGGTGACTTTCCTTCTGTAATATCCCCCTGTAACATCTGTTATTCCATGATGAACTGTTATTAGCCATCCCATCTGCGTCAAGATTGTTGGAGGAGAAAAAGAGGGGAAATTTGGAACATGCTTTTAAAATGCATATACTCTTAGAAATAAAAGCACACTGAGTCCAAAACAGCTTGATGTAAATGAGTTAATTAGAACAGGAAGCCCAGCGAGACAATGTGGTTTAGCAGAAAGAATGCTGGGCTTGGAGGCCAAAAAAAATAAGAGATTGAATTCCGGCTCTGCTCTCTTTCTCTGCCTTAATTTCCTCCTCTGTAAATGCGCAATAACCATCCCTGTCTTATTACAAAGGTGTGATCAAGATCTCCGTGTGTGTGTGTGTGTGTGTGTCCATGAACATACTCTGTGATGACTCTGCGAATGTCAGCACATCAGCAGGGTGGGGAAAATGGGAAAGGGTAGAGGAAGGAGCAGGGGGCTGCAGGATTTGCGGGGGGCTGGGGCAGCGCGGGGTCCTAAGGAACTCCCTGCGGTCTAGCCTCTGAGGGCGCCAGGCAGCTTACCCCTGGACCAGCCTGCTCCAGGGTGATGCTTGGGAACTGAAAAAGGAGAGGGTTCCACTCCAGCTCACCCCAGAGCCTGTCTCTCTCAGCCGGTCAGCCCTGGTTCCCTCCCTGGCCGTGAGTGTGGGTCTGCCCTCCGCCCTGGCCTGTGGTGGAAGGCTTGAAGAGCAGGCTGGACCATTGGAAGTTCCCTGGCGGTGTTTTAATGAAGACTGTGGTACCTCGGGTTTAACTTTTACTGACTCCTGGGGAAACCCGCTCACTTCTGCTTGAGGCACCTTTACTCCGGCTTCATAAAAATTTGTTTATAAGGTCAGGCTCAAATAAAGTTACAACAGTGCAGCACAGTGGAGGGCACGGATTACGAAGGACTTCCAGCCCATTACACTAGCAGATCACCCTGTAGCCCCTGGGTCTGGAGGCTGGTGGATGGTTCCCAGGAGTTCTTTTTCTGTTCATTTTGGCAGGTTTCCCACCCACCCCCCCAAAGCAGGCCCCTGGAGCCGCCAGGCCAGGGAAACCGGGAGAAACGTGGAGCTGACATGTGAGCCCTAGCCATCGGGGCATGGGACTTGTCTCACCTCCAGGCTTGGAAATGCAGCCTGACTTTTGGGTGGGAGCCGAATGGATTCTACCGGTGGTGGCGGCACTGCGGTGGAGAAGACCCCTGGGACCAGGGTACCAGTGCCGAAACCACACATGCTTCCTTTAATTAACGGGAGCACGAAGCCAACAGACACACAGGCATCTGGGAAGTGAGGGCAGCTAAACGGGAAGCCTCTTGACTGCCTAGGGGAGCACACTGCCTGCCAAGATTGTTCCCTGTTCCTGTTTCCTCACAAAAAAGCCCCTGTGCTTCTTGAGCGGCCGGCCCAGGTGCTGGCAGGCCCCCAGCCCAGCCACACTGCCCAGGCTTGTCCGCCCGCCTCTCTGGCGAGGATGCTTTCCTTGAGTAGCTGGTTGGAAGCGTTCAGAAGAGCCAGTGGATGTTCCCAGGGTTGTCCCAGCCTTAAATGGTCCTCTTCGGCCACCCTCGTGTTCTCCTGTGGCGTTTCAGGACCTTGGTTATTTCTGTCAATCCCCTGCACTTCCTTCTCCCTCCAGACCTCCTGCAATCACCATCCCCCCCGTCCCCATCCCCTGTAGGTTCTGACATAGTCTCCAAGCCCAGGGAGCCCGTTCAGGCAATGGGGGTGACACTGCCCGTGGCTTTCCTTGCAGACAAGGTCAGGGCCTTTCATTTCCAGAGTAGTCTTTTCTATGCCCTGTGAGTCTCTTCTGATTACTGGGCATTGCAAGCATGGCCAAGAGATAGCGAGTCATTTATCAGACCTAAGTATCCAGTGTCTGGCATATGGCAGGCTCTGTGCCGGGTGCGGGGGATTCCAGGCAGCTGCCGAGGTGGGACCCCACCCCAGGAAAGGAGCCAGAGGCAGGGACAGAAGCCTCAGGACACTGTGAGGGGCTCTGATAGGTACGTCCAAGGGGCCACAGGCACCCAGGGAAGGACCATCCTGGCTGCGCACAGATCATCTGTAACAGACTCAGACTCGTTACAAATTAGATTCCTAGACCTCACCCTTGAACTTCCAAATCATAATCTCAGGGAGATTATCATAAGGCAGAAAGATATATTTTAATGACTTTCTCAGTTGATTCTTTTTTAAAAAAAAAATTTACTGAAGTATAGTTTATTTAAAATGTTGTATGAGTTTCAGGCGTACAGCAAAGTGAATCTGTTATACACATACACATATCCACCTTTTTTTTTAGATTCTTTTCCCTATAGGTCATTATAGAGTATAGAGTAGCATTTCCCCATGCTGTACAGTAGGGTATTCTTTCTAGTTATCTATTTTATATTTAGTAGTGTGTATTCATCAATCCCAATCTCCCAGTTTATCCTTCCCTACCATCCCATGGTAACCATACATTTGTTCTCTATACCCATGACTCTACTTCTGTTTTGTAAATAAGTTCGTTTGTATCCTTTTTTTTTAGATTCTACGTGTAAGGGATACGATGTGCTATTTCTCCTTCTCATCTGACTTACGTCACTCGGACAATCTCTAGGTCCATGCACACTGCTGCAGATGGCACTGTTTTGCTCTTTTTTATGCCCGAGCAATATTTCATCACGTGCATGTACCGCTTCTTCTTTATCCATTCTTCTTTTGATGGACACTTGGGTTGCATCCATGTCTTGGCTGTAGTAAATAGTGCTGCAATAAACATGGGGGCGCATGTATCTTTTTGAATTATGGCTTTCTCTCATTATATGCCCGAGAGAGGGATTGCTGAGTCATACAGTAGTTCTATTTTTAGCTTTTTAAGGATCTGCTGCTGCTGCTAAGTCGCTTCAGTCATGTCCAACTCTGTGGGACTCCAGAGACGGCAGCCCACCAGGCTCCCCCGTCCCTGGGATTCTGCAGGAAAGAACACTGGAGTGGGTTGCCATTTCCTTCTCCAAGGCATGAAAGTGAAAAGTGAAAGTTGACTCTTATTTACTCTTAACTTTAAGAACCACTGACTAGTTTGACGGCCACTGTCCCAGAGATAGGATGTGTGCACTGAAGGGATGACATTTGAGGATTTTTTTCTTTTTTTTTACATTTACATTCTTTTATTTACATTTTGATTTTCCTTGAATGAAATTATCAGGAGATACTTAATCATTATGTCCTGTATATATACAGGCATGGATCCCACCTTTGCGAGTGGGGCAATACCTTGTAAGACTTGAGTGACCTTTTTTAATCTTATTTTATTATTTTTAAAAATTGTGGTAAGACGTAAACAACATAGACTGTATCGTCTTAGCCAGCTTTACAAATGTACTACCTTCAGTGGCATTACATTCATTCAGGTTGTGCAAACCATCACCGCCATTCCTCCACAGAGCTCTAGTCATTTTGTAAAACAGACACTCTGTACCCGCTAGACAGCATAGCTCCACATTCCCTCCTCTCTCTAACCCTCTCTCTCTAACATTGTGTCCCTATGAATTTGCCTCATGTAGGTGAATATTCGGTCCTGAATATTCATTAGAAGGACTGATGTTGAAGCTGCAACTCCAATACTTTGGCCACCTGATGCGAAGAGCTGACTCATCTGAAAAGATCCTGATGCTGGGAAAGATTGAACGCAGGAGAAGGGGATGACAGAGGATGAGATGGTTGGATGACATCACTGACTCAATGGACATGAGTTTGGGTAAACTCTGAGAGTTGGTAATGGATAGGGAGGCCTGGCCTGCTGCAGTCCATGGGGTCCATGGGACATGACTGAGCGACTGCTCTGAACTGAACCGAGGTTAAATCATACCATATTTGTCTGTTTGTGACTGACAGATTTTCTCCTCTTGGGCTCCAAAATCACTGTGGATGGTGACTCCAGCCCTGAAATTAGAAGACCCTTGCTTCTTGGAAGGAAAGGTATGACACACCTAGGCAGTGTGTTAAAAATCAAAGATGTCACATTGCCAACAAAGGTCTACATTGTCAAAGCTGTGGTCTTTCCAGTAGACGCATATGGATGTGAGAGTTGGACCATAAAGAAGACTGAGCTCTGAAGAACTGATGCTTTCAAACTATGGTGCTAGAGAAGACTCTTGAAAGTCCCTTGGACTGCAAGGAGATCAAACCAGTCCATCCTAAAGGAAATCAACTGAGTATTCATTGGAAGGACTGATGTTGAAGCTGAAGTTCCAATACTTTGGCCACCTGATGTGAACAGCTGACTCACTGGAAAAGACCCTGATTCTGGGAAAGATTGAAGGCAGAAGGAGAAGAGGGCATCAGAGGATGAGATGGCTGGATGGCATCACTGATTCAATGAATACTAACTTGGGCAAACTCTGGGAGATGGTGAGGGACAGGGAGGCCTGGCGTGCTGCAGTCCATGGGGTCGCAAAGAGTCGGACACAAATTAGCAACCGAACAACAACAAGAAATAAACTTATTTACAAAACTGAAACAGACTCACAGACATCGAGAACAAACTTGGTTCCCAAAGGGGAAAGGGGGGAGGGATAAATTAGGAGTTTGGGATTAACAGATACACACTACTAGACACGAAAGAGATAAACAATAAGGACCTACTCTATAGCACAGGGAATAATACTCAGTGTCTTGGAAAAAGAAAGAGAGAGGGTCACTTACTACATCCGTTCACTCTCTCCAATACTCCTACCACTGATAAGAGATGTGCGTGTTTGTATATAAAACAGACACTCATTCAGCAATTACTTGGGGCAGGCTCTTCTACAAGGCAAGCATCGTTATCTCATTTTACACAGAGATAATGTGATAAGTGGTGAAAAGAGAATTCAAGCCAAGGTCTTTAGGTTATGTGTGTAAAGCCCATGATGACCGATTTGGTTTTTTTCCATCAACTAGAACCACTCTGTCTCTCCGTGTCCCTCAGTTGGTTATTACACCACATCAGACAGTGAGTGGTTTTGAGCAATAGGATTACATGATCAGGTCTTTGTCTTGGAAAGATAATGATGACCACCAGGTATAATCTGGGCAAGAAACAACAGAGGCACACAGGGGCCATCACAGCAGGAACAGTGGGCAGGAGAAGAGTTGGGAAAATAGGAGGTGCTAGATAAGACAGGAAGAGGGACTGAGATGTGTGAATGCTCCAGAACAATTCTCCCCTGTGGTTTCAGAAAACTGAGTGGGCAGTCCTGCCGCTTACTCAGACAGGGAAATTCCAGAAGCACTCAGAGTCTGAGATATTAGACCACTGCTTCTGTACCTCCCCTGTGGGACACTAGGGTTTCCCAACCCGGTTCTTTACCATCTTCCCAACGTCGGACCAGTCCTCAGTTTGACAGCGTTTGCCCTCAGTGCCTGACAATGTCTCAGTTCATAGGAATATCATTGCCTCCCAGTTTTGACCAAGAGAAAACCGTGGGTGTGATAGGTGTTTTGCCAATGGTGAGATTTCACCATCATGTCTGTGGGCAGCTTCATGATTCCCAACTCAAACCATTCTTTCCACTGCAAAAGCCCCTGGAAGATCTCAGGGTGAGCATCTCATCTCTTGGTCCACTGCAGTGAGGTGGGGGGGCGGCATTCTTTGCAGATGTTTTTCTGGCTGGTGGCTTTCACAAACCACAGGGAAGGCGGCAGTTTACATCCGATCAGCAGGCTGCAGACCTGGGCTTACATGATATTCAATGGCACTGTTTAATGTACCCACAGCCAGGGGGGGTCTCTGGCAAACCCAGAGCAGTGGCCAAGGCCAATTCAATCCCTGAGAGGAGTTCTCACAATCTGGAAATGAAAAAAGCTGTCACTCATTTGGTTCTGGGAAGAAGAGCGTTGCCATCAGGTGCCCTGGTTCTGCTGAGCCTGCACAAAGCACAGGCTAAGCTGAAGGCTGGAGTACAGAGTTAGATTTGGCCCAGAAGGGGACGGTGCTCAGTGGTAGTGGCTTAAAGCAACAAATATGTGCTTTTTCACATAGTTCCTGTGGGTCTGGAAGCCAGCTGCAGCTTAACTGGATGGTTCTGGCTCACTAGGGTTTCCCTAGTGGCTCAGCTGGTAAAGAATGCACTTTCTAAGTAGGAGGCCTGGGTTCGATACCTGGGTTGGGAAGATTCCCTGGAGAAGGGAACAGCTAACTCACTCCAGTATTCTGGCCTGGAGAAATCCATAGACTACAGTCCATGGGGTCTCAAAGAGTCGGACATGACTGAGCGACTTTCACTTGACTTAGTCCTGGCTCAATAGCTCACGATGTTGTAATCAAACTATTGGCAGGGGCTGTCATCTGAAGAGTCGAACAGGGCTGGAAGATCCATTTCCCACTTGTTCACATTGCTGTTCGTGAAGGTGAAGTCACTCAGTCATATCCGACTCTTTTCGACTTCACAGACTGTAGCCTACCAGGCTTCTCTGTCCATGGGATTTTCCAGGTAAGGATACTGGAGTGGGTTGCCATTGCCTTCTCCAGGGGAATCTTCCCGACCTAGGGACTGAACCCAGGTCTCCTGCATTGCAGGCAGACACTTAACCCTCAGAGCCACCAGGGAAGCCCAATTCCTTCCCCTGTGAGCTTTTCCATAGGACAGCTCATGACATGGAACCTGGCTTCACCCAGAGGTCTGGGAGGGAAAGAGAGAGATGGAAGTCGGAGTATTTTTTAAAATCTAATCTCTGGGAAAGATTGAGGGCAGGAAGACAAAGGGGTGACAGAGGATGACCTGGCTGGATGGCATCACCAACTCAGAGGACATGAGCTTGAGCGAACTCCGGGAGAAAATGAAGGACAGGGAAGCCTGGCGTGTTGCAGTCCACGGGGTCTCAAAGAGTCGGACACAACTTAGCGAATGAACAACAATCTCAAAAGCAGCGTAGCATTACTTATACCATTTTCTACTGGTCACTGAGACCAGCCCTGGGACAGTGTGAGAGAGAGCCATGTGAGGCTATGAACATGGGGAGGCAGTGGTCCCTGGGGCCGTGTTGGAGGATGGGTACCACATGATGAAATTTCTGGCGAGCCCCTCATCCCAGAGGACACCTGTTAAACAGCCAGAAGGAAAAACAATTCAGCCCACAACACCCTCTCTTCACTTGCTCTTCCCAACCTTATTACAATGTAGAAAATTTTGTGAACTTTAAGTTGCCTGCATTTTGACTTCCAGTATTTCCACCCCTTTCCTGCCCATGAACCTAATGTATACAAACTGTCCAAACTTCAATTGCATTTAAACTCAACACCATACAGCTCACACTTTATCATTTTCTTTTTATCATTACAGGTGCTTATCCGGTTTCCCCCACTAAGCTATAGGTGTCTGATGAGAAGGGACCATGTCTCCTTTTTATCTGTAAGGGGCCATAGCAGCAAGTCTGATGCTAGACACAGGGTAGTTGTTTAACCAAGAGTTAGTCACTGACTGACTGATTTAGAGGCTCTCCTCAAATCCTCCTTTTTATGGTCTGGGAAGTCAAGGAGTCAGCAAGGAAAAAACTTGGTCGGATGAGTCATCCCATCAAGTTTGGAGCAGAACTCCAGGAACAGCTGCGGAGCCCAGCTGGAGCAAGGAGACAGGTTCTCCGACCGGGGCTCAGAGACCGCCCGCGGCATTTACTAGGGTTAACGACCAAGCCTCTGTTGCACTGAGCTAAAACTCACGAGGCTGTTGGAAGCCTCATTTCTGTACAACCCGGGCTGGTTGTGCGCATTCCGCCAGGCAAGCAGCGATGTTGCAGGGGGAAGTGATCCCTAACAAGCGGAAATTCCCTTTACACCTCCCGGTGATTCGTAACAGGGCTCTGAGACGGGCTGCAGGTCTGCTCTGCAGAGCGGAAGGGCACTTGCCCTGTGCCATGTCATCAGCACACACCAGTGGGTCCTACGGCTTTGATTCCGTTCTGCACATCAGCAGCGGATCAGATGAGAGTCGGCGATGAGGGAGGGAGGCTGTATTCAACCTGGTCCTGGTGAAACAAGGTAGTGGTGCCACCAACTGCCATCTGCTGAGGACCTATCTAAGAAGCAACATCAACGTCTTGGTCTGAAATCCCAGTGAAAAGAACAACAGCTCCCCCCATCCCCGCCCGCTTGGGGTCACCTGGGATAAATGGGTCCCCGCCATGCTGGCTTATTCAAAATGGCCTTCGGAAACATGTGTCTTTTGTTCTTTCGATGAAGGAACCTTGATTCCTGCGCTGTCTGCGCCTCAGCTTCTCCTACCAGTGGGTTTTGTCTTTGTGGGGACTGAGGGAGAAGGCCGGTGAAAAATGCTTTGTTACATCGCCCCCTGGCTCCAGTGAATTGCTCCGTAAATCACCTTATTGTTAAAGTGTCCTGGCAAAACTACACCACTTTCAGGGTCTAAGAGAGCACAGGGATATTAATCAGAGGCAACCAGTGCAGAAGGGACATTTTAAAAAGAAAGAAAGAAAGAATGAACATAAAAAACACATTTTTTTTAATGTGTGGAATCTGGAGAAGAGCATATATTGGGACTGGGGCCAAACCAGACGATCTTGACTCTTTCATAAATACTCTGATATAGGAACGCATTATCACTGAACACTTTAAGCCCCTTTCGTTTTGTGGCAAAACAGTATTGAACACCTGCTGCATCGTAATGACCTAGTTCAAGCAGCACAGGGTGACAATGGGAGGGCGGGGACAGGGGCTCCATAAATCAGGAGGACCTTTCATCAGACTCGGGCTGGACCTGCAGAGTTGGCTGAGAGGACTGCAGGTACCAGCATCTCACAGACGTTCCCGGGAGGGCCTGTCCGTGACTAAAGCACCACAGGGGCAGGGAACCCAGCTTCCCAAGTCTGAGACTCTACGTGGAAACCTTAGGGGGAGGAAGTGGGCACAGGGGCATTGGTTTCTCAGATTATTGGTTAGGACAACTAATTAGCAGGCCAAGAGCCTTTCCTGAGAGCCCGTAAACCACTCGGTACTAGGTGTGATAGAAAAACACACACCAAAGGAAAGCCATGGGACTTCCCTGGTGGTCCAGTGGCTAAGACGCCAAGCTCCCAATGCAGGGGGCCCAGGTTCCATTCCTGGTCAGGAACTAGATCCCACGTGCCACAACTAAGAGCTCACATGCCCAAACTAAGCCTGGTGCAGCTAAATAAATTTTTTTTAAAAAAAGAAAGCAAGCCAAATTCTACTGTAACTAAGTAAATTCTGGAACTTTGGCCAACAGTATATTCCCCAAATAAGGGGTGCTTTCTTGTCTTTTTGTGACTTGGTTTTCTCGTCACAGGATCTGTTTTCTTCTTTTTCTTTTTCCAGCTTTCTTCAGATATAATTGACATACAACCTTGTGTGATTTTAATGTGTACAACATGATGATCGGAAACACCTAGGCACTGTAAAATGGTTACAATGAGGTTGGTTTACACATCTTTCATGTCGCATAATTTCCATGTTATTGTTGTTATGGTGAGAACACTAAAGCACTACTTAAAAAAAAATTGAAGTGTAATTTATATAAATTGTAGGTTTTCAATATACAGATTCACAATTTTTAAAGGCTGTGCTCCATTTATAGTTATTATAAAATATTTGCTATATTCCCCATATTGTGCAATATATCCTTACAGTTTCTTTTATGCATAATAGTTTGTTCTCCTTAATTCCCTCCCCCTGGCTGCCCCTCCCTCTCAAAGCTGTACTTGTGGCAACTTTCAAGTGTACAGGGCTGTGAGCAATAGGCAACAAGCTGTACCTTAGATCCCTAAACTTATTCACCTCATAACTGAAGGTCTGTACCCTTTGACCAACACCTCATTTCTCTCAGCCCCTCACCATTCTGTCTCTGCTTCTGTGAGTTTGGCTTTTTCAGAGTCTACATGTAAATAAGACCAAACAGTATTTGTCTTCTTCCGTCTGACTTATTTCACTTAGCATAAAGTCCCCCAAGTCCGTCCCCGTTGCTGCAGATGGCAAGATTTCATGCTCATGGCTGAATAGTATCCCACTGTATACACGTGCCACACCTTCTTATCCACTCACCTGACGGTGGACGCTTAGGTGGTCTCCATGCCTCTGTGAGTAATGCCACAGCAAATACGGGGATGCGAGTAGTGGTTTCATTTCTTTCAGATAGCTATCCAGAAGTAGAACTGTTGGGTTGTGTGAAAGTGAAGTCACTCAGTCGTGTCCAACTCTTTGCGACCCTATGGATGTAGCCCGCCGTGCTGCAGGCTCCTCCGTCCATGGGATTTTCCAGGCAAGAATGCTCGAGTAGGTTGCCATTTTCTTCTCCAGGGGATCTTCCCGACCCAGGGATCAAAGTTGGTAGTTCTATTCTGAGTTCTCTGAAGACTCTCCATACTATTTTCCATGATGGCTACAGTAACCACCAGCACTAAACAAACAGCTCCCGCTCATCCACACCCTCGACAACACTTATCTCTGGTCTTTTTCATGACAGCCATTCTAACAGATGTGAGGTGATACTGTTTTGTGGTTTTGACCTGCAGGGTTTGCTGTCTAATAGAATCTGACTTAAAGTAGATGGCTTATGCCCTCAAAAGACTTATCATCTAATGGTATGCAATAAGCACAGAAAAGTTCTGTCCCTAAACATATATTAGAGACAGCTGTTTAAATCCCAGATGTCACAAACAAAATCTAACCAATGGGGAGAGAGGTGTTTTTCCACTGATCATTTGCAAAGGAAACATTGCAACGAAGTTCAACCTTTTCAACCCCCTTCTTATTTCTTCAGCCTTTTCCTCACTCCTTAAACACACAAAGAAAATAAAACCCACTTGACATGTCTTTTAATATTTTGTTACATAATGATGATGATCAAGCAGATAGACTCTCTGGGGTCAGCAGGTTTAGGTGTGAATAACAGCTCTGTGTGCCCCTGGTCAATTATAATGAACTCTCTAGGCTTCAGCTTTTTCATCAGTAAAATGAAAAAAGGAATAATATTAACCTCATATATAAGCATTATGAGAATGAACTAAGACAATCTACCTAACAGGCTCAGAATATTAGCAGCCAAGCAGTAAGTGCTCAATAATACTATTATTATAAGCATTGTTATATATACATAGATCAATCCCATAGTGTTAATGTATACATACATTCACGAACTCTTTTTAGAAAAAAAAGAACCATACTTTACATGGGCTTCCCTGGCGGCTCAGCAGTAAAGAATTCACCTATAATGCTGGAGACGTAAGAGATGTGGGTTCAATCCCTGGGTCAGGAAGATTCCGTGGAGGAGGAAATGGCAGCACACTCAAGTACTCTTCTTGCCTGGGGAATCGCCAGGCTCCTCTGTCCATGGGGGTCGCAAAGAGCCGGACATAACTGAGCAAGGGCACACACACACATACCTTACATACTGTTTGGTATTTGTTTTTAAACTTCTGATGCATTATGAACATTTTTACACATCATTAGTCTCCCACAACATCATTTTTAATGGGTTCCAAGTACGCCATTACATGAATGTACCCTGAAGTGTTTAAACAACCTCCTATTGTCAGACAATTAGCTTGTTTCCATTGTTTGACATTATAAACACCCAGTGAGGAACCACCTCGTAGAGCTTTCTTGCACACATTTTTGGTTGTTACCCTGGGACAATTTCCCAGAACTAGATCAAAAGAAATGCAATTAAAACATTCTCAAAAGAATATAAACACATTACAGAAAGTTGGGAAAAGAGAAGAAAAATACAATTCTCCCACACTAATACAATTACTAATATAATTTGAGTGATTAAGATATTCCAATGTTTTCATTTTTACTTAAAAGAATAGAAGCTTTAAATAAAAGATGGGCAGAAATCCACTAAAATGGCATTAAAGAACTTAAAAAAAAAAAAGAAGAAGAAGAAGAAGCATAAATCCACAATGAAGAAGAGAGTGGAAGAGGATGACAACAACCAAAAGATGTGATCAAAATTCTGAACACAGAGAGGCGGACCAGGCAAGGGATAACTGACTTAGTGGCCTAGAGGAAATTAACATCTATGCTATGACTTAAAATGAATGACTGACCTTAAAGAAGCATCTGGACACTCCAAAGCCCCTCTTTGAGCCTGAGAAGCAGATTTACCCTCAAGAGAAGCTGAACCAGACCAGTTCTCTTTCAGGAACATCAGGTACTGCTGAGGGCAGGGCGAGGCATCCTAGTGAAAGGAGCGTATTTAAGTGAAAGTTGACATCACCTGCTGAAAGGTAAGTTTCCCAGCCCTTTCCCCAGCTCAACTCCCAGAATGCTGGCAGCAAAAGCTCAGGCACTGCCCCACCTCCACCCCAGACAGGAGGCTGGAAAATTCTATGAAACACTTACAGATCCAAGAGAAAAGACTAGGGAGTTTCCCCTAAGGAAATGTCAGTTTCCTGCATAAGCTATGGTGAAGCCTCTCCCTGTATGGAGAGACATGCACCCTCCCACCATGCCAAAAAAAAAGAGCAATAGACATTTGAGAAAGGCTCCTAACAAGAAACACACCAAAACAAAACAAACTAGCCAAAAAGAAGAACTCAGAAAAAAACAAGGCAGGACACAAAAGAAAGTCTCTAAAAAAAGAGAAAACACTGCATCCTTGAAATAAGAATAACAGAGTCTCAGGAGGTCCCTGTTGGTGTAGTGGTTAAGACTTCATGTTCCCAATGCAGAGGGCATGGACTCAGTTTTTTTGGGGGGTCTGGGGGAGGAGAGACTAAGATCCCACATGCTTCATTGCCAAAAGATATTTTTTTAAAGACTTACAAAGCAAGAAAATGCCTCAAGCAGTTAAATATATGATAAAAAAAAATCAACATTTCACCTTCCAGAAAATGGAACAAAAAGAAAAAGCTACAGAAGATGTAAAGGTTAGGAAATTTTGAGACAGTGGTTTGAGACATGCTAGAAAGTGTGAACCAACAAAACAAACAGGAGGAAATCATTCAAAAATTAATACTGAGTCTGAACTGAAGGACAGGACAGTAAGTGAGAAAAGATATACCCAAACACATAATTCTAAAATTTCACATCATCAGAAATTTTTTAAAATTCATAAACGTTGCTAAAAAGAAAAATTTCAAAGTCACTTAAAAAAAACTCGAGAATCAAAATAGCAATTGAAGACAATAAAGAAATTCTGAGGGAAATGGTTTGAACCCTGAACTCTCTACCCAACTAAACTATAAATCAAGTTCACTCTTTTAAAAACAGTTTCAGACATTCAGTGTCTCAAGACATTCACCTTCTTTTCTCAGAAAACTTTTGGTGGATGTGCTTTGATAAAACAGGGGAGTAAGAAAAGGAAAGCAAGAAGTGGTGATAGGAGACTCAAAAGAGGTTCAAAAAGAATTTAATGGCTAACGAAGACAAGCTTTTTTCCTTCTTCCTCACAGAACGGTCACAGAACTCTGCTCCACTTAGTCATTCAGGGAGCCTTATTCTTTCTGTCTTGATTCTCTGCCGCCTCTGACAGCAGTGGTCCTTGCAGGGTGATCCTAGCAGCACCACTTGAGAACTTGTGATGTTCTCAAGTGATGCTGGTAGGGTCAGGTTGTGCCAGTGGACGCATGCGTAAGCAACGTATTGCCACTTCCTGGCCTTTCCATAAAAACCTCCACACTTTTTCCCTCTGGGGAACTGGAACACGAAAGTGCTTGCAATCAAACTTTGATCACACAGAAAAGAATAATGCCCTAAAATCCCCCGAATTCTTTACCAGGCAGACTCTTTACCACTAAACCACCTGGGAAGCCCTGCCAATGCAGGAGATGCAGGAGACTGGGGTTCGATCCTTGGGTTGGGAAGATCCCCTGGAGGAGGGCATGGCAACCCGCTCCAGTATTTTTGCCTGGGAAATCCCATGGACAGAGGAGCCTGGAGGCCTATGGTCCATGGAGTCTCGACTGAGCATGCATGCAGAATGTCCCAACCACAGACCAGAACTATGACTCAGGCTGCAGAGTGACCAGTCCAGATGGGAACAGGAGAGCTGCAAAAGCTCCAGGAGAGTTGCCAAGGAAAATAACGAACCCAAGAGGAGAATACCTGTATTTGAATGTATTGACAGGAGATTTTGTGGATGCGTTAATAATAGGTACATAGAACACCAAATGGAATACAAAAAGAGATAGAAAATCATTAATTCCAGGGAAAACAAAAGGTTGAATGAGAAAGGAAACATAATTATATGATTCTATGTGGCTTAGCTGGGAATAATATTTACAAAGTCATAATGTAAATACTTAATATTGATCTAACCAAAAATGGTGATGTAACTATATTGGGAGAATAAGCAGAGGAAAAAGGTGTGCCAGACAGTTCAATGATGATAAACATAGCATTTATATAGCTATGTATATTATACTGTGTGCCAGAAATTATTCTAAGCTCTTTCTATATTCAACTTTTAATCTTCATATATATTCTAGGAGGTAAATACTATTATCATGTACATTACACACTGAAAAACTGAGGCACACAGCAGTTAAGCAACTTGCATAAGTTTACAAAATTAGTATGTATTGTACTTGGAGTTTAAACCAGGTAATTTCTCTCCAGAGTGCATGCATTCATTACTACGCTACCTAGTCTCACTTTCTGTGGTAGGAAGACAAGAGACAAGACCTAAAAATCAATAAACTGAGAAATACAAGCTAAGCATGTTATTTTAAAGGACATAAATCCCACGAAGAAACAGATGAGAGTCTAAAGTGATTGCTTCTGATCAGGAGGTGGGAGTGGTCGAAGAACCGCTGCTTGTTATTGTTGTTACAGACCCAGCACTCAGGTTTGGCTTTTCAAATCTTGAAACAGCACTTTGATCAAAACAATTTTTTTAAAAGAAAGACGACAGAAAGAATGAGGCTGGCTAAGTTACCTTAGCAAACGGAGAGAATGACCCAGAAGAGAAGGTCAAAAAGTCCCTAATGGGTAAAACATGCAATAGAGCTAGGAACTGGGAAACTTAAGAGACAAAGAAAGTTTCCACAAGAAGTAGAAACAAAAGGATGGTATTCTTGGGGAAAGTACCAGCAGAAAGGAAGAGAGCCAGAGGAAATGAAAAGGGGAGAGATTAAATAAGTCAGGGCAAAGATATTTGTCCTGGGCTATAGACCCAAAAAGGGGAGCAGCAGACTTCATGGAAATTCTGTGGGCTGAGTCCAAGGAAGCTTCTGAGGTGGCATTCTAGCAGCTTTACAGTCAGCACCTGTAAAGCTCAGCTTTACCCAGAGCCCCTATCATGAAATTCCCTCCTCAGCTGAAATAAACAACTCTGACCTTAAAACTGAAGGTAGACAGAAGGATGCATTGCAAACCCATACTGAGGTGACTGATTAAAACCCAATTACATGTCAATCCAAGCCAAACCAAAGTAAGAAAGAAAACATTACTTGTCTATCTACTATGTGACCTTGGGTCTTCCGGTGGCTCAGTTGGTCAAGAGTCCACCTGCAATGCAGGAGACCCAGGTTCAATCCCTGGGTGGGGAAGATCCCCTGGAGAAGGAAATGGCAACCCACTCCAGTATTCTTGCCTGGAAACTCCCATGGACAGAGAAGCCTGGCAGGCTACAGTCCACGGGGTTGCAAAGAGTCACACACGACTGAGAGACTACACACCCACACACACACACATATATACGTGCTAAGTCGATTCAGTTATGTCTGACTCTTTGCCACCCTATGGACTGTAGCGCACCAGGCTCCTCTGTCCATGGGGATTCTCCAGGCAAGAATGGGAGAAGTTTGCCATGGTTTGTCATGCCCTCCTCCAGGGGATTTTTGTAACCCAGGTTATAAGAACCTGCCTCTCTTCTGTCTCCTGAATTGGCAGGCGGTTCTTTATCACTAGCTCCACCTGGGAAGCATAAGTTAGAGTATATAACCCCAATTTATAAAAGAAGAAACAAGATATTGCTCACAATACCTGTCTGGTTGGCATCAGAACCAGAACTCAAATTCAAGTTTTGGTGCTAAATTAAGAGTTTTTCAAAAACTGTATCTGTTGTAAGTAAATAAGAGAGTCAATTATAATTACTAGAGGAGGGGGGCATTGGCTCGAAAGCCTCCTGGCACGGCGTCCTCCCCATCCCCGGCTGCTTGGGGACCGCAGACAGGGGCGCGGGCACCCGCCTCCCCAGGAAGGCCAGAATTTAAACTCTGTCCTGATTTCAGAACATCCGTTGCCCAATGTTTTGATTTTAGAAAATACGACATTGGAATAATAACAGCTACGATTTGCTCATGCGTGGCGACTGTGATGAGTCCAGGTTACGGATTCGGGAGGATCAACAGCTGAGCGAAGCTGGCTGCGGCGGCGGCGGCGGGAGGGCCGCGGGCCTAACACCCTGCATCCTGCTCGGGCTCGGACCGCGGGCCGCCGCCTCCCTTCCGGAGCGGCCCGGCCACCCCGAGCTCGCATCCCGCCCGCCCCGCGCTCACGGCCTGATGCAGCTCCGTCCGCCACGCCGGGCTCCTGCGAGGGCGCTGGGCCGCGAGCCGGGATCCGGGCGTTGGGCCGCCGCTTCAAGCCCCGCTCGGCCCTCGATGCCGGTCCCAGACACTCCCTGCGGGTCTGCGTTCTGGCCTCCAGGCCCGGCCGATGGTGATGGCGGGAGGAAGGAGCCGCCCGGGTGTCGGGCCCTCGCGGAGACGGGAAAGCCCGCGCTGTCGGCCCTGCACACTGCACCAGCTCAGGAGGCCTGGGCGGCCCGGCCGCCGCCTCCGAGGGGCGATCTTCGGAGAGCGGGTCCCCGCAGCCCACCCGCCCGGACACCCTCCTGGTGGGGACGCACAGCCTGGCCGCCAGGGCCGCGCCTGCCGGAGGCCGCCGAGGTTCCAGCAAAGCAAAGCTGGACCCGCTGCCCGGGGCCCGCACCCTTCCCGGGGCAGTGCGCCCCGTCCCGCCCCCACCGCCTTTTAACTGGGGGATGCTGACTAGCCGAATACGGCGGGAATAACAGCCATTTGTTCTGGTTATCGCTGCCGGTATTGAAGCCAGATGTGTGCGCTGCTGACACTGACATGGTACATCTGGCCGGGTTTTTGGTTTCCATCGCGGAGTTGACCACATCCACCCTGGTCTGCGAGAAGAGAAGAGGCGAACATCTGGAAGTCATTGCAGCTGTCGCGCTTCAAGGGGATCCTGTACCGCAGAGGAGAGAATTCAATACGTAACTGGGCAAAATTATCCAGCTCGTCTTGTCAGTCCAGATCTCAAAACACATGCAGGAAAGTGGCACCCGCGTTCTGGCGCCCTCCCTTGCCCTGGCGGTGCCCCGTGGGCACCTTCACCCACCGCCCCAGGCGCCTGAGTTGTCGCTATGGAAGGACAGGGGCTGCAAAGTCACATTCATCATGACCAGAATTTTCTGTTGCTTTTGAAGGGCAGGGCTTGGGGGGGGGGGGGGGGGGTTGTTGTTAAAAAGGCTCTTTCTTCTTCCTTTTGATCCCAGTTTGCTGGAAACTTTAAACATTGCTTAGTGTTGCCTCTCGCTTCTGCTTGTAGCCCCCTCCTTCTTGCGGCATTCAATGCCCTAGCCCTACCCTACCTATTCGGTTTTATCTCCATTCCTTTCCCAAGGCAAATACTCTTCATCACCAAGGCTGAAATGAGTCATGCTTATTCTGACCCCAACCTTGCCTTTTGTCTGAAATCCCCTTTCTTTCTGTCTTCTCTTCCTGCCAGTCCAAATCTTCTAAAGACCCCAAGGTCTACCTAAATTTTAATCTTCATTTTGGGGGGTTTGTTTTTGGCTTTTTGCTGTGCCAGGTCGTCATTGGGGTGCTCACCATTTCTCTAGTTGTGGCACTGGCTCTAGAACAGCTGGGCTCGGTTGTTGCGGCTCCTGGGTTTAGCTGCCCCTTGGCATGGGGTATCTTAGTTGCCCCACCAGGGATCGAATCCATGTCGCCTACGTTGGAAGGTGGATATTTAACCACTGGATCACGAAGGAAGTCCTGATTTTATTTTCATTTCTGAAACCTTCCTGACCACTCAAGCCTCTGCTGATCTTTCCTTCTGTGTGTTTTTAATGAAAGTATAAGCCCATAGAGAGGAAATCCTGGCTTAAATTTTTCTTCTATCTCCCTCAGCAGCCAGCATTGTGTCCTGAAGTATAGTAAGCTACCTGTAAACACCTGTCAAATAAAAGCACAAATTCTCCTGTTCTTTCCACATAATTTCTTTGTCTTCCATTTTACCTTTCATGACAAGACTCAATGTCTGTGTAGAATGTGTCTTGAACTCTTTGGAAAGATGGGTGTAAAAAGCTAGTAAGGGACTTCCCTGGTGGTCCAGTCAGTGGTCCACCTTCCAAAGCAGGGGACTCGGGTTCAACCCCTGGTCAGGGAGCTGACATCTTACATGCCACCGTGCATCTAAACTCCTGTGCCACAACAAAGAGCCCAAGGGTCGCAATGAAGCCCAGGCACAGCCAAAAAAAAGAAAATTTTAAATAAAAATTAAAATAATTTAAATTAGAAGTAAATTAGTAATAATAATAATGGAAGAATTCTGTCAGTTGGAGGCTCTGTTAATTTGGAGTCTGCCTGCTATAGTGCATTGATAATTGATAACTGAAGTGCTTGGAAAGAGAAGAAGATCACAGTCGGGGACGTGAAGCCTACTCCCTGGAGCGCCCCAAACTTGTTTGGTGACCTTTGACAGTCAATTATCTTCCTTATGCCTCTGATCTCCCTTTGTAAGAAGGGTGGGATGTAGCCCCTGCCCAGTTATGAACAGAGCTGGGCCACTTTCCTGTGAAGAGGTAGATTTCCATCAGAAAGCAGCTTTTCTCTACCACTTGTGCATGTGTTCTGGAGTTAGAAGGCAGCAGTCTTCATCATTTAGTGTTCCACCTGCCCAGCACCAAAAAGGAGATGGTGGCACCTACATAAATGACATAGAGGAAATGCAGAATCAGGAAAGAAACCAGGCAGGAGTAAGAGCAGGATTTAGCCTTTGTGAAGGTCCAGCATTTTGCATATCAAGACAAGCGTTGCATGGACTTCCCTGGTGGTCCAGGGGTTAAGAATCCATCTTCCAGTGCAGGGGATATAGGTTCCATTCCTCGTCAGGAATGAAGGCATCACACACCATGGGGCAACCAAGCCTGAGTGGCAACTAGGGAAGCCCTCGCTCCCCAACAAAGACTCAGTGCAGCCAAAAAAAAAGGGACCAGCCGTTGCAGCAATGGCTTGGGCGTTCCAGCCATAGATGAAGTCTTTTGGGGTTTGTTCTTCTTTGTGAATCAACGAGGATGAAAAGCACCCTGCAAAGCCTTGCTCTGTGGGATGAATAAGAGCATAGGAGAATAAGTAGAATCTAGAAATAAAGGGGAGGGATAGAAGGAGGGAAATACTGAAGAAGAAAGAGAATGTGCCTCTCTGGTAGGGCCACCCAACCAAAGAGGATGGTTAACTTGCATGGGTAGAACTGCTTTACAAGATAAGCCTCTGCACTCTGTGGGTGGGCAGGTGGGTTTCCCGCTCTGACTCTCATTTGTTAAATGAGGCATTTAGGTGAATTGATCTCTAAGGTCTGTTAGCTCTTACATTATATAACTCACCTAGAAACCACTTTTGAGCCCAAACCAGTATTTCCCTTCTGACTAAACTCTACATTGCAGCGCTAGTCTGTCCTGAGCTCATAGAAGGGAAGTTCAGACATTAGATTTCTGAAATCTCTTTACTTCATGCCTTCAAATTTCTTCAGATGGCAAGAGAAACTTTCTCCCCTTCTTCCAGAGAAGTTACGGTAGGAAGATTGCAGATTAATGACCTAGAAAAATCTTCCTCAAGTGGAATGATACTTAATTAAGCTCCATTAAATCATAACTCCTGGCTTCTGCTTTTGGCCTCTTGCTACTAAGTCCAGAACTGAATAATTCCTCCACCCCTGGGGCTGTTGAATTAAAAGTGCATAAGCTCTAGGGAACAATCAGTTCACTTCCGTTACATCCGCGGTCACCCTCCTTCCTGTCTGAACACTCCAAAAAAAAAAAAAAAAAATTACTAGATATGTCTGACTCCAGGAAAGAGGATGGTCATTTCTAATTTGTCTTGGTTTATGGGCAACTTGACAATTTGACTAACTACTAAGGAGCCAAGACTATATCATCCTCTCATAAAAAGCCAATAAAAAAGGCTATTAATGCAGCCCATTAGTTGGCTAAAAATGAGAGGTTATGCAATCATTGTCTTAGCTGAGAGGAACTAAGCTCTCCAGAAAGAGTTCATTCCACACCCAAAGGCATCAAGAGGGAAGTTCTTCTCTCCGCTGCCATTTGCCGGGCTTGGGTGTTGAAGCATGTGACCTTTTCCTCTTCCCTGAACTATTCCTCTGTGTTAAGGGGACCTCATGCTTTCCTTGCAAAATGCCTCTCTCCAAATCCACTCCCTCTCCAGGACACTTCCCCTCACCTTCCTCTGCCGTGCTGTCCTGTGGATGAAGCCCTACAAGTCTCCAGTCCCATGGAAGCAAAGTGCCTAGAACTGTAGGCTCAGTACTTAGGTCAGCCTTACATCATTACACAATTTGAGAGGTTCCAGGCCCCTTCTTCTCTGTAAATTAAAAAAAAATGCTCTTCTCAGGACTTGCCTGGTGGTCCAGTGATAAAGAATCACTTTGCAATACAGGGGACCCGGCTTCGAGCCCTGGTCAGGGGATGAAGATCCCACATGCCTCGGACCAACTAAGCCAGTGCACTGCAGCTACTGAAGCCTCTGTGCTCAGGAGCCCGAGCACCACAACTGGAGAATCCATGTGCTGCATCCTGCATGATGTAATGACGATCCCGAGTGCCACAACTAAGACCAAAAAAATAAAATAATCATTTTACTTTAAATGGGCTTCTCAATTCTGCTATTAGATTCCTTGGGGGCCTTGAAAGTCCCCCAAATGGAATTGTGGGTACCATATCCTTTTATCCTGAGCCAAGGGCTCCCTCAGCTTCTGGAGTCCAAGCCTTCTGTGTGCTTTCCTCTGGCACTCTTCAGCCACTGATTTGCTCTAGGACCTCAAGCAGATCACCATTCCTCTCTGAACCAGAGCTTCTCCCTTTATGGACTCTGGCTGGCAAGATGGTAGAAGAACCAAGTCTGAACAATTTTTCATTCTGATCATATATAGAGCCAAAACACCGTGACACACAGTCTCATCTCTTTGTGCATCTTATCACACTCGTGTGTATTGAAGGGATGATGGGGACCGTGTCAGCCTCCCCCCACTTGCCTAGCATTGTCTAGAACATGGACATTAATATGTGATTGATTTTATCTTATGCTCAACTTAACTTTCAGTATAACTCAAGGTACCTCTAAAGAAGGTTATGGCTTAGGATCTGTTTAACTGGAATCCATCTGAAGGAATCAGAAGTAACTGATGCTTTCTGGAGAATGTTCTGCTCCTGATATTTTAGCAACAGATTTCGTCTTTGTTTTTGTGGCAGCCAAGGTGTAAAGGGTCATTCTTGCTGGACAAATAGTAGGTTGAATAAAAAAAATTTTTTTTCATTGACTCTCATCCTCCACCTTTTAGTTGGGAAGGAAAATTACTGATCGAGAAGTCCCAGAAGAACAGAGAACAAGGTGAGTAGCTAGCAAGGTCTTCAGCAAAAGGAGAAACCTAAAAACAAGCTTCAGATTCCCCTGTTTCCACCCTGTTGCCAAAGATGGACCCCCTTCGAGAAATTCCCATGATGCCTTCGGGCCACCAGCATGGCCCCGGAGTGGCTGGGCACAGGTTCTGTGGCCCCCTATAGCAGCTCCCTTCCAGGAGGGAAGCTCCATCTTGACCAGCAGGCCAGATGTTTCTTTGAGGAGAATGTAGTATTTTTTTCTTTTACCCTATCACACATCTTTGGAAGGGAAAAATAAAACCAACCCTCTACCATGGATCCTTAAGCGTAAGTGTCCGCCGGCTGCAGAGCTGTCTCAGAGAATCTCTCGTTACATAAAGCCTCTGCCACTGACTAGGGGCTGAACGCAGCACCCCCTACCCCCACAGGCAGTCAGCTGTCACCCCTCAGATTCCCAAGCCTGCTGTTGGGGTTCATTATCAAGCCCAAGCTCAGCCCCAGTCACCCTTGTGTGAAAGATCACTCAGTTCGATCCCTGAAATTCTCGGGGTTTCCCAACAGTAGGGGACGTCCTTTTCATCCCCGCTCCTCCTTGGTCTCCACACTCCAGCCCAATTGCCACTCCCTAAAATGTTTTCTCTGCTACTCCTTTCCCAGATGCATGCTCTTTTCTTCTGCAGGATCCTCGAAATTATTTCCGTTTGCTCCAGTGGGGAAGCTAGATGAGTAAGTGCCCCCCGAACCCTGTACCTGGCATCGTTATGGTCCCCTCCACCAACTCAGTCGCATTTGGAAACCTAATTTGCCCTGGTGCCCAAATGCTCCAACCGCGGACTCTTAAGACCAACAAAACAACCTTGGAAATGATCTTATAAGATCACTGGGTCCAGCCTCTTGCTTCTGGACAGGTGAACACCCAAATCACGAGACAATTAATCTACCCTGTCTCCGGATAGTCCTACCACTACTTAATGACCCTTGCAGGTGACGAGTACTTCCTCAGATCAGACCTGACTCTTGCCTGCGCTAACAGGGGCCTCGACTCTCATCTCATCCATTGCGTCCGTGACAAATCACTACCGAGTGTTTTCTTTCTGTCCTTGGCCTTCTCCTCTTCAGCAGAGAAAGTTTCCCCCGAAATAAAACTCTGATTGTTCTGCTCCTCGCTTCCCGCCTGCCTCCTCTAAGCACCCTCTAAATCAGACCCGAAGCTCCCGAGGGAGTAATAGCCCTGCTCTCGCAGCTGGTCTGAGTTTTGCGTCTGGGAGCCTGGGCTTAGAACAGCTTGAAGTTAGCACAGAGGCGAATGAAGCTTTAAATCTCCAGCACTTAACAGCTTCTCTGCAGCCTCAGAGGGAACCGCATTTTCTTGCCTGCTTCCTCTCATCTCTCTATATATCTATGTAATCTCTGTTCACTGGAGCCTGACTCCAGCTCTCTGTCTGCGCTGCTGAAAGAAGGAAGGGTGGGGAAGAAAAATTAATAGACACAGACCCATAAAAATAACAGGCTCTCTGGAGCACACATGAAGAAATAATTAAACAGATTAAATTTGGGGGTGGGGGTGGGGGTGGGGAGAGGGCTGAGACTGATTCCTCAGACTTCCATTCCCAGAGGGGCTACGGCTCAGCCAAGGGGGATTTGGGAGCTTTTTCTTTTGTCCTGATGTGTTGGACTCAGAGCCAAATATTGTTAAGTCACTAAGCCCTTTCAAGTCTGCGATGGTGCCTTCTATTTCTTTGTATTCCCCCATAGGGTTCTCAAACAGCACCGCACCCCAGTGAGAAAAGGAAATTTGATATTTATTGAGGGTTCATTGTGTGCCACGTACAATGTCAGATGCTGTCCGTCGAGGCTGATGATCAATGGAGTGTGTTTCAGACTTCAGAGCCGACTTCAATCTCCTTCCTCTGCTCAGGGATCAATCCTACCTCACTGTTACCTCAAGACCTTGTGATGCTGAAGCTGGAAAATACCTTCTCACACCTTACCTCCACTACCTCCTCCCTTTCTTCCCTTCGGTGGGCAGAAGCTTCTGCTGTGATGGCAAGTGAAGGAGCGAGGCTGGCATTTAGAGATCATTTAATATCTAAAAATGTGTAGGTCAGGACTTCCCTGGCCGTCCAGTGGTTAAGACTCTTTGCTTCCATTGCAGGGGTTGTGGGCCTGGTCAGGGAACCACAGTGTGGCCAAAAATAAAACAAAAACAAATAAACAAAAGACTATACTTCACTTGTTTAAAATTAATTTAAAAAATAAAAATATGTAGGTCAAGAAGCTTCTAAAATGACATGGGATAGGGAGGGAAAATGGCAATCCACTCCAGTGTTCTAGCCTGGGAAATCCCACGGACAGAGGAGCCTGGAGGGCTACAGTCCATGGGGTCTCAGCGACTAAAGAAGAAAGAAAGGGAGAGGACACGGGGCTGGAGATGGCCTCCTCTGTCTGACAAGTCTGTTCATCCTTCCTGCCTCCTTCCTTTGGGCTCAAAGGAAGACCTTGAAGAGGAACACTCCTGCACTGCTCTGATGTGCATCAACACTCTATAGTCTATTACAAAATACCGGAAGATTACAGAGTATCACAGCACAGAATCAGAGGAAAGCGATTTGAACATCTTGGCGTCTAGTGGTGACCCTGAATTATTCAATATTGCTTCTTCAGGACTTAGTACGATACTTGGCATGTAGTGGGCAATGTTTATTGAGTGAATAAATGAAAAGCTGTGTGTGCGTGCACTCCAAGTTGATTCCATTGTGTTCAGCTCTTTGCGACCCCATGGACTGTAGCCCACCATGCGTTTCTCCAGGCAAGAATACTGGAGTGGGTTGACATTCCCTTCTACAGGGATCTTCCCGACCCAGGGATTGAACCCTCATCTCTTATGTCTCCTGCATTGGCAGGTGGATTTCTTACCACTAGCACCACCTGGGAAGCCCAGATGAAAGTCGAAGTAACTGCTGCTGCTGCTGCTAAGTCGCTTCAGTCGTGTCCGACTCTGTGGGACCCCATAGACAGCAGCCCACCAGGCTCCCCCGTCCCTGGGATTCTCCAGGCAAGAGCACTGGAGTGGGTTGCCATTTCCTTTTCCAATGCATGACAGTGAAAAGTGAAAGTGAAGTCACTCAGTCGTGTCCGACTCTTCGAGACCCCATGGACTGCAGCCTACCAGGCTCCTCTGTCCATGGGATTTTCTGGGCAAGAGTTACTGGAGTGGGGTGCCATTGCCTTCTCCGGTCTAAGTAACTATAAACTATTAATTAATATGGTTAATAAACAGTCATGCAACAGTACTAAAAATACTCTAATTTTTAGATTACTTTTACTTTCTGATTTTTTGACAATTTGAGGATAACTATTTCTGATATTGTGATTTATAATAAGAAGTATGTATTTGGCCTTCATCTCTGTTTGGGGCTAGGAGTTTTTCAACCCTTGGAATTGCCTAAGGTTGATGAAAGCCTTGAAAGTGTCTTTAGCTATGTTAAGGAGGTGACTTTTGGAAAGCCCCTAGGTCACCTAGGATGGGAGCTGGTCAGGAGAGAAACCAACCATGCAATTAGGGGTTTGAAACTTTAAATCTCCCCCAACCCCCCACCCCCCAAGACACACACACACACCACCAAGGAGGAGAGAGGACCTGGAGGCTAAGTTCTATCATCAATGACCAATATTTTAATCAACCATGCCTATGTGGGAAAGCCTCCATAAAAACCAGAAAGGGTGGTGTCCAAAGAGCTTCTGAGTCGTGGAGATGGGGACAGAGCAGCTCCCCTGGAGCATGGATGCTGTGCACCCCTTCCCACATACCTTTCTCTAGCTATCTCTTCCATCTGGCTGTTCTTGAGTTATATCCTTTTGTAATAAACTAGTAAATAAAATGTTTCTCTGACTTCTGTGAATCACTATAGCAAATTAACTGAACCCAAGGTCATAGGATCCTCCAATCTTCGCTGGTGGGTGAGAAGCGTAGGTGGTCTTGGAGCTGACGTCTGACAGGGGGCCTGGGAGCAGACTTGTGGGGCTAAGCCCTTAACCTGTGGGATGGGGTGCTCTCGCGAGTTAGACAGAGGCAGAATTGGGTTAAATTGTAGGACAACCACCTGGTGTCAGAATTGCCTGCTGTAGGGAAAAAAAAAAAGAAAACACAGTATCTTAATATTAAAAGGTAGGTTTCCCTTTGCTGCCTGAAACTATCACAGCATTGTTAATCGGCTCTGCGTGTGTGCATGCTAAGTTGCTTCAGTCATGTCCCACTCTTTGCAACTCCATGGACCGTAGCCCACCTGGCTCCTCCGTCCATGGGATTCTCCAGACAAGAATACTGGAGTGGGTTGTCATGCCCTCCCCCAGAAGATCTTCCTGACCCAGGGATGGAACCCGAGTTTCTTATGTCTCTTGCATTGGCAGGCAGGTTCTTTACCAGTGGAGCCTCCTGGGTAGCCCTGAATCAGCTGTACCCCAGTACAAAATAAAAAATTTAAAAATAAATAAATGAAAATTTTAAAAGAGAGGTAAAGTTCAGAATACAGGTACTTTCCCTAGAGAAGGCAGACCTGACGAGCACTCGGAACAGCAACGGGCAGTGGGAACAGTGAGCATGGGGATAAGATGGACTGAATTCACCTCCTGATTTTTCTGTCCCCCGTCTGTGGAAATGTTACTTCACTTCTCTGGGTCCATCTCTCACTCTTTCTCTCTTTCTATTTTTTTAAAATTAATAGATTATGTTTTTGAGCCGTTTTAGGTTTACAGAAAAACTGAGCAGAAAGTAGAGTTCTCTTTTACCCTCTCATCTGCCACCCCTAGCTTCCCCTGTTATTCCGACCTTCACTCTCAGTGGTGTACATTCTGTGGGTTTTGACAAATGCATCTAACACTGCAGTCAGGTACAGACTCCTTTCAGTGCTCCTATTCATCCTTCCCTGACCTTAACCCCAGGCAACCAATCATCTTTTTACCGTCTCTGTAGTTTTGCCTTTCCCAGAACACCATCTACTTGGAGCCATTCGGTAAGCAACCCTGTCAGATTGGCTTCTCTCATTTAGCCATGTGCATTTAAGGTTATTGTGCATCTTTTCATGGCTTAATAACTCATTTCTTTTTTTTTTTCTGCTTATTTATTTTTTGGGCCATGCCACACAGTATGTGGCCTCCTGGATCCCTGACCAGGGATCAAACCCACGTTCCCTGCCTTGGAACCATGGAGTCCCAACCACTGGACCACGAGGGAAGTCCCTTGATAGCCCACTTCTCTTTATCACTGAATCTCTAATTTTTTTCAATTAAAATATAACAAATATACATTAAAGCCCAGTGAATTTTTATAGTAAGCACCCAAAGACATTATGAAAATTGCCAGTACCCCAGCATTCATCCCCCCTACAGACCCCTCCCAGTTATTACCATCCCCCCTTCCCAAATGGTCACTATTGTGACTTCTAGAATCGTACATTAACTTCGCTGGTCTTTGAAGTCATTTAAATGAAATCACACAGTAAGTACTCTTTCACATCTGGTTTCTTTTCCTTGATATTTAGGTTCGTCCAATCATAGTAATTTGTTCTTTTTTATTGCACTGTATAAATATGTCACAGTTCATCTCTCCATTCTAGTGTTAATGAGCATTTGTGTTATTTCCAGTTTGGGACTATTAGAAACACTGCTGCTATGAATATTCTTGTACAGGTCTTTGGGTGAACATATGCTCACATTTCATTTGGGAATATACCCAAGGGTGAAATTGCCTGGGTACCATCGGGTATCTGTATTTTTAAGTCTGGTAGACATGCCACTTTACTAAAGTAACTGGGTCAGTTTACACTCCCACAGTTTTTCATGCTCATCAACACTTTGTATTGTTAATACTTTAATTTTAGCCATTTTAGCCAATTGGTGATTTGAATTTTCATTTCCCTGATGACTAATGAAACTGAGGACTGCCTCAGGTCAGCTCTTTGAGAAGCAGACTGAGATGGAGATTTCTAGACAGAAAGTTGGTGGGAGCACGCACTGGGAAAGAGAGAAGGCAGCAAGACTGACATCCCTCGGAAACTGGCTTCTGCGGACCCCTCAGGCAGCTCGGGGCTGGCAGGACCCTTTAGAGTTGTCCTGCCTTGAGACGAGGAGGCCAGATCTTCTTAGCAGTACTGACCAATCACTGAACGTGGGCTGTCCCAGGGGAGCAGTATGACTTGGGGTAAAAAGTTCTCTTTTGCCAAAGGCAGTTCCCAGAGAGGGACACAGCTGAGAGCGACTCTCCAAGAAGCTAAGGGACGGAGCACTTTAGTCCTGAAAAGAGATCTGAGCTGCATATATAAGCACTTCTTCATGTACTCATTGGTTACTGGGAGATCCTCTCTTGTGAATTACATATACTGTCATTTGCCAAATTCTTTTTTTTACTGGGTTATGGTTTTGTTTTCTTTATTTTTTTTACTGAGTTGTAGGAGTTCTTTATATATTTTCAAGAAGAATCCTTTGTCAGATTTATGAAATATAAAAACATACTGACTTTTTACTCTTCATGGTGCTTTTTAATTAATAGAAAGTCTTCATTTAAACAAAGTTTTCTCATTTTTGATGAGTGAGTTTTTTTGGTTTGGGGATTTGTTGGGTGGGGTTTTATTTTGGTGATCTGTGTATAAATCTTTATACCCTCTAAGGTCATAAAAATGTTCACATTATGTTATCTTCTAGAAATGTGATTGTTTTATTCTACACATTTGTCTCTGATCCACCCAAAATTAATTTTTGTGTATAGTGTGTGGTAGGGATCCAATTTTTTTCCAGTTGGACATATATTTAATATAGCAGCATGTATTAAAATGATTATCCTTAACTCACTACATTTCAGTGACACCTTTGCCATAAGCCAGGTGTTACCTTTGCCATAAGCATGTGTGAGGGTCTGTTTCTGAATCCTTTTCTGTTCTATTGGTCTGTGTGCCTAGTTTGTCCCAATTCCACACTGTCTTAGTCACTGTAGATCCATAAGTCTTATATCTGATAATATAACTCATCTAACCTCATTTCTTTTCCTCAAGGTTGACTTTGTACCAAAATAACCCTTTCCATTTCAACACAGATTTTAGAATCAGCTTTCCAATTTCCACCAAAAAAAACACAACTCTGCTTGGATTTCTATTGGAATTGCACTGAGTCATTGATAAATTTGGAAGAACTGACCCTGTACACTATTGAATTTTCCTATCCTTGAGCATGGTATATTCCATGGTGTATTTAATGATTTCTTCTTTACCATCTTTCAATTATGCTTTATAATTTACAGTGACAATCTCTTATATACCTCTTGTTAGATCAGATCAGATCAGATCAGTCGCTCAGTCGTGTCCGACTCTTTGCGACCCCATGAATTGCAGCACGCCAGGCCTCCCTGTCCATCACCAACTCCCGGAGTTCACTCAGACTCACGTCCATCAAGTCAGTGATGCCATCCAGCCATCTCATCCTCTGTCGTCCCCTTCTCCTCCTACCCCCAATCCCTCCCAGCATCAGAGTCTTTTCCAATGAGTCAACTCTTCTCATGAGATGGCTAAAGTACTGGAGTTTCAGCTTTAGTATCATTCCTTCCAAAGAAATCCCAGGGCTGATCTCCTTCAGAATGGACTGGTTGGATCTCCTTGCAGTCCAAGGGACTCTCAAGAGTCCACACCACAGTTCAAAAGCATCAATTCTTCGGTGCTCAGCCTTCTTCACAGTCCAACTCTCACGTCCATACATGACCACAGGAAAAACCATAGCCTTGACTAGACGAATCTTTGTTGGCAAAGTAATGTCTCTGCTTTTGAATATGCTATCTAGGTTGGTCAAAACTTTCCTTCCAAGGAGTAAGCGTCTTTTAATTTTATGGCTCCCTAAATATTTGATTTGTATTTTTCTATAAATGGTATCATTTAAAAGTCTTTATTTCCTAAGTGTTTGTTACTGGAATATAGGAATACAATTGATTTTTGCATGTTGCTTTTTAAAATTGAAGTCTAGTTGATTTACAGTATTGTGTGAGTTTCAAGTGCACAGCAGAGTGATTCAGTTATACATACATAGATATCTATATTTTTCAGATTCTTTTCCCTTATAGGTTATCACAAAGTACTGAGTATAGTTCCCTGTGTTATACAGTAAGTCCTTGTTGATTATCTTTTTTAAAAATTATTTATTTTTTTAAATAAATACATGAGTGTACCTATGGCTGATTCTTGTTGATGTATGACAGAAAACCACAAAATTCTGTAAAGCAATTATCCTTCAATTAAAAAAAATTTTTTAAAAAGGAGATAAAGTTGCAAGCAACAGCATTTTAGAAAGTGAAATGCAAATGAATGGCTACTAATTAGCAGCCCAGAAAAAAACTGAATCTTAAACCAGTTCTGGTAAAAGTTAAAAAAAGAACCTATTTACATGCAGAACCCCTCAAAAACTTATGAATTCACACCAAGTCCCTCAGGACTTGGGAAGTAATAGACGTGCTTAAAAGCCTGTTTATGAACAGGTCTCTAGATCCCTTCCCTCACACCTTGCAGCCAGGCGTACACCCTCTCCCACTCTGGTATAAAACTGGAAATGTGTTCTCTGATGGGATAAAACAAATACACCCTGGGCTAGAGGATTCTAGGCACAGTTGACAGGATGGCACCATTATGAAGACAGGAACAAGACAACCTATGTGTCCTAAATATTCAGGTCTCCAGCCAGTTCTGCCAACATAGCTCTAAGAATGCCAGCAACCAGACTGTGTCCTCCAATACAAAACTGGAGGATGGTGGATTCTTCCCCAGAAAGAAGAAAGATTTACAGAAAAAAAAAAAGTATTTATTTGTTTTTGGCTACATGGGACTTCGTTGCTGCATGCAGGCTTTCTCCAGTTGCGGCGAGCAGGGGCTGCTCTCTAGTTGCTGGGCACGGGCGTCTCATCGTGGTGGCTTCTCTTGTAAATTTTATCCTAGGCCTTCCCTAATCCAGCATAGGAACCTATAAGTATAAATGAATTATATATCGAGAAATTGGATTTTGCCTACTACTACTACTAAGTTGCTTCAGTCGTGTCCGGCTCTGTGCAACCCCATAGACGGCAGCCCACTAGGCTCCTCTGTCCCTGGGATTCTCCAGGCAAGAACACTGGAGTGGGTCGCTATCGCCTTCTCCGGATTTTGCCTAGGGGTACATTATTCATATGTTCATTCAACAGACCTGAAACTATATATTAATATTAGGTGTTTTATAGATATTTCTGTTAATTTTCACTGTTAAAGGCAATAAAGAGAAGTAAAGAGTAAAAGGATTGGAGAGGAAGAAATGACATTGTCGTGGTTCCTAGAGTACGTGACTGTATTCTTGGGAAGTCTGTGAGGGCTACAGGCTCTAGAGCATGGGCGCAGTAGTTGTGGTGCATAGACTTAGCTGCGCCAGGGTAGTGGAATCTTCTGGATGAGGGATCAAACCTGTGTCCCCCACGTTGCCAGGCAGATTCTTAACCCCTGGACCACCAGGGAAGTCCTGGTTATCAATGGCACCCCACTCCAGTATTCTTGCCGGAAAATCCCATGGACGGAGGAGCCTGGTAAGCTGCTGTCCGTGGGGTCGCTAGGAGTCGGACAGGACTGAGCAGCTTCACTTTGACTTTTCACTTTCATGCATTGGAGAAGGAAATGGCAACCCACTCCAGTATTCTTGCCTGGAGAATCCCAGGGAGGGGGAGCCTGGTGGGCTGCCGTCTATGGGGTCGCACAGAGTCGGACACGACTGAAGCGACTTAGCAGCAGTAGCAGCAGCAGTGTGTATATGATAATCCCAAACTTGTAATTTATCCCTCCTCCTTTTTCCCTTTGGTAACCATAGGTTTGTTTTCTATGTCTGTTGTCTGTGAGTCTACTCTGTTTTGTATATAAATTCATTTGTATCTTTTCTTTTTTGCATCTTATATTTAGTGGCCTTGATAAGCTCACTGATTAATTCTGAGTTTATCTGAGGATTCTATCAGATTTCCCAAGAATACAGTCACGTACTCTATGAACCATGACAATGTCATTTCTTCCTCTCCAATCTTTTTACTCTTTACTTCTCTTTATTGCCTTTAAAAGTGAAAATTAACAGAAATATCTATAAAACACCTAATATTAATATATAGTTCCAGGTCTGTTGAATGAACATATGAATAATCTACCCCTAGGCAAAATCCAATTCCTCAGTATATAATTCATTTATACTTATAGGTTCTATGCTGGATTAGGGAAGGGCTAGGATAAAATTTAAAGAAGAACAGAACATGGGAGAAGAGATTAAAAAGTGAGATGGAAGGCCATACCATTCATTCATCTATTCATTCACTTAACAAATATTTATTAGGGGCCTATGTGGTACCAGTCTCCATTCTTAGACAGAATCTGCCCCTCATGGAATTTACATGTAATCAATTTAAAGATGAAAAACAAGATGGTTTAATTTTATGACTTGTCTTTGAGGGTAACAGGAAGTCCTGGATCTTGAGCAGGTTAGGGGGAGTTTGACTATCTCAGGAGTCAGTGGGATGTTCACCCCAAGACTTTCAGGGCCTCTAGCCTCAAGAGTGACCTGACCTTATATACTTTTTTGAAACTCTTGCCTCTTTGGAATTTGCTGGAATGTCACTGAGGGTTGTTCCCACCCCCGGATGTGAGCTCTCTTCCTTTCTACCTCCAAAGGCTCTGGAAGCTAGAGCTCAGACTTAGCTTGTCTAGAGCAGACCTCAGATGCTCTGTTCAAAGTTTTTGTCAAGGAAAACTCTGGAGGCCCCTGGAACAGAAGGGCTCCACTGAACAGATCCTGGACAGTCTCTTCCCCTTGATGAGGCTTCTTCTGACTCTAGGTGATCTATCTGATGTCCTAGATCCTACCAGCCCCAGGGACTGGGATAGCACAAGCCTCTGTTTGGACAGACTCAACCACTCACCCCAGAGATGTCTTCTCCACTTCTGGCTCATAAAATAGTCCTGGGAGCCAGACTTGATCAACCAGATTTCATGGGCACTGCAGCAGCCCCATCACTATGACACTCACTAAATTTGAACTGTACCCACAATGTATAAATTCCTTATTTATAAAGCACTTTCACTCACATGAGCTTATAAATCACAACTATCCCAATACAGAGATGAGGAACCTGAGGCTCAGAAGGGCCAACTGGGTTCCCCAGGGTCATGCTTCTAGTGAACAGAGAGGAGACCGGATTCAAGGCAAAAATTTTGGGACTTTTCAGAGGGCTAGTGGGCTGACAGGAAGCTAAACCTGGTAGGCTTGTTTGCAAAAACAAAGACTTCTCAGGTCCTCATGGAGGCCTCCTCCAGCTGTGAATAAAGCCATCTTCTTGTTCTTGTCTAAGGGGACAGACTCAACCTCCAGCCATGCCCTTCCCCTTCCTGTTTCTTCTGCTTTTCCACCGGGTAGTCGGAAGCCAGGAGTGTGAAAACTGGAGGCGTTTCAGGGCCGAGGTGCCCATCGTCCTGATGAGCGGCTGTCTCCTTTGTCCCCAGGCTGGGTGAGGAGCCAGCTGCCAGGCCAAGCTGGTCTGTAGGCAGCCCTTCCCAGCTGGCAGCAGAAACCAAGGCACCCTCTGCCCAGGGTGCCAGGCCGTCTGTCTGTACTGAAGCATCCGGCTTGAGCTAATGAGCTCTTGGCGTGGACGGCCAATTATTTTAGCTCTTTAAACACCTGCCAAGATCTCCCTCTCTTTTATTTTTTTATTCACATAGCATTCCCATAATGACTGAGGACCGAAATCAAACCCTCTGTGTTGAAGTCTGCGGCCTTGCCCTAGGACACCCCCACCCCTTTCACAGCCTCAGGCCTCGGGCCCACGAGTAGACTGGGATATTTTCCCCTGGAGCCTAGCTCACCCCAGCTCCCCACATCTCAGGGTCCAGAGTCCAAGGAGGGTCTCAGAAGCCTTGCTCCATTCCAGGTGGCCCCAGAGTGTTCCTGGGCCAGAAGAGAGGCCAAGGCTCCGGCCCAAGTCCTACAGGCCTTCAGGATGGGTGCATTCTGCAGCCAGGCTGCAGCTCCCAACACAACTCCAGCGCCCCGGGCCCCCACTCCCCACAATGTGGCACCCCAGTCCATAAGCTGCTCCCAAGAGAGCCTGGGAAGTCACATCTCCAGCCTAAAGTACTTGTATCAAAGAAGACACACCACTTGGAGTGGGTGCCGTAAGGCATACTCTCCAAAATGACACCATTTCACACTTAAAAAAATAAATTCTTCATCTGGCTGCACCAGATCTTAGTTGGTGTATCTTCATTGTGGCGTGTGTGTGTGTGTGTGTGTGTGTGTGTGTGTGCGCGCGATGCACACGGTCAATCGCACAGCCGTGTCCAACTCTTTTCGACCCCCTGGACTGTAGCCCATGAGGCTATGCTGTCCATGGGATTTTCCAGGCAAGAAGGAGTGGGCTGCCATTCCCTTCTCCAGGGGATCTTCCCAGCCCAGGGATCAAACCCACATCTCTCGTATCTCCTGCCTTGGCAGGTGGATTCTTTACCACCGAGCCACTTGGAGAACGTGGCATACCTGACCAGAGATCAAACCTGGGCCCCCTTGCATCAGGAGTCTTAGCGACTAGACCACAAGAAAGGCCCATTCCACACTTCTTACAGGTTGCTCTAGACGTGATGGCTTTAAGACTCTGCTGAGCACATACCAAATGGGCTGTGAGAGAGCAGGACTGAGTGAGGCCCAGACAAGGCTGTGCAAGGCGAGGCCCCTGTTAGGAACTTGCTCTGCATGGGCTGGACACCCGCGCCCAGCTGGGTTCTCAGAGCTGTGCATGGAGGAGAAAACTGTCAGAGAAACAGTGTCCGCTTCTCGCTGCTCTGTGCCGTCCACTCCTTGCACACAGCAGGGCCCTGCAGTCTCCACAGCAGGCAAGGTTTTGGTGTCTTGTCCTTCCCCGGCCTTAAAGAAGGGCTCCAGATAACAGGTGGAGTAAGTTACAGGTGTGGAGCCATGCGTCCTGGGGCCAGATTGATCTCTAGGTCTCTCTGTCCATTGAATGAGGAAAGTTTATTGAACAACACTCCGGGCCGGGGCCGGGGCAGAGGAGGTGAGTCATGAGGCCAGAGGCCAAACCCAGCTGTGGTGAAGAGCCCCAGCCGTGGTCACCCGAAGCCCACGGGAATCATTCTGTCTCTGTGACTCAGACCAGCTATGCCAAGCCACTCGGCTCTTTTGTAAAATCCAATGTGGATTTCGTTAAATAAGATTGCACTCTTAGCACTGTGCTGTCCACAGGGAGCTCTCAAGACTGCAAGTGTCTGCAAGGATGGTGGTGATGATGCAGTGTTGGGAGGCAGGGGCATTGTTCCCTCAGGTAACTTCCATCTAGGGAGGGAGGGAAGACAGCAAAGCAAGGTGGACAAGGAAATCGGGAAGGCACGGATGAAGAACTCCCGAGGGGTGAGGGAGAAACCCTGTCTCCTTGGGGTGATGAGGGAAGCCTTGGTGAGGAAGGCAGCCCTTAGCAGAGCTCGGGAGGTGGGAATTAGACGTGCGATGGCCAGGGAGACATCCCTGGTGTGGGAAGTACCACAAGCAAAGGTCCAAGAACAGGAAGGTGGAGGCTCATTCAGGGACGGGGTGATGGTGTCTCTCAAATCGGTGTGTGTGTGAAATTAATAAAGAGTGAGAGAGAGTCTGGGAAGGCAGTTTAGGGTTACTAGAACCTTTGGGGTCACAGGGTAGAGTGGTACTTTCTGCATTTGTGCAGTAGACCTCCTCCCCTCTTGTCTGTTCAAGGACATCCCTTCAGCAACTTCCCTTCCTCTCCTGTGTCACTGTTTCTCCTTGCCTGTCTCATTCCCATCACCACACAACCATACTATTATTTCACCCATGTTAACATGAAACCGATCAAATACATCTCCTTGACCCCACTTCTGTGCTCCTCTTTGAGCAAAGCTCCTAGAAAGGTAGCTACACTCACTGTCCCCAGTTCTCCTTTCCCCTTCTCAACCCAGCTTTCATCCCCAGTGTTCCACTGAGACTGTTCCTGCCAAGGTCATCCCTGGCCCCCACATGGCTCAATCCAATGTTTATCTTTCTTGACCCTCAGGAGCATTTGACACAATCAGTCGCCCCCTTCACCACGGGCACTTTCTCCACTTGGCTTCCAGATACCACCCCCCTCCCACCTCATTAGAGGCTCCTTGTCATCAGCCTTTACCCTTTCTCCCCAGTTCCCTGATGACCTCCTTCCATTAGAGTACCCCAGGACTCTGATTTGCACCACCTTGCTTTTTATTTTTAAGCCAGTGTTTATTTCAAAATTATTTTAACTATGGCAAAATACATATAACATGAAATTTACCATTTACTCATTTTTAAACGTATGATTAAGTACATTTACATTGTTTGTGCAAGCCGCCTCCAGAACTCTTTTTCATTTTGGGAACCTGAAGCTCTGTACCCACTAAACATCCACTCTCCCGTCTCCCCTCTTCCAGCCCCTGGCAACCAACCTTCTACTTTCTGTCTCTGTGAATGGGACAACTCTAGGTACCTCGTATACCTAGAATCATATGGTATTTGTCTTTTTGTGACTGGTTCCTTTCACTTAATGTCCTCTGGATCCATTCATGTTGCAGGCATGAGAGGATCTCTTTCTCTTTCTATGTTGGATAATATTCTACTGTATGTATAGACCCCACTTGGTTTACCCATTCATCCATCATTGGACTTGTGGGTTCCTTCTGCTTCCCAGCTATTGTGAATAACACTGCTATGAACTTGAGTGTGCAAATATTTATTTGAGACCCTGCTTTCAATTCTTTTAGGTGTTTACCCAGGGGTGGAACTGCGGATCACACGGAAGACCTCTGCACTTCTCTCCACACCACAGAGATCTCACCCAGTTCCAGATCTTGAAATATATTTGCTGATGACTTCCAAATTTACTGTTCCAGCCCAGATCTTTCCCCTGGTCTCTTGACTTGTATATCCAACAGTATATCTTTACTGGGATATATAGTAAACATCTAGAACTTGATATCCTCCTAAATTGAATATGTAATTTCTCCCCAGAACCTGATCTTCCTCTAGTCTTCTCACCTGATGACAACCCCATCTTTCCACCTGCTCCATCAAAAAATCTGGAGTCATCCTTGCCTCCTTCTTTCTGTCATATCTCAGAGCCAGTCCATCAGGACATCCTATTGGCTTTATATCAATAAATTCAGAATCTGACCACTTCCATCACCTTGACTGCTACTCCTGTGGTCCAAGCCAGCATCATCTCACCTGGATTATTGCAACAGCCTATGAGCAGGTCTCCCTGCTTTTATACCTGGCCCCTTTTTCTAAATCTATTTCCAGGTTACAGCCAAAATAATCTTTTCAAAGACTTTTTAAGTCTGATGACATCTCCCCCCTTCTCTCCTTTAGACCCTCCGATGGCTCCCACCTCAGAGAGAGAAATGCCAAAGGGCTTTCACAACCCACAGTCCCCACAGGTCTGCCTCGCATTGGCTCTGTGACCTCATCTCTTACCCGTCTCCCCTTGGGTATGAGTTATCTATGACAGCATAGCAAATTACCCCCAAGCTCAGTGGCTTACAGCAGCAAACGTTTCTTCCATCCCAGTTTCCTGGCAGGAGACGGGGTGTGGTGGCGTAGGTGGGTCCTAGGGCTCTGCGTCTCTCACAAGGCAGTGTCGCTTGGAACAGTGGTCACCTTGAGGCTCAGCCCTTCCAAGCTCACCCACCTGGTTGTTGGCAGGACTCAGGTCCTCGTGGGCTCTGGGGTGAGGGGCTCAGCTGCTCCCTGGCTGTTGGCTGCAGGCCATGTGCTCTCCATAAGGAGCTCACAACACGGCAGGAGCTTCCATCAGAGGGAAGTGACAACCAGAAACGTCACGCCATCATTTTTGCCGCATTATATTCATTGGAAGCAAAGCTCTAGGTCCAGCCCGCACTCAAAGGTGGGGGGTTACACAAAAACATGGACCTGAAGAGGCACAGATCACCGGAGCCACTGGAGCAAGGGCTGTGTCTCCATCCACCCTGGCGTCCTGTCCTTCCTTCAACACACAGGGCTTTGTCCCAGCATGGACCCCCCACCCCGGACCACGCTCCCCAACAGCTGGGTCATCCCCCTCAAGTCTGTGCTCAAGTGTCACCTCTTCAGGGATGCTTTCTCTGACCCTTAACCCCTCATGCTCTCTCTTCCTTCTCCCGCCTTTTTTCCCTAACACTTGGTAACTTCAAACAAACTCCAGCGTAGGCTGTCTGTCCGCCTTCCTTGGAACACAAGCTCCTGAGGGGCAGGGATTTTTGCCTGTTTGTTTCACTGCTATATCCCCAGGACCTAGAACAATGTCTGGTACATAGTAGGTGCCCAGTAAATGAACAAAGCCTGTAAGTCAGTGACTTTCAACTTCTCAGTGTGTGGCCCTTTCTTTAAAAAATATTGTAAGGGACTCCCACACTAGAGTAAAGAATCCGCCTACAATGCAGGAGAATTGGGTTCAATCCCTGGGTTGGGAAGAGCCCCTGGAGAAGGAAATAGCAACCCACTCCAGTATTCCTGCCTGGGAAATCCCATGGACAGAGGACACAATTTAAGAGACTAAACCACCGCCACGATCCATACATCAGACAGATAGAAGCAAAGCGGTGGTGTTGGAACCAGAGGGTAGGACACACAGCCCTACTCCATCTGCTACCCCCAACCCTGTCCCTCCCCTTTGGTGGCTGTTTCAGGGGCTCACAGACCCTCGGGCTCGCAGAGCACTGTGAGACGTTTTGTTCAGAGCTCGCAGTTCCAGCCCCTTGTGTGAGTAGTGGATCCTGCTGGAAGCTGGCCTGGTATTTTGAGCTGCAGGAAAGGAGCCCAGTAGCCCCTGGCCTGTTCCTCCCACAATCACCAATGACTCACTGTGTGGACTCGGCTCTCTCCCATTCAAAACTCTGTTCTATTCCTGGCCTCCGAAAAATGAAAAAACACTCAGAGACTCTCAGAGAGTCACTGTTACAATCGACCTTACACATCGCTTAAGATGACCTTCTGCCCTATTGGTGTCCAATCATTAATTCATTCAACAAACATTGAGTACCTGCTGTGTACCTGCCGGGTACTTTAGAGAGACGTAGAAAGCAGAGTGCCTACCTTCCAGAAGTACGTGGGAGTATAGCAAATACTGAGATGTGCTTCTCCAGATCCCCTCTGTTTGCATGCCTCCAGCACTGGGGAGCTCACTACCTCATAAGGCCACACATTACACTATCTGATGCCACCAGCAGCAAGACTGTTCTTTTTATTGAGCCCTACATCTGTTTTCTTCTAACTTCTACCTTTGGTCTTAATTTTCTCCTCTGGCTCCACACCAAATAAATCTATCTCTCTTCTAAATGATAGCCTGTTAAGTACTTGAAAACAGTAATCAAGTCCCACAGAGAGTTCTCCGTAGACTTGTGGCCACTCTGGGGGGCCTGTGTTTTGTGGTTGTCCCTGAAAATTTGGGATTTGGGAACTGGGTGGGGTTCGGCTGCTCCTGATCTCAGAGCAGAGCTGTGGTGATCAGAGCCCCCTCTCAGAGCCCAGGGCCCATCCCACCCCACCCTGGCACCAGGAGTTTCCAAAATGCTTTCACTGGAGGCTGAAGGGTTCAAGCCAGAGTCAAGCCCTGGGTCTCAGGTCTGCACACTCCCCTTCCTAATAGGGCAGTTTCCCCTCTGGGGGCAGAGTTTTGCCCTTCTCCGTTTGATCTCAAGGAGGTCTCCTGGTTTTCTGGGGTGGGTTAGACCCAGGGAGGGGAACCATCAATGAGCCCAGAAAGCCTGGCTGTAGTTGGAGGAGGCAGCAACAAGGAATTCAGGGGTTTCTTGGTGTGTTCTTTGTTTCCATAAAATGTCGTTTTCCAAGTAATTGTCTGTCTGACGCAATCGGGGGGCCGCTGGGCCTCGGAGTGTAAATCTTCCCGACGACCAGGGGGCAGAGCTCCGCTTTTTTTTTTTTTTTTTCCCTGCAAGCCGAAGCCCAGCTCTCTCTCCGGGCCAGCCCCGCAGGTCTTGAAGTCATTAGTTCAGGCCACTTAGCTGAGCTGTCTCCGGCACTCCTGCCAGAGCTGTGGGCAGCTCGGCACAGTCCTGTCTGCCCTGGAGTGCGGGAGGCCAGGATGGCCTGCCCCCGGGAGAGAAGAGGGGAGGTGATGCAGAAGAGGGAAGGGAAGGGAAGGAGGCAGGGTGTGCGGAGGGGAGGGGAGAGCGCAGAGAGCCCTTCCCTCGTTGCTGGCTGACTGGGAAACCTCAGCAGGAAGAGCAAAAGCCTCAGAAAATATCCTCGGTCCCAGAAGACCCAGGATACCAGGGCGACACCCTGCACTGCTGCCCGAGGAGGGAGGTTCCTGGAAAATATCTGAGATCCCGGTTGCAGGGATAAGAGGTCCATTCTATTTATCTTATCCATTCATTTTAATATTTTATGTGTGTTGGTAGGGTCTTCATTTACTCGGCTGTGCTGGGTCTTAGCTGCGGCGTGCAGGATCTTGGTCATGTCAAGTGTGTTCTTGCACTGTGGCGCACACACGCTCTGGTTGTGGCACGTGGGCTCAGTTGCTGTGGCACGGAGGCTTAAGTGCACCTCAGCATCTTAGTTCCCCCACCAGGGATCACAGCCGTGTCCCCTGCATTGCAAGGCAGATTCTTAACCACTGGACCACCAGGGAAGTCCCCGGAGGGAGGTCCACTTTCTTAGATGGTCTCAAAATGCTCTGGGTGGCTCTGCCCTTGCCTCCCTTCCCTTCCTTCTCTTTTCCCCAGGCACTTGTTTCCAGATAAAATATAAAGAAAGAAAGTAGAGCTTTCCGGACTTCCTTTCCCTTCCTCCTCCTTCCCCCGCTCTTCACCCCCAGCTTCTGTCCGTCTCAAATTCCATCCCAACCCCACTTCTTCCACACTCATGAGTGCGGGAGCAAACGGGGCTCTTCACTTCCCCTGGGACCAAGTCCCTCTCCCAGGACTCCCTCTTCAGCGTAAGTCATCTGGCATTACGTGAAGTGGAGGGTCGGCATCCTTGGGGACTTCTAGGCATCTTACATGAACAGAGAAGAGAAAAAAATCTGTCCTTCAGAGTTCATTAGAACATAAGCTCGTTGAGGGCTAGAAGCCAGCAGGAATCCATGTCAAGCGCCCATCACGTGGCATCACCCAGACCCCACCCGTCCACCCACTTCTATCCTCCATTGACTTCAGTAAAGCAGAGCCATTCTGGTGCACCTGGGCCTTTTAATCCGTGACCCTAAGGCAAGGCTTTGGGTGGAACTGTTCACTGGGTACCAGTTCAACTCTTTGGCAGCCTCATCCCTCTAAGGTTTGCAAACCCGGCACCCACACCCTCTCTTGCCTGCCCAGCAAAACACGCCGGTAGGAAAGTACTCTGAGCTCAATCCTTTAGACTCACACGTGAATTTAAATTAGGTCAGCCTAGAGATATTTGCTTTTCAATCATCCCTAACCGTGGAATTAAAGGCTTTAAAATGACCGCAGGCAGATCCACCCAGGCAAAGGCCTTGAAGGGACCATTGCGCTCTTTCATGTGCCCAATGTAGACTCTGCAGGCAGCTGCATCCTCTCTGCCCACAGAGGTCAGCCTAGAACCCAGTCCCGGAAGCCAAGTTAAGAGGCTGCTTATCTTCACTTCCAGACTGGAGAAGGGCTGTGAAACATGAGTGAAATAGTCCCTGCCACCCCCCAGCTGTGTATGGAGAGACACAGCTGAGTGTATGCGTTACAATGAGATGAACCTAGACACGTTCCTGCCAGGACACAGGATCCTGGGCTGGGGGTTCTGGGAGCCCTGCAGTTGTGGGGTTCTCTGCAGGCACAGCCCATGGTCTCTACCAGAGCCGGACACAACAAGAAGTTGAATCCTTTCACTCAGTTCAGTTCAGTCGCTCAGTTGTGTCCGACTCTTTGTGACCCCATGAACCGCAGCACGCCAGGCCTCCCTGTCCATCACCAACTCCCGGAGTTCACTCAAACTCATGTTCATCGAGTTGGTGATGCCATCTAACCATCTCATCCTCTGTTGTTCCCTTCTCCTCCTGCCCTCAATCCCTCCCAGCATTAGGGTCTTTTCAAATGAGTCAGCTCTTCGCATCAGGTGGCCAAAGTATTGGAGTTTCAGCTTCAACATCAGACCTTCCAATGAACACCCAGGACTGATCTCCTTTAGGATTGACTGGTTGGATCTCCTTGCATTCCAAGGGACTTTCAAGAGTCTTCTCCAACACCACAGTTGAAAAGCATCAATTCTTTGGCGCTCAGCTTTCTTTATAGTCCAATTCTCACATCCATACATGACCACTGGAAAAACCATAGCCTTGACTAGACAGACCTTTGTTGGCAAAGTAATGTCTCTGCTTTTCAATATGCTATCTAGGTTGATCATAACTTTCCTTCCAAGGAGTATCTTTTAATTTCATGGCTGCAGTCACCATCTGCAGTGATTTTGGAGCCCAGAAAAATAAAGTCTGACACTGTTTCTACTGTTTTCCCATCGATTTGCCATGAAGTGATGGGACCAGATGCCATGATCTTCGTTTTCTGAATGTTGAGCTTTAAGCCAACTTTTTCACTCTCCTCTTTAACCTTCATCAAGAGGCTTTTTAGTTCCTCTTCACTTTCTGCCATAAGGGTGGTGTCATCTGCATATCTGAGGTTAGTGATATTTCTCCCAGACATCTTGATTCCATCTTGTGCTTCTTCCAGCCCAGAGTTTCTCCTGATGTACTCTGCATAGAAGTAAAATAGGCGGGGTGACAATATACAGCCTTGACGTACTCCTTTTCCTATTTGGAACCAGTCTGTTGTTCCATGTCCAGTTCTAACTGTTGCTTCCTGAACTGCATACAGGTTTCTCAAGAGGCAAGTCAGGTGGTCTGGTATTCCCATCTCTTTCAGAATTTTGCACAGTTTATTGTGATCCACACAGTCAAAGGCTTTGGCATAGTCAATAAAGCAGAAATAGATGCTTTTCTGGAACTCTCTTGCTTTTTCCATGATCCACCGGATGTTGGCAATTTGATCTCTGGTTCCTCTGCCTTTTATAAAACCAGCCTGAACATCAGGAAGTTCACAGTTCACGTATTGCTGAAGCCTGGCTTGGAGAATTTTAAGCATTACTTTACCAGCGTGTGAGATGAGTGCAATTGAGTTCAAATCAAAAGAGCATCATCGTCTGGTGCGTGGTTAGTACAGCAGGAGAACATTTGTCTGGACTTCTATTTATTTAACTTTTGGCTGCACTGGGCCTTACTTGCCCCTTGAGGGATCCTCCTTGGAACGCTCAGGCTCTATAGTTGAGGCACGTGGACTTAGTTGCCCCAGGGATGTGGGATCTTAGCCCCCTGACCAGGGGTCAAACCTGTGTCCCCTGCCTTGGGAGGTGGGTTCCTAAATCACTGGGCTACCGTAGAAGTCCCCTGTCTGGACTTGGATGTACATGTCACCCAAGGGTTCTACAGGGAGTGATGTTATGACACCAGCATTATTGTCAAATGGCATTTTCCCCCCAGGATGTCCAGATGGTCATGTCCCTAGGATAGGCCAATTAAACGGCTCACTCTGCAGTGTCGGGAGCTTTCTTTTCAGCATCAAGAGCCACTGCTCACTGAACACCCGCACAGCTATGTTCTGCAGCCAGCTTCTCCTCGCCGTGTTAGTCTGGAAGTAGGAAAGAAGCAAACTTAACCTTCTCCAGAAAGGCTGCAGAGGCCTCTGAGGGTCTGGCCGAGGCTGAACAAGAACCCTTATTTCATTTGTTTGGTGGTCTCAGCCACAGAGCTAATGAGCTGCAAATACCCGCCTTCAAAAGGAAGGGCTGGGCCTTTGAAGCCTGGGTTCCCACCCAGAAAGAACACCACAGCCTCCAGCCGCAGCCAGCTCTTTGCTCCCCAGAAGGGCCCTGGAGAGCTCCCCGGGACGGGAATTAGAGGGCCAACCTCCAGGGCACACCCAGCCTCGCCTCCCCGTTGGGAAAGGGGAGCCGTTTTGCTTTGCACCCTGCCCTGGGGACAGGACGAGCATAACAAGCGCCATTTGTGGGGTCGTTGAGTCCACGCCAGCCCTGTGCCAAGCACGCTGGTGTGTCACTGTCTCTGTTTCTCCCACAGGCCTTATTTTAAAGATACAGAAACTGGGGCACAGAGAGGAGCGGTCATTAGACCAAGGTCACACAGCTGGAAGGTGCAGATCCAGGACTTGACCTTGCAGTGCTTGGACTCGGTAGTTGCAGCTCTTGGGTTTAGTCGCCCCAGGGCGGCTAGCTGACTTCCAAAACCATACATCTCAACACATGGTGAATATTTTCTTTCTATAAAACCCTGAAAATCAGCCTTGATCTACATGTGTCTGGGATCCATGTGCTTAAGACCAAACAGAAATTGGTCTATGGCCGACAGGCTGAAATAAATTGTGCCAATGTTCATCTCTGAGAGAACGTGGGGAAAAGCCCTCTCACATTGAGCTCCTGCCCCCCACCTTCAGCCAAGCTTCAGCCAAGCACCGAGTGTTTGGTGGGAAGACTTCTGAGTATACATACTGCCCACCCTACGAAAGGAGGAGCATTAACAGGGAGTTGGGCAGCCAGAGAGATCTCTGCATCCTAATGATTTCTGAGAACACACCGGAGATTACCTGCCTGATCTCTGGTCAGAAGCAGCCAGCCCTGGGACAAGAAGGCAGGGAGTCAAGCAGAATTAAAAGCAAGTTTCAGAAGCAGAGGAAGAGCACCAGATTTTTCACAAGACTGCTCTGGGTATGTACCTAATGCTTGAAACTCAGAGCGGCTCATCTGGACACAGGGGAGGGAAGCAGAGGGTGGGATAATTGGGAGATTCGCTTTGAAATATCTACACTGCTATGTGTAAAATAGACAGCTAGCGGGAAGCTGCTGTATAGCACAGGGAGCTCAGCTCTGCGCTCTGTGATGACCTAGAGGGCTGGGAGTGGCAGGGAGTGAGGGGAGGTGCAAGAGGGAGGGGATATAGGTATACTTAGAGCTGATTCACTTGATTGTACAGCGGAAACTAACATTGTAAGGCAAGTATACTCCAATAAATAAAATAAAACAATAGTATTTTGGATATACTGGATTAAATAGAATAATTGTTAAAACAACCTCACAATGGTGTGTGTTTCTGTGTGTGTGTGTGTGAATGTGTCTCTGTGTGTGTCTGTGTGTGTATATGTGTCTGTGTCTGTGTGTGTGTATGCATCTGTGTGTCTGTGTCTCTGTGTATATGTGTGTGTGTGTGTGTGTCTATGTGTGTGTGTGTGTCTATGTATACATATGTGTGTGTATCTGTGTATATATCTGTGTCTGTGTGTTGGGGCAGAGAGGATGGGGAAGGGGAGAATCTTTTGTGAACCAGCTGAGAAATGACCACTCTTCTATACAAAATAACAGCGCAAGTGGCCTGCACTGCACCCTCCATGAGTGCTAGATGATTCAGTACCAACTCTAACCACAGCCGGAAGCCAGGGCGGTGGAACGGAGGAGAGTCAGCAGGGGCTTCTCGAAGCATGAAGAGGACGTCAGATGGCCCTTGAAGGCTGAGATGCAATCATGTGCTTCAAGCAGGAGGGCTTTCCTGCTGAGAAGCACACATAGGAAGACGGGAAATAAAAGCTCAAATCCCAGCTGCATTGGACTTAAAATCACAAGCTGTTAGGGCTCAAAGGGATCTCAGAGCTGTGGGGTTCAGGCTTTCCCTTCACCGATAAGAGCACAGAGGCCTGGAGAAAGCAAGTTGCCTCGGGTGAGCTGTTACCTCCTTGGGCTCAGTGGATGTTGGTCTCCATGGAAGCAGGATGCTCTGTAGACAAGATCTCCGTTAACCCAGTAACGTCCTTGGGAGCCAGCCCTGTGCAGAGGTGGTGACAGAGCAGCTGTGGTGATTTGATTGTGTTACAATGAGCTGGAAAAGAACCAGGTCCCCCACTCTGCTGTGTCAGATTCTCTAGCAGCAAAGCAACTGGGAAGGGGGGACCTTAGCCTCCCTCTGGCCTCCTGGCCTTCTGTTCCCTTCCCAGCTGTTCAGCTCACCACTGCCAGGTATGAAAAAAGTGAAAGTGTTAGTTGCTCATTCTTGTCAGACTTGTGACCCCATGGACCGTAGCCCTCCAGGCTCCTCCGTCCGAGGGATTCTCCAGGCAAGAATACTGGAGTGGGTTGCCATGCCCTCCTCCAGGGGATCTTCCTGACCCAGGGATCAAAGCTGGGTCTCCCACATTGCAGGCAGATCCTTTACCATCTGAGGCACGAGGGCAGCTAGATATGGTTTGGTACAATAAAACTCACCCATTTTAAGTACAAAATTTGATAAAATTTTAGAGATTGCATAGACTCCTGTAAACATGACCATACTCAAGATAAACGTATTTCCATCACCGATCCTTTCCACAACCCTTGCCCCAGGCAGCCACAGATCAGTTTTCCATCACTATAATTTCACCTTTTCTTAAATTCCATGTGGATGAAATCAGGCAGCATGTAATCTTTTAACTTTTTTCACTTAACAAGGCATTTTTGAGATTCATTCATGTTGCCCACGTTAATATTTCATTCCTTTTTATTGCCGAGTGTTGGATGGATATTCCACAATCTGTTTATCTACTCTGTAGTAGATTGACATTTGAGCTTTTCCCAGTTTTAGCTATTTTGAATAAAGCTCCTAGGGACATGCATGGACAGGTCTTTGTGTGGATTAAGCCTTCATTTCTCTCAGGTAAATATCTAGGAGTGGGGTTGCCAGGTCATGGACTCTTGATGCCCGGCTAGCTCAGTCAGTGGAGCATAAGACTTAATCTCAGGGCCGTGGTTCAAGCCCCACATCAGGCAGGTCTTCTATGGACTTCCCAGGTGGCTCAGTGGTAAAGAATCTGCCTGTGGATGCAGGAGAAGTGGGTTCGATCCCCGGGTTGGGAAGATCCACTAGAAAAGGAAATGGCAACCGACTCCAGTATTCTTGCCTGAAAAGTCCCATTGACAGAGGAGCCTGGTAGGCTACAGTCCATAGGATCACAAAGAGCTAGACATGACTGAGCATGCACGCACGCAGGGTGGGTGTATGTTTAGTTTTGTAAGACACTGCCAAACTGTTTCTAAAGTTCAGTTCAGTCGCTCAGTCGTGTCTGACTCTTAGCGACCCCATGGACTGCAGCATACCAGGCTTCCCTGTCCATCACTAACTCCTGGAGCTTGCTCAAACTCATGTCCATCGAGTCGGGGATGCCATCCAACCATCTCATCCTCTGTCGTCCCCTTCTCTTCCTGCCCCCAATCTTTCCCACCATCAGGGTCTTTTCAAATCAGTCAGTTCTTTGCATCAGGTGGCCAAAGTATTGGAGCTTCAGCTTCAGTACCAGTCCTTCCAATGAACACCCAGGACTGATCTCCTTTAGGATGGACTGGTTGGACCTCCTTGCAGTTCAAGGGACTCTCAAGAGTTTTCTCCAGTGCCACAGTTCAAAAGCATCAATTCTTCAGCACTCAGCTTTCTTTATAGTCCAACTCTCACATCCATACGTGACTACTGGAAAAAAACCATAGCTTTGACTAGACGGACCTTTGTAAGCCAAGTAATGTCTCTGCTTTTTAATATGCTGTCTAAGTTGGTCAAAGCTTTCCTTCCAAGGAGCAAGCATTTCTAAAGTGACTGTACAATTTTGCATTCCCTCTAGGAACATGGAAGGGTTCTGGTTGTTTCACATCCTCATCAACGCTTGGTTTTATCAGTCTTTTTACTCAACTTGTTTTAGTGGGTGTGCAATAATATTTCATTGGAGGGTTAATATACAATTATCTTATAACTAGTAATACTGGCAGCTTTACACATGTTTACTGGTCATCCCTATATCTTCTTTTGAAAAGTATCTATTCAAATTGTTTGCCTTTTTTTTTTTTTTTTTTTTTTGGCTATCCTGCCCAACTTGCTGATCTTAGTTTCCTGACCAGGGATCGAACCCAGACCCTCATCAGTGAAAGTGCAGAGTCCTAACCTTTGAACTGCTAGGGAATTCCCACTCTTTTTTTTTTTTTTTGATTTGCCACTTTTCTTATTACTGAGTTATTACTTATTACTGAGTTCTCTGTATATTCTCAATACAAATCCTATGTCATAAGTATGCTATGCAAATATTTTTTTTTCAGTCAGAGACCTGCTTTTTGTTTTCTTAACTGTATCTTCTGAAGAGCAAAAAGTCTTTAATTTTGTTGAAGCCGATTTTATCAACTGATTTGTACCCTCTGTATCTTTGCAACTTATTTGCTTGATGTAAGAGAGGTGCTAATTTGATGTTTTCTTTTAACTTTGGTTCTCACATTTAGATTTTTAATTCATCTTGAGTTAATTTTTCTACATGGCTTAAAGTAAGGAACAAGGTTTAATTTTTTTTCATACAGTGATTCAGTGGTCCCAGCACCATATGTTGAAAAGTCTATTTTTTTCCAAGTGAATTTTCTTGGCACTTTTGTCAAAAATCAATTGATGATTCTTAGGACCATAAAACATTCTATATGATACTATAATGCTGGATACCTGTCACACGTTTGTCAAAACCCATAGAATGTACCATACCAAAACTGGAACCCAATGTAAACTATGGACATTGGGAGATAGTGACAAGTCAACATAGGTCCATCAACTGTAATAATGCGTGTACCACTCTGGTGGGAGTTGTTGATAGTAGATTAGGCTGTGAGCTTGTAGGAGTTAAGAGTAGGAAGTATATGGGAACTCCTTTTACTGTCCATTCAATTTTGCTGTGAACATAAAACTTCTCTAAAAAATAAATTCTACTAAAAAAAAAAAAAAAGAAAAGAAAGTCAATTTTTAAAACAACTGACTGTATAAGTGTGGCTCTTCTTCTGACTGTCTAGTCTGTTCCACTAAGTGTCTTGCCAGCTCTTAGCTGGGGCATGTGGGATCTAGTTCTCCGACCAGGAATCGAACCTGGGTCTCCTACACTGGAAGCTCTGCATAGTGTCTTAGCCACTGGAACACCAGGGAAGTCCTCCACTGATGTGTCTGGATCATTATAAATTATGGTAAGTTTTAAAATCAGGTAACATAAGTGATCCAACTTTGTCCTTCTTTTTTGAAATTAATTTGGCTACTCTCTGTATTTTGTCTTTCATACAGATTTTAGCATTAGCTTGTCAGTTTCTTCAAAAATACCTACTGGGAATTTTATTGCATTGAATCTATAGGTCAGTTTGGAGAGAACTGCCATCTTACTCATACTGACTTTTCCAAACCATTAACAGGGAATCCATTTAATTAAGTCTTCCTGGGCTTCCCTGAGAGCTCAATGGGTAAAGAATCCACTTGCAATGCAGGAGACCCCAGTTCGATTCCTGGGTTGGGAAGATCCCCTGGAGAAGGGATAAGCTACCCACTCCAGTATTCTTGGGCTTCCCTTGTGGCTCAGCTGGTAACGAATCTGCCTGCAATGAGGGAGACCTGGGTTCCATCCCTGGGTTGGGAAGATCCCCTGGAGAAGGGAAAGGCTACCCACTCTAGTATTCTGGCCTGCAGAATCGGCCAAGAGTCTGACAAGAGTCACAAAGAGTTGGACACAACTGAGCCACTCTCACTTCACTTCACTTTGCAATGTTTTTTGGTTTTCAGTGTACAGATCTTGCATATCTTTTGTTAAATCTATACCCAAGTATTTTTATGCTATTGAAAATGGAGATTTTTAAAAAATGTGTTTTCTAAGTGTTCATTACTAGTATCTATGAATAAGATTAATTTCTGTATATTGATCTTACATCCTGAAATGCTGCTAAATTTATTTATTAGCTCTAGTAGCTCTTTTAAAGAATCTTTAGGATTTTCCTCAAACACAATTGTGTTATGTACAAAAAAGATAGTTTTACTTCTGCCTTTCCAGTGTTTATGCATCTTATCCCTTATTTGATTTACATTCCTTTTATTTACAACCTCTGGCACAATGTTGAACAGATGTGGTTTGGACAGACATCTTTGCCTTGTTGCTAATCCAAGGCAGAAGTCATGGGGCCTTTCACCTTAGAGTAAAATGTAGGTTTTTAGAAAAAGCCCCTAACCAAATTGAGGAAGCTCCCTTCTTAGTTTGCTGAGTGTTTCATGAGTGCCTCATTTTGACAAATGTTTTGCTGCAGCTATTGAAATGATCATATTGTTTTCCTCTTTTATTCTATTAATTTGTTGAGAAACACTGATTAATTTTTAAATGTTAAGCCAATCTTGCATTCCTGGAGTAAACTTCCAAAAGGAGGAAGACTAAAAAGTGCTATTCTCATCACATCATATCAAACAAAGGTGCATGTCAGCATTGTTTGCCACGGTTCTCCACTGTAAAATGACTCCTCGTCCTCCCCAACCCCTTTCCATGTTTTGCTCTTTGGGAATTACAAGTTCCTCTCTGGCACAAGGCGATCCAGGTTCATTTCAGATAGTCCCTGTCTCAGTCCTAGAATTATTACCACTTTAGCCAAGCCCACAAATTTTGATGTGGTTTGTTTTTGTTATCACTTAATTCAAAATATCTTCCAATTTTCATTATGATTTCATCTTTGATTGATAGACTATTTAGAAGTATGTTACTCAGTTGCCAAATATATGCAAAATTTCCTGGATATCCTCTTAATTTGTAATTTAATTCCACCATAAAGAATACATTCTCTCTAATAACAATCTTTTTAAATTTAAGACTTGTTTTTAATGGCGCAGCTGATGAGCTGTCCTGGTAAACACACTTTTCATGTGCCCTTGAAAAAAAAAGTATTCCATCATTGTTGGGTGTTCTAGTCTATAGTTCAGTTCAGTTCAGTCGCTCAGTCGTGTCCAACTCTTTGCGACCCCATGAATCCCAGCATGCCAGGCCTCCCTGTCCATCACCAACTCCCAGAGTTCACTCACACTCACATCCATCGAGTCAGTGATGCCATCCAGCCATCTCATCCTCTGGCGTCCCCTTCTCCTCCTGCCCCCAATCCCTCCCAGCATCAGAGTCTTTTCCAATGAGTCAACTCTTTGCATGAGGTGGCTGAAGTATTGGAGTTTCAGCTTTAGCATCAGTCCTTCCAATGAACACCCAGGACTGATTTCCTTTAGAATGGACTGGTTGCATCTCCTTGCAGTCCAACGGACTCTCAAGAGTCTTCTCCAACACCACAGTTCAAAAGCATCAATTCTTCGACACTCAGCCTTCTTCACAGTCCAACTCTCACATCCATACATGACCACTGGAAAAATCATAGCCTTGACTAGACGAACCTTTGTTGGCAAAGTAATGTCTCTGCTTTTGAATATGTTGTCTAGGTTGATCATAACTTTCCTTCCAAGGAGTCAGCATCTTTTAATTTCATGGCTGCAATCACCATCTGCAGTGATTTTGGAGCCCAGAAAAATAAAGTCTGACACTGTTTCTACTGTTTTCCCATCGATTTGCCATGAAGTGATGGGACCAGATGCCATGATCTTCGTTTTCTGAATGTTGAGCTTTAAGCCAACTTTTTCACTCTCCTCTTTCACCTTCATCAAGAGGCTTTTTAGTTCCTCTTCACTTTCTGCCATAAGGGTGGTGTCATCTGCATATCTGAGGTTAGTGATATTTCTCCCAGACATCTTGATTCCATCTTGTGCTTCTTCCAGCCCAGAGTTTCTCCTGATGTACTCTGCATAGAAGTAAAATAGGCGGGGTGACAATATACAGCCTTGACGTACTCCTTTTCCTATTTGGAACCAGTCTGTTGTTCCATGTCCAGTTCTAACTGTTGCTTCCTGAACTGCATACAGGTTTCTCAAGAGGCTAGTCAGGTGGTCTGGTATTCCCATCTCTTTCAGAATTTTGCACAGTTTATTGTGATCCACACAGTCAAAGGCTTTGGCATAGTCAATAAAGCAGAAATAGATGCTTTTCTGGAACTCTCTTGCTTTTTCCATGATCCACCAGATGTTGGCAATTTGATCTCTGGTTCCTCTGCCTTTTCCAAAACCAGCTTGAACATCTGGAAATTCACAGTTCATGTATTGCTGAAGCCTGGTTTGGAGAATTTTGAGCATTACTTTACTAGCGTGTGAGATGAGTGCAATTGTGCGGTAGTTTGGGCATTCTTTGGCATTGCCTTTCTTTGGGAGTGGAATGAAAACTAACCTTTTCCAGTCCTGTGGCCACTGCTGAATTTTCCAAATTTGCTGGCATATTAAGTGCAGCACTTTCACAGCATCATCTTTCAGGATTTGAAATAGCTCCACTGGAATTCTACCACCTCCACTAGCTTTGTTCGTAATGATGCTTTCTAAGGCCCACTTGACTTCACATTCCAGGATGTCTGGCTCTAGGTGAGTGATCACACCATCGTGATTATCTGGGTCATGAAGATCTTTTTTGTACATTTCTTCTGTGTATTCTTGCCACCTCTTCTTAATATCTTCTGCTTCTGTTAGGTCCATACCATTTCTGTCCTTTATCGAGCCCATCTTTGCATGAAATGTTCCCTTGGTATCTCTGATTATCTTGAAGATATCTCTAGTCTTCCTCATTCTGTTGTTTTCCTCTATTTCTTTGCATTGATTGCTGAGAAAGGCTTTCTAATCTCTCCTTGCTATTCTTTGGAACTCTGCATTCAGATGCCTCTAGTCTATAAATACCAATTAAATCAAAGTGGTTGATACTGTTCTTCAAATCTACAGTGTGTGGCAGATTTTGATTTTGTTTTGGCTTGGTCTTTGGTCTAGTTTTATCAATTGCTGATGACGAAATGATACAATCACCTATAATGGAATTGTCTAGCTCTCTCTTTAATTCCATCAAGTATGCTTCATATATTTTAAAGCTTTAATATTAGGTTTACAAATATTTACAAGTAATGTTTTCTTAATGAAATGACTGCTTTATCACTATGAAATGTCTCTCTCTGCCTCTAGTAATGCTCTTTGTCTTAAATTCTTTTTTCTGACGTTAATATAGCCACTTCAGCCTTCCTACACTTCCTGTTTACATAGTATGTCTTTTTTTCATTCATTTATTTTCGGCATATCTGTGTCCTCATGTTTAAAATGTGGGGACTTCCCTGGCAATCCAGTAATTAGGACTCTGCACTTCCAATGCAGGGGGCACAGGTTGGATCCCTGGTCAGAGAACTAAGATCCCACATGCTGTGCGGCACAGCCAAAAAAAACAATCTGTTTCTTGTAGAAATAGAAATAGAGCTGGATTTTGTTTTCTTCCAATCTCTTTTAAATGAAGAATTTTAATCTATTAGTATTTAATGTAATTATTGGTATTGTTGGGTTTGAAGCTACCATTGAAAATTATTTTTTTTTCCTGTTTTATTGTTGTTTTTGTTCTCCCATTGTTCTTCATTTTCTATTTTTTGATTCTTTGAACTTTTTTTAAGTTTTAATTTTCCTCCTGGCTCTTTAACTATCCTTCTTTGCATTATTTTTAGTGGTTTTTCTCCCAGGTGGTGCTAGTGGTATAAAGAAATGGGCTGCCAATGCAGGAGACCTGAGTTCAATCCCTGGATCAGAAAGATCCCCTGGAGAAGGGAAGGACATGGCAGCCTATTTCAGTATTCTTGTCTGGAAAATTCCATGGATGGAGGAGCCTGGCAGGCTACAATCTATAGGGTAGCAAACAGTGGGACATGACTGAAGCGACTTAGCACACACTAGAAACTACAATGCTGCTAAGTCGCTTCGGTCGTGTCCAATTCTGTGCGACCCCATAGACGGCAGCCCACCAGGCTCCCCGTCCCTGGGATTTTCCAGGCAAGAACACTGGAGTGGGTTGCCATTTCCTTCTCCAATGCATGAAAGTGAAAAGTGAAAGTGAAGTTGCTCAGTCGTGTCCGACTCTTAGTGACCCCATGGACTGCAGCCTACTAGGTTCCGCCATCCATGGGATTTTTCCAGGCAAGAGTACTGGAATGGGGTGCCATTGCCTTCTCCAAGAAATTACAATACACATCCTTAATTTTTTACAGAATACCGTAATAAACATGGTACCATTTCACACAAATTATGAAAAACTTGTAACTCTGTTGATCCATATTCCCTCACCCCACCCCAGCCTTTATGTTATAGCTGATGTATGGAGAGATTTTCTTTAGCAGTTCTTATAGTATGGGTTGGGAAGGAAATGGCAACCTATTCCAGGGTTCTTGGTTGGGGAATCCTATGGACAGAGGAGCCTGGCAGGCTTGTGTCCATAGGGTCGTACAGAGTCGGACACGACTATAGAGACTTAGCATGGCACGGGACATAGGTTTGCTGGCACAAGATTCTCTTTCATCTGAAAATTTATTTATTTAACCCTGATTTTGTAGGATATTTTCACTGGACAGAATTCTGGGATGATAGTTTTTTCTTTCTGTACTTCAAAGAAATTCTACTCTTCTGGCTTCAGTGGTTTCTAATGGGAAATCGGTTCTGAATTGAATTGTTGTTCCCTTGTGTATATCACTTTTCTTTTGCTGCCTTCAAGATTTGCTCTTTATCTTTGATGTTCAATAATTCAACTATGACAAATCTTTTTTCTCTCTCCACGCTTTACCTTGGATATTTTTATTGCTCTATTTTCAAGTTTACTTACTATTCTCTCTGTCATTTCCACTGGATACTAAGTCCATTCAATTCTGACTTTGTATCTTTCGGTTCTGAATTTTCCCTTTAAGTGTTTTTTTTAATCATTTCTCTTTCTCTGCTCAATTTCCTATCTTTTCATTTATCAAGAGCATATTTTATTTTAATTTATTGAGGATGGTTTGAATAGCCATTTAAAAATCCTTGTGTATAGTTCCAATATCTGGGTCATCCTGGGGTCATTTTCAGTTGATTTCCTTTCCTCTTAAGAGTGTGTTCCATGTTCGTGGGTCTTTGTAGGTCAGATAACTTTGGGTTGTATCTTGGTCATTACAAATATTAAGCTATGGAAAATATTGATTTTTTTTTCCTGATAAGAACTAGAAACTCTGTTTTTAAGTGGCATGTTCTGTTTTTGTCCAGATATTTTTCTCTAAATGAAACCCTTTGAGTCTGCTCTGTACATGCATGGTTCGGGGGACTATTCAGAGACACTGGGTAGTCAGAATTTAAGATTCTTTTTTTTTTTTTTTTTTTGGCTTTTTCCCTTTCATGATGCCTTTACTCTCTTCAGCAGTCACAATTTCTCTGGCTTCAATTTCCTGGTTTCCCAACCCAGAAAGATCACAATTTTTTCCACCAGTACTCTGCCACCTCTGGCATTACATCACTGAATTTGGCCCACAGAAAAAAGCCCCCCAAAATGACAACTCACTTTGGTAAAACTCCCTTCCTGGAGGGTGTACTTCCTTGAAGAGTTTCTGCTTCTGTTACCCTCCTGAGCCTCACATAGCGGCTGTGTTGCCCCTTGTCCAGATTTTTAGTTAATTTTTATAGGAGCGTCAATCTGGTAAGATCTCACTCGTATTTCTAGAAGCAGAGGCTCTAAGATATTTTAAAAAGCAACTATCGTGTCACTCCCTGCTAAAACCTCATAAGCATCTTATCATTGCCCCTGGAGTAAAGCCCTAAATCCTTTGTGTGATCTTGACTGAGGTCCCTGAGCAGGAAACAAGGCACCCTCAACTGGAAATTTTAAAGACAGTTAACAGAGAAAGATAGATATCATATGATATCGCTTATATGTGGAATCTAAAAAATTATATAGGCACTTCCCTGGTGGTCCAGTGGCTAAGACTTCACACTCCCAATGCAGGGGGCCCGGGGTTCAATCCCTGGTTGGGGAACTAGATCCCACATGCCTTAACTAAGAACTGGTACAGTCAAAAAAAAAATTTTTTTTAATAAAAAATAGTACAAATGAACTTATTTACAAAACAGAAACAGAGTCACAGATGTAGAAAACAAACGTATGGCTACCAGGGGGGACAAGAGAGGGATAAACTGGGGGACTGAGATTGACATAGACACACCACTATGTATAAAATAGATAAGGACCTACCATATAGCACAGGGAATGCTACTCATTACTCTGTAGTGACCTATATGAGAACAGAATCTTAAAAAGACTGAAAAAATAATTTTTAGAAAAGTAGCTGTGAAAAATATTGTTAATTGAATTTTTAAAAAATAGTTCAATAAAGAGACCGTTGAAAGGGACCATCATCACCTTTGGTGAGAGTGAGGTTGAGATGGAAGGTGAAGGGCAATGAGCTGGGAAGAAATGAGTGGGAAAGGGAGGCAGGAGTCAGAAAGAAGGGCCCGTGTGCTCCCCGAGAGGGGCTGGCCCGGGGCTTAGGGGGAAGGTGCAGGGGTGCAGACATGAGGCAGCTGCACCCCCATAGTCATGCCCTCTAGGCCCCCGGTTCAGGCCAACCCTTTGTATGCTCCATCCCCAATCCTTGTCACACCAACCCACTGCCAGCCCCATTTTACAGATCAGGAAACTGAGGCATGGGTGTTGTGATCATTCTATTTCCTGCGGTCTCACTTTAAAAGTTAACGTCTCAGGCCATCACTGACCGCCACTTGAATAGCCAAGGCCGGCTTCTTTCAAACCAGCAAGGGCTCAGTTAAATGCCTCAGGAGTTCAAGTGCAGGCCTTCTGTGAATGGAGAAGAAGGTGAATGGAGGAACACTTGACTTTTAAAGTAAACACTCTGCTTTTAGGAGATGACTGTCAGAGCCAGTTTCTGCCTTGTGCCACCATATATTATTAATATATAAACCCAGGGCCACCATATTTTATAACTTTTAAAGAGAAGCTGGAAATCAGATCCTTTTTTTAAGTACAACTTTTAAATATTAGTTTAAAAGAACTTTTTAACTGTACTGGCCAAACATGGGAGTTATAGAGGCTGAATTCAGCCCATGGGCCTCCTTTTGCAATCATGATTTTAAAGAGGATTTCTTAAGAGAGGAACAGTCTGGGGCAAAGTATAAAAGTGAGTGAGGGACTTCCTTGGTGGTCCAGTGGTTAAGAATCATCCTGCCAATTCAGGGGACATGGGTTCGATCCCTGGTCTGAAAAGATTCCATAAGCCTCAGGGCAGATAAGCCCATGTGCCACAACAACTGAAGCCAGCACGTCTAAAGCCCACAAGATAAACAGTCGCAATGAGAAGCCTGCACACTGCAACTAGAGAGAAGCCCTGGTTTTCTGAAACTAGAAAAAGCCTGTGCAGAGCAAAAATAAATTAATTAATTTTAAAAAAAAATTTTGAAAAATGAGTGAGCACCTCCAACAAGGTACATGCATGCCCAGTCACGTATGACTCTTTGCAAACCTGTGGACTATAGCCCACCAGGCTTCTCTGTCCATGGGGATTTTCCAGGCAAAAATAATGGAGTGGGTTGCCTTTTCCTCCTCCAGAGGATCTTCCCCACCCAGGGACTGAATCCATGTCTCCTGCATTGCAGGCAGATTCTTTACTGCGGAGCCACTGAGGAAGCCCCTCCAACAAGGTTCTATTCCTTAATCTTTAACTCTGTATGCATAGATCATTTAAGACTGTGCTTATGTTTTTCCCAGTCAACAATAAAGCCTATTATCATTACAACGTTTCAAAAAAGAGAGAGACTATTTACAGAAGTTAAAGGAAACACGAAGTGAGATGAAGGAGCCAGGCAGTAGCAATTGTAGGGAGTCATGGTGACTATGGGCCTTAAAAGGCAGAATGAACAAAAGCTGTTTCCAGAGCCACTAAAACTGGGGCCGGAGAAGTGGGGCCACTGGACAGGAGCTGTCGTTACAGGACACAGTCACCACCAGAAGCTCAGCACTCAAACAGGAGAAGAAAGGCCAGGCCATGTCTCCACTAAGTTTTCTGATCTCCTCCATAGCCCTCCATCACCGAGAACACTCAATGGGAAGCCAGGAGGCAGTTTTATTGTTCAGCCTGCTGGTTGCAGAACAGGGCAGAGAAGGACCTCCTCTAGCCACATCTCGCCTCTATGGTTCCCTCCATCACAGCCAGGCTAGACATCTCTCCATCCCTCCAATCAGCTCTTTTGCCCTTTGCCCCCAGAGGTCCCTTCCCTTTGCCAATCTCATTGCTCTTCAGCCCCTCATTGTCAGCCTACACCTAAATCCCTGGAGGAGCTCTTTTTGACTCCCCAGCCTAATGACTCCTTTAACTATATTCCTAAAGATCCCTAGGTCGGGAGCATGCCCTGGAGGAGGGCATGGCATCCCATTCCAGTATTTCTTGCCTAGAGAATCCCATAGACAGAGGAGTCTGCTGGGCTACAGTCCATGGGGTTGCAAAGAGTTGAACACAACTGAACCAACTTAGCACACAAATACGCATATGGCACCCTCTGCTCCTCTTTTAAAACATCATGCTATCTAGTGACTAATGAATTGTGCTAACATTTAGTTATTTCTCTTTCTGACTTACTTCACTCTGTATGACAGACTCTAGGTCCATCCACATCTCTACAAATGACCCAGTTTCATTCCTTTTTATGGCTGAGTAATATGGAACAACAGACTGGTTCCAAATAGGAAAAGGAGTACATCAAGCCTGTATATTGTCACCCTGCTTATTTAACTTCTATGCAGAGTACATCATGAGAAACGCTGGGCTGGAAGAAGCACAAGCTGGAATCAAGATTGCCGGGAGAAATATCAATAACCTCAGATATGCAGATGACACCACCCTTATGGCAGCAAGTGAAGAGGAACTAAAAAGCCTCTTGATGAAAGTGAAAGTGGAGAGTGAAAAAGTTGGCTTAAAGCTCAACATTCAGAAAACTAAGATCATGGCATCTCATCCCATCACTTCATGGGAAATAGATGGGGAAACAGTGGAAATAGTGGCTGACTTTATTTTTTGGGGCTCCAAAATCACTGCAGATGGTGATTGCAGCCATGAAATTAAAAGACACTTACTCCTTAGAAGAAAAGTTATGACCAACCTAGATAGCATATTGAAAAGCAGAGACATTACTTTGCCAACTAAGATCCATCTAGTCAAGGCTATGGTTTTTCCAGTGGTCATGTATGGATGTGAGAGTTGGACTGTGAAGAAAGCTGAGCACCAAAGAATTGATGCTTTTGAACTGTGGTGTTGGAGAAGACTCTTGAGAGTCCCTTGGACTGCAAGGAGATCCAAACAGTCCATTCTGAAGGAGATCAGCCCTGGGATTTCTTTGGAGGCAATGATGCTGAAGCTGAAACTCCAATACTTTGGCCACCTCATGCAAAGAGTTGACTCATTGGAAAAGACTCTGATGCTGGGAGGGATTGGGGGCAGGGGGAGAAGGGGATGACAGAGGATGAGATGGCTGGATGGCATCACTGACTCGATGGACGTGAGTGTGAGTGAACTCCAGGAGTTGGTGATGGAAAGGGAGGCCTGGTGTGCTGCGATTCTTGAGGTTGCAAAGAGTAGGACATGACTGAGCGACTGAACTGAACTGAACTGAACTGAATATGCTATTGTATGTAACACATTTTCTTTACCTGTTGATCAAACATCATATAAACACACACATGTGGAATCTATAAAAGTGGTACAAATAAACCTATTTCCAGGGCAGGAATAGACATGCAGACATAGAGAATAAACATGTGAATACAACAGGGGTCGGGGAGGGTGGGATGAACTGAGAGATCGGGATTGACATGTATAGCCCACCATGTGTAAGACGGCTACAGGAAGCTGCTATATAGCGCAGAGAGCCCAGCTCGGGGCTCATGATGACCTAGACGGGTGGGATGGTGGGAAGGGGTGGGAGGGAAGCAAAAGAGGGGAGAGCTGGGTGTGTATACTTACAGCTGATTCACTTCATTCTACAGCAGAGACTGACACAATGCTGTAAAGCAATTATCCTCCAATTTTTTAACAAACAGTTATTTCTCTAATCTCTGCCTTCTCTAAGAAACTGCAGGCTCAAGGAGGGCAGGAGGGGTTTCTGTTTTCCTCCCCACCCTCTTTGTAGTACCAGGGCAGGATCTGGCCTGCCTAGTGCTCCATCAGGGTATGTTGACTGAATAACCTACGTGTCCCTGTCTCTCTCTTGCAGGAATATGAGTGAGCTGAATGCATACCACTCGTTTCTGAATCCTGCCATGTGATTGACTATATTAATAAAACAATCAAACTGTATTTTAAATCTATAGCATAATTAAAAGCAGAGTCCTATTACTTGAATGCCAATCATGAAAAGCTGCCCTTTCCTTTATTGGTCCTAGAATTACCTCTTTTAAGTGTTGGAGGCTGCCCTGCTCCCCAAACTTGGGATTTTCAGATGTAGTAGCCATATCTGTGTTCAGCTTTCTACCACGTTTTTGAAGCCTTCACTTCTAACATACACGCTTGATTTTCCAATCAAAAAGGGCCTCCTGTCTGAAACCTCTTTATACTTGGCCAACTTCAGCCCCTAGAATACGTTACTCCTTTCTTCTAGAATTTCTCAAGTTCTATCGTGGATTATTGGTCAATCAAGATCAAAAATGCCCATATCCTTTTGTTCATGTGCTAGGTTCTTGTGTCAAAAAAGGATGGGACTTTTCCTTTCTGGCCATTAGTCAGATCCTTGGAGAGTCGGTTTCTTCATCTATAAAACAGCAGCGGTGTCTGCTGTGATAATTACATGTTGCTGAGTAACAAACCACTAAAAAACTTAGTGGCTTCAAACAATCATTTTATTTGCTCATGATTCTGTGAGTCAGCCATTTGGGTTGGATTCAGTTGGCAGTTCTTCTGCTGGACCCTGACTCTCCCCCACCCCAGGTCACTCACACAGCTGCATTCAGCTGGCCCATAATCTGGAGTTGGGATAGCTTAAGGGGCCTCATGGGGAGAGTCTTCTCCTCCCCATGAAGTCTCATCCTCCACAGGCTAGTCCAAGCTTCTTCCTATAATAGCAGAAGTGTTCCCGGCAACAAGAGAAAGCAAACCCTCACTATATAAGCACCTTTCAAGCCTTTGCTTGCATGACGTTTACTAATATGGCCAAAGCAGGTGACCTGGCCAAAGCAGGTCACCAAGCCAAGCCCAGAATCATTGTCAAGGGGCTACACAAAGATGTAGATACAGAAAGAATGATTCATTGAGGACCATTACTGTGATGATCTACCATGTCTGTTTCCTGCAGACAGCTATGGCCAGGATCAAATAAGATGGTGTTTGCACTCCACACGGTACAATGCAAATATTTATTTGGTTGATGTATATAATTCCATTACTTTCATTTTACTTGTGATGTATCTAGGGTCTTTCTATGACCCCTCTGAAATTCAGGTCCCTATGGGATGGTATTACAGGTCAGATTGTATTCCCTCCAAAATACAATACAAACTGTCTTCCCCCCAAATACAAAATACAAATACAGCTGGGGTTGAGGTTCTAACCCCCAGAACCCCGGGATGTGACTTTACTTGGAAATAGGGTCACTGCAGTTGTAATGTCAATCCAGTATGAGGTCATACTGGAGCTGAGAGGGTCTTTAATCCAGTATGCCTGGTTTCCTTATAAGAGGATGGCCATGGAAAGACACAGAAACACACGGGGAGAGCACCATGGAAAGTCAAAGTGGAGACTGGAGTTGTTCTGCCACAACAACTGGGATGACCAGAAGAGCAAACAGGCAAGAAAGGATCCTCCCCCCGAAGCGTCTGGAGGGAGCCTGGTCCTCTTGGCACCTTGGTTTTAGGCTCCCAGCCTCCAGAGCCATGAGACCAAAATGGGTAGACTGCCGCCCTAGGAAACTAATACAGATAATAAATAAAACCTTAACTCTCATCAGCTTCATCTAAAGAGGAATAGAGGGGGCCTCCCCTAGCTTTCCAGTGGTTAAGACTCTGAACTTCCAACGCAAGGGGTGAGGGTTTGATCCCTGGTCAAGGAACTAAGATCCCATATGCCGCACAACATGAGCAAAACAATAAAATAAAACAAAGTTGTTAAACGGTGTAAAAAATAAAGAGGAATGAAATAGAATGGACCATGAGACTGGTTGAGAGTCAAAAATGCAGGTCACTCACCATCAGTAGAACTTGAGCAAGTCACTCAACCTCTCTGGGCCTTAGTTTTCATATCTGTTGAGAAATAGGGTTGCAGGAGATCCCTGTTTGGAAGCATGGGGCACAGCTACCACAAAAAGGTACTTGGGATCATTTTACACAGGTACACAGGATAACATTTTTTAAATTTTAATGGTTTAATTTTAATCTTAATCATAGTTATCTTAATGAGTAGCAAGTCAGGCTGGTTTTCCATTTATGCTGGTAACATAAAAAATGCAGGGTTTTGAAAAATCCTGATTTAAATAAAGCTATGAGTAAATAATAGAACAGTTGGCATATGGATATGGCAAAAACTGTGAAAGTGGTGTGTGAAAGACTGACATTTGGGGAAACACTGAATTATGTATTCTCAAAGGATTCTTCCAGATGGGAAATGCTAGGGTTCTGTGGATCCATAAATATGACCACTAGAGTGGAAGACAAGCAAGACTTCCAGAGGAAGACAGGTGGGCAGTTAATGAGAGAAGATACAGCTCTGCCAGAAACCAAGAGAGGCAGTGAGCCCCTTGTCACTCTCGGGAGGTGTCCTCTGATTCAGTCTTTGTTTGCTCTGCATCCGTCATATAGCCCTACCTCCAAAGACACATCACATGAGGTGTCTTTGCCAGGATGTGTGTTACAGTGAGCCCCCTACATAGGACCCTTCAAGTTTTGAACTTTCAAAGTTTATATCTGGTTCTAGCAAAGAACCAGAACCTGTGCCCTCAACATCAGGCAGGAGTGAAATTGCAATTTGCCCTCCATCTCCTTAGATTTCCCTGGTGGCTCAGATGGTAAAGCATCTGCCTACAATGCGGGAGACCCAGGTTCAATCCCTGGGTCAGGAAGATCTCCTGGAGAAGGAAATGGCAACCCAGTCTGGCATTCTTGCCTGGAAACTCCCACGGACAAAGGAGCCTGGTAGGCTGCAGTCCATGGGGTCGCAAAGAAGCAAAGAGTCGGACATGACTGAGTGACTTCACTTTTTTTCTTTTCTCCTTCTAATGTTAATAACCCTTCAGCTCTAAAACCCCCCACCTCATCTCCCTCCTCCAGTCAGTAACTCTTCTCCCCTGTTTCCGTGACACCAGCCCATGGATGCCAGCTGTTTCACTGCACTACTGTACTCTTCAAGGTACTGTTCTATAAGAGTAAAAACTTTTTCTGTAGTTTTTGTGTTTGTGTTTTTATGTATTATTTGGGTGAAAAGTATTATAAACCTATTAGAGGATGGGACTACAGAGACGATTGTGTTAGTTGGGTACCTAGGTTAGCTTTGTTGGACTTAAGGACAAATTGGACTTGCAAACGCACTCGTGGGATGTAACTCATTTGTATGTAGGGGACTTACTGTACCCTGTTTAAACTTCTATGAATGGCAGTCCCAGGTCCTGAAACACAAACCACCTCTCCACTCAAGAGGCAAATGGCAGGAACTGTCAAGTTGTGTAGCTGGAGAGTCTTGCAGTTGGGCTGGGCTCTGTGCTGTGTCCCGGTCTTCACAGTTGGATGGCATATGATGGTCACACTTGACAGTAAGTGGCTAATAGTAGCTGAAGAAAGGGCAAGAGTCATAAAGATATATGACTCAGAGTCTCACAGAAGAGATCTTGGAAGTCCTCTAGCCACTGGTGCTTCCTTGTTGGATTCTCCCAGCTCCTGCAGAAACACTTCCATTGATGAGATACTTCCATTGTCAAGTGGCACGTAGGGTTAGACATGCCCATCTATGGTGGGCTGCGGCTTCCTAGGCGGTACGGGTGGTGAAGAACCCACCTGCCAAAGCAGGAAACAGGAGACCCGGGTTCCATCCCTGGCTTGGGAAGATCCCCTGGAGAAGGGAACGGCTAGCCACTTCAGTATTCTTGCCTGGAAAATCCCACAGACAGAGGAGCCTGGCAGGCTTCAGTCCATAGGGTCGCAAAGAAGTGACTTAGTATGCATGCATGCTTGGTGGGCTGCAGTCTCCCATCTATTAACTGACATGAGTGGATCTTTTGAGCTGGAAGGACCCTCAAGCAATCATCTGGTTGCCCCCGCTACTTTGAACAGGGCAGGTGTTTTTATTTTTCACCGGAGACAGCTGAGACCGAGACAGGGTTAATGGCAGAGGGAGGCTCCCCACTTCCCATTCAGTAACTTCCACACTGTTATGCCATGGTGTTCTGATTGACTCTTAGAGCTGAATGGAGCAGAAGGACATCAGTCCTTCTTTGCTCCCATGTAGGAATCTCTTCTATAGCATGCTTGATGTGTGGCCATCACCACCCACCAAGTCCCATGCTGGTTCTCACCACTGTCCACCAGTCCTAGGAGAGACTCCAAAGCACAAGGACAAAATACACCTGTCTGGTTTCTGTTCCACTGTTGGCACTGACTTGGTTTTCAGATTATTTCCCTTTGGTTCTTTTTCCTGACTTTAGACTATACTATAGCATATTCAAAAGCAGAGACATTACTTTGCCAATAAAGATCTGTCTAGTCAAGGCTATGGTTTTTCCAGTGGTCATGTATGGATGTGAGAGTTGGACTGTGAAGAAAGCTGAGCGCCAAAGAACTGATGCTTTTGAACTGTGGTGTTGGAGAAGACTCTTGAGAGTCCGTTGGACTGCAAGGAAATCCAACCAGTCCATTCTGAAGGAGATCAGCCCTGGGATTTCTTTGGAAGCAATGATGCTAAAGCTGAAACTCCAGTACTTTGGCCACCTCATGTGAAGAGTTGACTCATTGGAAAAGACTCTGATGTTGGGAGGGATTGGGGGCAGGAGGAGAAGGGGACGACAGAGGATGAGATGGCTGGATGGCATCACTGACTCGATGGACGTCAGTCTGAGTGAACTCCAGGAGTTGGTGATGGACAGGGAGGCCTGGCGTGCTGCGATTCATGGGGTCGCAAAGAGTTGGACACAACTGAGCGACTGAACTGAACTGAACTGAACCAAGTGACAGTCATCAAGAGAGTATACAAACAGAAATATACCCCAAGGCACAAAAACAGAAATATAGGTCAATGGAACAAGATAGAAAACCCAGAGATAAACCAGCACACATCTATGGGCACCTTATCTTTGACAAAGGAGGCAAGAATATATAATGGAGAAAAGGTAGTCTCTTCAGTAACTGGTGCCAGGAAAGCTAGACAGCTACATGTGAAAGAAAGAAATTACAACACTTACTAACATCACACACAAAGATAAACTCCAAATGGATTAAAGACCTAAATGTAAGATCAGAAACTATAAAACTCTTACAGAAAAGCACAGGCAAAACACTCTATGACATAAATCACAGCAAGATCCCCTATGACCCACCTCCCAGAGTAATGGAAATAAAAACAAAAATAATCAAGTGGGACCTAATTAAACTTAAAAGCTTTTGCACAGCAAAAGAAACCACAAACAAGGTGAAAAGACAATCCCAGAATGGGAGAAAACAATAGCAAATGGAGCAACTGACAAAGAGTTAATTTCCAAAATATACAAGCAGCTCATGCAACTCAATACCAGAAAAACAAACAACCCAATCAAAAAGTGAGCCGAAGACCTAAACAGACATTTCTCCAAAGAAGACATACTGATGGCTAATAAGCACAACATCGCTCATTATTAGAGAAATGCAAATCAAAACTTCAATGAGATATCGCCTCACATTGGTCAGAATGGCCATCATCAAAAAAAAAAAAAAAATCTACAAATAGTAAATACTGGAGAGGGTGTGGAGAAAAGGGAACTCTTGCATTGCTGATGGGAATGTAAATTGGCACAGTCACTATGCAGGACACTAAGGAAATTCTTAAAAAAAAAACTAGGAAGAAAACTACCATATGACTCAACAATCCCACTACTGGGCATATACCCAAGGAAAACATAATTGAAAAAGACACATGTACCCCAATATTCATTGCAGCACTGTTTATAATAGCTAGGACAAGGAAGCAACCTAGATGTCCATTTTTAGATGAATGGATAAAGAAGCTGTGGTACATACATACAAAGAAATATTTGTTGTTCAGTCGCTCAGTCATGTCTGACTCTTTGTGACCCCATGGACTGCAGCACGCCGGGTTTCCCTGTCCGGTGCCATCTCCCAGACTTTGCTCAAACTTATGTCCATTGAGTTGATGATGCCGCAATCCACCCATCTTATCCTCTGTCACCCCCTTCTCCTCCTGCCCTCACTCTTTTCCAGCATCAGGATCTTTTCCAGTGAGTCAGCTCTTCACATCAGGTGGCCAAAGTATTGGAGCTTCAGCCTCAGCATCAGTCCTTCCAATGAGTATTCATGGTTGATTTCCTTTCGGATGGACTGGTTTGATCTCCTTGCTATCCAAGGGGATGAACTTAGAGCCTGTTACACAGAGTGAAGTAAGTCAGAAACAGAAAGGCAAATATCGTATATTAAAGTATATACGTGGAGTCTAGAAAGACGGTACTGATGAAACTATTTGCAGAGCAGCAGTGGAGATACAGATGTAGAGAGGAGACATGTGGACACAGAGCGGAGAAGGAGAGGCTGGGGCGAGTGGAGGAAGCAACATGGAAACATATACACCACCACATGTAAAATCCATAGCCAGTGGGAATTTTCCGTATGACTCAGGGAGCTCAACCCAGTGCTCTGTGACAACCTAGAGGGGTAGGAAGGGGAGAGAGGTGGGAGGTTTAAGAGGGAGGGGACATATGTATACCTATGGCTGATTCATGCTGATATATGGCAGAAACCAGCACAATATTGTAAAGCAATTATCCTTTAATTAAAAATAAATTAAAAAATTTTTTGATGTTGACCATTTTTAAAGATTTTATTGAATTTGTTACACTATTGCTTCTGTTTTATGATTTTTTTTTTTGGCCTCGAGGCATGGGGGGTCTTAGATGACTGACCAGGGATCGAACCTACACCCTCTGCATTGAAAGGTTGAGTCTTAACCACTGGGCCAGGAGGGAAGCCCTACCCACAGGTTCTTGTTCTACCCTCAGAACCTCTACACACTATGCCCTTCTTCTAGCTTGCAACCCTCCACAGTCTTCATAAGACCCCCTCTCACAACCATGTGAATCTTTCCTTCTGTAGACTAAGCACTCTCCCACTGTTGTCCAAAGGACGTGGTTTCCAAGTCTCTGGTTGCTTTGCTGTGGTCCTCTGGAGTGCTGCAGTGCGTGATGTACCAGCAGTCTAGATACAGCGCAGAGGTAACATCACTGCTGTTACTTGGCCACTAAGCTTCTGTTAACGCAACATTGACGACTGCATAACCACAGGCCCCTCGGGACTTTGCAGGTGAACTTACAGTCAGTTAAATCCCTACATTTATGAACCATTGTTAGATTAGCATTTCCATATCTTTCACTAGCACGATGGATAGTTTTAATATTTTTTTTTTAATTTGGCTTCGACATGTCTTAGTTGCAGCACGCAACTTTTTGTTGCCACACACAGACTCTCTAGTTGTGGCACATGGGCTCCAGGTTGCACAGGCTCAGTAGTTGAGACGTGTGTGGTCTCAGTTTTCCCCGACCAGGGATTGAACCTGCATCCATCCCCTGCATTACAAGGCAGATTCCTAACCACTGGATTAGCAAGGAAATCCCTAATCTAATCTTTTAAAAATTTCAGATTTTCACCCGGAATACTTGTTCATCTCCTCCAGGTCTTTGCATAAACATCATCTTCTTGGTGGTCTTCTGGACAAGCCCATCAAGCTTTGGCTAAACACACTTTGGTAGCATTTCCTATCTCATTCTCTGCTTTATTTTTCTCTATTGTTTTGATCCCTGTTTGACATACTATGTACTGTATCTATTCTTTTTCAATCTGTTTTCCTCCCATTAGAATGTAAGCTCCGATGGGGAGGGGACTTTTTATCTGTTTGTTCACCACCCCCATAGAGATAGTAATTTCTGACACACAGTAAGCAGTCAGTATATCCTGGGTGTATCAGTGAGTGAATAAAATGTAGGTGTTAAGCAGCTTGAGTTACCATAACAAATACCATAGATCGCGTGGCTTTAAATGATAGAGATTTATTTCTTATGGTTCTGAAAGTTGGGAAGTCCAAGCTCGGGGTCTGGCAAGGTTTGACTTCTGGTGAGGGCTCTCGTCTGCAGACAGCTCCTTTTCACTGTGTCCTTAGATAGCCTTGACTCTGTGCATGGAGATCTCGCTTTCTCTCTGTCTCTTTCCTTAAAAGGCCACCAATTCTATGGGATTAGAACCCCACCCTTATGACCTCAGTTAACCGTAATTACCTCCCTAAAAGCCCTGCCTCCAAATACAGTCACATTAAGGGTTGGGGCTTCAACATATGATTTGGGGGGACACAATTTCAGCCATAGTAATAGGATGTGGGGGTACTTTACTCAAACCATTCATACATGTAAGGAAACCATGGCCCTGAAACACTGAGGCAAGATCTTGCCTGTTCACCTGCGGGCAAGCCCTCACATAAGGGCTATCAGTGGCACCGAGGGATCGATGTGGCCTCCCTCCAAAAAGCATCCATGCATCTAGCAGCTCGGTCCTCCTTCCTCACTGAACCCTCATCTCCAAACTTCAGGGCCAAAGACCCTCCTTGCAGTCTACGCTGTGCAAGATGGCCACAGTGGCCAGTTTTCATCCACTGGAGGAATTTGCCCTCTTTCCAGGAACCCATCCATCAACCTGTCCTTACTGAGTCCAGCTCAGGCTACAACCAGCGGGCTGTCTCAGTGATGACAACAAGCTGGTAAGACAGAGCTAATTTTCATGAAGCTATTAGAGAAAAATTAAGTGCTAACAGCATGTGAGGACCGACTCCAGGATGTCAAGAGTTCCAAGAAGAGAGAAATCAGAGTGAGTGGCAGAGGGCCTCCCCGGTGGCTCAGTGGTGAAGGATCCACCTGCCAAAGCAGGAGACACAGGTTCGATCCCTGATCCGGGAAGCTCCCACATTCCTCAGAGCAATTAAGCTTGTGCATAGCAACAATTGAACTTATGCTCTAGAGCCCGGGAGCTCCAACTACGAAAGCCCATGCAGTCTAGAGCCAGTGCCCTGCAACCAGAGAAGCCCCCACAAGGAGAAGCCTGTGCACCGGAACTTAAGGGTAGCCCCTGCTCACCGCAACTAGAGAAAAGCCCACACAGCAGGAAGACCCAGGACAACCAAACATCAAGTTTAATTAATTAGGAAAAGAGAGTGGCAGAGAGCCTCTGGGAAGCTGTGGGACCTGAGTCAGGTCTGAAGGATGCACAGGACCCAGACAAGCAGAGGGAAGAGGGGTGACACTGAGGATGATGGAAGGGTCGGGATGGTAACCCTACATTATGAACCAAGGACTGAGTGGGGTTGGGAGGGGGATGAGGGGGATGAAGAGCACCGTTGAGGATGGGGGAGTATAGCCCTGGGAAAGACAAGCTCTTTGGCCAAGTTAAATTATTTTGTCCTTCCTTCCTTCTCCCCACCTGGATCAGAGAGGGCCAAAGCTTGCCTAACATAGTTTGTAAGGAGCCTCCCAAGAACGTCCATCAACAGCAGTTCTTTTCTTTTTTCCATCAGCACAGGCAGCTCCTCGGATTTCTTTGCTGTTCTTCTTACCCAGAATTTGTCCTCCACCAGCAGCCAGACTGGGGGGTTGGGGAGCTGCAGCTTGCTCCCCGGAGCAGAGTCCATGTTGCTTGGGGTCTGAGGTACAGTAGGGTAAAGGGTTTGGCCGGTAGGTCCCTTCCTTCTTGGATTCGACAAGAAGTGGGCAGGTCTGGGGCAGCTGTGCTGAGTATTTATGTTACGCAAAAGGCCGACTCAGCCCTCCTTCCTGCCAAGGTCAGCAAGCCACATTCCGGGCGGTTTGGGTGTGTGGGTGTCTTCAGAGTGAGCTGGAACATGGGCCAGGAGCCCAGGCCTTCGCCGGTGCAGCCCCATGGAGCCCGGGGGGCTTCTGTGCCCACCAGGCACCATGAGGGATTCCTTAGATCGTTTTTTTCACCCTAGACCTTCCACCCTTTCTTCTCTGAGCTTCTCTGTTCACCAGTGAGTGGGACCAGGGGTGGGGCATGGAAACGGGGATCTGGCCTCACTTGGGGTGGTGGGGGGTGCAGAGAAGAGACCCCAGAGAGGCTACAGGGAGGGTGTGATGTGTGGGGGAAGGCAGAGCCACAGCAGTCATGCACTTGCCTGCACAACTTCAGTAAAAGTTCAAGGGGTATGTTGCCTCCCACCCCCCATGACCATCACCAGCCACAAGTACACACATTCTCAGGTTGGACTGCCGGCCTTGGACTAAAGCGGCCATCATTTAAATGGGAAAATCAGTAGCCACAGGACGGTCTGAATGTTAACTATGGCAGGGGAGCAGGGGCGCACCCACCCTTCACTTTAGAAATTACCAGAATGCGGAACCTCCCTGGTGGTTCAGCGGTTAAGAATCCACCTGCCAATGCACAGGACGTGGGGCGGGTTTGATCCCTGGTCCCGGAAGATCCCACATGCCACCTGGCAACTGAACCCGGGTGCCACAACCCCTGAGCCCGTGAGCTCTAGACCTCGAGAGCCACCAGAGAAGCCACCACAGTAAGGCCGCTCACCACAACTGGAGAATAACCCCTGCACGGCAACTAGAGAAAGACCACACACCACAATGAAGACCCAGCACAGCCAAATTAATTGATTAATTTTTTTAAAAAAGAAATTACCAGAATGAGATGAATTTGGGAATTAAGGACTTCTAACGTGCAGATAAACCTCCAATTTTATCAAAAATGTGCAAGACAGCTCTTTCCTTGTCCCTCAGGCTTCCTTTCTCCTACACAAACCCTACCAGTCCCTCAGGGTTCGGCTCTGGGTGAAGGCTCTCTAGAAGGCCCTTCATCCCCCATCCATCTCCCATGAGCCAGGAACCCTGATGTTTGTAACCCGTCTAAGGAAACCCCTGCCCGTTGAGCCCTTGGAGAAGCCAGGATGGAGTAATTATATCTCCTTGAAATTTCCTGGGTCCTTGAAGACCAAACCCACACAGTTCATCATCAAGGCAAGAGACAAAGGTGATAAATACAAAAGAAGGGCGGCTGGCAAGAGAAGCACCAGGATGATGGGAGAGGCTGCTGAGTGTATTTTCTCCAGAGATGCGTCTGAATCAAAGCTCAGGGCGGGCCCCCAGGATCAGTACTGGGCTCCACACCCCCACCCTATCCTCATCCACTGACGAGACAAGCAGGGGACCCTTGAGCCCCTGGCTCTGCAGGTGGCATTCGATATGACCAGCCCGGTGGGGCCTGAAAGGCTGAGTCTGGTGCTGAACTCTCTGTAAGCGAGACTCAGGAGCCCCAGTTTAATTAGAATTCCTGCCCAGGATGAAGGCTTATGGCTGCCAGCCCAAGCCTTGAGCCATTGGTCACGCCCCATAAAGGCCACACACAAGTCCTGGATCCAGGGTGGGCTGGCTCCCCTGGTGGGGGTGGCCTCAGAAGTGGTCCCCGCCAGCAACCCTGGGCTCCCCAGGACTCCATCAAAAGGTCCCCTCTCCGTAGGGCACATGTATCATGACACCCGAGGAGGACTTGGACCTCTCTTCTGGGCCACTCAGGGTGGGGGGGGTCTCTATTCTCTCCCTGACGCCTTCCAAGAAACCACTCCTGTCCCAGCATGCCCCCACGTCTGCCTTTGATCCCAGCTGTGGGGACCGCCGTTCAAAGCCCCACGTGTCCGAGATGGCTGTGGGGTTGGCAGGAGGACCAAGGCAACCTGCGCCAGGAGGGTGAGTATTTCGAGAAGATTTACATCAAACACACACTTTTAAAACTGTGAAATATGCTATAAACTTCATACCAGGTTTGCTAATGATGGAGTCAGTGTGGGCTGGCAGCTGCTGGGCTCTGCAAGGCTCCCAGCGGCTCCAGCAGAGACCATGAACTTGGGCGTGCAGCCAGCATGAGAACTGGTGAAGGCTCCGCCCACCTCCATCCTCCTAGTAGCCTGACCCCCAAACAATGGGGGCCCACCAGTCTGCAAAGTGTGACCCTGAAGGGTCCAGATCCCACCCATGACCCACATTCCTGAGGTTGCTTCAGACTCCACCTTTAGTAAAGCTTTGGTTTAACACTCGCAGGGTTTCCCTTTAAAAGGAGGGGAGGGGTATCCCTTTAAGGGGTTTTCAGTCATTTACACTTCAGTGCGAATGAAGGCCCTGGGGGAGGTGGACACTGGCAACCCACTCCAGTATTCCTGCCTGGAGAATCCCAGGGACAGAGGAGCCTGGTGGGCTGCAGTCCATGGGGTCGCAAAGAGTCAGACAAGACTGAAGGGGCTTAGCAGGCATGCCTGTGAATGAAGGATCTGAGACCAGATTAATTTAGAAAATTAGGAGGTGGGGGCCCAGGGTACCAGGGTTCTGACCGTAGGGGAAGTACTCAACGAAGTCATTTTAAGTCGGGGCAAGTTCTGCTCCTTCGTGGATGACTCTGAGGTTGAGGGCGTTATTGAGGCCAGATCGCAGAGGCTCAAATCCTAGAGTTGCCACGTCTTAGCCATTAACTGGGTGCCTGTTTGCTCAGCTGTAAAAGGAAACTCTTAGCAGCATCCTCTAATGTTGTCGTGAGGATTTAGTAAGTCGGTGCACGTGCGAAGCATCTTGAGAACAGAGTCTGGCACAGAAGCCGTAAGTAGGCACCACGTAAGTGCTGCTATTATTATCTACAAAATTCAGGACCGAGACAGGACTGTCTTCGCCTCCTGTTGTCAAGCGTGTGGAGCTCCTGAAGGCAGTCTTTGAGAATGCTCTCCTGTTTGGAAAGTATCTCTTTGCTCCCCTAAGAAAGGCTCCTGGAGTGGCAGGAAAGAAGTTCAAAGAAACCCCTGCAGAGGCTACTCAGTGGCCCCAAACCCTCCATCCCTCTTCCTGCAAAGTCCCACTCTGGATTATTACCAACTTTCTGTCTTGCATGCAAATGCAGTGCCATGTTAATAAATCAATTTCCAGCCATTAGGAACCTGTAATAATCCCTTTCACTCAGCCCTTCAAGCCTGTTTTCCCCAGCGCCCAATTAACTAATAGCTGGGACTTGGGGCTCCTTTGTCCTGGGTGACTCCTCACGGAATCCCTCCCCCCAGAGTGCTCCCCTGGTCCCCTTGATTGTCTCTGTGTCAGAACCCGCCTCACAGGCCAGCCAGGAGATGATTGAGCAATTAGAATGTGGAAAGATGGGGGCTTTATGCTAATGGAGATGAGAGATAAATAAAAACATTTAATTTAATTAACCAAGCAATCAATTATGACTTGAATGCTATGTCCTCCCTGTAAGGTCCTATCTTAATGTTTCCACTTAAAAAAGTCAATAAATCATCATGTTAATCTATGAGTCTCTCAGTTTGCTCCCTCTCCCCACTTACATATTTTCAAAATAATCACATTCTTCAAGATCGAGTTCTAACTCATTCGGACTCATCTGTCCTACTGAGTGCCAGGCCCTGAGCTACAAATAGGAACCGAGAGCAGTGGTCTCCCAAAGGGCTACATACACCCTGGGGAGGAGCACCAGGTGAGTTAGGGGTTGATAAGAAAATACTGGAAGTTCCATTTCTATTTTTTTAAATATTTATTTGGCTGTGCTGGGTCTTAGTTGCCGCTTGTGGGATCTAGTTTCCTGACCAGGGATTCAACCTGTGTCCCCTCCATTGGGAGGGCAGAGTCTTAGCCACTGGGCCATCAGAGAAGTCCCCATTTCTATTTATTTATTTTTAAGCATGCCCTCTGTTAATCTCTATTCTTGTGTTTTCTTTATGATGACTGTAATATATGAATGGGCTTCCGAGGTGGCTCAGTGGTAAAAAATTTGCCTGCAATGCAGGAGACACAGGTTCAATCCCTGGATCAAGAAAATCCCCTGGAGAAGAAAACAGCAACCCATTCCAATATTCTTGCCTGAGAAATCTCATGGACAGAGGAGCCTGGCGGGCTACAGACTGTAGGGTCTCGACAAGTTGGACACAACATAGCAAATAAAACAACAACAATGTATGAATACAGAAGCACACAGGTGTCATTTTTTTAATTAATAAATACCCAAATATTGAGGGGACATAACTTAAAATTTTTAATACATGGGGTACCCAATCAAAAAAGTTTAGAGATGATGTGTAGAGCAGTGGTTTTCCAAGAGGAAAGTGGGAAGGGGGTGAGAGATTTAGAACGCTCTGGAGAGAACCTTTTCAAGCTGGACTTGCCCATCCCCCTGGCCAGAAACCATAAGAGTCACAGGAGAACAGGTGGAAACTGCTTGTCAAGTTTTAAATCTCCAGGTGGTTTATACTGATCCTCCACCCTCTCTAGTCCCTGCTGAGACCCGCCTAACCACTGATTTCTGGGAAGCTCTCTTCCACCCCCTCCCCAGCCTGCACTGGACCGTCCTGGGGTGTCCAGGTCTGAGGGTGGGCCCATTGTCAGTTCCTGCAGATGTGGGGGTTTCTACCTGGTGCCTCTTTCCAGAAGGTGTGAGAAGGGGAAGACCAGCGTGCTGGCCTCCACACATCACCCTCAGCGAAAGGCATTAAACACACACGTCATGGGGCAGGCCTTCCCAGGTGGCACTAGTGGTAAAGAACCCACTTGCCAATGCAGGAGACAGAAGATAAGTGGGTTTGATCCCTGGGTCGGGAAGATCCCCTGGAGGAGGGCATGGCAACCCTCTCCAGTATTCCTTCCTGGAGAATCCCGTGGACAGAGGAGCCTGGAGTGCTACAATCCATAGGGGTTGCAAAGAGTGGGACACGACTGAAGCAACTGAGCACGCACACTTGGGGCAGAGCTGGAAGGTGGTTTCCAGGACTTGGTCCCCTGGAGAGTCCCTGAGGACCCACCCCTCCAGACAGAACACAAAGGGCCCGGTTACTCAACATGCAGCCTCGCCACCCTTTCTGCAGACCTTTTCTCTGAACTTTCAGCACCCACTGCCCTCCTGTTGCCTCTCTTGTCCCCGAGGAATTTACACTGAGTAAAAGGCCTGTCCAGAGGTCTGATTTAGGAAGGGAAGACGCTGAGGACGGACAGGCGCATGGCTGCGAAGCAAGCCCTCCAACCAGACCTGTCAGTTACATGGCTGCCCCGCCCACACCTACGCTGGGGTGGCGGTGCTAAGAGGTTCTGACCCAGGCTGGCGGGAGCCGGACGCCGAGTCCAGGGCTGCCCACCCACCGGCATGCTGGCAACCCTGGAGATAGCCAGACATGAAGAATTCAGCCCATCTGACTGCATGTGTGATGGAGACAAGAAAGAGATGGAAAGCTGGTCAGAAATGAGACACATGGAGAGAAGGCGGTGCCGGGCAGGGTAGACCCTGTGGCCAGAGCCAGCCCAGTGGGCAGCTGGTTCCAAAGCCACCTCGGCGGGCCGCGACTCCTGATTCTAAGACAGTGCTGCCCCTTGTTCTCCAGGTGGTCTGGGAGCATCGGGTCCCTGCAGATGCCAGAGCCAAGGGAAGCCAAACCTTGGGTAATTGTCCGCTTCCCAGGCAGAGCCTCCACGTATGCGGGCAGGGGCGGGGACACACGTGGGCAAGGCCATCCCGTGTGCCCCTGTCTCCACACCCAACTCCGTTTCAGGCTGAGCTGGGACCCTTTCTACTCCCAGGTCAGCCCTGGGGACTCACAGCAGCAGGGTTCCCCCCTGCAAATATTGACTGGGAAGGAGACTGGAATGAGGCTTGCATTTAGCGCCCTGGGATTGGCCGAGATCCGACGAGTTTCTTTCCGCAGCAGCTTGAGACTTTGGGGACTTGTCTCTGCCCTCACACGGTCTCTTCTAGAAGGACATTTGTCCTGTTGGGTTAGAGGTCCCCCTGCCCCAGTCATCTGCCTTCTCACCAGAGGATCGGGAGCGGGCAGCCACACATCACAGCCGGTTCAGGCTCCTCCTCTGGTGAAGCAGAAGTGAAGTGAAGTCGCTCAGTTGTGTCCGACTCGGCTTCTTTGCGACCTTATGGGCTGCAGCTACCAGGCTCCTCCGTCCATGGGATTCTCCAGGCAAGAGTACTGGAATGGGTTGCTATTTCCTTTCCAGGGGATCTTCCCGACCCAGGGATCGTACTGCGGTCTCCCGCATTGTAGGCAGACGCTTTACCGTTTGAGCCACCAGGGAAGTCGAAGGTCTGTTCTGAAGAGGGAAGGAGGGGATGAATGGGGCTGCGTTGTTGCCCAGGATAATGGCCAGGACCCAGGGTGAGGGCAAGAAAGGCCAGCCATGGTCAGACTTAGGAGGTCATAGGAGGAGGGCCTGAGGACAGGGGCACCGACCTGAAGGACACTGCAGTGAACAGAAGGGTGCTTCTGTGCCCCAAAGAGGACAGAGAGGAACTCCAGGAGAACCACTTGGAGATGGTGGTTAGATCAGAGACTCCCGAAAAAAGAAAGACTGGCATCTCATCCTCCCGCTGGCCAGTGACAGAGCTGGAGAACTGATAGGAGTGGAGGGTGATGAGAAACTCTTCAGAGAACGTTCTGGAAGCCTAAAGGCAGGATGCAGTGGCATTTTGGCCCCCCTCCTCCATACACGGGGACCACAGAGAAGGTGCTTGACATGTGTTCCTTTACATTTGTGAGCAGAGGTACCAGCTCAGCGTCCCAGGACTGCCGTTACAAAGAACCACAAATAGGGCAGCATGAAACAGCAGATATTCATTGTCTCTCGGTTCTGCACATCAGAAATCTGAAATCAAGGTGTGGGCAGCACCGTGCTCCCGCTGAAACCTGCAGGGGAGAATCCCTCCTTGCCTCTCCCTGACTTCTTTTGATTTGCAAGCCTTCAAGTTCCTTGGCTTATAGCTGCAGCACTTGCATCTCTGCCTCTGTCATCTGTGCCGTCCTCCCTGTGTGTGCCTCATCTAGTCCCCTTACAAGGACATCAGTCACCAGATTAGGGGTCCTCCAGACCTCTTCTTAACCAATTATATCCGCAGTAACCCTGTTTCCAAATATGGAACATTCTGGGGTACTAGAGTTTAAGACTCAACATATCTTTTTTGAGGGGGACACAATTTCACCACCAACTGTTACTGTTATGGTCTGTTTCTAGACCAGAGATTTCTGAAGGTAGGAGGCTCACTGGATTGGCCAGAACCAGGTGAATGAGAAGGCTCTATATATAGCACAGAAGAGTGGTCCCCAACCTTTTTGGCATCAGGGACTGATTTCATGGAAGGCAGTTTTTCCACAGACCAGGGATGGGGATGGTTTCAGGATGATTCAAGTGCATTACATTTATCATGTGCTTTATTTCTATTATTATTACATCAGCTCCGTCTCAGATCATCAGCCACTAGATCCCAGAGGGGGGATCCCTGGCATCAGTTCAGTTCAGTTCAGTCGCTCAGTCGTGTCCAAGTCTGTGACCCTGTAGACTGCAGCACGCCAGGCCTCCCTGTCCATCACCAACTCCTGGAGCGTGCTCAGACTCATGTCCCTCGAGTCAGTGATGCCATCCAACCATCTCATCCTCTGTCATCCACTTCTCCTCCTGCCTTTAGTCTTTCCCAGGATCAGGGTCTTTTCTAATGAGTCCACTGTTTGCATCAGGTGGCCAAAGTTTTGGAGCTTCAGCTTCAGCATCAGTCCTTCCAATGAATATTCAGGACTGATCTCCTTTAGGATGGACTGGTTGGATCTCCTTGCTGTCCAAGGGACTCTCAAGAGTCTTCTCCAACACCACAGTTCAGAAGCATCAATTCTTTGGTGCTCAGTTTTCTTTATGGTCCAACTCTCATATCCATACATGACTACTGGAAAAACTAGACAGACCTTTTTCAGTAAAGTAATGTCTCTGCTTTTTAATATGCTGTCTAAGTTTGTCATTGTGTTTCTTCCAAGGAGCAGGTGTCTTTTAATTTCATGGTTGCAGTCACCATCTGCAGTGATTTTGGAGCCCAAGAAAATAAAGTCTTTCACTATTTCCATTGTTTCCCCATCTATTTGCCATGAAGTGATGGGACCAGATGCCATGATCTTTGTTTTTTGAATGTTGAGTTTTAAGGCAGCTTTTTCACTCTCCTCTTTCACTTTCAAGAGGCTCTTTAGTTCTTCTTTGCTTTCTGCCATAAGGGTAGTGTCATCTGCATATCTGAGGTTATTGATATTTCTCCCTTCAATTTTGATTCCAGCTTGTGCTTCATCCAGTCTGGCATTTCCCATGATGTACTCTGCATATAAGTTATATAAGCAGGTGACAATATACAGCCTTGAAAAACTCGTTTCCCAGTTTGGAACCAGTCTATTGTTCCATGTCTGGTTCTAGCTGTTCCTTCTTGACCTGCATACAGATTTCTCAGGAGAAATGGCATGAGCTATGCCCCTGGCATAGAGCACCCTACATAGGCAGGTAACACCCATCCATTCATTCCAGTGCTCAGCGATTGCCAGAGGATACAGTGACAACCCCAGGGACTCCTGTGGTTAGGTGTCAAGGAGTCTGTGGTTAGCAGGCAGGCCCCAGGGTGAAGCTGAACATCACCCCCAGAAAAGCCAGTCTGGAACCTCCCCACTTGACACGGGGTTGGTCAGGTAAGGAAACCTCTGCCTCCTCCACCCTTCCTTCCTGCCCCTCAGCCCCTTCTAGGAGAGAGAAAAGGAGAAAGGGTCTCAGAAACACACTACACCCTCTTCCTGCTCTCTAAGCAGTCGTGAGCCAACACTCTGGCCAGTCCAGGAGGAGGAAGGGGACAGTATCATATTGTGCTTAAGACTGAAGTCTAAAATGATGGAAAGAGACGGGGCAAATGAGTCAAAGTGATAGGCAAGTCAGCACCCAGCCAAGAAGTCATTAAGGAGTGCACTCGCCAGTGAGGGGGGAACAGCTACACTTATAAATACAAGTAGTGAGCGGGAAAAAATCATGCCATTTCAAGATCACACTCCAGCCAATTGTGATTCCTCCATCTGCTAGCTGCCGTGAGTGTCTCTGAAACTGATTTATGAAAGTATCACATGCAGGCTGCTGCCCTCGCCAAATAGACTGTGCCCTTCATCATGCGCTTGGGCCATGAGCTCAGACAGCCGTCTTCCTGTAACTGAGGAAGACATCTTCCTGCCCAGGTAAGAACAGGTCCCAGCCCTCAGCACTCCAACACGAGACACCAAGCCACACTGGAGCAGCACAAAGAAGTCTTTGTCAGTCTCCATCCTCAGAGGATCTCAGTACTCCTCCCATCTGATTGCAAGTGTCAGAAATCAAGGAACTTTCTCCAGGGTGGTATGGCTAAGTAAGGGCTAAGGAATCCAGGAAGCCAACTCCACGATGTATTTTGAGGAATCAAGGTTATTGAGCGACACAGACCAGGGAGAAAAATGCTATAGGCAAATGACTTCTTGAGCTTGTTACTGCTCCAGGGCAAGGTGTGAAGAAAGCATGCTGATCGATGCTGCACTATGGAAAGAAGTGGCAAGAAGGGTCAGGATAAACTTGCTCACTGCTAACAGTCAACAACAGCAAAAGAAAGAGCAGGAGTATGGGGCCAAACAGGACGTCCCCCGTGGCTCAGACAGCAAAGCGTCTGCCTGCCATGCGGGATACCCGGATTCAATCCCTGGGTCGGGAAGATCTCCTGGAGAAGGAAATGGCAACCCACTCCAGTATTCTTGCCTGGAAAACCCCATGGACGGTGGAACCTGGTAGGCTACAGTTCATGGGGTCACAAAGAGTCGGACACGACTGAGCAACTTCGCTTTCAATGGCGATTCAATTAGAATATATCCATCAAATACTAATCAAGAACCCACTGGTGTAGACATAGTGTTAGGCATGTGTGTGTGTGCCCATAGTTGATTTGGTCGTGTCTGACTCTTTGCAATGCTATAGACTGTAGCCGACCAGGCTGGAACTTCTATTAGGTAATATAATACATAGAAATGTTTTACTTTATCCCCCATGTCTCTTAACATCTCTAATATTTTATACATCTTTAAATTTTTACAATAAATTCTGGGCAATTTCTGAAAGCTTTCAGTTTGCTTATTCTTTTTGTATGTCATTTTGCTTTTTCAAACAATTATTGTGTTTTCATTTCAGTGCCCATATTTTCATTTAATATGCCCACTATCTTTTCGCTTTCTCTTTTCTAGCATTTTTATCACTTCATTAATGTCTTTAATCCTTTGAAGCATCTGTTTTTAAGAATTCACGTGCTGTGCTTAGTCTCTCAGTCGTGTCTGACTCTTTGTGACCCCATGGACTGCAGCCCACCAGGCTCCTCTGTCCACTGGGATTCTCCAGGCAAGAATACTGGAGTGGGTTGTCATGCCCTCCTCCAGGAGATCTTCCCAACCCAGGGATTGAACCTAGGTCTGCCACATTGCAGGTGGATTCTTTACTGACTGAGCCACCAGGGGAGCCCAAGAATACTGGAGTGGGTAGCCTATCCCTTCTCTAGGAGATCTTCCCGACCCAGAAATCGAACCAGGGTCTTCTGCATTGCAGGCAGATTCTGTACCAGCTGAGCTACCAGGGAAGCCCTTTAAGAATTCATATCTCCTACATTTTCCAAAATTCTTAGTCATATCCACGGACACATGTTCGTTATGGTTTCCAAGCGAGTTTTAAATTTCTTGAGCCCGTATTCAACAGAACTCCATCTGTGAGAATCCTGTGTCAGGGTGTGTCCTTCCAGTGGGATTTTGTGTTTGCTTTTGCCAGCCTCCCAGGAGGTATCATCAGCCTTGGGCCATTTGTATGTTAATGTCTTAGCCTGAGGATTCCTGGACCACCCGGAAAGTATAAATTAGAACCAAACTCAGGCAAGGTACAGGCTGTGACTACAGATTCTCAGGGGGTACTCTTTCCCATCCAGACCCAAGCCAAAGAAGACAAGTATCTTTGCTGGCTCCTTCTGTTGCTGAGTGGACTTTTGTTTTTAGTCCATTATTTTACTGAGCATGTTGCCCGTAAATGACTCTAGTTTTAGGCAAGAGCCTCAGTTCCAACCCCTCTGCTTGATGCGGGTCCAAGGCTTTTTCTCTGAGGGGGTTCAGACCAAACTCCTATCCATTACCAGGTCTCAGAACAAGCTGGCCTCCTCTCAGGACTGCTGGGTCTTTGATCACATTATTTGTTGTTGTTTACTCACTAAGTTGTGTCCGACTCTTCTGTGACCCCATGGACTGTAGCCCACCAGAGTCCTTTGTCCATGGGATTTTCCAGGCAAGAATACTAGAGTGAGTTGTCATTTCCTTCTCCAGGGGATCTTCCTGACCCAGGGATCAAATCTGTGTCTTCTGCATTGCAGGCAGATTCTTTACCTCTGAGCCACCGGGGAAGCCCCTATTTACCAGTCTGGTTTTCTGTTTGCTCTACATTTCTGGCCTTGGGGATTTCTTTTACTTTTCTATAAGCTCAACTGTGTATTGAAAAGAGTACTTGTTCTATCATAGCCAAGACTTTTAGGTGTTTTGTAGCAAAAGAGTTCCCCAAATTATACTGGTTCATGGTATCTACAAATTAAAGTCTGAACTTCCTCATAGTTATTATCTTCTCATAGTTTGCTGAGTCAGACACTTTATTACTCCAGATTAATAATTTCATTGCCTCTGTGGGCAATATGTCAGCCTCAGCTCCTCTTGTTAAACACCTGGCCTTGCCACCTGTCTTAATTCAAATTCCTGGGAGTAGTTCCTGGTTTGGGCCAGTCCACTGGGCCATGGGCAGCCCATGAGTCAACTGCTTTTGAGTCAGGTCCAGTCAGATGCAGCTGGAGGAAGGGAGGGGTCCCATGTAGCCTAGTGCTGCCTCAAGTCAGATAAATCCTTAAAAGGGCCTGTGGATACACTGGCCCTGCCATAGGCATTTTGAACCCAGTCCTCTGCCCAGCACTGTCAGAAAAAGATCCCTTCATCATCCAAGTAGCATTTTGCCCATGAACAGCAAATAAATGAACAAATAGTTAAGGTGTCCAATAGAACAAATAGCTAGCCCATAGTCGCTTGTGCCAATTGTGACGGTTAATATAGTTTTGATTGAAAAGGCAGTCTCTAATGGCCTCTGGTCAACATTTTTTGTCGACGATTTAGACACTGAGATCAAAGTTGGTTTATAAATTTGACGCATGAGACAAAGTTGAAAGGGACAGATAACACATTCCAGAAACAAAGTTCAAATGGTTTCGGCTGATTAGAATAAACAAGATTAAATTTAATAAGGATTAGGTAAAGCCCTGAAGTTAGGTCCAAAATACCAATGGGGAAGCACAGGATTGCTGGCTTGGCATCAATTCACAGACAGAGGACCTGGGGGTTTGAGTGACCGTAATTTCAACCTGAGCCTGGTTGGTCCTACTCAGCTCCCACCCAAGTCCTCCTAGCCTTGGCAAGACATACAGGACCCACAGAAAAGAGCTCCCCAACAGTCACGCAGCATCCATGGGCTTAGATGCTAGTTTGCCTCATCAATCCCACCCTTACTCTGACCTCTGCCCATTCCTTGTATTCCCCAACTTACTCTCATTTTATCCACAGCTTTGTTGCCTGGACCCTTCTTTCACATCTCTGCTCTTTAGTCATTGCACTTGGAGCCTTCTGGGTCTCTGAAATCCACCTCACACTAGGACATTGGAAGAAATTCAGGACATATTTCTCCTGGAGAAGAGGCCATGGAAAGCATTCGGGCATCTCTGAATGGAAGCAGGAGCAGGCATGTTCTGTGTTGCTTCAGGCAGAAGGGAGAGTCACATGGATCAGATATCTGTTCAATATCAGGCTTTCACATTTCAATTAGTATGTGCGAGCTTACTCTATGCAAGGAGATAGGTGCCTTGAGCCATCCAAAGGAAAGACTTTGCAATGAATGGAATTAATTAATGGATTTAACCAGCCACAGTGTTGGAGGGAGATCCTTGACCCTTTATCAGGAAAACTGCAGAGTCGATTCCTGCCCTGGAGAAGAGGTCTAGATTCTGACCTAAAGACCCCCATCTGATGGCAAAATTCTGGTTCTATCATACTATTTTCAAGCCAGGCCAGCTTGCTCAGAAAAGCACTGACAAGAACTAATCTTTTGGATGCAGAAAGAGTGACAGTCCACAGCTTGTCACACCAAAAGAATCAGAATGATCTGCAAGAACACCTGCAAACACTTCTCTACCCATGCACTTTGCTTCTGGCCCTTTAAGTTAGCCCAGCCCATCCCCAGGCTGCACCTGCAGAAGATAAAGCCTGCCTGAAAATAGCCACGGGTGTTCAGAGCAATTTCCCAGAACTTCCACTCTCTGATTTGGCTCGAATTCCATCTCACCCTCCTCCAAGCTCTTGGCTCTGACTTCACCTCAGTTATCTGAACCTTGGCTTTACTTATTCTATAGACCAGAGAGATTTTCGGACTTTAGCACCAGAATCACCAAGAGAACTTGTTAAAACATGATTCCTGTCTCCATCCCCAGAGTTTCAAATTAAATAGGTCTGGGATGGGCCCAAGAATTCACATGTCTAACGTGTTCTCAGGGAACACTGATGCTGCTGGTCCAGGGACCATGCTTTGGGAATCCCTGCTCTAGCCTGTAGCACGGCTCTTGCCTCTGCAGGAACTCCCCAGGCTAACTCAACCCCCACGAGATCCTACCTCTGCCCGCTAAGCTGCTGTAGCCCCAGCCACCCCTCGGGTACTGCCAGCATCTTTGGATGCTATTGACAAAGAATGCCTAAAATTCCCAGATCACTTCCCCGAAACCCAGGCTTTCTTGATCTCTTCAAATGCAAGTGCTTCAGAAGGTATTTTGCCATGAAAGTGAAAGTTGCTCAGTCGTGTCCGACTCTTTGTGACCCCAACTACTATACAGTCCATGGAATTCTCCAGGCCAGAATACTGAAGTGGGTAGCCTTTCCCTTCTCCAGGAGATCTTCCTGACCCAGGGATCAAACCCAGGTCTCCCACATTGCAGGCGGATTCTTTACCAGCTGAGCCACAAGGGAAGCTCATTTTGCTATGGTTTTATAGAAATTATTCATCACCGATCCTCTGGGAATGGTATTCTTTCCTTGAGAGAGTGTTTGAAAAAGCCATCACTCCCCCAAGTCTTCCTAAATCAGGTGAGACCTGGCTGGTAGCCTTCTAGGTGCAGAACTGGAGGGCCAGAGCAAACAGCTGAAGGTAGACAGTAAGGGCCATTTATTATTTTTTTAAAAAAGAAACTCTGCGTGTTTTTTTGTTTGTTTTTAACTTATTTATTTGACTGGGCGGCATCAGTTGTGGCACATGTGCTCTTCTATCTTCATTGCAACATGTGAACCCTTAGTCGTGGCATGTGGAATCTGGTTCCCTGACTAGGGATCAAACCCCACCCCCTACCTTGGAAGCACGGAGTCTTAGCCACTGGACCACCAGGGAAGTTCCAGTAAGTTCCAATCATTAAAGTAACTCTAACTTAACTTTCATTTTGGCCCAGGCTCTGTCATAAGCACTTTGCATGTATTTGTTATTCCATGCCTCATAGCAAACCCGTAAGGAAGACATTACTGTTATCCTCCTTTCACTGATGAGACAACCAAGCACAGAGGTCGGGTAACTTGCTGTAGGTCACACAGCTAGACCCTGACAGAGCCAAGATCAACCCCGAGAGTGCGAGCTCCAGAGTCTTGCACTCTGGACTGCGCTGCAAACCTGGAGTGACTTGCAGACTCTGAAATCTATGTTCTGGGGTCAGGCTCCTTTTTATACAGAAACGTGAACCCCAGTTGGGCACCAATTCTCAGGTCTTCTACCACTTCCTCACCATCTTCTTTCACACTGAGACCTGTTCCCATATAAAGGAATAAGTAATTTGGGAACACATAATTTGAAGAGTCAGCAAACAGAGATTTGGGAGAGCCAATGGGGAGGACCTAAGACCATTCCAGGCATACCCAGCTGACCATGAACATAAACCTGACTTTAATTAGCATCTTGACTGTTTTGCAATGACTTAATTGAGGTGGGAACGCTGGGGGCACAGAGTTCTTGAGGGCTGTCTGAAACAGTAGGCATCCCTGGAAGTCAAGGTAGGTCTGAGCCACTTTTTTTTTTTAAGATTTGTGTGTGTGTGTGGACCATCTTTAAAGTCTTTATTGAATTTATTACAATATTGCTTCTGTTTTGTGTTTTGGTTTTTTTGGCCATGAGGCATATGGGATCTTAGTTCCCCAGCCAGGAATGGAACCTGCACGCCCTGCATTGGAAGGCAATGTCTTAACCACTGGACCGCCAGGAAAGTGCCTGAGCCACTTTTAAGTTTTGGAGGTATTTCCTAAAGAGGAGCTTATTACAAACTTTTGCATCAAGTAGACAGACACCTTTAATGTAAGAAATACATCGTGCAATAGCCTGGTGAAATTCACAAGATGACTGATTCCAGGATCTATTGGAATGCGTGTGAATTCTGTGTGCCCTGGCCATGCGGTGGGCTAACAATCTGCCACCTGAGGGTGCTGTGAGTGGTACCTATCCTGTCAGGTAGCTCAGTGCCTGTGTGTGAAGCCTCATACAGAAAACATCTACACGCAGTGCTGGGGTCGTCCCTTCTGCCCAACAGCCATCCCTCCCCTGGGAATAGTCCCAGCTCCCTGCAGATGCTGAGACTCTGGGTCTCCTGGAGTCTGGACCAGCCTGTCCCAACACTTTCCACCCTCCGTCCTCTGTCTTCAGACCTTCTCCCTTCCTACCTCTCTACTGAATTTCTCCCATCTACTGCTGCCCGAAAACGGAAAATGCATGATGTCCTGGCCAAATACCAACATTTTAATCAGCATCTAATGGTTCCTTTGCTTTTAAAGATCCCTTGTCTTGAATCCAAGAACACAGTTCTAGACCTGTATATTATTTCCACCTCTGGCTGTGAACTTGACTGAATAAACAGAATCCGGTCTGCCTCTTTATTGGAACAGAAGGGGTACTGTTTTAAGTTTGCCTCCCCAGCCTTTCAGAGGGGCTGTACTTCCACACAGACCCTGTTCCCACCCAATATCTGCTTCCAAGCAAACCACAGCTGGACCAACAACTAAACTTTTTCCAGGAGTGGGGGCATCTCAGCAAACTGATAGGGTTGATGGACAAAATGCAGGCTGCCCAGGCAAATTTGAATTTCAGATAAACAATGAATACTTTCATGGTATACGTGTACCCCAGGCAATATTGAGGCCATAGTATAAATAACACAAAATATAAGTTGGTTTAAAGGTACTTGCCATTTATCTGAAATTCAAATTTAATTGGGAATGCTGTATTTTTATTTGCTAAATTTGGCAACACTAAGGATAGATCAGATAAAATCCAGTTAAATGAGTTCCAATATGGAAGCAACCTATATGTCTATCAACACAGGAGTGCATAAAGATATGGTGCATGTATACAATGAAATATTCAGCCATTAAAAAGAATGAAATAATACCATTTGCAGCAACATGGATGGACCTAGAGAGTGTCATACGGAGTGAAATAAGTCAGACAGATAAGGTAAACTATCATATGACATCCATCATATGTGAAATCTAAAAAGAAATGATCCAATGGAAAAAAAAAAGAAAGTTCCTAGTTAAAGTATTTTAAAATTGAAAAAAACAGATGTGGTACGTATATAAAATGGAATATTACTCAGCCACAAAAAGGAATGAAATTGTGCCATTTGCAAAGATGTGGATGGACCTAGAGACTGTCTTACAGGATGCTGTAAATCAGAAAGTGAAAAACAAATATCGTATTTTAATGCGTATATGTGGAATCTAGAAAAATGGTACAGAGGAACCTGTTGGCAAAGCACAAATAGAGACAGACATAGAGAAGAAAAGTATGGACAGCAAGGGGAGGAGTGAGGATGGGATGAATTGGGAGACTGGCATCACTTGTATGAACTACCATCCCATGCCTAACAAGCCAGCCTTTGGGGCTCCCCAGGTGGCGTTAGTGGTAAAGAACCCACCTGCCAATGCAGGAGACATGGGTTTGATTCCTGGGTTGGGAAGATCCCCTAGAGGAGGAAATGGCAACCCACTCCATTATTCTTGCCTGGAGAATCCCATGGACAGAACAGCCTGTCCATGTGGTTGCAAAAAGTCAGACATGACTGAAGAGACTTGGCAGGCATGCATTGCATGTAAATTACACTGCGATAAAGCTGATGAAAAGATTTTCATAATTTTTGGGCTTCCCAGGTGGCGCTAGCAGTAAAGAACCTGCCTGCCAATGCAGGAGACACAAGAGACGCGAGTTCCATCCCTGGGTCAGGAAGATTCCCTGCAGGAGGGCTCAGCAACCCACTCTAGCATTCTTACCTGGAGAATCCCATGGACAGAGGAGCCTAGCTGGCTACAGCCCACAAAGTCACACAAGACTTGGAGAAGATTTAGCGACTAAACAACAACTTTCCTAAAAAGCAAAGGAAGATAAAGGAGATTGATGCCTTTTTTTTAGCCCCAGGACTGATCACTGCATGATTTGGGGGTATACCTTTTACAGAAACCCCACCGCATCCACAGTGCCTCAATTTCATCCTAGATGCAAAATGAATTTTTTCTGGATCCTGAAATCATCTTGAGGTCTTCAGAAGAGGTGTGGGAAACAGTCAAGGAAGCCTTCTATCATCTCAATAACCAGCAACAGTGAGATGGCCCCACCCCTCAGATGAAAGGGGAGGAAAACAGTCTCCTTAGAAAACATTTTTTAATTAAAAAATTTTATCAGAAACATTCACAGAAGGATTTTAGTCAAATGATGCAATAATTTTACGGCAATCATAACCATACTTTTGAAAGCCAGGGCTGATTACCAGGTGTATTAGAAATGGCCTTGGGGGAAACCTCTGTGCAAATATTCCTTTTTTAGTTTCATTTCAAAGACAACTTAAAAGGGAAAAGGGAGGGTGTCTGAAGCAGTAGAGTAGCAGTCATTTGCACCTGGACAGCCTATGTGTCATCTCAGAGTCTGGAGCATTTTCTGCACCGGTGGGAGTGCCCACGTGTGCCCAGGAAGCCCTGGGAGCCAGATGGAGGGGCGTGGCAGAGAGACGAGGTGCCTCTGCCAAGGTCACTGGGAAACACAGGTGGACTTGAGGGCTCCGCTCCCACCTGATTACAATCACTCGGCCTCTCGGCTCTGAATGGAGCACAGTCTTTGGGAGGTCCCTCCGAGCCTCAGGACCGCAACCTCTGCAGCCGAAGGGAAGCTGATGAGGCCCCAGCCAAGTTTCCTGAGCTCTTGCTATATGAACGGCACCAGTAGGCCTCCTGGAAGAGAATGAAGGTGGACACAATTCAGATCCTCCAACAAGGGTGAGGTTAACTCACAAAGACAAGTCTTTGGGAAGAGATGAGACCTGCCAATGAGGTGTTCAGACCTTTCCCTTGGCCTCCAAGCTGAGGTGGGAGCACACATGTTGTTGTTTAGTCGATAAGTCATGTTCGGCTCTTTTGCGACCCCATGGACTGGAGCCCGCCAGGCTCCTCTGTCCCATGGGATTCTCCAGACCGGAGTCCTGGAATGGGTTACCATTCCCTTCTCCAGGGGATCTTCCCTTGGCAGGCAGATTCCTTACCACTGTTGAGCCACCAGGGAAGCCCTGGGTATAGATGTAGACATGGAGTATTTCACAATGTCATCCTGCCCATCCTATATCCTGTCCAACTGGAGAACCCCTGCCTCTTCCCCATGACAGGCAAAGCCAGCTCGACGCTGGCTTTGAGCGTTGAGCGTTGGCCTCCAAGCTGTTGGCTGAAAACCAGACCCTTGCGGTCTCCTCCAAGAAATCCAGAAGGGACTTTGGATGGTGTGTTCCCATTCTGTTTGTGTTTTGCTGGTTTCCCGCCCCACCCGGTCCTCTTTTCCGCTCCCTCTTTCCTTCTTTTCCTTCCCGCAGAAGAAAAACACCACACTTAGACCTCAAGACAAGGAGAGCAGAGAAGCTTCTGGATCCTCACCCCACTTCCCTGAGCAGTTGGGGAAACCATGGTTCATGTTAGAGCTGAGCCAGGGCCTGTGCCCCGAGGAGGGTCCGTCTGACCAGGGCAGGACCCCAGGGTGGACCTGTTTGTCCCCATCCTCTGAGTGATCTGGACTAAAGGATGAGGCAAAGGTCAGCGGAAGGCAGTGGCCAGGGGGACCCACCAATCACCCACCACAGCAGTGTGGTCAGTGGCCAGCCTGGATTCTCTAGAACAGTTCCAGTTTCAAATACCCCGGTGACCCCATAAACCATCCAAATGGCCTGGAAATTATACCATTTCAGTGTCCAAACTACAGTTTCAAGACTGCCCCCTAGGTCTGGAATGGGTACAAAAATCTCTCATCGCCCAAATGTCCCAGCTGGGTTTTAGAAACCGTGATCACTGCGGCTCGGGACTGATGGGGAAAGGGTGAGCTGGGTCCTCATGCTCTCTCCCCAATCCCTGACATCTGTGCTCTCCTCCCACTCAGCACTGCCTGCTGCCCATCCCCTCCCGCCTCCTGCTGGCCTCCCCTTGGAGGAAAGGAGGGATCTGGCAAGAGCACATGGAACCCAAGTATCTGAAGAGGATTGTAGGCTCTTCGCACCCTCACAAGAGGTGATGTCTTGGGACTAAGGGCATGTTCAGTCACTCAGTCGTATCCAACTCATTTTTGACCCCCCAGACTGTAAACTGCCAGGCTCCTCCATCCATGGGACTCTCCAGGCAAGAGTCTTGGAGTGGGTTGCCGTTTCCTCCTCCAGGGGATCTTCCAGACCCAGGGATCAAACCCTTGTCTCCTGCAGTGGCAGATGGATTCTTTACCGCTGAGCCACCTGGGAAGTCCCTTGAGACCAAAGGTTGACTCCTAATAAGGAATTAGGGGCTTAAGCAAGCTAATATGAGGGAAGGGAGAGAGGGAGACCCCTGGAGCCCCTTGAAGCTAAGTGGCTGCTACCTGTTCTGCTGTGGGCCAGCTTAAATCTCCCGCCTCTGAAGGGGATGGAGGAAACCGCAGCTGCCGTGGTCAAAGGAGAGAGCAGGTGTCAGGAAGGTCTGAGCATCCTTCACTGAGCGGCCACACTCACTTCTGGGTGCAGGACCATGAGGCAGGAATACATACCGAGATGGCCGGACCCGAGGACCACTGGCTGCTGGCTACAAGCCTAAAGGGGACTCCTATATATTTTGTTGCACTTCTACCCCAGGGAAAACATGAAACTTGTCCACCAGAAAGCTGCACAGTGGCTGATACCAACAGGAAGTACTCGGTCCCTTGGGGCGCTGAACTACCCACCGTGATGGTCTCTATGTCACCGCAGTCGCAGTCACCAGGGACATGAATCACGGCCAGCCTGAGACTGTGGAAGCAGAGTGTGCTGTAGCTCATCATAGGAGTCCCACCCAGGACGCTGTCTCCCTTGGTCAGGGGAGTCTTTCGGGGATCCACCTAAAAGGTTCTGCCCAGGGCTGGAGGTCTAGGTCTTGAGCAGTTCCCCCAGTCCCTCCCTCCCCATGCTCGCTTCTCTTCACTCCCTGATGACAACTGTCTCCCTTCTGCTCTGCCTCCCGCAGCCTCAGTGAGGCTCTGCCTGCTGCCTTCCCAGTTGCCTGCTTTCTTTCATTCTCTCCTCTCTTTGTTCTCTGTACGGCAGATGATAAGTCAACTTCAGCCCTAAAATCCATCCTCTGGTTAAAAAAAAGGATGCATGACCATCTTGGAAGAAAGTCTCCACAGAAGGCTGTCTCACCCTCTGTTTTTTCCCTCTGACTTGTCCTCCTATGGGCCGATGCTTTCACACTTAGAAATTAATTTCTTTGACTTTGTTAAAATACGGATATGTGGAGAAAGGGAACAGCTATTTGTGTTTCAGAGCAAATGTACTTATTCCACGAGGAAACTTTGATAGAGAAAGAAAGAATCTGAGAGTTCCTTTGACAGGGAGATGCAGAATTGGAAAATAAAGGAGCTGGGAACAGTTAAGAGAGGCCCCAGAGAAAGAGGGAACAACTGGATAACAGAGAGATGGAAGAGGCCCAAGGCGCACTGTTCCTGTTTCAGAGCTTTGCACTTGCCAAGCAAGTCTGAGCCAGGTCTCAGATCAACAAGGGGAAAGGGGAGGGGTGTGATGGCACCAGTTCAGCCTCAGCCACAAAGGCCTCCTTTAGGCCAGAGACTGTGTTCAGTTCAGCTCAGTTCAGTCGCTGAGTCATGTCCAACTCTTTGCAACCCCATGGACTGCAGGGCCTCCCTGTCCATCACCAACTCCGGGAGTTTACCCAAACCCATGTCCATTGAGTCAGTGATGCCATCCAACCATCTCATCCTCTGTCGTCCCCTTCTCCTCCCGCCTTCAATCTTTCCCAGCATCAGGGTCTTTTCCAATGAGTCAGTTCTTCACATCAGGTGGCCAAAGTATTGGAGTTTCAGCTTCAACATCAGTCCTTCCAATGAACACATAGGACTGATCTCCTTTAGGATGGACTGGTTGGATCTCCTTGCAGTCCAAGGGACTCTCAAGAGTCTTCTCTAACACCACAGTTCAAAAGCATCAATTCTTCGATGCTCAGCTTTCTTTATACGCCAACTCTCACATCCACATATGACTACTGGAAAAACCATAGTCTTGACTAGGTAGACCTTTGTTGGCAAAGTAATGTCTCTGCTTTTCAATATGCTGTCTAGATTGACTATGTAGGCACCAGTAACGCAAAGAACCAGCTCCTGCCTTCAAGGAGCTCACCAACTCATGGGAAGAAGCAGAAGGGCATCAACATTTGAGAGTGCTTCAGCTGAGTGATGTACACAGGGGAAGAGCCTGGGGAACGGGGAGGATCGGCTCATAGGCTATTAACAGACAAGTAAGAAGGAATCTAACAGCAGAGGGAAAGGAATACCTGGCAGAGGGAGCAGCCTAAGCAAAGTCTCATGAACATGACTTCCATGGTGTCCAGTGGCTAAGACTCACTCCCAATGCAGGGCACATGGTTTGAATCCCTGGTTGAGGAACAAAAATCCCACATGTTGTCAAAAAAGCAGAGTTCTGCGTGTTTGGAAAATAGAATCCTTAAGATGATGGGAGATGGGGCAGGAAAACTGCTTGGCCATCAGAGCGCCAAAGGGCATGCCCAGATGCGTAAGCTTTCTTAGAAAAGCAGTGAGAGGAGCTCTTGATGGGTTTTAAACAGGGGCCTGTAGGGGGTGGGAGGGAGGCTCAAGACGGAGGGGATATATGTACACATATAGCTGATTCACTTTGTCGTACAGTAGAAACTAACACAACTTTGTAAAGCAACTATACTCCAATAATAAAATAAAAATAATAAATAAATAAAATAAAAGCAGGGGCCTACAAGGGCAGTTTGTTTCTGGACGATCATCTGAAAGCAAGCAGATGATAGAGAAGGGAATGAGACCAGAGATAGAGGCCATTCAGGAGGTGCTGGTAATAGGGGGAGAGGAAGAACTGGCCCAAAGCAGGGGCAGAGGGCCTGGAGAAGATTGGAAGCAGCACCTGTGAGACCTGGGAGCGGCACAAGGCCAGAGGGATTGTAAGGAGATAACAAAACGATGCCTGGATTTCTGGTAGGGCCACTGGTGAATGGTTAACTATCCACAGAGAGAGGAACGCAGGGGAGTCATCCAGGGCGGAGGTCCGATAGTCTGGATGTAAGTATAGCCTCGCTAGGTCAACATTCTATTTGAAAATCCCTTCAATTATCCATAAAGTCCAGTTGCTTTGGTTGAATTAGATGAAGTTCCAGGACCTTGCTCACATGATCATTAAATCCCAGAATTGTACTCAGCATAGAGCTATAACTCATGGCATGAAAAACACAAGGAACCTGCCTCTCTATGGAATAGAAGAGTCATGTCCTCACCATGAGGCTGTCAGCCATGGGTAGGATGGCTGGCAGGTACCTCACATGCCATTTAAGTCAGAGATTCTCAACCAAGGCTGAGTGTTGTATCTACCGGGGGAGGTTGGAGATGATGGCTGAGTCCCACACGCAGAGGTTCTGACTTAACTCTGGAGCACAGCCTGGGGATGTGAATTATCAAAAGCTACTGGGAAACTCTAAAGTGCAGACACAGTTGAGAGTCTCTGATTTAGATTGTTCTCTCTCCTTCCCAGTGTATTTGAATTCCCCTTCCCTAGAAGCTCAAATGGTAAAGAAGCTGCCCGCAATGCGGGAGACCAAGGTTTGATCCCTGGGTCGGGAAGATCCTCTGGAGAAGGAAATGGCAACCCGCTCCAGTATTCTTGCTGGGAGAATTCCATGGACAGAGGAGCCTGGCGGACTACAGTCCATGGGGTCACAAAGAGTCAGACACGACTGAGCGACTAACACTTTCAAAGTTCAATGAGCCAGGTCATCGTGGGACCAATGGTGACTAGCAGAGGCTCAGACAGTGACATCCTTGGCCCGCCTCTGATAGTCCCTCTGGATCTCACAGTAAATGTTTATCCAGGCAGCCCCGGGTCCGGCAGCGGCTGCTGATTGCTGGGTACACTTGCTGGGATGGGGCAGAGGCTCTTCCAGACACTGGTTCCAGACAGCTTGGCTCTGAAACACAAACAAACAAAAAATAGTCCCTCTGCCTCTCAACCTGTTCTGCACTGGGGAGGTGCTGGGGTGGGGATCAGGGGAAGATTTCAAACCAGGGCAACATTTACTAGGCTTTTCCAACCTGTGCTAGAGTAGTTATTACTGCAAATAACCATTTGGGCGGCCACAAGTCTGTAATTTCAACCTCTGAAGCAGCATGTTCTCAGAGCCCTGGGTATCTCATTTCGGTGATGCAACGAGGAAGATCCAGGGACAGGACAAAAGGCAAGTCTCACCGCTCCCCCCAACCTCTCCCAGCTGCTGGCACCACGACCACCAGGTTATTCAAAATCGGGCTCCAAGATTTTACAAGGAGGATCCTTCAGAGTCCAGGCTGGAGCTTAATTCGTCTTTTTCTTGCCATATCTGCATTTGTTGTTGTTCAGTCACTAAGTCGTGTCCGACTCTTTGTGACCCCATGGACTGTAGCCCGCCAGGCTCCTCTGTCCATGGGATTATCCTGGCAAGAATATTGGAGTGGGTTGCCATTTCCTTCTCCAGGGGATCTTCCTGACCCAGGGAATTGAACTTATGTCTCCTGTATCTCCTGAGTTCTTTACCACTGAGCCATCAGGGAAGCCCCATTTCCACATACCTTCCCCTTTAAATGGTCCTAGATTCTCTGAGTATCTTCCCTGGAGCATCTCTGAAGCTCTAATCCCAGTGAACCTTGATCCATCAGAGGCAATGGAGACTGAGTCAGTTTATCCATGAGTCCACAGCGCAGCCTCCTTGCTCAGCAACCAGAGCAGAAAAGCCACACACGTCCAGAGTGGAGGCCACCAAACATAGCAGAGACCCCCTTCAGCCACTCGGTTCTTCCCTGACCCCTTGGGTATCAGTAGGGCATCCCCATGAGAGCCCAGAGGAAAGTAAAGGTACATAGTCTTAGTTTTGTGGGGAAGAAGGGTATATACCAGTCCCAGCCTTGGGGACACCTTAATCCAATCAGTGTTCATCAAGCGCAGGGCAGAGAAGGCTTAAGACATCAGATGAAAATCCGAACTCTGGGGGGCCCCTGGGTTGACCCCAAATTCCTAGAGCTGCAGCTTTCCTAGGACTGCTTTAATCCGCTGTGAAGGCACCTCTTTAGTGGGAGCCAGTTGTCCCCAGCCCACGAGTGACCCAGGACAGGGGCTTCTGCCAGGGTGACTCGCCCCAGGCTCCCGGCTGACCAGCTCCTGTGTCCCTTGCTGGTGTGTCATGTGGGTGACAGCTGGTCACCCTGAGATAAGGGTCTTCTTTTTTTTTAAGGCAAACTATTTGTTCATTTTCTCTGGCTGGGAAGCATGTGGGATCTTAGTTCCCCAACCAGGGATTGAACCCACACACCATGCATCAGAGTGTGGAGTTGTAAACACTGGATCACCAGGGAAGTCCTGAGACAAGTGTCCTCCAACCTGAGGATGAGGCACAAGGGTTTTCATCCTTCTCTTGGGGATCCCCCAGATGTGCAGTGGCTTCTGCAGGTGGCTGTGAAATTCTCAAAAACCAAAGTCATTTGAATTCATTTTCATCTTTTTAAAGCAATCAATGCAATATCAGAAAGTCCTCTGGGGGAGCCAAGGGGATGGAGAACCGTCACAAATTTGACAGATTCCTCCTTGTCTTAGTCGTCACATTTGATGGACAAATTCACATAATTCATTCATTTCAACGAACACCCAGCAGGCGCCCGGTTCTGTGGGTGACCCCCTCCCTGCAGGCAGGAATCCCGCAGGGCCCTGGCCCGGCAAGGTCTCAGTTGCGGTTTAGAAGGCAGGTGATCGTCAGAGTGTGTGAACAACAGTGTGTGTGAAAAATAGTGTGTGACGACTAACAGAGGGGCGGCCCGCACGGGGGGCTAACACTGCCGTAGGGTGTCAGGAAAATACATGGGGAGATTGGGAGCAATTCACCAGGACCTGAAAATGAGAAGTGTGGGGAAAGATGGTGGGCTCAGAGCTGCAGAGCCATGGGGAAAGGCGGCCCCTTCGAGAGTCGGCTTCCACAGGCTGGACCTCACCCCAGAGGCCCGGCTGAGGTCAACCATAGGATGCTGGTGCTGTGCCCGGTCCAAGAGCTTTCCTGGCCCTTTCCTAGTGAGATTTCTTCTTCACTGCACGCTGGGTGGATGAACATATGTCTGATAAGCAGCGCCACGGGTATGTGGCCTTCAAAGTCACAGACGTCATCCTCTTTGGAAGGCTAAAAATAACTCTCCCATCTGCTGCCTCCATCTCACCTGCCCAGGCAGAAGGCAGCCAGGTGGGCCGCATCAGAAGCAGGACTTGGCAGAGGAGGGAGGACTCTGGCAGCTCCCCAGTTTGATCAACTATCCACCGATTTCCAAGCGTATCAGGAGAGTCTTGTCACACGAAGATATGAGCCCAGAGGACCGTCCAAAGGAGAGGAGAAGAGAGTGGGTGCTTACCGAGTGTCCACTCTCCATCGGCCCAGGGTCAGCCGCTTCGTGGATGTTACCATCATCTCTGTTTAAAGAGGAACCCAGGCTGCCCATCCCACGACTGGAAGGTTTGAAGTCAACCCCATGCCCACCCCTGTGGGCACACACACCAGCCCCCACTCCAGCTTCCTGGTTCCCCGCTCTGCCCCCTCACCAGCACTATCTTGGCTGTTGGGTTTGGAAGGGCCTCATTCTGGGCTGCAAGCCCTCCTTTTCTCACAGCTGCTCCAGCAGGAGCTGTCAGCACTGGCCCACGCGGGAGTGGGTGTTTGCAAACGTTCGGAACGACCTTCCTTTAATGACAGTAGCATACGGATCCTTGAACAAGTAACACACGTCTGTATCCTTTTCCAAGAGATGCCCTCACTTGCCTGCATGAGACAAAGAGATATGGGATAGAAGATGCAGAGGTAAAAGAATCAGGTTTGGAAATTAACTCCTTGCACATTTAAAAAATGAAACTCACAGGAAATTCCCTGGTAGTCCAGTGGATAGGTCTCGGTGTTTTCACTGACATGGCTGGGGTTCAAGCCCTGGTTGAAGAACTAAGATCCTCGAGGCTCGGCCAAAAAATAAAACAAATAAAATAAAATGAGATGTAGCTGGGCATTTGTATTTCTTTTTAAAAAAGAAATTAACAAATTCCTAACCCCTTATCCCACACACAAATATCCTCACGGAACCCTAGAGTGTGGGGTCCCTCAAGAGAGGACATGATGTCCATTTACTTCAATGCCTTAAACTGTCCACTGGTCTATAACACACGGACCATCTCACCCATCAGGTCCTACACGGCACGCATTTCCCTTCTCACTTCTGCACCCGCCTCCAGCCAAGGCAATGGGAAGTTCTTCTGATTCTGGTTCTCCAGACTCCTACCCCACTCAGAAAGCTCTGCCTTTAGCCTATTTCTCTTGAACCTTCAGTCCCAGAGATGCTACTGTTCGTCTGCTTTTTAGAAATTATCACCCCCGAGTCATCTCTTTATGTTCAGTCTTCTTATCTCTCCAGTCTCCTAACTATGTCCTATTCAAGGACGTGAGCGTGAGCGTTCAGTCTGGTCTTTGACGTGAAATATGAAAGAAAGGTGAGCGAGACAAGTGCGTGTGTAACCACACGGAGGATGGAGGGCAGGATGGGAGAGGGGGTTGAAGCCAGCGAGTCTTGTGGGTGTGCTGAGGGGGTGGCAAGGGAGGCTGATCAGAGGCAAGAGCTGAAACTCTAGAGTTAGACTTCATTTTTCTCCTTACACTTCTGTTTGCTTTTCATTAAAATGGGTAAGTGATACCCAACAGGAAAAGTTAAAGGACTAACTATATGTGTAGAACTTTACTTCCATGACCTCACACTCTTAATCTTTTTTTTTTCTTTCCTTAACAGGTGAAGAAATTGGAGCTTCAGTTCAGTTCAGTTCAGTCGCTCAGTCATTTCCAACTCTTTGCAACCCTATGGACTGTAGCACTGGAAAAACCATAGCCTTGACTAGACGGACCTTTGTTGGCAAAGTAATGTCTCTGCTTTTTAATATGCTGTCTAGGTTGGTCATAACTTTCCTTCCAAGAAGTGTCTTTTAATTTCATGGCTGCAGTCACCATCTGCAGTGATTTTGGAGCCCCCAAAAATAAAGTCAGCCACTGTTTCCTCTGTTTCCCCATCTATTTGCCATGAAGTGATGGGACCAGATGCCATCATCTTAGTTTTCTGAATGTTGAGCTTTAAGCCAATTTTTTCACTCTCCTCTTTCACTTTCATCAAGAGGCTCTTTAGTTCCTCTTCACTTTCTGCCATAAGGGTGGTGTCATCTGCGTGTCTGAGGCTATTGATATTTCTCATGGCAATCTTGATTCCAGCTTGTGCTTCTTCCAGCCCAGCATTTCTCATGATGTACTCTGCTTATAAGTTAAATAAGCAGGGTGACAATATACAGCCTTGACGTCCTCCTTTTCCTATTTGGAACCAGTCTGTTGTTCCATGTCCAGTTCTAACTGTTGCTTCCTGACCTGCATATAGGTTTCTCAAGACGCAGGTCAGGTGGTCTGGTATTCCCATCTCCTTCAGAATTTTCCACAGTTTACTGTGATTAAAGATGATATAACTTGGAACTTCCTTGGTGGTCCAGTGGTTTAGAATCCATCTTCCAACAGACGGGATGCGGGTTTGATCCCTGGCCGGAGAACTAGGATCCCACATGCCGCAGGACAACAAAGTCTGCGTGCTGTGACTAGAGAAGCCTGGGAGGTGAAATGGAGACCCAGAAAGTGAAGCAATCTGCCCAGAGACTCGTAGATGGGAAACGGCAGAGCCGAGGTCCAAGCCCAGGCTGGTCTGCGTCTGCCACGCTTGCTTCTAGCCACTGCCGATGCTGCCCCCTCTGTACGTCTGATGTCCAATTGGCAGGAGCACCAGGGGCTTGCTTCAGAAACCACAGCTACTCAGGGAAGGAGTACACACCTCCCAGCCGCCATCCTCTCCAGGAGAGAGATCCTTGCTCCTCTCCCAACAATCTCTCCCCACTCCCCTTTATTCCTGAATAGGCAGGTTGGCCCACATCCTGCCAGATTAACTGTGACTCTATCATTGTCAGTGTTGCGATGCCCCAGAAAGGGCGGATGCAGTCTTCTTCAGAGGAAGGATCATTTATTCCCTTCAGATCTCTCTCCTCAGCTAGTGGGGCATTTAGTAAGTCCCTGATTAAAAACAGTCACCCCTGGTCTCTTGGTGGCAGGGGCCAGGGGGTGGGTAGGGGGCTTGGTTCCAGGATCCCTGAGGATACCAAAATCCAAGCATGCCCAGGTCCCTTATATAAAATGGCACAGTATTTGTGTATAGTCTATACACATCTTCCCTTACGCTTTAAATAGTCTCTAGATTACTTAGAAAACCTAATAAAATATAAATGCTATGTAAATAGTTGTAAATACAAAGTAAATACTATTGAAAATTCAAGTTTTGCTTTTTGGAGCTCTCTGGAATTTTTTTCTTCTTGCATATTTTCAATCTGCAGTTGGTTGAACCACGGATGGGAAGCCTACAGATAGGGAGGGCAACTGTACTTCATGTTTGATGTACAGCCAAGACAAGGACTGATGGAGGGTGGGAGTGACCACATTTCTCAGAGCTTCTGTGGTTCACTGTGAGATCCTGACCTCTTGAAATGTGTCACTGGCAGACAGGCCACTGAGCAGCCTCTGAGTCCCAGGTGCCATTTAATTCTGAAGTCTCAGGGGACCCCAGGAGACTGCAGCAGAAGGGGGAGCCACATATATCATCCTCATGACATTTGTGTTGATTTTAAGTATTTAGCTTTAATCACAAGTGTGCATGCATGTGTAGTCATGTGCAACGCTTTGCGACCCCACAGACTGTAGCCCACCAGGTTTTCTGTCCATAGGATTTTCCAGACAAGAATACTGGAGTGAGTTGCCATTTCCTTCTCCAGGGGATCTTCCTGACCCAGGAATCAAACCTGCATCTCTTGCATTGGTAAGTGGATTCTTTACCACTAGTGCCACCTGGGAAGCCCAAGTGGAGGTTTAACTTTTTTTAAAAAACCAATCTTTAGAAGTAATTTACATGAAAACATACGTCTATGCAAAATTCTGCATATGACTGTTCATGGCAGCATTATTGAAAATAGTCAAAAGTGGAAACAATCCAAATGTACCTCAAATGATGAACTGATACATGAAGTGTGGTATCTCCATATAATGGAATATTATTGGGGGGAAAAAAGGAATGAAGCACTGATACATACTACAACATGAATGAACCTTGAAAATTATGCTAATTCAAAGGAGCTGGGCACAAAAGACTACAAACTGTAGGATTCCATTTATATGAAATATTCAGAGAGAGAAAAAACAGAGTAGTAGTTGCCAGCAGCTAGGAGGAGATGCGGAAATCATAGCTATTGTGTGGGGGGTTTATCTGAGGGTGATGAAAAATGTTCTAAAATTGATCATGGTGACAACTGCACAACTCTAGGATATACTAAAAATCATTGAATTATACACTTCAAATGGGTGACTTTCTAGTGTATGAATTATACCCCAATAAAGCTATTCCAAATACAAAATAATTTACAATGAACGTAACTGTTTCTTACAATTGATATTGATTCCAATTATGCCAATCACTGAGATGTCGTCTACTTCATGGTTACTCTACTTCACCTGTTTACTCTCAAATCAGCTACTTTTCAAGGGCATTTGCTGATTTTATTTTCCTTTCAAGCCCACAAAAAAGGCACAAGGATTTTTTTTTCTAATCTGAGATCTTTTTATGATCAAAGTGATCCGTTTTTAAAAATTCATACCATACAGAAATAGCATAATAAACATCAAACATCTACTCATAACCCCTTCCCCAAAGACTGCCACTCTAATAGGTTGCTTGATAGCCTTCCTGAGCTTTAATGAATGTACAAACATAAATGTAATTTGCACGAACTTGATCATCCAAGTACACTGTTCTGAAACCAGCTTTTTTTCTTTGACAGCCTGTCATAGATGGCTTTCAACGACCAAACATTTTGATATACACCATCATTTTTAATACCTGCTTAATATTGTTGAATAGATAACCCCCAGTTATACTAGTCAGCTCCACGTTAATGGATATTTAAGCTGTTGTCATGTTTTTTCTATGCTAAATAAGCTACAAGACATTCACTGAGATATTAGGCTGGCCGAAAAGATCATTCAGGTGTTTTCCATAATATCTTACAGAAAAACCTGAACGGATTTTTTTGGCCAACCCAATACATTCCTAGAAATGGGAATGATCAGCCAAAGGAGTCACGTATTTTACAACTGGATGTCTATTCCTTGATCTCCTTCTAGAAAGGAGGCTAATTGGGACGATCCTGCATTAAAAAGTGTCTTTTAGACCTCAGCAACTGGAGCCAAGGGACTAGCAAGGGGCTCCATTTGGCTGTCCATCACTCCCCACCTGGAGTCAGAGATGAGGACATCACATCTTTTCACTTCTGGTGAATTTCCACAGGTGGAAACCAGCCAAATCCTTGAGTTATGGCCATTTTTTCCAGTTCTAAGATTCCAAGGATTTCCTCTCTCAATTTCTGGTAACCTCTTTGCTCACATAGTCCAAAGATTTCATGGTGATTTCCAAATTTAGACAAAATTCGTTATGTCTGAAAGTAATTGGAAGAAAGTTTAGGATCACAGACTGCACGAGATGTTAGTACCAACTAAGGATGAGTTCACAGAACTAGTTACAGCAAAAAGAATAACTCTTCAAGGTCCCAAAGAATCATTTGGTTTTTTGTGATCTTCTCCCCAAAAAACCTTATTTTCAGAACCAGGCATTTAGCTACAAGCCCTGATTGGCTTCCTAGCAAATTTTAAAACCTACATCCCTTAAATAAACCCTACTTCTCTCGAGTGAAATAGAAGTTGCTGCCCTTCCCTCAAACATGCTGTATTTTCCTACATTGTGTCTTTGCCATTAATAATAAAAAGCTGGCACCATTTCCATCTATTATATGCCAGGCACTCTTCTACATGCTTTGGGGGGGGGATATTTTAGGTAATTCAACGAGGCAGGTACTGTTTCTCCCCATATTCATGTAAGGAAAAATGAAGCTCAGAAAGGTTGAGTGACTTACCCAGAGTCACACAGCTGCTCAGGGTCAAGCAGATCACATCATCCTAATTCCAACACTTCTGCTCTCAATCTCCCCCTCTGCATTGCTTGACACCCTCCACTCTCTCTGGCTCCCAACAATCTAAATCCCTCAAGAGGCACCTCAAATTCCATCTCTTCTGACAGGTCCCCACCTTCAACCCCATGGAAGTTCTTTCATCATTCTGGATTCTTACTGTCTGAACTCCGAGGGGCTTATTGTCCTCAACACAGTTTCTTCAGCAGCTTTCAAGCACCAGACTGCCAGATGTCCAGCCCCAGCCCCAGGTCTCAAGGAGGTGCGGCCAGGGTTGTGTCTGCCACTAGACTGCAGCCCATCGGAGGCAGGTGTGACGGATACCTCCCTGTATCTCTGGGAACGGCAGCCGCCCAGGAGGCCCACAGCAGACATTTCTGGGTTCACTGGTGAGTTGGGTGGACGATGGCAGTGCGAAGGGATGGCTGCTTTTCTCCCCCTGCCCCCAAATCAGGGCCTCTGAGTCTCTGCCTGTTCCTGTGACCCACTGTTCTGTGCATTCACCCCTTCCTGTTCTGAGGTGTTTCTCCTCTCACTGGGGAGGCAGCTCTGGCCAGATAATTTATCTCCATGCCCTGTCTTCTGCAGAGGGCGACGTGCAGCCTGGCAGGTGCCTGATAACAAATCCATTAAACCTCCGTCTCTTCTCCCAGTATGAGCTCCTGGGCACTCCAGAGTGTTTATCTTCCCTACCCAGCAGCCAGGTGGATGACAAGGGTCTCCTTCCACGTACAGCAAGTAGGAAAGAGACTGTACTTTGAGCCCCAAGTCACCTGAATGACACCCAAAAGACAGAACAACAGGAATTGTACCCTGTATGGCATCCCCTTCCCTGAGGACCAGGGTTTGGCCTGAGATTACTAGAAAACCAAACCCTGATGTCCATCCCCTTTCTCCTTCCGATGGCTCCTCTGCCCTCACACACACACACACACACCCCTACACATACACAGACGGCCCCTCCTTCCCTGGACCCCCGACAAGAAAACTCAAAAGGGAACACAGGTGAGGGCAAAGCCAAGACTATGTCATCCAAGGGTCTGGGGTAAGTGGTACCTGCTCCCCGCGGTACAATTTGAGAGAATCAGGCAGAACTAACGCCTGGGCTTCCTGCCACCAGGACCTGAAAGTTATCCTTTAGGATTGTTGCCTGAGTTGGCCTCACAGTCTCCCTTTGGCTTCATGGCACGTGGAAGAATCCCCACATCTAGTTTTATGCTCTTCAGTCCTGAAGGGCTGATGCTAAAGCTGAAACTCCAATACTTTGGCCACATGATGTGAAGAACTAACTCATTAGAAAAGACCCTGATGCTAGGAAAGATTGAAGACAGGAGAAGCGGACAACAGAGGATGAGATGGTTGGACGGCAGCACTGACTCGATGGACATGAGTTTGAGTAAGCTCCAGGAGTTGGTGAAGGACAGGGAAGCCTGGCGTGCTGCAGTCCACGGGGTCTCAAAGAGTCGGACACAGCTGAGCAACTGAACTGAACCGGGGGCCATCTTGAGATTCCTAACAATTTTTAATGAGAGTGATCCTTTGTTTTCATTGTGGGCTGGGCCCCACAAATCATAAAAGCTGCTTCTATTGATCAGAAGGGAGCAAGATTCTTCAGAAAAGGATGAAGGATGGAACAGGGGGATGAAGGGGGAAGAGGGCAGGAGAGGGCTGAAGGGCTGTCCCTGAGAGCTGGGGGAGCTTCATGGGTTCCAATCAGACCCCAGAAGCTCAGGGAAGCTGAGGCTGGGCCACCCTGTGTCTTGCCCCTCCCCCATCAGCCTTTCCCAAGTCGCTGAAGCCGGCAGAGCACTGAGAGCTTCTGGGTCTCACCATGGCCCCAGGAAGATGTCAGAAAACACCCTCCCTCCTCGAAGGCAAACTAGTGCAGCCACTATGGAAAACAGTATGGAGGTTCCTTAAGAAACTAAAAAGAGAACTACCCTGTGATCCAGCAGCCCCACTGCTGGACATGTATCTGGAAAAGACAAAACCTCCAATTTGAAAAGATGTTCACCGCAGCCCTATTCACAATAGCTGAGACATGAAGCAACCCAAGTGGCCATCCAGAGATGACTGGATAAAGATGTGGTATATATCAATATATGCAATGGAATATTACTCCAGCCATAAAAAAAGAATGAAATGCTGCCATTTGCAGGAAACTGGATGGCCCTAGAGATAACCACACTAAGTCAGACAGAGAAAGACAAATGTCACACAACATCACTTCTGTGTGGAATCTTAAAAAATAATATACAAATATATGAAACAGAAACAGAATCACAGACATAGAAAACAAACTGATAGTTACCAAAGGGGAAGGTGGGGAGGGATCTATTAGAAGTATGGAGTTGGCAGGTACAAACCACTATACATAAAATAGATAAGCAACAAGGATTTACTGTATAGGGAACTATATTAAATATCTAATAATAACACATAGAGGAAAATAATCTGAAAAATATATACATATCTCTAATTGAATCACTTTGCTGTACATCTGAAACTAACACAATATTGTAAGGCAACTATACTTCAATTGTTAAAAAAAAGTGTCCCCCTGCCTCCCGGCCCTGGGTGTGCACAGGGAGTGTGATGGTGGCTCCTCCTATATTTACACTCTTCTGTCCATCCCCCAGGCCCGGGGCTCAGCCTCCAGCTCCAAGTCCTTCTACAGGCCCAGAGCCACGGCAAGGCTGACTCTGAGCAATCCGCTGCAGTTTGCCAGGTGCCTTCAGCCACGGCAAACTGGGACTGGGAGCCCCTGGCTCACTGGAGTTGAGCCCATGCCACAGAGAGCCTATTTAAGGCTCCCTGTGATCCAGAGCCTCGTTAGGGAGCAGAAAAGTCACGCCCAACCTCATCCCCAGCAGAAGCCCTGCCCCGTCCTCTGGGAAAATCAGCCCTTTATTAAAGCTGGGAGCTGGGCTCTGTGAGTGAGAGTGGGGACTTCTTTCAAGCAGGATCCAGGTCTTAGACTCCTGTGTATTCCAGGATCAAGCTCAGATCCCTGGTAGGAAAGAAGGAAAGATGCAGAAAGGGAAGGAGGGAAGGATGGATGGATGAGTTGGTCACCTAGGCCTGACTATTCAGAAGAGCACCTAGGAAACCCTCCTGTCTTCTAATCTCCAAAACAGCCTGTCAGATTCCACCAGTATTGTTGCATTTCGTAAGAACCTTCTGGCCTTGAGAAGCCCTACTAAAATTCAAATACTCCTGGAAATCAACTCTGTGAGCTTTCTTCCAGGGAGATAAAGGGTGGTGCTCGGAGTCTGGTGAAAGCAGAAAGAAGGCGGGGAGGAGGAGGGAACAGGGGCAGCAGTGACAAACACAACTGCCCCGGAGGGACACACCCGCGGCCACGGCGGGGAGAGGCCCTGTGAGCTCACTGCTGCCTATAGCGCAGATGGATCCAAGTGGTTCCTGGGCTGCGGTTTGCTGACTTCTACTTGTCCTAAGCTCCTTCGTGTCCCAGCTCCCTGAAGTCCAGGACCTGAATCCCTCTCCCCTCCTGAGCAACCCAAAAGCAGGGCCTCCCTTCACGGAGGGGAAGATCCAAAGCTACACTGTGGGTGGGAGCGCGGATGCTCCGGGAGCCCTGCCTCCCGGCCCCTCCGCCCAGCACCCCGCCAGCCTAGCTGAGCCCCCAGCCGAGGTGCTCGGAAACGGGGCCTCCCGCTTGGTCCCACCGCAGCAGGGGCAGCGGGAGGAGGACCTGGAGGGCCTGCTCCCAAACCCTCCCTGGAGACCCCATCTCGCTCCGCAGGCTGTGACCTCGTTAAGGGGGCCTGCTGGAAAGCGGATTAGGCATCCCAGTGAGTTCCCGTCATGTGGTTATTATTATCCGCAGTTTTCATCAGAATTCGGAACCGGTGCCCTCTGGCCAGCTGCAGCTGCCCCCGGATCAGCTGATCAGCGTCAGCCCCCTACTGCGCCACCCCCCTCCCCCCAGCCCTACCCACATTCCTTCCCCCTTTCAATCCATGTGGATTCATCAAGCACGTGGATTCATCAAGTACTCAGCCGGCAGTTACGCTATGCTAAGTCACTTCAGTCGTGTCCGACTCTGTGCGACCCCATAGACCGCAGCCCACCAGGCTCAGCCGTCCCTGGGATTCTCCAGGCAAGAACACCGGAGTGGGTTGCCATTTCCTTCTCCAATGCATGAAAGTGAAAAGTGAAAAGTGAAGTCGCTCAGTTGTGTCCAACTCTTAGCGACCCCATGGACTGCAGCCCACCAGGCTCCTCGGTCCATGGGATTTCCAGGCAAGAGTACTGGAGTGGGGTGCCATTGCCTTCTCCAAGCCGGCAGTTAGACCTGCCTAAAAGTGAAGTAGAGCCTCCCCACCAGAGAAGCCAGGATCAAGTGCTGGGGTGGTGGTGGTGGAGGGGGGGGGGGTGGCTTCCCAAGAGGGTGTGGCCAGAGCAGAATGGAGCAGTGGGTGCTGGAGTAGCCAGAAATAAAGGCAGCCAGAGACTTTCTGCCTAAGCACTGGCCTCTGCTCCCCTGTCTGGTCTCTGATAGCCTGGAAGGTTCCCTGTAACTGCCCCCTAAAGCAGCAAAAGGCATTCTCCTGTGAATTCTAGAAATCAAAGTGGTCTTCCCTGACCCCTGGCCTCCCCAGGAGCTCCCCGACAGGCCTGGGAAATGAGGATCACTTTTTTTTTTTAACAAAACAAGTGCTTGGGGAGTTATTTTTTTAATAAAACAAGTTAGTCCAACAATTCCAAGGTACAGACTTAGCCAGTTTTGAACTGATGGATGACAAGGGCCCAGAGGTCAGTCTTTCCACAGAGGAATGGTCTCCCTGATGCCCTCCTCGGTCACGGTGCAGATCCTGAGTGCGTCTCCAGGGCACACATCTCTCTCAGCAGCAGAAACACAGACGTCTAGCGGGAGCATCTCAGTTGCTCTTCACACCCGCTGCTTCGACCAATCAGAGGGCAGCCTCCAGGGTCCGGCACCCTTTCCCTCCCCCCTTCAACCTGGAACAGTCTCCTGGGGTGACCCGAAGCCTGGGGGCCAATTCAACCCCAGGCAGCCCCTTAGCTACTTCTCAATGCTCCCCCTGACTGGAGAAGCTCAGCTCAGGGCTGCACAGGGCGCTCTTCTCACACACAAGCACTGCCGTTCAGGTCGTGGTCCCCGGGGTCCCGTCTCACCCACGGTGTTCATTCATTGGCTCGGCCGGATGTCTGCTGAGCAATTACTACAGGCCGAGCACTGGTCAGGGTGGAGGACAGCAAACCCACTCATCCTCAGGCAGCTCCCCGCCTGCGGAACAGACAAGGAGCAGGGCTGGGTGGAGATGACCATCGTGTGGGAGGCACTGCAGGGAGTTAGTTCCACGGCCTTTGCCTTCAAGAAGCTTAGAGTCAGGTGGCCAGGCTGACTCAGTGTCATAAGGCTGGAAGGGGGGTCAGAGGGAGGCAAGAGCGAGCAGCTAAGAAGGGACATCCAAGAAGTGCTTAAGATAGGGGGATGAGACACAAGGCAGAGGCGTGGCAGACCCACAACAGGGATGGATCTGGGAGCTGGAGCTCAGGCGGGAGAGCAGAGGCCCTCCACTCTAGGCAGAGCCCTGGAACAACCAGGTTTATGCTCTTTTTTAATTTTTTTAAGATTTTTTTAATTTTTTTGATGTGGACCACTTTCAAAGTCTTTTTTGAACTTGTTACATGTAATATTGCCTCTGTTTTAGGTTTTGGGTTTTTTTGGCCCTGAGGCATGTGGGATCTTAGTTGCCTGACCCGGGATCAAACCCGCATCCCCTGCAGTGGAAGGCCAAGTCTTAACCATTGGACCCCCAGGAAGTCCCCCCAGGTTTACATTTTAGAAAGTAACTGGCCAGAGCTGGGAGGACACTACCCTGGGGGAGTCTACCTTTGTTTAGTGAGCGATGCCTGACAACTGAATTCAAGCAGCAGAGGTGAGGCAGGGCAAAGGGGCAAAGTGAATGGATTTAAGGAGGGTGAGTGGACAGGATGTGGTGACTAATGGATGCAGGCTGTGGGCCAGAAGGAAAACGACACCTGGCTTCTGGCTTGATCGGCCAGGAGGACAGCTGAGCAACTAAAGAAGGCAGGGAACATGGACAAGGGGCAGGATGCTGCGAATGATAAAGGGTTCAGTTTCGAACTTGTTGACACTGAGGCGTCTGTGGGACAAATAAGAGATGCTGGAAAGCTGGCAGATGGTGTAATGGATTTGGAAGACATGGCAAACTGAAGGCATACAAGGACCTGAGATCATCCAGTTTGTAAATGATAGCAAAGTTAAACCCTGAGGAACACCATCAAGTAATCCAAAGGAAAAGGAGAGGAACCGGGAAAAGTTGAACAGGATGATCAGAAATAGAAGAAAAATCAGGGGAGAAGGAGAGGAAGTGCATTTTCCACACGTAACCAGAAAAGTCAATTCAAACTGATCTAAGTAATAAAAATTATTTAAAGGTGCATGTAATTGGAAATCCAGGGCCAATACTGGCTTCAGGTTCAGCTTGATCCAGCTGCTCAACAACAACATCAAGGATTCAGTTTCTTTGTGTCTCTTGGTTTTGCCTTAGGTAAGATGAGCTTTCTTCTAATGCCAGTTGCCAAAATGCAGATTTCTTATCATCCCCTCAAAGTCAGGGGAAAGAAACCCAAACAGCAAGATATCTCCCAGAGAATCAAGGAACTTTTTTACCTGGAAAACTGCCAAAATTTTTCCCCAAGCTCATTGGCTTGAATTTGGTCATATCCCCACCCCTGAACCAATTTCTGTGGTTCTGACTAGCTTATACCCAAAAAGCACTTGCCCCAGGCTTAGAGCATAAGACAGACTTGGTTTTCCACAAAGCAGTTAGAGGAGTAGATTCTTTAATTTTTTTTTCTTTAAATTCTTTAAAATTTTAATTTAGTAAAATTAGTAATTTTTTAGTTTTAATTTACTAAATTAAAAAATTTAGTAATTTAAAAAAAATTACTAAAAAATAGAAAGAATGCATGTTATGGGTAAGCATCACAGATGAGATCCTTTCAAGGAGGAAGTAATCAACAGCATCAGAAACAAAGAGATGGGGACTTCCCTGGCAGTCCAGTGGTTAAGACACCACATTTCCACTGCAGGAGCTATGGATTCGATCCTTGGTCAGGGAACTAAGATCCTGCATGTGTGTGATATAGCCAGAAGATAGAAGGAGAAGAAAAACAGAACAAAAAACAGATTAAGAGTCATCTTTTTGTATGAGCTGGAATGGAAATAGCTGTGAGGGTAGGAGTCCATCTAGAAGTTTCCCTAGAAATTGTGGTCCCCAAAGGGAGTCAAGCCTAGGCACTGGACACTATGTGTGAGCACGAGCGCACGTGTGTTGGGTGTGTGGGTGTACAGCGGAGGGCACGGCCACAGTGGACCTTTGGGAAACTCACTCTGGCCTGAGGGAGGGGATACAGTGAAGGAGCAAGGAGCCGGCTCCAAGAGCAGGGGAGGCTCTCTTAGGTACCTGGGAATGATCAGCCAGGTGGTGGTGACCGGGGATGGAGAAAAAGAATGAGTGATGTTAAAGGACTGGGGAGTGTTTGGAAGTGAAGGGTGAGGAGGGGTGGTACTCTGGGTGTGAGGACAGGGCTGGACAGCCCCCGCCGGCCACCATCGAGGATGAAGGCCCTGCCAGAACTCTCCTCCCCTCCCCAGCCGGTCCATCCACCGCTGAGATGCCAGTGAGGTCACACGTGCTGCCACGGTCAGGATGACTAACTAGTCACTGCGGAAAGGAAATCGCGTATACACATGTGGGAAACGCTCCAGGCTCCAGCTGGCCCCACAGGTGGGGGCGGGAGGGCGAGCTCCAAGAGGAAGGGACCAAAGGGAAGAGATGCTCCCCCATCAAATTTTTTTACAAAAGTGCAAGTGGAAGAGGATTTTGCCCCAAGGAGCAGCTAAAGCAGAAGAACAGGATCTTCAGTCTCCATTTTGGAGGCAGCTCCCTCAGTGGCTGGTAATTTTTCTTCTGGAAGGTGAAGTGTTTGCAGCTCTTGTTCCAAGAACTTGGACCCCACGTCCTTTTTTTTTTTTTTTTGCAGACTTTGGCTTTGGTCAAATGGGAGATGCTGGAAATCTTTCTGCAGGAGACCGGACCAAGTTGCACTCTTGGCCACACTTCCTTGGGCTGGGCTCCAGTTGCGGGGGGAAGAGGAGAGGGCTGGCGGGGGTGGCGCTGACGGAGCGGAGAACACACAGGGGGATGACAAAGCAGGGATGGACAGCTCTTCCCAACAGCCCTGGGAAGGAAAGACAGGAAGGAGAGTCCTGGCAAAACAGCTAATCCTCCGTCTCTGCTTCCTCGCTCAGCATCCGCAGGCCTGGACTTCTCACCCTCTCACTCCAGGTGAGAAGGAGGCGGAGGAGCTGTGGATGCAGCATGTTTCCAAGACCCCTGCTTTGCCAAAACCAAGGCCACCAATCTGGAAAACACGAGGCCTTGGCTCACCGCAGCCACACCTGCCTCCGCCCTCGCAAGTGAGGCGACCCGGGCTTGTGTCTCCAGGATGTGGTTCACATCCGACCCGGACGACGACGAAGGGAGGAGGACCGGGAGCTGCAGCTGGCTGGTGGACGCCTGGCCTCGATGCTCTGGCCTTCTTGTCTGCCCCCAGAGCAGCGGCAGAATCTGGGAAGGAGTCAGACGCGAGGTCCGTGACTATTTTCAGAAGATGCTCAAGGAAATCTCTTCTTCAACCTAAAAACCTCGCCACCCAATCACCAGGAAGGCCACAAGGTCAAAAGCGGCCTTTTGGCTCCTACTCCGCCCCCTTCTTCCCTCTCACTGAGCACCGAGAATAACTTCCTGCTGGGGATGAGGTGGGTAAAAAAAGATTTAATTACAGTTTCCGTTTCGGACCTATGCTCCCCCACCCCGGGGCAGCCATGTTGCCCTGCCTGGCTGCGGTGTCAGTGAAAGGGCACCGGCCTGGGCCGCCACCACAGGCCAAGACGTCACCCAGCAAGAGCCCGGGAGGTGGAGGGCCAGCTATCTCCTCGGCCAAGCTCACGCGTTCTCACAGCAACCCCTGAGCAATCTCTGGTAATGCCTAAACATTTGGCCTTGGGGTATCTTCTCCAGATGCCTAAGGCATGATCAGTTCAGTTCAGTCGCTCAGTCATGTCCAACTCCTTGCAACCCCATGGACTGCAGGACGCCAGACCCCCTGTCCATCACCAACTCCCAGAGTCTACCCAAACTCATGTCCATTGAGTCGGTGATGCCATCCAACCATCTCATCCTCTGTTGTCCCCTTCTCCTCCTGCCCCCAATCCCTCCCAGCATCAGAGTCTTTTCCAATGAGTCAGCTCTTCCCATCAGGTGGCCAAAGTATTGGAGTTTCAGCTTCAACATCCGTCCTTCCAATGAACACTCAGGACTGATCTCCTTTAGGATGGACTGGTTGAATCTCCTTGCAGTCCAAGGGACTCTCAAGAGTCTTCTCCAGCACCACAGTTCAAAAGCATCAATTCTTCGGTGCTCAGCTTTCTTTATAGTCTAACTCTCACAGCCATACATGACTACCGGAAAAACCATAGCCTTGACTAGACGGACCTTTGTTGCAAAGTAATGTCTCTACTTTTGAATATGCTATCTAGGTTGGTCATGACTTTCCTTCCAAGGAGTAAGCGGATGGAAGGATTCTAAGTCTTTGAAAGGGAGGGTGATTTTCCTCTGGGTATCTCTAGGCCAGCACTGTCTTCTCCCCCAGTTTCTTAATCTCACCCTCTCCCCCCGCCATCCTTCCCCTCACCCCATCACATCCTTGCCGCTCTGTGGCTGGCCACCAGGACTGCTTCACGCCAAGGCTTTTTCACATGCGACTCTCATCAGCATCGGATGAGGCCCCACATTGCGTGGCCTGCCCTTCATTGTTGGCAAGCCCAGGGCACACACACCTCCCTGGATCCTCCACCACTCCCACCCACCCACCCCTCACCTCCAGCTTCCAGTGGGAGATGTTTAAAAATCCAATATTCACAAAGCAAACATTTTGCAAGTCCTTCTCTGCCCTCATCCAGCCCTTAGCTGTCCTGTTAAACAAGCAGGTGAGGTGGGCCCTTCTCCCCACAAAGTCCCCTAACCTCCTCAGAGATGCCTTCTAATCTGGTCATCAGATATTTCTGAAAATGAAGACTGGCCCGGATGGGGCATCAATGGAGCTGTGGTAAAGAATGTTTTTCTGGTTTGGGACTTCACCCGCTGGGTTTCCGTTAACTGTCTTTGTTGTCCAAGAATGCAAGTTAGGAATCCCTCCAGAAGGTGGGAGGGGTGATTAAAATGAAGAAGAGAATAAAAGCTTTTAAACATGGTCCCTCGGTGCCAAGAACAGCTCCCAAGGCTTACAAGTACTAGCAGGCCCATCAAAGGGAAGCCAGGCCAATAGCTCTTATTTGTTGACTCGGTGAAACACTACGTCTCAGGGTTACTGCCATTGAAAACATCTCTTCTATCTGGGATCTTTTCTACACCAAATGCACAATTGCTTCATTCATCTCCTCGGAGGAATCTGTCACCAAATCTATAAACTGCCTCTGCCAGCAGGCAGGGCAGGACACCCACCTGCCCGGCCTCTGCCCACTGGGATGAGATAAGGATGTGGTTCCTGGGTTAATAAAGCCCAGATTCTCTCCCACCCTGTGGGAGGCACTCTCCTCCTTTCCCCAAACTAGCCCCAGCCCCCCTCACTCTCATAAAGAACCAAGGCAAAGGGAGAGGGTTGGAGGCAGGAAAGTGGTCTCCATCAATGTTCGGGGAGCTTCATGTAAACATACGATGTATTCCTCCCCACCCCAGAAAAGAAATCTAACCTCACAGTGTGCCTTCAATGTGCCAGACATAAGCTGTGTCACACGTTTGCTCTTTACCATAACCCAGAGAGGCGGGTCTTTCATGGAGGGAAAAGTTGCCCAAGAACCCAGTGGCAAGAGTAGGACTCGAGAGCAAGTCCCACCAGCCGATGGTAAGAATGTGGGCAAACCATGGAGAATCTGAGCTTTGTATCACCTGCCTCTTTACTGAAGGTAGTAATGGTACCTCCCCACTCCAGCTCCCAGCTCTGACTTCCTCAAGCGAGATGGGATCTCCTTCATCTCCTTCATGGTCCAGGTACCATGATCACCCTCCTTGGATGTTTGACTGGAATGAAGCGGTACCCACATCACATGCCATGGGGAGCAAGGAGAGACTCACCCATGGTCCAGAGAAGGGTATCAGTAGGAGCCGGGGGCTGGAGGGGGAGTGCCAGGCATCACGGGGCAGACCAAGGGGCGGGAAGGTTAAGCACATGCCCTCTTCTGGGAGTGGGAAGCACTCAAGGGTACCCTCCCCCCACCCCCAAGGCTCATCAGTTATATCAGTCAAATCTGCAGAAGTCTTACAGGGAGAGCCAAGTGACCCCATCACAAGAGGTGAGAGTGGAACCGACATCCAAAGCACCCTCCGTCTGATGGGACAGTGGGGTGGGCACAGGGGTGACACCTGCCTGGTGCCACCTTGAAGAGACCCAGCAGTTCCTCAAAGAAGGGCGGCCCCTGCCGCCTGGGTGGGACTCATCCATGAGTAAAAAGGGCAGGTTTTAGTCCGAGGGAGGGGGTTCCCCACAGAACCACCTCAGTCTAGACCCACCTCAGTCTAGACCCACCTCAGCCCTAGCAGAGGGGCATCTGCGGAGGCACAGACATTGCCCTCACCTCCTCCTCTGCTCCCTGAGTGAAAGACCGAGTCCCCAGGGCACTCCTCTGTACATTTCAGGGCACCACCTGCATTCTGCGTTTTGCTGAAGGCCCTGCTGTTCTGTCTTTTCTTTGTGGAGCCCAGGGCGGGGCCCTTATGCCCGCCCCCCGGGTCCCCTCAGCGGCTCCAACGGGCCCCGCCACGGATCCCCACCACCCCGCCAACCCCGGTGGAGATGAGGGTGGGTTCAGGTGAGGCGGGGGTTGGGGGCAGAGGAAGGTGAGAACGGCCCGGTTCACCCATGCTCCCTAGTCTTGCCCACCCACCGTCCACCCCAGGCCCCGAGATGGCCCACCGGGGTGCCAGGCGCATTTCAGCGGGGGTGAGGAGTGCTGCCCCTGCTCTCTGGCCCCCGGGCCCCCGGGCCCCCGGGTGTGAGCCCAGCGCCGCCTCCCAGCCCGGCAGGAAGCGCTCCAGCGGCTTCACCGCGTCTGCATCACGGCCGTAATTGAGCCTCGCCCTCCGGGGTGATGTGTGTGTCAAAAATACGCCGAGGCTGTAAATCAGGCGGTAGGAAGCTCCGTCTCCTGTTTGCCTGCTCAACCAGAGGGGGACGAAATGTCCTGTCACGGGCTCCCCGAGTCTGCGAAACCGCGTGTGATTTCAGGAGATTTGTAACCTGCATTAACACCGGCCTGCGCCTGGGGAGCCGGGCTCCCGGCGCCCTGCGCGCCCCCAGCCCTCCTCCGCAGCTGGGGCCGAGCCGGCTGGGGACCCGGGGACCAGGTGCCGGACCAGCCCTGGTGTTCAGCAGCAGCTGCTCCGGCTCCTCCCCAGGAGGATCTGGGGGGAATTTTCCATTGCCCAGTTCCATGGAGCTTTCACCTGCCCCGACTGGTCACAGGGAGGAGAGCGGGGGAAAGTTGCGGGGGGGAGCCGCACGGAGACCCCCCCAACCCGCATCCTACAGGCATCTGTGGGGGGTGGCAGGCGGGCGAGTCCCGAGAGTGGATTTTGTTTGTTTTCTCTGGCCCTGGAATGCCGAGGTGTGTGGAGGTGGCTTGTGGGTGGGAACCCGGCATCCTTTTTGTGGGGTAAGAAAGGACAGGATCCAGGCCCAGGTTTCAGAGAGCGAGCACAAAAGCCAGCGAGAGGCCTGAGCCGCCCAGCGTGGGTGAAGGCTGCCTGCGCCTCTCGCTGTGGCCTCCCTGCCTCCCTCCCGCTGCTCCTCCCCCTCCCGGAACCCGCCCCCACCCTCAGCCCTGAGCCGCTGATGCCCTCGGGGTTCTGTTTTCATTCCAGGCTGTGGATCCGGTCGTGGGAAGCAGGTAGGAAACCATGATTCTGGAGGTTAAATGAAGAATTATATTTAGTGCTCACAGAAAGCCAAATATTGGGTTAGCAGCCAGGAATGGAGAGGGGGAAAAAAAAACCCAAAGCAAACAGCAGAGGAAAGAAATTCCTACCAAACAAGGTTCCTATTCATTCTCCCAGTCCCAGGTGCAGAGGCGAGACCTGGCCCAGTGGAAGGGGTCTGCCTGTCGTGTGTTCATGGCTACAGAGAAGCTGTGGACCCCAGACTTCTGTGCCACCCCAAACTCTGATCCCTCACTGCCTGTCCCCATGGGACCAAGGGACTCTCAGGCCTGCCCACAAAGGTGGTCAGCAGCTTGGCTGGCAGTGGTACCCCAGGCTTACTACATCAGGAGGTAGGGATGGAGTGGGGAAGGGGAGAGCAAAGTGAAACGCCCCTGCCTTGACTTTGAATGAGTGATTCAACCTCCCTGATCCTCACCTATGGAATGCAGAGTTGCATAGTGATTTCACAGGGCATCACTGACTCATCGGACAAGAGTGTGAGCAGACTCTAGGAGGTGGTGAAGGACAGGGAAGCCTGACATGCTGCAGTCCACGGGGCTGCAGAGGCAGACACAACTGAGCGACTGAACAACATCCTATTATTCTGTTCTGCCTAAAATAAATCATAAAAGTAAGAGTGTGAACAAGACCACCACAGCAGCACCCATCTGCTTCCATCAGAGCTTAGGGTGAGGCCCAGACGTGGCAAGCTGCGTTTTAGCTGGTTCCCCATGACTTCTAGGATCTGAGCTGACTCCGCTGGACTCCAGTGATGTTTCTGGAACCTGCTCTGACTGCTGCAAAATCAGACAACAGCCTGGGCTGGGCCGGGGTGGGGGAAGGACTGGAGGTTCAGGAAGAAATTGTGAGTAGGTGGGAGAGAGAACGGACAGAGGAGGAACCATCACAGACCCCGCCCCCGCCACCACCTTTAGCCAGCATCTTCTGTGGGACCACGGAGATGGCCATTTGTTTTCCTAACTCCAAGGCTCATTTCTGTCCAGCCACTGGATTGTTTAATTACCTTCTCCCTCTGTGGATTTCTCCCATAGGGGAGATCTATGGTAGGAGGCTGGATCCCAAGTGAGAAAGGACCTTTAAAAGCAAAATTGCTAGCTAGTAAGGACAAAATTCTGACCAATCCTGAAAGGAGAGACAGCTCTCCTAGGTCTGTCTGTCTCTGTGTGTCTTTATTTGTTTCTCAGACACTTGAGTCTGTCTGCCTCCCACACTCTAGTGTTCTCTAATGGGCCCAAGCTTCAGGCAGAATTTGGGCACCCGCACACCCTGTGGGTAGGAAGTGCCAGCCTGAGGACTAGCCTTTCCTGTATGTTGATGATGATGAATGCGCCCTCCAAGGAGCCCAGCCTAAGGGCACACTTGTTTACTAGCTCATCCCCGGCGCATCCACAATTCCCCAGGTTCCAGCCCGCATCAGCCAGCACTCAGAAACAGGCATCGGTCAGGTGAGTCAGACCAGAACCCGGGGAGAGGGCACCCAGAGCCCACGGACAGAATTGTAAGATAAAATGAATTCTCACAAACCTGCCCCTTCCTTTGCATGCCTTAAGCTCAGCAAATAACACCGCCTTCCACGAGTTTTCTAGAAACTAAAAATCATCCTTGACGTCCATCCAATCCACCACCTCCTATTTATCTCCCAAGTTTATCTCTATAGTCTCACCACCCCCACTGCCACTGCCCTCGTGGGCCCTTGGACGATGGTATCGGGAGGATGAAGGGACAAAATAGCATCTGCATGTGGTGAGAAGCAGTGGAAAGAGCGCTAAAGCCTTATTGTCCATGGAGGGAAGTCTATCAATAGTACACAAAGCTGAAAAATAAAGAGGTAGAAATATAAGCATATTATTTGGTGTTTACAAAGGTAAACACCCAAAGAAGCAGTTAAAGGAGTTGAGGGACTTCCCTGGTAGTCCAGTGGCTAAAACTCCGCACTCTCAATGCAGGGAGCCTGGGTTCGATCCCAGGTTGGGGAACTAGATCCCGCGTGCTGCAACTAAGACCTGGTGCAGCCAAATAAATAAAAATAAATATACAAAAATAAAACGACTGAGTAGGAATAGATGATCAGATAAATACAAATAGCATAAGACAAATAGAAAAGACAGATAAAGACAAATAGAATAAAGAGCCCAGAACATCAGTAGGGAAAGAATTATTTGGTTAATGGTACTAGGGCACCAGAGCCGTGTCCAACTCTGTGCGACCCCATAGACAGCAGCCCACCAGGCTCCCCCGTCCCTGGGATTCTCCAGGCAAGAACACTGGCGTGGGTTGCCATTTCCTTCTCCAGTGCGTGAAAGTGAAAAGTGAAAGTGAAGACACTCAGTCGTGTCCGACTCTTAGGGACCCCATGAACTGCAGCCCTGGAAAAAAAATTAAATGGCTACTTCACACCATATAGAACATATAAATTCCAGGTGTTCAAAAGACATAAATTTAAAAAAGAAAAATTTTACAGTTTCAGAAGAAAATATGAGGAAAAAAGAAAATAGGATACCTTTGTGATCTCAGTGTTGAAAAAGAGTACTTAAATAGAATACAAAAGCCTGATCCATAAATGAAATTATTCATAAATTTACTGTAAGAAAATGTAATGAAGAGAAAACTAAAAGTTTTAAGACAAGAACTAGGAAAAGATACGTGAAGCATGCACAACAAGAGTTGAAGGACTTCCCTGGTGGTTCAGAGGGTAAGATTCCACACTCCCAATGCAGGGGGCCCGGGTTTGATCCCTGGTCAGGGAACTAGATTCCATATGCTGTAACTAAGTGTTCAGATGTCACAGCTGAAGATTTCATATGCTGTGATTAAAGATCCCACATGCCTCATCTAAAAGATCCTGCGTGGGCCTGGCCCAGCCAAATAAATACATGCATATTTTTAAAAAGAGTTTAATAAACTAATACAACATTGTAAATCAACTATATCTCAATTAAAAGTAGTTTAATGTAAGTATTTCATCCATATTTGATAAGGATCTCTTAAAGACAGTTTAAGAGAGGTTCCAGTTCCAGTGGATGGAGTAAGCATGCCCCATCCTCCTCCCCCATTAAATACAACTATAAATCCCACACAGACTGTATGGAGCAGGTAACTCTCCAAGGACCCTGAAAAGTAAGTGGTAATAAGTTGATGGGGCTTCCCTGATAGCTCAGCTGGTAAAGAATCTGCCTGCAATGCAGGAGACCCCGGTTTGATTCCTGAGTCAGGAAGATCCCATGGAGAAGGGAACAGCTACCTACTCCAGTACTCTGGCCTGGAGAATCCCATGGACAGAGGAGCCTGGTGGGCCTACAGTCCATGGGGTTGCAAAGAGTCGGATACAACTGAGTGCACGCGCACACACCCACACACACAATGGGCTAATGGGGGAAGGATGCCAGAATTCAGAATTTTACCCAACCGGGGTTGAGGTTGTCAGTTTTTCCCCTTCAATATCACCTGACCCAAAGGAAGCTCGAAACCCAGAAATACATAAAGATGAGCACAGAAGCAGCTCCCAGAGAAATCTCCTTTTTCTGGTCTGTGGGAGGGAAAATGGGAAGGGACATGACTTAGGGTCAGAACGGGTTCCCTGTTTTTGTTGGTTTTTTTTCCTCTTTTTTTGCTGTTCTCACTCCAGTCACCAGGCAGTACTGAAGTGGAAGCATGATACCTGTAGGTGCCAAAGCCTGGAGGGACACAGAGAAGCAGAGGTCTCCAGACTGGGCGGGGTTGGGGGGACATATTTCCTGTTTATTACTCTTTGATTTGAATGACTGGCGGTCTCTCATCAGATACCATGGAAGCTAAAAGGAGGAGGAATGACATTTATAAAATGCTAAAAGAAAAAATAAATTGAACCAAGAATTCTATACACAATTCAATGCAATCCTTATCAAAGTTCCAATTGTGTTTTTGTCAGACATAGACAAGCCAATCCTAAAATGTATACAGAATTGCAAGGGACTTTTAACAGTCAAATCAATTTTTTTAAAGAGGAATAAAGTTAGAGAACTCATACTTCCCAATTTCAAAACTTACTACAAAGCCGCAGTAATCAAAACAGTATAGCACTTGACAGATGAATGGCTAAAGATGTGATGTATATATACACACAAACAATGATACACAGTGGAATATTACTCAGCCATAGAAAACAATGAAATAATGCCACTTGCACCAACATGGATGAACCTAGAAAGTATCATACTAAGTGAAGTAAGTCAGAAAAGAAGACAAATATCATATCATTTATATGTGGAATCTAAAAAAATGATACAAATGAACTTATTTACAAAACAGAAACAAATTCACAGACATAGAGAACAAACCAATGGTTACCAAAGTGAAAGGGGGGTTAGGGATAAATTATGAATTTGAAATTAACAGATACACACCACAATATATAAAATAGATAAACAACAATGATCTGCTATTAAATATATGGCACAGAGAGTTATATTCAGTATCTTATAATAACCATAATGGAAAACAAACTGAGAAAGTATATATATATATATATTCTTTCTTATATATTCTATATCAAAGACCCAACTGTAAGAGCTAAAACAACAAATCTCTTAGAATAAAATATAGATGTAGATCTCTGTGATCTTAAATTTGATAAGGAAGTCTTAGATATGTACAAAAGGCATAAGCAGCAAAATAAAAATAGATAAATTAAACTATCAAAAGTTTAAACTTTTGTAAATCAAAGAAATGAAAAGACAACCTACAGAATGGGAGAAAATATTTATATGTCATATATCTAGTATCTTTGATATATAAAGAACTCTTACAACTCAACAACAGAAAGACAAGTCAATTAAAAAATGGGCAAAAGACTTGAACAGATAATGACCTAAAGAAAATATACAAATGACCAATAGCACATGAAAAGATGCCCAACATCATTCATTATTGCTGCTGCTGCTGCTAAGTCACTTGGTGCTTGTGTCCGACTCTGTGCGACTCCATAGACGGCAGCCCACCAGGCTCCCCCGTCCGTGGAGTTCTCCAGGCAAGAATCCTGGAGTGGGTTGCTATTTCCTTCTCCGATGCATGAAAGTGAAAAGTGAAAGTGAAGTTGCTCAGTCGAGTCCAACTCTTAGCGACCCCATGAACTGCAGCCCACCAGGCTCCTCCGTCCATGGGATTTTCCAGGCAACAGTACTGGAGTGGGGTGCTATTGCCTTCTCCGTCATTCATTATTAGGAAAATGCAAATAAAAAAACTGAGATACCACTTCACACCCATTAGGTTGGCTATAAAAAAATAAACAGGAAATAACATGTAAGAGTAAGGATGTGGGAAAGTTGGAACCCTGATACGTTGCTGGTGGGAACACATAATGGTGCAGCCACTGTGGGGAACAGTTTGGCAGCTTCTCAAAGGTTAAACAGAGAATTACTATATGACCCAGCAATTCTACTCCTAGGTCTATATCCGAGAGAATTGAAAACAGGTGTTCACACAAAAACTGGTACACAATTGTTCATAGCAGTATTTATTCATAGTAGCTAAGAACTGAAAACCACCCAAATGTCTGTCAACTGGTGAATGGAAAAGCAAACTGAGATATATCCATACAATGGAACATTATTTAATCACAGTAAAGAATGAAGTATCGATACATGCTGCAATGTGGATAAACCTTGAAAACGTGTCATGGGAAGGGAGCCAAATAGAAAGATCATGTATTATATGATTCCATTTATATAATGTGTCCAGAATAGGTAAATCCACAGAGACAGAAGTAGGTTAGTGGGAATGGGGGGAGGAGACTAGGGAGTAACTGCTTAATGAGAAGAGTTTTTTGGGGAAGGAGGGGGTAATAAAAGTGTTTTAGAGGTAGATACTGCCAATGGTTGAGCAACATTACGAAGGTACTAAAAGCCACTGAACTGTGCAGTTCAAAATGGTTACAATGGTGGATTATATATCACAAATTTTACCTCCATTTTTTAAAAAGCATTCTAAATCCAGTGAAAATATTTTTCAAGAATGAAAGTGAAGTAAAGACATTCTCAAATAAAACTAAGAGAATTTGTCTGCAGCAGACTCATTCTAAAATAAATGCTAAATATTTCAATAAATATTTGAAGAATAATTTTTACAATAAATGCTAAAAATTATTCTTCATATAGAAGGAAAATAATACCTTAAAGAAATTTAGAACATCAGAATGAAGAAAGAGAAAAAGTGGTAAATAGAATAGACAATCCTTCTCTTAAGTTCTTTAAAATATGTCTGACAATTGAAACCAGAAATTATAATATGGTTCAGTGAATTTCCGGTGTATATAGATGTGATACATATGACAACTACAAGATGAAGGGGGAGGGTAAGGGACCTATATGATGGTAAGGTTTCTACAGGCTACATGAAGAGGTAAAATACTAAATATATATTATAATCTTTGGGGGACTTCCCTGGTGGTCCAGTGGTTAAGACTTCATGCTTCCAATGCAGGGAGTCCAGGTTCAATACCTGGTCAGGGAACTAAGATCCCACATGTCACAATCAAGAGTCACAGGCTGAAATTGAAAAGATCCTGAGTGTAACAACTAAGATTCCACACAGCCAATATATATATACTAAAATATATATATGTATATATATATAGAGAGAGAGAGATAGAGTTGGACCCGAAAGAAAGCTGAGCACCAAAGAACTGATGCTTTTGAACTGGTGTTGGAGAAGACTCTTGAGAGTCCCTTGGACTGCAAAGAGATCAAACCAGTCAATCCTAAAGGAAATCAGTCCTGAATATTCACTGGAAGGACTGATGCTAAAGCTGAAGCTCTAATACTTTGGCCACCTGAGGCGAAGAACTGACTCATTGGAAAAGACCCTGATGCTGGGAAAGCTTGAAGGCAGGAGAAGGGGATGACAGAGATTGAGTTAGTTGGATGGCATCACTGACTCAATGGACATGAGTTTGAGCAAGCACCAGGAGTTGGTGATGGACAAGGAAGCCTGGAGTGCTGTAGTCCATGGGGTCACAAAGAGTCGGGCACAACTGAGTGACTGAATGGAATTGAACTGATATATATAATAATCCTTGGAGTAACTACTGAAAAAATTCATTTAAAACTATACTAAGAGATATAGTTAAAAGCTCAACAGATAAATTAGAATAGAACACAAAATACTAAACATGTAGACCTAGTTTTAAACATTATCAGTATACATATGAAATAAAAGTGGTCCGAAAGACAGGGACTGTCAGATTTAACCGACTATTCGCTATCGATGATTTTGTAATAAAAGTAGGTTAAAAGTAAAAGAGTGGGGAAAATACCATGCAAACACTAATCAAAAGAAAGCTGAAGTGGCTGCATTAATATTAGACAAAAGACACTGCATAGCCAGGATAATTTCCAAGAATTAAGAGGAGCAATACACAATAATTAAAGAGTCAATTCTCCAAGAAGGCATAGTAATTTTAAATATGTTTGCACTTAGCAAAAGAGCTTCAAAATACACACAACAGATGCTGGTAGAAGTGAGTTAGACAAATCCACAATTACAGTTGGAGATTTCAATACTCTTCTCTCAGTAATTGATAAACAAGCCAATAGGAAATCAGCAAATATATCAAAGAACTAGTCCTTCTACCAGCTGATCCGATTGATATTTACAGAATACTCCACCCAACAAGATCAGAATATACATTCCTCTCAAATGTACATATACATTTCACTATGACAGATCATATCCAGAGTCATAAAACAAACCGTAATAAATATAATAGACTTGAAATCATACAAAGTATGTTCTCTGACCATAATGGAATTAAACAAGCAATCAATAACAGAAAGATAGCTGGAAAACCTCCAAACACTTGGGAATTAAACAACGTAATAATTCATGGGTCAAAGAGGATGTCTTGAGGGAACATCAAGTATTTTGATGGGACTTCCTTGGTGGTCCAATGGTTCAGAATCTACCTTGCAATGCAGGGGATGTGGGTTCGATCCCTGATCGGGGAAATAAGATCCCACATGCCACAGAGCAACTATGCTCGAGTACTGCAAGTACTGAGCCCATGCACTTTGGAGCCCACACACCACAACCAGAGAGTCTGTGCACCACAACAAAAGATTTGACACAATGAAGATGCTGTGTGCCTCAGCTAAGACCTGATGCAGCCAAATAAATAATATATAATAAAAAAAAACCTTCTGTTTAAAAAAAAATTGACCTGAATGAAAATACCACATGTCAGAGTTTGTGGGATGCAGCTAAAGCCATGCTCAGAGGGAAATGTATACTGTTACATGCTTGCATTTGAAATAAAGAAAGATCTCAAGGCTCTAGTCTAAGCTCCCACATTGAGAAAAGGGCTTCCCTTGTGGCTCAGCTGATAAAGAATCTGGCTACAATGCAGGAGACCTGGGTTTGATCCCTGGGTTGGGAAGATCCCCTGGAGAAGGGAAAGTCTACCCACTCCAATATTCTGGCCTGGAGAATTCCATGGACCGTATAGTCCATGGGGTCGCAAAAAATCAGACACGACTGAGCAAAATTTCATATTAAGAAAAACTAGAGTAAAGTAAACCCAAAACAATAAGAAAGGACAAAACAAAGATGAAAAAGAAACCAATGAAATTAAAAGCAAAAACAATGGAGAACATCAATGATAAAACTAAAAGCTGATTCTTTGAAAATTTCAATAAAAATGGATACATCTCTAGTTAGAGTAACGAAAAGGGGGGAGTGAGACAGAAGAGAGGACACAGACTATGGTCCTCCCTCATTATCTCGGAGGGATTCGTTTCAAGACCCACCTTGGATACCAAAGTCTGCAGATTCTCAAGTCCCTTATATAACATGGCAAAGTACAGAAAGCTGTATGAATCCATGGGGTCTCATCCACCCATAGGAAGGAAATACCATACTAGCTGCCAGAGTGAAAGAGAGGATCCCCCAATAGACTCCACAGACATTAAAAGAATAATAAGAGAGTACTAGGAACGAAGAACAACTCTACACAAATAAATTTGACAACTTAGATAGAATGAACCAATTTCTTGACAGTTACTAATTAACAAAGCTTCCCAAGGAAGAGATAGATGACCCAAATAGTTCCTATCCATTAAAGACATTGAATTCATAGTTTAAAGTAATCTCATAGTGTCTTTCAATTTCATTGATTTTTTTTAACGTGTTAGAACTGCAAAACTCCCTCTCCTCAAAAAAAGTCAGTTTTACTCTGATTTTAAAAATCAATTAAGAAAAAACCCAAATGAACAGATATTAAAGTAGACATAAGTAGGAAAGTCACACAAGAAACAAACAAAATCTGTAAAGATCTTCAACTTCCCTGCTAGTCAGAGGATGCAATTCAAATGACGATAAGAAGTCATTTGGTACCCAGAGGTTGATCAGAGCAAGTACTGGGAAGCTGCAGAACCACAAGGCTGTCACTTACTGCTGGTAGGAATACAGCTGGCCAACCCCTCTGGAGAGGCATTTCACAAGAGGAAGCTAAAAATGGTCCTGCCCTTTCCCCGAGCAATGTCCCTTCTAAAATTCTCTAAGGAGTGCAAAGAAGGACATGCCAAGAAAGTTCATTTCAGCGTTGTCTGCAATAATACTTTATGCAAAATATTTTAAGCCAGAGATTTATACATGGTGTATTATTCATACAATGTAACACTATACCATATTCTTAAATGCTATTGATTTTATACGGTTTTAAGTAAATGAACTTTGAGCTATGTGAACTCGAACATAGATAAAATCTCATAGATAGAATGTCCAGCGCAAAAGCAAGTTGTAAAAATGACAGATGACACTCTATATAAAGTTTGAAAATATGCAAAACAGTGTTATATATTGTTGATGGATACATAAAAATGCTTTAATGGTATAAAAACATGTCTCTAGAAAATTGTACAGATGAACTGAGTTCCAGGGCAGGAATAGAGATGCAGACATGGAGAAAGGACCTGGACATGGGGGGAATGATGAGTTGGGAGACTGGGATTAACAGATATACTCCATCATATGTAAAATAGATAGCTAGTGGAACTTGCTAAACAGCACAGGGAACTCAACTCAGTGCTCTGGGATGACCTAGAGGGGTAGGTTGGGAGGGAGGTCCAAGAGGCAGGGGATATACGTACACATTTAGCTGAATCACCTCGTTGTACAGCAGAAACTAGCACAACATTGTAAAGCAATTATACTCCAATTTAAAAAAAAAGAAAAAGAAAAATCATGCCTGGAAACATAAACACAAATTCAGGACAGGCACCACCTCAGGGGCCAGAAAGGAATGTGCTCAGCATAAAATACACAAAGGGGCTTCCTCTGGACCTAAAATTTCTTTTCTCTTTAAGAAAACTATGCAAGCAAGGCAAAAGACTGAAATTCAGTGGAGGTAGAAGATGGATTTATGAGACTTCATTATGTTATTCTTTGTATTTTTTTTTTTTTTACATAGGGGATATTGGAAGTGTTTCGTAATGAAATGGAAAATTGCTTTTGCACACAATAATGAGCCTAGTAGTTAGCGTCCTTAGCCCTGAGCAATGTGGTCTGGCTGCCCAGGCTCTGATTCTACTTGTTCTGCTCTCTGGCTGTGGGATTCAGGAAACGCTACTTAACTTCTCTGAGCCTCAGTCTCCTCATCCATAAAATAGGGATAATATTAGGACTTTCCTTACAGTATTTTTGTAGCGGTTACAAGCGATGAAATGTAAGCCGCTTTGTGTAATTCTGGACACAGAGCAAATATAATTTTTGTTAGTGAGGCAGGAGATAGATGGGCCCCCAGGCTGAACGGTTTCTCCCCTGTGGACAGAAACTCCGTAGCAGCAAAAGCTCCATAAAAGCAGGATGATGGAAGAGGCTGGGCCCGGCTCAGAAGAGACAAAAGACCACATATTCCTCATTCTCGAAGTCAAGCGGACCTCCCTGACTACACATGTACAGAAAGGCTCCTGCGTAATAAGTGATGCCAGCTACCCATAAGCCTCTTCACTAGAACCCGTCTTGGCTAAGAGATGCGCGCGCACACATGGGAGAACCCTGAAAGATACCAAATACGGACTGAGTCCCAGGCAAAGCAAGACGAACCATCAAAGGAAAACCCAGGACGAATGCCCCGTAAATGTGAGTCAAACTACTACGAGGGCGCGACTCTCTCAGCCCACCCCATGTCGATCCCCCCCGTACTGAACTCTTTTTCTTCCTAATGAATACTTTACTTGTTTCACGACTGCTCGTCTTTCCAGGAATTCTTTTCTGCAAAGCGGAAGGACCAGGACCTTGCCGTTGACCACTGGTAAGTGGCTAGGAATCATCGCTCTCGGCACCAAGACCCGGCCTCAATCTCTGGCTGAGAAGTCCCACTTCAAGCCGTTGCAGGCCAAAGCCACCTGAGATCATTAGTTTTTTTTTTTTTTAATGATTATTCCTCAACCTTTGCAACTCAACTATCACCTCTGTGACACCTTCCCCACCCAACACTGCTTCCATGTCAAATCCATCTATCAACCCTGGACCCAGGAGAACTGGGCATTCCATTCTCACTGTTCACCTTGCTTATCTGTGTAGCTTAACTATTCGTTTGTCTGTCTACCTGACTACGCTATTTTCTCATTTACCATTTTATCTCAGCGTCTGGCAACAGTAGGAATGTGAGAATTGTGATGAATGTCTAAAAGAACAAACCACTGACTATCCCTCCTGTCTCTAAATAAACCCACTTGTGTTTTCTCTCCCTATTCCCTCCTCTTCCCCAAGAGCCTGAGACCCCTGAGAGCAGCTTGTGCTAAATCACTTCAGTCATGTCCGACTCCTTTGCAACCCCATGGGCTGTAGCCCACCAGCCTCTGTCCATGGGATTCTCCAGGCAAGAATACTGGAGTAGGTTGCCATTTACTACTCCAAGGAATCTTCCTGACCCAGGGATCAAACCAACGTCTCTTACATCTCCTGCCTTGGCAGGCCAGTTCTTGACCGCTAGTGCCACCTGGGAAGTCTGGAGACCAATTTAAATCCCTCTAATCATAGGAGAAATACTTAACAGTCAGTGCTCTGAACATACACTCTTTTTGGATCAGAGAAGACAAGCTTAAAACAGAAAAAGAGTCTCTGATGGTGAAATTTCAGACCCTAAGGATTGCACTACACACACACACACATCTATCTCTGCTCCGAGAAGGATTGTCTCAACCAGTGAGGTATATTGAAAAATAACGAGGGAACAGAACTCTCAGGAAAAGAGTTGTGAATGTTCTCTTGAAAAATTGTGGTGAATCACATTTTTTAAAAAAAAATACAAATCATATTCTTCGTGAATAAAAGAATGTTTCTCATTTACTGGCAAAAGCAGGCTACTTAAGCCTTCTAGTGAATTCTTTATTAAAGACTGAAGTAAGGAATTCTTTTGTTAAGTAAATATTCAGGCTCTTCCTTGCCAGCAAGCTTTTGAAACACTTGCTGTAATTATGCTGATGTTTTCTGAGTTTATATGTTAAATGCCTAGGGTTTAATTGTTAATGGGTAAATAAGAGAAGCCGCAGGTCCCTGCCAAAAGAGGCCAGATCACTGGGGCCCGGAGGACAATGGCTCGGCGGGACTCCCCTGGACGGGCTGGAGGGCAGTTAGGACAGAGCGTTGGCCCCAGCTTTGCTCTGCATAGACACGGCTCCCCTGGGCCGGGGGTGACCCGCACCTGCGGGGAGAACAAAGCGACGGTCAAGTCCTGGCCCTGGTCCTGAATTCTAGCCTGAGCTTTCTTGCTCCTCATCACCCCCACCAAGGTCAAGAATTCCAGTTTCCCCGAGAAACCAACCAGAGCATATGATGCTGTTCAAGCGACCATCAAACAGGCGGAGAGCTGGGTCCCGGGCAGGTGGTACCGAGGCAGGAGGCCTGGGCTGGAGACCCACACCCTCCACGCACCAGCCATGGTTGAGGTTTCATCTCTGTACAGGGTCCTCATAGGCCTGATAGAGCTTCCCTGGGGGCTCAGTCGGTAGAGTCTGCCTGCAATGCAGGAGGCCACCTGCAGGGCACAAGACCCGGCTTTGATCCCTGGGTTGGGAAGATCCCCTGGAGAAGGGAATGGCAACCACTCCTGGGAAATCCCACAGACAGGAGCCTGGTGGGCTACAGTCCATGGGGTCAGAAAGGACTTAGCTACTAAGCTACTACTACTGCTACATCAGCATGATGGGGATGAGGGTACCTACCTCCTAAGGGTTTCATGACAACTAAGTAAGTGAATACTGTAGAAACATGCTTAGAACCATGTCTGGCACAAAGTAAGTGTATTTAAGTTAAAGATCTAGCTGAGAGTTAAATAAACAGTGTGTTAGGTTTCCAGGTATCGAATTTATCTGGAACAGAGGCACAAGTCACACCGTCTGCGTGGATCTTACAGACCGTTTGCTGAGTACAGTGAATTGCCATACATATTTCATGGGTCCTCCTTCACATCAATGCATATTTAATTATAGTGTAGTCTTTCTTGTCTCTGCCAGCATTCTCCGGAAGATTACACACAGAGGATGGCAGTTAGTGAGGAAACTTCCATAGACCCCTGTTGAAAGCCCAACAAGGCTTGTTCGCATCAATTCTTGTCTTATCTTTCCCTTAAATTCCTCCCCTTTAAGGATGGAGGTCCTGCAGGAAGCAGGCTGAGAATGGTTAGCCTGCTAGGGTATCTCCAAGATCATCTTAGCTATTCCAGGCAAAGTAACCTTAAATCCCAAGTCAGAAGGTCCACTGGAAGGAAGGAGTTAACTGGAAATCTCTCTAAGAATGTTTGGAGTGGAGAGGAGAGGGCGGAGATTCCAGAGGATACAGGCTCAGCTAAGGCTAGGTAGTCCCCTCCAGAATCCAGACCTTCAGATGGGTTGGATGCAGTCAGAGATAAGGTTCTTAAACAAGCAGCAGGGGAAAAGCTCTCCAGGATTATTGTTGCTGTTGTTCAGTTGCTCAGTCGTGTCTGACTCTTAGCGACCCCGTGGACTGCAGCATGTCAGGCTTCCCTGTCCATCACCAACTCCTGGCGCTTGCTCAAACTCATGTCCACAGAGTCAATGATGTCATCCAACCATCTCATCCTCTGTCATCCCCTTCTCCTCCTGCCTTCATTCTTTCCCAGCATCAGGGTCTTTATCAATGAGTTGACTCTTGGCATCAGGTGGCCAAGTATTGGAGCGTCAACATCAGTCCTTCCAGTGAATTTTCAGGATTGATTCCCTTTAAGATTGATTGGTTGGATCTCCTTGCAGCCGAAGGGACTCTCAAGAGTCTTCTCCAACACCACAGCTCAGGGCTTATTAGGCTCTTAAAATTTCAGAGTTGAAAAGGGGCATCTCAACCCTCAGCTATCAACACGGCACCAAGAACTGAGTCCCCATGTTTCTAGGCACAGAAGGCCCCCTAGTTCTCACCATCACTGGGCCAGCGCCTGCTTGGGTGTGAACTCCCTCAGAGCATAGACCCCACCCATTCTCTCTCCTGGAGAGAGGAATTCATCATAGCATTGTCAAATAATCTCCCTGGCTCCCCACAGCCACATCTTTGAGGGTAGATGTGTGTGCTAAGTCGCTTCAGTCATGTCCGACTCTGCAACCCTATGGACCATAGCTCCTCTGTCCATGGGATTCTCCAGGCATGAATACTGGAGTGGGTTGCCATTTCCTCTTCCAGGGGATCTTCCCGACCCAAGGATCGAACCTGTGTCTCTTACACCTCCGGCACTGGCACGGAGAGCTACTATTAAGGCATTTGACAGCCAAGGAAGCAGATGCTCCTGGGGGATAATGACACACCCAGGACCACGTGGCTGCTTCACCTGACCCGATAAACCCACTCTCGGTTTTTGAGAGAGCCCCAAGGGGGTGTCGACTGCAAATGGCACTTTCGGTAGGCACTTGCCATCCACCTGTGTGAGGATTAGATCGGGTGCTGCTGCAGCTGCTGACCTTCAACACCCCAGAAGGAGTTCAGGGTTGAGACCAGGAATGAGGCACTCTGTGCTCAGGGTAAACTGGCAGGACCAGTCTTCAGATAGTTGGATATTCTCATTTGCCAACTTTATGAACCCAGTTCTTGTATCTCCTCATATCTGGAAAAGCACTAAAATCCTTCGTGGTGACGACTGTTTCTCATGACCAGCAGAAGTTTCATGAGTCCAGGAGTAACCTTTTGGAAAAATATGTGCTTGATTGCATGTCTTCCCCCCTTCACCAAAATCACATTGTATACTGACCTTCCCCTGCCTCTTTGGAGCAATCTCTCAGAGCTATCTGAGCTATCTCCTGGGCTGCAGTCCTCATTTTGACCCAAGTAAAACTTAACTCACAACTCTCAAGTTGTGCTTTTTTTTGTGTGTGTGTGAACAGGGAGGAAGAAAAGCAAGGACTCTACTGTTTGTGTGAGCACCAGGGCCTGATCCCCACGTCCCCATTAGAACCGTGGCTGGGGCCCACATCAGGGGAAGGCAGGTCAGTGAGGACCCCTCACAAACCTCAGAGTGCAGCGAGTCCCTCCTTCCTTGGCACCTTCAGAAGCGGCTGGTCCTGCTCAATGCCCAGCAATGGGCTCTCCAGACACCCCTTTATCCTCCTGCCTGGGATACTTGGAAGAAAGGTACTCCCAGAGATGCTGGGGACCACGCTTCACAGGTGCCAGGATTTCTACCTCGTGACAGCTCGGTGGAGACAACTGCACACCAAGACCCTGGGAGGAAGTCAGGAAGAGGTGCCCAGCCAGATAGGGGGTGAATCCTGTGGGGAAAGAAATGCTCACAGTTTATTCAAAGAGCCTTGGACTTGGAGAGGGCCCTGGAGATGGCGGAGTCCAGTCCCAGAAACTGCTTGAGGAGCGTCGGAGCAAGAGACTGAAGCCAGCCAAAGAAGGGAGGATGGGAAGGAGAGGGTGGAAAAGGGAACGGAAAGACAAAGAACAGGCGGTTCGGAAGAGCCAAGAGCGTAAATCGTTTGCAGACGCCCGTGCAATGTGCAACCGAGGCTTCAGTGGGGGTGTGCCCATCGCTGTGGGCTCAGGCACGTCACACTGAGTGTGAGCTTGCGCGTGTGAGCAACCCCATGAGTCATCTGGTGTGTGTAATGGTCCTGGCAGTTCGTGAATCACAGAGTGTGTCAGAGCTGTGTGTGTGTGTCTGTGTGTGCGTGTGTGTGTGTGTGTTTCAGTGCACAAGGCCATGATGCCCAGAATGACGCGGGAGAAGGACGAACGCCAGCCCTCCCGGGGCGAGCTGTGTTTAAAGGGCACCACGCTTCATTCACACCATGCATCACGCTCCACATTTCTGAACTGGGTCCAGAGAACGCCATCTGTCCCCCTTCCTGCTGAAACCTCCCCCCGTCGTGGAGCAACAGTGTGAAATTCTTTGGGCTTGTGGGGTTGTTTTCAGAGTCAGAGATGGCCAGGATCCTAGAATCCCAAATTTCCACCCCTCCGTTTTAAAGAGAAAGGAACCTCGGCAGGGAAGGCCAGTCCCAGAGTCACAGGGAGAGCTTACAGCACAGCTTACAGCACAGCCAGGTGCAGCCACGGGTCCCCTGGCCTCCCCCCGCCCTGCTGTGCTCGGTCCACCCGGACAGAGTGGGTCCTTTTCCCTTTTCTGCTCAAGGATGTAATGAGATCACTTCTTTTTACTGAAATGCACCGGACCCTTCCATGGACTGAAGCACTGATGTTGCATCTTAGAGGCTGGATGACCTCACGGGCAAAGCTGGGGCGTCTCTGGCCAGATGGCTTCAACTGAGCGTCATTCTACCTTTTCTCCCAGAGCCTCCCTCTCACCGCACCCAGGTCAGGAGGAACCCTTGGGGAGACCGCTCTTGGGTCTGCATCTGTAATTGGTGGGGCCCTTTGGCAGACGACACTATGATTCAGAAGTTGCTTATGAGCCATCTATGAATGCCTCACTCGGGACTCCTGGTTCTGTCTCCTTTCACCTCCCTGCTCCATTTCACCAGCTCCAGAAAAAATGAAAAGACAAGTACAGCAGCAGGTTTACTTTGGCAGTTCTGAGGCAGGGTTACTAGGTAAAGGGCCTGAACCTATTAACTATTAGGATGAGGTGTGGGATTATCTATGAGTTTCAATTATCCATTCCCTTCATTCTTCCCCAATGGCTCAGAGCTGACTTGAACTTCAAAGGGAGAGCTCCAGCCCCCTGGATTTATTGTTCTTATTTCATATTAATTAAGTACTTACTACACACCCAGCACGGCTGAGGCCATTCAGGAGGCACCGACTCAGCCCAGCATCCCTGGAGAGCAGAGATTGATTATCTCATCTACCGGGACTTCAAAGCCCTTTCCTCCACAGCATCTTGTCACTGACTGTGGGGGCGGCTGGGATGCTGAAGGCACAGCAGGGCAGAGGGAATAAAAGGAGCAGAGAGGTCGAGGCTCTGGGGCAGGCGTGGAGTGAGGCTGATCTTGTATCTGAGTCCAGGTTCCGCAGTTACAGAAAAGTGTCTTCCAACATGCTCTGCTAAATGCACGCACTCAGGAAGGAAGTGAAGATGACTTCTCGTGTGGTGGACAGACGAACAGACCCAGCAGACCTTAACAGAATCAGTGTCCCTCATACACACGGCACATGGGCCAAAGGAACATAACCACGTGTTTCTTTGAATATAAATAATTGTATTCAGGAAGGTATTTCTTTCAGCAGCATACATAATAGCAAAAAGCTGTGAACAACCCAAAATATCCGTTAAGCATCAATTATTAATTAATTAATTAATCATGGTACATCTATACAATGAAAAACAACGCAGCTGCGAAGAAGAATGAGTTATATCTATGTCACCCTTATGGCAGAAAGTGAAGAGGAACTAAAAAGCCTTTTGATGAAAGTGAAAGTGGAGAGTGAAAAAGTTGGCTTAAAGCTCAACATTTAGAAAACGAAGGTCATGGCATCCGGTCCCATCACTTCATGGGAAATAGATGGGGAAACAGTGGAAACAGTGTCACACTTTATTTTGGGGGGCTCCAAAATCACTGCAAATGGTGACTGCAGCCATGAAATGAAAAAACACTTACTCCTTGGAAGGAAAGTTATGACCAAGCTAGATAGCATATTGAAAAGCAGAGACATTACTTTGCCAACAAAGGTCCATCTAGTCAAGGCTATGGTTTTTCCAGTGGTCATGTATGAATGTGAGAGTTGGACTGTAAAGAAGGCTGAGCACCAAAGAATTGATGCTTTTGAACTGTGGTGTTGGAGAAGACTCTTGAGAATCCCTTGGACTGCGAGGAGATCCAACCAGTCCATTCTGAAGATCAGCTCTGGGATTTCTTTGGAAGGAATGATGCTAAAGCTGAAACTCCAGTACTTTGGCCACCTCATGCGAAGAGTTGAGTCATTGGAAAAGTCTCTGATGCTGGGAGGGATTCGGGGCAGGAGGAGAAGGGGACGACAGAGGATGAGATGGCTGGATGGCATCACTGACTCGATGGACGTGAGTCTGAGTGAACTCTGGGAGTTGGTGATGGACAGGGAGGCCTGGTGTGCTGCGATTCATGGGGTCACAAAGAGTCGGACACGACTGAGCGACTGAACTGAACTGATGTTAACTTGGAGAGATCTAGTTATTAAGTTTAAAAAAAAAAGCAAGTTTACAGAAGATGACTTATTTGTATGAAAAAAATTTAAAGGATAGCCTATAAAGAGATACATATGGGGCTTCCCTGTTGACTCAGTGGTAAAGAATTTGCCTGCCGATGCAAGAGACACAGGTTCAGTTCCTGGTCCAGGAAGATCCCACATGCCATGGAGCAACTAAGCCCATGCACACAGCTACTGAGCCCGTGTGCCCTACAGCCTGTGCTTTGCAAAAAGTGAAGCCGCTGCAATGAGAAGCCCGACGACCACAACCAGAGAGGAGCCCCTGCTCCCCACAACTAAAGAAAAGCCCACGCAGCAATGAAGACCCAGCACAGCCAAAAATATAAATACATAAATAAAATTATATAAAAAAGAATGTCAGATGACTACCAGAGCTTGAGAAAAACGAGAAATTTTTTAAAGTGTTTATTAGAGAAAGAGATACATATGTTTATGAAAGTTTGTATATGTTAAAAAATGTAGGGAAAATCTGGGAATGATGTATATGAAAAATGTGGAAAGATACTCATGAATGTGGTTACACTGTTTACTTCAGAGGGTGGGGTTGGAATGGACAAGAAAATTCATTTTTCTATACTGGACTCTATTGTTTGACTTTAGGTCTGAGCTAGTTTTATAACTTCAGTAAAGAAGAACGAAATGTATTGTGAGACTAAAGAGAATAAAAATAGGCTTGTCAATGCTTCCCGGCCACCCTCGACCCCAAAGCATGCCCCCAAGTGAAATGCCTCGCCAGTTATGACATTTGGAGAGCTGGCAGCGTCGCTTGAGAAAACATGGCCCATCTGGCCTCTGCTGCAGCGTCATGGGACAAACAGAAACTTCAGCTGTCAGCTCCAAAGAAAAATACTGATTTGCATAAACATATGTGACCTAAACTTATTCCGTGACTTTGAGATATCTCACTCTAAACATATAACATTAATTAAAAGGAGCACAAGTTTCTGGCAACTGTACCCTACCTCCCCTATTTTTTTTTTAGTTTATTTTTAATTGGAGGATAATTGCTTTACAGTGTTGTGTGGGTTTCTGCCATACATCAACAGGAGTCAGCCACAGGTGTACATATGTCCTCTCCCTCTTGAACCTCCTTCCCACCCCCCTCCCCCACATGATGATCCAGGGCATTGAAAATTGGAACACATCACAGATCCTTAAATCCCATCCTGAGTCAGGAGGAGGGAGGGGACAGGGAAAGAGGGTTTGCTGTATGTGCCAGGCCCTGGGCTGGGCACTGGGCCTGTGCCGTCCCACTGGACCCTGTGATCATTCACCAAGTTTGGAGGAAAGGACACACACACACACACACACACACACACACACACACAAGCATGCACTAGAAACTACAGAACAAGCCACAGAGGAAGCACCTAAGACTCAAGGAGGCAGTATGCCCATGGCCTTCAAGTGGGTACCTGGCAGGCTATCCATCAGGGCAGGAGAATAGGGATGCTGGGGTCCCCTGGACACCTTGGCGAGGAGACTGGCTAGTTTAACTCTGCCTGGGTCTACTTCATCCCCACTGAGGGTCTGAAGCTCTGGAGGATGGAGCCTACGCATGAGAGGAAGCTGTTATTGCTAGGACTGAAATCTAACTCAAACCAGCTTAGGCAAGACAGTGAGTTATTTGACTCTTAGAACTAAAAATGTCCATAAGTAGATGGCTCCATGGGCTCAGGACTCAACTAATGTCAGTCAAGTTTCATTCTGTCTCTGAATTTTTCAGCTGTGCTTTCTTCTGTGCTGTCTTCATTTTTCAGGCAAGCTCTTTGAATGTGGTAGCGAAGATGGCCTCAGAAATTCCATGTATTACTTGGTTTCTTGCAGCTACCCATTCCAATGAAAAGCAAGCATTTGTGCAAAAAAAAAAAAAAGGAGATGGGGACTTCCCTGGTGGTCAGGTGGTTGAGACTCCACTGCAGAGGATGTGAGTTCAATCCCTGTTCAGTGAACTAGGATTCTGCATACCATGCAAAAAAAAAAAAAAGCAAGCATTTGTTTCCCAATCATTTCAGCACAAGTGCCAAGGATGGCTCTCATGAGGACAGCTGGGGTCACATGCCCATTTCTCAATTAGTTACTGTTTCCCAGACTTCTCCAGATCACGTGGATTAGGAATGAGGGTGTGGTCTCCCTTCTCCAAAACTGGAGGAACAGTACCAATGGAAGAAGGGAAGGATGTTGGGCAAACAGACCACAGATGTTTATCACAACCTCTCAGGGAAACCTGCCAGGAAAATGTAAACTGAGAAACTGGGAGGTGTTGGTTTTTTTATACCTGTCATCTCTTGGCAACCATAAGGCTCTTGGAAATTGCTGAGGTTCTGCAGACACTAAGGATCCGGGTCTGCCATGATTTGCCCTCCACTCTTGGAGACCCAATCCCTACTCTTCCCTGCTTTGAATCTGGTATAATCCCTTTACTTAGTGGGAAGATGAGGGTGGACACAGAGGCACAGGCTGCCAGGGGCACCTGTGTCCTGGCATCAAGGGGGAGGGGCAGGCAGGGAGTATGAGCAAGTGGGGATCTGGGCAGACGTCTGTGTCCTCAGGTGGGACTGCCTCGTGCTGGGGTGCAGGAAGGCTCTCTGCTGGGCACAGCCAGGGTAGGGCTGCCTTGCACACTTGTTCGAGCTGGGCCATAATATACTAAATTCAACCAAATTTTCCTTAAGGAAGGGGCACCCTCATCTGCTCAGAGAAGCCATATGGGTAAGCAGAAGCCCTGCTAATCAATGACACAGACAGAACCCACTCCGTTGTTAGCTATGTGCTTTGGGGGTAAAAATATCATGGAAGTGACGGCGCTTTTTATGGAAGTGACGGTGCTTTTTTCAAAGTCATAAATATCAGGGACCATTCTCAATCACTCTCCAATTCTCCAGCCAGTGGAGTGTGGCACGTTACCTAATCTACTCCCGGGTTCTGGGCATATGAGAGCACCAGCCCCTGGGAGCTACTGACGCCTGCGGTTCCCTTAAAAACACCACACCCACGGCAACCTCTCATCTTTCCACTTCTATTACATGTAGGACTGTATCAGGTATTTAGACGTTAGGGCGTTTTACAATGTTGATAACCTTTGTTTGAGTGGATGTAGTGTATGTGTTGGGGGGTCCGTGTGGGGACAGGGAATGAATAGGTCCATTCTCAGTCAGATTATAAACTCCTAGAGAATGCACATTTGTCCTTGTGTCTCCCATATCAATTACTTTTCTCCCCTGGTTACTGTGTTAAGAGTTAAACAAATGAAAATGCTTCTAATAGAGATGAAATTAAATAACTTATAAATGATGCCCTAACAGTATTTGGTCTATAGAAGATGCTTATATTTCTTTTCCCTTACTCCTCTTCTCTCTGACCCTCCTCTTACTTCAGATGCTGAAGGAATAAGAACATTCGTTCAATAATATTAACTGGAGAGGAGGGATAAATTGGGAGATTGGGATTGACATACACACTCTACTATATATAAAATAGGTAACTAGTGTGGACCCACTGAATAGCACAGGGAAACTCTGTAT